>NC_139387.1:103845000-109000000 GCF_054392235.1 Sus scrofa | reverse complement strand
CATAATAAATGAAACGCATTTTCATAATAAATTTAAAAAGTTAAAGCTGGAACTCTGCAAAGATAATACAGTAGCTTAAGGTCTCAAAATGTCATCAAATTAATTTAAAATTAGCTTACATCAAGATCAATCCCAAGTACAGTTTATGTGGAATGATTCTACCTAGCTACTTGTTTTAAACCGAGGCACCTCAGTACCAACAACTCACAATTTCCTGTGCCACAAGAACTCAAGGTAACAAATGATTTGAAACTCACTTAAATTTTCTTTTAAAAAGTATTTTATAATTACACAGAAATATGAATGTTTCTGGCAATAAAATATAAGTTGTTTTTATTATTATGTTTAAACATCTGACTTTGTAGAAACTTGTTATTCAGCTCTTTACTTGCTACACAATTCTAATGCAAAAATCAGCCTAGAGCAGAATTGTCCACTCCCTTAAATTCACTAATCCTTACTGTTTTAAGATCAAAAAGGTAATTATTTTTCCTGGTCATTTTTATAACTGATACTGTTTAAACCTGGTTAGTCAGGCAGTTAGAAGATATTCATTGACCAGGAACTAAGGAACCAATACTGCTTATGGCAAAAAGGATTTGGATATAAGGAGGATGCGTGGTTAAATCCAAGGAATACACTGCAACGGAGTCGATGCAACCAAGATGAAACTGGAAAAATTATTAGCAGTAACTTAAAAATTGTCATTAAAAATCACGATGACATTCCAGAATTTTTAAATACTCACTTGCAGCAGGTAGGAACTTCCTGGATCTAGTAAGCTAACAGCCTCATTTTGCATCGTGTTCTGTTGTGTAATTGCATCTTCTCGTTTTCTCTCTTTCTGCCCAGCTTCATCATCTTCATATTCATCTAAGCACTGCAAGAAATAATAGTTTCCATTTTACTTCCATATGATATTAGTAAAATCTTCTGAAGAGTATGTGAAGATATATTTGATAACATCGAGAAATGTTTGTGCGTTCAGAAACTTTACACAGTAGGTGTTCCTCTCAGTAGCAGGTACACTTCATTCCTATAAACTAAATTATCTGCTCAAAACACAAACCTCCACATTCCCAGGCCTGCCAACGTATCCCTTCTCCAGGCTCTAACTATCAGTGACAAGGTTTGCTTAAAGGTAGGGTTCACTCACTCTTTTTAAAACGGTCCATCGTCAACGAAACAGACTTTCTATCTCAAGGCACTTTTTGGAGGTAACAAAAGACAGAGCACACAGACATGGACGGCAGGGTCTAACTGATGGTGAGTGTGTGTGTGTGTGTGCACACCTACAGATAACAATGACAAAGGCCACTATCTAGCTTAAGAGTTCCTTTAAGTATTTTCACCTGGGGAGTAAATCTTCTGCAAAGACTTTATAGAGGAACTCATAATACAAAGAATGAGTTTAATTTGGAATTGCAGATATGGAAAAAAAAAAGAATTTCGCATTGAGCGTATATGGAAACGCTCACAGGAAAGGGTGCTGTTTAAAAAGCTAAATCAACACCTGCATTAGCTATCTCCAGACTCCTTTCGTGAAAAAAAAAAAAAAAAACCACCACCACCACCCACAAAAAGAAACAAAATTCTACCCATTACACCCACTGTGAAATGGGTCATCTGTTCCACGTAACTGAACTTATTCTTAACAATACACTGTCCTCGTGTGTCCTGTGAGAGACCGAAAAAGTAATGTCCCTGCAGGCACCCTGTAAACACTAAGACGCTGACCAGACCACAGAATGGCAGGAAAGACAAGAGGGTTTACCAACTGTGCACAGAGAAGAGAAAGACTGAGGCCACGGCGCAAACCATGAAGGATCTAGAACAGGATAACACAGCAGATAAACAGCACATTCAAAGACACAAGGTCCACGATTGCGAGTACAGAAGAAAGCATCCGTCTGAGATGGAGTCTTCAACTAGGACGATGCAGAGAGAAAGCTGGTGGACAGATGGAAGGAATGAATTAAAGAAACACGGAGGCTGAGATGGCGAAGAATGTTCAGGGTCTCCTCCTGTCCTGCCAGCAAGAACAGGTGTCACGTGGTCCTCAGCTCCTCACCCCGTGGGAGCTGGGACTGAGACGAATGAAGCGAGGAACCTGGGAACACCGTGCCTACTGCCACTGCTGTGCGTACCGACCTCTTCCCGACTCTGACCCGGGAGCTTCGTGCCCTCTGCCAGGATCCGTGTAACAAGAGCAGGTAACACATTAGCGTACAAGCAAGGTGAGACCTCAGACCCTTCACAGTCCCTAACAGAGGCGAGGACTGGAAAGGCATATACGCCCTAATCACAAAGAAACATAAATAACAAATAGCCTGAAGAATCTGGACTTTTCATCACATAGCACAGAAAGGTGTTACAGGGCTACAATTCCCTGGAATGTTCAGTAAAACATGACCAAACTGATTTGAGTAAAAGAACTTGTATGTAGCCGTGCAGGGTTCTCATTAACTGGGACAGGGACCAAAGTGGAGAGACGAGCACAGTAGGAACAGTAGGAAATTTCCAACACAGTAGGAAAGTTGATGTGAAACACACCCTATGAAAAATGACATATCCCAGGCGGAAAACAGAATCAGTAAAGAAATCTAGCAAAGGGTACCAAAGGTTCAGAAATTAGTCCTGAGTAGAAGAACCATCTCCTTTAAGACTTTTTAAAAGACCTTATCAAACCAACAGACAGTATCATGTTTTATGGCAAAGTATCAACAAAATTTAAAAATAAATACAGACCAAAAAGAAAACAAAAAGACAACTTTCAGAATGGGAGAAAATAGTTTCAAATGATGCAACTGACAAGGGCTTAATCTCTAGAATATGTAAACAACTTATACAACCCAACAGCAAAAAAGCCAATCACCCAATGGAAAAATGGGCAAAAGAACTGAATAGACTGTTCTCCAAGGAAGATATGCAGATGGCCAGCAAACACATGAAAAAATGCTCAACATCGCTGATTATAAGAGAAATGCAAATCAAAACTACCATGAGATACCACCTCACACCAGTCAGTATGGACATCATTAATAAATCCACAAATAACAAGTGCTGGAGGGGGTGTGGAGAAAAGGGAACCCTCCTGCACTGTTGGTGGGAATGTAAACTGGTACAGCCACTATGGAGAACAGTTTGGAGATGCCTGAGAAATCTATACATAGAACTTCCATATGACCCCGCAATCCCACTCTTGGGCATCTATCCGGACAAAACTCTACTTAAAAGAGACACGTGCACCCGCATGTTCATTGCAGCACTATTCACAATAGCCAGGACATGGAAACAACCCACATGTCCATCGACAGATGATTGGATTCAGAAGATGTGGTATATATACACAATGGAATACTACTCAGCCATAAAAAAGAATGACATAATGCCATTTGCAGCAACATGGATGGAACTAGAGACTCTCATCCTGAGTGAAATGAGCCAGAAAGACAAAGACAAATACCATATGATATCACTTATAACTGGAATCTAATATCCAGCACAAATGAACATCTCCTCAGAAAAGAAAATCATGGACTTGGAGAAGAGACTTGTGGTTGCCTGATGGGAGGGGGAGGGAGTGGGAGGGATCGGGAGCTTGGGCTTATCAGACACAACTTCGAATAGATTTACAAGGAGATCCTGCTGAATAGCATTGAGAACTTTGTCTAGATACTCATGTTGCAACAGAACAAAGGGTGGGGGGAAAAAAAGGTAATTGTAATGTGTACATGTAAGGATAAACTGACCCCCTTGCTGTACAGTGGGAAAATAAAATAAAATAAATAAATACAGACTTAAGACACTGATTCCACTATCAACAGAGGTGTTAACATACTGCTGGAAGTGTTATCCGATAAACCTGGTTAGAAAAATGGTATTTTGACAAGAGAAAAGGAAATTCTCATCACTTTAAATGATCCACTTTTGTCAAGAAAATAACCTAAAAATATTTAAGAATTATTAGTTAAGATGATTTTTCATTATGCATGCAAAATAAATAGCATCTCAACATAATAATAGCTAGATTATATAATTTTAAAGTAACCAGAAAAATAAAAACTTTATGCAAAACTATAAAACTTTACTAAAATAGACTTTACACTAAAATCTTTTTTTTTTTTTTTTTAGGGTCATACCTGAAGCATATAGAAATTCCCAGGCTAGGGGTCCAATTGGAACTATAGCTGCCAGCCTACGCCTCAGCAGTGCTGGATCAGAGCTGCATCTACAACCTACACCACAGCTCACGGAACTAGTCAGGTTTGTTAACCACTGAGCCACGACAGAAACTCCTAAAATCTATTCTTAAATGAAGAAGAAAAACCTCAGGAGTTCCCATAGTGGCTCAGTGGAAAGGAAAACGACTAGGAACCATGAGGACGTGGGTTCGATCCCTGGCCTCACTCAGTGGGTTAAGGATACAGCATTGGCCGTGAGCTGTGGTGTAGGTCACAGACGCGGCTGGGATCTGGTGTTGCTGTGGCTCTGGTGTAGGCCGGGGGCTACAGCTCTGATTAGACCCCTAGCCTGGGAACCTCCATATGCTGCAAGTGCGGCCCTAAAACCAAAAAAAAAAAAAAAAAAAAAAAAGGAAAAAACCTTCAACTCAAATTAAGCAAAAAAACTGGAAAGGCATATAATATTGTGAAAGTGAAGGCATATATATATATAATACTCTGAAGGCATAATACTGTGAAAGTGTCAATCTGTAAAACAATGCATAAGCTGAATTTATTGGGCAAGTTAGGGTGGATCAGATCATCCAGATGAATGAATATTTAAGACGTCCAGAAAAATTAAAGGAAGGGTTATGACAGAACACCCACTCTCGTTAAAATGCACAGAACCACAACCCTGAAAACTGCATATGATAAAGGTCCTAGAACAGAAGAGAGAGTGGAGTCAGGAAATGCTTTGATGTGCAGCACTGAGACAAGAGAGCAACCAGAGTCTGCGATCTGGAACCAAAGGTGGTCTCACCTAGTCTGCTGCGTGAAAACCATCACTCTCCAGGGCCTGGTAAGAAAAATCCCTGCACGCAGGATCAAATGTCAGTAGCATGAAGCCAGAATTCTTCACTCATAGAGTAGTACACACCCACCAACATATTTTAAAAGAAAGGAAGAAAGAGAGAGACAGAAAGAAAGAAAGAAAGAAAGAAAGAAAGAAAGAAAGAAAGAAAGAAAGAAAGAAAGAAAGAAAGAAAGAGAAAGAAAGGAGAAAAAGTAACCTTCAGTAAGAATGTCTGAAAAATGAATAAATTCGTTTCCAAGATGAGATCAAGGAGACAGACTGTGGCAGCCACAGTTAAAATCGTGAATGTTCTTTTCCTTGGCAACACTCTTACCCACTGACCTGGGAAACTATTTATCATACTGACTTTCTCTGTGGAGCTTGTATATATCTTACTCTTCAGGAAGCTTTTAGAAGAGGGATGACTTGATGAATCACAACTTCCCTCCAAAGTTCTAGAATCCAGTACAGTTCTTTTAGCCACTAAGTAACATTGCACAAATCCTTTAAGCTATTTAACTTAACAGGGATAAATACACCTGCAGGAACGACTTGGTCGAAATGGTGAGAAAGAAAAGAATGAAAGCAAAAAAGAACTGATTCGATGGACAAAGGGGGGTAAAGACATTTTCTATGTTTCTTGCGGAGATCAGGACTACTCTAAGCCTGAGCTGGCTGGTATCTGTAAGGGAAAGAGAGCTGGTCTTTACCTAAGTACTAGCAAAAAAGAACCGAAAAGAAAACCCTAAAATATTTTTAATAGATTCCTGCTATGAATTATAAACTTTTTATCTGTGAGGAAAAAGATGAGAATGGCTACTGATTTTATATTACACTTGCACCAATATGTGGGACCAAATCTCCCATCTCTCTTCTCAGCTCTCCTTTATAGATAAACAAAAACACGGCAGAGTTATTCTCTCCTTTTACATGGATTACAGAGGAAGCTGCATGAAAACTGGGTTAACAACTGTTTGAAATTGAAACCAAAAAATCAGATTTTATGAAACAGGTAATAAGCATCACTAATTCTCACTGAGCTCTTTGCTTTTCCCAAAGGTGCATTTTAGAGTGCTAATTTTACTTTTTTATTTTTATTTATTTATTTTTTTGTCTCTGCCATTTTCTTGGGCCGCTCCCGTGTCATATGGAGGTTCCCGGGCTAGGGGTCGAATCAGAGCTGTAGCCACCGGCCTACGCCAGAGCCACAGCAACATGGGATCCAAGCCGCATCTGCGACCTACACCACAGCTCACGGCAACGCCGGATCGTTAACCCACTGAGCAAGGGCAGGGACCGAACCCGCAACCTCATGGTTCCTAGTCGGATTCGTCAACCACTGCGCCATGATGGGAACTCCTAGACTGCTAATTTTAGCAAATAAAACCTCAGAACGACAACAAAAAAGAAAATGTATGATTTCCATTGCTAATAAAAGTATCAATATTGAAAAAAAGAGAAACTACTTTCACGTGTTATAAAAAGTTGTTTAGATTATTGCTACGGATCTGACAAAGTAACCAAATAAAAAGGAAATAGGGGATATTTTTTAAGTCCTACTAGTTAGGATTCAAAAAATTCTACTTCATAGGAACACAACAGAAAATTCAGAAATAGATCTAAATACACAAACAAATTGTGTTTACAATGGAAGTAGAAACACACACCAGTGGGAAAGGATGGGCTTTTTTAAAGACATGGGTCGGGGATACCTGGATAGCTGTATTTTTTTTTAAATGTGAAATTGGATTTATTCCACATACCAGGACAAATTCCAGTACATCATTTACAATGAGCAAAAATTTGAACAGACACGCCACCAAAGAAAATATACGAATGTCAAATAAACACTTGGGGGGAAAACAGGTTAATATCAGCAGCTGTTGGGGAAACACGATGGGCTACCACCACAGGCGCACTGGAGTAATAGAATGAAAGAATGACGAAAACTACAGTGTTAATGACGATTTGGAACAAGTGAAACTCTCCTATATTGCTGGAAGGAACGAAGGGTGGTATTATTATGTACAGAAAAGCTTGGCAATTCTTTTTTTTTTTTTTTTTTTTTTTTTGTCTTTTTGCTATTTCTTGGGCCGCTCCTGCGGCATATGGAGGTTCCCGGGCTAGGGGTCCAATCGGAACTGTAGCCACCAGCCTACGCCAGAGCCACAGCAACGCGGGATCCGAGCCACATCTGCAACCTACACCACAGCTCAGGGCAACGCTGGATCGTTAACCCACTGAGCAAGGGCAGGGACCGAACCCGCAACCTCATGGTTCCTAGTCGGATTCGTTAACCACTGCGCCACGACGGGAACTCCGGCAATTCTTATAAATTTAAATGTACACATACCAGACGACCCAACAACTCTACTCACAGTTATTAACCAAGAAAAATGAAAACATATGTGCTCAAAACTTATGCAAAAACTTGTACAGAAAAATAAGTTTTCTTAAGGGCCAAAAACTGGAAATGGTCCAACGTACATCAACCGGTGAACAAACGACCCGAGTCACACAGCCGCGTGGCGGGAGACGCTCAGCCACCAAACAGGTGGCTCTCAGAGACCTCAGGTCAAAGAGGGGACACCAGGAAATAAAGCCCATAAGCCAAAGGACGCCACTGCTGTACAGCGGTGGAGGAAGCACATCAGTGACAGACAGCAGATCAGGGGCTGCCAGGAGCTGTGCCGGAGGGGAGGGAGCCAACTACAAAGGGGCAGAAGTGACGGGAAAAGGTTCTACATTCTGGTCCTCATGACGGTTTGCCAAGTCGTGTCTACTCACCAAAATTCATCAAATTGCACTCTTAATTAAAACAGGAGCACAGTGTTATATGTAAAAGACATCTTAATAAAAATGACGTTCAAAGAGAGACGTTGGGGAGGTATTACATGAATGAAATGAGTTTTAAGAAAGGTCAAACATAAATGTAATGTAATTAAGACTCTGGATCCAAATACTAGTTACAGGAAGTAGAGGGGACGGAAGAACCTATGAGACAACACCATGGAGATGCCGTCGCGAAAATTCAGATGGTGGGAAACGCTAAGTAGGAGTCAAAAAAACTGTAAAAGACCATGGAGCAAATATTTTAGTCATCTGAGGCTACATCAGATTTGTTCCCTTTTTCAAAGCAACACTTTCAATATACAAAAACAATTACTGGCTCTCCATCAAACAGCAACAAGCTTCTGCGGACCCTGCTACAACTGTACAACACAAATTGACTTGGAGAAGAGACTTGTGGTTGCCTGATGGGAGGGGGAGGGAGTGGGAGGGATCGGGAGCTTGGGCTTATCAGACACAACTTAGAATAGATTTACAAGGAGATCCTGCTGAATAGCATTGAGAACTATGTCTAGATACTCATGTTGCAACAGAAGAAAGGGTGGGGGAAAAACTGTAATTGTAATGTATACATGTAAGGATAACCTGACCCCCTTGCTGTACAGTGGGAAAAAAAAAAAAAAAAATGGCCAGTCCCTACAACTGGTAACTTCCGAGCAGGCAAAGGCAGGAAAAAGGAGATGCGCAAACTGCCAACTCAAAGGACACGTGAACCAACACACCAATACACTGACCTCTTCCGCATCTCATTCAAACAAAGCATTTACAAATTTAACTTAAAAGTCTGAACAATGATGAAATCTGAAATTAGGTCTCAGGAGCTTCATGAAGAAACCTCTTCTAACTTGTTTAGGTTTCAAAGAGACACTGTTCTTTTGTTTAGAAAAGATTCCTTATCTTTTAGAGATATATACTGAAATACTGAACAATAAGATAAGAAGTCATCTGAGATTTGCTGGGAAATAACACAGAGACAGACTGGGTCGTCGGGTGGGAGCTGATCCCTGCTGAGGCTGAAGGACGTGGACAAGAGGAGCCTCACCACCCGCCTCCTTACTCTTGTGTGAGACTGACATTCCCATTCCCATAAGGAAGTGTTAAAATCAGCAATAAAACTTAACTGTGCGTTGACTAAAAAACCAGAAGGAGATATGTATTTTCCGATGCAGCGTAATATTCCTGCCTCTAGAGAACAAAACGGTAGAATATTATTTAAAAAATATTCTCGGGAGTTCCCGTCGTGGCGCAGTGGTTAACGAACCCAACTAGGAACCATGAGGTCGCGGGTTCGGTCCCTGCCCTTGCTCAGTGGGTTAACGATCCAGCGTTGCCCTGAGCTGTGGTGTAGGTTGCAGATGTGGCTCGGATCCTGCGTTGCTGTGGCTCTGGCGCAGGCCGGTGGCTACAGCTCCGATTGGACCCCTAGCCCGGGAACCTCCACATGCCGCAGGAGAGGCCCAAGAAATGGCAAAAAGACAAAAAAAAAAAAAAAAAAAAATTCTCAAAGACATGGGAAATGTTTATAATTTAATACAGCATGAAAAAAAAAAAACTATGACGAATGACAGGAAATACACGTTATATCCAGACTGATTTTCTTTTTTCAGTTTATAATTGTTTGTAAATTATACATTCAATTAAAAAATTCTAAGAACTCAGATTTTGGAAACAGACAAATCCACATTCAGAGCCCAGGCTGATCACTTAGAAGAATAACAGCATCTACTAGCAACTGAGTATTTTCTAGGTGTGTAGAGTACGTTAAGCACTAACACCTCGTATTTCGAATACAAGCAATTCTCACAAAAACCTTAGGAGGTGTGCACTACTTGATATAAGAGGCATGTGAGGGTCAGAATTAAGGAACAGAGTTGTGGAGGGTACAGCCAGAGCTCCAACCCGAGCGGTCTAACTAAAACCCGAAACGCAGTGTTCTAACTAGCAGGTGTAACCTCGTCATCAGTCGCAAAATCCGTTTAGCGCACACAACCCAAAGTTTATACGAAGAAAAGGAACAGAACCGAAAAAAAGAGTGAGCACTTTCCTGTGAAACTTTGGTTTCAGATCACCAGTACGTGTCCTGGGTCACTTGGCAGAGCAGAATCCCTGGAAGCTGCGGCAAAGAAGAGGTCACAGCGGTCCGACCTTGCAGAGGGTTCCTTACGCTCAGGTTCTGCCCAGGTCGACGCGTGACCTCCTTCCCGCCGCGTCTCTTCGTGGTTCTTTGGGCGGCTGCTCGGCTCTTCTCCGCACAGGCTCGCTCCATACCTTCCCTGCTCATCCCGTCGCAGCCCAGCCCCCGCCCCCAAATCATCCCTTGCGCCTGGGGGCGTCCTGCTCCTGACCACTTACTTCGCTCTCCCCTCGGGGGAAGGACACCGAGTTGGCTCCTCGCAAAAGCCCTTCCCCGGCAGCTCATCACCTGGAAGCTATTTGTGTTTGAGGTTCTTTCCTACCTTTGGGCTCGGGGGTGGGACTGATGGCCCCGCTGGCTACTGCCTCTCCGGAGCAGGGTCTGCATCGGCCCGGGATTCTTACCCAGTCAGCACCTCTCCCTACAAGGCATGGATTGTGCGGGGGCTTCTTGGGTCATACTGATGACTAAGAAATGTCACACGCACCATCAGAAGCAGGAAGTGGGTATCTTGCATTTGAAAAATTAGTCCCTCCAAGAAAAAACTGACCTACATCCGGTTCAAATGTAAAATGTAATACTGAACACTCATGCGGGTGAAAAATATATTTATAATTACCCGAGTGTAAACATATTTTACAGGGGGCTAGAGTGGGGGAGGGAAGTTCTAGGGTTTTAAAAAACACACAGATTTTTCCAGGAAGACAACTACCCTTTAAATCCAGAGAATATGATATTTCATGGTATTCATTTGTCAGTAATCTCATTTTTTTAAAAGCTGCTCAACATTTTGAAAAATGTCACTAACAGCAAAATTATTTGTGGTATTTGACTAAGAAAGTACAATTTTATCAGTCAAAAAAAAAGTTTTCAATATACCAAACATTTAATAAGTTCATAGACCGAAATAACTAAAAAGGATGCATTTTATGGTAGCTTTTCCCTATTAAATTTATAAAGCAGATTCCACAAAATTCTGGAATCCAGGAAAAGCAACATGACATTTGCCTACTTTAAACTCATTCTGTATGAACATATGTTTAAATGCTTCTAACATGTGGGAAAGCGCATATTCCGTAGGACTTCTTACATCAATAGGAATTCTTAGACAGTAGGGTTTACCGAAGTATGATGGGCAGTCATCACTCACAACTACTGTTTATCTGAAACTATGCATACTAAACAAAAAAATACAATTTAAAAAAACACTTCAGATGTATTTTTATTAAAATTAATTTTTAGTAAATGATTAAGCGAAGTTTTGCAACTTTCATAATTTTGTTTGCTTGTTTGTCTTCTTAGGGCTGCACCTGCAGCATACGGAGGTTCCCAGGCTAGGGGTCTAAGGGGAGCTGTACCGCCGGCCGAAGCCAGAGCCACAGCAATGAGGGATCTGAGCTGCATCTGTAACCTACACCACAGCTCACAGCAACACCAGATCCTCAACCCACTGAGCGAGGCCAAGGACCGAACCCGCAACCTCATGGTTCCTAGTCGGATTCGTTAACCACTGCGCCACGACAGGAACTCTGCAAATTTCACAATCTGACAGAATAAATTGTGTGGTGTGCTCTCCAGTTCTTGGAAGAGTTCAATTAGAGGTTGTCTCGCGTTCCTTTTTCTTTTTTCACATTTGTTCTGTTTCAGTAAGGGAAGAGTCTTACAAATGAATTAAGCAATTCATTCAATTCCGAACCCTATTAACAGCCGTCTGCGAAATCCATTTAAACATGCAAATTCCCGGAGTCCCGCCAGGACTCAGCGGTCATCACCCCGACCGGTACACACGAGGACACGTGTCGATGCCTGGCTTTGCTGGTGGGCTGGGGATCCGGTGTTGCCGTGAGCTGTGGTGTAGGTCGCAGATGCGGCTCGGAGCCCACTGTGGGGTCTGGTGGAGGCCGGCAGCTACAGCTCCGATTCCACCCCTAGCCTGGGAACCTCCAAAGCCGCAGGTGCGGCTCTAAAAAGCGAAGAAAACAAAAAATGAAACAAACAAAACTGCAACTTCCCTTAATTTTCAGAATCCTACCCAAAAAACATCAGGTTCTTCTCTTCAAACGCCTCAGTTTATGCAACCTATGCACACCTGATCTCAGTATAAAGAATCCATGCAAACTCCTTGGGTGTTTCCGTTTTCAGTAAATTTTTGCAAAGTATAATTACTTCTCTTTATATAAACTCTAGGAAATAGTGCAATACTTTCTTCACGTGAATCAGAATGAAGAACAGAATTACAACAGAACTAAACAGCCACATAAATTTTACTGTATCTACATACAATAAATCATATAAATGCGGCTCCAAACCATGCTGATTTCCCTCTGCATTTACAAGAAAGTCAATTAAACAATTTTAGCAAAACTTTTAGGGAAAAGGAAGAAAACAAAACCATAGCTCCATGAGATGGAAAAAAAGTTGGTATTTGGGATCACACAATTACAAATGTGGGTAAGTGCCTGTGGTTTCCAAAATGAAACTTACATGTCCATGAAAGGTATTAGGGGAGTTAAGAAAGATTCCACTCATTTCTTCGGAGAGACCGTGCCAATCTTATCAGCACTGCTGCTTCTGTATCCGTCTCTCTCTCTGGTAGAACCTTTTTCATCCTCCATTAGCCCTTTATCGAGCATATACCACTCTGTCATCACACACACGCTGCCCAGCTCTTCCTTCCCTTCCCTCCCTGCTCCTAAGCCAAGAGGTTTATTTTAAAATGTTTAAACAAAAGAAACTTTACAACATACATAAAAGAATACTGAAATGAGAGCAAATTAATAAGCATCTCCATGTGAAATGCTTTTCAGAACTGAGCAAAATAAACAAGTGGCCACTCTCCTCCCATTAGGTAGCTGAAGAGGCTACAGACATCTGTCATACGACGAATAAAAACTGCTACACGAACACACAGCCCTAAACCAGAAAGTCTGGGAACCAAGCAGAGGAAATTAAAACGTATGACTTTCCAAGACTCATGATTAAACACCTTGATTAACTGTGTGAATCAGCAACCAGTTTCATCCATCACACTGAATTAGTTATGCTTTCTAACAACTTGGTAACATACTAGTAGAAGTACACTGATGGGAGTTTCCTGATGGAAATAATAATAATAACTTTAAAACTACTGTTTGGTACTTTGTTTTTGGCTGTGCCTGTGACATGTGGAAGTTCCTAGGCCAAGGACCCAACCTGGGCCACAGCAGCAACCCAAGCTACTGCAGTGGCAAACTGGATCCTTAACCCACTGCCCCACAAGAGAACTCCCTGGGTACTTTTCATTTAAATAGAAAATGACTTTTTTTTTTTATTACAAAACTAATGTATCTTACAAGATAACTTAAAAATAGAGAAAAGAGGAGTTCCCATCGTGGCTCAGTGGTTAACGAATCCGACCAGGAACCATGAGGTTGCAGGTTCAAACCCTGGCCTCGCTCAGTGGGTTAAGGATCTGGCATTGCTGTGAGCTGCAGTGTAGGTTGCAGATGTGGCTCAGATGTGGCATTGCTGTGGCTGCAGTGTAGACCAACAGCTACAGCTCCGATTAGACCCCTAGCCTGGGAACCTCCATATGCTGTGGGTGCAGCCCTAGAAAAGACCAAAAAAAAAAAAAAAAAAACAGAAAAGAAGTTAAAAATATCTAAAGGATATCTTAAACTGTCATCGCTTTGGTACAAATCATTCAAGTACAACTTTTTCTCTTTTTTTTGATCAAAACAACTGTAGGCGTCTTGTTCTGAGATCTACTTCCATCATCTCTTTGCTTTCCACAAAAATGTCAGTAGCTGCAGAGTTATTACAGCATGAATTTAATTCATGATTTGTTTAATCAGATCTATGCTGTGGGACATATAAGCTAAATACCCTTTCATATAAATGTTTGTGCCTATCACTAATTTTCATAGTTCATTCGACTTGCTGCCAAATTTTCCTCCAAAAAGGTTAAGGTTGTCTCACCCTCACCCTTTTTTTCAAAATGTTATGGTCACATTCACAGCATATGGAAGTTTTCAGGCCAGGGACTGAGTCCGTCACAGCTACAACCTATGCTGCAGGTGTGGCAACGAGAGATCCTTTAACCCACTGCACAGGGTCAGGGATCCAACCCATACCTTTGCAGCAACCTGCGCCACTGCGGTGGGAATCTCTCTCTCTCTCTCTTTTTTTTTTTTTTTGCTTTGGTCTTTTTAGGGCCATATCTGCGACCTATGGAAGTTCCCAGGCTAGGGGTCCAACAGAACGACAGCTGTTGGCCAAAGCCACAGCCACAGCAATGCCAGATCAGAGCCACGTCTGTGACCTACACCACAGCTCATGGCAACACCAGATCCTTAATCCACTGAGCAAGGCCAGGGACTGATCCTTTGTCCTCATGGATACTAGTTGGGTTTGCACCGCTGAGCCACAATGAGAACTCCTGCAGTCAGATTCTTAACCCACTGTGCCAAGGCAGTTACTCCTACTTTTTTTTAACCCTCTCCAAACATATTAGGCAAATATTGGTTTCACTGAATCCCAGTTGGCAGGATGGACCTGTGTTCTCTTTGGCTGTGTATCTTTCTTTGCGTATCTCTGCTTTCTTCACTGATATGCTCTCTCAGTTTGCATACTAGTTTACGCATTTTCTTCGTATTTCCAAAAGCTCTTCATATCATAAGGCAGTAACCTCTGTCGAGCATACACTGCCAGTTTGTTCCTGGCACCCCTTTTAAGTCTGCTTGAGTTTTCCTTTTGAGATTTTCCCCCTTTGGTTTTATGTTCAGAAAATGTTTTTACCCATTTTAAGATCTAATAAACACACACGCATTCCAATTTTTTACCGTCTCATTTTTAAACTCTTTCATTCATCTCGTTTAATTTCTCACATAGTGAATGAGCGTGGAATCTAATGCCTGTTATGATGAGCACCTGTTCTTGTCACAGACGCGGAATAATCCACAAGTGCGGCACCGGCAGCGCCTGAGGAACTGCTCTGGGAGAGATCGGCATCCCTCTTGGGTCCACACCTGGGGCTCTGAGCAACTTCTATCTCCTCCCCATCGACTCAACACGCTATCTTAGTGTTTTTATATACGGCTAGGTCACAACTTTCTATTCTGTTCCACTGATGTACGTTAATACCCAAATCACACTATTTTTAGCATTAAAAAACGAAGACTACCTAGTGGTATCTAGCGGTTTCCTTCACTATTATTTATTCACTTGTAAAACTCTCTGGGTCATTCCCAGACAACATATTTTCCTGGCAGAATAATTATTTCAATACATCTGAATTAGTGTCTAAAGTAACTGGGGAAAACTACTGACAACATTAATTAGCTGTGAGATCTTGTAAAATGGGAAACAGCAGAAGCCACATAACAGGGCTGTGCAATGAGAACTAAGGAAACAAAACGAGACGTGGAGTGTGGACAGACACAGCGAACAGGTGGATCTGAGTGGACTGGACCGGAGAGGGTCAAAAGCAATAAAGTGGCAGCAGCAAGAGGAATACTGGTTTTCTGCTTCGTGGTATCCTTCTTGCACACAGATAACTTGAAAGAAGAGAAATGAGGAGTTTGGTATCGAGCATTTGAAATATTTGTGGGATACACGAGGAAAGGATGGGCCAAGGCAGAGATCAAAGGCTAAACCGACTCCACTAAAACTGCAGGGGTTTCTCTCATGATGACTCGAAAGCAGGTACGTTAGATGACACAGGCAAATAAAAACTGAGAGAGTTTGACAGAGGGTTCTCTAGTTTCTCTGAGAAGTAACTGCTGGCCTTCTGCTGACAATCACGGGTAAAAGTTTAGGATATGGTCATGGGTGCAGGCATATTAAAGGTTTAAAATATGTATTTGTAGGAAATATGAAAGTGAGTGAAACAAAAATACGTAAAGGATTTCTAGATAAATTCTTAGGGTCCAGCTCAGAAGGAGAACCCTAAGACTTCAAAATGGCACCAATCTGTAATATCAGCTACCACTAATTTAAAGCTCATTACTGCTCTGAGTCCAATTCTACTACAGAAGCGTATTCATAAATAGTTTCAGCAAGTTGTCCAGTTATTTTTGGAATAAGTAAGGAGGAAGTCTCCCATACTCCTTAATTGTTGAAACGAGTAACTCAGAAGCAAATAGGCAGGATATTATTTGTGCGATTATACCTGAATATGACAACTTTGTTAATATCATTTTCCATCAATATCTGACTTTCCCTCACTGGATATTTTTTCTTTTAAATTATTAAACTTCGTAACAAAGACTCCAGGATCATACCAGTTTTAGGTGAAAATTCTTTCCACAGTTTTACGTTATATACTTTTTTTTATTATCTACAACCCAACCTAACTGTATTTGTTTTAATGTGTAGCAATTGAGAGTACTAGGCTTGAATATTCACAATATAAAAACTTCTCAGGAGTGCCCGGCGTGGCGCAGCGGAAACGAATCCAACTAGGAACCATGAGGTTGCAGGTTCGATCCCTGGCCTCGCTCAGTGGGTTAAGGATCCGGCGTTGCCGTGATCTGTGGTGTAGGCCTGCAGCTACAGCTGTGATTTGACCCCTAGCCTGAGATCCTCCATATGCCGTGAGTACAGCCCTAAAAAGGACAAAAAAGACAGAAATAAATAAAAACAAATTTAAAAAATATGAAAACTTCTCAATGTGAATCACACAGTCAATGCTAGGGAAACAAACTATTTAAGGAAAGGAAAGAGACCATCTTCAAAAGAAACTATCGAAAGAGACAAATACGTAAGCCATGTTCTGTCTTAAATGCATCAGTGATGACTCTTAAACAAGCACAGTGCTGGGGCTGAAAAAATAAACATCAATATCATATTCTTAAGCTCAAAAATTCACAAATTGATTATACTCCTAGAAAAACAATGAGTAGTCAAATAAAACAAATAACCAAAAACACCTGTATTTAACTTTCAACTATTGTCAGATTTAAATAGTCCAACAGTCACAGCGACATCTGCAGCTACATCCTGCACTCTAAGGACAGTTATGCTTCCACTTTCCACATGTGCGGGCAATATACTGAACTGCTCTATGCTTCCGTTTTTCCATCTGTAAAATGGGGATAACGGCGGGAATTACGCCCCATAAAACTGGAAGGATTCGAGGAAATAATGTGGGCAAAAAGCCAAGCACAGCGAGGCGCACGGCCACGGGGCACGTGCTTTATCAGCGCAGCGCCACCGGCGAACACTGAGGTGTCCACGGAAACATGCGGATGCCAGTAACGGCTGACTTTCCCGGGACACTTGGGATGCACTAGGCTTTGTTCTAATACTTTCCTCGGGTAACTGCATTTAATCCTCACAGGTAGGCACTAGTATAGATGGCTTTGGTGAATACTGCTTCACCTGGAATCACTCTCCCTCCTTCTCTATGCTAATCCGACCACAGCGACCCTGTTCCTCCACACAGGCGGCGCTCTGCACTGACCGCGTATTTACTGAATGAAACCTTGGATGATTATTTCAAACGTGAAAAATAAGATTATAAATTCTTAATTTCTTAATCTTTAGCTCGTTCCAGTTCTTTTAAGCTTGCGATTTTTATTTTTTCCATTGTAGTTGATGTACAGTGTTCTGTCAATTTCTACTATACAGCAAAGTGACCCAGGCACACACATACATATGGTCTTTTTTTTCACAGCATGCTCCATCACAAGTGGCTTATACAGTTCCCTGTGCTACACAGCAGGACCTCACTGCTTAGCCACTCATTCTGGTTCTCAACTGCATACAACACAGCACTGCTTTTTCTCCTCTCATGTTGCAAGTCCTATCTGATTAAACAGGTTTTAAGGTCCCAAAGCACAGACCATGCCGTTTCTGGATCCTACAGTTTCTCATTAGCAACACCTACATCATGGGAACTTAATGAGTGCAAATGCAAATTCCCTAATTTAACATTTCCTTAGACTGGCCTATAAAAATTTTAAACAATTTTAACAGCAAATGTATTTACTTTTCTTCAAAAACTTTCCTTCTGCTTCAAAATACACTTTGAAAAATCCTCACATTCACAGAAATAACCTCTGGTAACTACGTCCCATTTTATCATAGTCAATTTCACTACAGATTCTACTGAGAAACACAGGATCGTCAGGAAGTCTCATACCTAGCATGCCTTAAGAAACACTACATAAATGCAGTAAAGTCTCATTTCTTCAGCACTGAACAAGCAATGCTTTCCTACCTTACATAAAAAATATGGATCACTCTCAGGCTCAAACCCCTCCTCCCAAAAAGTGAAAAGCAATGTTTAACAAATTCAGAGCATCTGAAACTAAGTCAAGTCTAAAAGGACTGCAGGCAGAAGCCCTGAAACTTTTAAAAATAAGTTATCTTACTAGTTTTGGGGTCAATGTTTATTTAGAAAACTACTCAGGGGAGTTCCCGTCGTGGCGCAGTGGTTAACGAACCCGACTAGGAACCATGAGGTCGCGGGTTCGGTCCCTGCCCCTGCTCAGTGGGTTAACGATCCGGCGCTGCCGTGAGCTGTGGTGTAGGTTGCAGACGCGGCTCGGATCCCGCGTTGCTGTGGCTCTGGCGTAGGCTGGTGGCTACAGCTCCGATTCAACCCCTAGCCTGGGAACCTCCATAGGCCGCGGAAGCGGCCCAAGAAATAGCAAAAAGACAAAAAGACAAAAAAAAAAAAAAAAAAAAGAAAAGAAAACTACTCAGAATTTCCTACAGTCAAACTACCTATTGAGATTTTGAGAGGCAGGGAGAGTTAAGATTATACCACATGTTGAGATTTCTCCACTGTAAAGTGCTTTTTCTGAGAATTCAGAAATATTTGGATAAAGACAATGACAGAAGAACTTGTATACATACTTGAACAAAAGGAATGATAGGACCAAATCCTTTGGAATTGAGCAATTATCCTGGAATCTCTTATGTTTAAAGAAACAAAACCACCAAACAGCTTCTGTCTCCTTCGGCCAGAATTTTCTTTCTTTCTTTTATTTATTTTTTTAATTTTTGCTTCTTAGGACTACACTTGCGGCATATGAAGTTCCCAGGCGAGGGGTCAAATCAGAGCCACGGCACAGCAACGCGGGATCTGAGCTGCATCTGCAACCGACACCACAGCCCATGCCCACACTAGATCCTTATCCCAAGGCGCGAGGGAGGCCAAGGATCAAGCCTGGGCCCTCATGGACAGTAGGTGAGTTCATTACCACTGAGCCACAACGGGAGCCCCCGGCCAGAATTTTCAATAGAGCGCATCACCAATGGTCACTATCACTAAAAAGAAATTACTAAATACAAAAGGGTTACAGGAAAGGGACCCTGGAGAAGAACAGGTGGAGAGTCATAGTTTGGCTAAGGGTCCACAGGCAGAGCATAAAGCGCTTTGGGGGTTCCACAGAGACCCCGCCCTTTGGTCTAGTGCCTGTAACGGTGACTTTCAGTCCTCTTTTCCCTGGGAACATGCACCCAGCCTCGCCCAATAAGCTTTACGTGTCTGTTTAAGCTCCTTGTCCCCTAGGCACATCTTTCCATCCTCCACAGAATCAATCCAAAAGTGCCTCAGGAGCTCTCGGGTGCTTCAGCAGGTTAATGATCTGGTATTGTCACTCCAATAGCTCGGATCACTGCTGTGGCTTGGGTTCGATCCCTGGCCTGGAAACGACCACAAGCCTGAGGTGCAACGAAAAATGAAAAAAGAAAGAAATTTGAACTTACTACACAAATCGCTCATACTGATATATTATTTCCCTTTTTTAGAAAAATTTCTCTCCCCAAAAAATAAAAAAGTTTTGTGTAAAACTAAAACTTATCTTTGGTGTAAGCTAGCATTTAGCACAGGGGATGACACACGACAGGCACCGGAATATTAAACAAATGAACAACCTAGCAAGTAACCTCATTAATCTCCTTGAGCTTAGCATGCTCCCTACACGCCAAGGGCCTTCCTGAGCACTCCCTCAGTCCTAAACCTTCCGTCCCTTGGCCCTGAGACTCCGCAACACAATCCTATTTTCTGTACCTTCTTCCTTTATCCCAGGCCTGCAATCACGAGGCGACCCAAGGAAGCAACCAACCTGAATGACCATGAGGTTCCACCTTCCCAAGCTTTTTAATACCCTGGATATGAAGGAGAGAGTAACCAGGAGAGAGCTGATTAGCTGACTAGTTTGAGCAGCTTAAGGCAACCGATCCTGGAACGGTTTGATGAGTGAGGTCTTGGGTGATACTTTGTGAATACATGTGTATGTGCATCTGTGAGTCTGAGGTTAGGGGACAACTAAAGGCTACTGACAATGGCCAAGTAAAGTAAAAAGACAACGAATCATTTAACCTCAATTCTGGGTAATTACCGCATGACACCCCTCACTAAACCGTGGGCTCATTTCACTTCAACTTCCATTAGCTAATAAACTCGGCTTGTGCCATTAATTCTCTGGTTCTACTGATTCAACGAAAGTAGTTAACTGATTTTTTTTTAAAGTTTCCTAGGAGAACACTATTCATGTTAAATCCAACACAGTAACAATAGCATTAACAAGCACTAGCACCTATGTGCTCGGCACTGGACTCACTACTCACCAGAGCAGAGCTCTCTGAACCCACGCAACAATCCCACGAGGGAGGCACTCTTACTACACCCACTTTACAAATCTGGAAGAAGTTAAGCAACTTGCGTAAAGTCACACAGCTAACAAGTGACAGAACTGTGATTTAACTTCAGACAATCTGGCTGCAGAGCCTATGCTCTTAGGACTACGCTGCGATGACCAACTTATTCTCTAATGTTCCTGTCATTTAAAAAGGTCTCAAAAACAGCAGATATCTAATACAATCTTTACTAAGAGGAATAAGAAAGTCTCATTTACCAAGAGAATCTGCATAGTGACTCCTTTCCTGAGTATTTCAAGGAATGGTAAACATTTATCTGAAATGTCACAGGGCAATTCTAGGGTGGGGTAGATAACTGAAAAAATGTATTTCACTGAATCTAAAGACATCATTGAAAACACAGCATTATTGTATGTGCCACTGAGAAAGAAAATTCTGCCCAACTATGACAATATACATCATTTTTATTGTTGCTGTTTTTGCTTTTTTTTTTTTTTTTTTTGCCATTTCTTGGGCCGCTCCCGCGGCATATGGAGGTTCCCAGGCTAGGGGTCGAATCAGAGCCGTAGCCGCCGGTCTACGCCAGAGCCACAGCCACGCGGGATCCGAGCCACATCTGTGACCTACACCACAGCTCACGGCAACGCCAGATCCTTCACCCACTGAGCAAGGCCAGGGACCGAACCCGCAATCTCATGGTTCCTAGTCGGATTCATCAACCACTGCGCCACGACGGGAACTCCCTGTTTTTGCTTTTTTTTTAAAGGGCTCCACCCACAGCATACGGAAGTTCTCAGGCTAGGGGACAAACTGGAGCCGTAGCCACTAGCCAATGCCACAGCCACAGCAACACCAGATCCGACCTGCGTTTGCAACCTACACCACAGATGACAGCAATGCCAGATCCTTAACCCACTGAGCAAGGCCAGGGATCGAACCCGTGTCCTCATGGATCCTAGTCGGGTTCGTTAACCATTGAGCCACGAAGGGAACTCCCATCGTTATGTTAACACATAGCATTAAAAGAAAAGTGAACAAAAGTATAATTAAGTCAATGGACTACAGTCACTTATCAAGGGCACTTTCAGCATATGGTTGCTTAATAGATGAGACCACAAACAAAAAAAAATAGTGTTTCTTGAAATCTGGCTCTATCATTCTGGGAATCTATACATATTTGGAAGAACTTAAAAACCTGAGAACAACCTAAGATTAGAATTTAAATTGTGGCTATAGAGAACACCAAGACAACATGAGACACTGGTCCACCAAGCATATCCGTGGGTTAGCACATCTGTATTAGTTTGCTGGGGCTGCATAATAAACCCCCACATACTGGGCGGCTTAAACAACAGAAATTAATCCTCTCACAACCTGAAGGCTGTAGGTCCAAGATCAAGGTATGGGCCGGTGTGGTTTTATCGAGGCCCTTCTTTCTCCTTGGTTTGCAGACAGCTGTCTTCTCATCCCCACCTGACCTTTTCTCTGTACGTGGGCAGCCCCGGTCTCTCTGGACTCTTACAAGGACACCAATCATACGGGACGGGCACCTCACCCTTACAACTTCCTTCACTCTTACTTATTCCCTTACGGTCCTATCTCCAAATACAATCATATATTGAGGGTGGGAGCTTCGACATAGGAATTTGGAAGGAGAGTCCAAAATGCAGTCCATAGCAGTAGCTGATCTCAGGGGAACCCATTCCTAGAATACAGAGCATCAGAGACTACGTCAGGTCCTTAACCCACTGGGCCACAATGGGAACGCCCCATAAAATAGTTAAATATGATACTCAGTAACAAAAATTCCATTCCTCCATGCCTTAATTGTTGTCCTATTTCCTTTGTCAAATAGCTGGTATTTCAATAGTGTCTATATTCAGAAAATCTAAAAAACAACTTTTACTTACATTCATTTTTAACATCTGTGGCGAAGACAGGGATCTCTGTATTTTTGCTAATTTGTTTGTAAACATATTTTCCCTTTAAAGACTAAATACCCAAGGTAAAGAAAAGACAACTGATTTGAAGTCTGAAATTAAACCAGTTTCAAACTGAAACTTGGATGTCAAGGAGATCTGAGTCTATACCTTCCAGCCCTCATAATTCCTAAGGGTGACGACTCCCCAACAGGGCACCAAGGTCGGCTGAAGTCACAGGCTCCTCCAAGGGAAAGAACAAACGTGTGACATCTGTGGGGCACTGCACGAGCACCAGCCCAAGGGCAATCGCTTTCAAAAGCAGATCCTGCTACTCTCCTCTATACGCACTCCCAGCTTCACAAAACTAAGTCTCTGTGACCAAAAAAAAAGAAAGGAAGAAAGAAACCATGGTCAAAACAAAAAATAAATGTTTCATAGGAAATGAGAGCAAAGAGTCCAATCTGATGCCATTCCAAGTTCTCAGAAGCTGTATAAGACGTGTACCATCAGAAAAAAATTCAGCTGACTACTGCTTCAAAGAACAAAGTCAGAGAATTCATATACATTATTTGTTCAAGTTGTTCGACCATAAATCTCACGTCACTTGGATCTAACCACTAGGTAAACAGAAGTATTTGCTATTTCTTTGGATCTAAGGGCACCGCGAAGAAATGACTGGCACCCTGAGAGTGTGGTGAGTTGAGAGCCTGGGAACCTTCTGATCGGAGAATAAAATGAAACGCCACCGGGGCTGTCACTAAACTTAACGAAACATGAGGGACTATATTATTTCCGAAACCATATATAAAAGCGACTGTTCAGACTCTAATGTAGTCTATTTACAAAGGCCTTTCAAAGGCCAGTCTCCATCCCTCCCTCTCGCCTTAACTGAAGCCCAGCTCTTGCCGAGAGTCCAGTCCCTCTGCAGCTCCCTCGGTGGAAAAATACTCTTCCTCACCAGAGCTTGTGCAAATCCGTGATCCTTCACCCACACTTGGGAAAAACAACTGCATGGTATTCTCATGATACGATCAAAATTTTCCAACTAACTGACAGCAGTCTTGGTAACAACATACACAGTATTAGCAATATTAATATTACACAAAGCTTCCCTAAAACATTTTCAGACCCATGTCCTGAAATATCAATATCCTCATTATCCCAACAATAAAGTTTCTTGGTATAATTTGAAGGCCCACAGAGCCAGCTCAATGTTGATCAAAAAATTCAAAGGGCTTTTAAGATTATGAAGCCTAGGAGTTCCCGTTGTGGCTCAGTGGAAACAAATCCAACTAGGAACCATGAGGTTGAGGGTTCGGTCCCTGCCCTTGCTCAGTGGGTTAAGGATCCAGCGTTGCCGTGAGCTGTGGTGTAGGTTGCAGACGCGGCTCGGATCCCATGTTGCTGTGGCTGTGGTGTAGGCCGGTGGCTACAGCTCCGATTCAACCTCTAGCCTGGGAACCTCCATATGCCACAGGAGCGGCCCAAGAAATGGCCAAAAAAGACCAAAAAAAACAAAAAAAACAAACAAAAAAAACGAATACGAAGCCTAGGATCTCGATTAAGAACAAGTGAGTGTTCATATCACATTGGGGTCACCAAAAAAAAAAATACAAAAAACAAACAAAAAAAGAACAAGTGAGTAGCATCAACTTCTGCTACCATTACCTTTAAAGCAAATCCCTCTGCCTCCTGAGTCTCGTCTCCTCAACCATAAACAGGGCCATTTATACAACCACATTTAAGGATGTTCAAATGAAATTATGCTTATTAAGCACTTCATAAAATGTTACTTATTAAACAAACCAACGGACCCATCATTCCTCCAAACATGTATATGCAAAGCAGCATGTGGCAAAAAGGGACGGAGTCAGAGACAAGACAAAGAATCTCTTCCCCTCAGGGACCTTAGAGTCTAGTGGGGAAATAATTAATATACGGAATCTCAGCTTCCTTCCACTAAAATGACAGCGAAGACAGGTTAAAAAAGATATTGGCACATACCAACAAAAACTGAGACAAAAAATGAGAGATGACAGCTAAGTTTCGGCTGTAAAAAGCAGATGGACAGTTGCTGGTTTTTGCAGAGCAAACGGACATCTACTTGTCAACCAAAAAGGTGTGTGGGGGGGGGGGATGACACCAAGAAACTGGGAAAGAGGCTCGGGAACTGAGAGTCCGAAGCCCCTAACGGCAAGGGAAGGGATGGGCAAAAAAGGAGGAAGAGTGAAAGGCTGGTGAGGAAGTCAGGACCCTGCGACCTACCCCTTCAGGACAAGATCCACTCTCTCCGAAGAGGTGCCTGACTCTGATTCACCCGCACCTGTCACGGGTGGAGGCGAGGGAGCAGCCACACTGGAACAAGGAATGAAGGGCTACACCGAAAAGGGGTATTTCCAGTCCCCTTCCCCCAAGTGGATCCAAACACCAAATGAAAAAAGTGCAGTAACGAAATATTCCCTCCATTTTCAGACGTAGCGGATAACCACAGGCAGGAATTAACTGTCACGGTCCTGTTCACCAGAAAGTCAAAGGCTTTACTACGCTGAACTCACAGAGAAAGACACAAGACACACAAGGAAGGGAGTTCTATCCAGAGGCTAGACGACCATCTCCTGAAAAAAGTTGTAGGCAATGAATAGAGAGGTTGAGGGAACACAACTCTAAACTCGGTACATTTCACAAAACGGTCCTGCAGTTATTTTAATACACACTAGAAGTAACAGAGCTAGTCTGCTGAGCCTGTATTTCGAAAACTGTTCAGCTAAGGCTAAGTTTAAAACATATTAGGTAAATGTTAACACAGGCCCTTTGCAGAAATGGCAGCAGTAGGTAAACGCCCCAACTCTGAGGCACACTCCTGCAGGGGCAGTGGCTTCACTGGACGGCCAGGTTAAGTCCGAGTGAAGAGAAATTGCTTCAAACGCCAAGGATTCCTTCAAGTCTGATTCTAGGAACATTTGCAATAGATAGACTTAGAATTACACAGTTAACCTGCCATAACACAGTTGACCAAAGAGGTGCTTTCTCAGAGACACTTTGCCCGAGACAGAAAATAACATTAGCTAAAAAGTATTATCTGGCTGTAGTAATTCCAAGTTCAAAAATGGAATAACAGATTAGATGAATAAGAAAGCACTTAGATAAGGTACAGAAGAGGAGAATTATAAATTATATTAATAGAAACTACTATTTATTGAGCTCCTACTACATACTAGGCATTGAGTTAGCCAATCAAAACAGCACATCTTTACACAACTCCCTTTAACAGATGAAAATTCTAAGACTCAAGTTAGGTAATTTACTTACGGTCCTGGCTGGGGGCAAGGGACGTTGCGACGGGGAAAGAGTGTGACGTAGGGAAAAAATCTTTGATAACCAGCTAGGCATCCCACTGAAATTACCATGGTACTCTGTATTTCTAACATTCAAAATCCTTATAAAATTCATAAAGTAAATGAATAAAGACTAGTAGGTAAGCAAATGGCCAACAAATTAGGTTTACTCCATAGGAAAAAACCCTCGCTTTGATAAAGTGGATTCACTATGTTCATCTTATCCTAACTGAAGACCTAATTCTGTTGCTGGTTCAGCCAATGAAGAGACACAGTAAAAAAACAAAACAAAACAAAAAAATCCCCCACAACTTCTTAAATGGTTACATTTCTGATTTCCAGTTACAGGAAGTCAGAAGTTACTGAGCAGCCCAACCAAACAACAAAAATAACTTTGCCATACGCTTTATAATTCTTTGATTTGTGTCCTTAAAATGGCCAAGAGTGTTGAGCAGTTAAACAAACCCTCTAAATTTTCCCTTTAAATACAGAAATCCTCCTGTATTTGCATTATCATAAAAAGCAGTGATTTTGTAAAGCTGAAGGGAGACTCTGCTATTCATGATTTTAAAATGTGCTTTTAATTTTTCTGACGACTAAAGGCTATAATAATGTCACTTGGAAAACACAGGGCTGAGTGAGCATCTGAGGGGAAAAGGAATGTTTTCACAGGCGCAGTGGGTAAATACCACTGGCTCTAGATGAACATTCTTCCCTAACTGGAAGCCAATCGCAATTTAACTTTGAAAACATCTCCCCGTTACACAGAGCAATGGGAGATCATATCATCTCAATTATCTCTCCACATAAACCTTAAGGGCTGGACTAATACTTTAAACATCATCAACATCCATTTCTTTTCGCTGTGTTTCCAGCGGAGTCCGGACCCACAGTTAAGATTTAGCTGAACAAGACAACAGACCTAGAAGTTACCTCTCTTGTTCAGGCAACACACAAAGCTGATTTTTATCCTCATGCTTTCCATTCTGCTTACGCAAACATTCAACGTCCAAGTTACAGTACAATGTAAATGCTGTCAAGGAAGAAGAGTTTGGGAGACCCAGTCCAAATGCTAATGTCACAGAAACCCTTTGTGCATTACAGCACAGCAGCGTGAATAAGGCCAGTACGGCCTGGGAAGAAAGAGCTTTACATGAGCACATTTTAGAGTAATTAAACTGCGATCAATAAACCTACTGTGGAGTTCCCATCATGGCGCAGTGGTTAACGAATCCGACTAGGAACCATGAGGTTGCGGGTTCGGTCCCTGCCCTTGGTCAGTGGGTTAACGATCCAGCGTTGCCGTGAGCTGTGGTGTAGGTTGCAGACGCGGCTCAGATCCCACGTTGCTGTAGCCCTGGTGTAGGCCGGTAGCTACAGCTCCGATTCGACCCCTAGCCTGGGAACCTCCATATGCCGCGGGAGCGGCCCAAGAAATAGCAAAAAAAAAAAAGACAAAAAAAATAAATAAATAAACGTACTGGGATGTTGGAGTAAATGATCGTGAACAGAGAGAACTAGATGCCTGGGAGATGAGTAACGCATAATCACAAGAAATAAATACAATTTTCTTTTTTAGCTTTTTTTGGCTTTTGGGGGGCCACACTCGCAGCATATGGAGGTTCCCAGGCTAGAGGTCGAATCGGAGCTGCAGCTGCCGGCCTACACCACAGCCACAGCAACACAGGTCCAAGCCATGTCTGCAACCTACACCACAGTTCACGGCAACACCAGATCCTTAAGCCACTGAGCGAGGCCAGGGATCCAACCGGTGACCTCATGGTTCCTAGTCAGATTCGTTTCCACTGCACCACAACGGGAATTCCCAAATACAAATTTTAAAATCAAGCAAAATTTACATTTCTGAAATCTAAAGCATTTTTCTTTCTTCACCCTTAAATTTCTACTCTAAGTGATTGAATAAATACATACCATAAACATGAATAGGCAATTTAGAAAATACAAACACCCAGTAAGTAAGTATGGTGTAAATACACACAATCTCAAAGAAAAGCAAATTACAACCAAAAGGAAGAGGTCCGGTTAAAGAAACAAGGGCACATACATAATTTGCATTTGCAGCTTCCCCTGCAGCCTGAATCCTGGATCCCGGCTTTCAGTCTCCCCTCTCTCTGCTCAGTCTCTCAAAATAGCTGCCTCATGTGGTCTCTCAGGCCAGAGGATCGGGCTATTCTCCTATTCAGGCTGGACTCACAAATCAAAGACCCAGCTGACAACGACAAAAATCAAGGAGGAAAGGAAGAGTCAGTCCAAAGGCTTACATCCCTCAGTCCCCTTCTAGAGGGGGCTTCTGAGCCGCCCGTACAACACCGCAAGGGGCTGATACAATTAGCATTTCCATGTCGGCTATAAGAGGAAAGGCAGCAACGGTGTCATTGGACCCATAAACGGATACACACATAGTGTGTGTGTGTGTGTGTGTGTGTGTGTGTGTGTGTGTGTGTGTGTGTATAATGGGATATGATTCGGTCTTAGTGAGAAAATTCAGACCCATGCTACAACACGGATGACGCTTTGAAGACAGGCCACATGACATAAGCCAGTAACAAAAAGACACACACAGAATGATTCTCCTTCTCCAAGGTTCCTGAAGCACAAGAATCCGTGGAGGGTGGCTGCTGGGAGGGGGAGGCAGGGAAACGGTTAAGGGAGCTGCAGTCTGGGAAGATGAAAAGGTGGCTGCACAGTAACGTAAATGGACTTAATGCATTTAACTGTATACTTCAAGATAGTTAAAATGGGAAATTTTATTTTATGTATATCTTACCACAGTAAAAAAACAAAAAAAAAAAAAGGGGAAAGGAAAGATAAAAACAATCAAGCTCACAACTACAAAGAACCTGAAAAACTTTCAAAAGCACTAGTGGTATTTAAACATTTAATTTACTAAGTAATACAGAGACACTCATTGGAGAAATACGCCTTGTAACACAGACACAACCTGACAAATGTGAGTATGTGAGCTGGTTAGGAAAGGCCTTCAACAGGAGTCACTTTAAATCTTTTATATATTAAAAAAGCTTCAGATTAGTGATTCTGTGGACAATGTCTTTTCAAAAGCTCTTTGGAAAGAGTTCAATCACAACACGAGACAAAAATATGGACCATCACACACTTCCTTCGTTTTCTAACCTCGATATTAACCTGTTCCTGAAATATACTTACAAGAATGCAGCAAATCTTTTCATCAATCACCATGTGAAACCTTTGGCAGGGACACTGTGCATTCCTGGGAGGATTTAAATTAGTTTGTGAGGGACTGAAACCTGGCTTAAAAGCAAAGAATTGGATTTAGGACTTGACAAAGAGTTTCTTTTCTGAGGAACTTCAAATGCTCTATCATGAGTTTTCATGTTTATGTTCTCCATCATCAGCAAAGAAACAAAGTAACACAGCATTTCCATTAAAATTACCCTCTGCTACTTTTCTACCCATTCCTGCCTTTGCTGCGGCCATCTACAACAACATAGTATTTGAAATCACATTTCTACTTTAAGCAAAAAAGGGACTAAATTAAACATTCCAGAGACAGGAAATCCTGTTTCAACTGCATCATTTAAAAACTCTTAACTGATCTACTTTTGAAGAACAAGAGTTCTTTACCAGAAAGTAGGATGATTTTTTTATTGATGCATTTTCAATATCCTGAACACTTCATGTGAACATTTCAGTGCCTTCTAAAAAAAAAATCACTTTTTAATTTCAAACTCTATTTTTTTAAATGTTAGTTTGACAAAGTATTTTAATTGCAGCCAACAGGCACTTAATTTAATGCTGTAACTTTTATAGTTCAGGCCTAAAAACTCAAATTGCTCTAAAGGATCCTTCCATGCACTGTGGTAAACCACAGAAAAGCAAGGACTACCAGAGGTCCCATGTGAATGATCGGCCCTCTGCCTCTAAGAGCCACACTATCCAATCAGCCTATTTTAAGTGGCCAAACATGTTGAAGAGCTGCTTTAAATCTAGGAGGACAAGAAGAAAAGGTTAAAAAATAAATACACTGACAGTCCTTAAAGAACAGAAATGGGGAAAACCAAAACAGTCCTTTGACCATACTGGAAGAACACCCCCCGTCCTACGACTCAGGAAATACGATCCGTGTCGGGACAGCCACCGGGATCAGCAGAAGGGATCGAAGTCTACCCATGAGGGCAGCACCCACCATTTGCCTAAGTATGACCATTGGCTAAGTATGACTACATTTAAGCTTTATCTGAATGACAAATACTATTCCCCTTAAGCACTGGCAAAAAAATGTGTGTGCAGAGGGGAAGACGTGGACTAGCCAACCCAACAGTTATACAATGACCAAAAATAGTAACAACAGTCAGAGTGTAAAAGTACCTGTGAGCAAGACATCAGAGAGAGAGGATAGGGCCCCGTGTAACAGACAAAGCGGTGCATCAACTCTAAGACAATGGCTCAAAAGACAGCCCTCTGGTCCCTCGCTGCAAAAGGAATGTGCTCCTCCTTCCCACAAATCAACCAACTCAAGAAGGCTGGGAGAGCTCGTTTCCCCTCTTTTAGGCCAAGCCTGCAGCACGTGGAAGTTCCCAGCCCTGGGTTTGAACCCACACCACAGCAACAACCCAAACAGCTACGGTGACACCACCAGATCCATAACCCGCTAAGCCTGAGCCGCAGAAGAACGCCACGATTCCTGTTTTAAAATGGAAAGCTGCTCAAAAGGCCTAATTCTGGTGATGCTTTACCACCTTGTAAGAGGGGGAGCTAGCACCTGGGGACTGGGGACTGCAGCAGGGAAATCAATACCCCTTCCCAAGTTCAGCAGCAATGGAGCAATCCTTTCAGCTCGTGAAGGATGCTACTGCACTCTGGGGAAAACTCAGGAAGAAAAAGGAAGTTCAAGTTCGTTTTATTCCAGTTTCTTAACATGTCCATTCGTTTTCAAATGCATTTAAGCTTTGCTAAAACGCAGCACCTCAGACCTCACTCCAGATTCTTTATCAAAACCTGCACTTGTCTTTACAAAGCCCTCAGGTGACTGGTTCGCACATTTAGGTCTGAGGCGACCGGATCTAAAGCGCCACCCCTGCCAACCTGACACCCCCCCGTCAGCCCCACACGGAATCACACACCACTACTCTCCCAACATTTTAAAACTCTAGGTGCACATGTGAAAGCAGCTCCAAATCTGAATAAAGTTCTGACACTGGAGGAGGAAGAGCTGGACTGCAGAGCGTGGGCTTTCCCAACTCCTCCTCCAACCAGAAAATGCCATGAAGAGACCTGTGTTTTGAAATCTCGCTCTGACAAGGTGGGGAACAGACCGGAGGCATGCAAATTAATTCGGATCCAGGACAGTGACGACGGTGGCCTGAAACAGGGCCGCGGCCCGGGGCCGGGCGGGAAGCAGCCAGATGGGAGCCACAGCCACCTGCCCCGCGTGAAAGGGCGGTGGGAGGTGAGGGAGAGACTCACTGTAATTCAGAACTTTGCCACCAAAACCTTGGGAAACGAGGCAGACGGCTGTACGACCCCAAGTTAGGGACCCCAAGAACCGTAAGGAAAAGACGAGGCATTTTTAGGAAGAAAGCAGAAATGTTCCCTGGGGAGACTGGCTCACAAGCCCCAAGCTCAAGAGGAAAACGGGCTCTGGAAAGCGAGAGTCACAAACAGCGATGACGCCCACCTCCGGCCAAGGTGGGGAAACAGGGGTCAGACCTACCTGCCTGCCCGCGACAACCACAAAGAGACCAAGTGCACGCAATAATGATTTTCAGACCATGACCAATCCTGAGACACAGCAAGCGAAGGGATTACTGCCTGGGGAGAGTTTCCAAATGCAGCACAGGGAGGAAGCACCTGGGCCGAGACCTGAAAGACTGGACGGGAGCGCCCAGGAAGGCCCGAAGGAAAGAGTCTGCAGGGACGAATTCTGGAGAGAGAGCTGCACAGAAATCTCCAGAGATCTGAAAGGGTCCCCTCTTCAGACTTGAGCCACGCACTGACCAAGGGCACGCACAGGAGGCAGCACCCCAGGCAAAGCCATCTGAAAGGATTAGTGAGGGCAAATCTAAACAAAACGCATACAAGCACAACAACTGTGCTGACCGAAGCCAGATTTTTAAAAGACGACACACTGTACGGCTACATTTATACAAAACTGTAGAAAATGCCAAGGCAGCTATTGACAGGAAGCAGATCAGTGGTGGCACTGGAGGAGGAAAAAGTCACAAAGGATCAAAGGCAAATCTGGGGGGGCACCTGTGTGGCAAAGACGGCTTCACCGGCATAGGTCAACCTCGTCAAAGGGGCACGTGAAATGCATGTGTTTATCGTACGTCGTTCACTTCTCAATAAAACACCCGCGACGCTGTCGGCACGCGCAGAGCAGCTGAAGCCACAGGGGGGCGGCGACACCTGAGCAGTCACCCGCGACTCAGGAGGAGGACCCGGCCGGACGCACAAAACCAGCAGCAGCACGTCCCGCCACCAAGCAGAGAGCCTGTGAAGGGAGCCTTGCAGAGCGTGGCCTCGCGGAGGCAAAGGAAAGAGGCTTCCCTCGGAGTCTTGCAAGGCAAGAGCCCTCGGGACGCCACACGCACCATCAGGCCTGACGACGTCCCCGCCCGCACGGAAGAGCAGGCGACGGGGCAGGCAGGACACACGCGAAGGAGCCCGAGGACAGTCATTCTCGAGCCACTAACTGGCTATTTTAACTAGAAAGACAAAGAATACAGTAAAAAAGTATTTACGTTTGACGGTTAAGAAAAACCATGAATCCTAGATGCCAAAAGGCTATTTCTCCTTCGGCGCTGGCGTTTTCCTAAAACGCTACATTCAACATAAACAACGGTAATTAACTGTCCTTAATTGAGTCTTTAAAGGAAATTGAACCAGAATCAAGCGAAGAGCACACCCTCATTAAGCATGAGGCAAAGTCCAACTTGGAGGTCTATCTTCCCATCTAAATTTAATAGGAAACTAAATACTTGAAATTCTTCCAGTTTTTCTTTTTTAATGAGTAATGGGGTTATTTATATTCTTCCTATCAGCCAGCCAAGCAGAACAAGACTTTTTTTGCCTCATGTGAGCATAAAAATGTATGTTTACATACAGAGTAAAGTACATCCGTCAGTACATGTAAGAATTTAATTCAGCGAATTGAATTTAGTGGACCATCTTCAAAACGAATGCGGATTTATCCATGTTACATAACACTGAAACTCCGAGATACTAAAGTATTCAGCCTTTAAAGTAAATACTTCCAAAGAGCACTTATGTTTTACTGCTTCTTTTCAATGTTTACACAGATTAAATTTACTAACTATTCCAAAAGGAAGCCAGAAAAATGTTATGAAAAGAATTCTATCTGTTAAGTGTCTTGACAAGTAACACTTCTAAAAATTTAAACTCGCGCTAAAAGTCTCTGCAGTACTTTGCAGCAGGAGCATTTCGGATAGTGGATAAAATAAGCCAACGTACAAGGTCAAACACTCTCATATCCTCCAGAGACAAGCTTTAACTGTTCTTGTCATTAAAAACGCTTGCCCTGCTCTGTCCTCATCCGAGCAGCTTCATCTCCGACAGCGGCACCGCAGCAATGAATGGCTGAAGAGCACTCGTTCACAGCACTGTCCAGACAGACCCCCCAATGCTAAATAAGACTAAAATTTTCAAATGCCAAAGCAAACCCCATTTTACAACGGAGCACATTTCAATACACAAGCATTCAGAATATCAATTACATTATCATATAACTTAACAAGAAGAAAATAAGCTATACAGCAGCTTGAGACCAGACATTCATTAAAAAACTCCTCAATGATAAAGACAGAACATCAGAAGTTCTAAAAAAATTATTTTCTGTGATACTTAGGAAGGATTCTGTCTGTGGTTCATCCTGTTTCTTTTTTTTTTTTTTTCTTTCCCGATATTTAACAAAAGAAAATAATTGGTTTTAAAAGACTACATATACCTCAAAAGCAATTTCACAAATCACTGAAAGGAGAGAGAAGAAAGGCAAGTGTGGGGGGGTGGGCATGGAAAGAAAAGATTCACTCTTAACCAACTATTTTATTGGACACAACTGCAAAAAATACAGTATTTAGGAGTTCCCATCATGGCTCAGTGGTGAACGAATCCGACTAGGAACCATGAGGTTTCGGGTTCGGTCCCTGGCCTCGCTCAGTGGGTTAAGGATCCGGTGTTGCGGTGGCTGTGGTGTAGGCCAACAGCTGCAGCTCTGATTGGACCCCTATCCCGGGAACCTCCATATGCTGCGGGTGCAGCCCTAGAAAAGGCAAAAAGAGAAAAAGAAAGAAGACCTTTAAAAATGCTGAAGCCAATACATTGCTCGCTGCGTTGAGTGCTTGGCTCGTGTTAACAGCAGCCATTAAAGCAAACCTAACACAGACACAGTGGGTTACAAATGCAGGTACGTGGAGCTCTGAAATAAGCTACAACGAGCAGCCTCTGATGAACTTCCCCGAGTCAGGAGTAGCCGGAGGAAGCGAAAGGAGGGAAACAGGAAAGAACACAGATAAAACCCTTTTCCCCCCCAGTAACGTCAACGTGGCATTGACAGGAATCTGGTCTTTTCCTGATCAACTGGCCACGTGAGGAACAGAGAGTGAACGTTATTAGGTACCGCCAGAAAATCCAAGACCACAGACCACAAAAAAAAGGAGCAGAAGTTCTAGAAGGAAGCCTTGAGAAAAGGAGAACAGAGGGAGAGAGAAGGCAGCTTAAAAGCACTTCGTGGGGATAAGCTTCCCGCGTGTACACAGCTACGACCTTCACCACCTCGCAAGGTAAGAATGCTTTCCTGTTACAAGTGGTTTCCCAACAGCCCAAACCAAAGGCCAAGCTCTGGCTCGCAGCAGCCTTACCTGGAGAGCTTGCGAACACAAACACGGGCCCGCGGTAAAGCTCCAGGATTTGCATTTCTCATGAGGCCGTAGGTTCTGATGTTTGACTCAAGAGCACACTGCAACACGCACTGCCTTGTTCTTACTCTTCCGTAGCACCCCTCCCACTCAGGACAGTTTACTTCAGATCTGTCGTCTGGGGACAGGAAAGACTCTCCTAAACCCATGGATGTACTCGTATCACTTACCACAACGCCAGATACATCACACGCTCCAAATATCGTTTACTGAATACAGACATAAACGAAAGCACGGTGTAACTGTACGGGCAAAAGCCAGGAAAAACGTGAGATACAAAGAGGCAGAAAAATGCAAAAAAGTTACAAGAAAAAACATCAATGAATATTTTATATCATTAAAAGATGGTATTTGTAGGAGTTCCCTTGCAGCTCAGCAGGTCAAGGATCCGACATCATCACTGCAGTAACTGCAGTGAGTGGCATGGGTTCAATCCCTGGCCCAAGAACTGCTGCAGGTCACGAGCATGCCCCCCCCCCAAAAGAAGGCGGTATTTTTAAACAGCAGGTGTGGTGAATTCACGGGGAGAAGAGAATCTGTTGCGGAGACACTGCCGTTACGTGGCTACGATCTAAATCATCACCACCACAAACACGCAGCAGGTGCCCCGAGTCAGGCGCTGACACCAGGCCAGTCCACCCCCTCCACCGCCCGGCAACGCTCCCCCGCCTTTCAGAGGCAAGTCAGCGAGGCTGGGGTGAGGAAATCTTGTGCCCTCAGAGGCAGAAGGACCGAGGCGTCAAACCCCAGGTTTTCCTACCTCCTCTGCTCAGAGAATGGCCAGAGGCAAACCTTTTGCCCTGTTGACCTCTTGCCTAACTCTCACTCTTTCCATTACGTCAGGTTTTTGTTAGAGCTGTTTGGTGTTTATGTTTAACCCACCATTTAACGAGCACCCCAAGCGCTCAGTAACTCGGGGGTCAAGGATGGTCCGACGTCAACTCAGTGGACACGGTGTGCATGGGTCTGACGTCCAAATAAAGCCGACGTCTTCGTTTATAAGACGGGGCAGTGACACCAGCCACACGGGAGACGTGCTGAGCAGCAGCACCTCGCTTCTAGTGTCATCACCACCGTCGCCGTCCTTATTACTAATCCACAGATCAACCCCAAGATGACAAATGAGGAAACGGAGGCTAACAGAGAGCAAGTCCCGGCATCTGTAACCACATCTATTTGACTTAAGTACCAGTTGAGGCTGATTATTTTATCTATACGTAAAGTGCTGTTAACCAAGATTTTGTTTTTAAAAGTTGCAACTTATAAACCTTAAAGGGAGTTTCCATTATGGCTCAGCGGATCTGACCAGTACCCATGAGGATGCAGGTTCAATCCCTGGCCTCGCTCAATGGGTTAAGGAGCGCTGTGAGCTGTGGCGTAGGTCGCACATGCAGCTGAGATCTGGTGTTGCTGTGGCTGTGGTGTAGACCAGCGGCTACAACTCCAATCCGACTCCTAGCCTGGGAACCTCCATAGGCCGCAGGTGTGGCCCTAAAAAGACAAGGAAAAAAAAAAACACCTAATAATCCTGAGTCTTCTCATTTATAGGAAAAGATTTTGTGTAGGTGATGAGGGTGGAGGGAGAGACTGTGTAACAGAATTAACCTCCACCTCCGATGAAGATTCGAGGCGCAGTGCGGAAAAGAAAGTGAAGCGGAAGCGTCTCCCTCCCCTGTGATAAACCGCACGTCCTGAGAGAGGCCTTCAGGAAGGCCTTGGTCTGATGCAGCCCCACGTTCTCAGAGGCTGTATCTCTCACTCTAGCACACACGCCCTCCCTGGAAATCCAGCCCCTGACAGGCAGAGGCACAGCACACCTACGACCTCTGTGTGCACAGCACCAACCGCTCCAAAGACGCGCATGCAGGGCGCTGGCTGGTCCAGAGACTTCAGAGAACGGGCGACCAGAGCAGTACACGCTGGGACCCTTGCCGTGTGAACCGCGTCCCCCCCACCCGGGAGCCGTGTGGTGGCGGTTTAAGCAGCCTCGGCGTGCAGACAGACCTCCCCGTGGCGTAGCATTAAATCTGTTTCTGCAATTACCACAGCCGAGGTCAAGGTGGTACATGCTCATTTCCTTCCAACTGTCAAGGCCTGTCTGTAGGAATTAGTATAATGTTTCCTTTGTTTTTTAAAACCTGTGGCTCACCTCCTGGAAGAAAGGGCACATGTCAACCCAGGTGTTTCTCTCTTCAAAGGCACTGTTATCATTAACACCTACAGGAGAGTCCCAACCACGCAAGCTTCAGAATGCATATGCAAATTAGTCTTGCCACGCAATTTAAAGCCGAGTGGTTTGGGCTCATCCCTTCACAAGGCTATGACGCGCTAGCCAGCTCACCTCTTCCCTCGCATACGTTTCCGCCTCTGACGGACGCGAGAGGAGGAAATGCTGGATGTCCCACTGTGATGGCCTCCTCCTATATTCATCTCGCCCAGCGGAAGCAAAACGTAGGCCAAGTGCAAATACAGATGTTCTAGTGGCAACATCAAAAAAGGAAAAAGAAACGGGTAAGGCTCATTTCAATAATGTATCTTATTCACTCCAATAGTTTAAAAGTATGCAATTCACATAAGACATTGTATATGAATGGTTAATATTTTAATAATGTCTTAATGACTTAATGCTAACATTCTTTTCAAAGAATGTGTATTTTTTTTTTTGTCTTTTTTTTTTTTTTTTTTTTTTTTTGCTGTTTCTTGAGCCGCTCCCCCAGCATATGGAGGTTTCCAGGCGAGGGGTGGAATCGGAGCTGCAGCCTCGGGCCTACGCCAGAGCCACAGCAACACAGGATCTGAGCCGTGTCTGCGACCTACGCCACAGGTCACGGCAACGCCGGATCCTTACCCCACTGAGCAAGGGCAGGGACCGAACCTGCGTCCTCATGGATCCTAGTTGGGTTCATTAACCACTGCGCCACGACGGGAACTCCAGTGTGTGTATTTTGTGCTCAGAGCACATCTCAACTCAGACTAGTCACGTCTCCGGTGCTCGTGCTACCTGTGGTAAGTGACCCGCGACTGGACAGGAAGACGTCACAGGGACACCAACACGCGGGCCACAGCACCTCTCTGTCCCAAAGGCTACAAATTCCTGCCGCTCACGCCGACCTCACCTGCTAAAGCAACGAAGGCCTTTGTGTACTTACTCCCTCTCCTTCAACTGTACATCAGAATAAAACTGTGAGGTTGAATGCGACAAGCATGTGCAGGAGTTCCTATCATGGCTCAGCAGAAACAAATCTCACTAGCATCCATGAGGATGCAGGTTCGATCCGTGGCCTCACTCAGCGGGTTAAGGATCCGGCACTGCCCTGAGGTGTGGTGTGGGTCACAGATGCAGCTTGGATCCCTCGTTGCCGTGGCTGTGGTGTAGGCCTGAAGCTAATAGCTCCAATGTGACCCCTAGCCTAGGAACTTCCCTATGTCACACCGGCAGCCCTAAAAAGGCAAAAAAAAGTATGTGCAATGCAGAGTTCCCACAGTGGCGCAGTGGGTTAAGAATCTAACTACGATGGTTCAAAAGTCATTGCAGAAGTATGGGTTCAATCCCCAGCCCTAAATACAAAAAGTATAAATCTCTGTACCAGCAACATTAAAAAGGTTCTGCAGTATATCAACAACCCCCAAATCAAGAGACAATATGGAAAAAGTTAAACTTCATTAAATGAGTACCTACTGGATCTAACATTAATCTATAAAAAAATTACAAACATGGAGTTCCCCGTCGAGGCTCAGGGGTTAACAAACCCGACTAGGATCCACGAGGATGCGGGTTCAATCCCTGGCCTCGCTCATTAGGTTAAGGATGCAGCATTGCTGTGAGCTGTGGTGTAGGTCGAAGACTCAGCTCAGATCCCACGGTGCTGTGGCTGGGGTGTAGACGGGCAGCCACAGCTCCGATGTGACCCCCAGCCCTGGAACTTCCGTATGCCGCTAAGCGCAACCCTAAAAGTAAAATGAAACAAAACAAAACAACAAATACGAGTATCAGTCAGTGATTGTCAAACAGGGCTGGTATTCAAACACACATCAACTTACTTGAGCATCAGGCAACTCCACCGGGGCCCTTCTGCTTGTACCACGACAACCCTCCTGTCTTCAACTCACATGACTTTCTTGTTGGTAACTTCCGACACCTCCCAGCTTCCAAGCCACACTCCCCTCCCCTGGCCAGCCAGGAAACTGAACCATTTCATTCCGCCCAAGGCTGACAAACAGAACCTTTCTTTAAACTTAGAATAAACATTTATCCAAATATTTTCCCCGTAAGAGTTCTCGGATAAGTGGTAGCTGTTTTTATTTACCACAACAACAAAGTATCATCTTTATTTCTTTATGATCAGGGATTAGCATTTTTTAAAGTAGCATTTTCTTTTTCTTTTTTTTTACTTTTTCAAAAAAGGAAAGGGCCTAAAAAGCACAGGGCCACCTGCGGCATATGGAGGTTCCCAGGCTAGGGGTCCAATGGGAGCTGTAGCCGCCGGCCTGCACCACAGCCACAGCCACGCAGGATCCGAGCCACGTCTGCAACCTGCACCGCAGCTCAGGCCCACACCAGTTCCCGACCCACTGAGCGGGGCCAGGGATGGAACCCGCATCCACATGAATACCAGGTTGGTTCTTCACCGCCGAGCCACATCGGGAGAAAAAGAGAATTTTCTTAAGGCTTCCTTACTCTGCCTTCACAGGCAGAATACCAAATGTTTAAAACTAAGAATGCTTTTTAAAAAGTAAGACTTTTAAAATGAAAGCAAGAAAAATAAACCAGAGACTTAAATTGAATAATCTACTTTAGCTAAGATGAAGCTATTAATAAATTCTATAAATCAGTATTTCTCCAAGGTATTGCTGATGATCCAGTTTCATCAAAATTATCCGGTGAAAAATCTTTATAAGATGCGGGTTTGGGTTCCATCCTAGACTCACTCAATCTCCCTTAGTGATTCTTTGGCAACAAAAGTTTTATAAATTCGTTTCAAATAGGCCAGTGTGAACTTCTGACATAGCAATTTATAAATAAAATAAATCTGAACTTACACTATATGTAGCAATTAACTAGGCTATGTGTTTATACTGTAGTAAGGTGACAAATATAAATCCAAATATGAAGCACATGCAAAATACACAGTCCTGGAAAAGCACTGTCTTGGAAAATGTGAAATTACCAAAGAGAGTCATAGCTCATGGCTTGGTCCCTTTGGGCTGCTGTAAAAAAAACACGATAGACTAGGTGGCTAATAAACAACAAAATTTATTTCTCACAGTTCAGAGGCTAGGAAGTCCAAGAGGAAGGCACTGGCAGGCGGGGTATTCTGGTGAGTGTCTGCTACCTGGTCCACAGGCGGAGGCCGCTGCTCGCCCTTCCTTGTGAAAGGGGCAAGGGAACTCACTCACTGGAACCTCCTTTGAGGGGACACTAAGCTCGTTCGTGACCTAACCACCTCTGCAAACCAGCACTCTGGGGACTGGGTTTCAGCATGAAAGTGGGGTGGGTGGGGGAGATAAGTCAATGGCAGCTTATGATAAAGTAGTTTATTCTACATTCTAAACAAAAAAATGGCTATTAAAAATATCTAGATCTAGTGAGAATTTTATTAGGCCTCTTTACTTATTTTTCATAAATGATTATTTTCATAAAAGCTGTACAAAGCAAAAAGTAGTTTTTAAAACAGTCTTTTTTTTTTTTTTTTTGGTCTTTTTGCTATTTCTTGGGCCGCTCCCGTGGCATATGGAGTTTCCCAGGCGAGGGGTCTAATCGGAGCTGCAGCCGCCAGCCTACGCCAGAGCCACAGCAACGCAGGATCCGAGCCGCATCTGCAACCCACACCACAGCTCACGGCAACGCCGGATCCTTCACCCACTGAGCGAGGCCAGGGACCGAACCTGCATCCTCATGGATCCTAGTCGGATTCATTAACCACTGCGCCACGACGGGAACTCCTGAAACAGTCTTTAAAATAGCCCACTTCAAGGGTTGGGGCCACAACTAGTTCCCAATTTTTTTTCTGAAGTGAGTTTTCACTGCTCAAAAGGATTTAGAGATTTTAAAACAGCAAGACCAGATGATCCTCTTCTTTCGCTAAAACCCTCCCTCAGTTACAAAAAATTATATAATACTCATGTTATACAGTAATTTAAAAACTCAAAAAGGTTTTTTTTACTGGCTTAGAATCTTCTCTAAACGTTGGCCCTTTAAGGTCTTGTTGTGCTTTTAAATCTTTATTACCATAAACTACAGTTTCGAAGATTTTACACTAAATCTGTATTTACCAGAACATGCCCTCAAAGTATGTTTTTGTTTATGTTTTTAAAACCATGGCATTAGCTTCTTTTGGGTCATATACTCTTTTTCCGCAAGTCGATGCTTTTAAATGCAACATAAAAAAGAAAGTCCTCAGAGTTTCCGTGGTGGCTCAGAATACAAACCCAGCCAGCATCCAGGAGGATACAGGTTCAATGCCTAGCCCCTCAGTGGGTTGAGGCTATGGCTTTGCCGCGCTGTGGGGGAGGTCGCAGAGGCAGCGGGATGTGGCACTGCGGCAGCCGTGGCGGAGGCTGGCAGCTGCAGCTGCAATTGGACCCCTAGCGTGGCAACTTCCATGTGCTGAGGCGAGGCTCTGAAAAGCATAAAAAAAGGAAGTCCTAAATGTGATACCAAATTACTGCAAGGCCAAAGTAAAGCATAGTTTTGGTAAAACCTCCAAGTTTAATCTTTAAAAAAAAAAAAGAATGAGAATAAAACACATACTGATAATTGCATAAAAACAGTAAATACGTATCTGTTACTACCGTAAGTAAAGCAAATTTTTCTAACTTTGCAGTGAATATTCAGACATCGCTTTCATCATTAACAACTAGAAAACTTTGATTTCCAGGAAGGAGGGATAGTTCACCAAGTATTTTTCTAAAAAAAATCAATAACACTTATACGTTAGGGTTCAACCGTGAAAAGATTTGATATATTACCCCCAAAACTATGGAAAAAACAGATTAAAACAATAAAAAAAGGATTTATTTTCCAAACAGATATTTTTCCATGGAATGATGGTGGTTACTCATAAGATTGCCCCAAAAATGGAGTTTTTTCAAAGACATTTTATAAACGCAAAAAATTATTCAAATCAAAAAAATTTTGGAATTCCCATCATGGTGCAGTGGTTAACGAATCCGACTAGGAACCATGAGGTTGCGGGTTTGGTCCCTGGCCTTGCTCAGTGGGTTAACGATCCGGCATTGCCGTGAGCTGTGGTGTAGGTTGCAGACGTGGCTCGGATCCCGAGTTGCTGTGGCTCTGGTGTAGGCTGGCAGCTACAGCTCCAATTGGATACCTAGCCTGGGAACCTCCAAATGCCACAGGCGCGGCCCTAGAAAAGGCAAAAAGACAAAAAAAAAAAAAAAATTTATAGTCTACAAATAAAACTCAAACAGATACCTTCAAACCATAACCATGCTATTAAATTCTAATCTTTAAAATAATTTTCAACAGGTCCAAAAACCAGAGATTAAGTCTAACTGGAAAAGATTTATTTTGCCAACAGGTAATTCTATTTGGTTCAGCTTCTTTCCATTCTTCAACTCATCCTTCTCACTCCCAACCCACAATAAATAAATAACTACGTAAACTCCAAACAGTTTAAGATCTATAGATGGTTGGCTCAATAAACTCGCCTCAACGTATTGCTCCTGTACTGTAAAAATTTCAAGTCAACTAAAATAAAAATAGTTAAGTGTAGAAAAACTGATTTTCTATTTCATCTCAAGTGCTCCCAAGTTAGGAACTAAGATGACCTCCCCCTTTCACCTGTGTTTAAGAATAAGAAATTAACTTTTACTAGGCCTGATTAATCTACTGCTTATGCTAGTCTGACACACACCTCCTCTTTCCTGACTTCATTCCATTCCAGGTTTTAGTCTCTGGACTTTATTGCGTAAGGTAGCTTACAACTCCCAGTCTTGCTTCAAGAGTGCTCAAATTTTTCAAACAAACAAACAAAAAACAGAAACAGATCATGGCCAAGAAGCGCAGACTTGGAGTGGGGTGGGGAGGAGGTGGGATGGATGGGCATTTGGGGGGGCTGGGGATGCAAACCGCTGCATCTGGAACAGATGAGCGATGCACAGCTCGGGGAAATGTGTGTGACGGGGTCACTGTGTGGTACAACAGACCCTGACGAAACATGTAAATCAACTCCACTTCAATAATAATAATTTTAAAAAAAGAGTGTTCGAATTGTGGAAGCGACTCTAGAAGGAGCCTAGAAAGCTCAGTTTTCTAAAATCAAACTGTAGCAAAACCTAACACCCAGTAACAGAGCCTGTATACTTCCTCCCACGGAGTCAACAGTAACACCGTCCACAATACGCAAGAGCTGTGACCTATTCCCAGACATTACCTAGGTAATCTTCAAAATTTCTGTAAGGAAGCACATAGGCAAAAACATCACACACACCAGCTTCCAGCCCTAATCTCAGACTCCTCAAGCAAATTCTTCAAGAGATTATAATGTTATTTGATATACTACTACAATAAGCAACCTCTAAGACACCAACTGCGCCTTAATAATTTAAGAAGGCAACTCAGATGTGTCAGCAGAAGACTTCCTGAAGAAATGGTTTCAGTGAGTGCAAAAGGGACTTCAAGGTCCTTCTTCTCATTACGCTAAAACAAATCCAGTAAAGTTCCTAGCTTGCTAACAAGAACGAACCAAGCATTCAGTCCACCTTGTTTCTACAAACCATATCTCAAGGTAACTAGGCAGGTGATTTAAAAAAAAAAAAAAAAAAAAAAGTCCTCTTTATAAAATATTCCAGGTAACAAATGACAAGGGAATGACACAGTAGCACCGTTTCACAATCCCCACTAAAAGGGAGCTAGACCGGCAGACCCCCGAAGCACGATCTGGGACTCCCAGCGAGTCCCCCAAACCCCTTCAGAAAATCTAGAGTCAAAAATATCCTACAACAACACTGAGGTGTCACTGGCTTTCTCCTCCCTCCTGGTCTCATGCATGTACATGAAGTTTCCAGAGGCTACATGATACGTGATACAACAAGCTAAACAAAAAAGCAGATATGAGAATCCAGCTGTCTTCTCTTAAGCCAGACAATAAAGAGATTTACAAAAACAAAAAACACCACCACTCTTCTAAGTTTTTGTTTTAGAAAATAATTTTCACAAAAACGTTATTTATTTAAACACAGAGTGAGTTTATTACCATCGTTTTAAAATAAATAACAGATATTTCCAAAAAATTTTAGTTTTCATTTCTAGTAAGGTAAACACCAAGAGAAGTAATAATATTTACACATAAGCAAAATTCTTTAGGGTCTTCAATAATTCTTAAGAACATAAAGGGGTCCTGAAACTAAGAAGTTTAGGGACGGCTGATGTAGGCAATTCATCAGCACCTGCTAACTTCACAGAAAAAGAGTGGACCAGAGTTTTAATCCTTCTGATGGAGAGAGAAAATACCACCTGTGCCGTATTAAGAAAATAAAACTGAACATGAATCTGATCAAACATCTAGTCTAAACCAAAATATACCTTTCCGTAGGAAATACAGCATTCAGAGGATGACATTAAATGCCACCATGGGGATGCAATCACAAGATCCAGGCCGTTAAGAAACACCAGAGGACAAGAGTTCCCATCGTGGTACAGCAGGAAACGAATCCCACCGGGAACCATGAGGTTTCGGGTTCGATCCTTGGCCTCACTCAGTGGGTTAAGGAGCAGGCACTGCCATGAGCTGTGGTGTCATTCGCAGACACAGCTGCGATCTGGAGTTGCTGTGGCTCTGAAGTAGGCCAGCAGCTACAGCTCCGATGAGACCCCTAGCCTGAGAACTTCCATATGCCGTGGAAGTTCCTAAAAGTTCCGGCCCTAAAAGACAAAAAAAAAAAAAAAAAAGAAAGAAAGAAAGAAAGAAAGAGAAAAAAAGAAACACTACAGGTCAAATAATCAGATTAAAAAAACAAAAAAAAATCAAAAAAAAATAAAAGAGGGACAAGGTAAAGCTTAAACTTAAGAGAAACAGCAACCAAATGGAGTCTGCAGCCCTTATTCGGGCAGAATGTTCTTTAAAAGGCATGAAACAATAAGAAATCTGAACACTGGATATTTGATATTAAGGAATTATTATTTACATGTGATGGCGGCATTGTAGTTATCATTAACGAGTCCTTATCTTTATACATTTATACAATTCTCACTGAAATGCCATGACTCTAGAACTGCCTCAAAAAGCTGGGGACCGGGGGAAACAGATGAAACGAGATGCCCAAAGTCGGTAGTGACCGAACCTGAGTAACACACTTATGTCTAGGGTCTAAATTACACTACTTTCCTCACCTCTGTTCTTTCATTTTTCGTTTTTCAATCATTCAAGTTGGGGAAAAATGTCCTTCCGCAAGGAAGCGGAACCACGTGCTCTTAGGCGGCAGGGTCTTCCGCCCGTCGAGCTGCCTGCTGACGCGCTGCTCCTGCTCCAAAGGCAGCCCTGAGCGTTAGGCCTTGGTGATGTCAGCATCTTACTTCGGAACCCTCACCCCCAGGAATATTAAAATAAAACAAAAACCAAGTGGTGAGGAAGGAAGGTTACCAAGAGGACAAACGCAAAGAGGGGGTCAGGACAGCAACTTGGGGACCTCACACCAGAACACCGCAGTCACATTTCAGCAGAACAAAGACCCGCTTGCTTACACACGTGCATTTCTGACTGTGTGCCCAGATGCTGAAATGGAAGAGAACGGTCCAAACAGAGCCATGGGAAAGCAGGAACGAGTGGATGTTGAAACACTCCCACCCCTATTCTCTTCTGTTCCAGATACAGACCTTGACCCGTCTGCGCAGTGCTGCTTGAACGTCTTCAGTCCTGGAGATGTTAACAGACGGGCCCCAGAAGTTACTGCCTTGAACCACCTGAGATGCCCCATCCCACGGAGGCTGCGTGCAGGTCAAGGCTGTAAAACCAACACTCTTACACGGAGGGGCTCTTGAACCATGACCTTAATAGAATGTTTAAGTAATCTGCATGATAGATGCATGAATCATACAGACCTGAAAAACTTTCCCCTCATGACAACAAAGGGTAAGCCAGGAGCTCAGCGGTAACGCTGCCAACTGGTATTCATGAGAACATGGGTTCGATACCTGGCCCTGCTCAGTGCGTTAAGGATCGCGCACTGCCATGAGCTGTGGTGCAGTCTGCAGATGAGCTCAGATCCCTTGTTGCTGCGGCTGTGGCGTAGGCCCACAGCCCCAATTTGACCCCTAGTCTGGGATCTTCCCTAGGCCTCGGGTGCAGTCCTAAAAAGAGAAAGAGAGGAAGGAAGGAAGGGAAGAAGGGAGGGAGGGAAGGAGGAGGGAGGGAGGAGGGAGGGAGGAGGCAGGGAGGGAGGGAGGGGGGAGGGGGGAGGGAGGAGGGAGGGAGGGAGGGGGGAGGGAAGGAGGGAGGAGGGAGGAGGGAGGGAGGAGGGAGGGAGGGAGGGAGGGAAGCCAGAGCACAGAACAGGGCCATGTCCATCCGCCAGGATCACCCACATTTCACGTATCTTATCTTGTCATCAGGTCTTACGTCCTGATTATTGGTTTGGGAAACAGAGTCCTCACATCCATAGAACTCACGTAACTAAGAAGCATATTTAAATTACACCTCCCCATCATCTTAATTCATGCTTCATTTTCAAGCCCTCCAAAAGAAGCAACTCTGACAAACTCTTGATAATCTATGCTTAGCTGAGTAATTCAAGTGTTCTTTTAAAAAATACATCAGACGATAAACAGAAAAGTACACTGAAACTGTTAAAGAAGCTATTCTCTGGTATCAGGTATTCTGTTTTTTTGGTTTTTTGGCCGCAGCATGCAGCAGCTTGATGTGGGATCTCAGCTCCCAGACCAGGGATTGAACCTGGGCCACAGTGATAAAACAATGAATCCTAACCACCAGACTACCAGGGAACTCCCAGTTATTCTTCGCTTTCCCAGGCCAGGGATCAAACCCGACCCACAGCTGCGACCCAAGCCACTGACGTGATGACGCTGGATCGTTAACGCAGTGCCCACAAGGAAACTCCGGTTTTTAATGAGTTACTCTTCTAAGAAAAAAATACCACTATTTTTAACCTATGGATGCTCAAAAAGCTAAAGAGGGGTGTTTTAAATAAGAAGGAGATAAAAGTTGTTCCTCACACCGTTTCACTCCTTGCACCAGCGCGAACTTTTACTACTTCCCATTTTAACAATGCAGACAGTTTTAACAACAACAACAAATTATAAAGAACTAACTGACAGTATGTAAGCAAGCTCTAAAAGACAAATGCAGGGAAATTACCAAAATTACAAGAGTTTTTTCTGTTTATTTTAAAAACGATTCTCAAAGATTACCATGGAACCAGGTAATTTACGTTTAAACAATGAAATTATCATCCCAGTTAACACACTAAGAAAAGGAATTAAATGACATAAACTGGGGAGGAAGGAAGAAAACTGCTCACAGATGACATGATTTACAGAAAACCCACAACAACCAGCCGAAAAGCTCCAGAATTGATCAGCAACTATATATGTATATACATATGTACCGAGGTTGTAGATACGAGATGAGTACTTCCAAAGTTTTCCCACATACCAGCAACGAACACGTGGAATGTGAAATCTAAAACATAGTATGTTTATATTAGCTCCCCACAAAGTGAAATAGTCAGATATCTAACAAAATACATACAACATCTATATGAAGAAAACGACAAAACGCTGATGAAAAATATCAGAAGAACTAAATGGAGGACTACTCTTGTGTTCATGGTTAGAAAGATTCAACACGGGAGTTCCCGTCGTGGCGCAGTGGTTAACGAATCCGACTAGGAACCATGAGGTTGCGGGTTCGGTCCCTGGCCTTGCTCAGTGGGTTAAGGATCCGGCGTTGCCGTGAGCTGTGGTGTAGGTTGCAGACGCAGCTCGGATCCTGCGTTGCTGTGGCTCTGGCGTAGGCCGGTGGCTACAGCTCCAATTGGACCCCTAGCCTGGGAACCTCCATATGCCGCGGGAGCGGCCCAATAAATAGCCAAAAAAAAAAAAAAAAAATTTCTGGAGTTCCCGTCATGGCCCAGTGGTAAAGAACCTGACTAGTATCCATGAGGACGTGGGTTTGATCCCTGGCCTGGATGAGTGGGTTGGGGATCCAGCATTGCCATGAGTTGTGGTAGAGGTTGTAGATGCAGCTCGGATCCTGTGTTGTGGCTGTGGCATAAGCCGGGCACCTGAAGCTCCAATTTGACGCCCAGCCTGGGAACTTCCATAGGCCGAAAGCGCAGCCCTGAAAAGCTAAAAAATAAATTAATTAAATAAAAAATTTCTGTTCTGCAAAAGACACTGTTAAGAGAATAAAAAGACAAACCACCGTCTGGGAGAAAATATCTACTAAAGACACTTTTGAAAAAGGACCATTATCCAAAGTATACAAAGAACTATTAAAACCCCCAAAAAGATGGAGTTCCTGTTGTGGTTCAGCCATAACCTACCCAACGAGTTTCCACGAGGTGCAGGTTCCATCCCTGGCCCCGCTCAGTGGGGAAAGGATCTGGCACTGCCATGAGCTACCGCGCAGGTGGCAGATGCAGCTTGGTTGGATCTGGCATTGCTGTGGCTGAGGCAAATGCCAGAAGCTGCAGCTCTGATTCGATCCATAGCCTGGTAACTTTCATATGCTGGGGATGCATTCCCCCCAAAAAAGAAAAAGAAAACAAATAATCCAATTTAAAAATGGGCCAAAGACCTGTTAACAGACACTTCGTCAAAGAAGATACACGGATGACAAGTAATTATATAAAAAGATGCTCCATATTATTTGCAATCAGGGACATGCAAATTAAACAAGGTACCACTTATTAATCAGAATGGCCAAAATTAGGAACAATAACAACCCTAAATGCTGTCAAAGATGTGCAGCAATAGAAATTTTTATTCATTGCTGGTGGGAATTAATCCAGCCATTTGGAAAGACAGTTTCACAGTTTCTCATTTTCACCATATCATCGATCATGTTCCTTTGGGTATTTACACAAAGGAGCTGAAAACCATGTCCAAACAAAAATCTGCAAATAGGCTGTTTAAAGCAGCTTTATTCATAACTGCCAAAAAGTGGAAGCAAGCAAGATGTCCTTTACTAGATGAACGGAGAAATAAATTGGGATACATCCAAACAATGGAATATTAGTCAATGTTAAAAAGATATGAGCTATCAAGCTCTAAAAAGATGTGAAGAAACGTAAATGCATATAACTAAGAGAAAAAGGTCAATACAAAAAGACTGCCTGTTGTGTAACAGCTACTATACGATGTTCTGGAAAAGGCAAAACTATGGAGATAGTGAAAAGATCAGCGGTTGCCAGGGGTCAGGAGGACGTCTGCTCAGGTGCAGCACAGAGTTTAGGGCAGTGACACGACTCCGTACAGAACTATAATGACGGATACGTGTCCTTACACATTTCTCCAAACCCACAGAACAGATAACACTAAGCATGAACCATATGGGAAATCGCTACAACTTGCCCTCAGTTTTGTTGTGATCCTAAAACTGCTCTTAAAAATAAAGTCTGTAAAAAAAAAAAGAAGAATTATTCCTGCTGTGGTGCAGTGGGTTAAGAATCTGACTGCAGCGGTTCTTCAGGTCACCGCAGAGGTGCAGGTTCAATTCCTGGCCTGGTGCAGAGGGTTGAAGGATCCGGCATAGCCAGAGCTGCAGCAAAGGTTGCAGCTGCAGCTCAAATTCAATCCCTGGCCTGAGAACTTCCATTTGCCGCACATGTAGCCATTAAAAAAAGGACGAGAAAAAACCCACAAAATTATCAAATCTGATCCTAGAGCCCAAACAAAATTAAGTGGGCAAAACGTTTTACCATTATCACGCCCGTTTTATGTGTTACCATTATCATTTTTTTTGAATAAAAATTACAATCAATAACTGAAAATTCTCCATAGAAAAATCAGTGTACTTCAAAATGCTAAAAATATCTCTTACATAGTTTCCTTCCAAAAAATTCCATTTGACATTTAAAAAAAGAGCGATTTCCTGAGACATAAATGTTGCAAAGGGAGTATAATTTACAAAATATGACAGACTCTTTCTTATGCCCACACAAATTTTGTGGCAGATGTATTTTCTAGCATTTGTTATCCTCAACTGTTCCCTGGAATAAATAACATTATCCACTGCCGTTCACAGTAGAAAGGGGCTATCATAAATTAAACTCCAGGGAGTTCCCAGATGGCCTACCGGGCTAAAGATCCAGCACTGCCACTGCTGTGGTGCGAGTCTGATCCCTGGCCCAGGGGCTTTCACATGTCTCAGGCACAGCCATAAAATAAAGTAAAATAAACGCCAAATTTTAAGTCAACCTCAAGATTCTGTGATTTCGGAGCAGTCATCTAGGAGAAAACAGAAGCTATAAACAAAATTGTTCATTCAAGACACATCTACCGCAGTCTTATCACAGTCTCAATTCTGCAGAGCAAGCAATGAGCTACGTGGTGAGAATACTAAGTAGGAAGGCTAAACTTCAAAAAGGGAAAAATTACGTTCGAATAACTTTCAGAGCCAGCTATAGCCTAAAGTTATTTTCTTTCTTGGCCTTTCTTTTAAACCTGAATTCAACAACACGACAAGTGTTGAGGAATATAGCTGAAGTCCCCTTTCTCTAATCAATCTACCATCTAAAATATTCCACCAATCCTAAGACAACTCCTTTCTCTGGGAGAAGCGTGTGTGAACACTTGTCAGGGACTCAGGAAAGGTTTCATCAACAGGCTCGAAACGCAGGCCCTAAGTGTGACCCACCGAAGGAGAGGGAGTAACTTCTCTGAATTCGAATACACTGCCATCTAGAAATGAAGCCAGGCAGAAAGAAAACACCAAAGCTCTACATGTTTTACCCTCTGACAAGTCACTGAATCAGTAAAAAATGAATATCCCTTCCTAAGGAACTTTTAGAAAGTCAAAGGTAGATTTTGACCTGTTTCTTTAGGAAAACACAGGATGAGATTATTCAGTGGAAAACCACATAAAAAACTGCAAATATGGACCAGAAAGTCATGTGATTAATATGTGAACATAAACATATTCCAACGTGATAAACTAAACCTTTATATGCACCGTATGAAGTAGAACACATTTTAGGAAAATATCATCATTAACCAAAGTATTTCCCAGTGCTCCTCCTTTGGAATTTCCACCAGAGCTGGCATCCGCTTCCAAACAACTGCTCATCTGATAAACACTGCTTCCTCACCTTGTCTGTGCTTTTTGTCTTTTTTCTTTCTTTTAGGACCACACCCAAGGCATGTGGAAGTTCCCAGGCTAAAGAGGGTCAAATCAGAGCCGCAGCTGCCAGCCTACACCACGGCCACGGCAACGCAGGATCCGAGCCGAGTCCTCAACCTACACCACAGCTCAGAGCGGTGCCGGATCCCTGACCCACCCACAAAGTAAGGCCAGGGATAGAACCCGCATCCTCAGGGACACGAGTCGGGTTCGTTTCCGCGGCAACACAACAGGCACTCCCTGCTGTGATTCCTTAATGGGAACAAATATTAGCCATCTGAGGAGAGATAATGGCTTTTTGAAAAAATTATCCCAGGTCGTCAAGGGGTAACTTAGATAATGAGGTTAATTTTTTTTCTTTTTACATAATGATTTTATTTCTTCCCATTACAGCTGGTTTACAGTGTTCTGTCAATTTTCCACCGTACAGCAGGGTGACCAGTTACACATACACACACCCATTCTTTTTTCTCCCATCATCAGGCTCCATCACAAGTGACCAGACATAGCTCCCAGCGCCACGCGGCAGGATCTCATTGCTGGTCCGTTCCAAGGGCAACAGTCTGCATCTATCAAGCCCAAGCTCCCCATCCTTCCCACCCCCTCCCTTACCCCCTTGGCAACCACCGTCTAGGGCCACACCACCCTGAATGCACCTGGAAGCTAAGCAGGGTCGGGCCTGGTTAGTACCTGGAAGGTAATGAGGTTAATTCAATTATTATGTGATTTTTAAAAACGAAACATTAGAACCTCACACACATGCTGCTAAAATCAAAGAAGCAACATAGTAGGAGTTGCTTAAAGGCTGCATAGTAGGAGCCCAACTATACGATATTGGGGAAAAGCAAAATTACAGAGACCGTGTAACAATCGGTGGCTGCCGGGGAAGGGGAAGAAGCGTGACTAGAGGAAGACGGGGACTGTGCAGGACAGTGAAACCAGCCCCTACGATACGGTAACAGCAGATGTGTGACATGCACAGGATTTGTTCTGACTGTACAATGCAAAGAATATAACCTACGGACGGTTTAATATGGTCCATCGATGGTAACGAATATACCACAGCAATGCAAGACATCACTAACGGGGGGAGTGGGGAGCGGGGGACTACAGGAGAACCCTCCATTCGGTTTCGCTATAAACTAAAACCGCCCTAGGAAAGTCTGTTACAGGCATACATCGTCTTACTGCGTTCTGCTCTACTGCACGTTGCAGATATTGCATTTTTTACAACCCTGCATCAAGCAAGTCTTTCAGAACCGTTTTTTTCCTGATAGCATTTGCTCACTTCCTGTCTGAGTCATATTTCGGTAATTCTCACAGTATTGGAAACTTTTCCACTCTTTTACTTGTTATGGTCATCTGTGATCGATGGTCTTTGATGTCATTACCGTAATTGCTCTGGGGTAACATAAACTGCACCCACACAAGACTGCCGACGTCACGTTATCAATGTTACAGCGTTCTGACTGCTCCACGGCCTGGCTGCTTCCTCATCTCTCTCCCTCTCCTCAGGCTCCTCTATTCCCCGAGAAACAACAACATTAAAAGTGGGCCAATTAATAACCACAGAAGGGCTACCGTATGTTTAAGGAAGAGTCCCAAGTCTCTCACTTTAAATCGAAAGCAAGAGAGGATTAAGCTTTGTGGGGAAGGCCTGTTGAAAGCCAAGAGAGGCCAAACGCTAGGCCTCTTGCACCGAAGAGTTACCCAAGGTGTGGATGCAAAGGAAAAGTTCCTGAAGAAAATCAAAGATGCTGCTCCCCTGAGCTGAATGATAAGAAAGTGAAACAGCCCTACTGCTAACAGGGAGAATGTTCTAGTGGTCTGGAGAGAAGAGCAAACCAGGCCACAAGACTCCCTTCATCCAGAGCAAGGTCCTACCTCTCTTCAATTTTATGAAGGCTGAGAGAGAGACGCACGCTGCAGCAGAAAAGGCGAAAGCTGGCAGGGGTTAATGGAAGAAGCCATCTCCGCAACACGGAAGTACAGGGTGAAGCATCAAGCGCTGATGCAGAGGCCGCAGGAAGTCATCGGAAGATCTAGCCACGATCGCTCAGGAAGGTGGCTGCACTGAACAGAGTTTCCAACGTGGAAAAAGGCAGCCTTACCATCAGGGACTTTCACAACCAGAAAGCAGAGGTCAACGCCTGGCTTCAGAGCTTCGAAGGACAGTTCAACTCTCTTGTTAGTTAGGAGCTAATGCAGGTGGTGATTTGAGGTGGAAAGCAACGCTCACTTACCATTCTGAAAATGCCAGGGTCCTTACACTCTATAAAAGGAACAACAAGGCCTGGATGAGAGCACGTCTGCCTACCTCGTGGTTTCCCGAATACTTTAAGGCCACTGTTGAGACCTAAGGAAGATTCCTTTCAAACTACTACTGCTGCCTGACAAGACGCCCGGCCACCTAAGAGCTGTGATGGAGATACATACGTTCTCGTGCCTGCCAACACAACATCCATCCTGCAATCTATGAATCAAGGAGTAAGTCCAACTTTCAAGTTTTGCTGTTTAGGAAGCACACTGTGTGAGGCTACAGCTGCTATAGAGAGTGGTTCTTCTGACAGCCTGTGGAAAGGAGTCATCACTCTAAAAAACATTCCTGATTCGTGGGAAGAGGTCAAAGAATCGACATTAACAGGAGTTTGGAAGAAGCTGACCCAGCCCTCATGCATGGCTCTGAGGGTTCATGTCTTCAGTGGAGGAAGGAACTGCCGATGTGGCAGAAACAGCAAAGGAATCAGAATTAGAAGTGAAATCTGAAGAATGCCTCAACTGCTGCAACTTCATGATACAACTTGAATGAATGAGGTTTCCTTTTTTCAAATGAGGAGAAAATGGCTTATTGAGAAGGCATCTCCTGACAAAAATGCTGTGAAGACTGTTGAAAGGACCACAAAAGATCTAGGATACTATACAAACTGAGCTGATACAGGAAAGACAGAGTTTGAGTGTACTGATTCTAGTCTGGAAAGAAGTCCTAGGAGTCCCCATTGTGGCTCAGCCGAAACAAACCCAAGAAGCATCCCTGAGGAGGAGGGTCTGATCCCTGGCCTCGCTCAGTGGGTCAAGGATGCGGCAGTGACGAGAGCTGTGGTGTGGGTCACAGACGTGGCGTGGATCCCTCGTTGCTGTGGCTGTGCCCGTCAGCTGCAGCTCCGATTCAGCCCCTAGCCTGGGAACTTCCATACGCTGCACGTCCGTAAAAGGAGGAAGGAAGGAAGGAAGGGATCTACGGTGAGTAGAAGGCCATCAAAGAGTATTTCATGCTACAGAGAAATAACGGGTGAAATGAAGAGTCAGTCAATGTGGCAGATGTCACTGTCGTCTTATTTTAAGAAGTTGCCACAGTCCCTCCAGCCTTCGGCAACCACCAGCCCCCTCACTCAGCAGGCATCATCACTGAGGCAAAACCCTCCACCAACAAAAAAAAAATCATGACTTGCTGGAGACTCAGATGGTTAGCACTTTTTTTAACAATTAAGTTTGTCTCTCTCTCTCTCTCTCTCTCTTTAGGGCCACACCCACAGCATATGGAAGTTCCCAGGCCAGGTGTCAAATGAGAGCTGCAGCTGCCGGCCTACACCCCAGTCCCAGCAACTCCACACCCGAGCCAGTCTGCGACCTACACACTACAGCTCACAGCAATGCCAGATACTTAACCCATGGAGCGAGGCCAGGGATTTCGAACTCACGTCCTCATGAATACTAGTCAGGTTCTTTACCACTGAGCCACAAAAGGAACTTCAGCGATTAAGTGTTTTTTAATTAAGATACGCATATTGCTTTTTCAGATACAATGCTACTGCGCACCTAACAGATTACAGTACAGTGTACACCTCACTATGATACACATGGAAACCAAAGAGTTCACGGGACTCGCGTCTCTGCAGTGCTCCCTTTATTATGGTGATCTAGAACAGAAGCCACACTACCTCTGAGCTTTATCTGTCACTTCTAAAGAAATGCTATTACAGGAGTTCCCATCGTGGCGCAGTGGTTAACGAATCCGACTAGGAACCATGAGGTTGCGGGTTCGGTCCCTGCCCTTGCTCAGTGGGTTAACGATCCAGCGTTGCCATGAGCTGTGGTGTAGGTTGCAGACGCGGCTCGGATCCCGCGTTGCTGTGGCTCTGGCATAGGCTGGCAGCTACAGCTCCGATTGGACCCTTAGCCTGGGAACCTCCATATGCCGCGGGAGCGGCCCAAGAAATAGCAAAAAGACAAAAAAATAAAAATAAAATAAAATAAAATAAAATAAAGAAATGCTATTACAAACGAATTTGAGGGCGTCACACGGTCTACAGAGTAGAACTTTGGAGGCTGACGTCAAACCAAACCACCACCAAATACTTGTGTCCCTCTTCCGTGTGTATGAAAGTTGAAACATCATATATTTCCTACAATAAACCCTCTACCCCAATCCGGCTGCTAACTCCCACCTTGTTCCACGGCCCACTCTGCTCTCTCGGCCTGAAACATGCTCTCCTCTTCATCCGCCATCTCTGACAATCCTTCACCATCAGCCCAAAGCCCACGCTCCCTCCATGAAACTTCCTAGACCCATTCCTATCCCATTCTCTGGCATAATATTTAACACTTTATGGGAGCTCCTGTGTGGCACAGCGAGTTAAGGATCTGGCATTGTCACTACAGTGGCGTGGGTTGCTGTTGTGGCACAGGTTTGGTCCCTGGTCCAGGAGCTTGCACATGCCATGGGCATGGCCAAAGAAAATTTAACCATTATATACATTTAATGCGTTAAAGTTATCTTACATAATTTTATTTCTCCAAATTATGTAAATTGTTCGAGATAAAAAACATGAATTAGAATTTGTCCAAATCCTGACAGTGCTAACTAATAAGTGAACGGATATGGCAACTCAAACACCTGAAAGGCCTAGCTCAGTGTTTAATACACAATATATACTAAGAAGGCAATAAAATCTGTTGTAGCTTTATTGGAACATCCAGATTGTGGAATATTCTGTAGTCAACAAAAATAACAACACAGCTGTACAGTAATCACTGACATATATACAAACGTAAAGATTTTCATGAGATACTGCTAACAAAAGGTTGTAATATTTGTAGAATGATTATATTTAGGAACATATATCCTTATCTTAGGTGTATGCACAAAAATATCCTCAAGAATTGTATACCAAAATTATAAAGTAATAGGAGTTCCCACCGTGGCGTAGTGGAAATGAATCTGACTAGGAACCATGAGGTTGCAGGTTTGACCCCTGGTCTTGCTCAGTGGGTTAAGGATCTGGCGTTGACATGAGCTGTGGTGTACGTTGCAGACACAGCTCGGATCCTGCATTGCTGTAGCTGTGGTGCAGGCTGGCAGCTGTAGCTCTGATTCGACCCCTAGCCTGGGAACCTCCACGTGCCGCGGGTGTACTCTAAAACGCAAAAAAAAAACCTACAAAGCAATAGTTATTGGATTGTGGGAATTACATTTATGAAAGCAAAAAAATATGCAGCAATTAACAGCTCTGCTTCCAAAAAAGTTTCATAGGAAATAATAATATTAATGATATAAGGTCAAGTTTAAAGGTAGATTATAAAAATGTACCTAGAACATAACCCCAATGCATGGAAATAAAAATGGAAGTGTACATCAAACTGACAACAGTAATCTACAGCTACTGTTTGTACAATCCTGTTTTTGCTGTTTAATTTCAGATTCTCTACAGTAAGAAGGCATCACTTTTGCATCATCAAAAATAAACACCAAACCTAAAATATGGTTTGCAGAAGCACCTCACTTTCTCTAAGAGAGGACAGAAGGGAGAGAGGAAGGGAGGACGGGAAGCCGAATGCAGACGTCAGATGAGCAATTGCAGGAAGAGATTCAAAGGCGATGCGCTTCCTTTAGCACCTGGGTTGCAAGCATTTGTATTCCGAGATGAATTAGAAGAATCTGGGAATAGAATTAACACCTACTTTTACATCAAGTACGGGGAAAAGTCCAAACCCAGGGACAATACTAGGCTATAACTTCGCCATGATTACATTCAGAACAGAAACTGCCAGTGTAATGCCACCAGAGAGCCCCCTCTGTCTCCTCTCCATCCTGCTCCCCCAAAAAGTTATCCCCAAATCTGTTTTCACTACAGAACTATTTCTGTAATAAAAAGAGTCACTTGGTACAACTTTGCTTTGAGCCCATCATCTTGTTCCTTTTTAACCCATTTGTAAATCTGGATTTATTTATTCTACTATATGCGTATTATTTAACAGGCTTTTGTATTGTTTAGTATTCTTGAAGAGATACCCATCTGTCAACATAAAAAACCCCTTTAATGACTTCAAATCAGGCGGATGAAACTTCTTCCATGTTAGGAGCGGTCAGAGTTATTACATAAATAGGTATACGGACAAAGGAAGGAAGTGCCCGGCCAACAACACTAACAAAGCACAGCAGACTCAAGTCTGAACTCCCTGGCATGACATTCGGAGCCACCACAATTGGTTCCTATCATTCCTACTTAGCTGTTCTCCATTCACTCCTGACCGTGCATTCTCTGCACATCAAAGTCTCCTCTGTTGGAGTTCCCGTCGTGGCGCAGTGGTTAACGAATCCGATTAGGAACCATGAGGTTGCGGGTTCGATCCCTGGCCTCGCTCAGTGGGTGAAGGATCTGGCGTTGCCGTGAGCTGTGGTGTAGGTCGCAGACACGGCTCGGATCCCGCGTTGCTATGGCTCTGGCGTAGGCCGGTGGCTACAGCTCCGATTCGACCCCTAGCCTGGGAACCTCCATATGCTGCGGGAGCGGCCCAAGAAATGGCAAAAAAGACAAAAAAAAAAAAAGTCTCCTCTGTTAGAACACATCCCTTCCTTTCTCCAACAGTGATCACCAAGCTGTGGGCACTGGCACCTGGACAAGTGCGGAGTCCAAGCCGAGGTTACCAGCCTGGTCTTCAGGCAAGTCACAACTTCTCGGAGGCTCAACCTCCTCATCTTGTAAAATGAGAAATTCAAAAAAAATCTACCTGTGAGTTAATGGAAAGATGAAAAATAACGTACAGAAAGCCCCCAGCAGTGTTGGGCACACGGTAGGCATGCGATATAATGCTATTACCTCCTGGTTTTGTGCCTTCCCCTTACCCAGAATGTGACTGTCCCCCTGTGCACTTGGGAAGTCCTCCTCAGTCACATCTCAGGGTTTAAAACCACTTCGTCTCATGAAAAGCCCTCCTGGACTACCTCATGTAACTGGTGGTTTCCTTTTCTGAGCTACTTCCATATATTGTCCTTCTCTCCACTGCAGTGTTTTGTTTTGTTTTGTTTGTTTGTCTTTTGTCTTTTTAGGACCACACTCACGGCATATGGAGGTTTCCAGGCTAGGGGTCCAATCAGAGCTGTAGCCACTGGCCTACACCACAGCCACAGCGACACCAGATCCAAGTCGCATCTGCAAACTACACCACAGCTCATGGCAACACCAGATCCTTAACCCACTGAGCGAGGCCAGGGATTGAACCTGCATCCTCACAGATACTAGTCAGATTGAACCTGCATCCTCACAGATACTAGTCAGATTCGTTTCTGATAAGCCATGGACAGCAACTCCCCTCCATTGTAGGTTTTTTTGTTTGTTTGTTGTTGTTGTTGTTGTTGTTTTTACTGTTATTTCCCCAATACAATTTTTTTTCTAATGTACAGCATGGGGACCCAGTTACACATACATGTATACATTCTTTTTTCTCACATTCTCATGCTCCATCATAAGTGACTAGACATAGTTCTTAGTGCTACACGCAGGATCTCATTGCTAATCCATTCCAAAGGCGACAGTTTGCATCTGTTAACCCCAAGCTCACAATCCACCCCACTCTCTCCCCCTCAGCAACCACAAGTCTATTCTCCAAGTCCATAATTTTCTTTTCTATGGAAAGGTTCATTTGTGCCATATATTAGATTCCATATATAAGAGATATCATATGGTAGTTGTCTGTCTCTTTCTGACTGACCTCACTCAGGATGCGAGTCTCTAGTTCCATCGTGTTGCTGCAAATGGCATTATGTCATTCTTTTTCATGGCTGAGTAGTATTCCATTATGTATACGTACTGCATTTTCCTAATCCATTCATCTGTCGATGGACATTTGGGTTGTTTCCATGTCTTGGCTATTGTGAATAGAGCTGCAATGAACATGCGGGTGTGTGTGTCTTTTTTAAGGAAAGTTCTGTCCAGATATATGCAGAAGAGTGGGGTTGCTGGGTCATTGGGTAGTTCTATGTATAGATTTCTAAGGTAGCTCCATGCTGTTTTCCATAGTGGTTGTACCAGCTCACACTCCCACCAGCAGTGCAGGAGGGATCCCTTTTCTATTACAACAGATTCTATTTGTTATCTGTTATGGACTGAATATTTCTATCTCCCCAAAATTCTTATGTTGAGATGATAAGCCTCAGTGTGACAGTACTAGAAGATGGAGCCCTCGGTAGAAGATTAGGTCACAAGGGTGAAGTGCTCATGAATGGGATCAGAGCTCTGATAAAAAAAGACCCCGAGGTCTCTTTCACCCCCTTGCATCCCGTGAGGACAGAGTGAACCAGGAAGCAGGCTCTCACCAAACACGACTCTGCAGCTGCCTAGATCTCGAACTTAGCAGTCTCCAGAACTGTGAGAAATACATTTCTGTTGTTTATGAACCACCCACTCTCTGTTATAGCTGCCTCAACTTACACACACATTATCTTTTTCCCTGGGAGCAGACTGGAAGTTCCTTAAAGACGGGTGATATATAACGCACTGTATCACCAAGCACTGAGCCTGGGGCACAGAGAAGGCACTCAAAAGTTTCTGAGTAAACCAACTAAAAAAGAATCTACCAAAAATGCTGTAGGATCCAAGGAAGAGGAATGACAAGGGCAAATGCTAAAGAGAAGGCAGGCAAGATGAAAACAGAAAAGAAGTTGTCACATTTGGCAATTATGAGGTCATAAGCGACCTTGCAAAGGTCAATTTTAACAAAGGAGTGAGAATGAACAGTGAAATGGGAGTCAGCAAGCGAATTCAAAGCCTTTAAGCTGGGCCATTAAGAAAAGAAAAATAAGATGAAGATGAAGCAGAATTAAGGGAATATTCCTTCATGGCAAGATGAACCAAGAGAGCAAGGCTGAGTATTTAGGAAAGAAGGGATGAAATAAGCAAGATTCTGCATAGAAATCACCATAGTTACCCAGACCGGGGGCGGGGGGGGGGGGGGGGGGTGTCGGGGTGGGGTCAGGGGGAGGGTGTTACACTCAGCTACAGGGAAAAAGGTGGAGGCTGAAATACAAGTTAAGTTTTGAGATAAAAGTAGTCTGGGAAAACCAAGTTAATATTTTTCTTATAATGGATTTTTTTTTTTTTTTTTTTTTTTTTTTGTCTTTTTGCTATTTCTTGGGCCGCTTCCGCAGCCTATGGAGATTCTCAGGCTAGGGGTCAAATCGGAGCTGTAGACACCGGCCTACGCCAGAGCCACAGCAACTCGGGATCAGAGCCACGTCTGCGACCTACACCACAGCTCATGGCAACGCCAGATCCTTAACCCACTGAGCAAGGCTAGGGATCAAACCTGCAACCTCATGGTTCCTAGTCGGATTGGTTAACCACTGCGCCACGACGGGAACTCCTCTTATAATGGATTTATAAAGACTATCCAGCTCAAAACATCCAGGTATGTAACTTTCTAATATGAATGAAAACACCTCTCAAACTATTCAATGCCTTCCTTTCCAACACCCCCCTCCTAGCGTCAGTATCAGAACACTCGAGGCGTGCTCTCAGCTCCAGTCACTGATCTTTCTACACCTCATCACTTGGAATGATCTCCCCATGCCACTGTTTTATATATTTTGGATCTATGGATATGTAGATAGATGGACAAATAGATAGAAAGATGTATATGATGGGTATATTCATACACACTATAACTTCTGCTTAGAAAAGTGGGTTTGTTCCAAAGCAACTAATGTTAGGGAACAAGTTGAGTATAATATAAATTTCACACCTGCTGCTGCGTTACTGCAAGAAACACTGAGTAAAGAAGATGCAACCTGGCCGCATAGAAATACACAAAACGCACATGCCACAAACATCTGCCGGGGAGCTCAGTCCCCTGCATGCGGGATGAGCCACACCCATTCCTGTCTGGTGTTTCAATTTTAGTCCAATTTCAGAGAACCCTTCCTCCACCACTTCACAAGTTACAATCCTTTTGACACCCACTTCTATAAGCAAACTTCAGGTCTTTTATAAGGTGAAGTGTCATATTTGTTGCAGTACTTCTATATTTCTTAACCATTTAACATGTATAAAATTGTGCTAGTCTTCCTTAGGTTTCTATCTTTTTACATGTCACTGAGAAGGTTTTTGACTGTTACGACCCTAAACTTCACTTTTCCATATGCCCTGTGGTTTTTAATCATGTGATTTTTACCTATGTTGAGTTTTATACCTCCGCTGGTTTCTGAACTTGTATGCTGGGTTACAGCCTACACACACTTATTACCTACTGCAGCTCTGATCACCAGTTTCCCATCGAAACCAGAGGCAATAGAGGAAATGAGGAAATGCAAAAAAAAAAAAAAAAAAAAAAAAGCTCTGGCATCCTGTACAATTATCTGAAGGTCCTAGTACCTATGGGAATGACCCAAACACTTCTCCTGATCAATGTTTCAGGAAACACAATATAGGAAAAGAAATAAATAGCCATTTAGCAGTAGGGTCCTTTTCCAATGAAACAATGTTTAAAAATATTAATATCAAATAACACAAACACATCCATCCTTAAAGAAAGAAAGTGTAACAGGGGTTGTCAGGGGCTAGAAGGAGAGGAGCATAGCGAGCTATGGTTCAATGGGTACATAGTTTCAGCTTTACAAGATGAAAAGTGTTAGGGGCTGGACAGTGTGACGGCTGCACAGCAAGGAGAATGTATTGAACACCGCTGAACGCACACTTTAAAATGGTTAAGATCTTACTATGGGTATTTTACCACAATAAAAAACACATCCCTAAAAAATAATAATAATAAATAAAATAAAAAATTCACCCCTATTTTTTGAAGAATAACTCTATAAAAAACTCACAATGGATGACTAAATACATACACAGACCTGTATAGCATTGTTCCATTTTCTACGTAGACAGAAAAAGGATTAGAAACAATAATTACTATGATTAAGACAAGTGAAAGTTTCTCTACAGTTTCTTGTGTTTCCAAAAGGGAACTACCGTGAACACACTACTTTTTTTTTACTACATTACTGTCACTGGCAGAAAAAAATTATTTAAAATTATATAAATTTGGATCAACTTTTGCTTGCCTCACAGAATATCAAGTATATTCAAATGTCAAGAATTTGAAACCTAGACTTTTTTGACTATTTCAGCTGAAACACTTTTTATTCGTATTCCTCAAGTAACATTTCTGAATGTTTGTTTTGTTCTTCATAACTCAGATTTCCATTCTTTTTAAATATACTGCAAGGATTTCCAAAAGTAACAGAAAATCATCTCATACTTTAGATAACCTGAAAACTTCTCAAAGAAACATTAAGTAGTTCTCTTATATGCCCATAGATAGTCTGAATATTAAAAGGTATCTTTTAAAGCTAATTTTATTACAAAACATGTTTTCATCTGTATTTTAAGCTGTATTTGATTATTATTACTTGCCTTATTCAGTTAGTCTGCAAATTTTTAGCTGTCACAGAACTGTAATCTACAACATAAATTCTCTCCCATCTGTTCATTTCTGCAAAACCCTAATAAAATACTCACTTTCAGAATACAACATCCTTTTTATTTTTTTTCTTTTTCTTTAAATTCACCTTATAAAGCAAATGAAACTATTACTGAGAATGACAGTGTAATTCATAAAAATTTGGTGAAGGAAATTTCTAAGGACTATCACAGGATAAATATTTACTGAGTTTTGAACCACTGGAGCTGTCTTTACCTTTTAAGTATATAACTTCGCTGCTTTTAGAAATGATATATTCTTAAATTTTCATTCAGATAGACGCCTGGTAATTTTTTTTCTTTGTTTTTTTTAAATGATTTTTATTTTTTCCCAGTATAGCTGGTTTACAGTGTTTTGTCAATTTTCTACTATACAACAAGGTGACCCAGTCACACATACACAAATGCATTCTTTTTTCTCACATTCTCATGCTCCATCATAAGTGACTGGACATAGTTCCCAGTGCTACACAGCAGGATCTCACTGCTCATCCATTGCAAAGGCAACAGTTTGCATCTGTTAACCCCAAATTCCCGGTCCATCCTGATGCCCGGTACTTTTTAAGTAATCTAAGGAGAATGTAATAAACGGCTGAGGCTCAGCTCTGACACCAGGATGTATGTGGTTAAAAACAAAAATGGGGGAGTTCCCGTCGTGGCGCAGTGGTTAACGAATCCGATTAGGAACCATGAGGTTGCGGGTTCGGTCCCTGCCCTTGCTCACTGGATTAATGATCCGGCGCTGCCGTGAGCTGTGGTGTAGGTTGCAGACGCAGCTCGGATCCCGCGATGCTGTGGCTCTGGCGTAGGCCACTGGCTACAGCTCCGATTGACCCCTAGCCTGGGAACCTCCATATGCCGCGGGAGCGGCCCAAAGAAATAGCGAAAAAAAAAAAAAAATGTCTGGGAAATAACTATTAAAAAATAATAACAAAAAAAAAATGCCTAAGACTTAAACTAATGAAGTGACCTCAGCAATAATCAAATAAATTAAGAATCAATTAACTACCTAAGGACACTGACAGGTCTAATATGTGACAGCAGCAAACAAGAAAAAACTCTTAAGAATATTTTGATAAGATAGACAAAACCTGTTTTAAGTGTTTGACTAGTTACTGAATACATTTACAAACATAATTATACACTTTCCCTTAAAGAATATAAAAGAGAAAAATAAGCAAAAGGTTCAAATGACACCTTGTGTTAGAGATGTTTCTGCAGTCTAGGCTTCTACAAGAAGCAAGGCCGACATTACATTCTGCACTAAATATATGACATTACAGAAATGTTTAAGGTGCTTTGGATCTCAAGTTGTCTCTACTAAACTATCGATAAAGCTCTTAATTTTAAAGATGAGAATGTTGAACATCCCAGTGAGACATTTCAGTTGGACAACAACCACCTGTATCTATCAATGTAACCTACACAATAGTGACTGGTCATTCTTTGAACATTTTCACAAACATCATTTAGCAGGATTATTATACGAATTAAACAAAACACTCAGTATCAATTTCACTTCACGGATCAGTAAACCAGTTCAGGCCATTTAAGCCAGCTCTCCTCAAGCTTTAGTGTGTACAAAGGATCAGTGGAGAACAGGTAAGCCCTAGCCCCACCCCTAGACTAAAGCGAATCCCAAAAATCTGCATTTCTAAATAAACAACAAAGGTGATACTGGTCCGTGCAGCTCCCCCCCGCCCAGGGCCCTGATTTAAGTGACATGTGACTAAAGCCATTAATGGTCTAAAGTTCCATTTTTATTCTGAATCGAAGTTCCCAAGGTTTAGATTGCAGAGCTTTGAAGATCTCCGTGAAAAATATGTAAAATTTTTAAATGAATAAGTAGAAAATATTCAGTTAAAATACTTCTTATCCTAAACTCCGGTAAAAACAAGTGGTAGCAGACATTTAAGTTTTAAGAAACTTAAGACTGAGGCGATTCTACCATTTCATTTTCTCCGTGAAAAGAAAAGCTGCCATTAAATTCTATTACTTTAATAGCTTCTCACGGTTTCAACACGGCTGCAGTTCACTGGGGAGGGCGCTGAAACTCAGGTACCACCCGTTCCAGGAACAATAAAAAATTAAGATGAAAATGTAAAGGAGTTAGAGCACATTGCTGTTAAAACCCTAAAACCACTGAACTATACACTAGAAAAGGGTGACTTTTACGGTGCCTCGCTTTTTTAAAAGAAAAAAAAAAACACTTAGAAAATTTAAAACTCTAATATTTTCCAGTGATTTTTAACTTCTCAGAGAATATACCAGCATTAAACAGCATAATTATTTTCTGGCCTAGAGCACAGGTGTAAAAACCAGTGGAGAAACAATACGGGGCATAAACAAGGCCACCAGCATGATTTGACATGAGAATTTTATTGCCACTGTTTATATATGTATTTCTTTCAAATTTTTTTCAATAAAGTCCCACTTCATCTGCCTTTTATGGCAGTGCTATTTTCAAATTCTATAGTAACATTAGCATCTTATAAACGAATCATTTTACTTTTTAAACTAGATACATGTGCATAATAGACTAAAATATAGTCAGATGGTCCTCGAGCGCCAGCTTTGAGGACAGACTAGCTCTGCTTTCCACCACACGGAGGAGCCCAGGCAAGTATCTTACCCTTTCTGCCGATTTTCCCGTTGGGCTACAGGGAAAATTAAACGCCCCAGACATGCAAAGGGCTTAAAACAGTGCCTGGCACTTAGGAGACACATCGAAAATGTCATTTACTTTAATTACCTAATTATTTTTATGGAAAAAGGCATCTTATCTTAGAGAACGCATTACGAATCCGGGTAATATTAAAATTTCAATTTACTTTACTGATGAGCTCAAATACGCAGGAAGGCCTGGCTCTCTATCTTATTCAGGAGCCTTGGTATTTCGGTTGCTATTTACCCGATTCACACATCCGATTTTCTCCAACTCTGAGTCACTATTAGTTCTTCTCCTGACTCATCGCATAGAAAGGTAGACAGTCTGGAATCTAATGGGCACCAAAAGGCATTTCTTAATCTACCTGGATTTAAAAGATTGACTAAGTGCAACCTGTCCTATACAATGGTCAGTAAATATTCTGAATAATTGTAACTTAAATTGTGTTCACTTAAAAGTGTTTCTATATATCAAACAAATGTTCCTTCAAACTGTGGAGCAGGTGTTCTGACTCCATCTTGGCAGAAAAACAACATGTCATTTGCGTAAAATCAAAGATCCACATTTTCTGTCTGCTAGCCAAAAGCAGATTCCTATCTTGCTGAGGACCTGCTGCTCAAAATTTTGCAAGCAAACTACAGGGGAGAGGGTCAGAAGCCATCTCTGAGCCTACAAGCGTAACTTTAAAACTACTCAATTCCAAACGTCCAGTGTTTTCGCCAGATATTTAAATTATTTAAGATAACCTCTAATAAAAAGTTATTTTAGAAATATAAGGAAAATGGCCAAATAATTCAAGACGGATAATTCTTAAAAGCTCCCCTTCCCCTAGATGCACAGGAAAGCCACTTACTCGCTCTCTTTCCGTGTCATCCGAGTCACTGCAACACTAAGCCTCCCTCTTCGCCTCCGGAAAATGGGGATAAAACCGCACCTGCAACCGCCCCGCGGGAGCTGCGGGGAGCATCCGGACGGCACAGAGAACACCTGGGGCAACCTCTACGAAAAGTGAGGTTTCCATACACGTTAACTTTTCTATCCAAACCCCACTTTTAGGGTCCCTTGACCCCTGCTGAAGGACGGTACTTTCCAGGAAAACCACCCTGGGAACCTGCTCATGACACGCCCTCCTCGCGGCACCGGCGTCACAGGCGCCCTCACAACGGGGCTCTCAGCGTCCGGGGAGACGTCCCCAAGGAACCCCAAGGAACCCCCGCTTCGCGAGTCGGGCAGCCCGCTCGGGAAAGAGCCTGTACTCAACAGCCCACTACCTCGCGGCTCCTCTCCCCGGACCCGAGAGCCCCTCGGGCGCGGGGCCTGCGTCCTCCTCCCGCCTCCACCTGCAGACTGGACCCAACTACTCCTGAGCCGTCCAACCGCTGAGTGACCTGGGGGGATGATCACATCATCACCGCCTGGGGTCCGTCCCAGACCATTAGACGGAAGGGGGTCCGGAGGGAGAGAACAAGAAGCCAGCATGCGCCAGTATTTTCTCCAATCTCCTCAAACGATGCTAATGTGCCGTCACGGTCAAGAACCACTGCACCAGGATACACAGCAGTACGTACACGTGTGTGTATGTGAGCATATGAATATATACAAAAATACAGGGGAAAAGAAAGGGACGTCTCAGCTCAAGACCCTCAACCTCAGCTGCTTCTCTGAGCCTCTACCTCTTTCCTTTAAACACTCAACACTTTTAATAAACAATTAGTTACATGCTGTGTAAAGACGCTTTTAAACTGTTAACTCAGTACAGTACTTAGCTTTCTTCATGCAATTATGCCTTAGCCTTCCTCCTAGATTACAGTCTTGCTCCTTGAAAATATACACGGCCTTCTTCTTCTTGTTTTCTCCACGGTGCCCGGGATAGTGCCTTCAACACAGACACATAATAAACATTTAGCTGATCCAATAAGTGTACACGAAAATTATCCTCAGGCAGCATAACTCATCCAAATTATTCAATTCGGGCTATTCGTCAAAAAGAAAAGAAAAAGTAAAAACTTAGAAAAAAGTTTTTTCAGAAAATGCTTGTAAACAAGAAGACAACTAAGGTTCATCTCATTAATGAAAATCTGTGTATTTGCATTTAGTCCAGCCATCACATGCAGCACCTCACCACATCTGCCACTTCAAGTTTTTTAACCACTTCTTTACGAAAACTGTCTTCTCGTTGCTGACGGTATCTTTTGCTGTCAGGTTCCTTTGTAACAGTTTTATAATATTCCATAATTAGTAAAACAAGTTAATGAACGCTGCAATGAAGGTGACACACAGATGCTTAATATACACTTCTTGAAGAAACTTGAAGTTTATCAACCAGGAAAATAAACTCTTTGCATACAAGTTACATGCTAGTCTACTTATATAAACTTGGTTGGGAAAAATGTTAGAAAATAAGAGCGTCTCCTTCAACATTATATATAATACAAGTCACTTTTGAATACTGACAGATTGATTTCAGCTTTTATAATACTTTCATGCCTGAAAATTCTGTAAAATATTATATGACTCTTTAAAAATAGGAGTGCTAAGCTGTATTACACAAGAAACTCCACAGCAACTCGCATTCGCAAGGTTGAAACTAGTAAGGGAAATCCATGGCACACAATCCTAAAAAAAAGCAACAACCTAAAGATGTGAAAATGATTCACCTTTACAGTTTTGTGTCACATGGTACCGCTATTAACATAATCTGAAAGACTTAAGTTGCTTTTTTTTTTTTTTTTTTTTTGTCGTTTGCCTTTTGTTGTTGTTGTTGCTGTTATTGCTATTTCTTGGGCGGCCCCCGCGGCATATGGAGGTTCCCAGGCTAGGGGTCCAATCGGAGCTGTAGCCACCGGCCTACGCCAGAGCCACAGCAACGCGGGATCCGAGCCGCGTCTGCAACCTACACCACAGCTCACGGCAACGCCGGATCCTTAACCCACTGAGCAAGGGCAGGGACCGAACCAGCAACCTCATGGTTCCTAGTCGGATTCGTTAACCACTGCGCCACGACAGGAACTCCCCTTAAGTTGCTTTTTAAACACTGAAAACATGGGGAGGAGGCATTCCAGAAATACGCCTGCTAATTAGATACTGCGGTCAAACAGTCCCAGGTTTTGTTGGGTCCTACAGCATGAAACAGATAGAGCCATAGTTACCACAGAGAGAAAGCAGTACTCAATTCCCTATTCAATAAAAAAGATTCAAATTCCACAGGGAAAAAAAAAAATGGAACCCTGGGTTGTTTGTTTTTAAGGAAGATTAAATTTAGGAGTTGCCAACACCCAAACGAAAAACATTCCAGAGTATTAGACTCAATTGTAGCGGGGCGTCATCTACATTCTCAGCACCACATTCCCTCAGCCAAAGCAGGAGTATCAACAAAGGATGTTTCTTAGGATCTCACAAGACACACCATACTTATTTCCCCCAGAAAACAATACCCTTATTAAGAAACAAAAACCAAAAAAGGATACCTGAGAAATAACAATTTTAGCACAAGCAGCCAGAGAGAGAAAAATGAAGTTTAACATCTGCCAAGAAACGTCCCAAAATAAGACCCCTGTCAAATGAACAATGAAGAAAAGATTGGAAATGACAAATTCTTCTATTTGGACCTTCAGCTACTTTAAAAATAAAGCTGAGGAATGCAGCTTTTCCAAAGCCTTGTCTTCAGTTTCCCCTTAATCTTCATATTTTTAACTTAAAAAAAAAGAAACAACCTAGAAATATGATTACCACTCTTATGAATTCCTTTTAAAGCAACTTAATGAATAACAGATCTTTTGTGCAAGTAGCAAACCACAGAGGACAGTTTTGCTGGCTGATAAAAATCTCTCTTAAACTCATAAAAACATACCCTTCAAAGACAAACACTGATTTTCCAGGTATGGAAATCATATTAAGACTTAAAATGGTGGGCACGTTTGATATATGCACTAACTTATTGCAAATGCTCTTACTTGAACAACAAAGTTAGTAAATTCTTATTTACTGTGTGTCAAAGTCGAAAAAATTAGAAGTCCAGGAGGAAAAAGAAAAAAACAAAAAACAAAGGTAAACCCTAGAGCCAATGAGAAAAAACATGCAACTACTTAGGGTCAAACAAGATTATGGAATCACTTCCAAAGCCTGGGAGTTACTATCAAAGAAACCAAAACTTGTTTAGGATTGTTTGTTGAGGACAGAGGTGTGGTTATATCCTAAGTAAAAAAAGTTTCAGGAGGCCTTCCAATGGGAAGATGCTGCTGCATGAAGAAGTGTTTTTGAGACTGTGCAAAAATACAAAACAAAAAAAAAAAAATCCCCAACCCTACCACAAATGTTTTCCAGAATACACAGCCAAATACTTAAATACGAGGAGAGATCATCTTAGCAAAAAAAATAGTGGGTTGCTACAGCGTTCCTATTGTCCAGACCAGCAGTCAGAAGAAATGAGTGTGCGCGCGCGCGCGTGCGCTGGGAAGCACTATTTCCACAAGCTGGTTTATACAGGAAAGAGTGCCCATGCTCCCTTGGATACACTTATCTCGGGTTCACTGAAAGATAAAGCTGACTTGGGTAATGCGAAGGCCACCTTGTCTCTGCAGGTGCTATTAAACATCGTGAAGGGAGAAGGAGAGAGAAACTATCTGATCCTTGAGACCGACACGTGGGAAAGTAAATAAGAGCAGGCTGTCATCGCCATTAATCAATTTCTCGAACTGATCAAGCATCAACAAACACGTCTAGGTGGGCAAGGTCGGGAGCGCCAAGTTATCTTTCCGCCCCTGAAATGAAGGCTCCTGAGGCTGCGATTTTAGCCAGGACGCCTGAAAAGCACGTGTCCTCCCCTTTGGGTCTGGGGACCGTCCCGGGAAACAGTGGTTCAGAGTGAAAGTCCAGCACCCTCTGGCTGGCTCAGGCAGGCAAGCCTAACAGGGATGCGCTCTGATGGGAAAGCTCCGGGCCCCGGAGAGGAGACACCAAGAGGCGGCGGCGCTCCAGGGTTCCACCGTGTCCCCCAGCCCGACTCACCTCTGCGGCGGGGATGTTGACCACGCCGGTGGAGCGCCGCTTCTCCCGCAGCTTCCTCTTCTCGATCTGCCCCTTGCCTTTCCTGGCACTGGGGCCCGAGCTCTTGCCCTTCTCCGGGGCGCCGTCCCGTTCCTCCTCTGCGCCCCGGGAGGGAGCAGCGCCCGAAGCGGCGGCGGCGGCGCCCCCGGCGGCGGCGGGAGCCTCATCCTCAGGCCGCCGCGGGCCGGGGGCGGCGCGGGCCAGCGGCGCCGGCCCCCCCGCGCAGTTCACGCCCCCGGGGGCGGCAGGTGCTGCGGCGCCGCCCGGGAGGTTGTTGTTGAGCTCGTTGGCCGCCGCGGCGGCCGAGGTGCTGCCCAGGGCGCCCGGGGGGAGCTTCCCGGCCGCGTCGCCGGTGCCCCCGCCGGGGGCGGCCGGGCCCGGGGGGTTCTGCTTGGCGCGCATCTTCTCGCGCTTCGCCTTCCACTCCTCCAGGAAGTCGGTGGTGCTGCCGCCGCCGCCGCCGGCCCGGTAGCCGCCGGTCGCCATGTTCCCCGCGGGCCGGCCGGGCTCGCACCTCCGGCCGCCCGCCCCGGCTCTGGCTGCCGCCGCCGCTTCCTTCCCGCCACCCGGAGGAGGCGAGGGGACGACCCGCGGCGCGGGGCCCGGCCGCGGCGCCCCCGGACACCGGCTGCTCTGCGGGGAGACACAAAAGGGGGCGGGGGAAGCGCCGCGTCAGGTCCGCGCCCGGCCCGAGGGTCTGTCCCGCGGCCGCGCCCCCTGCGCCGCCCCCCCCGAGAGCGCGCCCGCTCCGCGCCGCCGGCGAGGAGCCGCCGAGTCCCCACCCTGCCAAGTTTCTCCAACGCACCTACACGGCGGGCCGGGACGGTCGCCGCCCCTCGAGGGGAGGAGAGAGGCACTGTCCCCACCCCCGGCTCGCCCGCCCCTCCGCGCCGGGGTCGGCGCCCGCGGCGATCGGGGGACCCGGGCCGCGGCGCACCACCTGTCGGCCCGTCGCATCTCCTGCCCCCCGCCCCGGCCCGGAGTCCCCGCCGCCCGCACCCTCACGCCCGCGGCGAGGCGCGGAGCCCGCTCGCCGGCTCCCGGAGGAGGCGGGACGCGTCCGGGCCCCGCTGTCCAGCCGAGTCCGAGAGAAGCCAGGGCGCGTGCGGAGGGCGGACGGCCCGGGAGGCCGCTTACCTGGGAGGAGTTGGGGGGCCGCCGCGCGGGGACAGGAGCGGGCGCCCAGGTGAGCCGCGGCGCTCGCGCGGAAGGAGCCGCCGCGTCCAACTCGCCGCCCGGAGCCCGCGGCTCTCCCGGCCTGGGAGGCGGGAGGGAGGGGGGAGGAGGGAGGGGGAGCCGAGCGGCGCCGAAGGGCGAGCGGAAAGGACCGAGGCGGCGCGCGAGGGGCGCGGCGCGCGGCGGGGGGCGGGGGGGGCTGCGCCCCCGAAGCCCCGCCCCCGGCGCTCAGGTGCGCGGCGCCGCGTCCCGCCCGCGGAGCGCAGCGCACATTCCTGGGCTCGCAGCCTCCCGGCGTCCGGCCTCCCGGCGCCTCCGACTCTGGGGCGGAACCCGGCCTCCACGCCCTTGTCCCCGCTGCTCGCCTCCGCCTCTCCCGTCTCCCACCACTCTTCCTTTTAAGTACAAGACACATTCTTCCCGGGAAACTCTCGAACACTGCTGCAATCAACTGGTGATGATTCAGGGCCTGACTAGCCAGGAGGGGAAAACACTCGCGCGTCACTTGGCCCCGTCGCTGCCCCCTTTTCAGAGGTGCCGGGACGGCAGGCAGGAGAGTACAGAGCTGAAACCCAAGACCCCCTTGTGTCTGTGGCCTCGGGTGAAAGTGCTGGTGGAAAGGAGGGGCTTCCACTGCCGGGGTGTTGCCAAGGTTTGACTATTCGTTCCCCTAGGCTTGCAGGAAGAAAACTAAAAACTCGTTTAACAATGTATTGGCGATCCCGTTTCTGCTTGGGGTTGCCTCTTAACCTTGTCTCACCACCGCCTCTTTACCGGTAGTGAATTTAAGAGCAAAGCTCCCCGCCAACGTCCTCGAGCTGCACTGACGTTGATCGGCTAAGAGCTGAGGCGGTGATTGTCTGTTTTCCTCCCTCTAACGTGCCATAGGCTAAATCTTATCCTCAGAGGCAAGTCATCTCAGATTCTGGCTCAGGACTGGGTAGCCTGCCCTCTCAACACCCGAGACCGACTTCACGGTACCCAGGTAATGCCAGGCATACACTATCACAGGCGACCCATGCCTGGTCACCATTTTGTGCAAGGTAGGCGAGCCCTGAGTCACATTCTTACTTAACAGAGGTCTTTCTTCCTCCTCCTACCTGTTTTGCCCAGGTGGCACATGGTGGGTGAGCAGTCGGCGTTGCCCGCCCAGGAGTGAGAACTGGAGAAAGTGATTCACAAGTTATTTATTTTTCAGAGGGAAAGTCACACCGTTCTGGTCTTTAGTCTAGCTGCTGGGTGCACATGTGGGTCCTCCCAAGAGCACTCTGGAGAAATCCTAAGAAAATGAAAGGGCTTCCTTGGGAATCGCTTTAAAAGGCTGAGTCTAGCTGGTACCAACCTGGGTGTGCCACCTGAAACTCCTCAATTAATAATTCATTATTTCTATTCTGAGTTTGGAGGGGGGAGAGGGAGAGTTGGACATGAAGCAGATTCCCATTCATATGCGTTGTAACTTACCAGGGGAGTCTCTTTTTTTTTTTTTTTTTGTCTTTTTGTCTTTTTGCCATTTCTTGGGCCGCTCCCGCGGCATTTGGAGGTTCCCAGGCGAGGGGTCGAATCAGAGCCGTACCCACCGGCCTACGCCAGAGCCACAGCAACGCTGGATCCGAGCCGCGTCTGCAACCTACACCACAGCTCACGGCAACGCCGGATCCTTAACCCACCGAGCAAGGGCAAGGATTGAACCCGCAACCTCGTGGTTCCTAGTCGGATTCATTAACCACTGCATCACGACGGGAACTCCCGGGAGTCTCTCTTGAAGGGATGCAGGATACAGTGGAAAGAGGATACAACATGCCTGACTGCAGTCGCATGAAAAGCTGAGAGACCTCGGGCGTGGTGTCTACCTTCTCTAAAACTCAGTTTTCTTTACTAAAAACCAGGAATAGCAGCCTAAGTTTTACATTATTGTAAGTCTTGACAGGCGTTCCCATGGTGGCTCAGTGGAAAGGAAGCCGAGTAGTATCTATGAGGATGAGGGTTCCATCCCTGGCCTCAGTGGGTTAAGCGGCTGCCGTTTCCATGCGCTGTGGGGTAGGCAGGTCACAGACACGGCTCAGACGTGGCGTGGCTGTGGCTGTGGCAAAGGCCAGCAGCTGTAGCTCTGAGGATGCTACCTGTAACCTGGGAATGTCCATCTGCCGCAGGTGCGGCCCCGAAAAAAAAAGCGTTGACACATGTGCTTAGTTCAAAGAAAGCACTCAATTAATATAGTCTCGTTTATTAATAGGATAGTGAACAGGGTCCTGGGTCTCTAAGAAGGGGGAGGGGCAGCCCCCCAAAAGATAAGATGCTAAATACCCAATATTAACTTGAAAACACCGAACTTTGAATGAACTAGGAGAACACTTATGCCACATAATCTGTCATTACATCTCTTACATCAGTTTTCTCACCATTAACAAGCGCTGAGTCAGGGATGCTGGCTGCTATTGACTTGTGTGACTTTGGACAAGTTGCTTAACTTTTGTGCCCCTGTTTACTTACATATAAAATGGGGATAATGATACTTCCTACATTGTGAGAGTGTTGTGAAAGTGCCTGAGATCCTTAGATAAAAGGTAGTATGTGAGTACCGGAGTGGTTATTATTAGTCTATAAAGTGCCCTAGGAACCATGGATGAAAGAGATTATTGAGGTACAAAGCACACTCTGTGTTATTATTGTTTTCATTTATTACACCTTTTGTCTTGACATCACCATTCTCAATATTCCCAAAGACAGATTTCACAGCCAGACTGCTTCCAACATTGCATCAAGATATTTAGCTGAGTCAGTCCTAAATTGCCCTGTTTGCATGTCATCGATCTTGATGTGCAGCATTCTGATGAAATAATCCTCAAAGGCTCCAAGCTTGGTTTCTCAACTGCTGTACTATCAACATTTCGGACTGGATAATCCTTGAGGGGTGTGTCTTCCTTTTTTTTTTCTTTTGTCTTTTTGCCATTTCTTGGGCCGCTCCCATGGCATATGGAGGTTCCTAGGCTAGGGGTCTAATCAGAGCTGTAGCCGTTGGCCTACACCACAGCCACAACAATGTGGGATCCAAGCTGCATCTGTGACCTACACCACAGCTCACGGCAATGCCAGATCCTTCACCCACTGAGCAAGGCCAGGGATCGAACCCGCATCCTCATGGTTCCTAGTCGGATTCATTAACCACTGCGCCACGACGGGAACTCCAGAGGGGTGTTGCCTTATCCACTGCAGGATGTTAAGCAGCAGCCTTGGCTTCCACCTGCTAGATACCTACCTACCAGTAGCTGCCCTCCCCCCAAATGTGACTTTGCTGAGTTCACTGGAGGGCAAAGTGATCCCCAGCTGAGAACTTCTGAGCAAGCCTAAAATACCTCATTTTGGTGATACACTTGCCCTTTGATAATAAAGGGAAATATGCTAACAGACTTATTTTAATATGTCAGAATGAAATTTATTCTAAATTTTGACTTACTTAATGTTTTCCAGGGAGTGGATTAGCTGTGATGTGAAATAGCTTATTTGTATGTGTTGAAATAAGTAAAAGGATATTGAGAAAGAGCCGATCTGTCTTCAATGCAAATATTTCTAGAACATATGCAACTCACTTGCCAAAATCATGACACACATACAGAGTCTTAGTGGTTAAATACTTCAGCTCGATAAGGTTACAAGACAGCAATTGCCTACCTGAAACCCTACCCAGGACTCCTAAGTGTTTCTGCCAGTATACATCTTCCTATTTATTTTTCATCCCTCCACCTGCTATTCTATCTTTTAGTTTCTCCATATTTCAGACACCCTTTACTGATTTCCGGATACAGAAGAAGAAATTTGAGTCCCTTACTCTTAAACTATACATACGCCTTTTTTTACTCTTAAACTCCTACTATTCTTACATCGCAATTGCTATTGAATAGTCATTTAATGTTTATAGCATTAACAGTATATCGCAAGTACTGTTCATAACTGAGCCACACAGTCTACTATGATTGCTTTCCCTTTTTTTCAACTTTTTTCCAGCTATTGCACAGCCTTTTTTCCTGTGTTTAATGTTTGCCATTTTTTCAATCATTGGCTTATTTGTATATATAAATATATCAGTCACAAATTTACACCCAGACTTTCCCCCTCTAAATGCAGTTACTCATTTCAGGTGATCTATCAATTCTATTTCTCTTTTTCTTGGAGATACCTCTCCTGCAGCCCTCCATCCCCTACTCTAGTCTGGATTGATTTTAAGGCTCATTGTTCTGTGGTCATCCTGGGATCACACTGTCCCAACATCATGGAAAGCATTTCCTATACAGGCTCTTTTTTTCTTTTCTTTTCTTTTTTTTTCCCCCGTGGCATATGGAGGTTCCCAAGCTAGAGGTCTAATTGGAGCTGTAGCTGTCTGCCTATACCACAGCCACAGCAATGTGGGATCCAAGCCACGTCTGTGACCTACACCACAGCTCAGGGCAATGCCAGATCCTTCACCCACTGAGCAAGGCCAGGGATCGAACCCGCATCCTCATGGTTCCTAGTCGGATTCGTTAACCAGTGAACCATGACGGGAACTCCAAAGGCTCCTTTTTTCTTGAATCCCATGATTCCTTTCTCTTCCCCTGGTTTTGGTGGGAGATAGGATTGTGCATTCTCGGAGACCTTATGTGTTGGAAATGTTTTTTTGGGGCGGAGGTTGGTTTTTGTTTGTTTGTTTTGCTTTTTTAGGGCCACAGGTAGGGCACATGGAAATTCCTAGGCTAGGAGTCAAATCAGAGCTGCAGCTGCCCACCTAAGCCACAGCCACAGCAACTCAGGATCTGAGGCAGGTCTGCGGCCTGCACCCCAGCTCAGGGCAATATCAGATCCTTAACCCACTGAGCAAGGCAATGGATCGAACCCATGTCCTCATGGATATTAGTTGGGTTCATTACTACTGAGCCATGACGGGAACGCCTGGAAATGCTTCAATTTATCTTCATGCTTGGTTAATAGTTTGGTAGGGCATAGAACTTCTAGGTTGGAAATGATATTTTCCTTGATAATTTTGAAGGCCTCACTATCTTGTCTTCTGGTTTCTGGAGTTGCAGTTGAGAAAACCAGTGTATCTTCTCTCTGGACGTTTTTGGAGCCTCTTGCCCAGATCTGGTGAAATGTGTCAAGATTTGCCCTGATTTGTCTTCTTACGTTAGGCACTCGGTGGGGCCGTTACACCTGGCATTTGCCCTTCGGTCGGGAAATTTCCTTATCCTAAATTTTTGGTAATTCTCCCCTTCCGTTTTCTCTAGTCTCTCTTTCTGGAACCCCTGTTAAATAGATGTCGAGCTTCAAAGTGTTTTCTAGTAAATATTTATCCTTTCTCTTCTAGTTGCCAACTCTTTGGCCTGTTATTCGCCTTTCAGTGAAATTTCCTTTACCTTATCTGCCAACCTTTCTATTGGATTTTCTGTTTCTGCCGCCATTTTTTCCTACGACCCATTTCTTATTCTCCTAATGTTCTTCTTCCACGTTATCCTGTCCGTGTGTCCAGGAAGCTCAGGAAATTTCTTTAACTTCTATTCTGCTGGTCCGACCCTGTGTCTCTTTTCCATGTACCCTTTCTTTTCCATTGTTGGAGACTTCAGTCTTCATCTTTCATGTTGGAGGATTTCCTCATCCGTCTGCTGCTCGGAGTTTGGACTGCAGCATTGAAAAGCTGATTGGACACTCTTCTCTCAAAAGGCAGAGCTTGTTGACTGATGCTCCCTGCTAAGGACACTGGTGTTTGCACCCAGGCCCTTTGTGGAGGTATGTGTCAAATGCCAGCATCCTTGGGGCTTTTCTCTTGGCCAAATCGGTTTCCCTGCAAGAAACCATGGTTCTGCCTGTATTGCCCATTGGCACCTGTTTCAGGTGTCAAGTGGAGAAAAGGGACTGGGGGAGTCTCTTACTCAGTAGGCACGTTCAGCTCAGTCACTGTGCTCTCATGGCTGGTGTGTGCTCAAGTTCAGTCCATGTGTAATTTGACAATTCCCAGTCCTCTGCCAGATAAGGAGAGACAGCCTCCTTACTACTGAGCCTTAGAGCAGGGACTTGAGAATCTACCTGTCCCTCACGTAGCTTTTCAAACTAATCTTTCTGTTTTCACCCCCCGGTCTTTCCTCTCTTTCAGAGGTATGTGCTGTTGCCTCCAATTTCCAAGTTTCAGGACAAAAAGGACTCCTTCATGCGGACGCTCTCTTGCAGATGGGATGACTGGAATTCACCTTTCTCTTACCTGCCACCGTCTATCTGTTTTTCATCTTCCATCCCCCACAATTTTGCTCTCATTTCCCATTCTTTTTGTTGTGATTGGTTTATTACTTTACTTTTGTTTTAGTGAAGTTACTTGAGGAAGTAGGGATAAACATTGATGTTCAATCTATTGTGTTGAACAGGAGGTCTCATCTGCATTTTGCAGATTTCTAGATACTTTGAAATCTCATCTGTGATGAGGCTAAGTAAGTAGAGACCTCTACCTCTCTTGCCCCCTCACTGGCTCACATCATAAGCCCCTACTGACCGATGCTGTTAGGAAGAGCCTTTGAAATGGGCAGTGTTGTCTAGAAGCTGTTTATGAAGATGTGGGCCGTTATGTCACATCATGTTCCCAGGGGCAAGCGTCTGACGTTGACATTAAGAATACTTATATTTCCCTTTTGTTACGTTTTTTAAACCAGAGAAAAACATGTGTTTTATAGCTAGTAAGCTTTCTCTTTTGCAGTCAAAATCTTGGGCCAGATATGTGGCCTATCTGGGAAAGATCTAGGTTCTGTGGTACCTGAAGCTTATAAAACTTAAGGGACCTTCTTTAAGAAAAAGAGTAGGTTAAGAAATAAATACTTCCAGAATTTCTGTAGTGGCACAGCAGAAACAATCTGACTAGTATCCACAAGGATACAGGTTTAATCCCTGGCCTCACTCAGTGGGGTTAAGGATCCGGTGTTGCTGTGGCTGCGGTGTAGGCCCACAGCTGTAGCTCCTATTCGACCTCTAGCCTGGGAACTTCCATATGCCGTATGCAGCCCTAAAAAGCAAAATAAATTAATAAATAAATATTTTGGCTATTGTGGTATATATACACAATGGAATACTACTCAGCCATAAAAAAGAACGGCATAATGCCATTTACAGCAACATGGATAGAACTAGAGATTCTCGTACTGAGTTAAATAAGTCAGAAAGACAAAGACAAATACCATATGATATCACTTATAACTGGAATCTAATATACAGCACAAATGAACCATTCCATAGAAAGAAAATCATGGACTTGGAGAATAGCCTCGTGACCACCCGTGGGGCGAGAGGGAGGGAGTGAGAGGGATTGGGAGCTTGGGGTTATCAGATACAACTTGGAATGGATTAACAATGAGATCCTGCTGAGTAGCATTGAGAACTATGTCTAGATACTTATATCACAACAGAACAAAGGGTGGAAAAAAAAAGTATACATGTAAGTGTAACTTGGCCCCCATGCTGTACATTGGAAAAAATAAAAATAAAATAAATAAATAAAAATTTTTAATTAAAAAAAATAAATATTTTGAATGAGCAACTTTAATTTTTTTTTTTTTTTTTTTTTTTTTTTTTGCTTTTTAGGGCCACACCCTCAGCATATGGAGGCTCCCAGGCTGGGGGTTTAATTGTAGCTACAACTGCCTCCCTATACCATAGCCACAGCAACTTGGGATCTGAGCTGCATCTGTGGCCTACACCACGGCTCACAGCAACCTCAGATCCTTAACCCACTGAGTAAGGCCAGGGATCAAACCCGCATCCTCATGGATCCTAGTTGGGTTCATTAACCACTGAGCCATGACAGGAACTCCTGATTTTATTATTAACTGATGCAAAGAATATCTGACATCATGCACTGACACATCCTCTATTTCAAGTACATGAATATAGAGATTTGTGTACCATAAACACAGGAACTCTGATAAGTTCCATTTATATTATTTCCATAAAAAAATAATGTACCGGGCATTTATAATTTTATACTTTGAATTATGGAATAAATTCCTGATAGGAAAGAATTTTTGTTTTGCCTAGATGTCAGTGAAAACAGAATCCTCTGCTAATTTTACACATCTGATGATCAGGCGAATTTCTCACTGATGGCATTTAATGCCATCAGACTCGCCACCTCCTACAAGGAGCCACGTCCTTGTTGCTGTCATCAGCCAACTTCCCAGTCAGCCTGCCTTCATGTGGGCCTCAGGTCCTAGCTGACTTCTCCTATTTATGTCAGCTCTTAGTGACAACATATACAAGATACCCCATCCAATCTCCTGGCATCTCGTATACTTGAGATCCTTGCTTCCAATAACCATTTCCTCTTCACCCTGCTTCTGTCAGGCTTTCCCACAGTTGGTCTCTTGACTTTGTCATCACCAGTCAATGCACCTTCAAATTTTCAGTCTAAATGGCCCATTTCCCATGTGGTCAACTGACATCCCCAGTGATCCATCATGTTACCTCAGATGTGATGCTTTGGGAAAGACACATCACCTTCCCACGCTTCTTCTCCTGAGACAGGACCCCAAACAAATTGTGAGACTTTATCAGACAAACCCAACTTGAGGGACATTCTGCAAAGCACTCAGCCAGTGTTCCTCAAAACTTGCAAGATCATGAAAATTGAGGAAAGGCAGAGAAACTATCCCCACTGAAAGAGGCTAAGGCGTCAGGATAACTAAATGCAACTCGGTCTCACCGATGGGACTTCAATCAAAAAGATCCAGATGAAGACTTTGTTCTAAGAGCGTCACAACACTGCTCACCTTAGCCTGGATCACTGTGCTGTGGGTATGTACGTTGCTAACACTGGGGGACGCCGCAGGAAGGGGACGCGGGAAATCTACCATCTGAACAACTCCTCCGTAAATCTAACATTAGTTCAAAATAAAAATTTTAATGGGAAAAAATAAACATCCTGTTCTCCAAACACTAATGCCTACCCCTTTAGTACACTTATTCTCGTACCTCTGCTCCAACAGTTTTTTTTAATTTATTGATCCCACTAGTTTTTCATTATTACTCCTTTTCATGTCCTAAGTTGCTCACTCAGCTTAGGTTTTAAAGCTTATCGTCATTAGCCTCCTCTGTGTCTACACCTGCTGAGCTAAAATAAGGTGCGTGACAAACAGTGCGCCATCCATCCTAATCCTCCTTCAAAGGCACGACCATAGTCTCACCTGGGCGGTACCTGACCGCCTGGCAATCCTGCAGTGTTAGCAATCCCGCTCTACCGCCTTCAAAAGGACGAGTGCGCCTCGGCCCCTTAAACCGCCACCACTTCCTTAACCACCTCTCCCTTCTGGTGCACGAACTTGCCTCCGTACTTCATTGACCGAAGTGGGATCTCTCTGAGTGGGACTCCTCATCTTGCAAAGACAGCTCGGTCCACTTTCCTCCATCTGGACCTACCCCCTGCCTTGCTACATTTAGATGAAGGTCTCAACTCCTTTTGAAGGCGGTCCTACCATCTATACCGTCACCCTTACAAGGGCTTTGCTTCTAAAATTGTACTCTTTTCTCTGCATAATGAGTATCTTCTCTATTCATTAATTCCCTTCAACATACAAATGAACTCTAGTAATCTCCTCTGTATTCGTTTTCTTTCTTTTTTTTCCCTTTTTAGGGCCACAGCTGCAGCATGTGGAGGTTCCCCAGGGTTGAATGGGCAGCTACTGGCCCAGCCACAGCCATAGCGACACCAGATCCTTAACCCATTGAGCAACTCCAGGATCAAACCTGCACCCTCATGGACACTATACGGGGATCTTAACCCACTGAGCCGCAACAGGAACTCCTGTAGTAGTTTTCTTACAGTAGTAATAAGTTTCCACAGACTTAGCATCTTAAGCAACACAACTTTATCATCTTACCGTTCTGTAGATAGATGTCCCACACCGATGGGTCTTGGACGATGAAGGAACTGGCAGGGCCGCATTCCTTTCCGGAGGCTCTCTGGAAGAATCCATTTCCTTTCTAGCCTCTAGAGGCCACCCACATTCCTTGCTTCTCGGTCCTGTTCCCCTATCTTCAAAGCCAGCAACGTCACATGTCTCTGTGCCTTTCTTCTACAGTTATATCTCCCTACCATTCTCTCTTCTGCCTCCCTTTTCCACTTTTAAGGATCTTTCTGATTAAACTGCGACCACCTGGATAAGCCAGGATCATCTATTTTAGCTGATTAGCAATAGAAATTCCATTTTCAACATTCCATTTTGCCATGTAATTTATATTCTCAGGTTCCAGGGATTAGGGCCTGGAACCTGGGAATAGAAATCCATTGTTCTGACCACCACACCCTCTTCAAGAAAAAAATTTCGGGAGTTCCCACTGTAGCGCAACAGGATTGGCGGCAGCTCAGGAGCACCAGGACCCGGGTTTGATCCCCAGCTGGGCAGAGTAAGTTAAAGGATTCAGTGTTGCGGCAACTGCAGTGTAGCCTGCAGCTGTGGCTTGGATCTGATTGGATCTGATCCCTGGCCTGGGAACTCCATTAGCCATGGGTGGTCCAAAAGAAAAAAAAAAAAATCCTTTACTGTAGAATCGAATCTGGTCCATGTCCTGTTTCTGCGTGCAAGTTTGCAGTCAAAAGTCTTGGAAGAATTATCTTTATTCACTGCTACCATCTTACGGGACTGAGCCATTAACCTGTGGGGTCTGTGCTGCCTCTGGCTAGTTCGTGTGATAACTGAATTATAGGAATCAGTTGCTGTCCCCCTACACATTCAAGTGTCAGACACGTGGAGAGAAAGAACCGCAGTGTTTGCCCTTTCGCCTGGCGGAGATGAAGATGAGATTTCCTGGCAGCGCAGCGACTGCACCGCGGTAGCCACCTAGAGAAGCTCTAACATGCGCCCAGGAACCCGTGAACAGCAATGGTCCCTGCAGCACTCGTTACAAGAGTGGAAAAACTGCTCGTAGTTGGCAGGAGAGTGGATATAAATCATAGTTTATTAATATAATGGAACATTGATATAATCTCAGAAACATCATTTCAAACCAGTCTCAAATGGATATTTAAAGTCCGATATTATTGACAGAAATGTCCAAAAGGTCCAATAATATATTTTTTGACAGATACGTATTTTTGTAATATAAATGCAAACATGCCAAATTCAGCTTATTAGTTATTCTTGAAGATATATGCAGGGAAAAGATATAGGAGCTGTAATGTTGTTGTTATTTATGTTTTATTTCTTCAAAAAGAAAAGAGATGGAAGATAAATGTCACAAGACATTAGCATTTGTTAAACTGCAGCGTAGGGGTGCCTAGATTATGTGTCATATGATTTTCTGTACTGTCGTATATTAGAATTTACTAGAAATATGCTAGAGTTTAAAGTAATTTTATTTATTTATTTATTTATTTTTGCCTTGTTTTTTTGCTATTTCTTGGGCCGCTCCCGCGGCATATGGAGGTTCCCAGGCTAGGGGTCGAATCAGAGCTGTAGCCACCGGTCTACACCAGAGCCACAGCCACGTGGGATCCAAGCCACATCTGCAACCTACACCACAGCTCACGGCAACACCGGATCCTTAACCCACTGAGCAGGGGCAGGGACCGAACCCGCAACCTCATGGTTCCTAGTCAGATTCGTTAACCACTGCGCCACGATGGGAACTCTTTTTTTTTTTTTTTTTTTTTTTTTTTTGGTCTTTTTTTTGCTTGTTTGAAGTAATTTTTAAAGGAAAGGTGCTTGGACCTGTATAAATACTTTTATAAGAACAGGTTTGATTTTAAAAGTCTGAAACATTAACAGAATGGACTTGCTCAGCATGTCTTGGGGTAACCTTAAAATGCCCCCATTCTTCTGCCAAGCGAAAAAAGATACACACTTGTAAACAAGTTAGGAAGCTGTGTACCCTGGAAGTATTTGAAATGGTGTATGGCTTGGAGCAAAAGGAGAAAACTGAAGCCAGGCCAATTTCAAAAGGCATATGATTCCCTTGAGAATCACTGATCTTTCTTCTAATATCTGGAAACAGATCCTTAAACTGGCTCCTGACTCACTTTCCTTCAACAGGCAAACAACTGGATGAAACTGCCGATGCCACTTATTTTAACCAACTCTTTTTCTGCACACTGGTGAAACTATAGAAGTATTCCAAGGTCTCTGACCCCTTCTGGAAACTTGACAAGCTTTGTCATTTTCCAAACGGCGAAAAAAATGTCTTTCTCCGAGAAATTTTGTGTGGCTGGAATGCTTTGGTTCTCTGGGTGCAGATGGAGCACCTGAGCTCAGTGACACGCCTGGTGGGGCTGCTTTGCTGAAGACGCTGCACTCATTGCTCTCAGCATCGACAGAGGCTGTGCCTCAGTTCTGAAAAGAGTCTTGTCTAATGTTGTGAGGCTTGGTGCCTTTCTCAGAGCGTGGTTCTATTCTCAGCCTTTTCAAGACATTTCGACGAGAAAAGAGATCAGACTGGGAAGCTCTTTATTACACTAAGTCCACTGACTTTCCAAAGAGCAGATCTTAAAATATATAATGCCTAAGTTCTGTGTTTGCGCAATAGAGAGAGAGACAGAGAGGGACAGAGAGCCAGAGACACAGAGAGAGAGTTGAAAGCCTTCTTGACAATTTACCCGGAAGGTCTTCATTCCTGGTTTTGTTATGTCAAAGGTGTTTTTGACCATGAGACTAAGATAAACCTTTTGATCCAAGGTTCTGCAGACAGCATTGTAGATGCTGCTGAAAGAAACCCCACCAGCTCTTGTAGCCCAGCGGCCACGTCAGGTAATGAAGACAGAATGAAAACAACCATGTCACCTTCCCAACGAGAGGGAACAACTTGCTGAGGTCTGAAGCTCATTGAGAGAGTCTTGTTAGTTTCTCTTCAAGTAAAAATCTTCAATACCCCAAACACCGTAAAATTTGTTCAAATATTACTTCTGTTTAAATGACTTTAAAATTAAAAATTGGAGTTCCCGTCGTGGCGCAGCGGAAATGAATCCGACTAGGAACCATGAGGTTGCGGGTTCGATCCCTGGCCTCGCTCAGCGGGTTAAGGATCCGGTGTTGCTGAGAGCTGTGGTGTGGGTCACAGACACGGATCGGATCTGGTGTTGCTGTGGCTGGGGTGTGGGCCGGCGGCTATAGTTCCAATTAGACCCCTAGCCTGGGAACCTCCACAGACCGTGGGTGCAGCCCTCAAAAGACAGAAAAAAATAAATTAACGAATTAATTAAAACACGAATTCACCATCCTTTTCAGCCCGCAGAAAGCTTCGGTGATACGTATCTCACACAAGATGTTTCCACTGATTTACAGCGGTGATAATGAGGAATGCATTCAACTCAGTCTTAGAGTATGTGCTTTGATCTATATTAAGCCACTATTTTAAGAGGTTTCTTTACCATTAAAACGAGCACCAGAAATTAAATGAATGACATGGATGCCATAACCCAACTTCTTTCTTTCGTTCTTTCTTTCTTCCCTTCTTTCTTTCTTTCTTTCTTTCCTTCTTTTTTTAGTGGCCACACCCTTGGCACATGGAAGTTCCTGGGCCAGGGATGGAATCCAAGCCACAGCTGTGACCTACACCACAGTTACAGCAATTCCATATCCTTTCCTTTAACCCACTGGGCCAGGCCTGGGAGTGAAACCACACCTCCACAGTGACCCAAGCCACTGCAGTCAGCTCCTTAACCCTCTGTGCCACAGTGGGAACTCCGAAGCCCCTTTATTCAAATCAAAAGCAGCCTGTCCCTGGAATTCGCTATTGAGTAAAGTTAAGATTACGTTTTATTTTGTAGACACTTGGATTTAATTAAATGAAGATAACATCTTGCTTAATAACCTTACAGCAGTTATTTATGGCTTACTGCATGCCGCGTATCATGCCATTCCTTCACATGCGATGTCTAGCAATCCTTTAATTAGTTCTGTGAGTGGAACATCAATATGATATCTTTTTCACGAATCGGAGAATGGAGATGTAGAGATTAACTTGTCCAGTGTCACACAGCTAGTACATGATAAAGCCAGCTATTTCAACACATATCTAATTCCAGAGCTTATTGTCAAAGGCATTCATTTTCAACGTGATAATCTAAAATTCAAACAGCTCAGTTTCTGCGCATTTTTCTGTGAAAGATTGCTTTTAATTTTATCAAAACGTTAGGGCTTCCTAATCAGGGATTCTTCAGGCTAAGGACAACTGGACCAGACAAAGCGCGTCCCATGGGCTCTCCGAGGAGCTCCTCCCCTCTGTCTTTGTAGCCTTGGGTCTGGCACAGAGCAGATGCTCTGCGTACAAATATTTGTCAAATGGCACACAGTCAGGATGGCTGTCCCAAGGTTGCCCTGGAAGTAAGCCGTCTCCCCGGGGCTTTACAGGGAGGCGGGGAGGGCCTGGGCTGGGCAAGGGTGCGCTGGTCCTTGTACCACAGCCAGGCTTCCATCCTCAGCTTTGCAGATTCACAGCTCCTGACTTTGTCAGCATTTAGAGAGCGTATGCATGTCTCAAGGACACCGTCACAGGAGTGTAACCCACTTGCCTGGGCTCTATTTGTCTAAGAGCTAAATAACTCGATTTATAATGAAAAAATAAAGGTCAGAAACACAGGAATGATAAGGTCATCGTGAACAGTGTGTATTCGCCAAGAAGGCAGACCTACATGGGCGTGAAAAGCAAAACGGGAAGCTTCCTTGGTCAATATGGAAAAGGAACAGGAGGGGTTAATGAGAGGAATCCAGTGTTTACCGGCCTCTGCTAAGAGCGCCTGAGACATTTATCTCCGCAAATAAGCAGAGTCCTGCCAAACTGCACAGAACAGAATGGCTCTCCCCAGGGCCTTTGCGACCGGCCCTTGTTTGCTAAGGGGGCGGCTGACTCTGCTACCGACGGACACATTCTTCCTTTGCATATGCTAATGTTTCTAATCTGGTGACCGTCCTTTTTTATGGGTCAGACCTCTTTCAGGTGAATTTGCATATCACTGCAAAAACCATTTATTGAATTTTTTACAAGTTTTTACAAGTTTAATTCCCCCAAGGCAATGTTATGGGTGGGCCTTCTACGAGAACCTCCGTGTACGGAGGACTAGCATTTTCCAAGGCCGCTTAATACAGGTGCAATCCCTTGATCTCCCACTAGACCTCGAGTCTTCTTTTTTTTTTTTTTTTTTTTTTTTTTTTGTCTTTTTGCTGTATCTTGGGCCGCTCCCGCGGCATATGGAGGTTCCCAGGCTAGGGGTCCAATTGGAGCTGTAGCCACCGGCCTACGCCAGAGCCACAGCAACGCGGGATCCGAGCCACGTCTGCAACCTACACCACAGCTCACGGCAACGCTGGATCGTTAACCCACTGAGCAAGGGCAGGGATCGAACCCGCAACCTCATGGTTCCTAGTCGGATTCGTTAACCACTGCGCCACCACGGGAACTCCTCGTCTTCTAATTTTAACGTCAGCATATAAGCTACAGAAGGAAATGGATCACAGTCCTCTCTCTTCAGTGAACATTTTAGGGCTACACCTACCGTGCGTCAGGCTTGTCGCCTGCAGGTTACTGTGTAAGCGACAGAGTGCAAGGCAAACAACACCTCCCGCCTTCGAAGAGCCTGCAGGTGTATAAACACATAAGTACACACAACAGAGAGCATACAAGTCTATCTGCATAAAAAGACCTGTCAACAAAAGAATGGTGTTTAGTTCTAAATAGAAGTGACAAGCAGTTGTGCAAGCACAGACGGGGGAGAGACGGCTTCACCAAGACTGAACAGGAGACTTTTAAAAGTAGACCAGAGAGAAAAGGGCATTCCAGCAGATGGAACCACTTAGGCAAAGTGCCTCAAAGGAAGGGGGAAGAGGGTGCCCCTGAAAGGCTAGCACGGGAGACAAAGGTGGGCTGGAAGGGACACAGACACCTGGAAGAGGCTCCTTGCGTCCTCAGGACCCAAGGCGCCGACAACCTCTCCCACTGCCCTCTTCCCCTGGGCACTCACCTCTCTGTGTTTGCCTCTTGTGCCTCTGGCTATTAATTCTCTGCCCCTTTCAGAAGCTTCTGCTTTCCTTCAGGCAATTCTTTAAAATCAGAGATTTTTCAACATTAGGTTTTTTTTTTTTTTAATTATAGAATACCTGTAGGGGGTACAATATTCAAAAGCTATAAGGCCAAAGCGTGAAAAATCAGGTTTCCCTTGGACTTACGATGGCCAGCCACACAGGTCTGCTGTTCTGCTCCCAGGGACACCTCTGGGACCAGCTCCCTGCAGCTTCTTCCAGAACATCTCTGCACGGACACACAAATGCATGTCTACATGTGATGTTCTACACAGAGTAGACTACTGCCGCATCTTGCTTTCTCTGCTTTCAAATAGATTCCAGAGAGCTTTTCTTTTTATCTATTCTTTTATTCATTCATGTATTTATGGACTGCATACATACGCCAGGCATACTTAGACGGTGAGGATATAGCAGTGGATGAAATAGGTAAAGTCTCTGTCTTCACAGGACTTACAGTCCAGGAGAAGGGGTATAGGAAATGCACAAAAACCAAATAAGCAATGACACATACACAGTGGGCCAGATGGTGAGAAGCAGTATGGCGAAAACGAACGCAGAGTCCTAAGAGGGTGGTTGGAAAGTGGCTGCAGGGCTGCAGGAGAGACAGAGACTTTGTTCCTGGCTGACCCAGTGGCTCCCCGTCAGATGAGTATGGCAATTGGTGAGTCAATCCCCTGATAGCCCGGCAGGCACTTGCATTGCTCCTGATATTTTGCTGTTACAGTGATTCAGTTCTTAAACTTAGGGTATTTGACGCATCAGAGAGTACACTGGTCGCTTAAATCCTAGATGCGGCGTTGCCATTTCCAAGGACTGTGCAGTTTTAATTTTAAGAGATGCTGCCAAATTACTCTCTGGAAAGTACCAATTCACGGCCCCTTCAGCAGTGAATGAGCGGACCGCAGCGTGTTGTCAAGATGTGTGATGTTTTGCCTTTTCTGATGAGGAAACCATGGAACTGTCTAAGTCTACTTTGCATTCATTTTCTTATTGAAGGTGCACACATTCTGATGTATTTAAAGGCCATTTATATATCTTGTAGACTATCTCTTCATTTGCCAAAATTTCTACTATGCATATATGGAGAGTGGGGTGGGGTCGGTTGTTTTGTTTCCTTTCTGACTTGTAGAAACTCTTTTCAGTAGCGAATTTACTTTGGGGGGCTGTGAGTAGCAAATCCTCTGCCAGTTTGTTCTCTTTTTACTGTGTTTATACTACATGGCTTTAGTGATACAGAACATTTTTATCATTATGTAGTATATTAAACCACCTTTTTAACGGCCTCAGAAATTATTCTTCTGTTTAACTTCCTGTGTTTTCTTCTAATACTTTTACATTTTCAACGTTTACATATTTGGACTTCATCTGTATAAAGTGTGAGGCATGGATCCAATTTTTTTTTCTGATTGATTACCAATTGTCCCAACACTGTTTATAAAATAATTCCTCTTTTCTCCATGATTTTAAAAAATCTCACTTTTTTACATCCCAAATTCCAATAACCATTTGGGTCCAATTTGGATTTTTGTCACCTCCATAAATTTATCTGCTCATTTAGTCAACAAATGTATATTATATGAAGCAGGCACTATTGTATACATGCATCAGTACCATATTTTAAGTGTTTTACCTTATAAAACATGTCCTACCATCTGATGGAAAAATGCGTCTCATTTTTCTATTTTTTTAGAATTTTCCTGTCTCTTTATTTGCTTATTTTTCATCTGAACTTTAGAATTGGTTTTCCAGTTCCAAAATAAATCAGCTTAGTGTTTTTATTGGAATTACCCAAATTTTTATAGGTTAATTTAGGGAAAACGGACATCTTTGTCATGCTGGACTTTCCAGACAAGAGCAGGGGTTGTCATTGGACATGTCTTTGTGTGTGTGTGTCCCTCACTAGTTTGCATTTTCTTCATATAAGTCTTTCACATGTTCTATACATTTTATCTTTTCATTCGTTTTTTGGCTTCGAACTGGTTATATAAAAGTCTTTAGTTTCCTGTACTAATTTTGAATTTTCTCACTCTTCCTAACAGTGTTTCATTTGATTCCCTTGAGTTTTCTGGGTAAACAATCATACCATCAGCAAATAATAATGATTTTTTTTCCAATTTTAAATCTTACTCCGTTACCGAATTACATTGGCTAAATACCAATGGTGACCAAGAAGGCCCTGGCCTTTTTCCCGGTGTGGATGCTCTTTGCCGGAGCCAGAAGCAGGGCTGTCCATTCAGCAGTTTTTAATCATAAAAATCTGGGGTGCGTACCGGAAATCAGACGTTTCGGAAGAGAAGCGTCCATGCAAGGTTCTCTCCAGTGATGGGGACTTAGCGTGGGGCCCTTTAGACGAACGTGGAAGGTAAGAAACGATGATGTGGTCGGTCGTTAATCCCTCTTGGTTCTGATCTTGTTGTCGCTGTTATTCCAACACTATACTGACAATTTCGTACAAATGAGACTGTCTGCAGTTCATCTCCTCGAGGATTACAGGTTTAGGACAGAGACAGAACGCCCCCAAAGGAAACAATTACTAGAAGTTTCCGTGTCTTCCTCGGACACTGCTCATTCTTTAACGGATGTGCCTGAGAAGAATTAAATTGCCAAACCAAAGACTAGAAAGGGAGGGTGACATCCAAAGAGTGTGCTGGTGCAATAACCCATCAGCCTCCATGTGGCCACAACTTGGCCTTAGCTTGGAGGCTATTTCTTTTTTTTCTCAAAAATACAGAAATTTGGCCCCTATTTGTCTAACTTATCAATGTTCAACTTTTCCTGTCTACAAAAATTGCTTTGGGGTTGTGCAAAGGCTTTTAGCTTTATTTTCCATGATGCCTCAACTATAACAGATGTTTAAAAAGATCTGTTGGGAGTTCCCGTTGCGGCTCAGTGGTGACAAACCCTGACTAGGATCCATGAGGATGCGGGTTCAATCCCTGGCCTTACTCAGTGGGTGAAGGATCGTGTTGCCTGAGCTGTGGTGTAGGTTGCAGACACGGCCTGGATCCCACATTGTTGTGGCTGTGGTGTAGGCAGGTGGCTACCCCTCAGATTTGAGCCCCCAGACTGGGAATTTCCATATGCTGCGGGTGTGGCCCTAAAAAGACATAAAATAAAATAAAATAAAATAAAATAAAATAAAATAAAATAAAATAAAATAAAATAAAATAAAGTAAAATAAAATAAAAATAATAAAAAGATCTGTTGAATGTGTGAGCGTTAGGTAATTAGAGCGCCCTGTGTGGTTTTATATTAGCGATACGTTGCAGTGTCTGTTGAGAAAAGGAAAGACTAGTTAGTCTGAATATGCACCAGCTTTTACAGAGATGATGAATGTATGTAGACAGTTGCAAAATGTCCCATTTCTAGAAAACTGTGAGTACTAACAATTGGATTTGTACTCTCTTTATCAATCATTATGGTTACAATTTAGTCTATCTTCTGCTATTTTATTTTTCATGTCCCTTTTAAAATGCCCCAAATGCACTGTAACCCTCTAAATCTGTTATTCATTAACAGCACACGTTGAGGTAAGGACACTGCTAAGACCTCCAGTTGCTGACCTGAAAAGGTTTTGTTTCTGACTTTTTTTTTCAGACCTGCAGGGGGTGGAGTAAAGAGATGAATAGCTGAAGCACTCCTCTACATGTGATAGGACAAAACTAGAACAATTTTAATAACCTGAAAAAGGTTTGTCAGAACGACCACTTGGGGAGTTCCTGTCGTGGCGCAGGGGAAACAAATCCAACTAGGAGCCGTGAGGTTGCGGGTTCAATCCCTGGCCTTGCTCAGTGGGTTAAGGATCTGGTGTTGCCGGGAGCTGTGGTGTAGGTCACACACACGGCTCGTATCTGGTGTTGCTGTGGCTCTGGTGAGGCCAGGAGCTGCAGCTCTGATTCAACCCCTAGCCTGGGAACCTCCATATGTCTTGGGTGAGGCCCTAAAAAGATAAAAGACACACACACAAAAAAGCAACTTGGGTTTCATTCTCTAAACTCGATTCAGAAGATCTGATTGATTCAGCATCACAATATAGTATCACTTTCCTGCATGGATTCCCACCTCAGGCTCCTGGCTCATCTGTGGATCGGCAGCTTCCAAGCATTTTTTTTTTACCGCAATCCAAAGTAGTAAATATATTTCACACTGTGAACTGATGCACGCACGTATACAGTTTCATAACATAATACTCAAGCTGTCGACGACGTGTCTTACACTCTCATTTATTCTGTTCTTAATCTAGCCTATTCCATTCTGCTGCATTCATTTAAAAAATTGCTGGACGTAACTGGTAACTCTGCAGTTTGAAAAACAAGGCTGCAGGGTAGTGCTTCTGAGATTTTTAATACTTATACAAACCACGAAGGGATCTTGTTAAAAGTGCAGCTTCTAATTGGGTAGGTCTGAGATCGTGCAGATTTTTTTTTCTTTTTGGCCATGCCCCCAGCCTGTGGAAGTTCCTGGGCCAAGGATCGAACCTGTGCCACAGCAGTGACCCCAGCCACAGCAGTGACAATGCCAGTTCCCTGAGCCACCAGGGATCTCCAAGAGAGTCTACGTTTCAACAAACTCACGGGTGACGCTGACGCTGCTGGTTTGTGGAGCACACTTTGGAAAGGTAAGTCTAAAAATATTTATCTTTGGCTCTTGTGGCCCAGTCTCTGGATTATTCTGCTGAGGCAAGGGTCTTAAAATCTTAGTGTAGGAGTTCCCATTGTGGCTCAGTGGGTTAAGAACCAACTCTGTAGCTCAGATTGGACGCCTCGCCTGTTTTTTTTTAAGGGCCGCATTCGCTGCATGTAAAAGTTCCCAGGCTACGGCTGCCAGCCTATACCACAGCCACACCAGCGTGGGATCCCCGCCTTGTTTGTGACCTACACCACAGTTCAGGGCAATGCCAGATCCTTAACCCACTGAGCGAGGCCAGGGATCCAACCTGCACCCTCATGAATCCTGGTTGCGTTCGTTATGGCTGAACCATGACAGGTACTCCCTTGACTTCTTTTCCATGGTAGATTGTGCACATCTGTTTTTTAGAACAGAGGATAAATTATTTGACACTGCTGAAGTGCTACACAATTGAAAATACGAAGACATTCATTTATGTGATGAGCTTTTGCTGGCCATTGATAGCCAACAAGCCAAGATGGCAAACTCAACAAAAGATAAGCCCGTGAAAAAATATAATTGATTCCCCATTCTTCGACAAACCTAGCTTTCCAGGCCTGCTCCCAACCTGCACCACGTCACCTGAGCTCCGCTGACATCAGAGCTGAGTGGTTCATCTGCCCACGACAATGAAGCCTTCCCCGGGCCGCGGAACAGCAGTCTTGGCTGTAAAAGCAAATCATGTACAATGGTTAAAACCACCATCGCCCTGGTCCTCAGCTGGGAGAACCCTCTCCTTAGCTCTTCTGCCCAAATCCGACCTTCCTCCTGTATTCCGGATTTTATGTCCCACGTTCTGTTAAACGAAGATGTCGTCATAGGGCCAATACATCATTATTTATTGTATCACGAAGAAAGAAAAATAAAACCACTTAAAAAATTTAAGGAGACACACCATCAGATATACGGTGGCTCTTGACTGCAGAAATGTTTAAATGTGAAAAAAGCCTGTGCTTTTTAGAAAGAAGGAAACGTGTATTGTTATTCTAATCCATCCAAGCAGAGACCTGGCTGCAGCTGTGGGCCACCCTCTCTCAACCCCACATTCCATCCGCAACCCGCCCCTGGAGCTTCTGTGTCCCACATCTCCTCACTTCCTGCCCCGTTTCCCATTTGGGAAACTTTTCATCTGTTCTGGCCTGGATGACTTCCTTAACCATTAAATCATTCTCCAAAATGAAATATTCTAAATATTCCAGAATATAAATACGATCGTTATATTATTAGATTAAAATCCTTCATTTTTCTCTAGTTTGCTTCGGGATAAAGTTCAACCTCAGCATGACCTAAACATTCTTTGGACTCTTGGCTGAGTCCTTCTCAAGTAGGTTTAGGTTCATACAAACAAACCAGCATCTCAACCTTCTACTCTCTCCTCCTGTCCTAGCTTCCTCTGCTCCCTTTCCTGCCTTGAAAACACCCGCTGATTCTTCATAAATCCGCTCCGATGGCACCTGCTCACACGTGGATGCTCTCTGTGCCTGCTCTCAGAGGAGCCAAGCACTCCTTCCTCTGTAACAGTCGACTCAGACCCCTGCTCCAGCCTTCGTCATATTTTGTAATTCTTTGTATTTCTGGATTGTGAGTCCTTCCAGAGCCACAACCACAGTCTATCCATTTTCGTGACCTCAACACATAGCTTTGGTCCTGGAACACAAGCAGGCCCTCAGCAAATGTTTGCCAAATGAATAAGTAAATGATGAGGAAATGAAAAAGAGCCACCCTTAATAAATAATATGCTTTGCAAAAGTTATGAAATAGCCATCACTCTACCTCTGAAGAGGACGTCAGGCCAAAGGGAAGGCTTGGTCCCTCTTGCCCTCCTCGGCCCCCCAGTGCAAAGTCTCCTGGTGCTGCGTGGAGCCCCGAATCCTGTGGAATTCTGACCTTGGCTCCCTTTGCGCCTACACTGTTCCCTGAACCCATGTTTGCAAGCCCAAGCCATCTGAGGGACAACAGCTTTCGAAGTGCTTTTTTTTTTTTTTTTTTAATTTTATGGTCACGCCTGCAGCACATGGAAGTTCCCATGCAGCTTCAACTGCAGCTAATGCTGGATCCTTTAACCCACTGCACCAGGCTGGGGATTGAACCCACACCTCTCCGGGACAAGCCGTATCATTTACCCACTGCACCACGGTGGGAATGGCTAGGGTGTCTTTTTGACAGGCCCCACTGTATTCAAGAAAAAGAATGTAGATTTATAATCAGTTGATTCACATGGTTTGTCATTAGAAATTACTTTAATAATCAATCACCCTTTCAAAAAAATCATTACTGGTAATTTCCAAGGTTAGCCAACAACAAGGGAATAGAGCAGTAGCCCCGGGCAGATTTTTCTGTATACATAGCTTTCCCCTAAGGACAGACATCAGAAACCAGAAAATTCCAAAGAAAGCTCGATAGTTAAATATATAAGCCATCCTTTAAATTCTTCGAGAGCCAGGATGATGGTTTTTTTTTCCCCTATTTTTGTCTTTCTACACCCCAGTGCTTCATAGAGTGCCGGCACCTCGTGGGTCCTTAATGTATGTTGATTGTTGACTGAAAAATGTTGAGAGGATACTCGAACTTTGAAAATTTTTTCCAACCTTATTTTTGCCTTGGGTTTGATTCTTTCAAACCTGGATAAATAAGAGGAGAAAACACATGTAAATTTCTAAACCACTAAAATCATGACTGGTATTTCTGTTGCCGCATGTTATTATGATATAAATATCGCAATATATGTACAAAGCAGTGCTCCAAAGGATATAGGCCTGTATCACAGGGACGTTAAGCCCAAATATGGTTTTATCCTAGTTGCAGGGTCTACAGGGTCATGAAAAGTTTGACCAATAAGACAGAACACAGGCTATTCAAGCAGTCAAGGGAGGGGAAAGAAGAGAGTTATATGAGAAAGACAGGGCTTTCAAGCTGTTTTATAAATAGTTAAATATCACCAATTTCAAATGGTTCAGCCTGATGGCAAAAAGGAGGGGAAAATTGAGGGCAAGCGTTTCCAAAATAAAAGATACGTTCATGCCATGTTAATGCTTTGAAGGGCTCAACAAAAATGCAGACGGCCTTTCAGCAGCACAATCAGCCAGAGGCGATGTAGCATGTTGGTTACGATATGAATTTCAAAGTCAGCCTCTGTTTCATGGAATCCTACCTGCTTACACCACTTACTATGTGGTCTTGGTCTTCCGCCCCAGTTTCTTCACCTGCAGAAGGGAAAATAGTCACTCTTATTAACCTCTTGAATAGATTAACTGGAATAGGACTGTAACAGCTTAGACACCAAGTTTCTCCTGGATGAGTTACGTCATTTCTCTCGGTCGTCGTCAATCAGAACGGAAACCATGACGTTAGCAGTCACTTACGTGCAGGCAAACAAGAATTTGGAATTCCTGAATAGTTTTGTGTATTTAGAGCATATCAGCTTTGTCTTTGGGGGAATTTATTTACCTTTTCTAAGCATTTTGTTTCTCATCTGAAAATAAGCAAAGATATTCCTAATTCATATGGTTGTACTGCAAAGCAAATGAAATTTTTAGGTGAGATCTCAACAGAGAAGTCACGAAGTACTTAATAAGTCATAGCTATTACTATTAATCATAATTCATTTCCATTTGCCTGAATGTGGCATATATCTTCTTATGACTTCCTAAAATTAACTAATTTTAAAAAGAGGTTAAAGTGTCGCTTATTATACATATTTATCCTTACATATTCTGTAATAGTCATTGCCTAGTTAATTTTTTTAAAACTGAATTGGAATTTTAAAAAATGTAAATAAAATAAATTTCACATAACTCATATGTATAAACGGCATTGCAATTTCAGAATGAGTAACTTGGAAACCTTAAAAATATCATTTAATGTATCTTAAAAATTACCATTTATAAGTGTAAAGTTCTGGGTAACAATGTAAAATAAAGAAGAGAATGAAAAAGTTTCTATTTTGTCTCTTGGTCAACGAAAGCATATTTTGGCATTTATCGCAATGAAGAGGAGGCAGCAAAAGGACGGACAGAGCCTGTCAAGGATGCCACCCACCGGAAGGGACAGCTCATGCGCCATCGCCCTTCTTAAATCTCCGTGTGGCTCTGACACCCTGGTGCTGCCACTCAGAGTCTTCAACGCTAAGGACAGTCTTCCAAACAGAGCTTTCTTAAAAGGGACGCGATTTAAAAGGTGGGGAAGAAAGAGCAAACGTATTTGCTAAAATCAACTCAGAAAACTGGGAGAGGAGTAGAATACGAACAAGAAAAGATCAGCTCCGACTGAGTCTTCAAATTATTGTGAGAAGTATTTGTTTAGAAAGATACGCCCAGGGAACCATGCGTTCAAAGAGAAAAGGAATGAATTCAAAGATGTTATCACTGAGATGTACGTGATTCATATAAAGGACACCACTAATGGTCACAGAAAAAAGTGCTTTAACACAACTTGAAAAGGTAGAACTGATACACAACTTTATAGAATTTCAATGCATTTTCCCTTGAGGCTCAACAGCTTTAAAGCCACATAAAATATTTCCTTGTTGTATGATTCATGAAGCTGGTACATCTTACATCACATTCAATTAAAGAACAGTGCCTGTCTCACCACGTCATCTTCCCACAGAGAAAAAGAGGCACACAACAGCAAGGGACAATGACAGAGTCAAATCTTCACTTCTGTATGAAATAGTTTTGTTCGCTTCTTGTTTGGAATCTCCATACTGCACTTTGAAGTTGTTTCCAATATGCTTAGCTACACGTATATTTTTCAATACCTGTTAATCTGCAACAGTTCAGTGTGGGTGTAAACTAGGGAGATGGTGCCTGAAGGTCCTTTCTACATGCACTTGTTGATTGACTTTGAAAGCAACGAGTCAAGGTGGCAGAGTTTGTAGTTCAGTCTTTGGTTTCAGACAGGCCCAGTGCAAATGCAAGACCTGGCTTATTTACGGCAAGTCTTAAAGTCTCACTTTCCTTAACTGTAAAACAGCTGCAATAATGCTTACTGCACTTGGTTACTGAGAGCATTAATTGCATATAAGACAACCAACATAGTGCCTAGCACATGGTAAAAACGAAAGGCACAACAGTTATTTTTGAGCTCTTTATTAGATTATGTTTAGAAAATTATGGGACTGGCATTTACTCATTAGGATGGGGACTCAAGTCCTTCTTGATTCATGCAGTGTCCTTAAGCTGTAACAGTTTCTTCTGCATTCAACACGAATTGCACACTTCAAGATACATTTGTTATTATTTTCCACAGCAGGGTAGTGATTATTGCCTCAAAGCATGAAATAAAGAGGAACAGAAATTAGACTTCTACTTCGGGAAAGATGGAGGAGGTTTATGCTTTTCCTTAGTTCTACCATTAATATAACAAACACGCTACACATTCTCTGTAAAACGAACATAAATAGACTGAAAGGTAGAGATAGAAGGTAGATTAACTAGGGACATGGGGACACAAAGAATGACACAGTGGGAAATTCTCCGGGTTTTCTTTTTGCCTCATCTATTTTGCTGGAGAAGCTCACAGAAATAAGAAATGCCAATAGTTACAGACAGGAAAAAAAAAAAAAAAAAAAAAAAGCCTGCTTTCTAACCAAAGACCAGAGGACCAGGAATGGGGCAGCCTAGCAAGACAGAAAACCCCGAGACGACGTGCACTCTATTCCAGCCAATCGCCACAGGCGAAACTGGCCCACCCTTACCCATGCCAGGAAAGGAGAAATTGAGAGTCTAGACTTCCATCCTCTCCGGGCTGAAATGAAGCACCCAACTGTCCCAGTGGTGTGGTGTCAGAGGAGGCTAACCAGAAGGCTGCAACCCTTACCCCCATTAGGCGGTGATGAGCTCTCGACCCCTGTACTCCACTATGATGGTATAAACCATGGGGGGAGCCTGGCAGTAAGGAGGTGCTTCTCTTACTCCCCACTGTGGGGGTTTCAGAGGAGACCTCGCGTGGAGAGACAGGACTTTCACCACTGCTCAGTGATAAAATGACAAGGCCACTCTCACCACCCCACCTGTGCGTCAAAGGAAGTCACACTGAGAGCAATAATGAGGCCCTGCTACCTGTCTTAACCAAGGAGACATCAGCGGAGGTCTAGCAGGAAACTAGAACTCACACAGCCACCCAGCAGTAACAAGGAGTTTCCCCTAGCGCTGTCAATAGAGGCTGAGTTCTGGACTCCACACTTCTTAGAAGTAATTAGGCAGCATTCTCACCACTGTATCTTCCCCTGTTAGAATGAGTCAGGAAAACCAGCTAAAACAGAGGATATAAATAAGATTTAGACTCTTATAACATAATACCTAAAATGTCCCCATTTTAACTGAAATTCATTTGCTATACCAAGGACCAGGAATATCTCAAATTTGATGAAAAAAAAAAGAAAAGATACTAACTCCTGGATGACAAAAAGTTTAAAATTATCTAGCAAAGATTTTAAAGCAGTCACTATAAAAATGCTTCCATGAGCTATTATAAATGTGCTTCAAACAAGTGAAAAAAATGGAAAGTCTTAGCAAAGAAACAATATATGAAGAAGAATCAAATGGGGATTTTAGAACTGAAAAAGTATAATATCTGAAAATAAACTCAATAAATGGGCCCAATGGCAGAATGAAGAAGACAGAAGAAGTGAATTAGAAGATTGAACGGTAGAAATTACCCAATCTGAACATGTTAAAAACAGACTTAAAAAAGAATGGATAGAAACTCAGGAAATCAAGGGACTCTAACAAAACATGTAACATTTGAGTCATCAGCATCGTGGAAGGAGAAGACAGAGAGTACTCAAAGAAATAATGACTGAAAACTTTCCAAATTTGACAAAAGATATAAACCTACAGATTCAAGAAGCTGAGCAAATTCCAAAAAGGATAAGCTCAAAGAAACCTACAACAAGACATCATAGTCACACTTGTTAAAATGCAATCTTGAAAACAGTGAGAGAGAATGATACACTGCCTTATCTCTAGGGATAAACAATTCATAGAACAATGATTTCTTGTCAGACATCATGGGAAGCAGAAGGAATGGCATGATAATCTTCAAATGATGAAAGGAAAGAACTGTCAACTCAGAATCCAGCAAAATTATAACTCAGGAATGAAGGACCGATAAAGAAAATGAAGGAAAACTAAAAGAATGGCTAAAAGGAAGTTCTCTAAACAAAAAGATAACAATAAAAGAAGGAATCTTGGACCATCAGGAAGGAAAAAATGACAATAACAGGGAGGATAAACAAAAATGTGGGAAAGATAAAATAGATTTTTTTCTTTTGAGTCTTCTAAATTATATGATGTGGTTTAAACATACATAGAGGGAGTAATTTATGTCACCCACTTATAATTTATTGTCTTAAAAGGATATAAAGGCAGATAAATTTCTACATGTCACTCAAACTAGTAGAATGTTGATGCCAACTGACTGGAGTAAGTTATATATATATACAACTTAACAAGAACACCAAGAACAACCACTAAAAAACTATATAAAGAGTTACACTCAAAAATGCTATAGAGGACTATTACTCAGCCATAAAAAAGAATGAAACAATGCCATTTGCAGCAACATGACTGGACCTAGAGATAAGTGAACTATCAGAGAAAAACAAATATCATGTGATATCACTTACATGTAGAATCTAAAAAAAAGACAAAAATGAACTTATTTACAGAACAGAAATAGACTCAAAGACATAGAAAACAAACTTATGGTTTCCAAAGGGCAAAGCGGGGATGGGGGGCAGTGAGAAGAGATAAAACAGGAGTTTGGGATTAACATATACACATTACTATATATAAAAGAGGTAAACAACAAGTCCTACTGTATAGCACAGGGACCTGTACTCAGTATTTTGCAACAACCTATAATGGAAAAGAATCTGTTTATACACATACATACATATGTGTGTGTATATATATATGCATACATATGTGTGTGTATATATGTGTATTATATATAGATGTATATTTTGTATATGTAAACTGAATCTCCTTGCTGTACACTTGAAACTAATACAACATTGTAAATTAACTACACTTCAATTAAAAAAACCTATAGATAAATAAAGGTGGAATCCTACAAAAAGTTTAAGTAATCTATAGGGAGACAGAAAAGAAAAAAAACAGAACTAAAAAATAGAATAAACAGGAGTTCCCGTCGTGGCGCAGTGGTTAACAAATCCGACTAGGAACCATGAGGTTGAGGGTTCGGTCCCTGCCCTTGCTCAGTGGGTTAACGATCCGGCGTTGCCGTGAGCTGTGGTGTAGGTTGCAGACGCGGCTCGGATCCCACATTGCTGTGGCTCTGGCGTAGGCCAGTGGCTCCAGCTCCGATTCGACCCCTAGCCTGGGAACCTCCATATGCTGCGGAGTGGCCCAAGAAATAGCAAAAAGACCAAAAAAAAAAAAAAAAAAAAATAGAATAAACAGAAAAAAATACAAAAGGTTCATATTTAAGCCTTAAAATGACAATAATTAAATTAAATGTAAATGGTGTAAACATATCAACTAAAAGACAAAGACTGGCAGAGTGGGTTAAAAAACATGACCTAAATATACGTTGTCTATAAGAAATTCACTTCAAATGTAATGCTATAAGCAGACAAAGTAAAAAAGTGTAAAAAGATATTTAAATATTAAGGAAAAGACAGTTTTGGTAGCTATATTAATATTAGATAAAGTAAATTTCAGAGCAAAGAATATTGCCAGGGGACACAGAGGAATATTATAACTGAAAAGAAATCAGTTCACTAAGAACACTGAGCAATCCTAGATGTTTATGCACCAAACAACGGAGCTGCAAAATATGTGAATGAAAACCTGATAGAACTGAAAGAAGATACAGGCAAATCCATAGTTGTAGATGTCAGTAAATCGACACCCTCCTTTCAACAGTGGATAGAACAACTAAACAGAAAATCAGCAAAAATACAGCACTGAAAAAACACCTTCAACCAGTAGGATCTAACCACAATTCATAGAACACTCTACATGACAATAAAAAACCCACATTCGGAGTTCCCACTGTGGTTCAATGGTTACAAACCTGACTAGGGTCCATGAGGATGTGAGTTCAATCCCTGGCCTTGCTCAGTGGCTTAAGGATCTGGTGAGGCCCCGAGCTGTGGTGTAGGTTGCAGATACAGAGCCTGGATCTGGCATTGCTGTGGCTGTGGCCAGCAGCTGTAGCTCCTGTTTAACCCCAATCCTGGGAACTTCCATATGCCGAGATATGGCCCTAAAAAAAAAAAAGAAAGAAAAAGAAAAAAAAACACTTTTTTTTTAAGTGCCCATGGAACATATACCAAGATAGAGGATATCCTGGGCCAGAAAGCAAACATCTATAAATATGAAAGAATTGAAATCATAGGGAGTATGTTCTCTGAACATAATGGAATCAAACTAAAACTTAAAAATGGAAAAGCAACAGGAAAAATCTCAAACATACAGAAACTAAATAACACACTTCTAAATAATCCATAGCTCAATGAAGAGGTCCTAAGGGAATTAAAGGATACATTGAACTGAATGCAAAAAACAATATAACATCAAAATTGTAGGACAGAATTAAAGCAGCGCTGAGAGGCATTTTAAGCACTAAATTCATACGTTATGAAAAAGAAAATCTAAAATCAATGATCTAGTCTCTTACTAAGAACTTAGAAAAGACAAGCAAAATAAAGTCAAAGCAGAAATTAGGAAGGAAATGATAAGGACAAAAGTGAAAATCAATGAACTTGAAAACAGAAAAACAACACGGAAATTAATTAAACAAAGAAACGGTTCTTTTAAAAAGTCAATCAAATACCTAGCTAGACTGAAAAAGAAAAAAAAGAGAAGACACAGATGATCAAATTCATGAAGAATGGAGTTCCCTTGCGACTCAGGGTAATGAACCCAACGAGTAACCATGAGGATGTGGGTTCAATCCTTGGTCTCCTGCATTGGGTTTAGGATCCTGCATTGCTGTGAGCTGCAGTGTAGGTCGCAGGTGCAGCTCAGAGCCTGAGTTGCTGTGGTTGTGGTAGCAGCTAATGGCTACAGCTCCAACTCGATCCCTAAACTTGGAAGTTTCGTATGCAGCTGGTGCAGCCCCTGCCCACCCCCAAATCATGAATGAAACAGGGTTATCACTATATGCCTTGTTGACATGAAAAAGGTAAGAGAATAATAATAACTCTACACACATAAATCTGACAGTTTAGACAAAGCGGAAGAATTCCTTGAGAAACACAAAATTACTACAACTCACTCAATATGAAAGAGATAATTTGAATAGTTTTATAAGTGTCGAAGAAATCCAATTTGTAATTTAAAACTCCCCAAAATAAATATCCAGGCCTAGACAGTTAGTTTCACCAGAGATTTCTACCTAATATTTAAAGAAAAAAAAAAAAACCACCAATTACATATAAATTCTTGTCTCTTCCAGAAAATAGAAAGAAAACTTCCTAATTCATTTTATGAAACTACTACTACCCTGATGCCAAAACCAAAGACAGCGCAAAAGAAGAAAACTACACACCAATATCCCTCATGAATATAGATGCAGAGATACTTAACAAAATGTTAGCAAATAAAATTCAGACAACCCCTCTCCCAAGGCAGCAGAAATAAACACAAAAATAAACCACTGGGACCTAATCAAATTGACAGACTTTTGCACAGCAAAGGAATCAATTAAAAAAAACAAAAAGACAACTTAACAGAATGGGAGAAAATAGTTTCAAATGATGCAACTGACAAAGGTTTAACCTCTAAAATGTACAGACAACTTATACAACTCAACAGCAAAAAAGCCAACAACCCAATTGAAAAATGGGCAAAAGACCTGAATAGACGTTTCTCCAAAGAAGATATACAGATGGCCAACAAACACATGAAAAAATGCTCAACACCTCTGATTATTAGAAATATGCAAACTAAAACTACTATGAGGTACCACCTCACACCTGTCAGAATGGCCATCATTCATAAGTCCACAACTAACAAATGCTAGAGGGGGTGTGGAGAAAAGGGAACCCTCCAGCAATGCTGGTGGGAATGGAAGCTGGTACAGCCACTATGGAGAACAGTATGGAGGTACCTTAGAAATCTATACACAGAACTGCCATATGACCCAGCAATCCCACTCCTGGGCATATAACTGGACAAAACTTTCCTTAAAAAAGACACATGCACCCACCTGTTCATTGCAGCTCTATTCACAATAGCCAAGACATGGAAACAACCCAAATGTCCATCAACAGATGAATGGATTAAGAAGATGTGGTATATATACATAATGGAATACCACTCAGTCACAAAAAAAGAACAAAATAATGCCATTTGCAGCAACACGGATGGTACTAGAGACCCTCACACTGAGTGAAGTAGGTCAGAAAGAGAAAGGCAAATACCATATGATAACACTTATAACTGGCTAATATACAGCACAAATGAACCATTCCATAGAAAAGAAAATCATGGACTTGGAGAACAGACTTGTGGGGGCCAAGGGGAAGGGGGAGGGAGTGGGATGGACTGGGAGTCTGGGGTTCATAGATGCAAGCTATTGCCTTTGCAATGGATAAGCAATGAGATCCTGCTGTGTAGCAATGGGAACTACGTCTAGTCACTTACAATAGAGCATGATAATGTGAGAAAAAATAATGTGTGTATGTATGTGTGACTGGGTCACCTTGCTGTATAGTAGAAAATTGACAGAACACTGTAAACCAGCTATAACGGGGAAAAAAAAATCATTAAAATAAAAAAATTCAGACATCCCTATATACATTTACATATATCTACACACATGTATACATAAAGAATTATAGGGAGTTCCCGTCGTGGAGCAGTGGTTAACGAATCCGACTAGGAACCATGAGGTTGCGGGTTGGGTCCCTGCCCTTGCTCAGCGGGTCAACGATCCGGCGTTGCCGTGAGCTGTGGTGTAGGTTGCAGATGCGGCTCGGATCCTGCGTTGCTGTGGCTCTGGCATAGGCCAGTGGCTACAGCTCCGATTAGACCCCTAGCCTGGGAACCTCCATATGCCGCGGAAGCGGCCCAAAGAAATAGCAAAAAGACAGAAAAAAAAAAAAAAGAATTATATACTATACCAAGTGGGGTTTATTCCAGGAAAGCATGATTTGTTTAATATTTAAAAATCAATTTTTTACATATTTGGCCATATTAACAGGCCAAAATTAAAATTTATTTAGGTTTATTTGCCCTATTACTGGACTGAAAACTTAAAAAATTACCTGATCATAGCAACTGGTGCAGAAAAAGCCAGTGGTGACAAAATTCACCACTAGTTTATGATAAAAATGCTCAGGAAAGAGGAAGAGAGAGGAACTTCCTCAGCTTGACAGCATCAGCAGAACTCCCGGAGATGGCATTGCAATTGATGTGAATGATAATGCCCTCCTCCTAAGATCTGGAACAAGGAAAGGATGTCTGCTCCCACCACGCGACATAGTCACAGAAGTTCTAACCAGGGCAATAACGGGGGAAAAGGCAATAAAAGGCATATCTATCAAAATGAAGACATAAAACAGTCTTTATTTGCAAATGACAGTGTCTACGCAGAAAAATCCCAAGGAATCTACCAAAAAAAATTTACAAACAATAACTGAGCTAATCAAGATCACAGGATAAAAGTAAGTATATTAAAATCAATTTTATTTCTATATACTAGCAATTAACATGTGGATACAAGCAGTAAAATATAATATCACTTACAAAAATTAAATACTTAAGTGTAAATTATAAAACATGTTTAGGCCTTCTGTGATGAAAACTACCACTGGTAAATAAAAATGAAAAAAGGTCTAAATAAATGGAGAGGCATACTGTTTTTGTGGATTGGAAGAATCAGCATAGCAAAGATGAAAGTTTCCCCTGATTTAAAGTTAATGCAATTGCTACCCAAATTTGATTAAGATTTTTATAGATAAAAACAAGATTATTCCAAAATTTATTTAGAAGGACAAAGGACGTAAAATAGTTAAGACAATTCTGAAAGAGAAGAATGAAGTGGGATGAATCAGTCTTCGAGTTCAAAATTTATTAACATGGTTTCTTAAATCAACACAGTGTAGTACTTGTGGGGGAGACATATAGAGCAATGGGCTAGATTAGGGAGAACAGAAAAAGACCAACCTCAAGATGCACAACTGATTTTTTTTTTTTTTTTTTTTTTTTTGCTCCCCTGGGGCATATGGAGTTCCCTGGCCAGGAATAAGATTCAAGTCACAGTTACACATTACACCACAACTCTGGATCCTTTAACCCTCTGTGCTGGGCTGGGGACTGAACCTGCATCCTAGCACTCCAGAGACACCACCAGTCCTGTTGCACCACAGCAGGGCCTCCCGCAAAACTGCTTTTTGTCAAAGGTACAAGTATAATTCAGTGGAAGAAGAGTAGCCTTTTAAAAAATGGTGCTGGAGCAATTGGATATTTATATTTTTAAAAAAGAATCTCCATTTGTATATTCTTGCCTCTTTTGTCATAGATTAGTTGACTGTAGGTACGTGGGTTTAATTCTGGGCTTTCTATCCTGTTCCACTGGTCTATATTTCTGTCTTTGTGCCAGTACCATACACTTTTGATGCCTGTAGCTTTGTAGTATAGTCTGAAGTCAGGGAGCCTGATTCCTCTAGCTCCATTTTTCTTTCTCAGGACGGCTTTGGTGGAGAAAAAACAGCCCCTTCAATAAGTGATGCTGGGAAAACTGGACAGCCACATGTAAAAGAATGAAATCAGAACACTCCCTAACACCATACACAAAAATAAACTCAAAATGGGTTAAAGACCTAGATATAAGACTAGACACTATAAAACTCTTAGAGGAAAACAGGCCAAACGCTCTCTGACATAAACGACAGCAATATCTTCTCAGATCCACCTCCTAGAGTAATGACGATAAAAACAAAAATAAACAAATGGGACTTAATTAAACTTAAAAGTTTCTGCACAGCAAAGGAAACCCTAAACAACACAAAAAGACAACCCACAGAATGGGAGAAAATATTTGCAAATGAAGCAAATAACAAGGGATGAATCTCCAAAATTTATAAACACCATCAATACCAAAAAATCAAATCAAATGCACATCAATACCAAAAAAAAACCTAACAACCCCATCAAAAAATGGGCAGAAGATATAAACAGGTAATTCTCCAAAGAAGACATTCAGAAGACATTCAGATGGCCAAAAAAAACCAAGATGTTCAACATCACTCATTATTAGAGAAATGCAAATGAAAACTACTATGGTGATTCCTCAGAAAACTAAACATAGAACTCCCATTTGATCCAGCAATCCCACTCCTGGGCATCTATCCAGAGAAAACCAGGACTCGCAAAGACACACATACTCCGATGCTCATTGCAGCACTCTTTGCAATAGCCAAGACATGGAAACAACCTAAATGTCCATCGACAGAGGCGTGGATGAAGAAGGTGTGGTACATACACACAGTGGAGTATTACTCAGCCATCAAAAGGAAAGAAATAACGGCATTTGCAGCAACATGGATGGACCTAGAAATGATCATGCCAAGTGAAGCTAGTCAGACAGGGAGACACCAACATCAGATGCTCTCACTGACATGTGGAACCTGAAGAAAGGACACGATGCACTTCTTCGCAGAACAGACGCCGACTCACAGACTGAAAAACGTATGGTTTCCAAAGGAGACAGGTTGGGGTGGGGGGGATGTGCTGAAGGTTTAGGATGGAAACGCTATATAATTGGGTTGTGATGATCATTGTACAACTATAAATGTAATAAAATTCATTGAGCACTTTAAAAAAATAAATTAAAAAAAAGAATCTCAAACTAAACTTAAGGTCTTATCTAAAAAGTTAATTCATCATGGACTTAAATGTGAAAAATGAAACTATAAAACTTTTAATTTTTTTTTTTTTTTGCCTTTTTAGGGCTGCATATGGAGGTTCCTAGGCTAGGGGTCTCATTGGAACTGTAGCCCCTGGCCTAGGCCACAGCAACGCCAGATCCAAGCCGCTCCTGTGACCTATACCACAGCTCACAGCAATGCTGAATCTTTAACCCAGAGTGAGCTCAGGGATCACACCTGCGTCCACATGGATGCTCCGAGATTCTTTTCCACTGAGTCACGATGGGAACTCTGAAACTATAAAACTTTTAGACAAAAACATAAGAGAAGGCCTTTGAGATCTAGAAAAAGATAAAGCATTATTTAGACTTGATGCCAAAACCATGACGAATGAATGGAAAACTTGATAAATTTTTTCATCAAAAACTTAAAATCTCCGGTGCAAAAAATCCTGTTAAGAGGATGAAAAGACAAAGACTACTGTTTAGAACACATAAAGAACTCTAAAAACTTAACAGTAGTTAAAAAAGAAATTCAGTTAGAAAATCATCAAAGCACAAAGAGACGTTTCACGGAACAGAACATACAGATAGCAAATATACACGTGAAAAAATCTTTAGCAACACTAGCCCATACGGAAATGAAAATTAAGAACACAATGATACATCCCTACACACCGATCAGAATGGCTAAAACAAAAAGAAGCAGTGACTTCTGGTGTGGACGGGGAGGCGGGGAACCGGGTCATTCCTACACTGCTGGTAGGAATGTAAAATGACACACACCCTGGGAAAGAGTTTAGCAGTTTCTTTAAAAAATAATCATGCAGCTACATAATGACTCAGTAATTGTGCTCCTGGGCATTTATCCCAGAGAAATAAAAAGTTATGTTCACACAAATAGCTGCACACAAATGCTTATGGCAGTTTTATCCAAAAGAGCCCCCAACTGAAAACATCCCAGCTCTCCTTCAGTGGGTAAATGGCTAAATCTAAGGTATATCCATATCATGAAATGCCCTTCAGCAGTAAAAAGGAATGAACTCTTTTTGTTTTTTGGCCACATCCATGACATATGGAAGTTCTTGGGCCAGGGACCCAATCTAAGCCGTAGCTGTGACCTATGCCACAAATGTGGCAGCACCAGATCCTTAACCCACTGCGCCACAGCGGGGACTCCAAAAAAAGAAAGAACTCTTGGAATATGACCTATCTGGATAAATCTCCAGAGGAGCATAGTGAGAGGAAACATAAATCATAAAAGGTTATATACTATTGCATGCCATTTATGTATCATTTTTAAAATGACAAAATTCGAACAAATTTGTAGTTTCGAGGGGCTGAGAAAGGGGTAGGGGTAGGAGGGAAGTGTATGCAGCTATAAAATCACAACGTAGGGGCTCCTGTGATGTTGTCATCGTTCTCTGCATCCTGACTGTGCTGAGATCCTGATACTGGCTGTGAAATGATGCTGTAATTTTCCAAAACATTACCGTTGAGGGAAACGGGGTAAACGGTGCACAGGGTTCCTACGTTTGTTTGTTTGTTTGTTTTACTACTCCATGTGAAACTGTAATTTTCTACAAGAAAAAGTTTATTTGAAAAAAGAAGACCAGAGGTCCTGGTTTCTGGTCCTCTGTCTAGGTGATTTTTTTTAAAGACATTAAATGGTTCAGCTTCAGATTACTCATCTGCAAAATGGAGGAAGTGATACCAGCACCATATCCTGGAAGCGGGCAGATAAAGAGAAAAAATGTTTAGGAATTTGCACATAGCTACATACTTGGAATCAGACTTCTGGAACAGAAAGGACCTTAGTAATTTCCTCTTTCAAAGTCTCCAAATGATTTTTTTGGACTGTAGGGACCGCAGGTTGGACACGGTGGACAGTAATGGGAAGCAAAGCAGAAAGTGCTTCCCGTACAGCCTTTAAAACTTTCTAACATCCCCCGCCCCACTGAGCCGTGCTTTCATTTGTTTTCCATAGTAGAATTCTGAGGCATTTGTAGGAGAAAAGTCTTTCTTACTTAAGGCATTTTGGAACCGTTCTACTAGTCCCAAACTGTCACTTTCCTGACCAGGAGACTGGTAACCAGAGAGGTTTAGTTACTTGCTTAGATAGTTGGGGGTGGAGCTGAGAACAAAACTAGGGCTATTTAACCCTCAATCCAGTTTTGTTTTGTTTTTTTCCCACCAATCATAGTATAAATAACTTAAGTATGTAGTCAATTTGCTAAGGCAAGAACACTTATTGTTGTCTCGAGCCATGACTTTATCCAGTTGTCCTTAAACAGATGGGATGAATTTGTAGACATGCTGGGAAGGGCAGAACTGGGTATTGTTCACAGGTGGGTGGGACAGAAGGGGTGACTGAAAACAGACGGCGGGTCGTGTACATATTTGGAAAAAGCTTGTTGGCGCCACCTAGTGGTTCAAGTGATGGATGTCAACAGTAGATTTCAGATCCTCACTTTGGTCAATGCTGTTTCCATTAATATATTGAAAGTCGTTGCCGACGACCTCGGTTACTTTAAATCTCTGATGTTTTAGATGAAAACGCTTTTATAAATACAAAAAGAAGAGGCTCATTTTTGGTTTAGCTATGAAGTTTACCTCTGCTAATAATAAACTTTCTTTTTGATAGAGCAAATTCCTTAGAGGATTTACGTTCAAGCCCAGATTACCTGTTAATTGCAATTAATCAGAACGGCGAATCCGTGCTTAGTACAGATCCTTGGAGTCCTGTAAAACTATCAGGTTACAGGAGGGGCTTAAAAGTACTAACATATTCTTTTTTTTTTAAATAGTATCCGCAGTTCATACCTTTTACTAAATCAAGTATTACTCTGTGTAAAAAAAGTCTTGTGACCACGTATGTTAACAGCGAATGTCATAGGAGCTGCGGTTAGAATGAAGGGCACAGTGTAACCATGAGAAGGGTTTTTACCTCTTTGACGTTTTCTAATGATCACACATTTCTCTCCATGAAAACTTACACTCTAACAGGTATGATCCTTTTTCTTTTTTTCTTTTTTTTTTTTTTTTTTTTTTTTGTCTTTTTGCTATTTCCTGGGCCGCTCCCGCGGCATATGGAGGTTCCCAGACTAGGGGTCGAATCGGAGCTGTAGCCACCAGCCTACGCCAGAGCCACAGCAAGGCGGGATCCGAGCCGCGTCTGCAACCTACACCACAGCTCACGGCAACGCCGGATTCTCAACCCACTAAGCAAGGCCAGGGACTGAAGCCACAACCCCATGGTTCCTAGTTGGATTCGTTAACCACTGTGCCACGACGGGAACTCCTGATCCTTTTTCTAACATCAAAGCAATTATCTGCGCAGACCAAACCCATCTCAACAACTAGTGAACACTTAAAACGCTTAATTACGTCCATATTCTCACCACATAACGATTGTCTTTCTTTTATGAGGGGTCATGAGAGGAGTGAATCATAAAATAATCTGCTTGCTAAAGGTGTTGTTAGCTTTAGAAATTGCTGGTCTTCTGGGCTGGCCCAATTACCGAAGCTATTTTTGGACCAGTTATGACAATGATGATTAAATGCTCACGTAGGCAAATGATGTTTGGGAGACCAGGATAAGGGAAGTTGTTAACAAGCCCTTGAGAGGAACCCGAGTAACTCCAAGGAGCGCAGAGCCTGCGAGAGCAGAGAGAGAGGGACCCGGGGACGGGGAAGGGAGAAAGCTTTAGAAACAGAGGTCAGGTACCGCCAGGCAAAAGCACAACAGGGCTGAAACCGGTTCACAGGAGGCATTTTGAAAGCAAGTGTTTTAAGGGCTCACTTAAAAATTTCAACCCGTGCAAAACGATGCCTTGTTCCAAATTTATCTGAATAATTGAATATTTTAAAAGTCCTGAGTAGAGGTCCGTTTCCACAACGCCCATTCAGAAAAGATTTAAGAAAGCTAGGAAATGTCGCTCGGGACCAGGGGCTTGGACCGGAGCCGAAGTTTATGGGGACTCGTGGCTCATGTCAGGCCGCTTTAAGCTGTTCACGCACGTTCCCCATTGACTAACTGAAGCCATTTCCTCCTTAAAAAAAAAAAAAAAAAAAAATCTGAACTCTACTGGAATACGCTCAGATTTTTCCAGTTAAAACCGCTGAGACTGAATGTTGAAGACAGGTGGGAACAAAAGAGGTTTTGAGGGGAAAGGACACGCAGCCTTCCGGGCTGACTTCCGAACGTCGTGAGAAACGGGCCGGACAGCGAGCCAGGTATTGCTCAGCTTCTGGGGCTTCGCTGCTTATGCCCGGAGCCCGTGACTTCAGTGTCTTCCTCTGTAAAGTGGGATCATGCGGCCTCTCGGGGTTGTCCAGAGAAGGAAGCCAAACGTACAGATGCGTGCGTCACACATCTGTATGTTGGTGATGTGGTGTTACACAGATGCGCAAAGTGCTTATCAACGCTCGGCACACAGTGGGCCATCAAGAAATGTTCATTTCTTTTTTCCTTGCGACTAAATGTACCAGACGATGTTGAGTAAGGCCATTGGGAGCGTCCTCAGAGGTTCTTCCCATGGCCTTTGTCTCACGGGCAGCACAGAAGGGCACTGGCAAAGACGTCGCAGGCTGTTTTGAGTAAGTCCCACATAAAATTCCTAATGCCTTAAGAATCTGTGATTACACATAATTACAACAAGTAAATCCTGTGCCTAGGGATACATATTTTTAACTCTTCTAATAACAAGATAGTGAAACCTACTTGTTCCATTTTAACTTGAGGTCACACATTTTTTACTTTAGAGCCAGCATGGAACGTTTTAAAGAATAAGGGACTAATAAGTATGTAGGCTACAGAAAGAGCACGTCTATTTTTAGGGTCAGTAGCAACCACATAGAAAAGGCTGGTGGCGTTTAAAGAGATTTTTGTAGAAAGATTTGAGAAAATACTCTTGCTCCCAGTAACATTAGCGAAGATTTGTATAAATGAACACGGACTAAAACTTTCCAGAACTCTATTCAGGACTCACTACCGCTTCCGATGTTATTGCTGTCCAGAATCTAGACCATAAACCTGCCGTAACTAGCGAAATATCGCTATTGAGATGTCAGTTCTAGATGAAGGATCCTCGAAGGCAGCTTAAAACCCACGCACTCTCGCATTAATGAGCTGTGCCTATAGGCATCCATTCTTAACTTATTGGTTGACTGATGAACTTCAGCAAAGTAAGAAAAAAAAAGGCTGGCATATTGGTAAAGGGCAGGCTCAGCCCTTTTAAAAAAATCTGGCAATATTTAAAGTGAAATTATAATGGACATTTTAAATAAACTTGTAAAACTTTGAGTATTAACTCTGTGTAAGAAATGGTACCCAAGTATGCCTATTTAGGTAGCTTTGCCATTTAAAATCTTGGTTTAATATTTTTCTTTTCAGCCACTAAATGTATTATTTCGTCTCTTTATTGCTGCCAACTGGATTATTTTTAGAATTAAAGCCCCTCAGTATTCTTCTTTGCTTTTTCTACTGCATATGAGGACTGCCTCTTCATTTGCGTCTAATATCGTTATGTGCAGTGGGTTATCCAATCATCTATTTATTCCCTGGGTTTGGGGTTTGTCTGACAACACAGGGAGGTTGGGCTTTTCCTGCGTTCCTTATTTACATATGCTAGCCAGGGCTACAGGAGAAACACTTGGACATGCATTTCTTCAATCTGAGTAGTTATTAAACTTGCTTTGAGTTCCCTGGTGGCTCAGCCCATGAAGGATCCAGTGTTGTCACTGCTGTGGTTCTGGGCACTGTGGTGGCGCAGGTTTGATCCCTGGCCCAGGAACTTCCCTGTGTTACGGGAACTTCCAAAAATTTTTTTTTAAAAATGCATAAGATAAATAAATAAAAAGCTGGCCTTTAGTGGAGTTACAGTCCACCTCTTAGCCTCCTCTCTCTCTTCCCATCTCTGGGGAAGGTAGGCATCCAGGTGAGCAGAGGGGCTTCCTCCAGTCCTTGGGTCCAGATGAAAGGAAAGATGGGGGAACTGCACAGCGACAAGCACTGCATGTCTGATGGAGTCTTTCCCGCCTGCGGTGCAAGTTTCCGGCACCCACCCCTCTCTGCCCTTGCTCTTGCTTCTGTCTCAAGCCTCTGCGACATCCCAGCCTACGGGCCCAAGGATTCTCCGGCCTGGTAAGGAGCAGCGGACTAAAAGTCTGTAAAGACCAAGCCCAACTCTGCAGTTCTACGGTGTTCACTAAGTATTTGCTTTAATTAAATTTCATCCGTGACAAAATACTCCGTTAACCATGGGTCTCATTATAATATTGTTGTTAGATTCAATACATTTTTTCCCGATGTTACTTTTAGCATATCATACACATTATTGTTCTTTCGTGCTTAAAATAACCTCAAAACTGGATTCAATTTGTACACGTATAAAGGGAAGAAATGACTCACTTCAGGGCCCTAGACAAAAATAAGACACGCTGCTGACTTATGGTCTGGTGGGAGGAGGCGAGGTCCTTGTGGCCAACTCTCTGGCAGCAGCGGAAGCAGGCTGTGCGGTGAGGATCCAAGGAAAACCAGGCTTCTTGAGAAGGGTGCGACTTTAGCTGAGTCTTGACAGCTGCCTGGGAAACAAGGCACAAGGTGGGCAAAGGCCCAGGAAGTCTGAGGCCTGTGCTGTGTGGCTGGAGCATTAGGGGGGAATCAAAGCGGGATTGAACAAGGAGGCCTGCCACAGTGCCTGGCATACAGTAGGTGCTCAGCTAACGCTGAAAGAAGAGAAGATGCATATGCGTATCACTCCTGTGCTTGACGTCTTCCCAGCATCCTCAGAATAAGATCCCGAGCCTTACTCGGGTTCAAGGCGTCCTGCGTTTCCCGCCCCCGGAGCACTTTGACCTTGTTTCTTACCGTTTCTCACACCGGCTCCTTCTGCTCGCTGGCTCCTTCTTGGTCCTCTGGCGGGCTCCATCGGCTTCAGGACGGCGGCTCCCCCATGAACCCCGCTGTCCTGTCCGATAGGCACACAGCTCCCCCTGCACGTCCTTCAGGCCTCTGATCGACGTCTCCTCTGCAGAGATGCTTCCTTGTCCACCTCTTCCAGAAGAGACACCCCGTGCCCAGTTACTCTCCACTGCCTCTATCTGGATGTTTTGGTATAACACATATTGATGCTTGATGTTACACCTTTGTGGGGTTTTGTGTGTGTGTGTGTCTTTTTAGGGCTGCACCTGTGGCATGTGGAGGTTCCCAGGCTAGGGGTCCAATCGGAACTGTAGCCACCGGCCTACGCCACAGCCACAGCAACTCTAGATCCAAGTGGCATCTGCAACCTACACCACAGCTCACGGCAACGCCAGATCCTTAACCCACTGAGGGAGGCCAGGGATCCAACCCACAACCTCACGGTTCCTAGTCGGATTCATTTCCACTGTGCCACGACGGGAACTCCTACACCTTTGCTTATTAATATTCTATCTCCCCCACTAAGCTGTACATTAATTCACTGAGGATAAGGGCTTCTTTTTGTCTCCCTCTGCATATCCTGTGCTTCGTACATTGTAGGTTTTAATAAGTTAAGTTATTGAATTCTGCTTTACCTCCCTGATTCCTAGTTTGTTTATCCTCACTGTTGAGAAGTTAGTCTGAAGTTAAGACTTTTACGGAATTGAGTATTGACTGAAGCCTGCTGTAGTCTAGATTATTAAAATTTTACACACAACTTTATTTAAAACAAGGATTCTCTTAATCTTTCTGTTGACTTTACGTGGGTGCCTTACCTATCCAGTCATAAATTGTGTAATCAATAATTCTTTTTTAATAATGATTTTTATCTTTTTCCATTATAGCTGCTTTGCAGTGTTCCGTCAATTTTCTGCTATACAGCCAGGTGACCCAGTCACACGTACACATTCAGTAATTCCTAAAAATAGTTGAATTGGAACAGGTACATTATACATGGTAGGCATTCAGTAAATATCAAATGAAGGAATGTTTTCTAATTAGCTAACAAGTTAGGGCAGCATCAGGGTTTTTCTGATAATAAAGTTCTCACTTACTTGAATTCTGATATACTATCCTGAGAGAGAAAAAGAAGAGGAAATAGCTCACGGTAGATTGAAAGGAAACTGCCCATAATCACCAGTGTGTCTTATCTATGCCAGAAGCCTCCACCTAGGAATTCCCTGTGCAAGTCGCCCATTAAGTGTATTCCAGGGGGGAAAACTGAGATCCACTCCTTGAAAACCATCCTCAAATTTTATCCCTCTCCAAATTACTAGTTTTCCTTTTTCCATATTCCTTGCTGATTTGCATCCAAATACATACATATTAGTTGTAGATGTATACTTTATTCATTATTTTAAGTAATATTAAGTTGGACATTTTCAACAAAATATTCAGGGTTCTTCATGGCCAATTCAGTTCAGTTATTCTACTGCATAAAGTAACCCAACAGGTTGATAACCCAGGGACTTAACAATGAGTTTGCCTTTGAACATGATCGTTTCCTTGTTTCGTTAAGCTTCTCCAACACTTCTCCACCCTTGCAAAACCAAAGTGCCCCCACCCAACAGTTGACCCAAGAATGACTCATGCTCTTCACATAAACACACCTTTTACTTTATGCACTTGCTACTTCTGGGATGTTTCTCACTCCATGAAATTATATTTTTAAAAAGTTTAATATAAAAATATCATATAATAGAAAATTTGGAAAATGCAGGAAAAACGTTACTCATAAAGCTACTCCCTAGTATAAAATACTATTTTTTTTTCTTTTTAAGGCTGCACCCTTGGCATATGGAAGTTCCCAGGCTAGGGGTTGAACTGGAGACACACACAGCTGCTGTTCTAGGCCTCAGCCACAGCAATGCCAGATGCGAGCCACGTCTGCAACCTACACCACAGCTCACGGCAACCCCAGATCTTCTGACCTAACGAGTGAGGCCAGGGATGGAACCCATATCCTCATGGATACTAGTCGGGTCCGTTTCCACTGAGTCACAATGGGAACTCCTAAAATACTGTATTTTGGTCTCCTTGTTCAAGCCTTTCTTAGAGCTAGTTTTTAAATTACAAAAGAGGAGTTTCTGCTGTGGCACAATGGGATCGGGGCATCTCTACAGGGCCAGGATGCAGGTTTGATCCTGGCCCAGCACGATGGGTTAAAGGATCCGGCATAGGCCTCGACGGTGGCTCAAATCAGATTCCTGGCCTGGAACAGCCAAAGAAGAAAATAAATAAATAAACAAAAGTAATATAAAGGTTGCAGTTTCTTGTAAAGGCAGAATATCTTATACTGAACTAAGCTTTCCTAGAGAGAACAATTACAGACTTCAGAAAAAAATATAAAATAGCATAAGGGACTGAAAGCAGGCACAAACTAGACAAGAGTCAACCTTGGAGGAAAGGGAAACATTCTCCTTTTCTTTCTTTTTTTTGCAGCTGTACCTGCAGCATATGGAAGTTCCCTGGCCAGGGGTTGAATTGGAACTGCAACTACAGGCCTACGCCACAGCCACAAGGCCATAGCTGAACTGTATTTGTGACCTAGGCCACACCAGATCTTTAACCCACTGAGCGAGGTCAGGGATCCAACCCGCATCCTCACAGAGACTATGTTGGGTTCTCAACCATCTGAGCCACAGTGGGAACTCCCAAGGGAAACATTCTTGGTGAGATCCATGTGTAAACAGAATTATCCCCAAGGGTATTCCCCAGGGAGGAGAGTAGAAGGTAACTATCAATTAAGCTGAAGTCGTATTGGTTTGAGGTATGAGAGAACAAAATTTGGGGCTGCAAGAACAGCTGGAAATTGAGTGGGGTAATTTTGGAAATGAGAGCCATGGAGATGGGAGGTCCAAAATTCTGTGCAGAAACTTCTTTCTTCTTGGATGACCTCTGATTTGCACATACTTGGTCTCAAAAAAGCTCAGGAAAACAACAGCTAGAAAATACTGAATAGAGATTTCAGCTATTGTTCACAGAAAAGACAGAGTTTGGAGTTTGATTCCTGCGCTCTTAGTCCACTTGGGCTACCAAGTGGGGTGGCTTATAAACAATAGAAATTTATTTCTCACAGTTTTGGAGACTGGTAGTCCAAGATCAGGGTGCCAGCAGGGTTGAAGGAGGGCCCTCTTCCAGGTCATAGTCTTCTCATGATCTCACATAGCAGCAGGGGCTAGGGAGATTGGTGGTATCTCTTTTGTAAGCTCCTAATACCATTCATGAGAGCTCTGCCCTCATGACCTAATCCCCTTCTAAAGGCCACACGTCCTAAAACCATAAAAATAGGTGTTAGGATTTCAACATGTGCATTTCAGGGGGATACAAACATTCAGTCCCTACACCTACCAAGTCCAAGGGGCTTGGTAAACATGTCAGGTTTTTAATACACACTCGAGAGGGACCACTTCTTTGAGGTAAAGATTATTTCTTAGAATTAAATATCTGCTTTAGACTAAGAGTAAAATTGAAATAGATCGATTATAAAAATACAAAAAGTAAGCTTACACAAGCTCAAAGTCATCAGGCAATAACTCTACCTATCTGCTAGAATGGGAGTCAGAACTCTACAGGGGAAGATAATTATAAATTAAGTACAATGTCTAGAATAAAAAATATTAAACATGTAAAGACAAAGGAAAATGTGACCCAAGATCAAGAGAAAAATTGTCAATAGAAACAGACCCTAGGATGACCCTTATGTTAGAATTAGCAGCAAGGACGTGCATTATTATAAATATTTTCAAAGACTTACCAGAAAAAGATAGTCATAGTGAGTGAATATATAGGGAAATTTCAGGAGAAAAAAATAAAAGCTGTTTTTAAAGAACTAAATAAAATTCTAGAACTGAAAAGTACAATATCTAAAATGAAAAATTCTCTGGGTGGGCCTAACATGAGATTGGAGATGGCAAAAGGGTCAGTGAACTGGAAGAAAGATCAATAGAAAACATCCAATCTGAAGACCAAAGGGAAAGGATGAATAGAAACGAACCAAGTCTTAGTAAGTTGTTGGACAATATCAAGCAGCTTAACATGCATGCAACTGGAATCCAAAAAGAGAAGAGAAATATAAATATAATCATGAAGAAAAAATGTTTGAAAATAATAGGTGAAAATTTCCCAAATTTAATGAAAATATAAATTTACAGTTCCAAAATTACAGTGAATTCCTTGTAGCAAAGGTACAAAGGAAATCACATTTGTGCCCTGCTAAACTTCCCAAAACCCAAAATAAAGAGAAAGTCTTAAAACAACCAAAGGAAAAAAATATATTACAGATAGGGAGGAAACTAAACAAATTACAACTGTATTCTCATCAGAAACAATGGAGGCAAGAAGACAACTGGGTGACAACTTTAAAGAGCTGAAAGAAAGAAAAAAAAAAGTCGACTAAGAATTCTATAACCAGAGAAAAATACTTCCAAAAAATAAAGGTAAATAAAAATATAATGATAAAGAAAGTTGAGAGAATTTATCACCAGCAGGGCTTTACCACAAGGAATAAAAATGTTACTGAAGTTGAAAGTAAGTTACTTGCTATAACATGTCTAGAGTTTGTAGAGTGCTTTGAAATGAAGAAGTATTGCAGAAATGGGCCTACTGAGCAGACATTTTTAACAAATCATATGAACTAGTTGAACAAATTTGTCAGACCCTGTAGATAAAGTTTTGATTTGAAGTGACAAGACTCTGGACCTTAAAGTAAATTGAATCTTTGGAAAAATCATGTTGCAAAAGGACATTGTGAACTCTTTCCACTGCTGCTTGGGCTTGAGAGCTAGGAGAGGTATTGCCAAGTGTCCAGCTTTATTGAAACCACATGGAAGAACTGTAGAACAAAACTGAAGGGTTTTTCCTCTCCTTTCCAACACAAGTGCGATTCAAGGGAGGCCCCTTTCACTGAACTTTTGGCTTAGCCTGAGTATTTGTGAATTCTGCAGTCATACTGTACACTGAAGATAAGATTTACTGATCTGCCCCTAGATAAATTCTGGATTTCTTTAAAAAAAAAAAAAAAAAGAATATCCTGTCACTCAAAGGAAAATAATGGATATCATAATGCAGTTTTCAACTCCTTACATATGTGAACAGATGAAAATGAAATATGTGCTTGTCCTAAATTTAACCCAGAATTGAGAGCATAGTCAAGCACATTGTAAGCAACACATGCAAGGCTAAGAATCTTAAGATATGGCCGTAACTCTTTTCTTCCGTCTTTTTTTTATTGTCATATGTTTTACAGCATTGATATATTGTTTTTATTTTTGACTTGGTCAATTATTTTAAGGGCTATTAAGTTTAAGAAAATGTCCTTTATATTTACTTATATAAGTAAATTTTAAGCATTTCCTCAAATATTCATTTCTTTGTGGAGATTCAAATTACTGATATCTTATTCTTTCTGCCTCAGAAACTTCCTTTAACAGTTTTTGTAGCATAGATCTGCTATTGAATTTTCCCAGTTTTTGGCTGAAAAAAGCATTTTTTCCCTTCATTTTAAAAAGACAGTTTTGCTGGGTATAGAAATCGGAGCCATTGGCTTCTTATTGTTGTGTTGTTTTGTTTTTTAGCACTTTAAAGACATCACTCCATTGTCTTTTGGTTTGCACAGGTTCTGAGGAGCAGTCTAGCCTGTTTGATCTCATGCAATGTTTTTCCCCCCCTTTGTTTACAATATTTTCTCTGTAAATTTGTCTTTTCAGCAGTTTGAATATAATGTATCTAGTTTTAATTTTTTTGTTGTTTTTTAAGTCCTTCTTGGCATTCTCTGAGTTTCCTGCAACTGTACTTTGGTGTGTTTCATCATTTTTGGAAAATTCTCAACCACTATATCTTCAAACACTTCTTCTGTCTCATCTCTCTTCTTCTGGGATTCAAATTACACACGTATGAGGCCACATGATTTTGTGTCACATCTCTTGTGCACTGTGTTGTTGCTGGGTCCCCCTTCCCCTTTTTTTAACCTTTTGAGCTTCAATGTGTATAATTTGTATTTATCTGTCATCATCTTCATTCTTTTTTTCCTTGGCTTGTGTCACATCTGATGCATCTGTAGACATTCTTGTATTTTGTTATCATGTTTTTTTATTCTACAATTTCCACTTGACTCTTTCTTACAGCTTCTGTATCTGCTGACTTTCCTTGTTTGTTCATTCATGTTCCTCGTCTTTTCCACTGTAGGTTATTATTAATCATGATTTTATTTATTTTTAATTTTTATTTTATTTTTTTCTCCTAATGATTTTAGATTTCTTATTAGACACAATATTCATGCAACCTCTATGATTCCTCTAATGGACTGGAGCTTCACATGTACTTGATAAGCACTGAATAATAATCTCATTTTAGAGTATAACCTGACTTCCCTCACGTAGAAACCTGTTGGATTCCCTTTGTAAGAATCCATTGAAGGTGATGCTGTCTTTCTTTGAGGTGAAATCTGCTCCATTTTAGATTAATTCATCAGATCATAAGTCTCTTCATTCCAATTTCAAGAGTTAAAGTAAGATAAATTTTCCTTAGTATTTTTCTGGTTGAGTGGAACCAGCATTATGCTCCCAACAGAGCTAGAGATTTCTTACTCCTCATTGACAATTCTTTTTTTTTTTTTGCCTTTTTGCCATTTCCTGGGCCACTCCCGCGGCATATGGAGGTTCCCAGGCTAGGGGTCCAATCGGAGCTGTAGCCGCCAATCTACGCCAGAGGCACAGCAACGCAGGATCCGAGCCGCGTCTGCGACCTACACCACAGCTCATGGCAACGCCGGATCCTTAACCCACTGAGCGAGGGCCGGGTCTCGAACCCACAACCTCATGGTTCCTAGTCGGATTCGTTAACCACTGCGCCATGACGGGAACTCCTGACAATTCTTTTCATTCTTCACTAATAGAGTCTTCGGGAAATTTTTTTTTTTTTTTTTAACGTTAAGTTACTTCTCAGTCCAGGTAATCTAGATTTGAAACCTATAGCCCTTTGGGCTAGTAGTTCTCAAATTTTATCTTGCATCATAATCCCCTGGAAGTCTTGTTGAAAAAGACTGCTGGGCCCCATCTTCAGTTTCTGATTCAGTAGGTCTGGTGTAGGGCCCAAGAATTTGCATTTCCAACAAATTCCCAGGTGATACTGATGCTGGATCTCATGATGGTCTATTTATATAGACAATATCATATCATATATAAAATTATATATGCATACACATATATGTATAACCTATTTGTTTATATATATTACATATAAACATTGGTTAAATCCATCTTCCCTAATCCAAAGGAGTTTAGCTATAGCAAGTAGCAGCCTGGTATATCTAGGCACTTAAGACATGCAGCAAAGATTTATGCATATTCTAGATGTAGTTGAGTCCCTACAGCATGCCATGCAGCATTTACGATGCACTATATGGAATGCAGGCACTTTGCGCTTCAAAGATAAGCAGACAGTTGTGTTGCCTTTCCTAACTTAATTTAAGCTTGCACGAGACCTAGATTTTCGTTAGCTCCCCACACCTGGTGTTTTAGTCTTTTTAACTGTCTAGCAAGAAGAGAAAAAACAAAGTAACGGCATTGGCTACTCTTTTTCTGATGGAATGTATCAAACGTATGGGCCTGTTATCATTGCGCTTGTCTCTTCAAAAAAAAAAAAAATCCTTCTCTTTGGATATTTGATTACCTGGTAAACTGGATTTGATTTGTCTGTAAGTGTCCTTTTCCCCAGACAGGTATATGTGGCTTTTAAACTATCACAGGTGTTACTCAAGGTTTGGTTTATATGATCTTCTTTTAACTATTAATATAGGATATGAACATTTTAGGGTCTCACAAGGGATTTTACTTTTGAATTTTTCATTTCCACTTAGAAGATATTATAATGCAATAGGTCTCAAAATATGGTCCTCGGATGGGCAGTATAAGCACCATCTGCATATTAGATATAAATGCAAATTCACTGGCCCCATCCCGGATCCTAAATATTACATTAGAAATAGATGTGGCACCCAAACTATCCAGGTGATTCAAGTCTGAGAACCCCTGTTTAGGGGAAGAATTAAGCTCATCAGCTCGGGGACATTCATAGGACAAGAGAGTGCATACTACACGCTTGGATTAGAGCACTTTGATCTCTCTTGCAACTATGGCATAACGTTTGTGGAGGCACATCTTACATTCTAGATTTTGCTTTTGAGAGCAGAAAAAAAGAGGACCCGCCCCCCCCCCCCGCCCATGAGAACAATGTACATTAGGTATATGGACAAACTGCAAAACCAATGAGAAAAAATTCCTTTCTGGGAACTGATACAAAATGTGTAGTTTGCCCAATGAACTGATGTTTGTACGAATCCATTTTTCCATTTCTAACTTGGTTGTCAAGGAGTTTAGGTAAAAGTTTTATGTTCAGTTGAATAAGCTCCCCCTTAGGAACGAGGCTTCTACTATAATTATTCTCCTCCACGCATCATCTAATTCTTTTGCAAGAAATAATTTTACAGCTCGAGCGTGTGTGGCTGTGGTTATAAGGAGCTACAGACTATCCTTGCGCAGGGAGTAGAGACCACGACAGTAACGCTTCTTAGGACGTCTAAGGCATTGCATGAGTCGGCGCACGTCCAGACACGTCCCTAAACGTGGCTCTCACTGCCTCTTGGACGCTCTCTGCTCTGCTCCACTCGTGCTCTCTTGGCTGGAAGCACAGCGGCCTCCTGCCTGTCAAAACCCTGCACACATCTGCACTCCAGGCCGTACCTGCGTGGCTCCCTTTGCCCGGATACGCGCTTCTCCCAAGCACTTGTGCGGTTTCCGCCCTCTCCTCACTCCAGTTTTGGTTCCAAGGTTACCTTCTCCGTGGGGCCTTCTCTGACGAGCTCTCCCTCATCCCCGAAATCTCTTATCTGGCTCTACGTTTTCCGCAGTATCTGTTATCTTCTCCAACAGTGCAAGTGCTTCTTGTCAATCTTCGCACTCACAGAATGTGACCTTCCCAAGGCAGAGACTGTGTTTTGGCCTGTTTCTGGGGGTACCCCACCGCACAGGGGCAGTCTGGCGTGGACGCCCTAAGAACCTGTTGACAAAGCCTGCGGGAATCAGAATGCCTTTTTCTTTTTCTTTCTTTAGGGCCACACATGGACGTTCCCAGTCTGGGGGTTGAATCAGAGCTGCAGCTAATCGCCTATGTCACAGCCAGATCTACACCCCAACACCAGGTCTGAACCTCGTCTTTGACCTACACCACAGCTCACAGCCTGGAGCCTTCACCCACTGAGCAAGGCCAGGGACCAAACCTATCCTCATGGATACTGGTTGGGTTCCTTACTGCTGAGCCACAACGGGAACTCCCACAATGCTTATATTTAATATCTTCAAAAGCTTTCTTAAAAATCTAGATGCCAGTCAAGATTTTTTTCCTCCACAAAACTCATATATCACAAGTATCAGATTCACTCTTTCCTTTTAAAAACATCAAGTAAACACCCACTATGTGCTAGGCACCATGCGAACTGTTGAGAACAAAGATGAAAAAGATCTTGTCCTTTCAAGGAGCTCATAAGACTGTAAAATAAAAACAGATTAAAAAAGAACTTCAGGGAGGTCCCCGAATCCGACTAGGAACCCTGAGGTTGTGGGTTCGATCCCTGGCCTTGCTCAGTGGGTTAAGGATCCGGTGTTGCCGTGAGCAGCGGGGTGGGTCGCAGATGCGGCTCGGATCTGGCGTGGCTGTGGCTGTGGTGTAGGCTGGCAGCAACAGCTCCGATTGGACCCCTAGCCTGGGAACCTCCATATGCCTCGACTGTGGCCCTAAAAAGAGACAAAAAAAAAAAGAATTTCAAAACCAGAAAACCAAGATATGTATCGAGTCTGGAACACAGAATACACTAAAATTTAGTTCCCTTCCTGATTTTTATACAAGTCACAGAGGTGCAGCCTAGATGCGGAGGACTATAAATTGCAGACAAAAAGAACAGACGAGATTATACAACTTTTATAGAGATCATGACGTACAAAGGTGAGTTTGCTCTGAAGGCTGACAAATGACCCAGGTGACCTCAGCATCTTTTACAAGAGGCATCGTGTCAACTTTAAAAGCGCTCGGAAGGAGGGACCATCCTGACCATCTGACAACTATGAATTTAAACGAAAATAAGAAATATGCAGTAGCAATTAATAGTACGTATTAACTGAAACACCTACTGGGCCATACTCACCGCCCACTCCTAGGGCAAATGCATATTGTATGTCACGTCTACAAACGCCTTCGCGCTCTCCGACCTTCCTCTTTGTGGTAACAGGTCCACAGACGGATTCGATCCATGCGCGCAGAGGCCGTGTTCCTAGAAGCTGTGAGTGAAGGTCTTCTGAAATCCGCCTCTTATTTCTTCCTCCCTCACTGATCCAAGTTAAAAAAAATGTTTATGGTAACTAGTAAATTATTCCAGAATTTTGCTCTAATAAATTTGAAAAACATTCCTATTAAATTTTTTTTAATACTGAAGATTCTTTGGAAACACTAGTGATCATTTATCAAATGATCCTAGCAAAAATAAATCACACTCCCAAGGTCAATTAGTACTTTAAAATGTCACAAATTACTCATTTCCTCAAAATCATAATATACTACATGCATTTCTTGGGCATCTATCCACCAAGCTCAAAGAATTGTTCAAGGCACTTTACACAGATATGCGCTTTACTTGAAAGGGTTGAGCCTGAACGGTTAAATCATTGGACCAGTGTCACACCATTGTAAAGCGGTGCAGCTGAGATTTACATCTAGATCTGACTAAATCCAAAGCTCCTTCCACTCTGTCAACTATTTAAAATCAGTACCCCTTACGTTTTGCAAAGCTACTCTTGGGTAAAAAAGTTACTCTTGGATAAAGTTACTCTTGGGTACTCCTGGTTGGCTATGGGTCCCACAAAATTTTCAAATTCTTTGTTATAATGCTTCCTTCATTTTTATAGAAACAATACACTTCAGCCACGTCATACTGTAAAGCATTGGTGAGCACTAAGGCACTGGCTCATGCCGTCAAGTTACCTCATTCTTGTGTGGCGGTTCTCCTGCGCTGCTCTTGACGCTCTTTAGCCACTCAGGTGCACTAGTTCACTGCTAGAGCACGTTTACTACAAAGCGAGTGCAGGTGAGCTGCATCTGCTTAGTAGTGCTCTGGCCCTAAGAATTATACGGTAACAGGTGAGAGTCAGGCGTGTCTTACGGAGACCTCTTTTAAGTTTCAGGTACAGGCATCTTTCTGTATCTGCGGGGGACTGGTTCCAGGACCACCAGCAAACTCTGTGGCGACTCAAGTTCCCTAAATAAACTGGCACGGTATAGTTGGCCCTCTGTGTTTGCAGACACAGGGGCCAACCACGCTTTCTCTTGGGATGGGGTCGTATCTTCGAGGTCATGTAAATACGAGTTTTACCTGTTTTCGATATTTGTATTGTACATGTTTTCATGGGGGAGGGGTGGAATGTGCTGCTAAGACCACAGCACTATCAATGCTGCCTTACCTGGGAATAAGATTCTTGGCAATCTGATCACCAATTTTAAAAAATCTATTTTCGAAGGCTGAGTTCTCTTGCATATAGGTATGTGAAAATCTCATACAAACGTATGATGGTTTACTGGGCATAGGTAGAATTTGCACCAGGGAATCAACTAGCAGCTGGAGCATTAAAAGCATTAACCTTAAAAACAAACAAAAACCATCGTAGGATAAGGTGGTTTAGTAATAAGTCCTAAGAAGCGAAAAATTTAGTGGGTGTGGGGAGGAGAACGTGGGTTTGGAGAACTAATGAAGAAGAAAAAAAAGTTTCAGAAACACCATCCTCAACGTGCAAAACCATCAAAGTAAGTGAGAGAGGGGAAAAGCCCTGGGTCAGCATTTGGGAAACAACGAAAACCACCGAGTTGTGGTAAGACGTCTCCTCCGTACCAGGCTTGCGGAAGGTCGCCCCCTGGAGAAGCTGTACACCTCGGCTTTCTCCCCTTTGCCTCCCCGGCCCCGTCAGGAGCCCATGAGATCTCCCAGGGCAAGAGGCTGCCGTCAGAACCACCCAGCGTGCGGGGGCCAGAGTGCAAACCCCTCCTTCCTCGGCCGAAGCGCAGGTGCCCCGGCTGCCCGTTACCCGGGACAAAATCTGCTAACGTGGCTCACGCCTCACACATTTCCTCCTTGTCTTTCCTCGGTCTTTTACGATGACAATCTAGTTAATTTGGGGGACCTATTATAGGTTTATTGGGGTGTAAGCAGTGACAAGCTGGGACGGGCCTGGCTCCAAAAGAAGTTATTATTTCTAATAAACTTTAGAAAACCTGTAATAAAATTTCAAGCCGCAAAGAGAATTATTTGTAACCCTGTTAGAGAATTTCGAACTTCTGACCCCTCCGCTTGAACGTTTCTCCCTCTTCACCTCGAGGGCGTGGCACGGCTGCGGGACACCCCGTCGCGGAGCTGAGCCGGCACCTGAGCCCAGAAAGCCCTGCCCAGGCGCAGGCCCAGGAGGGCATTCGGCGACTTGGAGGCCCACGGCGCGGGAGCAGCTCCGCACCCGCGGCCCCGGCCTCTTGGCACGACAGCCCCGCTACCGCGGCTGAGCGCGGACGGCGCTCGCCGGGCACCAGGGCGCAGGGCCGCTGGCGGGCCAGCTGCATCCTCGCCAAGAAGGCTTCTGCTCCAGCGAGACGGGGCTCGTGGAGAGCTGGCAGCTGTTTAAAGAGGCTGCTCTGTGCTCGGCTTCCCAGCACCAAGCGAAGGGCAGCGATAAGGCTGCGAGTGCCTGCGGGAAACACACGGTCCTGGCTGGCAGCGAGAGGGGCCTCTGCGTATTTTCTGCTCAGGACACGCAGTGACTGCGGACACTGGGGGAGTCGGGATTGTTTCAGACGCCCCAGGAAAGAGAAGCGGTAGGACGCTTCGAGGCAAACCAACGAAGGAGCCTAATGGCTTAGCCAAAGTCGACTTGACTTCTGACAAGCAGACTCGCCTCGATAATTCTACAGCTGCCTTGCCCTTGGTTTGAAGTATCTGCCTGTGAAACTCTTTTTTGTATGGAGGACAAACAAGGTGTCCGCTGTCACTCTGTGGGCATGCCCAGGAAAGCACTGGAAGCAGAAACAAGAGACTTCCATTCCTGTTGTGTTCACTTAGCTAAACACAGGCTGCCTACAAGTCGGCTATCAACGTTTCCAAACGAAAAGTGTCCCTTACCTAGTTACAGATGTGTAGTAGATGGAGGTTGAACCTTGTGTGAATCTTGGGTAGATCTATGTTGGAGAATGATCTAATATTTCATATTTCAATGGAATATTATCTTTATGTGTATTCCCAAAGCAATGTCGGCAACTAAGAAAAAGCATAGGTTTAATTTAAAAACAAAAAAAATTTAGTTAAATAAAATCTTTTGCTATAAAGCTACCACCTTGAAACTCACTTTTATCCTTATTTTTTACCCAGTTATTATTACAAAAAAACTAGCTCTCGGATTCTCCATACAGACAGCTTTATGTAAAATATATAAACATTTGTCCAAATTGATACAGACTGCATAAATACAGCAATGAAGACTGCATTTACAGATGTGCATGTACAACGTTGTGCAAATTATCACAATATTACAATTTCGAAAATTATTCCAACTGGAATCCAAGGAAAGCAATTAGTGAAAAAAATACCCATGCACAATTTAAATATCTCAGAACAAAATGTTGAATGTCTTCAGTAAAAGTTCACACATTTAAAATAGTTTTATTCTTTTTATTTGTATATGTCAAAATACATTTTTCTTTCCAAAATAGTGGGTTTTGCAACTAGTTTCATGCAGAAACAAGGTCTGCTCAATACTACCAATAATATAGCACAGTAGCTGTTCAGTTTTAGATACAAAGAATAAATAACCTAAATACAAAACACTACAATATTAGAAACATGTATTTAATCATTCTTCACAGGCATCCGAACGTCACAAATATAAGCCTGAGCATGCCTAACTGCTGTGCAACCAGAGCATGTTGCAGTCACTCAAACTGGTCAATTATCTTCTCATTTTACGTCCACATAAGACCATGGAAATTCTCTATATTCAGACCCACCATTCATACAGTTCAAATATAACCAAAAAATAAAAATCCCACAACTATCCTTGTACCTTTAAAAATCAAGAATCCTGAGCTTGGTAGTAAGAGCATAACCTTATATCTTCATAAAACCAATCAAGAAAGGACTTAAAATCCTGCTTACCAAAACACCCTTTCCCAACCCAAAAGTAATCTAAAATAGGCAGTAGAACACAATGACCTTTTAAAATGAAGGGGTACAAATTCACATTTAATATAGTATACAATACAATCAATAATACAATTAGCTACTATAAGCTTTACAATGTACAATTTATTCAAACGGCTGAACTGTTCAGTGGTTAAGGAGACAGTTATGTGCCAGAAAGATATAGTATTTTTTGCATGGTTTAATGAAAATATAAAAGCTATTTGTCCAAATAAAAGCCATCTTCACTATGTACTTGGTTTTGCTTTTTTTTTTTTTTATTTAAAAAAAAGGCCACTGAAATGTATAAAATGGTCTGAACACGATGGTGGCATCAAAGTCAACGCCTCTTCACATGGCGATAACAGTGCATTTAACATTAACTCTTGGGTTAAGTCTGCAAATGATTTCATAGCATTACTTTGGCTAGCACAACAGTATTTTAGACAGCACTCAGATAAATACAGGTATGTGAAATGTGAAGCAGTTATCTTATGCAACTTTAATTATGGTTGGATAATATCAAACGAAAACTGCGAATAAACGTAAAAGCATTTTACAGTAGAAAACTTTTGTAAAGATAGGGCTCCACATAATGTGTTACTTTAAAAGTCTTTATATCACATTGTTAGCAAACTTTGTCTTTTAACACTATCATGGAGTAACCTATTTTGCATTAACAGACATTCGAAATAAGAAAAGAGTCAAGCATGCCATGTGGTGGTCTAAAAATCAAAACGATACACTTAATTATATATACAGCATCACTCAGTACCTGCTAAAATGGACGTGAAGATTATAGAACCTACATCTTATGCTACAGTAATAAAAAACAAACAAAAACAAAAAAGTGACCAATGAAGGCAGAAAATAGGACTTAAAGGAATCTAATCTCAACTGACTTTAAAGCATTCATATAAGGGATAAATGCATATTGCACAAACAGTGAAAGCAAATGTTCCACCAAGCAACTCAGTTCCAGGTGGGGGGAAACACAGCATGAGCCTAACACACGACAACGATCTCGGAAGAGCAGGAGTCTTCCCGTAAGTAAGGAAACTGTGAGAACACAGAGGAGTCGGCCACATGAAGAGTTAGAAGGAAAAAATACAAACCCAAACTTAGATGTAAAGCAAAAAAAATTAAATATGGAAAAACTGGAAACTGTGGCACATCAAAAAATGCTGAATAACTGTCTTCTGTGAGAGCTGAAAGTTTCTGTTGACACAAAAGTATTTATGTACAACTAAGGCTTACTGGTTAAATATCTGAGGCATATCTGGCCTTGAACACTTTCCTTATATGCTGGAGCTGTAAACAAGTTTTCTCAGTCATAAAAAAAAAAAATCTTCTCAGCAGCTGCATTAACATGAAACAATGGTCTTGATACAAGGAAGAAAAAAAAAAAAAAAAAAAAAAAAAAAAAAAAAAAAAAAAAAAACCCAGAAAATTAAACAAAACTCCTAGATAAGAGGGCATTTGGCAGGATATCCGAAAATGACAGTCTCCAAGGATTCTTCCCAGGCTTCCAGTGACTGTCAATTATGGTCCATTGGGGAATAATATGTGCAATTCCATCATTCGCTGCTTTTTTTTTATTTGGAAAGTTTGCTTATAACTCTGATCAAGGCCCCATTTTCATCCTTTAGCCTCTGGTTGTCTGCTTTTAGGTCTGGTAACATCTATGAGTGAAAAAACATAAGAGAAAGTTTTAATTCAATAAAAAGACAAAAATTTAACTCTTGATAAATGTTATATTTTTACCACAAGACACATGAACAAGCTTTGTCAGTTATATATATTTCTAGTGACCAAAACATGTATCAGGAAGAAAGGCACCCCCTCCCCCAATCTATGAGGCTAATTAGTTTAATAAATGATGAAATGAAAGGTTTATTCTCCTCAAGTTATCAACTGAAATGAACCAGACCACTTGACATTAAGACTCACAGGCATATGAGCATATTAGAGCAGCCAAGAAAAGAAAGCTTGTTTTTGTTAGGACAGGCTCATAAAGGGAGTTCCTTTGAGGGTTCCTGTCAGCACGTAAACCCAAGTCTTTTGCTTTATTTATGTCAGACCTTAAACTATAGAAAACCAGCCTATTTAAGGACGTTTTGAAGGAGTTAAGACTTGTTCTAAATTACTGAAATCCCTTAAAGGGTTTACCTTGTACTAAGCTGAAGTGTCTAGTACAATGTCTGATCCAAGACAGGTGCTCAATTAAACGGTAACAAAGCAATTATTACTATCATTAGAATAGTATATAATTTATAAGCCAAAGTTAAGTCTGAATCTATGAAAATATTCAAGCATAGGAAAAAATCCCCTACTATCTGGAGCAAACAGAAAAAACACGCCCTCACATCCTCGAAACAAATCAATTTTCTGTTTTACAGACAAGAGGAAGGAGGGGTGGGAAGGGGTGGAAATATTTCACGTTAACTGGATATTCTCCTAAGTGATTTAAATTACGTGTGCTCTGCCACATTTGCCAGTAAGTGGAATAGGTTATGTTTTAGAAGTAAAACACACTTTCCAAGATACTTGTTCTCCTTTCCTTAGCTTTCTATATGTACCACAGTATCAAAATTAGGTAAAAGCAGAACTACTTCAAAAGCTACCTTAAGCAAAATCTTTATGAAGAATTTAATTTTATGCAGAACCAATCACTTCTGTGCTTAGAATGTATGGATATAAAACACAGTGATCTCACAGAGTTCCCATCGTGGCTGAGCAAAATGAATCCGACTAGGAACCATGAAGTTGAGGTTCCATCCCTGGCCTCGCTCAGTGGGTCAAGGATCTAGCATTGCCGTGAGCTGTGGTGAAGGTCACAGATTCCGCTCGGATCTGGCATTGCTGTGGCTGTGGTGTAGACTGGCAGCTATGGCTCCGATTAGACCCCTAGCCTGGGAACCTCCATATGTTAGGGTGCGGCCCTAAAAAGCAAACAAACAAACCAAAAACCAAAACAGTGATCTCAAGTTTATGTATTAGGATACCTCTGTTATAACAGAGAACTAAATAAAGATAAGCTAATTGGTTTTGACTAAAAATGACATTCTTTTGCAAAACAGATAGGTCATGGTTTTTAATTTTCAGCTTCAACCTATAAAATACAGGCTAACTCTTTTGAACTTTTTCCATTTTATTTCTAGTAAAGCATTTTAAATAACAATTATATTTTCAAGTGTGAAAGTATCTGTAGAGCTAAAAATGTGCAGAAGCTCTGCAAAAGTGCCAAATCTTTTATTTAAATGCCTAAATCATTCCCTCAGTTTACTGCAGTTTATCAGTCGCAATGTACAATTAGTGACACTTTCTAACAGTCTGAGAAGCCATGCATAAGTAAACAGTTATATGATAAACTCCAGACACAATGGCATTAATTTGCAAAAGTGAGCTCAAGACACGCTTACTAATACAAAAACACCTGCCTGGCTCTACCAAGAAGAAATGATGAAACTATAAATTAAAGATTCACAGACTGCAGTTGCCTACAGAACCCTGAGCGCTTGGCTACCACTCTTGTCAAGGCCCTATTCTCAGTCAGCAGTCGCTCATTTAACTCTCTCAGAGTTTGAATTTGCTTTATTTGGTGCAGATTCTGCAGGAATCAGAACATAAAGAAATAGAAAATAAAAACATAAGAAAGTGGAAAGAGTATAATAAAAATATAAAGAATCACAGACAAGAAAAAATTAAATCTAAAAAATTCCATGAAATCCACAAAAGTAAACAGTGTGGTTCTAAAATTCTTTATCAAACAAAATACACAAACAAATAAAATCTAAAAAATTTCCCCCAAAGCCATTCAATAATAATGGTCAAATAGGAAACCAAAAAAATCAATAGTAAAAGACTTAAATCTTAAAATTCTACATCTGTGGGCCTAATTTCCTATGCATTCATTCATTCACAATGTGATAGACATTTTATATAAGACAATAAGAAGTAATCAATTAACTATGTTATTCTTTATTTTTTCTTGCAAAGAATGTTCCTTCCAATATTCAAAACAAACATTTTCACAGGTGAGGCACAGTTTGATATATTTCTGACTGTCAATTACTAATGTCCTTCATTTTCTTTCTTTCTTTTTTTAAATGTCCTTTATTTTAAAAGGAAAACATTTTCTTTCTTTCGTTTTAGGGCCGCACCGGAGGCATATGGAAGTTCCCAGGCTAGGAACTACAGCTGCCAGCCGACACCAAGGTCACAGCAACGAGGGATCCGAGCGGCATCTGTGACTTACACTGCAGCGCATGGCAATGCCAGAGCCCCGAACCACTGATCGAGGCCAGGAATCGAACCCGAATCCTCATGGATACTGGTCGGATTCATTCCCACTGTGTCACAAAGGGAACTCTGCGAAGGAGAACATTTTTATCATGACCTTCCCTTCACCATTTATTCTCCAAGAGACAGAATATTCAAAATGTAAAGAATAAATGATGAATCCCAAAATCTTGAGGTGTTTTTCTATACCTGAACATTAAAAGCGCCATAAAAATGAATTAACAAGGAGTTCTCATTGTGGCTCAGTGGAAACGAATCTGACTAATATCCATGAGGATGCGGGTTCCATCCCTGGCTTCACTCAGTGGGTTAAGGATCCGGCTTTGCCATGAGCTGTAGTGTACGTAGCAGGTGCGGCTCGGATCCGTGTTGCTGTGGCTGTGGCATAGCTGGCAGCTACAGCTGCAATTCAACCCATAGCCTGCAAACCTCCATGTGCCGGTGCGTGTGGCCCTAAAAAGACAAAAACAAAACAAAACAAGCAAACAAACAAACAAAAGAAAAAGATTTGAGTTTTAAACACCCTTCTAGCTTACCTAAAACCTGGACTTAAAGAAAATGAAGCACAGCATCTAGATAATTCACAAACTGCATATTACAGCTTTAAGAACAATTAATGTACACACGGTATCTATAAAAGCACAGTAAAACCTGAGTTCATACGGAGCACGGTTTGCTTACTTTGAGCTCTTCTTCCATTTCAGATATTCTTCTTTCTAGAGCTCTTCGTTCCTAGACGGATTTAAGGTATGAGCATTAGTGATGTACTTATTATATCATCAGAATTCCTTCTACATTGTGAAATAGTGACACTTTAGAATAACCAAAATCAAATCAGGAGCAGTGTAGAAAAAGACGTGATGCCGTGATGGGTAAAGAGCTTTCCAAAATTTAAAAGAAATAAATATGAAGATTATTATTTTATTACTTCCTCTAAGCTCTTTCTTTAAAGCTCTGACTTTCTGGTAAGATGCTACATAACATGTTCAAACTGTTTTTAGTTCAAAACTTAGGGATAGAGTAAACCAATACTCAAGACTGTATAGAATAAAGAAAACAAAAAACAAAAAACTCACACAAAGATGCAATTATTCTACAGTGATAAGTAGCAAAAAGCAAGAAGCGAACGTGCCTAAAATACATGTACTTTAAAATTTCAAACAGATCTAAGAGATACTCATCTCTTTCACCCACAATGTTTACTAGCTATTATCTACCAAGTGACTTTAGAGCTTTGTATTTAGTTTGATACTCTGTGCAGCATTAATGCCGTGAATCTAAGGAAGAAGCAACTGCAGCATTTATTTTAAACTACCTTGATTCAAAGAGTGACAGGCAAAGGCAACATACATTATTGCGGCGTTTGGTTTTATTCTCCCTTAAGCAATAAGCATTCTAGGGTGTTATGCAAAAAGCAAGCAGCAATAATTAACGTGCTGTAAAACTTTGGTTAGGTCATACCGCCCAGAAGATACTGACTCTTGCCGGTCACCTTTCAGATACAAACCATTTAAATTTAGTTTAATCACACTGAAACTATTTCCAAGACATTCTTTCCCAGATTAATATTAATGTTGATATTTAGTAAAGTAGTACATTTACTGTAATGTTAACATTTTTAGAGTATGTAATTTTAAAAAAAAGATGGAATCCTACTGATAGCCTCATAAGTACCATGATACTCTATTATTAGCATGTTTAAATATTATAGAGATAAAAATGTTATTTTTGATAAACAGACCTCTCCTTGTTAACAATACAGCCACGACAATTCATAAAAATCATTGCATTTCTTATTTATTTATTTTTTAAGTCTTTTCAGGGCCACACTGGCAGCATATGGAGGTTCCCAGGCTAGGGGTCTAATCAGAGCTGTAGCTGCTGGCCTACACCACAGTCACAGCAATGCCGGATCCTTAACCCAATGAGTGAGGCCAGGGATTGAACCCCAGTCCTCATGGATGCTAGTTGGGCTTGTTAACCACTGAGCTATCATGGGAAGGAACTCCGCATCTCTTATTTTTGATAAACAGACCTCTCCTCGTAACACAATACAGCCACAACGAATTCATAAAAACCACTGCACTTCTCAAAATACTAGGACATATAACATCATATTTGATCCTAACTTTCTGAAATATCAGCAATAGCGTATTTCCTTTAAATGACAGGTAACATCCCCACCATCCTTAGTTTTACTAAATGCCGTCAAGATTTTAACTCCTTAGTGGTAAAGCAAGACAAAAATACTATAGCAAATTGCTTTCTTGCCAAGATGACAGCTGTAAAGTTTCAGGCAATTTCTTTTCTTTTTTTTTTTTTTTTTGTCTTTTTGCCTTTTCTAGCGCCACTTCCCGTGGCATATGGAGGTTCCCAGGCTAGGGGTTGAATCGGAGCTGTAGCCACCGGCCTACGCCAGAGCCACAGCAACTCGGGATCTGAGCCGTGTCTGCCAGCTACACCACAGCTCACGACAACACCAGATCGTTAACCCACTGAGCAAGGCCAGGGATTGAACCTGCAACCTCACGGTTCCTAGTCAGATTCATTAACCACTGCGCCACGACAGGAACTCCTTGGGAAATTTCTTATATTTGATAAATAACCTTATTCACATTTAAAAACATGGTTAAGAGAACAAAATGCACACAAAGTGCTTCGCTCCGTGCCTGTCTGGTATGTGGAGAGTGCTGACTCGGAGTTAGCAGTTGTTATTAAACTATGATCCTCCATGGCCGGCAAACGGAGAGCCGACGAGCTACTTTGTACTTTATCTGCACTTCACAGGCGGAAGAAAGGGTCAGGTGAGAATGTCAGAATATGAACCTGTGTATTGGGTGCGCATAAGCATAGATTTAAAAAAAGGAAAGACATAAAAATATTACTGATTTCTGCATGACAGGATTAAGGAGATTTTATTTTCATCTTTCGCTAAAATTTTTGTAGTAAGTGTATTACCTCCACAAGAAAAATGCTCTTAAAAATGGGACTGTCTCAAAAACAAATCATATTTTGATTACCTGTATGACTATCTATGTCTTTCACCTCGACTATCAGGACAAATAACAGAGAACTAAAACATTTCTTTTTTCTCTTTTAAGGGCCGCACCTGCGGCACTGGCATATGGAAGTTCCCAGGATCGGGGCTGCATCAGAGCTGCAGCTGCTGGACTACACCACAGCCAGAGCAATGCCAGATCTGAGCCGCATCTGTGACCTATGCCACAGCTTGTGGCAATACTGAATTCTTAGCCCACTGAGCCACAATGGAAACTCCCTGAAAACATTTCTTTAAAAACATTTCTTTACTATTTCTGCATATCGTGGATATAAAATTCAGTAAGTTATACTGTAATATAATAATCAACATTAAATTTAATAAAATAAATGATTCTAAGTTTTTAGCAATGACAAGACAAATCAATAGTATCTTAAATGGCCAAGGACAACGACTTTTAAAATCTGATGAAATCATGTAAAACTAGCAGTTATTACAATTTAGTAAATGATATAGACATTAACTGTATTTCTTTATATATTCTGTATTTTTATCACTTCATGGGTTTTTTTTTTTTGGTCAAAAAGGTAAACTGGTTATTTTTAAAGTGGAATGGAAGAAAATATTCTTATACCAGCTGCTCTTGACTTACTTTTTGATCTAGAGATCATAGCTCCCCAGTATGTAATTTCTTTTCTTGCTGAAACCTTGCAAATCTAGCCACTGCTCACTTTTACTACAGATACCTTAAGCATTTTCCCTTTAACTCCTGGGCCAGGGATCAAACTTGTGCCACAGCAATAACCAGAGTCACAGCAGTGGCAACAATGGATTCTTAACCTACTGAGCCACCAGGGAACTCCTAACTTTTGATCATTCATACATCTTCAACTGCTCAGACTAAACTTGCAGAGTTATGCCTATGCCCATTGCTAGATTCCTGAGCAATAATAAGTGGAGAGAAATACAGTGAATATATAATAGTCAGGTAAAAAACTGTAGAAAGACATAAAAAATAAAGGATTTTCTTTCTTTCTTTCTTTTTTGGCCATGTTCTCTCATGGCATATGAAAGTTTCCAGGCCAGGGACTGAACCCACACAATGGCAGTAACCCAAGCCACTGCAGTGACAACACCAGATATTTAACCTGACAAGAGAACCCCTTAAAAGATTTTCTTGTAATCAATTTTTTTTTTTTGGTTTAAAAGAACCTACTTAAGTTAAATATTTAAATTCAAAATTAAATATTGTTAAGTCCACTTTAGAAATAACTCCAGGAGCTCCTGTTGTGGAAGAGTGAGTTAAAAATCTGACTGCAGCAGCTCAGGTGGCTGTGGAGTCAAGGGTTGGATCCTTAGCCAGGCACCATGGCTTACAAGCTCCGGTGTTGCTACAGTGGTGGTGTAGACTGAAGCTGTGGCTTGGATTCAATCCCTAACCCCTAGCCTAGGAACTTCCATATGCTGTGGGTGTGACCACAAAAAAAAAGAAAAAAGGATTTCAAAATTTGGTACCCAGACCTTTAAAAACTTTCAATAATTCAAGTATTTTAATTTTATAAAGAATTAAACTAAATGTGTGTATGATTAAAATATTTTAAGCATACCACCAGAGAAAATCAAAGAGAGGAGTTTCTGTCGTGGCTCAGTGCTAATGAACCCAACTAGTAACTGTGAGGATGCTGGTGAGGTCCCTGGCCTTGCTCAGTGGGTTAAGGATCTGGTGTTGCTGTGAGCTGTGGTGTAGGTTGCAGGCTCAGCATGGGGTTGGCATTGCCTGGCTATGGCGTAAGCCGGCAGCTATAGCTCTGATTTGACCTCTGGCCTGGGAACTTTCCTATGCTGCAAGTGTGGACCTAAAAAGACCACCAAAAAAAAAAAAAAAAGAAAAAAAGAGAGAGAGAGAGAGAGAGAGAGAGAGAGAGATCGCATTTCAAAAATATCAGATTCACTATTACAATGTATGCATTTCAGGATCAAGGCAAGATATATACATTTTTTTAATCCATTAAAAGAATAACATGGTAAATTAAATTATTTAACCAGGAGTTCCCGTCGTGGCGCAGTGGTTAACGAATCCGACTAGGAACCATGAGGTTGCGGGTTCGGTCCCTGCCCTTGCTCAGTGGGTTAACGATCTGGCGCTGCCGGGAGCTGTGGTGTAGGTTGCAGACGCGGCTCGGATCCCGTGTTGCTGTGGCCCTGGTGTAGGCCAGCGGCTTCAGCTCCGATTCGACTAGGGGTCGAATCCCTAGCCTGGGAACCTCCATGTGCCGCGGGAACGGCCCAAGAAATAGCAAAAAAAAAAAAAAAAAAAAAAAAAAAAAATTTATTTAACCAGGTTTTTTTTACCCCATAGAACTCGATAAGGAAGATAAACTTAGAAAATATGCATAACCAGATCAATGAATATTAATGAAAACTACCATCCATAAAGAAACAGAAGAAAACCTACCACTGCTTACACAAAACAAGAACGGAAGGAAATGATTACCTATTCAATAAGATGAACACTCACCCTTTTTTCCATTTCCAATAGCGACCTATCAGCAAATCTTTCCTGTCTCTGCAAGGAAGTGGGAAATATAAAAAAGACGTCAGTGCAATGAGGCTGGGGCAGAGCGGAGGCCGCAGTGAGTCTCCTCTTAGCATTCAGACACTCTCGCTTCAGGTGGAGTGAGACACAGGCGCGAGTAAAGACGCAGAGATAATACAGAGTTGGAGGAATGCTTAGAAACAGAAAGGGCTCCACAGCTCTCACAGTCTAAATTTCTGCAATGACATTTACAGTTTCCAATGAAGATATTAACCTTGAATACTTACTCACTATCTCACACTCTGAATTACCGTTCCCGTTATTAATTCAGTATACTCGGCATGATTCTTAGAATGCCTGCCAAGGCAGAAGCTGTCATACTCTTTAAAACAGTGACTTATCTCTCTGGCCACAGCTGATGGGATCAGAAATTGGTACCTGGCCCAAAGGCAGCCTGCTAGTTGTCCAATGTCCTATGAAACTAATAGGGCCAAAGGCTCTAACAGGACTGTTTTGCACTGATGATAACTGGCTAATTCTATCAGTCCTCCTCTCTAGCAGAGTTTGGATAAGAAACACATACGAAGAACAGGACGACAACAAGGTAGGCAGAAGAGCAGAGAAACAGGAGAATGCAATACATAGTATAAACAGATTGGCTGAATTACCAAACTGACAGAATACTACAGTAGGGAGCAGTGGTCATTTTTATTTAAAAAACATTATGACCAAATCTCTAGGGCTGAAACTATTTCCAGAGAACTACGTCTGATACTGTCATGCGGGGAGGCGGCTCACTAAGCTACTAGTGCAACCTGAAGAATGATGACACCCCAGTTGCCACGAAGCCTAAGTGTAAGCCTGCAAGTTTAGACGTGTGTGACATTCCAACTTTCCATGAACACCGCACTGTGGAAGCGTGTTCTTGTTATGCAGGACTTCTCTGTCTGTCTTTATAGTAAACCCCATCAATTGATGGGATGTGAAGTCTTCACAACTACATCAGGTTAGCTTGACAGCTGGAATTTTGACAAAGCCTCCACTGTGCACAGATAATTGCTTCACAGTTTAATGGTGGCTAACAACAACAACAACAAAAAGGGACCCGGTAACAAGGGTAAGTTCAACACAGAGCATTTTAAAAAAAGCTACGAAAAAGATGTGTAAAAGAATGGTCAAAGAAAGTATGCAGTCCCATTTATAGAACTGGAGATGCCACTACAGATCAGTGCTTTCAAACTGGATTCTAAAAGTTTACTGTGAAATGTAGTTATACAGGAAAGTCTTATGATAAAATAAGTTTGTTTCCTTAAAACTTTCAGGACTCGTTAGAGTATTTAACATATACATAAAACCCCAAATCTCCAAGATATGGAATACATAGTATTTCCCAAGTGTCTTGTTATCACAAAGCTCTTCTCTTTTTTGTTTTGAAGGGGAGCAGGAGGAAAAGGAGGAAGGAATCAGAAAAGCACTGGGAGAACTGGTGCTTTTATGAAAAAAGAACTTGGGAAACAATTCTCAAATCACACACATCCCAAGGCTGTGAGTTTCGCTTGGCTATCCCAATTTTATCTCTGCCAAGCTGTTGCACAGAAGGAAGGTGAAAGGAGTTATGACTGAAACGATCTTTTTCCAGCATTACTGGTGCAAACTCCAGTCGGTTTTTTTTTTTTTTTTTTTAGCAAACAGGAAACATTCAGAATTAATAAACACTACTGTAAAGAAATTTTATGGCTTTAAGAAGATTCTGTAAAGATGCTTGTATTGGTATACTTGGTATACTGGAAATAAGCATCTAAAATCCTTAATGGACCAAAACATAGGTATTAAAAGGCTTAAAAATACTTCGACTTTCCACCATAAGGCTATACTTCTATATTGTTAATTTACTTTAGAAAAGTAAATTAAATTATCAGTAAATTGTTCTATCTCGATTCCTTCTCTCTCTCTTTTTTTTTTTTGGCCATTCCTGAGGCACGAGGAATTTCTTGGGCCAGGAAATGAACCCACGCCACAAGAGCAACCCAAGCCCCTGCAGTGACAATACTGGATCCTTAATCTGCTGAGCCACCAGGAAACTCCTTGCTTCTTTCTTATTAAAAAATAAGCTATTATTCTTTCTTATTAACAAATAAGCTAATAAGCACACTTACGTCTAGAACACTAGAGAACCTTTCAGTGCAATTTTTAGCTAGAGTAAATCATAACCATCACTTTCAGAGTAACAGAAAAAGGTACAAACCTGGGTGGCCTTCTCCAACTGTAGTTTAAGATCTGTCAGTTCCATATTCGTATCATGGAGCTGGGCTTTCAGCTTTTCATTTTCGGCTAGAATTTGTTCATAAAGCTATACAAATTAGGGGAAAAGAAAGTTACTTTTCTGCCTTTTTTTGGTAAACAATTGTAAGATTTCTCAATGATTAGCTTGCAATATTAAAACAGAAAGATTAATTTAACGTATGAATTATTAAAGACTACTAAAATGTTTCAATGCTTTGGGGTTTCAAGGCAGCCATTTTTGGTTATGCAGTTTTTGTCCCACACAAACTTTAAAAACTAGTTTCAATATGTAAAATGTATGACTTCACTGAAACTCCTGACTTTTCAATTGCCATTAGGAAAAATTCAGGAGTTCCCACTGTGGAGCAATGGGGTTGATGGTGCCTTGGGAGCACCGGGATGCAGGTTCAATCCTCTACCCAGCACAGTGGGTTAAGGATCTGGCAGTGCCACAGCTGTGGCTTAGGTCACAATGACAGCTCGGATCTGATCCCTGTTCCGGGAACTCCATATGGCTCAAGGGAAATCAAAAAAGGAAAAAAAGAGAAATTCAGTTCTGGTAAAGAGAGACTACCTATCTGTACAGTGACGAGAGCTGGAGTAATGGAGACATCTTGCTCTTTATTTGGGGTCTGTGAGCTTTTCTGCCTATCGTTCCCTCTTTAATTTCCTACACTGAGAATGGAGTACCAGTTGCATTTATCATTATATTTATATCTCTTGAACATTTTCCTAACACTTGAAACTACTTCGTGGAGTTCCCACGATGGCGCAGCAGAAACGAATCAGACTAGGAACCATGAGGTTGCGGGCTCGATCCCTGGCCTCGCTCAGTGGGTTAAGGATCTGGCGGTGCCGTGAGCTGCGGTGTAGGTCAAAAACACCGCTCGGAGGTGGCATTGTTGTGGCTGGTGTAGGCCGGCAGCCATAGCTCTGATTCAACCCCTAGCCTGGGACCCTCCATATGTGGCCTGAAAAGCAAAGGAAAGAAAACTACTTCTTTTCCCCTTGTCTCTACGCCCACAGCCACAGATGGCTATGATCACCTCCCACTGAGACATTTCTACTATTAGAATTGTTCTCCTGACCTCCTGCTAATCTGTACTCTACATAACAGCAAGAGCTAAACTTTTCCAAAAAGACAATCTCTGAATTGTCATATGCCAACCCTTCCATTAACTCCCATACATTAAAAACCACTGCATGGCTTCCCGCTGTTCTCAGTTGAAGGATACCCTTCGAACAGCCTGGAAGGCACATCTGTCGGCTGCAACGTGACACCCACCACCCACTGCCTCCACTCTATCAGCCACACCGAAAACTTAATTATTTCAATGCATCATGCAGCCTTCCACCACCAGCCTGGTCTGTGTGCTCGCAGTTCCCGCCAACGGGAACGCTGTTTCTCCCAGTTTTGCTCTTTATCTGCCCATCATCTTTCTGTCCTTGACTGAAGCTTTACCTCCTGAGGAAATCTATCTTCAGGCCTTGGTACTTTCTTCTCTTACAAACCTGTCTCTTTGCTTCAGGGTAATGGTTTCAATTTTAAAATTACACACTGATTAGTGAGTATGATGGCGTGACAACGTCAGTCTGTCTGCTCCTGGGAAGAGGCCCAAAGGAGCTGGGTTGCTCTCTACATCTGCACTGCCCTCGCGCAGACGTCGCTACTAAGCACAGTGCAGGCTTCCGGTTTTTACTCAACAGAGACGGAACCTTATTTCTAACAAAGTGACCTGCTACCTTCCTTCTCTTGCTGATGTGGGCTGCAAGAAAGTGGCTAATTCATGGAGTTCCCGTCGTGGCGCAGTGGTTCACGAATCCGACTAGGAACCATGAGGTTGCGGGTTCGATCCCTGGCCTTGCTCAGTGGGTTAAGGATCTGGTGTTGCTGTGAGCTGTGGTGTAGGTCGCAGATGCGGCTCGGATTCCGCATTTCTGTGGCTGTGGTGTAGGCTGGCGGCTACAGCTCCGATTCGACCCCCAGCCTGGGAACCTCCATATGCTGTGGGAGTGGCCCAAGAAAAGGCAAAAAGACAAAAACAAAAACAACAACAGAAACTGGCTAATTCAAATGGCTGCCAAATACATGGGGACATGTACAAACACCACAAGCCTTTTTTCTCCAACTAACTTCATTAGGTTTATTCAAAGCTTATAATACAAAGAATCATGATTGTCAGAATTCTAGACTGTTAAGCTTCCAGGACTTATTTTTAAATTTTTTAATTAGTTCCATCTTTAATCTTTAACAGCCTTTGAACTATCCTAAGTTTCAGTTACTTGGGAAAAACTACATTCTCCTAGGAAAGGCCATATTCTTGGTCTGGCTGCTTCCTATTAACAAATAAAGAAAAGATCATGCACCCCCCGCCCCCGCCCCAATCTACTCAACGTTTCCCTTCTGCTCCATCACAGCACCGGCCTGAGACGCTTCCAGGTGCACAAAGTCCTAGTATTTCCCCCTTTCCTAAAACAAGCAAACTGCTACTGATGATCCACTTAGCATTAATTGCCCCAAACTGAAAACGGAAATAAGTTATCTCAAGAAACTAATTTAATTACGAGTTTCCAGGAATAATATCCAACGTAAATATCTCCACGAAAAGATTATTTTTAATTAAATATAACTTAACCCAAGTACCTTTTTAAAGTCGGTTGAATCATCCTTTTCTAGCCTGCTACTGTAAGGTTTTCTTTCTTCTAAGTAACTGTATGATCCAGAGCGACCCAGCAAGGAATCATACCGATCACTAGCTGACGTAGAACTGGTCTCGTATCTTCAAGAGATGAGCTTGAGTCAAAATCTTTATTATGAGCTTTCACAACTCACATTAACATGCATCTTAGTATATATTAATTTGACATTTCAAAACAGTAGGTAATATTCTCCCTCATCTGTTATCTAATCAACTTTCAGGATCTATAATAAGTAAATGGGAAGTTATTTTTAATACTACTTTTCATTATTGGAGAGAAGGATTCAAAATCTCCTTATTTGGAGTTCCCGTCGTGGCGCAGTGGTTAACGAATCCGACTAGGAACCATGAGGTTGCAGGTTTGGTCCCTGCCCTTGCTCAGTGGGTTAACGATCTGGCGTTGCCGTGAGCTGTGGTGTAGGTTGCAGACGCGGCTTGGATCCCGCATTGCTGTGGCTCTGGCATAGGCCGGTGGCTACAGCTCCGATTCAACCCCTAGCCTGGGAACCTCCATATGCCGCGGGAGCGACCCAAGAAATAGCTAAAAAGACAAAAAAACAAACAAACAAAAAAAAAACAAAAAACTCCTTATCTGAAAGTCAAAACTGGTTTCATATCATGAGAAATTATTTCAACAATTTTGAACCGTGCATTTTTGTCACATTTTAACATCTCTGAAATCAGAACAAGGCTTACTATGGCATCTCAGAGTTTAAGTGGCAGTGCTTTTCCTTTTTTGTAAAGTCGCATATAATTATATTTTAAAATTAGGAACATTAGATAATACAAAGTGATCAGTACTATGCCATTTTATACAAGCAACTGGAGCGCCTGTGGATTTGGGTACTGGAGGGGCGGAGGGGCGGAGGAGGGAGGGAGGCTGCAGTGTCCCAGAACCAATCCCTGGGGGATGCTGAGCGACAAGAGGAACAGCTCTGTCCGAAAGCACAAGAACGTATCTAAGGATGAGCTCCTCTTGTCTGACTCTGAATTTGGGTAACCTCTACGATAAACGCTATTGCTCTACATTTCAATTCAACAGAGACATTGGCATATTCAAATTTGTTCTTGGTCGTACAGCTTTGGTTAATAATTACGGTCAAGAGAAGCAGAATGAAAACTGTATTCAAAGATACTGCGGAAGTTCTCTGAAAAGATGAACAATTTGAGACACTGAGAAGATGACACTTTTAGAAGTGTCTTCACTGGTTTTCTTTATCTAGAGCAGGCGTAAGAGAGAAAATACTGAACACCTAATGGAATACACTTATGATGGGTTTCATCACACGCTGATGTGAATAAGGGGATGGTTAACGCTGAAGTAACTTAAGCAGCTTAGGGAAACTCAAGGAAAAGTTATCACTGTGGCAAAGATTTGAGGAAAACCTTCTTTCTTAGCGACTTACTGTTACTACTGAACTAGAAGTACAGCCACTGACAAAGAAAGCTATTACCATTTATTAGGTCATCTAAATATAGATTTGATTACTAAAGTAACTCAATCAACTTAGAAATTCATACATATTTAGCAACATACTTCCAGAGAGAAGGAAAATGAGAAACAGATCAGTAAAAAAGTAAAACATACCTGGAAATGGAATCTGTCTATAAGAGAGAACATAGGCGTCACTAAATTTCTATGCTTCAGTAAAGCAACTCTTTGATTAATCAAGTAAAATATAACATCAATACGATTTTCACACCAACCCCTGTTTATTATACACACTTTAACTTCAATGTGGTTGTTCTTTGAAAGAAATTCTAGAACAGTCTTTGTGTATTTCTACATGTTCAATACTATGTAATTACATTTGGCAATATAGTCATATTCTGTGAATTCCTACAAATGTCATCATATATAGTTTGTTTCATGAGAAGGAAAAAAAGGGGCTAAGACACATATCCATTACTTATACCCACTTAACAGGAGAAAGTAACGACATATTTACATTAAGAAATAAATGCAAATTTATCATATGACATCTCAAAGCAGCTATTTTTCCAATTTTTTTTTTGAGGCAATAACATAAGAGAAAAACAAATGAACATCGAAAGTATTTTACTGCAACAGTATATATATCTATTGTTTAAAATTTACTTTCTGGAAATCCAGAAAGTACATTTCTTTCAAGTTTAGCAATAAGGGGATAGGAAATGATGACTAATTTTCTCAAGCAAGTGGTATGCCATGGTTAAGTTCCATCAACTCTTCTTATCTAATGGTAAAATAATCAACAGGATAAAACAGTCTTACTGGAGTCAAAGAACTTTTTTTTTTGGTGGTCATCTCTGGCTCTTTTTCCTTCTACTGAAACAGTCATTGGAATCTGTAATCTTCTATAAAGTCACTATTCAGAATTTAGATATTTTATCTTCCCATTATATTTATCTTTAAATGCACTCTGAAATCATTGGGTTCCTTTGGGACTGTTTGACTAAAACTGTCCTACTAAAGTCTATTTAAATTTCCTGTGCAAGACCAATTTTGTACTTGCTTCCTTTTATTTTATTTTTTTTGATGTAATGCTTTATTATTTTTTAGTTTTATAATAATTAACAATTTTGGAGTTAAATTTCAGTTTTCAATATGTCATTCCAATGTATAAACTGCTAAGGTTAGATTCTGAAAGTTCTTCTCACAATAAAAAAAATTTGTACTTCTGTGTGGTGACAACTGTTAACTAGACTCTTTACACTGATCATTACACTAGATACTAGATACGAATATGGAATAACAACTTCCTACACATGAAACTAATGTAACACTGTGTGTCTTTAAAATACTCTTTGTGCCCCTTTCCAGTGCCTCCAACCCCGACCCCAGAAAACCAATGGTCATCTATCCCCAGCTTGCACAAGCGTGTGCAGTAACTGTCTCGCATGAATAAACATAAATACAAGTAAAAAGCACCCCTTAAAAACGGTATTTACCTGCGTTTCCTTCTTACTGGACCCCTCCTCCGTATCTGATTGTTGTTCTTGTTCATTTTCATCGCTCTAAAACAGATTGCCAATTTGTTTGAGAAAAGTAAAAATAAACTTCAGTTAATATTAAATTAGGGCTTTTCTATTTTAAAATGATCCTTGAGAAAACTCTAACAGGAAATGGAAAAAGGAAAACTGTTTTTTAAGTGGGAATTTTTCTACCCTATTTAGAGGAAGCCAGTTTTGTCTACATGGTACAATTTCCGTAGGTTAGCACACACGGTCAAGAAAGACCACCTACCTAACATCCTTTTTTAAATTTTTTCTATTTTTGGGGCCACACTATGGAGGTTCCCAGGCTAGGAGGCCAGGGAAGGTTCCCAGGCATATGGAGGTTCCCAGGCCAGGGCTCCAATCAGAGCTATACCTGCCAGTGTACGCCAGCGCCACGCAAGCTAGATCCCAGCCGCGTCTGCGACCTACATCACAGCTCAGGGCAACGCCGGATCCTTAACCACTGAGCGAGGCCAGGGACCAAACCAGCAACCTCATGGTTCCTAGTCCGATGCGTTTCCACTGCACCGTTAAAGGAACTCCCTACCTAACATTCTGATTTAGGAAGCACATACTGGGGATGAGGAAGCTGGAGGCTTAGTATAAAAAAGAAGACACTTAATTTTATATTGCAATGATACCGAATGTACTTCACAGCTTTATTCTATAAATGTGGCGAGATTATGCAACAGTTCTATTATGTTTAGGTAGTTCACCATCTAGAAATTTCTTGGGAGTTTACAGCACACGAAATAGAAAACTCAGGTCTTAGCAGGCTAAAAGCCTAGACTCCAGGCAACGAGAATATTCTACTTGAACATCTCAACAAACCTTAAAGAATTGAAAGAAAAAAAAAAAGAAGTTGCATTTAAACATAACTGGTTCAGGCTCACTATAAAAAAGCCACAGGCTTTAAGACTAATCCATCCCAGGGGGAGGAAGTGGGATGGACTGGGAATTTGGGGTGAGTAGATGCAAACTATTGCATTTGCAGTGGATAAGCAATAGATCCTGCTGTACAGAACAGGGAACCACATCTAGTCACTTGGGATGGAACAGGATGGAGGATAACGTGAAAAAAGGATGTGTGTGTGTGTGTATATGTATATGTATATATATATGTATAGCTGGGTCACTCCGCTGTACAGCATAAATTGACAGAACACTGTAAATCAAATATAATAATAATAAAAAAATCCAACTAAACCATCCTATTTCATACTGGTATAGCTATTTTCAGCTATGTGACCTGGAGTAAATTTATTAAGAAAATTTTTAAGCTGTAGTTACCTCATTCAAAAACTGGGGATAAAAATGTTACAGAACTGTCCTAAGGAATGAGAGAGAATCTTTGCACAATCTATCATGTGGTACCTAGCAAAAATGATATGTGAAGTTACTAAGTGAACAGGAGAAATCAATGCTGTTATCACTTAGTATTACTTATTAATAAAAGTGGATGAATTCCACAACATGAACTGATTGTGTATATATACTATTTCATGGGAGAACAGTGGAATGGAGAACACGAGAGGCAGCTGAAAGGGAAGGAAGTGCTGACAAGAGCTGTAATCTTTGCCAAGGGCAGATGGAGGAATAAATATCCTGACTCCTTGCTCTTCCCAACCTCCAACAGGAAGACTGGCCAGGGAATCTGTTGATACAAATACAAGTTCTGAAATTGAAGCTGTGATTAAAAAATGTCCAACAAACAAAAGTCTAGGACCAGATGGCTTCACAGGTGAAGTCTATCAAACATTCAGAGAAGAGTTAACACTTGTAATTCTGAAACTATTCCAAAAATTTGCAGAGGAAAGAGTATTTCCAAAGTCACTCTATGAAGCCACTATCACCCAAATACACAAAACCAAAAAAAAAAAAAAATGTCGCAATAAAAGAAAATCACAGGCCAATATCACCAATGAACATAGATACAAAAACCTTCAACAAAATATCAGCAAACTGAATTGAACAATACATTAAAAGGATCACACACCATGATCAAGTGGGATTTTTCCTAGGGATGCAAGGACTTCTAAATATCACAAATCAATCCGAATGATACACTACATAAACAAACTGAAAAATAAAAGCCATATGACCATCTAATTAACACCTGATTAAAAAACCCTCCAAAAAGTGGGCATAGATGTTACCTATCTAAACATGATAAAGGCCATAGATGACAAACCACAGCGAACATCATTCTCAATGGTGAAAAGCTGAAAGAATTACTGCTAAGATCACGAATAAGACAAGGATATCTGCTCTCACCACTACTATTCAATACAGTTTTCGAAGTCTTGGAAAATCAGAGAAGCAAAAGAAATAAAAGGAATCCAAATTGGAAAGGAAGAAGTAAAACTATCACTGCTTGCAGATACAGTGATCTGATATGATATGATACCTAGAAAATCCTAAAGATGCTACCAGAAAACTGCTAGAGCTCATCAATGAATTTTGTAAAGTTGCAGGACACAGAATTAATACACAGAAGTCAATTGCATTTCTATATACTAACAATGAAAGATCAGAAAGAGAAATCAGGGAAACAATCCCTTATACCACTGCATCAAAAAGAAGAAAATACCTAGGAATAAACCTAAAAAGACAAAAGACGTGTACAATGAAACCTGTAAGATGCTGATCAAAGAAATCAAAGAAGACACAGAGATGGAATGATACACCATGGAAGAGTCAATATTTTCAAAATTACTATAATACTCAAGGCAATCTACTGATTCAATGCAATTCCTATCAAATTACCAGGGATGTTTTTCACAGAACTAGAATAAAATATTTTAAAGTTTGTTTGGAAGCATAAAAGTCCCAGAGTAGCCAAAGCCATCCTGAGAAAGAAAAACTGAGCTGGAGGAATCAGGCTTCCTGACTTAAAGCTCAGAATTAAACCCACACACCTACGGTGAAATAGTCTATGACAAAGGAGGCAAGAATATACAACGGAGAGACGGCAGTCCCTTCAATAAGTGATGCTGGGAAAACTGGACAGCAACATGTGAAAGAATGACATTAGAACATTCTCTCACATCACACACAAAAATATAAACTCAAAGTGGATTAAAGACCTAAATATAAAGACTGGATACCATAACACTCTTAGAAAAACACAGGCCGAACACTCTGACAAAAACCACAGCAGTATCTTCTCAGAGCCACCTCTTAGAGTAATGACAATAAAAACAAAAATAAACAAATGGGATCTAATTAAACTTAAAAGTTGCTGCACAGCAAAGGAAACCCTATACAAAATGAAAAGACAGCGTACAGAAGGGGAGAAAATATTGGCAAATGAAGCAATTGACAAATCTTCAAAATATACAAAATATATATATATATTTTTATATATATATATTTAATCTTCAAAATATACAAAATATATACACCCCTCCTGCAGCTCAATACCAAAAGACAAACAACCCCATCAAAAAATGGGCAGAAGATCTCAACAGACAATTCTCCAAAGAAGACAGAGAGATGGCCAAAAAACACATGAAACCATGTTCACCATCACTCATTATTAGAGAAACGCAAATGAAAACTACTAGGAGGTACCACTTTACACCCGCCAGAATGGCCACCATCCAAAAGTTTGTAAACTAACAAACAAACAATAAATGCTGGAGAGGGTGTGGAGAAAAAGGAACCCTCTTACACTGTTGGTGGGAATGTAAACTGGTGCAGCCACTGTGGAAAACACTACGGAGATTTCTCAAAAAACTAAAAATGGAATTACCATTTGATCAAGCCATCCTACTCCTGGGCATCTATCCAGAGAAAACCATGACTCGAAAGGATACAGATAACCCCAGTGTTCACTGCAGAGCTATTTGCAACAGCCAAGACATGGAAACAACCTAAATGTCCATTGACAGAGCAGTGGATCAAGAAGAACCGGTACATATACACAGTGGAATATTACTCAGCCATTAAAAGGAACGAAATAACGGCATTTGCAGCAACATGGATGGACCTAGAAATTATCGTGCTAAATGAAGTTGGACAGTGAAACACAAACATCATATGCTATCACTTATATGTAGAATCTAACAAAAGGATACAATGAACCTTTTGGAGAACAAAAACTGACTCACAGACTTTGAAAAACTTAACAGTTATCAAAGGAGACAGGTTGGTGGGGAGGGATGGGCTGGGGATTTGGGGTGGAAATGTTGTAAAATTGGGTTGGGATGATGGTGGTACAACTATAAATATAATAAAATTCACTGCATTAAAAAAAAAGTGGGGAGGCTCAGAGGTCCTGCAAAGTAGTAACTGGAAAAAAAAAAAAAAAAAAAAAAGAAAAAAAGAGAAAATCTAATAATAGAGCAAAAACTTGCCTAACTACACACCACCCTTTCTTTGACAGAGCCCTTGCCTCTTTCAGTGCATAGTCTGGCAGAGGTTCGGTCATGTGGCTGTGAAGGGAAAAGGAGCCCTGTGCTGATGACTGATTAGAACACAGTTCAGCGCAAGCTCAACCTCAAAAGACGAGTATTGCCAATGTGGATCTCAGGAAGAGTTCTTATAATGCTGGTAAGCGCATGACTCCAGAAGGGGAAAAATAATACTTAATAAATATAACTTTTCCTATTAAACTCCTAGTACAGATAAGTTATTAAAAGATAAGAATTTTTGAGTAGTAAGTTTTACTATGTTAAGGTGCTAAGACCGTGAGGTTTGATTTTTCTATTATTAAAATGCTACTGGGCAATCAATTAAAGTCGACCAGATCTCAGGTACTTCCTGACAGAGGGCAAAACATCTTGACAAGAGGACAGTGAACCAGAATCTGATCATTCTTCTACTTGAAACTACCGATTTATAGGAAATATAAAAAAACACACGAGGGAGCGGAGGGAGTTCAGGTCGTGGCTCAGGGGTTAACGAACCCAACCAGGAACCGGGAGGATGGGGGTTCCATCCCTGGCCTTGCCCAGCGACTTGAGTATCCGCCACTGCTGTGAGCTGTGCTGTGGGTGCAGATGTGGCTCCGACCCTGTGTTGCTGTGGGTGTGGCTGTGGCATAGGCCAGCAGCTGTAGCTCCAATTCGATCCCTCACCTGGGAACTCCCATATGTGCCATGGGTGTGGCCCTAAAAAGCAAAACACACAAACAACAGAAAACTCCACATGAATATGTTAAACTATACTTCAGGAAAATGATTACCAAGTCCATTAAAAAAATAACTGTAAGAAAAAACGAGATGGAGGGAGTAATTAAAAGAGACCTGGGGAGTTCCCGTCGTGGTGCAGTGGTTAACGAATCCGACTAGGAACCATGAGGTTGTGGGTTCGATCCCTGGCCTTGCTCAGTGGGTTATGGATCTGACATAGCTGTGGGCTGTGGTGTAGGCTGCAGACGTGGCTTGGATCTGGAGTTGCTGTGGCTCTGGCGTAGGCCACCTGCTATACTCCGATTCGACCCCTAGCCTGGGAACCTCCATATGCCACAGGTGAGGCCCTAGAAAAGACAAAAAAAACAGAAAGACACACACACACACACACACACACTAAAAGAGATCTTGAAGAAATAACTAATCATAATGTATTGTCCTTATCTGGATCCTAATCAAATCAGCAAAGTAAAAAATTACAACAACCATTTGTGGCAATATGACCCAAAAGGACATTAAAACTGAATGGATATTCATATGCTATCACTGACATGTGGAATTTAAAAAAAGAACACAATGAACTTCTCTGCAGAACAGACACTGACTCACAGACTTTGAAAAATGTATGGTTTCCAAATGAGACAGGTTCGGGGGGTGGGAGCATGCGCTGGGGGTTTGGGATGGAAATGCTATAAAATTGGGTTGTGATGATCGTTGTACAAGTATAAATGTAATAAAATACATTGAGTAATAAGAAAAACCTGACTGGATATACAATTTTTATTGTCTATTCAAAAAGAAACATGATCATGATACTGTGATTATTTACTATGTGATAAAGAATTGTGGTTTCTTTTGTTATTTTTTATTTTATTTTACTAATTTATCTTTTTTGTGGGGGGTGGGGAGCCCTGCACTGGCAGCATATGGAAGTTCCCAGACTAGGGGCTGAACTGGAGCTACAGCTGCCAGCCTACACCACAGCCAGATCCTTAACCCACTGAGAAAGGCCAGGGATCGAATCTGCATCTTCATGGATACTAGTCAAGTTTGCTACCCCTGAATTACAATAGGAACTTGTTCATTATTTTTTAAAAATAAAATTTTAGGGAGTTCCCGTCGTGGCGCAGTGGTTAACGAATCCGACTAGGAACCATGAGGTTGCGGGTTCGGTCCCTGCCCTTGCTCAGTGGGTTAACGATCCGGCGTTGCCGTGAGCTGTGGTGTAGGTTGCAGACGCGGCTCGGATCCCGCGTTGCTGTGGCTCTGGCGTAGGCCGGTGGCTACAGCTCCGATTCAACCCCTAGCCTGGGAACCTCCATATGCCGCGGGAGCGGCCCAAGAACCAAGAGATAGCAACAATAACAACAACAAAAAGACAAAAAAATAAAAATAAATAAATAAATAAAATTAAAAAAAAAAAATAAAATTTTAATTATTTCAAAAAAGGAGTCCTTCCTCTTAAAAATACATACCAAAAGTTTTATAGATGAAATGATATAACTAAGATTTTCTTTAAAATAATGAGTTGGGAAAGTGGTAGGGATTTAGCTTAAACAATGAATACCTGGGATGGGGGTCATACACTTTTTTTTTTAACGCTTGAATTTTTCTTTCCTTTCCTTTTTTTTTTTTTTTTTTTTGTCTTTTTGCCATTTCTTGGGCCGCTCCCACGGCATATGGAGGTTCCCAGGCTAGGGGTCCAATCGGAGCTGTAGCCGCTGGCCTACGCCAGAGCAACACCAGCCCCAAGCCACCTCTGCGACCTACACTACAGCTCATGGCAACACCGGATCCTTAACCCTCTGGGCAAGGCCGGGGATCGAACCCGCAACCTCACGGTTCCTAGTCGGATTCGCTAACCACTGAGCCACGACGGGAACTCCTTGAATTTTCCTATATTAAAACTTTTTTAAAAGAAAAAATAATTCAGACAAAAAAAAAAAAAAAAAAAATCCCCCCCAGACCAAATTATTTACGCCCTTCTCTAGATGAATGTTGTACTGACAGTATAAATTTCACATTAACTGTGTTTCCCTATAGTTCGTTCTCCTGCAGGTGAACAGCGATGTCAGGCATACAATCACCAACCAAGGGAAAAAAAAGTCACATTTTATAGGATTGCTATAATTTACAAATAAGTAAAGCACTACTTCTTTCCAGTATCACAATGAAATGGAAATAACTGTTATGTCTATAATTGTATTCATGAAAACGGGATTAAACGTAAAACATCTTTCTTTCAAGAACCACTAAGACAAATGGGCAGTTTAGCCATTATACAATAATCAGCATCTGTACGCTCAGCGGTAGCCATTATTACTTTTACTCCAAAATTGGGACGGTACTCTCGCTTTTAAGTAGTATCAGAAGTTTAAGTAGTTATTTACCTTTATAAAGAACTCTTCTGATTTAAATAAGTCCGCTAAAACCACAATGATGATCTCCAGAATGTACAAACTGAGGCATTTAAGAAATCACTAGTGTATACTCTTGGGACGATTAAGCACACTACCAAGTAGTTATATTTTAAGAGGTTCTCACATCTTGTGTCCAAAATGAAACGCCTGTAGATCTTCTCTTTTCTCGTGGTCGCCGTCGCTCTCTGATAGATTTAGGTTGTGATTTATCTTCTCCCTCTTTCTCCTCTTCTCTCTTTTCTCCTTCTGTTAAGGATTAAAAAGAATCACATGGCAGCAATGCATCTTGACAATATTTGGCAAAGTAAATGCAAAAAAGTTCTAAGGCAATCTCCTTTGTGAAGCCTTCTAAAATTCTCTAAATAGCAATAATTTTTGCTCCTCTCAACGCTCCTGTAACACTTGGTTTAAATATCAATCTTTATCTCCCACTAGATACATATATATCCTTGAGGATCAAGATGAGAGCACATTTTAACAACTTCATTTTTCCAGTGCCTAAAACACAAATCTTGCTTAAAAGATACACTTAATAACGTGTGATGAACAGAAAACACCTGAACTGTACAAAGAGAAGGGGCCCCAGTTATTAATGCCTGACAAGAAGATAGTTATTACACCCCAAATTAACAATTCAAGAAGAAAAAACCAAACAGCTTGTAATGATGGAACTGCGATTAGGCATCATAAAAATTTATCCGTTTCTGCGTCTACCATTCCCGGTCCTCACTGAGTAGTAGAATGAATACAAAATTCATTTCATTTCTATCTGTATCTAAGAGCAAACCTTTTTTTTCCCCTCTAGAAAAAAAATTATCTTTTATTAAAAAAAACCCAACATAAACAAATGTTAGTCTTCAAATTTATTCCCTCCCTGGGACAGTTAAAGAGCTTCAGACGTATGAGAAGAGTTATTAGGGCCTCTGAATATGCTTTAAAATAAGTAGACATATATGAAACAAAGTAATGCTAAAAATGAAAAGACTCCTTATGTTATTAGCAGAGTTAAAAGTAAAAGAAAGCCCCAAATTGTAGTATTAATAGGGGTTTTAAATGTGTTTTTAGATATACTTTAGAGCAAAAGTCTCAAACACCAATATCTACAGCGGCCATGGAGGTTACATGAAGGGTAAAATGGCCAGGGGGGGGGCGCTCTCCCAAGGGGGTGGGAGTGGGGCTGCTACTACTTCGCTTTAGTCAATTGCTGACATGGGAGAATTCAGATGCAGTGTCGCCAAAACTTCCAACTTTTCAAGAGAGGAACTTGTATGCAAATACCTTAATTTTAAATGTTGGTTCAAAGTTTCTACAAACATTATGTGGGCCTCACAATTAATGGTTTAAAGAACTGAAATATCTCAACAACCAACACAAGAAAAGCAAGCTGAAAATTGAAAAAAACTTACTTTTGTGAAGTTTAGTCCCATACAATTACTGATATTCTCACGACTAATACTATGTTATGCTTTTAAAATATGAGATGCCTAAAATTAGGATTAACTTTATTTAGTACTCATCTCTTATCTAAGAGATAACTAGTGTTTATTTTTATGTATTTATTTATTTTTAATTTTTTAATCTTCCCACTGTACAGCAAGGGGATCAGGTTATCCTTACATGTATACATTACAATTACAATTTTTCCCCCACCCTTTGTTCTGTTGCAACATGAGTATCTAGACAAAGTTCTCAAGGCTACTCAGCAGGATCTCCTTGCATAAGAGATAACTAGTGTTTAAATAGGAAGTTGATACAAAATAATGGGAAATGTTATAGTTAGCATCAGTACACCAATAGATAGCTGAGAAAGAGATCTACTTCTCAAGAAATAAGCATAACAACACTTCTGTTCTGGCAAAGACATTACACGATCTACATAACAGGCTAAAAATGTCCTGAAACGTAATTTTTAGAGAAATGCAAATTAAAGCTACAATGAAGTACCACCTTACCCTGGTCAGAATGGCCATCATTTAAAGAAATCTACAAATAAGAAACAACGGAAAGAGTGTGGAGAAAAGGAAATCCCCTCTACTGCTGGAAGGAGCATAAACTGGTGCAGCAACTCTGGAAAACAGTTTGGAGGTTTCTCAGAAAACTAAAAATATAGCTGTCATATGATACAGCAATCCTACTGCTGGGCATATTATCTAGACAAAATTATAATGAAAAAAGAGACACACACCCCTATGTTCATAGCAGAACTATTCACAATAGCCAAGACATGGGAGCAACTTCAATGCCCACTGACAGATGAATGAATACATGGTGCATGTATACAATGCAATACTACTCAGCCATAAGCAACAACAATGAAATAATTCCATCTGCGGCAACATGGACAGACCTAGAGATTATCATGCTAAGCGAAGTAAGTCAGACAGAGAAAGACAAATATCATTTATCACTTATATGTGGAATCTAATAAAAACGATACAAAAGAATTTATTTATAAAAGAGAAACAGACTTAGAGACACAGAGAACTTGCAGTTGCCAAGGGGAGGGGGGTGGGAGAAGGATGGATTGGGAGTTTGGGATTAGCAGATGCAAACCATTATACATAAAATGGATAAACAACGAAGTCCTACTGTATAGCGAAGGGAACCATACTCAGTATCCTGCGACAAACCATAACGGAAAAGAGTGTGAAAAAGAGTATGTGTGTGTGGTTTGTGTGTCTATAACTGAACCACACTGCTGTAGGGCAGAAGTTATCACACTGTAAATCAACTACACCTCAATAAGAGAAATAAAAGAAGAAGTTACTTAAGATTAATAACCTGCTTCTAGAAATAGTCTCGCGTACCAGTTTTTCTACACTGACTTTTATATGCAGATGGACATAAAGACTTTCATGAACTCTTAGGCTGTAAAGACAGAGAATTCAATGCCAGACCATATAATTTTCTATTTTTATTTTCTACTTTTCTCATTCTCAATCGTCATGTTCTGTTTAGGTAGAATAAGCCCCAGTTTGAGATTATATTTCTTCCGTTAAAACTATTAATTAGGAAAAACGAACTCAAAGAATTATCTGAAGGAAAACAGTGTTTTCGAAATTTGGTCTTCTTACCTCTTTCATTTTCTTTTGTTGATCCTCTGGAGTAAGCAGAAGTTATACCTACAAGACTGTTCGGCCGGTTGAGTTGACTTGAAGCATAGAGTGAGCTGCTCATGGTGGACAGCGAAGAGGATGGAGTGGCTGAACCGGAAGTGGAGGCTGGTCTGTAGCGCTGGTAAGTCTGTGAAACATTAAAATCAACCCCCTTTTGAAATATTAAACACAGGTAAAAACATATACAACACTTAGATTCATTTCAAAGGAAAAGCAATGTTCCAAAAATGCCAAAGTACTTCCGACTTCCAGTTAAAATCCTTCTGAGTTTTTTGCATACGGCTTGTTAGTACACTCATCTCTTGCATGCTGGGACTCATATAAACTATCCACACCACTTGACCCAGCTGTGTTGCTGGGATTCTATTACCTCATCGAATGTTCTGGAGTACTTCTGCTTATATTCATCTTCTCTAGATGTTTCTGATTCTTTCTTTTCTTCTTGCTTCTCCTTATCCTGCTTTTCTTTTTCTTCTTTTTCTTTTTCTTCATTTTCTTGTTCTCTGGTTCGGGTAGAACGACTTCTTCCTATTGTTTTTTCGGCTTCCTGAAGATCAGTCAATGTCACCCCCTGAACACAAAAAAGATAAATTTAATTATGAGAGATATTACAGTTTATTTCAAAGGGATACTTTATAAGCAGATAAATTACATACGAATGCATTAAAAGTCAAATATGCATGTTTGAATTGGTTTCTAAGAAGAATCATTACAAGCAAGCACAATAATAGGTACTGGGGGGACTTCTCTGTGGCTCAGTAGTAACAAACGTGACTAGCATGCATGACGACATGGGTTTGATCTCTGGCCTCGCTTAGTGGGTTGAGGAGCTGTCATTGCAGTGAGCTGTGGTGTAAGTCGCAGATGAGGCTTGGATCTGGCATTGCTGTGGCAGTGGTATAGGCTGGCGGCTGTGGCTCCAATTCAGCTTCTAGCTTGGGAACTTCCATATGCTGTAGGAGTTGCCCTAAAAAAAGACAAGAAAAAAAAAAAAAAAAAAGGTACTGAGAAAGAAAGAAAATATGTGTAAGAAATTGTCTCTACATTCAAGAAATTAACAAAATAACACAGGAACTGACATCAATACCATATGAATATATGAATTTACATGAATATATGGTATTTATATGAATATTCTCAACAAGTTTAGAGAAAGAAGGAAAAGCCAATGTACGTATTATTGTAAAAAATAATTTTTGAAGGTCAGGTCTTGAAAAGAATAGGATGGATTTCAAGAAGTGAAAGTACAAAGACAAAAAAATATGTTAAGATTATAGCAAGCATAGTTTAGCTGAAATATAAGTAATGGTAAGGATTAAACAGCTGAGCCTGGACGTTGGAGCTCCTCAAATACACCAAAGAGAAGGCACAAAGGGATGGAGGAGATTTAATCTGAATGGCAGGGAAGAGGTGAGAAGACGATAACCAGCTGCAGTGGTATTTTTCTCACACTTGAGCATCAGCCTCTTGATACACACAGTATAACAGACCTATTTCCCACCCATTCCAAATACTCATAGAATTATTATTTTTTTTTAGTGCTGCACCTGCAGCATATGGAAGTTCTCGGGCTAGGGGTTGAACTGGAGCTACAGCTGCTGGCCACAGCCACAGCCACAGCAGCACCAGGTTCCGGCCGCACCTGTGACCTACACCACAGCTCATGGCAATGCGGGATCTTTAATCCACTGAGTGAGGCCAAGGATCTAACCTGAATCCTCATTGGGAATTCACGGATTTCTCAGACATCATGTGTGATTCATCTATGATTAACACTTATCAAATATTCTGAGCCAGATGCTGTATTAGGAGTAGAAAAATAAATACTCAGAGAACTCCAACAGCATACGCTAATCAACAGCACAGTTATATACAAAAGGCTTCAGCAGGATTACTAAAGCAGCTGCTATCTTTTAATATCTACTCATATCATACACTGACTTCAGTATCTTCACACAACAGTGAAAAAGGGAAGTGTAATTTATGTTGAACTTTCATGTATTACGTATATCAAATATACCTGTGTGGATCTTCTAGACTGTCTTGCTTGTCTAGATCTTGCTTTTCTTTGGGATTCAGATTCTTCATCTCTAACAGGAGTGAGGTATGATCTACAGTAACAAATAAAAGCTGTTAGTTGCAGATTCAGTACCTGTGAAAGCAATCACAGACAAGTGGGCACAAACGAAACAGCTACGTCTTTTAATGGATTTTAAGGAAGAGTCTTCCGAAAACGGTCAGTCCCATCCGAAATTCAACAATGACGTCCTAAGAGTTTTTTAGATTGGAACTACTCATATTAACATACATTTTTTACAGTTCTTCCTAGCCACAGGGTAGGTTTTTGTTTGTTTGTTTGTTTTGTTTCTTAAACACTAAGTAACTTCATTCCTCCTGGCTACTTCCTTGATTCCCTGCAACCCACCCTAGATGACATGCGATGTGATGTGGTAAACTCGTCTTAGATCTCAATGTCTTTTTATGATAAAATGGTTAGGCCTGAATGCGCCATTTAGGATACAGAATGATGCTGAGCAAGCAGCACTCCCTGTATTCTCATCACCATGCATTTATTAACATTGGCAGACATCATACTCTTCTTCATACTTTAAGTTTTCTAAAAATTTAGGTGGTTTTATACATGAACTACCTTAAAATCAGCATCTTACTCTTGGATCTTAGATTTTCTGATACAGAGAAGAGAATGTGGCATTTATCTTCACTAAATTTGATCTTATAAATCCAAGCCCATGTTCATGTTCCATCCTGTCATAGGTACGTGATTTCAAAAACAAACAATCTATGTCAAGAGGTAAATAATGAATTAAAGGGTCACACAAGCAAAGACAAGACAGAGAGCCCTGCAACGTAAGAAAACCTCCCTCTAATGATCAGTATTTGGGAAGTAGAATTGTTAACACTATCTAGTTATATTACTATCTAGCTCCCATCTCTCAGAGAACATTCTGAAGTTGAGTATTTCTATTTTCTGTTGTTTAATTAAGTGTATCAAATTTTGGAGTTCCCGTCGTGGCTCAGTGGTTAACGATCCGACTAGGAACCATGAGGTTGCGGGTTCGATCCCTGGCCTTGCTCAGTGGGTTAAGGATCTGGTGTTGCCGTGAACTGTGGTGTAGGTTGCAGACGCGGCTTGGATCCAGTGTTGCTGTGGCTCTGGTGTAGACTGGCAGCTGCAGCTCCGATTAGGCTCCTAGCCTGGGAACCTCCATTTGCCACAGAAGCGGCCCTAGAAATGGCAAAAAGCCAAAAAAACCCACAAAAACCAAAACAGTGTATCAAGTTTATACCACCTGTCCCTATTTCCAAACGCTACTTCTTTAAATGCTCTTTTGCTAACTTTAGTGTTCCTCTCAATTTTGTAATGCACTCTGCTCTTTAACCTCCCTGATGTTATTCACATGTTTATAACAAACTTCGGAATTTCTTGGTTTCATGCCTTCCTTATCTTCTATTTTTCTGTGTCCTTTAAAACTCTAAGTTCAGAGAGTACAACACATCTTCAAACTCAGAGTTATTTTCGTTTCTTCAGAATTATTTTTATTTATTTTTTGTCTTTTTGCCTTTTCTAGAAGGGCTGCTTCTGCAGCACATGGAGGTTCCCAGGTTAGGGGTTGAATCAGAGCTGTAGCCACTGGCCTACACCAGAGCCACAGCAAAGCACGATCCGGGCCGCGTCTGCGACCTGCCCCACAGCTCACGGCAACACCGTGCACTGAGCAAGGCCAGGGATCAAACTCGCAACCTCGTGGTTCCTAGTTGGATTCGTTAACCACTGAGCCACGACGGGACCTCCCCAGAACTCTTTTTAAAGAACCCTCATTCTTTCTGATACATAAGAATGCATTTTCTTGCTCTCTGGAGTCATGACTTTCTAAAACTAGAATGCATGATTCATTATTCCGAGGATTCGCCTCCCTGGATAACTAATCCTAAAACGACGAAGCCATTTCTCACCCAGGATCCTAGTTGCCTCAATTTCATCAATTAAGTCTGACTTATTGTTATAGTTAGTTCTAAAGACTGGTTCTCCTTGATTCCACTTTCATTACACATAAACTGTAAGCAAGGTAAGTCAAGAAATTCTCAAAGGGGTGTTTCTAGTTGAATGAGATTTCCAGCAAACTTAGAGAAAGATGAAAATCCCATCACTTTCTATATTTTGACTTTGGTTGTTTTTATCATTTGAGAAAATATCACCTTTCTCTATTTGGTTGAAGAATTTACGGCACTCTATCATAATGATACAACTTTTTTTCCTCTTTTTTCTTTGGTTTTCTATCATTTTTTACTTCTAGGTTTTTAGAATATCTTGAATGATTGTCTTTTTTCTATCATAGTAGCACTATATTCATCTCATCAATACGGCACAGCTCATCAAATCGAAGCATTTCACTGAAGAGCTCTATCTTACCAAATTTGGTGTCTATTAAAATATTAGTACTGATTTAAGTTCATAAAATTTAATTTTTAAAATTAAAATTTTAATAGTTTGTTACTTGGAAAATGGAAGGCAAGGGAAAATTCACTAAATAAAACATTTATTACCATTTCCTTAGTCTGACTTTCTTTTAGTTGAAATTCTGCTACATGTGGCTTCACCTGTACCAATGTGCAGATCCAAAGAGATGAATACAACTGGTGGGAGACCTGCCCTCTCTCCCTTTTATGATGCTCAAAAGCTGGATGCTTCTTTCCCCCATTGTTTTATTATTTCCATTCTGTCTATAAATCGATTTTCTTGAGTTTTGAGGTTTTTATTTAGCTGTAATAGACACGTCCTCATTTTTATAACAACTCCAGTGATTTTCTGGGACAAGAAAGAGGATAACTGATAAAATTTAAATCATAGTTTGAGAAACATTAGTTCAGGAATACAATTTTTGTATTGGTTGTTGTAGAAGTTGGTTATATAAATGCGGAGAAGGCTGTACCTTCCCACCTTCTCCAAGGAAATAATATATTAACTAAAGGGTCTGAAAAGGGCTGAGGGAAGAAAGCTGTTTTAACTGTGCTTAACTCAGCATTTTCCCAGATCCTTTAAGTACGTCTGTTAAGTGTGGAAAAGTGCTCTGGAAATAACAGCTTGTAAAATATGGTCCAATGGCAACTTTTTTATCCATTCGTTTACCATTTACTTATATACCTGCTGGCCTATGCAAGCGATTGCCCTTTGGACTTTTACCAGACGAGGAGAAAAAAGCAATAGAGAGGAAACCTACATGTGATGGCGAATCTGGTTAAATTCAAGTTTACGGCAGCCCAGACGGCTGCGTGCATCACTCTGGCATTTCATGAGCTGCTCCAAAGATATGAATGAACATGAACTGTGAATTCTGATTCCCATTATGTATGATCAGAGTTTTCAGATTTAGTTTAAAACAGGGAAATTTTCATTGCCATTACGGCTGTTTACCCTCACGGCAAATAGCACTATCAACCATCACTTTCTCCTCCAAAGAGCCTTGACTCCGTCTCAACAGTTTGAGGCTGCCACAAACACTAACAGAGCTACGTATCACATCTGGCTTAACATATGCTGGTTAGGGGAATAAAAATTACCAGTGGAAAGATTGCAAAATCTCTTCACTGAAAATTTTCATACAAGTGTGTGCTCCATATTAGCATAAAAAACCAGTCTATCAATTTGCATGCACGATATGTTTTCTGTGTTTGACAGCCCATCTGATATTCAGTTCCTTTCTCCTCCCTTGGTTGTCTAGACAGAGCAGACCTCTAGGAAGAGAAGATAGATAACTCACATTTTTTATGTTTTTAATTCCAAAGAGCTGATCATCAAAAATATGGCAGAATATACCAAATTCTGCTGCTGCTTCAATCACTTTATGTTACACTGTCCTACTGGATCTCTTTCTTACAACTACGTACGATATATAATTTTGCTTGCTAGTCTTAGACTGCTCAGTATTTTCTGAACTCAAATGTTATGCTTTTTTTTTTTTTGTCTTTTTTTTTTGCTATTTCTTGGGCCGCTCCCATGGCATATGGAGGTTCCCAGGCTAGGGGTCCAATCGGAGCCACAGCCACCGGCCTACACCGGAGCCACAGCAACGTGGGATCCGAGCCGCGTCTGCAACCTACACCACAGCTCACGGCAACGCCAGATCGTTAACCCACTGAGCAAGGGCAGGGACCGAACCTGCAACCTCATGGTTCCTAGTCGGATTCGTTAACCACTGCGCCACGACGGGAACTCCGTTATGCTTTTTTAAAATTAACTTTTTTCCCCCAGTAAAAGCAATTATTTTATGTATTATTTATTTCACCAACATTTATTGGCTGAAATATTTATATTTATTTATAATATTTATGCTTTGGTTAGTTAACCAAACTACACCTCTAAAAAACTGAATACCAACCCTTGTTTCTCATTCAGCATTTTTCCTTCCACAGGGAAGAAAAGTGGGCAAATAGGAGCTGGCTGAGCCAAGGGAAATGACAGAAAAAACAGCTATACCAAACCAACATTTCCATGTGAATTCATACCATAAATATGAAGTTATTAGAAAGGAACTGTTTTAGAGTTTGAAAAGACTGTGGAGGATTAGAAAAACTTAAACAACACAAGAATTTGCTATTATGCACCATCTACTTAAAGCTGGCTTCTCCTCTCTACTCCCCAATGCCTGCTTCCCCTAATTTATCAATTAGAAATTTTAATAAAAACAGAAAAATTCAAGAATACCGTGGAATTTAACAGAGTCCACGGTAAACTACATAATTCCTAAAAGTGCATATGTAAGAGTACCTAAAAATGGCATAAATGTATCAATGTCTTTCAGTCACAATATATTCTTAAATCATCATATATACATTTCGGGGGCAAATTTTCAACCACGTACATTTCGAAACCATTAGTGAAATTTAATTAAAAGACAAGAAGAGGCCAAAACCGCAAACAATTATCTGATGTGAAACAAAACACAAACATTAATATTGAACATCACTGAAACAAGTAAGACAAATTTCTGTAGTGGAGATGGGGAAAAATATCAATAGATACATATTTATTTCTCGTGTTATTAGTATCTGTCTGTCCTGATAATACTGCCAAGTATTCAGTTCTCAGTATTTAATGTCTTCTAAGATTAATTCTAAAAAGTTGAAACAACTTTCTGCAACAACATAAAAAACAAAGAAATCTGAGATTAAGAATCATACTTTGCCTGTTCTGAAATAACTGATGATTCTGGGGAGACATTCATTAAGCTTTAACTGTCATTGGAAAAAAAATTTAAAGTATAGAATGCTAGAGATAGAAAGGATTCTAGAAGTTAAAAACTATATAAATCAAACACTTCAGGAGTTCCCGTCGTGGCACAGAGGAAACAAATCTGACCAGGAACCATGAGGTTGTGGGTTCGATCCCTGGTCTCACCCAGTGGGTTAAGGATCCGGTGTTGCCGTGAGCTGTGGTGTAGGTCGCAGATTCCACTCGGACCTGGCATTGCAGTGGCTCTGGCGTAGGCCGGCGGCTACAGCTCTGATTTGACCCCTAGCCTGGGAACCTCCATATGCTGTGGGTGCGGCCCTAAAAGGTCAGAAAAGACAAAAAACAAAAAAAGAAAAACAAACCCCCCCCCCACTTCAATGTACAGAAGAAGACAGGCAAAGAATGCGAGCCTTAGGATTAAGGCAGAGTAAGGAGTAAAAAACTCCTAACCCTTTCCCCCTTTGACTTCCCACCTTCCAAAAAAGCAAAGCCCTCAAATTCATTTTTTTTTAAAAAAGAGAATGATGAATGTCTATGTTCCTCTAACTTTTTTGGCCCTATGATCTCAATGAAAACACCTCAAGAACCTAAAACTGACTAAATTTAAGAGAACGACAAAGCAAGAATAATTAAAATATGATGCGGCCTGTACTGGTTTTCAAATAAAAAAATGCTAACTTTATAGTGGTGTCATAGGAGTATCATTAAATTCACCCTAAAAATAGAAATGAATCATAAATCTATAGATAGAAACTAAAGATGCAATGATGAGAAAACATTTTTTAAATTAATCTTTTTTCAAAATACTTAATGTTTTGATACCTTTCATCTATTCGCCACAAATACTACTGCACGAATGCTACGCCTCACAACAGACCATGCACTTTGCTCGGCCCCAGAGACAGACTGTCTGTATATGAACACTATGTGCCAGAAATAAAACCAAATTCATCTGGTCGGTATTTTAGTTAGGGAAAATATCAGGTACGTAGCTCATTTTGCAAGACTAAAATATCTTAAAGGGTTACATGTAGTTTCCCAAGATGCTCTTTCTCAAGAGGGAAAAGCAAATTCAGAGCTGGGGTTCTGCGTCAGCTGCAGACAGAACTCTGCACTGATGATCCAGTAGTCTTGGGCCCAGCTTTAGCTCTCACCCTTACTACAGTGTAAAGGGGGAAAGCCACCGATACTCTGAGCCTCAGTTTCCTTCTGTGAAGGACATCACAGAAGACCCTAAATTCCTTTCCACATCTATGACTCTACACCAGTTGGCTGCAATAGCAAGAAGTGAGCAATTATTGTGAATATGTTTAAGCACAGAAATACATCCACAGACCTTTTAAAAAGTTTAATTAACGAGTGCCTTCTTGGTACCAGAATTAAAACTAAGTAAATGTGGAGTTCCCGTCGTGGCGCAGTAGTTAACGAATCCGACTAGGAACCATGAGGTTGCAGGTTCGGTCCCTGGCCTTGCTCAGTGGGTTAAGGATCCGGCATTGCCGTGAGCTGTGGTGTAGGTTGCAGACGTGGCTCGGATCCCGTGTTGCTGTGGCTCTGGCGTAGGCCGGTGGCTGTGGCTCCGATTGGACCCCTAGCCTGGGAACCTCCATATGCTGCGGGAGCGGCCCAAGAAACGGCAAAAAGACAAAAAAAAAAAAAAAAAAAACAAACAAACAAACAAAACACTAAGTAAATGTTTTAAACATAATTATTTGGCTCACATACACACATAAGAAACCATTCTTCACCAAGAGAATTTTTATTTTTTATTATTTTTTTTTTTTTTTGTCTTTTTGTCTTTTTTGTTGTTGTTGTTGTTGTTTCTTGGGCCGCTCCCGCGGCATATGGAGGTTCCCAGGCTAGGGGTTGAATCGGAGCTGTAGCCACCGGCCTACGCCAGAGCCACAGCAACGCGGGATCCGAGCCGCGTCTGCAACCTACACCACAGCTCACGGCAACGCCGGATCCTTAACCCACTGAGCAAGGGCAGGGACCGAACCCGCAACCTCATGGTTCCTAGTCGGATTCGTTAACCACTGCGCCACGACGGGAACTCCACCAAGAGAATTTTTAAATGAAATTCTCAAAAATAACAACAACGAAAACAGTTAAGCATTCATCAAATTTCTTAATAATGGGGCTTGTGTGGAGGAACAATAAGAACAATAAAAAGACCTGTTTTTATGATGTTACATCTCGTTTTCCATGAGTATGATTGTACGTGTTTAGATTTTCATCACAAAAATGTTCTGAATCATAACAACCATCAAAAAACCTAGGATAACAGTTCCCATGGTGGCTTCGTGGGTTAAGAACCTGACGTAGTGTCCCTGACGACGTGGGCTCGAGCCCTGGCCCCACGCAGTGGATCAAGGATCGTCCACAGCTGCAAGCTGTGGCCCAGGCTGTCGACGTGGCGCCAACCCGGCGTTGCAGTGGCCGGGGTGCAGGCCAGCCGCTACAGCGCCGATTCCATCCCTAGCCCTGGAACGCCCACAGGCCACGGGTGCAGCGGTAAAAAGAAAACAAAGCCACCTTGGACAGCTAGGTACGGGGCCGACTGTCTAGCTCACTGCTTTTGAGTGAGAACATCCCTTCTGTCAGAGGTGGGTCACCACGCTCAAAGGCTCGTAACTGCTACTGTATCACTTTCCACAGTTCTGAGCCACTGCAGCTTATCTCACGTATTAACCAACGGAAGAGATGATCGCCCACTTACAAAGATTAAAAACAAAAGCAAACGGACAACTCCGATCACGAGGCAAGACGTAAGAGCGGTCCTGTTAGAACCTTTACACACCTGCGTCTCTCCCTGACCTCCGAGGTGGAGGAGACAGTGCCAGAAGTAGTGGTGGTCAGGGTTGTGGTAGCGGCTGCAGCATTGACAACAGCTGGAGCGACAGGGACGGTCAAGGCGGTGGGAACACTGTCCTTGTCTTTCTCAGTACTATCCTCAGCCCATACACGATTTGAGGTACTACGACATCAAAAGCAGCAGCACAAAAAGAGAAAAGGAAAACAGCTAAACAATGAAAGCACTTTCAAGCAGCTGAAAACATGAAAACCACAGGGATGGATTTTTTTTAAAACACAAAGGGAGGCATCGTTCAACAAAGAACCAAACGAGCTGTCAAAGAGAAACGTCCATTTCCAGCACCTAATTCAGGGAAGTGTGTTAAGTCAGGAACGTAATTCCCTCCAGATCATGCACGATCACCTCTTTTCAGGACCAATTTTTGTTTATCAATAATTGAAACGAGGTCAGCGAAAAAAATCCAGAGCCCCACAATCTTCTAAACAAGAACGCATGCACAAACGTAAGCACACAGTAGGTCTGAACACAAAATGGATCTGTGACTCACCTGCTTTGTGTGCCTGCTGAGGAAGAACCCGTTGTAATCTTTGTAGTAGTGCTTGTGCTGGAAAGCAGGCCCTTCTGAAGCCCAGCTGCAGAGGTAACTGTTGGTGTTGATGTGGTGCTTGGAACACTAGAACTAATCAAATCGTCTTGTCTTCTACCAAAGGAGCAACTAAAGGAAAGAGTCATATCTATATAGAATGTGTTGGTATGTGTATTCTACAGCTAATGCCTATGCACTACACAGATTCGCACGGCCAGGGAAAATCTAAAAAATTGTGTTCCTGAATATAACACCGGCTCCAGCACCAAGAGCTGCGTCTACAACTTGCCAGAGTCCATATGATTTCACTAACTTGGCAGTGTATCATTTTGAGGCATCCCTCCACCCGCCAGCAAGATTCAGAGATGCTCTGATAGTGTACATTTCTGGAACTGTTGCAGACCATAGGGTCATGCTAGGTTGGGTCTGAGAAAAACATTTTGGTTTGGGTTTACTCAGGGAAAGTCAAGACTTTTCACATTTTTAAAGAAAATTGTTTTAGCAACAGGTCATATCTGTATGAGCGACCCATGCCTATATTACACTTGTTGATCTTTTATGCTTCTTTTCGGTTGCTTTTAGCAGAGAAAATAATGCATAGGTTTTCCACTCCCTCTCCAATATGCTATTACCAACATTCCAATTCAAGGTATCTCCACTGCTCTGAGTTCTAAGACAAGCAGAAACTCTCCAGGTCACCAAGTGAGATCAATTAAATCACTTATCTATTTCAGCTGCTTTAATCAATTACATAATCGGCTTCAATATGATTATATAACAAGCTCCTTTCTAATATGCCACAATCTAAAAGATATTTCACAGTATATCAAATTTAATTAAAAAACAAATAGGAAGGTGTAAGGTGGAGCATATTTTCACCCATCTTTAAATATATATTCTGTCTTTAAATTGAAGTGTTACTTAAACAAATGCATATTTAATAAAAGTACATTTTTAATATTGTGTTAAACTAAGGGCTCCAAACTGCTCCATATTTTAGTAAAAGAATACACAGAAGTTACTGAAGAATTATGTTATTACCTTTTTTGATAAGTTGATCCTTCATTAATTGAGCTATTCTTTTTGAGATCATCTTCCCACTTTCTTCTTGTATAAGAACTACTTGTTCGCAAACCTAAAGAATCTCTGTGAAAAGAGTATCTTTCAGATGCTGGTAGGTAATTTCAAAATAGGGTTACAAGAGCTGTACATTAACTAACGTTAGCAAAAGTATCAACTAGCAAAATTCCTTGGAAAAACACTTTGGAACAGTTATTAACAGGGGAAACCGATTCTAGCTCTAGGCTTCTATCCCTCAGATATAATCCTAACTGCAAGGGGGATATTAAGATGTTCATAAAAGTTTTATTTATGATCACAAAATACCACACAATTTATTTTTTAATGATTACTTTTTCCATTATAGTTGGTGTTAGACAATTTAAATGTCCACAGATGGGCGAGTGGAAATGGTTACTTGAACCTCAGCAGATCTACTCTATGGAACACTATGTACTGATGAAAAAAAAAAGGTTATTGAAAATATATACTAATATATGTACTGCTTATGAGAGCTCAGGTGAAGGAAAAAGTCGAGACACAAGAATGGATATTATAACGTGATTATAATTATGTTAAAAAAGTTCTCATCCTCTACGTGCTGAGAAGTAGGAAGAAACAACCTACAGTGCTGAGAGTGATTAAGGGCTTTCCTGTGCTCCTTCTCCTTTTCTATCATGTCCTAAACACTTGGACGGCACATACGAGCCTGTGACCTGGAGGGCCGCCACTGTCCCTCACTTTGTTCCACCCACCATGTCTTTTCGCTGGCTCTTTCAGCAGTAGGCCGTGCCTGCCCCTTGTCTCAGTGCCATGTTCTTGGTGTTTCTCCTACTAGGACACCCTCTGGCTCTTCCTGAAACCCACATCCCACAGAATTCCAACAACGCTCACATTTTAACTCTCAGGCCAGACGGTACAGATTTTAGAGTAAACACATGAAGCAAATCACAATGAACCCACCTGTTTTCCTTCTCCTCCATGTCAGATGTACTGGCGAGTCGTCTTGGGATTGTAGGTGCAACGTATGCAAGCCTTGTTCCTTTATTGTCTTTCTCCTACACAACAGGGAGAAAAAAAGTGAGAATAAATCTGTATGATGATCATAGGCGCTGGGACAAGTATTAAGGAAAGAGGATCCAACAATATATAATTATATAGCCATCACAGTGTATTTTATAATATTTCCATAATTCCTAGCTAAACTCGGAAACTGCTGTCTACCAATATTTAAGTACTACAAGCACTGACAGCCTGTTCGAATTAATTTTCTTTTCTTTCCCTTTCTAATCTAGAGTTAGGTCATTATAAGAAAGAAAAATTTCTCCATACTTTAAGGACTTTTTCTAAAATTTCTGTAACATTATTTACAGCAATATAGTATTATAAAACAAAATATCCTTACTTCTTTCAGAGAAATAAGGTCTCCAATAGGTTCACTGGTGAGTCCTAAATATTTATGTTATACAAACTATTTACTATCTTGATATTCTATGTTTTAAAAATATAACGTTAAAATATGCAAAACAAAAAATTACTTCTATTTATCTAAATCTGGATGAGAGTGCAGCAACAATGGTAACTGAGTATTCTCATTACACTGGCATCAAGACCTTGGAAAATAACCGGGCGACAATTTCATACAAAATAAAAATATTAATATTATTTAATGAGAAATTCCACTTCTGAATTTGTCTTTTTTTTAGGGCCACACCTGCGGCATATGGAGGTTCCCAGGCTAGGGGTCCAATAAGAGCTGTTGCTGCCGGCCTACACCGCAGCCACAACCACAGCCACAGCAACACCAGATCTGAGCCATGTCTGCAACCTATACCACAGCTCACGGAACGGCAACACCGGATCCCTGACCCACTGAGCGAGGCCTGGAATACGAACCCACAACCTCATGGTTCCTAGTCAGATTCATTTCTGCTGCGCCACGACAGGAACTCCCACTTCGGAATTTCTTACCCATGTAAACTCGACTACATATAAAGTAAGAACACTATAGGGAAAAAAAATATCCAAGCATTAAAACTGCAAGAGAAAATAATCCATATACGTAAAATAACACTGAATGAACTGTGGTACATTCTATTTAATGCAGGTTAATTCTACTTTTCAAAAAAGTTATTAATTGCTCACTAAGACAAAGCTGTGATGTATCAGATGAAAAAGCTGGGAGTTCCCGCCGTGGCACAGTGGTTAACGAATCCAACTAGGAACCATGAGGTTGCGGGTTCGGTCCCTGGCCTTGCTCAGTGGGTTAAGGATCCAGCGTTGCCGTGAGCTATGGTGTAGGTTGCAGACGCGGCTCGGATCCCGCGTTGCTGTGGCTCTGGCGTAGGCCGGTGGCTGTGGCTCCGATTCGACCCCCAGCCTGGGAACCTCCATATGCTGCGGGAGCGGCCCAAGAAATAGCAAAAAAAGACAAAAAAAAAAAAAAAAAAAAAAAAAGAAAAAGAAAAAGAAAAAGCTGGTAAAGAAATTGCAGTTACTAGGTAAATGCACCCTGTGAGTATAATCACATTCCAGAATAAATGTGCTCATACACTTTGAAAACCTTCCTTAATAAATAATCTTGCTCCTTGATACGCTTTATTATAAATTAGCAACAGAATAAAGGATTCCTTTAATTGAGTATAGTCTCATAATTTATGTTTTAGGCAAATACATCTGATCTTCCCAATTACTACAATTCCACACAGGCATGTGTTTAAGGGAGGTACACTTGTATTATCATATAATTCATGAAGTCAGGTGAATTAAGTTGACACAAAAATCCAATGATACATAGTTGAAAACGCAATAGATTTGATTTTCCTGGAAAACAAATTATAGTTTTTATAGAAATCAAATTGTGAAATAATTACCTTTTCTTTATTATCCAAAGAGGAGGAAAGTCTAGGACTTGAAGCTGAACGTATAACACCTGCAGTGTCTTTTTCTTTCTGTGCCTCTTTAGATGCGGTTATCTCCGCAAGGGCGCCGTAACTGCCAGTCTTTCTAAGTCCTAACCTCCAGGATGCAGGAGACTCATCTTTCCTCTCTTCTTCTTTGGGAGAAATTTTTGTAGCTGGAGTTGGAAACTGTTTTTTATTTTTAAAGAAAAGGAAAAAAATTATTAGGCCTGGTCAGTCCTTAAGCTGGAAATGGCAAGCTTAGAGATAGGATGTTTAAAATTACAGTTAATAGTTTCAGGAGAAACACTTACTACCAAGTAGGTTAATGTCTTAGTCAAAAATGTAAAGATCTAAAACTGAAAAAGGAAATATGACCTTTCCAGATGTTAGATTTAAGAAAACACACTCCACACTTTGTATCACACAGAAAAATTATGATGCAAATCCAGAGAACAGAAATGAGCACAGCATAAGGACTTAAAACCATGCATCTTTGGAACCAATCAATATTCACATTAAACTTGTTATGCTGTAACCTAATATAAATCCTTGCACATAGAAATGCCTCACCATAGACTTTTCACCCTTACTGGGCACAAGAACAATGCCAGTCTTGCGCAAGCCCTGCCTCCATGATGCAGGATCTACTGATTCCACCACAGGCATGATGGGAGCAATGAAATCATACTAAAGCCAATTAAAATAAGACAGGTAAAGAAATGAAGATTGAAAGTATGAAAACAGAAACCAACATTATGTGCAAAGCATACTTTTTTCTTTATAAAAGAATTTTCTAGTAAATTAAAACCAAATAACTGGGTAATGATCCAATCTTTAAAAGTCACTGGGAACAAGTTCTAGTTATGGCATGAGAGAACCTGAAAGAATCTAACAGAGAAACTGCCAAGGCAGTTAAAGGCACAGAGAACAGATACTACTACTGTATGGTGTGAATAAACTATTGCACTTGAATTTTGTTTTTATTCTTTATATACTTGGGTTAAAAAAATTTTAATCCGGCATCATCAAGAAAGTAATCATTAATGCATTCCCAATTATAACAGTCAATTCAACAGTAGTTTAAATATCATAGCCTTACATTTACTGCTTGCTTTTCCCACCAAACACTAAACATTTCAACTAAAAACTATTTTTTGTACAAATTTTTCTTTCATTTTCAGGGCTTTCCAACAGCCCTAAAAATGAAACATCTGTGATCCTTAACTAGTTCACTTTATCAACTTCATTTACTGAGTTTAAATATTCAACCACAGTTAAATAAAGACGGTTAATATATCAACTAACTACTACAAGCATAGGACACGGATAATTAAAAACCCCAAAAAACTTTCTTTCATACTTACTGCCAAGGTTTGTCATGTTAGCAGTGTAACAGAGCCTGTTAGAGCATCCATGAAGTGGGGGGCAACTTCCCAGACAAAACTTACAAGACAAGTACTTCCTATCAATGGGGCTGAAACTAGACTCAAGACAGAAAGCATTTCCCAGGTTCCAAAGTGGGCACTGAGGCATTTTCGGGTGCAGGAACAAAATCACGGTGCTGTGGGAGATTTTTAAAGTTGTGAGAAAAGTACAGTGACGTCTGTTGGACACTGTACAGACGCCATTACGAACTTATTTGTACCTATTTCTTAATAAATGTAACAAAGAGATGTTTCTTTTGGCCAAATGGCACTGTGAAAAAAATCAGGAAAATACACCTAGGGGCTCCACTGACTGAGAAAGCCCAAGAAGTTTCTGTAATATTTTACGCAATATGATAGGCACTGAGATAACTGGTTGTTGATTTCAGAGTCAAGGTACTTGAGAACAGAGGCTGGCAATCCTTTCTCTGTAAAGGGCCAGATTGTAAACTTTAGGCTTTGTTGACCACAGTCTCTATTTTGAACTACTCATCTAGGTTATTTTAACACAAAACCAGCCATAGGTAATATATAAGCGAATGAATGTGGCTCTGCTACAATAAAACTTTACTTAGGGACAATGAAATTTGAATTTGTGTCACAAAGTATTCTTTTGATCCCCCCCACCCCCGATCCCTCCAACCATTTAAAAATACTAAAACCTATACATATATACATATGTATGACTGGGTCACTTTGCTGTACAGCAGAAATTGACAGAACATCGTAAATCAACTATAACAGGAAAAATAAAAATCTTATAACAAAAAAATATTAAAACAATTCTAACTTTCAGGCTGTACAAAAAACAGGTAGTGGGCGAGCTCTGGCTGGTACGCCGTGGTTTGCCAATCCCTCCCTGCCTCAGAACCTTCCAACCTGGAAACAAATTTATTCTTCTATGATAAAACAGGAAATGCTATTTGCTGTGCATTGCAACAGAAGCTAACATGTAACAAACGTCAGGCCCCAAACGAAGAGTTTTCCCATGGGTTAACTCATTTAATCTCACACCCACCCAATGAAATGAAAGTATTATTATTATTATTACTGTTATTGGCTGTGCTCCCGGCACATGGAAGTTCCCGGGCCAGGAAGCAAACTCAGCCACAGCAGTGACAATGCTGAATCCTTAACTGCTAGGCAACCAGGGAACTCCACTCCTGTTTTAGAGTTGAGAAAAATGAGGCAGTATTACCAATTTTGAAACAGATATTTGTTGTACTGTTGATAATACCTCCTTTCCAACTACGATGAATTTGGATTTAACTACTGGTTTATACACTTAAAAGCAGCTTTCAATGTGGGGTGTATAAAAGAACCTCTCTAAAAAGCTCACGTATACCTATTCCCTGAAACTCTTGGTTTTTGTAAACAGGACACTATCTGGACTTTCCTGCGGTTCCTACCCTCTTTCCTGGTCTTTTTGTTGCTGCTGGTAGCAGCTTCCCTCGTCAGAGTCTTGCAACGTCAGTCCTCCAAGGGTTTGTGTTCAGCTCCTCGCTTCTCTCCCTTTCTTCTCCTCAATCTAGGAGCAGGGTCTTCTTTACACCCTCAGGCTAAACAGGACTTGTCCACAATTTATTCTCAAATCTGCTTTTCTCTAGCTCAGTCTGACTCCTCAATTCCCAGTCCTGAACTTCTACTTACCTGTAGAATGCACTGTCTAGAAATACAAGTGGAACCTGAAACACAACATGTTTGAAGCCACCTTTCTTTCCAAACCAATTCTTTCTCAGTTCTCAAATATTTCTGCTACTGGCACCAATAATCCCTTTAAGCCCCTAAATTTGAAACTTCATAGTCATGTCTCTGTCCTCTTCTTCCATCTATAAATTAAGTGCCAAGTCTCTAAATCTCCTGCTCGCCTTTATAAGAGCACTGCCACTTCTCTGGATTACATCATTAAAAAAAAAAAAAAAAAATTTTTTTTTTTTTGGTCTTTTTAGGCCATACCCACGGCATATGGAAGTTCCCAGGCTAGGGGTCCAATCGGAGCTGTAGCCACCGGCCTATGCCAGAGCCTCAACAACGTGTGATCCAAGCCACATCTTCGGAATGTTACAACAGAAGCTAACATTCAACAAATGTTAAGCCCCAAGCTGAGACCTACACCACAGCCCACAGCAACGCTGGATCCTTAACTCGCTGAGCGAGGCCAGGGATTGAACCTGCTTCCTCATGGATACTAGTCAGGTTCATTAAGTGCTGAGCCATGAAGGGAACTCCGGATTATATTCTTACCATTGGGCAACTTCAATGATTTTCTAGTAAGCTTCCTCTCAATCACCCTCTCACTTTCAAATATACTTGTACACTGCTGCTAAGTAACATGCTATAAAGAATGAATCTCTCATGGCCTTGTTCAAACATCTGTGATTCTCTACTATCTGTGAAATAACAAAAATGGTACCACAGAAATGAAAACATCCCCTATTTTACTTTGTAGACATATCCTATAAATCAATCTAGATAACTCAGTTTTCCTGCAAAATATTCCACATTATCTGTACTTTAATTACAGTTTCTCTTCTCTCTCTTCCAACAAACGGTACAAACTCTCCTTTTAGACAAACCACTTCCTACTCACGCCTCAAGATTTATCTCAAATGGGGCGTTCCCGCAGTGGCTCAGCAGAAACGAATCTGACTAGTATCCAGGAGGACGCCGGCTGGATCCGTGGCCTCGCTCAGTGGGTTATGAATCCAGTGTTGCCGTGAGCTGTGGTGTAGGTTGCAGATGCGGCTCAGATCCGGCGCTGCTGTGGCTGTGGCGTAGGCCAGCAGCTACAGCTCCAATTCGACCCATAGCCTGGGAATCTCCAATGCGAGTGAGGCCCCCCAAAGACAAAAACAAACAAACAAAAAACCCTCGAATGTTCTAATTCCACTACTTCAAATCAGTTATTTCCATTTTAAACCCATCATTTACAGCGCCCACTCTTTGACAGCTCAGCTAGTAGAGCTAAGGACCGTGGTGGTGATAAAACCATAATTAGCATGATGATAAAACCATCATTTACAACTATACACTTTTACTGGCATACTTCACATACCCGAGCACAGAGCAGTCTTTTATCAAATTTTACTATGCTTAATAATTAGATTCAAATGAGCCAGAACATTTAATTCCAAGGAAATTCTGAATTTTTACCAACTAGGAAAGAAAATATAGTTTACACTTACTGGAATTAATGTGTATAAAGAAAATATAGTTTATACTTATTGGAATTTATGTGTATACAGGACAGCAGGTAATCTTTTTTAGAGATAATATTTATTTTAACTAGAGAGTTATATATAAACACTGTTAAACTTGTTGGTTAGAACTTTAACAATAAACTTGTTAGTTAAAATTTTAATATAAAATGTATATTATTTAACTTACTGTAAGTTAAATAATGTTATAAACTTATTATTTAGTTAAAATAAATCATAAGATCAAACTAACAGTCTTAGAGATTAACATATCCACAAATCCCAGGCCTGATCTCACTGCTCCAGAAACAGTTCTTTAATTTTAGCTGAAGAGTTAAGGACTTAACGATCATTTAAAGTGAATAATACATTCGTTTCTCTGTAATTATCATGAGCTTTAATAGAATACAGTGATATTTAACACTGTTTTAGAACTTCCAGTTTTGTGGTCTATTCCTTGCCATGAATGTATGTGTTTGTGTTTTATATATAGTTTATGTTTTGGTGGAAAAAGCTTGAGAACTTAAGAAAACTCTGTCTAAATATTAGAAGCAGACTAGTGAGTGGCAACCTAAAAATAGATTATACTTTTAATCAAAAAACCTCTTAGAACAAATTTACAAATTAACAATTCATCTAAGGAATTTTCTGTTAGGTCTCTAGGTTACAGGAAAAATCTTGAAACAAACTTAAAAAAAAACCCCACTAAAATGATAAATTAAATACAGTGTCACTGAACATGATAACAGGCTTTAAAAGTCATATAATACTTGACGGAGGATAAATGAAAAAATGAATGTATATATATGTATGACTGGGCCACTCTGCTGTACAGAAGAAATTGTCAGAACAATGTAAATCAACTATAATAGAAAAAATTAAAACCTAAAAAAGAGTCATATAATACTAATAAAATTGCTCTTTCCATTAAAAAAAATACTTCAGTGTTTTTGTACACCATGACTTTACTGCTTTGAATAAAACTGGCTACAAAACGTTAAGAACAAACACTGAAACAACACAATCTTTAAGTTATGATGTGTGAGAATAAAACAGAGTTTCTAAATATGAAAATCAGAGGAGCAGATAATTGTCATTAGATCAATTTATAGAATCAGAAGTAATTCAGAATAAGAATTTTTATAGCAAAGAAATGATGGACCCACTAATCTAAAAGCGTTATTAAGTATCTGCTTTCAGTCAAGGCAGTTGGCATAAACTGAGAAGCAAACTGCCATAAATCTAGGATTATGCTTGAGAAAAATATAATTGCTCAGAAGAACCCTATCGTAATTATTTGACTGTAGCAGTAAAGAGACTGCTTAGCTAAATACTCAAAAGAAGGACAGCCAGTTTCTTGGCCAGATATTCCAGGGGGAATGAGCTTTTGGGAACTTGTGATAATACTATAGTTTTAACAGGTATAACTCAAAAGAGCTAAAATTTAATATTTACTGAAGAAGTCAAAAGGTGTTCTAGGATTAAATAAAGCTTTAGTTAAAGCAGCTCATGGTGACACCAGTTACGGTATGGTAACTATTTTGAAATTCTGCAGACTGATTGTAGAGAATTTCATTTTAAAGAAAATAAAATTATGACCATTTGAACATGGGTTCTAACTGAATTCAAGAAGCCCTTAGTTCTAGAATATAGGAAGTAATAAGATAATTCAGTCAGAGTCTCCTGATATTCAAACCGTACCAGCAAAATCCATATATTTCTGCTACTAAGAATCACACTATTACTTTTCTTTGGAAGAGTTTTAGAGAAACATTATTATTAACACCATGGATTTTTAAAGAATTTTCTAGTTTGTGACTTTAAAAGATTCAAATTTTGACCACCTGAAGCCAATCCAAAGATTAGCCAAACTGACAATAAGACAGAAACACTCCTGGGGTTTAAAATCCCTGTGGGGATTTAAAATCAGTCCTGGGTTAAGGATCCGGCGTTGCCATGAGCTGTGGTGTAGGTCACAGACGCGGCTCGGATCCCGCGTTGCTGTGGCTCTGGCGTAGGCCGGTGGCTACAGCTCCGATTCGACCCCTAGCCTGGGATCCTCCATATGCCACGGGAGCGGCCCAAAGAAATAGCAAAAAGACAAAAAAATAAAAAATAAAATCAGTCCTTAAGCCCCTACAAACCAAATAATGTCAGACAAGCAGCAGCAACAACAACAAAACAAAAATAAGTTCAAAGGCACAGACATGACGACTAAAGACAACGTGCAATCCCGGAGTGAACCCTTAATTTGAAAAATGAAATGGCTAGAAAGCTAACTGTGAAAAATCCGAGTAGGGCTTGTCTGTCAGTGAACATAAATAACGGTAGCACATTAAGGGTACATTTTCTAAGTATGATGACTTCAGTGTAGGAATGAAGGATAATGCTTTTGTACTTAAGAGGCAACATACTCAAGTACCTAGGAATAAAGTGTTACAGTGAGAGCAGTCAATTCTTAAATGGTTCTGTAAAAAAAAAAAAAAAGCGTGTGTGCATGCGTGCATGTGCATGTATGTATGTGTGACACACAGAGAGGGAAAAGAATCTGCTCGTGACTGGTGGGGAGGAGCCTTTAAAAAGAGATCAGCAGGAATCAAACCAAAAGCAAACCCTTAATCTTTACTTTGCCTTAAAAGAAGGGTAAGTTCTGAAACAGGAGAGAAAAGGAAAGTCTTTAAAAGTATCAACACACTAGCTGGAAAGCACTGTCTGGAAAAGAAAAGGCAACAGGAAGGACGAAGAATGAACAGAGAACAGAGTAAGGGGGAAGGAAGAGGAGGAAAGGAAACTAACACTCCGGCAGCACTGAGCCCCTGGCCAGGTTCCTTCAAGGACCACTGACAGCAATAACTCATTTTCTCGCTCTGTCATTGCTCTCGCTTTGGACCTTTTTCCGGGGAAATGGATAAGGAAGATGCTAACTCACTCAAGGTCACAAAAACTAACCAGATGGGGTCAGGAGCTGATGTCTGGTTTGTTCTGATACACCTGCTGCTTTGTAAATGAATGAGAAAATCTAGATTCCAGTTCTCTCTTGCAGCACATTTCATGCTTACCTCACCCACATGTGAAATCATCAAAACGTACCTTTACTCAACAGAAATAAAGGATATAAACCTGTCTGTCAAAAGTTCAATGGAAATATAAAACTATTATAATAATTAGTTTTCACATGAAAAATCCCATCTTTCTACTATCTATTTTTGCTAATGATCAACTTTAAAATCAATTGCAAAAAGTATTTTTAAAAAAGAATGTAATAGATTCAGAGGAAATTCAGTAAAATAAAAGCAAGAAAAATATACTCTTATCGTAGAAGCTTAAACAAATGTAGAACTATCTTAATGCTTTCACCCAAATGGTACTTACACAGCATATGTTGATTTTTAGCAAACATAATTCTGGCTTACCTTTTTAATAGGTGATGTAGGTGTTGCCTGACCAGACGACAGAGTAGGTGTTGTAACAGCTACAGGAGCTGCTTGTGTACTAGAAGTATTGGCATTAGTTACAGGAGCCATGGGTTTTGTCTTATCTTTAAAAAAAAGAAAAAGGAAAAAAAAAAAAAAAAAGAAATGAAGTCATAATTTTGTATGAAGTCAGTTTCAAAGGTATTGAAAATAGTATTTTATATTGTATTTTTATTTAAGGTTTTGTTACTTTAGTCTTTTCCCATCATTATACCTTTTAACAAGAGAAGTGAATTTTTCAAGGACTTTCTAAGAAATGCCTCAGTATTTATGATATAAATAAGAGTATGACGCACAATGAAGCTTTCAAGAATAAAAAGCACAAGCAAACTGTTGCTTGTGTATTTTTAGAACTACGGATATTAAAAACATGGAAATTAATATTTAAAACTTGAATACAATGTGACAAAAAATGCAAGAGCTAGTATAGTAAATAAACAACTTACACTGCTTACTTAAACCTTACAGATCCCCTTTATTCTAGGAAATCTAAAAGTGCTTTTTTTTGGTCAATAATCTCTTATATTCCTATCAAACAGTATGCTTAAATGTCACAAAGAGATTCTGTCCCAGCTGTAAAAAGTCTAAAGTTAAATGAGCATAATATCAACTGAATTAGGTTAAACCTCTTTTCACAATGTACCAAGACAACTTCCAGCTAGTAATTACTCACTTAGAAAAGATTTTTGGAATATTAGAAAAATAAGTATGATGATAAAAAATTCAAAGACTGTATTTGAACATGTAAATCAAACCGGCTTTTAGTAAAGCAGTCATATATAAATTTAAATCTTTAACTTATAAATGGGCTTGAAAAGTTCACCACTTTTTAAATGGTCAAATGCCATTTTTATCTAGTGTTAATACTTTCCTTTGGTTTCAAAAATGGGAAAGGAAAATGGGAAAGGACAGGTGTCTTTCTATACTTTCAGGAGGAAGCATACTGCTTTTAAAGCCCTATGAGATACCCATTTTCATTATACTACCCTTCTCCCTTCTTCTTTTTGTTTTTGCTTTTTTTGGGGAAGATTACTACTGATTTTTATTTTTTCCATTATAGCTATTTTACAGTGTGCTGTCAATTTTCTACTGTACAGCAAGGTGACTCAGTTACACATACATGTATGCGTTCTTTTTTCTCACATTATCATGCTCCTTGGAAAACAGACTTGTCATTGCCAAAGGGAGGGGGAGGGAGTGGGATGGACTGGGAATCTGGAGTTCATAGATGCAAACTACTGCCTTTGGAATGGATAAGCAATGAGATCCTGCTGTACAGCACTGGGAACTATGTCTAGTCCCCTCTTCCTTCTTTAGGTCAGTTTTCCAAAGCAATCTTTCTCTTTAAGTTATCATTACTGTATGCTGTTATACTTGATAAGTAGACAACATTAACATATTCTTTTTTTTTTTTTTTTGCCTTTTTTAGGGCCACACCCTGGGCACATGGTGGTTCCCAGGCTCGGGCTGAATTGGAGCTGTAGCTGCTGCACCTGTGCCATAGCCATGGCAACACGGGATCCGAGCTGCAAGGCAATGCTGGATCTTTAACCCACAAAGCAAGGCCAGGGATCGAACCTGCGTCCTCATGGATGCTAGTCAGATTCATTCCCGCTGAGCCTCGACGGGAACTCCATTAACACAGTCTTATCTCTAGGGCAAGGACAAACTTCCAACCAACAGTTCTGAATTTGTAATGATTCATTCAGTTCTATTTGTGACTAAGAAAATATTCTTAAGATGTTAACAGGATGGAAACATATAATTTCAAACTATACCAAAGGAAAGGCCAAACTGGCACATTTAAAAATCACTATAATCATAGCTTTTCTTTCTTTCTTTTTGGCTGTGCCCATAGCATGAGAAGTTCCAGAGCCAGGGACTGAACCTGTGCCACAGCAGTGACAATGCCAAATCCTTAACCCACAGAGTCACCAGGAAACTCCAACCATAGCTTTTCAAACAAACTGAATGAGCAAAACTCAGTCTAATAAACTTTATTCTCATTGCTAAATCCTTCTCTTCATTCAAGAGAAGCCAAGCCTATTCAACACAGTTAAGCAGAAATCATGTACGCTCTAATCAAACGGCCCTCCTGGAAAACAATCATCTAACTGGGAAGAGTGATTTAAGGAATATTTATTAAGCGTCCGATACCTGAGGTACTGTCCTAAGCACTGGCGTTTATCAGTCAATAGAAAGAGCAAAGTACTGAATAAAGCCTACAGTCTGGTGGGAGAAACAAACAATAAACTAAAGTTCAACATGTCTTTTCATTTTATTTTCTCCATGTTCAAAAATTTGTTTTATATTAGTGAAATCTATACATGAAGAATGTATATGCACCTATGCAAACATTTATGCTTGATTTAAGAATAATAATAAAACAAACCCCAGGTGTCCACCATTAAACTTAAGTAAACATTATCAATATTACCAAAGTCCTTTTTATTCATTTGATTTCAATGAAGAACGAAAACTTGGAGTCCAAAAGGGAAAAAAAAAAGAACAAAACTCTTTCCCTTAGAGTTCCTGTTGTGGCACAGCGGAAACAAATCTGACTAGGAACCATGAGGTTTCGGGTTCGATCCCTGGCCTCGCTCAGTGGGTTAAGGATCCAGCGTTGCCGTGAGCTGTAGCATAGCTGTACAGAAGGTTGCAGATGTGGCTTGGATCTGGCGTTGCTGTGGCTGTGGCTGTGGCTGAGGCCAGAAGCTGTAGCTTTGGTTGGACCCCTAGCCTGGGAATCTCCATATGCGACAGCTGTGGCCCTAAAAAGCAAAAACAAACAAACGAACAAACAAAAAAACCCACTCTGCTTCCCTTTTCTCACTACCTCCAAAGTTTATCGCTGTCCCACGGCATATGGAGTTCCCAGGCCACAGCTACGCCAGGCCAGGGACTGAATGTGCATTCCTGCCACTGCAGAGGCACTGACGATCCCACTGAGCCACAGTGGGAACGCTGGAAATTAAACTTCCAGTTGAGTTCCTATTTCCACCCGATTTATAAGAAGGAACACTGATAAAAAATGGTTTGGTAAGTAATTTATGAAACTAAATTTTATATTAGTTACTTAACATAAAATAGTTTCCCAAAGAAATACCCTTACAAAAAAATGTAAAGTGTAGAAATTGTCCAATCAAGTGGTAGCTCGAGGGAAACGGCTGCTTTCTCAAGTTTTTGCCAAATAATGTATGTAAAGCCTTGCTGATTTTAAGAGTGAGAGAGAAAGACCCACACAGAATAAAGTGTGATAAAGCCTTGCTGATTTTAAGAGTGAGAGAGAAGGACCCACACAGCACTGACATGGATTCATTCTTGACAAACAGTCAAATTTTCCTGGCACAAGTGGCTACTAGCAACAGGAAGAACAAAATTACCAAGTACAATGGTTCCGAGGAACACTGAAAGTTAGCTCACTGAGACAGGGAGCAGAGTGCTTTCTACACTTGGAACTCCAAACTGGGAATTAATACAATACAACTGGATGGTAATTAGTTCTTTTCATATTTATCATACTGAATAGAAGAGATGAAAGAACTATTCACTTCACCTGGTCCAGTTCTTCTCATTCTGCAAGTGAGGAAGTTCCAACCAAAGAGTCAGGCGACTTGCTAGTTAGCTGCAAGACCGGCCTAAATCTGAAGTCTTTTTTGTGGTTAATAGCTCCCTAGTGCCAAATGCTGAACAGTGATTTGTACAGAGAGGACCAATTAAGAAAAAAATCAGCAAACGAAACCTCAGAAGTCTCTGTGAGGTAGCTAAACCTCTAGACAGGAGTTGGAAGTTCTGGGTGCTAATCCTGGCTCTCAGGTGCACACCTGCACAGAGTCTGATTTGTAATGACATTTTACTATGGAATGGGGGCTGAGGCATGTCTCAGAGAGGAGATTAAGTACCTAAAATTAACTCTAAATACCTGCAAAACCATCCGGGTCAACTTCAATTTCAATGATACCATTTCATTTTTCAAATGAATTTAAATTTAACTGAAGTGCTATTAGGTAAGCATGTACATTCACTGCATTTAAACTTTATTTTTATACAATTACTATATGAAAGTTAACATTTAAACGTGGTATCCATGTAAAGCAAGTATTATAATCCTGATTTTATAGAGAAATCTGAGATTAACTCATCTACATCTACAATTACATGCATGAGTCAATCAGTCCATGTTCTTTTTTTTTTTTTTTTTTTTTTTCTTTTTAGGGCTGCACCTGTGGCATATGGAAGTTCCCAGCCTAGGGGGTGAGTCAAGGCCGCAGCTGAGGCTTGTGCTACAGCCACGGGAGCACGGATCCAAGCCACATCTGTGACCTATGCTGCAGCTTACAGCAACACTGGGTCCTTAACCCACGTGAGGCCAGGGATTGAACCAGAAACCTCAGAGAGACAATGTCAGGTCCTTAACTTGCTGAGCCACAAGGGGAAAGCCAATCAGCCCATGTTCTTAAATACTAAATGTGCTAATTCTCATATAATTCACTTTTATAATTAGAATATTTCAATTAGCATGTTACACAAATGAATTACAATATTCCAGACTACTCGCTGCTCTAGCTTCCGATTTAACTCATATTACTGTCTCATTGAGGCAAAAGATATGTGGCTTACCTGACCAGCAATGTGACAGCAATAAATAAAGAACTGATTCCTGAAGGGACTGGAACCTAGCCGTTTACATACTGCAAAAACGCTTGTGTGTTACCCAAAGTGCTCTGCCTGGAGGATTAGTGCGCTTCAAGAAATCCACTAACATCAGCCGACAGTAAAGCGAGCTGCATGTGCTTAGTAATATCCTATTTTTAATAGGAAACAGAATTACGTACATCCCCTGACATGCTTATGTAGTGAACTTTAGCTTCTCACATTTTCTAAGAGAAACCATCTTGCTGAGTGAGTAAAAATAAACGGATGCACAACTGCCGTTGATGAGTCTGGGGGAGATACAGGGACCCCGAGTAACTCCAGGGCTCCAGGGTGCTTACCAAGGACCTCCAGATGGATGGTGGTAATGACGACAGTTTCTCACTGATAAAACTCTCCGTGGAAAAGAAATACTTTTCCAATAAATTTATATTAAAATGCCAGGCTACACAACTCAAGAACGGCAATACTGGAATCTCACATTCTTTGGAAGTTTTGAGTGATTAATTGGTACAGAATAAAAGCAATTCGGTAAACAAAATCTATAAAAACATATAAGCCAGAGGGGGAAAAAATGCAGAAACCATATATTTGATAATAAAAAGGAAAATAAAATATATAGTTACAACAACTGTGTAAAGCAACTGGGCATCATCTTTGAAAACTGAAAATGCAATTCAAAAATCCAATTTTTAAGTTAAATGCTAGAGAATCTCTTGCACATATACCCATGGAGGCAATTATAAAATGACTGTTGCAGCATTATTTTCAACAACCAAACATTGAGAATGAGGTAAATTTTTATCCAAAGGAACATCAATGTATTTAATGAACACTATACAGCAACTAAAGGGATAAGTTACATATATAACGATATAGATATGAACAAACCTTAACTTTCAAGTAAAAAAAAAGTTGCACAACTCCTAGAGTATAAAATAAAAACACAAACCTTACAATTAATATACATTACTATATTACTTTTTTTTTTTTTTTTAATGGACAGACTTGCAGCATGTTGAAGTTCCTGGGCCAGGGACTGAACCGGAACCACTGCTGTGAAGTATGATGCACCTGTGGCAACATGCGATCCTTTAACCCACTGCACTGGGCCAGGGATTGAACCCACACCTCCACAGTGACATGAGCTGCTGCAGTCAGATTCTGAACTCATTGAGCCACAGTGGGGACTCCTACCATACATTACTTCTGAAAGTAAGGTAAGAATATAAAAATGGACAAAAAGGAGTTCCCTTGTGGTGCAGCAGGTTAAGGATCCAGTTCTGTCACTGCAGTGGCCTGCGTTGCTGTGCTGGAGTGACGTGAGTTTGATCCCAGGCCTGGGAACGTCCACTTGCTGCAGGTGCAGCCAAAAAAAAAAAAAAAAAAAAAAAAGAAGACGAAGAGAGACACTGGACTAGAAGATTAAGAAAAAACTCATGACAGTGATTTGGGAAAGAAAGGACAGAGAAACAGACTAGGGCAAATGGTTAAAGAAGACAACTGTAATGTTTTAATTTTATCGAAAGAAAAATTTCAATTTCCTCACACCTCTACAGGAAAACTCCTGACTCAGCCCAACTTTCTAAAACTTTTGTATTACTTAGGAAATATCTGAAATGCTATGGAGTCAGTTTCCTGTACTTTCAGGTCTCAGAAAGCAGAAAGAGCATTCCTCAATTGCTCGGAACCCACTTACACCCTATCTGCACCAGCCTAAGGCCTCACTGAGTCCTCTTCACCTTCCTTCAACCTAAACATACAGGTCAGGAAAATGCAGTGGTGATCAGGAGCCTCCAGGTAATTAGAGAACAATGAAATGACAACTACACTTAGAGCTAACACCTCCCAAAGGACACCTTACGGCTCGGCAGCTATTAGCAGCAACGGATCAGTCCAAAAAGTTTCAAAATTAAAGCGTGACCTCACCTTACTTTACATTTAATCAAAGTTCTCTGAAAATCCCTCTATCCTTCAAAATTTACCTGTTTCAGCTTCTGATTCTGAATCATCTTCCTCATCTTCTTCACTAGAGCAACTAGATTCATCTTTCTTTCCTTCTTCTTCATCATCAACTTTTTCTTGTTCCAGAGATTCAATACGGGATGCATTTTTCTCAGGTTCAATAATCAATGTCTCTTTGCTGTGAAGGGAAAAAAGCCCTCAAATGACTATAAACACAAAAAGTCAAAATACACTTTAAACACATTAATTTTTCCAGATCTGCAAAATCTAATAATCCCATCTGTGGTTATCAGGCTAACTCATTTATAACAATAACAAAACCTGCTTTATTATTTTACTTACTTTTTAAAGGTTTTCTGTGACTGATTATTGTCCATATTGGCTGTTGATTCAATTAGTGGAGATTTCTTCTCCCGTTTCTCACTATGGAGCTTCATAAAAGTTACGCAAAGAAAAATAAGAATATTATTAAAATAATACTAATGAGGAAAATACAGAATTCAAAGTAACAGCAAAGTCACTCTGCAAACACCAAATGAAAATGAAAACAAAACAAAACAAACAAAAAAACCCTACTAAATTAACTTACAAACTAAATTTCACCTAAAAAGAAAAGGGCTTGGATAAAGAATAAAAAGAACCAGTCAGTTAAAAGATCCACAAAGGACTAAGCTGGGAGGGGTTTTTAGATTCCTTCAACTTTAGATTATTGGAAAAATCCTAAAGTCCATTGACCAATTAGGATGTCAGATAATATTTTACCTAAAAATCTGTTTCTTGGAGTTCCCGCTATGGCACAGTGGGTTACGAATCCAACTGCAGCATCTGGGGTAGCTGCAGAGGTGAGGGTTCAATCCCTGGCCCAGCACAGTAGGTTAAAACTGCAGCCTACGTCACAGTTATGGCTCTGATGTGATCCCTGGCAAGGGAACTTCCATATCCTGCAGGTGCGGCCATAAAATTAATAAGAAAAAAAAAAAAAATCTGTCTCCTAGCTGTGCAACTCCCTGCTTATCGAGGGTCTGCTATTCTGGAAATCCGAGATTTCAGAGTCTCTCTCCACTTTCTAAGCAAACTTTCTCGTGAAACTGTAACATTTTATTACTGAGAACATATACATTATAGAAATATTCATCTTGGGAAGGCGAGGCTGGAGAAACGGGGATAAGCAACACAAAAGGCTAAAATAAACACCCTCACTACCTCTTTATTTCCTTTCACTGTCAGTGGGTTTGACTGCTAGGAATAACTTAAACAGTACAGAACATCGCAAGAATACTTTTTTGACAGTCTGAAATTCAAAGCTTTGAGAGATTCGCTAATACAGACAATTTTTAGACAGTTATCAAACATACCAGATTTTGCTTCTTTTGCAACTCTTCCAAATATCCTAAAATGTCTTCATCTGCGACATCAAAGGCTGTCTGGCCCTACGCAGGAAATAGGAGGGTTGGTAATGATTTAAAAAAAAATCAAATTACACCAATTATAAAATGCCTTTGATAATTCTGTATGAGTATAAATAAGTCTGATAACACCGTTTGACTACAGGTATGAAACATGATGCCCATGACCTAAAGATGTATGAGAAATCCGTGGGAGAGCAGCAGCAGCTGACAAATCTCCCTTTATGTTTCAGCTTAGCTTGACTGAGCTGTAATGCAAGTCACCATTTCAAGTACACGATTCACTGGTTTTTAGTATATTCAGCTTTATAACCACCACGATCCTTTTTACAACTTTTCATCATCCCCCCAAAAAGGACACACCCATTAGCAACCCCTCCGCAGCTTCCCCATTCTCCCCTCCCTGAGTCTGCGGCAACCACTGATCTACTCTGACTACAGACTGGGCTATTCTAGACACTTCACATACATGGAACCAGACAATATACAGACCTACAATATATAGGCTTCTTTCACTCTGCACATTGTTTTCAGGGTTCTTCCATGTTCAGCATGTGTCACTACTTCATATTTTTTTTATTGCTGAATAACATTCAATTTCATGCTGCACCACATTTTGCTAATCTATTCATCAGCTGATGGACATTTGCTTTTGCTTTCTGCTTTTTGGTAAATAATGAATAATACTGCTATGAACATTTGTGTACCCGTTTTTGTGTGGACATCTCTTAATTTTCTTGGGTATATAGCTATGAGTGGAATTACTGGGTCATGTGCTAATTCCAAGTTTAACCTTGAGGCCTTCTTTCTTTTTTACCTCCAGAAAAATTAAATTCTTAGTAGGGTAATAAAATAAACATATTTCTAAACTGCTTAAAAGTTCAGCCAGCCACAGATATGACTTAGTTTCAAAAAATTAGTCCAGATGAACTGTCAGTTTGTTTTCATTTATTTATTTTTCATTTTAGGGCTGCGCCTGCACCACAGGAGCTTTCCAGGCTGGGGGTCCAGTCAGAGCTGTAGCTGCCAGGCTACACCACAACCAGAGCAATGCGGGATCAAGCTGCACCTGTGATCTACACCACAGCTCACAGCAACACCGGATGCTTTAACCCACTGAATAAAGGCTGAGTTCAAACCTGCATCCTCATGGTTACGAGCCAGGTTCATTACCACTGAGCTACAGTGGGGATTCCAACTCATTTTTATTCATAGCGGAAAAGAAAATTTCAAAGAGCTGTTGACCAAACATAGTAAGGATTTTTCCTGCGGCCAGCTTAGTCCTTATAATAACCCCACTGGGTACAAGTTTCCAGAATGTCAAAAAGCTTTTTATTTAGAATACACTCTACCTTAGTGTATGTCTGTCAGTGTATGATTCTTCTTCAGAAAAAACAAAAAACAAAAAAACCCTCAACTTCTTTCAACTAGAAAAACATACCATTCTGAACGGAAATTCAAATTTTCTTCACAACAGAGTTCCACATCCACAAAAAGTCAGATAGGTGGATATCAATGCCTTCTGAAAGCACGCAAATTCTTTCTTGAAAAACACACAAAACTACAACCCTCAATTTATACCAACACTAGGATGGTGGCATCTACTTGAAAGGAGTTAAAATTCTCAACACTAAAAAAATAACTATAAGCTACCCAATATGTGAGCCAATTTTTCCACTTTCCGTTTATAAAGTCAAGTCTATGGAACATATCTCAAAACTACATAAAATATCACTTTTTATCAAGATAGGGAAATGTGTGTATTTAAAATTTACAAGATCCAAAACCACTTGTACACCTGCCTTTTCTTGTTACAAAGTCTTCCCAGTAGAAAGCCTTCCCTACTCAGTCCGAAAAAAAAAGTTTTAGCTCTTTTCCCCCAATTGAGCAGTACATGTTAAGAACTAAATTCCTGGGCATTCCCGGCGTGGCTCGTGGTTCGGCAGTGATAAACCCGACTGGTAGCCGTGCGGAGGCAGGTTGGATCCCTGGCCTCGTTCAGTGGGTTGAGGATCCGGCATTGCTGTGAGCTGTGGTACAGGCTGCAGATGAGGCTCGGATCTGGCATTGATGCGGCTGTGGCTCAGGCCAGCAGTTGCAGCTCCGATTTGACCCCTACCCTGGGAACGTCCATGTGCCGCAGGTGCAGCCCAAAAAAGACAAAAAAACAAAAACCAAAACCCAAAAAAGTAAATTTAGGAGCCATTTACTCCTAAATTTCCTGAGGAGTAAATGGCTCTAAAACAAAACAACTGGCTCAAAACTCAAAGGTGCCCTTTGGATCAGTAACACTTGCTAACCCCTGTTACGCTCTATTATACTCTCTTTGACAATTAGTTCTGCAATGTTACCCAGGCTACACACTCTAAGCAAATTGTGTTCCAGAACATGTGCAAGTAACCCACTGACTTCTTTTTAAATATTAAAGTATTAACTATTCTCATAAATGAAATATCATACTTTGAAACATTTGTTGAATTATAATGAAGAATTTAGCAGCAGGTAAACACAATAGGATTATTTTCGGTAATCAAGAAAACTTCCTCTCTAAGAATAGGAAATTGGATGACCTTGCTAACCTTTCTTTTCACTTTTTTCCCTTGATAAATGAATCTATTTTGCAAACAGCAGCTGCTAGAGAATAAAAACTGGAGTAAAATGTAGGCTACATACAGAGAAAGTTTCTAATTTCAAAAAAGCACACCCATCAACTTAACTCAGTGACTTACCCATGTTCTTTAAACATCTATAGGATAGTTATGAAGCTAAGCACTGTCTAACTCTTTACGACAAGGCAACTACGCTTCACTAAATGGGGTACAAACACAGTAGGGCATATAATCAGAGTCACTCAAAGCAGTCAAGAAACAACGGAGGACACAATGCTAAATATAAGCAAATAAGAACTCATATTGACAAGAAAACTATCTTCAGAAAATACTGCCAGAGCCACCCTAGAGCCACTGTTCACACCTAACTTCATAGCCTCCTCCTTCCTCCCTTATTCTAACCGAACCGCTTCTGCAGGTACAATCTCGCTTCATCTTCAGGACAACCAGTCAAGGAATCAGGATAAACACCAGTATTATGTTTATACCGTACAGATGAGGAAACCCAGGCTCTGAGTATCATGGTCTCTGCCCAGCTCCTGCAGGTAATGAACGAAAAGTGGGAAGAGGATCCAGGTCCTGACTGTCTACATATAAAATAAGAATAACCTCAGACAGAATCAGGAGAAAAACAACAACAACAAAAACCCCAAAGCTTGTGCCCATGAACAGCAGAAGCAGTTTTGCTATTCATTTAAATCTTTATTATGACAACTATCCAGCTAAAAAGTGGTCTATTAATCATTGCAGTCCTGCCTTAAGAGAAAATTCCAAATAGAAAAATACCTTAATATTTTTAAAGGGACAATATTTGGGTATACTCTGGTAAAACAATACTTTGATAAATTAGAGAAGTAAAATAAAAAGCCTCAAATATAAAATCTGAATCACATAATTTATAATAATGAATTAAAATTACAGCAAATGTTTTAGTTTGAAAATAAGTTAAAGAAATAAGATAAAAATCACTAAATGTTTATTTTTAGAACATTTTCTCCACTCATGAAGAAAGACTGTCAAGGTTTTTATATGACTTGTTGTATTTTCTATCACACATTTCTATTCATCTAAACTATCTGAAAGTGCCTTAAATGTATTTCTTTGATATTTTAAAAAGAAATTTAGTAAAAATATTTAATCTCTAAGTAACTGGAGAAAGTATCAAATGACAAGATAAATTCATATAGGCAGGCTTAAAAAGTAAAACTAATTTGTCTAAATTGAACATGAAGCAGGACATATTATTTTAAAATGTAGCCAATGACAACTGAGACAGTCTTAACTCAGAGATGGTCTAACTCACATAAGCAAATTATGAAATTAAAAGTTTTATAAAAATATCTTCCATTACCATAGAATATAGTTCTCAAACCCCAGTCCCCTCAAACACCTCTCCTCCCAAACAAACCAACAAACAAAAAACCCCTTGTATTTGTGTTTATCTATGGCACAAGAGCCTTTTAAAATGCTATAGGAGTTCCTGTCATGGTTTGGCAGAAAACACATCTGACTTGCATCAATGAGGACATAGGTTCGATCCCTGGCCTCACTCAGTGGGTTAAGGATCCAGTGTTGCCATAAGCTTGGCTTAGACCTGGCGTTGCTGTGGTGTAGGCCAGCAGCTTCAGCTCTGATTCTAGGCCTAGCCTGGGAACCTCCAAATGCCACAGGTGCTCTCCTAAAAAGACAAAAGACAAAATAAAATAAAATGCTATACACATTACACAACTTCTCACTATTAAAAGATGTCTTTAAAATCATGACTTCCAAGGCCAGGGACTGAACCCACATCACAGCAGCAGTACCCAGAGCCATAAGGCAACTTCAAGAAAAACAATATTCTGATAAAAATTTTAAAATCATATCTTTACAAACTTCTGAGTTAATATCTAGGGAAAAACAAAAAAGAAATAAAAAACTAAAAAACTTTTTCAGTGGATCTTAGCTGATTAAAAAGAAACATTTATTAGGGCTTAATGAGAATCACCTGACTTCTCTGATCATATTCCTGAACCTGCAAAACTCAGATAACTTCATATATGAGACTGCTAAAAAGAAAACAGTAGATACTATATGCGAAAACAAGTACAAAACGATAAGGTAAGGCACAAATCTTTTAAGACGATATAAACATGCAGTGAAATAACAAAATGAGGGGATAACATTAAAATTTAGGGCAATACAGGGAATTGCTACTATAGTAATATAGAAACAAAAGGAGAGCAAAATAATTTTATATGTAGTCTTTCTATTAAAGCACAATTATGATAAATGGCATAGGAATCGGATAATTAGAGCAGATGAAAGATTAACTTTTTCTCATTCATACTATGTATTCTGTATATTCCATTAGCATAACGTAACATATTTAATCTAGGAAGTGATATAAATGTGTGGGAAACCACTCCAATTAACAAGCTTCTCTCAGAGTTCCCAGTTCCCATCGTGGCACAGCAGAAACAAATGTGACCAGGAACCATGGGGCTGCAAGTTCGATCCCTGGCCTCGCTCAGTGGGTTAAGGATCTGGCATTGCTGTGAGCTGTGGTGTAGATTGCAGACTTGGCTCAGATCCTATGTTGCTGTGGCTGTGGTGTATGCCACTGCCCCTAGCCTGGGAACCTCCATATGCTGCAAGAGTGGCCCTAAAAAGACCAAAAAAAAAAAAAAAAAAAAAAAAAAAAAAAAAAAAAAAAAAGCTCTCTTCTGGTCCTTTTTTGGAAGCCACTAACACTGAATAAACTAATCAACACTGCCCAGCCCTTGTCAGCAGACAAGCAGTCTTTAGGGGGCAATTTGAGAAGAGAGGAATGCAGAACAAAGATCAGAAGTTAACAAGCATGCACTAATTTCTTCAGAAAAATTCTAACTTCTGGGAGCGTTTCTACATGTAAGGAGAGGAATGATGAATTAAGCTAAAAGTAGCTAGACTTTTACATAAAATTAAACAGTTATCAACATGTATCTTCTAATGATGATTACAAATAGAATAGTGTCCTAATAAAAAAACTGACAGGAGTTCCCGTGGTGGCGCAGTGGTTAACAATCCGACTAGGAACCACGAGGTCGCGGGTTCGGTCCCTGCCCTTGCTCAGTGGGTTAACGATCCGGCGTTGCCGTGAGCTGTGGTGTAGGTTGCAGACGCGGCTCGGATCCCGCGTTGCTGTGGCTCTGGCGTAGGCCGGTGGCTACAGCTCCGATTCGACCCCTAGCCTGGGAACCTCCATATGCCGCGGGAGCGGCCCAAGAGATAGCAACAACAACAAAAAAGACAAAAAGACAAAAAAAAAAAAAAAAAAAACACTGACAGAAAACAAATTATCAAAAGCTTTGATTAAAAATTTAGATCGAAGACTTTTGTACTTACATATAAGAGCAAACCTATACTTACAAATGGATCATTCGCAAACATTTTTTATCTTGACTTTCTGAGTATTTTCACAACTTCCTATGATTTTCTTGCCTGTGTATTTCTTACATAAAATAGATTTGTAAATACATACATTAAATACTCCAGAAAGAGCCAAGGAATTGAGAGAGCTTCTTTATCTTTTTATGCCAGCAACTAGGACATGAATCTACACTGCCACCCTCAAACTCCAACCACATCCTGATGGGCAAATCTCAAGTATGTATCACATCTGCTCTCCTTTTCCAGATTCCCTTCTCCAGAGAACCAGCAGCAATATCCACAGTAATCAGATGGCCTCATTTCAATAAAGATGAGATCATTTCAGGAACCCCTGCTAAGTAATCTCTACTATCGTAAGAAATGCAACACGTAAGGTATATCTATGGACTTTAAAAGTACTTAAGCTCACTAGAGGAGACATGCCTTGAGCTCTGCAACTTTTGGTAGACAGCTCTCTCATCTACCAACATGGAGCGGGAGGGATCTAGGGAATACTGGTGATACTAGCACCCGAGCGATGGTAGTGCAAACAGAGAAGAAACACCTAATCTAACAAGGAATTTGACAACCTGAATCTAGTCACGATTTTGTGAAAACCACTTTTACGACATTCACTCGCTGCTTCCCTCGACCTAACTGGGCGATATTAGTAAGTAATTTACCTCTCTAAACAGTTTTCCCATCTCCAAAATGAGGAGACTAAGCTCTGCATCTCGGGGACCTTACTTGGCATAAAACTTGATGGTTTTTACTATTCTCACATGCTCCAAGACTGCACTATCCATGGTGCCTAAAAAACCACTATAAGCAAGCAAACAAGACTATCAGCTAAAAGGAAACACTTGCACATGGGTTTCAACTCAATAAATAGGAGGGAGAAAACATTCGCACCAACACAACATTTTCTCAATGCATGAATTTCCAAGACTCAACAGAAGCACCCAAATCACTACACAAGGTCATACAAGTTTTCCTACTCAAAGAAGAAAACTTTTTTTCTCTGCCAAACAAGGACAAACCACCTCAGAAGTAGATGAAAAGACCTAAAATGAATGACACAGTGTTGTTTTGTAGTTAATAAAACTTAATACAATTATATAATTTATATTCTCATAACATCTTTAGACTAAAACTTTGTTTCTAAAAGTTAAAATGTTTAAATACACTTAAAAGGCCTACCACTTTGTTGACCATCTCCATGTCACACAGATTGTCCACTAAAATTCGACAGGCTTCTTCTTTACCCCAGTGAGCTGCAGCATGAAGAGGTGTCCAGCCATCATAATCTTTAATATTAACATCATAGCCTGCCTGTATTAAAAGTCTAAAGAAATTATAGTGAATTAGATAATCATTAAAATCTAGGAATAAGTCATCATCATCAAAAGCTTTATCCCATGCAAGTTAAGAAAAATCTGCAATGTATTTCTTTTCGTAGTTCAAAAATCCATCCTCCCCTCAAGGAATTAACTTAGGCAAAAGAAAATAATTCTCAGAAAACAATGACATAGAGGATCTTGAGTTACTGCCTTAATAATGCATTCAGTTAATTGATTCCTAATAATATGAGTCTTATGGTTTGGTATGATACTAATTAACGCTTGTTAATATGTCTCCATTGAAACTTTCATAGCCAAGGTCACAATTTTTTAAAACAACTGGATCAATCTGTATGTTAAAGTGATTTCTTGTAGCGAATGTCTTCAGGTGTTGGTATGATATATTATCTCAGGCTGATTGTATTCTAAAAATATACCATAGGTCAAACAAACTTATTCATACTGTCTTTGCTTCTTTGCAGTTAAGGAACTGGTCTGTGAAAGCCTTCGTGAACCTTCATGAGCTACCACTGGAAATTTTCACAGGGAAATGATAATCTGACTGTTAGGAACAAAGCAACGCAAAATAAATATTCCAAGGGGTGGAATCTACTTTTCTGCAGCAGTAGAAAGCAGATACTCTCATCACAAAGCTAGAAAACAGGAATACATTTGAATACAATGCAAAGAGCTACAGAAACGTTAGTATGCGCTTCTAGTTTTACACGGCCATCGATCTTTATTGTGTTTAGAAATGAAGCTGACAGAGTAAAGAATGGTCTACAAGTGGCACACAGCACAGCCCCACACACAAAGGAGAACACTGAGTACTTTACAACTCAAGTCTGGTTAACCTTTACCTTACTTTCCAAGATGCTGACCTTGAGAAGGGGCTTCTTTTACCTACAGGAGGTGGTAGTGATAGCTAATACTTAACCATTTACTTATGTTTCAAGAACTGATCCCTCGCTTCCTAACAATGCCTAAAGCAAATGTTCGAATTCTGGCTCCATGGCTCCATCTGAAGAACTTGTTTAAAAAAAAAAAGATTCCCCAGTGCCACCCGAGTCTCACTAAATTAAACAGTATTGGGAGACGGTTCCCATCAATCAGCATTTCAGGAAGTTCTTCATATGATCTCATTTCACAGCTTGTCACCTGCTTGCAGACCTATATTTAAGAGCCACTGATCTGAAAAACAAGCTAACAGATATAATTCCAGAGATTTCAGCTAAAAAAAAATAAATAAGGTTGGGAGTTTCCGTTATGGCTCAGCAGTAAGGAACCCAACTTGAGGAGGCAGGTTTGATCCCCAATCTGGCATTGACATGAGGTGAGGTATGAGTCGCAGATGCAACTCGGATCCTGCTTTGCTGTGGCTGCAATGTATGCTGGCAGCTGTAGCTCCAATTCAACTCCTAGCCTGAGAACTTCCATATGCTGCAGGTGCCGCCCTAAAAAAAAAAAAAAAAAAAAAGGGGGGGGTCATTAAAGTTTACATAATCAAATACTTTATTAACTGAAGAGAATACTGGAATATAAGTTAATAAAATATACCATTAGGAAATATGAACCATGATAATGTTAAAATCCCAAGTGATATAAAAGTATAAGTACTTGGGAATCTGTGTGAAGAGAAAGGTAGACACATTTCCCCCCCACAAACATAAGGCTCTCCTATGCAAGGATACTAAAAAAAACAAGACAGTATTTATTGTACTCAAGGAACTTCTAATGGAAGAAAAAAGTCAAGTAAAACAACAATCAATCCTCAAGATAGGTTTTATGATGAAGCTATAATAGGAGTACAGAGCTGAAAAGCATAAAAATCAACTGCAAGGGGCTGTGTGTGTTTAGTGGGGAGAGGCTAAGTGGGGAGAATGCTACATTAGAAATCAGTCTCTTCCATTTATTTCTGATTTAATATCTTCTTTCCTAAGTAATACCTTCAACAGTTTCAAAAATAAAAAAGAGGAGTTCTCGTTGTGGTGCAGTGGAAACGAAACTGACTAGTATCCATGAGGATGAGAGTTCAATCCCTGACCTCACCCAGTGGGTCAGGGATCCAGTGTTGCTGTGAACTGCGGTGTAGGTTGCAGATGTGGTTCGGATCCTGCGTGGCTGTGGCATAGGGTGGCAGCTATAGCTCCGACTTGACCCCTAGCCTGGGAACCTCCATATGTGACCAAAAAAAAAAAAAAAAAAAAAAGAATTAAGTGACTGATCAGTTACAGAATAACGGCTGATCATTAGCCAGTTTCCCCTCCTGACAGATAACCATACTACTGCTTTAGATCAGATCCTTATAAAGATGTCTTTACGCAGAGATAAGCAAACACAATTTAAATTTTTGAAAGATAAACATTAATGAGGCACACTTAATAACCCATCCTAGTCCTTTTCCCCTATCTATATGTAGTGTTTTAATCACTACAGAATATTCCAATGAAAGGATGTATTATAATTTATTCAACCATTCTCCTACTATAGACAAAACTGCTTCTCAGCACATTACTTATTTCCTGTGTGAGGGAGAATATCTGAAAAAAAAAAAAAAAATTCCTAGAGGTTGTGCTGCTAAGCCAAAGAATAACTGTTAATTTTGATAAAATTTGCTGGATAGTCATTTGTACTTCCACCAACTGGTAAGAGTGCCTTTCCTCAACCGTGCCAACCATATGCCGAACATTTTGATCTTTGCCAATATGATAAATGGAAAATTGTAATTCATTGTAGCTTTATCTGCAATAGTTATGAATGAGGCTGAGGTTATTCCCCCCCCATAGGTTTAATTTAAGAGCCTTGAACAGAGTTAAAGGATCAGAAGGAATTTGCCAAGCTGAAGAGACAGTGAATGAAGACATCTAGACAGAAATAAGAATAGGCATCAAAGAGTTCCCGTGGTGGCTCAGTGGTTAACAAACCCAACTAGGAAAAATGAGGTTGCAGGTTCGATCCCTGGCCTCGCTCAGTGGGTTAAGGATCCAGTGCTGCTGTGAGCTGTGGTGTAGGTCACAGACGCTGCTTGGATCTCGCATTGCTGTGGCTCTGGTGAAGGCTGGCAGCTACAGCTCTCATTAGACCCCTAGCCTGGGAACCTCCATATGCCGCAGGAGCAACCCTAGAATATACCAAAAAAAAAAAAAAAAAAAAAAAAAGAATAGGCATTAAGACATCAAGCCAAAACTTCAAGCTAATATATAGAGCTGGAATAATGCATGCCTGAGGAGCAATGGTAGCAGCTTAGGTTGAGAGGAACCAATGAATGGCCAGATGACTAATGGTCTTAGGTGCTAAGCTGAGGAGTTTAAACTTCATTCTAATCCCTGCTGAGAATTTTAACAAAGGATTTTACGCGTCTGGAACTGAACTACAAAACTGCTTGAAAGCAGTTTAGAAATCTATTTTATAGTGCAATCTAGTACTCATATATACATTTACAGAAATAAGAATTTTAAGAAACAATGTTTACCTTTACCATATGCAAAACTCTGATATTTTTAATTTTTTTTTTTTAAAAAAAATGCTATTGGCAACTAAGTTCATTTCATAACCCACTTAATGGTATACAAGGAAACTAATTAAAAGTTAACTATGCTATTCTAGAAGCAGGCTTAAGTTATTGAAGTGATAGGGATTGAAATAGGAGGAGACTTGGAATAACTGACCCACTTACAACTTCTTCACTGTTTTTACTGAGGAGAGGGAATAAGGAGAACAGATTGATGTTAGAAGCTCAAATGGAACAAAAGCAACATAAGGGTGCTATAGATTCTGCTGAGAGTCAGTCAGTCTTGTTTTCACATACATATAAAAAAAGTTATGAACTGAATTATTTTTTCCCTGTAATTGTCAACACTTTTGCATTGTATAAATAAAAACCAAAACACAAATTTATTGTGACATAAAGGAGCTTTGTTCCAAGGACATTTACTTTCATAAGCTGTTTCAAAATGTTTGCAGGTATCTTAAGAAAAGGAAAAACGACATAAGGAAAACAAACCAGAGCAAAAAAACAACTGTGAGAAGCAACACTTACTTTAAAACCTCAGTATAGCCTTTAGCAGCTGCGACGTGAAGTGCTGTGCCTCCAGATTTCGCGTGCCGGACGTCGTTTATGTGGCCGCTATTCAGCCACTGTCTTGCGTCTCTAAGCATTATTCGCTCTTCTTCCTTTCGAGCTGCTTCTATATCAACCCCTGATAAAATTAAAATAATTATTTTTTTCTTTATAGAAAATGTTTTTCTTCAGAAATATTTCAAGTTTAAATGGAAATAAAAGTGAAATTATATATATACATTTTTTTTTTGGTCTTTTTGCTATTTCTTGGGCCGCTCCCACGGCATATGGAGGTTCCCAGGCTAGGGGTCGAATCGGAGCTGTAGCCACCGGCCTACGCCAGAGCCACAGCAACGCGGGATCCGAGCCGCGTCTGCAACCTACACCACAGCTCACAGCAACGCCGGATCATCAACCCACTGAGCAAGGGCAGGGACCGAACCCACCACCTCATGGTTCCTAGTCAGGTTCGTTAACCACTGCGCCACGACGGGAACTCCCAGAAATTATATTTTTGAAAAATGGGCTGCTTGGAACAAACTGTTATATAAAGAAACCTGGGAATACTGTAGATATTTTATTAGCATTCTCTACTAACTACTAAATTTCTACCCTACAATATTACTTTGGTTTTCTTTCATCTTTTCATTCCTTTGGTTTTTAAAAATTTGAATATCCCCCAAAGTATAATCATGCTTTGGTCTTAAACAAAGTTTTTCTTTTTTTTTAAAACAATCATGTAGATGTAACTAAGTCTCAAATGTCTATGCATTGCTGATTAGTTCTATGAACTCTAGCCTAGTAGATACAAATGTTCACTGAATACCTCAACCTGGAGATACTGTCTTCACCCCAAATTTAAAAGACCTTAAAACGGATATTTTTCTACCAAACCTTCCTTCCTTTTTCAATACAGCACATTACTGACATCATTAGTATCAATTTGATAATTTCAATTTTTTTTTTTTTTTTTTTTTTTTTGGTCTTTTTAGGGCCACGTCCACGGCATCTGGAGGTTCCAGGCTAGGGGTTGAATGAGAGCTGTAGCCACTGGCCTAAACCACAGCCACAGCAACGTCAGATCCAAGCAGTGTCTACAGCCTACACCACAGCTCATGGCAACACTGGATCCTTAACCCACTGAATGAGGCCACGGACTGAACCTGCGTCCTCATGGATGCTAGTCAGATTCATTTCTGCTAAGCCTTGACGGGAACTCCAATTTCAATAAGTTATACAGCTGTTTATTCATTTAAAACCATTAAGGATGGTGCTAGGTTGAGGTGTTAAGAGTCAGAATCCAAAAAAGAACAGGACCTCCAAAGAACTCAATCTCCTAGGAAAAAAAATTAAAATAGAAAAGATAATCCCGAAATTCCTGAGTGATCTCATGTTATCTTATGGCTTCAAATGCTCGCTAATTACTAAATAGCACATACAACATGTATTTATACTCCAGAAGAAAACGAGTTTACTAAAAAGCTGAAGATACTGCTTTTTCACCCAGAGGTCCCACTGTCTGGATGGGTACCTGATCCAGAGTAGAAGGGATCAGAAAATGTTTACATGAATGATGAACGCATAAATAAATGAATAAAAAATAATTACAGAGGCACAATTCCTCGCTGAGAGCTCCCCTATAATTCATATCCATGTATTCAACTGTTCAGGGTTTTTTTTGGTTGCTGTTTTTTGCTTTTTCGGGCCACACCTGTGGCATACAGAAGTTCCCAGACTAGGGATCAAATTGGAGCTGTAGCCACGGCCACGCCTGATCCTTAATCCACCTATAACTGTAAAGTTTCTAAACAATGAAAATAACAGATACTAAAACTAAATTGGGTGGGAAGTAATTAGGTGATTAGATTATTTAACCTGTGTCACTACTTGAAAATTAGTGTTAGCTTGAAATGTAGCCAATTTTCTTAGGCAGGAAAAAAAAATATTCTCTTAAGAATAAAAATTTGGTTAACTAAGAGATGCAAACTTTGCTAAATAAAGAAAAGTGCATTAAAACATAAATCAGAAATACTTACATCTCCTAGTCAATCATTACTACTTCTGAAGGCAATTTACTTAAGCATGGCTAGTTGTTAATCAAATATCTTAGAATAAGAAATAAGAGCTGAAAGAATGATTAAAGTATTTAAAAATATTAAGTAACAACTTTCACACCAGGACAAATAATTTGAGAAATTTTATCATTACTAGTGATATATTCAGGCTACTCTTTTTTTTTTTTTTTTTGCTTTTTAGGGCTGCGCCCTCAGCCTATGGAGGTTCCCAGGATAGGGGATGAATTGGAGCTGCAGCTGCAGGCCTACACCAGCAAAGCCACAGCAACGCGGGAACTGAGCGGAGTCCCCAACCCATACCACAGTTCACAGCAACGCTGGATCCCCAGCCCACCGAGCAAGGCCAGGGATCGAACTCGCACCCCCATGGTTCCTGGTCAGATTTGCCTCCACTGCATCACGACGAGAACTCCTAGGCTACTCTTTATAATTATTAAAATCTATTCAAGATGCCCCTATCTTTTGTTTCTTTGGAATACAGTTATATAAGCTCATGTATTCACATCATATGAATAAAATGAACTCATGAAACATTTCCTAAGAGACATTCCTAATAAAATGCAGTATGGTATAGTAATGAAGAGTGTGGGCTCAAGGTACACAGTTTGGAACTCAGACTACTGCACCACCTCCTACCTGTAAGACCTTGGGCAAATCACTGAGCCTTGATTTCTCATCTGTAAAATGAGATAACAGGTAGTATTAACCTCTCAGAATTGCTGTGAGGATGAAATGAGACAATCCATGCAAAGCTCTGTGCTCAACACCTGGTATATAACCAGCACTGAATAAGGGTTAGCTGTTATTTTTAACATCAGCTCTTCACTCTTCGTTTTCAGGGCCACCTTATACACTATTTTCCGGAAAATTCTGCCTCATCTATTATTCTTCCAAATTTACATTTTCCATCCTGAAATCGCCTACGTTCCAACAGTGCACCCAACACCGTTATCTAGATGTGCTTCTGCCACAACAAACTTCAATACATCCGCAAACAAACTCACGCTCTTCCTACATTTGTTCTTGCGCTGTCCCCACATCATCGTCCGTGAGCTCATCGGAGCATCGTCTCTTAAGGTGAAAAACGCCAGGAGGCAAACGAGCGGGCTTCAACTCTTTCTTCATCTTCACCTCCACAGCCACGTCTTCACCAAGCCGCTTCAGTTTTACCTTCAGGTTTTCTTAACACAGCCCTGGCTCTTTGCTCTTTTCCATCTTAAATGTCCCTCTCATCTTTCGCCTGGATTAACTGAGCCTTCTTCAAAGGAAAGCGGGCCACCGTGGGCCCGCATCCGAATTCATCCTCTAGACGGCCGTCGTCAGCTGCATCACACAAACCACCTCCGATCGGTGTCTCCTGACTGGGACTCTCTGCCTCATCGGCTACTGCTTACGACGCAGATGTCCATGTCCACCATCTGGCTCCAGCCTCACCTCTTCAGGCCTCAACCTTGTATTAAGTGCATCTTGACTTTCTTAGTCCATTCCGGTTCTAGTGAGTTCTCCACGTTAGCTACATCTCCACTCCCCTTCTTTGCCCAGGTTCATCCTCCTGTCCCACCTGCCTTCTCCGTCCACCACCTCCCTTCTCTGTTCAGCAAAGTCCCACTCAAATGTCACCACTCTCGAGCCCTTCCTGACAACTGCAGGTAGTCACAGTGTTTTCGGTTCTCCCCCGTCACTCTGTTCCTGTCTGTATTTCAGTACACAGCACACTGCATTCTGAAGTTCTACCTACAATAGCTGTCATTTCTACTACACTGTGAAATCCTTAAGAACAAAGATTGGCTCCTTTTTTTCTTTTTTAAATACCCAGGACTCAGAACACATGCTGACACACTAATCAATATTCAATGAATCATTACAACTAAAATCAGCATTATTAACAGTTCCCTTATAAACAAGGAAACCAAACCCAGCAAGTTTTCAGTACATCTTCAGGCCTTTTCCATAACTGGCGTTCATAATAACTGCTAATATTAAACAGTACTGTTGCTGTCTATCTGGGTGCTCATCAGGGCACGGTGGGCAGCTGAGGCAGTCTTTCCAGGTTGTGATGCTTTATATCCAATCTTCCAGTTTCCTCAAGGCCTGAAGATCCCATTACCCCCAAATTGCCTGCCTAGAACATAGCTGTTAAAAGCTCTTCTGTGTATTTATTCAAGCTCCAGTTTATGACTACTTTTCTCATGTGCGTTTTCCTAATCCCAAGGTATAAAAATGTCTTTTCAAGGGACTGACTCAGCTTCTATTTCTTTGCTTTTATTTCCAGATGAACCACACTTGGGCAGGAACCAACCCATTAACAATATCCTAAACCTTTCCTTTATTTTTTAGCCTTAGTAAAACACATTTCTCTTCTAATAATACTCATTCAATTGCTACCTAGACATAACTTAATACAGTGAAAAATCACACAAAAATTTATTTATATATAGATTTTTTAAACTGTAGTAAAATACATATAACATAAAAGTTACCACCTTATTAATCTTTTTTTTTTTTTGGCTGCCCTGCAAAACATGGAGCTCCTGGGCCAGGGATCAGATCAGATCCCAGTCACAGCTGTGAACCAAGCCACAGCTGCAGCAATGCCAGATCCTTAACCCACTGTGCAGGGCCGGGGATCGAACCCGCGTCCCAGTGCCCCCTAGAAGCTGTCCATCCTGGTGCAACACAGCAAGAGCTCCCTTAATGATTATTTTTGAATGTACGATTCAGAAGTGGTAGGTACATTTACACTGCTGTACAATCAATCTCTAGAACTCTTTCATCTTGCAAAAATGAAATGCTATACTAATTAAACAAACCCCTGTTCTCATCTCCTCCCAGCTCCTGACAACCACTGTTAGGCTTTATGATTTTAAATATTTGAGGTACCTATGTAAGTGGGATCATACAGTATTTGTCTTTTTGTGAGTGGCTTATTCCTCACAGCATCAGGTCCTCAAGGTTCATACACGCTGTGGCCAATGTCAGAATCTCCTTCTTAATGCTGAATAATATTCCATTTCAAGCACATGCTACATTTTGTTTAGTCATTTATCCACTGATGGACACTTGGTGTCTCCCATCTTTTCGTTATTGTAAATAATGCTGTTACAAACACGGGTGTACAGAAGACTCTTTGAAACCTTTTAGTTCTTGGGGATTACGCCCAGAAGAGGAACTGCTGGATTATACAGATACACTCACACATACACACAGACATCTTTATCGAGATGTATTTCACACATTATTTAAAGCAAAGGAGTGCCTGCTGTGGCTCAGGGGGTTACGAATCTGACTGCAGTGGCTTGGGTTGCTGGTAGGTACGGGTCTGATCCCCAGCTTAGTGCAATGGATTAAAGGATCCAGTGTTGGGAGTTCCTGTCGTGGCTCAGCAGAAATGAATCTGACTAGCATCCATGAGGAGGCAGGTTTGATCACTGGCCTTGCTCAGTGGGTTAAGGATCCAGCATTGCCGTGAGCTGTGGTGTAGGTTGCAGATGAGGCTTGGACCATGCGTTGCTGTGGCTGTGGTGTAGGCCGGTAACTACAGCTCTGATTTGCCTCTTAGCCTGGGAACTTCCATATTCTATGGGTGCGGCCCTAAAAAGACAAAAAAGACGAAAAAGAAAAAAGAAAAAAAAAAGATCTAGTGTTGCATAGGTGTTCTCAGCTGCGGATTCAGTCCCTGGTCTGGGAACTTCCAGATCCTATAGCTCAGGTCATAAAAAAAGTAAAGTACACATTTCAGTGGTTTTTAGTAAATTTGCAGAGTTGTGCAAGGATTACAATTAGTATTAGAACACTAATAAAAGAAATTCCATCCATAATCACTCTTCATTTATAAACTGACGTCTCTCACACTTTCATCTCCAGCTTGCACCTTTCACTACTAACACATTCAACTGCTTGGACAGCTAACCAGCAAAACAAACTTAGCATGTCTGAAAAATGAACCTCTGAACTCTCCCTACAAAACTTACCTCTTCCTACAATATTCACATCTCTCATAAAAACTTCACCCATCTAGTTACTCAAATCAAAAATCTTAGAATCTTCTCTTTTTTCTTACACACTCTACACTGAATCACCCACCCAATAATCTTTCCGGCCAAATCTTGAAAATTTTATCTAAAATCCAACCTTTTCTCATCATTTTGTCAACTACCACCCTACTTCTGCCTTTATCTTCCTACAGTGTATTCTCAACACAACAGCCCCAGAGATCCTGACTAAAGGAAGTCAAATCATGCCCCCCCCATCTCGATCCATGCAGACGCCCTACTGCGATCGGAGGAAAAGCTAAAAGCCTTTCACAGAGCCTCACGTGGCAGGGTTCACTGCTGCATCTGTGACGTCATCTCCTTCCAAGCCCCTTCCCTGTTCTGCTCCAGGCACATCCGTCACCCTCAAAGCTGCTCCTCTGAATACACCAAGCACTCTCCCATCCTTGAGTTCGCTGCTCTCTCTGTGCACGAGTCCTCTCCCCAGATCTACAAGACTGATTCCATCGCCACGTTCTGATCGTAACACCACCTTATCAGTGAGGGCTTCTGAGCGGCTCTATTTAAATCTGCAATGTGTTTCATTCCCCGTGTACACTTCTTACCCCTTTTGCCTGTTTTCTTTCTTTCCAAAGCTTTTATTACCAAATAGTTTCATGCTTTGATCTTACCACTTATGATACTTCTTTCAACTTTAAAAATACTGACCAGATAACAGAGTTATGAATCACATATTTTTCCAAGTAGAAAGAATCGTACTGCACATAGTGTTAGGTAAGCCGATTTTTTTCCCATTCAAATTATGACTGTCTTTTAATATCAGCAATTATTTACTGAAGAAGTCAAGTGTCTTATTCTTTACAAAATAGTCTTACACATGTTTTCCATTTGGATTGGTTTTCGTTACCTTGCCGATTGACTTCATTCTGAAGCAGCTCCTCCATGGCCTCCTCCTCAGCAATGTCTAAAGGTGTATCTCCTTCACTGTTCACAGCTCCCACATGTGCTCCCTGACCAATCAAAAACCTGTACCATCAAAAGGAAGAGAGTCAGGCAGTGACGCTATCAGCGAAACCAGACTAGATGCATAGCAACGTGGAAAGCAAGAGGAGGGCAGTAAAACCAAGACGAGAACACGTGTGATGTGATTTAAGCTGTAAGAAACTACCATAAAGCCTGTTTTCTTGTCTTTAAAATTCTATATTTTCTAATTTTTCGACAATGCACACATTAACTAAAACAAAAATGTTATTTTTAATACTTTAAGTCTTCTATAGGGTCATTTCACACTGTCCCCATTAAGATTTTCCACTTTCTCCATACCGACTGGTTTCCTAGCTTATCTCCCTGCTCCTAGTCTCATGCCAAGAGCAATAGCTCTTTTTCCTTCTGATGGCTGTAACTGTGGCATACGGAAGCTCCCATGTGAGGGGCTGAATCAGAGCAGCAGCTGTGCCAGCCTACATCACAGCCAAAGCAATGCCAGATCCTTGACCCCCCAGGAGAGGCCAGGGATTGAAGCCACATCCACAGAGAGACAACATCAGGTTCTTAATCTGCTGAGCCACAAAAGGAACTCCCAGCAACAGTTAACCTGGGTCTATGGATGTAATTCAGGAAGTTATTCAGTTGATGCAAATATCTTAAAATACTGTTTCTGCTCATCACTGTTTTAAAATGAATCTGACCAACTACTTGGTCTTTTTATTTACTATGTTACTAAAGAAGCACATAGATACTTTGTACTCAGTACTTCATTTTATGCATCCGAAACACAATACTAAGAACTTTTCATAGGTTTTGGTCAAACCTGCCAAGGGGATCCAGATACAAAGTGGTTATGAATCTCTTCCTCTGTGGCAACTAAACATCTCCCAGACTCATCTGTTTAACATGACACGAGTCAATTCCCAGCTTAAAATTTTGTGAATAATTGCACCACGCTAGGAGAAAACATACATGGCCATTATGGATCTGATTCTGGCTTTTTCATCCTCATTCCTCTTCCCTGTGTCACACTTTAGGCTCCAACAGCATGGAACTGTCCATAGTTCTTCTGGAATCCCTGCTTTTATTTTTCTATATGCAGAGACTGGCTTCTTTTTTTCTGTCCCTAATCAATCTATTTTAAGGTCTTTTGAAAAAAATTAAAGTATGGTTGATTTGCAATGTTGTAAATTTCTACGCACAGCAAAGTGACTCCGTCGTACATACACACACACACACATTTGTTTTTACATTATTTTCCATCACGGTCTACTATTATTTGTAATTGTTTTACAAGCTACATGAAAATATTCCTATTATAAAAATGGTGGAGGGGGAAAAAGGAAGAAAAAAGGAAAAAAATTTGTTACACTTCTTCTATTATTAAGTTCCTCCCCTAGAGAGATACACTGTTAACAGCATGGTAAATATAGTTCAGGTACCTTTGCTATGTAAACAAATATACTCAGTCACTTCTGAGGTTCTTTTGGTAAAACAAAAATTAATGACATCAATTTATTATTTATTAATGACATTAATTTAAATAAATGCAACATTTCCCTCTACAGTTGAAAAATATTCCACAATATAGCTGGATCACACTTTACCAATCTTTAAAACTGTTTTCAACATCATGGGACTAAAACATCTTATCATTGTTTTAATTTGTTATTTCCTGATTATAAATGAGGTGGAAAATATCTAGATATGCTTACCAGCAATTGTATTTTCTCTTTTTGTCAACTTCTATTTACGTCTTTTGCTTTTATTTCTAACGTGTTCATTAACTCAATGTATACTTACGGGGTGTTGCTATAGATTGAATGATTTTGTGTTCCTCCAAAATTCATGCTGAAACCCCACCCACCAATATGAAGGTATCAGAATGTAGGCCTTTGATGGGGGGGTGATTAGGTTTAGATGAAGTTAAACCTAATCTAAACCTACGACAGGATCAATGTTTTTAAAGAGGAAGAGACCAGCGCTCACTGTCTTTCTGCGCAGAGGACACAGCAAGACGGCAGCCACCCGCAAGCCAGGACAAGGGCCCTCAGCAGACACAGAACTGGCCGGCACCTTGATTTTGGACCCTCGATCTCTAGAACTGCGAAAAACAAACGCCTGTTGTTTAAGCTTTCTTGTTTACGGCATTTTCGTATAGCAGCCAAAACTGACTAAGACAGGTGCTACTACGCATCTAGCACCATGTCATGGGCCAGGAACACAACGATAAGCAAAGCCTAATGTAGATCTTCCTCTCAAAGACCTCACAGTCCAGAAAGTGAGCTGGATCCATTACCAAAATACACTTAAACTCTGATGCCTCGTGATAGACTTGTCTATCAGTGGATGACAGGACAAGCGGATTAGTAACCGGGGGTGGGGATGGTACCGTGAGACAGTGGAAGGAAAGTACACTCCGGAAGAGAGCACGCAAGGCACCAAGCCCCGTTACAGGAAGGTGTATGGCCAGACGGGGGCCTGGTTGATTTTCCTGAGTACAACTCAAGGACGGAGCACTCTCTGTAATTTCTGTCACCCTCCCCCACCCCCGCCAAGGTCAGTGAGTGCTGATTGAGTAAGATCCTTAAATGATCAGGTATGTGTTTAAAAAAGATCTCTTTGTACAGTGTGGGGAAAAAATAGAATGGATAAAAAATGAAAGTAGGCAGACCAGCGCGGGAACTCCCGCAGCAGTAGAAAAGCATTACGTTGGAAGCCTGAATCTGATGGAGGAAACGAATGCCCTTCGGAGACATCTATGAGGTACTAGAGGTCAGTGGGATAAGAGAAGCAGTGGCAAGGACGGCGTCGACAACAGACTGCAGTTCTTAACGTGTGTGATGTGATGATGGCGGTGGATTTTACTGATACACAACAGCCAAGTTATTCCCTACGCCTGACTCTAGATGTGCCACCAATATTCTTCCATATTGTCACCACATTAAAACAAACAAACCAACCTTCTTTTTACAGTGTTTTGTACTTGACTGAAGTTTAAATGTTCTATCAAGTCGTATCCGTCACCTTTTGCTTTAAGGACTTTACCAACCAGTTGTCTGCACCGATGCAGAGCTGTAACTTTTACAAGCCATACACACAGAGGAGGAGGAAGAGAGGAAGCAAAGAACACTAACTGGCGTCAGTGGCGACTACCTGCAGGGGTGGCCTTAGAGGAATTCGTATTAGTTAGGTTTTCTGGGGGGAGATTTTTTGTTATCCCAGTTTTCTGCAGCAAATTTGTGTGTGTGTGTGTGTGTGTGTGTGTGTATTTATATGTCAGAGCATAGAAATGGTGACCAGGACATTGTGAACCTTGGTCATTTTACACTTTTAGTAAAAGCTGTAAACATCTCTCCGTGTGTACAAAGTAATATTTCATTTTTGTGATCTACAAACAAGTCAAACTTGAAGTGAAACCACCTTTTCTGTTTCACAGCTGTAAAAAATGTAACATAAAACTTATGAGGAACATCTGTATACCAAAATAAATGAAAGAATCTGGAGCAAAAAAAAAATGAGAAGAATGGAGCAGAATCTGCACTGTGCTCCAGGGGAACACTTTGCTAGGAAAAATCTCAATCGAACAATCAGAAATATTAACATAAAACCATTTATATTTTGCTTAGGTATTAGAAATTACTCAAAGGATATAAAGACAGAATAAAAAGACCCCAGAGTGGCTTCAGTGCTTGTAGCAGAGGGAAGCAAAGTCTCAAGGAAATACCAGGTCAAATCCAAACACAGACAATCCAAAATCATATAAACAGGACGGATGTCAAAAGAAACTAACAAGAGTAAAGTTCCGAAAACTGCTGGCAGGAAGTAGGCCCTGGAGCAAGCCCTGAGCCAAAGGTTTAGGTATCTACATGTATGCACACAATTCAAATCTCTCCCGCACTCCAGAACTACATTTCAAGTGCAAATTAAAAAAAAAAAAAAGACAAATAAATAGAACCCCAGGGCATTAATTCTCATTTGCCATCAATAATCTCAAAAGGGCATTCAAAGAACATTTAAGTTCTGCAGACTTTCTGAGTTTGGTTCCCATCTCTGTCTCTTGACAGCTGTTTGATACTCGTTAACGCAAAACATCTGAAAACTAGTTTAGAGATGACTTGCAGGGTTGTGCGAAGTTTGAATAAGTTAATGTCTAAAAATAAAATCTGCTACTACATGAAGCAAAATCATCACATTTAGAAAGCAATGTTAAAGACGATATGAAACAAAACACAGGCTATCCGGAACACCAGAAATTCACTTTGTGGAACCCTTGGAGATACTGAAAACAGACAGCTAGACATCTTTCAGAACAAAAAAAAAGCTGAGGTATTATAAGCACCTTTGGGGACCGCTGATTAGGAAAAAATACACCGTATTTATTTAAAGATTTTTCGGGGGAAAAAAAACCCACAAAGATCTCACACAGAAGTCCCAAACTGAAAGTCAGAATATCAGGCTGTTTCTCAGATAAGCAATTTTTTTGAATGCTTCAGGGTAAAAAAACAAACAAACAAAAAAACCAAAAACAGAAACAGGCTTTTATTTACTCAAACAATAGTTAATGATTTCCTCAAGCAATACAAAGGAGGCTAACATAAGAGATGCCACCAAGTGAATGATAAAAATCATAAATTATTGAAGTGAAAAACGATAAACTGCCAGGTTTACTGAGTTTTATAATAATCTAGAAGCTTAAGTCAATAAGTAATTGGACAACAAACCTCAAAATCAAGACATAATCCAAAAGGATTTTTACAAAATTATTTGCAAAATTATTTGCAAGGTTTTAATTTAAAAATCTAAGAAAAAGTGTGAGGTTGTCAACCAAGTTACTGGTTGCAACTTGGATGTGGTTTATTAGATGAGTGGGTAGGACTCTATCTAGGGTAGATTGATTCAGTGTTAACTGAGTTTGTAAGACAAATTTTGACAGTCTATTAATTATCTTGGATTTTGAGTTTTATTTAAAAACAAACTGTAGAGAGATTGAGAAGTGGCTCATTTTAAAAAGCTGATCTTTTAAATAAAACTTTATCTTTAACTTACAAGCTAATGAGGAGTTTCCACTGCAGCTCAATAGGTTAAGAACTGACATAGTCTCCCTGAAGATGGGGGTTTGATCCCTGGCCTTGCTCAGTGGCGCAGGTCTCACACATGCAGCTTGGACCTGGTGGTGGTGTGGCTGTGGCGTATGTAGGCTGGCAGCTGCAGCTCTGATTCAGCCCCTAGCCTGGGAACTCCCATATGTCACAAATGCAGCCCTAAAATGAAAAAGAAAAAAGAAAAAGACAAGAAAGCTAATGAGAAAATAGTGATCGAAGAGAAATTTCATCAGCAAGAGCTGAATATATTCAATGTCCACATTTACACATTTAATGTACACGGTTTTCTTTTTTTTAAATGATTTTTCCCCACTGTAGTTGGTTTAGTGTTCTGTCAATTTTCTACCAAGTCACACATACATACATACATGCTTTTTTCTCACATCATCACGCTCCATCGTAAGCGACTAGATACATATTGTTTTCTTTTTACCGAAGGAAAACTAGTATCAAGAAGTTGTTTTAAGTTCCCTTCGTGGCTCAGCAGTTAACCAACCCAACTAGGATCTGTGAGGATGCGGGTTTGACCCCTGGCCTTCCTCAGTGGGAAGGACCCAGCGTTGCCATAAGCTGTAGTGTAGGTCACAGACTCGACTTGGATCTGGTGTTGCTGTGGCTGTGGTGTAGGCCGAGAGGTGCAGCTCTGATTCGATCTCTAGCCTGGGAACCTCCATATGTTGCGGCTGCAGCCCAATAAAACAAAACAAAAAGGGAATTCCCACTGTGGTGCAGTAGAAGCCAATCCGAGAAGGAACCATTAGGTTGTGGGTTCGATCCCTGGCCTTGCTCAGTGGGTTAAGGATCCGGTTTTGCCGTAAACTATGACATAGGTCGTAGGCGCGGCCTGGATCTGGTGTGGCCGTGGAGTGTGGCATAGGCCAGCAACTGTAGCTCTGATTGGACTCATAGCTTGGGAACCTCCATATGCCGCAGGTGCGGCCCTAAAATCGAAAAAAAAAAAAAAAAAGTTGTTTTAACCAATACTTGGATTTTTCATGTAGTTAATACTAATACATGAATTTAAAAAAATTGAAAAGATCAGTACAGCCTTATAAAAAGTTCTGTCACACAGATGAACCCCAAGGGCATTACGGCAAACAAAATAGGCCAATCACAAAAGGCTGAATGTGGTTGGATTCCACTCATATGAAGTATGTAAAGTTGTTAAAAATCACAGAAACAGAAAATAGAAAGGCTAAGGAGGGCTAAGCGAAGAGGGAAGGGGAAATATCAGGTAAGTCTGGTGTTGAAGATAAAAAATTCTAGCCATCTGTTGCAAAACAATACTTAACACTGTTAAACTGCACACTTAAAAATGGTTAAGATGGTAAATTTATTTTATTTTGGCCAAATCTGTGGCATGTGGAAATTCCTGGGCCAAGGATCAAAGCTGGGCCACCTGCTGTGCCACATGGCAACTCCTAAGATGGTAAATTTAATATTATGCTTTTACTACAATAAAAATCACCAAGTCAGAATACCAATGAAATAGCTGTTTTCTGAAAATCCAAATGGATTACTCGACGCCATCCTATGAGACAAAAACCATGAAAACTAAGCTACCCGAACTTTTCAAAGATGGGTAAATAGGACAATATACTATTAACTTCAAAAATAAATGCTATTTTCTTTTGAAAGTCTCTGAACAAAAAAAGTTAAAAATACCAAAAGTGCAAATAATCTTACATATCCTCAATGGGAACGCACTCTGCTATTTCATTTTTGAAGTTCTGTACCACAATAAAAAATAGTTGAAAATAATTTTTTTTTTTTTAATTGTCTTTTTGCTATTTCTTTGGGCCGCTCCCGCGGCATATGGAGGTTCCCAGGCTAGGGGTCCAATCGGAGCTGTAGCCACCGGCCTGCGCCAGAGCCACAGCAACGCGGGATCCGAGCCGCATCTGCAACCTACACCACAGCTCACGGCAACGCCGGATCGTTAACCCACTGAGCAAGGGCAGGGAACGAACCCACAACCTCATGGTTCCTAGTCGGATTCGTTAACCACTGCGCCACGACGGGAACTCCTGAAAATAATTTTAACAGTAAGAATTCAAACAGAAGTTCTGACCGAGGCCCTGCTCAGGTTTTCCTTACAAGAACACAGTTCGCCCCCTCGGCACCTGACAAGTGCTGTGCCCCTTCCTCCTGGCCTGCATGGTTTCTATAGCAAGGTCCCCCTGCTATATTCAATGGCATAGCTTCTTTCTCATTGCTTTCAAGATTTTACTTTGTCTTTAGTTTTCAGAACTGCTTTGCTTTATCTTGCTTGGAATTTGTTAAACTTCTTCAATCTGTAGGTTTCTTTCACCAAGTTTAAGTTTTTAGCCATCATTTATCATTTCCTTCAATACTTTGCCGGCCATGCCCTCTTTGTCCTCTTCCGGGGCTCCAATGACATAAGCGGCAGTTCTCTAGGGTCGTTCTCCAGGCCCCCGGGGTTCTGATTGTTTTATTTTGGTCTATGTTCGCTCTCTTGCTCAGATCTGGTCATTTCTAATGTTCTATTTTTCAGTTCACCAATTCTTTCTTCTATCCCTCCCCCCGGATTCTGCTCTTGAGTCCATCTGTTACTTACTTTGGTTAGTGGATTTTTCAGGTTCTAAAATATCCATTTGGCTCTTCATATTGTCTATTTCTTTGCAGATTTTTTTTTTGGCTGGGACCTTTTTTCCATGTTTCAAGCATGACTGTAATTGCTTGCTGAAGCATTTTTGTGATAGCTGCTCCATAGTCTTTGCCGTGTAACTTGAAGATTAGTATCTCTGTCATCTCAATGTTGGTCTCTATTGTCTTTCTCATTCAATCTGAGATTTTCCTTGGCATGCTAACTGATTTTCAGTTGAAATCTGGACACTGGGCATTAGGTTAGGAGACTCTAAATCTCGTTTAAATCCTTTATGTTAGCTATGTTTGGCCCTAGTCTAGCAGAAGAAAGCGGAGGTGAGACCTCATCATGGCAGGTAGGTACGGCAGGCAGAGCTGGGTGTTCGGGTTTCCCACTCAGCCGCCAAGGACACCAGAGATGGGGCAGCTCCTTGCTACTTCTGGCTCCGCACCAAGCTTTCACTGATACCCCCCTGGCTGAGAATACTATGGGCGCCTCACTACCACATCTGAGTGGCCTCTAAGTGACACCTTAAGGGGAGGAAGGCAGACCTCGCCACTGACAGGTGGTGGTGAAAGTATTTTCTCCACCAGGGCTCTTCTGACTCCACCTGAGTCGGGAGGAGTAGGAGCTCCTCTTTACTGCTGTGTGGGGGTCTAAGTCCAGGCTTCCCACATGGACTCCAGGACAAGTTAGGGGAGGGGCTGGCTGATGACCTGATGAAAATCTTGGGTGGCTCAGTATCTGGTCTAATCTGACATCGTGACAGTAGGGGTGCTAGGGCACCTCATTATAGCCTGGCAATGCGGAACTCCATGCTGCCAATGTAGCCTTTGATAATAAGAGTGTGGGTGGGACCAAGGTTTCTTTCAGTGATTCTTGGCTGGAGAAAGTATTTATTTTTTTAAAGGATTTTTAGGGTGCCCTTCTCTTAGTACTTGGCTAGGAGAGGCTTTTGTTGGGGCTTTTTTGGTCTGTGACCATTGGCACTTCCAGGTTATTGGCTTTCTCAGTTCCAAAGGTTGGATATATGAGGCAAAAGGAAACGTCAGGATACTCACTCCTATGCCTTTCTTTGGTCCTGAGATCCCTAGCTGCTTGCCTTCTCTCCATGTTTCAGAATCTTTTGTTTTATACACAATATTCAAGGTTTTCAGTTGTACTTAGGAGGAAGAGTAGAGAAAAGCATGTCTATTCTATTTTCCCGGAAGTAGAGATTCTCATTTTTAATTGTAAGAAATTATAATATTTATATTACCAATTTTAATCTTAAAAAAATTTCATTTTGTCAAATCCCACAGGTGAAAGGTTATATTATTTATAACCTTTATATTATACATTATATTATTTTATTATATTATTATATTATTATTATATTACATATTATATTATTATAAAATCATATTAGCCCCATGTTAGTGGTCCTGATACCCTGCCAAATACTTAGCTTAATTTCTGACATTACAGTTTCACAATTATGCTACAGATACAATTAACTATGCCACTACCAAATAACAGACTAACACTTGTGAGAGAAATAAATCTGTTTAGGAAAGTGGGCTATCTTTTCCAGTTGTCTAAGTACCTGGATTGTCATCTGCTGGAAAAAAAATTCAAAATGTGGGGAAGCATTTAAATTCCTCTCTTTTCTCTGCGAAGCTACCTTTAAGAGGAAATCCTGAAGGTTCTGTCTTCAGCATTTCTTATCCTCTCAATTATTCCCCAGAGCAGTGACTACACTTTTTCAATCATGCAGTAACTCCTAAAAAAATGCATATCTGTTTATTAAAATCAATTACATACACTATCTTAATTAATTAATACAACTCCCAATTCCCAGGGGCAAAAATCCTACTCACTGCGTAATAGTTCTAAGACGTACACTTTCCTCCTATTTTAATATTGCCGAAACCTTCTACAACCGATCTTACAATCAGTAGTGTCTTAACGATGGATAATGGCCAAAGCATGGTAGTCATTACCTGTCCTCATGCAACCCTGGTCAGATATTCATATTGTTTTCACTTCAATTTATGTGCAGGGAAATCCTCCTTATTGAGCTCAAAAGATATTTAAAATATCTTCCTGGATGTTGTCTGAAACGTTCTGTTGATACCTTGTAATAAGATCAAAAAAACATCAAAACTTGCATAAAGCTATCAGTGGCTTAGGGGAAAATTCCAAAGGCAACAACAGAACATTTTTAAGCAATGCTGCATCTGAGACACCACAATTACATAGAGAATGATACTGGGGGGGAGGGGAGGGGGAACAGGGGGGACACACACGACAGAAACCCAAGGTATTAAAAACAAAAACCAATACACAATGCATTATAACCTGACTTTTTGAACACTTTTTAAATTGGGACATAAATAATGAGACTGTGTTACAATGGGGACATCTCAGATTGGATGAAATCCAGTAAACGCCTTACAAACACACCCCAAAACATTCCGGGCTTCCTACTGTACTTTTCCAACTGGCATCTCAAACTGGGCCTATTTACCCACATTCCACTACGCTCTCGTCCCTGCTGCCCTCAGTCTTGCTTTTCACATCCCTCAATACGTTTAACGGCATCCCTTCCCCAATTTCAAAGCCTTGAAAAGGACACAGAACTGTGTGGTGTCTTAAAGTGCATGATTGAAAAGTCAGACTGTCTAGGTTCAAGTCTTAGCTCTGCCAATTCCTGTGCGATTTCTCTCCATGACTGAATTTCCTCATCTATAAAATAATAGTACAGGCCAACCATCACTCATTCAAACATAAATTTCAAAATTTTTCATATTTTGGAAACAGTATAGGTTGCGGAACACCCCATCGAATCTGAGGCAGTACTCTGAAACCAAAGCACATTAGTACTTTTACAAAAAATAAATGTACAGTACGTGGGGTAACCGAAGACTACAAATAGCCTCATGTGAGTTTAAGCCAGTTTGTTGCCAAAGAGGCTACACCAAACTTACAATTTATTGTGACATTTTTTTAGTTTTGAGGGTTTGGAGCTGTGCATCTGGGCCTGTGGGGTGGTGGCAGCCATACACTCTCGTGCACTTGTTAGGGTGGCCGAATGATGAGCCACACACTCTCGTGCACTTGTTAGGGTGGCCGAATGATGAGCCACACACTCTCGTGCACTTGTTAGGGTGGCCGAATGATGAGCCACACACTCTCGTGCACTTGTTAGGGTGGCCGAATGATGAGCCACACACTCTCGTGCACTTGTTAGGGTGGCTGAATGATGTACAGTTAAAGGACTTGGAGCAGTGACCTGCAAACAGTAAGCACTCAGTGTTAGCTACAATCAGCATTATTACTTAGCTTTGATTTCTCCTCTTACCTTACTACCTAGAGCCAGTGAATCACACCAAGTCTTACTAATTTTACTTCCCAAATTTCTTTCAGATCTGCCCCAATTCCAAGTCCACTGTCACTGCCCTAGCTCTCTTGTCCAAACTCCCTCATCTGTCAAGCAATGTCTTCCTGAAGGATCATCATTTCCTAAAAATGCATCACCACTAATGGACAAAGTCAGCAAGGCATACCAATTCCTCTGTGCTGTAGCCCCAGGTCCCGCTTCCAGCCCCATCAGCTACTCTCTCCATAAGCCACCGGCGTTCCTCTCCTCAAAAAACTATGGCTCCGGAGAAGCGCTTTGATCCAATGCAACTAGGACTAGTACTTACTTGGCTGACCAGAAAAGCTGACTGAATTAGGGAATTGTAAAAAATAATACATATAAGAAAATAAATAAATGCAAGTAAGACATTTACATCAGCCTAAAAGACACTGGAGAATGTCTCCAACGACTTAAATTCATGCTGCCTTTCTTGCCTGAAGGACACTCACAACACACTATGACTTGAACGCATCTTAAAGTGAAGCAAAATACTTGAAGTCAACAGAAAAGCGATCAGAGTATATAATCCTAGATTGTTTTTCTTTTTCAATCTTTTTTTTTTTTGTCTTTTGTCTTTTTTGTTGTTGTTGTTGTTGTTGTTGTTGTTGCTATTTCTTGGGCCGCTCCTGTGGCATATGGAGGTTCCCAGGCTAGGGGTTGAATCGGAGCTGTAGCCACCGGCCAGAGCCACAGCAACGCGGGATCCGAGCCGCATCTGCAACCTACACCACAGCTCACGCCGGATGTCAACCCACTGAGCAAGGCCGGGGATCGAACCCGCAACCTCATGGTTCCTAGTCAGATTCGTTAACCACTGCGCCACGACGGGAACTCCTCTTTTTCAATCTTTCAGTTGTTGCATCCACATCTAATTAAACAACAATTATATTTTTAGGGCCTTGCCTTGACCAAATCTTTCCAAAATATCACAGCAATACGTTTTTTTTGGGACTCATTTCATCAGTTTTGACCTATCTAATTACATAATTACTAACAAATGGAGCAGCCTTAATAGACCAGAACACACACTAACTTTTGGTGGACTTTCAATTCAACCGGTGTAAACAGAAGTGACACTGACACTACTACAGGAGATGACACCATGGAAAAATATTAGAATTTGAGTCTTGAGAACGAGGGTCTAGGTCTGATTGTGAAATGGAAATACCAATGAATATTACCACAGAGCTGTTAAAATACTAGTTTTGGACAAATACATCTTACCAGCATAATATATTATGATATACTTATGATATAAGTATACTATGATATAATAAGTATCTCACCAATAAAATTTTAGTATTTTCAGAGGATCCTAGATTCAGTTTCATGTTCTAAGACTTCTAATCAAAATACATAGCCTGCTGTACACTAACAATGTATCATTCTTAGCAAGAAATATGTAAGTAGAACTGAAACACGTGAATCTGCCAACTCTCCTTGGGCCCAATAACCGCGTATCAAGTAGGTGTGACAAACGACTACTTCACTCTCCCGTGCTCCTCTCGTCTACTCTGGTCCAGCCTAAGACCAAATGATGCCAGTTTTCCTTATTAAATAATCTAGGAGCACTGGAGCACAGCTACCTTGCACTAAAAGTAGAAACTAAAAATAGTGTTATAATAAATAACAAGCAATTCCGCGAACTTCACATAACACTAAATATGTGCCATAGTGGGTCAAGTGTCTTATAAACACTATCTCATCTAACCTTCACAATAATTTTATGAAGTGGGACAAGCGTTAACGTTGCCATCTTAATGATGAGGCAACAGAGGTTTGGAGACGTTGATAATTAGTCTAAAGTTAACAATGATTAGCTGGCCGAGTTACCATTAAAAATAGAGTTGTCTGATTCCTGAGCTTGACTCCCACAGGCATGGTAGTGCAGTTTATATAGTTCCTAAGTTGGTAAGAATTTCTGATTCTTCCACCAAAAATAACAACATTATTGAATTTCAGACAGAGGAATCAGCAGGTGCAGACTATGAAGCAAGGCGCCTAGTTTGTTTCAAGGCTCAGCAAGGGGACTGGTCTGGCTGTAACAGAGAGAGCCGAGAGAGGAGTAGAAAAATGACATCAGAGAGGTAACAGAGGGTCAAACGCCAAAACTCAGGCTTTTAAATGCATTAGGAACCCACTGGCGAGCGAAGGGCTTCGAATAAAACCATGATGTCATTCTCCTTGCAATATTTTAAAAGGATCCTTTTGGCTGCTGTGCAGAAAACAGATGAAGGGAAGAGGGGGATTACGGTGAGAATAATTCCAAATGCAGTGATTCCAGTGAAGAACAACAGTGTCCAGGACCAGGGAGATATGAAAAGAGGTGATAAAATATTTAGATGCTAGATATATTTTGAAGGGTAAGCCAAAAGAAATTCAGAGAATTCTGTGGGATGCTTCTGAAACAAAGGTTATAATGAAAAAGAAAAGCCATGCCATAAATAAGCCACCACAAATAGTCTAAACAGTTATATCCTCAATTAGCTGACTCTTTAATGAGCAAATGACAAAGCTAATGAAACTTTTTCCATGCTGTAAATAAGATCAGGAAAATGCTACTACTGAATGCCACTACCAGTATTTTGCAATGATATGACATCTTCAATAGCAATGTCTTCAAAACTACTACAAACATTAAGAAAATTATATTAAACATACTGATTAATTAATATTCCATTCTATTAAGAATATTCTAGTCTACATAATGCTACCTATATACAGGGTCAATTTTCTCTACTACTAGAAAATTTTAATACAAATATTAAAACTACTCAGGATAAAAGCATTCCTTAAACATCTGTTTAAGAAAAGTGAAGAAATAGTGCATGATATTCTTTATCTACAATAGGAGAAGAATACTTGTATTAAAGCACAAAGTGGGATAAAATATAAAATTTTTAAATGTTACTCAAAGGAAATAGAGCCGGTAGAGTAGGAACTGCCATTAGAACCTGGTACTTTATGTAATTATAAAACAAAATTAGTAAGCAAACTCTTAAGAGAAATAAATTAAACAATGAACTTAATGGTATACTTAGCGGCATAATCACAAAGAAAAGAACTATTCCAAGTGACTTCAACGCACTCAGTAATTTGATGGTACATTCCAAGCAGGATGCCCTAAGGACAAAAAGAAATGTCACCCCCTTCATCCTGCCAAAAAAAATAAATAAATAAAAAAACCACCAAATCTTTAAATTGCTTTCAGTAATCATTATTGTTGGTTGTATTATTATAAGCAGTCTAAATGTATGTGTAATGTATGACAAAGCCAATTAGTAGTTTTGTGTTATTTAATTCTACAGTTCCTGGCAATGAAGTAAGGGAGAAAAGAAATACTGCTAAAAGACAGGTTAAACAAAGATGCCTTGGTGCTGAATGAGAATTTGAATGATCAGCCCTGCAGCAACGAGCCCTTCCAGCACCCATGATAAGAAACAGCTCCTCAGAGAAACGGCAACTCCAGAACCAGGGCAGGAAATATAAAAAAAGAGTCTGGAACATTTCGAAATATCAGAGGGCAACAAAGCTTTTAAAGACTACTTTAGGAGTCACAGCCCAAGGTCTTAAAAGCCAGTATGAAGAGATTCTTGTTGATCAAACATGGTACAATTTGCTAATCAATAAGGATAAAAACTGCATCGGACTGACATACATCAATTAAATGCATGTGCTCCTCAAGGGGCCTGGTTTCTTCTCCCCTTAGCTCAGGAATGGCCACCTTCTAGCAGTGGCCTTATTTTGTTTTTTTCTCTCTGTGTGCAAGCCCCTGGTTTCACTTTCTGTGTCCAAATTTCCACATCTTATAAAGATACAGTAAGACTGAATTAGGGCCCATCCTAAAGGCCTCATTTTGACTTAATTATCTCTTTAAAGGCTCCATCTACAGAGTCACATTCCGAGGGTCTTCACGTTAGCCCTTCGAAATACGAATTTTGTGGGGACAAGATTCAGTGCATGACACTACCAACTCGGCACATACCAAAGCAGGTGGATGACGGTGAGGCACACATTTCGATGTATGACCCGTTAGCATTCAGTGAAACAACGCATATGCTGGCCACGAACATTACACTTCCCAAACTCCCTTCATTTATTCTTCCTTTAACTCACTCTGGTGAACTAAACGCTTAAATTACTTAATTAAATTACAGGGGCATTATTAAACAATGTCTATTTTTAGTTTTCCCTAAGACTTCTACCTTACTCAAAGCGGGGAGACGTTGAGAATAATTATTCTGGTGAAAAGACGAGATAAGAGAATCAGAACATAAAGAGCCATCATCCATCTATTCAACCTGGCTTTTGCGAGGTTACAGACCAAAAGTGAAAGTGCTAACTGTCTAGACTCTAAACTGTAGCCTCACTTTCTTCCGTTCTCCTATTTCCAGCAGAGGTCAAACATTTAGGACTCACTGTATCCAGACCTTCCCCAAATCCTCATAGTAAACTATTCGTGCTTCACCGTGTGTCTCATCTCCCCGTTCAGTAAGGCCGAATCAGTACGATCCTGTGCAAAATGCAGCTGGTAAAGAAGCACGTAAACAACCGACAGGTTAAGAGTTGACGAGCCAGCCAGGAACATGAGAAAGGTCTCTGGAAGAAGTGACCATTCCTAACATGAGCTGCAGTCTCATGTTAGGAATGGTGGTCAAGGAGAGAAAGGAGGCAAATGAATCACCATGAGAGAGACACAAGGATATTAACGGGCAGGCCATACTTGGGAGCTCAAAGCAGCGGACAGTATTGGCAGGGTGAAAAATGTGGATTAGATTGTAAGAAATAAGAGTTTGGAAGAAGCCAGATCATTCCCATTTTGTAAATAATACTAATCATAGAAGCTAAGTGGCTCATTCAAGGATGGCAGAACAAGGGTTTGCAAACAAATTTAACTCCAAATATGTGACTTCGCAGAATGACCCAACTTTCCTAGGTCATTCAGGGTTTATAACTTTAGTTTTTACATTATTATTAATAGAGCCTTCTTTTACCCTATAAATGCTCTGGTTTAGGAGGTATTTTCACCCTGTCTCTAAAGCCACCACGCTATTATTTTTTCCAGACCCAAGGAAACTAGGATTTCAAACTTCATTAACTCCTCTCGGTCATCAATGAAATCAGTTACTGAAAAAGATAATGCTGATAAAAATAATCATGCATTTAAGAAGGGTTTTGGGTTATCATCACCTTAACAAATAGCCCAGAATATACTAGAGATGAACTGTGTTTTCTAAAAATAATTGTCATTATTTAAGAAAAGAATCTCAGAAGGCAGAAAAAGCAAAAAACAAAAATGTCATCAATTTTTCTAATTTTTTTTTTCTTTTTAGGACTATACTTGCAGCATATGGAAGTTCCCAGGCTAGGGGTCAAATCAGGGCTGCAGCTGCCAGCTTACACCACAGCCACAGCAACACCAGATCTGGGCCGCGTCTGCAACCTACACCACTGCATGTGGCACCACCAGATCCTTTAACCCACTGAGTGAGGCCAGGGATGGAACCTGCATCCTCACGGATACTAGCTGGGTTCTTAACCCACTGAGCCACAGAGGGAATTCCCAATCATCTACTTTTAATTTTGTTCAAAGAAACTATAAACATAAATACAGTTGATCCTTGAACAATAAACATCAGCGGTGCCAACTCCCTCTGGAGTTGAAAATCCACAGATAACTTTCAGTGGGCACTCCACATAAGTGGGGCTTCTGTATCCTTGGTTCCTCAGTAGTCCCGGTTCCACATTAGCAGGTCCAACCAAGGGCAGTATTGATTACTGAAAAAAATCCATGTCTATGGAAACAACCTAAATGTCCATTGCCAGACGACTGGATTAGGAAGAGGTGGTATATATACACAATGGAATACTACTCAGCCATAAAAAAGAATGACGTAATACCATTTATAGCAACATGGATGGAACCAGAGACTCTCATACTGAGTGAAATAAGTCAGAAAGACAAAGACAAAATGATATCACTTATAACTGGAATCTAATATACAGCACAAATGAACATTTCCACAGAAAAGAAAATCATGGGCTTGGAGAATAGACTTCTGGCCGCCTGGGGGGGGAGAGGGAGGGAGTGGGGGGGATCGGGAACTTGGGGTTATCGGATACAACTTAGAATAGATTTACAAGGAGATCCTGCTGAGTAGCATTGAGAACTATGTCTAGATACCCATATTGTAACAGAACAAAGGGTGGGGGAAAAAAATGTATACATGTAAGTGTATCTTGGCCCCCATGCTGTACAGCGGAAAAATTAATTAAAAAAAAAAAATCCATGTCTGAGTGGACCTGCACAGTTCAAACCTGTGTTGTTCAAGGGTCAGTTATATTTCAGTTATACCAGTCATAAATTAAAATGCCTATACAAAGACTGTTAGGTTAGTAAAACTACATTCATCCTTGGTCAAAACAGGTCACTTTTGCTTGTGTAAGTCCTATAAAACACATATTACATATACCACCTTCCAAAAAATCTGAGAAGCTGTAGTTACTCTACAGAAAATATTAACATCCACACCAGGCTGCTTACCCCTCCTCATGCTTATTTCTTGGCATTTAAAAAACTGACTATGCCAGCTACTTCTCCTTCCTAGTGTAGACATGGGCAAATGACCAAGCCCAGCCAAAAGGAGTCCCACTGGGAGAAATGTGCTGCAGTCAGAGGGCTCTCTGGAGAAGGTTTCCCTCCTTGATATACACCGAAAATGGAGAAGATACTTTTCACTCTCCACCCACTTTATATTTTGCTCTTGGATGTGCATGTGTAAAAACACAATTTGGGAGCTGTGGCAATCATCTTGTGACCAAGAGGGGACAAGGCTTAGAATAAAGTCCATATTTGGCAAAGGCAGAAGATAAAAAAATTAAAGACCCAAGTCTTGATGACATCAGTGGGCAGCTTAAGAAACCTGAATGCCCTCCCTCTAAATTGTATGTTATTATCCTGTCCAACAAATGTCCTTTCTCTTTTGGTCATAGTAAGTTTGATACTCTTACCTGCATCTAAAATTATCCCAAATGACACATCAGGTTATTAATCATGCCTACAAAGGAAATTATTTAGGACAATTATTACTGTCTTTTCAAACTCGGAAGAAAGAAGCTGGGTTGTCATTTTCCCAGAAAAGATACACAAGATAATGGGTCAAAAGTTAACACATGCTGAGTAGTTCCTACTGCGAGGAACTACACTTGGTGGGGTTCCATCAGTTAATCCTCTCAACAAACCTAGGGAACATTACCCTTAGCCCATCAAGGAGAAAACTGGGGGTTATCAATCAGGCAACTTGCTGAGGTCCCAGCTCTGGGAGGGCCGAGAAAAAGCCTCCATGACCCACATCAGTTGACTTCAGAGCCTAAGACTCAAATATTTAAGGACCGCTGAAGATAAATGCACATTAGCCATTTTTTCCAGTGAAGATAAGATCCACACCCTTTGTTGAGCATGAAAAGAACAGCAAGGAGGAAAGAACTTGAGAACCATCATCAAAATAATGAAGGACCACTACTGTTTTTCAATGGCAAAAAGATGCTTCATTTCATAAAAGAAACCAAAGCCCAGAGAGGAAACAAATTACCAAAAGACGTAGTACAGTTGTGTTAGAGTCAGTAATAAAACTCAAAACACTCAGATCTTCTGATTCCCAGAGTAGTTTTCATGTCACCAAAACTGCCTCCCTTCAAACTAGTATAAGGTTTCTCCCATACACGCTGGGATGGGGGGTGTGAAATGTACAAAGGAATAAAGCTATGAAGACTTACTCAGGAAGATTCAGAGAGAAGCACTACGATATTCAGTCTCTGTTAGTTGAAAAGCTCTGATATGAACAGATGGTAAAAATGTGGCACTGGATACACAGTAACAAGGAAAAATAATTTAATGAAAAATTATTTGTCAGAGTATCCTTCCTTATTAAACATTTGAAACATCAGATTGCCTCAGAAAGTGCCTACCTATTAAGGGTAGTTAAGAACACAATGACTACTGCTTACTCAGTTTTCTAAAACATGTTTTTAGAAAACAATCTTAATAAAAACAAAGCCCAAATATTTTGAATTGGAGAACTAGGTATTATATTTTCTTTTTAGCAAAGAAACTTAATTCAGAATTATTGTTAATTCCCCCTAACAATTCATGTTTATGTAGGGATAGACCAGATCGCTAAATTTAACCATGACTCACTTAATAACGCTCTAAATGTACCGAAAAGAAAAGGAGATGGGAGTGGAGAATGTGCACAACTACACATTTCGATACAAAGCACCAGAAGCCAAAAAAGAGGAGACAAGAAGATGATCTCACACCAAGACTCAGGATCTGGAGTTCCAAGATCCACGTACTCTTTCCCTGGGAGGAACAATTTTAGGAATTAAGGTAAATAAGATAATAAATAAGGTAATAAACCTATAACAACCATTTCCATTAAACTCTCATGTCTCTAAAATCATACTTGGATAAAAGTAGACACAGAACTAGCTTACTCTGCAATATCAAGATATCCACAGGAAGCAGCTGCATGTAGTGGTATCCAGCCTTCATTATCGGGTTGATTAATATTTGCTCCATTTTCTACTAGAAACTTCACCATATCAACATTGTCATCAATGCAAGCCTAAAAACAAAACAGAAAGCAGGATGAGTGGGAATCTGAATCAATGCTCCCAGTAACACATCACAAGAATAAACGTCCTTACTTTGCAGCTTTTATCACACGTATGTTCTACACAGCAGTCTGCTGCGCCCAAGCAGTCCAACGGCACTATCGACACTTTAAGAGTCGTTTATTTTATACACACACACACACACACACACACACACACACAAACACACACACTAATACTGCATGTGGCTAGACTTTTTATGGCAACCTCATGAGGAACACAAGTACACATCAACATGAAAACAATCAAAACATTATAATTAAGTATCAACAATCTCCCCTCTAGCAGTGGTTTGCAAAATGTGGTCTGTTCAGTAAGCAGAGATTCAGGGAGTCGACAAGGTCAAAACTATTTCCAAAATAGTTTTCGAATGCTAAAATGGTCTTTTTTTTTTTGCTCTATTGACAAGTGCACATGAGGGTGCAAAAGCACTAGGGTAAATCTGCTTGTGCCTTTGCACAAATCAAGGCAGTGGCATTGTATTTGCCACTACGCACTCACAGTTTTTATTTTTACCTATGAATGTCCACGACAATGCAGTAAACACTATACATTTTACTCAGTTTGACTCCTGAATATGCATGTTTAAGACATTCTGTGGAACAAGAAAGAAAGCACACATAAAGCATTTCTTCCAAGGGCAATGACTGCCCCGAAGAGCAGCACTTGCGGCATTAATGTGCCAGCTGAACGAGCCACTTGTTTCCAGGGAAGAGCACTTTTACTTAAGTGACCAACTATAGCTACTTAGTCTGCCTTAAGCTTGACTCTCCCTCAGAAAGGAAGACACAATCAGCCCAGACGACCTTGATCTGGATCAGAAAAGTGCAGAAAGGGGGTGTTCAGAGCACTCTAAGACTGAGCTGGGATCAGTCGTTGGTGAGACTGGACCAGTTCTGGGGAGGCGCAGAATCTTGCCAGGAAGTCTTAAGGTTTTGTTTATCCTTACTGTGGGGAATTCTGTTAACTTCATCTATCTGGCCTTTTGCTGGAAATATCAGATAGGAAAATAAAGACCATTTGAATTAAATAATAAAATTTGGGTAGCAGAAATTTTCTTGAAAATGAACAAAATTAAGTGTCAAAACAACTAATAGTATTTGTTGCCAACAATAAATTCAACATTTCAAGATTAAATGAATTATTTTCATTAATATTATTTTGTAACATGGGTAAAGTATTACCTTATTTAAAAATGAATAAATATGTAAAGCCCTGTTTTACCCTCTAGCATTATAAATATTAATATATACAACCCACAGAAACAAAGCTCTTTGAGGTCCTTCATAATTTTTAAAAGTATACAGGGGTTCCTGAGATGAAAAACTTTGAGAACCACAGCCTACAGAAAGGATTTTTTTTTCAGTGCTTACTTTGTACCTGGTTGTATGATGGCTTCCTAATCGTTTTTACTGACTTGTATACATTATCCTCACAAAATCCCTCGCGAGAAGGGGACTTTTGCTGTATCCCCAGCACCTTATACAGTTCTTTGCATGTGGTAGGGGCTCGATAATGAATAAACGAATAAGAAAGCTAAGATTCAAAGAGATTAAGTGGCTTGAATAAGCCACAAAGATGGAAAATGACAGAGCTGAGATTCTATCACAGATTCCAAAAAACAAGCTTTTTCCACACTTGACACCATATCCACAGATATTCCTTTTTCATCAACTATTTCTCACCTATCTGCTGTCTCTGAAACAGGGTATCGAACATTCTAGTCACTTAATAAGTGTCTGTTGTATAAACAGTACAACCATTTTCCTTTACCTAATATAGAAGCAAAAGAAAATGCTTTCAGTAGCATTTTCCTAGGAGATAAAAATGACGAAACTTGGTGTCAAGAAAAGCACTTAAGAACAAAGTACTTTGAATCTAAAATGGAAAAACAGTGACAAGGAATCAGTCTTTTTTTTTTTTTTTCTGTCTTTTTGCCATTTCTTGGGCCGCTCCCGCGGCATGTGGAGATTCCCAGGCTAGGGGTCCAATCGGAGCTGTAGCCACTGACTTGTGTCACAGCCACCACCACACCAGATCCGAGCCACATCCGTGAGTACACCACAGCTCACGGCAATGCTGGATCCTCAATCCACTGAGCGAGGCCAGAGATCGAACCCACAACCTCACGGTTCCTAGTCGGATTTGTTTCTCCTGCGCCACAACGGGAACTCCAGAATCATAGTTTTTGGCAATAGGGTCTAGTTTTGGTTCTGCCACAAATTTTGTAGCTGTGAACAAGTACTTTATCTTCTGGGCTTTGGTGTCTTTTTCTTTCAAGCTGGTGGGTTATACACCCCTCCAATTCCCTAACACGGTTACACGATTCTTCCCTCTGGAACACGCTCTGAGCGATCTGATGGCAAGAAGCCCGGGTGCCCAGAACACGCCTTCGCACAGCAGATGGTAAATGCACAGAAACGTTCCGTATACACCGCTGAGGAAAAGAACCGCAGGTTTCAAGGAGCAGTGTGTTAAAGGGTGGGAGAGCCCTGAGAACCAGAGCCATCTAATAAAAAGAGAAGAAACATCGAAAATCCTATCATATTAGGAAATGGTTTATAAAATATTACTTGAGATAGCTAATGACTCCCAGTGGCTTGGAATAAAAGTAGTCCTATTTATAAATTTAATTATTAATTTTCCTTGAAAAAAGGTATCAGTTAAATTCTCTTCTCCTTCTCTCTCAAACTCTTTTAATTCCTCTAGGCTTCAAAATAGTATTCTGATTCTAATCATTGATACGCAAATACAAAACTCTCCCTGATCAATGCTTTTCATGTAAATACGATCACTGTTTTTAAAAATTGGAAGAGGGAGTTCCCGTCACGGATCGGTGGTAATGAACCCAACTAGTATCCCGGAGGATATGGGTTCGACCCCTGGTCTCGTTCAGTGGGTTACACACTGTGGCACTGCTGTAAGCTGTGTTGTAAGCGGCAGGCGTGGTTCAGATCTGTGTTGCTGTGGCTGTGTAGGCCAGCAGATTCAGCTCCGATTCGACCCGTAGCCTGGGAACTTCCACATGCCTCAGATGCGGTCCTGAAGAGACTAAAGAGATGAATAAATAAATAAAATTAAAATACCAAGCAAGAGATGATAATAAGGAGCTATGGGGGAAGGTCCGTTGTGGCGCAGTAGAAACCAACCCAACTAGTAACCATGAGGTTTCGAGTTCGATCCCTGGCTTGCTCAGTGGGTTAACTATCTGGCATTGCCACGAGCTGTATAGAGCACAGGTCCCAGATGTGGCTGGGATCCTGCATTGCTGTGGCATAGACCAGCAGCGGTAGCTCAGACTCTACCCCTAGCCTGGGAACCTCCATATGCCACAGACGCAGCCCTAAAAAGCAAAAAAAAAAAAAAAAAAAAGAGAGAGAGAGAGAAAGAAAGATATGGGAAATGCTCACAATAATTATTTTTTAAATACATATTTCTTAAAAAGGATGCAAAACTATCTGCCCATTATGACTCCAATTTTAGCAAAAAATGTACACAAAAAGACTAGAAGAATATATAACAAAAGTTAATAGTCATTAACATTGGTTGTGGGACAATGAGTAATTTTTATACTTAAAATTTTCCTTTATTCTCAAAACGTTTACAATGAATAGGCAGTGTTTCCATAAAATCCAACACTTGATTCTTAAATGAAAAATATTAAGTCCATTATATTATAATGTGGAGAAACAACCAAATTGCTGGGAAAACTGTACAATTCATATAACCCTTCAGAAAACCACTGAGTGAATCAACTAAAGTTACAAAACGGGATGTTTGTGTGGGTGGGGAGGTTCTAGTATGTAACAGAATCCTAAGTGTCAATGAAAAAAGACCATCGAACAAAAAGAACACTACTGCTACCTTCACCAGGGATGACCCCTGCAGACAGCGAGTGAAAAAAAAGGCAGGCACAAAAGATACACAAACTGCAAATTTCCAGGCAAAATCAATCTCTGGTTATAAAGCTCAGAATCATAGTTAAATATGTGGGGGAATGACCGGAGGAGCTTGTGGGAGCTTTCTAGAAAACTGGCAATGTTCTCTAGCCCTCTGATTTTCACACAGGCACTACACATAGTAAAAATTCATTGAGTTATAAGCTGTGTATTTACTCTATGTAAATTACACCTCAATTTAAAAAGTAAAAAAAAAAAAAAAAAAAAAAAGGCTACTGTATAAAGTTTACTATGTATTACCTTTAGTAAGAAACACTATCTTTCTCTAAATTGTACCTTCCTTTAGCTTCTATCCCCTGCCTCCTGAAGCTCCAGATATTAAATGGAATCTCTCTTTTAATTGATAACCTTTAAATATTATGTGACTTCCCCTACAAATTTTCACATATTCTTTTACAAGCTAAGTATCTCTAATTCCTTTAGCTACTCTTCATATTATTTATGCTAAAAATACATGCTAAGGCCCTAGGAATACAGGGAAAGGAAAGACCACATTAACGCAGGCGGCTAGTCCGTAAAAACAATGGATATGCCAGGGCATAACAACAGTGGGCGGAAAGTACTAAAATACCTTTGGGAACATAAAGAGATACTGTGATTGACAGTCCACACAGGTCTCCTTAAGGAGTATATTTTTGAGCAAGGTTTTGAAGATTACACAGGAGTTGTTCAACTGGCAATTCAACTAGAAGGAACTTCAGTGAACAACAAACGCACGATTTTAAATGTATGGAATAACCAAGTTACCAATGGTACACAGTATCTGCCAAGTTATAAACAGAATAAGGCAAAGTGGTAAAAGGTCCCAACAGACTGCAAGTCAAAGATCTGAACACAATGCAGAAACGACAGGATTTGATATTACAGCTGGTTTTCAACCTACTTTCTAGCCTCCTCATCAAGGAAAGCTGCCACACTCCTATCAATGACAGTGACCCAACTCAGCAGTGGGGCAAGGACGAGAAAACACTGCAGAATTTTGGAAAGGTGATGTCTATTAGGAATTTACAAGCAGAGGGGTGACAAGAGCAGATCAGTGCTTCAGAAAGATTACTGGAAGCAGTATGAAGACAGAAGAGCCTGAACTGAGCAACAGAAGTTATTAGAATGGCTATATACTAAGAGAAATTTAGAAGAAAATCACAAGGCTTAATTAAAGATTGCATATAAAGGGTGAGAGACAGGAAGAGGTCATTTATGAAAATAAACGCCACAGGTCTGAAGAGCAGTTTGGAGGAAGAAAGATGATTTCAGTTTTGGATATGCTTAATTTATTCTAAGTGTCCATAAACCTATCTAACCAAGCATATCCTGTGGTCAAGGGGATACGCAGATGTAGAGCTTTGAAAACAAATGTAGGATGAAAATACCAATTTGGGAATTATCTGAATTAAGGTAACAGTTAAAATAACATGTCCTGAAACCACTTGGGGAGAGAATGTAGATAAGCGATTTTTATGAAAATAGTAAGGGAAAGGTTAAGATTAAATTATCATCAGTATATTATGCTTGAAAGACAAGGACATGTGTGGTATTTCATTCAGTCAAAGAGAGAGTTCTCAAAAAGCTCACCATGCAGTACGGAAGACAATTACACAAGTAGATAATTATATAAAAAGGAGTATGATAAAGTTATACAGCTGCAGAGCGCTTATTACGGAAGCTAAGAAAAGGAGACGAGAGAAGAATGGGGGGGGGTAGTCAGGGAACACTTCCTGGAGGAGGGTCTATACCTGAGCTCGAACAGGTGACAAAACCCTTCCTGTTTACGAAGATGCAAAGGCACATACGAGGAGGATAAAGGTAGGCAGTATCAAGAAATGGGCCTTATTTGCCAAGTCATGAGTTACTACTTGACTGCAGATAATATTTTCAGGACAAATTTTTAAAGTTTCTCCATTTTAAGAAGGTGACTGCAGTAGTTGCCACTATGGTGCAAGGGGTTAAAGATCTGGCGTTGTCTCCACGGTGGCACAGGTTTGATCCCCAGCCTGAAGATGTGGGTTAAGGATGTGGCATTGCCGCAAATATGGCACATGTAGCATATGGAAGTTTCTGGCCTGAGAACTTCCACATGCCCATGCGTGTGCCATGCCCAGCCCCTTCCCCCCCAAAAAAAGAAAGAAAAACAAAGTGGCTGCTCTGGCTCTTTGGAAAAATTAACACATAGGAATAGCTATTTCTCAATAAATGAAACACTGCTAGTTTTGATTTTAAATATTTGTTTTTAAGTCAGTACAGTGTAAGAAACACCAACAGAAATATCTAAAGAAGTTAATGTTAAATCTGCTTGTGCCTTTATTTTCTTTATAAATGTACTATGTTTTTGAAAGGTTTAAATATAAATCCATGTTAAAAACACTGTCATAAAACATATATTATCACATGAATCTCAAGTTTGTGGTGTAAATTGTTCAAAGGGTTTTCCTGAACATTGACAAACCATACAAAGAAACGGGAGGCATACTCACGAAACTATTGTTGCTAAGAGAAGCAAAAGCTAACACATGCAGCACATTAACCGATACATGACCTGCTGGCTTTAAATATTTGACTAAATATGGTCAATTTATTAAAGCATGTATGGAAAGAAACAGAACAACCAAATATACCTCTAAAAATCTTACCTAATAGATAGTTTTTAAGTTTTTCTTGAATACATACCCCAAGACATTACCAATAATAAGTGACTGTGTGAAGACACTTTTGTTATTCAATTCCAGGTACAGGTAGCTTTGTTAACCTAAGCTATAAACTAATTCAATAAACTATGTTTAAGTACATAAAACATCCGCTTTTAGTGAAAAAGGGGCCTAGGTATTGTTTTTTGGCAAGACAGTACAAGAACAAGCTTTGTTCTTCACATCTTTTTAGGAAAAAGTTGAAAAGCCTAACAGCAAAAAACTGAATTATAAGGGGTTTGCACACAGTTGGTCTGAAAAAGACCTTCAGCCATGCCTTAAGGACAGAGTTTGGGTGAGGCATGTGGACTTTGAAAAAAAATCAGTAAATTTCATTCCTAGAAGAGACAAAAACGAATGTGTTCAGCAACTACGTAATTCAACTGAGTAAAATCACAATTACAAAATTAGTAGCATTTGAAATGAACCTGTCAAATAGCAGGTGCTATTGTGTTTATATCAATACATCATCCGCATATGCTAAATCATCCTTATTTAAATTTTTCTCCTGTTTGTAGTCTCATCCAAAACTTGCTTTTTCATCACTTTGTAAATACAAAACATTAAGTTAAATGGTGGAGAGCTGTCAAATATTCTTTTTATTGCACTTTTGTTAAAAGTCCCATCAAATAATGATTTATAAAAGGATAATTAAATTTTAAATGATACACTAAGAAAATTCTAGGGATTTCAAACCTGCCAACAAACTTTAACATACAGAAGTTTAAATAAGCTCATTCATATAAATTACATAAGTCAGGAGAGTAAAGCAAATAAAGATTTAGCTGTATAAACGTTAAGCAACTTAGGTGAAAATGTAATTACAGTCAATTAATTGAAATGCTTACAATTTGAGCCTAATCATTAATAACACGGTTATTTACTAATGAGTAAAAAACAAATGAATCTGCATACAGAAGTTCTCTAAAACATTTTCCACTTTCTTGAAACAACTCTTTATGACTGTTAATATGGAAAACAGTTCTACTTAACTGGTAGAAAGAGAAATTTGTAAATAAACCCGAAAACCGTCCATGCCCAAAGCATTTAAGATGACACAGACGTCAGTGAGTTTGCATAAGAGGAAATAAACTGGGATGTCCAAATAAGTTTTTATTCTATTTTAAATAAAACTGAATTTTGACCCATCAAAGAAGGAATTATAGGTGTAGTTTACACAAGAAACACAATGAAGAACTCCAAGCAGAACTTCCCTACTAAATAATAAAAAATGAACACCCTGGTCCTGCATTGTGACTGGCAAATATATGAGAGTGTATAATCTTAGGAGGTCATGCTTAATTATGAAAATAAGTAACAAGTTCATCAGCGCATTTTAGTTCAATGACTTTTTTTTTTTGCCTACTCTCTTACCATATAAGCAGGTAGGATCTCTAGACAAAAATAAAAACCTGGCCTCACAGTAAGTCACATATTCACATGATTAAATAATTGGAATGATTTCAAAACATATATACAATACCTAAACTACAGGAAATTCTTCTTTAGGATTAAGAAAAACTGAAATTTACATATATATATAGTATCCTAATGAGAACACAGGAGACACAATTCCTGAAAAGGAGAAGACCCAATTTATATTTGTGGATTGAATGAACTGGACAAGGTGGAGACACTATAACAAACATCAGAAAAAATAATTTTTAGGACCCCTCCCCCAAAGAGAACATCTTTAGGGGAAAAGCACAGCCACCCATTGGTAGCCGTGACTGGCAGCGGTGGGGACTGAGTCCAGACCCCACTGTGGGTACCGAAATCTGCGGATGCTCTCAAGCCCATGTGTAAGATGGGGCAGTATGTGATTATAACCTATGCACAGCCTCCCGTACACTTTAAATCACCTCTAGAGTGTTTACAAGACATTAACACAATGTAAACGCTAAGTAAATAGTTGCACACATTCAGCAATTTCAACTTTTGCTCTTTGGAACTTTCTGGAATTTTTTTGTGGAATATTTTCAGTCCTTAGTTGGTTGAATCCTGGAATATAGAGGAGGGCTAAGTATAACCTATGCACTGTTCAAATGTACTTCACCCAACAGGTACCGAGTATTCAAATGAGGAGGCTAAAAACTAGATACCATAATTATTCAAAGATTAAAACACACCTATATCTACTCATTACACAGCTATTATTTCCTTTATTGATAAAGGTCTATAAAAGTAGTAAGTTAAACCTAGATCTTTAGAGGCCAAAGACTTTTATTTGGGGACTTAAGGAAGAGTATTACTTCTAGAGTTCAGAATCCTTACAGATACATAAAAAGGTTAGACTTCGGGATCATTCTCTGACAAATAACTTCCACTGACTGCCTACTAAGTGTAAAGCACTGAGCCATGCATTTTGGTGGATACAAGAACCAGCACCATACAGTATATTCTTTTTGTTTCCTTTATGCACAGTGCCAGTCACACAGCAAGTACATTATGAATACATGTACAATGCACCAAAATAAAATGTTAACTTCTCCTTAATGAGTAGGTGTTTATGACCTAGTGTGTGTATGTGTGCATAAACCCATACTGCTGTGTGTAACATGCTGTGTATTATTGTTTCATGCATTCCAGTCTTTTCTCACAACTGAATTATAGTCCCTTAAGAAACTACCTTATATATCCTACAACACCTAACAGTGCTACCGAAGAAATTTTTCTTTATGGACCGAAACAAATGATCATCCAGTACTGTCCCCAGAGTGATTATAATCTACTTAAGAAAGTAAAATAAGCAGATAAGAAAAATACTAAGAAATTTAAAAACATTAACACAGGAAAAGCCAGTATGTGAGTGGAGATGAGGTCAAGAAACCCTTTTATAGAAAATAAATCTTTTGTTTTCATACAGTCTGAGCTCTGGAGATAGAAAGACAGCTAGAGATAGCTGTTGTCCCTGTTGAATTCTTTTATGAGACATGATCACACACTGACCTAGAGGGGTTTAATTAATGGATATATACTAATAAGAAAATCATTTAGTTTCAGGGGCAGTAATAAAAGCTTTTACATATGATTTTATTTTATTCAATTAAAACAATAACACAACACAACAAAAACAACAACACAATAGGTTACAGAGGCGTATGTAACATGATTCAATTCTCATCACTGGTATTCCTTCTCAAGAGTCTGGAAGAATACAAGCATACCTCGTTTTACTGAGCTTTAGTTTGCTGTGCTTCACAGATACTGAATTTTTTTACCTTGCTGATACTGTAATTCTTTTTTCACAGACTGAAAGTCTGTCGCAACCCTTTGTCAAGCAAGTAGATCAGCGCCATTTTTCCAACAGCGTTTCCTCCCTCTGTGCCACATTTTGGTAATTCTCCCACCATTTCCATTTCCATTATTACCATATTTGTTGTGGTGTTTTGGAATCAGTGATATTTGAGTTAATACTGCAAAAGATTATGACTTGCTGAAGGCTCAGATGATGGTTAGCATTTTTTAGCAATCAAGTGCTTTTTAATTAAGTATGTACAATTTTTAAAGACAATGCTACTTCACACTTAATAGACTACAGTATAGTGTAAATATAACTTTTCTATACACTAGGAACCCAAAATATTCATGTGACTTGGTGTATTCCAATACTAACTTCACTGTGATGGCCTGGAACCAAACCTGCAATATCTCCGAGGCATGACTGTATGTGGCCAAAACGTAAAAGGAAGTCATTGAGGTATTTCCCAAAAACTTTACAGTAAGGACGTAAAATTCTTGCAGTTTTCCGAAACAAATGAAAAAATCCAATAGTTGTTAGCTATCTAATTGTCCCTTAAAGAATTTTTTCAGTGTTAATAAAAAGCACACACTCTTCATTAACTCAGCAAACACTTAGTAGTGCCCAGTACGGCCAGACATCATGCCAGCTGCTAGGAAAACAGTGGGAAAAGATACAGACCAGGTTTCTATACTCATAAAGGTTACAGAGTCCAATAGGAAAGACAGATAACTAAACAATAATAACAAGAGGAATGATAAAGGTCATGGACCTAACTAAAACAATCTAGATTTGGGAAAAACAGGAGGAATCAGAGTCGCTGGGAGCAGTGCTCAGGACTCTTCCATTTTAAAGAAGTTCCCCATCTAAACGAGGCCGAGATCAACTGATTTCCCAGCTAACTAAAGCTGGAAAAATAAACAAGGCACAAACAACACATAAAATGGAATAAAAAAAGCCTATACCACACCTGAGGAGTTATGAGTATTTAACAAAGGGGAGACAAAATAATGGGGAAGAAAAGAATCAAAGGAAATCAAACATACACATCAGTACGTAAGCACAGAAAAATCCAGGCCGTGAAAGCAGTGTGGAAGAAAATGCAACCTGACAAACAAAAGGAACAGTCCCGAACTTGGGTGCTATCTAACCACCACACACTGAAAATAAAACATGCTATCTGAGTTCCCATCATGGCTCAGCAGAACTAAATCTGACTAGTATCCACGAGGACACAGGTTTCAGCCCTGGCCTTGCTCTGTGGGTTCAGAATCTGGCACTGCCATGAGCTGTGGCATAGGCCAGCAGTTACAGCTCTAATTTGACCCCTAGCCTGGGAACCCCCGTACACTGAGGGTGTGGCCCCTAAAAAAGAGCAAAAAAAAAAAAAAAGGTATCAAAAGGTAAGATGATAAACTCTTGTAAAGAATAAACTGGAGTTCCCATCGTGGCACAGTGGAAACAATCTGACTAGGAACCATGAGGTTGCGGGTTTGATCCCTGGCCCCACTCAGTGGGGTTAAGGATCCGGCATTGCCGTGAGCTACGGCGTAGGTGGCAGATGCGGCTTGGATCTGGCGTTGCTGTGGCTCTGGCGTAGGATGGCAGCTACAGCTCCAATTTGACCCCTAGCCTGGGAACCTCCATATGCCCTGGGTGTGGCCTTAAAAAGACAAAAAGACAAAAACAAAACAGAAAAAAAAAACAAAGCCCCCAAAAAACAATAAACCTAGCCAATTAAAATAAATTTAGAAATCAATAGAGTCATCAAAACTCACAAGTGAATCAAAAATAACATAAATATTATAAATTCTGACAAGGTAAAAATACCAATACAGCTAACAAAATGAAATTGGAGATAGAAGAGCAAAATGTTTAAGTGCTAATTTTCTAATCTTTCCAAATGAGCAGTAGCATCTTTCTAAAATTGGAATGTAGTACAAAAAAAAAAAAAAATTGTATTGCAGAGTTCCATTCCCACTGTGGCTCGTGGGGTTAAGACCCCAACACAGACTCTGTGAGGATGCTTCGCTCAGTGGGTTAAGGATCTAGCATGGCCACAGATGTGGCAAAGGTCACAGATGAATGAGGCTTGTTCTGGATCCAGGGCTGTGACGTATGGCTGGGTGTCACCGTAAAAAATACAAAAACAGAGCCTGCTTTCTTAATCTTGACAGAACATTTAAGGAAACAGTCTCTAGTTATAAAGAAAAAATTACCTAAAATTTAGCCATTACTTCACTACTTAGGTTTTTTCTTTTGGCAAATTAAAGCAAAACTCAATTTAACACTGCTTAATTATAACAGCCTATATAATACGTCCTTTTAATAAAAATATGCCGGAGTTCCCGCTATGGCTCAGTGGTTAGTGAACCCTACTAGCATCCATGAGGACGCAGGTTTGATCCCTGGCTTCGTTCAGCAGGTTAGGGATCCGGCGTTGCTGTGAGCTGTGCTGTAGGTCGCAGATGTAGCTCAGATACCGAGTTGCTGTGGCTCTGGTGTAGGCCAGCAGCTACAGTTCCAATTAGATGCCTAGCCCGGGAACCTTCATATGCAGCGGGTACAGTCCTAGAAGACAAACAAACAAACAAACAAACGTCAAAGGATGTGCACAGAGATTCTAAAATAATGTTCCCTAAATGAACGATGTTCAGCTATGGATAATGAACATCCACCGAGAAACTACTAAGACTTTTGTGGAGGGCTGGGGGGCATGGCGGGGGGGGCGTGGTGGGGGGTGGGCAGGAGCTGTGGCAAACAAAAGCTCCAGGGCCAGAGATTGAGCCCATACCACAGTAATAATGATACCAAATCCTTAATCCACTGAGCCACCAGGGAACTCCTTATTTTTGCTTTTTTGGGGGCATATAGCACATTTCCTAGCTCCAAAATTTATTTTTTGTCTTTTTAGGGCCACATCTGCGGCATATGGAGGATCCCAGGCTAGGGGTCGAATTGGAGCTGTAGCCGCCAGCCTACACCAGAGCCTCAGCAACGCCAGACTGGAGCCACATCTGCGACCTACACCACAGCCCATGGCAACACCGGATCCTTAACCCACTGAGCGAGGCCAGGGATTGAACCCACAACCTCATGGTTCCTAGTCGGATTTGTTTCTGCTGGGCCATGACGGGAACTCCCTAGCCCCAAATTTTAAAAGAGCCAAACCCTTCCTGCAATAAGTTCAGTCTAATCAGAAATAAACATATACAGAGTTCCCATCGTGGCTCAGTGGAAACAAATCTGATTAGCATCCATGAGATGCAGGTTTGATCCCTGGCCTTGCGCAGTGCGTTAAAGATCCAGCGTTGCTGTGGCTGTGGTGTAGGCCGGCAGCTAAGCTCCAATTTGAACCCTAGCCTGAGAACCTCCATATGTGGTAGATACAGCCCTAAAGAGACAAAAAGAAAAAAAAGAAGAAGAAAAGAAACATATACAGATACATTTACAAAATGATATAGCCTCTCTAATCTAAAATTTTAATTCTATTATACATGGATCATTTCAGTATATCTTTTCTAAAACCTCAAGAATTAATTTTAAAATTATATATTTCTATATATTTAAAAAATCAAATTGAGGAAAAACGGAGAGGTCTGGGCAACACCATGACATGAATGAGTGGGAAAAAAAAGCCAGGAAAGGGCATTCTAAACTTTGGGATTATATTTCTACTTCCTTTTTAGAAATGAAAGAGCAAACCTAAGCCTAACAACTTGAGAACCTGATAGTTCTTTTACATTCAGATAGGCTTTGGCAAAAAATACCAAAAATGAAGTTAAGAATATGCCTCAGTCTGGAGGAAAAAAACTGGAGGGGATAATAAAAAGGAGTTCCTGCTCTGGCACAACGAGATCAGTATTGCTTCTGCAGCAGCCTGGGCTACTGCAAGGGCACAGGTTCAATCCCTGGCCAAGGGCAGGGGGTTAAGGAGCTGGCGTTGCCACAGCCACAGCATGGGTCACAACTGAGGCTGAGATTTGATCCCTGGCCCAACTTACACACCCCACAAAACAGCCAAAAAGAAAAAAAAGAAAAAAACTTAGCTTAACCAAATATTATTTTTCATTTTAGATTGCCAAGCTATTATGCATTTCTGGGACCACTAACGCAAGACTTAAGGAAGGAGGCAATAATACTTCCAAGTCACAAAATATGAGGAGCATCACACATTAAAATGGAGAGCAGAGGAATTAAAAACAAAAGTGAAGGTGTAACTGATTTTCCACGTTTTGTTGAACTGCAAGAAAAGCAGAAAGAAAACAGTTCCTAGTGAACAAAAGCAGAGTAAATAGGAGCCAACTATTAGGTATATAGTAACATACACCAAGGAAGGTAAAATGCCACAAAAGTTATTTTATTGAGGTTTTTGGGTTTGTCGTGTGTGTGTGTGTGTCTTTGTGTGTGTGTGTGTGTTTGGCCATGACGGCAGCATATGGAAGTTCTCAGGCCAGGGATCGAACCTGTGCCCTAGCAGTGCAGTGACAATGTCAGATCCTTAACCTGCTATGCCACACGAGAATTCCAAAAATCATTTTAATTTGATGTTTGCGGTAGGTAGCCTCTAAGATGGCAATGATCCCTGCCTCACGGTAGGTCACAGCCCTGTGTAAACCCCTCCCCTTGAGTGAGGGCTGGATGGAAGAACTTGACTCTAACAAAATGAATGAGGCAGAAGTATGGGATGTCACTTTTGACATTAGATCATTAAAAGACTGGAGCTTCCATCTGGGCATGAGCTCTCTCCTGCCCTCTCCCGGATTGTTCACAACCTGGAAAAACTCAGCTGCAGTGTCAAGAGGCAGCCTTGCTAAGATGCCCATGAGGCGAGAAAGCAAGACCTGCCAACAACCACAGAAGTGAGCTGTGGAGCTGATCTCTCCTCCCACTCCATCCCCAGTTAGGCCTACAGGTGACATCAAGTCTCAGTGAACAGCTTGATGTCAATCAAAGCAACTGGCTAAACCACATCCAAATTCCTTAACCACAGAAAATGCGATAGTAAGTGTGTGACATTTTAAGTTTAGGGGTGATATTTTACGCAGCAATAAGTAACAGCTACATTGCTAAATTTCTGAGGAACGCAGAAGAAATCTGCGTCAGTTTTCACTGCTTCAGTTTGTGTGCATCCAAACCTCACGTTCTCTTCTCCATTTACTCTCTCATCTGTCTTTCTCCTATACTTCAATTCTCCTTAAACATCATGTTAGTTCTTTAAGCTGCTACCTAAATTTAGACCTATCACTCTATTTCCACAAATTTAAAGCTCTAATCACACTAGACCACCCTCTAGCCAAACAACCTCAAATTATAACTTCAGAATAAATAACAACCACTTGATAATGCGTTAGTGCCTTTTATAATGTACTCATGCTTGATGAGTAAAGAGGTATAAAAAATTATTCCTTCAATATTTATTTTTGAGGAGGGAGGGCATATGAATAGCAAGAAGAAAAAAAAGCCAGCTTTTATACACTGAAAAAGATATGTATAATTTTCTACTGAATAATTCATTTATTTGCCCATTTCTCCCAAACTGCTATAAAAAGATACTAGCTTTTACATTTGCAGATTACAAAGTTTTGACACACTTTCAAATGTAGATCACAAATCAAAAGAGAAATAGTAATAAGGCAGAAATAAAAGCACCTAAACTTTCAACTTGCCTCCTGAAACAACTGTCAGTATGGAGCCCTTTTGAAAGCAATTCATACAAAAGTATTTTCTAAACTGTTTCCATGAAACTATTAAAATGAAAAGGTTAATAAATGGTCTTTAACAAAAGGTTTCTTAAAAAACAATTAAATTTAGGAAATACTGCATTAAACATTTCTTTATCGCAGACTTGTCAACAAGTCTCTTTTCCCACTGATAGCTATTTTTATCACCAAAATCTATTTTTATTTCCAATTTAAGGCAGACAGTCTAGGAATCATTGTCTCATACAAAGAATGTATCTGTAATATAATAAACAAGTGAACCACTGCACTATGAATTCCAAATCTCTCTCACAGGTAACCCAATAATGAACTAATTTCATAATTTTACATTATTTTTCATTTTTAAGGGAAAAACTTTATATGCATATTTTACACACCAATAATTACATGCAATCAATAAACTTCTGAAAGGTTTTGTTTTTATCTATACAATAATTAACATGGCTAGTGCAACACATTACAAATGAGATTTTCACCTTTTGGGATGGTTCTCAGCTACCTATAAGACTCTGATTCACACAGGTATCTCTGCCAGAAAGACAGAAGCTACAAAATTCTGCTGAGATATGTCAAGATCTTTAGATAAAGCAAAATTCAACTCTAAAAACCCTACAAAAGCACATTCTTAGGCTTCATCACCAAAAAAAAAAAAAAAAAAAGTAGGCTGGCAGGAGAAGGGGGATGAGTCCAGAAGCCAAGAAAAGTAAGCTGATAATAAAAATTCAATTCTTTCTGATCATAAAAATTCACTGAGGCGATTTGGGACTCTTCGTGAAAAAGACAGAGGGCACGTATGAATAATGGCTGAGACACTGCTGGACCCTATAGAATGCTCTGTAACTCAGTCCTCTGCTGGACCCTATAGAATGCTCTGTAACTCAGTCCTCTTTTAACCGTCCAGTCCTTTACTTCTCACAACTTTCCAGCCTATGCTCCCGTAGCTAGAGTTAAATCACGGTCTTCTTCCGTTTTCCCTAACACTGTGTGACCACACCCCCCAACACGTGTACAACACTGTAGTATAATTATCCATCCATAGGTACTGTCTCTGCATTCATTTTCTTCTGCTTCCACTATGTTAAGAGCTCGGAAAGGCAGGCGCTCCTGTGCATATTCACAGCGCAGTCCTGAGAGGACGGCAGGCCGTATCCAGTGTTAAACGGAGGAGAGAAGTATAGTTCGGCCTCCCTGGCAGACTCAGCAACAGGTTACTGATTGCATGGCAACTGAGGAGGACTGCATTAGAGAGGTTAATCTTCCCATGGTGTATCTGACTTACTACCGTGCGTACGTCACAAAAACACATTCTGCTATCTTCTTACATTAGGGGGAGTAATACTTAACCTTTTCAAACAGGAAAAATGTGTAACTGTTACTATGAATTTTAGCATCTACAAAGTATTAAACGATCTTGCAGTGAGATGTACAAATGAGCGACACTCAGAAATATCACATTCTTCAAAGCAAAAGATGACTAGAACTGAGTAAGATCACACCAGAATAGAAGTAAGTTACTGTTTTAGCAGCCCTTTGTGTTGGGTGACAGCGCTGCTGCTACTGTATGTTTACACACTTCCACCTGTACCCCTAACCAGGTAGCAGGAGTTCCAAGGTAGGAAAGACTCCAAACAGTTAATAATTTCCCTCTCCCTATCACCTGCCCATTAGTGAAACTTGCACTTCCTAATTGAACCATATGCAGATATGATCCCTCCCCCAACCTTTAGTGAGATAAAATAAACCGAAATTACTGTTAAGTTTCCCTTTAGAAAAACGGAATTATATAACCAACATCATGTAATGTTTTGTTAAAAATAACATTAGCATTCTAGCATAAAACCATTGCCACAAAAGGAATTCCTTCAACTAATAAGACAGACTCCCAATGTGCATAAGTTCTCGGTAATTTAGCTACTGTGGCAATAAAGGCAGCCAAGAACAGAGCACAGAAGACAAAGTGAAAGCCAGCTAGGTTTTTTTTTTTTTGGAGTGGTGCCTTACATTTCACTGAAAGTCTAAAAGCTAAGTCTTGACCATATAAGGCTTTGGGATTCCCATGGATAGAAATGCCGAGGCAACAGTCAAATCCAATAACCTTACAATACATGAAACATGGGTCCTAAACTACCATGAGAGGATTCTTATGTTTTGGTCTAGTTTGTTTCATTCAAATATATTTTTGCAGATAATCCCCAAAGTGTTCCTGAAAAACATTACGACCAAATTCATAGCATTAAAATACATAAAACAGTACATAAAAATCACAGAAAATTCCTTAAAAAACAAACAACTTTGATTGAAATCTTCTGAAAGTCTGTTACATATATCTTTGTCATTTTAAACATGTGAAAAAAAATCTAATTTCATTTTTCTCTATTAACTCATTACGGTGTCATCTATTAAACTCTTGATGTTCTAGAACATTTACAGCTAAAATGATACCTAAAATGCTTTTGGGGACCATTTTCCTCTTTTAATTGATTTTCTGCTATCTTGCTTCCATCTGTCACTTTCTAAAACTACCTGATAGCTTCCTATCTTTATTTTAATTTATAGCTCTTCATTTGCCAAGTTGTTTTTTTTTAAATGAGCTTAAAATAACAGTACATAGAATCTATGTGAGGACTTCTAAGTAAAATAGAAGTACTTGGGCTTAAGCATGTGAATTCTGCTGTATCTGTTCTATGAATAATGCCTGTTTTCCAGCTCTTTTTTAGGTCATAAAGTTTCCACTATGAGGGGAAAAAACATGAGTAGAGAAGTTATGCCCTGTAAAATGTAAATGTGGACCTATAACCAAGTAACACCAAAACCAACAACTGCTGAAAAAAGAGAATGGAATATATGTTACTGGCAATGGTTTCTCTGCCTACAAGTGATTAAGAAGAACAATTATGTGACACAACTAGTGTCGATCACTTCAGAGCTCCTGGAAAAATTAGTGGTGACCCTAAGAAAATGAGCAAAGACCCCGAGATAATAGTTCTCTTCTACATTATTTATATCACACTTACAACTTTCATACTTATGTCTTTAAAAAAAGGCATCCTGATAACTTACTGTGTGGTTTAATTTTCAAGAATTTGACAACGTAAAAAAAAAAAAAAAAAGGAAAATAGACGTTCATTTCACAAAGCTTAGCAGTCATGTAACACAAATCCAAGTCTTTTCTGACAGAGCTATTTCATGGCAAAGAGAACAGACTACGTAAATAAAACATGCAGGTAGATTCCAAAGCTCTGTTTTTCACAACAATACACTTCTCTTTCCAGAAAACACCTTTCAGGAGACCAAAAAGTTTCTGGACTTTAATACCCCTCACCAGAACCACTACATGGTTCACATTTTTTCAGTAACCACTGAACAGCTATCATATATTGGGTAAAATCTGCTGGGCATACAAAGAGATGATTTGCATCATGATTGATGCAGATGTGTATGAAATGTACGATTTTAATTGGGAACAAAATAGGAGATAAGACGACCTTTATTTAATATCCTACAAAATAAGGTATTTTGCAGGAGCTCAGAAGACAGAAATAGCCTAGGAAGGAGTCATGGCTTCTAGGAGTATTTGTCTTTAAGGATAAAGAAACAGTGAAGGCTAACAAGGGGGGGAGCAGAACTTCAGCCAGAGAGCATGTGGTGTTGCTGAAGGATCCTAAAGTGCAAGAAAGGATGATAAGTAAATGGGGAGAATTCAGGGGAGATAAGAAGGGAGACTACAGGGCCAAGGCTGGCCTTGAAAGCCAGGGTAGGGAGATACAAGTTATTTTGTACAATGTTACGGATCAAATATGAGTAATATAAACATCACTCCTAACAGAAAAAACTCCCACAAACTTTCCTAAAACTGACATTATTTCTTATATTACTTAAATAGCTAGTAACAGAAACCCTAGGCTTTTACACGTGCCATATGTATTTATATATATGCAGATGTGTGTGTACATATCTGGATGTGTGTGTGTCTATATACATAAAAATCTAAATAGATTTACAAGTTTTCTCATCACATTTTTTCCTTTAGTTTGTAAAGGGGTTTGGGATGTCATGTGGCTGAGAATTTACTCCCATCCAATTACAAACATGACATTTTCACTAAATTAATCTTGTTCTTTTCTTATCTGTTGATGACACTTAAATCTACTATATTTGGCACCAACTCCAAGACAAATACAAATGTATGCAACTGAAACTAAGAAGCAGTATTTAATTGTAAAACTCATCTGTCTACCTGTCTCTCCAGCTCATATATTTTAGATTTATCTTCACAATGAAAACTCGAGAATTTAGGTATTCTTAGCAAAGTTAAGAAAAGGGGGGGGGGGTTAGTTTGATTTTTGCATTTTTTAAGGCTGCACCTGCAGCATTCAGAAGTCCCCAGGCTAGGGATAGAGTCAGAGCCACAGCTGCCAGCCTAAGCCACAGCCACAGCAACTCAGGATCCAAGCCATGTCTGCGACCTGCACTAAAGCTCACGGCAATGCCGAATCCTTAACCCACTGAGCAAGGCCAGGGATAGAAGCCGCATCCTCATGGATACTTGTCTGGTTCCTAACCCATCGGGCCACAGCAGGGACTCCCAAGATAAAAGGGTTTTAAGAATGCCTTCCAAATTTCTGGCTTATGTGATTAGATGGCAAACAGCCCCACCATCTCCAGATGCGTCACCGCTAAAATCTCTGAATCCTGAAATTCCCAGAGGAGAGTACAGTACCCCGTCTACATCCCTTTCTCCCTCCTGACTGAGTCACTTTTGGGGGGGGAACCTGTGAACTCCCAATTCTTGACCCTATCAATTCTTCCCAGTCCACTATTCACAGGCTTTACTCGCCTGCTCTATTTCAACTATCCACTCATTACCCCAGAATTTCTTGGCAATCTCTAGGGCTGAGTAATATCATCCACTTGCTTTCTGTTCTCTTACACAGAGGCTGTCAAGCAATGCTAGAAAAATTATGAAACTGGACTTCCCATTGTGGCCCGGAGACTAGGAACCACGAGGTTGAGGGTTTGATCCCTGGCCTCGCTCAGTCATTTTCTAAGGATCTCGCTCTTTCCACATTCAAAGTTCTTACATTTCCACACTCCCCTTCTTCCTTCTTTTTGGTTTGGAAGGAAACGTTCCATCATTCCTAAATTCCTAGTGACTCGTTACACAAATGCGTTCTACTTTTCTATATTCATATTCTAAGGATCCGGCGTTGCCGTGAGCTGTGGTGTAGGTCACAGACGTGGCTCGGATCCTGAGTTGCTGTGGCTGTGGTGTAGGCCTGTGGCTACAGCTCCAATTAGACTCCTAGCCTGGGAGCCTCCATATGCTGCTGGTACGGCCCTAGAAGGCAAAAAGACAAAAAAAAGAAAAAAGAAAAGAAAAGAAAAAAGAAAAATCGCGCAACTGTATGAATTAGGTCCCCTGTAACATCATTCTAACCTCACTGTAATCGTCTACTTCTCTTTTGCCCGAATTCGAATCGCACTGTCATTCACCACCCCAAATCTCCTCTCCTGTCCTTACCATCCCACCGATACTAAATCCTACTGCTCCAAAATGCCATTTATGATGAATACCCTATACTTCTGCACCATTAAGAAAACTGAGTGGTCAATGGTCATTTTCTAAGGATCTCGCTCTTTCCACATTCAAAGTTCTTACATTTCCACACTCCCCTTCTTCCTTCTTTTTGGTTTGGAAGGAGAAACGTTCCATCATTCCTAAATTCCTAGTGACTCGCTACACAAGTACGTTCTACTTTTCTATATTCATATTCTAATATTTTACCCTACGCATCGGCCAAACTCAACTACTTACTAGTTTAATTCTTATTCTGGCATTTCTTCTAATGCTGCTCCCTCCTTCTATAATGCTTTCCCTACACCTCTGCCTAGACGGTACCCCTCCAACAAAAAAATCTCTCCATCCTCAAAACTAAATAAAATGAAAATATTTCCTGACATGACCTTCCACATATAATATTCTCCTCTTTTCCTTTAAATTGTATTATAAAAATGCTCAAACATATAGCAAAGTTGAAAGACTTATTGTGAATATCTAGGTAACCACCATCTAGATCATATTATTAACATGTTATTATTTGCTTGGCACACAGCAACCTCACCAGTCATTCCTTTAGCCATTAATGAATCCAGCTACTTCAAAAACTACTCAAAAAACCAAAACTCTAAGAATTAGTATAGATTAGTAAATCATCTCCCCAAATACTTCAGCATGGGTATAATTAAGTAGAGGTCAATATTTATTTTCTTCTGATGAAAAATTTACATACTACGAAATGCAAGGATCTTAAATATACATTCATTGTGTTTTAACCGATGCATAAGCCTGTGTAACCCACACCCCTGTCGTATTTAGAACCTACCATCACTACACAAAGTTCTCTCATGTCCCTTTCTAGTCAACTCTTACCTCCCACCACAAAAGCAACCACCACTCTTTTTCTTCCCCTTCATAAATAAGAGGGACTATTTTGAAATTTCATGTCAGTGGAAACCTAGAATACATGCTTACTTTGTGAAAGGCTTCTTTAAGCAAAATGTTTATGAGATTCACTGACGGAGCTACAGGTATCAGTATGTGTCCTTTTTATTGCCACGTGACTCGTCCCTTGTATGGCTGTATCATGATTTATCTATTCCCCTAATGGTGCCTATCTGGGCTGTTTCCACTTTTCGACTATTAAGAATAAGGCCGCTATGAACATTCCAGGACAATCTTTTTAGAACATAGGTTCCCATTTCTCTTGGGCGAACATTAGGAATAGCATTTCTGTGTATGTCTGCTCGGACAATAAATTGATGAACATTTTCCCAAAGTAACTGTACTAATTTACATCTCCACCAACAATGAGAGTTCCAGTTGCTCTACATTCCCACTAACATTTGATGGTGCGAATTTTTTTTCTTAATTTAAAGGCTGACTGGTGTAACATCCCCCCTTTTTGAAAATAACTGGCATCGTGTTATTTCCTCTTACTCTGCATGGTATTAGCTATATGTGCATTTGACTCGCCCCTACTAGACTATACACTCCTTGACATTACTAATTGTGTTAACTTTTTTCTCCCTGCAAAGTTTACAGCAGAGGCCTTTGCACATATTGTAACAATAAACATCAGTTTAACTGAACTGCTTATTAAAATGTATTTGTCCTTCCCCTTCTGGATAAACAACGAAAAAATAAAATTCCAGACGGCGCATCTGTGGAATGAGGCTACAGAAAATCAAAAGCTGGTAACTATCCTTCAATTCTATCATAGTCCTCTGCTAAAATATGAAACAACCTTAAAACCATTTATGATGTTATTTCTCCGACGAGAGTGTCATATCTAGACGCATCCATATAAAAACATACAGAAAGAGGATGCAGGCTCCATGTAAACTCTCTAAGTAAAGGAATTTTTGCCTGCCTTGTTCAATGATGTATCCTGGTGTCTGAATATAGTGCCTACAATGTAATAATAATACACAAATATTTGTTGAATAAATACGCATGTGTTTCTACAAATGTGCCTTTTAATTAATGGCAATGAACTTAAAATAATGAACAAAAAGCTCCTTAGAGCTAGAGCTCTAAACCATAACATCCACAAACGTGCCCTTTCAGACAAAGATTTACGTTTCTTCTGGGATTTTAAAACATTTTCCAAAGTACATCTTCACACAATCTGGAATGGTAAAAGCATACAACTTCAAGAAGCATACACGACTGAATTTTACAGAAAGAAGGTGGGTCCCGAAGAGCCTCCACAGTGTGTCCAATCAAGCCGGCCATCAATGACAGAGCTTAAGACTGCCCACCCACCAAAAATCTTAACTATTCAACTTGTGTAACTGCGTGCCAAATAAACTAGAGAGAGCAATTTTCAAGTGTTCATTTCTATTCACAACCCTAAGATGAAGTCTTTGAAATGGGTCACTGTGAAGAGAATTCTGTGTGTATGGATATGTGGGTGCGTCTTTTTTTAGGGCCACACCTGTGGCATATGGAGGTTCCCAGGCTAGGGGTCGAATCAGAGCTATAGCTGCCAGCCTACGCCACAGCCACAGCAACACCAGATCCCAGCCACGTCTGCAACCTACACCACAGCTCACGGCAACGCCGGATCTTTAACCCACTGAGCGAGGTCAAGGATTGAACCTGTGTCCTCATGGATACTAGTCAGATTCATTTTCCACTGAGCCATGAAGGGAACTCCCAATACTTCTTTATACCACTAAACATTTCCTGAATATCCAGCAATCAGTATTCTATGTACTATGCTAAGTGCTCAGGTTACAGAGACAAAATTAAGGAACCTATCTTAATGGAAGAGGCAGTCAAGTAAATAAACAAATACAGAACTGTTACAGAAATATGCAAGAGTTCAAGGACAACACCCAAGAGGGCTCCAAGATCAGGAACAAGTTAGGATAAGCTTCTTGGCAGAAGTGACTGCTTGAGATACCTGATCACATGAGGCAGAAAAACAGAGATTATCTCTGAAGAAAAAACTCTCTAGCAATCATGTTCAAGATTCGGCTTTCTCTAGAGCAACTGATCCTATTCAGGAAGGTTCATATAGTTACTGAAGGACAGTCGAAGGACATTTGGGTTCTTGACATGACAGCTGAAGGGCATTTGATTTGGTTTCCGTTCTTAATGATGAAAGCCACCCTAAAAAAAAAAAAATTTTTTTTTTTTTTTTGGTCTTTTTAGGGCCGCACCTGTTGCATGTGGAGGTTCCCAGGCTAGGGGTCAAATCAAGAGCTGTAGCTGCCAGCCTACACCAGAGCCACAGCAACACCAGATCTGAGCCAGCAGCATCTGTGACCTACACCACAGCTCATGGCAACGCCACATCCTCACGGTTCCTAGTCGGATTTGTTTCTGCTGTGCCATGATGGGAACTCCAAGAGCCACTCTAAAAATTTGTGTATAGGTTTTTGTGTGACTATATGTTTGTTTTAATTTTAAATGATTTTTATTTTTTCCATCATAGCTGGTTTACAGTGTTCTGTCAGTTTTCTACTGCACAGCAATGTGACCCAGTCACACATACACATAGACATTCTTTTTTCTCACATTATCATGCTCCATCATAAGTAACTAGATATAGTTCCCAGTGCTACACAGCAGGAACCATGTTTTCATTTCTCTTGAAGAGGTAAAACTGAAAGCTTGCTTTAACTTGCTCCTCACTTTTTGAAGCTATTAAAAAAAAAAAAACAAACCGCCTAGCTCCCTTAAAGGTAAATATTACCAAGCAGTAATAATAACAGTTATTTACTATCTGAATCTGCCAAAAAAGAGAATAAGAGAAGCAAAATAAAAACTGGGTTTAAATCCAAAGAGCAGCTACTGAATTTTAAAATTGAATCACTCAAAAATCATTTATTGGGAATTCACTACAAGCCAGGCATTATGATAAATGCTTGCCAGGACTTCGCTGGTAGATAAATAAACAGACAAATGTAAAACTACAACCTAAAGGCAAGGTACGAAAGAGGGTGCTCACAAAGAAAGAAAGGTCCGAGAAGCCTAAGACAAGGATTCAGCGAAAGTTTCCTTCAGGAAACCACAGAGCTTCATGAAGAGGAGTTGGCCCAGGAGTAGAGAGAGAGTCTCAGAAAAAAGGGACCTAGGGGGCTGGAGGCATCAAAGAGTTTAGATAGTTAAAGGTCTGAAAGAAGTGTCCCTAGAGTATAAATGAACGGGTGGAAAAAGACTACAAAATATCTCATCGGTCTAGTTAAGGATTTGGTATCTCACTCCCTACATCTAGGTACCACTTGAATAGGACGGCAGCTACTTTGCACTACTGAACATTCCTTTAAGGAAGAGAGAAAATTCAACCCAGATTTCAATTTCAAGTTTATAAGACGTGTTCTCTGGAGTTTCCATTGTGACTCAGTAGTAACGAACCTGACTAGTATCCATGAGGATGTGGGTTCAATCCCTGGCCTCGCTCAGAGGGTTAAGGATCCAGGGTTGCCATGAGCACCTGCAGTGTTAGGTCGCAGGTGTGGCTCGGATCCTGTGTTGCTGTGGCTGTGGTGTAGGCCAGCAGCTACAGCTCTGATTTGACCCCTAGTCTGGGAACTTCCATATGCTGTGGGTGTGGCCCTAAAAAGACCAAAAAAAATAAAGTGTTCTCTAACAAAAATCACATTTCCTCTGAGCTTAAACTATTACTGATACCGCTACTAATGTTTAAGGTGAAAATGTGACATTTCCTCCTAAGCCCTTTTATCAGTATTGCATTTTATACATCATTTTTACACATTCAGTATTTTATCTAATTCTCACAACTGGTCCAGATTTTTAGGTTTTTGAAATCTTTTTGATTCCTAAATTAGAATAGGTTCTTATTCTAATTATAAAATTCAGTTCAACAAGTATTTACCTGATACAAAAAAAGATAATTTTCAGAGATAAAAAACGGATGCTGTGAGTTCCTGCTGTGGCTCAGCGGTAACGAACTCAACTAGTCTCCATGAGGACAAGGGTCAGTCCCTGGCCGCGCTCAGTGGGTTAAGATCCCACACTGCTGTGAGCTGTGGTGTAAGTTGCAGACGTGGCTCGGATCCTGCATTACTCTGGCTGTGGCAGAGCCCGGAAGCTACAGCTCCAATTCAATCCCCAGCCTGGGAACTTCCACATGCCTCACGTGAGACCCTAAAAAGCAAAAAACAAAAAAGGATGGTGAACTTTCAAAGTAACCTACTTTTTTTTTAAAAGCCTCACTTCCACGCTGTTAACCTCATAAAGTCTTTTTAAAAAAACTTTATAATTGATTTACAACGTTCTATCAACTTCTGCTGTACGGCAACCTCATGAAGTCATTTTTAACTAGTTCTACCAAAATACTAGTCAAGCAGAACTTAAATTTTTGTATTATTCTAAATACCACAATGTGGATCTTGGTAATTTGCATCCACATCTTGCTTTCTAGCTTCATGCATGACGCTGTATTTTATCCTTTCTGCTTATTACAACCCTTTGAGAATATGAAGGTAAATATGAACACAATCATGAACTCACAGCTCTTCAAAAGGTAAGTATGAAACCACGCAACTCGTATTGTCTGGCTGATCCATCTTCTCCTCTACTCAGTATGTCTGCCTTTCCCCTCATACCAGATTAGATTTTTTTTCCCTTGAAAATCTGCTGGTGTATACCATCTACAGACAGGAAAGTAGTGAATTACCTTTCCATACAAGTTCTTCCCTTTTCCTCTCAATTCTGCTGGACTAGAATAAAATGATACCATCTGTGTGCAGAACTTAGTTAAAAGAGAAGAATGCTCTAAATGCCTAAGGTCATATCAGCTGCATTCATTTCTTACCAAGTAGATATAAACTTCAGACAGTACTTTCTATCTGTGTTCCAACACCTAACAGGATGTCTGAAATAGAGCAGCTACTCAAACATTAACCCGCTTTGGTAGGAAAGGCTGTAACAGCTACTTCCGTACATACCACTTACGTACCACTCGACCTCATCCGCCGAGAACCCTGCTGCCGAACACAACCGTCCTTATTCAACAGACTGGCGGGAAAAGGACTCCTACTGGGGAAGTTCTTCAGCTCTTTCTTCAACACCTATACCACCTACGATACAACATTTTACTAAGCAATGGCTGTTTAACAACCTTGAAGATACCTGCAGAACTTCGCTTGCTTCCTATTCAGCTTTCTGGAAGGCAAATAGCTCTAGATGCTTACAATGGCCAAACAAAAGTGTGTTCTTTCGGGTAAGGCAGAAAGAGAGGTGAGAAAAGAAAGATACGCTGAAGCATCATTACTTTGCTTGAAGTGACTCCCAAGACCACACAAAAGTTAAGTTCAAATGCAAATACAAAAATATTTCCAAAACCTAAAATAGCAAAATTCATGTTTGAAAATCCTCTTTAACACATTACACTGTAAGTCAATTCACAGATGGCTTGGCTGATCTTTCTTCCAGCTGCCATGTTACCAAAATAACCTTTCTCCACTAATTCTACTCCTGTTTTACTATAGCTATTGTATTCCAACTTGGTATATTTAAAAGCTGGCAAACAATTTTTACAGGCCATTCTGCAAATTTCTGTGTACATATCCAACAAAATAAAACTGAAAAGCTCATCATCTAAAGACAGCACCACTAGAGCTTAATAATATACCTTAATGGTAACAATAGTTAAGAGCTGGAGCTATGTAAAGAAAATTGTTCAAATAACCTAATCTGGTTTTCTTTTCATTTTCTTTTTTTCTTGAAGGAGAGGCAGACAGTACCTGTGTATTCCAAATCTTCTTACCTGCCTTTCCTGGGAATCATTTTCTAAGCTTACATCATGCACATTTCACAAACGGGGAAACAAACTCTGAGGGGTTCTATAAGAACAGAGAGCTAAAAAATGGCACAGGAAAAGATTTACCCCTAATACAGAACCAATGTTCTTTCCAGCTACCTTCTCTTCACTTACTGTTTCTTGTCTGGTATTATAACTATCTTCCTAATTTAACATATTTTGTTTGTACATCTGTTTAGGTTTTTGCTTCATTCCTAACTCATATCTTTTAAAATGTTTTTGGCCTGCAGCATACGGAAGTTCCCAGGCTAGGGGTCAAACTGGAGAGACAGCTGCTAGCCTATGTCACAGCCACAGCAATGCAGGACCCAAGCCGCATATGTGACCCACACCACAGTTCACGGCAACGCCAGATCCCTGCCCCACTGAGCGAGGCCAGGGATGAAACCTGCATCCTCATGGGTGCGAGTAGGATTCGTTTCTGCTGCACCACAATGAGAACTCCTTGTGTATGTATTTTTAATTATGATTTTGAATCAAGCATTTTCTACTGAGGAAACCACTAAAATAACTATGAAAAGGTTTTCATTATATATATTTTCTTAATTTACATAATCTACCTACAATATATTCAGATGGTAAAAACTATCCATATCTCTACACTCAACTGGAAGAGGCTGATGATATGCGTTCAGCACAAGTGAGGCTAGCGTCAAATAGAGCCCCATTTCAGGTGGGCAATTAGATGCTGCAACCTTTTGGGGGCAATTTGATTATGCTTATAAGCAATTTAAAATATTCCTTCATTTTGATCCAGAAAATTCAGTTCTGAGAACTATGCATGTGAAATCACTCTTCTTTCATTGAAAAAATTCTTATACATTAAAATGCTCATCAAAATACGAGAGCCAGCACAAGGACACAGTATGTGGTAGCAGAGCTGAGTGAACAAACGCGTGAGCTATGAATAATGAAAACCTAAAAACAGAAATGAAATGGTTAAGAAAATTATAAACATCCTAGTGAATGTTATTCGAAGGTAAAATGTAGAAAAATTAGGTAAATGGTAAGTAGGATAGAAAAACTACAGTGCAACTGAGAATATTTAAAAAATACACAGAAGTACAGACACACACTTAGGAAAGGGAGAGGGACTAAAGGAAATACGCAAATTTATTAACACAGAGTAAATGGAATACTTTCTTTTCCTTTTCTTTTCACTGTTTTTTTTTTTTTTTTTTCCTTTTTAAAGTGTTTTCCAAGTTTTCTTATACGGCTTACACGTAACAATTAAAATTAGAAGGAAAAAAAAAAACAAAAAACCCTGAACATTCAGCAAATACCAATAGAAACAACAGCTTTTTATTGCTTATAGTGTATAAGACTTACTGTACTTCATAAATCATCTAAGTGTGCTTTTATTCATGCTATTTAATTTTAAAATACATTTCTTTTACCTGTATGTAAATACAGGTTCTCTGGCCCCTCCCCTCAGAGTCTCTAAGGTGTACCAGGACAAGGGAGGGGCACGTGGGAAGAGTAAGGTGCCATCGAGAAGACAGTCTGGTGAAAGAGATCAAAAAGAGACGTGAGATGTCTTTGGATAAATTTCCCCATTACCCTAAGAAATTATTAAGACAAGCTCTAATGCTTTCCTTAATTCTACTGGAACTCATTGCTCATGATTTTTCATTTACAATAAATCTACTTTGGCTTTCAAAGGTAACTAAGAACATAAAACCTACCTTCAAAATTGGGGGAAATTTGATTGCCTAAAGATACTTAACCTATACTAACAAAAAGATCATCAGTTCAGAAAAAAAAAAGTTAAAAAAATAAACAGTTGGTAAATAGAGTACGAGCACCTTCATTCTACTACTGCTGTCGATTTTCACTAGTGGTGACGAAACTTTATTACTGTATCTACTGTATCTATTACATAATGAAATCTATTTTCTTGGTTTTTAAATGTTTTTTGGGGGGAAGGGGAGGCTCGTCTGCAGCCACGTGGAAATTTCTAGGCCAGGGCTAGAACCCATACCACAGCAGTGACCGGTTAACCCACTATGGGAACCCCCAAAATAAATCTACTTTCTTTAAAAACTAGAAGACTGCTACACTCCAGGGTGTATTAGTCAATAAGGGTTCTTAGTATTTTAAATGGAGTGATGTCCACTATCAGCCTAAGGAGCAGATGGCCTGCTACCGTGAATTTCTGAAAGAATAGAAGATTTCTTCATATAAATGGATCTCTGGGACCGGAAATGTTGAATTAGGACACTAACTCATAATGCATTTTTCCTATGTGAAGCTTTCTTAAAGACAACATTAAATTTCACAATGTCTTACAAAGTATAATCTTTCCTAAAATTTACTTCTATTTAAAACAGGATGTATACCACGGGGAACTGTATCTAATCTCCTGGGATAGACAATGATAGAAATTAATATTAAAAACAGAATGTATGTATACGTAGGACTGAGTCACTCTGTTGTACAGCAGATATTGGTAAAACACTGTAAATCTATTGTACCTTATTAAAAACCACAACAGAAAACACGACGGAGTTGCCACTGTGGTCCAATGGGATTGGCTGCGTCTTGGGAACGCTAGGACGCAGGTCTGATCCCCCGCCCGGTACAGTGGGTCAAGGATCCCGCGTTGCCACGGCTGTGGCATAGGTACAATTGCAACTCAGAGCTGATTCCTGGTCTGGGAACTCCATATGCCACAGGCAGCCAAAAACAAACAAACAAAAACGTAATGATCTGAAGCATCGTATTTAATTATTTCAAATCTTCAAAGAACATAATGCTTACAGTACGTTAAACATCAATGATAACCACCATACCTGTACTAAGCTCTAGTTTTACTTCTATTCCAAAACAGGAAGAGAACAGTTCATAATAGAAAAAAACAGATGCTTTTGAATTTTCTGCTGAAACTAGTAACTTCTTTTCTTATGGTCTTTAGCTTTTTATCTCCCTGTCATCCACAGTCCTGTAAAAAGCAGAAGTTCTAAACTTGGAATCAGATTATCCAAAGAAAACAAACAAGCTTTCAGTAATGGAAAAAATGACTTAATGCAAGAGCAGAAGCTGGCAGAAAAGCAGGTATAAGATCCTGTATATGTAAAATGAAAACGAAAGAAAAGCATTTAATAAGGCTTTTTACACGATGTCTTCAGACAAAAGGAATATTTTAAAGGATTTAACTGAAACATAAAGTATCAATATAAGACCAGTGACCTCTAGTTCTGTTATACCTTCGTCCTTATATATTCAGTTAGTATTTTTCAGGTGAAGGTACTTAGAGCCAAGGACTGATCCTCCGAAATTTAACCACGCCCCAGACGTCGGGGTCCTACATTCCCGGTCCAACAGCGCCTGCCACCACAAACAGCAAGCTCTGGGACAGCAGAGCGAGGCAGCTGGCAAAAGCAGACCTCGGTGTTCCCTGGCTGCATAAGGGGAGCTTCCCGGAACACCCCACGGCACAACCCTAGGAGATAAGTGATCTGCCGGCTCCGCTCTGGCCCTGCTGCAGACCTGTAATTAGCCCCGGGTTCCTTAGGATACCAAGGAGGTGATTCAAGGAGTCCAGAGGCGCTGTAACACCGTGTTTAAGAGAACAACGGCAAATCAGGCTGCCCAGGTGCCATGCTCAGCTCTGCAATTTATAAGCTTTCGTGATCTTGCACAACTGCTATCTCCTTTTCTTCACTAGTAAAACAGAATAGTAAGAATAAAAATGCTGACCTCATACGATTACTGTGAGACAATATTACATAGCCATTCTACTGCACAGCCACTCTATAAGAACCTGTTACAAACTACAAGTTCTGCACCCTAACGCCTCTATTTAATGCCATGTTGTCTTCACTGAAAAAAAGGGAGGAATTATTCTGCTGACAACAATTGATTTACCACGGTGGTGGGAGTAAAGGAGAGAGTTCATTGGGTGAAAAAAGGGCCTATGTGATTTAGTCTAAAAGACCAAACTCAAAGAGAACTGGACTGGATGACTACGACAATTGAAATGCATCTTAAAAAGTCTATTTCAGGGGAGTTCCCATCGTGGGAGCTCCCATCTCAGTGGTTATCGAATCCGACTAGGAACCAAGAGGTTGCGGGTTCGATCCCTGCCCTTGCTCAGTGGGTTCAGGATCCAGTGTTGCCGTGACCTGTGGTGTAGGTCAGAGATGCGGCTCAGATCCTACGTTGCTGTGGCTCTGGTGTAGGCAGGCGGCTACAGCTCCGATTAGACCCCTAGCCTGGGAACCTCCATGTGCTGCGGGAGGGCCCAAGAAATGGCAAAAAGACAAAAAAAAAAAAAAAAGTACATTTCAAAGTGTACAATCTCCATTACTTTGTCCTTAAAAAATGTTTTTCCTAATCTTATAAGAGCTACACAAAATTAAAATGCTTTAAATCTTTTTTATGCACTATGAATTTCATTCCTCCATATGGCTCTAAAAAGACAACAGACAAAAGCCAAAAAACAAACAAACAAACAAACAACAACCTCCGATTTTGAAGGTTAGTCATTGTACAAAGATGAATACTAACAGCTCAAATTATTTTAAAATTTCTCAATTTAGTACTAAGTATATGCCACTCTGAAACATAGACTGTAGCCAGTGGCTAAGGAAGTTATTACTGACTTGAGAGAAGGAGAAGCAGAAAGCATCCATTCCTAACAAAAATCACTTTATAACCTCAGCACAGAATTCTAAACATAAAAATTATACAATATTGATCCCCAAACCAACTCTTTTTCAGTGACTAGGAAACTCAGAGTATCTAATAAAATCAGGAGGAGACTGGAAGAAATATATATATATATATATTTTTTTTTTTTTTTGTCTTTTTGCCTTTTCTAGGGCCATTCCCGCGGCATATGGAGGTTCCCAGGCTACGGGTCGAATTGGAGCTGTAGCTACCGGCCTACCCCACAGCCTTAGCAACCTACACCACAGCTCACGGCAACACTGGAACCTTAACCCACTGAGCGAGGCCAGGGATCGAACCCGCCACCTCATGGTTCCTAGTCGGATTCGTTAACCACTGTGCCACGACGGGAACTCCTGGAAGAAATACTTTTATCTCTGGGGGTGAACTACTGAAAAGTTTTCCAAGCTGCTATTTTCCATGATTATCAAAGTAATTCTCCTCCAACAGACTTCATTCATTCCAGTTTTACCAATTCCTCCTCAATTTACACACCAAGTCTGTCCTTCCAGGCAGGCCATGATCCACCCTCCCAAACCTTCCTTTACAAACTATCCTCCATCCCTGGACCTAGGCCTCCTTCAGGCCCAAACACCTACAACTACGTCCATCTCCTTCCTCATGTCTCCTTTAGCACATGCGAAAGGTTATAAAAATCCTAGCAGGAGTTCCCGCTGTGGCTCCTCGGAAATGAACCGGACTAGTATCCATAAGGATTCGGGTTCGGTCCCTGGCCTCACTCAGTGGGTTCAGGATCCGGCACTGCCTTGAGCGGTGGTGTGGGCTGCAGGCGCGGCTCAGATCTGGCACTGCTGTGGCTACAGCGCAGGCCAGCAGCGACAGCTTCAATGCGACCCCTGGCCTAGGAACCTCCATATGCTGTGGGCGCGGACCTAAAAAACAAAACAAAAATCTAGCAAAATCTGCTTGCCCTTTTTGGTGAATCATCCCGAACATGAGGACCCCAGAATTCTTATACTGCACCCTCCCTGCCCCCCGCTTCGGACGCCTCTTACCCCGGGAAGTCCCAGGGCTCAATCCAAGAGCGAGCTGAGAAGAGCATCTCTCCTCCAGGGTAACCGCCCCCAGAGCGGGTCTGCCTCCAACTCCCTTTCCTCCTCCCCGCATCCCAGTCTTTCCACGGGTAGCGCACGTCTCTGAAAATGCCCATCGGATCACAGGAGGCAACCACAAGTTTCCCGGGTATTCCTAGAGCTCTCGTATGAGACCGATTTAACAGGGCTCCCGGGGTCCCACCATACCTGACCTCTACCTCCTGGGGCGCCACGCTCCCTCCCACAGATGTGCTCCAGTGACGACCCCACTGAGTTCTACTACTCGTCCACTGGGCGGGACGCCCGCGCGCCTTCCCTCCTTCCTCTGAATGGGGTTTTTTTTTTCCTCCGTCTTTTTAGGGCTGCACCCACAGCATACGGAGGTTCCCAGACTAGGGGTCAAATCAGACCTACAGCTGCCGGCCTACCCACAGCCACAGCAACATGGGATCCAAGCCGCATCTGCGACCTACACCGCAGCTCACAGCAACGCCAGATCCTGAACCCACTGAGCGAGGCCAGGGATCGAACCCGCAACCTCATGGTTCCTAGTCGTATTCGTTTCTGCTGCGCCATCATGGGAACTCCTGAATGGCTTTTATATGTTGTTTCCTTTGGCCAGAAACCTATTCCTCAACCTTCTACCACTGAGAATCTACCTCTCTACTATATCAACTCTACCAAGTTACGTCAATTTATCCTTTAGGTCTCAATTCAACCACCACTTCCACAGAGATCCCATGCAAACTCTCATTCCCTTAGAAAAATTTATTATTTCCATTTAATTGAAATACATTTGAATATACAGTATTTTATGCTTTTCCTTCGAAATACTCAACACAACTTTCATTGACTATCTGACTAAGGAGAGCAAAGTTTTGTCTGTATTTCTTATCTCGTAATACCAAGCCTGGCACATACAAGGCACTCAACAAACATTTGTTAAATTCATGAAATACCAATAGTTCAATCACCATCTAATCAGTATAACAGAACCTCTTCCCTCTATAAATATAAATTCCAAGTTTTATAAAGAATTGGTTTAACAAAGAGCCTCAGCAGTCTCTTGTGATATTTTACTTTAAAAGGTTTATTAATTCAGAGTAAATGTTTCCACTATTGTTATGCATGTTTAATCTAGCAAGAGACAACTTTTTAAAATAAATGATTAGTTTGGGGAGAATTAACTTCTTTTCAACAGTCAATCTACCAAACCATGAATATAGTTTATTTCTTTACTTAGCTCAGAGTTTCTCTGAAACCCTTACAGCAAGTCTGGCAAGGTCAAGACTCTCATTCTCTTATGAGTGTATGACAGAGCTTTTCAAAAGTGATATATGTGGAATCAGACTAAATAGAAGAAATAGAAGAACTCATTTATCTTCTATGAAGCAAGACATTACAATCCGCAAAATGTAAAACAATGCCACTCTTCATTAAATTTTTTAATTTGTAAAATACTTCTTTCACAAATATGCTATATATGTTGGCATATGTTATTTTTTAAATAATATTTTAAAGCTTTTGAGCTTTCTTTTCTTTCTTTCTTTCTTTTTTTTTTTTGTCTTTTGTCCTTTTAGGGCTTCACCCACACATATGGAGGTTCCCAGGCTAGGGGTCTCAACAGAGCTGTAGCCGCCAGCCTACGCCAGAGCCAGAGCAACTCCAGATCCTTAACCCACTGAGCGAGGCCAGGGATCGAACTCGCAATGTCATGGTTCCTAGTCGGATTCGTTTCTGCTGCACCACAATGGGAACGCCAAGCTTTATTTTCTAATTTGTTAAATATGTGAAAGACAGCCAACACTTTGGTGTACAGCAGAAATTATCACAACTTTGTAAATCAACTATACTTCAACAAAACTTTAAGAAACAGATAATTAACAAGGACCTACTGTATAGCACAGGGAACTCTAATCAAACATTCTAAAATAACGGAAAAGAATCTGAAAAAGAATGGACACGTGTATTTGTGTAACTGATTCACTTTGCTGTACACCTGAAATACAACACTGTAAGTCAACTATATCCCAATAAAATTATTTTTTATTTTATTTGTTTATTTTTTGCTGTTTAAGGCTGCACCAGTGGCATAGGGAGGTTCCCAGACTAGGGGTCAAGTCAGAGCTGTAGCCAACAGCCTACACTAGAGCCACAGCAATGTGGGATCTGAGCCACATCTGCAACGTACACCACAGCTCACAGCAATACCAGATCCTTAACCCACTGAGTCAGGCCAGGGACCAAATCTGCATTCTCATGCATACTAGTCACATTTGCTTCTGCTGTGCCACAACGGGAACTCCTAAAAAAAATTTAATTAAAAAAAAAAAAAAAAAGTCAGTCAACATAAAAAAGGTCTTTAGGTTCTTCACTGTTTTTTACGTTACAATAAAGATAGACAAAAAATAATAAAAATCTTAATATGACGATTTTATTGAAATAACTGTAGATCCATATATAGTTATAGGAATTTATCCAGAGATATTCCTCTGCCCGGTTTCTCTCAATGGTAAAATTCTGTGAAAACCATACAGTCATATGATACCCATGACATTGATCTTGGCATAATTCATCTCATTCAGACTTCCCCAGTTCTGTTTGCCCCGTTTGGTGTAGTCTGTTCTCAAGTTTTAAGAGCATAAAGGGGCCTCGAAGTAGAAAGATTTGAGAATTGCTGATTTTAGACTGAGTACTTGTTCATGCTTTTTGATTTTTATAGATGATGTATTTATACAACTGATTTTGCTTCTTTATGAACTCACTAATTCCAGCTTTACGTCTTCCTCATCCCCTTGTTCAGAGGGACCCAGCCCCATCAGTCACTGCTGACAACCTCAGATGAGTAACATAAGGCCCCTTTCCTCAGGATGTGGAATCAGAACTCGGAAGGAGAGCCATCTTTCTGGACATCTAGACCAGAATGTAAGCTCTGAAACCGTTGTTGGCCCCTGATTTTGCCTTCTGAACTGGGAAAACAAGTAATAGGTTCTGCTGAAAAAAGAATAAAGTAGACTTGTCGGAAATGATGAGAAACTTAGATCCAGGACTTCCTGTGCTGCAAAAATTCCCTGGCACCAATTCATTCTAAGAGCCCAGATTCTATAATCTTACAGAGAATCGTTTTATTTAGGCCAGTTCCAATGGGCTTTTCTTACTTAAAGAATCCTAATATGTGCAAGAGGTCCTTGGACCATTTCCCTACTAGTAGTTGGTCAAATACTAAGGGTTAAGAAGCTTTGAAAACCAGCCTTTTTTTTTTTTTTTTTTAATGCCCAAGGGACTCTAAATAGTTGAGCTGATGACTTTGGGGGTGTCAGGGTTTATGTGTGTGTGTATAATTGTGTATGAATTCATTAACGATTCTAAAAAAAAAAAAAGACTGGACTACAGACTTTTCTCTCTAGAAACAAATTTCTTATTCCACTGGTGGGTAGTCAAAAGAAGGCTGTAATTGGTAAGATCTGCTAAAACAGCAGACAAATCTTCAAGTGCAGAACTAGACAGTTTTACAAATGTAATGTCAGCATTGAGGAACAGTTTTTGTGTTTTGTTTTCTTTTTTTTATCTAGGCTTAATACTAATTTAGCTTTGCACTGAATTAGTATATTTTATTTTAGTGCTTTTGTTTAGGGCCGCACCCGCGCCATATGGATGCTTCCAGGCTAGGAGTAGAATCGGAGCTACAGCTGCCGGCCACGGCCACAGCCACAGCCACAGCATCGCAGGATCTGAGCCGTGTCTGTGACCTACACCTCAGCTCATGGCAACGCCAGATCCTTGACCCACTGAGTGAGGCCAGGGATTGAACCCGTGTTCTCATGGATACTAATCAGGTTCATTTCTGCTGTGCCACAGGTGAACTCCCCTGAATCAGTGTATTTTAAAATGATTACATTGTTGTCTGACACTGGGCTTGCTTTTAATCTTTTAGCAAACTTTTCCTCAAATTTGTCAAAGACGGTCTCTAAAAACCTATAGTCATCAACATTCTAATGCAGTTTTACATTAATACCCATGATCTCATTTTATCGCTTAAAACCTGCTATGCTCATGCTTTCTGCAGTTTTCTCTCAGCTTCTACACTTTTACCTACTAAAATGCTGAGTAAGACACAGTCAAGAAGACACAGGGTCCACCACTTGGGTCTTCTCTCTGAGTTAACACTGAGTGATCAATCCGTAGGCTGACGTGCGCACAGCGGTTCACTCCGCGGTTAATCCATCTAATCCTGCTAATATTCACGTCAGGTTTTTGTCAGGTTAACCACTCAGATCTCACGAGAGCCGGTCCAAGTGCTTTGCTACAAATCAAGCTATACTAGGTTAGCAAATCTGCCTCATTTGAACTTAGCAACCTTGTCAGAAAAGGAAGTAAGGACAGGTCAACATAAAACTTGTTTTCAGAAAACGCCAACTGGCATCTGGTGATCAACACAATCGCTTCTAAAACCAGCTGTCTAACACCGTGTGTTGGAATTTTGCCACTTAGAGTAGAAGCCTGTTTTAAACAAACGCGCTTGTAAATGAACTGCTGTGCCTCACTTCCTTCCTTTTTCCTTTCTTGTTCCATTTTACAACTCTTAAAAGCCCCCTTTTCACTGTCTTCAGAAATATTTCACAAAACTCATAACTCTGGGCTTCAACATGCTTGATTCTATTCCGAGAAATTTGTGGCCAATTTTTCAATTCATTCTTAAAACTGATACTCATCATTAAATGTCTTTCATGTTCATATAAAACAGGCAAAAGAGCTCAATGTAATAAAACTGCTTTTCTAGATTTTTTCCTCTACATACTTCCCATTACAACTGTTTAAAATCCTGAATTCCAAATTTTATCTTTTAAAATCCATTTATTTTCAAAACTATCTGCCTTTTGGGAAATTATGCTTATCTTTCTGTGTAGTACACTTAACAAAAGCTTCAAAATGATCCAACTAAACCCCTAATTCATTTCTGTACTTGTCAAACTCTCCCAAGAAGTCCATCACAGCGACAACCAGTCTTTCCTTATGAACTAAAAGGTTCGGAGAAAAGACAGGCATAACATAGAAATAAATGCCTCACCTCCACACCAGCTTCCTTGAGCGGCCAAAGACCAGCGAACTAAAATTCATTCATTAATTGTGTTAGTGTCTCTATATTTAATCCTGAATACATTCCTGGAAGTAGCCACAGAGGCATTTTTCTCCAGTTCACATTCACCTTCATCACTTTTTTTCTGGCTTGTTGTACAAGATTCAAAGATGATTTAATCCAAAATATGCTATATTTCCCTCCCAGAGATAACTTGGATTTTTTTCTATGCAAACCAACATTCTCCCCCACCCCCAAGGGAATCATACCATGCATACTGTCTTGAAACTAACTTTTTTGACACTTAGGTGTATTTTGAAAGGAAGCAATGTATATACCATCAGTCCATTTCACACGTAAAACAAACACAAATGTAATCTCCCACACCCCCACCAACGTTGGCTTTAAATGTCAATGGTGAGTTAAAAAGGGAAGAATCCTGTGATCATTTAAGTCAAGGTTTAATACATAGCCATGTCCTATTTAATTTACACTAAAACAAGCCCAGTCATGCTTGCTCATGGTCAAAATAACCCGCACAACCTTTTGCAGAGCTGCTGCTTTTCTTATTAACTATGCAACTTAAAAAAATTTAAATATGCAAAACAACTCTAGTAGTAGTTTGAACAAAAAGGGGAAAAAAAGACCAAAATATATTAGGCAAAAGAAAAAACATACCAAGGGAAAATATATCAAGGTAAAAAATGTATCAAGTTTCTTAATTATAGCTAACATTTTACCTTTATTCTCTCTGAAAACACAACTTAGCAAATTTAAAGCCCAAAGGAAGTTAGAGATTGCTGAATGCTTCACCTGTACAACTCTTAGCAAAATCCAGCATCCTCTGGGAGAAGGTACTCTCACCTCTCCTTTTCACCCATGACCTTCTTTGCACGGCGCACTATTCCAGGCAACAGACGCCTGTGGATTGTTGTTAGCGCTGCTCCTTTACTCCTTTCCCACAGTTCTGTGCCCCACCCTCCCAACCCCTCATACCCCTAAAAGTGCATACCCTGCTCTCCCCCACAATACCACAGAAGTAAATTTCACCTTACTTAAAAGTGAATTATTTTTTCTGAATTGAAAGGCACAGAAAAACAAACACAAAATTTTGCATGAATTTTATGACAGCTCACCAAAACGCTAAATAATCTGTGAATCCTTATTCTGTGCTTTTTCTGTAGCCTCATAAATTCTTTTCTTTTCTTTTTCTTTTTCTTTTTTTGGCATTCAAAAAAGCTAAGAGAATAGGCTCAGTCCAAGGAGGGGGGAGGAAACTTCCAAATAAGATTTCTATATATTATTTGTAAGCAGGCCATCTCTCCTCCAGGCTGGCTCAATATGCCATACATCTCCTTCAGCAGACACTGCACACGTGATTGTCACTGTCTGTTTACTGCCTGTCTCTCCCAACAGCATTCAAATAGCCTGCTCCTAACGTACACAGTAAGCACAAACCAAGTATTTACTGAGCGAATACATCCTGCGAAAAGCACTCCAGTGGCCCAGGTGTCCAAAGCGGATGCCAAGTGCACGCACGCCTCTGCGTCTACCCCCCCACGCCAACCGCTCACCATCCGTATCCATTCAGTTTCTCCGGAAAGCCTGCCCTTCCCTCCAGTCTAGGCCAGAGGTGCCTTCATCAAGCTCCTCAGCACTCTGGACTACAACCATTACATACCCTACATGTAACTGACAAAAACGTGTGCTCTCCTTTTATTTATTTACATACCCTCAGCCCTGCCAGCTGTGTTGCGGCCGGGACAAGGACTGGCTGTCCTCCTCGCGTCATGACTACAGTGATGATCACTGGGCCTACGCTGGGCTTGAGGAACAGGCAGGAGAGAATGACAGCCTCTGCAAGTGCCTCAACCTTTAGTGGTGAGCACTGATAAATACACAAATAATTTCATCCTTTAGGACATAACAGCTTATTAAAAATTAATTCACACGTTATACAATAACCCATTTCTAGTGCATAATTCAAAGGCTTGGGTGTAGGAGCTCCCGCGGTGGCTCACGGATTAAGAATTTGATTGCAGTGGCTCAGGGCGCTGTGGAGGTATAGGTTCAAGCCCCAGCCCAGCACAGTAGGTTAAAGGATCCGCTGCTGCCACAGCTGCTGATTCAATCCCTAGCCCAGGAACTTCCATGTGGTGTGGGCTGTGGCCATTAAAAAAAAAAACAAAAAACATTTGGTATATTCGGAGTTGTGCAACCATCATCACAACTAATTTTAGAACATTTTGGATCACCCTAAAAAGAAATGCTATACCCATGAGCAGTCACCTTCCATTTCTCCTCAAAACCTCCAGCCTTTGGCAACCATTAATCTATCGTCTGTCTTTACAGATTTACCTATTCTAACTAAACATTTCATATAAACGGAATCCCACAATACGTAGTCATTTGTGACGGGCTTCTTCCGCTTAGCATAATGTCTTTGAGATTCATCTGTGTTACACCAAGTATCAGTACTTAGTTTCTTCTTATTGTGCTGATTTCAATAACAAAATACACCACATTTTATTTATCCATTTATCAGGTGATAAATAGTTTGTGCTGTTCTCACTTTTGGCTACTATGATAAAACTGCTAGAAACACTAACATATTCACTTTTGTGGACACACGTCTCCAGTTGTCTTCGGTATATACCTACCAGTACAACTGCGAGGTTATGTGGCAACTCTGTGCAACCCTGAGGCCCCACCCAACTGCTACTTGTTATTACCTTTTCTTCTTATTATAGCCACTCTAGTATGTGTGAAGTGGTATCTCATCATGGGCTTGATTTGCACCTTCCTGATGGCTGAGCAACTTCACTTTAAACTCCATGAAGGCAGTGCTGACATCACATGTGTTTAAAAGTATATCCTCCCAGCATTTACCAGTGTATGACACAGCGGGCTTTTAGTTCTGTTAACTGAGTATATAAAAAGGCAGCATGGCTTTGGGAAGTTTTTTTTTTTCAGGTGTGCACGATAGGAGACTGACTGTATGTTGAAATTGGAAGGAAAAAAACACAAGATGACCCTGAGATTGTCGTTTAGTAAACGGAAGACCGATAATGTTAAAAATAAGATACAGATTACATAAAAAGGAGACTCGATCTCTTTTTAGAGAACAGCTGAAACTGTAAGAATGAACAATATGGAGAAGGAACAAAAAGAGAAACTTGGAACATTTTTCTGTAAGAAAGAAATAGATAAGAAAAAGAAACTGAACAGGAGCATTCATAAAACAGAGTTCCCTTTGTGGCTCAGCAGGTTAGGAACCGGACACAGTGTCTGTGAGGATATGGATTCAATCCCTGTCCTTGCTCAGTGGGTTAAAGATCCAGTGTTGCCACAGCTGTGGCTCAGATCCAGTGTGGCTGTATCCTAAGCTGGCAGCTGTAGCCCCGATTCAACCCCTAGCCTGGGCAGGAGCGGCCTTTAAAAAGAGGAAAAAAAGGAGTTCCCATCATAGCTCATCAGTAACTAATCCTTGAGGACGTGCCTTCGATCCCTGGCCTTGCTTAGTGGGTTAAGGATACCGTGTTGTCCTGAGCTGCAGTGTAGGTCGCAGGCATGGCTTGGATTCCAGAGTTGTGGCTGTGCGTAAAGCCAGCAGCTGTAGCTCCGATCTGACCCCCAGTCTTGGAACCTCCATATGCTGCACCTGCGGCCCTAAAAAGACAAAACAAACAAACAAAAAAGTTATTTGGGCAAAACATACAAAATTGCAGGTGAAATCCCTAAGAAACAATCTGAACCAACAGTGTCACAGAAGAACAAAGACGTACATAGTGTGATATCTACCATATCAAAAGAAATTGAAAACATGCTGAAGGTATTCCCACCGTGGTACAGTGGGTTAGGAATCCAACTGCAGTGGCTCAGGTCACTGTAGAGGTGTGGGATGGATCCCCAGTGTAGCCCAGAGCAGTGGGTTAAAGGATCTGGCATTGCCACAACTGCAGCCCTGAATCAATCCCTGGCCTGGGAACTTCCATATGCAGCCATAAAGAAAAACAAAACACAACGATATAAAAAAACCTAAATACTCACCATCAGACAACTTGGAAAATAAATTTTAGAATGTACACTTGTACTTACACATGTACACACAAACTCACACGGTGGAACCAATATTCATTAACAAAGACATATCTCTAAAAATGCAGGTCATAAACTGGAAGAATATAATCTCATTTTTAGAAAATTATAAATTGAGTGGAGTTGGATCAAAGGAGTCTATCACAGTTTTGCTTTGTATTTGTTTTTTGTTTTCTTTTGTTTCAGCTCTATCCACAGAAAAGTCCCAGGGTCAGGGGTCACACCCCAGCCACAGCTGTGACAATGCTGAATCCTTAACTGCTGGCCAACCAGGGAACTCCAGTGTACAAAATTTTAAAATGTCTAAAAATGTCAATAGCACTTAATTTCTTTTTTCATATTTTTTAAAGACACTTTAATTACTTAAATAACTATCCTTCAATTTTTGTTTGGGATAAAATACATATAAAACTACACAAATTTGAAAGTAAGCTATGTTTAATAATAAAAAGGAGACAGACGGCAAAGACAAAAAGCAAGGGCAGCAGGCACTGAAGGCTTAATAATTACTTGAGGCATTTTCGTGTATACCACATTGGAAAAAAATCAGAAATTTAGACATGTTGATGTTAGAAAAAAGACCACTGAAAGAGTTAAATAGCAGCAGATACTCTGAGAGGGAAAAAATCTGAATATGAAGCCATTTTTTTTTTTTTTTTTTTGGCTTTTCTGGGGCTGCTCCCATGGCATATGGAGGTTCCTAGGCTAGGGGTCGAATTGGAGCACCAGCCGCCGGTCTACGCCAGAGCCACAGCCAGACCAAATCCAAGGCACATCTTCGACCTACACCACAGCTCATGGCGATGCTGGATCTTTAACCCACTGAGTAAGGAGGCCAGGGACCGAACCTGCAACCTCATGATTCCTAGTCGGACTGGTTAACCACTGAGCCATGACGGGAACTCCCATTAAGCAAAATTTTTATGCAGATCATTCCATGTACTTGGAAAGGATAAAGAAACGGTTGAATATGTTCCCTATTCCAATACTTTAAGAAAACCTGTAAAAATTAACATACCTTTGTGAAAAACGATAGCTCCTAATGAAATGGAGTGTCATAATCTGGCAACAGCAGCATCAAAATCTTCTTGGAAAACACAAACATTCACAAAGAAATACCATGGGTCAATTCACAAGCTATATAAGCTACTGACTTATCTCAGGCACAATCTGGAACACAAATGAAGCGTTCCCTAGGTTAATCACAAAGACACTGTGCAGTATACTTGAGCCCAAATAATGCACAAAAAATTAACTAAAATCCAAGATGGTCTCTTTACGATCGTCTTCCAATTAAAACAAGTTTCTCCGAAAACATAATCTAATCACGGATAATATTTATTAACCATGACTACTTATGATGCACTTGACTCACCAGACTGTCTCCAATGACTATCATTTCCAACATTTCAAAAACTCTACTGAAAGAAAACAAAAGCAAAACACAAACTCAACTCAACACTGAGGATATTCCAAAGAACCTTCTGGAGCTGAAGCTCCAATAGAAAAGTTCTAGAAATGTTCCAAACAGAGGGAGAAATAATGGATTACGTTTACAACCATCTAAAATAATTTTGAAGGCTAATAAAATGTATATGTACACTTGAGTTTACTACAAAGTAAAGGTAACTGATGTGTGTGTGTTACTCCAGCAAACAGCTAATCCAGGAAAATATACTTTCCCATGTGGTTAACTTCTAAAAGGGTGTCACTTCACAAATTTCTCCTTTGCACTATACATTATTCAAGAAAATGACACAAACTTTCTACAACCTTATGATTTTGGTGGGGGGGGGGCAACATGTTAAACAAAACATGTATTCTCAGCTTTTATGGGTTAATAATCATGTTAAAACAACACTTTTTAGTCAGTGAGCACCTCTCTGGACGCACATAACGCATTTAAGGAGATCACTGAGGGGCAGCTGCGGAAATGCCTGCGTTTCTTGCCATGGTTTCTGCCAAGTGTCACTTCGGACATGCCTCCGCCACACACACGATGTGGAATGTCTCCACCCACGGAGCAGCATGCGAGTCAAGCAGGCACACTTAGGGCCGTCACACAGAGCTCAACTTTGTCTTTTTATGGCGAGCCAGCACAACAATGCAAAGATAAACAACCCAAACACGCATTCGGCCAGAAACAACACTCATCTACAGGGATCCACAACGAAGTGTTATTTAGGAAAAAAGGTGATTTAAATCATTACAAAGTATGATGTAGCTTCTAAGGACAGCATGCTAAGGATTCTTTTTCTAAACCAATACCCAATTACTTGTTTAAAGAAATTCATTTTTAAAGTATGTTACATAAACTGAGCAAATTCTACTTGTACTGGTAATCAGGAATACATTTCATTTCGAAAAAACCTAAGACCCTGCTAAACTGTGACTGTAATAATGTTACTTTTACATCATAAATAAAATAAAAGCAAGGTACTGGTATAAGCTTTTTTATCAGAGTATTTTTAATGTTTGTTAGCTCCGTTCCATTTTCCACACTGTCACCATTTTGCTCTCTATGAACTCTGCTCTTCACAAGATTAGTCTACTTTGTGTTCATTTTTTTTAAATCAACAAACATTTACTATGCACCTGCTAAACCAAAATGTGGATACCAACAGGGATTTAAAGAGAAATGAAGCAAAGTCCCCACCTGAAGGAATTCACTACTTCGTCTGGAGATAAGACACACTCACAACGGCAGGGAGTGTGTAAGTGCCAAATTTAGGGTTTAAAAAGGGAAAGAATCACTGTGTGCCCAGTGGTCAAGCAAATACACACGTTGCGCTTCCAGTCGTGCCTTAATATAAATAAGCTGGGAGATACATTCCAGAGGAAGATTACATGCACGGAAATGTAAAGATGAAACCAGTGGTTCCTAAAGAAAGCTTTCACCGATGCCCTGAATCTCTGCAGGTAAATTCTTTTTTGCTCCCTATTGGCTGATGAGGGCCAGCAACTTGTATCCTAACGCGGTGCAGCTTGCCATATCCCATCAAACAGGGAACACAGGGAATAAAGTTTTGAGATCCGTTCACTCTGAACTACTCTTCTTGCATGGAAGAGCATCAGGAACACCTGTGGTCAATACAGCAATAATCTTACCCATGGGTAAGAGTCCCCACCGCCCTTTATTTGGATACCATATCTTTTTGTTGTTGTTAAAATATTCTTTTTTTAATGAAATGATGACGGCAGAAGAGTAATCCAGTTGTTTGTTTCTAATGTCCTAACGTGACAACACAAAAATGAGGTTCCCCTCTTTCAGCCACTGAAACAAAAACATTTTTTTATTGGTCCACAAAGTGTAAAATTCTGGGAACCAATGATCCGAGGAGCAACAAGTACATCACATTTCAAATGGTGCTCTCACTGACCACCAAAAAGAAAAAAGAGTTCTACCATCTTCTTCAAGGTAAGACTTGATATATGATTTGGATGAATTCTGCAAAATGATTTAGGGCATGAAATATTCTTAGGACTTAGATATTCCTAAAGAAAGGTTTCCAATTAAAATCGAACACGACTAACATTAAAAAGTTTATTTTACTAATTCAGAAGTTAATTCTGGTAACTTTATTAGCATTTCATGTAACATCTCGAGTCCTAATTATAAATATCGATAATCACTGTACAGAAAGTAAATTTCAAAAGATTACGTGAAATGATGGTGATAAGCCAGAGCTTGCTTGCTTTCCTTTTTTCACTATCACTGATGAGTTTACCTATAATTTTTATCTTTTCATTGAAAAAGTTAAGTGTGTATGTGTATAAAGAACACTATAAATGTGCATTAAAATGCCTAAAGCATTCATATAAGCTGTTTTCAGGATAAAGAAAAATGAAGATGTTTCAAGAATAAATAAACTCTGTCCTAAAAAAGCAGAGTTCTGTTGCTGTTATAACTTCCTTTGTAACTTCCCAAAGCACTTGATCAAATATTATGCACATAATGGTCAATCAAAAACAATCCTGGCAGTTCCTAAAATTTAGGACAGATTTTGAGATTAATTTAGGTATAGTATTACTGCACTTCAATTACATAGAAAGTCAGTAGATGAAGAAAAAATTTTATCTATGTGTCTATGTCTCATGGGATCTCTGCTGATGAACACAGAAACTCCCAACTATATCAACCATAATGAAAGAGTTAAAAACACCTTCTTCTTCAGACTTAAAAGGCAGTAGCATGGTGTTCAGTTTGGGCTCTCGAATCACATAAACCTACGTTAGAACCAAGCTCCACCATTTATTATCTTAGTAACCTTGAGCAAGGGAAAAGGGATATCGTGAGAATTAAATGAGATATTGCTTCTAAAATGATCTACCATGATGTTTTACACATAACAAACCGTCAGCCAATCCCTCTCCTCAACCTAACACCGGTAAGTTATGGTTACTACGTACCCACACCAGCTTAGAACAAACTCACAATGACTGTTGGGGTCTTCAACCTTTCCAAGAGCGAGATACACCAAAATACCAACACCCCTTTGCCACCCCAACTGTGGAACCCCACAAACTTTCACAAGAAAAGTGGGGTGAAAAATCACAATTGGTGGCAGGGAGAAAGGCAATGAAAATAACTTCAGGAAGCATTAAGAAGTAATATATTACAGCAGTAAAAAACAATGGTCTGTATCTCACCTCCCTCCAAAGGCTTCTATACAGTTATAGTTCTTAAATTATCTAAACTAGATAGTTTTTAAAGTACATCTCTTTCGTGAACGGTCACGTAAAATGCATTCACAAACGGTGAAAAAAAGCTTCCTCTATCCCTCTACAGTTTCTACCTAGCTATATAAGAAAGTGCTCAGTCATAGCTTGCAATCACACTGTAGCTGGGGCACACGAAAGATGCTCTTGGTTATGACACTTCAAAGACCACAAAACTGTTGCCAGGAAGCACAAAGGCAGCAACTGCAGAGAAGGCATTGTAAGAGCAGCAGTGTGGGCCGGGGTGCCTACCAGCACACCCCGTATATGGCTAGGGCTGTCCATTCATCTGCAGGAAGTGTGGGGCCAGTTTGGGGTTAGAAGTTTTGTTTATTTAGTGTTTTTTTTTTTTTTTTAATGGTTAGGATGATTTCAATAAAAACTATCAGCACAAAGTATTATATCTTTTTAAATAAAACTACGTAGAGAAAATAATTTATACCACACATTTTTACAACACAGATTTTTAATATTAATTATAAGGGATCCAATAGATTCTTCCAAGGTCTTAACATCTCCCACCAAAAAGAAAAAATAAAGTGAACAATTATAAACTCTATATTCAGTTTTAAAGAGATTTCTTACATAGAGCAATTACGCTATTCTCTAACAAGACTCAGTATCAGCTGCTTCCAGCATCTTTTCCTCTGGGTTGGAAAAGACTCTAAGCAGCCCCATTAGAACACTTCAAAAAGAGAGTTCCATTTCAAATTATGATTCATTGGAAATGGCTTGGCTGAGAAGATTAAGCACTTAGAAAACACTGCACAGAAGTATTCCTTTTACTGACAAGAGAGGAGTCACGTATTTTTCAAAGGAGGTTCAAACGGCTCCCTTTAAGGGAGTTGAAAAAATTTATATTTTAAGAGCCAAAGGATGTAACAGTAAACTTATCTCCAAGTCTGTCTGTACCGGAAAGAAAAGGAAAAGTTTGTTTTAAAGTTACAGTAGCACAGAACACGGGATACTCCGTATTCCTCTATAGGAACTAGGACCGACCTTTATCAAGAAGGCAGCAGATAACTGACAACTCAAGTGAATGTTTTTCTATCACTTAGTAGTCCAACTGATTCAGAATTTTTTCATTTGAAGGAAGTTAATACTGAATTTTTACAAAAATCTCAAGACATTGAAAGCATCTGCACAGAAGATCCACAAGTTCTGCTATACCTGAGGGGCGGTGTGACTGTTCTAACAATTGATCTCAAAACGTACAAATACAAAACCTTGTCTCTATGACACGAGGTAAAAGACAAAATTCAATAAATCTTCAGTGAGCACCTACCAGGCTCTGGACACACAAAAATGGGGAAGACTGGGTCCTTACTGTTGGCCAGGAGAGACAAACCCCAAAACACACACTGTTCCGCAAGAAGCGTTTTAATAGCACCAATGAGGCCAAATACAAGGTAAAAATGACAACTCATGACACGTGGAATGGATAAGCAAGGAGGTCCTCCCGCACAGCGCAGGAACTACCTCCCGTCTCCTGGGGCAGAACTTGACCGAGGCGCGCGTGAGAAAAAGAGCGTGTACAGGTGCGTGACTGGGTCACTCGGGTATACAGCAGAGACTGACTCAACACTGTAAGTCAGCCACACTTTAATTCTAAAGGAATGAAAGGTAAAAGGAACACCCCAGAGGAGAGAGTCTCTCCAGTGCTACAGTCTAACACAAATTCAAAGGACAGAAAGATCCTTTCCGGATGGCATGGGTTAGCCTGAAGAATGACCTGGATTTTGACTGGCAACGAAGGCGGGAGTATATTCTAGTGGTAGAAAAAGCATGGCCATACACAGGGAAATAAGAAAGAATACCAGATAGAATACAATGGAGAGATATCAAGTACAGGTTAAATTGCCAAACACTTTAAATCTGAATTTATGGAGAGGAGTCAAAATGATACTAAGAGATTAATCTGAGAGCAGTATGAATGCTGGACTGGACCGGGGAGAGGAGAGGCAGGAAAAGCAATTAAGCGATTACTATACTCTAGGGATAGAAATAAGAAAGGTATGACCCAGGTTGATAATAAGAGTGGCAAGAAAAGAGCTGACGCCAAGGCAGTTGTGAAGGCTGCCTGGGTATGCGTAGACAGGGGGATGAGCAAACAACAGTTAAAATCTCCAGAGCTTAAACCAGAAATTAATGGCATCATTACCAGAGACAGAGGCATCAATGAGAAGAACAGGCTTGGGAAACAAAGAAAAAAGTTTCATTTCAGGTTGGATTTAAAAAAATTCCTGATATTGACATAAATAAAAGTTGCTAGTCTATGGCAAAGGGGGTGGACCTCTACTTACTGTATCATTACTTGAAGATATATTTTTAAATAAAAAAACCACAATATATTGAATATTTTAAATCAACATTTCATCATCAGCAAGTAAATGAGGGATTGCAGCGCTGTAGAAATGTGAGAAGTGGAAACTCAGTTGGAAGTCACAGGCACAGAGGAAGTAGTAAGATTTTACAAAATCAAAAAGCTAAACTCAAATGCTGGAAGAACTCTCAATCCTATATTTTATGCACACCAGTATCAGTAAGAATCAGCAATAAAGCATTCTACAGAAAACTATTAATAATGTCCTAAAATCTTTATAAAGCATGCTGAAATACAGATACATACCGTACAGTATTACAACTCTAAGTAGCGCTTGATCAGAGCCGATTATTGCCCACTCATAAAAATAAAAATCTACCCTAGACCTCAGTTTTAGAATATCAGAAGTTATATCATAACTTCGGTACTGATTTCTAGCTACCAGAAGGGATGGAGAGGGGTCAGGGGGGTGGGAAGGGGGAAGAGGTTTTAGAAACACTGCTTTTTCTCCCATATGAATGACATATTTCTACACCAAAAAAAAAAAGGCTGAAAACTATCTTTCTTAACTTCTAATGAGTGAACATTCAACCAATTAAAGAAACTTTTAAAAATGCAAGCTGTTTATATTAAAATGGAAGTAAAATATTAGATTGAGAAGAGTATTTATGGGTTTTAAAGTTCATAAAACTTATCTCTTGACAGTGAAATTTAAGATGCTTGATCAAAACCAAAAGGGTAAACGAATATTCCAAGAGACTAATCGATAATTAATCTGGTTAAAAACGTTCTAGCTATTCTATGAACTTTTGAGAGGTTAAATAAAAAATATTCAAGGACTATTCACCCAATCAGGTCTATTTTAGGTTTTGTAATTTAAGTATTTAAAACAATCAATATCTAAGACATTTTTAAGGTTAAAATTTTCTTGTGATGCTTTTTAAAATAGTTTTATCACCTTTCACTATCCGTTGTTCTGAATTTGCCCAAAGCGAACTCCTCGTTCTGTCACAATGGCAAAAAAGTACAAGAGTTAATAAACAAGAAATGAGGATGGAGAAAACACAATAAAAATTTTAATGCTTGATATTTTAAAGATTTTGACATTACTGACTTAAGGAATGTGCAAATAAATTACAAAAAGATATTATGTAAATGATTATGCAGAAACCTGGAAACTACTGCTTAGGCGCTTGTCAATTAAAAAGGAAAATAAATAAAGACAACACCTGTATAATGCCAAACCACTGAATTCAGTTAACCAGGAAGACACTGATAAGTCTGATAATTCTTGCAACATGTCCAAAACTTCTTGAAGAAGGAAAAAAAAAAATTAATAAACCTGTTACATGTATTTTCTCTTTCTACCTAAGCCAATAATAATTAATATAAGCATTAAAATTTTTCCTTTTCCTCCAGGCCAATACAATTGGGCTCCTCAACAACCATAGTAACTTCACATTTCTATATGAAAATTTTAATCAAACCTACTGATATAAACCACTATCTGCCTATCTGACCTCAAGCATACAAAAATCTGTCTTCCCAAATCAATTTCATACTAAACCATGCAAATTACATGTGAAAGAAATTTGTAAAGGTTCATCTTACATAACTATCACTTCTAATACCAAAAGCTTCTCTCATTCTCGACACCATGTTTCTAGAATCTCAAGTTACGCTACGCCTTAAAATAAACCTCAGTCAAAAAAAAGTTTGCTATACATTAGAGACTAAATTAATGAAACAGATATAGAGCTTAAGGCCCTCCTATACTTTTACTGGTGCCACATTCCAAATTCCAGATTTGTCCTGCAATTTGTCAGTCATTATAGTTCATCCAGTCAACTTCGTAAACAAAGGCTACCAGCCAAGTTTGATAGGAGAATTCAATCAAATAAAACTTAAAACGGTCATCATTCACGAAACAGGAAGCAGGAAAAATGCCACCACCACCAGACACGTCTTTTAAAAAGGCAGCAAGATAATATGTATGAAATACAAAGCCCTAATTTTCCACCTCCCAAACAAGTTCCTGTTACAAAATTAATTTTGTCTTAATCAAAATAAAACTACCATCTTACACATATAACCAAGACAACTTTGGGTTAGCTTCCAAGTCTCCTCGTTGTAAGGGGAAGCTACTGCTGTAAAGTCGTTTCCTAGTAATTCCAAGGTGCCTACTGAGAAAATATAAAGAGTTTATGTCTTGACATCTATTTCCATCACTAAAAATTGCTTTTTACGCGGAACTCTAAGTGGTGGTGTTGCTTTTGGCCTGTTAAAGGCAAAGCAACATTATCTCTGGATTGCCAATAGTTTCTCCTTATTTGGCTAACATTGAGCGATCCCAATCAGACTCCTATAAAACTTTAACATGCACAAAGCATCCATTTTGAGAAAAGTTTGTGACCAGCCTTCTCTTTTCCCACCCCCCAAAAGAAAAACCAGAGCTGGGGAGCCGACCCCGAAAAGAGTGTCTTCGTACTCTTTCCAACCCCAGTGCACACCCTGGGACCTGGGGCCACAGGATCTCCGACACTGCGGCCACCTCTGCTCCCAGGGACTGTCCGTACGTTCCCGTCCAGCGAGGGGCGAGCCCCGGAGAAGGCCTCCTTCCCGTGCCCACCTTCCCGTCCTCCCTTCCAGCCGGTGCCCGTCAACTCGTCGCACCCCCTCCCCAGTGACCGAGGGGGATAAAGGGGAAAACAGGAAACCGCCCGCTCGGGGCGCCCGGCTCGGGGCTCTCGATTCCTGCGACTATCATCACCGCCCTGACCGAGTCCTAAAACCCATACATTCCGTGCCCACCTACAAGCCACAGGCGTCCGCCCATCCCAGGGCCCCGAATGCCCCCGTTCGTGGTTTGCCGCGGCGGCCCCGGTCGCCCGAGCCTGCCGCTAACATCGGGGCCCAGGCGCGCACAGCCTCCCCGGCTCGGCCCCAGACCCAGGGCGCGTCCCCAGCGGGCCGGGGCCCCAGCGGCCCGCCGTCCCTCTCCCCTCTGCCCCGGAAACAGCCCGGTTCCCCCACTCCGCCACCGGCTGGACGGAAGGGGCCTCGAGCGCAGGCCCTCCTCCTCCGCGGGAAGCCGCCTCCTCGCCCCGCAGCAGGGAGCCTCCCGCCGCCCGCAGCCTCCGCAGGCCGGGGCGGAGGCCGGCGCAGACCCGGGGGCCGGGGGCCGGCTCCGGGCGCACAGACCTGGTGCAGGGCGGTGAGCCCGTCCACATTGGCGTAGTTGATGTCGGCGCCGCGGTGCAGCAGCTTGAGCACCTCGTCCGTGTCGCCGCTGGAGCAGGCGGCCAGGAAGACGGCGCCATCGTCGAACTTCACCTTGGTCTTCTGGCGCTTCACCACGGGGGGCTCGAGGTCCGTCTCGGAGCCGATCCAGCGCTTCAGCTGCTCGTTCCGCTTCTGCTTCGCGTCCGCCATCTTCATCCCCTCTCCTGCCGCCGGGTCTGCCGAGCGCGCGGAGGGCGGGGGAGGCGGCGAGCGGAGGGGCGGCGGGCAGGGGGCGTGGGGCTGCCCCGGCGAGCGCGGCCCGGCGGCGGGCTGGGCACCGGGCGGAGACGCTCGAGACTGCCAGTATCCCACAGAGCACTGGGGCGGCGCGCCCGGCCGCGCGGACCTCCCTTCCGACCGCAGACGCCCGCCCGCCCCCGGCCCGGCCGCCCGTCCGTCCCGGCGGCCCGTCTAACGTAACTTCGCGAGATCCGGGCAGGGAGGCGCCCGGCGCCCAGTGCGCACGCGCGCCGGCCTGCGCCCGCCCCAGGAAGAGCGCGGCGGCGCGCGGCGGCGGGCGGGGGTCGGGCCGCGGGAGGGGAGCGGGCGTGGCCCCGGCGGCCGGGGCTGCGGGGCTGGGACCGGCCGGGAAGGGCGGGGCGGGGCGGGGCGGGGAGGCCGCCCGGCCCCTCGAGGGCTGCCGGGGCTGCGGAGGCCCGCCGTCGGCGTTGGGGCGGCTCCGGGAGCGGGCCTGCCTCCGGCGCTGTCTCGGCTCCGCCGGGGCGCTTGCTCAGGGCGGAGGGGTTGCCTATTGGTTGCGTTATTTGAATGGAATGGAGGAGAGGGAGGTCACGAATCCAGCGCTGGTGCCTTCTCTTTCTCAGGCACCCCGATGAGCTTGCCGAGGCCCTTCTAAAAGCGGGGTCTGGGTAGCGAGGGCTTTGGTGGTGCTTGTCCAGATCTCAGCGCAAGGTGACCGCCTGGCGACGAGGGTTGGCCTGCGGGCGTTGCAGTGGCTTTCTGCCAGCCTCGCTGTAGAAACGTCTTTCCGCTTACGCTTTTTTGTTGTTGATGTGTTCCTGGGGGTTGGGGTTCTTTGGTTTTGGTTCTGTTTTTGTCTCAAGCATATTTTGGGTCCTCTGTCCCTTCCTTCAGCGCTTTCATCCTCCCTGGTGCTACTCCTGAACTTAGCTCAGCCTGTTACTGGTCCTGACCTTTTAAGGGATTCCTGGTTCCTGCTCTATCGCTTTCTAAGGATGGCTAAAGACCCAGCTGCTTCTAGAATTCAAAAGGAATGTTAATATTACGCAATTGATTTAGCCGGTATTTATTGAATACTTACTATGAGCCAGTCATTGTTCTAAGCACTAGTGATACAGTGACGTATTTAAACCACCTGAGATCACGTGATCAAAAATATTTTATAGTTTATCGTCATAAAAAGGCTGGTGAACGTTTTCTTGTATGACACCACACACACACACACACACACACACACACACACACACACACACACACACACGGTTTGTAACAAATACTGTCTTTTGAGCCATCTATTTATAATCTCCACCAGTTGACATTTTCCTAAACAATACATTGTTTTCACCCTCAGTTTTCTACAGCATTTAGAGCCAAAATAAATCATAAAAGGTTAACATTAAATGGAACTTGAGGGATCATCTAGACTGAGTCCCAGAGAACTAATTGACTCACCTAATTTTCTTTGCAGCAGGATTTAGGATTCCATCAGCAGATAGCACCTGTACTGGGTCAGGCATTGTTCCAGATGCTGGAGATACAGCAGTGAACAATTAAGGTTCTCTTACTTTCCAGAGGACTACATTACAGCTTATCAAATTGATAAATAAAAAATAATTCTAACATGGTTGTGATTACCTGCCTGTAATGCTGAATTTTCTGAACACCAATTACCAGGGAAGTAATAGCCCAAACAAGGGTAAAAATATTTCCCTTGAAAATATTGGACAAATTGAAGTGAGTGTAACATGCATAAAAGGGTCTGATAATATCAGACCCTTGAATAACAATGGTGTTAGGTGCTGGAGAATTCTTAGCACTAAAATTCAAAATTCCTATCCACTTAAAAAAACTCTGGAATACAGTTCGAAGAATAAAAGAAAGGAATTTGAGGATTGCCTTGTCAGCTTTTCTATCTACCTAGAAAAACTGACAGCTTATCTTTACTGTTTCCCAAGAATGTTATGGTCTATTTGGTAGCTCTTAAAAGTGCCCTGGGGAGTTCCCGTGGTGGCTCAGTGGTTAACAAATCCGACTAAGAACCTGAGGTTGCGGGTTTGATCCCTGGCCTTGCTCAGTGGGTTAAGGATCCGGTGTTGCCGTGAACTGTGGTGTAGGTTGCAGACACGGCTCAGATCCTGTGTTGCTGTGGCTCTGGTGTAGGCCGGTGGCTACAGCTGTGATTCGACCCCTGGCCTGGGAACCTCCATATGCCGCAGGTGCGGCCCTAGAAATGGCAAAAAGACAAAAAAAAAAGTGCCCTGGAATATAGATTGGTATCTTAAGTTTTGATTTGGGCAAGAGTTTGGTGGGAAGTATATTGTTTTCTGATTCAAGTACTTACTTCAGGATATAAAATAAATAAAACAATAGTTTATTAATAAAACAGGTAAATATCAGTTCCCAAAGGCTATCAGACAAAAGCAAAACAAAAGAAAAACCCACCTGGGCAATTAATATATGAAAATTTCATCAAGGTTAGCTTTCCTTCTCCAGCTCTAAGGGTCATGAATTTCCATCGGAGGTGCTGTCAAACTGCCACCTGTTCGCCTTTTTAGGGATAATTTTTTTTTAGGGTTTTGAATTAGTGATACTGAAGACCTATGGCTAACTCCAGAAAAGGAAAACTTTTCATTTAAAAAAACAACACAAAGCCAGTCACTTATTACCTTAAGAGTTAAGTGAACTTAAAAATTTACCTAAGCAGAAGAAGTTGAAGAAATGCAATTTTTTTGTCATTTCCTTTAAGTAGATTGGGGTGCGAGGATACCGTTCCGGTCTCTGTTTTTCTTTTTTTGGCTGCACCTGCGGGATGTGGAATGTCCCAGGCCAGGGATGGAACCCAAGCCACAGCAGCGACTGGAGCCACTGCAGTGGCAATGCCAGATCCTTAACCTGCTATACCACAAGGGAACTCCTTGTTCAGCTCTTTAAAGGCAAATAGCCTTAAAATAAAAGTGCAAGATACGCTATGTTTATTAATTTGGTAAGTATTTTCCTTTACTGCAGCAAATCACTAATCATGTTGACGTCTTTATATATCGCATGCCGATTTTCAGAAGATCTGTACATGTCTTTTTCAAAACCTAATTACACTACAGATAGCCTCTACTAACCAATTTACCTGTTAATTATCAATTTGAAGACATTTAAGTCATAAATTTAAATATCCACACATACACAAAGCTTAGATATTTTTCGGCATTCTCTCTCTGATGTACCATCATCTAAAGAGTCCATCGTAATGATATTATGCTCACAGTCAAGTTTATTATTAGCCGATTAACTAGAGAATGTAATAACATAGGCAGAAAAGCTTGTGTGTTTGGCCTGAGTACCAGCCTATGCAACATGGAGATTTGCTTATTTATTTGAGTCTAAAAGGGAAAATGTATTTTTGATTGCATTGCAATATGGGAAAACAGGATGAGAAAGGGAAAATTTTAAACTCAACCCAAGCAAATAAATAGAAATTTTTAAATTAGTCTTTACTTCAGTAGAAGATTAGCTAATTGCCATTTGCTAAAATATATTTTTACAAAAACTGAAGTTAATCTCTGTTATAAAGAAAATACTTAAGAACTCTTGGATCTAAGTTGTTTCTTGGCTTGTTCAATTGATAGGTCACTGCTTTGCCAGCTTTCTCACTCTTTTAAAATAATAGTGCATGCATGTATATCACTGATACAATACTAAGTTCTTCTATAAACCAACTTTCCGTTCACTGAATCTTTTACCCAATATATTTTGGTACAAGAGTGTACATAAGATATTGATAAGTACTTTTAAGCCAAACATTTAAGTTCTCCTCATCCCTCATTCACGCTTGAGACTCTAATTTAATTTGCACACCTGAGGATAGAATAGCAACAAGGTGGTTTGTTCTTGGCGCCTATACTCTCTACCTGGGCGAGGCTCTCGTCCCCTATTTAATAAGTCCTTTCCGGTGTTGTTTTTAGGGAACTTTACAATCTGCTGGCTTCACGAGACATTCCTTCCCATCCAGATTGTTGACTGCAACCCATACTGAGGTTACTTCAAACTCCAGTCTGAGACCCACCTGAATATCCAGATCTTAGCAGCTAACCCTTTGCCTTGGCTCTGGGTTACAAAGTCAGCTTCACTTCCCAGACCTACCACAACTCTGAACGTCAGCCTGCTTTTAACTCTCCAGGGTAAATTCTCTGTCACATCTGGGCTTCATCCCAAGAACTCGATCCTAACACAGTTATTTGTGGCCATGATTCCTACAGAGTTCCTCTGCCTCCACAAACCAGAATCAGATGAGTGTCTGGCAACAATCCAAAGAACCGGCATAGTGCAAACGAGATAACCTGCCCCTAATGCATATGACAATACGTGTGGTGTCATGGTCACTGTCAGATCATCACATGGCCAGTCATATGAATTGCTTAAGGTAGTGGTTCCCAGACTTCGTCATGATTTTTGCCTGACCCAGCAACCACAAATACTATTAGTAATGTTTTCTTTAAACTTAAAACTCAAATTTATTTTTATTTATTTAAAAAAGATTTATTTTGAAAGGAACTATTATGTCACTTTCCTAAGCAGAAACATTTACAACTGACATAAATAAAAGACCTTAAAATGAAAACAAAGCGATGTTATTCTAGTTAGGTGGTCTGTCAAGGATCTAAGCCTGCTCTCAGTTCGTTAGAAAAGGGAGATTGGTAAGAGGTGGAATATTAGCATCAATCTGATATTTTTCTACTTAATATAATCGTGAAGATTAAAGGATGTTGGAAAGAGAATAGCTTTTTTTTTTTTTTTTTTTTTTTTTTTTTTTTTTTCTGAGTGTCACTGGTTATTCAATGTCCCATCCATCTAAAATTGCCTCATGTAGGGCACATAGGTGGTTCCCACAGGGAGGAGGATGGGGGATGGGTGAAACAGGTGAGGAGGATTTAGAGGCAGGACCTTCCAATCACAAAACAAGTCAGGGGAACGTCATGTTCATCGTCGGGAATATGGCCAATACCCCGGCAACAGCGGAGTTCCCGTCGTGGCGCGGCGGAAACAAAGCCGACTGGGAACCATGAGGTTGTCGGTTCGATCCCTGGCCTCGCTCAGTGGGTCAAGAATCCTGCGTGCCTGCGGCTGTGGCGCAGGCTGGCGGCCACAGCTCTGATTCAGTCCCTAGCCTGGGCACCTCCATCTGCCATAGGCGCGGCCCTGAAAAGACCAAAAAAAAAATGGTGATAACTTTGTACGGTGACAGAGGGCAGCTAGACTTCGGGCGACCACTTCGTAATGTATAAAAATGCTGAATTACTGTGTTACTAAACGCGTGACACTAAGCGTGTAAGTTAATTATACGTCAATCAAAAAATAAGTAACATTTCCTCGAGTACCACCAGTCTACACATCCTGCACTTTGGGAGACCCGCCAGAATTTAATGCTCATGTATAGCAACAGTTATAATTCAGTGTTTCTAGTGAAGTTTACACGAGGGGCCTTCCCGGCAGGCCCACCTCAGGCTGCCAGGGTGGCCACGAGAAAGCCCATTTATATGGAAGTAAACATGAGCTGCGGGAGGAAACACGAAGGGAACGTTACAGCTGAGAGGCATCCTTCACGGCACTGCAATTATGGAAATGACGGAAGGCCGCTCCGCCATCTGGAAGGAGAATTTAGGTTCTCGAGCTCCATCTGGGAACACGAGAATTTAGGGGAGGGCTTCAGTCAGATGTCCTCCAGCTCAAGTCCTGGGAAATGCTTCTAAATCCCTCCAGAGACCAGAGAAGCCCACAGAGCAGGATGCTGGTGGGGATAAACAGGTGCCGTGCGAACGGACACAGCATCCCTGGGAAAGACGGTGCTCGGTCTTGGCAGGTGGGACTGATACCAGCCCATGTGGTTGTTCTAAGGTTAAATGAATAACATCGTTAAACAGAAAAACAACAACAAAATTTTGTTTTCTTGTATTTGCCTCTTTTCCTTCCTTCATTTAGGCTGATAGGAACTCTGCTTCCTTGCCTCAGGGGATGTTTGCGGCGGGGAGAAAGCGGAAGTTGCTTTCAAAACACTTTCCTTCCTAGCTTGAAGTGACCACTGCCAAATTTCTAATTTAATAAGAATTTCGGGCTAGTCTTCTGGTTGGAAGTAATGTACCAGCTAGTTAGGAATTTATCGACGCTGTATTTGCATAGTATTATAGATACTTAAACATGTTATAGATACTTAAAACATGTTCTAAGTTTGCTTTTATTCTCAGTTTTTTAAATGTTACTTTATCATATCATATAATATTATTTCTGTGTGGGGTGGAGAAGGGGGAACCAAGCAGAGGCATGGGCACCTCAGCGGAAAAGGGTTTTACTGAGAAAAAAAAGCGATGCTTAGGCTAAAAGGATGAGAGACAAGTAGGTGGGTCTTTAGAGCAACGGGGATTGGCTCCCTGACCCCTGGAGGCGTCCCTGAAGTGTGACAGGTTCTCAGAGCACATGGATGAATGCTGCGTCAGAGCGGCTGGAACCTAAGCCTAGAATTCCCACTAGCCAAACACAGGTGTGCCCCAGGCTTGGTCTGTGCTATGGCCTGAATGCTTACGTCCCCGCAAAACTCCTAGGTTGAAATCTTATTCTCCACGATGATGGTATAAGGAGGCTTTGGGGAGAAAGTTAAGTCCCACTAGTGCCTTTGTAAAAGAGAACCCAGAGAGCTCCTTGGCTCCTTTCACCATGTGGGGTCACAGTGAAAAGACTCCCACCTATGAACCGAGATGCAAGCTCTCATCAGACAGGGATGCTGCTGTGCCTTGATCTTAAGACGTCCCAGCCTCCAGAACTGTGAGAAGTAAATGTTTGTTGTTTGTAAAGCTGCTGAGTTTACGGTATTTTGTGACAGCCGCCAAGTGAACTAAGACAGCCAGAATGTGGCACTCGGATGGGCTAAGGTTGCTGATTAACACAGTATCTGTCGATCCTCATTCTGGGTTCTAGGCGCACAGGACTGCATAAAACCCAAATGAAGTGCCTGCTGCACCACACTTACATTCTGGTGGGGAGGGACAGAAAATGAACATATTTTAAATGAAAAAGTTAATTCACATGCCACTATGTATAGTGAAGGAAAACCAATTAGAACAAGAGCCAAAGTATTCGACGAGGTCTGGCCGCCAGGGGGGTGTAGGGTAGGGAAGAGAGATGACTTTCGTGAGTTAACCAGGATGGTTCTGGACCATGCCAGGTTCGTGGTGCCTGGCATTTGTCCAGTTTGGGGATGCCTCTTTAAGAAAGAGGATATAAAATTAAAAACACCCAACTCAGTGGAGGGCCTTGGAAAGGGCCCACGCAAGTGAGAGGCCCTGAAGTTTCACAGTAAATCTGCCCCCAGCTGGAACTGAAGTGTCAGAAAGCCACTGCAGGGACCCTCCCGGCTGGGACAGATGTTCTAGCATGCACTCTTATGCAGACAGGGTGACGTCCACAGCAGCACTGTGTGGAATGATCTCCGTAACCTGGCATACACGCTGGAGGAGGTTGAAGACCGCCGAGAGTGACTGGTAGAGAAGTCCCTACTGGCCAGGTGTTTAGGTTGAAACTGAGTTATTTCTACAAAATCAGGCAAGACGAGGAGTCTTCGAGATTCATTCCCAACACACGCGTAAAGGGTCTTGCACGTCACCGACATGTGGTGCATTTTCAAATAGTGCCATAAGAAGTGACCGCAGAGGGAACACCTTCTAATAATGCTCATTTGTTATCCGACGGTTCTGGAGGCCAGAAGTCCAGGAGGGTTCAGCTGCGTTCTCCACTCAAGAGGCCCAAAGCCAGGTGTCAGCTGGGGCGGGCTCTTGGCTGGAGGTCCTTGGGCGCTCACTGAAGTTGCAGTTGCAGAACTGATGTCCCCATTTGCTCCTGGGGATGGACCGGGAGTCACTCTCAGCACCTAGAGCTCTTTCTCTTTCTTCCACATGACCCCCTACATCTTCAAAACCAGCCACAGAGTGTCGAAGCTTTCTCATGCTCTGCTTCCTCTCGCTTTTAACTTCCCCTTCTGCCACGGACCTGAGAGAGGTGTCTGTGTTTAAAAGTTGCTGAGCTCAAATAATCTCCCTATTTCAAGGTCAATTGACCATATAAAATAACCTAATCATTATATCTTATCCTATTTACAAGTCCCAGGGATTAAAGCAGAGGGACTGTTTTAAAAATCTTGCCTAACATATAGAGTTCAGGAAATAGTAATTTCTTACCATCTTACACATCAGGGAACATTTCTTGATCACTTACTCTCATCCAAGAACTAAGTTAAAGAAAATGAATAAGACATTCTCCTTCAGGTTAAGAAGTTTACACTTTAGTAGAGGAAATGGATACTGAAATAGGAAATTTTAATACAATGATAACAGCTAATACTTACACAGAATTTTTTTTTTTTTTTGGCCTTTTTACCATTTCTTGGGCCACTCCCGCGGCATGTGGAGGTTCCCAGGCTAGGGGTCAAATTGGAGCTGTAGCCACCAGCCCACACCAGAGCCACAGCAATGCAGGATCTGAGCCGTGTCTGCAACCTACACCACAGCTCACGGCAACGCTGGATCCCTAACCCACTGGAGCAAGGCCAGGGATCGAACCCACAACCTCATGGTTCCTAGTTGGTTTCATTAAGCACTGAGCCACAACGGGAACTCTTTTACAAAATGTTTGAAGTGCCCATTCCTATAATAAGCATTATATGACTATATCACCTTACAAGGTAAAGGAAGGGATACAGATAAAGCAGAGTATACTATTGGAGCACAGAAGAGTGTGATTTGGGGAGTTCCCGTCGTGGCGCAGTGGTTAACGAATCCGACTAGGAACCATGAGGTTGCAGGTTCGGTCCCTGCCCTTGCTCAGTGGGTTAACGATCCGGCGTTGCCGTGAGCTGTGGTGTAGGTTGCAGACGCGGCTCGGATCCTGCGTTGCTGTGGCTCTGGTGTAGGCCGGTGGCTACAGCTCCGATTCGACCCCTAGCCTGGGAACCTCCATATGCCGCGGGAGCGGCCCAAGAAATAGCAACAAAAACAACAACAAAAAAGACAAAAGACCAAAAAAAAAAAAAAAAAGAGTGTGATTTGGGTTAGGGGGCGAGTGGTAAGGAAAGGACCAGACAGGGAAATCTTTGAGAAGGTACTGAGATACTCATCCTCAAGGAAGAGCAAAATTGGCCAGGTACAACCTGTGTGTGAAGGGGAGGGGCAGAGGGCTGGGGGAGTGGGAACTTTATCTATAAAGGCAGAAAGAGGAACACTTAAGAGTATCAGAGCACAGGAATTCCCACTGTGGCTCGGTCGTAACGAATCCGACTAGTATCCATGAGGATGCAGGTTCAATCCCTGGCCTTGCTCAGTGGGTTAAGGATCCGGCGTTGTGGTGAGCTCTGGTAGGTCAAAGATGTGGCTCGGATCCCATGTTGTTGAGGCTGTGGTGCAGGCCAGCAGCTGCAGCCCCAATTCAGCCCCTAGCCTGGAAACTTCCATATGCCGCAGGTGTGGCACCCCCTAAAAAAATAGGGTCAGAGCACAAAACATCAAGAAAGTCCTGATGGGACACAAAGCTAGAGAAATAATAACTTCATCACCGACGGTCTTATATACAAACAAGGGGGGCATATTTATCATTAAAACAATGGGGATGATTATAAGATTTTTAAAAGGGCTGGTCACACATTATCATTTAGAGTAGCTCAGAGAGCCCTAGAGAAAATGTGAAGTTTAATTTATCTTTGAGACTCTTCTCTCTTCCCAAGCATTTATTCTGTGACTCAGCCTTGCTAATGAGCAGATGTAATCAATCACTGGCATAAACCGAGAATTAAGAGCTTAGCTAATAAGGCTTAAAATGTGACCTATCTACCTCATTTAAAGGAAAATTCTTTTTTTTTTTTTTTTTTTTTTTTTTTTGCTATTTCTTGGGCCGCTCCCGCGGCATGTGGAGGTTCCCAGGCTAGGGGTCGAATCGGAGCTGTAGCCACTGGCCTACGCCAGAGCCACAGCAACACGGGATCCAAGCTGCGTCTGCGACCTACACCACAGCTCACGGCAACGCCGGATCCTTAACCCACTGAGCGAGGCCAGGGATCGAACCCACCACCTCAAGGTTCCTAGTCGGATACGTTAACCACTGCACCATGATGGGAACTCCTAAAGGAAAATTCTTAAAGACTGAAATGTCATTAGTGCAATGACAAGCCGCCAGAACCCTCATATACTTAGAATGGGCAGCACCTTTTCTTTCTATGTGAGAGGTCAGTTTGAATGACAGCTGGAGTTGTAGAGGGAAGGTAATGACGGAATAATGAGGCCTGTGTGTCCTGCTCTTTGCTTCCTCTGCTCATGTGTCTGTTCTGACTGCATCTTGGAGCATTAGGTGTGTCCTACTGGTTTGTTCCCAGTTACCTTCAGTCAAAGGGCTTGGCTAGGCTAAATGACGCACGGTTCCTTGGAATTTACAGAGAATTCATTTCTACCCACCATCATAACTTAAAGGTAACAAATGAAGATGGGGGACACGGCTGTTAAGACAGCGGAGGGGGTTCCCACTATGGCTCAGTGGCCTAAGGACCAGGCATTGTCTCTGTGAGGATGTGGAACTGATCCCTGGCCTCGCTCACTGGGTTAAGGATCCAGTGAAGCCCTAAGCTGTGGCATAGGTCACAAATGCGCCTCAGATCTGACGTCCCAGTGGTTGTGGCGCAGGCCTCAGCTGCAGCTCTGCATGGGAACCTCCATGCGTCGCAGTTGCCATCATTAAAAAAAAAGAGTTCCCATCGTGGCTCAGTGGTTAACGAACCTGACTAGTATCCAGGAGGATGCAAGTTCGATCTCTGGCCTCCCTCAGTGGGTAAAGAATCTGGCATTGCCATGAGCTGTGGTGTAGGTAGCAGATGAGGTTCAGATCCCAAATTGCTGTGCCTGTGGTGTAGGCTGGTGGCTACAGCTCCAATTCAACCCCTAGCCTGGGAACTTCCATATCCCACAGGTGCAGCAATAAAAAAACAAAAAAAACAGTGGAGACTTGCGGTTTGAAAAATGGGGGAAAATAGATATAAAATCATATGCAGATAACTAGTTACCTAGGTAACTTCTATGTTAAGTATGTATATATACACACGTGTTTATACGCGCACATATGTACAACACAGACATAGATACACAGTATAGTGGACATCTGTTTTTAAATTTTTAAAACGTCACCTATTTAGCAGACCTTTCCTCTTCGATTAATAGTGATACACAGGTTTTCTCGGAAAGGAGGAGGGATTAATTATTTCATTGTGCAGAGTCTTGGAATTATCTATCAAGTTTCCCTGCACAGGAATAGAGGTATGAAAGAGGATACTTGATTGCAAACAGGACACTGCCTATTTATACTAGCTTTTCTATTGTTGTGCAAAAAATTACAAGAAATTAAGTGGCTTAAAACAACACACATTTTAATTTTTTAATTTTTTTAATTTTGTGATTGTTATTTTCCCAATACAATTTTTTTTTTCTGCTGTACAGCATGGTGACCCAGTTACACATGCATGTATACATTCTATTTTCTCCCATTCTCATGCGCCATCATAAGTGGCTAGACATAGTTCCCAGTGCTACACAGCAGGATCTCATTGCTCATCCATTCCAAAGGCAACAGTCTGCATCTATTACCCCAAGCCCCCCCCCATCCCTCCCACTCCCTCCCCCTCCTCCTGGGCAACCACAACACTAGTCTCCAAGTCCATGATTTTCTTTTCTGAAAACACACATTCTTAAATCATACTTTCTGTGGGTCAGCAGTCTGACAGATTTTTGCTTGGTTTTCTGTTCAGGGGTTTTAGAGGCTGAAATCAAAATGCTGCTAGCTGCACGCTCAAACGAGGCTTGGGATCCTCTTCCAGGCTCACTCGCTGTTGGCAGCATTTAATTCCTTATAGTGATAGAATGGAGGTTCCCATTTTTTTTGTTGGCTGTAAGCCAGAGACTGCTCTCAGCAACCCTCAGGTCCTTGTCACGTGGCTCTTCACAAACAGCTCACAACTCGGTGCCCAGGCCAGCAGGACAATCTCCCTCCAGCAAGGGCCCAGCCTCTCTCCCTCTCTCTCCTTTTTTTTTTTTTTTTTTTTTTTTTTAAACTTAGGGCCACACCTGTGGCCTATGAAGGTTTCCAGGTTAAAGGTCAAAATGGAGCTGCAGCTGCCTGCCTATGACACAGCCACAGCAACACCAGATCCGAGCCACATCTGCAATCAACACCACAGTTCGCAGCAATGCTGGATCCTGTACCCACTGAGCGAGGCCAGGGATCAAACCTGCAAACTCAAGGAAACTAGTTGTGTTCGTTACTGATGAATCATGATGGAAAATTCCTAGTCTCTCTTTTAAGAGCTTTTCTCTGTGAACTCAAGCCCAGTCAGGATAGTCTTTTTTCCAAAAAAAAAGAAAAAAATCTTTTGTCACATTTTCTTTCTTTTCTTTTCTCTCTTCTTTTCTCTTTTCTTTTCTTTCCTTTTCTTTCCTTTCCTTTTCTTTTCTTTTCTCTCTCTCTTTCCTTCAGAACTGCAGGTCCAGCACATGAAGTTCCCAGGCTAGGTGTCAAATCAGAGCTGCAGCTGCCGGCCTCTGCCACAGCCACAGCCATGCCAGATCAGAGCTGCATTTGCAACCTACGCTACAGTTCACGGCAACCCCAGATCCTTAACCCACTGGTCAAGGCCAGGGATCGAACCCGAATCCTTGGGAATACTTTGTGGGTTCATTTCTGCTGGGCCACAAAAGGAATTTCTTTTTTCACATTTAAAAATTTTTAATTAAAAATATTTTAAGTATGCTAAAACATAAGTAATGTAAAATTTACCGTTTTAACCACTGTAAGTATACAGTTTGTGGCACTAAGTACACCTGCGTTGCTGTGCAACTATTGCCACCATTCATCCATAGATTTTTTTTTTAATCTTAAAAAACTGCCATTCTGTCTGTACCCATTAAATAAGTCCATCCACCCACCCCAAGTCCCTGGAAGCCATTATTCTCCTTTCTGTCTTTTTTTTTTTAGGGCTGCACCCATGGCACATGGAGGTTCCCAGGCTAGGGGTCAAATCGGAGCTACAGCTGCCGGCATAGAGCAATGTGGGTTCCGAGCCACGTCCTCGACCTACACCACAGCTCACGGCAACACCAGATCCTTAACCCACTGAGCGAGGCCAGGAATTGAACCCACTACCTCATGGTTCCTCGTTGGATTCATTTATGCTGTGCCACAACCAGAACTCCTACTTTCTGTCTTTATGAATTATTTCACTACTCTAAGTATTTCATTTGAGAGCAATCAGGGTATTTGTCCTTTCATGACTGGCTTGTTTCACTTATCATGATATCCTCAAGGCTTATCCATGTCGTAGGGCGTGTTCAAATTTTCCTTTTTTCCTTTTTTTTTTTTTCTTCCCTTTTTTCCTTTTTTTTTTTTCCTTCCCTTTTAGCACTGCATCTGCAGCATGGAAGTTCCCAGGCGAGGGCTCAAATGGGAGCCGCAGCTGCCGGCCTACATCACAGCCACAGCAATGCCACCCAAGCCACATCCCGCAACTCTCGCCACAGTTCAAGGCAACGCCAGATTGTTAATCCACGAACAAGGTCAGGGATTGAACCTGCATCCTCACAGATACTCACTGAGCCACAGTGGGAACTACCAAGTCTTCCTCTTTTCAAGATCATACATTCTGTTTACTGGTTGGTCAATGAACACGGGGAACGTTTCTACCTTTTGGCTACTGTGAACAACATTGCTATAATTACAGGCATACACATATTTTTCATACCCCTGCTTTAAATTCTTTGAGTCTATTGCTAGATCATACGGTAATTCTATTTTTAATTTTTTGGGCAAACATCATATTGTTCTCCATAGCAACTGCACCACTTTACCTTCCCACCAAGAGGATGCTATGCTTTTGATCAAGTCAAAATCAACTGATTTGGGTGATTAATTACATACGCAAAATCCCTTCATCTTTGTCATGTAACATAACTTAATCACAAGAGTGAAATCCATTGTATCCACATTTCCCGTCATTATTTAAGGGGAGGGGATTACACGCGGCGTTTACACCAGGAACAAGAATCTTGGGGGGCATTTTAGAATTTTGCCCACATTTCCATAGCATAAAAGATATTTTGGAGTTCCCGTCGTGGCGCAGTGGTTAACGAATCCGACTAGGAACCATGAGGTTGCGGGTTCGGTCCCTGCCCTTGCTCAGTGCGTTGACGATCCGGCGTTGCCGTGAGCTGTGGTGTAGGCTGCAGACGAGGCTCGGATCCCGAGTTGCTGTGGCTCTGGCGTAGGCCGGCGGCTACAGCTCCGATTCAACCCCTAGCCTGGGAACCTCCATATGCCACGGGAGCGGCCCAAGAAATAGCAACAACAACAACAACAACAAAAAGACAAAAAGACCAAAAAAAAAAAAAAAAAAAAAAAAAGAAAAGATATTTATGTTAAGGATATTGAATGGCTCCAGAATTAGTGAGAAGGTTGGAGAAGAACCCAGAGAGTGAGCAGGGAAAATGTAAGCCGGGCAATAATAACACACAGTCAAGATCACATCCTATGAAAACTCTGATAGAATGACACTGTTGGGGCCACCAGCAGATAGTAACTGTTATGACAACTGTGGTGCGTAGCCTCCGAGAGGGCCCCCAAGGATCCCCTCCTTGCCGTTTTCATGCTTTCTATCACGCGTCCCTGTGTTGTTCTGAGTGACCAACGGCATTCGGCACACGTGATGACTGGTCACTCTGAAGAGTAGGTGACAGAAGGCGCTGTGGCTTCAGTCTTGATTACCTGATCACTCTCTGGAATCACTCCGGCTGTGAGACTTGGGACATCGTGTGTGAGGACGCTCAGGTGGCTTTTTGGAGAGGCTCTCCTGGTGAGGAGCTGAAGCCTCCAGCCACGTGAGTGGCCCTTCTTGGAAGATCTTTGGGTCCCCATCAAGCCTTCAACTACACGACTGCAGTTCTGGCTACCGGCAAGCTAAGAATGATCTCCACATCTTCAGAGGGTTTAAGAAAGACAACTGTGGGAAAGAGATTATAGGCACACGCCATATCTAAACTATTTACCATCTGTCCCTTCACAGATAAGGTCTGATGACCCTTCCGCCACCATTACTGAAGACAATTTAGCCCCAACATCATTTCCAAGTTCAGAGTCCTTGAGCTGAGGGCCCAGGTGGTCAAGTTCAGCTCAGATGCAGAAGGCTTAACTCCTGAAGAACGGGAAGAGAGAATGTCTAGCCCCATGCAGCTTCTGTGATGGGTAGCAGTATCCTTTCTCCCAACAAGGCTCACAAAATGGCAATTCTCCCCAGTTAAAACGTGTTCAGATTCCAGGTAACAAACAACAAACAGGAAAAGTGATTTAACAAAATTGAACCCACTCAGACTAGCTCTGCTGAACATTTAGCAGACAAAGTTGACTTGTCCAGATGATGCTGATGCCCTAAAGAGACAGTCTAGATGCAGCACTGCTTTCGCTTTTTTAGCTTTTTTTTTCCATGTCAAAAATTTTCAATTTTGGGAACTACCCAGTATCCTTCTAACAAATTGATTTTTTTGCTTAAAACTAGAGTCAATTTTTGTGTTGGCAACAAAAAACCCTACCCTGATATTAATAGTATTGCTATGGTGGGAAGATCTTTAGAGAAGAATTTCAAGTTGTTAATAATATTTTATTTCTCCAAAATTTTTATTCCACCAAGTTAGACTGTTTATTTTCCCATAGGAAATATTTCAATATTTCAAACACTTCACTTTTTACAAGCAATGATATCAGAACATATGCTTCTAAACACTAGAATAATAATGATGATGAGCAGAAATGTACATTCTCATTATAAAACGTAAGATTTAAAACTATATAAAAAAATGCTCAGTCATTTCTTTCCTCAGTTAGATCTACAACCAGCTACTCTGGAATTTATGTGCCCGAGCCCAACCCCCTGCTTTCATTAGCTATCACTTAAAATCAGTTGATGTCGTTCATTCATTCAACAAATATTTACGGGCATCTACCATCTGCCAAGCCCCATATTAATGCTAAAGTGTTAACAATGTAAACATATATTTCCTTAAATCAACAACTATCGATAACTCAATTCCATAATCAAACTAGCATAATAGAACAGCCCCTAATATATGCTCTTCCATTATCTATGACATATTTTTGCCAAAAATGGATACCTGGAGTCTAACCAGGCCCTTTAGATTAAATATCATTTTATAAGAAATAACGGGACTCTAAGAGCACATTACATTATACCATAAGGATTTAGTCAGAAAAACCCAAATGTAGTCTAGTCTAGTCTGCAGGACAATTGGCCCAATCTCTTAAAAAAAAAATCAATGTGGTGAAAAACACAGAAGTAAGGATTTTTAGATTAAAAGAGTCGGAAAAAAATAACCATCAAATTAAACACGTATTTTGTTTTGTCTTGTTTTTTGCTCTTGCGTGTGTGTGTCTTTTTAAAGGCTGCACCTGCAGCATGAGGAAGTTCCCAGGCCAGGGGTCAAACAGGCGCTGCACCTGCAGGCCTATGCCACAGCCACGGCAACGCCAGATCCAAGCCACCTCTGCAGCCGACACCAGAGCTTACAGTCATGCTGGATCCTTAACCCACTGAGCAGGGCCAGGGATGGAACCCACATCCTCATGGATACTAGTCAGTTTCGTTATCACTGAGCCACAACCGGAACTCCCCTTAGAGTCTTTATTTTAGGCAAGACTGGGATTTACCTGATGCTTTCTATCCTAATTGGCAAGGAAGTGGAAGGGTAGAGACAAGGACGAATTCCGGAAAGAGGTGACTGCCCAGTGAGGTCATTAGTCAAAGAGGAATGGGACCAGGTATTTGGGAGCAATGCGCTGTGAGTTAGAGGGGAGACTCCATCAGAAGGACAGAGCAGAGACACCAAGGCAAGTAAAACTACACGTCTTCTGCAAGTAAGGGTAATTCACAATCAATGAAGCGTACATGTTTTTTTGGGCAGGAAGAACTGGCAAGAGATCGGGTTGTAAAGACAGTCAGGAAATAGGTCACGAAGAGTCTTCATTCTGTGTGAAGGGTTTAGATTTTACCCTATCACGTCAGAGTTGGCAGATTGACTACCCTCAGGCTACAGAAATGATTTGTTTGTTTACACATGAGTTATAAATTAGTTGTCAACATTTAAAAATTGAGAAATTTCACATACAAATCTGGTCTTCTGGCCTATCCTGAAGAAGTGGGAGTTCTGGCCACATTTTCCCAGACTCTCTGACAGACTCTTCTGTCACCACTCTGCAATAGTTCCTCTGGATCTACTTTGTTCATAGGTCACTTATGCCACCTTCCTGGCCCCTGTAGCCGTTGGCAGTTGCTACTTTCGCTTCAGATGATGGAGAGCCATTGAAGAAATGTTAGCAGGGGGTAGTATCATAAGATATTTGAGTCAGAAAGATCACTCTGGAAGATAAATCGAGATGAGATTTGGGGCCATAGGAAACAGTGCCATCAAGAAACGAACCTGTAAATTCTAGAGTCAAAATGGGCTCTGGAGAGGGAGGAGGGATAAACTCATTACCTTTCCCCAGACATCATTTATGCTCCTAAACCAGTGGATCCGTGAGAAGAGGCGGGGACGCTGCAGCATTAGAATGACAGTTGCCGACAGCTGCAACCAGGGCAGTGACAGTACGAATGCAGAGGAGGGGCCAAAAATCAATAAAGCTTGACGACTGTAGCTGGGGTGTAACAAATGGAAGGCATGCAGCATAGTTTCTGAATAGATAATGAATAACAGGGTCTAATTTTGCTTCAGTATTTTTTATTACACTGCCTAGGAAAAGATAAGTCATCTTACCTTAATGGAGTAGGTTTCCTTTTCACAGGGATCGATTCACTAGATGTGTTTTCACAAATCCCTAGTACCTATATAGTAAATTACACCCCATTCCTATAAAACTCTAGGAAAGATAAACATAAAATGAGTCAAGGCTTTGAGAAGAGGTTGGCGATCACTAGGCACAACTAAGGGTTCTTGGAAAGAAATGAATCATGTTAAATTAAGCGCCTTGGCTTATTACTTGTCTGTTTCCATTTTGTTAAGAATGTGGGCCTAAGTCAGGACAATGGAGAGACAGAGAGGCTGGAAGAGGAGGCACCGTTTATCAAGTTTCTCAGAGTTGTTTTCTTAGAGCTGCCTTCTCTTCTCAAGCACGTGATAGACATTGGACTTCTTAGCCCATTTGACAATTTCTCCAATTCTAACAGCTTTTCAGGTTTCTTTGTTTTTCTCCACATTATCCTATCCTTTCTTTTTCCATTTTTTCCTGTTCGTTTTCCCTTTAGTCACCAACAGAGTGACTTATTTTTCCTTATATCCATTGGGCTTTAGCTATTTCTAGTTTCCTAAACTATATGGCTTTTACTTAAATCTTCAACATTATTATACTAATTGTACGTACCTCTACCTCTGACTCATATAAACTTTCTCATTTCTGATACACACCCACACTACTTGTAAGTTTTATGTGATTTCACAAATTATTTTAATTTACTTAACTTTAATATGACTAATATAACCTCCAATATAGCTTTGTCACTCTCCTATTTATTTATTTTTGGCCATTCCCAGAGCATGTGGAAGTGCTGGGGCCAGGGAATGAACCTGTGCCACAGCTGCCACCAGAGCCACTGCAGTAGCAATGCTGGATCCTCAACCTGCTGCACCCCAGGAAACCCCTACTCTTCCCTTTAAAACTTTGAAAGAAAACAGCTTCTCAAAAGCAGCCTTCTATTCTAACCTTTTCTTTTTCAGAAGTTTAAACTTAAAATTCAGTTAACAGTATCAAGCTGGTTAACGAAGTGTGGTAGGGAGGCAGGCTCCGAGTTGGTGCCCAGGTGTTGATGCCCCTCCAGGACAAGGGCTGACGGGGTGTGTAACCAGCAGGACACTGAGGAAATGGCAGGGTGTGGATTCTTCGCCTGGCTCGTAAAAGCTTTGGTGTTTCTCTCTTGCTCTCTCGGGGATCACCTGCCCTGGGAGCAGGTAACCGCTCTGGGGTAAGGACACTCACGCGGCCCTACTGAGGTGCCCGCATAGCGAGGACATGATCCGTGGGGGGAGCCGTCCTTGAAGGAGGCCCTCCCGCCTCAGCGAAGCGGTCACTGAAGTGCAGCCTCACGGGAGCTCCAGAGCCAGCGTCATCCAACTATGCTGCTCCCGAGCTCCTGACCCATGGATGCTGTGAGATAAAAATACTCACTGGCGTTTTAAGCTTCTAAGCGATGGGGTAGCTTGTTATATAGCAGTGGGTAACAAATACACTAATATTTTATTTTCAAGAAATATATTCAAATCTAAATATTTCAAACCACACTGAATTGACATAGAATAACATTTGCCTGAATTTTTTTCTTTGCTTTTTAATCTATTACTCTGCCTCTATGCTCCATTTCCTTCCTTCCTTCTCCCTATATCTGATTCTTCCCATCGCTTTTCTTTCTACACCTCAGTTCCCACTCCTCTGGCCATTGCGGCTATAATTTTCTCTCCTCCCCTTGTCTTGTTCCCCTTTCTCTGCATCCCTCCCTCCCTCTGTCTCTCTCTCTCTAAATCTTCAGCTTGTCTTCTCTCTATCGCTCAGACTCTCATATCCCTTTCCATCCTTCTTGCCTTTCACTCTTCCTCCCCCTTCTTCTCTCCACTTACCTCTCTTTTTCCTTTTATATCTTTCTTTTCTGTCTTTTGTCTTTTTTTGTTTTTGTTTTGTTGTTGTTGTTGTTGTTGTTGTTGCTATTTCTTGGGCCGTTCCCGCGGCATATGGAGGTTCCCAGGCTAGGGGTCGAATCGGAGCTGTAGCCACCAGCCTACGCCAGAGCCACAGCAACGCAGGATCCGAGCCGCGTCTGCAACCTACACCACAGCTCACGGCAACGCCGGATCGTTAACCCACTGAGCAAGGCCAGGGACCGAACCCGCAACCTCATGGTTCCTAGTCAGATTCGTTAACCACTGTGCCACGACAGGAACTCCTCTTTCTTTTCTTATTTGCAACATCTCATCACTTTTTCTATGTATCTTCTGTACACTGCTCTTCTGAAGGATGTCTACTTTCAAACTTAAAATATTGTGACGACTCTAAAATCAATGTAATAGATTCCATTATAATTTTCTGAAAGACAAAACATCTCAGAAACATGGAGATTTTGAAACCCTAAGCAATCTGTGGTATTGTTGAGAATGTGGAAGACAACAGAGGTCTCACGGCAGCTGATGTAAATGTTTCAAAGCATAGGGGTCCATGAGCCTACATGTGAGAGCTCCTACATTTTCCTATTCCAGTTCTAATTCTTAGTCTGCAGCAAATTAGGGGGGAAAAGTTGGAGGAAGGGTGCTGCTAAAGTAGGATTCTTGGTACCAAGTGGCAGGTTGCTCCTGAAGAGCAAAAGACTTATGGAGATTAAAATCTGTAACAACAAAAAGCTGCGAAACTGGGAAAATGTAGGTGTGGATCCAACGGCAAAAGGGCAAATAGTCCTATACTCTTCAGCGGTCTGGAGCGGATCTCTGTCTAATGGTGGATATTCGTTATAGCAAATTACAGAGAAAGTATCCAGTTTTATATTGAAGAAGGCAGGAACATACTTTGTGAATATTTTAGTAAAATAGTAAAAAGCATTCCCCTTAAAATGTAAACTCTGGGAGTTAAAAATTTATTTATTTATTTCCTTTTAAAGACTGCACTTGCAGCACATGGAAGTTCCTAGGCTAAGGTTGGATCAGAGCTGCAGCTACAGCTGCAGACCTATGCCACATTCACAGCAATGCAAGATTCGAGCCACATCTGGGACCTGTACTGCAGCCAGATGCATAACCCACTGAGCGAGGCCAGGTATCAAACCCTCATCCTCACAGACACAATGTCAGGCTCTTAACTTGCTGAGCCACATTGCGAACATATGCCAAAAAATTTAGCTATGAGGACTATCCCATTTTCAGACGATTTAATAAAAACTTAATTACATTAGATAAAGTCTGTGAAGAAAGACGGCGGGATCAAGATGGCAGAAGAGGAAGATGTGGTGTCCACCTTCTCCAGCAAACACATCAACCAAAACCCCATCTGCATGTAGGATGATTTGCACAGAATAGCTATGAACTCTGGCCGAACCTAAACCTCCGAAAAGGGCAAGAAACCCTCCACATAACTGGGTAGAACAAAAGGAAAAAAGAAAAAAGGGGGGGAGGGGGTCCAGATGGGACCGGCATCCCTGAGAGGGAGCTGTGAAGGAGGGAAGGAACCACCCCCTGGGAAGCCACCTAACTGATGGGGAGAACAGCTGAGACGGAGGGGCCTGGAAACCGTGGAGAAGAGTGCAGCAGCAAAACTGAGGAAGGAAAGCAGAGCGAGAGCTGCACACACACCATCACCACCATCCGGGACATCACAGCCTGAGACACTTGAGTCAGGGCTGGGCACTGACACACGGCTCTGGGGGTCAGTTCTGGGGAGAGGACTAGCGTTGGCTGTGTGCATTCAGCCTGAGGGGCTAGAGAGCACAGGGTCATGGGCTGGGGAACAAAGTGCCACAGCCGAGGGAACCCAGGAGGAGGCTGGGCCCGCAGAGAAGTAAGGCACCATTGTTGGGAAGGTGAGAGGAGGAGGGGAAGACCACCGCAGGAGTAGCTTTCTCTGCCCACAGGCAGCCCCTTAGGCAGCAAGGTGCCTCTTGTGCAGGCTATGAGCAAAGGGGCACCTCTTGGGCAGGCTACAGGCTCCTGAGGTGGGTAAAGCCAGCTACCACTAGGGCTCTGTGAACAGGCACCACATGGAGCCCCCGTCACCTCAGGGGTGATGACTGCGACTGAATGCCACCTGCTGTTGTTTTCACTCCCCTGGGAACACACACGCCCTGCTGCTGCCACTGCCAAATGCTCTGGGCATGCCCAAAATCTGCCTGAGAATCACTGCCACATAAAGGGCCCTGAAACCAGGAGCAGGCTGCACCACCTCCCAATGGGTCCTTGCTACTGTCAAAGGCCCGGCAACCAGGCTCGGGCTACTAGCCCTGCCCATTGCTTTGACCTTCCTGGAAGCATACACAGGCCAGCACCCCTCTGTCAAGGAGATAACAACCTGCACACACAGAGGAAAGAGACAGCAGGCATCCAAACCAAAAGCAGCCCTGACATCAATAATAATGATGATGATGATGACGACCCCTCACAAAGTACCCAGGGGCGCTTGCACATATAAATAGTCCACCAAGGCTACAGTAGTTGCTTTCCTGAACTCACAGAGTAAGAAAAACATAGGCAAAATTGAGAAACTCAGGAAACAGTCCCAGTTGAAAGAATAGGAGAATTCCCCTGAAGGAGCAAACAATGAAACCGCCCTCTGCAATCTAACAGACACAAAATTCGAAAAGGAGATTGAAAATTCTGAAGGAATTAAGACTGACTATGAAGGAATTAAGAGCAGATATGAACAGTAATGAAGATTACTTTAGAAAGGAACTAGAAAATATAAGGAGAAACATAGAAAAATTAGAAAATTCATTTGCAGAGATGCAAGTTGAGTTAAAGGCACTGAAGAGCAGGATAAATAATGCAGAGGAACAAATAAGTGACTTGGAAGATAGAATAATGGAAATCACCCAGTCAGGACAGCAGACAGAAAGCCAAATGAAAAAAACATGACAGCAATATAGGAAATACATGGGATAATATAAAGTGGACCAATCTATGTATAATAGGGATTCCAGAAGGAGACGAAAAAGAAAAGTGGATTGAAAATATATTTGAAGAATTTATGGCTGAAAACTTTCCAAATATAAAGGAAACTGAGATCAAGGTACAGGAAGCACAGGGCCCCAAATAAGCTGAAGCCAAACAGGCCCACACCAAGACATATAATACAAAAGGCAAAAGTTAAGTATAAAGAGAGGATTTTAAAGCAAGAGCAAAGCAAAGAGTTAATTATAAGGACATCCCCATAAGGCTATCAGCTGATTTCTCTGCAGAAACACTACAATCCAGAAGAGAATGGCAAGAAATACTCAAAGTTCTAAAAGGGAAAAATTTGTGGGCTAGAATACTCTACTCAGCAAGAATATTATTGAAAGTAGAGGAAAAATAAAGAATTATTTTGACAAACAAAAACTAAAAGAATACAGCAGTATTAAAATCATTCTAAAAAATATACTGAAAGAGCTCCTCTAAATAAAAAAGAAGTAAGAAGAAATGAGATGGAGGAAATCACAGTTGGAAAGTAATCACTTTTATAAGCCAGAATACAGATCTAAAAAGAAAGAACAAAACCTATCGTAAAAGCAACAATAAACACAAGAAACAGCAAAAAGATAAACACGAAGATGTTAAAAAAGGACACCAAAATCATAAAATGTAGGGAAGGAAAGTAAGAAAATCTAGACTTTTTTTTTTTTGTAGAATGTGTTTGAGCCTATATGACTATCAGGCTAAAGCAAGCAGATATAGGAAAGGGTTAACATACTTGAAAACAAGGCAACCACAAGTCAAAACCAAACAATAAATTCACAAAAACTAAAGGGGCCATGAGCATAAAATAAAAGGCAATCATTCAACTGAAAAAAAAAAAAAAGGAAAGGAACAAAGGAGAAACATAGAATCGACTGGAAAACAAGGTTTAAATTGGCAATAAACACATATTTATCAATAGTTACCTTAAATGTCAATGGACAGAATGCACCAATCAAAAGACATAAAGTGGCAGACTGGATATAAAAACAAAAAGCCTACAATATGCTGCCTACAAGAGACTCACCTTAGGGCAAAGGATGCATATAAATTGAAAGTGAAGGGATAGAAAAAGATATGTCATGCAAATGGAAAAGACAGGAAAGTCAGAGTCACAATACTCATATCAGACAAAATAGACTTTAAAACAAAGACCATGAAGAAAGACAAAGAAGGATATTATTTAATGATAAAATGATTAATTCAAGAAGAGGATATTACACTCCTCAATATATATGCCCCTAATATAGAAGCACCCGAATACCTACGATAAATACTAACGGACATAAAAGTAGAAATAGATGGGAATACAGTAAGTGTAGAAGACTTTAACACCCCACTCACATCAATGGACAGATCCTTTAGACAGAAAATCAATGAGGCAACAGAGATTCTAAAATGACACAATAGAAAAGTTAGACTTAATTGATATTTTTAGGACATCACATCCAAAAAAACCAGAATACACATTCTTTTCAAGTACACATGGAACATTCTAAAGGATTGACCACATGCTGGGACACAAAACTAACCTCAACAAATTTAAGAGTATAGAAATTATTGCAAGCATCTTATCTGACCAAAATGGCATGAAACTAGAAATCAACCACAGGAAAAGAAATTAGAAAAAAAATGACTACATGGAGATTAAACAACATGCTACTAAAAAACCAATGGGCCAACAAGGAAATCAAAAGGGAAATTAAAATGTACCTCGAGACAAATGACAATGAAAACACCATCATTCAAAATCCATGGTATTTTTTGCAAAAGCAATTCTTAGAGGGAAGTTCATAGCAATAAAGGCCTTCCTCAAAAAAGAAGAATCGTCTCAAATCAACAACTTAACCTATCGCTTCAAAGAATTAGAAAAAGAAGAACAAAACCTAAAGTCAGCAGAAGGAAGGAAATCATAAAGATCAGAGAGGAAATCAACAAAATAGAGATTCAAAAAATGATAGAAAAAAATCAATAAAACCAAGAGCTGGTTCTTTGAAAGGGTAAACAAAATTGACATACCTCTGGCCAGACTCAGCAAGAAGAAGAGAGGAAGAACTCAAACAGAATAATAAATGAAAAAAGAAGAAATCTCAATGGATATGGCAGATATACAAAAACAAAACAAAACAAAAACAACCATAAAAATACTATGAACAATTATATGCCAAGAAATTTGACAACCTAGAAGGAAGGAACTTTCTAGAGACATACTGCCAACCAAAACTGAATCAAGAAGAAATTGATCAATTGAACAGACTGATCACTAGAAGTGAAATTGAATATGAAATTAAAATACTCCCTACAAACAAATCTAGGACCAGATGGCTTCACAGGTGAATCCTATCAAACATCCAAAGAAGAACATATGCCCATCCTTCTTAAACTTTTCCAGAATATTGAAGAAGGAACACTTCCAAAGACATTCTATGAAGCTGCCATCACCTTAATACCAAAACCAGGCAAGAACACTACCAAAAAAGAAAATTATAGGCCAATATCTTTGATGAACAGAGTTGCAAAAATTCTCAACAGAATTTTATCCAACTGAATCCAACAACATATAAAAAAGATCATACACCAGGACCAAGTGGGATTTATCCTAATTTCACAAGGATGTTTCAACATATGTAAAGCAATCAATGTCATATACCACATTAACAAAAGCAAAGTCAAAAACCACATGATCCTCTCAATAGATGCAGAAAAAGCATTTGACAAAATCCACCTTCCATTCAGGATAAAAACTCCAACCAAAGTGGGTATAGAGGGAACATACCTTAAGGTAAGAAAAGCCATTTATGACAAAACCACAATATAATACACAATGGAGAAAAGTTGAAAACCTCCCTGCTAAAATCTGGAACAAGACAGGAATGCTCAGTCTCACCTTTATTCAAAATAGTACTGGAGGTCCTTGCCACAGCAATCAGACAAACCAAAGAAATAAAGGTATCCAAATTGGAAGAGACGAGGTAAAGTTGTCACTCTATGAAGATGACATGATACTACATATTGAAAACCCTCAGGACTCCACATAAAAACTGCTCAAACTGAGCAATGGGTTCAGCAAAGTAGCAGGATACAAGATTAACATTCAGAAATTAGGTGCATTTCTGAAACTAACAATGAAATATGAGAAAAGGAATATAAAAATACAATACTCTTTAAAATTGTACCCCCCAAATTAAATACCTAGCAATAAACCTGACCAAGGAAGAGAAAGACTTATACACTAAGAACTATAAAACATGAATCAAGGAAACTAAAGAGGTTCAAAGAAATGGAAAGATATCCCATGCTCCTGGGTTGGAAAAATTAATATAAAAATGGCCATACGACTCAAAGCAATCTATAGATTCAATGCAATCTCTATCAAATTACCCATGATATTTTTCTTTTTCTTTCTTTTTTGTCTTTTTGCCTTTTCTAGGGCTGCTTCCTGCAGCATATGGAGGTTCCCAGGCTAGGGGTCTAATCGGAGCTGTAGCTGCCGGCCTACACCAGAGCCACAGCAGTGCAGGATCAGAGCTGCATCTGCAACCTACACCACAGGTCATGGCAACACTGGATCCTTAACCCAATGAGCAAGGCCAGGGATCAAACCTGCAGCCTCATGGCTCCTAGTCGGATTCGTTAACCACTGTGCCACAACGGGAACTCCACCCCATGACATTTTTCACAGTACTAGAACAAACAATTCAAAACTTTATATGGAACCACAAAAGACTCAGAATTGCCAACGCAATCCTGAGGAACAAAAACCAAGCAGAAGGCATAACTCTCTCAGGCTTCAGACAACATTACAAAGCCACAGTTATCAAGACAGTATGGTACTGGTACCTAAACAGACATACAGACCAAGCCTATAGAAATGAAAAAGGAGTAACAACAGACATCACAGAAATACAAAGGATCATAAGAGACTACTATATGCAACTATACGCCAGTAAAACTGAAAACCTAGAAGAAATGGACAAATTCTTAGAAAAGTACAATCTTCCACGACTAAACCAAGATGAAATAGAAAAGATGAACAGACCCATCACAAGAACTGAAATTGAAACTGTGATTAAAAAACTTCCCACAAACCAAAGTCCAGGACCAGCTGGCTCCAGAGGTGAAGTCCATCAAACATTTAGAGAAGAGCTAACACCTCTCCTTCTGAAACTATTCCAAAAAATTGCAGAGGAAGGGACACTCCCAAACTCATTCTATGAGCCCACCATCACCCTCATACCAAAACTAGACAAAGATACCACAAAAAAAGAAAATTATAGGCCAATTTCACTGATGAACATCGATGCAAAAATCCTCAACAAGATACTAGCAAACCGCATCCAACAATACATTACAAGGATTGTACATCATGATCCAGTGGGATTTATCCCAGGGATGCAAGGGTTCTTCAATATCCACAAATCCATCCGTGTGATATACCACATTAACCAAATGAAGAATCAAAACCATATGATCCTCTCAGTAGACACAGAAAAAGCCTTTGACAAAATCCAACACCTATTTCTGATAAAAACCCTTCAGAAAGTGGGCATAGCGGGAACCTCCCTTATCATCATAAAGACCCTATATGACAAACCCAGAGCTAACATCATTCTCAATGGTGAAAAGCTGAAAGAATTCCCCCTGAAATCAGGAGGAAGACAAGGATGTCCGCTCTTGCCGCTACTCTTCAACATAGTTTTGGAAGTCCTAGCCACAGCAATCAGAGAAAAAAAAGAAATAAAAGGAATCCAAATTGGAAAGGAAGAAGTAAAACTCTCAGTATTTGTAGATGACATGATACTACACCTAGAGAATCCTAAAGACTCTCCCAGAAAACTGTTAGAGCTCATCCATGAATTTGGCAAAGTCGCAGGATACAAAATGAATACACAGAAATTGACAGCATTTCTATATACTGACAATGAAATATCAGAAGGAGAAATCAGAGAAGCAATTCCTTTTACCATTGCATCCAAAAGAATAAGATACCCAGGAGTAAATCTACCTACAGAGACAAAAGACCTGTACTCTGAAAACTATAAGACACTGATGAAAGGAATCAAAGATGACACAAACAGATGGAAAGACATACCATGCTCTTGGACTAGAAGATATTATCAAAATGACTATACTACCCAAGGCAATCTACAGATTCACTGCAATCCCTATCAAATTACCAAGGACGTTTTTCACAGAACTCAAAGAAAATATTTTAAAGTTTGTTTAGAAGCACAAAAGACCCAGAATAGCCAAAGATATTCTGAAAAAGAAAAACGGAGCTGGAGGAATCAGGCTCCTGGACTTCAGACTATACTACAAAGCTACAGACACCAAAACCGTATGGTACTGGCACAAAGACAGACTTATAGATCAGTGGAACAGGATAGAAAGTCCAGAATTAAACCCACGCACCTACAGCCAACTCATCTATGACAAAGGAGGCAAGAATATACAATGGAGAAAAGACAGCCTCTTCAACAAGTGGTGCTGGGAAAACTGGACAGCCACATGTAAAAGAATGAAACTAGAACACTTCCTAACACCATCCACAACAATCAAGTCAAAATGGATTAAAGACGTAGATATAAGACCAGACACTATAAAACTCTTAGAGGAAAACATAGGCCAAACACTCTGACATAAACGACAGCAACATCTTCTCAGATCCACCCCTTAGAGTAATGACAATAAAAACAAAAATAAATAAGTGGGACTTAAACTTAAAAGAGTCTGCACAGCAAAGGAAACCCTAAACAAGTCGAAAAGACAAGCCACAGAATGGGAGAAAATATTTGCAAATGAAGTGACTGACAAGGGATTAATCTCCAAAGCTTATAAACACCTCCTCCAAAAAACCAAAAAAACAAACAAAAAAAACCAACCACATCAAAAAATGGGCAGAAGATCTAAAAAGACGATTCTCCAAAGAAGACATACAGATGGCCAAGAAACACATGAAAAGATGTTCAACCTCACTCATTATTAGAGAAATGCAAATCAAAACTGCTATGAGGTGCCACCTTACACCGGCCAAAATGGCCATCAGCAGAATGTCTACAAACCGTAAGTGCTGGAGAGGATGTGGAGTAAAAGGAACCCTATGACACTGTTGGTGGGCATGTTAACTGGTGCAACCACTGTGGAAAACAGTGTGGAGATACCTCAGAAAACTCAAAATAGAACTCCCATTTGATCCAGCAATCCCCCTCCTGGGCATCTATCCAGAGAAAACCATGATTGGAAAAGACCCATGTACTCCAATGTTCTTTGCAGCCCTGTTTGCAACAGCTAAGATATGGAAACAACCTAAATGTCTATCGACAGAGATCAAGAAGATGTGATACAGATACACAATGGACTATTACTCAGCCGTTAAGAAGAACGAAATACCGGCATTTTTAGCAACATGGATGGACCTAGAAATTACCATGCTAAGTGAAGTCAGTCAGACAATGAGACACCAACATCAAATGCTTTCACTGACATGTGGAATCTGAAAAAAGGACACAATGAACTTCTTTGCAGAAGAGATACTGACCCACAGACTTTGAAAAAGTTATGGTTTTCAAAGGAGACAGAGTTTGGGGGGTGGAGGATGCGCTGGGGGTTTGGGATGGAAATGGTATAAAATTGGATTGTGATGATCATTGTACAACTGTAAATGTTGTTAATATAAAAAGCTAATGTATTCTCTTGCAAAATTACCAGGAAAAATTAAATCTGATGAAAATAAAGTTACTTATAATTCTATTATTCATAGATCTGTTAATTTGTTAATTTGGTATAAAGCATATTTTTCAGATTTTTGTCTTTGAGTACATGCATGAAGAAAGTGAAGAATAGGTCACTTTATATATATAGACTCTAGCTCTCTTTTAATGATATGTCACGGACATGAGCCCATGTCAATGAACACAGGTCTATAATGCACGAATCTCACTGGATATACTTTACTTCATTAACGTTCTTTTGCTGATTTTTTTGTATTTTATAATTTTTCAATCATAAAAAATGCAGACCTGAACATATTTGACTCACCTTTCTTAAGGAAAAATTCTTAAATGGGAATTGGATAACAGAAGTTTGATCTCCAAGCCTAATCAATCAATAAATACCTATTGATGGATTATCATACTATATGACTGATTATATTCAACTCGTATTCAGCTCATTTGGAAGGCTTAATCTTTCGCCCTATGAAGAGGTTTCATGAAAGTGTATTTTCGCTGTACCTCTAAGAGCTCCACTGACAAGTTTGTTCTTTTTTTGGCTGCCCCACTGCATATGGAGTTCCGGGGCTGGGGAACAAATCTGAGGTGCAGTTGCAGCCTATGTGGCAAACGCAGCAATGCCAGATCTTGTGATCCAATGTGCCAGGTGGGTGGGGATCCACCCAGCATCCTGGAGGCTGCAGAGACACAGCCGAGTGCCACTGATCCTATTGCACCACAGTGGGAGCTCAGACAGGTGTTTTGAAATGGTTAGTTAGTAAAGAAACTTCTGAGAATCTCTGTGGCCTAACGTTTTAGATAAACTAAAACTGTTAACTATTAAGGTCTTGATATCAACATCTGACCAGGGGAAAGACCAAACTGAAGTTATTTTTGTGGTAGATATTAGCTGCAATAATGTCCCTACCCTTGACAAGATGACTCCTTATAATTGCAGTTTGGTTATCACATATCAGAGGAAGTGGTATATTCATATTAGAATTTAAAACCTTTCTTTGGTAACTCAAGGATCTTAGGCAGATATTGACCTCTTATCTTTATGGGATTACCTAGCTAGCTGAATTTTACTTCATTTTTTATTATTTTTTTTCAGGCAGTACCTGCAGCATATAGAAGGGGTCAGATTGGAGCTACAGCAGCCAGCCGACAACACAGCCACAGCAACACCAGATCCAATCTGCGCCTGTGACCTACTCTGCAGTTTGCAGCAACGCTGAGTGCTAGATCGATCCCTAACTCACTGAGTGAGGCCAGGGATCCAACCTGCACACTCATGGATACTAGCAGGGGTTCTTAACCAGCTGAGCCGCAGTGGGAACTCTGGACTTTGATATTGCACAGAAAATGTCACCATTTTCTCTGGGACATGTAACAATGTTTTTTTTCAATTTTTTTATTACACGTCATTTAAAATGTTCTGTCAATTTCTATGGTAAAGCACCAATTTTTTATTATACTTGATTCACAATGTTCTATCAATTTCTGCTGTACTACATCGTAACAACTTCTTTAAGTACTGGGTTTTTTTCATTTTAACTATGGAGATGATAATAATCTTAGAGCTGTTGAGAGGGTTCGATACGATAGTGCAAGGTGCCAGCCATACGGTAATCACTCAAACAGTATCAATCCTTCTTCCTCCTAAGCACAAAGAAGCTCTACACTCAGCAGGTATTCATTAATGCTGTCGAGAGTTGAGGGTTTAACATCAAAATACTAACAATGATCACTAGAGTTAATTTCATATTCATGTAGACTTCTGTGTAATGCGTGTGTAATCATATAAATATGTAGAGCCACAGTAATTTTATTGTTAGGAAAAAAGCCTGAATTAGTAAAAAGTATGAATTACAGATTTTTTTTAAAGTTAAAGATAGCGACTTTACTTTTAAATTTATTTAATAACTAAACTAAAAGGAAGGTTTTTCATTAAGTTCTTTGGGGGAATACATTTTGTTACAGAAACAAAACTAAGTGCTTTTTCCCTTATAGATTGTTAGTCAATTATTGTGTGCTACTGACTTCTTGAGGTGCCCGCAAAAGTAATTTAAAGCATTTCCCCTCATTTAAATCTCATTCTCACTCATAACTAAAGGCAATATTTGTCAACTCGCATTTTTAAAAGTACAGGTTGACTTACTGTGTTTTTTTTCCCCACTGTGTGTTACTATAAGCTAAATAAAGACAAAACTGTGGGAAAAATAACTTTTTATCTGAGACCATTTAGATTTTAATTCAAAACTTAACATTGAAAGAAATGTTAGGTTTGAACTAAAACATTGTAAAGCAATATTCCAGCGACCCCAGGACGACGTCAATCTAATTTAATGAATGTTAAGCTCATATTATGTATGAGTCCAGCATCATGTTAGGAATATAAACATGAATTTAATGTGGATATTCATACTGAGAGGTAAGTTTGAGATAATTTAATACCAGGCATTCAACAGAGAGAAGAGGAAATTAAGGACTCCAAGAGATGAAGTGGCTTTCCCATAGTCAGTAGATTCGTAGTGCCAAGATCAAGTTTGGTATTCCCTGCAGAGTCTCAGGCTCCCTGCCCCAAGTTTTTACAAAAGACACTTGGTGCAGTTTTTACATTGACTAGAGCTCTTGGGCAATCTCAACAAAGCAGGTTGGGAAAATTTCCATGATAGTCAGCATCTCAAAATAGCAGCAGGTCAGTGCAGCTTTGTTCCTAACTCTGCAAGAATGAAAGAAATTCTAATTATACAACTGGCACTGGACAAATAGTCCCTCTCCACAAACATGTGAGTGCTTACTATGTGCTTGACTCTGTGTTCTACCCCAGGAATATAAAGTGGACTCAAAACTGTCCTCATCTGTAAGGTTTCTTAAACCACAGAGGAAGCAAATCCGTAACGGGAGCATGTCGATGACATGACACACCCCAAACCAATGCCTAGGAAAATGCACTGCAATATTAAAAATGATTAGCTGTTAAAAATTTTGTTAGTTTTTAAGGTGGTTTGGCAAGGGCACGAATACCCCAAATCTCCTTCAACATTCTCCAAGATGTTTCTGTGGCAGGAACTGGTGAAGGAGACAAAGGCACAGTCAAGCAGAGTTGGAGGTTAACTCCTAACCTCAATGCGGGGAGTATAATACATTGACCTACAGTTAGGAGAGCAATCATTTCTCAAAACTAGTTAGATTTAAGTGGCCTCAGGACAAAACACCATCTAACACCTAACCTCACATCTCTTTTGATCATAAATGAAACAAAAATAGGGGTGAGACTGAGGGCGCGCTATCTCTTTCTGCCTCTGACATTCTGGACCAGCTCCCAGTCTTAATGCTCTGATGGCCTGTAAGGGACAGAATTGAAGACAGCTCTTAACCCTGATGTTTAACAACAGGAAATCCCACGTACTATCAAATATGGCTTTAAAATGGAGTTATTTATATCAAACATGACTTTAAATTGAGTCTACCCTTCCTCTACACAGGGACAGTTTGGTGTCCTTGCATAGGCATTATTCCTCCCAGAGCAGGAAGTTCCTCTCCCTTCTTCTTGCCACATAATCTCCTCGAAAACCTTATTTGAATTTGATTTACAAAACTTAAAAAAAATGTAAACAGATTTGGGTCAATTCTTTTCATTGCACCCTATCACCTATTATGTTTATAAACATAGCAACACCTAAGATGCTTATTCTTAATTTGCTCTCCTGCATCAACAGAAAAGTTGAAAATTTTGACAGAGGAGCTGATTATCCATGTAAGAATCTTAAATATTTTTAGATGGGTCATGAGAAGTGACACAAACATTCGGAATGATTACAGCTCTTCAATTCTACTGCAAACCTATTTTTATTGTTGAAACTCATTTGCCCAGTTAACCTTGGCATTGCACAAGAAACAGTCTGACAGAATCTGATGATTCTCTCATGAGGAAGTATAGAACTATATACAACAAAAAGCAACTTTGGTTCAGAAAGCTTCGCTTTTAATCTTGTATTTTCATAAACAAGCTCTGCGCAATCCTTAAGACATGCAGAAAAAGATGTTTGCTTTTTTAAGAGTTTATCACTTCTTAAAAATACCCAGATAAACCCCTTCATGCGCTTATTTTAAATTTGGCGGGGTGGGGGGTGGATTTTAGTTTCCCTTTGGAGAAACTCCCTCTGTCACATCCCCTCTCTCACCTCCACTGGCCAAATAAGTTCCTGCTGTGAGGGCATTTCTGCTGCGCTGCAGTCTTGAAGCAGATGAAAACATCACGTCGAGTCCCGGCTCAGGGCGGTCGCCAGGCAGGGCAGGTGCAGCGGCCTGGACAGTCTCGCGAGGGTTCGTGAGGACGACGCGAGGGTTCGCCGCTGCGCAGGTCGCCCGCGGCTTTTGCAGGTGCTGCGCAGGGCGATGCCCGGGTGGCGGGGCCGCGGGGTGCTGCCCTCTGTGTGCCCTGGAAGTTGCTCCGGGCTGCGACGCCTGCCTTCAGCCCTTTTTGCGTCTCCCGCATGACCTGCCTGGCGTGGTCCGCGGGGTCAGCGGGCAGGTCTGGGCGGGCCTGTCCGCACGCGTAGGCCCTCGGGTTGGCGGTGAAGTCGCGAAGACGCGTGGCCGGGCCGTCGCGGCGAACCCCAGGGTGCTGGCCCCCTGGACTCCACGAAGACGTGCCCCACCGCCTGTTCAGGACCCCGTCGATGCCACCGAGCGACTGGTGCAGTCACCGGCTCTTCCCCCGAAGATGGGCTCCAGGTACCGGCGGGGGGACGACGGGGCTGGTTCCGGCGGGCCCCGAGCACCAGCTCCCTGGGCCACGGTCGGGTGGAAGTCATGCCGCAGACGTACTTCTTGGCCAGACTGAAGCCCGCTACGTGAGCTTCTGGCCGGCGGACCCCCCGCCCGGGGGAGTCACGCAAGGGCCGTGTCTCCATGTGCAGCCTGTTGTGTTCGTTGGGGGCCTTGGACAGGCTCAGCGAAGTGTGTCACTTTGGAATGACATCGGGCTCATACATTTTTGTGTGATAAAAAACCCTTGGTGGGTCCCCCCAGGCCACATTTTTATACTCCCAGGAAAATAAGCATTTAATGAGCTTGCTCTTTGCATGAGTGCCTCTAGAAGAGTTAATCGTTTGATGTAGGTATTCAGTTCAGTTGAACACACATGGATCGCGTGCCTACTGTGTGGCAGGCTGTCTGCCAGATGCTGGCGGTACGAAGATGGGGCGTTCGTGGCGTGTAAGGGTAGATGAGACAGCTGCCATAAAATACTGACCAATGCTGTGGGAGCTGTGGGAGCTTGGTGCTAAAAGAGAAGGCTGAGCATGGGGCCTAGTTCTTCCTGGTGAAAGAGAGAGGCGTGCTCCAGAAGAGCAAGGGTTGGGAGGGTTGCCCCTGCAATGCGGCGGCCCCGCATTGCCGCTTCCCCCCCAGGGCTTCTGGACATCAGACCTCAGCCCTGGCCCCGCGGCTTCTCCCATTGCTTTGGCTGACCGCCCCAGGGTCCACGGTCCTCCGTGTAACGCAGCCCTTTCCTGACGTTCATCTTCCTTTGCTCCTCGCCCTCTGCAAACCGCTAGCCTTCTTTGCTCACAGAGCAAATAGTTTTCCCAAATGAACTCCCTCGACTTTCTACTCTTCTCCATTTCCTCCACCCCTAGTATTTCAAAGGACATTTTTTTTTGTCTTTTTAGGGCCGCACCTGCGCCATATGGAGGTTCCCAGGCGAGGGATCTACTCAGAGCTATCGCTGCCCGCCTACGCCTACGCCACAGCCAGGCCAGATCCGAGCCGCATCTGTGACCTACACCATGGTTCACGGCCACACCGGATCCTTAACGCACCGAGGGAGGTCAGGGATTGAACCGCAACCTCATGGTTTCTAGTCGGATTTGTTTCCGCTGTGCCACAATGGGAGCTGCTCAGAGGACGTGTTTTTGCGGAGTGAAGGCGTGAATGAATACATGCATTAGTCAGTGTTGGTGGATAAGAGTTTTCTCCCTGGGCTTCAAGCCAAACGCAGGGCAGGAGTCACATGTGTTTCTCCCGACGGTGCTTTACTCTTAAGTTCTAGACCCACCTCTTCGTCTGCTTTTTTGATATTCCTGTTTGTCTTTCAGGTACCTCAAATGTCGCGTCCAATGCGGTGTCTCCTTACTGTCATGTTTGTTCTTCCTCCTATTTTACCTGATCCAGTGAGTAACTGGATCATCTGTCTGATGGCTTAAGCTTGAAATGTAGGGTTTAATTAATCACCAATAGCTATTTTTATAATCCTCTTAATAGAGCTTATTCCATTTTTTCCACTCCCTCTGCCTTTGTCTTATGATCTTTATTCATTATCTGTTGCTTGAGTCTTTGAAATTGTCAGCCTGGAGATCATTATTTTAATTCTTGCAGCTAATTCCTTAGCTATAAAGTGTGATCTCTAATAACAAGCTTATGTAGCCGCTTTCCCACTTTTCAGAGTTAGGCTTTATATATTTACTGGTCACTTTAAAATGTGAAGATTTAGCTCTTTTTTTTTTCATCTTCTCCATACTTCCTACACACAGGACTTCCTTCTAAACGCTGTGTCTAGCGATATCATGATACCTTCATTCTAATTAGATTTCTATTCAACATTTACGTTATTTTGACTGTGGAAATGCTAGTCACAACTGAGGTTTGTAAAATATTATTTTCCTTTTCTGCATAACTTTTTTCCTTTGAAAATGATTTTTATGATTTTTTTTTCTTTCATTTTATGGCTGCACCTGTGGCATATGGAAGTTCCGGGGCCAGGGGTTGAATTGGAGCTGCAGCTTTGGCCTTCGCCACAGCCACAGCAATGCAGGATCTGAGCTGCATCTGTGACCTACACTTCAGCTTCCGACAATGCAGCATCCTTAAACTGCTGAGTGAGGACAGGGCTCAAATCTGCATCCTACAGTTCTTAACCCACTGGGCCACAGTGGGAACTCCCAGTTTTTATGAATTTTTGATCCCTTTGTTTCTACTAAATTAAATGTGAAATTGCCACGTTTGTTAGACCCAAATGATCACATATTGGCATTATGTAGTTCAGGCTAGAATTGTGTTTACTAATCCAAATTTAGTTCTCTTGCAGTTATTCAATACCTCAGTGTTTTTAGATAAATGAAATAGTCTGTAGTTTTCAGCTTCTTGATACCTTCTGATAGATGAAGGGTACTTTCATTTTTGTGCTCCTGAAGAAGTCTTTCTTGGAGTCTTCTGACTTGCCCTAACCTGGACTAGTTGTTAGCTATACCCAGGAGATGGCTATTATCCTAGGGCTTCTCTTCACTGGTGTCCTGGGGTCTGTGTCTCATAGGCTCTAGCCTCCTATTTCTGGGTTTATTCCCTCGTCCAGGAGGATTGTATCTTCTGATAGCTTCCTGGGAAAGAGTACACAGAGTATAAAGTTTTGAATTCTGCCTATTTAAAAATCTTTATTCCGCCTTGTCAACTAAATAGCTTAGTGTCGCCGCAGCATATGAAGGTTCCCAGGCTAGGGGTCTAATCGGAGCTACAGCTGTCGGCCTGCGCCAGAGCCACAGCAAAACCAGAGCTGAACCGTGTCTGTGACCTACACCACAGCTCATGGAAATGCCAGATCCTTGGCCCACTGAGCGAGGCCAGGGATCAAACCCGCAGCCTCATGGTTCCTAGTCAGATTCATTTCCACTGTGCCATGGCAGGAACTCCAATTCACTATTTTTTATGCATAAGCCTATAAGTACTTTTATTATAAAGAGATATAGTCAGATGCAAATATATTCATGGATTTTAAAGATGTGTTGTCTTCACAATCTCAAAATGGGTGTGAATCAACAAGTGTTTATTGGCACATTAACCCTACGCTGGTGCTTTGACCCACACAGTTTCCTGCTTTTAAGGAGCTCACAGACTTTTTGACTTCTCAGTTTGAGAAATTTATAATCGAGAAGGCAGAAGTGAAGGCTAGATAACCCAAATTAAAATAGCAAGAAACATCCGTTTGTGCTGACAAAACGTGAATTATCTTCAAAAATGTAAGTCATAAAGAGAAAGTCATATGATATCACTCATATCTGGTATCTAATGTACAGCACAAACGAACCTTTCCACAGAAAAGAAAATCATGGATTTGGAGAAGAGACTCGTGGTTGCCCAGGGGGAGGGGGAGAGAGTGGGAGGGATGGGGAGCTTGGGGTTAACGGATGCAAACTATTGCTTTTGGAATGGATTAGCAATGAGATCCTGCTGGGCGGCACTGAGAACTATGTCTAGATACTTACAACGGAGCACGACAATGGGAGAGAAAAGTATGTATCCCTGCATGTGTAACTGGGTCCCCACTCTGTACAGTGGGAAAAAAAACTGTTGGGGAAATAACAATTAAAAAAAAATTAAAAAATAAAAATATAAATAGCTTAGTGTGCTTTATCATTCTCCACTGAAAATCATTTTTTTTTTTTTAAAGTTCGAAGGCACTGCCAGAAAATCTAGTATCCAAGCTTGCCGTGGAGAAGTCCAAAGCCGTTCTGTGTCTTGATCCTTTGTGACCAGATATTTTCCTCCAGAACCTTTTCTTTTCCCGATTTTTTTTTGAAATCCTGTGGTATTATATGCGGATGGGTGTATATTTTCATCCACTGGCCTGAATACGTAGTGGGCACTTGCATCTCACTGGCCGTGCCTGGGTTCCGTGTTCATCTCCAGAGATCCTGGTGGGCAGGAGGGTGCTGTGCCCTGCGTGGCCCGTTCGAGGTCATTGGTCCTTCCGTAAAACTGATAGCTGGGGTTAGGGATACATGGACCGACAGTGCATGAAGGGCGACTTCCCAGGGAAAGTCAGGGTGTTGCTAGTGAAAGAAGCACTGAAGATTGGGCTGACAATACTAGAGATTTCCACTCTGTAATGTAAAACTACCTGTATGTGTGTAGCTTGTTGGAAACCTAATTTGTAATCGAGATACTGAATTTTGAATGGCTGAGCTTGCTGTGGTCCACTCGGGCTGAATGGCCTTCAGGGACTCCGATTCACCATGCCAGAGCGCAAGTCATGATAGAGTGAAGTAATGCCTTGTATTTTACAGAGATCGTATCAACTTTTATTCACTTTGTAGAAAATACGCAAAAATACCTAATTACGTGGATTCTGCAGATGCAACTGTAAATTTCTTTCCCCAAAGCCTGAAAATCAGTGTTCATTTACATACTGCTAGTTTACAGAGTAGCCAGGAGCCAAAGTGTGTGAAAGAATTGTTCCCAGATGAGGCCAGGATCCCGTTTACTCCTGTCTCTTGCCAGGCCTTGTCCTTGCAAAGCCCTCGTCCAACTAAAGGTTTGATGCCCTGTGTATGACTGAGTCCTCCAAGGTGTCTTAGGGTAAAATTATTTTTCCATATCATTAGGGAATGGAAACTCATATTAAAAAGGTACAGACCATATTCTGAGAACAATAAACCTCACAGCCAGCCAAAAATCTTTATTAGAAATGCTTAGATAAAAGAAATTACTGAATTTGTGTATAAATCTTCCATAAACACAAAACACATCACACAGGTGTTTATTATCTCCACTTTCTAGCATATTCAGCTTTGTTTAGATAATACGTAAGTCAAAGAAGAAAGCCGAGTGGTTGTCACTACACAGAGCATTTATTGAAACTTCCTGTGATAAATACTTGAAACAACAGCGAACACCCATAAATGACATAAGTTCGTGAGCGTTAAGGGTAGGCCGAGATAAAGTGCCTTTCATGTTAGGGTAGCCATATAAAACAAGGAGACTTAATTCAATTTGACTTTCAGATTAAGCAAATTCTGAGTATAAATAGGTACCTAGTATTTCATGGGAAATACTTCTAGGAAAAATTTCATTATTTGTCTAACGATCTGGTTTAACTGAGCATTGTGTCGTTTTTCTTGCTAAAACTGGAAACTCAGCTGTCCTGGCAGTGATTTAATTTCGAATGGGGACACAATGATTATGACAAGTTCTGTGTTTGTGGAGGATGAGGCTAGAAGGAGCTTGCTGCCAAGTTTGCACTTGGTTCACCCCTGCTGCCTTTAAATTTAAGTCAATTTCAGCAACAGTTGCAGCGTATCTCCCCCGCCCCCCACGGAGATCTCAGTGCTGGACAATGTAGACATAAATAAGTTGTTTTTGTAGTTCTCAAAGCTCAAATAAAGATGATTTCAGGCCTGTAGGGGCAGGTCATCCAAAAATAGTGTGTGAGGAGAAGAAAGCAGAAATGTGATCCCTGAGCAAATGGGGATTTGAGCACGTTTGACTGTCGGGGAGTAGGTTGGTAGATAAAATGATGTATCAGATGATGAGAATGTAGAAACATCACTGTGAAAATAATATTGTGCAGATGTTAATAATGAGAACTTCAGGGGGTTTTATCCATGGTTTTCAGGGCTGCGTCTAGAAAAGAACCTCTCAGATATTTATTTACATTAAGCTTGAGAGTTGAAGCTAAGTTAAGAGTTTCACTATGCCATGGTCATAGTTGAAGAGGCTCTTGCCTATATTATCAATTTTAGGATTTCAGTGTGCCCTGCAATCTGACTCCAGTAATACCGGGTGGGATTTATGAGGCACCATTCTAAGTCCTTCTATGAATTAATTTATTTGTTTCTCAAACAACTCTGTGGGTTGAATGCAGCTATTATTTTCATTTTATAGTTGCGGCAAGTCAGGTGTAGAAAATTGAAGTGCGTTATCAGACCATGTGGGGAATACAAAAGAGGGGGGCAGGCCAAGAGTGGAGTAGTGGATGCAAGTGACAGCCTCAGAGTTGGGCTGTAGCAGGGACACTGTCCAGCGAGAGGTCAGGTGACTGTCTCTAGCCCTTTCTGTGTGGCTCAGCCTTGTCAAGTCATGTTTTTGTTTTTTTGTTGTTTTTTTTTTGGAGAAGCTGGAAATCCAAAATTTAAGAGACAGTGCCTAATTTTTGAATGTTAGAAACTGTTTAAAACACTCAACTGATCGAACTAACATTCATTTTTGAGCAGATTTTGCCACCAGGTTGTCATTTCTGCTTTAGATATATTTTGTTTTTATAAGCTAAAAAGAGTAGATTGTTGAAAATCACTGAGCAAATCCTGTTATGTAATACCAGACACAAATAAGCATATTTTTAGACCTTAAGACTAAGTTGTAGCAGTGTATGTATGATGATGAATATTAAATATGAAAATTAGCAACCAGTGTGCCAAGAAAACAGCTGTTCCTTTTCTGTAATGTTTCTCAATATTTAGGAAATCACAGTTCACCTTAAGAAGTTAATTTTACAGCTCATGTATTCTTACACATTTTATATCACATATAAAAATATTTGCAAGGAACAATACTCAACCTTACTGCCTGTCATGCATTCTGATACTTTTTATTCTATTCTGTTCTATTTCATATTGTTCACTACATGCTGAACTGACTGCATAACCCACTGATAGGTCATATCCACGTTGAAAATCCCCGCTATAGAGAACATCTTATCCTTCATAAGGATAATAACCTTGGTTTAAGATCATGATGCATTGCAAGTCTTGGCAAAGGTAAGATGTAAAAACTGTAAAATATGGTATATCTGATTTTTATTGTGGAAACCTGGCATTGAGAGATACCCACACTTAGGTGTGATCTGATTGCTTCCTCTGCAGGTTAATTTGGTCTAAGAGGATTAGGGCAGGACCAAACAATGACTTTTTTGAACACATGAAAGCAAGAGATCGCTACTTTTTGTATTCTCCCGTAATGCCCAGCTCAAAGTTATGGCTCAGTTAAAACTTGTTGCTTTGATTGAAACAGTATGCCATGGCTATTAGTATATAGGTTATTGGTTCCTGGCTGATTATCAGAGTTTTTTCTGGAAAACTTAAAAAAAATAAAGAATCTTATGCAGGAAAATTATATGTGTATTTGTCCTTTGACCCAGCAATTCTACTCCTGGGAATCAGTTCTAGTGGTTAGTTTGTTAAAAAACTGATGGTGATACCACTCTTTTAATAATCACACAGCTATAAAAAAAATGAATGTATCTAAGAAAATAAGTCAGAAGTTCCCGTCATGGCTCAGTGGAAGTGAATCTGACATCCATGAGGACGCAGGTTTGGTCCCTGGCCTTGCTCAGTGGGTTAAGCATCCGGCGTTGCTGTGAGCTGTGGTGTAGGTCGCAGACATGGCTCAGATCTGGCGTTGCTGTGGCTCTGGCGTGGGGTGACAAGATTTTGTGTAAAAAGGATCTAAGTATGAAATCTAAGACGTTTAAAAAAATCCACATAAAGTTAAATTTGAATTAGAAATATTGATATGAATTCGTATTTTGAATTACATATATTTAAATATATCCTATCTTTCTTTACCTAAAGCGTCTAGAAATAATGAAAACTCTGTAGTCGCCCAGATTCTTGATTGTCAAATTCCCTAAAAGGAATCAGATTGACTTAAATAAATGGCTGACTCCCAAGTGTGAGTAAGAGGTAAAAGTTGAGCTTGCAGTGTCTTGTGCCAGAAAGCAGGAAAGTCCTCAAATGCAAGAGGTATCTTCAAGCAGCTTCCATTAATCAGATTTGGGACAGAATAAGCATCCCAGAAAAATAACTAAACAATTATAAAATGTGAAATAAATAAAAATCCATCAGTTCTGGGGGGGGGACCTTAATTCTGGAAATAAGACATCATGTCTTTTTTGAAGGAACTGTTGAAACCAGTTAATGTATGAAAGCTCTTTCCCCCACTTTTTTTTTTAACAAAGGAATGCCACTTAATCAATATGGAAGAAATAATACAATTAGAAAAAGCACTATTTACAGCCTGTAATGGACATTGATTCTGACAAAGATCATTATTAGTAGAAGCCAAAATCTGTTAGGTGAGAAGTTAATCAGGAGGAGGATATTTGTGTAGTATTCAAGTATCATTCCACAGATTACTTGTTAATTGCAAAGGAGAAAAAACCTTGCATTTACAATGGAAACACCTGATCACCTAACGTAACTATCAAACCTAGGATCGCTGATGGGCAAGCTGAATTATGTGGTTCCAGGTGTGGTCACAGGAGTAGTGTTAGTGTGAAGTGTTTGTGTCAAAAATGTTTAAATTTAGGCACGTTTTTAGATCCAAGTCCCAGTTTATAGGAGAAAGAATAAGAAAAAGTTTAATAACACCAGAAGGCAGCTCAGATTGCCAAAAGTCAGTTTTTTATGTATAGCCATCAAAGGGTTTGATCAGAGAAGGCTGAAGGACCTTTTAGTTTTGAAGGTAGTTTAAGCAGGGGTGCCCCCCCCCCAGCTTTTGTTGAAAATGCTATTCCTTCATAAGGATAACTTACTGAAGCTGCTAGTCTAGGCATTTTATCCAATATAAAGCAATATTTTGTATGTTATACAAAAGAACAACTCCAGTTTCAACCTGATGAAGCAGTTCAAATTTGAGAAACATTGGGCTCTACCTAAAATTAGACCTTTTTCTAAATAAAAGAAGAAACTCTTTCTGTCTAAATAGGGGCATTTTGTCTGCTCGGTTCGACTGAGCCCTTTTTGCTGCATTAGGTTCTCATTGAATGTGCACTTGCCTTCTTTGCAGTGAGAGCAAGTGAATCCCTAGCGTGATTTTTAAAATGTTCTTTAGAGCTCTCACTGGATCATTTCTTGATGCGGTCACAGTGCCGTGACATTTTAGACTCAGTGCAGGACACTGAAAGTCAGTGCTTCGTAAGTAACCCTAAAGCTCAAGTGAAATAGGAGCGGGTCATGTGGTTCCTCCCTTCCCCACGGAACGGAGCGAGCTTTGACTAAGGGCTCCTCTTGGCTCAGAGGACAGCGTCAGGGAGATGGCAGAGCAGCTACATCCTGTTTTGAGTGAGAAGAAAATTCAGGTTCACTCTTGTAGAGCTACCAAGCAGCATAGCTTCTGAGCAGAACTGCCCTATTTTTGCCACTGACTGCTCCACCCTTGCTGTTCCCAGAAACACCCTCCAGTTTCCCTTCTTCTCAAACGATGCCATGTTCTTCCCCTACTGTTTAGCAATCATCATTACTGCTTTAAATAACACATTTTCTTTTGTAGTTTGGAGAAATCCATTTATTTTAGAGTCTTGCCACATTCGTGTTAAATCTTAGCATTTCTATCTTATTCTGAGTACAAGAACGAGGCTAACAGCAGAAAAATGATTATTGCGTATGTGAATAGATTCTTTAGAGTCTTATAGTAACGCATCTTTATGGTCTAAGTGAATAGTTGTCAGTGTGTCATCTCAAGACTTGCAGCATTAACATCATCTGGGAACCAGTTAAAATTGCAACTCAGGGGGCCCAAATCCAGACTTAACTGAGTCTGGATCTCTTGGGCCAGAGCCCAAGAATCTGTGTGTTAGCAAACCCTCCAGGGGACTGATGCACACCAAAATTTAGGGGTGGCTTTAAGCCATGAGAGTCCCTATCTCCTTCTTCTTCTTTTTTTTCTTTTTTTGCCATCCCTGTGGCATGTGGAAATTCCCAGACTAGGGATTGAACCTTAGTCGTAGCAGTGACCCAAGCCGCTGCAATGACAACCCTGGATCCTTAACCCACTATGCCACACGAGAACTCCCCCTACTCGCTTTTATTACGTCAGTAAACCTGCTTGAACACCTTCTGTGTACTGTGATCCATGGAAAAGGAACGTAACAGTCTTTGTTCGGAGGGTGGTGATATGGAGCAGGGAGAACAGAGTTGACACCAAAAGCTGTAACAGGCACTTACGGTAACCTGTCTTCCCAGCTCCTGGGTGTCCCCTCAGTTGGGGTCTGTGGTATGAGTGGGTGAACTGAGTTAACCACTGGCGAAGAGGCTAAGTTGACATGTTTGCATCAGTGGACAGACAGCTCCTGATGTAGTGGAAGACAGAGTGAATCTTTAGACTCGGCGTAAAAAGAAGACCTCATTCTATTTTGTACCGAGAAAAAATAACTGATGGAATTGAGAAATAGTGGGAGAGGTGGTATGATAATTGGGACGATCTGGTTTCAAGGGAACATTGAAATGATGCGCTCTGTGTAAATAGCATCATGTGGCCGTAGCCTGTTGACTCAGCTGGTTAGAGTTGTGTTGCAGATTCAGTTCCCCACAGAGCCTCGTAGGTTATTCCTATTCTTGGCCACAGTCGACACCCCACTCACGATTGAAGGCATCACGTGTAGGTGGCCTGGGGCGTTGGGTGGGGTTGAAGGTCACTCCACGTTCCTGTTGTGGGGGAACACCTGGCGGCTACTGAAGGTGGGTGGTCGAACCACCTTTGTAAGCAGCAGTAGACGATAAATGCTAAATTTCTCAAATTCTTTCCCAAAGCTTTCATTGGTACAGTTTTTTTTTTTTCTTTTCAGACAAATTTACCTTTGTGAAGAAAGATGACAATCATGTCTCCAGAAGTGTGTTTAACTTAATGCTATTATAATTTTTATTTTAACTTCTAAAATGTTTCATTTGGTAAAATTAGTTCATTAAAATATTTGTAGCATGTACCCATGTAGCTCGCTTTCTATGCATATTAAATAGCTCTTGAAGATATTTTTAAACATTTAGGGTTTGATCTTTTGCATCCTTATAAGGAGACAAAAATTAAATGGCTCATTTTTAAATATAGCAGACGACATCCACAACGCTGGCTAAGGATGCCTCAGTGTTTCCATGCAAAACTTGTTCCTAACTCAGCCTTGGGAAAGTGCCTAGAGGTAAAACTTGAACAATGCATCTGTCTTTCAGCAGACTGTTTTATAAAGTTTCTGAGTTTAAAGTTACCATAAATATGGACAATGTGGTCGAATATACAGGTACTTGGTGTTTCTCTGCATCTAGTTTTTGAACAAATAGGCAGTTGATAGTGGGCATGGTAATAACACTGAATGCCAGTGGCAAAAAAATTTTTCTCCTTTGTGTTTTCCCATCGTCATTCAATACCAAGAACTTCTTCTACCTGCTTAAGTTGGAGAAAGACAAACATCGTCTATGATATCACTTACGTGTGGAATCTAAAAAAAAAAAAAGGATACGGATGAACTGATTTGCAAAACAGACTCACAGACTTCAAAACCAAACTTAAGGTTGTAGTTCCCCGTGTGGCTCAGTGCTAACAAACCATGAAGATGCCACTTTGGCCTCACTCCGTGGCTTAAGGACCCGGTGTTGCCATAGGCTGTGGTGTAGGTCACAGATGTGGCTGTGGTGTAGGCTGGCAGCTGTAGCTCCGGTTTGACTCCGAGCCTGGAAACTTCCATATGCTGCACATGTGGCCCTAAAATGCAGACAAACAAATGAACAAAACCACCAGAAAACCTCAGCAAACTTATGGTTACCAAAAGGGCCGGGTGGGGCAGGGGGAGGGACAGACTCGGGTTTGGGGTTGGCATGGTCACCCTGTTGTGATGGAACGGATAATCAGCGGGACCTGCTGCCTCGCAGAAGATGCCACCCAGCATTCTGTCATAACCTCTGTGGGAAAGAATCTGGCAAAGAAGGCCTATGTGGGAGTTCCCATCGTGGCACAGAGGAAATGGGTCCGACTAGTGTCCATGAGGATGTGGGTTCCATCCCTGCTTCACTCAGTGGGTTGGGGCTGGCTTTGCTGTGGCTGTGGCATAGGCCAGCAGCTGTAGCTCCGATTTGACCCCTAGCCTGGGAACCTTCATATGCCATGAGTGTGGCCCTAAAAACCAAAACCAAACCAAAACAGACAAAAAAAGTATGCACATGTGTGTATGTGTATAACCAAATCTCTTTATTGGGTAGCCGAAATTATCACAACGCTGTAAATAACTATACTGCAGTAAAACCTTGCAGCATGAAAAAGCCCCCAAAGATGCTTCTTAAAAGATCATGTTTAAAGAAATAAAAGGCAAGATATCTGAATACAGGTGGATAGTTCCACAAGCTAATGGTGGGGTGCTTTAATCTTAGGCTACTTTCAAAGAAATATGTCACACTTTCTACATGAGGATTATGTTGTTTGTCAACTGTCATTTAAGACTGCTTTTCTAATAAAAGAATAAATTATTATACGGAAAATGAATTTATAAAATACATTTAAAATATGGATAATCTATTCAATAGAAAGACTTGACTGGTTGAAAAACCAATGAAAAGCATTTTGTTTTGTTTCTATTTAAAGTATCATAAGACACAAAGGATCATTTTGAAATATAATAAACAGAAAATATACTTTATTAAGGTATTAATATCTTCCACCAAAGGGTGGGAAGGAGATAGAGAAGCTACATTTTGGAGTAACTCATTTGCCAGGTAATTAAATTCGACTCTCTGCGGGATCTAGGCAGGGTGCCCTGGATCAAGCAGGCTGCGTAGGGCACGGAGGCAGTCCTGACCCGAAGAGCCACTCTCCACTTCAAGGAAGGAGAAGCTCTTAGCTCGGTCTGCACAGAAGTGAGAGTACCACATTTCCAGTTTGTTGAGACAAACTCCTAGTGTAGATTTTTTTTTTCTCTTTTCTTTTTTTGGCCACACCAGCAACATGTGAAAGTTCCTGGGCCAGGAATCAAACTTGCACTGCAGTTGCAGCCTGTGCCACAGCTGCAACAATCCTGGACCCTTAACCCGCTGCACCACGTGGGAACTTCCATAATGTAGTTTTTTTTTTTTTTTTAAATGAAATCTCTGAATTATTTAATTCTGGGAGTTCCTTTTTTAAGACATTGTGTTTGTCAAACAAATCTATCTGCTGGATAGATTTTGCCCTCTGATCTACCAGTTTGTGACTCTTCATTTTATCCCTAAATTGTGGTATATTCTTCTTTCTCTGCTGCATGAAACATTGAATGCCGGATATAGGATGATCACGGAGTATTTTGAAAACAAGGGAAAGACTCCAACTACTTAATGTTTGCTGAATATTTCTTAGGAAAACTAATGCAATTTGTATATTTTGGGGGAAGGCTTCACCAGTATTAACACACACACACACACACACACACACACACACACACACGAACTTGTTTCCACCTGATGATTGAGATAGGAATGTTAATTTTATTGACCCAACACCACTGACTCACTGGGGAAAGAAAAAAAAATGCTTCTCCCTCTCTCATGCGCACACACACACACACCTCTCTCATTACATACACACCCAGGCACGGTGTAACATATGTGTTGATAGAAGTCACTGTACATTTGCAGATCTGAAAGGCCAGCATCCATATCACTATAGATAAAACCCTAGTGTATCTTCAGCCTAGTGTTGGGCGTCTAGTAAAACACATGTAAACATTCAATTTTAGAGTTTCCAAAGCTTACTAGAGCAGGCCATTTGAAAGTGACAGAAATCTTGCCTGTACAGTTCTTATCTTATTGAACTTTCAGCGCAGGCTAACGCAATATGGATCGTTAGTAGAGACAGGCAGTCTTTGCCATGAATTAATGAGACACATGTTGAGAGAAAGATAAGGAATAGTGAGTTTTATTTTTTTTGTATGAATAGTTTAGAAGTGTCATCATAGCAGGTGTCTAGTATGTGTATTAGATGTGTACATTTTTAAGTAAGCTTTTAAAATTGAAGGATAATGCATACATGCAGAAAAGTACATAAGTGATTAAATAGCTTAATGTGTTATTTTCAAAGAATCAAGCTTCTAACATTTTGGAATACTTGACAATCTATTTTGCATATTTGGTTAATTCTGAAATATACCAGAATGTTTCTGAAAATAACATTCTCAGGTCCTTTAAAGCTTCCATTACCTATAGTCTTTTCATCCCACAGCACTAAGGCTATGGCTTGAGCAAATTTGTCAGTTTTACTTCTGGATGATACACTGGAGTTACAAGATAAACATTTTTTAATATGACACATTTTTAAAAAGAAAGACGAAAATATTCCTTAAGGGATTTTAATCATAGCACACAAAATGTATAAATCAATAGATATTTTTACCCTTTTAAAATAGCGTTTCTTTTTAAAAAATTAACTTTATTATAGAGAAGAGTAAAAAGACAAGTTAAAAAATTCTCATTAGAATCACAGCTTACCGTAGATTCAATTAAGCAATTTTACTGCAAACACATATGTGTATATTTATTATGTAATATCTCTTGTCTGAGTCGTTAAAGCAGGTTATGTATCCCATTAATAACAAAGATAAACACATGTGGTAACCTGGAAACATGAGTAGAAATTTTATTATCTTACATAATCAAAGCATCGTTTAAGTAGGTGAGCCAAAATTATTACATATAACTATTAATCCATAAAATAACAGGAAAGCTAATTGTCTGCTCCTGGTAAGAGTGCTATGTCCCTGTTTACTTGGAGTTTTTCACTGATTACTTGCACGAGGCTACACTGTTATGGTAGAGATTTCAAATGGATAAGAGATTGATTCTTGATCTTCAGAATGATGGTGTGAAGTAGGCTATCTGTGATTATAACTAAAGGAGACAGCCCAAGTATGGAATGTTTTCTTTCATCTTCACAGGTATAACATGCATATTTCCGAGCCTCAGGCCTTTGCATTTGCAAATTGCTGATGAAAGTAAATCGTATACTCTAGTCAGAAGATTCCAATAAAGTAGAAGTTTTTTTCCGCTTATTCAGAAAAATCTGACCTGTTGTACTACAAGTGCTATGGAAAAGTTCTTTGCACCATGATCCCCAAACAAGGCTCTAATGGTGTTTTGTTTGTGAATATGTGATTAGTAGAGCGTTAGAAGTATCTGTTGATCTAGTCTCACCTTTAAAATATCAATACTCAAAGATTTCATCCACTTCAACAGACACTGTCTTAGATATTAAGGATTCAGAGATGAACCCTCACATCAAAAAATGTAGTATCGGAGTTCCCGTCGTGGCACAGTGGTTAACGAATCCGACTAGGAACCATGAGGTTGCGGGTTCGATCCCTGGCCTTGCTCAGTGGGTTGATGATCCGGCGTTGCCGTGAGCTGTGCTGTAGGTTGCAGACGCAGCTCGGATCCCGCGTTGCTGTGGCTCTGGCGTAGGCTGGCAGCTATGTCTCCGATTGGTCTCCTAGCCTGGGAACCTCCGTATGCTGCGGGTGCGGCCCTAGAAAAGGCAAAAGAGAAAAAAAAAAAAAAAGTAGTATCTTGTAAGGGGGGGCAGACACGTAAACCCGTGACCATAATATGACGTTGTAAATGTTGAGTAGGAAGCAGGCACAGGATGCCTGGGAACACATAGAAACCCTATGGACTGTGATTTTCAGGAACTCAGGGGAGGGGTCAAGCTAGGGGACAATTGAAGTACCCCACGCAAAAGATGCTGAGGACCTGAATCAGGGCAGCAGTTTTTGGGGTAGCGAGAAGGGGATGGAGTCAAGCAATAAGTAGGAAATAAAAGAGGTGGGATTTGATCTTTGATTAGAGAGGAGGAGAGACAGAAGGAGAGGTCTAGTTAGGTAGATAGATACAACCCCCCCCCCGCCACGTGTAGACAGAGATGCTGGGCAGGTTTCTGGCTTAGATAAAGGTGCTATTAAGTGAGACTGGCAATATCGGAGAAAAACACGTTTTGGAAGAAGGTACTGTATTGTTTGGGGCAAAGAGGGGGGAGATGAAGTGGGAAGTTGAGGATGGGGTACCTGTGGCACATCTGTGAAGGTATGTCTAATGTGCAGTTTTACATAAGAGTCTGAAGCACTGTCCTAGCTTCAGTGTGTTGCCTCTCGTGTTTTACTTTGTTTGCTGGTTCTCAAATGTCATAAAAAATGAGGATTGAGTGAAATTACCACTGAAGGAGGTGTTTAAGACTGAGTAGAGTAAGAGGATGATACATGGGTCCATGCGATGACACTGAAGCTTGTTACCCAACGTCTTAAATACTCTTACACCCGATAATTCGTCACCGAATGCTATTTCCTTCTTGGCTTCCCCAAAGCCAACCCCGTTCTCATTCAAAGGAAGCATTTGAGAGCCTAACACCAAATCAAGCTCGAGGCTAGTCCCACTTGTACCTTACCTGCAGCCGGGCCCTTCCCCTTAGTTTTGGTAATGGTCCCTAACCCACTGGCTCGTCACCGAGTCCCTCTCCTGTGGTTAGCTCAAGCCGCATTCTGAGCCTCGCAGCATTGCCACACTCCCATCAGTTCTCAGAGACTGGAGCCCCGTCTAGACCTCATGCTTGTATCCTTTCTGCAGAACTACCCCAATTCAGGGTGGCACCCTGCCTGGGCCTGCTGCCTCAGTGTTGATATTTGTTGTTTTTCCAGAGCCCACACTCACGCACGCGTCTTCTCAGAAATAACTGTAACCAGATTTCGCTTTGGTGAATCCCACCCCTCTTCTCGTGTGTCAGCACAGGCAGTTAGTGTGAAGCTTGCCTATGCTGCTCTCTAGGAGGCTTCAGATGATCGGTCTTTGCATTCCCTTAACTCCAGTGCTCCAGTGATTGGCTGGAGGTCCCACGCAGAGCTCAAGCAATATACTCCTCCCCTCCAGTTCACGCGCTTGGATTTTCCTGTCGTGTGACTCACGAAGTAGTAGTCCTAGTGAGAGCTGGTGGTCTGAGAACAGAGTCATCCAAAGGAAAAGATGGAGAGACTCCATCCTGGTGCTTGTGTCTGGGCTCTTCATTCCGCTGCTTCTGCAGTCAGATCCAAACTTGGCCTGTTCAGTTACATTATTTTTGTGTTGAAGAGAACTTGTGTTGGGGCTGGTACCTTCAACTGAAAAATAATATTGATTCATAATGTATTCATTCAGTAAGTAATCATTGAGGATGCACAGCACTCAGATTAGGGCTATGAAAGAGAATCCATGGGAGAAAGTCCTTGGCTTCCTGGAGCTTATAGTTAGCTGGAGGCCCACCGTTAGACTTCTGTGATGTTGACTTCATGTCTGCCTGGACTTTTCCTGTTACCTGTTGACAGATAGCTTTGATTCTGGGCTTTATTTGCTGGTGTCCCATGGAGTCTCTAACCCTGAACATGTAACGAATTCCTTCTCTTGCTTGGAGACCTTCAGAACTATGGGTCGTCGGCTGTATGGGCCGGCTCACGTTAATGGGTCGCTCTAGACTCTGGGTCTGCAGGACGGCGTGTCTGACTTACACCACCGCTGCCCTTAGCTTCAGCCTGTTATCCCTCATGCTCTACTTTATTTGCTTATTTTCAGAAGAAATAAAGATTGAATAACTTTTAGGTGTCAGATGGTGAGAAGGGAGATGAATACGTTTCGTATATTAGGAAAAATTTGTGGATATTTATCATATAGGTATTCTTTAAAGAGCCACCTTGGTAGGAAAAAAAATGAATAGCAATCATCATAATTTAAATTGACCGAGCATATATTCGTTATTTCTCCTTCCTTCCTTCTTTCCTTCCCTCCCTCGCTCTTTTCCTTCCTTCAAAATATGTTTATTAAACTAATTCTTGGTACTGTTTTGAGACTTAAGGTACAGCTTTAAGTTGATAAAATCCTTGCTTTTATGAAACTTGAATTCGAATTTAACAAGGCACTGAGTTCAGAATTTTTACGTGTAATTCCACTCTAACTATACAATAATTTGTTTTTGCCAGTAAGGAAATGGAGTCTATGGGATTTGAGTATGCATTTTGTCCAAGATCAGAACAAAGGCAGGGACAGAATTCTGACTTAGGTCTGACATTAAAGCCCATTTTTGTAGCAGAAGAAATCAAGCTAAGCACATAAGTGCTGTGAAGAAAACTAGAGCAAGGTATATGGGATACAGAGAGGTGGGCCCGGGAAAGTTTTAGATTCAGAGGTAGGGCAGAGATCTGGATTAGGCCATAGAGATCTGGATTAGGCCATGTGGAAACGGAAGGAGCAAGCTTTGTTGGCATAAGACATAGCCTGTGCAGCGGGACCCTGCTGCGTGTGCTGAGGCTGGCAGGGGGGCAGGACAAGGAAGGGGAGGATTTCAGGAGAGGATGTCACAGGACAAAGAGAGGCCTGATGGCGGAGCCCCTTATGGACCATGACAAGGGTTTAGAGGATACTTGTCACTGCTTGAGTTCTAACGTGCAGTTCTTGCTGTTCAAGGTTCAGAGGGTTGAGAAAGAATGAATCAGAGATAGGACTTGCGAGCTCAGGGAGTGGATAAAACAGATGAGATAACAATGCTCGGGCTGTGGCCAAACTCACATCCCACAAGTGAACCACACCCTGCTTGGATTTCGTGTCTATCTTTGAACTGGAATTTGAGCAGAGTGGAGGGTCAAACTGCCTCCCTGTGAGAACTGTGTTCTGCTCTCTTTCCACTCTGTGCCTGGGCAGAGAGGAAGGAAGATCGGCACAAGAGGGTGGCAGAGCAGAGGAGGGTGAGGCAGCTGACACTCTGTTTAAAAGGAATCCCAGCGTTCACCCCGCTCCGGAACAGCATTGGGCATTTCTGCCAAGACAGAGGCTGAGCGTCAGTGTTATGCTGATTTTCTCTTCATTTCGTCAGGCAGTACCCAGCACTGTATAACGCAAAGATACAAAATAAGCCAGACAAAGGACCCCGTGTAATGTAATCTCTAAACTTGTTCTTATCTTAGAGTTTAAAGTAAACCTCTCAAAGTATTGGATAATTTATGCTCCTTAGAAACGTCTTCACTTTTTTTTTTTTTTAAATGTTAGGCTTAGAAGTGGTTTTCTTTCTTTTACATTTTCTTTGCTGAATGAGGATTCATTCTCTAGTGGAAAAAAAGACATTTTCTTAAAATAAGAAAGACGTCGTACATATTTTCTATAAAAGTGATTTATGTTAGAATTGGATGAAAGGAAATGACAACACCCAGATTTGGGGTTGGCAAAACAGAAGAATAGATTCGAGGAGTTCCCATCGTGGCGCAGTGGTTAACGAATCCGACTAGGAACCATGAGGTTGCGGGTTCGGTCCCTGCCCTTGCTCAGTGGGTTAAGGATCCGGCGTTGCCGTGAGCTGTGGTGTAGGTCGCAGACGTGGCTCGGATCCCGCGTTGTTATGGCTCTGGCGTGGGCCAGTGGCTATAGCTCCGATTCAACCCCTAGCCTGGGAACCTCCAAATGCCACAGGAGTGGCCCAAAGAAATAGCAAAAAGACCAAAAAAAAAAAAAAAAATAGATTCGAATCAAGTATGTTGAGAGCTCAGATACTGTTCAAATATCCCTGATTTTTTTTTTTAACATGAGGAATCAGGTTGGAGGTTGGAGAAGTTAAGCTTACTTTTGAAGTTTGTCTTCCACATTTTAACCTGTTCTTTCTGATTTAACTTTTAGTTATCCCCAATCTTATCAAAGGTACTCGTTTTTATTATAATTGTATTTTCATAGACACTCATGCATGTCGTAGTGGGGAAGGCTGTCCATGCAGTTGGTGATAGTATTTTGGGGACAGTTTGCCAGCTATGTCTTGTATATATCTGTATCTCTATATTTATATCCATAGCCATGTCTTTGACTATATTTTTCAAAATGTAATCCACAGAAAAAAATGTATTTTGTCTAGGGACCCAGTGCACAGACACACAGACACAACTAAAACACAAGTTTTCTTTTTTACCTTCTGTACTCTTTAGCTCTGTTGTATCCTTTTCTGTTTAATTATGGGTCTCAACTCATAAATAGAAAAGGTATGATTTTTGAAAAAAAAATACCATTGGCTAATGATGAAAATTCGTAATTGCTGTGAACGGAAGCGGGTGATTATTTGGGGGTCAGATTCCTAGGCTTCGGTGACGGCTGTTATGGGATCAACCCGCTGTATACTCCTCGGGTAGATGGGCGATGGCCATCAGGTTGATATAAAGAACATTTATCTCCTCATCTTTTTATTATTGCTGCCACTCATTAGCTGAATTGACCTTACAGTGCGAGAAAGAATAGTCACAAGTTCTTGAAGAGCATGCTGTGTGTATACTATAAGCTGTAACTATATCCTTACAGCTTTAGAATTCTAGGTTTCAACAGTCAGAGAGAGAGAGAGGCGGGGGGCACGGAGAGCAAAGTTCATTCACACATGAGACTCAGTTATCGGTCCCAAGTGCGCTTAGAACTTCCAGCAAACAGCGAAGGCTTTAGTCGTGTGAATGCTTAAGATCGCATGAATCCCACAGAAGTCAGTGGTTTGGGAGGAATCTACAGCTTAAACCTTCAGAACACCTGGCCCTGTTTTCCTCCTCTTCATTCTTGGAAAGCAGCACCCGCCGAACCTCCCAGAAGGGGACACCTTGACGTCTGTGAACTCTTCCTCCCGTAAAACAGCAGCTCGTGTTTGGTCCTGGGGACCATCCCCGTCCTCCTCTCCCTTCTGGTGGAGGTCGTGCGGTCGGGGCCCGTTCTCAGCCCTGTTTACTGGGGTCTGCACTGCTTTCCTCCCCCCCGCTGGCGGTGCGTGAACCCCAGAGCCCACTCACCTTCATCCCCAACTTGAGGACCAGTGTTGAGGAGAGGTGACAGTGAGGAATTCTGTGATGCAGCATCATGATTCTTGGCTTCCAATTTTTTTTTTTTTTTAGGGCCGCACCTGCAGTATATGGAGGTCCCTAGGCTAGGGGTCGAGTTGGAGCTACAGCCGCTGGCCGACACCACAGCCAGAGCAACGCGGGAACTAAATTGGTTTCTGACTTTGTGCCTCGGTTCTCATACTGGCCACCCCTTTGATATGTGGGGCCTGAGTCGTTGTATGTAAATACCATTTGTCCCTGAAAATCTGCTGCTTTGCCTCACTCTTGCTTGGTCCTAGAGACTTAGGCTATGACTGCATCAACTGACTGACCTCGTTGGTACTGTGGAACTAACTGAGTGGCTCTCTCAGCTTTCCTGTCACCCTCTCGAGGACTGGACAGTAGTCATTCGGCACCTCTTGGTTAGAAGTGTTCCTCTTTCTCTGTAAAGGCCACCTGAAGGCCTGCTGTCCTTGGCTACCCGGACTGTTTGTTGCAGCATTTCAGAGGCTGAGTATTGTTCTGTCCCTGGGCCTCCTCCCACCATCTGTGACTGAGCCGGTTCCAAATGTCTGTTCCACGCCTGTGGGTGAGTCTGTTATCAGAGCTGAGCCCTTCATTTCCCTGCTGGTAAGTGGGCCACATCTGCTAGATTCTCAAGATACATAAAACAAACTTTTTGTTATCTTTTCCCACGCCCAGCACAGCATCTTGCTTGGGAAGTAGTCAAATAAGCATGTCCATTTGAAAATTAGTATCCCTCGTCACAGTTATTTTGTTTGAGGCATTTGCAGAAGGAAAACTTGTACCTTGATGACTGTTTTAAGCGGGGAAAACATTGGGAACACAGTATCTACTTCTTCAAGACTTTCTGTGAAATAAAATGTCAGAAGGTTGTGTTTAGTAGTTCCTATTGTGGCTCAGTGGAAATTGAACCTGACTAGTATCTGTGAGGATGCAAATTCAATCCCAGGCTTTGCTCAGTGGGTTAAGGACTCGGCATTGCTGTGAGCTGTGGTGTAGGTAGGTTGCAGACACGGCTCGGACCCTGTGTTGCTCTGGCTGTGGTGTAGGCCAGCAGCTACAGCTCCAATGTGACCCCTCGCCTGGGAACATGCAAATGCCGTGGGTGCTGCCCTAAAAAAGCCAAAAATGTAAGGAAGAAAGAAAGAAAGAAAGAGAGAGAGAGAAAGAAAGAAAGAAAGAAAGAAAGAAAGAAAGAAAGAAAGAAAGAAAGAAAGAAAAGTGGGTAGGTTATGTTAAGAAGGATGTTTATTCACTGCAAAATTTAGCCCATTCATTTCGGTGCTATACCTTTTGCATGTGTTCTGTGTAACCTCACATAGTTTTAAAATATTTATTATTATTATAAAGTTAAAACATTATGATATGAAGCTGTTTCATGACACAACAAAGTAAGAGAGAAAGAAGGAAAGAAAGGAAAGAAGAGAGGGAGAGAGAGAGGAGAGAGGAAGAAAGGCAGAAAGAAGGAGGAAGGGAGGGAAGAAGAAAGAGAAGGGGAAGGAGGGAGGAAGGAAGGGAGGGAGGAGGAGGGAAGCAGGACGGGAGGGAAGGCGGGCCGGCGGAGGGGAGTCGGTTCGGTTGTGGTCCCCTGAGGTCCTCACCCAAAGTCTTGCCCTTTATCGTGTTCATTTAGGACTTTCTTTATTATTATTAATTGTTTTGCTTTTCAGGGCTGCACCTGTGGCATATGGACGTTTCCAGCTAGGGGTCATATCAGAGCTGCCGCTGCTGGCCCACACCACAGCTACAGCAACACTGGGTCCGAGCCATATCTGTGAGCTACTCCACAGCCACTGTAATGCCGGATCCTTAACCCACCGAGGGAGGCCGGGGAGTGAACCTGTGTCCTCGTGGGTACTAGTCGGGTTTGTAACCCACTTAGCCACAATGGGAACTCCCTAGAAACTTTATTTTGAGAAACTTAGAAATTCAGTTTAATTACTATGATTATGTGTCAAATTTCAGTTGGTAAAACAACACTGTTAATAGAGAAAAAATAGATTGTTTTGCTTAAATGGATTCGATTTGGAGTGTAATGGCTGAAAATACATTACATTGATAAGTTAAATGTAAGTTAACTAATAAAAACATATTAGATACACTTCCCTGAAAATGCACTTGGGATTTAAAAGTTCTCTAAATGGTCTTTGTGGGTTTAGGTATTCAATAATTTTTAAACACAGTCGAAACATTTATTTGGCCCTTTTCTTTCTTTCTTTCTTTTTTTTTTTTTTTTGGACCTTTCTAGAGATAAGTTTATCAGCTTTGCAAGGAGATGTTTTCTCCTATGTCTGGGTCTGAGAAGAGCAGATGAAAAGATTCATCTGGGAAGGGATAAGTGCCACTAGAAAAATCAGTGTAGCAGGAGAGTTTGCAGGGCCAAATACTTCTAGAATGGCTTTAAATGCAGTTAAATCAGGGGCTCTTTGCATTTTTTTTCTAATTCTGCTTAAGCACCGGGATATTAGGACTAGTTTTCAAGGAGCTACTCATCTCAGCACCCAGGCGGCCATGCAAACAAATACCTGGGGTTGAATGTCATGGCAGAGCAGTGGAATGAGAGACCAAGTTTCTGGTAAGTGAGCCATGACGGCTTTACTCTGAAGGTCTCCAAGGGGGCTACGAATTTGCTGGATGGAAGAGGAAGAGAAAGGTTTTGCAGGGCAGAGAATGGCTAGAGAAAAGCTGTGAACGCATCAGTTATGTTGAGACAAAGAGCAAACAGCCTGGTGTGGCTCTAGGAACAATATATAGTGGTTGCTGGCAGGTAGTGATGAGAAAGGTGGGTTGCGACCAAATGGTGAGGGATTGTCTATGTCAGCCAGAGGACTTTGGACCTGATCTTGGCATTTATTAGGGTCTTTTCTTTTAATTTCAGTAACAAATAGTGTGATACATCACATGACCTGCGTTTTCCATGACAATAAAACAAGCCATCTGGTGGCAATTCTCATTTATTCTCTTTCCATGGCTTCTAACACGATGATGATGTTTCCTTGTATTATCCCCTTTATCGTAGTGGTCTGTTGCCCCGGAGCTGAGCTCCACACGTTCATCTATCATAAGATTCATAAAGTGATCAAACACCCGCAGCATTCCTTGTCTACTGCTGTTTAATTTTTTTTTTTTTTTTTTTTTTTTTGTCTTTTTAGGGCTGCACCTGCGGCATATGAAGGTTCCCTGGCTAGGGGTCAAATCAGAGCTGTAGCTGCCAGCCTACACCACAGCCACAGACACATCAGATCCAAGCCGCATTGGCAACCTACATCACAGCTCACGGCAGCGCTGGATCCTGAACCCACTGAGCGAGGCCAGGGATTGAGCCCGCGTCCTCAGGGATGCTAGTCCGGTTGGTTAACCACTGAGCCGTGATGGGAACTCCATGCTGTTCAATTTTGATGATAACATACTGTCCTTAAAATTTGTTCAACTTGGGGTGAGTTGCCCATGGTGATTACTTGGTGCGCTTAGAGCTGCCTTGAAAGTGGTACTTGGGGTCTCCCTCGGACTCCGGTGGTGTCGCCAGAGGGTTTAAAGAGGAAAGGGACACGGATGTAGTCAGCAGTCTTCCTTTCGGGCTGGTCCACCCGGACCACGGAACCCAGGGTCTTGTTCACAGACACGGCTTCCCTCTGGGTCACTGCCACCTCTCACACTGCTCTCCACCCTCAGTTAAGCAACAGATCACCCACCACTTTTCGCTTCCCCACCAGTCTTCTCAGACACTCCCCGGTTCCTCAAACCCTATCAGGTGCCAGTACCCTCTTTTCTTCCTTCAAGCATCGGGTGATTGCCTTTGCTTCCCAGTCTAAGGCTGATCTCTGAGACGTCCATGGTTTTATCTGGTTATCTGTGGTTAGCCAGAGTCGGGTAGCATTCTTGTCATGGTCATGCATGTCATCGACGGCCCTGGACATATGACCTCTGTGTCATTCAGTGAGGATCTGCACCTGTGTCCTAAAGCAGACTGTTCATCTGTTCAGTACAGACACACACGCACGCGCGCGCACACACACACACACACACACATTTATTTTTGGTCTTTTCAGCTGCCCCCCTTCCTGCCCCCCGCACCTTTAAGTTCCCAGACTAGGAGTTACATCGGAGCTGCAGCTGCCAGCTTATACCACAGCCACAGCAGTGTGGGATCCAAGCTGTGTCTGTGACCTACACCACAGCTCAGGGTAATGCTGGCTCCTTAAGCCACGGAGTGAGGCCAGGGATTGAACACACATCCTCATGGATGCTAGTTGGGTTCGTTACCACTGAGCCATTATGGGAATGCCTGTAATTATTTTTTAATTTATTATTTAAAAGATTTTTAAAATTTAAGTATAGTTGATTAACAATGTCATGCTAATTTCTGTTATAAAACAAAGTGGCTTAGTTATATACATATACTTTTTCAATATAATGATTATTTTTTTCCATTATAGCTGGTTTACAGTGTTCTGTCAATTTTCTACTGTACAGCATGGTGACCCAGTTACACACACATGTACACATTCTATTTTCTTCCATTATCAGGCTCCATTGTAAGTGACTGGACATAGTTCCCAGTGCTGCACAGCGGGATCTCATTACTCATCCGTTCCAAAGGCAATAGTCTGCATCTATTAACCCCAAGCTCCCGAACCACCCCACTTCCTCCCCCTCCCCCTTGGCAACCACAAGTCTATTCTCCATAAATTTTAAGTATTTCTTTTCATTATAATTTTTCCTGGAGATTGGATATAGTTCCCTGTGCTATACAGTAGGACCTGGTTGTCTCTCCATTCTAAATGTGATAGTCTGTGTGTGGATTGGCAGCATCTTGGGAGCTCTGGGATGCAGGATCAATCCTCGGCCCTGCACAGTGGGTTAAGGATCTGGCATGCAGCTGCGGCCTAGGTGGCAACTGCAGCTTGGATCTGATCCCTGGCTGGGGAACTCCGTATGCCTCAGGGCAGGCAAAAAGGAAAAAATGTAATAGTTTGCATCTACTACCCCAACTCCCAGGCCACCCCTCTCCCTCTCTTCCCTCTTGGCAACCAATACCTAATTATTGAGTACGTATTATGTGAGGGAAATTTTAGGCAATACAGAGACATCGAGGACTAAAACAAATGAGACATCTGCTCCCTGGAAGACTATGGCCTGTAACAGGGGTTGGCAAACTACAGCATGTGGGTCAGATCTAGCTCATCATCTTTTTTTGACTATAAAGTTTTATTGAAACACAGCCATATTCATTGTTTATGTATTGTCTATGGCTGCTTTCATGCTAAAAGGGCAGAATTGGATAGTTGCAACAGAGACTGATGGGCCGGAAAAGCCCATACATTTATTCTTTCACTCTTTATATAAAAAGTTTGCTGATTCCTGGCACATAACAGTGCTTCTTATTTATTTATTTATTTATTTTTGTTGTTGTTGTTGCTGTTTCTTGGGCCGCTCCCGTGGCATATGGAGGTTCCCAGGCCAGGGGTCGAATCGGAGCTGTAGCCACCCGCCTACGCCAGAGCCACAGCAACGTGGGATCTGAGCCTCGTCTGCAACCTACACCACAGCTCATGGCAACGCCGGATCGTTAACCCACTGAGCAAGGGCAGGGACCGAACCCACAACCTCATGGTTCCTAGTCGGATTCGTTAACCACTGCGCCACCACGGGAACTCCAAACAGTGCTTCTTGAAGTGTCTCTAGTCAAAGAGGAGATTTGTTTTATGGTGTAGAGAGGATCACTTAATATCAGGTACATCCTCTTAACTAGTTCTTAAGTATGTAATATGTTATTGTTGACTTCAGGTACAGTGTTGTGCAGTGAATCTCTAGAGCTTGTTTATCTTTCTGGACTAAAACTTTATCCCCGTCGATTAGCAGTTCCCCGTTCCCTCTTCTCTCCAGCCCCTGGCAGCAGCCATTCCACTCTTCGATTCTGTGAATTTGATTGTTTTAGATGATGTCTGTAAGTGAAAGCATTCAATATTTACCATTCTGTGGTTGGCTTATTTTTTGTAGTATAATGTCAAGTGGTTGCATATTGCAAAATTTCCTTCTATTGAATGTCTATGCCACATTGCTTTGTCTGTTCATCTATAGCTGGACATTTAGGTTGTTTCCACGTCTTGGCTAATGTGAATATTGCTGTAATAAACACAAAAGTGCTAGTATCTTTTAGAGATCCTGATTTCAGTTCTTTTGGGTTAATACCCACAAGTGGGGTTGCTGGGTCATATGATAGTTTTATTTTAGTTTTTTGAGAAACTTCATGCTGTTTTCTATAGCAGTGGCACCATTTTGTATTCCCATGAACAGTGTTCAAGGAATCCAATTTCTCTACATCCTAACCAACACTACTTATCATTTTTGGATAATAACCATCATGGTTAGTGTGAAGTGATAGCTCATTTTGGTATTATTTGAATTTCTCTGATGATTAGTGATGTCGAGCATTTTTTTCATATATCCATTGGACTTTTTTATGTTTTTTTAGAGAAATGTCTAAGCCTTAGTTCATTTTAAAATCAGGTTATTAGTTTTCTTAAACTATTGAGTAGTAGGAGTCCTTCATATATTTTAGAGATTAATCCCATATCAGATATGTGATTTGCAAATATTTTCTCCCATTCCATAGGTTATCTTTTAATTGTTCCCTTTGCTATGCAGAAAATTTTTAGGTTGCTGTGCAGAAACTATTTAGTTTGATGTAGTTAGTTTGCTTGCTTACTTTTAATTTTGTTGCCTGTGTTTTTGATGCCGTATCAGTGAAATCATTGCCAAGACCAGTGTTGTGAAGCTTTTTTCTCCTATGCTTTTTTTCTAAAAATTTTACAGTTTTGGGCCCTACATTTAAGTCTTTAATCCATTTTGAGTTGATTTTTGTGTATGACATAAAGTAAGAGTCTCATTTCATTTTTTTTTGGTATGTGAACATACAGTTTTCCTACAGTTTGTTGAAGAGACTTCCTTTTACCATTGTGTATTCTTTGTACCCTTGTCAAATATTAGTTGATCATAGATGTGTGGATTTATTTCTAGGCTTTCTACTCCGTTTTGATTTTAGGTTTTAATTAGAATGGCATTTTACCATACTGTTTTGGTTATTCTAGCTCTGTAATATATTTCAAAATCGGAATCTGTAATAATGCAACACTTTTTTTTCTTTCTCAAGATTGATTTGCCTATTCACAGTCTTTTGTGGTTTCATTTAGAATTTTAGAATTGTTTTTTCTGTTTCTATTAAAATGACCATTTGGATATTGCTAGAGATTGCATTGATCTGTAGATCACTTTGGGTAGTATGAATGTTTTAACAATATTAATTTTTCCAATCAATGAACACAGCATGTCTTTCTACTTGTTTATATCTTATTAAATTCTTTCATTAGTGATTTTAAGTTTTAAGTGTACAAGTCCTTCACCTCTTTATTTAACTTTATTCATAAAAATTTTATTCTTTTTGGGTGCTATTATAAATAGGATTGTTTTCCTAATTTCCTTTTCTGGTAATTCATTATTGGTCTATAAGTACACAACTGATTTTTGTATGCTAGTCTTGTAATCTGCAACTTTACTGAATTCTAAAGTTCTAATGGCCTTTTTTTTTAATGATGTCTTTAGTGTTTTCTATATATAAGATCATGTTGTCTGCAAACAGGAACACTCGTACTTCTTCATTTCTAATTTGGATGGCTTTGGTTTCCGCGTCTTGCCTAATTTCTTTACGACTTCCAGTTCTATGTTACTGTGTCACTTCTGTTGTACTAAAAACTATCATTAAAGGTCATCACATTATGTGTGATTTGGACCAAGACAGGAATTTTTGAAGAGAAGAGCTGTGAGCTGAGACTAATGCATGAATGTGAGTTGGTCAGAGAGAGAGTGTGTTTTTACCAGAAGCTGATGATGGTGAGAGAGCGCTTATGGAGATAGAACCACATGTGCAGAGGCCTTTTGGTGACAGGAAACCAGGGTATGCTTGGAACTTTGTAATCCATGTGCATTTTTCATTTGCTCCCTTCACCAGTCCTGTTGTTTATTATCCTCTTCTTGCTCTGGCTCTCTGTTCTCAGGGGAGCAATGCGTTAACATGCCTCTTCCATCAGCTGTTTTACAGAGAAGAAGCCTGAGGAGTAGAGATGGGGAATGACTGTTCGGAATCACTTAGCTCTCCAGCAAGAGGTAGAACTGGAATTGGGATTCTAAGACTGTTTTGGCGTCACAGGCTGTTCTTTTATCAACTGCACGCTGCTACTATAGCAGTTAATCCCAGTAACCCATGATTTCAACCCTGAATTATTTGCCTCTTGTTTCAAGTAATTCTAAGGAACCACCTAATTTTACTGTCTTTGGTAAAGCTAGCATCTGTGATTAGATTTATCACACTCCCAGTTGTTCCCCTGGGAAAATGGATGGAGAACCAGAACATTCCATAAAGGCTGGTAGTAGGTATCGTAACCCTTTGAGTACCTTTTTAAAGGAGATGTATGTGGCTCATATCAGAGTCAGATTCATTTGTGAGCAATAAAAACTCCAAATAACAGTTGCTTCAAGATTAAAAGTTTTTTCTCTGTCATGTAAAACTCCACAGACAGGTAATTCAGACCTCTGTTCTGTGAAGCCATCAGGGTGCCAGCTTCTTCCCTCTTGCTCTTCTGACATCCATGCAAACCATCTCATGACCCCTGATGGCTGCGTAGGTGCTGTATTAGTTTCCTGAGGTTTAGTAACAAAGTGCCATAAACTAGGTGGCTTAACAACGGAAATTTATTGTCTCTCAGTCTAGAGACTAAAAACAGTAATGAGTATCACTGTGCTCTCTCTAAAGGATGTGGTGGCGAATCCTTCGTTGCCTCTTCTAGCTTCCGCTGCTTGCTGGCATTCTTTCCTTTTCCCTGGCTTCTGGATGTATGACTCTGATCTCTGCTTCCTTTGTCATAGGGCCGCCTTCTCTGCATTGTCTTTCCTCTGTGCCTGTCAGTGTGTCTTCCCCTGGTCTTCTCCCGGGCTGACTGTGGACAGTTTCCTCGTACAAGGGTAGCAGCTGTATGAGGTTATGGCCCGCTCTTACAGCTTTATCTTGACTACATCTGCAAAGACCCCAGTTCCGAAAAAGTTCTCATCCACAGGGACTAGGGCTTGGGACCTCACCGTGTCTTCTTCTTCTTCTTCTTTTTTCTGGAGGGAGGTAAACTTAACCTCCAGCATTCATTATATTTATATTCCATCCTGCAAAAGTAGTTGAGAAGGAGGAGGCTGTGGTTCTTTCCTCTAAAAATACTTGCTATATGGTGTTCAGAAAAATTTTGCTTACACTGGTCATACTTGGGTGCAAGGGAGGTTGGCCAGCATTGTGCCCAGTTAAATCGGAAATTCTGTTACTAAGGAAGAAGAAATAAATTCATATTGGGTGACTGCAAGCAGTCTCTGCCTTGTGGTCTAAAATTGCTCTTTAAACCAGTTTCTCTGATCTATTAGATTGCAATGTTTGACTCTCACGGAAAGTTACATGGGCATGTCACCTGTTTTAGGCTAGGGCAGTTTAAGGTTATATGGCTTCCTGAAAGTTTCGAACAGTCTAGCACCATAGTGTGATTGTGTGACTTAGTGATATGATGCTGAGCTAGTCGGTGAACTTCTCTGAGTCTCAGTTTCCTCATTTGTAAGTTAAGGATACTGAAAACCTCATGTAATTGATATATGGCCTAAGTTGGATAGTATATATGTGGAAGTTCCTGGCATAAGTAAGGTAGTCTATATCTGGCTATTAAATATGAATCTAGGAAGGATTAGATGGAGGAAAAAAGAAAAGAAAAGAGGAAGGGAAAGGAAAATTGCTTTCTGCATATAACATTCTAGTGAAAAGCAAAGCTTACCTGAAAAAATAGGTATTTTCTTCAGTATCTTTTTAAGCAAGTCATGTTTCTTTTCAGAAAATATCAATCTATTTGCTCCTAGCATTTCTTTTGATGTGACATAAAGCCATTCCATAGAGTTTGAATTGTCATTGGAAGGGTGTTTCTTAGCCAGTCAGGTCGGAAAACAATCACTGAACAGACCGTCTCACATGGCCTGATCAAGAAGCCACTACTGCTGTGGCAGTTAACCCCGGGAGTTTTCCCAGTGCCTCCTTGGGCATCGCACAGACAGCATGCTTAGCTTCTCCGACAGACACTGTAGCGGAGTATGCTAGTTGTCTTCCAGGATCCAGCTCCCCCTCTTGTTCCATGTGTTGATTTTTTTAGCATGGGCACATGGCCACCCACCCAAATGGTTGCATTTCTTAGCCTCTCTTGCCACTAGATGTGGTCATACGATCAAGCACTGGGTGAAAACATAAGTGATATGTGCACCTTCTGGGTCATGGTCTCTAGTCTCCTCTTGCTTTCTGAGATGTGGAAGTGATGCCGAGACGCCTTTGATGACTGCAGCTATTTAGGACAGGAGAACAATAAGGTAACATGAACTTTTCCTGTGTTCCTAATACCGTGGAGCTGCCACATGAGCCAGTTCTGCTTCAACTTGAATTGTTACATGAAAATAAACTATTTTGTTTAAACCACTGTTATTCAGAGTTTCATTGGCGCATTGACCTGTATCCTAGAAAATACAGAATTTGGTACCATTTTGTATTCAGCCATTGGCGGGGTGGCCAGGTGGAGGGTCAAGAACACAGTTATTGCAGTCTGGAAGGTTGACTGTCATCATTACACAATGGGAAACGATTTCAAAAGCTGTCCTACGCAATAACTTGCAAAGTGAACCACTCATGAAGACCATAGCTCTAAGAGAAAAGGTTAAAAAAACCCATGAAGTTGGAAGGTATTAACTACCTCTTTACTTCTTTCAGTAAAGTTTCCAAGGCAGATACAGATTCAGACTGAATTGTATCAATTGTAAGCAGAGATGGAAGGGAATACAACTTTCTTAAAAAAAGATCTTTCTATTGACAGAACCCTGTAAACCAACTATAATGGGAAAAAAGAAAATCATAAAAAAAGAGATCTTTCTATCTAGGCAGCAATCTGAGTTGGCTAAGCATAGAGTAATTTAGAAAGGGTTGAAAGAAGCAGCTGCTCCTGTGGCCAAACCATAGTCATGACAAGAGGTGTCTGTTAATAGCAGGAGTGGCAAGAAGATGGCTTTGGTTCCTTATGAATCTCTACCAGCTGCCTCTCAATCAGGTCTAAATAAGAATAACAATACATTTTCAAATTGCTTTTCTTCAAGTTCAGTAAGACCATCATTTTGCAAATTTAAATTGAACTTTATTGATTGACACAAACAATCTGTAAAAAGAACAGGCTTATTATGTACAAGAAACCTCAGATAAATCCATCTAACTCAAAGATCTTCAAACCAAAGTACAAGGGGTACAAGGAGATCTGTGGGTACGCAGACTCATGTAACTTTAAAGGGGACAGTTTATAGGTATTACACTTTCATGTTTATTCTTTCTAAAAACCGATCTACCTGAGAGTTTCCTCCATGGTCAACAGTCACTGTATTTCTCTTTTGCTGTCTTTCAAAATCGTCCTCTCAGTTGACTAAGAAAGGCCTACTACATCCCTGCAACCTAGCATTCTGCACATGTGCAGTCCTTGCTGATGTTTGCAGTAACTGGTGACGCATGCTAATGAGGATCAGGAGATTTTTAATGAAGCACTTAGATCATTGTTATGGGGGGAGGAACTGCATAATTTCAATTTATATATGTAGTTGTATTGCAAAGAAATAGTATGGAGGTGAGTAATCTGAGATGGAAAACAAAATAGTTACATCTTATAATTCTGTGAGGAAAGTGGAAAGAAAATAATGATTTGAGGAGCAAAAGGGACTGATAACTCGTTCACATATTTTTTAAAGTGGATGATACTGGTGTCAAATAACTATATTATTTATACTCTTGATATATTTAAAAGCTATCAGTTTATATATTTAAAATAAGTATATTTAAAATATTATAACCATTTTATTAAAAGTGTCAGAGCATACAATATGTCAGACTTGCATCTTTTTTGACACTTTAAACTTATGAGGGAGAGAAATTTTATATTTAGGTTTTAAGATGTTGGAGGGGCTTCATAGTACTTTTTTTTTTTGGTCTTTTTGCTATTTCTTAGGCCGCTCCCGCGGCATATGGAGATTCCCAGGCTAGGGGTTGAATCGGAGCTGTAGCCACCGGCCTACGCCAGAGCCACAGCAACGCGGGATCCGAGCCGAGTCTGCAACCTACACCACAGCTCACGGCAACGCCGGATCCTCAACCCACTGAGCAAGGGCAGGGACCGAACCCGCAACCTCATGGTTCCTAGTCGGATTCGTTAACCACTGTGCCACCACGGGAACTCCCATAGTACTTACATGTTCTTTAATTGTATACTCAAGCAAAAATGTTGGAAGACCACACTGCTGTTCCCCACTGTAGCTGGATTACTGCCCATAAGTACTTCCTATATGGAAGTACAGACCTTCCTGCTCCAGAGCAAATAATGGCTTTGTTTAGAATTGCTGATGACTTCTGAATGGTTGAGTATTGTCTGTGGGAGCCAAATGAAATCAGAAGTTTTGTCTGTAGAAAGTGTGGAGGAGGCTAAGCTTCAGATTTGGGTAGAATGGATGGGTCTTTAGTGTATGTCCAGACAGTAACATGAGGTTATTTGAGGTGAAGAAACATACATGGAAATGGTAACAATGTATGCCTGTCTTTTTTTTCCTTCTTTTGAGGGGTTTTCCTTTTTTTTCAGAAAAGGTTGAAAGTGTACTTTTTCATTCTTTCTGTATTTGATACCATCACATGGAGATAATCTTGATGAAACAGTGTTATTCTGCATGCTTTTCTTGTATCCAAAGCAAATACTAGTTTCCAGTCCTTTGTATTTTTTCAAATAGGGCTGTTAAGAGTTCCTATTTATGACCTGTTTTCGTCCTGCTATAGCTAGAAGGCTTGGCAAGTGTTTCCTAATGAAACATTGTATACCTTATTAGGTTTGTTGTTATTATTATTATTTTTAACAAAGGAGACTGGGGAGAATAAGTCAATGGAATGTTCTAAGAAACACTTTAGCTGAATTTTCTGATGAGGAAGAAAGTATTAGACTGTGGTTAGCAGGCCGGTCGCCTTTTAAACACACTGCGTGAGCATGGAAATCACTTGAAGAAAGCGCTAATCTCTCTTGAGCAGAAATTTCCTCTCTGCCACAGTTCTTTTTAATTGTTCCGATCAAAGCCAACTGTAGAAAAGACAGACAAAGCGTGGTGTAATTTGTCTTGTAACAGGAGTGAATTGATTTTCCATCAGTGTGAAATAAGGCATTTATTTTACCTGTGGATTTGGATACGCAGTGGAGAGTCCACCCAGCCAGGTTTCTCTGGGGACTGCCCATTCTGCCACAGGATGTCTTCTCTCCGCTAATATTTCTATCAAAGGCCCACTTCCAAAGTACTCAGTTGATTGGAATGGGGTTACAGCATTCTTTTCCTACCCAGTCTGAGCTGAGCCAACCAGACTCTCTTAAAGGGAATTTAGAGTCAGAAACTTAGAGACTAGAGTTTGTTTTCCACCTGGGACTGAGCCTATTGCTTGCAACCTTGGAGCTGGAATTCAGCCTGCCTTTGAGAAAGAACTGGCTTATCCCTAACATTAACTGAACCGGGAGCAGGAGTACAAATGGTGGCCTGCATATCATATGTTTAAATATTGGAAAGGGATAAATTAAGAAAACAAACTCAACATCACTGATTTTTAGAGAAATGCAAATCAAAGCTACAGTGAGGTACCACCTTACACCAGTCAGAATGGCCATGATTAACAGGTCAACAAATAAATGCTGGAGAGGGTGTGGAGAAAAGGGTACCCCCTACACTGTTGGAGGGAAGGTAAATTGGTACAGCTACTGTGGAAAACAGTGTGGAGGTACCTCAGAAAACTAAATATGGAACTAACTTATGATCTAGCAATCTCACTCCTGGGTGTATATCCAGACAAAACATTCATTCAAAACAATACATGCACACCTGTATGCACACCTGTGTTCACTGCAGCACTATTCACAATAGCCAAGACATGGAGACAACCATGACACATGTAAATGTCCATTGATAATGAATGGATTAAGAAGAGGTGGTATGTATACACAGTGGAATATCGCTCAGCCATAAATAAGAAGATTTGCAGCAACATGGATGTAACTAGACATTCTCATACTAAGTAGAGTAAGTCAGAAAGAGAAAGACAAATACCATGTGATATCACTTATGTGTGGAAACTAAAATATGGCACAGATGAACCTGTTTACAAAACAAACAGATCACAGACATGGAGAGCAGACTTGTGGTTGCCAAGGGGGAAGAGGGAGGGAGTAGGATGCATGGGGAATTTGGGGTTGGTGGATGCAAACTTACTTTCAGAATGGATGGGCAATGGTGTCCTACTGTACAGCACAGGGACCTGTTTGTGATTGGGTCGCTTTGCTGTACAACAGAGATGGAAGACACATTGTAAATCAGCCATACTTTAATAAAAATATAAAAACATAAAAAATACACTTTAGAAACCAAATAAACAGGTAAATAAATAAATATGTGTATATACATAAAAAAGAAAAACTATTAAGATTTTTTATCTTGCTGTCTTGATAAATATAACTTATAATAACCTTGGAGGTGAAGTTTGAAAACTTAAAAGTTCTGAGGCTCATCAGAATTCTGCAATAGGAGTTCCCTTTGTGGCTCAGAGGTAACAAACTCTACTAGTATCCATGAGGATGTGGGTTTAATCCCTGACCTTGCTCAGTGGGTTAAATATCCAGCATTGCCATCAGCTTAAGTGTACATTGCAGACACAGCTTGGATGTGGTGTTGCTGTGGCTGTGGAATAGGGCCTGCAGCTGCAGCTTTGACTTGACCTCTAGCTGCAGCTTCTGTTCGATACGGGAACTTCCATATACCATGGGTGCAGCCCTAAAAAGAAAAAAAAAAAAAAAAGAATTCTGCAATAGAAAGTGACTTTGAGGAGAAAGATGGTTTATAGCCCCTTCTCTTTCTATAAAGCACCATAGAGGGCCATGAATTGCCGGTACTGGACACTCCAGGAGCTCATTAAAGTACCATTCACCTTGGCTATGCTTTGGGACTAGAAGTGCACACCTGCAGAACAGTCTGTCCTTGGAAAGACAGATCCAGAAAAAGGCTGTTCCAAGTCCTGGAAAAAAAACTCAGGCCCACTGGGGGCAGGGAATTCTGGGGCCTTGCGTGCCCAGACAATGTTCTCCAAAGGGCTATGTGGGCTCTGGAGAGGCACAGTATTTTTTTTTTTAATAGGCCTTACTTTTAGAGCAGTTTTAGGTTCAAGTTTTAGCAGTATTGGTCAGGAGTTTCCCATGGCAGAGCTCCTACATGCTCCCTGTTCCCGCTCTTACAAAGGGGAGTCTATGCATGTGTAGGAATATCTTTTTAACCCCATGGACTCTACCTCATGGGAAAGGGCACAGTCCGGAGAGAGCAAGATTGGGGCACTCTGAACTTCCGAGGCCAGGGGAGAGGTCCCTCCTGCCTGGGTCTAAAGGCAGTGTTGAAAATGAATAAGATAAACTGAATTAATTAAATAAGAGACAAGACTAAAGCAGTCCCAGGGACCTTTCAGTTCCTGGTTTTAGTCCCTTGCAAGGCTCTGTTTTCCTCCTCTAGTTTTGTTTTTGTTTTTTAAGACACTATGGCTGTCTTTTTTTTTTTTTTTTTTTTTGGTCGTTTTTTACTGTTGTTGATTTGCAGTCTTGTGTCAATGCCTGCTGTATAGCAGAGTGACTCAGTTAGACACAAACATACGTTATTAGACATTCCTGCCCATCATGGTCTGTCCTTGGAGATTGGGTGCAGTTCCCTGTGCTGTGCAGTATACACAGTACGACCTCGTTTATCCATTCTAAATGTAGTAGTCTGCATCTAGTACAGTTTGCAAACCCCTAGACCATCCCATTCCCTCCTGGGCATCCTTTTTTTCTTTCTTTAAGTTTTCAGTTTTGTTTTTGGTTGCTGTTTAGTTGAAATTTATTTTTAATTGAGGTATGGTTGATATACAATATTATGTAAGTTATAGGTGTACAATATAGTGAGTCACAATTTTTAAAGGCTATGCTTCATTTGTAGTATAAATGAAGTATTACAAAATATTGGCTTTACTGCCTGTGTTGTACCGTGTATCCTACGGCTTATTTTATGCATAATAGTTTGTGCCTTTTAATCTCCTGCCCCTGTATTGCCCCTTCCCCATCCCTCTCCCCACAGGGAACCACTAGTTTGTTCTCTGTGTCAGGGAGTCTGCCTCTCTTTTTGTTTTATTCACTAGTTTATCGTGACTATGTGATATCATATGTGATATCATATAGTATTTGTCTTTCTCTGACTATTCCACTAATCGTAATACCGTTTAAGTCCATCCGTGTTGGTTCAGATGGCAAGATTTCATTCTTTTTTTGTGGTGAGTTTTTCATTGCGCGCGCGCACGCGCACACACACACACACACACACACACACACACACACCCCAGAACATCTTCATCTGTTGATGAGCACTTAGTTTGCTTCCGTATCTTGGCAATTGTAAATAATGCCACAGAGAACATTGGGGTGAGTGTATCTTTTCAAATTAACATTTTAGGGGATTTTTTGGATGTATACCCAGGAGTGGAGTTGCTGGGTCATGTGGTAGTTTTATTTTTAGTTGTTGTTTTTTTTTTCCCTCCTTTTTTAAATGGCCATACCTGCACTGGGGGTCAAATCTGAGCTGCAGTTGACCATAGCAACGCTTATCCATGCTGCACCTGCGACCTCTGCTGCAGCTTGTAGCAATGCTGTATCCCTAACCCACTGGGTGAGGCCGGGAATCAAACCTGTAACTTCACCAAAACTATGCCCGGTTCTTAACCCACTGAGTTACAGTGGGAACTCCTATTTTTTGTTTCTTGAGAAACCTGTTTTCCATGGTGAATTGCACCCATTTACTTTCCTGCCAGTGACGTATGAGGGTTCCCTTTTCACCACGTGCTGACCAACGTTTGTTATTTGACACGTGTGAGGTAGTAGCTCACTGCAGTTTTAGTTTGCATTTCCCTGATGCTTAGCGATGTTCAGCATCTTTCCATGTTGCCATCTGTGTGCCTTCTTTGGAGAAGTGTCTATTCAGGTCTTCTGACTGTCTTTTAATTGAGTTTTTTGTTTTAATGTTGAGTCGTATGAGCTGTTCATATATGTTGGGCATTAATCCCTTATCAGTCACATCGTTTGCGGGTATTTTCTCCCATTCAGTAGTAGGATGTCTTTTCATCTGGTCAATGGCTTCCTTTGCTATGCAAAAGCTTTTAAGTTTAATTAAGTTGCATTTGTTTATTTTTGCTTTCATTTCCTTTAGGAGGCTAATGCTACTATTTATTTATGTCAAAGAGTGTTCTGCCTATGTTTTCTCATAGGAGTTATATGGTTTCCAGTCTTATATTTAGATTTTTAATCTATTTTGAGTTTATTTTTGTATATGTTGTTGGCGAATGATGTGATTTCATCCTTTCCATGTAGCTGTCCCTTTTTCCCGGTGTCACTTATCAAAGAGCCTCTGTTTTCTCCATTGCGTAGTCTTGCCTCCTTTGTTATAGATTATAGACCGTAAGTGTGTGGGTTTATTTCTGGTCTCCACATCCTATTCCATTGATCTATGAAGACATTACACATTCTTGTAAAATGTGTCTCTATTTTCCTTAAGCTATTTTTTTATGCGATATTACTTATAAGCTTTGAGACCTAACTAAGAAAACTAGGATAGCCAACTAGGAAATTTTGAGTTGCCAATGCAATTAAAATTTCATTACCTGAATTTATATATTTACTTTGTGTTTGCTTTAAAAATGAGGTCACATTCATTTTATAATTCCTATAATATCTCGTGAGGTAAGAGCCACGCTTTCTGTTTTGCAGATATTGAAATGTAAGTTCAGCTAACTTGCACAAACTTCCGAACAAGGTATTGTGATGAAGAAAGGGGACTTGAGTTTATCTCTTCAGACGTCAGTGTGCATGAGAAAGTACCCGCAGTGAATCAGGAGGATACTTCTTCCTACAAAATTATTAGGAACAGGGTAACACTAGATCAAAACATCATTTGTGTTCATTTTTAGAGCAGTGATCCTTTTGACATTTCCTCTTAAGAAAGGGTAAATGACAAAAATAAGAGACTTTAATTGTTAACATACTTTCCTTTGGTGGCTTACAACAGGTGCTAAGTCAAGAGTGCACTTGCTAAGTGGGGGTGTGTAAGATGTAAACCCAAGAGCAACTCTTTCTAGATACAGTAGGAAGCTGGGATGGGAAAGAGAAGCAGGTGTCATGTCTCCACTGAGGAATGCAGACATTCCTCCGAGGTTTAGGTGTGCAGAAATTTCTGGTACTATTTCTTGTCAGAATGAAAGGGAAGGCGTGGTGTGTGGGCAGGGAACTCCTCTTTGGTTTTGGCAGTTTGCCTCCCTGAAAATGAAGGTGGGACAGGTGCCCAGAGAGTAAGTCTGCCAGAAGTTAACAGACTCTTTGGGTACATAAGGAATAAGGGGTGTGTGTGTGTGTGTATGTGTGTGTGTGAAGCCAGTGAATATGCTAAGATTATTATGAAAAAAGAGAGACCCTAGAAGAATAAGCATCAGAAAACTTAAATAAAATACACTCATACAGTGTGATGGGTTAGGCGTTATTTTCCTCAACTTATAGGTGAGGACATTGAAGCTCAGAAGAGTGAGGTAATTTGACCAAGAATATATAGTTAATAATAATTAATTACTAGTCTTAAACCTTTAGACAAACCAGGTCAACTCCAAAGTCCCTCATAACACAGACCAAATATCAAATATAAACATATTCAGTTTTAGGTAGAGCTGCTCTATCCAAAGTTGATATCTTAGGGTCATTATCTTAGGGTCATTTTTCTCAGCGCCTGCTTTGTTCTTGTTTAGTGTTTCCCTGTACTTCTGTCACCCTTGGCCACTGTTGCTCCCCCCTCTTGCATTGCATGGCCTAATTGGATGTTTCATGTTGTATTCTCTTGCCCACCTGTAGCAGATTTACCTGGGGTGTTTGGAGTCTACCACAGTTCTACAGAATCTTAGTCTCTAGGCGTAAGATCAGGAATCCACATCCTACCACTCCGTTCCAAATGATCCTGAAGTACACTAAACGCTGAGAAGCATCGGGCAGGTATATTTGATGAGTAAGAGTTAGGAATAAGAAGGAGAGGATAAAGTGAGGAGCTACCACATGACATACTGAATGTGCATATTTAGGTATATAACATGCATCACTTATTTATCCTACGTATTTACATATGTCAGCATGCCAGATTTCTCATGTTCACTTCAGTCATCTGGAGCCCAGCTTCAAATCAGAAGTAAATTGGACACCCCCAAACAACAGGTAGTCCATACGTATTTCCCTAATTGGAAAGAAAGGTGATGGGAGAGATCCCAGACGCTGTATTTCCATTAAGAGTTTGAAGCCAGTCTTGAAACAGAGCCTGCTATTTTAGAACATCATAAAAGTCCACTTTTAAAATTTCACAAGTGAGGCTTTCTAGCCCTTTGTGTGTTTACAGTAGACCAGGCTAGAAATTAAGAAGAAATGTGGCTGTGTCTGAGGAAGAATCCCTGAGCAGAGAAAGTGGGCAGCAGAAGCAGAGGTTTCACCAAATACAAAGGTATCTGGTTAGGTCAGTGAGAAGAATGCAAACAGCTTGCTTCAGTGCCCATCGAAGGAATGACCACATGACATCCAGAAATGGATGCTTAGGCTAGTAATTCCAAACTTCAGCTGCTCCGAATTTAAAACTTTGGATTCATCCTCGACTTTCATTTTTCTCTCACATCGTACGTCTATTCTGTCAGCAAATCGCATCGCTTCTGCCTTCAGCACGTGTGCGGAATTCACCTGCTTCTCACCACCTCCACTACCACCTTATCCCAGTTACCATCGTCCCTGTCTGGATTATTGAAACAACCCGCTAAATGATTTTTGAGATTTTCTTGCCACTTAGAGTGTATTCTCAATGTAGCAGTTGGAAAGATCTGCAGAAACAAAACTTAGACTGCGTTACTCTTCTGCCCAGACCTTCACATGGCTTTACCATCTCTTATAGATTCTAAGGCCACATCACTCGAAGGCCCCATGCCTAAGCCCCGTTATCTCCTCTCGCTAATCCCTCTTACTTTCCCCTTGTCATACTCCTCCAGAACAGTCGCGAGGCTGCTGAACCTTGAAGATGCCAGTCGTCTCAGAGCTGAAGCACATGTTTTTTCCCCTAGAACATTTTTTCCTTTACTCAAAGTTTTCCCAGTAAGAAATTCCCAGATATCCTATTTAAAATGAAAATCCTCTTACTACGTCTGAGACATCATCTCTGGAGAGGGGAAAATTGAGAAACACACTATCGTCTTCACTCATCTCTTCTCCTCTCCGCTTCTTCCATAATTTCCCAGGCTAAAGAGGGATGTGGCTTCTTTTTCTTTCTTGCATAAATCTCTATGATCAGCCCTTTAAATTCTAAGGCTTGTGCCAAATCAAGCCTGCCACCCGTTTTTGTGTGGCCCATGAACTCAGAATGACTTTATCCTTTTTAAACAGTTGAAAGAAACCCCAAAGAATCATGTTTTGTAACATGTAGAAATTATACGAAATTCGGATTTCAGTCCTTAAATAAAGTTTTATTGGAACACAGCCATGCCCGTTCATTGCACATTGTCTATGGCTGTTTAGTGTCACAGTGGTAGAGTTGAGTAGTTGTCACAGAGACTGTGTGATCTGCAAAGCCCCAAATGTTTATTTCTGGCCCTTTATAAAGAAAGTTTGTTGACTGCTAATATAGGAGAACATCTGTCTGACTTGGGATAGGGAAGGATTTCTTAAGACATGAAAAGTACTAGTCACAAAGGAAAAGATTGAGAATTCAATTATGGTAACGTTAATCCCAGATGAAAAAGAAAAATCCGTAACTTTACATGTGAATGACCTGGTTAAGAGAAAACTGTCATCCGTGCTCCTTGCCTATGTTTCGAGCTTTTTATTTTATAAGAGCTGCGTGAACAGTGCTCACATTTTTTCAGGGTTCATTTTAAATATCACTTCTTTATGTAGCTCTTCCTTCTCTCTCTCCTACTTTTTTATGTGAGGTTGTTTCTAGTCCTTTGACTCTGGCGTATTTGTCCTTTGCTGTGCCAGTGACTCACTGTCTTTATTACTATAACATCACAATAAATCTCTAAATTTGGTATGCAGATCTTTCTGATCTTATTGTTTTTTTTTTTGTTTTTAAAATTATAGTTGATTTGTAATATTCTGTCAATATCTGCTGTACAGCAAAGTGACCCAGTTATACATATATATTCATTCTTTTTCCCATATTATCTTCTATCATTTTCTGTCACAGGTGACTGGATACAGTTCCCTGTGCTATATAGCGGGACCTCATTGTTCATCCATTTTAAATGTATAGTTTGCATCTATTAACCCCAAACTCCCAATCCGTCCCACTCCCTCCCTGTCCTCATTGGCAAGTCTGTTCTCTGTGTCCGAGTCTCTTTCTGTCCTGTAGACAGGATCATCTGTGCCATATTTTAGATTCCACATGTAAGTCATTTATGGTATTTGTATTGCTCTAACTTACCTCACTTAACATGAGAGTCTCTAGTTCCATCCATGTTGCTGCAAATGGCGTTAATTCTTTTTATGGCTGAGGAGTATTCCATTGCATATATGTACCACCTCTTCTTCTTTTTTTTTAAATGATTTTTATTTTTTCCATTATAGCTGGTATGTAGCACCTCTTCTTAATCCATTCATCTGTCGATGGACATTTAGGTTGTTTCCATGTCTTGGCTACTGTGAATAGTGCTGTGGTGAACATAGGTGTGAATGTGTCTTTTTGAGTGAAAATTTTGTCCAGATATATGCCCAGGAATGGGGTTGCTGGATGTATGGTAGTTCTGTATTTAGTTTTCTGAGGTACCTCCATACTGTTTTCCACAGTGGCTGTACCAATTTACATTCCTGCCAACAGTGCAGGAGGGTACCCATTTTTCCACACCCTCTCCAGCATTTGTTGTTTGCTGACTTATTAACCATAGCCATTCTGACTGGTGTGAGGTTGTACCTTATTGTAGTTTTGATTTACATTATTCTAATAATTAGGGATGTTGAACATTTTTTCATGTGCCTGTGGCCATCCATATGTCTTCTTTGGAGAAATGTCTATTTAGGTTTTCTGCCCATTTTTCAATTGGGTTGTTTGTTTGTTTTGCTGTTGAGTTGTATGGGTTGTTTGTATATTTTGGAGATTGAGCCCTTGTCAGCTGCATTGTTTGCAACTTTTTTCTTCCATTCTGTGGCTTGTCTTTTTTTTTTTTTAATGGTTTCCTTTGCTCTGCAAAATATTTAAAGTTTGATTAGGTCCTATAGGTTTATTTTTGTTTCTATTTCTATTGCCTTAGGTGACTGACTTAAGAAAACATTTGTATGGTCGATGTCAGAGAATGTTTTGTCTATGGTCTCTTCTAGAAGTTTTATGGTGCCTTGTCTTATGTTTAAGTCTTTAAGCCATTTTGAGTTTATTTTTGTGCATGGTGTGAGGGTGTATTCTAGTTTCATTGGTTTAGATTCAGCTGTCCAGTTTTCCCAGCACCAGTTGCTAAAGAGACTGTTGTTTTCCCATTTTATATTCTTGCCTCCTTTGTTGAAAATTAACTGACCATAGGCATGTGGGTTTATTTCCGGGTTCTCTATTCTGTTCCATTGGTCTGTATGTTGGTTTTTGTTCCAGTGCCGTACTGTCTTGATCCCTCTAACTTTGTTATTGTCTGAAGTCTAGAAAAGTTATGCCTCCAGTGATCTTAGTCTCTCTTAGAACTTTCTTAGTTTTGTGTGATCCCTTGAGCTTCCACATAAATTTTAGAGTGATTTTGTCAGACATTATCAAGAAAACATTTGGGATTTTAATCATACTATCTTTGATTTTACAAGCCAGTTTGCAGATGTTGACACTTTATGATATTTGGTCTTTCCATCTACTAAAATTTTTATGAAAAAAAATCCATAACCTACATTTAACAAACATCAGCATTTTTAAAAATTTTTTTGTATTTTTTTTATTTTCCCACTGTACAGCAAGGGGGTCAGGTTATCCTTACATGTATACATTGCAATTACAGTTTTTCCCCCACTCTTTCTTCTGTTGCAACATGAGTATCTAGACATAGTTCTCAATGCTATTCAGCAGGATCTCCTTGTAAATCTATTCTAGGTTGTGTCTGATAAGCCCAAGCTCCCGATCCCTCCCACTCCCTCCCCCTCCCATCAGGCAACCACAAGTCTCTTCTCCAAGTCCATGTTTTTCTTTTCTGAGGAGATGTTCATTTGTGCTGGATATTAGATTCCAGTTATAAGTGATATCATATGGTATTTGTCTTTGTCTTTCTGGCTCATTTCACTCAGGATGAGATTCTCTAGTTCCATCCATGTTGCTGCAAATGGCATTATGTCATTCTTTTTTATGGCTGAGTAGTATTCCATTGTGTATATATACCACATCTTCCGAATCCAGTCATCTGTCGATGGACATTTGGGTTGTTTCCACGTCCTGGCTATTGTGAATAGTGCTGCAATGAACATGCGGGTGCATGTGTCTCTTTTAAGTAGAGCTTTGTCCGGATAGATGCCCAAGAGTGGGATTGCAGGGTCATATGGAAGTTCTATGTATAGATTTCTAAGGTATCTCCAAACTGTTCTCCATAGTGGCTGTACCAGTTTACATTCCCACCAGCAGTGCAGGAGGGTTCCCTTTTCTCCACAGCCCCTCCAGCACTTGTTATTTGTGGATGTATTAATGATGGCCATTCTGACTGGTGTGAGGTGGTATCTCATGGTAGTTTTGATTTGCATTTCTTTTATAATCAGAAATGTTGAGCATTTTTTCATGTGTTTGTTGGCCATCTGTATATCTTCTTTGGAGAAATGTCTGTTCAGGTCTTTTGCCCATTTTTCCATTGATTGATTGGTTTTTTTGCTGTTGGGTTGTATAAGTTGCTTATATATTCTAGAGATTAAGCCCTTGTCAGTTGCATCATTTGAAACTATTTTCTCCCATTCTGTAAGTTGTCTTTTTGTTTTCTTTTGGGTTTCCTTTGCTGTGCAAAAGCTTTTCAGTTTGATGAGGTCCCATGGGTTTATTTTTGCTCTAATTTCTATTACTTTGGGAGACTGCCCTGAGAAAATATTCATGATGTTGATGTCAGAGAGTGTTTTGCCTATGTTTTCTTCTAGGAGTTTGATGGTGTCCTGTCGTATATTTAAGTCTTTCAGCCATTTGGAGTTTATTTTTGTGCATGGTGTGAGGGTGTGTTCTAGTTTCATTGCTTTGCATGCAGCTGTCCAGGTTTCCCAGCAAGGCTTGCTGAATAGACTTTCTTTTTCCCATTTTATGTTCTTGCCTCCCTTGTCAAAGATTAATTGACCATAGGTGTCAGGGTTTATTTCCGGATTCTCGATTCTGTTCCATTGGTCTGTCTGTCTGTTTTGGTACCAGTACCACACTGTTTTGATGACTGTGGCTTTGTAGTATTTCTTGAAGTCTGGGAGAGTTATGCCTCCTGCTTGGTTTTTGTTTCTCAGGATTGCTTTGGCGATTCTGGGTCTTTTGTGGTTCCATATAAATGTTTGGATTGTTTGTTCTAGTTCTGTGAACAATGTCATGGGTAATTTGATAGGGATTGCATTGAATCTGTAGATTGCTTTGGGTAGTATGGCCATTTTCACAATATTGATTTTTCCAATCCAGGAACATGGAATATCTTTCCATTTCTTTACATCTTCTTTGATTTCTTTGATTAAAGTTTTATAGTTCTCGGCATATAGGTCCTTTACCTCTTTGGTCAGGTGTATTCCGAGGTATTTGATTTTGTGAGATGCAATTTTAAAAGGTATCGTATTTTTGTATTCCTTTTCTAATGTTTCATTGCTGGTATACAGAAATGCAACTGACTTCTGAATGTTAATCTTATATCCTGCCACTTTGCTGAATTTATTAATCAGTTCAAGTAGTTTTGGGGTTGAGTCCTTAGGGTTTTCTATATATAGTATCATGTCATCTGCATACAGTGACAGTTTGATCTCTTCTCTTCCTATATGGATGCCTTTGATTTCTTTTGTTTGTCTAATTGCTGTGGCTAGGACTTCCAAAACTATGTTGAAGAGCAGTGGTGAGAGTGGGCATCCCTGTCTTGTTGCAGATTTGAGTGAGAAGGCTTTCAGTTTTTCCCCATTGAGGATTATATTTGCTGTGGGTTTATCATAAATGGCTTTGATTATATTCAGGAATGTTCCTTCTATACCCACTTTGGCGAGGGTCTTGATCATGAATGGATGTTGAACTTTGTCAAATGCTTTTTCTGCGTCTATTGAGATGATCATATGATTTTTGACCTTTTTTTTTGTTAATGTGGTGTATGATGCTGATTGATTTGCATATGTTGAACCATCCTTGTGAACCTGGGATGAACCCAACCTGGTCCTGGTGTATAATTTTTTTGGTATGTTGTTGGATTCGGTTGGCTAAGATTTTGTTGAGAATTTTTGCATCTATATTCATCAATGATATTGGCCGATAGTTTTCTTTTTTGGTGGTATCTCTGTCTGGTTTTGGAATGAGGGTGATGGTGGCCTCAAAATGTCTTTGGGAGTATTCCTTATTCTTCAGCCTTTTGAAAGAGTTTAAGGAGGATGGGCACCAATTCCTCTTTATATGTTTGATAGAATTCACCTGTGAAGCCATCTGGTCCTGGACTTTTATTTGTAAGGAGTGATTTTATGACCTCTTCAATTTCATTTCTAGTGATCGGTCTGTTCAGTTGGTCTGTTTCTGCTTGATTCAGTTTTGGCAGGCTGTAAGATTCTAGAAAATTGTCCATTTCTTCCAGATTGTCAAACTTGTTGCCATACAGTTGTTCATAGTATTCTCTTATGGTTTTTTGTATTTCTGCTGTATCCGTTGTGATTTCTCCTTTTTCATTTATAATTTTGGTTATTTGGGTTCTTTCTCTCCTCTTTTTAGTGAGTCTGGCCAGGGGTTTGTCAATTTTGTTCACCTTTTCAAAGAACCAGCTCTTGGTTTTATTAATTTTCTCTATTGTTTTTTGAGTCTCTATTTTATTGATTTCTTCTTTGATCTTTATAATTTCCTTCCTTCTGCTGACTTTAGGACTTTTTTGTTCTTTTTCTAATTCGTTTAGGTGGAGGGTTAAGTTGTCAATCTGGGATCTTTCTTCTTTTTTGAGAAAGGCCTGTATTGCTATAAATTTCCCTCTGAGCACTGCTTTCGCAGCATCCCATAGATTTTGAGAGGTTGTGTCTTCATTATCATTTGTTTCAAGGTAGTTTTTAATTTCCTTCTTGATTTCCTCATTGACCCATTGGTTTTTTAGTAGCATGTTGTTTAGTCTCCATGGAGTAGGTTTTTTCTCTTTGCTTTTCCCATGGTTGATTTCTAATTTCATGGCATTGTGGTCAGAGAAGATACTTGAGATAATTTCTACGCTCCTAAATTTATTGAGATTCACTTTGTGTCCCAATATGTGGTCGATTCTTGAGAATGTTCCATGAGCATTTGAGAAGAATGTGTATTCTGCTTTTTTTGGATGTAGTGTCCTGAAGATATCAATTAAGTCTAACTTTTCTATTGTTTCCTTTAGGATCTCTGTTGCTTTATTGGTTTTCTGTCTAGAGGATCTGTCCATTGATGTGAGGGGGGTATTAAGGTCTCCTACTATGATTGTATTCTCATCAATATCTCCCTTTATGTCTGTTAATATTTGTTGTATGTATCTGGGTGCTCCTCTATTTGGGGCATATATGTTGATGATAGTAACATCCTCTCCTTGGATGGATCCCTTAATCATTAAATAGTGTCCTTCTTTGTCTTTCTTTATGTCTTTTGTTTTAAAGTCTATTTTGTCTGATATGAGCGTTGCGACTCCTGCTTTTCTGTCATGTCTATTGGCATGAAATATTTTTCCCCGCCCTTTCACTTTCAATCTATATGTATCTTTTGTTCTAAGGTGAGTTTCTTGTAGGCAGCATATTGAAGGTTTTTGCCTTTTTATCCACCCTGTGTCTTTTGATTGGGCATTCAGTCCATTGACATTTAAGGTGATAATTGATAGATGATTATTTATTGCCATTTGAACCTCGTGTTCCAGTTGATTCTATGGTTCTCCATTCTTCCTTTCTTTTTTTTTTTTTTTTTTGGTTGGATGGTCTCCTGTTATTATCTGCTTGAGTGTATTTTTTTTTTTTCATTTTTTGCAGATGCAATATTTGGTTTTGGCTTGTGGTTGCCCTGTTTTTTAAGTATGCTAACCCCTTCCCATAATTGTGTGTTTTAGCCTGATGGTCCTGTAAGTTCAAACACTTCATTACTATATTAAAATTAAGAAGCGAGACATACATTTAAACAAAAAGGGTTATTTACCTCCTGACATCCCTTGCCCACATTTTATGGTTTTGATGACTCTTTTTTATTTTTTTTTCTTTTTAATTTTATTTTGTTTGAAGCATGTTCATGATTAAATCTGTATGCTGGCTTATTTGAGTGACTGCTCTCTGACTGCAGTTTCCTCAGTCCTAGTTCTTCCTCTTCTTCTTCTTCTTTTTTTTTTCTTTTCTTTTTTCTTCCCTTTCCTTCCTTTCTTTTTGGTTTAGAGAAGCCCTTTCAATATTTCCTTTAACCTGGGTTTTGTGTTGCTGTATTCTTTAAGTTTTTGTTTGTTGGGAAAAATTTTTATTTCCCCTTCTATTTTAAATGATATTCTTGCTGGATAGAGTATTCTAGGTTGCATATTTTTTCCTTTTAGCACTTTAAATATCTCTTGCCATTCCCTCCTGGCCTGTAGTGTTTCTGTAGAGAAATCAGCTGATATTCTTATGGGGGTTCCCTTGTAGGTAACATTCTGTTTTTCTCTTGCTGCCTTGAGGATCCTCTCTTTATCACTAACTTTTGCCATTTTTATTATGATGTGTCTTGGTGTGGGTCTGTTTGGGTTCAGTTTGTTTGGGGCCCTCTGTGCTTCTTGTATCTTGAATCCAGTATCCTTTAGATTTGGGAAGTTTCCAGCAATAATTTCTTCAAATATATTTTCCATTCCCTTATCTTTTTCTACTCCTTCTGGAATTCCTATTATGCGTAGATTGGCCCGCTTTATATTATCCCATAGGTCTCTTATATTGCTTTCCAGTTTTTTGATTCGGTTTTCTGTCTGTTGACCAGATTGAGTGATTTCCATTATTCTATCTTCCATATCACTGATTCGTTCTTCTGCATTATTCATTCTGGTTTTTACTGCCCCTAGTTCAGTTTGCATCTCTGCAAATGAATGTTCTAGTTTTTCTTGGCTCCTCCTTATATTTTCTAGTTCCTTTCTGAGGGTATCTGCATTACTGTTCATATCTTCTCTTAATTCCTTCAGTATTTTCAGTATTTCTCTTTTGAACTCCAGGTCTGTCTGACTGCAGAGATCTGTTTCATTGTTGACTGTTTTAGGTGAGTTCTCCTGTTGGTTTGACTGGGGGTGGTTTCTCAGCTTCTTCATCTTGCTTGTTGTTTTCTTTCTCCTGAGGGAGTTGTACTCTCCGTTATCAGGCAGTGTTTGCCTTGTCACTGCCGTGGAATATTTCCTGAGGGCTGGCGTTGTTGGTCAATCTTTTTTGAGGCAGTATGGCTTTTCTGGAGTGTTGATGGGGCTAACAGTGTTTCTTTGAAGCAAAGGAGGACTTCCTGAGGGCAGACAGGACTGAGAGGTCCACACCACGATGGTAGCAGATTTCACTTGGTCATGCAGAGCTTGCTCTGGTGTTTTTAGGCTGTGGGGTTCTTGCAGGGGGTTGGCGGTGTTGGGCAGCTGCTCTTCAGGGGTGCATCACCCTCTGGGGGCTGGAGCAGCTATCTGGGTCACTGAGAACCTACGAGGCTCTTCCCTAGGGTAGCCCAACTCAGAAGGACAGCCTGAGAATGTAGGCGGATCTTTTAACAGTCTGGCCGAGCTTGTTGCAGCTTTTCTGGGCTGCAGGGGCTCTTCCAGGGGGCTGGTGGTGCTGAGCAGTTTGATAACATATTTTTAAATAACTTACATCTTGATGAAGGAATCACAAGGCCAATTAGGAAATATTTCCAAAATAATGACAATTAAAATACACTCAAGTTTATAGGCTTTTAAGCTTGCCTTAGGAAATTAGAAAAACAAGAACACCCAAATAAAATAGAAGGAAATAATAAAGAAATCAATGAAATAGAAAGCAAATAATAGAAAAAATTAACAGACAGAAAAAAAATGGTTCTTTGAAAAGGCCAACAAAATTGAGAAACCCGTAGTTAGACTGATCAGTAAATATAAAGATAGAACACAAATTATAAACATCAGAAAGTAAAATCACTACAAATCTTACAGACATTAAAAGAATAATAACGCACTATGAGCTGTTTTATGCCATTAACCTAAACAACTTAAATGAACAGACATTCCTTTTTTAAAATACATGTTAATAAAACTGGAACAGATAAAATAATAAATCTGGATAGCCCTCTATCTGTTGAAAAAATTAAATTCATTTTCTTTTTTTTTTTTTTTTTTTTTTTTTTTTTTTTTTTAATTTATTTTTTTGTCTTTTGTCTTTTTTTTTTTTTTTTTTTTTTTTTTGTTGTTGTTGTTGCTATTTCTTGGGCCACTCCCGCGGCATATGGAGGTTCCCAGGCTAGGGGTTGAATCGGAGCTGTAGCCACCGGCCTACGCCAGAGCCACAGCAACGCGGGATCCGAGCCGCGTCTGCAACCTACACCACAGCTCACGGCAACGCCGGATCCTTAACCCACTGAGCAACGGCAGGGACCGAACCCGCAACCTCATGGTTCCTAGTCGGATTCGTTAACCACTGCGCCACGACGGGAACTCCTAAATTCATTTTCAAAAAACATTCCCACAAAGAACCCCCAGGCCAAGATGGCTTTACACTGAATTCTACCAAATAAATAATAATGAAATAAAAATAATTTCACATAGGAGTTCCCATTGTGGCTCAGTGGAAACAAACCCAACTAGTATCCATGAGGATGTGGGTTCGATCCCTAGTCCCCCTTGGTGGGTTAAGGTTCTGGCATTACCTTGAGCTGTGGTATAGGTCTCAGACACAGCTCGGATCTCCAGTTGCTGTGGCTGTGGCTCCAGTCTGACCCCTAGCCTGGGAACCTCCATAGGTCACACCTTTGCCGCCTCCCCCCAAAAAAAACTCACATAAAACTCTTCTACAGATATGGCAGAAAAAGGAATCATTGACCAAATTATGATTGTAAGAACAAGTTTGGTAAATATGGCTTGTGTGGCTTGTTAAGCACAGCACAACAGAAATCGCAATGACTGAAATTCTTACAGAGGAGAAAGACCTGCCGTAGGAGCAACAGGAGTGTGAGAGACAGTGGCCTGAGGGACGGCATTTTTCTAATTCTGAAATGTGCTTTGTCATTACTAAAGAACTGTGATGGGAAGTTTAAGGTAGCATTTCTTCACCAATAACTTCAAAGAAGTCCTCTGGAGTGGATAACAAAAGAAAGGTTGGCTGATAGCTAAGAAATCATTATAATCAGTTACAGTTCTGGTTGATAAAATATATAATGATTTACTCTTTGTCCATGCCTATAAATATTAGGATTCAGCAGAAACATACAAATAGTTCTGTATTAAAATACACGGTAATGCTGGATCCTTAACCCACCGAGAAAGGCCAGGGATTGAACCCCCAACCTCATAGTTCCTAGGCAGATTTGTTTCTGCTGCACCATGACAGGAACTCACACATTTAAGTCTTGAAGCCATTTTGAGTTTGTTTTTGTGCATGGTGTGAGGGTGTGTTCCAGTTTCATTGATTTACATTCAGCTGCCCAGTTTTCCCATCACCACTTGCTGAAAAGACTTTTTCCCATTTTGTATTCTTGTCTCTTTTTTGAAGATTAATTGCCTGTTGGTATGTGGGTTTATTTCTGGGTTCTCTATTCTGTTCCCTTGGTCGGTCTGTCTGTTGTGGTACCACTACCACACTGTCTTGATGACTGTGGCTTTGTAATATTGCCTGAAGTCTGGGAGAGTCATGCCTCCTGCTTGGTTTTTGTTCCTCAAGATTGTGTTGGCCATTCTGGGTCTTGTGTGGTTCCATATAAATTTTTGGATGGTTTTTTCTAGTTCTGTGAAAAATGTCATGGGTAATTTGCTAGGGATTGCATTGAATCTGTAGATTGCTTTGGGTAGTATGGCCATTTTTATAATATTAATTTTTCCAACCCAGTAGCTTGGGATATCTTTTCATTTCTTTGCATCTTCTTTAATTTCCTTGATTCGTGTTTTATAGTTCTTAGCATATAAGTCTTTCACCTCCCTGGTCAGGGTTATTCCCAGGTATTTGATTTTTTGGGGTGCAATTTTAAAAGATAATGTATTTTTACATTCTTTTTCTAGTATTTTATTGTTCGTGTACAGAAATGTGACTGATTTCTGAATGTTAATCTTATATCCTGCTACTTTGCTGAATTTTTTGATCAGTTAGAGAGGTATGGAAGTTTCTTAAAAAACTAAAAATGGAACTACCGTATTATCCAGCAGTCCCACTTCTTGGCATATATCTAGAGAAAACCATAATTTAGAAAGATAACATGACCTCAGTGTACACTGCAGCACTTTTTGCAAAAGCCAAGACGCGGAGGCACCTTAAATGTCCATCAGCAGAGGAATGGATAAGCAGCACGGATGGACCTCGAGATTATCACACTAGGGAAAGTAAGAAAGAGAGAAAAACAAATGTCATACAGTATCATTTATATGTGGAATCTGAACAAATGATACATATGAACTAATTACAAAACAGAAGCTAGACCTCAGACTTTGAAAACTAACTTATGGTTACCAAATGGGAGAGTTGTGTGTGGGGGGTTAAATTAGGAGTGTAAGATTGACATGTACATGCTACTGTGTATAAAATAGATAAGATGGAGGGTAACGTGAGAAAATGTGTGTGTGTTGTGTGTGTGTGTGTGTGTGTAACTGGGACACTTCTGTACAGCAGAAATTGACAACATTGTAACTTAACTATAATACAAATTTTAAAAAATAGATGATCAATGAGGACCTTCTCTATAGCTCAGGTAACTGTTCTCAATATTTTGTAATGGTTAACTTATATGGGAAAAGAATCTGAAGAAATGGTTATATGAATATGTATAACTGAATTACTTTGCTGTAACCTGAAACTAACACAGCATTGTAAATCAACTATAGTTCAAGATAAAATAAAAACGAAGTAAAAAAATACATCTTTTTAAAAATTTTTATTTATTTATTTATTTTTTATTTTCCCACTGTACAGCAAGGGGGTCAGGTTATCCTTAGATGTATACAAAAAATACATCTTATCTAATTTCTAAATATGCTAGGTATTTCTGATACTTTTAAAATTATTGATTTCTGGGAGTTTTCCTCGTGGCTCAGCGGAAACGAATCTGACTAGCATCCATGAAGATGCAGGTTTGATCCCTGGTCTTGCTCAGTGGGTTAAGGATCTGGTGTTGCCATGAGCTGTGGTGTAGGTCGCAGATGTGGCTACTGTAGATCTGTGCAGATCTGATGCTGCTGTAGCTGTGTTGTAGGCCAGCAGCTACAGCTCCGATTTGGCCCCTAGCGTTGGAACCTCCACATGCCATGGATGAGGCCCTAAAAAGACACACACACACACACATGCGCACAATAAATAAAATTATTGATTTCCAAATCTTGTCCTTTATGGTCAGAGAAATGTTCTCTCTTTAGGATTTCAATCCTTTAAATTTATCAAAAATTTATTAATACTTGTCTTATAGGTCAGAATGCACTTCATTTTGTTCATTGTTCCATCTGCACTTGAAAAGAATGTGCTTTCTGCTCTTTTTGAGTGTGGTATTATATATATGTGTATATTTTGGTCAAGCAGGTTGATACCATTGTTTCTTTGTTTTTATTGAGTTTAATTATTGTATCAATTTCTGAGAGAGGGTGTTAAAATTTCCAGTGGTGGCTTTGTTTGTGTTTTCACTTAACTGTCACATTTTGTTTTATGATTTTAGAAAACTCTATATACAAAGTTGTCCTTTTGGGCAGCACAGAGTTGTTGCTTTTTTACCTATTCTAACAATGGTTTTCATGTAAATATATACATACATACATACATATATATATATGTGTATATATATATATATATATATATATATATATATATATTTTTTTTTTTTTTTTTTGCTTTTTAGGGCTGTACCCATGGCATATGGAAGTTCCCAGGCTAGGGGTTGAATCAGAGCTACAGCTGCCAGCCTAAGCCACAGCCACAGCAATATAGGATCCGAGCTGCAGTTGCAATTTATACCACAGCTCATGGCAATGCTGGATCCTTAACCCACTGAGTGAGGCCAGGGATTAACTCTGCATCCTCATGGATACTAGTCAGGTTCTTAACCCACTGAGCTATGAAGGGAACTCCTCTTTCTTATATTGTAATCCTTATTTTTTTAGTCTTATTTAGTTGGTAGGATTTCCAATATTACATTTTACAGTAGCAGCGTTGGCACTAGTCTTTGTCTTATTCTGGATCCTAAGGAGATATATCTAAATTTTCATCATTAACTGTAACATTTGCTTTAGCTATTTTATAGATAGCCATTATCAAAATAATTAAGTTCTACTTTTAGTGTTCTTAGCTTCTTCTGCAAATATGTGTTCAGTTTATGAAATGCTTTTTAAAAATCTACTTTGGAGTTCCTGTCATGGCACAGCGGAAATGAATCTGACTAGGAACCATGAGGTTGCGGGTTCGATCCCTGGCCTCGCTCAGTGGGTTAAGATCTGGTGTTGCTGTGAGCTGTGGTGTAGGTCACAGATGTGGCTTGGGTCCTGCATTGCTGTGGCTCTGGTGTAGGCTGGTGGCTACAGCTCCAATTAGACCCCTAGCCTGGGAAACTTCATATGCTGCAGGTGCGGACCTGAAAAGACAAAAAAAAAAATCTACTTAAATTACTATTTTTAGGAGTTCCCATTGTGGCACAGCAGAAACAAATCTGACTAGTATCCGTGAAGATGTGGGTTCGATCCCTGGTCTCACTCAGTGGTTTAAGGATTCAGCGTTTCTGTGGCTGTGGTGTAGGCTGGCAGCTACAGCTCCAATTCAACCCCTAGAATGGGAACTTCCATGTGCCGCCCCAGAAAGAAAAAAAAATTGGTATCCTTTTATTTGGATTTGGAATAATTAAATTGGTTATTTAAAATGTTTTTTAGAATAATTCGTATATGGAATAGATTATATACATGCAATTTTGAGTGCATACACGTAAGATTATTTGCACATGGGCCTTTTTTGAGGTCTTTGATTACTCTTTTACCTTATTTAATGGATATTAATTTATTCAAGATTTCTGTTGACAGTTTAATTTAAAAGTAGATTTATCTAGTTGTATATTTATTGGCATACAGTTGTTTATAATATTTTTACCCTCTGCTGTATTTCCAGTTTTTTTCTGTTTCTCTTCTTTTGTTTAATTAAAAGGACTAGATTATGCTCCTCCAGTTGGGGGCGAAGAGCTGATCCCAAGAGTGGAGAACATCTGGGCTGGACCAGTTTCTTCCCCTGGTCCTCTCGCCCTCACCATAGCCCATCAGGTGTTCCATTCCAGCGACTCCTGGCTGTACAGATCTTTTTAAGGAGCTGTCTTCCACAGCTGTAATTTTGAACTTTGACAGATGGGCATTCAGGGTAGGAAAAAAAGCGAAGAAATAAGGGAAGGGAATGCTCAGGATGGAGGCCAGCCTGCCTGTACTTGTAGCTTTTCATTCTAACTCTGTCTGAACGCCTCTGCGATCCTGATGCTGTTTTCCTCCATTCTCTGCTTTTGGTTTGCGGATAGGCAGTGAGAATTTAAGATTTGGTTGTGGAAATAAATGAGCACCATTAGAAAACCCTTTATCAGCATTCCCGTTGTGGCTCAGTGGTCAATGAATCCGACTAGGAACCATGAGGTTGCGGGTTCGATCCCTGGCCTTGCTCAGTGGGCTAAGGATCCAGTGTTGCTGTGAGCTGTGGTGTAGATTGCAGACGTGGCTCGGATCCCATGGCGCTGTGGCTCTGGTGTAGGCCAGGGGCTACAGCTCCAATTGGACCCCTAGCCTGGGAACCTCCATATGCCGCGGGAGGGGCCCAAGAAATGGCAAAAAGACAAAAAAAACCAACCAAACAAAAAAAGAAAACCCTTTATCAGACCTTTCCGTATAGTTGTATCTTAGTCCTCAGTCGGAAGCTGTCTTACCTTCACCTGTCTTCTCCCGGTTACCCCAGGCCTTAAGGTCTATCCCTAAGAGCTTTCCATAGTTGGATACAAAGTTCTGAGATTCCTCAGCCTCCATCTCGTTTCTGTGGCATTTTCAGTGTTTGGTTTCTGGAGAGGTAGCCAGAAACTCTTGTTAGTTTGCTGCTTTTTCTATGAAAATCAGTAGATTATTTGTAAAATAGAGATTCTGTTTCCATGTAACTAACCATTTTATAATTTATTTTTTTCTTTTTCTTCTTGCACAACCCAAATGTCCATCACCAGAGGACTGGATTAGGAAGATGTGGTATATATACACAATGGAGTACTACTCTTGTCTTTTTAGGGCTGCACCTGCAGCATATGGAGGTTCCCAGCCCAGGGGTCAAATTGGAGCTACAGCTGCAGGCTTTCGCCACAACCACAGCAACATGGGATCTGAGCTGTGTCTTCTACCTACACCACGGCCCACGGCAACACTGGATCCTTAACCCACTGAGTGATGCCATCGGGATCAAACCTGTGTCCTCATGGATGCAGGTCAGATTTGTTTCCACTGAGCCATGACGGGAACTCCAAATTTATTTTTTTCTTAAATGTGATGATTATCTGTGCAGGTCGTCAAAATATCTTTTCTTCTCCTGGACACAGAGTAGGATTACAGTTCCCACCCTTTTGCTGAAATTCACTGTAGCCACGTTGTTTGTTTCAGACTGTGAAAAGTGAACAGAAATCTGTGGGTTACTTCTGGCTTGAAGCCCTAAGTCAGTGCTTGATTTGCTGTGTTCTAGTTCAAGAGTTGGCAACATTCTTCTGTAGAGGACCAGATAATAAATATTTTAGGCTTTGTTGCATCTATTCAACTCTGCGTTGTAGTTTGAAACAACCACAGGCAACACATACATGAATGAGCAGGTCTGTATCCCAGTAACACTTCTTTTCAAATCTAAATTTCATAACATTTTCATATGCTGGGAAATATTATTCTTTAAAAAATTATTTCAACTGTTAAAAAATGTGGACACTGTTCTTAGCGCCTGGGTCAGACAAAATCAGGCAGCAGCCCACATTTGGTCTATAGGCCATAGTTTGTTGGCTCCTATTCAAGGTGAAGGCTGCTCTGTAAACCAGATTCCCAAGGTGAGGAAAATACAGAGCCAAGCCCTCAGCTGATCCACAAAGGATATCTGTTGTGTGGGAAAAAAACCAAAACCCAAACAACAACAACAACAAGAAAAACTTGTCGGGAGTTTCCTTTGTGGCTCAGCGATTAATGAACCCTACTAGGATCCAAGAGGATGCGGGTTTGATCCCCAGCCTCACTCAGTGGGTTAAGGATCTGGTGTTGCCGTGAGCTGTGGTAGAGGTTGCAGATGCAGCTCGGATCTGGCGTTGCTGTGGCTGTGGTGGAGGCTGGCAGCTGCAGCTCCGATTCGACCTCTAGCCTGGGAACTTCCGTATGCCACAGGTACGGCCCTAAAAAGCAAAAAAAAAAAAACTTGTTATTTTATGCCACTAAGATTCTTTTTCAAGTTACAGCCCACCTAGTCCAATCTGATACACTAGTTCTGTGTTTAGATGATAAAGGAGCAGTGAGTGACTAGAAGACAAAAGTTAATGGAAAGAAAGAGAAAAAGGACAGCTGAGGAAGGATCAGAAGGAATTTGGGCTGAAAGTTAAAATTCTGACATATTATCCATTCTTTTCATATGAATCCCACTTCTTTAAAACCTGATCATCTGCCTGTTTGCACATTTAATACTGTATCTGCTGCTCCTTCTGGGTTGCTGGTATGTTGATTGTTTCAAATAATTTAAAAAACAAGAGAGAGAGTCATGGAAGTATTTAAAGTAGATCTGAAAACTGCGTCAGAAAGTCAGGAAGGCCAAAATAAGGAGCTCTGTTAAGAGACATTCCATCAACAAAAATATCTTTTCTCTTCTCTGCCATGGCAACTCCAAAATAGTAAAGAATATGTCATATGCAGTATCCTTATTTGAACCAGGATGCTGAGAATTGTGCAGCCAGCAAGTGTCTATTTTGGTGTCAAGAAGCAGCAGATTCTGAAAAGGGATCGTAGTGATTCTGTAGCAGTTGTTGAGCTTTCCCAGTTGTTAGTGGCAGAATTCAGACGCAGTCAACTTATCCCCTTTCTAACAGCTTGAGACTGTATATTCACCTTGCGCATCTTTGTAATTGTTGGAGCCCTCATTCTAACGTGGTTGGTGTGTGTTAAATAATCTTTGTCTTTGGACGTGTCAGAGCAGGAAAGAGAAGAGATGTTTGTGGTGATAAAGGTTGCACTTGTCAGAGCCTCTTGCCCTAGAAATGTTGGTGGGGAAGCAGTCCTTATTTGATCATTTTTGGGGTGAGGGAAATGAAAGTAAGTTGTGTGCAGAGGCTCTCACTCCCTTAGGGCAGCTGAGTGGGAGAGAGTCTCTTTGGAAAAACCTACAGTTTATTCGCACAGAACAATGTAGCCTCTAAGAAGCTGAAAACATTTGGAGAAAGTACAAAAATGAAAAGCATTATTGTGTGAAGTACAAAATCTCAAGAAAAAAAGGTGTTCTATAAAAAGTTTAGACTTTTTTTTTTCTTGGAAATCCTCTGGCCTACAATAATATGATTTGTTTAAAATATGGCACTTAAATATTTAAATGTAGCAGGCCTAATGTGTTTAATTTCTTTGTTTAACTGATGCATAGTTTCCCAACTATGTAGTGACTGGTGTGAAGTCTGAGGCTGTCCTGTGTTTATGTGGTTCGGCTTTCCAGAATACTGGCTTTAACTATGTAGAGTATCATTCCTTTGCAGCAGTGTTGATAATGCCCAAATCTGTTAATATTAGATGCCCCCCATCCCATAGGCCACTTTTCTGAAGCGAGGTTAACAATGAGAAAAGTATAGATAAAATTTATCGAGTGCTTTGTTAGAAATTCTAGGATGACAGATAAATCTCCATTCACTATGTAGAAAGTCATTGCCCAGTAAATGTTTTATTTATTTATATTTTAAACAATTATGCCTTTAGTAAATGGATTGATTTCTTCTGCACTCTTAGTATATATTCTGATGGAATTCCAGTTATTTAATAGCATGAAACACAGAGCAAGGCATTAATGATCTAAAAAATAATTAGCAGCTTTTCTATTAGAAGCAATGAAAAAAAAAAAAAAACTTTTGGAGGAAAAAAGAAGTGAAATGTTCATCTCCAGTGAGTGGTTTTAAACAGAACGACTCTGTCTTCTGACAAAGGTTTGACTCTTCTGGTGCCCCATGGCACCAGTACATTGTGTTAAAGTGTTGAGAAGTGAATGGATGCCTTGGTCTGGTCGTGACCTCTCTGGCTGCATGGAACCTCCCCCTGGGGCTGGCCTTACTGGAGGGAGGTCAGTGACAGAACGTGACCTTGAGGAAATCATAGATGGGTGAGCAAGCAGAGAACATGAAAGAGGATATTTTCTATCAGTCAACCTCTGTTCATTCCTAGGAAGGGTGCATGTGTTTTAGAAAAAGTAGTTCCCACTCCGGGAAATTGGGGCCCAAAATAAAAATGAGCGAAAGAATAGGAAAACAAGCTGAGAGACAAAAGAAAGCTAAGGAGAGTTTATATTATAAAGCAGATGCTAAATTCCATTATGTCATGTTCAAGCTGAATACCTTAAATGATACAGATATTCCCAGGATATAAAACATTTTGTGGTTCTCAGAGTTCTTAGCAGCTGCATAGACTTTTGTAGGTCATCGTGGGTGATAAAGTGTTTCTCTTGTTCTAGAGGAGACTATTAATTCACAAGATTTGGTATAACTTCCTAAAACACTTTATCTACCTTTGAAAAATCTGATTCTTAAGAGACTATGTTTTTGTCTTTTGTTTTTATTATTGCTGTTAGTCTAATTTTATTTTATTTGAACTTTTAATTAATTAAAATATGTGTATAAAAGAATCACACAAATAACAGATGTATCGCTTAAGGTATTTTCCAGAAAGTGAACACATCCTGGTAATTAGATGTACTCAGTACAGACATAGAGCATTACTTAGAAACCTCAGAAAACTCCTGCCTTCTCCTAATCACTGCATCTCAAAGGTAAGCATTATTTGTGGCTTTTAATTCCATGTATTAGATTTGCCTGGGTTTTTTGGTTAATTTTTTTGTTTGTTTTCTGTTTTTATTTAGTTGAAATAGACTCATGAGTAGGTCTTGCTTTGTATTTGGCTTCCTTTGCTCAACATTCTATTGTAGAATTCATGTAGTTACATTAAGAATGGGTTATGTTATGTTGTATGTTATTACATCACTTGAATATATCACACTTTACTGCTCTAATGTTGATAGAAATTTGAGTCATTTCTAGCTTTTGACTGTTGGAAATAATGCTACTATGAATATATTCATACATGTTTTTTATATGAACATTACGTATGTACTATATTAGAAGTCAAACTGCTGCTTCCTAAGATGTGAAACTGTTTACTTCCAATAAGTACCATCAAATAGTTCCTCAAATGGTTGAAAAATTACTCTATATTCTGCATTTGCTCTGGCTGATAAGCTCCTACCAGATCTGACCCTCATGAACATAATAACTATAAATTATGGGCAAAATACAGATACATAAAATACAAATTACAGCATACAAAGGCTTCAGAAGTGAATGAAATCGGGCAGGTTTGGGAGGGGCGTAAATCCTTAGGAGGAGGAAATGGAGAAGAATGAGCTAACACTGCATTTCTCTTCGTCTGAGGACAGGCTGAAATTGGTGCTGCATAGAATGACTGTAGTTGGTAGAAATTCTGCAGGTTTTCAGATCTGAATAATAAGAAAACACAGTTTGGTACAAGAAATACTGGAACATTTAAGAGGAATCTCAGAGCACTTGTCTCTTGCCAGCCCCATGCACATGCAGAACATACTTTAAAAGGCTCAGTTAGTAGTAAATTAACTAATTTGAGACTTGAGCAACTGCTTAAATTTTTTAACCATTTTAAAAATTGAAGTATAGTTAATTTACAATGTGTGTTAGTTTTGGGTGTACAGCAAAGTGATTCCGTTATACACACACACATTCTTTTTTGGATTCTGTTCCATTATAGGTTATTACAATACATTGAATATAGTTCCCTGTACTTTACAATAGATCCTTATTATTTATATATTTTATATATAGTAATATAAATACGTTAATGATAAACTCCTGATTTATCTCTCCCTTGCTGCCTCCATCCTCTGTGGTAACCATAACTACCTTGTTTTTCAAAGGCTTTGAGTCTATTTATGTTTATAAATAAATTTATCTGTATCACTTTTTTTTTAAGATTCCACATATAAGTGATATATTCCACATATATTTGTCTTTCTCTCTCTGACGTACTTCACTTAATGTGGTAATCTCTAGGTCCATCCATGTTGCTGCAAATGGCATTATTTCATTCTTTTTATGGCTGAGTAATATTCCATCATGTGTGTATCTTCTTTACCCATTCATCTGTTGATGGGCATTTAGGTTGCTTCAGTGTCTTGACAACTGTATTTTTTTTTTTTTTTTGTCTTTTGTCTTTTTGTTGTTGTTGTTGTTGTTTTGTTGTTGTTGCTATTTCTTGGGCCGCTCCCGCGGCATGTGGAGGTTCCCAGGCTAGGGGTTGAATCGGAGCTGTAGCCACCGGCCTACGCCAGAGCCACAGCAACGCGGGATCCGAGCCGCGTCTGCAACCTACACCACAGCTCATGGCAACGCCGGATCGATAACCCACTGAGCAAGGGCAGGGACCGAACCCGCAACCTCATGGTTCCTAGTCGGATTCGTTAACCACTGCGCCACGATGGGAACTCCTCTTGACAACTGTAAATGCTATGAATATTGAGGTGCACGTATCTTTTTTTTTTTTTTTTTGTCTTTTTGCTATTTCTTGAGACGCTGCCACGGCATATGGAGGTTCCCGGGCTAGGGGTCGAATCAGAGCTGTAGCTGCTGGCCTACAGCACAGCCATAGCAATGTGGGATCCAAGCTGTGCCTGCAACCTACACCACAGCTTATGGCAATGCTGGACCCTTAGCCCACTGAGCAAGGCCAGGGGTTGAACCCACATCCTCATGGGTACTCGTCGGGTTTGTAGCCCACTGAGCCACAACGGGAGCTCCTCTACTTGCAGACTTTTAAATGATGGCCATTCCGTCTGGTGAGAGCCATTCTGACTGTAGTTTTAAGTTTTAGCCTAATTTTAAATAAGACAAGTGTTATAGGCTGAATTGTGTCTCTGCCCTGCCAATTCATATGTGGAGTCCTTACCCCCAGTACTTCAGAATGTGCCTGTATTTGGAGATGGCACCTTTAAGAGATAACCGAATTAAAATGAGGCGTTTAGAATGGGCCCTAATCCAGTCTAATAATCCTTCTCAACTCCTGGGCTGTGTCAGTTTGTTTTATTGTAGGATCACACTATTTGCCCCTAGACTGTGGTCTGTGGATTGGAAGCATGGATTTGGTGTGTGTGTTTGATTTTAATTCTAATTTTAGACAATCTGCTGACTTGTGGTAATCCAGCCTCCCTCACAGCTTTGAACTAAGCCAGTTTAATCTCCTGAGGTCCATCCTGGACATGGCCCATGCTTTGATTCCACCTTATTTGTAGTAAATTGAGATAATCTTTTCCACAGTGCAGCCTTCATTGACCTTTGTTTTGTCTGGGTGTATCACACATCCACAAAATTAAAACTTATAAAAAGCGAAAATATTCATCTTTTTGAAAGTTTTGACCTTTGTCATCACAGAAAATTTTCTTTTGTGTATCTTCCTTTTTATACTTTTAAGTGCAATTAATGGCTATATCTCTGAGATGCAGAAATATGTAAATAATTTTTATGTTTTGCAGTGAAATAAAAGCTCTTATTCTTTCTCTCTCTTTAGAACACGTTCTTAATATTAAAGCTGATACAAGATAGGTGGCCTTTTTTGGATACCAGACTATCACGTATACTCAAAGAATTAAGACTAAGGGTATTGATGGGCTTTTCTTGGAATTGTGGTAAAACATTGGATACCTGTTAAATCCAGCAGTTGGGTGGAAGGAATAGTGTCCCCAAGTGATCACAGTTCATAAAGGCATGAAATGAAAAGCTGAGTTATAGCAGAGTAGCTGTAACAGCTCACAAACGCACGTAGGTAAGATACATAAGTTGTGGATGAGGAATCCAGCTGCAGTGGCTTGGGTCACCCTGGAGGTGCAGGTTCAATCCCCAGCCCAGCCCAGTGGGTTAAGGATCTGGATGTGGCTTGGATTCAATTCCATATGCCATGGGTGTGGCCATTAAAAAAACAAGCAAAAAAAAAAATAACTGGTATAATTTTTCTGTGACTGAAATTTATACCTATTATGAGCGCTAGTTACATGGAGTGGCTGAAACATCACCTCAGTTAATTAGGGTGTCACCATCCTTTTCCCCAGCTTGTGGCCAATTTCCAGCATTTTCTGAGTCTGATGCAGTCGTGTGGAGGTTGTACATCTTTCCTAGGTGATTTTAGCTGGTTCCCTTGGGGGTGTGCCGAGATGGACGTTGTCTGGTCCTGTCCGCCAGTCCTTGCAGGTTGCTGCTGAACTGTCTCTTGCTCGTGGTCTGGTGGGAAGGAGAAACGTTTTGTTGCTAGTTGTCCCCTGTGTGGACTGTGGGATCCTTATGAGCTGTTTTAACCTCTGTGCTTGCATTTTGTCAGCACCAGTATTATTCCACGGGTCCTACACTCTCCTGAGCACCGAAATCTCAGTCTCCCTGTTTTCTTGACTGTCTTGTCTCCTTTTTTCCCTCTTTTTTCTTTTTATGGCTGCACCTGTGGCATATGGAAGTCTCCAGACTAGGAGCCGAATTGGAGCTACAGCTGCAGGCCTTTGCCACAGCCGCAGCAACACAGGATCTGAGCTTCATCTGGGACCTGCATTATAGCTTTCCGGATCCTTAACCCACTCCAGGGATTGAACCCACATTCTCTCAGAGACAATGTGAGGCCTTTCACCTACTGAGCTGCAGTGGAAACCCTTTCTTGGGTATCTACTGAGAAAGGGACTCTAAGCCTCTCTCTGTCTTCATCTCCCCCCTTCTCCTGCCCAATCCTGAATTTGGTTCATGGGAAAAGTCAGGACACAGGACCCTGTAGAGGCCCAGATGCTATTCCCTGAATCATTATCTTTCTAAGATCTTACTTCCCAAGAGAGCATAAACGCTGCCTTGAACTGATAGTGTAATCCCACTAAGAATGCTCTTTATATAGTATGTATTTATGCCCTGAGCTCTGTATTTAGATATTTTTGATGTTATATAGCTCAGGTCCTAGAAATTCAAAATTTAAAAATGGTGACAGTTTTGTTGTTCTTTGTTCTAAACTGCCTCACCTTCCACCTAATAGGAAAATGGGTTGTATGTGAACAGGAATTATGGAAAAATGAAACCAAACCAAATCAACGAGAATGCACAAAGTTAGTGATTATAACAAAACTAGAAGAGTGCATAGAATTAAAACTTAATTCAAGTTCATAAGCCAAAAAAATTCAGTTGCCAAGACTAGGAAGGTACTCTAAAACAGTGGATAGGTTATTTGTTTGTTTGTTTATATTTAGGGCCATACCTGCAGCATAGGGGAGTTCCCAGGCTAGGGGTCGAATTGGCCTACACCACAGCCACAGTAACACAGGATCAGAGTGGCATCTGTGACGTACTCTGCAGCCCAGGGCGATGCTGGATCCTTAACCCACTGAGGGGCGCCAGGGATCAAACCCTCATCCTCATGGATACTAGTCGGGTTTGTTACTGCTGAGCCACAACAGGCACTCCGAGTGTCTTTATTTTTTTAAGTTTTATTGAAGTAGAGTTGATTTACAAGGTGTGATAACTTCTGCTACACACATACGTATACACATATCCATTCTCTCAGATTCTTTTTAAATCCGTGAGCCTAGAAAAGTTTATACAGGCATGAATTCAAAATGAGCTATAGTGATTGGTGACAATGAGAGAAGACCAGGAGGCCTAGAATAATTTTAAACATTCTTTAAAGGCAGTGGCTTCTTGCCTTTGATTTATGTTCAAGTCCTGTGGTCATGGATGAGGGGCAAGTTCTTCTATTTTTTTTTTAAACATAGACCTTTTTTTCTTCTAGTTTTTTTTTTTTTTTTTTTTTTCCCAGGCTGTGCCTTTGACATGGAAAGTTCCTGGTCCAGGGATTGCCCCAGCCACTGCAGTGACAATGTTGGATCAGTAACGTGCTGAGCCACATGGGAACTCCGTTTCTTTCCAGTTTTATTGAGGTTTAATTGACATATAGCATTGTATGTTTAAGATGTACAGCATAATGAATTGACTTCATGAAATGATTGTTACAATAAGTATCTATCATCTTATTTAGATACAAAATAAAAGAAAAAGGATTTTTTTTTTCCTTTATGATGAGCAAGTTCTGAGTGGTTAAAGGCAGAGAATAGATGGAAGCTCTGGCTTCTACATCAGTCTGTAAACGTCAAGCTGACTTGGATCCAGAGCATCTGCGGCAGTGCCTGAAGTGGGTTCATTCTTAGAAACTCGCCACTTTATAGGGACAGTACAGTGGATTGCGAGCGATGGAAACCACGCTGAAGAATGGACCACGTGGAGTTTGCATGCACTGTAACTGGTGCCCCCGCAGTTATGAAAGTGAACTCTAACTTTCTGTGTAGCTTGGGCTCTATCGGAATTTCTGTTTCCTTATCTGAGAAAATGGGAATACTAATAGTAGTCACTAACAGGGTTGTTGTCAGCACTCAAAGTTTGAGTTCACTTAAAGTACTTTTGTAAACGCTCAATTTACAATAAAAATTTATATTTATAATATAATATTTAAATTTATAATATAAAGTAAATTATACTTATATACATTTATACTATAAAATTATGTTTATAATACAATATTAGAAGCATACATTTAGCTATATTATTATATTATCATTATTATTATATATGATCCTTATCATTATTGTATGATATATTGTATATTCATAGCATTAACTTCCAGCCCCCCTTTTTTTGTTCTTTTTAGGGCCTCCCCTGCGGCATATGGAAATTCCTAGGCTAGGGGCTGAATTGGAGCTGCAGGTGCCGGCCTCCGCCACGGTGCCGGCTCTTAGCTGCATCTGCGACCTACACTACAGCTCATGGTAATGCCAGACCCTTAACCCACTGAGTGAAGCTGGGGTTAGAACTCACATGCGCATGGGTACCAGTTGGGTTCTTAACCCACTGAGCCACAGCAAGAATTTCCTGACTTCTAACCCTTTCTACTAGAATACTGGCAAAATTCTTATGGAGATGTCATTAAGAGAAATTGTTAATTTTTTTCTTTTTGGAGTTAATTCCCCGCATTCTCTGTCATTCACTGATGCGCCTCTGTGTTCCACTCGTATTCTTCCTCCGTTCTTGTTTTGTCTGAAGGGTTACTTTGCATTCTCGGGAGCACCCCCACCTCTTCCCACTTACAGGAGATGATCTGTCAGTCTTGCCATCAGCAGTAAACTGAATACTCAAGACTTTCTCAGTTCAGAGTGTGGCTGCTGAGGACCATTTGGCAAAACAGCTTGTGGCAGAGATTCCAAATGTGATATGTGTGTGTGTGTGTGTGTGTGTGTGTGTGTGTGTGAGAGAGAGAGAGAGAGAGAGAGAGAGAGAGAGAGAGAGAGAGAGAGAGAGAGAGAGAGAGAGAGAGGAAGGATACAGGAGTCTATTGTAGAAAGCTTCCTTCCTATTTAGGAAGGAACTTAATCTTCCAGATACCAAAAATGGGTCTTAGAACAGTAGGTTGTCCTAAGGCTGGAGGATGGAAATTGTTTAGACTATCCAGAAAAGTGGAACCTGGAGGAGGACACGACCGAGGGAAAAAGCCTTCCGAGTGTGTGTATGTGTGTGTGTGTGTGTGTGTGTGTGAGTCAAGGCCTCTTAATATTTTTTCAGTGCAAATTTTGCTTGTACATGTACCTAAAATGGGCTTCCTGTACCTCTAGGGGGCCTAGACCATCCTAGCCCTTCAGAATTTTATGTGAAGTTTAAATGAGAGTAAATAATAAAAACAAAAAGTTAACAGAAATAAAGAAAGGATGTGGGTGGGGGAGGGGGAGATGGAAGGGAAGTTGGGAGAGATTGTTTGGTACTTTAGAGACTAAACTAAGTACTGGGAAGCTGCTTTGGAAACAGTAACCTTTTAAAAATGTACATCCAGAAACTCCGATCCAATGTGGTTGGTTAGTTGAGTCCTTGGACCAAGAGTGTATGTTGTTCAGCAATGGAAGAAAGAGGTACTATGAGAAAAGAGAAGAGAAAGGTTTGGGTCTGGGGATGTAGTTTTTTGCTGGAACAAACCTTACTCTTTAAAAAAAAATTCTTGTTGAGGTGGTAACATTACATTGACACTCTAACAACAGATGAGTTGGGAGTCAAAAATCTAAAATGCTGGTTTCCAAGCAGAACTTAAAACATATACATTCACGAGAAAGTGTTAGCAGCGATTATTCCTGGGAAGTAAGATGGAACTTGAGGAGGGCGCAGGAAGAGGAATGTTGCTTTTCATTTTGTTCTCCCTTGTAGTGTTTGACCTAAAGAAATAATTTAAAAGTTTGTTATAGTTAGAAGAAAACAAAAATATTATCTATATTAAAAGCTCATGAGGAGTTCCCGTCGTGGCGCAGTGGTTAACGAATCCGACTAGGAACCATGAGGTTGCGGGTTCGATCCCTGCCCTTGCCCAGTGGGTTAACGATCTGGCGTTGCCGTGAGCTGTGGTGTAGGTTGCAGACGCGGCTCGGATCCCGAGTTGCTGTGGCTCTGGTGTAGACCGGCGGCTACAGCTCCGATTCGACCCCTAGCCTGGGAACCTCCATATGCCACGGGAGTGGCCCAAGAAATAGCAAAAAGACAAAACAAAAACAACAACAACGACAACAAAAAAAGCTCATGAAAACACATTAAAAGGGATAACTGTTTCCAGCTTGGTTGGAGTAGTAAGTTTTTGTGTAATTTTTTTATTGTTTGTTTTTAAATTTTTAAAGTTTATCCTTCAGTAGCAACACTTCAACTATTTTGAGTGAAAATCTCTCTAAGGTACATGCTACTCCCTTATCTTCTTAAAAAGAGACTATTTGGTGATGCAGGGAAATGTTAATTAGAGTGTGTAGAAATTCAGACAAAAGGTTACAAAGTTCAGTATCTTGGGTTTTATGTGGATTTCTAATCTCAAATAGAAATACAGTCTAATGCCCAGTTGGAATGTAAGTTATTCTTTTAAGAGTACAGCATGTGGTTCCAGGATTATAAAATAAGGGTATGGAAAACAGTGAAAAAAAATCTGTTAAGTAATAACGACTTCATTAAAGCCAACTGTCCTTAAATATTTTAACACTAAATTGAGAAAAAGGTGATAGTCTTTGTTATTACTTTAATCATGGCACTGTTTTTTAAAATGACTAGAAACCAAAGCAAACCCATTATGTTGCCTAGGAACCCTGAGAAACAAACATTTTACTTTGTTTCTTCATCTGACATAAAAATACTACCAAAGATTCCTAAAAATACCTGCCTCCAAGTTTAGTTCTCTGTTAATCGTTTTAGTTCTCAAAACATACTTTCCCCTCTATTAGAACATGTGACATTAAAATTCCCAAAATAAGCAATTTAGTAATTATATCAGTAATTTATCAACTATTCTTTTTAAACCTTCAAATAATTTTAAATTGCTTTCAGTATTAGTATTCTAAAATAGCAAATATCTACGAACTTGGATTACTTAGTAAAGCTTTTCTTTTGGCTTGAAACTTAATTGTAAGGGAGCAGCGTATAGCTGAAAAGGTTTTGTGCTATAGTTTGTTGAAAAAAGAGGTTGTTCACTTACCAGTGACTTTCCACTAACTGGGTTCTCATCCTGCAGATACAGGTTCCTGTAGGAAGAGGAGTCTTTGTAGTTCCATCCATCACTCATGCTGTGTCATCAGGCAGGATTATAAGTTATGTCTTTCAGATGAGGGCCTTACCTAAATAGGAAATCTAGAAATCACCTTAACAGAGAGATGAGCATGTGACTCCTTGGAGGAGAGTTAGTTTATACGCCTGCTATGAGAAATGCCAGAAAGTCACTATTTTTTTTGCAAATATATTTAAAATATTGAATGACAAGGAAAAATTATCTTTTGTCTCCTATATGTAGAGATAAATGGAGACACATCAGGTGGAGAAGATATAATAAAGATAGAAAAATAACTGCTGTTTATTTAAATTTGGAGAAATAAAAAATAATGATACTAGCAAATATTTTTTAAGCATTTCTTATGTGCTAAATAGCGCTAGGTAAATGTCCTACATTTAAGCCTCCTATTACACTTGAAGTAGGTAGGTGATGTTACTAATTTTAAATGCGTAGAATGAATGGATACAAAGTTTAGATATCTTGCCCACAGTCAGCCATGAAAAGTAGCAGAAGCAGTGTTAATCCTAATTTTGTTTTGGTTCCAAAGGTCTAGTTCTTGACCATGAGAGTAAATTTATGTCCTCATTTACTGTTCCCCATTAGCTGTTAGTCTATATTCATAGGTTGCTGTTCTGTCTTGAAGTTTTATTAAGACTGCCAGATAATCAAGAGGGTAGCAAATTACTGGAAATTAGACTATTTGTTTTTGCTGAATTTAATTGAATTAAAGCTATAATCATTAAGTCTTACAATAAAGCAGAGTGTCTTCTTATGCGTGTGGGCTACATACCAACTCACTTTAGTTTCCTGTTTTATGTAATATAATTCCCCTGGAGCTTAGCTCAGAGCCTTAAACATAAGTGCTCAATGAAAAATTGTTGAATCTAGTTTATATTTAGATCTTAAGTGTACTTTCTTTTAGCCGTTAAGTTTTTCACGTGTTGACTGTGTCAGGCTGTGACTCGTAGTAATAGTGATGCCTCTGCAGTGCTTTGTAGACGTCAGACCCTGTGTTAAGCGCTGTATGTATGTTATCTCATCTAGTCCTTGGAATTACCTTAGCAGATGGGTACTAGTATCCCTATTTTATAGATGAGAAAACTGAGGCAAACATAGATGAAGACATTCGCCAACATCATGTAGCTTGTCCCTAGTGAGGCCAGGATTTGAACTCACTCCACCTGGCTCCAGAGACGTGTGCGCTCAGGCTGCCTGGTCTCCAGAGGAGGAGATGGCAGTGATGCTTAGTGTTGCCCGGGAAATATCTCATTGCCTTTTTGTTCTTTACCCCTTCAGCCGACCCCCCATTCTGCTCCACTCTTCACTCTTCTTCTTTCCCTCACTCCCCAAGCGTATCCTTAGGATGAGGGACACTTTTGAGAGCAGAGGCAGTGCTGCTTGGGCGGAGGGCCAGGACAAAACCCTCGACGCACACTGCGCTGGAAACTGTGATTTGCGGTCGTCATGCACATGCCGTGCCTGCGCTTTGCCTTGTGCACTGTTGTTTGCAGTTGCGTGGAGAAAGCACAGTGAAGCAGACGTACCGCCTTTGATTTTGCCAGCCCCCTATTGCAGGAAATTAAGCCGTTTCCATAGTTGGCTATTGAAAAAAAAGCTGCGTTGTATAATCTTATGCCTTCGTAACTCACAGCTCTGTGTGAGTAAATGAGTAGGATGATCTTTGCTGGGCTGAAGAGTGTGCATGCTTGCAGCTCTGACAGACATGCCGTAATTCATCCCACTGAGCATTTACCAGCACCCACCTTCGTCAACACGCGCAAGTGCCAGTATCCTTGCCAACGGAGTATAAATAAAACTCTTAGATCTTTGCCTGTTTGATGGGTAAAAAATGACATTTCAGTGTGAAGTTTTTTTGCGTTTCCCTCTTTTTTACTTCCTTTCTATAAACTATTTGTACTTTTTTCCTATTTTTCTCTTCCTATTGGATGGACAGCTTTGCCATTTGACGTGTGTGAGCCCTTAATGTAGCCCTTTGTGATGCTTGTGGAAATATATTTGCCAAGTCTCTCATTTGTTTTGTCATTGTGCTCATGACAGCTTTTGTTATGCAGAAAATTTTACTTGCTTGTAGTTGAATTTATTTGTATAATATGTTTAGGCTTTGAATCATATTTAGGAAGTCTCCCAAACTCTGAGATTATATATTTGGTATCTTCTTTATCTTTTATATTTTTTAATGTTTTTTAAATTTATTGCTCTGAATTTTATTTTGTGTAAAGGTGATACAGATGGAATAAACTCATTTTCTAGCTATCTAGTTTTCAACACCATTTATTAACCAACCTCTCCCCACAATTTGTAACGCCATTTTCATTATATCGTAAATTCTAGTATGTATTTGACTCTAGAGTTTTGTAGTGTCCATTGATCTCTCTGTCTAGTTGTGTGTAGGTACAGATTTTTTGAATAACATAGCTTTATAATATGTTTTAAATATCTAATAAGGCCATTTCCTTCACTTTATACCTTTTTTGCAGAATTATTCTAACTGTGCTTTTATGCTTATTTTATATATAAACTTTGGAATTAGCTTATCCAGGTGTAAAAATCATACAATTATTTTAATGAAATCATGTTAAGTTTTAAATTATAGTAGATAAAATTGGTATTCTTATTATATCAATAATGTGTGCTTCTATCCAAGATAGGCCATTCCAACTAAAGCCTCTTTAATCCCCTTTCTTAGTGTTTTTCAAAAATTTCTTCATAAAGATCTTGTAAAACTTTATATCGTATTTATTCCTTGAGAGTTTTTCTTTTATTGTTGCTATTATAAATGGGATTTTCTTCCGTTGTGCTTTCTTTCTTTCTTTTTTTTTTTTTGTCTTTTTGCTATTTCTTTGGGCCGCTCCTGCGGCATATGGAGGTTCCCAGGCTAGGGGTCTAATCGGAGCTGTAGCCCCTGGCCCACGCCAGAGCCACAGCAATGCAGGATCCAAGACGCGTCTGCAACCTACAGTGTAGCTCACGGCAACGCCGGATGGTTAACCCACTGAGCAAGGGCAGGGACCAAACCCGCAACCTCATGGTTCCTAGTCGGATTCATTAACCACTGCGCCATGACGGGAACTCCTGTTGTGTTTTCTTATATCACATTGTGTGGATACATAAAATTGTTCTCCTAAAGAATCGTTTGTAAGGAACACACACTTGGGGTGCAGTGGGTTAAGGATCCAGCATTGTCGCAGCAGTGGCTTTGGCTGCTGCTGTGGTGTGGGTTTGATCCCTGGCCTGGAAACTTTACACATGCTGCAGGCATGCCTCCCCGCCCTCCCCCAAGTACACCTTCGCGCCAAGCCCAGACCCACATATACAGCAAGCTATCTCCTTTCAGAAAATACAGAGTTATTATAGTATATATGTTTGTACACAGTGTACAAACATGTTATTTTATGGACTCAAATATTGAGAGAAGAGTGTGTAAGGAGGCAGTATCAAAACCATCAGGCATGTGTTACCATTTGCACAGTTCTTTAAACTATCACAGGGTTCCTTTTTCATTACAGGTAGGTTGTGAATTGTCTCCAGTTTGTTAGGAAGAATAATTTTTCAACCAGCTGGTGAATTCAAGAAAATATGCCAGTTTAGATGCACTTCCCTGTCTTTCGTTTCTGTCTCCTTTCCCTCAGCAGTGTCCACATGTGTCAGTGACATTAGCTGGTACCTTCCAGCTAACGGGGCGAAAAGATCGCCTCAAAAAGGCATTGTCTGAACTCCTTGGGTCCTCCTTGCATTGTCTGAACTCCTTTTAGTCCCAGAGGAAAATTTAGGGAATTGTTTTTTTTCTGTGATACAATCTTGTTGGATTCAGAGCATGTTTGCTCAATTTATTCTATAATTTTATTTTATCATTTCATCTCATTTCATTTTTTTCTTTTTAGGGCCGTACCTGTGACATAGGGAAGTTTCTGGGCCAGAGCTTGAATTGGAGCTGCAGCTGAAGCCTACACCACAGCCATAGCAGCACCGGATATGAACTGCATCTGTGACCTACGCTGCAGCTTACAGCAATGCTGGATCCTTAACACACTGAATGAGGCCAGTAACCACACCTGTATCCTCACAGAGACAACGTGTCCCTAACCTGCTGAGCCGCAGTGGGAGCTCCCTGTTCTATAATTTGAAGAGGGGAAAGAAACGTTTTCGCTTTTGGTAACAAATGTATTTTCTCTTACGCGATTCCATAGTCATCATTTGGAAATACCAACAGAGTTGTGTTAGACCTCATGGCGCCATTCTTACCACAGTTAAATCCTCCTCGCCGACACCGTTCGGTCCCTTTCCTTGTCATCCCTGCTGGACTTGCATGGCTCAGTTGAGATTGTTTTTTTGCCTTTCCTGCTGCCTGTACCAGCATGGCTACCACAAGGAGGTGTTGACACATAAGTGATGTGTTCAAGGCCTTCAGCTATAGCTATTGCTTCTGTTTTTTGGGCTTTTGTTTTGCTTTTTCGGCTGAAGCTGGCTTTGCTTGATTTCTACTCCAAATGAGGTTTGTAGAATATGTGAGGAAAATCTCTTTGGTAGAGAAAACCCATCTTAAAAGAGGGTTTTTCTCCTCGCCATCCAACAGCTTTGTGATGATTTTGTTCCTGAGGCTAATTTTAGAAAGTCATCTCCAGACCATGAGAACACAAATTTGTCCCAGGTCTTAACAGCCCGAAGTGTTCAAGACGAGGACTTCTCTAAACAAGTTCTTGACGTGGAGATCATTCCGAGTGTTTGGGAATTCCGAGCCGGATGTGGGGGGGGGGAAGTGCCACTGTGTTAGGCGGGAACAGTTCTGCTCGGACTGAGTCTACACTAATGTCTTGCGAAGGGAACATTAACTGTGCTGTGGCTAGGGATGCAATTAGGATGCGATTTTTTTTTTTTTTTTTTTTAGCCAAATAGGGCCATAAGGTAGGCTTGGAAAGCAGATAGACCTGGATGGCACCTCTGGCTATACAACATGCAAGGGTCATGAGCTTGGGTACACTGTTTAGTCTCTCTAGACCTCACTTCTTTAATTATCTTAACTCTGTGAGTTTGTATGTTTGTGTGTGTGTGTGTATGTGTACAAATGCTTATTTTGCTGAATTAGCTAAGAGAGATAAAAACACCAAACCAAGTGCTTAAAAAATAGTAGATAGTATTTTAAGTTTGAAAACTGACGCCGGCAAGAGGGGAATCTGAAACACTGACCTTGTAAAGACAGAGAAGAGAGTGGAGGTTCCCACGGCCAGAAGTTGGGGGAGTGGGGAGCTGTTGTTGGAGGTACAAATGTGCACCTAACAGATAACTAAGTTTTGGAGAGTAATGCCCACCGTGGTGATTCTAGTCGCCAACACCTATTATCAAAGCTGCTAAGAGACTTGATCTTAACTGTTCTTAACAAAATAGAAGATAATTCTGTGGCATGATAAAAGGTGTTAGCTAACAAACACTGCAGTGTGAATCATGTTGCACTATATAAATGTACCAAACCAAAAAAAAAAAAAAAAAAAGTGGGTTTTAGTTGAACCAAAATAAGCCTGCAAATTGAAATGTATACAATTGACCACATAGTCTTTATCTTTTTATAATGAGCAGAGTACTCTTGGTTTCCACTCTTTCTAGGTTTATTGCTTTGGGTAGGTAACACTTTTGCTATACTTCTTTACATAGCTGCAAAATGGGTATAATAATCATACATACCTTACCAAAGAGGAAGTATAGAATAATGATTAAGAACATAGTTTCTGAGAGAAAGACTTCCTAGGTTCCAGTCCTACCTCTCCCATTTACTTGTTTGGGGTTTTTGGTGACTTTGAGCAAGTTACTTAATCTTTAGAATGGCTTGGGTTCCTAATTTGTGGAGTGGTGTTAATAGTGGTAGTATCTTATAAGGCTGCTGTGCATGTGTGGTGAGTTTATGTGTTTAAAGCTGTTCACTCAGTGGACATTGTGTAAATGCCAACAGTGATCGTAAGGACCTTCTTCAGTTGTCAGTGGCCCTGTCGTAACTCCTTCTTCACCAGAAGCGTGCAGCAGATGCCGGATGCTGCAGCTGGTGGTATTTGGGTCTAATTCCAGCTCTGTGTTGGCCATTGGCATACCACAGTCAGATTCACTTTATCAAGGCCCACTTTTCCCTTGTTTAATTCTTGCCCAACACTTTCAGTGGCTGTAGCAGCAGTGGTCTTCTTTGCCTCTGCATCCTAATCATTTTCATCTGTTCCCCAGGAATGACTCACACGATCACTCCATCTAGTTCACAGATTTCCTCTGCACTCACTGTTTGTCAAGACCTATGAATAGTCTGATAGTTTTACCTCACTCAGAAGCTAACACATTAGCCTGCTGCAGTTTCGTGGATGCCGGCAGACGACCTGGAATTCCTGGGTCTTTACTCACAGCAGCGCCAGCAGCACGAGCCTCATGTCTGCATCCATGGTTCTTACTTTGTAAACCCCCTGGCCGAGGGAAGAAGAGGAGCCCAGGTGGGTGCTCTTCCTGCAGTGGGCTTGTGTCACAGATGAGGAACTCCACGCCAGTAAGCAGGATATTCTCTGATAACAAATCAAAACTCAATGAATAGTAGCTTCGTAGAACTTAGTTTCAGGGTAGACTCTGAAACATATTTGTTAGCATTTTGCATTAAAAACTATCTTGCATCTTAAATGAACCTTTTATCCATGTATGGTTCTGTGACATCTATATACTGATATTCTGGAAAAATATCAGTTTCCTAGGTTATGTAAATCTTCCAGATATTAACATTTCCGTATTCAATATAAAAATATTATATTAATATCATCAGACTTCAACAGAAGAACCTTTAAATATTGGGAAACAATCAGGTTCACAGAATCAGATACAAGATTTCTAAAATTTGAATTTTCCTAATATCCTAATTAAGATGAATTTTATACTTTTCTAATATTCATGGAAAAAGTATTTTAAAAAATTATTTTTTTCTTTTTGTATTTTAAAAGTTTAGCTTGCAATTCAAACATTCGCATAATTGCTTTTCTTTGAGACAAGCATTCGTTCAGTATATCAGAAGCACTTTATGTGTACTTTTAACTTCATCCGACAGAATATTTAAAAGTTGTGTACTCTAGAGCCAAGATTTTGAATTTTTACGGCTTCATCAGAGATATTAAATAATGGTGAAGAATGCAATAATATTTTAGTATAATTTACTAGCACTGACTTATTCTTGTTCCAGCACTTGTACTGTCAGTTTTTTACATCGTTAGTACAAATATCAACACAGTGAAAATGGCAAATAACTTAGTGTTATTATGAAAATAATTTTGACTTTGTATACCCCTGGGAAGAGTCTCAAAAACTCTCAAATGATCTTGGATCATTCTGTGAGAACTGACGAGGTAGGGAGACCTGTTAGGAAGCTGTTATAAGAGGAAATTGAAGGAGACTTGAACTCAGAATGTAGAGCTCGAAAGAAAAGCAATTTGCAAAATCAAACGCAATGGTTCTGAGTTGTCTGTGGAAAGATCAGGTACAGCTTTCTGGAGAAAATATGAATCTGAATACAGGAAGCTCTGATTTAGTGATTTATAGAATAGGAGGTATGCACACGTATGTTGAAGTCATCAGACTGTGCAAAGCACAGTGGTTTAAGGCATAGGCTGCTTTGTTTCAAGTTCTAGTTCTGCCATGTTCTTAATCAGCTTATGCCACAGCATCCTCATCTGAAAATGGATAAAATAATAGTATATACCGCACGTGGTTGTTATGTTACATGTGTTAATATTTGCAAAATGCTTAGAACAGTGTTTGGCACATAGTAAAACACACACACATATATATGTGTATATGTATATATAAATTGAATTATGAAATCCATGTATAGAGTAATCCATATATAATTTTAAAGAATTAATGAAGCAGAACAAATGGGAATACATGAGATTGTTCTGGGAGAATATTGGGAAAGAAGAGGGCTGAGGCTTGAGGGCAACTGCTATTAAGAGAAAAGTTTAAGAAAAGGAGTCAGCAAAGGACACCGTGATGATGGAAGCAGGGAGAACTCTGGAGGGAGGCTTCCTGGAAGCCCAGGAGTGTTCAGCAATGTGGACTTCAGGCAGGGATGTCAACTTCCAACAGGTGCTGCGTCTGCTTTGTTCTTGGCTCAATTCCCTGGACGTAGCAGGTGCCCAATAAATATTTGGTGAATGAAAATTATTATAGAAAAGTCTGAATGTATTAATTTATGATTAGCAAAAATAGGTCAGTTGGGGACTTAGATCCTCTACCTAGTGTTAAACTAATATCACAATGAGATGTTAAACTCTTACTCTGTGGTTTAACCCTTGGAGTTACTGCTTTTCATTACCACGGTGCTGTTGTAATTTTATGAAACCAACCTAAAGTCTCATTCTCCTTAATAAGTAAATTCTGTCTATGATCACAGTAATATTTTTAGTCTTTTTTCTCAATGCCAGAATTAGTCATTAGATAGAAGACCAGTTCACTGGATGACTCAAGATTCTGCCATTTGACCTCATGTTGAAAATATGAGGGCTAAACAGAGTTGGTATGACAGGCAGCACTGTAGCAGTCTTCTCTGCTGTTCAGTTTTACTGTACAGAGAAAACAGAATCATATCTAAAACACTGGTTTTCCTTTTACTTGGGCCAGTGCCGTGCATTGTTCTTCATTGAGCATGGACCGGCCGTAAAAATCTCCGCGTGAGGATGTGGTCACGATTGAAGGCCAGCATCGCATTTTCGGGGCGGCTTAGACCAGTGGATTCCCTTTAACTATGTCAGATTAAACTTCCCTATTTATTACTTTAAGCTTGCCACTTCCTTGTTCAAAAGCTTTCTACACAGTGTACACCGAAGCCTCTTTTATTTGGCTAATTTCCTTTTCCAAATGCCTCCTGCAGGAAGCCTATGCTCTAATCATTCTCGTCTATGTTCTTTTCTCAAACAGTTCATTCCCCTGCTTGTTTATCTTTTGTGAGATCTGTTCTTAGATATCTTCTGGTGTTTGTTTTGAATGGAATATTTTTTATCATATCACCTAATGGGTTATTATTCGTGCTTAGGAACATGTCTTCATTTTTTAAATTAAAGTATAGTTGATGTACAGTATCAGACCAATTTCTGTTGCATAGCGTAATGACCCAGTCTCTCTCTCTCTCACACACACCTACACATTCTTTTTCGTTACTGTCTTCTCCCAAGAGATTGGATTTAGTTCCCTGTGCTGTCCAGTACAACCTCATTGCTTATCCATTGTAAATCTAATAGTTTGCATCTACTAACCCCAAACTTCCTGTCCATCCTACTCCCTTCTCCATCCCCCTGGCAACCACAAATCTGTTCTCTATGTATGTGAGTCTGTTTCTGTTTTGTAGATAGGTTTATTTGTGCTGTATTTTAGATTCCACATGTAAGCGATGTCAGCCAAGACATGGAAACAACCTAAATACCCATCAAGAGATGAATGGATTAAGAAGATGTGGCATATATATACAATGGAATATTACTCAGCCATAAAGAAGAACAAAATAATGGCATTTGCAGCAACACAGATGCAACTAGAGGTTCTCATGCTAAGTGAAGTAAGTCAGAAAGAGAAAGACAGGAGTTCCCGTCGTGGCGCAGTGGTTAATGAATCCGACTAGGAACCATGAGGTTGCGGGTTCGGTCCCTGCCCTTGCTCAGTGGGTTAACCATCCGGCGTTGCCGTGAGCTGTGGTGTAGGTTGCAGACGCGGCTCGGATCCCGCGTTGCTGTGGCTCTGGCGTAGGCCAGTGGCTACAGCTCCGATTAGACCCCTAGCCTGGGAACCTCCATATGCCGCGGGAGCAGCCCAAAGAAATAGCAAAAAGACAAAAAAAAAAAAAAAAAAAAAAGAAAATTTAAATTAAAAAAAAATAAAGACAAATGCCATATGATATCACTTATATGTGGTGTCAGTTTTTGTATGTTCTTTTGTTCATAAATCTACTGCCTTTTAAGAATTATAATGGCTGAATATAGAGGCTATTGAACTTTCTGTGTAGAGAACCGTATTTTCCACAAATAGTGAGAGTTAGGACTCCTTTCCAGTTAGTATGCCGAAAGATTCTACTGACTTGCGTTTGTTAGCGCTTACGCTGAAGTCTTCAGTAGAAGTAGGGATAACTGGCATCCCTGCCTTTTCCCTAATGTTTAAAAGAACACTTCTCGAGTTTCATCCTTAAGCTACTCGATGCATAACTATATGTGCAAGTCAGCATTCCACATGGTTACAAGACAGGACTCTGGAGCCATCTGCCCAAGTTTAAGTTCCATTTCTGTCACTTACTGCTGTGTCACATTGGACAGATTAACTCCAGCTTGATTTCTTCATGTGTGGTGGAGGGGATGACAGCTCCTAATCACAGGGTTACTGTAAAGATTCAATGAGTTAATTCTTGTGAAGTGCTTCCAATCATCTGGCACATACCCAGCATGATACATATTAAGAGTTCCTTGCATAAGTATATTAATTGATCATTCGAAATTTCTGTTCAATAGATTAATTTATATTATATGGAATGACCTTTAAGCTCTTGAGATAAACCGTATTTGATTGTGAGTTTTAGAAAAATACATCATTTGCTTCTATCAATACTGTACTGGAGGTTCTAGTCACGGCAATTAGGCAAAAGAAATAAAAGGCATCTAGAGTGGAAAGGAAGACGTAAAGTTATACCTGCAGAAGATGATATTATATACAGAAATCCTAAGGAATTCACACTAAGAAAAATCTGTTAGAGATAATAAGCAAATTCAGCCAGGTTGCGGGTATAAGATTACTATACAAAAATCAACTGTATATCTATATAGCTAGAAATGAACAATTAAAAAGGAAATTAAAAAAATAATTCCATGTATAATAGCATCAAAAAGAATAAAATGTTTTGGGATAAAGTTTATATAAGAAGTGTAATGCTAATAAATTGAATACTACAAAGGATTTTTGGAAGAAATTAGTGAAGATGTAAATTAATGAGAAGTTAGTTATCTTTTGCTCAGTGGATTGGATTATAAATAATGCTGCAGTGAATATGGTGCATCTGTGCTTTCAAATTATGATTTTCTGTAGGTATTTGCCCAGGAGTAGGATTGCCAGATCATATTTTTTTTTTTTTTTTTTTAGGGCCGCACCTACAGCAGTATGGAAGTTCCCAGGCTAGGAGTCGAATCAGAGCTGCAGTTGCCAGCCTGTGCCACAGCCACGAGGGATCCAAGCTGTGTCTATGACCTACACCACAGCTCATGGTAACACCAGATCTTAACCCACTGAATGAAGACAGGGATAGCATGGTAGTTCTATATTTAGTTTTTGAGGAACCTCCATACTGTTTTCCATGGTGGCAGTACCAATTTATATTCCCACCACTGGTGTAGGAGCGTTCCCTTTTCTTCACACCCTCTGCAGCATTTATTGTTTGTAGATTTTTTGATGATTGTCATTCTGACTGGTGTGAGGTGATAACTTATTGTGGTTTTGATTTGCATTTCACTAGTAATTAGCGATGTTGAGCATCTTTTCATGTGTTTTTGGCCATCTATCTCCTTTGGAGAAATGCCTATTTATATCCTCGGCTTGTTTTTTGATTGGGTTTTTTGTTTTTCTGACATTGAGCTGCATAAGTTGTTTGTATATTTTGGAGATTAATCTCTTGTCGGTTGTTTTGTTTTCAAATATTTTCTCCTATTCTGTTGGTTGTCTTTTCATTTTGTTTATGATTTCCTTTGCTCTGCCAAGCTTTTAAGTTTAATTAGGTCTGATTTGTTTATTTTTGTTTTTATTTTCATTACGCCGGGAGATGGATCCAAAAAATATTTTGTTGTGGTTTATGTCAAAGTGTGACTGCCTATGTTTTCCTCTAAGAGTTTTATAGTATCTAGCCTTACATTTAGGTCTTTAATCCATTTTGAGTTTATTTTTGTGTGTGGTGTTAGAGAGCATTTTAATTTCATTCTTTTACATGTAGCTGTTCAGTTTTCCCAACACCATTTATTGGAGAGATTCTTTTTCTCTATTGTATATTCTTTCCTCATTTTTTATGGATTAGTTGCCCATAGGTTCATGGGTTTATTTCTGGTCTTTCTAGCCTGTTTCATTGATTTTTTTTTTGTGCCAGTACCCCAGTTTTTTGATTACTGTAGCTTTGCTGTATAGTGTGAAATCAGGGAGTCGGATTCCTCCAGCTCCGTTTTTCTTTCTCAGGCTTGGTTCGGCTATTTGGAGTCTTTTCTGTTTCCATACAAATTTAAAACTTTTTTGTTCTAGTCCTGTGAAAAATGCTATTGGTAATTTGATAGGGCTTGTACTGAATCTGTAGACTGCCTTTGGTAGTATAGTCATTTTGACAATATTGATTCTTCTAATCCTAGAACATAGTATATCTTTCCATCTGTTTGTGTCATCTTCAACTTTTTAAACAGCATCTTATTCAGAGTATGGATCGTTTGCCTCCTTAGGTAAGTGTATCCCTAGATAGTTTATTCTTTTTGATGTGATGGTAGATGGGATTATTTCTTTAATTGCTCTTTATGAGTCTTTGTTGTTAGTGTACAGAAATGCAAGAGATTTCTGTGTATTAATTTTGTATCCTGCAACTTAATTCATTGATGAGCTCTAGTAGTTTTCTGGTAACATTTACCATTTCCTACTTATAATATCATGTCATCTGTAAACAGTGGCAAGTTTATTCTTTTCCAAATTGGATTCACTTTATTTCTTTTTCTTCTCTGATTGCCATGGGTAGTACTTCCAAAACTATGTTGGATAAAAGTGGCAAGAGTGGATATCCTTGTCTTGTTCCTGATCTTAGTGGAAATTATCTCACATTTTTTACCATTGAGAATGATATTAGTTATGTGTTTCTCATATATGGCCTTTATTATATTGAGGTAGGTTCCCTCTCTGCCCACTTTCTGGAGGGTTTTTATATTAAGTGGATGTTAGAGTTTGTCAAAAACTGTATCCACATCTATTTTTTTAATCGATGTCTATTGAGATGATCATATGGTTTTTATTCTTAAATTTGTTTTTGTGATGTATCATTCTGTTTTATTTGTGGATATTTATAAATGCTTGCGTCCCTGAGATAAATCCCACTTGATCATGGTGCATGATCCTTTCAATGTATTGTTCGATTCAGTTTCCTAGTATTTTGTTGAGGAGTTTTGCTTCTATGTTCCTCAGTGACATTGGCCTGTATTTTTCTTTTTTTCTTTTTTTTGGTATCTTTTTTTGGTTTTGGGTCTTAGGGTAATGGTAGCCTCATAGAGTGACTTAGAGTGCAAGTTTTTTTAATCGTAGTTTCAATTTCAGAACTTAGGTTTGTATCAACAGATTTCCTGGTCATTGTCCCCCTGGTGGAGGTTGGGAAGAGTGGAGTTTGGTTAGTTATTCCTCTCTCCTCCTTTGAGTAAAGGTTATCGTTCTTGTAGCAAGACCTCCCCTTCAGCCACCTGTCTTTGTTCTCAGTAGCTCCTCCCTTCTCTTACCCCTTTAGGCTCGGCTTCCTGCTTTCTGTGTGGTGCATTGTCCCTTGTTTTTCACCCTGAACTCCACACCGTTTCAATAGACCTTTGTGAAACTGGAGCGTGCTGCTTGGACTGACGGATAAATGTATGTGCTCTCCTTTGCTGATCTCATCTAGTCTCATGGATTTAAATTTTGTAATTCCTCTGATGACTCCTAAATTTTTATCCAGAGCTTGCACCTCTCCTTTGGGAGTGCTGCTTGACGTTTCCACTTGGAATCTGCTTTTTACCACTAACTTAACATGCCCCAAACCTCCAACTCTGATTCTCACTTGACTTCCAACCTCAACCCTAACTTTTCCACATATTTTCCAGTTTTAGTAAATGGCAATATAATTCTTCCAGCTGTGGAGGCCAGAAAGTCTGGAGTCATGTTTGACTTTTTCTTTCACAGTTTCCATTTTATCTAAGAGCAGTCCTCTTGTCTCTATCTTTAACATATATTCCTGTTTTAACCACTTATCACCAGCTCCACCACTTCCACCTTGGTCTGAGCCATCATTTCTGGCCTAGATTACTTGAATAGGTTTCTAATTTATTTCCTTGCCTCTTTTCACATTTCCCTTCAGTCTTTTGTCAACAAGGCTGTTGTATTGATCTTTTCAATATTTAAGTCACATCATATCACTTATCTCCTCAAAATCCCCCAGTGGCCTCTCCCCTCACTTGGGAGTAAAAGCCAAAGACCTTAAAATGGTCTGGAAGACTCTGTATGATATGGCCTTCTGCTCCAATTTCAGCTTCTGCTCTTACCTCTCTTCTAGCTCACTCTACTCTTGTCGCACTAGTCTCTTTCTGTTCCTTGAACATATTGTGTTCCTGCCTTTAAGGCCTTGAACTTCCTGTGCCATCTTCTTGGGACACTTGTCCTGTACATATACATATGCATGACTGACTCCTTCAAATACCACCTTCTCACTAGGTCTTCTCTGGCATTCTTTCTGAAAGGGCTTCCTTCCTTTTACTTTGGAGCTCTTCTTTCTCCTTACCTTAGTTTGCTTTTGCTTCCTAGTACTTTTACCCTGTCACGTATTGTGTATTCTCCTGTGGATTTTTGATTTGTTTCCAACACTGCCCCCTTCCCTGTAGTTAGAATGGAGCTGCAATTCACAGGGACTTTGCTCTGTGCACTCATTTTTCTCTAACACCTAAAATAGTGTCTGGCATGTCATGTTGTTTGATAAAGAGTTGTTGAATAAATAATTGGATAGATCCATGGAAAAGCTGTGTGATTAGGGAATTATCATACTGGTTTGATAAACGACACTGATGAAATATCCAGAGTTGTTTTGTTTTGGGGCTCCTGATCCATAGTAATATTGGGGATAGTGCATAGTTCCAAAACTAAGGGTTCTTTGAGTCAGTTTCTGGTCCTAAGACTCTGTCTTTTTTCTCCTATTTTCTCAGATCCAACACTTCTTAATAAGCTACAGTTTCTAGCAGCAAGCGAGTTGTTTTTTAAGCATCTTGCATGTGCACGGTACGTTCCATGCTCATGTTCCAGTTCAGCTGCAGCTTCAGGCAGGGGGCCTGGTTCTGGCTACTCATTCTCCTGAGTCTTGCTCACTGCATTGCCTTTCTGCTCTGTTTCTGGCCTATAGAGATATTTATCCTGATTTTGTACCCAGCTGATGTCATAATCCTTTTATCTCTTTGTACATCACCAATCATGGTTGAGGATTTGGAACAAAGAGGGCCATGGTCATTTATGAACTCACTAAACCATCTCCATTAGAAGTCCCATGCATCTCTAAACAATGCTGAATTGTTGCCAAATTTAATATCCAGGAGACAGTACTTAAAAAAATCAGATTTACGGTTTGTCTTGAAAATTTGGAACATCTGGCAGCACTCAGCCTGAATTTTGGCATGTGACGGCCGAGTAGGGGTAGATAAATACTAAGACCCTTCGGTGGGTCGTGTGCTGCACAAGTTGCCAAGTTCTCACCACTACATATTTTCTTTAACTTGACAGAAAAATGGCTTCACTCCTTTGCTTTATCTGCCTGATCCCTGTAGATATTTTAATTTGCGGCCTCTATTTTGGGTACATGATGAGCTAAAGCATCAAATAATTTATTAAAAGGTTAAAAAATAAAGGTCACCAAATGATAAACAGTGCTTATTATTATTATTATTTTTTTTTTCTTTTCTAGGGCCACATCCACGACATATGGAGGTTCCCAGGCGAGGGGTCTAGTCAGAGCTGTAGCCGCCGGCCTACGCCAGAGCCACAGCAACACGGGATCCAAGCCGCGTCTGCAACCCACACCACAGCTCACGGCAACGCTGGTCCTTAAGCCACTGAGCAAGGCCAGGGATGGAACCCGCGACCTCATGGTTCCTAGTCGGATTCGTTAACCACTGCACCACGACGGGAACTCTGCCAGCACTTATTTTGAATAGTGTGTAAGATAGAGAGTGAGCAAGCTTCTTCTCCTATCCCTTTGGGCTCAAAATTTCTAAACCTATTAAACTTGCAGCTTTTTCATTTTAGACCAGACTTCTGCCCTTGAACTTTTTTTTTGATTAAACTTTGTATCGGTGAATGCCCTTCAGTCGAGTGTTGCCGTCCCACAGTAACCGGGCCCTGAGAGTGTCACATGTCTAGTCTTCGTGATTCAATAAAGAACTAACTCCCATGATGATGCTGACAAGCTTTTCTTCCTAAATCGAACTGAGTAGTTATGTGAATCAAAATATTCACGTATGCAGAAATATAAACAATCAGCTCCTTTTGTTCAGCTACCACAGATCTTTCCGTAGTCACCTGTGGCCAGCTTCAAGTATTGTTATATTTGAAGTGTACATTTCTGGCTTATACTACGTGATGCTTCAGGGCAGACATGTAAGGGTCTGTTAGGCCAGCCAGGGACCGGGCATTTGCCCAGTTTGTGTGATTTGTGTGTCAGAGGAATCCGCTGCTCCCCATCTTGACCAGCGGGCCGTGGTGCTAGAAAGGGTTCTGCTGCTTCTATTCGGAGGGGCGCAGTGAAGCTTTTGTGGACGAGCACATTAAATGCTCTTAGGTTTGTATCATCTGTCGTCTCATTACAGAGTTCGGGTTGGCAAGGGCAGTTAACACAGTGCTGCTGGCTCCTTCCCAAAGGTTCCGTCAGATGCCTTGTGACATCATTATTGAGTATTTATATATGCTTGTTACTTGCATGTGCCCAGGTAAGGGGGCTTGCGTGTGATCTAGAGAGTTTAATTTTGAAGTATGGTTTGAAGTTATGGTTGTAGCTTGTTTCTCTGTTCAGTTGCTCTTTCCCTTCCCAATGGTAGAATTCTCTCCAAAAGAAACCCTTGGTAATATCTAATCATTACACTTCCAATGAAGAGTCATTACATGGGACAAGATTTAAAGAACACCAAACATTAAGCACAACGTTTAATAATAAGATGAGATATTATCAGTATTTGCTTAACCTGACCTTATTTTTTCTCCTAAGTTTGAGTTGGATCAACTCACTTTGAATGACAAATGTTGTTTTCATTTATCATTTTTATTATTTCATTGTTATTTGAAGACAAACCCTGATGGTCGTTTCCATTCAGCATTTGAGGAAATCCTTAACTGCTTATTCTGGACCTAGAAGGCAAATTGCAATGTCTTGGAAAGATTTGGTTCCTAGGAAGGAATGGAAAAATGGATCGTGTGGACTCATCTGTATTACCTGAATCTAAGGTTAGATAATCTTATTTAAGCCCTCTAGATTTATTTTATTTTATTTTTTTGGCCACCTCTGCAGCATGTGAAAATGCCACGGGCCAGGGCTTAAACCCGCCCCACAGCTGTGACCAGAGGCACAGCTGTGACAGCCTCAGATCCTAACACACTGAACCACACGGGGATGCCGAAGCCTCGAGAGCTACGAGTCTGCTTTCCAGTCAGAGCAGAACCTTTCCTTCTGCAGTTATAACAGTTTCCTTTTCCTTCCTTACTCTTGACATATGTTTCACCCCAAAACACTCCAGTTTTTTTCTTTTTGGCCACCGTACAGATTGACCTACTCTATCTTTTGGGACTCTGGGAACTTCGTGTTAAAACTCCGATTGAAATAATTAATTTTAAAAACCAGTCCTGCCTTTTCTGCCTCCCTAGTCATACTGTGGGTGTTCAGCCTAGCTGACCAGGACCGGCAGCCTGTCTCCTGCAGCGGGATTTGCTCAGGTGGCCGGACAGAGTTCAGACAGCTTCGCATTTGTGGGGATAATCTGGAAAGATGTGAGGGGATGGGCAGCAACAGAGGGAGCCTCCTAACGGCTGCATTGCATCCTTCATGGAATTTCACTCATCATCGCTCAGTGTCCTGCTGCTGCAGCTCTTTAGTGAGACCTAATAGCATCGTTGGTAATGTGGTCATTTGCCCACGCACGGAAGTGGCATGCATCGCTCCACTGAAATCCTAATATCTCAGTTTTCCTTTGTTTCCGCTTCTCCCTTTTTCTGATTCATTGTCCACTACTTTTATCCTGTTGCTTCTGCCTTCTTCTTGTGACTCATTCTCTCTCTCATGTTATTAAATTCAAAACTCCTTTTGATTTTATTTGAACTTCTAATGCCTTGATACTCAGATTAGCCTAGCAGTATCAGAATTAACTTGGAACTTGTTAGAAATGCTGAATCTTAGGTCCCCCCTCTGGACTCGAATCATATTTTCATACTAACAAGATCCTCAGGTCTTGGAGAAGCTCCCTCTAATGTGGTAGCTCTTTTACTTTTTCCAGTCCATCAGTTCCCACCTTCTTATCCTTTTTCATTCTTTTAGCATCATTATTTAATTTAGATCCCACAGTCCTTTATTTGAGTAACCCTGTCACCACTAGTTTTAACTCTTTCGTGTCCTTGTCTCTTAAACATGGCTTTTTCACTTATCTGACGAAAACCCAACTTTGTTTGAATGTATCTATGTGCCTTCTCTTTATCTACAACTGAGCAGCCTGGCACTGCCAAAAAAGTCACTTATCGGACAGATTGGTTCCAATACATTGGGTTCTTTAAGTCTGCCAGCTCTTCCATGTTTCCCCAGTAAATTCTCTCCCTCTATTTTCAAAATGTATTTTAAACATTCTACACTCTCTTCAAACCTTAAATATTCTTAACTCCTCATTTTCAGCAGATGACTTCACCTCCTACTTCCTGAAGAAAATAGAAGGTATCAGATGGGAACTCCCTCAGCTTCCTGCTCCCAAATTCGTACAGTTCCATCTGGACCCATGTTCTCTTTTCCTCCTCTTTTAGAGTAGGATGTAAGCTTCTGATCATTTAGACCAGTCTCTCCACCTGTGTTTTGAATCTCATCCCTTCATGCCTCATCAGAAATCTTGTACTATCAGTTCCTCCTCTCGGCCTCTGCTCTGCTGTTTAATCAACATATCCCTTTTGTGTACTGGTTTTTATTTTTTCCGTTAGAGCTGGTTGATTGGATTATTTCCAGGTACATTTAAACCTGTTCATGTATTGTCCATCTTAAAAGCAACTACCTTTTCTTGACCCCCCGTGTCCCCCTCCACCTCTTCTCAGTCTTTCCCATTTCTTGAAGGTTTCTAAAGAGTTTTTCATGATCTGGTGGCCTCATTTTATCACTTCTACCTCACTCGTTAACCTGCTTCAGTACCGTGGTTGTTTCTAGCTCGGAACCAAAAGAACTGTGGCTATTACCAATGACCTCCATGACTTAAACCCAATGGGTATTTTCCAGTAATTTTTTCTGACCTCCTAGCACTCTTGCCCACCATCTGTCTGTTTTTTGAAAGTGTTTATTTTGGTTCCCAGGACACCATGTTATCCAGGTTTTCCGTCTTACTCTCTAGCATTTCCTTCTCTGATACTTTGCCGATTGAGTTTCTTCTCATTCATTAGTTCTCAGCACTTTCCCCTTTCCATTTTATACTGAGTCCTTTGGATCAGATGTTGAGTCCTTTGGATCAGATGTTGTTGTGATGGAGTTTGGGGTGCAAGATATTCATTATGAATCACATCTGGGGAAGGAAGGTGAAGATGGAGAAAGAAGTTGAACTTTGGCACAGTCCCGACAGAGCTTTGGCCGACCTGAGGATGCAGGGGAGGGCGTTTTGGATCGTGACTGCATCCACCACTGGATTAAAGTGGCTGAGCCTTCATACTTCTGCCTCCTTCGTTATCAGAAGTGAAGTGACCAGAAAAGGCATGAGGTACTGTGGCAGAGGTTCTCGAAGCTGAGGCAGACGCTGAAGGATCTAAGAGTGGGCAGAGGTCTGTTGGGAGATGCGAGTGAGTGGTGCGTCTTTGCGTCCATCACATGTCCTTTCTATGTATAGTATTTTTCATATCTGTGGCTCAATTTTCATCAATTGGATAATTTTCCCCAAATTTATACCTCTAGACCAGACCTATGAACTCCTGACACACACACTTAATTGCCTACATAATATCTCTTCTTGGATGTCTCAAAGACTTCATAAGTTCAACGCATCTAAATGCTATACAAATCTTGTCAAATTTATTTCCTGAATGTCTTCTGAATCAGTTTGCTTCTCTCCTTTTCTGCTACCACTACTTTAGTCCACACACCAGTTTCTTAGCCTAAACTCCGGCGAAGTCATTGTATTTATACTCCCGGAGTCCCTCTGTCTCTTTCATCAGTTTATTACATTGTAGCCAAGTACATAGTTTCGATTTAATTTTGAATATGTTTCCTCCTCCTTCTGCTCAGCTCCCATTCTCAGGGACATACCATTGATGTTTTAGCTAGCGACCGAAATAGTGAACACAGCCCTCAGGGGCTCCTGTGCTCTGGCTCCTGTCTGTGTCTCCAGTTTAACCTCACCCTACTCTTTTCCTTAATCCTTGCATTCTGGTGGCACCGATTGGCTGACTGATTGATTGATTTTCTAGTGGGCTCACAAGAGTCTCACTGTTTCTTTCTACTGATAATATTCGTCTCCTATTCTTAAGCTTATTACCCCTATTTCACCTTCATTTCTCAACTCGGGCCTGTTTTTTTTCCCAAATAAGTCTTCCTTGAGCCTCTCATAGCATTGTTTAATGCTCTCATAGCACATGTATCAGAATATAAATTTATGCTCATTCATGTGATTATCTAATATTTGATGTTCCCATTGGTAAGCTCCATGAGCACGGAAAACAGTTGTCCGTTCTTCAGTGCCCGCAGGACACGGTGCTCTGCCTGACCCAGTGTGTCCTCAGTGCGTCCATGTTGAAGGAGTGTAAATGTCCTAAGATGAAGCACCTGGTAGGATTGTTGGCTGACGTCTAATATAGGGTCCATCATGCAAAAGTTTTGTTTCAGGTTTTACCAAAGAGGTTCTTGGTTCAGCATGTGGGTGGCTTCCAGGGAGGGAGGAAGTTGGCTGAGGTCTGTGTAGTCTAAATCACGCATAACCAACCTCAGCCAATCTGGCACTGCATTTGGTTGCTTTTTCAGAAGGTGCCTGGGGTATGGTAGGTCTTAGAGGATGAGAGGTACTTCTCCAGTTCGGAACCTAGTTACTTACAAGAGATAGGGTGACATAAGATTAGAGTCTTCGGTGGATGTAGGAGAAGTAAAACGTTCTCATACTTCTCTTCCCTGACCATTACGTTAGTGCCAGTCTAAGCACAATTTTCAGTAAGCAGACCCTATTGAATGTGCTGTTACCTCTCTTGAGTAGAGGAAACTTTGTAGGAAAGTTACCTTGGAAAAATGTTCACTGTAGCTAATGGACGTTGTGCAAAATATAAACATTTTGCTTATGTAAGTGCATGGGTACTAATGGCTTTCCTTTGATTGAAAAATTCTCAAAGTGATTTGCCAGCACACCAGAAGTTTCCCAACACCGGCCAGGTCCGAGGCCACACCTGGGAGCAGCTACTTAATGCAGCATAAGTAGGCCTTTTCCAAAATGCACATGCAAAGGAACACCTTATTGAACTGCAGCTTCAGGATAAATTTAGAAAGGCAAATGCAATTATGCAGATTGGACAGCTGCCAAAGAAGGGGTTGGCCAGCATCTTCAATTTTGCAAAGAGGGCTGTTATATATACATAATTATATATGTATGTAAATCTCCATCTGCCCCTGAAGACATGATGAGTCCTTTAGGGTACAAATTGAGATATTTTAAGGAAAAATTAGTAATATGTAAACAATGATGTTAATGCCAAGATACATGTAGCATCTACTGTCAGGCAGACGGCTCTGCTGCATGCAATCAGGCAGTGCTAAGCAGCGACCAAAGTCTGAAGTTTTTATCACACATGAACTTTCATTTTTTGTAAATCTCTGGTAATAGTGGACAGCAGAGAAGCATATCACTTAGCATTTTGTCTCTTGAAAAATGACTTGAGAAAACATCAAGTTGAAACACATATAAACAGCATGTTTAGAAAATAAATGTTACTAAAAATATACTTAGAAGTTTTCTTACCCTCAGAGTGAAATCCTGAGCTCAGTAAAAATTCTTTTAGGTTCTCTTGTAGTCTTCTTTCTTTCTTTAGAAGGCAACGTATCCACTGAAAAGGGTTGATTATTTTTTGTATATCAAGAATTTATAGATAAATTGATTGGTTTATTCACCATGAATTCATTTTATTGAGTACCAAGAATGTGCAAGATAATGGATTAGGTATTAGAGAGACAACAGTGAGCAAAACTAAGTAGACTCTGTCTTCCTTGACATTTGTAGCACAGCAAAAGCATAACGGAGTACTACACAGTCGTAAAGTTAGACCTGTGTCTGAGGGAGTCCAGGAGAGATGCCCAGTACACTGCTACGAAACGGAAAATTAATCCAGTGGGTGGGTCGATGTGGTCAAGGCGGTCAGGGAATGTTTCTCATTCTGAAGATGAGCTCTTTGAGCAGAGCTCTGAAGGATGAAAAAAGAGAAACTTCCCAAGCAAAAATGAACTCTGTGGTAGGAGGTGGCCCAGTAAGTAGGAATAATTAAATGAGCCTGTTGTGGAGGGAGGATGAGGAGGCAATGATATGACAAGGGGTAGCAGAAGCTGGACTGTGCTGGACTCCACATGTCGCATTACATTGTTTGGTGTTTCCATTTAGAGCAATAGAAAATATTAAAGTGTTGTGAGCAGAAGGCCACAAAATCCAGTTTGTATTAATTCCTCAGATTAATGTGAATTAAATTTTTTTTGGTCTTTTTTTTTTAGGGCCACACCCATGGTATATGGAGATTCTCAGGTTGGGGGTCTAATCAGAGCTGTAGCTGCTGGCCTACACCACAACCACAGCAATGCTAGATCCAAGCCATACCTGTGAGCCACACCACAGCTCACGGCAACGCCGGATCCTTAACCCCCTGAGTGAGGCCAGGGATTGAACCCGCAACCTCATGATTCTTAGTCGGATTTGTTTCCACTGTGCCGTGATGGAAACTCCAAAAGTAAATTAAACTTAGATTTCATACATATACCAAAATATGGGTGGATTAATGAGCACAGGATATCTGTACATTTTAATTCATACCATATACTTAAATATAAGGAGATACCTTCAAGATGAATTTTGATACTCATCACCATTTTGAGAAGATTAATAAATTGAATCCTTTGAAAAAGTAAAAATGGCTTTGCTTTTTAAGTTCTAAAACAATCTTGGTCAAATGAAGAATTTAAGAATGTAAAGATTAACAAGTGTTTTGAGTGTAGATGAATAGAAGGTGAGAAGCAAGGAACAGAATGATGGGAGTGTACAGAGGAGAGCATGAGCAACGTAAGATTAAGTTTGTGCACTTGAAATATAATGGTAGGGAGGTCTCTTGGGGCACACCAGGTCAGGGGTCTGGTGTTGCCACAGCTGTGGCATGGGTTTGATCCTTGGCCTAGGAACTTCCACATGCCACAAGTGCAGCCAAAAAAAAATATGTATTTAATATTAGGTCTGAGTGTTAAAAGAAAATGTTTAGTCTGAATGCAGAGGAGACACTTGGAAAGTAAAATGAATGAGAACAAGTAATAAGCTTAAAACAAAAGGTTTAAACTTGAGTTGAGTTTCAGTCATTTGACACCACGAGCCTTGCCTTTGCACCAGCCTTGCAAAAAGCTGTCATCTCTGTACACCTGGGGTTTTAAAAATGATTGTAGAATCATTGTAAGAAAAGCTCAGAGGTAGGACCTGCTGCTGGAGAGCACATGAGCTTGTAGGTTGGAGCCATGAAACATTCGTTGTTCATGGCCTAGTTTGAACTTCAGTACTCCTTGACAAACCACAGCAGCAACAGTTGTGTGTCTCTGGTTAGGGTTTCTCCTCTTCTCCTCAGTCATTTTATTTTTTCTTTATTGTATTTATTTGTTTGTTTATTTTTTTATTGTTATTTCCCCAATACAATTTTTTTTTCCTACTATACATCAAGGTGACCCAGGCACACGTGTGTATATATATATACACATTCTTTTTTCTCCCGTTCTCATGCTCCATCATAGGTGAGTGGACATAGTTCCCAGTGCTACACAGCGGGATCTCATTGCTCATCCATTCCAAAGGCAATAGTCTGCATCTATTAACCCCAAGCTATTTTTATTTTTATTTATTTCTTTTTTGACTGCCCCTTGACAATATGGAATTCCTGGGCCAGGGATCAGATCCAAGCCATGTTGCAACCTATGCCGTGATGGTGGCACCACTAGATCCTTAACCCACTGTGCCAGGCTGGGGATCAAACCTGCTTTCTGGCACTCCAGAGATGCCACCAATCCCACTTTGCCACAGCGGGAACTCTTATTTTTATTTTATTTAAAAAATCTCATCATACCCTCTATCCTATTAATTCTACCTTTGCTCTTAGCGGAGGGTATTTCCTTTACTTGGCTGAGCAAGTTGGCACCACCTGGCGAGAGTCTTTTCACCTGGCAGTGGCTCAGCGTCTACACTCGTCGTTCCCTCTTTTCCTCTCGGGCAGCCCTGTCTTGCGCCTCGGTTTCCATTTTCTTTACCTCCTCGTGGACCTCGGTCTCTGGCGACTCCTGCCTCCTGTGTCATCCGTCTTTACTGGTTCTTCATATGTAGTCCTTCCCATTAAAAATAACCTCCTCAGGAATTCCTGTTGTGGCTCAGCAGGTTAAGAATCCAACTAGTAAAAAAAAAAAAAAAAAAGGAGTTCCCGTCGTGGCGCAGTGGTTAACGAATCCGACTAGGAACCATGAGGTTGCGGGTTCGGTCCCTGCCCTTGCTCAGTGGGTTAACGATCCGGCGTTGCCGTGAGCTGTGGTGTAGGTTGCAGACGCGGCTCGGATCCCGCGTTGCTGTGGCTCTGGCGTAGGCCTGTGGCTACAGCTCCGATTAGACCCCTAGCCTGGGAACCTCCATATGCCGCGGGAGCGGCCCGAGAAATAGCAAAAAAAAAGACAAAAAAAAAAAAAAAGAATCCAACTAGTATTCACGGGGATGCAGGTTTGATCTCTGGCCTGGCTCAGTGGGTTGCAGGATCTGGCGTTTCCCGAACTGTGGTGTAGGTTGCAGACACAGCACGGATCTGAGGTGGCTGTGGCTGTGGCGGTGACCCACAGCTGCAGCTCTGTTTTGACCCTTAGCCCAGGAACCTCCGTATGAGAAACCCACTTCATATATATATATATATATATATACCCACTTCTCAATTTCATGTCCTCCTCTACCTGTGGCCCCTTCCTTTTTTCTTTTTCCTTCACAGCCACACTTCTTGAAAGGGTTATTTCAATATCTCCACTCCCTCCCCTCTCATTTGCATTTTAACCCACTGTAGTCTAACTTCTTCCGCTAACTTGCTTGGTTCATCTTCTCAGATAAAGGCCACCGCTGTCTTTCCTATTGGCACATCTTTCCTCTTCTTCTCTTCCTTGGCCTCTCTGCAGCCCTTGACCTTGTCGGTGGCCCTTACTTTGAAATGGTTTTCCTTATGAGCCTTGAGGCTTCTCTCCAGCGCTGTAACTTTTAACTCTCAGGTTGTTTTCTTCTGCAGCTCACCCCTTAAGGGATCCTACCTCATGACATGCACTCATTTATTAAATACATATTTTGTGCCTGCCCCACTAGCTTATGTAATTATAAATACTCTTTGAGGTATAAATTATGAGTATCCATGCTAAATTGGAAAATTCAGGCTCAGAGAGGTTATGTACCTTGCTTAAGATCATGCAGCTTGTAAGGCCTGGAGTCGGGACTTGAATCCAGAGTCTGCCTTGCACTGTTTTAAGTAAAAGTTGTTAAGAAAGTATAACATACAAATAGGAAAATGAAGAACTTGAACTTGAATGTTCCCAGCAGCTCAGATGCCCTCTCCCACCGTCTCTACGTACCCACGAAGGATGGCGCATATCCAGACTTGTCACGCTATAGATATTTTACTTGTTTTTCAACTTTACATAAATAAATCATGAAATTGTACAGGGTATATGTAAGATTCGTTACGCCGTATGTAAGGAAAACTCACTCGTTGTTATTACATCATTACGTTTCAGTGCTCTGTTGTGGGTGTACCGCTGTGTGTCCCGTCTACGCTTGAATGGACCTTGGGGTGGTTTCTTCTGTTGTCCCTGTGACAGAGGGTACCGTTGTGACTGTTGCTGTTTACATCCTTTGATATGCACTTGCGCACTCCTCTTGGCTGTAAACTCCGGAGAAGAGTCGCAGGTCCCACGGGGCACATGCCCGTGTTGGTTTTCCTAGACTCCGGCAAGTGACCTTCCCAACCGATGTCATCTTCACGGTAACTGCTTCAGATCCTGTGCGCTGCAAATAAGTCCCTTCTCTTCCAGTAGAATTGAAAGGTTTTCTTTGTTTACTGATTACATCCCTTACGTGTACCCTTCATGCAGAATTTATTTTTTGTATGTATAGAGGATACTTTTTACTTGTTCCAGGCTCTGCATTTATTATTATATTGATACATTTTTTTTATGTCCTTCATTCATCCAAAAGTGGAATTTTGATCCGAGTAAAATTCTTTTCAGAAGTGTTTTGTTCCCTTTTCTCTTTATCCAAATGCCAGCTGCACGTCACGACATTGTCATGTAGTGTGGCTGCTTTTCATCTGCCCATGCTTAGACACTGTTCGTGGGCATGGTGGTCAAAGATACCACAGCCACATCCTTTTGCGTTAACGTTTTCCCTGTAAAGGGCCTGTGTGTGCATTTTCAGTTAATACCACAGCAAGGAATTAGTGCTGCACAGTACTGTAATTGTTATTCCTCCCGGGGCCAACTGCATCAAACCCTAGAAAGTCATGCGTGATGGAAAATATACTGCTAACCCAGTGGTTTTCTGTCAAGGAAGCCCATTGTGAGGACTAATTTTCACTGGACACTTTTGAATAAAGTCTCTTCATTCTTTGAGAGATTCCTTTATCCCACAGACATGCATAAGTTAAAGCCTGGAATTATCCAGCTGAAATGTTATGTGAACATATGCAAGCAGAAATACCCCAAATAATAGCTTCATGTGTTTGGATGACTTATATTTATTTTATCTTACTTGCCTCACTCATGATCTAGCCATCTCTCCTAACCCTTTTGTCAAGTTAGGGTTCATCAAGGTAGGGAACAAAAGTCAGCTGTATTTTGTTCTTCTTTTGTAGCATAAATAAGTAGGTAAATAGATAGGTATGCAGTATATTTTTATTGAAATACATCTGATGTGTAACATGTGTAAGTTCAGGGTGTGCAGCATGTTGATTTTATGCGTTTATATATTGTGATATGGTGGCCACTGCAGAGGTATTTAGCACCTTTGTCACCTTACTGTTTTTTGTGGTGGAAATAGTTAAGATCTAGTCTCTTAGTAAGTTTGGTTATTATGAAGTGTTCTTTTCTTTTCTTTTTTTTGTCTTTTGTCTTTTTAGGGCTGCACCCATGACATATGGAGGTTCCCAGGCTAGGGGTCAAATCAGAGCTGTAGCCACCAGCCTACACCACAGTCACAGCAACGTGGGATCCGAGCCGCATCTGTGACCTACACCACAGCCACGGCAACGCCAGACCCTTAACCCACTGAGCAAGGCCAGGGATCGAACCCACAACCTCATGGTTCCTAGTCGGATTCATGAACCACTGCATCATGACGGGAACTCCAATAAGTTTGATGATTATTATGCAGTGTTCTTTTCTTTTCTTTCTTTTTGTCTTTTGTCTTTTTAGGGCCGCACCCATGGCACATGGAGATTCCCAGGCTAGGGGTCTAATCGGAGCTGCGACCCACACCACAGATCACGGCAATGCTGGATCTTTAACCCACTGAGCAGTCAGGGATCGAACCCAAAACCTCAGGTCCTAGTCGGATTCATTTCCGTGGCGCCATGAGGGAAACTCTGCAGTGTTATTTTCTGTATTCCCTATTCTGTGCATTAGATTTCTAGGACTTATTTTTGTAAGTCTTTATTGTTTAAAAAATATAATTGTCACAAATACATATGCATACTTACACATACATGTATATCTAGGAAGAAGCAGACATGACAAACTTTATGCTAGACGGATTTGAAAAAGTTTTCTGAAAGTGTTACTGTGTAACTGTATAAACATTATATAAGAAAAATAGGTTGAAAAATCATATTTATGCCCTTAATTTTCATTCACATTACTGGTTACACTGATTTTTGTTTGTTTGTTTGTAGGAGTCATTTAATAGATGTATTAAGTAGTTTCTCAGTAATTTAGAAATACATAGTGATCTTTAAACACTTTGGAAAAAATAATCTTTTGTTGAGAATGAATGCTTTAACTTAGTATAGAAGCATCGTGATATAATACAGTGGTACCCAACATTCAGAGTTCCATGAATTATTTTTCTATGTAAGTGGTGAGAAAAAATATGTCTCAAAGTAAAGGCACTTGTCACCTTTCAAAATTTAACTTAATGTTCACATTTACTGTGATTCTACAAACTGGTAGGAAGTAAGAAATTTCATGAATTGATTTAATGTTTGACTGAGTAGTTTTCCAAATGCTAAAATACTGTCTCAAGGCAGCCATATTGGCAAACAAACCAACCAACCAGCAATTATGCTTTGACTGTTTTAGTCTAGATTCAATTACTTGTGTCCAGTGATCAGTCCCATGAAATCTGTGCTTTTCCTTTTGCATGATGTGATAGATGTCTGACATTTCCTGTGTTCTGAGGAGTAAATAGCACATACAATAAACTTTTTTGCTACTGTATTTGTTCCATTCTTTTTCTGTAGTATTTTTTAATGGGTTTTACTTATTTCCATCATTGCTGGCTTACAGTGTTCTGTCAGTTTTCTGCGTACAGCAGGGTGACCCCGGTGCACATACACACACATGTACATTCTTTTTTCTCATGTTCTCATGCTCCATCATAAGTGACTAGACATAGTTCCCAGTGCTACACAGCAAGATCTCATTGCTTATCCATTCCAAAGGCGATAGCTTGCATCTATTAACCCCAAATTCTGAGTCCATCCCACTCCCTTCTCCTCCCCCTTGGCAACCACAAGTCTGTTCTCCATGTCCATGATTTTTTTTTCCTGTGGAAAATCATTTGTGCCATATATTAGATTCCAGATATAAGTGATATCGTGTGGTATTTGTCTTTCTCTTTCTGACTTACTTCCCTCAGGATGAGAGTCTCTAGTTCTATCCATGTTGCTGCAAATGGCATTATTTTGTTCTTTTCATGGCTGAGTAGTATTCCATTGTGTGTGTATACCACATCTTCTTAATCCAATCATCTGTTGATGGACATTTAGTTTGTTTTCATGTCTTGGCTATTGTGAATAGGGCTGCAATGAACATGTGGGTGCATGTGTCTTTTTTAAGCTCTGTTCAGAGGCCAAGCTCTTCTTCCTTTTATATTTCAGTTTCCCTGAGAGGGCAAAATCTGTTACAGATTGGTAGTTGGCATAGTTAAACCTTACTGGGATATCCATAGAATTCTACCAGGGTTTACAGGTCCTAGCTCATTCTCTTCACAGCTGTGATAATGACTCATATTTATTGAAAGTAGTCTATATACTTTACATAAGTCACATTTAATATTTATAAGAATTTTTTATGCCCAATAATATAATGATTCCTGATTTACAGATGAAAGGAAGATACTATTATTATTACAGTTTTACCAAAAAGAGAAATTGAGGCCTCACCAAGATTAAGTTACTTTCCCAAGGAACACAGCTAACAAATGGCAGAGCTAGAAGCTGAACTGCACTATTGTATATATTGTCCCTTACCTGCCGGATCATGTGGTGAGAATTAAATGGTTAATTCTAGTAAAGACATATCATCATGAGCTTTAATTAACAAGTACTCAGTAATAGTGATTATTATTATTTTCATTGAGACAGCAGGTGAGAAAGAAGGTATAGCAGTGAGCATGGGAGGGAAGGTATTTGTCATTTTCATTGTGGTTACCCCTTACCTGAAACAGTGCTTTTCAGTGAATGAATGAATGCATAATAAGTGGTCTTAAGACAGGATTGAATTGGACAAAATTGAAAGAAATCCTATATAAGGGTACATAGTGTTCTAAGTGTGTGATGAATGACCTTATTCAGTGAATGGCCTTTATAGGTTGTTTCTTGAGTCATAATAAAGCTGAGAAAGGGATGTAGGAATAAGAGAAATGAAAGGAGGCTTTAAGAAAAATCCTAAAGATGTTAATGTTATAATAATTATATCAGTTTGTTTTATTAATTCTAATTGTACTTGCAGAAAGAAAAACAAAAGGCCCCACAATAAAATGTCACCTTCTTATAAATTTATCATAACCCACAAGAAAGGATGAGCATTCTGTGATTTACTGGAATTAAAAAATAATAAGGTAGTTATGGGGCAGTGGAAACAAATCCGACTAGGAATCATAAGGTTGCAGGTTTGATCCCTGGCCTTGCTCAGTGGGTTAAGGATCTGGCATTGCCCTGAGCTGTGGTGTAGGTCACAGACACAGTTCGAATCTGGCATTGCCCTGAGCTGTGGTGTAGGTCACAGATACAGTTCGAATCTGGCATTGCTGTGGTGTGGGCCAGCAACTGTAGCTCCGATTAGACCCTTAGCCTGGGACCGTCCATATGCCGTGGGTATGGCCCTAAAAAAACAAAAGACAAAAAAAAAAAAAAGATTATTCAAGCTTTGTATAATTTTGTGGATGCTATTTCAAAGTACTTTTTTTTTAATAAATACCAAAAATAATATTAATGTAAAATTTTTCTAAATTCATGTGACTTTGAGGAAATGGAATAGACTCACTCCATTGTAGTGTATATATTCACTCAAATATTTCTAAGAACAATGGTGGTGTTTTGTTATCCTTGGCTGATGATACTCAAATATTTTGTTTAATTAAAGAATATGTTTTATTTCTAATAGGTCAAGATAAAGATTCAGCTTTTATAAATATATGTAATTCAGCAAAAAAATTGAACCATTGAAAAACAAATAATTGTGCTTTTATTTTATCACGTGTTAATCATCTGCAATTCTGTCTTTAAAGATAAAAAGGTAAGGTCATGGCATTGAAATAGGCAGTCTCCATATAAATTCTCTTATAACCCTGCAGTGGTTAAAACGTTCAGTTCTCAAGCATTAGACATACTGTATTAATTTTGCCTAATATTATTTTTGGCTGAGAAAAATGTTTGCCCAACTGTATCTTTTTGGTTTGCATTCAAAATTATATAGGTTTTTAAAAGTATAAACAAGGTTTAATTCTAAACAAGAATAAATTAAGAAAAAAAATGTAACCATGTGGTTATTGTTATCCTACTCCAGAAGACAAAGAGGAGGCCGCATCAACAGGTAGGAGGGGTGATTACATGATATAAGCAATCCCACACCTGCTGGGTGGGAAGCCCACAGACTGGAAAGTAACTGTATCACAGAGACTCACCTACTACAGGAGTGAGAGTTCTGAGCCCCATTTCAGGTCCCCACACCTGGGCATCTGGCATTGAGAGAAAGAGTCCCCAGAGCATCTGGCATTGAAGGCCAATAGGGCTTGTGCATGGGAGCTCCAGAGGACTAGGGGAAACAGAGACCCCATTCTTGAAAGGTGCACGCCAGCTTTTGTGTGCACTGAGGCCTGGAGCAAAGCCAAGGATCCATGAGAATCTGGGTCAGACCTGACTGCAGTTCTTGGAGCATCTCTTGGGAAAATGGGGTGACTGTGGCTCGTTGCAGAGGAAGGACATTGGAAGCAAAGCTCTTGGGAATATTCATCGGGGCTGTGTGTTCCTCTGGAGGTGACCATTTTGGGAAAGTCTGGCTCCACCCATCAGTGCTGAGAAGCCCCAGGCTAAACAATAATCCAAGTGGGATCGCAGCCCCACCCATTAGTAGAGAGGCTGTCTAAAGATCCCCCCAGCACACAGCCACCTCTAATCTCATCCAGAGACAAAGCCCCACACATTAGAGGGCTAAGAATCAGGCCCATCTACCAGTGGGCAGTCCCTCCCATCAGCAAGCCCCAGTACCAACTTCAGCCACAAGGGGAGCAGACATCAGAAGTAAGAGAGGCTACAACTCTATTGTCTGCAAAAAGGAGATGACACCAAAAACCTGTAAAAATGAAAAGGCAGAGAACTATATCTCGGATAAGGGAGAAAGAAGAACAGCTAAGTGCTCAGGAGATTCTCAGCCTCCAGGAAAAAGACTTTAGACCGATGATAGTAAAGATGGTGCAGGACATTGGAAATAGACTGGAGGCAAAGACTGATAATTTAGAGCAAACATTGAGCAAAGAAATACAAGATTTAAAACTTAAGTGAGTAGAGATGCAAAATACAATAACTGAAATAAAAAATTCATCAGACACAACCAACAACAGAATATTGGAGGCAGAAGAACGAATAAGCGAGGTGGAGGAAAGACTAGTGAAAATCACTGATGTGGAATGGAAAAGAGAAAAAAGATTGAAAAGAAATGAAGATAGTCTCAGAAAACTCTGGGACAATGTTAAACACACCAATATCCATATTATAGGGGTGCCAGAAGGAGAAGAGAGAGAGAAAGGGACTGAAAAAATATTCCAAGAAATAATAGCTGAAAACTTCCCTAACATGGGAAAGGAACCACTCACTCCAATCCAGGTAGCACAACAAGTACCATATAAAATAAACCCAAGGATGGAGTTCCTGTTGTGGTGCAGTGGAAATGATTCTGACTAGGAACCATGAGGTTGTGGGTTCCATCCCTGGCACTGCTCAGTGGGTTAAGGATCTGGCATTGCCATGAGCTGTGGTGTAGGTCGCAGACGCGGCACAGATCTGGCATTGCTGTGGCTGTGCTGTAGGCCAGCAGCTCCAGCTCTGATTCGGAGCGCTAGTCTGGGAACCTCCATATGCTACGGGTGCAGCCCTAGGAGTCAAAAAGACAAAAAAAATAAAAAATAAAAATAAACGCAAGGAGGAACACCTCAAGACACATATTAATCAAACTGACCAAAATTAAAGACAAAGAGAAAATACTGAAAGCAGCTAGGGAAAAGAAACAAATAACATACAAGGGAACCCCGATAAGGTTATCAGCAGATTTTTCAGCAGAAACTCTGCAGGCCAGAAGAGAGTGGCATGATATACTTAACGTGATGAAAGGAGAAAACCTCCAATCAAGATTACTTTATCCAGCAAGGCTCTCATTCAGATCTGAAGGAGAAATCAAAAGCTTTACAGATAAGCAAAAGCTAAGAGAATTCAGCAACACTAAACCAGCTTTACAACAAATACCAAAGGAACTTCTCTAGGTAAAAAAGAAAAGGCCACAACTAGAAACTATATCATCAGTATTTCTTAAATGATGGGAAAGAACAATATCAAAAGTCAGTTTTGCTTAAATAATTATAATTGCAAGAAACAGATTCAACTTGACAAATTTCTGTATTCCTTAAATTAAACCTCTAAAGAATGAGGAAAGGCATTCTTCCTGTTTGCTTTGTTTCCACCATGCCTAAAAACTTAAAAATTTGTATGCATATGGAAGAATGTGTGTTTGATACTCAACTTGCATAAACCCATCGTATGTATATTTTAATATTAGATTTAACTAAAACATCAGGAAGAAAATGTTAGAAACAAGATAACAAGTTTTTATTTTTTTGGAGATGGATCACCTCTATTACTTTAAAATATCCTCAAACACAAAAAAAATTTCCAGTGCATTTGTTTCAGTAAAATAGTTACCAGTATTTACGTTTATTGCACATTGGGTATTTTCAAGGACTGTCTATATTTTAATTCATATAATCCTCATCACAGACTCTGGGGTAGTTATTTATTATCCTCATTTTAAGGTGAGAAAATTGATTCACAGAGAAGTTAAGTAGTTTATCCAAGGCCACACAGCTAGTAAACGATTAGTTGGTTAATAAAACATTTGAAAAACCTTTGTGTGTGTGTGTGTGTGTGTGCGCGCGCACGTGCGCGTGAGTGTGCATGCGTGCATGCCAGGCATTATCCTAAGAACTGGGATACAGAAGTGAATAAAACAGAAGGCAGTGAAGACTATTGAGGGTTTGCAATTTTTGATAAGGTAGTCCAGAAAGTTTTCATTGGAAAGGTGAAAATTTACCAAAAAAACTTGAAGGAATTGATTAAGAAAAAAAAAACTTTTTTGCCACATGAAATTAAGGAAAATTTCTAGCTATGGAGCCCTTTTAGATCAATGCTCTTTAGAGATAAGTCAGTTTGAGTTGATAAATATAAAACATTTATATCAACTGCAGGGTTGTACTGGATGTTTTCTTTTCATCCCTCCAGATCCATTGTCTGTATTTCCCTGTCTCCTTTGTGCCCTGGGAGCTAGAGGATTTGTGATATTGTAATGTCCTTGTCCTTTGGCTTCTGCTTTGGTTTGGCCGTTGGGAGTCCAACAAGAGCAGAAGGGAGGGACGCGAGAGAGGTGCCATTTCTTGCCTTTGGCTTCCTTGAGAGGTCTCCATGGACGGGTGCTTCCCTCTCCCAGAGCTTGTGACCTCCATGAAGTGTCTCCCTCCACAAGGCTCTGTTCTTTTGCCTCTGATAACTGCTGCTTCTCCACACCTTCTGGCTTAGAATGGTAAAGACGTCCTCTTGTTATTGGCTGTAGGTGCTGCGTTGCCCCTGCGTCTTCCCTGGACCTCACCCACTCCTTTGGAAAAAGTCCCTTTATTAAACACTCTTTAAAGATTGCCTCATTTGAGTGTGCTCTCCTCTCTCTTACATGATCCTGTCACCATATTAGCTGCGTGTATGGCATTCCGTATCTCCTAAGTATTCTTACCACAAATTCCTCCAGAGCAATGAACAATAGTACAAATATGTATGTATTAGATATCTAATACAGTTAATGCTTGCGTGTTTCTCCATTCAGTCCCATCTTTTAATAACGTACTTGTAATTGACTCTGAAATCTCTTTAACTCTCTTTCTCTTTGGAATGCTTTGGACTCAGCATCCCAGGGTGCTGTGGATGGACACTGCTGAAGCAAGGAGATGCCCAAATAAATGGTCATTTAGAAAATAAGCACTGCTTTTACTTGCAGGGAACAATTTTAGGAAATGCTAGGAAGTCGGAGACAAATTATTCCTGAAAAGTAAGACTAATGGAATTTTTATAGGAATGATTGTATGTGTTGTCTTACCTTAAATACCATTAAAAGGTAAAATTGTGAGAAAGTAATTTTTAATATTTGAATAACTTCAAGGGACTCATAATTAATGGTATGTAAAATAACAGGCTGTATAATTCAGTGGCTAAGCATATGGGCTCAGTAGTCAAAATGCCTGGGATTGATTTCCTCACTCTGACACTTACTTGCTGTATGACCTTGAGCAGGTTTCTTATTCTTGCTTTTCCTCAGCTTCTTCATCTAGGCAATGAGTTATCTTACCTCAAGGGATTGTTGTGAGAAAATATACAGAGGACTAGCAGGCACATGAAAAAATGCTCAACAGCACTAATTACTAGAGAAATACAAATCAAAACTACAGTGAGGTACCACCTCACACCAGTCAGAGTGGCCATTGTTAACAGGCCAACAGATAACAAATGCTGGCGAGGGTGTGGAGAAAAGGGAACCCTCCTGCACTGTTGGTGGGAATGTAAGTTGGTACAACCACTATGGAAAACAGTATGGAGGTAGCTCAGAAAACTATACATAGAACTACCATATGACCCGGCAGTCCTACTCCTGGGCATATATCCAGACAAAACTTTTTATTGAAAAAGATACATGCACCCCTATGTTCATCGTAGCACTATTCACAATAGCCAACACATGGAAACAAATGTCGATTGACAGATTAATAGACTAAGAAGATGTATGTATACACAATGGAATACTACTCAGCTATAAAAAGGACAAAATAATGCCATTTTCATTAACATGGATATAACTGGAAACTTTCATACTAAGTGAAGTAAGTGAGAAAGAGAAAGGCAAATACCATATGATAGCACTTGTATCTGGAATCTAAGATATGGCACAAATGAACCTATCAACAGAAAAGAAACAAACTCATGGGCATGGAGAACAGACTTGGCATTGGAAGGAAGAAGGAGAGGGACTGGTAGTTTGGAATTAGTGGATACAAACTATTGCATTGGAGTGGGTAAGCAATGAGATCCTGCTGTCTAGCGCAGGGAGCTATATCTAGTCACTTATGATGGAACATGACGGAGGATAATGTGAGAAAAAGAATGTGTGTAAGACACATGCTATATGTATGTATGTATGACTGGGTCACTTTGCTGTGTAGCAGAAATTGACAGGACACTAAATCAACTGTAATAAATAATAAAAATCTTAAAAAATGAACAAATTAATACATGAAAAGTAATTAGAATAGTGCTTGGCATATAACAAACACTATGAGTGCTAGATAGGATTATCATAGAGAATGCTAGATGTTTTCAGCATTTTATAGAAAAGTTTTTTAAGAAAAATAAGTTTGAAGAAGACATTTTGAAGATTAATACAAATTAAACAGTAAAAATATACAGCTACAGAAATTAGAAATTGTAGCAGCATTTCAGAATATGTTCTAAGGACTGTCAGGTACTGACAGTTTCTTTCCATTACATTAATGGAATAGATCTAAACATTAAGCTATGGTTAAACTCAGTGCTTATGGTCCTTAAATGACAATAAAACTAACACACACGTACAAAACTATAAAATGAACAAAATGTAAATTAGTGACATTAATGATATAGATGAGGTTTCGCTGAAAGGAAATCGCCACTTGTTACATGAATATTGACTATTAAGGTAGGATCTTTTGAGCTTGGTATCCCTATAATTTAACATTTTTTTATGACTCAATTTTGCTACCATTTTTTACAAGTTGGACTGTAAAGAACTCTTTGTACAATCTACTGTGACGTCCTTTGGTCTTCACTTGGCACAGATTCACCACTTAGGTATTAAGTCAATCTCTGTTCTTTTCTCTTTAAATAATGGCAATTAAAGGAGTACTGTTTGTGGACAATGTAGTCATAAGTACAAGCACAAACACAGGTACTTCAGTTGAGTGGCAGTATTGCGTTATAAGATTGTTCATATGTTCCACAGTCTCTTTTTAATTGTCCTATTTTAACATCAAACTAAACATGTGACATTAAAGAGCAAATCCACAGAGCACCAGATCCTTGAAAAAACTAAAGATTAATTTGAGAAACAGCAATTTATAGGATTTCCCCTTAGGAGGCTATAGATACCCTTAAGCTCTTTTTATTAAAATTTATGAAAACATGTCTGACAGCCATTAAGCTGTGAAGGAGGAGCAGGGAGAGAATGCACACTTCGAAGGGAAAAAGCTGTGTAAAGTAGATTTCCTGGGAAGAATGTTGTTGACTAGAGACATATTACAGCTAATGGGATTTTCTAAAGGATTACAAATATAGGTGTTACGGTAGTTTAAAAAGGAGGGGCTGAGTATATCAAGATGACACAGGTCCCATCATTCTTAAGGATTTTAAAAACTTACTAAGGTTCTGATTTATCTTGTTCGATTTTGATCCCTATTACTGCATCTCTGAAGAAAACCAAGAGTAAACTAAAACTCTAAGGAAAATGAATCCGTAATACTCTCGCTTAAACCCTGAGTAAGGTATTCAAGTCTTGATTTTCTGTGAGGACCATTGTAGACTTTGTCTAAGTGGGAAACATGGAAAATAAAAGTTGGGTCAGAAAATTAAACTTTTAACTGATATTTGTAGTTTATTACTGATGGACATCACCACTAAGAGAAATATTCCTGATAACAGCCAATAAAAGGATCAGTGCACGCCAAAATGCAGCAGCCATTTCAGTATCATTGTCATTGTCCACCAGCAGCATCGCTAACTAGCAGCAGCTAACAGTTACCGAGTTGTGGCCACATGACAGGCGCCATGCTAGAGAAGGCATCGTCTGGATTTTTCTCGTCTAATCCCCGTAAGAACCCCGCGCGCGCGCATGCACGGTTATCATCCCCGTTTTGCAGATGAAGACGTCGAGGAGCTTGCCTGAGGTCGCGTGGTCGGTGAGTGACTCTGCTGGACTTTGAATCCGGGCAGTCTGAGCCCCTCGGGGTGACTCCAGGCTGAGACGCTTCCCAAAACAGCTGCACTTCTCACCTGGTTAGCAGCTTAAGTAGGCCTCTGTCTGTTACTTTTTAGGTTGAAATAGTGAAAACATCATTGCCAATGAAGTTTATTTACTTCATTTATAGTAATTGAGAATACTATTTTTTTTTCCTTTTAGGGCCACTCCTGCAGTATATGGAAGTTCCTAGGCTAGGGGTCGAATCCAAACTACAACTGCAGGCCTACACCAGAGCCACAGCAACCCAGGATCTGAACCGAGTCTGTGACCTACACCACAGCTCACAGCAATGTGGGATCCTTAACCCACCGAGTGGGGCCAGGTATTGAATCCGTGTCCTCATGGATATGAGTCAGGTTTGTTGCCACTGAGCCACAGCGGGAACTCCTAGAATACTTAATAAAGTATTCTTTTTTTTTTTTTTTTTTTTTTTTTTGTCTTTCTGCCTTTTTTAGGGCCGCTCCTGAGGCATATGGAGGTTCCCAGGCTAGGGGTCTAATCGGAGCTGTAGCTGCTGGCCTACGCCAGAGCCACAGCAACATAGGATCCGAGCCACATTTGCGACCTACACCACAGCTGAGAACCCTCCTCCCTGTTCAGGGTGAAAGTGGACAGAACCCAGGCAGTGGCAGACACACGGCCACTGTCGGTGAAAACAGCCATCTACCTAGAGCTCCTACCCATGTCCCCGGACCACAGACGCATTACCTTGATCATCATTAACTCAGTTTTGCAGAATTAAAAAAAGATGAAGAAGGATCTGGTCAACTACATTATTAACACAAGATCATAAAGCCAGTCAGAACTATGGTTTGTGTTAAAGCTCAGCTAACCTAATTCCAAAATTAGGTTTTTTTTTTTGTTTTGTTTTGTTTTTTTTTTTTTTAAGGGCCGCATGCATGGTATATGGAAGTTCCCAGGCCAGGGGTTGAATCAGACCTGCACCTACAGGCCTATGCCACAGCCATAGCAACACTGATCCAGGCCACATCTTCAACCTATGAGGCAACGCCAGATCCTTGACGCGCTGAGCGAGGCCAGGGATCTAATCTGCATCCTCACAGACACTGTGTCAGGTTCTTAACCCACCGAGCCACGGCAGGAACTCCCCAAATTAGGTTGTTAACATACCACAATGTGCTACCTCATCGGGCTCTTGATCCTGGTTTTACCGTTAGTCCTTCCTTTCTCTAGTTGGACAGGAACAACTTCTGTGGAAATGCGGCTATGACAGTGGATGGCAGTCCTGATCTCACAGTTCAAAGGTCAGGCTTCTCTCTGATCGGAGCTGGCCGTCATCGCCAAGTGGTTTATTCCAATGGAAGGGGAGTAGAGGTTTCCTGGAGGTAAGGAACCTGTATGTATTGATTGCCTATTATTTATTGTGCTACATTCCTTATATATTTTATCTTATTTCTCATAGCACATCTGTGAGCTGGATAGTATTATTATTTTGAGAAGACAGGTAGAAAAATGAGATTCTGGAAGGTTTTAGTTGTCTAACATTTACTAGTAGCTAGTAATTGGTGGAGTTGAAAGTCAAGCTTGGGTTTTTCTGATCTGAGAATTGTGGCATGGCAATAGCTGTGGTTCTGGTTCTAGTAGGTTCTGTTCAGTTTGAAGCACATCTCAGCCAGTGGTGAAGGGACCATAGAGTAAATAACATACCTCTCATATCCAGGTGCTCCCATTTTTCAAACATATATGGATGATTTTATGATTAATAAGAGATAAACTTATTTCTTTAATAAAGTCAGAGTTCCCATTTTTTCATTATATAGTAACAGATTGAAAAAGTATACTCATGTGTTGAAAGCAGGATTGTGAAATGATCAAGAGCCCAGGTCCGAGAGACAGGACACTCGGCATTTAAATCTTGGCTTTGCCACTAACTCTCTAGGTGGGTTACACTGGGAAAGTTATTTCATTTCTTCAAGGCCAAGTGTCTTTAATTGTAAAAGAAAAATATCACTAGTGTCACAAGATTACTGTGAGCCTTAAATTGATCTGTGCAAGTTGCTCAGACAACACTTGGCTTAGACTAAGTTCTTGAGTTTTCTTTATTATTATTATTTCCAATCCTATAAGGAATTTAAGAGGCTTTGGGTTTTTAGAGGATAAATACTTGAAATGGGTAAGAACCTCTGCATTTGAATCCACCTTCATTCCTTAGAAACTATGACTTTGGAAAGTCATTTAAACTTTCTCTTGTCAGTTTTCCTATAGGGTGGTTTTAATGACTTAAACGAGATTACGCATTTATAAAGCACTAAAGAGTGTTTGAAAAGTCATTAGTGTTCACTGTGATAAGGATGAAAAATAGGATTATTATGATTTCACCATTAGACATTGAAAATTTACTTGGATGAAATCACTTTTCAAAAATATTCATCTAAGGGAATGTGTGACAGACTGAAAACAGCAAAACAACAACTTTCCAGGAAATTTTATGTGTCTGTCTCTGTGGTAGACAGTTATTATACAGCAAAAAATAATGAGGTCCCTGACGGAAAGGAGCTTGCCATCTAATTTGGGATATGAGTCCCCCACAAATGGGATAACGTTGGTAAGGCTCTCAGTACCTAGTCTGTCAACAGAGCGGGAGCTCAGTCACGGAGAGCTGATATATTATTATTTTATCAAAAAGTACATACCAAAGAGCCAAGCAGGATCCAACCTTCAATTAGAGTCTAAGGTTTTGTATAATAAGGGGCCAAATAGGGAACCAGTATGGAGACTCCTCGAAAAATTAGTAACAGAACTACCATATGATCCAGCTGTCCCACTTCTGGGCACTTTAGCCGAAGAATATGAAAACGCCCATCTGAAAAGATATATGCATTCGTCACAGCCTTATTACAGTAGCCAAGATGTGGAAACAACCTAAGTGCCCATCAAAGGATGAATGGATAAAGAAGATGTGATACACACACACACTCACAATGGAATATTAGCCATAAAAAGATGAAATCTTGCTATTTTTGACAACATAGATGGAATTTGAGGGTATTACGCGCATTGAAGTAAACCAGAGAAAGACAAATACCATACGATTTCACTCATTTGTGGAGTACAAAAACCAGCCAAACAAAAATAAATGAGTAAACTAAACCAAACCAAAGTAGGGAGAACAGAGTAGTGGCCTTCAGCGTGTGAGACGTGGGTGGGAGGGAGGGTGGAATGAGTGAAAGGCACCAGCTGGGTCGTGGTGGATGGAAACTAAATTTCTGGTGGTGAGCATGCAGGGGCGTACACACAAGCAGAAATGCAGAGTACTGATGAGCCTTATGTAACACCGTTAACTCAAGGTTCCTCGATAAAAAATAAAAAAAAAACCCAATGGCCACCCGGTATTTTCACCAAGGGCCAACAAGTGATCTCAGTTCCCCTGGAGACAGTACTGTGTTATCTGTAATATCCGTACTTTATAGCGTAGAAAATAAATTACAAAAAGCAAAGAGACATTCTTACCAAACAAGGTCCATTTACCCAACAAGTCTCAGACCCTCGTCGCCCAAGGCAGGGAGTGGGATATTTATGGGACAAGCCGGGAGGTCGTCGATGCGGGGAAAGGTCTCTGGAAGGAGGAAAAGCTGCGGGAGTCCGAGTCGTGCCCGTGCTGCCGGTTTGCGTGTTTCGGCGTGTGTAAGACGGAGGCACGAGCGCCGTCGGCGTGGAGCTGTCCGGCCTCTGAGCTCACAGAGCCGGTCGCGGGACACCTGAGCCGGCCCAGTAAGGGCTGGTGGTCCCGGCCGGCCTCGGCCTGCTTGCACCGGGCCGCAGCAGACCCCTCAGTTCCTGCAAAACAGCTGGGCTTCCTGAAGCTGGGAAGGTGTGCGTTTAAAGAGAGGAAAAGAGAAAGGGAAGCTAAAGAAAGTGAGCTTCCTCCCCGAGTGCAGTTTACAAGTAAAGGGGTCTTACCCACCTGTTCCCGTGGTCACTGTTGTCCTGTGAGACAAGTTCACAACCTTCGCTTAACTCTGTGGGGCATGATTCTCCCACGTTTAATATGTATTATTGGTTCACGAAAATTGATTTTACAGCCAATAACACTAACTCGTATCTGAATGAAGATATCTAAGGCATATTCTCAGTTTTCTTAGGAATACTAGAGAGCTTTTTGCTGCTGTGTGTGGGGCCGTTTGAAACTGCAGAATCACCACGCAAAAAAAGACAAAAAGGCCAAAGACATGGCCTTACATGGATGATTCAAAGGACATGTTTACGGTGGAACAGCTGCACCAGCAGGTAGAGGGTTGCCTTGTGTGACCCCAGCTGGGGACAGACAGCTCTGCAGATGTGTGTGACCGTGGAAGCCCTGCAAGTGGTGACGTCAGGGTCACGAATCAGTCTCAGCCAGCAGGTGAATTTGCAAATCCTGGATCTGTGAGCAATGTGTGTGGTGAACCCGGAGGACTGACTTAGGAAAGAGGGGAATTATGAGGTAGGCCTCGCAGGATGAGCAAATAGAGCTGGGAGAGGTGGGGTGGGAGGCGGTGCCAGCTGCTGCAGGGTCTAGTTTCCATCACATTCTTACCGTCCTGACCACAGATTATTTGCTTACTCTAGGATAGCATGCTGCCTCCTAGGCTGAATCTTAAGCTTTACAATTTCCTTTTTTGGGGGGGGGGGGGGGACGCCACAGTGCGGCCTGTGGAAGTTCCTGGGGTAGGTGTTGAATTGGAGCTATAGCTATGGCCTGTGCCACAGCCACAGCAACATGGGATCTGAACCGCAGCAATGCTAGATCCTTAACCCAGTGAGCAGGGCCAGGGATAGAACCTGCATCCTTATGGGTACAAGTCGGGTTCGTTTCCGCTGAGCCACAATGGAAACTTCTACTGCTTCTTTTGTGTTTGTTTTTTAAAGAAGCAGTTTAATAAACACAAGGACGCATTTAATTTACAGAATAATGTATTGTTGGATGTCTCTATATCTAAACCTTTTTGTCTATGAATGAACAGTCTGGAGATTTCACACTTGGGGAGAGATACCTGTTAAAAACTCTAGGTCTGACCTGGAGGTAAATCTGCAAATCAGGACAGATTATTGTAATTATTTTATTATCAAACATCTACCTTAGGCAGAGCAGAGACAGAAAATTGTAGGAAGGGTGACCAAGGAGGGCCTTTCAAATCTTATAAGGCTTCCCAATCCTCAAATTAGTTTATGTTGTTTTTAATTGTCTTTAAGTGGAAAAAATGCACTCCCCATAATCCATAATTCAAACATTGCTTCTCAAAAGTGATAAAAATAGCATGTAGGTATTTGTCAAAGATTTGCTTTTTCAAGATTTGGCTGAAAACCAGACTAAAACTTCTGTGTGCTCCAATAAACCCAATGTTTCTCACAGGTTGCTATTTCTAATCCCCGTTTCCATGGAAATGGACTTTACATCAGCAAAAAAGGGGATGAGGTACTGAGTGATTTATACCCACTGTTTGATATTTTAAGTGATTTGCCACCGCTGTTTTCCTTTTCTGTAGAAATTGTAGAAGGATATTTTTTTTCTTGTAGGGCTCATAGACCTCCAGATAAAAGAGCTCTAGAAATATAACTGTTCAGGGGAGAAAGCCATAGCTGGTACCTCCCTGATAAAGACGCCGGGGACACAGGCTGGTGGGCTTATAAGAGAGCAAACCTAGGAGTCGTGGTAGTTGGCGCTTTACTCAAAATGCTTTAGTGGAGATGGGAGATTTATGAAGCATTTACAGTACATCCTAAAATAAGCTAGGGGGTAGAAAATATTTAAAAGTTGTTATTAAAATCAGTAGTTTAAGAATGACTTTTATCTTTCCCTCTGTAGGATAATCCTGCCTTTGGTAAACATAAGAACCCCTGGAGGCTCACGCAATTGGAAGCTTCAGAGATTCGCTTCCAGTCACCTTCCAGAAAGGAAACTGGCAGCTCTGACACGTCCCCTTGTGGACCTGTGCTCTCTGGCCATTGTTCCTTTGCTTCTGCACGAATGGGAATAATTCATTAATCAAAAGTTCTGAAAGGGTCAATTACACGGGCCTCCTGCCAGTTTCCTTTTTCCCTTGTGCTCCATTTCCCTGCTTCCTGAATCTGGAAAGCAGAGATCTGTTCCACCTACAATTGACAGGTTGACACTCTCAGAGTCTGTCCAAGAACTCAGGACTTTTAGCTGCTTTGTTGGTAGCAATATTGTTAATGTAGAAATACTCTTTATGCTAAAGTTAGTGGTGAAGGCCCGTACAGACTCCTGTAGTTGATTTCAACTTTAAAAAGGACATCGTCTTTCAGACCATTAGGAAGCGCCTGGCCGAATTCCCTGTGTCATCCTGCGTTCAGGGAATGAACTCATTATTTTACAGAAGTTAACCTTTTTTTCCCTTTTCCTTCAAGCTGGTATTGGTGAGCCATTGTGACAACTCTAGAATGTTTATGCAGAGGAAAAATGATTCAGTCTGACTGCAGTCATTGTGCTAAGATGAAAAAATCCTTTCCTACTTTTGTTTCTCCAGTTCCTCTACTTTCACTTTTTCCCTTTGTGCCTGTTTCCCATTTTAAATGGAGAAATAATAGAACATTAAGAAAATTTGTCTCAGTTACCATGGCAACTGTTTTTACACTCCTCTCTTCAGCACGGAAGCTCCTTGACATTTAGCAATTATTTGATTTCTTTACATTTATTTTCCTGGAGCGCTAAGTTCAGAGCTGGCACTGATCTAGCATGAAACAAGAGCATGGAGACAATTTTATAATTCCGGCATAGTTATGAATAAACATCCAGTGAATGGCAAAATGGAAAGCCCCGATTTTAAAAAGTGAGTGACTCTTGCTGTGATTCAGATGTTTTCTTTAAAAGCGCTTAAGAAGTTCCTGCAGAATCTCTTGCCCTCTCATTTTAACAAATCCCTTTCGCTCCTCCTACGTGAAAGGTTGGTGTTTCCACAAGAGTTCAAAGAGGATGGCATGGTACAAGTCAGTACAGGCCGAGTGCCTCTAAGTTCTTTTCTGGTGCTGACTGGGTGGAATGCATATCCAGTTTTCTTAACAGCAAGAATTCTAAGTACTTTGAATATTTTAGCGTAAGAATCAAGGTAATCACATAGCTCCTCCTTTAGGACTTTCTCCTTCTTCCCACTCCTTCCCAACTGTGTCTTTCCTTCTGAGGCTGAGGTTCTTGGATGCTCTCCAGAAACACAAGGCAGAGTGGAGATCGGTTTGGCCCCTGTTTTATATTCTATACTTTCTTACAATTGCGTTATAATCCACCTTATATAAAACAAGGAGATATTTACAGCCTTCATCAGGAGGCCATTTATAGAGACAGTGTAAGAAGTGACGGCTTTAAAAAATTGTGCCCGATCCTGTATATATGTTATATCATCTAATTTTTTTTTTTTTGTCTTTTTAGGGCCACATCTGTGGCACATGGAAGTTCCCAGGCTAGGGGTCTAGTCAGAGCTGTAGCTGCCAGCCTACACCACAGCCACAACAACGTGGGATCCGAGCCACATCTGTAACCGACACCACAGCTCACGGCAACACCAGATCCTTAACCCACTGAATGAGGCCAGGGATCGAACCTGCGTCCCAATGGATATTAGATTCATTTCTGCTGTGCCACAACAGAAACATCTAATTTTTTAAAAATGATTTTTATTTTTTCCATTATAGTTTGTTTACCGTGTTCTGTCCATTTTCTACTGTACAGCAAAGCGACCGAATCGCACACACATATATACATTCCTTTTCTCACATTATCCTCCGTCATGCTCCACAAGTGACTAGATAATGGTTCCCAGTGCTGTTCAGCAGCATCTTTATAAATGTGGAAGCCGTTTTAAAAAATCAACATCGAGTAGATGAAGAAGCAGCTGCGTCTCACACCGTAAAGCAGCTTTCCAAGGGCACAGACCTAGTTACACAGGAAGCCTGAGCTTGGAGTCCTTGTGTTCGTCTGAGTCCCACACTGTGCGTGAACAGGGGGAAATGGTATAGATAAAATGACGTGGTTCAGTGCAATTACACACAAAATCATTGGGGAAGGACTCCACAATTAATCTGTTCCATTTCGAATGTTTTATTCGGGAGAAAGGCATGGGGTCTCTAAGGACTGACCGAAATGACGGGCTGTTGACCTTGGAGCAGCGAGGGGGTCAGGAGCACAGATGCCCTGTGCGTTTGAGAAACGCTGTATGACTTTCCACTGACCCAAAACTTAGCTCCCGATAGCTTGCTGTTGCCTGGAGGCCTTACCCGTAACGTGAACAGTTGATCAGAACGTATTTTGTATATTATGTGTATTATATACTGGCTTCTTACAATAATGCAAGCTAGAGAAAAGAACGTGTCATTAAGAAAATCATAAGGAAGAAAACATACTTTTAGAGTACTGTACCATGCTGTGTTTATTGATACCATAAGTTTAGACTGTCTGTTTACAAGATAAATTGTCTGTTAATACCGACATCGGTATTATCTCATATGATACAATATACTATGTGATACATATTACTAACACCGGACATCAAAAATGAAAAGATAGGCGTTCCCGTCGTGGCACAGTGGTTAATGAATCCGACTAGGAACCATGAGGTCGCGGGTTCGGTCCCTGGCCTTGCTCAGTGGGTTAAGGATCCGGCGTTGCCGTGAGCTGTGTGGTGCAGGTCACAGACGCGGCTCGGATCCAACGTTGCTGTTGCTGTGGCTCTGGTGTAGGCCGGTGGCTACGGCTCTGATTTGACCCTTAGCCTGGGAACCTCCATATGCCGCGGGAGTGGCCCAAGAAAAGGCAAAAGACAAAAAAAAAAAAAAAAAAAAAAAAGATAGTTTGAAAAAGAAATTCATGTTTATTTACAGCTGTGATGAACATTCATGCCTTTGCACCAAAGAAGCAGCAGCGGTGTGATCGCTCTGCAGTAGCTTAGTGTGATTGATGGCTCCGTGTGCGTGCTGTGTTCTTGGGGGTAAGTTTTGATACATTTTAACTACATACGATAGATTTGTGTATATTTTATGGAAGTAAATGATCAAATAATATCTACATATATTTATTTTATGCACTCATATCTTTTTCATATTTTTTGTGATATTTCCAGGCTGTGTGGTTGGTCTGTGAGTTTTTCAAATTGTCGCAAATATCCCCCAAATTTCCAAAAATCCGCGTGTAAGTGGCGTTGCAGGGCAGTTCAAACCCGCGTTGTTCAGGGTCCGCTGCGGGGTTCTTAACTCCGGGACCCAGCCTTACGTTCTCCGATGTAACAGTGCGTCCAAAGTAGACATCCGCTCATTCCAGACCTTGTTGGTTCACAGAGTGGCCCACGTATGCAGAAGGCTAAGAGAGACCAAAGAAAGAGGCAGGCAATTCCACATTGGAAGATAGCAGTTTTCATAAGCAAGGGAGCTCATATACCAGGCCTGTCTTGGGTGGCTGCAAGGTAAGTGCATGTCGGCGTCTACCCACCAGAATCTTAAAAGTTGATAGAAAGGCCTTTGGTTACACATTCCATTCAGATGGTCTCAACAGCACTAGTGTTGGGGGAGCTCATCAAGAGAATGAACTGGACCAGGACAGTCGGAGGCTCCTTACGCCCAGCCCTGACCTTGGACTGTACCTTCCACCCACCATTCCAATAGCCGGAGCTGTGGACGAAATTTAAAGATGTAGCCTTGAGAGAATAAGCTGTTGTTTAGACCAACTGAAACACTCAAATATCCAAATTCAGTAAATTTGCAGTGGGGCCAGGATTCTGACTTTTTTTTTTTTGGTCTTTTTGGGACCACACCCGCAGCATATGGAGGTTCCCAGGCTAGGGGTCGAATTGGAGCTACAGCTGCTGGTCTACACCACAGCCACAGCAACATCAGATCCGAGCTGCGCCTGTGACCTACACCATAGCTCATGGCAAGGCTGACGCTTAACGCCAGGTATCGAACCCGCAACCTCATGGTTCCTAGTCGGATTCATTTCCACTGCTCCATGACGGGAACTCCTAGATTCTGACTTATAAAAAGCTCCCCATGCAACTTGCATAGTTACCTAGATGTTTTGGGGATCAGCTTTTTGCAGCTGACATTAACAGTATTCTAAATTCTACACATAACATCATATCCTGGCTGGAAGGCACCGTAAGACATGATTATTTCATAAGCCAAGTTGTTTCTACATTAAGTGGCATGCAATAAATCAATACTTGTTGAATGTTTATAATGCCATCCCTTTGATATCATGGCAACTAGCCTCCTTTAAATGGGGCACAGTACCTTAGAAAGCTCAAGATCAGCATCTGCCCACTAAGAACAGTCATGAGTCCACAGTTTTCCCTGATTTGCATTCTGTGGGGGTGCTTAGAAAAGCTACGAGCATGTAGCCCTTCCATTTTTCAACACTTGCTGCTCATTGGAATCACCTGGGAGTTGGAGTTCCTTTGTGGCTCAGTGGTTAATGAACCTGACTAGGATCCACAGGGATGTGGGTTTGAGCCCTGGCCTCACTCTGTGGGTTAAGGATCCGGCATTGCCGTGAGCTTTGGTGTAGGTTGAAGACGTGGCGTGGATCCCTTGTTGCTGTGTCTGTAGTGTAGGCTAACCGGCTATAGCTCTGATTCAACCCACTAGCCTGGGAACCTCCATATGACTTGGGTGTGACCCTAAACTAGCAAAAACAGAACAAAACAAAACAAACAAACAAAAAACCCAAAAAAGAAACTCCCCAAAAAACAGCAGCGAGAAGAAGAATCACCAGGGAGTTCCAACAAGTTGATACTTGGGCCCAGTCAAGACCAATTAAACAGAGAAGCCAGGAGGGGCGTATTCTGTACTAACTGTGGCCTTGAGGACTTGCTTAACTTGGAGAAAAAGGTGATTCAGTTGGCTAGTTAGGACTAAGGATACACTTAATAATAAAGTGGCCACAGTGTCTCCCTTCTTCGTTGCCTTCCTCATTCCTTGAAGGAGGCCTGCCTTGGATCAGGGAGAGGTTTGGGGGTGCGGTGGAGGGCAGCTGCCTGGTCAAGCATATCTTAAGGGTGAGGCTTTATTTTAAGTGTCTATGGATCATGTCGTGTAAAAGCCTTAGTAATAATTGTATATCATCAGTCTTCTGAGAAATCTGGAGAAACTCATAAATTTTAAAATTATGATCCAAAAAATGTTATAAAATAAAACTAAAATTAAGAAAATACTCTGAGAAAAAAATTTGAGAAATCGGAAATTTCCTGTCTTTGGGTGAAATTTATTAGAACTATTCTAAGAACAATAGAGGCACTGTGGGTTTAAAATACCTGTGGAGGAGTTCCCATCATGGCTCAGTGGTTAATGTATCCGACTAGGAACCATGAGGTTGCAGGTTCGATCCCTGGCCTCACTCAGTGGGTTAAGGATCCAGCGGTGCCGTGAGCTGTGGTGTAGGTCGCAGATGTGGCTTGGATCTGGCATTGCTGGGGCTGTGGCGTTGGCTGGCGCCTGCAGCTCCGATTAGATCCTTAGCCTGGCAACCTCCATATGCCTTGGGTGCGGCCTTAGAAAAGAACAAAAAAGACCAAAAAATACAAAACAAAAATAAATAAAACACCTGTGGAGAGGAAGTCAGATTGAAATAAATTTAATTATAACTCAGTTGTAAAATACTAGAGGTAAAAGACATCCTTCCTTTTACAGAGAAATTGGGTTCCTTATCTAAAGTCACACAGCTAGCTGTTTTGGGAAGATGTCTCATATTCCAGCTAAATTTCTTAAGGAAATGGAAATAGTTATATCGATTATGATGGCATTATTTCACATTTATCCACAAATGTGATATTCCACAAATTTCGTCTTTGCACAGCATACTTTTTATTGTTCTTAGTATCCAAATTCTTCTAATTAAGACATTTTCCATCTGGAGAGTAAAAGTACTAATGTTTTAGCCTCGTCTGCATAAATGTTTGAATTTATCTTGGGAATTGTAAGTATCATGAGACTTTAATAAAGTGGGCACTGATAATAACACGTTCCTTCCTATTCCCCAAATCTTGTCTCTCCCTACCACATCTGTCTCTTTTCCCCGGACTTTGTGATTTAGGATAAGAAGTAGTAAATTGATACCCCTGGTATAGTTGGATTTACATACCTATTTCCGAAGGTAGTTTATCGAAAGGTGTGCAAAGCTCTGGAACTGCTGTCAGTACATGAGGGTGCACCCCTGGAAATCAGAATGGGCCTGGTTTCAGAATGTGCCGGGAAAAGCAACATCATCCATTTGTAGATAAGAGCATTGCCATCAAATTATGAGCAGACTGTTTGATGGATATGTTCAGAGTTAGTCGTAAGGCCAAATGTCTTATCACGTCATTAAAAATAAAAGGGAATTGGGAGTTCCCCTTGGGGTGCAGCAGAAACAAATCCGATTAGTATCCCCAGGGGTTTGATCCCTGTCCTCGCTCAGTGGGTCAGGGATCCTGCGTTGCCATGAGCTGTGGCGTAGGTTGTAGACATGGCTTGGATCCTGCGTTGCTGTGGCTGTGGTGTAGGCTGGCAGCTGTAGCTCCGATTCAACCCCTAGCCTGGGAATTTCCATATGCTGTGGGTGTGGCCCTAAAAAGACAAAAATAAATAAATAAATGGAAATTGTTCCAAGACCTGCAAGGATGAATGGATGCAAATTGTAACTGCTAGGGTGTCCTGATGAAAACATCACCTGCCTCCAAGGCCACGGTGTCTTGTTAGTTGTTATGTTCAGATGCCATTAGTCACTGTCTGTGTGTGGCAACATTTACGCATGAGCCCATGAAGAAGATTCTTCAGCTCTTGGCAGCTTCATCTTCTCATGAAATCTTCACTTTCTTTTGTCTTCTTTTGGGACAGAACGCCCTTCGCATACCAGGAGCTGCCTCTTGCTGACTCCACTGTCTCTTCATGAGCTTCACAGACTACGTCCAGGGTTCCATGTCACTGAACAGACACCCTGGTTTAGGTTTATTTCCAAAGGATTGGCAGCTGCTTTTGTGTTTGTTTAGCTCTCTAGGGAGTGAGGGTCCATCTTCTTCATCTCTCTCTCCTTTGTCTCGCCTTTTCTTCTCTCCATGTATTTTTAGGAGCTCCTTCTCTCTTCTTCTCCATGTATTTCTCCAGCTGATTCCCACTCTTAGCTTTTTAAGCAACTGGTACATATCCTACAGAGTATGAAGATTTTGCAGCCGTCGTGTGAAAGACGCAAATGCGCATTCATATTCAAGTGTGTGACACCCCCCACCAGAAACACAGAATTCTATGCGCTGTCCCACCCTAGTCCTCACTATGTATGAGGCTTAGGATTGAGTCACCCCTCATTTCATTTTATTTAATTTAAATTTGTATACTTTATTTTATTTTTTGTTTTATTACTCAATGAATTTATCACATCTGTAGTTGCATAATGATCATCACAATCCAATTTCACAGGATTTCCATTAGATTTGCTGATTTTAATTAATTAATTAATTAATTTATTGGCTCTACCTGCAGCATATAGAAGCTCTCAGGCCAGGGATTAAACTCGTACTATGGCCATGACAGCACTAGGTCCTTAACCTCTAGGCTGCCAGAGAACTCCTCATTCTATGTTTATAACTGCTTTGGCTATATTTTATTTTGTTTCATTTTTTGTCTTTTTAGGGCCTCACCCTTGGCATATAGAGGTTCCCAGGTTAGGGATCAAATCAGAGCTGTAATCACTGGCATATACCACAGATGCCAGATCCAGGCTGTGTCTGTAACCTACACCACAGCTCATGGCAATGCTCATGGATACTTAACCCACTGAGCGAAGCCTGGGATCGAACCTACATATTCATGGGTACTAGTCAGATTCATTTCCACTGAGCCACGACAGGAACTCTGGCTATGATTTATTTTAATCATTACCATACTGAAGGCAGTATAGTAGTGGGCATCAAACTCTTTTCTTTGTAGTTTCTATAATTCTACTTAGATTAGTTGATTCAGTGGTAAAATGTATGACCTTAGCCCCATAGTGAAAAATAAAGTTTTTGAAGGATTTTATCTTAGTTCAGTAATTTTCTAAAAATTGTGTTGAAATACCAATTTGACAAATTTACCAAATGTTTCAATTTACCACATTCATGTGTTTTTTAATTATTTATACAATTTATAGCAGTTTATTAATAGACAGGATGTTTTAACATTTGGCTGATGTTGGCTGTCTTGCTCAAGTATCTGAGGTCAGAGGGCAGCTTGACTGTAGGCTGTGTTATGGCTGTATTAGTTCCCTATCGTTGCTGTAAGAAATTACCTTAAATTTAATGAAATGTTATTCAAATAGTTGAAAGAAACACAACTTTTGTAAATTGCTGATACTGGAAATTTGGCAAATGGGCTTTTAAAATTTAGTCATTTATCTGATTGATTTTCAGTGAACTGGCTTTAGAACATTTAATTTTTGGCATATTGATATGTTTTCCTTTCAGATACCTTATATCACTTGAACTTTAAATTCTGATATATTACTCTGCAGTAATTCTCAGTAATTGTCTATTTTGTAGTGGCAAGTCTGTGGAGTCATATCCACTTTTATTTGTGTGTGTGTGTGTGTGTGTGTCTTTTTATAGGTGCACCCATGGAATATGGAAGTTCCCAGGCTAGGGGTCAAGTCAGAGCTGCAGCTGCCAGCCTACACCACAGCCACAGCAACACCAGACCTGAGCCGCATCTGCAACTTACACCACAGCTCACAGCGATACTGGATCCTTGATCCACTGAGCAAGGCCAGGGATCGAACCTGTGTCCTCATGGATGCTAGTCAGATTCGTTTCCACTGAGCCATGATGGGAATTCCCATAGACAGTTTTCTTAACACAGATTTATTTTAAGCACTGTGAATCATGTTAAGAGGCACATGTATTGTCAGTTTGTCCTATAATTGGTGATATGAAACTCGATCACTTGTCTAAAGTGGCATTTTCCAGCTTTTCCTATTGTTAAGTTGCTTTTTTCCTCATTGCAAATGATAGCAATCTATGTGAGAGATTCTGTGAGGATATATAAATATCCTGTATTGCAACAGACTTTCATCCAATGATTTCAGCATCCCTCGATGATTTTTTGTTAAATTAAGTATTACTTTGGTAGTTGCACAAAAGTGTTTTCTGTAATTCTAGCATTCATTCTACATTTGTAGTTGTCATTTTTCTATAAAGGAGTTCTCTCACTCTTTCTTTAGATACATGGGTTCTTTTATTTTTTATATTTTACTGTTTTTTTTTCTGAAATTATTCCAAATTTAGCTTTAGGATAGCTCTGTGTCCTTTGACTTTTCTCTATCACTTTTTGAGCCTTTCTCTGCTTTATAACATGATAAAATATTCCAGGTCATCTTGTGCTCTCTCTGCCCTAGATTTGGAGCCATTAATTTCTTTGAGGAGACCAAGTATGGAAAGATGTTTAGAAACAAAAAGCTAACACTGTTTTCATTGCTACTAGGCTGTTGTTGTTTCTAAGCCCTTGCAGAGGTCATAATTAGAAGTATGTTAAATTTTAAAATGAATTCATATTGATACCTCTGTTTAAAATTAATCGACATAGGGTTCTTCTTTAACTTCTTCCATTCCATATTTGCATCTGCTTTCTTTTTTTTTTAAGGACCCCACCTGCAGCATATGGAAGTTCCCAGGTTAGGGGTCCAATCAGAGCTGCAGCTGCAGGCCTGCGCCACAGCCACAGCAACGTGGGATCCTTAACCCACTGGACAAGGCCAGGGATTGAACTTGTATCCTCATGGATACTAGTTGGGTTTTTGGCCCACTGAGCCACAGCAGGAACTCCCATATGACTTTTTAAAAGACTGTTTAGACAAATTTGAATTTCTGACTTCATTATTCTGTGGGGATACCGAAAACTCTAAACTCCCTTTTCAAGCTTTTAAAGCCTGAATTGACCCATAGCCTTTCAATCTTCATAACATTATTGGCTAGAAAAACACCTGATTGGTCACACCCATTTTAAGGGATGAGAGAAGTAGAAATCAGGAGGATAACTGGAATTCCGCTGATGACAGCCACACCAATCTCATTGACCAAAAATGCTTATAGAATAAACAACCCATCAAACTTTGTTAAGGCTTTAGCTAGCCTCTTAGATGACGTTGCCCAGAAAACAAAGCCTGAGGCACGGTCGTATGTGAAACTTTTTATTAAGGAATCCTGGGAAGCTGGTGTACGTGAAAAGGAGAAGGAAGCACAGAAGGAGTGAGAGCCAAATGAGATACACTCTCAGCTGGCCCTGGTATACCTGGTATCAAATGCAACTGAATACTCACTCCTGAAGGGCCTCCTTCCATGAGGCATATTAAATTACATCTCTGGCTGTCCATCTTGGGAGGAAGAAATTATCCCTCAGCTTTCATCTTCCATTGCTTGAAGGATTCATTCCATGCAGTGGTAGCTTTTCCACACTTTGGTTGTTCGTGTGTGTGGTTTGGGCAAGTGAGGCCACATCTTACGACTCAGTGGAAACAGGGAAGCCTTGGGATAGGAGATGAAGAATGTATCCACTGGCATGAAGGGTCACGTGCCATTGGTGAGACTGTTGGAATCCATGTGGAGCTGGTGGTCAAAGCGAATGCTCAGGTGCACCAATTGGGTGAGGACCCCAAAGACAAATGGGGCTAAAAATACCTGTGGTGACATAGTAATCACTTTTACTTCTGAGTCTTAGTTATCATCCTAATTGCCCTCTATAGAAGAGAGGCAATGGTAATTATCCGTGGGTGGCTTAGAAATAAATACGTGGTCATAGAGCTCACCATGTCTTTTGCAAAACACATCCTTTTCTGACTCTGCTTTTTTCATTAATGGCATTTGGATGTACCTTTAATGTAGGCCTAAGACCTTGGAGTTATCTGTGACTCTTGCTTCTTCTTACTAGTTAAAAGCCTAGTCACATAGAGTCTAACTCCACACTGGCTCTTGAATCTGTTATGCAATTTCTCTTCCCAGTGCTATCACTTTAACTGAAGTTGAGCACATTTTGCCTGAAATAGCCACCTGGTGTTTTCCATACCTCCTACCTCTTTTCTCTCTTATTCACTCTGAAAACAGCTTGCCTGAATAGTCTTCCTCTAGCATCTGTAATTTTTTTCTTTATAGCATCCACATGCTTCCAATATTATACCAAATTAAATTTAACCTTCCTCCTGTACAGTATAGAACAATTCATAAATTAGTTAAGCCTGCCTTACCCACCTGGTTCTGTTTTGCTAGTATCCATGTACCTAAATATAGCCAAATTTGATTTCACAGATTTTTTTGGACATACTGCGCTTTCTTGATATTATTTGTTGCTCACATTTCCCTCAATATTTTTTTTATTGTGGTCGATTTACAGTGTTCTGCCTATTTCTGCTGTTCAGCATAATGATTCAGTCATATCACTGAATGTATATGTACACATATTCTTTTTCTCATGCTGTCTTCCATCATGTTCTATCCCACGGGATTGGGTACGGTGGCCTGTGTTGTACAGTACGCCCTCATTGCTTATCCATTGTTAAGGGAATAGTTGCATTTACCAGCCCCTAACTCCCCATCCATCCCACTCCCTCCTCCCTCCCTCCTGGCAACCACAAGACTGTTCTCTGTGTCTGTGAGTCCATTTCTATTTTGTATACAGATTCACTTACGCCATATTTTAGGTTTCACATATAATTGATATGGTATTTATCGTTCTCTTTCTGACTCACTTCATTTAGCATGAGAATCTCCATTTGCATCCATGTTGTTGCAAATGCCATTATTTTTTCCTTTTTAATGGCTAAGTAGTATTCCAGCGTGTGTGTGTGTGTGTGTGTGTGTGCGCGTGCGCGTGTGTGTGTGTGCGCGTGCGCGTGTGTGCGTGTATACATACATCATCTTTATCCGTGCATTTGTGATGTACATTTAGGTTATTTCCGTATCTTGGCTATTGTGAATAGTGCTGCATAGGGTGCATATATCTTTTTGAATTATAGTTTTGTTTTTATTTTTATTTTTTACTTATTTTTATTTTTTTATTTCCACCATATATATTTTTTTCCTACTGTACAGTGTGGTAACCCAGTTATATACACATGTATACATTCTTTTTTCTCACATTATCATGCTCCATCATAAGTGACTAGACATAGTTCCCAGGGCTACACAGCAGGATCTCATTGCTCATCCATTCCAAAGGCAATGGAATTATAGTTTTGAATGGAAGTATAATTGATTTACAATATTGTGTTAGTTTTAGGCATATAGCAAAGCGATTCCATTTTATATCTATTTTTCCATCTGTCTGTCTGCATACCTGTCCATCTATCTATACACAGTTTCAGATTCTTTTCCATTATTACGAGATAGTGAGTCCAGTTTCCTGTGCAGTATAATGTCTTCGTCTATTTTATATATAGGAGTGTGTGCCTGTTAACCCCAGACTTCTAATTTATGTTTCTTTTCTACGTCTGTAAATCTGTTTGTGTTTTGTAAATAAGTTCATTTGTTTCACTTTCTTAGCTTCCACATATAAGTAGACTTTTTGATATGGCCATTCTGACCGGTGTGAGGTGGTACCTCACTGTAGTTTTGATTTGTATTTCTCTAATAATTAGCAATGTTGAGCATCTTTTCATATGCTTGTTGGCCATCTGTGTGTCTTCTCTGGAGAATATTTACCACAATCTTAAATGTCCTAGTCCCTTTCTACTACTGCTGTTTTTCAAAATATTCACCTTCCTTCAAAGCACATCTTTAAAATTATCCTCTTCAGGAAGACTGGGCAGTATCATCAAGCCTACCGCTTTCATCACCACCAGTAGCCAGTCTCTTGCCTGGGTTTCTTCACTTCTTATTTGGACTGTTTTTTACTTTCCTTTAAGGACAAGGATCTATGTGGCAGGGGCAGTGTGTGTGCGTCTCTGTGTGTGGGTGTGTGTATAATACAGCTTTTCTATCATCTGTGCCACACCCTGAGTTGCTGTCTAATTTAAGAGCTTAGCCCAAGGTAGAGAAGAGGTGAACTTGGCAGGCTCAGATGAAGGAAAGTGGAAGTAAGTATGCTGCAAAGATGCTCTATTCTCTACTCCTACATAAAGCTCCTTGATCACACAAGTTAGTATCAAAAGATCTTAGCTGCTCGCAGGCTATGAAGCACGATTGAGACAGCTAGATGCTGACCAAGTTTGCAAGAACAGTAAAATACGTATCTGCTGTTTTGGACAATCTCAGAGAAAATGTCATAAGAAATGTCTTCTTCCTCATCCCGACAGCTGCGGAAGGTGAAAGGCACATCGAATGTCCTGTGTCAAAAGTGTCTCGTGATAAACACTGAGTTCAGTTACATTTGCAAACTATAGTAAATGGGAGCTCAACTAGTAACTCTCTACCACAGTCCTTTAGAGTAAAATGTAAAATACGATTCAACTGACACCATTTCAAACACTCAGATATCATTTGCTTTATTTTGGTGGAATTATTTTTACTAATAGCAAAATTGGGGAGAAATGCCTCTTATTGCATATAAGCTAACATTTTTACCAGTGAGAAATATTTTGGTAGGAAAAAGATGAAGGCTAAAAATAGCTTGGAAAAGTAATTTTTGTCAGGCAGATTCTGACCGAGAGAGGTCCGAAGAACTTATCTTTGGAAGTGTGTAATCTTAGATCTGTTGTTTTCAGTCATCTTAAGAGAAGGAACAAGATTGCCTTTTGTTATTGCTCTTGGATATTAAACAAGGTTTCTGGTTTCAAAGTAAATAGATTTTTATTTATCGAGAAGAGGCCTGCTTCTAAGGAGGAAGCTGGCTCCTTTTGGCCCGAGTCCCTGGAACCACGATTTCCTATCTGATGGGAATGTGAGCAGCAGGATTGTTTATACTCCGGAGAAGACAGTGGGAAGGAGCGAGGAAACAGCATCGAGGGGGTGACCTTTTGACCTCAGCTGACAGCTGTAGAGTCCAAGCGTTTAGCGTCAGGATGGCAGTGCATCACAGGCACTCCTTCCTGAGACAGGCGAAATGTGATTCCGAGTTCTGTGAAGAATGTAGGACTCTGTCCCGTGTCTCGAATCTGTTCTCTTTTCGTCATCATTTCTTTAGGGCGACAGCTTCTTAGATGGTTCCTTTGCCACCAGATTCACCTGGCTTCACGTCTTCCTGCAGTTTGCTGCGAGTGTTCTAAGTGGAATGGTAGAGATTGTCTATTGTGCCCACCAAGAAAATACTGGGAAGTAACAGATAAATAAAAACATTTTAAGAATTAATGAATGAACGCATTTTCCAAAATAACAAATTCACAAATTTATTCTTGGACTCTGGGGTCCTTAGGCAGTGTGCAAACAGAAGATTATTTGAGGTTATGGAGAGGGGATGGCCTTTATACCCCCCCCCCCCAATCTTTGTTGTCCACCCCTGTAGTGGATACTGCGGCGCATTCTCCAGATCCTGCCATCACCACCAAGACCCTCATTCCCTCAAGGACCAGGAGTGTTTGCTGTGGAGTCCACAACTGATCTTTTAAATAGTAAAAAATTGTTTTGGCTGCCCAAGGTGACACTTCATTCCTGGGCCCAGTATATTTCCTATGAGTAGATGACTGGGATGCAGAGAATGAGTGGGGATATGGAGTAGGAAGGGCACAAAGGCCCAGTTCCTTATTTCAGTTCAGGTCATATCCGAGGGGCCACTGCAGCTTCAGAGAAGTCTGTGGTACGGGTTGAGGCTTCTTTCGCAACTGTATTGCATTTCGGCTTCCCCTCTGCACTGCTCCACTTCCCTTATCCGCTTACAAGTGTTGTTCTTGAGAATACTGCCACTTGGATGCAAATCTTTGGCTCAGCAACTAACTCATGACAACCTTGAAAGCCACCGTCAAGTGGACATTTAATCTAAACAAACCCGGAATGATTTCTATGTGTATGAAGCTTTATGATGAGACTCCTAGGCCTACTTTTAAATCAGACTGTGCTCCTTAACCTCCTCCATTGTATGTTCTAGAAGAGCAATGCTATTTTTTATAAAAATTTATTGATGTACGGTTGATTTACAATATTGTATTAATTTCTCCTGTATGGCAGAGTGACTCAGTTGTACATACGAACATATATATTCTTTTGCGTGTTCTTTTCCATTATAGCTTACCACGGGATATTGAACACAGTTCCCTGTGCTGTATAGTAGCAGCTCATTGTTTATCCATCCTATCATGATAGTTTGTCTCTGCTGATCCCAGACTCTCAATCCTTCCCTCCCCTACTCCTTGGCAACCACAAGTCTGTTCTCTATATCTGTGAGTCTGTTTTGGTTTCATAGATTTGTTGGTTTGTGTTGCATTTTAGATTTCAAATATAAGTGATATCATATGATATTTGTCTTTATGACTTGCTTTGCTTAGTATGATAATCTCTAGGTCCATCATGTTGCTGCAAATAGCATTATTTCATTCTTTTTAATGGCTGAGTAATAGTCCATTCCATATACTTCTTTATTCCTTCATCTTTTTTTTTTTTTTTTTGGTCTTTTTAGGGTCACACTCATGACATAGGGAGGTTCCCAGGCTAGGGATCAAATCGGAGCCATAGCCGCTAGTCTACACCACAGTAACAGCAATGCCAGATGTGAGACACGTCTGTGACCTACGGAACAGCTCACGGCAATGCCAGATCCTTAACCCCCTGAGTGAGGCCAGGGGTCGAACATGCATCCTAATGGATACTAGTCAGATTTGTTTCTACTGAGCCATGACAGGAACTCCTGTTCCTTCATCTGTTGATGGATGTTTAGATTGTTTCCAAGTCTTGGCTATTGTAAACAGTGCTACTGTGAACATAGGGGTGCATGTATCCTTTCAAATTATTGTTTTGTCTGGGTATATGCCCAGGAGGAGGGTTGGTAGGTCATATAGCAACTCTGTTTTTAGTTTTTTGAGGAACCTCCACACTGTTTTCCGTAGCGGCTCCACCAGTTTATGTTCTTGCCAGCAGTGTAGAGGGTTCCCTTTTCTCCACACCCTCTCTGGCATTTATTGTTTGTTGACTTTCTGATGATGGCCATTCTGACCGGCGTGAGGTGGTCCTCAGTGCAGTTCTGATCTGCGCGTCTAGAAGAGGAGCTCCTGACTTGAACACAGTAAGGGTGTTACGGATCTGCAGCAAATACCTCCTCATCCTTGGAAACTGTCTTATAAAAATCTCTCAGCCCTTGCTCCAGGGAAGGATCTATACAACACAGAGTGGACTCACCCACTTTCGGTAAAGAAAAAAGATCTTAGCAGCTGTTTGCGTGACCTGGTTGGGTGTTCTAGACTGACAGATAAAGAGAATAATTGACCCTGAAACTGTTTGCTCTGTATCATGCGGATAGTCTAATATTATAAACTGTGGTCTCGACTAAGGGAACTTAGCTGAACATGATGAGAATGATGGGACAGCATACATCCATCGTAGCAGGTTCTCTGTGGGTTTATACGGGACCAGTGAGCAACGCTTTTATCCCTCAGTAATCTTACACAGGAACAATTCGTATTGAGTTCCGATAATTGGAGGGCTGCCTGAGTTCCTGAAGAGTAAGACCAGGAGATGCACAGAGACTGTATGGGATAACACACACTTATTATCTGTACTTAGTTTCAGAACATAATTTTGTAAACATAAGAGAGACATAACTTCAAAGTCATCATACAGCTAATATAAATAATTCAAGCCAAAAATCCACCTAAGGCTCGAATGAAGTTTTTTAAATCATTTAAACAAACAGTTGTCGGAACCATTCTTTGCAGTTATGTAGGTAGTAGCTAAAAAGAAAAAAAAAGTACTCGAGGTCCCATTTAAGACTGATGTACCGAGGTACTTCTACCTTATGAACTCAGTTCTAAGATGACATTCCTCCAACAAAAGGAGGCAGAAATGCACTGTCACCCAACACCAGGATAGTTTGAAGTGCCTCTGTGTTCCCTCTGCATGATACTCGATAATCAGTGGAAGGCAAAGACGACATGCTTGATAATCAGTGGAAGCCTTGTTTATTTCACAGGGCTGTGACAAAGCTAAAATGAGGCTAGCAGACAAAGGGGAAGTTGGAAGGAAGGGACAATGCAGCGTACATTGCGTTGCTAATTTTTAGCAGTATTATCTAACAAAAGAGGGGAAACTCTCCAAGCTGGTTAAGATTTGGCAGAGGAGGAGTTCCCATTGTGGCTCAGTAGTAACAAACCCGACAAGTATCTGCGAGGATGCAGGTTTGATTCCTGGGTAAGGATCTAGCATTGTTGTGAGTTCAGTGGGTAAGGATCTAGCATTGTTGTGAGCTGTGGTGTAGGCTGCAGACGAGCTTCCGATTCCGCGTTGCTGTGGCAGTGGCATAGGCCAGCAGCTGTAGCTCCAGTTTGACCCCTACTCCGGGAACTTCCATATGCTTCAGGTGTGGCCCTAAAAAGCAGAAAAAAAAAATTGGCAGTGGAGAAAAACCCCAGATGCAGATTGGGAAGATGATTTCTTTGCATAGTCTTTGCTGGCTGTGTTTATAGAAGTGAATGTCAAGGTAAGCTTGGCAAAGAACAAAAGAGATGAGTCACATTTCTGCAGTCTCATTCCCGAGATGCTCTCTTTTACCTTTCTGAGTATGTACGAGGCTGACTCTGGGTTTCTCCTCCTTTACAGGAAACTGTGCAAACACTCAAATAAGCATAGGACAGTCATTTTTCATATATGCTTTGTTTTCATTTCTGTGACTTGGAAAGACCAAGTTTCCAAACGGAGAAACATCCATGTAGTTGCCCTGCAACTCGAGTCCTTACTTGCACTCTGGACTTTATAAAGCAATTAATTTTAGACGTACTCTTGGAAGAGAGTGCAAGCTTTGAATTAAAGCTCCTTTTCTCTGTGTCTTGCTTTCACGTCAGACAAAATCAGTTTCATTTAGAGAATAGAAAGGTGTGCAGTAAGATTTGTCAGTACCGCAGTCTTCTGGATTCTAAGTATATTTTCTTGTGTTTCTGGAACAGCTTCTATATGATCAACTATTGCTTTATAGCCTGCCAAGCCAACAGGTGATAACAGCAAGAAACGGTGCCATTTGCTTTTAGAATACATTGGCTTTTAAGGTTAAAAATCCTGACTCATCATACCAGTAAAAAAGACTATTTTACAGTTTCTTTATGGCTTTGTAATAGGGATGCTGTGGTCCTTCTTCAGCTTTACTATCTTGAATCGTCTCATTTTGTGCTTTTCTTTTACTTCCAAACTTGCCTAAAATATTTTATATTTGCCACCTCTGTTTCTTCCTATTCATTCTTTGTGTCCTTGTGGTCTGAATTCAGCTCCACCGCTGTCCTAAAACTTTCTTCACCAGTAACCTTTTAGGAAACAGATGTAAAGACTCTTAAAAACTGACTCATTTTTTGGGACTTTTCCTTGCTGATTACCCTCACTGCCTGAAACTCCTCCTTTGTTTTCTTAACTTCTGTGACACTATATAAAATCAGTTCTCAAAACCAGCAGATGCTCTCTGTTTTTCTAATTTGATCAAGGCTTAAAACCCTAAGATTTTTTGGTACTCATCTCTATCCCTTTTCTCTTAAGTCTTATTTTTTTGGTCATATTGCACCTCTTTTTTTTCCCCTTCCAAATCCTAGTTATCACCCTTGTCCCAGTTCTGTGTCATACTTGTTCTTCTTAACTGATCTCTTTGTATTCAGTTTTTTCCTCATTCCAACTGTTACTAAGCTACTGCTAGATTTTTTTTCCTCAAAGCACTTTTTTTTTTTTAAACAAGTCACTCCATCATGCTCTGTGCTTGGAAGTGGCTGGATTCAAGCCAGTTGGGAAGGCGTCTGTTCTGGTGATGTATTTGCCTTGAAACTAGACAAATACTTCCAGTGAAATGCAGAGAAAACACATCAGCAGTTATCTTGGATGTGGATGCTGAGGTAGACAAATTTAGTCTGAAGCTTGGAATTGGATTCCCTAGGTTGGAAGTCAGGGATGTGCCATCGAAGGCAGTGTAAGGGTTGGAAGTTGCAATGTAGCCAGAGCAAAGATGTCTTAAAGAATATTAGGGGCTCTAGGCCAGAAAGAACAGACCGGTCTGAGGACAGAGAAGGGTAGATGTTATGGCAGGTGTTCAAAGGGAATAGCCAGTCTTAGATTATATTGGACAAATTTTGGTTTTTATGCTATTAGAGATGGTGTGGAGAAGAGGAGGGAGCGGTCAGACTTAGTTCTGCATTTTCTGCTGTAATTTTTGCTTAAGAAGTAAAGTCGTGCTGAATGGGCTTAGAAAGAGTCTAAGGAGAAAGGCTAAGGATTTCCCAGACTGATTTGCTGGAGGGTGGTTCTTCCATGAATTACTTTATATGACTCTAATATTTTAACCAGATATATGTGATAATTGTTCCCCAGCCCATTCTCACATCTCTACCTTGTCTTTCTTTCCATGATCTTTGTTCTCTGCTATCATGAATCCTATCTTTCTTTTAAAATTCCTACATGTTTTTGTCAAGGGGAAGGATGGCGGGAGTGGGACAGACTTGGGGTTGGAGGTTAGTAGATGCAAAAATATTACATTTACAGTGGATGAACAACAAGGTCCTACTGTGTAGCACAGGGAACTGTATCCAGTCTCCTGAGACAGACCATGATAGGAAAGAACATTTAAAAACGTACATATGTGTGTATATATATAGTAATGATATATATCACTTTGCTGTACAGCAGAAGTTGGCACAACAATAATCAGCTGTACTGTAATAAAGAAGTCATGTATATCTTATCTGCTGTCAGTTAATTCTTGGCTCAAAGAAATGAAAGTGAACAATTGCTAATGTTAGCCATCCCTTCCCCTCTGACCGAAAGGTGGGAGTTGGAATTGCTAGAAGGACTCACAAAAACCACAGAAGGCTGGATAATTAGGACTGGGTCAGCTGAAACTATGGAAATTCTAGAAGATCCAGAAGCAAGCGACATAATAAGTCTTTAACTGCAAGAATAGCCTGTTAGGGATGCTGTCATTGCCACTGCAACTGCTGTAACCTTGACCCCCAGCTATCCCTTATCATTTCATCCCCCTCAAAATTCCAAGATCTGGTCTAGAGGACCCAGTTGACCTGGACTAAGTCACATGTCCATTTGTTTGGTCCAGTTTGATCTCTGTATTTACAGTGTACAGAGAATAGCAGCTCCAACCAAGGTTCCTCAGTGGGGGATGTCCCCCCAGACAGTGATTCTTGCTAGGAAAAGGAGGAGCAGGTGCTAGAGAGACCCCAAGTGGTACATTCTGCTTCCTCCACCAATCGTTCCTGTGTACCCCACTCATGGTGACTGCTGATGCTCCTTAAAGCTTTTCCCCCAACTCTGCCACTAATTTGGTGTGTAGTCCTCAACAGTTAATTCCCTTTCTATATATACTTTTCACTTAAGAAGATGACAAGACCCGGAGGGCAGAAACCTTATCTCTGTATTCTAGCACTCAAAAAAGACTCTGCATACAGCAGGTACTAAATATTTTTTTTATTTTTTTTTTTTTTTTATTTTATTTTTTTTTTTTGTCTTTTTGCCATTTCTTGGGCCGCTCCTGCGGCATATGGAGGTTCCCGGGCTAGAGGTCGAATCGGAGCTGTAGCTGCCAGCCTACGCCAGAGCCACAGCAACGCAGGATCCGAGCCGCGTCTGTGACCTACACCACAGCTCACGGCAACGCCGGAACCTTGACCCACTGAGCAAGGGCAGGGATCGAACCCGCAGCCTCATGGTTCCTAGTCGGATTCGTTAACCACTGCGCCACGACGGGAACTCCTAAATATTTTTTTTAAAGGATGGTGTTTATCAACGGCCTCATTTCCAGTGGATGGTGTCCTATGACAATCAGCTTCATGTTTTATTTAGTCTAATGTGGAATAAGCCAGGAGTGGGCAAGTGGCATTTACCTTCCCCTCAGTGTGTGTTAGGTGCCATGCAGAATATTTTCTCATGTAATAATAATGACAACAACGATAGCTGGCATTTACTTAGCTTTATGGTGTCACACATACGGTAAGTACATGATTTGCATACATTGTTTAATGTAACCCTCATAATGGCCATTTTAGATAGGTCTCATTGTTTCAGTCATTTCACAGATGATCTTACTGTTGGTCAGAGAAGTTTTAACTTTCCCAAAGTTTCACAGCAGGTGAATATAGTGTTGGGACTTGAAATTCTTTCAGTCTGATTCCAAAGCCCTTTTATGATGTTGCATTGCTTCAATTGCAAGAATAAAGTTTGAATAAACATACAATTTCAATAAATATTTCATCTCTCTCATCATTAACTACTCCAGTTCCTCAGTATCACCTGTGAACTTGTTTGAAATGCGAACTCTCAGGCCCCACAACAGACCTACGGAATCAGAAGAAACTCTAGAGGTGGGAGCCCTAAATATCTTCTAAACAAAGAAGATCTAGATGATTCTGGTGTATGTTAAGCTTTGAGAATTGCTCGCCTCTCTTCTCACTGTCTTTATGTAGCTCTGTATTTACAGAAAGCCATGCTGAACGCCTGTCCGTCTATGTACTGTATTCTGTTGTATGTCATCATTTAAATTGTATTGGGATTTTCACTTGTTTTTTCCATTTTCTACTTTTAATTTGCCCTTGGTACTCTTGGAGGCTGCTCTTGTTGAATGAAAAGTCACATAAAAATATATGTAGTGTGTACCTGCTTGAATGCTTGTTACTGTATTTCAGAATAGGCCTCATGTCTGCTTTCCCCCTGTCCTGGTGGTTTTGCATCTACTGGGGGGGAAACAGAATTTGAAACACAACCTAATCCATGCAGTCAAGGTTTCTCTCCGCCACTTCATGCCCTTTGTCAGAGGAGCGAGATGTTTTAGTCATTGATTCTTTATTGCCTTCTCTTCCAGCTTCTGCTGGAGTGTCAGTAAAGAAGGCGGAGTGTCAGTCAAGAAGGCAGCGTGTCAGTTATGACTGCACCTCCCTCCGGATTGCGCGGATGGAAATCTTGCCAGTGCTGAGGGTTTGGTGATGTGGGAGAGAAGCGCTCTTCTCTCTCCGCTAAAACGCCGCTGCCCGCTGGTCCTTTTCGCCACCGCACTTTTCAGGACAAGTGGATGAAAGCTTCCTGCCCTGTTCCCCTTACCTGCAAGTGAACCCTATGGTGGTTTCCAAGGTAATGTTAGGATTTATGAATGTTTTCTCCCATTTTCATTAGGGAAATGAGTCAGAAAGGGCAAAATGAATAGTTAATTTTCCCTCTTTACACATCTCTCCTGTTACATTTCTAAAAAAAGTGCACTTTACCTGAATCTTTAATTTAGTTCATTTATTCTGATTTTTGGATTTAAAATGCACGTAAGGTGACTAAACTCGTTTAAATTGCCTAGATGAGGTTTTAGTTACTTCATTTCTTGTATCATTAAGGAAAATAATCTTGATGTCTATCACTTGGATCTTGCTTCTATATTTAAAATTTGCTTGATTGAAATGGTTTTCTTTTTTTTTTCTTTTTTTTTCTTTTTTTCTTTTTTTTGTCCATTTCTTGGGCCGCTTTGGCGGCATGTGGAGGTTCCCAGGCTAGGGGTCCAATCGGAGCTGTAGCCACCAGCCTACGCCAGAGCCACCGCAACGCGGGATCCGAGCCGCGTCTGCAACCTACACCACAGCTCACGGCAACGCCGGATCCTTAACCCACTGAGCAAGGCCAGGGATCGAACCCGCGACCTCATGGTTCCTAGTCGGATTCGTTAACCACTGCGCCACGACGGGGACTCCTAAACGGTTTTCTTCCATCTTCCTCTGTCTCCTCGCCCTCCTCGCCCTCTCCCTTGTCCTCTTCCTCTGCCTCCATCTACCCTGCCTCCTTCCACAGCTCCTGGCTCCACTTTGATTATTAAAAAAGAAAGGAAAGGCCAACAAACAGTTCTTGAGCATTAACTCCGTCCCAGGAGCTGTACTTACTTCTTCGTATTTTCTTCAGTCTGTTTTATTTGTGGTAAAATCCTCCTCCTCCACTGGTGCAGCCGTTAGCTTCCTACTGAGTCTTTCGTCTCTTCCCCTCTGTGATGTGTCTCTTGGTTCTATGGGCTCAACTTCATAAACCTCTCTTTAAATGTGTCCTTACCACTCTGTCATCACTGGCTGACTCATCGTTCAGCCTAAGACTCTGAATGAACTCTGAACCGGTCTCCCTGACCTCACTTCTCCGGCCTTTAGAGCATGCGTATTTTTATCACTCTCCAAATCATTTTTCCAACGTGCACATATACGCCTTGATTCATTCAACAAAAATTTTACCAGTCACTTTGTGCTGTGAATACTTGTGGTAACATGGTAAGGTCTAAAACCTCAACATGTTTCCTATCTGACAGAGGAGACAGAGATCTAGTTGGACAGTTATTACAGAGTCTAGTATGTAAAAGAATAAAAATGTAGGAGTTCCCCTCGTGGCGCTCCGAATCCGACTAGGAACCATGAGGATGTGGGTTTGATCGCTGGCCTTGCTCAGTGGATTAAGGATCTGGTGTTTCTGTGGACTGTGGTGTAGGTCGCAGCCCCAGCTCAGCTCTGGTGTTGCTGTGGGCCAGAAGCTGTAGCTCTGATTCGACCCCTAGCCTGAGAACCTCCATGTGCTGGGGTGCGGTCTTAAAAGCAAAAAAAAAAAAAAAAAAAAAAAAAAAAAAAGAGAATATACGCACAGCATGAAGGAAGTACTGAGGAAAAGTAAGCGTGCTAGGTGGTGAATCAGAGGAGAGATTTAGGAAAGACTTCCTGGGCAAAATAATGCCTGAAAGGAGACTCAAAAAGTGAGCAGATCATTTAGGGAAGAAGTTGAAGGTCGGGCTGGGCACGCGAGGAAAAGCCATTCTGAACCCAGAGGTGATCTTAAGCACCGGCAACAAAAAAAGAAAGAGCTTGTTGTTTCCAGAACTAAAGAAATTCTGTTTATAGTTAAAGTTCCTAATTTGGGGGATAGTTTATTATGCAGCGATAGGTAACCAAAACAGCAACTGAAGGGCTGATGACAAATACAGTGCAAAGAAAATCTGAACCGACTTGGTAGCTATAGAGACGGACGGAAAGATGTGGACACAGGAAACCCGAGGGAATGAACGTCTTCAGGACGTGGTATGGACTGGAGGCAGTCAGGGGGAGCGAGAAAAGCGAATCAGGGATGACGCCCCAGCTGGGTTCCAACTTGGCCGCAGCCGAGACCTCACTCCTCTGTGCTGAAAACCTGTGAGCGCTGCCTCCGGCTTCGAGGATGAAGATGGAGGGGCAGCCTTGACCGCTCCCACCCCTGCAGGCTGGCTCCTCTTACCTCACCGGCTTGTCGCCGCTCCTCCCCGCCGGCCCTCCTTCTCGCGACTGAGGGTGGAACCCGGGATCTCTTGCTTCTTTGGAAAACACTTCGCGTGTGATAATTCCTCTTCTGGGAACGTCTTTGCTCTTCAGCTCAACCTCAGCTCTTCATACGTTCCTCAACCACACAGAGCACTCTTTTAGGGATCACAAGTTTCTCCCATCCCTCCATCCGAGTGAGTATTTGATCTTATGTGTTACCGCAGCGGCTGTATCGATATTGTCCTGTTACGTCGAAATTATGTATTTACATATCTACCTTTTCTTCTAGACTATGGACTATTCAAAAAAGGCTCATCTCCATTTTTTTTGGTGCAGTTGCCTTTAGTATATACAGTAAGTGTTTAATCACTATTTATTGAGTATATGAATGAAAGAATGTCTTTTATTTTTTTTTTTTTTTGTCTTTCTAGGGCTGCACCTGAGGCATATGGAAGTTCCCAGGCTAGGGGTTGAATTGGAGCTGTAGCTGCCAGCCTATGCCACAGCCACAGCCATGTGGGATCCTTAACCCACTGAGCGAGGCCAGAGATCGAACACATGTCCTCGTGGATACTAGGTGGGTTTATTACCACTGAGCCATGATGCGAACTCCAAGAATGTCTTCTAAATCAATGAACTATCATCATATTTCTCCTGAATTTTTAAGTTCTCCATTGGGAGATACGTATTGGAGATGCTTGCACGTGGAATTTGCCTGAACATCAGTGTAGCTTTACAGAACCTGTCATCCCCTTTCCCTGTTCTCACCACAGCCTCATCATTCGATCACTTTTTTTATTGGTTTATAATTTTTTATTACCCAGGGTAAAATATTTTCCATTTCTGCCATTTCTTCATATCCCATTAGTCTAAGAAACACTTGGCGGCACGTGGAGCAGCCTAGACCCAACTCACCGCTTGGGCCTAATCCCGTCAAGCCCAGACTAGGTCAGTCAGAGCCTAGACGTTGCATATGTGTGTAATCCAGAAAAAAATGCTGTTTTTTTAGGACCACCGGATTTCTGCATTGTTTGCTGAGGAGCAGTCGCGCAGCAGCAGCTGTCTGGTAAAAATCCCCTCCATTCTCAATGCTGCCATCCTCTTTCTTTTATTACTCCCGTGGACTCTTGCTGAAGATCCCTGAGAGAAGTCTTCCAACCTTTGTTTCTTTTCTTTTCACCTCATTTTATTTACCACATCGGATAAATCTTCCTGTTCTAAAACACTCCGTGATTTCATATTATTTTTCAAATAAAGTCTAGGCAAGTCGTCTGTCTTCATTTTTTGAAATTCCGTCCATCCTTCAAAGTCCGTCTCAAATACCACTTTCTTTAGAGAGCTGCTGTCTACCTTCCCGCTGCTGTGCTCTCACTTTCCTGTGGGTTTTAGCGTCTCCCCACTTCTCCCACCCTCAGCCCTCGGTAGCCACCGTTCTCCCCGGCCTTTCCTCAAGATGGGCTTTTTCAGATTCGACATATAAGTGATATCACACAGCATTTGTCTTCGTCTGTCTGGCTTGTCTCACTGCGCGCAAGGCCCTCTCGGTCTGTCCTGTGGCTGCAGGGCAGGATTTTGCCTCCTTGCTCAGGAGTGAAATGTGCTTGAGCGTCACCTCTCCTTTATCCACTCGGCTGATGAGATCTCCAGCTTCTGAGCACTGAAGTTCTTCAGCGTTTAGCCAGTGAAAACATTGTCTTTATTTTTGACTTTATTCTGCTTAGAACTTGCTGGACTTCTTAAAGCTACAGATCGATGTCTCAGTTTTGGAAAATTATTGGTTATCACCTCTTAAAATATTGCTCTTTCCCCTTCTTTTTGTTAACCCGGTAACGGATGTTAGGCTTTGCCGTACGCTCTAGCCCTCTCACCACATGCCTTGATCTTTCTTTATAGATTATTTTTTCTGACCTTTTCCAATTCCCTGTTTCCCTCTTTAGCCTGACACAGTTTAAGTCCTTCCATGATTTCTTAATCTTGGTAATTATATTTTTTAGCTCTTTTCACATTTGCTAGGATTTCCTTTTATGGTTTTCAGTTGTCCATTTTCCATAAATAAAGTGTGGAAATTTCAATATCTGGAAGAGTTCCTGTGGGTCCCTTTATTGTCTGCCATTCCTGCCATATCTCCTTGTATGGTTTATTGTCTTTGATTTTATATCAGGTGTTATATTTGAAGTTGATTGTAGGACGAGTTCGAGGCCTGCATGTATATTATATTCCTCAACAAAGACTCTGATAGTTTTTACCAAGGCCCTGGGGGCACTGTCAACCCAGTATCATATTAATTCAGTGTCCCTTTTGAGATTTTGTGGATCACTCGGGTGATTTGAAGTCTGAATCGTTGATGCTTTTCTGAAGGTATAGGTGTTTTTACACTTAGATCGGCATTTACTTTTTAACAAAATAATTGTCCTGACGAGGCTTGAATGTGCTTCTTTAGCCCGGACCTCTCTGTTTAATTGCAATATTGGATCTCCAGCATCTCCTCTGTCTCCGTTTGGATGTTTAACATTTTAAAATTAAACTTGCCCCAGGAGTTCCCGTCGTGGCTCAGCTGAAATGAACCTCAAGTATCCATGAGGTTGCAGGTTCGATCCCTGGCCTCACTCAGTGGGTTAAGGATCTGGCGTTGCTGTGAACTGTGGTGTAGGTTGCAGACTCAGCTTGGATCTGGTGTTGTGTGGCTGTGGCGTAGGCCGGCAGCTACAGCTCCCATTCGACCCCTAGCCTGGGAACTTCCATGTGCCGTGGGTGTGGCCCCAAAAAGATAAAAATTAAATTAACTTAAACCTGCCTGAAAATGAACTCCTCCTTCTCCCTAAAACATACGCTTATTGAAGTCTTTCCAATATCTGTTGATGGCAATTCTAGTCCGGATACTTAATCTGCAAATCTTAACACCATCCTTCTTTTCCCTTCCTTTGACATTCGATTTCAAATCATTTGGTAAATTCTTTTAGCTTTACTGTTAAAATGTATTTAACAAAGTCCAGGCTCCTGCATCGCCTTCACTCTGGCCCCAGCCGGCACCCCTCTCCACCGGATTAGTCTCCTTGTCTGCGACCAGGTCTCCCTGCCTCCACACAGAGAGTAAGATGATACGTTTTCCCCTCACGAGGGGCACCTTGTGATGTATTTGTGACTTCTTTCCCGACTCAGTTCCTAGTTCTTAACTGGTTTTCTAACGTTCCAGGAATGCCTCCAGCTTTGGGACTTGCTCGAACCTCTACTGAGAACGTAGTTTCTGCAGACAGGCCCCCAAAAGACGATGGGTCTCTGTTCAGTGTCCCCTGTCAAGGAGGTTGTTCTGACCCCCCCTGTTTTCAGTCGCTGTCTTCACCCTACTCCAACCCTTTCAGCTATCTCACCGCTTCCTGTGATTATTCTCCTGTTTTAGTTGTAAAATAGTGCTTATCAGCATCTGACATAATAGGTATTTTTCCTTCCTTCCTTCCTTCTTTCCTTCCTTCCTTCCTTCCTTCCTTCCTTCCTTCCTTCCTTCCTCTCTTCCTCTCTTCCTCTCTTTCTCTCTCTCTCTCTCTCTCTCTCTCTCTTTCTTTCTTTCTTTCTATCTGCTTTTTAGAGCTGCACCTGTGGCATATGGAGGTTCCCAGGCTAGGGGATCAAATGGGAGCTACAGCTGCGGGCCTACACCACAGCCGCAGCAGCACTAGATCGGAGCCGCATCTGTGAGCTACACCACAGCTCACGGCAACACCAGATCCTTAACCCATTGAGCGAGGCCAGGGATCGAACCCACAACCTCGTGGTTCCGAGTCAGATTCATTTCCACCGTGCCACGATAGGAACTCCTTGTTTTTTAAATTTATTTTTTTTTTCAAATTTATGTTTATTTCTTATTTTTCTGTCTCTCCTCCCATTCCACTAGAATGTAAGCTTCAAACGATGGGGTTCTTGATCTGTTTACTCTCAAAGTCCCAACACCATGAATACTGCTTAGCACATGATAATGTTAAATAAGTATTTGTTAGCTGGGTTAATGTTCCAGAGGGAAAAAAGTACCCATTTTTGGCCAGTTTTGGAACTGAGATCTTATGAACACAAAAAGGCTATTATCCTTTAGGGTAACAAGCAGGATTGTTAAAAATATAATCAACAGAAAAAAATATTTAATCTCTCAAAGTTTATTCTATTAATTCAATTGTAGCTGTCTGATTTATAAGGAAATGTTAGTGTTACCATAACTTCATGTTATAAAGGAATTTCTAGGCAGCAAAGAAAAATGCCACTGAATTGATATTTACTACAAATTCAGTTCCATCTGATTTTGGATGCTTCTGGCACAGTCAGTTGTGGATACTTACTTATTTTTGTGTTTACGCAACGAAAGACATTGCTGTGGTATTTCACACGCATCCCTTTAACCTGCCTAGACAGCACTTTGATGAACTTGTGAGAAATGGCAACGATGAAAATCTCTTGCCAAATTAGATATTTGACCGAGGACATATCAGGACACTGATTTGGATGTTTTAACCTTATTCTACTCACTGCTCATACCTTCACATGCTTTCAAAACACGAAATGCTGACCACATTATGAGAATGTATTTTTCATCCTCACTTGATCGATGAGGAAGGAAGCGGGGAAGATGCACGGCCCCGTCACAGGTTAGCGGCGTGCGGGGCCTCTGTGTCAGGCACTCTTGCCTCATGTTTCTGGGTTTATTAAGGACGTGACCTGATGCCAGGATTATCCTGGAATCCAGGCCTGAGCAACACAGTTTATCTCCGGGAGATGCTGCTGTGATGACTGGAGACTTTCCCGTTAAAATTCAGGGTCTAGAACAAGATCTGGTTCACCTTGATTAAAAACTGTTCTTTGAGAAGAAGCATCATTTTGGTGTTTCCCAAACTCTTCCATAGAGGGGCTAAAATAATAGGCTTGGGGGTTCCCGTCATGGCCCAGTGGTAATGAACCCGAGTAGTATCCGTGAGGACGCGCATTTGATCCCCGGCTTTGCTCAGTTGGTTAAGGACCCCGTGTTGCTCTGAGATGTGGTGTGGTTTGCAGCTGTGCCTTGGATCTGGCATTGCTGTGGCTGTGGTGTGTGCTGGCCGCTACAGCTCCAATTCGACCTAGCCTGGGAACTTCATGTGCTGCAGATGCAGGCCTGAAAAGATTTTTTAAAAAAGGCTTAATGGAAAATTAGAGTTCCACGGGTTTTGTTGTTCGTACAAAGCAGTATCATGCTTTATAAATAGAATTAGAGGAGTTCCTGTCGTGGTGCAGTGGTTAACGAATCCAACTAAGAACCGTGAGGTTGCGGGTTCGATCCCTGGCCTCGCTCAGTGGGTTAAGGATCCGGCGTTGCCATGAGCTGTGGTGTAGGTCACAGACATGGCTCACATCCCACGTTGCTGTGGTTCTGGCATACGCCAGGGGCTACATCTCCGATTCGACCCCTAGCCTGGGAACCTCTATATGCCATGGGAGCAGCCCTAGAAAAGGTAAAAAGCCAAAAAAAAAAAAAATAAAAAAATAAAAAAAAAATAAAGAATTAGAGTTTCCTTTGCAAAGTGGTATAGCTATGTTAGATATCACTTTTCTAGACAACCACCTACTCAGTTATGCAGATGTGGAGTAGTTTGTTGGGAATCGAAATGCATGAGTTCCTTTTTGGGTACCGGGGGTTATTACTGCATCTTGCTCTTGGGCAAGAACTCCTTAATGGTAGAAGGAGGGGCTTAGAGAAGTATAATTCCACCTGGTTAAAACTGGCAAGTGGTTGATAAGATTATTTTCTTGTTCTTTCACGTTCTTAGTTTCTTCATGTGTAAAATAGTGGTCATCGCAGAACCTTCCTAATGCAGTTGTTGTAAGAATTAAATAAAATAATCTACGTCAGGTGTTTGGCACATTGCCTGGCACGTGGCAAACACTACGTGCTTGTTAGTGTTGTCATTCTTCTCATCTTCCTTCTTCTCATTGTTATTAAATGATGATGATTATTGAATGAAGGTGAAAACGTATGTTCTCCGGACGAATAGGATGGGGACAGTGAGGAATTTTTTTTAATCTCCTGTATTTCAAAGACTAGCTATGAGTGTTTACTACCAAATGCAAGATGTGACCATGGACTGTTTTATTTTTTGATGTGTAATTTATTTATATGAAAGATATTAATGACATTTTAAAATTTATTGGTGTGTGGTTAACTTACAGTCTGGTGTTAGTTTCAGGTGCATCTAAGTGAGTCAGGTGTATGTATACATATACCCATTCCTTTTCAGGTTCTTTCCTCCTGCAGGTTATCATACAGTATGGAGCAGATCTCTGGGCTCTACAGTAGGTCCTTGTTAGTTATCTATTTTTTACATATAATAGTAGTGTGTATATGTTAATTCCAACCTCATAGTTTGTCCCTGCCCCCAGTATTCCCCTTTGGTAACCATACATTTGGTTATTAAATCTTTGAGTCTGTTTCTGGCCTGTGAATAAGTTCTTTTGTATCATTTTAAAAAAATCATATTCCACAGATTAGTGATCTCATATGATTTGTCTTGTCTGACTTTCTTCACTTAGTATGATAATCTTTAGGTTTATCCATGTTGCTGCAAATGGCATTATTTTTTCTTTTTTATGACTGAGTAATATTCCACTGTATATCTGTACCATATCTTCTTTATCCAGTCCTCTGCTGATGGAAATTTAGGTTGCTTCCATGTCTAGACTATTGTAAATAGTGCTGCAGTGAACACTGGGATGACTGTGTCCTTTTGAATTATGGTTTTCTCCAGGAACATGCCCAGGAGTGGGACTGCTAGATCATATGGTAATTCTATATTTAGTTTTTAAATGAACCTCCACACTGCTTTCCACAGTGTTTGCACCAACCTACATTCCCACCAGTAGTGTAGGACGGTTCCCTTTCCTTCACACCCTCTCCAGCATTTGTTGTTTATAAATTTTTTGAGGATGGCCATTCTGACTTGTGTGAAATGATATCTCACTATAGTTTTGATTTGCATTTCTCTAATAATTAGTGATGTTCAGTATCTTTTCATGTGTTTTTTGGCCATCTGTATGTCTTTGGAGAAATGTCTATTTAGATCTTCTGACTGTTTTTGATTTTGGTTTTCAAAAAATTTTAAAAAAGTTTTCATGAAGTATAGTTGATTTACAATGTGATAATTTCTGCTGTACAGCAAAGTGATTCAGTTATACATATATACACATACATTCTTTTTCAGATTATTTTCCCATATAAATAATCACAGAATATTGGATAGAGTTCTGGGCTTTTTTTGTTTTTATGTAAAGCTGTATAAGGTGTTTGTACATCAAAATATCACCATATAGTTTGAAGATTAATCCCTTTTCAGTTGCTTCCTTTGTAAAGATTTTTCTCCCATTCTGTGGGTTGTCTTTTCTTTTTTTTTTAATGGTTTCCTTTGCTGTGCAAAAGTTTTATATCTATTTTTGTCTTTGTTTTTACTACTCTGGGAGGGGGATCCAAAGAGGTACTGCTGCAATTTATGTCAAAGAGTGTTCTGCCTGTATTTTCCTCTCAGAGTTTTGTCGTATCCGGTCATAGATTTGGTCTTTAATCTATCTTGAGTTTCTTTCTGCATATGGGGCTAGAGGATGTTCAGATTTCGTTGTTGTTTGTGTAGCTGTCCAGTTTTCCCAGCACCACTTACTGAAGAGCCTCTCTTTCCTCCACTGTATGTTCTTGCCTCCTTTGTCAAAGATTAGTTGACTGTAGGTGTTTGGGGTTTTTATATGGGCTTTCTGTCCAAATGTTTTTTTGAGTGAATGAGTAAATGTACTGCTGGACTCATCACTGGTTCCTAGCCTAATCACAGGTCTCTGAAAATGTCCAATACGCAGAAATATAGATTGTATTACCCACATCTTTCCCAGCTTCCTTTTAGTGTATCCTTTTGTGTTGCAGAGACTGGAAAGCTAAAAACCACATCTCACAGTCTCCTTTAATAGTGAGCGTGCCGGATGTGATTGAGGTCTGGGCAGTCAGGTGAACTCACATGAGATTTGAATTTGGACTTGAATTATGCCATGAAAAGAAAGAGCACGAAGTGTCTGCTTTTCTGGTGAAGACTTGCAGAGGTGGGTGATGCCTGGGCTGGCCTTGAACGTGGCTACTCCTTGTCGTGGTAGGCGAAGCAGCTGTTGGGGAAGCTCCTTCCTGCAGTGGGAACGGGGGAGTCCCTCCTGTAAACTCTGCCCAGAGTTTCTTTCTGTAGTTTTCCCACTGACTAAGCGACTCTTTTAACACAGGGAGGTGAGAGCTGTCTCTTCCTGTTTGAAGAAGCGGGTATGGACTCTGCCCCTGCGATGAAGTCCTGCCCGACAGCGTGGTTCCTTCTCCCTCCATCCTTTTCATCCCTTTTCCTCTCGCTTTGGTCCAGTGCCGTTTCCTTCCTCACTTATTCTCTGATTCCCCAGCCGACAGGCCTTATGTCACCCGGGGGACGTCCCGCCTTTCTATGAAGGTTTTGTGTGTTCTGTCCTGATGTCAGGTTGGCCTTCTTAGTCTGAGTGCACGTTCTTTGCGGGGGTGTAAAATTAAAATGTGCCTCAAGATCTTTTTGAGTTTCCACGGTGCCTTGGCTATAGCTGGCCCTTGAAGAATATGTAGAAGAATTCCAACAGAATAACTTCTGGAAGGCCGCCTCCAGAGACCCCGTGGCTGGGGCCGGGGCGCCGGCGGTTTCCAGTGTCCCACGCACGCTCATGAGCCCTCGCTTGTCCCCGCAGACCAGCTTCAGAGCCGCCGCGCGGTGATTGCCCGGAGCCTTTCGACTGAATGTTCCCGGCAACCTAGGCCACGCATTTCCCGAGCCGAGGGCATCACCCGTGCCTTCCTTTTCCCCCGTCCCTGCGCTGAGGAAAGGCCAACAGAACATCCTGCTTTCACCGAGTCGTTCGAGACGGGTCCCTTAACAACCGCCTCAAGATCCCGTCCTTCTCTTGTCCCACCTGCTCAGTAGCCGGGTCTCGTCCGCGCACGTTCCGCGTGCTTCACCTGACCGTGTCCTCCTTCCCTTTCCGTCTGCGGCGTGTCTCCTGTGGGCTGCAGCCTGAGCCTCCCCTGCAGCGCCGCAGACCGGGCTGCATGGAGCAGGTCTTCCCGCTTTTGGAGCCCGTGTCCAGCTGCACCGCGGTTTTCTTTCTTTGGGCTTTCTTGTCCGCGCAGCTCCCTGGGAGGTTCGGAGGAGGATCACTGGCTTCCGTGGAACACTTTAGGTTCACGGTACCTAGAGTTCATTTTGATGTCTGCTTTGTTAACTATTTGTGCCCAGGTTTGCCAGTGAGACAGAGTCTTCAGACAACCTTACCAGCGTTACTTAAATAAATGACACCGAATGTCATCTGTTACTGTTGGCGTTGTTTTGTGAAGAAGCAGAGTACGAGGTTGAAAAGTGAGGACATGGAGTCAGATTAACTGGGTCAGGATCACCCAAGCTCTGCCACCAATAGCCTGGTGACATTTCACCAGTTTCTTCCTCTCTCCGGGTTCTAGTTTCCTCATGTGGAAAATGTGGATAAAAGTATCTACCTCTGAGTGTTGTGGTAAGAACTGAGGAAGTCAGGATACACACCGTGCCCAGGAGGAAGTCTCACATGATGTACTTACGTGGCATCAGCTAGTATCTGTCCTATTCGTTAAATGTGCATTTAAGCTTTTAAAGTTTCTAAAAGATGTGTAATTCTGACTAAGAGAGAATAACCAGTATTTCTGGGAGTATATATGGACTTCAGCGATTTTAGTGATTGAGTGATTTTTCTTCACATTTGTGAAATAAATGTTCATAGAATAACTTTTTAAAATTCACCTTAGGAGTTCCCATCGTGGCACAGTGGTTAACAAATCTGACTAGGAACCATGAGGTTGCAGGGTCAATCCTTGGCCTTGCTCAGTGGGTTAAGGATCCGGTGTTGCCGTGAGCTGTGGTGTAGGTTGCAGACGCGGCTCGGATCCTGCGTTGCTGTGGCTCTGGCGTAGGCCGGCAGCTACAGCTCCAATTGGACCCCTAGCCTGGGAACCTCCATATGCCACAGGAGCAGCCCTAGAAAAGGCAAAAAGACAAAAAAAAAAAAATTCACCTTAAAGAAGCCATGTACATTGATTAAATTGTCCAAATAACTTAATATAAAGTCATTTGCTCCACAAGAGTCATAAAAAACAGTGATTTTTTTGTAGCTCTTAACAAATGTTTATTGGAACTTAATGATCTTTTTATTCTTGTACTTTTTTTTTATAAAGGAAGGAATAGGTAATTAGTATTCTGTCACATTTCTTGAGTTCTTTAATTGTATAAAGTAGGGTGGTGACTTCAAGAGAAAAAAGGCGAGGTATTTTTTTATTAGCTATGGGAACAAAAGTAGGCTGTGGCATGAGCTTTTCCTTTTTTGTGTGTGTTCTTTTAGCCTCATTTGTGGAACATTAGCATCTGCAGTATCTTATCTTTATTTTTCTCCTCTAATGGAAAGGTGACTATTAAAGATTCATTTTCAACCATCAGGGTATATTATCAGAAGGTGGTATGGCTCAGGAATGGATATAAAAGAAATCAGGCACTTCTTTATTGGCATTTGGTGTCGAGGGAGAAGGATGCTGCCAGCAGAGAACTGGGTGCTCTGGGTACCCTGCTCAGCATCACATGGATGCAGTCTTGCAGGTGCTCAGTACAGGTGCCCTGTGAACAAAGAGGTGAAGTCCTCTAAGAACAGGCAGACTTATTTCACCAGCCCTTGCCATGCTCTGGATGAAAATTTCCTAAAGGACACCAGGTTCCTTTTACTTTCCTTCCCGGTCTTGTTCTTCGGCCCTCTGAGGCTCAAAGCCACCATTCAAGACTTTTTATGTCAGTTCAACCAAGGGGCATGAGGTCAAGAACTTCTGGTTGCTCATATTCTCGTAGAGTCTTCAAAGTTAAAGACAGCTAAATGTGTTCTTCTATGCGTATTTGTAGTAGAAAGAATATTTTAATATTTTACAGTCAACAGCAGAATCTGTCTTTGGATAGACTGTTTCAGAAAGTACGCTAATAGCCACCCTGAGAATGACATGGAAAGCTGTCCTTGCTTACCTCTGCTCCCTCCTTCTCATGTGAGCTTGGCCAAAGTAGGACGGAGGCGACTGGGGGGCAGCTGTACTGCTTGCTTAGTATTGAATGAGAGAACTTTCGAGGTGCTGAAGAAAAGATCAAGAGAGACGCAGAAGGAGACTTAAGAGGGAGAAAAATATAAGACAGACTTAGATCAGCACCGTCCCATTACAAAGTGTCATACAGATGTATAAATTCCAGTTTTATAGCAGCATCGTTTGGAAAGAAAAATGAACAGGTAAAACTAATTTTGGTAATGTGTTTTACATGGACAGCGTGTCCCAGTTTGGACAAGCCAGATTTCAAGATTTCAGTGGCCACATGTGGCTAGTGGTTTCTGTATTGGGTAGCAAAGATACAGTGAGAGGAGCCCAGCCTCAAAGTTCTAGGTGGTTAGAGTGCACGAGGGTTCTTAAGTTAAAGATTTTAATTCATTTTTTGTGTTAGGCCAAGATATGTCACCCTCTCCATCATCCCTATATCTTCAGTGAAATGCTGTTATTTTATGTAGGATAGTTTTAGTGAAACTTCTTTTTCAGCTGTACTGGCAGGGATACCATTTCTTAAGTGTCCGTCCAGGCAAGGAACAGAATGTCTCTCTCTCATTCGCAGCAGCCGAATAAAGCCAAGTCTCGTTTATTCCACAGCCTTAGCATCTCCTGTGTGCTTCTCTTCCTCCCTAGGCCCACTTCGGTCTGGTTACGTTACACACTCAAAAGAAAAGGGGTGTGTCCCACACCTGGGTTCATGAGACAGAGAAAATAAAGCAGCCATCCGAAGACGCATACGAGTGAGACGGGAATCCACCAGGAAGGACAAAGCAAAGAAGGCTTGGAGATAGGGCAGGAGGGCAGAGCAGGAGGTTTTCTACTCTACGCTGGGTAAAAACTTGGCTCCTTTTTATTCAGATACTAACTGTAAACTTGGAGACCTTGGGATCATTCAAGCAACTAGTGATTTTTCTGGGGAAGGGTGGGTGTGAGAGGTGAGAAAGACTGCCTGGGATGAATAAACACAGCAGTATTCTGCTTTGGGAAAATGATCTGTTGACCCGAACTGCAGCCACAGCAGTGCCGGATCTGAGCTGCATCTGCACATCAGCAGTACGGCATCGTTTTCGTTGCCGTGTGTCGGGTGACCGTTCACACGTTTAGTGTGTGTGATAACGGAGTGCTCCGCCACACCCCACGGTGGGGAGTTATCTCCTGTAAAGTATATGCACTCTATTAACTTTCTGAAGTCCACAGAATTTACAATTCCGAATTCCAGCTTGCCTCTCGAGTCTCCAGGGAGGGACTGTGGACTTGACTTTGGAAGGGAGGTGGGGTGGGCTGGGCAGAGGAGCCCTGGAGGAAGCGTTCCTCAGACAGCGGAAACTACAGCCTCGAGGTCAGTGCTTTGCCGAAAGACATGCCTCTTCGCACCTGTTAATTGAACACATATCTCTCTTTCCTTCCCTCACCAGCCTTCTTATCTGCATTGTTATCTTCATTGTTGTTTGTCCTCTACTTCCTGAAGCCCTGTAGGGCTGTGTATAGTTCTCCACATAAAATTCTAGCATTTTTGGTTAGTTGGGAGAAACTTTTGAGTCTCAATGTAAGAGATGCTGTTGAATAGGAGTTGACTTCAGAGGCTTTTTTTGGGGAGGAAAAGAGGAGATTTGTTTGACTCAGGCTGATTATGGGTTTGTTTTTTGTTTCTGGTCTTTTTAGGGCCGCACCAGTGGCATATGGAGGTTCCCAGGCTACGGGTCGAATTGGAGCTGTAGCTGCCAGCCTATGCCGCAGCCACAGCAATGCCAGATCTGAGCTGCATCTGCGATCTACCCTACAGATCATAGCAATGCCAGATCCTTAACCCACTGAACGAGGCCAGGGATCGAACATGCGTCCTCATGGATACTAATCAGATTTGTTTCTGCTGAGCCACGATGGGAACTCCTGATTATGTTTAAATTCATTGCTTGCTCTTGAAGGCATTTAGAAGGCAAAAAACAGGCCATAAGCCTGTGCTTGTGTTACTCATCAGTCACTATTTTAATTACACCTTAGTGATTCTGATTCTGTCAGGAGAGTCAGCAGCTCATGGTGTATGCTATTCAGACGTATTATCTAAATCTAGAGATTCTTTCATCTAAAAGAGTTAACAGGGAGTTCCCATTGTGGCTCAGTGGGTTACGAACCCTACTAGCATCCATGAGGTTGCAGGCTTGATTCCTGGCCTCACTCAGTGGGTTAAGGATCCAGCATTGCCCCGAGCTGTGGCGTAGATCAGAATCATCTCATATCTGGCATTGCTGTGGCTGTGGTGTAGGCCGGCAGCTGCAGCTCCTAGTCTGGGAACCTCCATATGCTGTACCCACAGCCCTAAAAAGAAAGAAAAAGCAGCAAAAGAGTTCATGGTACCCTAGATGGGGCTAATATACCTCAGAGAATAACTTACATGACCAGAGAGGTGTGTATATTTCTTCTGTGTATTCAGAGGCACCCGCAGTGCTCTGATATATATTTCTTTATTACTCAAATGAATTTATCACATCTGTGGTTGTATAATGATCATAACAATCTGATTTCACAGGATTTCCATCCCACAGCCCAAGCACACCCCCCACCCCCCAAACTGTCTCCTCTGGAGACCATGAGTTTTTCACTGTCTGTGAGTCAGCATCTGTTCTGCAAAGAAGTTCCGTCTGTCCTTTTTTCAGATTCCACATGTCAGTGAAAGCATTTGATGTTGGTGTCTCATTGTATGGCCGACTTCACTTACTATGATGATTTCTGGGTCCATCCATGTTGCTAAAAATGCTGGTTTTTCGTTCCTTTGAATGGCTGAGTAATATTCCATTGTGTATATGGACCACATCTTCTTGATCCACTCCTCTGTCGATGGACATTTAGGTTGTTTCCATGTCTTGACTATTGAAAATAGTGCTGCAATGAACATCGGAGTACATGTGTCTTTGCGAGTCCTGGTTTTCTCTGGATAGATGCCCAGGAGTGGGATTGCTGGATCAAATGGGAGTTCTATGTTTAGTTTTCTGAGGAATCTCCATACTGCTTTCCACAGGGGTTGCACCAATTGACAATCCCACCAACAGTGTACTAGGGTTCCTTTTTCTCCACACCCTCTCCAGCACTTATTGTTTGTAGACTTTTGGATGATGGCCATTCTGGCTGGTATAAGGTGGTACCTCAGAATGGTTTTGATTTGCGTTTCTCTAATAATGAGTGATGTTGAACATCTTTTCATGTGCTTTTTGGCCGTCTGTATGTCTTCCTTGGAGAACTATATGTTTAGATCTTCTGCCCGTTTTTTGATGGGCACAATGCTTTGATATTTCTTATTTCTCTAAATGTCTGCTGTAAACAAAACATGAATGTCCATAGCTGTAGGCAGGAGTTTGCTGTCTCTCTCAGAGTCCTGCATGGCCAAGAGGCTTTGTTCCCCACAAATCTCCCCAGATTATTTTTTCTGTTTATTTTACCGAGCCAAACTTCTTTCAAGAATTATATCTCTCTTCTATGTGATATTCATTTTGAAAATGCTTCTCTTTCTATGCAGCAATGACAGAATAATGTGTTCCTTGCTGAACAGAATGCAGAGTAATTTCTTATCCAATAAAAATGAAAAAATGAAGCTGTTCAAAAGAAACTTCCAAATTGCCCTGCAAAGGAAACTCCACAGAAATACTCCAGCAAGCTGGGAGATCAAAGGGTAACGTTCGGGACTCATCCATTGCATTTATCTTTCATCTGGGCCGCGAGTGATGTGCCAGTCACTGGCCTTTTGCTGTTTCTAAGGCACCAAACAAATATTACAGTTACTGTAGAAAAGACCTGCAGCCTTGTGGTAGATAAAAGAAAATTTAATAGTAGGCCTTACGTTTACAGATATCCATTGGGATTGGTTTTCAGTCAGTGACCCTACAGAGCAGTAATGTAAAATTTATTGGCCTTAGTTGAAGCATGAATTCCCTGTGGAAGAGTAAGAACCCTTTCCCCCAAAAGCTGCATGCACACCCAATGTTTTACAATTTAGGTGTCAGTGTTTGGGTTGTCTGAAGCCTATGTCTGCACCCCAGGTAAATCTGGAAGGGAAAAGGCATGGGAAGCAAGTATAAATAAATGCCTTTCATCTTTTTTTTTTTTAACTTAAAAATCTATTTCTGGAAAATTATGCTTTGTCTTGTATTCCCTGCCCCCCCTTTATTTTAAATGGCTGTACCTGTGGCATGTGGAAGATTCCAGGCTAGGGGTCAAATCAGAGTTGCAGCTGCTGGCCTACGCCTCAGCTGCAGCAACTGGATCCGAGCCGTATCTATGACCTATGCTGCAGTTTGTGGCCATGCCCAATCCCTAACCCACTGAGTGAGGGCAGGGATCGAACCCGTATCTTCACAGATACCATGTAGGGTTCTTAACCCATTGAATCACAGCAGGAGCTCCTTTATCTATATCTTAAAGAAATTACTGGAGTTCCCATTGTGGTGCAGCAGAAGCAAATCCAACTAGGAACGATGAGGTTGTGGGTTTGATCCCGGGCCTCGCTCGGTGGGTTGAGGATCCGGCGTTGCTGTGAGCTGTGGTGTAGGTCGCACATTCGGCTTGGATCCCATGTGGCTGTGTGGCTCTGGTGTAGGCTGGCAGCTGTAGCTCCGATTTGACCCCTAGCCTGGGAACCTCCGCATGCCACGGGTGTGGCCCTAAAAAGAAAAAGACAAAAAGAAAAAAATTAGTAAGAAAAAGTGGTGTTTCATTCTGGAATCGTATGTGACTGAACTAATAGGTAATAGCAATCATAGTAAGATTAGTTTTGAAATCCTGGCACAACAGACCATCTTGGGATTTTTCCAAGGTCTGAAATGTCAGTTTATCTGGAGACACGGAGAGAGGGGTTCCCTCCAAAGAGGGCCTGTGGGAGTGGAGCTGCCTTGCTCATGCTTGAGGTAGTACTGCTATTCCCAAGCATGGACTCGGTCTTGAAATATTTGCTGTCCTTCAGATGCACGTCTTGTGGATTGTGGATGCGCCACTCAGAACGGGTGATAGAGAAGAGAGGTGGGGAGCAGTTAACCAGTCGGTAATACCACTGCGAATGCCTCTCCCACTTCAAAGACTTTAAAGAGTTACCAGTAGTTTATCTCTAGGGAAAGAGCATCCTGGGTTCTGTGCCTTCTAGAATCCAACAGTAATATCTACGTGTTCGCTTTCTAGGGCCTTGGCATTCACTTTGGAGGCATTTTTCTTAGCTATTAACACATGTTACTCTCTTTACAAGCAAGGGTGGTCTTTACTATGACCACTCTTATTTCCTGAGATGAGGAAACGAGATCCGAGAGGTTAAATGACTGGCTCCCGAATCCTAGTTGTGATAGACCTGGGGCTTCAGTCCGAGTGTCTGACTTCCCTCCTTTTGACTTGGTCGGGAACAGCAGCTTCCCCGTCACCCTGTCGGGCTGGTTCTCACTCTCGGTGAGACGTGGAAAGTGAGACGTGGAAAGTGAGACTGGCTTCCTCGAGGGCAGGAGGGACCCGCCTGCGTGAGCCGAGCTCCCTGTCACGGAGGAGCGGGGGGCGGCGGCCTGTGGGGGATGGAGAGTCGTGGCCCGGGGGGGTTGGCAGTTTGGTGGCAAAGAACGTGGGCCGTGGAACTCTGCTCAGTTCTCGCGGAGCCTGCTCCAGCATAGCACAGGGTGACGATGCAGTGAAAGAGGTCTTTGAGGAATGAGAAAAAAAACAAAACAAAAAGCAGAGGCCCAGGCCACCTTGTGCTTCTTCTTTTTTTTTTTTTTTTTTTCCTGCTGAGGAAGATGCTAAGAAGATTTTCCCTCCCAAATTCCAGCTTGAGGCTGAAAGGTCAGAGGTACTAGAACAAACAGTGACAAAGACACAGTATGTTCTAAACCTAAAGACAAAGGAGATGCAAATAAATAGCTGGAACTGGAGGGCCTTCACCCGGGAGTTCTGAAGGGACTCAGGAGGAGAATGGGCTCTGGTCTCAGGCAATTGATAGCCGCAGGTGACCCCCAGCGTTCCTCGAGTTTGAGGACAGGTAACAAATCCAATTCCCTGTTGCAAAAAAGTCACCCTTTGTCAAAGATTTGTTTTTACTTCTGTTTCAAGAAATCAATTCACAAGTGTTCATTGACTATCTAGTGTTCGACCTTGTGGGGTGATTATGTCTTTGACTTCAAATTGTTTTTATTAGATTTCTAGGCAGCTTAACCTATACTCAGAGTCTCCACACGAGTCTTTATAGACCTCGTAGCCTGCCTATTTAAGGTTGTAATCCACTCTGAGTTAAATACCACTTGCTTAGGAAAATGAAATCACAGACCGATACCCCAAATCTGTAACATAGTTGATGAACAAAATTAGTTTCTTCTTTCAGGTAATTTAAGAAATGATGCTGTATCGACTTACTCTTAGTAGGAATGATAGTTTTGGAATGAGGATTACAGGAAAGTATGTGTTTATTTTTTTTTTTTCTATCCTGATAAACTAAAAGTAGTTCCCTAGTTTTTTTTTGTTTTTGTTTTTTTTTTTTTAAAGAAATAATTTATTATTTTCTGAAGCTTCTTCTCTTTCCTTTGTTTTCCTCTTTTTTGGCTGCTTCATGGCACATGGGGTTCCTGAGACAGGTTGAAACCTATACTGCAGCTGCAGTGATGCCAGATTCTTTAACCCTCTGAGCTGGACCAAAGATTGAACCTGCATCTTGGTGGCAGCAGTCCTATTGCACCACAGCAGGAACTCCAGTTCCTTAGATTTTTTTTTTTAATTCTTTTCATGGCCTCACTTGCCGTATATGAAGATTCCTTGGCTTGAGGTTGAACTGGAGCTACAGCCTCTGGCTGAAGCCAGAGCCACAGCAACATGGGTTCTGAGCCACATCTGTGACCTACGCAGCCGCTTGCAGCAATGCCAGCTCCTTAATCCACTGATCAAGACCAGGGATTGAACCTGCATCCTAACACATAGTAGGCAGGTTTTTAACTCGATGAGTCACAACGGGAACGTCCAAGTTCCCCAGATTTTTAATCGAAGAGTGGAATGGCTTTGAATGAAAACTTTTGAGGTTTTTCGTTTCATACTTTCTGCCAACCTGCAAAACTACCAGAATCAGGAAAAGAATTTTGGTAGAATTTTTAGCAATAGAGATGTGCCCCCAAAGAAAAGCAGTATGTAGGTGAAACAGCACTTTTGCCGATGGTTGTACAACACGCACAAATAAGGCGAGATACAGTTTTGTAGCCCCGGAAGTTGTGCATTTTCTTCTTCCCTTTAAGTGACGCTCTCTTGTGAAGGACACTTGGGTTTCTGCCGCTTGCCCTACCTGCCCATGACTCTTAAGGGTCAGGGGAAGCAAAGGACCTGTGCGGAAGAAGAGGGAAGAAGAGAGAGTCACATTTGGGTATTCTTGTTTTCTTTTCTTTTCTTTTCTTTGGGTATTCTTAATATGAGTTAAATTACAGCCCCCTGACAGTTGCTAGACCAGGATAATAATAGCCAAAACGAGTCTTCTGCATGTTTGTATATCTTTAAATTTTGGACCATATAGTATGATAGTAAATTCCTAGAAAACACCATATACTGGTGGGTCATGTAGTAATAAGATTCCATTCTTTTTTTCATTATATATATATATTACCAAGCTCAAGAAGCGTGTCTGTTTTTCTTTTGGTTCTTTTCCTCGTTGGTATTGTTTCTTCCCCCTCTTCTGTTGTAAAGAGAAAGAAATTAGACTTCAGGGGATTAGAGGAGGGCCTGTTTGACCTTCCTACATCGTATTCATCCTCAGACTTGTATTTTGCAGGTAGTAAAGATTTTTATAATATCTACCCATAAGCTAATGCTGGCCTTTAAGTGAGGAGTTAGTATGCTCCTCAGAAGTTGCTGCTACTTATCCGGCAGTTTTTCTTACGCATAGAAGAAGTCGGCATGACGTCTAAATGAACGTGCTCTTCTTTGGACCTACTGTCAGAATTATGGAGGATCAACCGTTGTTTTTTCTCTGCTCTCGGAAATGGTGGTTGAGCTGCATAGCGTTGAGCTGAGTGGTGTTCCCGCCTCGGGGTCCTGCTCGTATTTGCATCTGCGGACTCTACCTAGAAAGTGCTCAGTAAACACACATCTTGAGCAGCTTCAAGGTGCAGGAGGTGGCCATGTTCAGGAGGAGGCTTCTGGGTATAGAACTGGGCTGCCATTGTGGTGCCACCGCTGCCTAGCTGTGCGAGTTCTCAACCCTCTGTATCTCAGGTCCTTTATTTTAGAAGGTAATAGTGCCTTCCCTATAGAGGGGTACGAGTTAGGGAAGGGAACAAACATGTCAGGCTGGTGTGGCTGTTGTTTGTGTTCACATCCGTTTCTTGCCCTTCCCCCACTCTACTTCATATCGCAGAGGGGCTGATTCCCCCTCGCTGCATCCCCAGGCTCCTGGGTCAACAGACTCCTGGCTGGTGGAAGACTGAGGAGGGAGAAGGCAGGGCATCTCCCCCCCCCCCCCCCGCTTCCGGGATATTCTTGGGCCGCAGCTGCATCTTGTCCATGGCACCAGCTCCTTCAGGACAGACTCGCCCTTCCTCCTTCCTCCGGTGTCCTCAGCCTCCCAGCTGCCTCTTCCCTCTCTCTCTGTCCTAGAGGTTTTGGGGGCTGACTGGCCTTCTGCTCTCGGGCTTCCTTCAGTCTTGCCCGTTTGATTCTCTGTTCCTCCCGTCACTGGTGTAACCAGTCCCTCGAATTAATTTCTTGGTTGTAAATCCTTGACATGGTTTCTGTTTTTCCTGGTAGGTGGGTTCTTTATTTGATGCGTTTAGTATAATGCCTGGCTCATAGTGTGTTCTCCTTAGATGATAGATATGAACAAATGGAAACCAATGGAAATTAGCTAATCTGTAAGCATGTTAAGTATAAGGAAAAAACCCACAGCGTCTTTAGCTACAACTCCAAAATCTATAAAGCTCTAAAAACTTGAGTTTTCCAAAAATAAGCTTTTGCTTATTTTGATTGCAAATTCTGACTTTAAGTGACATGAAGCTATTTATAGTATTTATTTATCCCACTTAGGGTGATTTTATTTATGTTTTATTGCATACAAATGGATGTGTTTGATCTCAGGAGACTGATCAAGCTCCACTGGGAATGTTGTGTAAGAAACGGTATGTGCTCCTATCTCTGTATAAACTCCAAAAAGTTCTAAATTCAGAAATCCATTGGACCTAAGTACTTGGAAGAGGAGCCTGGGTGGCCGTGTCAGGTTCCAGCAAAAGTTGAACTGGCTCTGAATGTGGAAGAGAAAGGAGTTGGGGCAGTTCCGAGGAAAAAGAAGTTGTGAAGAAACATGTGGGGAAAAAGGGAGAATGAGGTGAGTGTGAAAAACAGTGACTAGGCGTAGGAGAAAGAAGAGAAGAGGAGAGAATAAATAGAATACAAACTGTTTTTTAAAATATGCAGAGGTTGGGTTTTATTGCTAAGAAATGCTCTTGGAGAATTTAGAGCAGAAGAGTGACTTCAATAACATTGTGCTGAAAGGACCATTAAACTAGGTAAACTAGTATAAAAATACTTTTGGAGATGAAGAGAGACTTAAGAGGCTGCTTGAAGAGGGTAAGTGCCGCTGGAGTGAGGTAGGAGCGTGCCAGGCAAAGTACACGTGTAGAATCTGCGGGACTTGACAACTCACTGGATGTAGGGGAGTGAAAGTGTGATGGTTCATTTCAGGTGTTACCTGACGGGGCTAAGGGATGCCGGGATAGCTGGTGAAACATTATTTCTGGGTCTGTCTAAGAGGATGTCTCTAGAAGAGACTGGTATTTGAGTCAGTAGACGGGGTATAAAAGATTGTCCTCACCCGTGTGACGGGGCATCATCCAGCCCTTGGAAGATGAGATAGAACACACAGGCTCCGGAAGGGCAGACCTGCTCTCTTCCTGACCGAGAGCATCCCCTTCTCCTGCCCTTAGACGTTTGTGCTCCTGATCCCCAGGCCTCCAGACTTGGGCTGGGACTTACCTGCTGTCTTGGTCCTCAGACCTTTGTGTTAGAATTGGATCTACACCACAGACTCTCCCGGGCCTCCAGTTTGCAGACGGCTGGCTGTGGGACTTTCAGTCTCTGTAATTGCATGAGCCAATCCCTCATAATAAATCTCCTCCTGTATCTTATTGGTTCTGTTTCTCTGGAGCATCTTGACTAATACAGTAGGGTATCTAGAATAATTAAATTCTTGCCTGGGCAATTGAGCAAATAGTGCTATCATTACCAGAAATGCACAAGGCAGGAGGAGGAGCAGGCTTGTGGGGAAGATAGTATGTTTAAGATGCATATTGAGAGACTCATATTAAAGCCACCAGAAATGATGGAGTGTTTATGAAGATGGAAGTAAATATTAACTTTTCTAGAGTGATTTATGTATTCATGAGATTGTGAGAAAAGCAATTTCCAGCATGTTCTGCAATTGAAATTAACATGTAGAAATCTAACTTCAGAATGGATGGATTTGCATTGGTAAAGCTCTTCAAAACAAAACCATTGCCAATGCCAGAATTTAAATAAGGATACTTTAAAACTAGAAATTTCTATTTTCATATTAACAGTTTACTTCCCAGCACATATGCCACAGCTCCAGAATTAAAAATTCAGTGAACACATAATTACAAAAAATTCCAAAGTCATTTTTATGGTTTTGACTTCTGTGAATTTGGAATTACCATTTTAAGATGATATGAAAATTCTTATTCTTCAAAAGTAGCTTGTAAGATGGACATCCAAGCACGAGGGGGTGGGAGTGGGGTGGACTGGAAATGTGGGGTTCATAGATGCAAACTGTTGCCTTTGCAATGGATAAGCAATGAGATCCTGCTGTGTAGCACTGGGAACTATATCTAGTCACTTGTGATGGAGCATGAGAATGGGAGAAAAAGGAAGGTATTATGTGTGTATGTGTGTATGTATGTATATATATGTATGTGTGACTGGGTCACCTTGCTGTACAGTAGAAAATTGGTAGAACACTGTAAACCAGTTATAATGGGGAAAAAATCATTAAATAAAATGCAAAATCAAAAAAATGGACATCCGTCTCTCTCTCTCTCTCTTTTTTTTTTTTGGTGAAATGTCAATCACAAAGCCACAACTGTATTTTTATCATTGCTCAAGTACCACTGGAACTGCAGTATCATAGAAACAGATGCACTTCTTTAATTACAGAGAAAGTGCCTTGCTTAAAGGCAAACAGTCTTCAAATTTACAACTAGTCCTTTTTATTAAGTGGGTTTCCTTGTGGTTAGAGTGAGATTAACTTTGGTAAGTGTATAAAAAGACATCTATATTAGTTTGCTACAGCTACCATAACAAAATATCACAGACAGAGAGGCCGAAATAACAGATACTTATTGTTTCACATTTTTGGAGCCTAGAAACCCAGAATCAGGGTGTGAGGAAGGTTGTTCCTCTCAAGGTCTGTGAGGGAGGCTGGCTCCAGACCTTTCTCCTTGGCTTGTAGGTGGTGGTCCCCTTTGCATGTCTGTCTCTGTGGCCCCTTTGTTGAGACATCAGTCGTGTCGGATTAGAGCCCACTCTTTTGGTCTCATGTTTTAATTTGATTACCTCTCAAAGACCCTATCTCCGGATAAGGTTACGTTTTGAGGTATTGGGGATTAAGGCTCCACCATATATTTTCGGGGGGATACAGTTCAGTCCACAGCTATACCTTATCATAAGGTGTGTTCCTATGACTCCTGCATCCCTGGCCCCACTTTAACATCAAGAAAGGCTGTGGCGTTTCCTGAGAACTAGACAGGTGGAAAGCTAGCTGCTAAGCAGATGTAGCAGATCTCTTGGTTGGCAGGCTAGCATAGCTCTTTCAAGGAGGAAATCTGAAGATGATTATTTGCTCTCTGAATCTTCTTTCCTTTTATTTATTTTACTTTATTTTTATTCAAGTATTATTGGTTTACAGGGTTGTGTTAATTTCTGTGTATAGCAAATTGATTCTGTTTCATTCTTGTTCATGATCTTTTCCATTATGGCTTGTTACAAGATATTGAATAACTTCCCGTGCTGTACAGTTGGACCTTGCGTTCATATATTTTATGTATAGGAATGTGTATCTGCTGATCCGAAACTCCTAATTTATCCCCGCCCCGCCCCCACCTGACAACCTAAATGCCCATCAACAGATGATTGGATTAGGAAGATGTGGTGTACATACACAATGGAATACTACTCTGCCGTAAAAAAGGACAAAATAATGCCATTTGCAGCAACATGGATGGAACTAGAGACTCTCATACTAAGTGAAGTAAGTCAGAAAGAGCAAGATAAATACCATAGGATATCACTCACATCTGGAATCTCACATACAGCACAGATGAACCTTTCCACAGACAAGAAAATCATGGACTTGGAGAACAGACTCGTGGTTGCCAAGGGGGAGGGGGAAGGAGCAGGATGGACTGGGAACTTGAGGTTCATAGATGCAAACCATTGCCTTTGCAATGGATAAGCAATGAGATCCTGCTGTGTAGCCCTGGGAACTATGTCTAGTCACTTATGATGGAGCATGAGAATGGGAGAAAAAGGAAGGTCTTATGTGTGTATGTATGTGTATATATGTATGTGTGACTGGGTCACCTTGCTGTAGAGTAGAAAATTGACAGAACACTGTAAACCAGCTATAATTAAAAAAAAATCATTATATTAAGAAAACACAAAAAAGCACGTGCTAAATAAATTCATTTGTATCACATTTTAGATTCCACATATAAGTGATATCATATGGTATCTGGTTTTCTCTTTCTGACTTACTCTACTTAGGATGACAATCTCTAGGCCCGTACGTGTTGCTGCAAATGGCGTTATTTCACTCTTTTTATGAACAAGTAGTAATCCATCCACATCTTATTTATCCATCTCTTCACTTCTAGAATAAAGTTATTCTCTCCAAAAAATTAGAGTCTGGATACAAGATAATTGTCTAACTATGAGTAAAAACAATAGCTTTGATATGGAAAAAAATTTTTTTGGCCATGCCCTTTGCACGTGGAAGTTCCCAGGCTTGGGGTTGAACGCAAGCCATAGCAGTGACAATACCTTAATCCCTAAGTCACTAGGGACTCCTGATATGGAAAGTTTTTGAGACATGTTTTTTATTTAAGTATTTGTCTTAACTAACATTCATTTACTTAAGTATAAGTTTATGTTGACAGGGCTTTGTCTTATGTTTGACATATACGTCTGTGAAATGAGTAAAGAAACTACTGAACAAGTGGTACTGTTACATAGCATTGCATTATCATCTGAGTAGAAGAATAAAGAAGAAACAAAGAAAAGGAATGATAGAATTCCCATAAATAGGATTAAAATAAAATCAGAGAACATTATAATTTAGAGGCTTTGGAGATCCTTGTAAGGGAAGTTTAGTTCCTCCCTTTACAAGGGAGAATGGAGGTTCAAAGAGGTCAGTGCTTCTGAAGTCACGGGGTCAAGATAGCGGGGCCGTGGAAGAGCAGGCATTCGGAAATCAGGCTTTGTCGTTGCTGACAGTAGCCATTTACTCTGCAGATCTGCAGGTCAGCTGAGGATTGGCCACCAAGAGCTGCTTGGTGGGTAGCTCTCCTAAGACTGCTTCTGCTCACAGATCTGGAAGCCAGCTGAGCTCGACTGGGCTTGACTTTAATTTGGCTTTCCTCACTGTGTCTCTCATTTTCCTCCTGGAATCCATTGGCCAACCTGGGTGTGTTCTCATTGCCATGACAGAGGAGCAAGAGGGCAAGCCAATAGTGTAAACTCTTTCCAAGCTTTTGATCAGGTCGTGTTGGTAATATTCTATGGATGACGGCAGAGGGCTGAGTCCAAAGTGAGGGGGTGGGGTGCATCACCCCCCTTTAATGAAGAAGCTGTGAAGTTACATGCTGACGTCCATGGGTATGCAGGGTGGGTTATAACGAATTGGGCTGTTAATCTACCAGACAAGTGGTGAATGCTGGGAAGCATGAGATGGTGAGTGTTTGAGACTTTCTTGGGCCAAGAATAAGGTATATGAAATCTGGGCTTTACTACCTAGCCTTGAGAAAATTGGCTGTCTTCGGTTTCTTCATCTGTGAGCAGGGACAGACGACATCTGTTGCTGGGTAGTTGTGACAAATGAAGAGGTGGCATTTACAAAACACGTGTCATGTAGTATCTTTGGGACTTATGCCAGAGCCCTTCCCCCTTTTTTGCATAGTCCCAGAGTGTACAACCCTAAAAGCCAAGAAGACCATTGTAAACAAAACAGCCACCCCCCTCCCCCACATAACGTACTAATGTACATTAGTGGGCGGACGTAGAAGAGGGATAGAATTACAGAAAAGTTGCGTGACCTGAAGAGGTATTGGGGGTGGAGATTAATGGAGAGGACTGGAGAGGGAACTCCACTGGCGGAGGGGGATTAAACGAAACATAGGAGTCATGTCGGAATGAACGCATTTAGAGGACGTCTCCCTACAGTGTTTTTCTCCATGTGGGAGACGAGAGAATGAGGCCTGTCCCAGGTGGGTCCTTAAAAAAATATGAAAAATACCTCTTCTGGAGCTCCCGTTGTGGCTCAGCAGAAACACATCTGACTAGCATCCATGAGGATGCAGGTTCCGTCCTAGACCTCGCTCAGCGGGTTAAGGGCCCGGCGTTGCTGTGAGCTGTGATGTCAGTTGCAGATGCAGCTCAGATCCCGTGTTGCTGCGGCTGTGGTGTAGGTGCAGCAACTACAGCTCCAATCAACCCCAGTCTGGGGACCTCCCTACGCTGTGGGTGTGGCCCTAAAAAGACAAAAAAAAAAAAAAAATTCTCTTCTCCTCCTTCCATCTGGTCCCTCTCTTTTTCTCCCCCTGGATTTTTTAGAGATTTGTAAAAATGGAGACAGGACCCAAGGAGGCTGAGCTTAGATGTGCTTTGCTTCTCTCCTGCCTTCTCATCTTTTCTCGCTAGCTTATTCTAATCCTTGCGAAGAATGGGTATGTCATTATTTTTCATTCATTAAGCATTAATCGAAGCTCCACTATGTGCAGAGCATTGTGCCTGATGCTGAGTAGAAGTGGTGGGTGCACAGCTGTATGAAAAGGGTTTCCGCTATTGGAGCTTCATATTCTGAATTTGCCCCCACCCCTGAAAATCTCCACTCTTTACCCCTGCGCTGTGTCTCAGGCTGGCCTCTGTTGCCTCTGGCTTCCATTGGAGTTAGTCAATGAGACACACTAGCAGGAGGTTGGAGACTAGGAAGTGAGTTTGGTTCCTGTCCTGCAGCTTGACAGTTGACAATGACTGTACTTCTAAAAGTGACAGCTTCTGTTCGGTGGCCCTTTTCTAGAGCTGTAGATCCGGCTCCCTCTGAGTTCTGGTAACGGCTCCCTCTTACTCCTTTAGGCCTGGAGTTGATGATAGCTTCTCAGTGTTGCTCGTCTTGGGCTGCTTCATCAGTACTTCTTGGTTTCCCATAATCCACCCACACCTTTGTAGATACCCTTGCACTGAACCTTGTTGAGTCCCTCCTTCTGATTATGCCGTCTGTGTTCCTCAGGATCTGGGCCGATAAACCTTCCACTGTAAAGTCAATGTGTGGACTGAGAGACAGGTGGTGCTAATGTGCTTTCTTTCCTAAAGCAAGATTTGCTGGGTTAGTGATACCCTATTTTGAAAATATATGTTTCCTGCATTTGCTTTTTGCTTGGAAAATGCTTTTCATCAAGGCTATTTGTCTTCTCTGAGATACTGAAGATAGTGCAAACTCTGTAGTGTATGGCTTTTCTTCCTTGTTCCCTACCCCCTTCCTTCCTTTCCTCCTTCTCTCTTCTGTCCCTTTCTCCTCCCCTTTCTGTTTACTTGCTATGTGTAAGAAGACAAGAAAGACAACATTTGAACTATAAGCAATGTTTGGACAAAACTACAGAGCTGGTGTTTTGAGGAAAGAGACTAGCACTAAACCTGGATAATTTGGTGCCCGTTTTATATCAGGAAAATGCTAGTGTTTCTGTTTATGCACTGTGCTTTCTTGTGGCATACTTCTAACTTAAATATTTCACTCTCAATAACCTTCCCGCCCCGTTGTGTCTGCTGCCAAAACCTATGTGTTTTACTTCCCTGATATCTCATTGATTTGATTCTATCCCTATTATATGTTCTTAAAATTTTATTCTCTTGTGCATTTGAAATAGACACAAACTTGAATGTATGATACCTTAATTTAATTTTTTTCTCCATAGCGGAACTCAACTTAGCTCATGAACCCCATGTACAACTTTGGCAGAAACTCATCCTTGTTAATTCAAGGTCAGTACAGTTATGCCATGAAGTCTTGGATGGAATATCAGACACAAACCTCACCCAGGATATGCGTTCTGTCTACTTTGTTTCCTGTCTTATCCTCAGATGTTCAGTCACTCTTTACATGGGCCAATCTGAACCACTCCCAGTGCCCCAAATGGTGTACTGACTGCTTTTCTTGCCTCTGTTTCGACTCTGGAGTTCTTTTAACTGGGAAAACCACGTTTCCCTTTCTCTTGTTTCACCTTTATCACTTCAAATGAATGAATGAATGTGTATTTTCTTTATTTGATCTCTCTTTCAAAAAATTTAATAAGTACCTAACTTACAAAAGTTCTGTGAAACTGAAGTTATTCCCATTCCGAAGAGAAGGAAACTGATGCTCAGAAATATACCCGGCATCATAAAATTATTAAATATATGAGTAGTGGAGGTGGAATTAAAATTTCTGGTTTTGGAGTTCCCGTGGTGGCGCAGTGGTTAATGAATCCGACTAGGAACCATGAGGTGGCAGGTTCGATCCCTGCCCTTGCTCAGTGGGTTAAGGATCCGGCGTTGCCGTGAGCTGTGGTGTAGGTTGCAGACACGGCTCAGATCCTGCGTTGCTGTGGCTCTGGCGTAGGCCAGTGGCTACAGCTCCGATTGGACCCCTAGCCTGGGAACCTCCATATAACACGAGAGCGGCCCTGGAAAAGGCAAAAAGACAAAAATAAATAAATAAATAAATAAGTAAAAGAAAATTTCTGGTTTTGACTGCAAATTTTGGATCTCTCTCTACCTACTGTAACCTGTGTATTCATATAGCAGGTATTCGCGGAACTCCTAATGTGTATCAGGCACTGGGATACAGAGAAGGCTTAGCAATTCTCACAGGTCACTGGAGGTGGTGTGTGAGTGGAGACACAGCACCACACCAGTTGGAGAAAGGTTCCACGGCAGCAGAGTTAGGGGCAGAGAAAAGTAACAGCGTCGTCCTCTCAGAAGGTGTGACAATACCCTCAGAGAGATAACATTTTACGTTAGTCTTTAAATATAAATAAGACTTTCCTAAGGAGAATGAAATGCAGGCAGGTATAAATACTGTCTTTATTTTAAATGTCGGTATTGTGTTCATTAAGCATTTTTGCACCAACTGAGTTTTTTAAAATATCCCTGTCGAACATTTGTTTCGATTCCTAAGTTCTTTGGTGCCCTTTATAACCTCGTGCCTGTAGCGGGTGCCCTGCACATCTCGCCCTGGTCCTATTCCTGCAACAGTCATAGAGTTGGAAGAGGTGCACCTTTCCAGGGAGAGGACGGTTGAGGCTTGATAGAGTGAAGAATGTGAATTGGCGTCCGTGGTGGGGAGACTGACCAAAGATGTGCTGCTGCTGGGTTGCCAAGTGTCTGAGTAACAGGCTAGAAATTTGGGGGTTAATTTTTCAAGTGAGTCTTTGGAAATCTTCTAACAATATCGAGCGTGGTAAAATCAGATTTTATTTTTGGAAGATTTCTCTATAGAGGACTCAGTGGAGGGGGCAAACCTTGAACATGGCAATAAACTAACAGTTTCGTCAAACAAGATAAGAAATATTGAAAGCTTAAGTAAAAGCAGTAAAGATAAGACATTGTATTGGGAGTAATATGATATTTAAATTTTGATTAAAAATTTCTCTTACTAATTAAGTAAATAATTTTCTTCTGCAAGAAATGCTCATTTGTCCAAGTTTTTTTTAAAAATCATCGTCTTGTCTTCTATTTTTTAATATTTTACCTGCGTCTAGTTAAGCTATAAATGGTGGTGAAGTACAACTTTACACCTCTCCCCCATAATGCCTTATCTGATGAATACTTCTGTCTGTGTTCTCAAAAAATCAGTAGCAGGAAACCTCAGAGCTGATTTTGCTTAGCATGTTGCCAACTTGTGAAAAAAAAAAAAAAAGCACAAAATAGTGCAAAAAGCCTGAGCAATTCAAAATAAGTGCAAAAAGCCTGAGCAATTCATCAAGAATTCCCTCTCATAATATTTTACAAACTCTTTCAACCACAATGAGGAAAAATGTCCTCTGCCACATGAACAGTCCACTCATGCTAGTGTAGTTTTTTCAGTTGTTGATCTAGCAATAGTCCTTGACTGCCAAGAGTTAAAAAAAAATAGCCTGAAAGGAGTAAACATTGATTTACCTGATCAAGTAAGCATCCTTGAAGACAGTTTGTCCAAATGTAGGTCAACCAGGGTGTTAAGTTTCACTGATCAAATGATGCTAATTTTTTTTTTTTGAAGAAGGGCCTCAAAGTAACTGCACTGGGTAATTAGATATGAAAATGATAAATGATGGCACTTAAGTTCCTGATCAGTTTGCACCACTATGTCAGTAAGAGTCATAGCTATAAAAGTATGAAATTAAGAGAATGGAGCAAAGGCTACAGCAAGTTTGTGCTGGGAAAAATATGAGTTATTCTGGGAGGTAATAAGTCACTTCATTTTGGCAGTGACTCCTGGCGGACCAGAGAATATCATTTAATAGATTTTTCTGAGCGTTCAAAGTAGGGCATCTTTGTTGTGCGCCTCGGTGCTGAGTGGCTTGTCTAGCAAGTTGTCATCGCTTCTTGCGGTGAATAGAGGAAGAGCTGGTGAGAAGCCCTTCTCAGTTTGGTAGGTAAAACCGGCTTTATACAAGTGGGAAGGTGAGTGTGTGTCTGTGGCAGATGGTAACTGAGCTCTGTCTCCCCCATCACCTCCATCTCCTCCCCTCCCTGGTTTTCCTGCTCACTTCTGTAGTTTCATATTTTATGTTTAGGTCCATGATCCAATGATGCATTTTGAGTTTTTTATGTTTTTTTTTTTTTTTTTTTTTTTTGCATGAAACGAGAAATATAGGTTAAGGTCATTTTTCTTTCTTTCTTTCTTTCTTTCTTTCTTTCTTTCTTTCTTTCTTTCTTTCTTTCTTTCTTTCTTTCTTTTTTGGCATATGGATGTCCAGTTGTTCTTGCACCATTTATTGAAAAGAAACCCTTTCTCTGCTGAATTGATTTTGCACAGTGCCAAATATTAGCGTTGTGTTTATTGTCTGTCTCACTGACCTTTGTCCTTTTACTGATACCCCCCTTTTTTGATCATTGAAGTTTTATAGTAAGGCTGAAAAATCAGGTACTGTGAGTCCTCCAACTTTGATCTTCCTTTGGCTTTTAAGTGTTTTGGTTATTCCAGTTCTTTTACTTTTCCAAAAGGTTTCAGAATCAGCTTGTTTACCTCTTCTGGAAAGAAGAGTCATGACTCTCCCTAATGATTAATGATGTTGACCGTCTCATGTGCCATCTGTACATCTTCCTCGGTGCAGTCTCTGTTCAGTTGTTGAGTCCATTTTTTTATCGGGTTGTCTGTCTTACTGAGTTGTAAGAAGTGGATGTTTATACATTCATTCTAGATCAATATCCTTTTTCAGGGAAATGTTTTTTAAATGTTTTCACCCAATATTTTTTGAGAAATAAAATCTTTTAACTTTGATGACATAAAATGTGACAATTTTATAGTTTGTGCCTTTGTGTTGTATATTTAAGATATCTCTGCAAAAACAAGGTGATGGAGATCTTCTCTTAAGGTTTTTGCTGGAAATTTCAGCTCTTGGAGTTCCCGTCGTGGCGCAGTGGTTAACGATCTGACTAGGAACCGTGAGGTTGCGGGTTTGGTTCCTGCCCTTGCTCAGTGGGCTAAGGATCCGGCGTTGCTGTGAGCTGTGGTGTGGGTTGCAGACTCGGCTCAGATCCCGCGTTGCTGTGGCTCTGGCATAGGCCAGTGGCTACAGCTCTGATTTGACCCCTGGCCTGGAAACCTCCATATGCCTCGGGAGCGGCCCTAAAAAGACAAAAAGACAAAAAGACAAAAAAAAAAAGAAAAAAAAAAAGAAAAAAAAAAGAAATTTCAGCTCTTCATTTAAGGTCCAAGACCCATTTCAAGTTAATTTCTGTATACCTTGTGAGGTAAAGGTTGGGGTACATTCCTTCATCCCCGTTTGTTAAGATTGTTCTTTCCCTGGTGAATTGGCTTTTGGTATGTTTACTGACAACTATTTGATCATATATGTGCTGCTCTGCTTCTGGGTTCTCTGTTCCGTTTTACTAAGCTCATTTGTCTGCTGTCACTAGTCCTACATCGTGTTAGTTAATGTGACATTATGATGGGCCTTGAAATCTGAAGGATAAACCTCTCAACTTTATTCTTCTTTACGAAAGTTGTTTTGCTGATTCACCCTTTGAATTTTTATAAAAACCCGTGGAGATTTTGTTTGGGATTGCATTTAATGCACAGATCAATTTGGGGAAAAATGATGTCTAAGCAACCTTTTTGCATGTTCTGATGAATGAATTTGGCCTATGTTTCCATTTACTGAGGCGTCTTTTCATTTTTGCAGAGGGTTTTGCAGTGGTTAGTATATAGGTCTTGCACATATTATAGGTGTTCTTTAAGGTTGCTTTTCGCTTCGTTAGAGTGAATCAGAGCCACTTTTCACCCAGGGTGAATTTACTTCACTACTGAAGCAACGCTCTTCTCCATACTTGACCTAATACTCTGTGAAGTGCAAGATTTTACACCATGTCCTGTAGGAATGTGAACCCTTCCTAGCCCAGGTGGTTTTTTGGTTTGTGTTTTCATCTTTGCCCCTCTCAGGTAGTTTGTACGTACGTGCGGCCCCCAGCCGATACTGGACTGAGTAGTCCTGCGGGTCCCCGGGGGCCTCTCTGCAGCCCCCCGTCCTCCAGAACTCTGCCGTGCACACTCCAGCCGTCGGGCCTCCGGCAGCTCTCAGCGTGTCCCCTCAGCGCAGAGAGGTGGCCAGGCTGTGCCCGCGATCCCCCTCCTCCCTCTCCAGTGCTAAACCGGGGCGGTTGACATGCTCCCCGCACTGTTTCTTCTCAGTGACCACCGTTCCGTGTTGCCTGGCGTCCAAGATCTGAAAACCACTGTCTGCCACGTTTTGTGCAGGCTTTTGGCTATTTCAGTTGGGACGTTAAATCTGGCCCTGTTACTCTAGTTTTGTTAGAAACAGAGGTAATATTGCTTTTAAAATCCTTTTTCTACCCTTATCTTTTCGCATCTGTACATTTTAATTTTGAAAGCTATTTCGCTCTTCCTGCTTTATAAATTGTGATGACTTCTTAATTTTAACTATTGCTTTTGAGGTGGATGTTTCAGATAGGACTCCAGTCCTCGTGGAGAACTGGGATATATGATAGAAAGTGTGCGCCTTTGAAAAGGCTTATTACTCACAGAGGGAGGCTTCCTAAGGAGAGCCAAGCAGCCTCCCAAGCAGGTCTGAAAATGGCTTGAGAGAGCAGAGAGAGCAAGACTGACTTGGCTTTCCTGGGACGAGGGGGTGGGGCTGCTCCCTGGAACGGCTTCCTTGGTTGGAGATTCTGCTTGAGCAGAGGAGGGTCTCTTATCAGCTCACCCACCTGCGGGGCAGAGGGAGAAGTGGGAGCGGGCAGGCTGGAAAGCGGGCCACAGTCTAACATCAGAAATGGAATCAGCCTCTTCATTACAATGCACCCTGATATTTGCCTGATGACTGAAGTGGGTCATGTTTCATTTAATTGAACTTGACCTTTTTAAAGTCATTACGGCACTCTGTATGTCTTGTAGCCTAAGGTCGTTTAAGGAGGTGGAGCGTCATTCAATGCCTTTTGCAGGAGCCTGGCATTTGTATTTTGAGAAGTGAAATGAGCATCTTGATCATTTTTGCTACTGTTAGGAATTCTGAAGGGGACAGGGAGTGAGGCCTTGTATTGTGGCTTTAGAGCTTGCAGAGACATATGAGATCTTGATTTATATTTGGGGCATCTATGAGGCAAGAGATTCCCAGAGTTCTTTAAATAAATAATCTCGAGTAAGAAATTGTTGTTGGAGTTCCCTTTGTGGCTCAATGGTTAACGAACCTGACTAGAATCCATAAGGATGCGGGTTTGATCCCTGGCCTCGCTCAGTGGGTTAAATGTCCAGTGTTGCTGTGAGCTGTGGTGTAGGTTGCAGACGCGGCTCAGATCCTGAGTTGCCTGTGGCTGTGCCACTAGCCTGGGAAATTCCATATGCCGGGGGTGTGGCCCTAAAAAGCAGAAAAAAGAAAAAAAAATTGTTGTTACTGGACTAGATGTTCAGACTAATGATATTGGCGTTAAAGATATGAAATTACACTAGGGCATCCAGTGCAGAAAGTTTGGGATTGTGTTGGCCTTTGGGTCCTGTCCATAGTTTGGGACATCCCAGTTAAAGCCGCAGCTCTCCAGTGAGCATCCATCACATTTTGGCGACCCTGCTATTTATAAAATACATAGACCCCCTTTGCTCTCCACTTAGCTGTTTCCAAGGGGCTCCTCAGACACCCAAAGGATCTTTGAGAGGGGTGACTTCCCAACACGAGGCATTTGGCAAGGTAATGAAGTCAGGAGAGCTCACCCCTTCGTGTAGGTAAATTATTCCAAAAGGCCCGGGTGTGTCTCTGTCCTGTGGGTACCATATTTCTATTACAGAGAGGCGCTGGGGACCTTGCTGAGCTTGCAGGGTGCTGCTTTCATAACCAAAGGGACAATGGGCAGCGGGGGCTGGAGGGTCATGGCCAAGGCCTGTGAGAGCACTTCTTTCAGGACGACCCAGTATCCAGTCAGTGATTGTCTCTTTAATGGGGCAAAGCCAGTGTGGCCGAGGGGGTAGTTTTTACCCTAGAAGTCCATGGGCAACTTGTGGCCATCAGGGGTCATCCGTAGACCCCAACAGGCATTAGCGGAAGCGCAAAAGCCTTGACATGACGGGTCTCTGGGGAACATGAAGAAGAGTGGTGTAGTAGTGTGATTTGGACAGAGTCTAGAGCGCTTTATTGTGGGAAGTCTCACTCAAGGTGGGTCACCTGATGAAAAATGGCGTGAATGAGATGAAGAAAAATTTTAAATGAGGAATGTGTTGCCACTGGCATCCAGAAAGGCCTAAGACATGTTGAGTTTTAATGTCGTGGGTGCTTAGAGGGTCGGTAGCTCTTTCTTGATGGTGTTTTAGATGGGATGGCTTTTAGGAATGTGACGGCAGCATGTGCCACAGTAACGACCCTTCCTCATGTAAGTGGCCAACCATCCGCAGTCTGTATACAACATGAGTGGGCCTGTGTATGCCATAGTGTACCAGCCTTTCTTCTGAGCTCTGTCTAGGATTAGGGCTGATGCCCTGTTGAGACTACAACCAGTAGTCCAGGGTAAGAGTCATTCTCCTGAGATCAGAGTCAGTCACAGCTCATGCTGGAGTCAAACACATGATTCAGTCTGTGACACACAGATAGGTCAGGCCCAGATCACATGAGCCAGCGTCACTCTAAGTAGGGCCTCAATCTTATACTCTTGTCCCTAAATGTTAGTTCTCAAAACTTTCTACTTAGGTCAGTTAAATCTATGACAGAGGCTCAGTAGGACTCAGCAAAGGTAGCACAAATTGGAATAGCTCAAAGTGCAAGCTCTCCAGCAGGCAGCAACATAGCTCAAAGAACATGTGAGACAGTAGGCAGTGGAGCCAGTTAGCCAGTTGTTTGATCTAGTACATTCCCTTTATACCCATTTGCACCACCAAAAGAAAAGTTAAATAGTATCTGGTTATATTAAACCAAGGAGCTCCTGGTTTAGTTCAAGAGATCAGGTAAAAAATAAAAAATGGTATTACAGTATGATTGGTAGATATAGAGGTAGGATGAAGGCCCAAAAGAAAGGCGTGCCTAAACATCTTCTCCGGGCAGAGGAGGGTTTAAAGAGAGAGGACATTAAACTGCGCTGGAAGGAAGATCAGACGTTTTCCAGGTAGCAAGCTGGTAAGATGGGGTGCTTTGGGTTGGTATTATAAGCTGAAAGAATTGCATGGCCAAGGTGCATTCAAGTAATTGTAAGAAGTTCAGGGTGGTTCGGGCAGAACCTTTTCATCAGCACTTAGGCTAACGCAGGTCGTGGAGACCTTTGTACTCCACTGCAGGAAAATCCTGATGAAGCTTGTATTTGCAAAGACCAGTGTTGCCATAGCGTGTGAATGGTTTAGAGGTGAGGTCTCGAAACGGGGAGGCCCAAGACCACAGTTAGCTTGTGTGGAATGTTTGATGCCAATTAGATAATGGTATCCTTTCTCAAGTGACTCTCTTTATTGGAAAATATTCATATCACTGATTATAATGGATGTTTTTCTGTGAAGTGAGAAACTTGTGTAAAAAACATGAAGTCTGTCGTGGCCATAATATAAATGGTGCTTTCAACAACAATCATAAGTGTAATAAGTGTGCAGAGAGCGAACTGTACAAGCATGCACATCTGTCTGTCTGCCTATCTGTCTGTCTGTCATCTGTCAAGGCCGGTAGAAGCAGTTTGAGATGGTATCATCCAGGGGCTTGGTGATCTGTGGTTACTCAAACTCGAAATTCTAGATGGACAGCTTGAAACAGTAGTAGGACTCTTAAGAGCGGTCCAGTCCCACCCCGTCTTTTGGGAGGTGGGTGGATAATGATGTCATCTACTGAAATGGGTAAGAAAAAAGGAAACAGTGTGGTGGTTGGAAGGGTGTATTGGAAAGTGATGGTGTCAGTTTCAGACATACTAAATTTGTAGTTGTGGACTTCTCTCTAGGCACATACGAATTTGGAGCTCAAGACAAGAATGTAGATTGAAGCCACAGACTTGAGAGTCACCAGCATGTTGAGTGGTGTAGACGACAGGGGACTGTGTCATTGGCAGGATAGTGGATAGCTGAAAGAACCAGAAGCATGGATCCTTTGTCTCTCCCTCCCTTTTTTTCCCCTGATACTGTGATTGCATTCTATGGTTTCATACAGGGAGAAATTGAGTCTCCCAAACAACTGGTAGTGGATTGTCATCCTTCTACCCTGATGTCTGGGGACTCGGATTTAATCAAATTTTAGAAAAAGGAAGCAAGGGGCCTTTTCTTAAACTTGCGAATTCGTACTCTGTCTGTGGGGCAGCAGAACCTCCTGATGGAAGACACTGGATGTGGAGGCTAATTTTTCTTAGCTGTGAGTACGTGGCATATGCCAAGGTGGAGCGTGGTGCACATAGAGAGGAATCAGGAGCATGTGGAAGGCGTGGTGATAAGGGCCAGCTGGGGAGAGAGGCAGTAGGCCAGGGGATCGGGGCACCAACTCTGAAACGGGGCCGTGTGGGTTACAACGCAAGGTCTGCCTCTTGCCTGCTATACTATACATCAGTTACCTCACTGGGTCAATTTCCCATCTGTAAGGTAGGATAACAAAGGAGTGACCTCTTGGAGTTGCCTTATTAATCATGAAATTAAATGAAGAGATGCATCTAAATTGAGTTTAGTTCCTACCACAATAGTTTTTAGCAAATGCTTTACATAAAGAACCTTTGTGCTTGGAGTTCCCCTCGTGGCTCAGTGGTTAATGAATCCAACTAGAAACCATGAGGTTGCAGGTTCGATCCCTGGCCTTGCTCAGTGGGTTACGGATCCAGCTTTACTGTGAGCTGTGGTGTAGGTCGCAGATGCGGCTTGGATTCCACGTGGCTCTGGCTGTGGTGTAGGTCATTAGCTGTAGCTCCGATTCAACCCCTAGCCTGGGAACCTCCATATGCCATGGGAGCGGCTCTAGAAAAGACAGAAAGTCAAAAAAAAAAAAAAAAAAAAAAGAAGCTTTGTGCTTGATGTCAGTGGCTGTATCTTTATGGTCTGTATAGAAAAATGTTATAATTGATTAATTGATGAATATTCTAATTTACTCACAAAAGGATGTGAGGTGGTGCTACCATGAGATGCCAGTGTAAAGAGATCAGGATAAAAGGACAAATAAGTTGAGTCGGATAAATCCAAGGGGACATGGGAACAGGCCATAACCTCCAACACCGTATCTGCAAGTGACAATGGAAAAAGGTGAGGTATACATTTGGGTCTGCTTCTTCTTTCCGAGATCGTTCCTGGGGTCGTGCCCCTCCTGCATTTCCATCCTGCACGCCTTACGTCTTGGCCACAGAGTAATAGTTCACTCTCCCGGAAGAGAAAACAGTTTCAAAATGTTCTTTTCTCCTGTCTTCCCAGTTTTGGTCGTGTTCTCCCATATCCCCAACTCTCAGAGGTGAGACTGGGCATGTCTTGGTTCCCCTACAGCGTCTCCATTAATGCTTTTTTCCCCCCTTTGCAGCGCCTCTCCCATCAGTTCTCCCCTTTCCATTCTCGCCACTGTCCCTCTGGGTTAGGTCTTCATCAGTTCTTGGATGTCCTGTATGTCATTTTCCTGTTTTCCCTCTGCCCTTTTGATCGCACCCTATTTCAACCTCTCCAGTACATTCCTATCAGGTGTAGGGACCCAAACAGAATTCTAATCCTTTCCCCAACCTGCTCAGAAACATTGAGTGGCTCCCCATTGCATTCCAAATAAAAGATAAACATGTCATGTACAAGGCACCCTCACAATCAAATCCTACTTTTTATTTCCAAATTTATCTTTTTCCACTTTCCAACACATAGCTGTGCTCTAGCTGCTACCCCGTTGCTTTCTTCTTTCCTTGTTCTCGCACGTTTAGAGCAGTGTCTTAATCGTCTCTGTATTCCATGTGACACAGAGTGGAATGTCTTGCTTAAAACAGAGAGTTCAAGTAAAAATTGAGGAGTTTTGCTTTCTGTGAATTCAAAACCCATGGAGTACTGCCCTCTTTTGGTTACAGTAGCCCAGATCCAAGCCTCCAAATAGGGAATGATACTGCATGACTCATCTTTTCCTTTTGGTTAGAACCCTCATGGAAACAAACAAGGCAGGGTGAAATAATTCCATCCTCTTTTCTCATTTTATCTGGCTTCAAAGATTGTTTGTTTAAGGATATAGAAAGAAGATAAAATTCTGTATAGAAAACTTGCATCTCTACTGATTCAAATCATCTATTATATGTATACTCAGAGCTGGAGTAAAGCCAATAGTACTTTGAACATTTCCAGAACTCCAGAAATTTTCAGGCCTCAGCGTAGACTTTTAGGTAAAAGCTGGGAGATAGTCAAAGAACACGCATTCCCCAAGGGGTTTGTAAGGTGAAGGACGGAGATCTGATTTGAGGGTTGTTGGAACAAGTAGCAAGGTGGTTTATTCACACGAATCTTGGTGTTTGGTCAGGTAGGAAATAAGGTGGCCTGGCCTAGAAGATAGAGTACTTCTGTAGGACCTTACTGGGTTCCCAGTTGACTGGGACTCCACCTGAGCCCGTCTTGAAGACCCAGCAGACGTAGAAGGGAATGATGACTCGGAGTCCAGGAAGAAGGCTGGTCACGTTTTCAAGAAAGGACGGCAGGATGATAGATGTGTAGGAAAAAGACTCCAAGTGATTATGATATGAATGTCCAGGGTTGTTCATTTTAGAGCTTTTATAACCATGTTTTGGTTATGAATCCCATTGAACCTCACGAGGTATAGAGGTAATAAATCGTAGCTGTGCATGCATTATAAAGAACAGGAAATCTCAATTAAGGCGGGCCCTGAGCTCTATCTCAAATGTCAATGAAACCAAACTTCCTTGGATCTGAAAGCAAGAAGCATTCTAAAACGGAAACTCAGTGGGTGACGGGAGGCTCCACCCCTCTTGCAGGAGGACGGAAAGGTTGTGGGCTGGGGCCTGACGCAATCCTGGCACCACCTTTGATTGGGAGCTAATGTTAGCAGGAAGATCAGGTGTCAGTCATGTTGTTCTCTGCTATCTTGAGAAGGTCACCGGATTGCTGCCCCTTCTTTTTTGAAATCTGATCTGGGGACCACAAACAGCCACAATGAGTTGGGTCACTGCCATGAGCTCTAAACTGGGCTGGCAGGGCTGACTCGGTGCCAGTAGTAGACACAGGATGCTGCTTGAAATATTCAGATGGTGAGAGGGTTGGGTTTCTTTTTCATTTTCAGTAATGCTATTTGAGGAGATAGGATTGTATATGAACATCAAAGAGATTTCTCCTTCTTGGGTAGAGGAGAGACGCGAAAGTCTGTCCCTTTCTGCTGTTAAATATTAAGCTGTGGATGACTTTGCTGTTTTGGGAGGCTGCTGTCCTTTTCCAATGTGGTGGGCCTTCTCTTAAATGTCAGCATTTAAACTTTGTTCAAATATCTGTAAGAAACAATGGAAAATCCCTCTTGTGAGCAAGGATACATACCCATCTATAAATATGGGTTCTTTTATTTCTGTGTGAATTTGCAAGCAGCACCTCACTGGAGCTGAACTTCTGCTATATAAATAAAACCATCTGGTGCATCCAGAGAATTTCAGTCTCTAGAGAACAGGATCATAAACAATCGATCCTCCCCAGAGCTTTCAGTATGTTCGTTTGACTTAAGCTTTCCCACAGCACTACTTCAATTCTTTTATCTGTGTTTAATCTTCCAAGGATTTTATAATTGGTCTCTTTAATTTTTTTTTTTGTGGGTACATAAGGAAAAAGCACCCACCACTTTTGGCAAAGTAAAGAATGATGCATCCTTTAAGGTATTTTGCTGAGTGGATCACAAATAGATATTCAGACAGATTAAGAGAGAGTCTGGAAGAAGGAAGTATGTTATTCCATTTTTCTGATGGGAAAATGAGACATAGAGTGAAAAGTTCAGGGTCCCATGTACCACAACTATTAACTGCTAAACATAATTCAGATTTTGTGACTCCCAGTTGAATCATCTTTTTTTTACTCAACACTGTCTTCAACTTGATGTTTATTTTCTTTGAAGCATGGATAGCAAGCATGTTTTTTCAGTAAAACAAAGAGTAGCCAATATTTGACCAATTGACCAAACAAGACCCACCAGCTGGGAAATTGGTTAAGTCTCATAAGAATGAAATTAGCTTTCTTCTGCTTCCCTCCCTTCCTCCCGCCTTTCCTTTCTTCCTTTCCTCCCTCTCTCTCTCTCTCTCTCTTTCTTTTTCTTTTTCTGCTTTTTAGGGCTGCACCAGTGGCATATGCAAGTTTCCAAGCTAGGGGTTGAATTGGAGCTGTAGTTGCCGGTCTACGCCATAGCAACGCGGGATCTGAACTCTGTCTGCGACCTACACCATAGCTTATGGCAACGCCAGATCCTTAACCCACTGAGTGAGGCCAGGAATCAAACCCTAATGGATCCTCATGGATCCTAGTCGGGTTCGTTAACCCCTGAGCCATGAAGGGAACTCCCTGCTTTTCTTTTCTTTCTTAAAAAACCTCTCCTGCCTCCTTTAGCAGAAATTGTTCAGTGTTAATTTATTTCATGGAAGAAATGAATTTCTAGGAGACTTCTAAAACCAGAATATGTTTGCCTGTAAGACAAAAATATCACAAAAGTCAGACCGTTGAATGCGGGCCAGAGAGTCTTTGTAGCCACAGAGCTGCATTGGAATCACCTGAGGAGCTTTAACATGAAACATTAGTGCCACACATGGAAATTAGCGTCTCATTGCTTGGTTGAGGCTCTCCAAAATAATTCTAGTCTTGCAGGCTGGGTCTGAGAACTAGTATTTGATGCACCTGATTCCACAGGGATCCTAGGCCTGTGGATTCCAGTCGTTCTGCTAGGGTAGTCTTCTTTACTTTGGAAAAATTTTAGGTGAAGCTGAAAAATTAGATAGCAATACAGAAGGAGGCTTGGGAGGGATAGAAAACAGCTAAATGCACTGGGAAGACTCACCGTAAACTCGTTTATTCTTTTCCCCGAGGTTTGATTAGACCTCCGGTAAAGCTTGGGTGGTCAGAAGGACAAACACAGATGGCCAGGGCCTCGTGACCACGGCTCCTGCAAGAGGTGGCCCCAGCTCCTCCGGCACCATTTTCGTAATAGGTTGAAATACTATAGACTCTGCCTTTTAAATTTGGATTACAACAATGCTGTTGTTTTTATGATTTATTGTGGCACATAATAGCATTAATAGCAAGTTCCCTTAGCTGAAATTATATTTGGATATGATTTATTAGGCTGCTCTATGCACTCACCAATATCTGCTTAGTTATTTATTTGGGACTAGGATATGACCTGCATCTTAAGTGACCCACAAAAGAGCCTCCCAAGTCCAGTGAAATATATACTTTTACTAGCATAATTTTAAAATATCTTAATTCTTAGAAATAGTAAAAAGATAGTCAAAGAAGTGTAAAAAATAATTAAAGCCGATGTATACTTTTTCTTCTGGACAGCAAGGTGTCCCTGGCATCAAGTCAGTGTTCACAGTTTGGGAGGAATATATTCATGAGTTTGTCTTTTGCTTGAGCCATAGGCAAAGTGAACCCTCGAGCTCAGTATAAGAAATAATCCAAGTTTTGTTTAGTGTTAGTGTTCTTAGCAGCCCTTTGTTAAAAATAGTTCTTCCTTTATTTTGTAGTTCATGCTTTTCCCAGGCGGGTGCAGAGAAGCCTGGTGAGGCTGCAGCAAACAGGGAAACGACCGCCTCACTTAAGGCGGCCAGTTCTTGGGAAGGGCTTGCCGTTCACGTAAGGGACTGGGCTGGGAGGACACGGGGGCGGTGTCATCTGTGGCTCTGAGGCTACTTTGCTTTCTAGGATGGCTCTGTTCTGATCATAAGCCGCACTTGAAGTTTATTTTTATATTGTGGCTTTCAAAGTATTGGATGCTACCAGATACATACTGTTTTAGGACAAGGTAGAGAAGTCCTAAGTGAATTTTTAAAAACCGCTTAACGTGTCTTCATACATTTAAATTTACTCAAAAGAACCAAATATGGTCATAATTTATGAAGTTTTGTTCTGTTTGTTATTTCTCCTTCCAAATAAGGACACCACACCAAACAGCTGACCTGTTACTGAGATGGGACAGGAAGGATTTTTTGAAAACTGGTTCCTTAAGGCTTTGGGGTTAAATTCGTTGGTGGTGACTGTGCTGTCACAGTGTGTCACGTTGTAATATGTGCCATAGAAGGGTGAGGGCTCAAGGTCCAGCTGCTCCACCACTCACTGGCTTCGTGACCCGGAGCTCATCTTCTTGACCTTTGTTCCCAGGCAGGGAGAGGGCACGGGGACTGGGAGACCCGCGGTCAATACCATGGCACACTTCAACACCAGCTGTTTATATCTTTCTTTCTTTCATTTATTTAAGTTTTGTTGAGGTATAGTTGTATCCCAATGTGTTGATTTGTGCTGTACAACAGTGAGTCTGGATACATATGCACACATACAGTCTTTTTCAGTCTTTGCTCGTACGGATTATGACTGAGTATCGTGTAGAGCGCCTTGTGCTGTAGAACAGGTCCCTGCTGGCTGTCACTTAAACCCCATTTACATTTCAGTGAAGGAATTCGAAAATGAAATTTCGCATAGATGTACTTTCAAGAAACGCAGCTCTGTGTGTTGTTATATTAGCCCTCCCTTCGAAAAACCCCAATTTTTTATACACAAGACTGTGTAGCAGGTTTTTTGTGAAAGACGTCTCAGGCCGGATCCCCACCCAGCCCTGCCCTTGCCTTCTGTGGGAAAAATCTACGTCCGCAGCCTGTGCATCTTGGAAGTTCTGATACACTATTTTCTGTCTCTCGGATGCCCTCAGGTCATACGGTAAACTTTTTGATGAAACAAATGTGACTCGTCGGACTCCCGAGCACACCTTTCTGCGTGATGATTCTATGCGCTCTGCAGACCTCACTGTGCAGCCGGTTTTTCCCTCCAGCGGAGCAGGTGCAGTGAGTGAGGCCTCGGCCTGCGGGTCCAGCCGCGGTCGCTCTCCTGCCTGAACCGAGACGGCTGCAGCCCAGGATCAGCCGGTCACCCCCCACGACCCTCTGAGACCCTTGCTCCCAGTCCCTTCTCCTTGGCTGCACCACATGACCTGACTTTCTCACAGAACTTTATGGGAAAACAGAGACCGTGCGCTCCATTTGGCGAAAAGTGAAGTTCCATGCAGGAGACGCTGCCTGCCTAAAATAAGGTCCTGGCTGTTACGTAAAAAGGAGGTTTCTCCAAGATCCTGCAAAGCATTACTTGACTGAAGCTTTTGTCACCAAAAATAAAGATAGCACATTCTCTTAACAGGCAGGTCTTTTTGAAGGAAGATGCTGTGTGATTCTAATTGAAAAAGGATATGTATATTTTTTTCCTTTTTAGAACCACACCTCTGGCATGTGGGAGTTCCCAGGCTAGGAGTTGAATTGGAGCTACAGATGCCGGCCTACACCACAGCTGCAACAATGCCAGATCCAAGCCACATCTGTGACCTAGACCGCAGTTCAGGGCAACACCGGATCCTTAACCCACTGAGCGAGGCCAGGGATTGAACCTGCATCCTCATGGATGCTAGTTGGATTTGATTCTGCTGAGCCACAAGGGGAACTTCTTTCTTTTTTTTTTAAATTTTAAATGAGGGGTGATAGCTTTCACATTAAAAGCTTCTGATAATTGATGAAAACATGAAAATTTATAAAATCTAGTACGTGGTTGTTAGAAATTATAACAAAAAATTTTAACCATGAAACTCCTAAAAGCAAGCCCAGTGAGTACATTGTATGTATTCAAGTATTTCGTGGATAAAAAAGAAAGTTATTACTTAGCCCGTCAGTTGAAACTGGGGGAAAAAAATATCCTCCTCAGTGGTACACAGCAAGGGCTTATTCAGAATTTTAAAAATACGTATCTGTTGAATTGTAGAAAATTATCGATAGAGTCATCGCAGCAAGATGTGCAGATTGGGCATCTCCGTGGACCCTTTAACCCCCTTAATCTGGAAAATACAAAATGTCCTCTAGATGGAGCACCAGGACTTTTATTTATTAAGATAAATAAGTCTTATTTCTGTGAAAAGAACTTCAGAACTTCGTTTCAAACAAAGTAATTTAAAGAACCTATTCTTAACTTGGGCATGTATTACCCGGAACATCACTTTGATGAAGGAAAAGTTATATTTCAGACAATACCACTTAGCCCTGCATGCGCTGGAGTGAACATGTGTTTGATTTTTAGTTCTCCAGAAAGCCACTGAGTTCTGGAGTCTTGCTGTGGCATGTGCAAGAGCCGGAAAAGCTGCACATGTTCTCTGGAGACTTAGGATAAGTGAGAGGGAGGGATGGTGAAGTCTGAGAGACGCAGGGTTAGGAGAAGTCCCTTTGCCAAACGGAAGCGTTCTCCGAAGGTGGCTTCAATGTCTGCCCAAGAAGTAACTGGGAATGTGTGGGGAGTTCCCTGGTGGTCTAGCGGTTCAGGATCTGGCATTGCCACTGCTATGGCACTCGTTTGATCCTTGGCCCAGGAACTTCCACATGCCAAGGATGTAGCCAAAAATAAAATAAAATAAAATAGTAAAATAAAACCGAAAACTTTTTATTAACAAAGAAAGGAAGTTTGAAGTTATCTAATGCTTTCTTCTTATTTTACAAAAGGAGAAGCAGACACAGAGAAGCAGATGTCTTTCTTTTATACAGATGGAGTTAGTGATGGCACAGACCAAACGGAGTGGGTAGAGTGGTGAAGCTCTGTGTTTGAGGTGATGCCCAGAAGTGTATAGAATCTTGCAGTGGAAGCTGAGGTCCATTGAAATTCCTTCTGAGTACCAAAGGGTTGGGCCTGTGACCCATTCAGCTTTTGAGGGACTTTAAATCTTAAGCAGAGTTTTTGTAAAGAAGTAAGAGATAGCTGAAATTCATTTGTCTTAGGTGGTTACCTAGTATTCATTTTACCAAGCATGGTTCTTTTTCCCTTCAGGCTTTACTGGTATGTAATTGACTTCTAACATTCTCCAAGTTTAAGGTGTGCAAACTAATGACTTCGTGTATCACATGTTGCCAAATCTAGACATAATTTTCAACCTTCCTCTTAGTTCTGTGAGATCTTCAACAACCTTCTGATAATTCCCCTTTTGCTTAGGTTGGTCAGAGTTAGTTCCTGACACTTGCAGCTAAAGAACCTTAAGTGATTCCAGCAGCTGCCATCCACCTGACAATAAAGCAATATTTTCTTACTGGGATTTTTTTTTTTTTGTCTTTTGTCTTTTTAGGGCCGCATCCATGGCATATGTAAGTTCCCAGGCTAGGGGTTGAATTGGAGCTGTAGCCACAGGCCAATGCCACAGCCAGAGCAACACGGGATCTGAACTGTGTCTGTAACCTACACCACAGCTCATGGCAATGTCGGATCCTTAACCCACTGAGCAAGTCCAAGGATTGAAGCTGTGTCCTCATGGATGCTGGTCAGGTTTGTTAACCACTGAGCCACAATGGAAACTCCCTTATTACGAATTTAAATCACCAGAGTCACCTTAAGTCATCAAGAGTAAGTTAAGTTTGATTTATATTAGAAAAATAAAAACTCTCTTTTCTGATTGCCCTGACCGGAAACAAAATCAGAATACTGTGTTCTAGATCTTTTGAACTATGACAAATTTTGAATTCTAGTCAGATTAATCTGACACTATTGTAATGAATATTTGTTGCCTAAATAAGAAAGGTTTCCCTTATATAATATTATATCAGAGAATACTCAAATTATATTTAATGATAGCATTTACATTTTTTCTTTTTCTTTTTTTTTAAATTTATTTTCTCTGTTGACCCTCCTCTGCAGTTAACTTCATTTATTTATTTATTTATTTGCTCTTTAGGGCCACACCCATGGCATATGGAGGTTCCCAAACTAGGGGTCAAATCAGAGCTACAGCTGCTGGCCTACACCACAGACACAGCAACGCAGGATCTGAGCCTCATCTGTGACCTACACCATAGCTCATGGCAACGCCGGATCCTCAGCCTGCTGAGCGAGGCCAGGGATCAAACTCGCCATCTCATGGTTCCTAGTCGGATTCATTAACCACTGAGCCGTGAAGGGAACTCCTACATTTTTTTCTGATGATAAAAGTAATACTGATTTATTTTGCTGATTTTTCCCTAAACTTAAAAATTATATAAAATGAATATAAACTGTTGCTTCTTTTCCTATTAGAAATGAGAAAAAAATTCTCCAAACTGCTAAAAACAGTATAAACAATAAGCTATAGAATTATGTGAGTCAGACTAAAATAATGGTGAAGTAATATGGCTATTGAAATTTTTTTCCTCTTTCAAATTCCTTCTCAAAAACATCTGGCTTAATCCTGCTATGTCAAAAATGTGTTACAAATACCTCATTTTTCTTTTTAATGTAATTTCTTTTAATATACCCAATAAGTAAACACTCACCCCACCCCAGATATCTCAGAGTATAATTTTCAAAAAGGAGTTTGATGTTTATAAAAGTTTCTTGGGCTATTATAACTAGTCTTTGGAATAATGAAGCATGATATGATTTATAAGCTGACAAGTCTCATGTTTTAACAATGAAATCTACTAGAAACAGTTCGGCCATTCTTATCTTAATGACATTTTAAGGCAGAATTTGCTGTTGGGCTCAGCTTGCCAAGGAGAAGAAAAGAATGCTCTAAAGCCTGCGAGCAGACACACTGGCTTTCAAAAGTGAGCCAGCAGAGGGCTTTTCTGTACTTGCTGCAAAAGCCCTGTTAATGACAAATTCATAGAGCTATTGAAGAAAAATTTGTTTATAAAATATATACTCAAATTAAGGGGAAATAAATTTCCTGGATATAAGCTGGGTTATTTAATAAAGTTAGCTGGTTAGTAGATTGAAATTTATATGATTTAATTCAACCTAGTATTAGACTTGTTAGTGTAACATCCTTTTTTAAAAAATTAAATTTATTTTTAGTTGATTTACAGTGTTGAGTCAATTTCTGTTGTACACCGTAGTGGCCCAGTCATACACACACACACACACACACACACACACACACACACACACACACACACACACACACACACACTCGTTCTCATGTTATCTTCCGTCATGGTCTATCCCAAGAGACGAGATATACGTCCCTGTGCTATAGAGTAGGGAACTCATCCACTCTAAAAAATGTAGTGGTTTGCATCTACCAACCCCAAACTCCCTGTCCATCCCGCTTCATCCTCCCTCCCCCTCGGCAACCACAGGTCTGTTTTCTGTGTTAAAGAGACTGTTTCTGTTTTGAGGACAGATTCATTTGGATGTTAACACTGGACAAAACTTTCATGCAAAAAAATGATAGTGTCACATCATTTTGAAGGTCAGAACATGTATCAATCAGGTAGAAGTGTAGATAAAAAAAAAAATCTCTGGACTCTGGAGGGTCTACTTGTATTTGATATAGACAGTGCCCTGCCATGGCTCTTTAACTGGCCTGCAGTGTAGCGGGGCTGAAGCCAGCTCCTACCAGCTCATAAGAGCCAAATATTAACGTTTCAGGAGTTTTATTCACCAGTTGAAATCATCTGGGTAGCTCACAATCGGCTGTGGTGGAAGTATTTAACCACAGAAATCTGCAGATGCTCTAATTCTGGGCTCTTCCCTTCCCCCGAGCCTGATCCAGCACATCCTTGGTTGTAACAGAAAGGGGAGATTTTTCCTGAAAACTGTGCCGTCTCCCGACGTTATCATTCCTGGTCATGCCTGCTCCATCCAGCCTGGTTGAGTGCGCAGAGTCATTCTTGAAGGTTTGCTTCCAGTGTCTCACCTTGGGAGCTCAGTCTGGCTCTTCACCTGCTAACAAGTAGGTGGGATCCAGAGGTGGGATCCGGAGCCACCCCTGGGGTTTGTTGTGCCGGAGGATGTGTGTGGGCCAGACGGTGAGTGCCCACCTTGATGTGTCTGTGAGCACTGGGCTCAGCCCTCTCCCCTCCCAGTGTTTATTTTCTTTCCTCTGGTCTTTCGCAGGATGCAGTAGATGCAGTTGTCTCAGGCAAGGTTAACCCGTGTCTCAGTTCTGTCTTCTAAAATGCTGTACAGTCTTCTAGCCACGTACCTCACATAGCATCTGTTGTTGTCAATGTAATAATATTATTATTGCTAAATATGGTGGGGCCTCAGATTTACAGGCGTCACGCACAGATGCTGAAGGAACAGTTTGCTTATTTATTTTTTCTGTAGCTGACCCTGCTATGACCACCATTCACAGCTCTATTTAGATGGCTTAGGTAAAGGTCCTTCAGATTTCCAGGGCCTTCTCTGGCTGACGTCTAGATGTAGGGGTTGGGTGTGGCCGACTTGTCCTTGTCTGTCTTTGGGACACCGGCTCTGGGGTCTGTACAGAGTTCTCTGAACTAGGGCTAGTCTCTGCTAGGAGTGGCCGATCTGGACTCTTGTGGGCTGGCACCCTGTGCTGTGCAGTCGGTCTTACGCTTAGGGTTGTGCCAGTGTTCACAGCTGCTGATGGAGACTGCTGCGACTCCTGCTTTGTTCTGCTGGCTATTTCCTCTGATGGTTTGGGGCCCCACTGCCGCTCTCACTGGCTTTATGGGCCCCTTTGATGAATCCTTGGCCGTGCAATCCACCCAGCAGACTCTTGCTTCGGAGGTGGTTCTTTCTTAAGACAGTGGCCCTCACGAGCTCTGAAGTCAGACTCTTGAGGACCTTCCAGAGCATTCTTGCGGAGGCTGTGGTCTCACGTCGGAAAGCCTCTGAGGGCTGCCAGGCGGCACTCAGGTCCTCCCTCTGCTTGTGCACTCTTTGCTTCTCCCGGCAGCACGCCCATGGTGGAGCCACTTCTTTCCAGTGTTGACCCTTCCACAGTCTTTCTGGCTGTGTGTGATGGCCTCTCACTCCTTCTTCCTCTTAAATTACCGGAAGCTCTTCCGTATAATACGCTGAAGATCTAATCCCTCATGCCTGCTTCTTAATATATACGAAGGGAAAATAAGTAGCATATAAAACCTTCTTTGTTGGAAAAGCTTGGCTTTTAAATTTGCTGTCTTTTGGTAGACAGGATGTCTTATTGTGCAGGTTTGAAGCTGAACGTTGTATTGTCCCTGTTCCTCTTTCCTTCCTGATGGAAATAATCTGAATTTCCAGGGAGATGATGGCTCGTTCTAACGTGGAAGAGGGTCAGACACATCAGCTTCCAAAAGAGGACAACGTGTGACTGTATTTTTTTTTTTTTTTTTTTTTTTGGTCTTTTGTCTTTCTTTTTGTTGTTGTTATTGTTGCTATTTCTTGGGCCGCTCCCGGCGGCATATGGAGGTTCCCAGGCTAGGGGTCAAATCGGAGCTGTAGCCACCGGCCTACGCCAGAGCCACAGCAACGCGGGATCTGAGCCGCGTCTGCAACCTACACCACAGCTCACGGCAACGCCGGATCGTTAACCCACTGAGCAAGGGCAGGGACCGAACCCGCAACCTCATGGTTCCTAGTCGGATTCATCAACCACTGCGCCACGACGGGAACTCCCGTGTGACTGTATTTAAAACACGATCCCGTTAATCGGTGTAACTTCTCTGCCCTCTGGGCTGTATCCTCCTTGAGGGGAGGCTGTCCTGTGTCTCAAGAACGTTCTCTCTTGAGCAGCCTCTTAGGTCCCTGTTTTAGGAGCTCCCTCTTCATGGTGTCCCATCAGCTGTAAATCGGACCGTATCCCTTTAAGTAACAAATAAGACACCTCCCCACGGACCCCTATTGGTGCCGTCTCACCCTCTCTCTGGTGTTTCCTGTCTCGGTAAACGACGTCGCCACCCACTCAGTTAATTTGTCAGATGACAGCATCCTTCGCCCCTTCTTTTTTCTCACGCGCGCGTCTGATTAACTAGCAAATCCTGTTAACTCTACTTAAAAACACCGCTTCTTGGATTAGTTTCTTTTACAATTCCAGTAGCTTTCACCCTAGTCCTGTCCTCTCTGCACCATCTCTTAACTACAGTTTCCCGCGGCTGTTTACCTACCTTTACCTTCTTCCACCTGAATTCAGAGGGCCTTAAACAGAAAAATTTAAAATATGTCATTTACCATATATGTTTATATTTATGTACATACGTTAATATATCTGTGCATGTATGTGCCTACATATTATATGTGTGTATTTGCACATGTGCTGTGTATATAAAATTCCTGTTTATTTTTCGCCTTTGCTTCACACTCTCCCCTGGTTTCTCTTCTCCTGAAGGTAAAGTCCAAAATTCTTCTCAGCGTCCAGAGCAATTAAATGACCTGACTTTGCTGTCCCACATCCAGCCTTTTACCACTTTCTCCCTGGCTCGCTCTGCTCCAGCTGTACCTTTTATTGTCTTCAAACTCCTGCGTGCCTTCCTTCTTAAGGCGTCCACACAAGCTGTTTTGTCTGCTTGGTAAAATCTTGGTTCTCTCTGGCTGACTCCAGGTCTCAGTTTGAAAGTAACCTTTTTGGAAGTTCTTCCTGGCCCTCCCCTTTCCGACAAGACTCTCTGAAGGCATCTCGTACTGGGCTTAAGGACACATATCACAATCGCTATTAATTAATTTCATAATTGTTTTTAATGTTGTTTACCTCACTGAGGAAAATGACTATCGTATTAATTTCTCTGTTTCCTCTGCCTAGAATTATAGTGTCCATTTGCTTAATTTGAGATAATTTGTATATATTTTATCTTTATATGTTTTATCTTCATGCCACCTAACGTATGGTTTTACCTATCACTAGTATCCTAGAACTTATACCAATAATTAGTTATAATTTTATTATCTTTTATTTTTTTCTCTCTGCCTCCTTCTGGGGGTTTCTGTCTTCTCATACACTGGAAAAGGAGCATTGTGACTTGTGTGAAGACGAAAGCAGTTGATCTCAAAGCAAGAAGTAAGCCAGATACTGGATGCTGAAATGCTGAGTCCAACTTCATGTAGCATTTTGCTATTAGAGTTTTATTTTTTTTTAACAGCCACTGGAACTTCTAATGGGCCTCAGTTGTCTCCAAGAGCAAGTCCATTGTATTTATTTATTTATTTTTAAAGATGTTTATTTTTTTCCATCATAGTTGATTTGCAGTGTTCTGTCAATTTCTACTGTACAGCACAGTGACCCCGTCACACACAGGCATATACATTCTTTTTCTCACATTATCCTCCATCGTGTTCCATCGCAAGTGACTCGATATAGCTCCCTGTGCTGTGCAGCAGGATCTCATTGCTTATCCACGCCAAATGCAAGAGTTTGCATCTTTCAACCCCAAATTCTCAGTCCATCCCACTCCCTCCCCCTTGGATACTTGTGTCTCGTTGTGACTTCCTCACTAGGATACTAGTGATGGGTAAAACTCTACGTTAGGTGGTATGAAGATAAACATATAAAGATAAAAGTAACTAATGTATAAATATATGATACATTCTGCTGAGAGCAGTGGCAGTAGTATGGATAATATGTCCCATGCAAGGCTGAGCACCTTGTTTTGAAGAAAGGCTACCCGGCAGGAGTGTCGTCTAACGTTAATCTGGAAGATGAGCAAGAATTAACTTTGTCCTAGAAAAGAGTGGGTATTAGTTCCTCTCTGTCTGCAGAGATGCTCTAATCCCATGCCCTTCCTCATCTGTGTTCCCAGAAGTAGCAGGACTGAGGCACAACCTGGCAAGAAAAGTAGAACGGGACGCTTTCTTCTAGGCCTCGTGAAAGGTCACCCTGAAGAGAAAGCCCTCCCACGTGCCAGCCAGGGAAAGCCGGTGTCACCACCGCTAATGGCTCTACGGAAGCGCTGAGCTTACTGATTCTTAAAGGACCTAAGGTTGATGCCGCAATAACGTTGCGTATCACTAACAACCCGAAATCTCCATGACACACTCCATGATGATTTTTCTGGACCCCCTGAGTCTGCTCTTTGAGGCTGATTTAAGCTGGAGTCTTCTCCGCGTGTTTCCTCCTTCTCCTTGGACCTGTGGCAATCGAGGACGTGTTCTCCTTCCGAGGGACAGCAGAAGCCGAGAGAAAAATCCCAAACTCTGACGCACATGTGAAGCCTCTGCTGGAGTTTTGTCTGCTGACCTCCCATTGGCCAGAGAGTCGTATGATCAAATCCAGCGTAACGAGGAGGGAAATAGACTTCTCGTGCTCCCGTGGGAGGTATCGCAACCTCACACGGGAAAGGGACGACGTGGCCTTCGATAACGGGGAAAATGCATGAACTGGGCACAGTGACTGCACCTCTCCCAGGCAAACTGTCTGGCCTGTTGTCTAGAGGCCCCGTAATTCTCAGATGAGAGCCTCCATCTCCACGCCACTCAGTGCCAAGAACAGTCTCCCAAACTCCCAGTCTTATCACAGCTTCCCAGTCCTATTGAAGTTGCCCCAACTCCCACCAAAGGAGTGCCGTGGGAGAAGTCTGCCTGAGATGCTCTCCTGGATCTGACTGATACAGAGCAGAACAGTGGCTGTACTCAGCATAGTGCTTGGTGGTAAAGAAACTATTTCTTGGTGCTTCTTTTCTGTTTCTCTGGGGGTTCTCACAATTTGTGTCTCCCATCTTATCTAATAGCTTTCAACAAGGTTTTTCTGGGAAAATGTAGTATCTTTTTGGACACATGCATCCCAGTTCTCCAGTTTGTTCTGTGTCGAAACAGCCTTGGAATAGTAATCCCCATCTAATTTATAGTGTCTCTTACTAGAAGGTCGTTGTCCGAAGATCTGTAGTCCTCAAGCTAGAGAGCCAGGACAGCAAAAGGTATAGTTCTGAGTCTGAGTCTGAAGGCAGAAGACTCTTGTCCTGCTCGGACCGTCAGGCAGAGACAGCGAATCCTTCCTTCCTTGTGTTTTGTTCTGGGCAGTCCTTCAGTGGATTGGGTCGGGCCCACCCAAACTGGGGAGAGCAGTCGGCATTATTCCGTCCAGCAGTCCACATGTGACTCTCATGCAGAAGCACCTTTACAGGCATATTCAGAACACTGTGTAACTAAGTGTCTGCGCACCCTGTGATCCTGTCAAGTTGATGCATAAAATCAACCGTCACGGCGACTCCCCTTTTTCTTTGTTCCTCTGTTTCAGTCATGGGTCGTTGCAAGTCAAGGAATCAAATCTGAGAGGAGGACAAGAAGATGGAGTAGAAGCATTTAAGCTTCTCTCCTCTCAGAAAAACACAATAATCACATCTAACCGATGAACAACTATTGACAAAAGAGACTAGAACCTTCCAAAAAGATATTCTGTGCCCAAAGACTCAGAAGCCGCAGTGAGACGGTAGGAAGGATGCTGTGGTGATAGAATCAAATCCGTGCTTTCTGGGTGAGCCACCCACACTCAAAAATCCTTGTATTGCAGAGCTTCTCCCACAGGAGCCAGGGAGCTGAGGCCCACATCCGGCTCCCCGGCCTGGGGGTCGAGCATCAGGAAAAGGATCCCTAGAGCAGTTGGCTTTGAAGGCCAACAGGGCTTGAGTGCAGGAGCTCCACCGGACTGGGAGAAACAGAGACTCTGCTCCTAAGGACACACACAAGGTCTCACGTGCACTGAGACCCAGGGCAAAGCAGCGACCCTGCAGGTAGGTTTGCAGTCTCCTGGGGTGGTGGGGGTCAGCTTCGGCTCACTGTGGGGACAAGGACGCTGGTGGCAGAGCCGACCAGAATAATCATCCACATGTGCTCCCCGGAAGGTTGCCATTCGGCCCCAGCCAGTGGCCGGCAGCCGCTGACGCTGGTACACTTGAGGGCAAACAACCGTGTGGGAGCAGCCCACCCTCAGCAGACAAGCTGCCTGACGTCCCCCTGAACTCACAGCTGCTCCTCAACATGCCCTTGGCACAGCCTTGCCCATGAGAGGTGCAAGATCTGGTTCCACCCACCAGGGGGCAGGACCAGTCCCTCCCATTCGGAAGCCTGCAAAAGCTCCTAGACCAGAGTCTAAGCCGCCGGCGGGCAGACACCAGAAGCAAGTGAGACTGTGACCCTGCAGGGTGCAGAAAACCATAGGAAGCTAAAATGAGATGCAGAGAAGCATGTTCCAGATGAAGGAACAAGAAGACCCCAGAAGAGCCACTCAGGGAAGTGGAGAGAGGCCTTTACCCGAAAAAGAATTCAGAGTGATGAAAGCAAGGATGATCCCAAATCTCAGAAACACGATGGAGGTGCAGACCGAGAAGGCACAAGGGATGCTTAACCACCCACAGGTGATGTCATTCTCGACGGTGAAGAGCTGAGAGCGTTTCTGTCGAGATCAGGACCAAGACAGTGATATCAGCGCTCACCCCGGTGATTTGACATAGTTTCGGAAGTCCTAGCCGTGGCGGTCAGAGAGGAAAAAAAAGATGTAAAAGGAAATCAAATCGAGAAGAAGACGTGAAACTCTCACGGTTTGCAGATGGCGTGATAGAATACATGGAAAATCCTGAAGATGCTCTGAGAAAAGTGTTAGAGCGCCTCAGTGAATTCCGTTAAGTTTCAGGGTACAATATTAATATGCAGAAATCTATTGCATTTTATATGCTGGCAATGAAAGATCAGAAAAAGAAATTAAAGAAACAACCCCGATTATCATTGCATCAAAAAGAATTACCATTTTGAATAGCCTAGGAATAAACTGCATAAAGAAACAAAAGACCTGTACTATGAAAACTGTAAGACACTGATGAATGAAATCAAACATGACAGAAACAGATGGAAAGATATAATGTTCTCTTGGACTGGAAGAATCAATATTGTCAAAATGATTATACTACCTAAGGCACTCTGCAGATTCAGTGCAATCCCTATCAAGTTACCAATGGCATTCTTCACAGAACTAGAACAAAATTTTTTTTTTTTTTTTTTTTTTGTCTTTTGTCTTTTTGTTGTTGTTGTTGCTATTTCTTGGGCCGCTCCCGCGGCATATGGAGGTTCCCAGGCTAGGGGTTGAATCGGAGCTGTAGCCACCGGCCTACGCCAGAGCCACAGCAACGCGGGATCCGAGCCGCGTCTGCAACCTACACCACAGCTCACAGCAACGCCGGATCGTTAACCCACTGAGCAAGGGCAGGGACCGAACCCTCATCCTCATGGTTCCTAGTCGGATTCGTTAACCACTGCGCCACGACGGGAACTCCTAGAACAAAATATTTTAAAATTTGTGTGGAAACACAAAAGACTGAATAGCCAAAGCAGTATTGAAAAAGCAAAAGCAGAACTGTAGGAATCAGGCCCCCTGACTTCACACTGTACTGCGGAGTTACAGTCATCAAAACTGTATGGTACTGGCACAAAAGCAGAAATATAGATCAGTGGGACAGGAGAGAAAGACCACAAATGAACCCAAACGCCTATGGTCAACTAATCTATGACAAAGGAAGCAAGAACATACAGTGAAGGAAAAATCATCTCTTTAAAAAGTAGTGCTGGGAAAAGTGGAAAGCAACACATAAAAGAATGAAATTAGGAGTTCTTGCTGTGGCACAGCAGAAATGAATCCACCTAGAATGCATGAGATGCAGGTTCAATCGCTGGCCTCACTCAGTGGGTCGGGGATCTGGCGTTGCCGTGAGCTGTGCTGTAGATCACAGAAAGGGCTCAGATCTCGCATTGCTGTGGCTTGTGGTGTCGGCCAGCAGCCGTAGCTCCAATTCGATCCCTGGCTTGGGAACCTCCATATGCCACGAGTACAGCCCTAAGAAGCAATAAATAAATAAAATTAGAACATTCTCTAACACCATACACAAAAATAAACTCAAAATGGATTAAGAGCCTCATTGTAAGGCCAGACACTATGAAATCCTTAGAGGAAAACATAAGCAGAACACTCTTTTACATAAATCACAGCAATGTCTTGTTCAATCCACCTCTGAGAATAATAATAATACAAACAAAAAAAAATGGGACCTAATTAAAATTAAATGATTTTGGAAAGCAAAAGAAACCATTAGAAAAAAAATCCACCAACATAAGGACAACCCACAGAATGGGAGAAAATATTTGCAAATGAAATGACCAACAAGGGAGTAATCCCCCAAATATACAACCATCTCATGGAGCTTTATATCAAAAAAGCAAAAACATATTTAGTTTTCTGAGGTACCTCCATACTGTTTTCTGTAGTGGTTGTACCAGTTTACATTCCCACCAACAGGTTAGAAGTTCTCTTTTCTCACAGCCTCTCCAGCTATCATATGATCCAGCAATCCCACTCCAAGGCATATATCCAGACAAAACTTTCATTCAAAAAGATAATGCACCCCTGTGTTCATTGCAGCACTATTCACAATAGCCAAGACATGGAAACAACCTAAATGTCCATCAACACATGAGTGGATTAAGAAGAGGTGGTACATATACACAGTGGAATACTACTTAGCCATAAAAAAGAGAAAAATAATGCCATTTGCAGCAACATGGATGGAACTAGAGACTCTCATATTAAGTGAGGTAAGTAAGAAAGAGAAAGACCAGTACCATATGATATCACTTACATGTGGAATGTAACATATGGCACAAATGAACCTATCTACAGAAAAGAAATAAACTCATGGACATGGAGAACAGACTTGTGGTTGCCAAGGGGGATAGGGAGGAGGAGGGAGTGGGATGGACTGGGAGTTTGGGATTAGTAGATGCAAACTGTTGCATTTTGCGGGGATAAGCCTTGAGAATCTGCTGTATAGCACAGGAAACTATGATCTCTCATGATGGAACACGATGGGAGATAATATGAGAAAAAGAATGTATGTGTATGTGTGTGTGTATGTGTGTGTGTGTGTGTATGTGTGTGTGTGTATGTATAACTGGGTCACTTTGCTGTACAGCAGAAATTGACAGAACATTGTAAATGAACTATAATAAAAATTTTTTAAAAAGGAAACAAAACCAAACCAAAAAAATGCAATCAAAAAATGGGAAGATTTAAATAGACATTTCTCCAAAGAAGACAGATTGCAAAAAACACATGAAAAGATGCTCAAAATCACTAATTACTAGATAAATGAATATCAAAACAACAATGAACTATCATCTCACACCAGTCAGTGTGGCCATCATCAAAAAGTCTACAAAGAATAAATGCTGGAGAGGGTGAGGAGAAAAGGGAACCCTCCAGCACTATTGGTGGGAATGTAAATTGGTGTAGCCCCTGTGGAGGACAGTATGGAGGTTCCTTAAAATCTAAATATAGAACTATCTGGGGAAATTAAAAAAAATAACAGTAAAATTATGAATTAAAAAAAAGAACTACCATATGATTCAGCAGTCCCACTCCTGGGCATATATCTGGAGAAAACCATAATTCAAAAAGATACATGTACCCCAGCATTCATTGTAGCACTATTTACAATAGCCAAGACATGGAAGCAGCCTGAGTGTCCATCGACCGAGGAATAAAGAAGATGTGGTACATACATACAATGAAATATTTTTCAGCCATAAAATCAAATGAAATAATGCCATCTGCAGCAACATGGATGGACCTAGAGATTATCATACTGAGTGAAGTAAGTCCAACAAAGACAAATACCATACAGTATCACGTGTATGTGGAATCAAAAAAAGGATACAAATGAACTTAAATGCAGAACAGAAATAGACTCAGAGACTTTGAAAACCTTATGGTTACCAAAGGGGACAGATGGGAGGAGAGGGAGGGACCGAGGGTTTGGGATTGGCATATGCACACTGTGGTACATGTAATGACGGGCCAGTAGGGACCTGCTGTGTAGCACAGGGAATCCTACACAGTATTCTGTGAAAATCTGTATGGAAAAAGAATCTGAAAATGAATCGATGTGTGTGTATGTGTAACTGAATCACTTTGCTGTAGAGCAGTAATTATCACAACATCGTAAATCAGTTATACGTCAATGAAACTTTACACAATGAAGAAAACAACAAACTTATGGTTATCAAAGGGGAAAGCCTGGGGGGAGGGATAAATTAGGAGTTTTGTATTCATATATATGCACTACTATATGTAAATGAGTCAATAAAGATCAGCACAGGGAACTCAATATTCTGTACTAACCTTTATGGGAAAAAAATCTGAAAAAGAACAGATATAAGTGCGTGTGTGACTGGATCGCTTTGTTGTACGCTGTGTAAACAATACTGCACAACATTGTAAATCAACTATATTTCAATGAAAGATGAAAGCTAAAAAGAAAAGAATGAAACTTAACCAAGTTAACTCAAGTAAAAAGAAAGTTATTGGATACATGTAGTTATGGAATACAAAATGTCATGAAGTATCTTCTCCATCACTTATTTCTTCTTTCTGAGCATCTGTTCCATTTTCCCCCTTCTCTTCGCAGAATAGCCTTCTTTTCTTGTTTAACAACATGTGCACGACTAGAAAATAGCTTCTATCTCCAGTTCTCTGGGACCACAAAGCTTCAAGACCCAGAGCCTTATGACTGCATGTGATTTTCATTTCTGTGATGTATGGTTCAATACTTGAGAAAGGCAATCAAATCCGTGGTAGGACCACCACATATTACTTTGTTTAGTGTCAGGTGCCTATCCTCAGTGGCCAGAGAATGTAAGTGTATTAGTTTCCTATTGATGCTGTAACAAATTACTACAAACTTAATGGCTTAAAAAACCCCACAAATTCTTATGGTTCTGGAGATCAGAAGCCTGTAATGAGTTTCACTGTGTTAAAATTAAGAAGTTGACATGACTGCATTCCTTCTGGAGACTCTAGGAGAAAATCCATTCCATTGCCTGATTCTAGAACCCCCCTGAAATCCTTGGCTTGTGGCTGCTTCCTCAGTCTTTTAATCTCTCTTCTACTCCAATCCTTCTGACTCCAGTTTTCACTGAAAAGGACTCTGTGGTTACATTGGACCAACGAGAAATTAAGTTAAAGAAATCATTAACTTAATTACATCCATGAGTCTCTTTTTCCATATAAGGCAAAATTTGCACGTTCTGGGAATTATGATGTGGATGTCTTTGGGGAATGTAGTATTCCACCTATCACAGTGGGGTGATAAAGATGTGATGCCATTGGAACTCCTCCTCTGGGAGGAGTTTCTTTGCATAAGAAGTGTGGAAATAGTGGACAAATGAAACAGCTACTTCATCTTCCCAAACAAGGAACTGCTCACTAGTAGGTAGGGAGGCTAGCCCTCAACCTCCACTCAATTTTGCCAGCCTCTGCTTCTTTCTCCTCCAGTGAGTTCTTTCAGTGTTTCCATATTTGTAATTCCCTTGCATTCCTTTTTTTTTAAAAAAAAAAAAAACCAGAATGAACTTGTTTAGTGTTAGTTCACCCAAAGCTAGGTTCTCTATTACAACACAGATGCCTAATCCCTTTAGACTCATGGATCAGAAAAAGCTGGATGTGATGGAGGAGAGGTTGGGAATCTATGCTTCTAATATTCACCCAGGGAGGTGATTCTTGCACACACCATGGTTTGAGAACCACCACTGTATTCTAAAGTGAAGCTGATAAACTAATCTTGCTAGAAGAGAAGACCAAAGAAAACCTTCCATGGGAACTACTGCTTTTGAGAGACGATGAGAACAGTTTTTCACATAATTCAGTCAAACTCTAATGCAGTCTGGCAGCCAGGGAAGAGGTCATGTCAAGATAAGGAGGGAACACTTTTGGGGCTGATCTGATCTTTTTATGATTCTCAAATAACAATGAAGGGCTTCGTTTTTTCTAGGTTATGTTTTCATACTGATTTGTGCTCTGCTGAAAACCACAATGATGCCGTATCTCTAAGGGCAGTTTTTCTGTATTAACCTTGCTTGCCAACTTAAAAAAAGTGAAGAGTGATAATCTGGTGTTTGACACTCCAGCATGGTCTCAGTGGCTCTTGGCACAAATCAGGTTGTCAGGTGTCTGAGTTAGAATCTTGGTGTTATATGAATTGTACCAACTGTGACATTTAGGAATCTGAGAGGTTTTATTTTATATTTTAAATAATTTGATCCACACATGAGATGCTTTCTTTATAAATGCACAGTTTGTTTTGAATAACCTGAATAAAATTCGAAGAGTTTAATTAGGTAAATATTTATCTGTGAGTCATAGATGGCTCCATTGCACAAGTTTTTAATTCAGCTGAGAAAGTATTTTGCAAATACATAAAGTAGTAACCTAGAAAATAGGAGTATATAATTTTTTGACATTTGTTCTGTTTTTGGCATGCTGAATAAAACAGTCATCGTATAAGTTGTAAGGGAACTTGGAAGTAAGGGATATCACACGAGACCAAAAAAACAAAGCAGAAGCTAGACTGGCCTTCCCTCACTTTGAGTTTGGGATTTGAAATCATATTCTATATTCTGGGAACCCTCAAATTGAGAAATTAACGTGGAATTCCTTGGAGCAATTGGCAGAAGTAGATACCAACCGTTTTTTGGAAGGGCATATCTTTAACCCTGGCAGTAAAGAATTAACATAGAAAATAACCTATCAGATGTGGACCCAAAATTCAAAATTACAGACCCCATGAGGTAATCCACCCAAAGTGCAAGAAGCAAATACGACTTTATTTATGTCATGTATATAGTGCATTGCACATTACCCTATATATCATAAATGCACATGTAATGCACTGTAGTATGTAAGCGCCTTAGTAGTTTAGAAAACAAAGAGAACTGCAGAAAGTGTTGGGTTTATATCTTGAACTTGGTGCTAAAATGATGAAGAAACTTTAGTTGTAGAAACATTGCTTCTTTCAAGATAAAAGATACTGCAAATCAGTGGCAGTGTAGCAACTTGAAAAATGAATGTCTCTATAAAATACAACACATTAACTTCCGTGGGTGAGCTTTAAATTGAAATCATGACCGACCTAGATACCAGTAATGACACACAGTCATGTCTGTATTTAGGAAAGCTAAGATGGGTGTCATTTGTAAATTAAATTATATGAAACATTCCAGAAAGAACCAAGCAGCACACCCCGTGAAAGCGTGAAAGCGTACGTGAGAATACTGCCAAACTTTCTTATTACAAGGCGGTTAAATTCAGAGTGGTTAAAATCATATCGAAGATGCAGGATTCGTTTGCTGCTGGATGATAACAAGTTCTGGATAAAATCACTGAACCTGAACCGTGTTAGGTTTAGTAAAGCAAATGAGGAGTAATTGCATTTCACTGGTAGAATGTGATATGATGGGAATCAGATGGTATCTATTTTAGATTTGATCTAAGCGAATGAAAACTGAATGTTGTAAAAATCATCCAAGAACTTAATTCTACTTAAGGATGATGAACTTCATTAAAATAACCCGCTTCTTTATTATTGATGTGTAAACTATACGCCTAACATTTTCCCGTCCCTGCTGGTTGTTTCTAGTGTGGTGTGTTGAGGCCAGTAGGCTGTCAGGTGTCGACTTTCTCCAGATCATATTCCATGTGGGAAAATGCGCAGTGCTCCTGTAGCAGACAGGGAACAGTTTATCCCAGCATTACGTAGCCCCCTCAGCCTGCTTATGAACTTAATAGCTCTTCACAAACTGGTGGCTGACTCGCTTTTTGCCAAAGTTCCTTTGTCAGGGTAGAATGAAATATAAAAGCTGTCAACTAAATTTGACAGTAATAACTACATGTAGTAATAGTCATAAATTCCTTTTTTTGTGGTCCTGAGTCTAATCTTTCATCTAAACTCTCTGTTCTGTCGTAGCTATTCATGGAAATCTATTTTGCCTATTTTCATGCAGCCTACCATTAATGTAATGAATTCATTATGTAGTTAGTTGAAAAAGAACTTGGAGTTTCTGATATTGTTTTCTTTGCCATTATTCATGTTTCTTTACTAATCTCCCACCTGCTCTAAGCCTGGATGGAAGAAAAATACAAAGCAAGCATAGACAAAACGTCTAGTTATAAAAGAATGGTCATCCTGAGACTTCCCATATAATTTCTACTGTGTTCTTTGCTAGACAAAAATAATTTTTAGGTTTTAAATACATAGAGTTAGAAAATAGATTAACAGTAATAAAAGTGCCAAATGACATAGCCTTGGACTTTTCAACTTTAACCAGTGAAAATGGCTCTGATGCTTTTGCATTGAACATTTAAAGATACTGCATGAAATTTGAGATGAAAAGTTTGGAGTTATTACATTTGAATTAAGTACGTAAAATATCCAAATATATATTAGAAGTAAATACTTTTCACATGGTTTTATATCACTGTTTACTAACCCTTTCTAAGTTCTGGTCATTTTTGGAAAAAATAACTATGCACGTTATTAAAATGTTTCTTTTTTGAACCATGAAATTTAACCTTGGTTCCCATTTGGGGATTTTTCCATGAGTATGTCACTTGTAAAAAAATTTTAAGTGCAAAGACAAAAGTCAAGCAAGTACCAGATTGGGAAAAAATTATACTAAAATATAATTTATAGAATTTTAATATTTTAGGTTGACTTATATGGGAAACTATGAAGCCAAGAGAAACTATTGTAAATTTGGGAGGGACTTAGGAATGTACATTCATTACATTTCCATGCTTTTCAGGAAAGTCATTAAGTTTTCCATATAAACAAATATGTTGCCCTTAATGTAAAAAAATTCTTTGGAGAAAAATTACTGTTCCCTAAACAGATTTCAAGCTTATGTTTTAAATTTACTCTGTAGTCACATCTTCTTAAGTATCTAGAATGTTTTAATTTTGATTGTAGTTAAGTAGATACATATTTTTAGACCAAAATTTAGAATGCAATTATAAATAATTTGGCCTCTCTGTTTAGAATTATATTATTGTCTAATTAAAGCATAATGACCAATAACCTTTCAATAAATATTTACTAAACATATACTATCCTTAAGTTATTTAAACTTGTCCATCAAAACTTTTAAATGAGTGTACGTGTGTGTGTGTGTGTGTGTAGCACATACATACTTATATTTGGGGGGCGTTTGTATTTTCATGCCTCAAACATGAATTTATAAACAAACATCTCTTGGCTCATAGAATTAGCAATTATATAGGCAGTAGAAAAGAATTAAAATCATGTAAAGCCATAGTAAAAGGTTATTGAGTTTGAGACATGGACAAGAAACTATTTAGGTAATAGATGTTGGTCATGCAATATATCAGAATGTCAAGGCTATTTTCACAGAAAAGACCAGGCAGTTATTGCACAAAAAGTGTCTTGAGGGCAGTGAGATTTAGGAACTGCTGTGTGTTTTTGTCTAATAATGTGCTTTCTGTGTAGTTAGGTGTTCCTTACTACCGTGCCCCCCATCTGTTAAGCACATCTGGTGCAAGTGCCAGTAACTGGTGGGATCTGCCGTAGGACATGTGCACCTGTTATGTAAGCCTGGAGTTCACTCATCTGGGGGTCTCCGACCGTCTCTGTGGAGTTCATTGTGAAAGATTAGAGCTGTTCTCCGAGGCCAGTCCAGTCCGTCACTTCCAGAGAAAAGTGCACTCACTGCTGGACTAAGAAGTCCTTCTTTGTTGTCTAACAGGTGCTGGTCACAGAGGATGGAAGAGCAGGGTGTGGAGGAAGCTTTTCAGGACGAGGTGAGTTACGCTATTGTCTGGTAAAGTCAAATCTTAGAATATCATCTTTTTACGTTATTTTCTGCGTGAATATGCCAACTTACAGTAAGTACACTGTCCTAGGGACTCGAGTCGAAAATATATGCACATCCAATTAGACCCCTAGCCTGGGAGCCTCCATATGCCACGGGTGCGGCCCTAGAAAAGACAAAAAAAAGAAAGAAAAGAGAATATTTGCACGTAATTTCACTTTACTTTTAGTGCTTAAAAATTATGACAACATCTAGACATTCTAGGGATGAGTGACGGGATTTTATTTCATTTTCTGTCAAAGGACAGTCATTATTTTATGAATAAAACATGGAAAAGCTCAACAATTAGGGATAACGATCTCTTCTGACATCAAGAAATAATGGGGGTTTTGTTTGCTTGTTTGTTTTGATTCCACTGTTCCCGGAAGTCGCAAAAGGCTAATATAGGCTAAAAACGTGTGCGATGTGCAAGAGCGGGTAGGGCGTGACTAATACGGGCTCAGATCAGGTGCTGCCTTGCATTTCTAATGAGGGGCTCCGCCAAAGGGTTGCCTGCAAGTTCTAAGGCTTCAGATGCTGTACGTGATTAGAAAGCCTGGCATTCCTTTTTGAATTACTTTATTACAAAGCTGTATTTATAATAATTTGAGCTCTCTACAAATACTCATACTTCTAAGATGCCATCGTAATAAAGACCAACAATTTGGTTACGTTTCAGGGAGAAAGGCTACACTGAAATGAACATTGTGAGAAAAGTCAATTTGATGATACCTTGGAGTATATGCTGGGTTCACATACTGCTGTTTTCATTACAAGGTAAGAACTCATATTAAGTATTTACCTTTTTACTGTGTTTTAGTCTGTCTTGTAACTGGTAGGACCTGTTTCCCTTTATGTTGTAAAGCCCATAAGTCATTAGCATGGGTATATACTGAATGACACCCAGATCATTTTTTTTGGGAAATTTTTAAATAATGTATCAGAGAATTTGGCACATGTAGTGTTCATTTTCGGCATCTCTTTTTTAAATGTTAAAACCATGCTTTTATCATGACATGCAGCTGTGCTGGAAGAAGCTTTAACTCTTTCTCTTCTCAACAGTATTTTAAACTAGTTGTGTAATTTAAGCAACTGAAATTTTATAAGGAGACATTGAGTACTTAAACTTTCTTGATGCCATCAACCCGAAGAATGGTAAAAGAATGTTTTAAGAAGGACTTTAACTTGTGGGACTAATAATGGATTTTCCACTATATTATAGTGATCATATTTATAAATACATTTTTATAAAATATTTTCATGGCAGAAAGCATGTATTCACATTCAGTTGTCAGTTTTTCTTCTCTGAAAAGGGCTTGTAGAGGAAGTGGGAGAAATTACTGAAGTGTGAAAGGCTAGCGAGGTCAGAGACACTCTCCTCCAGTCCTCGGAGCGCCTGAACTTCCAGGGAGAAGGCATTTCCGAGCACTGGGAGCTGGCGCGGACTTCGAAGATCCCTTTGGCGGTGTGCTCGCCAGCTGCTGCAGCTTGGCACTTACTAAGGGCTAGGACCAGGACTAAAACTTGGAACTCTGACTCTCAGACCCGTGCTTGTTCCACTGCGACATGCCTCTGTCGGGCCCACTGGGCCCGCTCCTTCTGGATTTCCACTCGCCCTCATGACTCGCAGGGAATTTGCTGGTCAAAATCCCCTAGAAAATGCAAAGTAACTAGTAGCAAAACTCGGTCTAAATTTTAGATGTTAGGTTAAAATGATCGGTTTTATAATCAAAATGTGTGACCAAGGTATTTGGGTAATGTCTTCATTCTTACATATATATTTATCTCTGGCAGGATCTATTTGTTCATCATCCGTCTTGACAAGAACATCAAAGTGAGTAAGTCTTGTCTCTAAAGCATAAAGATAATGGGAATGAGCAAAACCAAGCCCGTCGCCATGTCTGCTTTTGAAAAGGAGGAAGGGCTTATAAAATCAGGGCATGAGATGTAGTCTTTAACACATGTCCACAAATTAAGTTATTAGGCATTCAGGAGTTCCTGTTGTGGCTCGGGGGAAGTGAATCTGACGTGTATCTGTGAGGACGCAGGTTCAATCCCTGGCCTCGCTCAGTGGGTTATGGATTCCACGTTGCCGTGATCTGTGACATGGGTCGCAGGCATGGTTCGGATCTGGCATTGCTGTGGCTGTGGTGTAGACTGACCACTCCAGCTCCGATTCAGCCCCTAGCCTGGGAACGTCCATGTGCTGCGGGTGTGGCCCTAAAAAGACAAAAGAATTAAAAAAAATTACTAGGCATTCAGCTCCTTATTTATGAAGCAAAAATATTTCCTGTCGTTTTCACTACAAGAGGAGTTTTGGGTGGTGTCCAATACTATAGATACCACAGAGAGTATTTACACTTCAATGATGCATCGGTAAAGAAGTTGTATTCAGTAATTTCCTCTTTCAATACTGTTATTATTAATGTACGCTATTAATTAGAAGTGTGCTGTATTCTTAACATAGAGTAAAACAGTTTTTAATGGTAAAGGGAAGAAAACAGTTTTAGCAGTAAGTAATGAAAATCATTTTTGGGTGAAACTGATCTGCTTAATGAAAAGCAGAATTCTGCTCACTGTTTGGTTTTGACACCCACGGTGTGACTGATGTGCTTCCTCACGTTCACATTACTTGGAGACGTGGAAAGGGGGAGAAGTGAGTATCATGTTTGAACAAAGGGAACCTGCACTTGTCAAATAGGTTTCTCACCAGTTTTCTGCAGGCCTGGGGAGAAATGGCCGTGTGTGTTGGCGCTACAATGTTGCACGATTTTGTTTATTTCTCTATCTCAAAGTTCCTTCCTAAACTACAGTTTACAGCAGAACCTGGAGCGATGTGGGGACGTTCCTGAATTTTGTAAAATGAGACCGCACCACCACCCACATCCAACCCCTCCAGAAGCGGGAGGGGGCCGTTTTCAAATGCTGCACCAAGAAAGACCTCTTTGATAACGCGATGGAAATCGGGAGGGAAACACCGGCTCCCTCTTGGGAAAGGCTTGTTCAGGTTTTGCCCAAAGGGCCTTTGACTATACAAGTTCTTTCTGTTTTCTTCCAGAAACGGCTTTCATGAAAATCCGCAGAAAAGAGCTCTTTTAGCGGCCCAGGTAGGTTGTGCCCCAGGTGGAGAGAGAGGCCGAGAAATAATCCCTTCTGCTTCGGGCCTCTGCTGTCACTTCAACAATGAGAGCTTTGTGGAGGCGAATAAAATGCTAAAAACCAGATAGGAAGGCGGAGGAAGAGGCATAGTCACCTCTCTACTGCTGTTTTTCGAAGCCTCCAGTTCTGACCTAGTTCACATTTACTCGTTTGTGGTCAAATGCTTTTTTCCTACTGATAGGCTACCAGGATTTGTGGAAGATTTAATCTCATCTACTTGCTAGAAAAATTTAATTGGTTTAAAAAATCAGCACAGCATCTGTTAGGACAGTGATAATGGGACAAATACAAGCAAACAGCGTCCGAAGAAGGAGCGCGAGGTCTGAGTTCAGAACCGCAGAAGGGCCTCAGAGATATCCCGGTGTCCTGACACGGGCTTTATGTGAGCAAATAAATTTAAATTGCAGACCCTGATGAAGAGGTGACCTTTCTTTTTCAGGAGGGTGGTTGTAGCACTGAATTTGAGAAGGTCTTTTTGCTTGGGTCCCTTTATATAAAGGATATTGGAAAATATAATTACATTATCTTAAAGCTATGGGTGGGATGTTTAAATGGGTGGGTTTAAAAAAGTATTTCTCTGCTAAAGACGGATGGTAGGCTAATGTGAACTTAATAAAGACATTTCTCTGGAAAGCAATATGATTTGAGTGTTTATGTAGCAAACAGCGTATATATTCAAGGAGGGCTTTGTCAAATACTGAATTGCATTGGATTTCCATGAGCATTTTCTGATGGTTGCCTTATTGTTTTATATTTTATGAACTTGATTAAAGAGAATTGAAGACAGATTTGATATGCTGATGTGACAATTTAGAAGTCAGAACCCATTTATTCTTATCAAGAGTAGAGATCTTTCTTTGTACTAAAATGGGCAAAAGCAGGGAACACTTTTTTCCCCTAAAAAGAGTGTTTTGTGTACTTAAGTACTTATGTGTTATGTAAAATGGTTAAAATAATTTTTCTTTGAGAAATGTCCAATATATGTTGTCGGTAGATCATATTAACTATAAAAAAAAATCAGCATGTCTCAGGAGAAAGTCCAGTTTTGGGAAAAACTGCACTTTTCTATCATTTCTATGATTTTTCCATCTAGTAGCATCCACTCGATTGAAGAACCTGTGAAATACACCCCCACAGTTGTCGTATGATGCAGCCTAGGGATGACGGGCTTTTATTACTGTTGCCGCTGGGTTGTTTTCAGCATTTGTATAATTTGCCCCCCAGGGTCGTATTAATACCTCCCTTTTGTTACCAAGTTAGAAATAAGTTACCTTGATTGCTCTTCTAGAGAGAAGAGCAGATTGCTTGCGCTTCTGTGCCCTGCAGCTAGAGAGCATGCGCCCACGTTCGTTAGCGTCTGAACAGATTCTAGGAGAGGCGATGCTAAGGAAGGGCTGTGAGGTCACGAGCATGTGTTGCCCCGTCTAGGCTTGGAATTTCCTCTGTCACAAGGCCACTCGTGTCTGCAGACTCGTTCCCCTGCTCTAGGAAGGTAGCGCACGGATGGACAGATATCTGTGCTGAGGGATGTGTTGGCAGTGAGATGCACAATGAGCAAAGAAAGAATGGGCAGAAACTTCCGTCAGTGGTGTATTTGTGCACTGCACTGCACGAGTCTCATCGAAAGACTATTTCTCGGTGCTTTGCACGCGTCTGTGGAGCTACAGTCAGCGCCGATGAAGCATGGGCTGTCTTCTTTCACCAGTGATGTGACTATACACACTCACTGCTGGAATTTTTTTGCATTTGCATCACATTTCAAAATTCTTTTCCTGAAAGCAAGGGCGGACAATGTATTTATTAGAAGGTGCTCACAATTAATGTGTGCAGGAGCAAGGGAGAAAGGAAAGGGAGACTGGGAAGGGAGAAAATCTAACAGCTCTGTTAACACAGGGCTTCTTGCTTTAGCGATTTAGGACTCAGTCTTGCTGGATCCCTATGAGGAGCTGTGTAGACTGCTTTAGAGTTGTTTTCCCAAGGGATGGGGGAGCTGGGGTACTTATCCACCGTCACCTGCCTCTCACTGGCTGAGGATGGCTTCTGGGGGAGCTTAAATACCTGAAAGGCATTTCTCTGGTCTGTCCTCCTTGAACTCCGCCCTCAGGCAGAGAAACAGGGAAGCCAGTGCTTGAGAGTCTCAATGTGCACAGAAGAGCAGATGCAGGTGAAGTGCGGGGTGGGCTGACAGCCTATGGGGAGAGGCGGCAATAGAACATTTTACAGTCATGGGTCTAAACAGCTCTGGGAGGCAGATCATGTGCCTTTGGATCCGGTTGGTGTTGGTGAAAACATGCAATGACCCATGCTGGAGACATAACCGTTAATAGTAGTGCTTGTTCTCTAGAAACTTAATGTCCGCTGGAGGCAGACCTGTAAAGAAGTCCTTTCTGTGTAATGTGTTCATTGAATCTAAGACGCCACCAATTATTTGCCATTATTTTTATGACGTAAAAAATAAAAGGGCCTATATTAGATTCCAGATATAAGTGATATCATATGGTATTTGTCTATATGGCACAAATGAACCTTTCCACAGAAAAGAAAATCATGGACTTGGAGACTAGACTTGTGGGGGCCAAGGGGAAGGGGGAGGGAGTGGGAGGGATGGGGGGGAGCGTGGGGTTAATAGATGCAGACTCTTGCCTTGGGAATGGATGAGCAATGAGACCCTGCTGTGTAGCACTGGGAACTATGTCTGGTCACTTATGATGGAGCATGATAATGGGAGAAAATAGAATGTATACATGTATATGTAACTGGGTCACCCTGCTGTACAGTTAAAAAAAATCGTTTTGGGGAAATAACAATTAAAAATAAGTAAATAATTAAACCAAATGGCAATGGTAAGATATGCCATTCTGTGTTCAGATCTGTTGTAAAAATAAAAGCTGCGTGTCACGTCTTAGCATTAGTGAAATATTGTAGTATGATGCATGGAATGCTTTGGTGAGGAGGGTGCTGGGTGACCAGGAGGCTGGTGTGCTGGGGAGTCATTGCGATTTCCATGGAGAAGGTTTAGCCTGAGTTGGGTGAGAGGATATGGAGTACAAAACAAATTATATGTTTTTAATTTGGTCTAGTGTTATCCAGTGTATTGTTTTTGCTTAATAATAAAAGTAGGTAACATGTTCGCCTATTTTATTATGTGCCTGGAGCTATTCTTGGTGCTTAACTTACCCCATTTCATTTAATCCTCACAATTCTGTGAGGCAATTATTTTTATTCCATTGTGTAGACTGGGAAGCTGAGGCTGAGCAGGTTAAGTAATTTGTTCTAGCTTATAAGCCTGTATGAGACAGAGCTGAAGTCCCGACACACTTTTAGTGAGCATCAGAGTTGCTCCGTTAGAGCCAAAGTAAGGAGAATTTGGTGCCCAGGAGTGATGGTGGTTGTGTCAGATTTAGGCAGTTGGAGACACTGTGTCTGTAGAGAGTAAGACCTGTCTTGAGGGAATCAAGGTCATAGACTGTTGTGAGTCTGACTTTGTTTGAAGAGAGATGTAAGAACAAAAGAATAGGTTGACAGAGTTCCCTGGTGGCTCAGTGAGTTAAGGCTGCTGTGGCTTGGGTTGCTGTGGCACAGGTTTGATCCCTGGCCCCAGAACTTCTGCATGTTGTAGGTGTGGCAAAAAAAAAAGAATAGATTGAACAATGAGGATAAACCCTTGGAAGAATGAGAGCAGGGAACCATGAACTTGGGGCTATGATAAGGGCCAAGGACTTTAGAAAAGCGCCTTGAAGTGGTGAGAGAGTAGATGTCCTTTTTTTCCGACATGGGGCAGATTTGCCTGTTAAAAGAAAAAGTATTCCCGTGGAAAATGCCAGAATAAACCTGCAGCCTGTGGGTAGAGAAGGGCAGCTGTTGAGAAAGTGCTTTGTGCCTGAAGTTACATCCTTGACCCCTTTCCTGTCGCCCTTCACTCTTCCCAGGGTTCCTGACATTCTCCGGTCTCACATTGACCGTCATGTGGCGTATTTCTTCCGGTGGATGTAAAATGCTATTGAAAAGGACATTGCCCTGGACTATGCACTAAGTTGGCACTGAGTTGGAATAAAAATCTGTAATTAATTAGGTTAATAATCCACAAGTTATTTGCTACTAAAACGCATTAACCTCTAAAAATCTTACAGGTTTATATGGGTTGTTTAGATTAATACAAATCTTTTACTTGCTGGTTTTCTATGTGTAAGACATTATGCTGGAATCTTTTTTTTGTCTTTTGTCTTTTGTCTTTTTAGGGCCACACCCACGGCATATGGAGGTTCCCAGACTAGGGGTCGAATTGGAGCTGTGGCCACCGACCTATGCCACAGCCACAGCCACGCCAGATCCGAACCGCATCTGTGACCTACACCGCAGCTCATGGCAACGCCGGATCCTTAACCCACTGAGCGAGGCCAGGGATCGAATCCACAACCTCGTGGTTCCTAGTCGGATCTGTTACCCACCGAGCCATAATGGGAACTCCTGGAATCTTTATATGCATTGCTTTATTTTTTGGTTATAACTACATGGTGAAGTACGCACATTATTCCGGTTTTACAAATGAGTAAAACGTGGTTAACTAAGAGGTTAAGTCATTTGCCTTAGAGTAAGTAATGGCAGAATCAAAACTCTAATCCAGATCTGTTAGAGTCTGTATTTTATGCTCTGAAAGTCTACCCCGAAGTGCCATGGGCTCTCTAAGAAGATACATTTAAATGTCCTGTGAACTTTAACAGCGTCCGCGCTGTGGAGACGGAGGGCACCTGCTCCTGCTTGAGCCGTGGAGGCTTCCGTGGTGGCATCTGTCAGGCGGGTCTCCAGGAAGATGCGCTTCACTGTCTGTTGGTCCATCGGCCACAGGCCTTTTCCCCAGACCCATCTGCTCTTGGAAACAGCAGAAAACTGCTCCTTCTGCAGGCAAAGCATTCAACTATTTTAAATGTTAGACTCCAGGCTCTGTCTGGAGAGGGAAGGAGGCAGAACCGAGGTCAGAAAGAATAAAGGACTTGTCACATACACTGAAGAAACACAACCAAACCTGGAAGTCAGATCTTCTAACTATAGCCCGTGAGGAGCCCTTTCTGCCTCTCCAGGATTTTGCTGTCATAACCCAAGAAACTACAAAATCAGCACTTGATAATTTCTGTGTTTGTAGCTATTGTCCGGGTTTTCCAATTTGCATGTTTGGCTTAAATTAAATAATACAATTCTCTTGAATTCTTATTTCTTTTGTTTAAAGATTGAAGCAACTTCTCCAAGATATTTCTTCCATGAAGCTTTTAACTGGGGTGAGAGCAAAATAAAAGGTCAGTGCTACATCTGTGATTTTGTATTTGGTTTCTCCAAAGACTCCTTTGGGGGATATGTTAAATCATCTGCCTATGACTTCCACATAATGTAAGGAACAAACTGAGTCAGGGTGGTAATGGTGCTTAGTAATATTTAAGTTCACTTTGTGTAGAAATTTGAATTAAACTTGACAATATGGACAGTTAAACAGTTTGACAAAGCTGATAACTACATTCCCCAGAAAGATGTCACTGGGTATTGCGAACTTTTTTTTTCTGAATCAATTACTTGCTCCTTGATTCTTTGGCATTGCTATTTTTGCTTACCAATTTCCCATTTCCATTAAGTAGAATACTAATGATAGTTTGAAATTTCACTTGCATTTTTTTTTGCATTTAAAATAACAAGGATTCCAGACTAGTTTTAGCTTGTTATTTTGTTTTCAGGAGAATAAGCAGGGCTGTAAATAAGTTTTTGAAAGAGATACCTTTGCTTATGTCATTACTTTGACATTTATTGATTGGAAAAATGCAAGATTGGGATCTAAGATAAAACTTAAAGGTAGATTTGCCCCTTAGGAAAAAGAAAAGTGCATTTAAGTTTATGGAAAACATCATTTTTTACCTATATGATCAAAGTTGAAAACAGCTCATTTGTCCTCAGTAAAGATGTACTTAGAGGGAGTTCCTGTTGTGGTTCGGCAGGTTACAGACCTGACTGGATTCTGACTAGTAACCATGGATACTGACGAGCATCCATGAGGATGCAGGGTCGATCCCTGGTCTGGAACAGTGGGTTAAGCATCTGGCATTGCCTGAGCTAGGGCGTACGTTGCCGATGCAGCTTGGATATGGGTTGCCACGGCTGTGGAGTAGGGTGACAGCTGCAGCTCTGATGTGACCCTGTAGCCTGGGAACTTCCATATGCCGCAGGTGAAGATATACTTAGAGAGCTGAATGTCTTTAAACAGAGTCATTTTAGAGCAATGGATCTTAAGGTGCAAGGATAATAGAGTATTGAAACTCTTGCCTTTGGCAGAACTGAGGTTTAAAGTAGCTCACTTAGCAAAGTGCCTTGCATGACCTTACCGAATTACAGAGAGGTCCAGGCTCTAATGCCCTGCCGTCCCTTGGAGACGCTCTCTGGTTCCCTTGGTGGGTTATGTAAATCCTTCCTGCTTGAGTTTTGCCAGTTGTCTCTTGTCCTGTCCTTATTAGAGGAAAAATTTTCACCGTGATTCATTTGTGTTTTTAAAACTCACTCAGGAGCTCATAGTTTCTTTCTTCTTTTTTTCATAATAATCCCTTGGGGCAGTTTTTCTTTCCGTGAAAGAATATTTTTGGTGACAACCAGCAGCGACATTGGCTTCTGCCCCATTAAAATTAACTATGGGTCAGAAAGAATGTGTCACTTGTAATTAAGCCTGAGGAGTAATACACAAACTTCAAATGCAAGGTTTAATCATTCTCTTAAAAAAGTGGGAGCTTCCTTTTGAGCTTTACACTGTGCCGGACTCCTCCAGCCAATGTTGGACGTTTTTCTTTAATCCAGCGCTTGCTCCTGCAGAAGTAGCCGATCGGACGTGCAGCCAGTGCCAGACTGTCAAGGGAATCATCTGCAGCTTGTGTATTTCTGGTTCCCATCATCTGGACAGGGATTCCTTACATGGGAACTTGACCTTTCAATTGCTTGAAGGAGGCTAACCTTTGCTCTCAGGGTAGTTTGAGATGTGAAAGCCTGTCTTTCTTGTTTCACAGCACACATAATGAAATGCGCTGGAGAGAGACTGGAGGGGCTTAAGTCTTCAGCTCATCAAGGCAATAGGCCCAGGGTTCTGTTTGAGCTAATAGAGGTTACAGTTAGTCCAGGCTCAGTCTTGACAGATTATGTTTAGAAGAACTAAGGCACACCAGAGCATAACTTTTTGTCTGCCCTCCAGGTTCTTGTCCTCATGAATGCCTTAACGGAGCTTTCTGTTCTAAGGCTGGGACATGTGACTGTCAAATATTTCAGGCGCTTGGGACACGGTGCCAGATTGGTGAGTTTCAGAGATACTTACGAGAGATTTATGAGATGCTGCGGAGAACATGATGGCATAATTTGCTGTATGAGTGTTCATCCCTTGGGAGACGGGACAGTTATAGTGTGTATTAACTAGAGTACGCACAATTTATTCCCAGCGATTTTGAAACAATGAAAAAGAAAATAGGTGTCCCCCTTTCACTTCTCACTGATCTCTGCTATTTCCACAAGTGTTTTTTCCATTGTAGATGGTACTGGCCATTCAAACCAATTTTTTTTTTTTCTTTTTAGGGCCGCACCTGCAGCGTATGGAGGTTGCCGGGCCAGGTGTTGAGTGGGGGCTGCAGCTGCCATGCCCATGCCACAGCCATAGCAACGCGGGGTCTGAGTCACTTGGTGACTCACACCACAGCGAGAGGTCAGGGATCGGACCCACATCCTCATGGGTACCAGCCAGGTTTATTACCACTAAGCCACAGTGAGAACTCCCAAACCAAGTGTTCATTCATCTCGCTCTTGCTTTATAAATTAGTCTTTATTTGGAGCCACTCATTCTTTTTGACTCTGAATGGAACAATCTGGACATAAAAAAGAAATATTATTGAGGGCTCTTCAAAGGCAGAAGATTCTTAAAAAACACTTTTATCTGCAGGGTCTAGGATGGGAGCCTATATCAATAATAACCAAACCCCCCATCTGTTTAACGAATATCATTGAGCATTTACTAGAACACAGGCTGAGCACTGCAGATACAATGGTGAATAAAACAGACATATCCTGCCCTCTTGGAGGTCACAGTCTGGAGGAGGGGACCAACACAACAGGTGCGCAGTAATTACACTCGAGACGTGTTCTAAAGGAAAGCGCAGGGTTTTATCAAAATATGCAGCAAAAGTAAGTCATGCTGCCATGAATCACTCTTTGTTTTCTCATGAAAAGGCCAAAGTTGGCCATGGTGAACACATGTGGGTAAAAATGACAAAAAGAAAGTGTGCAATGGTTGTGCCCTATCTTTATGCTCCCCCTAGAGTGTATTAACACACTGTCTTATTTTTTTTTAACTTCTTAATTTTTTTTTGCTTTTTAGGGCTGCGCCCTTGGCACATGGAGGTTCCCAGACTAGGGGTCAAATCGGAGCTGTGGCTGCTGGCCTATGCCACAGCCACAGCAATGCCAGATCCAAGCTGCATCTGTGACCTACACCACAGCTCACAGCAACAGCAGATTCTTAACCCACTGAGCGGGGCCAGGGTTCGAACCTGCGACCTCATAAATGCCGGTCAGATTCATTTCCACTGAGTCATGACGGGAACTCCAACATACTCTGTCTTCGTATGTATTACACATATTGAGTGCTTAGTAAATGTCACATATTAGTCTATTAAATGTCCGTATTAATCTAGAAGGAAGGGTCTAGAAACCAAAATAGAGTGGAGAGCTATCCACAAAAGTATAAAGGCAAATAGGCATGAAGGCCGCAGGAGATGAAGTTGTGTGATTTAAAACAAACCCTGCTTACAGTGAGACCAGTTTGAGGCCAGCGTACTGGAATACTGTGGGTGCTATTAGGTTATTTTTGAAAGAATTGCAGCGATTAGAACACTCTAGTGCTGCCAGTGTTAATTTTTAGGACCCTAAAGGGTGACCTTTCTTTCTGAGCCATTACATTCGCTCTGTCCTATCACCTGCTTTTACTACATCATTCTCCCCTCTCTTCCTCTCTTCTAGAGTCTTTCTTTGGGGGCACAAATTAAACAAGTTTGTAACATAAATCCTTTCTTCCAAACAACTTGGAGACCATATTTTTCTTTAGGGGAACTTGATAGTTTTGAGAACAATTTATAATTTTATGCTAGCCATTTTTCCCTGTGACGTTGTCCACCAAAGGAGAAAGAGTTTATTTTAATGCAAATTAGAATCACCTACCATAAAAGAGCCTTGTCAGACACAAGTATAATTTGTTTTATTCTGCTAAACATTATCCTGTTTGTTTTCAGTGCCAAACATGGGCAGTGGCAGAGATGGGGTTTGCAAAACCTGGGGACAGTACCACTTTGAAACTTTCGATGGCATCTACTATTATTTCCCAGGAAACTGCTCTTACATTTTCGCAAAGGACTGTGGTAATTTGGAGCCTCGGTACACTGTATGGGTAGGTGATTCTAGGACATGATTAGCTTAAAGATTGTTTCTGGCTAAGTCTGTATTTTTAAAGTACTGGGTACATGATGGAAAATATGTAAAAATCATAGCATGAATACATAGAGCCTTGACTGGGGAAGCAGAGGGCCTAGTTCTGAATGGAATGGATCACATTTGCACCTATTTTGAGTATAGTTCCATCAAAGTGGGGCCGAGGACTGGGAGAAGAGGGGTTTGGATCCATATAGTGGGGACATGTAGGCCTTGCAAAACTGTCCATATCATGAATGTCGTAATATCAGCTCCAGCGGACAGACTCATTCTACAGGTTTTATTTAATCGTTTCGAGGTAAGTTCAGGCACCGATCATATTACTCATTTATGTTTTCTTCTTGACACTCTCAGTGTGATGGCCATCTAGATTTTTTAAATGAACTACCTCAGTATGAACGGGGAGCTGGAATTTGTGTAATGGAGTGTTTGAATTACTTAAACACAGGCTAGAGGATAAGGAGTCAGGCAGCTAATTTCTAGGTAGATTGATACCATGTGATTGAGCCCAGGGAGTCAGTTCTTAGTAGCAGAATCCTCACTTCAAAGGAATTCATCGGAGAGATTTCAGCATGTGCTCTATGGAGTGGCTCTGGCTGAAGTAAGGAAGTCAGGGCCTCCTTCCCTGCCTGTTGTCTTGCTCTGAATTTTCTAGTATTTCAAAGCACAGCCAGCAAACAGCAGTGCTGTCCTTTCGAAAGCTAAGACCCTCCATAACCATCATTTCTTTGAATCTCTGTTGCATTATGTTGGAGTTGCCTAAATTTTCCTCCTCTCCTCGACAAGGTAAATATTAAAAAGTAGGCCCTGAACCTTTTCAAGAGCATCAAATCCATGTGAACTTGAAAGGAAATGAAGCCTATTGAAAATGAACTTGGGGAGCAAAGGGTGAAATGTTGGAAGTCTCTTAAGATAGGGTGGTTAATGGCATACATCTTCAGTTCATACAGGGCTCTAGTTCTCAATCCTTTATTTAGTTATTTTTTTTGTCTTTTCTAGGGCTGCACCCGTGGCATGTGGAGGTTTCCAGGCTAGGGGTCCCATCGGAGCTGTAGCCACCGGCCTCCGCCACAGCAACGCGGGATCCGAGCCGCGTCTGCGACCTACACCACAGCTCACGGCAACGCCCGATCCTCAACCCACTGAGCGAGGCCAGGGATCGAACCCGCAACCTCACGGTTCCTAGTCGGATTCGTTAACCACTGAGCCACGACGGTAACTCCGTCAATCCTCTCTTGTCTAGGTAGGAGTGCTGGGTTTATCACTCAAACACCTCTGACTTTCCTTGAAATGTCCTTGTCCAGTGTCTGCCCCTACTGAGGACTGTGATTGTCAGCCAGAGAACTGTGTGATAATAACACACAATGCTGAACTGTGCTTTCAGAATTCACAGATACTGTTTCTATTTGGCCCTGCTCGTTGGTGGCATATGCTCTCACATCAGCATATCCATGTATTTTAAATACCATCTGTCCCTTGATTGTAAGATTTTTTCACTTCTTTTACAGATAATTTGAAAAAATTCAAAGACATCTAGGGGTTCCCATTGTGGCTTAGCACTAATGAACCCGACTAGTATCCATGAGGACGTGGGTTTGATCCCTGTCCTCACTCAGTGGGTTAAGGATCTGGCATTGTCGTGAGCTGTGGTGTAGGTTGCAGACCTGGCTCAGATCCTGCATTGCTGTAGCTGTGGTGTAGGCCGGTAGCTGCAGCTCTGATTCAGTCCCTAGCCTGGGAACTTCCACATGCTGCAGGTGCAGCCCTTAAAAAAAAAACACCAAAAAAAAAAAAAATCAAAGTCTAAAAAATATTATTAGAATTATTGTTAAGATTTACCAGTTCTAATGGCTTTACATATTTCCTTCTAATTTTTTTCCTCTGGATTTTATACACATTTATAAAATAGATAGTTTACTATGCATGATTTTCTGCTTCCCATTTCACCTAATATTATATCAAGAACTTTTTTACATGTCAAATGTTTTTAACAAACATAAATTATATAAGATGTATTTGTTACAAATATGGAATATTGCAATTAATTATACCCTGTTTTAGAAATTTAGATTTTAAAATATTTTTAGTATTTTAAAAGATGCGTATTGATAAATATCTTTACGCATGTATCTTTTTTATACTCATGTTCTTTTCTTTTTCTTCTTTGAATTCAATTTTATTTTTATGAAATTAATGCACGTACTTAGTTTAAAGATTTCATCAGGGAGTCCCCGTCATGGCGCAGTGGTTAATGAATCTGACTAAGAACTATGAGGTTGCGAGTTCCATCCCTGGCCTTGCTCAGTGGGTTGAGGATCTGACGTTGAGCTGTGGTGAAGGTCGCAGACACGGCTCGGATCCCTCGTTGCTGTGGCTGTGGTGTAGGCCGGTGGCTACAGCTCCGATTCAACCCCTAGCCTGGGAATCTCCGTATGCCGCAGGTGCGGCCTTAGAAAAGACAAAAAGACAAAAAAAAAAAAAAAAAAAAGATTTCATGACTATGAAGCAAAAGGATATATGCAGCAAAAGATAAAGATAGCCCCTCTTTCCTTCACTCCTTGACCCCAGCTGAAGTCTGGCTCCCCAAAGCAATTACTTCACAAATTTTAGCTGTTTCTTCTAGCTTTTATCTAACATATCAAAAGGTGATATTATTTTTTTATTTTTCAAAGTTAGGACTTGTTTCTTATTATCGAAAATGGGAAGTTATCTGTTACATCATCCTTCTCACCCCTAACATGCACCCCCCCCACACATGCACCCACACACGCACCCCCCCCCACACACACACCCACACACACACACACACACACACGCACCCACCCCCACATGCATGCACACGTGCTTTCCTTTCTTTCTTCCAATAGAGTTATGTCACTGTTATTAGTTAGGTCACATGTGGTTTTTATATTGTTATTTACATCTTATATAAATATGAACAACATTTATATGAATATTGTTGAGTGCTGATCCTAATAGGTTATGATTTTATTTCTCTTTCTGTATCTTTATAGGATTAATAGTTTTCCATTTTTTTGGTTTGCTGTATTTTCTATGCTTCAATCATTGTGTTTTTCCTCCAGACTCTCTCTCTACAGCTCTTTTCAATATGGTCAGATGCATCAGACAGCCTCTCAGTTTTCCTTTCCCTCCCATGAGGTGTTCATCATTCTTCTGCTGCAGCTGAGACTGGTTGCTTTTAGCCTAGTGTACACTTAGCTCTTGGGATTTATTTTCACCATCTTCCTGGAGAATTCCATTCTTCACTCTCCTGTATTGGTTTCCCTCCTTTTTGGGTCCCATGAGATGTCAAGCAGTTCTTGAACTTTGTTTATACTTGAGAGGTAACCTCCGAAAGGCTCTTTACGTGCTTTGATCATGTGGACAGAGCTTGTTTGTAGAGCTTTCTGGAAATGGAAAATATTTTCCTGCAAAGAGTTTTACCAATCCAGGTTCACTTTGCCCACCTTGCAGCAATCCAAAACACTAAGATGCTGGGGCTTTGCAGTAAAGAGAGAGTTTATTAGCTAGGTAGCCAAGCAGGGATGCAATAAATCCCAGATGCGCCTCCCTGAAAGCAGTGGTCTTGGGGTATTTACAGGATAGAGAATAAAGACTAGCCAGAGGTTTGGGAACCTGGAGAAAGGTGATTGGAAAAAGGCATGGGAACCATTCTTCCAAGATGGAGGCACTTAGCACTATCTGAGGGTAGAATTGTCAGCCCTCTGATGTCAAAAGCTCCCAGACACTCACACATGCTCAGTCGGAGGCAGGAGTTCTCTGCAGTCTTAACTCAGGCATACGTCTTACTGCTGAGGCTATGTGCTGCTTGGAAGACATGCAAATCATTTGTAACAACAATTAAAATGACCTTGATTAGAGAAGGCATGTGAAATGGATTTGATGGCTTCAAGGCACATGGGCAGGAAAATTTTGAAATCTTGATTATAATTTGGAAACCACTTTCAGAATTTTCAAATTCAGTCTATTCTGATTTCTGATCATTTTGCATATGGTATTTTAGTTTGCCCGCTTTATGGAAATTTTTAGTTCTTTTTATCTTCAGTGTTCTGAGGTTTCATGATAGCGTAAGGGTTGTTTCATTTTTATTTTTTCCATTGATTGTGCTAGGTACTTGATGGGCCCTTTCTAGCATTTCAAACCCTTCAGTTTTAGAATAATTATTCTTTTTGATTTCCTCTCTTTTTCACTTTCAAAAATTCTTATTCATATATTGGAGCTCCTGAACTGAGTGCCTGCGTATTTTCCTCATTGATTCATTTCTCTTTTCCATCTTTTTGCCTTTTTTGTTCTACATTTGGGGAGATTTCTTTTCAACTCTTAGATATTTATCTTCCAGCAGGTCTGTTTCAGTGATGTTTCTCCTACCATATTGTTAATATTCAGTCGCTTAATTTTATGCCTTGAATTTAACTTTTTACATCATTTGATTCCTGTTTCATTAAATGGCATTCTCTTACTTTCCTTCCGGAAGATATCAGTTACGGATTTTTGGAAGTATATTTTTCTGAATTGTTTTGTATTCCTTTGATCTCCTTTATTTTGTTTATTTGGTGTCTTCTTTTCACATTGCAGGTTTTTATCAAATGATCCATGAATGTTTATTCACATTTGAGAACTAGGCTCTAAAAGCTGATGGGACCTGTGAATATATGGATGGGGCCTGCCTGCCTGGCAGGAGACTGAGCGGGCGCCTCTGGTTTCATTAAATAAGCCCCAAATATTAGTATCTGTATGTCTTTTTCTATTTTGTTTCTTCAAGGAAAACTCCTCCAGGATCCTGCCTTGACTCAGATAGCTGAATTCCTGGAGACTGAAAACAGTTTAGGTGGCTCCCTCCTTCCTACGTTAGGCTTTTGCATTTGCCCTTCCCTTTGCCGAGAGTGATCTAAATCTCCATGTGGCTTGATCTTACGTCTCCTTCATCTTTGCTAGAATTTCCCCTTCTTAGTGAGGCTTTCACTGGCCCCTCAATCTATAGTTGCCCTCCTGCCCCCATCAACCCTTGGCAGACACGCTCTCTATCCCTCTTCTCTGCTTAGTATTTCTCCTTCGTGTCATCTGGCATAGTACCTGTTTTAGTGACATGTAGTTATGGTTTTATTAGCTTTTTTCCCCCTAGAGGAGTGTAAGTTTCATGAGGGCAGGTATTTTTGTCTATTTTGTTCACTGCTACATCCCTAGAATCTAGAACAGTGGTCAGTAAATCCCTAGAATCTATTAAGTGGTCAATAAAATTTGCTGATTAATCATTAAATTAACATATATTGCATTCTTGCAGTATTAAATTTTATCTTATCATTGGTGATTTTTCTTATCACTTTTATGCTTTGAAAATTCTCTCCCATCTATATTTATCTATATTTTCTTTCAGTTATTTTCGGTGTCATTATTTGGACCTTTTGAAATTAATTTTGGTGTAGAGAAGAGAATCTCACATCCTCTGTCTCATTTTTTTCCTTTCCTCATCTTCTCTCTTTTCTTTCTTTCTTTTTTATTTTTATAGTAAATAATTTTCCCATCAATTTTTTTGAGAAATAATCTCTCTTTCCTAAAGTGTCTGGACAATTTTATTTTTAGACAATTATAGTCACTTTTGCAGCCTTTAAATATTATTTTTGTTTAGAATTCCATTTGAAACTCTATTTCACGAATATGTAAACATTAGGGACACGAAAATTACAAATCTGTTTCTTTGTGGTGCTCTCCTGTCTTCCTATCAGAACTATTTTTTTCTAGTACATACCTTGTAGTTTTAGAATATTAACATCCTACGTGTAAAGCTATGCTGAATTAACTTCTATTTTATGAGGTTAATTCTGTTGTTCAAGTTCTGAGGTAAATGTCTTTTTTTTCCTCTTGCAAATCCTAACTGTTTATAATTTTGTAAAGCCATATGTGACTGGTGGTGTTATACACGTGTAGATTCAGTGGGTTTAGTAACTCAGATGAAGGAATATGTGTGCATGTTGTCAGTTCCTGTGCTTTCTCTTGTTTTTCTTCCTTTAAGGTTCATAATAGTCCGAAGTGCCTTGGTTCGGTGTATTACTGTTATCGGTCAATCAGCTTGTTCTTTTCAGACCAAGAGGAAATTCAGATTTATGGGCATGAAATAAAAAAGAATGGAATCAGGTAAGAGATGATAAATGGTACCATGCAAATAACACCATGGATTAACAGGATTCCTCAGCCTCTCACACTGGAAGCGAGGGCAGAGAGCAGGAAGAGAGATTTCTTCTTCAGCAGCAACCTCTAGGTTACAGCAGGTAGACAGTAAGACTTCCTCAGGCTTCGGGGCCAGCCACGCGGTCAGGCATCGGGTAGTTTAGCCTCCCTCATGTTTGTGCAGGATCCAAATACATTTATGTAGAGAGAGAGAGAAGATTATTAGACCTGAAACTTTAGGGAAGTGGAAGTTTATTTATTAGCTGGGAGGTTTTGTACATTGTAAACTAGGAGTACTGTGAGATAACCTTCCAGTTTAAATATGTATAGAAATACTCAATTTTAAATTGCCCCCCATGCTTGATGCACTCTTTTTCTCCACGTAATATTTCTCTTTCAGGTCATCTAGCATAGTATGCATTTCAGTTATATTTAGTCATTTTTTTATTAATTGTTTTCCTCTAATGGAATATATTTCATGAGGGCAAGTATTTTTGTCTGTTTTGGCTAAAGTATACTAAGAAAAGTAAATTGTGTGATAGAACAGTTTTATCTGTTATTCAGAATTCGCCAGCAAGTGTTTGCGCCACGGGGATTCTTTCCAGGGCAATGGCTTTACCAACCTATGCGCTTTTTTTTTCTCAGTTTAGATTCCTCAAGAGGCAGTAGGTTATAGCAGAGAGGGCTTTAAATGAAGCACCAGGGAAGCCAGGCTTTTTAATAGTCAGAAAGCCCCAACAACTCCTCTGCTTCTCTCAGACTTATTTTCTTGATCAATTAGATTCTGTAACTTGTAATTTTCTTATGAAAGAAAGCTTAGCCATTTAGATGAGAAGGTCATATATTTGCATATATATTTCCTGGAGTTGAATTTATTTGTTTTTTAAATTGAAGTAGAGTTAATTTACAATGTTGTGTTAGTTTCAAGTGTACAGCAAAATGATAGGGGACACACGCCAATTCTTGGTTTCATATTCTTTTCCATTGTAGGTTATTATAAGATATCAAGTATATTCCCTGTGCTATGCAGTAGGTCTTTGTTGTTTACCTATTTTATATATGGTAACGTGTATATGTTAGTCTCAAACTCTTGATTTATCTCTGTCCCCCTGCCCCCTGCTATCTACTTTGGTAGCCATAAGTTTGTTTTCAAAATCTGTGAGTCTGTTTCTGTTTTGTAAATAAGCTCATTTGTATCTTTTTTTCGGTTCTACATGTAAGTGATATCATATGGTATTTGTCTTTCTCTATATGATTTACTTCACTCTATGTGATAATCTCTCCGTCTATCCATATTTCTGCAAATGGCATTATTTCATTCTTTTTCATAGCTAAGTAACATTCCATTGTGTATGTGTGTATACGCACACGCACACACACATGTATGTACAATATCTTCTTTCTTCATCTGTCAGGGGACATTTAGGTTGCTTTGATGGCTTGGCTGTTGTAAATGGTGCTATAATGAACATTGTGGTACCTGTATCTTTTTTTTTTTTTTTTTTTTTTTTTGTCTTTTTTTTTGTTGTTGTTGTTGCTATTTCTTGGGCCGCTCCCTCGGCATTATTGTTGTTGTTGTTGTTGTTGTCATTTCTTGGGTCGCTCCCGCGGCATATGGAGGTTCCCAGGCTAGGGGTCAAATCGGAGCTGTAGCCACCGGCCTACGCCAGAGCCACAGCAACGCGGGATTCGAGCCGCGTCTGCAACCTACACCACAGCTCACGGCAACGCCGGATCCTTAACCCACTGAGCAAGGGCAGGGACCGAACCCGCAACCTCATGGTTCCTAGTCGGATTCGTTAACCACTGTGCCACAACGGGAACTCCCTGTATCTTTTTGAGTTAGAGTTTTTTCGGGATATATGTCCAAGAGTCGGATTTCTGCATCATATGATAACTATTTCTAGTTTTTTAGGAAAACCTCCACACCGTTTTCCATAGAGGCTGCACCCGTTTACACTCGCACCAGCAGTGTAGGAGGGTTTTCTTTGTTCCACAGCCTCGCCAGCATTTAGTTTTTATAGACTTTTTAATCATGGCCATTCTGCCTGGTGTGAGGTAATGTCTCTTTAAAGGTTTGATTTGCATTTCTCAAGTAACAGGAGATATTGAGCATTTTTTCATGTGCCTACTGGCCATCTGTATTTCTTCTTTGGAGGAATGTCTGTTTAGGTCTTCTGCCCATGTTTTGATTGGCTTGTTGGTTTATATTAAGCTATATGAACTGTTTGTATATTTTGGAAATGAACCCCTTGTCAGTAGCATTGTTTACAAATGTTTTCTCCCAGTCTATAGTTTGTCTTTTCGTTTTGTTTATGGTTTCCTTTGAGCTGATGTTAAATAGCAGTTTAGGATTTTTTTATATGGATTTGGGGTAACAATGGGTACCTTAAAAAGTATTATGTTTTACAAAAAAAAATGCCATTTAAGTAGATTTTCAAGAATCCTAATGCTTTGGAGTTCCCTTGTGGTTCAGTGGGTTAAGGATCCAGCATTGTAACCACAGTGGCTTGGGTTGCTGCTGTGGCATGAATTCCATCCCAGGCCTGGGAACTACTGCCATGCTGCAGGCATGGCTGAAAAAAAAAAAAAATAATAACCCTTTGTTACATCTAGGACATGATATTTAAATTTTAACTCAGAGAAAATATTTCTTCAAAGGTTTCCATTTGTGTGACAGAAGAAAGATGATTTTTTTATTCTTCAGCTAAATTGCTTGTAATGATGCTGTACCTGGGCTAGGGCCTATCTCATAGCAGGTGCTGGAGAGGTATTTGCCAAAATGAAATCAATTGTGTGAGGCTCTGCATATCATACCTTGCCTTTCTGGATTTCAGTTATCTCCCCTGTGAAACGAAGATTTTGGCACATAGGAACCTATGAATAATTTTCAGTCTTAATCTGCAGTTCATTTTAGTTTCTTTTCTTAATGTTTCCTACCTAGCGGTTTTCTTAAATTTATGGGAGATTATCTAATTTTTAGTACAATCTCCCATCTCTAGTAGCAACTTTTTGCAATGTAGACATTTGGATAATCACAGTTATGAACTTTTTGTTTTAAAAAATTGTGTATTTAATCACATTTGCTGTGAAAGAGATCAAATGACCAAACCAAAGAATACCCACATCAGAAAATCCTGCTGCTATGGAATATCTTTATAAAACATGATTTTTTTTTCAAGCATAGCTTTTATAAGCTTTTACCAACTTCATACTATCATGCTTTTACTACAAATTTAAAATGTTTTCCTTGTGTTTATAATTTTTAATAAAACTAGATTATGACAGCCTTTTAAAATTTAATGTAAATTTTAGTTTTCCTATTTTTATAACTAGAGCTTATAACTAAAAAATTATCCACAAATGCACTTATGTAAATGATTTTGATATCAACATTTTGAATTATTACTTTGGGTATTATCCATTTGTTAATGAGTGTAATTTAGTTTTATAGTTTCCATTTCATGTAGCTGTATTCTTTTTTTTATTATATATATATATTTTATTACTCAAATGAATTTATCACGTCTGTAGTTGTATAATCATCATAAAAATCTGATTTCACAGGATTTCCATATTCTTCCTGGAGAGGAACTCACTAATTTGAAGTTTTTGAGAGAAATGTATGAATGTACTCCCTTACCTCTCACCTCACTCACTTACTATAGTTGATATTTTTCAGTTAGCATGGCTATTTTAGTAAAAATGATTTTTTCCCCCTCTCATTTCTTTAATTACTAATACCAACTCTTTTCTGTCATACTTTTGGATGGAAGGAGATCAGTGCCTTTTCAAAAGCATTCTAGGTGACTTCCTGTGCTTTTAAGATGCTCAATGGTTTAGTTTTCTTCAGTTCTCTTATGTCTCTCACTGCCTTTGTATGTGTACGTGCTTGTGAAAAATAGGACAACTAGACATTGGATGCGGAGTTTAACTATGGACTGTGGCCCTTGCTTAAATAGACCAAATTGTATGCAACTTAAAAATTATGAATATAATCCCTATGCAATACTGTTTGAGAAAGTGTTTTTTATTCCTAATGATATACTTTGTAGCATTAAAAATGTAAATGATAATTCATCATGCCTAAATGTTTTTCTTTGGGAAAATAATGACTTGTATCAAGGTGACATTTTGGGGATAGAGGCTCTTATATCCTTGCAGCCAAGTTTAAAACAAAATTAAATAAAATCCGCACTCAAGCAGTATGTTTACATACTTTGACCATTGTTTGTTCTTTTACCTCAAAATTGTTGAGCAGCATTTTTAGGGTATCTTGAACTCTCTAGATAAAAATATAAATCTATTTAGCTCTCTTTGTTCTAAATAGACAAGGTTATTTTCCACATTAAAAAAATCACTGATATTTATCAAAAGTGTGTTTTTGGTTGGTTGAAAGAAGCCTCCGATTATAAGTATAAAATCTTAACCAGTATGTGGAAAGAGGTATCGTTTGCTGTTTTTGAATTTCCGTATTAAAATTTCGAATATATTGAAATTTCCTGTAGGATGGTTGCTTTGGAAATCTAACTGCATAGTTCACTCAATAATTGCGAATAATAATTATCTCATGTAATTCTCAGTCACTTTGAGAAAGAAATAGATCATCTGCAATCGATGCTTCCTCATAATTCTTAGATTGCCTTTGTTCTGTTTTTCAAGTTTAACATTGCCTCAGACAATTGGACAGGTTTTCATTGAGAAACTAGCTGACTATATCCTGGTGAAAACGACCTTTGGTGTTTCACTGGCTTGGGATGGAATATCTGGCATTTACCTCAAGCTGTCTGAGGAGCATAGAGGGAAATCATGTGGCCTTTGTGCAAACTACAACGGCCTTCAATCCGATGATTTCATCGTCCAGCAAGGTGAGTACGTAGAGCAGCAGCGAGCGGGCACTACTGAGATCTTCCTTCTCTGGTAATCCCGCTCTCCGTACCCAGAGTAGTACACCTTACCCTAGGTTGGATAAAATGGTGGCTATTATTTGTCTGGTGAAGTGACTGTAAGTGAAGCTTGAATGGGTGGATATTTTTGTGTTTTTCTTGAAGCCCCGAGTTTGTTTGCATTTGCTAAATCAATAGAAGTCAAGTCTTACTCATGTAACAAATACTAATGGGACATTTACTTTGTGTCTAGCATTGTGGTAGGAGCTTGGGATATACCAGGAAACAAAACAAAAACACCTCTCTTCTTGGGGTTTGTATTTTAGTGATGCAAACCCATCTGGGGCAAATTTATCTACTTTTGGACAAAAGGTATTTTGTATCTGGTCTTGAAAGGAATAAATTAAATTACTTCCACATAATAGTTTTGTAAGTGTCATAAAATGTGTGTAGAATTTATAGAAGTTGAATAGCTTGGAAGGGTTTTCATCATGTATAATGGTATGTGTGTCATTTGTTCATCTGTTCATCCCAAGTTATAAAACTAATCTCAGTGAGCTATTAAAAATGGGTTCTGTTTCAATATGCATACTGGTGTGCAGTGGCAACAGAATAAGAGAATTACAGAATACAATGATTTAGTTCCACATATTGGAGTGCAGTAAAAAAGAATACTGTTCTTAGTACCAGCATACCTGGTTTTGGATCTTGCTCCAAAGATCCAAGGTTTATAACTTGGGGCATCTCATTTAATCTCTCTGTTACTAAGTTTCTTCAGCTATAAACTAAGGATTAAAATAATTCTGAAAAAGAAAAAAAAAAAAAAGAAAAAAAAAAGTCGTTCCCATTGTGGCGCAGCGGAAATGAATCCAACTAGGAACCATGAGGTTGAGGGTTCGATCCCTGGCCTTGCTTAGTGGGTTAAGGATCTGGCATTGCTGTGAGCTGTGGTGTAGGGTGCAGACGCGGCTCGGATCCTGAGTTGCTGTGGCTGTGGTGTAGGCCGGTGGCTACGGCTCCGATTGGACCCCTAGTCTGGGAACCTCCATATGCCGTGGGAGCGGCCCAAGAAATGGCAAAAAGACAAAAAAAAAAAAAAAATCTGAACTCGCAGCACTGTTAATAACAATAATATACTTTGATAGTTTTATGATAGTTAAGATGAGCACATGGCTGTATTATTCCCAGCTCTTATGACATCAACATCCTTTAAGGTGGGCGGTATTTGTTTAATTTTACAATGAGGACGCAAGGTGCCCAATACATAGCTGAGTTACGGATCCAATTTGCTCCCCATCCTACGCTTAGATATATGTGAAAGAAGTTAACTTGTATCTGTAAAGTGCATATATGTGTTGCTTTTTGTTTTATATTATGAAATTAATAAAGTTGCCCATATGTTATGTTTTAAAGTAATGAAAGTCCTGCTTAGAGTGTGGGCTCTGGAGTCAGATTGTGGGACTCCAATTCTGTTTTGCCACTTATCAAACTTTCTAAATTTAATGATATTCTAGTAGTATATACTTCACAGAGTTGCAAGGATTCAAAGAGGTAATCCCTGTAAAATACTTAATATGGTGCCTGGCTTGGCACAGAGTTAATACTGAATGCATTTGAGCTAATTTATAATTATATCGCGGTGCTCTCAATAAGAGTGTGATGGAGCTGACAGGAACATGTTTGATTAAAGGCAGTACTCTAAGAGGCCCTTGTCAAATGCAGACATTTTCCAAGGATGGGCAATACTTCATCAGGATTCGTTTCCTAGTAGCTGAGGAACAGGGCTATAAGGAGGCAATTTTTTTATGTGCAAAATGGAGGTAATAGTAGAAGTGACCCCGAGAGCATCCCAGCCTGTGAGGCTCTAATGAGAAAACGTAGGTCAAAATGTTCAAGAGTCTGCGAGCACAATGCACATGCTGAGTGTGGGGGTCATTGTGAAATGGTGTCTTGCATGCAGTTGGGTAGTCAGAACGAGAGAGTTGAAAAAATTGGGAATCTTAAGACTGTATGAGGGTTTTGGACTCAGGCAGAACCAGTCAGATGGTGATGATTGATTTCTTTTTCTTCGGCATCAGAGCTTCGTGAAAAAAATAACAATCAGTTCTCACTGTTAGAGTCAGAGAAGAGAGATGTGGGCAGCCTCCCTGGAGACACCTGCGGAACGTGGTGTAGAAGTTGGGATAGAAAATGGCATCGGCTCATCTTAGAGACAGAGGGACTCAGATTAGGATTTGACTCAAGAGTCAGACGGACTTTGATAACCGAGCACGTAGCATGGTTGCTCACACTGAGACAATGTAGCCGCGTGCAAAAACTATTCGATTATTTGTGGGGAAGACCAGGAGGAGGCAAATGGACTGAATTATGGCTGAACGGGCAGAAAGCAAGACTGACTCTGGAAAGTATATGGGAGCAGCCTGAAGAGAGATTTCAGCTTTCTCACAGTTTTATTTAGTGTACCATGTAAAGCAGAATACAGAAAAAAATCTAACTTAAAATAATTTATGAGGACGGGATTAGAATTTGTCCTCTGATTTTCTCCTATACCGCAATGACACACAAATACATCTGCAGAGGAGCTCTGTTACTTTAGGTTTTAGGATGCCTAGTATTTTCTTGAAGCTCAGCCTGTACTTGGTTGATCAGATAAATCTTTAGAGGCAAAGAGGTAGTTTGATTGGATGCATGGTTTCTTAACAGCGATTAAAATTGTTTTTCTCTCTGCATTCCCATGCATTCATTCTTCAGGGACGACTTCACATAGGAATGAGCCTCTTCAGAATTTCCATGGATATAGAAAGATGAGAATTTGTTGTCTAGTTGAAATTCTGTTTCCATAGTTCTTGTCTATAGCCTGCTATGCATCAGCATAGAAACCCTGATTTACTCTTGTCTTTTCCAGCATAATTATTAATACTGCCTCTCTGTCACTCTCAAAAGTGTCCCAGTGTGGACAATAAATTATTCTACTTGTATCATATTTTATAGGAAACAGTTTAATTTTAGTTTTGCAGGCTCTCAGGCCATCAACTGACGTAGATTTAAAGCCTCATAGTAACTACCACTTGTGACTCTCCTACTAAAGCAATACGGTGAAAATAGCTAAATATATGATTAGAAGCTGGAATTAAAGTAAACTCGAAGGGAATGCTCAGGTTGTTTAGTTATATTAAAATCTGTGCATAAATATGGAAATAAATGGGCCTTTAGGAAATGTTTTGGATTCTGCAAGCCTTTAAAAAAATGATGATGCTTTGAAATGAAGTATAAGTTTACTTGAAAGGGACCTCAGTTTTTCCTTTTTAAAATCACTATGTTAGACCAGACCCATGCTTGGGGGTTTAGCGTGTGACATTTCCAACAATAGCAGAGATCATAGAGTGGACCAGACAAATTTGAAAGCTCTAGGATTCCAGTAACTTATGTAATGAATATGGCCAACTCCCTTGTATTTATTCTTTCCCTTACCTAGCCAAGGTATTTGGAGCACTTATTCGCTACCAGATACTAAATTAGGGATCCAGCATTAGGCCAGCTTACACGAGCTCTATCCCTTCATGCAGTGGAAGGCAAAAGACATAAAGGGACATGCTAAAATACACTTTTTGTGAGTGACGGTAGCCATAGAAAAAGGTGGAAAAGGGAGACCCAGAGGGATAGAACAGGGTGCATTTGACAGTCTGGAAGGCTTCTCTGAGGAGGTGATATTAAACCGACGCCTACACGCAGGGAGAGAGCAGAGGGAAGACTGGGGAGAAGCCGAGCCGCATCTACGACCTACACCACAGCCCAGGGCAACGCTGGATCCTTAACCCACTGAGAGAGAGGCCAGGGATCGAACCCGAAACCTCGTGGTTCCTAGTCGGATTTGCTTCCGTTGCGCCACGGTGGGAACTCTGGTGTCAGGAGTCTCAATGTGTTCTGAGCATAATTAGGAACTCTCATCATGTTTGGACGAAAGGGGTTTACTTCTTAGTCCCCTCTTCTCCGGGTATCTTTTCCAGTCTTTAACTGTCTAGGAGACTTTCCTGCAATCTCCACACGGGCTTAAGACTTTTTTCATGTTGTGTAACCCCAAAGCAGAAGTATAATTTTAGTGGGGTGCTGACTGAGCTCAAACAGTAAAGAGCTGTCTGAAAATTTTCGTACCACACTTTGACTTGTGGTTCTTAGTTTTACGTGTATTTTTCCTTCTCTCTAGAGCACCAGCTGCAGGCCAGTTAGTGTTCTGCTGGGGTGTGTGTTGTACCGTTTACTTTCAACTCTTCCCCACGTTGCTTCAGCGAAGTTGCTCTTTCTGCCAATGGTTTTAACTTTTATTTGGTATTGACACTTTGTCCAATTTATTTTTATTATTTCAAAGCAACATTATAGTTTAATATCCTTGGTAATTATAAAATTATGGAGCTTAACTTTTTGACTCGGAAGTTTTTGTTGATGAACTGTGTGTTTTTAGAAACTGATGCTATTACACATATTTTTTGTGCGTGTGTGTTTGTGAAATAGAGGACTACACAGAAGACATTGCTATGTTTGCAAACAGTTGGTTGGTGCAAACTGCAGATGACACCAAATGTATACCCACACCCTCAGATTTTCCAAATCCGTGCTCCAGTGGAATACCTGCGTTCGAGGTAAGTGTGCTGTGAACGATGGGGCATGTTGGATGTTGCACACATACATTGTGTTTGTATATGTGACACGAAGCAGTTTTAGTGCACACACTACGTAATTACGCACTATTGAATTCAGTAAATGTAACTGCAGCAGGAATAACTTCAGGATTCTTTCAGAAGTGGTAAAGGTAAGGAGTTTCATAAAAGTAGTACTCATGAAAATATGTAGGTGAAAAAAAAAAACAATTGTTTAAAATTTATGAGGATAAATTACTTTCTCTTTCCTGGTAAGAACAGAGAGTCTTGCAAACACATCAGAGAAGTGAAAATGCACGTGTATCATCCAGTGTGTTCTAGTAACTGCTGTCTCTTTCTGCACAGGCAATCTTCTTCAAGTGTCAGATACTGTTGCAGTTCCCTTTTTTGAGCTGCCATGAATACATTGATCCATATTTATATATTGCCAGCTGTGTTAACGATCTGTGCAAGTAAGTGAAGCGATTAGTATTTGCAATAAAAGTTTCTTTCTCCAACAAGAAGAGCAAACACCACTTATATAACTTAACCATGTTAGCAGTTCACAAAATGTAATGGGAAATATGAAACATAAACTGTGCTAACTGCTCTTAAAAGCTCCATGGATAACAGGTACCGTCTGAGTGTGTGATTTAAACACAGATAGAATACAGCACTTCTTTTACATTTTTTGTGCCCCTGATTGCTTTTGGGAATCTAGAGATGTCTATACACACTTTCGAAAATAATGTTTTGAAATGCACAGAATAAAGCATATATAATTACAAAGTAAACTGTGTTGAAATAGAGTTACCAGAATCATAGAACAAATGAATTTCTGATCTGTGTCCTTTTTAATATGCACTTCCGGTCTAATAACTACTGTAGCTTGACATAGTAATGAACATGAACAATATTTTGAGATATCTACAACAGTGATAATTGGAAATGAAAATAATGAAAAAATTAGATATGAATTATTTACATCACAGAGTCACAGGTTCTGCTAGGAACATCGTGGTATGTTGTCTATGTGTATAAATGAAAGAAATGCTAAATATTAGCGGGAGATTAGTGAAAATAAACTATAGTACTTTTCTCACCCAAGGTCGCAGACTCCGCATTCATTTTGCTGGTTAAGAACCTGTAGATTAGGGTAGATACCCAGGAGACAAATCCAGTGAGATCATAATATGTATTCATCAGTTGTACAACTTATTATAAATTACCTGTTGTTGACGTGAAGCCCTTTCTATTAATATTTTTTCAAACATTTACCAGGTAGATGTGATTATCTTGAATGTTCAAGAACATCTTAAGACATTTGAGCATGTTTGCATATTTTAAGTATCCCAAGAAATTAAATGATATGTAAGAATATTGTTGTACAAGACCAGGCTAATTTTTGTTTGAGTAAAACCCCTGGATTGGTATCTTGGGTAGCTTGTTAAGAGATTTAAGTTTATCAAAGGTGAAAAGAAAGAGGAAAGCTTGAAATGAAGTTATTGATGATTACTCTGCTTTGATTAAATTAAGAGTATTATACACACACAAATGTAATAATATTTTCCAGATATTAAAATGAGCTTGTTTGGGATTCCTGCTAATGTCAGTAGGGGTGCAATTATGCCTTTACTTGCATGTATAGTCCCTGAATTTCAGGAATTTTTGGACTGCAGTAGGAGCTTTGAAAGCGTACTCCCTCTGCCTAAAACATGGAATACTGACGGAGTCTATGTCTTACAATGTCTGTACTCTAACTGATTTTATTTTTCATTTAAGTGTTATTTTGTTCCGTCACCCAGTCTCTTTTTTGGGAATCTCTGTAGATAGTCCATTGTCCTTATTTAGCTTTATGTATGGATTAAAAGTTGTTCCTATTCCATGGTGACTCTTTCTTGGCCTGCTCTCCAGTAGTCTTTTCATTTGTCTTATCGTTATCATCCTTAGCGCCCATTTCTCTAGTAGGCTGGGGTGAAGGATCACTTGGCAGATATGTGGAAGCCATTCTCTCTTTATTAGTTGCCCTGTTGCTTGGATGCTTCAGATGCCAAAGTATCAGCGGTTTCAATTAAATTGAATGCTTATGTTTCTCTCATGCAAAGTCCAGGCTGGCAAGTGGTCCTGGGTTTGCAGCACATGTCTGCTCCATGAGTTTTCCGTTGGCTCAGTGACGTGATTGCCGTTTCATCCCCCGAGGCCCATGGTATTATTCTCAATGGCACGGCCAAGACTAGATCACAACTGCCATGTCCAGAGTTCAGCTCTTAGGAAGGGAGAAAAGAAAATAGAGGGCTGGCAGCCTCTTTAAGGAAGTGACCTGTAAGTTTCAGGCACATTCTCACTTCAAATACTTTGTCTAGAGGTTAGAAACATAGGCATAGCTGAAGCAAGGACAGCTGGGAAATGTCTCTGGCTGGGCAGTCGTACTCCCAGCAAAAACTTGTGGGTTCTAATACAAAAAGAAGAAGAAGGACCTGGGCACAGAAAAATAGCCTGCTGCGCTCACTTTCTCTGAAATTTTGTCATTAAGAAGTCTTTCGAAATTTTGATGTATTTAGGCTTTGAATTTTGAGGCCTCATTGCTTTCTTTAGGGTGAATGAAAATAGCAGGATGTTTTTACTAGTTGAGATCAGCTGACAACTAAAGATGTGTGTTTGAGGTGAAGAGTCCAGGCAGAGCAGTCCTGTAATACTAAAGAAAAGGCATTATAATTGAGTAAGTGGGCTGACAAGGGGAGCGAGAAGGTACCAGACTTGCCCTCCAGTATTTCACCTGGGATGACACATACTGGCATTCTTTCCCCTAAAGTAGATTCTCTTCACTTTGTATATTAAAGGACTGTATCTCCAGGATCCTATATCATGAGAATAGACTTGTGAATTCACTGAACACAGATTAATTTCCTGCTTGGATTATAGTAATATGTTTTTATACTATCATAGTATATTTATTTGTTTATACCATATTTACTTAATTGAAGTATATGTTGATTTTTAAAGTTATGTTAGTTTCAGGTGTATGACATGGTGGCTCATTATTTTTATAGATTATACTCCGTTTAAAGTTACTAGGAAATATTGGCTCTGTCTCGTGTGTTGTACATTACATTTGTATCTCATTTTATACCTAGCAGTTTGCAAGGACGCATGCTTTCTTTGCAAAGTGCCTTGAATGTGAAGGAGAGAACTGCTCATTTTATCAGGGAGGGCCTACCAAGGCTCCATAGAGGAGGTGACATCTAGGTTAGAATTTGAAGGAAGATGGAGTAATCGTCCTTGAACTGGTGTCCTCCTGTTTCTGCTTTTGGGATGCGAAACCTAGCAGCAAAGAGATGCCACACCCAAGTCAACTGATTTAAAACAACCATTATTTAATGCTCGATTTCCTTATTAAAGTTAACACAAAGTGGAAAAATAAGCTCATTTCCCCCCTCGGTAAACTGGGATGATAATTTCCTTCTTGCCTGATTGTTGTGTTTTCATACAATGCCATATGCAATGTCCCTAGAATGTTCCTAGAGTAGCATAGACAATGCAGATTTTATTAATAAATGGTAACTATTTGAATAATAGTTACATTGGGTTGGAAAACCAATATTCAGTTACTTTGTTAATTTTCAAAGCCTCCATTAGTTGTAGGAAACAATGCACATATGTAAAGTAATCATAAATTTATGATTTTGTAGGAATTAAACAAGTTTAGCTTACCATATTTCTCAGAGACTTCTTGGAGGTTTAGAATATTTTCTGAGCTTCTGAGGGTCATACACTCAGTCCTTACTTGCTTTTAAAGCTCCGTTAATTGAACTAGATAAGCGCGCATGACTCCAATTACAGTAGCTCAGGATAAGTGCGATTTGAGACAAGCGGCTTTTACAATAGACACTGAAAAAGCCAAGGTTCACAAAATACAACATTCTTAAGGTCATTATCTTGTGAGATATTTAACTATTTAATTTTGATTTTCAGTTGGGTTGAATAACAAGGCTACTACCGTATAAACCCTGTTTATTTTGTATATGCCTTGTTAATCCGCTTTGAGAATTGGCAGAGCTTTTGTATTTGTTTGGAGGAGTTTCTAGGGTGATGATAAGAAAATACTTAGAGATTATTCAGTCTTGGCAATAAACGTAACTAGCTTTGGTAATTTAATCTTGAATTAAGAATCTTCTTCTACATCTTAAATTAAATGTGATCTAATCTTTCACAAGTGCTGCAGATGATTACTGTTGGTTTTATTCCAGTGTGTCGGCTATCAAGAGTGTGGTATCTTGGAAATAATTTTCGTATTGGATGTTTTTGTTGTGATAGAACTTTATCTGCTCTACTAGGATTTATTGAATTCTGAGAGGCTTGGGACGCTTTAGGTGGAACCAAAAAAAAAAAAAAATGTATACAAGGATTCTGGGAAGAATGTCGTAATTAAAATAGAAATCTTTTTCAGTGTCGGTATTCCCCTTGCATCCAAAGAAAAGTGGTGGAGTTCCCGTCGTGGCGCAGTGGTTAACGAATCCGACTAGGAACCATGAGGTTGCGGGTTCGGTCCCTGCCCTTGCTCAGTGGGTTAACGATCCGGCGTTGCCGTGAGCTGTGGTGTAGGTCGCAGACGCGGCTCGGATCTCGCGCTGCTGTGGCTCTGGCGTAGGCTGGTGGCTACAGCTCCGATTCGACCCCTAGCCTGGGAACCTCCATATGCCGCGGAAGCGGCCCAAGAAATAGCAACAACAACAACAACAACAACAACAAAAAAGACAAAAGACAAAGAAAAGTGGCCAAGTTACTGAAAGACTTAGATGAAAACGATTTACCTAGGCTTAAAAGCTGGGATCCCATGGTGATGTGGTTTTTTCATCATCGTACGTGATGTATTATGTATATAACGTGTTACGTATAAACGGATGTCAGGTACTATTGGAATATCCCCCACACACTCTGCGTTTCTTGGGATCAGGAGCTCAGCGGTGTGGTTTCTGTCAATACTTCCTGTGCGATTCTGGATGTGTTTTTTCCTCTCCAGAACTCATGATGATGACACCTATTGCCGAGCAGCCACCGAGTATGCCAGAGCCTGTTCCCATGCTGGCTACCCTATTCAGGACTGGCGAGATGACTTTCCCGCATGCAGTACGTTCTTATTTCCCAAGCCTTGTGTGCTTCTGTTGATTTTAGGCTTATTCTAGTACTCAAAACTTACCCTAGTACTCAAAAGTAGTGAATTGCAAGGACGTGTTGTTGATACAATAACATTGGTCAACCTGCATGCTTTCAAAACCCTGTAATCTTTTCGAGAGAGAGTGAATAAAGCTGACTTACAGCTCTCCTCTCCACCCGTTTTAGTTGATAAGTGTGATGATAGCTTTGTCCACCGGGACTGCATCAGTTGTTGCCCACCAACCTGCACATTCGAGAAACAGTGTCTTGGGAGCAATCTCCGCTGTCTTGATGGATGTTACTGCCCAGATGGTAGGTGCTTCATGAAAGAAACCATGTCTGCACTCGTAGAAGCTAGGACCTGTAATCTGAGAGTCACGGGTTAATGTCTTCTCTTAGGACGTTGGGGCTCTTGCGATTTTCTTCCGTTGCAGGATTTGATCTTGGAGGAATGGCGGCTTTTCTTTAATAAAAAGCCTTGTTTCTGGCATTCTGCTGTGGCACAGTGGGTTCATGATCCAACACTGCTGCAGCTGTGGGTGCATGGGTGCCACCTCTGGCCGGCACAGCGGGTTAAAGATCCAATGTTGCTGTAGCTGTGGCACAGGTCATGTGCCATGGGTGTGGCTGAAAAAGAAAAGTAAAAGGCTATTCCTTTGTTAAACCTGGAAGTTAGAGTTTTGAAGTTACCTATGGCAGATCCTTTGTTCTCTTAAATATTCAAAGATATTTAATTATTTATATTTTTTCGTTTTTAAAGATGAAATCAAATTTAGGAAAAAAGAAGCATTCGCATTTTGGCAGTCCTAGATTTTAGTCCTGTAGTAGTTTTGATATTTGAAATTAGAATTAACATATCAGGACTTCCCGTCGTGGCTCAGCAGAAGTGAATCTGACTAGCATCCGTGAGGATGCAGGTTCGATCCCTGGCCTCGCTCATTGGGTTAAGGATCCAGTGTTGCCATGAGCTGTGGTGTAGGTTGCAGACACGGCTTGGATCTGCCGTTGCTGTAGCTGTAGTGTAGGCCAGTGGCTACAGCTCTGATTCAACCCCTAGCCTGGGAACCTCCACATGCTGCTGGTGTGGCCCTAAAAAGACCAAAAAAAAAAAAAAAATTAACATAGCAAGTGATAGAGGTGGGATTTGAATCTGCTATTCTGATTACCGCGTATAAGAACACTGAGGGTTTACTCAAACCCTTTTATTTCTACAGATTAAAGAAACAGAATCTCAGAGATCTTAAGTGATTTTCTTCCAGTCATGTACTTAATGGAGTGAGGACTACTTGGAAGCAGATCCGTTGACCTCAGTCCATTGTTCTGGCAGTACTAGTCAAAATATTTTGGATCCGTGCCAGGCCTGAACTGTTCGTTACCAGCCAATGATGAGATGAGGAGTGTACACTGACTATGAACCCACATACCAAAATATAAGTCAGTGCTTCCTTCATCTAGAAAGTCTTGCTCTGAAAAAATCAAATAGTAGTGCCCAGTAACTGTCACTTGTTCAACCACCTTTACTCATTAGAGAGAAGCCACAAATGCAGCTCTACTGTACTAGCCCTTTGAATAGCACTGCCTGGCTCTTTATTATCTGTGTGAAAATAGTGTAAAATTTCACTTTTGAGCTAAATACAGATTATACTTTCCCTTCTGTCATCTTCCCTCAAAAGCAAAGAGACATTCGTTGCCCTACTTCTGTACTGTGAATCTTGAATTTTTGATGACAAGTTATGAGGAAGTAGAAAACCATTGAAATAGACCCTTAGAAGGTAGCTACCGACTGAGACAGGGCCAGGCGATTGGTTCCCGCCTTGAAAGTAAAGAAATTTGTGTTTCCGGCACCTAGTGTAAGCAAGTGTTCAATAACAAAAACTGGTTGAATTATTGTATTCAAGGAATATAATCTTTATTATTTCCTTTGAGAATTTGATATGTACTTTTCTTAAATAGGCCTCGTAATGGAAAATGGGACATGCATCTCCTTGGAAAATTGCCCGTGTAATTTTCATGGATTGGCTTATTCAGTTGGTTCAAAAATTGAACAAGAATGTACTGAATGGTATGTGATCAGTGTACAGCCAGTTATTTCACAACTTTACGATGGCATATGTGTAAAGAAATATACTTATTACTTATGTTTGTTCTAAAAACTTCAAGACATAGCCTTAATTTTATTTAAGGTCTGGAGAGGGACAGAGTGGTGGAGGGACCATTTATATTTTCTATTATGATGTAATTCTTCTCATCTCCCTTGGAAACCCTATCAAATCTTATATCCATGTGATGAACTATTGAATTCTCTTGCTATTGGTCATTGCTACTTGGTACATACTCTTTAGAACTTGACGGTTCTCTCGGCCTTCTTTATTCAGTCCTTTAAAAAGTAACTGTCTGTATCACCAATTTTTAGCCATGATGAAAGACTTTCAGAAATTCTTCTTAAATTAGCTCACTAAGATTATTATGGCCAAAAATTAATCCCTCCAGGGTATTCTAAAAAGAACTCTTTTCCCTTTGGTGTCAGTGTGTGTAACTGAAATGCAGTTGAAAACTAAACCTGTTCTTGACAATGATTTGAATTCCCGCCTTTCAGAGAGTGCCTCTGTCCTCCAAAATTCGTATCAGTTTGATGATGGAAGGCGGAATTTATCTTACAAAGGGGACGTCTTTTCTCTCTTTAATGTCTGATGACCCTCAAGGCCACCTTTTAAAATTTTTAGTAGATGAATTAACTTATTAATCTTAATTCTGTATATATATATTTCTCTAGTGATACAGGGAAATATTATGTGTGATCTTTTTTGGTTCAAGCACGGAGAGGACAGAAACGCAAATTCTCTGTGTAATATTTTTGTTCTTGACTAATCTGTACTCCCTTTGTATCATCTTTATTGATTTTTAAGTATGGCATGGAATAAATAATAATTTATCTGCTTATTAGTCCAAATTTATTAGTTAATTGAATTTTGGAGAAATATTTTTCAAGTCAGATCATTCTGAACCTAAAAAAACATGATACATTTTGGTACATTAACCAATATGTTATTGCCAACATTAATACAATTTACTATACATTTAAATCAATATTTTTATCATTTAATTTAGTGTCTGTGTTGGTGGAGTTTGGAACTGCACTGAGCATGACTGCCCAGGTAAATCTTTTAAAATGATTTTAAAGAAAATGTCTTGATTTTCTTGAAATCGAGAAGGAAGTCAGCACTGAATTTTATAAGGTCGTCTCAGAATAAGAGATATAAAGATCTATAAATTCAGAGAGAGGATAAGTGAAAAACTGGGTTTATGATAGCCCTGAGCAGACAACTTTGGTAAAAATTTATTAAAATAGTATGGATCTTAAGAAATAAAAAAATATGTGAAACAGCTATCATTTAATAAATTTTAAATTGAATAAGATAATTTAGTGGGTTTGTCAAACTAATACATTTTAAACACTTTTGTTATTCTCTTTGATGCATGAATATTTACCCTACGTTAACCTCCTACCTTTTAAAGAAAAAACATAATTTCTTCCTTGTTCTCCTCCTTTTTTTTTTTTTTTCTTTCTTCTTTTTTTGGGGTAGTTCAATGCTCTGTTGTGGGCGATTCTCATTTTACTACTTTTGATGGTCGGCATTATTCATTCATCGGAATGTGCCAGTACATCCTTGTAAAAGGAACTGGAAAAGACAAATTCACGATTACTTTACAGAAAGCTCACTGTGAGCAGGTAAGAACATTTCAGTACAATCAGAGGAATATTTGCTTTTTTTTAACTAACTTATCTAGGTTAAGAATGATGATAGAAATGGTATAGTTATTTTCTTCAAAAATAAGACACCAGTGGTTGTTAAGATTCATCATTATTCTATATACCAAAGAAGGAAAACATGTTGATTAATTTATGTTGTACTATTAATTATATCATGCATCCTGATTTCAGAGATATTAATTAAAATATGACGACAGGGAGTTCCCGTTGTGGCTTGGTGGTTAACGAACCTGACTAGCATCCATGAGGATTCAGGTTCAAGCCCCGGCCTCGGTCAGTGGATTAAGGATCTGGTGTTGCTGTGAGCTGTGGTGTAGGTTGTAGATGTGGCTTGGATCTGGCGTTGCTGTGGCTGTGGCGCAGGCTGGCAGCTATAGCTCTGATTTGACCCCTGGCCTGGGAACCTCCATATGCTATAGGAGCTGCCCTAAAAAAAAAAGCAAAAAAAAAAAAAATGACAACAAATATGTCATATTAAAAACTACATACTCATTGCATTTTCTTTCTTAATAATGGTATTTGTATATATAGTTTTTTGGGACATTTCATGCATGACTGCCCAATAGACGGTAAGTTTTTTATTACCGTCAAAACTGCTAACTTAAGGGTTTTTGTCAGAATTTAGCAAGTTTCACATCATTCTGGAATATTTATTTTAGATCTTCAGTCTCTCCCTCTCTTCCCTTTAATTGATAGTTTGATTTTTATGCAGAACCTTGGTTTGGTCTGCCTTCAGTCTATAACACTCATTCTGGAGGATGATTTTAACAAACAAGTGACCCTTAGCCGGGGAGGACAAATCCTCACCAGCCCTAAGCAAGGCTTCCATCTGAATGGTAAGAAGCAAGGCTAATGGTGTGTTTATCCTACGTGGTAACAGCAACAACAACGCAACCTCATGCCGTCTCTCCCGCTGGCTGACCAAGCTGACAGTCACGAGGGCCTGTGTGCTGCCAGGTCCTCGGACAGGTTTAGCGGAGACCACTGTGTTTATGAGACCCGTGTTTATCTCAGGTGGCCTAGAATTTGGAAGAAGAGGGATGCAGGCAAACAGCCAAATTGGCCAACGCAGGGAGCTCTACCGAATATTCTGTGATAATGTGTATGGGAAAAGCATCTGAAAAAGAATGATGCGTGTGTGTGTAAAACTTTGTTGTGCAGAAATTATCACAACATTGTAAATCAATACAACTTTAAAAATATGATGAACTCAAAGATACACGTTGGGACTCTGGGGGGCTAAATGATTAGGCGCAGCTCACCCGCCCTAGTGAAATGGTCAGGAGAGGTTTCTGAAGGAAGGCGTAGCTCCTTGAGCATTTACAGCCGAGGAACTGCCAGGATGAAGGAGACGGGGAGAGTGTTCCAGGCATAACAAGGACAACGGAGTAGTATGTTTAGGGGGAGCTCTAACTAGTTGGCATTGCTGCACCGTGAAGGGGGTACGTGCAGAATATGCAGAGATGAAAATAGGGAAAGAGATGGGGATGAGAAGGGGGAAGACCTTTTTATTTTTTTAAATTGAGGTATAGTTGACTTACAATATTAGTTAGTTTCAGGTGTACAACATAGTGATTCAGTGCTTTTACAGATTATAGTCCATTTAAAGATACTAGAAAACAATGGCTTTTTTCCCCTGTGCCGTGCAGTATGTCCTTGTTGCTTATCTATTTTATACACAGTCGTCTGGATCTCTTAATCCCATGGTGAAGGCTGTGTAGACCGGGCATAGCACTTTGTGGTTTTCCTGGGAGGACCTGTTCATGCCTGTGTTCCAGTATGTTTACTAATGACAGTCTCCTTCGCTTCCATAAATGTCTTGACTTGTATTATAAATTACATGCTTACAGTCAGTGTCATGACAAGGATATTGATTGAACTTGGTATGAAATTGAACGTGTAATTATTACTACTTGGCCGTGTTTGTGTGCGATGATGACAATCTCATGTGTCAGCCAAGTAAGCAATGAGTTTTAATGGGAAGACGGACCTTGTCTTTTTTTATTTTCTTGATAGACTACTGTAACAACAGCACAGGAACGGCTTTGAGACATGTTAGGCAGGAGACACGAGACTGGTTAGAATGTTAGCAGAGCAGGGCACACAGGAATGAGGAGGAACTGATCCAGGCAGTGACAGCAGGGGCGGAAAGAAGAAATAGATGGAAATTTTATTTCAAAAAAAAATGTTGTCAGCTTGGTGATGGGTTGGATTGGGGTTTGTTGGGGGAGGGCAACAAGGGAGTGCAGTGATGGATCGAAGAAAGACTCTCCGATTTCCGGGTTTGGCGACAAGATTGATCGGCAGACGTTGTGGGAGGGATACAGGAGCAACTCTTCTGGTGACGAAGGTCAAGTGGAGTCTTGAATACAAGTTTCTCTTCTGTACGATGTCTCCTAAGATGGTACTTATTTATGCTACGCTCCCCTTTCTGTTGACTCTCTCAAGGGAATGGGGAAATTTTGAAAAAGTGCTGCTTCCTTATTGAATCATGACCAATTTGGGGGAAGTACACACACACACACACACACACACACACACACACACACACACACACATACACACACGTTAAGGAAAAGAGATCCAATTTCAAATGTCTAAGGACTGTCCACCCTGCGAGATGCTTGCCAACTAAAATTACATGTGGTTCTGACAGTCTATTACAAATATCTGCTAAAGTACAACTATAAATGTAATAAATTCATTGAGTAATAAAAATAATAAGAAAGTTAAAAACTAACACAAATAAAAAAAAATCTGCTAGAGACCCAGAAAGGAGGACAGAAGGGAAGTGGAAGAAAAGAAAGCAGGCCCAAGGTTCAAAAACTGGCCCTGGAGCACGGAGGCGGGAACTGAGGAAAAGTCTCTTAGAAGAAAAATCCCGGTGTTGTTCACTAGCATTTCAGAACATTGCCTGTGAATCTCAAAGCTGATTTGTGTATATTCTTTTCCTGCAGGAATCGTTGAAATTCAAACTCTGTCATCATTATTTATTCTTCTAAAAACCACGTTTGGTTTAAAGATTCTCTTTGCTGTAGATGGGGAAAGAATTTATATTCAACTCACTAGTGCGTGGAAAAGAAGAACCTTAGGTCTGTGTGGCACTTTTAATGGGAACATAAGGGATGATTTTCTGTAAGTATAATCTCTGTAGACGAACATGATTTAATGACTGGTAATTTAGAGGGTATAAATTCTTGCATTAAAAATGTTTATTTAATAATAGCTTAGTTATCATTGTTCCAGGCGCTCTACATGAATCATCATATTTAAATTTTGTGGCAATCCCCTGGCTAGTATTTCTGTTTTATAGATAACTAACGAACTGAAGCCCCAGAGTGACAAATGAATACCTCAAAGTCACTTGGCTCAAATACAGTGGAGGTGGACTTTGATTTTAGGGTGTGAGGCTGAGGGCTACCCACAGAGTAACTTTCCGTTATTCTCTCTCTGGCATCTATCAAGCTTAACAATGTTTTATTTTAAGAAAAGTCACTGCATTAAAAACTCTTGATATCATTTGGTATGAATGATAGTAAATCATACTTTTAAAATATTGCTGTCATCTGGTATGAATACTATCTCTAAAGCAACACTTGTAGCACCTGAGTTAATTGAATGTTGTTACAGTTGGTGTTTCATTAGGAGAAAAAGCAGTAAAATGCATTTATACCCCTTGTATTGACGGAGCACTTTCACCTACATGTAAAAAGACAGAGTGTATAATTAAGTGTAAATTTTCTGTGCACCTGTTGCCGGTGCTAAGCGCTGTGGGGTAATTATAGCAATAAGATGTGGTTCCCATCCTCAAGGCGCTTGTGTTGCCGATTGGGAGGGCACAACTGTCTTTAAGAAAGACTTGGTTTTAGGCAAGTTATTAATCAGCAATATGTATAAAAATGTTGAGTTAAATTCCGAAAGCTAAGTGTTGAGCTGTGGGGTCATGGATAGAAGCACGGCTGAATTTTGAGTCGGCGAGTGTGGGCTGAGGAGGCATGGAGAAGCCATTCTCCAAATGCCATTAAAAAAAGGCTTATTCTTCCTGCCTGCAGTTCTTTCCCCTTCTTAACCTTCCGTATGAACTCCTACCATTTTCCAAACCAGCTTGGCCACTCTTTGCTTCGAAAAGTGAGTTACTATGCCACCAAAGTTAATTTTGACTCTGTTACCTGTGACAATCTGTCATTTATCTGTCCGGTTTCCACTTAAAACTGCAAGGACTTTTAGAATAAATACCATGTCCTTAATCTTTACTTTCTTAAGAACTAGTATAGAGCCTCACACGCAGCAGACGGTTGAACTGAAAGGAGGTAGGACTTTCGATGCAGCACCAAGAGGAGACTTTGAATGGACAAGACGAAAGGGCATTTAAAATGTTTAATTTCGAAAGAGAATTTCTTTAATCTTGTCTCTTGTGTGATTACTTTGTCTTTTGGTCATTTAGGTTTTTTGTTTGTTTGTTTCACTTATTACAAGGTCAGAGTATTGATATTCTTCGTCACGTTAAGTGACTGGTTAAGATGCTCAGAGAAGGCATTAAGCCTTCTTTCTCTCCCCTGTTTGTTGGAATGGGTTAGTAGGCAATGTTTGACAAATGACAGATGTGTATTCCTCTTTCTAAGGCCCTCGTCTCCTTCACGTATAAACATTGAGGCCTGATAACAGTGCAAGAGAATGTTTTAAAGTCAGAGATATCTTTCAAAGATTGTTTAGCTTTCTAGCATAAGCAGTTAAAATTCTTTGCATCACAAAATTTAATATGAATCTGCAAACATAGTGGAATGGCAAATATTAGTTACTTGAAAATTTATTTTGTGCGCCTTGTTTTACTAAGTTAACTGTGGTGAGCTGAAAGGCTATGTTATGCAATGAAATGCGGTAAATAAGTGGTTCTATATTTTGGTTCCTGTGGTTTTTGTTTATTGTTTTGAGTGAACTAAATGAAATAAGAGAGCCAAGCTCTGAATCAGCTCCTCCTGGGAATCCCGAGTCCATCCATCACCTTGACCTGTTTTATTGTGCTTTGTGGGGGTGAAGCGGGAAGGAGAGGGAAGGGGGGCGAAGAGCTGGTGCAAGTTCTGCAATTTCTTGGAGTCTTCGTGTTCTCTTCATAATAAAGTGGCATTTTTGATTAGGTGTTTTTTATAATTCGTTACAGTCCTAGAATGGTTTCATCTTGAGGAATAGGAAAAGGAAGGAAAGGGGGAAAGGTGGATTCAAGGTAGGGGCGGTGTGGAGTGGCTTGTGGGGCTCCCTTTTTTTCTCCTGCCTCCGTCACTGTGATGAGTCTCCAAAATGGGGAGAGTGGTGTTTACTTCACCCCCATCTGAAATGGTAATTGCATAAAACCACGTGTGTCTACAATTTGACACTCACTTCAAAGTCTTAATAATGGGCAGCCAATACAGTGTATATTTTAAAATATAGTAAAATATTTCAAGCTTTAGGATTCCTTTGTAAATTAAAAAAATAACATTCTCTTCTTTCCATATTGGAAGACTGAAAAGAATGGAATCAATGGGAGACTAAGAGTGTTATCTTTGCTTTCTAGTTCTCCAGCAGGCATGATAGAAGGTACCCCGCAACTTCACGCCAATGCCTGGAGAGTCTCCTCCACTTGTTTTGCACCTGTCCATGTTCCTGTGGTAGACCCCTGCAACATTAACCAACAAAACAGTAAGTCCTTCTGCACGGAAACTTGGGGAAAAGTTCTGTGTGTTATTATTATCTTGTAAGGTTAGTGGTTTTACTTTCTAATTTCCTTCATTATGAGAAAGTTAATGTAATTCCTTATGTATTTTTGTTTAATGCATATGCCCCTATGTAATCTAGGTTATTTTGAAAAAGAACTCCAGAAAATGACTTTTGTTGACAGGTCTGCATTCATTAATTTGCTTATTTTAGATTGCTCAGAAACCCCTCAGTTTTCCTGCAATGTGAGCTAGCATTTTAGATATTTCAGATTCCTTAAATGCTAAAGAAAAATCTTTGAAGGTATTCCAGTAACACTGTTAATAGGCTTGGGATATCCAACCGTAGTGTGTTGGCATGTGTGAGTTGTCCTGTTTATTACTGTGACATGACGAGTTCCTACGCGCAGAACATGTTACAGTTTTGTAAGCAGGAAGCCAGGGATCTATAGAAGCTTCGAGCCATCCAGTGTGCAACAATTTGAGATGGTCATGCTCTAGCGTTCCGATTTGTAGTGACAGCACAGCTCACAATCCAACAATTTTCAGCTGTATTTTTTTTAACTAAAGCCACAGCAGGCCAGGTGAAAGGCTATTTTACTGCTCAATAAAAGAACACATACTGTATTTTTAAATAAAATCACTTTGTGAAAAAATGAATGTGCATGCTTAAATAGATTTTTTATAATTTAGTCCCTTTAATTATATTGGCTAGTTTACTGTTTTATGTAGTTTTTAAAATTCGTTGTTAACATTGATTGAGTACCCATGAGCAGTTCCTAGAGGTTTTGGATTTTGTAATGATTGCTTGGAGGGATGCCATTGATTGTTCTATGTCATTATCACCAGCTTATGGTTTTGGTTTACTTTCCCTGGAAAAAACATGAGACAATCTTGCTTTTAGTGCTGTCTTTTTTTGATTTTTTAAAAATAGCCACACTTGCAGCCTGTGGAAGTTCCTGGGCTAGGGGTCGAATTGGAGCCACAGCTGCGGCCTATGCCACCATCACAGCAACACCAGATCTGAGATGCATCTGTGACCTACGCTGCAGCTCACTGCAGCACTGGACCCTTAACCCACTGAAGTCAGGGATCAAACCCCCATTTTCACAGAGACAACCTCAGGTCCTTAACCCACTGAGCCACAATGGGAACACCTTGTGTTGGCTTTTTATCCAAGTCCGCTTCTAAACCTGAAGAAGATTGCTAACCTCGTTGTCGTTCCTCTTCTCTGTAGTAAGACGACTAGGCTAGAGTCTTGGTCTCCATGACTCAGTGCTTTTCACCTCACTCCCATTGAACAGTCCCTGCCCCATTCTGTCCTCACCTTTTACTCATAACTCTAGTCCTTCAGTTTCCATTCTTCTTGCTCAAGTTTTTTCTAATTTTCTCATTTCCTTCCTTGATATTCCAGTAAGCTTATTTTTTATGTTTTTAATAACATGTATATGTTGGAAAGAGTCCAGTTGATAAATTCTGGGAGTTCCCATTGTGACTTAGTGGTTAACGAACCTGACTAGTATCTATGAAGACACCAGTTCAATCCCTGGTCTTGCTCAGTGGGTTAAGGATCTGCCATTGCCATGAGCTGTGGAGTAGGTTGCAAACGCAGCTCAGATCGTGTGTTGCTGTGGCTGTGTAGGCTGGCTGCAGCTGCAATTTGACCCCTAGCCTGGGAACCTCCATGTGCCCAGGGTGCAGCCCTAAAAAGACAAAAGACGAAAAAAACAAAGATAAATTCTGTTTCCCTTTGGTCATTTCTTCATGACCTCCTTGATTCTTATGCCATGTTTTGATCACTTTGGCCCCGTGTCTCATGTCTTCTATGACATATATTTTCGATATTATTCTTCTTCACCTTTGCCACAAATTATTTTTTAAAAAAATTCAAATAGGTACATTCAAAAAGATCCCCAAAGAAAGGAAAGTAAATAGATATAAATGAACTCTAATGTAGATTTTGAAGGATATTTTTAAACAAGGATTTTCTAAGTCACTTTTGACTTCGTGTTATTCGGAGTGTGTGTTTGATGTACAAGTCCTGAGGGTACACAATAAAAGCCCCTGCTTGGAGATCCTGGAAATGAGAAATACATTTGTAATGATTATGCTGTTATATAGTCCAAGTCATTTGTTTTCATATACGTGTGCCTAACAATGCAAAAATGTAATACTAAGGTAATTACCATGTGTTTCCAATAATACATGTATTTAAAATACTCAACAAAATAAGTTTAGTATAATCCCTACCCGAATAGTGAAAAATTCGGATCTCTAGTGTCTCATCTTGTGTTTTAAAGACAATGACCACCCGAAGATTAATTTTAGCTGTAAGGAAATCTGTGTAACTGAGGTTTATTGCACCAAGAAATCATAGGACTAGGATTTTTCAGAAAGGTGAAATCTAGATTGTTTTGTTAAATGTGTTTACTCCCATAAAGAATTATTATACCTGATCAGTCATTCTCAGTGGGAAAGTCAACAAATTTCAGGAAGTGATTATACAGATCTCCCTAAATGGCTTGGTAGTTACATTTCATAGCCTTTAGCATATGTTCCATTCCCAATTTCTCTTCATTATGCATTTGTTTATGCATTCATACATTCGTTTATCAAACATCATTGAGCTCCTTATGTTTACCAGACACCGCGCTGTGCCTTGTGCAGAGACTGTGTCCACTGACTGTGCGATATCTGCCTCATTACCATTCACCTGAGATTCCACTGCAGTGAGGCCGTACCCACTCCTTTCTGGATAATTATGTATTCCAAGGAGCTGCCACAACGTCCGCCATCTGACCCTAGTTTTCTTGTGTGTGGATGTCCGGAGATGACTCTGCTAATCCTCATCGATTCTTTTTAGCAGATTTGGGATGATTTCCTAAGACGATCTTCAGGCAGTGGGGTAATCGAAGCCACTTCTATCAATTAACCCTTCTATTCCTCAAACTATTCAGCTACGACACAGTATTTTTCTTAGAGAATATTAAATATGGCTTAAGTGGTGTCAGCAATATTACCATCAGTAAAAACACCCCCCCCAAGTGTAAATATTGGAAATATTGGCTTTTATTGGAAGTCATATTCAACACATATTTCTAGGAAAGCAGGATGCTTGAATGATGCTGGACTTTGATGCTTAGGGATGAGGGCTAGACGAGTGAGTGAATGCTGATGGGCTTCTCTGTCCGCCAGTTGGCTATGCGGCGCACTGCGATGCCATCCACCAAGAGCTCTTTGCTCCTTGCCACATCTACATTAGCCCCGGGCTCTACTACCAGCTGTGCCGCCATGATGCATGCAAGTGTGGGAGCCCCTGCCTGTGCAATGCCCTTGCCCACTATGCCTACCTCTGTGGCCAACGTGGTGTGCCCATCAACTTCAGAGCTCAGGTTTCATTCTGTGGTGAGTATGATGGCACTGGCCCTGCTAAAGGTGATCCGATAACGCTCCAGAGATGCTTGCGTTTGTAACTGCTGCTTTTATTTTGTAATGAAAAGTCAATATTGCTCCAGTTATTTGAAGTAGTGTTATCATGTGCAAACATGAAAAAAGATGAACTACTTTCTTAAAACTGGAGCTCTGTTGGATAAGACGAATAGATTTTGACTTTCTTTACGATAAGTAAAGTTAGAGTGTCAGTCTTATAGTTTGAAACGTGCAGCAGAAATAATTTGAAAAACCTGAGAAAATTCTTATAGAAATATCATATCTAAGTATTGAAAAGTATGGGAAAGCGTCTTCCATTGTGACACAGGTGATTTGTAGTGAAACAGGTAAATTACACAACAGGCAATTATTACCTCAATTTCTCAGTTATTATCGAATTTCTCAAGACGTCTTAGGGCTTGAATCCTCCTGATTGTGCTGTCTGTTGCTCTCATGCATGGCAGATCGTTTCCTGTCCTTATTGTTCTGTAATTTCTTTTATGGGCTCATCGTTGTTAAGGCTGCTCACCCCACCAATTAGAAGCTTTCGTAACCTGGTTTCAGGAGCATCGTTCTCTCCACCTCTTCATTCCTCAGAGGTTTCACAAAACTCTTTCCTTAATCCCCGGAGTGAAGTAATTACTGGCCAGATTTGACGATAATTTCTCATCTTGGGCTTTCTAGGACAAAAGTAATGTAAATTCATACACCAAACATGTGCAGGATGTAAATCTGGAATTTGTTTCCTCAGAGGATACTTTATTTTATCAGAGACCCCACAGAGTTAGATAAACTTCCTTGGCATCTCCCTGTGCTATAAGCAGATTTCTTCTAGTCCAGGACTTGGCAAATTACGTGCTTGGCCTTCCTGTGTTTTTGTGAATAAAGTTGACTGCCCATATATTTGCGTATTGTCTATAACTGCTTTTGAGCTACAAGGGCACGGTTGAGTGGTTGGGACAGAAACGGTGTGGCTTGCAGAGTTGAAACGATCCACCACTTATTTCTGTCCAAAAAAAGTTGGCTGACCCCTGCTGTAGTCCATCTTTTCAGCTGAGGATGGAGATATTTTTGCAGGTCCGAGTTAAGGCTCTCCTGGTTCCTTGCCTTGTGAAGGACCAGCTTTCATTGTCCATTCCCGCAAGAGTTAAATATAAAGTCTAAGATTACTGGGACTCACCTTACCTTACTCCTTAAAGTTCTGGATTTTATTTCCCTCTTTACTTCTGGCACCTGGGGAGGTGGCCCTTCACCCCCTTTTACTTCCCACAAGGTCAATTCCATGTTTAACACAGTTTAAATTATGTTTATCTGGCATTTTTGAGGTATTGGTACAAGCGTGTGTTTTTTGTTTTTTTGTTTTTTGTTTGTCTTTTTTGCTATTTCTTGGGCCGCTCCTGCGGCACATGGAGGTTCCCAGGCTAGGGGTGGAATCGGAGCTGCATCCGCGGGCCTGCGCCAGAGCCACAGCAACGCGGGATCCGAGCCCCGTCTGCGACCCACACCACAGCTCACGGCAACGCCGGATGGTTAACCCACTGAACAAAGGCAGGGACCAAACCTGCAACCTCATGGTTCCTAGTCGGATTCGCCAACCACTGCACCACGACGGGAACTCCCAAGCGTGTTTTTAGATGATTTCAGTTTGCCTACTGAATCTGTTCTGTTGGTTTTAAAAAGAACTTGGAAGGGTTTAGAAAAAGTATAAACATGATTAAAAGGGCGAAAAACAGGACCTATGAGTATGGATCAGTAAAGTCAAGCTTTGTCTTATTCGTAGAAGACCAAGCGTTTCCCTAGGAGTCCGTAAGGCCATAAAGAAGACAGTGTCAAGGGCAGCGGCAAATAGATTTAAAACGTAAGGACGGGAGGTTTATTTAGACGCGTAAAATACCTTAAATGTTTTTTGTTAAATTATGGCACCGGCTAGTTAAGAGTGTTGTGGCATGTCACACTCAAAAATACTTCACAGAGAAATTCTCCACTTCTGTTACACCTCTTTTGAGGCCAAGAATTGTTCTCTTGTTTGTTTATTTGGGTTATAGGATTCTCTAATAGTCTAGGTCTATTGCAAGACATTTTTTTTTGTTTTTTCGTGATGTATATCTGCTGTAGACTGATAACCCAGCACAGAAGGCCTCTGTGCCCTGCGGAGATCTTTCTCATCGGTGCTTCCTCATCCCCAGGGGTGGTGTGCCAGAAGGGCATGCTGTACCATCACTGCGCCTCCTTCTGCCGCCGCTCCTGCGTCTCTCTCTCTTCTCTGGAGCAGTGTCCCGAGGACTGTGCTGAAGGCTGCAGCTGTCCTGAAGGCAAATACTATGAAGACACACTTAGCTTTTGTGTGCCCATGTAAGTAACAGAAACGGGCCGACAGCATCCAGCTTTTGTCTCTTTTCTCTCTTAAAGGATAAGCGGCCTTTCATGCTTGCTGCATTTCTTTCTTTTTTTGAAAAAATCTGATTGATTCAGCCAAATTTATTGGAAATATAAATTTCCTCCATTATCAAATAGTCACTTTCCCATAAAATGACCATGCATGTATTCAAAGATCTGCTGGTAAGTTGTTTCTTTTCTCTTTCTTAATGTCTCCACCGTTGTTTATTTATTGTTTACCTGTACATGTTCACACATCGCTGCAGAAAGAGCTAAGGAATCTCATGGTCAGTCCTGAGGTTTATTCCCACCTGCACGCACCGTATCAAAAATAATAGCATGTTATGTTTCTCTGTCGTGTGGCAGATTTTAGGAGCGGGATTGTAGCATCTCTCCGTACTCAGAAATGTCTCAAATCTCACAGGAGATAAAGACTTGTCCCCTACCTCAGGCGAAGTGCTGTATTGGTTGTGTTTCTGTGAAGTGCCTTTAGGAACTTTTTTGGCGACAAAACCAACATAGTTTGTATTGTGACTAAAACAACGCAGCGTTTGAATTTTAGAAAACCAAACCTGAATCTGCACAAGACGTCACCTTTAAGCGGCTCCTGCCGTTTGCGTAACAGCATTGCCGAGTCTCAAAGAATAATGTCTTTGTTGGAGTTTGCCTTAAAATTGCTGGCACAGATGGCACCGTAAGCTCGAACTTCAAAGTTGTGTGTGTGTTTTTAACTACATCCTATTTTGTTAATTTAATCTCTTTTTCTTACAGCTCTCACTGCCGGTGTCATTACAGAGGCAGCGTTTACCAACCTGGAGAGCTCATTCCAACACCCTCAGGCTTATGGTAGATTTCGGTTATTTGGTAGATGGTGATTGCTCCTGACCAATAACGTAGACTCATAACTTCTTAACCCAAACCGTAATTGAAATATGGCTTCTGTTATTTGAAAAATATAATCTGAACGTAAACTTTTAAACCATGTACGAATGTATGTATGTATATAGCATTTATGTGGGTAAGCTCTTTTACATACATGCAAATGCACAAGTAGTGTATTGCAAGTGGAATGCCTACGTCTTGTGTTCATAACAACGGAAAAGAGCTATGAATTGAAGTGTTAGGCAGCGAAATGGAAGGATTTGATCCGTCTGGTTCTCAGATAAGAGTTCGAACTGAGATGAGCGTTCAAATACTGTAAGTTATTGAGTCTTATGGCTCATTCACTGGCTCAGAAAAAGCAAGTCCAAAATGGAATTAACTAGGTCCCACTCTGGAGTCACAGTACTGCCTCCCCACAATGGTCCTGGGGAGAAAACTCTCACTCATAGGATAACACTCATTCGAGCTGTAGCCTGTGAAAAAACGCAGGCCCGTCTGTGCAACAGCCCTCATCCATCTGTATTCACCTTAACCTCCCTCTGTTAGTTGCAGCACAGATGCCCACAGGTGGAAACATAGGTCAAGTAACATAACAGTGATCCTGACAACGTGATGTCTAACCATTGCTGCGAACCTTCTGCAATCTCGGCACTGCTCTAAGTGTTTTATGTCTATTATTAAACCACTCATCCCTGTGATGCTGAGATGTAGGTACTCTTGCTGCAGCCCCAGTTTACAGGTGAGGCAAATGAGGCACAGGCAGTGTAGCAACCTGGTCACAAAGCTGGACTCATTCTCAGACCAGCCTGGCTCCACAGCGCTTCCTCTATTGCCTGTTTGCTCAGTGCCTGATTTCATATTCAAGGCAGAATATGGCTTAGGCACAATTTATATTCATTTTTATTTTTATCTTCCTTCCTTCCACCGCTCCATCGAGATGCAAAGACCGTCTTGGATCTGTCTGTAGTAGGCTGTACTCTGAGCCACAGTTTCCCAATCCAGAAGTCTGGGAGTCATCCTTGATGCCTTCCTCCTGTTCAACACCCCGATCCAATAAACCCCCAATGGCTGTGGATTTTGTTTTCTACTTACAATTGAAATCCGTTCCCTCCTTTCCATAGCCGCTGCCTTAGAAATATCCTCCCCGTCTCGTCTCTGGGCCTTTCTACCCGGCCTTCTTTAGTCTTGTCTCCTTCCATTCTATCAAGACGTTGTCTCTCTCTTGAAGTTACCATAATTTAATCTATTTGAGTAAACCTGGCAAAAACAAGTGAATCTCCCCAGCTCATTGAGAAAAAAAATTCCTTTAGTATCGTGACTTTATTTGCCGTCCCTATCAAAGCGCCTGTGTTCCCGAAGAAGTAGGATCTGAAAGGCCTAAGTCTGTGACCTGAGACCTCACGGTCTTAGCTCCTCGCCGCCGTACACAGCGCGAGTGACTCACATTTCCGAGGGTCAGCCTAGTGTTAGAATGAGACAGAAGCATATTTTTCATGTGACAAGGCTCTTCTGTGTTAGTCAGCTTCTTCCGCTGGGCTCAAATATAGAAAACACCATCCAGTCCAGAGCCGGAGGAAATACTGTTCGTGGTGGGCTTATTGAGAACTTGTTTTTTTTTATCATGATATCCTTCTGAGGCATTTTCAAGATTCCCATTGCCTTTTTTTTTTTTTTTTTTTTTTTTTTTTTTGTTTTCGCCGTATGTGCTGACATTGGAACTCAAGTTGCAAAGTGTGACTCCACTGCATCCTTCACGCTGCTGCCAGTGTAACTTTTATAGAATTCAGACCAACCATATCACTTCTCTGGTTAATGTCTTTAGTGACTCACTTTAGTGACTCAGTCTTAGTAGGGCTTGTCCTTTGACCCTTTGCCCTCTGCATCTCCTGTCACTCCCATGTGACCCTCTATTGCAGAGAAAGCTGTCCTGCTCCTGTGTGGCTTTGTACTGTCTCTGATGAGTGAGAGCCTTCCTACTTTATCTGTATCTTAACCTCCATCCCTTCTTCAAAAATGTCCAGACTTTATCTTCTTTGTCCTGAGGACAGTTGGCCAACAGATTTTTACATATTTTCGGTGTTTTACTTCTAGATCTTACAGAGGAAAAAGCACTCCCAAACTCGTCCTTTCTGAAACATTTCCATGTTGCATGCATATCACAGTGGGTGATTACTTATTTGTGTGTCTTTATCTCCTCCTAGAAGGTAATAGGCACTTGAGCGAAGTCTATGAATTTTGGTCTTTGAATGTCTCGTGCCCACTGTAGTGTTGTACACATGGGAGTCTATGATAAAAAGGTGTTGAACTAAAGTGGCTCTCTTCAAATTGGACCTAAACCAGTAACTTATTTGTAACCAATTCTGTGGAGAAAATCATATTTGTATACGTATCAGCCTATTATTATTATTGCATGTTACATTGTTTTGGAAATACAGGAAGCAACATTATTGCATGTTACATTGCATGTTACATTGTTTTGGAAATACAGGAAGCAACAACAACAGAGGTTTGGGTTCAGGAATTAACTCTTTGTTTACTTCCACCAGCCAGTGTTCCAATGGGACTGTGAAATGTGATGAATTAGCAACGCCCTCTACTGGTAAGATCTAGATAGATGTTTTCCTTAAAGAGAATGTAGCTCTGGCACTGCCTCTGCTCTTAGGGCAGAAATTTTTAATCCATCGAAGCCCTCCTCGCCAATGTGCAGGGAAGAATAGCCTTGGGAATGTTTCTCAACATGGTGCTCAGATACTTCCTAACGTCTTTAGTGTTCAGAATTATAGTATTTGTAGGACAGTGTTGGGTGAACACGTAAGGCTGCTGAGCAGAGCCGATCAGCCCAGGGCTGCTGTTTTGATGCCGTGTGCCCCGCACCACCCCAGCTGCTCCAGGCTTTAGGGACCTGTATCCAGGCCCTTCGTGGAACTCACCTGTGCCACAGCATTTGGGAAACCCTACTGCAGACCAGCATTTCTCAGTTCTAATGTGCCCACCATCACCTGGGGATCTTTTAAAATGCTGATTCTGACTCAGTAGGTCAGCAGTGATGCCCGGGACATTGCTATTAATGGCCGAAGAGAGGCTGGGACCACTGGTTTCTGGGCTACGTTACGAGCAGCAAAGCTCTAGGAGTGACACCCTCAGTTCCGACTGGTTCGTAAAGCGACATCAGCTGCCATCTCTCCTGAGCATGCCATTTTACAGTTGCACATCAGTCCCGAAGATCCTATAAATTAGGGGGCCCTTTCTATTATTTATTTTCACCACACAAAAGAACCTCACGTTTTTGGTCACTGTGGAGAAATTCTAGGCAAATAATAATCAAAACTACCTTTTGCTGATTTTAACGGACAGGAAAAGTATAGGCTGATAAAACGAATTGTGAGCTATTGCTTTGTTATTTATTTGCACAGTTAAGTATATATTTTATAAATGAGCTTTATGCACTGGGTTTAATTTATGAGGATTCAGGCTGGCTGGGGCTTCTTTACAGCATGTGTTCATGGACCCCACGCATAGTCAGTAGCTTCTGCCTTTGCCGCATTTGGTTCAGGGTGGCTCAGAATTGGAGAAGAGGAATCCCCGGTGCCAGACTTATCATGGAGGAGTCTCCACGATGCCTTTTGCCCCCAGATAAGGGGCATTATTTAATCCCCCTGAGCCTCAAAGCCTTTTGGAGAGATATGTAGCCCCTAGTCTGCCTCGAATCATGCCCCTTTTCTGCACGTTTGCATTCCAGTGAGGACTGATGTGAGTAATGACTCAGAGGTTGGAAAGTATCCTGTGCTCATTATGAACACGTAGCTTTGCGAGAGTTTAAATGTGCTGTATTGTTAGTCCTCAAAAAAGGTAAGGTGAGTTTGGATTAATCCAAGTCTCCTGTTTCTTCATCTCAGAAAACGATGTGCTAGTTGCTTAGTTAGTGGTAGTTATGGAAGGCAGCTAAGGTTTTCAAATGCAAAATAGATTTTTGGAAATTTTGTTGATTGAAGGCGAGGGAATGTTCGTAAGATCATGAACTAAAAATCACAGAGTAAGGTCAGTTATTACTGGTAAAATGCATTGTATTTTATGGTGAATTGTTTTGATGACACATGCATGTAAATGTGTCGGTCTTTATGGGTCAAATACAAAGTTAAGGGTCTTAATCTGTGCCTTGTCCCTCAAGTTCACGTCTGCCCCGAGGGAAAACAGTATTTCGACTGCAGGTTTCCTGACCCCGAACTACCAGCTGGTGGTGTAAATTGTGAAACTACGTGTGCAAACCTGGCGATGAACTTCACGTGTGCCCCATCGTCACCGTGCATAAGTGGCTGTGTTTGTGCTCCAGGGTAAGCCTCTCTTTTTTTTTTTTTTTTTTTTTTGATAATGCAGAATATTTAGGATTTGATAGAAAACACAAGCGTGCTTAAAAACATTCTTTACAGAAATAGCTAAAAGCACTGTTCTGATTGGTAGTTAATTTTGAGTTGGTAACTAGAAGACATAATATTGTCATTATTTTTCTATGCTTATGTAACACATTCCATGTTATATGTGAGATACTACATATCACATAGAACACATGATTAAATAATGTCGGAATATGTTATATATACAGTAGAATTAAAGTAATGCAGTACCTTGAGGGGAGAACTCATTTCAGGTTGGACTGGCACTTACCTCCCTGATTCACCGCAATTTTGGGAAGGTGATGGTGAGCCACCTGCATTCAAAACTCTTGAAGTGCCTGGTTTTGGTATATTGCCCCGTTACTGCCATTGATGTTAAGTTATATGATTGATGCCAACTGCTTCATCTAATGGATGTTACAGAAAATGGTACGTCAAGACTACTTAGGGCAGTAGGTGGGTAACAGTGGGAGCTCTGGCTTCAGATACACTTATTTCAAATCCCAGCCTTGCTGATATTAGCTGAGTGATTTTTCTGCAAATTCCTTTAAAGCCTCAGTTAGGCATTGTGGGATGTGGTGTGTGAGTACATTCAATAAATGTAGGTCACCACTTTATGGCAGCATCATCTGCTCTTAGCTTTATAAGTTTCCTTTAGTAGCAGGAGTGCCTAGTATACCTAGAAGGCAAATACAGGATCTCGTGGCTGTTGGCTTCCTTGCAGGCACACATAGAATCTGGCCTCGCTGGCCTTACCTCTTCTGGTAATGAAGAGAGGCAGTGCACAGAGGGAAGGACACCCAAGGCAAACAGGTCACCCATTCTTCCTCAATAAACTTATTCACACAAAGTGATTCCTGGGCTCAGTTCACATAAACCAGGAACAAAGAAGAGAGAGGTTTTGTGGTCTGTTTCCCAGGAGAGTCACGTTTGTCTAAATGGCCCCATCTGGACTAGGCCGAGGAGCTAAGTGACTTGGGACTGGCCCAATCTCCTTAGAAAGGGAGGACAGAGAAGGGAAAGACCGAGGCCTTGTGTGGGAAGATAAGGGCAGGTAGAAATCAGGCCATAGAGCAGATGAGCACAGAAGACATTTTAGTAAAAAGTACAAGGGAAGTAAAACCTTTATTATGGTAAAATAATTGAACCCTGCAACATTGCTGGATTTATTTGATTTGATTATAACTCAGGGATGCATGGCTGATTAGATAAAACTACATCCTAATTTTGTTTCATATACTTGTGGTTGATGCTATTATTCAAAAAATATCTATTTGCTGTCACCTTTGACTTTTAGTTCAACAATGATTTATTAACTTGCTAGTCAAATTTCATTACAAAAACTTAAAGTAATTTTCTCCCACCTTCTCTTATTTTATTGAAATATAGTTGGAATTGACTAAGAGGCCTCTGACTGATTTAATTTTGTTATACAAAATTTTCTGTTATAAAGTTGTTTGTGGAGATATTATTTGAATTGCCTTCCATGTGACCTTGGCTGGCTTACTTTAGGACAAGCCAAGTGTCACTGGTTTTCCTGGGGCTTCTCATAGTGCCAGCAATCCGTTGAGTATAAATGGGCCACATATCTTAGTTTAGAAATCATTATGGATTAAAGAAATGAAAAATAACATAGTGGAAAGAATCATATGGAAATGGGTTCAAACACTGGCCCTCTTTCTTAGCTAAAGTACCTCCGGGGAAATTTAAACACTTGGAGTCTCAACATCCTCTTTTTAAAATGCGTTTAATAATTTAATAATATCTACTTCATAGATGTTTGAATATATACAGCACTCAGTCATAGGGTAGGCGCTCAGTAATGTTTATTTTATTACTTACTTACCCTGCGTCTCAAACCTACTTAAAGCAGACAGTTCACAGTGATTTATAGTTTTCTTCTTCCTTCTTCCAGTTTTAATTAGTTATTAAAATCTTATCAGTCATCAGCATAATTGTTTAAAACCACTGCTTTGGGGAGTTCCCGTCGTGGCTCAGTGGTTAATAAATCCGACTAGGAACCATGAGGTTTCAGGTTCGATCCCTGGTCTCGCTCAGTGGGTTAAGGATCTGGCGTTGCCGGGAGCTGTGGTGTAGGACACAGACGTGGCTCGGATCCCGCATTGCTGTGGCTGTGGTGTAGACCGGTGGCTACAGCTCCAATTAGACCCCTGGCCTGGGAACCTCCATATGCTGAGGGTCCAGCCTTAGAAAAGGCAAAAAAACAAAAAAACAAAAAACAAACCCACTGCTTTGGTTGGTTATATGAGAATTGTGGTTGGAGTTCCTTTCGTGGTGCTGTGGAAACAAATCTGAGTAGAATCCTCAAGGATGTGGGTTCGATCCCTGGCCTCGTTCAGTGGGTCGGGGATCCCGTGTTGCTGTGAGCCTTGGTGTAGGTTGCAGACGCAGCTGTTGCTATGACTGTGGCTATGGCTGGCAGGTGTAGCTCAGATTCCACCCCTAGCCTGGAAACTTCCATATACCGTGAGTGCGGCCCTAAAAAGCAAAAAAAAAAAGAAAAAAGAAAATTAAAAAATTGTGGTTATAAACATTTAGTAGAGTAAAATCTGTAAAAATATTAAATCACTATGCTGTACTCTTGAAGCTAATATAATGTTACAAATCAAGTACAATTAAAAAATTACAAATGTGTATAATATTTTAAAAGAAAAATGAGAATTGAAAAAAATGAATTGTGGTTCATTTAGGCGAGCCGTTGTTTATCTAAACAACGAATCATCCAGTGTTTATGAAACACCTGGTGTTTGGAACATTGGGTTAAGATACAGAGATAATGGTACTAAAATGCATGTAAACGGTAACAATAGAATCTACCTTATGGAATTGTCATTAGATGAGTCAATGATGTATTAAAGTGCATAGAACACGTCTGGCCCATTGCAAACACTCAAAAATACTCGTTTTTGTTACTGTTTTTATTTTCTCGGTAAGACATCAAATGATGTATTTGCAGTTCATTTGATGAATCATCCAAAAAAGGTTTGTACGAATTGCTCTGAATAGGGAGTATGGTACATATGAGATTGTACTGAAAAGGTTGCACTAAATTGAGTCTTAAGTGATGAGTAAAAATCTTTTAGTTTTCCAGGCAGAAGAGAGGTTGCAGTGCCCAGGGAACACTGCTAGACTGGGAAGGTTGAGAGGAGAAATTATGGACTCTAGGGCACTGGTGTCTGAAAGAAAGAAATCCGAATGAGATTATGCATCGTTTGTATAGATATGTTCGTTTCTTCAACTTTATTCAACAGTCGAGTGCCTGGCACGTGCGAGGCACTGGAACACAGCCATTAGCAAGTCATGCGTGGTCTTTTGGATGGAACTTGAAGGGGACCATGTGTGTATTGAATAAGGAATTACTGTTCTGTGTTAGATGAGCCACGCGTGAGGAAGCGGAGCACAAAAGGAATACACATGATCATTTCTACTTGAGAGAAGGGGCGGGAGTTCAGGATTCCTGACCTCTGTGTTAATTTTTTTGTTTCTGTTTTTGTCTTTTAGGGCCACACCTGTGGCATGTGGAGGTTCCCAGGCTAGGGGTCTAATAGGAACTGTAGCTGCCGGCCTACACCACAGCCACAGCATCGTCAGATTGGAGCTGCGTTTGTGACCTACACCACAGCTCACGGCAACACCGGATCCCTAACCCACTGAGCGAGGCCAGGGATCGAACCCGCCACCTCATGGTTCCTAGTCGGGTTCCTAGTCTTTTCCCCTGTACCAGGAGGGGAACTCCCTATGTTAATTTTGATGGCAATGAATTCTCACATTTTAAAGCAAATTTGGGAAAAACTTTATCTACTTCTATTAGCTAGGTTTGAATGTTACTATACTATTTTATTTATCATTTTAATTAATTATGATTGTATTATTATTTAAATTATTACATGTATTATTAGTTTTTATTATTATTTAGGAAAGCCATTTTTAAGAAAGGATTTAAAGAATATTGAAAAATATATATGTGTATATTTATATTATGGGTATTGAAATATATATTACATGTATTATGTATTTAATTTTCATATCAAAATATTTTGATAACCTGCAAAATTGATTTTCCTTGACAATATGAGTAATGCTTTTATTTTAATTTTTATATTCATAGATATTTTAAGATATTTTCTTATGGGGTAGTTTATCATGAGGAAAATAACACTTTGAAGGAAACTAACATTCAAAAGTTGATATGTCAGTAACAGTAAAATGCGAACTATTTGAAGTAACGGTGTGTTATTCATGACGCCTCCCATCTAAGCTCCCGTGATTTTCACCCTGAACACTCACACAAGAAGCTTTTGATGATGCTCTCTGTCCTGTCACAGAAAGCATTGTCCGTTGTTTTCTCAGAGTATTTTTAGACTCACAGACGCTTCTCCTAAGTAGCAATATTGAAGAAAGGGAGCCTCCCTTGCTCTTTAGTTGTTTTTCAGAATGTCTCCCTTTACCCAGAAATTTAGGCCTCTGTCTCCCTTTTATTACACAGAGGGATAACGAAAGTTTAAGCTCTTCCGTCTTGGAGTTCCCGCTGTGGTGCAGCCTGTTAATGACCCAGCACATCTCTGGTGTTGCCAGTTGATCCCCGCTGGACGCCGGGGTTAAGGCTCCAGTGTTGCCGTAGCAGTGGCATAGGTCACTGGTGCGACTTGGATTAGATCCCTGGCCTGGAAACTTCCACATGCTGCCGGTGCAGCTGAGAAAGGAAAAAACCCATCTCGTATCCAATAATTTGCCTGACCTTTATTTATTACTGCGATGTGCACGGTACTGTGTGGAAAAATAGGGAGAAAGACTGAATTCACCTCCCCCACAGGCCAGAGAGAACATGCTCAGGACAGTGTGATACACAGAGACGGCTCTGAGTTTGAAAACCCTGAAATTCGTGGTTAATATTAAACAGCATTTCCTTCTTGTTTGAAAGCATGGCGGAGCACAAAGGCAAGTGCTACGTTCCCGAGAGCTGTCCGTGTGTCTGGAAAGACTGGGAGCGCCTCGCGGGGGAAGCGGTTGCCACACCGTGTTACACGTGGTAATGAGATGCGTCTGTTTCCCCGGGAGGTTTCCTCGGCGACGCTGTGGCTTCCCTCGGCTTGTGTTGGCTTAATGGGCTTGACTTCAGCCAAAAGCAAACCGAGTCGGCGGAAAGAAGGTGTTAAAGACTTTGAGGAGTTGCCGGGAGCCCTTACCCTCCGTGGGGAGGTACCATTAGCTTTTAGGCCTGCTTGTTCAGCCCAGGAAAAGAATGAAATATGACAATTTGAAAATGTTATACCTTGGAGTTCCCGTCGTGGCGCAGTGGAAACGAACCCGACTAGGAACCATGAGGTTGCAGGTTCGATCCCTGGCCTTGCTCAGTGGGTTAGGGATCCGGTGTTGCCATGAGCTGTGGTGTAGGTCGCAGACACGACTCGGATCCTGCATTGCTATGGCTGTGGCGTAGGCCGGCAGCTACAGTTCCTATTAGACCCCTAGCCCGGGAACCTCCATAGGCCTTGGGTGTGGCCCTAAAAAGGCCAAAAAAAAAAAAAAAAAAAAAAAGTAATAGCTCAGGTTTATAAGAATGCATAAATGTTCCAAAGAAAAGTCACAGTTGGCAGAAAGTCTTCTGTTTGGAACTAAGCCAGAAGAATCCCGTAAAGTAAAACTGAATATAATTTTCTCGAATTGTGGATTCAAGTTCTGACATCATGAGTGTCATGTCTGAGTTATTTAAAGGGACTCAAGGAGAGGAGATAGCAGTGTCATCTACACCAGCAGGCCCATGTTTAGTTTTTCATTCCACTACTTTTTCCGGTGTGACCCAGGCACGATTTCTAGAATTCGCTGTGATGTCTGATGATTTAAACACAGTGGTAAATAGATAGCTGATCTATCACTGTAATAAAATGTACAGTTAGAATGAATGGGCTGTGTTTAAAAGCGCTCTTGGCTCAGTGAATGCTCTTGATTACAAACCTTCCAGTATTTATGGTGCTCGAAAAATACCAGTTGGAATGAAGTTTCTTAGAAAGGTGAGAGTGTTCGTATCGTTTTCTCACAGTGTCTGTCGACGAGGCATGTTCAATTGCACGTATTATCCGTGCCCAGCCGTGTGCACAGTGTATGGGGACCGGCATTATCATTCCTTTGATGGGCTGGAATATGATTACATCAGTGACTGCCAGGTATTTTTGATAAAGGTATGTCACAGTTACTTACTTTTATTTATAATTATGTAAAGACAGTGTAAAATACAAGTATGGTAGATCATGGCATATCAAATCCATATGTCATTAATAGAACCTATAAACGTTATAGCAGTTTTCAGGAGTTCCCATTGTGGCTCAGCAGGTTACGAACCCAACTAGTATCCACGAGGATGTGGGTTCAATCCCTTGCCTCTCTCAGTGAGTTAAGGATCTGATGTTGCCATGAGCTGTGATGTAGGTTCCTGGTGCAGCTCAGATCTGGCATGGCTGTGACTGTGGCAAAGGCTAGAAGCTGCAGCTCCAGTTTAACCCCTAGCCTAGAAACTTTAATATGCTGCAGGTGCAGCACTAAAAAAAGCAACAACAGCAACAAAAAATTATGGTAGTTTTAGGTTAATTTTCTTGACTCATTTTATTATTATTATTATTATTATTATTATTATTTTGTCTTTTTAGGGCCGCAGCTGTGGCATATGGATGTTCCCAGGCTAGGGGTCTAATAGGAGCTGTAGCTGCCAGGCCTGCACCAGAGCCACAGCATCGCCAGATTGGAGCTGCGTCTGTGACCTACACCACAGCTCACGGCAACAGCTGGATGCCTAACGCACTGAGCAAGGCCAGGGATCGAATCCGTGTCCTCATGGATACTAGTCAGGTTCGTTAACTACTGAGCCACAACGAGAACACCTCTTGATTCATTTTAAAGTTTGATGATTTGTAAGTAATAGGCTAATTCATTAACTTTCTGTGCCTTTGTTTTCTCATTTGTAAAATGGGGATAATAATTGTACCTATTTCCTGGGGTAGTTCTTAAGATTGAATGACATAAATATGTGCAAAACTCTCAGACAGTGATTTCTATTTAATAACTGCTCAGTAAATGTCAGCCATTTTTATTTTTTATTGGCTTAGTTTGGTAGCAGTCAAAAAGATATTATTCTCAATTCTAGACTTGTTATTTTGATGATATGCTTTGGTAAATCCTGAGCTTAGTATATCTGATAAAATCCTTAAAACTTCTCATATCTAGGAGTGCCCCTCGTGGCTCAGTGGTTAACAAATCCGACTAGGAACCATGAGGTTTCAGGTTCGATCCCTGGCCTCGGTCAGTGGGTTGAGGATCTGGTGTTGCTGTGGTGTAGGTCGCAGATGCGGCTTGGATGCTGCGTGGCTGTGGCTGTGGTGTCGGCCGGCGGCTATAGCTCCAATTAGACCCCTAGCCTGGGAACCTCCATATGCTGTGGGTGCAGCCATAGAAAAGACCAAAAAAAAAAAAAATTCTCATATCTATAACACATTTGGATTTTTTGTATCCCTGAATTTTATTTGGACATCATTGATCCGGTATTAAATTTCTAAATGAAAAACGTAAGCTTTAGGAAGAATCTGCATAAGAATAAGCAAAATAATGTCTTTTCCTCCAACAAGGTAACCTGTGATTCTCTTGAATGCATGTTTTTTTTTTTTTTTTTTTTTTTTTTTTTTTTTTTTTCCGTGTAAGGCTTTTACGTGATTAGAGGTTTGGGTACCATCCTGTTCTTTAAGCCTAGTCAAGAGAGTAGACATATTCCCATTTTGTATTAGTTATATTAAATAAAAATCAAATAGTAAAATTTATAGCCTGCCAAACTGAAACAAAGCTTCTGCTTATGTTTCACTAGAGAAACGACTGAATTTCCTTTCCAGTACTATTCCTAGTCCCCTTTATGAATGATTTTCAGTTTCATAAAGGATAAATCCCTGGGAATGGGTTTGGCAGACCGTTACAGGAGATGACAAGTTGCCTCTAGGGTTTTTTTTTGTGTGTGCGTGTTGATAATTTGGGGAGCACAGGAAAGGCACAGTGATACATCTGCATCCTATGAGTGTTTGTCCTCTTAGAACAAGTCTTACTGTGCAGACATTTTTGTTAGAATTTTATCATCCCCTGCGGTTTGGGTTGTAAACTGAGAGGCTTAGAAAAGTAAATAATAATTTATAGATTTGAACACATAAACGGAAGCTTTTTCTCTCAGCATGTGTCAGACTGATTTTACCAAACCCTTATTTCCCTTGCTCTTTAGGCTCCCTCTTCCTTCGATTTTCTGGATATCATGCTCTCAGAGCCCCTCGGTAGCTCTTCTGGTTGCTCGTTGGTCTCTTTGTTGCCTTTCCTTTTTGCGTCAGTCCCAGACCACAGATGACTGCGGTGACTCCTGCAGGGCGAGGACCAAACCGTAATCACCATTGTGCCACCAGCGCGCGGCCCTGTGCCGGGAACAGCTGTGTGTTCATTGAAGGTTGACGGAATTGCACGTCCGTTCCTGGCTTTCTGCTCTTCCCCGATGCCCGCTGTGTTCCCCCACCGCCCCTCCGGGCGGATGAGTTCCCAACCGGCAGGAACAGCTCCGACCTTCCATTTCTAGGCCGTCTTTCTGATGAACAGCTCATCCCTATAATAATACATCTTTTTTCGTTCTGTTACTCTTTCTAAGACTCGCATTGCTCTCATGTCATTGCTTTTTAAGAACTACGGTTGACTCCCAATTACCAGCCTCCATAAAACCAAACTTCCCGTGATTTTCTTTCAAGGGTCTCAGCTCCTCCCTCCAAGTCTTTCTCGGGGAGATTTGTGAACCTGATTTGCCTCTGCTCCCTCACAGTGACTCTCCCAGTTCAGATGTAGCTGCCCTGTTCTTCCGTCCTCTTGTATTTACTAGTCCTCACATCAAAAGTAAGCAGCTCATTGTGCCCTGAGTATTTTACATGTGCTCAGCTAGTTCGCGCATCATTTTGTGTCAGAGCTCCGTCTTACAGTTTTTGGGGTTCCTCATAAGGAACATGTGTAGTGTAAGAGCTGAAAAACTGCCCGTTCAGTTTTTCCAACAGTCTCTCTTAGAGGGTAGAAATCACAAGCTAACAATTAGTTAGTAATCTAATGTTTGTTGTAAGTGCATATTCATGCCTTCAACATGAAATTTGTCGAACAGAGCTTCTTCGGCTTTCGTATGTTTGTACATCAGCTGGAAGTTTTTTACAGATAGAGGTTCTTATTTTGTGGTTTGGAGCAGGATTTTGGATTCTGCCGTTTTTAATATGCTACCACAGTGTTTCATGTTCATAACTCTTTGAATAGCAAGGATGTAAAGCATTTTATTCTTTTAAGAACTAGTTTTAAAATAATTTCAACTATTTTTAAAATTCTCCTCTTCTTCCGAATAGTAAACTTTGAGTCATATCTAGAAAAAACGAAGTATCATGGGTGATAGTATATCAAACAAATGACATGTTCCCATTGGATATATCATTGAGGTTAGTGGTGCTTTTTATGGTTTAATTTCAAGCAAAACAAAAATTCTGCCCAACTTTAATTTTATGTATGAAAAATTATTTAGAATTATTTATTAAAACATTTTAAGAGTTTATCCATGTATTATAATCTTTGCAAACATTTTCCAGTGTGTCACAATGGCTTTCCTTCATGTATTATCATTTCATTCATTTAATAAACAATTTTTAGGTCTTCTTAAATGTAAACTGTGTTAACAAAGACGTACCGTCTCTATTTATTAGGATTGATTTCTCCAAGAATATTCTCAAGTTTTGAAAACAGAGAATACCCTACGTTTCTTTTTTCCTCCCCTAAGTCATTTTGCAAAACACTGGGCATTTGGTCAACTCTTAAGAACCACTTTTTGATCTGTATGCTCTACCTGGCTTTTTCTCAACTCCTCATTTGCCACTGTAGTAGAGAAATCATGGTGTTGACTGCTGTATTTTCAAACAAGGATTTTTTAAAAAAATTGAAGTGCAGTCAACTTGCAACATTTATGTTCGTTTTAAGTGTACAGCCATGTGATTATGCAAAAAGTAAAATATTTGGCTCAACTTTGATTCCTGGCAGAATACAAGCATCTTCTTGTGTTTGATACTGAATGATGGTAGCAGTCTTTTTTTTTTTTTTTTTTTTTGATGTTACAATGTAACAGTGACATTTTATTTAGCAGGCAAGGACCATTAAGGTTTGGCTTTTGAGCTTTGTAAGCCTGATTTCCTATCATCACTTTAATTTGCTACTATATCCTTCAGTACAAATGCATAAATCATGTTCATTCTCAAGTTTTAGCAAGACATGTCTATGTAAGTCAAGTCATGGGAAATGTTATTTAAGAATTTGGGTAAGTAATTAAATATCTGAGTTAAGATCTGTCATTAAAGTTTATGTGGTAAAAATAAGATATAAAGAATATTAAAAGTCTAAATTTTCAAGTTTTAGAACTATATATGCCTTTTTTTCTGTCAAAGTAGATTGTTCTTTTTTCTTTAATAATGCTCTTTTAAAAAGAAAGTGTTTTTGCAAAAAATAATCTTCAAAACTAAACTTTTGCAGAATTTAGGTAATTAAAAAACTTACTATTAATAATTAATTAGAATTATACTAGTGAGTTATCGATTTATTATAATAGGCATTTTTTTTTTTACTGAAATTAATAAAACCAGAACTAGGACCCAACAATTGTTAGGATAGTTTGACCAACATGTACTTGATATGACAAGAAATATTTTGACTGTGGAGCAGATAATTATTTCATGTCAAAACAAATTAGTGATTAACCAGTGCAATCTAATTGTCATGGTCTTAAAATGTTATCATGCTAGTTAGTCAATCTCTCAACCCTTGGATATTGTTTGCTGCAATATTTTTTCCAGCAATATTTTTCTTCTTGCTTACTCCATCTGCTTGCTTCTCTTTTTCCTGGCAAAGTCTTTTTTTTTCTTTCTTTTTTCTTAATGCCTCAGCATTTGCTTTGAGAATTCATTTAGCTGCTTTTTCAGAGGCAGGAATCACCTCTGTGAGTAGCATATTTAATTCTTCCTTCCTGGTCAAGTCTTTCTTTCCTCCTTTCCTTGATTACAAATTCCAGGCTCTATCTATGTAATGCATTTTTTATCTGGTAAAACGTATCATTTGGGGGGAGCGGAGAATCTAGTGATCTAACTCATAAAAAGGTCCCTTTTATTTGCCAGTTGGAATTTTACAAATTATACTTACTCAGCTTTATCTTAAAAGTATAATGATACTTGACCCTGATACTTGAAGGGATGTTAAAGTTTTTTTTTTTCAATCTCTGGATTGTGGAGGTTTTAATATGTAGGAGTTCCCACTATGATGCAACAGGATCGGCAGCATCTCTGTAGCACCAAGATGCAGGTTTGAACCCCGGCCAAGCACGCCATAATGGCAGCTTGGATCTGAACTCTGGCTGGGGAGCTCCATATGCTGAGCAGCAGCCAAAAATAAAAAAAAAAAAATGTAACCTTGTCCTAGTGAATACTTAAGTACTTCGTTGATATTATTGAACCTTGAAAATTCAAGTTTTCTGATATTTTATTCATTTTGGAAGTTGTGCTGTACTGTAAATACCACATGGAATATAGTACATTATTTTTTAAGTGTGTGGAAGCAAATCTAGGACAAAGTTCACAACTGTATTTCCTCAGGTAAGACTTTTTTAAGCATTAAAAGAGTTGAAAAACCAAACGACAGCTTGACCTGTGCTATAAATCATAGAAAGAGAGAACACTGGATGTTTTCAGCAAACATGAGAAATTTAATATTCCAGGTCTCAGATTTCAGAGCCAAACTCTCCTTCCATGGCCTCTGACAGTGCCCAGTCGGTACTAGGTTTCTTCTGTAACTTGTTCTAGATTAGGTTCTTCAATGTTCTGTTCAGTTGCTATCTTAAAAGTTTGCTGCTCTCCTTAAGTTGTGGAAAACTCTTTTAATCCAATCGCTCTCGAATTTCTATACCTTGCATCATTTTTCACGTCAGTATTTTTTGTGTGAGTTCTGTGTGTCAGGCCCTGTACCAAGACGTGAATGTGCAGGAATGTGCAAACATAGAGATCTTGCCTCCCTAATCACAAAATTCATGTAACATCGCAACTGTAAAAGTAAGTGATGACCTACGCAAAATCTAAATGAACTTTCTTAATGCTTCTCTTCCTTTCTTTGAAGTAACTCTCGCTATCTTCTCTGAGGTAATTCTATTGCTTCTGCTAGTCTTTGTCGCTGACCGCTTCTCAGTCTCTTTTTATGGCTTTTTCCTCCAGGAGTTTCTTAAAACACTGGGTCTCACAAGTTCCATATTTTCATGTATTTTTCCTCTATAAAACTCTTAGTGGCTTGTAATCGCATCATATCTTGAAGGATAGATACCGAAGGACAGATATGTATCCATCTATCCATCTATCCATCATCCATCCATCATCCATCCATCTATCCATCCATCCATCCATCCATCATCCATCCATCTATCCATCCATCTATCCATCCATCTATCCATCCATCTATCCATCCATCATCCATCCATCATCCATCCATCATCCATCCATCATCCATCCATCTATCCATCCATCATCCATCCATCTATCCATCCATCTATCCATCCATCCATCCATCATCCATCCATCTATCCATCCATCTATCCATCCATCTATCCATCCATCATCCATCCATCATCCATCCATCATCCATCCATCATCCATCCATCATCCATCCATCATCCATCCATCTATCCATCCATCATCCATCCATCTATCCATCCATCTATCCATCATCCATCCATCATCCATCCATCTATCCATCCATCATCCATCCATCATCCATCCATCCATCCGTCATCCATCCATCATCCATCCATCATCCATCCATCCATCCATCATCCATCCATCTCTCCATCCATCATCCATCCATCTATCCATCATCCATCCATCTCTCCATCCATCATCCATCCATCTATCCATCCATCATCCATTCACAGAAAATGAAAACTGAGAGCAACAGAAGTCAAGAGAAATCATTACACTATTTAGGCAAATATAAAGATCTAGATAGAACAAGATATAGCTTTCTCTATAAGAATAAAATGCAAATTAATGTCACAGTAATTATACAGTAGTGTGGCACTTTAGCAAAAGAATAAAGAACGAGCATATAAAAATTAGATGATGATTTCATGCTGAATTAAATTAACCTCCATAAAATAAAAATATTCTCCACATTATAGAAGTTATTAAGAGAATTATGGAATTAACTAAATAAAAATTTAAATGTATATGAAGAGAATATAAGTGGAAAAGGAAAAATGGTAAGATACGGAACAAGTTAAAGCCTCAAAATTAAAGAGTTGTGATATAAATATTTCTTTTAAATATAAGATATATACTATCTTTGGCTTCCCTTCCCTTCCTTTTGATTCAAATGTGAGAGAGAATCTAATTGACTAGAATTGTCTTTTTTTTTTTTTTTTTTTTTTTTGGCTTCATTAGAGTTGCTTCACCCATCAACGAATGGACTGCTTCGTGTCCATTCAGCTGTGGAACATAAACTGTGGCTGCCTGAGGCTACTGTATCAACAGGGACTTCCCATGGGATAGTTATCCTTAAAAGGAACTGGAGCTATAGTAGATTTTAGGCTGATTAATGAGTAAAATAATGTGCCATCTTGAGAGGTGCTGACATTTTATGTTTTGGAATCATTTAAGATAATATTCTCTATCAGTGTTTTCAGTCCCTGAGCATAAAGGGTTTGAGGAATCCATGTAGCGCATGGCTGTTGACCTTTATCTTCTAGTTTTGTAATCAGTACTTAGTGTTGTTGCTTAGCAACTCTGTAGCATTATCTTCAAACCTAATATTAACTTGAAATATGTTAGAAATGAAAATTGGAGAAACGTGACTCTGAGGAATTGATATTGTTTCAAGTTACTGTCAGTATAACATGATATTACCAGGCAGACCATACAATATAGAATATTTCTTGGCATTTCTGAGTTATTCTAAAGACTAAAGCTAATATTGAGGCACTTTAATTAATAGTAATAGAAATGTAATGTAATGGCAATAGAAATCTTTTCAGCCAGCTTTTCACATCCCTTAATCTCAATAATTCTTCCCAAGAGGAAGAGCAAAACAAAACCCTGAATTATATTTTCTTTCTTCTTTGAAAATTATTCATAAAAGCAGAAAACTGTGACATTATTTTTTGAGTAGTACAATGCCATAATCATCTTAATGATCCTTATTGTTCTCCTTTTCAGAATTTAGGCATTGCTTGGCAAAAATAATTGTTTAAGAAAAAGCAAAAGCTCTCCATTCCTATGAAGTAAGGAAAATTGTGTCATAGAGGGACACATTAATTACTGTCAACAGCATTCATTGAAAACCTATCCTCTAGGCTCTGTGCTGTAGTAATTACTAATAAGACAGGACAAATTTGGCCAAGCCAAGATACATATTGAGCTGGTGTTCATATTGTTGGTGATTAAAAAAAAAAACTACATTTGGAGAATTTACATCAAGATCGATCCGATTCCAAACACTTAAGGACTTTTTTCACTTTGGAAATAAACACTGATCCATATGTCTAAAATCGAAAAGGATTCAGGAAATGTATGTGAGCCTTTGAAAAATAGAATTGAAGTCTAGGGAGTTTCCATCGTGGATCAGTGGTAATGAATCCAGCTAGTATCTGTAAGGACACAGGTTCAATCCCTGGCCTTGCTCAGTGGGTTTAGGATCCAGTGTTGTTGTGATCTGCTGTGTAGGTTGCAGATGTGGCTCAGATATAATGCTGCTGCGGCTATGGTGTAGGCTGGCAGCTATAGCTTTGATTCAACCCCTAGCCTGGGAACTTCCATATGCCATGCATGTGGCCCTAAAAAGACAAAAAAAAAGAAGAAAAAAAAAAGAAAGAAAGAAAGAAAAGAAAAGAAAAATAATTTAAGTCAAAAGAGAACTGTCACTTTCCTTTTGATGAAGTGTCACCTTCCACAGGTTAGTGGAAGGACTGTTAGAGCAGTGTGGCTTTAACTTTGGAGGGATAAGGAAACTTCAAAAGTTTCATGTGAACCATGAACCTGAACTTCCATATGACCCTGCAATCCCACTCTTGGGCATCTATCCGGACAAAGCTCTACTTAAAAGAGACACATGCACCCGCATGTTCATTGCAGCCCTATTCACAATAGCCAGGACATGGAAACAACCCAAATGTCCATCGACAGATGATTGGATTCGGAAGATGTGGTATATATACACAATGGAATACTACTCAGCCATAAAAAAGGATGACATAATGCCATTTGCAGCAACATGGATGGAACTAGAGAATCTCATACTGAGTGAAATGAGCCAGAAAGACAAAGACAAATACCATATGATATCACTTATAACTGGAATCTAATATCCAGCACAAATGAACATCTCCTCAGAAAAGAAAATCATGGACTTGGAGAAGAGACTTGTGGTTGCCTGATGGGAGGGGGAGGGAGTGGGAGGGATCAGGAGCTTGGGCTTATCAGACACAACCTAGAATAGATTTATAAGGAGATCCTGCTGAATAGCATTGAGAACTATGTCTAGATACTCATGTCGCAACAGAAGAAAGGGTGGGGGAAAAAACTGTAACTGCAATGTATACATCTAAGGATAACCTGACCCCCTTGCTGTACAGTGGGAAAATAATAAAAAAAAAAAAAAAAAAGAAAACAACATAAATGAACTTCAGGGTCTGTAGCATTATTGAAACTCATCCATGAAACTGGGATACAAAATTCCTGATTCCAGGGAGCAAGGTCTTAGTGGATGGAGGGGGAATGGCTGAAGAAAGGTGAGTGTGAGGAGACAGGTGAGTGAGTTAGATTTATAGTGTGTAGGACTAAATAATACCCTTTGAAACTAAGGATTTCTTATAACCTACAATTAACTTTTCTCCTCACCCATTACTAAACCCTTCCTAATTTCTCTACAAGTGGCATGTAATGCATCACTTTAACAAAAGAAAAGTAAAAAACCATGTGATCATTTCAATAATGCAGAAAAGCATTTGACAGAATTCAACATCCATTCATGATAAAAACTCTTTGCAAAGTGGTTATAGAGGGAACATATCTCAACATAATAAAAGCCCATTTATGACAAACCCACAGCCAATATAATTCTCAACAGAGAAGAGCTAAAAGCGTTCCCACTAAAATCTGGAAAAACGCAAGGATACCCACTCTCATCACTTTTGTTCAACATAGTATTGGAAGTCCTAGCCACAGCAATCAGATAGAAAGGAAGGAAGGAAGGAAAGAAAGAAAGAAAGAAAGAAAGAAAGAAGAAAGAAAGAAAGAAAGAAGAAAGAAAGAAAGAAAAGAAAGAAAGAAAGAAAGAAAGAAAGAAAGAAAGAAAGAAAGAAAGAAAGAAAGAAAGAAAGAAAAAGAGGGAGGGAAGAGGTAAAATTGTCGCTATATGCAGATGAGATAATACTATATAGAGAAAACACTAAGGAATCCACACAAAAGCTACTAGATCTGATCAGTGAATTCAGCAAAGTAGGAGAATACCTTTTAAGATCTCACTCCAGTAATAAAATACCTAGGAATAAACCTGACCAAGGTGGTGAAAGAGTTATATGCTGAGAATTATAAAACATGAACCAAGGAAATTAAAGAGGATTCAAAGAAATGGAAAGATATCCCATGTTCCTGGATTGGAAGAATTAATATTGTTAAAATGGCCATACTACCCAAACCAAGGTATGAATTTAATGTGATCCCTATCAAATTACTCATGATATTTTTCACAGCACTAGAACAAATAATCCAAGAATTTATATGGAACCATAAAAGACCCAGAATTGCCAAAGCAATCCTGAGGAAAAAAACCCAAGCATCCCACAACTCTCCCAGACTTCAAACAATATTACAAAGCTATGGTGATCAAGATAGTATGGTACTGGTCTTGACATATGGATCAGTGGAATAGAATAGAAGGCTCAGAAGTAAACCCACATACCTATGGTCAGTTAATCTACAGAGGAGGCAAGAATATAAAATGGGAAAAAGACAGTCTTTCAGCAAGGGGTTCTGGGAAAACTGGACAGCATCTCTATGTTATAGCACGACTAGTTACAATAGCCAAGCCATGGAAACAACCTAAATGTCCATCAATAGATGCATGGATAAAGGAGATATGGTACATATATATTCAATGGAATACTACTGCAGCAACATGAAGGCAACTAGAAATTCTCATATGATGTGAAGTAAGTCTGAAGGAGAAAGCCAAGTACCACATGATATCACTTGTATGTGGAATCTAAAATGTGGTACAACTGACCTCCCTACAAAACAGAAACAGACTCACAGACATAGAGAACAGATTTGTGGTTGCTGAGTGTGTGTGTGGGGGTGGTGTGGACTGGGAGTTTGGGATTAGTTGATGCCAACCGCTACATTTAGAAAGGATAAGTAATGAGGTCCTACTATATCCAGTCTCTTAGGATAGACCGTGATGGAAGATGATAGAAGAAAAGGAATATACGTGTATGACTGGGTCACTTTTCTGTACATCATAGATTGGCACAACATTGTAAATTGGCTATACTTTAATTTTAAAAAAAAGCTGAAAAAAAAAGGTTTTATTTCTGCTCTTATTTAGCTAAGTGACTAAGTGACTTTGGATGATCATTTAATCCTTCTTAACCTCTGTTTTTTGATCTGTAAAATGGAGATAAAACATAATTCAAAAATTATCATACAAAGTAAATGAGGTAATATATGCAATGTTCAAAGGAAGCCTTCAAGTGATATGCATTATTTTATTTACTAACACAGTACCAAAATTTTACATTTATTTCAGTTTTATCTTGTAGGTGAATAACTATTGAGCTAGAAAACTCCTTAAAATAAAACAAGAGATGTTGTCTAAAATGAAAATATTTATTTTAAAATTCCCCTAAGTGACATGTCTTTTTGGGTATTTGATGACAAGAAACTGGTTGATAAATTTGAGCTGTAATAATGAAATGGAAAATCCTGGGAACAAAAAAGCTTTGTTGGAACAACTTTTTTTTTTCTTTTTTCTTTTTTTTGGTCTTTTTGCCTTTTACGGCTGTACCTGTGCCATGTGGAGATTCCCAGGCTAGGAGTTCAGTCAGAGCTGTAGCTGCCGGCCTATGCCATAGCCACAGCAGCTCAGGATCTGAGCTGCATCTGTGACCTACACCACAGCTCACAGCAATGCCGGATCCTTAACCCACTGAGTGAGGCCAGGGATTGAACCTGCGTCCTCATTGAACCTGCTGAGCCACAATGGGAACTCCTGGAACAACATTTTTAAAGGAGATTTTTAAAAAAATAAATGTTTAAAAATTGAGATATGTTTGTATATTTTTATTAAACTTTTTATTAGACCAAAATGTGTGTGTGTGTGTGTGTGTGTGTGTGTGTGTGTGTGTGTTTGTTGTTTTTTTGTTTTTTCTTTTTGGGACCACACCTTTGGCACATGGAAGTTCCTAGACTAGGGATCAAATTGGAGCTGCAGCTGCTGGCCTACATCACAGCCACAGCAATGCCAGATCTGAGCCACATCTGAGAGCTATACCACAGCTCACGGCAGTACGAGATCCTGAACCTACTGAGAGAGGCCAGGGATTGAACCTGCGTTCTCAGGGATGTTAGTCAGATTCATTACTGCTGAGCCACAACAGGAATTCCTAGGCCAAAATGATTTTTATTTTAGAGGTAGGTTGTATTTCAATTTCAGTACAATTCATTGTAAGTCTTAGACTTCTTTAGAATTTGTTAATGAAAAATAAATAAAAATTATATATAGTATACATTTGTATTAATATAACATTTTTGATATTTCAGAGTACAGATGATTCAGATATATCTGTCACTGCCCAGAACAAGAAATGCTTTGACAACGATATTGTTTGTTCTAAAAGTGTTTTGATTTCAGTTGGCGACACCGAAATTTACTTGAATGATACTCCTTATAAACAGGTTAGTTACTTATTTATTTTAAAATCATTTTAACTTGTCCTGAGATACTGAACATGAAATAGAAACAGTTTGGAGTACTTTTCTCTGAGTGGTTACTAGATGTGAATTTTTTCTTTGTCGTTTTATGTGGCTTCAGTAAATTATGCTTGGTTTATCTCTTTTGTTTATACGCCACTTCTCCATTTGCCACTTCTTTCCTCTTTTCTTCATTCCCATGGTCATCATTCTGGTCCTAGCAACTGTCGCCTGTTACCTGGACGACTTCAGATCCCCCAAGCTAGACTCCTCGTGCTCAGTCTTAGAGTTTCCCCTTCTGATCCATCCTACCACACTGCGGCCAGGGTGGTTTTTCTAAAATCAAAATATTGTCTCCTGTTGTTCTAGTTCTTCAGAACTTTCAAATGACTTGCCGCTGCCCTTAAAGGCCTCAGCAGTCTGGTCATGGACAGCTCTCCTGCCACACCTCTCATCACTTTCTGCTCCAAGCCCATGACCCAGAAGTTAGAACCGGTGTCAGTTCTTCATATGCTCTGTTTTGTTTCTCTCACCTCTGGTTCTTCGTCGGTGTCATTGCTCTCACCTGGGTCAACTTTTCCATTTCAGTTACTCTTTTGTAGGAAGTCTCATCTCCTTCAAGGAGCTCCTCCTCATGCCCTCAAGTTCACTGTCAGGACATGCATCCCATTTTAGTGAAATTCCTTGTGTGATGGTTTGTCTCCTTCATTTGTCTGTGAATTCTGTGAGAATTGAGACCACTGTCTTTGTTCATTCTTGTGTCATTGGAGCCTGCCAAGGACAGGCTCGGAATTCAGTCATTTATTCATTTAGTCAGTCGCTCATTTATTCATAATGTCCACTTTGTACCAAAATAAGTGTAAATTATCGGGACCACAACAGTGAAAAGACACCGTGCTTGCCTTTAAGGAGCTTATCCTCAAGGGAGGGGCACACTCAAGTAAATGAGGCTGCGCAAGAGCTTCCCTTGTCTGGAAGCAAGCAAATCCCTAAGAGGAAGACCTCGGCCGGCCTTGGATGTTCAGGGTAGTTGCCAAGAGCGTAGTCTTGGAGTGAGTTAATACTCACTTAGAATCCCTATTCTGTCGCCTGCTAACTGTGTCACTGGGGGAAACCTTATTTAACCTCTCCGACCTGCAGCTTTTCTCATTGGTGAATTTGGGACGATCGGGAATCTACCTAAGTTTATATGAGGATTAAATGAAGTAGCGAATTCTGAGAAATGGCTCTCCTCCTGTCCCTCACCCGCCTTAATTTGAAGGCTCAGAAGACATGCTTTCGGAGAATTGATTTGAGCTTAGTATTAAAGTGTGAGTATGTATTAGCCGGGTGAAGAGCTGAAGTAGAAATCCAGTCCATGGAGTTCCCATCGCGGCGCAGTGGTTAACAAATCCGACTAGGAACCATGAGGTTGCAGGTTCGATCCCTGGCCTCTCTCAGTGGGTTAAGGATCCGGCATTGCCATGAGCTGTGGTGTAGATCGCAGATGCGGCTTGGATACTGCGTGGCTGTGGCTGTGGTGTCGGCCGGTGGCCATAGCTCCGATTAGACCCCTAGCCTGGGAACCTCCATATGCTGCAGGTGCAGCCCTAGAAGAGGCAAAAAAACAAAAAAACAAAAAAAAAAAAAGAGAGAGAGTCTAGTACAGTCCAGTACAGAGTCAAGTTGAAAGGAACAGAGCTGCAAGATGAAATGGCGTTGGGAGACCTGCAGGCAGCTTAGCTTGGTTGAAATAGACGAGGATCGTGGAGGAAGCGTGAGGCCAAGAGATTCGGGGAGGAGTGTCCAGATTAACGCGAAAGTTCGGGTCAAGGGCAGCAGGCAAGGAGATGGTTCCAGACTGTGCAGGCTTTTGAATGATGATGTGCTTGAACATATTTTACAAGGAAGACATTTGGGAGTTAAGCCTTTAAAAACTGACCTCTTTTTAGGTTTTTAGCATAGTGTCTCAGTTTGGACTGCACAACTTCTGCATTAAAATCATTCAGAATATGTATTATAAGAGCTGGTTCCTGGGCTCCACCTCAAGAATTAGAATGCCTGAAGTTGAGGACAATCAATATTTTAACGGTACCCCGAATTCCTCTGCAAACTAAAGTTTGAGAGTCGGTACCTTAGATCATAGCTCTTGTCTCAGAAATATTGAGACCAACCAGGCAGCAACTAAGCTTTGAGCAAAACAGAGTTTGTGTAAGTCATGTTGACATCTCTTTAAACTAATCACTGCCGTTTGGTGTAGCCATCAGCTGGATATTCATTGATAGCTGAAGGCTGTCTCTAAGAAAAAGGATATATTTTTAAAAAAGACAAACTGAAGAGAAAATAGTAAATGCTCTTATAAAGACTGTTTGGCACATTTTAAAGTGGTAATTGCAGCTCTGTGTGCCTTTCCTTTTCCAATTTTCACCTGGATGCCTGTGTTGATACATTTCCTTCATATTGATTATGAAGTATGAGCTTAAGATGAAGAAAAATAATGAAAAAATTGACCCTAACAAATCCCCTGCTAGTAGTTTTTATTGAGCATCAAAAGTGAAAACAAGTACCATTTATTTTATGACAGATGGATTGCTCATTCAGGGGAAGGGGAAAAACCCTGTTGTTTTCAATAAATGTACACTTCTAATTTTATCAACTACGTAGGCTATAAACATTTTATGCATTTATTTAAGCTATACTTTTAAGGTTTTCTTTTTTTTTCTTTCTTTCTCTTTTTTTAATTTTAATTTTTTTTCTTTTTAGGGCCACACTCATGGCATATGGACATTCCCAGGCTGGGGGTCAAATCGGAGCTATAGATGCCAGCCTACCCCACAGCCACAGCACCGCCAGATCTGAGCCACGTCTTTGGCCTACACTGCAGCTCACAGCAACGTTGGATCCTTTAACCCACTGAGCGAGGTCAGGGATTGAACCTGTATCCTCATAGGTACTAGTCAGATTCTTAATCCGCTGAGCCACGGGAACTCCCTATTTTTAAAGTTTTCATTCTCTTTCATAACATTTTTCTAATATCAATAGAGTTTTGTTTAAAGTGCTATAATTGTTTTCTGAAGTGGAAAATTATTAATTTTGGGCAATTCATAATTCCTCACTCTTAGTAGGAGAAACATCTTCACTTCTTAATCTGAAAAGAAAGGAGTGCAGTGTCTCCCTTTGACCAAAGAGGATTCTTTTCCTTGTAGCCAACAGCCTGTCCAATAGAAATGAAGGATTTAGCTCTACAGGCAAATAAAGAGGATGTGCTTTCACATCAGGATAAGTGGTACAAGATCAACCTGCAGGAAGTCAACAATCTGCCTTACCCAAAGATTTATTTTATGGTCCAGTGACGTGTCAACCCGTCCGAGGGATGTTTATTAAGGAAATAGGTGAAAAAGCTTTTCATGGATTGAAAAGGAGATATAAGCCACAAATATTTCACTCACTTGCTTAGATTGTTGCTCTTCAGGCTGGAAGCTGAGACTTGTGAATAGGCCAGTGTAGGAAGGTATTAAAAATATATGAGTCATCCTTGATCTCGAAGCTGCAGATCCTGCCATAAACTTGACAAAGCACATCTTTCTAGAAACTAACATTCTTGTGTGTGGGGGGAGACAGATAATAAAGCCAAAAAGAAATCAGATATGAGAAAGGTTCTGAAAACTGTCATCAAAATGATAAAAATAGGAACTATGGTAGAGAGTGACACGGAGGCCTGGCAGGCACGCATTTTATGGACCCAGTGAAAAATGAGATGTAGAGCCCCTTGTTTCAAACAGGAAAGCTTTTTTCCTGTTCTTTTATAGTCTCTCTTACCTGCCGTGGGTTTTTTCTTTATTATGTAACACCTTGCGCACTTGGGCACAAGAATACTCCCAGACAGAGTGCAGGCCCTCCCTGGCACTGAGGCCTTGCCACACGACTCCAGCTTGGCACTTGGAAGTAGGAGGGAATGAGGTTCGGTGGAGAACGTTAGTAATATACACAGTCCTGCACCTTATACTGAGCACTCATAGATATGACCTTGATTTAGGAGCCTGAAACTCATTATTAATACGACAGAGCTTATTTATTTTCCCCATGAAATATTTATAAAAATGTACAGTCTAGAACTGTCTTTCCAAACTATGTTTTTATTATTACTTGGGGGAGAAAAATAACCATAGGATTTCATATCTCCTTCACAATTTTTATTTTGCTTCTGGTTAAATTTATTTGACTTTGACTTAACCATATATTTTTAAAGTTAATATATTAGTTAATTTCAGTGTCAGATTGAACGCACTCTTTTATAGGGTGTAGTCCTTGCTCATAAAGGAACATTGCATATTCTCACTTTAGGTTAAAGGTGCTCTGAATTTTCCCATTTGGTTCCATCTGTAGTTTCTCCCTACTAGTATCCTTTTTAGCACAAACAGTATTTTCTTTTAATATGCAAACATAGCCTGTCACTTTCATATTCAAAAGCCTTATCGAGTCTGTTTTGCACATGGAATAACCATCATTGACTGTAATGGGTAATTTGATGGCAGAGGGCCTCAGACTCTGCTTGTCATGGAATCGGTGCCCTGGCTCTTTGGTGCTGTCCTTAGTCCTGAACAGATCTTGGAACTTTCCTGCCTCTTCGAAGCCTTTACTCAACTGATTCCCTTTGCTTGGAATGACTTCCTCATTCTCATTTCCAGTCCTTTATATCTTCCTTTGAGTGGAAGTAACATATGACCCACCTCTTGCAAGAAGTCTTCCTAACTTCCAGCGGTGGAAATTCATCTCCCTGTCCTCCACACCTCTCTCTTTCTACATACTTCACACACGTGCACGCGCACACACACACACACGCACGCACACACACACGCACGCACACACACATGCACACACACACACACACGGTCCTTTCGTTTTTCAGTATGCAGTTAAAGTCATACATTTTTAGTACTCAGTCAAATTATTTATTCACCGTCAATATAGAATTGCTGACTTAGCAGGTATATATGTACTCTATGTCTATGCCTGGTTTATGCTCTTCTCTATAACTGAAAAGCCTTTTTCTCTTTGCTAATTTATCCATGTTGAGTCTATCTACCAGTTTGTGTCTTATTACCAATTTTATGTTTTTCTGATTTTATGCAGAGCCAAGCAAAAATTACGTAGGTACTTATTGATGGGTATTAACTTAATTACTATATATGTTATGGTGAGAAAAGAAGGCGTTCACTTTTTTTCTCTATTATGTTGTTTCTTTTTTTGAAGAAACGATCAGGTTTTTTTCTGGAAAATAAACCTACATACCAGCTTTGGAAGGCAGGTCTCTATATGGTAGTATACTTTCCAGAGAAAGATATCACTATTCTTTGGGATAAAAAGACAACCATCCATATCAAAGTTGGACCACAGTGGAAGGTAAGTCAACCCATTTGGTCGATCAATCCAAAAGAGATGCAAAAAGTGAAATTGTATTTACCTACCTTTTGCATTGTTTTACAGGAATAAAATGATTGAGGTTTTCCTTTATGAAATAGGTTGTATTTTCAGAATTACTAACTCATATCCCAGAGAATAACAACTTTACCAAGTGTTGTGTATAGTTCTTTTTGACTTCAACCTCACTGTATCTAGTTTTCCAAAGTTTCTTAGGTCTGCTTCTTATTTCCCACCTTCCGCATCATGGTTATGTGATATGCTTGCAATATAGTTGGATTCTTTCTTATACTTTGCATTCCATCTTTTACTCCACATTCCGGATATTTTAAAAGTTTACATATTATAAAATTCTATAAAAATATAAAATAATTTGCTTTTATGGTTTACAGTTCTATGAATTTAGACAAATGCCTTGAGTTTTGTATCCACCTCCACAGTTCTGTTCAGAACAGATCCATCAACTCCAAAATTTCTCTCATTTTGCCCCTTTATTGTCAACTCCTACTTCTAATCCCACACCCTTGGCAACTGCTGATTATTTTCCATCTGAATAGTTTTTCTTCTTCTGGATACAGTAGAAACGAAATAATGCAATGTGTAGCTTTTTGGGTCTTGCTGCTTTGACTTGTCAAAATACTTTCAAGATTCATCTGTATTGTTGAATGAATGAATTGTTTGAGTAGTATTCTTTTTATGGTTGTAATAGTTTGTTTTATTCCTTAATGGTTGAAGATTCAATCTTGCTTAATTATAATTTTTGGCATTTATATTATAAATTTTAAAATTATTATTTACTATTAAATATTGTATTAAATATTTTAATTATTTTAGCTATTTAGAATTTTATTGAATGTTTTAACTTTATATGTTAAAAGTTGTTTGTGAAATATTGATGTAGTTTTAAAAACCCAGTTTATCTGAAATTGAAGTTGAGAGATATGGATTTAATCTGTGGCAAGTTAAGGGAAAATGGGAATAGGTAATGATAAATTTTCATAATACTATGGAAAGTATGCAAGTTTAAATATTTTTTAATGTTATACATTTAAGCTATGATTGTTTATTGAGGTCATTTTCTTTCAACCCTAACCAAGATAAAGCCCAAAAATCTATTCCTAGATGCTAGCTGGCATTTCTTTTTCTTTTGTTTTTTAGGGCCACACCCACGGCATGTAGAGGTTCCCGGGCTGTAGCTGCTGGCCAATACTACAGCCACAGCAATGCCAGATCCCGAGCTGCATCTGTGACCTCCAGCACAGTTCACGGCAATGCCAGAAGGCCAGGGGTTGAACCTGGCCTCATGGATACCAGTCAGGTTCGTTTCTGCTGAGCCATAATGGGAACTCTCGCTGGCATTTCTTTGATGAAGGTGAAATAATTTTGTCATTACTATACTTCTTCAACTATGTTTTCTGCCATTTTCTATCATATATCCTCCCTTCCTTCCTTTTTGAGGACGGATTAATCATTTATGCTTCTACATCTTCCCTTACTTTTACTGCTGCCTTAAATTTGCGGGTGACCAATAGCAAAAGTGGCCACTGTCTTCGAATAGATATTGTGGCTTCTGAGAGCAGACGCTCCCTGGTAAGCAAGTGGCAATGGGAGTTACGACTCCAGGGTTGCTGTCAGCTTTGCTGGAGATCTGGGCATCCTTCTTTACTAAGTGCTGCCTACGATCCTTCAGCACATGAAGAGAAAGTTCCATTTGGTTAATTTCAAAGTTTTAAGGAGGATTTTCATCGTTTTTGGTAGATTATTCTTGCCTGTACTCCTAGTCCGTTTCCTACCCCAAGAGTAAAGGTTTTCATATTTGGAGAAAATGCAGCACATGTTGATTATTCATAATCTGTATGGCACTGAAGTAACCATTGCATAATCCACACAAACTTTATACAAATTAGATTAAATATAGATTTCCTTTATTGTGTTTCAGGACAGCATGATATATGAATACAAAGTTAACTTTTTCTTTAAAACTTTTGTTCTGAATGTTTTGGCATTTCAAAGTATCACCTAGAGAAAGAAATTTTTTAATGTTTTCGACATTTTTAGTGTTACAGACCTTAAACATATCAGGAGGTGGGTCTCTCAAAATTGAAATGAATGTATATACACACACACATATAATATATACAAATATAATATACACACACATACATACTGTAGTGTTTGTGTTATGCTTTTCCAAGTTACTTATGTTAGTAGCTGTATCAATGCTAAGATAATGTTAAGATAAAATTTGGGGGGATGGTAAAACATTTTTAAGCATCTGAAATAACTGTTAAATGTAATTAAATAGATAGAAATTCCCCATTCTTGAAAAATTTTTTAAAATATTTATTGTGGAAATTCTTAAAAATGTCTATTTAAATCCCTACAAATTTTTAATGACTATTAGTCATTAAACATTGAATTGAATATAGAATATTTCATGGTAATTTTCTTTTACTGTAGAGCAAATTATCGGGATTATGTGGAAACTTTGACAAATGTACTTCAAATGATATGACCACATCCAATAACTTAGAAGTGAGAAATGCCCAGGTGTTTGGAGATAGTTGGGCATTAGGGCAGGTAAGTGGACTATGTTATTTTAGAACTAAACAAATAGTTTTTGGTGTATTTATCCACCAAAATATTTTACTCTTACAGGAAAATTTATTTAGGTAATACTACTTTATGTAAAATTTGTGTAGTAATTCATAGTTGACAGACTGCTTTCACATTTAACTTCTCATGTAATTGTGACAATCTTGTAATGAGAACAGTGTTGTCTGCATATTACAGATGAAGAAATTGAAGCTAAACAAGGTTAAATGACTTATTTAATATATATCTGGAAAGCAGCAGGGGTGATTTCAAATTCATATCTTCTAATTCCTTTCATAGAAAAATGCTTTTTCAATGTATTTGAATTTCTTTCTTTTTTTAAAAAAATTTTATTTTATTTTCCCACTGTACAGCAAGGGGATCAAGTTATCCTTACATGTATACATTACAATTACCTTTTTTTCCCCCACCCTTTGTTCTGTTGCAACATGAGTATCTAGATAAAGTTCTCAATGCTATTCAGCAGGATCTCCTTGTAAATCTATTCTAAGTTGTGTCTGATAAGCCCAAGCTCCCGATCCCTCCCACTCCCTCCCCCTCCTATCAGGCAACCACAAGTCTCTTCTCCAAGTCCATGATTTTCTTTTCTGAGGAGATGTTCATTTGTGCTGGATATTAGATTCCAGTTATAAGTGATATCATATGGTATTTGTCTTTGTCTTTCTGGCTCATTTCCCTCAGTATGAGATTCTCTAGTTCCATCCATGTTGCTGCAAATGGCATGATGTCATCCTTTTTTTATGGCTGAGTAGTATTCCATTGTGTATATATACCACCTCTTCCGAATCCAATCCTCTGTCGATGGACATTTGGGTTGTTTCCATGTCCTGGCTATTGTGAATAGGGCTGCAATGAACATGCGGGTGCATGTGTCTCTTTTAAGTAGAGTTTTGTCCGGATAGATGCCCAAGAGTGGGATTGCAGGGTCATATGGAAGTTCTATGTATAGATTTCTAAGGTATCTCCAGACTGTTCTCCATAGTGGCTGTACCAGTTGACATTCCCACCAGCAGTGCAGGAGGGTTCCCTTTTCTCTACAACCCCTCCAACACTTGTTATTTTTGGACTTATTAATGGTGGCCATTCTGGCTGGTGTGAGGTGGTATCTCATAGTTGTTTTGATTTGCATTTCTCTTATGATCAGCGATGTTGAGCATTTTGTCATGTGTTTTGTCAACTCAAGATAAATGAATACATTAAGGCAGAATTTCTTAACATTTGTTCTCCAGACATGGTTGTGTGTGAGCTGGGAGGGGCAGGGAGTGCATTTACGGCCAACTACCTTTGGGAGCAGTTAGAATTAATTGTCAGACATATTGCTTTTTTGAAGGATTTATTAAGGCATTATAAGCCTCTAAGGGAGGGATGTGTTTGAAGGGATTCCCAAACTTACTACTGTAGAACTTATATTTTTGCATGTTAGTTCTCAGGGAAATAGTTTTCTATGGGACACAATCTGAGAAATGCTGACCTCAGAAAATATAGTCAAATTGGAAATTTGTTCTCCTCTTTTCTTCTGCAATTTTTTAACCTGTTTTTCTTTCTAACTGAAAGGAGTGTCGACAAATATAATTTCCTGGTTGGTTACTATTTGGTTAGTTGCTTTCCTGTTTTGCCTGATACTAATATATCTAAATCTCTTTAAAAGACAAAGGGGGGATGGGGTTAAACATTCACCCAATTCAGTAAAATTTTAACAGTATCTTCCACTGTGGTCTATGTTGAAGAGTATAAAGATTTTATTTCTTAAATATAAAATGAATTAAGGAATAACTAATTTATAAAAATACCTAAATGTTTGGACTAATCAAAGAATTTTAGACTCACTGTACTCATTTATACCTAATGGGCAATCCTGAAAATCAATTTTTTTTTTCATTCAGTAAGTTCTATTTAGCACTTAATGTTGTGGACTTAATGATTGAATGATTAAAACACAGTCACTGCTCTTAGGAATTTAGAGTCTAGGTTAGCAGATGAGGTAGAAAAATTAACAAGGAAAATATGAGACAGGTGCTTTGATAGAGATGTTACTGCATGGAGTTCATGCTGGTCAAAGGACGGTTCCTGGAGAAGGTGCCATGGAGCTGAGTCCTACAAGCCCAACAGGAGCTACAAAAGGGAGGATGATGAGAGAGAGTGGCAGCAGGGAGGGGGCAGCCTTTTAGAGGGTGTCAGGAAGACTGGCAAGAGGATGCTGTCCAAAGAGGAATTTCAGAACGTTTCGTATGGCTGTGGGAGAGGGTTTGAAGTAGGGAATGGCTGGAATGCAAAACAGAGAGCTGCGAGATATGACTGCTGGAATCTGGACTCTCAAGTCATAAACCAGTCAAGAGGCTCTTACAATAATCCAGCTAGAAATACTCAGACCATGAAGATTTAGAAAACAGTCCAAAGTCAAGAGACCTTGCAGATTTGAAACATCAGCTTCTGGAGAACTGAAGAAAATCTCCTGCCTTCCTGGCTTACTGAGTGGACGCCGGTGCTCTTCCAGGGGGCAGAGCAGAGAGGAGTGTGGTGGGCGGGGACAGTGGGGACAGGACAATGGCGTAAAAGTAAGCACAGGACTGTTTAAGATGGGTTTAGAGAGATGCGACAGAGATATTTATGGGGAAATGTCCAAGTTTTGAGGTTTCGGACAAGAGATCTGGGCTGGAAATATGGATTTGGCAGTTACAAGTATATTCAGGTTGCTGAAGGCGTGAGAAGTGTATAGAATGGAAAAAATAGAGATTGGGAGATTGAGCTTTGCAAAGAAGGGAGATGGAAGGGGAATGGGCAGCAGCAGCAAATGAATTGGGAGGAAACCCAGCAGAAAATGAAACACCAGAAACAAATGAGAGACCTGTAAGAGGGGCACACTATTAAACGGCATCAAAGACAGTGAAAGGTCCCGTGAGATGCAGACTGAAAACTTGTCTTTCTACTTAGTAATGAAGAGATCAGTGCTGGTCTTTCCTAGACCAGTTTTAGGGAAGTGGATTAGGTAAAGAGACAGAGAACACATCAGTGAGTATCTGGGAGGTGAGCCTGTGGACCCTGAGTATATTCGACTCCTCCGGGGAGGGCTTGTGACGGAAACGAAAGAGGTGAAACTTAAAGGAAAGAGAATCATTTGCTTAAGGCCTTTGTTGGTCTTGTAATGCTGCATCAACAATTGAAAACTTATTTACCTTCACTCTAATATTGCCATGATTTTAGTGGTAAATGTCGTTTCTTTCAAAAATCATACATGCTTTTCCGACTGAACTGGCGAAGCTCATGTGCTTTAGGTGAAGTCTGTCTAAAGGATGAGACTGCATTCGAAGCAGTTGTTATGGAGGAGGTCAGATTAGGTTACTCTGGGTTCACCTTCAGAAAACTTCCCTTTAAAAATGTCTTTTATCCCTTGCCTTTTTTCCACAGTGTGAAGCCCCAAGTGAACCACTGAAACCCTGTGAAGCACATCAAAACAAATTCCCTTATGCCAAGAGAGAATGCTCTATTTTGTACAGTGATGTTTTTGCTCCTTGTCGCAACGTGGTAAGCGAATGCTTTACTGAACTTTCCAGTTTAAACAGTTACTGCCGTGTCTATGCTATTGAGACAAACAGGACAAAAAATTTAGCTGCCTGTTAGCTGTGCAGGTGTGCTACCCGACCTTCGTTAGCAAGATGAATCTGGTAGTTGGTTTTCCCGTGGAACCGACAAATTTAGTTGATTTATAATCACCCTCACTCCGTCTTATTTAACAGCATACATTTGTACGTAATATGTGTAATGATCTATTTCAGTTTATGAAACATTTTCATTTTCAAACATCAAGATACTTGATGATGGATGTAAATTTACTTTGATCAGTAAATGACTGATCATAGCCATAAGTGTCTATTTTTCTTCAGAGGACACTGCCAAATGGGCATTCCTCTCCTTAACCCAAAGAATAAAGTATTATTAGTGAGACATTTAAAACGGTTTTAGAAGCACATACCAGGATGGAGTGTAATTTATTTAGAAATATAATTTCTTTCTTTCTGTCTGTCTGTCTTTTTATGGCTGCACCTGCGGCATAGGAGGTTCCCAGCCTAGGGGTCAGATTGGAGCTGTAGCTGCTGGCCTATGCCACAGCCACAGCAGCGCCAGATCCGAGCCATGTTTGCGACCTACACCACATCTCACCTACTAAGCAAGGCCAGGATTGAGCTGTGTCCTCATGAATCCTAGTCGGGTTCGTTTCCATTGAGCTACAATGGGAACTCCTAGAAATTTAACTTTCTTAATACCTTTTCAACATAATTATTTTAGGTCCCAACAGAAGTTTAAAAAATTGTTTAAGATATTATGGAAAACTAAATAAAAGTATATTTGGAAACAGAACATTCTTTTAATACCGTGGGAATATGCCAATAATGAAACAAACATATCAATCTGTGAAGATAATTGAAATTATATTTGTTAATCCATTACCTGTTTTGTTAGTTCTTTGATCTTCATTTGCCTAATAAATTTCTTTCTCCTTTACGGAAATAGAGGTTTGAGATGTTGAGAACTCTCTAGGTGGCAGTGTTAAGCTGATAATGGCAGGTTATGAAAATCTACGAGTTAGTTTTCTTGTATGAGGCTGAATTTTAATCAGTTGTAGTCGGTGATTTTTGAAATTAATTTATCTTTCACTTGGTTTTCAGATTGACGTTACTTCTTTTGCCAAAAATTGCCATGAAGACACGTGTAACTGCAATCTTGGTGGGGACTGTGAGTGCTTGTGCACAAGCGTGGCAGCCTATGCACACAAGTGCTGTCAGGAAGGGGTACCGGTTCGCTGGAGATCATCCTCTGTCTGCTGTGAGTGCCTCTTAGAGCATCAGCGCCACGAGGTGGGACCCTCCCAAAGACATCCATGCTGTCCTCTCTTAGAGCTGATACCAGGGAGCTTGTGGAAATAGGACCTCTTCAAGAGGAGTACATTTTACATTCTTTAGACAAAGAAGATACATCGTATCGATAAAAGATTTATCAAAGAAACTTTGACGTACCTTTTCCTGTTCTGTGTTTGACTGTTATCCCTGTAGCATTTAAACTATAAATTATTTATAGTTCCTTCCTTGGAGAAATTGTTTATGACACCATTTCTCTTGTGGTTGTGACATCCTACTGTTAAGAAACATAGTTTTAAAAACATCATTTTTGAATTTGCTTTCAGATTTGACCTCTTTAAACTTTTCATATACTTGTATAGATAGTAAGTCATGTGATGAACAGCTTATGCTTTTAACACTTTTAGTGGACATTCCTAAATTGTCAGAATATTTGTCTACCTAAAAAATAATAATAGGAAATTTAATGAATTATAATACCTCACTCTTAAAAAAATCCTCTTTGCTCAGAGAAAATTCCCAAGTAATGACCTCATTCTGTGTTATTGATAAGCCATATATTACACATATTCAGATAAGTTGTCAGATTCTTATGTAGTTTAATATTTTTTCTTTTTTTCTTTTAGCCCTTGACTGTGAATATTATAATGAAGGTATGTCACATTTAAAGAATATCATTATAGTATTCTATTAAATGTATCTTCAGATTCAAAGTTTTTGAATGACTTTGCTGGAAACAAAGTATGAGTAGTTCATAATTTGGCATACAGTTCACCACTGAACAAGGCTGGGCTTAGGGGGACCACCCCTCTGCTGGGGTTGGGGGACCAACCCATCTGGGCATGATTTATCACTCCCTTCCGTATCCACGGTTCTGCATTCTCAGATTCAGCCAGCTGTGGCTTGTGTGGTGTTGTGGTATTTACTATTAAAACAGTTCTGCTAATAAGTGGACTTGCACAGTTCAAGCCATGTTGTCCAAGTGTCAACCCTATGACTCAGTGAAAGCCGTCGCCTCCTAAAATATTCCTAAATTCCTAAGTATTTGTGTTCGTATTTATTCCCTGGAAAATGAGAGTGTGTAAATAAATTCTTGGCACCTAGGACACTGTCAGTAGCTTTTGAATAACATGAATGAATGAGTGAAATGAGCTAATTTTTTTAGGTAAAGAGAATGAAAGATACACATCAGATGTACACCTTTTAGTATTATGAACAAGTATACATATTTTTCAAACTGTAATTATGTTGTGGAAATCAAAGAAACTATAATATTGGAGTTTGTTTAGCTATCATTGTAGACAAAGTCATTATCTATATATTATCTGAATGAGGACTTATTGATTTAGTAATAATAAAAATCTCCTAGTCCCCCAGGCATGCAGATTTGCAATGGCAAGTCAGAGAGGAGGTGCTGCCTAAAACTACGGCATACATGTAAGAGGCAGAGACTAAAATCCTCAGTGAAAACGCCAGATGTTAGCAGAACTGAAGCCTGCTTTTTGTCAAACCTATTTAATGAGGAAGGCTCAGCTACTTCAACTGGATTCAGACTAATGAGATGATCTAGGGAGGCGTTCATTTTGTCAGTAACTGGAAAAACTCTGGATCCGTGATAGACAGGTTAGAGCAATGATTATAGGAAAGCAACCAATCCGAAGTATTTTTGGTGACTTGAACCAGGGAGAAATCTGTCAGCTGTAAAAGTTCAAAGCAAGCCAGAAAATTTTAGTGAAATAGAGATAACAAATTCAAAAGAAAATGGACATTTTAGTCTTTGGTTGTTTTTGTTATGGCTATGGAAGTTTGAGGAGGAAAAAATCCAATATTAAAAAAAAATTCCTTGTTAGTTAAAGAAAAAATAAACCAAACATATTTCCTCTTCAGAATTTTAAACACACACCTCCCCCTCGATGCACACCTGCAGCCACTCCACATCAATCCTTTGGATTCCCTGCTTCAAAATGAGACTGACTGACTAATATTAAGTACATAATAATAACAATAGCTTTTGTTGTATTAATTATACCTATACCCTATAATTTAAGCTTCAGAATATGCCTGAAAGATATTACTTCTTCTTCCTATCTTGCTCCTCCTTCTTCTCTTTCTCATCCTTAGGCTCTTTGTCCTTCTTCTTCCTCTCACTTTACAAAGGAGGACGTCGAGGCACAGAGGAATTAAATAACCTGGATTTATAAACAATCTAAGTTGGGAACCAATAAGCTTGACCTCCGTGCTACACCGCCTCGTTGCGGTTGGCACATCCTGGTCTAGGAAGGACCACCACACATTGTTACCCTGTGCTCTACGCAGCACACACAGAGCTCGTTGGAGAAGACGCTCCAGTAACTTCCTCACTTAGGAAGTCCCGCCTCACACAGTTCTGCTGTGAAAATCTCCATCTGTGCTGTTGTGCTTTCTGGCATTGCTTGGGCAGCCCCTTGCAAACAGAAGCAGAATTTTCTATGAATATTGAATTTCTCCTTCTTGCTGCTTGGTACGTTTTGCTTTGTGTCAGTAAGTCTGCTCCGCTGCCAGAGATGGTTCTTCTTTCTAACGCGTTGCAAGATTCTTCAAACCTGTTCTTGTGGTTTCGTTTGTAATACTGTATTGGTAGAGTCTTCAGAGGGTGAACACGAGGCATTTGGCATTCACGAGACCCATGAGCGACAAGAGAGTCTGTTTCCCAAGATCCAAGTATTAGGGAGCGTGGTCAACCCGCCCGGGAGAGGAAGAGACTGCAGAGTGATGTGGTAAAGGCAGGTAATTGAAGGGGAAGTTGTTGATGGGAATAAGAAAGTCATTTGAAATGATCACTCTAAATTTGTTTCCTCTCAATTTCACAACCGTTGCAAACTTACCCAGTCTTCTTTGGACATTCATAGCTGGCCTGCTTCTCTGGACACTGTATTATTCAGGGTCATTTTCAGTTATTTAAAGTGAATGCAGGAGAAGGATCAAGACGGCGGAGGAGTAAGACGTGGTGCTCACCGTCTCCCACAAACACGTCAAAAAAGCGTCTACATGTAGAACGATTCTCACAGAACATCTACTGAATGCTGGCAGAAGGTCTTAAACCTCCAAAAATGGCAAAAAAACACAAAAAACAAAAAAACTTCTGCATTACTGGGTGGAACAAAAGGAAAAAAGAGAGAGAGAGAGAAAAGGAATTGGGATGAAACTAGCACTCCTGAGAGGGAGCCGTGGAAGAGGGAAGGAACCCACACGCTGGGAAGCCACCTAAGGGAGGGGAGATCAGCCAAGACCGAGAGACCTCAAGGTCGTGGAGAAAGTGCAGCAGCTGGACTGAGGAGGGCAAAGCAGCATGAGAGCCACACAGACCTTGGTACCACCTCCCCTGGACACCACAGCCTGAGATGCTTGGGCGGGGGCTGGGCCCTCAGGACTCTGAGGCTCAGGCTCTGGAGGTCAGTTAAGGGGAGAGGGCTGGGGTTGGCTGTGTGTGGAGACAGCCCGAGGGACTCGGGGGCAGTGAACCACATTGGGCAGCAGAGCACCAGAGCCAAGGGAACCCGGGAGGAGGCCTGGGCCTGGAGGAGAAGCAAGGTTCCATTGCTGGGGAAGGGGGAAGAGGAGTGGCAGACCACCATAGGAATAGCTTTCCCTGCCCACGCGTGGACTCTCAGAGGGTGGGGAGCCTCTGGCACAGGCTGTGGGTAGCAAGGTGCCTCTTGCATGGGCTGTGGTTGATGGGGTGCCTCTTGGGCATGGCTGGGCACCTCTTGTGTGGGCTAATGGCAACGGGGAGCTAAGCGTGACATGGTGCCTGTTGCAAGATCTGCAGGCAGCAGGGGAAAACCACATCAGTCATCTCAGATGCCAGAGGTGGACGTGGCCTGCCACCACTAGGGGTCTGTGAACGTGCACCACCAGTGGGCCTAGTCACCTCAGAGACTGGCAAAGAAGAGGGCACTGCAACCAAGCACCACCCATTGTTGCTCTCACTCCCCTGGGAACACCCCCACCCTGCTGGTGCCAATGCCGAACACTCAGGGTGCCATCTACAACTGCCTGATCACTGTCACTTGCCAGAGAAGGCTGCTCCACCTTCCCGTGGGTCCTTGCCACTGTCAAGGGCCCAGGAAGCAGGAACAGCTACTAACCCTGCCCATTGCCTCCATCTCCCTGGAAGCACACACAGCACCCTAAAAATAAGTGGGAAGCCTTCACTAAGTACCACTTGCACATATAAAGAGCCCTTCAAGACTGCAGTAGTTGTTTTTCCTAAACTCACAGAATAAGAAAAATATAAGCAAGATGAACAAACTCAGGAACCATTCGCAGTTAAAAGAACAGAATTCACCTGAAGAAGCAAACAATGAAACAGACCTCAGCAGCCTAATAGACACTGGGCCAGTGAAAATGCTGAAGGAATTAAGAGTGAATATGAACAGTAATGAAGATTACTTTAGAAAGGGACTAGAAAATATAAGAAGGAGCCAAGAAAAATTAGAAAATTCATTTGTGGAGATGCAAGTCGAGTTAAAGGCACTGAAGAGCAGAATGAACAATGCAGAGGAACAAATAAGTGACTTGGAAGATAGAATAACGGAAATCACCCAGTCAGGACAGCAGACAGAAAGCCAAATGAAAAAACATGACAGCAATATAAGAAATATGTGGGATAATATAGAGCAGGCCAATCTATGTATAATAGGGATTCCAGAAGGAGACGAAAAAGAAAAGGGGATTGAAAGTATATTTGAAGAAACTATGGCTGCAAACTTCCCAAATCTAAAGGAAACAGTTACAAGATACAAGAAGCACAAACGGCCCCAACCAAGTTGAACCCAGACAGGCCCGCACCAAGACATATGCTTAGAAAAATGGAAGAAGTTAACAATAAAAAGATGATTCTAAAGGCAGCAAGAACAAAACAAAGAGTTAATTATAAGGACACCCCCATAAAGCTATCAGCTGATTTCTCTACAGAAACACCACAGGCCAGAAGAGAGTGGCAGAGAAAAATTAGCCGCTTTGGATACTCTACCCAGCAAGAATATCATTTAAAATAGTAGGAGAAATAAAGAATTATTCCAACAAACAAAAACAAGAAGAATACTGCAATACTAAGATCATTCTAAAAGAAACACTGAAAGGGCTTCTCTAAATAAAAAGAAGTAAGAAAAAATAAGAGGAAATCACAATTGGAAAGTAATCACTTAAAAAAGCCAGTATACAGATCTGAAAGGAAAAAAAAACTCTATTGTAAAAGTGACAATAAACACAAAGAAGAGCAAAAGATAAACATGAAGATATTAAAAAAGGACATCAGAATCATAAAATGTGGGGAAAGTAAGAAAATCTAGACTTTTGTTTGTTTTTTAGAATGTGTTTGAGCTTATGTGACTAAAGCACATGAGATGCAGGAGATACGTAAAGCAAGCAGATACAGGAAGTGGTTAACAGACTTGAGAAACAGGGCAACCACAAGTCAAAACCAAACAATACGATCACTAATTTTTAGAGAAATGCAAATCGAACTACAATGAGGTACCACTTCATACCCGTCAGAATGGCCATGATTAACAGGTGAACAGATAACAAATGCTGGAGAGAGTGTGGAGAAAAGGGTACCCTCCTACACTGTTGGTGGGAAGGTAAATTGCTACAACCACTGAGGAAAACAGTATGGAGGCACCTCAGAAAACTAGATACAGAATTTCCATATGATCTAGCAATCCCACTCTTGGGCATATACCCGGACAAAACCTTCTGAAAAATGTACATGCACCCCTGTGTTCACTGCAGCAGTATGCACAATAGCCAAGACAAAGAAACAACCTGAATGTCCATTGACAGATGAATGGATTAAGAAGATGTGGTACATTTATGCAATGGAATACTCCTCAGCCATAAAAAGAAGAAAAATAATGCCATTTGCAACAATGTGGGTGGAACTAGAGACTCTCATGCTAAGTGAAGTAAGAAAAAGCAAAAACCATGTGATATCACTTATATGTGGAATCTAATATATGGTACAAATGAACCTATCTGTAGAAAAGAAACAGACGCATGTACTTGGAGAACAGACTTATGGCTGCCAAGAGGGAGGGGGAGGGGGTGGAATGGTCTGGGGGTTGGGGTTCATAGATACAAATTATTGTATTTATAGTAGATAAGCAACGATATCCTGACTGATAGTACAGGGAACCATATCTAGTCACTTGTGATGGAACATGATGGAGGATAATGTGAGAAAAATAATATATGTATGTATATGTATATATCTCTATCTATCTATCTATCTATCTATCTATCTATCTATCTATCATCTATCTATCTATCTTTGGGTCACTTTGCTGTAGCAAAGAAATTCACAGAACATTGTAATTCAACTATAATAGAAAAATAAAAATCTTATTAAAAAAACAAAGTGAATGCAGGAGTTCCTGTTGTTTCTCAGAGGTTTGCAAACCTGACTAGTATCCATGAGGATGCGGGTTCCACTCAGTGGGTTAACTGGTATTGCCATGAGCCGTAGTGTAGGTTGCGGACGTGGCTTGGATCTGGCGTTGTTGTGGCTGTAGCTCTGATTCGTCCCCTAGCCTGAGAACTTCTGTATGTCATGGGTGTGACCCTAAAGAGAAAAAAATAAAGATAAAAAAATGAAATGAATGCAGAGAATAAATAATTGTGATTTTGTAGGAGGAAATTTTTGTTAAACTAGGAAAATTCAGGGGTTACTGCTGAGCTAAGTTCAACAATCCTTCACACAATGACTGTCTATAGTATCTTCATGTTCAGTTTGGTAGCATTTGCTACACATTTTAAGGTTTTATGCTATAGGGAGCAAGGCCTTCAAAATTCCACTCAAAATTGTTAGGAGGGTTTTAAGTTCAGAGGGATTTTATTAGATATGCTTACTTACTGTGCTTAAATAATCACGACAGGAAATGATTGCTTTTAGTAGACAGTGCAATTATACTTCTCCCTGCAGAAAATTAATGAGGAAGTCAGTGACTTTTGTCCCTTAATTGGTGGTAAAAATTCAGGAAAACGACCCAGACACAAGATATCTATCAACTGGGCGTCAATTCAGAAGCTTTAAATTTTTATACAAATGGGTTTCTTAGATGGCAGTTGTGTCTTCAGGTTGCTGTAGTGAGGCGCTTGTGCAGTGGGAAGGGAATGTTTTGCTTGGTGGTCTGCCTCCCTTCTCCTGTTCTGCTGGACCTCTGGAGGTACGCCAAGCCCCCAGACTCTAGCCCCCAAGCTCTGGTTGTATGCCTCATCTTCATTTTGATGGCATCTCGTAAGTTACATGTTGGCCTATTTGTACATGGTTTACACGGTCACACAAATCTATATGTTTATAAGTTGCTATATATATTTATTTACTTATTTATTATTATTACTTTTTAAAGGGCCACATGTGCGCCAAATGAAAGTCCCCAGGCCAGGAGTCGAATCTGAGCTATCGTGGCCGGCTTAGCCACACAGCAATGCAGGATCCACGTCGTGTCTCTGACCTACACCACAGCTCATGGCAACACCAGATACCCGACCCCCTCAGCGAGGCCGGGGATCAAACGCACATCCTCATAGATGCTAGTCGGGTTTGAAACCCACTGAGCCACAGCAGGAACTCCTATACTTTCATCTTGGAATTTTATGTTGCTCTTGTCTCTCCTGGAGAATAGCCAGTAGGTGGTGGAGGCTAATGGTATGGTTGTCTTTGGTTGTGGTACACTGTGGCTTGGAGAGAAACACTGTGCATGGCATATATTTGTAACCTATCTGTGAGTCCACTGCTGCCAGGCTGATAGAGAAATTCTCCACTGTATCTGCTCAGTCCCGTCTTGGTATGGAAGCAGTTTTTCAAATTTCCGTCTGTATTCAAGGTGTCTGAGTCCCCAGTAAAGCCCTTTCCCTCATGGCTTCAAAGTGTCCCCACCTTCTCAAGGGGGAGTCAGTGGATTGGACGGTGCTTGGAGATAACTTGTCTTATGAATCCCTGCCCCTTCTCCTGGTCTTCATGATGGAAATTTTGGTTCTCACTCTCTTTTCTGTTTGGGAGACTTGATTTTAAGCCTCTAATGCAATTTCCTTCTCCCCTTCTCTTCTCTTCATCCCGAAAGGAACAAAACCCATGTTGTAGATTTCTTTGGATTTTTTTTCTCCTTAGTCTTCAGAGAGGGCTGGGAAAGGAAGACTGTCCTTGAGATAAAAATTGGAGAATAGAAGAAAACTGACCAGAAGAGAGTGACCAGTATGGTCTTTTATGATACCGCCTGGCACACCTATATATTAGCATTTTATGTAACCTATAACAAATATCTACATATATCTGTAGGGAGTTCCCTGGTGGCTCAGTGGGTTAAGGATTCAGCATTGTCACTGCTGTGGCTCTGGTTACTGCTGTGGCACAGATTCGGTCCCTAGCCCAGGAACTTCCGCATGTGTGAGTATGGCCAAAAACAAAAAGACAAACAAAAAATACATATATTTGTAAAAAGTATGCGGCTAATAATTATGTAGTTTAATTTTGATAATTTAGAAGAAACCTAAAGTTTTATATTACCTCTCTTATTTTAAAACATTAAACGTCGTAGAGATTGGGCTGAAAAACTGACCTTGTGATCTTACATAGCACAGAAATTTTATTTTTAATATCAGTGAACTTTGAAATACTTTATGTACTTTTTTAATAAGATGAAATTTGTAAAAATATTATTTTGAGTTTCATATTTAGTTCTACATTAACTAGTGTTTTACTGTGTCATTTTCCACTTTACATGGAACCATTTAAATGCATGAAAATGATAGCGTAATAAAATGACATTTGCCCTCTCCGTTCAGCAGCATCTTCTTTTCTTTTTTAAAGTAGACATACCTCACTGATGCAATTTAGTAATTTCCAAATCGGTAAAATATTTTATCTCATACCTGTGAACTCTGTTTGAATACAGTACAACCTGTTAGGGAGAGATGATATTTAGAAGACTATCAAAACACCTGACTATTGATGGAACTAAATTTAAGTTTATTGAGAGTAGATTAGACTCTTGGAATATTAGAGAGGAAGGTTACCCAGACAAACATCTTCATGTAGGTGAGAAAATCTGAGGTCTAGAAAGCTTAAGGCAATCTATCCATCACTGCTACACATACACACACACACACACACACACACACACACACACACACATATACACACATATACATATATATAGTTGTGTACAAACATATATACATATACACACATTCATACACTCTTAATTACATATTCTAAGTCTGTATATATAGGAGATCTCTTCTGGCACAGCTGGTTAGGATCTGGTGTTGCCACTGCAGTGGCTCAGGTTGCTGCTGTGGCATGGGTTTGATCTCTGCCCTAGGAACTTCCACATGCTGCAGGTGTGACCTAAATAAATAAATAACTATGTGTGTATATATTCCAAATCAATATAATATATCTTTTGAAAAGAGTTCCCTTAGTTTGTTGGTGATAAATGTTTAAATAAATGCTCAGTAGGAGTTCCCTTTGTGGCTAAGCAGTTAACAAACCCTATTAGGATCCATGAGGACACGGGTTCTATCCCTGGCCTCCCTCAGTGGGTTAAGGATTTGGCATTGCCATTAGCTGTGGTGTAGGTTGCAGATGTGGCTCAGATCCCACATTGCTGTGGCTGTGGTGGAGGCCAGCGGCTGTAGCTCTGATTTGACCCCTAGCCAGGGAACTTCCATGTGCCACAGGTGTAGCCCTAAAAAAGCAAAAAAATAAATGCCCCCAAAATTTTAGGGTATTTTTTGTTATTAAATTTTTTAAATTTAAATGGCAGCTTGAAATGTAAAAATCCTATGCCAACTTATATAATTCTCTCATTTGTATTTAACTAGGGCTTGGAGAAGGACCATATATGCTGGCAAGTTATGGGCACAGTGGCTTTATTCTGGGGGCCAATATGACCAGTGGAAGCATTTTCTCTCTGTCAAGGAGTAGTATTCATGGCAATTTATTTTTTAATTTTATGATCACTCCAGGCCTTTTCAAAGAGAAGGCATCAAGTAAGTATAATTTCCAATTGAAAATAAGAATTAAGTTTCCCTTGTACATTTTTCCATGCAGGAGATAAATATTAATTGGGAAATCTAATATGTTTATGACATTTTTCTAGGTCCCTAAAGGACACAAAATAAGACACTGGTAAATGAACTAGCTCTGTCCTGTGTATATAAAATCATTTCTTTGTTCATCTATTGGCATATAGTTGCAGTTAGAATTGCAATCATTTGGTTGAGGTTTTGATACCAAATAAAGCACAGCTTAAATTTTCATAGTATTAATCACAGACCTTAAATTTGAAATTTTTGAAAAATAGTCTTCTGGTAATTAACATGTGAAGGGTTTTAATGTCGGATTAAAGTAAGAGAAAGAGGTGGTGATTTGACATCAAAGAAGTTACATATTAAGACTGTAAATCAAAGTCTGGATGGTCATTGAGACCGTCTGTTATCCTTATGTGGCCTCGTCTGTCTGTCTTGATACCTGGCCCCCCCATTTACTCATTTGCCCTTTTATCTATACTGCTTGGCACCTGTTCTGACTGGCGGTTGGTGTCCCCTTCTGATCCTGATGTTCAGGCTACATTGTTACCGTTCTAGCTCCACTTCAGAACCATGCACGATGTGTGCTTTAAACTCAGGAAATACTGCTTGTATGATCCAAGTTAACTTTCACTTATTCAGAGAACTCTCCCGACTTTCCAGTTAAAATAAATTGCTTCATTCTCATAAAAAAGAACTCTCTTACTTCTTTTTAATCTGTGAGAACATCTATTACAATCTGAAGTTCTAATTTATATGTTAGTTATATTTTTTCTCATAAAAATTTATTTTATTCTTCTATATCTCCCAGTGTTCAGCAGAGGGACGTAACAGTTTTTAGGATGCAATAAATGTCTTTGAAACTATTTATTGGATTTGAGAGAGCTCTTCATTGTATGATTTACAATAATTAATGTTTTTAATAAAAATCCTAAGAGATTTAAATTAAGCAATTGAGAACTAAAGAAGTTAAGGTTTAAGAAATTAAACCTAAAATCTCAATTAAGAAACTTATAATGTGAGTTTTATAAATATAAGGGAATCTTTTAAAGCAGATAACAAAAAAGGATGACACTTCTCAAAAGCTTTGTAGTTGTTCATCAGCTATTTGATCATTTCTTGGGAAACAGAAATTAATATTGAGCAAATAGGCTTTTCCTGATGTAGTAAAATCACTTGCAAGAACATGTGCTCATTAAGAATCCAGTGATATTGAAATGCAGTGACATTCTAAATTGAGCTGTTTCTCTATTCTCATTTTATCATTCAATTAGCTGTTTGTAGATTTTGTACATTTGAAAATGTTGAAGCTTTCAAGTACAAATATGTGTCCAATTAATTGTTCAATTATTGGTATAGAATTGTGCATTCTGGGTTCCTAAATGGATTTTTTTCCCAAGGACGTGATCAATTATATTAAAACATTAGAACTTATAGAAGACTGATTTTTTTGGAGCTGTCACCATTAGGCATTGCATTAAAATTCTGTTTTTTCCTTTAGAGGTTTTATCATTCGTTTCTGGTCTTTGAGATTGGCATTAACTATGTATGACAATTGTGCAGTTCTATTTTTGTCAGCATTGTAAGTGAATTTTATGCCTGTGCTAATGATCCGCCTTCTCCAGAGCACCCAGGAACGTTGTCAATTGATTGCTCTGCTTTGCAGCATTGGTACTTGTTTCCCTGGAGTCCGCGGAGAGGCCGAACTACTTTCTCTCCGTCCAAGACGATGACAGCCTTAGACTGAAACTCTGGGAGGCCAGTTCAGCCTTTCATCGGAGAGCCACATTTTTTCACCACCAGGGCCTTTGGATTCCTAGTTACAGTGCCTTTGAGTTATACAGCAAGAAAGGCTTTTTCATCATATTGACAGATTCTAGTGCCAGAGCATCAAAATATGATGATTCGGAAGAATTTAAACATTTAAGTAGCTTCAGAATAGAAGGTATGTTTCCTGAGATCTTCAAATACAGATTAAGTGGATAATTTATATACTGGCAAAATATTTATCAGGTTTTAATTTTAAAGTCATTTTAATGTGTATGTTAATTGTATGACTTTTTATGATCTTACTGAGTTTCTTAACCACTCTGTCTCTCAGTTTACACATCTTTAAAATGGAAGAAATAGTAATACCTTTATAGAGTTGTTGTATTACGTAAGTTGATGTGGTATATTGTTTATCCTTAAATATTGTTATTTTTATGATTATCTCAATTATTACTTCCAGTGTTGTCTGGACTTTGGAAATAGAGCTTACTCATGTCTCTTTGTTGTCGAGTTTTGTATCTCCTTTTTCTTTTGAAGAAGGCGACTTTTCATCAGGTCTGATTCTTATTGATAAAGACTTTTTTTTTTTTTTTTGCTATTTCTTGGGCCGCTCCCGCGGCATATGGACATTCCCAGGCTAGGGGTCGAATTGGAGCTATAGCCACCAGCCTACACCACAGCCACAGCAACGCAGGATCTGAGCTGTGTCTGCGACCTACACCACAGCTCATGGCAACACCGGATCCTTAACGCACTGAACAAGGCCAGGGACCAAACCCTCAACCTCATGGTTCCTAGTCGGATTCATTAACCACTGTGCCACGACGGGAACTCCGATAAAGACATGTTTATCCTTGAATACCACCGAGTCTGGTTCTACTGACCTCTAGAAGATTTTTCTGGCTTAGAAGAATCCTGGTCTTATTTCTAGAGATCCTTTAACTTCTGTAGATAGTGAATTTTCTAAATTTCAGAGAGGAATCCTCATTGCCTCATCCATTGTTTAAAAATCATGCTTTATTTTCAAAACCTAAGAACTCAAAAATCTGCCTTGGATCTCCTAAACTAATGGCTTTATTCTAACCAGTATTTCTAAGTCTGTCGAAGAGATAGTCATTCACCTTTTTTATGGGTAAATTTCTATAAATCTGTATGGTCTTTGGATTTTAGAAAATTCAGATTGAGTTTCAAATTTTTGCCCATTAAATGGGGTTCGTAGATGCATGAGAAAAAGTCACTGAGGTGCCTGTACAACGTTCTGTAGAGTGAATGTAATGTTTTCACTTGAATTCACCTGCAAGTTGAATTTTGCTTGCCTCTCTTTCCCTTCCAATACACACACCTGCTCCATCAGAACCAGACCCCGTGACTTTACCTGAGATTTGGACAACTGCAGCCAGTGGCATCATCAAAATCTCAAAAACTCATCTTGTGAGCTTGCCAAACCTAGGAGACTCCAGGAATCTCTTCTAGTCTTGGAACCAATTCTCTGTCAGGACTCATGATCTTAGTAACCCCGGTCTAATGATTATTTTAATATTTAGATGCATAAAGGCCTTCCAAAAGCCCTTTTTTCCTTCCCATACCTTGGAATTCAATTTTGTCTCCAAAGTCCAAGATGCATAACTTGTTTCCTGAACTTTCTTCCTTATGGAGCTCTTTCCTTCAGAGATAATTTTGGACTGCTGTAGAAAGACTGGCCTATGACGTGGGAAGGGGGAAATATTAGCAGAATTTTAAGGAGGAAAAATCTTCAATCAAGCGCGGTTTTATAACTGCATGCATTATTAAAACCGATTCATTCATTTTTGTCGTCAGATAATACGTATCATGTACAAGGAGATGAGCTGAATTCTGTGAGAAGAACAAAGACGGAGTGTTCTCCGTAGGTTTGATGTCAGGCAGTGTGCCTTTGACCTTGCCATGTTTCTCATTGTTTGAACTTGGCAAGTCATTTGGCGCCTCTGAGCCTCAATGTCTTCATTTTTAAAATGGAGACAGTATCCATTCAACAGGGTTGTTGCAAGGATAAAATAGAAAAATGGACCAAAACTATTTTGCAAAAGATGAAATTCCAAGCAAGAGTATGCCATTACCATGATACATAGATCAATGAAAACCCACTAAGCATGAAGAAAGGGAGAAGATTTAGAACTTTCCTTGGCCTCCTCCCAGCTTTTGCTTTTTAAAACCATTGGAAGATGGACTAACACTTCGATGTTCAACCTGAGCGTGAAATGCTTTGATCACCATTACCATGCTTTTCTCCCCTAACCCTGTCGTTTCCACAGCATTTTAGTAAAAAAAACAAACTCTGAAGGGTTTACTGTCGTGAATCGTTATTTTTCAAGCTGTCTGTTAAAAATATACACAATCTGTACTTCATGTTCCCCCAGAAACCCAGGCAGCAGTGCCTTACAGGAGGATGTGTGAATGGAGATATGAACCTTGCGCCACGCCCTGTTTCAAGACGTGCAGTGACCCCGAAGCACTAGCGTGTAAATTTCTTCCACCGTAAGTCATGCGTAACCATTAAGTAGATTCTAGCATTAGCAGATTCTGCTCTCGATGAGTTTTTTAGATTAAAAAATTCTCCAGAATAATTTTTGATGCTCATTCATGAATTTATTTCATTTTATCCAGGCAGTAGATACCGAGGGTCTGCTATATGCCAGCAGTTCATCCAGCTGCTAGGGATACAGCATTGAGCAAAGTTCCCACCTTTCTGTTGTTGTACATATGTTGTTACATCGAGGCAGAGAATAAGAAATAAAAATGTATGGAGTTCCCTTCGGGGCTGGAAACGAATCTGACTAGGAACCATGAGGTTGCAGGTTTGATCCCTGGCCTTGCTCAGTGGGTTAAGGATCTGGCGTTGCCGTGAGCTGTGGTGTAGGTTGCAGACACAGCTCGGATGTGGTGTTGTGGCTCTGGTGTGGGCCCATGGCTACAGCTCCATTTAGACCCCTAGCCTGGGAACCTCCATGTGCCGCGGGTGTGGCCCTCAAAAAGACAAAAAAGAAAAAAAAAAAAAAGAAAAGAAATAAAAATGTAAATCTAGGAGTTCCCATCATGGCTCAGTGATGAATGAACCCGTCTAGTATCCATTGGGATGTGGGTTCGATCCTTGGCCTTGCTCAGTGGATTGAGGATCCAGCATTGCCATGAGCTGTGGTGTGTGTTACAGATGCAGCGGTGCTGTGGCTGTGGTGTAGGCCAGTAGCTACAGCTCTGATTGGACCCCTAGCCTTGGAACCTCCATATGCTGCAGGTGCAGCCCTAAAAATGTAAATGTATAATGCAGTATATTGATAGAAGGCGATATATATTATGGAGAAAAATAAAGAAAGGTAAGGGAAACAGAGAGCCTGAAGCACGTGTGCTTTTGCTCATGACTCTGCGGGTGGTCAGGGCAGAACAGGCTGACGAGGGGCATCTCGTCAGGATGGGAAGGAGGGGAGGGACGAGCCATGCGGATGTCTGGGGAAGAGCCTTTCAAGCTGAGAAGAGTTCAAACGTCCGCGGGTGTAAATGTGGCTGGTGTATCGAGACGAGCAGAGGCCAGTTAGTTGGAGCAGAATGAGCAAAATCCGGAGGCAGGAGGAGAGACCAGAGAATCGTGGTGATGTGCGAATCGTCTAGGGCCTGGGAGCCTTGCGAGGACTTGTCTTTTTCTCTGAGTCACGTCCTGGTGTATTTGGGGCGGAGGATCCTTTGAAGCATTTACAGTGGCTATTGCTCTAACTTTTGGGGAGGAGAAGAACAGAGGCAGGGCTGGACAGTAATACAGACAAGCCACGAAGGGGATTTGACTAGGTTGGTGGCCCTGAAGGTTATGGAAAGTGAACAGATTCTGGATGTATTTTGAACTTAGGGCCTAGGGGATACTGACAGGTTTAGTCATTTACCAGAGAAAGAGGAGGCAAGGACTCCACTTTAGGTCTCAACGTTTTGTGGTTTTCAGAACCATAGGAAATTGCCATTTTTGTGGTCAAAAATGGTCAACTACCAACAAGCTCACATGACCCAATGTAATGGAACGGCTGAGTTGCCATTTTACTGAGGTAAGTGTGGTGTCAGGAGGAGTAGCTTGGAGGAAGAGTCAGGAATTTGGCTTCGAGGATTTAAAATTCCAGACTGAAAATTATTCATTGGATTTGGTAATCTGGAGAATTGGAAGAGGCAAAACGGAACTAGCCAGTGTAACAGCCTTTTTTTTTTTTTTTTTTTGAGGAATTTTGCTGTAAAGGAGAACAGAGAAATGCAAGAGCAGTAGGAAGGAAGATTTTTGAAAGAATTACTTTCCGTTAGTCGTGAGCTTCTATTATATAACAAACACTGGCATGTGAGTACATGAGATGCAGCCCTGCTTTCAGGGAGCTCATGGGCTTTGGGAAGAAGACAAACAAAAGCAGATAATTGACCATACGGTGGAAAGAGGGCTAGAGGAATAACCACTATAACAACGAGCCCACTGAAATGTTTACTGCACGACCCACTGCGCTACGTGCTGTAAAGTCGGTCATCTCATTACTCCCATTTTCAGGAGAGAAAAAGAACTGAGGCACAGAGAGGTTAAGCGCTTTGCCCGAGACCACACAGTTTGCAGGCAGCAGAGTCAGAGCCTGAGCAACTAGACCCTGCTGGGCGCCAAGCGCTGTGGGAGCAGAGAGAAGGAAGTGGTATTTCTGTTTATTTTCTTAAAAATAAGAGCAAAGAAGTATCCGAGAAGAAGTCTTGAGCTTTCCCTTGGACCCCTTCCGTTCACAAGCCTGTCTCCTGTCTCTTCGGGAGCCCTCAGGGGGAGGGTTCGCAGCAGGGGCCCCCGAGGCAGGAGAGCACATGGGAGGGGAAGGAAGGAAGAGTGAGGGCAGAGCCGGCCCTGGCCCTGGCACCCGGGAGGACATGGGGCTCTATTCGGAAGTGGCATCTGGCCCGTTTATTTCCCGTGGGGCACCCAGTCTCCAGGCTGTTGAACCGGATCCGCAGTGCTCCCACTGTGTGCTCCGTAGCTCCGCCAGAGTTTCTTTCTTGCTCTGTTTGGCCAGGAGGCAGAGAAGAGACTCAGGATGGAACCCCCCCCCCCCCCCCCCCCCCCGCCGCCACGCTGTTGCCTACCTCTGTCTGCATCACTGTGTCCTGCCTACTTCTTCCCTTTCCCCGGCTGAGGCCCTCATGCTGGCTCCTCCTGCACGTGCACTCCTCAGGGGAGACTCGACTGCTGAGCTGAGGGCTCGGCTGAGCCCTGCGGCCCTCCCCCAAGTCCTCAACAAAACCACCAGGCTTGTTCTGGATGATTTCAGATTCTGGCACCTAGCAAGTGTTGAAAATAAAAATATCTCGTGGAAATGAGAACTTTTATGAGCAGAGATGCTAACTAGCATACCATGGAGCTCATCTGTAAATAAAGTTATTCCTGTTATGTAATATAGCTATTATAGGACCTGTTCTGCATCTGAGGCATCTTTAAGCAGTCAGAAGCTGATTAGATCACCAGCTACATGACAAAATAAAGAGGACCCTGCGATGTGTAACCATGAAGACGTTTTAAAGAGACAAGTTACTGGGTTTTGGAAGAAATTTTAAGAGGATAGCTGTCGTTTTGACTTGCATAAAACAATCACAACATAATCGAGTTGCATGAAAAACGATGTTTATTTAATTTAAGGATAACTACAGGTATCTCATTAACTAGTGACTTTACTTTTTTCTTTTTTGCTTGACAGAGTTTATAGGAGGATAGGAATATCATATGCTGGTTAAAGTTTTATTAATTAAGTTCATTTTTTTTTGTCTTTTTTGTCTTTTTAGGGCCTGGGGCATATGGAAGTTCCCAGGCTAGGGGTCTAATTGGAGCTGTAGCCACTGACCTACGCCACAGCCACAGGAACGTGGGATCCAAGCTGTGTCTGCGACCTACACCACAGCTCACGGCAACGCCGGATCCTTAACCCACTGAGCAAGGCCAGGGCTCAAACCCGCAACCTCATTGTTCCTAGTCGGATTCATTTCTGCTGCGCCACGATGGGAACTCCTATTTAAGTTCATTCTTGAAATAAATACTTGATCTTATAAGCTGAGCTGTTAATTTCATTTATTCATTTGTTTTTTAATATTATGGAGGTAGCCAAGAGATGGCCAAAATGTCTCCTGTTAAAAGAGAAATTAGCTTTTCTTTGTTCTGGATTTCCTTCCTCTAACAAGTGCCTTCTGGTGGCAAGTTAATTTTATTTCCACACTGAATTGGAAGGGGGCTGTGAAAATTTTGGTCCAAATTTTTACTTTACAAACGAGGCTCCTGGAAATGTTTTAAAATATTGAAAATACTATTATTACCTGCTTGTGCATTCGAGTGGCTGACAAGCAAGCCTTTTTATAGCTGTATGTACATTAATTCTCTCCAGTATGTATGAATCTAATAATTGGTTGTACATGAAGGATACATTTATTTCCTTTAAACCAGAATAAATTGCACTCTGAGCCCCAACTGGATGAGAAGATGTGATCCTGGTCCTTGGCTTCATTCCCTTAGAGAAGAAGCATCCAGAATAGTCCTTCCTGTCTTTGGCCCACAGTTTTCAAGCCCATGGATTCTTGAAATTTGCTTTGCTTCTGTGTTGCACGCAGGAGCTGGGGATCTTTACAAAGACAAGACATCGTGGGGCTTGCAATTCAGTTCCTTAGGCTTATTTTCAGCCATCTCCTCCGAGAGCACCGCCACCGCTTTGGGCACATGTGCTGAGGCTCTTGAGCATTGCAGCCCCTGCCTCTCCCCTTCTTGGTTCTCAAAGAACAACCATGTCCCACCTCCATCTCTGCTACCCAGAGATTCCGAATATGTCTTCAGGGACTTTGGAGCTTGATAAGAGGCAGGGAAAGCCACTAAACATTCAGGTTTTGTTCTGCCGACATCCTTACGGCGAGGCTGTTCAGAGCGTTTGTCTATCTGCTTGGATATGGGGGCGTCTAGGAAAGTGCCATGAGATGAATATAGAGTAAAATTACAGTAAAGGAGTCCTCTGTGCTTCCACGGATTAGAACATGCCCTTAGAGTGTCCCAAATGTAAGAGTACACCTTGAATGTTCTGGGTTCCAATTCTGCCTTAACGGCGAATGACACTTCGTTGTCACCCATTGGCTTCCACTTCATACAGTGAAGCACGATGGAGTGGCAGCCAACAGAGCACTCCTTTAATCCTTGACAGGGAGAATAAAAGGCTTTTGGGAAAAATGTATCTCAGTTGCATATATTAACTGTAATGTAGTTTTTATATTTAAAATTGTTTTCACTTTAATTTTTTTTCGTGTGAAGGGTTGAAGGATGCTTGCCCTACTGCCCTAAAAATATGATCCTTGATGAAGTCACCCTCAAATGTGTTTATCCAGAAGACTGTAAGTGTGAACCTTACATAATTTATTCTGAAAAGTGAAATACTTGAATTTTTTTTCTATGATGGCAAGGGGTTATAAACAGAAATGTTAGGCAGACAATAAAGTAACCTTCGTAAGATTCTTCTTCGTGTCTTTTGCAAAGTGGTGTTGTTCTAAGTTACGCTCTAAGCCATGTTACTCTTCCCTCTAACATTCCTCCTGCATTTTCTCTCTCAAAACGTTTTACTAGAAGCTAAACATCCCTATATCAACTATGTGGGCCTTGCTTTAAGCAAAACAGATTAAGGAAGAGTCCTTTGTTTCTTTGCAGGCATACCTCTGATGCCCACAGAACCAGCATTAATTTCACCAGGTGAGCCATCTCTACCCGGGTTTACAGCTCTTCTTAGAATTTTAGACGCTACACTCGGCTTCGCGTAGTTGAAATCTCGGCGTTCTTGTGACGGTTGCTGGTGTTCCTACCATCCCCTTGACTAGAGGACCCAGAAGTCACTGTCATTTCACTGAAGAGGTGTTCACTGGATCAGCAAGCCACATCCTCAGATGGTTTCTGCATTTGGTCCACCTCTGTCTGCATTTCAGAGATAACGAGAACATCCCTAACATTTTTGCCTCAATTTTAGCTTTTACGAAATCCTGATTAAAATTTTGCAGTGATTAACACGAAAGAGACATTTAAGGCAAATGAAGTCACCCGTTAAGCACTTTTATGTCCATCCCTGTGTTCTCTCCCAGGCTCTGGAGGAGGCGTTCTGGGGTCAAACCCTCTCCTCTCTCTCTCCCTGTGAAACTTGCCTCAGGAAAGGATTGAATAAATCCACTCACAGTGAGGCTTGACAAACAATGTATTATTTCTCTTGGGATTATAATTTAGAGCAGTTCAGATATTTATTCTTTTAATTTATTTGACACGTTTAATTGTCACCTCTGTCAAGGCACTGTCCTCACACAGAGGCTGGGGAGGGGAGAGGAAGGGAGAATGTGAACAGGTCACAGCCCCCACCCTAAAACAGCTAGTAGTCCCTAGGCTATTGTGATAGTACTATAGAAGTTAGCACAAGCAGTGGGCAGGAGGGATCTTAGACTTATTTCAGAGGGGTGGACTCAGTAGTGTAACAGAAGACCAGGGTAGGATAACTGGAAGGAGGAATTGTGTGCCTGTGCAGAGGCCTGGAACTGAGAAGGAACGTGTCACACAGGGGCTTCAAGCAGCTCCTTGTATGTTGAGTGTGTAGTGTTAGGGGAATTTTGCCAAGAGATGAGGTAGAAGAGATTTTCAGGGGCCAGATCACAAACGGTCCATTGTAAGAAACTCTGGATTTTTTTTTTTTTTTCTGAGAGCCATGGGGAATCACTGGAGGATTTTATAAAGGCCTGTGACATCCTCCAAATAATAGTCATACTCTTCTTAATGCCTGGCATTTATGGGGTACTTACTATGTGTCAGGCATTGGACTGAAGACTCTACATATCTTCAATCTCAGTGAGGATGCTGTGAGAGAAGTCTTGTTACTTTCATTGCAGAGATGAAGAATTACTCTACTGCTGTGAAATTTTGAGCATCAGTGAATTTAGTACAGTTTAAAGCATATTTTGAGGGGTGTGCTTTCCATACATTGTTTAATTTATGGAGGGAATAAGTCTAGGATAACACTGCATGTGCTAAATCTGAGACACACACTGTTGTGGATTCTATGCACTTTGCACTCTCTAATATCTCCCCCAAATCAGTATCATTGTACATGTTAAACATCTAAAACTATGTAAACTGCCATGGTCAATATGTAAGGGAGATGCATTTTATTCCATGACCCTGAAGAGTAAGAAAAGTTCCTGTAAAATTATTTTTATTTGTAGATGATATGATCTTGTATGCAGCTTATTCTAAAGAATCCACTAAAACCTAGCAGCACTAATTAATGAGCAAATAATTATAAATCATCAGACTTGCAGAGTACGAGACCAGTGTGCTAAAATCAAATAGGTTTTGATGTACCAGCAATGAACAATCTGGAAGTAAAGAAAGCAATTCTGTTTATAGTAGCATTGAAAAATACATCAGAATACATTTAGCAAAAGGAGTATAATACTTGCACAATGAAAACTACAAAATATTGTTGAAAGAATTAAGAAGAAAATAGAAAGCCATATGATGTTTGTAGAAGACTTAATATGACTAAAATGGTAATGCTCCCAAATTTGATATACAGATTTAATGTAATCTCTATCAAAATCCAGTTACTTCTTTGCAGAAATTGACAAACTGACCCTACATTTGTGTGGAAATGCAAGGAGCCCAGTATACCCCAAATAGTCTTGAGAATGGACAAAATTAGAGCACTCACACTTTCCAATTTAAAACTTACTACAAAGCTGCAGTTATTAAGACATCTGGATTATTACAATTCTACCTCCAGACAGTGCTTATCACCCTTTGATGATTTTCAAATTTTTTTTTAGATTTCTTTTTAAATTACTCAGTGAATTTTATTACATTTACAGTTGTGCAACAAAAATCATAACAACCCAATTTTATAGCATTTCCATCCCAAAGCCCCAACGCATCCCCCTGCCTCCCAACCTGTCTCATTTGGAAACCTGTCTCATTTTTCAAAGACTGTGAGTCAGTTTCTCTTCTGCAAAGAAGTTTATTGTGTCCTTTTTTTTAGATTCCACATGTAAATGATCATATATGATGTTGGTGCCTCACTATCTGACTGACTTCACTTAGCATGGTAATTTCTAGGTCCATCCATGTTGCTGCAAATGCTATTATTTCTTTCCTTTTCATGGCTGAGTAATATTCCATTGTGTATATGTACCACATCTTCTTTATCTACTCCTCTGTCGATAGACGTTTAGGTTGTTTCCATGTCGTGGCTATTGCAAATGGTGCTACAGTGAACATTGGAGTACATGCGTCTTTTCGAGTCATGGTTTTCTCTGGATAGATGCCCAGGAGTGGGATTGCTGGATCAAATGGGAGTTCTATGTTTAGTTTTCTGAGGAATCTCCATATTGTTTTCCACAGTGATTGGACCAATTTACATTCCCACCAAGAGTGTCATAGGGTTCCCCCTTCTCCACACCCTCTCCAGCACTTACTGTTTGTAAACTTTTGGATGATGGCCATTCTGGCTGGTGTAAGGTGGTACCTCATAGTGGTTTTGATTTGCATTTCTCTAATAATGAGTGATGTTGAACATCTTTTCATGTGTTTTTTGGCCACCTATATGTCTTCTTTGGAGAATTGTCTATTTATATCTTCTGCCCATTTTTTTAATGGTTTTTTTTTTTTTTTGGTATTGAGCTTCAGAAGGTGTGTTTATAAATTTTGGAGATTAATCCCTTGTCAGTCAATTCATTTGCAAATATTTTCTCCCATTCCGTGGGTTGTCTTTTTGACTTGTTTAGGGTTTCCTTTGCTGTGCAGAAACTTTTAAGTTTAATTAAGTTCCATTTGTTTATTTTTGTTTTTACTGTCATTACTCTAAGAGATGGATCTGAGAAGATATTGTCAGAGATTGTCCTGTGTTTTCCTCTAAGGGTTTTGTAAGACCTATCCAGTCTTATATTTAGGGCTTTAATCCATTTTGAGTTGGTTGTTGTGGATGGTGTTAGGAAGTGTTCTAGTTTCATTCTTTTGCATGTAGCTGTCCAGTTTTCCCAGTACCACTTATTGAAGGGGCTATCTTTTATCCATTATATATTCCTGCCTCCTTTATCATAGATTAGTTGACTGTACATGTGTGGGTTTAATTCTGGACTTTCTATCCTGTTCCATTGATCTATATGTCTGTCTGTGTGCCAGTACCATACGGTTTTGATGTCTGTAGCTTTGTAGTATAGTCTGAGGTCAGGGAGCCTAATTCCTCTAGCTTATTTTTCTTTTTCAGGATGTCTTTGGCTATTCTGGGTCTTTTGTGCTTGCAAACACACTTTACAGTATTTTGTTTGAGTTCTGTGAAAAATGTCCTTGGTAATTCAATTGATGATTTTAGAAGACAATGGACTATTTTATACTGCTGAGACCAGTCACACTTACAGTCATCAGAGTTTTCCAGGACACTGTGCTTGCTCTGGGCCAGAACTTTTTCTCCGTCACTTTGCTTAAGCATTTATGTTGATGTAAATGTAGATATTTCAGTCTGTAAAAATATCATATTCTCTAGAATATACAACATCTAATATATCGTGAACACTGCTTATAGGACCAAAGGATGGGAATTTTTGTTCTACTTTATTCTGAAAGTTTGAAACTGTAAAAGAAGTACAAAATGAAGGCTATTTATAGAATTTATTTAACACAATTAAAAGTTTTTTCTGATGTCATCATGGCAGGCTTGATAATGGCCCTGCAAAGATGCTCATGTCTTAATCCCCAGAATTTGCGAATATGGGACCTTACAGAGAAGAGAACACATGTCAGCATCAACAGAGAGGGAGAAAGAGGGGGTGGGAAGGGGAGAGATTGAGACTTAAGGATGTTACTCTGCGGCTGTGGAGATGCAGGAAGGGACCATGATCCTTAGATCCAGGCAATACATAGGTGGAAAAGGCAAGGAAACAAATTCCTCCATAGAGCCTCCGGAAGGAGCACAGCCCTTGCTTATACCTTGATTTTAGAACTTATACTTTCTAGAACCATAAGATAATAAGTGGATGATATTTTAAGCCACTAAATTTGTAATAACTTATTTACAGTAGCCATAGGAAACTATATATTGACATTTTTAGGTGGCGTCAAAAGTGGTGGCCCTGCAAGCTAGTCTAGTTAGACAGTCCAGCAAGACAGTTTCAGCTACACAGTTTCAGCCATTCATTTTGGCTCTTCCTTAGCCCCTCAGACTTTGAATATTTTAGAGATACGTTTAGAACTAACAAAAAAACTTTGGAAGGTACTTCAAAGGTGTTTAGCAGTCACATTTTCCCTTTCCACGGATGGCTCCTTCACCACAGCCATTGCATGGGGTCTCCACGTGGTCCATAGCACCACCTACTCTGCTTGCAAAGAATGCATTCTGGAGATTCACCAAGAAAATGAATCAACCTTGCTACTGATTTTAAAAATGCAATAAAATTTGTCACTCCTCAGCCATCTTCACTGATCCCATTGCTATTTCTATCTGTTCAAACAACTGTGTTGATACCATCAAGGCAGTGAAGATGTTTATGCAGTGGTGCTTAAACTCAGGCTCTGAAATCAATCCCAAGTTAGAATTCTGCCTCTGACACTTACCAGCTCACTTCTCTGCACCTTCGTCTCCTTATCTATAAAGTGGCAGTCTTGTTGTCTACTTCACGGGGTCTCGTGAGAATTAAATGAAATGATCTGTATGAAATTTTTAGTGTGGTTCCTGTCACAAGTTAACTTCATGGATGGTCATTTCCGTTGTACTAATGGAGAGGGTGTCTTCATTTCCAGCAGGTCCAGAAATGGTAACTCCCTCAGTCTTCACTGTGTTTGACATGCTGACACCAACCACAGGTTTGGAATGTGAGGTATGACTGGTTGATCTCGTCAGTCATTCGTCATTTCCGTATCATGTTTCCGCACTGCTATCCAAATGCTGCTAAGCTTTTCATACGCTCTCTTGTCTTCCTTTGCTAAGAGGAAATAAGCATTACCTTTGACCCATTGTATTTCCTTACATGTCAGGTATTTCTTATTAATAAGATTCTGGACACCCTAAGGAAAGCAAATAAAATGCAAATGAAGTCTTAAGGATGACTCCTTAATAATAATAATTATATGATATTAGGTGTAAAAACAATTATGTGATAATTTAATACTTTTATCTATTTATTAATTAGGTAATTTATTAATTTAATAGTAGTAATTGAGTGTGATTTTTTAGTAATTACTTAGTGATAATTCTTTATAATAATGAAGAGTTCAAAGTAGGCTTTTTTGTTAGGCATTTAAAAATATTTATTAAGCAGCTACAATATGTGAGACACTGTTGGCAGATATATTAGAAAGCAAAAAAAGATAAGGCCATTGAATCCCAGAGCTAGTTATTGTCTTGACTGAGACTTGAGAAATTATCTCTTTACTCCAAATATGCTACTTGTTCTGATAAACAATTATTTATTCAACCAATATTTATTTCACACTATTTCTGGCCAGGAACTATTCAGGCACCATGGATAAAACAATATAGTAGCAGGAAAAAAACTCCTGCTCCTATGGAGTTTATGTTTTACTGGGTTCTCAAACAGCCAATAAACAAGATAATTTGTCACGGTATGTAAGATATTCGAGACTGGTGCTTGGGAGAAAAATAAAACTCTTTCCAATGAAGCGATCCTCACTGATCCTTGCTGGTAAAGTGCCTGCTACTTTAGAGTAAAAACGTCTAAAGAAGTTGAGAGCGTGAACCACGCAAAGGCATTCCAGGCAGAAGGGCCAGCAGGTGCAAAGGCCCTGAGTTGAGAATGTACCTAACGTCTCAAAACAGTGAAAGAATGGCAGGGAAGCTCTTCATAAGTATAAAATGACAGGATGCAAATTTGGTTTTGTCAGGCCTTGTGTAAAGACTGGTTTTCATTCTGAATGACGTAGGAAGAGAAGAGAGATTTTTGAGTAGAGGAATTTTATGATCTGATTTGTTTCAAGAACATTTTAGGTGCTTTGTTGAGGGTAGGTACCAAGAGAACATAGAACCAGTCAGGAGGCGACAGCAGTGGAGACGGTGAAAAGTCCCTGGATTCTTTTGATCTGTTTTGAAGATTGAGGCTCTGGAAACTGCTGAAGGATTAGAGGTGGGGTATGAATGAGAAACAGGCGTTAAAGATTCTAAGAGTTTTGCCTTGAACAAATGAAAGGTAAGGTTGGCATTCATCAAGATGGGAAGTTAGGGGACCTAAAGATCTGGCGTGGGAATAGGCCAGACTTCAGTTTTGCCACACAAAGAAAGAGTCCTCTCCGATATAGCAAAGCTGTGGATTTATAGATCTGCTGCACACACGTGGAGTTCAGGGCAGAGTTCAAGTTAGGATGAAATGTGTGTGATTCTCAGGATATAAATGGTGTGTAAAAGCATGCGCTTAGACGAGAGCACACAAGGGTTGAGGGCAGACGGGGGAGAAGGGCCGCTGCAACTTGAGCAGATTGAGAAACAATGACAAACATGCCAAGGGTGTTAACCGCGATACAGGAGAAAACGGAGGCGGTTGTGGGTGACCTGGCACCAAAGAAAGAAAATGCTGAGGAAGACGGAGGAATAGCCTATGCTGAGTGTGTTACTGGGTCAGCTGGATGACGTCTGAGAGCTGGTTGCTGAATTTGGCAATGTAGCACTCACTGGCGGCCTCATTAGATGGTTTCTCAGTGGAGTGGAAGGTACGGATTCCTTGGTGGTTTCGGTGTTTAGGGTTTTAGTTTTCTTCTAAGCGCTTGCATTTTCTTGGTTAAATGGAAAGCGAGATCAATACCTAGAACTTAATATAACTTATATACAGAAAATTTTGCAAAATTGAACTTGATTATTTGTCTACCTTTGGCTTTTAAATTGATAAGTCCTCACTTTATCCTATTTAGAAAATTATTTACCCTTTCTCATTCCCGTTTTTTTTTTTTTTTTTTTTTTTTTAGCATGTGTAACATTGGAATGATAGAAAATGACCCACAACATTTAGGAATAATTAAATGAAATAAGCTACTTTATGAGTGCATCATATAAAATAGGTATAAATAGATTTTTCTTCATCCAGTCCCTGAAATGCAGCATAGAGCAGCAGTTAAGAGCACTGGTTTCAGAGCAACAGTGTCTGAACTTAAGTTCTGATTCTATTATCTGTTAGCTTTAAAACTCTGGGCAAGTTAATATGAACTTCATTCTGATATTCTCAGCTGTGAAATAGGGAAAATATTAGTACCTACATCAGAGGGAATAAATTGAGCTAATGAGAGCAATGGAGGCATATAATAAGTGGTATGATATAATTTCTATAGTTATTACTATAATTTTTATAGAAGGTAATTTGGAAACTTAGTTTATAATGATACTATCCAGGTGCTGTAAAACTGATATCACAGTTGCTTTGTTAGTGAAACATCTGAATAGTGTTTGTTATGTTGTAATTTTTTAAAACTGACATTAACAGAAGTATTGATTATATACTAGCTTTTCTAGCTTCACCATTCCTTTATTTCATAGACACACACACACATTCTATTTTCCAACATGGTCTGTCCCAGGAGATTGGATATCATTCCCTGTGTAGGACCTTATTGTTTATCCATCCTAAATGTCATAGTTTGCATCTACTCACCCCAAACACTAGTCCCCCCCGCCGCTGGAAACCACAAGTCTGCCCTCTACATCTGTATGTTTCTCGTCAAGTACCAGCTTCATACAGTGTAACGTGAAAGGCTGACTGCCACTGTATCCATGTTTGCAAAACGCTGATCTAGGTGGTTTAGAACAAGACTTCAGTTTGCTCAGAAGTTGGGTCTGTGGGATGGTCTTACGTCCAATCAATATTAAAGTAGAGTTTAAATGAAGTTCCCACTGAACATAGATGACCTCGACAAAAATCTACAGTAAATTTTTAATTGTTCATCTTTCAAAAGCCTTTACATTTAAGAAGTGTACACTATAGGCAACATGAATGGGAAATTTAAAAATTAATTGAAAACATTAGTTGAAATGGAAAAAATGCATTCATTTTCTTTTTTTTCGTTAACAGCCTCAAAAATTTGATCCTGTTTATAACTGTAGCCAATACATATGCCTTAATACGGAATGGAAGTTGTACAACTGGTCCCTGCATTGCCCAAAGGGCTTGGAAACGCCTGACTGTGGTTTCCGGGGAAGACCGGTTCAAGTGAACAGAGACGTCTGCTGCCCTGAGTGGGAATGTCCCTGTGAGTCTGCTGCGTTTTCCATGGCAATCAGGCTGTAATCGGGGAGATCGTATTTTTTTGAACCAATCAAGCCAAAGTTATGGTTGAACTTTCTTCATTTGATATATGAATTTGCTTCCCAGTATGTACCTTTTAGAGTTGCTTTTTGCCAAACATAGTAAGACTAATCGAAAAGATGTTTTTCAAAGAGCAGTTCTGACTTGCAGTGACTAATTAGAAATAATTAGTTAACAGACGAAATCCACTCTCTACCACCTTTTAGGCCGGTGCTCCATGTTGTCAGAACTCAGCATCGTTACATTCGATGGCAACAATGCGGCATTGTACAGCATGGCTTCTTATATCTTAGTAAGAGTTCCTGGTGAAGTTCTAGTTGCTCATATTGAAAAGTGTTCCATGAATCAGGTAAGTCATAATCTAGTCTTTGTCATTCCTTCATAAATCTAGTAGCTGAAGTATGTTGCATTATTAGGTGTTCCCAGAATAAAGAGGGCTCAAGAATTCACTGAGATTTATCTTCTGGTACTTAAAGCAAAATGTGTTTCAAGTGGATGTATTTAGAAACATATAATATTAATCCAAATAATGTTTTTCAAAGTCAGATAATTTTTTCTATTAAAGCTTTTTTCTTTATACTTTTTTTTTTCCAGAATGGAAACTCATTTAAAAAGCTAGTGAGTATTTGCAAAGTGTTTATTAATTTCCTTCTGTTTAGTGCTAAAATTAGCTTCAGAGAGTTTAAAAATTTTGTTTTCAAATTAAGGCTTCCTCTGGAAGAATCTCTGGACTTTGTTTTAAGAAGTTAAATTTGACCACATCTCTGCATGAAATACTTGTCAATCGGGCAGAAAGAAAGGTAAGAACACGAAGTTAAAACATATGCTCATGTTAGTTGAAATTTAGAAATTACATAAGCAAAGTTCTTTCCAAAAAGGGAAATTTAAATATGTCAGTAGAGTTTCATTGCTATGATGTCTCATCATTCTTTTCATGGGAAGTCTAAAAATGTGTTCCATAACATTGTATGTCTCCTACCATAACATGCCAACGGCTGTAAAGATTTTTCCCCTTGTGAGACTACCTGAAATGGCCATGTTGACTACGCTGCAGCTTTATTGCGTAATGTGAGTGCGAGCTGAGCTTCTTAGTGTCGGGGTTCATGTTTGTGTTTCAAGGGAGACAAGCGATAATGAGGTGAAAAAGAGGATCCTAAGGTGGCAAAGAGGGGCAGCCAGGGGTGCCAGGACGAAGACCACTGAGAGGAGAAGAGATGGAAAAGCATGGTTTTGAAACATTGGTGCCATTGCTTTTTCAGTGAATAAATGATAACGAAGAAAAAATGAAGGGATATTCACAGTAGAACAGCAAGGCATCATACAGAAGTGGGAAAGGAGCCTTTTTATTTTACAGGAAAAACCTTTATCCTAAGAAATTGTGTTTACTAAATAGGCATGATTTCTGAGCCAGATGCTTCACTCAGACCTAAATGGGTCTCTCAAAAACATAAGAACATAATATATACGGGTTTTGCTCAGAATAGCAAAGATAGTATATGCTTTCTGGAAATAATTATGTTTGTTAGCACAGGCCATACATTCTGGACTGGAAACAGTGTTAAAGTGAGTGTGTTACTTTTTTAGACAATGGAACTTCTATGTATACCTTTTATTTTAATTCGATTGGTACATTAACAGGAAGGAGGTGGAAAAGAAACTCAAACCTGGTCAGGGGCGCTGTTGTCAGCATTTGGGTGGAAGGGCTTTTTTCGGCCTCAGCTGAACTCATGGCTGGTCACGCATTCATTTGAAAACTTAGTTACTTAAAAGTCATATAGGGAGTTCCCATCGTGGCTCAGCAGTTAACGAACCCAACTAGTATCCATAAGGACGCAGGTTTGATCCCTGGCCTTGCTCAGTGGGTTAAGGATCTGTCATTGCTGGGAGCTGTGGTGTACGTCACAGATGTGCCTGGGATCTCACGTTGCTGTGGCTGTGGTGGAGGCTGGCAGTTACAGCTCCAATTTGACCCCTAACCTGGGAACCTCCATATGCCGTGGGCGCGGCCCTAAAAAGACAAAAAAAAAAAAAAAAAAATCATGTAGTGAGTTTATGGGATAAAATAGCACAGGTCCTGCTCTCAATTAACGTGCAGTTGTATTGGGGGGGGGGGTTGCTTAAATGTAGTTATCTGCCAGTTAAAAGGCAAAGGGAAGAATATGGTAGAGTGATGGCCAAGATACGGACAGAGGTAAGGGTCATTTAAATGCAGTTTATAGGAGAGTCAAATAGACATTTTTGGAGGAGATGACACCTAAGGTAAATCTTAAAGAAAATGAGTAGAAATTAGCCAGGCAAAGAAGAATATTTCAGCTTGAGTGTGGCTGTATGAGGAAGGTATAAAGATGAGAAATTGGATGGTTTGTAAGCTGAAACTGAGAAATTTACTTACTGCTAATTATGTAACTTTGAGAAATTTACTTACTGCTTATTACAGCTTACGGTTCCATGTCATTGTTATTTAAAGCACTGAGTTAAGTCCTTGGATTGTTTATATTAGTATAACCAAGAAAATATGTTAAGATTATAAAATATAGGAGTTCCTGTTGTGGCTGAGCGGTAAGAAACCCGACTGGTATCCATGAAGATGCAGGTTTGATCCCTGGACCCCCTCAGTGGGTTAAGGATCGGGCGTTGCTGCGAGCTGCAGTGTAAGTCACAAACGTGGCTCGGATCTGGCATTACTGTGGCTGTGGTGTAGGCCACCAGCTGTAGCTCCGATTTGACCCCTAGCCTCAGAACCTCCATGTGCCGCAGGTGTGGCCCTAAAACAAAAACGATAATGAAATAATACAGTATCTAGTCCAAACATTGGAAGTAGACTATCTGGGACTTTTCATCTTTACCAGGACTCAAAATTGGTTATTATGAACATTGCAATTAAATAAACACTAATTTAGAAGATCAAAGAGAGAACCCAGATTAAAGAAAACCTCCCGAAAAAAACTTTATTATCTTAAGTTTTTATTGGGGGTAATGGTGTAATCAACATATATTGGGAAAAACAGGGAAAAAAGCATATAAAACTTAGAGGAATGTTATGTTTTAAAGAAAATAAAGGGCAATGAGTTTACAACAAATATTGAATCCAGAAAAATACAGCAAAAAGGATAAAAGAAATTAGGAGTTATGAGAACCTGGTAGCCACGGAAAAGTAAATTTTTAAGCACTTAAAATTAGTTTATATTAAATCAGAAGAAATGGCAAAATCTGAGTTCTCCTCTTTTTTAATGAATGTATGTTTAGGCATAAACATTCTTCTGGTGAGTGTAAACGCATTATGTCATTTCAGGTCCACGTGGATTCTGCTGCTGTGCCTTTACCCTTTGCAAAGCAAGACCTGTCCATAGAGGATTCTGGCTCAATGTACGTGATTGCTACTCCGGCCGGACTAATGGTGAAGTGGGCTCACCTCACGGGGATTGTAGACGTTCATTTCGGCTCTCAGTTTAACCTGTCATCCCACACAGAAGGCCTTTGTGGTGAGCACTGCTTTTCAGTCTCTCTTTCTTCCCCTGGTTTTCATTCACATTGCACTGTTTCGGCCCCTCTTGCTCCATTTCTCGGGCTGGAGAAGTGGTGTTCGCTTTCAGTTCCGCGTGTTCCCAAGTCAATACGGAAGGAAGCAGTGTCTTTCCATGAATGGGCTGAGAAGCAAGAAGGAACAGTCAGCCTGGGTATTTTGTGGAAATGTTTGCTTACCGCTATTACTACAGTACCGTTTGTATTCCTACTAGCTCATCTTTATTAAACATTAAAGAAGTATTAAACATTTTTTTTTGGTCTTTTTTGCCATTTCTTTGGGCCACTCCCGTGGCATATGGAGGTTCCCAGGCTAGGGGTGGAATTGGAGCTGCAGCCGCCGGTCTACACCAGAGCCACAGCAACGTGGGATCCGAGCCGTGTCTGCAACCTACACCACAGCTCACGGCAATGCCAGATCCTTACCCACTGAGCAAGGGCAGGGATTGAACCCACAACCTCATGGTTCCTAGTTGGATTCGTTAACCACTGAGCCACAATGGGAACTCCTGAAGTATTAAACATTTTACATATTTTAACTCATTTAATTCTAGCAGTAACCCTAATAAGTAGGCACCAGCGTTAATTTATAAGTGATAAAAATGAGGCATAGAATGATAAAGACTTAGCTTTGTTTCTTTTTTTTTTTTTTAAGTTTGCAATCAAAGAATACTTGGTGAAGTCCCATCTTGGCAGTTACATACAGGAAACAAAATGTTCTGAATATTAGTCCCAGTTTTATTATAAAGTGTTACTCCTAAATGTACCTTTACGCTTAGGTTTAATATCACAATATATTACATAGATACTTAGTTATAAGCCAAAGGAAACAAATTAGAAATATCTCTAGGTACATAAGAAAATAAAAAGAACATTACTGGCTTTGGTGTCTGTCAGAAAGTTAAACAGAGCTATCCCCTTCAGAAATATTTAACTAAACATCAGTTTTCTTAACTTTCAAATGGGAATAACCATAAACTGCCTTCAAGATTGTTGTTAGAATTGAATGTGAAAGTTAATTAAAACACTTAATGCATTGCTCAATACAGTCACTAAATTTTAGTTTAGTACAAATATGTCCATTTTAAGCTCACTAAGTATTAATTGAGTAAAAGTTTGTGCATCAGCTTCTGCATGTCTGACACTACTCATGGTGCTGGCAACTCAAAACAAATAGACCAAGTCCTTGCTCTCAACAAATTACATGAAATACCCAAATTTCTGCTTGAAAAAAGTAAACTACTTGGTTGAAATTTTGGCTAAAATGGCTTCAGTGTCCTTGCCTGTTTAGACCATGCTCAACTAAACATAGCACAGATTTCTGCGGAGGCTTAGGGTTATCAGTGTGGAACTAGGCCTTGTCATGGTATTGGGTATACGTAATAACTCAGTAGATATTAACTGAGCAGTCACCCAGAGACTTTGGGAATGTATATTTTCTCTTCTGATTTATCACCTATGATTTGTTTGACTTCCATGTTTGTTTTTTTCCTCCTTCAGTGTCAGCTCATGCTTTTACGGAGACAGTCTGCTAACTGGATTCTTACGTAATCCTTATAGTAAAGGGCTAGGTCACCTTTTTGCTAACAGGGGTCACCCCTGAACTTCATGACCTCTGCAGTGGGAGAGGGCCAGCTGTTGAAGGCAAAGCCGGCTGCTGGCCGACAGAGTCGTAGTGGACAAGAGTGTGACCTCCTCCCAGACCAGAACGGGAGCTCCTGTTCTGCGGGAGAGGTGGCTGGAGTCGCAAGGAAAACGTATTTTTACCAGCCATTGCCTTTCCCCAGAAGAGTTTAGACTGAAAACATAGCTGCTTTACAGTGTGGTCCACTTAGCGTGAGTTCTGTTGTTGTTTTGTTTTGTTTTTGCGCTGTAGCAGTCTCCTGCATAGGTCTAAGTGTAGGGCAACTACAGCAGCAGAACTTTATTGAGCTTGATGTAACTACTTGAGATTAAGATTTGATACCTAAAAATGTTTAAAAAATCTTTCATTGCTAGAAGCCTTGGGAATTAAGAAAAATTTGTCGTAAAGTAGGGTATGATTCAGATAAGGTATGGTCAGCTCTGATGTTTGTACTTTCCTTGGCTTTGCCTCTAATAGATAAAAAGCAAGCTCTCTTCTCAGTCTGACTTCCCTCAAGGAAGCCAGAGGCTATAGCAGGTCGTAACATCACAGTCATAAATAGCCCATGTCACCCCAAGGGGGAGAGATTGTTCATGCCCCAGAATTCCCAGGTCAAATTCTGAGCTTAACAGTGGTTGTCCTAACTTTGAACAAATCTCTGTGTCTCAGTGACCGCCACGAGCTGACTGGTTTCTGCCTGGATTACCTGTAATGGTTGTTACTGAAAGGGAGTAAGAAATACTTTGATGCCAGTCAGGTCCCTCTGCTGAAGTGGTTCATGTTCCAGGTAGTGGGCAGAGATAGTTTTGAAAGGAAAAGGTAATGTTTTCAGACAGGATTTTCCTGGAGGAATGGACGCCAAAGGTCCAGTCTTCCAGGGAACACCTTGACAGATTTAAGAACGAGTTCTTAAATTAGGAGACAGTGGTAATAAAAGAGTGTAGGGACAGAATCAATCTCTTCCTTCTAATTCTATGATCTTTTCAGAAAGCTTGGCGTCTCCGACCATGATTTTGTTCTTATCTGGTTAAGACCATTCCACACTATTTTATCCAAGAATCAGCTACACAATTAAAAAAAAGAAAATCCGTCAATGTTAAAGACAAGACGTCAACTTGGAACCTGATTCCATAAATTATCTATTCCTTTTAAATACATTATTAAGATGATTTTATTTCTCCTGCCTGTATTTGGTTTAAGTGAATTTTTTCCTTCCAAATGTCACACATCTCTTAAGGCATTTGCAACGAAGATCCAGATGATGACCTAAGGATGCAAAATGGCACAATCATTACGAATATGGAAGACATAGAATTATTTATTGAGAGCTGGGAAATTGAGAAATCCTTCAAAGTAACCACGAGAAGGCCCGTTAGAAATTGCACTGAGCACGACTGCAGTCACTGCATCGAGTTACTAAATAGGAAAGCTTTCATCCCATGCCATGATAAAGTAAGTTGGAAGCAACCATCGCTAAGAACTGTCATGTTAGACATGTTGAGGGGAAAAGCCAGTGTATTCTTGTTCTTGCCGTGATGTTCTCCTACTGGAAACAGTTTATCCCTAGACCTTCTGCCACTTTGCTTCGGGATTCAAAATAATGTATTGTTTATAGACTTACAGAACAGGAAAGATAATTATCTATTTTCTCTCCATGTTTGTTTTTCTGAACTATAGCTACAGTTTTCAAGAAAAATGAAATTTCATGCTATGAATAAATGCTTCTAGGAGAAAGAGATCAATGCCGCTTAACCCAGTCTAGAAACCACGACTGGGAGACTTTGATCAATTTCTGGCTGCTGTAGTATATACTTGTAATAGAACCTGTCACATATTGAATGTAATTGTTCTGTACTGGTTTCTAACTTTCTGACTTCAGGTAGCTAGTAGCTGTTTTAAATATTTGAATAAGAAGATCTGTTGTTAGAGACAAAAGACAGAAAAATATAGCATTTCAGGAATCGTTAAATGAAAAGTCCGTGAGCATCCAGTAGTAGGCACTCTGTTAAACTCGTGTTACAAAGCCAAGTTCAGATCTCTCCTTGCTCCCCAGGAGTCTGGAAGGCAGGCAAGCCGGTGAACAGATTTTTCCCAGTATATAGTACAGAAGTGCATAGGGGCCCAAGTTGGGAGAAGACTTCCCAGAGTTTCCGATACATGAATTATTTGGAAGAATGAGTTTTCCAGGAGAGATGAGGGAAGAAGGGAGCCGAGGCAAAGAAAACAAATCTTTGTGACTCTGATTTAACCCCTAGCCTGGGAACTTCTACAGGCCACAGGAGCAAACCTAAAAAGACCAGGGGAAAAAAAAAAAAAAAAAAACCTTAAAGGAAACCCTATGGTAAGAGCAAGGTTGCTAGAAAGGGCCACGTTAGGCAAAAGTTGAGGCGGCTAGTGCAACACTTTGGGAAGCAGAGTGTCTGGGAAGTAGAGCGAGGGAATTGTCAGGGCAGAGGGAGTTTGCCCTGAAGCAACGTCCATGCTGGGCCACCCGCTGTGGACTCTGCAGCTCTCGGCCGCCTGTGAGTGCTCTGAGGGAAACGGCAGAGGATACGAAGTCATGGGACCTCTCTGGCGCTTCAGTTTCAATTAGAGATTTGCAGGCACATACGTTTTAAATATTTACATTTTTAAATGCATGCATATAAAAATGAAAAAAATAGCAAATACTTTTTAACTCATTTCAGCATAACAGCGTTCAAAAGTTCCATTTCTGACTGGGAACTTCGACGTTTGATTAAATTAGGGAACGTCCAGCCTGACGATTCAAGGCCTAGCGAGGCCACACAGTGTACACCATTTAGCCTGTAACCGTCCCAGCTTTCCCATAGGATCTTGCCAGTGAGTTTGATGACGAAAGAAGGGCATGCTCGTCCTTCAGTTTCCCCACTTCTCCTCTTCATTCTCATTTGCAAATCCCCACACAGCAGACAGGTTGTCTTTTGAAAATGGAAGCAGGATTAGATTGTTTCTTTACCTAAAATCCTTCGGGGTCTTTCACTGCCTCTTAGACCATATTCTAAACTTCTATTCAGGGCTCCTCGGGTCCTCTCTGCTTTGTCCCGCCTACTTTTCCAGCTCCTTCTTGCGCTACACTCTTATTGCTGGCGAAGGGCCAGGCGTTCCAGCCTCCTTTAAACTCTTTCACGATTTCAAGGTTTTTCCTGTGAATAAGCTTTTATGCCTGCAGTGCCCCAAGCTGGAACACTTCCCTCCTCTGCTCTGTTTTAGCATGGTGACAAAGGCTTTAGCTATGAGATCCACAGGAATAGGACAGGCCTGTTTTATTTACCTTTACATTCCTCATGTATAATACAGTGACTGATATGCAGTTAGGTGCTCAGCAAATTATGGGAGGATGCATAATTGAATGGATGAATGGAGGTTACAGGAGAATCCGCTTTTGTGGGTTAAATAGAGAAGGGATATGATTTTTTTAAAACATTGAATAAGTTAAGTCATATGGAACTTCCAAGCCTAAAATACATGGAAAAAACTTGGAAACATGTTTTAGATCTCACAGAAGACCTGTCGAAACCAGGGATCAGGTTTGGGAATTTACCAGTATATGGAGTTTTTAAAATAACGGTAACTCCTGTTGCACGTGCTCGAGTCTGCTCTGTACACTCTCCATGTGTTAGCTCACAGCAATCTCAGCAGTAGTAGGTTGATTATTAACTCTGTTTAACTTATGAAGAAACGGAGGCAGAGAGGTACACGCCCAGGATGGTGGTAGAAGCTGCGGGAATGGGTGAGCTGAGGAGGAGCATTCGTAGTGAGTAGACGGGACCCCTCAGGGATGGAGTCTAGACAGACCCTCGGAATGAGAAGCAGGAGGAGATGACAGTGAACAGACGGAACGTCACCGCAGCGTGAGTCTCTCCAAGCCGGAGGAGAGGCTTTAAGAAATGGGGGGTGTGCCTGGCACCGCAGGCCTCCGAGGGGGTGAGGAGGTGAATACCAGTGGTCTCCGAATTTGGCAAACAGGAGGCTCTCGATGGTCATGGTAAATATTCCACGCGTTGTGACATGGTTGGCAACCGAGGAGATTCAACAAAGGAGACGAAGCAGAAAGTAGAATCTTGGTTTTTTGTTTTTTTTTGTCTTTTTTTGTCTTTTGTTGTTGTTGTTGTTGTTGCTATTTCTTGGGCCGCTCCCACGGCATATGGAGGTTCCCAGGCCAGGGGTTGAATCAGAGCTGTAGCCACCCGCCTACGCCAGAGCCACAGCAACGCGGGATCCGAGCCGCGTCTGCAACCTACACCACAGCTCATGGCAACGCCGGATCCTTAACCCACTGAGCAAGGGCAGGGACCGAACCCACAACCTCATGGTTCCTAGTCGGATTCGTTAACCACTGCGCCACGACGGGAACTCCAGAATCTTGGTTTTTATAGATGGAGACCTGGAAGAAGAAATGGTGGGAGATGAAAAACATTAAGTATTTTTGCCTGACACTTTGACCTGTGTTCCAGTTCCACATCTGATTCTAGAAGCTTAGTGTATTTGCTGAATAAATGAATGGAGAAAAACTCAAGTAAATGTTGTTATAAGTTAAATTATTTAGATTTCAGATATCTCTAGATAAAAATCAAACAATCTGTAGAAAAAAGTGAGTCTAACTAAATCGAGCCTTGGCAAATTATGTAAATTATTTGACAATGTTCAATATTAGTACATACTTTTTGAGAAGTATTTATAACCTCATTTAATAAGCAGTGCCATGTATCATTAAAGAAAGCTTTTGGAGCTTCCAATTTTATCCGTAGTAAATCAAAATCTTTATATATATATATATGCGAAGATTGTGATCCCAAAATGTAATATCAGAAATAGATTTTTACTAGGTCCATATACTGTCTTTCTTTTCCATCTTTAGAAGCTAGGTTTATATAGATGAATACATACGGTATTTATTTTATCTAAAACATGTGTTTAAAAATTATAAATTCAGTGATGACATCTAATATTATGAAACTTCGAAACTCTAGGGCCGAAGAGGAACTGTAATGAATAATAATTTGCTCCCTTTTGATTCTCTAAATAGTTTTAGTCTAGCTTAGGGCCTTTAGAGAATTAAAACAATGTAACTTACCTCAAGGCACGATGTATCTCCAGGTTTCACCACAGGATTTTTGTGAAAAGATGTGGATCAATTACACCTATTTTTGGAACTATGAATGTGATGCCCTTTCTGCATACGTGGCGCTATGCAACAAGTTTGACGTTTGTATTCGGTGGAGAACACCTGATTACTGCCGTAAGTAGCACTGTTCAAGTAATATTTTCTAACAATCAAATACCATTCCATTTTTTTTTTTTGGTATTTCTTCCTTTGTTGTTCATTGAAAAATCATTTTGGAGGAATAAAATGAATGTCAATGTAACCTATAGTTCAAGCTCAGTTCTCCCACTTAAACGACTTCTGTTTTCATTCTGGTCTAAATTTAAAGGGAGGTGGTCAAGGAAGCAGAGAAGGAAGGCCCTGAGCTCCCCTCCTCCAACAGATACACCAAAATCACATTTATTTACAGGGAAGCCAACTCCAAGAAAGACCTGAAGACTAGCAGAAAAGATTTTTCCTGTCCTAAAGAAGGAACAACAGCAAGATGGTTAGGAGGGTGGTGATGCTGTGTAGCTGGGACACACACTCCTTGGTCAGTGACCCACAAACGGGACACATACTCCTTGGTCAGTGACCCACAAACGGGAGGTGTATCACAATTACCGATCTTTCCTGAGGTCCATGTCGACTTCCCCAGCCTACAAGTGCTGCATGAGGAAGACGCGTCCCAGCAGTTCTCCCTTTGAAACCCAGCGGGGCTTATATTTAGGAGAGCTGGAGGGCCGTGGGAAACAGCTACTCTGCTCTTGAAGAGTGTGCACAAAGTCTCCCACGCTCCACTTGGCGGAGCAGAGGAAATAGTTTGAAGGGACCCTGGGTCAGAACCCCTTGCTGATCTCGGAGAGCCTTCTGGAGAGGCAGGAGGCAACTAGACTCTTGTTGGGTATGAAGACACTGGCCACAGGCATTTTTGGGAGCCCATTCTACTGTGATAACACCGGCACTGGCAAAACCCATTTTGGAATCCTCTCTCTAGCCTGTTAGTTCCAGGGGGCTTATCTGCCCTTTGGTGGCCCCGCACTGGCCCGTAGTCCTCCAGGCTGTGCAGAGAGCCATGCAGAATCCCTTCCCTACCCTGCAGTGGCCCCCAGCCACTGTGGCCAAGTAAACTGGGCCAAGGGCCAGCCCTGCCTAGCAGTGCACCCACAGTAGTTGTATCTGCCACAACAGAAGGGTGCACACAGCCTGCATAGGAGGTTGATCCTAGAGCATATACCTCTGGTGACTGGGGAGGGTGCGCCCTGCTGAAAAAAAAACAACAGAAAAAGACATCAAAGAAAAGAAAACTACAGGCCAGTATCGCTGATTAACATAGATATAAAAGTTATCCACAAAACATTAGCAAACTGAATTCAACAAAACATTCAAAGAATCATACACCACAGTCAAGTGGGATTTACCCCAGGGATGCCAAGGATGGTTCAGTATCTACAAACCCATCAGTGTGATAAGCCACATTACCAAACTGAAGAATAAAAAAATCATCTCAATAGGTGCAAAAACGTTTTTTACAAAATTCCACATCCACTTATTACAAAAATCTCTCAACAAAGTGAGTATAGAGGGAACATATTATACTAAAGACTGTGTGTGAGAAAGCAACAGCCAACATCATGCTCAACAGTGAAAAGCTAAAAGCATTTCCTCTAAGGTCAGGAGTAAAACAAGGACACCCACTCTTACCACTTTTATTCAGTGTAGCATCAGAAGTCCAAGACACAGCAGTTAGATAAGAAAAAGAAATTAAAGGTACCCAGATTGGAAAGGAACAAGTAAAACTGTCACTGTTCATAGATTACACAATGCTGTTCACACATCACATAATACTAAAAAGAAAATTCTAAAGACACCACCAAAATAGATTATAGCTAATAAATGAATTCAGTAAAGTTACAGGGTACAAAATTAATATACAGAAATCTGTACACAAATGACACACTAGCAAAAAGAGAAATTAAGAAAACAAGTCCATTTACATATTGCATCAAAAATAATAAATACAGAAGAATAAATCTAACCAAATGAAGTAAAAGATTTTTACTTGGAAAACTCTAAGACATTGACGAAGGAACCTGAGGATGACCAAAACAAGTGCTCATGACTGAAAAAAATTACCATTGTTAAAATTATCATTACCAAAAATTATCATTACCTGGAGAGTCAATGGTATCCCTGTCAAAATACCAAAGGAATTTTTTACAGAACTAGAACAAATAATAATAATAATTTAAATATTAAAAATTTGTTCAGTAGCTCAAAACACCCCCAAATAGCCAAAGTAATCTTGAGAAAGAAAAAAAGGAAAAGAAGTAACTTCATCATAGTTGACTTCATAGTACAGGTATCACCCTCCCTGATCTCAAACTACATTTCAAAGCTATGATAGTCAAAACGGTATGCTACTGGCACAAAAGAAGGCACAAAAAATGGAACAGAATAAAGAGCCCAGAAATAAGCCCACACTTATATGGTCAATTAATCTATGACAGAGGAAGCAAGACGTACAATAGGGAGAAAGATAGCCTCTTCAATAAATGGTTTTTGTAAAACTGGACAACTACATGCAAAAGAATAACTACTTTCTCACGCCATACACAAAAACACACTCATAATGGACAGAAGGCGTAAACGTAAGACCTGAATACATAAAACTCCTAGGAGAAAACACAGATGATGTTCCTTTTGACATGAGTCTTAGCAATAGTTTTCAAATATGCCTCCTCAGGCAAGGGGAACAAAAGCAAACATAAATAAATGGGACTGCATTAAACGAAACTGTTTCTGCACAGTAAAGGAAACTATCAACAAAATGGAAATGGGTCTTAGCGAATGGATAAGATGTTTGCAAACTCTATGTCTGCTAGGGGGTTAATGTCAAAAATATGCAAAACACTCACACAACTCAACATCAGAAAACAAAAAACCCAATTAAAAAATGTGCAGAGGATATGAATAGACATTTTTCCAAAGAAGGCATACTCGTGACCAGCAGACACGTGAAAAGGTGCCCAGTATCACTAATCATCGGTGACCTTAAATTAAAAGCACAATGAGATATCACCTCACACCTGTCAATGTCTGTCACCAAAAAGACAAAGGAGTTCCTGTTGTGGCTCAGTGGTTAGTGAACCCAACTAGCATCCATGAGGATGCGGGTTTGATCCCTGGTCTTGCTCAGTCAGTTAAGGATCCGGCATTGCAATGAGTTGTGGTGTAGGTCACGGACATGGCTTGGATCAAACGTTGCTGTGGCATAGGCCAGCAGCTGCAGCTCTAATTGGACCCCCAGCCTGGGAACCTCCATATGTTGCAGGTGCAGCCCTAAAGAGACCAAAAAAAAAAAAAAAAAGACAAAAAAGGAAAATAGTATGGAATTTTCTCAAAAAACTTAGAAATAGAAGTACCATATGGTCCATAAGTTTCACACCTGAATATTTACCTGAAGAGAACAGAAACACTAACTCAAAAGGAATACGCAACCCCGTCTTCATTGTAGAGTTATTTACATAGCCATAAAATGGAAGCAACCTAAGTGCCATCAGTAGAAGAATGGATAAAGAAGTTATGGTGCACATTATATAGCCATAAAAAATAAAATATGGCTATTTGCAACAACATGGATGAATTTAGAGGGAATTAGGCTAAGTGAAAGATGTGAGACAAAGACAGACACATGACCTCCCTTATACATGGAATCTAAACAAACAAAACAAAACCAGACTCATAGATAAGAGAGAACACATGACTGGTTGCTGGCGGAAGGGGTGAAATGGGTGATGGGAATTAAGAAGTACAAACTTCCAGTTATAAAGTAAGTAAACCTCAGTGATTCGCATTCCAGCATAAGGAATATAGTCAGTAATATTGTAATAACTTTGTATGTGGACAGTTGGTTGCTAGATTAACACCTAGGCTTTTTTCATACACATTTTATTAAACATTTCACCAATCCTGGGCACATTTTATAGAAACTATATTTTTTATTTTATGGAAATATACTGGATTTATAGTGTGTGTGGTTGTACATACTCACACATTCACATTCTTTTCCATGATTATCACAGTGTATTGGAGGTGGTTCCCCGCGCTGTGCACGTAGGGTGTTGGAGGTGGTTCCCCGCGCTGTGCATTTAGGGTGTTGGAGATGGTTCCCCGCGCTGTGCAGCAGGACCTTGTTGTTTACCCATCCTGCGTGTGCTCGTCGGCCTCTGCTGGTCCCAAAGGCCCAGTCCTGCTCCCTCCCTCTCCACCCCCTTGGCAATCGCTAGTCTCTTCTCTCTATGTAGAAAATATCGTCCAATAAATTAGAGTCATTCAGGGGATTAAATGGTAAAATAAATTCAATAGAAGAGCTACTAAAATACTCAAGCAAAAGTTTTCATCCCTCCCCAAAGAAGAATAAAATGCATAGTGAAAGAATAGTATGTCAGAAACACTAGATTGCACTTCAGAAATAAAAGCAGCTTCTGGTGCCTGTCCTATGCCTTTCTGCTCCTTGCCCCTCCAAGGGAATCACTATTTAAGAGCTGGGTTGCTTGATTCACTGGCAACAGAGGGCCTCTTCAGTTTTCCTGGAGTCCATGAAATTGCTCTCCACTGGGATTTTACCAGTTTACACTCTGTCTCCCAGCTGAGTGTTTATTTTTTAACAGTATCCCTTTTTATGATCACTGAAAATCAAGAATTTTTCTGAAACATCATTTAGAAACTGCTTAGTTTCTTTTGACAGTGAGGGATTAAGCCTAAACACACAGAATTTTTCTTTTTTATGACTTCGTTGGGTTGCATACTTAGAACATTTTCTGTTATTTATTCTCAGTAGACTGTTCTATCTCCTTCCACTGTGTAGACAAGTAACTTCCTCATAGTTGACTTCATGCTTAGGCAACTACATTCGGGCTGCCTGTTGGTCATACGTATTAGATAAAAATCCGTTGAACTTTTCCTGCTGTAGCATAGTACTAGCAGAACACCTAAAAGATGCTCAGAAATACCTGTTGATTGTTTGTGTCTGATTTATGGTTACACAGTAAATGAAAAATGGACGTCAAAGAGACTGAAAATGTGCTAAATGAATTTTAAGAAAGAAAACTGATGTCTGCCTTTTACTAGAACACAAGGGGGTCACTTTTATCATTAGCAAAAATTCCTGTATTTTTTCATAGCTCTGAGTTGCCCTGAGGGGAAAGAATATCAACCCTGTGTGCAGCCTTGTGAAGCAAGGACATGTCTGAACAGATGGTTCTATGGATACTCTTCGTGTCTGAAATTAAGGGAAGACTGTGTGTGCAAAAATGGGACGATTCTTCACAGGCCAGATTCAACTCAGTGCATTCCTGAGAAAGAATGTGGTAAGCAGAAAACACAAAGCAGCATCTTCGGGACCCAGCAAATAAGACTTTTTTAGATCTTAGCTGTGCTGAGAAATGCTGATTGGAGGTGGCCTACGTGTTGGAAAGGAAGTGAATATGTAGCTTGGTTTTAATATGATTTCAGTTGACCTCACCAAAGTTAGCAGCTCCAGTGGTGGTATGTTTTAATCTCTACTTCTGCCTATAAAAGCTGAGAAGGGATATTTCAAACTAAGCATGAAGGAAATACTATTTGGGCTGAATTGAAATTTCGGTGATTTCGTATATTAATGATTCGTCTTTATTTCTGCAAGCCTAAGGTTGCGTGTCTGTAAAGTGAAGAAAATAACAGCACTTATCCCACAAGGTTCGTGTGGGATACCTGAAATAATAGAAAGAATTTTGCAATAGTGTCTAGAGAAAAATAAGCACTCAATAAATGTCAGAAAGGGTTATTATCTGGAAGAAAACACTGAATATTTCTGCTTTCATTTTCAAATCGTTTTATTCTCACACATTGTCTCTGTGGTGGCTGCAGATGAAAAGAAGTTCAAAACTGAGAAAATTGCAGTACAGTATTTTATCAATCATAGGACTCATTGTTATAGTCAAAAGTAAAGCTAATAATTAAAGAGAAAGGCAAGTAGAAGTGAAATGCATATATAGTTCCAGAAACAAGTTTGTGTTTGCCATTGAAGAGAGTATTTATGGAAGAATTTGAGGATACACAGGCATGCTCAGATTTGTTTTTAGGGACCTTTGAGTTTGTGTTGATAGTAAATAAAATAAGTTCAGGAAAGCTGGGAATATAGTTGTCACTACATTTATCTTTATAATTTCCTAAAGAACTACTAAAGGGCCATATTTATCATTCAGTAAAACTTTCATGATAAAACTGAGTCACCAAATAATATTTTGCTTGGTTGCCTACTTTTCACGTTTAGATTTTGAAGCAAAAATGTTTTGAACTTTGATAGGACAAACCTGTTAATGTGGGGTAGAGACTGCCATATTTTAACAGTTATAAAGCAGTTTAAACTGTGTTTAAAACACAACTTTAACAGTTAATATTTTAAAAATAATTTAAATTTATGTTACTGGGTTTGTTCAAGCTAAATGAATTGTATTAACAAGACTTAAATGAATAAAACAAATAACAAATCATCTTATTTATAGAAGAGGACATGCAAATTTGCAGATAGTTGTAAAAGAGAAAGTGCTTTCCGTGAACCACATCAAAAATTTCATGAAAGGCGTTCTCTTCATGGCTCAGCGGAAACGAATCTGACCAGCATCCATGAGGACTCAGGTTCGGTCTCTGGCCTCGCTCAGTGCGTTAAGGATCCGTGTTGCCATGAGCTGTGGTGTAGGTCACAGATGCAGCTCGGATCTGGCGTGGCTGTGGCTGTGGCGTAGGCCAGTGGCCACAGCTCTGATTTGACCCTTGGCCATAGCATACCCCTCCCTGTGGTATGGGTATGGCCCTAAGAATGCATAAAAAATTACATTAAAGAAAAACATAAGCTAGTAGCTGATGAAGAAAGGAGGAAGTTGAGAAAGTGACGTGTCATCTTTGTCACTGGGCCAAGTCACGGTCTGCAAGCCAAACCTCACATCCTGGTTTATTTTAATGACCAGCGCTAAGCGATACACCGTGGTCTGTCTTTTTCAGCTTGCACGGATAGTGAAGACCGGCCTCGAACTGCTGGGGAGGTTTGGAATGGGGGCATTGACGAGTGCGCCCTGTACAGATGTTTGGAGAACGGCAGCATCATCCCCATAGAACCTGACTGTGATGAGGCGCCCTCACCAGTTTGTGAGCGAGAAGCTCAAGTCGTCCTGAGCTTTGTTGATAAGTGGACCTGCTGTTCAAAGGAAGTTTGTAGTATGTATACAGGCTGAAGCCTTACGGTTTGTTAATGCCACAAAATACCTTGATTGTGTGTGTGTGAAAAAGCAGGGTATACCTGATTCTTGGGATTAAAAAAAAGTTGCAGGTTGAAGTAGCAATGCAAGTATTGCCATAAATCACTTAACACCTTCTCAAAGCAAGTTTTGCCTCGTTATAGTTCTGTGGATTTTGCAGACAGACATGAAAAACGCTGGCTATTGTCGGTTAGTAATATTCAGAAATATGTGACAAGATAAAGAATCTGGGAATATTTGACTTATGACCATTGAGGGTCACAGACAATAATAGACAAACCTCAAGTCTGCTGACTTTTCACGTGTGACGATTCTATGAGCTGAAGGGGTTAGTGGCAGCATAAAAACATGCATATTGAGACGCCTAGTTCTGCTTTGAGTTAGAACCACAGGATTTTTGTTGTGTTCAAAAGTTTTTTAATGCTTCTGTCTATTTCCAGGTTGTGACATGACCTTGTGTGAAACTGCCATTCCAACATGTACAGATAGTCAAAAATTGATCATTGGCCACAGCCCTTTTTCTTGTTGTCCACAATATCTGTGTGGTGAGTAATTAATTGGAAAAAGTAGGAGTGAGGTTTTTCTTCCTGCAGATTAGTGGATTAGATTCTCGTTCTTTGTGTCTATAAGGAAATGGTTTATTATAAAGGATTGTTTGCTCACCTGTCTTGCTAAGGATAGGTTTTTTTTTGGCCAGGTTTTTTTAAAGTATATATTTTTCTCAGTTATTAATCTTTATAATCATGAGTATCTTGATTTGCTTGTTTTATAGATGTGTAGTTTGCTGCTCAGAGAGGTTAATAACCTTTAGTAGGATCATTAAGAGAAAAGCGGCAGAGTTTACTTAGAATCAGGGTCTGTCTTATTCCAAAGCTTCAATTCTTTTTGGCTTTTCCATCTAATATTTGTTTAATGGGGCTCTGGCTAGCTGTAGGTGTGCTTCCTCACCAGGCACTTCTTTTTCCCTGTTTAAAAGGGTTGACATCATATATGTAGAAAGTCTAGTAAGGAGAAAAATGAGTAGAAAATACATTTCAGGTTTTTTTTTTTTTAAACGGTGGAGCGACAAGAATATTTTTCTCCCAAGTTAATACATTTTAAATTAGTTTGAGAATGCTCCAGGCAACTACTGTAATAAATTGTAATTTCTTTTCAAGAGACCCATATGCAGGGGACTTCCCAAAACTTCTGTAGACAGCCTCCTCCTATCCGTTAACACAAACACACACTCACATGCTTCTTAAAGTAGGTTTGAAATGCTCACCACCTCTGATTTGTGAATTACTTAACTTTGCTAAACTCACGAGGAACAGTAATAATTCCTTCCCGACAGGGTTATTGCAAGTACTAAGTTCACGAGGATAAGACTGTAGACCAGAATCAGGACTTGGTGGTGATTTTTTTCTCAGCGCTTCAGAGGGGACCGGGGCTCTGGGTTTCCTGTAGTAGCCTCTTGGGGTTACGTGTGAAGATAGCTTTGGCAGCAGTCCATTGGCCCATCATTCTGGTGGATGTACAAGAAACCTCTTCAGATTAGTTCGTTGTCAACGAAGGAGTTGAGCCAAAATGATTCTCCCCCCATCCAACCACCTGGAAATCATCCTTAAGTGACTCTAGAACAGTTTGAAGCTGCATATTAGCATGACTAGTCTCAGGACCCACCAATCGCTGGTGAAAATAGAATGAAATGTAAATTCTGCGGGCCCTCTGAAACAATGAACATTTATCATTTAGGTGTGAAAATAAATAAAATAAATGCATAATTAATTCACTTAATAATTTAATTTTTGTGGAAATATGTATTTTAAATGTCCACATATATTTTAAATATTACCTGCCATTTACTATATATTTCTGCTAAGATTTTATAACAGAAGATAGCTATATATCTATTGCTATGTCTATATCTATATATCAGTATCTCTATGAGATTAATAGAAAGTTGTATATATTTTTAAAATATATATTTACATGTATTTTATATTTTGTATGTAATATATATAAGCAACCTGTTGTTTCCTATGTGTTTGTGCTAAGATTAAGATTTTTAAAATGCGCTAATTACCACTAAATTCAGAGAACTGCGCCACACTCTTTCATTTAGTTACATCTCACTCTGTACACATTTCCAAATATCTCTGTGTTTGGACAGAATGTGACCCATCCAAATGCCCCGTAATTTCGATACCAGAATGCAGAGAAGACCAATTCATGATTCAAGTTCAGCAGGAAGAGCCTTGCTGTTTTTCTCCCCTCTGTGGTGAGTTTCCTGTGAGATAATTTCCTCAAAGTGGAGGAAGGGACTGGGGAAATGGCTTGTTTGATGTGAATTTCATGGCACTCATGGGAACCAATATTCTGCTGAGATACTCAAAAATTCAACTGAATAATATGGTAGAAAAGAACGTACAGCATTTCAGATGATTCTTGACAGTTATTACACGCAGTGCTACTTCCTGTTGACAACGTCTATTCATATCAGTCGACATACAATCAAGATTATATAATCAATTTTTAAAAATAAGGCTGGCACCTAGTTCTTCTTATTTTCTTGTAGCCGTGGCTCTCCTTGAAAAAAACGACTAAAGGACTCCGCTAAGCAGAGTGCTTCTTTTGTGTGTGTGTGTGTGTGTGTGTTTAGGGCTGCACTCCCAGCAAAGGGAGGTTCCCAGGCCAGGGGGCGAGTCAGTGCTGCAGCTGTGACCTACGCCACAGCCACAGCCACGCCAGATCCTAGCCATGTCTGTGACCTACACCACAGCTCATGGCAACTCTGGATCCTTATCCGACTGAGCAAGGCCAGGGATCGAACCCGTGTCCTCATGGATGCTCGTCAGATTCGTTTCCACTGTGCCACGAAGGGAACCCCCAGAATACTTCTTTAAAACTTCATCTCCTGTGTCTCCTGTGTGAGTCTGATGATCTCAAAGAGAATGGTAGCCATGAAAGGTGCCTGGGAAGTGACTGGGTTTGGTGATATGTGTATTGTCTGATGAACTGGACTTTGAAAAAGAAAGAATTTTCTCTTTTCGGTTTCCTTGAAGAATGATCATATCAAAGACTGCTGATTGATGTAGGTTTCTGATGAACCTGTGAAGATCAATGGACGTCTTTTTGTCCCATTTAAGGTTCTTTGACTGCGAAGGGCACTAAGTGATTGATTCTGGCCAGCTTGGGCACAGACCAGCGGCTGGGCAGACTGAGGGGGATTAAGCTTTTCTGTGACCGAGATGAAGCAGAACAGTCAGGCTCTGGCAAAGAGAGAAACCAGCTTCTCCAGGTGGCAGTTACTAGTGATTGAGTCAGCAACCTCCATTTCCTGACTTGATGTCCTTCTGTTCATGATTCGAATGCTGTAGAACGAGATTCCGATTCATCTATAGTGGAGTTTTTCCTGCACAGAGACCTGGTGAGAAGGAGGCACCTTTGTTTAGAGTCACTCTAGGACGGCCTGGGCAGGACACTTCCTCGCGTTCTTTCACAGGCTTGCTCTCCAAGTTGGGAGAGGGATGCTGAAGCGATCAGAAGAGCAGGCGCCTGCTACGATGTTCCTCCATAAATTGGAGGAATCAAAAGTAGTGAATTAGAAAAACCTAAAGTCAATCAATGGCATTTTGATCCTAGCAAGAACAGGTTACTGCTGAACTCCTGATGTCCTGTGATTCTGGTAAGATGGTTCTTCAGTGTCCCTGCGCTTAGGAAAGTGTAAAGCAATATCCTCAGACGGTGCCGCTGCTTTTATGACCAAATAGGGAGATTTGTTAGCGCCTTGTCTTCCTTATTTTCTGTTTTGTTAAACATAATGTATTTTATTTTGACTTTATGTGCGCAGTAATCTCAACTGATAGTTTGTGTTTTGCTCAGCTGTGACTTCTGCCTTTTTGGTTTATCTTTAGTTTGCAAACCTTGCACTCAGCCTATTCCGCTATGTGCCGATGGGGAATTTCTCACTTTGGATCTTAACACTATGCACGTCTGTTGCCCTCAGTATTACTGTGGTAAGTACATGTTAACTAACGGAAAATATCTGGGTGTGTCCGAGGTTGAAGGCCAGTGCACCTTGGTGGTACTGTTCCCTCACACCTCAGTTTAGGTCTAGCCTGTTCAATAGCCTGTTAATGTTTTCAAACATCAAAGAGCACTTCCTAGAGAATGACATTACCGCTCCAAAACAGATTAGCTGTGACGTCTCCTCCTCCTGGACTTTCTAGTGATCCAGGTGATTCTAGACCTTCTGAACTCCACTCTCTTCTTGCCCCCCTGCCATTTCTCGGGGCTCTTGACCTAATGAGTGTGTCCTAGTCTACTGATGTTGTTATACCTGCTTGTAAGTCATTTGTCTGTCCTCGCTGACACAGGGCAGTCTGGGTGGTGGGAGAGAGCTCTGGGGAGAGCTGAGTCCTCTCAAGTCCGTGCACTACATCAGCAATGGCAGTCAGCTAAATGGTCGCTAGTGAAAACCAGCAATTACATGAAGTAACTTTTTACCCATGTAATTTTTCTGTTTAGTGTGTGAGCCAAACCTTTGTCCTATGCCGCTGCTCAACTGTGCAGAAGATATGAAACTTGTGAAAGAAAATGTATCGGGTCAATGTTGTCCAACATGGCATTGTGGTAACTAATTTTCGGATTTTAAAGTCTTACTGCACTGTGTTAATATGTTCTGATCAATATAAATATGTTGATTTTTGTCTTTTAGAATGCAGCTGTGAAAATCTTGTTATGCCAACTTGTAAAGTGGTAAGAACACATATTTTGATTGAATTTTAATATAATTTAAATCAGTTTATTCTTCCTTGGTCGCTTTCATTTCTGATTGCTTCTCAGTTAATGGAATTGTGCTTGTTCAGTTGTATTGAAGTAGATTAAAATAATCTGCTCTGATTGTAGGGAACAGTCAATATTTCATATTTTGCTTGAGAAGGGAAAGTGCAATACATTATTTTTTTCCACCGGTGACTGAAACTACTAGTCTTACATATAGTTAAGTTCACTGGTCTTAAAATGAATCACAATATAAAAATATATTCTCTCAATATTGAAGGGTTTCCCCAGTGATTCTTCAAGAAAGTGCACTAATAATGCAGAGTTTTAGAGGAGGAGGGTGGTATAAACATGTATCTGTCTGTACTTTTTTAGGAGTTATCTGTGAACATGGAACCATATATGAATTCCAAAGGTTTAATTTTTAGAAATAATAATTATGATCTGGTGTCACTTCTTCAATCATTAGGTGGAGCCTGTGGTGCTTTACAAGTCTTTTTTTTCTTTAACTATTTACCTTCATGATATGCCTCTTAAACTTAAGGAAGATGATATATTCCTGGCCCTGTTTATCAAGGAAGAGATGTTTTCTCTGGCAAAGATTTTCTTTTTCTTTTCCTTCTCAAATAAGGTGTATCATTAGACACTCATTCAGATGTTCCATGTCAAAGCTATCTTCTGGGGAATAAATGAGGCATTTTTACAGTAACAGAACCTCTCGTAGGATGCCACTGTTTCATTTAAAAAGCAGGGTGCCGAGTTTCAACCCTGAGGGATAAATGATGCTAGAGAATGGCTGTACTTTCTTAACAGTGCTGTCTTAGAGACTTAAAAATTTAAGACGGTAGCTCTCAGGTTAGATGGTCTTATCGCAATGTAATAATAAAGAAGAGAGTGGGAGGAAACTTTTAGAGTCAATGGATAGGTCTATGGTGGGGTGATGCTTTCATGATATGTATTTCTCTCCAAATTTGTCAAGTTATACGCATCAATTATGTACAGATTTTTTATGTCAAATAAATTAATTAAATTAACTTTAAAAAGCATTAACCTAACAGTTACTCTCATGATGAGTTACCATCTGTGATTCGCACAACCTGTTTAAACTTTACAAATAGCTTTCATAAAAATTATCTCATTGGATTATTTTGTGTATGCACCATATACATACCTACAGAAAAGAGTGGAATTATATTGTATTTTTCTGCAGTTCCTCATAACTGATATAAAAAGTTTTCTGTATTATCTCATTGCATCTTCACAAAGTAGGTGTTTTTAGCTCATTTTATAAATGAGAAAACAAAGGTCTAGAGAGAGTAAGTGATAGACTGAGATCTTCAACCCAAACCAAGGTTGGGTCGAAATACACACAAATGCTTACGCAAGACAGTTTGTTTTTAACATTCCTGCTTCTGCATGTGTTCACCTGACCCATTGTGCCCGAGTGGTTACTCTCAATGATTGCTAAATACTTATTTCAGTGTTTAAGATGATGTATTTTGCAAAATCACATTAGTTTATTCACATAGACAGTAAATGCATTTCAACCTAAACAGTCTCTGTTAGGTTTTGCAGTATTTATTAAATACCAGCTTTATGGAAATATAATCCACACACCATACAATTCAGCCATTTAAAGTGTACAGTTATTTTTATTATGTTCACGGAATTGTGCAACCATCAAAAGAATCAACTTTTGAACAATTTTATTACCCCCCCAAAAGGCTCTGAACCTTTTGGCAGCCACTTCTTATTTCCCTCCAAGCTTCCTAGCCCTAGGAAATCACAGTTATACTTCCTGTCTCTATAGATTTTCCTATTCTTAGTATTTCATACATGGAATCATGTAACATGTGGCTTTTGTGTCACCTTTCACTTAGCGTAAGGTTTTCAAGGCTCAGCTGTGTTGTGGCATGTATCAGTACTTCATCCTTTTACTGCTAACTAACATTCCATTTTATGGATATACCCAGACATTTGTCCAAATGAACGTATTCATTGGCCAATAGTACATGAAAAGTTCCTTAATATCCGAGACATAGTCCCCAGTGCTACATGGCAGGATCTCATTGCCATCACTGAAGTGAAAATCAGAGCTACAGTGAGATACCGCTCCACACCAGCTAAAATGATAGATAATAATGCATGTTGGCAAGGATGTGGAGAAATTGGAACCCTCATATGCTGCTGGTGGGAATATAAAATGGCACAGCTGCTTTGGAAGACAGCTTGGTCGTGACTCGGAAGGTTAAATACATAGTTACCATATGACCCAGGAATTCCATTCCTAGTTATATATCCACAGGAAATGAAAACATATGCCCAGGGAGTTCCCATTATGGCGCAGTGGAAACGAATCCAAATAGTGTCCATAAGCACGCAGGTTCAGTCCCTGGCCTCACTCCGTGGGTTAAGGATCCGGCATTGCCGTGGGCTGTGGTGTAAGTCACAGATGCTGCGTGGATCTGGCATTGCTGTGGCTGTGGCGTAGGCCTGCAGCTGGAGCTCTGATTCTTCCCCTAGCCTGGGAACTTCCATATGCCATGCCCAAAAAAGAAAAAAAAGAAAAGAAAAGAAAAATAAACATACATCCACATAAAAGCTTGTACATGAATGTCCATGGCAGCACTTTCGTAAAAGCTAAAAAGTGGAAACAGCTGACTTTAAAGGAGAGGGGTATTTGCTTGAGAATAAAAAATACCATCATATTTGACGTAATATTAAGTATTGTTAGAACATTCAAGGAGTTATTTCAAATTGGGTACTTATGAGAATAAGTATATCTAGAATATGAATAAGATCTCAAAGGAAACAGCTTTGGAAGGAAGAAAAATTTATACCTAAGCTTGAGAAGACACAGTGAACATTGTGGCTCTAACTTGAAAAACAGGTGAGTAAGTGACTTAAAAGAGTTAATGATATCTCTTTGCCTATATATACACAATGGAATACTATTCAGCCATAAAAAGAATAAAAGAATGCCATTTGCAGCAACATGGATGGAACTAGAGACTCTCATACTGAGTGAAGTAAGTCAGAAAGAGAAAGACAAATACCATATGCTATCACTTATATCTGGAATCTGATATATAGCACAAGTGAGTCTTTCCACAGAAAAGAAAATCATGGACTTGGAGAATAGACTTGTGGTTGCCAAGGGGGAGGGGGAGGGAGTGGATGGATTGGAAGCTTGGGGTTAATAGACGCAGACTCTTGCCTTTGGAATGGATGAGCAGTGAGATCCTGCTGTATAGCACTGGGAACTATGTCTAGTCACTTATGATGGAGCATGATAATGTGAGAAAATAGAATGTGTACATGTATGTGTAACTGGGTCACCCTGCTGTACAGTAGAAAAAAAATAATGCATTAGGGAAATTAAAAAAAAAAAGAGTAAGAGCCTAATACTTCCTTATCTAATCTTTTAGAGTAGTTTATACAGTGGGAGAATTAGATTTATTATTATCTTTAACTCTGAATTTCTAATATTTTATTTCCAATCCCATTGAAATTGTATAATGACTAAAAGCCATAAAATGTCAACACATTAATGTTTATGAAACTGCTTTACAACTTGTAAAACACCATAAAAAGTAAGATATTATTAGCTCATGGGCAAAAGTTCCTTTTTTACATTACTAGAGATTTATTTGAGTTATTTTTATATCAAGAATCAAATTAGTTTTTTATTACTGATGTCATATGAAAATTAAACACACCAGGAAAAGTTGATGTCTAAAATATTACTTTCTGTATGTCAGCTTATTTTTAGCTCTTGACATGTATTGATCCATTTATTTCTTTCAACAATTTTAAGAGGCAGGCAGTGCTATTATTCCCATTTTACAGATGGGGAAGGGAGGAGCAGACTAAGTAACCCACCCTTGATCACACAGCTAGAAAGTAGCAGAGCACGATTGGCATAAGGGCAGTCTTGTTCCTGGGTCTGTGCTCTCAGTCACTGTGCTATACTTTTTCACCTGCTATAGCAGCCTTGCTCTGATGCAGACATCCGAGATCTGGCCACCTCTGAACATTTTCCATCCAGAAATGTTTCTACGATTCACAAACACTCTCTTATCTTCAGTTGCCCAGTAGAAGTTCAGAATCAAACAATGTAATTTTAATGTTGGGACAAACCATAAAGATAAATCTTATGCACTTTCATTCATATAATGGATATGGAAATTAAACTTTAGAGAGATTGAGTGGTCTGTGATCACATTGTTTCTTGTAAATGTTTTCCATAGGCTACTAATTAAATGACCAGAAGGTTAATCAAAGCTTGTTTACTGTCGTGTATTTATTGTGCACTTGCTGTGTGGCTGTGGAGTAGGAAACAAATTGGATGTTATATTTTGTATTCTTTTTACAATGGTAACATAATGAGCCATGTGGTATGTCATATAATAATAATAATAATAATATCTTCCTAATAGGGAGAATTTGCTGCAATAGATCGTAGCTTTCAGAGTGACTGTGGATGCGTACAGTATCTCTGTGGTAACTAAATTTTTTGTAACTTTTAAATGATCATGAATTTTATTGATATTTGTGTTCACTGTAAATAAATTAAAAATAATTTTTGAGATATATTGCACATTTTAAGCTATTTGCCAGTTTTTGAGCATAAAAGTATACTTTTTCCTTTTTAGTTTCTCCTTTTGTAATATTCCTAAATATTCTGAGACACTTGATAACAAGACATTAAAATGATTCTTTTTCAGAGGCTCGCAGTATTTATAAGTTGATGCCACAGTTCTTAGTGTGTATATATATATAAAATTTAATTTAAAAATTGACAACATCTAAAAGTCAGAGATTTTTGCTCACTATTTTGTAATTATTGATGTTAATGTTGCAAAGCATAAAGTTGATTTTTCTATGAAATAAATCTTCATATTAAGTATTAGTTTGTTAGTATAAAATATGACTTTAGTTCAATAGCTTGAAACTTCAGTATTTTTATATGCGAAATGAGTTAAATTTAGTGTTGGCAAGACACAAAGACTTCCAAGCTGAATTCTTTATCCCTATTCTAGGCTACTCTAAGGCACTTTTTAAAGATGTGATTGCACATTACATCAGCTGCTTTCATTGTAAAATATGATTTATAGGACTATTTTGCAGCAAAGTAAAATTGGAAAATTTCTCTAAAAACAACAAAAATATGAACTGTTTTACAAGGCTGTCATGAAGAGACCTATGATTACTGATTTAGATTTTGCCCCGTTTATATCCACTCCCCCAAAGTGTCATGTTGTTTCCAGGAGAGGGAACAGCAAGTAGCTTGATGATCACTTTGGGCTAAAATTCTGGAATCTGCTACAAAGTATGTAGCTTTTAGAGGAAAATCAAACAGCAAATAGCAGTTGGGTTTAGAGATCAATTTCTTATTGTATATTAAGGAATGCTACATGCTGCATTCATTATTAAGTAAACTCTTAAAATATTAACAATGCATAAAGGTAAACATCTTGATTGGTTTTGAAAAAATTGCACATCACGATAAAAACTTAGATTTAAATAAAAGTTCCACTGATTGATTAATAAAAAAAATTGAGTATAGTGCTTTTTGTTGACTCTTTTCTTAGAAAAGGATGATGTGTGTGTGTTTCAAGAAGTATCAGTACTGAATCCCGGCCAATCTATGATAAAGTACTTGGAAGGGGATTTTTGTTACACGGCAGAGTGTCTGGAAGAAAAAGATAACCATACAGGCTTCCACACTTTGAACATTACAGTGGTGAATTGCTCAAAGGAATGCGATGTTGTAAGTATTCTTTATAAGTCATTCTAGTGAGAGTTAATCTTGAAATGACAGCTATAAAATTCAAACAAGTCAGTACTCCATAAGTTAAAAATATACACCTGAATAGTTCTTCAACAATCTCTTAATGTGTAATATATCTTTATAATGTGGTTTCCTTTTCCTATGTATAACCTTGAGCTTCAGGAGTCTTATTATCTATACACCTTGCTTGACCCACGCTTGTTACATCTACTTGGCGAATCTTGGCTGCTAGATGTAAAAGTTAGCTTCTAATACAGCTATGTAAAGCCAGTTCTTATTTGAAGTGCCTCAAAATCAGTCTTAGAAATGCTTACAGGTGTTCCGAGAGAGCATGCAGTTATACTGGGAAGCACTTTCGGAACTAATTCATTAATAATATCAGTATTGCTGGCTAATTAAACTTTTTTATTATTATAATGCACAGCACCAGGTATACACTCCATCTCCAAGTGATTATGATTGTTGTGGTACCTGCAAAAATGTATCCTGCAAATTTCAAATGGACAATGGAACATTGGTTGTATATGAGGTATGAATTCTTTAGTTCCCACAATGTGCTCTATGGAGGGTGGCTTTCTATGCTGTTTTCTGAAGATGTTCAAATAAATTTGACAAATTTGATCACACATACACACACACGTTCTACGTACAACAAGCACACCCATCTACAGCACACTTACAACACAAGAGACATAGTTACATTTTAAAGTATTTGATTCCTGCTGTAAAGGAACATGTTTACCTGTTTCTCAAGCTTATTTTATAATAGATCCTCACTTTCCCCCCACATGTTAGGAACGGGCTTCGATGAATGTTGGTCTCTAGTCATTAGAGCCAAGGAAAAGAACAACATTCTTTTATTCACTCATTTGAAATGAAGCCTTTTGATAAAAATCTGAAACAAGATGTTTGTACTTCATTATTTAAGGAATTGAAGGTTTTAGTGGGTAAATATAAGAAAAGATTTAGAATACTTGAAAAAATTTTAAAAAAAGATCCCAAGACTAGCGAATCCTATACCATATCTTTCCACCAAAAACAATAAAATAATTATTCTGAATTCTTCCATCATCTCATAGTAACTCTGTGGAAGTTTTCAGACTGACTTACCCTTTCCTTTTTGAGAACAGGAGAATGGAACCATATAATTTTAGTACAGGTGTTAGTGATGTCATCAGATTTAGGGAGGTCACAAATTCTCTTTATAATTTACAATATACGAAGGCAGTTCCAGTTTATTATTACCATCCTCAAGTTCTTTTCCGCTAACGGTTTGATTATATGGAGGTGTTATTTCTGGTGTTCTTAATTGCATGGGATTACCCACATACACAAAAGAAAAACAGATTTCTCCAAACCTGTCAATTTTATTAAATAAGAAAAGGAAATAATGATGTTATTGTCCCATAGAGTATTATTTTACAGTATGTAGTGTTATTGATTTAAATAATGTTGATATTATCTGTTTAATTATAGCAATATTTCTGTCTTATATATTTTTTAAGTGGGAGCCTTGAAAAAAGAAGCTTGAAAATGCTGAGGAGACATAGGTGTCAGTGAGAGAAAAGGAATCAGGCTGCTTGAAGATACACAGTAAAGAGGGGATTTTAGGAAGAGAGCAACATAAACTCATAAATGTCAATAATCCAGGAACCACTGGTGTATATAATCAGTAAGCACAGTGATAGCCTTGAAATTTAAATAAAAGACTAGATTATGTCTAAAATATTTTTGCAAACACAGCAAGTAATGCAATGTAGGTAAATATACATCAAGATTGTTAACTCTTGGCTCTTTCAAAGATAAGCTTTCTTTACCTTGAAATCTAATTTCTGTGGAACGACTAAATATTGACTTCAGATAAATGATATAGTATTATCTGAATTTAATATTGGAATTAATATTTGCATTTGAATGTTTTATCTTCTTTTAGACCTGGGCTTATAAGTCTTTTCCAATTGAGGTTCAAGAGGATCTGAAGATATTTATAAATTAAAATAGAATCTACAGAAAAAGAAGTTTGTCAGAATTCTTTGCTGGTCCATAAGGAATCTTCAAGACAGAGTTTGACTACCATTTTAAAATGAAGTTATAAAATAAAAATATAGATCAGTAATTACAGAATTATAATTATGTAATAATTATTTTTAGCTTATTTTATTTCTAAATAGGAACTCTGAAATGGAGAATGAAAACAGTTACTGTGTTTGAAAATTTGTTAAAATAATAGCGATAGGTTTTCAAATAACCAGAAGATATAGAAAAATAGAACAATAGTTGAGTAATCACTATCATCCAAAGATTTTTTAAATTTTTTTGTGATAAGGGAGTGGAAGGAAAAATAAACAAACCTCAAGAGAGGGGGTGTACTAAGTAATATGATTTGTTGTTTTATAATTAGTGAGGGAATATTAGAGCAAGACCTTTGACACTTGGCCAAATGAGTTAATTAATTTTGTAGTAGAAAAAATACCCACTTGCTTCTTGCTTCTTTATTGCTTTATTTCACATTTACATCTCAGTTCCAGTCTGAAACCACAGCCACCCACATGTTGTATCATTTTAGGTAAGTTTGGGGACATTCCCAGAAGGACATTTTATGTCACAGTAAGCTCTCTGAATGCTGACGTTGGATTCAGTAGGATAGGAAACATTTCACTTAAGAAACAGAGCAGATTGTAATAACTTTCTCTTCTGTTTTAGGAGGGGAGTACTTGGCACTATAATTGCACTACATTTGAATGTGTGAAGACTGACGAAGGGGCAATGATTCTGAACTACAGTGTGGTCTGTCCCCCTTTTAATGAAACTGAATGCAAAATGGTTTGTGTTTTGTTATAGCTAAGAAAAATTAACATTAAATCTATTTTAGAAAATACACATGCATGTGTTTTCCAAGATCATACTTACATACATTGTGGCTTATTTATTTGCGTAAATATTTTATTTTCATGTATACGTAAAAGCTCTGTGACATTCCCTCAGTTTGATCTTTTGAATGACACATGGCATTCCAAGTAATTTTGACTGTGTCTGAATGGTTTTTAATATGTAGAAGAGTGAAGTATTGAAAATCTTTTGATCAGCCGCCTTTGCCTCTCTTTCAGTATGGATTAATAAGTGAACTGATGAGAATTTGGTCAAATTTCTCCTTCTTAAACACATAGCAGATTTATGGCACCATTCACTTCTTAAAGTACACTGGCAGGAGGGAAATCTGCCATAGCTTTTCGGAGCGTGGACCCCTGTGAAACTCAGCACAGGCCAGAGCATTGCTGAGCCTTTAGCTTTGCTCTTCCAATTCCCTGTTCTCTTCGAGAAGAGCCCAATAAGAATAGATTTGGAAGTCATGCAATTTTTTGGGGGAAGATCTTTGTAGCCTTAATTATTTAGGAGCTAGTAATCCCTAATGAAAAGTAAGCTTTATTCTGTTGTGTGAGGCAACATTTTTTTAATGTAGAGAAATAGCCTAGTTTCACTGATCTTTTTTTTTCAAGATGTGCCATTTTAGTGATGATGGTTAACTAGCTGGCTGGCAAATGACATATGACATATATGCACTCAAATAATAGAATTTCAGCCCTTGAAAGAATCTTAGGCATCATCTTTTTTTTCAGATTCCTTTTTGGAGAGTGAATTACTCTTACTTGAATTACAATTAGCAAGTTACTAAAAGCAGTTAGTAACTCTAAGAATTCCAAAAGATAATCAATGATATTTTTTTAATTTAGCCTTTGGCAAGAGACATACTAAAGTGGGGAATATTTTTGAAGAATAAAATATTAAAGAAAAAGAGACATCATTTTAACATTCATTATATATTCAATAACTCAGTTTAGTCTCAAAAACTAGATTATTTCAAGAAGTTTAAAAATATAATGGCCTCTATCTAGAGTACCTATTAATACTTTGATTTGGTTAAGAATTTTTTTGTGGTATTTAAAGTATGTTCTTTTAAGTAGGTTAATCTTTTTGCATTCTTATTCATGTTACTAATGAATAAAAAAATTTCAAGCAAAATATCTGCTCTTAATTAAAAAAATTAAAATTATTAACAGTAATAGCTAAATTCCTGGAGATTCACTCGTGGCTCAGTGGTTAATGAATCCGACTAGGAACCGTGAGGTTGCAGGTTCGATCCCTGGCCTCGCTCAGTGGGTTAAGGATCCGGCATTACCATGAGCTGTGGTGTAGGTCGCAGACGCGGCTCGGATCCCGCGTTGTAGGTGTAGGCCGGCAGCTGTAGCTCCAGTTAGACCCCTAGCCTGGGAACCTCCATATGCAGCGGGTGCAGCCCTAGAAAAGACAACAGAAAGAAAGAAAGAAAGAGTTAAATTCCAATCATTTTCCTATGAAGTATTTGTGGTATTTAGTAAAAATATTGAGAAAGTTAGTTTCCTACTTCTCGTCTGAAGAAATGAACAAACATTGAGTTTTAACATTGTTCTTTCTGTCTTCCTAGAATGAAGGAGTTATAAAGCTGTACAATGAAGGCTGTTGCAAGATCTGTAAGTCAGGACAAATTACATTAGTTTGATTGATTTTAATTGTTCATGATTAGGACTTTTCTTATAAAATTCAGTTCCCATGTTGCAGTGAGGGAAACAAATTTTATAGTGTATATTATTTAAATGTTTTATGTCATGTGGTTGATTATTTTGTAATTTAATGTTTCTCTTCTGGAGTATAAGTAAGCTTTTAAATTAAATGAATTTTAATTTAAATATTAGAAATTCCTTTATTGTTGCACTTCTCAAAAGGTATGGCACGTGATTTTAATAGGTTTTACGTTTAAAAGTGCCCTGCGGTCAGACGGGTTTTGAGCAGCTGGACTACGCAGAGTGGGTTATGATGAGACCCCAATAAGGACAGGGAGTATGTTTTACAAACCTCTGTGAACAAATCTCTGGTTCTTTATAATACGTTTGGGAAATACCAATTTAGTGAATTATATTTAAATCGTATGCATGAAATTTCCCATAATTATTTTGACAAATTGTATGTGCATACAATATATATTATATTTATTTGAATGATGAGTTTTACTTCATGGTGCTTTTTAATAATTTTAAGGCCTGAAATAAAGTAGAGGGGTGTTCATGAAACCATTTTTCATTATGTGTTTATGAATTTATGTCAGGATAAAAATAGAAGTTTTAGGAGACCCGGCATAAACAGTAATTTTAATATTGTTTAGAGAAGCTTTGGCAAAAATGGCTACAACACAATTCAGGTTAATAATGCCATTGTGTGGGCTGTATTCTTAGATACAAATTATCATGCCTCTCAAGGGAGATTTCTGAACTTCTTTCATGAAGGGCTAAATCCCAGAAATATATAAGAATAGTGTTATCTATTTAAAGCTGTTAATCATATGGAAAAGAATGTTACAATGTATTAAAATTTTGATGAAACGTAATTATAATATGTACTATGAAACATAATAACAACTTATAAGTCAGTAACTCTCCTATTTTCTATACTGTTTATTTCTCACAAAATTCCAGTGGTAAGTTCTGCATTTATCCTGATGTTCAGCTTAGGGAGGTGAAGTAACTCACCGCGGTCATACATCTTCTGAGGTGTAGGAGTCCACTCCAGGCCGAAGCGCACAGCCTCCTTCGTGACCACCAGTGACATTCTAGAACATCGCCAGTACAGGTTTTAGGAGCGGGCAAAGGCTGACTAATGATGCCTGCTCATCAGTGCAGGGACAGATGACAGAGGCTTTATTTATGTGACACATGAAAAGTCACATCCAACACAAGCATACCCCCCACAGCAAACAAAAAAGTTCAACGCGACAGCCTGATATCTAGTTATTATGTTGGTTTGCTGTGGCCATTGTTAACAGAATGCCACAAACCAAGTGACAGCAGAAACTGATGGTCTCTTAGTTCTGGAGATTAGAAGTCTGAAACCAGGGTGTCAGCAGGGTGGGTGGCCTCTGGAGCCAAGAGGGAAGGGGCTGCTGCAGGCCTCTCTCCTTGGCTCGTAGTCGGCCATCTCTCGTTCCCGTGTGAGCAGGTTGTTTCCAAATTTTCAGTCATGAGGACACCAGCTGTATGGATTAGGTCTCATCCTAAGGGCCTCTTTTCACCTGGCTACCTCTGCAAAGACCCTGTCTCCCAAACTGTCAAACTCTGAGGCACAAAGGACTCTCGGAAGATACAATTCAACCTGGAACATTATATTGCCAGAAATTTTGGGGTCACAGAATGCCACTTATGCCTAATAGAATACCACCACTGCCAGTACATGGCCACCCAGTGGTTTTTAATTGCTGGGACTCCTAGTCACACCCTGCTTAAAAATGTCTGCTTATGGGAAGTAAGCAATTTTTCATTCAGTATTACATCTCTGAGTCAAATGTAAATTAATGTGTATCAAATAGTCATTGTATAAGGAACTCAAGGAGTGAAATTTAGGCTCCAGAATCAAGTGAGGTTTATATTTTTGTGCTCTCTTATCTTTTTTCCTCTGCCTCTTTAGACTCTAGACTCTTCTGTAGGTATGAGATTTGGGAATAGAATTGTACTGTATGGTTAAGACCTTGAATTATGTAAACCCATGCTAACTCTTGGGAAAGTGAGTACCTTTATGTTATCTGAGAGCAGATGGGAAGGTCTGTTTATCAGCATTGATCGCCACATGTCAGCACCATTAAACCCATTGCAGGCAGCACCGCAACGAATCTTTGCTGCAGTTCTGGGAAGTAGGTGGGGAGGCAGGTCTAGTTTCCCCCATTGATGAGGAAATGACAGTTCAGAAAAGTGGCTCACACTAATCAGTAATAGATTTAGGGCTCTCCAGTGCCTGGCCCCAGGATCTTTCAATTTTGCCAAACTCTGAAGTTGCGAAATAATGACATGCCACCTCATCTTTCATCTGGCGTGTAAGGACTTGTGAAGTAGTTTCTGCTTTGGTATCAGAGAACCCCTGTCTGTAGTCGTTGCTTTCGGGTAATCAGCCTTTACCGGAGAGACTATGGATGGTGGATAGTAATCGCAGGTGCTGTGCTAAACCAAATGTGTTGCCGTAAAGTCTCTGAGTAATAAATAGGAAGTGCCTCTTGACACAGCAAAATCACTCAACTAACAATAAATTTGTGCCATCCCAGTTTCACTCATGTACGAATTAACGTGAACAGATTTTTGAGTGCCTTCCATGTACCAGACCTCCCTTTAGGCACAATGATAGAGAGTGAAACAGTATCTGCATGCATGGTGCGCGCAGAAGGGGAATGAACAGTGACAGGGAAATACACACTGTTTTGTCGGGTAGTGATGAGAGGTTAAGAACACAACCGTGCAGAATCAGAGGGACGGAGAAGGAGGGAACTGGGTTGCTAATTTAAGTGGGTGGTTAGAGAACGCCTGTGTGACAAGGGGTCATTTGAGTGGAGACTGAATGTCCTTAGGAAGCCAGCCGGGAAGAGTGAAGCGTGTTCAAAGCAGGGGGTGGCAGAGTGCAGCCACTGCACAGGGACGGAGGTGACAGGAGATGATAAGGACCTTAAGGTCATGTTAAAGACGGCTTCTTTCCGACTCTTCTTTCTTTTTGAACTTAGGTGAGAATAGAAGGGCTAATAGAAGTGGTTGCTTCAAACCACTGGTGGAGGGATGGGAAGGGACAAAACAGCCTTGGGTCGGTCTCCCACCAACCCTGAGCCTCAGGCCCTGCCGTCGTGGGAGGGCGGGGAAAGGGTTAAGGACAAGCAAGGGAGACTGAGGATGAGCCCCACAAAGAGATGAGCGGAAAACCAGAGTGTGCTCGGGAAGCCAAGTACAGAAAGTCTGTCCAGGAGGAAGGAGTGATGAACTGGATCAAACGCTGCTGAGAAATCCTCAGACTGAGATGTGACCTTTGGCTACGGCAGTGGAAGGTCACGGATGACCTTGACGAGAACAGTTTAATTTCAGGCAGTCGCCATTGCACATCTCTGCCTCAACCAGAGTAGCTTAACTTTGTGTACTTTGCATGTGGGGATTTCATACAAGCATTTATTTTAAGCAAAGATTTTGTGACTAAATTCATTTGAAGATTGGAGCTCTAGTTCCAGTCTTTTGTAAACAAGGAAATTCGGGAGGATGATTCAGTGGTTTCCTAAAGCGACAAAGCAAGTCAGCGACAGAGCGAAGTGAGAACCTGGTTATTTTCAAGGATTACATCCACTAGCATACAGCATTAGATACATATTGCTGGATTATTGCACACAGAGGCCTACTAATATGTCATTAATTAATACAAAGTGTTTTCATTAGAAATTATGAGATCATTTCAGAGCTCTAAAATCAGGTGATAAGACTAATACATACATTTCAACAAGGTTGATAATTATTCATTTACCTTCAGGCATAATTTTATATTAATTTCCACTAAAATAATGTGATTTAAAATCTATCAGGTTATAGTCTAAAGTGGATTATATATGCATGTATGCATATGTACATGTATATTTATATATACATGCAATGGTGTATTTTTATATATATTATGTTAAAACTAATAATATATATACCACACATAGGTTGATGTTAGGGTTACTGCCTGTGCGGGATATGTTTGATTTATGATTATGATAATTATTCTAAGACAAGATAAAGAGCTAAGTATAAAGCTTAGAAAATATATGAGAAAATATGTTTGCAAGTTGAAAATAAATATTGAACATAGACTATGTAAGAGTGAAATTTTAACTCTTATTATAGAAATATATATCAGTTTTCAATTTTAAGTATATCTATATGTTTGATTGAGAAACAATTTGACATGGACTTTTTGATGAATAAATACATTCAATATTTTATCAGGCAAACGAGAAGAAAGATTATGCCAGAAAGTGATTATTAAGTCAGTCATAAGGAAACAGGACTGTGTAAGTCAAAGCTCGGTAAGTGAAAAATACAGTTTGTTACATAAAGAGTATGTCTCTTTCCAGAAGCACGTGTGTCACAGCACCAATAAGTTCTAAGCCAACAAAATGCCAACACGTAAAATATTTAACTTTGAGATTATTCCTACATTCTAATATTAAAATATTCTTTGTGAAGAAATGGGAAGTATTTTTGGCATAAATAATCAACAGTTCTGAATGAGAATTGCAGTCCAGAGAGGTGGAAATTGAGCCAAAATATATTTGACCATACATTGTCTTCGTGTGGTTTTAATCAGCGAAAATAGTCCTAGTCCTAACTTTGCCCATTTTAGCAAGACTAGTCTGATGCTCTGAACTACTTGATTATGATGTAACACAGGCTACAATAAAATCATTAGATTACGATTAATGTATTCCATAGATCTGTCTAGTTATGTGCACATTTCGCAGTTTATGTCAGATTGCCATCTTGGGCAATCCGTTTTTAAACTTTTAAGGCATTTTTCTCATTGTCTCTCCTTACAGATAAACGTTGCATCTTGTGAAGGGAAATGCCCCTCAGCTACCATATATAACATCAACGTTGAGAGCCATCTAAGATTCTGCAAGTGCTGTCGTGAAAATGGGGTGCGCAATCTGACTGTGCCACTGTACTGCTCCGGCAATGGCACCCAAGTCCTGCACACCCTCCAGGAGCCTATAGACTGCACATGCCAGTGGAGTTAACCCGTGGGTGCCAAGAACGCTCTGCAGCATCGGAGTGTCAGATGTCGTTAACTTTTATCCCTATTTTTTAAGGCACTTGGCAGATTTATAGTGTACAATAGTAATGGGATATGGCCATTTAACACTTGCTATGACATATATACAGTTTCCATGGGAAAATTAGATTTATTGACATAGTCTGTTTTAGAGAATCAAGGGATTTTAGGGTGTTCCGCTGAGATGCTGTTACATATATAAATGCAACATACGATTCCATTCTTACCTATTAAAAGGTCGTTTGCAGGATTCACTCAATAGTTTTATTTTTGGTCTGCAACGTCTGCCGTGGCTATTCAAATTAAGATACTCTTTCATCACTATTGTTTACCTGGTAAATGTAATCAGTTAGTGCTGGTATCTGGGCAGCCAAAGAGTGGCATGCTTAGAGGCAGGTCATAGAACTATAGCATTTTGTATTATTTAAGTTTGAATAGATATTAGGGATGTTATTGCAAATTCTACCCTGCTCTTTTTTGACCACACCCATGGAATATGGACGTTCTGGGCAAGGATCAAACCTATGCCACCGCAGTGACCTGAGCCAGATCTTTAACCCACTAAGCCACCAGGGAACTCTGCAAATTCTCCTTATTTTGCAAGTGTATCCAACAGCCAGAGAAGCTGTGTGACTTTCTTTGAAGTCATTTGATACAACAATGTGGTGAAGTGATATTAACAGTTGGATTAAGTCTACATCTTTTATGTTCTAGTCATTTGTTCTTTTCTTTTGAACAGTATAGTGAGGTGTGTATCATAGAACCTTTTATTCTTAAAGAGTTTGCTTTGCCTAGAATTAAGAATTTTAACATCAGTGATTTTAAAAAGAAGAAAAAAAATGCCACCCGTACATATGTATATACATTCGTATAATAGTTATCCCAATAATAAGGAATGGGGAAATGCAGCATCAGTTGCTAAATAGAGGAGGGAGATCTTGGGCTTTTATTTTTTATGTCATTCAAACTGTTTTAAAATATGTTACTATTATTTAACATTTAGTAGCTATTTACTGCCTCATGGACATCTGGTTTTTGAGATGTACTTGTGTAGCTATTGAAGTTGCATGCTATTTTGCTGTTCATGCTGCTGTTTTGCCAGTGAAAAATAAAATAAAATTATTTGAAAATATTAATAATTCTACACTGGAACACTGCACTCTTTAAATACAGTAGATTGTTGACATTATATCCTGGGAGTATATATCCTGAGGTCTTTGCGAGTCCCCCAATTCTTTGCCACTTATAGTTTGTAATGATCTGATTTTCCTCATCTGTAAAAAGTAGAGGATGCTTCACTTGTTATGGCTGTTGTGAGGATCAAATGAAGTCAAACATCCATGAGTCAAGCAGTAAAGTTGCATTGAAATGCGGATGCGAGAGCATAATGGGCTGGGCTGGGCTAAAATGATGTGCTTTCATTTCAAAATCATGCTGCTTAGAAAAATTACGACAGATTAGATATTTGGGGATCTTGAGTTACCTAGAAATGGATGAAAGAATGAGAGAACATTGCATTTGCAAAGTCCCAGGATCCACTGTATGTAACAGTTGATTTTATCTTATTTGTGCTTAATAGCACAGGTGTTCTGTCTAAATATTCACATTTTTTTCCTTTTTAAAATTTAATTTTAATTTTTTATTACTTAATGAATTTTATTACATTTATAGGTGTACAACAGTCATCACAACCAAATGGTATAGCATTTCAATATTGTTTGATTCCTATTAACATATAAATTGAATGAAATGCTTTTGGATAAAATAAATTACCATTTTGCTTAAGAGAAACTGTATGTACCTCGAATGAAGCACATAATATTGAATGCCATCTACCAATCATTTCTCTATTTTCATGCTCTGTTAAAAATGTTAATTATATTAAAAATATTAAATCATCTTTTTTTTTTTTTTTTTGTCTTTTTGCTATTTCTTGGGCCGCTCCCACGGCATATGGAGGTTCCCAGGCTAGGGGTCGAATCAGAGCCGTAGCCACCGGCCTACACCAGAGCCACAGCAACGCGGGATCCGAGCCACGTCTGCAACCTACACCACAGCTCACGGCAACGCCGGATGGTTAACCCACTGAGCAAGGGCAGGGATTGAACCCGCAACCTCATGGTTCCTAGTTGGATTCGTTAACCACTGCACCACGACGGGAACTCCTAAGTCATCTTTAAATACATTTTGGGGAAAAAGGAAAACATTTTCCTAAAACTTCATAATCATTCCCAAATACAACGGACAGGTACTGAGTGCCTCATATGTGCCAGGCACTGTTCTAAGCCCTGTGAACACAGGCAATAAAAAGCAGACAGTGCTCACTCTCATGCAACTTAGCGTCTAGTGAGAAAGTAGGCATTGGATAAATACAGACACCTTGAGAAAGTTGAGAAGCAGAACTCAAAATTTTTTGGAATGTAATTAAAAGTGACCATCAAACTAGCAGAGGGGTACAAATGACTTTCCATAAATAGTGTTGGGACAACTATATGGTAACCTGAATAAAGCGATATTTGAATTCATATATCCATTGACCTCAAAATAAATTCTAGATGAATCAGATATTTAAATGTTAAAAAAAAAATACACAAAACAAAACCCAAACAGGGTAGAAGTTCTAAAAGAAAATGCGAAATTCATTAGAGCCGTAGAGGAGGGAGAGCCATTCTAATTCAGACTCAATATCCAGAAGCCCAGAGAAAAGACTGATAAATTTAACGAGAAAACTGAAGACGAGTTCTGCAAGACAAAAACTGTCATAGGTCCAAAGAAAGATGTGAAGCCAAAGCAAAGTATTTGCAGTATTTCACCGGTAAAGGTTTGTAGTCCTACAGATAAGGAGTTCCTGGGAAAAATCACAAAAGAAAAATATTAGCAAATTTATAGAAGAATGGGCTAACAACGTGTACTGATAGTTGAAAGAAAAAGAAATAATACTAGCGGCCCCTTTAAAAATGAAAAGGTAACTAAGCATACTTTTAATAAAAGACTTTCGCATTCAGTCTACACTGAATGCAATTTCTTACCTACCAGATTGATGAAAATTCAGAAGTTTAATTACATATTTATTTTTTAAGGCTCTGGGGAAACAGGCACTTTCATATATAATTGGTGATACAAAATAGAAATCCTGAGAATTTATCAATGTCAACTAAAATTTAGAAGTGATATTTGGTTTGACCACGTTATCTAGGATATGTATACCCTGGAGAAACAACTATACAAACCCCAAAAGCACTCATATAATATTCATTACAGCGCAGCTTGTAACACAAAAAACTGGAACCAACAAGAACTGAGTATATTAATCTATATAATGTGATACCATGAAGCTGTAAAAGGAGAATGAAAAATATATAAGTATGGAATGAGTTCTAGAGTGTATTTTATTTTTCAATTTTAATTTTATTATTTACTTATTTTTTTGCTTTTTAGAGCTGCCCCTGTGACACATGGAAGTTTCCAGGCTAGGGGTCCAATCTGAGCTGCAGCTGCCAGCCTATGCCACAGCCACAGCAACACGGATCCAAGCCATGTCTGCGACCAACACCACAGCTTACTGGCAACGCCAGATCCCCAACCCACAGAGTGAGGCCAGGGATCAAACCCATATCCTCATGGGTATTACGCAGATTCATTTCTTCTGCACCACAACGGGAACTCCCTAGAATGTATTTTTAAATGAAATAAGGTGTAGAATAGCGTGCATAGAATGTTAGGTTTTGTAAGAAATGGGTAAAATAATATAGTTATATTTACTTTTATTTATGTTAGGGAGACGAAACCATAAAGTAGAAAAAATGGTGGAGATACATCAGGGTAGTTGGAGACTGGGATACGAACTTCTCAATGTATAACAATCTATTTTTTTTTATTTTTGAGCTGTGTATGTATCACATATTCCTCATACTTAAATTAGGTATGAGTATATAGTAATATAAATAAATGAGCAATTCTAAGTTCTAAATCTAAAAAGGAAATGTTAGATGCTGCTATGAGAAAGTGACACAGAAAAATCTACCTTGGGTTGGGTTTAAAGTAAGGGAAGATCCCGGAGGTAGGAATGCGTGGGTGAGACCTGAAGGGCAAGTGTGAGTTAAACAATTAAACATTCCCAAGCAGAGGGACACCGTGTACTGAGGAGTTGTGGGAGGAAAGAATCAGAACAGGTCAGGGAATGTTTTTTGTGCATTTTGAAAAATGAATGTGGGACAGGATGACACTGATGAAATGGGCTGGGGAGACAAATAATAAGCAAGGAGACTGGTTAGATGCTATTGTGGTACAATAGGTAAGACATGGTGGTTGTGTTATACAATGTATGTTGTGGGTAAAGTCAAGAAGAACTGGTATTCACTATAGTACAGAAACTGTGTTGAGAATGCCTCTGAGTTTGATGAGCAACTGGGTCAATTGATGAGCATTTTCCAGGGATGGGGAAAACTTAGAACCTCATTCTGGGCATGTTGACATGGCCAGTTAGACAACGAAGTAAATTTATTAGGATGTGGCTATTCCTATTGTTCTGGTTCCAAGAAGAGAAATCTCTGTTGGAAATATTTTTAGGATTTGGTAACATTTAAACTTTGTAATGCTGTAAGAATGAGCTAAGTTAGCAAGGGTGAGAGTATAGTGAGAAGAAAAGAGGGTCTGAGCTGAAGTCCTGCAGAGTTCTAGCATTTAGGGATGTTAGAAAAGAAAGGTCAGAAAAGAAGCTGAGAGGGAATAGTCAGAGTTTGGAGTGAAGCCCAGAGCCTTAATGGAGGGCATAGAAGTCAAGGAAATAGAAGGTTATACAAAGAATCGGAGTTATGATCTGTCAAAGGCTGATGAAGAGTCATTTGACTTATAGAAATGGAGTGCATTGGTATTTATTATTATGAACAAAAGCCATAATGAAATGATATTTAAGTTGGGCTGTTATAACCAAATAGTATAAACTGAGCCACTTATAAACAACAGACACTTATTTCTTACAGTCCTAGAGGCTAAGAAGTCCAAGATCAAGATGCCAGAAGATTTGGTGCCTGGTAAGGGTCTGCTTCCTGCTTCAAATACAGCAGACTTCTTGCTGTATCCTATCATGACAGAAGGGATGAGGGAGCTCTCTGGGGTCTCCTCTAAAAGGGCACTAATCCCATTTACAGGGACTCTAGCCCTCATGTTCTACTCACTGCCGAAAGGGCCCACCTCCTAATACCAGCATATAAAAGGTTAGGATTTCAGGATATGAATTTCGAGGGGACATAAACATTCACAACATTGCAAATGAGTTGAAAGGTAGTTAGTAGATGAAGTATTGGACTCAGTATGTACACTGCTCCTGATGTTCTCATGCCAAGATTTCTGCAGCTAAATCTGCTTCCACCTTCGTGGTAGCTTCTTCTCCCAGGCAGCCTGAAGCCGCTAGGCAGAAACAGCACATGGGCAGCAGGCCCAGACCAAACCATTGGTCTCCTTACTCTGACCACTGTCTCATCTTCTGGGGAGAAGGGCAGCATCCCTCCCCCATGCCTGCCACAGGGACTCTTGTTTCTGAAACCACTTCTCAGCCTGGAAGAAGCACCACGCCCCCGGATTACACCTGATCAACCAAGTAACGCAACCTGGAAAAAGGCAAGAATTAATAGCCTGTGAGGTGAACACTGAGCAGTGAAGGATGGGTCCAGAAACCAGCAGGTAAGTTGCTCCCTTTCATTCCTCATCCTTATTGACTATTCCAAGATGCAGTAGTTCCATTTGGCTTTTCCCAATGGAACCACCGTGTTTTGTGTTTTGTGTATTTGTGTTTTATGTAACCTGTGGCCTGCTCTCTGTCAATTTGAGTTGTATTCGTTTGGTTCCTCTCCTGCCTTACTGTCCTTAAATCAGTTCCTTGAAGCCTTCTCTACCTCAGTAAATGACAACTGTCAAGTTTAGAATTTGCGTGTGTTGGGTACACATATAATTATATACATATATATATAAATAATGTATATATATGTGTTCATATTTCCTGAAAGGGTCATAAATTTACATTAAAAATACAAGATGTGATTTTTAACTTATTAAAGCAACACAGAGTGTTAGCTGTTTACTGTCATGTTGGAAGGGAGGAGAGTAAAAAACTCTTTTAAGTATTGTTTGTAGGAGAAAAGTAATACCAAAAATATGCGTAACTAATTTCTATTCTCATTTTATTTTGTTTTCTCCCTGCCTCTCTGATCTAGTATTAAATTGAAGATAATTTTCAGTTTCTTTAAGAATTTTTAGTGAAAGAATCTTGAGAAAAAAAGGACAAAGCTGGAATTATCACCACACTCTTTTTATTTCAGACTATACTGTATAGCTACAGTAATCAAAACAGTATGAGAGTTTCTGTTGTGGCTCATTGCTAATGAATCCGATTAATAGCCATGAGGACACAGGTTCAGTCTCTGGCCTTGCTCCGTGGGTTAAGTATCCAATATAACCATGAGTTGTAGTGTAGGTTACAGATGCCACTCAGATATGGCATTGCTGTGGCTATAGCATAGGCTGGCAGCTACGGCTTCAATTTGACTCCTAACCTGAGAACTTCCATATGCCATGGGCGCAGCCCTAACCCCCCCCCCCCCCCACACACACAAAGCATGGTAGTGGCACAAAAACAGACACGTTTTATATCAATTGAATAGCATAGTGAGCCTAGAAATAAACCTGTGTACCTATGGTCAACTCATTTACAACAAAGGAGGCAAAAGTAAACAATGCAATGGGGAAAAGGTAGATTCTTTGTTAAGTGGTGCTAGGAAAACTGGACAGCCACCTGTAAAAGAAAAAAATCAGAACATTCTCTAACACCATACACAAAAATAAACTCAAAATGGATTAGAGGCATAAATGTAAGACCAGAAACTACAAAACTCCTAGAAGAGAACATAAGCAGAACACTCTTTGATATAAATTGTAGCAACATTTTTAAAAATATGTCTCCTAAGGCAAAGGAAACAAAAGCGAAAATAAACAAGTGGGACTTAAATGCTTTTTCACAGCAAAGGAAACTATCAACAAAACAAAAAGAGAGTCTACTGAATGGGAGAAAATATTTGTAAATGATATAACCAATAAGATGTCACTATCCAAAATATATAAATAGCTCATGCAGCTCAATATCAAAACAAGCAAACAACCCAATTTAAAATGGGCAGAAGACCTGAATAGATACTTTTTCCAGAGAAGATATACAGAAGGCTAATAAGAACATGGGAAAAGGCTCAACATCACCAATTAATAGAGAAATGCAAATCAGAACCCCAATTAGATACTATCTCACACCTATCAAAAAGTCTTCAAACAACAAATGTTGGCAAAGATGTGGAGGAAAGGAGTACTAGTACACTTTTGTTGGGAATGTAAATTGGTGCAATCACTATGGAAAACAATTTGGATGTTCTTCAAAAAACTAAAAATAGAATACCTTACCTACCATATGATCCAGCAATTCCACAGTTGGCTATACATCTGATGAAAATGAAAACACTAATTTGAAAAGATACATGCATCCCAGTGTTCATAGTATTATTTACAATAGCCAAGATTTGGAAACAACCTATTTCCATCAACAGATGGGTAGACAAAGAAGAAGTGGTACATACATTCAATGGAATATTATTCAGCCATTAAAAAGAATGAAATTCTGCCATTTGCAACAGTATAGGTGGACCTGGAGGGTACTATGCTTATTGAAACAAGTAAGAGAAATGCAATACTGTATGTTATCACTTATTTGAGGAATCTAAAACATAGAATGAACAAATATAACAAAACAGAGACAGACGCATACATAAAGAGAGCAAACTCATACTTACCAGTGGGGAAGGTAAAGGGGGAAGGGGCAAGATAGTGGGAAGGGATTAAGAGGTACAAACTACTATGTATGAGATAAATAAGCCACAAGGATATATTGTGTACCACAGGGAATATAGCCAATATTTTAAAATTTTTAATTAAGTATAAACTATAAAAATATTGAATCACTATGTTGTAGATCTAAAACTAATATAATATTGTAAATAAACTATACTTCAATTTAAAAAGAATTTTTATTTTCTTAAAAGTTTTTCTCTGTATATGTATAAATGAATCACTTTGTTGCACAGTAAGAATTATCACAGAAGTGTAAATCAACTACATTTCAATAAAACTTTTAAAAATGAGAAAAAGGTTTTCTGCAGTTGAAATTATATATGCTACATAGTATAGTGTCTCATTATATCAATATCATAATTTATTTAACCAGTCTGTAATTGATGTTAAATTTGTTCCTAATTTTCTTTATTATAAATCTGTTTGCATGAAGTGGAGTTGAAGGATAAAATGGCATCAACATGCTGAAGAACTTCTATATGTATTGTCTAACTTGTCTTCTGCAACTGCTGAATCAAAGTTTTCCTCCCACAAGAAGCTTAAAAGATTCTGTTTTTTAATCCTTTATCCTCATCAACACTAGATAGAAACAGAAAAATGTCCTTGTTGACACAGCGGAAAATGTCAGTTCACATTAGTATATACGTCTGAGTGTGCTGCTGTTTTAAAATCTTTTTATATTGCTATTTTATCTCTTATTCTATTTATTCTTTGTTCATTTTTTAAGTGGTATTTTCACACCGTGCCCTAATAGGGCACGTAAGTTGGTAACCTGTCCCCTACCTTTCAGGTTGTATTATAGTTAATATTCTGTGGGATTTTTGGTTCCATTTTTAAAACTTAAGTTGTTATTATTAATAAAATAAAACCTCTTATTCATGTCAGTTTTAAGAGATGAATCTGAATAGATTACTGATAAATTCCGTTCATTTAGTTCCAAAGAAGAAGCAGACCTGGTACCTTGAAGTTCTGATGCCTAAAAGTAGAACAGAGTTTCTTCATGGGAGTTGGAAGGTTTCTGAGCTTTTTCTAGGCAATTAATTACCATGCAGTGGTTCAAGATTAACCTTCACATCGTACAGAAGACAGCACTATTGAAATCCAGATGGCACAACAGTTTTAAAGTATTCATCTTCTGAAAACATATCTGGATATGACACAGAGGTTCAGAAAATTTCAAGATATAGGATAAATATGACTTTCTTATAAACCCAAGTGGATTAGGATTCACATTTGTGCTAATATTCCTGGACAGAGTCGCTGTGAGTGGTCATACATTTCAGTCCCTGTGCCAAAGTGCTCCTCTGGGGGTGAGTGAATGCCCAAATCTGACTCAGGTTCCTCAAGCCAGGTCATAAACCCTGACTAGAAGCTCTTCTACCCAGAAGATGAAGTTCCTTCTTTGCACAAAGGCAGTGGCCTCTGGCCAAGCAAACACCCAGAGGGAGGAGCCTGTGTCTAATAACTCCTGAAGCAGGAAGGGGAAGGCATTTTCTAACTCATCCATCAGATACTGTATCTTTTCCTAATATATCTGCCATGAGGAGATACTTTTTTTTTTTTTTCTGATTTGCACAAAAGTTTGCAACTATCTATTTCCAGGCTTCATTTCTTCCTAATGACCATAGTGCTTGAAATCTTGCCTTTACACTGCATCTTTGGGGGAATAAAAACCCTTTCGTTTTTCAGTTTTTTCAGAAAGCTTGACATTCTAACAAAAATTATATTTACTAAAGAGTATGGGATTTCAGTTTTCTGCCTTCTCATTTATTTTGTGTCAAAATTATCTTAAGTTATATCTATGTTTTCTATTAAGAGCTATATATGCACACTTATAAATTAATTTTGTAAGGAAATCTAACCCATTTAATATGAATTATCTATAATTCTTACTCTCATTGCTGGTGTCTCCATTATTTAATTGTTATGTTTGATTTATTTCTTGATTTAAATCTCCAAGTAATTTTTCTCTGGAAAAGTACCTGGATTTTATATTTTCTAAGGTTTTATTCACAGTGTATCATAACAGCTAAGATCTGAGGCTTTCAGACTTAAGTGGGCATGAATTCAAGTCCCAATGTCATTTTTTCTTTGTGACTCTCAGTAAATTTAATGATTTTGCACTTCATATTTTTCAAATTTTTCATTGGATTAGTGGGAGGCTAATGGAATTAATGCCTGGGAAACACTAGCGTGTGTGACATGTAAAAAGGACTTGATTATATTATCCAAGCGTGGAAATTCGGCATCATCAGTTTCTCGTGAAACTGTAGACCTTGCTTCCCTGTATTTGGACATTTAGCGCTGCAAAAGAAAAGTTTGGTTCTAGCTAATATTTGATTCCATTGTAGATATATTTATTTTCTTTTTTTTTTTTGAATGGTTGCTTATTAACATTTCCTTCAAGTTTTGAGTTTAATAACGTGATAATTTGCATGGTCCTGTTTCTTTACTCATTGATATTATTTTGGATGTTCTGAAATCCTCCAATCTTCACACAATCCTTTTCTAAGTATGCAAGAAGCACTTCTTCTGTTGTTGGTATATTTTTATATGCTATGCTTAGTTTTAGATGATCTGGTTTTATATTCAGGAATATTAATTATGTATATATTTCTCTTTTATACTTGTGACATTTCTCTCATATTTTGTCATCTCTTTGTCTTTTTGTTTGGCATAGTTGGAGAGGTTTTCAGGTTTTTCGTCCATGGAAGTTATTCATACTTGCTCTACTTCCGTCATTGTGGATTATAGTTCTGTGAATGCATGTTTAGTTTCCTTACTTCTTATCTAATTCCCTTTTTATATACCATGTTTAAAACTCAGGCTGCTTTCTATTTATGCTATTTTCCCTTCTCAATGCTTTTCTGTAGTTTTGTAAAAATCCTGTCTTTTTGCACACTTCAGAGAAAACAAAAACTTTCCTAATATTTTTTCCTGAATTTTGCAATAGGGTGATACACTAATTGATCACTTCTTCTCCTCATTTTTTATAATGATACCCTTTGCAGTATTTTCATAGGTCTCATGTCATTTTTCTGTTTATTAATGAATAGAGTATATGGATTACTCATGGTTATACTCTATTACTATTTGAGGAATGGTGAGACTTTTCTTCTCATTTCCAGCTAAAGTCAATTCCTATTTTACTTCCCATATTCTATCTGGCATTTCCTAATATTTTCAAATATACAAAGGTGACAGCTCCTTCTGACATCCTTTCATGCTTTTCTGATTATGCAAATTGTCAAAATTCATTAACATCTATGATTTCCTTCTTTCACAGCTGCTGTTTTTATTGTTGGTCATCTTCCTTTAGCTATAACGTCTGTCTTGGCTACTTAGAAAGTATCGTGGGAGACTGCTAAAACCTGCTCTTTCCTGGGAGCTGCTATGTCTGAACAGATAGGGAAAGACCCTGAAGGCAGTTGGATTGAAAGGAACCTTAGCTACCTTTGAAGTATGTAGCTTTGTAGTAATATGGCTCCTGATCAGTTTCTGGTACATACAGATCCACAAACTCCAAGTTAAGAAATTGGAAATGGGTGAGAGAGAAGTTATTTCCTTTCTCTTTTCCTGGTAGACTTTGATCTATTATAAATAACAGAATTCCCTCTGAAATCAGTTTTGTACTGTAAAGCAATTTTAGTTTGTGAATATTTAAATTTTTCTATCTCTTTAGTGTTTAAAGAAACATTATACCAGGATATATTAAAGTGCTGGTGATACATCATTTTAAACTTGAAGACCCATCTAAACATTTTTTTATAGTACCAAAAATTTGGAAACAAATTATCCATAATTCTACAGTTTGATTATTATTATATAAATTATGTGATATTTAGAACTTGGATTATTATGCATAATTCAAAACTATATTTTCAAAGATTCTTTACTGAAGCAACATGTTTTATAAAAAAGCAAGATATAAAAGAAGATCATTTCAATCTTGCTTAAATGATATATATACATTGCACAGTATCTTGGGACAAAACAGATAGATATGGTTCATGCTTACTATCTTGGGATAATGGGTTGTAGGTAAAATACGGTAAATTTTCTATATATACAAAAATGTATACACCTTTTGTATACATCTGTGTACAAAAATGTGTATAAAATGTATGTATCTTTTTAATAGTCAAGTGTTTCTTTTGGAATTTTAAAAAACAGGATTTTTTTTTTTTTTCAGGAGAGTAAAGTCTTAGAGAAACAATTTTGGCAAGTGAAATTAGAAAATTAAGATTACCCCAAAGTATGAATTTTATTACTTAAGTAATGCATAAACAATTCTATTAATTCTCTGCTTTTTTTTTTTTTTGGGTTAGCCACTTTGAATTATATCAACCTCAAACAAATATTGTAACATTTACTAGAAGGGAAAAATAGAAAACTGGCTAGTTTAAGTAAAGGAGTTTCTACTATAATTCACATGGAATTCATGGCCCATATTTTAAAAGAATGATATTTGTTTGTATTTAAAAGAGAAAATTCCACTGGCCTTTTAAAATTTACTAACATGATAATTGTTTCTCTCCACTTAAGAATTAGAAAATATTGAAAAGGAACACTGCTAATATCTATCATTGTCAAAAATGACCACATCAGCTGCTTGATTTTGCCTAAAATAATACTTATATACTGAGTGTTTATGTGGCACATATAATTGAAATAGAGCACTGTATTTTCTCATCTGTGAGAAACTTTTTTTTTTTTTTGCGTGTCTGTGCACAATTTTCTCTCCTGGATTAGAACTATTAATTTTGTAATCCATATAAGATTTTGCACCCAAATCTTATCACTGATTTTATTTTAGAACAATGCAAACTCTGAGACTCATATATCAACTTTATACAAAATGTCCATAAAATTTTGCAAAAGGAGTCAAAGAAATAAACTGACTGTATATTAGGATAATCAGTGTTTAACAAAATATATGCGAATTATTCAGTGTTGAGAACCGTGCAATGAAATCAACATGTAGACAATGATTTCTTAAGTTTAGAAAAAAATACACAGGATGTAAATATAATAGACCTTTTACTAAAAGTAGTACCTACAAACTAACTTTTGTAGTTACAGTCATCTCATGAATCCAGCTGTGGCTACTCTAAATTATATCAAATAAAACAAGATTAATTACTTAATCAATGGGGAAGGAGATTCTATAGCTCTTTATGTGATTAGTAGCTAGGAGGAGAGAGACTAGCACTAGACTGGGTTCAAATTACGATGCTGTTATTTCTAATCTGGGGGAGGACCTGCAGCATGAGTACCAGTCCAATAGATGTCCTTCAGAAAATCTGATCTACTCTAACTATGAGATGGGCAGCAGAGAATGAAATGCTGGGATTTGAACGCCCTAATCTCTGCTTCCCTTGCTCTGCCAGCTTCATGTCTTCCACTGCATCCCAGGTTGTTCCATGTACAATTTTGGTCACTGCAACTTTGCCTATGGCCTGGCAGCTTTGGTAAAACCACCTTTTAATGCTTATCAGCAAAGAGGAGAGGGCATCTATCTCAGGTCTAGTCAGGACATCCTGTTCCATGACTGGCTAGGCTTGCTTATCACCCAACCAATCACATTGACTGTGGGTCTGTATATAGCTTTCTAATGCCATGAAAAAAGTGACCACTAATTTGGTAGTGTGAAATGAAATGTTTATTATATGACAGTTTCTGTGGGTCAGGAGTCTGGACAGAGGTTAGCTGGGCTTTCTACTCAGGATCTCACCAGGGTGAAATTAAGTTGTTGGTTGGGACTGTGTTGAGGTTTGGGGACCTCTTATTCCAGGCTCATTCAGGTTGTTGGCAAAACTAAGTTCCTTGTGATGGTAGAAAACTGAGGCCTGTCTTCTTGTTGGATGCAGGCTGGGACACCCTCCGCCTCTGGGGGTAACACTTATGTTCACTTGGCCTCCCATATCATGGCAGCGGACTTCTTAAGAGCCAGCAGGAGAATGAAGCCTTACATAAGGTAACACGGCCATGCAAGTGGTGATTACTTTCACAGGTCCCGTTAACCACGGGGGCAGGGGGCTGTACAGGAGGTGAATACCTGGCGGTGAGAATACAGGTCTCCTAGGACTCTGCCTACAGTTTAGAGTAACGTGCTTGGACTAGCTAGGATCGTTGGCCATACCCACCAGCTTAGAGCGCTCCATCACCCTCCTCTCTCCTATAAAGAGGGGCAGAAACACTACCGCTCATTTGTCCAGCTTCGAAGACTTGAGAAAGAATGTTTTTATGGTGGTCATTAATTTTTTTCTCTAATTTTTTAAGGTAATGATAATGGACCTTCCCCTTTCCAAAGCCCTGCAGTTCAGTCCAGGTTTCACTCTGTCTCTCCTTTCCTTCCATCCAGGATTCTTTCTTCATCAAAGTTTCTCAGTAGAGTTTACTGAACAGAATTTATTACATGTGTTAAATGTGCTGATAATCTTACTGAGAAATAAATTCCCACCCATCCTGGCATAGTTGTCAACAAATCCAGCAAGGAAGAACTTAATGGACCAGACCTCTGAACTGCCTCACACCTACACCCATTCTGGAGCTGAAGACCCTTCTGGTTTAGTCCCAGTTCTCAACATGACATTTGCATTTGAATCCATACCAATGACTATAGATAAACCCAGATTTTAATCTTGGATTCTGAAGTGCAGCTGCCAATAACACTTTATTAAACATAACATTTCCACTCAAAGTCAATTAATTTGGGAGTTCCCATTGTGGCTCCCTGAAAACGAATCTGACTGGTACCCATGACGTTAGATCCCTGGCCTCACTCAGTGGATTAAAGACCCAGTGTTGCTGTGGCTGTGGTGTAGGTCACAGATGTGACTCAGATCTGGCGTTGCTGTGGCTGTGGTGTAGGCCAGTAGCTGCAGCTCCGATTCGACCCCTAGCCTGGGAACCTCAGAGGTGTGGTCCTAAAAAGACAAAAACAAACAAACAAACCCCCAAAACAAAAAAATCAAAACCAAACCAAACGAAAAAAATGTAAATTAATTTGGATGATTAAATATTTTCATAAAAGATCAAAGTAGCTACTTTTCATATTGTATAAACAAATCTGCTAAAAGATAATAACACGTATTTTTAAGAAGTTTTACATTGTAGAAAAGGCCAGTTCTAGTTATAAAACTAGAAAGCCAATCTTTTTGGCATCACATTTAAGAAACGGGATACAGATGAAAATATGCTGTTAATCCATCTTTAATTTCCTTTCTCTTTTAATTCATGCCAGCAAAATAAAGCTTAGGAATTCTCTCGCAGCCACGGCTTCCTATTAAATACTAACAGAAATATGGCTCCTTTGGATTGCTTGTCAGCTTATAAAAGTGCTACTTTTGTTAGAAATATTTGAGTGAACCATCTTCTTTGAAAGAGGAAATTTAAAAAGATCTATAAGAACAGAAACCATGAGACATGGAAAGACAAAAAAGAGCACTACTGATTTTTCCAGGTCAGAAGATTTAAGGAAGAATGTTTTTATGCTGGTCTTTCATTTTTCAGTACGGTTCCGTTTCATCTTAAAAGAGTATACTTTTTTACGCTTTGGAATGTGATAAATCTTGGCTCCTCTAAAGGTTAACACACAGTTTGAAAAACAAAATTCAACTGCGTAAATTTTAATAATCTTATTGGCTTTATTCCATGATGCCACAGACGGGGCAGCATCCAATCTAGGAAAGGAACTCCAAGGAGTTGCACAAAATGAAAGGCTTTTATTGGCAGGAGGGATCAGGGTTAGGGAAGTTCCACTGTACGAAAAAGCAGGTGGTTATGACACGGTCACTTTCCTTGAGGGCCTGGCGGGGGTCTCTCAGGCAGATCACCGGCCAGTGCTGATCAGCTGATTCCTGACCGACTGGTTTAAGATTCCATTTCTGGGAGAAATGAAACCGTCAGTCTCAGTTCGGTGATGTGTGGCTTAGCGTAAATGGCTCCATTTGGGCCTGTTGTCTTGTTTTTAACAACATTAAAGATTCTCGTGAATATTGCAAAGGACTCGGAAAAAGCCCCTTAGAGTTTAAGACAAACCCAGAAGTTTAGAGGAATATCGTAAATCATGCATGGGTTTTTCCAGAGTGGCATGACTCGTGTTAAAATGTTTGTTCGCTATTTCCAGAAACATTGTTGATTTTTACCATGTGGTACGTTCCAAGTGCTGCCCAGAAAAGGGAGAGAGTACAGTTTTGTAATATTCCCTCAGCGAGAATTTATTAGAAAATGTTTGTGAGTGCCGACTATATAGACAGTATCACCGCTGGTTCCATAGGTGATGCAAACATCAACGGGACAGAAGTTGTACCTTCAGGGAGGTTACGGTTGGACAGAGATACTAAGATGTCTACAGATAATTATATTAAAAACACCAGAATTCAGTGAGCCATCCATTAGAGGAACTATGTGCCACAGAAACACGGAGGAGGGGGAAATGATTTTTGGTAGGAGTAACCCAGGAAAAGTTTCATGGAACAGGGGAAATAGAAGGGAAAATTTAAGGGAAAAAACAGAGAACTGAAAATGTACACAGTGAACTGAAAATGTTTCAGGAAGATTTCAATGAGGAGAGTAAGGAATTAGGAAGGCTGAGGACGTTGTAAGAAGTTAACATCAGAACTGAATTTTAGGAAGATGAATCTACCTTTTTTTTTTTTTTTTTTTTTTTTTTTTTGCCATTTCTTGGGCCGCTCCCGTGGCATATGGAGGTTCCCAGGCTAGGGGTCTAATCGGAGCCGTAGCTGCCGGTCTACACCACAGCCACAGCAACACAGGATCCAAGCCGCGTCTGTGACCTACACCACAGTTCACGGCAACGCCGGATCCTTAACCCACTGAGCGAGGCCAGGGATCGAACCCACCACCTCATGGTTCCTAGTCGGATTCGTTTCTGCTGCACCACGACGGGAACTCCAGGAAGATAAATCTAAAGACAGTTGAAAATGAATTAGAATGGCTCCCTCCAAGAGATTATGGGCACTCCACACCCATTCCACATGCCTTACTCTGTGGGTCTTTTCAGTCTGGCTGTTCCTAAATTATTATTTTATTTTTTAATGGCCACACCCTTGGCATATGGAAGTTCCTGGGCCAGAGATCAAATCCGAGTCACAGCTGTGGCAACACTGGATCCTTTAACCCATGGCACTGTGCCAGGGATCGAACCCATGCCTCCACAGGGACCTGGGCCACTGTAGTTGGATTCTTAGCCCACTGCGTCACAGCAGGAGTTCCAAAATTATATCCTGTTATAATAAACCAGTAACCTAGTGAGTAAATGATTTTCTGGAGTTCTGTGAGCCAGTCCAGCAACTACCTAGAACCTCAGAAAGGGTTCGTGGCAACCTTCCGTCTGTAGCTGGTTGGTCAGAAGCACAGTGAACCTAGGCCAGTGACTGGTGTCTGGGGACAGGGGTCAGTCTTGTAGGACTGAACCCTTAACCTGCGGAATCTGTGGCTGTCTCTGGGGAGAACAGCGTCAGATGGAGCTGAATTGGAGGACATCTGGCTGGTGTCCCAAGCATTGCTTGGTAATGTGGGGCAACTGCCCCCCCACCCCCCAAAAAAACCATACACACCTCACATGTTAGAATTGGATTCAGGAACCCAAAAGATGAGATGACCAGGAAAGAGAGCCTGGGTTTAGACAGAAACCCTGGGAACCAGGAGGAGGAAGTTTACACACAGAGTCGGAGTACTCAGCACTCAGTACCTCCCTCCCTAGAACTGCAGCTCCATGAAGGGAGCACGAATCGCATTTGTTACTAGGTCCTCAGCACTTAGCACTGTGCTTGGCACCAGGGAGGTGGTTAATCAAGCAGGTCCACCACACTCCTGGTGAAGATACGGTTTGTTTTTTAATAACAGGTGCATATGTAAGACCCCAAACAACAGATTTCCCAGTAGGAACTTCACAAGATGTTAACGATCTCCGTTATTGCTGAAATGACTTTCGTTTATGTTTCTCCATCTAAAACGTCAATTAATTTTCTTGAGAATAAATGCCCTGAAAACTGTACTAAGGCTACGCTTTATCTTTTCTCAAAAGACCCATGTTTTTCTTGAATCTTTCAATTGGTTTCTCTATACCTACGTTCCCAGGCCAAATTCAAGGATAAGGCAGGAATAAGGCCGTACTACTTGATGGAATAACCAACCCTTCAGGAAGGAGATATTTTTAGGAAAACCCTATGGATTAACTTGCTACCAAGCTTATTGACTTGGTGGAGAGATGGATGTAAACTCCAGAGGGTTTTGATAGCTGCTTATTTAAAATGCATTTTTTACAAAGCCAATATATGACAACATAGCCACACTGAAGTATATACACTTTATTTAATTCCCTTAAAGATGTGTTAAACTTAGTGTTTAGATCAGCTTGCTGATTTTTCTCCCCCTCTTCCTTTGTAAGCTTCCTGTGTAAGTTTAAGATGTATGGCAGGTGATGTGATATATGCATGTGCTGTGAGGGGATTATTACCGCAATAAGTTTCATTAATGTCCTTGCTGGATTTTTAATTTGGTTCTATTTCTCAGAGACTAAAAGCCGATGCATTGACAGTGAAATTGTTTTGTGATATTTTGCCTTGACACTTGCGACTAAAGATATGTAGGGTCCTCAGGAATTATTACAACATAAATACAGTTTACAACGATAAGTGCTTGAATTTATAGTCTGTGCCATCATGAAATTCCTAATCTGGCTGAGAATATAAATATGTTAAAAGTAAATTTTTGGAGTTCCTTGGTGGCTCAGTAGGTTAAGGATCCAGCATTGTCACTGGCATTGAACCCTGCTGTGGCATGGGTTCAATCCTTGGCCCTGGAACTTCTGCACAATGCAGGTGCAGCCAATAACAACAACAACAAAAAAGTAAATTTGTGTGTTACAATGTAAATAGAGATCTGTATGGAAACAGGTGCAAAAGTTTACGGCCTGTTACTTCACTGAGGGTATAAGTTAGGGTGCCAAGGAGGAGAGGAGAGAGGTGAAGCCGGAAAGCGGATTTGGCCAGAGGTACACTGCCAGCAACCGGAAGTCACAATAGGCTCTTAAGTAGGCACCCAGACGTGAACATGTGTGTATATCAGAAAAAGCGTGCTAGCTAACAATGTAGGAGAGACGGGGGCTATCAGATAAAGAAACGTAGTTCAAGTCTGAGTTTATTTGCAGTAATCACAGGGAACCAATACTAGCTGTCACTCTTTGAAGTATTTTCACTTTGCTAAGCACTCTGCAAGCTTGCTTGCGAAGCTCACAATCAGCCTTTCAGATGAATGCTTGCTAGTACATGGAGCCATAGGATCTGAACTGAGGTTCCAACTCTGAAACATGGCATCTGCCTTCCAGAGAGAAAGGTCATTTGGTTTTCAATTAAGCGCATGGCTGTGGGGAGAGAGAAGAAGCCATCAGCTAAGAGATGCCTTAGGACAAACCAAAGGGTGAGGACAAAGTAGCTTTGGGTCTCGAGGAAAAGGCTCTGAGGATGTCAAATTGGTGACTTCTTTTTGCTTGGCTGGCTGACCCTTTGCTCAGGAAAGGCTGGGAGAGGGAAGAGCATACATTTAGTTTTGGAAAAATGGTTTTGAGTGCCTGCGGGGGACGTCCAGGTGGAAGTGGCCAGTACAGACCTGTCAATACTGTTCTGAAGCCCTGGAAAGAAATGACTCCAAGATGGAGTGATTGGGAGTCTTGAATAGGAGTGAAAAGCATCAAAGTGAAGGAAATAACCCAGACTCAGAGTCAGGCTGTGACCTAGGACGCCTTCCTGGAGGCTTGCACACATGCACCTCCCTCAGCTTCTCCTGGAGCAACAAAATACAAAGCAACTGTAAGGGACTAAAAATAACGGCATGAATGCACAGCTTGGGGCAATTATTAACAATGAGATCCAAAAAGGCCACAAGTCAGCTGTGTTTCTCAGGTGCTGAGAACAAAAGCAGGGTACTGCCCAGGATCTCTGCACTCGGCACCAAGGGGGTGGGCAGATCACCAAAGCCGGCCCTCTGCCCAACCCACCATCCATCCTCTTCCTGTTCAAGGAACCAATTCTCTCCCCCTCCCTTTGGGAGCAGGCACAGGCACCTGTTTCTTGTTCTCCCTCTCTCCCGCCGCAGAGTCCTTATAAAACTTGCCTGAACGCCTCATCTGGCTTCTTATCAGTCATCAAGGCACCATGGGTCAAGTCAGCTTTCAAGTTGCAAATGTCAAGGATGCTGTGGACCAAGAAGAAAGAAGAACCGGGGGTGGGGCGGAGGGGAAGGTGATGTCCCAGGAGCTGAGAGCCCAGGAAGGAGGCAGGGTTCAATCAAGACTGTCCAAGGCTGCAGAAACAAGCAAGTAAAGAAACAGACCACACCACAAGTTAACAAAAGAAAGAGGATGGCTTTATACACGGCCCCATAGACGAACGTGGCTCAACACTGGGCCTAACCAGGATTCTTTCCAGCCACACGGTCGCCTTCTGTTTTTCCTACGAGGCCACTGTTGGCTTCCTGTCCCAACCCTTCCTCCCTTTTTCCACGTAGCGTAACTCCCCTCCGCTGGTCAGTGTTTGGGGACTCGCCTCCCCCCTCCCTCCCTGCCCCTGCGGGACCGTTTCCATGGAGACCGTCCCTTAAAGAACCCGACCCGGAGGGAGGCCTCGGAGGAGGCCCGCCGTCCGCCAGAGGAGCTGCAGGAGCGCCAGAGCGAGCGCGGGCTCGCAGAGAGGGGCCCGGCGGAAAAGCAGCAGGGCGGCCGCGAGGTGGGAGTCATCGGGGCTCCAGGCCTGCGGCCCCAGCCCCGGGCGCAGCACGCGGCGCGGGCAACTTGCAGAGCTCGGTCTGTGCTGGCGGGTCACGGGCCGGGGCCGTCGGCGCGGGTCGCGGGGGCGCTGGGCAGCCCCTGCCCTTTGACCTCCGGGTCTCTGGTCTCTCTTCCTCTCTCCGCCAGCCTACCATTCTTAACCCCCCGTCCTTTCCTTTCAATTCTGTTCTTTTCTCGGTTGGTCAGACGTTTGGGACTGTTTCTAAAACCGCGCGGCGCCTCGGAACACCTGCTCTCCTTCTGCACCGCGAGAGCAGACACTGTGCCTTAGAGCTGGGCTTGAACTTGAGGAACAGGCAGCCGCCAGGGATGTTCCCACTTTGGCGTTCTTATAACTCTCAAACGTTTGAGCTTCTGCTTAACAGCTTAGATTTGGGGAGAACCATTCCTACTACAGCCCTGCGAATGGAACGCTTAACATCAGAATGTTGAGGAAAATGAACTGGGTTAAAACGTTGCGGTTTTGTGGAGAAGTCTGTGGATTGAATGACTAGGTATTTCTTTTTTAACTGGGTTGCATTTTTCTCAGGTGCACACCTGCTTGAAAAGAACTACAGAGGATTTTGTAGGAAGAACCTACTTGAGAGTAGGCTGTAGAGAGCTTTAACGTTGATACTGGGAATTTATTTGCTATTAACATGATCCTTTTCAATTCCAGAAATACACCTTTGAAAATACAAGGTTGCTTTTTTCTTTATGTCTTAAGTTGAATGTGAAAGTTCTTAAGTCTGCAGAGACTCAAGGTTCCTGGGAAAAGTTTCACAAGCTTTTTGGATCAAATGCATTTTGAAAATAAAGTGGAAACAATGTTGAATGTTTTACCATTTACGTTTCAGTTTCATCCCCAGTGTTTGAAATAGGTTTTCATAACTGCAACATCATCTTAAAATGTGAGGAATTACTTCCAACAAAGTAGCAGCGTGTAGGTGTTCTAGATTGTCATCAATTAAGATTAGTTTCACACAATGCAATGTAATTTTACATAATTGACTGATAATTCATTTTATTTCTAACGTCTCCTTTCTCTTTAATTACAGAAGCTCCTAGAAGCAAATTGTTTTGCTATTTTTTATTATTGTTTTCTTTTGAAAACTGCTGATGTTTCCAGTTTTACTGGGTGGACAATTGTGTGAAGCACCTACTTATTACTGCCTTAACATTGGTGGAATGAGCAGTTGGGATTGAAAAGACATGACATTAAAGGGAAATACACATACACAACCTAAAGAATGTCCAGTAGTTTAGTTTTGAAGCTAAGAATATATATGTTTAATGGATCTGAATATACTTTATTTTCCAGATGGAAAAATCAATTATTCTCCTGCTCTGGATGCACTATGCTGTTAAGGTAGGATGTTTTTGAATTTGCCCTTTTCAAAATAGTTAATGGACAAGATGCAATTTCATTGAACTATCCAATTTGGAAAATAAGGGGTACGTTGAAGAGAAGCAACACTAAATATCAGACCTACTTCCTAAGAAGAGTACTACACAAATTGGTGACATCTGTTTTCACTGCATGCAAACCGTTTTGGGGATAATGAGTGGAGAGAGAGATCAGAATTTGGTAAAAGGCATGGTGAAGGGCAGCATTTTAAGGTTGTTTTTGGTGGAGTTATTGATGAATGTATCATTCTCGAGAGTTGAAGTCTTTTTTGTCATCCAGGGAACAGAAAGGGTCTGATCCCTTTATGTTATGATAATGTGTTTTAGCGATTTTGCCTCAATTGCTAACATTTTCTTCAGACATTTTGCCCTCAACTTTTTTTTTCCCTTTTATTTTAAACGGTCACACCTGCAGCATAGGGAAGTTCCAAGGATTGAATCCAAGCTGCAGCTGCAACCTATGCAGCAGCTGTGGTAGCACCAGCTCCTTTAACCCACTGCTCTGGGCTGGGGATTGAATCTGTGCCTCCCCAGTAAACTGAGCTGCTGCAGTCGGATTCTTAACCGCCTGCACCACAGCGGGAACTCCCAAACTTATTTTCATTTTAAGTGTTTTGTCAAGAATCCACTGTCCTCAAGGCGGACAGTTTCGCATGCTCGGAAGGGGTGCTGGGATGGAAGTTTCTTCCTCCTCCCTGACCTCAGGACCACGGCGTTTTCCTCCTTTGAGAAACATGCATCTTAAATGGCCCTGCTCTTATTTTAACTGCCTTTCTTATTTCCCGAGTTATGCTTATAAACAGAATATCTATTGGATGTTATTTAAATTCGTGGGTGGAAATTGATATTGCTGAAATGTTTTCAATTATTATTTGGAATATTTTAGGCTTCGTTTTTGTCAATTTTCTCATAAAATAATAACCAAGAATGCTGTTTTGATTTTTTACTGTTATTTTTCTTTGCCATTTCAGATCTCAAAAAGTTTCCATTATATACCTACGAATAAACAAACAACAGTAATTTTTATTGAATGGGATGAATTTCCTCAGGGAGGAAGTCCTGAATTTTATTTTGTAAAATACCAACTTGTTAATAACTTTGCTCAAAAAGTAAGGCATCTTTTTTTCTCTTGCTCTGATTAAAAAGTGAGCATAGTGTAAATTTTTTTTGTGGCTAAATGCCACATCATAAGTAGGAATTTAATAGTTATTGCAATTTCTTTAATTGTATTAATATATAAAATGTTAGCATTTTATGAAATATCTACAGTAACTAATGGATCAAAATAATATTTGACTTCATCAGAATGATTGTGTATTTTCCTTTTTAGAATTTATGAATGAAACAGAGAGTAACTATATAAAAAGTAATATTTTATGTAAAAATAATTTGTTTGCATTCCATACTGGAAAAACTCCTTCTTATAAGGAGATATACAGAAGCCAAACTTGTAGTTGTAATGCTAATAAACGTTTCAGAGTTAATATTTCCTAAGCAAATGCACCTCTTTATTTACAGAATGTCAAAAGGATTCTTGCAGACCCACCAGAGCTTCCAAAAGCATTAATGACACTAGACGAAAATGAAGACTACCACATCAGTATACAGTCCATCAAATATGGACAAGTGTTAAGTGAAAAGTCATTTCAGACGCGTAAGTAGGATGTGTTGTTCAGCTGCCTTACCGCACTATAAGAGGGAAAAATTTTATTACCAGCTAAGCTGAATTTTATAGTGATTAACAGCTACGTAGTGATGGCCAGAAATCGCATTATGACAGGAGCATTTCGTGGGGCTTTTAAATTATAATTGAAATTTCAGGAGTGCCTGTTGTATCTCAGCAGTTAACGAACCCAACTAGTATCCATGAGGATGGGGGTTCGATCCCTGGCCTCGCTCAGTGGGTTAAAGATCTGGCGTTGCTGTGAGGCGTGGTGTAGGTTGCAGACGAAGCTCAGATCCTGTGTTGCTGCGGCTGTGGTGTAGGCCAGCGGCTGTAGCTCCAATTAGACCCCTCGCCTGAGAACCTCCCTATGCCGCAGGGGCAGCCCTAACAAGACTAAAATAAATAAGTGCATAAATAAATTTCAGAATTGAAAGGACATTGTAAACTAAGCTAAAGATAAGATTTTTAGTTTTGACATTTAATGTGTGCTAATATGAATAAATAGGTGTAGTGGAGATGGTACTTATACTCTAGATTATTCCTTAAAATTCTGTAATGTGGATTGTAATCAGATGCATTCTAAGTCGAGTGTAAGAAACTCCCATATAGTTTAGAAAAAAGTTTATAGTTAGATAAGCTTCTTCCATCTTAGTGAATCGTTTGTAATTCAACATCCTTGGTGTTACACTGTTGCATTTGAAACCATACTAATTATTCTCCCTAATCTTTTAGGTGGAATATCAGCTAGAAATATTAAGACACTAGCAACAAGTACAAGCGTTTCTTTTAACTGGAGTGTGCTGTCTTCCAATGACAGTTTAGTGTCAATATCACTTAATAATTCTTCACAAATTGTGCAAAATAATGTCATGTTTTATGAGTGGGCTGATTTGAAACCTGCCACCTTATATGTTTTTACATTTGAATTTAAACAGTTGCATTTGGATTTTATAAATATATTTCAGAGACTGGATGTTCAGATTGAAACAGGTATGTTGATAGTTGATTATTAATTTATATATTTATTATGTATTTTGTAGCTAATTTGGCAGTTGTATTGTTCTTTTAAAAAGTGTTTCAGGGAGTTCCCGTCATGGCTCAGTGGAAATGAATCTGACTAGCATCCATGAGGACACAGGTTCCATCCCTGGCCTTGCTCGGCGGTTAAGGGATCTGGCATTGCTGTGAGCTTTGGTGTAGGGCGTAGACCCGGTTGAGACCTGGTGTTGCTGTGGCTCTGGTGCAGGCCAGCAGCTGTAGCTCTGATTCAACCCTTTGCCTGGGAACCTCCATATGCCTCGAGTGTGGCCCTAAAAAGCAAAAACAAAAACATTTATGTCAATTATGTGTAGTGTGCCTTCCATTCCAAAACATAAGTGATTCAGCCACGTATTAACCACGGTGAACTACTTGTAAGTGAATAAGCATAGTCCTCTTTTTCTGACTATACTATTCTGATATTTGACTGATACATGGAACAAGCTGAATTTAGCAGAGTAAAGGTATGAACCAACTCTATTTTCTTTTTAGCTCTTTTAAGCTGAACCGAGTGGGTTCTCTTTTCTCTGGCTCTGGCAGCGGTTCATATACGTTCCATAGTTTTTTGGGTGCTTTAAAAGTATCAGTGAACATTTTCAGATATTAAAAGACCATTAAAATCTATATAAAATATAAATCTCAGCACACCCAGAATGCTATATATAGCCATGGACCCTCATATAAAATAAAAGGTGGACTTCGAGACTAACGACCAGCGCCCCTGGTCTCAAATTTATTTTACGGAAACACAGCGTCAAAGTGTTTACACTTGGAATCGAGAGACACTCTATTCCCAACAGTTGGTTGATGATATGGACTGTGGCACCAAAAAAGAAGCTTCTTTGAGGAAACTGAGTCAAATAAATCTATCTTTACCAAAGGAAAAAAAGAATATATAAATCTTTTATCCGATTTAAATCTTCTCCATTACTCATTCCTGGTCAGATCTGACCTAAATCTGGAAGCTGCAAGGGGGAGGTGAATGTGTTCCACTTTTGGGGACTTCCTGTTTCTAATTCCTTTTCCCACATGGTGGGGAAAGACATGATACGAAGGCAGACAGTCCTAGACAGCTAATGGGGGCAGCGCACTTCCTATGATGGGTGGAGTCCCATTTTCATTCCCTCTATAGGAGATCAATGAACCATGATTTTTAAAATTTTTTTATTTTTCATTTATTATTATTTTTGTGCTGCACTTGCGGCATGTGAACTTGCCCAGACCCGGGATGGAATCTGACCAGCTGCGACCTGCCTTAGAGCTGCGGCCACACTGAATCCTTAACTGGCTGCCTCAGGCCAGGAATCAAACCTGGGTCACCCCAGAGACAGTGCTGGATCCTAACCCTCTGCGCCACAGGGGGAACTCCATGAGCCATAACGTTTCTATAATAAAATATTTTTGTCATAAAAGACGTAATTAAAGCACGTCCTCTCCCCAGTTTTCTTCTTCCCCTATTTGGGGGTGGGGGAGAAGACAGCAGTTGAAAACACCCTTCCCACCTCTTCCTAGTGGGTTGGGCCCTGATGGAGCATCGACATGAGCTGAGTGGGTTAAGGATCTGGTGTTGCCGTGGCTGTGACGTAGGCCTGCGGCGGCAGCTCCGATTCAACCCTTAGCCTGAGAATTTCCATGTGCTGTAAGAGTGGCCATGTAAGGGGAAGAAGAAAAAAAAAAAAAAAAAAGAAAAAGAGCTGAAGTAGAACGTGTACTCTAAACAGGCTCTCTTCCTCAGTCTTGGGGTGGTGGGCAGTCTTGGAGAAGAAGGCTAAGTAGCCATTCAGGATTTTTCTGGAAGGCGAACCCATTTGGAACCAAGAAATAGAATTCTTAGCAAGCATGATGTCTAGCTTTCTAAAATAAGATAAAAAGAAATATTTATTCTAAAATAAAAGGAAACACAAAGTATGCTTAAAAAGTTCTCTGCTGTTACAAGGATAAGGGAAAGGAAGGGTCACCTGAAGTAATTTAGAAACAAAAGCATCTGTAGTTTTGTGTTATAATTAGACAATAATTCTGCATAATTAATTCTTACAGCTCTTTAAAAACTACTTTAATTGGTAGTAATTCATTTATTACTTGAATAATACCAGTGTTCGCATTTTACTGGCTTGAGAGAACTATGGGCAAAGTGCACAATTAATACTGTGGGGTTTTTACAATTAACTTCAGTAGCTGCTAAGAAATTTAATTATGAAACACTATATTGCTGAATGCATCTTTAACAGAGCATTTTTCTTTTGGTAGGTTCGTGTTCACAAGGATGGGTGGCATTAAAAAATAACTGTTATAGAATTAGCAAAGAGCATAAGCCATGGAATGTAGCCCAGCAACATTGTAAGTTATCCTTAAATTCTGCACACCTTGTGGATATAAAAAATGAAGAGGAGAAAAATTTCATATGTTCACATCTCAGGTCAAAGAATCAAATAATGGTATGGACTGGTCTTAGCAATTCGAAGGTCAGTAAATGAAAAGAAAGAAGATATCATGAGAAAAGTTTTATCTGTGCTCATTTATTTATTCCTTCTTCCTTCATTTGACAAATATTTATTCGGTACTGCTTATAAGCCAGACTCTCTTTCTCTTTTTATTTTTCCAGTCTCTTTTTGAGAGCAGTTACAGGTTCATGGCAAATCGAGCGAAAGGTGCAGGGATTTCCTATAAACCTCCTGCTTCAAGGCACCCTTCATCTCCCCCATTATCTTCAGTCCCTGCCAGAGTAGTAATTTGGTACAAACCAGGAAACTACACTGATGCACGATAATCCCTCAGAGTCTCAGGTTTAGGCTATGGTTTGCTCTTAGGGCTGTGCATTCTATTAAATATATAAAATGCGTAGCTGTCTCCTTTCGGTATGGTACAGAACAGTTTCACTCTCCTAAAAATCCTCTGACCTCTGCCTGTTTATCCCTTCCCACCTCCTACAATCTCTTTTGTAGGCCTTTATTTCTTTACCTAATTTTGCTTTAATTTTGGTCTTTCCCAGACCCCTCTCAAATTCATTTGCGTGAGCTCATCCATGTCTTAGTTTATCACCTAAACCAATTATCCTCAAATGTTTATCTACCCACTTTCCTCCTATGAGTGCCAGACACCTCTCGAATTTTTCTCTGCTCATCCCTTTTGGAATTTTCCAAGATGCTTCAGTAGTGCTCAGATGGACCTGTCACCTCTTTCCCATCAAGTCCATGTCCAGTAGTTGTCACCTCTGTCAACAATAAATACCATGAACCTGAAAAATGCGGAGGTCTTCCTCTCTTTATGTCTTTCCCAGGACACAGCCAGTTTTAACGAAGTTCAGTCTTGCTACAGGAGACGCACAGTAAGACCTCCAGAGTTTATTCGGTGCCAGTGAAATAAGAGTGTGTGCCCTGTTTATTCAACCCTCCTAACACTATGGAATAAATAACTCATGAAATTGCATTTCTGTCAGTGTTTTGTAAGAAAACCTGAAATCTAACACAATTATCTCTGTCGAGTCTGTTTTATTCTGGATGATCCATTTACTTTTGTTTTCCTGCTACTCAAAGATAAATCTGTTTTCCATGAGATAGCCTGATCTGTAGTGACCCAAGGAAAATTCTGTTGGATACCAATTTTTCTTTAGAACTTTGCATACGCTTGGTAGAAACCATTGACAATCTTTAATTGCATTTTCATCATTATCTTATTGAGCTTCTGTTATCTTTTAATAGGCAGTTAATGGAATTCTAGTAGATTCCTGAAAGCCCTGTTCATCTCAGACATCGTAGAAGTCCCCCTCCCAGAATGCCCGTCTCTTTTCCACGTAGGCTAGTTAGTGTATAGACAGTGTTTCCTGGTGTTAGCATGGTGGTTACAAGCTGTTGAAATTAGAATATTCTCTTCCAATAGTTATAGTTCCCAGTTTCCGCTTAAGGTCAGGTTATAAAGTCGTGATGCCAGAGTGAGGCTCTCAAGGCATCCTGTGGTTGCTATGCATTTTTCTAAGGTGTCTAAGATACAGTCTCTACTTTAAGCTACTTAAAAATAATTTGGGAGGTAAACAAAATATCAAAGTAACTATTAAAAAAGCCCTTCCTTTATAATAATGTCTGAGCCCTATAGTGTGTCCTAAATGCTAAATACAATTCTATGTGACTCACTTGTGTGACACATGAGGAAACTGGGCCACATGTGGACGTGCCTCCGAGTCTGCTCTTAACTTTGTCATCTACAACTTCTGCATTAAGCTGCTCTCTTGAGATTGACATCAGAGCTACCTGCTGCTGCTCATGAGCCTCGTGGTAGATTGAGAATGCAATCACCCCTTGAAGAACCCCCATGCCGAGTGAGTGTGAATTTGCTATTGGACTTCAGAGATAGACTGTCTTACTGATCACTGCATTCTTAGCTTCCAGTTGAGACGTGGCACTCAGCAAGAACTTGGCTGAAAGAGTAATAGTTTCTGTATTCTACTTGAGGAGGTAACATTCTCGTTTAATTCTCATTTAAGTCTCGCAACAACCTTAGGAGGCAGAGTTTATCATTACTCTCATTTTACAGATAAGGAAAACGGACTTGGAAGGCTCCTGGGTCACATAGTCAATAAATGGTCGTACCAGGCCTTGAACCCTATCTGTTTGACCAGTACTTCTGCCCTACTCACTTGAACGTACTACCTCTGAGCCTCTGTCTGTTTTCAAAATGGTAGAACAATATATGCAATAACGAAGACTCTTAGGAAACAGTATTCCTCCATTCTATTTGGGGGAATTGGAATGTGTTGTTTTAAAATCTCTTGGGAATATTTGGAGGGAGCAGGTCCTTTTCGTCCTCATCCATGAACTAGCTCGGCACCGTGCTTGACGCTTGATAGTCATGATATGGGCATACTCTCTGTTTTTCACTGCGCTCTTTATTTTCCATCAGGATTCCCTTTGCTTTTGAGGTCCTTCTCTGTGCCCATTGCTTTGCATACATACTCTGTAAACCTGTGGACAGCCATGCAGTGTCCTCTGATTAACTCTGTTGCACAGGTGAAAACATTCCCTATCTAAGAGGGTAGTAGTTGTCTGAAAATAGACGGTAAGTGGAAGGAATATTGATAGACTCCAAGTGTATCTTTATCAAAGCTTATACTTTTCCTATTCCCCCTTTCACGACTGTCTAGGGATAGAGTCGTTGCTTCTGAGAGGTGAGGTTGGTGATACTCACCAGTGACATCCCTTAGCAAAAAGGTATCAACAACCTTTTCTGATGCATATGATGTATTTGATGACTTGAAATGTAATAACTAACATGCGAGGAATAATGGGCCTGTGCTTGGCATTGTGTTGAGCCCTTTACATGCACTGCCTGGGATCATCATAAAGACTTAAGATATAGGCTCTATTATACCCATTTTACAGATGAGAAAATAGAGGCTTAGTGTGAAATTAAGCAATTCTCCTAAAGACATGACTAATGCGTGAATGAAAATGAACTCTGTCTCCAGCTCAGAATCTTTATTATGAAGGAAATCTACATAAAAATTCTGAAACTGGTTGACGATTTAAGTCTCAGAAAATGTTATAGTATAGGTATGACTAATAAAAGTCTTCAAATATATATATTTGAAGATGTGACATATTTCAAGTTGGTTTAACTTGTACATCTTATTACAGGAAGAAGGTCAACTGACGTTGACAGATGGATCATCTTTTGGCCTTAAGAAAAACGGCATCTTTTCTTTTCCACTGCTACCGAAGAATGAAACAGATTGCTACATTTTACAGCAAAATGCAACTGGATCCAACTATTTTTTTACAAGATTTTTCTGTTATATTCCCTTGCCATATATTTGTGAATATGAATGTAATTATTTTATTAGTATTCTCGTACACATGCATCTTTATTATTTTAAAGATAGAATTATCATTTCTAATGAAATCCGTCTCTTTTATATTTTTTCAGTACCTTTTCTCCAGGAAAACATTTCCTTCTATGTAAAGGAGGTTGGAACAACTCAAGTTGTATTTAGTTGGAATAATTTGAGTGGTTGGAATAAGTTGAATAAGTGGCTGAACCTGGGATATAAAATCATCATTAAATATTATTTAGATTATACAGAAGGACAACATTTTGAAAGCATCCCCCCAAATACCACAGAAAAAGCAATTACCCATCTGTCTCCCGGCCATGTTTACAGATTTTCATTGTTTGCAATAAATGAATGGGAGGCAAAAACTACTTTAAGTCCAATATTCATTGTCGAAACACGTAAGTTACGAGACATCTGAAAGTATCATTTTTCAAATGTTTAATCTCATCATGACTACATAATTTCTGAGGGTCTGCTCTTTTCTCATAACGTTCTGGGTAATCTGTGTCTTGAACCATTTTCAAGGACAGTGAGTCTGTTCATGTGTTTGACTTGTTAAATGACACACCCAGAAGGGCAGGAGCTTCGTCTTACTTGTTTGATGGTGCCAGGTGGACTGGTGCGCAGTTCGCAGCAGGTGACCAGGAAATTTGGGGGGTGCTGACTTTTTGGGAGGTACTAATAGCAGAGGATGAGTGAACGTGCATCCTGGACTGTAAGGGACTTAGAGGGGAGAGAATTAGGAATAAAATTCAATGCAAATGCAACTGTTGCGTAAAATAGAATTACCGCAATTCCCAGTCAGTGGTGCATTGAATAGCTTGTTTTCTAGAATTCGGTGGGTGGGTGACAGGGGAAGACTTGGGGAAAGGAGAGGCTTAGATTCAGACTTGAAGGAAGAAAAGCACGTGGTGAGCAAAAGCGTGGAGACAGGAACCTGCAGGAAAAGAGCAGTGCAGACGGAAGAAGGTTTGCTTGGCCGTGAGGGTAAAATCAGTTTGAGCGGTAGGTGGTGTCAGACCTGGGCAGGCTAGGAGTCCCTGTCTTGGATGGGTGGACCTGACCTTAGAAGCAGAGGACATGCATGAAGATTATCATTTCTAAGACTTTCTTTACCCTTAAAAATGCTTTGAATATATTAGTCTACAGTCTTTATCTGAACCTTGGCAGTAGCTATACAGAAATGAGAAAACTGAGCTTCAGAAAGTTTAAGTAAACTGACGAGACTAACACGCTTTGTTAAGCCAGACATGAACCCAGGAACCCAAATGGTCTGTGGTAACTCCTGAGCTGCTGCTTCTAAAGAAAGAATCAAGGAGAATGTACATATCTGTGTGTTGGAGGGCAGGGAGCGGATATGGACTTAAGGCTGATGTGTACAAGGTGCTGTTTTAAGAAAATTAGTCTGGGAGGATTAACTAGGAAAATCACTGGCACTGGAGGAAACGGTTTGGAGTTGGGGATTATTGCTGTGAGGGGATGAACGCCTGAGTGCTGGCGATGTCGGGAGTGAAGAGAAGTCATGCGAAGTCCCTGGCCTCTCCTTGGACAAGACAGAAGTGACAGGCATATACAGTGTGTGATCCCTGAATGCCGAAAGTGCTGTTTGGACGAGGCTTGTAATAAGGATGATGGAACATTAGTGTCCCGCACCCCGCCAAGTACTCTACACTCGTCGCACGTCATCTTCGGAAGTATTTTGCTGTAATTCCCATTTCACAGTAGGGAAAAAACCCCGAGGCTCAGACAAAGGAAGTTACTCAGGAAGTTGGGGATAGAAATTGGAAGGGCCCGGGCTCAAATCCGGGTTTCCTTTCTCTCCAAACTAGAGGGTCATGGAAGTGCTGAGAAGTGAGAGTTGGCTCTGCCAAACCATGTCACTAGTATCGTGTGTTTTTCTGATTTCTTTTTATCTCTAGGCCCATTATCAGCCAAAAATGTCACAGTTACGCATGTGACCCCAACAGAAATATTTTTGCACTGGGAGGCTCCAGATCCAGTGTCTTTTCACCATTATTTGGTGACTATTTTGGATGTTGAAAACAATGAAACGGAGGAGGTGTTTATTGAAAAGCTCAACACTTCAACAACAATTGGAAATCTCACATCTTTCCATCATTATCTGATAAATCTATTCACGGTAGCAGAAAGGGGAACTTTAAGCGGCTTCAAGAAACCTATTTCAGTGGTTACAGGTAAGTATGGGCACTTTTTTTGCCTTTTGATAAAAAAATACAAACTGCATATTTTGCGGTACTATTTCACTGAACCTTAATTATGTTGCTCCTTCGTCGGTACAAATAATCACAGCTGAACATTTGTTTGGGTGTTGAATCATGATTCTAAGCACGGATTTTAAATACTGAATTCATTTAGATTACACAAACTCTTTAAACAGTTGGCCTGTTCCTGCCAGAGTTACTGAAAGGCTTACTTCTTACAATAGGCTTTTCTGGAAAATCAATTATCCTGAAAGATGAAGATCAGCCCACCTAGTTCGCTTGCACAGCTCTAGAGCCAACACATAGGTCTGCGTGTTTCATGTTTTACTTGGTCCTTCTTTCTTTTGTCATGCAGTGTTATGTGTTGACCTCTAGGGGACAGTGTCATCCCAGAACTTTAAGCAAATGCATTTCTACGCTCCATTCATCTCCGCATAGCAATTTTTGAATCATTGTCTAGAATACAATCATTAAAGTAATCTACCTTTTAATTAAGCATTCTATATACCCCCTTAAGTATAAGTCAATCTTTTTTCAAAAGAGAAAACACTGTTTGTTAAAGTACATAACTAAGCACATTTGGGCAGCGTGTACCTGTGTGAGTGTAACACGTGTATGGCTTGTGCGTGTATAAACATGCCTCTAGGCAAAGTTGTTCGACTGAAACTTCGCTCATTAAAATGTAAACACAGTGGATCCGAGGCAGGAGGAACATAAAACCTGCACATGCACAGCTGTAGATGAATTAATCTTCTCATCCTTGCCAGGAATACCTGGGATTCTGTGAAAATAATGATAATAAATTGTAAAATAAATAGTGAAATATATTATTTCATGCTACTGGATGATAATGCATAAGATGTATGCATTGTGTTGCAAATCCCTATCAAAAGGATTTTTCCAATTGAATACTAGAGAGCAGATGTTTTCCCTGAGCTCGGATAAATGTCTGTCAATTGGTAAATGCTTGAGTGAGTCCCTTATACTTGAGGAAGATGCTTTAATTTTTAACTGACAGGCAGACTTGGAGGAGTTCTCACAGATTGATTAATTTTGAAGCCACCTTAAAACCTTCCCTGGTATGTATGTACCTCTTTGTTTCCTGGAGAGACAGGAGAAAAATACCTGTGAGTCAGCACATGTGATTATGTGTATGTTGACTCTAAACGCTCCCAGCAGTGCATATTTTGGATTTAGTGATCTGGTGTTCTTTTACTCTTCAAAGATTGAGGCAGCATTCATTTTTTTTTTTTTTCATTCGTTGCTTATTCAATAGATTATGTTTCAGGAATTGGGATTGGTACTAGAAATGCAAAGAGGAGTTAAGTCTAGTATCTACCTTCAGTGGGCTTATGTATTTATAGAGCAAGACAGTTTTTAAAAAGTGATGATCCTATATGATAATTGCTATTATAGAACTTATGCTCTGGAGACTGTGGGACATAAAGAGCAATCAGTAACCTAGACTCATTGTGCAAGGATAGCCATGAGAATCTTGCTTGGAGGAGTGATGCAGTGAGTCAGGAAGGAAGAGTAAGGGTGAGCCAGGTGGAAGCGGGGAGGCAGAAGGCTGTTGTGAGTTGGGGGAACGGCATGGGCATAAAGAGAACCAGAGAAGAAACGTCTGTTTGTCCATACCCGGGGAAGCCAGAGAAGGCTTTTTGAAGAATCTGATAGTTGAACATTGGGAAGTGGTGCATAGCTCGCAGGCATTGCAGGCTAGAGTACAGAGAGGTGTGTAGTGAGAGTTGAGAAAATGTAAGCCAGGCACAGAACATGAAGCTCCTTGATACATATTGAGTATACTAAAGTATACTCCATTAAAGTACTCCATTAAAATTTAACTCTTTGGGATTAAGAGAGCCTTTGAGAATGTGGAAAAAATAATGGACTTTCTCCCATAAAAATGCACAGGCATGTACCAAAAATTCTTTGAGGAATGATAGGGCTGTAACAGACTCATAGGGTTTGTAGTCATATAAGAAAACATATCCGAAGTTGTTTCACTGTGGAATCTGTGGACGGTTTCCTGATCGGATTATGCTGGCATTTTCTGAGAATTTTAGGCAAGTAGTTAATTTCAGCCCCTGAAGTCAAGCCAGTTCCAATTTTGAGAAATTAAAGTATGGAATGAACATATACTTCCCTGATAAAATAAAATGTAGTATTTAAGTTTGTTGATATGGAAGTGAACTTCAAAACGGAGAATAGAGAATTCTTTAAAGGTCATTTCAAGCAAAACTATTGAACAGTTTAAAATTGCATAATTATCCTTATAGACGTGAACTAATGATTGGTCATTGTGCCCGAGAACTCTCAAAATGTACGGGAAGCGTGTGACACAAGACAATGAGATTAACAGGAAGGCAGTCCGATTTCCAGAGAACTGTATGGCAGTAAAAATCACCGTGTTTGATGTTCATATAAATTGTGCGAGGAGATGTGCCAAAATATTTTCTTTGGTTATTGCAAGAGACTGTCAAGACAGTTTTCTTTCTTCTTTTCTTTCTTTCTTTTTCTCTTGCTTGCTTGCTTTTGAGGGCCACACCTGGAGCGAATGGAGGTTCCCAGGCTAGGGGTCAAGTCGGAGCTGTAGCTGCTGGCCTACACCACAGACACATCAACTCCGGATCTTTTACCCACTGAGAGTGGCCAGGGATCAAACCCTCATGCTCGTGGATACTCGTTGGTATTGTAACCCACTGAGTCACAACAGGAACTCCCAAGAAAGTTTTCTAATGCTTGCGTTGTGATACCAAGACATATTCCTCTGATATTGTCTATTTCAAGACATGGTGACATAAAGGTTGGTTAATTAAACATTAATTAATATTGGTTGAGGTATTTTTACTAAGTAGCATGAGTAATGCTGACCATAAACGAAAATGTGTGTATCTATTTATCTATTTCTCAAAGGTATTAATCCACCTCAAAACATTTATGTGAAACTTGAAGATGTGAGAGAGGACAGTGTAAATCTTCAGCGGGAACTCCCACAAGACAGCCATGGGGTCTACATTCAAATCACATCCATATCAGATACAAGAGGAGTCAGGAAGCTTTTTGTAAAGGATGCTAATAGAGTCAAGGTTGATAATTTAACCCCTGGGATGACATATGACATTGGACTGGCAACAGTGGTGAATGGGAACTTGAGCACGCTGGTAACTCTTCAACAAACTCTAAGTGAGAATCAAATTCTTTTCATTCTTAACAGATATTTTCTGATTGGGGGGTATGTAAAATAGTCCCTGATGCGCTCCTCTGGTAGCAGATTTTACCTTTTTAAATAGATTGTTGGTGTGCCTCAGGATCTGAATTTTTTTTTTTTTCTTTTTGCTTCCATATACCCTTGGCGTATGGAAGTTCCCAGGCTGGGGGCCAAATCAGAGCTACAGCTGCCGGCCTGTGCCACAGCCTCAGCAATGTGGGATCTGAGCCATGTCTGCGACCTACACTACCTCTCACGCTAACACCGGATTCCCGACCCACTGAGCAAGGGCAGGGATCGAACCCACATCCTCGCGGTTAATAGTTGGATTCATTTCCACTGCGCCACAATGGGAACTCAAGGATCTGAAATATTTTGCCCCTCGTATCCTGAGAGTGTCCTTTGCTTGTATAAAGGCAGCATTATTTATGATTAAGAACTTGATCCTAAAGCTATACTACCTAGGTTTGAATCTGGGTTTAACTATCTGATTAACCCTGGGCCATGTACTCAACGTATTTAAGCTTCAGTTTCCAAATTTGTAAAGTGAGAGAAGGTAATAGTATGGGTTTCATGGGTTGTCCTGAGAATAACTGATTTAATAAATATAGGGACTTAGAACAGTGCCTTAATAAAGCTCTATAAATGTTTATAATTATTTTATCCACACAGGCATGCTGTAGCACGTTGGCAAGAAATATTGACAGTGTATAAAAAGTTCAGGACCAAACTAACAGAAAATTTGTGTTTTCTTTCTCCAAATTAAATGAACTCATAGTAATTATAAAACTCGTAATAATTACAGAAAATTTAATAAGGAGGAAGAAAGAAAAGGAAAAAATGAAAAGTAAAGAAATGAAACTCTATAGCCATTTATAAATTGTGATAAAAATTAAGAGAGAAAACAGCAAAGTAACGTCGTAGGGAGTGCTAACTTGAACGAAAACTGTAAGAGCAGCGAGGTTCAGTTTTATTCCGGGGTCTGGCTGAGGACTGGAGCCTGGGACACAGCCACTCGAGACCTTTGAGAAACGACCCTAAAGAGGTCAGGGGAGAAGCCCGCATCTACATGGGTTTAGGTCGGGAGTGTGTGCAATCGAACATACATCATGGGAGAAAGTTACTGCTAGTCACAAGGAAAAGAGACTGCAGTTAATTGTAGGTTTTTTTTTTCTCTTTCAGTAGATGTTTATATTATTTATTTAATCATAGTTGATTTATAATATTGTTGCAATTTCTGCTATGTGGCCAAGGGACTCAGTCATACCTACATATACTTTCTTTTTTGTATTATTTTCCCTCATATCCTATGCTAGGAGAGTGGATACAGTTCCCTGTGCTATACAGTAGGACCTTATTGCTTATCTATTCTAAATGTAATAGTTGGCATCTATTGACCCAAAACTCCCAGTCCTTCCCAGTCCCTCCCCATGAGCAACCACAAGTCTGTTCTCTATGTCCCAGAGTCTGTTTCTGTTTTGTAGATAGGTTCAATTATGCCATATGTTGTAAGTGATATCATATGGCATTTTTCTTTCTCTTTCTTAGTAGGAGAATCTTTGGTTGCATCCACGTTGCTGCAAATGGCATTATTTCATTTTTTTTTATGCCTGAGTAGTATTCCATTGAGTATATGTACCACATCTTCTTTATCCATTCATCTGTCAATGGACATTTAGGTTGCTTCCATGTCTTGGGTATTGTGAACTATTGTGAATAGCGCTGCAGTGAACATAGGGGTACATGTGCCTTATTGAATAATAGTTTTTGTCTGGATATATGCCCAGGAGTGGGATTGCTGTGTCATATGGTGGTTCTATATTTTGTTTTCTAAGGAACCTCCGTACTGTTTTCCATGGTGATTGTACCAATTTACATTCCTACGAATGGTGTAGAAGGGTTCCCTTTTCTCCATACCCTGTCCAGCATTTTGTATTTGTGTACTTATTAATGATGGTCATTCTGACTGGTGTGAGGTGATAGATCACTGAGTTTTCCTTCTTTCTTTTTCTTTTTAGGGCTGCAACTGAGGCATGTGGAAATTCCCAGGCTAGAGGTAGAATTGGAGCTACAGCTGCCAGCCTATGCCACAGCCACGGCAATGTGGGATTTGAGCCACATCTGTGAACTACACCATAGCTCATGGCAATGCTGGATCCTGGACCCACTGAGTGAGGCCAGGGATTGAAGCCGTATCCTCATGGATACTGATCAGATTTGTATCTGCTGTGCTGCAACAAGGACTCCCAATGAACTTTTGATTTACACTTCGTTTGAACACTTTGAACATTTTTTCTCATACCTATTGGCCATTTGTATTTCTTCTTTGGAGAAATGTCTAAGTCTTCTGCCCATGTTTTGATTGGGTTGTTTGTTTTTTTGTTATCATTGAGTTGTATGAGTTGTTTGTATATTTTGGAGATTAAGCCCTTGTTCATTGCATCATTTGCAACTGTTTTCTCCCAATGCTTAGATTGTCTTTTTATTCCTTTATGGTTTCCTTTGCTGTACAAAAGCTGGTAAGTTTGATTAAGTCCCATTTGTTTATTTTTGCCTTTATTTCTGTAGCCTTGGGATACTGATCTAAGAAAACATTTGTACAGTTTATGTCAGTGAATGTTTTGCCTTTGCTATGTGGTGTCTTGTCATATGTTTAAAGTGTTCAAGTCTTTTTTAGTTTATTTTTGTGCATGGTGTGAGGATGTGTTTTAGTTTCATTGGTTTATATGCAGCTGTCCAGTGTTCCACTGTCCAGCAGCACTTACTGAAGAGACTGTCTTTTTCCCATTTTATATCCTTGCCTCCATTTTTGAAGATTAATTGTCTGTAGGTTTCTGGCTTTATCTCCAGCTCTCTATTCTGTTCCATTGGCACTTATGTCTGTTTTTGTGCTAATACCACACTGTTTTGATTACTGTTGTTTTGTAATATTGTCTGAAGTTTGGGAGAGTTAAGCCTCCTGCTTTGACTTGTTTTCCCCTCAAGGTTTCTTTGGCAATTCTGGGTCTTATATGGTTCCATATAAATCTTTGGATTATTTGTTCTAGTTCTGTAAAAAAAAGATGTCATGGGGTAATTCGATAGGGATCACTTTAAATCTGTAGATTGGTTTGGGTAGTATGGCCACTTTAACAATATTGATTCTTCCAATCCAGGAGCATGGGATATCTTCCTGTTTCTTTGAATCCTCTTTAATTTCCTTGATGAATGTTTTATAGTTCTCAGTATAGAAGTCTTTCACCTCTCTGGTCAGGTTTGTTCCTAAGTATTTTATTATTTTAGGCGGTGCAATTATAAAAGGTATTTTTTTTAACATTACCTTTTCTAATATTTCATTGGTATTATACAGAAATGCAACCTATTTCTGAATGTTAATCTTGAATCCTGTTACCTTGCTCATTTATCAGATTGAACAGTTTTTGTGTGGAGTCCTTAAGGTTTTCCTTTTATAGTATTATGTCATCTGTATATAGGGACAATTTTACCTCTTCTCTTCCAATTTAGATACCTTTTATTTCTTTTGTTTGTCAGATTGCTGTGGCTAGAACTTCCAGTACTGTGTTGGATAAAAGTGGTGGAAGTGGGCATCCTTGCCTTGTTCCCGATTTTAGTAGGAAGGCTTTCACCTTTTCTCCATTTAGTATTATACTGGCTATGGGCTTGTCATAAATGGCTTTGACTATGTTAAGGTATGTTCCTTCTATAACCACTCTGGTAATAGTTTTTACCATGAATGGATGTTAAATTTTGTCAAATGCTTTTTCTGCATCTATTAAGATGATCATGTTTTTTACTTTTGTTAATGTGATGTATTACATTGATTTGTATTTGTCGAACCATCCTTCTGAACTTGGAATGAATCCTGCTTGGTTATAGCGTATGATCATTTTTAGGTGGTGTTGGGTTTGGTTTGCTGAAATTTTGTTGAGAAGTTTTGCATCTATATTCATCAAAGATATTGGCCTATAATTTTATTTTTTGGTGATGTCTTTGTCTGGTTTTGCTATTAGGGTGATGGTGGCTTTTTAGAATGTCTTTAGGAATGTCCTATCTTCATTCTTTTGGAAGCATATAAGAAGGATGAAGTTATATTCTTCTTTGTATGTTTGGTGGAATTTACGTATGAAGACATCTGGTCCTGGACTTTTGTTCTTATGGAGTGTTTTTATTATATACTCAGTTTCATTTCTAGTGATAGTCTGTTCGAATTATCTATTTCTTCTTGGTTCAGTTTCAGTGATCCGTATGTTTCTAGAAAGTTGTCTATTGCTTCTAGGTTGTCAAAATTGTTGGCATATAATTATTCATAGTATTTACTTAAGGTTTTTCGTATCTCTGCAGTATCAGTTGAGATTTCTCCTTTTTCGTATTTTTTTAAGCTTTGAGAATTGAGTATTTGAGTATTTTATTTATTTATTTTGATTTTTATATAATGATTTTTATTTGGGTTCTCTCTCTTTTCTTCTCCATGAGACTGGCCAGAGATTTGTGAATTTTATTTACTGTTTCAAAGAACCAGCTCTTGGTTTTATTGATTCTTCTGTTGTTTTTAATATCTACTTTATTTATTTCCTCTGTGATATTTATGATTTCCTTCCATCTGCTAACTTTAGGTTTTGTTTGTCCTTTTTCTAATTCTTTAAGGTGGTAGTTTAGGTTGTAATTTAAGGTTTGTCTTATTTTTTAAGGAAGGCCTGTATCACTCTGAACTTTCCTCTAAGAACTATTTTTGTGGCATTTCATAGATTTTGTATGCTTGTGTTTTCATTGTCATTTGTCTTAAGGTATTTTTTAATTTCATTTTTGATTTCCTCATTGACTTATTAGTTTTTTAGTAGCATGTTGTTTAGTCTCCATGTAGTTAGTTTTTTCTGATTTCTTTACTTGTGGTTGATTTCTAGTTTAATGCCAGTGTAATCAGAGAAGATGCTTGAGATAATTTCTGTATTCTTAAATTGGTTGAGGTTTGTTTTGTGCCCCAATATGTGGTCAATCCTAGAGAATGTCTCATGTGCGCTTGAAAAGAATGTGTGTGTATGTATGTATGTATGTATGTATATATATATATATATAGTTTTTTTTTTTTTTGGATTCAGCATCCTGAAAATATCATTTAAGTCTAACTGTTCTATTGTGTCAATTGGGATCTCTGTTGCCTTATTGGTTTTCTGCCTAGAAGATCTGTCCACTGGTGTGAGAGTGGTGTTGAAGTTTCCTATTATTATTGTAGTCCATCAATTTCTCCTTATATGTCTTTTAGTATTTTATGTATTTGGGTGCTCTTATATTAGGGGCATATATATCGATGAGAGTAATATCCTCTTCTTGAATTGATCCTTCTATCATTAAATAATTTTCTTCTTCATCTTTATGGCCTTTGTTTAAAGTCTGTCTTGTCTCATTGCAACTCCCACTTTCCTGAAATTTCCATTTGCATGAAATACCATTTTCCATCCCTCACTTTTAATTTATATGTGTCCTTTGCCCTAAGGTGGGTCTCTTGTAGGCAGCATATTATAGACTCCTGTTTTTTAAATCCAGTCTGCCACTCTATTTTTTTGATTGGAACATTCAGTCCATAGTAATTATAACTGTGTTTTTATTGCCATTTTAAACCTTGTTTTATAGTTGATTCTGCTTCTACTTTGTTACCTTCTTTTTTGGTTGAATTATTTCCGTTTATTTTATGATTGTGTCCCTTTCTTTTTGGTTTTTGTGAATGTATTATTTGGTTTTGATTTGTGGTTGCCCTGTTTTCCAAGTATATTAACTCCTTCCTATATTTGCTTGTTTTAGACTCGTAGTCATATAGGCTCAAACACATTCTAAAAAAAAAAAATCTAGATTTTCTTACTTTCCTTCCCCACATTTTGAAGTCCTTTTTCTACATCTTCATGTTTATCCTCTTGCAGCTCCTATGTTTATTGTTGCTTTCACAAATAGTTTTTTTAATTTTGATCTATATATTACTTTTTAAGTGATTGCTTTCAAATTGTGATTTTATCATATATCTTCTTTCCTTTTTAGAGGAGACTCTTCAATATTTCTTTTAGGATAGGTTTAGTATTACTATATTGTTTTAGTTTGTACTTAAGTGGGAAATTGTTTATTTCTCCTTCTATTTTAAATGATAATCTTGCCTGGTAGAATATTCTAGGTTGCACATTTTTCCCTTTTAGAACTTTGACTATATCTGCCACCCTTTTCTGGCCTGTAGCATTTCTGTTGAAAAACAGCTGAATGCTTTATGGGGGTTCCCTTATAATTAACTCTTTGTTTGCTCTGGCTGCCATTGGAATCCTCTTCTTATCTTTAACTTTTGCCATTCTTATTATAATATATCTTGGTGTAGGTCTGTTTGGGTTCAACTTGTTTGAGCCTCTCTATGCTTCCTGTATCTGGATATCTGTTTCCTTCTTTAGACTTGGAAAATTTTCTGCCATAATTTTTTCAAATATATTTTCAATCCCCTTTTCTCTTTCTTCTCCTCCTGGGATCCCTAGTCTATATAGATTGGCATGCTTTATATTATCCCGTAGATCTCTTATATTGCTTTCATTTTTTTTTTTGGTTTGGCTTTCTGTCCATTGTCCTGATTGGGTAATTTCCATTATTCTAGTTTACAAGTCACTTACTCATTTCTTTGCATTATTCATTCTGCTGTTCAATGCCTTTAACTCAGGCAAATGAATTCTCAGCAAATGAATTTTCTAATTTTTGCTGGTTCCTCCTTAGAGTTTCTAGTTCCTTTTTAAAGTAATCTGCATTACTGTTGATCGCTGTTCTTAATTCCCTCTGTATTTTCATTACATTGTTTTTGAATTTGGTGTTGATTAGACTACAGAGGTCTGTTTCCTTGTTTGTGCCTTCAGGGAAATTTTCTTGTTCCTTTAACTGGTAATAGTTCCTGTACTTCTTAATTTTGCTTATCTTTCTTATTCTGTGAGTTTAGGGAAAACAATTATCTCCTGTAGTCTTGGAGGGCTACTTATATGCTGGAGCATCCTTGGTTAACTTATGTTGATTTATTATTATTTTTTTTTGGCATGAATGCTGCTTTTAGATTAGATGCCTACTGTCTCTTTCCTCATCATGTTAGGCTTTTATCTCCTTGATAGGAAGCACCCAGGTGCATGGCCTGCATGTGCTTCCAGGGAGGTGGGGAGCAATGGGCAGTGCTTGCAGACGGTTGGGCCCTTGGCAGCGACAGTGATCCCCAGGAAGGTGAGGGCAGCACCCAGGGCCCTTGCCAGTGATAATGGCAGGGTACGTGCATTCCCGGGCATATGGGGGCAACAAGTAGTGCTCAGTTGCATGTCCCTTCTGACTGCAACCCCAGGGGTGGCGGGTGGTGCCTGGTCATAGGACCCTCAGTTGTGGTGGGCTAGGCCCACTTCTGGAGTCCAGGATGACTACAGTGGTTGCTGTAGCCCAGGCAAGAGGTTTCCTGCCACTCGAGAACCTGCAGGCACAGAGAAAAATTTCCTATAGCAGTCCTGCTGCCCTCCTCTTAATCCCCAACGTGGTCCCTTGCCTCTCGGACAGGCCCAGACCTCCTTCCTCACTCCTGGGCTGTGGCATACCCCTCCCCAGGCCCTCAGGTCACTTGCACACGCCAGCCCTAGTCCTCTACCTGGAACTGACCTCTGAGGCCTGAGTCTCGGCGTCCAGCCCGGGCCCGAGTGTCTCAAGCTGTGGTGTCCTGGGTGGTGCAGCGATGATGTGTGCAGCTCTCTCTCTGCTTTGTCCTCCTCAGATTGGCCGATGTACGTTTCCCCAAGTGTTGAGGCTCCCCCTCTCTTCTGGCTGATCTCACCTGTTAGGTGGCCTCCTGGGGTGCAGATTCCTTTCCTCTTTCTCAGCTCCCTCGCGAGAGTGCTGGTCCCACCCCGCTTCCTTTGTTCCCTTCTCTTTCTTTTTTTGCCTTTTGTTCTACAGGGTTACCTGGAGGTTTTCTTGCCATTTCTGGAAGTTTGAAGTCTTTTGCCAGCATTCAGTAATTGTTCTGTGAGAATCATTCTACATGAAGATTTTTTTTTAAGTATTTGTGGGAGAAGGTGAGCTCCACATCCTACTCCTCTGCCATCTTGATCCTGGATCCCCAGTGCTTTTCTTCTTTTTTTAGTGAAAAAATTTGTTTGTTTGGTTGTTTATGGCAGCAGCATTCAGTGGCTTGATGTAGGATCTCAGTTCCCAGACCAGGGATTGAACCGGGCTGCAGGAGTGAAAGCACCATGTCCTAACCACTAGACCACCAGGGAACTTCCTAGCGCTTTTCTAAGTATGGGAAGATGCAAGAATATGAGTTCATAAAATTTTTTTCCTGAAATATATCTAACTGTTTAAGGGCCTGTTTTGGCTGTTTTCCCAGAGCATGGAGTGCTTTCTCCTGTTCTTTGTCCTGAATTTCTCTCAGGGTGTATTATAGTTCAGTAACTACTGTGGCTAATGACTTAATCCCCGTAGAACACTGTGGCAAGTGACATTTTTTGTTTTTTAAGAGTAACTCGGGAGGGGTTGAGGGTTCTGCTGTAGACAGGCTGTAGCAGAAGCAGTTATCCTCAGAGATAAGAAGGAGCCAGAGCAGAACAAGATGGAGGAAGGGTATCTCAGGTATGAACAGGTGGCATGAAGGCTATAGAGCAGGGAACGGCTTGGTGTGTCTGCGAACAGGAAGGCCAGAATATGTGGTGTCTAAGAAAGAGGGAGAGGGGTTGAAGGCAAGGGAGGCTATTGGAGGAGGTATTCAGGGGACAGATCACATAGAGCTCGTAGGCTGTGCTTTTAAGTTTGTTCTAACGTTTGAGAGTTGCATGCAGGAGAGTGACGAGGTGGCCTGCGTTACAAAAACGTTCCTCTTGGGTTCTGCAGAGTGGTTTGTACACGAATGAGAATGGAAGTAGGAAACTGGGTAAGAGAGTGTTGTAGAATGCCGGTAAAAGCTTATGGGGGTGTGAAGATGCAAAGTAGTAGATACATTTTATGTTACAGAAGTAGGAAGTCAGAGCTTTGCTATTGGAGTACGTGTGATGATTAAAGAAGGGAGAAATTGGGTTTTTGACTTGATTAATTTGGTTGGATAGTGGTGACTCTGAGAAAGGAAGAAGTGTCTTTGGACCTTCTAGCCCTTTTGGCTGACAATAAGGGTAGCCTGATGGAAAAAATAAATTGATCTAAAAAATTTGTATTAGCAGTGTCCACACTCAACCAGCATACAGTCTTCCAGTTCTATCTTCCAGGGACCAAACCTAAATTTATGTATGACTCTTCCATACTGAAATTTTTGAGAAAACCCATTTAAAGGTAAGTATCATAAGAAACAGTTATGAAAAAGAAAACTGAGAAAGATAATAGTGCTAAAAACAAACAAAAAACCCTATTTCATATTCACTAAACAACCCAACAAAAATTTATAGTTAAAACAGTAGTACCAAGTTCCTCTTGTGGTGCAGCGGGTTGAGAATGACTACAGTGGCTTGGGTCACTGCAGAGTTGTGAGTTCAATCCCTGGCCTGATATAGTGGGTTAAGGATCCCACTGTTGCTGCAACTGTAGCATAGGCGGCAGCAGTGGCTTGGTTTCTTCCCCTGGCCTGGGAACTTCTATATGCTGTGGGTGTGGCCATTAAAAAAATAAAAAGAATAGAAGCATTAAAATTAAAATGCATAGGTGGAAATTAAATTGTGGTCTTAGAGCTACCAGTTATTACCAGTGTGAGGGTAGATTTTTCTCATATTATCTTGGAGTCTAATTTTTTAAAGCTCCAAAAAATTTAGATTTTTAAATGATTTTCATCTTAGGTCCTATTCTTCTTTGACTCTAGGGAAGTCTAGTGTATTTCAGTCCATCTACCACCTAAAGCCAGATTTTGCTGTCCTTTCTAGTTAGTGAGCTCTTTTGAAATCTTATTCAACTCTCTGTTTTCAGGTGTATGTATAGTCTTGACTCTGCCTAGTTCAGAAACGTGTTTGTAAAACCCCTCTCCAACATGAATGCTGAAACATAGATTAACATATATAAATCCTAGGAAGAATAATAGAATTTTAGGATTTGAAGCTAGAACAGAGATCTTGCCAGTGGCTCCTGTGATACACAGCTCCTCTGATCATTTTGTAATGCACCCTGGAACTTTCCCCTGTTATGGAGCCATGTCTGTTCTCCACAGAATCACGAAGCAAATACACTCCCTGATTTATAAGAAAGGCCATCAAATGTTTGGAAACATTGATTTATTTTTCTTGGATTGTTGGGTATCTATAGTTTCTTTTCTTCTGGTGAATTTTCTCTAGTTCATTCAAGTATTCCACTATTTCTTATAATCCTATTGGTCTTTCTAGTCAACTCTTAAACTTTATAATCACTTTCAGCATCACTGATTTTTCTATTTTTCATCAGATTTACTTGTTTCAAGATGGCTAAGCAAATATTAACCTATCCCAAGGTAGAACTTAATTTGTTCCATGTATTCATTCAACAAGTATTTGTCAATAGCTGTTATTTACTATGTCCTGCTTCTCTTCCATACACTTTGAGGCAGTCACGTATAGAGATACATTTACCTTTTAATGAATCTCTGCACGTTACAGAAACGTGGGGTAATGTACATAGTCATTTATTTTGCTTTCCTCTTTGAACACCTCCCCCAGTCTCAGTTATCCTGAAAGCAGCTAACGGTTCTCCAGCTATTATTGTGCACCTGAACCATAACACGTGGTCTTTGGGAGAGGGCACTGCTTGTGACAGTGAACCTTGGAGCCAGGCACGTGGGTTAGAATTCCAGCTTCATGATGATCAGTTAGGGTCCTTTGGAAGATCATTCAACCTGTTTGGTCTTGAGTTTTCTTCTCTCTGAAATGGGAATGATACTAATCTTATCTACTTTATGGATTAAGATAATTTTAGGGCTCAGACACCAAGCAAGCCCTATGAGAGTCCTTGTGGTTGTTATTTTTATTTCTCCGTAATAGTGGAGGAATGACGCCGAGGAGCTTTGGCTGTCCAGAGCAGGAAGTAAGGCTGTTTTACCTGTTTATGTGGTCTCTCTTTGTTGGAGGAGTTAATGACTCCCAAGTGTTTTGAGAAAAGGAGAGCTGGTGTTTGAGTTTTCTTTTTTCTACTGGTGCAGAAGAATACATTTTAAGATAGACTTTATCCCTGAGACCTCACTGTAACTTACCTGTAATAAAAACCTTTCATTTGGCCCAGTTCAGTTTATCTCATATTGAAATACCTCCCATAGCCTTCTTCTTTTGAAAAGGCTTTTGTAGGAGAATAGGGAGGACAGAAGTCATGGTCATGGGTGGATACCCCCTGGAATTCACCAGCATATGGCAATACCTTTTTTTTTTTTTTTTCCCTGAGGCGGAATCTTCTCCCACTTGAGTATCCAGAGGTTCAGGGTTTAGTTTTGAAGAGAAGGAATGACTTTGTCCTCTTCTCTGCCTTCCCAGCCTCGGTGCCTGTGCTTTTTCACATGTCCTGTGTTAACACCGTTGGCGACATTTCCCCAGTCAAGTGACAGTGTCGTAAAACTTCACATCTGCCCGCTGGAGGGAATGTCACCAACTCCGTATACTTTTAGAACCTCAAGTAAACCATGCCTATTTAAAGCCTATGTTTTTGGTCTCTCCCTATAAAGTGTTTTCCGCACCCAAGACCATGGAAGTGCACTGGTTCCATGAGTACACTGGTCACTCATTTTCAACCCTCATATCTTTAATTTCTGCTCAGAGTACCTTTAGACGCTTTCACAGATGGTTGCCAGCGGATGCAGATGGATCGAGGGCTTGTGAGACGTCATGCTCGTCTTAGAAAAACCACACTTCCTGTGAAAGCTTGGTAACTAAAGAAGCTTTAAGGAGTCTAAAGCGAAAACTCACAAAAAACATTAGTGATGATAGAAAAAGAAATGTTAATACAACTGGAAAAAGAAAGCACAGTAAAAGTGCTTGAAAACCCAGTGGTGTGCTGTGTGGAGGGTGTCGTGGTTAGTAGGTTAAACACTTCCATGCACCACTGCCATGTGCTAATAACTTCCAAGAACAGAAAATGAAAGAAAGTCAGGTATTATAGCTGGATGAATTGATGGAGATAGGGCACAGATTTTATGTTCCCTAATCCTAATTGTAGATGGGTGTTTAAATCCTTTTAGAAAGTACTGGCTCTGGGTAAAGGGACAGAATCACTTTTTGAAATAGTTAACAGTGACCTAGAACAAGTTCCATTGCATCAAACCAGATGCTCCCCCCAAAAAAAAAATAAAAAGAAAAGAAAAAAAGAAAGCAAATAAAAGGCCACCTAGGTATTCTGTCTGGAGGAAAAAAAAACCAAACTTTTTCAGAATGTCTATTTTAGAAGAAGGTATCTATTGAGAAGAAAGACAGACCTAAGGATACACTGGGTGGTATCCCAATAATCCAAAATTAGACCTGAAATTATAATTGGCCTGAGGAAAAAATAACGTGAATAGAAAGAATCTAACATATAAAATCTGGTCTAATTAGCAGAACAGAGGATTGTGGTACCATAAGGCTCTTTACTAGAGGTCGGGGAGAGGATAAAATGTGAGCCAATAATCCCAGCAAGCTGTTGCCAGAACTCTGTTCCTAAAAACGAAATGAAGTATCTGCTCAGAATCCCTGTACAGACAGGATAAAGTCTGACCAAGAGAGCCGGGCACGCAAAACCTCTCCTAGACAGTGGCCAGCCTCAGAGGTGGCCCTTGCGTGCCTGGTCCCTGTTCCTCACACACGCCCCACGCTCGGACCACCCCAAGGGCCCGCCCGCCTGTGCCCGGAACTGCTCTGAGCACATTATGCATAAATTTGCTCTCTCATTTTTATTGTCGCAAACCCTGCAAAGTAGGTACCAGGGTCCTTCCCATTCTAGGGACTGAAAAGAACCAAGGGACAGAGTGACTCACTTGGCAGACTAGGAGCTAGAACTAGTCACCCAAGAACAGTGAGCAGTAACTTGTCCTGCTAGTAACGCGCGGGAAGAGCATGGTGTTGCCTGAGTAATTTTCTGAGTAATCAGTAATTTTCAATAATTTTAACCTGCTGAGCCAGTGCAGGGATCGAAGCTGCAACCTCATGGTTCCTAGTTGGATATGTTAACCACTGTGGCATGACGGGAACTCCTAGACTTGTATGTTAATCAGCGCTTTCAAATGACTTAATCCAAGAATGAGGATTGTGAGTAATTTTTAGGCACCCGATGAGAACTAGATCTTGTTTTTGGGTCTAGGGCCCTGTTAATGTCTCTCGAGACACATGATCTAGGTGTGTATTTGCTCTCATTTCTCTGGAAAGAACTAGGGCATAGTTTCTTTTGAATGTTTTAATTAATATATGTAGTATTTGTTCATATCAACATTTGCATTGTGAGATTCATATTCATATTGATTTTACCTTTTCTTGAAGTCACTCAAAAATTCTATGAATGCTAACTTTGAACATTTGGGATACTTGAAATTTATCTAAGGTATCCATCCAGTTGACAGACAGAGGAATGGCAAATAGTAATTCATGCTGTATGAAAATGACACGGAGTCCTGAAAGCGTTACATTTCTGACTTTAACTTGTCCCGATTCTTCATGATTTGTATTTCCTGACTAGACATCTTCACATATATAATTATACCACTGTGTGTCTTCTCTCCCCTAAATGGTAATCCTTCCTTACTGTTGAAACTCAATTTTTCTATAAGATGATCTCAAACTGATGTTACAAATCTCTTAATTCCCGTAGCATTTTAACACATTGTTCATCAGCTCAGTATGTTTTATTTTCGCTTTTATTTTTATGTACTTTTTATATCTGTATTCTCTGCCTCTCTGTCTTACATTATGAAGTTTTCATAATATCGGACATTTTTTCACTTTTTCCGAGATAGTTATTTTCTTTTATGGCAGATGAGATCTGTAACTTAGGAAAACCAGGAAGTTCCCTTGTAGTGCAGTGGATTCAGGATCTGCCATCACAGCAGCTGTGTTGCAGGCTGCAATTGCAGCACAGGTTCAGTTCCTGGCTGGGAACTTCCCCATGACGGGAATGAGGCCAAACAAACAAAAAACAGCAACTAGGACAACTAAACACTGAAACACATCAGATAAAATCCGTTTTTAACTTCAGCCAGTATTTGATATAAAGGGATTCTTTAACTTCTTTGTCTACATGTCATATTTCTCTGTTGTTTTTTCAGCTTAAGCTAATAGTTGCAGACAATTTTAATTTCTTTTTCCTCTTCTGGATATCGTGCATTTGCTCCTGTGAATTTGCTCTTCTGTAGCTTTTGTTGCAACATCACAACTAGCGGCGTGCAATGGTATTTACAATGATACAGAGTACTGTAATTGATTATCAGTTTATAAACGATTGTATGTGTAAACAACTAGTTTTAATTAGAATAGAAATAATTCATTAATAAGCTCTGTTCTCTTTTTTTTTTTTATAAAATTTTGCTTTTTATTCCCTTTAAAGGGATGAATAAAAGAAAAACCCAGTTAGAAAATCCATCCAAGAGGAATGTAAGTGTTTTATGTGTTTTGGGTAGGTGCGCAAGTACCGTCAAATATCCATGAAGGCAAAGTTACAGACTCTTCCATAGAAATCCTCTGGAATCGAGCTGATGGGAATTTTCACTCTTATGAAATCACATGCATAAACTGTGCTGCAGCTTTCATGGTACGTTATAAGGGGCTCTCAGAGGAATTCAGCTTTTATGCTGAAGCCAGTATTACTGCATTCTCACATCAGAATGTTATGAAACTAACCTCCAACCTTTTTTTTTGTTTGTTTGTTTGTGTTTGATTGTGGCGCATTTCTTAAATGATCACTTGGCAAATTCTTATTTTGGATTGATAGGTCCAGAAGGTTTTTCAAGAAGCAGCAATGTTCTCTAACCTGGATCCTGCCACCTTATACACCTTTTCCATTCGCACTGAAAAAGAAGGTTTTAAAGACAGTGCTCCCTACATAAAAGAAATACAGACAGGTACAGCCTGTGTAAGCACTTTGCGCATTATTCATTTTTTTAGGTTTCCAATTTTCTAAATATTTCATTGTTAATCAGGATTCCATAAATACGCATTGATTTCATATATTATTTTTGTTCTTTTAAAAAATACTTCTGTATTTATTTCTTGATGTACCATTGTTTGATAACATTACATAAATTTCAAAGTTTAAATATTCATTTGGTTCTTACGGGGAAGACTGAGCATATAGTTCTTTCTCCTAAGATTTCGTTATGGGCAGACAGTATTGCCTCTTGTCTGTTTCTATTTCCTTTTGGATGAATTAGCACAGCCTCTTTTGTGTGTGTATTTCCGGACAATAGAGTTGCTAACTGTCTGGGTTCTGGCCAGATTCTCCATTTGTGGGTTAAGTTTTCCATTGTTGAGTTAAACAGGCCATGAAGTGCCATTTCCCCAGTGTTAGCAACTTACTCCCTGTGGCAGATGGTGATTTATTGCACGGTAGTCATATGAAATAAAGGATTGGGAAGAGTGTATGCAAAATGTGTATGTTATCAAGTCTAGGTGAAGTAAAATTGTCACCTGTTCTACTGAAATAACTGTTTTACCTTTTCTTGACACTGGTGGTATGGGAATATTGATTTATGTATTTAGACACTGGTCATGTCTGGGATTCTTTTGCTGTAATAACAAAGCATGGATTTGAGGGAAACTGTCTTGGCGATTTTATTCCTTTCTTATATGTGGAAGAATTTTAAAGGGGAAACAATAAATGCGTTATACAGTAACATTTTTCTTGAGAAAATAAGGGAAGCATTTCACATTTAGAGCTCAGTTAACTTTCCTGCTGATTGGCATTGTCGCTATTGGGCATTTAATTAGAAGGAGTCCTAAAAATCATTAAATATTTCTGAAGTTGACGGTGGTACAAAACCAAGATATCACCTCTTCCTGCCTTATAGAGGCAAGGGAAATATTGATTATAACACTCCTAGTGTACACACTGGCTTCATTTCAAAGTTTAAAATGACTCTTGCTGATTTTTTTTTTCTCTTGACTTTTTCTTAACTTGTCGTATCTACCAGAAGGCTAAAGGGATGTATGTCTTGGTTACCCTCAGACTTTGCAGAAAGTTAAAAAAATCCCGAGTGTTTCAGGGATGTTTTAAAACAGGTGCTTTGTGTGGTAGAAAATGCTATTTTATGTGTATGTTTTAAATGACACAGCCCCAAGTGCAGTTGAATTTATGAACCATAGCAGAAACTCAAATGCAGTAACAGTTCGCTGGCCTTCAGCCAGAAGTCTTCTGGATGGATACATTATTTCAATATCCAGCGAAAGGGCAGTGAAAGAAGAAATCCTGCCTTCTACAGAAAGGTATGAAAATACTGAAAAGAAATATGCCAGATTCCATGGAACACAAATTTAACATTTTATAGGTGCTTTTAGAAAGCTATGTTAGTGATTTAATATAAATAGAAATTAGAAAACTTTGCAAGACAACATTTGGGACTAGTGTGATTAGAATAACTAAATCTAAATAAAAGAAATAAAAGTATTGAGTTTTTATACAAAAAGAGAGTAATGACTTAATTCAGCATATAATCTTGCTTGTATGTATGACATACACAATTTTTGCCTTACAATTTTCCAGGTAAGAAGCAGTGGTTTCTAAATAACTGTTTGTTTTTAAGCATAGCAAATTGTTTCCATAATAGCCAATAAAGAACCAGAACTATAAAATTCTTTTTGCAGGTAGAGCAAGAAGATGGAGTTTTTGAAATGTTTCTGAGCTAAATGTCGTAATATGTGACTTTTCTTTAATGTGTAGGACATTCACATTTAACTGCATTTCTCTGGGGACTGACTTTTTAATTAGCATTTTCACTACCAAGGGACTAAAGAGAAGCCATCCTACAGTTAGCACTTGTAAGTTCATTTTAGAATTAATTACCTTTTCATGGGTAAAAATAAGGTAAATAGTCGTGTTTAAAGCCAATACCTAATTAACAATGAATTAATGTAGAAGTGGTTTATGACATGCTTGAAGAAAAGGAACACATCGTTTGCGTGGAGAATGCTTGAATTATATTTCTTTCTAACATTGATTTGTTGTGTGACCTTGGGCAGAATTATGAAGTTCTCACCTAAAAGATGAGAATGATTATTCCTGCCTAGGTATAAAATCTTTTTACTAAAGTCAGATGTAAAACTCTTTGTGAAAGTGCAGAGGACTCTAAAACCCTAACTATTTATGTATCGTTATCATGAAATACTCAACATTTTTCTAATATTTTGACTACACCTGTTAACATTTTAAGAAAAAGACTTTGGAATATGAAATCGTAGAGGACCCTGTCTTTCAGTTGCATGACTTGGGTGCAGTTTGCCTCTCTTCATCTTTAGCATCCTCTCTTCATATATGCCCGCCCTGAACACATGCAGAGGTTCCAAAGAGCCCTGTCCCTGTGGGGCACAGTCATGTGAATGCGTGTATGAGTAGCAAGGCCCTATCACCGTGAGAGGAGGCTTCACCTCAGGATGAGCCGTGTGGAGGAAGGGAAAGCCCTGAGAAATGCAGCAACAGTCAAGTCAGTTCCTGGGGAATAAACTAGAAACTGGGAGCGCTTACTATCCATCAGCATGGGACGAGGTGCTTAAGTTATTGCCTTGAGTTTCCCCAGGTTACCTGAAAGGTAGGTTAAGGCTCAGAGGCATTCATAGCTCATTACTGGGGGAGATTTCACCCCGGCATAACTCTAAACTGATACGACACGCTGCTGCCCCTCGTAAAGATCATCCCGAGAAACATCAGCAATAGAGGAGAAAAGGCTTCGTTTTTTAAAAACGAGAGTCCGTTGTTTCGCATCAGCGAAAGCTTCTTAGGTTGCTTCTTGCATTTGGTGGCGTTATTGTCACTGTCGCCATCACCATCTTTATCATCCCTGTTGTTGTTACCACATTGACTGCTTGTTCTCTGTTAGGCCCTTTGCAGTTTCCTTGCTTTATGTTACTTAATTCTTAATGACGACTCTATCAGTCATAATGAGATACATATATATTTTTTTTCTTACAAATGAGGAGACTGAGGCTTAGGGAATTTCAGTAGCATATAAGATGGCAGAGATTTGAACCCGTATTTCCTTGACCTCAAATTCTGACCTTGTAACCACTCTGCTTTAGTAGAAAAGCCACTATGTTATCGGAAGGACTGATTCTATCCATTCTTGGCTCTATGGCTTTGTACAAATCATTATTCTATTTGGACCTTAAGCTCCTAATTTCTACCCTGGGTGTAGTAGTACTTTCTATATTTTAAGAAGTTGCTGCTTCAGCTGTGTTTTCCCTAACAAACCTGGCAACATTTTTTTCCTTACTCTTTCTACTTTACAGTTTGAGTTTTGTCTTCTGCTGCCTATTAATAACTTTTAGTCCTTCTGTACCTTCCTTTCTTGGAAAGCTATCTCAAATCCATTTATAAGTAGATGGAAAAATAGTAAATATACAAAATGTATCTAAAATGTATTATGGGAATATGGGGGAATAGTAAATTAGTTCCAGTTGAAATGGAATATGCATCAAAGGAAAAATAGAATAAAAAGATCTGTGAATCAGTGACCCAGGTTTAAATCTACCACTGGATTGCATTCTAATAAACAGAAATCAATATATATATAAGGACCAAAAGAAATCTCATATAAAAATTGAATTTTAGAGCTGAGATTATTGCAATAAAATTTTAATATTACATTTCTTTTAGTTAAGGAGAAATACATTTCATTTTGAAATATAAATTAGAAATAAAGACATGCTACTGATTTGAACAGTAAGTTTCTAGAATCTTAGATAAAATCTTTAAAGGGGAAAGCCATTTGAAACATAAAGAAGAGAATTAGATTTTTTTAAATTTATGCAGTACACAAAATTTAAGTTAAAATTCTACTATGAGAAAAATAAATATGAAGATACATACTTCATACTTCATATAATTTTATTGTGGAAAAAGAATTTATTCCTTTTTTCCTTCCATGGTGGAGATGAGGAGACTGAGACCCAGGGTTCGTAGAGTGCACAGGATCACGTGGGGCTAAAACTGACTAGAAAAACCTTTGTATCCTGTCTCTCTTCCATAGTGTGACAGTCTAGGTTATCAGTCCAGTATAGATAACATGATAATAGAAAAAAGGTTTAAAGATATAACTTCAGTGTCTTATTTCATTGTCCTAAATGCAGACCCACCATCAGATGTGCTGATTTTAGGACAAGAAGAAGATACAGTATATTTGTCTTGGAAACTCCCACATGGAGGCTTTGAAAAGTTTCAGGTAAAGTTGTTGCCAGGCAACCTTGATGTTTATTGAGGCCTTTATTCCACTCCTTTTTGTCCTTCATTTTATGTTAATAGTTTAAAAAATTATGGAACCATTCCTTTACTCTTAAGTATTTCCTTCAGAGTAATGTTTCTCTTTTTCTCTCTTTGTTTATCTCTCTCTTTCTTTCTTTCTTTCTTTCTTTCTTTCTTTCCTTCCTTCCTTCCTTCCTTCTTTCTTTCTTCTTTTTTCTTTTTTCTTTTTTTGCTATTTTAGAGCTGCACCCACAGCATATGGAGGTTCCCAGGTGCTAGGGGTCAAATTGGAGCTGTAGCTGCTGGCCTACGCCACAGCAAGGTGGGATCTGAGCTGTGTCTGCAACCTATGCCATAGCTCACAGCAACACTGGATCCTTAACCCACTGAGAGAGGTCAGGTATCAAACCCTCATCCCCATGGATCCTAGACAGCTTCATTAACCACTGAGCCGTGCAGGGAACTCATAATGTTTCTATTTGTTACTTTAAAGATACAAATTTGTCATGGGAAGTTGTCAGATTTGAGTAAAAGCTGGTACTTGCCTTTAAATGAGTTTGGGTTGTCAATGGAGTTAGACATGTGCATATGAAACACGTGAAAGTGAAAAAAGGAATGATGGTTTTGGAGTATAGTGCTTCCATGACAGCACTGGCCACAGCAAAGATTCCAGAAGCTAAAGCCAAGCAGTGTGCCACAGGCTACCTTTAAACTCTATCCTATTATTATTATTTTTTTTTTTTGTCTTTTGTCTTTTTGTCTTTTGTTGTTGTTGCTATTTCTTGGGCCACTCCCGCGGCATATAGAGGTTCCCAGGCTAGGGGTTGAATCGGAGCTGTAGCCACCGGCCTACGCCAGAGCCACATCAACGCGGGATCCGAGCCACGTCTGCAACCTACACCACAGCTCACGGCAACGCTGGATCGTTAACCCACTGAGCAAGGGCAGGGACCGAACCCGCAGCCTCATGGTTCCTAGTTGGATTCGTTAACCACTGCGCCACGACGGGAACTCCCTTATTATAGATGTAGCTGAGAGTGGAGACTTGCAGCCTGGAGGGGAGAAGAGAAATGTGTACAGATAAGCCACTTTTCAACTGTGTCTTTGAAGTATATGCATTTGTTTTCATTGCGTTTTGTTGATAATGCAACCTGGCATCACATGAGGACATATACACACCCCACACCCTATATTGTATGGTTTAGAGAAAGAGTAAGTTGCTGGGGATAGCAACTATAGTTTTGTAGTCTACAGGGGCAAACAAGTTTTCTGTACTTCCATAGTGGTAGGGGATGGTAATTTAAGCTGTAAACAACAGAAAACAACCTGAAATAGTTTAAGAAATAAAAATGTATTAATGAAAGGGTGTCTTGAGGAGACCAAGGCAAAGACTATAACTGGGTGTTGGGAAGAGCTGGGATTGGACATTTAAGGCTATTGAGACTCCAGGGATTATTTTCCTTCTGCTCATCAGCCTTGGTTTATTTTGATTTATTTATTTTTCCTGAAGACCACCTTTGCTAAGCAATCTATGTGGTGAGTGGAAGAGTGGCATGCACAACTTCTAAGCACAAATGCTGTATTATCAGCCCCAGAGAAAGGAAGAGACTATGATTATTCCAAATTGTAGACACCCAGTCCGATTCCAGTCAACTGTAGTTATAGGCGTATGTCATGTAAAAATGGTGTCTGCAGGTCTATGCGTGATGGAGGTTATAGAGTAATTAGAATTTGAGCATATATAAAAAAGGCGTTTCCTATAAATAAAAAATATAAAATTAATAATTTATAGAATCAGTATAGTCTAAAACAACTAGAGTAATCAAATTTGCAATGAACTGCAATTAGTTAATTAGTACATCTGGGTTTTATATTTGAGTATGAATTTCTTAATTACAGTTCATAAGAGAAATAAGTTAATAGTCATTATATGATAGACATAAAAATATTCACATTTGTTTGTAACAGCTGCTACTAAAGGCAGAGATGTCCTGGACAGAATAATGGCCTTCCAAAGATCCACAGCCTGATTCACAGAACCTGAAATATGTTATATTACATGGCAAAGGGGGATTGAGATAACAGATGGAATTAAGTTTGCTAATTAGCAGGTTTTAAAATAGGGAGATTTTTAGAGAGTCTGAATCCAGATGGTGGAGTAGGAAGATCCTGAGCTCACTTCCTCCCATAGACACAAGACTATAACCACATATAGAATAACTCTGTTTGAGAATGACCTAAATATAAGCAGAACAGATTTTCTACAACAAGGATTTAAAGAAAAGACCACACTGAGATGGGTAGGAAGCACAGAAATGCAGTCTAGTCAGAACTCACCCCCATAGTGTGGTGATCCAGAAATGGGAGGGCTTCCACAATCGGAGAGGTTCCCTCTGAGGGCTGAGAGGTCCAAGCCCCTGTGGGGCTCCCCAGCCTGAGGGACCTGCACCTGGGTAGAGAGAACATCTGGCTTTGAAAACCAACACGGCTATGTCCGGGAGAACCAGAGGACCATGGGATATCCAAAGTCTGCTCTGGAAGGGCTCACACACAGACTTCCTCACTCTGAGTCCCCTGTACAGAGGAAGCAGCTTGAAAAGCAGCAAGGTCATAAGAAAAGAAGATTCACTGACTGGTGTTAGTATTAGGGTGTGGAATGGAGGGTCAGGGATCTGGTGGAACTTTCTCTGGGGATGACCGTGCTGGCAGGTGCAGTTTTTTAAAAAACTATTCTTCCGCATAGCTGGCCAGGTGCTGGCAGGCACCATTTCTGTCACTCTCAGCCAACCTAACCACCACCACATGCCCTTCCCCAGTATTCTCTGATGGTCAACCCTGCCCAGCCGCCCACCTTGGCTAGATTCTCCAAAAGTCACTTCTAACCTGTTGCATCCAGCATGTGGACTTGGCTGGTGCCAAGGCCCCTCCAAAGCAGCTTCCACTCAGGCAGGGGGCAGTTCTGCGCACCAGTGCGCCTGCAATAGTTGCAGCTGATCCTCTCAGCCAGTCACATTGGGGGCCAGTCCTACTAACAGCGGGCCTGCAGCAATCACGTCCCAGCTACAAAAGGAGGACAGACAGATAGAGCTCACATGGGAGATGCTCCTGGGGTATCTGGCTCTGGTTACTAGGGAGGATTGTGCCACTGGGCATCACAGGACACTTTCTCAATAAGGCCATGTTTAAGACTAGGAGATGTAGCTGATACAACATACATTAAAACAATTACAGAGAGTTAGGCAAATTTAGGAGACAATGGAAAATGTTCCAAACAAGAAAACAAGACAAAATATCAGAAAAAGAGTTAAATGAAATAGAGACGAACAATTTACCAAATAAGGAATTGAAAGTAATAGTCATAAAGGTGCTGACCAAACTAAGAAGAATGGATAACTAAAGTTATAACTTCAACAAAAATATAAATACAGTAAATATAAAAAAGAACTAGTCAGAACTAAATAATGCAGTTACTCAAATTTAAAATACACTAGAGGGAATCAATAGCAGATTAGAAGATGGAGAAAAATGGATCCACAGTCTTGAAGAGAGGGTAGTGGAAATCACCTCATCAGAATGTAAAAAGAGTTTTAAAAAATGACTGTAGTTTAAGGAACCTCTTGGTTAATGTCAAGCATGCCGATATTTACATTTTAGAAGAGAGAAATTTCCAGTAGACATATCTGAAGAAATATGACTGAAAAAAAACTTTAACCCAGTGAAGTGAATAGACAACCAAATTCAGGAAGCACAGACTCCCAAAAAAGATGAGCCAAAAGAGATCCACACCAAGACACATTGTAATTAAAATATCAAAAGTTAAAGAGAAAATTTTAAAAACAGCTAGAAAAATAACTAGTCACAACGGAACCCTCGTCAGATGATATCAGCTGATTTTTTAGCAGAAGCTTTACAGGCCAAAAGGGACGGGCATGATAAAGGAAAAAAAAAGTGTAATCAAGAACACTTACCAAGTTTATCAATCAGAATTTAAGGAGAGAGAAAGTGTTTTGCAGACAAGCAAGAGCTAAAGGAATTCATCACCACTAAAAGCAGCCTTATGAGAATTGTTAAGTGCAGTTCTTTAAATGCAAAAGAAAAGGCCATAACCAGAAACAAAATTATGAAAGGGAAAATTCCATTGGTGAATGCAAACATGTAGTAGATGTAGTGGATCAGCCACATGTGAAATTACTACGAAGTTTTAAAGGCAAAAGTAGTAAAATCAGCTGTATCTAAAATAATTAGGGAAGTGATGCAGAAAAAGATGTAAAATATGACATCAAAAACATTGAATGCTCGTGGGGGCGCTAGTTAAAATGTAGTGTTTTTAGGCCATAAACTTAAGCAACTATCAACTTAAAATTGACTCTTGTATATATGTTGTTAGACATGAACTTCATGCTAACCACAAACCAAAAATATATAACAGGCACACAGAAAATAAAGAGAAAGCAATACAAACATAACACTAAAGAAAGTCAACAAGTTACAAGGGAAGGGAAGAAGAGAAGAAGAAAAGAACTAAGAAGAATTCATAAAAATAGCCAGAAAACAATTTTGCAAATGGCAGTAAATATATACCTATCAATAATTACTTTAAATGCCAATGTACTGAATGCTTCAATAAAAAGACATAGGGTAAATGGATGAAAAAACAAGATCCATGTATATGCTGCCCACAAGAGACCCACTTCAGCTCTAAAGACACACACAGACTGAAAATAAGGGGGTGGAGAAAGATATTCCATGCAAATAAAAAGAAAAGAAACCTAGGGTAGCAATGCTTATATTGGACAAAATAGACTTTATAACAAAGACTGTAATGGAATAAAGTAGGACATTATGTAATGATCAAGGAGTCAATCTAAGAGGAAGATTTAACAATAGTAAATAGCTATGCACCCCACAAAGGAGCACCTAAATATGTAAATATTATCTCAAGTGAGATAGTGATAGTAATATAAAGAATAGTAGGGGACTTTAACATGCTGCTTATATCAATGAATATAGCATCCAGATGGAAAATCAATAAGGAGACATTGGCCTTTAATTGCATATTAGACCAGATGGAATTCATGGATCACTCTACCCCCAAACAACAGAATACACGCTCTTTTTGCACACAGAAACATTTTCCAGGATGGATCACATGTGAATCCACAAAACAAGTCTCAATTAATTAAAGAAGATTGAGATCATAATCAAGCATCTTTTCTGAACGTAACATTACGGAACTAGAAATCAATTACAAGAAGAAAACTGGAAAAAACACAAATCCCTGGAGGTTAAATGAAATGTTGCTGAACAACCAATGGTTCAATGAGAAAAAGAGAAAATTAAAAAATACTTGGAGACAAATGAAAATGGAAATACAACATTGCAAAATCTATGGGACACAGCCGAAGTATTTTTTTAAGGGAAGTTTGTAGCAATATAGGCCTACATCTGGAAACAAGAAAAATCTCAAATAAAGAGTCTAACATTATACCCAAAGGAACTATAAAAAGAAAAGCAAAGCCCAAAGTTAGTAGAAGGAAAGAAATAATAAAGATCAGAGCAGAAATAAGTGAAATAGACTCAAAAACCAACAAAAAAAATCAGTGAAACTAAGAGCTCTTTCATTGAAAAGATAAATAAAATTGATAAACCTTTAGTTAGATTCATCAAGAAAAAAAGTCCAGGTAAAATACGAAGTGAAAAAAGTTACAACCAACCACACTGAAGTACAGAGGATCATGAGAGCTTATGATTCTCTGTATGAATAATTATACATCAACAAACTGAACAACCTATAAAAAATGGATAAATTTCTAGATACATACAATCTTCCAAGACTGAATCAGGAAAAAACAGAAAATATGAATGGACTGATTACAAGTAATAAAAATGAGTCAGTAATAAGAAAACTCAAAAGCCCTGGGCCAGATTTCTTCATACGTGCATTCTACCAAACATTTAAGGAAAAGTTAACACCTACTTTTATCAAACTCTTCAAAAAAAATTAAAGAGGAAGGAATGCTTCCAGACTCATTCTGGGCAGTCAGCATTACTCTGATACCAAAATCTGATAAATACACTACAAAAAAAAAAAGAAAGGCCAATATCACTGATGAACAAAGATGCAAAAATCCTCAACAGAATATTAGTGAACTAAATTCAACAATACGTGAAAAGGATCATATACCATGATCAAATGGAATATGTCCCAGAGATACAAGACTGTTGAATATCTACAAATCAATCAATATGATGCCTCACAATAACAAAATGAAGGCTCAAAATCACATCATCATCTCAATAGATGCAGAAAAAGCATTTGACAAGATTCAAAGTCCATTTCTGATACAAAGTCTGAACAGTGTGAGTGTAGAGGAAACATACCTTCACATCATAAAAGTCCCATTTGATAATCCCACAGCTAATATAACTGAACAGTGAAAAGCTAAAAACATTTCCTTTACCATCAGGAACAAGTCAAGTATGCCCACTTCCACCACTTCTAGCCAACATAGTATTGAAAGTCCTAGCCACAGTATTGGACACATAAATGAGATAAAAGGCATTCAGATTGGAAAAGAAGTAAAATTTTTACTATTTGCTGATGACATGATGTTATATATAGAAAACCCTAATGACTCCACCAAAAAGCTATTATAATTAATCAATGAATTCAGTAAAATTGCAGGATAAAAAGTTGTAATGCATGAATCTGCGGTATTCTATACACTAATACTGGACTCTCAAAAAGAGAAATTAAAACAATTTTACTTAGAATTGTATCAAAAAGAAAAAATAACCTGGGAATAAATTTAACCAAAGAAGTGGAAGACTATTACTATGAAGGCTGTATGACACTGATGAAAGAAAATGAAGATGACACAAATAAATGGAAGGGCATAGCATGTTCATGGATAGGAAGAATTTAATATTGTTAAAATGTTCATACTACCCAAAGTAATCTATAGATTCAATGCAATGCCTATCATAATACTGGTGGCATTTTTCACATAAATGGAACAAATAGTCCTAAAATTTGTATGGAACAACAAAAAACCATGAATGGCCAAGCAGTCTTAAGAAAGAAAAAATTGGAAATTGCATGCTCCCCGATTTCAAACTATACGCAAAGCTACAGTGATCAAAACTGTATGGTACTGGCACAAAAACAAACACAGATCAATGGAAAGAAATAGCCCACCATACATTTATATGGTCAATTAATTTATAGCAAAGGGTTCAAAAGTACACAGTGGGGAAAATATAATCTCTTCAATAAATGGTGCTGGGAAAATTGGACAGCTTCATGCTAAAGAATGAACCCACTTCCCCTTACACCATATACAAACTCAAAATGGATTAAAAACTTAAATGTAAAACCTGACATTATAAGACTTTGAGAAAAAAACATAGGCAGTGTACACTTTGACACTGATCTTGGCAATGTTTTTTTTTATGGATCTATCTCCTCACACAAGTAAAACAAAAACAAAACAAATGGGACAACATCAAATTTAAAAGTTTTTACATAGGCAAAGAAACCATCAATGAAATGGAAAGGCAACCTCCTAAGTGGAAGAAGATATTTGAAATAATATATCTGATAAGGGGTTGATATCTGAAATATGTTAAAAACTCAACAAACAAAAAATCAATTAGAACATGGGCAGAGGACCTGTTTAGGCATTTTTTCCAAGGAACACATACAGATGGCCAAAAGGCACCTGAAATTTGCTCAGCATCACTAATCACCAGGGAAATTCAAAACAAAACCACAATTAGGTACCATCTCACACTTGTCAGGATGACTATCAAAAAGACAACAAATAACAAGTGTTAATGAAGATGTTGAGAAAAGGGAACCCTTGTGTACTATTGGTGGGAATGTAAACTGGTGCAGCCACTAGGGAAAACAGTGTACAGATTCCTCAAAAAATTGAAAATGGAAGTACCATATAATCTGGCAATTTTCTCCTGGGTATTTACCCAAAGAAAATGAAAACACTAATTTGATGCAGCTTTGATACACAGGCCTAGGTTCAGTTTACTGAGATTGTACGTGGTATGATAGGCAGTGAGGTGGAGTAGAAGGATTAAAGCCCTGGAATTCCTTGCTTTGAATCCTAACTTCACCTCTGTCTGGAGACCATGGGCAAATTTTTATCCTCTGTGGTTCTAGTTCCTCATCTGTCAGTGACGATTACTGTTATTACATAGAATTGTTCATTTAGATCGTGTGTTTGGCAAGTGGTCTTCTGCGCAAATTCTGTGAGGGCAGGACTTATCTGCTCTGGTCACCATTTTTTATCATTATTATCTCTCTCTCTTTCTGGTTATTATGTGCAAAGCAGATGTTTGCTGTTATTGAGATTAGTATCTGACATGTAGCGGAAGTCAATAAATATTTTGAGTGAACGAATTATTAGTTTTTCTATTCTTAGTTTTCACAGTTCATATTTCACAATCGAGGAAGCTTCGTTTGATGAGAATCTCTCCTTACTCTTTCCCTTGCCACACAGCCTTCAGAGTGCTCTTTCTTAAATGTAAAATAAAAATGTCATCCTTTTTTTTTTTTTTTAAGATTTCTGTTTGTAACTATATTTTACTTTATTGGTGAGCAAATTCTCAGAATTGAGGCACACTGGAAAAGACCTTTGGTTTGCAAATTCAAAAACATGTTTTTCTCTATTATTTATTATTAAAACACAGTTGATTATACAGTATAGTGACCCAGTCACATATATGTGTGTGACTTCTTCTTTTTTTAATTACTCAAATGAATTTATCACATCTGTAGTTGTATAATGATCATTCACAGGATTTCCATCTGTATGACTTTTTCTTACACTGTCTCCTATCATGTTCGATCCCAAGAAACTGGATATAGTTTCCTGTGCTTTAAGGTAGGATCTCATTGCTTATCCATTCTAAATGTAATAGTTTTCATCAATTAACCCCAAGGTCGCTGTCCATCCCATTCCCTCCCTCTTCTCCTTTCCCCTTGGCAACCACAAGTCTCTTCTCTATGTCTCTGAGTCTGTTTTCATTTTGTAGATAGGTGCATTTGTGCCATATTTTAGATTCCACTAAAATGTCTTTCTTGTGCTTAAAGGATTCCTTACCATGGCTTACAGGGCTCTACCTATTCCTTGTGACTGTAACCCACCTCCTCCCATTTTGGGAAAGGTCACTGTTCTGAAATCATCTGCTCAGTTATCTTCAATTCTTCCCACTCCCTGAGCCCTTGATCCATCAGCTGGTTCTGCCCCCTCTACCTCTAAAATCACTCCTTACTGCATCCACTTCTTTCCACCTCCACCACACCACTCTCTCCTAGTGACTATCATTTCTTATTGAGCAGCCTAGGTAACAGATGATAGCTTCTCACATCCTAATTGGTCTGTTTCCAGTGTTTGTTTGTTTGTTTTTTCCTGCCACACCTTCCGCATGCAAAAATTTCCCAGGCCAGGGGTCGAACCTAAGCCATAGATAGTAGTGATAACACCAAATCCTAACCTCTAAGCCAGCAAGAGCTCTGTTTCCATTCTTGATCTGCTTATAATCTGCTTTGCACATAATAGCCAGAAAGAGAAAGTAGGAAGGAGAACAGGAGGAGAGGGTGAGGAAGAGCAAGAGGGAGGGAGAGAGATGCTTGCTTGTTGGTTTAACAAACTCCATTAGATTTCCATTGCCTTTCAAATCTGAACTCCTGGCCATGCTAAGAGCTCACCTGATTGCTTGTTAGGTGTCACCATTACAGTGAAACTTCCCTACAATCTGAAGCCTTTTCTCTCTTGTTTACCTTGAAATACCTAGTACCTAGAATCATGTTTTCCGTATAACAGATGTTCAATAAATACTTGGTGATAAAAAAAAAAACTTTACGTAGCAATGTTCTCATACAGGATTGGAGGGATTATGGAGGGAGGGTGTCAGTACAGAATACAGTTAGCAGCAAAGAGTGGAACTTGAGATGAACTTTGAGGAAGGGGTAGGATTCAGACTTGTGCAAAAGAGGAGAGGATATCCTACACACGCAAGGTCACAAAGTCAGGAGGGAGCCTTCTGTTCGTCATTTGTAAATGGCATTCAGTGACAGGGCATCTTGAGTAATAAATGATTCATGACATATGCTATCCTTTCTAGAATGATTTAATTCGTTCCTAGGTTTAGTGTAGGTATTCTTTAGAGAAAATTCTAGGCATTCATCATGTTAATTACTAAACATCTATTTTTTTCCCTTGTCTGTTTCTCCTAGTTTTCATATTTCAAGGCAAATGCCTTAAAAAAAAATGTTCTTTCCTTGAGGTTAACTGAGGCCATAAATTTGTTTTCAGATAAAATATATACCCCTAGAATTACTTTTTGCTGTTTTCATATGAACATCCTTTTTTCAGAGGCTGTAATTTATGTATCTCTTATTAAGTGAAACTTATTTTAAGAAATCGTATTAATCTTTAGGATTCATGTTATATTTATTAACTACGTTATATCACTAATGGTTATTCTATTCATTCTTAACCAATGAGATTATTTGTTAAATTTTAATGAGTTAAGCAACAGTAAACTGGTTGCTTAGCAAAGTGTACTTGCTAATTGGGATCATTTTCCTAATCATTTAAAATTAATCATCCCAGGTCTTCAAACCATGCTTTAAAAGCAGAAATACAGAAACTGTGTTTTTTGCAGTTGGTTTCTGTTAGTCATCTGAAGTCCACACAGTTGGGGAAACAAAGAAACCTCTATTTTACAGATTTATTTTAAAAAATGTATGTAGTTTTATCATGAGATCGCTGCCGTCAGTTTCTTTTCCTTTCCCCCTTCATTAGTGCCTTGCTATGTATGATTCATTGTATGTCTAAACTTAGCACTCCGTTAAGATGATTCTTCCTCTGCTACCTGGTGCTTTCTCCTAACATCTTTTTTCGTAGCAGAAGTTCTCAGCATTCTCTCACTATTCCTATCTTCCCATACGCAGGCAAGCAAGGTAATTTCCAGTGACACCTTATAAATCATCAATAAGCAATGATATGCTTCTAGACCTCATGCTTATCTTTCTTCAGTAACAAAACACTCTCCCACAGGACAATGATAAACACGTCTGCCCGGGAAATTTGTTTCTCTGACTCTTACCACATGACAAGGGGTTTTAAAAGCATAACGTCGTTTGAATTATTTATAAAATTAATATGATTACTTTCTTTTTCTTGTGCAACATGAGATGTGGGGTAAAGAAGAGTAAAGATTGTTACACGTGGCTCTTAATGAGTTAAAGATCCCTGTGGTGTTGTAACCATCTGATCAGCCCACGGAAGATTTCTAAAGGCATTGCCAGTTCTCAAAGTCTTAATGAATAATTGGCTATAATGAAAGATGGTTATAGTGAAGGATGAAGCAGCATAGAATGTGGTATCATTCAACAAAAAATTGAGGTGCGTCCTCTATGCCAGGTGTTTATCTTCATTGTTGTCTCTCTCGCTGTTTTTTCATTACTCCCTCGACTGATATTGACTGGCTCCCAAAGACATCTGTTTAGCAGTACCCCAGATAAACTGAGGCCCTCTCTTGGGACACATTTGTGGGGTCTCTGGAGCAGCCCGGGGTTATCCCCACTATCCACCGCCTTGACGTGACAGACCCAGCTCTAGCTCGGTCTTTTCCAGCTCCTCTCAGCTCTTCCCTCTGGCACTGCATTCTTCTCAACCTTTTTTTTTTTTTTTTTTTGCACAGACTACAGCCTTCCTGGGTAGGGTAATGGTTTATACGCTTCAAGCCTGATCATTCTCTATGGTCATCCTTGACCCATGCTAGATTTGGCATCTTTGTCAGGGCAAAGGTGGGTGTGCAGACTGTCCCACAAGTCTACCCAACTTCCTTTTTCTCTGATCAGCCAGCCACATGAGTGTGAGGTCTGCTTCCAACAGGAGTGTGTCATTCTGTCCAAGTCCCCTCCATTTATGGTAGCGATGCATGTGGAGCCTTCCTCATTTAGCTGGAGTGTGGAAGGTGGACCGAAGCATTCTCTTTCCTATCCCTTAGGCAGCCAGGAGAAAGCCGTGCCATGACGTCCACGAGGTTAGAGACTTGGGATTTCAGTGATATCTGCTTTCATGTCCTTTAGTCTTCTGCTTACATGGAATTGGAAGAGTGGACATAGATGAAATTTTCCAAAGCAGTTTTTGTTTTCAAGTGAGCAGCAGATATGATATATATGAGTCCCAATTGTATCTAATATATGCATATATGCAAATAAATCATATATGTATACCTATGTATATATATGAAATTTAGAAACACTTGAAGACTGTTGGTCTTTTTAGCATGTAAACGTCTACATCAGTCCACACTTCCTACTGTGTGAACTTCACTAGGTTATTCAGTCTGAAGTAGCTCCAAATGACTCCCTGATGACGATAGGAAGGATCACACCTCTACCTTACAATCTTCATTTGTGTTATGTGACTAGTATGGAGCTTACGACAAATAAATCCTTTTTAAAACATGAAACGCATGAATTCATTTCTGTTTCCCTCTAGATATCCTATTGTATGACATCTAGAAAGGAAAAGCTGTTTAAAGCAATTGTTTATGGCACCAAAGCCAAAGCAAAGAATTTGACTCCGGGGATGGACTACGTGTTCCACGTGAAGACAGTTAGAGACAAAGATTACAGTGTATCTGTAGTGAAAAAAGTGGCTACAAGTAAGGAAATGTCATAAATAAAATCCTTGCGTTATAGTTTTATAAGAACTGAAAGTATTTTGACTCAGCATAATTAAAGCTATTTTAAAACATAAAGCCTGTTAATCAAGGAATGATGATCATCATAAGAACATGATTAAGAGAATGTTCAAGAAATACGTGAACTTAGAAGTTTTTATATTTCTAAATATATTGGGAACTGCATAGAGTTTTTTTAAATAATCTGAAACATTTATATATATACACACACATATGTATCACGTGTGAAATATATGTATAGATATACACGTATATCTTATATATAAATATGTAATGATATAAATTCAGTTTATTTTCTGTTGAGGTAGTGATTTGATAAACAGAGAACTTCTATTTTCTATTCCCTGATGTTTGTAAATTCATTTGTAAATCACAGCTTCACAGTGTTTCAGAGTGGGGTAGAGTAATAGTATTTGTCACCAAAAATTCCTGTGAAGGTCGGTGAGGTTTTCAGGGTCCCCTCTCAGTGGAGACCACATGATAATGCAAGAAAGTACATTACTTCTTTCAATGAGTGGATTCAAAATGCAGCAATATAGGAAGGCTGAAAACTGATGTAACCAGAAGAACCACGTCTAAAAGTGCCCTCACTTCAGCCCTGACACCTTTTCTAGTTTATTTGTTCTGTTTCATCTTCATCCAACATCTAGATGAAGTGCTAAGTGGTAGCTGACGAATGTATAATTGGATCATATAAAGTTCTTCTGGTTATGAGCACTCAGAAGGCACAATTCTGAAGGAATGTCTATCAGAAGTGGTTTATAATTGATCAAGGAAAGATGCTTAGGAACTAGGGAGGATGTTAATGTACTACTTAAATTGAAACTCATGTATATAATACCCTGTTTCTCTACGTGCAGGGCTGAACATGTAGGACATCACACACAAATATATTCAAGGGTTATTACATAGATGTTTAAATTATGCTACTTAGGTTTGCTTCATTTTTATGTATGTGTGTACATATGCATATATTTGCTTACATATATTTACCTTTTCATTAGAACCATCTAGGTTATGTGGCTTAACCTTGAAAGCTGTGAATACATCTTCTGCAAATTTAATGTGGAATGCAGCAGAGACCAACTTCACTCATTACATGATTTATATATCAAACAGAACATTTGCAAAAGAATATCTTATTTGGGGAAGGATGACGGAGCACAGAGTTACAGATCTGACTCCAGGTGGAATGTATAACATCACAGTTCATCGAGTGAGAGGAGGTGTTGAAGGATCTGGCACATTTATCAGTGTCATTGCAGGTAGGCAAATTCTTCTGATATTAAAAATATTCACATTTGTATTGCATATTGTACCGTTCAGGATAAAATTTCTTTAAAAATTTTTTTAAATGATTCTTATTTTTTCCTTTATAGTTGGCTTACATCTACTGTACAGCAACTTTCTGTCAACTTTCTGCTGTACAGCAAAGTGACACAGTCACACATACACATATACATTCTTTTTCTCACGTTATCCTCCATCACGCTCCATCCCAAGGGACTAGATATAGTTCCCAGTGCTATACAGCAGGATCTCATTGCTTATCCATTCCAAAGGCAAGAGTTTGCAACTATGAACCCCAGACTCCCGGTCAATATCACTCCTCCCCCATATCTTAGATTTTGTGCCGTATCTTAGATTCCAGAGATGAGTGATATCATATGGTATTTGTCTTTCTCTTTCTGAATTACCTCACTTATCATGAGTGTCTCTAGTTCCATCCATGTTGCTGCAAATGGTATTATTTTGTTCTTTATTATGGCTGAGTAATATTCCATCATGTATATATACCAAATCTTCTTAATCCATTCATCTTTTATTGGACATTTAGGTTGTTTCCATGTCTTGGCTATTGTGAATAGTGCTGCAATGAACATACGGGTGCATGTATCTTTTTCAAGGAAATTTTTGTCCAGATTGATGCCCAAGAATGGGATTTTTGGGTCATATGGTAGTTCTATATTTAGTTTTCTGATGTACCTCCATACTGTTTTCCATAGTGGTTGTACCAGCTTACATTCCCAACAACAGTGCAGGAGGGTTCCCTTTTCTGCACACCCTCTCCAGCATTTGTTATCTGTGGACTTATTAATGATGGCCATTCTGACTGCTGTGAGGTGGTGCCTCACAGTAGTTTTGATTTGCATTTCTTTAATAATCAGAGATGTTGAGCATTTTTTCATGTGCTTATTGGCTATCAGGATAAAATTTCAATGCATTTTTTTGAATTGCAATGTCACATTCTATAAAACGTTTCAGAGGGTAAAAACACTCATTTTACTGGGTTATTCTGAGGATTTTTAAGGTAATATGTGTAAGATTTAAATTGGATATCTGGCACATAGTCAGTGCACAATAAATGTAGCTAATACTATACAAGTGAGAGGTCCAGCTAGTGAAATTAAGTGGTTTGATTTGGAGATAGTCCATTCTCCTAAAAACATGTTCTTTGTCTTTCATATTCTATTATGTGCTATACATATGAAAAGCATAGTCTTAAAGTGTATGGAGAATAGTAAAGAATACAAGCGTGGAAATACATATAAGTCAACTTAATAGGTGAAGTGATAGAATTATACTCAAATTGATTGTGGTGGAACAAAAAAAGGGAATGATTACCTTCATAAAATGAATAGCACTGTCTCTCTGGGCTGTAAGTGTCTGCCAAAGGATAGGGAGTTTTCTAATCAGACTAGACGACACGTAGGGTATGTGGCAACGAGGATTCACAGAGAGAGGGAGCAGTTTGTGCAAAATCAAGGAGGTATAAATGAATGCAGCGTATTTGTGGAACTGTAAACAGTTCAACAGTGCAAGATTTTGTTGTTTTTATATGAGGAGAGAACAAAATCCTAGTCTAAGTACTTTGAACCATCATTTTTATATCCAAATGAAGCTGTTATACCTATTGATTGCTAAAATCATTCAGGGGACAACAAGGTTGCATTAATAAGAGGTTACTCTTAGTGATTTTTTTTTAAGGCTATAGATTTGACAGACAACCCAAAGCAGATATGCGATGATAACTCAGTCTGGTTGTCCCACTGCATTAGTTTCTTATTAGTGCTGCAACAAATTGCCACAAGCTTTGTGCCTCAAAGCAATGCAGATTTATTGTCAGTGATCTACAGGTCATAACTCTGAGATAGTTCTCATTGGGCTAACATCAAGGTATTGAGAGGGCTGTGTTCCCTTTTGTATTCTCTAGGGGAAAATCCATTTCTTTGATCTTTCAGGTCATTTGCAGAATTCTGTTCCTTGTGGTTGGAGGACTGCGGTAACAATTTCCTTGCTGGCTGTCAGCTGAGAAGTGATGCCAGCTTTAGAAGATGTCTCATTCCTTGGCTTGTGATCCTTTTCCTCTGTCTTCAAAGACAACAGAGGATAATTGACTTGCACTCATGCTTCAGCTCTCTCCTTCCTTTTTTCTCCATTACTCTTCATTATACTCTTCTATCTTCCATTTTTAAGGGTCTTGCAATTAAACTGAGCCCACTTGGATAATCGAGGTTGCTCTTTCTGTTTTAAGGTTCATAGTCTTAATTCCAGCTATAAATTCGCTTTTGTCATGTAATGCAGCATATTCACAAATTCCAGGGTTTAGAATATGGACATAATGGGGGGGGGTCATTAATCTCTGTATCTTTTATACTGTTATTCTCCTAAATGCAATATGCTAGTGATAATGTAAAGCAAGCAGAGTTTAAAATTCATGCACCAACTTTACTCCTGTATTTGACCCTTGCTAGTGTACTATTGGGCAAGTTACTTAGTTAAACTTGGAGTAAATGATCTCTGAGATTCCTTACTGCTTTTAAACACCTTATTACACTTCAATTTTATATTATATAACAAAAATACATCTTTTCTTTAAAAAGCATGTGTTAAATGATGTATTGAATGTCTTTTTCTTCAGAATTTTGCAATAAGTAAACTATACAATCAAAAATATTAAAACTGGACCCACTGTAGAAGCTTTAATCTATGGTAAAACTTCTTAATCTCAGTACTATTGACATTTTGGGCTGGGTGATTCTCTTTTGTGGAGATCAGTCCTGTACATTTTCGGATGTTTATCACCGTCCCTGACCTCTGCCCACTAGATACCAATAGGTGTTCCCTTAATTGTGACAATCAAAATTATTTTCTAGAAATCCCTGTAAGTCCAGAAATTGCCAGAAATTGGCAACAGGTCTATGGGAAGTAATGGACAGAAAGCTCAAAGAGACCATTGAGCAAAGGCTGAACAAATATGCTAAATAGATAAAATGTTTCACTTATGCACAAGTCAAGGAGATAGTGTGGCTACTCTGAGTGGCAGGATTTGCTCACTTAGCATTCGGTCAGAGAAAAAGTGAGCAAGGTAATGTAATGGCACTACCAGGAAAGTTTCGTGGATAATATCGAACATTAGTGGTCATTTTGGTTAAAGGAGAGAGCACTTTGTGAAATAGCAGGAACATCATGCTCTGCTTGGATCATGTGGCTGAGTGACGGTTTCGAGAGATGATAGGCAGATAATGGAGAGCAGTGAGGTGGGAGGGGAGCTAATAAAGGAAATGGGAAATGATGGAGATCTCTGGAGAGAAAGAGGTGTTGCTGCCGTATTTTTATAAAGGAGAGAGTGATGATAATGTAGCAATGCTGAGCAGAGTGGCTAGGAGGAGGGAACTAAAGCTTGAGAAATGCAAAAGACGTAATGTCGAGGTTTTCCTAAGAGGTGGCCAGGGTTTACAGAGAAAGACAGCAGAAACAGCAATAGCTATGAATCCCAGCCTACATTTCCCAAGCTCTTGCTTTGTTCAAACCACTCTCAGCACTTTACATATATTAACTTACTTTATTTCCACAACAATGTGTGGAGTAGGAAATTATCCTCAGATTGATGAGACTAAAGAGGTACAGAAAGGATAAGAATTTTGCCTAAATTCTTAATTTATGTGGCAAAGCTAGGATTTGAATCCAGTTGTCCAGTTCTAGGTCCTGTGACCAGTACCCCTGACAAAACTGATACTTTTTAGACATTTGTGGCATCCAAAGTGATGCTGACTTATTACACGATGTTTATTTTATTTATAATGTGTACCTCACCCATTTCCAAAGTATGAGGGAGCTATAGGAACTTGATTAATATGTGTTGCTTTGACATAGGACGTATTTGGATGGAGTCCTTTAAATTTAAATTGGAGGTCACTTCAACTGATAATCTTAGACTTGAAAGAAAAATTATAAATAATTCTATTTAATGCTTGAATCCTCTCTAGAATGTTAATACATTTAGGATTTTTTTTTTGCTTTTCTAGGGCTGTACCCATGGCATATGGAGGTTCCCAGGCCAGGTGTCTAATCAGAGCTGTAGCCGCCAGCCTACACCTCAGCCACAGCAATGCCAGATCCGAGCCGCATCTGCGGTCTACAGCACAGGTCACGGTAATGCCAGATCCTTAGCCCACTGAGCAGGGCCAGGGATTGACCCCGCAACCTCATGGTTCCTAGTCAGATGTGTTTCCGCTGCACCGCAACGGGAACTCCCATCTAGGATTTTTTGATCTGCTGTTATTCATAATCCACTTTGCGAAGATCAGAGGGGTAAGACACCATGCTGAATGGACCCAGCCGTCTGCTGCTGTTGCTCCTGGATCTCAATCCTGCCTCGGCCATTTACCTATTAGCTTTGAGTCCTTGATGAACTTACTTAAATTCTTTGTTCTTCAGTTTTCTCATTTTTAAATGGCAGTAATCGTAATAGCTGCTTGTGATTTGTCACAGCTGCGACATCACACAATGAGTGAAGATGCTCTGCAAGTGCCGAGCGTGTCGTAAACTTGACACAAATTACTTCTTACGCTTGTGTCTGTCTTCCATCTTCTCAGCCAGAGCGTGTATTATGCCCAACCTATGACATGAGAGGATTTAAGGCGATACTGAAAGCTTGTACTGTACAGTGTTGGTACGTAGGCGTATAAATAAAGTTGATAATGACGATGATGGGACATAGCTGTCCATTGGAGGCATCTGTTTCCTGAGTACCATTCCAATGCGTTTGTGCAACTCTTTTGTGTGAGTGCTGAGGTCTGTAGCATTGTGGTCTCATTTTGTACACATTCTCTTCAGAATTAAAACTGATGGAGGAGCTCCCCAAAAAGCTTGCTCTTCAATATTGAATCTCTTCTTACTCTGTCTCTAAGGTTTAATCCATAGTTTGTATCAGAACTTTGTCTGTGCGGTACCTTTAACTGTTTTGAGCTGTTTTCCTATGTAGACACCAAACACAGGATCTTACTTTTGTTTGTTTTCTCAGCTTCTCAAAATGCGGTTGTGGTAAATTTACTGAAATGCCAAGGGGAAAGTTGGGAGATGCTTTAGATCTGCACTGTCCTGTGTGTAGTGATTAGTGATACATGACTCTTGAGCCTTGAAACGGGCCTGATCCAAGTTCCAACGTGCTCAAAGCATGAAAGACACGTGGAATTTCAGACTTAGTGTGAAAAGGGAGTGACTGTCTCATTAATAATTTTACATTATATGTGAAATGTTTTTGATATATTGTGTTAAATATTACCAAAGTTGATTTTACGTGTTTCTTTTTGTTTTAAAGTGGCTCACATTACATTTTTATTGAATGGTGCAGAGAACCACGGGACACATATTTCAGCATATTTAAGGTTCCGAGTGATCCTGCAGTAAAAGAAGCTGTTTAACTTAAAAAAAGCATTATTTGGCAAAGTGATTTGATAGCAGGACATATACTAAATTCTAGGAATTTAGGGTACTAAGGATTAACTTTTGGAAAATTCTATTTGAGAAAAATAACTTAGCCTAGTTATTAAGCAAAAATTCCTTTTGCTAGACCTAATAAAATTGAACACAATGTGATCTTTTTTCTTTTAGAACTCCAAATCCACCTCACAATCTGATTTTTATTGGTTGGTAACAATTAGACTGACAATAATATTTTGCTTCATATTTTCCTACCTTTTCAGAGATTAAATTCCGTGAACTACAAATCATGTACTTACTATGGGACCTATTTCAGTTAATTGAATCTCCTGGTTCACACCAGGAAGCTACACTCTTTCCAATGACTGAAGCATTACTTCATCTCAACGACCTTTTCCTGAGGTCAAGCCTCCCTTCTCTCTGCTCAGACTCCCACTGTATTCTACTAATTGGCCTCACACTGCCATTTTTGCCTCTCTCCAATTCATCTACTATAGTCCAGAGTAATTAAAAAAAAATCAGATTGCTTTTCTGCTTAAATTTTTTCAATGTTTCCCATTGCAATTAGGGGAAAAAAATTTTTAAATCTTTTTTGTTGCCCACTTGATCATCAGACTGTTCTTTCTTAAATTATCGCACAACCAGGCTTGCCTTCCTTAGTCACATCAAAGTCTGTCTCTTTCCAGGGCTTCTATCTACTTTGCTTTGAAAAGTCATTGCTAAACTGTCCTGAAGCTTCCAGGCCTTCCCTTTTTATCAGATTGGCAAATTTCCAGACAAATATGTCCTTCCTCCTCTTGGTGAGACATACTTCATCCTTGGCCAAGAGTTCTTCAGGGCGTAACTTTAAACCACAGTCCAGGAAACTACATCCTATCTCACCACCATCTCAGTAAGCAGCTTTTCACTTCTATCTTCATTTTTCTTCCAATGTCCAAGCTCTTGTTTTGTCATGAAGCTCTTGGATGCTTCATGAATGTTAGTTACTTTCTAGGACTCTTGAAGAAATAATATTAGCCTTCACATAAATCAGGAAGCGTGAGTAGTGGTTGACTTCTATAATGTTAGACTTTTGTCCATTTTAATGTGAGCTGTAAAGAGAATCAAGCTTTTTGCTCCCAAGTTTGAGGATACGTACGACACAGTTTGGTGTGCAGAATCATCCAGGAAAAATGCCAGTGGCTGTGGACAGTAAAGAAATTCTGTCCATCACAGACTGGGTATTTCTCTGATCTTTCACCTTAGGTCTACAGTATTTATAAAGAATTGTTATGAAACTGCACAGCTCACTACATGGACAACTTGGGGGTGTCCCAAAGAGAATCTTTGTGCACTTGAGGATGTCATGGTGAAAATTAACTGATCAAGGTTAGCTTTGGGCACTAGGAAGACAGTTAAATTATGACCTTCAAGCAACCAAAGAAAAACCATTTTAAAAGTATATCAACCCCACCCTCCACCAAATAAACTAAGAAACTGACCTGTTAAGCTATCTATTTTATGCAGTGTGCCTTACCAGTGTTGTTTGGAAATGTGTATTCTATTCCATTTTCAAATCATCCCTGGTAGGAGGTTTTTAAAATGTTAAATGGAGTTGAATGACTAATTCCAGACTCCTTTCTTTTGGAAATAGCGTTAGATTGGATCTGTAACAGGATGTTTTTCACTTGCTTAGCTGCATAATCTCTCATCCTCCCCCTATATTGTTTGTCGGAATCTGCACTAAAGATAACAGTGCAAACCTGACCAATCCAAAGAACTTTATGTAGAAAACTCCCTTCAAGTAGGAACAGGTAGCATACACAAAATTTTGGAAACAGTGTAGCAAAGGAGAAAAATATGGTTGAAATGGCTAGCACGATTTCTGCTTGTTTAAAAACCTTTTTTTTTCCATTTCCAATATGAAAACTTTTAAAAGAACATCTAACTAAATATTCATCAGAAATACTTAACCTTTAACAATTTTGGCAGATTTTGCTTTTTTTTTTTTCTTTTTCCCTAAGTATCTTCTATTTGATAAATGTCCAGGTAATTGTCTAAATAATTTGTACTTAACTTGTCTTTAAAATGATTCACTTTAGAAAATAATCTGGTCAACCAACAGATTTTAGTCGGTAAGGAATATCCTCAGAAACAGATTCGTGAAATGTTGTATTATTTTTGATAATTAAACTTAAGAACTAGATACTTAAAGATATACATGCCTTATACCTATGCAGGGCTTGAGATACTTTAAAGGCTCTGAGGCTTTCTGACAATGTGGTTGTTTTGAAACCTGGCCCTTAGGCAACTGATTTGTAGGTGTATTTTTTTGATGGTTTAAGAATAGCTATTTTAAACCTCTCTTTTTCAATATCAGAACCAGAAAAACGCAAGAAACATAAAGCCTTACGTATTTCTGCACCTTCCTTTTCTCTGCACTGGAGCCTTCCCTCTGGCCATGTGGATCTTGTTCCTGACAGTGGCTTTGTTACTATCACACTTCTTGGAGGTGGAGAGTATCAGGTATAGTTTTCATTATCGTGCTTGCCAAGCCTGCTTGTATTTATATTTGGTCCAAAGAGGAAAGTTCTTTATGAAACTCATCCACCATGAAAACTTACTCCTTTGCAACTTTTGAAAAGCATAAGGTGAAGACATAAACACTGATGCTGAATTGATGAGTGTACGTTTCCACAGTGGTGGACTGGGCTGTTACATTGGCAACGTCTCTGTCTCTTTTTTTTTTAAGCCTACCCTGAACCTACAGCCAGCCATCCAAGGGTTCATGAATAGTTTAACAAAGAAAGGGCAGAGCTATTGAGTAATCCAGGCTCATTAATTGTGTACTTGCCAGGAGGATCTGTCTTTAAATCATTAATGCAGGCAGCATTTCTCTCTAGAGCCATCAATGTGATTCTACTGCCTGAAAAATGTAATAATGATGGATTTTCTTATCATTTTTCTTTTACTTTTTATTGGAACTTCAGAGACACAGGTATTTTATACACACACTTAAAAACCAATGGACTGTAGATTTCTAAAGACTCTTAAAGAGTTGTTTTTTGTGGTGATGAACTAGGAGAGATAGAAATGCTGATTTAGTCTTTGATAATGTAGTATGTTTTGTAAGTTTTTATTGTTGTTATTTGATAAATAGCTATGTGCTATAAAAATTTATATTTTACAGTAATAGGGAACATATTGTGATATCTTAAATAGTGCAGAGTTAAGTTGTGAAGTGTTGCTTTTTCATTGTGATAGATTTCTTACTTCAGCCTCCTTGTGTTTCAGCATTTTAACGTAATTATCTCTTCTTGGTGTTCTAGGTTGATGTTTCCAGTGCTGTTCCTGGTACCAGGTACAACGTAGCCATCTCTTCCATTTCTGCTACAACATACAGCTCCCCGGTTAGCAGAACAGTGACAACAAATGTGACAAGTAAGCGTGTGTTTTCCATGACCTTTTTAAACAATGTGTTTGGAACCATTACAGATCTCTTGGGTAGAACTACATTGGCAGTATATGCATTGTATGCATGAAAACACTTTAGTAATTCAAGCAAAATGGAAACTTAAGAAAGTGATCTGCTTAGAGCCTGCGTTCTCCTGGTTCTTTATCTTCCTTTACTTTCAAGGAGCAAAGATAATTTTTCTATACTTGTTTATGAATGGATGAGATAGACTGTTAATGGTCGTATTTAAAGAATACAAAGCATGGAATAAGCTCACTATACTTGCTCTGGAAGAATTATTTAATTTGTAAGCCTGGTTCTTGTTTTCTTAGTTTTTGTGGTTAAGCCTTGTATCAAGCAAGTTTCTTAAAGTTGATTTGGCATTAGAAATATATTTGGCATGTAGTTAGTAGCATTCCATTTTTTACATTCTTATGAAGGAATGTTTTTGGTATTCCCCAAAGCATTAACCTTTTTTTTTTTCTCTTGATAGCAGATTTCTAGAGAGGATAAACTCATACTTATGAGACCACTAGTCTTTGGGAACATCAAAAGTCTACAATTTATAAATACTTTTCTTACATATGATTGTAAAAATATTATTGTTGTTTGACCTTTTAACAACATGAATTTTTTTAAAAAAATAGAACCAGGGCCTCCAGTCTTCCTAGCAGGGGAAAGAGTCGGCTCTGCTGGGATTCTTCTGTCTTGGAATACACCGCCAAATCCAAACGGGAGAATTATATCCTACATTGTGAAATATAAGGAAGTTTGTCCATGGATGCAAGCAGCATATACACAAGTTAGAACAAAGCCAGACAGTCTGGAAGTTCTTCTTACTAATCTTAATCCTGGAACAACATATGAAATCAAGGTAATTATTTTGTAAACAATTAGTATTAAAATATTTCTCTTCTTCTATTTGGCTGTGCCCACAGCATGAGGAAGCTCCTCAGCTGCGGTGACACGGCCAGATCCTTAACACGCTGCACCACTAAGGAACTTCCAAAATAATTCTTTCATTTTAAAAGTGAAGGAGCTTTTTCTTACCAGGTCGAGCCTTTGCAACTAAATGCTACAAGTGACTGAATAATGGTCATTTGGCCTCATTGCCCATGTGGGCTTTTAAAACCTGAACACATATTAATCTCATTTCATTGTTATGCATATTTACATAATTTATTTATTTAAAAAAAACATTAAATACTTCTAAAAAATAAAATTTAAATCTAATAATTTAGGCCTTATACATGCGTGTATTCTACTTTTTCATCAAATTTAAAGTTAGCTTTGCTATTTTTCTTTTAATCATCTTATATTTCTGTGTCTGTTACTGAAATATTGGATATTGGTTCAAAAATTTCTAAAGTACCAGTTTCTCAAAGAACAATGAATTTGATTCGCTTCCATTCAACAAATATTCCTGACTGCTTATTACATCTTTTACGTTTATAAAGACTTTTATGCCCTTGCAATGTTAAATATACAAAATCTAAGAACATCTTATTTAAATAGTAAGTAACACTAACATAAAGAGCTGTCCTAGATTAGTTAGACCATATGGAGATGTTTATAATTAGGAGATATGCATGCTATTTCCAGGGGTTTGTGAAGACGGCAAGTATCTTCTTATTCCTCCCTATTTTCAATTTACTATCAATATGTTCTTAGAGTTTTGACTGTAGAGAAAATAGTTCTGTAAATATATGGTCTATAAAGGCTGCATAAATATGTGATGACGCATAATTGAGATGGCCATCTAAGTGGAAAGAAATGATGAGATAGATACTTGCCTGTTTTTTTAAAAATATCATTGCAAGTATGCCTCTTGGCACAATCAAATAACACAATAAGAAGAGGAGAGCATATACCACGAGTGAGGACCCCCCCAAACAGTAAAGGAAAAAAACAAACTTTTACTGACGCAGTGGTCAAAACCAAATATTTGATAGCTCTTTTTCTGCAGAAACATGGGTTAGAGAGTGGGCACCCTTTTCCTGACGTCTCTAAATCGTACAGTGCAGGTATTTTCTATCAACAAGCACACATGCAGATTAATTTATCTGTTAAATGCTTTTCAGGATAATAAAAAAGATTACATTCACTGTGATATGAGAAGCTATTACGGGTAGAAAGGTGACTTAGCCAACCCAGTTCTGCTTAGATCCATGGGTATGGAGTTCAATTTTTTCCCCCCAATGTTTAACATTTTTATTTTGAACTCATTTGCCTAATTAGATTGTAAACTCTAAAGTAAGACACCATGTTCCTTGCAGAAATAATCATAGTGTCTTATAGAATGAAAATAATAGAAAGAAGTCGAACTTTAGAAATGAACGCTTTAGAAATAAATGTAATAAAAAAATTAAGAAAGTAAAAAACACAAATTCTACTGAATTCTGGCTGTGTCACTTATTCCTGCGTGATTTCGGGGGAGTTAATTGACCTCTCTCGGCTGGTTTTCTGATAAGTAAAGTGTTGACAGTAATACCTCATCTTTTGATTGTGTGTATAAAATGAGATGTGCAAAATCCCTAGTCAATTTCTAGGTACACACACGTTGCTTAATAAATTGCAGCCGAAATTGTTATTACTACTAATAGACATTAACCTTGATGAAGAATTTCTCCATTGGAAATCCAAGAAGTTTGTTGATTCAAACCGCCTTGCAAACATACCTTTGAGGGAGATGGAAATAGGGAGTAGCCTCCATTTGCCTTCCACTTTGGCAGGATGGAGGAATCAGAGGGGAAAATACCTTTGCCATTTATCTTACGGACAAATCAAAGTTTTGTTATTTGTGGCTCTGTTTATAGAATACAGAGCTTCAGCATAATTCTTTTGATCTATTCTAGGTGGCTGCTGAAAACAGTGCTGGCCTTGGAGTGTTTAGTGACCCATTTCTCTTCCAAACTGCAGAAAGCGGTAATTTTCTGAAATCACTTGTTCTAAATTAACTCAGGAGGTTTTGTCATTTAACATAAACAGGGATATAAACAAAAATCTGGCACCAAATGCGTAACATTTTCAACAGCATGGCCATTCTATTACTTTAGAGTTTTCTTGGATAGTAAACTTAGGCATTAAAATATATGTATTTTTCTGATTATAAAAACACTAAGTGTTATAAAACTTAAAAAAAAAAAAGAGTTCCCATTGTGGTGCAAAGGAATTTATGGTGTCTTTGAAGCAGCAGGGACATGGGTTTGATCCCAGCCCAGTGCAGTGGGTTAAGGATGCAGCATTGCTGCAGCTGTGGCATAGGTCAGCCTGGGGTACTCCATATGCTGAGGAGGGGGGGAAGAAAAAAAAAAGACAAAAAACAAGCCCAGAATGAACGTACCTATGGTCCTGTCAGGTAAAAAACCCTGTTACCATTTTGGTACATTTATATCTGATCTGTTTTCTCTCCTATGACTGTATGTCTTTGTGACTATGTATTTGAGAAAGTAGGCTTGTGCCATTCATGCAAGTTTATATCCTGCCTTTTACTCTTAGCATCAAATCATGAGCATCTTTATGACATTAGACTTTTGAAAATATGGATTTTAATGGTTATCCTGTGTTTCCATAACTTGCAGTCATTACCAAGCCAACCTAAGCTACGTCTCTTCTCCCAGCGGCTGAGAGGGAACATCCTCTCTTACAGTATTTCGTCTGTCATCAAATCCTGCCAGCGTTACATCAACATACATTCTGAATCTCACCCCTATTTTTAATCACTCTCTCCAATCCATGACCCTGTCCTGCCTGAACAGTTAAAAGGCTCCTTACTGGTCTTCCTGTTTTCGGCTTTCCTGCCTATAGTGTACTCTCTCCACAAGAGCCAGGTCATCTTTCAAAACAAAAGCTAGACCGTGTTACTTCTGTCTTCCTAACCTGGCTCCTGTGACAGTCAGGGTAAAATCCTAAGTCCTTCCCGTGACCCACAGCGACCCCAAGCCCTTTCTCCCCTCTGACTCCACCTCCTGCCCTTCTCCCTCCCTCCGGCTCTCTGAGAACACGGCTCTTCCAGCCTAAGGTCTTTCTCTTTGCTATTCCCTCTGCCCGGTAGACTCTTGCATCAAATATCCGTAGAATTCTATCCCCACTTGATCCAAATCGCACTTTTTTAAATTTTTTGTTTTTTAATATTTTTTGCGTTTTTAGGGCTGCAGGTACAGCGTGTGCATGTTCCTGAGCTAGGGGTCGCCACAGCCACAGCATCAGATCCAAGCCGCATCTGCGACCTACACCACAGCTCATGGCGACGCTGGCTCCTTAACCCACTGAGCAGGGCAGGGATTGAACCCAGATCCTCATGGATGCTATTCTTTTTTTTTTTTTTTCTACTGAGCCACTGCGGGAACTCCCACACTTTACCTTTCTTGAGTCTACCTTCTAAAAGAGCTCCTATTTTCTTCTGTCCATCTTTATTTCCAACAAATTTGTTTTCTCATTTGGGCCAGCCTGACATATAACACATTTACTTTCTTACTTTTTCTTGTATCTATTAGTCTCATAGAACATAGCTTTGTGATAAAAATAAGTTGTTATGGAATGGAGGTTATATTATTTATTAATTTGGCTATTTGTTTATAAATAGAAAAATGGGTAAATAACAGCATCTCCAATAGCAAATGTTTTTTGTGGAGCTTATATTCTAGTGGGATAAGATAAATAAGTGAGTTACCAAGTAATATATTAGATTGGTGAGAAGTGCTCTAAAAACAATATTTATAATCTTGTGTGACTACTAATGTTCTTATATTTAACGATAAAAATCCTCCAGTGGTCCATTGCCAACGAGCCCTGTATATCTAGAGAGGATTATGCAATTGTCGGTATTAAAAAAACATGTGATAAGCTTTCTGGACCAGTTCTTATTTGAGACCCGACCTAGGGCTCCATCTACCAGCCGTTCACATGCATTATATGAATGCATGCTCTGTGCCATAACAAGTAATCAGAGAAAATTCTAGAGTTTATTGAAAATTAGAAATGAATGATCCATGAGGTCTTTTTCTTGTTAATATGGAACCTACTGACCTTCTGATTATTAGCACACCTAAAAAATTTTATTTTAAAATTACGTATTCACTAGAATATAAAAGAAAAGTTTACTTATGTTTTTAGTTTTCAGAGACATAACTGGAATAATTTTAGAGTGACTAAGCAAATAGTTTGGTGTTTTTTAAAACTCTCATCTTGATACAGTTTCTGATAAAGCCTGGTACATGCAGATTGTGATTTCAACTTGACAGTATTTTGAACTTTAAATATTTTATACTCTGCTAACTGACATAATTTCTAGAATTATTTGCTCTCTTGGCAAATTATGATTGGAACAAATTAGAGAAGCTCTAGGATGGCATGAAAATAATCCTGGAACAGGAGATTCACTCTGTTTCTGACTTGCTGTGTTTTCTTGGGCAAATTGCAAAATCACATAATCCCTCTTGCCTTATCTTACAAAAAATGTAAAGAGGTAAAAATGTAATCTAAATTTAGTTAGCTCAGTTATCTCAAATTTTTTTGCCCACGTACTCTTTTCACTTTTTATGATAGATAGAACCCACACTTAAGGAAGATTTCTGTGGGATAAATAAACTGCATTTATTATTATTATTAAAGTAGAAGTAATTTCTTTCTCCGTGAATAAAAATATTCCTGGGAAAAATATAAAGTTAACCCAGATACTGGACTGAGCTGACATTACATCCACATGCATAAAAACTCAACTTTTTAACTTCCTACACAGCAGTATTTTAGGCAAATGTGGAATTTATTTTAGCTTTAAAATGTTAGAAATATCTCGTGTACCTCCCCTTCTAACTTGATGGATCCTTGGAACTGTAGGAAAATTGTTTTAGAAGTTTGTTTTATTTAGAAAAGGTTCTTTTTTTCTAACTCAAAAAATGTATGTTTTGTACAGTATATGCTGTGAAATGTTGTAGTTACTTTCACATACTTATATATTTATGTAAATCACTTGTCTAGATATGGCTTCAGTGTGTGTGTGGAAAACTTATCTGAAAGATTAAGTGACTTTATAAACAGAATTTTTTGGTACTTTAGTATCAATTTTTTTTTTTTTTTTGGTCTTTTTGCCATTTCTTGGGCTGCTCCCACGGCATGTGGAGGTTTCCAGGCTAGGGGTCTAATTGGAGCTGTAGACACCGGCCTACACCACAGCCACAGCAACGCAGGATCCGAGCCGTGTCTGCAACCTACACCACAGCTCATGACAACGCCGGATCCTTAGCCCACTGAGCGAGGCCAGGGATTGAACCCTCAACCTCATGGTGGATTCGTTAACCACTGCGCCACGACGGGAACTCCAGTATCAAATCTTTACTTGGATCAAGATGAATAATTTCCCTCTGTAAAAATCAAGAGATGATGGAATTTTGGTACATGAAAGTCCAGAATTAAAAACTAGAATATTTAAAATAGGGGAAGATGTGCCAACTACAGAAAAGAGCCAAATTAGTCTTTTTATACCATAAAGTCACAAAAGGAAAAGACACAGTCATTTTATTGAGGCAAAAATAATGTAAGGTTAATAAAAATAACCTGTTTTTCATTAAATGCTGTTTAACAGATTTAGTTTCTATTTAATGTATTTGGTCTACTTTAAAAATATTTTGAAATCATCCTTTGGAATTTAATAAAGTTTTAGTTACCTTATACATTCAAATTTCTCTACACCTGAGCGATTCCTAAATGACTGTTGTTAAAGCCCATTTGGACATGTGCTAGCTTGTATGCAGTGTGTTAATGATATATATATATTTCAGGCATTCTTATAAAATTTGAATCTTTAGGCAACTAAGAAATAAGAATGATTAAGATTAGTGATAAAAGTTCTTATTCTTATAATTCCATAGCATCATATAATTGCCAAACTTTTTCCTTTTGCTTTATTGCCTTATATCCACCCCAAAGAAACTTGAGTATTAAATATTTAGTTGTCAGAGAGTTATCACATTGTCATTCTTCTTAAGCCTTAGTTCTATTGATGTTTCCCTTGAAGAAAAAGATTTCTGTCCACTATTTCACCCATTATTAATGATTGATCGTCCTTTCAAATTATTTTTTTTCATTAAAATTCAGCTGTCCTCAAGTTTTTAAATTTCTACCATTTAACTCATGTCATTCACATACAGATCTCCTTCTCAGGAGAGCTTTCTTATATAATTTATACAGCTTTTATTTATAAATCATATTTTATCATTCTTCTTTACAATGCACAGCTAAACTCCAGTTATTTGCTTTCTTTATACCAGGCACTTCTACCGTCATTTATATTATTTTACTCCAAACATCATTTTGTTTTTCTTCCTTTCAATAGTGGCTTGTCATGGTTGTTCAATATTCTAAAGGACCTTGGTTATTTACTTTATCGGTTTTGCATAATTTACCTTGAATTCATAGGCATCATTTTTCTTTATTCTGGTCTCATGTTTGACTCCACCAACTAAAATAGCACAGTGATTATTATTATGCAGATTATTAATAAGTAATAACATATATGAAAATATTATGAATTCTGATGAAAGTTGATTTCGAGGGTGTATAAAAGTCAAAATATAACAAATACAACCAAGTGGGTAGTCTCTACTTTACATTAGCTCTTTAGATAGATTCCGGAAATGTGAATTTTGGTGCAAATGTTGGGTAAATATTTGAATTTGCCACTTTCTCTTATCTAAGGAATTTATATAATTTCAAAATATTTCAAGAATTAAGATATTATTCAAATTTTTATAACTGCAAACAGTTATTGGTTGAATATTTTTTCACACTTATTTGAAATAGTTTGTTGATGGATGTATTGGCCAAATAATCCTGAAATGAAGCTTGTTTAGCTCTTAAACACAACTCTGTGGCCCAATTTCCAGTGCTTTATTTTGGGCAAAAGTCAATTAAATATATTTCTAAAAGTATTACCCACATAGATTCTATCCTGTGTATTAATATATGTTTAATTTCATGTAACATGGGAAATTTAATGTCCCCAAATTATATAAATGCCATTCTAAGTTTCCTAACAACATTTTCCCTCTCTTTCAATCCCTCTCACTTCCCCAGCTCCTGGAAAAGTGGTGAATCTTACAGTCGAGGCTTTTAACGATTCAGCAGTAAACCTGATTTGGTACTTACCTCGGCAACCAAATGGCAAAATTACCAGCTTCAAGATTAGTGTCAAACACGCCAGAAGTGGGATAGTCGTGAAGGATGTTTCAATCAGAGTAGAGGACCTTTTGACTGGGAAATTGCCAGCGTGCAATGTAAGTATCACAAACACTTTGTAGGTCTCAAAACTTTCTTCAGCTTAAATCGTGAAGTTTCCAGCATCTGGATACCATATATTATACTGAGGTGATTATTAGCTGCTTGATTATGTAAGTATTAAGTTATAGTATCGTGTTATTTACAGTTGGCTATATTCAAGGTAGAGTAAGAGAAGGGTTTGAGAATTTGAAAGTGAAATATCAAAAATTGCTTATGGAGCTCCCATTGTGGCTCAGCAGTAATGAACCCGACCAATATCTGTGAGGATGCAGGTTCAATTCCTGGCCTCGCTCAGTGGGTTAAGGATCCGGTGTTGCTGTGAGCTGTGGTGTAGGTCACAGACATGGCTTGGATCTGGTGGGACTGTGGCTGTGGTGTAGGCCAGAGGCTACAGCTCTGATTCAACCCCTGGCCTGGGAACTTCCACATGCCATGGGTGCAGCCCTGAAAAAAACAAAAAAAAAAAGGACAAAAAAATCACTTAGGGAGCTCTGGCAAGATTTCATGAAAGGCATAGCATTTAGTGATAGGCCTTAGAGTAAGGAGAGGTGGCGATTACATGAGAGTGAAGGATACATGCTAAGCCCTGAAGTAGGAAAGTGTAGGACACCACCAGAAAAAAGATAAAACTCCCCTGTGACAGGAGAGGAGGGCAGGGAAATAGTCAAGGTTAAGTTTGTAGAATAGATTGTTTTTGTTACGTGTTCTTTGGTGGTTGATGGGGCAATCCTTGCAAGTACTGTAATAATGCCTTTTAAAAATTAGTTTTGGTGGTGTTTGTGATATTATTGATGAAGAAACACATGAAATTTCTTTAAATGCTTTAAATTATAGAAGTCTCAAAATATGTTTAAAATTTGGATAGATTTCTTATACACACAAATACATTTACATACACACACACCACACATTCTAGTATCTTTTGAAAACCTACAAGGCAAAAAATGATAATAACAATAAGAAGGGAAACTATTTCATCTCTTTGGACCTTGGACTTTTATGTGAATTTTAAACACTCTTACTAATAATTTTGCTGTAGTTTTACCTTTATTCAAAGCTGCATGAAATCCTACTCATAAAAAAGCTGAAGGTGAAAAGAATGCCTTAAATTGTCTTTTCTGCAACTGTGGACAATGGTATTAAAGGTATAACTACAGACAATAAATGGGTATAATTAAGATCTTACAGATTTGTCCATAGCTGTGATGGGTAACCTATCTGCTAAATTCTTACCCGGTCATACACATACAGACATAAATTAAAATTGATATTTATAATATAAAGAAAAATATGAATTATACCTACCATTTGCACCAAGTGATGTCGCATTATTTTTCCAATGGTGTTTATTTTATTCACTAGGAGAATAATGAATCTTTTTTATGGAGTACAACCAGCCCTGCTCCAATGCTTGATAGAGTTACGCCTCCACCACGTACTACTCATTCTTCCAGCGTGTTGGCGAGGAGTAAGATGAGCTCTGTGTGGAAAGAGCCTATCAGCTTTGTAGTGACACATTTGAGACCTTATACGACGTATCTTTTTGAAGTTTCAGCTGTTACAACTGAAGCAGGTTATATTGACAGTACAATTGTCAGAACACCAGAATCAGGTATGGTTTCCTTTTTTTTTTTTCAGAAAAAAAGTTAAATTATGCATAGAATAATCTTTCCTTTTTTTTGTATAGATCTCTTAGTTAAAACCTTCCCCCCTTTCAGAGTTCCTGTCGTGGCTCAGTGGTTAACAAACCCGCCTAGTAACCAAGACATTGCAGGTTCGATCCCTGGCCTCGCTTACTGGGTTAAGGATCCGGTGTTGCCATGACCTGTGGTGTAGGTTGCAGACGCGGCTCAGATCCCGTGTTGCTGTGATTGGACCCCTATCCTGGGAACCTCCATACGCCATGGGTGCGGCGCTAAAAAGACAAAAAAAAAACCAAAAAAACAAAAAAAAAACCCTTTCAATGACTTTTTTTTTCTCCCTATATGACAGTTAATAGCTTTCATATCTGGAGCATCTTCAATTTTAATGCTTATAATTTTATGATACTGATACTTTATAAGCATCTAAAAGGAGTAAGGCTGTTTGAAAGAGGAGACTCTTGAGCTAATAACCACGATCCTAAGATCAGCTTTTATCATTCTGTGACCTCAGAAATTTTTTTACTCCTCTGTGCCCTTCTACAACGTCTATAGCCACCTCTAGATGACTCCTCTCACTGATTTGACTCTGACTAGATGTGGAGATAACACCTGTAGTTGCAGAAATATCATGGAGCTACTGTTTCAGTATCAGCTAATAGCAGTTGTTAGAAATAGCTTCCTGTATCCGTCCTGTACTGAAGTTTCCTTATGTGAAACATGGAGCCAGTAATAGCATCTACTGTAAGGAGATGGTGTTGCTACTAAGTGAGTATGATTAGATATTATTACTCCTACTGATACTAAGAGGACGCATTTCTAGGTATGGTACTCATATACTTAATTATGATATTACGTCAGCATCCATGTAAATTTATACACATATATACACACGTATCCCTCACCATAACGACATAATACCATACTAAGTATATGGTATCAGAAGTTCAGTTGTAATATTTGAAGTTGCTGGAAATTATTACTGGTAGAGTAATTTTACTAAAGCATAGTTTAGTTTTCTGATTAAAACATAGGCCCTTTCATTTCACTGCATGTTTCGTTTGAAGTGTTTCTTTGAATTAAGTAAAAATCTTTGAATCAGACCATTTCTTCTTCCACACGCCTTACTTCTTCTATGAAAAAAGAAGGGAAGGAAGAATTTGATGAGGGTCACCCAGCGTGAAATTTGGTAGAAAAAAACTTTGTTCTAAAAAATATTAGGAATGTTTCATTTCAATAAGAGGTGTTTTTTTTTTAATACAGAAACATCTGTGAAAAATAGACTTTTAAAACATCATGATTATTTTTATATGTTACTAATGTTATGGTAGAGTTTAGGTTATGAAGTTCCTCTGAGGCCCAAGTACATATGTTGATAGAAGAAGTGACATCGCTGCCGATAGATTCTGAAGACTGAGGTGTTTCTCTGACTCTTCTACCTGGTGCCCCCGAGAGGTGGCGTTTATCAAGCCGGATACCAGGGCTTGTTGAGTGCCATACGTATAAATGCTCCAGGACAGTGTAACTGTGCAATGGACTATGGAGGAATGAAGTACCCTGTGCAGTCAGACACAGAATTAAGTAGAAATAGTAACTGCGCAATGGGTTTCCCTCATGATCCACCACTTACTCACATTCTTCCATTGGAGCCTATTCTTGCTTTTTTTAAAGTTGGGAAAAAAAGCCCTTTGCTGTGTGATTTTTTTTTCTTCTCTGATTTCGTGTTTTATTTTGTATTTTTAATTTGGTGCTTTTAACTTCTGAACATATGTCTATTATTTGTGCATTTTTTTCTATAACCACTTTAGTGCCTGAAGGCCCACCACAAAACTGTCTAACCGGCAACATTACAGGGAAGTCCTTTTCAATGTCATGGGACCCACCAAGTACAGTAACAGGAAAATTTAGTTACAGAGTTGAATTATATGGACCCTCAGGTAAGTTTTAGGTGGTTTTGTGTTTACCTGTGGAGCAAGGATTATATAAAATAAGTTACTATTATCAAACTTTTAAAAAAATATTGAATATTAAAAAAATTTTTTTAAAAAGACCCTATAATTGAAGCAAATAGAAAAGTAACAAGGAAATTGAGGCTCTTTCAACTTTTTGTTTAAAACCGTAAGTATGAGAACAGTAAAACATTGTCTACATTCCATATTTCATGAGAAGGAGCTGAAGGAGCAAGAGACAGCCCCTTAAGAAGGGAAGTATTAGGGACGTGTAAAGTCTTCAAATATTTGGGTAGGAGGATGTGGACCTACTCTGACTGCAAATATACAAAGAACAATAGGCTTAGTCATATTTCTGCTTAGAACAAAGAAACCATTTCTGATGATTGAAACTCTCTAAACATAATCTGGGCGACTTTACCATGGAGTGAGTTCACCATCTCTTAAAAACAAGCAAGAGCTGGACATCCACCTGCTAGATATTTTGAGGGGTTCAGAAACTATATTAGTGGGAGTTAATTAAGTAACCTCTAAAATTCTTTCATAATCTGAGATTCTATGGTTCTACGAAAGACGTTTATTTCAAATGGTAATGAAATAACATAAAGTCACATGTTATTTATTTCAAAGAATGGAAAAATAGGCAAAGATCCCAATTACTCATTTTGAAACTTCTATGAAACTGTCATGAATAATATAGACAACATTTATTTCTGATCCCTGAGTATCTTGTCCTTCTAAAATTCTGAATTATTTACAGACCTAAAAATACGGTAGCCCTTTTTTCCCTTCCCCACTCTGGAGTCTGTGGGGTAAATGCCTGCTTGGAGTAGATTGAAGAGATAACGGGAGAAGAACGTTGAAACAGTGGGTAATAGGCAACTCTTGAGTTTTGCTGCAGTGTGAAGCAGCGGTGGGAATTCCCTGTGGCTCAGTGAGTTAAGGACTCATTGTTGTCTCTGTGGAGAGGCAGCTTTGATCCCTGACCTCACTGAGTGGTTAAGGATCCAGCATTGCTGCAAGCTGTAGCATAGGTTGGAAACACGGCTTGGATCTGGTGTTGCTGTGGCTGTGATGTAGGCCAGCAGCTGCATCTCCGATTCCACCCCTAGCCCAGGAGCTTCCAAATGCCATAGGTGTGGCTGTAAAAAGAAATAAAGAAAATAGTGAAGCAGTGATAGAAGTGGGGTGTGGTGGTGGGGGGGTAAGCAGAGTTAACAGGTTTTCTTTTCATATGAAACAAAACATGTTTGTTTGCTGATGGGAATAAAGAAAATAAGGAAAAATCAGTGATAGAAGAAAGGCAAGAATTATTGGAAAGATGTCTCTCTGTAGGCAGAACATGAGATTGTTTGCTCAAATGCAGGGATTGGTTTGAGATAAAAAGCCAGATGGTTTGTCCATTGCAACAGGTTGTAAGGCAGATTTTACAGAAGCAGATGCTATAAATAGGTCATTGTGTTGGTAGGAGTATGTGGCACATCTTTTCTGAATGATAAACTTTTCCAATGTAATGAGAAGCAGGACTGTCAACTGGGAAGAAAAAGTGTGAATATTCATCTAGAAGCGCAGAGTGACTCTACTACTGAAGTTGAGTAGCATCCTGGGCCCATTTAAGACTCATGTAAAGGCTGATAATGACATTCTATCAGCTGCAGTGGATCTGTGTTTTTCTCTGGTTCCCTCCAACAAGAATGGGCATGTGTAAGGCAGTGATTGGCAGTGATTATTATTGGCAAGGTCATTGAGGCTGGATAGAGACTGGACATCAAGTGGTGAGGAACCAAGCACAATAAAATAGGTGGCAAGATCAAAGGATTGGAGGTCCTGGTAGAATTAAAGAATTGTCGGTTCTTCAGACTTGTGGTTGCTGAGGGGGTGGGAGGTTAGGAAGAGGAGGCTTTGGCATTTGGGGTTAGCAGATGCAAACTATTATTTCAAGGTTGGATAAGCAACAAGGTCCTCCTGCGTAGCACAGGGACCGCTATTCAGTATACTGTGTTAAACCACGTCGGAAAGGAACGTGAGAAAGAATCTGAATCTCTTAGGCATACAGCAGCAATAACACAACATTGTAGATCAACTACATTGCAGTAAAATAAAAGAAAAAGAATTGGAGTTGTTTCTGACTTCTAGGGTAAGTGGGCAGGAGATAGGGAGAGTGGTCAGACACAGCGGCGTGAAATTGAGAGTGGAGGATGTGCAGTTGTTGTAACGGTGATGTCTAAGGACCATCTCTGGGGCTGTTAAAACCACAGACCACGATGGTGGCAGGGAAGAGCATGACATTAAAGCGGGGCCTAAACCATCCAGAGTGGGGCGCGTGATCGTGGGGTCCGAAGATCGCTGCAGTCACGAGAGTGAGTGGACCTCGCTGATGGCAGGAGAGCTGAAGGCGTGGGCTTTTCCAAGGAGGGAGCTGGAATCGTCTAGGACAGGGCGATGAGGAGCAAGGAGGACACACACCACACCGGAATAGCCAGTCGTTCAGGGAGGCTGAGGGAAGCAGAACACTGTTCCCAGGGGAGAGCCAGAATTCAGAGCAGTAAGGCGGAAAGAACTATTCAGAGGTAAAGCTGAGGATTTTGAGGCATTTTAATGACGGCCTATTTAAGAAATTTTGCTCAGAAGGTAAACTAGAGAAATTTTTAAAATACATCTTTTTTTTTCTAGAAGAAATTGAGAAAACTTAGTATTTTAATTGAATTGGCGTATAAAACACGGTTACTGTTTTAGTATTGGTAAGACCTAATGTCTTCCTTTTAAATATGTCCAAATAACGGTGATTCAGCAGGGTTTTATGGTTATATCGAAGTAATTTTAAACCCTGGAAGACTTTTGTGTTTTTTTTTTTCATTTTAATTAAATTAATGTCAATGCAGTGCTAAGCCAAATGTTTCAAATATATTCACTTTTAAAATCATAGTGACGACTGTGTGTAGGTTAACACTTTAATTGCTCCGTACTTAAATGTGAGAATAATTACATACTTGACGAGTAAATAATCTGAAATTATCTTTTGTTTTTTGCAGGTCGGATTTTGGATAATAGCACAAAAGACCTTAAATTTGCATTCACTAATCTAACGCCATTTACGATGTATGATGTGTATGTGGCGGCGGAAACCAGTGCAGGGATTGGACCCAAGTCCAATATTTCAGTACTCACTCCACCGGAGGGTAAGGACACCTCCTGTAGTGTGTTCATGAGAAGTTTATTGCATCGGTTAAACATTATATTAGAAGCTATTTGGTTTGTCTTCGCCTAATCTGTGATATTTCCTTATCCAATTACTACCTGGTACATTCTAAACACTCGTGCCTCAGAACACCGAACCCATAGCATGCTTCCTAATAAGAGGACCGAAGATCAGGTGAGACTAGGAACCATCCTATGTGGCATCAACCTGCCTGATTCACAGTGAATACTGGAAAAATCTCAAGATGACTTAAATCAATACCTTCAACATAGTTTAGTCCACATTATCTAATGTGGATGATGTTTCTCACGGAATAATGTTCAGGGGAATCCGTATATTCCGCAGTGCCGATAAGGAAGTATGTTGACATCAAAAAGGTACTCTAAGCAAGTGAGGATGCCTAGAAGGTGTGTGATACAAATATACCAAGAGACAGTGAAATTATTTAAAAAAGTTTCTCCTGAAGAAACTGGTTATTTCTCTATATTAATCATCATAGTTGTAGGCAAACTGTAGCATTTTGAAAAATGTGACCATACCATTTCATAACCTGTTTTTGGGACCCACACCAAACTTGCTAAGTGCTTGCATTTTCTATTTAGAGACTGTAATTATTGAGAAGAAGACAGTAATTATTTTTATAATCACGTTAACACTGGAAAAAGTTTTCAGATTTTGTTTGCGTGATAGCTAACATCCAGTAACTTGTGAACTAAATATACACGTGTAGGCTCACACGTGCATACACGCAAGATTTGTCAGATAAGTCATTCAAGCATTTGACCATGAGAGGGCAGCAGCTATTAGGGAATTTTGTACTTCTCCCCATTTCAAAGCACAGTTTAACCCTTGATAATAGTTTGCTATCGAAAGAACGTAAAAATTATGTTTTATGTCGATTTCAAGTGAAAATCCTAATGTATGTATATAGTTTCCATACACAGATTAAAACGGAGATGGACACTCATAAGCAAAGCGTTCTCATTTTTTCCATATGAAAATGTTTCCATTGTGTTTCTTTCAGAAGAGTCTTAGCATTATACCTCTTCTCCAGTAAACCTTAAATTTCTCCCATCTCAACCTAAACGTGCGGTTAAGCATTTTTAGGAAATCTGGACAAATTTATGGATGGCTGTCAAACACAACAGAGCAGTCTGGCCCTCATCAAGCTAGAGCCCTTGAATTTGGTCTTTTCTCAACTCACGCAGTTGAGCAATTTCTATTTTCATGTTACACAGTTAAACAAATTCAATCTTCTTTCAAGTCAAGCCGATTTGATGATTCTAAATGGAATCCACAATTTAAGGTTACTGTTTTATTGTTTTATTGTCTTCAGTTTCAGCCTATAGCATTTGACAAAAATAGGGAAATAGATAATACATTGAAACATACAATTATGTTTTATATTGGATAGTATTTAATGTTAATTTCCCATTCTTTATGTCTGTGCTTTTTTGTGTGTGTTTTGTTTTTATTTATTTATTTTTAATTGTTTTTGTTTTTGTTTTTTTAGGACCACACTCGTGGCATATGGAAGTTCCCAGGCTAGGGGTCAAATTGGAGCTATAGCAGCTATCCTACATCACAGCTGTGGCAACGCAGGATCTGAGCTGCGTCTGCGACCTACACCACAGCTCACAGCAATGCCAGATCCTTAACCCACTGAGTAAGGCCTGGGATTGAACCCATGTCCTCATGGATACTAGTCAGGTTTGTTACCACAGAGCCATGACGGGAACTCCCATGTCTGTGTTTTTTTATTGACAAAATAAGAAATAGAATTTTAAGTACATTGTTCAATATATGGGTTATTTTTCACAAGAAGTTATTTCGAGTAGATGACCTTATTGCTCTGTATAGAAAGCAGCTTATCCTGAGTTTCACCCAATGCCTCCTAAGCTTCTCACAACATAGACCACATCCAGGTGGCTCTCAGGAGAACCCACTGGCAACAGATGGGCTTCTCTTAGGGTAGGCATGACATAGTTCTTACCTCGGCATGCCTGCCTTTTCTGTGGAGTTCAGCTGTTGGAGGAGTTTTAATGGTAAGCTGGGGCAAATGCAGTGACTGTAGACTCTAACACCACCAGTTAAACCTTTGCAGTAAAGCAACCTTTAAGCTACATGAAAACAACTAATAACTCATTAGGACTATATATTTCAATTAAAATTGGTATCTTAATTTTAGATTATTCTTTTCACTCATACATACAACAATGTTCTTTGCATTCTATTGAAAGTAACTCAGCTTCTTCTCCACATTTAAAATTAGCCTATAGTCTATTTTAAAAAATTAACTACGACTGGATTTTTAATTAAGATATTTTGAAACATTTGGGGTTCTAGCTGATCTCTAGATTGTCATAGAAAAATACTGATTTCTTATAGAAAGTAAAAGCTATCACATTATAGTGGGCTGATCCCATTAACACCGAGGCTGATAGGGTCCATAGCCTCATTAGAGTATCAAAGAAAATCAATACAGTGCTGTTAAGCAGTTACCCTATGTATTCTGTGAAGTTTCTGCATATCCCTTAATACATTTCTGAACAGATTTATACATAGGCATGAAGAAGAGATGGTTTTGGAAAAAAAGATGATTTGTGAATCTCTAGTGCTAAAAAATATTATAGTTGCTTCTTCCAAAATGAGACAATCTGCTGAATATGATGTAGGCAATGGGCTTTTCTTATTATTTGTATGGAGATTAAAAAAATCTTGGTAAATTTTGTTGCTTCAGTATCCCCATTCTATGTCACTAATGCCAAATATCTTTTAAGGAGCTTAGCATCATTTCTTTTTTGTTTGTTTGTCTTTTTGCCACTTCTTGGGCTGCTCCTGCGGCATGTGGAGGTTCACAGGCTAGGGGTTGAATCGGAGCTGTAGCCACCGGCCTACACCAGAGCCACAGCAACGCGGGATCTGAGCCGCATCTGTGACCTACACCACCGCTCACGGCAATGCCAGATCCTTAACCCATTGAGCAAGGGCAGGGACCGAACCCGCAACCTCATGGTTCCTAGTCGGATTCGTTAACCACTGCGCCACAACAGGAACTCCTAGGAGCTTAGCATCATTTCTTAAAAGCAAACAAGGTGCTGCGATCCATGTATCCATGTTTATACCCTCCCCCATCCTCCGCCCTGCAAATAGCCTATGGAGACTTTTGTTCTCAGTAGTTTCAACTTGCTACTTTGTGCAAATAGTAGTAACGTCTTTGTAGGGAGATCAGGAAGACACTGTCAACTTTATGTCTTTTCAGGATTTTCTATGACTTTTATTGTTCAATAGCTTTTTGCAAAATTCATTTCTAACGGAAGTTGAATTTGCTAGGTAATGGCCACAATTATTTTAATGTATTTTCTTTACCCTGGTGCCATTTGTCTCCATTTTATTTTTTTTTTTTTCTGAGAGTTTTTCATTTGAAATCTCCAGATCATTTGGAATTTTTTTTCCAATTGTATATGTATTCTTTCCCATTTAGAGGTAAAATTTATAGAGGTATTGACTTGAGCATGAGTCTTAGGTCTTCCCCATGGACAACACCTTCAGAGTTGATGCAGAACCACGAATAATTGCCTTGAATTTGGTGTCAATATTAAAGGAGTTTGATCTAATCCACACGTCTCTCGTTTCCTCCTGGGAATTTGTGGTCTAACATATCAGGTATCTTCTAAAGACAAGATACAATGCTGTCTACTCCGTTTCCTTGATCCCCTAAGCCTTTGCCTCTTTCATTAAAAGCGAAGAGATAAGTTTACAGTCATTCTTACACAAGTTTGGCTACATTTTAGGGTAATATAGAAGCACTTAATCTTTACTTGGATTGTAATTTTAGGCATTAACGACATCATGACATACTTATTTGGTTATTTTGAGAAATGTAAATTAGAAGATAAATAGTGTCCACTACTATTTTTAGGTTTGGGCAACAGAATAAGAGACAGTGAAATTTAAATATATATTCTGCTGTACTGGTAAGTTTTGGTATCCTACTACATTATGATATTGCATCAAATTGAACTGACCATCTCGCTTATTTTATAGTAAGTTGGGTTTAGTTACCTGATACATCCGAGCAATGCAGTCATTAAACTAGCTTCAGTTGAGATGCTACATGAGTTCAGCTTAGGTGGAGAAATGCCACATCTCTTCTATGGTTTATGTTATACGATACTAAGCCTTTGTCTACACAGAGACTCCAAAATACAATGTAAAAGAAAGGTGGGATTGGAGCTTTGCTATTTAAACGGTTGTGTTTTCATACATGGTCCATTGGAAAGTTCCTCTACTCCTGAAAAATACATATGGGTAAATAGGATAGCAACCTAAGTTTTAGGACAATGTATGTAAACAAATAAAACTTGAATAAGAGGTGACCTGTGCCAAGGAGTTTATCTGTCTTATTCCTCCCTCTAACCTTTAGTGCCTAGAACAGTAACAGTAAGGTGAGTGCTTGATCTATTGGAATGAAGGCTGAACCAATCCGTGATTGTGGGATTCTAGCCCAGAATTCCTCCACTGTCTTTCAAAGAGCAGTCTGGTTTTCCTTCAGATTAGAACAACTGTAGGGAAATCAGTCTACAGAGCTATCCTTCTATATAGAGATAGACCAAAATAGTTTTAGGAAAGGAGATCTTTGAATCTTTGAAATTATCAAATTAATTCTTTGAAATTATCAAATTACAGGTATACCCATGTTATGGTTATTACTCAGTTTTGAGCATAGGTTTTATCCATACTGAACACTGGAAACTTGACTGCAATAATCAAATAATATGCTCATAGTCCAGAATAATTTATTCATCCATCTAGCCATTAACTATTCAATAAACATTTGGAAATATTGACATTGTTACAATATCTAGGGAGATTTTTGTACAGATTATTTTATAGAGACAGAGAAAAAAACCTCAATCTATTGGATGAATTACTATATGATTATAGTAGTTTACTACATCATTACCTTAAGCATAATTAAGTTCATTAATTATAAACAGTATTTATAATGTTATAATTTATATTGTCATAATAGTAAATTATTTATATTATACATAATGTTAATTTTCATTTCCTTTCTGTTATCTTAAAGAACAGTAGAGTCATTCTTCATTTATGTTATACCCCTAATGTGCCTTTCTTATAACTGGAATTTGCTGAACTTGTATCACTGTAAAATATCTCAGCTTAGGGAAATTAATGTGTAATTTATTAATGTGCGACCATGTCCTCATCATAAAGGACAATATTCTTATGTCGCATTTTCTCTTTCTTGAACCATTCATTCCTTACAGTAATCTTGTATAGTGATAGGAAAGATTTAGTCACACTCTTTTTTTTTTTTTTTTTTTTTTTGTCTTTTTGCTATTTCTTTGGGCCGCTCCTGCGGCACATAGAGGTTCCCAGGCTAGGGGTCGAATCGGAGCTGTAGCCGCCGGCCTACGCCAGAGCCACAGCAACTCGGGATCCGAGCCGCGTCTGTGACCTACACCACAGCTCATGGCAACACCGGGTCCTTAACCCACTGAGCAAGGGCAGGGGTGGAACCCGCAACCTCATGGTTCCTAGTCGGATTTGTTAACCACTGCGCCACGACGGGAACTCCTAGTCATACTCTTTTATAAAGAAACTAATGGTGGGGAGGTGGATTGGTTATTTATAATCATAAGATGAGCTGTGATGAGCTGTAAACCAAAGTGAACGCATTCCCAGAGTAGGTTTCTTCTTGGTTCATTACTTTTGTGGCGCTGGGAGGTTTCCTAGGTGTTGCTCTTGGTGACATTCATTCATTAATTCATTTTTGACTGACGATATTATGTTAGTTTCAGATGTACAACTTAGTGATTTGATACTTTTATACATTACAAAATGGGAGTTCCCATCTTGGCGCAACAGAGATGAAACCTAATAGGAACCATGAGGCTGCGGGTTTGATCCCTGGCCTCGCTTAGTGGGTTAAGGATCCAGCATTGCCATGAGCTGTGGTGTCGGTCACAGACATGGCTCGGATCTTGCATTGCTGTGGCTGTGGTGTAGGCCGGCAGCTGTAGCTCTGATTAGACCCCTAGCCTGGGAACCTCCATATGCCTCGGGTGTGGCCCTAAAAAAGTAAAAAGCAAAAAAAAAAAAAAAAAAAAAAAAACCCAAAATGATCACCACTTGGTGACTTCTAACTAGAATTTGATTAAGTACTTGGTGCTTTATCTTAAACAAATTGTTAGTTTTTCCTCTTTTTCTTTACTACTGCAAAGAGGGCATCTGAAGTTTGAGATTCACTTAATTAGTTTATAAAATCAGATAAAATCAGTCAACTCTCCAAACAGTTTAATATAATAAATTGAAAATTGCCCAATTGAATTTACCACCTACATGTAATTGCATTCCAAGTACTCTGCATATTATCTTTTGGTATGTTATTATAATTTTTATAAAGCCTTCAAGGCATCTCCTGGGCATTTGTCAAACAACTTTCCCTGAGGAGTTATTTTTATTAATTAATTTGTTTTGAACAAATGACATTTTGTTATCCTATTTCCAATGTACATTTTTGAGAACAACGTGTAGAAATTTAACTGTAAATATCTGTGTACTTAAAACACTTTTATGCATTTGTTAATATATTAGTAAATTGTTTTGATCTGTTTTCTAATAGAATTGCTTACATATCTTATAAATCAAGAAATAAGATTTTGGGGAACTTTTAAAATTTGAGAATATATACATATACGTATATATATATATTTTTTTTTTTCCGCTTTTTGGGGCCACACCCACGACACATGGAGGTTCCCAGGCTAGGGGTCGAATCAGAGCTGTAGCTGCCAGCCTACACCACAGCCACGGCAACGCCAGATCCCAGCCACATCTGCGACCTACACCTCAGCTCATGGCAACGCCTGATCCTTAACCCACTGAGCGAGGTCAGGGATTGAACCCACAACCTCATGGCTCCTAGTCGGATTCATTTCTGCTGTGCCATGATGGGAACAGTATATTTTTAAATTTCCCTCTTCTATTCTCTTTTTTAGTTCCAGGTGCGGTATTTGATTTGCAAGTTGCAGACGTGGAAGCCACAGAAGTAAGAATCACTTGGAAGAAACCACGGCAACCAAATGGAATCATTAACCAATATCGAGTGAAAGTATTAGCTTCCGAGACGGGAGTAATTTTGGAAAACACTTTGCTCACGGGAAGAGATGAGGTATGTGTTTAAGTCGTATACTGGGGAGCCCTTTCTGCTTGGATTTGGCCCTGATAATATGGGTGATTTGCCAACATGTGAGCGTAAACTATTGGATAAGCTTCAAAGTACAAAGAAAGTAAATTTAGGCCATGCTGATAAGCTAGCTCATCATATTGCATTTTAGGACATATATTATTAGTTAAGTGCTATGACTTTTCCACAGCATATGAAAAGTGATTATTGAGCAATTAGGCAGGACTGAAGGTATTTCCGTAAGTGAATATTATTATGGTAATTCTTAATTGTTTAGAAACTTCTGTTATGATTGAAATACTCCTTCTAAGGCTGTGTTTGCAATTTGAAACCGTTGCCGAAGAAAGGCACAGTAATTTCAGTAGCCTTTGTTGACAAACCATTTGTCCTGTTTCGTCTTTGGAGGCCAGATTTCTCAAAGCTGCCTCATTTAAAAACAAATAATATATATTTGATTAAAGATGTCAAATAAATAAATAAAGGGGATGAAATCTTTTCACTGATATGAAATAAGAGGACACTGTGTTTGCTTCTGTTCACACCAGAACTCCTTTTTTCCCCTTTGTTTTGTTGAGACATACAGGCAGCATTGATTTTCCTTCACAGTCTTTATTCACCTCATCCAGTCAGCTGTTGAGTTCCCTTTAAGACTCCAGGCAGTTGTATCCAGATATTGGTGACTCCTGGGGCTCACAAAAAAATGAACTTAGGAGCAGTGAGTGTATCTGTCACCGCACCGTGGAGGTACTGCCTGATGGTTCTTCCACAGTTGGCTTCGTCCTTTGGTCCACAATCACTGCTCCCTCTAGCGCTTCTGTTCTTCTTTTCTGCATATGCTGTCCATTCTATTCATAGTCCCAGCCTTCCTCCATTCCGACACTTACCTGAAAGTTGACCTTACTGTGTGCTCCGTGCATCCTGGCCAGCCAGGATTTCTCACTCCAGGTTGTTTGATATCTCCAGCCCAGGGTCCCCTTTTAATCTAATGTTACCTTCATTCCTCTGTGCAAAAGATTTGAATTATGCGTTCTCCGATCCTTGAGTTGACAGCTCAGGCAAAGGGCAAAAGCTTAGCCCTCTGTTTCTGCTGAGAAGGCCTTCAATTAGGTACTTCCCCTTTTTAGGAGTAGGTGACAGGTCTCCCACTTCTGCTAATGTCCTCTGTTGAGTGACCAGTCACACCTGTTTTTCTCTTGAAACTGAAAGTTTCTAGAAAGACGTCTTTGTGATTCTGCCATTGTCTATATGATCTGCAGTCCCTGTGACATAGTAGGGAGAATGTGAGTTTGGTACTGCACAAATCTGGGATTATACTCTAACTCGGTTACTTACTGCACTGCACAGCAGCGAGGTTAAGTGCATGGGCCTAGAAGACAGAATGCTTGGGTTTAGACCTTGATTTTTCCCTGACTGATGGTTAAACAGTAAGCCTGACCTCTCTGAACTTCCGTTCTCTCTTCTCTAAGATAGGAACCCCGTAAGAGTTCCTATAACATAGGGTTGTTAATGAGGATTTAATGGGTTAATGTGTGTAAAGTGCTTAGAACTTTATCTGATATAAGGTGAGTTTAGTGCAAAATAATCTTGACCTGTTTAATTATTAATCATGGCCTTCGGTCTTTCCCCCTCATTAGGACTCAAGGTTAGTTTCCTTAGGTCTCACAAAAGGAGACATTATACTTCTCTTTATTTCTGTGACGGTACCTTTCTTTATTAGATCAGGCCTGTGACTGATATTTCTGCTCCCCCATGTGATTGGCGTTTGGGTTCACTTTTCAAGAGGTTGAAGGGGGAAACATATAGCAGAGGCTCTAAATCCAAGCGAACCAGGATCCTGGCCCTGGCTCTGCCCTTTTCTAGCTCTGTGACCTTGGACAAGTCAACTTTGGGAGACTTGGTGCCCTCATTTTTAAAGCAGAGTTTATATACTCCCCTTATACAGTGAGGAGTAAAAAAAGATAATGGATAAACCCTCTGGCTTATTGAATTCATTTATTATTGTTTTCTTTAACCTTGCTATAGGATAAAGACTCTTGCATTCATTCTTCAGCTTCTCAGAGTGTAGCCTCCACACCTTGTCTTAAGAATTCTTTAGGAATTCCTGTCGTGGTGCAGTGGAAACAAATCTGACTAGAAACTATGAGGTTGCAGGTTCGATCCCTGGCCTTGCTCAGTGGGTTAAGGATCCGGCATTGCTGTGAGCTATGGTGTAGGTCACAGACATGGCTTGGATCTGGCATTGCTGTGGCTCTGGTTTAGGCCAGCAGCTACAGCTCCGATTAACCCCTAGCCTGGGAACCTCCATATGCTGTGGGTTCGGCCCTAAAAGGACAAAAGACAAAAAAAAAAAAAAAAAAAATTGTAAGAAGTCACCAGTGACCTCCTCAGTGTCGTACACGGTGGGCATATTTATAACTGTCCTCCTCCTCCCTGTCTCCTCCAATATCATTCCCTCTGCCTCCTGCTCTCCAGCTTTTGACACAACCATTTTCCTCTAATACTTTGCTCTGCTTTTGCACACTGTGACTCTGCAATCATTTAGGCCTTGTGCAATGAAAAATGAAGAAAATAACAAGTTAGCTTTTTCGTAATTTTCTAACTCCTTCATTATAAAGGAATTCCAGAGCATTCTGTTTTCAGCCGTCTCATTACCCTTTCTTTTGATGGCCTCGCTGTTTCACTCACTGCTTCCTATTTGCATGACTCTTTTGCCTTATTTTCCGCAATGATTTTTTTCTCTTGGACACTCTGCATCCCTAATTACAACCATTTGTGGAGAAGTTCGGCCAGGGCTCATTACATCTAAACTCATTTACCCCCATCAAACAGAACAAAACCAAACAATCATCCTTTTGGGGGATAACAGGACTTGGTTCATGATGGGAAGGAGGTGATATTGGGATGAAGGACAGATACTAGACAGAGATTCTAGGACAGTGATGGCGACCTATAAAGTTTATAAAGGACACAAGAAGAAAGTCTGTCTAGGACATTAATAATTTCAGTGGTCAAGAACAAGACCTGGAGAGGGGCTGACTTGAAACCCAGATACCAAACAACAGGCTTAGAATTCCCTAACCCCACAGATCTGGGCACACCACAGATCTCAGATCTGAAGGTATTTGTCTTAGTATTTGGAAGGCTTTTATGTCATTTTTATATGCCTGATGTCTCTCTCTCTCTCTCTTTTTTTTTTTTTTTTGGTATCATTATCCTCTCTTGATAAGGGCTTGAAACCTTGGAGTTACCTCTCTGACTATACTTAGTGTTCGGTAGCCACTCAGGATTAAGGTCAGCTATTTCACCCCTGCAGGGTGACCTTCCAGCCTCTATAGTTCATTCCTGTGTCCCCACCCCATCTCAGGATGGCGTGGTCTCTTGCCTGGAATATTTTTGTTAGCTTATTACATTAGTTTCCCGTTACTGTATAACAATTTGCTACAATCTGAACACAACCCACATGTAACATCTCACAGTTCTGTGGGCCAGGCATCCAGACCTCTTAGATGGGTTTACCGCTAAGGGTCTTATCTAGCTGCAGTTAAGGGGCATGCTATACCGTGCTCTCAGATGGAAGCTTGACTGGGGAAGAATCCACTTCCAGGCTCATTCAGATTTTTTGCAGACTTAACTTCCTTTTGACTATGGAACTGAGGGCCCTGGATTCCTGCTGGCCCTTTGGCTTGTGACTTCCCTTAGCTCTAGCTCGTAGAGGCCTCCCATAGTTTCCTGCCTCACAACTTCCCCAGCATGGCCATTTACTTCTTCAAGCCAGTGAGGAGGAGTCTGTGTAGAGGAATGTGGCCGTGGTAATGATATTCATCACCTTTGCCTTATTCCATTGTTTAGATGCAAATCATAGTTCCCACGTGAGAGAAAGGGATTAGACAAAAACGTGAATGGCAGGAGGCAGGGACAGTGGAGGGAATCGTGAGAAAGGCTCTCCACTGTTTTGTATTTCACATGTCTGTGAGAATAATCCTTCTAGGTTTAAGTGTATTACTTACTAGAAAAGTAACTAAGGAATGAGAATGGACTGGGAATGTGAACATGCATTTATTTAGGTAATCTCACTGCTCACCAGCATAGCAGAAAATCAATAGATACCATCTAAAGTAATTGAGCCTGAGCAGAGTAGTATAGACTTATTATTTAGTGGTTTTGGAAGTAAAGCCATAAGAACTGAAAATAGAAATGGTTAAAGAGTTGTTCCCAACAACTATACAGATATTGAATCATTATGTTGTACACTTGCAAGTAATATAATGTTGTATGTCAATTGTATCTCAGTTAAAAATAAATGTATGGAGAAATGATTCCAAAATCTCAAAAAAAGTGTTGCTTCTGCAGAGTAAGACTTGCCATTAGAAAGGTACAAACAGGAAACTGTTGGTTTCACTTTAAATCCTTTTTGTATTTATAGCCATGTGCATATATCATGATGATGACACAAAGTATTAAAACATAATCATTCTGTGTTAGGCTTGATTTGATCTCATAACCTTTATTGAAATTTTTTCCAATGACTTGTCTTGATTTTTATTTGTTTCTTAATAAGCAGGGGTTATCTGAGCATGCTGAAATATGTATAAGATTTTATCCTCAATATTTAAACACATGTTTGAAAAAAATACATAGAAAATTTAACCTTGGGGTTTGAGGACTTTTATTTCAACTTCCAGGCATATATATGCATCTCATCTACGACATGCCTAATAAATGATTACAAATTCAACATCTGCTAAAATAGTTGATCAACTCTGACAGTGTCTACTACCACAAGAACAGCTCCTATCGTATAAGCTTTAAGTCCTGCTTGTGTAGAGTCTCACGGGCATGCATTTCTTAAGTATCTATAAAGTTCTAGGCACTCTAATATCCAGAATAGATATGGATAAATAAGAAACTAACCTGTTTTTTCACTGCTTTGAACTAAAATATTTGCCCTCTAATGTTTGTCAGTCTGTCCTCTCTCTCCTCTCCGGACACACATAGCAGATTATAGTGACTTTAAATTTAGGAATTGCAGCCAGGGAAATGTGTCCCAACCCTACCTCTGCTATAACTGATTTTGTGAACTTGAACAGTTGACTATGAGAAGGAGAGAATAATATCTTATTCTCTGGGCTAAAATGAAGTGATATCATTTAGCAGTGTGCTTGTACGTAGTGGCTTTAGATGTTAGAGTCTCTTCGGTAGTAATGACAATATATGACGATTTGATCTTTTATCCTTCGAAGACAATGGTCATGGTTTCCCTAAGGCTTAACATCCTCAGTTTCTCATCAGCCATGGTTTCCAGGTCCTTCATGTTATTGGTTACTCTCCTGTGTATATTTTCCAGTTTGCCAATGAATCTCTGCCTCAGCTGCAGACAGTATTCCACTTTGTAATTTGACTAGAGCCAAATTGAGCAGAAATATTTTCTCCTTTGGTGTAAATTTTCTGCTTCTGTCAATGCAAAGAGTAAAAGAGATTTCTTTGGGAGACTCATTCCACCGAGACAGAAGTTTGAAAAACCCTAAAGTCATCCCTCCGTGGATTGCTCTCTAGTTGAATTTCTGATCTCATCCTGAGCTTGTTATTCTAATTGAATCCTGGCGTAAAAAGACACCATCTTGCTATGTAGTGTTACAAATTTCTGAAATTCATGTAGGTTTTTTATTCAACACATTCCTCAAGCCTATCAGTGTTTGTCAGTGAAGAACATGAGAAGAAAACCACCTAAATTATTGGCCAATAGCTTCAGAATGAGGCTAAGGACAGAACTTGGGAGTAGTTTAAGAATGCTTGAGACAAGTATACTTTATTGAGCATTAGAAACATAAACATAAGGATTTGTCCCCAAAATATTATGCAGAATGATACAATATCCATTAGAAGGCTTCCAAACATGTGCTGATTGTAAATTTCTTTTTACCACTGGTTGATAATAGCACCAATCACGTTATAGTTTATAATAAATACATAGAAGTATTTCTTAAGAAGAAGTCAAAATTTTCGTTAATTCAGTTGAGTAGACTTCCAGTGTGTGGAAATTGACAGATATAACAGAGGGTTGTTTTATTTTTTAAATAAAGTCACATTAGCTATAATGAAGACTGTTACATGTAGAATCAGCTTGGTTTATTCAGGTGAATTAGGAACTTAATTCTGAAGACTTCTAATTCTTTCACGTAAATTCCAAAGATTCCTGAATAGCATATGAGAGGCCTCTCGTGTTGATGAATTGTGACATTCCCTAACTCAGTTGTTCTCAACCATAGGCAGGAGACATTTGGCAATCTCTGGAGACATGTTTTATTGTTAACTACTGTGAAGATGCTTCTAGTGGGTGGAACCAGGGTTGCTGCTAAACTTCCTACAATGCCCGACATGCTCCCTATAGCAAAAACTTAATCTAACACAGAATAGCAGTAGTGCTGAGGTTGAGAACACTGGGCTAACTCAGTGAGTCCAAAGATTTTGGGAGCTGTGATGGGTCTTTGTTCCCTACTGTTGCCCTCATTTCCCTTCCTGCTTCTCTCAGCCCCTTCCTGTTACTCTCTTAAGTTCTAATTCTTTCCCATCATTTTTGCTCTTAAAATTACTTACTTTTTCATCCTTCAAAAAATGTAATACCGAGTGCCTTTTTAACAAGATGCAAAGTATAGGAAATATTCACAGCATGGCACACTGAGTGATAATTAGTTACATTCTGGGATTTTACAAAACCAAGGCTCAAACCATTCGCAGTTAAGGAGAGTCTTTCCAATGTGTTTGGAAGAATTTGGGGGAAATTAATATAGTTAAAATTACTCAGGTCAACTCTTAGGCTGAAACAGCAGTTGGTCAACAGATGTGCTTAACTTAGTTAATTGATGAGATACCATGGTTAACCCTCAGTAATTTATCTGACATATATACAAAATATTGAGAGATTTAATGCAAAATAGTGGTTCAGGGGACATTCTTTGTACTACCCTGTTGTACCTCTACTGCTTTGTACACAGTAGATTCTCAAAGGAGGGCTGATTAATAGTGGAAACAGCTGTGTGGTCCAGGCATAAACTATTGACTGGAATACCAGAGCATCTCTGAATAATGCGTTTGTGATTCATGCCTTCTCTGATTTCCCTGTGGAGGCAATGCTGAGTGAGTCTTGGAAGACAGAAGGTCTTTCATTTGTCCCATGTCGGGATCCTTATCCAGAGTGCTTGATCATAATATTTTTAGAGTAAATCTTACATGTATCTCCCTATTTTTTATCACAGTACTTTTCTAGCTAAATATGTAGCAAGACTTATATAATTCCATTTTATTAATATCACTTCAAGAACTGGAGGTTTCCTTGGATCTTTTCTCCATTCTTTTATTTCTCAGAAAAGTTAATATTTAAATAATGTGTCATTGTAACTAGTTAAATAAGTAAAATGCCTTAAAATTTCTTGCCTTCTCAAGATTTTTCCTGAGCATTTATTGTTTTTTAAAAACAATAAATTCTTTATGTTAATAAAAAATTAAAACCTGTTTTTGGCTCTAGGATTGAATACAACCTCAAAACATGTAAAATAATTAAAACACAGCTGTACCAAGTTTTATAAATAAATACAACCTAATTATGAATTAATTACAAATTCCAAGGGTATAAGAACATAGAATTGAGAAAGAATAATTTTCTTTAAGGGAGGGGGGGTTGGAGGTGAGTTTTTAAGTTGAACTTGGCATTGACAAAAAAGATGGTAGTTCTTAAAACGTTTCCTTTTTTTTCAAAACTATTTCATTTTGATTATTTTTGAAGTGATATAAATGGAGGGAAAAAAGAGTATAATATGGCCCTATTAACCCATTACCTGGATTCAATCATTATCAAATGGTGCTATTCTTGCCCCAGCTCTCGTTGTTGCTGTTGATGTGGGCATTTTTAATTCCAGACTTCATATATTTCTGCTCTTACATGTTTGACTAAGTACAGATTTCTAAAAACATGGACATTTTAATTCATTCAGTAATTCATTACCAAAAATGACACAATTACTAATATTGTTTTGGTATCGTCAAACCTGTGCTATATTCAAATGCTACTGTGTTTCAATCCATTATGCAATGTGGGAGAGAAGGGAGAAAGTCCTTGTTGCCCCAACATAAAACTCTACTGTATATATCTGTAATGCACTCCTGATATTTTGTTTTCACTTCAGTATCTGGCACTTTGGTGAACTTAACACATGTGAAATAAATGATGGCATCTAGGGGCAATCATAGTTACCTAAAATATTCCTTGGATAGGTCTGCCATGAACTCTGCTTGAAAACCATTGTCATGTAATTTTGTTCATGTCTGTAACTTTCCTTCATTATAGATTAAACTATTATTATTGATATGTGTTCAGTAGGCACACAGGCTCCTCAACCTGGTATACAACTGAGGATTTATAGATGGCAAAGCAAAATATGTTTTAATAAAGCATAATGCCTAGAACACTTATCTAGTTAAACCTTTGCATGAAGCTGTCTAATTTTACTACGAAGAAACTAACTCAAGTCAGAAACAAATATCTGCTTCTTCCCACAGTACAGTGTTGGCCTTTTAAGATACAGAAATGATCACAGTGTATTACAATGAGGCAAGATTTTAGTAGCTTCAGAATGAAATCTTGGACTGTAAAGGAGACCAGTTGTTTTGGAAATAATGTTATCTTTTAAAACAAGTGTGATTCCAAAATGATTAGTTTTTGAAATTGGTACTTAAGTCATTATTAAGTGTATCTGTCACAAGTGCAAGTGGTCGTTGCAAATATCTATTTTCATTTACAGTATATCAACCACCCCATGGCTCCAGAAACTGTGACCATAGTAGAGTCAATGACAGGATTATTTGAGGGCTCCGCGGAGATGTCTTCCGACCTGTACTCGCTTGCTTCAGTTATATACAATATTCATCCACATAACTTTCCTGCAAGGAGCAGAGCGGAAGACCAGCCTTCAGTAGTTGGTAAGTCCATTTTTGTTGTTGTTGTTGTTGTTCCATGAAGTGTAAACCATCGGTACTAGCAAGCGCAGATAGGAACCTTAGCTGGGAGTTCAACCCAATTATTAATGGTCCATGGGCTGGAGTCAGATTTTTTTCTTCTTTAACTGTCAGATAACCTCGTGCAGCAAATGGAAATGCCACACAGGCAGGAGCTGGCCCCTCCTAACCCAGCTGACCTTCCTCCGAGAGAAAGTAGCACCCTAGAGTCTCTAGCCAAGCTGCATAGACAATCAGTTATTACAGTTGCCAAAGCAGGTGTGATGGGAAGGGATTAACATATCTTCAAATCATTTACAGGCCTCACACTCTCCGCAGCTTTTGACTAATAGGTTTTCAGATGTCACGGAAGGTAAATAGGTCAGAAAGTTACAACTCTAGTGCATGGGGTGATAAACAGGTGTAGGTGACCCCGATGACGTGGTGATGTCATTAGTGTGTGCACTTGCTCTTTAGGGTCAGTGGATCTTATTGTTTCTAGAAGGAGAATGTCATATATAGCAAATTAAAACTACTTGGTTAGAAGACATAGATCTAAATTGTCTCTCTGGTTTTTCTAAAATGCTGAGTGAGAAAAATTTTTTGCTTGTTGCTTTTCTCTGATTTGGTATTTGTTCCATTCCAAATTACAAGTGTTATTTTTTTATTAGTCAAAATTATCACATTGCACTCAATATATATTTATTTTATTTACTGATCTATTTTTCCTGAGCAAAGAAGCCTGGGGCAACACTAAAAATTAAGACACCTATGACTTCTGATCAGATATTTCCTCAAATACTTTGGCTTAAATGCTAATTAACATTGTTGGATGTGCAAGTTCTAAATAAGCAAAAAACAAAACAAAACATTAAACATTAAAAAAAATCCTTGTCCAGACATATTTATATGGCAGTTATATAAGCATGCTTATTTTAAATCGTTAATGGGTGTAGCAAATGTATGGTGAATTTTTCTTCCAAAAAACACTTATTTCTGTGATTTTCATATTGTAACATGGGATTGACCTAGAATATTTCACTTTGATATTATTGCCCAGTGTCTTTTCAGAAAAAAAGATTCCTAGCCTGTCTTTTTAAGATAGTTATATTTTTTCAAAACACGAATCTCATGTTCTGGGATAGTGTATGACAACTAGTAAAACTACATTTTGAGCACAGAATGTTTAGAAATATTGTCGGGTTTATCCAATGTATTTATTATTTTATATGTGCCTTTCATATAAAGGCTTACATGGAGGGTTAATGAATAATGGGAAATTGGGTTTAAAATTTCACTGTGTGAGCAAAAGCGGTCTTGATCGTGAGGCCCAAACACCTCTTTAATTCTCTGAAAAACTAATTTCAAATAGGAACTACGAGGAGTCAGTATATCGCTGACATTGCTGCTGAACAGCTGTCTTACGTTATCAGGAGACTGGTACCTTTCACTGAGCACATGATTAGTGTATCTGCTTTCACCATCATGGGAGAAGGACCACCAACGGCTCTCAGCGTGAGGACACGTGAGCAAGGTAAGAATGCCTTCCTTTGAAATAAGTACCTGTAAATACTGCTCTTGTATGTTGTAATATTTTCATTCGTATTAATTCTTCATTCTTCTTCTCAAGTGCCAAGCTCCATTCAAGTTATAAACTATAAAAATATTAGCTCTTCATCTATTTTGTTATTTTGGGATCCTCCAGAATATCCCAATGGAAAAATAACTCATTATACAATTTATGCAATGGAACTGGATACAAACAGAGCATTCCAGATGACTACTGTAGATAACAGCTTTCTCATAACAGGTAGAATAAAGTTTTAACATTCCTACTCTGATGGAAAATATGCACCTCTCTATGCCTTAAACACTCTAGGACCCTTGTTGCATCATTGCAGATTTTGTTGTGCTTTGCTCCCATGGGTAGTGTGAAAAATACTTGCAGCAATAACTTGGTTAGATGTGTTTTTCTTTAATGATCTTTATCTGCAAAGAAATAAAGTCATCAGATCACAGGTATCCTAGGAATATATTTAACCCAGGGAATTTTATGCCTGGCTCCTCAAAATAACTCAGTACTGAAGGCTTGATTGACTGTGTCAATCAGCTGAAGTAACTGAGCCGGTGGGGTATTTGTGCCAAATCAACTATATTCCTTGCAGTGTGCCAAAAATTATTTTTTCAGCCTCAGAATATTGCCTTAATATTTTGGGGAAGAACTAAAACATCATAGACATGGAAATTCTCTCATTCCAAAGAAGGTTGAGAGATTGAGATGATAAGGAGGCTGACTTTTAGAGAACCCGTCTGCCAAATCAGCTGTTTTCCCTAGGCCTATGTTAAATGGCACGACTCCAAGAATGTTATTTTAAGGACTTAAAAAAAATTACCTGTTGTCCTTACAGGGTTAAAGAAATACACAAAATATAAAATGAGAGTGGCTGCCTCAACCAATGTTGGAGAAAGTTCTCTGTCGGAAGCGAATGACATCTTTGTGAGAACTCCCGAGGATGGTAAGCATGCCACATGCCGATTTGATAAAAGAAGCAAGTGGTGGTGTGTGTTTACTGCCATCGACCTCATGCTGCCTTTAGTGTCTGAAGCAATAAGCATGAGATAAATCCATGTTTTCAAAACTTTGTTGTCTTCCCCCAGAACCAGAATCATCACCTCGAGATGTTGAAGTTATTGATGTTTCGGCTCGTGAGATAAGTTTGAAGTGGTCACCACCTGAGAAACCCAATGGGATTATTGTTGCTTATGAAGTACTCTGTAAGAATACAGATACCTTAGTTACGAAGAACACCTCAACAACGAACATAACTTTAAGAGGCTTGAAACCTTACACCCGCTATAACATTTCAGTAAGATCGTACACCAGATTTGGACATGGCAGTCAGTTGTCTTCTTTACTGTCCGTTAGCACTTCTGAGACGGGTAAGCTTTTTCTTGTTTGATACATAAGAATGAAGTAAACGTGGCTGACTTGCTCTGTAAATTTTTAAACCCCCACTTCATATGAGGGAATTCTAAAATAAAAATTGGTTTTTTTTTCACATGAAGTACCTTGAGAAATCAAAGGTGCTTTCAGTGTACCTACAAATTTGAGGTTGAATAACTGCTTGCTTTCAAATTAGGTAAAAAACAGACACACACTCATAAGCATAGTTTCCTATACTATATACACTCTATTATATTTTCTCTGCATGCAGATACATCTCTAGATACAGATGTATCTAATTCATACATATATATGCATAGATGTGCATATGTATGTGCAGGTTACGTAGAAATATATCAATAGATGGATATATGTAGGTTTATATAGCTTATATGTGTATATGTAAATTCTGTACATATGTATACATACATGTGTGTATACACACACAATATATACATCCCTGAAGATATGTATATAGGCAGAGATGCAGAGTCTGAGCACAGAAAGGGCCTGCCTGGGGCAGCCTTTTAGAGGAGGTAGCCTTTGACCTGAATCTTAAGGAGTCAGGTGGAATGGGCATTAGAGAGGTTGTTGGGTGGCCTGTGAATGTATCCTGTATAAGAGAAATAATGCAAGCAAAGGATTACTTGTGTTTCACTGATGCAAGAGCGACTAGCACATTTGCTTGATCATCTTTGCGCATTGTTTATATTACGCTTATAATCATATATTGGAGCATCACTTTTAGGCCAATTCTATAGAGCATGCCTATAATCAAAAACTAAGTGTAAAGTTACTGTTTTATCCCTACATTTAAAAAAATAACTATTTATTGATTAGCTACTGGTTGAACCATGTGGAGTTGCTGTTTATAGATATCGTAATTGGCTAAATATCAGCAATTTCTTATGGTTCAGCCAATTACTATATGTGTCCTTGACTTTCAGGAATTAGGAATCTAGTAAAGCACTTTACCTTTGGGCAAAAGTATCCTCTTGAGACTGGTCACAGAAATTAATATAATGACATGACATAGAAGTGACCATAGAGGAAGACAATAGCTGTCATTCCAGGAATAAGTAATGAAATAGCACTTTTTATCATCATAAATTATCCCATTATAGTGCAATTTAATTGATGTTATATGCATTTGCATACTTCATTGCTTTTATAAATTTTGTACTTAAAACAAGTATTTTTGAGGAAAAAACCTACCTAGTTTTATTTTACATTGTGTTAAAGAAAGAAACTAGCACATTTTAAGTACTGACAACAAGTGTGTGAGCTCTTCTATTGGCCTGCACAAAAATTACCTTCTTAATCCTAGAATAAGCAATAAGGTATTATTTTCTTCATTCCAAATGAAGAACTGAGATCTGCTAGATTCATCCTTTCAACACATATTCAACAATAAAGCAGTTTCAACAAATATTTACAAATATTACATTCCCTGAGGCTCACTATGCCTGCCTAATTTACAATGTACCAACCCTTACCGGGCTATATGAGCTTTGTAAAAGAACATGATTTTCCACTCTCCTGTAGTTAATATCAATTACAGGGATTTTAATTGCTTAAGGTCACCCAGCTGGTAAATGGTGACGCTAAACTTGGAACCCAAGTCCATCTGACTGTAAAGCCCATTTCCATCCATAAAGCTGGTAAATTAAAAAATAGGTATCTAGGATCTTTGTGTTCATTGTTGCAGTCATAGTTTACAGTTGGGCTAGGCAAGCTAAGAAGAAAGCAAGCAAGGATTTGCAGGGTCCTGTTATGATGTTAAATAGTCACCGCGTTCATGGACGCTTATGCAGCATTTTACTGTGTAGTGGTCGCAGCATCAAGAACACCTAATTTAATGATTATCCATAAACCGTCTTTTTTGCTTGCTAATTTTTATATGCATGCAATCTTTTACTCAGTTTTGAAGAATAAAATTGTCATGTCATTATCTTAATTCTAAGGCAGGCATAGTGAGCCCAAGTGAAGGTAAGAATTTACCTGAAATCTAACTTAAAAGGAGAGTTTTAGTTTTGGAAAATATCTTAGAAAACGATCTTATTCCAAGGCTCACCAGTCCACCCATCTGGGTGGATATAATTGGGTCATTTTGACATTAAACTCCTTGGAAGCACAAGAGGCCTAACGGTAGAGCATAGGATTCACTGTCCATATGCCTAACTTCTAGCTCTCCTGTGCTATGTTAACGTATTCTTAAGATCTGGACATGCCCCATCTGGATAGACATGGCAGGCGATGGGACCTGTGTTAGCGATTTTCCAAGATCATGTTTGTTCTCATTGAGCCCCCAATTTTAGTTCTTTTGGCAAAAAGGGAAGCTAGAATTTTAAGAAGGGTCTCAAGGTATCATTTGAAGCAAGATGTGCTCAAGAGCAACAATCTGTTCCCAGGGCTCAATATTCATATTAAATACGATAAAAACAGCCTCTGCTCTTATTATAAAAAAAAAAACAAGATCCCCCTTTGAATATTGTTTCATGCAAAATTGTTAGTTTCATGCTAACTCAGAAATATGTTAATGATGCTAATTACAAGTAGGAGTAAAGGATTCGTTTAGATGTTTTGTCTGGATTGGGGAATTAGAGTTGACTAATGCTTGGAATTAAAATACTCTTATGTTAAAGCAGGAAAGATCAATATGAGATTGATCTCACGTTTGTGTGTGCCTGTGTGTGTGTGTGAATTGAGTGTTTTGTGTGTTTATGCGTGTTATGTGTGTTTTGTGTGTTTGTGTGTTTTAAGCATAGAATGTGCAGGGGACAAACTTTCTTGAATGAATTTGTATTTTCTTATGCCTGGGGCACAATAATTATGCAAAGAACTTTAAGTTCCCATGCAAATTACCCTTAGATGAGATACATATATTTTTTTCTTTCCCTTTTAAGATACATCTTTTTTTACATCAAGCCATTAACCAAATGCCTTGAATAAGTCTGATTTGAGGCAAAAACCACTAATGGCTAGCAGCTTAGATGAGGGTCAAAATTTGGTGTAGGACTGTATAAATTTATTCATATTAATAAATGGCATGTCTTACTTTCTTGACGTAACATGAAAACTATGTAGGCCAAAGAATAATCTTTTGGCATACTCAAGGTAACTTCCCACTTTGTATTTCAGGATCATCATGAAGTAAATTATTTTTTACTTTTAGTTTCTAATAGGGCCAGCTTACTTCAACTGATATGACAATTACTTTTTATTCATTAGTAGTCTATTTTACATGATTCTTCTGCGATTGGAAACAACAAGCTCTTTCGTAAAACTTTAAGGGCAGCACTGCTGTCCAAAATCACCAAGCCATTAATTCTGCCTTACTTTATTCCTCCACCACTGGTTATCTCCTAAGGATAAATGAACAAAAATGGAAAGGATATCAGCCTGGGGTCAGGGGTGCATATTTATATTCTGACTACGAGTGGTAGGCAGGTAACTCCAGAGGTACAACTTGGCAAATCCCGATGAAAGTTTTTCAAAATTAGAAATTCTACTGACATAAAATTCAAGCATGGCATTATTTATTCCTTTTTTCCTTGCCATTAAAGAGCTAGTCAGTATAATCTTATTTTCCTTAGCTGTGAATTTCTTCTTTTTCAAAATGTGTATCATTTTGAACATAGTTTTCATTCACTGAACAGATTTTTGTGGCTTCCACATCACGTGCTACCAGGCTACCACTGAACTAGGCACTTCAGTGACAGAAGTAAATCAGACAAAATGTCTATCTTTCTGGAACTTAACAATCTACAAGGATCACAGAAAATAAACCAACAAGTAAATAATATGTATGGTTTGGGGTACTAGTAAGTTACTTGAAGTAAAAAGTATCAGGGAAAGAAGAGAGTGTGGCACAATAGTGCGCAGACTGTTTTAAATAGAAGACTGAGAAAAGGCCTCTTGGAGGAGGTTATTTTTGCCTGGAGATATTAATAATGTGTGAGAGCTAATTAGATGGGGATAAAGAAGCAAAGTGTTCCAAAAGGAAGAGTAGCAGTTACCAAGTTCCTGAGGTGGGAAGGCACTTTGTGTGTTTGGGGAAGAGCTGAGCATTTCTGTCGTTTGAGCAGTATGGGCTATGGGGGTAGAATTAGCCCTTGAAGAGGGAGCGAGACAGGCAGAGGGGACCATGCAGATTCTTGGGTGCCATACTAAGAAGCTTGGTGTTTAATTTTAATGTGAGGCTATTGGAGACTTATAAGACAGAAACATGATATGATTTGTAATTTTAGAAGATTGCTATTGAATATGTTGGATTTGGGAATAAAGAGGGAAAATCAAGATTAATTAAGTTTTTGGTCTGAGTATATTGATGGATGATGTGCCATTTACTGAGTTGAAGAAGTCTATAGAAGAGATCAGTTTAAAGAAAACTCAAGAATTCATGTTTTAAACATGTTTGCAATATCCAAGTGTCTGTCATGAAGGCAGTTGGGCATGTAAGTTTAAAACTCAGGGAAAAGATTCAGGGTTGGATATGCAATTTAGAGGCATCATATATCTGGTATTCAAAGTCAGGGGATGGGGTAAAGTCGAGTCAGAGTGAGTATAGACAGAATGCAAAGGAGCATACAACTGTCCTTGGGTACTGTGGCATGTACGCTTTGGGACGTCAGAGAGGAGCCAGTCAAGGTCTAAGCAGGAGTGGCTGGTGAAGTAGGAGGAAAGTCAGGAGAAGATCATGTCTTAGAAGACAAGTTAACAAATACTTTAAAGTAGAAGCAATTTGCTGCTGACAGTCAAGTAAGATGCACAATTGATTAGAGGTTTGGCTGGATGGAGGTCATTGATGACTCCTTGACGGTAGGTTTCATGTTTAATAACGCAGAAAGGGCCTCCCTGAAGTGGGACTACGCATGATAGGCAAGAAGGTGAAGCAAATGAGTAAAGGCAGATTTCGAGGACTGTTGGTATAAAGTGGAGGACAGAATGGGGTGAGAGTGGGTGTGTGTTCACCTGCACACAATGTGTACAATGATAGATATAATTTAGTGAAGAGAGAAAAAATTAAAAATACAACGTCGAGGAAAGAACCTCAAGTCTAAAATCTGACTGGGTAGGTAGAATGAAATCTAGTGCAGAAGTAGAGGCCCAAGTTTTAGGAAGGAGTAGGGGGAGAAGGTAGTTGAAGAAAGGTGGTAGGAAGATAAGTCCTCTTGTGTGTTTTTATTGTCTCAGGGGAATAAGAAGCAAGTTTACCAGCTTTGAATAAGAAGGGGGAGGGGACATTGGATATTTGTGGAGAGAGAAGATGGTGAAAACAGACATAACAGAAAAGAAAACTGAATCATCTAAAATAGGTACAGACTGCCAAGCAATGAGAAAGATTGATTTGAGATTTGAGGTTATAAACTAAAGCGAGGCTAGTCAGAATGGAGTGGCATTTCATGCAGACATTTTCAGCTGTTACACTGCAGATTTTTTTACTCAGTTTTTAACTGAAGTTGGAATTTTCCCAGAAAAGTAAGATAGAAAATGGAGTTGATGGAGATTACCAGGGAGTGACTTTAGTGATAAACTGTGAGTTCTGACCTGAGTAAGGAGGGAGATGAGGGCAAAGGGAGGTTATGGACGGTGATATTTGATGAGGATCAAAGACTCGTTGAATTGGCAGTACAAGGGTCAGTGAGCTGGAAAGAGAGGTGTTGCCGCAGAGAAGTAATACTGGCCGTGCTGGTAATGACAAGGCCTCAGGTGTGGCCATGAAAGCTAGTGGTTAAAGTAAGGTGGAAGGGAAATTACTGGCATTGCAGAGGTGAAGGAATACAGAGTCCCGATCATTTCCATCAATGCCGGCACCTCTAAGAGTGTAGGAAGGAAGGCAGTCATCCAGGTGATAAAATTCTTAAGATGCGTGAAGAAGTGGCAGAGTGCCGCTAGAGGATTATCTTAAGGAGAGGTGGCACCTAGATGTTCTCAGAAAGGAGAGAGAAGAAAAGTGGGTATGGCAAAGAAAAGCATAAAGGTAGCTGCTTGACTTCCAGGCCCTATGGCTGTAGGGATGACGAGAGAAAAACCCCAAGAGGGCTAAGTTGCCCTGTTCTCAAGTAAGTCCAAGATTTCACTCAGAGCCACTTTAAGAAAGTATTCAGAGTAGCTGTTGAGGCGCAGCTTAGAAAGACATTAGAGAAGATTTTGAGTGTTGAGGAATAGCAGAATTATATTGCTATGTCAAGCGATGTATTGAATTACAATTCTCCCCAAAGTGTTAGAAATATCTGCATTCTTATGCCATGTCTTTCTGTTAAGTCTGCCATAGACACAGTACACTCTGTAACAGATAACAATGGGGCAGAGGGACCACTGTTTCCATCTTTTTAAAGCATCTGAATTTTCTCTACTAAATTAATGGGCAGCATTTTTTATATCCTTTGTATTTAGAATACCAATAAAAAGGTTGATTCTCTCTTTTGAAAGGAAAGACCTTGTAGCAGGACTCTATAATGACAATAATACATACATGTTTAGCTTATATTATTGAGCCCCTGAATCAGCCATTATTGTTACTGTTCTATGAAGGCAATTTCAAACTACTATCTTTCTAGCTGTGGTCTTTCATCTCCAACAAATAGTTTTTTTCTAAAAGCGCATTGTTGACAGGTTCATCTGTTGAGGTTGTGCTGATGACTTTCTCTCTGTTGTTGATAGTTTGAATGTCCTTAGTTTGCTCTTGTTACTTTCGGAGGGTATAGAATTCCAGTGGTTTCTCAGTTGATGTCACTCTTCTCTGCAGGATGAACTGTTTTCTTCCTGGTGCTTCTAAGATCTTCTCTTCTTTGCTATTCTGTACTTTCACAATGATGTGTCTATAGGTGATTTTTTTTAATTGTTTGAGATTTTTTCATTCCTTGTTCTGAAGCTTGATATATTTCACCACTTTGGATCAGTCTCAGTCATTACCCCTTCAAATATTTAGGCTTCATTTTCTCTATTATCTTGGACCCTCTCAGCATATCTTTTATGTTCCAAACTGCCATTTTATACTTTCTGCATTTTCTTTCTGTGAGCTACTTTTTGATAATTTATCCAACTATCATCTTTTCCACTAAAATTTTCACTATTTCTACCTAACCTACTTTTTTATAAACCGAGAGTATTTTAATTTAAGGTTTTTTTCTTCTATTGTAGAAGTCCTTTTTGGTTGTCTTTCAAGCCTGCTTGGTTATTTATATTACAATCAGTTTTATTTATTTTTCTCTAAAGAATTTTTTGTTCATATTTTAGAATGTTCAATTTCTTGAACTAAATTATATCACATATAATTTTTATTATATATTGTATATAAACATAAAAATAATATGTATACTATAATATGTAAACCTATACATTCTTTGAAAATTTCAATATCTAAAGTCTTTTAAAGTTTGCTTTGTGTGTGTGTGTGTGTGTGTGTGTGTGTATTTTTCCTTTTCCTTTGCTGCAAGGCTTTAATTATTGGTGCCTGATTTGTTTGTGTATTTTGTGATTTTTATCAGTGAGTTCATATTTCTTAAAACTTTATCTATGGGTACTTTATGTGGCCTTAGTTGAAGTTGAGTTTCTTTAGGGAGAATGTGTGTTTGCTTCTGCTAACTAAGAACTACAGCTGGCAGCTCAGTATTACAGATTCATTTTAACTTATGTTCAGAAGTAGAGATTCTTTTCAGGCTATATGGGTACCATGGATTTAATCTTGCAGTTCCAAAAATGTATCACTTTTCCTTCTGTCCACTCTTCATCAAGAGGAATGGCAAGAAGAGAACAGTTACTTTTCAGTCCTCTTTTGCAGGGAGGGTTCTCTTCTCCTTCCTGTTGCCTAACAGTGACTGCAGTACATTGCACAAGCCTAGGAGTTAGCACTCCTTCTTGGCACTCTGCAAAAGAAGCCAAGGGGCCTCTGGAGCTGACCCATATCATGACCCTGGTTAAAACTGCATTCTTTTGGAGTTCCAACTCTTTATGCAGGGGTATCCTTTATACTTCTAGTGGCCCAAGGTTTTATCTTATTTTTCTGGTATTCCACACAACTGTTAATACAGAAAGTCAAAGTCACTAGAATTGAGCAGTACCCTCCAAGGCAGAGCTGGCTCTGGTACCAGCTTCCATCACAGGATTCCTGTTTTTACTTTGATTTTTCTATGTTTGTTCCAAAATTTTGCCAGCATTGGATTCCCACATGTAGTATTAGTATTAGAATACATTGAGGGAACCTTTTAGTGCCGTCACATTCCCTGTAATAAGAACATCAGTAGATACAGAAAGCTAGTGTTTTAGTTATTGATATCCTGTATCCTCAAGACTCTGTTTTATTGCCAGGTCATTATATGCAGCCTCATATCTAGGAGAAGATTCTTGCCTTGTCATAGACCTTGCTGTGTATAAAAATTAACCTATTAACCAGTTATATATTATTAATGAAAGACAGAATCAATTTTTTAGTGGTTTTCAGTCCTCTTTCTTATACAGTTAGCCCTTTGTGTCTGCATGGCTAACAGATCCACAGAATCAGTCAATCGTGGATTGAAAATATTCAAAAAAATTGCACAAAATTTCAAAAAGCAAAACTTTAATGTGCTTGCTGCTTGCTGGTAGACACTATTTACATAGCATTTACACTGTGTTAGGGTCATAAGTAATCTAGAGATAAGGTGTACAAGAGGATGTCCGTATGTTATATGCAAATACTATGCCATTTCATATAAGGGACTTGGGCATTGCCTGATTTTGGCATCCACGGAGGGGTGGGGGGTGGGGATCCTGGAACCAGTTCCCTGCAGATACCAAGGAACCACTGTACCTACATGTTCTGCAATGTAAGACAATTTAATATAGTCCAAGTATTTTAATAAAAAATATCATCCTATAAACATTTGATGGAGTTGCATGAATTTTCTTTGAGATGAAATTTTCTTATATAGTGATAAATGCTATAATTTACATACATTTTATTGCATTTAGGTTGTTGTTATAATCACACCCTGCTGAATGTTCATATATACATATCCTAGTCCACTGGGGTGAAAACTTCAGCTGAATACATTACTGGGGCAGAATTATTTAATGCACGTATATTTTTGTTTTTTTCAGCGCCTGATAGTGCACCAGAAAATATTACTTACAGAAATATTTCCTCTGGAGAGATTGAGCTATCATTTCTTCCCCCAAATAGTCCCAATGGAATTATTCAAAAATATACAATTTATCTCAAGAAAAGTGATGGAAATGAGGAAAGAACTATAAATACAAGCTCTTTGACCCAGAGCATTAAAGGTAAAAAGTATATAACTTTGGATATTTACGTTTACATTGACAGAGTGATTATGAAATATTAGCTTGTTATGTCATAAATAGTAACTGTGATTAGTTTTATATGGAGTATGACAGTTCCAGCTTTTTGGTTAAATAAGCTAGCAGCTTATTGCAGGTCACATGAAAGAATAAGTCATTTTTTTCCCACATTTTTCTGTAACACTTTGTGTTCATAATAGGATTTTCTCTTCCAAGAACTACATTTTCATTTACTTTTTACTTTTGGAGGATTGTTAAGAGACATGTCATAGCTTGCTTCTTGCATAAAATTAAAGAATATTTTGTAAGTCTTATCAACTTTATTCCTCTTTAGGACTGAAGAAGTATACCCAATACATGATAGAGGTGTCTGCTAGCACACTCAGTGGTGAAGGAGTTCGGAGTTTACCTATAAGTGTGCTAACTGAGGAAGATGGTAAATATAGCTGCGAATAAGTGATATATTTCGAATCCATCGTTTTTTAAAAATATACGTCTATAGACTGAATGTATGATGTAAGAATTCTCCTAGCCTTGGGTAGAACTTACATGCTGCAAGAGCATTATACAGCGATTCCACTGTCACAGTGTAAGAGGAGCTTGAAAAGTCAGATTTATGTTCAGTAAAATCAGGTATTAAATACTTTTAAAAAAATCCTGAAGTCAACTATGCTCTGTGAAAAACCAATTATATATATATATTTTGTCTTTTTGTCATTCTAGGGCTGCATCCACAGCATATGGAAGTTCCCAGGCTGGGGGTTGAATTGGAACTGCAGCTGCCGCCTATACCACAGCCACAGCAACACCAGATCCGAGCTGAGTCTGCCACCTACACCACAGCTCACAACAATGCTGGATCCTTAACACACTGAGCAAGGCCAGGGGTCAAACCCATGTCCTCATGGATGCTAGTCGGATTCGTTGCCGCTGCACCATGGCGGGAACTCCGAAAACCAGTAATGTTTTTTTGCATGAGAATTTTCACAGCTAAAATTTTGGTTTGAATAGTGTGAACATCAATCAACGTATGTTACGACTGTGTCTTTCAACTTTAACATTCATGAGAATAGACATTTACATAAGTTTTGTAGTAGATTTTATTATGTCAAACTGCAACATTTTTTATTGTTAATTAGGATTAGCTTGCTAATGAGTTCAGGCTGTTTTCCAGGTTTTCCTACATAATTTGCCAAGATGATATTCCTAAATGCGAACAACCTTCGTATTGAATGTTTAAGAACATTTTCCTAATTTGAAAAAAATCAATTTTACTACTGAGACCACTTACAATGCCACCTTACCCAGTAATAGGTGTATGTCATCCTAAGAAAATTACTTTTGAGGGATATATTTGGGCTTTGGATTTGCATTTTAGGTTTTATACATCGTATATTTTAAGAATGTTATTTTTTTTTTCTGTAAAAGAAAGCCCCATTTCCATGAGGGCTTTGGATGTATCATGTGCTTGTAGGATATCTTTTTTCACCCTCTCTTTCAAGTTTTCCCATCTTCACAGTACGCGAATCCTAGGGATGTTCTAGTAATTCACCAGGACAAAATGTATATTATGTACTTCCAGAAGAAGGAAGGCTTTTCTTTGTGTTTTTCTTACTCTACTTTTTTACTTTATTACCACAAGAAAAACCGTCTTTGGAGTCCTCTTTCCCCATTTCAGGTCCCTCTCTATTTTCCTCTCTGCTAAGTTACTTCACCAGGGCATCCTGATAGGTGTGCTGCCAGGGTCAGGAGCTGGTAGAACTTAGGTCCTACCCCAGGTTCTAGAAACGTAGAACTGATTGCCCCACTCCTAAGCCTTCTCATGGGTTAGCCCTTCCTTAGTTATTGCCTCTACTTTCTATGCTTGTTTCTTCATCAAAATTTATCTGTCCAAATCTTCATTTTCTGTAGTTAGCTTCTTCTTGCTCTCACAGTGAAAATTAACCAGATAAATAAATGTTCCCAATGGACAATGGTTAAAGGCTGTGGAAGAAGAGTAACTTTCCTTTCTATCTTAGATTATGTCTAAGAAAGACGTATAATTGTTTTAGCAACACCCTTCTAGACATAGTACCCACTTTTTTATTTCTAATCTAATGAAATTGTTCCTGTGGTAAGAATTGGACGTCTTATCTGAAGGAAATTAGACCAGTAATGAACGTATATTTTGAGCATGTGAATTTCTTTTTTACCACTCAATCAGTAGTTTCAGATTATACTATGCATCCAAATTACCTGGGTGGCCCAGGCATGGATCTAATTGTTAAGAAACAGGGTTAAGCACAAGACCCCCTTATATAAAAATACAGCAAATCTAGAATGAATAAAGGCCTAAGAAACTTTGCTTTATTAGGTATTAGGAAGTCTTTGCCTTCATGGAGCCTAAAGGTAAAAAGAAGAGATCTAAATTTGACAAATGTGTAGGACACATACTTTTTATAAATCTAATTACTGTAATAAGTATTCGCCAGGACAAAAGGGGAACTGTAGTCCTCTGAGGCCTCCAGAAAACTTCAGCTGAAGAAGTTATATCTCAGTTGTGACCTGAAGGAAGATAAATGGAAAGCTCATGCCAGGCAGCAGGAGGAAGGGCCTTATAATGTCCCTTTTCATATGTCCTCATGTGCTCTGTCATGACGATTGGATAGGTTGCAAAAGATACTGTGTTTATTCTAATTTTTCCAATTTCATTTTTAAAAATTCATACAAATTTTATTTTAGCAAATGTTAAAATGATTTAAACTTAGCATGCTATAGTAGATGTGCAGTGTTTGTTAATTTATAAATTTTATTGAAGTATAGTTGACTTACACTGTTGTATTAGTTCCAGGTGTACAGAGAAGTGAATCAGTTACACACACACACACACATACTATTCTTTTTTCCTATGTAGTTATTATAAACTATTGAGTAAATTTCCCTGTGTGGTGTTCTATTTAAAAAGGCGTGTTCAAAATAGACTTTAAAACAAAGAAAATCATAGGAAACAAAGAAGGACACTACATAATGATCAAAGGATCAATCAAAGAAGAAGATGTAGCAATTGTAAATATATATGCACCTAACATAGGAGCACTTCAATATATAAGGCAACTGCTGATAGCCGTAGAAGGAGAAATCAACAACAACACAATAATAGTGGGGGACTTTAACACCCCACTTCCATCAAGAGACAGATCATCCAGACAGAGAATCAACAAGGAAACTAAGCCTTAGGTGACACCCTAGACCAGATACTGATAATTATAGAACCTTCCATCCCAAAGCAGCAGAAGATAACATTCTTCTCAAGTGCTTGTGGAACATTCTTTAGGATTGATCACATCTTGGGTCGCAGATCAAGCTTTGGTAAATTTTAAAAAGTTGAAATCATCCCATGCATTTTTCTCTGACCACAATGCTACAAGACTAGAAATAAATTATAAGGAAAAAACCAGAAAAAAACCCAAACTCCTAGAAGGTAAACAATATGCTAACAAACAACCAATGGATCAGTGAAGAAATCAAAGAGGAAATCAAAAGATACTGAAAGAAAAATGGCAACAAAGATACAAAAACCCAAAACCTCTGGTACACAGCAAAAGCATTTCTGAGAGGGAAGTTTATAGTAATACAGAAAAGAAGAAAAATCTCACAACCTAACCTTACATTTGAAACAACTAGGAGAAGAATAGAAAAAACCCAAAATTAGCAGAAGGAAATAAATCATAAAGATCAGAGCAGAAATAAATGAAATAGAGACAAAGAAAACAATAGAGAAGATCAAAGAAACCAAAAGTTGGTTCTTTGAAAAAATCAACAAAATTGATAAACCCTTAGTGAGACTGATCAAGAAAAAAAGTGAGAAGGCTCAAATCAATAAAATTAGAAATGAAAAAGGAGAAATTACAACTGACTCCACAGAATACAAAGGACCATATATAGTCTCAAATACAAGAGACTACTATTAGCAACTATATGCCAGTAAAATGGACAACACGGAAGAAATGGACAGATTCTACCAAGACTGAACCAGGAGGAAAGTGAGAATTTTAACAGACAAATACAAGTACCAAAATTGAAAATGTTATTAAAAATCTTCCAAAAAACAAAAATCCAGAACCTGAAGGCTACACAGGTGAATTATTTCAAACATTCAGAAAAACCTAACACCTATTCTTCTGAAACTCTTTCAAAAAATAGCAGAGGAAGGAATACTCCTTAGCTCATTCTATGAGGTCACCATCACCATGATAGCAAAACCAGACAAGGATACCACCAAAAAAGAAAATTACAGAACAACATCACTGATGAACATAGATGCAAAAATCCTCAACGAAAAACTAGCTAACCAAATCCAAATGTAGATTAAAAGGATCTTACAGCATGATCAAGTGGGATTTATCCCCAGGATTCGAGGATTCTTCAATATCTGCAAATCAATCAATGTGATACACCACATCAACAAACTGAAAAATAAAAACCGTATGATCATCTCAGTAGGTGTAGAAAAGGCTTTTGACAAAATTCCACACCCATTTCTGATAAGAACTCTCTAGAGAGTGGACATAGAGGGAACCTATGTCAACATAAAAAAAAAAACCATAAATGAAAAATGGTGTTCCCATCATGGCTCAGTGGTTAACAAATCTGACTAGGAACCATGAGGTTGCAGGTTTGATCGCTGGCCTTGCTCAGTGGGTTAAGGATCCAGCATTGCTGTGAGCTGTGGTGTAGGTTGCAGATGCAGCTTGGATCCTGTGTTGCTGTGGCTCTGGATCCTGTAGGCTAGTGGCTACAGCTCCAATTAGACCCTTAGCCTGGGAACCTCCATATGCTGCAGGTGTGGCCCTAGAAAAGACAAAAAAAAAAAAAAAAGGAAAAAAAGAAAAAACACACATATCCTTCTCAATGGTGAAAAATTGAAAATATTTCTACTAAGATCAGGAACAAGACAAAGATGTCCACTTTCACCACTGTTATTCAACATAGTTTTGGAAGTCCTACTAGCAATGATAATCAGAGAAGAAAAAGAAATAAAAGGAATCCAAATTAGAAAAAGAAGAAATAAAACTATCATTGTTTGCAGATGACATGGTGCTGTTCCTAGAAAATCCTAAAGACAGCACCATAAAATTGTTAGTACTTGTCAATGAATTTGGCCAAGTTACATGCTACAAAATTAATACACAGAAATCAATTGCATTTCTATATACTAACAATGAAAGAGCAGAAAAAGAAATCACAGAAACCATCCCATTTACCATCACATCAAAAAGAATAAAATAACTAGGAATAAACCTACCTAAAGAAACAAAAGACCTATACTCTGAAAACTATAAGACATTGATGAAAGAAATCAATGATGACATGAACAGATGGAAAGATATACATGCTCTTGGATTGGAAGAATCAATATTGTCAAAATGACTATACTACCCAAGGCAATATACAGATTAACTGCAATCCTTATCAAATTACCAAGGACATTCTTCATAGAACTAGAACAGACTATTTTAAAATTTGTTTGGAAACACAAGAGACTGAATAACCAAAGAAATATTGAAAATGAAAATTGAGGGATCAAGCTTCCTGACTTCAGATAATACTACAAAGCTACAGTTATCAAAACAATATGGCACTGGCACAAAAAACAGAAATATAGATCAGTGAAAACAGGTACGAAATCCCAGAAATAAACCCAAGCATTTATGGTCAATTAATCTATGACACAGTAGGAAAGAACATAAAGTGGAAGAAAGTCACTTCAATAAATGGTACTGGGAAAACTGGAAAGCTGCATGTAACAGATTGAAAATAGAACACTATCTAACACCATACACAAAAATAAACTCAAAATGGATGAAAGACTTAAATATACATTCAGATACTATAAAACTCCTGGTGGAAAACATAGGCAGAACACTGTTTAACATAAATCAAAGCAAAATCTTGTTTGATCCACCTCCTAGAATAAAGACAATAAAGACGCAAGTAAAACAGCAGATTTAATTAAACTCAAAAGCTTTTGCACAGCAAAAGAAACCATTAAAAACAAAACAAAACAAAACAAAAAAAACCCACAAAAAAACAAAAGACAACCCACAGAATGGGAGAGAAAACTTTGCAAATGATGCAACAGACAAGGGCCTAATTTCCAATACATACAAACAACTCATACAACTCAACAACAACAACAACAAAACTCAATTGAAAAATGGGCAGAATACTTAAATAGACAATTCTCCAAAGACATATGGATGGCCGATAGGCACATGAAAGAATGCTCAAGTTCACTAATTATTAGAAAAATGCAAATCAAAACTACAATGAGATAGCACCTCACACTGGTCAGAATGGCCATCATTAACAAGTCAACAAATAACAAATGCTGGTGTGGAGAAAAGGGTACCCTCCTTTACTGCTGATGGGAATGTAAATTGGTACAATCACTATGGAGAACAGTATGGAGGTACCTCAGAAAACTAAATATAGAGCTGCCATATGATCCAGCAATCCCACTCCTGGGCGTATATCCAGAAAAAAATTTCATTGAAAAAATACATGCACCCCTCTGTTCATTGCAGCACTATTCACAGTAGCCAAAACATGGACCAACCTAAAGGTCCATTGACAGATGAATGGATTAAGAAGTTGTGGTACATATATACAATGGAATATTTTACAAAACTTTCCTTAAAAAAGACACACGCACCCGCATATTCATTGCAGCACTATTCACAATAGCCAAGACATGGAATCAACCCAGATGTCCATCGACAGATGACTGGATTACGAAGATGTGGTATATATACACAATGGAATACTACTTGGCCATAAAAAAGAACAAAATAATGCCATTTACAATAACATGAATGGAACTAGAGACTCTCATCTTGAGTGAAGTCAGTCAGAAAGAGACAAATACCATGTGATATACTTATACCTGGAATCTAACATATAGCACAAATGAACCTTTCCAAAGAAAAGAAACTCGTGGACTTGGACGATAGACTTGTGGTTGCCAAGGGGGAGGGGGAGGGAGTGGGATGGATGGGGATCTTGGGGTTAATAGATGCAGACTGTTGCCATTGGAATGGATTAGCAATGAGATCCTGCTGCGTAGCACTGGGAACTATATCTAGTCTCTTATGATGGAGCATGATAATGTGAGAAAAAACAGTGTATACATGTATGTGTAACTGGGTCACCATCCTGTACAGTAGAAAAAAAATGATGTATTGGGAAATTAAAAAAATATATATATAAACAAATGCCATTTCCAGCAACATGGATGGAAGTAGAGATTCTCATACTAAGTGAAGGAAGCCAGAAAGAATAAAACGAATACCATATGAGATCACTTATTTGTAGAATCTAAAATATGGCACAGATGATCCTATCTAAAAACAGGAATAGATCATGGCCAAGGAGAGCAGACTTGTGGTTCATGGGGGTAGGGATGGGGGAGGGAGTGGTATGGACAGCCAGGTCAGGGCTTTTGGATATAAACTGTTATATTTGGAATGGATGGGCAGTGGGGCCCTACTGTACAGCACAGGGAACTGTGTGTCATTGGGTCCATTTGCTGCACGCAGAAATTGAAGAAACATTGTAAAGCAACTATACTTAATAACAAATAAAAAGCCATGTTAACTGTATTTATTTAGCAATTAAAAGTTTTACATAAAAAGGAAATATCCAAGGATATACTGAAGATTAAATATAAAACATCAAGAACTGTCTGATATTCCACATAAATACCTTAAAGTATATAATAGAAGAGAAATGCTAAGTTACAACATATAATGTTCCATATCTGTGATAGTTTTGATTAAAATATTTTTTTCCAGGAGTTCCCGTCGTGGCCCAGTGGTTAATGAATCTGACTAGGAACCTTGAGTTTTCGGGTTTGATCCCTGGCCTTGCTCAAGTGGGTTAAGGATCTGGCATTGCTGTGAGCTGTGGTGTAGGTCGCAGACGTGGCTCCAATCCCTCATTGCTGTGCTCTGGCGTAGGCTGGCTGATTCAACCCCTAGCCTGGGAACCTCCATATGCCACGGGAGTGGCCCAAGAAACAGCAAAAAGACAAAAAAAAAAAAAAAAAAAAAAAAAAAAAAAGACAAAAAAAAAAGAAAGAAAATTTTTTTTTCCAAATTAATTTTGCAATATTCAGAAAAAATATTGTAGGTTTTTGTTTTGACAAATGAAAAAGAGTTTTCAGTTATTTTCAGTTAAGGGTAGTTCATATCTTGGGAAACAGACCTCTCCAAATGATACATGGATTCTTGTGATAATCAATATTTGATAGCATTTTTATTGTAGTGCCAGTGAAAATACCAACTGAAAATATAAATACAGCTGTCATCATTATTTGGTAGAACTCATCTCATAAAGCTTTTCTCAGTTCGATAAACTTTTCTTTTTGAAAAGTTGTCATTACCAAAGTAATGAAAACACACATATGTGTACAAATGTGCTTTAGTTGAGATTATTTCAAAAGTCAGAAAGAAAATGCAATAATTCAGGCAGCATTTTCTCCAAATTATTGATAAAAGTGATCCGCACATATACTGACCTATAAATTAACATTGTTGAAAGATCTGAGCAAAATCTCAGACTTTGTATGAGCTATGAGTTCACTTTCCACATATCACTAAAATAATGATTGAAATTTTAGTAATTTACATCTTACATGAAAAAATTGTGTATTAATATTCTAAGACATTACTATGCAGCAGCTGAGAAATGTCATTCTAAATGTTTTATCTAAGTGGAAATATAAACTTGCTGTTGAGTTTATGGTAATTTTTTTCATTCTTCTTCAGGGCTGACTGGCTGAAATATGTGCAGCCTTACACTGTTATAGCACAATTAAAAGTACACCCTGAAATGTCTTTGTGCTTTTTTATATGCTATATTGGCATTTCCTTTGTAAACCATTCAATTTTGAAGGTTCGGTGAACAGATTTTGATGTTATTTTGCAGTTTAATGACACATCTGAAATTAAAGAATGTAGTTTTCATTTGTGAGGTCAGTCATTTTAATTGCTCTCCCAGGGTTATGCTTATCACTTTCCCACTCTTGGTAGCGTGATCTTTTTCCCATCTCTTTTTATTTGTTTGGAGAGCTCTTTTATTGTGTATTTATTCACCCCAATAGTTTTATTTTTATTAGTGGATGATAATTTATCAAGATGCACTTGAGCAGTAGGTGAATCATAGAGACATGCCCCTTGTTCTTTTTTTCTCATGAAATATTTTTTTCCATTGAATCACAGAAACAGATGTTCTAACACCACCATGCAAAATCTTTTATCATCTCATTTTGAAAGTAAACAGTCTCCCAAGCCCATGGAGCAAGGCACTGTACCTGATTCATTTACCAGAAAGTTCATAATAAAATTTTGTGCATTTCTATTTTAACCTTTTCTCATGTATGTTTAATAAAATGCATTATCCTATACCCTAAATTTTCAGCTCCTGATTCTCCCCCACAAGATTTCTCTGTGAAACAGTTGTCTGGTGTCATGGTGAAGTTGTCATGGCAACCACCCCTGGAGCCAAATGGAATTATCCTCTATTACACAGTTTATGTCTGGTAAGAATTTTTTTCTTTTTTGGAAATAGTTCTGAGAACAAGTACTTATCTGTAACGTAATAGGAATGCAGTTTCTGAATTTCAGATTGTGATACTACATTAGAAATCTGATTATTAATAGGCTAGTTCCTATGCTTTTATTAAGAAACAACTTTTTCCCATATTATGTAGAGGTCTAAGCATAGTCAAATAATATGGTTTTTGTAACCAAAACAAAAAATGATGTATTATGAATAATCACACTAAATATTTTGCTCCTCAGAGTCAAGGACTAGTCAACTTATGTGAATATGAGTGTGTCATATTAAAGGCCTTCAGAGTTTTACTCATTTATTCTCTGTGCCTGTCTTTTTAAGTTTCTGTAAGTAGAAAAATTTAAAGCAAATTTAACTAAAAGATGTCTTTTCAGAAATCGGTTATCTAAATCAGTGTTCCATTGAGATATAAGCAGTGTATTTATTTTTTCAGACCACCTTTACCCTCAGTGCCTGTTTATGTGTCAATTGCGAAAGAGACAAAATCCTATAGTTTCTCATCACTTAACAATATGGTTGTATTGCTTCATGAAAACTCAGTAGATAAAAATCCTCACTTTGATCTAATATAAATCCTCTGTAATGATTCACGAGTTCTGTAATTCACCGTATTTCCTAGTGTTTGTTAAGTATTTCAACTCGGAAAATGCGATTTACACAATGTAGAACACAGGCATTTCCTGCTTTAATATTTCTGACTTGGAAGGTCCAGCATTGAGTGAGAAGGCTCCTCTTCCTTTTCCTAAAGAAAGATTTGCTCCCCATCAGCCCTCTTTCAACCCTTTGCACACTGCCCCTTAGGGCGCCCCTTCCTGTGTTCTTCCTTGCCTGACCCCTTGTCATTGTGCTTACTCTTTGGCGAAATTGGAAGTGACAGGAGGGATGTGAGTGGGAAGAGAAGCACTGAGAAGGTAACCGTTCCCCTTTATTACTCTACTCATTCCTTTCTCAGTTCATCTTTTCGTTCCTACTTTCAATGCTGTTGAGAGGACCTAGGTGCCTGTGAACAAGACACATGTAAGGAGTTCCCGTCGTGGCGCAGTGGTTAACGAATCCGACTAGGAACCGTGAGGTTTTGGGTTCGGTCCCTGCACTTGCTCAGTGGGTTAACGATCCGGCGTTGCCGTGAGCTGTGGTGTAGGTTGCAGATGCGGCTCAGATCCAGCATTGCTGTGGCTCTGGCGTAGGCCGGTGGCTGCAGCTCCGATTGGACCCCTAGCCTGGGAACCTCCATATGCCGTGGGAGCGGCCCAAGAAATAGCAAAAAGACAAAAAACAAACAAACAAACAAACAAAAAAAGACACATGTAAGACCCTGCCCTTAAGGAGTTTAAAATATAAAGAGATAAGTGGATTATGCCTATACGTAAATGACGGGAAATCATGAGGAAAGAGGGCTACATTTGATGGAATGCTTTGGCCATCCTCTTTGAAGAAGGGGTGTTGAGTTGTGATCTGAAGGATAAGAGGGAGCTTGGCAGGAGGATGGCAACATCAACTGCATAGGCTCTGTGGGACACGCACTTGTCATTCTGAAGGCCATAGAGGAGGTCGGTGTTGCTAGGGGTAGAGAGACAGAGGAGGGTTATACTGAAGGGTAGGAAGCCAACTAAGCCATCATAAGGATTCGGTTTTTATTTCAACTCTAATGGGAATTATTAGAGAATCTCAAGCACCTTGAGCACTTTATGAAGAATGAATTGCAGGAGCAAAAGTGTTAGCAAGGATACTAGGTAGGAGATTATTTTATAATCTTGGGCCATAGACAATAATGGGATGGAGGAGAGAGATGGGCAGCTTTTTATTACATTTAAGTAGAAGAGTTGATAGGACTTGGGGATGGATTGGCTGTAGGAATGAAAAAAAAAGATAAAAAAAATCAATGAGGACTTCTAGATTTTTGAATCAAGTGTGATGACTGAGATTTTTGACAGATTTTTGACACCATTTTGCTGAATTAGAAAGAAAAATTGTAAGTGAAAAAAAGTTAATGAAAACGAGCATCCAGACTTTGCTGGCTAGGGTTTCCAGCCCTCCCTTGTGAGAACAATGCCATTCCTCTTCCCCAGTGATCATGCTGTATGGATTCAACTCTCCAATAGTACTTTTTCTCTCCTCTTTTTGTCTCCCTCCCTAAGACGGGTTCTAGGTACAGGGGAAGCCCACTGAAAGTAGGATAACAAGCTTTTGATATTGTGGATCATCTCACCTGTCATTTTGGGAATCTTTCTGGAGCCCACCTGTTACCATAGCTTCTAATTTCAAGGTTTTTCTTTTCTGTTTTAGCCCTGACCTAACCTCATGTTTAGTCTAGTGCCCTGGCTCTCTTACCACGCCTTTCTCAACCCCCAGGATGCTCTCAGTTGTTTTCTCTGAATTTGTAGTGTGCAGGACTGGGAAGGTGATCTCCCCAGCTCTGGGTGCTCTACCACAAGAGTCCTCAGATCTTACTGGGTAGAGGTGGTCGCTGGGCATAATTACTTCCTAGACAAAAGTCATGCCGTGTTGAAGACAGATTTTCTAAGAGGTTCGTCATTTTCTTCGCCGTCCTGAGAAGAATGAGCGTGCCTACACTGGGATTTCCTTCACCAACCACCACTCTACCCTCAACTTAAGATTCTAGGACATTCCAGTCTGACTGCTTGTCCTTTTCCTCCTGTCACCTTTTCTTAGTAGTGCAAAACTTTCTCTTTTTCTTGACTGGTGAAAGCTTTCTTTTTGCATATATGCCTTCCTTTCTACACAAGGACTTATAAAACTTTATGGTCTAAAATCATGAAGGATTGACTCTCCATGTGGAAGGAGAATGTAGAACACACTTTTTCCTCAGTAGAACTTGGCTTTATTTTACACCCACACACACCCACACACCCACACCCCTGCACAACAAGGGAAAGGGAGACAGAGGAGAGGGAGAGAGATTGAGATCTTACCTGCTTCAAGATCTACTTTGTTCATTGCCACATCTGGAACAGAAAGCTACCTGACTCAAAGTTAGAAAACTAAGTATTTGTGGAATGGATGAATGAATGAAGAATATATTTTAAGAGTTAAAAATTTAACATTGACTTATTCTCTTTGCATTTTGGGCATAAGAGTAGTGATGCTTTCCCAGACAATGGATGCCTCTGGTTGAATAGAGTAAGGTCTTATAAATAAAGAATAAAAAAGGATAACACCTTAACATGTCCAAGAATATTATCTATAATAGACTGAAATATATATATAAATGAAATGAAGTATATACAGAAATAATTTTCAATTCCCAACATCTTCTTAAGACACCTGTTGGAAGCTTTAGCTGCTGTAGTTAAATGGCTAGTCATAATCCTGGGTTCTTTCATATCACTATCAATAACCACCAATACTTTTTAATACTCTTTAGGATCTCTCCCTATATTAATTTTTAAAAATTATTTATTAAAGTATAGTTTATTTACAATGTTGTGCCAATTTCTGCTATACAGCAAAGTGACCCAGGCATATATACATATATATTTATGCATTATTTTTTTTATTTTACCTTCTATCATGTTCTATCTCAAAAGATTGGATATAGTTCCCTGGGCTATACCATAGTACCTCTTTGTTTTATTCACTCTAAATGTAATAGTTTGCATCTACTAACCCCAAACTCCCAGTCCATCCCATTCCCTCCCCCTCCTCCTTGGCAACCACAAGTCTGTTCTCCATGTCTGTGAGTCTGTTTTATAGGCAGGTTCATTTGTGCCATATTTTAGATTCCACATATAAGTGATATCATATGGTATTTGTCTTTCTGTTTCTGATTTACTTAGCATGAGAATCTTTAGTTGCATCCTATCAATTTTATTGGGGAGGATGGGATGCATGTATCATGATATAACGTGCATGCATTTTGAGTCACAGAGTCATAGGTTTGAACCCCAGCTCTGACACTCAGTTAGCTCTTAAAATACTGTAGGGTGGCTATATTTATTAGCAGAGTTCCTGTTTCAGGGGTCCATATTTCTCTTGTAATTCTCAATTTACATTTTTTGGTTCTTTCAATAATTACCAAATCTTTTAAAAAACAACATCTTTGGATAGTTGCTATTTTCAGCATGTCTGCAGATTGCAGGTTGCCTATTATACTTGTTATACTGGGTGTCTTCTTTCTTTGTCATGAGTATTTCTTTACAAAATAGCTCATGAGTACAATTGTTTTATAATCACTACTGTGTGAGTCACACTTAATTTGTAGATGGTGTATTCAGAAATCTGCTTTAACCCATCACATTTTAAAATAATATTTCCTTCAAAATTTGCTTTGTGAGATAACTTCTGTCATCTAAGTAGCGTTTTTCCTCAGTTATGTTGGTAAAATATGTTTATGTGTTTTCAAATGAGAAATGATCCTTGCATTCCTAGGGCAACTGCCGTTAAATAATGAATTTATATTAGAGCCCTCTAGCTTATTTTTAAATTCACTTTGGATTGGGGTGTAGTATTCTACTAAAATGATTGTACAACTTATTTATTTACTTTATATTTGAATTCAGTTTGGATTTGTTTAGAAATTTTGTTTCTATAATGCCACTAAGGAGTTCCCGTCGTGGCGCAGTGGTTAACGAATCCGACTAGGAACCATGAGGTTGCAGGTTCGATCCCTGCCCTTGCTCAGTGGGTTAACGATCTGGCGTTGCTGTGAGCTGTGATGTAGGTTGCAGACGCGGCTCGGATCCTGCATTGCTGTGCCTCTGGCATAGGCTGGTGGCTACAGGTCCGATTAGACCCCTAGCCTGGGAACCTCCATATGCCGCGGGAGCGGCCCAAGAAATGCCAAAAATAAAAAATAAAAAAAATAATGCCACTAAAATTTAACAGTTTGCTTCCTTGTTTATAAAACTTCTAATTGAATGCCCCATAAGATGCAGCTAAAGACTGTGAAATTAAAATGATGCTGAAAATTCTAGATTATATACAAATTTTGGCTTTTAAACATGTCTCAGTTTTCTTGGTAGTCATTATGAGAAGTAATTTTGAATCAGTCAGTCTGACAAATGTTTATTAAACTCTGTGGGGAGATAAAAATATATATAGAACCTTAAAATGATTGTAGACTAATTAGAGATCAAATATGTCTATGTGAAATAATTTAACTATTTATATTTAAATGTAATATATTAGGAAGTCAAAACAGTTTTACTGTAGCTTTTTATTAAATGTCACTGGTCGAATAATTTCTCCTGTAAATGGCTTTGGATATGCTAAAAAGATACACTAAGTCTTGATAACAGGAAGGAGTTACTTAAAGTTACAGACCTAGAAGATGACAGAGCTAGAATCACACCCAGAGCTGTCTCACCCCAAGTCATGGTTTTCATCACTGGGAATACGTGTGTAACTGGTCTTTGTTCAAAACACTCAGTGTGCACTTAGAGGATTAGTCTTAGTTTGATGACATTTATGATAGAAACTTAGGAAGTTAAAAGTAAATTCAGCTTATTGCATCAACTCATGTGGGATGTTTCTACCAAAAAGATCACTGGCTTGATACTGGTCTGAATTAGTTGATGGCTTTTATCCACTGAGATATGATAATTATATGGTAGCATGTGTAAACCAGTTGTGTAACTGGTCCCCATAGTTTAAATGCTAGATGAACAAATCGAGCTTGTTCAGTAAGAAGTGATGATTGTGGTAGAAGTATTCCAGATCAAATAGATGAAAAACTGTTGAAGAATGGGAATAAGTATTAGTCAAGATTCTTTTGGTTTCAAGTGATTCCTCCCAGCCTAAGCTGGCTTAAGGAAAATGTTGATAGTAAGAACTCAAATAATTTAATCAAGGGTGGTGAACAGAAGAAGCATGGTGTGGGTAACAGCAAGATGGCCTTATGTCTTGAGTATAATAGCACAGGAGGAAAGTGGGAAAAGATGGAACTGACAAGGTGGGCAAGCCAAATACTTGAACTTGAGGCTTGAATAAAAATTTCTCTCTTCTCTCTCAGAGTCTTTCCTTATGGTTTTGCTATTGATGATTCCTCATAAGCAATCATTATTTAGCATAGTCTTGATAAGAAATGAGCAGGGGAATTAGTAAAGCAGAGCAAAGAAGCTGCTATTAAGCTCTAGAATTTCCTTTATGCCCTAGATGTCAAAATGTCATCTGTCTCAGAGAGAGGGAGAGAGAGAGAAAGAGAAGAATGCATAACAGTATTGTATGTGATTATTACATTTTATTTTAATCATTCACCCAAAGATTACACCCCATAGTAAACACTCAAAGGACTTTTCATGACTCTTGGAATAAAATCCAAGCTCTTTATTCTGGCCTGAGGCATTGTGTCCATTCTCAGGAAATCCTTCTCCTCCAGCTCAAGTACAGTCCCTCTGCCCACCTTCTGGACCCTAATTCCTCAAGATGATGGTTTATAAGTGTATAAGTGACCTTTAATGTCATTCTTCTTAGTAAATTTTTCCCCTAATCTTTTAAGTGTGTCTTTTCTGCTAAAGGTAAACAAGTGAAATCAAATCAAAAGAAATCAACCAGCCAACCACATAATGACAATAGGAACAAAAGCAGCAATAAATGCGTGCCCTACTTCCACTCAGATGTTCTCTGAGATTCTAGAAAAGCTTTAGGATCATAGAATGTGCAACTGGTTATGCCTTGCTAGTTTGGGAATGCGTGATAACATAATTATTAACCTACTGATAGCATCCAGCTGTGAAGGGTAAATATTCTAGAGTAAGACCAGTTTTCTGATGGTGTGAAAATTAGTGAAACTGCTGGTTCATATAAGAGAGAAAACAATTTGAAAGAGTCAAATAAATGGAATTTTAGGGGGTTGGTATTCAGTGAGTGAAGGGATTCATGTAGGGAGTTCCCGTCGTGGCTCAGTGGAAATGAATCTGACTAGGAACCATGAGGTTGCAGGTTTGATCCCTGGCCTCACTCAGTGGGTTAAGGATCTGGTGTTGCTGTGAGCTGTGGTGTATGTCTCAGATGCAGCTCAGATCTGATGGTGCTGTGGCTGTGGTGTAGGCCGGCAGCTGTAGTTCTGATTAGACCCCTAGCCTGGGAACCACCATATGCCACAGGCACGGCCCTAACAAGACAAAAAGACAAAGGAAAAGAAAAAAAGGATTCATGTAGAATATTTAGATAACAGCAAATTTTGAAACAGCAAGTTTTAAAAATAAGTTCATAGGAATGAGCAGGAATGGATGTAGCATCAGGTTGGATTGCCCACATGGAACACAGTACCCCATGCTGAAGATGAGAATTAAGATCATGACTTTTCAAAGAATCTCAAACCTTGTTTAGAAAACCATTCATCTGTTAACCCCAAGCTTCCAATCCATCCCACTCCCTCCCCCTCCCCCTGGGCAATCACAAGAAAACAAAACAATAACAACAACAAAGAAAACCACTCATGTTCACAGTAGGGGAGATGGGGAATTTTGTTTAAGTCTTTCCATGTGGCTTTGGTATCGATACGTCCTCATGAGCAATCATTGCTTAGCAGAGTCCTGATAAGAAATGAGCAGAGGAATTAGTAAACCAGAGCAAAGAAATTGCTCTTAAGCTCTAGAATTGTCTTTATACCCCAGATGTCAAAATATCATGTCTTTTGAAAAAAATTATAAATTAACTAGGAAATACCTTCGTCTTCCGGAGTCCATTGATTTTATCCCAAGACATTTTCTTTGTGTTGCCAACTAGGGTAGACACATAGGAAGACTCCATCTTATATTTATTCAAAATAATTTCAGAGTCATATGAATTCCTCTGAGGAATGTTGTCGTAAAGTACTTCTGGAATTAAATCACCAAAATGATAGCCCTGGACTCCCCTGTTTTGTTTGTTTTGTTTTCTCCCAGTTTGAAAGTTCACACACTGTTTGGGACATCTGGATGATGGGCACAGTTACTGGTTAAGTATCGTGTGACATGTATATTCCTTCAATTTCCACTTGGATTCCATGACTCTGGGTAGAGGTAGACGCACTTGGTCAGGCCTTCTTTCATCCTCTCCTTTCTTGCTCAACCCCCTGTTCTGCTCTCAAACCTCACATACTTGCTCTTCAGTGAGCCGTTGTCTGTGTCTCTGGTGACTGTGCTTTAGTCTCCTTTTCTACTCTGATCACAACTAATTTCCTCACTCATAGCTTTTCTTTTTCTTTGCTCTTAGCCATGAGCGGAAAAATTGTCGGTGAGGGGATCACACGGTTATGAATGTGTTGTTTTATAATTACTTACCTCTGCGTCTCTCTGCTTTGAAGATGGAGCCTGTCTTTTCTCATTTATGCCTAGTGTAGTTCCTGATGTAAAGTAGGTGCTCATTGAATTTTGTCGAATTTTGTTGCATATTGACTGCATGCATATCATCACTCATTCAGAAGAGATGGAGAAGGTATTTATATCGCTTCGTTTGGAGCACTATCTAAAAAAACCAGTGCTTCCCCTTAATTTCAATATATATTATTCTCTCTTTAAAAGACAAATGAGTATAGCAAAAGGATGTGTGTAAATAGTTATTCCAAAAATTGGGCTGCAAATGACCAGTAAGAAGACACTCTACTTCACTCAGGGTCAGAGATGTGCAAATTAAATAAATGTTTTGGTCAATTAAATTTGCAGTAATTAAGAAGATGAATGTCCAGACTAATAGTGAGAGTTTGGACACATTGTTGTGACTCCAATCATAATAATTTATATTTTTCAACTGTAATTATTTAGGAACAGTTATCATTAAAATACATTTTTAAAAAATATGACTTAATTACACTATAGGGAATTTAACTTGCAGAAATTAAAGTGTCATTATGAAAAGATATTTGAGTAAGATTGATTACTGCATCATGGTTAGTAATAACTAAAGAAAAAAGGGAGGGAAATAACCTAAATATTACTTTATCAAAAGAAGGTTGAGTAACAATGGTACACCCTGATTAGGCAACTACAGGAAAAAAAAAAAAAGGAACAAACCCATATAGATCATTGTTATTAACCTGATAACCCGATCAATCAAAGAAAAAATAAAATTTATACTTTTTGAATGGAAATAAAACACCATAATGAAACACATAATAACCTATTGTAATTTCTTTATGGCCACACCCATAGCATATGGAAGTTCCCAGGTCAGGAATCAAATTCAAGCTATAGCTATGACCTGTGCCACAAGTGGGGCGACACTTAACCCACTGTGCCAGGCCAGGGATCAAACCCGTGCTGCCACAGAGACAGTGCTGGATCCTTAACCACATCTGCTGCACCACAGTGGGAAATCCTGTTACAATATTTTTAAGCTAGTAAGAACAAAGTAGAGGTTTTTAAACTAAACTAGCTAGCACTAGGAGTAATAACTGATTATAGCAGTGTCGGAACTGGGTTTCTGATGCCGGGGGTGGTGGTGGTGGGGACACCTCTGTCGGATTGGTCATGAGATGGTTCATTGAAAGCAGAGCACTCAGGCATCAGCCCAGAGGTTTCTCTGTTTCCTCCAAACTGGCAGCAGCATGAGAGCAGGGAGGATGGAGTCGGGTCCTTGGAGACAGCATCACTTCTTGCTGTTTTTCCTTCTGGGTGCTCAATTTTATGGCACATAAAAGGTACATTCTGAACTTATAGCACAAGTTGAAGCCTTGACTGAAATTTATCTATACTCAGATATTTTTCTACTGTAGTTATTAAAATAGCCACAGTTCTAAACTTTGAAAGACAAACCCCAAACCCTTGTTTTTCTTTTTTAATTATTTTTTCCATTATAGTTGGTTTACAGTGTTCTGTCAATTTTTACTGTACAGCAAAGTGACCCACTCATAATATATGTGTATATATTCTTTTTCTTCATAATGCACATGTATATATTCTTTTTCTTACATTATCTTCCATTCATGTTCCATCACAAGTGACTAGAGATTGTTCCCTATGCTATACAGCAGGATCTCATTGCTTATCCACTCCAAATGCAATAGTTTGCATCTGTTAACCCCAAACTCCCAGTCCATCCCACCCCTTCCCCCTAACCCTTGGCAACCACTAGTCTGTTCTCTATGTCCATAAGTTTGTTTATGTTCTTTTCTATACAAAGCTTCATTTGTGCCATATATTAGATTCCAGAAATAAGTGATATCATAGGGTATTTGTCTTTCTTTTTCTGACTTACTTCACTTAGCATGAGAGTCTCTAGTTCCATCTGTGTTGAGGCAAATGGCATTATTTTGTTCTTTTTTATGCCTGAGTATTATTCCATCATGTATATATACTGCATCTTCTTAATCCATTCATCTGTCAGTGGACATTTAGGTTGTTCCCATGTCTTGTCTATCGTGAATAATAATGCTCCAATGAACATAGGGATGCATGTACTTTTTCAATGAAAGTTTTGTCCAGATATATGAGGAATGGAATTCCTGGGTCATATGGGAGTTCTATATTTGGTTTTCTGAGCTACCTCCGTACTGTTTTCCATAGTGGCTGTACCAGTTTACATTCCTGCCAACAGTGTAGAGGGTGCCCTTTCCTCCACACCCTCTCCAGCATTTGCTCTTTGTTGACTTATTAATGATGGCCATTCTGACCAGTGTGAGGTGCTGTTTCATAGGAGTTTTGATTTGCATTTCTTTAATAATTAGTGATGTTGAGCATTTTTTCATGTGCTTGTTGGTTATCTGTATCTTTTTTGGAGAAATGTATATTCAGGTCTTTTGCCCATTTTCCAATTGGGTTGTTGGATTTTTTTGCTGTTGAGTTGTGTAAGTTGTCTGTATATGTTAGAGATTAAGCTCTTATCAGTTGCATCATTCGAAACTATTTTCTCTCATTCCATAGATTGTCTTTTTGTTTTTTTGTGTGTGTCTGTGAAGATCAACCAGGGCAGATGTGGAAACTCTGAGGTGAACTATTGAGTTTGTTATTCAGAAAATTTATAAAGATTGTCTTCTTTTATTGAAATATATAGATATGTAAGACAAAATTTGTGTCTGACCTGCATTTTCCAGGTAATTGCTTTGATTCTGCATTATCTATGAAACATAATGGAATTTTTCTTATTGTAGTCAGATGCTTATCTGAAGTTTTTGCTGTGAAGGTCAGGGCAAAAAGGTATTTGTGCAAGGCAGCAGATGATAATAATATGCTTGAAAAGACATTTTAAAAATAAAGATAATGCAGTTAGATTGCTTTAGATAATTTCACCGCTTTAGAGATCTGAATTGAATTAGCTCTTTCGTAGTGTTCTGATGACCTGTGGCAAGTGACAGGAGTATGGGATGGGGTGAATTTCTATGGCAAGGCATCATTCTCAGACTAATAGCCTAATAGCCACAGCACTGAGAATTTTAAAAGCCCCTTTCTGTAGTCTCAGGAAAGTCAAAGAAAGTTGTCTTTACTGCTTCCAAAAAAGAATGGCTGATGAAACTGTTTCAAATTACTATGTAGCCTGACTAATCCTGCCTGTCTCCAGTTGTATACTCTGAATCCTTATTTCTCTCTATGGTAAGTTTTCCAACTATTTTTCAGATAACCATTCTTATATTTAGAGTAAGTTGATGTTTTTATGATGACAAAACTATGGCTGAAAGGCATCTCTTGATGGATATCCTTATTCACTTAAAATCTGTTATTCCCCTTAATGATTCAAGAATTCACATATTTCAGTGGTAAAGAAAAAGCATTTTATGTTCAGAGAGATTATCCATTTACCTCTTGGATGTTTGGTGTTTCTTAAGAAGAAAAACATGAGATATGCATTTTTTTCTGTGCTATTAATTGTATTTCTTCATCTAAATTCTTTAAAAATTTTATTGCTCTTAATGATCTAAATTTATTTATTAAATGCACAGCTTCCAGTACCATTATATACATATTCATTCTTTACCCGATTCTAGGGAAACTGAACTAACATGACTGAATTAATTGTAATGCTGTATTATTAGCAATGATTTGCCCTTTAGACATACCCAGCTCCCCTGGGATTTTGGCACTTTCTTGGAGAGTTTGAGTCCATATTTACTTTCTTTTCTGAAGTGACATTTTAGATAAATTTAAGATTTTAACTGAGAAAGAGATGTGAGCTCTCCTTTCTTCCCTTTTATGTTATACATAATTTTAAATCTTGTTTCTGATTAAGTAAATAAAAGGTAACCAAGACTCTTTATTTTAGGTATTACTATTCAGGTCTTTGCCATTTATTTATTTGAATTGGTCTGAAGTAAATGCTGCTTTTGTACAGTATATGGTATATAGATCTGACATTTGTGTGGTATTTATAAGATTTTGCCAGTTCTTCAAAAGAATAGATATTTGAACAGTAGTTCAAAGAACTAAAATATTGATATGAAAAGGGATGCTGTCACCACCTTGAAAAAACAGCTTTCCTAGAGATCCATTAGAATCAGCCCAAGAGAACTTGAATGGGAACATCCTGTGAATACTTGGTTGAATTGCTGAATGTTCTTGAAAACAAAAAACGTATTTATTGACTTATTCTGAAATTCACTCTTTTCAGCATTTCAGGATAAGCGGCAAGGAGTTCCCATCATGGCTCAGTGGTTAACGAATCTGACCAGGAACCATGAGGTTGCGGGTTCGACCCCTGGCCTTGCTCAGTGGGTTAAGGATCCGGCATTGCCGTGAGCTGTGGTGTAGGTTGCAGAGGCGGATCGGATCCCACGTTGCTGTGGCTGTGGCGTAGGCTGGTGGCTGCAGTTCCGACTGGACCCCTAGCCTGGGAACCTCCACATGCAGTGGGAGCGGCCCAAGAAATGGCAAAAAGACAAAAAAAAAAATAATAATAAGATAACTCTGGCAATATCTATCAAAAACCAAATAAACATACCCTTTGACCTAGCAATTAAATAAAAAAAAAGATAAGTGGCAAGTTTAGCCTATTGGTCCATATTGGTAACTCTCTGTGTATAAATATTGCTAATTTCTAATATCCTTACGCTCAAAATGTGTGTGTCATGTTTAATTCAAAGAGCAATTATACAAATAAGCTTTTATCTCTCCTAGGGATGTGTCCTCATTAAAAACTGTTAATGTCACTGAAACATCGTTAGAGTTGTCAGATTTGGACTATGATTCTGAATATAGTGCTTATGTAACAGCGAGCACCAGATTTGGTGACGGGAAAAGGAGAAGCAGTATCATTCACTTTCGAACCCCAGAGGGAGGTGAGTTCTTCGGGGTGTAGAACAAGTAAAAGAATATCCTACTCAGGAAGAAAATGGAAAGTTTATGAAAGTATGAAGAAGTCTTATTAAACTGAATACATGTCATTGGTTACATGCAAGTTGGTTTTCGGTCACTCTCTAGCTATGTGGTGTTGGGAATGTTATTTGATTTCTCTGCGCCTCAGTTTCCCATCTGTACTGTGGAAACTATATTATCCACTTCGTTGGGTCCTTATGAGGGTTAATTGAGTTTATATTTGTAAATGCACACAGCACAGAACTCAACACACAGAAAGCATTTTGTGTGGGTTTTGTTTGTACGTTTTTTGTTTTTTGGTTTTTGTGGTTTCTCTTTTGTTAGTTTGTTTTTTAGGGCTGTACCTGTGGCCTTTGGAAGTTCTCAGGCCGGGGGTCAAATTAGACTACAGCTGCCAGCCTGCACCAGAGCCACAGCAACACAGGTTCCATCCGAGCCACGCCTGAGACCTATACCACAGCTCACAGCCACAAGAGATCCTTAACCCACTGAGCGAGGCCAGGGGTCGAACCCTCGTCCTCATAGATACTAGTCGGATTCATTTCCGCTGAGCCGCGACAGGAACTCCAATGTGTGTTTTTTAAATGGAACAGAGTAAAACGCATGTTGTCAGCTCTGTGCCTTTGTCTTCCACTATTCACTTTCAGAATTCCAAGTTAAATTAGAATTTTAAATTATGCATTCTATATTGGAAACTTGCCATAGTGTTGTTTTCAAATCCAAGGAAGTAGGCGTGCCTTAGAACTGGGAATGTGTTTTATGAGGAAGAAATCCATCTGTCCTGTGCCTGGATGTCGCTAGGGTTTATTGTTAGGGGGATGGCCCAGTGAGCCTAGTGGATTTCATTTCTGACTCCTCTTTAGATACTGTTCCTAATTTCTTTCTTTTAAATACTCACCAAAATTTATCGAAGGCAGGTAAATAACATTTAGAACATTTCAGACGTTATTCGAGATGCACGTACAGTGTTTTGTTCCCTTGTTTGTTTTTAGCACCAAGTGACCCTCCCAAAGATGTTCACTATGCAAACCTCAGTTCTTCATCAATTGTTCTTTTCTGGAAACCTCCTTCGAAACCTAATGGGATTATCCAGTATTACTCTGTTCATTACAGAAATACTTCAGGGACTTTCATGCAGGTAAGATCTGCGTTTTCTCCTGGTTCTTCATTTGCATCCTTCAGCGTTGTGGACGGTGATAAAGACAGCATGGTAGAAAAAAATCCCGCTTCTCTTCCATTGAGTGTTATGCACAGACATTTTATAAAAACTTCCACTGACATAGAAAAGTGTGGTGGAAAAATACATATTAATCTTTTTATCTGTCTATGCATGCACACAGATGAACACACAAATACACACACATTTCTCTATCCGTTTCAAATGTGTTACCAAGAACGAAGCTGCCACCTTTTAAAAATTCTTTATATGAATATAATGTACAATGCTACTTCTCCAAGAGTGTTCTCTAGAGAGCCGATTGTTTCATTCATCCTCAATTATTTCTCAGCTAAAAAAATTTCCTTTGGAGTTCCCCAGTGGCCTAGAAGTTAACAATTTGAAATGATCATGGCTGTGGCTCAGGTTTTGATCCCTGGCCCAGGAATTTCTGCATGCCAGGGGCACAGCCAAATTTTATTTTTCCTTTGTATATAATATAAATAGTTTTCATGTTTGGGTGTGTTTCTGTGTTTTTCCTTAATTCTAAAAATGTTTTCAATTGTTAGCAGGAGGTATTATTATCATCATCATTATTACTGCGTAGCATCAGATGTAATGAAACTACTAAAATATACTTATTTAACCTGAGGTAGGCAGTGTTATAGGGTCACACAATTTGTAGTTGGACACTTTCTGGGATTTGAACAATTATAGTTATAAAAATAACTAGAGTGCATTTCATTTAGAAAAATACTTTCATTTCTCCAAACTAAATATTTCACAAAACTCTAGTATATGGCAAGAATCAAACCAGACTGGTTGGAATTGAATCAGGAATGGGGAGAATTGGAATATAATTTGGGAAACATTAATTTAGAGGAAACCCTGCTATTTGCAGACAATGTGCCTTACCGATAGCAACTATTGACTATGCATTGACTGTGACTCTGACCTTCATTAAGTCCTTGTCTCCTTTAAACAGAAGGCGAGAAGAGATAAGTCTTACTAATTCTAAGGTGCCTGATTCCATTTGTGACTGACAACCAAGTTAAGCCACTAGAGTTAGTTAGTGAGCAGAAATCTCCGGGAACAAAGTATGACTTGCTTTCATACAGTTTAGATAATGAACAGAGTCAGAGCAGAAGTTTGCGAATTGTCTCAGGACTTAACCCAGCAGTGGGTAAAAGAAAGTCCAGAGGTTGGTTAGATTTTTACATTCTGCTCAAGACCCTGCAAGAGTAGGATTGTGTAAGAAAGGGAAATCTGTTTGTTTGTTTTTTTTAAATTCTGTACATCAAACAATTTTTGCTCTTTTTGTTCTGCTCTCTATTTGGGGGAGAAAAATGGAAATTAGTGTGCAATTTATTTTTTAACACATTATGTTTACGAATTTAATAATATGTCATTATGTCATAGAGGCCATTCAAACTGCAGCTTTTCATCCATGTATTTAACCAACATTCTGTATTTAAAATTCAGTAGTTCTGAAACTTGGCAAAGGTTTTGCCTCTGTGCAGTTTACTTTATGGCTTGTATTTGATTCTATTTGGGTTCTTTTTGACCACGTCTAAATAATCCAGTGTAGATGTTTAACTATGATTTCAACATGATTTTATGAACGTTCTTATTCAAACCTGAATACATAATATTATCACATTTGCAATTCACCTGTATTAGAAAATGTAATCTTTTATTAATTTATCTTGCGAATGCTTATAAGTGGGATAGCTGCAAGAGGTCACAGGCTAATGATGTTAAAACATTTCTTATATTCCTTGAAGTTCAGCTGTGCTTTATTTCTAAATTTAATGTTAATATAGCATAAAATATTAAATGTTTAATTTTCTGTTTGGGATTGATAGGATAGAAGAAGCCCTCAAAATGAAAATTATGTAGCAGAAAAATGTATAGCTATTTTCTTCCTTCTCTTTTTTTTCCTTTCCTAATGCATGGCAAATCATATTCTGCTTTCTGTTTTTGGTGTCGGCCACTTGTCTTGACTTCCTCATCCATAGCAAGTAACAGGAAGGAAAGGGTTGTGTGTGGCATTGGCCTTGGCATCCCTTAAAGTCTCTGGTACTGTATCATAATGCTCAATAACTGCTTTAATCATAGAACACAAAATTATTATAACAAACCAACATTATTTTCAGTTATTCGTAGGTGTAATTTTGGGACCCTTGAGTCTGGAGTGAAGTGATGTTTCCTTACTTACTTCCTTTGTGGAACTTAATCTCTCTATCGCTCCTTGGTATTCTTCCTCCAGTTTTCATACATTGTATCTGTATAGTATATTAGCTTCTACATTTTAACCTTTACCTGCTTATGTCTCCTCAGTGTGCCTGACATACTATACTATTATATTAAAAAATGTTGGAGTTCCCTGGTGGCTCAGTGGGTTAGCAATCCAGTGCTGTCTCTGCTGTGGCTCAAGTCCCTCCAGTGGCATGGGTTCTATCCCTGGCCCATGAACTATCCAAGAATTTCCCCATGCCATGGGTGCAGCCAAAAAAAAAAAAAGTGTTAAATGAGTACTGGTTGATTAATCAAATTTGAGAAGTTTTTACTAAATGCCTTCTGACACTATTTCTATACTCAAATAGTAAGACTTCGATAATTTGAGCCACAAGACTTTTTTCCGAAAATAAACAGATGAATGGAATAATCATTTGGATAATTGCTCTAATTCTAAATTCCTTACATGTCTATGCATGTCTACTCACACTCAGCATGAATAACTTACGGGAATTTCAAAATAATTCATTACTTATTGTCCTCAAGGTCATAGGCAGTCAGAATAAATTCTATAACAAAGAAAAATCAAAAACCTACATTCATATTTTAGGAGATAATTTATATAAGCCAGTTATGCCATGTTTAAAGTAAATGCACTAGGAGATCTTCGGGTTCACAGCTTATCTTTCTCTGAGATTATTAGAATGTTTTAACTTGTCTATTCCTAAATAACTCACCACAAAATTGACGTAAATCTTTTATTTACTCTCACTCTTCACCCCCCATCCCAAACCGCAATACTAGCAAAAAAAAATTTGCTGAATTTAGTTTGTCGAACATTGCAGAACATGATAACGGTACATTTTAGTCAAATTGATTGTTCTGTAGTATTTTAAATGGACTTATTACTATTTATTGGTTTTTTATAGTGCGTCAGAGATGGTATTGTTTATATGCTTCATATCATGTGGTCCTGAAAAAAATCTCTCTGTGAAGTGGAAATCATTATTCCCATTTTACAGCTGAAAGAGGAGAAGCTTTGTGAGAGATGGTTTATCCAGGGCTACCCTGCCAGGATTGATAGCAGTTCTTTGGACTCTAGGGTTTTGTGCAGATTGGAATGATTCAGATTTCTTGGGTGTAGATAGATATTATCATATAATTATTCATGCTAATTACCTACATGAGTTTTTTAAAAGTCCGTTTCCTTTATTTCAGAATAGATTCCGACTGTGTGTTTGTGTTTAAAATTTGGTCAATGAGGAAATGATTGCATAACTTTCTTAATTATCAAAAACTGCCTTGGGACAGATATAGCTAGGAGTCAAGCAAGGGAATTTAAAATTTTCTCTTACTCAGCATTCATGAGAGTGCATCTAATTGCCTTCCCATTTTTCCACATGATGGTAGGAGAAAAAAAAAAAAGGTTTATTAAAGGTGAATAATAATCATTTGAATTCATAGAAACAGTGAACACTTTCATAATTCCTACATTGTAAAGAGAAAGAAAAAATTAAAAATTTTATAATCCTGCCAAACCTGGTTAAAAATATGTAATCATTGTTTTGAAAACTACTTGAGCGTTTCATTAGGGAAACTGGCACTGACCAGCACGGTTGTACCATTTTCAGTTTACCAGTGAACCTCGCCCAGTGCTGGCTAAGCTTGGAGATGTTTCTCTGTGCTACTCTATATGTTGATTTAGTAAAAGCTGCTATCATCTAGTCCTCTTTTATAAAAGCATATTTCCAGTTTAATTATTGCAATAAAAATGTTCTATGTTGATTTTCCTAAAAAATTACTATAATAATGAGGCAACCAATTCATGAATGACTATTATTTTGAAATGCTCATATATATTAAAAATATATTCTGAACAATTTAAAAAAATATGTTTATTTTTCAGAATTTTACACTCCATGAAGTAACCAATGACTTTGACAATATGACCGTATCTGCAATAATAGATAAACTGGCAATATTCAGCTACTATACATTTTGGGTAACAGCAAGTACTTCAGTTGGAAATGGGAATAAAAGCAGTGACATAGTTCAAGTATATACAGACCAAGACAGTATGTAAACAAAAAGCATTTATTAATTTTAATAGGACTAATTTAAAATTTTGTAATTATTTCGGAAACTTTTTCTACTTGTATGTATTTCGAGTAAAATCTTTATTTTATTTAAGCACATTAAACTAGTCATAGAGGCTTGAAAATGCATCTAATATAGCTATAAACCTATTGCCATAGTAACAGCCTTTTCTATTCCTGAAAACTGCTGCCATCCGTTTATAAAAATTCTGTCATTTTTATTGCTTCAAAAGATGCCATAGCCATTGGTTATTAGCATGAAGAATCCTGTTGCATACACGGATGGATTTTCCAATAATTAATATACATTTGTTCTGGAAAAAAAATTTTTCTAACAACTTGCTTCTTTTTCAGTCTTTGAACCCACATAGGCCTTTATGCAACATCTTTTTTCCTGTGTTTTTGACTAATATGCTCCCAAATATCTTTTTTTTTTAACCCAAAAGATTTCTCATATGTGGCTTCTGCAGAATCCTGTTCATGCTGAGTATTGAGAAAAGTATAATGATCGAAGCTATTGCTGTTTTTTAGGTTTCAGTTTCGAGAATACAACAATCATGGATCATTGCTCGTATCATCTTCTGGCTGTTTCTATTGCCCATTTATTTTTTGAAAGCCAGTCTCCTATTGAGAAATGATATTGACCCAAATTTCTGCAGAGAGTAATACTAAAAATTCCATGCTTATTATTTGAAGATGATAAATTGGTAGACACTTTAAGTCTGAGGAGTAAACGCTTTCCCTGCTGTTGGGACAATCTTTTAAATTGTTTAACTCATTGATCGACAGAGTAGATATGCTAAAATATGGGGAAACGTGTTTGGGGAGTCTTTAGCAGAAATGTTTAGTGCAATACGTGGTCAATGTCATTTCAGGCATTCTTTAAATGTAGAGCTCTCTCAAGGTTTTCACCAACCTGCAACGTTTTATCAATTACTATTATAGCAAAATGAATAATAAACACTGAGTACTGTTCTAGGTGGTAGATCCTGGATGGCTTCATATGTAGAATAAGGATAACTTTTAGAAGAAAGAAACTAAAAATAGTATTTAGATGATTTACACTATCCAAATATTTAAATATCTGTGTATACTTGTACACATACAAGTGTGTATATCCATAATCTCCACCACATACCCATAATCTCATACAGTTACTCATGATTTCCATTTCGTAGGAAAGAAGAGCCAAGACAGTATTGTATAAAACAGTGCTCACACGTATTAAAGATGATGGGGTTTATTTTGAATGACTTTTAATATCAGTTTTTATATATTTAGAGGCTATTTCCTAGTAGATGATGTTAGCACACATGGCTTTGAATCATGTAAGAGCTGCTGATATACTAGATGCCATTTCGACACTTACCCTCCAGTTTGTGAATTTACCTAAGTTTTATTGAGAGTGACTGATGATCTTTGTATTTTGCACATTACCTGTCATAGCACCTGAAGGACTTGTTGGAAACCTGACTTACGAGTCCATGTCCTCAACTGCAGTAAATGTAAGCTGGGGCCCTCCGTCTCAACCAAATGGTCTAGTCTTCTACTATGTTTCTCTGAGCTCAGAGCAGACTCCTCGCCACGTGAGACCACTTCTAGTTACATATGAGAGAAGCGTGTATTTTGATAATCTGGAAAAGTACACTGATTACATATTAGAAATCACTCCATCAACAGAAAAGGGATTCTCTGATACTTATACTGCCCAACTACACATCAAAACTGAAGAAGATGGTAGGCTGGACCCTTTTATTGCCTCTTAAGCAGATTGTTGGTGTTCTCTTGTTTATATTGCTTTCTGATAGAAAACATTATTCTGATTGTTACTTAGAGTCTGTTCTTAAGTAATTAGCCTTTCCATTGACAACATAAGCTCTAAGTTTTTAAAATTACAATAATTACCTGTTGATACAATTAAGTCCCATCATTGTTAAAGCCTCTTCTTTTTAATGCTACTTCACTTTTGGTTCATTTAATATTCTTTTTTTCTTTTATAGTCCCAGAAACGTCACCAATAATCAACACTTTTAAAAACCTTTCCTCTACCTCGGTTCTCTTATCATGGGATCCCCCAGTAAAACCAAATGGTGCAATAATAAGTTACGATTTAACTTTACAAGGACCACGTGAGAATTATTCTTTTGTTACTTCTGATAACTATCTCATCCTGGAGGAGCTGTCACCATTTACATTATATAGCTTTTTTGCTGCTGCAAGAACTGTAAAAGGACTCGGTCCTTCCAGTGTTCTTTTGTTTTACACAGATGAGTCAGGTAAGCCAGAACCCGTGTTTCTTCCAATGATTTCACTGTTGGAACACTTGCTCTCTCGTTTTAAGGAACAGCATGAAAAATGAAAGGATATTTGATCGTCTGTTTGTAACAGGGTAACAGCTATTCGTCGGCTTTGCTGAACATTTTTTTAAAATCTGAGCTTCAGAACAAAGTGTTCTGTTTAAAGCTACTTTGGAACTACTGAGTTCCAGGTACAATAGCATGATTACTTATGCTCTTTATTTCTGATATTAAAATATAATCATTTAGAAATCTTTCTTAACTAGCGTCTTCAAGAAGCTAGAATCACGATGATATTTTTCTGCTAAAAATGTTATGAATATAAGCTTTATAATATGTTTTCCTGCAGTGCCTTTAGCACCTCCTCAAAATTTGACTTTAATCAACTATACTTCAGACCTTGTATGGCTGAAATGGAGCCCGAGTCCTGTTCCAGGCGGTATTGTTAAATTATATAGTTTAAAAATTCATGAACATGAAACAGATACTATATTTTACAAGGTAGGTTCATTATAACACTATATGTTTATTTTGAAAATTTGGAAATTCAGTTAAAATCTTTTGACATGCAGGGGGGAAATGGACTTTTTTTAATGCTAGGACCATCTTCTGTTTTTAATAATTTTTATTTTTTCCATTATAGCTGGTTTGCAGGTGTTCTGTCAATTTTCTACAGTACAGCAAGGTGACCCAGTTATACATACATGTATACATTCTTCTTTCTCACATTCTCATGCTCCACCATAAGTGACTAGACATAGTTCCCAGTGCTACACAGCAGGATCTCATTGCTTATCCAGTCCAAAGGCAATAGTTTGCATCTATTAACCCCAAGCTCCCCATGCATCCCACTCCCTCCCCCTTGGCAACCACAGGTCTGTTCTCTGTAGGACCATCTTTTTAAAAAACGTTTTTGTTCCGTACAATTTAAGGATACTTATGGAAAACACAGCCAACATTTGCCAGATATAGAGGTGGAATATTTCATAGAGAAGTTTATTTAGACTTTGTAACTTCTAGAAGAAATAATTGCACCATTTTGCTAATGGGGGAAGTATCCAGTAAATTTTTTCAGACTACTTAAAACCTATTTTTATCTCAAGGGTAAAGTATTTCTAAAGTCATCCCCCTTATTTGCAGGGGATACATTCCAAAATTCCAGGGGATGCCTAAAACCATGCATGGTACTGAATCCTGTATCTACTGTTTTTCTCCCCCCACCCCCGCCCCGCCCCTTTTGGGCCATGTGGAAATTCCCAGGCCAGGAATTGAATCCAAACCTCATCTCTGACCTACACCAGAAATGTGGCAACCCTGGATCCTTAACCCACTACCAGGCTGTGGATTTAACTGGCAACACCACAGAGACAAGCAGAATCATTAACCCACTGCATCACAGCGGGAACTCCTATTTTTTCTTATACATATATACTGATGCTAAGGTTTAATTTATAAATTAGGCACAGAAGAGATTAGCAACCATAGCTAATAACAAGATAGCAAAATTATAACAATAAACTGTAGTAAGAATATTCTGAATGTGGTTTCTCTTGCTTTCTCTCTCTAAAAACATCCTATTGTACAAGCTTAATGCCTTTTCCATTTGAACTAAGCACTTACCACACACTGACCATAAATTTTGCAGTTTGAGATATGACAGTAGAAGGAGTAAAAATTTGCATCCTTCCCCATTTCACAGAAAGAAGCCTCATTCTTACCATAGATCTTAATGACCTTAACACATATATTCTTTCTTTCCTTATTAAATCAAGGAACTACCATCATTTCTCTTAAAGGAAGTACTTAATGGCTTTTTAATTGCCAGCCTCACTACTCTTGTACCGTGGGGCCATAAGTAAGTATAGAGTGACTTGAACACAAGCACTGTGATACCTAACAGCTGATCTGATCACCCAAAAGGCTACTGACCCATGGATGGGAAATGCTGGGCAAAGACATGATTCACACCCTGCAAGATGGAGCAGGATGGCCTGAGATTTCATCATGCTCTTCAGACCTGGGCACAGTTTAAAATTTTGAATTGTTTATTTCTGAAATTTTCTACTAGTAGCTTCAGACCGTGGTTGACTTCGGTAACTGAAACCATAGGAGACGAATCCATGAATGGGGGGCACTGCTGCATTTGTTATTAGAAGAAGTACCAAGTGAATGTTTCAACCTTTTTAGAAAAGTTTTTATACTTGGATTTCTGGTAACCTCCCCAGATGGCACAAACTCCTACACTAATGAAGTCTTCTAAGATCTATCAATATTCTTTTTCTTTCAGTGCTAATTAATTTTAATGTTGAATGCCCTTTTCCTCCTCCATTCTTAGGTTCAAGAATGAATGAACATCTAAAGAACGGATGTAACAAAGGATCTTAAATATACCTCTATGATTTCTAGCATTTAATTGCCAAAACATGTTGTAATTAACTGGCGTTTATTTAAGAGAGTGATCTTATTTTTTTCCTAAAGGCAAATGAAGTACTGGAATGCTCTTTAGTTACAGGAAGCAGAGGGTAAAAACTCTACAGTAAACATTGTCCCCAGTATTATACGCATTATAATTATTACTGATGGTATATCGTTATAGCGTCTGTTGCTTACAGAATGAATAATAAAAATCAAACGCACTGATCAAAGTTATGTCCATTAGAAACAATGTCTTTATTTCTGGAAATCAGGATTACTTTGGAATCTGATAGGTTGAGTAGAATTCAAATTGTGTTTCTCCATAAATGCGGGCTGTTTCCTAGCGGTGTGAAATTCCATTAATGACCCTGACCTCTAATATCTATTCCCAGTTTAATCTTAGCATTTCCTGTGTTTTAATTTGCTTTGTCTGTATCGATCGCTGGGAAATAGATACCAAAAGGGAGAAGGGAGTCATTTCCTTAGTGTAAGCATCTTAGGGTAACCGTGCATTAGATGGAGGGCGGATGTGTATTGCAATCTTTTTCTCAAAACAGAGATCTCTGCCGTCAGCACCATTAACCTGCTTGTAAATTAAGGGCTCTGGCATCAAGTATCTGGGTAGAACCCTCCCTTTGGTACTTACTGTGCTGCATTAGGGCAGTTACTTACCTTCTTATGACTCAGTTTCTTCAAGTGCAAAATGGGAGTTATAAAAATGCATACATTACGAAGTGAAGATTGTAAGGAAAAATCTGTATAAAGCATTCAGAACAATCCCCAACGTATGAGGAACAGGTTAGCTGGTGTTGTTTTTGCACATAGTTTAAAATTGAACAAATTCCATTCAAAGTTGTAACAGCAATAGAATGAAATGACAGTGCTCCTTTACCTAAATATGAGAATAGGTTATAGCCAATGATGTTGAGACAATCTATTTCCTCAATAGCAATGCTACCATTAAAATTCCACTAGTAGCAAAAATGTAAACTTTATACCACAAAGTGTTAAATATATCCTTTGTGGGGTTGGAGGGAGCAGTTTTCCTTTAAGATCCGCTTTTAGTTATTTCTTTTTACATCTATTTTGTCTTCCATCAACTTTCATAGGCTTATTTTCTTTCACGTTCCTTTAAAGCCACTTCAATGCCATCCCTTTTCCTTTCTCAGCTTCTAGTTTCCTTTATCTGCTTTCCTCCCTCTGTGTGGCTTTCTCTCCAAATGTGTTTTCCTTTCTGTGTTTCCGGCTACTTCTATATCTGACTATCTGTTTCTTCTGTATTTTCTTTTCGTTTCCTTTTTAGCCTTTCAAACTGGGTTGAGTTTGTGGAAGCAGAATAATTCCAGGACCACTCCAAATGACCCTGCTCTCCCCTCAATCCAGCGCAGTCCCCGTGGACATCAGCAAGATCCAGGCCTGCTGGTAACTCGGGTCACTGGCACATACTGAAGGAAATTATGTATTCCGTAAAAATCTGTTAAAGCTTTGTTTGGGAATATCCCTCACTTGCGTCTCCCTCTTACAACTTGCTCTCGTGTCAGTCTGTCGGCTCTCCAATACCTTTTATTACGATCTCTCGAGTTTGGTCATTCCTCTCGTATTCGCTCACCCTTCCTAACCCCGATCAAAATCCACCTGCTTGTGTTTAATTTCTTTGCAGTAAGCAGTCATTGGTAGTTTTCTCTAATAAATATAATAGTTCCTGATGGCAGGGACCATATCTTGTATATCTTTATAATCTCCTGATTATCTAACAGTGTGCTTTGTACACAGTAAATGTGAAACTACAAAGGGAAATGATATAACACAGTGAGTACATAAAGTATGTCAGTGACTTGTAAAAGATTAATTTAAAATATAGTTCTAACTCTAAGTGCCCTGAGAGTCAGTATTCTTGCTAAATGTCTACTACCGAAATGTTTAATAAATAAGTCAAAGTGGTATATACTTTGGATCAGATATAATGCAGTATTCGTAAAATTATACTGCGTAGGAGATTGTCTTCTTTCTCCTTTGTATAACTGATTAAAGTGCTCTCTCTGTTAGGACATTTATCTCTGAATGAGTATTTTGTACTTGATGGTAAAATTTTCTTTGAGAAGGTATATCGTTTTATGAACAACTGTCATCACTGTTTTGTTCTTTTTTCATTTTCCTAAGATTGTATAAAAATAGAAACTTAGTTGTCTGGGAAAACTCATTAAGCTTCCTAGGAGCAGAGGTTTTGTTTTGTTCTCTGCTGTCTTCCCAGTGTCTAGCAAACAGTAGCTGGTGAATAAATTAATTTACCCAGAGTTCTACTGAGTATTAAAAAATGAATTTAGACGAATGCAAGAAAAACAAAGTAGCACTGAAGGTTCCTAAGTTGGATTTCAGTTGAGAACATTAATTATAGCCAATTTAATGGAAGTAGTCTGTATGTAATTCCAAGTAAAAATTAGGAGACATGAAAACATAATATTCCAGCTTTAAAAACAAATGGCGGTTGCCAGATTCTTCAGGACTGAGAGGGTGTCCAGTCCATCCTGATATCATCATCAGAGCGTACCCGTGGCACACACATAAATGTTTCGTTTAAAAATTTTTAATTTTACTAAATCTTTCATTGAACGTTAAAGACGTAATTTTGATGTACTAAGATCTATTTCTTTCAGTTCTGCATTTTGGATGATGCATTGTGACTAAGACTTTTTTTCTGCTCTTCAGAATATTTCAGGCTTGCAAACTGAGGCCCAAGTTGTTGGACTGGAACCAATCAGCACCTATTCTGTCAGCATATCTGCCTTTACCAAAGTTGGAAATGGCAATCAATTCAGTAATGTAGTAAAATTCACAACCCAAGAATCAGGTTAGACACGGCTTTTTGACCCTACAATGCTTGATTTGAAATTTGTCATGTTTCCCTTTGCTTTCTCAGTCGATAAGGTAAAGTATCAGCATTTACTTGTTCAAGGGAAGTTGAAGTTCAGTGCTTTAAGGCTAGGCTGGGCCTTGTTGTGTGCCATCACATAGACACATGTTTAGGAGCTCCCTAAATATGGTGCGGTGGGCTAGGAATCCGACTGCAGAAGCTCAGGTCACTGTGGGGTGTGGGTTCAGGCCCAGATCAGTGGGTTAAAGGATCCAGTGTTGCCGCAGAAGCATCATAAGTTGTAGCCGCAGCTCAGGTTGGATCCCTGGCCCAGCATCTTCCACGTGCTGTGGGTATGGCCATTAAAAGAGAAATAAGTAGAACCACATTTATACATGATTTTTATCTTGAACTGAGGAAGTAGAGTAAACAGCTAGTTTAGGAACAAAGTGGGCTTCTAGAAATGTGTGAAAATCACCTCATTCTTAGTACCATCTGAGACAGCTGGGGAAGAAAGAAGAAACGAAGCAGTGGTCGCATTTAACAGGTTGAGTTACATTTTCACGGAAAGACATCTATGGTTTTCTTCAAGAAGCTTTGTCGTGAAGGTCACTGTTGAGTGCGTAAGCCTCTCTTTACCCCATGGTCCATTTGCAGCGTATGGAGGGGACGGTGAGGTCCATGTAATGTCATTGGTCTCATTAAACAACTTCCCTGTGTTCACGAATGTGTCCCAGCTCAACTTCGTGTATGAGTAGTTTTCACTTCTTACTGATTTAGCGGTGGCTCTGCAACGTACTTTGCTTTCTCTCACCTGGATCATATGTTTAAAGGCACCTCTTCCTCACTTTTTTAGGGGGTCAGTGATTATTGAGAAAGCCCAAGATCCTCTTCTAGTTATTTTTCCCCGGCACCTCTTGATGCATTTCCTTTTTGTTTTTATTAAATCTCTAAATGGAAATTAGAGCCCACTCACTGGTGACTTGATCATTTTGCATTAATTTATAAATACCTAATACTATTTTTTGTCGTGGCATGCCTATATGCCTAGCTAAGTACATAGTATTCGTAGTGGATAAAAGTTCATGCTCTGAATGCAGTGAGAGTGTCTGGATTTGAGTCCGAACTCTGTGACTTAGTAGTTGTGCAACCTTGGCAAAGGCATGGTTTGTACCTTGAGCTCCCCGAGCCTTTATATATTTAACTGGAAAGAAACACAAAAGTTAGCAGTAGCCACCACAAAGGCTGTTGTGAGAAATGTGTGTAACGGTTCATATACAGCTCTTACTAGAATGTCCGACACACGAGTACTCAAAAAATATTCTTTTATCCTCACTTGCCCCGTTCCCATGTTTCAGATGATGAAGCCAGGATTCAGGCAGATAAGATGAAAAGGGCTGAGAAAATTAGTGAATAAACTGAACTTGACCGTTAGGCTCTGACCTCTAGTGAAAAGTGGACACGACCATAGGAAATGCATATTATAAATATAATTACCATAGAAAAATGTTAAACCCATAAGTAAATAGTTATACATATATCAGATTAATGAATATCAAGACTAATCTTTAGACAGTGCTCTGTAAGCCAATACATATTTTTTTACCAGTAAAATAAAATAATTCCACAAAATTCTATGCCTCGATTGGTTGAATAAAAGAAAATTTTCTACTTTACATGTTTCAATACCAGCTGATTTATTAATGGTTTTTAGGTTTACTGAGTCACTGAAATAGATGTTCATAAAATTCAGGCTTATAATCTAAATTTAAGCAAATTATCAACTATCTCTTAATTTATTTTATGAAAATATTGGTATATGTTTTTGAAAATAAGGAAGCAAATTAGTAACAACATTTAACTGCCAGAACCCTGGATCAGCCAAGAAATTGTCTCTTTAATTTTAAATACCACACGCCCCCCTAAGTTATTCTCCTTTAGTTCTGATGCCTTTATTTTGCAGAAGAAGAATGGTTTGTAAAGATAGAAATTTAGGCCAGGGTTGAGAACTACAGGTAAGTTAAAGGTTACTTGAATAGTCCTTTTAATAATTATGCTTTTGGACAGATTGTCAGGTTTTTTTTTTTTTTTCCACTGTTTGCTGTCTTAATCCATAAATTGACCATATGCTAATTTTCTTTATAGCATCCTCTTTTTTTACTGTAACAAGGAAAGCCATGCTAACATTTGGGGATATTGCACAATCAGACATTTCCTGAGAAGGAACCTCTCTCTGTGTCCCTGGCAGGTTGGGGTATTTCTTGTCAACCAAATCTACCAAATATAGTGGGCCTATAAGAAACTGGATACTTCCAAGTAAATTCAGAGTTCTAGAAAAAGCTGAGACTGAATTAAAAACTGGTGCTGATTATCTTTTCTCCAATAATATTTTATTATTATTATCATTTCTGTCTTTTGGGGGCCACCCCTGCAGCATATGGAAGTTCCCAGGCTAGGTGTCAAATTAGAGCTATAGCTGCAGGCTTACACCACAGCCATAGCAGTGCCAGATCCAAGCCACATCTGTGACCTACACCACAGCTCGACCTACACCACACCAGATGCTTAACCCACTGAGGGAGGCCAGGAATTGAACCCGTATCCTCATAGATGCTAGTTGGGTTCATTACCACTGAGCCACAATGGGAACTCCTCTCCAATGATTTTTAAAAAGTACTGAGGAAGCAGGTATTCACGATTCTTTCAAAGAAGCCGTCTGGATATATAAGCAACACCTCTAATTTAGTACACATTTCCTAGTTCTGTTAGGCCCAGATGTGCCACATCAGTGAGACACCTACATCTACACTTTGCATTAAAAAGGTCTATAATAAAGTGCTCTTGGAGTTCCCTGGTAGACTAGTGGTTAAGGACTTGGCATTGTCACTGCTGTGTCTTGAGTTCAATCCCTGGCCTGGGAACTTAGGCATGCCATGAGCGTGGCCAAAAATTAAAAACAAAAACAAAAACAAAAAGTGTTGTTAAGACTGCTCTGTCCTGATTAAGAGATGAAGAGGGCAGGATTCAACCATAGGCCTGAGCTCATACGCCTGAGCTTGAGGCTCGCTACACATTTGCTTCTGAGGATTTGAAGATGTGATTGATGCTTGGGCCTAAGGGAATGTTGAGTGATGGATTTAGTATTGTAAGCACTAACATGGTAACAGAAAATGGGCCAATCGCCATTTGATTCAGCTTATGTTCACCTTTGGAGCACATATCGAAAGGTTGATATGTTAAATTTTCATTCTGTCTCTTCTGCTATATACGTAATTTTACCTAGCAGTCACATAATGAAATCATGTATTGACTTATGTATGTGGAAATTATAACTATGGGTATTTGCTTCTCTCTTAAGTTCCAGATGTTGTGCAGAACATCCAGTGTGTGGCAACTAGCTGGCAGTCAGCTTTAGTGAAGTGGGATCCACCCAAAAAGGCAAACGGAATAATTACACATTACCTGATAACAGTTGAAAAGAATGCTACAAAAGTCTTTCCTCAAGATCACATGCACACATTCATGAAACTTTTTGCCAATACCTCATATGTCTTTAAAATAAGAGCTTCAACTTCGGCTGGTGAAGGTGATGAAAGGACATGCAATGTCAGCACACTACCTGAAACAGGTAACTGCATGTGAAACAGGTAATTTACATGAAAGAGATAACTAACCTGAAACATGTAACTATCCCTGGACTGTGTCATTCGTTTGTCAGTAACATTGGTAACCTTTATAGCATGTTAAACCAAAACTATAAAAGACGTATTAAAAAATCTAACATACGTTTTTATTCTACACATTTTTACCTCAGGACCAGCTGTATGGTACAATGAACCACCTCTACATCAATGGGAGATTAAAGGTGGAAAAAAGGAAAAAATCTGCTTTATTGTGTTTTTACAAGTATATTTCTTATTATACAAACAACATATTTACTGATTTATGCTTTACCATTATTGAAAATAGGACATAAATATGTAACACACACACACACACACAAATATGTCTCTTTTTTTTTTAGGACTGTACCCTGCAGCCTTTGGAAGTTCCCATGCTAGGGGTCCAATTGGAGCTGCAGCTGCTGGCCACAGCCACAGCCACGGCACCGGCACCATGGGATCCAAGCTGCATCTGCAACCTATACCCCAGCTCCTGGCAATGCCAGATCCTTAACCCACTGAGCAAGGCCAGGGATCAAACCCACATCCTCATGGATACTAGTCAGGTTCATAACCTGTTAAGCCACAACAGGAACGCCTATATGTCTTTTATTTAAATTGCTTTTATAGCATTCTGGATACTTTCTTGAATTCCGTAGTTGCAGTGTCAGACTCACTTTCCTCTATTTCCTTCTTTTTATACCAGCCTTTATCTTTTATATTATTGGATTAAAATGCAGAAGGAAACTGTCGTGCTCCTTCATTCGTGATCTGTCCTACGTCGTAATCTCCTTCGTCTTCTGCTTTTCTCCTCGTTAATAGTAAATGAAAACCTGATTCCTTTCTGATAACACCACTTCCATGGAGGTCCTCCCTCATGGAGACTGGGGGTATTGACATGATCGTTTACCTCTAGCACATCTAGATCCTTTGTCTTAGAAATCTCTTTTAATTCTTCCATCCTTTTGAAATTAGTATCACCCAGTCTTACTCCACTTTTCTGTATTCGAGGCTGTAGGCAGAGCTTCAAGACACAGTGTACCTTCTCTCTGATTTCAGCATCCAGATCAGCATCCTTTTCTTCTCATCCTTACAATCCCTTCTTCACACTTCAGTATTTTTGCTCTTCATCTGGAATGGATGCATTTCACCTGTTATCTCAAACCATGTCTTTGTGACTCATCTTTCAGGAGAGTCCCAGTTCAGAAGGGATCCCACTTTTTTTTTTTTCCACTAGACAGGGACTGATGAATAATGCTGGTGAAAAATAGAAATTCAACTTTAAGTTTTCTAACAAATGAATGTTAGAGATTTTAACTGAGGACTTGGTTGGTATAACAACCCTAAACATATCCAGGTAGGCATTTATGTTACATGAATTTTCTTTCTCTTCCTCACTTTTCTATACCTGTTCTCTCTAATCAGTGGGAGATCAAGCCTTACATTTTTATGTGAGGGATTCTTTCTCCCATTTCACCTACATATAATTAGATTTCTCAATTCATTTCTGCCATGGCTCTGCAACTTGCCCTTTCTTCTTCTTTTTTAAAAATGATTTTCATTTTTTCCATTATAATGGGTTTGCAGTGTTCTGTCAATTTTCTACTATACAGCAAAGTGACTCAGTCACACTTACACGCATATATTCTTTTTCTCACATTATCCTCCATCATGCTCCATCACAAGTGACTAGATATAGTTTTCAGTGCTACACAGCAGGATCTCATTGCTTATCCATTCCAAATGCAATAGCTTGCATCTATTAACCCCAGATTCCCAGTCCATCCCATTCCCTCCTCCCCCTTGGCAACCACAAGCCTATTCTCCAAGTCCATGAGTTTATTTTTGGTGGAAAGTTTTAGTTTGTGCCGTTATCTTAGGTTCCAGATATAAGTGATATCACATGGTGTTTGTCTTTCTCTTTCTGACTTACTTCACTTAGTATGAGGGTCTCTAGTTCCAACCATGTTGCTGCGAATGGCATTATTTTGTTGTTTTTGATGGCTGGGTAGTAGTCCATTGTGTATATACACCACATCTTAAACCATTCATCTGTCGATGGACATTTAGGTTATTTCCATGTCTTGGCTATTGTGAGTTGTGCTTCAGTGAACACATGTTGCCCCTTCTCCTTCAACATGACTGCCCCCCTATTTTATATCAGACTTACTGCTTCCTGTAATACCACCTTAAAGTAGACTTATCATCCCTTCTCACCCATCCTGTCCATCAGTATCATCTTTTCACTCATTTACTCGGATTGAATTGATTCTAACATACAATTTAGAGTAGGTATGTGTCAGCTGGTGAATTTTTTATCTGAAGGGTAAGAATTAGATACGCAGATTTAGGTATCTGAAGCATAGAGGTGACAATGAAAGGGACTCTGTGTAGGAGATGACCCAGGGTGCCCCAAATGTGTTGCTCATTCTCATTGTGTACCAAACATACCCCAGAATATATCACCAATTAGAATCTGACTTCTATCGAGCTTTCATTCTTTTTTAATATTTATTTATTTACTTATTTTTCTTTTCTAGGGCCACACTCACAGCATTTGGAAGTTCCCAGCCTAGGGGTTGAATAGGAGCTGTAGCTACTAGCCTGTGGCACAGCCACAGCAATGAAGGATCTGAGCTGTATCTGAGACCCACACCACAGCTTATGGCAATGCTGGATCCTTAACCCACTGAGCGAGGCCAGGAATCAAACCCACATCCTCATGGATACTATTTGGATTCTTTAACCACTGAGCCATGACAGGAAGTCCTAGCTTTCATTCTTATATTCTTCCTCTACATCTCTTCATGTAGCTGATGATTGCAGCCAGACTTCATTTATTCAGCACATTTGATTTTGCATGTTCAATTCAAAAACATTTATTAAGCACCTGCTATAACAATTGATTAGATTTTCTTCTTTAAACATATCCAATACCTTATCACCATCACATTGCTTTGCTTCCAGTGGCTATACTGCCTTTCTATGTTACACAAAATTGTATTCATTCTTAAAAGTCAGCTTAAATGTGTGTGTGTGTGTGTGTGCGCGCATGTGTGTGCCTGGAAGTCTTCAAAGACATACTAAGCTGTAAAACTTCAGATTCCTGGACTTCACCCTAGACTTGCTGAACCACAACCTCAAGAGATGAAGCCTGAGAGTTGCTGTCATGGCTCAGCAGAAACTAATCTGACTAGTATCCATGAAGACTTGAGTTTGATCCCTGGCCTGGCTCAGTGGGTTAAAGTGTTGCTGTGAGCTATGGTATAGATGGCAGACCTGGCTCGGATCTGACATTGCTGTGGTTGTGGTGTAGGCCAGTGGCTACAGGTCTGATTCGACCCCTAACCTGGGAACCTCCTTATGCCATGGGTATGGCCCTAAAAAGACAAAATAAGTAAATAAAAATTAAAAAATAAAACAAGTGAAAAAAAGAAAACGATGAAGCCCAAGAATTTTTAAGAAAAATTTTATTGGAGTATAGTTGACTTATACAGTTGTGTTAGTTTTAGGTGTACAGCAAAATAATGAGTTCTACATATACATGTATCCATTCCTTTTCAGCAAGAAGCTGTAGTGTTAAGTATCTCTCCAGATGATCTGATGCTCCGTAAATTTAGGGAAATACTAGGGTAAATTATTCAGGAATTTTGATGGCAAGTGATATGTGGCAGTGAGGACAGGCAAACAGTGTCAGCGAGGTCCAGAAAGGGGTAGCAGGTGTTTCCCCAGTGGGTGGGCAGCAGATCATTGTGATGCAGAGTCTGAAAGGAGGAAATATGTGCACATCCAGGCAGGTGGTCTCCATCAGGGTGGCCTAGGACCAGGTAAAATAATGATCATTGGAGGGGAGCTGAGTCTCAGGGAAGTGGACACAAAAGACAGGACAATAATTCTGAGATAAATGAGGGCTTCAGGACTCAAGAACCAAGGCAGAGGACTCTTAGTATTGACTTCGCTGGTACTCATGGTGATTGCTTAGCTGCAGGAATGAGGCAGGGTTTCAATGAGTAGAACTGAGATATATAAAGTAGCCATGTGTATTTGATGGAAAGACACCTGAACTTAAGGATAAGTCTTTGTAAAAAAAAAAAAATTCTTTTATTAAGATTGAATTGGATTTTAACTCAGGATTAAAAGACCACATCAGGAGAGACTGAAGGGATTCTAAATCAATGAATTAAGCAGCTATTGGGCATTTTGTGTTATGTACTCTCTTACTACTGAAGAAAACTATTTCTCAGAGTTTGGACTTCTGACTCTCTGTATCAGAATATACATTCCTTCAGACCTATGGAATCTTAATTGAAAAAATAAGACTCAGGGATTTTCATTTAAACAAGATACATGGTGAGAGAGTGCTGCAATTTGAGAACTGCTCTATTCCACTGTAAATTCTTTGCTGTGGAGACTGTCATTTGTCTTTGTTTTACTCAGTTCTTAACGGAGGACCTTGGGCAATATAGACACATTTTTGTAGAAGAAAGAAATGTAATTGTTTTCTCATGAAATTGGTAATTTTTCATAAGGGTTTTACTCCCCTGAAAAAAATGTATATATTTGCCTTTTAGGGCTGCACCTGCAGCATATGGAGGTCCCAAAACTAGGGGTTGAATGGGGGCTGCAGCTGCCAGTCTACACCACAGCCACAGCAACCCATGGTCCACACCACATCTGCGACCCACATCACAGCTCACGGTCACTGAGCGAGGCCAGGGATCGAACCTACATCCTCATGGATGCTAATCAGGTTTGTTATCACTGAGCCACAACAGGAACTCCTCCTGCGATATGTTATTTTCACATTTCCATCAGACGAAGTTACAGATATTTTTTTGCCCAGGCAAATGTAAAAGTGTATTTTTTCAATTAAGGAGAGTCATTCACATGAAACATGAATATTAATTGCTGCTTCAGAAATATTCAAATGATTTTTTTTCATTTTTAAAATTAGTTTTCAGGTCTAGTATGTAATTTATTTATGATTATAATATTGGGTAAAAATTTTTCTTTATCTGAGTTCACATGAATTGTTTGTTGATGAGACATTAGTAAGAACTGGAGATTCATTGTTCAGAATGGAAGCAGTTTTATAGCTGTTGCAAACTTCTAATTTATGGGGTCTAAGATTAGTCACAGTGTAAAGTCAGCTCTGAGTCACTGACTCTGTGCTTACTTCTGACATAAAGTAAAATCAAATTTGGCTCACTCCCTCACTGCCTAGTCTCTGACCTTAACATTCCTTCCAGGGATTATTTGGTGTTTTTCTCAGTGTAAACTTGGTCATATCTGGGCACAGTTAAACATGCATCGTGATGATCAAATTTATGAGGAGATTAGTGTTCAGTGTCTAAACAGGTTCCATTGTCACAAACACATTGAAATAGGGCAAATACAGATGAAGGCCCCCAAACCTGGTAATTTTATCAACATTTTGTGTCCAAATATATTATATGCACCAATAAAAATACTATAGCAAGTTCATATGCCTGCAAGACTTAGCTTTGAAAATCTCAAATTCGAAATGCATGCACGTACCTATATTATTTTGCAATCTTAGTAAATGTGGTGATTTAATATCGAGTGTGAAAACTTGTTCTTTTTTCCGGAAGATGATTTTATAGTTTGGATTTATTTAAAGCTCTTCCAAGTTCAGTAATTTAAAATCAAAAGAGGAAAATAAGCTACATCTTTTGGAGGCCCAAAACTTAATTGAGGGAAGGTGAAATACGCAGTTATGGTTTTTAGGGGTGTCATTTTCAGCAGTGATTTCTTTTTTTTTTTTTTTTTTTTTTGTTGTTGTTGTTGTTGTTGTTGCTATTTCTTGGGCCGCTCCCGCGGCATATGGAGGTTCCCAGGCTAGGGGTTGAATCGGAGCTGTAGCCACCAGCCTACGCCAGAGCCACAGCAACGCGGGATCCGAGCCGCGTCTGCAACCTACACCACAGCTCACGGCAACGCCGGACCCTCGACACACTGAGCAAGGGCAGGGACCGAACCCGCAACCTCATGGTTCCTAGTCAGATTCGTTAACCACTGCGCCACGACGGGAACTCCCTAGCAGTGATTTCTTTATTAGCTTTTTGGCCAGTAGGAGTAAAAGGCACTTAGAGGGACTCACTGGAAGTCCACTGAGCTTGCAGATGTATCAGTGGATCAGGACTGAATGGGGGTGTGTTTATCTTCCCTGGTTTTTATCCACTTCTACTCTTGGTTCTTTCAAATATCTCTGACTGTTTAATGGCATATATGGAGACTCTCAATCCTCTTCTCCAAAGCCATGACCTCCATTCTCCTAACAATTATTTAAGAAATGCATTTGTTTGGTCCTTTATCTGGATCCCTCTTTCATGGACGTCTCTGAGCAATGTAGAGGTTACTGGGCAAACCCAGATCATGACTATATCTGACTTCCATTTACCAGCTTTTTAAAAAAATAAATATTTACATCACTTATAAGAGTTCAGATCCTTCTTAAATACCATATATAGATTGATGTAGGTGGCAAAAGTGTTTCTCCAGGTTGCAAATTGATGTACTAATTCCAAAGTCCACTTCCTGCTTTGTCTGTGTCCCACTGACACTGCTCTCCTCATGTGAGATGAAGAGCAGTCAAATGAGCAGGGAAATCATGCGATCCCATTTGTTCCTAAGCTAGTGAACTGGCACGCTCTACTTACCAGTCAGTAATTGCTGAAAGCACAAAAGCCATTATAGTTGACTGTCACAGATCGGAGAGAAAGAGCTGTAACATTCTATTTTAATTGGAGTTCAAGAGTTCTATAAAGTGTATTTCACACAGATTTAAGTATTAAATGCAATACTTTTCTTAAAAGTGAACGTCAAGTGAGAAGTATTTTTAATACTTGTGGTGTGTGGAACATTTGACCAATGTGTGTGCTTATTTCATACTTACTAGGCCAGGATCTGTTTGGGGTTCAAGTCTGGATCCCAGATGCCATGGGTGATCTCAGCTCTGCAGGTCCAAATAATTCCACCATTATTGCAAAGACATAGCAAATAAGTATAAATCAGTTAAACACAAGCCTACATCAATATGTTAGTTAATTGTGTGGACTGAAGATTCAAATAAGAATTCAAGAGGAATGCATTTTATTGAAGGCTGTACGGAAGAAGTGGGACAGGAGTTGGATGTTCCAAGCCTTTGGAATTTATAGTGAAACCATAGTGGTTTCATTCCTAAATAATTGGTTATTTGTGACTACTTTTTTTCCTTGTTGGGTTCACTAGAAGTTTGTCGACTTTATCTTTTCAAAGAACCAATTTTTTGTTTAATTGATTTAAATTGCCACAGCTCATCTAATATGAAATAGATAATCTGAATAGCCCTACAACTATTAAGGATATTAAATCTGTAATGGTTTCTTTCAAGAGAGCACCTCTACATTACTGCCATGTGTGGGCAGAAATTGAAAGACAGACATACAAACAGAAAAGAAAAGGAAAAGAAAGGAAAGGAAAGAAAAAAGGAAAAACAAAAACAATGCAGCCTAGCAAGACAGAAAACTTTTGGACCACAACAGCTCTATCCAAATACTACAGAAAAAAGCTGTGGCCCCACCCCTCCCATGACAACAAAGACCCAATGAAGAACCTCGTCTTCTGCTTTCAATAGCCAGTAATGAGGTACCCTAACCATCCTTGATAGACTGGGGTCAGCAAAGGCAAGATAGGGAGCCAGAACTTCTACCCTTTCTGGAGGTAGTAAGACTCTTCCACTGTGTCAGTGGAGAACATGTGGGGAGCTGTAATGAGGCACTCCTATCCTTCTCAGTGGAAGCCTCATGGGCAGCCCTCTTTCTCATGCTCTCCCAGCATCCTCCTCTAGGGTGTCAGCACAGGCCAAGTGCGGAACTTGGATTTCTGCAATCAAATTGCACCTTTGATAAACTGTATTTTCATTTCATATCAATTCAACAATATTATATTTTTACAAGATGTTCCTATTGAGGGAAACTAGACGAAGGGAATACAGGATTTCTCTATATTCTTATAGCTGCATGTAAATCTACAACTATCTCAAAATAAAAATTTAATTAAAAATATACCCCAGAAAATATTTTACCACATAGTTGTCCAAAAATAATTTGTGTAATATCACAAGCAATGCAATGCAACATATACCAGTGCAATCAATATGTAGAATATTTCAGCGAGAGCAGTTTCTCATGTTGCCCTTTCATAGTCACACCCAATTCCTTCCCACCTTCCTTTCACCTCCCCCGACAATCACTAGCCTCCGTTTTCTTTAATAGTGTCATTTCAAGAATGTTATATAAAATTTTTTTGCATTGATTGACATGTTCATATGATTTTATTTTTTAGCTTGTTAATATGGTAGATTACATTGATTTTCCTAATATTGAACAAGCCTTTGGTCTCTGGAATCATCCCATTTGATCATGGTATGCTTATTTTTATTTATCACTGATTTCTACTTGCTAATACTTTATTAAGGATTTTTTGCCTCTGTCCATATTGGTCTGGAGTTTTATGGGTTTTTTCACTATCTTTATCCAGTTTCAGAATCAGTATCAGGGAATACTAGCTTTCCAGCACAAGTCTCTTCTAAGTTCTGGAAAAGATTGTGTAAAATTGGTGTTAATTTTTCTTTAAATATTTGGTAGTGTTCTCTGGTGAAAATATCTAGGCATGGAGGTCTCTTTTTGGGGAGTTTGAAAAGTATGTTTAAGTTCTCTCAAGATCTTTGGTAGCTTAAGGATTATTTTGTAGAAGTTTAGACTCAGTAGAAGATGATGCTGGGTTTTGAAGCTTGGGTTTCATAGGCAGGTAGACTTGTGTTTGCTTAGATTATCTGATATAGAACAATAAAATAGCCAAGTTCTAAATTTTCTTTTTTGTTGTTCTTCAGTATGCTATGAGAAAGTATCAGTTGTGTGTATCAAAGGACATCTTCTTTTTATTTGACTTATCTTAGGTGGTGGAAGTTAGGGAGATCTGATACTATGGGTATACTAAAGCACTCATGGTAGGCTGCTGTGTGGCCCCATCCCTATTCATGAAAATAGTGAGATTTATACAGAGGAGTAAATAGGAATTCTAAGATACATCTAGGGAAGACACACATCAGGGGTCAGGCTGAGATCGAAGCATGAAAGTAGTACAGGATGTTGTATTGAGGAGTATAGGAGGTGAGGTGAGTTTCTTGGGTTTTCTTTTCCTCATATATCCCAGAAGCCAGCAATTTCCAAATGCCACCAGCTCAGACCAGAAAGACCCCAGTAAAAGTCTGCTCCCTGTACCTGAATAGTTCAAAAGCATCTATATACTTAGAACCTAAATATCCCTGCACAAATTACTGAAATTCATGTGGTGGATCTGAGAAATTGGGAACTCTGCTAAATTTCGAGTAAGAAGCGACGTAAGCAATTCTGAAATCATGAATTTTTTGGCCGTTCTCCTAAATCTCTTTAGATAGAGGACCTGAATTTGCCCACTCTATAATGAATCTATTTCTTTCTTTCCTTTTCTGTGTTTTTCCTTGGGTCCTGAGTTCTCTCTTTGCTTTGCCTTCTCCTCCTCCTTTCACGGTCTTCTTATGTTTGTTCTATGTTTGGCATCCACAGATTTAGTTATAATTAGAGGACGGAATTAGAGGAACACATCTACTCCATCTTCTTCAAAACCTGAAGTTCAATATCATGTATGTTTAATATCACGTATGGTACCCTTTTAATCCATATATTCAGGATTAAGTTATTTAATACATGTGAGGTACTCTGCCAGGGGTGACAGGGAAGACTATGATGAAACAAAATTATTTTCTTGTGCTTTTAAAATTTAAAATTATGTGATTTTAGATCTTCATTGGATTTCAGAGATAACCTCATTCAGTCATTTCATTTTGCAAACATGGGAAATGAAGCACAGAGGTTTAGTGTCTATTGAGTGTGCTTTAACTTATTTTTAGAACTCTTACTAACCCAGAACTCTTTCTACTATATTGTGATACTTTTCTTACTTTAGAAATTCAGCAGATCTTTTGTGTTGGCATTAAACGATATTTCTAGCATTATTTCACAATAGCTAAATAGATTAATTATAGAGTGGGGAAATTCAGGTCCATCATATGAATTTCATTAATTTGTGCAGAGATATTTATGTTCTAAGTATATAGAGTCTTTTGAACTAGTAAGGATTTAAAATTTACAAAAACCTACAGTTATATTCTCAAATATGTGTTTGACCTATGTGAGTTAATAAAATCCATAAAATACTGAAGCCATTTTGGGAAATTTTACAGTTTCTAGACATATATTTTTTTATCCTGGATCAGTTCCAAAGGTGTAATGTTTGCTGTTATGAAATTATCTTAGGTATCAAATTCTAAATTATAAATTTAAAGGTCCTTTTAAATATAATTCCTTTTGTAAAAAAAAAAAGTGAATTCAAGTTACTCTGTGTAATTCTGCTTGACCCCATTGATGCTCTAATACCTTTCATTAAGTAGACTCCAGGCAACCACTCTTTTTTCTTCATCCCAGCTCCAGCTAAAGCCAGCTGTTCTTCAAGCAACATTTTATTAACTTATTTAGGAACTGGGGCATATCTTGTTACCCTATTTTCCATTCCTGTCCTATGCAGCTGTAGCTGATACTTTTCATAACAGCCTTTATGTATCAACCTCCTCCCCCATTTCACCTCATTTTCTTCCTACTCTCTTTTACTTCACTTTTTAAGTAAATTATGCATGTTCATGTGTGCATGTAAAACCCTTCTTTTTTTCTTTCTTCCTGATAACCATTTAACTTGAAACTTCAGAAATGTGCTTTTTGTTTCTCTGAGATTCTGAACTTCAGGGGAAGTATGTACTAATGGTGTAAAAACTCTGAAATGTAGAATAAATGAGTGTTAATGATAGAAACTAACAATATTATATTAATGTAGCAACTTAAAAATCAGTGCAGTATGAATGTAAAGTCTTCAAACAGAGTAGGTTGTGCAAATTATTATTTATTTCAACTTAGTGAATTTCAGATATAAATTTTACGCACTATAAGACAACAACTTTTGGGGAAGAAACTATTTTATAAGACATGCAAAAGTAGCAGAAACTATGTAATGGAAAACTTCCAAAATTCAAATAAAGTAATATTTCTTATTCTATTAATGTTATTATTATAGTTTAGATATTCATAACCTATTATCACTGCATCCTTGAGTCACCAATTAGTTCTGTGAATTAATACCTTATTAGGAAGAATTATTACTTTAAAAACAATTTCCCCAGTGTTAGAAACATACTAAATATTATTCCATATGGATAAAAAGGGAAATCTATATCTATACCAATTAAAAGATATGTTAAAAATCAATAGCCCAATTTTCTGATATTAGTTACTGATTAAGTTAACCTACTTTAGATTGGATTTTTTAAAAGCCAAGATTCCATTTGTAATTTTTTAACTCAACTGAATTAAGTTAATATTTGTACATATGAGATGTACATTTTTAAAGTTTATGCTTGAAATTTAAAACTAAGTTTGTATTTAGAATGTTATTACAATGAAAGTACTGCATATGACATGCTCTCTAGAAGCTGGATAAATTGCTATTCTCACAGGTACTATTAGGAAATTTGCCTGAAGATTGAACAGTTACCAAAAGAGAATTGAAAGTAGTTTTTGACATATTTGTACTAGTCTATAAGTCTTCTTCTTTTCTAGTATGGATATAAAAGAAATACAATAAAGCTAATGATTTTTTCCATGTCTATATTTATAAAATATTAGGTAGAAAGAATTAGTGTCTATGTACTATAATATATGACTTACTTTGAATATTATTGCTACACTTTTAGGGGAAAGATTTTTTCTTTTCATTTTTTAATGCTTTTTTTAATTGTGGGAAAATATTTTATACAGTGAAATGCACAGAACATAATTGTAAAATTAAATGAGTTTCCACACATGCATATGGCCATGTAGCCACCACTCAACAACATACGAAATTTCTATCCTACACAGAAAGTTCCCTTGTTCACCCCTCCCCAAGGCAACTGCTTTCCTGATTTCAATCAACATAAATTAGTTTCAGTTGTTCTTGAGCTCCATGCTCTTTTATGTCTGGTCTGTTTCTTTCAACATAATTGTGAAACTCATGTTGTTAAGGGTATAATAATTTGTTCTTTTTACTGTAGAGTCATTTACCATTATATGCATATCCCACTGTCTCTGTGTCTCTTTTCTTTAGATGGACATGTGGATTGCTCCACACTAAGTGTTATAAATAAAACTGCTCTAGATATTTTTGTATAACACTTTTTTGTGGAATTGCTGGACCTTAGTCTAGATACATGTTTAACTGCTCAAGAAACTGATGATTTTCTAAAGTGGTTGTACTAATTTAAATACTCAACCAAGAGCATTGTATGAGAGTTCTAATTGTTTCTCAGTATCAGCAAAATTTGGTGTTATCCATCTTTTTAATTTTAGACAGTCTAATTGGTTATATAATAATTTCTCTTTAAATTTATAATTAAAATTGTAAGTTTAATTTTCATTTCAGTGATGATTAATGATGTTAAACCCTTTAACATGGTTACTGATGGTTCTTATAAAGGGAGTCTCTGCTTTACCTTACCAGATGTGGGACCATAAAAATGACTGTGAAGGTGTCTGTAAAATGTGTGCAAAGCAACCCTAGTAATTGGTAGGGAAAATGATTGTTCCATAATCTTCACCATTTTGTCACTGCATTAAAAACTCTTTTACTCTGTTATAAACATAGAAGAAATGAAAAAAAAGCAAAACTATTTATTTGTTGCACTTGTAAATTAAAACAGAACTACTGAGGATGAAAGCATTTGATTTCTTTGTTAAAAACTTATCAAGAATGGTTGCTTTCTTTTTGTCATTGTTAAGCTTATCATATAGAGAGAATATTTTTTCTATGATTTGGTAATTTTTATCAAAGTTTAACACCTGTTTTGGGCAGACAGGTGTTATTTAGTTAAACCATAGAAACAGAAATTCAAAGCATATTAGAGCATTGTTCTATTGTTTGGGGGAAGTTTCTGTCAAGTCTTTAGCCCATTTTTATTGAGTTGTTTTTCTTTTTAGTATTGAGTTATAGAAATTCTTTATGTATTTTGAATACAAGTCTTTTATCAGATGTATGTATAAGAAATATTATCCCTTTGGAGTTCCCGTCATGACTCAATGGTTACCGAATCCGACTAGGAACGATGAGGCTGCGGGTTCGATCCCTGGCCTTGCTCAGTGGGTTAAGGATCTGGCGTTGCTGTGAGTTGTGATGTAGGTTGCAGACGCGGCTCGGATCCCACATTGGACCTAGAGTTGCTGTGGCTCTGGCGTAGGCCAGTGGCTACAGCTCCAATTAGACCCCTAGCCCGGCAACTTCCATATGCCACAGGATCGGCCCAAGAAAAGGCAAAAAGACAAAACAAAAAAAAAAAAAAAAAAAGAAATATTATCCCTTAGTAAATGGCTTGACTATTTCCTTAATGATACTTTTGGGTGAACAGATTATTTTAATTAAGATGAAATCCAAACTAGCAATTTTAAATTTCACATTAGTACATATTTGGTCCTAAGAAATATTGTTCATTTCAAAATCATGAACATACTACCCTGCCTTTTACTCTAGAAATTTTATGGTTTTAGCTTTTACATTTATATCCACAATTCATCTCAAATGTTACGTATATGTATAGTCTGAGTTATGATTTAAAGTTCTTCTTAAATATATGTATTCATTTTTTCTGAAACTGTTTTTAAGCCTTTCCATTTCCCTATTGAATCACCTTGCTAGCTCTGTTAAAAGTCAGCCGACCCTGTGCCCTGGAATCTCTTTATGGAATATACTCTCTTCCATTGATTTGTATACTTTTATGGCGGTACCACACTCTCCTGATTACTGCTGTTTCTTATTAAGCTTTACAACAAATCTTCAAATCAGGTAGTAGGTTCTAAAATGTGTTCTTTTTCAATACTGTTTTAGCTATTTTGTCCTTAGCGTTTCTATGATCAGAATCATCTTTTTATTTTATTTAATTTATTTATTTTGTCTTTTTGCTATTTCTTGGGCCGCTCCCTCGGCATATGGAGGTTCCCAGGCTAGGGGTCGAATCAGAGCCGTAGCCACCAGCCTATGCCAGAGCCACAGCAACGCAGGATCTGAGCCGCGTCTGCAAACTACACCACAGCTCACAGCAATGCCAGATCGTTAACCCACTGAGCAAGGTCAGGGATTGAACCTGCAACCTCATGGTTCCTAGTCAGATTCGTAAACTTTCACCAAAAAGTTCTGTGGCATTTTAATTGAGATTGCATTGAACCTGTACATGGTTTTAGGGAGAAATGCCACCTAATATTGAGTTATCTAATCCATGAACATGGTATATGTCTCTACTTTTAGGTTCTAATTTCCTTCAGGAGTGCTTTGTAGTTTTTAGCAAACGAATTTTAACATGTCTTTTGTGAAAATTATTCCTAACTATTTGTTTTATGTCGTTTGAAATAGAAGTAAGTTTTAGTCACCAGTTGTTTGATGTAGAATCTAGAAATACAATTGATTTAGTATATTGGTACCGTATCCTACAACAGCTAAATTTGCTTTTTAGTCCCACAACGTTTTCTGCTATATATTGGTTTAGAATTTTCTACAATAAAAATGTCATTTCTTCTACAATTAAAGTCAATTTTATCTTTTTCTTTTTAAATTTGATGACTTTATTCCCTTATCTTGATGCACTGGCTAGACTGTCTGATAGTATATTAAGTAGAAGTGAGAAAAGCAGTTTGTTCCCAACTTGAAGGGGAAGCATCAGTACTTTACCATATTGTATGATGTGTGCTGTAGGATTTTGGTAGATGCCCACAGTCATATGCTTTTTTCTCTTTATTCTGTTACTGTGGCAAATTGCATGATTGATTTTTTAATATTAAATGAAATTTACATTTCTAGAAAAACCACACTTGCAGTATAACTTTATATATGTCTTGAGAAGTGTTGATGAATTTTATTAATTTTCAAAAGAACTAACTTTTGAACTTCTTAATTTTCTCTTTTATTTATCTGTTTTCTATTTCATTTAAGCCTCATCTTTACTATTTTCTTCCTTTTAAATATTTTGCTTTTAATACGCACTTCTTTTTCTGCTTCTTATGGTGAAAGTAAATATCATAATTTTTTTTGTCTTTACTTTCTCCCCCCCATTTTTATTGAGGTATGATTGACAAATAAACATTGCCTATATTTAAAGTGTATAATGCAGTGCTTTGATACATGTGTACATCATGAAATGATTCCCCCAGTCAAGCTAATTAACCTCTCCATCACCTCAGATATTTATCTTTTTTGTGTTTGTGGTGAGAATACCTAAGATCTAATCTGTTAACACATTTCAAGTATATAATACATCATTATTAACTATAGTCACCAGATTGTACATTAGCTTTTTATAATTTATTCATATAACTGAAAATTTTTACCCTTCGATCAGTATCTCATTATCCCCCCTACTCTCCTTCAGTCCCAGGAAACCACTGTTCTACTTTTTCCACAAATTTGATGTTTTTTAGAGTCCACACATTAGTAAGATCTTGCACTATTTATCTTTTTGTGTTTAGCTTATTTTACTTAGCAATGATTTTAAGCCTTTATTGTTTTCAAATATAATCATTTATAGCTATAAATCTCTTTCCAGTAATTATATATCACAAGTTTTGACTTTTCACTTTCAGATAAAAATATTCTCTATTTTCCTTTCAAATTTCTTCTTTGAACCATAGTTATTTAAAATATGTTTAATGCCTAATATTTGGGTCTCTCCTAGATATCCACATATCATCCATTTCTAATTTATTACCATTATCATTAGAGAATATGTCTGTAACACCTACTTTTTAAAAATCAGTTAGGACAGTTTCTATAGTTCAGCATTTAATTTATCTTGTTGGCTGTTCTTCCATGCTCACTTGAAAGTAACAGATATTCTTCAGTTGTTGTCTATGATGCTCTATGTATTAGTTCAATGTGATGGATAATTTTTGCAAATCTATAGCCTTACCTTCAGCAAAAATTGTTTTATCAGTTACTGATAATGTTAAAATATCCATATATATTTTGGATTTGTTCTTAAATTCTGTCAGTATTTTGTTCGTATACCTTAGAGATTTTTATTTAACGTGTACATATTTATTATTGTTGTAACTTCCTATTTAATCACAAACTGTTTCCTTTTCTGTTAAAACACTCCTTATCTCAAAGATTCTTTAGTTTGACAATAATATAGGCACATGATATTTCATTTACTCTTTGCATTGTAAGTTTTTTCCTATCCTAACTTTGAATCATTTGTATCATATTTAAACTGTGTGTCTAGTGGATAAATTATGTCTCTTATGGACAGCGTATAATTGAGACTCATTTTTTATCTTGCCCAACAATCTCTGCATTTTAAATGAGCATTTAATATATTTATATTTAAAGTCTTTATTAAGTTAGTTTAGTTCTGTTCTGTATATTTTTTCTATTTGTCCCAGCCTCTTTTTATTTCGTTGTTCTTTATTGCCTTCTTTTGGGTTAATTGAATAGTTTTAGTTTTCTCTTTTAATTTCTTTACAGGATTTTTATCTATACTTCTATGATATATTATTTTAGTTGTTGCTCAAGGGATTGCAATATGACTCCTTAGTTTATTGTTTATTCCTTTGTCTATTGTTATTTTTAAAAATTTTATTATAGTTGATTTACATTGTTCTGTCAGTTTCTGCTGTACAGCAAATTGATCCAGTCATACATCAGTACGCACTCTCTTTCATGTCCCATCACAGGTGATTGGACATAGTTCCCTGTGCTGTATAGCAGGACCTCATTGTCTATTCATTCTAAATGTAACAGTTTGCATCTACTAACCTGGAACTCCCAGTCCTACCCGTTCTCTTCCTCTCCCCCTTGGCAACCACAAGTCTGCTCTCCATATCTGGGGGTCTGTTTCTGTTCTGTAGATAGGTTCATCTGTAACATATTTTAGATTCAATGCATAAGTGACATCATGCAGTATTTGTCTTTCTCTTTCTGAATTACTTCACTTAGTATAAGAATCTGTAGTTGCATCCACGTTTCTGCAAATGACATTATTTTGTTCTTTTTTATGGCTGAGTAGTATTCCATTGTGTATATGTACCACATCTTCTTAATCCATTCATCTGTCAATGGAAATTTAGGTTATTTCCATCTTTTGGCTGCTATATAAATAGTGCTGCAATGAAGATAGTGGTGCATGTATCTTTTTCAATCAAAGTTTTGTCTGGGTAGATTGATGGTAGTTCTATATTTCGTTTTCTGAGGAACCTCCATACTATATTCCATAGTGGCTGTGCTAATACATTCCCACCAACATTGCAGGAGGGTTCCCTTTTCTCCATACACTCTCCAGCATTTGTTATTTGTAGCCTTATTAATGATAGCCATTCTTACCAGTGTGAGGTTGTACTTAATTTTAGTTTTGATTTGCATTTCTCTTTTTTTTTTCTTTTTTTTTTCTTTTTTTTTAATTTTATTTTCCCACTGTACAGCAAGGGGGTCAGGTTATCCTTACATGTATACATTACAATTACAGTTTTTCCCCCACCATTTCTTCTGTTGCAACATGAGTATCTAGACATAGTTCTCAATGCTATTCAGCGGGATCTCCTTGTAAATCTATTCTACGTTGTGACTGATAAGCCCAAGCTCCCGATCCCTCCCACTCCCTCCCCCTCCCATCAGGCAACCACAAGTCTCTTCTCCAAGTCCATGATTGATTTTCTCTTATGATTAGTGATGTTGAGCATTTTTTCTTGTGCTTGTTGGCCATCCGAATATCTTCTTCGAGAAATGTCTTTTTACGTCTTCTGGGTTGTTTGCTTTTTGAGGTTGAGCTGTATTAGTTGTTGCTATATTTTGGAGATTAAGCCCTTGTCAGTTTCAGCATTTGCAGCTGTTTTCTCCCATTCTGTAAGTTTCCTTCCCTCCCTCCTTTTCTTTCTTTCTTTCTTTCTTTCTTTCTTTCTTTCTTTCTTTCTTTCTTTCTTTCTTTCTTTCTTTCTTTCTTTCTTTTTTCCTTTGCTGTGCAAAAGCTTGTAAGTTTGATTAGGTCCCAATGGTTTTTTTTTTTGTTTTGTTTTTGTTTCTTTTGCCTTGGGTGACTAACCTAAGAAAAAATTTGTATAGTTGATGTTAGAAAATGTTTTGGTTTTGTTCTCTTCTAGGAGTTTAAGGTGTCTTGCCTTAGTTTAAGTCTTTAAGCCATTTTAAGTTTATTTTTGTGCATAGTGTGAGAGTACATTCTAATTTCATCAATTTACATGTAGTTGTCCAGTTTTGCCAGCACCACTTACTGAAGAGACTGTTGTTCTACATGCAGATGGGTTTTTTTGATTTGTTTGTGGGAGAAGGTGACCACACACGTCTTACTCCTCCACCGTCTTGACCATACCTCCAGTTGACTGTAATTCAAATTAACACTGTACAACTTCACAAAAAGTATATGAACTTTGCAAAACTATAATTCCACATATCATATATTTGACGTCTATGTATTTTAAGCAGTTTGCATCTATTTACATTGTAAACCCCACAACTTGTAGCATTATTTTAAATTACATCACTAGTAGACATTTAAATAAATAAATAGAATATCTTTCCATTTCTTTACATCTTCTTTGATTTCTTTGATTAAAGTTTTATAGTTCTCTGCATATAGGTCCTTTACCTCCTTGGTCAAGTGTATTCCGAGGTATTTGATTTTGTGAGGTACAATTTTAAAAGGTATCGTATTTTTGTATTCCTTTTCTAATGTTTCATTGCTGGTATACAGAAATGCAACTGACTTCTGAATGTTAATCTTATATCCTGCTACTTTGCTGAATTTATTAATCAGTTCAAGTAGTTTTTGGGTTGAGTCCTTAGGGTTTTCTATGTATAGTATCATGTCATCTGCATACAGTGACAGTTTTCTCTCTTCTCTTCCTATATGGATGCCTTTTATTTCTTTTGTTTGTCTAATTGCTGTGGCCACAGTGGGAAAATAAAAAAAATATATATATATATATATATATATTTTGTCTTTTTGTCTTTTCCAGGGCTACAACCGAGGCATGTTGAGGTTCTCAGACTAGGGTTCTAATCGGAGCTATAGCCACTGGCCTATGCCGGAGCCTCAGCAATGCCAGATCTGAGCCACATCTGCAACCTACACCACAGCTCATGGAAATGCTGGATTCTTAACCCACTGAACAAGGCCAGGGATCGATCCCGCAACCTCATGGTTCCTAATCAGATTTGTTTCTGCTGCACCACGATGGGAACTCCTAAATAAATATATTTGGTGATTACTGTATTTCCCATATAGTTACCATTATTGGTGTTCTCCTATTTCAGTAGTTATAAATTACACCTAGTATCATTTCTCTTTTAGGTAGAGAACTTCCAGATTTTACTTATTTGAAATTCTCACATTCTCACATTAAATTCTCTCAGATTTTACTTACTTGAAAATAGATTTTGCTTCACTTTTGAGACCTATTTTCTCTGGATATAAAATTCTAAATTGGTAGTCATCCCCCTCACCTGATATTTTTTTCTTTAACAATATAATTCCTTTGTCTTTTGGTGCACTTTGTTTCTGATGACATGTCAACTGCCGTGTATCTCATTAACTCTTGTGTAAGAATTGCTACTTTGGGGCAATTTTCAAGGTTTTTATTCTTTTAAGCAGTTTGACAATAATGTGGCTAGTGTGCTTTTTTTGTTGCACTTATTTTGCAGTGAATTCATTTACCTTTTGAATTGGCAAATCAATATTTTTACAAAATTTGAGAATGGTTTGCCATTTTCGTTCAAGTATTTTTCTACCATCTTCTATTCTTTTCTTCTAGGACTGTAAATACATACCACTAAGTGACTGAGGCTTTATTAAATTTTTTTGACTTCTTTTCCTTTGTTCTATAGATTGGAATTCTATTGATGTGACATAATGTTCATTGACTATATTCTGCCATCTTTAATCCGGTGTTAAACAAATCAAATTAATTATTCATGCCAGGTATTTACTTTTAAATTCTAGAATTTCTCTTTATTTCTGTTTATTTTCATTTCTCTGTTGAAATTCCCCATTTGCTTTCTAATTACGACTCTGTTTTCCATTAAGTCAAGAACAATATTTACAATAGCTTCTTTACATTAGTTTTCTTCTAATTCCTACACCTGTTAACTTGTAATCTTTCCCTTTTAAAATTTTTAACATAGTTTTAAAATTTTATTGAAGTTTAGTTGATTTACAATGTTATGTTAATTTATGCAGAGTGATAAAGTCATTAATATATATATTTATATTTATATATATTCATATATTCATTCTCATGTGGATTGTTATAGAATATTGAGTAGATTTCCCTGTGCTATACAGCAGGTCCCTCTAGATCATTCAATCCAAATACAAAAGTGTGCATATGCCAATCTCAAACCCTTAATCCTTCCCCTACCCTTCCTTTTTGGTAACTGTAAGTTTGTTTTTAAGGTTTGTGTGTCTGTTTCTGTTTTGCAACTAAGTTCATTTCATCATTTTAAAAAATTCCACATAAGTGATATAATATGATACTTGTTTTTGACATTTCACTTAGCATAATAATCTCTGGGTTAATCCATTATTTTGTTCTTTGTTATGGCCAAGTAATATTCCATTGTATATGTGTACCACATCCTTTTTATCCAATCCCATGTCCCAGACATAAAAATAACCTAAATGTCTGTCATTAGAGAACTATAATCTCTTTCTATTGCACATTTTTTCCTCCCAACTACAAGCCACATTTTCTCATCAGTAGTAATTTTTCTTCTTGTTTGGTAATGTTTAAGCTCATTGGACATTTTTTGGTGATATTTTGCAAAAACCCTGAATTTTGCTATCTTCTTTTGAAAAGCATTGGATTTTGGAGTTCCCATCATGGCGCAGTGGTTAACGAATCCGACTAGGAACCATGAGGTTGCGGGTTCGGTCCCTGCCCTTGCTCAGTGGGTTAACGATCCGGCATTGCCGTGAGCTGTGGTGTAGGTTGCAGACGTGGCTCGGATCCCGCGTTGCTGTGGCTCTGGCGTAGGCTGGTGGCTACAGCTCCGATTGGACCCCTAGCCTGGGAACCTCCATATGCCGCAGGAGCGGCCCAAGAAATAGCAACAACAACAACAACAAAAAGACAAAAAGACAAAAAAAAAAAAAAAAAGAAAAGCATTGGATTTTATTCTAACAGGCCATTATATTACTGAATGACAATTTTGTAAATATGTAGTTTTGGTTTCAACCTTTTTTATAGAGTCTTTCTTAATCCTGGGATGTAAAGCAGAGGAAATGTATGGCCCTTTGGGGATTTTCTTTTTTTCTTTTTTTGTCTTTTTGCCTTTTCCAGGGCCACTCCTATGGCATATGGAAATTTCCAGGCTAGGGATCTCATTGGAGCTGTTGCTTCTGACCTATACCACAGCCATAGCAATGCCAGATCCAAGCCACATCTGCCACCTACACTACAGCTCACAGCAATGCCGGATCCTTAACTCACTGAATGAGGCCAGGGATTGACCTGCAACCTCATGGTTCCTAGGCAGACTCACTTCTACTGCGCCACAACAGGAACTCCCCTTTTGGGATTTTTAAAATGAGGCTCGCTGTTTACCAATTCCTTAATTTGGTGGGTTTCAAACTCTCAGTTTTGTCTCCTACGCAATGGGGAACAACTAGAGTTTCTATTAAGTTTTTCATCTGTTGTTTTCTACTTTGCTTCCTGGCATGTCCTTCGTATTTTCACAATTAAGAGATTAGCTAAGGATTTCTGGGGAGTTTAGACCCAGAGTTTGGGTCTAACCCTTTTGTGGTTCCTCCCTTTCCCAGCTATTCTGGCATTCCTACATCCTCTTTCTGACACTACAGGGCAGAAGCTTTCCTTCCTTCTCTCACAGAGGTCATAGTTGTCATCTGCAGAAGGATTAGTGCGACACAGCTATTTTAACATCACCAGAACAGCCCCCCAAATTTATTAGGCTTTAATAATGGAATATTTTACATAAACTTTTTACTATTTCTGGAAAATTATTTTTTGCATGGTTTTGAAAATTCCAGTCACACTGTGCATTTTTATGTATACTAGCCTTACTGAACATTTTGGGCTAAGCACCTAGAGGAGGGGTTTACATTGCAATAAAGTACATGACTTTAAGCAGTATTTTTGTTCTAAAAAATATTTTGGCCGTCTGGAATTTTTCTGTTCACTAAATTATTTCACAGTGTCTCCAGTCTCACTCTTTCCTTTGATCCTTTCTCCTCTGTTGTTTCTCTTTACATCACTTCTTTTATTCTTCTCATGAAATCCTTGGGAAATCCAGATTCTTCTAACTTAGAGCTTTCCCCAAACTTTAGATCTAGAACTCCTTTTGTGTATTTTAATCAATCAAGTTTTTCTGTACAGCTGTAGTCCTTAGAAAATAATGTTTTTAATAGCATTTGATTACAGTCAGCATTGGTGACACTTGTTTATCAGTCAGTAGTGGTGGCATTGGTGATATTTTCTTCTTGAAATCTGTGCATTCATCCATGTATTCATGTATCCATCCAATAGTTTGTTCACTTACTTATTTGTTAAATAAGCATTTAATAAGTATCAATGTGTGTGTGACATTACTGGCTGACATGAGTTATTTATGATCTCTGTTTCGGGCTTCCCTTTTGGCTCACTACATAACTACACAGTATTGTTTCTGCAGTGGCTGTGGGTTGATCCCTGGCTAGGGAACTTCCATATGCCACAAGTACAGCCAAAAACAAGCAAACAAACAAAAAGAGGGAGAGAGAGTGTGAGATCTCTTTTTCCTATTCTAATTTACCCTCAATTAACTATTGACAGAGACTCAGATTTTTTATCATCTGCAGTTCTGATATGATAAATAAAATACGGATTAAAAATAGATTCTCTTTCATGATTTCAAAGCTTCTCTCATATTTATCCCAGATCATTTTTTCTTCACCTCTTACTGTAACCTAAGCTTTTCCTCTCAAGACATCTCTATGTATTCATGCTACGAAGATATGAAATTAGCGTTTTATTTACTCATATCAATTCTCAAGCAAATCGCCACTAACTGATATATCTTTCTCATTTCCTTGTCAATGTCAATGGTTCTGTTTTGTCTGCAGGTGTTATAAGAGTGGTCTTAATAGACAGTTAACACTGCTATATAATTACTCCCCTAATAACCGCTTCTGATAAACTATTTCAAATCAGAGTTGTTATTTTTAATAGATGTTCTCCTGGGATGACTTGCTATATAGAGCTGTCAACCTGTTGATTCTATAAAACAAATCAACTCCCTCTGACTCCAAATAGAACATATACAAAGTTTTTCTTTTAGTTTTCTCCAAAAAAAAAGGTTAACATTTTCCCTTAAATGTTTAACCGAGATATTTTTATACATAAGTTATGCTTCACTAATATTTGGTTTAAAAATTAATATTATTGCTGTGGTCCATTGAATTCTGAGTCCCCAGTTGTCCACCTATATAAGCATTGTGACAGAGAGAGTTTTTTAAAGGAACTTTAGTCCTGCTTATAGATACTTCCTCAGTTTTTTTTTTCATGCAATGAAATATTTTAAGATGATTTAATTTTGCATACTAAGAATGTGTCTTTCTGTATTCTTAGCTTTGTAGGATCAGCTAAAATCATGTTTACAAAGCATATTTTGGTAAATTTTGTTTCAGCTACTCCAAAATATTTATTTCTGGATTAAGCCAGACTTCCATAGAGAGACATGTACCTGAACCGAATAATTAGAAATTCTGAAGAAATAGTTTGACAAAACGAGTTTGATAATTATTCTGTCCCACCACATTGAGAGACATTGTAATAAAGGGCCAAGTTAAATACACTTAGTATTTACTGGGTAAGGATGTTGTTGAGGAGATTGTTTATTAAATTACGCGGTACTGTTCATGTGATTTTGAGGGGACAGATATAACTTTGACCTCAGTACTAGGGCTTATTTCATTGTTCTTATTCATTTTAATTTGTCTTTATTTGTGGTCACAGAGATTTAGTCTTGATTTTTCCCTTCGTATTCCTTTCTGTAACATCACAGCCTACTGCTAAGTGTACAGTGTACATCTTATCTATTAACCTAACTCCTATGTTTATTCCATTTATTTTCCCGTTTCTTCTCTGCCCAGTAAGTCATCACATTTTCTCTTGCCTTTTCTTTTAGTTCGAGTCCTCATTATTCTTTATCATTGTAATCTACATTGTACTGCCTGTATACGATCTCCAAGCAGTTTCTGCCAAGTTGACCTTTTTCTAATTACCAGCGAGGTGAAGGCTCAGAATTTTCTTTGTTTTGTACGTTGCCCGTTAATCTCCGATGGCTGTTCTCTGGTCTACAGTGGTCGTCTAAATCAGTCGCCCGAACATTCAGTGCCTTAATTAACACCACACCACACTTGATACTTCTCCCTACACATTTTCTTCTTGTGACCTCCTCAGACTTTCTTCTCTCCAAGCTGGTCTCTTTCCCAGCCCAGGGCCAGCATGTCGCTGTCACTCATGTACCTCTCCCCGCATCAGTTCTTTAAGCATTATTGCTCCCTCATCTCTACTCATCATCCCTTGCTCCTTCACATTATAGCTCCCAGACCTTCTCCCACTGAGCTTTCCTTTTGGCATCACCTATTTGTGGTCGTTTTTATAAGCTAAGTTACTTCTAAATATGCATGAAGAAGGTTTGTAAACCTTTTTATATACCCTAAAACCTATAACTTGTCCTCATTACTCAATCTGAATGTCTAGTAAGTGAAGTTGATTAAATTCCAGTTAGTGCAAAATGTGTGTTTGGTATGCTGAAATTTTCTTTGCAGTCAACTTTTCAGGAATTTCTATGTTTATATTGATCCATATTATGTTTGCGTTGGTAAACTGAACTTTTGTGTATGCCAGATCATGTATTTGTACCTCATGTTTTGTAGTTTCTTTAAAATTGGTAGAAACAGAAACATCCTTAGTAAATAAGGAAAGATTATGTTCATACTTTTGTAACTTTTATAAAGATAATTTATAACATAATTATTTCAAACATCAATTTCATCCATTTTGCTTAAAAGAGATTGTATGAAGATAAATGGATATCATGTCACGCATAAAGAATTAAGGAAACTTGGTCTTCCATGTTAGTATAACCAGGTCAGTGAGAAGTCAACACACAATACCATCAGAATCATATCATAATAGGTTGGCAACTTCTGATCGTTGATATTCAGAAGTTTAGAGAATAATTATATTTTTTACACATTTTCATTTTCTAAGTGGCGTACCCTAAGTAATCACTGAAAACTGAAATGCATTTAAACCTGTAACAAATTTTACTTGTACAGATCTATAGACTTTCAATTCAACCATGATGAAAACATTTTACCGATAAGAATAATTTATGAATAAAAATGTAATTTATGGAATATATTGGCAGAGAATGTTGATCGCTTCATCACAGTTCAGTCATGTTTAGAAAATCTAAGCAAGCTGCGTGATTGTTCCAGGAAACATGGAATGATGTGTTGAAATTAGTACCATCTGTGGATAGAAAAAGTTTGAGGTTTTTAGTCATTCTTAAAGAATGGAAATCTGATTCTCCATGCTAAAATGAGTGTAATCCTTTTTGTATCTGTAATTCAATAGGGCAGTTGCCTTGAAATAGTCTAGTACAACACACAGTTCATCAAAAGAGAAGATACTGGATATAAATGAGGCTTACTGCTAGTCATTTATGTGTGCCTCTGAGGTAGCCTTAAAAAAAAATTGTCCACAAGGTACAGTATATATTTGGCCTCAGATTAGGTTTATTTCTGGTTCCTCTTTCTAAATACATTTGAGTGTAAAATGTGACAAAATTTTATACCACATGAAAAACAAAGGGCTGTTTCATGAGCTATGATTTATTCATCTAATCAACACTTATTGAGTGCCCGTATCTGCCAGACTCTAAATATCTATGCAAAGCCCATCACAGTGCCTGTTACATGAAAGGCAACTGCAGTTATTGTTACTCTTCCTTTAGCCAGGTTAAAAATAACTCATATGGATCTTCTTTGTCAAGTTCAAGTACTATCCTATGTATACTCCATAATAATAGTGTCATTTGGAGAATAGTAGAGTTGTAGACCAATATTAATCTGCTGAAATTTTTTACTATGCAACAAACTTTGCTACTGAACTCTTCCTTCCTAAATTCTGAACATTGGAGGGGGAAAAAAAATTGGTCATAGAACCATGGACATCTTGTCATCTCCCCTACTGAGAGGTGGGAAAAAGGCAGTCTCCTCTGCCTTCTCCAGTTCATTGATGGCTAAAGCATCTTTTTTTATTCTACCTCTGGTTGCTTAGTAAATCCTAAATAAAGAAAACTGAAACATGGAAGCGATAGTTGGTTATGGACTGGAAAGAAAGGGGATGTCTGGATTGTTGTCCCTGGCTCTCACGGGGAGCAGTAGACTCTATGGTTTTAATGCAATTGAAAAGTTAATATAAAATTTATCAAATGTCCTGGCTGGACTTAGGATAAAACTACAAGTCTTCAATCCAGGTAAGAGGGCTCAGCATTATCTGATTGGGCTACCTGTCCAAATTCCTGTTTTCCTATTCGTTGCTTTGTGGACCTAGCAGACTTCTTTTCATGTTTCCAATATGCCACATTCTCTTCTCCTGCAGAGTCTTAACACATCCTGATGTTTTTCACCTGGGAAGCTATATCTTATCTATGAGATCTCTGATTACATTATGATTCATCAGGAAAGGCGTTCCTGACCATCTATCTAAATTGATTCCCTATTATACCCTCTTATTTATTTGCTCATAGTTTCAAAAAATATTTATTAAATGCTCATTTTGTTCCAAGAATTAATCTAGACCTTCAGAGGCACAAACCAATATGTAGAATGGCATTTATATATATATATATAAATGGCATATATATATATACACACACGTGTGTGTGTGTGTGTGTATAATATATAAACACATACTTTAGGATAATCACTGAATCTTTTCTTATTGATATGAATCCAGAATCAAAACCTTTCTATACCTTTGATATAAATGTTGAAGTGAAATGGAGGTGAAAATATGATTAGGCCTTTTTGAGGTGGGTTTTTAGAGTAGAACTAGGATTTTTAGGAAAGTAGCTATAAGTTCAAAAAAATGAAGGCTGTACAAACAAATAGAATTATCTGGATATAAATTTTAAAATAAAGCCCCTCGAGATTTTGAGTTTCCCTTTGTTCTATATACTTAAGCACAGGCTATGTAAGTAGAGATGAGTCATTTGATATAGGGAAATTGTGTTAGTTTTCTATTGTTATGTCACAAATTGTCACAAACTTAGTGGCTTAAAATACCCATTTATTAGAGCACAGTTGTGTAGGTAGAGTTTGACCTGTTGTGCCTGAATTTTCTACTCAGTCTCACAAGGTCAAATCAAGGTGTCCATGGGTCATATTCTCATATGGCGTGCAGGTCTTCTTCCAGGTCCATGTGGTTGTGGCAGAATTCAGTCTCAAACAGTTGTGAGGCTGAGATCTCCATTTCTTGGCTGGCTTCTGGCCAAGTGCTGTCCTCAGCTCCTAGAGATGTCCTGAATTCTGTATTACATGGCCCCTTCCTTCTTCAAAGCCAGCTGTGAAGATATGTTTGTCCATTGAATCTAATCTCCTGCTTAGAATACCTAACTTCCTCCTTTGTAACTAACCAAAGAAAATGTTCTGCTTTTAGAGGACTCAGGCCCCAAAATCAGGCCCACTGGAAAATCTTTCCTACTTTAAATTAAACTGATGTGGAATCTTAATTACAGAGGCACGTTTTTTATCTTCTTCTTCTTCTTTTTTTTTTATTTTTTGGTTGTTGCATCAGCACCTCAATCAGTGTATGGTTGAAAATCTGGAAGAAAGTGTATGTATGGAGATTCTTGGTGGATGTCTGCCTCCATAAGTTCAGATATAAAAAGACAAGTTGACCAATATCATCTCAAAGATGCCTTCAAATTCTGTGTTTCTGTGATTCTTTGCTTGTTGCATGGATTCAACCACCAATATAGATCTCAAAATTCACTTCTTTCCTATTGCTATCATCTTATTTCTTCTTTGCTGAAGAAATCAAATGATCTACAAATTTTTCCTTTTTCCCGTTGTGCAATTATCAGACTGAACTTGATAAAATTTACTTCTGAACACCTCCTTCTGACATCTTGATAGCTTTCCATTGCCTGACAAGCGATCCATAATCCCGGTAGCATAGTATGTCCCCAGACTGCTTCTCTTTTTTATTGCCAGTGTGAGGTATAAGCTATAGTAAAACTTAGATCACATCACCTCCTCTTGTAGAATCTCTGCCTTTACAGTTAAGTGAAATCTCATCTCACATACAACCTTTTCTCCTAAAACTTTTCCTGAACCCTCAAATCAGTCATACTTCTCTGCTTTGCATTAGAATATTTTGAAAATGTGGTTTATATCCAAGGGTTCTTAATTCAAACTTAACAGCTGAAGGATTTCAATAAATTATGGAAGTTCTACTTTTTAGTCAATTCTAAAATTTCCTCCTCTGTAAAGGTAAGTTTTCCTTTAAAAATATCTTTTTCTCTAATTGCTCTTATATATAACTAAAGATAAAAGAGTGTGTTGTAAGTAGCATGTCAAGTAAATTTTAAAATAAACCCCCTCAAGATTTTGAGTTTTGGAGTTCCCATCGTGGTTCAGTGATTAACAAATCGGACTAGGAGCCATGTGGTTGCAAGTTCCATTCCAGGCCTTGCTCAGTGGGTTAAGAATCTAGCATTGCCGTGAACTGTGGTGTAGGTCGCAGACGTGGCTTGGGTCCCACATTGCTGTGGCTGTGGCTGTGGCCGTCGACTCCAGCTCCGATTAGACCCCTAGCCTGGAAACTTCCATATGCCACCGGTGCAGCCCTAGAAAAGGCCACAAAAAAAAAAAAAAAAACAAAAAGGCAGAAAGACCAAAAAAAAAAAAAAAGATTTTGAGTTTCCCTTGTAGAGCTTGTAGAACTACTTTTTTTTTTTAAGGGTTAATGTTCTACTCAATACAGTAAGATTTGATGGTAAATATTAGTATTTTTATACTTTTACCTGTATCAAATCTTACAATATATATCATTCTCAAGAACCGAGAGAGGTGTGTCTTCTGTGAACTTAGTAAAGATTGTCAATCTGAAAAGCATTACCTAGGCCATTCTTGGGTGGTTCTTGGGTGGGAGTGGGTTTAGGGAGATCAGGAGGACGGAGTAGGAGGAAGTATTTGCTTCTGAGTCAGAGCTAAGCAGCCTTTGCATTGGCCCATGTTTTTGGCCCTTGACTGCCATAGGTGAGGCCACGTAAGCCTGGGGTCAAGTTCTTTAGGGCCTCTGTGTCCAGCTGACAGGTGGGGTCAAAGGATGATGTCACTTACATGGTCCTTACCGGCCAGGTCCCCCTCCATGAGCAATAGGTCTATAGGTCATTCAGGAAAAATTTAAGAGGAAGTCTAAATTTTTAACCCAAGTCCAGACCTCTCTATAGAACTCAGACTCATGGACTGGTCTATTATTTGATGTCTCCTTGTGGGTATATGATAGGCCGTTCAAAGTTAACATACTCAAAATAAATGCTTTTTTTGACATCTAATTTTGTCTCTTTTCATATAAATATTATTAGAGTAAGGTAGACTTACAAAGTTGTTTTAGTTTTGGGCATAGAGCATAATCAGTGCTTCATCTTGCTCCCCAAAGCTTATTCCTTCCATTGTCATCCCTTCCTGGTTAATGGTGACTTCATCATTCTGTTCCCTCAGTATAAAGACTTTCGAGCTTTCCTCTGCCCTTTCTCCTATGCCTCACATGTCGCACATCAGCACATCTGTCAGCTTTCCTACAAGTTATATTCAGAATCTTAACACTTCCTTTCACTTCTGAAGCTGCAGTCCTGGTGCAGGTCATCCTGATTCCTTACGTTGACATTATAGTAGCTCACTAATTGCTCCCCCTGTTTTCACTCGTCTCTCGCTTGTCTGTTGTCAACGCGGGAGCCCGAGTGATCCTGTGAAAACGCAGTGGAACCTGGAACTCCTCTGCTCAAGTCAAAGTCATAACGATGCTCCAGGATGTTGTACACAGTCAAGGCTTCAGTGTTTCTTCTCAGACCTCAGCTCCTCCTGGCTGCACGGGCCCCTTTTCCTTCTTCAGAGATACCAGGCCTGGGGGCAACACGGGGCCTTTCCTCACGCGTTTCCTTCCACATATTCACACACGGGTGGCCCCCCCACTTTCATCAGGAACTTCGTGTCTCCGAGTCAGGAATTCTTTCTCTCTGACACTCAATTTCAAATTTCAGTATCCTTGGAACTCCTTCTCCTCCTTCTCATTCTTATATTTTTCCATAATACTGACCATCATCCACAGTACTCTTACAAGACTGATTTGTGCTTGTGTTGTATATAAGCCTCAAATGCAAATCACCCAAGGGCAGGGACTTTTATCTCTCGGGTTCACTGTATCCCCAACACCTACAGTAGTACTTGGCATAAATTAGATGCTCACTAGATATTTATTGGAATTTTAATTAATATAGTGTGTTTAGAAATGAATGTTTGCCTTTTTATGCATTAATTTTTTGAATCCTTCGTTAATTTTCTTTTAATGTGAATAACGTTAAGCTATAGTTTTATTTTAGTTTTCTTCCAGGTCATTTTGTGCAATTGTCATACGAGTCGTTAATCATTCTCCCTACCTCAGACTTCATAGCAAAGGCCCTTGCATTTAGAGGGACTGGCACAGTGGAAGAAGGTGCCACATCAGCTAGTTCATTGTTCTTTATATTACTAACCATAACATGCTTGTCTTACTCATCTGATAAGTGGCTGGTTCGTGAAAACAAGACATAAGCCTGTGTATCTTGAATCCCTAATACCAGCCCCAGAGCCTGACACATGATATGCATACAGCGAACCAGTGATTAATGTGAAATCTAAGTGACGTCAAGGAGAACTGTGTGATTGTAGGTGATACACAGATACCTTATTCTGAGTATTAATGTCAGTGGGCTTTATGATGTTCTAGAAGGGGTGCAAGGTAAAATACAAATTAATTATATAAATTATTAATTCATCTAATGTTTATTTAACTTAAAATCAACAGTTCCTATATAAAAGATGTGCTGTCTCTCTCTAGTCATTTAAATTTAAGAATGTCTTGGAAAGACAGACAAATAACCTTATGATAGAGCTTATATGTGGACTCTAAAATATAACCAACATAATCTACAGAAGGAGACTCACAGATATAGAGAACAGACTGATGGTAGCCAAGGGGCAGAGCCAGTGTGAGAGGGAAAGATTGGGAGTTTGGGGCTAGCAGAGGCAAACTACTACATGTGGGATGGATACAAAAAGTCCTACTGTGTAGCACAGGGACCTATATTCAATATCCTGTGATAAAACGTAATGGAAAGGAATATGAAAAAGAATATATATACATATAACTAAATTACTTTGCTGTACAGCAGAAATTAACACAACTATAATTCAGTAAAATTTTTTAAAAGAGTGTCTTTATTAGGAACTGAATATAAAAAACATAGACCATACGTAGGAAAGTACATAGGATTATATGAGTATGTGCAATTTCCCTTTGTACCAGGGCTTATATAAAAACCAAGTTTTTATAAACAACTTGTGAGTGAATTTGGGAGTAAAATGAAGAATAAAAAAAATCATGGTTGTTTTGTCCTCTAACTCTTGGAATCATTGGTCTCTGAGGTATCACCTTAACGTTCTGCTCATTACGTGCAGGGATGTTAATCTAAGGGCAGTCGTATTAAGAGATCACCTACACGCATAGTAGAGCATACTTACAAATTCTGTTTCTTCCTTCTGTTTGTGCAGGATTCGGTAATTCCAATCCTTTTCTGTTTTTTCCCTTTAATTGTCTAGTTCCCAGTGTTCCCACAAATATTACTTTTGCTAACATTCGGTCAACTAGTGCCACGTTGACATGGATGAGACCTGACTCTATCTTTGGCTACTTTCAAAATTATAAGATTACCACTCAGCTTCGGGCACAAACGTGCAGAGAATGGGAATCTGAAGGATGTGTTGAACATCAAAAAATTCAGTACCTCTACGAAGCTGACCTAACAGAAGAGACAATATACGGATTAAAGAAATTCAGATGGTACAGATTCCAAGTGGCTGCCAGCACCAATGCCGGCTATGGCAACGCTTCAGACTGGATATCTACGCAAACCTTACCTGGCCGTAAGTATCGTCCTCTCTATGCATTCAAGAAAGAACTCCTTAAGTGTTTTTTCATAGAAGTCATTCAAAGTTTAGGTAAAGATTATTCTGATAACTTTCGTTTTAGATGTTGAAACTAATTGGTTACGCCTATTTGCTTGAATAACATCATTAACCAGAGTAACATATTTATTTTTAATTGACTTGAATCCCAGTGGGAAATTAAATTTCCGTCTATTAGGGTTTTTCTCAAACTCTCAGAGTTGTGACAAGGTCCTGGAGTCTTACATCACAGCAAAGCATACAACAGTCCTTACCTGTGGTCTCTCGTTAGGCTATAATGATTGCCATCAAGTACCCTTTGTCTGTGTCTGCATTTCCCCCTCATATCTGGAAGCTCTATTGCCTTTAAACCAGGCTTTACAACCTTTTTCGTGACTTTAGGTTTACACACAGGCACACGTGCATGCACACACACAGTTTCAGTGAGAAATGGATGCTGTTATAGACCTTTAAACCTTGATCTAGAGACTTTATTTTCTAGGTCACTAAATGTGTCTCTTATTACTAGTCCCTAGAGTACCTGGCATAACGTTTGTATAGAGAATGTTCATGAGTGTTTGTTAGTGCAATTCATCATTTGAGATAGAATCCAGACGCTTTCAACCTGCAACACAATTGTCTAACTTCTCTTTATAGCAATTGGACTTTAAGTTTCTCTAAGATCTCTCTCTCTCTTTATTTTTATTTTATTTTTTTAAATTTTATTTTCCCACTGTACAGCAAGGGGGTCAGGTTATCCTTACATGTATACATTACAATTACAGTTTTTCCCCCACCATTTCTTCTGTTGCAACATGAGTATCTAGACATAGTTCTCAATGCTATTCAGCGGGATCTCCTTGTAAATCTGTTCTACGTTGTGACTGATAAGCCCAAGCTCCCGATCCCTCCCACTCCCTCCCCCTCCCATCAGGCAACCACAAGTCTCTTCTCCAAGTCCATGATTGATTTTCTTTTCTGAGGAGATGTTCATTTGTGCTGGATATTAGATTCCAGTTATAAGTGATGTCATATGGTATTTGTCTTTGTCTTTCTGGCTCATTTCACTCAGTATGAGATTCTCTAGTTCCATCCATGTTGCTGCAAATGGCATGATGTCATCCTTTTTTATGGCTGAGTAGTATTCCATCGTGTATATATACCACATCTTCCGAATCCAATCCTCTGTCGATGGACATTTGGATTGTTTCCATGTCCTGGCTATTGTGAATAGTGCTGCAATGAACATGCGGGTGCATGTGTCTCTTTTAAGTAGAGCTTTGTCCGGATAGATGCCCAAGAGTGGGATTGCAGGGTCATATGGAAGTTCTATGTATAGATTTCTAAGGTATCTCCAAACTGTTCTCCATAGTGGCTGTACCAGTTTACATTCCCACCAACAGTGCAGGAGGGTTCCCTTTTCTCCACAGCCCCTCCAGCACTTGTTATTTGTGGATTTATTAATGATGGCCATTCTGACTGGTGTGAGGTGGTATCTCATGGTAGTTTTGATTTGCATTTCTCTTATAATCAGCGATGTTGAGCATTTTTTCATGTGTTTGTTGGCCATCTGTATATCTTCCTTGGAGAAATGTCTATTCAGGTCTTTTGCCCATTTTTCCATTGATTGATTGGTTTTTTTGCTGTTGAGTTGTATAAGTTGCTTGTATATTCTAGAGATTAAGCCCTTGTCAGTTGCATCATTTGAAACTATTTTCTCCCATTCTGTAAGTTGTCTTTTTGTTTTCTTTTGGGTTTCCTTTGCTGTGCAAAAGCTTTTCAGTTTGATGAGGTCCCATGGGTTTATTTTTGCTCTAGTTTCTATTGCTTTGGGAGACTGACCTGAGAAAATATTCATGATGTTGATGTCAGAGAGTGTTTTGCCTATGTTTTCTTCTAGGAGTTTGATGGTGTCCTGTCGTATATTTAAGTCTTTCAGCCATTTGGAGTTTATTTTTGTGCATGGTGTGAGGGTGTGTTCTAGTTTCATTGCTTTGCATACAGCTGTCCAGGTTTCCCAGCAATGCTTGCTGAATAGACTTTCCTTTTCCCATTTGATGTTCTTGCCTCCCTTGTCAAAGATTAATTGACCATAGGTGTCAGGGTTAATTTCCAGATTCTCGATTCTGTTCCATTGGTCTGTCTGTCTGTTTTGATACCAGTACCACACTGTTTTGATGACTGTGGCTTTGTAGTATTTCTTGAAGTCTGGGAGAGTTATGCCTCCTGCTTGGTTTTTGTTTCTCAGGATTGCTTTGGCGATTCTGGGTCTTTTGTGGTTCCATATAAATGTTTGGATTGTTTGTTCTAGTTCTGTGAAAAATGTCATGGGTAATTTGATAGGGATTGCATTGAATCTGTAGATTGCTTTGGGTAGGATGGCCATTTTCACAATATTGATTTTTCCAATCCAGGAACATGGAATATCTTTCCATTTTTTTACATCTTCTTTGATTTCTTTGATTAAGGTTTTATAGTTCTCGGCATATAGGTCCTTTACCTCTTTGGTTAGGTGTATTCCGAGGTATTTGATTTTGTGAGGTACAATTTTAAAAGGTATCGTATTTTTGTATTCCTTTTCTAATGCTTCATTGCTGGTATACAGAAATGCAACTGACTTCTGAATGTTAATCTTATATCCTGCCACTTTGCTGAATTTATTAATCAGTTCAAGGAGTTTTGGGGTTGAGTCCTTAGGGTTTTCTAGGTATAGAATCATGTCATCTGCATACAGTGACAGTTTGATCTCTTCTCTTCCTATATGGATGCCTTTGATTTCTTTTGTTTGTCTAATTGCTGTGGCTAAGACTTCCAAAACTATGTTGAAGAGCAGTGGTGAGAGTGGGCATCCCTGTCTTGTTCCAGATTTGAGTGAGAAGGCTTTCAGTTTTTCCCCATTGAGGATTATATTTGCTGTGGGTTTATCATAAATGGCTTTGATTATATTCAGGAATGTTCCCTCTATACCCACTTTGGCGAGGGTCTTGATCATGAATGGATGTTGAACTTTGTCAAATGCTTTTTCTGCATCTATTGAGATGATCATATGATTTTTGACTTTTTTTTTGTTAATGTGGTGTATGATGTTGATTGATTTGCATATGTTGAACCATCCTTGTGAACCTGGGATGAACCCAACCTGGTCATGGTGTATAATTTTTTTGATATGTTGTTGGATTCGGTTGGCTAAGATTTTGTTGAGAATTTTTGCATCTATATTCATCAATGATATTGGGCGATAGTTTTCTTTTTTGGTGGTATCTCTGCCTGGTTTTGGAATGAGGGTGATGGTGGCCTCATAGAATGTCTTTGGGAGTATTCCTTCTTCTTCAACCTTTTGAAAGAGTTTAAGGAGGATGGGCACCAATTCCTCTTTATATGTTTGATAGAATTCACCTGTGAAGCCATCTGGTCCTGGGCTTTTATTTGTAGGGAGTGATTTTATGACCTCTTCAATTTCATTTCTAGTGATTGGTCTGTTCAGTTGGTCTGTTTCTGCTTGATTCAGTTTTGGCAGGGTGTAAGATTCTAGAAAATTGTCCATTTCTTCCAGATTGTCAAACTTATTGCCATATAGTTGTTCATAGTATTCTCTTATGGTTTTTTGTATTTCTGCTGTATCCGTTGTGATTTCTCCTTTTTCATTTATAATTTTGGTGATTTGGGTTCTTTCTCTCCTCTTTTTAGTGAGTCTGGCCAGGGGTTTATCAATTTTGTTCACCTTTTCAAAGAACCAGCTCTTGGTTTTATTAATTTTCTCTATTGTTTTTTGAGTCTCTATTTTATTGATTTCTTCTTTGATCTTTACAATTTCCTTCCTTCTGCTGACTTTAGGACTTCTTTGTTCTTCTTTTTCTAATTCATTTAGGTGGAGGGTTAAGTTGTCAATTTGGGATCTTTCTTCTTTTTTGAGAAAGGCCTGGATTGCTATAAATTTCCCTCTGAGCACTGCTTTCGCAGCATCCCATAGATTTTGAGAGGTTGTGTCTTCATTATCATTTGTTTCAAGATAGTTTTTAATTTCCTTCTTGATTTCCTCATTGACCCATTGGTTTTTTAGTAGCATGTTGTTTAGTCTCCATGGAGTAGGTTTTTTCTCTTTCCTTTTCCCATGGTTGATTTCTAATTTCATGGCATTGTGGTCAGAGAAGATACTTGAGATAATTTCTATGCTCCTAAATTTATTGAGATTCGCTTTATGTCCCAATATGTGGTCGATTCTTGAGAATGTTCCATGAGCATTTGAGAAGAATGTGTATTCTGATTTTTTTGGATGTAGTGTCCTGAAGATATCAATTAAGTCTAACTTTTCTATTGTTTCCTTTAGGATCTCTGTTGCTTTATTGGTTTTCTGTCTAGAGGATCTGTCCATTGATGTGAGGGGGGTATTTAGGTCTCCTACTATGATTGTATTCTCATCAATATCTCCCTTTATATCTGTTAATATTTGTTGTATGTATCTGGGTGCTCCTATGTTTGGGGCATATATGTTGATGATAGTAACATCCTCTCCTTGGATGGATCCCTTAATCATTAAATAGTGTCCTTCTTTGTCTTTCTTTATGTCTTTTGTTTTAAAGTCTATTTTGTCTGATATGAGCGTTGCAACTCCTGCTTTTCTGTCATGTCTATTGGCATGAAATACTTTTCCCCAGCCTTTCACTTTCAATCTATATGTATCTTTTGTCCTAAGGTGAGTTTCTTGTAGGCAGCATATTGAAGGTTTTTGCCGTTTTATCCACTCAGCCATTCTGTGTCTTTTGATTGGGGCATTCAGTCCATTGACATTTAAGGTGATAATTGATAGATGATTATTTATTGCCATTTGATCCTCGTGTTCCAGTTGATTCTATGGTTCTCCATTCTTCTTTTTTTTTTTTTTGTTTTTTTTTTTTTTTTTTTGGTTGGATGGTCTCCTGTTATTATCTGCTTGAGTGTATTTTTTTTTTCATTTTTTGCAAATGCAATATTTGGTTTTGGCTTGTGGTTGCCCTGTTTTTTAAGTATGCTAACCCCTTCCCATAATTGTGTGTTTTAGCCTGATGGTCCTGTAAGTTCAAACACTTCATTATTATATTAAAATTAAGAAGAGAGACATACATACAAACAAAAAGGATTATTTACCTCCTAACATCCCTTGCCCACATTTTATGGTTTTGATGACTCTTTTATTTTTTTCTTTTTAATTTTATTTTGTTTGAAGCATGTTCATGATTAAATCTGTATGCTGGCTTATTTGAGTGACTGCTCTCTGATTGTATCTTCCTCAGTCCTAGTTCTTCCTCTTCTTCTTCTTCTTCTTTTTTTTTTTTTTTTTCTTTTCTTTTTTCTTCCCTTTCCTTCCTTTCTTTTTGGTTTAGAGAAGCCCTTTCAATATTTCCTTTAACCTGGGTTTTGTGTTGCTGTATTCTTTAAGTTTTTGTTTGTTGGGAAAAATTTTTATTTCCCCTTCTATTTTAAATGATATTCTTGCTGGATAAAGTATTCTAGGTTGCATATTTTTTCCTTTGAGCACTTTAAATATCTCTTGCCATTCCCTCCTGGCCTGTAGTGTTTCTGTAGAGAAATCAGCTGATATTCTTATGGGGGTTCCCTTGTAGGTAACATTCTGTTTTTCTCTTGCTGCCTTTAGGATCCTCTCTTTATCACTAACTTTTGCCATTTTTATTATGATGTGTCTTGGTGTGGGTCTGTTTGGGTTCAGTTTGTTTGGGGCCCTCTGTGCTTCTTGTATCTTGAATCCAGTATCCTTTAGATTTGGGAAGTTTCCAGCGATAATTTCTTCAAATATATTTTCCATTCCTTTATCTTTTTCTACTCCTTCTGGAATTCCTATTATGCGTAGATTGGCCCGTTTTATATTATCCCATAGGTCTCTTATATTGCTTTCCAGTTTTTTGATTCGGTTTTCTGTCTGTTGACCAGATTGAGTGATTTCCATTATTCTATCTTCCATATCACTGATTCGTTCTTCTGCATTATTCATTCTGGTTTTTACTGCCCCTAGTTCAGTTTGCATCTCTGCAAATGAATGTTCTAGTTTTTCTTGGCTCCTCCTTATATTTTCTAGCTCCTTTCTGAGGGTATCTGCATTGCTGTTCATATCTTCTCTTAATTCCTTCAGTATTTTCACTATTTCTCTTTTGAACTCCAGGTCTGTCAGACTGCAGAGATCAGTTTCATTGTTGACTGTTTTAGGTGAGTTCTCCTGTTGGTTTGACTGGGGGTGGTTTCTCAGCTTCTTCATCTTGCTTGTTGTCTTCTTTCTCCTGAGGGAGTTGTACTCTCCGTTATCGGGTAGTGTTTGCCTTGTCACTGCCCTGGAATATTTCCTGAGGGCTGTCGTTGTTGGTCAATCTTTTTTTGAGGCAGTGTGGCTTTTCTGGAGTGTTGATGGGACTAACAGTGTTTCTTTGAAGCAAAGGAGGACTTCCTGAGGGCAGACAGGACTGGGAGGTCCACCCCACGATGGTAGCAGATTTCACTTGGTTCTCAGCACCCCCTGGGGTCTTGGGCGGGTAGCAGGGCCCTTGGAGACTCAAGAGGTTCCTCCCCAGGACAGCCCGACTCAGAAAGACCGTCTGAGATCTTTTCCCAATTCGGCCAGGCTTGTTGCAGCTTTTCTGGGCTGCAGGGGGTCCTGCCTGGAGCTGGCAGTCCTATGCAGCTGGTCCACTAGGTCTCAGCACCCCTTGGGGTCTTGGGCGGGTAGCAGGGCCCTTGGAGGCTCAAGAGGCTCCTCCCCAGGACAGCCCGACTCAGAAAGACCGTCTGAGATCTTTTCCCGATTCGGCCAGGCTTGTTGCAGCTTTTCTGGGCTGCAGGGGGTCCTGCCTGGAGCTGGCAGTCCTATGCAGCTGGTCCACTAGGTCTCAGCACCCCTTGGGGTCTTGGGCGGGTAGCAGGGCCCTTGGAGGCTCAAGAGGCTCCTCCCCAGGACAGCCCGACTCAGAAAGACCGTCTGAGATCTTTTCCCGATTCGGCCAGGCTTGTTGCAGCTTTTCTGGGCTGCAGGGGGTCCTGCCTGGAGCTGGCAGTCCTATGCAGCTGGTCCACTAGGTCTCAGCACCCCTTGGGGTCTTGGGCGGGTAGCAGGGCCCTTGGAGGCTCAAGAGGCTCCTCCCCAGGACAGCCCGACTCAGAAAGACCGTCTGAGATCTTTTCCCAATTCGGCCAGGCTTGTTGCAGCTTTTCTGGGCTGCAGGGGGTCCTGCCTGGAGCTGGCAGTCCTATGCAGCTGGTCCACTAGGTCTTAGCACCGCTTGGGGTCTTGGGCGGGTAGCAGGGCCCTTGGAGACTCAAGAGGCTCCTCCCCGGGGGAGCCCGTCTCAGAAAAACCGTCGGAGAATTAGGTCGATCTATTCACGGCCTGGCTAGGCTTGTTCTAGCTTTTCTGGGCTGCAGGCCTTTTCTAGGGGGCTGGTGGTGTTTGGTGCTGCTCTGTGGAAGTGTAGCCCCTCCAAAGGGCAAGCAGGCCTGTGCAGGGAGAGCCCCTGCGGTGGTAGGCTTCAGGCAATTGTTGAGGCCAGCCCTCCTGGATGGCAGGCAGCCCCAGGTTTGGCGAGAGCGTAGGGGGTGGCGGGGGTGGGGGGAGGGAATGCACTGGGAAGCACAGCTTTCTGCTAGCTAGCGGGCCTGTAAGCTTGCTGTGGCGTGGGGGGTATTCTATGGGGACCCACCCCTTCTTCTCTCCCCTCCCCAGCACGGGCGCAGACCAGGCTCTTCTCCCAGGTTCCCTCTGAGGCGGCTTTCCACTTCCCCGCCCCTAGAGTATTGCTCCCTTCCTCTGCGACAGCTTTGTTTTCTAGTCTCCCAGGCAGTCTCTGCCCCGTCAAATGGTTTAGAGACCTCCCAAGCAGTTTCCGCTCTGCCCCGCCCCCCTAGCCCGGGGACTAACCTTCGGAGGCGAGGTCTCGGTGCCCAGCCCCCACCCAGGCGTCCCCCGGCCCTTTCTTGGGGACTAACCTTCGGAGGCGAGGTCTCGGTGCCCAGCCCCCACCCAGGCGTCCCCCGGCCCCCTCTCGGGGACCAACCTTCAGAGGCGAGGTCTCGGTGCCCAGCCCCCACCCAGGCGTCCCCCGGCCCTTTCCCGGGGACTAACCTCTGGAGCCGAGGATTCGGTGCCCAGCCCCCACCCAGGCGTCTCAATTTTTGGTGACTGTGCCCGTAGTTCAGATGGTCCGTTGGGTTCTTGATCGTTTTTCCGTACTCCGACTTACTGCTACACTCTTCTCTGCATCTGGAGATTCCTCCGGTTCGTTTGATCTTTCCCCCGGTAGGAGACTTTCCAGGGTGCGGGATCCCTTTCTCCTCCGCAGTTCCCTTTCGGGAGCGCCCGTCCCGCTCGGATTCACCTTCTCTCACTCTCCTCTTTTCTCCCGTTCTGCCCAATAATGTCACGAACTTCTTGCCATTATTGGAATTTAGGTTCCTCTGCCAGCGATTGGTTGTTGTTCTGTGCGAGTCATTTCTTCTGTAGATGTGCTTTTTTTGTTGTGTTTGTGGGAGAGGGCGAGCGTGTCCCCCTACTCCTCCGCCATCTTGTCCTCTCCTCCTCTCTCTCTCTTTAAAGTCTAAGTGTTTGAGTATTCAGAGATCTGTAGTTGGCCCTCTTCTTTTTTTTATGTTACTCAATGAATTTATCATAATTATAGTTGTAAAATGATCATCACAACCCAATTTTATAGCATTTCCATCCCAAACCCCCAGTGCATCCCCCCACCCCCCAACCTATCTCCTTTGGAAACCATAAGTTTTTCAAAGTCTGTTCTGCAAAGAAGTTCATTGTGTCCTTTTTTCAGATTCCACATGTCAGTGATAGCATTTGACGTTGGTGTCTCATTGTATAACTGACTTCACTTAGCATGGTGATTTCTAGATCCATCCATGTTGTTAAAAATGCCATCAATTCTTTCCTTTTAATGGCTGAGTAATATTCCATTGTGTGTATGTACCACATCTTCTTGATCCACTCCTCTGTCGATGGACATTTAGGTTGTTTCCATGTCTTGGCTATTGCAAATAGTGCTGCAGTGAACATTGGAGTTCACGTGTCTTTGCGAGCCCTGGTTTTCTCTGGATAGATGCCCAGGAGTGGGGTTGCTGGATCAAATGGTAGTTCTATTTTTAGTTTTCTAAGGAATCTCCATACTGCTTTCTGCAGTGGTTGCACCGATTTACAATCCCACCAACAGTGTACTAGGGTCCCTTTTTCTCCACACCCTCTCCAGCACTTATTGTTTGTAGACTTTTGGATGATGGCCATTCTGGCTGGTGTAAGGTGGTACCTCATAGTGGTTTTGATTTGCATTTCTCGAATAAAAATGAGTGATGTTGAACATCTTTTCATGTGTTTTTTGGCCACCTATATGTCTTTGGAGAATTGTCTGTTTAGATCTTCTGCCCATTTTTTGATGGGGTTGTTTGTTTTTTTGGTATTGAGCGGTAGGAGGTGTTTATAAATTTTGGAGATTAATCCCTTGTTAGTTGATTCATTTGCAAATATTTTCTCCCATTCTGTGGGTTGTCTTTTCATTTTGTTTAGGGTTTCCTTTGCTGTGCAGACACTTTTAAGTTTAATTAAGTCCCTTTTTTAAATTTTTGTTTTGACTCTCATTATTCTAAGAGGTGGATCCGAGAAGATGTTGCTGTTGTTTACGTCAGAGAGTGTTTGGCCTGTTTTCCTCTAAGAGTTTTATAGTGATGGTCTTATATCTAGGTCTTTGATCCATTTGGAGTTTATTTTTGTGTATGGTGTTAGGGAGTGTTCTAATTTCATTCTTTTACATGGCCCTTTTCTTTATAAACATATGACATCAAGGAGCTCTTACCTTAAGTGACCTTGTCCTATCTTATGGCTTTAAAGTCCACTTACGTAGTGACTATTTTCAAGTATCTATTTCCAGCTCTGACTGCTCCCTAGAACCCAACCAGTATATTTTCCAGATCAACTGACGTCACTGGGCAGGTGTGTCCAACATACCTCTTGAAGTGAACTTGGTTTAAACACTAAACCTCATCATCCACATGCAGAAAATGAAAATCTCAGCAGTGTTCTTTTCCTTGTCTACTCTGCCAATGATTTAGTTCAGTTATGCTACCTAAACACATCCCTCCATTTGTATTACTGTCATATTAGTCCTGTCTTTCATTAAGGCTCTCGCTGCATCAAACTAAATGACCTCTTCAGCTTTCAAGCTGATCTTTTAAAATGTAAATAAGATGATGTCACTTCCTTGTTTGAAACCTTTCAATGAATTTCCATTGCTCTTGGAATAAAATTCAAATTTCTTAACATGATTAACAAAGCTCCATGTCACCTGGCTCTTACCTAACACTCTGACCTCATCCATAACCACATTTCTACTTTTACCCTTCACTCACACTGGATATTTTTTGTGTGGCTTGAACACATTGAAGTCCTAGAACTTGGGCCTTTGGATTGGAATATTCTTCCACATCCATCTTTGCATGAGCCCCTTTTCATAGTGTGTACCTCTGCTTGAGTGATTCCCTCTCAACATTAGTTACCCTGACCACCCAGTCTAAAAGAGCCATGAAGTATTTTTCTAGGATATCATCTTATTGTAATGAAAACTTAAAATCACTTGATCGTTTTTTGTTTTTATATCTTTGCTCATTTTTAGAATCTAGACCATTGCTGTTTCTTTATTGCCTAGAATGGTGCCTAGCAACAGTAAGCACTCTGTAAATGTTTCCTAAATGAGTTAAACTTGATTGAATAAACTAAAATGGGTAAGGAAAAATGAACTATTTTCCAGTGAAAGATGGAGAGGCTGACAATGCTGTAAAAACAAAAAGGAAAATGTAGAAAACTCAAATTTGGGTCAGCTTTAGTTAATAAGTGTGGTTATTTTGACCCTGTTAATTTTGAGAAGGAATAGCTATTATCTAATTGACTAGAAAACAGAAAAGATAAATGTTTTAGAGATTAGAACATAGGTAATATTAGAAACTTTAGTTGCTTCATCCTATAAGAATAACTAAAATTGCAAGTGATAGAAAAATGGGACACTGACTAAATAAATACGTGTTAAAATCCCAAGGGCAACTGAAGGCATCAGATAGGTACCATAATGAATGAAATAGGCTGATGTAGGGCAATTGACGGTGGTGGAAACAATGGCAAATTACAGAGAATGTTCTGTCTGTGGGGCAAACCCTATTCACCTCTGGCTGATTGCTGGCTTGTAGAGAAGTATGCTGTTAGGACCTGTGATTTGTTCAGAGCAGTAGGAGAGTTAGAATTTTATTTAATGTGAAAATACTCCATTTCTTGCTGTAAACAGTTTTTTGTTTTTTGTTTTTTTACATTTAACGGCATTATAGAAGGTACACATGTATGTGTAACTGGGTCACCATGCTGTACAGTAGGGAAAAAAATGTATAGGGGAAATAACTATTTAAAAATAAAATAAAATAAAATAACATTTAAAGGCATTTGGTTTTTCAAACCAAACACAAATAGCCCAGATCTGGCCTGTGGGCAGCTAATTCATTACCTTTAGTTAAAATAGGCCATATGCTGCCACTGAGGGTTCCCATCCTACTCATTATGAACATCTCACTTGGATAGTAGCTTCTTTTACCTGCTACAGTGAGCCAGGAACTGGAATTTCCATATGCATCATCTCCTCAAGAACTCTAGACAGTATAAGATGTTCAGCTGGCATAAAACAACATATAACCTGATAAATTCAAAAGCTGATAAATGAAATTAGGAAGATAGATTTTTAAAGAATCTCACATTCTTTTTAAAAAAATTATTAAAGTATAATTGATTTATAATGTGTTAATTTCTGCAGTATAGCAAAATCATTCAGTTGTAACATATATTTTTCATTGTCACAGGATATTGAATATCCTGTGCTATACAGTAGGACCTTGTTGTTTATCCATCCTATGTATAATAGTTTGCATCTGCTTAACCTAAACTGCCGATCCTTCCCTCCTTCACCCCCCTCACTTGGCAGCTATAAGTCTGTTCTCTGTATCGGTGAGTCTGTGTCTGTTTCATAGGTATGTTGATTTGTGTCATATTTTAGAGTCCACATGTAAGTGTTATCATATGGTATTTGTCTTTATCTTTCTGACTTTACTTAGTACGATGATCTCTGGGTCAGTCTATGTTGCTGCATTATTCATTCTTTTTTATGGCTGAGTAGTATTCCACCGTAAACATACACTGCATCTTCTTTATCCGTTCATCTGTCAGTGGACATTTAGATGGGTTCCATGTCTTGGCTATTGTAAATAGTGCTTCTATGAACATAGGAGTGCATGTATCTTTTCAAATTAGAATTCTGTCTGGATAGGTGCCCAGGAGTTAAAAATCCCACATTCTTAATTCTGAAAATTTGGGAGTTTTTGTGCTTGCATGCCATTGCTTCCACCCTAGGCCTTCCACTCCCTACCCCCTTTTAAGGCCTATGACCCATTCATGAGAATTTGGTCATTTTCAATTCCCTACTTCTCCACTTTGCTTTTTCTGGTCTAAAAGAATAATGGTAGAGTATTTCAACTATTTCAGAATGTGGGCTTTTATTGAAAAAAGTGTTATTTTTCTAGTTTTATTAGGATGTGTTCCTTTGCCACTGGTGGTTAGTTGGTTGGTTTGTTAGTTCTTGATGCTTCTTATCACTCCAGTTTCCAGACCTTTACTTGATGACTGATAGAGTATCTTTGTATGGAGTAACAGTTTGACTTTTATATGGTATTTTCTCTTCTCTTGGTCTAGTATTTCATTGCTATGATTTAATTCTCCATCAGAGAATACTTGAGTATGAAAAATTTATCAATAGATATGTAAATTTTCTATACCACTCCTAATCCCTTTTCATTTTCTTTATCCTTAAGAACTAATTTCCTACTCTATTGTCTATCATAGAAAAGAGGATACATGCAAAGTTTCCTTTCTATGACTGTGATTGAGAGAGAAAAGTGGAAAGATTTATATATTTCACGATTTGGTATAACAGATGTATGATTTTTCTTGGCATTCTCAAACTTACAAGCTTTTCAGCTGAATATTCATATGTGGGTGGGAATAATTAATTACTTTAATTTTGAAAGTTATGAGAATGAGTTGGTCACTCTTCATTTAGTCCCAAAAATGAAAGGGACATTTTTCTAATAAGTATATTTGAAATTCATAAATTTACAATAAAAAGTTTGCTGATTATAGTAAAGCAAAGAGAGAGAAACTGAGATTTCATTTGCTGTGAAAGACAGAGACACTACATATATTATCACAAGACCTAAACTAGCATATTGTATAAAAATAAAGAGAAATTATAACAGTCAAGCAACAAAAATCTTGAAGAAGAGTAATGCTTTTAAGTTGAAAGTAAGTAAAACATATGTTGACTCTGCAAACCGAAGATGAAAGTATTATAGACATTTTGGAAACAAAAAAGCAATCTAGGAGTTCCCACTATGGTGCAGTGACGGTGTTGTCTCTGCAGTGGCACGGGTTCAATCTCCTTCCTGGCACAGTGTGTTAAAGTTCCAGTGTTGCTGCAGCTGTGGCATAGGTCACAGCTGTGGCTCATATTCAGGCCCTGGCCCAGGAACTTCCATATGCCATGGGTGCAGCTAAAAAAGAAAAAAAAAAGTAATCTAGATGAAGAAATTTAATAAATTTTTATCTATCATTGATTCAAAAAAGCTGTTAGGTTGTTTTATAATATGATGTAAGAAAATAAAATGATGAAAATGAATGATTTCTCTGAATTGTAGAAAAAAACCAAACAATATAAATTAGTATAAAATCACTCTTTCCGATTTGGACATTTTATCCTAATGGCATCAAGTTGTGCCCAAGTACTTGCTAACAGAACTTCTTATCAAAATCTGGAGCTTCTCTGATAAGGAGCCAGCAACTTATGGTGAGTTTGAGATCAAATTACTCAATATTTGAATAACTCAAATTTTAAAAAGCACACAATTGAAATAATAACTATTACAAAATGCTCTAAAATGGCTTGTAGAAGAAGAAAAGTGTTGTGTTAAATCTCTCTCAACTCGTGAAAAAGAGCATTCCTATTGAAGTTGCAGGGAGCAAAGTTGGGGAATGCAAGCTGAGAATTAAATTGGGTTGCTTTCTGAATCTGAATCTACCACTGTACCCTGGAGTGAAGCAAGGAAACGATATTCAGCCAACTCAAGTAACATTTCTTTCTCCCACATACGCTGATCTAGATAATTGAGGCCAAATTGCTTTTCTCCTTAAATCATCTGTATAATAGCCATTACGCTCTGCTTCATGCTGAGTGCGTATGGATACAAACATAAGCACAAAAAGTGCAAATGGCAGAAATATTTAACTTGAAGCATTAAAGTCTTAAAGATTATTTTACTCATCTCCTATTTTTCTGATTATCCTTAAACTCAAGAGCAATTTGAGTTGTGTGTGGGGGAGGAATGCAGAATGGAAATCTGTTAAATATCTCTGTGGTGCACAATAGGTACTTACAATGCTGAGGACATGCACAACTTGAACAGAGTGTGGGTGTGAAATTAGTATGGAACGAAATGGGATTCTCATAACAGGCATCTCCTATAGACCACCAGGCCTGGAAGACAGCAAGAAAGGAAAATTCCTGGGGTAACACTTAGGGTGTGAAAACCACAGGATACCATACTCATGAGGAATTTTAACTACCCAAACATCTGTTAGGTTAGAAAAAATTCGACAAAACATGCCTCATCAAAGAAGCTTCCAAGGAATGCAACTTTATGATCTAAAAAGAAGGAAAACCAAATAGAGGGTAAAACACTCCTTAACATTTTTACAAATGAGACATTGTGATGAGTTACTCTATATTCAATTAATCTTAATTCATTCTGTAGGTGTAATGCACTTATAATGTAGTGAATGCTGTCAAAACAGAGGTAGATACTCTCCTTTCTCTAAAGAAGCAATTGTATAATGATAAGAAGAGATGTTAGCCCTAAAGAAATAGGAAAATAGAATTCATGACATAAACAAGCCCGTTTGGTGGCAGTGGGTTTTTAGAATAGGCTGTATCCTGCTGCCGGAAGAGGAAGTGAATATAATTTATTCTAGACATGATGTCTGTACTTCTGCAAAATTAATTAGATGCTGTTGAAAATCTTCTCAGTGAGTTGCCTGAGACTCCCACGTGTGTAATTCAAGAAGACATCTCTCTCTTCTAGACCTGTAAGTTACTGGTATGACCGCTTAGGTTTCCATAGACACCTCAGACCCCAAAGTACCACTGTCCCTGTCCCACGGCAAACCTCCTCCTCCCCCTGTGATCCCTGTTTCAGTGTATGGTGCCATTATTCACGTAATGGTTCAAGCCAGCCTCTAGAGCTTACTCTTAATTCTTTGTGCACATCCTACCCCAGAGTCCAGAGCGGAGTCCTGTTGAATTTACCTTCTAAACATTTTGTGAATTTGTCTATGTTTCTCTGTTAAGGGTGTCTAAATTCAGGCCCTTAAATGTACTTCCTATGTTACTACAAAAGATACCTAAATGGAATTTTTGTTTCTATTTTCTCTACCCTCTACCTGAACCCAGTTTTTGGGTACGCTTGTGTTGTTCCTCTGCTTAAGATCCTTAGTAGTTTTCAGTGTTCCTGTTGTATGGAAATTACACTGTTTGCTCCATAAGGTCATTTATGATTTTTGCTTATATTCCCCACACATCCCTTGCTCTTTCTCCTTTGTGCTCCAGAAGCTTTGCTGTTCTTTCTTACTGTCCTTTCTGTCTTCTTTTGAAGACAACTGCCTTTTCTTTATGTTTCACACCAAATATCTCCTTTGCAAAGACTTCTATAAACTTATTTTTCCACTTCCACCTTCCAAAAATTGTTTCTAAGTATTTAACATATTATAATTGCTTATCTCTTTCTTTTGTGAAACTCTGGTGTCTTTAAAAGCAGAGATGACCATGTGATCATGTGTTAGGAATATTTCCACCCATCATGCCCACTCAGTGGCTAAGACTGGATGAATATGCCATTTGGACCCGAGGAAGGCATTTGATTTTAATGTGAAAGTATTTCAGTGTCAAAATTCTCTGCATTGCAAAATAGTTCATACTAATGTTCTTCAACTTTTTTTGGCTATAACTTGTCTTTCAAATACTTACACATTTCTTGTCAAAATTAAAATTCTCCTATTTTTTCGTGTTTGACATATTCAGCTTCTTTTACTTCACAAACCAGTCTATTTTATATTGCTGATATTTTTTCTTTTTCATTAGTTAACATAAGATGTATGAATTACTGCATATAGGAAAGAAATATGTACATAATAAATTGAGAAGGATTTCAAACAATGAAAGAAAATAAATGCCTATTTTAGAGTGGATTGAAGCTGTAGAAGCATCTGAATTATAACTGAGATAATAAACTGTTAATGAATTTATATAGTAAAGTGGGGTCATAATAAGTTGACAGTCCATGAAGAAAGCGAAGGAGAGCAATGTTTAATTGGGCTGCTAAGCATGATTAGAAAGAGAGAGTTTTTGGGTGAAATCATAATTTAAAGAATATAATAGTGAGCATATAAAGTTATTTAATAAAGTATTCAACTGTGTATAATTTAAAAGAGCTTTTGTCCAGATTGTTAAACAGTTTCCCAGAATATAAATTAAAATATTTTGAAATCCCATTGCATAAGCATATAGAATGTGTTTTTCAGCCAGATCACTAAAAATCAAAGGATAAGAGTTATCACTATGTGTTTTAAATCATCAATATTACAGAAAACCTGGTTATCAAAAGGAAAAAAGGAGAAAAGTATCTTTACCCCACTTATTGTTGGCTAAGTTTGAACTTTTGAAAATTCAAATGAATTTTCTTTCCAATCTCAAACTTCAAATCTCATGTTGAATAAATTGATTTTGACCCTTCTGAGAATCTTCTTTTTTTTGGTTGAGAAAGAACTGTGAAATAGGCTTAATTCTTCGTGATTTCTGGTCATTAACTCCACTGCAGGTCTGCCTTGGTATTAGGCCAGGGGCCAACAGGTTTTCAGCTCTGTTTTCTTCTACATTTACTAAGGAAGTGAGAAGAACTCCAATTTGACTATGGAAAACTTCCAGTTCTAAAAAAAAAAAAAAAAATGTGCAATTGCTATGCCTGGTGGTTTAGGGCACTTTTTCGTTCTGCCCAGTAACTGAACTGAGACCCCTTAGCTGGATAATTCAGAGTAATGATAATAGCAGGTACGCTTATCGAGTCTTGAGTATGTACTAGTACCCTTCCAAGAACCTTACACCCGTTGATTCATTCATAAACCTCATTCGCTTTTAGGGAAGAGCCTGTGGACTTAGATCTTGACTCAGACTGGAGTAAAGCCTCATGATGGTACCAAAGTACTAAGAGGTGGCAGGGTGCCAGGTTGGATTAACGGTAAGATAGGTGAAATCAGTTGAAAGGAAATAACAGTAGGCGTCTAAAGTTAAACTATTTAGTAAAGCATTCTACTCTATGTTTAATGTAAAAAAACCTTTGGTCAAGTTGATAAGCAAGTTTTCCAGAATATAAATAAAAGTAATTAGAAATCCCGTTTGCATAAACAAATAGAATGTCTTTTACAGCAAAAGCACTAGAAACCAAGACGTTAAGGGCGATATAAGGGATAATCAGTATGTGACATTATTAGCTTTGAAAACTGAGACTAAGAAAGACTTGGGGATATTATAACAGCTTCTAGTATATAATCCAACCATCAGTTCCCAAACAAATGGAGTGGGGCTTCACCTAACATACATAACCTTTAACTACACTTTCGGTTTCTTTTCTCTTTAGCTTTACCTTTGATAGTTATTTTATTATGATTATACCTGCATATAAAGCATGAGGGAGTGAAGCAGCAATACTTACCCCAGCCCCTAACATTGTGTTATGTCGATGGCCTTATCTGAATTATTCCGGGTTGTTCCTACACGTGGCTTCTAGGTGCCGTAGAACTGATGATGTTTTCTTATGTTCTTATGGAACAGGATGACCTGTCATTACTCTAGAAACTTTGGGAACTTTGGCAGGGAGAAACCTATTCATAGTTTATCCAGAGTAGATGTATAATCCAGGAAGGTAGGAGGAGACCAATGTGTGGAGTGGCTGTTGGCTGGATGCATGTTTCCATGTTTATCACCACCTCCCAAACCCTAACTGTATCCCTAATCTTCACAGAAGTAGAAATTCAATCCCCCTTTCCAGCCTTATTACCAGGAGTTTTTAGCATTGGGCACCTAGTCCGAAGAGCAATGCCATTGCTTTTTCAAATGGTATGTTGGTGTTATAGAGTAGTGGTTTAAACTTGTACCCCAGGCATTAGCAACACCAGGAGGGCTTGTTAAAATGCGAAGTGCTCTGCCCTACCCAGGTCTTCTGGTTCAGTAAGCAGGGACTGTGGTCTCAGAATTTGCTTCTCTAACAAATTCCCAGGTAGTATTGATGCTGCTGATATGGAGACCACATTTAGAGAATCACTATTGTAGAAAGTTGTTTTATAAATATAATGCTATTCTGGAAAAAGTTGTATTATCTGATCCTAAGAGCGATAGAACTAAAAGGGTAATATTTTCATTCTTACCTGGTATGACTAGTATTGGAAGTGAGAGTTTTTTGCTATTTTGTTTTTTTTTCCACTTGAGCCATCCTGAAATGACTCAGAAAACTACTCATTCACATCAGAGAAAATGGTCATACGATGAAGTCTAATACTGTGGACCTCCATGAAATCATTCCCTGTACTCATCGAATAGTCTAATAGGTCAGATTCTTTATGCTTACAGTATCCTCCCTTCGTGATGCCATATTGCTGTTGGGAAATACAAATATAAAACAAAATTAATGCCTCGTAAAATGCAAAGAAATATTTCATAAGCTAACAGTAGTATCTCATACGGGGCATGAAATCATTGGGCTCTAGGGAAACGTTTGATACCAGGGAAGGATGGCCAATTATTGAAGCATCGTAACCAGTGGGATGTATCCTGAGATGTTCTTCGCCTGCACAAGTATGGTCAGTCTCATTGCTGACCTTCTTCAGGGCCCTTGATACCCTGCATTATTTAAGATGTAAGGAATTCACCCAAACTCCCAGCCAGTTAGATTTCCTCTAGCCCTAAGAGGACTACAGGAAACTTAAAGCTTCTAAAACGTACAGCTAATTCTCTCAGATGTGGTGAATCTAGGCCAAATCACAGTCCTAGAGACTGAGAAAGAATGAGTCCTTTATTTAGTGACGACAATAGCTAGGAATCTGGTGGTCCAGTGTATCTGATCCTGAAACTCAAATACCCTGGAGGGAAGGACCTTTAGGTAAACTTAAAATGAACTTCGAATCAAATAGATGTGCAGTTTAAATCACACATGTGTACAGAGCTCAAGAATATTTTGTCTTGAGAGTTCCTGTCATTTATTTATGTATGTTTATTCTTTAGGAAAGTCACTGGAGCAAGGTGCTCTAAGGACCATAATGTATTTTCTACAGTGTTTTTCATCATTAACTTAAATTTACAAGGGTCTGCAGAAGGCACAGTTACTAGTAAGTCTTTGAGTGTGCTTATTCTGAAAGCGTAGTATTAGACACACCAGACTTTGATGGTTCTTAATCAAAGTGGCATTCAGACTTTTATATGTAGTGGGCAACATGATGGCCTGTCCAGACTCACCTTTCAGCTAACACACTTAGCGTGGGGACACAGATGGATGGGAAAGATGACCCTGACCCACATAAGACCCACATTCCTGTGCAAGGATAGAAGCATGATAATCAGGAAATGATGGTTGTTAGTTACAGAAAATGCATTATTGTGAAAACCAGGGGAAAAGTGCTTATGAGAGGAAGTGATTGGATTATGGGGAATGAGAGAATAAGGATAGATCATTCCTACTGAGTAAATTGCTGTGATTTATAAGAGAAAGGGTATAGTGATATCTTGGCCCATTACTGACTGGATTCATTTCACAAACAATCCTAAATCAGGAAGTGACAGTTTATGGAGAGACAAACAAAGTCTCCTAAAGATGCTTGTACATCACTAAGCTTTTAAACTGGCATATTTGCAACTCTCTGTCCCTTTTCTTCTTTAAGCTTCCTTCATTTTGGTAGTTGACATTCCTGGTTGTAACTTCGTATTCCCCCTTATGTGACTCTAATGATAGTTTATTACACACTGGGATAGGGGAGAAAAATAATACCAGATATATTTTATTATGGATTTTTGCAGTTTTGGTAAATTCCAAGAGAAAATTATCTGAGACTTGAAAATGTGATTTGCTTAAAAGTGAACTATCATATTTGGACAACATTAAAATAATTCGATGTTGTTTTATACTATACTTTGAACATTTTGTTATTCTAAATATGTCTCAAAATTTCTATGGATTAAATGATTATCTTTCATTGCTTTTTAGTTCAGATTTAGGACTTCTTTTTCCATCATATTATGATTCTTCAAGAATATAGATAAATATAATACGTTCTAAGAGAATTATTTCATAAAGGATTTAACACAAGGGACACGTATAACAAAATAGGCAATTTAATCAAGTTTATTGAAAATGCAAATATTATCTACAGTGATTGTTTCTTAAAAAAGAAATAAAGAAACTTTTGAAAAGTTCAAGAAATGGCATTAAAGCACAGTTCAGTTAGGGGCTAAATGCTTTGCCTTTTATTATGATTGATTAGTGTGTAGAACTTAAAATATTTAGTAGCTCGAGTAGTTAGTATATGCCATGAATGATCTTCGAATGTCATTTTTCTCTTAGCTCTGCTTGCGGTAGCAGACACTCCCTGATGAGGGCTTTGATTGCTGGTATTAAAGGAATGATCACATAGTTGACATTTTACCAGGAAAGACGAGGAGTTGCAGCAAGGCATCATACTGCATTCTGGGCTGCTCTACAGACATACTTGCAAGACTAGCTGAGGTTTCCCTTGGGAAATGGATTTAGGTCTGTCCTCATTTGAGACCCCAAAAATCCAAACTGCAGAGCAGAGAAACACAGACATAGACAAATACTTCCTGGAGCTATTTCTAAAAATAAGCAATCATCAGCATAGTCACAGAAAAATCACATCAATTTTCTGACCACAGCAGATTCTCCATGATTACACCATGTTATCTGGACAACAATAATGTACCATGTTGCCTGCCTGCTAGGAGGATGAGTTAGGTTTAAAATTGTAGTCCCAGCAGCCACTGGGTTGATATATGCAGTAGAGATTGAAGAATCAGATTCTGAAGATACCATGTTCTCTTGATCTAATTAATTTTGGCCAACTTTCTGATATGAGTTAACGACCAAGTATCAAATTCTATAGAGGTCCCTTCTAATTCTTTATAATAAGGTATGGCTTTTGTCTTTTTCTTTTTCTTTTTTTTTCTGTCTATAATAGCAGTTCTTACAGAGACCTTAGCAGTGGCCTTAAAGGCCCTACAAAATCTGGCCCTGTTTCCTCTCTGACTCACCGGCCTCCAGGCTCACTGCAGTCCTTGTTACTCCTACAACACACCAGGCACAGTCCTGTCTCATGCCTTGTGCCCATTCTCCTCCCTGCGACACTCTTTCCTCAAACATCCCCAACCTCCCTCACCTCCTTAAATTATTGCCTGTCACCCGTCCAGAGAAGCATAGCCTTACCACTACATTTTTAAAAAATAGTAACTCCTATTTGCACCCCTACTCTGGTTGACCTGATTCGTTTTTTGTCGTGGTGCATGTCAATTCCCAACATAGTGTATCATTTCCTTGCAAGTTATATTCTAACTTATCTACATTTTAATAATATGTGTATGTATTTTTTGTCTCCCTCCACTGAAACAGAGGCTCCATGGTCTTTATCGCTTTGGTTTTCTTATCAGAAATGTCTGCCTTGAGTAGGTGTTCTGCAAACAGCTGCTGAGAGGAGAAGAGCAGGTGCCCACTGGAAGCTCTATGTGCACAGGTCCACAACGACCTTGATCACATCTGTCGTCTTGGGGTCTTCCCAGTTCCTGGAACATGGAAGATGCTCAGTAAATATTTTTGGTTGGGTAAATGCATAAATTTCACCTAAACATCAACAGAGCATTTGGGTAGAGATAAAATTCTTCCACATTTCCAATAGTATAAGACAGGAAAATATTTTAGCCTGTTTTTCTCTTTATTTCTGCCCAAATGGTTCTCCACAATGCTTCTCACAAAGCTAGAAGGCTGGTTTTGCAAAAACGTGAATATGTGATAAATAATTAAAATCTTAATTAATGAACACCTCATAAAGTTTTACCTAGCTTCTAGCCAATCCCCTTTTACAGAGTCAAAGACAGGAAACCCACAAAACATCTTACATTCTTCAAAGCAGATTTCTCCATGGTGAAAGTATATAATGATCAGTAACAGGGTACCTGATCCCAAAGCCCATCCTCTTCTCATTTAACAGTGGGAACAGAGATTCAGAGCTTCCATTTGTTAAGCTAATACTTGCTACAGTGGCCATAACATTTCTACGAAATACCCAGCTTGGGAGGAAAGAGGGTTGCCACTCTTGGGAATGGATTGCATCATTCCATGAAGGCATGCAAAAGCTCTTAATTATGTGCTCAGCCATCTCCTCAGCCCTTAATTATGTTGGTGGTGGGAGACCTCTCCTAGCTTCCATTTGTTATGTAAAATTATCTAAATGAATTACACCACAATTTGAGGTAGTTTTCCTAAAGCTCGGGTTATAAAGTTAGAATGAGACTGACGATTTCAGAATATGCCAGGTATGTTTAAGTGCAGAGATCCCACTGTCTCTTCTTCATTAGTCACTAGAGAAATCAGTTACCTAATTCTGTCATTGTTATTAACACATATCAGCTCCACATACCATCATCTCTCTTGGAAGTGTTCTCAGTACCGAATCGTCACTACTATCAACATCCTAAATACCCGCCTGGTGTTGACGTAAATCTTTTGGCTTTCTTCGGAGCCTGTGACTCACTTGAACAAGATGTACTTGCCATATTTATTTATTTATTTTTGTCTTTTTGCCTTTTCTAGGGCCGCTCCTGTGGCATATGGAGGTTCCCAGGCCAGGAGTCTAATCGGAGCTGCAGCCGCCAGCCTACACCACAGCCACAGCCATGTGGGATCCGAGCCACCTCTGCGACCTACACCACAGCTCATGGCAATGCCAGATCCTTAGCCCACTGAGCAAGGCCAGGGATCGAACCCACAACCTCATGGTTCCTAGTCAGATTCATTAACCACTGCGCCACAATGGGAACTCCTGAAAAAAATTTAAAAACCTTTTTCCATCTTGGTCTTATCTCCGTAGTTCTAGTTCATCTTTCCACTTGCCAGGTAGACATCTCTTTTTCTGTCTTGGTCTTATCTCCCTAGTTCTAGCTCATCTTTCCACTTGCCAGGTAGACATCTCAGTCCTTTTGAGTGTCTCAGACTTCATGAGTACAGGCCCAAAGTGACCATCCCTGCCCTGTCTTTATCTCTCCCAAAACTAGAGTCTGCTCCTGCATGTGCTATTGTGAATTCTTTAAACACTCTCCCGGCATTGATACATGAATTCACTTTTCACTGCATTGTCCATCTCACATCTACTCAGCCCTTAAGTTCTTTTTATTAAATTTTTTAAAGGTCTCTGGATTCATCTCCTCCTCTCTCTACCTACTGTCATTCTCCCACTTGAGAGTCTCATCAGATCTCACCTGACTTTTTGGAAATAGCCTGTCTGGACTCAGTGCTTCAAAGCATCCACGTTTTTCATAGCCACATGAGATTTCTTCCTAAATCATTAAAAAATGTCCTTTTTCAATACCTTCAGTGGCATCCCATTGTTTCAAGCCCTTTAATATAGTAATCAAGTGCTCTCTAACTTAGTTCCCAAGTGGCCACTTGAGGCTTATTCCTTTGCCTAACCCTCCATGAACACTGGTCTTTCTGTGCTATCTCTGTTCCTCGAACTTAGGGATCCTGATTTTTTTTTTTTTTGTACCATGGATTCCTTTGACAGTCTGGTGATGTGTGTGGACCCCTTCCTAGAATAATATTTTTGAATGTACAAAATAATAAACACAAGATTACCATGGAAAGCCATTTTGCAGAAATAAAATTCTGTCTATAGACCCTATTGTTTATGTTTTTGTAGCTTTGCTTATGACCCTCTTAGCAAAGAAGTGCCCCCAAACCTGCCCTTCTGATTATTGAAATTCTTCTCATGTTTCAAAGCCTATTCAACCCTCTTCTCCTCTGTGCAACTTCTCCTTGACTCCCTGCCCATCTGTATTCACCACTTCATCCTTCACCCTTTCAGAATGGATTATTTATTTCTAATTAGTTCTTATCTTTATCCTGCCCTTTACTATAATGTTTTGTATTGATTGATGAAAACAGGCCAAGCACTAAACTCACAGGCAACTTTCACACATTTTGCATTCGTAATTTTTTTTTAAAATGCCATGAAATACACATACAAGGAGGAAACCGAGATCCAGAAATTTTGTTGTTTGACCAAGATCATATGACTTGTTGCTCTTACAAATTATTTGAGGAAAGAGGTACTTTATCTTCTTCTGTACACCTTCTGAGTATCTATGGAACAATATTGTTCAGTAACACGTGGATTTAAAAGTCATAACTACTGAGAAATACATATCTTGAATATGTAATGTCCCAGGAATTGATGAGAGGCCATCGTAGGACAGGCATGTGCAGAGCACTTCTTCTAGGTCAGCGTCTATGTCAAATTAACTGTGACTAAATCCTTCTTAGACTGAAGACTCTTCTAATTCCTCATAGTTTCTCAAACTGAAATTTCAACAAGGGTTTTCAGCAATCACGTCCATAAAATATTATCTCTTGTTTTATACTCTCGATGAAAAGACAATAGTAATAAAAGTAGGACAAAAAATTTGTTTAGAGTCATAATAAATTCATATGTAATAATAAGATCAGTTGTATAACCTACTTCCTATGCAATTTCCTCAGTGAAAACAACAAAACAAGGCCAATTTACATTTGTAAGATAATAATTTTAGCTATAACTTGAACCAGTTCCACTTTTCTGTAGCCAAATATGTTTCTGTAGGTTTTCATAAAACAACACTATTAGGCTATTTTAAAATAAAAATGTTCATTCTAAAGATTTACTTTAGCAATAGCAATGCTTTTCAAAATATTAGTTTAAAATCATGTATTTATGATCATTAATTTCTCATGTGGAAGTTCTTTGTGTATTGTAATTATTTTGAAGGGAATTACATTTTTTGATTTGCCAGTGCCTTTAGCATGCTGTGAACTATAAATTAATGTAGCCTTGATTTATTATGATTATCCTTTTTTATAGCCTTTTCTGTTATTGTACTCTGGCAAACGCTAGCTTAAATGTAGCAAGGTAATTGATTTTTTTTCTCTTTTCATAGCTCCAGATGGACCTCCTGAAAATGTCCTTGTAGTAGCAACCTCACCTTTTAGCATCAACATCAGCTGGAGTGAACCTGCTGTCATCACAGGACCAACATTCTATCTGATAGATGTCCAGTCGGTAAGGCATGTCTTACCTTCTGCAAAAGGCAGAAGAGTGCATGGTTAAGAATACAGACTTTGAATTTTAATCTCAGCTCTGTTAGACCTTGGGCGACTGACTGAACTTGTTTGTGTTTGTGTCCACATCTATAAATTAAAGCTTGACAAAGCTACGCAAGGTACAGAGACTTTGTGAGGACTAAGTATGTATGCATAAAGAGCTTAAAACATAACCTGACATATAATAAGTGTTCAAAAAATGCATCTAGTGTGTCATCACTATGGTTATTATTTTATTCTCAGGGTATAGATGAAGAATATAAACAAGTGGTTATATTGAAAATGATCTATTGGTTTAAAATACCTTGAAAAAACTCACAATATGAAAGGAGAGGGGAAAAGGCATTAGGAGAAATACCTCCAAAATAAGATAACATCAGGGCTTAATTTTGAAAATAACTGAAGCAGAACATGAAAAGGAAATGGTAGAAGAAACACGGAAGTTAGCGCCATTCAAGAAAAAGCAAGTCCTTTGGGACTCCTCCGTCAAAGCATTCAAGAAGAAAGGGCTAAGAGATGGGGCCAGAAAAAGAGGCAGACTTATGTTATGGAGTGGGTTTCACGGTCAGGGCACTGGGGTGTCAACTACAGAATAAAGCAGTGGTGGGATACAGATCTCCGTAGTGCAGGCTTAGTATGGTCTCATTGTCCAGGATAGTTTTAGAGCAGTCCTGAGGGTGCAAAAATAATTACGGAGACAAGAAACTATAAGAGTAAAGCTGAACAGGAGTTCTACTGTGGTGCAGGGGAAAACAAACTGACTAATATCTGTGAGGACATGGGTTCAGTTCCTGGCCTTGCTCAGTGGATTGAATTGTGGAGTTATCATGGTGCAGGAGAAACGAATCCATCTAGGAACCATGAGGTTGCGGCTTTGATCCCTGGCCTCAGTCAGTGGGTTAAGGATCTGGTGTTGCCGTGAGCTGTGGTGTAGGTTGCAGACATGGCTCAGATCCCATGTTGCTGTGGCTGTGGCATAGGCTGCTGGCTACCACTCCAATTGGACCCCCTTGCCTGGGCACCTCCATGTGCCGTGGGTGCAGCCCTAAAACAAGACAAAAAGACAAAAAAAAAAAAAAAAAAAAGGATCCAGAATTGTTTTGACCTGTGGTGTAGGTCGCAGATGTGGCTCAGATACCACATTGCTGTGGCTGTGGTGTTGGCCAGCGGCTGCAGCTCTGATTTGACCCCTAGCCTGGAACTTTGATATGCCATGGGTGCAGTCCTAAAAGTCCACAAAGAAAAAAAAAAAAAGAGTAAAACTGAACAAGAAAAAATAAAGACAGAGGAAATGGAGTGAGGGAACAGAATGAAAAGATAATTTAAATCTACAGGATTTGGTGGAAAAAAAATCTGTGAAGGGTGAGTGAAAAGAGTAATCAGAGATGACTTTCAAATATGTGAGCTGGAAAATTGAGAGGAGGAACAGATTTGTAGAAAAAAGGAATGAAGTCAGTCCTAGATGCCCTGAGTTTTAGATGCCTGGCCGTCCTCCAGGTGAAGAGACCCCATGAGCAGTTTCACAAATGGATCTGGGGCTCAGGAGAGGAAGCTTGTATTTCCACATTTGGGAAGTGCTAGTGTTTAGGTGATAGATGAAATAATATGAGGAGTTGAGATTAACTATGGAACGGGAGTAAGGGTAAGAAACTCTTCTGTAAGAACTAACTCAAGGAGTTTTCTGGTAGCCTAGTGGGTTAAGGCTCTGGCATTGTCGCTGCAGCAGCCTAGGGTGACATGGGTTTGATCTCTGGCCTCAGAACTTTGGCATGTCACAGGCAAGGCCAAAGAACCAACCTTAGGATATATTAGTCTTGGGAATACAAACATTTAAAGAAGAGGACACCAAAGACGCAAATTGGAGTAGCCATCCAGACCTGAGTCAAACCTTTCACCTAAAACAGGGTGCTCAGTAATGTGAATAATGCAGACTTGATAATTAGGATTAGTACTGGAAATATCTCCTTGGCACTCTGCTTGAGTTTTACTGGACCTGATGACCAGTGTCTTCTGGTGGTGAATTAGGTAATTTATGGCGAATTCACCCACTGTTCCCCCTTGCTATCTCTATTCATATCTTGTTTAACTTTTATGATTTAATTATGTCTTCATTATTATTTCTTAAAGGGAAATACTTCTATCTCAAGAGATCTGTGATGATTAAAGGAAAACTTAAGGGATTTTTGTACATTTGTTCTCCCATTCAGTTTTGAGTTTTTGCTCCTTTTTAAGAGCATATTTGTAAAGACTTTTGGTTCGTAATTAGCCAGAAGTAATCAACATGAATGACAAGTGCTCTGGGAAGATACATTAAAAACAAATTACAAAATGTTAGCTCTGTGTTTCATCAAATAAAAGACACTTTGTAAAGGAAAATTGCTCCATGTTAGAATTTGATTATATTTAAAGGAAAGAAAAGTAAAGCATTTTAAAAAGTGATTTATTACCTCATTTTCTTAGTATTCTTAGATGAAAAATGTGCCAGGAAAATAGAAGAATGAAACGATAATACGGTAATTGCTATTTTATGTCAGTTGCATGTTAGCCTCTTCATATGCATTATTTATCATATCTAATAACATTTTGATGTGAATATTACCTTCATTTGCATAAAAGGGAACTGAGGTGCAGAGATGTGCCTGAAATACTTCTCAAATACTTATCCAAAGACCTGGCTAAAACCAGCAGACAATGGTGTGCGGGAAGATAGGAAAAACCATCAAATAGTAAATGAAAATTGCCAAACGGAAATATATGCTCACCAAAATCCCTTTGGATCAAAGATAGTAAAAATTCAAGCAAATTCTAACACCTCGCAGTTTCGCTAGTTTCCTTGAAACTAAGCTGCCGTTGGTTCCTTCTTCCCACCTTCCTTCGACACACTCTTAAGCACGTGTACTTGCCAGCGTTGTGCTGGGCGCTGAGTGTGTAGAAGCGGACAAGTCTGACATGGTCATTCATGGTCTTTATAGAGTTTATCTGCAACTCATTTCTCGCTTATGTAATTATCTACCTTCAAAATCAAAGGCTGCCAGGCCAGAAAAACCCCACATCATTGAAATTAGAACTTGTGCTGCATCCTGGCCTTCACCAAATTATAGCCACCAGGGCATAAAAACTCTTTCTTTAAAAGACTCATATTAAGCAAAAATTAACACTCTTGAATAATCTATTTTTTAATTAGCAGTGACTTATTGAATAGCTTCTTTTCATCAAAGGAAAGATGGAAAAGATAAAGTGCTGCTTTCAGGTAGCTCACACTCTAGCGAAGGGCCCCGGAATATAAAAGCTACTTACAGATTATGACATATGCAGTCTTTTTAGAAGATGAAGTAAAAAAATTAACTAGGAGTTCTCATTGTGGCACAGCAGAAACAAATCCAACTAGAAACCATGAAGTTGAGGGTTCAATCCCTGGCCTCGCTCAGCAGGTTAAGGATGTGGCATTGCCGTGAGCTGTGGTGTAGGTCGCAGACACGGCTCGGATCCCATGTTGCTGTGGCTGAGCGCAGGCACAGCTCCAATTAGACCCCTAGCCTGGGAACCTCCATATGCCGCAGCTGTGGCCCTAAAAAGACAAACACACACAAAAAATGTAACTAAAGCTTCGCCTAGGGGGGGGACATAATATATAGAGAAGACTGCACAGAGAAGGTTAAATTTGTTCTGGGAGGTGGGAATAAATAGGCATGTACCAGTGGTGAAGGGTACAGTTAGTGGAGAGAAAGGAGAGGAAGAGAGAACCTGAGTCAACATTGTATGTAAAACAACCATACTTCAAAAAAGGGAGATATGTCATAATAATAATAAATGATCAAATATATGAGCACATAAATTTGGAATTGATTGAAGGGGAAGGGGATGGGTCAAAAAGGTCTGAGGTTTCAGTCCTGGAAAAGTGGATGAATAATGGTTAATAAAAGCAAAACTAGAGTAGGTTTCGTGATGAAAGAAAATGAATTTTTGTACATGCTATATTTGAGGATCCAGTAATCTTTTTGGATTTTCCTGTATATTTTTAAGATACAGTAAATAACAGACATGCTAGTTCTTAGCTCACTACTTGCTATCTTTACCCTTTTTTCTTATTGGTCTTTTTAGGCCCGCACCCACGACGTATGGACGTTCCCAGGCTAGGGATTGAATCAGAGCTGTAGCTGCTGGCCTGTGCCACAGCCACAGCAACGTGTGATCCGAGCCGCGTCTGCGACCTAAACCACAGCTCATGGCAGTGCCAATTCCTCACCTACTGAACAGACCAGGGATCACATTTGCATCCTCCTGGATACTAGTCAGATTCATTTCTGCTGAGCCACGTTAGGACTCCTACCCATTTTTAAAAATTTAATTTAATTTTAATTTTATCCTGGAGTGTAGGCGATTGACAATGTTGTGTAGTTTCAGGTGTACAGCAAAGTGATTCCGTTGCACACACACACACATCCATTCTTTTTTAGATTCTTTTCCCTTATAGGTTATTACAGAATGTTGGGTAAGGATCCCTGTGCTGTAAAGTAGGTCCCTGTTGCTTATCTATGTTATATGTAGTGATGGCGTGTGTTAAACCACACTCCTAATTTATGCCCCTTGTCCACCTCTCCCCTTTGGTAACCATATGTTTGTTTTCAGTTTGCTTCTATTTTGTAAAACTGTTCACTTGTATCATTACTCAGATTCCACCTGTAAATATCAAACGATATTTGTCTTCCTCTTACTTCACCTCGTGTGATGAGGTTGCTGCAGGTGGGCCGCTGTCATTCTTCTTGTGGTTGAGTATTATCCCACATCTTCTTCACACACTCCTCTGTTGATGGGCACTTGGTCGATTCCAAGTCTTGGCTACTGTAAATAGTGCGGCTGTGAACATTAGGGTATGTGCATCTTTCTAAGTTACGGTTTTTTCTCTGGATATGTGCCTGGAGTGGGATTGCTAGATCATATGGTAGTTCTATTTTCATTTTTTTAAGGAATGTTCATACTGTTCTCCCTAGTGGTTGTACTAATTTGCACTCCCATCAGTAGTGTAGGAAGGTTCTCTTTTCTCCACACCCTCTCCAGGATTTATTGTTTGTGGACTCTTTGGTGATAGCCATTCTGATTGGTGTGAGGTGATGCCTCCTTATTGTTTTAATTTGCATTTCTTTAATAATTAACAGTGTTGTGAATCTTTTCATGTGCTTTCTGGTCATCTGCCTAGCTTCTTTGGAGAAATGTCTATTTAGATCATCTGCCATTTTTTGACTGAGTTGTTTGGGGTTTTTTTGATATTGAGCTGCATGAGCTGTTTGTATATTTTGGAGCTTAATTCCTGTCAGCTGCTTCATTAGAAAATATTTTCTCCCATTCTATAGGTTGTCTTTTTGTTTGTTTGTGGTTTCCTTTGCTGTGCAAAAGCTTTTAAGTTTGTTTATTTTTCTTTTTATTGTCATTACTCTAGGAGGTGAATCAAAAAAAGGTATTGCTGGGAGTTCTGGTTGTGGCTCAGTGGAAATGAACCTGACTAGTATCCATGAGGATGCTGGTTTGATCCTTGGCCTTGCGTCAGTGGGTTAAAGATCTGGCATTGCTGTGAGCTGTGGGGTATGTCACAGACACAGCTTGGATCCCACATTGCTGTGGCTGTGGCATAGGCTGTCAGCTGTAGTTCCAATTCGATCCCTAGCTGGGAACTTCCATTTGCCACAGGTGCAGGCCTTAAATAAAAATAAACACATTTTTTTAAAAAAGATATTACTGCAATTTATGACAGAATATTCTGCCTAAGTTTTCCTCTAGGAGTTTTATAGTATCTCTCCTTATTTTTAGGTTTTTAATGCATTTTGAGTTTTTGTGTATGGTGTTAGAGAATATTCTAATTTCATTATTTTGCATGGAGCTGTCTAGTTTCCCCAGCACCACTTACTGAAGAGACTGCCTTTTCCCCATTGTATATTCTTGCCTCCTTTGTCATAGATTAGTTGATAATAGGTGAGCGGGTTTATTCTGGGGATTTCTATGCTGCACTGATTTATATTTCTGTTTTTGTGCCAGTGCCATACTTGATGACTATAGCTGTGAAGTGTAGTCTTATGTAAGGGAGCCTGATTCCTCTAGTTCCATTTTTCTTTCTCAAGATTGCTTTGGCTAGTCATGGGTTTTTTTTTGTGTTACCATATAGATTTAAAAATTTTTGTAATAGTTCTGTAAAAAATGCCATCATTTGGTAATTTGATAGGGATTGCATTGAATCTGTAAATTGCCTTGGGTGTATGGTCATTTTGATAATACTGATTTTTTCAATCCAAGAACATGGTGTATTTTTCAATCCGTTTGATTTCTTTCAACAGTGCCTTATAGTTTTCAGTGTACAGGATTTTGCCTCCTTAGGTTAATTTATTCCTAGGTACTTTATTTTTTTTAAAACAAATTTACTGGAGTATGGTTGCTTTACAGTGTTATGTTAGTTTCAGGTGTATAGCAAAGTGATTCAGTTATACGTATTTTATATATATATATATATATATATATATATATATATTCATTCTTTTTCAGATCCCTTTCCCATATAAGTTATTATAGAGTATTGAGTAGAGTTCTCTGTGCTCCATGATAGATCCTTGTTGGTTACGTATTTTGTATACAGTAGTGTGCACTATGTTCATCCCAAACAACTAAGTTAGGTGTTTTATTCTTTTTGATGCTATGGTAAATGGAGTGTTTCCTTAATTTCTGTTTCTAATCTTTTGTTGTTAGTGTGTAGAAATGCAACAGATTTCTATGTATTAATTTTATATCCTGAAACTTTATCCAATTCATTGACGAGCTCTATTAATTTTCTGGTAGCATGTTTAAAATTTTCTATGTATAGTGTCATGTCATCTGCAAATAGTGACACTTTTACTTCTTTTACAATTTGTGTTGCTTTTCTTTCTTTTTCTTCTCTGATTTTCATGGCTAGGACTTCCAAAACTATGCTGAATAAAATTGGCAAGAGTGGACTTGTTATAGAACTTAGCAGAAATGCTTTCAGTTTTTCACCATTAAATATGATATTAGCTGTGGGTTTGACATATACGGCCTTTATTTCATTGAGGTGGATTTCCTCAATGCCCACGTTATGGAGAGTTTTTATCATAAATGTGTGTTGAATTTTGTCAGAAGATTTTTCTGCATCTATTGAGATGCTAATGTGGTTTTTATTCTTCAATTTGTTTATGCAGTGCATCACACTTGTTGATTAGTGAATATTGAAAAATCCTTGCATCCCTGGGATAAATCTCACTCAATCATGATATATAACCCTTTTAATGTATCACTGGATTCAATTTGCTAGAATTTTCTTGAGGATTTTTGTGTCTCCTTTCATCAGTGTTACTGGCCTGTAATTTTTTTGTGTGTGGTATCTTTGTCTGGTTTTGGTATCAGGATGATGGGGTCCTCAGAATGAGTTTGGGAGTGTTCCTTCCTCTGCAGTTTTTTGGAAGAGTTTCACAAGGATAGGTGTTAACTCTTCTTTAAATATTTGATAGAATTTTCCTTCTGGTCCTAGACTTTTGATTGTTGGAAGGTTTTTTTTTTTAAATCACAGCTTCAATTTCAGTATTTGTGATTGGTCTGTTCATATTTTCTATTGCTTCCTGGTTCAGTCTTAGAAGGTTGCACCTTTCTATAAATTTTTCCTTTTCTTCTAGGTTGATCCTTTGTATTTATGTGGTGTTGGTTGTAACTTCTTTTTCATTTCTGGGCCCTCTTTCTTTTTTATCTTGATGAGTCTGGTGAAAGTTTTATCAATTTTATTGATTTTTTTTAAGAACCAGCTTTTAGTTTCATTGGTCTTTTCTATTGTTTTATTTGTCTCTATCTCATTTATTTCTGCTCTGCTTTTTATGATTATTTTCCTTCTACTAACATTGGGTTTTGTTTATTCTTCTCTAGTTGCTTTAGGTATAAGGCTAGGTTGTTCATTTGAGATTTTTCTTGTTTCCTGAGGTAAGCTTGTATAGCTATAAACTTCCCTCTTAGCACTTCATGTCCTGTATCCCATAAGTTTTGGGATTATCATATTTATGTTTTCATTTTCTCTAGGTATTTTTTTCCCTCTTTGATTTCTTCAGTGATCTGTGGTGGTTTGGTAACATATTGTTTAGCCTCCACATGGTTGTGTTTTTTTACAGATTTTTTTTTGTTTTGTTTCTTTAGGGCTGAACCCATAGCATATGGAAGTTCCCAGGCTAGAGGTTGAATTGAAGCTGTAGCCACCGGCCTATGCCACAGCCACAGCAACACAGGATCTGAGCCCCATCTATGACCTACACTGAAGTTCACAGCAATGCCAGATCCTCAACCCACCAAGTGAGGCCAGGGATCAAAGCCACATCCTCATGGATACTAACTAGTCAGGTTCATTACCATTAAGCTGTGACGGGAACTGCCTTTTACAGTTTTTTTTTAATCATTTATATGTATATATATATTTTTTCTACTGTATGGCATGGTGATCCAGTTATACATACATGTATACATTCTTTTTTCTCACGTTACATGTCCCATCATAAGTGACTAGACAGAGTTTCCAGTGATACACAGCAGGATTCTATTGCTAATTCATCCCAAAGGCAGCATTCTGCATCTGTTTACCCTAAGCTCCCACTCCCTCCCCTTCCTCCTTGGCATCCATAAGTCTGTTCTCCAAGTCCATGATTTTCTTTTCTGTGGAAAGGTCAATTTGTGCCCTATATTAGATTCCAGATATGTGATATCATATGGTATTTGTCTTTCTCTTTCTGACTTACTTCACTCAGTATGAGAGTCTCTAGTTGCATCCATGTTGCTGTTAATGGCATTATTTTGTTCTTTTTTATGGCTGAGTAGTATCTCAATGTGTATATATACCACTTCTTCCTAATCCAATCATGTGTCAGTGGACATTTGGGTTGATTCCATGTCTTGGCTATTGTGAATAGTGCTGCAATGAACATGCACATGCATGTGTCTTTTTTAAGGAGAGTTTTGTCCGGATGTATTCCCAAGAGTGGGATTGCTGGGTCATATGATAGTTCTATGTATAGTTTTCTAAGGTACCTCTATACTGTTCTCCATAGTGGTTGTACCAGCTTAAATTCCAACCAACAGTGCAGGAGGGTTCCCTTTTCTCCACACCCCCTCCAGCATTTGTTATTTGTGGACTTATGAATGATGGCCATTCTGACTGGTGTGAGGTGGTATCTCATGGTAGTTTTGATTTGCATTTCTCTAATCATTGATGCTGAGCATTGTTTCAAGTGCTTGTTGGCCATCTGTACATCTTCCTTGGAGAAATGTCCATTCAGGTCTTTTGCCCATTTTTCAATTGGGTTGTTGGCTTTTTTGCTTTGAGTTGTGTAAGTTCTTTGTATATTTTAGAGATTAGGCCCTTGTCAGTTGCATCATTTGAAACTATCTTCTCCCATTCTGTAAGTTGTATTTTTGTTTCCTTTTTGGTTTCCTTTGCTGTGCAAAAGCTTGTCAGTTTGATGAGGTCCCATTGGTTTATTTTTAACTTTATTTCTGTTGCTTTGGGAGACTGACCTGAGAAAACATTTGTAAGGTTGCTATCAGAGTATGTTTTGCCTTCCAGGAGTTTGATGGTGTCTTGTCTTATATTTAAGTCTTCCAGCCATTTTGAGTTTATTTTGGTGCATGGCGTGAGGGTGTGTTCTAGTTTCATTGATTTGCATGCAGCTGTCCAGGTTTCCCAGCAATACTTGCTGAAAAGACTGTCTTTTTCCCATTTTATATTCTTGCTTCCTTTGTCAAAGACTAATTTATCAAAGGTGTCTGGGTTTATTTATGGGTTCTCTATTCTGTTCCATTGGTCTGTATGTGTGTTTTGGTACCAGTACCACATTGTCTTGATTGCCTGAAGTCTGGGAGAGAGATGCCTCCTGCTTGGTTTTTGTTCTTCAGAATTGCTTTGGTAATTCTGGGTCTTTTATGGTTCCACATGTTTTTGGATTGTTTGTTCTAGTTCTGTGAAAAATGTCATGGGTAATTTGATAGGGGTTGCATTGAATCTGTAGATTGCTTTGGGTAGTATGGCCATTTTTACAATATTAATTTTTCCAACCCAGGAGCATGACTTCACAGATGGCTTTACAGCTTTTTTTTTTTCTACTCTCATAGAGTTGGGGTTGAAAAAGATGCTAGATTTAAAATCAATTTTCTTGAATTCTCCAAGGCTTGCTTTGTGGCCCAGATGTGATCTATCTTAGAGAATATTACATGTGCACTTGAGAGAAATGTGTATTTCTGATACTTCTGGATGGAATGTTCTAAGTAAGCTCCTTGTATTCTTTTTTTTTTCCCCCCCACTGTACAGCAAGGGGGTCAGGTTATCCTTACATGTATACATTACAATTACATTTTTTCCCCCACCCTTTGTTCTGTTGCAACATGAGTATCTAGACATAGTTCTCAATGCTATTCAGCAGGATCTCTTTGTAAATCTATTCTAAGTTGTGTCTGATAGCTCCTTGTATTCTAATTTGTCATTTAAGGCCTGCATTTCCTTATTGATTTTCTGTTGGGTGATCTGCCCATTGATGTAACTCTTCCACCAATAGTATATCACTGTTGATTTCTCCTTTTATGGCTATTAGAATTTGCCTTATATATTGAGGTAGTCCTATGTTGGGTGCATATATATTTGCAATTGTTATATCTTCTTGGATTGATCCTTTGCTCACTAGGTAATGTCCTTCTTTGTCACTTGTAACCATTTTTATTTTAAAGTCTATTTTGTCTGATAAAAGTTTTGGATATTGCAACTCCATCTTCTGCTGATTACCATGTTCATGGAGTACCATTTTCCATTCCCTCACTTTCAGTCTGTGTGTTTCCCTAGATATGAAGGTTTTTTTTTTTTTTTTGTAGGCAGATTTTATACAGATCTTGTTTTTGTATCCATTTATCCAGTCTATATCTTATGTTTGGAGTATTTAATCCATTTACATTTAAATTATTATTGATATGTATGTTATTATGCTATTTTCTTAATTGTTTGGATTTATTTTGTAGGTCTTTTTTTCTTCCGTTCTCTTTTTGTTCTAGTCTCTTGTAATTTCATGACTATCTTCAGTGTTGTGTTTATATTACTTTTTCTTTTTTATGTTTGTATCTTGTGTTTATATTACTTTTTATTTTTTATGTTTGTATCTATTTTAGAGTTTTGGTTTGCAGTTACCATGAGGTTTGGATATAGCACTCTCTCTATATACAATATACAAGAGTGTCTTGAGTTGCTAGTCTCTTAATTTCAGATGCATTTCCAATATCCTGAATTTCTACTCCCCTCTTCTCATGATTGCTGGTTTTGATATTGTATGTGTGTGTGGATGATTTCCTACATGTACTGTATGTTTGCTTTTACCACTGAGTATTCCCATTCATAATTTTCCTGTTTCTTGTTGTGGCCTTTTCTTTTCCACCTAGGGGAGTTCCTTTAGCATTTGTTGTAAAGCTGGTTGAGTTGTGCTGAATTCTCTTAGCTTCTCCTTGTCTGTAAAGCTTTCAAGTTCTTCATCAAGCTTGAATGAGAGTCTTGGTGGATAGAATATTCTTGGTTGTAGGTTCTTCCCTTTCATCACTTTAAAAATATTGTGCCATTCTCTTATGGCCTGCTGAGTTTCTGCTGATAAATCAGCCAATAGCCTTATGGAGATTCCCTTATATGTTATTTGCTGATTTTCCCTTGTTGTTTTAAATGTATTTTTGTCTTTATTTTTTGTCAGTTTGATTAATATATGTGTCAGTGTGTTCCTCCTTGGGTTTATCCTGTTTAGGACTCTCTGTGCTTCTTGGACTTGAGTGAGTGTTTCCTTTCCTGGGTTATGGAAGTTTTTGTTTATTACCTCTTCAACTGTTTCCTCAGTCCCTTTCTCTCTCTCTTCTTCTGCGACCCCTATAACACAAATTTTGGTGCATTTACTGTTGTCTCAGAGGTCTCTGAGACTGTCCTCATTTTTTTTATACTTTTTTTCCGTTTTGTGGCAGAATATTTCCTCTAGTCTCTCTTCCAGCTGACTTATTTATTCTGCTCTTGATTCCTTATAGTATTTTCATTTTAGTTATTCTGTTGTTAAACTGTTTTTTCGTTAAATCTTCCAACTCTTTGTTAAACATTTCTTGTAATTTTTTGGTGTATCCCTCCATTCCTTTTTCATTTTAGTTATTCTGTTGTTAAACTGTTTTTTCGTTAAATCTTCCAACTCTTTGTTAAACATTTCTTGTAATTTTTTGGTGTATCCCTCCATTCCTTTTTCGAGATCTTGGATCATTTATACTATCATTACTCTGAATTATTTTTCAGTTAGATTGCTTATCTCTATTTCACTTAGTTGTTCTTCTGATGTTTTATCTTGTTCCTTCATCTGGAACGTATTTCTCTGTCATATAATTTTGTCTAATTTCCTGTGTTTATGGTCTCCTTTCCACAGGCTATAGGACTGTAGTTCCTCTTGTTTCTGGTGTCTGCACTCTGGTGGATAAGGTTGGTCTAGGGGTTTCTGCAGGCTTCCTGGTGAGAGGGACTGATGCCTCCCCACCAGTGGGTGGATCTGGGTTGTGAGCAGGGGTGTGTCAAAAGAGTGTGTTTGGAGGTGGTTGTGGGCCCAGAATGACTTTAGGCAGCCTGTCTACTAATAGATGGGGCTGTGTTCCCACCTGTTGGTTGGTTGGCCTGAGACCTGAGACATCCCAGCACTGAAATCTGCAGACTCTGGGAGAGCTCACACTGATTAATATTCTCTGGAACCTCTGTCCCAGTGTCCCTGTCCCTGCAGTGAGGCACAGTCAAACTCTGCTTTCCCAGGAGACCTTCTAAGACCCAAATGTATTTCTGGCCCAGTTTTGTATGAAGTCAGTATGAAGTCAGTTTTGCTCTGGGTCCCAGTGTGTGTGAGAATGTTTCTTTTCCCTCCAAGAGTGGAGTTCTCTCCAATCCTACTGAGCTCCTGCATTCAAGCCCCAATGGCCATCAAAGCCAAATGCTCTGGGGACTCCTCCTCCCAATGCCATACCACCAGGCTAGGAATCCCAATGTGAGGCTCAGAAATCTCCTATGGACGAACCTCTATAATATAATTATTTTCCAGTTTTTTGGTTGCCCATCTGGCAGGTATGGCATTTGATTATATTGCATAAGCAGCCCTCCTATCATCTCATTGTAGAGAGTATGGGACTCTAGAAAGACCTGGAAGTATATCCTATCTCAGCTACCAAGTAGCTAGAGTATCTTGAGGAATTCATTTCAACTCTATAAAATCAGTTGAAATAGCTATAGTAGTCAAGGAAGGAACATAAAGAATAGTCAAAATGAAGCTAAGTAATAGGACAGTGATGAATTAGAGACCCCTGCCCCATTAGAGGAGTCACCTGTCACATCTCTAGATAGTTTTACTGAGCATGAATATCAGCCTAGACTTAGGGAAAATTTTAAAAGCCAGGTTTGTATTTGATATTTACATATGGACGACTAATTAAACACACAGACACTTTCTACCAGTGGCTACATGTACCTAATTGATTGGATTCCTGCAGTGATTTGTTCTCCTGCCACCTGAGAAGTCAAACATCTCCCTCCACTGCTCTGTCTTAAGATGGTTAGATCTACTTGACTTTTTGAAATACCGGTATCATTTATCTCATCAGCCTTTCACTGTGTTTCTCATAGCAACGTCTTTTATAGTTAAAAATACTCTTAGAAAAGAGCATTTGAAGAATATATTGAACATCAAACAAATCTTTCAAGGTTACGAGACTGGGTCAAGTTGAAAATGAACTTGAAAATGAAGACTGTATATCCAACATGTATTTAAGTTTTTCCAGTCAGGTACCTGAGAGAAGCATGCATAATAGGATTTCACATTTTCTCAGGAAAAGCCATTCTATTTAGTGCTAGAAACTTTAGCTGTGTTTAATCCCTACAGTGAATAAGCCAGACTCTCCATCAAAGAAAGACTATGTTTTAATAAATTATACAACTATATTTAATATACCTAAATATACTCACTTGTATACATGTAATAATTATGACATCTGCATTAATTGACTCCTTATTTAGTGCCATGAATAGTGCTAGATCAGTTTTTCAAACTTCAATTATGACCAGCAATTTTTTTTTTGGCTTTTTAGGGCCGCACTTGCAGCATATAGAAGTTCCCAGAGTAGGGGTAGAATCGGAGCTACAGCTGCCAGCCTACTCCCACAGCCACAGCAATGCAGGATCTGAGTCGCATCTGCGACCTACACCACAACTCATGGCAGTGCCAGATCCTTAACCCACCAAGCAGGGCCAGGGATCGAACCTGCCTCCTTATGGTTACTAGTCAGGTTCGTTTCCACGGAGCCACCATAGGAACTCCATTACCAGCATTTTTTAATAAACTAGAATAAAATTAAAAAGAGCAGAAAATATCAAAGTGCATTTCAAAAAGAAGTTGTATTTCTGAAAAGTGGTTCTCAGCTATAAAGAATACACATTCATGCACACACACATATTTCCTGAACTATGCTGCAAAATGTGTTCATTTTTGTTGGTCATGATAAAAAAAAAATTCAGATTTCTGTGCCAGCTATTTCAGATATGTTTTTCCTAAATCTCATCACAAATTATAGATATTATCACCCAAATCTTATATACACAGGAAATAATACACAGAGAGCAAAAAGAACTTATCAGATGCCATAGGAGTTAATTATTGACCCAACCGGGATTCGAACCGTTGAAGCTGGGATAACAAAACCAATATTCTTTTTTCTATAAAACAGTAGAGTAGAAGGTTTCATTGACTGCAGAGATGATTTTGACTCATTCTGATTAACTGTGGGTGATTGATTTTTTTTTTCTTTTACTTTCAGTTGTTGAGAATTGCTAATTAATAAACTGTTAAATTAGCAATTTAGATTTCCCAGGATAATCTGACTGTAAATAAAGGAAACTTTAAATCTTGGCTAGAAAAATGTACCATGCATAGTTTCTATTGTTATGTTTTAGTGATTTGTATCTCAGAGGCTTCTTCCTTTCATTGTAGCTTTTTTTTTTCCTATAGGTAGATAGCGATGAATTTAATATTTCCTTAATCAAATCGAATGAAGAAAATAAAACCATAGAAATTAAGGATTTGAAAATATTCACAAGATACTCTGTGGTGATCACAGCATTTACTGGAAATATTAGTGCTGCATATGGAGAAGGAAAGTCAAGTGCTAAAGTGATTGTCACTACTTTAGAATCAGGTAAGGTGCGTTTTTCATCATTGTTAAAAATTGACTGAGTTGGGTGTCTTTCTCACAGTTTCTCACACCCTACCCTATGTGTTCCAAGAAATTTTTAAGCATATAAATATAAAATTCAATGAGTCACTGTGGTTGGTGGAAGTGAAGCTTTCTATTTACATTTTTAGGCAAAGTGGAATTATGTAGGATAATCAGTACTTGTAAATACAAAGATAAATTTGTTCGTGATAAGGTAGCCCGTTGTTCCATTTTTCATTTATTTATTTTTTTCTTGTATTTTTAGGGCCGTACCCATGACACATGGAGGTTCCCAGGCTAGGGGTCCAGTCGGAGCTGTAGCCACCGGCCTATGCCAGAGCCACAGCAACATGGGATCTGAACCACAGCTGCTCACAGCTCGTGGCAACGCCAGATCCTTAACACGCTGAGCAAGGCCAGGGATCAAACCAGCGTCCTCATGGATGCTAGTCAGGTTCATTAACTGCTGAGCTATGACAGGAACTCCCATTTTTGCATTTAAACACGAAATATTTCAGAAGTTGAGTTACTTTGCCTAAGAGATGATTGTCCACCTGTCTGTAGCCAATATGCTTAACCTAAAATTCCATTTTAATTATTTCTGTCCCATGGTTTAGATAAGTTTTTTTAATAGCCCAGCCTGTGGCATATGGATATTCCCAGGCTGGGGGTTGAATTGGAGTTCTAGTTGCCAGCCTACACCACAGCCACAGCATCACCGGATCCAAGCTGCCTCTGTGACCTACGCCACAGCTCACAGCTATTCTGGATCCTTAACCAACTGAACGAGGCCAGGGATTGAACTCGCATCCTCACAGACACCATGTCGTGTTCTTAACCCACTGAACCACAACAGGAACTCCAGTCTCATGGTTTAAATGCACATTAAAATAATAATAGCTATTATTAGATAATCTGAACATCAAAATTAGAACCCAAGCTGTGTTTACCATATCTGTGTTTTTTGCATAGTTAAGCAGCATGTTTTCTTATATAATTGATTTGATAAATGTCAGAATCTATACAGATTTCCTCAAGTGCCCATGAACAGGGTCTAAACTAATAATGAGATTGTCACCATTAAGAATTTAATGTGGAAACTCAACTTCCAACTTCCAAGAACTCTCTTGCCCCATCCTCCTTCAGACTCCTGATGCTCTTTGCCACCAGATATATCTTTGGAAAGAGCACATGAAGGAGGTGTTGCTATAGTTTATTTGTTGCTGTCTGTAAGGTAAGTATAGGAGGTAGAAATATTTTTTTAGCTAGTCTTTTCGTTATGCTATTTACTTTAGTGTCTATAAACTTAAGGTTCTAAAGTGAAAGGTACATCTTATCCTCAGCACCCTGAAATTCCACTTGTTTCCATTTTGTGGCCATGTATCTTCCAGGTACCTATTTTCTTATTAGACTTTTTGTACTTTTCCCTCATCCTACCTATCTGTGAGGAGAGATACTGCTGGACTTACATTTATACCATAAAGCACTGATTGCAAATCTTAATGTGCTACCTCTTCCAAAGATATCATAGTTTTAAATTTCCACAAAACCTGGAAGAGTAGACTTTTAGATGTCAAACCAAAAATATTTGGAGGATGGGGAGTTCTTTATAGCGTTCAGATAATTCTTTCACTTATTCAACTTTAAAGCTGATTCTAGTTTTAAAGAAACATCTCATAAAAAGAAAAAATATATATTTCTTATGTATCATAAAATGTGTAACAGCAGATGTGAAAAATATGTGTTGAACCAATTTAATCTTTATTTCAGCTCTGCATTTTTTCACTTTGTGATATTTGGCACAACAAAATGTTTATCTGCTTTTCTCTTTTTTTCCCTCACTGCTACTTATTTACTTATTTTTTGCTTGCCACAGGGCACTCTATCTAGAGATGTTTGAAGAATATCTAAGTCTCTGAGCTATTGATAGCCAAATATTTACAGGCTTCTTCATGGAATTCTCTACTTAGAATGGAAGGATATATCAATTTCGTTGTGATTGAAATAGATATTTTTATTCAACCAGTCATTTATTTAAAGAACACTCTTTATGTAGTACAACATGAACTAGTTCTTATTTCATAAAATAATTTTTACTCATGTGTATCATTTTTGTAATAATTTATTGATGTTTAGCTAGTTGTATATCAGAGTAACTTTTATCAAAAATAAACTAGAATATAGAGAATACATAAAGAACTCTTAAAATTCAAAACTTAACAAAGGATCCAATTAGAAAATTGACCAAGAACATGAACAGACATTCCACCAGAGAGGAACTATGAGGGACAAATAAACTCATGATAAGATAGGTTTTCAACATCATTAGCTATTAGGGAAATGCAAATTAAAACCACAATGAGATATGACTATACATCTACCAGAACAGATAAAATAATAATTTTAAAAATTGTAATAATACCAAATGCTAGAAAAGATGCAGAAAGAGTGTATCTTTAATACACCGCTAATGGGAATAAAAAAGGGAATGGCTACAATGGAAAAAAAGTTCGGTCATCTTTTATAAAACTAAGATGCTCTCACCACATGATCCAGCAGTTATACTCTTGGGCAATTAACACAGAGAACTGAAAACTTAACATTCATGCAGAAGTCTGTATATGAATGTTAATAGCAGACTTAGGAATAATAAAAATAATAATAATAATGACAAAGTTACTGTAACAACGGAATGTTTTTTGATTAAATAAATTCTAGAATATCCATAAAATGGAACACTACTCAGCAGTACAAATAGAATGAACTGTTCATAAATACACCAACCCTGATGGACCCCAAGGTCATTGTGCTCTCATCTTTCTCAAATGACAAAACACTGGAGATGGGGAATGATTAATGTTGTGAGGGGGCATGGGATTCAAATACAAGGGGAGAGCAAGGCAAGTGTTGGGACAGTTAGGTATCCTGTTTCTGGTCATAGTTACAGGAGTCTGTACATGGGATTAAATTGCAAAGACTACACACAAACACAAGAAAACATGAAAAATGGTGAAATCTGAATAAGATCTATAGTCAAGTTAACATTATTGTAACTTGTGTGCTTCTAGGTTTGATATTAAACTGAAGTTATATAAAATGTTACCACTTGGGGAAAGCTGGGAGAAGCTAACAGGGAACCGTATTAAAATTTTTGGACCTTCCTGTTAGTCTGCATTATGTTTAAGTTCAGAGTGTCATAGAAATGCAATCTGTATAAAAGTAAATACATAAAAGGCTAAAAAAGAAGCAAATACACAGGATCACTGTTACGGTTTCTGTGACCTATAGCTTTCAACAATTCTAAAATGAATCAGTCATTTTGCTTGTTTTCATAATTTATATGGTTTAAATGATCTGTATAATACTCTATAGACAGAAATTCGAAACAGTAAGTTTTATATGGAGATCGAAATGAACACACCTTTTTAAGAAATTTTTATTGCTAAATATCTCATTTCAGTTCCTAAGGATCCACCTAACAACATGACGTTTCAGAAGATACCCGATGAAGTTACAAAGTTTCAGTTAACCTTTCTTCCTCCTTCTCAACCCAATGGAAACATCCAAGTATATCAAGCTTTGGTTTACCGAGAAGATGATCCTACTGCTGTCCAGATCCACAACCTCAGTATTATCCAGAAAACGGACACGTCTGTTGTTGCAGTGTTAGAAGGACTAAAAGGTGGATATACATACAACATCAGTGTAAGTATTCATAACTTTTAATTATTCACCTGTTTTACAAAGTCAGTGTACAAACTCAGGATTCAAAAATGCTGCGGCTTAGGTACATACTACTACATTTTTTCCCATCTTCTTGTGGGATCGCTTGAGACATGCCAACTAAAAACAGATTTAGAGAAACAAAATTGCTGATTTAATTATACAGCAAATCCTGTGAAAATACATAAATAACCAAAAAAGTGCACAATTATACTAGAAATCACCAAATAAAATATAGCAGAAAGAAAATCCATTTTAAAAGTTAAAGAGCAGTAATTTATCAAGAGAGATAAATTACTCTGTGTGATTATAAATGGAAAATGGAAAATCAGATTTTGAAGGAAAAGGGCAAAAGAAACTGTATGATTGAAGTTCACAGGTATTTCACACTACTGTTACTAAAAGCTAATGGCATTTTATATCAATCCTAAATTATGTATTTGGGAAACTAAATTTGTCCATGAGTTCATATGCATACACACAGACACAAACACACACAATTTGTGTCACCTTTCACTAGTTTTGTAGCATGTCTTGGAATTTTCAAATAGAATTATACAATTCAGGAAACCGCCTTTTTTCTTGGTTTGTTTTTGTCTTTTTAGGGCTGCACCTGTGGCATGTGGAGGTTCCCAGGCTAGGAGTTGAATCAGAGCTGCGTCTGTGGCCTGCACCACAGCTCGTGGCAACGCTGGATCCTTCACCCACTGAGCAAGGCCAGGGATCAGACCCGCCTCCTCACAGATTCATTAACTGCTGAGCCATGACGGGAACTCCAGGTTCATTAACTGCTGAGCTATGACGGGAACTCCAGGAAATCATCTTTTAAACAACATAGAATTAACCCTAAATGATCAAGTAGCTCAGTAGCTCATATTCTTACCAACTCTACAATTACATCAGAACACTGTGATTGATAATTTGTATTGTTTCTCTCACTGACTTTATATCCTGTTCTGTCATCGGACTTGCTAGGCTTCTTATCGCACATACCATTAAATGGGCCCCATGGTAAAAGATCTATTCGAGAGAAGGTAGTGGTTAAGAGAATGAAGTGACCTCGGTTCAAATCCTGGCTCTGCTAGTTTCTGTCTGGGCAGTTTTCTCAAATCTGTGCCATAGTTTCCTTGCCTAAAAAATTAATAACAGGAATAGTAACTTCTTTGTAGGATATTAATAGTTACAGGGGGTAGCAAGTGTTACAACAGTTTTGGCTATTGCAAATTAAGGAAAAAATAGGACATAAAGTATAACTCATTCATAATTTAAAGAAAAATAAATAAACCTGATTGCAAAGTGCAACTTACAGCATCCTCCACACCTGAGAGTCTATTAGAAATGTGTGACTTTTGCACCTGTCTCTACCTACTCGATAGAAACCCACAGATCTTCATTTAATAGAGTTTGCATGTGACTTCTTTGCTCACTGCAACTTGAGAAACACTGCCCAGCTTTATTATCCCAAATGCTAGTTTGTAAAGAAAAAAATAATTAAGTGCTTCATAACATCACGTTTCATCTTGAGTATTTTTGAATTTACATACACTAATAAATATTTCCTTTAGATATTTTCAAACCACATTTTATGGGCTCAGTTTATTTACTATACCTACTACATCCCATATATTTTTATCATTTTATTTCAGTCAAAATACCTCCAAACTATCAATAGGGTGGAGGGTGGGCCACGAATATATAAAACAAATCTATTCATTCCAGTAAGTATATATTCTGAATTGTGTTTATTGAGTACAATGAAACTGGCCTAGAGCATAGTCTTTATTTTATATAGCGAGATAAAGGGAATAAAGTCTGTGTCTGCAGCTTTCTCAGCACACAGTTAATTGAAAGGATTCGCATTTGTGTAAATCACCCTCTGCAGAAGAAACAGAAATGCTTTATGTGTATATGCTGCATTATGCAGGGTATAGCGTCAGCTACTTTGGGGCAGGGGTGAAGAAGGGCAGAGAGGCCAACTTTCAGGGGATGATTTAATACAGGAAAACCGGGGGGCTGAGGCATAGGGTTTCATCTCCGAGGATGAAAACAAGAGGGTCTTGAACATGGATGTGAAGAAAGCCAGGGTTACCTAGCTACAGAGAGCAGGAACAGATGTTAGCGCAGATGAAGAGAGAGTGCAGACATAGCGGCTTTTCTGCTCTGTCCTCCTACGGGTTCAGATTCAAGCCACGTCTTTTCCTGGTCCCTGATAGGCTGTTGAGGTCACTCAGCCTTTGTTCTCAGGGCTTATAATATCGGTTGTAAGAACTACTTTATTGCTAACCTTCTTCTTCCATATATTATATTCTTTTAAGTGAGTGTAAGAAAATGGAATTAACAGACTGTACGAATTGTTTTCAAAAGTGGAATTGTTTCAAGATGACATATAACCATAATCATTGATACCTACACACGTGCAGCAATTTGAAAATAGTAACACGATGCTTCTATGTTTTAGGTTTATGCGATCAATAGTGCTGGCGCAGGGCCAAAAGTTCAAATGAGAATAACCATGGATATTAAAGGTACATACATGAGCTGCCTTCCCAGGAAATGCTGCTGTATTAATCAAAGAGTAATTATAATTTGTATTCTGTGTTAGAGTAAAAATTTAATTAAGCTTTTAAATGATGCGTATGCATGGAATGAGCACAGGGTAAGTAACAAGTGATGTGTATGCTTATGAAAGCTGCAATTAAAAATGTCTAAATCACGAGGCACATCACCGAGTTAATTACAGAGAAGGCCCACTGCTATTTGTATTTCTTTTCTGAGGCAAAGTTTATAATCGTATTTTATGTTTTTTTAATTTTATTGAAAAGAAAGCTCACTCTTTCAAGTACCCATGACTAGATGTTGACTAGTTCTAATTAGATTTCTTGACTGATCTTTATCTTGAAATTCAGATCCTTTAAAGTTAATCAAATAGTATTTACTGAACTAGTATACATTCAACTTTATGATTCTACCTATAAAATAGATCAATTTATTATTAACAGGGATTTTTTTCATAGAAAATATACAAAAATTTGGAGACGCCCTCCCCTACCACAGTCCACAAACAACCACAAAAGCTTATCCAGAGGACTTTAGGGCCATTCGGTGTGCCTTCTCTTCTTGAAGCTAAAACATACGCAAGTTGTGATTCTTCTCTAAGAACCCACGTAAAACCTGCAGAGAGATGAAAACAAAAGCGAAACAAGCCTGTTGACCATGAGTAGGCTTCCACCTCATGCTCCTCTCGCTAAAGCCAAAAATAATTTTTCTCAGTCTTTGGTGAGGACAGCATAGCACAGGATGAGTCTAGGGTCAAACCGCTGAGGTTGAATCCTGGATTTGTCACTTGATACCCGTTTGACTTTGGACAAATTTATTAACACGTATAAGTCTGCATAATGCAGGTAGTACTAGTTTGTACCTCATAGGTTGTTGTGAGGATTGAAAGACATCATCTTTGAAAAACCCTTGGGACAGTGCCTGGAAACTAGCACTGATAAGAAAGAGAAGTAGTCACTGTGAGAAGCTGATAAATTGTACTTCTTCATCAATGGGTAGTTTATATAACTGTAATGCTAGTTGCATGTATTAATTATTTGCTTTTGCTTTTAATTGATTACGTGGAATGTACAAATACATAACTTCAAAAATACTTGCTATTTTAGAAAATGACTTCATTTTTAAGAAAAGCTTAAATCATACCATCCTAATTTCTCTTGGTTCTTCAGTGGCAAGCATATTCATATATTCAGTATTCAGGTAGCAATAGATGCATTATATTCATTCTTTAGTAAAACTTCCTATTTCAGATGCTTTGCTCATCCTCAGGTAAAGATGATTAATTCTGACTTTCCACACTTTACGCAGATGCATGACCAATTATCTAGAGAAGATACATGGGTACCAGTGGTGGTGGTGGGGGGGGCCTAGAGAAATTAATTTTTCTCTAGCAATATGTATGACTTTAATAGTGAAATGGAGGGACGTAGTTGTCTCATTAAATTTGCATTTGACAGATGATGGCAAGTTGAATAGCCCTGCCCAATGCCAGCTACCTCTCAGTGGAGACCTTTTCTTGGGGACTCTCCAGTAGCCTCGTCAAAGTTTCTCAGAACTCCTGAAATCCTAGGCTCTTCTTGCTGAATCCTCTCTTGCTTCCTTCTCCCCATTCACAAGTGTCGGACCTGTGATCTGTAATGTTGCCACCCACTCCTGCTCCCTGCCCCTTTATTTTTCACAGATATTTTCTCCAATAAAGTTCCTACACGTCTAATATCATCATAACCTTTATGTCTCAGAGGCGTGAGCTAAAGGATCAAGTCAAAAAGAGTTTGTTCAAATCTTGATATGTCCCTTTTAGAGCTACACGGCAGAAAGCCGTTTTCCTCATCTTTAAAATGGAAATGATATTGCCAATTTTATGGCATTGATGTGGAGCTTTTTAAAAAAGATTTTATGAATATGAAAATTAAAGTCTGATTAAGCAACTTTCTGATGCTCAAACAGCTAATGCATATAGGTATAAGATGAAATGAAACAAATGGAGCTTCTATAGATACTGGCTTTGGAGATATTTGTGTGCATTGACGGTAATATGTGAATTATCATTGAACTTTTAGAAATTATTCTTGGAATCTCTGTTAAAGTTAAAAGTACATCTGTCTTTTGCTCCAGAAATTCTGCCCTTTGGGATACACTCTATAGAAATAAAAGGATCAGTAAATAAGGCTGAATGTGTAAGACTGATTAGTGAAGCAAATGGTCAAAGCCTGAAGGCAAAGTGAATCCCTATCACCGGATAAATGATTGAATAAATATGATACAGCATGGCCATTACGAAGAATGTTAACCCAGTGCTTGGTGTCTTGGAAAGATTTAGACACGTCATTTTAAGTGAGAAAAGCAGTATGTGGAGTAATTATAATGCTTAATATAGCTCCATTAAAATGAAGCAAACAGTGAGAAGAATCCATTATGTATGATTTTATGTATTTTTATATGAGTATGTGAACATGGAGAAAAATACGAGGGGATGCCATCCAGATTCTTGGCATAGATAACAGTGGGGTTGGCAGGCAGGGGGCCTGGTGTGACTAGAATAAAAACTAGTGACCCAGCTAACGGATGTACAATTATTAGTATGATTTAATGTATTTGTGAAAATTATATAAGTGACTGCATATATAGATTTGAATTTTTCTTGAATGTGTGATGAGTCAGATGTTTGAAAATCACACCTGGGCCCCATTATCTCAGGCGAGTCTTGAGTATATAATTATACTATTAGGTAATAATTGCTAAATATCTGCTGTAGCCAAACAAAAACCTGTTTCATTTGTTATTTATGTTTGTCATCACTTAATTGTCAATTACCTGCATGAAATGGGAATTTAAAATGATTTTTTCTTCTCTGCAGAAACAAAAAAAATCAATTGTAGTGATATTTCTTCTTTGTCTGTAGCTCCAGCACGGCCCAAAACCAAACCAACCCCTATTTATGATGCCACAGGAAAACTGCTCGTGACTTCAACAACAATTACAATCAGAATGCCAATATGTTTCTACAGTGATGATCACGGACCCATCAAAAACGTACAAGTGCTTGTAGCAGAAGCAGGAGGTATCGTCAAATGCCAGCGTATCTTGTTTAATTGTTGAGTGTGAATTACTGAATGCTAAAGACATTCCAGTTCTAAGTTAGTAATAGAAGGTTGACTCCTGATTATTACACAGCTCTTGAGCTTAATAGATTGGCAATATCATTAACTTATTCATTATACTAATCATTAATTTATGCCTAAGATATTTTACCAAACTAAGAAAAGGTATAGTTAAAACATGTGGTTTATCTGTTCCATATACTGGTAGGACTGTGTTGATTGTGGCAAGATGGAGTTGTGAATGAGAGCGTTACCCTTGATGAGGAATGTTTTTTTTTCTGAGAAGTCATTCTCCAGAATGTTCATGGATTCCTGTGTGATAAGGAGATAGGGTTCCCTGCTTATCCAGGCAGATAAGCTGAATCATTCCTGGTGGTTCATAGATGGGAAGATGTTGCATCCAGATGTAAGTCATGCAGGTACAGAAACACCCTTTATAAATGAGAAAATACTCCTGTATTACTTGTAATCGCTCACTCTTTTTTCTGAAAATAGCTCAGCATGATGGAAATGTAACAAAGTGGTATGATGCATATTTTAATAAACCAAGGCCATACTTTACAAATGAAGGCTTTCCTAACCCGCCGTGTACAGAAGGAAAGACAAAGTTTAGTGGCAATGAAGAAATTTACATCATAGGTGCTGATAATGCATGTATGATCCCTGGCAATGAAGACAAAATCTGCAATGGACCTTTGAAACCAAAAAAGCAGTACTTGTAAGTATAGTTTGTGCTTACTGTGCATCATGTTAGCAAGGTAGTTGGCATCTTTTATTCATTCACCTACCCATCCTTTCATCTTCCCAATAAGCCCTGAGCATCCATAATGTGTCATGACCTCATACATGAGAAGAGTCAACAAGGCATTGTGCTTACATTCTGGAAAACAGTTCTAGGGAAAGGAGGCAAGCTTAAAAGTTATCATGCTTTGCCGTGACAGGTGACTAAGGGCAATATGAAAAATGTGCAAACTGGAGAACATAGGTACAAGAATTCAATTGTTTCTATAAAGGATGATATGACCAATGTGTAATATGTCATGTTTTATTCTGCCATGAATGCTAATTATAGCTTTTTAGAAGCACTATCCTAGTCTTTTGGTTAATGATGGCTTCAGTTTACCTCAGTTATAGCAATCCTTTTTGACTCTCTATATCATAAACATCTGGAACAGTTGAAATTTTTACACTTCACTTTAATACTTGGTATTTTGTAATTATAATAATCTAATATAAAAACACATGCTGATGTTTTAGCTTTATTAAATGGTTTGCAAAATTGGTTAGGCATTTGAAAAAGAATGCTCTAGCATATGTTCTTAAGTACTGTTGCTTTGGTTACTAAGTTATGGCCTTAAATTAATCATTGCACAATGACAGTTATAAAAATTACATGCCACCAAGTTTCATATTTTTTCAAGAATATTTATTTTGCATATTTTTCTCCAAAATACTCTTCATATAATCTGTGGAATCATAAGAGTTTTAGAATAGTAAGGATTAAATTATGTACTGTAATTTATTAATGTAGATTGGTTTTATATTTCAAAATTCCTGTATGTCTATGGTTTTTAAATAAGGTCAACTTTGGTTGTTTCTGTGGTGGTGGAATCATCCAGTGATTTTTAAGATCGATTTTCCTCTGCATCCATTTTCGATTTCATGTGTCATGAAACCTAACCAGTGAAAATATAGCTGTGCACACACAGAATTAAGAAGCATTGTTCTTCGTCTGTTTCCCTGTGAACAAGATAAGTTTCATATGATTGTTCTAAGTCTGGCTTACCAGCATTTTCAAAGGTGGCTGAGGTGTAACAGTTATTATGGTCTGCGAAGGGCGCTTGTGCAGACCCTGAGTGGTTTCCTCCACACGAATCCGTGAGGAGGTGGCCAACTTCATCTCGTTAACCTGACGACTGCTCCTGAGTCGGGCACCCTCTTAGTCACTCTCTCGTGAAGCTCTAGAGGCCCGTGCCCAAGATAATTATTCATCTTACGTAAAGATGTCATCTATTTGTCCCGAGAGTAGACTGATTTCTAAGTTTATACTTTGAAAATTCATTTTCTTTTGAACAAAAATCTTTTTCATAGCTACTTATTAAATTATTCCTAGAAAAACAGTCATATGGTATGTAAATTATTGTGTTTTTTTATTTCGTAGATTTAAATTTAGAGCCACAAACATCATGGGACAATTTACTGACTCTGATTATTCTGATCCCGTTAAGACTTTAGGTAAGACGTATTTTGTAGTTTAATTTCATTTATAATCGCAACACGCAAATCAACAGCTGTAACATTCATTAGTAAAAGTATTAATCCATGGCTAATGTTCTCAAGTATAAATCCATTTCAAGGTTAATTATCCTAACTGAAGAAAAACAGTGTTTGTAATATTCTTTTAAGTAATGGATCTTCCATCTCTTAAAGTCCGGACATAGATTTCAATACAGTATTTTTTCTAGGATAATGTGAATGAACATTATACTAAGTGAATATTTATTTGGCTGTTTAATACGTAATCTTGTATGTAAAACATTACATATAAGAGCCATTTGGGGTTGTCACAATTGAGGGGGCTGAGCTAGTGGCATCTAGCAAGCAGATAGGACAGGGATGCTGCTGAATGTCCTACAGCTCATAGGCTAGTCCCTCTAGTAAGACTTATCTGGCCCATAATCAATATTACTGCAGTTCAGAAGCCCTCTTAGATGCTAATATTAATTCCATTTTATAGATAAGGAAACCAAGGCACAGATTAAGTAAGTTAAGTGGCTCTGCCAGCACAGATTTTATAACCATTACATAACAAATACAGGATTTAGACCTGGATTCAAATCTTGGCTCTACTACTTGAGAAAATAATTTAATTTCTATAAACCTGATTTTCCTTATTTGAAAAATGATGATGGTATCTGCCTTGAAAGACTTAAGTAAACCAATACAGGAAAGGAATAAAGTATAGTTAATAAAATTTCAAATGTTTCGTAAGTTTATTTTTTTAAGGGCCACATCTATGGCATATGGAGGTTCCCAGGCTAGGGTTCGAATCGGAGCCGTAGCCACCAGCCTGCACCACAGCCACAGCAATGCCAGATCCAAGCTGCGTCTGTGACCTACACCACAGCTCATGGCAACACCAGAGCCTTAGCCCACTGAGTAAGGCCAGGGATTGAACCTGCGTCCTCATGGTTACCAGTCAGACTCATTTCCACTGAGCCATGATGAGAACTCCACATAGCTTCCTTTTGGATGGCTTATAATCAAAGATTTTTAAAATATACTACCTTAGGAGAGATTATTTCCCTATGATTTCTCTGAGGAAATCACAACTTTCTACTACCTCTGAATCAATTCTGAGTGTGTGGACCTTTGTGTGTGGTTCAGATCCGTAGTATATCATGAATGCAGTAGATTTCAGCGAGAGTTAGGGCTGGAAGAAGATAAATTCTTCCACCATTTTTAGTCAGAAAGTCTCATCTGGTTGTGGAACACTAATTGTATAAAAGCCAGATTCTTCAGCCTCCACTTAGTGAAGGAAATTTTGGATCGTGAAGAAATGAAGGGGTGCATGGCCTGCTACATTGCTGTTTCTAGAGCAATAACAAACAAATTTCTTCGGCTATGCTGTCTGCTTAATTCCATAAAATGACTGGTTTGATGAATTTTTACCCACTAATTCCATCGTGTTTAAATTGGCTGACCAGACTTGTGGCTCTGAAATTGTGTCACACATTTCTTCATTTGATAGGTGAGTTTATCACACCCAGACACCACCACAGCAAAGCACATGTTTTGACGGCATCAGCGTGATTTCCTGTAGGTTACCGTGTTGAGAACCTATGTACTACCACAGTTAAATGGTAGTGCCGGTGTGTTTGTTGATGGTAGGTAAGAGACGTAGTACAGATGGATAGCTCAGAGGTCTTAGGGAGATGACATTTTGAAAATGCAACGCTGAAAAGAGGTTCCTGGTTGGTCGTTGTGTGTGTTCATTTCACAGCTTGCCTGCTTTTATATTGTCGTTGATACGAGGACCACCTAGTCAATCAGTTATCTGAAATGCCAAGTTGAGACGTCTAGGTTATCAGGAACGACAGAAGAGGGACAGCCACGCATCAAAACCATGATTCCTCTGGTTTTGCCCAAGGGCTGTCCTTTGGCCAAGGACAGCCCTCACCTAGCTCTTGGCCGCAGGGAGTCCCAAGGTCTTCCTCAGTCGTGGTCTCTTCCTTCCTTCCCCACAGCCAAGGCTGCGGGTACAATGAGCAATTCTAGAAGGTGGAAGAGGTGGTTCCTCTTTTGGAATCACTGCCACCGCCCAGTCATCCAGGTGCCAGTGTTTGCGTGCCCTGGTAAAGCAGGCGTCTAAAGGGGAAGCCAGGTGTGGAATGAAGGGAAAAACACTGGATCCTGCCGAGGGCCGAATATGAGGGACTGGAGAAACAGACTGGACACAGTAGGTAGGATGCCGCCAGGTTGATAAGGGGGTCGTGACAAGGAAGGGTCGCCTGTATCTACGATCAGGTTTTCACAGTTTATATGTTATCCGTATACCAGTGGCCATAAGGATAGCGTTTTAGCCTCCTCCTTAGAGGGGTCTTCCGTGGGCTCTCCCCTGACAGCAGCTTTTAATAGGCTTTTGCTCTGTAATGCTTACTCTGGATTGACCCTACGGAATTCTGCTATCTAGACAGTACCAAGCAGCAGTGGAGTGCAACCCGCAGTTGTGGTGAAGTGAGGTGTTCAGATTGGGAGAATGGCCTGTGGAGCAGAATTCCTCAATGACCAGCAAAATAGCCCAGTCATTGTTTTGGTTAATGGATATCACACCATCAGTTTCTCTCCTCATATCAGGTTTTTTATCTGGAGGTTGGATATTGTGGTTCTGCAGACATCAGATTCACTCTGATGAGTCAGGCGCCAAAGAGCAGCCCCTAGAAAAAGGCGCTGGTCTATGACTGACATTAATAAAAGGCCATGGAGTCATATGAATTTTTAGCAAAAGAATATTGCTGGGGAGAATATAAGAGGACTCAAAGAGGAAATAAGGCTGACCATTTCTACAATGGCCAGTGGCCAGAATGGTTTCAAGGCTATGAGAATGGGGGCAAGCAAACAGTAAAATGCATTGATTTAATATTGCTGGTGTCATTATAAGATTGTAAAGGACGTTTGAGTCCTTTTTTCTCTCAAATATGTCATATATTGAGGTATATGATAGTGTTTGCAGCAGGCTGGTGGCTTCCAGCATTCCTAACAAGCCCGCCTAACCCGTAGGTGTGTATCTCTGACTTCAGCGGAAGACGTCTAGGTCCCAGCCAGTCATCCAACCACCACTGGATGTACCCTGAGTTACACCACAGGCAGTGAGTTTCAAGCTGAGTTACCTATCAAAACAAGCTTCTGGACTGGAGCCCCTTTGCAAGGCTTTGTTTCTAAGTTAGTACAAGGCATGCACTTATAAGACAGACCATTTTGATAGGGGATGTGCCTGTCAGAGAAATTATTATTCAGACATTAAAATTGGGGCCAAAATCATCACCATAGACTGAGGAACTAAAAGGTTAAAGTTTGGTGAAAAGGCTAAAGTACTACATGTGAGAAGGGGCCAGACAGGACTCTCCTGAATAGGGACTGATAAGGTGGGAGAGGTGTTTGCACTTAGGGATGTCATTATGGCCTGAAGGAATAAGGAGAAATGACATCTGCCATCACTTTAATCCTAAAGAAATACTTACACCTAACGTGATTTTATTTTAACTCAGGATTGAGCATTAGGGTTTTTATCAACAAAATTCACAAGAATCCTTCTTAAATTCTCTTTTTTTGTTGAATCCTCCGTAGGCACATCAGTTTATAGAAACTTCTTGTAGGCAGTGTTTTCATTACAAGGTTTAATTATAGAGGATTCCTGTGATTTGAAAACCAGACACTTCTTTCTGCACCTCACAGGGCTTCATTAAAGCTGAACAAGACGAAACCTTAAACCCCAAGGCAAAGGCGCTCTGTGATTGTTTTCTTTTGTCATAACACTTCTCATTTAATTACTGTGCTAACAATGAAAAGTTTCAATATGTTCACTTGGGAACAGAAACAGGGAGTCACTGTGTATTTTTTGCAGCAAAAGGATCACTCGTCCCCAAGACCCAGAGGATCAGTGGAGAGCTTTAGGATGTTAAGGAGGCAGTGGGAATGTGATGGTGAACTCATAAACTTTGCGGCCAGACAAGCATAGTTCAGGCAGTTTGGGCATATATGGAATTTATGTGACCTTGGGTTAGTTATTTAACACATTAACTTCTGCAATCTTCTTTCCAAAATGAGAATAATAATACCTACTTCATAAGCTAACTGGGAGGTTAAGTCAGATGAATGGATGGACTGATGAATATAAAATGTTACTAAGACATGAAGCATTATTTATGTGCCAAGCCTTTTATGGATATTTTTCACATAACCCCATGTATTTTTCACCACAACCCGAAAACTTGATTTCCCGAGTATCCCCAATTTATTGGTAAGAAATCTGAAGCTGGGTCTTTAAGCGACTTGCCAAAGGTTACAGAGCAAGGAAGTGGCAGCAAGAGCTTTCAGCTGCAGGCAACCTGATGCTAGGCAGTGCTGTGCTTGTAACCCCGTCCTTTGTTGCTGGAAATCAGTAAAGGCCGAAATAGCTTTCAATTCCATTACTTTCGCTGATTTGTCTGTTCCCACATACCTTCTATCATTGCTGTACCATTTGCTCTTTTCAACATTTAAAATTATCTCTAGATGGTCTCTTTTCACCTTCTCAGCTTTTCGAGGTTAACATTTACACATAAGTATGCTTTGTTTTTATAGATGAAGATGCAATAATTCTTTTTTAAAAAAACAATGAAGGCGTATAACTTCTCTCTACACCCTGGAAACCACTGCTTATTATCTACTTCTAACATTTTGCCACTTTGATGTATGAAAATAGCACTTATTTAGGGTAATTTAATTTTTATTTCTTGAATTATGAAATTGCATCACTTTTAGTAAGTTCTTTTGGAGTGTTTGAATATGCCAGATGGCTAGTACTAGGCTAAATGAAGAACTTATTATACTTAGGTTCTGTTATGAGAACTTGTTTTAAGATTAATAAGAATATTAAGAATATCTTTCATGTAATATGTGCTTATATCAAGAGCTAGACGTAGTTTATAACTCATTTAATTCACTCTTCTTAGAGATATGACTGGCATAAAAAATACATCCTTAAACTGAATTTAAATAATGATAATTTTAATCAAAAGATAATACCTATGAAAAATTAGTGTTTTTTAATTGTGACTTGCTTAACTACACTAGTACATTCTATTATGCAAATAAAGTAATTTAATTGGGCCTTTCATAGGATTTTAAGTCTAGTCAGGAAATGACTTCTACTTATTACAAAAATAACCATGTTCATATTTTCAAGAGAAAAAGTTCCATTTTCCGTGAAAGGATTTAGAGAGTGACTTCATTCTGTGCCGGTAACGCTCCGTGGGTACATGCGCAGCAGGGACTCAGAATTTGCACTTGACGATCATGGTACATTTTGTCTTTTCCTCATAGTGCCTTTGTAACTCATGTGCCCAAAGGATTACCCGTTGTTTATTAATATATTATATGTCATTTCCTCATTTCTCTTAGTTAGTGCTTTGAAATGGTGATCTAATCTGAAGATTCTTTTGTGGTTTATGAAATCATTTTTTTGCCCCACTGGGTCCAAGGTCCAGTGACTCAGTCCTACCTGATAAAGATGATTCTTTATTCATCCTCATGGTTCCAGTTAGGCGGCAGTTGTGAAAATTCATAAAAGAAACCATTAATGTTTTAATGGATGAAAAAGGCATATTTACAATACTTCATGAGCTACATTCTCTAGAGTTTTCTAAATTTAGCTGAAGATTCTAGATGACCATTAAACTTTGGTAACTGTTAAGATTCAGCACTCATTCAAATACACCATGCAGAATAGCCATAGGAACTCTTTCATATTGTTAACCTTTCATAAACATCAATCCAGGGGAAAAAGATGACACATTAATCTCTGCATAGTTTAACAGTTAACCTATTTTGTCACTTGACTTTAGTAGTCTCTACAGTAAAAATTATAAATTATATATCATACAACTTAAAATTGGTTACAATTATCATATCAAAAATAAATGATTAGTTACTTGCATATTCATGTTTGATTTAATGCCTGATCTTCAACCTGAAAATTTTTTAACATCTATTGCAAAATCAATATGTGTATTTATTAGTAAATTTAGAAAATATTTACTATATGCCTGATACTAGTCTGAGGACTTGGAATACAGTTTTGAATAAAACAAAGACTCCTGTTTTCAGGAAGCTTACATTCTGAATAGGTAATAAAAAATAATACAATAAATAAATGAATTATAAGCTATGTTAAAAGATGATAAGGGCAACGGAAAGAAAAAGTAGAACAGAGAACAGAGGATGTTGCAGGGGGAAAAAGCTAGCCATAGCTTTCAATCTTAAACAGGATCTCAGTCTGCCTGGGCTGCCATAACAAAATACCATAGACTGAGTAGCTTAAACAATTTATTTTCTCACAGTTCTGGAGGTGAGAAGTCCAAGATCAGGTTCCAGTCAACTCTAGAGATGCTGAGGGCTCTCTTCCTGGCTTGTGAAGGCCTCCTTCTCACTGTACCTTCTCATGGCCTTTCCTCAGTATGTGCACATGCAAGGAGAGGACTAGCTTTCTGGCGTCTCTTCCTAAAAGGACCCTAGTTCTATCAGATTTGGCCCAATCCTTATGACCTCATGTAACATTAATTTCTTCCTTGCTCCAGATACTGTCATGTTGTATTTGTGTTAGGGCTTCAACATACGAATTTGGGAGGGACACACACATTCAGTCTGTAAGAGGTAGTCCGTGTAGGCTTCAACTGAGTACGTGATGTTTGAGCAAATTCTTGAAGGTAATGAAATAGCTACCCAGGCAGATCTACAAGAGAAATGCCTTGACAGGCACAGGAAGAAGCTGGCCATACGCCCTATGTCAAGCGTGACTCTGATGTGTCTCAGGAATAACAAAGAGACCAGTCTGGCTTCAGAGCAAGTTGGAGATTAAAAGGAAAGTCAAAGAGATAGCAGGGAACCAGAGAACAAAGGAGGAACCAGAGACCATTACAATGGCCATAGACCATTGGAAGGACTTTGGTTTTCTCTGTCAGAGATGAGAAGAATTTTAGTGAGGTAATGTTTTGAAAGCATTACTCTTGGAGTTCCCATTGTGGCTCAGTGGTTAATGAGCCCGACTAACATCCACGAGGATGCAGGTTCCAACCCTGGCCTCGCTCAGTGAGTTAAGGGTCTGGCATCACCATGAACTGTGGTGTAGGTCACAGACGCGGCTCAGATCCTAAGTTGCTGTGGCTGTGGTGTAGGCCAGCAGCTACAGCTCCAATTTGACCCTTAGCCTGGGAACCTCCATATGCCATAGGTGTAGCCCTAAAAGACAAAAAGACAAAAATAAAATAAAAAATAGAAGCATTACTCTTGCTGCCATCTTGAAAATAGATGAAACAAGGATAAAGGTAGATACAGGACAACTTGTTGGGTGTCCATACAATGACTCATGCAAAACAGGATGGTGGCCTTGACCAGGATGCTTGCAGCAGAGATGGTGAAAAGCGAATCGAGCATAAACTAAAGTTTTGAATAGTGTAATGAACCCTCAAATACCTGTTAAATATAATAATTTTTAAGTTTGCCAAATCTATTTTGTTTATTCATTTCTTTTATTTATGAAGTATTTTAAAGCAAATCATAAAAAGCACTGGATATTCTATACTGAAATACTTTACCATATTTATGTAGTAACTGCAAGTTTATTATATTGTTAAACAAAATTAATGCCAGATCCTTAATATTATGTAAAACTATGTATTTTTAAAATCATACTGATTTTTTAATAGTTTGTTTGAAACAGGATCAAACAGGATGTCCACTCATTATTTTTGATTGCTGTGTCTCTTAATCTTTCTAATCTAAAGAGACTTCTTCCTTTCCCCCACCCCCATGACGTGGACTTACTGAGGCAGCCAGATGAGCTCTTCTGCAGGGGGTCTCATATTCTGAATTTGTCTGATTGCTTTTTATTGATGTCGTTTTTTTTACTCCATCCTTGACTGCCTTATAAATTCCTCTACTTTCTCGTAAATAGATGAGATCTAAGAGTGTAAGTATTTATAATCAACACTTTTGGCAGGGATACTTTACAAGTGTTGCTCCCTAGATCAAAATGCCTCCCACCAGGAGGTGGATAATATCTGGTTGTTACAATCTCAGTGATTTAAAAATTGATCAGTAAGCTTAGTGGTAGTGACTACATGATCCTTCACTGGAAAACTTTTTCCATTGTTATAACCAGCAAATAACCTGTGGGGTGTGAGTTTGACATTCCCGAAATATTCAAGTCCCTATCAACCTTCCTCCTAGTCATTTAAAGATGTATTTGTGATTGTTACCCCAATCTGTTATTTTATTAGGAACGAAAAATTAATTTCTAAATGTATTATTCTACATTTATTAAAAAGAGTTCTCCTCTAACAAGGAGCTCCATCTCCTTAACTAGAGAAATTCTTTTAATTCATAAAAAATAATTCATATGAGAAAGCCAGGGGAAAATGCTTAACATTCTCCCTTTAATTACAGATTTTTAGAGTGAAAAAAACTAGTTTGTCTAAAACTGGAGTTTACAAACTAGTGTTTTTTAACTCTCATTTCTTTCATTGAATAATATTAGAACTCATAGACTTTTACATACTGAACTGATTTCAGCCAATTTCAGTTTTCGTTCCGTATAAAGCTTAAATGGTTCTCTCTTTGACCAGTAGGAACCTCTTCAACGTGATCTTTTGTTCTTTCCGTACTATTAGCCTTTGATGGTTTCTTAGCCTTCTTGCTCCATTAGATGTCCCAATTTCCTTTTGTTCGTTAGTCATACTGTAGAATTACTATCTTTTCACGTTTCCCTAGTTTCTTTTAGTGAAAATTATACCTGCTTTTAAGAGAGAGCCAACAGAATTTCTTCAGAGATTTTGGATGTGTTCTATGAAAGGAAGGGAACGTCAAATACGACTTCACAGGTTTTGGTCCGAGCAACTAGAACAGCGAAGTTGCCATCAACTAAAAGGTAGAAAGATGCAGTTGAAAGGAGGGAAGACTAGACGTTCAGCTTTGCACATTTTTATTTAAAAATTCTCAGTAGACTTCTAAATAATGACGTATAACAGGCAATCGAATATACAAGTCAGGAATTCCAAAGATTACAGTTAAGTATTAATCATCATATAAATGAAAATTAAAACCATGAGCCTGCATGGGCTTACCAAGGATGTGATTTAGATAGAAAAAAAAGGGGACCAAGGACTGAGCCCCAAAGTTAGAAGATGTAGGAAAAGAAGAGAAACCTTTGTACATTTTATTAGCATTCTTGAGAAATATACCAAGAAAATAACTTCTGTGTTTTGAGACCCAACGTAGTGTTGCATGTAATAATAATTAATGATAATGTTATATTTTTTCCTCTTCAGGTGAAGGGCTTTCAGAAAGAACTGTAGAGATTATACTTTCAGTCACGCTGTGCATCCTTTCCATCATTCTTCTTGGAACAGCTATTTTTGCGTTTGCAAGGTAAGATTTGTTTCTACTTAGATTCCTAAGATGGTTTATGGACATCATTCAGTAATGGTCCAATCAGGAGACAGAAGCCATGGTGGTTACTTGAATGGAAGACATTTAATATAAAGAAGTAGAAACTGGCACAGTTAACAACTAAGGTGGGTGGGTGGGGGCTGGGGGAAACACTAAGGCATTCAGAAGCAGCAAGTGCAACAAAACGGCTGCTTTCCTTAGGCTTTGTGAGAGGGACCATAAAGGAACAAAGAACTGGAAGAACTCAGACTCCCAAGTCTGACATGGAGTGGCCCCCACGGGCGCAGGCAAAGAAACATGACAGAGGAAGGGGCTGAAACTGACCTGTAGAAGCTCCCCGTCATTATCGGAGGGCAGGCAGGCTGGAACCAGGCAGTGGAAACAGCCCACCCTTGCCTGATTGTGTGGGTGGGCTGGTGCCAGCTGGAATCATTCACTGACGGAATGGACAGAGCATGAGCTCATCCACGTGGACTGTTGGGCTTCCATGATAAGTAATAATTACGCAGCACAGTCAAAGGAAGTATCTCCCTGTCCTCTTGCCTTGCAGGATCACTGTTGATAGGCTATTTTTAAAAAAGTCCAACTTGTTTATTTGATGGGCCCCATTCTCACATTTCCTTTACCAAAACGTCTCTACCACATTTTCCACGTGCCCTTTCAAATTCTCAGTATCAGGGCCTCTTAATGCCCCTGTTGTGACAGGACCTTGGGGAAATCTTAGTCATGATCCTGAAATCTCGTTTCATAAGATAGACTTCTGAGTTAAAGGAATCTTACATTCGCGAAAATAACCATTCTACTAGTTTCCCAAGTAGTCTAATAGGCGCTATTTTTATCGGAATAATGCTCTCTTGTATTTTGTATGCCAAGCGTCCTCTGTTTCATCTTGAATCTTAAATTATCGTTTGATGGATAATTTGAAGGATTTTTGAAAGACGTTTTCCTTATGCCAGAGAGTATTCTCAGATTAAGCCAGAAGACTGCTGTTTCAGGCACTCTTAGAGATACAGTGTGTAAGATACGGTCCTCCTCCCTGAGGACGTGCATTCACCGTATTCATGTTCTTCCTCTCGGAATCACTTCTCGAAGGAAGTAACTCCTCTGTGGGCAGGAAATGGCCTTTCTTATTCCTACAACTTTCTTACATATGTGTCTTTAGCCAATAGCGTCTTTTCTCACCTGAATATTCCTTAGATGATCACACAGCGCTGCTTTTGTTTAGTCAACTGGAAATGTGCTTCCTCCGAATGCCTCCTCATCCTGGGATACTCACGTCAAATCCTACTTTTTACTTTCTCTAAATACTAACAGTTACAGTCACTTAAATACCATTTTATAACTAATCAACTACTGTTATGACTTGTAATTTGAATCTTATTCCCCTTTTTTATGCTTTTCTACTTTAGATCTGGTTTCCCAACTAAAGCCAGAGAGGTTCCGTGAATGGAAAACATTTAATATAAATTCAAGTAACATTCAAGTAAATGTTCTCAACTAAAGCCTTGAGAGGTTCCATTCAAGTAACCTTGAGGATAAGGGCCGCACTTTATAATTTCTGTATCATCTCCAGAAAAATAACTCATAATAAATATTGTGTTAAAAGTGCAAAAAATAAATAGCTAAATATACTTTGTAATATACTGTATTATGTCACATAAAAATAAGCATGTAAAGGGCTCAAAATGAAGAGTCTTTGATTCTCAGATTCATGTGATTCATTCATTTTTGAATTTGAATTTTTGATTTTCTTAGATTATAAATAGAATGTATAATTATATAGGTTACATAAAGAATAATTATACTTAGATATTATATACTTGACAATATTTTTGTTAAAAGGCAGTGAGATAGTTCAAAACACATTATTATGTATTTTCCTGGGTGTAACTGTGTTTCATGTATGTAAAAACAGTGGAGTCCTGCCTTTGATCTCTGGTGCTGATGGCAATGAGCTATTTCCACATTGGCATATTACCTTTTTATGACAATTCTATGGGACAGCTTAAGGGAGGAGAAACAAGCTCACCGCGTGAGTCTCATTTGCTCTATATTTTAAATGTGCCAGTGGCTCAGGCCTTGATGAGCTAATTCTCATTGCAATTTGAAACGTCAACATAACAGCATGTTAAAAACATCATAGTAGAGTATGTTCTATGGAATTAAAACAGGGAAAAGTAGTTGGATAGCTTTAAATTTGCAATATTCAGAGACGTGTTCTCAATAAAGAAACTGACTAATGTCTTTGCTTAAAAAGGAAACTAAACCTAATTTCATATGCTTTCTAAGCTATTCCCTTCATGGACTTTATTCCACTTACTTTAGAATACGACAGAAGCAGAAAGAAGGTGGGACATACTCTCCTCGCGATGCAGAAATTATTGACACTAAATTCAAGCTGGATCAGCTCATCACAGTGGCAGACCTGGAACTGAAGGACGAGAGGCTAACGCGGTGAGCACCCTGCTCTGGGCAGACAGTGGTCCAGAGGGCCTGGCGCCATGACCCTATCCTGACCTGTGCTTGTTGGAAGTGTTTGTGGGCCTCCTGTTTACCCAGGTCACAGAGATCCTCTTTCAAAGGGTGACCTCCATCTTCCACACCCTTCTCACTGGTGTTCAGAGAATCACTCAATCTTCCTAATACTTTGAGTTCAAGATGAACCTTGGACAAAGCTTTTTCTTTTTGAGACAAATATTTGTACACATTAAACCTTTAAAATGATGTTTAATAATTTACTTCAGGTGAGAGGTTTTTTTTAACATTGGATTTTCTGGAGGTGTCCACAATTTAAACCAGAAATTTAAGTTGTAACTGCTTGATATTGTTTATGTCATTTTTGTAAAAGCCTTTCTTGCAGCTTATTTTAGTATAAAATCACATTCGAAGTCTAAATTGTGTTATTTACACTTCATTTTTTAAATTGCTTAAGAATTAAATGCAAAGGAAAAATTGAAAGGAAGGGTAAAAGCATGTACAACATATGTGTCATCATATGTCCTGGAAATAGCAGAGGGTTTCATTATAAAGAAAAAATCATTTTAAATTCTTTTAAAATCATTACAAATTATTCAAAATATTGGCATATTTGAAAAACCTCTATTAAGATAATTCGTCAAACTCTTAATAAAAACTATCAGGTTCTGGTAACGAGTTTAGATTCTTAGAAGATCCAATATTTTGTGATGCTTACAGGCATATGACAATTTTGACAAAGTACTTGCACAGCTGTGTTGAACTTTTAGCAGTTATTACTAACTCTGAAAATATGGCATCAAAGGTCTTAAACCTAAAAAGTAATTAATCATTTATAGTTGTCATTTGCCTAAGTTGGCCTTTACCTAACGCATTGGCTTTGAAAAAATATTTCCAGCATGTCTAAAAATAGCTAATATGTTCTGTACAGGGAAGTGTCATCTGATAAGCATGGGTCCTTCCAAATGCTACAAAATGAAAGTTATTCAGTGTTATCGGTATATTACAAAGAAATCTGGGTTGTTGCAGAGGAAAACTTACCTCTTTCTATTTAGATATTCACAGTAGTTTCTTGTTCAGATTGTTCCTATCCAAAATGGACAGTGCTTCAAGAATTATGTGTAAGATGGCTTTATGTTAACCAGTTTTATGTGGACATAGTTTTCTACATAAAAGATCAATAAGATTTGTAGGATAACCTGCCAAAGTTAAATCATATCATAGCAATAATGGAGCATTACTAGTATTAGGCTGTGCCTCCGTCCTAAAAGGGTCATCCTGCATAGTAAAAGTTTCTCCTTTACCGCTGTGGGCGCACTGAATTTCAGTAGCATTCTCTCGGCTCCCTCTCCACACTCCTTTCTCAGGTCTTTGTGATGCTTCCACAGGCTTGGATCTCTGTCTCTGTCTTCTACACGTGTCAGTACACAAGATAATCTTTAGTAAGTAGACCTTTAGTAGATGTGACATAAAGCGAAAAAAGCCCATCAGTGTTGGAGAAAGTGTTCTTTTTTTCAGTTTTTTAAAGGTTTATTGAAGTACAGCTGATTTACAATGTTGTGATAATTTCCACAGTGTTGGAGAAAGTATTCTTTATCAAGGAGGTTACTCTTCTAGAGAAGCTATGATGAGGGCAGATCCCCAAAGTTCTGTGTGTTTTCCACAGCTTGCCCCCGACTCCACTTCTGAACACAGCCATTCTCAAAAAGGAGTAAGATATGCATTTTTTTAAAACAATGACTATCACGACAGCTAATGGAAAAGGTAGGTGAAGACTGCCTAGCTTATTGTTGGGTATTTATAATTCAGGGACAGCCCTATTTAATCTTGACTCATTATTTATTTTCCTGCTTCCATTTTTATTTACATATGCCACTTTATTTGTAGAGGCTATAGACATGTCCTTCAAGTATACTTCAAATAATTTTATTTTTATAAATAGAAAATTAGTACATAATAACCCCAGTCATAAAAAGTTAGAAATTTATTTTCAATGCTTTTTGCTTTATCATTTGTGAGCTATGAGTCCAGTGATCATGGCTGTAAAAGTTTTATTTGTAATTCCAGTGGCACAAGGTAATATGCTTTTCTTGATTTATTACAGGAATGTATTAAAAATAACTATCAAGTGGTTTGGATATATTTTTTTTTCATTATAGAACTTTATCTCCACCTTATTATTTGCTGATGGTTTTTCATGTTAATAAAGTCAGTATACATTAGGCAGTAAGACTAGAGAAAATAGTAACAGATTCATAAGTAGCCATGTACACATATGCATGGGGTCATTCTTCGGTGCAGCTCTAAAGCTCTTCATCTGCATTTCAGGTTCAGGAACATCTATTCAAAGCCATGCAAGTGTGATGAGGGTAGAGCCATAGGGACTGACGGTAGATTCTGTGAATGAAGAATCAAGAAGTTTGAGTTAGCTTCCAAATTGTTGAGTCACTTATGCCATATATCTTTGTTATTTACAAGAAGGAACTTATATAATGCCTTTAAATCTACCCAGTTAACATATGTCTTTCTACTTAAGGCTTAGACATGTCATTTTCCCTTCCAATCTCCCCACTTTCTTTAAGCTAATTGGACTTGCAATTTTTCTCACTGTTATAGGGTGTCATGTGTCCATAACAGAAATGATAAAATAATAAATAGTTAAAATACTAATTTTAGGGAGTTATCTATTTGACCCAAAGTGGTCATTACAATGCTTGGTACTAAATCCTCTTTAAGATTAGGGTTTTATAATTAAGAAATTATTTACATCTTCCTGTATATTTATTCACATTTTAAGATTTCCCTCAATTTTACACACATAAATTCTCATCATTTGATTATATTCTACCTTGTTTCACAAAGGAGCTGAAGAATTCTCTTGTACTTTTTCGTCCTGAAGAAGAAAAATCCAAAAATTTAGTACTCTATAATTCCATGAGAACATTCAGGGATATGCCAGGATATGTTTTAAATCCTTATTTGGAGTGATAATGACATTTTTATTTTATTTTATTTTTTTGTCTTTTTGCCTTTTCTAGGGCAGCTTCCCACGCATATGGAGGTTTCCAGGCTAGGGGGTCTAATAAGAGCCATAGCCGCTGGCCTATGCCACAGCCACAGTAACGTGGGATCTGAGCCACATCTGCAACCTATACCACAGCTCACGGCAACGCCGGATCCTTAACCCACTGAGCAAGGCCAGGGATCGATCCTGCAACCTCATGGTTCCTAGTCGGATTCGTTAACCACCGCGCCACGATGGGAACGCCTACATTATTTTATTATGCACATTTTCTATGTAAGTTTATACAACACAAGCTATATTTCTTAGGAAGATTATTTAATATTGGGGCTCATTTATTCCATATTCGCCAGATTAGAAAATAAGCCTTCAGAGTTCCCGTCATGGCTCAGTGGTTAACAAATCTGACTAGGAACCACAAGGCTGTGGGTTCGATCCCTGGCCTCAGTGGGTTAAGAATCTGGTGTTGCCATGAGCTGTGGTGTAGGTCACAGACGTGGCTCGGATCCAGCATTGCTGTAGCTCTGGCGTAGGCTGGCAGCTGCAACTCCGATTAGACCCCTACCCTGGGAATCTCCATATGCTGTGGTGTGGCCCTAGAAAAGACAGAAAGACCAAAAAAAAGAAAAAGAAAAAGAAAAAGAAAGAAAAAGAAAAGGAAAAGAAGCCTTGGCTTTTTTTATTTGATAAACAAATGAATAAAGCAACATTTTGTGATGGCTCCTTCAAAACACAGCCATTAACACATAGAAGTGAGAAAGGTTTCTGGGAGGAAATATTAGCAAGATGAGCATAAACAGGCAGATAAAATGTAGACTTGTCTCTTTAAAATTGCTGAGCCTAGATCATTGAAAAATAAATTAAAAAAAAAATACCTAAAGACAAATGAAAATGAAAACACAATGGCTCAAAAGCTATGGGATATAGCACAAGCAGCTCTAAGAAGGAAGATTATAGCAATCTAAGTTTACATCAGGAAAAAAGAAAAATTTCAAATAAACAACATAACCATATACCTGAAGCAACTAGAGAAAGAAGAAGAGAAAAAAACCAAAGTTGGTACAAAGAAAGAAATCATAAAGATCAGAGCAGGAACAAATGAGATAGAGATGAAGAAAACAACAGCAAAGAGCAGTGAAATTAAAAGCTGGTTCACTGAAAAGATCAACAAAACTGATAAGACTTTAGCCAGACCCCTCAAGAAAAAAAGGAAGAGGGCTCAAATTAATATTAGAAATGAAAAATTAGTTACAACTGACACCACTGAAATATAAAGCACCGTAAAAGACTACTATAAGCAACTATATGTCAATAAAATGGAAGTAGAAGAAACAGGCAAATTCTTAGAAAGGTGCCATCTCCCAATACTGAACCAGGAAAAAAAGAGGACATATGAACAGACCAATCATAAGTACTCAAATCAAAACTGTGATTTAAAACTTCTACAGAGAAGAGGGAGAAGATGGCGGAGGAATAGAACATGAAGCTCACCTACTCCCACAAATACATCAAAAATATATCTACATGTGGAATGATTCACACAGAAAATTTGCTGAATGTTGGCAAAAGACCTCAGGATTCTGACAGAGCAAGAAAATTTTCATGTAACTGGGTAGGATAAAAGAAAGAAGAAAAAACGTAAAGAGAGAAGATGAAAAAGGAAGCAGGATCAGATCTGTGTCCCTAGGATGGAGCTGGGAAAGAATAAAAGTTCCTGCTCCCTGGGAAGTACCCCCACCAGTGGGGAGAGCAGCTGGGGTGGAGGAGGAGCTTTAGAGTCTCAGAGGAGAGCACGGCAATCTGTTTCAAGCAATTAAAATGGAAACATCCTGCACAAACAGTTAGTGCTACTGCCCTGCACTTCCCAGCCAGAGATGACTGCTGCTGCAGACAGGGGTTGGGAACTAAAGCTTGGGTTTTGGGGATCAGATTCAGGGAGAGATCTGGGGCCTGCTATGTGGGAAAAAACGGGTTGGCCATGTGGAAACAGGCTGGAGCGACTAGAGTCTAGGACGATCCCATTTGAGGGCCCACGCTGAGGAAGCCTGGATGAGCCTGGAGAACTGGCACCGCTGTTTGGGGGTGCTGGAGGGAACTGGCAGGATCAACCACTACCGTCTTGTTCCCCAGCAGGATACCAGCTGCTCCAGCTCCAGGAGCCATAGTGTTAGCAGCTGCTGCCTGGCAAGGGGAGGAGTAGCTGCCACTTCCATTGCAGCTGCAGAGAGTGGCCCCAGTGAACCACCTGGCAAAGGGAACTGCTGTGCAGATGGTACCCATCCTAATGGCTACAAAGAGTGGTCCTGCGAGAGACCTGGCAAAGGGAGAGACCACAGGAGCAGCTGCTGACATCACCAGCTACCGGGAGTGGTCCTGAGAGCCACCTGATAACAGGAGTTTCAGAAGCCACTGCCACCACCACCCCCCACTCCAGGAGCAGTCCTATGAACTCTGGACCACCTCTCTCGCAGCTACCTGGCTCCAGGAGAGGCAGTGTGACAGTGCTGCTCCGATCACATGCTCTGGGTACAGGTAAGCCGCCACAACCCCCAAGAACTCCAGAACTGGGTACCAGCCACCTTATCTACAGACCTACTATCAAAAGGACCACAAACATAGAAAGTTAGACAATATGAGATGACAAAGAAATATGTTTCAGAAAAAGGAGCAAGATAAAAGCCCACAAAAACAACCAAATGAAGAGATAGGTAATCTGCCTGAAAAAGAATTCAGAGTGATGACAGTAAAGATAATCCAAGATCTCAGAAAAAGGATGGAGCCACAGAACAAGAAGTTACAAGAAATGTTTAATCAAGAGCTAGAAGATTTAAAGAATAAGCAAACTAAGATTAATACCAGAATATCTAAAAGGAAAAAAATAAACTAGAAGGAATCAAAAGCATGATAACAGGCATAAGAATGAATAAGTGAGTGTAATACAGAGTGGTGGAAATCACTGCCACATAAGAGAATAAAGAAACAATACTGAAAAGAATTGAGGACTGTCTAAGAGACCTCTGGGACAACGTTAACCACACCAACATTCACATCATAGGGGTACCAAAAGAAGGAGAGAGAGAGGAAAAGGGCCAGAGAAAATATGTGAAGAGATTATAGCCCCAAACTTTCATAATCTGGAAAGGGAAACACTCATTCAAGTTGTGGAAGCACAGAGAATCCCATACAGGATAAACCCAAGAATAAACACAGAGCGACACATACTAATCAAACTGACAAAAATTAAATACAAAGAAAAAAATATTAAAGCAGCAAGGGAAAAGCAACAGATAAAATGTAAGGGAACCTCCATAAGTCTAAGAGCTGATTTTTCAACAGTAACTCTGAAAGATAGAAGCAGCAAGATATATTTAATGTGATGAAGGAGAGAAACCTAGAACTAAGAATATTCTACCCAGCAAGGCTCTCATCCGTATATGCTGGAGAACTCGAAAGGTTTGCACACAAGCAAAAGCTAAAATAATTCAGCACCACCAAATTAGTTTTACAAACTAATTTTGGAAGGGCATTTGAAATTAAGAGACCAGCATCTTAAAACAATTTTGCATATATACAGAATGCTATATCAAAACCTTGTGAGAAACACTAACCAGAAAAAGGACACACACATTTAAAAAAAATAAGAGAAAAGAAAAAGAAATCCAAATAAAAGACCAAAGATATACATCAAATCACAAGAGGATAAAAGAGGAAGGGAAGAAAAAAGTTCAACATCAGCAAATTCAAACCAATCCAGGAAGTGACAATAAGTACATACATATCAATAGTTACTTTGAATGTAAATGGATTAAATGGTCCAACCAAAAGACATAGGCTGGTACAAGGCCCATATATATGCTGTCTACAAGAAACCCACTTCAGATCTAGGGATACATACAGACTGAAGATGAGAGGATGTAAGAAGATATTCCATGCAAAAGAGTCATAAAAAGAAAGCTGGAATAGCAATATTCACATCAGACAAAATAAAGAACGTTATAAGAGACAAAGAAGGACCATACCTAATGATCAATGGATCATTTCAAGAAGATACAACAATTACAAATTTATATGTACCGAATATAAGAGCATCACATTATATAAGGATACTGATAAATGCCATACAAGAGGAAATCAACAATAATACAATAATAGTTGGGGACTTCAACACCCCACTTACATCTATGGACAGATCATTCAAACAGAAAAATCATTAAGAAACACAGGGCTTAAATGACACATTGGACCAAATAGATTAGTTAAGCAGCAGAATATACATTCTTCTCAACTATATATGGAACATTCTCCAGGATAGATCACACAAATCAACCCTCAGTAAATTTAAGAAAACATGAATCATATCAACCATTTTTTTCTGACCACAATACTAGAAGCCAATCACAAGGAAAAAACTGCAAAAACCAGAAACATGTGGAGGCTAAACAATATGCAACTAAACAACCAGCGGACCATGAAGAAATCAAAGAGGAAATAAAAATACACCTAGAGACAAATGATGAAGATACAATGATCCAAAGCCAATGGGACACAGCAAAAGCTATTCTCAGAGAGAAGATTAGAGCAATACAGTCTCACCTCAGGAAATAAGAAAATCCCAAATAAATAACTTCATACTTCAAGCAACTAAAGAAAGAAGTACAAACAAAACCAAAAGTTATTAGAAGGAAAGAAATCATAAAGATCTGAGCAGAAATAAATGAGACAGCGATAAGAAAAACAATAGAAAAGATCAATGAAACTAGAAGCTGGTTCTTTGCAAAGATAATAAGATTGATAAACCTTTAGCCAGACTTAAGAAGGAAAAAAAGAGAGAGGGCTCAAATCAATAAAATTAGAAATGAAAAAGGAGAGATTACAACTGATACCACAGAAATACAAAGGCTCAAGCTAGAAGAAATGGACAAATTCTTAGAAAGGTACAACCTTCCAAGACTGAACCAGGAAGAGACAAAATAAAAAGTAGCCAGTCGTAAGTATCGAAATTGAAAATGTGATTTAAAAACTTCCAAAAACAAAAATCCAGGACCTGATGGCCTCACTGGTGTATTCTAACAAACATTTAGACAAGAGTTAACACCTACCCTTCTGAAACTTTTCCAAAAAAATTGCATAGGAAGGAACATACTCAAACACATTCTATGAGATCACCCATCTCCCTGATATCCAAACCAAAGACACCACAAAGATTATAGGTCAATATCACTGATGAACACAGAAACAAAAATCCTCAGCAAGATATTATCAAACTGAATCCAACAGTACGTAAAAGGATCATATACCATGACTAAGTAGGATTTATCTGAGGGATGCAGGGATTTTGCAATATATGCAAACCAGTCAATGTTATACACCACATCAACAAACTGAAGAACAAAAACCATATGGTCATCTCTATAGCTGCTGAAAAAGCTTTTGGCAAAATTCAACATCCATTTATGATTAAAAAACTCTCCAGGGAGTTCCCGTCGTGGCGCAGTGGTTAACGAATCCGACTAGGAGCCATGAGGTTGCGGGTTCGGTCCCTGCCCTTGCTCAGTGGGTTAACGATCCGGCGTTGCCGTGAGCTGTGGTGTAGGTTGCAGACGCGGCTCGGATCCCGCGTTGCTGTGGCTCTGGCGTAGGCCGGTGGCTACAGCTCCGATTCAACCCCTAGCCTGGGAACCTCCATATGCCGTGGGAGCGGCCCAAGAAATAGCAACAACAACAACAACAAAAGACAAAAAAAAAAAAAAACTCTCCAAAAAGTGGGTATAGAGGGGACCTACCTCAACATAATAAAGGCCATATATAACAAACTCAGAGCCACATCATCCTCTGTGGTAAAAAGCTGAAAGCATTCCCACTAAGATCAGGAATAAGACAAGGAAGTCCACTCTCGCCACTTTTATTTAACATAGTTTTGGAAGTCCTAGCTACAGCATTCATAGAAGAAAAATAAATAAAAGGAATCAAAATTGGAAAAGACGTAAAACTATCACTGTTTGCAGATGACATGATACTATACATGGAAATTCCTAAAGATGCTACCAGAAAACTACTAGAGCTCATCAATGAATGTGGGAAAGTTGCAGGATACAAAATTAATACACAGAAATCTGTTGCACTTCTATACACTAACAATGAAAGATCAGAAAGAGAAATTAATGAAACAATCTCTTTTACAACGGCATCAAAAAGAAAAGAAGTACTAGCAGTAAACCTACCTAAGGAGGCAAAAGACCTGTACTCTGAAAACTGTAAGACATGGATGAAAAATCAAAGATGACACAGACAGATGTAAAGGTGTTCTATAATTTTGGATTGAAAGAGTCAATATTGTCAAAATGATTATACTATCCAAGGCAATCTACAGGTTCAATGCAGTCGCTATCAAATTACCAAAGGCATTTCTCACAGAACTAGAACAAAAAATTTTTAAATAGGTATGGAAATACAAAAGACACCCAAATAGCCAAAGTAATCTTGCGAAAGAAAAACGAAGCTGGAGGAATCAGGCTCCGTAACTTCAGACTATACTACAAAGCGACAGTAACCAAGAGAGTATGGTACTGGCACACAGAGACATACAGATCAATGGAACAAGATAACCCAGAAATAAATCCACATACCTATGGTCAATTAATTTACAATAAAGGAGGCAAGAATATACAATTAATAAATGATAGTCTCTTCAGTAACTGGTATTGGGAAAACAAGGAAAGTTACATGGAAGAATGAAATTCGAATGTTCTCTAACACCACGTAAAAAATAAACTCAAAATGGATTAAAGATCTGTCTAAATGTAAGACCAGATACCATAAAACCCTTAGAGGAAAACATAGGTAGAATACTCTTTGACAAAAACTGCAGTAATATCTTTTTGGATTCATTCCCTAGAGTAATGGAAACACAAACAAAAATAAACAAATGGGGACTAATTAAAAGCTTTGCACAGCAAAGGAAACCATAAACAAAAAGACAGCCTATAGAATGAGAGGAAATATTTGCAAATAATGTGACCAACAGGTTAATTTACTAAATATACAAACTCATACAGTTCAATATCAAAAAAGCAAAACAATCCAACTGAAAAATGGGCAGAAGACCTAAACAGACACCTCTCCAAAGACATACAGATGGCCAACAGATACATGAAAAGATACTCAACATTGCTAGTTAGTAGAGTAATAGAAGTCAAAACTACAACGAAGAAACATCTCAAACTGGTCAGAATGGCTATCTAACCATTTATTATCAAATAATAAAAGCTGGAGAGAGTGTGGAATAAAAGGAACCTTCCTACACTATTGGTGGGAATGTAAATTGGTACGTCTACTATGGCGAACAGCATAGAAGCTCCTTAAAAAATTAAAAATTGAGTTACCATGTGATCCAGCAATCCTACTCAGAGGCATACATCCTGAGAAAACTGTAATTTGAAAAGTTACACACACCCCAATGCTCACTGCAGCACGATTTACAGTAGCCAAAACATGGAAGCAACCTAAGTGTCCATCAGCAGATGAAGGGATAAAGATGAATGGAATATTATTCAGCTGTAAGAAAGAATAAAATAATGCCATTTTTAGCAACATGGATGGACCCAGAGATTATCAAGCTAAGTGAAGTAAGTGTCTGAATTATCAAAGACAAATTTAATACACTATCACTTATTTATGAATCTAAAAAGTAAAGATACAAATCATCTTATTTATGAAGCACAAATAGACACACAGACAAGGAAAACAAACTTACTGTTACCAAAGCTGAAAGGGAAGGGGAAAGGATAAATTAGGAGTTTGGGATTAACATATACACACTACTATATATAAAATAGATAACCAGTAAGGACCTATGACATAGCACAGGGAATGATACTCAATATTTTGTAATAACCTATAAGGGAAAAGACTCTGAAAAAGTGTGTGTGTGTGAGAAAAAGTGTTCAGAGTCACTGCTGTACATATAAAACTAATACAACATGCTAAGTCAACTACACTTCAATGAAGAAAATCTCCAATGAGCTGAAAAAAATACAATATTTAAATTGTATAGGCTGTCTATATTTCTAAAAAAAGATCTTACGTTAGGTCTAAGATTAAACTCTTAGGGAAGTTTAAAAGAAAAAAATATAATTTTAAAGGGCAAAAAAATGCTGAACTAATTGACTGGTTATGTGAATGGCTGTTAACTAATTTAACTAACACAGATTGCCTTCCTAAGAGAGTTATAGCAGTTAAAATTAAATGACCTTACAGAATTTACACAAAATAAAGATTCTATTGGCTGAAAAATGTTTGTCAGTGTCTCTTTTCTACAGTTAATTTAGAAGTTTTGTTTATTTTGGTGACTAGATAAATAGTAAGATAATATTAATCAATGTTACTAATATTCTTACTTGACATTCGGTTTTTTCCAGGCCTTTATTTTTCCCTCAAATTATAGCATTATTCCACATTAGTTATCTTGCTTATTTTCGCTGAATGCACGTAATGACCCATTATTTCGAGACTCAAGACCCAATCCAGTAATCACGAATAAAATTAAAATTCTCACTGTGGTATATGGAGTGACTAGCCAGCGAGGACCTGCTGTATAGCACAGGGAATTCTACCCAATATTCTGCTATAATCTAAGTGGGAAAAGAACCTGAAGAAGGGATGTGTGTATAACTGAATCACTCTATTGTACAGCAGAAATTATCACAACATTATAAATAAACTATACTTAATAAAACTTTTAAAAAAGAAAAAAGGAAAGATAAAAATTACTAAGGGGAGACAAAAAATTAAAATTCACAACAAAATAAAGCAAACAATTGAATGGCTATTTTAAGAGTGTCTTTCTTCAACTTTAGAAGTTTGTAAGTTGAATTCATATTAAATATATATGTCTTTAGGAAGCTTACTATTTAAAAGAATGCTATGAATGTGTTTGTAAGCTAAATCAGAATACACTTGGTGTTATTATTTATAATATTTGTAAAATTTTAAATGACCCTAATATGCTTTTATATATAAGGTTTGATAACGTAGTAATTGCTACTGTTTATGGGCAAGTACTATTTGTTAAGTTTTGCATGTAATGATCTCACTCAATGCAGTCAATCTTTTTTGGTAGGTACTCTTCTCCCCATGTTACAGATGAAAAACAAAAGATGCTTAGGGAATTTAGCTGACTGTCCAAGGTCATACATCTGGTAAATAGGGCAACCAAGATGACAGCCTAAGTTGCTCTGATTCTTAAGTATCAAGATCCACATGTAATTGTGTGTGTGTTTAACTCGGAAGCATACTAGATGAGATCAATAGAAACCCTCTTAAAAAGGCAAGGGCCCATGATTATCCTTCTTCAAGTAGCATGTTCTACACAGAAAGTGATTCTAGGGGAGAACTGCTGCTTTTGAATTATCTCCCATGATGTGGGGCAAAGGAATGAGGGCATTTTGTGTAGGTTCAATCTTACAGAAACCGGAAAATCTTTAGTAGTGCAATCCTTGTGAGTTCTGTGAGAATAAATAATACTGGACTGATATATGAGATTTCTTTGTAAAATTGTTAGCATTTTAATTGCCATCAGTTCTTTGACAAATTCTGGTCATTAATTTTACTTCTGCCTCATTTTGCAATCAATGGTAAAAATATGTGAATCCAGACAAGAAATGTCCTACCAAAATGTGAATTGAGGACAAGAAATATCCTACCGTCGAATGAAACTTAAGTTATTTAAATACTTGCGTTCTTATAGCAGCAAATCGAAAATAATGCAGTATGTTTTTATACTAAATAAATAATGACTCTTTACTTCCAGATATTCTTCATTTTTCTTTAGACGAAAGGAGATTTTTGTCATCCAGTAAGTTGCTGTGGTGATGCAGAGCTCTGCTGTGACTATTTTAATCTTTTCAGGTGGTGTGCTCTATAGTTTAAAAACAGTGTTTTGCTGTTTAATATGCTTTTTTTCCAAAGCCAAAAAAAAAACCCCAAATACTCTAAACTCTACTTACTAAGTGGCTCTGTAATATTGCATGCTATTGATACAGTAAAATTAACCGTATCAAAATGCACATTGACTCACAATGTGCATGTCTTAAGAATTTGCTGTGTTATTATGTTAACTTTGATAGTAAAATAAGTTTTTTTCCTAGATTTCTTCAGGTGCTTCTTGTCCTATTATTATGATGACAGAGGAGCTGCGTTCTCTGTCTGATGGGTGCAGTCTGGGTTGGCACTTCACACAAATTCACTTCAACTGCTATAGATGGTAACCTGTAAGGAACGAAACAGTGGTATTTCCTGTTTGCTGACTCTGGGGCATACATGGAGGGGGACATTCCGTAGGATCTTTCCTTCTGCCCGGACCAGTGGATAGCCAACAGTTCATGCCTTCAGGCACCTGCCCTAATGGCCAGAAATGCCATCTAGCATAAAAATTGCTGGGTACATTGAAGGTAGCATAGCCAAATGTAGCATGAGCAGGAAACCAGGAATTGATTGAGCACCCAAGAGATAATCAATTTCTTCATGTAAAGGACACGAATGGAGGCAGAGAATGATAATGTACTTGATTTCAAAGTCCCAAATCTACTACAGAGGAGTCAGTCCACATGAGCCACAAGGCTGGAGAGGACCAAGACTCCTGACATTCTCACTGACAGTGCATAGTACTCAGCATCATTAATCACATGCAGCATTTCAGACTCATAGACGACTTTGTTATTAACTAATTGCCAAGTCCCCACTGACAGAATTAAACTAGTTTCAGGAAGATGTGTTTTCCTCGAAGGACCTGCTTGATCAGATTCAGACAAAAGATACTACTGAGCCAAAGATTTCGGTGATGGCATCACACAGAATATGCCCATTTCCAACCAGTACTCAAAGCTGACCTCTCAGCATTCCAGACTCACAAGTGCTCTGGCTGAGCAGCTCTGCCCAATGTCTTTCCTCATCATTGTTAAACAAAATCCTTTTCCTTTTTTTCCCTGTACTCCAGGAGGACCTCAAAGAAAAGTTTTAATCAAACCCTTACTGTCTCTCTTCAGTCAGCACATTTTCTTCTGCTAGAATCAGTGAACACTGTCCTGCTCAGTCAGAGCTCTTACTCTGATAGAGCCCAACCTAATAGTTTGGGTTAATCAGAATCTTTATAGAACACTTCTGCATAAATATCATGTTAAAACAGATGCCGTCTTTTTTCAAATTTAGTTTTCTCAGGTTGCCTTCTAACCTCTGATAGAGGAGCTTCTGCAGTTATCCTGCCTTGCAAGCTAATAGCTCAGGCTGTAAGGACTTCTTTTGACAAAATAATCTGTCAAGAATTTGTTTTCAAGTGTGCTAATGTGAAGAGGCTTAGTAATAAGGAAAATTCAACTCCTGCCACCCTGGGAATCTTAGCTCAGCTCTTCCAGCTCAGCAAGAATGTTGCTTTCCTGTATGTATCTAAAAGTCAGTTTCGCCTTATTTGAGTAAAAGAATTATCAGTTGGGCACCCACAAGTACCAGGTACTGTTCTAGATGCTGGAAATAACCATGATGAAAAAAGGAAGGGACATTGCCTTTAAAGAGCTGCCCTTCAAAGAACTAAGCTACTTTAAACCTGTTCGTCCTTACGGATACAAGGAGACATGTGGAGAAAGTACTTAGGTGTCACTTACTAACTGATTATTTTTCTAATTAAATAAGAAAAATACTACATTGCTCACTTATTCAGGTGGCATGTTTACTTTATAAATGAAGTTTTAGGGTCAGCTATGTAGTACTAGCCATTGGTTAGGATAATATTTTTCATTTGTATTGAGGACCCCAGAAAAGTTATTGGTGATTTGATAAAGAAGGATCTGAAAGGATACTATTTTAAAGCCTATGACAAAAATGACAGGAAAAGAACAAAAATTAAAACCCCTTTGAAAATATCACAGTAAATGCTATGGGTAAGTAATAGAGTATCATTGTAGAAACAGATGTAAATGTTGGAATAATTAATAACTTGAAATATATAAACTAAAAAACACACACTCAGTATTTTACAAAAATGGAAAGATTAATATGCACCAGAAAATATGCTACCTATATTTATATTAAAGCAATAAAATTTGACATTCTTTTTGACCTAACTTGACTGGTTAAGTAGAAAGCAGTTTCTCAGTTTATCCTATGCCACTGGTAATGCTGATTTAAGCTGCTCATCTATAGGCTATCATCTATGGCTCCCCATTGGGACTATATTTTAATTCCCTACAGACTTCAACTACTTGACCTTGAGGGAAAGCTGAGTCTCTGTGACAATATGGTCTTCAGTCACCACTGCCAACATAAATAAATGGTTCTTCGCCAGATATATCAAGAGTAATCTGAGTGGAATTTAAGTTTTTGATAGACTTTTTAAAAACGAGCCCAGACATGAAATAATACTCTTTTCAACAAAAGGGCATAGGATTTAAGCTAAGATTCATGTAATAAAAAGTGTTTAGCCTTTAAATTAGAAAGTGGTAAGTTATCTTACTGAAATCTGGACAATTTCTAAATTGATTTATATACTAATGAACTAAATAGGATCTGACACTATCCTTCACTATTGTAACTGAATAGTACCATACCAGTCTAAAATGATTTCCATGTAACAATTAAGTTTTTTTAATGTTAATAAGTTTTCTATTTGAGTCTCTTTGAGTGTCTCCACAGATCATTTGATTTGAAAACAGCACTCCTTCTGAAATAACATCATTGATTTTTGTGTCCATTAATTTCTTTAAGTTTTTTAATGCTTACCTATTTTTCTTAAATGAATTTAATTTCTTCATTTTTAAAATGCATTTAATTTCATCAGTAAAAGTCAAGGAATTTTCTCATACTATATCCCACCTTCTTTTATAATTCCATGCATAAACTGTCCAAATTTTTATTTTTTTCTATTTGCAAATAAAACTTTACAACTTCAAAGAAAAATATAACTTAGAATACAGCTAATGCTTAAGATAAAGATACACTCATACACCCTGAGGCTAAGAATCAAGGCAATGATGTGATGACTCAAGACAACAAGAAAAAATTTTTATTTGAAACAGATAATTTATGCCAAAATACCTCAATTTAAGGTATCCAGATAGGTGTTTTGATTTCAGTTCACACATAATTGTGAGATAGACACAGAAGAGGAAATTACATAAAAATAGACTATTAGAAGCCTTGTTTCTCACATCATGTAAACGCAAATGTGAAGAACAGACTATATATAGTGATTAGGTTTAGATAAAGATCGATACCAAAAAATTAATAAAGCCAAAACAGATTTTTTAAACCTCTCTTCTTTCTTGTGTAGATAAGAGTGACTTTATTGTTTATACATCTAATTTCTTGAGTATCTAGCACCTGTTAACTTCTTCTATGAAAGGATCTGATATGGCTTTTTAGTCTTGTGTACTGTTTACTGATAAATCTATTGATCATACTTATTTAAACCTTTGAGGAGGATCTCCTGAGAATTCCCAATGACTTAATATTTTTGTGGAAAATTCATTCAGTTCAGAGATTCTCTCATAATTATCAGAGTACTTACATTTAGCTTACTATGTATCTTAGTCTGGATTTGTCCACAGTTGTGTATTTCATAATGATTTATTCACTGTCTGCTATGAGTAAGTTTATGAGGGACTTGGAGCAAACCAAGTGTCAATCCTGTCCCTGCTTTCAAGTCAACAGGAACCTCAATGCATGTGTGTGTGTATATATATATATATATATATAGAGAGAGAGAGAGAGAGAGAGAGAGAAAGCATGCTATAATACAAGGTGGAGGGTGCTTTGTCCATAGAAATTTAGTTTCATAGAAAGAAGTTAGTTTCTCTGTAATAGAACAGAGTAAGGTTCATGGAAGGATTAATATTTGAATTAGCTATTAAGGAATTAGTAGAATCTGTTTGTGGGAAAACACCTGGAATGGTAGAAACTGATAGTAAGAAAATAGCTGGAGTGCAAACAGGGTCATGTGAAGGGTAGTTATAAGGACTAACGTACAGAAAATGCAGGTATGATTAGAAACGCCTTCACATGATAATATGAAAAAATAATTATTATAGCCTATTATTAGGGATTTATTTAGGATTGGAATTGAGAACTAAAAAGCAAAATTTGCTTTGAAGCATTTATAATCACTCTTTATTCTGGGACTCAGATTAGGGAGAACAAAATAGGAAATCTTGCTGCTAAATTTAGCACAATCTATTCTTCCCAGTTTTGAGTAAAATATTCGTTTAGAAACAAACAAAAATCCTTCTTTATATAAGTATCAACTGTGGAGGAGATTGTTAGGAGGAGCTTGAGTTTTACAAAATGAACTGGAAATAGAAATTATAATACTGATGATAGTAACTAACATTTCTGTACTGTTCCAAAGCTAGGGTGGGCATTTTTTAGCATTTCACATATATGAGCTTGATTTACATATAGTCTCTAAATTGGGAACTGAAAAAGATTAAGTAACTTGTTCAAGATAAGATAGCTGCATTGCTGGAGAAAGTGTTTTAGGCCAATAAGGGCACTGCATTTTATAATAAGAAAATGATTCAAAAATATTCATCCACGTCCAATAGGTAGCCAGTTAGAGTTTTAAAGTTAGCACTTCCAGAGAAATGTCTCAGATGTAAAATAAAAATAATAAAAGCAACCTTCTATAGAGTTCTTCACTCAAAAGAAATTGCCAAAAAAGAAAAATATTAAATTAATTGTAATTTCTAAATGAGAATAGAGATCATTAATAAAAATAGAATAAGGATGCGAATAGTAATCTGATGCTTTTAGCTATTTCTTGCTCATTTATATTTTAATGATTACTCATGTTTAATGTTTCTTGAGGATTTCATAAATGTCATAATTCTTCCAATACTCTTGATGGCTGCCTAGAAACTAGCTCTATTTCAGGTTTCAGATAGGCCAGTAAAAATATTTTTGCCAGTACTGCCTCAAATTATCTTGGATCGTCTGGGTAAAGAGACAAAACTCTCCCCACTATAGGGTGGCTGTCTGCCGTCCTTAAATTAGGTGGACCATGAGCCTGTCAATGAAAGTGGATGTAATATCTGAATTTCACCAGTCACAAACTGAACAATATTCCATATTACAAAAGTGATCACCCAACTCAAGACATTTCCCTTTCTGTGTGGTGGTAGGGAATTTGATCTTGCTAATTCAAGTATCTCATTCATTTCTATCTTAAGCGCAGCTAATTAAGATTTGCCCAACCTAACCTACTTCTGAGGAATATAATTGCATAGGAACACTGGGACACCAGGCCTTTGAAGGGGCTTGGGTATTGGGTCTAGCTCATGGCTGTCTTCTCTTCTTGCTGGTCTTTGCTGAGGGGTAATTATTTCCAACAGGGATTGACTGTTGCCTCAGTAGCCACTGCATGCATTGCTATGTCAGAAGTCTCTGCAGGGTCTCCAATTCATACAACTCTGTCTTCCTGTCCCCAGGGTTCTTCTGAGTCAATACCCAATTCAGCCATCTCTATATCCGCCTAATTAGAGTCAGGATCTCTCTTTTGCCTGCTTAGATGCACTCAGGGGTGTGGATGGAAGACCACAAGTTCATCCACCACGACTTTGCTCTAACAGTGCTGTTTAACCCTGTGATGCCAGGTCTGATGACGGGCTCTTCTGCTAGGTTATACCCTGAGAAGCTGAGAGATACTTCCTTCTGCTTGGGGAGCACCTAATAGCATCAACCAAATTCTGTCATTCTTCCTGATAATACTTGTTCTAGCACCTCTATATTCTTCACCAATTCCTGTATTGTAACAAAATACACTCTTCTGACTCATATTTTCTTCATTGAACATACCTATTTGTAACCATTTTCGTAGTATTTATTATGCCGCATTTTCAATCTATTTTTTATTTGTCCTTTATCTCAAAAGTCACATCCTCTTATAAATATTCTTCGCTTAATATAGTGACATCATCCCTCATAATGTTTAAAATTTAAAACTTTAATAAAGGCATATGCTCCTCATTTTATTTCATTATACTTTGTGCCTTTTGTGTTTTTTTGCGGTGTTAATTTGTTGTGCATGACAATGTGTTATTAAAGATGTGCTCATCTCTGAATTTGTGTGTTGCATCGTCTTGTTTAGCTGTTAAAAATGATTTCAGTTTTTTTTTTCAGAGTATAAGTACCTTGGCAATGTCACAAAAGGTTCTATATCTAAAGTAACTGAAATTATTGTGATTTCTTATGGTTTTATATATACATGAAAATTCATGAAACCAGACTTAGGCAATATGATGTCATTTTTTCAGACTCCCCTCCTGATTCAGCATTCTTTATGGACAAAACAATTTTAATCTGCATTAACTCTTTTATACCAATAAGTACTATGTACTATATTAAAAAGTAACCTGTTTTTAATGTAATGCCCAAATGCCTAACAGTATAAAAGAGCACCTTCTTAGCTTGAGAGAGATGCTAAATTATTAATTGGCCATATCTGGGTCCAAATAATATAATTTCAGATTTAAAATAATGATCACATATTCATTAAAGGCATGTCATACCTTACTGATTTATCATGTTTTTCTGATTTTAATTTAGAACTCTTTCAGAAAAAGCTGTACCCTCAACTCACAGTGCATTTAACACAATCTCTGTTGCAGGTTACTTAGTTATAGAAAATCCATCAAGTAAGTTTGTTAAATATCCTTTCTTCTTTTTGAATATCAACTCTAGATTCACTGATTCAATGAATCTTAATGTGTGATTCCTTTTTTGTATGTTTGTTAGAAAAACCTCCGAGCGGGATATAAATCATAAAAGCATGACTAATTGCATGGTAACTGGAGAAATGCTTTTTCTCTCTCTGGGGTGAAGCCTGCATGTCTGTATTTTCGCTTGGGAAGTAATACGGGGATATTTAAACTCCTTAGGGTCTAAAAACCATGTCGTTATGAGAATGAGGTCACTGCAATATTTTATATCTTCTAAAACCTTGTAATGTATAAAATGTTCTCTGTATGACAAAGAGGTATTATGTGCTTTAGGATTCAATGATAACTTTATGCCCTTACATTTGCTTGAAAACTTTGCTTCATTCAAATGTTAAATCATTCATTGAAAGTACTTAAAACTTGAAGGCTTTCTGTACCATGAAATACAAAGAAAGTGAACTTAAAGGGGAAAACCTAATTTTGAAATTGGACAGAGTGGCTTTAAAGGGCCGTGGGGTTTTTGAAAAGTCCCTTGTTTGGTAATTCATCGGGTGGAAAGGCAGTGCCCAGGTTAAAGGGAGAGAACTCAACCTAACTTGACTCCATTTCATACCTTTCTTTGCTTGGAGGCCAATAAGCAAGAAATCCTTCCTGCAACACGTTGAAGAGCTTTGCACAAACAACAACCTAAAGTTTCAAGAAGAATTTTCGGTATGTTACTAGCAGTTGTCACAACACTGCCAGACCTCCAGTCATCTCCTGTGTCACATTTCATGTCCATTTTAAGCTCGCAAGGCCGTGAAGGACGCTGGCCTTGATAATCAATACCCAATTACCAGGCCGACTGTTTGGACAGTAACGTTACACTGGGCTGCCTCTGGTGCAACCTGAACAGAATTTTTCACCTGCTGTGTCAGGAAAAGGTGCTTCTCCTCAGACCTCCCAGCAACGGCAGCCAGGCCCCATCCCTTTCCGTGTTCTCGCCCAGACACAGATGTGTCTAGATGCTGGACTCACCAGTTTCTGTGTGTGTGCCAGATGTAGGGGATACTATAAATGTGCTTTCCTAGTCAAATAAGTATTTTAGATTTAGAAACTAAATGATTCCATTTTCTGTTTGTCTGCTGAGTTTACGTTAGTGGTACAGACGAACCTGAGAATAGAACTTGATGTCTCCAGAAACTAGTAAATTAGTTATTAAATTATTTCTGGAACTGTTCCCAAATAAAAAAACAGGTAAGTCATACCTGTGTTTGATAGTCTTACTTTTCAGTGATCATAGAATATATGCTATATCCCATTATGGAGAATTGATAAAGTTAAGAACATGTTATTTTAACGCTATTTAAAAGTTAAGATTAATTTTATTGCCTTTAGCCTTATATATATATATATATATATATATATATATATAATTGAAACTACATTAAAACATAAGGCATGCATTACATCTCCAAGTTATTTTAAGACTTGTAAGTCTCATTCCTTAGATTACTTTGTATTATAAAAACAAAACAGATTTCTAAATGTTACCAAAAGCTTTATTTCTCTTTTCTTTGGAACTTTTTAGTGTGTGAACAAAGAATAAAACAAGTGGCTGGAATAATTCAGGATTGTAATATTTCAGTCTCTCAGAGAATAATAACAAAAATGTGAGATTAATGGTATTTCCTATAGCTTTTTGGTTATGCCTCTTAAGTAATATTGGTCTGGACTTAAAATCAATGGTACCATAAAACTCTTCTTAGCATTTATACAGCATGCTAAGAACTCTCAATTTTTCAGGAACAAAAGGGGAGTTTCCCTAGAATAGGAGCAAATACAGTTACACATGACTGAGTAGATGAAAGGTTTTATTAGCAAAAGCATTTCCACATACATTATGTTGAGAAAGTTTCTAGTTTAACGTCTTTGACAATTACAATTTTAAGTACTTGGGTTTTTAAATATAGGTTTTGTGTATAGTATTATGTAAATGTATATATTATGTAAATGTATATACGTATATAGGGAACATTTTTAATTGCTCTTAATCCTAGTGCTGTATTAATTTTTAAAGCAAAACTTTTAGTAAACAAATGCATGCTTAATGCATCTATTTGATAAACCTGGTAACTCAGGTCATATTCACTTATACCTTAAACATCAATTAGCTCCTACTATGTGACGGGCATTGACCTCTATCAATGCAACACTTAATAGCTAAGTGACATTGGGCGAATCCCTTAAACTCTGTCCGTCAATGTCCTCATTTGTAAAATGCTTTATGTGTCTTATGGAGCTGAGAATACTGAACTGATTGAATGTGTATAACACTAAGAATAGTGGCTTGCATAAGTATTTGCTATTAGAATGATGATTTCTACCATAAAGAAGTTCATATGGTGACAGGAACTCCAGATCTGTATAAAAAGTCATGAATACACTCCATCGTAGTAGAGACAGGCAGAGGGAAGGGAGGATCGACCCTGTCTAACAATCAGAAAAGACTTTGCAAAAAGGTGACCTGCCAGATGAACTTTAGGACAGAGCAGAAGTCTAACGAGTAGAGAAAGGGGAAAAAGCAGTCTGCAAAGAATGACGACAAAAGCAAAAGGATGCAGAACAGTCTCACTCATCTGTAATCCCACTGAAAAGAGGAATCAGTCGGAGAAAGAGCTAACTAGGAAGGGCGGTTGAGGCCCTGTGGGCTCTGGTAACTGAGCACACTCAGGCCACGGAGTGTAACATTACTGTCCAAACAATCAACCTAGTAATTGGGTATTATTGATTATCAAGGCCAGAGTCATTTAAATCTATAAATGGAAACTACCATTTCCTGGGAAATAACTACAGACTACAAGTACCACTTTTCAGTTGATTTCCATTCCACCTTTCTTTTCCCCTCTATTTGTCTCTTACCAATACACTGACATAATACTTTCAAAACTTGACTCAAGGAAGCTGTTCCAGAATTCCTCATTTGGTTAAAAAAATTTTTAAGGCTTTGTGCCAACCCAGCAGAACTCAAATGCTTACACTGTCCTTCCAACACATCCACATACATGCCAAAGACTGTCCAGATTTTCTCTTTGAAGAAATTTAGGGAGAAGGGGAAATTATCTAATTAAAAGAAATAATTTATAATAATGTTGAAAATTGTAAAAAAAACCCCACAATTTTAACACTTTTTAAGGAATTTGGTAAACTGAGACTTTTCCAATATGATAAATTTCATAAGTGTAAACCGTTCAGTTCAACAAAATAATGAAAATATTTTCTTGCACTGGCTTTCTTAATGATGAATGGATAATACGATTTTTCACCAAAATGCCAATAACAGAGCTCCTTGACCTTTCATCTGTGTCTGATAATTCTTAATCACACCTCTGCATTCCACTATCGATTTAACAATGCCCACTGAGAACGGGAACTGACCTTTGGCATCTTCTCAAACTGACCAATGTTATACCAATTAATAGGCATGAAATCATACTACCCGAGGAGAAAAAACAAAAAATAAATCACCGACTCCTTCCCGTACTAGGTAGACATTAAAATATGAAATAATGACAGTGGGTTTGATGAAACCATTAGAAAAGTATGAAAAGGATGGTTGTCACCCCTCGGGCTTGCCAAAGGACAAAGAAATTATCCCAGAGAAGGCAGGAGCCCAGTGGACCAGTTCTATTCAAGATAGTTTCTGTGAAAGTTCATGTAAGTTCGTCACTGTTCATTTGAACTTACTCCACAGTTACGAGAAATATTTTCATTTTAAAAGTAAAAAAGATTTAGAATAAAGAATAAATTTCTTTTACTAAGTGAAACTTCTTGTTTACCTTTGAAATAAATTTAAACTTTGCTATGATTTCAACCCACAGGAATTACCGAAATTCCTTCAGGATCTTTCTTCAACTGATGCCGATCTGCCTTGGAACAGAGCAAAAAATCGCTTTCCCAACATAAAACCATGTATGTGCATTTACTGTTTCTGGTTTTAGCTGTGAAACAGTTTCAAATGAGTGCAAAATGCATTTTAGCCTTCTTTTCTTAAATATAAATTTTACATATTAATTGAATTTTGATAATGCATTTTATTGGCAGCAACTTTGAAATTATATCTATTTTGCTTTAATATTTACTAAAGCGAATGTGCATGGTTTTCAGCTTCTCCACAAACGTTTCATTCCTGCAGGTGTAGGAAACTGTAGACCTAATAGTTTCCTAGCTTTGTAATTTAACCCAAGTCATGAACCTCTCTAACATCTTCCCCTAGACCTGGTTCTCAAATGAAAAGGTTCACATGTAACTTTGTGCAATGGTTTCCCTGAAGAGCATGGCAGTGCTTTCTTACGGAATATAAAAAACGCATGGCAGAATATTCATTGATGATCACAGGAAATGCGTGATTGCCAGGATTGGTGTTACAAAAGAGGCAGGGCTGGCTCATGCTACAGTAAACACGACTTCAATAAGAAACCTTATTACATGCTACAAGGTTATTACATTCTTGCATGTTATTAAAAACACTGATGTGAAAAAAGGAAAACATATTAGTGCTGTAAGAATTCGCAGTGTGGTGAAAAAAATCTAACGTTCCTCTGCTAATAATAGATAAACTGTAGTCTGATTCAATGTTTTTATATTATGAAATTAAAGTCATATTTGTTATGCTCCAGAATATTGTCAATATTGTTTCAAAATCTAGTTTTAAAACACTAATTTCAGAGTATGTATATATGTGTGTGTGTATATGTATATATGTGTGTGTGTGTATGTGTGTGTGTGCGTGTGTGTGCCTTTTCACAATGAAACTGTACTTGGGGGGTATTCTATATACATAAAAATTGAACCCTTCTGGCTAGAAAGATATGGACTTAGAGAAGGATAAAATTGCAGGATGTAAAAACTGTAAGGCTATGGATAGGAAGAAATGGACCTTATTCTGTTATTCTAGAACTATAGGATAACTGAGGCATGAAGTGAACAAATTTAGGGAAACATGATCTAGGAGGTAGTAATCTAATAGAATCTGTTAATTCCCAAGAATTAGAAAAGCATGAAAATTCAAATAGTTTTAATCACCTAAACTCCTTTCTGGGACAAATCATAGGGAAATGACTTTAAAAGTTGACAAATAAGACTTGGAAGTGTAGGAAATAAGGAATGTTGCTATTGCATCGCCACGTCTCTGCGGCAGGACCTTTCTTAAGTCATTTTGTTTTCCCTTTCAGTGGGTTAACCTGGGTCAGATGATTGTACCCAAGTGTAAGAGATAAGGAAGTTCTCATGTTGTTATATTAATCTATACCTACATTCCCTTCAGACTGTCTGCTTCATGCTTACTTTACTTCACATTCTATGAAAACAAATATTATAGTCTAACTATGGAAAAGTTAATATTTATTTACAGCTGTACATTTGGCTAAAGTAATGTATATTATACACTGGATATTAAATCAAATCTATCTAACTCATTTCCAAAGAACAAAAAGCATCTGACTTAAAATATATAAAACTTTAGTATGTTAGACATTTTTTAAATGTGACATTTTGATCTTTTATCATTGAGATCTCTGCATTATTATCTGGGTTCACATAACAGCCCTAAGAAAAGTCACACAATGCTAGAAGCTTCCTAGCACTTATAGCATAAGAACAGAGTAAGAATGGTCAAGAGAATTAAATAAACATCCTTAAAACAACTAGGAAAACTGAGGGGGTAAGATTACCCTGATTTCTGAGGCTAAGACAAAAAATGAGTGATGGAATTACATCGTAAATCAAGGATGTTTTGGAATATTGTAAGCACTGGGTGCATTTTTTCACCTTTCTCAGAGTCAAATAGATAACATCCCATTGTTTTCTGCCCCTCTTCTTCATTTTAGCACAGAAAACTTCAGAGTAATTTTTCAAATAACATGCTACATCCACACCCAATATCTTTTAGTGGATTTTTACGGAAAGCTTTTTCTTAACAGTCCTCTTAAAGAGTCGGAGGTCTTATAATAAATAATTTTGTTAGGAAGAATTTTGTTTTTCAAGAACTTCTTGATTCAACTCATACATACTGCCGGCAATATAGTAAAATGACGCAGAACGCGCGGGCTCTATCCAAACTTCCCCGGCTGCAATTCTGTTTCCCTACTAACTACCTTAGCGATTGGTGATTATTATTTAATGCCGTCTGCCCCATCAGGTTAAGGGTTAGATGAAACAATCATGTAAATCACTTTGCCCAGTACCAGCATGGGAAGCTCTCAATAAATATTAGCTCTTAGGGTTGTTATTAATTGACCGCTTATTTTTAAAAGCTTCTAATTTTCTGGGTGAATAAAATTGAGTAACAGGCACTTAGAGTCTGTGATCTGGCGATGACAAGCCCACTTCCTTAGCCTCAGTTCAAAGACTAGCTGTAAACTCACATCCACCTCTCTGGGCAAATAGACCCTTCTCCTCGCACCCCCCATCCCCCACACACAGAATAAGCAAATGAAATGTTTACACCAAATATATTCTCCCATTGTGCTTACAGAGAAGCTACAAAGCTGAAGAAATGGTTTTTTCTCCCACAGAGAATGAATTCATTTTAATGGAGTCTAAATTTTAGCTTGAGCCAGATCTGTGAAATTCACTGTGTCCTCTGAGTAATGTAGAAAGTAGGATTTCAGATATCACAGGGCTTTTTAGAAGATATTAGCTTACAGAGCTTTCAGATTCTAGAATTCACAGCAGATGCATGCAGAAGAGATTTCTAAATCTCTGACAGGTCACAATGATCTTCAGAAGTGTTCTAACACCATGAAGAAAACTTTAGTTTGCTGTTGACTTAAGACAGTTATAATCGGGCATATTAAACTTAAATGAGATGAGTTTAAATCTTCCCAAAGAGCCAAGTAAGTATGTTATATTCAAACAATGAAATACTATATGGCTTTTTAAAGTAATGAGATAGCTACCATTGTTTATGTGAATATGCAAAGACATAGGTAAATCGAAAAATTTGCAGTATAGAGTATATATCACCCCATTAGCAGTTAATTTTATATGAATACATGTAGAAAATTCTGGAAATAAATTCAAGAACATATTAATAGTCATTGTCTCGGGGTAGTGGACATATGGAATAAGAGGAAATTTCTACTTTTAAATTTTATAACCATCTGTAATTTTTGAGATTATATCATGAATATCTTTACATTCCTTTTTTTTTTTTTTTTTTTTTTTTTTTTTTTTTTTTTTTTTTTTTGCTTTTTAAGGCTACACCTGCAGCATATGGAAGTTCCAACACTAGGGATCCAATCAGAGCTACAGCTGCCAGCCTACACCACAGCCACAGCAATGCGGGATCTGAGCCACACTGGTGATCTACACCACAGCTCACGGCAATGCTGGATCCTTAACCCACTGAGCGGGGCCAGGGATCGAACCCACATCTTCATGGGTACTAGTCAGATTCATTTTCACTGAGCCACGACAGGAACTCCCTGAATTACTTTTAAGGTAAGAAAGTAGTAGCAACTTAAAAAGTTGATTAGCACTAATTTCTTGTATTTTCTTCTAGACAATAATAACAGAGTGAAGCTGATAGCTGATGCTAGTATTCCAGGATCAGATTATATTAATGCCAGCTATGTTTCTGTAAGTTTCTATTTTTTATACATTTCATATTTCTATAAAACATCAAGGCTGCAATTATATTACTCTTCCAACTATTTCAAACAAGAAATTCATTACAACCTTTATGGATTTAATGGGCTAATTCCTTACAACAATGTGTACCCCATTTTATAGATGGGGAAATGGAGGCTTCTAACAGAGACTGCAATTTACCCAACAATCATTGCACTATTACGTGGCAGATGTGCAACTTCAAGCTACACGTCCCCTGGTCTTTCCACTGTTTCCTCTTTGTCTGTATATTCTCTGTCCCCAATGAGGTTGGCCAAGCTCTCTTTCAAAAAAAAAAAAAAAAATTAGTCGAACCAACAATCATGTGAATATAATTAAAAAAAAAAAACCCTATTATGCCCTTCTTCCCTTCTAGATTTTCAGCCCTTTGAGGTGGCTATGATGCTGTATTCTTTCTATTCTCAGCTGCTTAATAGAATATGCACTCCATTGTAGCTACTCAATAAACATACCTTTAATGAACCAACATGGGGTGAACTGTGACATTCCTAGTATACTATGTTGCACATCACAGATAATAAATGCTTGATGCATTGGACTGAAAACTGAATAAAACCCAAGTGTTTCAAGGATCTCTCTTCTCCCTCTCCGTCTCTATGGCTCTTTTGTTCTCTGAGTGCTCACCACTATTGTTAAGTACACAGACCTCTGCTTGGGTTGACACAATCATGAAATCTCAGGATAGAAATTGCTATTGTGGTTATTTAACCCAACCATCCACCTAGGAATTCTTTATTTAAAATGACTGATAATTAGATAGTAGCCTCTTGCGGCACTGATTCACCCATTTCCTCCTAAGGCAGATGATTCTATCTCTGAACAATATACAGTTACTTTTTAAAAACAAGTATGTTCCTTTGTATTTTCACCCACTGACTTCAATTCTGACATACAGCAAGGTTAACCATGCTTATGATAGTGACCCCTACAAATTCTTGAAGCTCTCCTTTTCTGCCTACACTCCTATAGGTTTTGTATTTTTCTTATTCATCAGTCTTCTCACCCTTCTCAGGCCTTCTATTTCATTTGGTCCCATTGGAGCTCTGTTTATGTGATGCTCCATCCTTTCCTCAAAAGCAAACACAACCTGTCCTGTGTCCCATTCTCCCTAAGCCTCTGTTAAGGGAGAAGGAAGAATTCATTCTAAATTTTATATTGGTTGAAAATTACTCCAAAATTACAATGATATTTTGAGTCTTACTATGAAAGGAATGAATAAGGAGAGAATTTAAGATTTCTTAATTGGGAGGGGGGACTTACAAGGGGTTTGTAGGAGTTAGGACAGCCTTTGAATTTCACCCTATTTTTGTGTTGAAACTTTATATCTGTAGTGAAGAAAACCACATAAATTTACTATCGTGATAACACATTTTATTATTCATCAAATAACAATTTCCCTGAAAATGTACTTCTAAACATTTTAGTGAAAGCTTATGTTTACCAATTTCCATTATAGCCTAAACTCTATAGCATGTAGAAGTTTTACTTTGATTTGTAGAATGATGCAAATAGACATTTAGATATTTAAGTTTAATCAATGCTCTATAAATTGATCAGTTACAATTATCTGTCCCCACCTTTGAAATAGTCCCTTCGTTTGGCTTCCAGGACACCATTCTCTCAATTTTCTGTTTACAACTTTGACTATTTTATCTCAGTGTCAATGGGTTTCTCTTATCTCCTTGGCCACCAGGAGCACTGAAATTATCTAGAGCCCAATCCTTGAATTTACTGTTTCTTTCCAAATTCGTTTCCCTGATCATCTCAACCATACTTGTGATTTTTACATAAGTTCTAACTGCTGACTACTTTCAAATTATGTCTGTAGTTTGGACTTATTTCCAAAGTCCAAACTCATACACCCAGCTGCCTTCATGATATTCCCATCTGAATATCCAATAGGGATTTCAAGTTCAAAATATCCACTACGAAGTTTTGATTCTCCTTCTAAATGGGCTCATCCTGAAGTCTTCCTCATGTTCATCAGGAATCATTACTGACTCTTCTATTTGTCATCCAATCCATCAGCAAATTCTCTTGGCTCCGCCCTCAGAATAAATCCAGATCTTAGCACTGCTCACACTCCCCATCGCTATCACCCAAAGTAACACCCTTAGCTGATTATTGCAATAACCTAACTCCTTCAGACTCTCTTTTCTCCTTTAAACCCCTAGAGGCTGGTTTTACAGAAACCAGGGTGAAACTCTTAAATCCTACACTCTCTATAAGGGCTTTCCATATCATTCAGAACGAAACCCAAATTCCTATAACTACCTATTCTTGGATCTCAAGCACCATTGTCCTCTGTCCCTTGTTCTTTCCGATGCCATCTTTTATTACTCTCTCACCCCACCCCAGACACTTGCTGTTCTTAGAACATTCCAGACACACCTCTCCTTTAATGCTGTTACACTTGACTTCTTTCTACCTGGAACACTTTTCATCCAAACTTGAAGGGCTTACTCCCTTCTTTAAGTCTTTCCTGAGATTTCACCAGTGTCTTTTCTGAATACTCTATTTTCTGAAAACTCCCTCTCATAGCACTTTTTACTTATAAAACTCTATGTAAATTGTTTATTTAACAGACTTACTAATAGACAACATATATTTCCCCTAATTAGAATATAAGATAAATGAGTATAGGAATTTTAGTGGTTTTTTTGGTCAGTGATGAATCCTCAGATGGTAGAACAGTGCCTGGTACTCAATAGTGCTTCATTCTGGAAATGACATTACAGACTAATTCCACATTCTCTTATATAATTTTCTGAATTTTTCAAATAATCTACATTGACTATATATTACTTTTTAACCTAAAAAAAACCTTAACAAATGTAAGATAATTACATCCTCAAGTATTTCAACTAAGACTGGAAACAAAGAAATGCTTTGGCATATAGTCTAAGAAATTAGATTTAATCCCAGAAACTGTCACTGGCTAGCACTGTGATTTGGCAAAATCACCTAAAGTGGCTCAGTATTCTTTAAAGTAAAACAAACTGGTTGGATTTGGTTTTAGAGCCCGTTGAACTTTCAAATGTGTATTATTTTTGTGTAACACTATATTCTCTGGCTACTGAGACAATTCCAAATTAAAAATAAAATTCACCTTTAATCCCCATTCCCTAAAATATTTTGATGCTTAGAATAATTTTAATTCTATAACTATTTTTTTTATTTTTACAGTAACTTTAAGAAAAATCCACAGATACCACTCAAGTGGCATGCTTACATTCTAGGTGAATGGACCAAGTTTTAGGACAATTTGATAAAATATGTAGAACTGTCAGGAGTTCCCGTTGTGGCGCAGTGGAGATGAATCCAACTAGTATCCATGAGGTTGTGGGTTCAATTCCTGACCTTTGCCCAGTGGGTTAAGGATCCAGTGTTGCTGGAGCTGTGGTATAGGTCACAGTCGCAGCTCGGTTCCGGCATGGCTGTGGCTGTGGCGTAGGCCAGTGGCTACAGCTCTGATTCAACCCCTAGCCTGGGAATCTCCATATGCCGCGATTGTGGCCCTAAAAAGCAAGCAAACAAACAAAAAACAAAACAACAACCAAAAAACCTGTCATAGTAGGGTTGAGACAATCTCAGGCCCTATGTTAGTTAAATGAACCTTCTTACTATCTCCAGATTACTCTTGGTTTGGAGATCTGGAGAATACATACCAATGCCGTAGTTTACACAGATAACTCATTTCTTAGAGGAAGAGCAGGAAACATCTGCACAATCCATAGACAGGTGACAGTAACTTAGTGGAGTGGGTAAGAGCTGGCTCTGGACTCAGACTATCTTTCCAACTATGAGACCCTCAGCAAATTTCTTCATATTTTTCAGCTTCAGTATCTTCATTTGTATTATAAGGATAATAATGGTATTAGTTCACAAAGTTTTTATAAGAAACTAATTAAATGAAATATTAACTATAAGAGGCTTCGCATATTTGTCTGCCGTAAAGTGGTATTATTATTATCTAGTCTTTATTGTTTTTTCCAAAATCAGAAATAAATTTTAGAAACTTAGTTGTACAGTATATCACACTGCTAAAATTGTTGGAAAATTTAAGTATCTAATACTATTTAGTATTCAAAAATACACAATATTTTAAAAGAAGCGGTCATCCTACCACTAGTATATCTTCTGTGTGTTGCTCAAAAACTAAAAAAATACTATATGTATGTGTATGTGTGTAAATACTGATGTGATGTTATAATCATATCATTCCAGGGCTACTTATGTCCAAATGAATTTATTGCTACTCAAGGTCCATTACCAGGAACAGTTGGGGATTTTTGGAGAATGGTGTGGGAAACTAGAGCAAAAACATTAGTTATGCTAACACAGTGTTTTGAAAAAGGACGGGTAAGTTATCTGAAAATCTTTTCACAGAATGTTATTTTATAATTGTGTTAATATATGTGTGGCAATTCCAGCTAATACTTGAGTCACCAATGACTTGGACATCTATAGGGCAGTTTAAACTTAGTAGTGGCCACAGTGAGATATATATTTATTATATCTATCTACATCTGTGTATCTATTATATATCTCAGTATAACATTGCTTATGACTGGTGATTTTCTCTGAATACAGATCAGATGCCATCAGTATTGGCCAGAGGACAATAAACCAGTTACTGTCTTTGGTGATATAGTGATTACAAAGCTAATGGAGGATGTTCAGATAGACTGGACCATCAGAGATCTGAAAATTGAACGGGTAAAAAAAAATAGAAATCAAACATGATAGAAAATATGAATGTTCTAAATGTCTAAACTGAAACTAATTTCTAGAGGTATTCCTTGATTACTCCATATTTAGTACTGCTTTTTTTTTTTTTTTTTTTTGTCTTTTTGTTGTTGTTATTGCTATTTCTTGGGCCGCTCCCACGGCATATGGAGGTTCCCAGGCTAGGGGTTGAATTGGAGCTGTGGCCGCCAGCCTACGCCAGAGCCACAGCAGCGCGGGATCCGAGCCGCATCTGCAACCTACACCACAGCTCACGGCAATGCCGGATCGTTAACCCACTGAGCAAGGGCAGGGACCGAACCCGCAACCTCATGGTTCCTAGTCGGATTCGTTAACCACTGTGCCACCACGGGAACTCCAGTACTGCTCTTCTATTATCTTCTAAATAGAAGTTTTGAATCGGCATCTGTCTTCAATGTCTGTCACTGTGTTTAATTCCAAATTAGATAAAGTTTTTATTAACCATTTATTAACTAAGAACTAAATTCTTAGTGGGCAAAGGAAACAACTAGATCACTGTTTATCTTATTTTTTGAAGAAACTGTAATGTCTGACTTAAAACAGGAATTTCCCAAATCTCGTGTCTCTATCTACAGCCTAACTGTCTTTTCTATTTAATCCAGAACGGGTACATAAGAAGTAGGATAGGCTCCCGCTTATATAATAAAAATGCCTATACACGCAGAAAATGATACAAGGACCTTTATACTTTCTGATATTATCAGATACTCAGTGCCTGTGTTTTGAATAATTAGTGCATCTGTTTAAGCGGTTAGGTCAAAATTGTTCAAAATCTAGTCTTCTGGCACTGGCGTTACGTTACATCTGAATGTACATCCCTGCGTCAGCATCTGTCGGCAAGCCTTCTCACAGGTGCATTCACACTGAGGGCAACGTTTTAACGGTAGCAGTAGATGCCCTCCCTCATAGGAAATCGTGAAAACACAGTTTCTTCTGTTCCCCAAGAGGCATTTTAAAAGACCACCTCGAAACGCTGGGAAGTCAGCTATCCTCAAACTTCATTTCGATACTTAGATCATCTCTCATTTGTCCAGCATGGGGACTGCATGGCCATTCGACAGTGTAATTTTACAGCTTGGCCTGAACATGGGGTTCCTGAAAGCAGTGCTGCTCTAGTTCACTTCGTGAAGCTGGTTCGAGCGAGCAGAGCACATGACACCACCCCTATGGTTGTTCACTGCAGGTAAGAGACCTTTTTAGAACTTTTTATGAAACACTGGAAATGGTATTTAAACTCAACGTGACCTTTTTATTATCATGATACCATTGATTATTATCTGACAGAATGTTAATATAGATTCAGTCTAGCGTTTAGTTTGCAGATATTTTACGGGTTATTACAGATCAAGATGTAGCTACATAAAAGTTAGGTGGCAAAGATAAAATGAATGACTGGGTCTGAAATTTTCCTGAACTCTTGACTGGATTTTACCTCTTGAAGGCCTTAAAATTACAAACAACAACAACAACAACAAAAACGTGCAAATCATTATTGATGTGAATGAGTGTGGGTGTATATAATTTTATGAATAAACACCTGATCCTTCATTATTTCACCTGTTATTTGTTTGCTATACTAATTTAAACTTTTTTGGTAAAAGCAAATTTCTAGATTTGAGTTGCAAATAATAAACAAAATAAAATAAACTTTAAAGTTATGAAATTAACTGACCCAAGCATGATTCCAAATTTTTGCAAACTTACTCAATGTTTTTCTTTCACCTAGCTCTTTGAACATAATAAATAGAATTATGACTATACATTAAGACTTTATTTTCACTGGTATTTTATTCCACTGAAATATTGATACATGCCCCCTTCCTCAAAGAAATAAAACTCACAGTTACTTATTCAGAATGCAGACTTCTGGGCATGCTGATATAATTTATAATTTGTAACATAATATATCTAAATCATACTCAACTTGAGTCTCTTCAACTGCTGTAGTTTGTAAATTAGAGAAAAAGTGGGTGAGGACATACTGTTTTATGATACCACCTATATAAGGTACCTAAAAGAGGTAAATTTATAGAGGCAGAAAGCAGAATTGTGGTTGCTGGGGCTTGGGAGAAAGAGAAACTGACAGTTACTATTTAAGGACTATAGCGTTTCTATTTGGGATCATGAAAATGTTCTGGAAACAGAAGTGGTGATGGTTACACAGGACTGTGAATGAGCCTAATGCTACCGAATTGTGCACCTAAATAAGGTTAAATTGCTAAATTTTGTGTTATGTGTCTTTTGCTACAATAACAAATTTAAGTAACAATATACTTTAACCACAGTAACCATAACTATTATAATTCCAACAGCTGATGGATAATTTTCCCTACAGGAGTATACTATAATTAATGTGGTTAAATATGTAAGAAAATATTTATCCATCCACATTTAAAATTTTATTTAGAGGAAAAAAACTCAACATGTAATTTAAATGAGGCTACATTTTCCAGGAATATTTATTTTATATGTTTAAAATGTAAGAGTAATACATAAATGCTTACTCATTATGAGATATCTTTTTACATTTAAAAAGCTTATAGAATAAAAAGTAAAAGGCTCATTCTTCTCTTCCCAGCTCCACTTTCCCTCTATACACATAAAAATTTTAACATACTAGTATCTAGTATAGAGTAGCAGTTTGCTTCTCAAGTCAGGGATTGATTTTTGAGCTGGCATCACTGATGATTGAAACCTTTAATGGACATTGCCTTCAGCTTCTCCACATTTTGCATACACACTGACACAGGATTAAAACAGTGGATTTTAAAATCCATTAAAAAAGAAAAGTAGCTTCTCTCATGTAGCTTCAAAAAGAGTAGTCTCCTTCTTTGTGATTGACTTAGATAAGAGATCCGAAAAAAGTATACTTATATTAACACTCATCTTTAAATATCATTTTAAAACTGTCTACTAAATGATTACCTCCGATTCCAACTTCTTACCTTGACTTTAGACTTATACATCTAATTCCAATTCTACATGACAACCTAAATGGTCACAAAATTCTGAAAATCTTATGTGTCCACAACGGAACACCTGAGCCCATCTCCAAACTCATTCCTTTCTTCTCATCGCCATCCTGGTAGACAGCAAGTCCACTCTCTAGGTCCAGAAACTGACTCTCTGCTTCCTCTCACCTTTCACATCCAATGGAACAGCAAATACTCTGTCCCCTGCCCCCCATCATCGCTCCACGCACTCTCCCCACCCTGGTCTCCTTGCTTTTCTCTGAACACCCTGCCGCTCTGATCTGTCCTCTTCTGGCCTCCCCTGGCAGCAGGACTCCTCTCCCAGATATCCACAAGGGGCTCTCCCTAACCCTGTTCAAGTTTCTTTTCAAACATCACGTTGTCAGAGAAGCTTTCTCTGATGACCCTATCATCCTACCCTAGCAACCTTTTGTCTCCATAATTTACCTTTCCTCATGGTACCTTATTGCCACTGGGCATATTCTGTGCCTTTACTTTTTGTGTGTACTGCCATTCTCCCTCCTCTAGAATATAAGCTCCATAAGTTTAGGGACGTCGTATTGTTTTACCCCAGATGCCTAGGACAGTGTCTGACACCTAAAATGTATTGAATAATGTAATGACTGATTACTCTATTGGGGTTTATGTGTTATCGTAATTGGATTTATGATGCAATGCTATCTCTTAGGTTGAGTCATAGGAATTGGAGATAGCTGACAATTTTTTAACCTACAAATGGCAGTTTTGTGTTGTTCACAGTGACATTCATAAGACTAGGTGGCCTTTCAAATGTCTCTTTTTTTCAGGTTTACTTCCTATATTAAACATTTAAGTACCTAGGAGTCTTGGTTTTTTTAACTGAAATTTCTGAATAAATTGTGTCACATTTATCAAATAATGGTTTCTACATAGTACATACCTGTCCTTTAGTATAAAACTAATTTCTTAAAAAAAAAATTAGCTCCCAATTTTATTGTCTATAGGCAGCAAAAGCAAAAAAAAAAAATTCTAGGGAAAGTGAGAAGAACACAGAAGAGTCATTATCAATATGACATGGAGGATATGCTATATGAGCTAAAGAGCTGGCATTATTCATGTTTAGCATTCCTACTGGTAACCAAAAATGTATTCAATACAAAGTTTCTGGTGTTAAGAATTTTCAACGATTTTTAAAAATCTCTATACTTCTCCAATTACACCTCTTAAAATAATACGACAGGAGAGGAAAAGTTCAACTGGTTAAAAAAACTCAACTATTTGATAGAGTATTTTTTTTTTTTAATTTTTTGTCTTTTGTCTGTTGTTGTTGCTATTTCTTGGGCCGCTCCTGCGGCATATGGAGGTTCCCAGGCTAGGGGTCGAATCGGAGCTATAGCCACTGGCCTACGCCAGAGCCACAGCAAGAGCCACAGCAACGCGGGATCCGAGCCGCGTCTGCAACCTACACCACAGCTCACGGCAACGCTGGATCCTTAACCCACTGAGCGAGGCCAGGGATTGAACCCGCAACCTCATGGTTCCTAGTCGGATTCGTTAACCACTGCGCCACGACGGGAACTCCCTGATAGAGTATTAATGATACTCATCTTGCTCTGTCTAAACAGTCTTGGGAACAACATAAATCCAAAGAAACTCCAACGAAAATCTACCTCCAAATAAGAAAAGACACTATTTAGAAATGACTGCTATCATAGTTTATTCTCTTTATAACCATCAACATGGGCCACCTTTTGCTGAATAATTTACATGTGCTTGCATTTTCCTGCAGTGCTGGAGTTGGAAGAACTGGAGTGTTTATTGCTCTGGACCACTTAACACAACATATAAATGATCACGATTTTGTGGATATATATGGATTAGTAGCCGAACTGAGAAGTGAAAGAATGTGCATGGTGCAAAACCTGGTAAGCTACCTAACAGTGCAAGCAGTGTCGGCTCCGAAATTTCTGCAGAGGAGGGTCTTAGTGGCGGTGATCTGGGTAGGCGTGGGTGTGTACTCAGTCTGCAAAGCAGACCCTCTCCTTTCCCACATTATCATCCAGGGGCGCAGGCGGGGCCTCGGGGAGGGCACTGAGCCCACACGCCCCAGGCATCCTTCAGCACGAGACTGAGAGGCACACAGAAGATAATTCACAAGGTAGACTTGTCTTTAGCCTTTGGGACGTTTTGAAAGCTTAGGAAATGAATCAACTCCATTTACTCTGTAAACGTGCTCCAAGGTGGGAGTGGGGAAAGTTTACAGTATTAACTGCTACGAAGCTCTATGTATTTCACTTGTCCCTATTTATCCGCTTTGCATATTAGTCATAATAGTGTTTGTTATAGTGTATATCATCAACCAACTGGGAGGTTTCTGTTCTGTTGTCTGGGTGTGAAAGTAAAAATATTTATAAAACATATAGATTTTTTGTCATTAAAAAACTGCATAGTATAATGGCATTAAAACTAAAAACCACCTTCTGTTGAGTGTCTAGCAGGTTTCAAGTACTCTCCTACATCCTTTACATGTAGTATCTTATTTAATTCTTTATTTGTGAGGCAGGGAAGCAGATGTTCTAAGAATCTAAGTGATATTCAAAGATTATACTATTAATAAGCATCAGAGCCAGATTTCAAACCCAGGTCTAACTATAATACGCAAGACGATCCTATAATAGTTTTGAACTGATATTTTTATACTACATGATACATTTTTCTCACAGTAAGTAAAGATCTGCTGTAATTATATTTTCTAGGGTGCCTACTAGAAAGGACAAGTGGCTTACAGTGGTTAAAGCTGTGAGGAAACAGGTTCCTTGCTAAAATGTGCAGACAATTAAAAATGCAGGGCTCTTAGACAGTTTTACCCAAACTTACATGACTGTGAAATCCTTGAACTTTTTTTGACCCCAGAACCTACAATGCTGTATCATGGCACATGAACGTCCTTAGCAAGATGCTGCTCTAGACCAGAGACATCTAAGCTTTTCAGAATGCACATCCCTTTCACGAAAAATGTTTGAGCATTCAAGTCCAATACATATATATATTTTTTTTTAAAATGTAGATTGTACGATTTTGTAAATCATAAGACATTCATAAAATAAGAAATTAAAAAATGATATAAAGGTCAAATGAGCAATTTCGATAACCTTACTAATAGTGATGGCCTCACATTATCATCAGGTATTTTCAAAAAATAAAATTTATACTTAACAGAAGATAATTCTGTTTAAACAGTGTCTTCAATACATAATTTAAATTATTTATAAGTTGTAAAAAACTGGTCTTATTGTCAGGCCTGATTACATGGTTGATTTCACCTCACAGTATGGCTGTGAGATGATTATTCTAGGAGTATGAAAAATGTCAGCCCTGTACTCTTCTTGTCATTCATTTGTGCTTGCATGATACGTATCTTCCTTCCACAGTCTCTTTGTAGGAATCTTTTTAAACCACTTCACTTATGGTTAGGTAAAACAGGACCATATGCATCCCTTTATATGCTGAAAGGGGATGCATGAGTGAAGCATCACTCTTCCCTTAGGAAACTTCAGAAATGGACTATGACTTGTAGCCAGGTTTGGCTTCATGGCTGGGCAGCCTATACAGCCTCACAAATCCCCATGCTCAAAAGGGCCCTGCACTTGTTTGCTGTCCCTGTTTTGAAAATCTTTAATAACTTTTGAGGACAGGAACTCACTGTGTAGTGGGCCTGGCAAATTTTGTAGGTGGTTCTTACCCAGGAGTGTTATAAAGGCGATGTCGGTACAACCATTAGCGATTATTGAGTCAAATTCTTTTCTTTTTTGTTGAGAATAAGGATAAATAGCTAACGATTTCCTCCCCTGTCACTGGGTGTACATACATGCACTAGTGATCAATGCTCTTGGCATTGATCAAAACTGGTTGGTGCTCTTGGATAGGTTAAAGGGTGGATATGGTTGGGATATTATTTCTTTCTAGAATCTTTTCAAATAATAACAGTTGAAAAAAGTTGAAAACATTTTGTCATGCTCTACATCTTTATGGAATCAAACCTAGTGAAGAGTGTGTTCAAGAGTGCTGTGAAGAGGAGTTCCCGTCGTGGCGCAGTGGTTAACGAATTTGACTAGGATCCATGAGGTTGCGGGTTCAATCCCTGTCCTCACTCAGTGGGTTAAGGATCCGGTGTTGCCGGGAGCTGTGGTGTAGGTTGCAGACATGGCTCGGATCCCGCGTTGCTGTGGCTGTGATGTGGTGTAGGCTACAGCTCCGATTAGACCCCAAGCTTGGGAACCTCCACATGCCGCAGGTGCAGCCCTAGAAAAGACCAAAAAAAAAAAAAAAAAAAAGTGCTGTGAATAACTTCACATGATTTAGCACTCAGCATATGCTCTAAACTTCATACATTATACCTGATCAACCAGCCAGAGGAAAATGCTGTAGGTTGGCTAGAGGAATGGAAAGCATGTGAATTTTGGAGTCAGAAAAGTGAGTTCAGATTCCAGCCCTGCTAACTGCTGGCTTCGTAACTTTGTTAATTAACCTCTTTAAAAGAGCTGTTTCTCTTTTGGAAAATAGCTGTGTTATACATTTCACAAGCTTATCGTCAGTTTTAAATCAGAGAAAATATCTAAAGTTTCAAGTCTGCAGTAACTGTCTAGCATGCACTAAACGTCTGACAAGAGCGGGCTGGATTCCATCCTTGCTTAAAACCTGCTTCTCCCGAGCTGTCTTTCACCTGGCTTCATAACCAGCAGCTATGCTCTTCACTGCCTTTTCACCGTGATGGAAAAAAAGGAAAATGACCACACCTTGGCTCCAGGCCTTGCAAATCAGAATTGCCTTGCACAAGAGTGGTTTCTTATTTTCTTCTATTGCATTTGAGACCGATTCCAGTTTCTGTGAAGGATGCTGTCTCAGCACAGACGCCAGCGGCCAGGGGCAGGGGCAGGGAGTAGGAACCTCAGCGATATATCACCACTCAGAGACACCAAGGGGCATGGCCCAGACCCTAGAGAGAACTCAGAGCTTTTTTCCTACCTACACAAACACATTCATAGCATCCCCCAGAGAGCTGAGAGAACTCTGAAAGAATACTCTGCAGTGAGATGATACCCTGAGATACGACGGCTGCCTCAAACAAAGGCTAACCTGGATGAATCGCTTTCCTGCTCTGGTTCCTGAAAATTGACTGATAGAAACTCAAGGTAGAAGCAAAAAGAATAATATATTTTTGGTGCCTAGTTCTTTTACCAGCCATGTGTATATGATGGGCTTTAAATCTCACAGCATAGCTTTTCTGATCCCCCGCGTGAAGAAACTGAACATCAGAAATGTTTAATTCTTAAGGTAACCTGACTATCTAGGGTAGAAGCTGGAATTGAACTCTTTGCTGCCTTTTTGGCAATAACACACCATGGCAGAGGGACCTTGGAAAATGCAGTGCTGCCCCGTGGAGCTCAGCCTGCCCTGCTGGCGGCGTTTACACCCATCATTCTTTCCAGTGGAGAAGATGAGATTGGGACAGTCAGAGGTTTCACATATCAAATGTGACTTCAGATTCAAGTGCCTGCCTGCGTGCATGTGTGTGTGTGTGAGTGTGTGTGTGAGAGAGTTTTAATACCAGAACTCAAGTTTACATGATTGTGGTTTTCAAATAAATCATATTTTGTCCATATATTTCTGCCAGTAATGTTCACTGTGTGATGGGTATTTTAAAATACTCTTCTGGAATTCGCTTGAGAAGAAATTCACTAGCAGCTTCAACAGAATTGCTATTACTTATAACAACCCTTAGTTTCTTACCAAACTGACTCATGCAGCTTGATCCCTAATGACTTCTGGACGTTGTCCAGGGCAAGCCTGTCCTTAAATAGTAAAGATCAGCTAACTGTGAGAATTACATGAGGCTAAGTCAACAAACATTTATTACGCAACTACGACATTCCAGGCACTGTTACAGGCAATGGGAATATAGCCGTGAATGAGACAGGGCTCTGTCCTCATAGAAGTGACATTCCGGTGAGGAGATGCTTGTGGAAACAGTTTGTAACCCATGAAGAAATAGGTATTCCCGATAATGACCAACAATTTCTGAGGACAGTTTCAATAGAGAAGTTTCAGAAACGTTTTGAGGTACAGGAGCAATAGATATGAATAGAATCTCTTAGGATGGTCTTAGGACATTCTATTTAAAGCAGTCATCAATCTGTGTGTGTGTGCGTGTGTGTCTATCTTAAAAACTTGGTTGTAGTCCTTTAACTTCAGATACTTTCTCTATGTAAACATGAGGGTGCTCTTCTTTGCTGTAAACTTAACTGCCTCTGGGAAAGTCCAAACCCAGAAATGCGAACAGGTGACTGAATGATACTGAATAAACGTCAAGAACCCAGACGGCAAAAAATTTAATCCAAACCTCAGATGAAATGTTAGGGGTCCTTGGCTATGTCAGTGGTCACTGCCATGTATTACGAATAGAAACCAGATCTTTGATATTCAGTAGGCCAAATATTGGGTGATTAACAGAACCATTGAACATATTTCAAACATGCTGATGTGTGTAGACATGCTCACTTACAGCTTTTGAAAGGAAATGTATCCTCTGCATTCCAATAGCCATTCTAGCGAGAAAAGTATTTATAGGAAAAATTATTCACTTATGCCTAACAAGAAAAAGGAAACTCATAAAAAATTTAAATACTGTGATTTGCCACTTTTTATAATCACAGCAAGAAAGAACATATGCACACTTGGAATTTAATGACGAGTATTTAAAAAAAAAAAAAAACCTGGAAGCTACAGAAAGCCACAGGATTTAGCAAACCTTGTATTTGATATGACAGAAACTCACTTATGCACCTGGTCAATTCTGTGCCTCTGTTTAGCTATTAAATACTTGCTGAATTCAGTACCACTTTGCAGTGTAGCTGTAGAGCTCCCCCAAGAAAAGGCTCCACCCCCACCATTTCTAACCACGCTTTCTCTGGTGTCCAGGCCCAGTACATCTTTTTACATCAGTGTGTTCTGGATCTCTTATCAAGTAAAGGAGGGAATCCGCCCGTCTGCTTTGTGAACTACGCAGCACTTCAGAAGATGGACTCTCTGGACGCCATGGAAGGTAAACAGAGGCCGAGTCCGTCAGGCCACTAGCTGACCACCTAGAGCAGGAGCACTGCTTCACTAATAACTGCCTGCTGAAAATGCTTCGGAAGCTTGGTTGGCACACATATAAAGTCTTTCATTTCTCTCTAATCCAAATCCATGTACACTTATATTTTTGCCGGGAGATATTTAAAGCTTTTGAGCTGTTGACTTCAGTTCCCTCCTGTGACATGTGACTTTATGTTACAGGTGACGTTGAGCTCGAATGGGAAGAAACCACCATGTAAGCATTCGGCCAGAGCTGCCGCTGGAGGCACCTTTGAGTCCCAGGGCCCAATCACCCTTCGCGCTTCTGAATGGAATTGTGCAACCTAAAATAAATCGCTGTGCTTCCCTCACTGTGCCTTACTAAATGGGTTGACATGTTATGAAGAGTTCTAGGAAATAGCTCATTCAGGATGTTATCCCCTTATACAGAACACATTTAAAATGTTTAAGAGAAGACACCCCAGAGACTTTTGGAGCCTTGTGTATTTTGGGAATGAGCCAAATATGAAGTTAGGGTTATATTTACATGAATGTTTCCATGTGCGTTGTCCCTACACTTCGGGTTCAGTCTTGACCAAAAGTTGTCAATGTTGGCTCAGTCGTGTCATTTTGGGCTCCAGGGTGTGGGTATTCCTTTCGGATCACTTCCAAGACTGTCATAATGATCCGCACTTCCACGTATGCGCCTGTGTTTTGAATCCTCAGTTTTATGAGTGCTGAGATAGCATCTCATGATCTCCAACAGCTGAACAGTAACCCCCTGACACTGCAGGGATTACTTAGCCTTGATACAACACACAGTAGCTCTTTGGGAATACTTAGGGCTATTTAGATTGCATTGTAATCTCTAGTTTGGAAAAAAACAAAAGGAAAAGTTAAACAGTGCAGTTGCTTATATGAAGTTGCACTTTTCTAGCCTGTCCTCATTTGTACATTTTCAGGAACAAGCTGTACCCACTACCTTGTATATTTAAATACACAGTTAAATGTATCAGTATTTGTCCATTTGATATATATTCAGCCTACTAACAGTCTGAAGATTTTCTTCAGCAGAAATGTATGAAAACATTAATAAAAATGTTGTGTTGCAAGTTTGTAAACTAATGATGTGCTCTTGTGGTGCCAACAGAGACTTCTGAATAGATTACATAAAATAGTCTTTATGTCATTTCCCAAGATTGATTTTTAAGGGGTGTATTTGGTGGAACTGAGAACAAAGAAATTAACCAGATTGTAGCAATTTAGTGATTTTTTTAAAAGAAAATAAATTCACTCTCCTTTTTGTTAGATACTAAGAATGTACTAAGTTTTGAACTGCAATGAAATTATTTTGGCATAGATTTCAATTAAGCGTTATAAGATAGTATTAATCTATTTCTTTTATGCTGAATTTAGCTTCTGCTTATTTTTGCTGGAATATATAAAAAATATGATGGCCAATAAAATTGAATTTTAAGGAATTGAGTTACTTTGCAGCATGATTTCAGAGGTCCTTATAAACTTGATTTTTTTTTTCTTTTTTGACCTAACCCATGGCCTGTGGAGGTTCCTGGGTCAGGGATCAAACCCAAACTACAGCAGCAACCAAAGCCACTGCAGTGACAATGCTGTATCCTTTACCACCTGAGTCACAAGAGAACTTCCATAAACTTGATTTTGTATAATTGATAATTTTCTTAATATAACTTAATGAAATATATTTATAAATCATAATATAATATAGTACAAATAATTAAAATGTAATAATTTCCCAAGGCACCCATAAATAATTTTAAAATCAAATGTATTATCCAAGAAATTAAATCCTTTCATCTTATAAGCAATCTTGCTTAATAATTTTTATGGCGAGGGTGTGCAAATAAATACAATTCGTTAATGTTCCATCCCAAGAGCTTACTCTACAGAAAGTTATAGAAACAGTAAGAAATGATGAGAACCCTAAAGGATTCAAGTTGGAGTTAGAGGTTCTTCAGTTTGTTTCATGTATCAGTCATTAAAATGTTTGCTAAGCTAGGACTTTTTGTTTGTTTTTGTTTTTGTTTTTGCCTTTTTGCCTTTTCTAGGGCTGCTCCTGCAGCATATGGAGGTTCCCAGGCCAGGGGTCGAATCGGAGCTGTAGCCGCCAGCCTACACCACAGCCACAGCAACACCGGATCCTTAACCCACTGAGCAAGGCCAGGGATAGAACCCGCAACCTCATGGTTCCTAGTTGGATTCGTTAACCACTGCACCACGACGGGAACTCCTGAATGTTGGTTTTTATATTCATGAAAGACAGCTAACAACCTATGGAAAGTATTGGGGAGTGTTAAGTGTATTAAATAAGAAAATAAATAGTTCTCTCCACAGGCCAGTCTATTTTCTAAAATATCAATATAAAACAGTACAGCGTAGAGTTGACTGTAATCACTAATATGCACGTGTATGCATATAAAACAAAGGTTTAATATAAGGCCTCCCCTAAAAGAGTGCTTTTCAAACTTTAATGTGTATACAGATCACCTGGAAAATGTATTAAAATGCAGATTCTGCTCAAGTCAGGTTCTTCGTTTCTAAAAAGCACTCAAGTTGTAATACTGCTGCCTTATCGCAGGCCATACATTCAATAGCAAATCTCTAAAAGAGAGGATCAGAATAACTTTATTTCCACTTGCAATTATTTGAAACACATTAAAAGAGATTGGTCTTCATTATCAGAAAAAAAATTGTAACTGAGCACCTGTTAAAAGTGTATAGCTCACTAGCATATATCCCAACATTATAACTGAAACGGAATTGAAACACGTAGTAATGATAGCTACATTTTCTCTTAATTATATTGTGAAAAGGCTAGTTTACAGCCAAGTTTTATAGGTAGCTACTACGTGCAAATTAAAGTAGTCAGGAACATCTGTAACTTTTTTAGATCAGATTTGTCAAAATACATGGAAGCACATGTACAATAAATGAGCAACATGTGTTTCATCTGAACCAAATGAAACTGGAGCCTCTCAGAATGGTTTGCCAGAGACCAGAGCAGCTGTGCGTATCCCCTCTACTTTCATCCTGCTTTAAAACGTGTAATTTTCTTCTTTTACTTTATAGGTGAAATGTATAATAAGTCTTTTGAAAAAGCTAATTAAACTTTGCCCTCTTCTTAAAATTAAACTTTTCACTCTTCACTTCTGGTACCAAACACAAGATTTAAAAATGAAATTTCAATTCAGCAAAATACTCTATATGTCCCTGACATTATTGCTATAGGTCCATTTCTATAGGCCAACTTTTAGAAAAAAAAAAAAAATCAGTGAATTTTTTTTTTTTTTTTGCCTATAACACAAAATAAAATTCTCAATTGAATGATATTCAAAAGTGAAAAATGTGGGTAAAAAGTTTATAAAGCATAATCTTGGCAAAACAGCTTGCCTTCTTAGGACAAGTGATATTTCATGGCAAATGACATTATAAATATGCATAGAGTTTCCATTTGGAATCGGGACTTATGTGCCCATCAGTTCATGAAGATGTTCAGAGAAATAGATTTTGAAACACTTTCCCACATGTGATCTAAACTTCAATGAACTCTACAAAGTTAATTTTTTATCCGTGATGAACAGTGTATAAGCATTGATCAGGAAGATAATACATCCTATTTTAAGACTGTATTGTGGAGTTCCCGTCGTGGCGCAATGGTTAACGAATCCGACTAGGAACCATGAGGTTGCGGGTTCGGTCCCTGCCCTTGCTCAGTGGGTTAACGATCCGGCGTTGCCATGAGCTGCGGTGTAGGTTGCAGACGTGGCTCGGATCCTGCGTTGCTGTGGCTCTGGCGTAGGCTGGTGGCTACAGCTTCGATTCGACCTCTAGCCTAGGAACCTCCATATGCCGCGGGAGCGGCCCAAGAAATAGCAAAAAGACAAAAAAAAAAAAAAAAAGAGTGTATTGACATTAGTGTTGTGTCTGTATGTCAGTTTCACACATTGAAGAGAAAATTATGGCGCATATACTGACTTCTGCTAAATAAGACCACTGATACTTTTTTCTTCATGAATGATTAGGAGCATTCTCAAGGAAAGTTTGGACTAAAATGAATAGATATGTGTACACAAATAAAAAAATGTGATTTGGAAAACAAATCAAGAAAATTTCCATATCAGGTGTTTCAAAGCACCATACTAAATCAGTGTCTGCAATATAGTCATTTGAAAAAATAAAACTATAATTTAATATAAGCTAATGAAGAGCATTATTCTCCCTTGTTAAGATTCTACTTTTAGAATCACATGTTATTTTAATTTTTACTGAAAATATTAGATTGAGAAGTAACTTAAGTAAATTACATACCTTTTAGAATACTTTTATACATCATCCCGATTAATCCTTACAAAACCCTCTAAGACCTGCAGTGTGCCGTATTAGAAAAAAATACAGTGAAAGCTCAACAGATATGCCCAAGACCACATGTAGTAAATATGGAAGCTGCATATTATAATCAAGTTACTGAAAGCCAATGATAAAAATAATTTTTAAAAGCAATAGAGAAAATAGAGATCTATTGAGGGGTTCGAAGGTAAGAAAATATGCTGGTTTCTATTCAGACACAATGCAAGCCAACTGACAGCGTCACGACACATTCAAAGTGCTCAAAGTACCTCCTAAACTTGATTTAGGGCAAATACAACAAAAGGTATAGCTACTGTCATGGTGAAATATTAAAGACCTTCACCCTAAGATCAAGAAAAAAGGCAACAATATCACTTTTGCAACGTCAATTCAAAATTGCACTGGTATTTCTAGCCATTACAATAAGGCAAGAAAAAGAAAAAGGTTTGTAAAAGAAGAAACATAATTGTGTATGAGGAAATTCCTGAGAAATCTACACAAAAGAGAAAAAGAGCTGCTAGATATAATAAGTAGCTTTAAAAAGGTTATAGGCTATAAGATCGAGATACAAAAATCAACTTTATCTCTGCGTACTAATCATCGGAAAATTGGAATTAAAAATACCATTAACAAGAGCATCCACAAACATGACATGCTTGAATTTTAACAAAATATCTTCAATATCTATACACTAAAAACAATAAATAAGATTTAAAGGTGGAAAAATTTTTAAAATGCATGTCCATGAACTCGAAAATACAGTAATATTGAGAAGCCAATTCTCCTCATATTTATCTATGGAATAATTGGAATATCTACCTTAACCCTATAAAGCTTTTTTTCCTACAACTCAATAAACTGGTTTTACAGATTATATAGAAATGATGCCAAAGATCATTAGGCAAAACAGTTTTTAAATAGAACAGAGTTTAATGATTTATATACCACACATCTAGAGTAATTCTCATTGGAAGAAAAAATATAAAGTCAAAACACAAATTCTCACAAAGCTGGTCAATTCAATTTTAACAAAGGTGACAAGGTAATTCAACAGGAAAAAGAGAGTCTTTCCAATGAATGGTTTTAGAACAACTGAATGTCCAGTTTGAAAAACTGGAACCTCATTTCTAGTCCATCTAACACAAATAAAAATTAATCTGAAATGCAACACAGATCTAAATGTAAAAGCTAAAGCTATAGAGCTTGCAGAAAAAAAACTATCTTTACTTTGAACAGGAAGAGATTCCTTAGAGTAAAAAGAAATGAAACATAAAAGAAAAAATGGATATATTGTGCTTCATCAAAATGATAACATTCTGCTCTTCAAAAGAGATGATGAGGAAAAAAATGAAAAGCCAGACCACAGGATGGGAGAATGGAGAAAGTATTCACGATAAGTGTTTCTGGGACTGGTATCCAGCTTTCATGTATATTTACAGAATCACACACACACACACACACACACACACACAGCCGATACTTGAAAAGTTCCACTAGTCATCAAGGAAATGCAAGTGAAAAGCAGGACGGAATAACCATACTACTAGATTGAATAAAGTCAAAGTGACTGGTAATCTCAATAATATCAAGTCCTCCCACCTCGGATTTAGAGCAGCTGGAACTGCTATGGTATATGGTACAATCTCTTAACAATTTGGTAGATTCTTATAAAGTTAATAATATCATAGACTTGGAGATAGATGTGGTTGCCAAGGAGGAGGAAGTGGGATGGACTGGGAGCTTGGGGTTAATAGATGCAGACTATTGCCTTTGGAATGGATAAGCAATGAGATCCCGCTATGTAGCACTGGGAACTCTGTCTAGTCAGTTATGATGGAGCATAATAATCAGAGAACAAAGAATGTATACGTGTATGTGTGACTGGGTCACCATGCTGTACAGTAGAAAAATGACAGAACACTGTACACTAGCTATTACAGAAAAAATCATTATATAAAAAGTTTAAAAAAAGATAATATCCTATTGCAATATTACCCAGCATTACCACTCCTCATCATTCATCCAAGAGAAATTAAAATAAATGTTCAGGAGTTCCCGTCGTGGCACAGTGGTTAATGAATCCGACTAGGAACCATGAGGTTGTGGGTTCTATTCCTGGCCTCGCTCAGTGGGTTATGGATCTGGTGTTGCCCTGAGCTGTGGTGTAGGTCGCAGACGTGGCTCAGATCCTGCGTTGCTGTGGCTCTGGCGTAGGCCAGCGGCTACAGCTCCGATTAGACCCCTAGCCTGGGAACCTCCATATGCCGCGGGAGCGGCCCAAGAAAAGGCAAAAAGACCAAAATAAAATGAATAAAATAAAATTTCAGAAAAGGACTTGTGTGCTTTTAGCAGTTTTATTCATAATGGCCAAAGAAATGGAAAGAGTCCCAATATCCGTCAACAGAAATGACTAAAGAAGCTGTATTCTTTGACTATAAAATACAACTTGGCAATAAAACAGAACTAGAAATAGAATACATTTCAGGTAGTTCTGGGACAGGCCACTCTAGAATGCAGTGATGAAGACCAGGTCAGTACTGCCTGGAGTGTGGCGCATGTGCAAACTGACTCAAGGGCACTTCCGCTGGGTGAGGAAAGCGTTCTGCATCTTGAGTGGAGCGGTACTTACACAGGTGTATTCACTTGTCAAAATGCTTTCAACTGCATACATACACTTTAAGTGAAAATTTCGTTTTAATTCAATAAAGTTGATTTAAAATAATGAAAAATAGTTACAATATGTACGATATGCTATTCATCTAATGTTTTTAAAATAAAGCAAGTGGTACATATTTTTACAGATTCATTCATTATAGTAAACATTTAATATCATGAATGGGAATGTCAGCCTTGCCATCAAAATCATGGTTTCCTCTGACATGCGAGGAATGCAGGGAAGAAGATGGATTGCCATGAAATCAGGGGAATCCACAAGAGTTTCAAATGCATTTGTAAAATTTGTTTTAAATTTTTAAGCATATATGGCAACACAGATTTGTTAAAATAAAGGATGTGTAAAAATATTCATTATATTATTCCTCAAAGTTGTCTTTGTGTTTGAAATTTTCATAATTTTAAAAGCATGACTATAATTTATCTTTAATAATTTATTACAATCAGTATCTTAAACATTAAAAATAAAACTTGACATGCATCAAGTGCTTTCCACAGAATTCACTAAGCTGTTATTCATTCAGTATTTATAACCAGCTGAACTGCCATGGAAGATATGACGAATTCACATGCTGGACTCGTACAGTGGAAAAGAGAGCTTCATCAATCTGAAGGCACCACATTCATACGGTTGATGCATGCCAACAGGACCAACACATCAACATCTACTCCCTGGGCTGCTACATCGGAGTTTTCGCTCATTTGTGTTTTAAAGAACACACTTACAGTTGTGATATGAATAACTTTCATGAAGGACACTCATAATTTTATTTATTGTAATTGACAATGCTTTCTTTAATGAATTATTTCTATGTGACATGCCCTCTTCTGAGGATTTTACAAATACTAATCTCCCGACAATTCTTGGAATTAGGTGCTACGATCTGCCTTTTATAGAGGAGGAAACAAAAACAGTTCAATAACCTGCCCAAGGTTACTCATCAAGTAGGTAAAAGAGCCTATTACTGAAGCCGGAAATGTGATTTGAGGATCCGCAGTATTAGCTACCACACACCTCTGTATTACCTAGAGACCATTAGATATATAAGGTTTTTGATCTTGCCTGCTTGGAATGGAACAAACCCGTGAATTCTTATTACTCCCATTCTCAAAAACAAGTTTCCTGACTTCATCTAAAATAGGCCCTTTTATGCAAATTATTCATGTTGCATAGCCAGTGGTAAAGCTAGCCTTTGAATTCAAGTACCTGGTTGGATATTTTATCCGTAATTTGCTGCTTCCTCCAATACATATTTGATCCAAACCAAACTGTATTATTTGTTTTTCCAATTCTTTTAGAACTTGTTGCCAGATTTATCTCCCGAGCTCTCAGCTTTGATCACTTTACTGATCTGTCTGTTAGCCCTTCATTGACTATCAAATCAAACGCAGGACAAAGCCTTCCACATAGCCTTACTCTAATTTTCAAGACCCAGGCCAAACTGGAGCACTTGCTGTTGCAGCCTATTGAAACCAACCCCATCCACTCCCAACACCGCGCTTTGGCGCCTACATTCTCCGTAATAGTTCTTATCCTTTGCTGGAGTTCCCCACTTCCTAAATCGTCAGCTGCTTGTGAATCAGAACTAAAATTTTCTCCTGATTTTAACCTGGATCCATTCAGCGAAACATCTTCTACAGAGATAAACTTGAACTAACACAATAAGATTGCCTATATGACAGTATATTTCCTCACCAATCCACACTTGCTAAGATATTTTTTCAATCAAGGAGCAAACAAACATTGGATCAGAGATGAAAGAATGTGGGGGATCAGGGGGCATACTGATATTTGTCATTTGTTCAGGATGAGTTATTCAGAATGAAACTAAGATCTTGAGTATATGTGAAAAAACTTACAAGTGCAAGTGACAAAGAAGAATTCAATACAATGGGCCAACTTTTACTAAAAAATGGCACATTGACAGTCTTCTTTGTCTTACGTTATAGACACACCAACAAATGTGATTTTCCAGTTCACAGCAGATTGTAAACAGCAAAACTAATGGCTTATATCCTTATATTGTGTGTACATTGTGTGTACAAGTGTACATGAAAACACACACACACCCCTGCTTATGGTACAAAGGCCTGCAAAACAAAGTTCTAAAACCAGTTATAGAAATCCAACAATAGCCTTTGGAATATTATAACTAATGTCCTCTTTAAGAAAACATAGTTTTCTAATGCTATCTTTTAAAATTACATCATCTTTACCCCTTTAAGAGACAGGGATGAGTTTAATACTTTTCAAAAACCTAATTGACTGAAAAAGCAGGGAGCGTCCGTTTCAGAAGAAACTTGGAACACATTCCACGAGGTGAGACAGTTGCTAGAGATGCAGAGGCAGGTCTAGATTCAGCTGCCAATGTGTACACTCACAGAGGCAGACACCAGGGCCAGAGAGGACAGTAACGAGCAACAGGTGGCAAACCAGGCTAGCAGGACACACCAGGGTGGACTAGTAAGAGGCAGCATATCATAACAGGCAGGTGGAGCAAGGCTAAACAGAATCCAGCCACTGGCGCTGGGCAGATCCAAGAAAAGCCAGAGGGAGGAAGTGGGCCATCAGGGAGCAGGGTCCTACTGGCTGGCTGGATTCAGAGGCATCTCACTTCCTCAGGGACAGACACCAAGTAGGAAAACTCAGGCAAAGTTAAATGACCCCTCATTTCCTGATATATAAATGGTAACTGCATTAAAACTAAACACATGCATATGTAAATACATGCTTTAAGTAACTATGGTGGTAGAGAGATTTTTAGAGCTAAAGGTTTCATCAAAAGTAGGTACCAAAAACATTTACTACTAATCTAACCAAGGCCATATTAAGGAAAACAAAAGTAACAGAAGTCAAAATTGCCATTATTCAGTAACAAAAATATTGTATACCTAGAAGATACGAGTAAGCAGATGGAAAAACTTTATATGTAATCACATATTCTCTAATGTAAATGACCATAAAATAAATATTCAAAAATGATCAACAACAAATCAACGAGTAAGAAGACATGGTAAAAACTAGTGCACTGACAATGTCCGAAATATAAGACGCCAAGAGGCTAAACGTATAGGTCATTTCTGAAGCAATCTTTAAAACAGGGAAATCTAAAATATGATTAAATTTTAGGTAAGGGAAACCCGTTGTAAAGAGCATAGTTGTTCTCAATCACTTCATAAGTTTAATACGCCAATTTAAAGTCTTAAATAGAATTAGATTTCATATTTATGAAAACATCATAAGTTCATCTGGAAGAATAAATAACTGAGAAATAGGCTAAACTTGTTCCGGTAGTAAGAGTGATGAAGAGAGAAACTTCCCTTCCACATATTAAAGTACATTGTCATCTAAATAAAGTCAGTGTATAACTGACATGAGAAGAAGCAAAACCCAATGAAGCCAACAAGTTTTCAAGCATAAGCCACAGTGGAGGATTTAGTACCTCAGTAAGGAAACACCACCACCCAAGGACAAAGTAATATGCTGTTTTTCAGTAAATAATGTAGAGAAATTGGCTGCAAGGGAAAAAAATGAAATCATGTTAAATTTAACCCCCTACTAGAAACCATCATTAATTTTGGAGCGAATAAATTTTAGTATGTTCCATGGTCTTATTTCCCTTTAAAGATCATAAATAATTTTACCTTCTCAGGAAAATCACTCACACAACTTCTAAAGGCCCATGGATCACAGCACCCCAATGTGAGACATTTACATTTTCTCCAAATTTATTATAAGAATTCAAAGTTATGTCCCAGAAACAAAACCTGAGATTTAAAGAAATAAAATGCATCCAAATTGGAAGGGAAGAGGCCAAATTGTCACTATACGCAGTTTACATGATACTATATATAGAAAACCCTGAAGTTTCTCCACACCAAAACTACTAGAATAAATGAATTCAGCAAAGTGGCAAGATAAAAGATTAATATACAGAAATCAGTTTTATTTACACTAACAATAAAATATCAGAAAAGGAAGTTAAAAAAAAAATCCCTTTTAAAATTGCATCAAAAAATACTTAGAGAGTTCCCATCGTGGCGCAGTGGTTAACGAGTCCGACTAGGAACCATGAGGTTGCGGGTTCGGTCCCTGCCCTTGCTCAGTGGGTTAACGATCCGGCGTTGCCGTGAGCTGTGGTGTAGGTTGCAGACGCGGCTCGGATCCCGCGTTGCTGTGGCTGTGGCGTAGGCCGGTGGCTACAGCTCCGTTCAACCCCTAGCTTGGGAACCTCCATATGCTGCGGGAGCGGCCCAAGAAATAGCAACAACAACAACAACAAAAGACAAAAGACAAAAAAAAAAAAAAAAAAAAAAATACTTAGGAATAAATCTGACCAAGGAGGTAAAAGATTTACAAGCCGAGAATTATAAAACATTAGATAAAGGAAATTGAAGATTATTCAAAGACAGGGAAAAATATGCTACAAGCTTGAGCTAAAAGAATTTATTTAATTTAATTAATTTATTTATTTGGCTTTTTGTCTTTTCTAGGGCTGCACCCGCGGCATATGGAGGTTTCCAGCCTAGGGGTCTAATTGGAGCTGAAGCCGCTGGCCTACACTGTAGCCACAGCAATGCAGGGTCTGAGCCACGTCTGTGACCTACACCACAGCTCACGGCAACACCGGATCCTTAACCCAATGAGCGAGGCCAGGGATCGAACCCGCCACCTCAAGGTTCCTGGTCGGATCCGTTAACCACTGAGCCAAGACGGGAAGTCCCCAGCTGAAAGAATTTATAATGTTAAGACGGCCACACTACCAAAAGCAATCCACAGATCCTAATGTGAGCTCTCTCAAATGACCCATGACATTTTTTCACAGAACTAGAATAATCCTAAACTCTATGTGAGACCACAAAAGACCCATCATTGCCAAAGCAATCCTGAAAAAAAAACAAAGCTGAAAGCATAACCCTCTCAGATTTCAGACAATACTACAAAGCTATAGTAACCAAAAGAGTGGTATTGGCACAAAAACAGATATATGGATCAATGGAATAAAATACAGAGCCCAGAAATAAACACACATGCCCCTACGGTCAATTAATTTACAACAAAGGAGGCAGGAATCTACCGTGGAGAAGAGAGTCTACTCAGCAAGTGGTGTTGGGGCAGCTGGGCCGCCGCGTGTAAAGCAGTGAAGTTCAACACTCCTCACACTATGAAGAAACAAGAACAGTCAAAACTCAAAACGAACAAACAGTCAAAACTCAAAACGGCTTAGAGACGACCATGGTCATTTCCAAGTCCTCTTACACACTCCGTACATTTAAGATCCCACTTGTTAAAATGAGTCTTCACTGGACTAAAAATGGGTAAAAATTAACTTATCTTAAGGTAAATCAAAATATCTGTCACTATAAAGCCAAGACTTTATGCAGAAGAGAGCTGAAGGATACCAAGAGGAGAGTCTAGGATGACCCAGTTCCAGTGCTGGGATCCAAACTAATCCGGCTACCTTCAGGTTCCCAAGAAACCCTAAACCAGCAGGATTCAGGAAGCGAAAAAGTAGCAACACAGAGCAGCTTCTGGAGAGTGTCCAAAAGAGTGACGAAGGGTAAGATAATATGTCCCAAGGCTTTCACTCTGAGGTCCAGCTCTGTGAAATGCTCTCACTGACCGGGAGGCCAGGGGCAACAAGGATGACCAGGTATTCAGGGGCCACCTGACCAGGAACAAGTTACTCACCAATACTTTCAAAATGAGCAGCCAATAAACTATCAGACTCTCTTTTAATAGATAGAGCATGAGGGCCTGAACTCAAATGGATGTACTCTAATTTGGTTGGGACAGCCAGACTTAGCAATTCATTACTTAGACTTAATATCTAAGGCTTAGCAAGCATAGCTTCAAAGATAAATCTTGCTATAAAATGGTTTTTTTTTTTTTTTTTTTGAGTAGAGAGCCTCTTGTCCCATAAACTTTCCAGAAACTTCTACAAAAATAAAATGAGCATTATATCTTGCACTGATTTGGATACACAATGTTTTGGGGAAAGCACTAAAAAATTTAAACAAATCCCAAATAGAAATAGAAATAATAGAAATAAAATGCTGCCTTATCTCTGAGACAATGAATGAGGGTTTTGACAATTATCACTCAGTAAAGATCACCTGGCACCTGTTTTCCACTAGGTAGTTTTTAAGCACGGACGATTACATAGTTCCTGCCCTAGAGAGTGGATGATGTGGCCCAATAAGCATGAGAGGGCAATGGGATAAGCACTCAGGTATGAATAATCACAGAAGCAAGTATTATAATCAATAGGGGACATGTGAAAAGAGACAGTTGTGAAAAATAGGAATCGTCTGATTACCCACACGCCACAGTCTCCTGTGAGTATTCTCTTCCAGTCTTAACCTTTGAGACAGGAACACGCAAGACACTATTAAGTGCTTCCAAGCTTCCTGTGACTCTGTGCTTCCTCACCAAATAACCAAAGCAGCATACTATTAAAAAAATGTGCTTTATCCCACGGCCTTTGTGTCAATCCAGTAATGCTAAGCATTTTGAGTAATTCCAAATTATGCTTTGATTTTCAAAATATTTGTGATGTTTTAAAAGAGTGGATTTTGCTAGAAGTCTAGTGGTCATTTCTGATCTCCCAATGAGGTCACAGCCCTAGTTTTTCTTGTCCCTCTCTCCTTTATCTCTTTTCCTCCCTGCCTCTCCCCCTCTCCTTCCTCCTCTGTCTCCATTATTTGCCTTTATTCTAGATAGGCTATTAAAAGCCCCAGAGCCCCCAGAAAAGTCTTTCTGCCCACTTCTGAAGGTAGAGCTAAATTACTGCACCCTCAGGAAATCTCACACTAATCTTATGAAATCTTATAAGATCATGCTTCATTTTTTCCTGTGGCTGAAGTTATTGCTAAGATAATGTATTTATAAAACTATTTAAGTAACACACCACTGCCAAAAATAGTATTATAGTATTATCATATGTCCAAAAGCTGATTTTAATCATCACTTTAATCTTCAAAAGATAACTTATTCCATAGAGAAGACTGGGATTTTCTTCAAAGTCAGAAAAAAATAAGCTTTTTGGTAAATTGAAATGGGTAAGATTAAAGAAAAAAAATTCTACTATGGGAGTTTTAGAAAGCTATATAAAATACCAAACACTCAAGGAAGTAAAAATAAAGTTTGAAACATAAGAAGTCTAGCTGTCTTCGAATCAGATCAGGAACATGAAAGGGTAACTTGAAATTACTCAAAAAAGCAGCATATGTTCTCAGTGCTATTACATCATAAGATGAAACAAAATCTAAAAGGCTAAATCGTGTTCACTGATTTGAATAAAATGATACAATAATATAAAACAATCTAATATCGCTTATCACACATATTATTTTTAAGCATAGCAACCACTCACAAAAAAAAAAAATGTGCTACCTTTTGGCAAACTTCAAATACAAAAATTTCCAGGAAGAGCATAACAGACTGGTACAGTGTAAAGCGAAGCAACCCTTGATTCTTGCCTTCTTCCTTCACGATAGGATGTTTCTCACTGCCCCAACACAAAGTGTGACACACAAGAAAAAACTTGTGCCACGGAAAAGTCATACATTCCCATTTCACTTTATTACAAAACAAACACTATACTCTTCTACAGTCATTCCTTTTATTATACACATGTATGCTCCTTCATCCTCAAAATGCTGGGGTTTCCCCATCGAATAAAAATCAGCAAGGTTGTTCCTATTTCCCAAAGAGATAAAACAATCCTTCTCTGTTTCCTCGGATCTGTCAGTGCTTCCAGACATGGCTGTGGAATGACCCTCCTCACACTGCTTGTGTACACACACCCCCCAATCAGAAAAATTTTTTTTTTTTTTTCTGTAAGACGTTTATAACCAGAGGTCGACTGGATCCCGTCAGGTCAGGTGTGTGGAGCAGCGCAGGCTAGGAAAGGAAGCACTGGCCCGGGTCCACTGCTATCAAGACCATTGCGTCTTGCTGGGGAGAACTAATTGATTTTGCTCTTTTCCCTTGGCAAGGGGTCAAGCTAAAGCCCCGCTCTGGGGGAGTGGGTAACGGAACGAGCGGCCAACTGCACTAACGAATGTGTGACATACCTTCATGGTCTGGAGTCACACAGCCTTCTGAACACAGAAAGACTGTTCAACGAAGAGCCTACCAGAGGTTTGTAAAACCTTAAATTGCTACAACAGCTGAGAGAAGAGAACAGTTCTACTGAAAGGAAATTAATGAACAAGTGTCAAAATGGACAGTTGGTGTCAATTCCTAGAGGATTTGGAAGTGAGAAGTGGACCTGAGGAAACCATGTTAGTAGAGCCTGGGTTTGTATGAAAAGAAAATCATACTTCACCAAATATCCATCACAGGAGTCATGCTTGTCACAACCCGCATTAGTCTGTGTTTAGTAGAAAAGAATGCTTTATTATGGACTCTGTAAGCATCTTAGTTTGGTGATCTCCAAAAATATATGACTGTTTTCTTGGAAACAAATTTAGAAAGAAATTCTATACTCAGCTAATGTGGTAATTCGTGGAATGAAATGTATTCAACACTTTGAGACAGAAAAGATGCTTTTAAGCCCAAACTATCTTTTTTTTTTTTTTTTGCAACTTTAAGAACAAAGGATAGGCAGTAGCAAACAGAAATTAGATATTTTTAAACTTTTATAAGGATAGATTGATGTTAAATAATCAAACACAGTAGATGAAAAACTAGAAAAATATCACACAATAGTAGTTCTTTTTGAAAACATGCAAAGAGCTACTCTGAAAGCAGATATGATACACCTTTTACTGTTATATAAGAGTATTCAATTCTACCACAGAGTACAAGAGAAGAGAACAAGACGAGTGGATGAAGCTAAATATAAAAGCAAATGGCTGGAAAAACAGTTTAGAAATAGATAAAGTACAGCCTATGCTTGTCAACATTGAAAAGGACAGAAGGCCAATTAAGCATCAAATAACCAAATACTCCTGAGATATCCAATACACAAGAAGTTTTCAACTGACCACTCACTGGTGAAATCCAGTTTGCTCCACCTACATTAAAGCCATCCCCAGCAGACTGTAGGTGAGCTACACCTAGTTCCGAGTAGGTGTATAGAGCATCTGTATATTGGTCCAGCCACCTTACATGTGCTGGAATCCTTGCTCACCCTCAATTCTAGTCCTTGTAACTACTGGAAGTTGGGCAGATTGAAGGCGGGAGGGAGAAAGATAGGACTTCCCACGCGCTGCTTAACTAAAGACTTGGATAGCATGGTCTCCGCATCCCACTTCAACCTTATCTTATGTGTGCTAAACTGCTCCGTTTTGCTCTTTCCTTCCTACTGCATAGTCTGAAACAATCAAAGAGAGCATGGGTTTCAAGCATTTGAACCTGATCATCAATTGCGTGACCTCTGGGACAGGCTGCCTGTACATGGCACTGCACACGGAAAATACCATTGCATCATTCGTTCCCCAGGGGACAACACATGTCCAAATCTCTGCGAACAGCTATTATCACCAGTGCCTCTTTTGGTGGCTCTGCTAGAAAAATGGACCTTACCCTACAGGTTGCCAAATGAATACTCAAAGGTCCTCTGAGCTAGTTTGCCCCTAGACTTTTTTTCCCACTGAAAACTTCACTTCCAGTGGTCACTGCAAGAAGGTTCAGAATAAGAACTTTTTGATGATATAAATCATGGCACTAATAGCCAGAATTCAGTTGATAAGCATGTGATCTTGGGCAAGTAGATTAATTTCTCCTTGCTTTTGCTTTATTCCCTCTTTAAAATGGTGACATATCGTACTTGGTTAAGACACGTGAAGATGTCATGCAATCCGTTTATTTAAAGTGCTTCGGCACAGTGCCTGCCACCCCCCCCCCCCCAGAATTGAATAGTGGCTATGTTACAAAATACATATAACAACTTTTTATTCTATATTCTAGAATTTTATTCAATTCTAGAATATTATAGTGTCAGATAGCTTTAAGTCTCATGAGAGTTTATAGTTAAACACAAGAAAATAAAAAAATAACTTAAACGACTTAATAAAAAGATTATACTTATGCGGTGAAATTACATAGCATGGCTTTTCCAATCACAATATCTAGCTCGGACCTCAAAATGAAGGAAGATAAAACTTAACATGATTGATTTTTATGTGACTAACAATACCCCGAAATCATAATTCTTGTGCTTAAAAAGCACCGGGTGAATACAATTTGAACTTTTTATAACTTTTGGTGTGTTTTTATCCTGACTATCCTAAAAGCTAACATATATTATCTTAAGACAGAATGTCTGGGCTGCTGAAAAAGTGTGAAACGTATGTGTACATCTGATTAAACAACTTTTTTCCTAAACCGGTGGAAACACTTTATGGAATAAATGTGTTTGTACAGTGGTGGCTATTTGTCACAGGAGGCTCTGACATAGGCATTAAGGCACCAACTATTTTGGACAATATGTCATAACCAGCCAGTTGGAGAGCAGTAACAAAATACTTGGCTAACCATTCTATACTAGAGACATCTGTTTAGCTTAGCAAGCTAGTAACACCAGATCCTACTGTAATTTGGATCATCTGAATATCACGATCCACTTGGTTTCTGAAAGAGGTAAACAACACTGAAACATCATTCTACGTATCTTAGACGTTTTAAAATTAGTTTCATGGACTATCACGGAAAAATGTTTATGTAATATTTTAAACGAAAAAGGCAATAGATACATATTGCTTTATATTTATGCTCTTAAAATAATACGAAATTTATATTAGGTGATATTATATAAAAATTTTAGCCATATAAAAAACAAAATAGCAAAGTATGATTTATTCAGACGGCATGTAGATGGATGATTTTTTCCTTTTCTTCAATCAAAAGTTAAGTAATACAATGCCAACTTGTATTGCGGGTTTATTATGTGCTAGACACTGTATATTAAGTGGGCATTAACATTGTTTTCATCATTAAAACCACCTTATAAGCTAATACTAATTCCATTTTATGGACTGGCTAAGACTTAGAGAAGTTAAGTAACTTGCCCAAGGTCAAATATTAGCAAGTGGCAGAGCTGAGATCTAACAGTAAACCCCGTATTTGTAACAACTATAATTATCTTTAAAGAAAAAAGGCTACTTGACATACCCTGCAGTCTGTTCATTGTTCTTATCTGTGAATAGAGACTAAGCATCTACCCTATTTTTCTGGGAAGGAGGGTGACCAAACTGATCTGATTTGCCTGGGAATTTCCCAGTTTTAGTTCTGAAAACTGGAACCTCCTGAGTATTTGTCATAAGCAAACCTTTGCCAGTTGGTGACCCACAGGGAAGGAATACGTAACCTGGAAACGTTCCAATAGTTCACTAATTTTGCTCTCAAACTGATAAATCAGAATGAAAATAGGGAAAGTGCAGAATTACAAGGAGAAATTTTTTAAGCACCAAGGAAAGCGGGTTTCTCAGGTAGCTTTTGGTGTCTCTTTCCCTGGAAACTGTGCCTAAAAAATAAATGAGCAGCAGCTTCTTTCAGAAGCATTTTGTATCTAGCATGTGAACTGAACCCAGGTTTTCGTGGAAGTTGTGTTCTCTTCCCAAATGGGAGAGACCGAAGGGCAAAAGCAAAGAGTGAAAAAATATATTTCTTGAAAAATCGGAAGAGCGGCCTCTCTGGTTCCTCCTTTGCTTGGCTCAGACACAGTTCTTCAAAGCTGTATGAAAAAAGGCAGCTGCACAGCAGCCTCGGGGGTCCAGATCCAGCCCCATGTCTCTGCACAACTTCTCATGGCCACCTCTGGAAGGTGCAGAGGATCCGCCTTTAAAATCTCTCCTCCTCCTCGGCTTGGTGTGTGCCCCTCCCCCTGTCCTCTGAAGGAACTCGAATGTTCTGTCCGTTTAAGTGCAAACTATTTTTACCCCAGTGTTCGGGAATCTCTGGGCACAAACTGTCTGCAGATTAGGTAAATTACAGGTGCAGGGATTCATGTTACTCGCTGAGCGGGCGTGAGTTTAAAGCATTAAGCTGCCTCTTCTGCATCTTCCCTTTCGGTCAGCGGACCCCCCTTCCCCTTCTGTTCCGGCAGGGCCACTGACGGCCTTGCTGGCTGATCCTTCCCCTGAAGGCTGGACTTCCCTGCTGCTGTTTCTTTCTCTCCCTCCCCTCCTCCTCCACCCCCTCTTTCTTTTACCCCCTCTTCTCCTCTTTTCTTTTCACTGCAAACCAAGTATAATTATTTCAGGTCTGGCCCTCAGTTCTCCTTTCTCAGTCATAACCCCACTATCCAACAATATAGCCAAATTCCTTAGACACAATCCTCAAAAATCTCTTCCCCAGTTTCTGACTAACCCTGTGTCTGCTTCTTCCCTGAGCTTCCTCCCACTGTCAACACCACCCCATCCACAGGTTTGCTTAAAAGCTTCACATCTGCTCCTTGGAAACACCAACCCACTATCTCAGGAACTTCTGTCCCCAGACCATCCTTGTTCAAGCTCCCTGGTCATGAGAGACGGCTCACTGTTATACTTTCATGAAGAACCCCATTCTTTTCCTCCCAAGTTCCTAGTTCAGGGGGTCGTTTGTGTGATTTTTAAACTAGTGTCTGCCCTAACAAAGTGGAAATTTGTTGAGTACATAAATACATGAAACACTGTTATGGAGTCACTGGTTTTAATGCTTCTACTTCCATTACACCGTTAACAAATACACATCCCTAAACTTGTCCTAAACATCCGTATTAACAAATCTGGGTATTTCAATTAATTCTCTTCAATTTAGAGGCCTTATGAATTCAGTAGGGGAAGGAAGGAAATTAAAATTTGTTGAGTGCATATGCCATAACCATGGATTCAACATACATTTTTCTCTTTTGGACTAACAAAAAAACCTGTGATATATGTATGATTATGCCATTTGATATCTTAGAAAAGTGAGGCTTGAATGTATAATTAAGAATGGCTAGAACTTAGATTGTAGCTTAATCCAAAACTGTTTTTCTACCACCTTCAGCACGTTCCCAAAGGCTCAGAGATAAAATCCACCATTGGCTGAGCTGGCTATAATCCTTTTCCTCCCACTCCTTCTCACAGAGAAGAAGAGCTGGACATGTTCAAGCTTTTGCGGAGAGGATAGGCAGAAAATGTGTTTACAAGTAACTGAGCAGGAACTACGAATAATGAGTGGTGAACTATTTGAAAACTAGCAATTCTACCAATAACTTATTTTCACATGTTGTTATGAATGAACTCCAGGCCCCTGAAGTGATTATTGCTACTTAATATTACTCTTCTCTTATTATGATTTACTTTTTCCATACTTAAAAAATGTATTTTGAACTGTTTAAAGCTTGGAAGATAAACCTATTTTGAGCACTTGTCAAGATCTGTGTCTCCCAAGTTGTACTGAGAAATAATGTAATTGCAATTACAGGCATCTCATATTTTGTAAACAGTTCTGAGTTCCAAGAGTTCACTAGTTAGTTGTTTGGAATCATTGTGTATTTTCCCATTACCTAATCTAATTTAAAAAATGGTTATTTCCCAAGCTGGCATTTCCTTTTTTCTTTCTTCCCATCCCTTTCCCAACCCCCAAAACAACAAAAGAGGGGAAAAACTCTATTCGAACAAGAGTCATGACAACACTAATTTTATTGGGCTGAGTTCTAAAGAATGTTGTGTAAGGGGCTTTGTAATTTAATAAGAAGTGACCATTCACTAGTGATGCCGAATTCACACAAGAAACACCACCCCTGTCTGAGAGGCTGCTCTTGATCGGCACCCCAAAGCTCATTCTACCTCTTTCTAGAATCTTCCCTCTCTACATTTTCAACTGGCAACACTTAAATAAGGGAAAAATAAAGGAGAAAGAGCACACTTTGATATTCCTCAGCAGGTTCGTGATGTGCAGATTCTCATATCTTACCGATGCCTCTTAAAATCACTGGGGAGTCTAAGAATGGTATCACCTTAACGATTACATTTCTCACCCAAGAAACAACATTCCTGAGAAGTGCTGTTTTTGGGATTTCATTTTTTCCTATACCTAATTGCAGTAATAAAAATACTTTTATGGAGTATGTGATCTTTTTGAAGTGATTTCACATTAAAAAAAATTATCATGACCTTGGAGAACGTGATGTCTTTGCTACTACATACTTTACGGGTGGAAATCTGAGCTATGAAGGTTGGCGAAATGCCCACAGACCCCAGGTGGTTGTGATCTAGGCCTTCCACACCCCGATCCCAGGGCTCCTTCTCCCACTTTTCACTGTTTAGTTAATTCTGCTCACCCTTCTAGGCTCACACTCCGTAAGAAAAGAGATCATTTTTTACCACTTTATTCTTAGCACCCTGGACACTGTCTGGCTCTTAGTAGGTACCCAAAAATACTGAATAAATGAATTTCAGGAACTGTTATCTTAATCTCAGCGACAGTGCTGTATAATTTTACTTGTTAAAAATGACGTTTCTAATTGCGTTCACATCATAAGAGAGAGTGAGATTAAGAGCACAGGGCAATTTTCCATAACAGACATTAGACTATTCCCTACATTCTTGGAGCCTCCAACCTGCAATCTTAACTGCTGATATTAGCAACAAAGGGACTGGCAGCAATAGGAGAAAAATGTCACAAAAGCATTGGCTTCCTATGATTCCCTGTGCCTCCTACTTTTCCAAAAACCTCAAAACAGTTCTCACATGTGATAAGAAATTATTCAGCTGCACAATAACAAAAACATAAAAACGGCATAAAATGTCAAAACTTAACATCCGAGGTGGTGGTTTAACAGAAAGAGATTATGATGCCTTCGCTTCTGGAATATGTGACTTTAAAATGTAACTAGTTCCTACATTGTCTAACTAGTGAGTCAAGGATGTTGTCTTCAGTCTATTCATTTAAAAAATTAAATCATATTACATACAGCCGATAATTATCACTGCTTAGAGTAGAAGAAGACTATCTTACGTAGAGTGTTTCAGGCACTGACTGTGAAGGCCAAAGTCAAAGTTGACTGATCCCCAAAGGCAGTTATAGTTTGGAAGGACTCCTTCTAGAGCGCTGGGAGAGGAAGGGAAGGGAAGGGAAATAAAATAATACAATTTTTTAAAGAGAAAAAATAAATCTGCCACAGCTGTGCTTTATTTCCTTCATAAGAAATGGTCTTAGCCTTGACGTAACTTCATGAATGAAACGATGACTAATGTTCATCAAGCAGCTACTCTAAGGTTATATGCTTCAGATGGATGGTGCCATGTGATCAAATTCTCGCCACAATTCTATAAGGCAACCACTGTTAGCTTGAAGAATTCCAGACCTAAAATTGCCCATGCGCACAGAGACAGACATTAACTCAGCTGGAACTCCAAGGGCCATCCTTGGAATTCGGGGGTCCCGCGCCTCATCCTCATCTGGACTGTCTCCCCAGCCATCAGACTTGTGTGTAACGGGCAAGCTTGCAGCTAAACAGTCTATGCCTTGGTTGCCGCTTTTCCCAGCTGAATCCTATGCAGCCCCTTATTTAGAGTCCGTGGATAGTGAGAACGCAGGTGAAAAAATCCCTGAGCCCACAGCGTGCAGAGGCACCGTGGCGTGATGCACTGAATCTTGGATCATCAAATAGCTACAGTGTGAGTCTTGTTTCCACTAAAACTATGTTTAAAGAGGCGCTATTACCCGTCTTACATCCCCATTTTCAGTCCCACCCCTTACCTTCTGGGCACTATGGCTCCACCAAGGTGGGTACACAACTCAGATCTTCGTTGCCACCCTCCCAAAAAAGATAGCCAAGGAAGGAATCTGAGCACCCTCCAGCCACCCCTTCCAGCTCAGCTCTGAAAGCACCACACAGCCTTAGTTAAAGAGAGGAAACAGATTTACCTGCTGCTATTGAGGCTGAGGCCTGAAAGTCATGTATAACCTTTGAAGGACTGTAATGGTTTTAATCACAGGAATAGCATCTTTGTGACAGGCAGGAGAGAGAAAAGAGCTGAGCCACTCTGCAAATACGAACCAAGCTATTTTGGAGCAATGGCTACTGCCTTTGAAATCTTTCATCATGGGTCTATACTTAGAATTCAGATGAGCCTTGGGGAGGGGAAGGGGGCAGTGTTAATCCCCGGTTGTTTTGAAGTTGTCCATGTAAGCAGGTTAGCATCTAAACGGTCCCAAACCGAAGCATTCGATGCTGTGTGGAAATCATAGGATTCTGCGTATTTTGTTTTAACCTGTTCTGCACAGAGGCTGTCACATCATTCTGGGGGTGACACTTCTCAGTTTCCTTTCAAACTAGACGTTCTAGAGAGCACTGGCTGTAATCACACTGAGAGACTGATGGTCCATGACAGCTAAAAGTTGGATTGAGTTTCAGGAGCTACTATATATAAAGCTGGGGCGACTTATGTCACCGCACTAATTAAATGCCATCTGGGTGGCTCCTCTGGGTTTTTGAGCCCATCACCCAGTTCAGACCGAGTCAGAGGCCAAGGAGGAGAACATGATGATGGACCTTTTTGAAACTGGCTCCTATTTCTTCTATTTGGACGGGGAAAATGTTACCCTGCAGCCCCTAGAAGTGGCAGAAGGCTCTCCTTTGTATCCAGGGAGTGATGGTACCCTGTCCCCCTGCCAGGACCAAATGCCCCCGGAAGCTGGGAGCGACAGCAGTGGAGAGGAACATGTCCTGGCGCCCCCAGGCCTGCAGCCTCCCCACTGCCCCGGCCAATGTCTGATCTGGGCTTGCAAGACCTGCAAGAGAAAATCTGCCCCAACCGACCGCAGGAAGGCGGCCACTCTGCGCGAGAGGAGGCGGCTGAAGAAAATCAACGAGGCCTTCGAGGCACTGAAGCGGCGGACTGTGGCCAACCCCAACCAAAGGCTGCCCAAGGTGGAGATCCTGCGGAGCGCCATCAACTACATCGAGAGGTTGCAGGACCTGCTGCACCGGCTGGATCAGCAGGACAAAATGCAGGAGCTAGGCGTGGACCCCTTCAGCTACAGACCCAAGCAAGAGAATGTAAGCCCAGACGCCGCCGGGGCAGGGGAATGCAAAAGCTGATTAGACGCCTTCCTTGGGGCCTTTACTTCCAGCTGCTCGTCTTGGTTCCCGTCCCCCTTCCTCGACCCCGCCCTCTCCCACCCCGCTCCCCCTCTAATGAACCCCCACTGACCCGTGAACACGGGGTGCCTGCAACAGGCAGGAAATCTGTACTTGGCCCGAGGAACCAGGGGAGACACCCCCCAGCCCCCGGAACGTTGCTTTTGCCTAATCTGCTGCCTCTCTCTTCCTCCAGCTTGAGGGTGCGGATTTCCTGCGCACCTGCAGCTCCCAGTGGCCAAGTGTTTCGGATCATTCCAGGGGGCTCGTGATGACTGCCAAGGAAGGTAAAGCAAAAGGGCACTGGGCCCCGCAGGAGACCATCCCGGGAGGGGGCTGGGTGCTCGCTGGGGGCAGAACGCCCCGGGCGCCTGCGGGAGCCGGTCCCGCCCCGCGCGAGCCGAGAGCGGAGGCGCCCTCGAGCCGGGCGCTCCCGCCGCGCGCACCGGCGCCCGCGCCCAGCGGCACCGCGGGCGGCTCCCTTCCGTGGGGTTATGTTTGTGTGCGTGTGTGTGTGTTTTTCTGCGCCCAGGAGGGACAAACATTGATTCGTCAGCCTCGAGCAGCCTTCGGTGCCTTTCTTCCATCGTGGACAGCATTTCCTCGGAGGAACACACGCTCCCCTGCGTCGAGGAAGTGGGGGAGAAATAACTCGCGGCCGGAGACGGTCTCCACGCAGCAGCAAAAGCCCACCCTCCTCCTCCTCCTCCTCCTCCGCCTAATCCTGTAGATGAGGTCACGTTACGTGAATATTTAGGAACCCTGACTCAGGAGCTCACGAAAGGGAAGGGGACATCTTCGCAAAGAAACTTCTCGGAAGCTGTTGCGCACGCTCGGAGGAGAAGCCTCGCAGCCTTGGGCTTTTCTTCGGCGAACTGCGAGTGGCTCAGATCTACAGCAGCCTTGGTTTTTGCTGGGTGGGCTCTGTAACATATTTACGTTTCCTATGGTGATCCTTTTGTGCCCTGTGCAAAAGAAGTTCATTCCTGTCTAAAGCAAAGTGGGAACGTCGCAACTGTTAGTGGGATTGAATGTATTTTTGTAAATAATCTTAGTACTTTCATTTTTTTATGTCAACCTAAGAAATATATTTTAAACGTGGAGTGACGTATTGTATACATAGCGTGCAAGGATCCTGGTATTGTTATATTAAAAAGATAAGTTTCTATATGAACAAAGGTGGTCCTAATTTAATTCGGCTGAAAAAAAAACAAAACGTGTTTGAGGGCATAAACAAAGGTGAGCCACACGTTAATTTAGACACCGACCAAGCCCACTTAGTCTGGGTGTTTACTTAGGGGCTAATTTAAAGGGAGGAAAAACGGTTCTTCTGTGTCTGAATTACATTGTTCATTTTCTGTCTCACGTAGACCTCAGACTTGTGGTTAGAAGGGAGGACTCTCCAGAAGGAATCTGTCCATTTTCCTTTCATCAGCATCCCTTTCCCTTCTGTTCTAACTGTCCTGTACCTGACCATCTGGGCAAGGTTTACATTCCCAAAGTCAACACCGGAATGCGCAATCCAGGAAAATCTCACTGCTGCGCCAGATCACCACCCAAAATTCTGTGTACTTGCCTTGAAAAGTGTCAACTAATTTAGCCCGAATTACTGTCCCTCTCTGACCTTACAGGCCCAGCCCTTCCTGAAGAAGCTGTCACATGGAGCACCAGGGGCCACAGGGGCCTCTGAGCCTCGTCTGCGGTCCTCCCCTGGTTTTCTTGAAGGAGACTGGTGGCTGGAAGACGAATAGTGTCAAGGCCCCTTGTGGTTCGGGCTTGTTTTCCAAATAGCAAGATAAAAGAAAGCCACGGTTGGTCTGGGGAGGTGGGGTGGGGACGCTGGAGGAAGGGAGAGGTGAGGGTTAAATGGCTGAGGGCAAAAGACAACACCACACATGAAACCTCTTAGCTGGACCAAAGAGCGAGGCCCCAGAGGGCCTTGAAGCCTCAGGAGCGCCTTGCGGTGAGGATTTTACAACGTGTGCCAGGTTTGTTTATCCTGTCGCGTCAGAAAGAAACGACCACCAAGAGTCACAGTGGGAAGGGAAGGAGAGGAGAGGGACACATCATTTCTTCACAACTGCTGCTTCTCTCTGACATTCTGGCACTGGCACTGCCCCTGCCCTTAACTGCTTACTTCACTCTTTCTCCCCACAGCGAGTCCTCAGTTCAGAAACGTGAACATCAAACCTACTCAGCATCTCCTGGCCCAACTTTGCTTCCAAACGCTCAGGTCTGGGCCTTGTTGCCACCACAGAAATTCCAGATGCGGCCGTAGACGGCGCCCCCTGCAGGCGTGGTGCAGGGCGTTGCCCTGGAGCCTTTCAGGAGGCCTCTTCCAGGGGACAGTAGGGCGTGTGGATAACGACAGTCTCCTAAAATGACTTTAACAAGAGAAGGCGTCAGAGAGCAAACAGATAGTGGCATACATTGCCTCTCAAGAGTGTGAGAGAAGCAGCCGGGGAGCATCAGTGGGGGGAGTGTTCCTGGAAGCCAACCTGCCGAAGTTCTGTGCCTCTGGCTGGACTGAATCTTGGCTGCTCCCGCCTAAACCTGGGGCTACCACCTTCCCCTCTGTGTCCCGTGTCCTAACTTATAAAATAATGGGATGACAAAGATGGTGCCTAATTCCTGAGGTGAAGAAGATTCACGGAGATGAAGTGCTTACCCAAGACGGGACACGAAATAAACATTACATGTTAGCTGTTTTATTTTTCATTAGTAAATTTAAACTGACCATCAGGAGATTTTTTCCTTCCACCAAAAGCCACAGATCCTTCAGATGTAGTTTTTTAGCTTTTTTCTGTGGGCTCTGGCTGGGAAAGTGTTAATAACAGTGCGATAAGCAGCAATACAGACAAGCCATTCTTAACGCTTTACCTATTAATTCCTGTAATCCTACAAAGACCTGTGAGAGAAGTACGGTTCTTGGGAGAAAAGTATATTTTGGAACAGAGAGGTTCTTGCATTTCTAAGTATACACCCAGGATTGGAAGCCAGTCAGCATCAATGCCTTCAAGCTTGCTCTCTGAATGGCTTACGCCTCCTGAAAGAGAAGCCTTGGGAAAGAGAAAGTCTGTAGAATAATTTGACTCTCTCCGACAACTGTTTTCTAAAAGATCTTTTTCAAGCGTGATTAGCCAGTAAACTCCAAATTAGAGCAGTCATTTAAGTAATAAGAGATATGTGGTCAAGCATTTCAAATTATCCAATCACAACACGTGTGAATAAAGAGGTCTCAGTGATGTGTATACCTACTCATCATGCTTATTACATATCTATATTTTTTCCTTAAAAACAAGGATTTTCCCTAAAATGTACAGACACACACACACACACACACACCCTACCTTAAAAAATCACATTCATGCCACAACTGAAATCAGACAGCATAACTGACAAAGTGACCTCATTTACTTTATAACTCGTGTATACTTATAATAAGATTTGTGTTATAAATTGCTCAGCAGCAGAATGCTTTTATCAATTCATGGACTTTACTTGCTGATAGATTTTATTCAGTCTTTGCAATCCAAATCCTCCCTATCTCTCTTAGCTGAGTAACTTGAGAAATTGTTTGGAATAAGTTTGCCTATAGACGTCTCTTCACTAAATAGAGCAAATATTTCCCAAAGACTTCATGTGACCTCCACTGCTGGAGCTGACATGTCCGGCTTTCCAATGAAATCCTTGGTGTGTTTGCAATTAAAATGTTTTTATTTGATATTAACGATGATAATCTTGTCTAAGGCCAAAGCCAAAACAAACAGGGCTGTGGAAACAGAAAATCAAGATGCTAATGACTCGGTAAAAATAAGCAATTTTTTGGGTTTTTTTTTTTTTTTTGAGATTTAAACGGCCTCTTTCCAGAGACAGGCATAATGCAGAAAATACTGAGTGATTTTCTCTTTTATGTTATTATAGAACTAATTTGTAGAATGTCAAAGGCAGCTTTCTCTAATCAGCACACCTGGATCATGGAGTTTCAAACCTGTATGTAGTAGAAATCCACTCATGTCAGACTCTTTCTTATGTTTGGTTGGGATGGGGGCGGAAGTGTGGTGCTAAAGGCAGTGTTCCCAGCTACGCTTGGGAAAGAAGAAGAGAAACAAGTCTTGGCTTTTGCCAAAGTGGCCTCTGTCCCTGTTAAGACACTTTTAAAATTCCAAGTTCGAATTTACCCATCTATGCTTTTCTTTTAGTAATATTTTATCCCTTTTATTCATCTCAAAACCTTACAATACTATATCTGGAAGAATACTTTTTTTTAAAAAAAATTAGTTTAAACTTTGAAGCTCTCATTTCCTAATCTAATGCATTTCTACATCAGCAATAACATGGGATTTCCTCAAAGGGCCCAGCCACAAGACATTGCTCCAAAAGACTCCTCTCCTCGCCCCTTGAAGCCAAAAGAAGTGTTACAAAAGACCACCCTCCTTCCTAGAGGGGTCATGTGGACACAGCAATTTTTTCACAGGCCTAGTTCAGAGTCAGCCTGTGAGATGGAATGCCTACACCATGTGCTGGAACAAAGATAATGCTGCAAGGACTGGCTACTTTCTCTACTCTCAAGGCTGCTAAACATCCTAACTTAGGCCTTTGATCTCTCCCGGGAGTCTTCGAATTCAGGCAGAGGCCAATGTCTTCCTCAGCTGTCTTCTCCACACATTCTTCCAGCAGCTTTGGCAGGTACTGATGTGTTTACTTAGGTGTGCCTGGTTTCCAGAGCTCACAGCAGTTTGAAATTGTGTGGCACCTTATTAAGTCAAATATAATAAGCTAAAGGTTTAAGAACAACTCCCTTCGTCCAGGAGTTAATATGAGCCTCAGGTAGAGGAAGAAGTGAACTGAAATGAATTTATCTTCCTAGGTATATTTGGTTTCTCTTGCTAAGAGAGGCATGAAGAATTTTCAGTAGTGCAGAGTTCCTAGGGTGGGCAAACTTTACTAGAAAAGGAAGCTCTGAGCATCATTTTGCGGGTGTGGTCTCTCCATCAACACTAGGATAGTTGCCAAAATGCTTAAACTAAAATACGTTCTACTTAAAAAAAAAAAAAAAGGTTGATGATTGCTTAGAAGAGCTTAAAAGATCTTTGCAATTACAACCTGCTTCTAAATCTAAATTGTAAGAATATTAAGCATGTGTTTAGTTTTCCTCAGAATGTAAACTGCCCCAAAGAAATTTCCTTTAGAATGCTATCTACTTCACCAGAACCTTGGGGTGCAGGCACTTATAACACCCAGCTGGGCTGAGTCTTCTTCTCATCAGCCTGCTGCCACACTTCCCTGGTAGTCAATGTTGGGGCAGCATTTCTAACAACGTGTTTACATGTTAAACAGGTGTGAGTTTTCTCTGCATGGAAGAAATCAACTTCTCCAGAGAAATAGTGGAAAACACTGTATTTGCATCCTTTTCCATGAGGGCTAAAAGCCATTCTAGTCTGATTCTGAGTAAAAGAGGCCTTGATTGTAAAAGACCTTTTCTGAAAAAGTGATTTTTCACTTTTTTTCACATTTCTCTGTTCATGCTTCTCGCTCGGGGGAAAAAAAAAAAGTTTTTTCTCTATCTCACTCATTCAGTTTCCCCTTTTTCCTTCCCCCCTCTCACCTGAGAAAAGAGCAGGGACTCTGCTGAATTGGGGCAGCCCAGCTGTGAGTCGCGGGCTTCCTTCTTTGTGTTCCACCTCCCAGTGTTTTTATGTCTTTCTCCTCTCGCCTCTGACAGAGGCTTAAAAGTTTTGTCTTGTTTTTAAACTTTGGGGCTCTGAGATCCCATTTGCAGCACTGGGGTCCCCAGGGTCCTCCACGCGGGACCCTGTGGCCCCCTGGCAAGTCCCATTAAGCCGCCGGGTGCTGGTGTTTTCTCGGCTTCGTTAGTTCCACTCCTCCTCGGCACTTGAGTAAATTTGTTTGGAGATCACCTTACCAAAGACAGCCCTACCCTCTGAGAACCACCGTTCCGGACGGAGCCTCCTGAGTGACAGCGTCTTCCCAGCCTGGGAGCGGAGCAGAGGGACCGCTGTCGCTGTCGGGGAACCGGAGCTGCTGCTCCGGAGCGCGGAGGACCGTGCACTGAGCCCAAACTGACTGAAGAAGAAAACAAAGGAAATTCACCTCCAGGAGCACAAGCTCTCCAGAGGGGGATGCCTAGTTTCCAATTCTGTGTGGCGTGGGGCAAAGACTTACTCCTTGGCCTTAGTTACCTTCTTTTGATGATGGGTCCAGTTGCCATAGAATTGGTGGAAGTCATGCACGAGGGAATATATGGAAAGGGCTGAGCACAGGGCTTGGCAAATAGAAAACTCCCGATTGTTTGCCAGAAATATCCCATGCGGAGCAGTCTGGGGACAAAGCACATTAGGTGCCTGGTGGAAAGAATTAGCTGAAAGGCAAGCAGAAGCAAGACTTGCATCTTCCACTGCAACGTGAAAAAGCACGGTTATTTGGGCCCGAGTCTTAAATCTGCACAGGACTCTGTTTTAGCTTCAGCCAGCGTGTGAAACGTCTGGACTCCACAGCCAAAGGAAAGAGTACTATGGCTGCTGACCAGAACCTGTGGGACTTGGGCTGAGAGTTCCTGGATGTGAACACCTACCCTCTACTGTGTTTCAGAGGGAGCAGTGAGCAGGCTTTGGAATGCTGCCACCTGTCTGGATGGGTCCGACAGGAACTTAACGCTTTTATCTGGCGTAGCCCTGGGTACATGCATCCACTTGGTAATAGTCTTTGTTAAAAAGCTGCAGATGAATTTCCCACTGGCCAATTACGTAGCCCATTGATTTGAAAGAGAAACAGATTTGTGACAGGTGGGTGGTGGGTGGTGGTGGTGGTAGTGTCTTTGTCTCAGGGGTGACAGAACTTGGGAGAAGGGACAGTGCGCTTGTTTGCAGCAAACCTCTGTGACACACCCTCCCACCTCTGGTTTCTGGGGCCTTCACTTTGGACCGATTTCACCCTGATAATGTGAATACTTCCCTGGTCTCTGTAGACTGGAAATCTGCCTGCCAGGGTTGTTTTCAGAGAATAAGTTTAGGAAAAAGTAATAAAAAAGCCATCTCCCCCAGCCTCCAGTAGGTTCAGAGTCACAACAGATACTGGACTCTGATGACCAAAGATCAAGGTGAGAACCCCCCTCCTCTTTTAATGAGGACGCGAGCCCCGGTTCAAAACCTCGGAATACTTAGGTCTATTTGTGCAGATGTGAAGTAATAGTGTTTTTTTCCACAAATAAAGAGCACCTCCCCACTCCGAGATTCGGTAGTGAGTTAAGTAAGGCTGGAGGAAGACTGACAAAAGCGGATTAATAGGTTCATTGTCACTTAAATGCAGCCCTCCCCGCTCGCCTTCCAACCAGCAAAGTTTCAAAGACCCTGCTGTGAAGGCTTTTGTCGCCAAAGTGTGTGAAGTTACGCGGTTTGGACAAGTAGGAAATTTTACACGAGTCAAGAAGGATTGCTGCGCCGGCAGCTGGGACGCATCTGTAACGGTGTTAGTTTGCCTGAAAGCAGAAAATTAGCGACCCCAAAGCCCAGCTCGGCTGTTTAGTCTGTGGAAATGACAGGGCGGAGCAGAGAGGGAGAAAGGAGACGCGCCCCCGAAAAGGGAGCTCGCCTTCCAAAACGGGGTTTCTTAGAACACACAGCTTAGAGGTGCAGTCAGTGGGGCTCGTCCGCCCGATCCGGGGCCATCCAAGGCCTGGCGCACGTGCAGAGCGGGAACGCGAGGGGCCGGCGTGTTCGCGGTCGCCCGGCCCGCCCGTGCCCAGGCCCCTCGGAGGAGCAGAGGGAGAAGTCGGAGCTTCGGAGCGAGCCCGGCCTTGGGGGAAAGAGCCTCTCCGCTCCCCCCAATAACACAGAGCCTACAAAACGGCAGGCTGATGAGAACAGAAGAGACTTAAAAAAAAAAAATCTAGATCCACTCCATTACTGAAAGTGCCATTTCACAATTTTAGTGGGCCGTTATTAGGCCCACTGGGTGAAAAAACAAATTCTTCCCACAACTGAAGTGCATGAAAAAGATAAACATCTAAAAGTAAAGCCATCTCTCCTGTCCCGGATTGAGAAGGCAGGTCAGCTTGTGTCAGCTGAAAGTAGGGAGTTCTATTTACTACTTTTTTTTTTTTTTTTTAATGTGGGAGCAATGGCAAAACGTTGGATTTCCTTCGTTCCTTTGGCCTGTGACACCCTTTAAGCGTCCCTTGATTTGCTCTAGACAGCGCAAGTAAGCGGGGTGGGGGAGCCGTCACCCCGCCCCAGCAGAAAGGCAGTAAAACCATTAGCGTCGAAGGGCCGGTAAACAGCCCACTGTCTCTAGAGGAAAGGCGGAGGTTTGCCCAGACAGCCCCGGCGGGGGTTGCGGTGGGATATGCTAATAGTGCCGGGCCACTGGGGCCGGCCTCCCTCCCCCAAGAACATATAAAGGGCCCCAACCCCAGCGCGGCCGACCCAGGCCGCCAGGCGTCTGCCCCTGTTAATTAGCAGAGCAACCGAGCAGGGAGTTCCGCCCGCGACGTGCCCGCCCGCGGAGGCGCCAGGCCCCGGGCTTCTCCCCGATCTGATCTATCTCGCAGCTGCCCAGGTGCACCGCCCGCCTGTCCGCAGAAGATGGACCTGATGGACGGCTGCCAGTTCTCGCCTTCTGAGTACTTCTACGATGGCTCCTGCATCCCATCCCCCGAGGGCGAGTTCGGGGACGAGTTTGAGCCACGAGTGGCTGCTTTCGGGGCGCACAAAGCAGACCTGCCCGGCTCAGACGAGGAAGAGCACGTGCGAGCACCTACGGGCCACCACCAGGCCGGCCACTGCCTCATGTGGGCCTGCAAAGCGTGCAAGAGGAAATCCACCACCATGGATCGGCGGAAGGCGGCCACCATGCGCGAGCGGAGACGCCTGAAGAAGGTCAACCAGGCGTTTGAGACGCTCAAGAGGTGCACCACGACTAACCCCAACCAGAGGCTGCCCAAGGTGGAGATCCTCAGGAATGCCATCCGCTACATTGAGAGCCTGCAGGAGCTGCTGAGGGAGCAGGTGGAAAACTACTACAGCCTGCCCAGGCAGAGCTGCTCTGAGCCCACCAGCCCCACCTCCAGCTGCTCCGACGGCATGGTAAGAGAAAGCTCGGGACCTCCTAGGCCCTTCTAATCTTTTCCAAAAAACTTTACCTCTCGTTTAAGCCAGGTGTAGCAACCGAATATTCTGATAGTTGGCTGTGGGGGTGAGGAGGCAGTTGCCCTAAGAGAGATGCCCCATTTAGACAGACGCCAGGAAACCGCTGCTGAAGAGCATAATACTTTGCCTCCCAAGTTCTAGGTGAACGTTGCCGGGGGAGGTTCTCATGTGAGACGGGTGGCTGTGAATGATCAGAGGTTTTCTCCATTACTCACTTTACTTCCGATATATACCCCCCGTGGACCCCACCGTACACTAACGTTTAAAGGCAACTGACGGAGGCTCCCCATAGCGCATGGTTTCTAACTCTAGGCAGAAATGGGATGAAACACCCGCATGGCCCCGGTTGCTGCTCTGCTGAGGCCTGGCTGGAAGATGTTGATGCATTCTTTTCAGAGGGTGTCTGCTCTAACGCTGCCAGGTTTTAATGTGTTTTTGCCCTGGGAAAGTGTTCTCTCTCCGAATTAGTGTGGCTTCCTTCCACCCCAATCCATTTTGCATGGTTAACCCAGTGCACGTTGCTGCCGAATTCCACCCCGCCCCTCTCCTTTTCTCCCAGTACAGTGACTGACCTCAGCGCCCTTGCCATTTGGGGAGGCGAGCCCTTCCTAAATCAAGGCAGTGAAGGTGACTGAGAGTGGTCAACTTTCGAAGCTGGAGGGCAAGCACTGCCTCACCCTCCATCAGAGCACCTTTCGCCAAGACCTGAAAACAAATGCCTTCTTTTGTGTCTTTTATTATAGCCTGAATGCAACAGCCCTGTCTGGTCCAGAAAGAGCAGCAGTTTTGACAGTATCTACTGTCCGGATGTACCAAATGGTAAGAACGAACGCCTTTAGAGGAGGTTAAAGACCAGTTCAGCTTCACAGTTCAGCCCATCAAATCAGTCTGTCCTTCCAGGCAGTTATCTGGAGGAAAAGAGAATGGTTTTTACAGGGACTTTTTGGCAGAGCAAAATAAACATCTGCTCAAAATTCCCCTCAGAGATACTCCCATGCACACATACAGGCACATGAGCTTTTGCTTAAAACATTACCGAGGGTGCTTCTCCACTCCCCACCTGCACCCCCATGAACTGCTAGATATATATGTTGCAAATTTCTACACTGGGGTTTCTGTGACCACCTGACCTCTGGGTTTCAAAGGAGCTGACCTGCAGTTCAAAGGGCAACATAAGCAAGTCTACCTATTGGGTTTTTTTTTTTTTTTAAATGTTTTTTTTTTTTTTTTTCCTTGTATCTTTAGTATATGCCACGGATAAAAGCTCCTTATCCAGCCTGGATTGCTTATCCAGCATAGTGGATCGGATCAGCAACTCCGAGCAACCTGGACTGCCTCTCCAGGACCCAGCCTCTCTCTCTCCAGTTGCCAGCACTGATTCTCAGCCTGCAACTCCAGGGGCCTCTAGTTCCAGGCTCATCTACCATGTGCTATGAACTAAAAATCTAGTCTAGACCATTTCTGCCAGGAGTGCCTATTACACAGGAGGAAGGAGGCCCAAAAGGCCCAAAAGCAAGACAACCTGTATATAAACATTTTTTTTTTCAGTTGTAAATTTGTAAATACTATCTTGCCACTTTATAAGAAAGTGTATTTAACTAAAAAGTCACTATTGCAATTAATTCTTTATTTCTTCTTCTTTTCCTTTGTCTTGGCATTAAATATATAGTTCCAATGGTATTATTTCTTATAGGGGCAATTCATCCAAGGTAGCTCGTTGCAATGCTTAACTTATACTTTTTATAAATATTGCTTATCAAAATATTACCTCTGATGTTTAGAGCTTTATTTTTTTCCCCTTTAAAATATTAGAACAAATACTAGAACTGGAAATCAGTTATAGGGAGTTTTAAATATATTTAACTTTTTTGCTTCTCTTTAATCCTTTGGTTATATTGTGTTAAGTAAAAATATAACATACTGCCTAATGGTATATATTTTGATCTTATAAGAAATGCATCTTTTTAATGTAAGCACAAAATAGTACTTTGTGGATGATTTCAAGATGTAAGAGATTTTGGAAATTCCACCATAAATAAAATTGTTTAAATGAAGAATCATTTTGATTTATGATTTTGTTAAAAGAACCTCTAATAGCATTGGCAGTGATTGATACGTTATCTTTGAGCTGGGGCTAACAATACTGAAAGAGTTGGTTTGGTAGATAAAACTGAATATTTATCATCTTATAGACTCAGATTAGCTCTCGTTGGTACCACAGATAAATACACCATATTTCTATGTTAAGCATATTTCAAGGGTGCTTGCTAACTAAGAGTTTTTCCTTTAGCTTAATGTTGTATCATATAAAGTCAAGTTGTGTGCATATGTAAAGGAAACATAATTATTCAGGGCAATAAAATATTTTTAAACAAAAAGAATGTACATTCCATCACCTTAATACCTACAGTACATTAGAAATCATGAGTTAGGTCATATTTATCTACGTGCCTGAAAACATCATGATATATTAAATCATGACCATTGTCAATCAAATACTTCAAGATATTGAGCTGATTTTTTTGTGTTACTAAAGTGCTGGCATAAGGAAATTTACACAAACTAGTAAAGTGAAGCGGACTGCAATTGCCTGCCTCCTTTTCACAGTCTTTTTGATTTTATTAATCATATTTTAATGTGTGTGTACTGTATGACAAACATGTGTATCTTTTCTCATTCATCATTTAAATCTCCTTTAAAGTGACTTGAGATGAAAACAGAACAATGAGGTGGAAAATTAGGTAGTCCATCCTTGGGGTAATTCTCACAGGGATGCCACTGAAAGAGATAAAAAGGAAATATCCTTGAAGCACCTAAATTAGCTCTTCATAGAGAGCAAATAAAGATAATTGTCTTATCCTACAATTTGTACATTAGCTCGAAATTTCTAAATTTCTAATATACAATCACGTATATTTAGCGAAGCATATGGACTCTTAACTAGAGCTTGGCAATCTGCTGTTCTCAGGAAAGTCTGCCCTTCTTTTTGATGTGATTTTTCTTTTGCATGTCCAATCATCAGGCTTAAAGAATAGAAATTATTCCATAAAGGAAAGGGAGAAGAGGGGCAGTATTCCAAAAATATCCTAGCCACTATCACCCTGTTAGCACCATTCCCTGAAATGGGATGCTGACTTGCAGCACACAGATGAGTCTTTCTTTATCCAGGATTTGACACTGTGAGGATTTGAAATGAAAAAAAAAATTTAAGAGGGCATTATAGGAGTTCCCGTCGTGGCGCAGTGGTTAACGAACCCAACTAGGAACCATGAGGTTGCGGGTTCGATCCCTGCCCTCGCTCAGTGGGTGAAGGATCCGGCGTTGCCGTGAGTTGTGGCGTAGGTCACAGACGTGGCTCTGATTCCGTGTTGCTGTGGCTCTGGCATAGGCCAGTGGCTACAGCTCCAGTTAGACACCTAGCCTGGGAACCTCCATATGCTGCAGAAGCGACCCTAGAAAAGGCAAAACACCAAAAAAAAAAAAAAAAAAAAAAAAAGGGCATTATAAAGATTCATATTTAATTTCGACTTCAGTTTGAGTGGTTCACATTTGTTGGACAATGTCTCCTCCTTCTACGTCTACGAAGAAGTTCGAAATGTGTTGTAGTTCTCAGTAGAATTAGAATAAAAGGACCTATGCAAAGACTGTTTTTTAAAGTTCAGTTTTAAAACTGAACAATACTTTGTTCCATTTAACAAAAGTAAGCAGAGAATGTAATGTAATTTTTAAGTCGAGAGAATGAAAATAAATTCTATACCTGCAAATGTGTTTTAAATTCCCAGTTAATATTCTAATGCCTCAAAACATTCGAGTTTTTCAGTGCTCTGGATTCAGTACAGATGGTGATCAAGGTATGATTAAAGACAATATTCTCCATGAGCGCTTGCTCCATTCATCCCATTTCCCACAGACTAGCATTCAAGCCTGGTGTCTCAGGAGTTCCCATTGCGGAGTAGCAGAAATGGAAACAACTAGGAACCATGAGGTTGAGGGTTCAATTCCTGGCCTTGCTCAGTGGATTGAGGATCCGGTGTTGCCGTGAGCTCTGTGGTGCAGGTTGCAGATGCGGATTGCACTGCATTCCGTGTTGCTGCGGCTACATCTCTGATTGGACCCCTAGCCTGGGAACCTCCATGTGCTGTGGGTGTGGCCCTAAAAAGACAAAAGACAAAAGTAAATAAATAAATACATAATGCCTGGTGTCTCTACTCAGTAAACAGCTCAGCACAACACCTCACATGCAGTCATATATACTTTTTTGATAAGGGCCTGTAGGAATTGTTTACAATTGTTCAGATCCAAAAAAATCTCCAGGAAAGCAGGGGAGAGGAGGAAGAGAGACATGATACTGGCAAAATACTCAAGAAAGCTGCTGTATAGCACAAGGAACTATATCTAGTCACTTATGATGAGTGACTAAAAAGAGAAAAAAATGTACATATATGTGAGAAAAATTGTACATATACGTGTGACTGGGTCATTTTGCTGGACAGTAGAAATTGACAGACACTGTAAACCAACCATAATGGAAAAAATAAAAATCATTAAAAATGTTAAAAAAAAGAAATATTCAAACAAGGACAGGATTCTGCCATCTATAAATCCCCTGGAGTGAACAACTGGGCTGACACTAGGCTTATATCACATTCACTTTAGCTGGTGAAAAATATGCCATCAACAGTCAAATTAACAGGAAAAACAAGGAAAATATTCCCTTTCCCACCTGCAACCTAGTGGGGAGGAGGTTCTCAGGAAATGAGTCGAAAGAGACTCCTTTCTCCTCTTTGCTTGAAAAATGCAAGATCACTGGATTACATAGGAAAACTGCATCCAGTAAGGTTATGGGAATTGGGAAGGAGTGTTTGGAAGCAAGCTGCTATATAAATCACAGTCTCTTGATTGCCCCTATTTTTCTCTCTCATTTGAAAAATGCAACTCAAATAAAACTATTGGCTGTATTATAGCCCTAAATTCTTCTTTGAGATGGCATTCCTACAAATGCTTAATCTGAGCGTAGCATTTCCTGAAATTCTCTCTTTGAGGTTACAACAGTTATTTGATTAAAGAAGTAATTTAATTCTCTGACTTTGAGAGGTGGTATTTCTGGGGCTGATATTACAGTACAGATATTTGTAAGTTCAGAAAGTCCCCACTGGGACTTCCCAAATGCCTCATTGGGTTAAGTATCTGGTGTTGTCACTGCAGTGGCTCAGGTTGCTGCTGAGTCAGGGGTTTGATCCCTGGATCAAACTTTGGATCTTCAAAGTGCCAAAAACTTTAAAAAAAAGGAAAGAAAGAAAAGAAAAAAAAAATAGCCCCTATTTATATGGCAAAGTACCCCTGAAAGTGTCACCACTGAATGTTCCCACATTGCCACACAAAAACACAGAACATCAAATTTATTTAAGAATTCTGAAGTGATTTTAGTTGACTTATGATGTTTAACATGGTACACTTGCTAAGCAAAGAATCTAGAATTTAATCCAAAGTCTAAATGGGGTCTAATTTATTAATGTATTGCTCTCTTTTCAATTTTACTTGCCTCACTACAAAATGGGATACATGACAGCTTATAACAAAATGATAGTTACCACTAAAATTATGCTAAAATTTTAAGAAAATAATCCTTTGTAAAGGGAAAAACTAACCAAATCTTATCTCCTTTTATGCTGCTTCATTCACGTCATCACAGATTAAGTGAACACTAATGTTAAACGAACAACTACAGATTATTGAGTGTGCATTATTGTGCAAATAAGCAAACAGAGAATTAAGGAGGTTAATACTTTTCCCAAGAGTACGCTATGTGGGCTAGCTCTTTGGGTCTCTTCACAGCACAGCCGCCAGGAAGCTCAGGATGAGATCACAAGGTTCCCTAAGACTTAGCATGAAAAGCCCCAAAACATTATGTCTATGGCAGTCTTCTAGTCAAGCAAGTTACATAAGTCAGCCTGGAATGAGAGAATTAAGTGAAATTCCACTTTTCAGTGGTAAAAACGGTAAAGAATTTGAAGCCATATTTAATCATTTGATCTGCCGTAATGACTAGTACATTCTTGTAGTCTCCATTTCTTTACCTTTCACCCCTTTCGCTAACTGTAACTGTACCCTGGCCCTGCCTCTATCACTATCCATGGTCACTACAAGCTTCAGCACAGGACTGTTCCAGCCCTGGGCAAGCTGAGACCTCTACCCGGATATCTGTCCCGATCCTTAGACTTGTATATCACACTATACACCCCAAGGACCCCTAGGTTCTTAACATCTCTTGAAGGTCTCAACAGTACCTCCAAGCAAACATGTTCCAAAGTAAGCTCATAATGTTCTGCCTCCCCCGGCCCTGGCACCGCCTCGATCTTGACTCGCTCGGTGAAGGCTTTCGCCAGTTATGTAACCATGACATTTAGGACATACTCCTGACACTTCGGTCTCCCTTACCTCTTGTCTAATGCATTTCAAAACTCTAAAAATGTATCCACCTTAAATTCCTCTCATATCTCTGCCCAAACCATGGTTATCTCTATCCAAGAACACCCTAAAACCTTCTTAACTCACCCCTGCCCCACCACCAATAACTTCTTGGTGTCTCCCATTTCTGGAGACAGCATCCAAGTTTTTCTTTGGGGACTGTCCCTCTTCTTTTCTCAGGTCGCAGGGTTCAGTTGGGACTGCCTGTACCTCCAGAAATGAGCCAGTGTGTCCCTTCCTTGGCCATGTGATTGGGTCCCGGATGTACATGTGACACGTTGTTCAACGGGTGTCAGTCCTGAGGTATTTGGAACTATAGGAAACAAGAAATTCTCTTTCTTCTGGGGCAATAATAAAAGAGGTTTTTTTAACTCTAGGCTGCCAGCTGCCATGTCATTCCAAGAGAAGAGATCCTGCCTAAAAATACAGCCAACACAGTAGAAATCAGATCCATGACACAGCGTGATGTAGTCCTTTGAAGATCACTAAATGTCTGGATCCCCAAACGCCTGGGTATCTGTTCTTGGCCATGCCATAAACGTTTGGTGCCAATAAAGATCTTTTTTTCTTAAACCAGTATGAGTGGGGACGTCGCTAAATGAAACAGGAAGAATCTCGCACAGCTCCGTTCTTTGATCTTTTCTACACAATGCAGTCAGAACCATCATCGCGGAACAGTCATCTGATCATGTCAATCACCCCAGTTCCCTCCCAGCTCACTGCACGCAGGGTATCCGCAGAACAAGCTCATTAAAGACCCCCTGGCTGCTGCTGCTTCATCTCTTACCTACCACTCTCACATCACCGCTTTCTGGTCAAGTCCTTGCTCACCCCACTCCTGCCACGTGAGGGAACTTATCAGTCACCACATTCCCTCTTGGCAAAGGAGCTTTACACACTCTCTCCGTCTGCACACTCTTCCCTCCTCCATTTCTAGGCCATTCCCACTCCTTTTAGGTCTCTGCTCAGGCATCCGTTCTAAGACAAGATTTTCTCGAACTCTTTCATGGTATCAAGCCCTCTCACTCTAAGATCTCAAAATACCACTTAACGTCTTAACTGCAACGGCACATTAATTTCTGTGATCATTTTGACCATAAATCAGTTTATAAAGTCTTAGTCAAGGGTCTAAATTATAAAACAATTTCCTTGCATTTTATATGGAGAAGTAAAACAGCAGCAGATAAAAATGACCAATATTTCTAGAATTAAAAACCCTAACACAACATAAAGAATTCATTATCTGTCTTCTCCCTGGGATATGCCCATTTTATGCTGGGTTGGGGGAGGTTGTGAGGCGTGGTGGGCAGGCTCACGCTACCTCCTGTAGGACTGCTTAATACCATCACAGAGTAATCATTTCTCCTTCTACAGAACATCAAAACAATCACCAAACCCAAATGATTAATCTGGTCATTCTTGTACTCAGCTGCCATCTTTTTAAAAAAATTAATTTATACATATACATACTCTTTAAATTGTATTGGAGTATACTGTATCTACAATGTTGCATTAGCTTTAGGTTTACAGAAAAGTGAATCAGTTATATATATACATCTATCTATGCTTTTTTCCCATACAGGTTATTATGAAACATTGAGTAGACTTCCTTGTGCTCCATAGTAGGTCCCTGTTAGTTACCTACTCTAAATATAGTGTGTGCATCTGCCAACCCCATCCTCCAAGCTTATCCCTCCCCCTGACAGCTTCCCCCTTGGTAATCCTAAATTTGACCTTGACATCTTTGAATCTATTTCTGTCCTACAAACAGGTTATTTTTTATCATTTTGTATCAGATTCTATATGCAAGTAATATCATATATTTGTCTTTCTTTGCCTGGCTTACTTCACTTAATTGATCATCTCTAGTATCCATGCTGCTGCTAATGGCATTATTTCATTCTTTTTATGGCTGAGTAAATATTCCGTTGTATATATATATACCACATCTTTATCCAATCATCTGTCAATGGACATTAGGTTATTTCCATGTCTTGGCTATCGATCAGTGGCCCAAGATACAGAGCCCAGATAAACAGATAAACCTATGCACCTATGGTCAACTAATCTATGACAATGGAAGCAAGAATATACAATGAAAAAAGTCTCTTCAATAAGCGTTGCTGGGAAAACTGGATAACTACATGTAAAAAATGAAATTAGGACATTCTCTAACACCATACACAAAAATAAACTCAAAATGGATTAAAGACCTAAATATAAGGCCTGATACTATAAAACTCCTAGAGGAAAACACAGGCAGAACACCCTTTGAAATAAATATCAGCAGCATCTTTTTTCATCCACCACCCAGAGTAATGAAAATAAAAACAAAAATAAACAAATGTGACCTAATTAAACCTAAAGCTTTTGCATAGCAAAGGAAACCATTTTTTAAAAATGAAAAATCCCACAGAATGAGAAAAAATCTTTGCAAATGAATTGATCAGCTGCCATCCTGACAAGAAGCCTTTTTTTTTTTCCTCCTGAAAGATTTTTTTGGGGGGAGGAAGTCTATTGTTGCTCAGTCTGCGTGATTATTAATATTTGTTTCCTCTACCTTGAGAGCAAGGACATGCTCTTGCTCAAACCCTGGGCTGCATGGGAATTGATATTGCTGAAACTTTGGTTGCTGTGGAATGTACCCTAAATTTTCAAACTCTTATTCATAGAATTCCTTGACATTATTTTCTGCTTTTCTACTGCTCTCTTAATTTTCTGTTCTCTGTTAATTTCTTGTACTGATCTCTCTTATTCTGGACAATTTTTACATGTTCATTTTTAGGGTTCTGTTATGTATCTACTGTGGCCCTTTCCCACCTCCACAGCTTCCACTTCTGCCCATGTCCTATGGTAGAGACGTTTCTCCCATTGTTTGAGTCCTATCTCTCCTAAGGTAAGCTACCCTACATGTACCCTCTGATTGGCCTGGTTGGCCTTTTTTAGTAACTGTAAATCAGTTAGGGATGAGTGTCTGATGTGAGGGCAACCAATCAACTGACCAAAATTTATGAATTCCATAGTTTGATTTCAATATTGCATTGAGATACACTGATTCTTATTATCATGAGTTCAGATGAAGAAACAGAAGAACTAAGTTGAAAGGTCAGGGGGTTGATGGGACTAGAGAGTTTATGATAAGCCATCCGCAGGCTGAAATCACGGGAGGACATGAGTTGAGTAAGCCAAATGAGCCACTTGGTAGTGCGACAGAGTGGATTCAGACACAGAAAGGAGCACACCACTCTCTGTGTCCCTGCTCTGTGCATAGTAAGCATGGGGTTTGGACAAGAGTTGAAGTTAGGCCCCACCAAATTACCACTAAGTAGCTAAGCCTACCTGGATAAGTTACTTAGATCCTCGAAAGCTACTTTCTCTCTTATAAATTTGGATACTAATAGAATAAATCACAAGACTTTTATGAGAACTGCATGACAAAAGGCATATAAAATGCTTAGCTCAGTGCCTGGTACGAAACAAATACTCAAAATACCATAATAAAAGAAATCACCATGTTTGAGTCTTAGGATGACTTTTAAACGCTTGACGTGGGACTCTTTGGAATTATTTTTGTTCCAGAAATATCTTCCTGCTTTAGTGACCACTGGCTCAAGTGATTCTCTTATTACTTTTCATAAGTCCTATGTATGTGCTAACCTGAGGGAATATGTAACTAAAAGAATCCCATTAAAACATTCTCCTTTCCACAGAAAAGACAAGCATGGACTTGGAGAGGAGACTTGTGGTTGCCCAGGGGGAGGGAGAGGGGGTGGGGTGGACTGGGAGCTTGGGGTTCATAGATGCAGACTATTGCCTTTGGAATGAATGAGCAATGAGACCCTGCTGTGCAGCACTGGGAACTATGTCTGGTCACTTATGATGGTGCATGAGAATGTGAGAAAATAGAATGTGTACATGTGTGTGTAACTGGGTCACCATGCTGTACATTAAAAAACTGACAGAACACTGTAAACCAGCTATAATGGAAAAAATAAATAAAACTCATTATACAAAAAACATTCTCCAAATATGAATTTGCAGATTTTTCTTCAGAAGGCCATTCATATATTCAGTGACCCACGGACTCCTTCCACCTTGATGGCAATCTCAACATGGGCACAGCCTAACTTACCCTTTACTGCTATATATTCTATTTCATTTTGTGGCACTAGATGCATAAGCAAGCATGCCAAAGTATTCAGAATCGTTTTCGAGATTTTAGGGTAAAGAAAAGGTTGACCCTAGATGAACTTCTTAATCACTTCTTTTACTCTGGAAACTGAGTTTATATGTATTACTGATGACCTTCATGAAGAGATAAATGCAACGACCTCCATTCATGGAATGGCTACTATGTTCCTGAAAGAGTTCAAAGTCTGATATGTGCAAAATACAGCTAAGCACAAAAATAGATCAAGGAGTTGAGTATTACCTACTCTACGTTACAGACGAGAAAGAGCTTCCAGAGAGGGAAATAACCTGATCAAATTATACGTGGAGTTTTTGTAGACTCTTCTATTACAGACCTGTGAAGCAGCGAAAAAGTTTAGTGAAAACCCAAGGCAAGGCAAGGTTCCTAAGCAAGTAACTGAGATCTTGAAAAGGGTGTCCTCGTATTCCGGTTATTTGGAACGGAGAGAGGGTACAGTTGAGAGACCTAATTAAGAGGATATTATAATGGCTCACGCATGAGGTGACCCTTCCTTCAGCCCTTGCTGAATTGGCCAGCACAAGAGGGCTTCCCAATGAAAGTGGCTGACTGACTGAACCACTGAGGTTGTGTCTACATGATGCCAGACATGTGGATGTAAAGACTAAACCCAGGTGGTTCCATGACACACCACCAAGCATTTACAACTTTCAACTGATCCTCTGCCTTTTTCACTTTTCACCCGGACAGAACAGCACTGAGTTAACTCAGCTTGAGTATTTTCCAATCGTTATTTCCTGCTTTTTGGATGGAATGATTAATCAGGTTGCCAATGCTAATGAACCACTAAACTAGGAACAGGGGTAGAGCAGATAGGTAAACACTGAAATAAATGACAACTAGTAAATAAGTAAGAAAGTAAAAGCTTTAAATTACCAGAGATGCCTTTTTAAACACTGTCTGCTGTGGCTTCCCTCTTTTTATTCAGAGAATTTTCATTGGGTTGAGTGTCTCAACCTTACAGCATTACAGTCCTCTGAGTAACTATTATTTTTTTGACATCAAAGCTAACTCCTTGAAAATATTTCACAGACAATTAAATGTTAACACTTTCCTTCTGCGCACAGTTAAAATGTAATATAAACATAAAGCACTGTAATACCATATTCAGTTCACTAAAAGTAAATTTGATCCTCCTAAATAACTATATCTATATGAATAATGCATTTTTAAAACGCAATTTTGATAAAATAATACTGCTCCAATTAAGTGATGATGGTAATACAAACATACTTTTGTTCTTGGAAAAAACTGTCTCCAAAGTAAATATAGCTTGAAAGTCAGGGTATTAATTTATCACTGAAGATAATGCCTCCTAATCATATTTATTCTATGTCCAAATGCTAGTCTGACTGTTGATAAGGGAAGGTTTGAGCGAAACAACTGGTTAACCGGGGGTTTTGTGTGAATGACGACAAAGAGACTGACTGTTATGAGGTTGACCCTGTTTTCTTTCTTAAAGAAATTACTGATTTTTAAAGTTTGGTTTTTTTTTTTCCCCCCCGGATCACCTGGTCGGCTTTACATTTTGTGAATAAAGATAATACTATCATAGAATATAAGCTTTCTACACAGGAAAGTGACAATAAGAAATGAGAATTTCCTGAATAACTAAACCCACAACTCCACTGATTTAAGCTGTCAGTACTTTTTGGAAGGAATGTGAGTTTGTGGTTAAAGAATACTAAAAGTATATGGGTTCTGTGGGGGTTTTGCTGCTAGATCATGAGTTCCCTCCAAGTAGAACTAGTCTGTGTATCTCTAGCACCTGGACTTGCTTCAGGCAGATCAAGGGTCTGACTGCTCATTAAAATTCTATATTCGCACATCTCTCTGTATACTTGCGCAGAACCTCTATCAGAGGAATTCAAACTTTTTTCCATATCTAATTGTAGATCAGAACATCCATCCAGCTTTGAGTGCTATAATCTCTTTCAGAAAGACAGGATACGTGATATGAATAGTCGCATACAAATTTAGAATCAATTCAACATGAAGAAATGAGTATCCGCTACAAAAACATCTCTTTACAATCACAGGCTTAATAACAGCTAGAAATAACTGCATAAGGACAGTCCGCCAACATGTGAATGGAAGAAAGAAATTTTTGTAAAATTACATGAAGAACTTTGGAAGTCTTTTGGACTTGCCATGCTGACATTCTGCCAACTCAAAGCATCTAAAAGCCCTTTCAGAATTACACATAAACACGAATCCTTTCACCCACCTCTGGGCTGGAATGTGACAGCTGGCTAAAGCACGCATAGCAACACCACACAACAATGTCAAACAGGATGGATGGCTTAACCAATCAAAAATAGAGCATCAAAGTAAAACTGCTCAAATGAGACTTCTGGCCAGGACAAAAAGGATAAAGGCTCTGCACTGGCACAAAGTCCCTGGTATCCCTGAGGACCTCAAAAATCTCATGTTCGTGTAATCAACTGAGTTCAAGATGGGATTCGACAGCTCAAGAGTTCTTCGGTACTATCACATGGGGACTTTGTGATTTTTCTGATCAAACATAAAGAATGCAGAAATCGGGAGCCCCTCTTGCGGCTCAGTGGTAACAAGCCCGACTAGTATCCATGAGGATGCGTGTTTAATCCCTGGCCTCACTCAGTGGGGTAAGGAATTGGTGTTGCCATGAGCTGTGGTGTAGGTTGCAGATAGGGCTTGGATCCTGCGTGGCTATGGCTGTGCAACAGGCTGGAAGATGCAGCTCCAACTGGACCCTAGGCTGGGAACTTTCATATGCCACACGTGCAACATTAAAAAGCAAAAAAAAAAAAGAATGTAGATGCCCATGTATACATGGTAGTTAAAGGAATGACTTGTGAAGTAAGAGTAACCTTGGTCAGGTCACAAGTTCCCAGCTTATAAATGGATCAAACTACTTTCCCTTTCTGTGCTTTATTTCCTTAAGTCATAGCAGAGTTCTCAGCACACACCTCCACAAGCTATTTTTAGGTGTGTGTGTGTGTGTGAGGCTCTGAAATCAATTCCTAGTACACAGAACACATACCATACACGGAGAAAATTATTTACCTATTAATGGTCAGCAAAATTCATACAAAATGCCATAGAGAGGATAATTTCCTAATATACTAAATTTTTCTTAACCTAGGGATCTAACAAGTTTTTGACCTAAGAGGTAGTTTGGTTTAACTTAAGACATTACAGCAATAGATTAAATATTATAGCCAGAAGTTACATTTATGTGGAACTAGAGAAAACATAGATAGCCATACTATTTTTTTTCCTTTTATGTTTCTACCTAGTAATAAATAATCGAAATTCCAAGATGAATTGGTTCATGGTTAGTTTGAAAAACTCTAGATTTTTCAAGCAGATATGAATGTTTGAATATAAAGTTATATAATGCTATAATATTAAAGTTATTTAAATAAATTACCTAAAATCACTGTCCCTTTTATTTTGGTTAATTTACAAATGCTAATAAAATCTTACTTTCAACTCCAGAGGATATGCCTTCTCAATTCCAACTTCTTTCAAAACTTTTGTCTTTAAGACAAAAAAAAAAAAAAAAAAAAAAAAGTAGGAGTTCCCATCGTGGCTCAGCGGGAACAAATCCAACTAGGAACGTGGGTTCAATTCCTGGCCTCACTCAATGGGTTAAGGATCCGGCTTTGTTGTGAGCTGTGGCGCAGGTCACAGACGTGGCTCGGATCTAGTGTTGCTGTGGCTGTGGTGTAGGCTGGCGGCTACAGCCCGGACTGGACTCCTAGCCTGCAAACCTCCATGTGCTGCTCGTGCGGCCCTGAAAGACAAAACAAACAAACCAACAAACAAACGAAAACTTCTGTCTTCATTCTTTGAATGAATAACTGAAGATACAACTTTAAAATGTTGTCACAATATAAATTAAATTCTGAAATATGAACAAATTGTATGTGAGCATGAAATACAAAATTGCTACAAAAACTATTTCCTAATAACCCTTAAAGAAAAGTATCTGAGTTTATACACTGAACTCATATACCAGTTATGGGCATGAGTGACCTACGATTATAATCACTGTGCTCTTCAGCCTGTCTAGGTCAGCAGGGCTATTTCAGCCTATGTGAGAAGACCATGTTTCATTCTTACTTGAGTGTGGCGGGCAAAATCATCCCCTTTAAAATCAACGTGTAACAAAACAGGCAGCAAGACGTATAGCTCACTAAAATTAAAATAGACAGGATTCTAATTATTAGTCCAATCCTCTCCGGAGGTTAATTCTTGAGACCACGGCTATTGAGTTTCATGTGTTATATTTACTGGGGCACTTGGGAGCACCGAAAAGCATTGAGTGTCTCTGGGATGTCCATTTGAGCTTTACTCACTGAGCCATATCACTTGCTGGTAAATAATATAAAAGGCTTCTATATTTATGGGTGGTATTTTTTTCAATAATTTTTTTTTTTTTTTTTTTTTTTTTTTTTTTTTTTTTTTGCTTTTTAGGGCTGCACCTGTGGCTAAAGTTTCCAGGCTAGGGGCAGAATTGGAGCTATAGCTGCCAGCCTATGCCACAGCCACAGTAACATGGAATCCAAGCCGTGTCTGCGACCTCCACCACAATCCATGGCAATGCCGGATCCCCAATCCACTGAGCAAAGCCAGGGATCCACCCCACATTCTCATGGATACTAGTCAGGTTCTTTACCGCTGAGCCACAAGGGGCGCTCCAACAGTAACTTTACATACTAGCTCGTAGTAAATGTTCCGTCAAAAGTAATGACATTTAATAAAATGTTACAAACTTTTCCACACAGTATTTGTGCGACATATTCCCATGTATTAATGTGCAAAGAATGACAGTGTGCTTGGATGAGGGATATATAAATTTAATTACTTCATTACTTTTTCCTTTTCAGTTTTTTCCAGGTTTTCTAAATGGACGCACTAATAAAAGAAACAAAACAGTGTGCAACAACTTACATAAACTCTTCTTAAATCAATATTACCCAGTTTGTAATTTCCTTTTTAGAAAGGGACTCGACTTTGGAAAGCAGACCTAATGTTTCATTGTGCTGTCTGCACATGGCTGCATCCACTACCATAAGAAGATACATTTGACCATAAGAAGGAAGGATGGTTGGGAGAGAAGGAAGGTATACATGAAAGGTACTTACCAGTAAACCCATTAAGCTCACACCCAACCCTGAGAAAGGTTTTGTGAAATGTACGTCTTTTCCTACTTCCTCAGCCATCGTTCAGACCACCCTGTACAGAACTGTATCTCCCCACGTATTACTTATAGACATCTTTGAGAAAGACCCTAAGAATTTAAACATGCAGAAAAATAGATTTCAATCCAAGAGCTCATCCCAACTCTAGATCAAGGGCAAGAACTGGTGCTAATAAATGCAGCTCCCGTATATCTGCTTCTTACTAATTAGCCTTTAAGTGCAATTATTAGTTTTAGCTTACTGTAGCAGCATTGTTTAGGATAATTCTTGTGCATGATTTTTATTGATTTTTACAAGGGACTTGTAATTCTTTAATAAAATCCACAAAATGACACAAAAATACACATTTTATGTTACTTTTCCTAATAGATTTACAGGAAATTTTCTAATAAAAATGATAGGCTCTAAGTTAGTGATAAAGAAGAGAAGCTGACAGAAGAAAAATGCTTCCATGGGAATGCACTGAAGTAGAATTTCAGGGATGAAATCGCATGGCTTCCACAGATAACCTGACCAGAGGAGAGCAGAGCCAGATGCACCTGGCACACATTTCTTCACTGTTCATCTCGTCCCCTCCAAATCCCTTTCTAGGTTTTTGCTCTTGATTTTCTACAGTGGCATATACCTTCATAACTCAAATATTCTCTCACTGAGTTATGACCCCCAAACAGCTGTGAGTAACATCTGTAAGGCTTGCCTTCTAAAGGACTTAAGCTGGGCTGCTGATAAACTGGGAGTCAATCTTTCACTGCCATGATGTATTCACTGCACTAAGAACTATTTCCATTGTAAATTAATTCCTGAGATGTTGGACCTTAAATGTCATCAGCATCATTACCCAACCTGCTCCCAGAAGCAGTGACTCTGTCAGTCTGCTGCAGGTGCTAGCTTCTAAAAGTAAGATGCTCCAAACCAAATACATTAAACCATGACTCCATCCATGCTTTCAAAGGCCTCTTTATTTTATGCTGCTTGGCAAAGAGATTAATGCATGCCATTTCAGATATGCAACTGGCTTCTGGGTTTTTCTTTTGCCCTTTTAGGAGGAGGTACATTTCAGTGCTTCTTAACAAAAATATATTTCCCAAACATTCCTTCTTTAGAAGGCTATAAGGTCCAGTCAGAATTTATCCTCTTTTACATCTGTTTGGAATATATGGACTTAATAACCAGTTGTCAGGCCCTTATTGAGTCATCAGTATGCAGAGAATTTATGTGGAGGCCTAAAAGAATCAGGCAGTACAGGGTTCCCCTTGAGGAGTTTAGGTTTCTGTAGAATGAGAAGCAACCCTACCATGATGAATCAGGCAACAGATAACATGTGAAGCTAATTTCAGGCATTAGCCACCTCGGGCCCTCATTATACATTTTGCAGTGAAAAAATGTTCTCAGGGAAACCAGAGTAAATTAAGGTTTAAATGTTGGGAAGACATCTTGTTGAATAGCACATCACTTGGAATATTAAATTGATTCCACAATTGATATGCAGAGGAGAGAGAATTTTAAAGGTAGTTTTCTTGTTTGTCTTTGGAAGATGTCCTTTCTTTCCCAACTGTTCAGATTAATTCAGTGGAGTGTACATAAATCTGAAGCTCAGGATGTAAAATCTGATGACAAAACTTAGGTGCTGTCAAAGAAAAGTATTATCTCTTTAATCTATCTTCGGATTTTGTACGCCGGGTAAGCACTAAAGAAGTTGGTATGGAAATGTTAAAAGCCACTTACCTGAAGGTGAAAGTATGATGGAATAATTCTAAATTCATGTCCAATTAGTTTAAATAATGAGAGGCTGATTGGAGTCCCTCAATGCCTACATCCAAAGGGACTTTAATGCACTGCCTTGTTTTAATAACAAGTATTTATTGAGAATTTACCTAAGGATAGTCACTGCAATCATTCATTTACATAGTTTTATAGATTATGAAACCATGAGAGGTTATATTAAGAAATTAATTCAAATGTAAGACTAGCATTCAAGCCCAAGACAGAATCAGTTCCTTTTTTCCTATAGCTAGAGTGTTCACATTTAAAAGAAAGCAGAAGGAGCGTCAAGACGGTGGAGGAGTAGGACGTCACACTCACCTTGTCCCACAAACACCTCAAAAAGCACATCTACATGGAGAACAATTCACACAGAACATCTACTGAACGCTGGCAGAAAAACGCAAACCTCCAAAAGGGCAAGAAGCCCTTCTTCTTGGTAGAACGAAAGTAAAAAAAGGAGGAGAGAGAGGAAAGATATCAGGACGGGACTAGCATTCCTGAGAGGGAGCTGTGAAAGAGAAAAGGAACCCACACCCTGGGAAGCCACCTAACTGACGAGGTCAGCCGAGACGAGGGACCTCGAGGTCACCAAGAAAAGCGCAGCAGCTGGACTGAGGAGGGCAAAGCAGAGCGAGAGTCACAGAGATCATCTCCACCACACAGCCTGACATGCAGAGGCGAGCGCTGGGCACTGAGATTCAGGGTCTGGAGGTCAGTTCTGGGCAGAGGACTAGGGGTGGCTGTGTGGAGACAGCCTGAGGGGCTAGGGAGTGGTGTGCCATGGGATGGGGAGCAGAACACAACAGCCAAGGGAACCTGGGAGGAGATCTGGGCCCACAGGAGAAGCGAGTCACCACTGCTGGGGAGGGCAAGGGGAGGAGGGGCGGACTGCCATAGGAATCTCCTTCCCTGCACATGCGCAGGCTCTGAGAGGAGGGGGCACCTCTGGTGCAGGCTACGGGTGGTGGGTGGCTAGAGGCAACTTGCTTGGGCTATGGGAGACCGGTGCCTCTTGTGCGGGATAAGGGAAGTGGGGGGCTAAGTGTGACACAGTGCCTCTTGGGTGATCTGCAGGTGGTAGGAACAAACCACAGCAGTCATCTCAGAAACCAGATGGGGCGTGGCCCACCACCACTAGGGATCCGTGAACAGGCACCACTTGGGGCTCCAATCAACTCAGAGGATACCACACAGGAGGGCACAGCCACCCAACACCACCCGTTGTTGCTCTCACTCCCCTGGGAACTCACATACCCTGCCAATGACACTCCCAAATAGTCTAGGCATCGCCTAAATCTGCCTGATGCTCATGACCACTTCCCAGGACTCTGCAACTAGGAGCAGCCTGCGTGACCTTCTGGCAGGTCCTTGCTACTATCAAGAGTTCAACAACCGGTCACTACTAGCCCTACCCATTGCCTCCTCCTCCCAGGAAACACATTCAGCACCCTGGGGATAAGAGCTCACACCGAAGAAGGAGACAGCAAATATCCAAACTCCCACACCAAAAATAAATAGTAACAACTCCTGCACAAAATATAAAGAGGTGCTGTTGCATAGAAAGAGCCCTCCAAGAATACAGTAGTTGGTTTCTCTAAATTCACGGGAAAAGAAATATAAACAAAATGAAGAAGCTCAGGAACAATTCCCAGTTAAAAGAATAGAAGAATTCACCTGAAGCAGCAAACAATAAAACAGACCTCTTCAGTCTAATAGACCCTGAGTTCAAAAGGGAGATAGTGAAAATACTGAAGGAATTAATGGTGGATATGAAGGAATTAAGAACGAATAGAGACAGTAATATGGTTTATTTTAGAAAAGTACTAGAAAATATAAGGAGGAACAAAGAAAAATTAGAAAATTCACTTGCAGAGACACAAACTGAGTTAAAGGCACTAAAGAACAGAATGGATAATGCAGAGGAACAAATTAATGACTTGGAAGACAGATTAATGAAAATCACCCAATCAGGACAGCAGAGAGAAAACCAAATGAAAAAACATGAAAGCAATATGAGAGATTTATGGGATACCATAAAGCAGGCCAATCTACACATAATAGGGATTCCAGAAGGAGAAGAAAAAGAAAAGGGGGTTGAAAATATATGTGAAGAAATTATGCCTGAAAACTTCTCAAATCTAAAGGAAACAGTTACCAAAATACAGGAGTCACAGAGAGCTCCAAATAAGTTGAACCCAAACAGGCCCACAGCAAGACAAGGTATAATAAAAATAGCAAAAGTAAAAGAGAAGATTCAAAAGGTAACAAGAGAAAAGCAAAGCATTAATTATAAGGGAACCCCCATAAGGCTATCATCTGATTTCTCTAAAGAAACACTACAGGCCAGAAGAGAGTGGCAAGATATATTCAAATTCTAAAAGGGAAAAGTTTGCAGCCTAGGATACTCCACCCTGCAAGAATATCATTTAAAACAGAAAGAGAAATAAAGAATTTCTCCAACAAACAAAAACTAAAAGAGTACAGCAATACTAACACCATTCTAGAGAAATACAGAAAGGGCTTCTCTAAATAAAAAAGAAGTAAAAAGAAATAGGATGGAGGAAATCACAATTGGAAAGCAATCACTTAAATAAGCCAGTATACAGATCTAAAAGGGAGAAAAAAAAAAACTAGTGTAAAGTGACAGTAAACACAAGGAACAGCAAAAGTACAAACATGAAGATGTTAAAAAAAGGCTACAAAATCATAGAAAGTGAGGAAGGAGAATAAAGACATCTAGACTCTTTTTTAAATCATGTGTTTGAGCCTATGACTATCAGGCTAAAGAAACCAGATATAGGAATGGGTTAACATACTTGAAAAACAGGGCAACCACAAATAAGAGCCAAACATTACATTCACAAAAACTAAAAAGAAAAGCAAAGAGGCATAAAATAAAAGGAAATCATCAAACCAAAGAAAGAAAGGAACGAAGGAGAAACAGAATCAACTGGAAACCAAGATTTAAAATGGCAATAAATACATATTTATCAGTAATTATCTTAAATGTCAGTGGACTGAATGCTCCAATCGAAAGACACAGAGTGGCAGACTGGATAAAAAGGATCTATGATCTGCTGTCTACAAGAGACTCACCTTAGGGCAAAAGACACATATAGATTGAAAGTGAGGGGATGGGAAAAGATATTTCATGCCAATGGACAAGACAGTAAAACAGGAGTTGCAATACTAATATCGGACAAAACAGACTTTAAAATGAAGGCCATAAAGAAAGACAAAGAAGGACACTATTTAATGATAAAAGGATCCATTCAAGAAGAGGATATTATACTCTTCAATATACATGCCCCTAATATAGGAGAACCCAGATACATACAACAAATACTAGCAGACATAAAAGGAGAAATTGATGGGAATACAATAATACCAGGAGACTTAAAACCCCACTCACATCAATGGACAGATCTTCTAGACAGAAAATCAATAAGGCAACAGAGATCCTAAATGATACAAAAGAAAAGTTACTTAATTGACATTTTTAGGACATAACATCCAAAAGAATCAGAATACACATTCTTTTCAAGAGCACATGGAGCATTCTCAAGGATTGATCACATACTGGGGCACAAAACTAACCTCAAAAAATTTACGACTATAGAGATTATTTCAAGTATATTCTCTGACCACAATAGCATGAAACTAGAAAACAACCACAGGAAAAGAAATGAGAAAAAAAATGACTACATGGAGACTAAACAACATGTACTAAAAAACAAATTGGTCAATGAGTAAATCAAAAAGGAAATTAAAAAATACCATGAGACAAATGATAATAAAGACACAACTGTTCAAAAATCTATGGGATGCTGCAAAAGCAGTGCTTAGAAGGAAGTTCATAGCGATACAGGCTTTCCTCAAAAAAGTAGAAAAATCTCAAATCGATAACTTAACCCAACACCTAAACCAATGAGAAAAAGAACAAACAAAATCTAACATCAGCAGAAGGAAGGAAATCATGAAGATCAGAGAGGAAATCAATAAAATCGAGATATAAAAAACAATAGAAAAAAATCAACAAAACCAAGAGCTGGTTCTTTGAAAAGGTAAACAAAATTGACAAAGCTCTGGCCAGACTCACCACGAAGAAGAGAGAAAGAACTCAAATAAACAAAATGTGAAATAAAAAAGGAGAAATCTCAACAGATACTGCAGAAATACAAAGAAAACATAAGCAAATACTATGAACAATTATATGCCAACAAATTTTACAATCTAGAAGAAATGGAGAACTTTCTGGAGACTTACAGCCTGCCTAAACTGAATCAAGAAGAAAGAGATCAATTGAACAGACTGATCACTAGAAATGAAACTGAACGTGTAATAAAAACACTCCCTACAAACAAAAGTCCAGGACCAGATGGCTTCACAGGTGAATTCTACCAAACAATACAAAGAGGAACATATACCCAATCCTTTTTAAATTTTTCCAAAATGTTGAAGAAGGAACACTCCCAAAGACATTCTATGAAGCCACCATCACCCTAATACCAAAACCAGAAAAAGATACTACCAAAAAAGAAAATTGTAGGCCACTACCTTTAATGAATATAGATGCAGAAATTCTCAACAAAATTTTAGCTAACTGAATCCAACAACATATAAAAAAGATCATACACCACGACCAAGTAGGATTCATCCCAGGTTCACAAGGATGGGTCAACATACACAAATCAATCAACATCGCATAACATGTTAACAAAAGTCAAAAACTACATGATCATCTAAATAGATGCAGAAAAGTCATCTGACAAAGTCCAGCATCCACTCATGATAAAAACTCTTACCAAAGTGGGTATAGAGGGAACATACCTTAGCATAATAAAAGCCATTTATGACAAACCCATAATAAAAGCCATTTATGACAAATACTCAATGGAGAAAAGGTGAAAGCCTTCCTGCTAAAATCTGGAACAAGACAAGCATGCTCACTCTCACCACTTTTATTCAACATAGTATTGGAAGTCCTAGCCTCAGCAATCAGAGAAACGAAAGAAACAAAACATATCCAAATAGGAAAAGAGGTAAAAGTGACACTCTATGCAGATGACATGATACTATATATAAAAAACCCTAAGGACTCCACACAAAAACTACTCAAAGTGATCAACGAATTCAGCAATGTAGCAGGATTCAAGACTGAGGTTCATCAATAGGCTGCACTTCTTTATACTAAAAATGAAATGTGAGAAAAGGAATATAAAAATACAATACCTGTCAAAATTGCACCCCCCAAAATTACATACCTAGGAATAAACCTGACCAAGGAGCCAAAAAGACATACAGGCTGAAAACTATAAAACATAATCAAAGAAATTAAAGAGGATTCAAAGAAATGGAAATATATTCCATGCTCCTGGGTTGGAAGAATTAATATCATAAAAATGCCCAAAGCAGTCTACAGATTCAATACAATCGCTATCAAATTACCCATGACAGTTTTCACAGAACTAGAACAAACAATCCAAAAATTTATGTGGAGCCACAAAAGACCCAGAATTGCCAAAGCAATCCTGAGAAACAAAAACCAAGCAGGAGGCATAACTCTCCCAGACTTAAGGCAATATTACAAAGCCACTGTAATCAAGACAGTGTGGTAAACCAAAACAGACCTACAGACCAAGGAACAGAATAGAGAACCCAGAAATAAACCCGGATGCCTACAGTCAATTAATCTTCGAGAAAGGAGGCAAGAATATAAAATAAGAAAAAGACAGTCTTTTTAGCAAATGGTGCTGGGAAAATGGACAGCAGCATGTAAATCAATGAAACTGGAAACATGCTTATACCACGCAGAAAAATAAACTCAAAATGACTTAAAGGCTTAAACGTAAGGTAAGACACCATAAAACTCCTAGAAGAGAACATAGGCAAAACATTTTCTGACATCAACAGTGCAAATATTTTCTTAGGTCAGTCTCCCAAGGTAACAGAAATAAAAGAAAAATAAACCAATGGGACCTAATCAAACTGACAAGCTTTCACACAACAAAGGAAACCATAAAAACAAACAAACAAACAAACAAAACCCAAAAAGACAACTTATATTCCAATGGGAGAAAATAGTTTCAAAAGATGCAACTAACAAGGGCTTAATCTCTAAAATATACAAAGAACTTACACAATTCAACACTAAAAAACCCCCAAAACCCAACTGAAAAATGAGCAAGAGGCCTGAATAGAAATTTCTCCAAAGAAGATTTAGAGATGGCCAACAAGCACGTGAAAAAATGCTCAACATCACTAATTATTAGAGAAATGCAAATCAAAACTACTATGAGGTATCACCTCACACCAGTCAGAATGGCCATCATTAAGAAGTCCACAAATAACAAATGCTAGAGAGAGTGTGGAAAAAACGGTACCCTCCTACACTGTTGGTGGGAATGTAAACTGTTACAGCCACTATGGAAAGCAACATGGAGATACCTCAGAAAACTAAATATAAACTACCATATGACCAAGAAATCCAACTCTTGGACATATATCCAGACAAAACTTTCCTTGAAAAAGACACATGCACCCATATGTTCATTTCAGCACTATTCACAATAGCCAAGACATGGAAACAACCTAAATGTCCACCGACAGATGACTGGATTAAGAACATATACACAATGGAAGTTTCCATCGTGGCTCAGCAGTTAACGAACCTGACTAGCATCCATGAGGACAAAAGTTCAGTCCCTGGCCTTGTTCAGTGGACTGAGGATCCGGCATTGCTGTGAGCTGTGGTATAGATCACAGACACAGCTCATATCCTGAATTGCTGTGGCTGTGGTATAGGCTGGCAGCTATAGCTCCGACTCGACCCCTAGCCTAGGAACCTCCATATGCTGTGGGTGCAGCCCTAAAAAAAAAAAAAAAAAAAAAAAAGAAAACACACACACACACACAATGGAATACTACTCAGTCATAAAAAAGAACAAAATAATGCCATTTGCAGCAACATGGATAGAACTAACTTGAGGTTCTCATACTAAGTGAAGTAAGTCAGAAAGAGAAAAAGACAAATACCATGTGATATCATTTACATCTGGAATCTAATATATAGCACAAATTAACCTTTCCACAGAAAGGAAAACCATGGACTTGGAGAATAGACTTGTGGTTGCTAAGGGGGAGGGGGAGGGAGTGGAATGGACTGGGAATCTGGGGTTAATAGATGCAAACTTTTGCCTTTGGAATGGATAAGCAATGAGATCCTCCTGTATAGCACAGGGAATTATATCTAGTCACTGTGAAGGAACATGATGGAGGATAATGTAAAGAAAAGAATATATATATATACACACATACACATATATATACACACATGTATGTATATATACATGTACGTATGACTGGGTCACCTTGCTGTACAGTAGAAATTGACAGAATATGGTAAATCAACTATAATGGAAGAAATAAAAATCATAAAATAAAATTCCAGTCAATACTGTCAAAAGTATGAATCAGACCACTAGAAGGATACCTAAGAGAAAGGGCGTAACTCCATCAGAACAAGCATAAGTGCTCAATTTACCATGATAAAATAAAACAGTTTCATGCAGAGGGCTGAGTTAAGACAAGGCAAAATGAAGAAGAAAAGGAGACGTTTTATGTCAATGCACCTAGCTAGATTCTGACTGAGCAACAGACATTTGCTGAGGACCTGCTAGACAGCAGACACTGTGCTGCTGGTTTCCTTGCTTCTGGAATGCTTTGCTAATTCGACACACGGCTTACAGAGCAGCACTGTTTGCATCTTTTGGGAACTCAGGATAAATGAATCTTTTTTGTTGTTGTTGTCTTTTTGCCTTTTCTAGGGCTGCTTCCTGTAGCATATGAAGGTTCCCAGGCTAGGGGTCGAATCGGAGCTGTAGCCACTGGCCTACGCCACAGTCACAGCAATGCTGGATCCAAGCCACGTCTGCGACCTACACCACAGCTCACGGCAATGCTGGATCCTTAACTCACTGAGTGAGGCCAGGGATCGAACCCGCAACCTCATGGTTCCTAGTCAGATTCATTAACCACTGTGCCACAACAGAAACTCCAGGATAAATGAACTTTAATCTGCATTTTAAAAAAATAAAAGAAATAAAAGAAATGAGAGAAACCTAATTATGTCTTTTTTTAACTTATGTAAATTTATTTTTTTATTTTTAATTACTCGAATTTATCACATCTGTAGTTGTATAATGATCATAACAATCTGATTATGTCTTAACTAAAGAATCTATATTTTGGCCTTTTTTTCCTTCTTACTCTTTTGACTTCTGGGTTTCTCTTCATTATTTCCATTCCATCTCACCAATTCTTAATTATATGTCAACATAAATGCTATGTCAGCACTACTCAAGTTGTGCACATCATCAAAAAAAAAACCATGTAAAATAAATGCAAAGGAAAAATTAGCTCTTCCAGGCACTTTTTTGGCTAACAGATTAACACTATTCACATGTTAAAAACATATTTCATGATGCCTTCCAGAATGAACAAATTGTGGTACCTATTTTCAAGAGGTTTACACTCACATGTGGAGGGAACAAACAGATATTTTTTTGCCTTGGCGTTTCAACCTGATTCTGACAATGATCTTCAAGCCCTAGTTACTGAGCTCACTGACTAATAACACTGTAGAAGAAGGAGGCACATAAGATCCTTTGATCATTCCGCCCATCAAAAGAAATGTTCTGAGATGTTTTTTAAAAACTCAAATGTACATGATGAAAGGCAATTGGAAATCTATGCTTGAAACTTTTTTAAAAAAAGGACTGGGATGGAAGCAAAATTTTGAGCTTTTCAATTAGCTAAATAGTCACTGAAGTGATGAGCATCTAGAACGAAGTGCAGAAGAAAGATGATTAAGAAGCACCCTTTCAGGACCCTGTGTGTCTTTGTTGGAGACATCTGTTTAGATCTTCTGACCACTTCTTAACTGGGTTGTTTCTGTGATATAAAGCTTTTAAGATGTTTTTATAATTTGGAGATCAATCCCTTGTCCATCACTCTGTTGCAAAGACTTTCTCCCATTCTGTGCGTTGTCTTTTTGTTTCTCTTTATGGTTTCCTTTGCTGTGCAAAAGCTTTTAAGTATAATTAGGTCCCATTTGTTTATTTTTGTTTTCATTTTCATTAGTCTGGGAGGTAGATTCAAAAAGATAGGCTGCAGTTTATGTCAGAGTGTTCTGCCTGTTTTCCACGAAGAGTTTTACAGTATCTAGCCTTATTTTCAGGTCTTTAATTTATTTTGAGTTTATTTTTGTACATGGTGTTAGAAAGGGTTCAAATTTCATTCTTTTACATGGAGCTGTCCAGTGTGCCCAGCAACACTTACTGAAAAGATGCTCAACATCATGAATTACTAGAGAAAGGCAAATCAAAACTACAATGAGGCATCACCTCATACCAGTCAGAAAGGCCATCATGGAAAAGTCTACGAAAGGGGTTCCTGCTGTGGCACAGTGGGTTAATGACCTGGCTTGTCTCTGTGGTGTTGCTGGTTTCATCCCTGGCCCAGTGCAGTGGGTTAAGGATCTAGCAGTTGCTGCAGTGGTGGCATAAGTTGCAAATGCAGCTCATATTTGATCCCTCCCTTGGGAACTCCACATGCAGCAGGTGTGACCAAAAAAAAAAAAATCTACAAACAATAAACGCTAGAGAGGCTTGAGAGTAAAGGAAACTCTGCTAAACTGCTGCTGGGAATAAACACTGAAGCAACCACTACGGAAAACAGTATGGAAGTTCCTTAAAGAACTAAATATCGAACTACCATGTGACTAGCAATCCCGCTCCTGGGCATCTATCCAGATAAGTCATAATTGTACAATAGAAAAAAAATCGTATTGGGGAAATAACGATTAAAAAAAGATACATGCACCCCAATGTGGCTTTATTTAAAATAGCCAAGACATGGCAGCAACCTAAACACACATCAACAGAGGATTGGATAAAGATACATGCACCCCAATGTGGCTTTATTTAAAATAGCCAAGACATGGAAGCAACCTAAACACACATCAACAGAGGATTGGAGAAAGAAGATGTGGTAAATATACACAGTGGAATACTAGCCTTAAAAAGCATGAAATACAGCCATTTGCAGCAACATGGTTGAACCTAGAAATTATCATTCAAAGTAAAGTTAGAGAAATACAAATATCATCTGAGGTCACTAATATGTGGAATCTAATAAAAATGATACAGAAGAACTTACAGAGGAGAAACAGACTCAAAGATTTTGAAAACGAACTTGTGGCTACCAAAGGGGAAATGTGGAAGGGGTGAGAGATAACTTAGGAGATTGGGATTGACACATGCACACTACTATATGCAGAATAGACAGGTAACTGAATAGTGCAGGGAAATCTACTCAATACTGTGTAATAAATTTCATGGGAAAATAATCTGAAAAGGAATAGATATATGGACATGTACAACTGATTTACTCTGCTGTATACGTGAAACTAATACGACTTTACAGATCAACTATATTCCAATAAAAACTTTAAAAAAATAGAACTGCCATATGATCCTACAATCCCACTCCTGGGCATATATTTGGAGAAAGCCATATTTCAAAAAGATACACACACCTTCAATTTTCATTGTAGCCCTATTTACAATAGCCAAGACATGAAAGCAACATGAATGGCCATCAACAAAGGAATGGATAAAGAAAATGCTATGCATATGTATAACAGAATATTATTCAGACATATAAAAGAATGAAATAATGTCATTTGCAGCAACATGAATGGACCTGAGATTATCATACTAAGTGGAGTTTGTTAGACAGTGAAAGAAAAATATCATATGATATCACTTACATGTAGAATCTTAAAAAATGATATAAATGAACTTATTTACAAAAGAGAAACAGACTCACAGACTTCAAAAACAGAACTTATGGTTACCACATGGGAAAGGTGGGAGGGAGAGGGCTAAATTAGGAGTTTGCTGTTAACATCTACACACTACTCTATATAAAATAATCGGAGTTCCCATTTTGGAGCAGTGGAAATGAATCCAACTAGGAACTATGAGGTTTTGGGTTTGATCCCTGGCCTTGGTCAGTGGGTTAAGGATTTGGCGTTGCCCTAAGCTGTGATATAGGTCACAGACTCGGCTTGGATCTGGCATTACTGTGGCTGTGGTGTAGGCCAACAGCTGTAGCTCCCTTTAGACCCCTAGCTTGGGAACCTCCACATGTGGTGGGTGTGGCCCTAAAAAGACAAACAATAATAATAATAAATAAGTAAATAAAATAATAAACAAGAACTTACTGTTTAACTCTACGCAATATTCTGTAAGAACTTACATGGGAAAATAATCTGAAAAGTAATGGATATGTGTATATGTATAAGTGAACCATTTTTCTGTTACACCTCAAACTATCACAACCTTGTAAATCATCTGTACATCAACATAAAACTTAAATTAAAAACATAAACAAAACAGGAGTTCCCGTAGTGGCTCAGTGGTTAACGAACCCGACTCAGAGCCATGAGGTTGCAGATCCTGTGTTGCTGTGGCTGTGGTGTAGGCCAGCAGCTGTAGTTCCAATTAGACCCCTAGCCTGGGAACCTACATATGTCGAGGGTGCAGCCCTAAAAAAACAAAAGACAAAAAATGAATGAATTAATTTAAAAAAGCATAAACAAAACAAACACAGAAGAAGGATATTTGAAGACTGCCAATATTCAATAATCGGGAAAAGAAAGAAAAATTGGTACAGGAGGAGGAAAGAGGAGTCTGAGAAAATTAGGAAAGTTCTGTTTAGAAGCCAAGGGTCCAATTACGATGCATGAGGTTTCTATTCATTGTTGGGTTTTGTGGCAAGTAACAGTATCAGTTGATCTTGATTTGATGGGGGAGTGAATTTGGGGTTATTTATTGCCAAACCATGTGCTCCATAACGCCTCTAGATAGATAGTATTCAGGAACTGATTCCTATTATAAGATGATTAGCAGGGGAGTGAGCAGCATAGAAGTTCTAAGAAAAAGAGTTGGACTTCTGGTTTAAACCCTGACATGAAAAAACCCAGAAGTCATCCAGCTGTCTTGTTTGCATATAGTGGCTATATATAAAACTTAAATATTACACAAATTACTAGAGTACAAGCAGGTGGCTGATCAATACCTGAAAATTTTTTACTTCTTGGGAGAGACTTACAAAACCTTACTGAAAGACATTCCAGAGTATCTGAATAAAAATAAAGTTATACCATATCTATAAATTGAGGGATGTGCTATTTTAATGACATCAATTTTATCAAATTTAATCTCTAAATTCAGTACAATTTCATTGGGAATACGATGAGCTAACACTAGTATTTAAATTGAATAACCAGGATACAACTGAAGAAGCCAAAGGTAGGGTTCCTTGATCCACCTGATATCAATATTTACTATGAAAGCTACAGGAAGCAGACAGTTATGTCTGACAGCGGTGGTATTGGAAATTCACTGGTAAAATTACGGCTCTTAACAAATTGCACCAGAACATTTTATTATTCTAAGAAAAAAGGGAGAGGGAAGAAGGAAGGGAGAGAGGGAGGGAGAAAAGGATGGAGAAAGGAAAGAGGAAGACTTGTAGGTAGTATGTAAATGTGGAAAGACAAACTTTCAGAAGAAGATGTAGAATATCTTTGTGATGTTTGTTTATTTATTATTTGTCTTTTTGTCTTTTCTAGGGCTGCTCTGGAGGTTCCCAGGCTAGGGGTCTTATTGGAGCTGTAGCCACTGGCCACACCACAGCCACAGCAACACGGGATCCGAGCCGCGTCTGCGACCTACACCACAGGTCACGGCAACACCAGATCCTTAACCCACTGAGCAAGGCCAGGGATCGAACCCGCAACCTCATGGTTCCTAGTTGGATTCGTTAACCACTGGGCCACGACGGGAGCTCCTCTTTGTGATGTTTAGATCGTGATGGATTTCTTACATAAGACATATAGCGCAAAGTACAAATAGCGATAAATTCTTCTACATTAAAATTTTAAGTGATGTTCATCAAAAAAGTAAAAAAAGTGAAAGAGAAAGGTTTTATAACGCATCAACCAACAGAATATTGTATCTAGTATATATGTGTGTGTACATATGTATATTAAGATGTTTCAAGTAAATAATGAAAAATACCATTGAAAACGTTGCAAAATATATAACCCAGAAAATCATAAAAACGGAAATTGGAAACCTGAATGGCTAAGAAACATAGAAGGTTGCAAATTTAACTGGTAATCGAGGGAATACAAGATGAAGCTATACCTGGCTCTCATTTTGGGCATACTGGATTGGCAAATGCCAAAAACTCTGACAATCCCAGGTTTTGTTAAAGATGGGGATTAATGGAAGATCTTACACACTGCCGGTGGGAGTGTAAGTTAGAACAACTATTTGAGAATCACTTGTCCCTTAACTAATACTTTTGATTATGCACAGAGCTATGACAAAACAATTTCATTCCTAAATATATAAACCCTAGGGCAGAAGACTTCAGACTGCATCACTCATATATTTCTTTTTTTATTTTTTATTTATTTTTTATTGTTATTTCCCCTAACACTTTTTTTCCCACTGTACAGCATGGGGACCCAGTTACACATGCAGGTATACATACTTTTCTCTCCCATTGTCGTGCTCCGTTGTAAGTATCTAGACATAGTTCTCAGTGCCGCCCAGCAGGATCTCATTGCTAATCCATTCCAAAAGCAATAGTTTGCATCCGTTAACCCCAAGCTCCCCATCCCTCCCACTCTCTCCCCCTCCCCCTGGGCAACCACGAGTCTCTTCTCCAAGTCCATGATTTTCTTTTCTATGGAAAGGTTCGTTTGTGCTGTACGTTAGACACCAGATATGAGTGATAATACCATATGATATCACTCATATATTTCAAAGTGTACAAAGACTTCCCAAGATAACTTCAAAGGAATAGATTTTCAGATGCGCAGTTCCATACTTGCTTAAAACTAGTGTGCATGAGACCACACCCTGGCAAATTTCTTATGTGTTCTTCTCCATCTCCCCTCTCACGATAATCTTTCTTCCATTTTACGAGCCAAAGAACCTTACTAGGTACATTAACCCCAGGAGTAAAAGTCACCAGGATGCCAAGAAGTGAAACAAATAAAAATATTGGTTTATGTATTAAGAAAGTAAATAACCATAATGAGTGACTATCAGCCTCATGATGGGTGGTTTCTAATCATCCCTTTGCACTTACTTAACGGAGGACCCAATCAAGGCACTGACTAATAGGTCATTAAAAATAATGTTTTACTCTAATCATTGTGCGATTTTAACATGTAACTCCAAAGCAATTCAATGAACTATATGACACGAGTTATTATCTTTTTTCCATTCATACTTACTTATGTGAATAAGATTTCTTAGTGCTTGTTTTTATGTAAAAAATGTATCTGAACCTGTTTTACTTTAGCAGTAAGTTATAGACAGATGTTTTTTTAAGGCCGTACTTGCAGCACAGGCAAGTTCCCAGGCTAGGGAATAAATCTGAGCTGCATCTGCAGCCTATGCCACAGCTTGGCAACATCAGATCCTTAACCCACTGAGCCAGGCCAGAGATTAAACTCATATCCTCACGGAGACAATGCTGGGTCCTTAATCCACTGAACCACAACAGGAACTCCCTTTAGCATTATTTATTTATTTATTTATTTAGTCTTTTTGCCTTTTCTAGGGCCGCTCCCACGGCATATGGAGGTTCCCAGGCTAGGGGTCGAGTCGGAGCTGTAGCCGCCGGCCCACACCACAGCCGCAGCAACACGGAATCCAAGCCGAGTCTGTGACCTGCACCACAGCTCACGGCAATGCCGGATCCTTAACCCACTGAGAGAGGCCTGGGATTGAACCCGCAACCTCATGGTTCCTAGTCGGATTCGTTAACCACTGCGCCACGACAGGAACTCCTATTTATTTCATTTATTTTTTTAGCGCCACACTTGCAGAATATGGAAGTTCCTAGGCTAGGGGTTGAATCAGAGGCTCAGCTGCCAGCCTACGCCACAGCCATAGCAATGCAAGATCTGAGCCTGCAAACTACATTGCAGCTTGCAACAACACTGGATCCTCACTTAACCCACTGAGGGAGGCCAGGGATCAAACCGGCATTCTCGTGGTTACTAGTCAGTTTTGTTACCACTGAGCCGCAGTGGGAATTCCAATATTTTTAAAATTTAAATTGCATATGCACCTTTGTTGCAGGAAATTTTAATAGTGAGATCAATAAAAGACACTGAGTCATAAAAATGATAATGCATTAAGATGACATGTATAATGATTGGCATGAATAGAAGCCCGAGTTTGAGAAAAAGGGATATATTTTAATGTTAATGTATCTTAAGTGGAATCAAAATATAAAGTAGAATGCCAACTATCAGATCACATAATAAGAGTACTATTTCTTAAAGATGTTATTTCAGTTATATAGGTGCATATATACTTGTGTGTAGGAATGTGCAACTATCTACGTGCATAATGAATTGATGTAAAAATAATTTTCATGAGCATAACAGCAAAAATTTCTCTGATCCAGGTCATCGTGAGGTAGCAATCCACATAATCAGAAATAATAACTTAGGAGCAGTAAGGGTGAAAGAGAAAAGGCTTAAGATTTTTGTCTTGCCAAACAGATATTTCAATGTTTATGCATTTGTATGTGTATGTACACATAAAATTATTTAAGATCTCTAAACACATAATAGGGAATCAGACCTGAACTCTTGAGAAAGAATTCATAGCAAAGAATATAGTTTGCAGAAGCTGTATTGTAATCAGGCCATATACAGTAGCCAAAAGAACCCTGAACCTGAGAGAGAAATTTCAAGAAAAAGAAACAAACATAAAATACTGTGGTAGTATGAATTAGGTTGGTGGGGAGAAAAAAAACTTACTGAAGCAAACAGATCTAGCCCACACAAAATAGAGACACATGGGTGTGAGCTGAGTCTGAGGAGACTTACACTATCAACAAACCGATAAAGACCTATTTCTTCATGTCTTAGGTTAGGAAGCTGGCATCCCTAGGAGTTGACCTCAAAATGGGGATTCAGGTGCAAGCAGTTTACTAAAGAAGTATTCCAGAAAAATCTGGTAAGCGAGGAAGTGAATCAGAACAGGGAAAGGGAAGAAGCCAAGAGAGGATGTGATTTGACACAAAGCTGCAGCACTAGCCTGATCCCATCAAGATCTCTGGAATGTAAATTCTAGGTCAGAATTTGTCCTCACTATAGGCAAAGGATCTGGGCTTGCATATTTGAGTATCACATCAGTCGCCATATAAGGGTCCCTCTGCTGACCTCCTAGGAACTTCCCACTCTCTGCACTTGCAGGCCAAGTGTCTGTAGCCTCAGTCGGCACTTTGTGTAGAAGGAAGGCACACAGAACCTGGAGATGGATACACAGACTGGACCAAAGGGGTGAAAAGGAGCCTGGTCAGAGCAATGGTAATTGTGTCCACTACCCTTTGAAATGGTTTTCTCTCAGCAGGAGACAATGCCAGAGAAAGGGCCAGCTAGGGTCTATCAGAAGGACAAAGTGGGCCATAGAAAGAAGGTTCTAGGGACTCCCAGGACATTTGAAAACAGAATCAACCCCTTGCCTGTCCTCCCGAGAGAATAATTTTTAAAGCTATAAGAACTGTACTTGGGCTAGAGTGTTTATGGATATATTATTCTATTCTCTATATTTTCTTTAATGTTGTAGGAATGAAATAACCTTGGCATCCCAATCATGATTGTAAATATGATTTAATTACAATGCACTTTATAAGCTTTACGAAAGAACCAACGGGCATAATTCAGAGCACAAGAGGAGGTTATGGGGGAGAATATATTTTATGAATCCAGCCTGAGCTCATATGCTATGTTGCGTCTGCCAGTTCACTGACTGCATTTCCAGCTACAAGAAAAGAAGACGTCTAGGGAAGGTATACAGGTACACGTGCGGGATTTTGGGGGGTTTACTGAGGTAAAATTGACAACAGAAATTGGTTGTTTTTAGAGCACACTGCTTGATGTTTTGATACATGTATACATCGAGAAGTGATCACATAATCAAGTGCCATGTGTGTTATTTCATCACCTCACACAGTTACCATTTTCATTTTTCTGTGGTGAAAATCTGCCTCTTAGATTTCAAGGTCACAGTATCTCTTGGCTGCTTTTAGCACCAGGCAAGAGACATGCCGGTGGAATTGATATTTTTAAATGGATGCAGATATAACAATAAAATACCAATGGGAGTTATAATCCAAAAAAGAGGAAGATGGTAATAATGGCCCATATTAGAGCAAACAGCAGTTTGGTGAAACATTTAAAAACTCATTTTCTTTGGAATAATCCACAATAATTTTAGGCCCTTCCAATCATTTATCAGCTAGATATGCTTTGGGCTGAATGTAACAAAAGACTCGACTTAACGTGGTTTAATAAGGAGGACAATATAGTGGCCAAAGAATACATTCTAGAGATGAATGTTATAGATTCATAAAGCAAATCACCTAATTTGTGCTTCATCAGCCTTATCTAAAAATGGGAAAATTACAGTGTTTACTTTATATTTAGTTATGACAACTAAAGCCTATGCATGTAAAGTATCTGAAGTGTGTACATAAAAGGCACCCGAAATATGGTAACATATAAATAAATAACAAATTTGCCTTGAGGTTACATAAGTAAAACAATGGAGACTGTTTCATTGTTACGTATTTTTATTAATCCCTAGAATAAGTTACCAAAGGAGGCAGAGACTGTGTCCCCTCTCCCCCTGCAGCAACCAAGGCTTTCTTAATAGGAATGCGATAATAAATTCTGTGCCTGTTCTTTTTTTTTTTTTTTTTTTTTTGCAAGTGGGACACCACCTAATTTTTTTTTTTTTTATGTTTTACACCTTGCATCCAACAAACTTCAAACATTTTTCCACACAAGCACACATAGGTCTCCCGCATACTCTCCAAAATGGGTAAAGGATTCCATTATATGACCTCCATCCTTTCCGAACCGAGGCGCTTCTGGCTTGTTGACAAACAACACTGCAATGTATCCTTGCATACGTATCTTTGGTTACTTATAGGAGTATATTTGGATGGTAATATTAAGAGAGAAAGCATTCGATGTGACCTACTCTGTGTAGACTGTTATTCTAAGGATTAAAAGGAATTCGGGAAGAGGAGAAAAATGATATAACACGTTAAAACTAGAAATTTAAATATATCCATCGTGATTCAGAGCATTCTGTAGTTAAATCCAAGTAAATGTGTGCTAAAATCTGGGACTAAATATTTTAAGTTCTATCTGACTAATCTTATAAGGAAATCCACTGTCAACAAGTTCTTCTTGTGTATACAGAGCTTCTGATGAGCTTTTCAGAGCTGAGCTTTTGTCAGCAGACATCTATGAATAAGCAGCTGTACAATGAAAGAAGCCAAAATAAATAGAAAATAAAATTTTGGAGGAAACAGATGCTACGCAGAGAGGAAAATGAAACCTCCCCAAGCCTATAAAAATACCCCCCACAGAGAATCATTAAAGAAACATTTAAAGGCCTACTGTGTGCCAGGCTCTAGGGATTCAATAGTAAGTCGAACAGACGAAAGGCTCAACAATTTTGATGCTTAAAAATTATCATAGCATAAAGAAGAATCTTACAAAATGGAAATATTTGGAGGGCAGAAGAAACCGTGGAAACATAAAACATAACAATGAAATATTCAAGAGAAGGACTGAACAATAAAGTTATAGGACCTCCCAGAAATTAGAAAAGAGAAAGCAAAGAGAGAAGTGATTAGACTTCTTATTGGATGATGCCAAGCAGTTTAACATGCAAAGAGGAAGAATTATAATTAAAAAAAAAAGAATGAAGACTGCAGTGGAATGGAATAATGAAAAAAAAAATTCTCCAGAAATAAAGAACAGGGTCTGTCAGGTTCAGTGAGTCCACTGGTGCACAAATGAGTGAATATTGGCCCCAATCAAACAGTATCAGTATGCAATTTCAGAAAATCAAGGACAAAGATTCTAAAATCTTCCAAGAGAACAGAGACTGATACACATGATCAAGATTCGAAAGGCAACAAATCTCTCAGGAGCAATACTGACAGACAGGAGACAGCAGAACAATACCTTTACAACTCTGCACAAAAAATAGTTTTGCTCTACATTTTTTTTTCAGTTAAGTATGAATGTACAAGAAGGGCATTTTCAGTGGACATGCATGGTTTCAAAAATTTTACTTTCTTTCAGAAAGGTTCTAAAGGATGTACTTCATTAACAGGAGAGAATTTACAAAGAACAAAGGAGACAGAAAATCCATGAAGCAGGAAAGTAAACACAGGAATGGCTTAATGAGAGATTTCAAGGGGACAGCTGTTCACCCAGCCAATCATACTGGAGCAAGACAGAATTCACCAGAATATCTTCGGGAAGAAAACTGAAGAATACTTTCTGTTTTTACATGTATCAGGAAGTGATAACATGGGAGAGAAGGAGTACACTTAATATAAAGGTACTAAAAACTCACACAACAACAAAAGAAAGCAAAAGTGAATTCCTTGGAAAAAGAAAAAGTTGTGCATGAGGGGAAGAATAACCCATAAAATACATGGCCCCTCTGTGCACAGCATTTAGGAGTGATCTGGAATGAGCATGATGTCATAGGCTGGCAGGTGGATTTGAATTCAAATACTTGAGAGGTCAGTTCTCAATTGATTTTGACCACAAGATGCCAAAGGCCTTGTAGTTGACTGGGTGGGCTGAAAAAAATATGGCCACAATATTTTGCTGCCTATCAACCATGAGCTGATCTTGTGGCTTGCTGTGGCAGATACAATACTGTGTAAGTGATATGGTACAGGTTCTTGAACCTAGGATGCATGAAGCCTTGTAGCTGTCGCCTTCCCACTCTTGGAACTCTGAGACTCTGTAAAGAAAATCAGTCAAGCCTTCTTGAGATAAAAGAGTGCACAGAGGAGTTCCTGCTGTGGCATGGTGGATTAAGAATCTGACTGCAGTGGCTCCAGGTTGCTATGGCAGCATGGGTTCAATTCCCAGCCCTGTGCAGTGGGTTAAGGATCCAACGTTACTGCAGCTGTGGTGCAGTTTGCAACTGTAGCAAGGATTGGATCCTGGCTCAGGAACTTCCATATTCTGCAGGTGTGACCACTGAATAAAAAGAAAGGAAAATAAAAGTCTATAGAGAGAAAGACCCTGTCATTCCAGCTGCCCAGCTGAGTGGAATCCTCAAGCAACATACCAACTGAACATAGTCCCACAAGGAAGCCTAAGTGAGACAAGCAGAAGAGATACTCAACCAACTCACAGAATCATGGAAGTAATAAACTTTTGTGGTTTTAAGTTACTAAATTTTGGACACATTGCTCTGAAGCAATAGACAAAAGGTATAGTATACTGTATTTTCTTGCTACTTCCAGTAGTCCCTCTTCCCTCTTCAGCTCAGTTTTATCAACCTTACCAGGAATATTGCTAGCTGCTGCTTTTCCTAAGATAACTCCTAATGATGGAAATATTTCCATCTATACACTTGGTTTAAAAAATTGTTTATTGTTTAGTTTCTAACAAACACTCAGTGCCCACTGTGGATCAGGCTCCTTTTCTTCTCCTTCTCTTTTTCCTCCTCCTCCTTCTTTTTCTCTTTTAATGTGAGATATAGCCTCTGACTTCATTTCTGGCCATTACCTCATCCCATCATTTGACACAGTTGCAAATCTCTAATCTTGACACTAAATCTCATCGAATGCCTCTTCAACTTTAAGACACCATTCTCTCTCTCTGGAATTATCTTTCTTCCTAATCAGCCTGGTAAATGCTTACCTAGACACATGGTAATACTAATATTTCTTGCAAAGTTTAAAAATTTGCAATGTGGGATCCCTAGTGGCCAGGTCTAATTTGTTTTCACTCAACATATTTAAAACTTATTTATTTTCATCTCCCACTAGAATCTGTGCCTCTATGTTGTGATTCTACAGAAAACGACGAAGCCTTCACTTTCTCCTGGGCGTAAGCATAGTAGCTGTTCCCACTTCATTTATTATTTTGCAGGCTTTCGAAGCCAGCATGCTTGGGAAGGTTTTCACATGATCTCCACATTTGTTCAGCTGACTCCCAAATTGATGCTGCTGTTGAAATTTTGAAGGTTGTGTTCCAGGGTCCAATAAAGACCAATACCTCTGCCATATGCTCCCTAAGATATTGTCTTCCTGAAGCTTTTGAATGTTCCACATCTTTCTCGTTTGTTTGTGGGTTTTGCTTTTTGTTTTTATTGTTTTTTTTTTTTTTTTTTTTTGTATTTTTACAGAGCTGTTATATCTTATTTCCCCTTAATATTCTCCTAGTCCTCTTAGGAGAGTTCAGTCCAGCTTTTACAGTTTACCTGATTCTTAAATCGCTTCCTTTCCCAGTTTAGATAGGTAGAACCAGCACTGTTGGCCAAATTTTAATATCTTGTTCTTTTTTCCTTTCGTTTTCTGACTCAGTCTTTGTTTGTCTTATGTATTCCTCTAGATTTTGTCTCATTGGTATCTGCCATAGACAGAAATATGAAGTTTAGGGGGCTGCTAAAAGCTTCTGTAATTTAAACAAATTGTTTCTACCTTTATTTTCTCCAGGTCAAGTAATTTCACCTGGGAGATAGTCTTCGGACAAACATTCCAATGAGGCTTAAACTCTGCTGTCGTTCTCCCCAGTCTCCTTTAGCACCTCTCGTCTCGTCTGTACCTTCTCTTGGATTCACGATATGTCAGAACTTTCTGGAGCACAGCCCTTCAAGGCATAGATAAGATATACCCTCCTGTTGATGACACCTGTCGCCTTCCTTGAAAGTGTACCAATCAATTCTTGAGCTTCTACATCAATGTCCCCAGGTTCTTTTCTCCATAGGCCCAAATCCTCTATATTAAAACTGCTTGATACAGCTATTCAAGAGGGTTTCCAGGTGTGCTCACTCTGTGTAGCTTTACTTGAACTAACTCTGTGGTTCAAGGTCAGTAATTTCCTGAATCTTACTCTCTCTCTCTCTCTCTCTCTTTTTTTTTTTTTTTTTTTTTTTTTGGCTTTTTAGGGCCTCACCCACAGCATGTGGAAGTTCCCAGGCTAGGGGTCGAATTGGAGTTGCAGCTGCTGGTCTATACCACAGCCACAGCAATGTGGGATCTGAGCAACTTCTGCTACCTACACCACAGCTCATGGCAACAGCCAGATGATCAAGGATCGAACCCGCATCCTCATGGACACTAGTCAAATTTGTTTCCACTGTGCCACATGGGAACTCCCTGAATCCCACTCTGTGCAGCACTTCAACCTGCTCTCTAAGATCTTGCTTCTCTTCCTCTTTTAGTTCCTCTATAACTTCTCTACGAAATTACTGGATCCTAGTTTGTCGCTGTGAATAACAGAAATAATTTCTCTATTTTACATGTTCTCTTTAAAAGAAACGAAATCTAGAGCATTTTCTTTATTAAGAAAATCTCTTTATTGTAGCCTTGATGATATAATGCTTTTTTCTTCTTCACATCTGCCTAGAATATCACCTACAATCTGAAACAATGCTTTACCTTCATCACGTGTACTTAAGTGCTTTCCTTCATTTTTATTCTTCTCTCGTTCCTTTTGGAGTGTATGGCTGCAACCTATTTTCCCAAACCACTTCTTGATTTCTCTGGAAATGGGATTCCAAGAAATATGTTGTTCCAGGTACAGGCCTCCTCAGCTACTGTCATAACCTTTAGTCTTGCAGTCTCTTTGGGTTGTTTTCTAGTTCCGACCAAGAAGAAGGACTATTCCCTTTACGGTAAGGAAATACATGATTTTAATTTTTCATAATTACCAAAACTGACCAAACTAATACAAATAAAATCCGAGTCTGGGCCTCTGGAATTTAAAACTAAGGTTAGGCAGAGCCTCCTTGCCTGCCCACCTGCATCTCTCATAAGCATCCTGTCTTGACAAATCTATTTCCTGCCGTAAAAAAAAAAACAAAAAACAAAAAACAAAAAAACAACTAAGGCTAGAACGTCTGTAATGAACAAAGCCACAGCCACGTTAAGACCCTGTGGTGACAACAGTGGAAGGTGCACCTGCGAGATCATGTGGGTAAGGAGCGCTCATCAAAGATACTAGTTCTTACTTTGCCACGAATGCGGCTTTAGAAGCAACAGAAAAAGGATGGCATTTCAGGCAGCTGATCTAGCACTGTCTGTTCAGGCCGGGCATAAATACATTAAAGTTTGAAATTCACTAGTGTAGTTCACTTGGAACTCAACAGCTTCCGCTGTTCCAAGTCCCAATGTGGGAGTTCCCGTTGTGGTGCAGGGGAAGTGAATCCGACGAGGATCCATGAGGACGTGGGTTCGATCCCTGCCCTTGGTGTAGGTCACAGACATGGCTCAGATCCCAAGTTGCTGTGGTCGTGGCGTAAGCTGGCAGCTGCCACTCCAATTCAACCCCTGGGAATTTCCATATGCCATGCGTGCAGTCCTAAAAAGCAAAAAAAAAAAAAAAAAGTCCCAATCTGAAGACCTGCCTGAAAAAAACAGAGCATAAGCAGCAAGCATTTTTCTCCCTATCAATGTGCAAAATAATAAATCCACTTTTTTGTCCCTTTTGCAGTGCCACGACAGAATACAGTTTAGAGTCAAGCTACAGCAGTTTGCATTCTAGAGCCCAAGCAGCCAACATCTGCCAAGGCCATTGTGGCCCATTTTTGCTGAGACACAGTCAATTGCCTGAGGATAAAGCTACTTGAAGCAGTGATGACCTGTCAAGGTCAAAATAACTAGCTTGCACTCACAAAATCCCAAGTCTTAAAGCCACTCACCTAAATCATGCCAGTTTAAAGTCAATTATGCAACTTTTAAAGCAAGCCACAAGAGCACAAATCCGATGATTAGCTAGGTTGTTTTTTTAAAAACAAATGAACACTTGATTAAGCAGACCACTACCATGACTTAAGCCCCCAGCCGTATTCCCAGACACCTCGGCGCAGACCATGATATGTTCTCGGGAGGCAAACAGATCCCAAAGGGAATCAGAACGTGCCAGACCATGCACGCCTAGTTTCTTCTCTCAAAGTCTGCAAACAGCAGTCACTCCTCCCTCATAAAGGCCTGGAATTTACTGTAGGACAGTGACACGGTATCTTCAGCTCTCAACTGAGGGCAATTTTGCCCCCGCAGCAATATCTGGAGAAACCTTTGGTTGTACAAATTGGAGGGGTGTTACTGGCATCTAGTGGGCAAAGGCCATGGCTGCTACTAAGGTTCCTACAAAGCTCAGGACGGCTCCTACAACAAAGAATGTCAGTGGTGCTGAGGCTGAGAAAGACTGCTCCTTACAGAAATAGAACAGTTGGGAAATAATATTTCTAACATCGAATCTAACACTATACACAAGGGAGGTAGACTTGATACTCCACAGATAGCAGACGGCTGGTAAGAAGCGGAAAGTCAGTAGAGGATAAAACGACAAATATCCTTTTCAAAATTATGTGTGCATGTTTGTACTTGGAGTTATTAAACGTGTCTACATGGCAATACTTTTGGTGATTTTAATGCTAACTTTTCTAAATTTACAAACCTATAAACTCTTACCTATATTAAAATTCTTTTACAATGGTTCATTGACATTTCTATACTGGTACATTTTAAGAAGGAAGTCATTTCCTCTACTTGAGACATCCAGGCTGAGGCCAAGTCAGGGGAAATAGAATAAATCCAGATATGATTCTGAGCCTCGCAACGACACCAGGGAGCCTGCATCCCCCGTTGCAAGATTGCAAAAAAGTACTCTTCAGATTCTTATAGTCCTGCTGGGACTAAAGAAGAACTTATTATGATTATTATTATTTATCTTTCAAGTGGCAACAGAATTCTCTCTGCTCTGCGTAATACAAAGGAACACATGACTCGGCAAACTCTTCCTCATGCCTCCTCTGGTGACTATATTTCCCCCTTTTGTGTGGCACAACTGGGAACACAGAGTTGCGTGATTCCTACCATATCATTAACTCTAAATCCCATCTGAAACAAGCGCGCTGCAAGGATGATTTGGATAACGGCACATCAAAGAATAAATGCAGTCTAAAAATATTTGGTTTAAAATCTCATTCACAATGTGCCATGCATTATTTTCCTTGACATGCTCTTTTGCCTGCCTTTGCAAAACTATAATCAGAATAATTTCCCACTCATATTCAATGGGGAAAGGGGTGGAGATTTCATGACCCAGCTGGCCAATTTATAGAAACTGAGGAACGTCCACATCAAAGGACTCCAGAATCATAAAATTCTAAAGGGAAGGGAAAGTTACCGTCATCCAAACGGACTGGTTTATTTTTAAACATACAGAAGCTGAGACCTCCGGATGGAGGTGTGTTTTGCTGATGATCACAGAGCACCTGAACGGAAAAGCCAAGTGTCCTAACCCGTCCTTCCCTACCCTGGGACGCTGCCTCACCTACCGAATGATCTTTTCATCAGCGAGTCATCAAACACTGTTACAGGCCCTTTGTAAATCCAAAAATGAAGTGGAGACCTCTTACAGAGCCAACCGCTGAGTAAGAACGGGTACAAGAGCAGACACTCAGTGCTATGTGCCCTACGAGAGATACAGGCACCAAAAGAGGAGATCAAGGAAATGAAACTCAAACTCCTATAGAAACCAGACAGATAAGGTACCTGTGTGAAAGAATCTGTGTGTCATCAGAGGGTCTAGTGAAGACTGGGTCAAACAGAGAAGGGAAGGAGTTTACATCGTCAGCTCTAATTATCACCAAAAAGGAATGCAGGAACACTTTATTCTTTCTCAAGAGAAACTAAGAATCTCAATTTTTGTATAAAAGTCATATTTTTAGAAGGTGTCGACGAAACAACATTGTGTTAAAGTCTCTGATGATGTCTGCACAGTGTGAGGGAGGGAGGGATGATGAGGAAAAGAGAGAAAAGGGATCAACTGGAGGTGATGAACAGCTGTGGGGTTGAGATGGCCATTAGGTAGGATGCTAGATGCTAAGGTTTACAGCTGACCTGGCCCAGCAATCCTTCTCCTTAGGATCCTGTTATATGCCACACGACTTTCGTGATTTTGTTTTAGAGTGACGTAATTATTGAACTATCCATTTTACAGGTCTGTTTATCATCTCAGTAATACCTGGCACATTTGACTCTAACAGGCTTCCTCGGTACCTTAGGTGCTAGCATTTGCATTTTTTATACACATTGAGATGGGAAACATCTCTGCAGCTTTCATGCTACTCCTTCGAACCTGAGGTGGGCAATGAATCTCTTTTGTGACAAGTTCCTACTGAGACTACAAAACAGATGGGAGTTGGCTAGAAATCATAAGGAACAGAGAGAAACCAGAGAGAAATCCTCCAAAGTTATTCTGCATTAACTAGCATGGAATATACTGAAGACCCGGAATACTGAAAAAATAACCGAGTTTTTTGTTTTTGCTGAAGAGTCGTGAAAGCTTTTGGGTAGACTTTAAGCACCTGCTCCCTTTCTCCTAAGACCAAGGTGGATGGTGATTTCCTTTTAGACATGGAGTAGTTAGGGTACAAGATGGGTCTTTCTTAGCACCCACACGAGGAGGTGCTGTTCCACTAAACATGAAGTGTGGTGCAGCAATGGCACCACACGGAGGACACAGATTCTGCCCTTTAAGACCCTTAAAATAGGAGTTCCCATCGTGGCGCAGCGGAAATGAATCTGACTAGGAACCATGAGGTTGCGGGTTCAACCGCTGTCCTCGCTCAGTGGGTTCACGATCTGGCGTTGCTGTGAACTGTGGTGTAGGTCGCAGATGCGGCTTGGATCTGGTGTGGCTGTGCCGTAGCAGCAACTATAGCTCTGATTAGACCCCTAGCCTGGGAACCTCCATTTGCTGCAGGTGCGGCAAAAGACATTCATAACAGAATATGTGTAGAAATGAATGCCATTTCAGCCATGAGCTGATGTAGTGGAAGAAAGAAATTATGCTGATCTTAAATCAATGTGAGGAAAGCACAGAGAAACTTGTTATAGATGATTTTTTAGTTTCAGCAGTTATTCTGTTTTCAATGAAGAAAACATATAATCTCCGGGGTAAATATTCATTGAGTACCTACTACACACAGGGTATTGTCTCTTTGCTGGGGTGTGTCAGATCGACTAGGTAGTTCTCAACATATGCCATGCTCTATTTTAGCCTCTCAGCCTTGGAGATGCTGTTTCTTCTCTCTGAAATGTGATTCCCTTCTACTCACTCTCAGCTTAAAGGATCCTTTCTCTCAATAGTCTTTCCTCCCCCTGCAAGGCTGGATTGACAGCTCTTTCCCATGAACTCTCATAAAAGCCTATACACATCTCTATTTCAGCCCTGGACTTCCTGTCTCCTCTCTAGACTGTAAGTACAGGCAGTTTTAGTCAACAGCATAGCCTTAATATTTCCCAGAGTGCTTAGTTTACCCCCCACACTCAGTGAATGATTGCTGCATGAATGAACAAATGAGTGAATGGAGAAATGAACAAACGTATGAATGGATGGATGGATGGATATACTCCAAAATATCAGAAGGAATGACTTCATCTAAAAGAGTCAGGAAAGACTATACAGAGAAGATAGAAATATTTGTTGTGACTTTAAGCATTCTTTAATTCATTTAGCAAAGTTTTATTGAGAGTCTACTCAGTGATATATGCTTTTCTAGGTACTGGGAATACAGCCCACAAAATCATCAAGGTCCCCACTGTCAGAGCTACAGAGTAGGGCTAAAGACACTATACACAACAAACTAATAAAAAAGATAAATAAGTAAGTAAACAAGAACGATTTAGGTAATGATAAATGCTATGATGAAAATAAAACAGAATTATGTGAAAGGACATGAATAAGGGCAAAAATGAGTACAGCTTTTCCAGAGTTTAGTTTAATCACAACTCCTGATAATTTTGTTACAGATTCTGGGCAACTTTCAAGCTTGCAGCTTACTCGAGGTGTCAAAGCTGTCTTCTGGAAGGATAAGATCTCGCTGGGTAAGATCTTCAACCCAAGACCTCTTTGCTGCTCTTTCCTCTCCCTACTTCAAACTTTCTGCCCTTTTCTTCTCCACACTTACCAAGTCCCTTCCTCCTACCTTTTAAGCCTAAAATCAAACTCCAAAGCTCTTAGCATATAAGCTATAACCCTTTTTGTCTCCCTAACCAAATGATCCAAGGAGAAGGCATGGAAATGAAGGAAGAAATGCATTATATTTGGGCTTAAAGTTAAAAAAAATGGGTGGTGGGGGTAAGTAGTCAGCAGGCACTAGCACAAAGCATCTTCCTCTTACATGGGAAAAAAGACACTGTTGATTTCCTTGCTGATTTATAATAAATCTTTGGATGACATGAGATGGGTGGAATCCAAAATTCTTCTGAAAACCTATTTAACAATAATCAAGGAATTTGGATGCCGGTCAACCCAAAATACTTATTATAATTTAAAAATATCTAGTAGAAGCACTGAAGTGTCAACAGAGTTGTCAAAATTCCCTCTTTGATTGAATGTGAACATATTTGAGACATTTTATGATTCATACCCACAGGCATTGTGACTATGTTCTATAAAAATCCCCAGATTCATGGTAAGAACTATGGATGAGTCAAATCCCACTCACATTGATTTCTCGGTAAGCTGTGCTCTTCCAAAAAGTAATACATAGATTTTAGATTCTCAGACCAACAACAGGTCATATTTGTTGTCTGAAACATCACTGAGCATGAATTATAATATCTATTATTCTAGCTTCTGCACCACTAAGGCAAAAAATTCAGTTTCATGGTAAATTTAAGATGCCCATATTCCACACAGAATTTTTCAATATAACGTGCTGCTTCCAACTTGGATTTTAAGTGAAAAAATAAGCACTTTAAAAAGGCTGTGCTAAGAGATTAGATCTGAAGAGTTCTCACTACTAGAAAAGAAAGTGTAACCATGTCTGGAGACAGATGTTAGACTTACTGTGGTGATGATTTTGCAATGTACACAAACACTGAATCATTATGTTGCACCCCTGAAACTAATATAATGTTACATATCACTTATACCTCAATGAAAAAGGAAGAAAAGAAAAAATGCAAGAGGGAGAGGAGATGAAAGCTGTGCTATTCCGCTCACAATGACAAGTACTGTCTACCTACTTACCCACTGGACAGATAATCATAAAAACATACCATGTAACCTGGTGTTGTGCTAATTGCTGGAATGCAATGGAACATGCTTGCTAATTAGGAAAATACTAACCAAACAGTTACTCAGATAAAAGTTAAAGTGCACAGGATATGGCAGTCACAAAGGTAAGACATATGGTGCCTTAAGAGCAAGTGACAGGAACCCCGACATAGTTTGGAGAGTCAGGGAAAGCTTCCCTGAGAAAGAAAGAAATAATGCGAGACTTAAGGGAGTTAACTGGGTGAATGAGAGGGAGCTAGGGAGTGGAGTTAGGGAAGAGAGTTCCAAGCAGAAGGAACTGCACACAAAGTCTCTGCGCCAAACAGGGGTTCCGTGAAAAGGGCCAGGGTAGATGAAAAGGACCATTTTAAGACGAAACTAGAGAAGTTACGTTGAAGCCAGACCTTGTAGGATCCTGGTAGACACTTTATGTGGTTTGTTGTTGTTGTTATTGGTTTATTTTTTTATTTTTTTATTTTTTTTGCTTTTTAGGGCTGCACCCACCAGATATATGGAAGTTCCCAGGTTAGGGGTCAAATCAGAGCTGTAGCCGCCAGCCTAAACCACAGCCACAGCAACACCAGATCCGAGCTTCATCTGCAACCTATGCCACAGCTCATGGCAACGCCAGATCCTTAACCCACTGAGTGATGCCAGGTATCAAACCTGCATCCTCATGGATACGAGTCAGATTCGTTAACTGCTGAGCCAGCAAGGGACCTCCCACTTGAGGTGTTTTGGTCTTTGTCTTAAGAAAAACAGGCAGCTCTTGAAGAATCTGAAGAATACTGATAATATGGTCAGTGATGGGTCATGTCTGAGATAATTTTCTGTTAAATAAGCCTCATTCTACATTTTAGCAGAATGAATAAAAACCTGTTTTGTGGTGCTTGAACTTTCCCACCAAAAGCATTCTTTTTGCTTGTAAACATGTTTTTCTCACTAGTCTTTAATGCTATAAAAATGTTTGCTCCATTCTGGATAAGGACAGAGCACCTCAGTCAAAGGATTTAAATACCTGCTGTGCCGCAAAGACGTAAACACATTTTGAAAAGTAAAAAAAGTTCTGGAATATATTGCAAAATGTCATATAATCAATGATGTGATGGCTTATGTAACTTTGGGTCTAACCAATCAAAATGAGGTTGGATACTACTGCAAACACATAAAATGTGAGGCCCTTCCAGAGTGCCCAGATTCCTCAATTAGCATATAGGACTCCTGGCCCAACTATGAGGCACACTGACTCCCGAGAGTCCTCGAGAGTGTGCACAGCTGCCTGCCAACTGCCACACGAGGACCACTGGTGAGCCTTGCAAGGGAGACCAAGAGACACACCTGTTGGTAGTGAGCAATGGCTGAGCTAATGAAAAAGACTGCCAATCATGGGACATGAAGTGTGTGCCCTCTATCCCCGTTCCATTCTGCTTGCTTGCAGATGTCTCTAAGCTTCTTTACAAAACAAAAAGAGAGTGAAAGCTTTCTGAGCTAAGTGCTGTTGATCTGCAGTTTCTCCTGGTTTTGTCCACTCATCAAGTCCTGAAAGCTAGGTCCTTGTTTTGACCTGAGGTGTGACCACAGGTTGAAAAGGGCATGCTCCTAGAAATCTGTTTTAGACCAGAGGAACTGCCTCCCTGGACATCATTTGCTTTTTTTTTTTTTTTTTGCTAGTTTTTCATCATCTCCCTGATCTAGTTTTGTTGTTTTTGCCTTTTAGGGCCCCACCCGAGGCACATGGAAGTCTCCAGGCTAGGGGTCAAATCGGAGCTACAGTTGCTGGCCTACACCACAGCCACAGCAAAGCCAGATCCGAGCCATGTCTGCGACCTACACCATAGTTCACAGCAACGCCAGATCCTTAACCTGGTGAGTGAGGCCAGAGATTAAAACTGCAACCTCATGGTCCCTAGTCAGATTTGTTTCTGCTCCCCATCTCCCTGATCTAAAAATGTTAATGTACTATGAACAACTAAATGCCAACGAATTTGACAATCTGGAAGAAATGGACAATTTTCTAGAATCTTACACCCTGCCAAAACTGAATCAAGAAGAAACAGACCAAATGAACAGACCGATCACTAGAAATGAAATTGAAGAGGTCATAAAATCACTCCCTACAAATAAAAGTCCAGGACCAGATGGCTTCACAGGTGAATTCTATCAAACATATAAAGAGGAACTGGTGCCCATTCCCCTTAAACTCTTTCAAAAGGCTGAAGAAGGAATACTCCCAAAGACATTCTATGATGCCACCATCACCCTCATTCCAAAACCAGACAGAGATACCACCAAAAAAGAAAACTATCGCCCAATATCATTGATGAATATAGATGCAAAAATTCTCAACAAAATCTTAGTCAACTGAATCCAACAACATATCAAAAAAATCATACACCATGACCAGGTAGGGTTCATCCCAGGTTCACAAGGATGGTTCAACATACGCAAATCAATCAATGTCATACACCACATTAACAAAAGAAAAGTAAATAATCATGTGATCATCTCAATAGACGCAGAAAAAGCATTTGACAAAGTTCAACATCCATTCATGATCAAGACCCTCGCCAAAGTGGGTATAGAGGGAACATTCCTGAATATAATCAAAGCCATTTATGATAAACCCACAGCAAATATAATCCTCAATGGGGAAAAACTGAAAGCCTTCTCACTCAAATCTGGAACAAGACAGGGATGCCCACTCTCACCACTGCTCTTTGACATAGTTTTGGAAGTCCTAGCCACAGCAATTAGACAAACAAAAGAAATCAAAGGCATCCATACAGGAGGAGAAGAGATAAAACTGTCACTGTATGCAGATGACATGATACTATATATAGAAAACCCTAAGGACTCAACCCAAAACTACTTGAACTGATTAATAAATTCAGCAAAGTAGCAGGATATAAGATTAACACTCAGAAGTCAGTTGCATTTCTGTACTCCAGCAATGAAATATTAGAAAAGGAATACAAAAATATGATACCTTTTAAAATTGCACCTCACAAAAATCAAATACCTCGGAATACACCTGACCAAAGAGGTAAAGGACTTATATACTGAGAACTATAAAACTTTAATCAAAGAAATCAAAGAAGATGTAAAGAAATGGAAAGATATTCCATGTTCCTGGATTGGAAAAATCAATATTGTAAAAACAGCCATACTACCCAAATCAATCTACAGATTCAATGCAATCCCTATCCAATTACCCATGACATTTTTCACAGAACTAGAACAAACAATCCAAACATTTATATGGAACCACAAAAGACCCAGAATCGCCAAAGCAATCCTGAGAAACAAAAACCAAGCAGGAGGCATAACTCTCCCAGACTTCAAGAAATACTACAAAGCCACAGTCATCAAAACAGTGTGGTACTGGTACCAAAACAGACAGACAGACCAATGGAACAGGATAGAGAACCCGGAAATCAACCCTGATACCTATGGTCAATTAATCTTTGACAAGGGAGGCAAGAACATAAAATGGGAAAAGGAAAGTCTATTCAGCAAGCATTGCTGGGAAACCTGGACAGCTGCATGCAAAGCAATGAGACTAGAACACACCCTCACACCATGCACAAAAATAAACTCCAAATGGCTGAAAGACTTAAATAGAAGACAGGACACCATCAAACTCCTAGAAGAAAACATAGGCAAAACACTCTCTGACATCAACATCATGAATATTTTCTCAGGTCAGTCTCCCAAAGCAATAGAAATTAGAGCAAAAATAAACCCATGGGACCTCATCAAACTGAAAAGCTTTTGCACAGCAAAGGAAACCCAAAAGAAAACAAAAAGACAACTTCCAGAATGGGAGAAAATAGTTTCAGATGATGCAACCGACAAGGGCTTAATCTCTAGAATATACAAGCAACTTATACAACTCAACAGCAAAAAAGCCAATCAATCAATGGAAAAATGGGCAAAAGACCTGAAGAGACATTTCTCCAAGGAAGATATACAGATGGCCAGCAAACACATGAAAAAATGCTCAACATCGCTGATTATAAGAGAAATGCAAATCAAAACTACCATGAGATACCACCTCACACCAGTCAGAATGGCCGTCATTAATAAGTCCACAAATGACAAGTGTTGGAGGGAGTGTGGAGAAAAGGGAACCCTCCTGCACTGCTGGTGGGAATGTAAACTGGTACAGCCACTATGGAGAACAGTTTGGAGATACCTTAGAAATCTATACAAAACTCTACTTAAAAGAGACACGTGCACCCGCATGTTCATTGCAGCACTATTCACAATAGCCAGGACATGGAAACAACCCAAATGTCCATCGACAGATGATTGGATTAGGAAGAGGTGGTATATATACACAATGGAATACTACTCAGCCATAAAAAAGAATGACATAATGCCATTTGCAGCAACATGGATGGAACTAGAGAATCTCATACTGAGTGAAATGAGCCAGAAAGACAAAGACAAATACCATATGATATCACTTATAACTGGAATTTAATATCCAGCACAAATGAACATCTCCACAGAAAAGAAAATCATGGACTTGGAAAACAGACTTGTGGCTGCCTGATAAGAGAGGGAGGGAGTGGGAGGGATCAGGAGCTTGGGCTCATCAGACACAACTTAGAATAGATTTACAAGGAGATTCTGCTGAGTAGCATTGAGAACTATGTCTAGATACTCATGTCGCAACAGAAGAAAGGGTGGGGGAAAAATGTATACATGTAAGAATAACTTGATCCCCTTGCTGTACAGTGGGAAAAAATAAATAAAAGTAAATAAAAAATTGAAATAAATAAGTAAATAAAAATGTTAATGTGACTTAGGCATCAGTGTCTTATCTTGCTACACGTGTTTCCTTAGTGAAATCATTCAATCTCATGGCTTTACATATTATTAAACGGTGAAGACTCCGAAATTTATATTTCTAGTCTAGCTTTTCCCCTCTGAACTATAAAGTCATAAATCTAACTGATCAACCACCCACTCAGATGTTTAGAGGGCATCTCAAACTATTCATGACAAAACTGAATCTTTTAATCTTCTCCATGCAATAAATGACAATTCATTATTTCCGTTACTCAGGCAAAACAAACAAAAAACTCTTGGTATTATATCTCTCTTTATTTAATGCACTATAATTATGTATCAAAATATTCTGTTGGCTCCACATTCTAAATATACCAAAAACCAAAGAACTTCTTACTACCTCTATTGCTATTCTATTGGTTTAAATTACCATTTTCTCACATAAGATTATTTCATGATTCACTCTCTGCTCCTGCCTTGCCCTTTTCAGTCTATTCTCAACATGGTAATCAGAAAGTTCCTGATGAAACATACATCTAATCAGGTTATTCCTGTGCTCAAATTCTTCAGTGGTTTCTCATATAATTCAGCACAAAAGCTAAGTGCCTTAAAGTGAGCTACAAAGTCCTTATAGAGGTGTTTCCACCTCTTTCTTCTCTAACCTCACCTGGACTTTTCCTTCCCATCCTTGCTGTTGATTGCACACAGTCATTTGCTGCTAATGTCAGACTTGAACTTACTCTCTCTGTACCTGGAATGCGCTTCCTCCAACACCCACGTGGCTCACACCCTCCCTTCCTTTTGGTCTTCACTCAAACGGCACCTTCTCCAAACACACAAGGGTTCCCTGACATCTCCAATCCTCGCACAGGCCTTACATCTCCTTTCCTGCTTTCATCGTTCTCCTTTAGTTATTACCATCCAACACAGTCTATACTTATGTACTATCTGTTTCCACCACTGGAATACAAGCTCCTGAGGACATGTTTTGTTTTTTGTTTGTTTGTTTTTGTTTTTGTTTTTCCGTCCATTGTATTTCCTCTTATTCTCTCCAATGGCCTAGCAAATTGTCTGACTCTTAATTGCCGCTCAGTAAATCCACATGGAACAAAAGAATTCAGGCTCATAGTATGATGAGTAAAATTGTAGTGAATGCATCCAATCAAGTACTAGGAAGCAGGCAAAGGTATTTAATTAGATACACAAATCATATCATGGAAGAATCTTAAGAGCATAGTGTGGAATGAAGAAAAAAATAAGACTGAGAGTTGAATCTTCTGCATAGGGACATTTATAGTTTTCAAACCCATATGCTGAAATAATATCACATTTATTAACAAGTATATCTACCTACATGAAAAAGCAGAATGGCAGGAGAAAAGAATGGTAGTGGGAAGTATGGGGGAAAATGATACAATAAAAATAATAGAAGAACACTGCATGGACTGACAGTGCACCACGAGCTGAAAAATATGAGTCACTCAACTCTCCACACCTGGGGTCATAAATAGCCAACCATACAAACATGAGTCACTCTTACCATAGAAGGGAGGCGGAAAGAGTAGGGGGCAAGAGCTGGTGTGAAATATACAGATCTGAGTCCACTGAGACTGTCCAAGTGAAAGATATGGTGGTCGGTAGAGTGGTCTAGGGTACCGGTGGAGCTGGACGGATGTGGGTTCCTTTAAAAGATGCTGGAGATGTAACTATCTTTAGGATCTGATGATGGATTGGCCGCTGGATGAGGAAAGATAGAGAGATTTCAAAGATAATCCTTAGGTTTCTGATTCTGAAATTATCATTCACCGAAAACCCCCAAATACTAGCATAGGAATGCCCACATCATTTTTGATTTGGTTATATATTTATTATTTTGATCATCTACAGAAAATATGTTCAGATAGTAGTGTTCATGAAGTCAACACCACAGTGTCACCGTTTTCTTGATTTTCGTTAACGTTTTATGGAATTCATACTTGATACTTTCTTTTGTCTTTTTTTTTTTTTTTTTTTTTTTTTTTTTTTTAGGGCCATACCTGAGGCACATAGAGATTCCGAGGCTAGGGGTTGAATCAGAGCTGTAGCCGCCAGCCTGCGCCACAACAATGCCAGATGCAAGCCTTGTCTGTGACCTACACCATTGCTCATGGCAATGCTGGATCCTTAACCCACTGAGTGAGGCCAGGGATCGAACATTCGTCCTCATAGATGCTAGCCAGATTCGTTTCTGCTGAGACACGATGGGAATTCCTGTACTTCATACTTTGTGATTCATTTCAACTTCAGATAAAATGATGAATTGAGTCCAGTAAGCACTTTAGATTATGGGAAGTTAGTAGATTTTAAAAATAATACTTAAAGCTCCAGGACTCAGGGCTTTGCACTTTGCAAAGCATTAGTCAAATTGAGGTAGTGACAAATGAAGAGCATAGAGTCTGATAAAACAAAACCCAGAGCAATTATTTGCAGTTGGCTGAGGTCAATTTAGTTGAAGCATCTCGTGAGAGATAAACACACATACAAATTTAAACTCAAATTTAAAAGTGACTATCTCTAAGTGCTGGAATTACTCATTCCTATTCCTATCTTTCTATTGTGCTCTGTACCTTTGTGATAGCACTTATCACACTCCGCAGTTTATTATAATTATTGGTGTTACACGTCTTGTGACTCCTACCCAATTATAACCTCTTACTGGAAAAAGACAAGGCCTCATTTCTTTTGTACCCTACACGCCACTCACACATTGCTTAGTGCGTAATAATCTGCAGGAAGCAGTCAAAACAGCTGTGTAGAGGACAGTCTTCTGGGCAGAGAGAACAGGTAGCTCAAAGGCCTGAGGTGGACAGCCTGGTATTTCTGAGGAACGGCAATGAGGCCAATGTGCCCGGAGGGGAGTAAGCTAATGGTAGGACTTGAGGCAGAGAAGTGACAGCTGGGTAACAGGAAGCCTTGAAGAACACTGTAAGAACCTTGGCTTCTACTCTAAATAAAGAGCCATTACAGAATTCTAAGCAGAGGCGGGACACAATCTCACTTGTATTTTTAAGGGATCTGGCTGCTGTAGGGGTGGAGATGTGGAGGCAGGAGACCAGTTATGAAGTTATGACAATAATTCAAGTGCGAGATGATGGCTGGGACCAGGATGATGGCAGTGGAATTAGCAAAAAGTGTTGAGCTTATGGATCTATTCTGAAGGTTGACAGAATTATCTGACAAACTGGATGTAGGATGTGGGAGAAATAGTGGAATTGGAGGTCACTCCAATGCATATATGGCTTAAAAACTAGGCAGATTGGAGATACCGTAAGTTAAGAGGGGAAGGTGCTGAATGGGGCGGGGAGGGTGTCAGGTGGTCAGAAGGTGAGTTTGGGAGGTACTGGATTTGAGGTGCCTACTAGTCATCGGAGATGTGATCTTTGAACTTCTTAATTGAAAAAGAGCTTTGAGCCTACAGTAAATACAACCTTTGTGTGTCTAATCAATAACATGTCTGTATGAATTAAGAGGCTCCTCTGTGGAAGGGACAGGATGGTGTGCACAGTGCTATGCAGCCTGACAATTGTCATGAACAGTTGCTCTTTCCCATTGTAATCTAGGCATTAAATCACAGCCATGCTCAGAACCCTCTGGCCTATTTAAAGGGAAACCTGTCAGGGTAATGATTCCAGTCACCCGAGAAGGGGCTTATAAAGAACCTCCCTTGTCGTGAAGACATACAACCACCACTCATTAAACGTCTGCACCATGCCAGACACACTGTGCCAGGGTCTCACGTAAGGCTCAGAGCAGCCCCATGAGCCAGGTGCTCTAACGGTTTGCCCCACCTTACATAAAAGGAAAAGAAATCACGCAGAGGTGAAGCAATTTGCAATTAGCAAGGGGGCAGAGCTGAGATTTAAACCCAGGATTCTGCCTTCTGAGCCTAAAGTCCTGTACCCTCTTCCTTCTCCCTTCGGCTGAAGTATTCAAGCTCTATAAAGACATAGTCAGTGCTACAAAGGGTAGCTTTCAAAGCTGGTCACCACGTCTTTTATGGCGAATGAGGTTGTGACAACAGGCACTGAGAGAGGGAGGGAGGAGCAACCTCATGGGTAACGGGCACTCGGGGAATTTGGAGGAGAGGGGACAGAACGTCTAAGAGTTAAAGACTCAGTTGGGGTAAGATTAGCACCCCCAGATTTCAAAGAAAGTTTTCCAGCTTAATTCTACTAAGCCTAAATAGCCTTTGGAGAAGCCATGTTTAAATAAAACGCAGCGCAGGGTTTTCTAACATGATTGTAGGCATACTTTGGAGATACTGCAGGTTCAGTTCCAGACCGTTGCAATAAAGCGCATCAGCATTTTCTTGATTTTCCAGTGCACATAAAAGTTATGTTTACACCATACAAAATCCCCTGAGTGTGCAATAGCGTTGTCTAAAAAATGTACATACCTTAATCCAAAAACACTTCATTGCTAAAAACTACTAACCATCATCTCCGCCTTTAGCGAGTCATAAGCTTTTTGCAATAGTAACTCAAAGATCACTGATCACAGATCATCACAAGTAAAATAATAATGGAAAAGCTTGAAATTGTGAGAACTACCAAAATGCGACACAGAGACACAAAGTGAGCAAATGTTGTTGGAACAATCATGCCAAGAGACTTGCTCCTCTCCAGGTTGTCTCAAACTTTCGATTTGTAAAGAAAGCAGTATCTGCAAAGCACAATAAAACAAACGCAATCAAAGGAGGTATTCCTGTACTTTAAATGAAAAGACGGGCACATCATGAGGCTCTTGTACACTGAACAACAGTTTGTTTAAAGTCGCCTACAGGAGTTCCCGCCGTGGTTCAACAGTTAGAGAACCCAACTAGCATTCATGAGGATATGGGTTTAATCCCTGACCCCACTCAGCGGGTTAAGGAGCCAGCGTTGCCGTGCGCTGTGGCGTAGGTTGCAGACGCGGCTCGGATCTGGCATTGCTGTGGCTCTGGCATAGGCCAGCAGCTGTAGCTCCGATTAGACCCCTAGTCTGGGAACCTCCATGTGGTGCGGGTGTGGCCCTAAAAAGACCCCCCCCAAAAAAAAGTTGCCCACAGACAAGCATTTTGTACTGCGATTTTATTGATTCTATAGTTGATATTGGAGTTTAATTTAAAATGTGCCAATGACTAGACTAAACTCTTTACACGCTAGGGTGACATCTTGATTTTTCTCTTTTTGCAGCTAGCTTTGCTAGGACTAAAGAGAACTTCCAGGGAAGTCCCTGCCAGTAGATTAACTATGTTCCTCTTCTTTACGTGTGTCAGATAATTCCAGGAAGCAAGCAGGGTACACGTGGACAACTTTCCCAGTATTAGTACTTGCTCACCTCCAGGGAGATAAGACCCTGCCTCTTGGATCCAAACCCACTAAGTAACTGACAGTTGATAAACCCTTTCAGTGTATTGCAATGGAAAATGGCTGAGATTTTTCGTTTTAGCTTATGCCTTCTGACATCCTCTATTTTTAAATGGAAGAACCATTGTATTTATCAATCACTTTATTTCTTTGGCTTTATTTACCTTCCTTTCGTGGTTACATTTTGACGTTTTCATGTTCAAGTGATTGAAGAGCCTTTCTTACAAGGCATTTGTCTGCTACCTGGTGGTCAGCTAGAAAACTGCACTTTTTTTTTTTTTTTTTTTTTTTTTTTTTAAGTGAAGAGATTCTTTTTTTTTTTTTTTTTTTTTTTTTTTTTGTCTTTTGTCTTTGTTGTTGTTGTTGTTGTTATTGTTGCTATTTCTTGGGCCGCTCCCACGGCATATGGAGGTTCCCAGGCTAGGGGTTGAATCAGAGCTGTAGCCACCGGCCTACGCCAGAGCCACAGCAACGCTGGATCCGAGCCGCGTCTGCAACCCACACCACAGCTCACGGCAACGCCGGATCGTCAACCCACTGAGCAAGGGCAGGGATCGAACCCGCAACCTCATGGTTCCTAGTCGGATTCGTCAACCACTGCGCCACGACGGGAACTCCGAAAACTGCACTTTTAAGCACTGACAAACCATATGTGTATTTCTGAACCATATTAAAGGATAATAATGTTTCACATTGGCATTCACAAGCCTATTGTCTCTTATTTTATCAGCAGGTGAGTCCTGCATTAAGTTAAACTACTGTTTTCTTAAGTTCACTGGGGCTTCAACTATCCCTTTTATATTTACAATATCCTAACACAAACAGAGACATTTTTATTTGCTTAATTTTGAGTATACAGAGCTATAGTCTGAGACATCAGTTATTGGGGGGGCGGGCGGAAAGGAAAAAGCAAGACTAAAAGTCATTGCTGGAGCCGAGAGGGAGACTGGTATCGCACAAGATGCTTCCCAACTGTTGGAATGATAGGTGAAGACCTAGGCATTCCTCTGGTTGTCTTAACAACACATACACACGCGAAGAGGATGGGCTTTTCTTGGCAGTGATTACTCACTTTCTGTAATTTTCCAGTTTGATATCCAGGCCCAAAGCAGTGTGGCAACTGTTCAGTCTAAGCCAGTATTCCTAGAAGACAACTGCTTCAGCTTCTGCTCTCTAGGTTTTCTCTCCTATAAGTTAAGTCTCCAAATCCCCTGAAACCCAGGCAAGCCCAACAGGAGGTAGGTTTATCCTACGCTTCTGCAAGGAACTCCGAAAACCGTGAGCAGAGCAGGATGACTGTGAAACTCACGAGGCTTAAGCTTTGGGCTCCTTACCAGCGGCAGCCAGCCCTGTGAGAAGCCCTAGGGAATGTTTTCACATCATCATATGTCTCTATACGATTTTCAAAAGATAAAGCATTTTAATTAATCTTTCAACATCATTTTTCACTATGACTGGCCCCTCCTTCTATTTCCTCTGCGTGGCCTGGGGCAATTTGGCTTTAGGGCGGGGCACACTAAGTTGCAGATACTCCATTTGGATTGTAATTTGTAGAGACGTTTGCAGTGTTTCAAGGAAACAAGTGAGAAATTAAACTCTTGATATGGATATATACGGATATTATTTTGCCATTGACAAATGCATTTAATAATGAACTGAGAGAACATTCAAATTCTTATGAATGTGAAACATGAAAAGGTCACAAAAATGAGTGATATGCTCAATAAAACAAATCTGATATTGAAGAGTAAATTATAACAACAAAAATCAGATCCTATCCAAAGGAATAATTCATTCAAAGGAAAAGATAAGCCTGAATGGAAGTAAAGAGCAGGCTCTTGGCTTAAAAGATAATCCAGTCAAAAAGAAGGATTCCAGGTGAACAGAGTGGGAAAAGATATAAATTTCTGGCCGATTTGATAAGAAAGACTGACAGAAGAAGAAAACGTTAAAAACTCATCAGGTGCTACCACACCGTGACGACATCACTACCAAAGCGTCAAGAACAAAGTGGTAGGACAGTGTTGAGTTAAAGGAAACAGACTGCCAGGTAGGTAGGTCTCTCTCAAGGACAGGTTTATTTGAGATTCGCCGAGAACGGCAATTCGAGGTCCAGGGCCATGGAAAGCCATGTGCAAGTCCCTCCACGGCCAGGGAAGGAGAATACTCCTGGGGGGAAAGGAAGCTGGGGGACTGTGGTCAAGAGAGTCCCTGGTGGACACTCACTCCATTGGCTGCATTCTTGCCAGGAACAAAGAGGGGTGTGTCATCTCTCCCTTTGTACTCTGCTACCTCCTCGGGAAGCATGAGACCTCTCAGTGCTGGTCTCCAGACTATTTAACTGAGATATCTTTCTATTAATTTTTTAAAAGACTACTCTCATTTCAAATGGAATATTAAGATTCACTGAGAAAAAAACATTATAACAATTTATGACTTATTAATGATGGAAGGTTTTCTAAATGTAACCATGCTCCTAAAAAATTAATTTGGTGTTCCAAATATCAAGTTATGAAATTGTAAGAAACTCTCCTAAATGACTAAGAATTAAAAGAAAAGTTTAATCAATCAACCAGTTTGGAGGAAACTGCTGAGTTATCGTTCTGTTCTTCTCATGGAAAATATTTTAAAATCAATGTTGCATCAAGAGGCAATTCAAAGACTCGAGCGCAAAAAGAAAAAAGAGAGAGAAGAAAAAGGACAGAGAAAGTTATAAATAATAGGACATTTTCAGGGCATTAATAAATTTACATAACATCTGGATTTTGTAGTATTTGTCAAGTTGTGAAAATTTATAATTTCTTGTGATTTTTATACTTATTCTAAATAAATATTCAGTTTTTAACCTATTTTTCTTTGTATTTTTTTAAAGCTTCATTTTGCATCTCCCCTCAGTACAAGCTTCAAGCTCCTCAAAAGCAGAATTTACCCCTATATACAACTTCACTGTAACTGTTACTAATTGTGGATCCTTTCTCAATTCTTATAAAGCAAGGCTTCTCTCTCTCTCACACACACACGCTCACACACACACACACACAGTCAACTATGATTCAATTTCTTTTAAGCATAAAGACCTGGGGGCTTCCATCACCAATTATGAGAAAAATGCAAATCCAAACCACAATGAGGTACCACCTTCTATCATCCAGAATGGCCATCATCAAAAAGTCTACAAACAATAAATGCTGGAGAGGGTGCGGAGAAAAGGGAACCCTCCTACACTGTCAGTGGAAATGGAAATTTGTGCAGCCACTATGGAGAATAATATGGGGTTCTTCAGAAACCTAAAAAGTAGAGTTACCGTCTGATCCAGCAATCCCACTCTTGGGAATATATCCAGAAAAGATGAAAACTCTAATTAAAAAAGATACATGCACACACTGTTCACAGCATACCATTTACAACAGCTAAGACATGGAAGCAACCTGAATATCCATCGACAGGTGAGTGGATGAAGAAGATGGGGGGGGTGATGGAATATTACCCAGCCATGAAAAAGGATGAAAGAATGCCATTTGAAGCGACATGAATGGGCCTAGAGACTATCACACCAAGTGAAGTAAGTCAGAAAAGACAAATATCATGTGATATCACTTATATCTGGAATCTAAAAAAGACACAGATAAACTCGTTTACAAAACAGAAACAGACCATGAACATAGAAACCAAAGGGGAAAGTGCAGGGAGGGATAAACCGGGAATCTGGTATTAATACACTCCACTATATATAAAATAAACGACAAGGACAATATCTCGTAATAACCTACAATGGAAAAGAAATATAGGAAATCAACTATATACCTCAATTAAACAAAAAGTTAAAAAAAGACCTGGAGACTTCCCAAAAGTCATTTCATTAACAAAACTAAGGGCACTTTTATTGTTCTCATCATAGAAATTCCAAGAGTTTTAGGATCTTTGTGCCAGGAAAGGGGTGAAAAACCAAAGACAGTCTTTCCTTTATGCCAGGACGCCCAGGGATACCAAAACCCAAGGATGCTCAAGTATCATATACAGTGGTATAGTATTTGCATATAATCTATGCAGCACGTCCTTCTAAATACTTTAAATCATCTATAGACTACTTTTAATACCCATTACAATTTAAATATTATGTAAATAGTTGCAGGCATGCGGCAAACTTATGTTTTGCCTTTTGGAACTTTATGAAATTCCTCCCCCCTCAATATTTTCTATCGAAATATTGACTACCTGGATGCCGAACCAGAGGATACGGAGAGCTTCCTGTATTTTTTGTTATAAACAACGATATGATCCAGGGCTGTATCACTGGACCCAGCAGTAAGCCTAGGTAAGAATCACGAGATTGGAGATACACAAAGAGCAGCGAATATTCAATTCACGAATCCCTCCCTTTAGGGCACACCCCACAGGATAGGTCCGTCACGCAAAGGAGGAGGAGAAAAGGAGGTAACGTACCCTTTGATGAGAGCTCTGGAAGGAGGCGTCTTAGCATGAGACGTGGTCTGCAGTCCAGCAACGGGTCTTAGGCTCCTCTTATCCTGGCAGAGCCTTCGGCAGCATCCCTCTGGCCACACTCTCGACGGCTTAGAGTCTGGCCCAGTCACTCCAAGTCTCCTTCGAAGGAGTCTTCGGGCGGGGGTAACAGGGATGCCCCAGCGGGGCTTGTCTCCACGGGATTTCCTTCCGTTCAGAGACGTCTTTCCATGGCCCTTTGCAATTCTTTAGCTCACGAAACCTGTATCGGACGTTTCAAGATAACTCAGTTGGCTTCGGCCGCTGTGACTCCATTTTGACCTAGTTCGCTTAAATCCGATGCGTTTCACCCACGGCGAGCAGAACTCTCGGCGCAAAAGAAATTGCATCACAGCTGGCAGGTGTAACTGCAGAACCAGCACCAGACGGGCCCTGCCCTGTTTCTGACACGGTACGGACAGGTGTTTCAGCAAGAACGGAACAAACCTGCCAGTCACGCGGCCCGAGGTTGAGCAGAGGAAAACACACGGACTTCACACCGGACCCGAACCGACGCTTGCGGGAGCTCGAAGCCAGGCGGTGGCCTGAACTTGAAGGCAGGAACCCTCGGAAGACCACGCCCCGTTCTCAAGTCCGCCAATTGAAACGTGCCTCCAGCGCTTCCTCTGCTCACGCACAACACGCTCGGCCGCATCCCTGAGCCTGAAGACAGGTTAGAGCCGCACCTGTTGCCTTCTGACAGGTTGACCTCGTCAAGCAGCAATGCCATAGTATTGGGGTCTGTGAGCTTCTGCGCAGGGAGCCCCTTGTTCGGTCACATTGTTCCCTGATTGATTCAGCTTTCAAACCAGTCTTTTGTCAGGCTTGGACTTGATTCAAATGGAAGCACTCACAAAAGAAATGTTTAAAATTAGGATGGAACGGGACTATGGTAGGTTAATTGGTTTATTGAACATCTCTACACCTCGAGGGGGTTTTTGTTTGGAATCTTCCCCACCCCCGCCCCAGCCGCGTTAGGCTGAATACCCACCCCTCTTGCAATCCTTTGTGGCAACATCATGGACAGATTCCACAACTTTGTGGTAGCTCGTTTTATTGAAATTCAATCTGATTCTATTGAAAACATCCATCTTTTTGTTTGATCCAGTTCTTCTCCAGAGCGTATGTACATAAGCTGTGTTGCCGTAAGTGTGGTAGATGCTTTCTGGCCCATGACGTTTGCTATGGGTCAGAGGCAAACTCAGTGAGAAGAAGCATTTAGAAGCTTGTAAGGTAACTGGACATTGATGTAACATTCAAGCCATCCAAGCCCCTTCCTCGAAGTTCTCTGTGTCATCACGTGGACACGGTGCCCTTGCGAGGCCCCCATCTGGGAACCCTGAGGGCCACAGGGAACTGGAAGGAGGTGGAGATCGCCCGTCTTCGTCCCAAGCGTCATGTTCTCTTGTTCCCTTCAAGCCCCAATGGCACAAACCTTGCTGGGGGGCCTCCTTTTTTCAGTCTCTCTGTTCATGTCTGTTCCCGCAGCTCAAGGGACACACTCAAAGTTCTCCTGAGAACCCTCTCACGGCACTCAGCTCCAGAAGCAATGGCAACATGGGGGAAAACAAGATTTCTGCAGAAATCTTTCAGCTGGGGAGTGAGTTTCTAGTGATTTTTTTTTCTTAACGTCACCTCTACACCTTTATGAGAGATTGTCTTGAAGCTCCCCTCGCTCACATGGCTTGGCCTGGGTGGGAGTGGACGTGGAGATGAAAAGCTTTTTCTCCAAAAACTGCATCCCCCGCACTACCCGCTCCTCTTCTGTTGTGATGTTTGGTAGCACCACAGGGCTTGAAGTAAGTGGGCTAATTATTCTACCTCTTAGAAAGGCCAAGGCTTTCTTTAGATTATGGGAATATATGGTAAATTCTGGTTTCAGCTTTGGGCCTTAGCCATAATTCCAGCCAATAGAAAAACAAATTCTCTCACCATCCTGTTATAACTGCCTCAGTAGATGGCATCCTGTTGAGAGGAAAAGGTTGAAACCCCTGTGAGGGCTAATTTTATGTGTCAACTCGCCTGTGCTAAGAAATGCCCAGAGACCTGTGTGTCTGTGAGCGTGTTTCTGGAAGGGATTAGCATTTGAATCAGAAGACTGAGTAAAAATCACCCTCACCTGTGCAAGTGGGCATTCCTCCAATGCTTTAAGGACCATAGTAGAACACGGAGGCAGAGGAAGGGTGAATTTCTCACTGCTTGAGTTGGGACATCCATCTCCTGCCCGTCTGACGTAGGCACTCCTGGTTCTCCAGCTTGCAGATGGTGATCACGGGACTTCTCAGACACCATAGTCACAGGAGGCAATTCCTATAATAAAGCTCCTCTTACTTATATCTCTATATATACGGTTGATTCTGTTTCTCTGGAGAACTCTGTAGCTAGTACATCATCCTATTAGCTGTCACATTCTACACAGGCCCCTGGGAAGCCAAGCAGCAACTACGCAGAGTAGTCTGGCTTCTGATGAGGGACAGCAACCCAGATTTCAGGGAATGCCTGACTTTGGACTCAGATCTTTCCTTTTCTAATAATCACCCACCTCTAGACTTCCATATGCAGGCAGTATATTTCTCTGAAATGAAAGCTGTTGCAGGGATTAAAATGTGGGGACACGTGTGGCGCTCTTAGAACAATGCTTGGAACATGGGGAGTGCTCACCTAAGATGCTTTCCCAATCACCTTATTTCAGTAAAAGAACTTTTGTGGATTGACTGCAAAAATGCGTCATTTTTCTTTCCCTCTGTGTATACATGCCCTGTGCAATGAACTTGTCCTTTCAAAAGATAGAAACTTTACTCCCAATCCTTGAACTTGGGCTGGCCTTGTGACTTGCTTTAGTCAATAGAACGTGGTGGAGGTGACGCTGTGTCATTTCGAATCTAACTCAAAAGGCTATGTGGACTTTCGCTCTCTCTTGAATTCCTTACCTTTGCATGGGAACAAGCCCAGACTATCCTGCTGGAGGAAAAGACACCATGACACCTCAGCTGGGAGTCAGCCAACCTAGAAGCTATGCTGCTGAGTGGCCCTGCAAGGGATCATGAAGACACAGGGAAGCCCAGCCAGCCAAACCCACAAGAATTGCCTGTCTGAACCCAGCCTAAATTGGTGGGCTCCAGACTTAAGGACTAACACATGATTTTTGTCTTAAGCCAAGATTTGGGGTAGTGCTGCTGCAGTCAATGTCTGTCTCAAAGCTACTCCAGGCTCCTTCCAGACCTATCAAATCCCACTCACATTATTCCATCCATTTGAACTGGTGTCTCTTTGAAGAAGATTTTTCTAATTTCTTTGTGTACTGTGTTATCTCACCTGAAATTGAACCTCCTTTTGATATCTGTGCCCATTTTGTGGTTCTTTTCCTAGCTTGCCTTGTAGTAGAACGGTCAGTGACGACTCTTCCTGGATTCCCTGGAGCCAACAAATGGCACTCAGTAGGCATGAGGGTATGACCCAGGCCAGCCAGCTATGCCATCTTTTCCCATAGTGATTTGCATCAGGAGGTGAGCACCAGAGCCAAACAGGGCCATTCAGAGTCTGCCTGCATGCTATAGACTATAAGAATCTAGTTTTCTTTTGAGATTAAAAGGCTATAAGGATATATTCCTAGTACTGCAAGGACTAGAAGAGGAACAGACAAGGGAGAGAAACTGACTGGCAGGGAGAACAAAGCCCCAAACACAAAGGGAAGACACAAGTAGAGCTGAGCTGAGGATGACCAAGATGTAAGAAGAGGCGAGGGGTCTATCAACACAGAGACCCTGGATCTGGCCTGCTTTGGTAGCAGTGAATTCTCTTTTTTACTTAAGCTCTGCTGGGTCTTGTTTTGGTTCCTTGCAGCAGAATGGAACCCCCCCAATCATCCTGTGAATTGAAGGATAATAAGAACCATCATTCTGGCGCTTTATCATTTCTAGGTAAGCTAACAACATAATTCTAAATTGGGCCGCTTCTGAGTTAAAGAGCGTGCTGTTAGTAATTATTCTGAGAAAACAGGTGCTCGCTATGACTGTTCCTGGGTTCCTAGAAAAAAAAAGCAAATGAGCCTGGATCTGCAAAGGCGAAGACCAGATGCTGGATAATTGTGTTACAAAAATTCAGGTATAGAGGCTGTGTGGGTCTCCGGTGGCAGCCAGCCAGATTCTCACTCTTACAGCTCCTTTAGACAGAACCATGCAGTTAATGAACAGGAGCCCATAGGAAGCAAGATTTATTGGATAGGTCGCAATTAAACTCTTTGAAACTCTGTTGTATTCATGGGGGATATTTCTTGAAATTCTGTTTGTAATCATTCTGACTTAAAGAATGAAAAAAGAAGGTGCAGTTCTTAGTCTATATGCGGGACTTTGCCTTTAGGATGTTGTGTTTTTTATCTCTAGGCTGGGGTAGGAAGAACAAAATTAATATTATGTTTAAATTAAATGTGCAACATGTTTGCTATATAAATGTCATATTCAGATACAACTTTATGTTGGCAACAGAAGGAATACAATATGTGACTAAAGCTAGTGAAATGTTTTGATTTCAATTAACTTTTATTTTTCTATATAAGCTGAAGTATTTGGCACAGCGGAAACGAATCCGACTAGGAACCATGAGGCTGTGGGTTCAATCCCTGGCCTCACTCAGTGGGTTAAGGATCTGGCGTTGCCCTGAGCTGTGGTGTAGGTTGCATATGCGGCTTGGATCTGATGTTGCTATGGCTGTGGTGTAGGCCGGCAGCTGTAGATCCGGTTAGACCCCTAGCCTGGGAACCTCCACATACCGTGGGTGTGGCCCTAAAAAGAAAAAAAATAAAGTACTTGGGAGAGTTGTAATTAGTCTTCTGATGCCTGATGCAGTGGTTTGGGAGGCTGAGGGTGGAGGAGGATTTATGAAGAGTAGGCTTTCTGTGTTCTGTTGGAGAGCAGTCATAGCCAGGGCCGCTAATACAGGACTGGAGTCCATCTGAATGTAGTGTTACGGTGTCCATCTTGCTTGACTGGCTGCTGACTTGAAGTCCAGTTTGAACCTTCACCATTTCTCCTAGGAATAGGCAACCAAATATGTGGGGACAAACCAGCAGTAAGTCATTGTCAGATGCGTGTGGGGGTGGTGGTTGTGGCGGTCGTCTAAAAGGTTTCCATCAACCCCCGCATTCATCCCGAGTAGAAAATTCAGGTCATAAAAACCCAGGAATCAGTGATAAAGATTACCACTTTCATCTCTATGTTCTTTTTTAAAATCAAAATACTGTGAAATTAAGGAATTTTTCCCTTTAAAAGTATCTGGTGGTTGAGTTTTCAATTCCGTGGGTGAGCACTGAGAATTGAGATAGATCTCAAAATAATCCAGAAACTATTCTGTGAAGTTGACAAATGAAAGGTCAGAAGTGTTAAGAAATATTAAGTACCCACTCCATACCACAGGGGAAATTAATACGATAAAGGCTCAAATGGGTACACTGTTACAAGCTAAAAAAGAGCTAAGGAGGGTACCAATACCACAATGGGATCTGACGATGGAGTAGATAACATCAGGCCGGTAAAAATTAGAGAAAAACTTCTTGGAGGAAGGACTATCTGAAATGGGGCTTAAAAGTTGAGGGTTTTGTGTTTTCGGTTTTTGTTGTTGTGTTGTTGTTGTTTTTAGGGGAAGGAAAGAGCCATTTCAGAAATAACCAAAAGCTCAGGGGAAGAAAAGTTTGGGAGTTTTCAGGAATAGATAGTAGTCAACTTGGATGGCAAGATAGAGCAAGGCTAAAAAAGTAGTGCTATATAGTCCAGAAATACATATCTCAAATCATACTTGTGCCTAATGTAAGCTTGTTAGCCTAGCCCTGAACACTCTCTCTCTTTCTCTCTCACACACACACAAACACACACACCCCCCACCCCAAGCAAAATATTTTGGAATTGATGGGTCATTATCTGATACAGTCCAATATCTTCACCAAAGAACACTGCCAGTCTCATCTTGAAGAAAAACTGGCAACATTTTTCAATGTCATGGAACCCCATGACTCCTGTTTCACAGTCCATGTACCAGATTTCAATACCATCACGTTTCATGTTACCTGTTTTGCTCTTGTTGATGGGAGGGCCAGATAATGTTCTTCTCCAAAATCATTTTAGTGTTTTGGTTCAGGGTCTTGACTCAAAATTTAAAAATTGTTTTGATGGGGAACCCCATGGAGGATTTTGATCAAAGTAATAGCTTTGGGGGAGTTATCAAGCATCAGTATATAGGGAGATACATGTGGGGAGACATACTAATTGGGAAAACAGTTTTTAAAAGCTCACGAAAGTCCTAGCAGAAGTACTAAGGTGCTATTCACAGGTAGGATTAACAACAATGCATAAGAGAAGATGGTTTCCAAGAGACTTTGTCAAAGGAAAACCTAAAGTGGCTACGAATTGATGTGACGAATTAGAAAGATCAGTGTATTTGTGCAGAGAAAGGTACTATTATCGGTAAAAATAAAGGTGTCAAAAGGGAAGCTGAAGTTAAGTAGGACTTTGAACAAAAGGCTTATGAGTTTCCTTACTGTTGTATTAGAGATAAAGCTAACCTTTCCAAAATATGTTAATTCTCTGAAGGGTTCATATCCTCTTAGTAGGAAAGTATGATGAGGCAGTAAAGAGTTTTCTTAAGAAGACTCCTTATTTCCACAAGTGGGAACCAGCATGTAAGTTGCGTCATACACCCATCGAGCTGGGCTGAGGCAGAGAGAGACAATTTCTAAATAAGCAGTGTGATTCCTCTGTTAGTGAAGGAGATGGAGGCATGAGTTTACGGTCCCCACAGGCGTCAGTTCTTGCTGGCGTCTAGAAGTGTGGACGCCGGTCTTCCCTGACTGTGATAGCAGTGTTAGGCCAATCTCAGTTTTTGCCTTTCATATTGGTTTTAGAACCTAACCCATCAATAATATGGCCTCACCATGTGGGCTTGAATGGAAAAACACAAGGAACTTAAAAAGCCAAATATTCAGGTGTTTCCAGTATCCAGAAGTCCCTCTATACTCATACTTTAAAAGAACTTAAACATAATTTGATAATGAAGACAATACTTCCAGTCTGGTATCTAGTACTTTTACTTCCCAGCAGCATAATACCACTTTGGTCAGGTTGAACCACTGCACAATTTTGCAGCTCTTTCAGAAAAATAATGAAAAACAATTAGAAAGACAAGATCACATGCAATGGTGAGAAAATAGTACTACCACCCAGTCCTTCCCCCAAATGTGAAATATCCTTGATTCATCTCCACACTGTGTGTTTATTATAAGCCCTTATAGCAAGGGATTTTGTTTTGTTCATTTTTTTTTTTGTAGCACCAAATAGACACAGTGTCTAACAATTGATACTTCTGAAAAGTCATTGCAATATTTATCACATGCCATAAACTTTCTGGATCTGTCCTTTATCCATTTCTCTGGCTTGAAACATCCTCATCAGAGTTAGCTGTAACATAAAATTGAGTTTTCACTCTCTTTCTTCCACTGATGTGTTCTGTTGATTGTAATATTTTACTAATATCTTATTGTATACTACTTTACAATTTCAAAGTACTTTTATATACAGTGACCCATTTTAATGACATTTATTTTAATGTAATGGTGTCCCCCCAAGTCACAGATAATGATAAGACACATGAACTCCTGTTATACTGCATGGGTTCAAATCCCAGTTCCGTCTGCTGTGTGACCATGGGCAAGTCACATATCTGTGCTTCAGTTTTCTTGTCTATAAAATAGAACCTACTAGAGTTGTTGAAAGGATTCAGTGAGATAGTCTATGAATGTGCTGAGCACAGTAGAACCTAGTAATAGCTAAATAAGTGTTGGTTAGGAATAAATTAGTACTTACCTCACTGGTGTATAACTATTGTGTATGGATAAACTGAGCAGCATTTTTGAGTGGTGTATTTAGAAAAGCAAGCTCACATAAATATGTGCAGAGAGCCTTTCATGATTTCCATGGGGTAAGGGATTTCATTTCTTCTGTCAGCTCTGAAAAGGGACCCAATAGACAGTAAACTGTAGTTATTGCTAGAATCAGCTTTGAGGAGTTTCTCATAGCAATCCCCATGGGGGCACCGTATCTGTCTTTTTTTGCCATTGTATTTCCATAACCTAGTATGTGCTAGGTATGCATTAAATATTTGTTTGATGAATGAACACATGGAAAATTCTTAATTGCAACATGATTAATTATTAGCTCAGGTACATTCTAGGAATCAAATAAGAAAGGAGAAGTGGGAGTTCCTGTTGTGGCTCAGTGGCTAACAAATCTGACTAGGAACCATGAGGTGGTGGGTTCGATCCTTGGCCTTGCTCAGTGGGTTAAGGATCCAGCGTTGCTGTGAGCTGTGGTGTAGGTCGCAGACAAGGCTTGGATCCTGCGTTGCTGTGGTTCTAGCGTAGGCGGGTGGCTACAGCTCCGCTAAGACCCCTAGCCTGGGAACCTCCATATGCCATGGGTGCGGCCCTAGAAAAGGCAAAAAAAAAAAAAAAAAAAAAAAAAAAAAGTAGAAGTGATCTTTTGAAGGCAGGAAAAGATTTAGAGATGGTGTTTCCAGTGATAATGAATGCCTTAAAGAAAAGTTGTTAATGTTGAAAAGGGCACGAATAATACGCTTGATGATGTGAATTTTCTTTTAAATGAAAACATTTTACTAAATTTAAAAGTGGAATTGCATGTTTAGTCCATCCTTGTCACATAATTCAGAAATAACTAGAAAGGTTGAGTTTTATTCATTCATTCATTTGTTTATTCATTGTCTGAATCCTCAAACTTTACTCCTGTCTAAATTTTCCCAAACCCTTAAAGACTTCAAAGTCATTGATTCACTTCTCTAAAAAATATTTATGAAGAGTCAATTCTGGTTCTGTGTAGAAACTGTAGTGCCAATTAGTATAACATCAATTCCTGATTTTTTTCCAGTTATCAAAAGGCAGAATTCAGTTATCTGTCTATCCACCTATTCAATTGTTCATTCATTCAACAAATACTGACTGAGTGCTTCCATCGTGCTGGTATTATCCCAGTTGCCAGGGACACTTCAGTCCACAAGGCAGTTGCAGCGCTTTCTGATGGATTTTATGATCTAGAAAGGAATGAGATGGGTAGGACTACCCCATATTTTGGGAGATTTTGCTTTACACTGGCCTCCCTGAATCGTCAGACCTTTGATCTCTACTTCATGCTGCTGCTAAAGCTGGTCTTACTAATAGGCTGTGTGTGGTGATAAACATAAACTAGCAAAAAGATGAGACGTTCAGGCATTATTCACACATCCACAAATATCTACTGATGTTAAAAAATAATGCAGACAAAGTACTCCAATGTCTCAGAGTCCTATGGGCACAGCCGAGTCAAATGAACTGAGATCAGATCAGTTCGTCACGGCTGAAACCCGCAGTTGTAAATTGGGGTAATCCATCTGGAGCCAAGTTCTTCAGAGATAGCCCTGAATTCTTTAAAACCCTCCTGAATGATAGATTTTGCATTTAGATCTTAGCATTGTCTTAAGAGATAGTGGTAGTTCACATAACTAGAGAATTCCCTATTGATTACATGATTGAGGAAGCACAAAATCTGTTATTCTTTCCAAAGTCAATTGTAATTTAAGCTCATTATCTCCCTGTGGATGTTCTATTTCAAATGGCAACAGAATCGAAATGTAAATGCCTCAATGAAAAGGTTCGGGTATTTTTCTACTGAATTTTGCTCTGTGTACTTGCCTTTAAAATCACAGTAGGAAAGAGCTTAGAAAAGTCTGGCCACCAACCTGACCAAGGGGAAGACCTAAAATTCACCAGGATCACTGATGAAGAGTCACAACAGATTTTTCCTCTTTCACTATCTCATTTGTTTCTGACATTAAAGATTGAGATCCATGCAAAAGCAACCTGATATGTCCTCATTTTAGTATGATTTAGGACCTGTCAGGGGTTCTGATCTGATCATTAATAATAAAGAGCATCAATATAAGTTGCGGTCATTGCTTTTTTCTTTTCCTTCCCTCTGGCTTCAGTGAACCTTTAGAGAACCACAAGGTGCCTAAAACTTGGGGATGACTACTTTCGATTAAAACTTTAAGGGCAGGCTTACGTTTCAACAACTAGTTACTGAAGAAAATTGGCCATTTGTCTGGTCATTTGTATGTAGGACAAGTGTGACGTGTAAAGTGTCCTGAGATGCCTTAGGTGTGATGGAGTGCCCCTTCACTTGGACGAAGGACTTGGCATACATTTATTGGCACTTGAAAGTGATGTAAATGAAGCATTAAATACAAAGACTTCTAGAAAACACAAATATAAATTATCTGCTCACTTGATAATTGCTTCTGTAATGCCATGACAGAATTTATATTGACGTGAGAACATGATAATTTAGTATTAATGGAAACATATCTTAAGCTCCAAATTTATACAATGTACTGGGATGTGTTGAAATGACCATTTTCTCATTAGAGGCTGCAGTGATTTCCCTTTATGAGAATCTGTGGCATAGCCTGAATAGCTTTAGTAGTTTCTGTTAAATGATAACTAAAATATATGTTTTCTTAAATTTTTCTTATAAAAATGAGGACTCTTTCAAACTGAATAATACTCATGTATTCTCCACTCATTCTCTTTAGTCATGCTTATCTTTTTTTTTTTTTTTGTAAACCTATTTTACATAACATTCAGGGTCCTTACCCTTGCCCTCCCCCCCCGGTTCTCTCTAGTAAAAAATGATATGTATTCAAGGATGGGAATCTGTTACCACAGCAGGGCACTGCTGAAAATGGTACACCTCCTGCTTTCCTGGCTGTTTGTCCTCTGCAGAGTGATAGACTAGGAAGGGAGGCAGAGCCTGGCATTGACAATAATACCACCTGACAGGGCAGAATGTTCCAGTTGGTTGTATTTTCAAGAAAGCAGTTCCTAAACTGAGCTTTGTGAATTTCTAATTTGAGGGACTTTCTAAAATGTGAAACTTATTGTCTCTTGGAGAATCAAAGAGAATATGGAAATATTTGCCTCGGTTTTAATGATCTATCTAGAATGTTTCAACTGGATATTCTTTTTTTCAGTGCATTTGTGTGGCTAAGGTGTTTATGTGCCCAAATAATTACTGCCTCCTGTTAATTCCATAATGTAAAATCAGATTTATACGCCTAGATTCACCATGTCAAAAGTTATTATCAGTATAGGTGACTCTAACCAATCGTATCTCAGTGAATGATACTTGCTGAAAGATGCTATATCATTGTCCATTTACCTTCATGAATGTGTATGATGAAGTATGTACACTTTTACCCTAGGAGCAGCAGCATCTTTTCATTCACAATATTAATATCACTGGTTTCCATATGCCTAATTTTGGATCTTTGATTGCCAAAAATATCCAGTTTATATTGGGGGAAACTGATCTAAATTTTATCACGTATATTTTTGTGTGATCTATATATATATACACACATATATATAATTTAGTTTTGTAAGCCTTAAGCTTTAAAGTGTCAAATAGACTTCTATGATAGCACATTACTGTAGGTAAAAAGCGTTTAGATTTCTCCGGAGTTTATCAATCAAAAATATAAAACTTAACAAAAAGTACTGAGAGCAGGGTTACATATAAATATCATATGAGGACCAGTTCATGAAGCCAGGTCCTTTGCTAGTAATCTCTTCCCAGATTCATAATACTTGGTAAGAAAAGACCTAAGGTTGTAACAAATGCACTTTGATAATATATATTGTGTGGAATAAACAGGTATTGTATTCTGTTAGAATTAGACACAGCAAGACTTAAAGAAAAAATACGGTACTAGATTCGCTATCCTTGCTTCTAACCAACTAAAAGTTGTGCTGAAATTGCCCCACTCCATTAATGCATAATAAAATGCATGGAAACAGGAAATAAAAAGCCGGCTGCTTCTAGAACCTGAAGAGAGTATGAATATGGTATAATAACTTGCCATTTTTAAGAGGAGAACAGAGGCTGAATTTGCACGTAACTGGAATTCTCATTTAGACTACCCAGCAATACAGATGTGGAGCAGGTCAGGATGGGGAGCAGTGTGTAGGTTTCCATTAAGTGGCGACGACCTTGAACTGATGCAGTTTGAACGAGTCTAAAGAGGGATGTGTTCGCCTCTGGAAAAGCTGTAAGACCCAAGATGCCCTTAACCCTGGCCCTGGTGATTTATCGGAAAGTCATGGACTTTATTCGTATACTGTTTCAGTCTGCAGACTGGAAAACCACTCCCTTTACACACTGAGAAGTCCCACTGCAGTGAATGGAAGGTCTGTGTGTGTAAAGAGCACATGAGCAGCGGGGGTTGAGCCCCAGAGAGAGAAGGTGTCGAGTTGCCTTGGTAAAGAATTTACACACCACGTGTTCACAGTTTGCTGACGGGTATAATTATCAGTGTTGTCTCCTTGACTATGTGCTGGGATTCTGAAGCACGGTTGCAAAGTGGTGACTATAGGGTGTTGCATCAAAGAGCTTTGCTTCAAGGACCTGAAAGGGGGAAAAGAGTGAAGAGACGTCAGTGATTAGTATTCATTTGCCAATGACAATAAGCTGAAGATATCAAAGGAGCATGTGCCCTGTGAGAACAGTGAGGATTACTCTGGGTGCTGTCGATCATGCACAGACCTCTGCATGTTTGATGTTCACAAAGTAATTATCAAATGAGGATGCATGTTCCTTAGAATTCAATAAAAAAACAGCAGTTTGGAAACATATCAAATGTAAAACATTTCTCCAGATGACTCTACTTCTCTCCACGAAGGCAAGCAAGAGATAACCTTTATATACTGCACCTGAGGGCAGGAGTGGGGCTCCCGCTGAGTTACAGACAAGCAAAGCCTCTCTTTAACAGGCTGGGGGCACCTGCAACCCTTCTGTGAGGCACACAGAGTCCTGCTTTTTCTCCCATCAGGTCAGCCTGACGCAGAGTAGAACAGACGAGGCAGCTGCCCTGCGTAGTCAGATTTAGCGGAGCAGCCTCCCCAGACACTCCCTCAGACCTGTCCCTTTTCCACCATGGTGGAGTCATCTCTTTCAGAAGGAACAGTGGTTTTCAATCTTTGCTTTTAAAGCTGCAGATATTTTAATTTCAATGAATGCAGAGCACCATATACAAAAAAATGTTTTAAATTATTCTGGTTGACGTGAAAGCGCGTGCGTGGGAGGGGAAGGTTTGCGGTCGGCCCCCTCTGCATCCACACTCTCCGGTCGCCAAGCCTTCTAGAGATACGCCTAGAAGCTCCTCGAGCCTCAGAGTGGACCTGACCGTCATGCCTGAGCCCTTGCACTTCTCTGGGAGTCACCTAACAGGATACTGCCTACAAACATCATCCGCCACTAGCATTCTAACTGCTGTACTTCCACCACTACTGTTACTATTGAGGGCTCACGAACTGCCACATATTTTAAGAGTTTTACATATTTTTCTTATTTAATCTGAACAACAGACCATTTTCCTGAGTCTTTTTTTTTTTTTTTTTTTTTTTTGGTCTTTTTGCATTTTCTAGGGCCACTTCCCGCGGCATATGGAGGTTCCCAGGCTAGGGGTCCAATCGGAGCTGTAGCCACCGGCCTATGCCAGAGCCACAGCAACGTGGGATCTGAGCCATGTCTGTGACCTACACCACAGCTCATGGCAACACCAGATCCTTAACCCACTGAGCAAGGCCAGGGATCGAACCTGCAACCTCATGGTTCCTAGTCGGATTCGTTAACCTATGCGTAACGACGGGAACTCCCTTTCCTGAGTCTTATATTGAATAACTTTCAAGTCCCTTAGCTACCAGGTGACAGACCTACCAAGTGATTGAATTTTTAATTAACTTATCATACAGTTACATGTCTCAAGGAAATGGGACTCAGACCAGGTGAATTTTAGTAAGAGCCTTGGGCCTCTTCATCTACCCAGAGAGAGAGTGGCCTGAGGGGTGTGCCACCAGCTGGGATGGCACTGGGCATCCACAGTGTGCACCACTGAAATACCTACTGGCAAGCATCACCTGCACCAAGCGTTCTCAGTATTTCCCTCATTCCCATGAGTTATGATTCAACAGATTAATGATTCTTTTTTTTTTAAATAAAAGCCTCTTTTCAACATTACTTTAAATTGTGTTGATTAGATTGCTTTGTTAATTTTCGAGGGAGCCACTGTGGAAGGCAGAATAATGGCCTCCAAAATATGCTCCCATTCCAACCCCAAAAACCTGTGAATATGTTAGATTCCAAGGTCAAGGGAAATTCATGTTGTAGATCGAACTAAGACGGCTAAACAGCTGATGTGAAGACAGGACGCCTCGCCTGAGTTGTCCAGGTGGGTGCAATGTAATTAGAAGTGGAAGAAAGTGTGAGGAGAAAGAGGCTGGGAAGGTGAGGTGGCAGTGGAAGCAGAGGTCAGAGTGCTGCAAAGAGGACCAGACCGTCCTTGCTGGTTCTGAGCCGGGGGAATGGCACCAGGAGGCAAGGGAGGCAGGAGCCCCTGGAAGAGAGAGAAGGCAAGGAAATGGATCCTCCTCGACAGCCTCTGAAGGCCCAGTGAAGCTATCTGGGCTTCTGTCCTACAATATTACAGGAAAGTTAATTTGTATTCTTTTAATAAAAGCCACTGAATTTGCGGTCCTTTTTAAGGCAGCAATAGGAAAACCACAGAGCTGTGGTGATGAAGTCCCTTGAAGCATGGGACACTGTTTCGGGTGTAAGCGGGAAGGGTTAGTTGCCAACCTGAAGCAGAGTGAGACTGAATGCCAGGAAAGCTCATGTAAGTGCGTACGTGAGGAGGGATGGGAAATACAAGAGCAGGTGGAACCGAAGACACAGGTAGAGCAGCTCAGTGCGTAAGAGAAGGGGGCTCTGAAGCCGCTATCTCTGAGTTTGCATGAGGGCCCTATGACTTCCTGGCTGTGAAATAAGCAGACTTTAGAAAATCTTACACGACTCAATTCCCTTCTTTAAAGTGAGTTTGAAAATAGTACTGATACTCACAGGATTACCGTGAAGACTGAGTTATTAAGAGTTCGGGGCACGCCCTAATTCCTTAATAAATTGTATCCACCTTATGATCAGTATTTCTGGTTCAGTTTTCTGCTTGATAACTCTGGGGTTTCACTTCGGTTTTTCAGAGTCACCCTTTGGGACCTCTCAGTAACTGGGCTGGCAGTTCTGGCAGTGGTTCCCTGGGTCAGATCATCAGGCCTGTGGCTGTGGTGACATTAGTGGAAGATACACAACAGTAAGTAGTGGACAAAATGAAGTAGGGGCCTGAAGAGCAGGAAGAAGAAAGTCGGTGAAGCTAATGGCAAAGGCCAGCTGCTTTGTAAATCGGCTAAGATCCTGCCTGTCCTTTCACCATTTCTTGGGCCTCTCCCGCGGCATATGGAGGTTTCCAGGCTAGGGATCTAATCAGAGCTGTAGTCACCGGCCTACACCACAGCCACCGCAACGCGGGATCTGGGCCGTGTCTGCAACCTACACCACAGCTCATGGCAACACCGGATCCTTGACCCACAGAGCAAGACCAGGGATCGAACCCGAAACCTCATGGTTCCTAGTCAGATTCGTTAACCACTGAGCCATGACAGGAACTCCCAATCCTGGCTGTCTTTGTATGTAAATGAATTCTTCACCCTGGATCTGCCAATAGGAGATCAGTGAAATGAAATAACCTTTAGGTCTTGGCTTCCTCAGAATGCTGACATCTCAGAAAGTGTTCTTCCTCTTTTATTCCTTGGGAATCTGGATGAAATATGGATCTATATAAAGTCCCACTTTAAAAAAATGTTCAAAAATTTTAAGAAAAGGTGAAGAGAATCATAAGGTACAAACTTTCAGTTATAAAATAAATAAATCATGAGGATGCAATTTGCAGCATAGGGAATACAGTCAATAGTACTGTAATAACTTTATATGATGATGGGTCTGGTAACTAGATTTATGGGGATGATCAATTTGTAATGTACACAAATGTTAAATGACAGCTATGCTTTAAACTAATACAGGCTTTAAACTAATAAAGTCACTACACTTCAGTTTAAAAAAAGGAAAAAAGAGAAATGCTTGAAGCTGAATAAATGCAACACTGCTCCTCAAAAAAAGTGAGTACAGTATTAAAAAAAAGCCTATATTCATATTCCGTTATGTTTCTGTAATATAATTACATAGTGATCATGTTTACTACATTTTAGAAAATGCAATCTGTTCTTCCTGATGCACAAACGTGGAAATGAGGGGAAAAGACAGCTGAGATTTACTCCAGGAGAGTTTAAAATGAAAAGCAGACGTGAGACGCATTTTCCACTCACGACTTGCATTCAAACTATTTTCCGTCTGCATGCGCCACTGGCCACTACACGAGTGGCTTCATAACTTCTCCCCGGAGATTTAAAAGTTATTATTTCTAATTTAGAGAAGAGTAATTCCACTCCATAGAATAAACAATAAGAACATATCTGGAAGTATTTTTGCTTTACCTGGTCTTTTCTTGGCTTGTCCGACTTAAATAACATCCTAAGTACCGTCAGTCAGAGAAAGACAAACATCATAGGGTGTCACTTATATGTGGAATCTAATAAAAGGGGATACAAGGGAACTCCTTTGCAGAATATAACATAGATTTCGAGATCAACCTTACGGTTACCAGAGGGAGGGGGTAAAATTGGAGGATAGAAATGACACATACACACTACTGTATATGGGGGGTGGGTGATTAAACATACACACTACTGTGTATGGGGGGTGGGTGATGAAACATACACACTACTGTATATGGGGGGTGGGTAATGAAACACACACACTACTGTATGTGGGGGTGGGTAGTTAAACACACACTACTGTATGTGGGGGTGGGTAGTTAAACACACACACTACTGTATGTGGGGGTGGGTAGTTAAACACACACACTACTGTATATGGGGGGTGGGTAATGAAACACACACACTACTGTGTATGGGGGGTGGGTGATTAAACATACACACTACTGTATATGGGGGGTGGGTAATTAAACATACACACTACTGTATATGGGGGGTGGGTGATTAAACATACACACTACTGTGTATGGGGGGTGGGTAATTAAACACACACTACTGTATATGGGGGGTGGGTAATTAAACATACACACTACTGTGTATGGGGGGTGGGTAATTAAACATACACACTACTGTGTATGGGGGGTGGGTAGTTAAACACACACACTACTGTGTATGGGGGGTGGGTAATTAAACATACACACTACTGTGTATGGGGGGTGGGTGATGAAACACACACACTACTGTGTATGGGGGTGGGTAATGAAACACACACACTACTGTATATGGGGGGTGGGTAATTAAACATACACACTACTGTATATGGGGGGTGGGTAGTTAAACACACACACTACTGTGTATGGGGGGTGGGTAATTAAACATACACACTACTGTGTATGGGGGGTGGGTGATGAAACACACACACTACTGTATGTGGGGGTGGGTAATGAAACACACACACTACTGTATGTGGGGGTGGGTAGTTAAACACACACTACTGTATGTGGGGGTGGGTAGTTAAACACACACACTACTGTATGTGGGGGTGGGTAGTTAAACACACACACTACTGTATATGGGGGTGGGTAATGAAACACACACACTACTGTATATGGGGGGTGGGTAATTAAACACACACACTACTGTATATGGGGGGTGGGTAATGAAACATACACACTACTGTATATGGGGGTGGGTAGTTAAACACACACTACTGTATGTGGGGGTGGGTAGTTAAACACACACACTACTGTATATGGGGGGTGGGTAATTAAACACACACACTACTGTGTATGGGGGGTGGGTAATGAAACATACACACTACTGTGTATGGGGGGTGGGTAATTAAACATACACACTACTGTGTATGGGGGGTGGGTAATTAAACATACACACTACTGTATATGGGGGGTGGGTAATGAAACACACACACTACTGTATGTGGGGGTGGGTAATGAAACACACACACTACTGTATGTGGGGGTGGGTAGTTAAACACACACTACTGTATGTGGGGGTGGGTAATTAACCGGGACCCGCTGTGTGGCAGGGGGACATATGCTCAGTGTTCTGTGATAATCTATACAGGAAGAAAGAATGGACACATGCGTATGTATAAGTGATTTACCTAACTATACACCTGAAACTAATACAACAGTGTAAGTCAACTATGATAAAGTTAAAAAAAATCAGAGATTTGTTCAAAGTACATAGCGTCAAATCTCTCCTCAAAAGCAACAATAGTGAGTAACCAAGTGTAACAAATCCCATTTAATCCTTAAAAATCTAATTAATTAAACGCTGAACAAGTGCTAATGGAGGTCTCTGACTGAATCCACCATAAAATCCATGGAGGACATGAGTTGGTTGTACTTCGCTTGTTCTTGAAATGGTCACTAGTTTCATCTCAAGGGGCCATGATTCTGTGTATTGAAAGTACCGTCTTGGCAGGCATAAATACAAATTTCATAGTCACTTAAACAGAGCTTTGCTATATCCTACACAAGAAAAAACATAGTTTTAATATAAAAAATATTCATCTTTGGGGAGTTCCCCTTGTGGCTCTGCGGTAACGAACCCAACTAATAGGCATAAGGATGCGTGTTCAATCCCTGGCCTCGCTCAGTGGTTAAGGAATCAGTGTTGCTGTGAGCTGTGGTGAAGGTTGCAGATGTGGCTCAGATCTGATGTTGCTGTGGCTGCGGTGTAGGCTGGCAGCGACAGCTCCAATGCACCCCCTAGCCTGGGAACTTCTCTATGCAGCAGGTGAGGCCCTAAAAAGCAAAAAAATTGTCTTTGGTAATGAGACAGTAGGAAACTCTGAAGAGATTTAATGAAGACTGATAGAACAGAGAAATGGAATGGAGTACGTGGCCCAGGAAATATTTACAGCCAAGGCACAGACTTCCAAAGTGGACTGCGTGAACGGAGTACTGGAAGCTTTTAGTAAGACCTCAGAAATCTGAGTGGCAACGTACTTCTTTCAAAAGAGTGAAAAACGTTTTACTAGGGGTTACTGTGGTAAAGCAGTCAGGAGAATTGGTACAAGTCTGTTTTATCAAGAATGGAAGGGAAAAAATGAGTTTGTGAAAAGTATTGATGTCTGACTAAAGAATAACGGATTGCTACTATCAACGAAAGACCCTTGAAAGGATTCTCCAAGTACAAAGGTAAAGTACCTTTATGTTTGAAATGGGTAAGAGATAAAAGGTGCATCCAAATCATTCCATCGTCCGTCCAAATCGCTGTATTTCTTGGCTGGACTGCTATGTGACAGCCTCCTAATTCGTGTCTGTTTTCACTCCTACCCTGCAATAAGCTCTTTTCCCCACAGCAGCCAGAGTGTTCTTTTTTTTTTTAACATATAAATCATATCATGTCACTCCTTTGCTTAAAACCCTTCCGAGGTTTCCAGTGCAATAAAATCTAACTTCCCTCAGTATCTTCAAAGGCTCCCTGTGTCCTGCCCCGTCTATCGCACTCTCCGTCTCACTCCTCAAGCCCGAACTGCCTCAGCTTGTCTTTCTGTTCCTCACACATCAAGTAGGCTCCCATCAGCCTCAGGGCTTCCTGCCCCGGCTTCTCCCTCCTCCTCCTCTTTGCGCTCATCTCTTGGCTTCTCCTTGTCACTCAACCTCAGTTGAAATGTCACCTCCTTAGAGAGGTCTTCTCTCATCTTCACAAAAAGCCATCACCTCACCAGTCTCTATATAAGCACACTATTTTAAGGTTTTTTTTTTTTTTTTTTTTTTTTTTTGCCGTGCCCACAGCACGTGGAAGTTCCTGGGCCAGGGATCCCCCCGAGCCACGGCAGTGACCCAAGCTGCTACAGTGACAATGCCGGATCCTTAACCCACTGCATCATAGGAGAACTCCGAAGCACACTATTCTAACGAGACAAAGTACTAGTCTCAGTCAGATGTTTTTAATCTACTTGTTAATTGGCTCTCTCCGCCAACCAGAGTGTAAACATCAGGAGAGCAAAGGACTTTGCTTTGCTCACGATGTTTCTACAGCCCATTGAACTGTGCCTGGAACAGCATAGGAACAATACATATTTACTGTTGAAAAAAAAGTAGTTTTCAGAATGAAATGTAATTTTAGATAAAGACACCAAACTGTGGTATATAGAGTAAAACTAGGAAGCTATGAAAAGAAGACAGAGCGCTGAATTTCCAGGACTCTGAGGACTCATCTTCTTTTTCCTTCCCCATGTAGATTCTCCTTTTCATGAGCATCACAAATAATTGCAAATATCTTCTCATATTCAGTGTTTCTGGTTGTGCGAATACTAATCTGTATTGAATGAGTTAAAACTGCCATTACTCATTGTCATCTTCCCGAGAACATGTGAACCTCATTTAAAATACACATTTGTAGATGTTACAGTGTAGCCGTATCTAATGATATGCACTGTCTCTTCCAAAGGACAGCAAGAAAAATTTATGGAACTCCAGAATTTCTCATGTTGGCAGATGAAATACTTGGTAGGAGAAGGAAAAATAATTCAATGCTACTTCTAAGTGTGGTGGTAGAGAATCCACTGAAGCTACTGCAGCTTCATATCATCCATCTGGAAAATGGAGTTTTAATGATACTGTGAAGAGTATTTTGAGGATTAGGTATAACATGTGGAAGGGTCTAGCACAGAAAAGGCACTCGAAAATGGTGATTCTTACTCTTAACATTTCTTCCTGCGTTTTCCTTTTTTTAAAAAAAATTTTTTTTCTTAAACCCATGCAGCAAAACCTAATTTGGTGTCCTTTGTCTCAAAGTAGAATTTAGAGAAGGGCAGGTACATCTCAGACACATTTTAAGTGAGCACCCAAAGAGAATTTCAAAATATCTCACAGCAGGGAGTTCCCGTTGTGGCGCCATGGAAATGAATCCGACTAGGAACCCTGAGGCTGGGGGTTTGATCCCTGGCCTCTGCTCAGCAGGTTGAGGATCTGACGTTGCCATGAGCTATGGGGTAGGTCGCAGACAAGGCCTGGATCCTGAATTGCTATGACTGTGGTGTAGGCCAGCAGCTGTAGCTCCAATTCAACTGCTAGTCTGGGAACCTCATATGCCATGAGTGCGGCCTTTAAAAAAATATATACACACACGTATCTCACAGCATAAGCACTAGCAGGTCTCTACTTCATCCTTTCCAGTGCAGCAGTTTGCTAGTAAACCGTGCTTCAGTAGTCTAAAGGAGAGCTTCCTAGGCTCTGCTCTACATGGTTGTTAAGTTTGTACAATGTGCAAAAGCAACTAGCTACGGTGGTGAGGGGGGCTGGAATCCAGCCCACACACCGTCGTCCAGCCACGTGCCTGGGGATGGGTTTGCATAGAGGCCGCATTTCTGTACTCTGCATATAGGCACTGTAGAGTCTATACCTAGCCCTCCCAAAGTATGTCATTTTTCAAATATCTTAAATTTGCTGAGAATGTGGCTGAATAACACATAAAGGAAGCAACTGTGGGGTTTACACTTTCTGAGGTCATTGTTTTTTGTTTGATTTTTTATATTAGTATTAAATCTAATGATTATGTTCCAGCTGTCTAAGAAATTATGTTAAAAAAAAAACAAACCCGAAGTTGTATGTGTAAGGGACTTTCCTTGTATGGAAAAAGGCACCTCTCACCTATGACATATGGTTTTGCTGTGTTTGTTGCTGCTGCTGCTGTTGCTGCTGCTGAATTAGCAATTGCTGCTGCTGCCGACGCCGCGCTGTCCGGAGCTTTTCAAATCGAGCCTCCATTTCTTCCAAGACTTTTGGGGTGTATCGGACCACCAGCTTGACACTGTCCTTAGCAGCCTTGAGGAGTTCCACGGCTTTCTCATGGTGTTCCCCTTCCACACTCTGGAAAGACAGTGACATTTCTTAAAGGGGAGAGTTGCCACATTCTTTGCTCTAGAGCCAAATTTAAAATTCGTATCAAAAGTATAGTCCTGGTTTGAAATTTCCAGATGGCAAAGGGGATTCGCTACCATCATTATTAGTTATTACATTTGTAGCTGAACCAACCATCAGGCTGCACCGGGGTGCGGGACAGAGGTTCAAGCTAGGAGGGTGAGAGGCAATGAAGACCTCAGAGATAACACTAACACTGAGAATGCGCTTTCTAAATTTCCGGGGAAGGAAATGAATTATTCCGGAAACGTGGAAAAAATTTGAAAAGAGTAAGGAAGGGGGACTTTGCCTGTCTGATTTTAACATTTATTAAGAATCTACAATGCTGAAAGCAATGTCTCATTGGTGTAGTAAGAGACAGTAGAAGGAAATGGAGTGTAGAAGTAGATCCATCACATACAATTTTATCCTATGATAAATGTAGGATTTAGACCAAACGGGAAAAGGACTGTTAAATCTTGATGCTGGGACAGATAATAATTAAATGATAAAAAATAGTGTGGACTCCAATCTCACAGTCTATGCGAAAGATAACAGAATGATTAAACATTCACATGTCAAAATAAAACCATGAAACAACTGAAGCACAGGTCAATGTTATCATCTGGTGATGCACAAGGAATTCTCAAGTAAAAATGGCAAGAAACCCCCCCCCACAAAGCCATATTTAACGACGGTACATTTCAGTCTCACACACCATTAAAAAAGTCAAGTAGCAAACGGAAAAAAATATTTTCAACACAGGAGTCAATTTGTTACGAATACTCTTCAAACGAAGTGCTCTTACAAGTCAATAAAGATTAAGCAAAATGGGCAAGTTAATAACCATTTCAAAAAATGGCCAGAGTTGCTGCTGTGTCACAGTGGGTTAGGAATCCAATCGTAGTGCCTTTGGGTCCCTGCAGCGTGCAGGTTCGATTCCTGGCTTGGCGAGGTACATTAAAGGACCCAGCATTGCTGCAGCTGTAGCATAGGTAGCAGCTGTGGCTGGGATTCAATCCCTGGCCTGGGAACTTCCATGTGCCGAGTGTGTGAGTGAAAAATGGAAAAAAAAAAAAGGTCAATAAACCTATGAAGAAAGTCCAAGCTCCCTGATAAAGAAATATAGATGAAAAAAAAAATTTTTAACACTGAAGTGTAGACTTAATTTTTTTCCTATTTTTAAAATGTTTTGGAGTATAGTTTATTTACAATATTGTAATAGTTTCAAGTTACAGCAAAGTGAATCAGTTATACATATAAATATATCCATTCTTTTTTCCCACATAGGTTATTACAGAGTAGACCTCCTTGTGCTATACGGTGGGTCCTGGTTCGCTGTCTGTTTTATGTAGAGTCGTTTGTATGTGTTAATCCCATCCTCCCAATTGATTCCTTCTCCCACCCCACAGTTTGCCCTTTAGTAGCCATAAGTTTGATTTTAAAATGGTAAAGATATATTTTTGAATATGGTGTACCGAGAAGGATAGAGAAAAAAGGTATTCTCTCTTACTGTGAAAAAGATAACAAAACCTAGTACAGTTTTCCTGGAGGGTGCTATTGTTACTCATTGGATAACCCCTTTAAAAAGGAAGACTCAGGGAAATTCACTATGGAAGTATTTAGATATACATATGTACCTATAAGACATGTTACAGAAAGAAAAAAAAAAATCAGTTCTTGGCTTTTGAGTTTCAAAATACTCTTTTGACCATCATGGCATAGGCAGTAGTTGGGCAAACAATGTTTACTATAAGTAAACTCAAAGAGTGGTGCAGCAGGATTAGGGGCATCTTGGGAGCACTCGGGTGCAGGTTTGATCCCCAGCCTGGGACTGTTGGTTAAGGATCTGGCGTTGCTGCAGCTATGGCTTGGGTCTGATCCCTGACCTGGGAACTCCATGTACCTTGGGGCGGCCAGAAGAGAAAAAAGAAACAAGGGGCTTCTCTTAAACCTTCTAAAGTTTCTCTGGGTTGGAATTAGGAAGAAGAAAAACAGAAGAAAGCTGTAATCAGGCATTCTAGGACCCAGAGAAGAGACAGTCCTTCCCTCTCAGCTGATGCCCAGGGCGGAAGACATAACCTCAAGTGCTTCCTGGGAAAGCTCAGAAGAGAAACCGCTGTGTGATGTGGCAGACAGGGACTGATATGGGCTTAAACACTGCCAGGACACCGAAGAGGGGCACTGGAGTGGCAGAGAAGGCCACCTGACACGGGCTCAGATTACATTCTCACCACCCCAGCAGAAGGGGAACTAAAATGAGTATTACATTGAGTGACAAAAAAATACCTTGCATTTTAAGCACACTTAAATTGTATCTTGAGATTCATAATTATGACTGTTACAGAGGTTTGGAGACTTAAGAAATTGTATTCTGTTCTGCCGTGTGCTTCGCAAGGTGGATGTGGCCTGAGAAAACAGAAAGCTTTGAATTTAGCAAGGAGCCAGTCATCGGTGGCCTTGAGTCATCTGTCCGAGAACCAGGCAGACAGTCAGGGTTTAAGAAATGACTGTGGAGAGCCCTGGAGGCAACTTATATAACCACTCCTTCGCCACGTCTGGTCTAAATAGAGAGGCAAAGGTTTATAAATAGCTGTTGAGCAGAGTGAATTTTTATCTGTGAATTTTTAAGCCCAGGAAAATAGGCGTATTCATTGATTAATTTATTCCTTGATTCACTCAATCGCTGACTTGGTCACTCAACAGAGTGGTCACTTAAGCATGCATTATTCTATTCCGTTGTTTGGAAGAGCGTGGACAGGGGACGGCTTTGACAACTTTGTACAATTTAAAGTGTGTTTACAGTGTGCTTGTAATTTCTTTGTAATTTGCCCCAAGGTGAACAGTTAATGTATGGAATTCTTCTTTCAAAGGAAAACTGGGCAACTTGCTTGTTCATACCTTCTCTGGTTTCCTTTTCAATATTAAAACTTAGATGTTTATATGTTTTAATAACAGTAGTTCACCCTTTTTCTAGGCTAGATGATTAGACTGGCTTCTTTTTGGCTTTTGTTCTATTTGCTTTCATTTAATAGTGTTAGAAATTCTGGGTCAGACCTTTAGAGGCCCATTATCCCAGTTTAGGCCCTCTGCCTACAAACTAGGGTCACCACAGGGGGACTGGGGTACTGATACAGGGGACCATCAGGCTCTCACCACAGTGCAAGGCTGAGAGATAAATGGCTGATGTGCCAGAGTCAGCCCTGCAGAACTGGCACGGTTACCTCTCCCACCTCCAGCTCTTCTCTCCCTGATAGCGTTAGCAACTTATAAAAAACAGACTCCTCAGTCTCTAAATCCAGAATTTTTTGGCTCAATGCTCTATCTTTGGCTTAGACAGTGACTCACATTCTTTTGGGCTCTGCAGAGTTAACAGGTGCCCTGGTCTGACTCAGCCTTTCACTGTGTCTTCCCCATCAGGGCATAGAACCCACATGGGACCTGGCAGAGTGTCATGTTTTCATTTTTACTACTAAAAACGCTGTGTGAGGAGTTCCCGTCGTGGCGCAGTGGTTAATGAATCTGACTAGGAACCATGAGGTTGTGAGTTCGGTCTCTGGCCTCGCTCAGTGGGTTAAGGATCCGGTGTTGCCGTGAGCTGTGGTGTAGGTCGCAGACACAGCTCAGATCTGGTATTGCTGTGGCTGTAGCTGTGGCTGTGGCGCAGGCCAATGGCAACAGCTCCGACTGGACCCCTAGCCTGGAAACCTTCATATGCCATGGGTATGGCCCTAGAAAAGACAAAAAGACCAAAACAACAACAACAAAAAGTGCTATGTGAAAATAATACAAGTTACATGATTAAGCAGAATAATAGAAACTGAGAGAACTCAGAGATTTGAATAAACATAAGCATGTTTATAGAATATATCATTTCAAACATTCTTTGATTTTTAATTATTTTCAGAAAAATATCTTCTCATCTCCAGGATTGTTCTGGGTGGATTTCTTTCTCCACTGGCTTTGCCTACTTTATTAATACTTTTGAGGGCATATGTTTCTCTTCTTAAACTATCGTTTATCTCTGAAGTGCTTTTAGTCCTTCAGTATAACTTTTTAATAAAAATAAGGCAGTTTTCTCTTTCTTTCCATTTTGAGGTAAGAACAAAAAGAAGACAGCTGTTCTATGCAGTTCTTGTTCCAAGCACTAAAAAAAGGTCAAGATATCTGCTCAGTTAGGGTATATATGGTGATGTGCAAACACCCGTCAATAGGAATTCTTTTGACTTAGTCTGTTGCTCACTCTTAATGAAAATATGCTTTATTTCAAGCTGAATATTTAAAGCATGTTTTGAAATACAATAGCTTATTTAAACAGTTAAGCTACAAAAACTTGTAGCACCAGGATGAAAATGTGGCCCTTACATGATGTGAGGAGACCTAGGAAGACTTCTAATTTTTTTTGTCTTTTTTAGGGCTGCACCTGCGGCATATGGAAGTTGCCAGGCTAGGGGTCGAATCAGAGTTGTAGCTGCTGGCCTATGCCACAGCCACAGCAATGTGGGATCCAAGGCATGTCTGCAACCTGCACCACAGCTCACGGCCACACCAGATCCTTAACCCACTGAGCAAGGCCAGGGATCGAACCCTCATCCTCATGACACTAGTCAGGTTCGTTACTGCTGAGCCACAACAGGAGCTCCCAAAGACTTCCAATTTTAAAGTGAAATCCTCTCTTCCATTTCAAAAAAAAAAAAAAAAACAAAACTGAACTTGTATACTTTCCATAAGAGCTTTCTATACTTTCTGAAAGAAATTCTATATGTCTAGATTTCATCTTTAAGAGTTTTGTTGTACCAATTGCAATTTGACGAAGTCGTGAGCATGGATTAATTTAAAGAGGCTTTCCCACAGACATCTTGTAAAGTTGGATGTCATTAAGAAGGTGAGGAGAGGTAAGGAAGGCAGGGGGTAAACTAGGTATCCAGGAAATATTTAGACCAAAGAGAAGTGGTCCGAAAAGAGCAAAGCCCCTCAAAAGAAACACTGCCTATCCCACAGGTGTGCCTCATCTGGCCGTAAGCCTTCACTGAAATGAACTAAAATGCACAAGGAACAATGGACATTCACATCCTGAAAATATTTCTTTCCTCTGCTTAATTAAAAAAATACGTATGGAAATCAACATGAGACAGTTCAAATGGTCTTATTACTATTTCCAAACGCATAAATACCAACTAATAAAATGCTAAACTGAGGAAACAACCTAAGAACTGGATCTTCTACAATGTTAATATATAAAGTAATATAGTTTCATTCAGGAAGCTGGGAAAAATTATCAGTAAATGACCAGATACATACTTGTTTCATTAGCAATCTCATGCAGTTAGTAGTAAGCTCCAGGAAGCTTTAAAGTTAGTTAATTTGATGGAAGTTTAGCCAATCAGTGGCTGGTAAGTGAAGCAACTTTAAAACTTGGTTGCTTTCTGATTTTTCAATAGCTTTTTTTTTTTTTTTCTTAACTTCCATACATTGTGAAGTCATCTCACAAATGGCTGCTATTTCTTGGTACACTCAATATCCTGGTTCATTAAGAATCCTCTCTAATAAGAGAGTTTTGGATGGCACTGCGTACGTGGATTTGCGCAGGATATGTGCTACTCCTGCGATAGAGAAGCCAGCCATTAAATTTGACCTTGGCTAGGCTTGAGATGGAAGCAGTGCCTGCTCTGGAAAGGGCTCCTATTTTCTGTGCACAGTCAATTGTCACCTGGCCTGTGCCCAGGTAAAATTGTAGCTCTTTCTTTCTGAGGGTTACATGGACCTGGCTTGCTGCTAAGTTGCTTCAACGCTTTGTTGGATGACCCAGAGTTGGCTATACCTCTTGTTATAGTAGGACTATACAGAGCCAGCTTTAGAGCATAGGCTCCTAAGTGACATCATTCATTCTTCTGGATTAAGGACAAAATTGCGTTACCAGGAAATAAGTGATACCAAGGGTAGTGGGTTGTGACATCTTTTGCACAGTTAAGTAGCTCAGAAACTCAGAGCATTATACCTGTAAAGCCTCTCAAGAAACAACCTTGTTTATCCCTTTGTATCTTACTACATACATAGGAAATAAAGACCAAGAGTGGCTGGATGTGTGAGTTGCAGGCTGGATTAGAACTCCTTGTTTTTGACGACTGCTCCTTCAGCAACCTCATTCTGCCTTTCCAGCTTAACTAATTGAGACCACGGAGGGTCAGGTTTTACATGATGTGAAAGGATCGGAGTTATTGACAAGGGTAGATGTAGGAGCTCCTAGCTCCAAAGCATACGAGTTGGCCACGGAAGAAGCAGCCTGAGACTACATGCTTACTCTCAGTGGCTTATCATTCTCGACTTGGAAAAGCCCAATGTAGCCAAAGACAGGCCTCCTCCATTCCCACAAGGGTAACTGTGATTTATCATTTTGGTTTTATGATAGTTTTGCTTTTACTCCAATACGGGGTTTGGTACTGTTTTAAGTGCGTGTGTCTGTACATAATAAATGTGGGTATTTATGTGTGTGTATGTATACTCTAGCATTTATTGAGCACTTACTCAGCGTCAGACACTGCTAGCTGCTTTGTGCATATTACATCTCATCATCACAACAACTCTGTAAGAAAGCTTGTTGAGAGCTTAGGAAATTTGTCCCAGGTCCCTAGCTTGTCGGTGGAACAGATAGAACTTAACTGAAATCTGTTTCCAGAGACTAGGCTCTTACCTACCAATCGTAGCCTTAAACAAAATAATTAAGTAAATATAAGTGGCTCTCCTGTTTATGGGTGTTTTTAGACCCGTTCTGGATGTACACTGAAATCAACCTAAGCACTTTTAAAATATAGAGACCTAGGCTTTGTTCCAGATTGCCACATCAAGATCCACAGCAATATGAGCAAGGCACATGTGACATTATAACACTCTGATACAGTCAGCCAATCAGCGAAGTGCAGATTAGTGCTTTGATATAGTGCTCGATAGACTAAAACCACCCCCAGTTGAAAATGCTATCTTAAGAGTTTTTTTTCCTATGTTACTCCAGGAAAGAAGGTTGCATAGGGGAAGGAAATCTTAAAATCTTGGCGTGGTATAGCTCTGTAGTCAGCATTTCTGGTCATTAAAAACAACTATATTGACTGAGTCTTTAAGAATGGAATACCTCAGCGTTCTCAGCAGGTTAAGAACCCGACTAGTATCCACGAGGATGTGGGTTCAGTCCCTGGCCTCACTTAGTGGGTTAAGGATCCAGCGTTGCTGAGAGCTGTGGTCTGGGTTGCATATGTGGCTCGGATCTGGTATTGCTGTGGCTCTGGTGTAGGCCTGTGGCTAGGGCTCCGATTCGACCCCTAGCCGGGGAACCTCTGTATGCCGTGAGTGTGGCCCTAAAAAGACAAAAAAAAAAAAAAAAAAAAAAAAAAAAAAAAGAATGGAATATTTCTGCACAAGTTCAGAAAAAAAGTTTGACTATTTGATCCTTTCCTTTTCTCAAATATGTTAATTTCCTGTTCTAAGTGTATTCCCTTTTGCTGAAGAAAAGTGGCAAGTATAAAAAGTATTACACTTCTCCTTTAGAAGAAATATGCTAATGTTCTCCAGAGCACTTTGTTCCTGCCTAAATGCTAATATCTATTTCACTGCACTGTAATTTATCAGTTTGAAATCATTCTTCTGTCACTAGCCTGTCCAAGGGCAGGATACATCTTTTTTCTCTCTGTGCCCAGAGTCTATTGTGTGCTCAATAAATACTTAGCAAATAAGACACACACACACACACACACACACATTTTCTATTAGGATAAGGAACCAGTATTGCCGAGTTTGAACTTGAACTTAGCAGCTCTGTGAGCTCAGACAAGCTGCTTAGCATCCCCAAGCCTCATATTTTCTTATTTCTACAAAGGGTATCATAGAGTAGCTACTTTATAGAATCATTATGGGCATTGTCATTACACTTAACACATGCAAAGCACTTGGAAGAGCACCTGACACTTTCAAAGGGTCCAACACATGGAGAACAGACTCGTGGTTTCCAAGCGGGAGGGGAAGGGAGGGGGATGGGTTGGGAATTTGGGATTAATAGATGCAAACTATAGACTTTGGAATGGGTAAGTAATGAGATCCTGCTGTAAAGCACTGGGAACTATATCTAGTCACTTATGATGGAGCATGATAATGAGAGAAAAAAGAAACTATACATGTATGTGTAACTGGGTCACCATGCCATACTGCAGAAAATGGACAGAACACACTGTAAACCAGCTGTAATGGAAAAAATAAAAAGCATTATGAAATAAAAATACTTAAATAAAAGGGTCCAACAAATGTTAGCTCTTTGTTGAATTGTTTCCTGTATGATCACGTTACTGTAGGGCTTCAGGTGCTTCAGGATAACAGAGCAACAAAATATGATTTGCTTTTGGAACAGGTAGAAGTTTCTTCTGTGTTATCTAGGAAGTGGAAGAAAATTATTTTCTAAATAAATTAAAAGTGTATGGTGTTTGTTGGAAGAAGGTTTAAAACTACTTAGGTAAATCAACTGCTTCTAATCACAGTCAAGTAATTTAGAAGCATCATTTCCATACATACAATTGATATGCTAATTACAAATGATCATTATTTATTCATGAAAAACTGCTCTCAGTCCCTCCACAGTCTCATGCATTGTTACAGGAAGGAAGAGTGTGCAGGAGATTCACTTGATAGGAGCGTGCATAATGTGAGCAAACTTGAGACGGGAAAGTCATCAAATAACCAAACACTACAAGAGAGCAAAGACGTTAGTGGGGGGGGGGGCATATATAATTACACACATTTTTATCCTGTGAGAGTAGTTATACACATAACATTTTTTGACCCATGAAAGTAGAGAATGAAGAGCACTAGCAGTCAGCCCAGGGGGCAGAAAAATTAAAGTCAGCAAGAGCTTTAGGAAAAAAAAAAAATCAGTGCTAGAAATCACAGATCTATCATTTGGTTGATCTGAGCCCACCTTTCAGATCCAGAGACTAAAACTGGAATCAAATGTAGCTACTACATCTCAGTTGTAATGCTTTATAGTTCCTCTGCTCAATCTTTGACATTCTGGCACAAAAAGGAGAGACGAAAAATTCCTGGTGGTTGCTGGGATAAAGATTAACACACACCCAACACATACATACATGCCCATATGTATACATTCAATAAACATACACATACACACACACATATACACATATGTGCACACACACTTGCACATATACATACAGCTATCTTTGAAAGTATAAATGTGAACAGCAAAGATCTGAAGCCAGAACAAAGCTGTGTGGAAAAATACTCCCAGAAAATGAGATCTTTAAATTGGTCTGTTAAATTGTGAGTGGTAGGCTTTACCCAGGAAGTTGAGATTACAGGGAACTCTTTCCAATCATGATTCACACTGATTTGTGCTTCTAAAATGCATGTTCTGCTCGCCCACACCCTCCCAAGCCATGCCACTTGGTGACACTGAACCCCCAGGAACAGAGCCTCTTGCAAATGTTCAGAAGGAGGAATGTCGACATTGCTGGTTCTTGGTATTGCTTCCAGGTCTGGTTTGGTACAAGGGAGGAGTGGGTTGTGGAGGGGGTGATGAACACACCCCCATACTCACTGCCTCATTTAAACTCACTCGCAGCTCCATTTAAACATGCAAATACCCCAAGTCACTAAAATCTAGTGTGCTTCCTTAATCAAGTCATCCAACCAACTCAGTACAGAGATGGTGACAGGGCAGAAAAGCTAGGGATTGGGATGAGGAGGATCCGGGGTTGAGTCGTAACAAATTGCTGTGAAGACTGTGACCTTTAGAGAATGACCTCTCCTCTGTGTCTCAGTTCCCAGATGGATACGCTCCTGGTTTTAGCACTCGAAGTCCCAGAAAATGCCTCAGTCTTGGGCAAACCTACACAGTGGGTCACCGATGAAGACTCAGGAAAATGTTATGCCTGATACGTGATGTTCCTTCAATAAATGTTTGTTTTTGCAGTCGTAGCCCTTGTGGAATCTGAATTTTCAGTGGACATGAGGGGGAGCAATTTTATCAAAGAAGGAAGGGTCTGTTGAACACCGAAGGGCAGCATGAGGAAGCGGGAGGGAAGGAGAGATTGGGGTTAAGAGTGAGGTCTGGAAGAGCAGGTTCAAGGGCACGTGAGTCATTTTTGCTCACTCTGGAAATTCTGCCGACACCCTGGAGACAGACTTAGGTACCATGGAGCATTATTTCCTCCTGGTACTGCAGAATCCCAAGAATGATGGAGCCTGGCCTAAAGGGCAAAGCTAGGTTAGAAGGAGTTCCCAGATTAAAGTGTGGCTTAAATGTTGATGAATCAGGGATGCATACCTGGACACTGGCTGAGATCCCCGGAGACAAATACAAAGCCCATCCTTCAAAGAGTCTCCAGTGATTTTTATGGCAGGCAGGTTCTGATGTGATGGGGACAGGACTAACGCTGGAAAGTTCTCTGAAAGACTGCAACCTAGAAAAAGGCTTAGCCTATTGGAAGTTTGGGAGAACTCTTCTTTCACAAAGCATGGCTTGCATCGTCCTATCTCCTCTCCCTAGATGCCAGCTTGTATTATGCTGTGAGAACATCAGGATTCTGTGAACCAGAATGGTTTTCTTTTTCCTTCAGTATCTTACTCTAGTGATCTCACAGAGACCACTGTTTTCTAGGGGAGGTCATGGACACAACAATACGTCCCTATAATTATTCAACTAAATCTTTCAAAGGGTACACTTTTATTATTTAACCTGTTTTAGACTCTAGGAGCCCTACCAATTAATATAAAGCATAAAGGAGAAACACAATAAATCTAGGCAAAAGTTGTCTGAGTCCAGAGCTGTCAAATGTGTTTATTATGAAGAAGAAAGCAGCAGGGACTTTTATGTTGCTGTGTACCATGAATAATAAACATTAATAATAGCACTAATGCTTAATTTAATTACAGAGACAACATTACAGATGCCTTCTTATAGGAGAAGGAGTGAAAATATAAGGACTATTTCAGGTTTATGTCCAATCGCTCTGGCTCTTCTTATAAATGTCTTTTCCAATTAAAAGCACACCCACAGAAAATTCTTTGGATTTGTCACCAGTGACTTACACTCAGATTTTTCAAATCATTCCACAAAATACAGCTTGGCTTATTTTAAATGCCCTAACTGGTTCTAACCTCCAAAAATTCTTTTCACCCCTTCCCTCTGGTTCCTGCTATCACTAGCCAAGAAGCCAGCCAAACTAGGCATCCTGGGGATGTCAACTCTCCCCTCAACCCACATCCAGTTAACCATGGATGCTGGTTGATAGTCACTCCCCACTTACCATTTTATCCCATCTTCTCCTTTTTATTTCTTATAATTTTAAAGTATCCTCTAGCTTCTTGTCTAAATTATTCTCTAGATTCTCGCTTGAGTCATGTGTTCTTTTCATGCCCTTGCTGACAATCCAGTGAAGGGCAGAAAGAACACAGCTCTGGTGGACACTGTCCTTGAACCAGGGACTTGCTACATCGATTGTTTCTCCCCAGGACCCAGCATAGTGTATAGTATCCACGCAACGTTACTTAACAGGGGAGAACGGGCTTTGCAGCTGAGGGTCAAGGATCACCACTTGTGTAACTTAGGGCCTGTTATTTCATTTCCTGAGCCCCAGCTCCCAACACGCCAAACAATGTGAATAACGTTTCCTTTCAGGACGTCATTTAAGATTTCATGAACTACCCATGGAAAGTGCCAGGTGCTAAACGGGCCCACGGAATGCACCCAATACATGCAGGCCCCCTTGCCCCATGAATGCCTCTGCACTTTGTAGAAATGAAAACCAACATCCTGTGGCATGCAGAGCACTTCTGCCACATGGGCAGGTCCAACTCTATTTCCCTGTATTCAGCCTCGATATATGAGCAGCACTGTGCCTTTGGTTTTACCACATATTTTCGTGCTTCCAGGATCTGTTCTATTCCCTCAGCCTAGGTTGTCTTTTCTTCTTCTCCCGTCTTAGTAAACCTCCACCCTTCATTCAAAGTCCATTCCAAACAGCACTTATTCGCTAGTATTTGCTTGCTCAAAATGAGTGTCAGCACCTTGCGCTGGCCTGCAAGGACTTTCACTTTCCACTTCCAGCTGCCTCTCCAGCTCCACCTTCAAAGACTCCTTCCCTCATTTCAACCCAGAATTACAGTGGAGTTCTTTTTTGTATTGTACATGCCTGCTTCATGCCTACCAAGATTCTGTATGACTAGCTCCCTCTCGTGAAGTTCTTAGGTAAAAGATGTTCAACTTTACTATTAATTAGGGAGATGCAGATTAAATCCAGAATAGAATAAAAACTGTTCATGGAGTTCCCGTCGTGGCTCAGCGGTTAACGAATCCAACTGGGAACCATGAGGTTGTGGGTTCGATCCCTGGCCTCGCTCAGTGGGTTACGGATCTGGCATTGCCATGAGCTGTGGTGTAGGTTGCAGATGCGGCTCGGATCCCACATCGCTGTGGCTCTGGCATAGGCCGGCAGCTACAGCTCCAATTAGACCCCTGGCCTGGGAACCTCCATATGCCATGGGAGCAGCCCAAGAAATGGCAAAACAACAAACAAACAAACAAACAAACAAAAAAAAAAACCTCTTCACTTATTTTGGAAAACTGATAATGCATTGCCAATGATTTGGTGAAATTTTTATTCTTATACAATTGGAAACATAAATTGGAGGTCAATTTGGCAGTATCTATGGAAGTGTTCCCATGACCACCTAACCTGGTTTGCCCATATCAGTATCCACCATAGAAAAATAGCCACTCACATTCATAAAGATTTTCATTGAAGCAGTGTTCACAGTAATAAAATGAGACAAAACAACAACAACAAAAACAACAGGGTAACAAGCTAAATGCCCATCAATGGGGCATGGTTGAATTAACTATGGCATTCACATACCATGGAGCACTATATAGCAGATTAAAACCATTAAGTATGTACTGATAAAGCAAGATATTCAAGACATAGTTCCGATTGAGAGAGCAAGCCATAGATAAAGAAGTATATAAGAGGAGTTGGGATTAAGATGGTGGAATAGAAGGTCTGGAGCTCAACTTCTCTCCTAAAAACAACAAAATTTACAACTATATGCTGAGCAATCTTCAACCAAATGGACCAGAAACCTTCAAAAAGGTATCTTACTCCGAAAGACAAAGAGGAGGCCACATCAAGAGATAGGAGAGGTGATTACATGATATAAGCAACCCCATACCTCCCAGGTGGGAAGCCCCACAGACTGGAAAGTAACTGGTTCACAGAGACTTACCTACAGAAGTGAGAGTTCTGAGCCTCACATCAAACTCCCACATGTGGGGATCTGGCACTAGGAGAAAGAGTCCCTGGAGCATCTGGCATTGAAGGCCAGTGGGGCTTGTGCACAGGAGCTCCACGGGACTGGGGGAAATGGAGACCCCATTCTTAAAAGGCGCACACAGACTTTCACGTGCAATGGGTCCCAGGGCAAAGCAAAGTCTCCATAGGAATCTGCATCAAACCTGACCACGGTTCTTGGAAGACCTCTTGGGAAAACAGGGGTGAATGTGGCTTGTTGTGGGGTAAGGACATTGGAAGCAAAGCTTTTGGGAACCTTCATCAGCATACCTTTCTCTGGAGGTGGCCATTTGGGGTAAATCTGGCCCAACCCATCAGCACTGAGAAGCCCCAAGCCAAACAACAAACCAGGTGGGATCGCAGCCCCACCCATCAGTAAACAGGCTGCCTAAAGTCACCCGGGCACATGGCAGCTCTAATCCCATCCAGAGACAAAGCCTCACCCACCAGAGGGATAGGAATCAGCTCCACCTACCAGTGGGCAGGCATCAGTCCCTCCCATCAGGAAGCCTACAGCAAGCCCCCTGTATCAACTTCAGCCACAAGGGTGGCATACACCAGAAGTAAGAGAGGCTACAACTCTATTATCTGTAAAAAGGTCACTACACCAAAAACCTATAAACATGAAAAGACAGAGAACTATAACTCAGATGAGGGAGAAAGGAAAAACCCCAGAAAATCAGCTAAGTGATCAGGAGATTATCAGCCTCCAGGAAAAATGCTTTAGACTGATGATGCTGAAGATGATGCAAGACATTGGAAATAAACTGGAGGCAAAGATGGATAACTTACAGGAAACACTGAGCAAAGAGATACAAGATATAAAGCTTAAACAAGAAGAGATGTAAAATACAATAATTGAAATAAAAAATTCATTAGAAGCAGTTAACAGCAGAATACAGGAGGCAGAAGAATGAATAAGCGAGGTGGAGTACAGATTAGTGGAAATTACAGATGCAGAACAGAAAAGAAAAAAAAGATTGAAAACAAATGAAGAGAGTCTCAGAGAACTCTGGGACAATGTTAAAAGCACCAACATCCATATTATAGGGGTGCCAGAAGGAGAAGAGAGAGAGAAGGGGACATAAAAAATATTCCAAGAGATAGTAGCTGAAAACTTCCCTAACATGGGAAAGGAACCACTCACTCCAATCCAGGAAGTGCAACGAGTACCATATAAAATAAACCCAAAGAGGAACACTCTGAGACACATATTAATCAAATTGACCAAAATTAAAGACAAAGAGAAAATACTGAAAGCAGCTAGGGAAAAGAAACAAATAACATACAAGGGAACCCCGATAAGGTTATCGGCAGATTTTTCAGCAGAAACTCTGCAGGCCAGAAGGGAGTGGCATGATATACTTAATGTGATGAAAGGAAAAATCTCCAACCAAGATTACTTTACTCAGAGAGAGGAGAGACAAAATGGTGGAGAGGTAGGGGGACATGCTCGCCCTCTCCCACAAACACAACAAAAAAAGCACATCTACAGAATAAATGACTCTCACAGAACAGCAACCAATCGCTGGCAGAGGAACCTAAACTCCAATAACGGCAAGAAGTTAGTGACATTACTGGGCAGAATGGGAGAAAAGAGGAGAGTGAAAGAAGGTGAATCTGAGCAGGACGGGCGCTCCCGAAAGGGAACTGAGGAGGAGAAAGGGATCCCACACCCTGGAAAGTCACCTACTGGGGTAAAGATCAAACGAACTGGAGGAATCTCCAGATGCAGAGAAGAGTGTAGCAGTAAGTTGGAGTACTGAAAAGCCGATCAAGAAATGAACGGACCATCTGAACTACGGGCACAGTCACCAAAAATTGAGACGCCTGGGTGGGGGCTGGGCACCAAGTCCTCGGCTCTGGAGGTTAGTCCCCAAGAAAGGGCTGGGGGGCGGGGTGGAGCAGAGACTGCTTGGGAGGTCTAGAAACCGGTCTGTCAAGTTTGACGGGGCAGAGACTGCCTGGGAGACTAGAAAACAAAGCTGTCACAGACGAAGGGAGCAATACTCTAGGGGTGGGGAAGTGGAAAGCTGCATCAGAGGGAACCTGGGAGAAGAGCCTGGTCTGCGCCCATGCTGGGGAGGGGGAGAGAAGAAGGGGTGGGGCCCCATAGAATACTCCCCATGCCACAGCAAGCTTACAGGCCCGCTACCTAGCAGAAAGCTGTGCTTCCCAGTGCATCCCCTCCCCCCACCCCCGCCACCCACTACGCTCTCGCTGGGCCTGGGGCTGCCTGCCATCCAGGAGGGCTGGCCTCAACAATTGCCTGAAGCCTACCACCGCAGGGGCTGTCCCTGCACAGGCCTGCTTGCCCTTTGGAGGGGCTACACTTCTGCAGAGCAGCACCAAACACCACCAGCCCCCGAGAAAAGGCCTGCAGCCCAGAAAAGCTAGAACAAGCCTAGCCAGGCCATGAATAGATCTGCCTAATTCTTGGACGGTTTTTTTGAGTCGGGCTGCCCTGGGGAGGAGCCTCTTGGGTTTTCAGTGGCCCTGCTAGCCACCAAAGCCTTCAGGGGGTGCTCCACTCCCGCAGAATAGCTTCTCAGCACCACCAGCCACCTGGAGGACCCCCTGCAGACCAGAAAAGCTGCAACAATCTTGGCCAGACTGTGAAAAGATCTGCCTACATTCTCAGGCCGTCCTTCTGAGTTGGGCTGCCCTAGGGAAGAGCCTCTTAGGTTCTCAGTGACCCAGATAGCTGCTCCAGCCCCCAGGGGTTGATGCACTCCTGAGGAACAGCTGCCCAACACTGCCAACCCCCTGCAAGAACCCCACAGCCTAAAGACACCAGAGCAAGCTCTGCCTGACCAAGTGAAATCTGCTACCATCGTGGTGTGGACCTCCCAGTCCTGTCTGCCCTCAGGAAGTCCTCCTTTGCTTCAAAGAAACCCTGTTAGCCCCATCAACACTCCAGAAAAGCCACACTGCCTCAAAAAAGATTGACCAACAACGCCAGCCCTCAGGACATATTCCACAGCAGTGACAAGGCAAACACTGCCCGATCACGGAGAGTACAACTCCCTCAGGAGAAAGAAAACAGCAAGCAAGATGAAGAAGCTGAGAAACCACCCCCAGTCAAACCAACAGGAGAACTCACCTAAAACAGTCAACAATGAAACAGATCTCTGCAGTCAGACAGACCTGGAGTTCAAAAGAGAAATAGTGAAAATACTGAAGGAATTAAGAGAAGATATGAACAGTAATGCAGATACCCTCAGAAAGGAACTGGAAAATATAAGGAAGAGCCAAGAAAAACTAGAACATTCATTTGCAGAGATGCAAACTGACCTAAGGGCAGTAAAAACCAGAATGAATAATGCAGAAGAACGAATCAGTGATATGGAAGATAGAATAATGGAAATCACCCAATCAGGTCAGCAGACAGAAAACCGAATCAAAAAACAGGAAAGCAATATAAGAGACCTATGGGATAACATAAAGTGAGCCAATCTACACATAATAGGAATTCCAGAAGGAGCAGAAAAAGATAAGGGAATGGAAAATATATTTGAAGAAATTATCGATGGAAACTTCCCAAATCTAAAGGATACTGGATTCAAGATACAATAAGCACAGAGTACCCCAAACAAACTGAACCCAAATAGACCCACACCAAGACGCATCATAATAAAAATGGCAATAGTTAGTGATAAAGAGAGGATCCTCAAGGCAGCAAGAGAAAAGCAGAATGTTACCTACAAGGGAACCCCCATAAGAATATCAGCTGATTTCTCTACAGAAACACTACAGGCCAGGAGGGAATGGCAAGAGATATTTAAAGTGCTAAAGGGAAAAAATATGCAACCTAGAATACTCTATCCAGAAAGAATATCATTTAAAATAGAAGGGGAAATAAAAATTTTTTCCAACAAACAAAAACTCAAAGAATACAGCAACACAAAACCCAGGTTAAAGGAAATATTGAAAGGGCTTCTCTAAACCAAAAAGAAAGGAAGGAAAGGGAAGAAAAAAGAAAAGAAAAAAAAAGAAGAAGAAGAGGAAGAACTAGGACTGAGGAAACTGCAATCAGAGAGCAGTCACTCAAATAAGCCAGCATACAGATTTAATCATGAACATGCTTCAAACAAAATAAAATTAAAAAGAAAAAATAAAAAAGAGTCATCAAAACCATAAAATGTGGGCAAGGGAAGTTAGGAAATAAATAACCCTTTTTGTTTGTTTGTATGTTTCTCTTCTTAATTTTAATACAGTAATGAAGTGTTTGAACTTACAGGACCATCAGGCTAAAACACATAAATATGGGAAGGGGTTAGCATACTTAAAAAACAGGGCAACCACAAGACAAAACCAAACACTGCATTTGCAAAAAATGAAAAAAAAATACACTCAAGCAGATAATAACAGGAGACCATCCAACCAAAAAAAAAAAAAGAAAGGAAGAATGGAGAACCATAGAATCAACTGGAACACGAGGTTCAAATGGCAATAAATAATCTTCTATCAATTATCACCTTAAATGTCAATGGACTGAATGCCCCAATCAAAAGACACAGGGTGGCTGAGTGGATAACAAGGCAAAAACCTTCAATATGCTGCCTACAAGAAACTCACTTTAGGACAAAGGATACATATAGACTGAAAGTGAAAGGGTGGGGAAAAATATTTCACGCCAATAGACATGACAGAAAAGCAGGAGTCGCAACGCTCATATCAGACAAAATAGACTTTAAAACAAAAGACATAAAGAAAGACAAAGGACACTACTTAATGATTAAGGGATCCATCCAAGGAGAGGATGTTACTATTGTCAACATATATGCCCCAAATATAGGAGCACCCAGATACATACATCAGATATTAACAGACATAAAGGGAGATATTGATGAGAATACAATCATAGTAGGAGACCTAAATACCCCCCTCACATCAATGGACAGATCCTCTAGACAGAAAACCAATAAAGCAACAGAGATCCTAAAGGAAACAATAGAAAAGTTAGACTTAATTGATATCTTCAGGACACTACATCCAAAAAAAGCAGAATACACATTCTTCTCAAATGCTCATGGAACATTCTCAAGAATCGACCACATATTGGGACACAAAGCTAACCTCAATAAATTGAGGAGCATAGAAATTATCTCAAGTATTTCTCTGACCACAATGCCATGAAATTAGAAATCAACCATGGGAAAAAGAAAGAGAAAAAACCTACTACATGGAGACTAAACAACATGCTACTAAAAAAACCAATGGGTCAATGAGGAAATCAAGAAGGAAATTAAAAACTACCTTGAAACAAATGATAATGAAGACACAACCTCTCAAAATCTATGGGATGCTGCGAAAGCAGTGCTCAGAGGGAAATTTATAGCAATACAGGCCTTTCTCAAAAAAGAAGAAAGATCCCAAATGGACAACTTAATCCTCCACCTAAATGAATTAGAAAAAGAAGAACAAAAAAGTCCTAAATAAAGTCAGCAGAAGGAAGGAAATTATAAAGATCAAAGAAGAAATCAATAAAATAGAGACTCAAAAAACAATAGAGAAAATTAATAAAACCAAGAGCTGGTTCTTTGAAAAGGTGAACAAAATTGACAAACCCCTGGCCAGACAGACTCACTAAAAAGAGGAGAGAAAGAACCCAAATAACCAAAATTATAAACGAAAAAGGAGAAATCACAATGGATACAGCAGAAATACAAAAAAACCATAAGAGAATACTATGAACAACTGTATGGCAACAAGTTTGACAATCTGGAAGAAATGGACAATTTTCTAGAATCTTACAGCCTGCCAAAACTGAATCAAGAAGAAACAGACCAAATGAACAGACCGATCACTAGAAATGAAATTGAAGAGGTCATAAAATCACTCCTTACAAATAAAAGTCCAGGACCAAAGATGGCTTCACAGGCGAATTCTATCAAACATATAAAGAGGAACTGGTGCCCATTCCCCTTAAACTCTTTCAAAAGGTTGAAGAAGAAGGAATACTCCCAAAGACATTCTATGATGCCACCATCACCCTCATTCCAAAACCAGACAGAGATACCACCAAAAAAGAAATCTATCGGCCAATATCTTTGATGAATATAGATGCAAAAATTCTCAACAAAATCTTAGCCAACCGAATCCAACAACATATCAAAAAAATTATACACCATGACAAGGTTGGGTTCATCCCAGGTTCACAAGGATGGTTCAACATAGGCAAATCAATCAGCATCATACACCACATTAACAAAAAAAAGTAAATAATCATATGATCATCTCAATAGACACAGAAAAAGCATTTGACAAAGTCCAACATCCATTCATGATCAAAACCCTCACCAAGTGGGTATAGAGGGAACATTCCTGAACACAATCAAAGCCATTTATGATAAACCCACAGCAAATATAATACTCAATGGGGAAAAACTGAAAGCCTTCTCACTCAAATCTGGAACAAGACAGGGTGCCCACTCTCACCACTGCTCTTCAACATAGTTTTGGAAGTCCTAGCCACAGCAATTAGACAAACAAAAGAAATAAAAGGCATCCATATAGGAGGAGAAGAGATAAAACTGTCACTGTACGCAGATGACATGATACTATACATAGAAAACCCTAAGGACTCAACCCCAAAACTCCTTGAACTGATTAATAAATTCAGCAAAGTAGCAGGATATAAGATTAACATTCAGAAGTCAGTTGCATTTCTGTATACCAGCAATGAAATATTAGAAAAGGAATACAAAAATACGATACCTTTTAAAATTGTACCTCACAAAATCAAATACCTCGGAATACACCTGACCAAGGAGGTGTATATGGACCTATATGCCGAGAACTATAAAACTATAATCAAAGAAATCAAAGAAGATGTAAAGAAATGGAAAGATATTCCATGTTCCTGGATCGGAAAAATCAATATTGTAAAAACAGCCATACTACCCAAATCAATCTACAGATTCAATGCAATCCCTATCCAATTACCCATGACATTTTTCACAGAACTAGAACAAACAATCCAAACATTTATATGGAACCACAAAAGACCCAGAATCGCCAAAGCAATCCTGAGAAACAAAAACCAAGCAGGAGGCATAACTCTCCCAGACTTCAAGAAATACTACAAAGCCACAGTCATCAAAACAGTGTGGTACTGGTATCAAAACAGACAGACAGACCAATGAAACAGAATAGAGAATCCGGAAATTAACCCTGACACCTATGGTCAATTAATCTTTGACAAGGGAGGCAAGAACATAAAATGGGAAAAAGAAAGTCTATTCAGCAAGCATTGTTAGGAAACCTGGACAGCTGCATGCAAAGCAATGAGACTAGAACACACCCTCACACCATGCACAAAAATAAACTCCAAATGGCTGAAAGACTTAAATAGAAGACAGGACACCATCAAACTCCTAGAAGAAAACATAGGCAAAACACTCTCTGACATCAACATCAGGAATATTTTCTCAGGTCAGTCTCCCAAAGCAATAGAAATTAGAGCAAAAATAAACCCATGGGACCTCATCAAACTGAAAAGCTTTTGCACAGCAAAGGAAACCCAAAAGAAAACAAAAAGACAACTTCCAGAATGGGAGAAAATAGTTTCAGATGATGCAACCGACAAGGGCTTAATCTCTAGAATATACAAGCAACTTATACAACTCAACAGCAAAAAAGCCAATCAATCACTGGAAAAATGGGCAAAAGACCTGAAGAGACATTTCTCCAAGGAAGATATACAGATGGCCAGCAAACACATGAAAAAATGCTCAACATCGCTGATTATAAGAGAAATGCAAATCAAAACTACCATGAGATACCACCTCACACCAGTCAGAATGGCCATCGTTAATAAATCGGCAAATAACAAGTGTTGGAGGGAGTATGGAGAAAAGGGAACCCTCCTGCACTGTTGGTGGGAATGTCAACTGGTACAGCCACTATGGAGAACAGTTTGGAGATACCTGAGAAATCTATACATAGAACTTCCATATGACCCCGCAATCCCACTCTTGGGCATCTATCCGGACAAAACTCTACTTAAAAGAGACACATGCATCCGCATGTTCATTGCAGCACTATTCACAATAGCCAGGACATGGAAACAACCCAAATGTCCATCAACAGAGGATTGGATTCGGAAGAGGTGGTATATATACACAATGGAATACTACTCAGCCATAAAAAAGGATGACATCATGCCATTTGCAGCAACATGGATGGAACTAGAGACTCTCATACTGAGTGAAATGAGCCAGAAAGACAAAGACAAATACCATATGATATCACTTATAACTGGAATCTAATATCCAGCACAAATGAACATCTCCTCAGAAAAGAAAATCATGGACTTGGAGAAGAGACTTATGGCTGCCTGATGGGAGGGGGAGGGAGTGGGAGGGATTGGGAGCTTGGACTTATAAGACACAACTTAGAATAGATTTACAAGGAGATCTTGCTAAATAGCATTGAGAACTTTGTCTAGATACTCATGTAGCAACAGAACAAAGGGTGGGGAAAAAAAGTAGTTGTAATGTATACATATAAGGATAACTTGATCCCCTTGCTGTACAGTGGGAAAAAAAAAAGATTACTTTACTCAGCAAGGCTCTCATTCAGATTTGAAGGAGAAACAAAAAGCTTCACAGATAAGCAAAAGCTAAGGGAATTCAGCAGCACTAAACCATCCTTACAACAAATGCTAAAAGAACTTCTTTAGGCAGAAAAGAAAAGGCCACAACAGAAAACAAAAATACTACAAATGACAGGACTCACTAGTAAAAGTATATATACAGCAAAGGTAAGAAATCATCCACACACAATTATGCCACCCAAATCAGCAATCATGAGAAGAGGAGGGTACAAATGCAGGACACTGGAGATGCACTTGCAATTAAGAGACCAACAACTTAAAATATTCTCATATCTATATAGATTCTTATATCAAAACTTCAGAATAACTGTAAGCTGAAGATCTACAACTGATACACGAACAAGTAAGAAATATCAATGCAAATACAACACTAAAGATAGTCACCAAACCAGAAGAGGAGAGAACAAGAGAAGAAGGAAAGAAAAAAGAGCAACAAAAGCAAATCCAAAGCAATTAATAAAATGGCAATAAGAACATACATATCAGTAATTACCTTAAATGTTAATGGACTAAACACCCCAACCAAAAGACACAGACTGGTTGAATGGATACAAAAACAAGACCCATATATATGCTATCTTCAAGAGACCCACTTCACTTCTAGGGACACATACAAATTGAAAGTGAGAGGGTGGAAGAAAATATTCCATGCAAATGAGAATCAAAAGAAAACTGAAGCAGCAATACTCATAAGAGACAAAATAAACCTTAAAATGAAGAATATTTTAAGTGACAAGGAAGGTCACTATGTAGTAACCAAAGGATCAATCCAAGAAGAAGATATGACAATTTTAAATATCTATGCACCCAACATTGGTTCATCACAATACATAAGGCAACTGCTAACAACCTTAAAAGGAGAAATTGACAATAACACAATTATAGTGGGGGACGTTAACACCCCACTTACAGCAATGGACAGATCATCCAGACAGAAAATGAATAAGGAAACACAGGCCCTGAAAGAAGCATTAGACCAGATGGACTTAATAGATATTTACAGGACATTCCATCCAAAGCCAACAGAATGCACATTCTTCTCAAGGGCACATGGAACATTCTCTAAGATTGATCACATCCTGGGCTACAAATCAAACCTCAGTAAGAAAATTGAAATCATAGCAAGCATCTTTTCTGACCACAATGCTATATGACTGGAAATCAATACCAAGAAAAAAACTGCAAAAAACCACAAACACGTGGAGACTAAACAACATGCTACTAAACAACCAATGGATCACTGAAGAAATCAAAGGGGAAATTAAAAAATACCTAGAAGCAAATGACAACAAAGATACAACACTCCAAAACCTATGGGATGCAGTGAAAACTGTTCTAAGAGGAAAGTTTATAGCAATACAAGCCCACCTCAGGAAACAAGCCCACTTCAAATAAACAAGCTAACTTTACATCTAAAGCAGCTCAAGAGAGAAGAACAGACAAGACCTAAAGTTAGTAGAAGGAAAGAAATCAATGAAATAGAAATGAAGAAAACCACAGAAAAAATCAACAAAACGAATAGCTGGTTCTTTGAAAAAATCAACAAAATTGATAAACCCTTAGCCAGACTTATCCAGCAAAAAAAATAGAAGACTCAAGTCAATAAAGTTAGATATGAAAAAGGAGAAGTAACAACAGACATCACAGAAATACAAAGGATCATAAGAGACTACCATATGCAACTATACGCCAATAAAACAAAAAACCTAGAAGAAATGGACAAATTCTTAGAAAGGTACAATCTTTTAAGACTAAACCAAGAGGAAATATAAAAGATGAACAGACCAATCACAAGAACTGAAATTGAAACTATGATTAAAAAAATTCCAACACACAAAAGTCCAGGACCAGATGGCTTCACAGGCAAATTCTACCAAACATTTGAGAAGAGCTAAAACCTATCCTTCTGAAACTATTCCAAAAAATTGCAGAGGGAGGGATATTCCCAAAGTCATTCTATGAGGCGACCATCACCCTGATACCAAAACTAGACAAAGATGCCACACACAAAAAAGAGAAAACTATAGGCTAATTTCACTGATGAACATCAATACAAAAATCCTCAACAAAATACTAGAAAACCACATCCAACAATACATTAAAAGGATTGTACATCATGATCCAGTGGGATTTATCCCAGGGATGCAAGAGTTCTTCAATATCCACAAATCCATCAGTGTGATACACCACATTAACAAACCAAAGAAGAAAAATCACATGGTCCTCTCAATAGATGCGGAAAAAGCCTCTGACAAAATCCAACACCCATTTCTGATAAAAACCCTTCAAAAAGTGGGCATAGAGGGAACCTACCTCAACATCATAAAGGCCATGGATGACAAATCCACAGCCAACATCATTCTCAATGGTGAAAAGCTGAAAGAATTCCCACTGAGAACAGGAACAAGACAAGGATGCCCGCTCTTGCCACTACTCTTCAACATAGTTTTGGAAGTCCTAGCCACAGCAATCAAAGAGGTAAAAGAGATAAAAGGAATCCAAATTGGAAAGGAAGAAGTAGAACTCTCACTATTTGCAGATGACATGATACTATACCTAGAGAATCCTAAAGACTCTACCAGAAAACTGTTAGAGCTCATCCATGAATTTGGCAAAGTTGCAGGATACAAAACTTATACACAGAAATTGATGGCATTTCTATACATCAACAATGAAAGATCAGAAAGAGAAATTAGAGAAGCAATCCCGTTTACCATCGTATCCAGAAGAATAAAATACCTAGGAGTAAACCTACCTAAAGAGACAAAAGACCTGTATTCTGAAAACTATAAGACACTGATGAAAGAAATCAAAGATGACACAAACAGATGGAAAGACATACCATGCTCTTGGATTGGAAGAGTCAATGTTATTAAAATGACTATACTACCGAAGGCAATCTACAGATTCAATGCAATCACTATCAAATTACCAAGGACATTTTTCACAGAACTCGAAGAAAATATTTTAAAGTGTTTTTGGAAGCACAAAAGACCCAGAATAGCCAAAGATGTCCTGAAAAAGAAAGATGGAGCTGGAGGGATCAGGCTTCCTGACTTAAGACTATACTACAAAGCAACAATCATCAAAACCGTATGGTACCGGCACAAAGGCAGAAATATAGATCAGTGGAACAGGATAGAAAGCCCAGAATTAAACCCACACACCTACAGCCAACTAATCTATGACAAAGGAGGCAAGGATATACAATGGAGAAAATACAGGCTCTTCAATAAGTGGTGCTGGGAACACTGGACAACCACATGAAACAAAATGAAATTAGAACACTCCCTAACACCATACACAAAAATAAACTCAAAATGGATTAAAGACCTACATATAAGACCAGACACTATAAAACTCTTAGAGGAAGACATAGGCCAAACACTCTCTGACATAAACGACAGCAACATCTTCTCAGATCCACCTCTTAGAGTAATGACAGTAAAAACAAAAATAAACAAATGGGACCTAATTAAACTTAAAAGCTGCTGCACAGCAAAGGAAACCCTAAACAAAATGAAAAGACAACCCACAGAATGGGAGAAAATCTTTGGAAATGAATCGACTGACAAGGGATTAATCTCCAAAATTTATAAACAAACCTTCTGCAGCTCAATACCAAAAGAAAAAACAACCCCATCAAAAAATGGGCATAAGATCTAAACAGGCAATTCTCCAAAGAAGATATGCAGATGGCCAAAAAACACATGAAAAGATGTTCAACATCACTCATTATTAGAGAAATGCAAATTAAAACCACTGTGAGGTACCACCTTACCCCAGTCAGAATGGCCATCATCAAAACGTCAACAAACACTAAGTGCTGGAGAGGGTGTGGAGAAAAAGGAACCCTATTAATCTGTTGGTGGGAATGTACACTGGTGCAACCACTGTGGAAAACAGTGTTTAGATTCCTCAGAAAACTAAAAATAGAACCCCCATTTGATCCAGCAACCCAACTCCTGGGCATCTATCCAGAGAAAACCATGACTCGCAAAAACACATGTACTCCAATGTTCATTGCAGCACTATTTTCAAGAGCCAAGACATGGAAACAATCTAAATGACCATCGACAGAGGAGATGATCAAGAAGATGCGGTCCATATACACAATGGAATATTACTCAGCCATTAAAAAGAAGGAAATACTGGCATTTTTAGCAGCATGGATGGACCTAGAAATTATCGTGCTAAGTAAAGTCAGTTATACAATGAGACTCCAACATCAAATGCTTTCAGTGATATGTGGAATCTGAAAAAAGGACAGATACTGACTTCTTTGTAGAACAGATACTGACTCACAGTCTTTGAAAAACTTATGGTTTTCCAAAGGAGACAGATTGAGGGGTGGGGGATGTGCTGGGGTTGTGGGATGAAAATCCTGTAAAATTGGATTGTGATATCATTGTACAACTATAAATGTAATAAATTCATTGAGTAATAAAAAAAACTCATGAAAAAAAGAAGTATATATGAAAATATTAGCATATTTTAAAAACTGAATAAGAACTAATATTCATTGAGTGTTTACTATGGGTACTGTTCTAGTACTTTAAATTTATTAAAATAGTTACTCTTCCAAACAATCTGATGAGTTATGTCATGTTATCATCTCATCCCAGTGTTATGTATGAGGACACTGAAGCAGAGTAAGTTCCCATGGGAGCACCATCAATGGGTAACAAATTTGTCTCTAAGCCTGTCCTCTTAATCCCGGCTCTGTATTGTCTCATATATATTATATTTGAAAATAAACAACTAACTGAATCGATGTGTGTGTGTGTGTGTGTGTGTGTGTGTGTGTGTGTGTGTACTTGAGTCAAAGGAAAACATCCAGATAAATATGGGCCACCACAGCGATCCCTCAGGGGGTGGGGAGAGAAGGGAACAGGAACGGAATGGGAAAAATGAAAATGATTAAACAGCTTTTAAAAAAATCTGATTTCAGGCTTTTGACATTACCTTCTTTGGAAATTTTGTCAGAATGCATTCACATATTTCTTGTGTAATTTGTCCTAAGACAGTAGACCAGAAGCATCCCGAGGAAGGTGAGAGGGAAAGGCATTCTAGAACAAATTGAAGAAGGTGGGACAAAGGACAATTTTGTTTAAAAAATGCTTTGAGTCACAGCTTTGAAGTAATTTGAGCCGAAAATAAATTATAACTGCAATGGCCTGTGTAATTTAGATGAAATGAAGGGGTTTTAGCTACATTACCTCAGAAATTATGGATGTAGAAGTGTGGATTGTGGCAGCTTCAGAACCCAGTTCTAAAGGGAATGCCCCAAGATTTCATTTGAACAGTCGTGACTGAACACTTTTCTCTGGGCCTCGTTAATTTGCTGAAACTGGGATTTTCCTTCCCTCCATTTCCTCTTAGTTGTTTATTTGACCATTTCAGTTATACGGCCTGCTAGATCACTCGTGTTTAAGTGTGGATGCTATAAATCCAGGACGATGTTTGACTGAGAAACGGTGAGGAAGAATTAGAAATACGTCATGTTCAAATTTTTGTTTTTCACTAATGGCTTCTGAGATGAAAAACTGCGGTGATTCCGAGTTTGATGGATATGAGGTCCCAGGGAGAGTTACCAATCAGTCGACCTAGAAATTCTTCTGAAAATGAAATGAGCTGGTTGTGTCTTTTTTCTTTGGCATGGTTATTACTGATTCTCTCTTCCCATTTCCCCCAAGTAAGAATGTGCTGTAACCAACAAACACAGCCATTCCATGCATAAATGATTCATAATGAGATCTGCTGCTTCTCTCCTTAAACAGTAAATTATGTCTACCCCTGGCTGCCCTGCCTCAAATCTCAGGCCCTTCTAGACCCCTCTTCATATTGCAATCACAGTCATCCTTCTGAAATGCAAGCCTGATCATGGCACTCTCATGCTTAAAATCCTTCTGAACCCCCAGACACAGCCCTGAACTTGCAGTCCAGCGTACCTGCTTATGATCTGGCCCCAGCTTATACTTTCATTCTCATTTCCAGCCCTTCAGGGTCCAAACAGAAGAACCAGGAAGTTTCTCTAGTGTCTAGACTCTGGTATTGTTGACTCCAAGGTGGCTCTTTCGCCTTCTTTGCTGCCTCCATTCACCTACCCAACACCTTCTTGCCTATGAGTTTTCTTTGCAGAAGAGATCACCTCTGGGCCCTCCCATGCCTGGGTTAGAGGCCCTTTTTATGATCTCCCATGGAACCCCATCCTCATCCTTATTTATAAAATAACTTATGTTGCAAAGACTTCTTCTCTACCTATTTCCTCCCCATACCTGTAAGCATGAGATCAGGGGTATTTATTTATTTTTATTTCACGAATGGCTGAGACAATACCAAGTGAATGAATGAATAAATATCTAAGTTTTGGGGAGTTCCCATCATGGTTCAGTGGAAACAAATTTGACTAGCATCCATGAGGACGGAGGTTCAATCCCTGCCCTCACTCAGTGGGTGAAGGATCTGGCATGGCCGTGAGCTGTGGTGTAGGTTGCAGACACAGCTCAGATCTGATGCGGCTGTGGCATAGGCCAGAGGCTACAGCTCCAATTCTACCCCTAGCCTGGGAATTTCCATATGCCGTGGTGCAGCCCTAAAAAGACAAAAAAAAAATCTAAGTTATAGATTGGTTAATGTTCATCAATAAACTTGTAACATAGCTATGTTGCCACTTCTCTGAGAAAACATACTGATTTCTTATTTAAACCAAAGGCTGCTGCCTTATTTATGAACTAGTAATAACTGGCATAGCTAACTTCTGTGGTACCTACTGTGTGTCAGGAACTACATTATGCCACTTAAACATCAAACCATAAAAAAAGAGGTAGCCTCTGTTATTATCCTCTCTTAGCAATGAGGAAACTAAGGTTCAGATAAGTTACCAGATTGCTGCTCAAACTCCATACATTACACTGCGTTGGTTTTATGACAATTAAATGATCCAGGGCATTTAGAGCGCTTAGGAAATGCCTGGCCTGTAAGCTCTCAAAGGAAGTCTTTTCTGCTACTTTTGTTATCAATTTTTTTTTTTTTTTTTTACTACACTTGGGGGAGCTGCCTGCTTCATTTCTAAACCTAGCGTTTGGGGATTTTCAAATTACCATTTGAAAAGTTGCATTTGTTTAAGTAGCAAAAACTTAAAAAATTTTTTTTTAATATAAGCTACAACCACCAAATTCCTCTCTAGCATCCTTGTTGCTTCTCCAACACGCCAGTGCTCGTCCGTCTTAGGGTCTTTGCACTGCTTCTCTCCTCTGCATGGACTGTTCTTCCCTGGACGCTCATTCATGCGGCTCACTCCCTCGCCTCCTGGATGCCTCTTCTAAGGTATCACCTCCCTGAGGCTGCTCTACCCAGCAGCACACCCTCCCTCTAACCTGACGCTCCATAGCCTCCTTACACTGAACTGATTTCTCTTTTTCTCCTTCATATTTGCCATCTAACATTATATATATTCACTTATTTGTTCATTGCTTATCTGCCCTACTGAAATATAACCTCCATGAAGAAAAGGATTTTTCTCTATTTTTGTTTTTCACAAAAGAATCCAGACTTCCCCAAATAATACCTGGCACACTGTAAATGATTAATAAATACTTTTCGAAGGAAAGAAAGAATGAGTATTAAGACTATGTCCAGGCCATATTGTATAATCTTGTTTGGCTACATATGTGCTCCAGATAACAGGGCATTTAGGTATATTTTGTCAATGTATTGCCCTATTTAATATTTCTCAAACTGAAGGTTTGGTGAAGAGCTGAGCAGATGATCAGATGTTACTCTATCTGGGTGGAGTAACACAACCAAGAGAGTTAACGCTAAAAGTTTGCTCAGGTCCCACACTCCTACACACAACTGAAAGTGCAACAGAGGGCATTTTAATGACTATATTTGACTTTTTTCCTTCACAGAATAATGTCACAGACATGCTTACTAAAAACTGCACATAATTACCTTTCGATGGTTTCCTTAAAAATTAAATACATTTATTAGAAGCCAAGTGGATTAAAGTGAACGGCTTCTTTGTGGAACACTCAAAACGTGCAGAATGATACTGAATACACCTGGAGGAAATCATATTTTAACACCTGCAGATGTGGACACCACAAATGATGTATGATCTCATAACTAGCATCAGACAGCTTTGCATTCTCCCTCCTGCCAATTTCATCCGACAAAACAGGGCCCACGTGAAATGGTGTGTGCAGTGGGTTCCCCTGGTCATTGGCTGGAGATCGCAACCGCCTGGTCAGCAGTATTTTAAGTTGCTTCTCACACTGTGTTAGAGTGAGCAGCAACAGAAGAACGATCATTTAATATAAACTTTTAAAAAACTTAAACAGATCATGGGCACAAAAATAAAGAGAATTTCAGGATTAGCCTTATTTCAGATCCACTGAAAAACTCAGACAGCTCTCAGGGTCCCCGTAGACTTCACTTTCAGACTTTATGAGCGGCTTCTCAATAGATACTGTGCCGTCTAGACACAGGCAGAAGAGACACGTGGTGAGGCCTTAGCATATTTCTGTTCGTGACATATTAACACAGAGTTTCTACAGATCACCCAAAGCTACAGCTCAGGCCAATAATGAGTGACGTAGTCATCTCTGTTTATGAAAACTTCAACTCGATGTTTCTGGGAGAATTAAATCAAAGTCAGCTCCTTTAGGGTATAATCTATGATTTGTTTAAACTGCCCCTCTCCCAGGGCCAGGCACATGGTTAATGATTCTTCTTTTGGCAGTCTGATTGAAGCCTTTAAAGTGATATTCTGAAAATGCTGTTTGCCTGTCTAGACAGGTTCAGTGACAGTGAGCGGGCAACCTCCGTGTCTTTGTCACCCACGGTGATCAGGGTCAGCTGCAGGGCTCCCCTCACAGGTCCCCAATCCAAAGACAAGCCTTGGACTGAAGCCTCTTTTCAAGAAGTGGCCTCACATGCGGGACTCCCTGCATGCTACGATGGGGTGGAAGTGCATTCTATTCACATACACTGGACAGTGCATAATGATGCAATTTAGATTTTAATGGTGCAGCTAATATTTGGTTTGTATCAGCCTCCGTGAAATCGGACTGGTGTGGTTGAAGAAAATGGGTCTCAACCAGGCATGCTTTCACCCTTCAGAGGACAGCTGGCAATGTCTGGAGACATTTTTGACGGTCACCAAGGGCGTGGCAAGTGCGCTGGGCCAGGGAAGCTGCCAAACACCCTGCAATGCACAGAAGAGCCTCTCCAGCACAGACTTATCCAGTGTAAGACAGCAACTGTTCAAAGGTTAAGAAACTTTGGTCGAAATAAATTAATCTAGTGAAAAATCTAGTGAGAAACTCAGTAGCAGAATAGAGTTTTCTACTTTAAAATGTCCCAGTTCACTAGAACTCTGTTAATTCACTTAAAATTACCCACAGACTACACATGTGTCCTGCTTCAAAATCAGATGCAATTGTTCTATTTTGTACACCACTACAAGGATGACCTGAAGATACCACAATCTACGGAGTACTGGGCACCTCATTTTCTTGCCTGAAACATTTTTTTTTTAATTGCTGAGTCACCAGGACAGAGTCTGGACCATCACCATAGAACTGCAGTCTTATGCCCCAAAATACAGTTTTCCTTACATTTGTCCATAATGCCTGTGGGCTCCCCACTCTGACCCAGGCTGCTGAGTCCTCTGAGAGCTCAGTCCCAAATATCTTTTCTCCTCTGTCAACAGGAGAGAGTTACTGGGACTTCCTTGGTCATTCCCTCTCCTTTCTCTCTCACATGCAATCAACAGCCAGGTCTTGCTTATTGTACCATTACCTCCAAAAGTGTCTTCAAATCTCTTCCTTTCTCTTCATCCTAATTCTTTTCTAGCAGGCAAGACCTTCATCGTGTCTCTGTCCCAAACTCCTCAGTTTCCTAGTTGGTCTCCTCACATCCAGTTTTTTTTTCTCTGCTCTTTTACATTCTCCCACTCAACATGCTGGTAGTTGTCAGAACAAGTTATCTAAGTGCAAATAAACCCAGGTTATGCTGGCCATTTCCTACCATCTTCAGATAAGTCCGGTATCCCTATACTGGTATATGGGGCACAGTATGACGTGGCCCTGGCCCATCCCTCCAACCCCAACCCCATCACATTTTGCCTTATTCTTTAGCTACAAGCATCATCCTGTTTCTTATGTGTTTGTTCATATGCTGTCCCCCTGCCTGGAGTAACCCACCATCAACCTATTCACTCTGACATTTCTATAGATAACTATTTATTCTTTCAAGATGTTACATAGCAACACCTCTACAAAGCCAGAAGGTGGTTTTCTGTTTTGCTTTTGTTTTTAAAAATTCAGATCTGCAAACAGAGTCCACCTTGCCCATTGGTAATAACTGGTTGCACCTGTGATGGGGCATGTCCCCTCTAGACTGCCACAATTCCCCCTTGGTCGCCTCCATTCATTTATATACTCTCCTCTTAGGCCCCACGGTGGTCAAATTTATCACTAATTCAAGGTGAGCCCTTTATAAAACCAAACTTACGACAGCATCATGCTGCTTTGGGTTGCAGAGGTAGAACCTCGAGAAGGTCTAAAGTCCCCACGTTTTCTAGTGTCGCATTTTGTTAGATTTCTGAATACGTACTGACTCCTGCATATGTGGTGATGACTTCAGAATGAAAAAGCTGAATTGAGATGCAGGTGCTAGGTGATAAGCTAGGCTCAGGCCACCTGAAGCTAGATCAAATCTTGTACCTATCAGCCCTGCAAAGATTTACATTCATGTTCCATCAAAAACATAATTGCAATATCACTCCAGGATGTAAAGTCTGATGCTTTGCTTATATTCAAAGTTACATTCTTTAGTTTTAGACCATGCTATTTTTGCATAGTTGTTGGTGATAATAGCCACACCTATGAACTGAAACATGACTTCTCCCGAGAAGTGTTAAAGTGCCACTCAAGGGCTACAGTGTAATTTACATTTCAGAGTAAAATGAGCAGTGATAAAATTATCAACTAATGGTTCTGCATCCATGAGAGAAGAGAAATCAGACCAAGAAGAGAGAGTTTATGGGTCAGTATGACACACCCTGCAACACCATTAAAACTGTCCACAGTCCATGACTGAACTAGAAAGGTTTGGTTCTGGTACCCCAACTGCCAAGACTCTCTCCCTGAATTTCCCACACCCACGGCTCAGCAACTAATATTTGAGTTAAAGTTTAGACAACTCACACGACCCTCCCAGTGATCACATGTAGCTCGTGAAGTATTATCTGATTCCCATCTGTATCAGTGTCTTCTTTCTTTGAGTATATAATTAAGAACAAGACAAGATCAAAGTCCATTCTTGGTTTGCATTTCATTAGCTATACCAATGGAGCTGTGGTATATTAACCACATTTCAACTTTGCTTTAGGCTGGTACTGGTAGTCTCCAGGCCAACACTTAGTAAGTTAGAAGAATGGTCCTTCTCAAGCATGTCAGGCTTAAATAGAATCATGAAGCAGAGGCTTTAGGCAATATACTGTCTGCTCCACTAATGGTTAAAACAATAACTTGTAATTGGGTTTGGTGAGTTCCACAAAGCATAAATGATGACAAAATGCGACCTAGCCCAGGATTTGAAGACAAGCCCTGCATTCCTTCAAGACAAACCACTTATTTCTCAGCCAAGAGAAGAAGGAGCCTTACTCTGTTGACATTTTCTGATTTGTACATGAAGACTTTGCTATGATAAGAGTATGAAGACACCCATCTGGGGTTTGATGAAGAGGCAGTTTAATAATAGTAATAAATAGCAATAATGCTGTATTTTTGTGAAAAGATAAAGACATATCTTTTGCCAGTGCTATATTCATCAATATTCTCTTTTACCTTCATTAGGAAAGGTAGATAGGACAGGTGTCATTACATAAATTTTGCAGATGTAAGGACATCCAAAAATCCAATGACTTGCCAATAATCAAACAGTGCATGACTGGGAGCCACCTGCCTCTGAAATTAGAATATTTAATGGGTGAATCTTATTATTGTCTCTTGAAAATAAATAGAGAGCAGAGGAAACATCTTAGTGTGAGCTTAAAGTTTAAATCTACAAGCAGGCAAAAGTGTAAGACAGGAAGGATGCAATTACCTGCATTAATAGTTAACAATTAATAGTTAATAATAATTAGCCATTATTTGGTTCTTAAAAGCCTTCTGCCATAGTGGCAGATACTTTCACATACTTTCTCTTTTTTAAATTTCAGATAGGCTATGTGATAAACGTGTTATTATTTGTTTTACAGATGATGAAATAGTCCCAGTTGTAAATGGTCATATTATGGATATTAGACTATCCTTAAACTCCTCAGAAACTATAAGAACTTGACATGTAGTGACTTATGTGAAATACTGAAACTATCAATTGACAACAGAAAAAAGCTCTCTAATTTCCATTGAAAATAGCAACAGAAAGACAGAAAATGATTTCTAAGGTTGTTATCAGGTGCCAGATCTTAGTCAAGTGGTTTAAGGGGATAGAAAGAAAAACTCAATATAGAAAAAACAGTACTATACTAAAACAGAAAAAATATAATACTGTTAATTTTTTAGTGACTAGCCACAGTAGGTATCAGAAATTCTTAGCATATCAGATTTCAGAATTGGTGGCCAACATCAAGATTCCTACCACACTTAAAATAAAACCTTTTGGAGTTCCCGTCGTGGCGCAGTGGTTAACGAATCCGACTAGGAACCATGAGGTTGCAGGTTCGGTCCCTGCCCTTGCTCAGTGGGTTAACGATCCAGCGTTGCCGTGAGCTGTGGTGTAGGTTGCAGATGCAGCTCGGATCCTGCGTTGCTGTGGCTCTGGCGTAGGCGAGCGGCTACAGCTCCGATTGGACCCCTAGCCTGGGAACCTCCATATGCCACGGGAGCGGCCCAAAAACATAGCAAAAAAAAAAAAAACCAAAAAAACACCTTTTGGGAGCACCGACAAGAATCTGCTCCATCTGGTTCCCAATCAACACTTTGGCTCATCTTGTCTGAGTCTCCATGACCCAGTCCCTCTGCTCTTCTTTCAGCCACAGTCCTGCAGGACAAGTCGCAGACTTTGTTGCCTGGATACCTTCCTACAAGTTGCCTTGTGATGATGACTGACTCTTCCTTGCCCTTAGTCTCAGCTTAAATGTCACCCTCAGAGAAGCCACCTCCAGCCCTGTTAAAAGTGGCTTCTCTTATTGTTTTCTATGGTACCTTGTTTTCTTCCCCTTTTCCCTTTAATGCTCATAACAGTAACTGATTATGAGGCGGTGTCATATTCTGAAGTATAAATCTGTCTTTTTTTAGTTCCCTCCCCCTCTGCTTCCTTCAGCCCACACCTAGGGAGCAGAAATGGTGAAAGCCTTTGACTCTAAGGCAGAAAGAGAGCGTGGCACGACCAGAGATGAAGATGGGGGTGGGGGAAGGAGGAAGAGATGGCTGAGACACGTGACTGGCGACGCAGGCAGAAGTAAAAGGAGACAAGTACCTGAAGGGGAAGGGGAAAAAGGACCTTGAACCGTCAGAACCAAAATAGGGTGGAAGATACTCAGCACATTCTGCCCCAAGGGTGGAAAACGAGTGTGCTCAAGGCCTTTGGACAACTGATCCCATTCCATAGTCCTGGAAGTTTGTGAGCCCTCCAAATTGAGAACAATGGTTTTCAAAGATAGCAGGCCTTATTCAGTGTAACCTGTAGATATTGCCTTACATGGAAAAAAAGGTCTTTGCAGAAGTGATCAACTTAAAAATATTGAGATGAGGACACTGTCCTGCATCATCTAAATACTCTAAATGCGGAGGTCCCTTGTGGTTTGGCGGTAATGAACACGACTAATATCCATGAGGACTGGGGTTCGATCCCTTGCCTCGCTTGGTGGGTTAAGGAGCCGGTGTTGCCATGAGCTGTGGCATAGGTCGCAGATGGGGCTCAGATACCGTGCTGCTGTGGCCGTGGTGTAGGCCCGCAGCTGGAGCTCTGATTCCACCCCTAGCTTGGGAACTTCCGTAGGCCGCAGGTGCAGACCTAAAAAGACAAAACAAAACAAACCCTAAATGCAATTTGAAGTGTCCTTGTAAGAGAGAAGCAGAGGGAGACCTGACGCAGAAGAGGAAAAGGCGCAATGGAGGGGCAGAGATCTGAGTGAGGCCCCAAGTCAAGGGGTGCTGGCAGCCGCCAGGAGCTGCGGGAGAATCCCCCCCACCCCAATCCCCGAGAGCCTCTGGAGGGAGCACAGCCCTGCTGACACCTGGCTGGAGGTCCTTCAAACTGATTTCTGACTCCCAGCCTTTGGAACCATAATCTTTCTACTGTTTTACCTGTCAAGCATGTGCTAATATTTTACAGTAGCCACATGAAACTCACACACTCTGGCCAGTGTGGAACTGAACCCAATCTCTGGAGGGGTTTCCTTTATGCTGGGAGAAGAGATGGCTCTATGACCAGTTATATATACGTTCGCACACCTGGGAGAGACGTGAGGGTTTGGTTCCAGGCCACCACAATGAAGCAGATACCGAAGGAAAGTGAGTCGCACATATTTTTTGATATCCTAGTGCATATAAAAGTTATGTTTACACTACACTGTAAATCTATGAAGTATGCAACAGAATTCTATCATAAAAAACAATGTACATACCTTAATTTTAAAATATCTTATTGCTTGAGATCCTGCTGTACAGCACAGGGAACAATTTCTAGTCACTTGTGATGGAACATGATGGAGGACAATGTGAGGAAAAGAATATATATGTGTGTGTGTGTATACATATATTAATTATATATATATATATATATATATATATATGACTGGGTCACTTTGCTGTACAGCAGTAATTGACAGAACATTGTAAATCAACTATAACAGAAAAAATAAAAATCTTAAAATATCTTCTTCCTAAAAATGTTAACCACCATCTGCCAAGGCAGGGTTGCTACAAACCTTCACTTTGTAAAAAAAAAAAAAAAAAAAAAAAAAAAAACAAAACCTCAATATCCAAAAAGCACAATAAAACAAAGTATTCCTATATTTTTATTATCATCACCATTCTTACTTTCTTACCCTTTACCAGGCAAGAAGTTCGACGAAGGTTATAACCCTTTCTGTTTTGTTCACCATCTGTATACCTAGGTCTCAGCTCAGCAGCTGGCACATAAGTGCTTTACAAATAATTGTGGAATGAGTGAAAACCAGTGCTCAAATAATAGCACCAAATGAGAAAGACACAAACGGTAAAAATAACTGTGAAAAAGGCCGTACCAGAAAATAACTGAATAGTCAGACACCCTTTAGTGGCTGTCTAAAAAGAGACTCAGGTCAGTCCGACCCCATGTGTGGGAATGCTCTCCGGCATCTGGAGACTTGTACTTCAGCACCTGTGAGTCTGTTCCGGGACGGATGCCCTTTCGGTCAGTTTCATCCGTAGCGTCTCAGGGTCTGTTCAAAGCTCAAGCGGGTCTGTTAATGCCTGAGAGCTAATGGACCTGGTGCTCATTTCTGTGGCGGAAATTGCCGGGGGGGGGGGGGGGGATGTAGCAGTTGTAGCCTGTCAGCTATTGTTACCTGTTCAGCTGGAATACCCAACAGTCCTTTTCTCTGCTTTTAAAGTGGGAACATCTATCATGAGCCAATTCCAAATGGAGGGGACTAGAACACTGCCTGTTTAATGTTGCAAAATATGCTGTGTTTGCTGCCTTGTCTGTGCCATTCCTAAGGTGGCTGGCATAAAGCAACATAACTGTACTTCTCCTGGCGCCTTCACACTTGTGAGTGGAGTGTCACAGGAGGCCATTCAGAGAAAGGTTTTCAGCCTGCACTCCTTTTTAATGATAACCCAATCTCCCACTGAGCTGCCCAGAAAGGTAAAGAATCTGCCAACAACTCCTAGGCAAAGAGAGAATTTGACGATAGCTTTACTTGAGGCCTCTTAGCCTAGAACTGAGTTGGGGACGCTTACGACAGGCCTGTGGGGGAACTGAAGGCTGAGGCTCTGCCTCGTTTCCCCCCTCTCTATGCCTGCATGGCTCTCCTTTCACTCCCGCGTGGACCCCAAGAGTGAGGGTGGGTCAGGGCTATAATGGGTTGTGAAGGCCACACTCTGGCCCTGTTTCCGTGTCTGACACAAAGTGGAGTGATGGGTTAGCCACGCATGGAGTCATCAAACACACTCAAACCCAACTCTGTGCAACCCCTCAGCATTCTGAGCCATTTGAATTCAAGAAAATGCCCCCTTTTCAAAATATTACAATTTTTAGGAATGGTTCTTAACTTTTTTTTTTTTGTCTTTTTGCTACTTCTTTGGGCCGCTTCTGCGGCATATGGCAGTTCCCAGGCTGGGGGTCGAATCGGAGCTGTAGTCGCCAGCCTACACCAGAGCCACAGCAATGCGGGATCCGAGCCGAGTCTGCGACCTACACCACAGCTCACGGCAACGCCAGATCCTTAACCCACTGAGCAAGGCCAGGGACCGAACCCGCAACCTCATGGTTCCCAGTCGGATTCGTCAACCACTGCACCATGACGGGAACTCCGGTTCTTAACTTTTAAAAGTCAAAACACTTTACGAAAGGAAGAAAAACAAGACACTTTCCCAACCAAAAATGCTTACCCAAGCCCATAAAGGTTAAGAAACACTGACCTTTATACACCCTACAGGAAAATACTCATCTTTTAAGGACTAAGATACTTATTTAACCTTAAATTAAGATGAATAGGGCCAGACTGCCCAGGTTAGACCCTCCCCCCTCCGTCATTCAGTAATTGTGTGACCTTGGGCAAGTTATTGATCTTTCTCTTCCTCCGCTTCCTCATTTGTAAAATGAGAGTGATAATGAGAGCGCCCACCCCAAAAGCCCATTATGAGGAAACAGTAAATTCATCATGTCAAATGCTGACAGTGGTCCCTGGAGTTAAACAAATACATGCGGAGCTCTGACTGTGGACATGGAACTGTTCTAAGACTGAAGAGAAGGCAGGGAACAAAAATTAATGCCGTCAGTGGGGCACACATCTTAATGAAGGGCTTAAAATTTCATCTTAGTTGTATATCATAGTAAGCGTTAAAATCTTATTTATGTTTTCTCTTTGTTCCGATAATAGGCAAATAAGATTTAATACAGATTTCCCATCTGGGATGCTATAGCTTCACAGAGATCAAATCTGGAGAGTTCTAATTTTTTGTTTCACCCTCATTCTGCATCTGACAGCCTTTCTGAATAAATAATTTGGGTTGTGAGGACTCACCCTTAACTTGGCATGGTATTTATGAAATGGGAGAAAAGCCAGATTCCAGGAAAGCAATTTATTCCATCCCTAAACTTTTGCTCATTCATCTGTTATGCTTAAAAATCAATTAGCACTGTGCATACACTGTATCGACAGCTTTATTTAGGATTAACTACAGAACTGGGCAAATTTAACTGCAATTTTCCCACCAATGATGTTCTGAAACAACGCCTGGATTTCAGGAGGTAATAAAGGCCTCTTTTCACTATGATATATTTTTTAAGTTCTTGTGTTATTTTATCTCTCTGCCCTCTTCCCATTAGTACTGGGATGATATATTTCAGGTTGATTCTTTTGGACTTTATCTCTTTAAAAAATTATTAGGAAGTATTTACTGAGTCACATGAAGTTGAAAAGAAAAGTACAGGGAGGTCCTAGGCACCTTTTTTTCATCTTTTTAGGGCCTTCTCCATGGGGCTGAATCGGAGCTATAGCTACCAGTTTACACCACAGCTCACGGCAACGCTGGATCCTTACCCCACTGAGTGAGGCCAGGGATCGAATCCGCATCCTCATGGATCCTAGGCAGGTTCGCTACCACTGAGCCATGATGGGACCTCCCCCAGGCACCTTTCACCCAGCTTCCCTCGGTATTAAGACTTCTTCAAACTCCTGTATCATATACTGCATAACATTAAAACCAGGGCAAATGACAAAGACACAGTTCCTGCAGCTTATTCAGATTTCCCTGGCACTGACTCTTGAAATACCCAATGATCACATTTGGTAAGCATCATTTATGAGCACAGTAAAGGCTAAAATTCACTTCATTTGTGGGTATTTGGGTGTGCATATGGGCGGGGGGGGGGGGTTCAAATTCTGGCCCTACACATTGAGACGTTCCTGAGGAAGAAATGGGAGAATCTCACATAAATATTGCTCATAAACTGCAAAGTACTAAAAAAAGCATTCCATTGTAGCAGTTGTCTAATCCTTCTGTTCAAGAAAAAAATGTCTCATTAGTAGGGAACACAGGAGGGAGAACCTACTTACCTGTATAAGAAAGGGGTATGTGTGTGTGTGTGTGTGCATGGATACTGAGGAGTCTCAGCAAAATCCCATCTGGAAACATAGAGTCACGGAGTTAGAAGGGAACATGGGGTCAACTGTTCCAGCCCTCTACATGAATTTTGAAATACTCTTGGCAGTTGGTCTTCTAATCTTTGATTAAAACTTCAAATGATGGACACATACTGACTTATGACTCAGTCTTTCCCTATGTGTTTGAAGGCTCACAATAAACTATAATCTGCCCTCCCTGTGGCTTTTACCCACTGGTCTTGGTTCTGCCATCTGGTGTCTCATACAGTGGAGGACAACTGAAGGCAACCAGCATTCCTGAGTCACTTCCCTGTCCTGAACAACACAAGTGCTTCTTCCTATACAGGACTGCTTGATGCTAGGTGAGCTTGTTGTTCTTTGCAAGGACGGAACCAGGATTAGAGCACAGTGGGGTGTGAGCTGAACAGCATATTCAAGAGTTGGATCAGTCTCCTCTTCCTCCCTTGTCTGTACATGGTATTTTTATTAATGGCCCTTATAATCACATTTACATATTTGTGTGTTTTTCTTTTTTGTTCAGGCTTTTTTTTTTCTTCTGGTTTTAATATTTAGCCATCCTTTCCTTTAGCCATTCTACTAGCTACACATACGTAGCTAGTTTTCTGGGCAAACAAGCAGGACTTCATGTAGATACTTATTAAATTAGGCTCATTTTATCATTCTATTGAGGTTTTTCTAATATCCAGACTCTATCACTAAATGTGTTTACTGTCCCTGCTGGCTCCACATCGGCTGCATCCCTTATAAACAGTCCTTTAGTTCTTTCTCAAAATTGCTGATAAAACACTTGGGCATAAAAGGGTGAAAAGGAGATCATTAGAAAGCTATAAATTCTAACCATGGACCTTCTGACCTCCTGTTAACATTAAACTTTAATTGAGCATTCAGCTCTAAGTCTTTACTGAGGGTTGCGATAAGAAGTAGCCATGTGCAAAAGGCCTCTGCATTTTCTATAAAATTGTATTATGTGATTCAATATCTCATTTGTAAAAATCCCTTGGGAAATTTCTCCTGGAGCTCAAAGATAGAAAAAAAAATCCCTCTCAATGATAATTGAGCTGGTATGAGTTTCCTTCTGTTTTGATTTCTAAGATGCTAAGACAAAAAAACCCACTTGCTCAACTGCTGTATCTTTTATTTCTATTTATTGATTTTCTCCCTTTCTATCTCAATTCATTACTTAACATGTCATGGTAACAATTCTGTATTAACATATTTTACTTTTTATCAGACATCATGACATATCCTCTCTAAAAAGCAGGCATGGCGTTAAAAAAATGTATAATTAAGACGTCTTTTCAGGTGTATTTTCAGATGTTTAAAGGTCCATGTAACAATGCCTTTACTTTTTAAGTAGGACATTAGTACTTGTATCCAGGTAGTAAGGTTTGCTTCAGACCTTCAAAACACTTCCTTCCAAAATTTGTTCTCAGTTTAGAGTGGCGTGTTCTGAAAATCTTCCATACTAATTTCCCAAAATGGTACTTTAATATAAACTTGATCATTTGCTAACATTTATTGTTTTCAGGCCCTTCCATTACAAAGTAATTTTTTTTTCATTCGATACTGCTATCTGCCTGGAATTATTCACACCAAAAAGACTTATGGATTTGGTCGTAGAAACCCCGGGTTCTTGCCTTGGATTAACTACTTTGTGTGACGACTTGAAAGCCACTGGGTCATGATATTTCTCATTTACAGAAGGAGAACTACTTCTTGATGAATACCTGATAAATTTTAGACACTGTTAAAATGTATATGACTTACCTTTAAGTAAAATTGGTAGTTTACAAAGTATAGTTTGATTATACAGATGTATACTATTTTAAACTCCAACTTTGGTCGAGGTGGTCAGCAAACATTGCATCAGAAAGGCAACCTTCTAGAGCGTGGTCACAACAAAAGCATTTGTCATGCCCATCTGTCATGCTCCAAGATGCCGTTTATTAGCAACAGTATGGAAGAAATGCATCCTCACTCGCACAGTTAGTGACTTAGCATGATAAATGGAACTTAATGGACAGAATTAAAGATTTTTAAATATATGCGGGACACAAAAGACTTTGGAGGCATTTCCCACCATGACCCGGTTACAACAATATTACGGAGGCCCACAGCCTACACCACAGGATTAAAGGCCCAAGTTGGACCACTAAAGCTTCTTGTTTCCAACTGCCACTCTAGCTGTCTAATCCTGAATATAAAGATAACAAAATCCTGGCTCTGGAATGTTATTTAATCTGGCTCAGGTACACGTTTTTTTTCAAGGTAATGACTGGACTACCTGAATGGACAGAGAACTAAGATGTCATCAAATTTACAGAAAAAGATGTATGAGCTTTTTTAATGCCTTTATGCTAATAAATGTTTGCTAAAATATAGCTATATGTTCAGCAGATTTGCTTTAAAACTTACTTTTAACATAACTAGCATGAGCAGTATCACAGGGGAATGCTAACCCTCTTCAACCTTCTTCAGTAACCACACTTACCTATCAAAGGTATGTTTGACCAAAGTTCTCAACAGACTTTTTGCCCCACTTTAATTTTCATTGGAACCTTTTAAATTAGTCATTACTCCCTTTATTCAGATTAGGAGACTCAGGTTAGGGGATAGGAATGCACAATCATATGGATATTGAGTGGAAGAGGCTCATGTGTCCGTTCCCATTCCTCCTGCAGCCTCCCAGAGTCATATGGCCACTGAAAGGAATGGACGAGTGATTACGAAACACCAACAGCCTTGTGCCCTGCAGATGTATGGTATGGGTGAAAAGGTTCTTTAGCCTTCTTGACAGATAGCTTAAAGTCAACTACATATGAAACTGATTTCATATATATTTACTGTTGTTTTATATAATTACAATTACTATTAATATAATTTTGGGTTCTTTTTGTATTTTTCATGTTTTAAAATTTATACTGTCTTCTGACCTCCCCAATATATTCCGATAAATCACAAATTTATACACTGAAGTACAGATTACTTTGTAACATAATTGCATGACCCAGCTCTACAGCCCTCTCCTAGAAAGCTTGACAATGAAATTATCAGTTGAGACATGCTTTGAAAAAGTCATAGCTATTTAAAGGTCAATAAAAAGCTCACCTCAAAGCATTGTTGCATAGAAAAAGTAAATGAAATGGTAATTTTAGAACTGGAATGCTGAAGGGATATAAAATATTCATGGATTGATGATTTTCATGTGTATCAGAGATCAGCAGAGTTGAAAGAACAGTTTTGCGTTCTATAAAACTACTAGTCAGGCTAAAAATAAGAAAGAAATAAACGAAATGCAAGCTATAAATGTGCAAGAATGTAAATCCACAGTAAATTCTTGGATATTGTGTCCTTAGCAGAAATCAATGTGGACACAGATAACCCAAATCTAGTTTATTTGTTTAAAGTCTAAAGTACTTACTTAGAAGAAAGGTCCTAGAGGAACAGAAAAGTAAGCAGTGATGCATTCCTATTTATTCTTGTGAAATTTATTTCTTTAGGTTATTTTTGATTTAATAGAAGTTATGAGAAAAATTATTCATTTCACAGGAAGCCATTTCATTAACAACTTGTTACATGTGTCAGGAATAGCATCCAAAGAATGTGAGGTTATGAAAAAAATGTACGTTCAAACTTGAACTGCATGAGAAAACTAAAATAAATATACGATGAGCAGATAAACTTTTTTCAGGACAGAGGTTAATATGTCTTTTTTTTTATGCTATAGCTATATACCTGGCTTAAAGGATTATCTGTGGATTAGCCTTTTCCATGTGTGCTATCTGACACAGTAAATTACCTTTCCTCTTTAATTAAAATGAAAAATATACAGAGTGAGAAGATTTGGCTTTATTTTTAAAAATGTGCATCTTTGCTTATATTAACTTTGGGTAAAAGTGCCTTGAAATTATGCTCTTTTATGCATTCATTCTACTAGAGTCTTACATGGGGGAAATTCTAGTTGGGATATCACCTTGGGATGATTTTCCCACCGGTTCCTAGAATAAGACCAAATAAGACATCAAAACTATAAAGGTGCTACTACTTTGGTGGGTTTCATATCCATCGGTGCTTAGGAAGCTATTCGGATACCAAAGCTAAGACTCGCTACCCGATTTCAAAAGATACGACTTTAGTAACGGCAGGGGTGGGGGGTGAGGGTGTGCTCAGGGAGAAAAGCCTCTGGTTGTGTGATGAACATACCACTCCGTTCACTGACAGCAGCTGGTCTCCTCGCTTGAGGCCTCCGTGTCTTTCAGCCACCCCTCCGGGAATGATGCGAGAGATATAAATGGGGGAATTTTGCTCCTTTCCTCCCATCACGTTAAAACCAAGGCCTTCATCCGTCTTGGGCAGTTCGACCACCCGAGGGTGGGAGTGGCCTTCACTAGCTGCAAAAGCTGCAACTGTTGCCTGAAAGAAAAGATGGTCATTTGGTGATAAGACGAGGGAAAAAGGCCACATGCGATTATGCAGTGGGTAGATCACACAGCTCCTCCTAAGTGATAACATTCGCCTGCGAAAGGAAGAACACAGAGGGGAGGGGGCTTTCATCATTGAGACGTCCTTGAAAATTCCTCTCTTTGGTAAAACTCACCCACCTACGTTCACCTTTCTAGACCTCAACCATTATGAGAAAAACTTCCCTTCTCCGTGACAGTCTTCCCCACTGACCTTGGTTAGATGCAGTTCCTCCCATTCGTGGACCCCAAACAGCTTTGGTACATATGATACCTATACATGGCACATACACTGTAATTATTGTAGATCTTGTGTCTTTGTTGCCCATGTACCTCTGAAGCGCCGAGACTGTGGCTTCCACTTCTTTGAGTGACACACAGCCTAACTCAAGGCTTGCACATAAATGTCCACAAATAGTTATTCAATGCACTGAGGACCTCAGTATATTTATATTTATATATACGGTATATTTATATATACTGGCGAATACATTTATAATTTTGCTATTGCCCAACCACTGGCGTAGCAAATTTTGTTCTTTTTTAAATTGAAAATGCCTAAAAGAAAAAAGCAGTAATAAAACAACAGATTCGAACAGACTATAATGATTTCACATCAATAGTCCATATTATTATGAGGGGCCTCTTATCTGGCATAGGTTTCTTCCTCCTACATTTCACATTAATATCTCACCTACTCTAGCAATGTAGGCACAATGAGCAGTCCTTTATTTTACATCTAGATGTACAAAATATCATTTAATATGGACACAACTTTAAAATTTATATGTACTAATTTTTAAAAATAAGTTGAAGGAAACAACTTACCATTCGTTTTCATTCCCCCCCCCCAACTTCCCCACCATGGAAATAAAAGAAAAGCATTTAGATAGTTTCTATCGAGAAAAGATTCTCTGCTTGCTTTTAATGTTCCACCTCCAGGAACCTGCCTCGACCACAGTTGACTAGATGTCTGCTATAACATGACATAGTGTTTACTCCACACAGTGAAAATATTGATTCCCAACGACCGCACATTCTTTTCCACACACAGCATTATCGCATCAATTTAGCATTATGCTACTGTCTGCATTTAGTGAAAGGTAGTGAATGATATGGAAATAATGGCTTGTTTTTAGCTACATGCATTTGCTCATGCAAACCTTGTTGTCATGCATAGATTTTAATGGCTGACATGGATGCAATGCAGACAGCCCAGAAACAACCAGAAAATATTGTGCTATTGCAACATTATGCTGCTATCCTGCTGTTCTACATGAATAAGAAATGAGAATGGTAAAACACTACATAATTCACTTTCCCCTTAATTAAACCACGTAGGGATCATTGTTCTGTGGGTGTTCCACTTCAGTACAAGCAAAGCATGATGTAATGATAAAAATACCCCCCCCTTGCTGAGTTAAAACCAAACAAAACAAAAACTCACAAATCTACAGTGTTCAGTTACAGAATGAAAACTAAAAAACCCAGGAGAGAAACCAAACAAGAGGTGATGTAACACAAAATAATTAAATGGAAAATTCTGATTATTTTCAACAGTTCTTATTTCTTATGCATTATTATAAAGAGAAAAGCTTTTTAAAAGCAATGTGCATCTCGTATAACATTTCTGTACTCGTAAAATAAGAACTGCATCCGTAATTATAATTTAAAACGGTTATTTCCTAATGTTCTATTTTGCAGATAATTTCATGATCCTACTTCTGTAACATGTTCATTCGGGGGGGTCTCTTCAATCTCTGGATTTGAATTTTTCAAGAGCAAAAGGGGTTGGTGACGGGCCTTTCCTTCAGGTCAACATCATACTCGTTCAGGCAGCAACCACTGCTCTGCTGAACACGTGGAAGCATTCTACATCAGTGGGTGTCAGGTAAGTTCTCGTCATGTCTAGCTTAAGTCAAACCTTTAGACTGGTGCAAATAAATCTCCCTGCACTGAAGAGGGAACAGGTTCTTTCGGACCAGAGGACTATGTCAGAAAACCAAGAGGTATTTCGTACAGTGAGTGAACCAGTAGATTTGCTTGTGCCAAATGAACATTTAGTGCGTTGAATGAGATCATTCTCCTTTCTTAAGCTACAGAAGCAGCAGAAACGTTCAATTTTCCGTTAGGATTTTTACCTGGGAAGTAGTACTGGTTCTAGACTCTGGGCTGCCACTGATGTCTAAATTCTCTTACAGTGTACACACGAGAATACCTGAAACACACACGCGCACAATCAATTACTAGATCACTGGGGTCATGTGTCTTTTTAAAGTTGCTCAAGTCTTACCTTTGCTGTGGCCCTGGCACGGAATTCGGGACAGCCATTAACAGTTATCGTTTCATGCATATATTGATACACCTAAAATGTTCACATAAAAAAAAGAGGATGTAAGAACATTAAGAATATGAATCCTTTCCTTGCAGATAGGACAATACACTTTCAGTGTAAGACAGAAGTTCCCTATATCACAAAGTAAGATAGGTCTGAATCAGTTATCCTGATGGTATGGACCACACATCCCTCCGATTGTTCTGGAGGTGGGGAAAGAAGTTAGGGGAGAAGAGAAGGCAGTCACTCTATTCAGAATTTTTTAATTTGGCTATCCATGGTTATCAAGTATTAAAACCATTTTATATTTGTTTTTATAAAAAACACCATCGGCAAAAAATTTACTCGTATTTATAGTTCTCACAAATACATGGTAAAATGATGTATACAGTTATTTCCTGAATCTAAATAACATTATACTCCATAAAGCTGGGATAACAGTATCTTTCCCTTGCATGTTGGAAAGTCTACATGTTAGAATGTGTTACTGATACACATTGATAATTCATAACTAGAGAGATTCAGGAACAAACACAAGTAAAAGTAAGAGATTCTTAAATGGGTGACACGGAATAACATATCAACTGTGGGTTCATGTTAACATTTAGATGAAATACGAAGAATGGGGGGTAAAATCTGGAGCCAGAATGATATTATAGGGAGTCCCCACTGTGGTTCAGTGGAAATGAACCCGACTAGTATTCTCGAGGATGCGTGTTCGATCCCTGGCCTCGCTCAATGGGCTAAGGATCCGGTGTTGCCATGAGCTGTAGTGTAGGTTGCAGATGAGGCTTGGATCCCGCATTGCTGTGGCTGTGGTGTAGGCCCACAGCTATAGCTCTGACTCGACCCCTAGCCTGGGAATTTCCATATGCCACGGGCATGGCCCTAAAAACAAAAAACAAAAAACAAACAAACAAAAAGGAATGATATAAAAAGCATCCAGATTTTGCTGACTAATGGATCTACATCTGAGCCCTATAATATAATCAAGTAACTATGAGGTCTTGGTTGAACCACTTCCCCACTTTGACCCTTTTTTGCTCATCTGAAAAATGGGTAGAAAATATTTATTTAGTACTGTGGGGTTTTTTTGGGTTTTTTTTTTTTTTTTGCTTTTCCTTTTTCTCAGGACTGCACCTGCAGCATAGGGAATTTCCCCAGGCTAGGGGTCTAATGCCAGATCTGAGCCACATCTGCAACCTATGTCACAGCTCGCAGCAATGCCGGATCCTTAATCCACTGAGGCAGGCCCAGGGATAAGACCCAAATTCTCCTGGATACTAGTCTAATTATTAACCCACTGAACCACAATGGGAATTTCCAGTTTTAATTTGAAATAATACTTTCAAAACACCAACCCCTAACAGGCACTGCTTAGACAGCAGATATTATTACTAATTATGATTTTAGACACAACTAGAGAAATTGTTGCAACAATTAAAAAAACCCTGTTTTTTCACTAAACTACGAGGGATGGAATTAGGAAATCAGTGGTAAAATAATAGCTTAATTGAAAATAAAATAAGTGTAGAGAATGACTTTTAAAGGATAGTTTGAGAAGATATTTTAAAAAAAAAGATAAAACATGCTTGATTATAAGCTCATTTGAAGATGTAAATAATAAAGTGTTAAATATCTACTGCATGCTGCACAGGGTTAAAAGTCTTATACTGGAGTATATTTCAGGAGTGACCTATTAGCTATTCTTGTAAAAGGATGAAATAGGAAAATGTTAATTGGAGATTTTTTTCCTTTCTATTAATGTTACTTTACATGTGTAAGTCAAAAGTTATTAAAGTGAACTCAAAATTTGATTAATTCATCCATTCAACAACCATTCATTGTGTCTGGGACTAATTTCCCAAAGTCTTTTCTTGGCTCATTTCTCAAATACAATTGGTTGAATCTCCACTAATGCTGATTAATCTTTACCAGATAGCATATTTGGAAGGAGAGAGACAAAGCGGTCTGGACTAGAAAAGCAGGAGCTGCTCAGAAGCTACCTTTTATCCTTATACTTCCAACAAACGGCAGCAGTATTTGATTTCTATGAGAAATCTGAATGGGAAAGAGAACAAGATTGCAGAAGAGCATTTTGTGGAACTGGTGGGGGGGGTCTGTTAATGCAAATTCATCAGGTCACAAAAATAATTGCTAAATATGTTTCGCTGTTATTTCCTTGAAAGGGCATCATCTCTTTTCATAGAAATAGCTATTCCACAAATGAGTGCTATTTATTTGTTCTTACAGCCCCTTTAAGAGGCGGATTTTCTCTAGCCTATTTCTCTTGTTAATAAACCCTCTCAAATCTGACCCTTTGCTTCATCCTAACTCATTTGCTATTTATTTGTTCTTACAGCCCCTTTAAGAGGCGGATTTTCTCTAGCCTATTTCTCTTGTTAATAAACCCTCTCAAATCTGACCCTTTGCTTCATCCTAACTCATTAGCTGTTGCTCAGAGCACTGCCTCAGCACCTTAATTGGGTATCTCCACCACCAAATACCACAGACTTATCATCGTCAAGTACCTACCAGACCACAGTGCTGCTGTGCTCTTGGCTGCCTGTTGCCCTTAGAGTAAGGGTTACAAAGTCAAATGCTTACAGAAGTCAAGCTAATGAAAAGTATGCAGATCCCACCCTTCTATTAATCTTATTTTCCTACTTCCTTTCCTCCTCCCTGACCATTCCCCGAATATATCACACCCAGGCCCTTGCACATGCCCTATGTTCTGTTTGGAATGCCCTTCTACTGGGAAGACTCTTAGTTACCTAAATTTAACACAACCATTGAAGGCTTAAATCAAATACTACCTTCTCTGTTAAACCTTCTCCGCCTTCCCCGAGCAGAGTAAATCTCTCCCTCTTTGGTTCCTGGCCAGCTGAGTTTGTCTAGGGTCATTATGGTCATCTTTTCCAGTAGAAGTGACATGTCCATCTGCATCCAAGGATGTTTATGAGGACAATCATGTTGCAAATAATTGGGTGGGGGAGGTTATCATCAATTTATCAAAACAAAAACTACTTTTTTTAAAACCAAGGAGGTGAAAGACTTGTACGCTGAAGAATAATAAGACACTGATAAAGAAATTCACAGAAATAAGTGAAAAGATATTGCATGCTCCTGGATTAGCAAAAATCAGACTTTGAAAAACCTATGGTTACCGATGGGGAGAGTTGCAGGATAGGGGAGGGATGGACCATGGGTTTGGATTTGGCATATGTACACTGAGGTATATGGAATGATTGGCCAATGGGGACCTGCTGTATAGCACAGAAAACTTTACCCACTATGCTGGTGATAGTCTATGTGAGAAAAGAATCTAAGAGAATGAATGTGTGTACATGTGTAACTGAATCACTTTGCAGTACACAGAAATTGTCATAGCATTGTAAATCAACTAAAATTCAAAAAACTTTTAAAAAATAATATTGTTAAAATGACCACACCACCTAGAACAATCTACAGATTTAATGCATTTCTTATCAAAGTCCCAATGGCATTTTTCACAGAAATAGGACACAATCCTAAAATGTATATGCAACCACAAAAGATCCTAAAGAGACCAAGCAGTTCTGAAAAAGGAGAACAAAACTAGAGTCATTACACTCCCTGTTTTCAAACGATGCTACAAAGCTGTAGTAATCAAACCCATATGGTACTGGTATAAGAAGAGACACAAAGATCAGAAAAGAGGGCCCAGAAATAAACCCATATAAATACAGATAATTAATTTATGACAAAGGACACAAGAATAGACAATAGTCAAAGGACAGTTTCTTCAATAAATGGTATTTATTGAGAAAACTGGACAGCTACATACAAAAGACTGAGACTAAACTATTATCTTAGACCATACACAAAAATTAATTCAAAATGGATTAAGCACTTGAATGTTAGACCTGGAACCATAAAACTCCTAGAAGAAAACATGGGTAAGCTCCTTGATATTAATCTTAGAATGATTTCTTGGATCTAGACTCTAAAAGCAAAGGCAACAAAGGCAAAAATAAACAAATGGGAGTACATCAAACGAAAAAAAGCACAGCAAAGGAAATCATCAAAATGAAAAACAACCTACTGAATGGCAAAAAATATCTACAAATCGCATATCTCACAAGGGGTTAATATTCAAAATATACAAAGAACTCATACAACTCAACAGCAAAAACAGAACAATGTAATTTAAAAACGGGCAGAGATATGCACAGACATTTTCCCAGAGAAGACACACAGGTGGCCATCAGGCACGTGAAAAGATGCTCGGCATCCCTAATCATCAGGGGAATACAAATCAAAAGCCGTAATAAGACATCATCTCGCACCTGTTAAAATATGTATATGGCCAAAAAGACAAGGAATAACATGTGTTAGAGAGGATGTGGAGAAAAGGAAACCCTTGTGCACCATTGGTGGGGTTGTAAATTAGTGCAACCACTATGAAAAACGTTATGGAGGTTCCTCAAAAACTTAAACATAGAACTACCATGTGATCAAGTAATTCCATTTCTGGGTATTCATCCAAAGAAAATGACACTAATTTGAAAAGATATATGCAACCCGTGTTCACTGCAGCATTATTTATGGTAGCCAAGATATGGCAACAAGCTCGTGTGCATCAGTGGATAAACAGATAAAGAGGATGTGTCATATACATACAATGGAATACTAGTCAGACAAAAAAGAATTACATCTTGCCCTTTGCAACAACACAGATGGACCTTGAAGGCATCATGCTAAATGACGTAACTCAGATAAAGACAAACACCACATGATCCAAACAAATAAAACCAAGCGACAGATACAGAGAACATACTGGTGGCTGCCAGAGAGGAAGTTGGCAGTGGTCAAAAAAGATATGCAATTCAGTTAGAAAATAATTCATGGGAATATAATGGACAGCATGGTGACTAGTGGATAATACTGTGAGGGGAGTAGATCATAAAATTCATCATCACAAGGAAAGAAGAAAAATTTGTCACTATTCACGGCCATGGATGTCAACTAGGCTTACTGTGGTGACTATTTCACAATGCATACAAACACTAAATCACGGTGCTGTACATCTGAAACTGATACATGTCAATTACACTTCCATTGAAAAATGAAGAAAACTGAAGCACAAAACCAAAAACTAATTTTCTAAGAGGGTGAGATAAAGTAAATACAAATTAGGAATAATTTTCCTTAACACCCCAATGTGAACTGTGAATTTAAAAATGAGTCATGCAACAAGTAGTACTCTGTGTGTGTATGTATGGCGGGTCACTTTATTGTACAGCAGAAATTATGACAGCCTTGTAAATTAACTATACTTGAATAAAACTCAAAAATAAATAAATAAAAAGAAGTAGAACTATGTGTAGATAATTGCTCATCTGGAGATGGCTTGCAAACAAACCTTAGGCCACTTATTAATTGTATGACCCTGTTCAGTTATTTGATTTCTCTGGAGCTCAATTTCTGCATCTGAAAAATGTGCCTAAACCCCAGCAACTAATTTCTAGGTCTGTTACAAAGACTCACTGGCATAAGAATACTTCATAGGATATAGTAAGTGTAAATAAAAAATTAGTTATTATTACTATTACTATTATTATTTCTTAAGGGTTCTTTGGGGAAGAATCTCCTAGACCAGCAGCCCGAACACTTCCAGGAAGAAGGGACCTAAGACTGCAGTTCTCACCGAGGGGCAAGCTCTCCCCACCCCCACCTCCGGGAGACCCTGGGCAATGTCTGGAGGCATTTTGGCATCTCACAAATGGGGAGAGGGACGGTCCTGGCATCTGGCATGTAGAGGCCCGGGATGCTGCTTAGCATCCTATGATGCTCACAGCAGCCCCCCATGATAATGAATTATCTGCCAAAATGAGATTGTAAATCCCTGAACTCAGGAATCAGACTCTATACTTTCTTCTTATATGCAGTAATTAGTGAGCTATAAAACAACACTTGCGTAGCACTAAGTAAAGTGTCCTATAAATGATCAATAAATAATTTTTGGAGTCAATTATCATGGTTCTAGCGTGTACTTAATGAGGCCTTACTGTAGCCAAGAGTAGTGCTAAGCATTGTATATTTATGAGTTTATTAACGTCTCATAACTTAGGATTCAGGCATTCTACACACAAGGAAACAGCCGGGGGATGATAACACGTCGACAATCACATAGCAGTTAGTGGCCGATCTGGTACTGAGATTCATATCTAACTGCCTCCAAAATCTTTCCTTTTTTAACCACATCAGGTTTTCTTATATTGAGACAACATCAGGCTGCTCTTTTGGCAGCATGTGTTCAAACAGATGTGTTGATATGCAGATGTCACAAGTATGTATATTTTAAATAAAAGTTTCTGGGTTTATATGCTACCTACATTATACAAGTGGTGGCTGCAAACACACAATAAGATTCTGAAACCAACAAACGCATCACTCCAAATAAAAGTAAAATACCATTTTGATCTTCTTTTATGATTATAATACACTAAGATTAAGTGAAATAAATCCAGTCTTATTGACAGTCTTTTTTCCTATTAAATGCAATAGTTTCTGATTAGTTGGTTTTCCAAAGTGAGCAAAAAAGGTCATGGTCTAGTTACAGAAACAAGTCAAAGCTTGGTGATATTAATTCAATTTCCATTAACGGTGTCATCATATGAACATTGCTTTGCTTTTTATTTCTTTTTGTCTTTTTGCCATTTCTTGGGCTGCTCCCGCGGCATATGGAGATTCCCAGGCTAGGGGTCCAGTCGGAGCTGTAGCCACTGGCCTACACCAGAGCCACAGCAACGTGGGATCCGAGCCGCGTCTGCGACCTACACCACAGCTCACGGCAACGCCGGATCCTTAACCCACTGAGCAAGGGCAGGGACCGAATCCGCAACCTCATGGTTCCTAGTCAGATTCGTTAACCACTGCGCCACGACGGGAACTCCTGCTTTTTATTTCTTAAGGGGCAAAACCTACCCCTGCCTATCTTACTTTTCAAGGACAACTGTAAAAGTGTAAAATTTTGAAGAAAGTTGTTATAGAAAGCTAAAATATTTTTACCACATGCTCTGAGAAACTTTCTGAAGAGAACTTACACTTCTTCAGGGGACTTACACTCTTCTGAATCTTTTGGGTCCCCACATGTCTTGCAGACTTCAGCTACAGCACTTCTTTTTTTGTTGTTTTGTTTTGTTTTGTTTTACCCAGGGCATATGGAAGTTTTCAGGCTAGGGGTAAAATCAGAGCTGCATCTGAGACCTATGTCACAGCCATAGCAATGCCAGATCCCAGCTGCCTCTGCGGCCTATACCACAGCTCATGGCAACGCTGGATCCTTAACCCACTGAGTGAGGCCAGGGATCAAACCCGTGTCCTCATGGATACTAGTCAGGTTCATTACCACTGAGCCACAATGGGAACTCCCAAGCTACAGCATTACCAAGCACGTTCTAATGGATATGATGGGTTTAATTCCTAGTAAAAGTCAAATAATTTATAAAAACGCTTGTATAGAGTTTTAGTTTACATTTTAGTAATTTCCTAACCTTGACTAAATCTCACAAATTCAACAGTATTTTGTATATTTAGAACCTATTCCAAGCTATTGAAAATTTACAAATATAGATTAATTCAATAAAGGCAGTGGAACTGTAGAGAGTTGGTTCAAAAATACTTACACATAGATTCAGCTAATATTCACTTAAAAGCTATTCTAATCAGTACATTAGGCATTGGGGCAAAAATACGGAAAAAAATGGCTATTTCTAAAACTCTGAATATTAACGTTCACTAGAGAAGCGATGTTTTAAACTATTTTAAATTTCAATTTTCTTAAAACTAAAAAGCAGATAGCCTACTTTTTCGGGATGGAAGTTTTGTCACTGAGAGAATATCAAGTACAAATATAGTAAAAGCTTCTCTTTCTTACCAAGTTTACATCAGAATTCCCATTTAGATCGAGTTAAACAGCTAAAATTCAAGTGCAAGAGGGTTTTTGCTTCTGAGCTTTCATTTACCATAGATTATGTAGACAACAGCACACCACAATATTTACATTGAATCATTCTCCTGGATCTTGAAAACCCTGATGGGTACAGAGAGGCAGGAAAGGGATGACCAATCTACACCATGTGTTTCTTGTACGTGGTCCATTTTCTACGTGATTTAAGGGGAGCATTATTTATGCATCTGAATCTTCTACTATGTAAAACCCTATATTCAAGAGTCCACCCAAGAAGAAAAAGTATGTGGCTTCATGAACCATAACTGGTATTCTTATAGTTTGATTGTAACAGCTGCTATATTTCTATTATTACTAATACATGCATACCTAAGATTTAGCTGGAATGATGCCTTTAAAATTTAGCTGCTTGGCCATCAAGTACGGGAAAAACTTTGGGAGTTCAAAACTACATTCTGACTGTTCCGCCTTCTGCCCTTGCAGAGAGTTTATTGACTGTATTTTGATGCCATTTTTAAATTGCTATGAGGCAGACACTAGACAGGTTCACTTTACCCAATTCCTATTTTTGACGCTCTCCTCCCAGCATTGCCTGGTCACATAACCAGTTCTGTCCAGTGAGAATTCAGCTGGAAGTAGATGAGAGGCTTTTGGGAAAGTGTTGCTATTTTGGCACATGGACTGTCCTTTTTCCCACCTCTATTTCTTATCCTGACTGTAGAGTAGTAACTTTAATTGCAAGAGAAAGGACAGAGAAACTATAGACATCAGCTCTGATCACACGGAGCTCCTGAGTCCCTGCGAACAGCTGCTTACTCTCAACTTATTGTAATGAATTTGTTTAAACTACTGAAGTTGGATTTTCTGCTACCTTCAGTCAAGAGAATTCCTCATTGCTCTATTATTCAAGTAAATGTTTCAGAAAACTATGCTGTATTATCTGTTTTATTCTAGCCTCTTCCAATTCCAAAAGTTATATTTTTTTCATTAGAAGAGAAAATTTGTTAATATGAGGGTTTAGAAACTAAGACAGAATAGACTAAAATTTGGGTTTAAAAAATATTTGCAAAATACTGTTATGAAAAGGAAAAGACAAGCTGAGAAAAAATATTTGCAAAACACATAGATTATAATGGCCTCAATATCCAGAAGGTATAAAGAGCTCTCAAAAGTAAATAACAAGAAAATAACTCAATTAAAAATTGGGTAAAATATATGAACAAGCATATCATCAAGGAAGATATATGGGTGGAAAACATGAAAAGATATCAACATCATCAGTCACTAGGAAATTCAAATTAAAACCACAATTAGATAATATACACACCTATTAGAATGTCTAGATTTTTAAAAATCTTGACAATACCTAATATGGGCAAAAAATGTTGAGTACTTAGAACTCTTGTACATTGCTAATGGGAATGGAAATGGCACATCCACTTGTGAAAACAAGTAAGTTTTCCACAGATATAAAGCTAAACTTGTAAGATTCACTTCTCTACATTTACCTATTTATTCAAGATAAATAAAAACGTATCTTTGTACAAAAATGAGATGCAAGCACGTATTACTCAAAATTGCTGCAAACTGGGAACAACTCAATAGCCTTCAACTGAAGATGAATAATGAAACGGAAGCACGTCCATACAATGGAATACTGGGAGGCAATAAAAAGGAACCAACTATTCGTACATGCAAAAATGTGGATAAATCTCAACTGCACATTGCTAAGTGAATGAATCCAGACTCTATAATGATTTAATTTATATGACACTTGGGAAAAGGCAAAATGATAAGGACAGAAAACAGATCAAAGGTTGTCAGAAGCTGGGGGTGAGGATGAATTGACTACCAGGCATAAGAAAATTGGGGGGTGGTTTGTTGGAACTGTTCTAGTATCATAATGGTTATGGTTAACATAACTGTATGGAATTATTAAAACTCTAAAAACTGTACACTAAAAAGAGCAAATATTACTCTATGGTAATCATATTTCAATACATTTGAGTTTTAAAAAAGCAGAAACATATTTTAAAGAGATGAATATATTTGGAAACTTCATTGTTATTTTGGACACTAAAAACAAAGACTTTGAAACACAAAAACCTATATATATTTAAGAAGGTATTTAATATAATAAAAAAGATGACGCTAGCCCTCGTTCCTCAAAGTTTATAAATGTGGGAGGCAATATATATACTTTAATGGGTGGTAACATCTCTTTTAAACATAGGATGCTCTGGTGCCTTAGTATGGACAGGCTAGCTACTAAAATGTCAGTGGAATTATAATTTAGATTAAATAAACCCCTCTGTAACAGTGACTGGCAAAAAAGAAATAAACCTTTCAGCAACATTGTGGAGAATGAAAAGGACATTAAACCAAGTTCCCCAAGAGGGAAAAAGGCCGAGCGACACAAGGTCAAAATTATTAGAGACAAGTGAATGAGAAACAAAGCCTAAATGGGAAAATTACATGGTCCAAATCCTACCACATCATAATGTTCATTAAAGTTTTTTAAATGTAGGCTTTTATTACAAAGCAAGCAAGAAGGTACTTGCTTTTTTGTTTGTTTGTTTGTTTTTGCTTTTGTTTTGTTTTGTTTTGCTTTTAGGGTTGCACCTGCAGCATATGGAAGTTCCCAAACTAGGGGTTGAATCGGAGATGCAGCTACCAGCCTACACCACAGCCAAAGCAACACGGGATCCTAGTCGAGCCCTATCTGCAACCTATACCACGGATAACAGTAACACTGGGTCCGTAATTCACTGAGCAAGGCCAGGGATGGAACCTGTATCCTCATGGATACTAGTCAGGTTCGCATTGCGCTGAGCCACAACGGGAACTCCTCTTTCCACATGTCTTGATGCTATGGTCTTTGAGCATGCCTTTCTCCATATTGTGTCCAAGAGTTGAAAATGCCATTCTTTTTTTTTTTTTTTTTTTCCTACTGTACAGCAAGGGGGTCAGGTTATCCTTACATGTATACATTACAACTACAGTTTTTCCCCCACCCCTTCTTCTGTTGCAACATTTCTTTAATAAGAAGGCAATATAGGTGTTACGACTGATATTTATACCTATAGCTGCTATTTATACCTATACGTATTAAGACTGATATTTATACCTGTAACTTTTAAATGGATTCGATTTTTCAAATTTGAAAACTCAGGTAAGAGTTGAATAAAGAAAAGTTATTTGAGGTGGATGCTGACTTTAAAATATTTAAATATTTTCATAGCATGAAAAGTGAAGGTTGAGCCCCCTCATAATCCTTCATAATTATAGGCCACCTGGGTAGGTGGACAACATTCATAACACGAAGCCACCGTGTTTTTTCTCATAATATAAGAAAAACTTGGCAGTTTTTTGAAAGGAGATTTTAGGCCAAGGGAGGTAACTACAATGTGTGGCTCTAAACCGGACTGCACTTAGTGGAGTCCATGCACGCAAAAATATAGCGCCCTATTGATCATACTGTACTTGATCTGTCTGTAAGAACAGAAGTAGAGCTTACATCACCAGATACATGGTCTACTCATTTTAGGAGGGTTTGGAGAAATAATTCCAGAACAACTGAAAAGGGGTTCATCTATTAAAGAAGAGACATTCAAAAAATATCTTATTTTTGACTTGAATTTTTCCTCCCATTTTGGAAAAATGGCAGCCATAAATAAATTTTACACATTTAAATCTGCAGCTATAGAGTTCCCATGTGCTTTCCTGACTGTGGAAATATCCCATTTAAAATCAGTGTAGAATTCCTATAAACTACAAAATTTTAGGGTATGAAATGTAAGGTCTACAACTAACCATTTATTTAAAAAAAAAAGAAAAAAATGGCACATACTGGTTACTGATCATACTACAGTAAGATCATCAAGAGTCAAATCAATCCTGTGAAAAACCAAGAATAACATTTCTTGAGTAATGTTCTTTCCTGCATTTCTCTATGGTCATCAACTTTGATGAAAACATGCCACCCACTGGACAAGAAAAATAGTGACAGGTATAGAGAAGCAAAGGACAATACATCTCTACTAGGTTGAAATGATTTACAAAAGAGGGTTGCATCATTAAAGCAGATGCTGGACAGTATTGCTGGTAAATTCTATATGTGGACTGACATTCTTGCCAGAAATGGGCCATGGAGTTGAATAGGAAGCATTCCTCCGTGGTTTCAGTGACAATTGTGACAACATTACCATTGTCTTCAAGAAACAAAGTGAACCTTAATGCAGAACCTTCTACTTCAATTGTATCCTAAGAAGATGCATCTGACAAACAAGTCATCATTACGTACAATTAAAAACAAAAGCAAAACTGAATTTATGGCGTCCAACAAAAAATGATACAAAAGAACTCACAAAACAGAAACGAACTCAAAGATTTTGAAACCAAATTCATGGTTACCAAAGGGGCAATGTGAAACAAGAGGAATAAATTACGGGGTTGGGATTGACATATACACACAACTATATATAGAACAGAGAGCTAACAAGGACCTGCATTATAGCACAGGATAATCTACTCAATACTGTGTAATAACCTATATGGAAAAAGAATCTGAAAAGGAATGGATATGTGTATATGTATAGCTGATTTACTTTGCTGTACACCCAAAACTAACACAACTTCATAAGTCAACTATATGCCAATAATTTTTTTTTTTTAAATTGCTTTGGCAGTGATGTGCTGAAGCCAGCTCACCCTGGCTCACAAGAACCAATTGTTAAGCTTGCAGAAATTTTGTGAGCTAATTATTATATATACCCACCACTGAAATTTAAATTATGAAAGCTTGCAACAAACTAAACTATGTTAAAAATTAAAGTGATAAAAAAAACCCCACTGAATTTGAAGATTGAAAACAAATGTGACATTTGAGGGGATTAAACACTCTGGCCCACCCTCGCACATGTTAGCCTCTGCTCACCGGCTCTACTTATTGCCTCAGTACCCCCAGGGAAGAAAGACCCATCTGCTCATGGCTTGGTCAGCACCCAGGAAGTGCATTAGGCCATGCTTTTACCAGGGTTACTGACTGTCTCTGAAAGGTTAGGGGCAATGAGACACATCTACTCTTTCAGCACATGTCACAGAAACTCAGGCAGTGGTTACCTGTCTGGAGATGTAGCTGGTCTTCTGGTTCTCTATTCTACCTTCTTAAATCAAGACTGACATCTCAGATTCAGACGTGAGGAAAAGGGGCGTTCACTTAGCTATCTGAGCCCAAACTTCACTCTCCAATCTGTATTTGACCAGAACAAAACTGCATTAGAGAGCAGCTGGGTGCTTTCCATGCTAATAGTGGTCGTTGGCTTCCTATTGAGATATCAGCCATTCACCTTGGTAAACCTCCCGAGACGAAGGATGGAGGGGATCTGAGGGGTGCTCCTGGACCACGGGCTGTGATGCCATCTTAATCACTCTCACAGCCACACATGCATTTCCAAGCTCAACTCCATAACTCAGATTTTTTGCTGCGATGTGACACAAGCCACTTGTACCTTAAAGGACCTTAAGTAGACTACAGCAGTAGAAAAGCTGAGTTGAGAGAGTTCCCATTGTGGCACAGTGGAAACAAATCCAGCTAGTATCTGTGAGAATACAGGTTTGATCCCTGGCCTTGCTTAGTGGGTTGGGGATCCTGCATTGCCGTGAGCTGCGGTGTAGGTTGCAGATACGGCTCAGATCCTACATTGCTGTGGCTGTGATGCCGGCTGGAAATGGTAGCTCTACTTCAACCCCTAGCCTGGGAATTGCCATAGGCTGTGGGTGTGGCCCTAAAAAGACAAAAAAAAAAAAAAAAAAAAAAAAAAAGAAGAGAAAAGCTGAGTTGAAATGGTCCATAATTTGTGACCTAACTTGTGTCTTGAGGTGAATTTATCAAAAGGGCATTACTAGACTGAAGGAAGGTAGAGTCTCAAGTGGCAAGTGATTACCAATGCTGAGGTAAAGAATATTTTGAACAAATTGATGTCTTGAAATATACATCCACCTACCTAGCCTAGTAACAAAGGAACAAGGGAGGAGAACTTTTTCTAAAATGCTGTCCATGGGTTAATTCTAATGAGAAGGCCCCTTAGGAAAAGCTCCCCAGCACTCCACCCCCCAAACGATGTGGCAGGGATGAGAGGACCCTCAGGAGGTTAATCTGGGACCACTCCCCAAAGAGGATTAAATGCCCCTCATGTCTGATGGTAGATGGCACATCCTTTCTTTTCCTTTCTCTGTCTTTTTTTTTCCCCACTTCTGCAGAAACGCCATCGGGAGGCATCAGAACGACGGGCATGTTACCCACCACAGTCTTCAGAAACTCCAGCAATGTAACCATGTCCGGAAGTTGGTTATCTCACTTCTCAAGTGAGTTAAAGTCATTCTGCCACGTCCTTAAATTTTCCAAAGCAAAGAGGAAACACTCTGTTCAGTTTTCTAGTTTCACAACCACTTATAATTATTCTGCTATAAAAAGAAGAACTATCAGTTGTGAAACTACAAACTAAAGAATGACTATAATTTTTGAAACTGTGCCATTAACCATTAATTTCTCTCCTTATTTTTATAGTTGGTTTACATTTCCTAGTGGGTTCGTAACACGTATAACTTTCGTAAGGTAGTACAAATTAGGTACTATTTACAGGTTACTTAATAACTGCAAGGAAAAAATGAGATCACAAATAGTGGCGCATTGCCACAGGATCCACATGGCAGGTGGCCAAGCCACCAGGGAGAAATCTCTTTCCCTATGGTTGTCAAAAAAAGAATTCCCTGAAGGCAGCTGTCCCCATCCTGTCATTTTTACACAGCCAGAGTCCCCTGTAACAGGAACTGCCTGAGCAAAATTTTTGGGAAGATGTCATTTGCAATTAGTACAGCACCATTCAAACGGGCTAGATTATCTCTATTCACTTATTTTGAAAATTCAAACAAGGTTTGGGGCTTAAAATCTGTTTCTTTTTATGACTGAATTAAGACTCTGTGAAATTTCACGAAGGAGCCCAAGTTCTAGGATACTGGCTCAGTAGGGCTGAAATCGTCCAGTGTGCTTAAATGTTTGCAAGAGTTGTAAAATCAATTTCTACTTCCTAAAATTGGTATTTATCAGGAAAATGAACTAATCATTTGGGATCAATTAAATGCACATTGTTACTGTCATATGAATCATAGCAGCTCATCAAATGAACAGTAAAGAAAAAATTTAACTCGGCATGAACCAACCTGATTATTCAGTTGACTGAATTAAAATTATTATAGCTAATAATAAAGCTGCCAGAGGTAACAGTAAAAATACAGGATGCCCAAATAAAGTGGAATTTCAGATAAACAATGAATAAATTTTTAGTTTGAGTATGTCTTGGGCAATATTTAAGAGTTCATAGGTGGATTATGGTTGAAAAGGAGACTATTATAGTTTGGCAGGCAAGAGATGTTGGATGTAATTCAGATCAGAATGGTGAATACGATTGAGGATTAAACTGGACAGAATTTGGTGCTGGTCGTCTCTGGGTGAGAAACGATGGAAAGAGGTCTCGTTTGGTGGTGTGGGCAGGGATGCATGCAGGATGGTGAGTTGAGGTCATGGTGTGATCTCCAAGGCATGTTCAGCAGACAGCTAGATATGTAGGTCTGAAGATCAGAGGAAAGTATACGGGCTGAAAGACGTAATTTACAAAGTATCAGTTGGCAAGTGGAAGTCCTCTGTGTATATGTCATCCTCTGGGAAAAACGGAGAGTGAGATGTGGTAGGGTCGTGAGAGGTTCCAACATCTACTTATATAAGATTGATACAACTTATAGCCGAGCCTCTGCCTAACCCAGAGAGTCAAAGCATCTCTTCTGACCTTAAAGAGCGCACATATACTCCTTTTCAAACGAAATACGTTCAGTAGAGAGGGAGTGCAAAGAAAATTTTAAAAGTGACTTGACAGGAAAATTGACACATGCTAGAGAAAATGTGTACAAGCAAGAAATTAAAGGCATTTATGACCTTATACCAGGATAAAACCACCATTAACACTTTGGGGGATTTATTTCTAGTCTGTTTTATTTATTTGTTAAAGAAATCAATTATCAATCAGTTATCACTTACTGTTTATAATCTGATTTTTCACTTACCATACTGGGAATATTTTCCCCATGTACTATCAAATACTCTTGTATGCCGTTTTAACGGTGCCGTAATATTTAATCCTGTACACGTGCCAAATGTATTTATGAAAAGATGATTCACAAATGAAAGGTGCTGTATGTGTAGATTTTATTATTTGTCCGTGTGAAAGAGTTCATCAGTTACCCTTTTTACTGTAGCTTATATACTTTATACTTGGTTATTCCCACCTCTTCACACTTCAGATAGACTCAAGAGAACACAGGCTCATTTACTGGTTAACTAAGAGTCTGTTAAAACATGAAAGAAGCAGGATGGGGTGGACAGAAAAAAGAAATAGACTATTCATAATTATGACCTAATTGACTTCAGGATAGTCAGTGCCAAATGCACATTAGACTTGTCCTGATTTTATTTAACTCCTGAATATAAAAGTATACACAATTTAACCCAATATGTTCCCAATGAGATCAGAGCCAAATAACAAACACACAAAAAAGGTTTGTATATATAAGCACTTACTCATCAGGATCCTAGCAGCACAGCCATGGTGGCAAGTACTGGATCCTGATTTTCCTAAAATGTGAATCTGAAAAAATTGTACTGGAGAAAGACAGGATTTTTAAACCACAGAACTCCATTTCTAATGCAGAATAAATGCTTAAAAAGTAGAATCAGATTTTGTGACATTTTATAATCTACTAATTGTTTTTGTTTTGCTTTGCTTTGTTTTCTTTGTATTTTGATTACTTGAAAGTTAAATGAAGATAAAATTGAGTTATGGACAGTTGACTAAGAAGAGAAGATATTAACAAATTATAGTTCCGATAATTCCCTATCTGGTCTTCTGCCAATTTGTGTGATACACAGAAATAAAATTCTTTTAGACTTACTACAGGAAGCAATTCTTGCTGTTCATAGATCTTTCCGTTAATAATTAAATAGTGAAAATTTCTAAAACAGGTATTTCTGAAATTAGGTTATTACCAAGAACGAATGTTTAATAAATGAAGCTTCAGAATGGAAGAGGTTGCAGACACATGCTGAAAATGTGTAAAAAAGAATCCGGACTTGTGGTTTGGGTTTTAATACCAAATGGTTGCATCACCACTTCAATCTTCTAAAAGTTCCACAGGTCCTCCTACTACTTAGAAAGTGTTTTTAAAACATATGCTAACTAACTTACCACTTAAAGATCTTTTTAGATAGTAGTTGGGCAACCTTCAAAGTAGATCTTCAAAAGAGAGAAGCAGAAGGCTTGGTCTTTTTCCAAAATTTTATCAGACGGCAGAAGTTATAACTGCCTCACCTGTGACCAAATCCTACAGTTTCCACTAATCCTACCGTAAGGCACATTTTGGTAAAAACCTTTGTGAAACTTAGAAAAGTAGTTTCATCGTGTTCCACAATGTCTAGGTATCCTGGAAAATTATGAATTATGATTCTTTGTATTACACAACTGCATTCCTAGGCCTGATTTCTCTTTTTCTTTCTGTCTTTTATTTTTTTTTGGGGGGGGGGTGCTGCACCTGCATCATATGAAAGTTCTGAAGCTAGGGGTCAAATCGGAGCTACAGCTCCGGCCTGTGCTACAGCCATGGCAATGCAAGATCCCCGCCACGTCTGCGACTTACACTGCAGCGATTGAGTGAGGCCAGGGATCAAACCTGCATCTTCTTGGATACTAGTGGGATTCTTAACCCGCTGAACCGCAAGGGGAACTCCCTGATCTCTCTTTCTGAATTGACTATATTGAAAATGAGTACTACTATTGATTCTTTTTAGTTGCAGTAGTTATGGTCCATAAAGTCTCTGAAAACACTGAATTAGCAAATACTGAACCACTGCTTTTATGGAATTCAGAATTGATTTCCTGTAAGTCTCTAGTTACATTTCCATCAACTCATCCATTTATTAGCTTGTCCTGTAAGTGTTCTTGTTTAAAGACATCTGATTTCACACATACCGTTGATCATTAACACTGAACCTAAGGCCAGCCTCACTATAACCTATGCCTGAGCAAAGTTAATCTAGCAAAAGCATTCTCTCTGAAAAGTACATCACAGCCTTCTTGCCCTCTGGAACAGTGACAGCACCTACCCATAGGTGCACACAAACTTAACCAAGCTGCTACTAACGACAGATTTCATTTGCCCTGCATTATCCAGATTGATAAGTTGCTTACTTACATGCCCTCATGACTGTGATGGCTCAGTCACCCAAAGGAGAGAAAGGCGGCTCATAATACTCTCCCCTTACCCCCATGGTAAATAAACCTTAACAATGAGAAAATTCTGATGTGGTCCCTCTGGTGTGGCATTTTGACACAGTCCTCCTAACACAGACAAGTACATTTAAAACACCATTTTTTCATGACCAAGCGATGGGTACAACAGACCTCTCTGGCCCTTCTCCCATCCTATAACCCATCTGGAGGAGTGGGTCAGGCTTGTGGTTAGGCTCAGGTGTAAGCCTGTCATGACTTTCAGAGCAGGCATGATGCCTAAGAATAGGGTAAGTGGTAAAACTGATTCCTCATTTCAATTCTTTTCGATAAATACCCGGAAATGGGGCTGCTGGATCATATGGGAATTCCAGTTGTGATTTTTTGAGGAACCGCCATACTGCTTTCCGAAGCAACTGCACCATTTTGCATTCCCAACAACCCACCAAGAGTGTGTAAGGATTCCAATTTCTCCATATCCTAACCAATATTTGCTGTCTCTTGCTTATGCTAAGTGAAATCAGCCAGTCAGAGAAAGGCAAATACTGTATGATTTCATTTACACGAGATATCTAAAATAATCAAATGAGAAGAATCAGTGAGCAGAAAGGTAATTGCCAAGGGTGCCCGGGGATGGGAAATTGGGAAATTACTAAACAACAGGCAGAAAATTTCAATTAAGCAAAAGGCGAATAAATTCTAGAGTTCTGCAGTACAACACTGTGCCAATGACACTGTATTGCACATGTAAAATTCTGTTAGGGGGATATATCTCACTTAAGTTTTCTTAATACAACAAAATAAAAAAAATTAAAAGAACAGGGTAAAGACATCTCTTACGCATTGAACTGGAAATTCTTTTTAAAAAGCTAACTGATGAAAGGCTCTTTTTTTGGAACACATTAAAATGTTCCTTTGAGGAAAGGGCAGCAGCAAACATTCACTTAAAACCCAAAAATACATCCAGAGTTTAGTTTAGAAAGATCTCAGCTGCATTTTTGCAAAATTTCACATTGTTGAAACAAACAAAAAAAATTGTTAAATTATGTCAATTTTACCTTAATTTTTAAAACAAATGATGTAAGATTATTTACACAGATATTTCATTATTTTCATCTCTGTAAATCTCTAAAGATAAAGTTATATTTGCAAGTTTAAGGGCTTACTACTAAGAGTGACTGTATTTATTTCTTTGTTGAAATCAAATGAGCTTACCTAGACATAAGGTTCAATATGGCATGGCAAATCAATTTCAAGAGCCAATTCAAAAGGTTTAACCCCTGTGCCCTAATTTTAGGCTTACTGCTCTAAATATCCCCATTCCATTTGGAATCTACATAAGATTTCGTAAGACCTGGTTCCATATCAAGACCAGAAAGAAAAGTTTTAAAAAAAAATTACTTTATCATGACAACAGAGCACAGCCAAAATGATATGGAGAAAATTAGGGACTGTTGACATTTGCCATCTTAGGATGAAGGCATTTAAAATGTTCTGTCTTTAAAAATGATTTTTTTTTTTAATTTGCCAGGAAGTTGGCATGTGTTTTCATCAGAGATATTGTTGGAAGATTCCCACAAAGAAAAACATCTGCATCATTATCACTACTGTCAGAAAAATTCACTGGCACGCAAAGCAGTGAATGCCACTTGTCTCAGGCAGCAGAGATGCTAACTCATTAAGAAGCCCAGACCTGAAAATGAACTAAACTTCATTTAACTTTTGGGAGTGATATGCCAGGTTTAATTACAGAATGTAAGAAAGACACCTAAATGCCACATTTTTACATGAAAATATTTCATAAGACATTTTCTCTTTGAAAAAGTAGGTCAGTTTTGTCAATGTGGAAGATGATTTGAATCTGAATGCATTATTAACCTGTCCTTAGGCATGACAAAAATCTGCCTTTGCATTCCCGCATCCTTCAAATTAACTCCTATAAAAATCTAAGTTTTAAAAGGGGGAAAAAGGCTTAGAAAGTTTTAATTAGGTTGAAATACTTCATTACTACCTACCCTCAATCAGGTAGCTGCTATCAATTCAGGCTGATGCAAAGAATCTTTCTCTCTCGCCACTGATTATTCCTACGACATTGCCCGTTCATTTTTATCAGAGATAATTGTCAGCATAACTCACCATTAAAGGACAACAACCTTGATTCCATGCTTGTTTCAAAATCTATAGCACCCTCTTTATTTTCTTACTATCTATGTAAATGCATATTTTTAAAAGTCTTTATCTAAAGAATAAGATTGGGTAGTTACTTTTCTCATTTGTTAAGCAAGTTATCCCTTTGCACTATAAAATTAAAGAAATTCTAATTTGATAGGACCAGTGACATGAAAAGCCCATTTACCTGTCAATTTACCAGCCTTGTCTTTTTTTTTTTTTTTTTTTTTTTAAACTGAGTAGCCTATCCTGCTGTCTAATGAGGCTAGGCATGCCCATCTATTATATAATATCTGCCCAGCTTTTATGATCTTACTTGAAGACAAAGAAAGAAACAAAAACCCTAGTCCAGTGACTGAGCAGCAGAGAGGAGGGATGGGATCAGTAACAGCTGGGCAACATTAAGAACATCTCCAAAGAAACTGGAAGTTTTCTCTGGCAGCTGTCATATTAGATCATGATGTCTGTGATTACGTACGTGGCAGGATGGAGAGGCCAAAAATACCTACTCTTGCGCAGCAAGGCGACCCTGAGATTCTCAGCAAGATGTGGAGTCCAAGAGGTCCCACTGTGGCTCAGTGGGTTAAGAAACCAACATAAGCGTCTGTGACGATGTAGGTTCAAACCCTGGCCTTGTTAGGTGGGCTAAGAATCTGGCGATGCCATGAGCTGTGGTGTAGGTTGCAGGTGCAGCTCAGATCCAGTGTTGCTGTGGCGGTGGTGTAGGCCAACAGCTGCAGCTCTAATTCGACCCCTAGCCTGGGAACTTCCATATACGACAGATGTGGCCCTAAAAAGAAAAAAAAATTTTGCAGTCTACTGCATGTTCTATGAAAATGTGAGAAGAGAAATAGGCCACTACCCTCTGCTCTTAGATAAGGAGATAAACTGAAGAGTTGTTGCTCTGTGATGTCTACCCTGAAAAGGCAGATGCCAAGAAGTTCCCCTTCTCAAAAGGACATGCAGCCTTCTAGAGAGTAGAAAATGCTTCTTCCGTAAAGTGGTTGAGTCACAATTCGCCATAAGCTGTTAGGATTGTTGCCTATGCCTGCCCATGTGGAGTATAAGTCACTACGGCCATTTCTTAGACGGTATCCCAAATCCACTATCATTATAATCACGGACCAAAAAAGGAGTTAAGGTATCAGAAGGCCTTAATCTAGTTTGCCAGGGATTTTTTAAAACGTGTGCGTGTGTATGTGTGTGTGGTTGAGAGGAACTGTAATAGCGAACAAAAATAATGCATCTTCCTTTCTTGAAATTATATATAATAAAAGCCAATATTTGTTTCTATGATGTAGACATATTCTTCAAAGATTAAATTTAACAAAGATGAAAGGGTTCTCTCACTTTAATTATTTTACATAAATTAAACTTCAGGCTATTAAATGCAAAGCTTTATCAACGGAAATAATCAGTAAGTCGACTCTATCAAGAGTAGTAGGTACTTGATTACATTTGAATATGGTTCAATTAGATTACTCAGTAACTGACTTAAAGTTCCTTTTGAAAACTATTAAAGCATTTTTCTGACTTTTTGTTATGCTTTTCCTACTATTATTCTTTTATAGTGTAGTTACCCATACACATAAGGTTTTCAGCTTCAATTTTTTTTTAAATTTAAATTCTGCTGTTTCAGTTAGGGAGCACTCAGATGGAAATAACAAAAGACATAATTCAAAACGGCTCAGCCCAGATGGTTCCAAATGGTGCTGCAGAATGGAATCACCTGGAGATCCTTAAAATATACCGATGCCTGGCTTCCTAGCCCAACATTCTGATCAAACTGCAGTGGGGGGAGAGCTGGGCATTAGGATTTTTAAAAGTGCTCCAGATAATTCTCATGTGCAGCAAAGCTTGGGAACCATGGAGCCAAGCACTGAGAAAAGCTAGTAAGAAATTTCAAGGTAAGGCAAATCTAGACAGTTCAGAGACTGCATCGTGCTGTGAAGGACTCAGCTTTTCACTCTGGGGTGCTCAGAATGTCAGCTTTGTCTTTGGAGGCTTGTTCCTTTTGTAGTCCTCAAATGGCTGCTAGAGCTCCAAAAATTATATCCAGACAGGACAACATCCAATAGAAAAGACAGAATTATCTGTATATATATATATATTTGCTTTTGTAGGGCCACACTTGCAACATATGGAAGTTCCCAGGCTAGGGGTCAAATAATCAGTGCTGCAGCTGCCGGCCTACACTGATAGCCACAGCAACAAGATCCAAGCTATGTCTGTCTGAGACCTACACCACAGCTCACGACAATGCCAGATCCTTAACCCTCTGAGAGAGGCCAGTGATGGAATCCATGTTCTCATGGATACTAGTCGGGTTTGTCAGCACTGAGTCACAATGGGAACTCCTTGGTGTCTCTTTTGAATAGCATCAAATCTTTCTCAGAAGCCTGTTGTTAGACTTTAACTCATGCCACCTTGACTAGATTAGGGTCACCTCCCAACCCTGCTAAACTAAAACACTCACAAGGGGATGACACCGTGGCACCTGCCTTATAGTCCCTCCATCAGGTTTACCCTTCCAGCTGAGCCTAGAGGCACTTTCCCCGAATCATGGTGGGGGACAAAGCATCTGGATGAAATCATATTTCTGCTGGTTCCAAGTAAGGGAAGCTGTTTGGTCAGAAAGCTGGAGTATCTTCTCTGTTCCTTTTGTCCATATGCTACTCCACAGCCTATTTGGATAACTGGGTAGGATTCCTCCTAGGAAAAACTTCCGTGCATTCTTTTATACCTTCCTCTTTTTATGTGAACATCATGCTCCATAAAAATGAGAAAGCATGAAGATGGCAGGGCGCAGAGAAATAGCGACTGGAAAAAAAACCCCATTCTCAGAGCCTGCTTCCTTGGAGGTAAGGTATTACTTAGTAAATTTTAGTTCTTTTCCATTTCCACTTTTCTAGTATTTGTAACCTCTTCCCTTCACACCCAGAAATGTGTAAGATAATTTTCGCTGTGTGTTCTCTGTTGCCAATTTAACATATTAGCAGCATTTCAATTTTCGTTTAAGTATATTTCAGATTTACAGTCCACAGGAAAATACTTATCTCCGAAGTGCTACTACACTGACAGCAGAGCAAGGGAAGGATGGAAACAGCTATTTGAAGTCCCTGTGGTGAAATAATAGATGGTTAGCAACTTGACGGCACCTTGGTAGCCTTTCTTCTCTCCGATAAAACTGAAGCTGCCTCCCACGAGAGGGTCCCAGTAATTATGGGTAGCCATCTGCCTTAGGAGCAAGGTAAGCATTCACAAAGTTCTTCCAACACGTCAGTGTTTGTCTACTCAAGGATAAAGAGACACGAGCCCTGCTGCTAAGAGAGGAAAGAAGCTGAAAGGAGTTATGCCTTTCTTCGCAGCAGTGTATTATTTGTCTTTTGGTATCATTTGGGTCAACGTTCCCAGGAACTAATGAATTCAGAAATCAAGAAGTGGCTAGTATCTCATTTAACTGTCCTCCAACAGCAAATGCCAACCTGCCACACTGCTCAGCATACCTACTGCTCCGCTTTAACGAGCTAAGTGGGCACATACACCCTATTGGGTAAGATTACTGGAGACGAGTACCTGCCTCTGGGCTGGTTTCACAAGGAGCTCCTATCACCCATGATCACTATCAGGTAGCAGAACAGGCTCACCCTTGAGGCAATCCGAGAGCAGAGAGTGTCCTCCAGTGTCCACGGCATCTCAACTGCTCTACACCTGACACATATCGAAGACAGGTAAGTATGTGACACCCATCTAAACAATGACACAATTGCCAGCAAGAGGCTGCAAGGCAGAGTACAAAGTGAACTCAAGGTGGCCTAAGTTTTTGCTTAGGAAGAGAAAGGAAAACAGCATTCTGCAATTTAAACCAAGGTATTTTAATCATGACCCCCCCCCCCAAAAAAAAACGTCTCTAGCTCACAAGACACATGAGCAGAAGCCTACAAAGCTGAAGTGAAGGCGTCATGGGAACTCACTTTGGTATTTAAGATGTGTATGTTTTCTGGTCACACCTAAATAAAGAGAGCGTTCAATCTGAACGAGAGGACGCCTCGGTGGGAGGCAGCTCTGTGGATACCTGGATGTGTCAGCCCTTCTCCTCAACTCAGACTGTGTGGCCAGACTGTTCACCTGGCTGTGGGTGGAGTCATCTTCAGGCAGAGGGCACAGCACTCCACCAAAGCACCACGGGATGAGCCTGGTAAATACTCCCAGACGTGTGGGCTGAAAACCATGTCTGCTGGCACCTTCCGAATTTTTTTAAAATTCATCTCTCAGGTGTCCTTAGAATAGACGTATCCTTAACTTGAAAACTGTTGGAAATCATTTCACTGAATAAACATGTTTCGGAAAATTCCAAGAAGTAGATGGCCATACAATAGCATGTGTTTTGTTAGAAATTTAAATGACGATATAGCTACTAAGAGCATAACTCAGCTAAATTATCCCTCAAGTAATACTTTTTTTTTTTTTTTTTGCAATTTTTCTTCTTTTCGGTCTAAGAGAAGGTTACCCTTTAGTGCTCTTGTATCTGGCCCATAGGGTCCCAAGAGTAAGTGGACATGAGTTATATGACAGTGTTGCATATAAACCAATCATATGAAATATAAAATTAAGAGACTCAACTACTTCCAGTAAGCATGTCTCACAAATCTGGAGTTCTTTCATGGAGAGGAAGGTAACCAGATGACTGAAAGGAAGGGACGCCATGCTGTATAAGGAAAGTTAAAAGATATGAGGATATTTAAATCAGGGAGAGGCAGTTTGCTGGTTGTAAGGCTCCAAGAAGCACTAAATTCTAATAGGTCTGACGTCTCTCTTAGCATGTCAAGGTCCATGCATTGCCCTTCTGCGATAAATACACAACATGATAAAGAATATGTTAAGAGAAAGCCAGTCCTATACTCAGCACAATTGGTGCTTCTATGCCTACTAGAAAAAGCTGGTCCTTCCTCAAGACAGAGCCGTCTGCCAGGAAACTGTAATAATAAATATTCCAATTCAGGATGACCACAAAAATGGTGGGGTTTTTGTTTGTTTTTTACGGCCGCACCTGTTGCATATGGAAGTCTCCAGGACAGGGCGGGGATGGAATTGGAGCCGAAGATGCTGCAATGCCAGATCCTTTAACCCAGTGCCTCTGGCCAGGGACTGAACTCACACCTTCGCAGCAACTCCCAGCTGCTACGGGTAGATTCTTAGCCCACTGTGCTATGGTGGGAACTCCCTGAATAGTGTTTCTAAAAGGTTCAGAGCACAGTCTTACTTGGTACAGCTGAGGAGTTGAGAGGAATTAGCAATGTAAATAGATTTTCCTCTTCAAACGAAAGAAAGATGAATCAATGCTGCCATTCCCCTGATGAAAAAACTGCACAAGTCCTGCACAGAGGATGGAGAACAAGCAGCTGCTGTGAAAGAAAAAGAAGTGGGGCGCACAGAAAGAGGACTGAAGTAATAAATGATCACTGTCATCACAAACACTGGCCCCAGCACCTGCGGCTCACTGGGAGGCCCCCAAAAAGACAACGTCTTTTGTGACTAGACATCACGAAGGGGAGGAAACGCTCCAACTTTCAGCTGAACCAAAGCGATGGCCGACTGTGCGTAGCTGAGCCAGGACTTCACCAAGAGCTCCAGGTACTAGCGGCCTATTGAAACTGGTACTTCTTTGCATAGGGGAAAACATGGTTGTTGCATTATCATAGGTACATTCAGATTCACTAATTTTGGCCTAATTTACCGTTATCCACAAAAACCGTAGATGAGATGTGTTTGTACCATTTTTAGCAGCAAAAAAAGAGATTCTAAGAAATTATCTGTATACCTTAGGAAACGTCAATGGAAAATTCTACTCTAAATGACAAAAGCATTCCCATCGAACGAGCTAAGCTGCCTCGAGGTGGTAAAACTAATAACCACTACATCAAAGAAAAAGAAAAAAAAGAGCCATGTCACATACGGAATTAAGAATCCTTAGGCTGAAAACTGTGTATGTGTGTAAGGTGAGAATACATCCATCTATTCAGCTTCTTTTCCTCTTCCGCACACTAAAAGTTAGAGGCAATGAGAGAGGAGAATGTAAAAAATGTATATATATATATATATATATATATATATATATATTTATATATCAGTGGTTACTTGATCTTTAGAGGCCAGAGGAAAGGAAAGGTGACGGAGCACAGGAAACAGGAAATGTCCCCGAGAGCCTGCTTATTTTCTATGTAACTGGCTACATTAAAATAAAATTAGGTATATTGAATCGCAGTGTCTGAAATGACATCTCTAAAAGGTTATTTCTCTACTAGTAAAAAGCACGTCAGCAAGCTCACCTCCAATGCAACAGCTTTTAGGTCCAGTTAAATTGTTTTATATATTCAAATTAGCCACTGCATTGAGGAAAACTCTCCTGTTACACGTTTTTTAGTTGCTAGTATGTATATCCATACCGAAGACACTGAAATGTGCTTTAATAAGTATATGCTTGTCTTTAACAATTTTAAATGCTGTTTTACTCAAAGGAAATCGATATTTATAAACATCTGAACATTTGGTATTAAATAAAATAAGCAGATAATTAACTTATGATAATCTTCTTGGAAATGCATATTTAATTAAGCATCCCTTGTAAAACATCCCTCCAAGTTGGTGGTCAAAAATGTTCTGGAATCCTTTAATAAAGGAACAAATGTAAACCTTTGTATCAGTGGGAATTCAATAAGAGGAAAACATTATTTTATCTTCTGTAGATACAAATATTTTATGAAGTATAATCACATTAGTCAATATTTATTTTTCTCACTACTAGGTCATTAAACCAGCTAAATAACAATAGAATAAATGTCTGAGATTTTTTTTTTTAAGCTATAGCCTAATAGGGTCCAATTATCATCGCTTAGAAATCAAACTGGGAAAAATTCATATGTGTGGTCACATGTTCAAATATGTGGACTTTTCAATCTATCTTTGTATTTGGAAATGTATAAAGCCATTATTACAATAACAGTAAATCTTTTGTTTTTATTTTTATACAATGATGACTAAATCATATTTTAAACAGACTCTTTATTACCCAAATTTAAGATGAAAATCTGAGTATCAAGTATGATTCAGTGATTCTGTAACTTTCAGTCCTTAAGTCATAGAGATCTTAAAATTCCTTCATCAGCTGTAATCATCTGACACAATTAATAAGGCAAATGAACATCCTAAATGAATTTCTTCTTCTTAACTATTGTTTGAGCTACTGCCTATGCTTGATAAAGTATTTTGCATGAAATATCAACAATGTGATTTGAATAACTCATAATGACAAACACTTCACCCACAGTAATTAATAAATTACTGTCCTCTCACGGGACTATCTTCAAACATTTAAGTATTTATTATTTCATTATCAAGAGGTTGTGGTGTACTGTTATAGTGCCTTTATAATTTTCTAAGTCCTTGAATTTTCTCCAATCTTATTATTTGGCTATATTATTTAGTAAAATATAAGTGATACACATCTTTGTCATTTCTGGAGGAAGGACCCGTTTCATAGCCTGTTTCGGAAAGTCTAATTTACTTAGCTAATGTCTGGAAATCTCAGTTCTTTCAATGTGCCGTGGTAGTTGGTTAATCTCTACCTGGACAGAGAAGTAATTGCTGTCCATCTGTGAGGAAATTGAATGATTCTCAAAGAAATTTTAATGGAATTCAACTATAATTTACTTTCTGGAGTCAAAAAGTATCTGGCAATTAAGCAGGTGGTCAGAGAGAAAATTCAACGAATATTCTTCTAATCAGAAACTCCAGGAGGTAGCATTCAATTTCTCTGCACAGCCAGTACGCAATCCCATATTGACTCCACATGGGTTTACAGTTCTCAGGATAGGGAACTGAGTAGTCGCTGAGTATTCTTTAGAAGGATGTGTCATAACGCTGTCATCTTTGTATGATTGCATGCCTGTGGATATTTCCAAGTGGATAGACCAAGGTGTGTGAAGAAAATGCTCTCAAGGAAATCAGTGAGAGAGAATTTATTCTATTGGGTATCCCAGACAGGCTAATTTCCTTTTCCTTTCTTGACCTTAAAGAAAGCGGAACATCGGAGTTCCCATTGTGGCTCAGTGGTAAAGAACCAAACTAGTAACCACGAGGACACAGGTTCAATCCCTGGCCTTGCTCAGTGGGTTAAGGACCCTGCGTTGCCATGGGCTGCACAGTGTAGGTTGCAGACGCGGCTCAGATCTGACACTGACCAGCAGGTGCAGCTCGGATGCACCTCTCAGCCTGGGAACTTCTGTATGCCCTGAGTGTGGCCCAAAGAAAAAACACCAATAAAAAAAAAAAAAAAAAAAAAAGAGAGAGAGAGACATCATTTCATTTAACACAGAAACATACACATCATCCATCGTCATCCAGGTGACACTTTGTGGGCTCCCCAAACCTCCGTGATTTCTCTGTCACTGATATCCTTGGCAATTGGCCTCATCCTTCCAGAAGCAAGACTGAGGGGAAGAATAGTAGGTGTGTCTGCCGGGCCCTAATCCCTCCCTCAGTGACTCTAAGGTAAGTGGTTTGCTGTGCTGTTTTTGTTGCTGCTTGATTGATTCTTTGTTTATTTGATTTTTATATTTACTTACGTCTTTGAGTAACCCCTGAGAAACTTAGAAAGATACCTTTAAAAAATGACTGCTGTCTCTTGCCTATGAACTGGTAGGGCTGGATTCGATGACTGCACCTCCAGCTGCTAGCGATTCGGGAATGGAAAGCACAGTAATTTTTAGCTGGACTTTAACCAATAGGCCGAGTCTGGGATGCACTACTGCTGAAAGTAGTACAGTGTGAGAAAGAGCAGCCTGGAGGAAAAGCAGTCCACAAGTTTCCAACTGTGAGGCTTAATAAATACTTGCTGTCTCAGGGAGTTCCTACTGTGGCTCAGCAAGTTAAGAACCACTGAGTATGCGGAACCACTAGCATCCATGAGGATGCGGTTTGATCCCTGGTCTCGCTTAGTGAGTTAAGGGTCCGGCATTGCTGCAAGCTGAGGCATAGGTCGTGGATGTGGCTGGGATCTGGTGTTTCTGCAGCTGTGGTGTAGGCCGGTGGGGGAGGCTCTGATTTGACCCCTAGCCTGGGAGCTTCCATATGCCAAAGGTGTGGCCCTAAAATGAGAAAAAAAAAAAAGTGCAGTCTCTCATAATATGGCCAACAGGTAGACAGGAGAAAGACAAAGTAGTTTTGGAAGATGACTGCCTGTAACAGATTTCTTTTTAATCTAGGAGAGCAGGCCTTTTCCCTCAAGTTGAAGCTATTGCTTGAAATGCTTCCCCTGGCTCCAGAGCTAACTTACTAAGAAAAGAACTATGGACACGTGTGAAGAGACATGCACATTTGTGGTAGATTCTGAAACACATTTGCTAAATAAAGCTTGGTCTTAAAATTCCACATTAAAACTGAAACAGACTCACAGATCTAGAAAACCAAGCAGTGGTGACCAGAGGGAGGAGCGGTGGGGTGAAGGACAACGCAGGTAGAGAGGGGTGGAGGTGGAAAGCACTGGCCGTAAAAGACGTAAGTTACAAGAATGTAATGAGTAAGGCAGGGAGGAGAGCCAATATTTTATAACCTTGTATGGAGTAGAAAAAGTATTAAATTGCTGTGTTGTGCACCTGAAACTAATACAATATTGTACATCAACCCAAGACCCTAAACTATTGTAGAAGGGGTTGAAATTGTCTGTAAATGTCATAATTGTTTTGGTGATATAATGCCAATGATACAATAATTAGTAACTAAATTTTTTATACTGCCTTCTGGAAATCTTGAAAACAAATATATGATACAATATAATATGAAAACACAATACACTGTCTTGTGTTAAATGAGGCTAAGAAAGAACTAGAAGCAAAAATTTTAAATAATGATCTTGGTATACATGGAACACTGATATGAATAGGAATTATGGAAATAGAACAAAGATGCAATTTTCCAATTACCTTAACTCATTACCAATAAATAGTGAAATAATGTTTCCCTGTCTCCACATTTTAGAATGTTCTGTTTTCGCCACTGTCCTTAACAAGTGGAACCAGAACTAGACTAGGATTCAGGAGATTTTGATTCTGTATTAATTCAGGCACTAAGTAGCTTGAAAGACCATGTAAAAATGTTTCAGATCTTATTTTCTCATCTGTAAAATTAAGAGGTGATACTTATATAAAGATGCCAAATAGATCCATTTCAAAGGATTTACCAGCCCCTGAATTTTAAAATAAATATTTGCATATATACATAGTCTGTGAAAAATGCGCCATAATTTCACCAGATTCACAATCACCAGAATCCCACAGAAGTTTTAACTCTCCAAAGGTAAGAAGCACAGGACTAGGCACTTCCCAAGGTTCCTTTTACACCCTATACATATGATTTAATTTTGGATCAAATATATCTACTAAATGAGAACCCATGGGTTACACATCTGCACATTCATACCAACATATATTATTTATGCAGATAAAGAGCCTTGCAAATTTGATTCTAATTACAGGTCAGTTATCAAAGCTGGAAGCAATTTTTAAATGTAAATAAGATTTTGGCTCTAATTACAATCACCTTTGAAGTTGAAAGCCATTTTACTGTAAGATCTTAATCTGAACTAGAGGTGTTATCGTTTTGTCTAGGATCTGTATGAATTCAGAGTTCCATTTGAAATTCAAGACTTATGAAAATCATTTAAGTCATTTAATGAATTTCTTCACGCATCCAACAAATATTTATTAAATGCTCATTATTTGGCAAACACAATGCTAGGTGCTAATTTTACTGTGATGACTGAAACAGACATTCTCTGCTTTCGGCCTAGAAAGATAGATGACTTTACTTAAAACCTTAATTAACCTTGATGAAAGAAATAGAAAGAGACCTACAGACAGTGAATGTGAACTATTCTCTGTTTAAGAACATTGGGCTATTTTTTTTCTTCCCTCCTTAGACCTCAGGTGCAAAGAACAGAAAAGGAATTATCATAATCTTTCATTTATGGCACATACATCACTGTCCACTGATCCATGAATGTCTTGCTCTTATTAATTTACTTTTACAAACACAGTAAACACAAACCTCCTAACGAAATAAAAGCTAGGATCACAACTAGCTAGAATTAAAACTATGCCCTGCTCCTCCTCTTCCAATATTCATTGCCTTGGATTTCCCAAAGGAGATAAGTAAGGAATTAATGGGAAAGGATAGATAAATTTTCCAATTAATCTGAAAACCCAGAAACAGATCCATGTGCATAGTCTGTGGTGTGCATTAATGTGACAGATCAAGGAGGAAACTATGGATTATTTAATAAATAGAGCTGGAAATATGTATATGAGTATGTGTGTGTGTATAAAAAACAAAAATTGGATCCCTACCTCACATTACATACAAAATCAACTCTAGACAGATGAAGGACATAAATTTGAAAAACAAAATTTGTACTTTTAGTAGAAAATATAGGTAATTATCTTTTAGAGATTGGGGAAGGAAACTATTTCTGAAGTGAGATACCAAAAAAGCATTGCTTATTTTTAAAGAAGATCCATGTGAATATTTAAAAATTAACAATTATAAGGCATCTTAAAGACAAATTATAAAGTAGAAGACTATATTCACTATATATAAAATAATAAAGAATGGATAATAAGATCATATACACACATATATGTAAACAAAAACTAATAGAAAAATACATGAATGGGTGTATCACAGAAAAAGAATCATATATGGCTGAAAATCACAAGCAGGGATATTCAAGAATTTAATGATCAATTAATTGCAAATAATGACTGAAACCAGATACAATTTTAGTATATTCAATTGGTAGAAGTTTAAATGTCTCATGCCACGTGTTGGAAGTAATGTAGATGCACTATTTCTTTTTCTTTTTTTTTGTTCATTTCCCCAATACATTATTTTTTTTTTTGCTGTACAGCATGGTGACCCATTTATAAGCACAGGTATACATTCCTTTTTCTCACATTATGATGCTTTATCATAAGTGACCAGACATAGTTCCCAGTGCTACACAGCAGGATCTCATTGCTAATCCATTCCAAAGGCAATAGTTTGCATCTATTAAACCCAAGCTCCCAATCCATCCCACTCCCTCCCCCTCCCCCTTTTAGGGTATAAATTAGAGCAAACAAGTTTAAAAACTGGCATTATCTCTTAAAGTTATGTAAGCAGCTTTTCTGCCCCTTTTTTGCTTGCCCATTCCTGTTCCTCTTAAATCAAACCATAGAAATGATATCAGTAGGCAATTTAACCTAACTCCTGACGTATGATCTCCTGAATACACACCGTGTCTTGCCTTACATGTTACTTCTTTTCCTAGATTTAAAGAAGAATGAAAATTAAGTAGCCCTCTTACCAATCCTTAGGCAGACAAAGCGGGCAAATAAGATAATGATAATCTAAATAAAGATAATGAGGAGTCAACCAGTGTGTATGTAATGGAGCGTGATGCAGAATCCAACCTCCTACCTCAGTGATTCACTGAGTTTCCTTCCCCTTTCTTCCTTTAAAAACTGTCGTGGCATTTCTCCAAAGAAGACAGACAGACGGCCCCAAAAAACACATGAAAAGATGCTCAATCTCAGTAATTATTAGAGAAATGCTCAACCTCAGTAATTATTAAAGAAATGCAAATCAAAACTAAAAGGAGGTATCACCTCACACTATTCAGAATGGTCATCACCAAAAAGTCTATTAACAATAAATGCTGGGGAGGGCATGGAGAAAAGGGAACCCTCCTACACTGTTGGTGGGAATGTAAATTGGTACAGCTACTATAGAGATTCCTTTAAAACCAAATATAGACCTACCATACGATCCAGCAATCCCACTCTTGAGCATCTATCTGGAGAAAACCATAATTCAAAAAGATGCATGTATCTCCCCCAACCCCAGTGTTAACTGCAGCACTATTTACAATAGCTAAGGCATGAAGTGACCTATATGTCTATCAACAAAGGAATGGATAAAAAAGATGTGGTACATATATGCAATGGAATACTACTCATCCATAAAAAAGAATGAAAGAATGCCATTTGCACCAACATGAATAGACCCATAGATTATCATACTAAGTAAAGTAAGTCAGATAAAGACAAGTATCAAACGAGATCACCAATATATGGAATCTAACGAATACGTGGAATCTAATAAAAATGATACAAAAGAACTTCTTCACAAAATAGAAACAGACTCAAAGATTTCAAAAGCAAACTTCAGGTCATTAAAGGGGAAAGGTTGTGGGGAAGGATTAATCAGGAGGTTGGTGCTGACATACACACCCTACTAAAGGTGGAATGGATGAGTAACTCTACAGCCCAGGAAAATCACCCAGTACTCTGTGGTGACTTATGCGGAAGAAGAATCTGAAAAGGAATGGATATATGCATAACTTGATTGACTTTGCTGTAGACCTGAATATTAACACAACATTTAAGTCAGCTATACTTCAATAAAATTTTTTAAAAAATGTCATGGCTGATCAGAACTTTTGGAGTTGGTCTGGGACCTGAGTCTGCCTTCTCTCCAGGTGCTGGCACCCTGAATAAAGCAACCTTCCCTTTCTACCAACACCTGCCTCTCAAGTCCGGACTTCTGAGTGGTGAGCAGCCAGTTCGGTAAGAGTTGAACATTTTTATCTTGTGATTCCGAACTTACACATTTACATACACATGCAAGGGACATCTTAAGTCATCTAGTAAAAATGCATGTATGTTAGCAGCAATGATTACAGTGAAAATTTGGAAGCAACTCAAATGCTCACCAATAGGAGAGGGAATTAATACACTGTGGTATATTTCCACAATGGAACACCACAACAGTCAAAACAAGTGAACCACGGTAACACACACACATGCAAAATATGATGGAATCATAGCACGATGATATTAAGAGAAAAAGAAGATCCCCAAAGATTTCATCAGTATACCTTTTTATAACACTTTAAACACACAATTAAAATAAATGCTTGAGGAAAATACACAAGCACTCAGACTACATAAAAATCAAGGAAATGATGAATATAAGATGTAGTGGTCTGTTTTCAGCCCTAAATCTTATATGAAAGAAAAAGAAGAAAAGAAGGGGGGGGAATGAAGGCAGGAGGAAATTAAAATATTGCCTTGCATATATTTTTATTTTAGGAGATACTAATTTCACTTCCTTTTCTATGTGCAAATCACACTCGGGGATAACAGCAAGTTGGTTAACATTGCCGATGTGTTAACTTAACATTCATTTTATACTGGCTTGTACAAATGGACTTGTCTCCACATGTGTTGGCAATACCGAAGCAAGAAAAGGTTAAATGACTTGTTCACCAAGGGGAAAACGTCATCCATGGGGCCAAAAATAGAAGTTCTGATTTCCAGTCCTATGATCTCAACAGAAGACAGAATGTTCACTTGATCAGACTGATATAAAATACACCTTCTCTGCGGTCTCTATTATGGTGAACTATGTGTAATTACAAGCTTCTGGAAATATGTACTGTTTATTTCATCATTTGCAGTAGCCAACAGAAAGGCTGGAGCTGAGTATTTACCCAACAGTCATGTGAACAGCCTTCAGAGTGATTATAGACTATTTGTAATTATCTGCTTAGGTATCTTTATGATCAATGACCCATTAGAGCAATTTCAGGCTAGGACAGTTCCTGCCACACAAACCTGTGCTTGCGACCACAGAGTGACATGTCAGCGTTACAAACGCTCCTCACACTGTTAAAAAGTGTGACTTCTTTCTGAAAAAACTGCGGGAACAGAACTATATAGTTGACAAATTCTATTTCCAATGAGGTATGTGGCCATTCTGTTTTCGTAATTTCCTGTGATAAAATTATATTTTCTCAAAACCCCTCAGTAAAAATGAATATACTTTCTTGTGTTATTATTTTTATCAGTTGAAAAATCCCTATAGTATCTATCTTCCCCACCCCACTCAGAGTCACATATTTCCACTATGCACACAAGCTCAGCCTTACATAATTCCATGTAATCTATGTAAAGAAAAATGTTCATTACTCTGTACAGATGCATAGAACTGAAAGCACCTTAGAGGTAGAGATGCACTAATCATGGAGTTTTTCTCAATGATACCATCATCCTTTATTAAGAAGTTTCCTTCATTTTTTGGAGGGGTAGGAGCAAGAGGCATTATCTTGGAATCCTGAGACTCTAATGAAGTTATGGTGTTATCCCAAGAAAAATAAACTCGTGTATAAATGTTCATGCCATTTTTTTTCCCTTTGACGCTGATTTATTTCACATATTGCAAAAGATTATGTGACTCATGTTTTTGGTAAAAATTAATGGCTGTTTCCGGAAAAACATAATAATTATAAACTTTGTGTCTGCTTAAAATGTATTTCAGTAAGAAGGCTGTTTTGGAGTTGCTGCTGTGGCTCAGTGGTAACAAACCCAACTAGTATCCATGAGGGCTTGGGTTCAATCCCTGTTCTCACTCAGTGGGTTAAAGATTCAGCATTGCTGTGAGCTGCGGTGTATGCTGCAGACATGGCTCGGATTCTGCATGGCTGTGGCTGTGGCATAGGCCAGAAGCTGCAGCTTCTCTTCAACTTCCATATGCTACAGCTGTGGCTATAAAAAGAAAAAAAAAGAGGCTGTTTTATTTGGTTTGGAAAAACTAAAAATTTGAACTTTTACATGGAAATTTTTATGTCATGTTTGGTAACCAATCAACCTGCATCTATTATTTTAACAGCAGTAAGTGCTCAAAGATGCAGCCCACCTCACGTTTAATAGCAGTCAAATTCTTTATCAGAGCAGAGTAGACTTATGCTGACCCCTGAGCTTTTTCTAACACTCTTCAAGTTGAATTCAGGTTCTACCAAACCCTTTATCCTCAAGTCAAATGAAGTTATTTCTGGAAAGGTTGGCATCAACAATGCAGCCTCTGTCAGCAGGGAATGACGTTTGAATCCTTTTTCCATTTAAGTCATCTAAGCAGAAGTAACCTTTAAGAGAGTTGTGCAGGCTTTCCAGTTGTTGGAGATCTTTTCCCCGGATAAAGTGACAAGGCTTTCTCCTTTTCAGCTCCTTCTCCCTCACAGATAGCCTTCTTTCAGCATTGGAAATGTCAGAAATTTCCACCTCTCCCTCCAAAATGGCAGGTGTTTCCAACAGCAACCTTACAAGATCAGCAAATCTGAACTCTAAGGACTAGCCTCCTTCTTATGGCCTAACATTGCTACAAGAAAATCTAGCTATGAACGAACCTCTTTGGTCAATTTTTTCTAAGATACATCCATTTTTTACTTAAATAAACATAGTGAAATTTCTGACCCAAGTTCAACTAAGCACATTAACACCCTCTGGAAAGCCAAGAAAAATTTTTCAATAAAAGAACACATTTTGCTCCCTTTCTAAATAAAAACTTGAAAATATGGGTTCCAGGCTATCACTGTGGAATTATTGGCCCACTTTTTACAGAGCAGGTAAGGCATCTTTTAAAGATAACTGTGAGTCTTTGACACTAACGCACTCTGATGTTGAAAATAAGTCTCTTTGAAAATTAGAACATCTGTCTTCTTCACTAGAGCAATCACGCAGGATGCTGGATCCAGAAACTCCATATATACTCCACATGCACACACAGTATCAAGGCTTTTCTTCCAGTAAGAATTTTGCTTGACAAAGAAACGTTCCACTGTTGGAACAACCTGGTCTTTAAAATGTCCAAGGGGTATCTTCCTTTTTCTCCCTCCCTCCCTCCCCCTCTCTCTCTCCCTCCCTCTCTCTCTTGCCCTCTCTCCCTCTCCCTTGCTCTGGCACACGCATGTACACACGCATGGATATCGGCATTCATGTGATAGATAAAAATCAGAGCTTTACTGAAACAATCTCAGTCTTCACCCAGTTGTAAGCCAGTGGGAACGGCACAGCTATTATTTTCACCATAACTGGCTCCAAAATACTAGCAAAATGTCAAAGTTCAGAAGAAGGTTAGAGCAAGTGAAAGAGGCACTCTTCGTTTCGTTGCTGTTGTTGCTCTGAGCAACCCACTAGTTTAAACATTTCTAGAGTACAGGATGTGCTCTTGCTTTCGCCAATCTTTATGGTTCCTTTTGCTTGCAAATGTGTCAAGACATACTGGGGCAAATATAAGTTTTAGTAAATTTTCACTTTTAAAAAAATTGAGCTTTTTCTGTAGAAAACAAAAATTCTGTATTGTGTGACGTATTGTCAAGATGCTCAGAAATAAGCTTTCTTGACTTCATGCCCTTGTTGGCAGGAAACTTATCACAGAAGAAACAGTCTGGCTTTTGTGCCCTGTCCCATTTAGCAATGCAAATTAAATCAAGGAAATGTAAGAGCCACCAAGCTTTCTTTTCTTTGTCATCTGCTAACCTAAGCTAAGCTGAATATGAACAGAGAAAGATATGCATAAGCATAAGGCCAGATACATTTTTGTTCATTCTGGTGTATGTAATGCCACTCTAGATGCCATTATATGATAAGGATGATAATTTTACACAATGAATCCATGCCACTCAATCCATTTTTAAAGTAAAACATTAAAATCATATTTTGCCATGAAAAAATTTTCATATAAAGGAAACAAAAAAAATCATATATGTAGTTGCTCTTACTTCGCCTACAACATGAAGCCTACATATGACCTTAGGTTAAAAACTCTTGTTCTAAAGTAATCTAAAATATGACCAAATAGCCTCTGTTGTTATTAATGTCTCATATGACAGGTTTCCAGATTCCTTACTGTGTTGAATTATTCTAAAACCAATCCAGATTATCTACATCTTTCTTAAAATGTAGGTCTTCCTATCAAAAAAAAATTCCTACATTTGCCTGGATGATTGATAACTACAGAACTACTATTTTTTCCACCCACATTTGTAACTAATATTTCTTTCTTTTTCCTCTTCCTTTTTTTTTTTTTTTTTTTTTTTTTTGCATTTTAGGGCTGCACCCACAACATATGGGAATTCCCAGGCTAGGGGTAGAATTGGAACTACAGCTGCCGGCTTACGCCACAACCACAGCAGTGCGAGATCCAAGCCATGTTTGAGACCTACGCCACAGCTCGCAGCAACACCAGATCCCTGAGCCACTGAGAGGCCAGAGAAAGAACCCACATCCTCATGGATACTAGTCAGATTCGTTCCACTGTGCCACAATGGGAACTCCATGTAACTGATATTTCTATTAGAACATACTAAAATTTTGTGTTGTCACTAAAGTCACCAGAATAGGTACCATTTCTTAACTACTGACTCTCTTAGCTAGGTACTCCGTCCGTCAAGGTACTTTATGTTTTATATCTCATTTGATCTAATCTTCCCCCAGTACCAGGAAGTTATGTTTTAAAAAAAATAAAAGTTTAACATAACCAAGATGACAGAGATTAAGAACCTGCAAAAGATCACATAATCAAGTGGCCAAGCGCGGATTTGAACCCAGGTTGTCTGACTCCACTGTCAGTTCTCTTTCTGACGCCATGTAATGTTCCGTCTATTTCCACTGCAGGACATTACAGTGTAAGTCAACATCGACCAGCCTTCCTTCTTTCCTTCTTCTTTCCTTCCTGTGCCTCGCTGTCTTCCTTTCTCTTCTTTCCTTTCCCTTTTCTGTTCTTCCTTCCCTCTCTCCATTTTTACCTTCATTCCCTCTCACTCTCCCTCCCTCCAACTCTTCTTTTTCCTTCTCTGTAACCTTGTTCATCTCACCTTGACACTACTCATCCAAGCGTATGTTTTCTTAAGGTAATTACAAATCTATATGCTATCATACAACCAAACCATTAGCTTTCCCATAAAGCTGATTACATTTGCTGTGTTTTCACCCACATGGTAAATTAAGATGATGTTCAGGACACCACCAAGCACAAGCACTTGGGCCGTAACGCTATGACCCACGTGACTGAGGAAGGAGGAGCAGTGAATGGCGCTGTGGCGATGACTATGCCCTTCAGTCTTAGGGGGCTTCCTAGATCTGGTCAAAAGAAAACTACGTTCTCTTCCCATCTGCTATCCATTTCCTGATTTACCAAAATACCATCTTTAGTGATATTTTGGACTCCACTACTCTTTAATAATAATAGCATCCATTGATTTTGTAATGATTGGCTACCAGATTCAACACTGATGGTACTCCCACTATTAAAAACTGACAAATGACATTTGAGAAAGGTCAAAAACAAGTAACTATGTGGGGATTTGAGCAATGGTGGACTTGACTACAATACTGCTCTCATGACTTTGCTGCTCCCTCTGATCCGAAAAAACGTCTCACGATGACACTTCACACGTGTAACTGGTGGGAGGCATTGGGGTGATAATTCCCAACCTTTACATGCCTCCAGGGGGAAAAAATAAAGAATCTCATTGGAGACTGAGAGCTCTTGATAGCAGACTAACACATTCCAACTATTTCTTCTTTGTTGATTATACTTTTAAGTCTATAAGACAAAGAAACCCCTTTATGAAAAACAGTATGAGACTTAGATGGCGGGGGGATGATGCTGTAAAGTGAATGAGCTCTATCTTCAGGAAGGGGAAAAAAAAAAAGAGCAGGAGCAAATGGGAGATAACCTAGAAGCATACAAAATCTACAAGCGAAGGGTCTCGGAATTTAAAAATTGGTGAACCACCTAACAAGCGCTGGTTACACTGGTTACCAATTTTACAAAGTTTTAAAAAGATTTAAAAAGAAAAAAGGGAGCAGAGAGAGTTCCCTAGTGGCCTAGTGGTTTAGGACTCAGCACTTTCACAGCTGAGCCCCAGAAGTCAATTCCTGGTCTGGGAACTGAGATTGCACATTAAGCATGCTGCAGCCAAAAAAAAACAAAATAAAATAAAATTATCACAGCCTACCATAAATACACAGTTTTTTTTTTCAAAAAAATTTTTGTTTTACAGCAGTAAAAGGGTTTGATACTGCTTATAACATCTTTCCAAGGTAAGTCTGGTTTCGTGACTGTTTCAGCCTCAGTCAGGATAGCTTGGGTTTTGCTGCGGTTCAAGAAGCCCAACATCTTGGGGGCTTAGAGTACCAAAGATTTCCTGCTGAGCCTACATGTTCATTAAGAATTGGCTAAAACCTACATTTCTCATTTTCTCACTCTGCAATCCAGGCCAATGGATCATTTATCTTACAAAACATCACTCGTCAGACAAAAATGGAAGGGAACATGGCAAATAATGCACTGACTCAAAGGCTTCCACAAGGAAGTGGCACCCATGGCTTCTACGCACACTTCCTTAGCCAAGGCAGTTGTCACAACCACACGTAGCTGGAAGGAGGATGGGGACACCCAACTGTAACACGTGCTAAGAAGGAGAGACGAACTGGGGTATTTTTCAACATCCGTTATCACAGAATGAGAGCTTCTATACAGAGTTGGTTTTATTTTCTAATTCTGTAGTTCTATATTAGAAAACACCAACACATACTATCTGGTGATCGGCCACGGAAGGCAGTTTTTAGTAACTATGTCATTCTGCATATTTGGTTCAAACACGCAAATCGCAGGCATAAATAGATGCGGGAGTGAGTCTTCCCCACAGTCCTCTCTCAGCCACAGAGCACACCCAGACCAGGGAGCACCTCGCTCTGGAAAGCAGGAAGCTCGAATGCTTTAAAACTTGGAAGATAATCACAGTAAAGAGATGGCTAACGTTGTGGGTTTTTATTATTTTAGTTTCAGAAAGAATGTTTTGATACTCTGTTGTGGAAATTAGATGTCCTCTTTAAAATATGACCATTCATGTACTATTGATTTCTTTCACTGAGGCACGAAGAACAGAAAGGGCTGGGAAAAAGTCCATCTCTTGGCAATTTGAACTTGAGCGATTTGAACTGTAATTCAATCCTCTTAGGAAAAACCCTTATTCTAAAGTCAACGTTTATAAAATAAAAATTAATATCCTTTTCTTTCAACCCTTATTTTTCCTTATATTTTACTTTATAAGTTTGGGTCATTCAAGCTAATTAATATAGTGACGAACTAAAATTTGAGGAAGCCACTTAAAATGGCAGAAATGATTTTTACTGCGAGTAGCAGTACCATAAATTGTTAAATTTCGTCCCTCATTCAAGAATTTATGCGAACATTCTTTTGTCAGCCAGTACCTCTCATTGTGGAAAAGAGCATCACACATTATCCCATTTCTCTGCCATTTATTTCAAAATTACTTGCACAGATAGGTGGAATTTAATTATTAATCAGGCCCCTGTAAGATCAGTGAGCAAAAATAATACAACACAAGTAAGTACTGCCAGAGTTCTCTTATGGTGCAGTGGGTTAAGGATCCAGTGTTGTCACTGCAGCAGCTGGGGTTGCTGCTGTGGTGCAGGTTCAATCCCTGGCCTGGGAACCTCCACATGCCACAAGTGCAGCCAAAAAAAAAGAGAGAGAGACAGGTATTTCCAACTACTATCTGTATTCTGTGAATAAGACTGTGTGTGGATTGTCATTCATGTGCAACTTATTCATAAATCAATGCCTTTCTTAGTTGTATCAGTTGGGTCTTATTTCTGTACTGATCTCAACAAAACCTTTGTCAGCCTTTGTTACAAATTACAAAAAAATAGTTGACACTTTATCTCTTTTAGTCATATATTATCACTAAAAAACACAATTTCATTAAACTATTCTCCCCATATAATTGCTACACATATCGCTCAGAGCTAATTCAGTGGTTTCACCCAACTGTAAAGCAAAATACGGGACTCCCTCAGCCGGAAACAGTAACTAGTGTTACATGTGTACATGACAACAACCAAACGTGGCAATAGCTTGTTCTGCTTTCTTCATAAGCATGACTTGGGCTTTCCAGTCTTGTTGGCAGTGGTGTGACCTGGACCTGTGTTTGTTCTGAATGCAACAAAGAGTGCTACCTCTCTAGTTCTTCTTCTTTCATCCAACTGTCATAACAACATTTATAGCTTTCATACTAGAAAGTATTTATTAACTAGCAAGTGTTACTGAAAAATCCAAATAAATTAACCAGAAGATTCTAAACATTATCTAGATAAAAAACCAAAACTTCAAAGGTTTCAAGCCAACCAACAGTCAGTACCCAAGAGAACAGGAGTAAAATAAAATTTAATTGTCAAGTATTCACCTTCTTACATCATCATACTTCCTGGTTGTACTTTTCTCTCCGGGCTTGTGGGTTTACCTGTCAATACGTGTTCCTATTTTATATTTTTACTGCAGAACTTTTCACTTAGATGGATTCACAATATTATTCTACGATTTAGAACTGTTATACATGTTGGATACCTTTATCAATACTTCCCATGGTTAATATAAAACATTGTAAGAATAATAAAAATCTCAAACTTAACAAATATAAACAATACCAGGCAATGAGTATAAAACATTAGCCCAGAGGAAGGGATCAAATCAATTTCTGTGTAACATGTATTGCCTCTTGTCTTGTCTTGTCTTTTTTCTTTTTCCTTTTTAGAGCCAAACTCGCAGCATATGGGAACGTTCCGGAGCTACAGGGGTAGAATCGGAGCTACAGCCACCAGCCTGCACCACAGCCACAGCAACTCAGGATCTGAGCCACCACAGCTCACAGCAAGGCCAATCCCCAACCCACTGAGCGAGGCCAGGGATTGAACCCGCATCCTCACAGACACTAGCCGGGTTCTTAACTCACTGCACCACAATGAGAACTCTCTGTATTGCCTTATTAAGAACAAAATTATTACTAAGACATTACTGTGAACATAAGAACTGATCTTATTCCAAATGTATAAAATATAAGGTAGATAGATTATATCATCTTTTTTTCCCTCTGAAATTTCTGAATTGCTTATAAATCACAGGTTTCCGTGAGCCACTAATGAATCACAGAGCACGCTTGACCAACGAAGAGATTTGTAAGATATACTTATAATACCTGTATAATGTCTCCCTATTTTTTCTTTTTTAAAAAACTCTCATTCTCATTTTCCTTAGCCAACTCTTTAAATCAAAGGGCGTGTGTATTTATTTGAACAGATACGTACACCACATTTACAAATCTGGCACCAGCTTCTCTCCTAAGCTTAGATGCCTACCAGACCTCTCTACTTGGATGCTGAAAGGCACCGAGAAGTTCCTAGGACAGTCCTCTCCAAATCTGGTCTACCCTCAAAGATCCCATCTCATCATATCACCACTCAGCTGACTGTTCCAAAGCCCAGCCTGCAGAAGCCTGGGAGACTCTTCTCTCTCATCCATATAGCTGATATTGCAATTCCTATTGTCTTAACTCTCAAAAACATATACACTGAGTCTGACAACTTCCCACTACCTGCTCTGCTGCCACTTTGGTCCAGGCTGTCATCATCTCCTGTCTTACAGGTCCCACCTCATTACCTCATTACTGGTCTCTCTTAGCTCTCCTCTTGCACAGATGCTTGCACTCTCCCAGCAGTCAGGGAAACATCTTTGAAAAGCTAATCATGTCTGGTCAAAATTCTCCAAGGGCTTCCTATCATCCTTAGGATAGAGTCTCGTGTTCTTAGCACAGCCAGTGAGGCCCTGTGTGCTTTGCTCTCCAGCCGCCTCTAAGAAGCCCACCTTCCTTATTCAGCGCAGGCATAACTGGCTTTGGTGCTGTTTCTTGCATGAATTAAGGTCACTCTTGCCTCTGGGCTTTTTCGCTTGTGGTTTCCTCTGCCTGGAACACTATACCCTCCTGATAAATCCATGTGACTTGCTCCATGATTTCAATCAGGTTATTTTCTGACCACCCTAACTGAACAGAGCCTCACCTGGACTCCCTAGTCCTGCTCTGCTTCTCCTCCTAGTCTTGTCACTTTCTGACAGTGTGTAATATATTTACTTATCATCATTTTTTTCTCAATGGAATGTAAGTTCCATAAGAGAAGAGGCTCGGCACGGATCACAAGCCAGATTCCCAGGGAGCAGAGAGATCTATTTGATGCTTCCATTCTTTAGTCAGTTCTGTCAAAGTAGAAAGGTGATAGACCTAAGATAAAAAAGCCAGCCACCAAATCTCAGGGGAGCAGCACTCAGTGAAGGAAGAACAGAATGTAGAGAGGATCAGCCTCAGTCTGTAGAGTGACGACAGGAGGCCCCTGGCATTTCCACACATCTTCTACCTGCCCCCTGAGCAGGTGATGGCTGAGAACTTACACACTTTGAGAAATTTCCTTTCAGTCTTTGGCCAAATTCACAGATTAAAACTTAGAGACAGAATTACGGTTATGTCCCTAAGCTGCATATTCATTAGTAACAAAAACTAAGCAGCAAACAACTTCATCTGATAAAGATTTAGCTTAAGCAGAGTCTAAGTCTAAGTCAAGTACCAGCAAAATCCAAATATTAACCGCCAGGGGAAGCTACGGTTTAAGCATGTAGTGAGAGAGGCTTTGCGTGTCTCTACTTTAGTTCCCTGAGTTTTTTTCGCTTAGTGATAATTCACAAACTAGCACTGCTGAGGCATTAGACTATGTATTAACCACAGCAGAGTTTCAAAGAGGAAGGGAGGTTGATATAAACTTTCCTTGAGAGGTATATGCCCTCTGTTAGGACAAACTCCCAGAAGCCATTATGTTCAGCTGGCTTTAGAGAGGATGCTGGTAGGTAATTCATTACTGGGGACTTCTAGTAGGCTGGATATATGGACTTGAGGTTCTAATTAATGAATTATTATTTAGTACCTGATAGGGAAGAGGGGATGGGATTACTAAATAAAACAATATATATGTTTCAAGTGAACTATCTTATAAACAGTAAAATTCATTTAATTGCATAGTCAGTTCCACCAGCAGTCAATAAAAATTTTCAAACAGTCATTTTAAAGACACTTGTTTCACGTCAGGCTTCTGGAAACCATTAACCAGGAAAGGATTTGCCCTTATTGCCCTGGACAGAAATGTTTGGATAACCATAACTTCAGTTGGTAGGAGGTTACTCTTCCAGATTACCTGTGGAAGACTTAGGTCTTTTAAGAAAAGCTCAGTCCCTGTTACTTATGATTATTTCTACCTGAATTTCCAGATGACTTCATGTGACACTGAACAGTTTAGACTACAGGTTAAAGTCACCTGCTGAGGCAGTCACTTCACTCATTGGGACCATAAGATCAACATTTGATTTTATATGAATCCATAAATCCTAACTGGTTCTAATTTTTGAATTTAGCAGACTAAACTATATTTTATTATCCATCCAAGCAGTTAAAAACAGAAAGATAAGATGTAATTACAATCGCAACAATTTCAACTGTTTGTGTGGAAGAGACGTTTTCTACTCAGGACATATGGCAGGATATAGTTATTAAAATCTTAGTGTCATACCTCTCGAATAGCAGTACAAAACTCACTCTGAAGCACTTTTTTGAGGGATTGTAGCTTGTGCACTGGTACTTCTCCAGATTCCTGTAGTTTTTCCAGTAATTCAATTGCTCTGGCAACATCTGAATAAAAACAAACAAAAAAAAAATGGAAAGACATAGAATAAACTGTATCTTATCACCAAAGTACCATTACTCCAATTGAACAGTGACAGTGATAAGTGAACTTAAATTGCAAAATCAGAATTTATAATTCATAGCTTATTGATCTCATCTTTTGGTAAAAGGTCATTTAGATCTGTTCCATGTAATTTGTCACTAAACACATCTTCTTTCATGGCATTTCTCATCTTTATTTCTGTCACACAAATTAGTTTGCATGTTATTTCAGGAAAGAAGAGTAGGAAACATATCTTCTGTATATTGATACCCCCATAAGCAAATGAGACCGATCAATTTTACCTCTTGGATGTTTTTTTCAGTTTGACTTCTTTCATTCCATTTTTAAAATCACATCTGCATCTTTACATTAATTAGTATGATGATTTGATTAATGTACACCTCCTCCACTTGCCCATAAACTCCTTGGGGGTAACAACAGTGCAACCGCAGAGTTTGGTGGAGTACAGGGAATAAGTACTTGACGGATGAATGAAAGCATGAGCGGGCTCTCTCCACTTCTCTGCCGTACCATTATTTCCGACTCTCATCATCATCCCTCCTCTGTCCAACCAGAATCACTTCTTCTCCTTCGGCCTCTTCATATGACCAATAAAGGTATCTTCCTAAAATAAGAATTTCACGGAGTTCCTGTCGTGGCTCAGTGGTTAATGAATCTGACTAGGAACCATGAGGTTGCGGGTTCAATCCCTGACCTCACTCAGTGGGTTAAGGATCCAGCATTGCCGTGAGCTGTGGTGTAGGTCGCAGATGCGGCTCAGATCCAGCGTTGCTGTGGCCATGGTGTAGGTTAGAGGCTACACTTCCAATTCAAACCCTGGGGATCTCCATATGCCATGAGTGTGGCCCTTAAAAAGCAAAAAAAAAAAAAAAAAAAAGAATTTCATCATGTACCCACCTACCAGTTTCTAGGATAGTGCCAAAACAAAAGTTTCATTAACAATTAATTTAAATGCCTCTCTTTCATTTGACAACATCAAAGGTTAATGTATCAAGAAACATAGTCTTTTTTAACCAGAGCTTTTAAATTCTCAGGAATGGTTCTGTATTGCTTGGAGAAAATGTGTTGAAGGTCATTTTATTTATTTATTTAGTCTTTTTAGGGCCATACCCACAGATTAAGGAACTTCCCAGGCCAGGGGTCAAATCAGAACTGCAGCTGCCGGCCTACAGCACAGCCAGAACAATGCCAGATCCGAGCCACGTCTGCAACTTAACACCGCAGCTCACGGCAATGCCTGATCCCCAACTCACGGCAATGTCCGATCCCCAACTCACCAAGAAAGGCCAGGGATCCAAACCATGGCCTCGTGGATACTAGGTGGGTTTGTTAGCACTGAGCCACAATGGGGACACTGTGCATTTTTAACTGCTTAAAAGACTATCTGGATGCCCACAGGTAACTTGTAAGTCTTAACATGTTTAAAACTGTACATTATATTTTATCTTAAAACTAGTTCTTCTAGTCGCTTTTTTTTGCTTTTTAGGGCCACACCCACAGCATATAGAGGTTCCCAGGCTAGGGGTCAAATTGGAGCTACAGCTGCTGGCCTACACCACAGCCACAGCAATGCCAGATCTGAGCTATGTCTGCGACCTACACCACAGCTCATGGCAACGCCGGATCCTTAACCCACTGAGCAAGGCCGGGGATTGAACCTGCAACCTCATGGTTCCTAGTCAGATTTGTTTCTGCTGATCCATGACAGGTCCTCCGGTTCTTCTATTTCTATAGCTGTATTTCCACTAACAGCATGGCCACCTAGCCTGTCTTCCAAGCTAGACCATGGCATCTTTCACATTCACTTCCACATGGAAATTAGCAAGATTCTATCTCAAAATGCCTTTTGAATGGAAGCCCTTTTGCTTAGTTACCTCAGGGAAACCTTTATTATTTCTTACCTGGAGTACTGGAATATCTCCTATCTGTTCTTTAAAGAGTTCTTCTTTTTTGGTCCACCCCTCACACTGCTCCCAGAGTGACAAACTTCATTATTATATACATTTCTCTGCATAACACCTTCTCTGGCTTTCTACTGCCTACAGGGTGAAGTTCAGACCCCTTAGGGGTACATACAAGGCCCTTAACAACCGAACTCTTTTGACTCGGAAACCTCCTTCTGCCTATCCTATGTGTCGGCCATCCAAAGTTTTTGCTGTTCTAGAACCTGCCACAGAATACCGAGAGTACCGTGTCTGTGTGACTTTGTACACATGATCTGCTGTTCCTAGAATGCAACTCATTCATTGATCCAGTAGACTCAGGCATGGGAGACAGCCCATTGCTCTTGCTCCCACAGCAATTCCAGGTCTGAAGGGTCACAGATATCCAGGAAAGTAAGCAAAAGCTATATACGCAGCAATACAGACTAGTACATGAATATCTAAGACATTTATCATTATCCAGGAGGTCAGGGAGGATATCTTTGTGAAAGTGACAGCTAAGTGGAGCCCTAGGGAGAAGGTCAGATGAGGAAAAGCAGAAAAATGTTCCAGGCAAGGAAATGCTTACTGAAGTCAAGAGCGTGTGTGACAGTTCAGTATTGTTAAAGTTGAAACCAGGGCAAGAGTAGCAGGAGAGGCAAGATCCCCTCTTGGGGGGTATGTTAGGTGGTGTCGGGAAGACTTGGCTGAAATAGCATCTCCATGTCTTCCCTGACTCTCCGAGGCAGATCTGGTTGCTAACATATCCTTGTTCCCACAGTCCTTTGCTTACTCATCCTTTGCTAATCACTACTCTCCGTTATACTTCTTTTTGCAGATACATGTCTCCCTCCTTCTCTGCAAATCAATAAGCTTCCTGAGATGTCAGGAACAGTATCTTACCTGTCACTGTATCCGCAGTTCAATGAAGAGTATTTGGAAAATATTAGGTGTTCGTATTTGTTGAATTAATGATGGATTAATTAATGAGACCTGATAGAAAGGCAGGTCTATGTCTAGGTGGAAAAATAACCTCTCATGAGACTAAACTCCAGATCACCATCAGCCTTGGTCAAGACTGGCTTGGGTTTGGTGTTGGGGGAAGGATGCAAGCCTGAATCTGTAGGCTAAAGGGTATCACGTGACTGTACTGAAAGAAGTTCAGAAAAGCTGAAAATGACTATTCAGGAGTTCCCATTCTGGCGTGCACTTTAAAATTACCTGGGGTACGTTTAAAATTTATTTATTTATTCATCCTCCACATTTTATTGAGATATAATTGACATGTAACGCTATACTGATTTAAGGTGTATAACACAATGATACATGCATATGGCAAAATGATTGTTAGGATAAGTTATTCACGCCTGAGATTCACCCAAATCGATTGAATATATGGAACTGTGGTTCTTAACCTCAGCTGCAAACTGCAATTACCTAGGGAGCTTTAACAACCGTGGACGTCTGGGTCTCACCCCAGAGACGCCAGTGTGACTGGTGTAAGCTGGGGCCCGAGCATGGGGCTTCTGGACGGCCTCGAGGTGACCCTGGAGTACAGCCATGGCTGAGGAGCAGTGGCCTATGTGACAGGGTTTTAGAGCCCTGTGTGACTCACAGGTGCATGGAGGGTTGAGAGCCGCTGCTAGAAATGAATGGTTCTAAAGCATGCGTGTATCTCAGAACCACCGGGGGAAATGCATTAAAATGTAGGCTCCTGACCCCCTCTACCCCCATGTGAGGGACATGGGTTCAGGAGGTCTGAGAGTAAGGTCCAGGCATTTGCCCTTTAAACAACTGAATGATTTGAATCAAGTGATTCCAGCTGTTTCACAGTTCCCATGGTAAACAAAATGACAGTGCAGATTTCTTTCGGCCCCAGCATTCCAGAAACGTCTGCCTGTCTTCCACCCTTCTCCGATGCCTTGTGTAACAGGATACGGAATGGGGTTCTCCTCAGAGTCTCAGAAATGACTGCTCAAAGTCCATGACTGAAAGTCATCAGTGCTAAGTACCAGCCCATCCTCAATCACTACCCCTAGCAAAGGCTGCTCACCTGAACCTCCTGTGGATTTTTAAAACCACCCTGCTTCCTCAGACCAATTAAATCAAAGCAGATTTGTGGCTGCCAAGGGGGAAGGGGAGGGAGTGGGGTGGACTGGGAGCTCGGGGTTAATAGATACAAACTATTGCCTTTGGAATGGATTAGCCATGAGATCCTGCTGTGTAGCACTGGGAACTATGTCCAGTCACTTATGATGGAGCATGAGAATGGGAGAAAATAGAATGTGTACATGTGTGTGTAACTGGGTCACCTTGCTGTACAGTAGGAAAAAAATGTATTGGGGGAATAACTATTAATAATAATAATAAATTCTAAACACAAGAACCTGTCACCAGGCTTTCAGTTTGTTTTTAAGCCTCCAGATGATTCCTATGACCATCCAAAGTTGAGAAATAATTTTTAAAAAAAGAGCTAAGAAACTAGACACGCTCCACCCTATTAAGACACGAAAGGCTGGGTCAGCCCTGTTACATCATACCACAGGCATTTTCCAGTCCTTATTAAGAGGTGATTGTGAGAGGAAAGAAAATTCACGGGGAACTGTCAGGTCATTAACTTTGGACAGAACACTAGGTCTTGTGCTCGTCTTCCATGAACTGGGTGAGAAGTGTTCCAATAGAACCAACTGGAGCCACTGGGAGGCTGTCTGCAGAGGCAGACCAGAATCCCTCTCCCGGTCACAGAGGCAGTGGACATGGTGACCTGTCCGCCCTCTGCGCCCATCTGATCAGAGAGAGAGGACTGAAGAGCAGTGGCACTAGAGCATGAACCACTCTGCTGGTACCTACCTGCAGGGATCTAGCAGCGTAAGGTCATCAGCTGTATAGCAGCTGGCAGAAGCCAAAAGAAGTCTAAGAACCAAGACTGGAAGAGATTAGCTCCCGCCATCCCAGGCCTGGTTGGTGCAACAAAGATGTGATAAGTGATAACTTGGATGTCAGATTGGGGTTTAAAATGAAATTGTGATTCCCTTCAGCTCTATAAAAGTACCAGAAATCTGCAAGGCCGAGATCTGGAAGGAAGCCAAAGAAGCCTCTGAGTGTGGGAGCTACTTGTTCTTAAAATGACTGCAACAGGAGTTCCCGTTGTGACTCAGCAGTAACAAACCCGCCTGGCATCCATGAGGCTATGGGTTCAATCCCTGGACTCACTCAGTGTCTTAGGGATCCAGTGTTGCCATGGGCTGTGGTGCAGGTCGCAGATGTGGCTCAGATCCTGCACGGCTGTGGCTGCGGCATAAGCCGGCAGCTTTAACTCCAATTTGACCCCTAGCCTGGGAACTTCCATATACCAAGGGTGCAGCCCTAAAAAGAAAAGAAAAAAGGACTGCAATAGAGTGTGAGTAGCTTATTTATGAATCCCCTTGAGGTTTTTACTGAGAACCTCCTCACACTTATTTTATGAAACCATGCTATAAAATTTGGTGACTAATACAGAAGTCTGGATTTACCAGGAAAGCTCAGGTTAGAAGGCATCTTAGAGAAGGACGGAGGCGGCTGCTGGACAAATGCAATGAAAGGAAGAAGATCTACAATGTTTTCCTGAAGTGGCCTCTTCCGCTTGCCTGCCAGCTCTCAAGTTCATGCCTCTACCACCTATCCCATTATCTAAGCAAAACACCTGGGAATTCCCTTGGCCCTCACACCCTCTGCATCCTGTGCATCTTCCCTTCTAAAGGCCACCCTCACAATAAATGTCTTTAATATCTATAAAGCAGGTGTCACCGTGTGCCAGGAGCTCTACACCTCTGAACCCATTTTATCCTATAACAACCTCATGTGTTGCTCAATCTCCACATTTTACAGTGAAAACACTGAGGCTTACCCGGACACAAGTATCGCATTAACAAGCAGGAGATCTGGGTTTGGAGTCTGGATCTAAGTGATCCTAAACCCTGCACCTTTTATTTTTCTTCCAACAAAAGTTTTCCTTTTAGTGGCTTTCTCCCTCAACATTCAGTGCTTTTATAATAGCCCTGTGCTCTGCAGGCTTTCTTGGTCAGAGGCTGAGCTCTTAATCTTCCCTTTCTCAGTAGATTAACCTGTATTCCATTCACCAGTATACCTCTCTCAGGTACTAGTTGGTGATCATCATTTATCAGTAGATAATACATGATACGATATTTAAATGATGGGGAAGAGTGTTTCTCAGCCTTGGTCACCCACTGGAATCACAGAGGTGAACTGAAAAGAACAAAAAACAAAAACCCTAACCAGATACCGTCATCCTACCAGCATATATTTCTGATATAAATGTTCTAGGATGTGGCTTGGGCATCAAGATCTTCAGAGCTCCTCAGTGATACAATGTGTGGCCATGTTGAGCATCCCTGATACGGCCTCTCGAGGTGCACCTGCGGGGATTCTAATAACAATGTTATCTGTAACACTAATTGCTGTCCCAGATGGTGTTTAGTATGGCACGATTTCTACACATTTTACCTCTCTTAGCACGACGCACTTAGCATTTTACAGAAAAGGAAACTGAAACCCATCAAGGTAAAATTACTTCTCCAGGGAAAAAGCTAGTAAGATGCAGAGTTAGGATTTGAATCCTGGCAACATGACTCTAGAGTCTGGATGACATTTGACACATGGGATCCATCTGCACTTCCTCTCCAAGGCTGGGAACAGAGATTAAGCTAATCTGATCAACAAATGCTTGCTGAAAGCAGTGGTTCTTAAATTTTGGTCAACAAAAAAATTTAACCTTGGACCATTTATTAAAAATTGAGATTAAAAAAAAAAAGAAGCTGAGGGTGAAGCTTTGAAATCTACTCTTTTAGTAGTCATCTCGGATGGTGCTGATGCAGGAAGCGGTTCACAAATGCACTTTACAGGTTACTGATAGTTTAATATGTGAGCCAGAACAAAGTGAGTTAATGGCCATCATTTATTCCGTGTTTACTTGCCTTACTTAGATCATCTTATAAAATCCTCACAAATATATAAAAAGATTACTGTTTCCATTATACAGTTAAAAGAAAAAAAAAAACCCTAGATAGATGAATTATCTGGCTTAAGGCTATACAACTAGTAAATGGTAGGACAAGGATTCCAAACCAGATATGTCTGACGCCAGTGCCCATGCTCTTATTTATTTCTCTATCTTGCCATGGAAAAGGGATTAGAAATAAAATAATAAAGGAATGGAAATCTTATTACTTAAATAGAGCATCATGGACCACTGCAAGCTGAGGCAAACAGATACAACACTGACCACAGTCCCGGACGATACAATACCACATGATCAGTTGAGTTTCTCACATTCTGGGAAACCACAGGGGTGAGCACATCCGAGAGCAGAGGATGAGCCTTGCCCTGGGAAGACCTCCTTCGTGACCAGGTATCGCTCCTTCCAGGTAATTTTAACAAATGCGTTCATATTGATAACATCTTCTTCACTGGAATGATCAAATCATCACCAATTGCCTCATGATCATGAAATTACACTCTTTGGAAAGATTTCCTTTAAAATAAACTGAATGTCACAACCAAAACAACCAAATACTGGAACGTAAGTAGGATGAGCTCCCAGTGATCAATTAACAGCTTCTCTTTCCGTACTGATGATTTCTTATTAACTCGGTTAACATTTAGACTGCCGAATTTGACCCATGACTCACCTGCATCTGGAACGTGGATGAGGATGGAGCTGGGTCATTTAAGGCACTAATTCCACAAAAATTTATTGAGTACTGGGGCAAACAATATGAGTTACTGCCCCAACGTCATCTAAAAGCCTCATGTTCCTTGCATTCTTCTACTACAGAAGCTGAGAAGCGAATATACTTCTATTTCCAGACTCTTGTGTCATTTGGCCAAGTTGTTTAAGGGTAAAGTCACTGGGTACGGATTCCAGGAAGGCTTTTTAAGTGACCAAACTGCTGGCCTCTGCGTCAGCATTTTGGTCCTTGCGCCCCTCCCTTTCCTCGTTCTCCCGCCAGCCTTACGTGTGCCTGGAGGTGAGTCAGCCATTTGGTCATGGGCTAAAGCAGGTGGGGTGAGAAGAAGGATGGGGCCTTGCCCTTGATGTCATCACTGAGCTGTGCCCTGACCTTCAACTGTGCAACCCCACGATTCTTGTCTACGTGGCAAACCTATGCTCTACTACTTGGTTCTCTATGACTTACTGCTTAGTACAAACAAACTGACATAAGAGGACATGACTTTAAAGGCATTATACTGGGTTGCAGGGATAAGGAGTTAGTTGACGTGATTGAGAAACTACAGTCCTTTGATTAAGACAGTCACGGAAAGCCTCCCTGAGAAGGCCACAATGGACTAAGACCTGAGTACTGACAAGGAGCTCTATGTAAATCCAAAGGAGAAACATCCAGACACAAAGAAAAGCAAGGGCAGAGGCCCTGGGCTGAGGGCAGCAGGCCTACGGAGAGGAAAACAGGCAAAACCTGGGTCAGTGGAACCCAGAGTGTGAGGCAGAGACAAAGAGCAACAATGGTGTGGCTGGTAAACGATTAACAGTCAGGCCTCCAAAACGCAGGGACAAAACAGAAAAAGCCTGTCTTTGTCACATTTTCTAATTTCCACAGCGTAAATACTCCCACCATGGCCAGTTTCAAGCTACCAAGGGGACGCCGCTGACTTGCAAAATTCTCAACTACAGGCAGTCCGATCTGCCAAGGCAGAAAGGACTAACTCCAATCCACCCTGCAGAGGAAACAAAGTTTGAGAAGGGGGACAAGACTTGGGCAAAGATTTTCTTTCACAGGAAGGTCATATTATACTGCAGGGTACTTACCGCAGAAAAAAGCCATTGGAGAGGTTTCAGCAGAAGAATGCTATGCTTTGTTTCACATTTAATAAACAGCACTATGACTGCTCTGTGAAATATGGTTGTGAACCACAGGTACACACAGGAAACCAATTAAGAAGAAGGCTGTTCCAGTGGCCTTGGTAGGAAATGGTGGAAGTTTAGACTAAACAGCAGCAGTGGGGCTGGCACAACGTGGGCAGCACAGGTGGGGAGAAGAGTCAGTACCCTGGCGGGCGGGGGGTACAGCTGTATGACGAGGTCTCTACAGAACATCGCTCCAGCAGAAAAGGAAGGGTTTGTGAATACAGTCATCTGCCTCAGCCTGTGTCATCAATAATTGTGGCTGCTACTTTTACTCATACAACCAAATGGTGTCAACAAATTTAATAAGTAATAAGAATAAAGGTAGGACAAGAGTTCCCGTCGTGGATCAGTGGTAACGACCCTGACAGGTATCCATGAGGACGCAGGTTCGAGCTCTGGCCTCGCTCAGTGGGTTAAGGATTCAGCGTTGCCGTGAGCTTCCGTGTGGGTCGCAGATGCGGCTCAGATCGGGTGTTGCTGAGGCTGTGGCATAGGCTCCCATTCAAGCCCTAGCCTGGGAACGTTCACAGGCCATGGGTGCAACCCTAAAAAGACAAAAAAAGAATAAGAGGCAAAGTCTCACCCTGAAGACAAAACTGTTTTAAAAGGAAAGAGGAAGAGACCCTTTCTCCTGTTACTCTCTTCCTGTCCATACAGCATCTGTCCATTCTGGGTCCGCAAGCGGTTCCATAAAGCGTTTTACCACCACACTGAGCGGCTAGAGAATATGGACAAAAACCTCAAGGTCAGAGACCTGGGAACTGCAACAATGTGGAAATACTGATTTTATACAGTTACCAGGGATCTCAATGCGAATATAATTACGATGAGATCTTCATAAGGCGTGCCAGGCACACGTGCCCCATGTGCCATCTACTCCATCTTTTCTTCTAACCCGTTCCTTCTGTGAGTCCTGACTTCCTGTTCTATTAGTAACAACGTTTGAAGAGGAAATGTGAAATCAGAGAAATGGAATTACGCTACTCAAATTTGATACGGTGACCGGATGCCCTCTTTTTAGACATACTAATACCTGAGCAACAAAGTGTAAGTAAAATTGCTCTGGACAGCTAAACCTAGCCACAAGTCAGGATTTCACACACAGTGTTGGAAGAAGACATTTTATTTATTTATTTTTTTTTTTTGTCTTTTTGCTATTTCTTTGGGCCGCTCCCGCGGCATATGGAGGTTCCCAGGCTAGGGGTCGAATCGGAGCTGTAGCCACCAGCCTACGCCAGAGCCACAGCAACGAGGGATCCGAGCCGCGTCTGCAACCTACACCACAGCTCACGGCAACGCCGGATCCTTAACCCACTGAGCAAGGCCAGGGACCGAACCCGCAACCTCATGGTTCCTAGTCGGATTCGTTAACCACTGCGCCATGACGGGAACTCCAAGACTACATTTTAAATAGTGTATGTGAAATATTGACTTACTTTCGCCTCACAATATGTCTAAAAATTGGACCAAAGAATGCTCGGTTTAAAAATCTAATGCTGTACAACACAGCATGTGCACCAACAAACAAAAATAAATGGCCAATAGTGCTTTCCACTGCATTGCTGTGAAACGAAAGGAAACTGTCAGAGTTCCCACTGTGGTTCAGCAGTAGTGAACCCGACTAGCATCCATGACAATTGTGAGTCCGATCCCCAGCATTGCTGTGGCTGTGGTGTAGGCCAGAAGCTGCAGCTAGATTCAGCCCCCAGCCTGGGAACGTCCATGTGCCGCAGGTGCAGCCCTAAAAAGGAGAAGAAACTGTCAGTTTACAAGTTCCTGCCGAGACACGATAAGCCACGAGTCCTTCTCAGCTGATACTCATCTCTACCTGGACCCACCCACAACCTGCCCCGTTTCTTAAATGCGGACTGATAAGTAAAACCTAGGAAGAAGCACCTCAATTTAAATATGCTCGAATTAAAAGCTTTACTTCCGATGCTGTTAAATACAATTCCACTTTATGCTTATTTTCAAAAGTTGACTGACTTCTTCCTGGGATTTGGGATGACATTGAAGTACACCACAAAAATGAAGTTTGACAATATTAGAATTTTTAAATAGTGAATTTATAGAACAAAAAATCTTAGCCCAGACTCTGCTCCAAGGGTTTGTCAAAACCTACTGCAATCAGAACACTTTTGTGTGTGTGTGTATGTGCGTGTATGTGTCTTTTTGCCTTTTTTAGGGCCGATTCTGTGGCATATGGAGGTTCCCAGGCTAGGGGTCAAATCAGAGCTGTAGCCACCAGCCTACACCACAGCTCACGGCAATGCCAGATCCTTAACCCACGGAGCAAGGCCAGGGATCGAACCCGCAACCTCATGGTTCCTAGTCAGATTCCTTAACCACTGCACGACGATGGGAACTCCCAGAACACTTTAAGCTACAAAATGAAAAGGTGTAGTTGCTAAGAGATTCTCTGCAGTGGTAGGTGCCTGTTTCATCTGATTACTTACACAATAAACAAATCTTGAGGTATACAAAGCTTAGGCCATGGCTTACTCTGTTAAACAATCCCTGTTATGTGGCTGGAATGAATAATGTGTCCCCAGTTTTTCTAGGAACTATATTCAGCATTTTCTTCTTTTTCTTTTCTTCTTTCCTTCCTTTTTTTTTTAAACTCATCTAATTTTCCCAAGCAGCTATAACTGAAGCTTGATTTGCTTACCATCACCTGAGACCTCAGAAAATCAAGTTACAACTTCCTTTTTGCTTCATCTTTCTGTTCTAGCTATTATATTTGATGTCTTTCCCTTCTATATTTTCACTTCACTTTTCTTTTTAATCTTGCACCCATGTCTTCACATAATGACAGCCAACTGTAACCTTATTCCTAATGAGAACGACATTAGCTCATCTCATTTTTTTATTTCCAGCCTTCTTGGCATCCATGCAAATAAACACCTGACTTGATCATGTTTGGGGAATCTACGAGGAATCAGACCCGGCCGAAATGTGATCTGTTTTTGCATGTCTGAAAGAAACTGAACAATCTACTTGCCCTCTTTTATGCTAAATACTAAAACATCTGTGTCCTATTAATTTTGTATACTCCACTGTATCAAAACAGAATCATGACAATTGTAGGTACTTAAAAACTAACTGTTGAATAAAACTGACTATATGAAATTAAATGTTATATTAAGTATTTGTCTTCACTAGTTACAATATTATATTAAGTCTGATTTGAGAAGATTTAAATTTCTTATAAAATGTGAACTCTGAGAAAATGAGGATTTAAGGGATTGGACTCCATATTTTTGTAATGATCAAATTTAGTCTTCTACAAGTGAGTGGACGAAGAACCATGGGTATGACTTGGAAAGTGGATCAGGGTTTATTTTAGCATTCAGGAAAACGATTATTTTACATTCTCTGGGAGGTGCAAATTGTTTCTGAGATTTCTTAGAAAATTAATGGGCGCTTCTTCATTAGCCAATTAAGTACTGGGATAGCTGCAGGAATACTACTGCCATACAGATTCAAAATGCAATACCTCCAAAGTGCATCACCAGCCACGGCCTGTCCGTTCACACTCCCCCTTCCAGGCACTTCACCTACGGCCTCAGCTGATTTTAGACGCCGTTGGCTGAAAGAACAAACACACCTTTCACAGAGCTTTAATTTAACGTTAAACTGAAATCTATGCATTTTGCCTTTCCTTCCATAACTCCTTATCTGTCCAATGTTTTCTCAATAAAAGTTAGTTAAATAATTGCTGTCTGGTATTTTAAAATACTAGACACAAAATGATACGGATTGTAAGGGTATTTCCCTGACAGTGCATTAAAAATAACCAAACTTTTATTGTACATTGGTTCGTGATTCCACCTGTGCCTAACGTCAAATTGGAGTTTTTTTCCCCCTGGTAATTATTACTAACACATCCTAATTCCCTTTTTCATGGTGCTCAGGAAATTGGAAGGAGAAGATTTTATCAAGAAATTGCTGAAGAGACACCCAATCAAGTTGGATGTTTTCAAAGAGCTCATTATAAAGAAACCTTACAAATTGAACATTTCGTGTTTCAAATATCTCCTATACTAGAGAACGGATGAATGTTTTTATCTAAACTGACACTTTGATATATTATTCTGCTATCAAGCTACTTAATAATATGTTTCCTCTGTTACCTCATCACTACTGTATCATCCTGTCATTTGGTTTCTTAGTTACTCTGAGAATTGTAAGGTGAGGTTAGTGCAGTGCTATCTACGTCTTTAAAAGATGATTAGAGGACAAAGCGAAGCTCTGTGTTTGCAGAAACCTGTGGTGAGCGGTTGTTGAAAACATGACTACTATCCAGCTGTACAAAAGATGATTTAAAATTCCCAGTGAAAATCATGAAATAATGAGTTTCTGCTCATTACATTAGATTTCCTGGGGCTGCTTTCCATTGATGTTCCTTTCATAAACCAAATTTTTGGAATAGAGAAGGAAAAAGAATTGTCTAGTAAATTATTTCATTTGTATAGCAAACTAATAGTAACTAACAGAGGCGTTACTTGGCCGTAAGTACAGCTATACGATGTATTGATAAATTTAGAGATTACAAAAAACAAACCTGAATACTTTTTTCACCTAATTATAAAATAAATTCACTCCTTAGAGAGGTTTATAGAGTAAATACTAAATTCAGGCCTATGCTTTAGATATTTTTCTTTGTTGAAAAAACATTTTTATTTATGTAATCAAGACTATCACTAATCACGCCTTCTAAAATTAAAACTAAAACTTTCAAAGATGATTCAAAATAATCTAACTTTAGCATAAGATTTCAGGAGCTATTTCATTTTCTCTAAATCCTAAAATCCATTCTTTTACTAAGATTTTAACCAGGAGTATAATGGCGATTTCATTTCTTTTAAAATCTTAGTTTTATCGTTTGTTTGTTTGTTTCTTTGTCTTGCCTTTTCTAGGGCCACACCCGAGGCATATGGAGGTTTCCAGGCTAGGGGTCGAATCGGAGCTGTACCGCCGGCCTGTGCCAGAGCCACAGCAACGCCTGATCTGAGCTGCTTCTGTGACCTGAACTACAGCTCATGGCAACGCCAGATCCTTAACCCACTGAGCGAGGCCAGGGATCAAACCCGCAACCTCCTGATTCCTAGTCAGATTTGTTAACCACTGTGCCACGATGGGAACTCCTAAAATTTTAATTTTATCATAATCATTTTGTCATCAGATCAGCTTTTACATTATGATTAACTGAATTCTATCTCGTATTTTACTTACTGACTTACCAAGTATTTTTCCATTAATTTTAACATGCTCTGGCATAGTTAAAATATTTTAGGAGTATCTGTTATTTGAAGAACACATCTTTGTACATTCACCAAAACCTGGATCTTTCTTATCAAAGATAAAAGTTTTAGCTTTTCGATTTCTTGTTATTGGGCTTTTCTGATTTTCCACCACCTCATGGTCAATTTTAAGCATGTCTATGGTCCTACAATGTACATTTCATCTTAATTTTCATTTTTTTTGCTTAAAATTTGTATAGTACTTCATCTTTTAAAAATTTCAGTATCCATAGCTATGTTCTAGTTCTCATTTCAACATAAATATCACTGCTCTTCCATTGACCAACTTTGAAAATATATTCATTTTATTGGTCTTTTCAAAGACATAGCATTTGATTTAATTAAACATATTTTGTTTCATTGTCATTTATTTAGTAATACCTGCTTTCACCCATACTATTTCCTTCTTTATCAGTTACTTAGATTTATGCGTGTGTGTGTTTTAATGACCCTACTTTTTTCTCAGACTACCACTGCAGCAACATTTTGCTTCTTTTGATCATTTCTTTGTAGTCGACCAATGAATTTTGATTTGTGAAAGTAATTACTGCTTAGAGCAAAATGTTTTCCAAGAGAAAGTTTTTAAGAGGATTATACTTTACTTTCTGATCCTGTCATATATTGATCAGAGAAAATTGCTTGTGTAAATTCTCATTTTGGATTTCAACATTTTTGGAGCCATACATGGCAAATATTCCACAGATGGTTGTAAATAATAAATACAGATACTGACATATGTAAAATGTGTGGCTCCAGCTTAAGCGATTTACTGAAAGTTCAAATAGTCTTACTTCTCACTGTCTATTTATCAGCAGTCAATTTCTGAGGAAGTTGGATTAATTGCTAATTGCTCCCGCTAACAGTTTCTGCCCCATGAACATGTACTGCTGAACTCTTCCTAGGCATGGAAAGGTTTAGGATCCTACGAGATTCTTAGGAATGTTACTCTATGAATATCATGCTTCGTCACGTTTATTTTGGCTTGAATTCCACTTTAACGGTTATTTTTAATACGATTTAATATTTTCATTCCAACTTTCCCCTGGTTTTGCATCTCCCACCTCTTTTTTCAAACTTTCTCTTTTTGATTGTCTCTCTTTCATATCAGCTTAGTATTTTCTTGATTTTCTCTGATATTTATTTGTTAAAGCATGTATTCTGTTTATTCTCTGAATTCTTTCTCTGAAGTCATTTTTTTTGAGACAGGTACTTTTATAAAAACGGTCATTCTCAAAGAGTGATTTTTGTTTGTTTGTTTTTACTTAATATTTAACTTTAGGATTTAGAAGTTCTGGGAGACGAAGTCTGCAGGCTGGGTTATAGACTACAGATGAGGAGTTCATTTTAAAATTCACCAACAAATCATTTACTTGGGTAAAAACAGATGCTACAACTTCATATTAAATTAAAATAACAATATTTTCCTGTCAGATGAAAAGATTTAATCCCATAGACCTCTAGATGTCCTTAAAATTATACTTGTCCCTTTTCTTGTTCGTGACTCATTAGGATCTAAATGATTCAAACTAAACAGGCAAATGCAATAAACCTGACACGACTTGTTCAACAGAGTCTTAAAAGTATGCTAAAAAGCAGGGTTTTGTTCCATTTGAGAGAAGATTAAATAAAATAAGCTTAGCTTTGTTTTATCTTTTGAATAAGATAATATCCCAATCCTTAAATCTGAGTATGATTCACACTTTAAAATGCAAAACAAATTACTCATACATAAACAAGTTTAATTTGAAAGGCATTATTTTTCAAGTGGTATTAACATAAGCTGCTCCTGTCATAATTTACTGAGTAGTTTTATCTTATTTTAGTGACACCTACACTGAATATCCTAACTCAGGTGCAAGAACTTCATCACATTATGATAATGCTTTTAACACATTTATTTTTGCTACATTTATCAAGGGTTTCTCTGACAGGTGAGGAAAAGGATGACCAGTGTCTCTCTTAGGGATCCCTTGTCTTCTATACGCATCTCAATGTCAACCCTTAATTGATGCATATAAACAATGCAACAGAGGAAATTGCGCTGGTTTATAAGCACTGATAGATGGAGCCTATTTTTACCTGACGTTTCAATGACAGAATGGCAGTTCAAAGGCCATCGAAGTTTGAAAGCAGTGACTGAGAAAAGCACACTGTTTACCTGAAAATCACTGTGTATTGAACGAAATTACATCCTTCTTTTGTACAGGGGGTAGATGGCTGTCACATTCCAGGAACATTTTAAACTAAATTCAATATGAAATCAACATGGTTATTTTTACCATGACTCTGAGATCTTCTTTAAAAATGCATGCTATAGGAATATATATGTATGTATTAGATATGTGTATGTGTGTTATTGACTAGTTCTTAAAAGTTACTCAAGCCAGTTTCCTGAGAAGGGCAAAAAGAAACCCTTTGTATGAGTTGAACCACTATTATACCAGGCAATAAGTCGGAAAATTCAAATAAGCATTTTAAGAACTCCAACATATAAGTATTATTTCATTCCAAGAAAAAATACGAATTAAAAATGAGGGGTTTGTGGTGAAAAAAATCAGAACTAATTAGTTTTATTTGCAATTAAAATATCAAAGAATTCACATGACAGGCTCTGAGTTGAAGAAAACACAGGTGCCTAATTCCCAAACTACAAAAAACAATAGAAAGGTGACCATCTGGGGAGAGCTGGCTGACTTAATTTTCCTAGGAGCTCACCGTCTGCTCCATCATTTTCTTCCAAACTCTACATTCTGACCTTGAAAATGCAGCTACATTTTTTGATACATGCATTTCCTCCTAAACCTAAATGCAGGCAGATTTCATTATGCAAAGGATATTAAGACAACAGAGGACATACTGTGTTGTCTTTTATTTCATCTCAGTTTTCTACTTTTTAAAGGTTTTATTTCTCATGGTGATGCTTTCTCAGCCATTCTATAAATTCCTACACTTTCCATGATACACCTGCACATGACAAGGACAGCTCTGAGAAACAAGTGCTGCTTTGAGAGCCGTTCAAGAAGGCCCCAAAGGCAGACCTCTGAGAATGTCAAGGAAGAGACTTGGAAACCTAGGAATCCCGATGTGGACAAAATGGACCGTTACAGGAAGGATGACAAGGCTAAAACCGTGAGCAATTCCTGGCTTGTCACCACACACTGATTGCCCAAGTATGCCGAGGACGTTGGGATGCACCTTACTGACCTGGGGAATTAACACACTGAGCATAAAAACAGCTTTTCCAGTGGGGATATATATACCTATCCATCTCAGTCTGAATTCTAAAAATGATGCTCATTTGCAAGTACTTCCTTTCAAGTACTTCTTGCAAATACTTGTCGCCCTACCTTTTCTAAAACTAGTCTTTGGCTCTGTTCCACTTTCTTTCTTTTTTTTTTTTGGAGGGGTGGAATTTGCAGCTATTGCTACCTCAAAATCTGTAATTCAGGCTCTAATCATTTCGAGATTATTCTCCTACACTACCTATAATGTCTATGCTTCTGAAATTTGTGTCCAGCCTTGAATGCTTTCCAGGTGAAAGCCTGAATTTACACTTCGTTGTTCCCCAGTCTTTTTTTTTTTTTTTCTTTTTTTATTGTCTCTTTAGGGCCGAACTTGCAGCATACGGAAGTTCCCAGGCTAGGGGTCTAATCAGAGCTATAGATGCTGGCCTACACCACAGCCACAGCAACGCAGGATCTGAGCCGCATCTGCGACCTACACCACAGCTCAGGGCAACGCTGGGTCCTTAACCCACTGAGTGAGGCCAGGGATCAAACCCTCATCCTCATGGATCTTAGTCGGGTTCATTAACCACTGAGCCATGATGGGAACTCCTCCCCTCTGCCCCTCAGCATCTTAAAGTTCTTTAAATGTTAAGCTCAGCTCATCAAGTTTGTGAACCCACATGTTCCCACTTTGACTTTTTCCTCTCCCCGTTCTCGCCGTCTGTTTGTCAATAAGGCACGTCCACTATTATCTCCTCCTTCCTTTCCATTCCCGTAACTCCTCCTCAGATTCAGGCCGGGTCGTCCAGATTACACCAAGAACACAGTCCCCAAGTGTCAAACTCTCCCAGAGACTAGGAGGGTTCCTGAAATAATGAGTTCCATGACCTGCATATTCCACACGACTTGGGGATTCACAAAGGGTGAAGAAATATCTTCAAGTTTGTTTAACCTGAAATTTGGGGAACCCAAGGATGTCCTAATCCATTGACCATGGCAGCTTTTTCAAGGTGGACCCTTGAAAAAATAAGTATCTCCCAGAGCCTCTCGTCTTCCCCATACCCTCAATCCTACAGCCAATTTTCATGGCAGCTAATAAGCATACAGCTCAGATGATTTTTCTTCCCTGCTTAAAATTTCTAAATCCTCTCCATTACCCATCAAAGTGAAGCGCCTCTATCTGTCTACAATCTGTATGTTTAATCTTACCTTTCATGACTCCGTTCATCTCTGCAGTTCACCAGATGTCCAGCCTAGGGTCTAGTGTACTGCAACTGCTCATTCTCAGACCAAATAAATCTGTTTCATCAAATATATGCATACCATCATTTAGCAATGAATCTGCCTTGTGCACACCATCCTGGTACTACGAACATCTCTTTAAAGACGACGGTTTCCTGATGCTCTCCAACCCTAAAGCAAAATCTACTTTGCTGAAGAAAAACATATTTACTTTCCTCTCTCTCCACAATGTGAAAAACTGCTGTAGACAATTAAAGCTACCTGCACTGAATATTTTTAGCAAATTCATTTGTCATTACTGCGTGATTCTCCTGAAATAAAGGTATTAGCATCAAGTGGCACTGAGCATAACTGAACCTGATGGGAATCTGGTGAGTCACTGTGGAATGATCTTATCTGTCATCTTCTTTCACCAGCGTCAAAATACATATTCTTGCTCAATTAAAAAAAAAAAGTAACATCTTTTGAAAATATTCCTAAACATTAAAAAATTGCAGGGTATAATTTAATTGAAATGGTACTTATTGGTCAAGAAATATTTCGTTGTGCATCTGCTTTGGGTCAAGCAGTGGTACCAGGCAAAAGGCAGTCAGGATTGGCACAGCTGCTGCCACAGTCTAGTTCTTACCATTCTTACAGACACAGGAGTTCCAAACGGTGCTGAGTATGAGAACTCCCTCCAGCTACTGTACTAATTCTCTGCTCCCTTGGAAAGCAAACGTCTTCCAAAAAGGTGTTCACGCTGTCTTACTGTCCTTAAAATATCGGTTCTCATCCTCTCTTGAGCCCACACAAGAAAACCTTTATCTGCTATTTCAAAATGAGGGTCAGGGCCAGCAATGGCCTTCGCACTGCTTATCACAGCAGGCCACAGGGCCACAAGAGCACCAACGCCGGATGCTCACCCTGTGAGCCCCAGTCCTCTCCCCCGGCTTCCTTTCATTGGCTTGATCACCACTGTCCTTTGGTTCTCCTCCCCTTCTCCCCTTCGAAGTGTTGTAATTGCCCAGAGCTGAGTCATCAAACATCAATGGTTCCGTCCTCCAGACGGCTTTAAATACCATCCCTGTGTTGACAATCCACAGATTTATGTCTCCATCCTGGACCTGTCCCTTGAGCTCCAGGCTTTTACAGACAGCTGCCAGCTCCAACTCTTCATTCCAGTGTCTCCCAGATATCTCAGCATGTCCCAAACCGTACTTCTCCTGGACAAAAACCCCTCCCCACGAGGCTCTTCCGAGGTCTTTCCACTCTCAGGTGAAACTTCATCTTTTCAGATTCTCAGGGCAAACACCTGAGGCATTATCCGCTGCTTCGTTTCTCCCACACCTTATTCTCAACCCTTCATCAAATCTTGCTGCGAAGTCTTCCAAGCGTGTCCAGAATTTGACTATCGAGCACGACCTTTCCTGTTACTACCCAGACCCCAAGAACCTGACCTGGGTTCTTTCAATCACTTTCTAACTAACCTCCCCGTCAATAAAGCAGAGGAAGCCCCTTCAAACTAAGCAGCCCACCTGTGGCTTCAGCGTCTTGCAGCTAAAGTCAAAGTCCTGCAAACAGCGCGCCTCGCTGCCTTAGCCAGTCCAGGGGCGCAGGACCCACCTACCTCGAGGGCCGGGTTCGGCTCCCCCAAACGTTCACGTCGCGGTCTTCCCGGAGGCAGCGGGGCCGCCCTTGGCAGCCGCAGCCACGGTGTCCGGCCTGGATTCCCCAGAGTTTTGCATGACGACCTGCGGCTCCTGCTGCTCCAGGCCTTGGCTTCCCCGACCGCCCACGGTGGCTGCACTGGACCCAGCCCCCAGGCTGTGACAACCGAACTGCCCCTCGCACGGATGCTCACCACGAGGCCAGGGCCCGCACCCCGGGGCTGGGATCCCTGGACCGAAACGCCTCCGAGGTTGGAGGAAGGGTGCGGAAGGCAAGGCCTGGCGTCCCCAGGAATCCCCGGGGCGGCCTGGCGCCACCTGGCGGCTGCTTTCGGGGCTGCACCTTCCAGACGGGGTCCTCCAGGGACCCGCCGGGGCACCTCCCACCTGGGCCCTGGCCATCCCAGAGGGAGGGGTAACGACTAAAAAGACCTCACTGGGGCCCCCCACCCGTCTCTCTTCATCTCTCTTTCTACCCTTTCCCTGGCTCACTCCGCCTCAGCCACACGGGACTCATTGCTGTGTCTGCAGTGCTTTCAGAACATTATTGCCTCGAGTCCTTTATGTTTCTTCACGGTTCCTCCGAGGAAGCACTACCTGCTCACCTGTTCAGGTCTTGTCTGCCACCCACCCCCATCTCACAAGAACACAGCCTCGTAAGACTTAAGAGTGTGTCTGTTTTATTCACTACTGCATCCCTAGGGCCTAGGGCAGGAGTTGGGACATAGGCACTCAAAAAATATTTGTTGAATGAATAATGGAGTGAATTTACAAAAGGGCATTTCATTATAATGCTATAGGAGCATAAAAAGAGGATCCAAACTAAGCTGAGGAAACAAAAAAGGAAGACCTTGAAACCCAAATGCTAAAACTACCATTGGAGGAGTTCCCGTCGTGGCTCAATGGTTAACGAATCCAACTAGGAACCATGAGGTGGCAGGTTCGATCCCTGGCCTCAATCAGTGGGTTAAGGATCCAGTGTTGCCATGAGCTTTGGTGTAGGTCACAGATGCTGCTCGGATCCTGCATTGCTGTGGCTGTGGTGTAGGCCGGCGGCTACAGCTCCGTTTCGACCCCTAGCCTGGGAACCTCCAAATGCCTCAGGAGCAGCCCTAAAAAAAGGCAAAAAGACAAAAAAAATAAAATAAAATAAAAAGACCATTGGAGTGTGCCAGGAAAAGGGAGAATGAGGATGGGAAGAGGTTTCCCACAAAAAGAACGACACTGCCAAGACCCTGCGTTGATCTATTCGTTCAACAAGTTTTCATGACATATCTGCAAGGTACCAGGCTGTGTTCTAGGCATTTGGGACATAAGGAGCCAAGGGGAACGGCTCTGTGTAAATATGCGTAGCATATGATCCGTTAATAAAATTAAGAACATGGTAAGATACACTAAGACTACTGGAAAACAAGAAACACTGAAGCGTTCAATGCAAGGAAGGACATGATCAGACAAAAAGCTCAGAAAATCAAAACCAAGCATAATCCTAACGCCCCAGTTCGTTGCTGTTTGAATACAACCAACAGCAGCTCCCCTTCCGGTTCCCCAGTCATTTCTAAGACAAGCCTGCAGCATCAGATAAAGCAAAAATGGTACTAATTTTTTTCCTGTATGTGAATACACAAAAATGGTCTTATAAATTGGTTTTCACGTTTTTCAAAATTTTAATATAATTTCATGTCATTTTATTTTTAAAAATCTCTTTTGCATTTTTTCATATTTTTCAAACTTTTTCAAATTCTCCTATTATTTCAGTGTCATATTCTTTCTTCATGGTTTCTATTTTTTATTTTATTTATGTATATATTTATTGACTTTATTTATTCATTTATTTATTTTACAGCTGCATGTGTGGCATATGGAAGTTCCCAAGCTAGGGGTCGAATGGCAACTAGAGCTGCCAGCCTGCGCCACAGCCACAGCAATGTGGGATCCGAGCCGCATCTGCAACCTACACCACAGCTCACAACAGTGCCAGATACTTAAACCACTGAGCCAGGCCAGGGACAGAACCTGCATCCTTATGGTTACTAGTCCAGTTCATTACTGCAGAGCCACAATAGGAACTCCGTCCTTATAGTTTCTATTTTGAAACTGCATTTTTAAAAATTTTATTTTATGTTTTGGCTGCCCTGCAGCAAATGGAGCTCCCAGGCCAAGGATCAGATCCAAGTCAAATTTGCAACCTAAGCCCCAGCTGCGGCAACACCAGATCCTTATTTAACCCACTGTGCCAGGCCAGGGATCGAATCTGCATGCTAGGACTCCCACTGAGCCACAGGGGGAATTCCTTAAAGGAGATTTTTAAATCACTGTAAATATACTTATTTTACAGTTTCCCGATTCTGCTCTACGAATTTCTGTCCTTTCTGCCCAAAACAAGGGCTCACTCACCTGCTGGTTTGTTGGCAGCATGGACTCATTCCGGGGTTCTTTCTCCTTCTCGCTCACTTCTAATGTTGAATTGTGAGCTCACTTTGGCAGGGATTACTTGTTCTCTGAGAAACCAACGCAGCTGGATGTTTCTTCAGAGTGCTTTCACTTTACTTCCTCTGGTCTGTCCTGGGCTAGGACTTGTTTTATATAAGTTTCTTGAGAGAAAGTTTCCTGAACCAACTGTGTGTTACATGCAGACTCCAAGCTGAGTGATGCAGTTGAGGGCATACATACAGCGAAGACCTGACATGTCACCCAGGTCCTGCTGTGCCATCAGCCATGGGGCTGAGAGCACTTGGCATCCCTTTCATCTCACCCCAGCCGCGTCTACCGATATGTCAGCTTGACACCTGTGGCCTTCCAGCCTGCATCTCCTCTTTCATTCCTGCCCGTGGAGGTTATGCTTTCTCAACTTGCAGTCTAAGGTATAGACTGGGTTGGGTTGGGTTGGGTTGGGTCTTTTGGCTGCACCCAGGGCCCAGGAAAGTTCCCGGACTAGGGATCAAATCTGAGCTGAGCTGAAACCTACACCACAGCTACGGTAATGCTGGATCTTGAACCCACTGCATCAGGACAGGGCTGGAACTTGTACTTCTGCTGCCTCAGAAACAACTCTGGATCCTTAACCTGTGGTGCAGCGGGAACTCCTACAGGTAGTTTTTTAATTGTTAGATTTTATCTAGAACATCTTGGTGTTTATAATAGGAAAGGTTCTGTGTTAGGCTCTGTCTGCCATATTACAGATTCACTCTAATTAGTCTTTAAATTGGAATTCAGTGTGAAATGTGTGCAACAACATAAAGACAGTCCACCTAACCAAACAGTTGTTCAGATGTGCAAATAAATACCAAAAATTAACCTGGCTGCAGAAATGCTTTCCACGTCTGTCTTCCCAACTAACACAATTTCTTACTCATTTATGTAGGTTAGTATAAATTATAACCCACAAAGCATGAGTTAACTTTGCAAAACAGTAAGCGAATAACTAATAGAATAACTAACAGGAATAGAAACCCATTCCAGCAGACAGTGGTGAGCCAGGCTCACACCCAGCACAGGCTCGTTCATCTGTGGCAGAAGAGACACTGGGTGCCATATAAGTGGGGAAGGAGAATTCAGCTAAAATGTTTAACAGAGAGGTGAAAGTCCCAATGTGAGCGCCCATGACAATATAAAACTTACGGGAGTGGCAAATACTCAGACAGTTTTTTTTTCCCACAAACTTTTACAGGGAGCTCGTGAGAAAGACCAGATCACAGTTGAGAGTAGAGGAAGACCCACTACGACTTGGAGATGGATAAAAGAAAAAGCCCTCTATCCCAGGAGGAAGGAGAGGGAGGCAGGAGACAATGCCAGTTCCAGCATCCTACACCCATGCTCCTAGAGGTCCCTACCACTGGGGAAGGGGCAGGGAGCTCTCCCAGGACAAGAGCCTCCAAGGACAAAGGCGGAGTTTAGTCTGGAAGATGTGGGAGAGGCAGGATCACTATGAAAGCCCCATCCTTGAGACTCAGGCACAGTGTCTTCCAGAGACCAAGGCTGGGCCAGCACAGCAGAGAAGCTCCTCTGACCCCACCACCAGGCTCATGAGTACAAGAAGCTGAAACAAGGAGGTAGATGGGTCCCAGGCCCAGCAACCTTCCTCTGTTCCCTGTGGGCAGAAACCTGCAAGATAATGATTATGGTAGGAGCAAGGAGGAGCTGCATCCTTGCTGCTTGGATAAAAGAGGCCACCTCTTTCTCCCTCTCTGGTCAAGGAGACCTCCAGAGCTACATGCCTGCAGGAAGGTCCTCAGGAGTCAGAAGCAGGAGGGGCACCACACCATCGTACGTCCTGCCAACTTCCCAGAAACCCTGACAGTGGAACTGGCTAAAAGATGTGCACGCACGGGGGAAGGGCCCCGAGTCAGACCAAACGTGGGCTCAGGGTGAGACGGGGCAAGATGACTGGCCAGAGGAGGCCTGGCCAAAGCGTGGAGAGCTCTCTTCCTCTCTTGCTCTTGCGGGTCTGTCTCTGTGTCTCCCCCTACCTCCCACCCCCACCCAAAGCCTGCCTGTGCTTTCTCCACACCACCTTCTCTCTTCTCTCCCAATAAACACTTTATTTGCCTCCCTGCTCTCAGTCTCTTTGCAGATTTCTGTCTCCAAAGGGACAAGTTCTGGGGACTTACATCAAGTGGTTGGGGTTCAGCGTTCTCACCCCAGAGTCACCCAAGAACCAAACAGCCACCTACCCCTCAGGGCATGTAGAGATCAAGGAGGGAGGCCCACTCGGGCCACCAGGGTACAAGGAAGGCTGGAAGCTGCTTAAAAGGGGAAGCAACTTAAATGGTTTCCTTGAATGTGAATATAAAGGCCAGTCTCTCTTTTCTACGTTTTAGTGCCCAAAAGCAGAGGTTGGCAGGCATTTTCTGTAAAGAGTCTGAGAGTAAATAGTCGCAGCTTTGCAGACCGCGGGATCCCCGTCACAACTCCTCTGCCACTGCAGCCTGAAAGCAGCCAGAGCCACTGTGTCAGTGCATGAGCGTGACTGTGTCCCAATAAAACTTTACTTATAATAAACATGGAACATCGAATCTAATACAATGTTCGTGTGTCACAAAATATTTTTCTTTGAGTTTTCCAACCATTGCAAATAAGGAAAAACCATTTTTAGCTCACAGGCTAGATGTGGTATGGGGGCTCTAACGTGTGAGCCCTGATGGAACTCATAATTAGCAGCAATAAATTATGGATTCGCAGCACAGATATAAAATCGCACAAATGACATGCGGGAGCAATTGGAAGGATGCTGCTTGAAGGAAGGCAGTGATAAATTATTAAAGACACACACTGTCAACCCCAGGCCTCCCGCTACAAACAATAAAAGAAAGACAGCAAACTACGCAAAGGGCTACATCAGTATTAGATCAGGAAAACACTATTTGAATAGAAGAAACCTGACTCGCCATAGCTCCTTTACATTTGGAAGATGTGCAATTTACAAATTAAAAAAAGAAAATCCCATTTTAAAAATCATCCAGGACTTCCCGTCATGGCTCGGTCATTAACAAACCCGACTGGCAACCATGAGGTTGCGGGTTCAATCCCTGGCCTCGATCAGTGGGCTGAGGATCCAGCGTTGCCGTGAACTGTGGTGCAGGTTGTAGACGTGTCTCCGATCTGGTGTTGGCGTTGCTACAGCTCTGATTCAACCCCTAGCCTGGGAACCTCCATATGCCTATGTTGAGGGTCAAAAAAAATAAAAATAAAAAATCCAGGAGAAAACTTCTAAGAAGAAAAAATTTAAATATATTTAAATAATTCCATGTATTTGAAAATAATGGAGAACCATCAAGAGAAGCAGCTTTGAAATCTTGTTAGTACACATAAAACAAAGGGGGGAAAATGAAAGAAACAGGACCAGGATGTTAGGTATACCCGAATGTGCATCTGTGTTCAGCTCACCTTGCCTATGGCTAATTTGTGCCACTACTTAGGATAGGGGATTGCTGAGGCCAAGATCACGCGATGACTGCTACACTGTCTCAGCCCAAACTGCCATCACACACATAGCCTAGACGGCTTACAAAAACAGACTTTCATTTCTCACAGTTCAAGAGGGTGGGAAGTTCAAGCTCAAGGGGCGAGCAGGCGCCAGCTTCTGAGGAGAGTCCCTGCCTGGCTTGGGGCCGTCCACCTTTCGGAGGTGCGCCCACTTGGCCAAGAAAGAGCACTAGGACCTCATCTAAACCCTCTACGTCCCGAGGGCCCACCTCCCATCCTGTCTCACTGGGGGCTTGGGATTAAACACAGGAACGGGGAAGGGAGAGACGCTTCAGTCCCCAGCAAACAAGGTCTTAATACTTTGCTACTCGAAGTTGTCCTTTGGATGCCAAACTGTCCATACTCGGAAAATGTGTGACATCAGAAGTGAGTGTCTACCTGATCCGGATACCATATGTATCTGGAGGCGTGTATCTGTCGACCTCAATTCACTAAACCAGGTCCGAAAAGCTGGAGGGATGCAGAATTTCCCTTTGAGCCATCCCAGTCAATACCACATCATCCTTTTAGGATTATGCATTGTTTTATTGCCTTTCTTGTTTGTCCTTCGCTATTCCTTTACAAAACCCCCATCTTCTAGGGAACATACGCTGTACCAAAGAAGGAAAATAAGTGGATCCTGCGTGTTCAGGTTAAAATGGTTAAAAGTGAATCATTTGGGCCTACAGGAGTAATTTTCAGTTATCCGTAAGGTTTATGCAGGTGGATCACCTCTCCCAGTTAATGCTAGGCAAATACGGCATTGCTGGGGCCACTGAAACATATTTTTTTTTTGTCTTTTTTCTCTTTTCTAAGGCCGCAACCACAGCATATGGAGGTTCCCAGGCTAGGAGTCTAATCAGAGCTGTAGCCACTGGCCTACGCCAGAGCCACAGCCACGCGGGATCCAAGCCCAGTCTGTGACCTACACCACAGCTCACGGCAGCGCTGGATCCTCAACCCACTGAGCGAGGCCAGGGATGGAACCCGCCACCTCGTGGTTCCTAGTTGGAGCGGTTAACCACTAAGCCACGACAGGAACTCCTGAAACATGTATGAAAACCTCAAGGCATTTATTTTAATGATCATGGCACACAGTGTGTGTTTGTGCCCTTCGGGACAGCTGGAGTCAACCCTGGAGGAAAAAGAGAAGCCAAAATCTTCTCTGCGTGCCTGAAACTCAGGTTCTGCTGTACTTGTCCGCTTAAAGGCAAAGATTGGAGGGAAAGGCGCCCAGGACGCCTGATCACTTTTTCCACTCCTTTCTGTGAGCCTGTCAAAATTTCAGGTCTATAAACAAGTTTTATGTGCTCCCGACAGAGCACTGAAAGGTAATGTGAATGTCACAGTCATTATCTCTCGGTTCGCAGGAGAAGGAACCGAATAACGCTCGCGCTTCCTTATGAGTCCGTACATGGGTATTTTGATCTTTTGTACTAAGCAGGTAATAACCATGATTAATAAGCACGACCATTTATGAAACACCTGCTATTTTCAAATGACGCTGCTAGACTTTTAAAATACATCACTTCAATTCGTCTCTACCAACAGGAGTATACACCCCTTTTGTGAGCGCGGCATAAAGTTCTTTCCCTTTCTTCTGGGCACCGTGCTCTCCGGGTCTGTCTGTTCTTTGAAGCCTCTGCAAGCACCTCTGTGTCTGCCCTCCCTTACAAGTTCAAGCTCCTCAAGCCTTGTTATAGACCCTGTTACAGGCCTACGCACTGGGTCTCCACAGTGTAACAAAATGATTAAGCTCAAGGCCTCGAGTATCAACCAGCCGGAGCCCCAGTCCCTTTATTTAGCATCTTTCTGCCTCGGTTCCCACATCTTCAAAATATGAATAGCATTTGCTGCAAAGATTTGCCAGCACAATGGAAGGCAAACGTGGAAAGCTCTAAGCACGGCGCCTGGCATGTAGTAGTATAATAACAGCTCAGTATATTTGAGCTGTTATTATAATACTCAAACTTTATTATCATAACTTCTCTGTTCCCTATCTGTCTTCCCTGAGATGAAGCCTCTACCCCTAGTCTTTGATTTGGCATCCGCCCATGGCCGAGTCTCATTCACTTTTCCTGGCAAGGCTAAGCGAGGGAAGGGCCCAAGGCAGGCAGCACCATACATAGAAGGCGTCATTACTCCTCCACTGAGAAGGAAAGAAATAGACTATGGAAAGAGGAAGCAGTATTCGAAGCTTCCATAGAGAGTAAGCGGCAGCATTGCCATTCAAATCCCTATCTGTCTAGATCTGAAGCTGGTACTCTCTTCATTCATTGCGCTGGGAAAAACACAGGCCCTGGGGAGAAGACGTGAGAAAAATCAGTAAGAACTGAGCGCTTACTGTGGACCTGGCAGTGTTCTAAGCCCTTGCATACGTTTTCTCAGGTGATTTTTATAGTAATCTTAAGAGGGAGAGACTCTGCTTATTTTCCATGTCATAGATGAGAAGCAAAGTGCAGAGAGAAGATACTAACAGGCCAAGGTCACAGAGCTAAGCAAGAGGCAGGCATAGGTAAGACTGAACCCAGACATCTGGCTCCAGCACCCACGCCCACGCCTGGCAAGTGTGTGCCTCTGTCAGCCTCGTGTGACGCTTCACAATTAAACAGCACCAAACAGGAGTCAGAAGGTCCCTCCTGGTTATATTTTCCGCAGTCAATTGTCTAGTACGCGTTGGATATCTGCAGATAAAGAGAAAATAAAACCCGGAACGTCGACGAAAACCCTAGTCCCTGTCCTTAAAAATGACTGAATCTAAAAGTCCATGAGAAACAACTTTTCCAATTTGTCATTCAAGTTTCACCCGTACTTTTTCCAGTAATATGGTAATAGGATGTTCACAAATTCCCGGAAGGCATCCATTCTAATTTTGAACAGAATAAATGTAGGGAAGGTTTTCTTGAATAAAAAATCTGTCATCTTACATCCTTGGCGAACTTACCTAGTTCACCCCCTGAAGCTATGCAGTATTTGAAGAAAAGACCCACTAATTTATTCAGCATACATTTGCACACTCGCCTCCAGACCCTATGATAGGCAAGAGTATACAAGCATGAAAATAAATAACTTAATACTGTTAGGGCGACAACAGAAAAAAAGTTTGTATCATGCGGAAAGTAAGTGCTCTAGTATAATTAGGAAAAACAATATTATAGGAGCACCAAGAAAAAAGTGATTTGAGGGAAAGAGGGAGCTGATGAATGTGGTGTTTATACAAGAACTTTTTGCTTTGACCTCCAGGCATCTCCAAAGGCTTCCTGCTGCTAGAGAACACCAAAATAAATACAATCTCTGCCTTGTAGAGCTCGAAGACCTGGTATCTGTCCCTGCCCCCTGGCAACAGGATGAGAATACAGTTGGCTCTCCATATCCTTAGGTCCTACATGTGTGGATTTAACCAACTGCAAATAGATGGTTGCTTTTGACTCTGCAGACGCAGAACCCAAGGATATAATGGCTAATAGTGCCACACGTTTTATATAAGGGACTTGAGCATCCTCAGGTTTTGGTAACCGCGGGGATCCCGGAACTAACTCCCCATGGATGTTGGAAGGAAGACTGCAGGACTGTAAGGATTCAGGGGAGAAATAATTCATGTTGAATGGCTATATGGGTCAGGCCTGTTCCAAGTATTTTATCCATATTAACGCCTTTAAAGTCAACTGTTCTATGAGGGCATTGCTATTTTTATCATTTGCCCTTTCGCAGACAAGAAAACAGAGTCAATAGTCTGGGAACACTGGAAATTACAGAGCTAGGAATTGGACAAGCTCAGCTTCCAACCCAGGCAGGCTGGCTCTCTCGCGTGCATGTGTTACCTGCCATACCAAATCATCCCCGCCTCAGCCCAGCGCGGAATCACCACAACCTGACTGAGGCAGAGGGCCTGTTTGAGGCTTTCAAGGTGGCTGAGTGGGGTTCAGGGGGGCAGTGTGGCTCCCTTTTCCTGATGAATGCATGAATCAATGAGGGAAGACTGCATTCATTTTCACTAAAATTTATCTCCTGTATTGTAACCTATCCAAGCTAGGTATAAGCTGTTTTTTTGTTTGTTTTGTTTTTTGTTTTTTTTTTTTTTACGGCCGTACCCACAGCATATGGAGGTTCCAAGACTAGGGGTCTAATTGGAGCTACAGCTGTCGGCCTACACCACAGCCACAGCAATGCCAGATCCTTAACCCACTGAGCGAGGCCAGGGATCAAACCCGAAACCTCACGGTTCCTAGTCAGATTCGTTTCCGCTGCGCCATAACGGCAACTCCTAGGTATAATTTTTTAAAAATAATTATCTTTAAGAGACTTTGGCAAACGTCTTTTATTGAAAAACAGCATTACACTCTTATTATACATTAAAAAATACCTAAACTTGTGAGCTTAACTGGCTATTAAACTTAAACATTATATGTGTTTAACTTTGAGGTGTTGCTATCATATCATGGTTTTTTTCCTCTATTTGGTATAAGAAATTGACTTAAGACCAGTGAATAACGGATATGGTCTTTAAATTTTCTCTATAAATTTGTTATTTATATTTAATTGAGACATAGTTAATTTACAATGTCGTGTTAGTTTATATATACTCCTTTCCAGATTCTTTTCCATTATAGTTTATTACAGGACATGGAATACAGTTCCCTGTGCGATGCAGTAGGACCAGGTTGTTTATCTGTCTTATATACAGTAGTTTGTGTCTGTTAATCCCAACCTCTAAGCTAGGTATAGTTTTAGAAACTGATTTGGTTGGCCAAATTTGTTGCTATTCTTCCTAGCTCTATGTCGCCAGTAAAAAAATCCTCTAGGCATTATTTTGCACGCATCCAAAATATTGGGAACCATGTTAAACAGGAGAGAGAACCGAGCTGCCTTGGAATTGGGTTCTAACCAGCAGAAGTCCCAGAGTGCAATCAAGCACGTCACATCCCTTACCCTTTGCACAAGGCTTCTACGAAAGGTGTGATGTCATGAGTACACAGGACTGCTACAGCACACCCCTGAAATTTGCAAAGACCTATCCTGAAAGATGCCACGTAGGCTCTGCCGGATCACCACGTTCTTTCTCAAGTGCCAGTATCACATCCTTCTTATTAGTACATGCGATTGTTCTTCCAGGCGGCAACAAGTAGATTGGTCTATGGTTTCCCAAACCATCGTCAGCACCTTCCTGGAAGCCAGGACATGTGTCCATCAGCAATCATTGCTCTTTGACGACTTTCCTCAAAACGCACTTTGAGCCTCTCTCAGCCATACTCCCAAACTCAGCCGCGTTTTGATGGAGTTTTCTCCCCATCTAACTTGGGGGTCTAAATTTTATTGCCATTCTGTGATTCCCATTATCCTATCCTTTTTTCCTTTTTGGATGAAAGATGATGCTGAAATACCATAACCATCACTGCTCTAGGCAAGTAAATAAAAATATCAGAACTCGTTAGACTTGGAATAGCTACGGTGTTTCTAGGGCAAATTACTCCTAGTCTAAATTAGAAGCTCTCTTTTTCTAAGACAGATATGATTTGAGTATAACTTCAGTATAAGTTTTAATTCAACATAAATTTTTCTGGCTGGTGTAAGGTGGTACTTCATGGTAGTTGTGATTTGCATTTCTTTAGCAATTAGCGATGGCCATCATCAAAAAGTTTACCAACAGTACATGCTGGAGAGGGTGCAGAGAAAAGGGAACCCTCTTACACTGTTGGTGGCAATGTTAATTGGTAAAATCACCACGGAAAAATGTAAATGGGTAAAACCGGTAGGGAAGTTCCTCACGAAACTAAAAACAGAACTACCATATGATCCAGCAATCCAACTCCTGGGGCATCTATCTGGAGAAAAGCATATTTCAAAAAGACATGCACCCCAAAGTTCATTGCAGCACTATTCACAATAGCCAAGACATGCAAGCAACCTAAATGTCCATTGATAGAGGAAATGGATAAAGAAGATGTGAGATATATATACAATGGGATATGACTCAACCATAAAGAAGAACAAAATAATGCCATTTGCAGAAGCATGGATGGGTCTAGAGATAATCATGCTAAGTAAAGTTGGTCAGACGGTGAAAGACAAACATATGATATCACTTATGTGGGAATCCAATAAATAATACAAATGGACCAATTTTCATGACCGAAACAAACTCATAGACTTTCAAAACAAACTTATCGTCACCAAAAGGGACATTTGGCGGGGGGTGGAGAGGGGGTGTGACTTGGGTTTGGGGACCGGCATACGCTTACTGAGGTATGTGGAATGACTGGCCAACAGGGACCTGCTGTACAGCACAGAGAGCTCTACCCGGTATTCCATGATAATCTATGTGGGAAAAGAATCTGACGTGTGTACATACATAACTGGGTCAAATTGTTGAACAGCAGAAGTTATCACAACGTTGTAAATCAACTATACTTCAATAAAACTTTCAAAAATGGGGAAAAAACATAAATTTTATCAAATAGTCTTTGGGCATATTTACTCGTATTAAGCAAGTCTTCAAATTCAGCGAGCACATTACTTAGTGAAACTCAAGTCACGGGAAAAAAAACTTATCAACTATACCAAAAGTAAAGCACCGGTGTGACTAACGTTGCATTTATATTTTCTAACACAGAATTCCCTCAAATTAAATTCATTTAAATTTGTTTATCAGGACACAGCTCTATCATTCTCCATCTATGGTTTTTGTTTTTTTTTTTTAAAGTAAGGAAATTTAGTTTACCTGTGTGGAGGATTCCTTTTTTTTTAAATTTCTTTTTTAACTTTGTAGTTGTATTCTGGCATTCACTTGCCTGGTTCAATTAACAAGTTAAGATAGGAGGTGGACGCAAGCAATGGAAGTAGGCTACAAATATTAATACCAGCACCTCACATCCTCTCTTGGCCCTGGAGATCATTCCACTTTTAGGTCTGCTACACACACACACACAAAGCAAAGAGGTAAAGTAAGGTAGCCACCATTCTACATTACCGTAGGCTAGAAGATGCTTTTTTTTTTAATCCTTAAGAATGACTTCATTATAGCTAGTCCAGCTAAGTCAGTTTCATTCGTTCGTTTATCTAATAAATCAACCGATACTAAAAAGTGTGCCAACTATGTGCCAGACAGTATACTGGGCTCTATATAAACAAATCCAGCATCGACTCTGACTTGATGAAGACTGTATCCTAACAGACAGACGTCAGGACTAAGAAAAGAACTCTTTCCAAGAGGTAATGGCTTTGTGCCCTTAATAGCATCCCAAATACCCAATATAAGTATACATATCTTCCCATTTGATATGACTCTCTGAATGTTTTCTTTTCCCTATTAAATCGCCATGCCCTAGCTGTGATCCTGAAAAAGCCCCTCAAAAGCAAAAGCATTAGTTTCATAAATGACCACAGGACACGAAATAAATATCAGAGATAGAACAGCTGATACACCAAACTAGATGGTATTCACCAGATTTCTGTTTCTCTTCAGAAAGCTAGATTATTAAATTCTTAATTTTAATTGTAAAACTGTGTATAAAATTCTCATTAAGTGGGAAAAAATTATTTTTGGCTCTTTAGGGCTGCACCTGCTGCATATGGAAGTTCCCAGGCTAGGTATCTAATCGGAGCTGCAGCTGCCAGTCTACACCACAGCCACAGCAATGTGGGGTCCAAGCCCGGTCTGTCACCACAGCTCAAGGCAATGCTGGATCCTTAACCCACTGAGCAAGGCCAGGTATTGAACCCACGTCCTCATGGATCCTAGTCGGGTTCATAAACTGCTGAGTCACCATGGGAACTCCTGGAAAATATGTTTTTCAATTATTAAGATTCCAGAAATTTGATTCCTTTTCTTTGCAACTTTTCATTATCAAAGAAAAAGAAAAGGTTAATGTGACATGACTCGTGGGAAATATTCTGTAACTATATGGTGCAGAAAAGAAACTCAAAGGCCGATTAGCAAAAAAAAAAAGAAAAAGAATAAAGAAAGAAAAGAAAAAGATTTAATAAAATGTATTTTAAAAATGTTCAGTGAAGCTTACAAAAAATATGAGAAAGTAAGCAAATAATGTTTGCAGACAAAATCATATCTGGCTGCTGATGTGAAAAGGCTTTAGGACAAGAGCCATAAAATACAGTCAGCCCCTCTCTCTTTCCTCTACCCCCCAATCATAAAGGTATACGATTTTATTTTATTTTATTTTATTTTATTTTATTTTATTTTATTTTATTTTATTTTATTTTTGCTTTTTAAAGCCATACCCGAGGCATGTGGCGGTTCCCAGGCTAGGAGTCTAATTGGAACTACAGCTACTGGCCTATGCCACAGCCACAGCCACGCAGGATCCGAGCCACATCTGCGACCTACACCACAGCTCACAGCAACACTGGATCCTTAACCCACTGAGTGAGGCCAGGGATTCACCCTGCAACCTCATGGTTACTAGTCAGATTCGTTTCCACTGCACCACAACGGGAACTCCAAGGAATAAAATTTTAAAACAACATAAAACTAATTTTTACTTTTCTTCCTCCTTAATTTCTCCTCATGCTAATAAATAAATAAATAAATAATAGCAAAGAGAGAGACAGAAGAGGAAAACCCCTTTGCACTATGAAAAAGAGCAATTTTCAGGCAAATACAGGTTTTATAAAAACTGGTGAATATAGCTGATTAGAAAAGCTATAGGCTGCCCAAGGCTTGAATTGGGAAATACATGAAGTAATAAGCTCTGCTTGCTTTGAAAAGAGAAGTGAGAAAAAATGCAATGTATCACAAATTCTATGAAAATTGTGGCACCATTCAGCCTCTACTCTCATGTTTTGTTTTGTTTTGTTTTTTTTCAAAACATTGAAATCCACAAAATAAAGGCTCTTGGTTTTATATTAGAATTTTTATTTTTAATTTTTTAAAAAAAATCTGGAGTTCCCATCGTGGCGCAGTGGTTAACGAATCCGACTAGGAACCATGAGATTGTCGGTTTGGTCCCTGCCTTTGCTCAGTGGGTTAATGATCCGGCGTTGCCATGAGCTGTGGTGTAGGTTGCAGACGCGGCTCGGATCCCGCGGTGCTGTGGCTCTGGCGTAGGCCGGTGGCTACAGCTCCGATTGGACCCCTAGCCTGGGAACCTCCATATGCCGCGGGAGCGGCCCAAAGAAATAGCAAAAAGACAAAAAAAAAAAATCTTATTATAGTTAATTTACAACGTCTTGCTGTACAGCAAAGTGACCCAGTTTTATACACACACACACACACACACACACATTTTGGGTATGTGTATATATGTTTGTGTGTGTGTGTGTGTATATGCATATTCCTTTTCTTACACTATCCTCCACCACGTTCTATCACAAGTGGTTGGACGTAGTTCCCTGTGCTCGACAGCAGGATTTCACTGCTTATCCACTCCAAATGCAATATGTTGCATCTACTAACTCCAATTAGAATTGTTAAAGGACCAAGGTTTTCATTTTTAAAAGAGAAAGCACATCAAGACTTGTTTAATCAATATTTTAGGTTACAAATTATTTCAGAATCCAAGAAATAAATATTTAAATTTACATTTCTGCAATATATCCAAGCTGAATTTAACTCGCAGGAAATTTCAGAGATGGTGCCACCAGCATTTTATTTTATATAGGGGCCTAAATGCAGATTGTTAGCTATTGATCATGTAATAAGCAAATTCTAAGTATCTGAAGTTATACAACTCAATTACTCCTAGAAATTGTTTTAATTATTCACTTTTCTCTCAACGTTGATTTTGTAAATCTTCTCTGTAAGTGATACGAAGACGTCGCTATAAGTCATGATTTTTAAAAAAGCCATTCTGCTTAAAACTCGGGGGGAAAGGTAAGCAGAAGTACATTTTTAAATAATTCTACTGTATTATCTTTTCTGGCCTTGAGATGGAAAGTGAAGGAGGGCTGGAGCTATTGGACGAAAGGACAACAGCTGAATCCACACAGCATTCAATTCAGTGAAGTATCCCTATGTTCTTTGTTGTGACGGTGTTATGTATCATGGCTTGCACCTATTTTGTTCCTTGATTTTAGTTGAAGGTCATTCCTGGTTTTAGAGATTAAATCTGGGCAAAGGTGTCGGGAAGAATTGCTCTGGACATTATAAATCGTGGAAGAGATGATTCCACACTAATCTCCTTAGCAGCATCTTCTCTTTACCACAAGGGTAAATTACCGGTAAATTACAAGTACTACTTCCTACATCACAGTCTAACATTCTGTATGAGACTGAAAATGAATATATCTCATATTATGACCGTTTGGGTTCAATAAGTAGATCGATGCATAGTGATATGTCAGTTATAATGATAATGATCAGTATATCTTTGAAAATCTAATAATATATGTTGTTTTAGTAAAGCAGTAAGATGCAAAAAGCTGATATACAGATTTTCTTATAACCAAGTTTCTACCTCAGATGCATCCTTAGAGTGACTTCGTTTCAGTCTTTTGCTTGGTTATGGAGGCATTAACAGGATGGCAGCCAGGCTGTACATGTGGAGCTGCTCTTGAGTAGTCATCCCTCTCTCCGAAATGCTTTTCCAAAGGATCATATTAACACATCAGAACTCAGTTTAAATTTTACTTTCATAGCAAGCCTTCCTTGATCAACACCATCTAAACAGGTCCTTCCCTGTTATTCTCGACCCTCAGGTCATATTTATTGTGTTCAGAGTATTTCGTATTTTCAACTAATCCACAATCCTAATTATAAATTCTATCATCGGGCCCCTGGCCACCAATTCACAAATCTTGTTTTCCATCACTCTTCCCTGTGCTCCCATTTTTCACACTGACTTTCTAGATGCTCCCAAGATGCACACATGTGGTCCTTCTCCAGAGCACCTGCTTCCAGGTATCTGCAAAGTTTGCTTCCTCGCTGTCATCAGGTCTTTTCTCCTTGTCACCAACGCAGAGTAAGGGGCCTTCCTTGACTACCACGTTTCCATCAGCAGCCATCCTCCCCTGATCCAGCCTTAGTTTTACTGACCAGCATTTACAGTTATATATGTATATGTTCCGTGTGTGATTCCCTCATTAGCATGTAAACCCCACGAGACTTTATCTACTTGGCTCATTAGGACTGTCCCATGGCTTAAAACAGTGCTTGTTATAAGGCGGACACTCAATACTCATTTGTCGAATGAATCAATTTCTTATTATTTTGCCCCACTAGACTCAGCATCTTGTATATAGTAGATGAGAAATGAATACTTATTGACTGAATGAATGGTTTGCATGAGTGTGTGTGTGTGTGTGTGTGTGTGTGTGCGTGTGTGCGTGCACCTGTGTCTCATTTCTCTCATAGGCTCTAATTACCATGAAGACTACGTGGTAGTCTGTTCAGCTCGTGAGTATGTACCGATCCCAGGGCAGGGTCTGACTTGCAGTCAGTGTCAGCGCTCAGGAAGTAAATGAGGAATCCCAAGGATTAGGACCAGAGTGAACAGGAACCTCACCCTACCACAGCCACGCAGAGGCCCCACAGAGTTAATGTGAGGTCTTGCTGGCAGATGGAAAAGAGCTTAAGACATTCCCAGAGCAGTGAACGCTGAAGTCAACCTGTCCTCCCTTTCGGGGTCTGGCCCGGTTCTGGCACTCAGACGAGACCCAAGAAGGCAGCACAGACTTCTGAGCTTAATATTTTCAGGTAATATCTTTTGAGTTCTGGGAGGGGTCAATCTTAATTTCAACCTATATCTTTCATGAATTTGCTTAAAACCTCTGCCCTGAAGATTCCAGATGAAAAATTTTATAATGCCAAAGGGCCTCAAACAAGAAAAATTCGATTTTAGCATAACATTCCCCACTAACTAGTAGAGTAACTCTGAAAACAACTCTTACCATTGCTTCTTTCGTGTTTTTCATTTGAAAAATGCAGATGCTAGAAAAGAACCAGCGGAATGCAGATGGATTATGTATTCAGGTTTGCTTGATGAGATGCCCTCAAGAGGCTTTATTCAGCATCTTCTTTCCTTTCTCCTTTGCCCACCTGCCACACTCCCCCCTGGTTACTAATCACAGCTTAGTGAGCTATGGTTGCCCATGGGAATCCTTCAAGTGCATGGGGGGAAAAGAGGTTAAGACCCATTGGCCTATGCTGGCCCTGCCATTCTTCCCAGAGTCAAAATGTTGTGAGTCTATGAGCCATACCTCAGTGCACTATGAAACTCCTATATTTTAACAGTGCTGGAGTCAGTTCAGTCTTTAGTTCACTTACATTCATTTACATTAATGTTTGACCTTCTATGGTGATTAGGGACTATGGCAAGCATGGAGAATACAAAGATGAATTTAGAAAAGATCTCCTCCCCCAAGAAGCTCCGGGCAATGAGGAGATAACACAACAGAGTTCAAGGAATGCTTTGATGGGGCCAAAGCAGGGGGTGATATCAGAGCACAGTAAAGGACCCCTGCAAGAGGCAGGAGAGGAGGTGATCTGGAAAAGAGGTGACCAGAAACTGAGTCCTCATTTTAATTCACTGAATTCTAGACCATTAAAGCTGCACCGTATCAAAATCATTTAATACAAACTTCTTATGTGGCATGGAGGAAAACAGATGCCCAAAGAGACTAACCAACTCCCCTAAAATGAGAATCAGAGTTAGAAGTAGGCGTCAGGTAAGTATTTTTTTTTTATAAAATATACAATTTATATGTTTATAAAATAAGAAGGATTATTTTTTGTAGGAAATCTTTCAAAGGATTATTTCATCAACTTGTGATTAATCAATTGAACATATCTTAATAAGGCAGAGAGAAAATTACTTAGGTATTGGCTTCATGGACAGTGATGACGCCAATAACCCACCGACTGTAAAGTACAGACCTAGAAGTCAGCTGCTGGTGAATTTATTCAGATACATTCACTGTATCACTCAACTTGTTTCTTGAGCTACTCATTCCAGGAACCTAATCACCCCAGGAAAGGAAGGGTACATACAGTCTGGCTGTGAATAAGAACCAGCTTTAAGACTAGATCTTAGTCTGACTGCATTTCCTCTCCACACCTGAGCCAAGCATTTAAAGTAAACCCCTCCTAAGTAAAATGTTGGCAGTAGAGGTAGTCCGTAAAATTGGTCAGGAAGGCAATTTTCTTGGGGTTGGTTGGTTTGTTTCTCTCCTTATGCAGTGGTTTCACTTGGGATGTTTAAAAACCATTATTTAGAAAGAAGACAACAGAGTTCATTACAGTAAAACAGAAATACCTGGAAAATCCATAATTTCTAATAGCTTGCCATCTGTTCGGTTCCTAGAGGCAATGGATTTATCCTGCTTAGTGCAGACGATGATATTGGGGTGAAATCATGGATTATGCAACGGATTTCTGACCTCTTCAACTACTGTTAGGAATTTACTAGCTTGCAAACCAACATTTCCCAACATACAATCAATTTTTTTTTTTTTCAACTCTTACCCCAAGTAAGGTTGCTATGGGCACCACACAACATCTGCTCTGGCACCCACAGACTGCGTGAAAGTCACACACAACCTCTCCAAATGCAAAATCTCACTGAGTTTTCACTGGCTTTTTCACTGTACTCGCAGCAGGATGTTCTTTTGCCTTGCCCACAGTCCCCTTTAATCCGCTAGAAAGAATATTTTTAGAGGCACATCGGACTAAATCATTTTCATCTGAGCACACCATTTCCACATGGCCGCCCAGGGTCCTAAATCCGGCCGCCGCAGACCAGGACAGGCAGGTGTCCTCCGCTGCAGAGTCCTGGGACGCCGGCGCATCCATGCCCGGACCTCGAGAGCCAGAAAGGAAACTCCACGCAAGGACAGCGAAACCCGCGAACCCGTGCACCAGAGAGGCCGCGGTCACAGCGGAGGCTTCCACCCCTACGCTTGGGGAGGTCCCGGGGAGGAAGCAAACACTGCTTCCCTAAGAAGTCAGAGAGCGGGACCCACAGGCTCGCAGGTCAGAAGGTGAATTTCAACCCAGCCTGCGCCACGTCCCGGCGGCTTGGGCGGCCCGGGCACCAGGGCGGCACCGAGGGTGGCACCGGGCTGAGAAAAGACCAAGGCTGGCCGGCGCAGGAGACACTGTGAGTTGCCACTGACAGAGAGCTCCTGGCAGCGGGGACAGACGCGACGCCCGCCGCCTCCGGAGCGCGACTCCCAAGGAGAGCCGGGCACCGCTGCAGCGACGCTGCGCCCCGGCCCGGGCACTACTGCCCGGCGCTCCGCGTTGCCTTTTCGGCTGTGGGCAGCTCCCCGCCGCGGCAGCCCAGCAGCCGTGCGCCCGGGCACAGGCCCCCCCCGGGGGACGCCTTGTCCGCCACGGAGCGGCTGTCCGGGCATCAGCCGCCGGACCCTCGTCCCCCCGAGCGGGGACAAACTTCCTTCCTCCGGGGCCCCCCGGCCGCGCCGGCTGGCAGGCAGCTCCCTCGCCAGGCTGCCTTGGTCTCCGGCGGCCGGCGCCCTCGCCCGGCGTGGCGAGGTTCCTCCCTGCCCTCACCAACCCCGAGCCCCGAGCGGGCGCCTCGCGGTCCCCGCGCCTCCGCTCCAACAAAGCCGGCGGCCGGGCGGAGACCCGGCGAGGGGCCGGGAGTGGCGGCGGGGCGCCGGAGCCCGGGGAAGGCACCCCTGGGCCGGGCGAGGGCAGCGCCAAGGGGCAGCGGGGACGTGGCGGGCAGAGAAAGGGGAAGAAAGTGTCCTGCTCTCGGCGCGAAAGCCTCCTCTGCTCGTCCTCACCGCCCGGCTCCCCCGGCCTGAGCGCGGCGGGCGGTCTGGGTGGAGGCGGCGGGGACGGAGGGGCTGGCAGGGCGGACGCAGGGGCCTGGCGGGCGGGCTGCTCCCTTACCTCTGTCCAGAGTGAGCGGCTGGACCACTGTCAATGTCGCCATGTCTGCCGTGGGAGCCGGAGGGACGCTCGGCTTCAGCATCAGCAGCCGCTGGTAGTGAGAAAAAGAGGAGGAGACTGGGGGCGGGGGCGGAGAGGGAAGACGGCGCGGAGGGGGAGGCGGAGGGAGGGGGGAAGGTGGTGACGGCGAAGGAAAAGAAAGCTCGGGTGGGTTGGCAGCCAGATGGAGACGCAACGGTGCCGCGGCGGGCAGACCTTCAGACGCCGCGTGAAGCGGGGCAGGTATCGGAGAGGGAACGCATCGCCGGCTCCGGGAAGGCAGCCTCTGCCCCAGAACTTTGCTCTTGCGCCCCAAGGAGCGCTGGATGGGTGCAGCTGGGGTGTCGCTTTCGTTCAACTTTCCACTCAAATAAAATGGTCAGCGTGTCTGTGCGTCTGGGGGAGGGAGAAGAAGGAAGGGGGCTGCAGGGAAGGGGTGGGAGGTAGAGAGATGATTTTTTTTCTTCGGATCAAGAGAATTTGTCCATGGAGGCCTCCCCATCCCCTAGAGAGAAAAGGTTTCTAGTTCAGAAATGTGGGGGATTTCATTGCAGTTGCTGTTAATTTCCGTTAAAGTTTATTTTGGAACGTTGACTTATAACAGCATACAAGATAACTGACTTAAGGCCAAGGTTCCATCCCTAGGTCTCCATCAAGGACCTGAGTGTCCTGCCTAGAAAATAACTTACCTTAGAAGCCAACTTCTTGAAAATGGTTTTAAATGAAAAGTCACAAAGAGAAAACAGGAAATAAAAAACCCAGAGGTTTCCATCACTAAGTTTGAAAAACATATCCCTAGCAATTTTCCAGGTTGATCTATATAGCCAGTGGTTACTCAGAGTTGCCGCTAACTGATTAATTGACGTATGTTTCAGGAGTTGCACTTGGTCATGGCCTGACTTACTGGTTTCCATACAGTCCTGCCTTCCAGTAGCCTGTAATCTAGTGGGAGGTGATGTTATTAAGAGGGTGACTTTAGAGTCAGTTGATCAAGATTCAATTACTAGAACCTTCAAATGTTGGCTGTGACCCCTTCATTCGAACAGACTGCTTTCACTGTCTTGCCGCTGCGCACTGTGGCATTTCCCACTGCAAGGACTCTCATTTTTTGATCAAGAAATTAAGAGGCATATGCAAATCTTGTATAAGCACAATAGTGATGACTATGGGTTCAGGACTGGAAACGACCAAGCAACCCCCATCACCTTCCCTATGACAGAGCAGAATTGTTTTGGCTAGCAATACACTACTCAAGACAGACACTGTTTTACAGCAAAATACTTCTCTATAATCTATGTCATCATCTTCTGATTCAAATATGGATAGTTTCTGAAGATCTTTCCCATCTCATGGTTTACGCTTGGGAAAAACAGTATTTCACCCGTGATTTGAGAAAGCCCAAGATGATTGCCCAAACACCTAGCAGACCTTAAAGACACACCTAAAATAGTATTTCAGCGTACCTAGATTTTCATTTAATGTTTAGAAAGAACCTTGATCTTGAAATTCAAGTCTTCCTCATGTGCTCTGCAGAAATTACATAATCTCTCACTGATCCCCAGTTTCTTCATCTGATAAACAAGGGCATTCGTAATCTTCAATCTCATTGAGATTTTTTAATGCGAGGAAAGTAATTCTTCCCTGCAGTCTCACTGAGTTGTGTGAGGGTCTGACGAGATCATGCACATGTATGTGCTTCGAAAACAGGAAAGTGTGTACAAATGGATTCGTACAGCAAATATACATTCCACCCGAACTCTATGGCAAGCACGCTGCAAGATGCTGGCCATGCAAAGATTAATGAGACATGACCCTTTTTCTAGATAATGCTCAGTACAAGTTGGGAGACAAATAATGAGCAAGCTGTGAGAGTATGAGCAAGCTCTGAGCAAGAATGGGAGCAGTAAGTCCTCTAAGCACCGCTGAAAGTTAAGTCCTGTGGGAGAAAGGAAGAAGCAATAGTTTGGGTTGATTATCATTATTCACATCCCCAAAACCAAACCACAAAAAGAAGTGTAATTGTGCACAATAACAATAGAATATATTCCAAGGTTTTGCACAAAATATCAAACCTCATGCAATAACAGAGGATGAAAAGTACATACAAATCCCTTGGCCATTAACGTAGTTCTTAACATATTCTATTATGAATATGTATTTGAGTGGCTTGATTCATAAATCTAAAAGCCATATTTTTAACATAAATCCTAGATTGTGAAGTCCACGAAGGTAGCCTTTTTGTCTTTTTGTTTCTTGATGTATCCCCAGCACCAAACATTTCATAGCATGTTTCTGGACTTATGGTTTGAGCTCCCTCATTGAAAATTTATTCCACCATTCTCTCTCTGTGTTGACTCTGTAGGGTTTTTGTAAGGTTTGAAAGAAAATGTAAGAGAAAGCACAAATCACCATATATTCATCAGTTATTATTTCTAGTAGTGGTAAGTTCAGTGCCTTTAGCTTATGTCTGCACAGGTGTAGAAAATCAATAATAGTTTATTATCTGTTAGATTTTGTTTTTTAATAAAGTATGCATAACTACTATCTCTCTAAAATGTTTGTGAATTTTTGAGACATGTAGAAACACAACAAAAGGTCCTTAATCACTTCTGTTGCTTTAGTAGATGTTACCATACTTAGGTCTCTTGAATAAGCGCCTGGACCACTCTGGTACCAAGCACAGTGTTTCATCAAGATCAATATACTTGATCTATTCATATGTATGTTGTATTGCTGATTGTGTATTAATCAGGGAATTGTTAAAACACCCTGGTTATACAATCAATGCAATTTTTCATTAAATGATATATAGTAATTTACTTCAATGAGTCTTTATCAAATTCATGAATGAGTCAATCAAATTCATTCAATAAATACTTATTGAGCACTTAACATGTGCCAGGTTGATTTTTCTTTCCTTCTCAGCCCAGAAAAGTAGGTATTGTCACTCCATTTTAGAGATTCAGTAAACTGAGTCTTAGAGGTTCAATGACTTGCTTAAAAAGAGTAGCACCTGTATTCAAAAGCTCCTGTATTTTGCACTGAGAAACATACTAATCTTTCAGAGTTCCATATATGTATACTATATCTATATCTAGCGAGCTAGCTAGTTATCTAGCTAGCTAGTTAGCTATCCTTTTACGCTTGAGATAAACTCAAAGAGAAAAATGCATGGAGGAAATTTAGGTCAAAGAAAAAAGAACTATGATGCTGGTTCCATTCTATATAAATACAGGTTAATATTAAAATGACTACATACTTTGAATATAAAATCTTTTCTTGTTAAAAAATTCATTCAAAGTTACGTTAAGGTCTGTTTCACTTAATTGAATCCTTGTGAATTATATGACAAAATCAAGAGAAGGTTTGCATAAAGCATTAGCATACCAAGAAAATGTGTTTAGTTAGATTATAAATGGAGTATAATAAGCACAGTTTCATATGAGGAAAAGAGCACCTTCAAACTGGAATTCTTTCAGCCTTGGGTGTTAGAAATTATTTTTGACTAATTTAAGATACCATATTCTCTCCCTTAATTCTCACAGTTTTGTCAAAACAGCACTGGATTAAAATGAAGTGCCAACCTATATTGTGGAATCTAAATGTTTGCGGGTTTTTTGAATCATCACAGAGCACCTTACTATATTTATTTTATCCTTAGATTTTTAAAAAACTGAGTGGCAATTTTGTTCATGGTAAAATGTCTGAATCTTAGACTTGATAACATTTGTCTTGATAACATTTGTCTGTTCATTCAACAAATACTGTACGTAACTCTATCCCAGATGCTGTTCTAGGCACTGGGATATTGCAGTGACCAAGAAATGCCCCTGCTCTCACTTGGTGTGTATTCTCACGGGAGAGAAATCCATAAGAAGCAAACAAGAAAAATATCAATTAGTGACTAAGTGCTGTGCAAAGAATGGAAAATTGAGGACTGAAGTGAGTCTAGAATAATATCTGGTTTACAAAAGACAGAGACAAGGGAAAAGGGCATTCTGAGAAGCAGGAGAGTAAAGCGGGGGTGGGAGAACAGACACGTGTGTCTTAAGGGCAAAGCAGGCAGTTCAATTGGGAGCATAAGAAAAGGAAGACTAAAGAGGGCCATTGAGAGTCAGGTTATGAAAGATAATGTAATTAACAGAAATGTAATGAATCCTTCAAGAACTGTTTTGTGCTCATCATACAATGGAATATGCCAAAGACAATCCAGGCTAAGAAAAAAACTGTGTTGTGGAATCTACATTAAAAATTACCAATATCAGAAAGAAATGACTTACTGATTCAGAGTTGGATGTTAGAGAACTGAAGATGAAATACAAATATAAAATGTCGATTTCAATTATTTTTCATTTCTTTCAAAAGAAATTTTGTCAAACTTTGAGACAGATAAATCTGATATATGAATAATTAACCTTCGCTTGTAGGGTCTTTTTGCATTATTTTACATTACCAATTATCTTCAAAAAATAAGCATAATAATTAACGTTTGCTCTGGTTCTGCCATAGGCCATGGCACATATAAGTGCACTAGTATGCTTTATTTATGCCCATTTAACTCATAGAATATAAAAGGATGTTTTGTTTTCATTTTGAAATAAACATTTTTCTGTTATGATTGATCTTTTGTAATAAAATTTAAATTCAAAGCTTACAATTTTCTTCTTTTTCCTTACACATCCCCTCATACTTACACCATTGGGAAAGCCTCATAGACACAAGGGAGGCAAGATAAAATGATTTTTAAAATCATTTAAAATTCATCTCTTTCTCATATCTACTCAGGAGGTATTTCCGAAATTTTAGACCCCACAAACTTTACTGGTTTTTAAAAACCTTTTAATTACTATTGCATCTCAAAACATTTTTAATATATCCATCTTTGAGTCTATAATTATACTTTTATCCAACAAATGTTCATGGTGAATCCGCTATATGCTAGACACTGCTCTAGGTTCAGTGGAAAACATGGAGAGGGCACCTTTGCATATGGAGCTTAGTTTTTTATGAAGGGAGACAGATAAAACACAAACAATAAATCAGAGAACCTTAGGTAGTGGTAAGAACCACAGACATGCTGAAGCTGTTTACACTGTTAGGCTCGACCCAGTTATGTGCCTCTTGCCCCAACGTCACTTTTAGTGGCATCACCCTGGTAGGTTTAGATTGGCCAGGATAGCAGTATTTACACCAAGGGTATTGGCAAATACTACGTGTGGAAATTTTCTTTTTTTTTTTCCCCCTCTGGAAAGCTAATTGCTAAACATGTACCAGCATACCATAAAGTCCACAAAGAAAATAAAATACAAAGTGGTGACGAAATATACAGCAGGGAGCTAGCAACATTCATTAAAATGGTTGGAAAATAAGTCACGCATTTGACAGAAACTTTTGTAAAATAACAAGTTGACTTTGTATTTGATGGACCACTGCCTAGGATGCTGCGGATGGAGTTAGAAGAAGTAGGAGACATTCATGCTATTTTTGAGGAGATTACAAAATGTTTGGAAAGGAAACAAAAGCATCAATCGAAAGGCATAGAATTAATTACACCATGATGTAGCAACGAGAATATGTGATAGTATAAATCTCTATATGATAAGGGCATGTAACATAAAAGGAAGTCTGGATTCTTTGAATTCTGCGTGGAGGCAGCTTACATGTACTTTTAGAGGAATCTTGGAGATATTTTCTTTCCTGCATGTGGATAATAAAGTTTCACCCCTTTGAGCAGAAAGCTGCTCCTTGCAATTTTGAATCAAATGATTGCTAACCAAGTGGGTGGAGACTTCCTGAGAACTACAGAAAAGGATGGACAAGATCAGTATAACTGGGTGCCTGTGTTGGTAGAGAATCTTATGGTGCTGAAAGAACGCTGTGGCCTGATCCTTAAAAAGAACACTAATGATAGTCAGGATTTACTTGTTTTAGCTTTAGCTTCATTTAAAATATGGCTTAAATGGGTTTTTCTTGAAAAGCCCCTCAATTCCTGACTTTCATGTTTTACTTAATCTTGCCCAACTTACTTATTTCTCTCGAATTCTGGTACTATGGAATTAATTAAGAATATTAGGGAGAATAAAGGGCATTTTCAACTTCTTCCCAAATTGTGACACGGTACAATAATTGAGGCAGTAAGAGAATTAACTGTAGGTGTGCTAAGGGCCATATGGCCAGTAATTAGCGAGTCTGAGAGTAAAATGCAACATTATCAGGGGCAGCATGTTCAGGAGAGAGTTATAAACTCTTGTTTTTAATCCTCCAATGCTCTAATTTAAAGCAAAAAAAAAAAAAAACTTCTGCAATTTTAATTGGTTTGCATTTAAATATTATCTTTCTGAGCTCAATACTCAAAAAAAAAGTATTTCTTTCCTAAAACTTCTTAGCGGGATCAAATTTTACGTGTTTCTAAACTAAGTGCCTCACTCTGCTTCTCTGGTCTTCAATGAACCCTTATCCCCTTGCCCACGTAGGTGGATATTTCTGATGCTTACAATTTTCTTGCGCCATTCTCTGAGTTGGCATCTGTATAAAGTGCATCTGCTTTCTGAAATACAGTGTCTCTGAGAAATTTCCTCTAATTTTACTTTTTTTTTTTTTTTTTTTTTTTTTTTTTTTTTTGGTTTTTAGGGCGGCACCTGCAGCATATGGAAGTTCCTAGGCTAGGGGTCGAAACAGAGCTACAGCTGCCTGCCTATGCCACAGTCACAGCAATTCAGGATCTGAGACACATCTGTGACCTACAGCACAGCTCACAGCAGTGCCTGATCCCCTGATCCCTGATCCACTGAGTGAGGCCAGGGATCAAACCCGCATCCTCATGGCCACTAGTCGGATTCATTTCCACTGTGCCACATTGGGAACTCCTTAATTTGACCTGTTGCACAAAGCATTTACTTATATAATAAATACACTTATGACTTTATTTTGGTTTCTTGATGATTTAACTAGAATAAAACAAATTTTTTAAAGCAAGGCAAATGAAAAAGGTTTTAACTCTAAGTATCTTCAGATTCCTGTCACCTGGAATTTTCCATAGATCAGTGTGGCAAAGCAAGCTAAACTAATATTTTTGTCTAGATCCCAAAGCAAAGCAACCTCAAATAAATGGAGAAAGTAAAGCAAATTTTTGCCACTTTAAATCTAGGACAAGCAAGTAAACTATTCGATGAAGTCTTTTATATAGTCTACATATTTTCTTTTAAATGAGGAATTTTGTTTTAAAATTTTAATGGTCAGACAATGCACATGGAAAATAATTCTCAATGGGTATGACTAAGGCTTCTTCACTCCAAAAAACCAATGTTAACTGATTTTTTTTAGTGTTTTCTTTCAGAAATTTTATATATATATATATATATATACACACACACACACATACATATGTGTTCAAATATCTTTTAAAAAACTCAAATGGATTATACGATGTGTCGTATTTTATACCTTGATTATTTTATCTAATGATATTTTCATATCAATACATTATATATATATAATATATATATTATATATATTATATATATATATATATCCTCTTAACTACAAAAAAATTCATTGAAATCTTCCGTTATAGCTGAACTTTCAGGTTGTTTCTAGGTTTTTGTTGCCTCAAACAGTGTAAAGAATGAAATTCTTTCTTCTTTGTATCATATTTATGAGCATGAAGTCCACTCAGTTATAGCTGTGTACTTTGGCAAATTCCAGGGCTAATGGGCCCTTTTCAATGCTATGCTCTCAAATTATAGTAACTGCAGCCGTTTTATTCCTGTTTCATTGTATGCATTCTGTTCCATGCCAATTGATACCTCTTATCTATAGAAATCTCATATTTAATCAAACTCCTAAAACCTCAAGTGTCAAAGTGATTAAAAAAAAATGTTTGCCGCAGACTGATGACTATATTTGTCTTGAAAACATGTGGTACGGTGCACCATCACCACAACTGTCACCGAAGAAGTGAACAGCACATGTGTCCAAAGCAAATAAAAAATTGAGCCTAACAAATCCACTTTGAATATTTGTTTGATTGAAGATTTTATTTCCAACAAACAAAATGAGATAGGAACACACTGGAAACACAAGGAGATACTTAAGTGCCTTAGTTTTCAAATAAAGTAACACATTGATTCCCTAACTGGAGAAAACTGTAAGAAACATTTAAAATGAGAACTACCACTCTTTCATTAAATGTTGTTACTAGTTAGTATTCAAAAGAATATTTAAATGTTAATGCGTGTACTGCTCTCTGCTGGTCTTATCTTTATTGCACCTTACACTCACTGTCGAAGTTGTATTTACATAGGGCACGAAAATCATCTCTATCCTAAAAGACTACTAGTATTTTTATTCTAGTTTCTATGTGGTTTCTACTTTGGCGGGGGCGAGGGGTGAGTGCACACGCACATTTGCTTGTACAAATACACAAATATTCACCTCGGATGTTTCACAGTGAACTCGGTTTTGAACTCTGCAAATGAATTGTTGGCATTCACGATCACAAGTAGCACAGGTATAGTACACGGATACATAATTTTAATGCAAGGCATGTTTTTCAGTACAGTTAATAGGCAGTGGCAGCATCTAAGGTGCTTGCTTTTCCCAGTCCCTGGAGAAGACAAGTGAGGGCCTCGCAGCACAAGAATGAGTGGCTGTGTGGATTCAGCAATTCCTAGGGACAGTGACCGCCACCATGAGCTCCTCTCTACTATTCCTTCCTGTACCAGTCCTCACATATTTAAAAGATCAACTTAGCGGTGCTTTCTTCTTTTATTTTTATTTTTGTCTTTTTAGGGCGACAGCCAGGGCAAGCGGAAGCTCCCAGGTTGAATTGGAGCTGCAGCTGCTGGCCTGCACCACAGCCACAGCAATGAGGGGTCCGAGCAGCATCTGCAACCTACACCACAGCTGACGGTAACGTTGGATCCTTAACCCACTGAACAAGGCCAGGGATCAAACCTGTGTCCTCGTGGATACTAGTTGGGTTTGTTACTGCAGAGCCACTACGAGAACTCCCATAGCGGTACTTTTTTTTAAAGCTTAGGAAAAAATTTTATTACCACTAGTTATGAAAGCCATTTGCTTCAGAAGTATGTGTGTATGTGTGTGTGTGTGTGTGTGAGAGAGAGAGAGAGAGAGAGAGAGAGAGAGAGAGAGAGAGAAGGAGGCCGAGAAAGAGACTATATTCATTCGTTCATTTATTCTATACTTTCATGTCAAGTGACTACCAAGCACTGTGCCAAGCACTGGAAGTAAAGCAGTATTCAAGACCACCAGTATCCTGCTGGAGTTACTGTTGTCTGTGGGATTATTTCTCAATTAAAATAGTTATAAATACTATTAAGAAAAGTCAGACAGAGAAAGAAAAATACCATATCATATCATTTATATGTGGAATCTAATAAAAACAAGAACTCATTTAAAAAAACAGAAAGAGGAGTTCCTATCGTGGCACAGTGGAAATGAATCCAACTAGGAACCATGAGGTTTCGGGTTCGATCCCTGGCCTCACTCAGTGGGTTAAGGATCTGGCTTAGCCACGAGCTGTGGTGTAGGATGCAGATGCGGCTTGGATCTAGCATTGCTGTGGCTGTGGGTTGGCTGGCAGCTATAGCTCCAACTGGACCCCCAGCCTGGGTACCTCTATATGCCGCAGATGTGCCCCTAAAAAAGCAAAAAGCAAAAAAAAAAAAAAAAAAAAAAACAGAAATGAACTCAGATTTCAAAACCAGCCTTATGGCAACATCATGGGGGGATGGAAGAATTGGGAAGGTTGGAATAACATATACACACTATTATATAAAATATATGATTAACAAGAATCTACTGTGTGGCACAGAAAATCTACTCAATAGTTTGTAATAACCTATGCGGAAAAAAAGAATGGATGTATTTATATGTATGACGAATTTACTTAGCTGTATACCTGAAACTAATACAACATTTGTAAATAAACTATATTTCAATAATATTAAAATTTTAAAAATCATCCTAAAATATACAAACAACTTAAACAACTCAACAGCAAAAAAGCCAACAACCCAATTGAAAAATGGGCAAAAGGCCTGAACAGACATTTCTCCAAGGAAGATGTACAGATGGCCAAAATCACATGAAAAAAATGCTCAACATCAGTGATTATTAGAGAAATGCCAGTCAAAACTACCATAAGTACCACCTCACACAAGTTAGAATAGCCATCCTTAATAAGTTCACAAATAACAAATGCTGGAGGGGGTGTGGAGAAAAGGGAACCCTCATGCACTGTTGGCGGGAATGTAAATTGGTACAACCACTATGGAAAACAGTGTGGAGGTACCTTCAGAAAACTATACACAGAACTACCATATGACCAGGCAATCCCACTCTTGGGCATACATCTGGACAAAACTTTCCTTGAAAAAGACACATGCACCTGCATGTTCACTGCAGCACTATTCACAATAGCCAAGACATGGAAACAACCTAAATGTCCATTGGCAGATGATTGGATTAGGAGGTTGTGGTATAAATACACAGTGGAATACTACTCAGCCATAAAAAAGAACAAAATGATGCCATTTGCAGCAACATGGATGGAACTAGAGACTCTCATTCTGAGTGAAGTAAGTCAGAAAAAGACAAACACTACATGATATCACTTATATCTGGAATCTAAGATATAGCACAAATGAACCTTTCCACAGAAAAGAAAATCTTGGACATGGAGAACAGACTTGTGGCTGCCAAGAGAGAGGGGGACGGAGTGGGATAGATGGGATGCTTGGGGTTAATAGATGCAAACTATTGCCTTTGGAATGGATAAGCAAAAGGATCCTGCTGTGTAGCACTGGGAACTATGTCTGGTCACTTATGATGGAGCATGATAATGTGAGAAAAAAGAATGCATACATGTATGTGTAACTGGGTCACCTTGCTGTACAATGGAAAATTGACAGAACACTATAAACCAGCTATAATGGAAAAAAATAAAACTGTATATATTTTAAAAAAAAGTTCTTGGTTCAATAGCCTAAATCAATCTGGGGGATTTAGAAATGAGTTATCCAAAAATGAGCAGTAATGGTATGCTTAAGGAGACGCTGGAGCATATTTCAATGTTAGCAGAGATGGAGGACTGGAGACACAGGAGAAGCAACGACAGATGGCACCTGGTTACAAGAAGGGAAGGGGCAACAAAAGGGACCCTCAGAACAGGTGGCAGCCCAGGCCTTGGTGAGAGGAGGATACTTCTTTTCCTGAAACCAGAAGATGAGAACTCCTGCATAGACTTGATAAAAGTGGATCAAGGTCAGTCTTTGACGGGGTTTCTACCGAGTTGATCGACAATGCCTCAAGTCACATAAATGCTTCTGCTCTCAAATCCTCTAAATGCCTAAATGTGGGTGCTGTGAATGACTCTCTTTAATGTTCCTTAAATTAGACCCTAACCCTCTATAATTTAGCCATTGTTTAGTGGCCTCAGTTCCTCTTTAGAGCATAGAACTGACCTGGGAAAGTTATCTTTTTCACCATAACTCTCTGAGTGAACATAATGAGGACGGAAGCCTCATTACTCTGAGGAACTTCCTGGCTAAGGTTTCTCAATATGGTCATCATTTGTCTAAAGCAGTACATTCGAATCCTATATTTATTATTAATTTTTAGTAAAATATATTAGGCTCACTAAAATATTCATTTGAGGCAGATTTCTACTTTTATGACTTTTTGATGTTACTTATACATGTGCTATTTCTATATTTTGTCTGAGTAAAGAGAAAGCCACTTAAAAAAAGATAGCATTGATATTGACATAAATATTATTGAAAAAGTTGCATCCATCCAAATGTGTTCCCCCAGAGTCAAAATATAAAGATATCTTTGCACCATAAAGGATGTTAAAGACCATCAAATCCAAGCAACAGTGGAAAATGAGATCCAGAGAGATTATATCCGCTGCCCAACTTTTCCTAGCTAATGAGGAACAGAGCTCAGACTCAAACCCAAGTGACAATCAGTTCAGTGCTTTTTATATTACACTAAGTTATAACACTAGATTGTAAATTTCATGAGCAGAGATGCAATGTTGGTTTACTACTGTATATTCATTGCTTGGCATAAAACCAATGCTCAGTAAGCATTAGTGAATAAAAGAATCCTTTTTCCTAGAAGATAAACTTCATTTCAAATGCATTTTAATGTGAAATATTTGTTCAAGTATATTTATTGATTGCTTAATTTGTACAAGATATTTGCTCTACTATGTTCTATGGGGATTTATAAGAAAAGGATAAATAAAATATGGCCCCTGCCCTACCAACCCATAGAGCTGTCATAATTATCTCCAGAATAAGGTAGGGCTTGGTAAATGCCACAACATTAAAATATATGAACATACTTGTCTTGTTCCTGATCTCAGCGGGAATTCTTTCAGCTTTTCACCATTGAGAATGATGTTCGCTGTGGGTTTGTCGTATATGGCCTTTATCATGTTGAGGTAGGTTCCTGTTTTGCCCACTTTCTGAAGGGTTTTTATCAGAAATGAGTGTTGGATTTTGTCAAAGGCTTTTTCCATGTCTATAGAGAGGATCATATGGTTTTTATTCTTCAGTTTGTTAATGTGGTGTATCACACTGATAGATTTGCGGATATTGAAGAACGCTTGCATCCCTGGGATAAATCCCACTTCAAGGATGTCCGCTCTCGCCACTACTCTTCAAAATAGTTCTGGAAGTCCTAGCCACAGCAATCAGAGAAGTAAAAGAAATAAAAGGAATCAAATTGGAAAGGAAGAAGTAAAACTATCACTATTTGCAGATGACATGATACTATACCTAGAGAATCCTAAAGACTCTACCAGAAAACTGCTAGAGCTTATCCACGAATTTGGCAAAGTTGCAGGATACAAAATCAATACACAGAAATTGATAGCGTTTCTATATACTAACAATGAAAAAGCAGAAAAAGAAATTAGGGAAGCAATCCCGTTTATCATCGCATCCAAAAGAATAAAATACCTAGGAGTAAACCTACCTAAAGAAACAAAAGACCTGTACTCTGAAAACTACAAGCCACTGATGAAAGAAATCAAAGATGACACAAATAGATGGAAAGATATACCATGCTCGTGGATTGGAAGAGTTAATATTATCAAAATGACTATACTACCCAAGGCAATCTACAGATTCAATGCAATCCCTATCAAATTACCAAGGACATTTTTCACAGAACCTGGACAAAATATTTTAAAGTTTGTTTGGAAGTACAAAAGACCCAGAGTAGCCAAAGACATCCTGAAAAAGAAAAATGGAGCTGGAGGAATCAGGCTCCCAGACTTCAGACTATACTACAAAGCAACGGTCATCAAAACTGCATGATACTGGCACAAAGACAGACATATAGATCAGTGGAACAGGATAGAAAGCCCAGAATTAAACCCATGCACTTACAGCCAACTCATCTATGACAAAGGAAGCAAGATTATACAATGGAGAAAGGACAGCTTGTTCAATAAGTGGTGCTGGGAAAACTGGACAGCCATATGGAAAAGAATGAAATTAGAACACTCCCTAACACCATACACAAAAATAAACTTCAAATGGATTAAAGACCTAGATATAAGACCAGACTCTATAAAACTCTTAGAGGAAAACATAGGCCAAACACTCTCTGACATAAACGACAGCAACATCTTCTCAGATCCACCTCTTAGAGTAATGTCAACAAAAACAAAAATAAATGGGACCTAATCAAACTTCAAAGTTTCTGCACAGCAAAGGAAACCCTAAACAAAATGAAAAGACAACCCACAGAATGGGAGAAAATCTTTGCAAATGAATCAACTGCCAAGGGATTAATCTCCAAAATTTATAAACACCTCCTACCACTCAATACCAAAAAAACAAACAACCCCATCAAAAAATGGGCAGAAGATCTAAACAGACAGTTCTCTAAAAAAGACATACAGATGGCCGAGAAACACATGAAAAGATGTTCAGCGTCACTCATTATTAGAGAAATGCAAATCAAAACCACGATGAGGTACCACCTTACACCAGTCAGAATGGCCATCATCCAAAAGTCGACAAACAATAAGTGCCGGAGAAGTTGTGGAGAAAAAGGAACCCTAGTACACTTAGGGTGGGATTGTAAATTGGTGCAACCACTGTGGAAAGCAGTATGGAGATTCCTCAGAAAACTAAACATAGAACTACCATTTGATCCAGCAATCCCACTCCTGGGCATCTATCCAGAGAAAACCACGATTCACAAAGACACATGTACTCCAATGTTCATTGCAACACTATTTACAATAGCCAAGACATGGAAACAACCTAAACGTCCATTGACAGAGGAGTGGATCCAGAAGATGTGGTACATATACACAATGGAATATTACTCAGTCATCAAAAAGAAAGAAATACCAGCATTTTTAGCAACATGGATGGACCTAGAAACTATCATGCTAAGTGAAGTCAGCCATACAATGAGACACCAACATCAAATGCTTTCACTGACATGTGGAATCTGAAAAAAGGACAGACGGAACTTCTTTGCAGAACAGATGCTGACTCACAGACATTGAAAAACTTATGGTCTCCGGAGGAGACAGTTTGGGGGGTGGGGGGATGTGCTTGGGCTGTGGGATGGAAATCCTGTGAAATCAGATGGTTATGATCATTATACAACAACAACAACAACAAAAATAAAATAAACTTGAGGGAAAAATGAAAAAAAAAACAAAATATATGAACAAAGAATTACATGGAACGTGGAAGGCATCATGAAGGAGATGGTTATTTCTGCTGGGTCTTTAAAAACAGATTTTTTAGGTGGAGGTAGAACTGAACAGACATTTCAGTTGAACCAAGCAGAACGTGTAAGTGTATGAAGTCAGGAAGAATTGCATGCATGTTATTATTGAAACACTCTGCCTGACTGGAACATGGAAGACATGAAGGAGGTAACACAATAGTAAGATTGGAAAGAAGCTGGTAGGGAAGGGAAATGGCAGGTATTGTAGGGGGTTTGGAAGACACTGTCAAGCTAAGGAATTTAAAATTTATTCAGAAGACCATTAAAGCTTTTTGAGCAGACAGGTGATATGAGGTTCTTCTTGAATAGTATACTAAATTTATTCTAGAAAAAAATATTAAAGTTCTAAAGAGAGTAGCAGAAAATCAAAATTAATCCGTATCAACTGATGAGGTTCTAGCCACATAAAACCGTTCTGAGGTCACACAGACAGACCTTCACACCAATCTACAGCTTGGGTGATTGGGTGGACGGTCTCCAATGCCATTTTCTTCATCATCCATCACGGCATCTACGAAAAAGCATATTACGTTTTGGGGGGCTTTTGACTCTGGCTCTGGAAGTATTGCTAGTATACCAAGGAAAAGTAAGCAGTGGCCCAAGTCTGAAATGCTGAGGACTCAAAATTCCTCAACACCTCACATCTTTCCCAACACACCGCTGTGTACACCCCCGTAGAACTCTCTGCTCTTTTGAGAACTCCTACTAACTGCAGTAGGTTGTCTTATCTCCAGGTAGTATAAAAAGAACAACAGTGAAATAATAGGGAAAAAAAGATGAGAAATTATGTTGTGGATAGGATACCACAAAAACACTGCTATACGTCAACAGTTAAGATGGGAAGGTTAAGGGGATTTGTGAGGGAACCCTTCATCCCAAGTAAATTTTGAAATAATGATACTATGTTCACTCAGTTGAAATGTTTTGAAGCAAATAAACTAGATGAGGACATGTGGTGGCTACAGAGATTTAAATGGTGGTGCCTATTCTGGGTCATTTATGTCAGGTGTAGTTACTGTTAACACCAGTTTTTAAATTAGACGCAGAGCCTGAAGAAGAATGGAACCTGTAGAAATCATGTAATCCAGTGAGAGATCTCTTCCTCCCCTTACCCCAAGTCTTTACGAGGACCACATTCTCACCCTAGATTTTCAGCACCATAATGTGTTAGGACATAAGGGTTGACATTTTTTATTCAAACTAATAGTCATAGAAGACAAAGATTCCTATATGTATAAGATATATTCTAAGCATGACCATGACATTTTTCTCTTTCATTTTCACACGAGGTGTATATAAGTGTTAGAGCTCTTCAGATATAAAATATCTGCATTTGATGTTGGTGGAACTTTCATATTAGGAGATGAGGTAAAATATTTAGGGAATAGGAGAGATGGTAAATGAGCAAGTTAACAATTTTGTGTTATGTGCAGCTCATAATTGTAGCTCTGTGAAGAGCTCCCACTGAGTCGACGGGAGGTGTGGGTGGAGGTTAGAGCCAGGTTAATTGTTGCATTCAGCAACATTCAGGAGAAAAAGTGGAGATAAAATTGCAGCATGTATGTTTTGCCCTCCAATTTTCCTTCATCTCGATACTTGTTGTATTTTCTTCACTTGCTGTTATTTATATCCCTTGTCTGATTTTTTCCTCCTTTGACTCCTTGGGTTATTAAAGACATAGAGTCCATAAAGTTGACTTTCAAGGCATTTTAAAAATAAAGAAAATGACTTTCATCCATTCGTTTTCAATATCAAGTTGGAAATATAGTTCCTTGGAAAATATTACCAAGTAATCGCATCGAAAGATAGATCTTGTGAGGAAAGAGGTATTTTACTCTCTGTCTCCCCGGCATGCTAGGGCTTGTGGTACCCCACCAATGCCAAGCCTGCAGGTAATTTTAATTATCATCTGACAGGTCATTTTTCTTTTTTAGTAGTTTTCTAGTCCTTTGGGATCCACCTACTCAATGACTATTAGTTTCTTTCACATAAGGAAAGAACCTCTTATTTCAAACAGGCAGCCTCAATAATTTGGCTTTCATATTCTGTGAGTCCTATGTTTACAATGGGATTTAGGTCTGGGTTATAGTATAATAATGTGTCGAGGCTACTACAACCGTTAACTATCACCAATTCCAGGTAGAAAGTCTCTTTAAATCTGAGACTTTAAATTACTATCCATGTTTTTTTAACTACTTTGTTGATTTAAAAAGTTAATATTAATATAAACAATGTTTGTATTTTGCTTCTTGTCTTCTTAAATATTCTTTTATTCCTCATCTCTCTCTAAATTTTCCACCTCTGTGTTTCCTTTTATGCTCATGCTTTTTACCAATATTAATATTGCCTTACAAAATTTTTGGTTTTTGAGACATTCCATTGCTAGATTTGGAAAGCATTGAAACAAGTCCTGAGGGAACTGAAGTTAGCAGAAATAGAAAACAACCTTTGGTGGACTGTAAGTTGTTAGGCTTATAAAATGTAAAAATCCTTTTAAAAGAGGAATAAACAAAACTTACTTTTCTTTTGAGTCTTCACCTTTCAAAGAGAGCTCTGGAAAACAACTTCCTATCAGGTTACAATTTTTTTTCCACAAGTTAGTGAAACAACTACTCAAACTAAATTGGTAAGCTAGGGTTATCATATACCTACATACAAAATTATTGTTACTGTGCTTACACCACAACTTAAGTTTTTTGACATTAAAGGCCTATCTTGATTTTAAAAAAATCACTTAAAATTGTCTTTTAATTTTTACCAACCTGAGTGCATTCTATGGAAGAAGAGCTTATATAATTATATTTGTTTCACAGGCATATTAGTGACTTTTATTTTTCTCTTCACTATATAGAAATCATGTCATACATTCATTTTCCTGGATATATGAAGTACAAGCTCGCTATAAAATTTGAAGAAATTAAATATATTAAGATATCTTTTAAAACTTGGCAGCGCCTCCATCCTCTGAGATGCTCTCAGCTGAGCATTTACTGCACTGCGCTGAGGGATTGTAACTATGTTTCCTCTAGCATGAGAGGTAGGTTGAACTTCCTCATAACGTTGGCCTGGAATTTCAACTTCCAGGAAGATTCACTTAATAATATTCTGGTATCACTCATGACAGAAGGTTTTATTTGGGCATAATAGCACTTGGGCAACAAACATGTCCAATTCTACCTGTATCACTGGAATGTTTTTAGCGTTACAATCCAGGAATTTTCATTAAGAAAAATTTTAATGTAGAAACATAAAAATAGAATATAGACAACTGCAATTAATCCCCTAGCTTGATAACAGATGGGCATTTTTAGAGCTAAACATATTATTTCTACTATCCAGCAGTAAAAGAAAATATTGTGATGATAAACAAATGCATTGAGCAAATTCAAATGAAAGTCTTGTACCAGAATTTTATCCATTGGAGTTTTAACATATAAATATGAAAAAAATTCCATGCATTTAAAAAGTTTCTGGGACTTTAGGCAAAAGATCCAGGTCCATTGATCAGTGATGGGCATATATCTAAGACTTAAACCAATACCAAAAAATGTGGAAGCTCCTCATACTTTTAAAGGCATAAGCTGAATGGACAAGACCATGTTTGAATTTCATTTTATTTTGTTTTGCCCATACACCTAAAATATAGTGGTGAATAAATAATGAATAGATGGAAAGAATGAAGGGAAAGAGGAAAAGGACAAATGAATGAATAAATGAATGGAGAGTGATTAAAAGGCAACACCAGTAATAAAAATATATTTCTAAGTATTTGTTTTACATATTAAATTTCATATGTTCATTGCAATACAGCAAGCAGACTAGTGTTACCTAAAGGTTTTTGAGCCCTAATGAATAGATAAGTTATCTGTAATTGACATAACCCAGCACCCTCTTAGGAAGGGCTAACTTCTACTTACATGACATTTACTTCACAGGCTGGCTGTGATTTTTGCAAATTACAGTGAGATTGCTTTTTCCTGGGGTGAAGTTCTAAAAGTCAACCAGTAAGGCAAAAATTGCCCTTGAAAAATCCCTTCTATCATCCATAAAGTTTGATTTGGGGGGTCTATATCCATATACGGTGATTTTTAAATGCATAAAAAATTTAGGTTTACTGCGCTAAACTTAAGACAAAACAAAATTGAAACCCTCAGGAGTGAGTGAGTGAGTGACCCAGCGCTCAATGGGAGTGTGGCTCGGAGGTTAAGAGTCTCTGCTTCGAAACTCAGCCTGCTGACTGTGAACCCTACATCCGATGACTTGAAGTGTGTGACCTTGGCCAAATGACCATATCTCTTGCTCTGCTTCCACATCTGTAAAACTGGATTATAATACTACCCACGGAATTTTTGTTGTGAAGGTCAAATGAAATAATCTGTGTATACTGTTTGTTTGAAACAACGTCTGGCATGCAGTAAGCATGTTTGCTATTCTTCCCGAGTTTACGACAGCTATAAAATTCCTAATGGAGAACAAATGATGGATGAGAATTATAAAATGTTTGTTTGCCTGAAGGATTTACTCCATTTTGTTTTAATAAATCAGCCTCTGTAAACTTAATGAAAATAAATAAATTGTTTCCTAGGAGGAGGTAACAAGATAAGTTTCACTGGCACACAGTAGGCAACGCTTACTGGATTTTAATCTAAATCTTATGTGAGCAGATGGATATACATACTATTCTTAGAAAAGATATGGACATGACCTTGACTGCTTACATCTATCTTTCCAGACTGTCAGTACCTACTGAGACCCCAATAAACAGGAAGCAGCCTCATGCTCTTGGCCATTAAATGCAAATTAAATCAGGGTTAGTTTCCAAATCCCACTCAAAAGTTGTGTGCCTATAATGTAACTCCACTGCACTAAGACCTACCAATTCACTTCTCCTGCATCAAAAAAAATTTTTTTTGACTTTTTGGCCAAAAAGCCTCCCCTACCATTATACCTGGCCAAGGTTCAATCACACACCCAACTCCAGCTAGACTTCCAAAGTAATGTTTTCTCTGGGTGCTCTGCCTTTAAAACCTCTGGTTCCATTATCTACTCTGCACCTCCTTGCTTAACACACACACACACACACACACACACACACACACACACACACTTTCTGTAACTGTAGTTCCTTAGATTTCTACCCCTTTGTCACCATCAACCTCCATTGAGCTTTCGCCTGGTAGAGCCATCAGATTCAGGGGCGTCTTTGCCTCTGCATTTATAAGAGCAACGCCTATCCTTTCCTGCTGAAACATGGTGGCAGATGTTTTCCTTATGCACCTAGTCGGAATATTTCATTCAAGCAGTATTCAGTTTTGTAGAATGCCAGTGACTGTATGGTATACTTGAGACACTAGTGGGTGGAGAAGATAGGCTGATCTCGTGGCGCCTCTGAGCGGGGAAGGAAGACTGAAAGTGACATTAATGAACACTTGCTGTGATATATACGCCACCAAAGCAAAGCTGTAGGTTTCTTTCATAGAATAGCAAGGTCGGAATACATCCTACGCAGCATGAAATACTTGTAAGCATTCTGACGTGTGCACGACTCACATGTGAATGACTGGCATGGTCATTTGAAAGAGAATCATTTTCCCTGTTCTAGTCTTCATCTGTGAAGCAAAGAATGTCCAAAAAGTTCAACATTTTTCTGATTCTACCAGCTGTTACATGATGTAATTTGAGGTAAATACTTCCTTTTGGTTTTAACTTGGAAAAATGAGGAAAATGCTGTTTCTTAGACCCGACACCTCTGTATCATATTTAAGCAGAGATTATTATTTTTCATCACTCTTCCTCCTGCAAATAGGAGTCAAGTTCCTAAGATACGAAATGATTGGCCAAAGCTGATCCCAATGCTTTATAAATATCCAGACCTTTCACAATGTTACAACAGTAGCTTTTTTCTGATTTTTTCAGTTATAATGTAAAGTAAGATTTCATAATAACAGCTATAATGATAGCTACAGTGATTAAGGGCCCATTATGCGGCAGGGACACAGAGAGTATTAATTAACATTTTTAATTTAATCTTTCCTGAATCTTGGGGAAGAAATTATTCTTTATTCGCAGATAAGAAAATCAACACACAAAGAAACTAAGGAATATAACCACTCTCCCCCATGAGTCTAATTTTGAAGTACACCTTTTTTCACTCTGTCCTATCTCCACTTCTCAAAAATCTGCAGTTAAAGACCGACAATGGACGACATCAACTTTTCATACACTGTTCAAAAACGAATTCACCTATCATCCTTCCAGTCTGTTTCTTGTTGACAGTTTTGATATTCAAGATTGGCAATTACTTAGACGCTAGCAGGTTGCTTGGTCAAGAGAATCTGAACTCATACGAACACTTTTCTGAACAAGCTCTAGTGTGAACAACGCAGAGAGAGACACAATCATTGATTAAAGCCATGAGGCTCAGTTAGGAGATTGATTTATTTGATGCTACAGTGTATTTCTTGTAAAAAACTAATACACTCAAAATATTTCCTTTAGCTTTTCTTACAGATGTACATAACTGGCCCTACGAATTGTGTGGTGGTTTGAACGTACCACATAGACAGAGGAAAATGCCCTTTCTTTTACATCTAGATCCCTTTTCTTTACTCATTTAAACTGTGTCCATCTCTAACTTCTCTTGAAAAATCTTTAAGCATTTTCAAAGCACAGAACCAATGCCTTAAAAACTATTTGCAATGCTTAACATCACTGATTATTAGAGAAATGCCAATCAAAACTACCATAAGTACCACCTCACAGCAGTCAGAAGGGCCATCATTCATAAGTTCACAAATAGCAAATGCTGGAGGGGGTGTGGAGAAAAGGGAACCCTCATGCACTGTTGGTGGGAATGTAAATTGGAAAACAGTGTGGAGGTACCTTCAGAAAACTATACACAGAACTACCACATGACCGGGCAATCCCACTCTTGGGCATACATCTGGACAAAACTTTCCTTGAAAAAGACACATGCACCTGCATGTTCACTGCAGCACTATTCACAATAGCCAAGACATGGAAACAACCTAAATGTCCATTGGCAGATGATTGGATTAGGAGGTTGTGGTATAAATACACAGTGGAATACTACTCAGCCATAAAAAAGAACAAAATGATGCCATTTGCAGCAACATGGATGGAACTAGAGACTCTCATTCTGAGTGAAGTAAGTCAGAAAAAGACAAACACTACATGATATCACTTATATCTGGAATCTAAGATATAGCACAAATGAACCTTTCCACAGAAAAGAAAATCATGGACATGGAGAACAGACTTGTGGCTGCCAAGGGAGAAGGGGACGGAGTGGGATAGATGGGATGCTTGGGGTTAATAGATGCAAACTATTGCCTTTGGAATGGATAAGCAAAAGGATCCTGCTGTATAGCACTGGGAACTATGCCTCGTCATTTATGATAGAGCACGATGATGTAAGAAAAAAGAATGTATACATGTATGTGTGACTGGGTCACCTTGCTGTGCAGCAGAAAATTGGCAGAACACTGTAAATGAGCTATAATGGAAAAAATACAAATTATTATAAAAAACACTATTTGCATTTTACATTTGGCTATTTCAATTACTGTGAATGACTCCCTTTACTTTTTGCTCTCTCTTTATGCTTTATTCTGTTATCCAAATGCCTTCAAAAAGTTTAAAAGTTTGTAAAACAGCAAAGGACCAGATGCTTTAATCTTCTTAGCTGGCTCCTTTTATCTTAATATTTCTTGCCTCGTTTCAAAGTAACTTTTGTCATGTTTATGTTCTCTAACATGATAGCTCTAAACATAAAGGACAGCTTTAGTATAAAGCAGGGACATGTATGAAATATCTACAAGATTTTCTCTGAAATCATTTCCACATCGATATCGCTGAGTTCCTGTCTCTCCTACTTTATTTTTTATATTATTGTTTAAAATTGTACTCTGTAACTTCATTATGTTATTGTTTCAGCCAGGCGCATGGCATTCAGAAATTCCCAAGCCAGGGATCGAATCTGTGTCACAGCAGTGACAACCCTGACTCCTTAACCCACTGCGCCACAAGGGAACTCCCTATAACTTCATGTTATGAATGCACTGAATGAGCCCCCCCCAAATTCATGCATTGAAATCCTAACCCTCTCACGGCGTTTCGGTGTGGGACCTTTAGGGAGTGATGAGGTCCTGAGACGGGAGCCCTCATGAATGAGACTAGTGCCCCTTATAAAAGAGACCCTGCAAATCTCCCTCTTCCCTTCCACCATGCAGGGACACAGAGAGAAGCTGGCCATCTGAGAACCAAGAAGTGGGCCCTCACCACGCAGAGCATCTGGAGCATTTTGATCTTGGCCTGCTCAGACTCCAGAACTGTGGGAAATAAATATTTGTTGTTTATACGTCACCCAGTCGATTCTGGTGCATCAGCCTGAAGGAACGAAGACAATTATGAAACTTTATATTTATCAACATATCAAAAACAGTTAACAGAAAACCATCTAACTTGCATCCAAAGTTATTATCTTTCCTATAAACACCAAACATTCAAGTTTATAATTTCATCCTTTTATTTTTTTTTGGTAACAGTTTTATTGAGATATCATTCACACGCCACAAAATTTACCCATTTAAAGTATTCAGTTATGTATATTCACAAAATTGTACAGTCATCACTGCTATATAACTTTAGACTATTTTAATCACCCCAAAAGGAAACCCCATACCCAGTAGCAGTCATGTCCCATTCCTACTTCCCCCAACCCCTCGTAACCACTAATCTTTTACCTCTCTAGATACCCTATTCTGAACATTTAATATAGATGGAATCATACAATATATGCCTCCTGCATCTGATTTCGTTCCTTTAGCATGATATTTTGAGGTTCACCGATGTCTTAGCATAAGTACTCAATTCCTTTTTACTGACAAAACTGTATTCCCATGTGTGTATACACCATACTCTTTATTCACTCTTCATTTGATGGATATTTGGTCTTCTCCCACTTTTCTGCTATTATAAACAATACAGCTATGAACATTCATGTATGAATTTTTGTGTGGACATAGGTTTTCATTTCTAGTGGGCATATACCTAGAATTTCTGGATCTTATGGTAAACCTATGTTTATCAATTTTAGGCAATATCAACCAGTTTTCCAAAGTAGCTGCAACAATTGACAACCCCACCAGCAAAGTTGTTTGTTGAGTGACTTTTTTGGACTAAATCCATCTGCGTTCTTCATGTGTAGCCAATGAAGTCTCTTCTCAGACTTCACATCCGTAATCAGCTAATGGTTAGAAAGATATTTCCATAAAGGCGCTGGACCAGTAAGTCTCCTATTCTTGCTGAGACCATCTGTTTGTATGTTAGGGGATGCCTTTAATGCTCAAGCACACAGTTGAAGTTCTGCCTTAGTCTTTACTTCCTACCTAACAAATCATTAACATCAGCCAAAGGTAAGAGAGAGATGAGGGCATTCCCAGGTCATTCCCGGGAATATGCACAGCCCTGCATATGAGCATCACCTTCCAGATTTTCAGGAACATGTTGGACCTCTTCCAATTCCCGAATGGACATCTCATTCCCCCATTTCACTTTTTGAGATTTTTGCTCAATCTCTTGTTAGTTACAAATGGTATTACCGCCTCAGACAGCTGCAATATTAAACAATTATCACTAACAATTTTCCACAAACACCCTGTAGATAAAACTTACACAGGCAATTCTGAGTTGGTCAAATAAAGGAAGTTCTAAGAAGGAAGCTTCACCTAGGAAATCTAAGAAAGGTCAAATAATAATGTTCCTCTGGAGTTGAGACTTTAGGAAAATCCAAACCCACTCTGTCCCTGCAGTGGTTGCTAGATTGCTGGTAGCTACAGCTGTCTAGTTGTGAGCATGGGTTTTCAATGCTACTATGGACCTGGACAGAGGGCGATGGGAGTAAGGAAAGTTAAAATGCCACGATGCTCATGCTTCTTATTAAGATCCAGCCGTTTTTCTACCGCATAAAGGCTTCTGTAATTGTTGCAAGCCTTTGGTTTTTAGAATTTTAAAAGAGTTGATTTTGACAATTATTGCTGGTGCTCTCATTGTTTTTATGGGGAGCAGATACCTGAAGATCCTTACTCTGTCATTCTGGAAGTGCTACTGGAGTCATCCCTTCTTGTATATCTTGGTAGTATCTTAAAGTCAACATCCCAAACTGCAATCATCAATTACACATAGTTCCCCACATTCTATTAATCTTCTTTTACACTCTGTCTTAGTGCCAAGCTCCAATGACCATTAGGCTGCACTAGCCAGAAGTATGTTTTATCTTCTACCCCCACATTCAACCCATCATCAAGTCCAGTATATATTATTTCCGAAATGTCTCTCAAATGTCTCCACTTTTTAGCATTTCCAGGAAAAGCATCATAGCTCAGCTTCTCAAAAAACTGACTCCTGAGTGCTGTAATAACCCTTTGACTAATCCACCAGCATCCGGGCCAGCCTCATCTCACCATTTACCCACAAAATAGACTGCATGATATTTTTAAATACAAAAATAGTTATGTCGCTTGCCGTTAAATTTTTAACTGCTCCCCTACGCTCTTAAAATAAAGGCAAACATTCCTCCTATGATCTTCAAAGCTCATTCATGGTCCAAACTACCTTCCAACATAAGGCAGTAGACATACATTTTACATACTTTCTACCTTCTACCTGGGAAATTTTCCTTCTTCTCTTGGTCTGGTGGACTTTAACTCACTTTTATATCTGAGCCCAAGTGTGACTCACAGAAGAGCTTTTGTCCAAGGCTGACAAAATCATGTAGCACCATGCACTTGTCCTTCATAGCAATTATTATAAGAACAATTTCACATTTAATTAACATCTGCCTTCTTTGTTAGACGATTAGCTCCATGAGGACAGAGACTCTGATTTTGTTTACAGCTCTATCTGCTGAGTTTTAGAACAATGCCTAATGCCAGCTTCGTTTTTTTCATTTTGTGATCAATTAATCTTACTAAATCATCTGCACTAAGGCTGTAAGAGAATAAGCAAAATTAATTCCTTACCCCTTAGCCAAGAAGTTAAACAACAACTATCAAGCAATCAAAGGAATCAGTCTGCCTGTTTTGCCTTTACTATTTTACTCTTCATTGAAAGAAATATTAGTTGCTTTAAAAAAATGTTCAAACTATTTAAGTTCCTGTCATGGCTCAGTGGAAATGAATCTGACTGGCACGTTCGATCCCTGGCCTTGCTCTGTGGGTTAAGGATCTGGTGTTGCCGTGAGCTGTGGTGTAGGTCACAGATGTGGCTTGGATCCTGTGTTGCTGTGGCTGTGGCGTGGGCCAGCAGCTGTAGCTCCTATGTGACCCCTAGCCCGGGAACCTCCATGTGCCATGGGTGCGGCCCTAAAAAAACAAACAAAAAAAGTTCAAGCTATGAACATGAGGCCAAAACAAACAAAAATATGAGTAACAGGATACAGGAGATAAATGAAGCCGCTCTGGATGCCCAAAGCTGGGACAGTAAACAAACAAGCAGATTTTTATTGGATTGTAGCTTAAAGTCTAAAATAAATCTCCATGAATCCATACTTATCTAACTGACTAAATAAATAAATAATGGCAGAATGGAAAAAGCTTTAGTACAGAAGACTTCTAAATACGGTATGTAGATATCCTGCACTCAAGAAGGTGAAACTTAAATCATTTACTCCTTGAACTGGTCTGTGCATAGTGACTGCCTTCAAAGAGTCTAATACAGAAAGAGGAAAAAGAGAGTAACTTTACAGTGGAGAAACACAGGAAACACCCCCTTAGCCCGATTATCAAGGTCAACAACAGTGATAAGTCAGGTTGATGGTATGTACCCTTGATATGATGCCATAAGAATGATATTTTGCCTTCGTGGTATTTCTCTACAAATAAGTTCCTGTCATGGTTTAATCATGAGAAAAACACCAGACAACTGAGGGACATTTTACAAAATATCTGACCAGGAGGCCTCAAAACTGCCAACGTCATCAAAAATAAGGAAAATCTGAGAAACTGTCACAGCCAAGAGTAGGTTATGAAGACATAATTACTAAATGCATTGTGGTATCCTGGATGGAATTCTAGAACAGAAAAAGGACATTAGGTAAAAACTAAGGAACTCCTAAATGATAGACTTAAGTTAGTGATAATGTTTTAATTTTATTGCCGCATTAACTGTAACAAATGTATCATACTAAAATAAACTATAAACAATAGTGGAAACTCAGTCGGGGATATACTTGAACTCTGTGTTCTCTTTTGTAATTGTCCTATAAATCTAAACATATTCTAAAACAAAATGTCTATTTAAATATTTGGCAGAAAACACTTGAACAGTTATTGTATTTGGATAACCATATCTTATATATTTGGATACAGGAATTATTTCACCACACAGATCCAACAAAGCAGAATAAAATGAAGAAAGAGTTCCAAATATGTTTTTTTTTTCTCTCTCACGGTAATATACTATGCTAAAATATTTTACTTGAAAATTTATGCAGCTTTTGCATATGTAACTAATGGGTTTCAATTCTAAAAATGCTAGAAAAATAAGCTCTATTTCAAGTAGAAAAAACAAAAATAGCAGGAAATAACAGTCATGCTCTGAAATATAATAAAGTCATTCAGAGTTTCTATATAATAGCAGTACAAAAAAAAAATAGAGGACACAGTTAAAGGGTAAAATCTACTGGGGACATATTTCACTCAAGTATTGTATTTTGGAAACTACCCCAAAGCAGTAAAGAGTTGGTACAATGTTTGAGGAATCAGAGTGAGCAATACAATAGATTGGCAGTTCATTTGTACATTTGGAGGAAAGGAATCAGCAAAATAAGAAAGAAAACAAGTTTTTCCTACATTTAAAGGAAAAAAAAATAGTCTACACTGTAAACATGTTTACCAAATAAATACCTATTTCCCAGGTTGAAAACCTGCAGCTTATAATGTGAAGCCTGAAATGCAAGGACAAGTTTATGTCAAGAATACATCTAAAATTGACACAGTTCATTGCAGAGACTGCTAAACTTTGAATGCTTTAAAAATTTAAGCCAAGAAATCCAAAGTTGTCATCTGAAGCATTTTAAATCTGTGACAACATGCTTACTTATAAAATGATGGTTGTTAAGCCAAATTAAGCCATACTGGAAATCTTACTGAAAGAGAAACTGATATTTCACAAGGGCTATGTCAAGTCATGTTGGAATAAAGTACCACTGATACCTTGGGCCTCTGATGCTACAAGCAAAATGACAGATCCTGATTTAATCCTTGGGAAATATCTTTTTCAATCTGTTTGAAGATAAGGAAGCTATGCAATCATTAGAAGACCTATGATAGTCCCTTCACAAGACATATTATTATTATTATTGTTAGGGATATAGTTAACCACAAATCAGTGACTTTGATTGTTTCCTCTGATATAATAGAAAAGAACATTTAGAATCACTCTGGCTTTGCCTAGAAAATATTTTGGATTTGGTTTGCTAGTATTTTGTTGAGAATTTTTGTGTCTCTGTTCATCAGTGATACTGGCCTGTAATTCTCTTTTACAAGGTACCTTTGGTTTTAGTATGGATTCATGGAGATTTATTCTAGATTTTGAGCTATAATCCAATAGAATATATAGGTATGCAAGTATGCATGTATTTACTCAGAATTTCCACCTTTGGGCATTGAGAGCACTTTCATTTGTCTCCTGTGTCCTGTCGATATCCTCCTATTTTTGTTTAGTTTTTTTATTTTTTGCATTTCTTTACTTTGTGGCTGCATAAGATGTTCCAGGCTCATCCTGTATATTTCTTGCCTCAGCCCTAGTATCAGACATTTCTCCAAGGAGCCCTGGTTCCTTTTATTAGAAACCAAGATCTAGGCACTAGATGTTCTGTCATATTTTTTTCTAGCTAAACAAATGGGACTAAAATTCTTGAGCTTCTACTATTATCTAAGGCCAGAAATTAGCACACATTTTGTGCTGTGGGCCAAAAAGTATGTATTTTAGGATTTGCAACCATATCACCTCTCACAACTACTAAACTGCCTTTCACATGAAAAAGCAGCCATAGAAAATACGTAAACAAATGGATGTGCCTGCTTTCCAATAAAACTTTATCTGACAGCTGAATTTGGCCTGCAGGTCATCATGGGCTGACTTCCAATATAAACTGTAGGTGTGGCTTGTGTGCTGTCTGTTTATGACAAGCAGAGGGAGCGGGAAAAGGAGAGGCTGATAAATAGGATATGAATTCATCCCTAGAGTGAAAGAGTCTGGGACTGAGCTCAAGTGGTCTGGTTACAAAGACAATGTTATTTTCCTTTTGCCCTGCTGGCTCTGGTCAATACTTTTTCAAATTCTACTCCAGCTGTTCTCTGATTTTTGTTTTTGTTTTTTTCAGCTTCCAGAAAGTCTCACGTCTAGACTAATCCTACGTCTCAAGTGGTGTCACTGTAACAATGTTGCTGGTTTATATCCTGTCCTGGATATCAATCTTACTTACTTTTAGTCACTTGTTATATAGTTATAAATTAGGTTATTAATAAAGAGATCAACCTAGCCAAGGTTGAAATATGCTGTTGGAAAGAGTCATTCAAAGTAAAGACATTTTCCCAGCTAACAGGGTTCATGGCCAGCTATGTTGCACAACTGTGTAATGAGTCTCTTGTTTGCCAGCAAACACCAGAGTACAGAGATGACAAATTCAGCAACGGTCTTCCCCAGAGACTAACAGAGGAATATAATGAGGAAAGCGCAGTATGACAATTTCAAGACAGAATTAAACCCTTAAAGTAAGGGAAGCAGTAGAACCAAGGAAAAGGGTGAGCCAGGCTGGTTTCTTAGAATATTTTAAGTCCATTTCCCTCTATACCAATTTTGTTTTCTGGACTACTTTTTTCCAGTTATTTCCCAGTTTTAAGCCGTCATATTCACAATTCCTTCTATGATTCTATAATCCATTGATCAAAGTTTCCCTTACCAAGGCAGTTCAGCTATTGGAAATAAACTTCATTTTCTTCAGCTATGAAAGAAAGTTACCTGTGTGGTACATGTTCTCTCCTTCCAGCTGTATTAAAGGTTAATCACACAATATTTCTGGATATGTTTGATACCGGACATAAGAGCTCTATTATTGATTACAGATTTTTCTAATTATTCAAAATCTGTTTCTCCAAGGTAATATGATCTTTCTTAGACTGGTGCCAAAGGACATACATCTCTCCATCCACTAGGCTGTTGATCAGTGATAAGTATAAACCTACAGTGGTGTATTGAACGTATATACCAGTTCCTGTAACTATTGATTATTCATTACATCTGCTTCTGGGTCAAGAATGAAGTCTGTAGAAAAAGGGGCTACAGTAGTCGTTCGGAAAAGTTGGTTAAAAAGCCTGTACTGCCAGACTTTTTGGTTTGTAGATAATGTTTCAAATGACTTAATAATAATGTTGATACTATATTGATATTAATAATGGAAATAATAAATAAAATATTAATAACTGTGCCCATCAGTCAGAAAAAAAGCAGAGAAACCACTCTAGATATTTCAAGTGTAAAGAAATTTGATGCATGGAATTAGTTTAAAAATTATTAGAAAAGCTGGTGAACCCAAGGGTACAGTGCTTTGTCCTTTGATCCAAAGCCGGCACTATTCCTGGGCTGAAGCTTTGTCTGGCCACTACTCTGATGAAGGCTATGTCCCTGCTATTACTGCAGCTGAGTGGATACCCAGGAGCCACACTCCCACCGAAGGAGCCACTACCGCTTCTACTGAAGGCATCTCCATAGCGAAGGAAAGATGGCGTCTCTCTTATTCTTTATTTCCAAAATTCTGAACCCAACAAGAAAGGCAAATGTAGTTCACAGGCTACCACTTCTACAATTCAAAAGTGAATGAATGAAGGCAAGAATAAAGCTTATGACAAGAGAAAAATTTCTAAAAACATACAATATAATGGGCACCATTTTACCTGTTTTCAGATATATATATATATATATTTATTTAGTGTTCATAGCAAACCTGTGTAATTGGTATGCTTTATACCTACTTCACTGATAAGGAAACTGAGACAAAAAGAAGCTAGGTAATATCAAATTCGTATAGCTATTAAAAGGTAGGATTAGGACTTGAACCCAGGCATTATAACTCTAGAGTTCATACCTGCAACTATTGTACTACAATTCAACAAGCACAGGTGATCTGGACTCTGCTTCATTTGTCGAAGAGAAAAGGCCAGTCTTTTCCAGGATTCCTTTCCAAGTATTTCGGATACACACCTGCCCAGGTATTTCATATGATCCGATCTTTGCCTCCGGGTACTGACCACGTTTGACTGACATGCTTCCTCCTTGTTTTTTTTTAATAACCAACCATTTCACTGATAGGTAATCTCTCTTTCTGGTTACCTTCCCTCGAGCCACTGATGCCGCCACTCTTCTGGCTTTAGATGAGGAAAAACGCTGCCCCTCCCCTCTTTCTCCATGCCTAACGCGAATGACTCCCCCAAACAGAAAAGAGACCCTCTCTTTAAGTTTCCACGACACGGTTAAATATGAGGCTGCCACTTGGCTGGATGTTACTGAAGGCTGGAGATAAAGAAGGGATTCGAACTCACAGAATCAATTATAATTACAACACAACAAGGTTGCTTTTGGAGTGTGCGGGTCCAGGCCCAACCCTGAAGCCTTCCAGTCACAGAGAGACTCCCGGTCTGGTTTCAGACCTGTCTCACCTGGCCGAGGACAACTTCCCCTTACCACATGACATGTTTCTGAGTCTATCTCTATTCATCAGAGTCCTGGCCCGCCGCCCACACTTGAGTTAAAGAAATCCCTGTCAAGACTGAATTTCCCGGCTTTTGCTTACTAAGAAAAAGTATCCAAAACTGGGCATGCAAAAGGAGGACTCTACATCCTTACCTGGACATAAATTACTGATGATGCACAGAGCTGCTCAAGGCTTATCTAATTCTCCAAGAGGACTCCTTTTTGGTGACAGACGATTTTAGATGAACAAAGTTCCAGACTCTATGCAGTCAGATGTTAACCTTTAGAAAAGTGTTAAATTGTAAATGATTTTTGTCCACTTGAGATACAAATGATTTCTGTCTGATAGAAAAGATAACCCAAAGGTTACATTTTGTAGTCCTGGAGGCTCGCAAACAGCTTTGTATTTAATTTAGCAATGTCATGTCAGCATTTTTTTCTTCTTTCTCTGACTTTAATGGATATTTTTGTCTTTCTTATACTCCATTGAACCAGTTTAATCTTTGGTTCATCCCTTCCTAATGTTCCTGATTTGAGCTTACTTTATGTTTCTGCAAGTTATATTTTCAACTTTTAGGAAATTATACTCTGATGCCCCAGTTGGCTTCTTTATAAGATTTGTGAAGATAGAAAGGACTTCTTCCTTCAAAGCAAAGGCTCACCCCAGGTTTGCACCTAATATTTGTAGGACTTGGAACACATAACAAATATAAGCCATACACAGCAAGACTAAATATGTAAAAAAAGTTATAAATTATGGTTATAGGCTGTTGAATGAAATACATTCTTCCCTCTACCTTGACAAGTATTCTTTAGTAAGAACACTTGGAAAATTACACATTAAGCTTTGGTAATTTTATTACCAAAGGTGAGAAAAATAGCAAAAATGAATAGATGTAAATATTATGATATAGGGAGTTCCCGTCATGACTCAGCAGAAAACGAATCTGTAGGTTCCATGAGGACGCAAGTTTGATCCCTGGCCTCACTTGGTGGGTTAAGGATCCGGCGTTGCCCCATGAGCTGTCGTGCAGGTCGCAGATGTGGCTCAGATCTGGTGTTGCTGTGGCTGTGGTGTAGGCCAGTGTCTACAGATCCGATTTGATCCCTAGCCTGGGAACTTCTGCCTGCTGCAGGTGAGGCCCTAAAAAGAAAAAAAAAATTAGGAAACATACTTAGTCTTGAGAAAGGTATTTGGATGAGTAATAAAGCCAAATAAATTATAAATTATATATTTACTTCATGGAATTTAATATTTGAATCCTCATGTCAGCAAAATTACTCATTACATTGTTATAATCAAAGTTTTCATATAATTTGTATTCTACTTGATAGTAATACTAAATTAAATCTTGGCTAATCTATCACAGTGCTTAAATATGTTTACTTCCTTTAACAACTTCAATTTGGAAAAGTTTGTCTGGAATTGTTAATAAAGTTATAATGCAATACTTGGAATTATTTTCTAAATTTTTATGGTTGAACATTATAATGAGGATAACACTTGAAAAACTAACAATTCACAGAAACTATTTCAAAATATTTAATTTAATTATATATATTTTTATTATTTATATCAAATTTTTACCATTTCATAATGTAACAGCTAGAACAATACATGTTTCTTTGACTGGTTTCATTGCTAGGATATTATAAAGACATTTTAAAGGCGTAATAAATGCCTTGTTTCATTCACTCTAGTCCATCAAGACTATACTTTGAATTTATAATAGCCAGACAACAGTATGCGTAGAAATTAGTTTCGGTATGATTTGTATGTGAATCTTCTCCTTTATTGTTTTGCAAATATTTCAATTTTGTTTTTTTACATTTTATTAGAAATTCAATTTTGTTGCATATTTTACATGCAGCTTTCTTAAATTAGAAAAATAATTTTCTCTGCATTTTGAGATAGTGTTACTTTAAACTGTCTAAAATTAAAGTATCCACATTGGTTTGGTCCCTGTTTTAAGTGTTCATTAACACTGTCAATGTCAAGCAAAAATTTAAGCCAAACAATGGTAGACGGCACAAATTCGAAACTGATTTAATTTGTTGTCAGAGACCACATTTTGCTCTTTTACTGTTGACATTTAAAGATTATTTCAATTTTTTTTTTTTTTTTTTTTTTTTTTTTTGTCTTTTTAGGACCACATGGAGGTTCCCAGGCTAGGGGTCTAACCAGAGCTGCAGCTGCCGGCCTACACCAGAGTCACAGCAACGTGGGATCTGAGCCGCATCTGTGACCTACACCACAGCTCACAGCAACACCAGATCCTTAACCCACTGAGCAAGGCCAGGGATTGAACCCGAGTCCTCATGGATGTTAGGTTCATTAACTGCTGAGCCACAATGGGAATTCTGATTAATTTAATATTTTTAATAAACATTTTGCAACTTCTTTTTTGATTTACTTTTTTTTTTTAATTTTTATTGTTTTTTTGGTTTTTGGCCACACCTATGGCATGCAGAAATTCTGGGGTCAGGAATCTGTGCAGTTGCAGCCTGCACCACAGGTATGGCAACACTGGTTCTTTAACCTGCTGCACTGCAAGGTAACCTACTTTAATATTTTTGATATGTTATCCAATCATTTGTACCAAGCCTATTGGAAAATTTTAATATATGATGAATATTTTTTGCAATTAATTTTGTGTAATATATACAACAAATTTTGAGCATCACTTGTATGAAACTACAGGCAGATTCTAAAAATATCATTAGGCGTTCCCACCGTGGCGCAGCAGAAACGAATCCGACTAGGAACCATGAGGCTGCAGGTTCAATTCCTGGCCTCACTCAGTGGGTTAAGAATCCGGCATTGCCGTGACCTGTGGTATAGGTCACAGATGTGGTTCGGATCTGGTGTTGCTGTGGCTGTGGTATAGGCCGGCAGCTATAGCTCTGATTAGAGCCCTAGCCTGGGAACATCCATATGCCGCGGGTGTGTCCCTAAAAAGAAAAAAAAAAGACAAAAAGACAAAAAAAAAATTACTAAACTTTGAAATCTCAAATTTCCATCATAACAGTATGAAGATTTTATAAATTTCCAAGATACAATTCTATACTCATACACATCCTGCGAGATTCTCATTATGGAACTGGTCAAAGAAGATAGAAGAATTCTGGGATTAAGACAAATTCTTAAGAATTTGGGCTTTCTGGGACAATGCATGGACTAATCAACTCTATGTGACAAGTGACAATCTGCGGTAATATTTGGATAACATGAAATACAGAAATTCCACAAATCTTTCCCAAACAGAGCAAGAGCTTCATTTGCCTTTACTCAGCATTCCTTGAGTTTAGGGTATGGTTTCATCATTCAAGTTTTATTTGAAAACTTTGTTGCTTTCCTTAACTCCGCTGGTGTATCTTGCAGTGGATCATGTAGTAGTCGTTTCCATATTGAGTCTGAAAACGGTTATAAGGTTGATTTGGTATTTATTTCACTAAATACTTTGAAAATTTTTCCACTGTTGGCATAGTTGAAGTCATGGGTTTGTTCATTTGTTTGTTTGTTTGTGCAGCAGTTGAAATCAGAATTACACATTGCCTAACTAATTATTCTGGGTGTTTGGCCATAATTGTTGAATGTACATATTTCTTCTTTAGCAATACATTTAGGGCTATTTCATGAGCTTGCCCTTCATATGAATTTCAATAATGTGTTACATTATATTAGTCTTCTAACGAATATAGACCTTCTCCAGTCTTCTAATTTAAATAGAAAAATTTAACCACCTTTTGAAATTTCCATTAAATCTTAGTATTTTTATACTACCACTTGTAGTAAATACTACTATTCTGCTTTCTAGTGTTTAGTGTCCTTCTACATATGCCTCTGTGAGGGTTTAGTATTACACTTCACACATAGTAGGTCTAGACCAGCTCTGTCCAACAGAAATATAATGGAAGTTACACATGTCATCACAAATTTTTTACTTGTCACAATTTAAAAGGTAAAAATAAAAAGTGATTTTAATTTTAATAATATATTTTGTTTTACACAACATATCCCAAAGCAATGTTTATTTCAACAAATAATCAATATAAAAGATTAAGATCTGTTACTTTCTCTTGTCCAATCTTTGAAATCTAATGTTTATACCTATAGCACTCGGGAACAGCCTCATGTCATGTTCAATGGCTACTTTGGCTAGTGGCTACCATATTGGACGGTGTAGGTATAGACCAGCCTATATTCAAATTGGAGAGAAATATGAATTTATTTATTTATTTACTTATTTATTTATTTATTTTTGTCCTTTTTTGCTATTTCTTGGGCTGCTCCCGCGGCATATGGAGGTTCCCAGGCTAGGGGTGGAATCGGAGCTGTAGCCACCAGCCTACGCCAGAGCCACAGCAACGCGGGATCTGAGCCGCGTCTGCAACCTACACCACAGCTCACAGCAATGCTGGATCCTTAACCCACTGAGCAAGGGCAGGGACCGAACCCACAACCTCATGGTTCCTAGTCAGATTCGTTAACCACTGCGCCACGACGGGAACTCCTGAATTATTTTATATTGTAAAATTTTTTTAGCCTCCATTAGAGACGATCACAATTACTTCACTTTTAAAGTACCTCTGAAACTATGAACTGGAACAGGAAGCAAGACAATGGAACTCGGTACACCTGGGAAACAGAACTCTTGCACACCTAAGAGAATGAATCTGACAGGTCGGTTGTCTTCTAGCTTTTGCCACTCTTAACCACTCAATTCATCCCTATTCTTGGAAAAATAGTCTGCTTCAAACTTCGGCAGCAACGTAACACATAAACCTCCGCATTGACTAACAGCAGGTGCCTTTGTTTGGAAGACACAGGGCAAGAGATGTGGAGGAGATTCTTCCTAGGGCCTGACCAGTGTTCCTAAAATATAGATCCTACGAATGGCTCTTCATTCAGTTCCCGGTTAGAGTTCAGGCAGTCAGCACCTTAAGCGACCCAGACTCAGCTCTGTTTTACTTCATGAGTAACTTCCCAAAGAAAAACACACAATCTTTTTTTTTTTTTTTGTCTTTTGTCTTTTTGCCTTTTCTAGTGCTGCTCCTGCAGCATATGGAAGTTCCCAGGCCAGGGGTCCAATTGGTGCCGGCAGCCACAGCAACGTGAGATCCTAGCCGGATCTGCAACCTACGCCACAGCTCACGGCCACATCTGCAACCTATACCACAGCTCATGGCAACACCGGCTGGACCCTTAACCCACTGAGCAAGGCCAGGATTGAACCCACAACCTCATGGTTCCTGGTCGGATTCGTTAACCACTGAGCCACGACGGGAACTCTGAAAAATACACAATCTTTAGAAAGGCAAACACTTTGCCATTGCAGGGCATCCTGCTATAAACATATTCAAAACAAAACGAAACAAAACACAGAGAGAGATACTTTGGATAGAAGAAACAACTAGCAGAGCTCGGATTTTAAAAGATCCAAATAATTTCCTCAGTTTTCTCTGGGGACAAAGAACAAGAAGCAAAGTACTTGCTTTGTTTACATAGAACTGAATAGCCTAGTAAGGTGTTTTCCCTTCCTGAACAAAGCAATCCGTTTTAAAGGACTATTTGAATTCCATCACTGTGCCCCAAGTTCCTTGCCAAGCCTCTTTTTCTAATTTTATCTGATGTCAAATAAAAGAGTAACTCTTTTTTTTCCAAACTGAGATAAAAATGGTTAATGAGTATTTTTTAAGACATTCATTCATATTCATGTTTTATATTACATTCATTCCATCCCAGCCACTATTCAAGTTGCTGGGGTTAAAGCACGTGATCCATGCTTTCAGTCTTTTAAAGGATATATGCCATGGTCTGGCTTATTCATTTGTCCAAGTGAAAATGTTTCTGTAGGTAAGGTGCCTTGGGAACACAGCAGAAGGATCCATTAGGCAAGCAGGCATAGCATCCATTCCCACTGCTATTTCTCCAGAGTAATGAGAATTAAATTCAATTCCCTATATTAATCTGTATTCATTTTCTGTTTATGACCTTGAAACCATGAATAGCCACAATTTAAGTGGAGGGCTTGGGGAGCCCAGCTGGGACTCCCCTCCCATAATATACTAAAGCCATATGGAGAATAAATTCAACCCAGTTACAGCTACGTTATAATCCCCACAACTGTCTCCATGGCACATAACTACTTACTCCGCGGGAAGGATCAATGGATTATCTGTAGTTTCTGATAAGTTACATCATTACTCCTCTCTATTTATGATTAAAATGGTACATTAAAAATAGCACAATTAAGATTGGAGAGAGCAACATAATGGCTCTTAGAAATTTATGGGAAGAATAGAAGAATATAATTTGCTAATTCTCGATAGCCATTGACTTAACTGTTGATAGCGGTAAATAATACAAGGTCGGAGAGTATGGGTGTGTTTCTGAACCTAGGCTCAACAGACCAGAAAATGTGCTGGTGAGTGGCTGGCCCATGAGGACTTTCTAGAGTGGTAAGAAATTACAAAGTCAATAGGAAATCAATAGCATTTATTCTGAATAACCTAAATCAGAGGATGTGGTAAATCATGGATTCCCTTATTGAAATATGTTGAATATATTTGTGAAATGTGATTTGAATTAAAGTAGAAAAATCTTTTAAACATTATATATTTCCTCAACAATAACATTACCCACATTTTAATTTATATATATGCTTTCAAATACATATATATGTATATACTCTTTCAACTATTCCAAAGCATGCTCACATGTATTATCCCCTTTATCTTCATAATAGCTCCTATGAGCTACAGAGGGGTAATTATGATCCCCTCCTTGGAAATAGAGCAGTGAGGGAATGCTAGGCTAAATGAAGAGTGGCAAGCATGAACTGATTCATAGCTTCAAAACTCTGCAAAATAAAATCACACTTAGTTCATAATTTATTTTTAGAAATCATAGTTTCCTGGGTGTTTTAAAGGCAATATTTATCACCTTAGGCTTCTTCTGATAATTGTAATGTAGTGGCATTTCAATTACCCTAGAGGCTCATATTTTATTTCTGGAGATACACTCCACCTAAGAAGATAATACCTGAATGATGTGTATCTAAATATTAATAAGATCTTGGTCAATAATTAACATATGGAAGAAAATTCAACAATTTCTCCTAATGCATGAATACTTGAATAGTTAATTTTCAGATAAATGTCAAAATGCAATCCACATTTCCTGGTACCTTTCTAAACATACCTCACATAATCATTCACTTTCAAATGTGTCATGTTGAGAGATTTCATATTGTATATTAAAATAGTTCATAAACAATTCAGATTACTCATATAACCTTGGTTCAAATGAAAATACGGGGCGGGGGGGGGAGTCCATTATGCTTTAGTTACAAAAACAGACAACAAAACCCCAGACAATAAATAAGACAGTCTCTCAGCCTCGCCTTCATAGACAGTCTGTTCTTGTGAGGCAACCCATAGGGAATGGATTAATTTATGTCCTCGCCTAAGGGGGAGTGCCGCAGAGGCTCTCAACCTGCACTCCAGCGTTTGGTTCTTCCCTTCACTCCTCCCAGTATTGGCATTATCTTTTCTCTGCTGGTCTAACCACCTAAAATGCTCTTTTAAAAAAAATCAGAGGCAAAATGATAGAATTCTTTGTTTTCTTTCTTTTGTATTCCTTTTTTTTTTTTTTTTTTTTCTTATCCAGGAGGTTGTGCACGTATAATCTGAATGTGCTTGCGGCACCCAAGGCTCCATCTCCTAAATATAATCGGCAGAAGGGGTCAGAGCCTGTGCATTGGCACCTTTAACATTTCATGAGTTCGTGTCTACGTGTCTTAGGGGGATAGACACACGACTCTTCTGTCCTGAAAAACTGCAACTGCAGCCGTGGAGGCTCCACGTCTACAACCCAGCAAACGCTGCAGAAAGATGTGGCATGAATCACTGAAGACTGAACGCAGGGGCCAAGGTTGATGCCCTGGTGAAACATGACAAGCAGACATGGACGGTACTGGGGAGGAGTAGTTACCAACAGCACTACATAAAACATGGGTGGCCTGTCCTTCTTTCCTTCAGGAATGATGGGCCGTCCAGCTTATGGAGAGTCGGTCTCTGCATTAGCTTGAGTGAAAAGCTCAGGGGAGAATCTGTAGCTTTCCAGGCACTGAGGCTCAATAATTGCCCTCCTGGAGGCCAATGAAAAACTCAGATCCACTATGCATTGTCTTGCTGACCACTTAATCCACACACTGTTAGTTTTTCTAAATGACTTTCATTGGTTATCAACCCAGAACAAAGGGTCTTTGGTATTCTGAGGTGCTTGACCCTTTATTCATTGACTCTTTTAAAAATTTCATTTTGATTAGAATAATTTGCCTTTTCCTATCTGTCAATAAAAGCACTGTGATAAAAATGAGAATGTTTAGTGAATATATTACTGATGATATTTTCAGATATGAAATGAATTGGCTTTACATGTCTCCGTGCCTGGAGCATCGCTCAGAGCCAAATGCGGAGTCAGACTGCAGTGTGATTCACATTCATAAACCGCTCCCCCCCCATTTTGTTCTGATGGAAATTGTTTGATGGGATTTGGGTCAGGCCTGGCTGTTGGAAGGGACAATGGTGTGAGTAATAAATAGAAAGCGAGCTGAACAGGTTCCCCGGAGTTAATCGGCTCATTGTTCTTCCCTAATTCACTAATATCCTGGAAGGCAGTTTTCTCTCTTCTCCTATTTTTTGGTTTTGTTTTGCTTCCAGGTGGGCACTCACCTGGAAGAGCCCACTAACAGGTGCTAAATCACACTAAGAAAGTCAGGAGTCTTTCCTGCCCACCCAACCTAAAGGGACCCACCCCAGGCACTACCTACTCCAATACCTAATTAATTTTATGTGTAGCCCTTATCACTATCCAACCCTTTCTAGTTCATTTGGTTTCCTGTATATCATCTGGTGTCCCCATGAGGGCAGGGTCCCAGTATGTGGAAAGCTGCCTGAACTACTGTCATTATAAAGTAAATATTTGTTCAATGAACAAACATGAAGAATGCTAAGCTTTTTAAGAGTTTCCTCTCCAGGAAGTAATTATTGTTGTCAGGCTGATGTGTTTAATTTAGTTGAGAACTGTAGACACAAGCCTAGGAAACAACAGAACAATTCTGCTCTTATCACAGGCTTGATTTTCCTGAAACGAGAAAAAGGAAACCCATAATGACCCAGCCACCTACATTTCTTAAAAATCTGTGAGTAATTCCAGCTAACGTTCAATACATGAAATAAAAACCAAAGGAAGACTGGACTATATCAGATCTTAAGTTGGAACTGAGTATAATGAGGAATACAATGAACCAAAAAAAATTTGATTAATAGAAATTTTTTCAAGGAGGTAGAACTTATCTGCAAGAAAGGTGCTGGGCTAGGAAAGAATTCTTTTAGTCATTAGGATCTGCTTTTTATCAGAATAAAAGTTAAAATAGATAGAAATAGTGGTTATTCTACTTGTGAGAGTCACCCATTGTAAGCCAGAAATTTTTCTCTGTTATTGCTTTAAATGGGGCATGCAACCTTCCTTTTCACTCACAAGTGTAGAGGTTGATAAAGAATTTCTGCCAAGATACGGAGATACTGACCAATAATACTGTGAGGTCAGGCTGAACTTCGGTGTAGCTAATGACTTGTACAGCCCAAGTGATCAACCTTATGGGAAAGAAATAGATGTCTAGAAAGTTCCCTTTAGCTGTGGACAAATTGATATAATGGAACCTTTTATTGGACTGAGAAGAATGATGTCTGTTTCAGATCCATGTGCATAGTGACAATGGGTATTTGTATTATTCAGCAGTGAACAGCATCAAAGTTACGTTGCAGGAGTGAATACCACCAGAATCAAAATAACGCCTACTGTTTATTTGTGTTATATGAACTCGGCTTAGCCAGAAAGCTGTGCTTAGCATGGGGACACAAGGATCTGCTGGTTTACAACTAAAGTTGCTCTTTCAACACGATGCCTCCACATTTGCCTTGGCAGGGAAGGAGAGCCCAAGTGTTTGCTCTCCACTCTGAAATGCTTCTATCAAAAAGAAGACAAAGAGACTCTCATTACTGCTGCTCACATTTAATGGCACTAGCAAGTCACGCGAGCATTCCTCACTTTAAGAGGATATGTTTTCTTCTTGTCTATCCAGGGAAGCCCTAGTTATGTCTGGCATAACAGCTCTGAGTACAAAAGGAGTACAATAGAAACTGGCTACAGCAGAGTAGCATAATGCAAACAGAGGTGGACAAAAAAAAAAAAAAAACTTTGGGAGACACACCATTTTTGAAAGCATGAGCCAGATGTGTCCCCCTTTGCCTGGCAAAGCAATACAGCTATTCTTTTCTCCCTTCACCCAAAACTCTGTCTCTAAGATTCAATGCAGCGTGCAAAGAGGCCAGGTTTCTGTAACAATCATAGCTCACAGTTTTCCCCCTTGAATTTAAAAAAGCCCTCTTCTCCTCTTGCCTTTTCCTTCCATGTCAGGACCTAGAGATGGCCTAGATGAGAAAAGCGGTCCTGAGGGCCCAGGTAGAACATTTACATCCAAGGTAACCAGTTCCTTTCAAGGGAGCAGAGCTGAAGATCTTCCAGCTTTGTAAAAATCCACTGGGAGGACTGCAAGCCGGAATAGAGCTCTGGGCACCCATACTTTATCATTTTTGGCCAAACAGCAAACCAATGCCTGGCTATAGGTCTACCAGTCTGCCAGAGTTTTCTCCAGGGGGCTATCAGATGTAATCCATGAAGAAGTGCTCCCCATATTTGACCAAAAAATGCTCTTGCACAAACCAAAAGCAAACCAGATTCCTAGCCAGCAAAGAGAAGCCTCAAACCAGAAAAAGGGGAGACGGCACAAAGCTCAGAATGGCTTCCCAGTTCCACTAGGCCTGTGATTTTAGCTGAATCCCAGCCTTTCAGATGGGATTCCCTAAACAGATGTTCCCCAGATAGGAGCCAAGAGTTCCCCAGACAGACAAAGTCAAAGGAGCCTCGTAGTGCTTGCCAGAGGACTTACCAAGATGCTGGCTGAGGTGCTGCCATGTCCCAGATGTGATTCTTCTCCCTCCACAAAGTAATCCCTCAAACCTGTGTGTTCTCACCCCTGGGGAGGGGTTATGAGAAGTCTTATCAAGGACGGACTGCTGATGAGGATGAGGGTGTGTGCAGGGCCTGCCTGCCTACAATCTAGGGATCGACTGGCACCACGGGGGTGATGGGCGAACTTGATTGTGATGGGTGACCTTCTCTCTGCAAAGAAGAAGCCTTCATCAAGTAGTTAACACCTTCCACCTGTTGAGGGCCTTAGTTCTGCGGAAGAGCTCAAAGATGCTCTTATGTGTCTCCCTTGAGCAGGAACCAGGACCCTGACCAAGGCTGCACTCTTATTTCTTGACTTCTCCTCCCTGGTCTCTGCATCCCCTCCCTTCCCTGACCCCTGATTAGCAACTGTTTGAACCTGCCCTTTGGAATTCAGGGAAGGTCATGGAGTTTGACTGAAACCTATTTCCTACAAACAAGAACGACAAGACACAGGCAGAAAGGCTTTGGTGCCCAAGAGCCCCACAAGGGTCCTGCTTAGTTTCGAATGTGTAGTAAATGATACAATAGATTAGAATAAAGCTAGAGTGTTGGAAAGTTTTTATTTCTCAACAAATAAAGAGAATATATGTTACTGTCTACTAGAACCTTAGAGAAAGCTTTCAAATCAAGGGCTAATAGGAAATATTAATCAAAGTCAAATTCTGTGTTTAAAAAAAATGAAACTTTAAAGCAGAAAACAGTCCAGAAGTACAGGCAACAGGCAAATGAACAAGGAAGGGTATAGTGCAGACAGCAAAATGGAAAAATGTCACCTCCAACCATCTCTTCCTTTTGCTTCCTTTCCCTCTTCCTTTTCCTTCTTCCTTCCCTTTCTTTCTGTTTCTCTTTTGTTTTTCTTTTTTCTCTTCCTGAACTTGCTGCATGTGGAAGTTCCTGCGCCAGGGATCAAACCCGTGTCACAGCAGCGACCCAAGCCACTGCAGTGACAACCCAGGATCCTTAACCGCAAGAGAACGCCCTCCTTCCCTTTCTTTCCTCCTTCCCTTCCTTCCTTCCTTCCTTTCTCTCTTTTTCTCCCTGCTTTCCTTTAATCTTTCACCCAATGTCTTAATGTGGGACAAAAATATAGCTAAGAATTGTGGCTATAGAGACTTAAAAGATAATGCGTTAGTAGTAAATGCTTGAGGATTTTACTCAGATCACAGACCTGACTGCATGTCTGTGTCAAGTTCCTTTATGCTTTAGGATGACAGTGACATGATACGTTCACAGATACCTACTTCCTTTCAATTTAGGAATGTGAGGCCGCTGTTCTGACAGCTCTCTCTGAGGATGCACTGCAAGAGCTCCCCTAATAGGAGCAGGCAGATCTTGACAGTCTGTGAGTCCCCTTTATAGCATATCCTCTTCTTCCTCTCAGTCAAGGGATGATACCTCTATCAGCACGTCCTGGTGGCTGGCAACAGAGCAGGCAAAAAGCTTGTGTGGCTCCATCGAGCTGTCCTTGCAGGCAGGCTCAGCACCACCTCCTTTCAAAGAGCGAAGCAATTGAAACCATGCTTGTTGTCTGCCACCATCAGAGAGGCTCAGCTGGTTCACCTCAATTCTTCCCAGTCTGTCACACTATTTAAATACAAACCAACAGGTACATTATCCTAACTAACTGTTTTCACTTAGAGACCTAAAACCTTTTTCAACTTCAGCTCGGCAACCAGTGAGAGACAGGCAGGTAACTATTAGTCAAGGAGCCATGCACAGAACATTCAGCCATGCATAGAATGGTCCCAGGATTTTCTCTGGTCAGAAACACAAACACTATGTAAAAGAATTTACAGTATAAATGGTAGACCAATAAAACATGGAAAACGCTAATAAAAACTAAATAAAATTTCAATGTACTAATTTTATATTTGTGGATAAGGCAATTATTTTGGCCACAGCTGTGTAAGTTCCTGGGCCAGGGACTGAACCTGTGCTGCAATCGCGGCCTGTGTCACAGCTGTGGCAGTGCCAGATGCTCAACCTACTGCACTACAAGGGAACTACCCGGATGATGCATTTTGTTGAGCATTTCCTGTGTGCTAGGCACGCTGTTGAGTCTTTTACATGGATAATCTTATTTAATCTTCACATCAAACCTATGATAGAGGCATACTTTGCTCCCCAAAATATGCAAGAAGCAATGAGAGTGAAATTCCATTCACGTTTTCCTGAAGAAATCAAATCAATAGACCCTTCACAGGGAAGGTGATATTTGGATGCAGGACCTGAAGAATGATTAGGAATTTCCCAATCATTGAGCATCCAGACAGAGGGAAAAGATGTTAGAATAAGATACAGTTTGGAGGGAGTAAAGGGAACTGAGATTCATTAGACGAAAGGTGTCAAACCATCAAGTGGCTTTTGAGTCATACTAAAGAGCATAGGAGATAGGGAATCACTGAAAACTGACGAATAAGAAGTGACTGTATTAGTTGCTTATGAAAAAAACAAGCATGCCATGGTAATGGAGGGTGGATTGGAATCATCCAGAAGGAGGTATAAACTTCTTTAATGCATGCACAAATACGGGCTTCAGGGCCACGGAGACCTGGATTTGAAATCTAGTTCTACTACACAGTGGAAACTCTGTACTTGTGGAGATATTATTTGACCCTTTTTAAAAAACCTGGAGTTTCCATTGTGGTTCAGAGGGTTAAGGACCCAATGTCGTCTCCCGTGAGGATGTGGGTTTAATCCTTGGCCCCACTCAGTGGGTTAAGGATCTGGCATTGCCCCAAACTGCAGCAGAGGTCACATATGTGGCTTGGATCTGGTGTTGCTGTGACTGTGGCTAGGCTTCAGCTGAAGCTCCGATTTGACTCCACCCTAGGAACTTCCACATGCCATGGGTGCAGCTATAACAAGAAAAGTAAATTCTTTAAAGTTCCTGTTGTGGCTTAGCAGGTAAAACAGTCGACATTGTCTCTGGGAGAATTTGGGTTCAAACCCTGCCCTCGCTCAGTGGTTTGAAGATCTGGCATTGCTGTGAGCTGCAGCGTAGACTGAAGATGTGGCTCAGATCTATTGTTGCTGTGGCTGTGGCTGCAGTGTCGACATCCAGCCTGGTAACTTTCATACGCTGCAGATGCGGCTGTAAAAAAAAAAAAAAAAATCTTATTTTTAATCAGTAAAATGGAAATGATAATAGTACCTGCTTCATAGAAATAAATAAAAAATGATTATAAATTCCTTAGCATTGTGCCTTGAACATTGCATGTGCTAAAAATATTAGCTATTTATTTATTTACTTTGCTTTTTTAGGGCCACACCCACAGCATATGGAAGTTCCCAGGCTAGGGGTCAAATCAGAGCTACAGCTGCTGGCCTACAACACAGCCACAGCAACACGGGATCCGAGATGTGTCTGAGACCTACACTACAGCTCATAGCAACACCGGATCCTTAACCCACCGAGCAAGGGCAGAGATTGAACCCACATCCTCACGGAGACTACATCAGGTTCATAGATGAGTAACAAGCCAATAGAAATGCTAGTTGTAGACATCGACAACTAGGGTAACCGTTTTGATAAAGAATACTGGGAAAACTGGATATCCACATGCAAAGGAATGAAGTTGAACCCGTACCTCAAACCATATACAAAAATTAACTCAAAATGGATCAGAGACCTAAATGTAATAGCTAAAACTATAAATCTTTTAGATGAAAAAATAAGAGTAAGTCTTTGTGATCTTGGATTGGGAAATGGTTTCTTAAATATGATACCAACAGCACAAGCAACAAAGGAAAAAACAGATAAATGCATCATCAAATCAAAGTTCCCATTGTGGCACAGCAGAAACAAATCTGACTAGTATCCGTGAGGATGCGGGTTCAGTCTCTAGCCCTGCTCAGTATGTTGGGAATCCAGCACTGCCGTGAGCTGTGGTGTAGGTCACAGACGCGGCCTGGATTCTGTGTTGCTGTGTGTGGCTGTGGTGCAGGCTGGCAGCTGTAGCTCTGATTCAAACCCTAGCCTGGGAACTTCCATATGCCACAGGTGCAGCCCCCCCAAAAGCAAAAAATAATAAAATAAAATAAAATAGGCAAAAGATTTTAACAGACCTGTCTCCAAAGACAATAAACCAATGGGAAACAAAATACATATGAAGAGGTACAGCATTATCAATTATCAGGAAAATGCAAATTAAAACTGCAATGAAGGACCACTGCACACACACTGAGATGGCTAAAACAAAACAGACAGACGACACCTAGTGCTGATTAGGGTACAGAGAAATAGGAACCCTCATACACTGCTGATGAAATTGTAAAATGCGACAAGCACTTTGGAAAACAGTTTCACATTTTCTCAAAATGTTAAACATCGAGTTAACTATGTGATGCCTCATTTCTACTTCTACCTAGGCGTGTATACACACACACACACACACACACACACACACACACACACACACACACACATATATGTGTATACACACACACACACACATCAATTGAAACACACAAGTCCACACAAAAACTCACATGTGAATATCCATTGCAGCATTAGTCATTGTAATCAAATTGTAGAAACAACCTCAATGTCAATCAACTGAGGAATGCATAAACAAAACGTGGACTCATATATTCCTATTTGTCCACGAAAAAATAAAGTTCTGAGAGACGCTACAACATGATGAATATTGGAAATATCATTGTGAGTGAGTGAAACTAAATTAAAAAGGCCACATATGTGACTGCATTTCTATGAACTCAATAGACGAGGCAAATCCATAGGGACAAAAGGCAGATAGTGATTTCGAGGGACTGAGGTTACAGAGGAAGGAGCAATGATGGCTGTGGGATTTCTTTCGGGAGTGACCAAAAGTTCTAAAATTAGATGGTGGCGAATGTACTAAAAACGACTGAATTGTACATTTTAAATAGTTGATTTTTATGGCATGTAAATTATATCTCAACAAAACCGTAATGGAAAAAATAGCAGAGCTGAAATCTGAAAATAAAGAACAGAAGGTAAACCATTTAACCTCCTAGATTGACAAAAACTTAGAATTGTAAGTTATAAAATATAAAACAAATTATAAAACAATGAAATAAGATTAAAATGTTTGATTCACAGGTGTCTAAAACGAGGAGGGATTTGGAGCGGTTTATAACTTAGATCATAGGCCACCAGATAACAATGACCACTTCTTCCTGTAGCTAACACGGTGTCAATCCTACCACGTGGACGCCGAATACAAACTTTTTTTTTCTTTTTTTTTGCTTTTCAGGGCCGAACCCCAGGGCATGTGGAAGTTCCCAGGCCAGGGGTCAAATCAGAGCTATAGCTGCTCGCCAACACCACAGCCCCAGCAACGATGTCTAATACAAATTTTAAATGATGCTTCTCTCAATCACTTTTAGCACCGCAATATTAAGAGTGTGGAATACTGACCCTTTTAGACTTAGTAAGTTAAATACTCTAGACATATATTTCGATTTTTAAAAAATTATCAGAGTTCCCTTCATGGCTCAGCAGTTAACAAACCCAACTAGCATCCATGAGAATGCAGGTTCAATCCCCTGGCCTTACTCTGTGGGTTATGGATCGGGCATTGTTGCAAGCTGTGATGTAGGTCGCAGATGCAGCTTGGACACCGTGTTGCTGTGGCTGTGGCTTAAGCTGGCAGTTGTAGCTCTGATTTGACCCCTAGCTGGGGAACTTCCATATTCCGGGGGTGCAGCCCTAAAAAGAAAAAAAATAATTGTTATATGTATGCATCACTGTAAAATACAGAAAATAAAATGTGAAAGTTAAAATACTAAGAATTCTTGGAAGAAACTTGGGGAAAATATGTGTTTTGTATTTATTATGTTTCAGCTGAAGCAAGGAAAGTTATTTTTAGAATCAGCAAGATCTTTCTAATTTGTAACAGTAGCATGGAGGTGACTAACTTTACGAGGGGAGAATGACATTGAATTATTCAAGAGAAATATTTAAATTTTTTCAGAACAATGGCAACTAAGAAAATGAAAATAGTGAATCGGCATATTTGAGTTTCAGATATCTACATAAAGATGAACACTGGGCCCATTTAAATTTCCAAATACAATCTGTGATCTTTCTGCAGCAAAATATTATTTTTCTTCTAAACTAGCCATACATGCTTCACCACTGGTGATATTTTCCCTTCCATAGTTGTTACTTTAAAAAGAAAAATAATTGTAGCCAGAATAACTCATGGGTAGGTTATTCTAGCATTCTTTATAATGATCACTTTTTTTTCTTTGCTTATCTGTACTTTTTCCTCATATTTAGTCTCTCTCTAAAATTCATTTTAAGTCTCTAAATTCTAGCCTAGGCTCTGATTTGCTACCTCTTGCCATTTGTCATGATTACTTATTCTTTTTACATAATACTCCTATCCTATTCTTAAATATCGCTTTTATTCATCAACTTCATTTTATAAATCTTCCTATCCAGTATGAAAATATTTTTATTTTCACCTAACTTTGAATCTTTCTAAAAGGAGTAGTTCACAGAAATGAAACACCCATCATCTGTTTTTGAAGGTATACCCGTAAACAATATTAGTAGAAATTTTCTTTCACTTACCAGGATTATTTTAATTTTCTACTTCACCCAGGAATTCTTTGTAAGAATTAATCATTGTTTCAAACCATAGGGTTTGGGGTTTACTACACTGATGCCATCATTTTTCGATTTGTTTCACAAGAATTAAGAAATATCTTAGATACTTTGGCATGATACAAAAGTGCCTGAAGCTGGAAAGTAATCTCTGGATTATTCTTGGGCTTGCTATGTTGGCAAAGTTTCTAAGATGCCAGTGGCCTATGTCAAGGTGACATATTTCCTCCAGAGAAGAAGATAAATTGATACAGCTTGTACCCCACCCACTACTACTGAGAACAAGGCTGCTTTAAATTTTGCAGTAAACATATGTTGCCACCTCCCATCATGCACTGCAACTCCAGTGGGAATTTCTTACAGCCAATTGTATAAGAAAGGAGACTTTCAAGGGTGGTTCCAGAGGTGGTTTATACATGAAAACAGACTTGCAACCAGTCAGAACTACACAATAATACACAACAAATCCACTCAGTGAAGGTCCTGGAAGACAATGGGAAACCCTCCCAGCGGGCAGAAGCTTAAGCAGCAGATTTAGTGTTTCGCTTTGCTGGGAATGGAGGTGACAAGATATACGGAGACAGATCTTCCTCAACTCAATGAGGATATGTCCTGATAAACCTATTAGAAGTTGAAAATATTGCAAGTCCAAAATGCTTTTAATACACCTAACCTATGGAATATTTTGGCCTAGCCTATCTTAAACGTGCTCGGAACACTTACATTATCCTACCGTTGGGAAAAATCATCTAACACAAAGCCAATTTTATAACAGAGTGTAATAAAGCATAATAGAATGTAATTACAAGAGAAAATTGACTATCTCATGTGATTTATTGAATACTGTAGTGAAAGTGAGAAACAGAATGACTGCAAGGGTACAGAATAATTGTAAATATACCAACTATTGACCCTTGCTTGGCTGACTAGGTGCTAAGGCTTGTTTCCACTGCCCGGTATCATAAGAGAGTATCACACCTCAGGAAAAGACCAAAATTCAAAAATTGAAGTACAGTTTTTACTGAATGCGTATTGCTTTTGCACCATCATGAAGCTGAAAAATCATAAGTTGAACTATCTTAAGTCCGTATGTATCGATTAATAGATGGTCTCATTGGATTTACTGAGTAGTGATGAACATGGAAGGAACATAATTGGATCATAAGTAACTGCAGAGGAAGAGGCAAATGGGAGATCGACGAAGAGAACTTTTCAGGTAACTACTAAGTGTAAGGATATCTGTACCCTACAGACACACTGCCTCACCAAAGGGCATACACTACAGACACTCTCAAATTCGGCAAATAAGATGACCTGACCTATGGACATTAATCTGTCTCTTTCAACAGCCTCAAGTGTTGCTCAATGAATTCAAGAATAAGTGTTCAAGGCCATTCCGATGGAACTTGTGCAAAAGTTAAGCCATATGGATGTGCTTTCTCCAAGGCTATTCTGGCCAGTGAACACTGTTGCTTAATACCTGGTCTGCCAAGACTTGACATGAAAGCCGAGTCCCTAGGACCAGCCAGTTACCTGGTGCAAACTATAAACAGAATTTTTATATCTTATTAAGGGTAGCAATTTGTGCTCCGTGGAACAGATATTGTGTATAGGAATATTCTTCCCCAGTCCCATAGTCTTTTCCCAGCAGCAGCAACCTTGGACTCCTGAATACCTTACTCACTGTCACAGGATCCCAAACATTGTTTCTCATCAAAAAACTCATTTACCTTGCAGTGCGGGCAATAAACAAATATCTAAGGGATTCACTGGCCTCAGCAGCTACCCATTCAAGCAAAAGAACAATGAGAAGAACATGCAGGTAAGGAGCTAAGGGACTAAGTGGCAGTGGCTCATCTCATGCCTATGGTCTCAACTCCTGTCCTAACAACTTCAGGCTCTCTGATGCCTAAGGAAGAATACTTCTATCACAGGACAAAACAAAATTTCTATAAAAATAGAAGTTGAGATTGCCAATGAACCAACAGGCAAAGAAGTAGTAAAATGTGAAGAGTTTGGGGGGGGGTGAACAGTCCTGATTATTAAGGAAAAATAAAATCTCTGCTCCACAGTGAGGTGGACTGTGAAATAGGAGGGATTCTCTGAAACTCTTACTGCTTCCCTCTATAATGGGAGAAGTTAATGGAGCCCTCTAGTCACGAAATGCAGGTGGAACCACTGAAATTTAGGGCACTCCACCAGGTAAAGAACCACAAGCAGCTGAGGACAAAGGGACATAGAACAATTATCAGAAAAAGGAAGTAATTAATAATAACCACTGATTCAAATCACTACAATGCCCAGGCTTACTTTCTTACTTAATTTGCTATGAATATATTTATGTACTTAAAGCCTTATTTTTTTTTTTGCTCTTTCTCCTATTTTATATAAAGTCTTTTGGTGGGAGTTAATAATTTACCGTTTAGTTTAAAATGTACTCAAAAAGGATTGCCACCAATCTAGAAAGATAAGTATATCACCCTGATCTGGATAAAATAACTGATGGAATTTGGGAGAGTGAGTACATATTTATTGGAAATTATTACAAGATGTTAGATTCTAGAATGTTACTTTGAAGTTTGAATATAGGTAGAAAGTTCTATATGAATGCTCAGTGGCTAAAGAAACGACTGTTGTCTTTTTTTTTTTTTTTTAAACCAATGAGCCTGCACCCTCATTTCTTTTCCTTGCTGACTGCTTAACACAGTGATTGGAAATCTAGGGAATACATTTCCCACAATCTCTCACCACCAAGCTTCTGGTTTAGAGTCAACCAAACATAAGCCACAAAGTTAGAAATGTCCAGAGAAGCAGAACCATTGTTCAGTAAGGAGACCTCATGGGCTTCCACAGTTAAGATGCTCTGCAGCTCCTTTGGTTTCCCCAGTAGCTGCTCATCCGGTGTAGTGGTGACCTGAGATAACTGGTGGATGTTTCATGCGATTCCTGGAACTCCCTACTTCTCTCATGGCTGGTGAAAAAACTGGGTGATAGTGAGTAATAATGAATGCTTTCCAGAGTCATTGCCTCTTCACCCATCCCTGTGTATTTTCAAATCACTAGTTCACGGTATTAAATTTCTTCCTGCTTGAAATGCCAGAGTGGTTTCTTTATTTTTATGATTGAATCTTGAACAAACATGACATGGCTTAAATCAATCCTAAAATTTTGAGATTTGGCAACCCTGCTTGTTTTAACCTAAACTTTTCAATGGAAATTCAATAGATCAGCTATTGAGCAAAATCTTTTTAAATTTATTTATTTGCTTTTTAGGGCCGCACCCAGGGCATATGGGAGTTCCCAGGCTAGGGGTCGAACTGCAGCCACAGCTGCCAGCCTACGCCACAGCCACAGCAACACGGGTTCCGAACCCTGTCTGTGACCTACACCACAGCTCATGGCAACACCGGATCCCCAACCCACTGAGCAAGGCCAGGGATTGAACCCTCATTCTCATGGATACTCGTCAGATTCATTTCCGCTGAGCCACAATGGGAACTCCCGCAAAATCTTAAACAGTCTTTACAGGATAAGAAATAAGAGAATACTGATTCTTGGGGAAGAACATCAAAATCTATGATATTCTATAACATAATTATATTGAGTTAACATTTTTTGAATGCTTACCTTGTATTAGGCTATGTTCTGAGAACTTTACATATAGTGTCTGTTCATTCCTCATACCTATCCTATGAGGTAGGCACTATTTCTACCTCTATTTTAAGGATACAGTAACAGAAGCTCAGAGAGGTAATTTGCTTGAGCTTGCAGAGCTTGCAAGGGTAGAGACAACATTTGTATCCAGGTTTTGTGACTCTAGAGACCTTACTTCTAAACATTGCAATGTGCTGCTTTGTAATGCAATAAATAAAGGTCAATCCAAAGATCCATAGTCAATAGAAGTGGTTAAACTTTAAACTGTAGCTGAGCATAGATTTTCTATAAATCAAAATGCTTTCAGAGACTACTTATGCAACAGGACTCTGCTCCTTCTCTATCTTTCTGTGCCTCCTTCCCCTACTTCCACCACTATTCTGGTGTTGGCTATTTGTTGTTGAAAACAATGATGATAGCTGTGTTAATAGCTAAAGTTTATAGAGCAGATGTTGGCCAGGCACCATGTCAAACACTTCAGAAGTATGTTTTATCCAGTCTTATTATGGCTCACATTTCACAGACTGGAAAGTTGAGCCCTAAGTGATGGAGTGATTTTTTGAATGTTGATGACAGTATCAGTAATATCCTAGTCTACTCTTTCCAGAGGCTGGCACTTAACCAGGCTATCATGTTCAAGAAGCGGTCTCAATGAAAGAAATACATTTACATCCCTTAGAAAAGCCCCTTGATCTTGGAGGCATTGGAAAAATTCAGATTTAAAGGTCTCTCTCTTTTCTTCCTCTCTCTATAAATACCTCTGTGAAAATAAACTCGTGCTCAAAACCCAAATTAAACTAAAGTGGCAAAGAAAACGAGGACACTATCCTAAAAGAAAATCTATTTTCTGCTTTGTGGATAGTGGATTTTTATGAGACTCTGCTTCTTAAGGACAATTCTGCATTTATTCCCTATATTGGGAAGCTTCATTCTCTTAGGTTTTTTTTTTTTTTTTTTTTTTTTTTGTCTTTTTAGGGCCACATCTGCAGCATCTGGAGGTTCCCAGGCTAGGGGTTGAATCGGGGCTGTAGACGCTGACCTACACCACAGTTCATAGCAACGCTGGATCCTTAACCCACGGAAAGAGGCCACGGATCGAACCTTCGTCCTCATGGATACTAGTCAGATTCTTTTCCTCTGAGCCACAACAGGAACTAGACATTCTCTTAGTTTAAAAGAAAGTGGAACTAGAAGTTCCTGTCAGGGAGCAGTGGAAACGAATCTGACGAGGAACCATGAGGTTTCGGGTTCGATCCCTGGCCTCACTCAGTGGGTTAAGGATCTGGTGTTGTCGTGAGCTGTGGTGTAGGTCGGAGACGCGGCTTGGATCTGGTGTAGCTGTGGCTCTGGCATAGCCTGGCAGCAACAGCTCCGATTAGACCCCTAGCCTGGGAACCTCCATATGCCACACGTTCAGCCCTAAAAAAAAAAAAAAAAAAAAAATGGTGGAACTAACCTGAAGAAGAGGCTGCATACACATAAGGCAGAATTTTGCAGATATCTTGATGTTTGAAGCAAGCAGAAAGCATTTGTTTGCCTTTTCACTACTCTCTTTCTCAAGTGATGGGAACACCTGTTTGGGGCTGGTGAGGGAAGCGACGTGGATCTAAGCTCTTTGAGGTTTCAGGCTCCAGAACTGCAAGAAGAAGCAGGATTAATCAAGCATTTCAATGTTAGCAGACTGCCACACCACACCCTGTCCTGTGCTTCAGTTTGATCTGCATTAAACAAAGCAGCTGGAGGATCCCGTACTCTCAGCTGCCAGCCTTCAAGTGATCCAGATTTCATCTTCAGCTTACCTCTGAAAACTACATGCCTTCTTTCAGAGGCAGTCATCTGCCAGGGGCCTCATATGTGACCTCATGGCTTCCTATTAAACTTGGTGGCACTTCTCACACTTCTTGTCATATATTTGTAAAATTATTCTTTTTTTATTCGTCTTTCTCTTTGGCCTAGAGATTATGTTCTACTGCAGACTAAGGACATTAATTCAGTTGTACCTGTTGTAAATTAACAACCAAAGCCTGTAGCCACATGATTAAAAATAAATAGGGTGGAACACTTTTCCAGAAGATAACCTAGAAAACACAGTTTTATGTTTTAGAACTTTGGTGAATATGTCACTGAGCAGGAAAAGAAAAAACCTTGGATTTGGAGCAGGCTTTGTCAATAATTCTAATTCTATTCCACGACTATCTGGGGTGGAAGCTGTCAAACCACTAGGTTAAAAATAAATATACTTTTCAGACACTTATTACATGTAGATTCGGTTATGGTGTAAAGAACCCAGGATTTTAGGCTTGGAAGCACACCAAATGATAGTCAAAATATTCTAAATTTACAAGTGAAGAAGGTAGGTGCTCAGAGTCCCAGGCGTAGTTCAAAACTGAAATTAAAAATAGGTGTGTTCCGGAGTTCCCATCGTGGCGCAGTGGTTAATGAATCCTACTAGGAACCACGAGGTTGCGGGTTCGATCCCTGGCCTTGCTCAGTGGGTTAAGGATCTGGTGTTGCCGTGAGATGCAGCTTGGATCCCCGCGTTGCTGTGGCTCTGGCATAGGCCGGTGGCTACAGCTCCAATTCGACCCCTAGCCTGGGAACCTCCATACACCACGGGAGCGGCCCAAGAAATGGCAAAAAGACAAAAAAAAAAAAGGTGTGTTCCTAGCAACATCGGTACCCAATACAATCAATGGAAGACATTATTAAGTTCCATGCATCCTTGTCAGTCAGGGACTACACTCTGTTGCAAGCAATAAAAATGAAATTCCACATAACTTCAGCAGAAATGAAACTTACAGAATAACGTCAGGCATTGGGAAATAAAATCACTATGAATTTGGCTTCAGTCGGGTCAGCCAAGAGTCAGACTTTGGTCAGAACTCCACCAAACAGCTGACTGCAGTAAACTCTTCTTCCTGGTGGCAGAGGGTAAGGGCAGTGGGGGCTCCTGGAACGTAACTTGGCTCAGGGTCCCAAGTCCCTGAAATGTTTGAGCAAGTTCTATGGATGACTAGTCACAAGTCATTTTAGGGCGGCAGATAATTAGACCCATGTCAGCTGACTGAGGTAACACATGGAATCAGGACTCTCTGAAAGGTGTGCTCATGGTGAGATACCTTCCACCCACTTTCGAAGTGTATCTCTCCCTCTTGCGCTGCACCCTTAGAATCTATTTTTGCTCAGGTTCCCACAAACTTACGCAAACATCGCAGTTCTGAGAAAACTCTGAGCCTGTGGGAAACGTGCTGATAATGGCTTAAGTTGGAAGCCTGGAGACTAGGAAGGATGAACCATTGGCTGTGAAAGAAAGTGGCTTCATTGTGTCCATGATACTCCTGTGGAAGGGAGTTACAGTGTTTTAAGCAAAGGGAAAGGAGTTTCTTTATCTAGTGAGTGGGAGTAGATAATGAGGGTATGTTTTCAAGCCCTAAGAATCTCACCCAGATAACCATCCCTATTGTGTCTCCACTCTTTCTCAACCAGTGACATAACTTGTGAGTCAGAAATATGAGACGTAGGTCACTGTAAATTTTCTAGCAAGCCACATTTCAAAAAGTAAAACTAAACATATGATATTTTTATCATTTAAACCAATATACCTAAAATATTATCATGTCAACATAGAGGTAGTATACAAATTAATAATGAGATATTTTACAGTCTGTAGTCCTTAAGCAGTAAGTCTGCAAGTACCCAGGGTTTATTTAGTCATACAGACAGCACAGGGTTTATTGTCTTCTCTTTAAATTTTCCAGCACTTACCCCCTCAAATAGTCTTGAGTCCTTCACACCCTGCACACCTTTGTTGTTAAGTTTCATCTGTCTCTAAGCACAGCTGACCCGCATTCCCCTTCGGCACTAGTTAGGCCATATCCTACCCCCAAATTCTCCTTTCTCTAAGCATCTGCTGTCTACCATCTATGCTCGAACACCCATTTCTTCACCAGAGTTTTAGGATGGGCAGTAGGATACAGAAGTCAACTGTCCCTACAAAAACACCAGTGAAATAAATACAGTGGAAGTAAGTACATTTTCTTGTTTTTGGCAAGTGAATTTATGGACTGTCATAAATGCCCTAAATAAAAATTAAGGGCTTATTCACTTTTTTGAAATGAAAGTATATTATTTTTTGTGATCAATGTATGTGATGAAATATTTTTAATTAAAAATAATATTTCTGATTTTCACAAGTCAAACTTTTGGAAAAGTGGTAATCCTCCCTGAGGTAACCGGGAAGTTATGTGGGCTTTTTTTCTGTGCCAGGAGTAAAATTTTAGAGGCTCTCTGACTGAATTATTTTGACGTGATAAAGAAAAGCCTTCATCAACTCTTCATGATTACAATTTTTATGTTAGAATTTTAGAGTCCTTAAGGGAAAAGTAATTTAGTTCTGAAAATAGCTCTAAAGAGCATTAAAAAATGTGTTGTGGTATGAAGGTTGTGGTTTTCAAAATTTATTTTATATGTATTTCCTCCGAGGAAGACAGCCTCCAAACTCACCACTCAGACCAGTTACAACGTCACTCTACCAGGACTTAAAATTACTTTGTGTTGCCATTTGTCATGTCATCCGTTTCAAAGGGTAGAGAAACGAGGCATACTACGGCCCGATCTTTCCCGTGTTCCATTTTCTCTATGTAGTGAAATGTGAAATCGGCAGGACCGCAAGCTCTGTGGGATCAAGGGACCGCGTAAAACCTCATTGCAACCAACCCATAAAGCCTCTTAATCAAGAGGAAGGTATGCAGGACCCAGCAGAGCCGAACTGTGATTCAGGGGCTGGCAGACACAGAGAGCAACAAAGAACCAGGGAAAGTTGAAAAATGAGCGCTGATCTAATTTTGATGGCCTCTAAAAGACAAATGACACAAGGAAATTCAGGTGCTGAGTGTTCATAGGTTTTAGGTCTGTTTTTCCTAATTTTCTCAGCTGATGCCTCAGCACAAATTTTAGAGTCATCGAAAAACATTCGTTGATAACAGTTTATGATTAGTTACAGACATAATGTCCAGTTACATTATGACAATATTCCAGAGTCATAATGTAAAGATAAGTCCAGCACTACCAAGAAATCAGCTATGATTTTATTTGTTCTATTTTTCCCCTCTGTATATAATGGTTAACACTTTTATTAAGTGCCTGCTATAAGCACTTAACGGAACGCATAATATTAAACCATATAACTGGGAAATGAATTCAACTTTCTTACGATGATTTAAAATGCCAATTTGGAAAATATGTCCCGGCTAATTATTTTGGGAATAATTTGATGTAATCAGCCAGCTAAGTACTTATCTCCACCTGGCACACTGCTACTTTCTTCAACCTGCATCAGGCACTAGTGCCAAAATGAGCTGTGATTCCAGCTGCTTTGGTACTGATGCTCCTACCTACTCCGTGAGAGAACATTTTTTTTCATTAGACACTGAGGAGTGCCTTAAATAGTAGAGGAACCAACTCCATTGGGGGGTCTTAACTTCCCAGAGTACCATGCATGCCAGAAGACAGGAAAAAAAAATGAGTAGAGACAGAGCTGTCTTATATTTTCAAAGCAGGGTCTTCTTTATGGTAGAGCCAAGTCATAATGAAGAGGACTGCACACCCACTGTCTGAAGGGAAAGGGAGAAGGAACCCAGCAGGACTATGCCTGATTCAGCTTTCTAGCTTCTACTATATTCCCGCCCCTCATAGTACAAGCTCAGCTCATCATTTCATTGCTAATGTAGCATCTTCATTACACACATGACTCCAGGGTACTGAGGCATCACTCCTACTGTCTACCTCAAGTTTATGCCAAACATTATTTTCGTTAACCCCTCTGACTCTTACTGTCTCCTCTCTTCTAATGTCCATATTCTTCTGAGTTTTGTTTTTTGTTCATTCACCAAATGTTGAGAACCTACTACCTTCCAGGAACTGTTCTGGTAGCAGCGATGGGAGCATGAACAGGGCACATAACATTCCCGACATCAGAAAGCTTAAATTCTAAAGAGGAGAGGCTGACCATAAACAGATACGTAAGATATAAATTATCAGTGGATGATAAACACTATGGAACAAAATGACTCAGGACAGAGGAGGAGATATTGGAGGTATGTTTTCCAATGAAATGGCTAGAGAAGGTCGGGGCCAAGAAGACAACATTTAAGATGTGAAAGAAGAGAAGGATCCAACTTTGTAGCTATCACAATTGTGTCATTAATAGCTGAACTACACAAACACAAGCACAAGGGGGGTGAGCTACGTAAAGATGCATTAATGTAAGTTTCACAGAAATTATTGATAAAAATAACTGCATAGCTGTTGCAATACTTTTGGCAGAAGGATCCAGTTTACTCTTAGGAGCAGATTCCATAGAGCACCTGTAAACTATTAATCAAGAAACAAGAGAAAAATTGAATTAAAATTGTAAAATGAGTGAAAAAAATTACAATACGTTGTGTTCAAAATTGTAACCAAAATACAGTGTTGGAAATTAACCAAGGAGAAGGCAGTAACTTTGAAAGGTAATGATATACGATTGTTTGAAAAGTGCATGCAGTTTAATATATGAGACAAGTTAGTTTTCATTAATATAAATATGCCACTAGAATTTTCAGAGACAATTTTGTTAGCTAGAGGAGAGACTGTAACTGTGAATAATAAACCGACATATAGAAGGCTTACATGTAGCTTGGGTAAGAGGGGACTGTGTGCCTAGATCACCATTTAGAGTCTTACCGAAGGAAAACAAAGAAAATTAAGATCTTGATATTACTTTTTCATAAGGAGATTTTAAAAATATATTAATAAATATTAGTTTCCTTCCTCAATTAAAAATAATCTGGATGGCCTTTCATTTTATATTTAAAAGCTAAGAGTCCAAGACACAAATTGACTTGGTCATATCATACATACAAATTAATCAAATCAAACTTGGGAGTTCCCATCATGGCTCAGTGGTGAACGAACCTGACTAGGAACCATGAGGTTGCGGGTTTGATCCCCGGCCTCACTCAGTGGATTAAGGATCCGGTGTTGCCGTGAGCTGTAGTGTAGGTTGCAGACGTGGCTCGGATCTGGTGTTGCTGTGGCTCTGGTAGGCTGGTGGCTACAGTTCTGATTAGACCCCTAGTCTGGGAACCTCCATGTGCCATGGGTGCGGCCCTAAGAAGCAAAAAAAAAATAAATAAATAAAATAAAAAAGTCACAAACGAGTTCACTAAGTCATATAACTAATAAGCCCATAATGAAAACAGATTTGTTTAGCCACTTACTTAGTTTTCTAAGTATTGAAGACATTCAAACAGGCAGCTCATGGTTTTTCCTTGGATTCATTTTATTTTTATCATTATCCTACAAAATACCTTGTAATCCAGCTACCACTGTTGGTATTATTCCCTAGGTATAAAACTCAACTTAGCTTTTAAAATGTTAATCACACATGCTTTGAATAAACACAGGGTGCCTCAACATTAATTAACTTAAGGTTAGATTCATTGATGAAAAAGTTTAGCATTAACTTTAGTAGTAATGAGATGCTATAAAAAGTATATTCATATATTCAATGAGCAGCGACTTTAGTGGAGAGAAAAGATCCTTTCTGTCACAGCAGATTTATTAAGTCACTATAAATATTTTACAAATTCTGTCTCCAAAAAAAGCAGCAATGGCTTAGTTACGTATCTTCCCACTGCTCTCCCAGAAACCACATACAGCACCATGGAGAATGGAGAGGGAAAAGGAGGAATTCACAAACTGTATTTTCTGCAAAACTAGGAAGCATGCAAATTCTGGAAACTATACATACATATAACAAAAGCATATGACACCTGTGGCTTCTGCAGGAGAAACTGCTGGGCACAGGGATTCAGGGAAGAAAAGGGAGTTGGTAAGTATCAGACATTAATAGGAAATAATCTCTTCCAGGAGAGAGCCCTACACAGAGTAAGAATTTTAAAACTTTAATTAAAACATTACCAGGAGTTCCCGTCGTGGCACAGTGGTTAATGACTCCGGCTAGGAACCATGAGGTTGCGGGTTCAATCCCTGGCCTTGCTCAGTGGGTTAAGGATCCGGCATTGCTGTGAGCTGTGGTGTAGGTCACAGACAGGGCTTGGATCTGAGATTGCTTGGTGTATATCAGTGGCTACAGCTCTGATTTGACCCCTGGCCTGGGAACCTCCACATGCTGCGGGTGCAGCCCTAAAAAAAACAAAACAAAACAAAACAAAACAAAACAATCCCCAAAGTAATTATTTGTTCAAATAGAAAATAAAACCTGCATTAATAAATTTCTAAGATAAAAAGAAAAGAAAAATTAGATTTTGGAGGATATAGACAGATGTATACTCAGAGATAAAGTAACATGCTTCAAAGAGGGTACAATGTTTAAAAAGAAGATATTAATAAATTATTCAAGTAAAGAATACAGAAGGAGTAAAAATAGTTTACAGAAATATGAGAATGAAAATAAATGGGATCAAAGGCAAAAAATGATAGTCTTTTTAAAATTAGGAGAGAATTCATAAATAAATCCAAAATTTGTGATTTCTGTTGTACTTATTTTCGTTTTTGCATGTGTGTGTGTGTGTGTGTGTGTGTGTGTGCGCGCGCGCGCGCAGAGTAGGGATGAAGAGAGTGTGTGATAAAATAGAGCATAAACTCTAACAAATGTGATAAAAGAAAAAATAATTTTAGACATAAATCAAGAGTTAAAATGAGAGATATGAGGTTTAAGAGACCACCTTTCAGGAGTTCCCACTGCGGTACAATGGGATCGGTGGTGTCTCTGCAGTGCCAATTCCTGGCCTGACACAGTGATTAAAGGAGGTGCTGGAACTGTGGTGTAGGTTGCAACTGCAGCTCAGATCTGATCCCTGGCCTGGGAACTCCATATGCCACGTGGGGCAGCCAAAAATAAAAGAGAGAGACTACCTTTCATAGACTCACTAATAAACTTGAAAACACTGAAATAAAGAGTTCCGGAGTTCCTATCATGGTGCAGTGGTTATCGAATCTGACTAGGAACCATGAGGTTGCAGGTTCAATCCCTGGCCTTGCTCAGTGGGTTAGGGATCTGGTGTTGCCATGAGCTGTGGTGTAGGTCACAGACGCGGCTCGGATCCCGAGTTGCTGTGGCTGTGGTGTAGGCCAGCGGCTACAGCTCCGTTTAGACCCCTAGCCTGAGAACCTCCATATGCCACGGGAAGTGGCCCTAGAAAAGGCAAAAAGACAGAAAAAAAAAAAAAAAGAGAGAAAGAAATAAGAGTTTCTGTTGTGGCTCAGTGATAACGAACCTAACCAGTATTCATGAGGATGTGGGTTCGATCCCTGGCCCCACTCAGTGGGTTAAGGATCTGGCATTGCCATGAGCTATGGTGTATGTCACAGATGTGGCTAGATTCTGTGTTGCTGTGGTTGTGGTGCATCCAGTTTGACCCCTAGTGTGGGAACCTCGATATGCCACAGGTGTGGCCCTAAAAAAAGCAAAACCAGAAAAAAACAAAATAGATAATTTTCTGAAAAATTACCAATACTGACTTTAAAAATGAAAAAACAAGAAGACAAAACTGAATAATAACCATGGAGAAATAAAAATACATTATTAAATTTATTAACTACCTTATCAAATTTATTAAAAATTATTCCATTAATGGCCTAATTATACATGCAACTGATTCTAGACAAACGACCACAGGGTAGAAAAATGAAAAGTTTTTTTCTGTCAGTTTTGAAGTGAACATACTTCTGAGTCAAAACATAGTAAAGTTCTCTCTCCCTCACTTTAGGCTAACCTTCTATGCACATGTAGAATTAAAAACAACCAAAAACTTTGGGTTTGATTAAAAATCACAACAGAAACGGAAACAGACAGACATAGAGAAGAGACTTGTGGTTGCCAAGAGCGGGTGCTAAGGAGGGTTGGATGGGGAGTTCGGGATTAGCAGATGCAAACTCTTATATACAGAATGGATAAACAATAAGGTCCTGTATAGCACAGAGAATCATATTCAATATCCTGTAATAAAGCATAATGGAAAAGAATAGGAAAAAGAATATATACATATATGCACAAATGAATTGCTTTGCTGTGTACCAGAAACTAATACAATCCTGTAAATCAACAGCACTTTAATTTTTTAAAAAATCATGACACACTAATAACCTCTTACAACCACACAGATTTACAGGAAGTTAAGAATCTATGAATATTAGGAAATATATTGATATTAACCATTGGTATATTACAGAAAAAAGACAACTGTTTCAATAAATGACCAAAACTGCATAGAGTAGAACTACATTCTAGAAGGTGATGAACCAAGAGGAAAATGAGGATAAAACTGTATTATCCAGAGAAAAAGTTTCAATACAAAGTTGAGTGTTGGTTCTAAGAGTTGGAAAATGAGGAAGATAGAAAGCCATTGCACTGAGTAAGATGGAAATTATTATGACCTTGGTAAGTGGAGTTTCACTGTAAGGCAGGGAGCAGAAGGGAGGATAGGGTAAGAATACAGAGAGGAAATACAGATAAGTCCATGGTGTTTGGCTAAGAGGTCAACGACATATAAATAATTGGATTGTATGGCAAACAATCCAACTTCTTTCCTATCAACTTTGGAATAACTAGAATTTAGAAGATCGGATACTTAACTAGATATTCCACGATCTATAAAATGCATTCATTCTTTCCTTCATTCACCAATAGCTGAGCAGCTCCTAGTAGACAACACTGTACAAAAGGATTCCAAGTTTTATTCATGAGGAATTTATATTCTAGACTTAGAAAGTAAGATATTTAAAATACACAATAGAAGGGTTAGGCCTAAATAAATGTTGTCCAGGCAACCCACCCCCTAAACAAAAAACACACAGCTGTAGAATATTTCCCATAATTATTTCTTGCAGGCCGTAGTTTAAAGTCTATGCCAGTGAACTATACTAATACTTTTTAAATCATATTGAGTTTAGAAAATAAAGGTAGAGACTTAAATATATTATATTATGATAAAATGTAAATTTATAAACTAAAGGAAATTACTTGGATGCTTCAGGCATAATAAATGAATAAAGTGAAGTCATGAGTCTTCCAAGGAAAATTGTCGATTGTTCAGAATTTGTTTGGATACCACAAATCTTATTTCCGCTTTAATTTTAGTAAAGATTTTTAAAGAGTACAGGTAAATCAAAATCTTCAAATGCCAGGGAAACAAAAACTGCACAAGTTGGAAAATGAAGTACTGATTCTTCGGATAACTTGTTCAAAATTACTTTTTACTTGTTAATTAATTACAAATATGCATTCTGAGAAAAAAATTTTTACTGAGCACCTGTCTTGTGTAAGGTACTGTGACATGCAATAGGAAGAACACATAAAGGAGCAGGAAGAGTCTAGAAAATGTCCAGTCACATTTTCTAGTTTAATGTCTTTGGCATTTCCAGTAGTACAGATTTCTAAAATGACTTATCTCAGTTTTGACTTATCTGAAAATACCTCTTTTATTCTTACTGTTAAAAGAATTTTTTTTTCTGAACATCAAATTCTGATTCTTTCAGCATATAAGGCGCATTCCATTTTCTTCATTTTTTTCCTAATGAGCCATCTGTCCACTTAATTCATATGGCTATTCCCTTGAATGTAGTATCTTTTCCCCCTCTTGCTACTGAAGATACTTTCTTTTTCTTTGGTATTCGTTTGTCATTTGAGTAGGGTGTCCCTCTGAGTATTCTTTGTATTTATCCTGTGTGGAGTTAGCTGAGCTTCTTGTTAGTCAGCAAATGTGTGAAAAATTTCTCCAAATATTTCTTGCCCTCTCCTCCTCCTCTTCTCTTTCTAGAACTTCATTTACATCTATTGGGACCAATGAGTATTTACCACAATCCAGGGAGACTCTATTTTTTTGTTTGTTTGTTTTACAATCATTTCTTCCATTTTTAGATTGGAGAATTTCAGCAGACCTTTGTTCAATTTCATTGACATTTTCTTCTGTTGTATCCAATCTACTCTTAAACCCACTGAACATATTTAAATAACTCCCTTAAAGCCTTTGTCTCCAATTTCCAATATCTCGGCCATCTCAGAGTTTTTTCTAATTAATACTTTAGAAAAATTTCTTGACAATGAATTGTCTTTTCATGTTTCTTAGCAGTCTAGTAATTTTTATTACATGTTAGACATTGTGGTAGACAGTTGTAAAAACTGTGAATTCTGTTATCTTCCTTTGAGTGTGTTTATTTTTGTTCTAATAGAGAGTTAAATTACTCCTTGACCTTGTGAAGGCTTAATTTCATCATTCTCCTTGACCTTGTGAAGGCTTAATTTCTTTTAATACTTTTTTTTTTTTACAGCCACACCTGTGGCACAGGGAAGGTCCTGGGCTAGGGGTCGTATTGGAGCTGCAGCTGCTGGCTCTGCCACAGCCATAGCAACATGGATCTAAGCCACATCTGCAACCTACACTGCAGCTTGTGGTAACACAGAGTCCTTAACCCACTGAGCGAGGCCAGGGACTGAACCTGCGTCCTCCTCACAGACACTATGTCGAGTTCTTAACCCACTAAGCCACAACAGGACTCCCTCTACTTTGTTCTAAAATCTGAAACTTACCACTTTAATGATTGATATTTCACTAAATCTAGCTGAGGTATAGTTGAGAGAAATGTTAACAACCAAAACACCAATGAATTGAATCATTTTTAAAAGGTATTCAAACAAAAAGTGAGAAGAGAAAGAAAACAGGGCTGCTGCTTTCCCATTGCCCATAAGATAAATTTAAACTCCTGAGATTCAGATAATCACCCTTCATATTCTCATCCCAGAGCAACTGTCCCCTTTTCTCATCTCTGCTGTCTTCTGCTATCATCCAGCAGTAGAACCTAACTCAGTCCAAGACTCAAAACTTTTGCAAATGCTGTTATCTACATCAAGGATAGTCTTATGCCTAATTTCAATACTGCTCACACGCTACTCATAAAACCTATCCTATTTGTATCCAACAAGGTTAGATTGTACATCCTAAGACCTTCTGCGATACTTTTCTTTTTCATGTCTCCACAACAAACTTTATCTCACCATCTCAGATCTCCAGAGGAATTCTTCTTAAACATTTATTCATTTATTCAACAACAGCTACACTGTATGTAAGATCTACAAGGCATTGGTTCAGGTGCTCAGGATGCAATAATGCAAACAATACAAATACTTTTTACCTCAGAGTGTAGTGGGTGTTGTATTCAGATTTTGTTTTGAGAAGCAGTGCTAGACAGTGGATAAGGGACCAGACTTTGGAAACACACTGCACTGTGTGAAGCCCACCTCTAATATTTATGAGCCATATACCCTCGAGCAAGTTACTTCTCTCAGTCTCATTTTCACCATTTGTTAACTGAAGATAGTATTTCATGAGTTTCTTGTGAGCATAAAATATGTTAAATTATGTAAGACATTAGAATGGTTCCTGGCATACAAGAATTCAAGAAATATTTTATATAATTTTTGTCTCTCATGCCTATAGCACAATGGCCAAAATATAGCAGGTGCAGGCAACATATTGTTGAATGAATGACTGAATATCTATGCTTCTAAATTAAAAAAATACATATTGAAGAAATTTTATAGTTCTTATCTTTTTTTTTTTAACCAAGAAGTTATGCAAGAAGCTCTGGCTAAGAAATGTTAAAAGTGGATTTGTTAACGCAGTAACTGTATTTGTTTTTTCCCTACTGCTACTTCCTCTTGTGCATTCAACAGAATTTTTTTGTGCTCTTCTTCATTAAAGATGAAAAACGTGACTCTTCTTTTCTTTGGGAGTTCATAAGCTAGATGGGAAATTGGTATGCATTTAATTACTTATAATAAAATAAAATGTATACAATGAATATGTGAGGGAAAGAAATGAATCAATTGAAAGCATGCATGAACTGCTTGGTATATATTAATTTGAATTACATGAAATTGCAACATTTTAATCGTTTCACTATTCAGATGGCAATATTACATGATGCAAAATAACAGCAGATAATAAAAATACATTTCAAGTGTCAGAATAATATGCTAATCAGAAGAAGGGAAAACTTTCAACCTGGATGACCAAATAAAGCTTTAGAAAAAGAGGCGTTTGGAATAGAGTTGAAGAAAAAGCAGATAAGGGTCAAGAGATTCTAAGCAATGATTCTTAAAATGCAATTCCATGATTTTAGATGAACATAGGAAGTCATCCCAAATACAACTAAAGCACTGAAAGAGCAGTGGTCAGGTATTTTGTTAATTATTCCCACAGTACTCCACTTTCTAAAGTTGGAAGGAGGAGAGAAAAATTGCTCAAGAGAGAATCTAACTAATGAAGTAAACATTCTCATAATTAGTAACATTGTATAGACCTAGTAATTTTATAAATCTAATAATTTTAAACATCTATGTCTATGTACTTTATGATAATATTTCACCCCAGCAATTCTTAATATAACTTCTAAAATTCTAAGTGACTAAACTTGTTTTCAGTTCTCTATTGTGTACCACTAAAAGATTCTCTGTTAAGTCAGAAGAATTTAAATTTACTTAGACATTCATTTCGTGAAATGCAACAACATACATTTGAAGGAGTCAGCTCTTTGTTCAGAATAATTCATTTAATGAATAGACCTTCAACAGAGCTGCAGGATACTCAATACTTACAGTACTGCATACAATTAAAAACACTGAGTGAATTTAAAAGAAGGATTTTCAGGAAAGTTTTGTGCTTTAAAGTGCAAGTAATCTGAATTCTAATTAAAAATAGACTGTTAATATTTCTCACTTGAAGGCTTGGGTTTATGCTTTTTTAAAATGGAAATTTCAAATGACTTTTGTGTTGTTTATGATAACTCCACCTAGCAAGGGAGAATTTTGGCTAGATTTCATATTCATTTGTATGCCTTGAATACTGAAAATGTCATTTCAGCATCAAAACACACAAGAGGGCAGACGTCTGTTGGGCATCAGAGCAAACACTGTATATTTGGTATGTGAAACACTAATGATGCTTAGCACACTGCTCAGAATACTCAGCTCATACTTGTGGAACAGGGTCCTTGTCTGAGCAAGCACGCCCTCCATTTGACCATTCACCAAACCCTGCAGTAACTTGCTACACCCTCCCAAGAGTAGCTAAAACAAAGCAAGGGAGTGAAAACACCAATCAATCAATGAAAAAAAAGTCAGGCAGGTTTTATTTGTTTGACTTTTTCTTGACTTTATAGAATGGTATAAATTGAAAACTTTATTTCTTTTTTTGTCTTTTTGTCCTTTTATAGCTATACCCGCAGCATATGGAGGTTCCCAGGCTAGGGGTCTAATCGGGGCTGTACCGATTAGACCCCTAGCCTGCCGGCCTACACCACAGCCACAACACCACCAGATCTGAGCCGCATCTTCAATCTACACCACAGTCCACTGCAATGCCAGACCGTTAACCTACTGAGCGAGGCCAGGGATCGAACCCTCAACCTCACGGTTCCTAGTTGGATTCATTTCCGCTGTGCCAGACGGGAATTTCCCTTATTTCTTTATATTTGATAAAAATAAACATCTCTTTGGTTAGTCAAGAAGATGATGACCCAGTGTGCTAAGGTTAATTTCAAGTAAGTAAAATTTTGGTCCCATTATAAGTGTTGGTAATAGGTAAAAGCTAAGACATAATAAAGAGAAAGAAGTCAAATTCTCAAATGTTTAGTCTAGTACTGTCATTTCATACATTCATGAATTATCCCTATTATCTTTTTTTTTTTTTGTCTTTTTGCCTTTTCTAGGGCAGCTCCCACCACATATGGAGGTTCCCAGGCTAGGGGTCAAATTGGAGCTGTAGCCGCCGGCCTACGCCACAGTCACAGCAATGCAGGATTCGAGCCGCGTCTGTGACCTACACCACAGCTCCCGGCAACGCTAGACCCTTAACCCACTGAGCAAGGCCAGGGATCGAACCTGCAACCTCATGGTTCCTAGTCGGATTCGTTAATCACTGCGCCACGACGGGAACTCCATCCCCATTATCTTTTAAAAATATTTAAATAGTACTTTTATATAAGCATTATAGTGTAACAAACTCCATATCTCCCCAAATTCAGATATATTTGCTAATACCTTAGTACCCATGTATTGAAGTTTTTCCAGAATACCTAAGAATATACATCCATAAAGGATGAAAGAGCCAAAAATCATGTATCTTAGGTGCAAGCTATCAATATTCAGGTGGTCATATTCATTTTTCACATTATATTATGATGTTTTAACATTATGAAGACATGGAAAAACTCATTTTTATTACAAAGCACATCCATATTATGCCACCCCTGTGATTTATCGAGGGGTGTATAGATGACCAGTTGGTGACACACTGCAGTGGAGGGGGTAATACGCAAAAAAGAGCTGGCAGTCCTTTCAAACATTTTACCAGCCCTCTCACTTCAGCCATGAGATTTCACCACCAAAACTTATGGAAAACAAAACTTTTAGAAAAAAATATATTTAAAAGACACAAAATACAAGCAATTTTGCTTTTTTTAAATTTCTTTACTGGATTGCTGGTTATAGTTGATTGGCTGTGAGAAAGATATGGAAAACTGTCAAATATATCAATCAGTAATAGTTGGTAAACTTACCTAACAACTTCAAAGGAATTTACGTTACTAATTAACTCACTGTCCTTTGGTAGTTTGGTGAGGGTGGAGATTCTGAAGCTTGGACAGAGACTACCACAGAAGGAAGACAGGATAAATTCCGGAAGAAAGACAATTTACCAAAAGTTATGTAATAAAAAAAGTGTATGAATAGTTCTACATCTGTGGAAGAAAATGAATCTATAACTTAAAATCTTCCAAAAAAAAAAAATGCCAGCCATTACTTTTCAGTTTTTCTAAACATATAAAAAATACATAATAGTAATCAAAGCAAAACAAAAACTTCCTTGGCATACGAAGAGAGGAACCATTCTCCAATTATTTTATGAGGTCAGAATAAATCTGATACTAAAACATGACAAGGACAATATAAGAAAGAAAAATTACAGGTCAGTATCTCTCATGACATGTAAGCAAAACTCTTAAATAAGCATTAGGAAGTGAAATAAAATAATATACAAAATACATATGTGTTATCACGATGAAGAGTAATTTGCTTTAGGAAAGCTGGTTTAGTTTAATATTAGAGAAGTCATCAACATATGCAATCACATTAAGAGAATAAAAATTAAAATAATTCATATTAATAGATGCAGAAAAATCTTTTGACAATATTCAACACTCACTAATGATAAAAAAAAAAAAAAACTTCCACCAATTACAGTGGAAGTAAGCTTCCTCTTTTGGGTAAAGGATATTTATAAAAACCCACAGTAACATTATACTTAATGATGAAATATTTAACAGTTTTTCCTTAGGTTAGGAAGAAGGCAAGAAAGCCATTGTTACCACTTCTGTTAAATGTTGTATTACAGGTTCTGTCCAGTGCAAAAAGTGTAAAAAAAAGTACATAGATTGTAGGGGTGGGTGGGGAGGGGAGAGGGAAACAGATGACTTCATTCACTGTATACATATATAAAATCTAGTAATACTTACTGGTAAACTGGTAGAAATTACAATAAACATTTAGCAAGATTCAAAGCTAATATACAAAAGTAACTTTTATTTCCGTATGTTGAAGACAGGAATCAGAAAATAACAATATCATTTATAACAGCACAAAAAAATCTAAAATCTAGCTCCTAGAAAGACATCTTCCACTAGACTAACACTACAAAATATGGCTGATACAAGTTTAAAATAACACCAGTAAATAAAATAGGAAGAATGCCATGGTCCTGCATTGGAAGACTCACTGCTTTGTGCCAGGCAGACTCTTAAAAAGGGTCCTGGCCATTCACACTATTATATAGTCTCTTCCTCTTGACTGTGGGCAGGACATTTACCTTGCCTCTAACCCAAAGAATACGGCCAAAGTGAAGAGATTTTATAGGTATAATTAAGGTCCCTAAATAGTCAAAGTTAAGGAAAGGGGCAGTTATCCTGGGTGGGCCTGACAAATCGCATGAGCCATCTAAAAAGGAAGGATTCAGAGACTCTTTTCTCCTGGTCTTGAAGAAACCGCCATGAGTTCAGGGTGGCTGGGCAACAGATTATGACTCCTGACCTCTGAGGGCCCCTGGGCAGATCTAAAGCAGAGAGAAACCCAGGCCTCAGGTTGATGGAGAGAAATCTCAGAACGCATGAGTTGGTAAGGTTCTTCATGGCATTAGCCATGCTTATTGCAGGGACCAAGTAAATGCTACCCTCCCAATGATTCAGGCTACAATCAGCTCCCAGATTCACCCTGCCTACACAGTGCAGGAGAGCCTAGAGCGCATTAATAGCACTGTGGCTGATGACTGTGCCCAGTACCACATGCTAAGTGCCTTCGACCCCTGCCCATCAGCCCTGTTGATGATTAAGCTGTGGGCTATCAGCTGCTGCACCTGATCATGCGGTCCATCTTCCTGGAAGTCCATACTGGCCCCCAAGCATGTGCACTGGTAACAGGAACAGCTGACATTATACGAACCTCCCCATCAGCATCTAGTCCTTCAACCCAGTTCACTTCCAGCCTCAGGGATTCAGAAGCATACAAGAAATGAATGTAAAATCTTAACCAAACCTATGAGACCCAGGTGAAATTTATCTTTGAGTTGATCCAGAATACTGACATAGCCCCGCGGCTGAATTCTCACCTGCATAAGCTGAGAGGTTGAAGAGCCAGTCAGATTGGGGTATCTGACCTTGGGCCAGGACTAACCCAAAGGGGAAAGCCAATGTTGATGAAAGTTTTGGTCAAAACCATAGTGTAATGCATTGCCCACGTGCTCACCACTAAACTCACCTAGGAGCAAGGCCAGGTGAATGAGGGAGATTGAGCTGGAATCTGGTGCTCCCTCCACCCAACTTCTCCATCCCAAACTTCTCCATCCCTGGACTGAGTGGCTTTCTGGTACCCCCCCTCTTAGAAGATATCTGGCTTCTCTGTTTTATGTTGGGTGTTTAACTCCTCCACCTCCAGGCCTGATGTACCAAATGTAGATGTGAAAAATCTCAACCAGGTTTTACCTGCCGGAAGTGCTTAATTTAGGGGGTGCTCTTGCTGGGCTACTTTGTCTAGGGCTTATCTATTCCTTCTTGCTGTAAATTCCTTTCTTCTTTTGTCCTCCTCTCTTCTTGGATTATTTAGCTGTCTCTTTGTCTCTCCTTTTCCGCTTCCTATTGTGTCCCCTACCTTCCAATTTATTTTACATCTGTGAAGGATTTAGTCACACTGTAATGCTACTGTAATTGTGACAACAGTCAAATAAAGTGATCTATGCAGGAAAGAAAGAAAGAAAGAAAGAAAGAAAGAAAGAAAGAAAGAAAGAGAGAGAGAGAGAGAAAGGAAGGAAGGAAGAAAAGTCAGCATCTTTGCAGAACAGATGCTGACTCACAGACATTGAAAAACTTATGGTCTCTGAAGGAGACAGTTTGGGGGGTGGGGGGATGTGCTTGGGCTGTGGGATGGAAATCCTGTGAAATCAAATTGTTATGATCATTATATAACTACAGATGTGATAAATTCATTTGAGTAATAAAAAAGAAAGACAGACAGACAGACAGAAAGACAGACAGTCTTGAAAGAGGACCCTGAGTTTAAGACCAGATACCAGACCCAGTCAATAGTCTGAATGTGAGCCCTGGCCCTGGGTGGAGAACCCAAACAAACCTTGCATAAACTTTGGACTATGGGAAATGAGACAATTAATGAGTGTTTTAATTCCCTAAATTTGTGGTGATTTGCTATGCAGCCATAGAAAACCAAAACACAAAAGATTTAAAATCTTACCCTAATTAATCTATAAATTCAACCAAATTCCAATAAAAAACTTTAGTAGCTTTTTTAAAAATTAAAATTAGCAACCTAATTCTAAAAGTTTATAAGAAAATGTAAATAATTTTATGAGTCAAAGAAATCTTATAGAAGAATAAAGCCGAATTGTTTATATTTCTAAATATCAAGATATAAAGTAACAGTAATTGTGAATATTTGACATTGGTGCAAGGATGGACATATAGATTAAGGAAACACAACAGAGAGGTCAGAGACAGACCCACACACGTGTGTTCATCAGTTTTGTGAGAAGAATATCACTGTGTTTGTTGTACAAAAATAGTTTTTTCAATAAGTGGTGTTGGGTCAGTTGAAGAGTCATAAATAATATGGATAAAACTTGACCAAAAAGTTTAATTTGAGATGGGTCATAGATATAAATATAAAAGGTAAAATAATAAAGCTTCCCGAATAAAATATAGGAGGAAGTCTTCAAGACTTGAGGTGTGCAGAGACCCCTGAAACAGTTTGCAAAAAGCAAATGATGAAAGAAAATAATGATAAGCTGGTTTTTATGAAATTAAAAATACCTACTCCACAAAGGACACTATTAGGAGAGGCGAAAGATAAGCCACTGCCTGGGACAAGATAACTGCCTCACATGCATCCATTAGAGAGCTTGTCTTCAGAATATGTATATGTTTATTCAATGGAAATCAGTAAGATTAAGAAAATCAATCAATAAGAAAAATATAAATCTCAGTTTCATAAATGGAGAAAAGGTAAAGACATGCAAAAGATAGATTCAAGTGGCCAAAAAATGTGAAAATATTAGCATCATTTTTCATCAGGGAAATGCAAATTAAAACTATAATGAAGTATCACTGCTAGAAACTGGAATTGCTAAAATTAAAAGATTGATAATACCAAATGTTGTATTCTTAAAAAAAAAAAAACTTGGATATGAGGTAAAACTCAGATTACTGACATGAGATTAACTTTAAATGGATAATTCAGGGTCTTATTCTTTCTTTCACTCTGTGTGTTAACATCCATAGGGGATGGTACAGATATTAATTAGCAAGCTTCCTGGAAGAAAATCTATGATTCTTCATGTTAACAAAGAAAAAAACCATGGTGTTCTTCAATAAAGTGGGGAGAAAGATGGAATATGTCTGGAAGAGAAGGGCTCATAAAAAGCTTACAACTAAAATTTAGTTATAGCACAAATTACTCTATGAAATCATGTGAAGAGATTTCTAAAGACATATTCAGGCACTGAGTACTGCACTTCTATTTTTGTTTTGTCTTTATAGTCTCCTTCATTTCTTTTCTTCTAGAAATAACATTTTAGAAATAATAATTGTAATGGCAGAATACGTGCAGACAGCAAAGTCTTATTATTGCAGTATTCTATAAATTTTGCTACTTACGTGATCTGCCCTACGTATAAGCGTCTTAATTAAAATTTCTGATGGAAGTCTCTATTCCAATATAACTTTATAATGATATTAGGAAGATTTCTATGACTCAAATTATGAGAAATTGAGTGAGAATGATTCAACTCACACTACAGAGAAAACCAAGGGTGCTGTGCAGTTAAACAAATAAGTATAAATAACTCATACATTTCCCATGCTCATTACTAAGGCACTTGCTCAGACCCTTAGACAAGAAAAATGAAGGAATTCTCTATAAGCTGTCTTTCCTTGTCCTTCGTCTGGCCTCTGCTGTTCTCTGTATGTCCTAATTTCTTCAAATCCCACTCAACACTGATAGAAAATTGCTTCCTTTTATCAGGGACATTCTTACTAAGAGCAAAAACTGACGAGTCTTATGATATATTTTATTCTTCTCCCTTTCTTCTTCCTCCTCATCTACCCTCCACCTCCATTCCCTCCTCCCCTGCTCCTCCTTCTCCTTTCACCCTATAAGATGCTTCCTCCTGGATATAGCTGAGTGAATCATTAATGGACACTTGATTCTTCCAGGAACTTGAAACTGTGATTCAAAGACAAGTAGGCAGTCTTTGTGTGTACATGAATCCAAAGCTGTGAACTCAGGAACTGTGGGGCCCCTGTTCCTGGAGACTCATGCTAGTGTAAAGAGCTCTAGACTGAGCACATAGCAGGGATTCGTGTACCTGTGTGTGTGTATTGGGGATGACTAGATAAGCATTCTTTCTTATAGGGATTTGTTCAAACTATGAAGATAACTCCTTAAAACATGTATTGCTATAAAAGACATACTCAATGGTTTGCAAGAATAATATGTGCTACTGCATAAAGGACCATAACACCTCTTCTTGAGAAACGTTGCCATTTTAAGGATTAAAAGAATTAACACACATAAAAAACTTAGTCTCTGGGAAATAGTGGGCACTCAATAATTTTGAGCTATTATTATCGTCATGAAATGCTGGGTTTGGTGAACCTTACAGAAAAAAAAAAAAAAAAGAGGTGAAAGGAAAGGGAAGGAGAAGAAAAGGGAAATGACATTTTTTATTAGAACATTGAAAACTTTGTCTTGCAAGTTCACGAGAGTGTGGTCAGAGTAGAAAATAAAACTGCACGGTGGCTCTGCTCTGAAGAGGATGGCTGAATAACTGAAACGAGGGGTTTTCTTCCCTTCAATTTTCGAAAGTGCACTTTTAAAAAATCACCCATTTTGGAGTTCCCGTCGTGGCGCAGTGGTTAACGAATCCGATTAGGAACCATGAGGTTGCGGGTTCGGTCCCTGCCCTTGCTCAGTGGGTTAACGATCCGGCGTTGCCGTGAGCTGTGGTGTAGGTTGCAGACGTGGCTCGGATCCTGCGTTGCTGTGCCTCTGGCGTAGGCCGGTGGCTACAGCTCCGATTGGACCCCTAGCCTGGGAACCTCCATATGCCGCGGGAGCGGCCCAAGAAATAGCAACAACAACAACAACAAAAGACAAAAAGACAAAAAAGACAAAAAAAAAAAAAAAGGAAAAAAAAAATCACCCATTTTCTTTTAATCCCTTTAAGTATTCAGCCAAAATTGCTGCATTTTAAAGTGTATCACGAACACATGCAGCATGAGAACCAACAGACTAGTTAATGAAATTACTCAACTGTGGTTTTTATTGCCAAATCAGCTGTCACTTGATGACTAATTTAATTTATAAATATTTTTCATGAAAACAAATGAGGGAGGATGAGAGCAAAGCATTGTTTAAATCAAAACATATGATTTGGTCCTCTTTTAAGGTCAAATTTAACACAAAAAATAACAGTCTAATTCAGCTATATAGAACTATATCCTAGAGCGATTATCTCTAAGATACTATGTATAATTTTGCTTTCCATATTTTTGATTGCCGACAAATAAAAATTAAGTAAAAGCATTAGAAGAATAATATGATCTAGCATTTACATATCTTTTACTATGTATCCGAAGCTTTGCTGGGCGCATTACATATATGATTTGTCACTCTTCAGCCACCCTATAAAGCAGGCTGCAGGAGACACTGATTTTGTCATCCCCAGCTGCCAATTCATTCTCTTTTCTCACTGTGAAGCTGCCATGCAGACTGTTGAAGACTGAACCCAGTCCCAGATCATCAAATTGGACTAAATCAGTAAGAGCACTTTTTACCATTTTTCCTGGTATAAAAACCATTTTAAATGGTAGGCATGAACCTCTAGGTGACCAAATCTAAAAGCTTGAGGGGCTTGTATTTGACATTTGTGGAAAGAGTAGGGCTCTCTTACTGCGGAGGGGACAGTGTGAGATGGGAGGCTCACAGTGGCTGCAGAAAGTTGGCTAACCCAAAGCAAGCCAACATTGGCACAGAACCTTGGAAAAATGGAGCCAGAACTGTGATCAAACTCTTAATTTACACGAACTAATGCATTTTGGTTATCTAAATTTGTTTTGGGCACTTTTTTTGAAGCATAATCAGTCATCCTAAATGATTCATGGAAAATCAGATTTCTGATGCCGTCACTGAAGAAAATAATTTCTAGGACTAGAACTGACCTTCTGGAGTTTAGAACTCTGGAGCAACAGTGTTCAACCATAAGGACAGACGACCTTCCTAAGTGATGACGGCAAGCACTGCAGCACTTACTGCCCTCACATTTGAGGAAGTTTAAGTGTTCTTCATTGCTTCCTCATCTAAGTGGAAACATTTTGATGGTGAGATGGTTTGTTTTGTTTTGTTTTTTACTTATTTCTTTGAGCAAAGTGAAAAAAGGATGGAGATAATGTTGGGGATGCTTGGGAATCCAAGTAATTGGGTTACTCTGCATAAAAAGGGAATTTTGAAAGTATGAACAACCACAACGGTTGTCCTGTTTCTCTAACTTGGAATCACTGTCGGGCTCTATTTGGTGCACTGAGCAGGTGGTTTGGAGTAGTGGAAAGAGTATGAGTTTAGATGAATAGAAGTTTGGAGACCTTAGATTCAATTCTGATAAATCCCTGAAGGGCTCTATGATATTGATCAGTCTTTAAGCTCAGTATCTTCTTGTATGAAGATTAATAATTTGGTCTCATTTGTTTATATTTGTTTTTATTTTCAGTCCTCTGGGGTGGATCCAAAAAGATACCGTGATTTATGTCAAAGAATGTTTGCCTCTGTTTTCCTCAAAGAGTTTTAGGGTTTCTGATCTTACATTTAGGTCTTCAATCCATTTTATTTTTGAGTATGGTGTGAAAGAGTGTTCTAATTTCATTCTTTTACATGGAACTGTCTAGTTTTCCCAGCACCACTTATTGAAGGGGTTGTCTTTTCTCCATTGCATATTCTTGCCTTCTTTTTAGATTAGTTGACAGTAGGTATGTGGACTTTCTATCCTGTTTCACTGATCCGTTTTTCTGTTTTTGTTCCATTTCTGTTCTTGATGACTGCAGCTTTGTAGTATATCCTGAAGCCAGGGAGCCTGATTCCTCCAGCTCTGTTTTTCTTTCTCAAGATTGCTTCAGCTATCTGAGGTCTTTCGTGTTTCCATATAAATTTTAAAAATTTGTGTTCTACTTCTGTGAAAAATGCCATTGGTGGTTTGATAGGGATTGTGTTGAGATTGCCTTGGGCTGTATAGCCATTTTTACAAAATTGATTCTTCCAATCCAAGAGCACGGTATATCTTCCCATCAGTTTGTGTCATCAATTTCCTTCATCAGTGTCTTACAGTTCTCAGAGTACAGGTCTTTGGCCTCTTTAGGTGGCTTTATTCCTAGGTATCTTGTCCTCTTTGATGTGATGGGATTGTTCCTTAATTTCTCTTTCTGATCTTTCATTGCTAGAGTGTAGGAATGCAAGAGATTTCTGTGTATTAGTTTTGTATCCTGCAACTTTACCGAATGTATTGATGAGCTCTAGTAGTTTTCTGGTAGTATCTTTAGGAGTTTGTACATATAGTATCATGCTATCTGCAAACAATGACAGCTATACTTCTTTCTTTCCAATATGATTTCCTTTCCTTCTGATTACTACGGCTAGGACTTCCGAAACTATGTGGAATAAAAGTGGTAAGAGTGGACACCCTTGTTCCTGATCTTCTCCTGATCCGTTGTTGCTGGGAATGTAAGCTGGTGCAACTAACTACGGAGAACAGTATGGAGCTTCCTTAAAAAACTGTATATAGAACTACCATGGGATCTAGCAATCTCATTCCTGAGCTTATATCTAGAGAAAACCATATTTTGAAGTGACACATGCACACCAATTTCATTACAGCACTATTTACAACAGCCAAGACATGGAAGCAACATAAATGTCCAGCAACAGAGGAACAATGGAATATTGCTTATTCATAAAAAAGAATGAACTGATATCATTGGTAGCAATATGAATGGACCTAGAAATTCTCATACTTAGCAAAGTAAGTCAGAGAAAGAAAAATATCATGAGAACCCTAATATGTGGACTCTAATAAAAATGATACAAAAGAATGTACAAAACAGAAATGGACTCAAAGATTCTGAAGCCAAACTTAGGGTTACCAAGGAGGAAATATGGAGGCGGAGGGATAAGTTAGAGGGTTGGAATTGACACATACACACTAGTACATATAAAATAGACAGGTAACAAGGACCTACGGTATGGCACAGGGAAATCTACTCGACACTGTGTAATAATCTATACAGGAAAATAATCCGTAAAGGAATGGATATATGTATATGGATAACTGATCTACTTTGCTGTACACCTGAAACCAATACAACTTTCTAAGTCAGCTATTTGCCGATACGACTTATTTTAAAAAAAGATTGGTTAATAATATTCCCTTCACTGGTTGTTGAAGAGATGAAATGTGATGACAGAACTATGACTGGCAGAAATTAGTCCTCAATAAATGGTATCTAAATCATTTGAAATATAACATATCTTTGTAAATTCTATTTCACGATAGGGATCATTAGTAGAGTACCTAACGCTTTTGCATTCTCCAAGCAATTGTGTTCCTTAGGCAAATAGTACTGGCCCATATTCATCCCTTCTCCACAACACAGAAGAGCATTAAGAGCACACGTCCTCTTACTGGACATATTTGCACATCTTGCCACCCTTAGGAAATACTCCCTGCTTACTTCTCCTTGTTGCAGGGTGTGCTGGATCGGATATTGACTTTATAGTCATACAGACTATAAAGTTCCAATCCAATTTTTATCCTGACCTGGACACCAACCATGCAAACTCAGTAATCACTAACTTTCCTCAGGTCATTTGCCTAAAAGGGAGAATAGGGTTTTTTTTCCTTTTTAATGAAATAAATGAGTGAATTACAAGCGACAGCATCGATGGTCATGAAACACCGATACAAGTTTAAAGCGCTTTACACAAGTTAGTCACTAATGTTCATTTCTTTTCTTCTTGTTACCGATCTTCTTCCTTATTTTCACCTAAGCAACAATTTGGAATTTTTTTTTTTTAATGTGTGCAGGAATCAGTACCTTCCTGCTTTAATGAGTGAAATTTATTCTCTCTGAAATCATAGGAAACTGGGAAATTTAGAGATATCTAACTTAAAGTGCTGAAAACAGTTCAAAGCAATCAAACTAAATCAAATAATATTTCCCTCTATGTTTCAGATAGGTTAATGAATTCCTTCTAAGTACCACTGGATAATATTGCGTCAAATTTTTCACCTGGCTTAAGAAATTAGGAATCTTTGGAAGTCTTTTTAATTTTTTTTTAGGGCTGCACCTGAGGCACATGGAGGTTCCCAGGCTAGAGGTCCAATCAGAGCTGTAGCTGCAGGTCTACACCTCAGCCACTGCAATGCCAGATCCAAGCTGTGTCTGTGACCTACACCACAGCTCATAGCAATGCCAGATCCTTAACCCACTGAGGGAAGCCAGGGATCGAATCTGTATTCTCATGGATACTAGTTGGGTTCCAGGGAACTCCCTGGAAGTTTTTTGTTTAATTTTCACTGTACAATTTAAGATCAAATTTTTCATGAACATTAGAATACCAAGATTATAATTTCATGTATATGTGCATGCACAGACACAGAGAATATAAAATACACATAAAATAATGCATCTAAATTACATAGAGCCAAAATTTTTCTCTTTTTACTTATGTATGTTGGGATTTTTAACCTGAAGAGTACGGACAATTGTCTTAGTTCTCCATTTTATGTGCTTCATAGATCAACCTTAACTTTTACTCTTTTAAATTAACTTGGCTTGCTGTCCCAATAGACTAGCACTGCATAGCATATGTTAAATATGTTAAAAAAAAAGGTGCTTTATGATGCATTATCTTTGCCAACGTAAATTAAGGCTCTCTTTCAAAGAAAAAGAACATGTAGAATGCTAATAAGTTAAATGTTTATTTTTATGGCAATCATTTCCATTATAACCAATGGTTCATTAAAAAAAAAAAAAAAGGAAAAAAAGGCAGCAAAACAAAGCAGTAGTCTGTAAAATAAAACCTGTGCAGATGCAGAGAAATACAGTCTTCGGGGTAGAGTCACAGTAACCTTGACCTCTGGGTATGTGTCGCTTATATATTTAGAATTAGTGTGGTGTCTGTAGGAGATTAATTTATACAAAGTCGAACTGGAAGTAAAAGCCTCCCGAAAAGAGATGTATATTGTGCAGGGACTGTCTATCATCCTGTGCTCTGAGACTGGTTCTAACAAGGGGCTATATTAGTATGCAGGCACTTGTGTTCTATTCCTTTCCCAGTTTTTGTTCTTGGAATGAGGTATCCCCTTGAAACTCATTAAACCTCCTATTTCTGCAGCTGACACTCCACTCAGGCATGAATAATCTAAGGGGTAAACAGAAAGTTGATATAAATATGCAAACACTTCCGATGAAACATAATAGGTAGCTAAAAAACTGGAAGTGACTCATTGGCACACAAAAGAACACGTTACCCCTTTTATTCATGCTAACATTAAGGCTGATACATTCTAACCTGAGTTTTAAATTCTTGCTGAAACGCATGTTAGAATTCTTTAAAATTGTCAAGTGCTCATATAGATATAAGCTGATAGTAGCAGTACGAATATTGAAAGCATAGGGATAAGAACATTCAAACAAATAATTGTATATTCATTTTCCTTGACCATCTTTAAAATAGTGTCTGACGTGCAAGGCAACAATGTGGGGAAGCCATCACTGTTTCTTACATTGTTTGGGAATATTTACTTACCACTCTGAAAAAATAAGTGGGGATTCACAAATCAGGCAAACTCGGAAAACAGACCATCCATTTTGAGCACATAATTGTAGAATATATTTCAGGTAAACAAACTGAAGCGAACAAAAATAAATCCTTGTCACATGACTACTGATAGAACAACGAACATTCATCAGAATGGCCCAAATTAATGTCTGATGCCGCCCACAGGGAAGTAGAGTTCATACTTTATTAGCGATAGTGTCCATTTGAAAATCCCATTAGGAGAATAATTTTGCACCAGTCAGTGGATACGAAAACATGCATCGTCTGTACCCCAGTCCCTGCACTTCTAGGTGCTATCACTGAGAAGTCTGTGCTCATGTGCACAGGGGGGCCAGCTGCAACTCTGTTTGTATTGGCGAAAACTGGATTCAGTGTGGTTATTGATAAGACAGACATAAATTATTAGAACTATATCTTACATCACCCCTAAAATCTGTTCCATGTGGATAAAAGGCTCTAACGGAAAAGCTAAACTTTATAAAATGCTAAAGAATATATAGGATTGGAAAAAATGTAATTGTAATGTATACATGTAAGGATAACCTGACCCCCTTGCTGTACAGTGGGAAAATAAAACAAAAAAAAATTATAAAAAAAAGAATATATAGGATTTTTTCCCCCCACTGGGAGTAGGAGAGAAAAAAGGGACAAAAACATTATACCAGAAACCATGTATGAAAACTTATTGAAATATATACTATACGAAAATTACAAAAGAGACACTGAGAACTAGAAAGACATCTTAAATTTAAAAAAAAGGTTCTTTAAATGAATATAATAGAGTACTGTTTTTCAGAATAGATAGAAGAATTGTTAGGCATCAATAAAAATAAAAAACAAAACTAACCCAGAAGATACTAGAGGATGTGAGCAGGTGATTCAGAGAAAATTTGATAAAAATTACATTAAAAATGCTAAACCTCATTAGTAATCATGGAGATAAAATTTTAAATAATGTTTCGATGCAATTCCACACCCAATCGATTAGAAAAACTGAAATAGGCTGACAATAGAAATGTAATATAAACGGAGTCGTTGATTCTCCTAAGACATTGGTGTGAATGTCAACTAGCACAACAATGTGAGACAGCAACTTGTCAATATTAGCAAATTTGAGGATGTGCACACACCTTCGTGGAGCCTCCACATCTAGGCATATGCCTCAATGAAAATCTAGCAGCTAAAGGAGCAAAATAGTTATAAGAGCATTTACAAACTAAAATCATTCGGGTGGTTTTTTGGGGTTTTTTGTGTTTTGTTTTTGTTCGATCATATTGTTGCTGCATAGCCAGATCCCTAACCCACTTTTCAAGCCAGGAATCGAACCTGCATCCCAAGGCTCCAGAGATGCCGTGGGTCTCATTGCACCACATCTCACTGCACCATAACTGTGATTTTATGCTGTATTTTTATTAGTTTATTTTTATGATTTTTCTTGATACATTTAGCTTATTTTGAAATAGATACGGTTTTGATATTTATCTCTTGTCTATCAATTGATCTACGTACCTATCTATCATGTCTTTGCTGGGGTCTTTGGATTGTATGTATGTTTTTATGTTCCTTATTTTCTTTTTACGTATGGGATTCAAATTTATTAGTTCTCCATCTCATTTTTGTGTGAAATTAGTTTTCCTGAAATTTTCTCTTCCTTTATAGCTGCATCCGTGGCATATGGAGGTTCCTGGGTCAGGGGCAGAATCTGATCTGCACCTGTGACCTATGCCGCAGCTGCAGCAATACTGGTTCCTTAACCCACTGTGCCACAGCAGGAACTCCCAGTTTTCCTGAACTTTTGAATAAGCTTTGATTTAGGTTGGTTCTCTAATTCCATAGAGACCTCTCTTCTGTTGTTTGCTCTAGTAACTTTAACCTGGACACCTCCTTTCCTTCCTCTCTGTTACCTAAACCTGGATTGAAGTCCACTCCCAAGAGTTAGTGGTTGGGGCCTTGACTTGGAGGTTGGCTTGGGCAGGTCAATTTCAAGCCTTATTAGGGCTAGACGGTCCCCACTTTTCCATACTTCCTTCCTGTAAGCCCTTGCATTTACCTATATTTGGGGATGCCAAAATTCTTCCCAGGGTCAGTTCTGGTTGTTATTGTCTCGCAATGTTTTCTAGAAGACATGTATTGGCCGTTTGAGTGTTCGCCTCTTTCACACATCTGTGGCTCAACTGCTTTCTTCTACTTCCTCCTCCCCTGGCAGCCTCTTCCTCCATGAGCACACACGCACACACACACATGCACACACATACACGTTCATCCATTATTTTACTTTTCTTTGCAGCTCTTTACTTAGACTGCATTCGCTCTCTCCTAGAGCCCTTGCTCTGGAAGAAGCAAACTGCCCTGCTGTTTGCTGCCCTGTGGAGAGGCCCTGCTGGCAAGTAAAGGAAGGCCTCCAGCCAAAAGTCTCTAAGGAGCTGAATCTGGACAAAAGCCAGGTAAGTAACTTTGAAAGCAGATCTTTCCCCAGTCAAGCATTCAGATGAGGACACAGACCTGGCCAATCTCTGATTACAGTCTTGTGAGACTCACTGAGGCAGGAGAATCTACATAAGCTCTGTCTGTATTCTGGATGCACAGAAAATGTGAGATAATAAGTATTTCTTGATAATAAGTATTTCTGCTAATTTATCATGTTGAAATAAATAACTGATATAATTCATATGTGCAATGTACTCTGTATTATGTATTGCTGCATATTTTTTTGCTGCATTATTTGTAATTGCTAAAAATAGAGACAATCTAAATACATCAATAGAACAGTAGTTAAATAACTGGAGGTTCCTTTATAAACTAAAACATGATGCTACACTCAGAAAGGATAAGGGTGCTCTTTATGCACTGATATGAAAAGATAATCAATATATTATTAAGAAGCAATGTACAAAATAATGCATAGCATGATAACATGTATTTATGCCTATAAAACACTTCTCAAAAGATACATAAAAACCTAGTAACCATGGGTACCTATTTTAGGGGACTGAGGTGGGTGGAAACTGAGTAGCTATAGGTACAGAGGTGGGAGGGAGATTTTCAACTCTATAGGTTTTTATGATTATTGACTTTGGAGCCATGTGAATGAATTAGCTGTTCCAGAAATCAATTAACTCTTTAAATGCTTAAAGAAAAAAAATAAGTAAAACATTTAACAGAAATGCACTTCCCTTTTTTAAAAACCAAAACATAAACTTAAAAAAAAAAGTTGCATCCCATGCAATATATGTATAAGTTTTTGCAGGAGGAAAATAAATAATACATAATTTATTGATACTTTCTTATGTAATAATAACTTTAAAATATGCATGGTAATAATAAATTCCAAATTTAGGCTAACAGTTATTTCTGGAAAGAGATAGATCTGATTAAGATTGGGGAGGAGGAAGCCAGGTGATTTCAACTGTATTTTTCACTTTTTTGTTTCAATATCTTTTTTTCTTTCTTTCTTTTTGGTCTTTTTAAGGCCACCCCACCCAGGGCATACGGAGGTTCCCAGGCTAGGGGGCGAATCAGAGCTGTAGCCACTGGCCTACGCTACAGCCACAGCAATGCCAGATCTGAGCCACGTCTGCAACCTACACCACAGCTCATGGCAATGTCTACACCACAGCTCACAGCAATGCCAGATTCTTAACCCACTGAGGATCAAACCTGCGTCCTCATGGATACTAGTCAGATTCGTTTCCCCTGAGCCCCGGCCGAAACTCCCACATTTTTATTTCAAATTAGGTTACAGATTGAAAAAGTTCAGAGAAGGACAGAAATGTGGAAATACTCGATATTTTAAGGTGAAGGAATTATTTTAGTATAGTCTCAAATATATTTTACATTTTGATGACATTAATATTAAATGGAATTCTGTAAAAAAAATCACATGAAATTTAAAATGGCTATGAATTGAATAGTTACTGGTCCTATGTTGAGAGGGTTTATACAAAGAAACATAAAAGCTCATGTATCTGTTTCTGCTATTAGGAAATATCAAAGTTAAAAATGCATCGGTCCAACATATAGGGTGAGGAAGTGAGCATAGAATGGGTCATTTTTTCAGCATCTATTCTTGATGTTACAAATCTACATTTGATTGATTGAGCTGAATCAAAGAGCTATTTGTAATTTATTGGGAAATATAATTTAGTTATGCATGCAGGGAAAAATAAATGAGATTTAGTGGAAGTATTATCTCTTCCACAACGGATGATAACTATTCAGCATATTGGCAGTACTGGCCCAATGATCCCAGACCTTTGAATATTTTCAGAGAAGCTAGAAATCCAATCTTCTTTTTTTACGGTGGACATCTCCTGATTTTTAAAGCTTTAAAGAACTAAATCATTCTTTTAATGACCTTATAGAAGCCAAACAAAATATGTGTACAAACGAGATCCAGTCTGTAGGACAAGAGTCTGCAAACGTTGACAGTACTAAAATGTCCCACAAATGAACACCGAGAGGGGTCAGAGTTCGAGATCACTCTTTCTGTAGACTGCAGGTGCCCTGTGTCCCAGATCTAACTCTTTAGATGTCATTAGATGAGGACTCAAAGACCACTGGATCCAGAAAATCAAAAACTAAGATCAGCCACAGCCCTGTCGTAAAGTTATACTCGCTGGCTTCTTGAAACTTGCAATGCAGTTAGGACTGGCTCTGCAGAAATAGAAGCATCTACAACACAGTACAGCCCAGACTGTGTGGTGTAGACGGAACACTGAAATTCGGAGAGCTAGAGCATGGGGTTGTTCGGAAAAGGTTTGTGAGGTAGTAAAGAAAGACTTCTAGTCGGGCCCGAAGAGCGCAATGATAACGAACGTTGGGCACATTCACATAATTAGTGGAAGTGTGAGGAAGAAAGGACAGGAATTGAGAGGAGCTGAAATAACTCGCAAGTTCTGCCTCCACCAGCTACCTGAGTTCAGAGGCTTCTAATTATCTCCTAATCATTATTCTCCATTTCTAGCTGAGCACAGAGCCTCCCTGGCTTTAGGTCTGGTCACATGGCTACATACCCGCTGAGGACTGTAAGGAGAATAGGACGTGCAACTTCCAGAAAATGCTTTTAAGTCAAGAAGGTCCTCTAAATCCCTCTCTTGTTGCTGGTTAAGAGAAACACCTAAATGCCGAGACTGCCGCAGCCAGCAGGGACCTTGAGGAGGCCTTGGGAAGGGAAGTCCTTTATAGCCTAGTAAAGAGACAGGCGCCTGGGCTGGAAACCTCCTGGATAGGAGAGAGAAATAAACGAGTCTCATTTATGCCATAAGTATTCTATTTGTTTACTATGATTTTCTCTTAATTTTTTGCTTTTCTAAAAAAAAAAAAAAAAAAAAAGTGCTCAAATTTGAATGTATTATTTTACCTTCCTGAGCTAGAATTTCCTTTTAAGTGAGGTAGGTAAATTTGTTAATATAGTCCCACTGATGTCTTTTTTTCTTTTTTAGGGTCGTACCCACTGCATATGGAGGTTCCCAGGCTAGGGGTCTAACTGGAGCTGTAGCCGCCCGCCTACACAACAGCCACAGCAACACAGGATCCGAGCTGCCTCTGTAACCGACACCACAGCTCAGCGCAAGGCCAGATCCTTGACCCAGTGAGTGAGGCCAGGGATCGAACCCGCATCCCCATGGATACTAGTCCAGTTTGTTAATGCTGAGCCACATGGGGAGCCCCTCCCTGGGTTTTTTAAAGTTCTTTATACAACTTTGCTTTTACAAAAGGCCTTATATTTGTACCTATTTTGTTAACTGAAAGAAATCTTAAGAGGATGTTTCCTTTTAGGAGGAAAAGGCAGAAAGCAATAACAGTATTTGGCATTTGTTTTGCAGGGAGCCATTTACAGAGGCAGCGCGCACCCCTCAGCAGCGAGAGGGCCCCTCCAAGCTCCTTCCTGGGCAACTACACTCAGCATCTTAGCATCAAGTCGCCGTAGCTTTGACTTGCATCTGTGCTTTTTCTCAATTTATTTTGTGTGCCCTACAATAATGGCTTCTCTGCTCCATTTCTGCTTACCAAAGTGTTCAAAGGAACACACTACTTTCAGGGTGCAGGGGAAATCTTTACTCCAACAGAAGTTGGAAGAGAAAAATATTCCAAATTTGTTCATTCATTAACACCAAACTTCACACAAAAATGGCATCATTAATAGCCCTGCTGAAATTTTTACATTGACTTTGCTCCCTTATCACATTAATATTACCTTCCTCCTGGCCGGCTTTTCCCAAAGTATATTTGTTAGACGAGAAATCTTGATAAGAAATCAATAAAATACACGTGTGGGGGGGGAATAATTGTTTATACTGCTTTTACCCATATTTCCTTTTGAGATATTGACCACACATTAGAAGAAGAGGCGTCCTGAGCCCTCTCGAATAAGAAGAGAAACAGAACCGATTATCTTGGTTTAATCAGTTAGTGCTACAATATATTTGACCATAACAGTATTTTTCTTCAGAAGAGGGCTTGGGAAACAGTCCTAGATGGCTTGCTTTTCCAAAATTCTTTCTTTATGTCCTGCTGCTCCTCCATTTAGGAGAGTCAACAAAGCCCCAAGGCAAGCGATACGTTAAATTCCACTTGCTATGTCACAGCACATCCCACAAAAAAACTGTGTGTAAACCACAGCTTGAGGTTCTCAGAGGGAAAGGAGAATGATCAGAGAGCTCGGTTTAGACACTGCCCAGTTCATTTGGCTTTTTGGGCCCTGCCTCTTGTAGCCAAGCTCAGCTTTGTATCAGAAATACCATTAGCATATTATGAGCTTTAGTAAGACACTTGACATTCACCCTGGACTCGATGTCCTCGGAGAAAGACACCAAGAAAAGAATGTCAGTGGTTGATTCGAGAGATTTTCTTGCCCGTAAGCCTTACAGTTTACACAGGCGATAAATATTTTTTTAAATCAGCAAAGAAGGGAAGCAAGAGACTAAGTGAAAGAAGTACAGTACAAAAATAAGCAGTGAGTACTTGGAAACACTTCCTTTTTGGTACGGAAAAATTTTTTTTTTTGTTCTTTTAAATGTTTTGTCTACCAAGAGAACAGAAATCTTCCACAGGGACTAGGAGATGCCATCTGGTGATTTTACACAACGTTACTGCTAAAAAAAGCTCTATTTTCCCTAATTGTAATAGATCTAAAAACTCATTCTTTTTAGATTTTGGTGATAGTGCCCAGAAAAACAGATTTTTCTTTAACTTCTTTTCAGCATTCAAGAAAGTAAGCTAAAAGCTATTTTCCTTACACCTCTATGATTCATAAGACAAAATAAGGAGTAGAAAGAAAAACTGACACAGATCAAGAAATGTAAATTCATACAATTGCTGAGGATCCAAAATATTTTGAGAAGTTAAAAATTTTATCTTAATATATTTCCTCTGGAAATCACAGCTATCAAAAGGCCACAAAGGGCCATGTTACAAACACATGGGTTTTGAATATATAGAACAGATGGCAGGTTTGATTTTATTCAATTGCTTTACAAATGGATGAATCAAACATCCAGTATAATTTCTATTTTTGTTTCATTTGTGCTTATAACTTGAATTACATATAATAGAGTGCTAAGAACAGTTAAGAGAATGCTTTTATAGAAACACAACAGTGACAATGTAGGATTATTAATTCAAAACTGCCATTTCTGGGAAAAGCCTGGAAATCAGTAAGGGGCCAGTACAATATGACACATTTGCTCACAAGCAATTGTCAGCGTTACATTTCAAAATACATGGATGCTCACGCATAGCTTCTTTTGTTAATGATTCGTACTGTCGTGTGTGGTTAGGTTACAACGATGGATATATTATTATACAGTGAAGAAAGAACAAAAAGATCAGCCAGGAGATGGCCAATTTGGTTTTTAGCCAAAGTGAATTTCACTGGGCTATTAATAATTTGATGGGAGGTGAGCATGTGTGTTTATTTTGGGAACCTGTAATTTCATATGATCACAAAATATACGAATGCATATGCAACTCAGATTGAAAAATATACAACGCTGTAGACCTGAGGTATGTATTTTCAATTTTGATTCAGATGTTTCCTCATCCACAGCAGTGTTTTATGAAGCACTTGAACTTATGAACCCATGCCATTCTAAACAGTAGGTTTAACATGAGCAATGCTTGATTGTTTTTCTGAATGACCACTAATACTCATTTGTGTACATAATTCACGATATTCTATTTTGAAATCCGTCATAACAGTTCATTTCAATCTACCCTTTCAGTCCTCTAGGGAGGACAGAGACTATTAAATTTTCAAAGCTTCTCTGTGCTATTTCTGTATCTAATAGAAATCGCCAATTGAAAATAACCACTGTGGTCTCTCCAGGGAACCTAGCTGTGCCTTATTTCACAGTGTCCATTTTCGGAGACATAATGTAATCATAATTAATCTCGACTCTATTGAATTGCTACACTGGCCTTTGGAGATGACTAATTTTATAAGAATACATTCTAAAAGTTTCTAAAGAGACAGTAAGGCACTGCCTGTTATTATTGTCATACACCTGCTGCTGTTATGAATTATAGTCCATAAATGAATTTCAGATAACAATATTTAAGTATCAAGAATAACCTTTAATAATAATAGCATGTATTTCAAGTTACAATCCTATTAAAATGAAAAACCTTTTACTAAAATAAACACACTTACCTGCTTGCTTTCCTAAACATGAAGTATCAAGCATTATTCAACCTTCTTTGAACACTTCAGCATCATTCTTATGACTGTCAGTTTCATGTGTGGCTTTATTATGGTTGCTTTTCTACTTCTTCTCTTACTGTTATTCAGTTATCATAAAACAATTTAACTTATCAGTGTAGTGCTGAGTACATGGGAAGTTTTAAAAAAATTGTGGAATGAATGCACAAGTTCTCAGATGAAGCTTTCAGTTCTCTTTCTAATTTGCTTTGGAGAAGTGAGATACCCAAGTGTTAAAGATGTGCACTCGTTATATCTAATGTTGACTCAAGGGTCCAGCCAGTAGACAAGATGTAAAGATCTTAGGCTATCGGGTATGTAATTGGAGCAGACATTTCTCTGTTTACTACCAGGTTCTCAGATTTGTTAGCAGATGTTGAATTTACCTAAAGATTGACCGCTGAATAAATCAGATGGTATTATCATTGAGAACATGACATGTAGAACTAATTAAGAAATAGATGCCTTGCCTTGGATGGTTTTTATATTTAGTTATTGGTCTAGATATGGAGGAAAAGTCACACATCAACTTCAGAATTTCCTGTCTTTCCATGGGTAAGACCAGAATCAGTTCTACATCATAACCGGAGAGGTTAATGTGGTATAAACTGAAAACTGCAAGATTAGTGAGCATTCCCTTGGGAGTTCTCTAGGTTTCTTTATGTATTCCTAAACTGTTCTCTAGGTTTTTATTCTTAAGAATCCCTCCTGGGCTGAATACATTGATACTCTGTTATGTCTACATTATGGAGGACTTCAATGTATTGCTAAAACTCATTTGTTTTCATATACCTGAAGCCTATTATCAGACCTGTAGTGATGTTAATTAGGTAGTGATAAATTGGAGAATGTGACCAAAAACAAGCAGAAAGAGAAAAAAAAAAAGCAATGTTGTTAGATAATTATTTTTGGAAAATATCTGGATACTGAGGCAATAGTCTTTCCATCCATATTGTTGAATTCCCTATAAGAATATAACTTAATTGGGACAATTATATTTCTATATATATTCTTTTTCTTCCCTTTCAGTTTTGGCAAATTTATTCTGTAATAAAATGTCAAAGAATTGATTGATATTAAAGTACTTAAAGTTGTTCTGAATTGTAACCTACAAAGCTGATTGAAATAAACTTAATTTTCATCATGATTTGCCCTAAAATTCCTAAATGAAATGGCAGATAACTTATAAATGGCCCTATCTGTTTCGATTTTTTTAAATTCAAAAATTTCCAATTTCATCTCAGTGAAATTTGTTTCATGAACAGTGTTACAGGCTTATTCTGCGCAGACTGATGTAATCTCCAGTTCACAGGCGATCTTGGATTTAGATGGCACCTGTCTAAAAGTTGGAAAGCTACTGATTACAGAGCCTGAGTTGGGAGTCAGCAGCCCCCTGGACCTGAGGATGTCTTTTGTGGTTTTTATAATCATTTCACGATAGTTTTTAAAGTGTGTGCTTCAGTCTGTGTATGTGTGCTGAGCAGCCATTTTCTTACGATGTCTTAAGTTCAGCAATGAAAACCCAAGGCTGGGAGAAGAGGAGCACTGATTCTCTGCACTATAAAGAATGCTGAAAATAACTGAGGCCGTGAGCTCCCTGAGAGTGGGGTCTCATTCTGATCACTGCCCTAGAGTATCCTAACCCAAGGCCATTTCAGCAGAATCCCAGGAAATCAGAAACATCGGCACGTGTTCAAGTTTTGGATTATTGACACAGGGAGGAAACCCTGGGTTTTCACTTCCCTCCCTTAAGAGTGAAGAAGTGGCTCTTACCAATCCAAGAGGGAGGGCCTCAAGAAATGCCACCTCCAGAAATTGGAAGTTGACAGGGGTGTCTGACTTTCCAGATGAATGTCCTCTCGTGCAGCAAACTCGCTGACTTATGCCTGTGTGTTCAGAGGTAAGAAAACTAGATTATGGACATAACTTCAATGCAATTTATTAAAAATATCCTATTTTTTATTATGAATTTCCGATAACATAGATTTAACATAAATTTTTTCTGGACCCAGTTGTTTTAATATGATCTGCAATTCATCAAAACACAATAACTACAAGTAAAATTTTATTACAAGTATACAATAATTTATTAGAAATGAGTTTTTAATGACATGAAATTACTTTAAAATGTTACTGTATACAGAGATGAATATATCTTAATATTTCTTAGTGTTAGACTATTTCTTACATTTCTTTTCATTAGAAAGCAATGAGTTCCAAATCAATTCTATTGCTAGTTTTAATTTTTGTATTTGTATGGGTCAAAACTATGCTTTCATAAATTTTTGATAGGAATGAAAGTAGTATTTAATAAAAGTAGCACTCAATTATTTGAATTCTTTTTATAAGTAAAAAATAACAGAAATCTAGTATCAAAAATGATTAATAACATATTTGTTCATCGATTAATTAGATCCTCTTTCAATCATGTCAAAAGCAAAGAATTTGAAAGTCACTGACTTGCAAAAGGGTTTGCTACTTTGTGGTCAAAATCCTTTAATTTCTTCATTTCTGGGAAGCATGTTAGGAATACTAATTATATTCCTAACTATATCAGGAACCATAGGAAATTGCTACCTTTATAGGTCAAACGTGGTTGAACACAGAAATTTCATACAGTTTAGCCCAACTGTTAACCTTCCAATCTTCATCCCAGCCTTTTGACTAGGCCTGCTATTGACACCCCATTTTCAAGATGAACGCTTGAAGCACAGAGAGGGCAAGTTGCTGCCTAATAGCTCTCGGATAAAAAGTGCTGTTATCAGGATGTGAATTCAGGTCATCTTGCTCTAGTCTGTTCTCTTACCTACTAAATTTAAAACTTCTCAATATACTCCGAAAGGTTTGGGAAATAAAAATATTCTCAATTTCAAGACTTGGTTACCAATATCATATTTTTGATAATAAGTTTTTTATCTTGCCATGTGCCTGCAGACTTTATAAAAACTTTGGAGGGGCAGATTTAGCTAAATTTAATCACCACACAATTTAATTAGTAAAGTCAGTTCTCATGGTTAAACTGAAAAGTCATCATAAAAAATATTTTCTGACAAGAATGGTCTAACTTCATTTTTCTACTCAAGCATGTTAATACTCATTTTGAAAAGTATTAAAAAACAGTGAGAAAAACAGAATATGTAAAACAGCATCCTCTTAAGACAAGATTAGGAGTTTCCACTGTGGCTCGGCTGTAATGAATCCAACTAGTATCCATGAGGATATAGGTTCAATCCATAGCCTCACTCAGTGGGTTAAGGATCTGCTGTTGCTGTGAGCTGTGGTGTAGGTTGCAGACACAGCGTGGATCCTGCGTTGCTGTGGCTGTGGTGAAGGCCGGCAGCTGCAGCTCAGATTCACCCCCTAGCCTGGGAACCTCCATATGCCACACGTGTGCCCCCCAAAAAGATTAATTCATATATTTTATAATTTATAAAACAAAATGATAAATCCATGTGCTATTTCTCATTACTTATTTTTAATAATATAATGTAACATACAGTTCAAATCATAAATCATTTATTTATCCAGAAGTATTTCCTTATTAAATGTGTGTACATACATGCATCAAACTCTGATGCTTGGTCACTGGGAATAATTACATTAAATAATGTATAAAATCAAAGAGCACTCTAATAATTTTACTAGCTCCAATGATCAAATTTTTCTTACATCTAAGTAAAGAAAAACTTATCTGTTGCCAAAACCAAGCAGTCTGGCTAGCGTATGCTTTTATTTTTTTGTTCATAAAAGGTAGAAAATACAGTCAGTTCATAAAATAAGTAGATGATTAAATAATTAAACATTTCAAAATAGGACTTGATAGAATAGGTCTTAACTACTTTGTTGAATAATACACACCAAATCTGAAAGAAAGCATAAAAATTTTACCCATGAGTTTTATCCAGTGTATCTTGAAAACTTGGGTAACCTCATAGACTATTCCAATTACATTAAAAAGATCGACTTCATACCCTATCCTGCTTCAACTATTCAAAGCTTTTCTTTTTAGCTAATGAGGTGTCCCAAGGATGAGTCTTGAGAACAGCTGAAAAGAAGTGCTCATATTTCAACACATGAATAAAAGCTATTTTCCATAGTCAATCTTTCTTACCTACAGGTCGTTTGCTTTGCTCTTACAGAACTCCCTCGGGAACGAGGCATCCTTTGACAAGGCGAAAAGCTGTGAGAGGTGATGTCTGCCAACAACAGTTATCAATGCCAACCCATTTCCGTGCCATTTTCCACTCTTAAGAGGAGTATCTATAAAACAGAGAAAGACGCACATCCTGAGGTGGTTTATATTTCCTTGGTTACCCACGGACGCTGATTTCTCACCCCAATATTTGGAAGTCACTTTCTTTGATGTCTGGGGAGATTTTTGAGATGTGTGCAGTAGAAAAGACACAGGGGGAAGAAGGTGGAAGGGAGGAGCCTGCTCTGAAGTCTTTTCTGCAGATTCACCAGCTGGATCAGTTTCAGGAAAGAACACATCCTTGCTCCATCTTATAGTGGTTTGCGTACCTGGGTTCAAAAACTGCTCCAAAGAGTATTGCAAAGGCAGTGATTCAGAGAAAATGAAAACTCTATTTGTACCGAACCAAGTCCAGACTCTTCAACAACCAAACAGATGGGCAGATTTGTATGCATGTATATACATGTATTAGACCATCTGATGGATTTTAATCATCATGCAGCTGCATTGTATGTTCTAGGTAAATTTGTGTTTATACCCATTGGTACACAATTAATGATAATTTTTTTTTTGTCTTTTTGACCTCTTAGGGCCGCACCCACAGCATATGGAGGCTCCCAGGCTAGGGGTTCAATCAGAGCTGAAGCTGCCGGCCTATACCACAGGCACAGCAATGTGAGATCCAGCTGCGTCTGTGACCTACACCACAGCTCATGGCAATGCTGGGTCCCTAACCCACTGAGCAAGGCCAGGGATCGAACCCGCAACCTCATGGTTCCTAGTCAGACTCATTAACCACTGAGCCACGACGGGAGCTCCCCAAACTTTTTTTTTTTAATGATGATTTACTATAGAGCAAGCTTGATGACATTGAGAGGAAAGCCGAGACAAGTCTGGGGGTTTTCCTCACACCCTTTGTACCATTCAGGCTAGACTGTCTCCTGTAACGGACTATCCCTAAACCTCAACGACTTAACGCAATAGAGTTTATTGCTGCTCACATCACATCTACTCGAGGAAGTGGTAGACTCTGTTCTTTGCAAATTATCAGATACATAGACTCCTGTATGGTAGCTTTACCATTCTCTAAGGTCTGGGAGTCTTCCATGGAATTTTTCACAGCCAGACAGCAGAAGGTAGGAAAAAGTATCTGGAATATCTCATCCAAGGGTTGAGGCCCAGCTCAGAGAGTGTACAACATTCAAAAAACAAACAAAAAACAAAACAAAAACAAAACAAAACAAAAAAAAGGAGTTCCTGACGTGGCTCAATGGTGAAAGAACCCGACCAGTATCCATGAGGATGTGGGTTCGATCCCTGGCCTTGCTCAGTGGGTTAAGGATCCGGTGTTGCCGTGAGCTGTGGTATAGGTCGCAGACACGGCTCGGATCCCGCGTTGCTATGGCTCTGGCGTAGACCGGTGGCTACAGCTCAGATTAGACCTCTAGCCTGGGAACCTCCATGTGCCACAAGTGCTGCCCTAAAAAAAAAAAAAAGACAAAAAAAGAAGACAGAGAACATAAGTATTGGTCCCAACTGGCTGGGCTCTGCCAACCTTCTACAGAAATTGAGAAGATTTGGGGTAAATTTACAGATTCTTGCTGATATGGTAATGACATCATTTTTTACAGATGTTTCTGTTACATTCATATGCTACTTTTATTATTATACCATAATTATTATTGTATTATATTTATTATATATTATTATATTGTTTATTTATTATTATATCATAATTGATATTAAGTCATTGATTTCTAACTCTGTGAGATTCTGAACAGTCCTGTATAGATACTGATTTAATTCTATTGTAAAGAAGTTGCAACAGTTATAATGAGATCAATTAAGTAATTGCCAGCAGATTAAATATGAATGATTTAAAATTTAATTTCCTAAGGAAACTCCACAAAGATTAAGTACAATTTTCCGTAACACCCAAGTAAACAAGAATCAAAATCTCAAGGTCAATAAAGAAAATTAACAATCATAAAACTAAAATCTCATAGGATATATTGCAAATAAATTACCAGTTTTAAGGAGAAGGTATAAATCTTATGATGAATGACAAAATCTAACAAGAAAGGAACATCGCCCAAACTTTGATCATGGTCTTTAGAGGTGTTTGACTTGTAAACAGTCTTCGGCCTTTGATTTTACTATTTACTAGATGCTAAAGCCTGGCTCATTGCTTTGTATATTCAAAATACTCCTATCAAGAACTTCGAGTTTATTATTCTCTCCATATTCTAGTTACTCAGCTTGAAAGCTGTCACCTGTAATTTACTTTAACTGATTAAAGATAGTTGAGATTTAGATTTCTAAAAATTTCCACTCCTTATAATATGCTTACTTGGAGAAAAACTGGGCAAATGCTGCTCGTCAAAAATGCTGATATTTGTTTATCAGAAGGCCTAGGATGTCTGGAGCTGATTTGCCCACACTCCGCTTTCCTAAAATGAAAAAAATCAAGATCACATGACTCAAGCAGAAAAGCGTCTGCTTTACCCAAGATTCAAATCCTAGTTCGGCTACAACACTTTTCCCCACGTATTTTCAACCTTGAAACAAATGCAATTATTACATTATGCCCATAAAACTGTGGAACCTCACGTTTTATACGGACATCAAAAGTGAACGTATTTGTTTCACTGTAAATATAATACAAGTGCATCTACCCAGTAATCTATCTTTTTCTACAACTCTTTAAAACTATTTTTGTATTTACACTTTACTCTCCAACTCAAATCTTACAATCGCTTATTTGAATCTAATCCCAACTCTTCTACATAGTACTAGTTTCGTCTTTAGCAAGACATGAATTTTCCTGAAGTTTGAACTCCTTGCCTATAAAACAGGAATAATTCTGTCAATTTAGCAAGGTTTTGTAAGATTTAAATAAGGTAATAATAATAATGAGGGGTAAATTCTGTAAATCTATGGCTTAAACACTGGAGCAGTGACCCACTATTCCTTCTTCATTTTATCCATGCTCCTGAGGTGTTAAGTATTGCATTTTATTATCCTGTCTTTTCCTATCCTATCCTATCTTATCCTATCCTATCCTACTTTATTCTCTTTTTAGGGCCGCACCTGCAGCATATGGAAGTTCCCAGACTAGGTCAGAGCTGCAGCTGCTGGCCTCTGCAACAGACTCAGCAATGCAAGGTTCGAGTTGCATCTGCAACCTATGCCGCAGCTCGCTGGATCCTTAACCCACTGAGGGAGGTCAGGGATGGAACCCGCGTCCTCGTGAGTACTAGTTGGGTTCTCACTCCCCTGAGGCACAACAGGAGCTCCTCTTGAGGTGTTTTTGTCATTTTGACTTTTTTCTTCGTGTGTATGTGTTTTGCCTTATCCACTCACTTAGTAAGTGAACTGGCAAATCAAATACGGCTTCCAAAACATTTCTCAAAGGCCTACGATGTAACAGTCCCGTGCTAGATCACATGGCTACCAAGGTAAGCCAGCTCCTTACCTTCCTGAAGTAGAATTGACGGTGGCAGAGAGCGGAGTGTGATAAGAACTATGACGCGGAAGCAAAGGCACCTGCTATACTTAGAAAAGGCTTCCTGGAAGAGGTAATTCCTTAAGGCTGAGGAAGAATCATCCCAGAAATAAAGAAAGCCTGGTCTAGCAAAATGCAATGCTCTATTAACGGAGGAGGGCGAGAGCCAGTCGCAAGGAAACCCAAAGTCCAGGGAGCAACGTGGAGCTGTGGAAAGAGACGAGGAAGAGGAGGCAGAGAGAGGGGAGGTCAGGGAGGGTTTTGTAAGTTCGGCTGAAGAACCCGGAGTGTATTTGGACTGCGATAGGCAAATCAAATGATTTCCCAAATTACTCTTCTGTCGCTGAGCCAAATGGTCCATTTCTTGAGTCACAAGTTGGCATAAAGGCCTCTGAGTTTTCTCAGGGTGCAGTCATGCTGCTTTTGCCATCACTGACATCACTACACATTGCGGACGATATATTCTGCACAGTGTAACATCTACCCTCTGCCGGAGACAGTTTTCCTTTGTAAACTGCCTATCAGATAACCCAGGACCACAGAAGATACTATTTTCACACTGACCATGGGGGCAGTTTGAAACTGAATCCTTGAAGCTTCTGGGCCATTCCATGTATGGGTCTGTCTTGTCAGCACCAGTAAGATCCAGGAAGATGCTCAAGGCAAGTTAATGCTGTTCCAGAAAAGTGTCAAGGGGTCTGTAACCCTCCGGGAAACAACACTGTCCCTCCCTCCCTCTGTGTCTCTCTCACACACACACACACACACACACACACACACACACACACACTTATGTTCATGCACAGGCATTTAAAAACCTCCCAATTCCTGTAACCATGAAGATAAATTCCCTATGATTTTATGTGGCTGAAAAGGCACTAAGAAGACCTTACAAGTCCCCGCATGTCTTCACGTGACCATTAGTAACCACTGTGTGTGGCTGAGCTGGGACAGGGCCGGGAGAGAGCAAGGAGGCTTGAGACTGTTCCAGACAGAGGTCATGGCACAAGAAAACGGCCAGAGAGGAAGGTGAGAAAAGCATGTCTATCTGAATCTCCGAAAAAAGAATTATGGCCATTTTCATGAGCTTTGTCTTCGGTCTAGAACATTTTGGGACTTCTTCCTCACCCCTGCCTATCCCTGCATTTCTACCCTTAAAAAGTCATCTCCTAGAATTCCCATTGTGTCTCAGTGCATTAAGAACCCAGCAAGTATCCGTGAGGATGCGGGCTCCATCCCTGGCCTCACTGAGTTAAGGATCCAGCATTTGCCACAAGCTGTGGTTTCAGCCGCAGGTGCATGGATGTGGCTGTGGTGTAGGTGGGCAGCTGCAGCTCAGATTCAACCCCTAGCCCAGGAACTTTCATATGCTGCAGGTGCAAGTGTTAAAAGAGAGAGAGAGAGAGAGAGAGAGAGAGAGAGAGAGAGAGAGAGAGAGAGCGCGCGAGAGCGAGAGCGAGAGAAAAGCATCTCCTTTAAGTCGATTTCTCCAGTTTACCTCTTTCCCCCACTTTCTTCCAGAATGATCATGTGCCCATATTCCCACGGCACTTTCTTTTGATTATTTAATTTTCTCTCCCTGCAAAACTATAAATTTCATGGCAACAAGAATCTTGCTCCTGTTAGATTCCAAACTAGCCAATGAAATGCCCAGCATGTAATAACACAATGTGGATGAAAGAAAGGAAATAACCCACCGTTTTCGTACCAACTGTGAACTAAGCTCCGCACCAAGTGCTTCACATGCATCATCTCACTTAAGCGCCCCCATATCACTCCCATTTCGAACATCAGGAAACTGAGTCTGAGAATAAGAGAATTGCCTCAAATCACACAATTAGTAAGAGGCAGAGCAAGGACGAAAATCAAGGACTACCTGCTTTTGGAGCCTGAACTCCTAACCTCTGTTCTAACAATTCATCCCTGGGTCTTGCTGGTTATATGTACTCCTTCGTTTCTGTTGAACTGGGATATACAACTTGTTTGGCCTGCCTCAAAGGTTGTTCTAGCGAGTGGAACAAAAATCATACAGTTTTAAAATGTTCGTAAGTCCTCCACTTCCCTCTCTTTTTGAATAAATCTTAGCTACCGGTGTTCATTACCAGTGTTTCCGCAAGTGTTTTGATGTGACGCATATTTTCAAAATGCGTCCTCAAATTTGGTTCATTTCCCTCTTCAACGTTAGTGGTTAAAAGGCCACGTGATTCTTTTTCTTATTAAGAGTGGAGGCTACCGATACGTTTAACATAGATTTAAAACAGTCAGTCTCGGAGTTCCCGTCGTGGCGCAGTGGTTAACAAATCCGACTAGGAACCATGAGGTTGCGGGTTCGGTCCCTGCCCTTGCTCAGTGGGTTAACGATCCGGCGTTGCCGTGAGCTGTGGTGTAGGTTGCAGACGCGACTCAGATCCCGAGTTGCTGTGGCTCTGGCATAGGCCGGTGGCTACAGCTCCGATTCGACCCCTAGCCTGGGAACCTCCATATGCCGCGGGAGCGGCCCAAGAAATAGCAACAACAACAACAAAAAGACAAAAAAAAAAAACAAAAACAGTCAGTCTCTTTCGTTCTTAATAAATCTGTTCTGACTGCATGACAATGGTATTGCTGTTATTTTTTAAATGTTTTTCAACCTATGTTCCAGTTCCAAAGAGAAACGTGAAGTGGGTTATGTTCTTTGCTTTGCAAGCTTAGGGTTGTGATCTTTCTAACTTAAGCTGATTAAGTGTTATTTTTGAGATAGAGAAGAATATTGCTTACAAATTCCAAGCCTCTTAGATGAAGATCTTGCACAAAATCTTGATCAAATTACCAAAACCAAAATCGCAGCCATTCAGTTACACATTCACAGGATTCTTTATTTTTAAATGTATATTAAAATAACTCACTTAAAGGTTATTTTCTAATAACATCTGTGGAGAAACAAATCAACCTTGGGGTTATCATAACAATCACACCAAAAAATCTGACTACCATTCAGTTAGCTACAACATAACTAAGTCCCTAAGAGACATTTAATTCAGTTTTTACAATAAAAATCTTCGCTTTTCTCTACATACTTTTTTTGGCTTTCATAGTACTTTAAGAATTTTGTTACAGGAGTTCCCGTCGTGGCACAATGGTTAACAAATCCGACTAGGAACCATGAGATTGCGGGTTCGATCCCTGGCCTCACTCAGTGGGTTAAGGATCCAGCGTTGCTGAGAGCTGTGGTGTAGGTTGCACATGTGGCTCGGATCCCGCGTTGCTGTGGCTGTGGTGTAGGCGGGTGGCTACAGCTCCAATTAGACCCCTAGCCTGGGAACCTCCATATGCCGCGGGAGCGGCCCAAGAAATGGCAAAAAGACCAAAACATATATATATACATACATATAATTTTGTTACATATCTTAATTACATCTTAATTCTAATAGTTTGGTCTTTTTAATTACCACACATGCATTTACACTGTTAAGCTCAAATTTGTTTTCTTTTTTTTTTTCCTTTTCACGGCCGCACCTGTGGCATATGGATGTTCTTGGGCTAAGGGTTGAATCAGACCTGCAGCTGCTGGCCTATGCCACAGCCATGGCAACACCAGATCTGAGCTGCATCTGAGACTGATGCAATGTGGGATTCTTAACCCACTGAGGGAGGCTAGGGATCGAACCGCATCCTCATGGAGAATACATTGCATCCTTGACCCACTGAGCCACAGTGGGAACTCTGCAGAGAGTCTCCTAAGTACTCCTACATGCGGTTTTGTCACAATCGATGGGCACTGCACAGGTGGCAAGGAACAAAGAAGTATCTGGACAGAGGTCTGCCACTTTCCTATTATTGGTTATCTAACCCTGAAAATGAATGCTCTCGTCTAAGGCTGTGTGTTTTTTATTTATTTATTTTTAATTTTTTAAAATTATAGTTGATTTGCAATGTTCTGTAAATTTAAGGCTGCATGTTTTTTAAGCTAAAATTTTAATTCAAAGATTGATTGTAGTCTAAGTGTCAGTCAAAACAGGGCTGCTCAAAGACAAAAGCAAAGACTTAGTTCACTTGCTAAAGCATCTGATCCCAGGAAAACAAATGATAAATTATAAAGGAGGCATCTACTTAATTGAGCTTCTGCCTCTTCTGCACTTGTTTGTACAAGGGGACTCTTACTTGTTTCTAATGTTTTCCCGTCACAGAGAACTTACACGGAAAAAACACGGTCTTGATAGTGTGAGGAGGATGTTTTGTGAGAAAAGGAGTAAGGGATGCATGTAAAATGATTGATCATTTTTCTAACGTTCATAGGATAAGACTTTTGCTAAACAGACTGGATATCTTGGGTCTAGAATAAGCATTGAGCATACTGCAGTTTGGGAAATGGTTATCAGTTATGACAGTGAATTGATACAGGTATTTGGGATTATTCGGCAATGTTAAAATTATATATTCTTTTAGGGGGGTGTACTAATTACTAATTCACTCAACTTTTCTTGTGTCATATAAAGTCCGGAATGGGGTTTGAGATGTGGAAATTTGGGTTTTTTGTTTTTTTGGGGGGAGGGGAGAGGGGTGAAATTTCTTCATAGCTCTCTGATATAGATCTGACAAGGGAATTAGCCAAGAATGGGAATGACTGAAGAATTAAGTGTCTGTTGATGCAAGAGGTAAAATTGGAATATAGAGTCTAGGAGAGAGGGCTTCCTGAACGTGAGTCAAGGTGAGAGTCAACACTGAAGTTCAGTAAAATACAAACATCATAGATAAAAGCCCATCTGCCATTAGCAAACTCTAAGCCACCTCTGTGAAGGCCGTTTGTTGTCAATGTCAGATTCAGGGGCTAATGGTTATGGTAAGGACCAGAAGAGGAGGCTCAAAACCCCAAAACATCAGAGACACTTTCGAATTTTGAAATCCATGCAATAGCTCTCAACTGCATTGAGAGTCCACATCTAAATTCCTTTCTATGGCCTATAAGGTCCTTTGATCTTTTATACAGCATCTCTCAACCTTTTAACAGGTTCCCACATCATATGCTAACTTTCTAACTCCCACGTATGCCAAGCTTGTTCTAGTCACAGAGGCCTTGCAGGGACATTCCTTCTGTCCCTCCATCTAAAGTTGTCTTCCCTAAATATTTACACTGGCAATTCCCTCCTGTAGGTCAGGTCTTCATTTAAATAACACTCCTAAGGCAATTCACTCCCTGGCCCTCTACTTTGTATATATATATATATTTTATCATATCCCACATCCTTATCTCAAATAATATTTGTTGCATTATGGTGTGTTGGTTATTATTTTTCACACCTGCCCACCAGAATGTAAACACCACACAGTCTAGCAAAAAATGTCTGTCTTCTTGGCCTCCGTATCCATATATGCCTGGCATATAGCTGATATTCCATAGCTTTTTGCTAAACAGGCTACTTGAATAAATGAGCGTATATTGAACTACTCCTATCCCTAGGCAGTATCAGAGGAGTTCTGGAGCAGGTGCAGATCCAGGAAGTCACTCAGCAACTGAAAGGTTCAGCTTTCAGTTAGGCAGGGCACAATCATGATGGGCAGGCTGAATCTTTCATAAATAGAAACTGACAAAAATGGACAATTTTGGAATTTAACAGCAGCAGCAAAACTCCAATCCCTAGGAGGCCACTACATTATTCCTAAATAGCCTAGGTGCTCAATTAATAAACTGCTCCTTAGGTTAATGCCTTTGGAAATTGCATCAGCTCTTACAGATGTAAGCTTCAATCTTCATTGCTCAGATTACTCCTCTCCATAATTTAGCCCATTTGGTGCCTGTAATAACTCTTTTAGATAGTAACTTTTTATCCTATTACTACAGATTCAACTTACTAAATGCCATTGGCTGTAACACAGCACTTTTGGAATTTGTGTTAACTCTTTGAGCTCAACAGTTGAACATCATTCAAGGCACTGAAGCAGGATTATTCTTTCTTGATTTAGATGTAGGATCTTAAAACACTTTAACATGGGTATTTTCTGAAAAATACAAGTAATAATCAGGTAGTGCCCTCTACAACTTATAGACATGCTCTCTACAAATATAACTTTCAACTATCCTTTTGGGGAAGATATAAAATGTTAATTTAAAAAGCAGTTTGTGCGATGTGAAGGCGAATTTACACTTTAGTAGGAAACAGGTGGCACAGAGTCTGGGTGGGAACAGAGCAGATCAGTGGTTCTCAGGCTTTTGCATTCTGCAGTTCTCTCTTAACTGGCACCATCCTTGCACACACATGTACGCAAACACAGACAACACACCATGCATTTGCTCAGTCATTCAACTAACTTGTATTAAGAAGTGCTTCCTATGTGCGGGAGCTGTGTAAGGTTTGGGGACCCTGAGATTTAGATTATAAAACGTATTCCTGCAGGGGCTCACAGTCTCCTGGGGGAGAAGGGCTGTTAGAGGTAATAACAGCAGTGTCATGAGTGCCATCACAAGAATGAAAATAGGGCTGAGAAAAGCAAGGGCTCATTGGCTTAACGTAACAGGGAATGCATCCAGCAGATGAAGGAATTTGTACTAACTCCCAAAAAGGGAGTTGGAAAGGTTGCTAAGGTGAAGAGGCACTGAAGTCAGAAGGAAGATTTGTGGACGTCGAAGGCGGAGGATCTTACAGGGAACTTTAAGAAGCCACGTGTAATGGAGCCAGGAGTGTGTCTACAGAGACCGTAGCGCAGGAGAGCTATTCGGCAGCACTGCTGGCAGCTTCCTGATGGATTCCTTCTTGAACAAGATTTTAATATCCTTGGTTTTTGTCCGTGTTAATGGGAATCTCTAGTCATTATGACAAACCACAAGTGTTTTTACTTTCGGCAGCTAGCCAGTCTCCAGGAGGGTCTCCGATCATCCAAATTCTTCCTACGCTCACCACTGTCTATGCTCAGGAGCATGAGGTGGAAGTGATAAGTTGTCCTTGCAAGAGGAGATTAGGTTGTAAAAGATTATGGAGTATGTCTTGGCTTCACACACACACACACGCACGTCACTCACCCACTCATCTTGCTCAGGGAAAAGCCAGCTGCCATATCCTCTAAACAGCCCCAGGAAATGAAGCCTCCTGTGACTGCACGTGAACCAGACTGCCCTGCCAGTGAGATGATCAGAGTTCTGACCAAGAGTCCAACTGGCGACCACTTCCTCAGAGCCAGAACTACCCAGAACATCCTGATTCCTGATCCACAAAGGCTCATGGGAGGTAAAAAACATCTGTTGTTTTAAGCTGCTGAGTTAGGGAATAAATAATGTATTAGATAGCAGTAAACGCTGATACATTACTAATTCCCGAATGCCTTCTAGGGCAGCAGAATAGCTCCCCAGTGAAAATGACAGGACTATGCTAAGAGCTTTGGCCTTTTCACTGTAGCTTGTGGGAAGCCATTGACAGAATTTAGGCAAGAGAGTGGTACAACTGATTTGCATTGTACAATGATTATTCTTGCCTTAAATCTAGAGTTTTTCCATTCCACGTTTTGGTCCTCCACTATTGCTTTTCCATCTACCTCTAAAAACTACACTTGTGAAAATGTTAATGATAAAGGATATTTCTTTTCTTTTTCATATTCATTTCCTGATGGGATCATTTCTTATATATTTAAACTATTATTAGAAAAAATTGAATAACCAACAGTACTTTTGGCTTAGGAATATAGAAGAGAAACAGTACTATCTTAGAAATTATCTGTGAAGAAGAATTAAAATGCTCGCTCAAGGATTTTGGTGATCTGATTAAAATATCCATTTTTATTGGATTTTCCCCCTCAAATATATATATATTTATATATATTTGCTATTTTAGGGAAGCACCCGTGGCATATGGTAGCTCCCAGGATAGGGGTCAAATAGGAGCTACAGGTGCTGGCAGTGACGCAGGATCCAAGCCAAGTGGGCAGCCTAAACTGCAGCTCAGGGCAACGCCCGATCCTTAACCCACTGAGCAAGGGCATCCTTATGGATCCTAGTCAGGTTATTTAACCACTGAGCCACGCTGAGCCACGAAGGGAACTCCCCAAATGTATATTATTATACTGAGGAAAAGGAACAAGAGCCACAAAACCAAAAAACCCAAAACTTGAAAAAAAAAAATCATTGGAAATATTTGACTAGGTTTTTCTCAAATAAAAGCAATGACATTTTAAATTAACTCTTACTGACTGAAATTTTAGGATTTTTTTTTTTTTAAGAAATAAAAATAACGCTGGTAGATGAATCCCATACCTTATATTTGGTTGCTAGAATTAACTGAAGTTGTAGTGTCTTCTCATCCACTGGTGGGTTACTTGTTTTAAAACAATTCTTCCATCTGGCTTTTTCTCCATGCTTTTATTGCAATTACTATGTGAGCAAAAAGAAGAACGTTTTCAAAACAGGAGTTCATAATTACATTACTATGAGCTATATCACTTTAGAAGTTCTAAAAAAATATTTACTAAGCCATGAAAATCAGCATATTTTCCAGAAACTCTTTGCTAAATCAGAGTAACTCTGCACATTTCTGTAGGCTCCAATTTCAGCTCAGCATCTACCTGCTGCAGAGATAAAATAATTTTTGCAACTACTTCCACATATATTTGCAGTTTTTCTAATATCCAGGAAATTCGATACATGAGAACATTTTTGCTTTTGTCATAAGTAAAAATACGACAAAGTTAGACATTTGACTCTTAACAAATGTATGTGAAAATATGAATTATGTGGCCGGCAGAATATACTGCCGGGGTGGTCTACCCTTATTTTTAAATCATATACTCTTTAATCATTTTTATTCTCTCTGCTAAAAAGTTCAGCCTGTACTAAGAATGACTGATCTTAGGCAAAAATTGTAAAGTGGGAAAAAAATCAAGTTGTATGATTCCTGTATCTTTTTTCTCTTTGTTTTCCTCCTAATTTTCAGCATTTTTTTCTTAGGCATTAAGTGTTATGGTACCAATATTCTCCCTTCCACTCATTCTTTTCTGAGCAGTCTTCCCCACTTTTTCATTCTCTATATTCTTTTCCTGCATCTTTCTTTATCATTATGCTTTCTCTATTTTCTAGAAAGGTTCTGTGGGACAATTCCATCAATTAATCATTGCTTAAGGTGTTTAAAGAGTCATCTTGAATAGCATATTAAATGTATCATTTGTAGACATATTATGGAATAAATACTGCATGTATTATAAAAGCAGGAATTTTGGAGGGTTTGAATACTGAAAAAATTGAGTATCCCATCCCCACATCAGTTAAAAACATAATTTTATTTTTTAAAGCAGTACAGAATGTACATGCATGCTTCAATTAAAATAATTTCAAAAATTTCTGACTATAACATTTTAAGGATGTGGATGAAGCTGGAGGTTCGGGGGGTTGATTTTTTGGACTGGCTGTTTGCTCATAGGCTTTAAATCACCTTGGTTTGCTGTGCAATTTACACATATTTAAATCTCTGAACGATCCTGTGAGGTGAGGATGATCAGCCTCAAAATAAAGATACCGAAATTAAAATGCAAGGAGATGAGTACATTTTCCTAGTTTTCCCACCTAATACAGGGACAATACTAGGATTCAAACTGAGACTAATGCTTTCAAGCTTTTCATAGGTGTAGGAACTAGTCAACAGGCTTTGAGGTCCACCCTCAGGTCCAGGCCTGCATGGGACACTATTTTGCAGCTCCTGCTCTGGTTCCAACAGAAGTTTCTAGTCTTACAGCCCATGCCTGTTCTACCTGCACACTCCCCTCTGGACTGGCCTTCACTCATTCTCTTCCCTTGGCTTGAAAAGGAAGAACCTATGTTCACAGTCTGTTTTGTAAAATTCCTGAAAATAAGACAGTGTTTTGTTGATCCAGAGAAAATGGTTTCAGCCATGGGTGCTGGGGAGGGGGGGTGGTCGACCTTCATTTCACACAATCATTTAATTAGTCCTTTTGTTTTTAAGGCCTTCATCTTCATCCTGAACCTTCAGCACAACACGGGGCCTTCAAATCCTTCAGCTTCCCCAAGATGAAATCCATTTCCTCCTGCAACAGTAGTTACATTCAGCTTCCCCCTCTACCCCTTAAGTCATATACCACGAATTCATCTTCTTTCCATTCCCTCACTTGGTTTCTTGTCGTCTCCTATTGTCTTTGTTTCCTAGGGTTTTACTGGCACCACCAGCACCACTGAACTTTTTCACTGAGGTTTATAGAAGAAGAGGAGTGGGTGTGGGTACTTCGCTTTGTCATATTTTATCTGAAGTCTAAAATCTTTCTTCTTTTAAATAGGGAGATGATCAGCCTAGTCTGAAAACCATGGACTTAGATTCCCCACCTTACTTACTGTGGGACACAGATATAAAAGGATCATACTTCAACAGTCTGCTCTGGCGAAGTGGCAGAACTTTCCAGGGGGAGAAGCCTGTGCCCGGTGGCTTACAGGTGTGCCAGGAACACCATCCCACTGCCTCAACGTGGAGAACAAGGGGATCGCAGCTCCTTCTTAGTACTCCTCTGGCGAAACACCGGACCTAACGTGTTTCAAAGTGCCAGCACCCTGTAGAGAGACCCAGTAGGAGCCCGTAGGGATCTGCCAGCTTCTTTCGCGTTCCCCCAGCCACTCCCCCCACCACAAATCACCCTTTACACAATGCAGGGGCTCACCTATTTGCTAAGCGGGATGATGTAGATGGACTTCACTGTAACACAGTAGCGGATGGTTTGGGCGGTCAAAGGATCTAGGCCTCCTGGCAGTAGCAGTACACACCTGGGCAGAGGAAAGGAGCGGGCTAGGCCATTACAGCCCTTGGTAATTTTCTCTGCATTTAAATAGGGACAAGGGCCTTTTGCTAATGAAAATCACTTGCCAGGAGGCCTTTGGAAGAGAGTAGGCTGCAGGTGTTACGGAAGCCTCTAGGGCCTTGTTTCTTAGTTGGAGTGATTATTTGAAGAAATAGTCTCTGTTTTGCAATAGAGTTATCTCTGTTCTGTTTAACCTTTATCTCCACATTATTCTTTCCTGCAGAAAACAATCTGTTTACAGCTTCTCAGGTTTACACTCTTCCTAGGATCTGCTCGTTCATTATTTCTCACTTCGGAGTTCGGAACGCACATATTTATTTACAGGTGCAAATACTATCACACAAAAAAAGAGTGTGTTTGGTGTAACAGAAGGCAAACGAGATCCTATCGGAACCTCACGGGGGTAAAAAAAACCAGTGAAGGAGTTTGAAGAAGATTAAACCGCGACAGTAATTAAACCGAGTATCTCTTTTAATTTTCCTCAGGTTCCTCTTTTTCTCTCGGGATTCATTTCATCTTGACTTTGCTCTTGCTTTTGGCTTCATCCCCCCCCCCCCAATCAAAAAACAGCCAAAAAACCTCCAAAGAGGCAAATGGGAAGGGAGGGAAAAGCAACAAGTCTTCAGCTTTCTGCCTGGAGCCTGTGGGGGGTCTAGTCCGCAGGTGCATTCGCATCCCCACCGGGTTCCCTCTCCCCTACGGCTTCTCAATCACTCCCATCCGGCTCTTCACTATAACGTTGGGCAACCTCCCTTCACTCCTCCTCCTCCTCTCTCAGCTGTCAGGAAATCCTGGAGCAGTCCCTGCCCTGGAACCACTCGTTTTTTTAAATGGAGCATTGTGTAAAAAATAATAAATAAAAGGTGACACTGCAGGGGCCCGGGCCGCGGCGCCCAGCTCGGTGGTTCCCGGCGGCAGGCCAGAGGCCGGGCCGCGGGCACCCGCTCGCGCTCCAAAGATCCCGCCGGAGGCGCTGCGCGAAACTTGTTTGTTGTAAACCTGAGAGTGAGGTGGGTCCGCCGGCCTCACCTTTAGGGGTACCCGGGAGACGGTCTTTCGATTGGAAGGCGTTTGTTCCCGGCGGAGGGGCAGCGTGGGCGCCGCCGGAGGCTGGGTTTCCCGCGGCGCCGCGCTCGGCGCCCCGCCCCCGGACCCGCCCCCGGGGCGCCGGGACCCCCGCCCGCCCCGGCCCGGCCCCGCCCCCGGGGCGTCGGGACCCTCGCCCGCCCCGCCCCCGGCCCCGCCCCCGGGGCGCCGGGACCCCCGCCCGCCCCGCCCCGGCCCCGCCCCCGGGGCGTCGGGACCCTCGCCCGCCCCGCCCCGGCCCCGCCCCCGGGGCGTCGGGACCCTCGCCCGCCCCGCCCCGGCCCCGCCCCCGGGGCGTCGGGACCCTCGCCCGCCCCGCCCCCGGCCCCGCCCCCTGGACGTCGGGACCCCCGCCCGCCCCGCCCCGCCCGCGGCAGCCTGTGGCTTCTTCCCCCGTCGCTCCAGGTCGGTTTTTCCCGGCGACTCTAGGGGGACTTTCAAACTCCCGGGCTCCGGGGACACCTCGGAATTTGCCCCCGCTTCCCGCTCGCTCCCCTCGGGCCCCGGAGCGTCGCGAGCGCCCCAGGGGTCGCCCCAGGAGGGCGCTCGGGACCGCGGGCAGCGCAGCCTGCAAGCAGGGGGACGCCGGCGGCAGCGACGATGAAGCCGTCGTGGTTGCAGTGTCGCAAAGTCACCGGCGCCGGGGGACTCGGGGGGGCCCTGCCCGCGTCCTCTCCCGCTCGGGGAGCCGGCCTGGCCCGCAGAGCGTTCGTGGCCCCCGGCCCGCGGGGAGCTCTCGCGGGCCGGGGCTGCCGGGTGCTGTCCTCGAGCTGCGGCGAGTACAAGCGCCACTTCGCGGCCTCGGTGGCCGACCCCGAGAGGTTCTGGGGCAAAGCCGCGGAGCAGATTAGCTGGTACAAGCCGTGGACCAAAACGCTGGAGAACAGACACTCGTCTTCCACCAGTTGGTGAGTGGCTCCTCCGCCTCCGCCGCCGTTTCTCTTGGGCGCGTGAACCTGGAGTTCTTTGGGGAACGAGAGTAAGGCCGGAGATGTGTTGAGAACTTTTAATTTGGGTTTCATTTCAATTCCATAGTCAGCTTTCTTGCCTTGTCTTGAGAGACGCGGTTACGTGTTGGGAGCCCAGCTTCCTGTAGACCCGCGATCTACCTGCCCGGCTGGGCTCTGCGCCGTGAAGTGGCCTAAAGCCGGAGCCCGTTACCGGGACAGCACAGTCTCGCGGGGGGGGAGGGGGCGGCCACGTAAACAACCGAAAGCAGACTGATACTTTAGGGGCATGTTAGGAAGTCCCTGCACACTGCGGGAAGGAAGAGAGTTGAGCAGAGACTTCACTAAGCTCGCCCCTAAGTTGGGTTTGGAAGGATGCATATGTTTTCTCAAAGTCCACAAGGTCCGAATTATTGAAGTCCAGGAGGTGGAACTCAGGTTGAAATTTGACTGTCGATGTGGTTTGTGAATCACTGTGGGACAGGTTAGATCCATAGCCCTGTCCCATATATGAAGCTGCAGTGTGGGGCACCCAGAAGGAATGCACCTGGAGGCAGGTGGTCAGAATAACTTTTTTTTTTTAATTCTAGAATTGCAATCATAAGTAGTTAAAAACATTCTTTCTGTATTAGCGCAAACGGAGATACATTGTAGAATACATGCCATATTTGCCAGTATGTTAAGGTTGGGTCACTCAGGCTAGAACTCAGGAGTTGTGGCTGCCCTTTGGGCGGCGTGCCTAGCCCCTAAGAGTGTGGTAACTCTCAAATGCCAGCCATTAGGGAACAGTGTTTCCTGTACAAGTTTTCAGAAGAGCACATGGGCTTTCCCAGAACCCTTTCCAAGTTCCCAGCTGGGGGAATGACAGGGTCAGGCTTGCATTCAACAAGTGTCTCCTTGTTGGGAACAGGGAACTTGGAGAAGAGCGTCACCACCAGAGCCTGTCCTGTGTCACCACCGTGTCTTATCTTCTCCTGAGTGGTTGGAGCTGTTTACATGGTTTTACCTTCAGAACCCAAGCACATTTCCCCATCCTGTTCAGTTTTTTCAGTACTGTTTAACTGATCCTTTCTTACCTGTGTGGCGGGGACCCAGACACTGGATATGCACCAGAGAATACTACATAGTTCCTACTTGGGGAGACGCCTAATGGTTCAGAGAATGATCTCTGGTGCCAGAATTCTGGGTTCGAGGTTTGACTCTTGGAGGTACTAGCTGTGTGTTCATAGGCAGGTTACTTAACCTCTCTGTACTTCAGTTTTCTCATATATAAATGTGGAACTAGTAAGACAGTTAACTTGGTGAAGGATTAAGACCACCGTCTCAAATGATATAGACCCTGCACAGGTTAGAGCAAGAATAGCTCTTTTCCAGTTTCATGGAGGAAATCTGCCTAGTGTTTCTCAGATCAAAAAACACATTATTGTCTTGTCTACGAATGTGTTCTCCAAAGTATGTGCCCACGTATCTGTCGTAAAGTATGGTACTATCCTTCCCATAAAACTGTGTGCAGAGAACTCAAGAAGTCACTGGGGGAGTTGCCATGGTGGTGCAGTGGAAATGAATCCCACTAGGAACCATGAGGTTGCGGGTTCCATCCCTGGCCTGGCTCAGTAGGGGAAGGATCCCAGGTTGCTGTGAGCTGAGGTGTAGGTTGCAGACACCGCTCAGATCTGATGTTGCTGTGGCTCTGGCGTCAGCTGGCCGCAGCTCTGATTGGACCCTTAGCCTGGGAACCTCCATATGCTGCGATGCAGCCCTAAAAAGCAAAAAAAAAGTCACTGGGATGTTCCAAGTAAAAACCAGGGAGGGTCAGACCTAAGGCAGTGGCAGTGGCAATGAAAAGGAAAGGACAGGTTTCTAGAAGATTAGTTGAAATCGGTAAGGGCTCAAGGAATTGCAGAGAATGTGGAAGTCGAGGCGTCCATCAAAACGGACAATTAAGACCTGGAGATTTTCTAACTCATTCTTTCTTAATTTTTAGTTGCTTGCCTAAATGTTCTAAAATTGTGTCAAAAAACGTTGTTTTCCATGAGGATTTTTGCCAAAGGACCCTTGTATGTATTTTAAAAATTTAATACATGGTAGATCACTGACATCTGACAATGCCGACTCTGAATTCTTCTTCTTTGTACTCTGGGAATCCCGTGGCCATACCTGTTTTATTGCGGCCAAAAAGATCAATGTGAATAAGAGATAAGTCCTTGAGTTTCTGTTTATTTTGGCAGTGTGATTCAATCTTCCGAAGAAGTTGAGTTGGCAGAGTTGGAGAGGCAAGTAGAGGTGGGAGGCCTGACATCCGCTTTGCAGATACTCCTCCTTGGTGAACATTTTTTTCTTCTACAAAGGTGAACTCATGGGGGAGGCCTTTCTTTTCTTTTTTTTTTTTTTTTTTATCTTTATAGCCCTAGATTCTAGGGCAGAACAGACCTATGAGTTTAAAACGTGATAGATAACAGGATAAATGGATTTGATGGTTTTTAATTATGTATGACTTTGGGCGGTCCTAAGTGTTTACAGGCACAGTTTCACGTGAACGTGCTTGGCTTACTTTTGAAGCTGCCGTCTGGTTCGACAGCTGATTGTTTCCTCCTAAATGGAGGTGACAAACACGTGCCGAGGTCTCTGATGTTCTTTGGCTCCTCAGAGGCAAGAGGAGTTCTCCTTCCCCGTTCTAAGCTTATCTCTTTATTTTTCATTAAACGCCCCTCTGGGTCCACAGGGCTATCAAAAGCCCAGTACTTAAATAGTAATGCTTCGTAGCTTGCATAATGGCATAAACTCCCCAACAGCAGTTTACAGGTGCAGTAACATGAGCATGGAATAGAAATCTTTAAGGGTGACATACTGAAGAGACTTTCCATTGCACCGAATAGGGCTGTAAAGTGCCTTTCACCGCGACCTTTAAAAACCAAATGACATGTAGGTGCTTTAGGAATGTGAAGAACTACCATACCTCATAGTCTGTTGGTTAATTCCCCTTCCTGACACCTAGCTTTGGAGGAAATAAAGTTTGTTATGGAGACTTCAGTGGAAAACTGCAATCTAAGGTGAAGCAGTTGGAACTCCTAGACATTCCTCTAATCCTAGACCAACGGAATGGATGTTTTGCTTATTTTCTCCCAGGGAATTAGACATTCTGCTGCCTATCCTGAAATTGAAATCCAGCTGCCACTCTCAAGGATTAGGCAGTTCACTGGGTCATCAGTTTTTCTCTGGAACTATTGTAATCCTATTTTAGTTTCTTTTTATTTAAACAGCATTCAGTCATCAGATTCTCATATACTATATGATTTAGAATTTAGTGTGTATTAGTAGTGACTATAAGCTAAAAAAGAAAGTCTCGGACTAATGAGAATACTAGAAAATGATTTCGGTTGGGTTAACATTTCTGTAGTAAAAGTTGTGTAGGTTTTTTAACATGCAAGATCTCAGTTTCTTACTAGCTTTGAGGTGCAGATAAAGGTGGCTTCATCTCTCCAAGTCTTAAAATGCCTCATAAGTGCCAGAGACAAATCACTCACTCACTGAGGATGCAGTACACAGAAAATGATAAAAGATAGAGTAAAAAAACTCACTACACAGCAGTAGCAGAGGTATACATTAAATAAATTCCTCTAAAACTGTTTATTTTGAGTTGCAGTGGATGCTATGAAATACAGTGGTTAATGGGGGATTTAACATAATTGTTTTTGGAAGGATCGTGTAGGAGTCTTAAGAAAATAATGGTTTGCAGTTCCCATCGTGGCTCAGTGGGTTAAGGATCCAGTGTTGCCGTGAGCTGTGGTGAATGTTGCACACATGGCTCCAGTCCCGTGTTGCTGTGGCTGTGGTGTAGGCGCGGCTACAGCTCCGATTAGACCCCTAGCCTGGGAACCTCCATATGCCATGGGAGCGGCCCTAGAAAAGGCAAAAAGCCAAAAAAAAAAAAAAAAAACAAAAGAAAAAGAAAATAATGGTTTAATTGAGATCACAATGAGTGGGAATTAGAAGTCAGAAGTAGGGAGGAACACTCCAAACAAAGAAAACAGCACGTGCAAAGGCCATGTATGAAGCAGCTCAGTAAATTCTAGAAAGAAAGAGGCTAGTGTGGCTGGGCTGCTTGGTCAGGGAATAGAGAGGGCCGTATCGTGAAGGGTCTGGTGAGTCATGGAGGATTTAAATTACATTTTCCTGGCACAAAACACATCTCACACAATGGATGATGAGAACTTGAATTTTCTCCTCTGCACTGAAACAAGAAACAGCCTCTGCCTCTTACCTTGCACAGGTTTCAGTACCCTCACTGGTAACTTGGGGATAACGTCGGTATCAATTTCTTAGGATTATAGTGGGAGGGCTCCAGAGCATGCGCAGTGTCTAGGACGGTGCCTGACCCGCAGTACTAGGTATTAATGTCTCTGAAATAGGGACGAGGTATTCCCATAAGCTCATACGGTCCAGGAAGTTTTCGGAGAAGTGGCAGCATTTGAACTCAATCTTAAAGTAAGATTGAGAGAGGAAGCAAAACACGTTCGTGTGGAGAACAAGCATGACAGAGGCAGAGAGATGAGAAGGAACCAAGTGAGCTTGTAGGAGAGAATGGGAGACCCGTGGGCTTGGGGTGGTTTTTTGGAGTTAGTGCTCCTTGAAATCAGAAGGTAGTTTCAGGATGATTTTAGATGGCTGAGCATGGCAAGCTAAGGTGTATGTCATTAACCTGACTCTTAGGTCTGCAGAGAGGTTTTGCTGGGTGTTTTTGTTTGTTTGTGTGTTTATTTCTTTAAAGTAGTTGTCAGTGTTTTCAACATTGGAAGATTTCATCTACAACAAATTTTCTTTAACAATACGGTTTTGGGGGCTTCTCTTAAAAAAGGGAGACTCTCTGTCAGCAGTAGGTCTGCATTTTCACAGGACAGCACTTGGCTGGAACCCAGTAGCTGCAGTCTGGGCTAAACGAGTCACAGTGACAGCCTGACAGTGGGGTCCAGGGAAGGAAAGAAGTTAGGGTGACCATGAGAGTTTGACTCAGATGTCCAAGGGGAGGAATTATGAGCTTAAATCAAAGGGGTTGAAAACTGGGCAAGCAAGGACTTGATGGAGACATACAGATTTGACTGAAATTTGTAACGAGGTGAAAGCTAGAGCTGGGGGAAGGTTGAGTGGAGAGAGAAATATTGAGGGGGGAAGGGCGAAGATGGAGGGGGCAGGGGGGAATCTAATACCAAGGACTGAACTTTGGAGACAAATGGAAGGGAAAAAATGATTGTTAAAATAAACAGAAAGGGAGTTCCCGTTGTGGCGCAGTGGTTAATGAATCCGACTAGGAACCATGAGGTTGCGGGTTCGGTCCCTGCCCTTGCTCAGTGGGTTAACGATCCGGCGTTGCTGTGAGCTGTGGTGTAGGTTGCAGACGCGGCTCGGATCCCGTGTTGCTGTGGCTCAGGCGTAGGCCGGTGGCTACAGCTCCGATTCGACCCCTAGCCTGGGAACCTCCATATGCCACGGGAGCGGCCCAAGAAATAGCAAAAAGACCAAAAAAAAAATAAAATAAAATAAAACAATAAAAAATAAACAGAAGGAAGAGCAGGGATATTTTGCGCCATGGAATAACAGGGAGAGCGGAGATCGCAATGACCAGAGGAGAGCCAGGAGCAATCAAGGGCTCTCGAGGTGTTTCGAGGTTATTGGGGATTTGAAAGGGAGCAGTTCTGACTCACACGTCCTCCGTGTCTTTTCATAGTGTGCTGTCACCCGAGGGAGGAAGGCCAAAGCCGGAATCCTACGTGACAGGGTGAACGGATGGTGAGCCCAACAGCCCAGGGAGGTATTTGACAGGGTCAGGAGGAAGGCTTGTGGAGGTGTCCCAATTCCCTGAAAAAGAGTTTCCTCACTCTCTTGCCTTTCCCCACCTTCTCCTTTAGGGAAACCCCTCCTCCAGAGGCCAAAGTGAAAAAAACCTGTGGAATGGAAATGAAGGGACTTTTGCTGATGGCGAAACCTGTTTCCCATCAACAGGCCTCCTCCTCCTTCTGATTCCGCTTCTTTTTTAACAAGCTGAACTTTGTGTGGTTGCTTATCTTTTCTTTTCTTTAGATACCAGAAGTTAACGGAAGGAACGGGTAGAAGCTGGAATGCAAAGCTGCTCCGTAGATCTGTTTTGTTGCCTTGTGTACTGCAAAGCATGTGATTGTGAGTTTGGCAGGGAGACCAGATAGCTGGAAAAAAGATAACTAGTACTTGTTCATGTGGTACCTTATTCTGAGGTTGCAGACATCAGGTCAGGGGTTTGGAAGGGAGGACAAGTCCTTGTATGTGCAGCTTTTCTGTGAGGTTGACGTTCTTTTAGAGGAAAACAGATAAGGGAACTAATGTGGATTTTACGTAACCAAAAAGTAATTTCATGCCTCCACTGAATGTTGATTCACTGGCAATGGATGGATCAGCTACATTAAACTGTTGGGCAAATTCAGTCCTTTCTTTTTCTTTTCCCGCTTCTTTCTGTCTGGATTCTGTGAAATTTCCTTCAGAATTATCAGATATTAATATCATATTTAATCTGGTTGGAAGGTGACCGTGTTATCTAAAGGTGAAACATTTGTCCTGTTTTGGCAAACTCTCAATGAAATGAATTTATTCCTCGTATTTTACGTAGTGCTGTATATTTCACATTTAAATTGTCATTTTTTTTATAAATGCAAAACGTGTTTTAAGAAGGTACATGGTCAGCATGCAAAATGGCCTGTTAGCAATCTCTTCTCTCGATAACCTCGTCAAGAGAGACCCGTTTTAAAAGATGGTCCTTATTGGATATTCTCAAGGTCAGTGGCTTGGTGCTGTGCTGTATCTCATTTTCTCAGTCTGTCGTGCTGCTGAACCATCAGGACAGAAGAGAGTTGAACTCCTGGAATGCTGTGATTACACAAGCGAGGATGGATTGCCTGACAAAGGGCCCAGTCAATGAACGATGGAAATTCAATCAGCTGTGACCACTCAATTAGGGAGTGGGGGGGAAAGTCCAAATTCTTAGCACCTCCGGGAAGGCAGCTTGCTTTGCCATTGTCCAGTCCCTACACTATTAGTTGAGAGAAAGAATCTAGTGGTTGCAGTTATTTGCTGCTTTTGCATTTTCTTCTTTTTTCAAGAATTCCCACTTTCAAGCAGCACCTCCACAAGGGAGGTCATTGCTTTCCATCGTGAAAGGACATTTGCAAGAGGGAGGCTAATGGATGTTTGTGATCTAACATATAAATGTCATAACCTCTTTAAATTATAGTTTTAGGACGCACATGTACATATAGCACTCAAATCTTTATTTAATCTTTAACCATGGGGTTAGAGAACCTGTTATAAAAGGTATTAATGGTATTTGCTTTTGCTGTAATTCCGACCAAGTGAGGTAAGGAACAGGGCATAGGAAGGAGGGGTAGTGTTCTTTGGATGTCTAGGACAATTGAAGTTTTAAGAATTTCGAGTTTGATGAGTCCAGTTGAAATTTTAGAAAAGGTGAAAAAAGAAGCTTTTTAAAATGCTATGTCAGAGAAGGGTAGATTTTGATTTATGGCTTTTAGGTAAGTAGTACATTTTACTGATCTAAAAGATGAGCTGCCCTGAAGTGGGAGGAAGGTATCCGAAGTCTCGTCTTTTTCCATGATAGAAGATAATACAGGAGGGGTTCCTGCTGTGGCGCAGCAGAAACGAATCCGACTAGCATCCATGAGAATTCGGGTTCGATCCCTGTCCTGGCTCCGTGGGTCGAGGGTCCGATGTTGCTGTGAGCTGTGGTGTAGGTCGCAGACGTGGCTCAGGTCGCGTGTTCCTGTGGCTGTGGTGTAGGCCGGCAGCTGTAGCTCTGATTCAGCCCCTAGGGTGTGAACTTCCATATGCTGCAGGTGCAGCCCTAAAAAGCAAAAAGCAAAAAAAAAAAAAAAAAAGATAAGAAAGGTAACATATGTATATATATGTATGACTTGGTCACTTTGCTGTACAGCAAAAAATGGCACAATATTATAAAACTGTATTTCAATAAAGCTTTAAAAAATGGAAAAAAAATAAATTCTAGGTCTTTGACTTGAGATAACTCTGGACAATAGGAATACCTTCTCCTTAGGTTTTGATGTTGGAATAACATTTCCCAAGTATATATATATTTTTTAAGATGTCTCTCCTAAGTAGATATATCAGTTAAGGAAAAGAAATTGGAGAAGACCAAGAAAAAAGAATGCTCAGTATCTGATGTAGACATGATCAATAGAGATGCTTGTGCAAAAAGAATTAGTACAATAAACTGCAAAAAAATGTAGTAGCCAGAGGGACATAAAATCATTATTATTGACTCTTTGCTAAAATAACCGTAAGCAACAGCATGGAGTTTAGAAAAGTCTGCTTTTGCACGAATCCCACTTTGCTTTCTCCCCACACTTTTTCATTTTTTAAATTTTCATAGAGTTTCATTGATTCTCAGTTGAGAGTTAAGTGCTTTTCTAAACCACACATGCCCTGACACTACCTTCCTCTCAACTCTCCCTGCTTAATCAAGGCCTAAAGAAGTTTGCTGGTATTACCAACGGGAATTTGTGTGATACTCTCTTTTGGTGGGGAGGGGAAGAAGGGTTGCGGATCATTATTAGGAGAGAAAACAAAATGATTTTTGGGTTAACATTTAAATTGCACTCTTTGAACAGTTCCGTGTTCCACATAATTGTCAAAGGGCGACTGATGGGAATGATTATGCAACAGCTCTGCCTCAGAGCACACAGGAGGATCTGGTTTCACCATCCAGAGGAAACGATTTGTTGTTGCTGGCGCTTCAATCTTTACTCCTCTCTCATCTGTCGGAGCCATGTGGGAACCACGTGCGGCCTGGGTTGCTGCGCAGTCCTTTGGGGAGCCCCCCTGATGCCCCAGTAAAGTTGCATGAGTGGGAAAGGTTATTTTTTTCACGGTGTTGAGAGTTTGCCGTTGTTGGTGAATGTAATCCAACCTGTCTCTATTGATGGGAAAATGCAGTAACTACTCACAGGACTGTTGAGTGGTTGGCTGTGCTGGTGCCTGTCAACAGTGTCTACCATGTGGCGCAAACAGCCAAGTTCTGTAGCATCCATGCTATGAACCAGGTACGAAACTAAGTGCTTGAGTTTGTTTAGTATTTATTTAATAGTAACAACCTGTGAGGTAGGGTCAACTCGTATTCTCATTTAGCGGGTGTGGAAATGGAGATTCAGAGAGTGGCTCAGTGGTTAATGAACCTGACTCGTATCCCTGAGGACACTGGTTCAATCCCTGGCCTTGCTCTGGGGGTTAAGGATGCAGCATTGCCATGAGCTGTGGTGTAGGTTGCAGATGCACCTTGGATCCCATGTTGCTGTGGCTGTGCTGCAGGCCAGGATCTACAGCTCCGATTTGACCCCTAGCCTGGGAACTTCCATATGCTCTGGGTGCAGTCCAAAACAGACAAAAAAAAAAAGAAAAAAAAAAAAAAAAAAAGAAAAACTTGTCTAAACATATAAAATTAGGGAGTAGCATACCTCTAGTTTGAACCCAGGCAGTCTGAATAGGCTAGGTGTATACTACATTATGTTGTTTCTATATTAATTGTCTTACTTAATTTTGATTTCTCTTCTTAGTCCTTTTCCACTGAAATCCACTAAAAGTAATTTTTAAAATGTGGATCTGTATCTTAGAACATTTGGAAAATGTACATATCAGATCCGGAGTAGTAGACTGATGCTCTTTGAAAAAATATATTGTTTTTATGTATAAAATATTTAGAATGTGTACAACAGTCCCAAATGTAGGGTAAGAGGGGCTCTATATTAAGTGTTACCTACTTAAATGTTTCATGGACAGTAGAAAGCAATATTAATCCCTTCCTTTAAAATGCTCTGTTGGTTTTCTGACTTCAGGAAAATCTGTAATGGCCACGTTATTCATTGCTTATAATAGTATTTTTATGAGAACATGGTGATAAATAGCCTAATTCATCTAGTTAGGAATATTTGAAAATTTTCATTTCCTCCAACCTCTCAGTAAAAGAAAATACTAGGACTTGTGTGTTTATAATTATGGACATTGTAGATTTTGATTATTTTAATTGCTTTAATTTTTCTTTTTAGGGCTGCACCTGTGGTATATGGAAATTCCCAGGCCAGGGATCAAATCAGAGCTGCAGCTGCTGGCCTGTGCTACAGCCACAGCAATGTAGGCTCTGAGCCACATCCGCGACCTATGCTGCAGCTTGCAGCAACATTGAATCCTGAACCCACTGAGCCCGACCAAGAATCGAACTTACATCCTCATGGATACTAATCGGGTTCTTAAACTGCTGAGCCAAAATGGGAACTCCAATTTTGACCATTCTTTTTTTTTTTTTTTGATCATTTTGCCTTGTCTTGAGCTGCTCCCGTGGCATATGGAGGTTCCCAGGCTAGGGGTCTAATCGGAGCTGTAGCCGCCGGCCTACACCAGAGCCACAGCAACTCGGGATTCGAGCTGCATCCACAACCTACACCACAGCTGTCAGCAACGCCGGATCCTTCACCCACTGAGCAAGGCCAGGGATCGAACCCTCAACCTCATGGTTCCTAGTCGGATTCGTTAACCACTGCGCCACGACGGGAACTCCCAATTTTGACCACTTTTAAAATGTATTCATGTATAGTATTCTTTGCTGTTTTGCTTTCATTGCTTTTCATCTTGATCCCTGTGCAGGGGGGATAGACCTCGATAAATGGCATATGTTAAGTGCAGAGATGAGTTTCTTAGGAATCCTATTGCATCTAGCTTAGTTCTGATATAAATAATTTACTTTTGAAATTCAGTATAAGGACCCTGAGTTGTGGGCGCTCTCATTTCATTTACCTGCATTATTCCATGGGTGTTGCCAAACTTTTGGGAGCAAATGATCTAAAAATGTTAGATGGTTCCTTTGGTGTTTAGTGGGTAAGCCACCATAGTATTTGGAGAGTCTATAATAGATGGAGAAAGAAACTCCAATGCGGTTATTCTCTAGCTCATGACTGAGCTATTACTTTCTTTAAAACTGATGCATTGCCTCTCATTAGTGGTACAGAATAACAACCGTGGTGATACAGCAGTAGTCACTCTTAGGTAGCACTTAACCTGCATCAGACCCTGTGCTAAGATTGTATGTATTCTTTGAATCCTTCCAATGCCTTAGGTGGTCCTGAAGCCAAAGCCTTCATACTGCAAGGAGGGAAATACTTGTGGGACAGACCCAGTCATGGGCCTATGAACTGGAAAAGTTGTCTCTGCATATGTGAGGTTCTAAGAATTTCAGATTTAAGTGTTATATCAATATCATGTTATTAGATTATCATTTTTTAGTCATTGTTTTATAAAATGTGTTAACTGGGTAAGTGAATTTTATGTACCAAAGGAAACTCACTGGTTAAAAGGAATGAAAGGCAATGATCTCACTTATATGTGAATACTAAAAATCAAAACAAACAGCAAAACAAAACAAAATGCAAGCTTATGGATGTAGACAACAGATTGGTGGATTCCGGAGGGGGAGGGATTGGGAGGAGGTGAAATAAGTTTAGGGAATCAAAAGGTACAAACTTCCAGTTATGAGAAAAATAAGCCCTTGGGGAGTCATGTACAGCACGGTGGCTAGAGTTATTCATGCTCTATTACATAGCTGAAAGTGCTAAGAGTAAATTTTAAAAGTCCTTAACACAAGAAAATAAAAAAAAATTGCAACTATGTATGGTGACAAATGGTGCTTGACCTGTCGTGGCTATCATTTTTCAGTGTATTCAAATATCAAATCATTATGTTGTACATTGAAATTAATATATTACATATCAAGTACACATAAATGTAAACATTTTTAAAAAGAAAATTAATAGCTCTGAGATAATCTAAAGTATTATTTTTCTAGGACACTGATGGTATTGGCACAAATGATAAAAATGTTAATATTTACATGATTGGAAGTAAAAGCTGGCCTTATATGTGTTAAAAGCTTGAATTTCAGAAAAATGCAAACCTGATTTTATTATTATTTTAAAATGTTGACTCTGACTGCTCAAGATCTTCTATATATGTCTACTTCAGACATCTCATTTTACCTCAATATTTCAAGAGCTGTTTGAAATGTAATCTGTTGTGACAGGCTTGGTAGATCCAATTTGATGAAAATTTTGCTTTCCTTAGTTTAATTAATTTATAAAAAGATTAATTTTTATTATTCCAAAGATTGTACATGGTAGAAATACTACTACTCAAATCCAAATCTCTGAAATCCTAAAAGACGATTTTACTCGACCTATTTTTGCGTGAGTGTCTTGTGCATGCACATAGGTGAGTGTGTTAGTGAGTGTGTGTTAAAAGTGTTACAGATTTCAAAATACATTTTTACAGGAAGAATAGCACCCGTAATCCTCCTCCATAGTTTTCTGCACTTCTCAAGAGCATACATTCTTAAAGAAGATTTTAGGGAGAGTCAAGTAACCTGCTCATGTTCACTTAGCATGCAGGTGGCCGATCTGGGATGAAAAACCAGATCTGTTAGACCTCAGAGTGTATCAGCTTCTCATTGTGTCATTTCCTCTCCAGTTAATCCTAGTTTAACCTCATTATTTCACTGTTAAAGTCAGGGACACACATATATGTACATACACATATACACACACACACGTGTTTATTGACCTGTTCTGTTTATAAAAGCGGGTTTTTTTGGCGGGGGAGGGCTCTAGAATTTATTCATTCCTACCTCATTTGTTCCTTCATTTATTCTTTCCTTCTCTCTCTGGTTCATTCATCAAATGTTTATTGAATGCCTCCTGCATACCAGGCTCTATTCCAGGTGCTAAATGAGAGTCCAGGTAGAGTGTAACTTTGAGGTATGGTTTCGTACATCCAAGGAAAAAAGTGTTGTTGCTTCTCATAAGATAGCTTTCCTTTTCCTGTGTAACAAAAGGAGAGTAATCATGAGTGATACAGACTGCCTAGGTACTGTTTTCTGAAAATATGGATTAAAAAGTGGCTTTATTTTATAGTCAACTCGCCTCTGCATTACTTTTGACTGTTGAATTGTAACTAGAACCTACAGGCTCCCATTTTGGTTAACAGTGTTCATTTTCTAACAAATGAATCCTTTAATAGATAAAAGAATCAACCAATTTTAATTTTATCCCTTTGAGTAGTGTCTCATTTTCTTCTTGAGGTGCTTACACATGGGAAGGTTAGGAAAAGGCAAGTTACAAAAAAGAGATTAAAGAGGAATAGTGGGCTCGGTTAGCACCAGCTAGACAGTGAACTCTTAGACAAGTGAGTCGGCTTCACTGTATTCAAGTTTCAAATTACTGAAACGTCAATGGAAAGTTTTTTCCTAGGATGTGATATGGAGAGAGTGTGGGAATTGGCGAGGATAGAGCAAAGCTGTAGTTTTTGACATTGTTCTTAAGATTATTTTTAGGATAAGACTAGGGGAAAAAAGACTAAAAATTTTGTCTACTTTTTTTTAATGTTTTAACTTATGCTCAGTGGTATCTGGTTAGTTTAGTTGGCTTTAGTTTCTCTCTGTGTGTGAGGCTCTTTTGTTGAGAACGAAGGTGGGAAATTGAAGGAGATACAGTGTATTTTAATTAAAAGAGCACAGGTTGGAGTTCCTTTCTTGGCTCAGTGGTTAATGAACCTGACTAGGATCCATGAGGATGTGGGTTCGATCCCTGGTCTTGCTCAGTGGGTTAAGGATCCAGCATTGTTGTGAGCTGTGGTGTAGGTCACAAGCAGGGCTTGGATCCTGCATTGCTGTGGCTGTGGTGTAGGCCGGCAGCTATAGCTTCAATTTGATCCCTAGACTGAGAACTTCCAAATGCTGCGGGTACGGCCCTAAAAAGAAAAAAAATAATAATAAATAAAAAAAAAGAGCAGAGGTTTTATGATCACAAGACTTAGGTTTGAGACCTAGGTTATGATTACTTGTCATTGATATTTCTTATTCAGAAGTAATTGTGTTTGAAATTTAGGTTTGTGCCTCCTTTTCCCCCACAAAGAAGCAGTAGTATTTTAATAATTAAACTAGGAAAGCCAAAATACGTGAAATGTCAATTATAGTTCAATATCTAAATAACTCTCAGTATATATCTTGGTATAGAGTAAATTCCTACATGACTGTGATAAATTATCAAAACCAAAATTGACATTGTCATAATACAGTTAAGTAGACTATAAACCTTATTCAGATTCACTAGTTCTTGAACACATTCATATGTGTTTTGCCTTTTAAAAATCTATTATCCGTGTCTGTAAGTCCGTTTGACTCTCTAGGTCTCTCTTGTTCTTATAGAAAAATGGAATTATACAGTCCATATTGTTTGATAGCTCATTTTCCCACTGAGAATAAGTTTCTCTATTCCATGATAATTTTTTGTGTGTGTGTGTGTCTTTTTAGGGCTGCATCCGCAGCATATGGAGATTCCCAGGCTAGGGGTTGACTTGGAGCTGTAGCTGCCAGCCTACGCCACAGCCACAGCAACATGGGATCCGAGACACATCTGCGGACTACACCACAGCTGATGGCATTGCTGGATCCTTTACCCACTGAGGATCGAATTCGCATCCTCATGGATACTAGTTGGGTTCGTTACCATTGGGCCACGACGGGAACTCCTATTCCATGGTTTTTGATGTGTGCAGAATATTTAAACACATTGGGTGAATATCAGATTATTGGATGCATGTAAAATGGTTTGTTTCACGGTCCCTTCAGGTTGATACTTAGGTGGTTTTATTTATAGAAGGCTTGCTTCTTTGGATATGGCATTACAAAGATTTCTTTCTCTGTGTCTGATTGTCCATCTCTTCTTTCTCTCCCTTTCTCCCTCCCTCTTTCTCTCTCTTTCCTCCTTCTCTCTGATGAATTCTTAGAAGTTTTCTGGATCAAAGAGGAATTAGTATATTGTCCATTTTTTTTCTCCAAAAATATTAATAAATGTTGTGAATAAGGCCCCACAGCTTTGTTCCTTAGGAAATATTTAGAGACTAAATCAAGGTAATAATTTAGTGGACACTGAACACTGGGCTGTGTAAAATCTTAACGCTGTGTCACATTGGCTTCAGATCATTTTAAACAGAGAGATAATTGATGCTCCCTGTGTCCCTCCCCCAGTTACACAGTCTTTGTAGAAACAATCTCAGAACCATTTGTAAGGCTCAGTGGGAAGACAGAGTTCTTTCTACACATTCTGCAACGACTGATGGCAGTCCTCCTCTCTGATGGGCTTGCTCAGCCCATCGCTCCGTGGACACGAGCCGAGTGTTGTGCAGAATGAGGTGATGAACGTGGAGCCTGCGTTCCAGGCGCCTCCATTGCAGAGGATGCTTTCTTCAGGACGTCGCAGTGTCAGTCTGCACTGAAGGCCCGAGTTATCGACTTAAAGAAATGGGGCGTTACGATGACGCTGTAATGAGAATGCAGAAAATCATGCAGTCACAAAGTCCCCAGGTTTAGAGCTCGTTGGTTCCAACCCTTACCTCTTTGTCCCCCCTCTTCTTCCGGTGTCTCCTTAGCCAGAGCAAAGAAGCAACACCATGTCGACAAATTGGCTTGCTCCTGTTCTGCCTGGTGCTGGTGCTGCCCTTCCTTCTCCTTCTCTCTCTCCCCCGTTCCCTTTTGTTCCTTCTTCATGACATCGTCACTGCTGTCATCAGAATTAAATGCTGAGACATCTTCTTTGCCCGCCAACAAATACTGGTTGGCATCGGAGAGGATGCCACCTCTTCTGCCCCTTCCTGATTCTTTGGATAGTTCTAAGGTTTCAGACTTAGCTGCTTAGGGTCCCCATGGGCATCCTGGTCTGTAGGTCTGGTTTTCTAGAACCTGCTCTAGATTGGCCGTTTGGCTCCTTATGATCGGCTCTTTGGCTCCTGAGAATGTCCTGAGTAGCTCTCTGGAAGAGAGTGGACTGATGCAGTTTACTTGCCTTTAGAATACACTTTTCAAGGATCTTGGGGTGTACTTCAATTGTAATAAGTACATGCTTTGAAATTTAAATGTTTTGATCTCCTCTTTTACATTTGACCTTGAATTTTGATCAAGTATAATTTGATCTCTTCCTGCTTGATAGGAAGCAGGCTCCTATTTCCTTTGGTTTCAGTTCTTTCTTTTCCCTGCATTTCCTCCAGAATAGAGAGAAAACAAAGCAAGATGACACAGTGTCCTCAGCTTCTGCTTTGAATTTAGCTGTCAGGCCTGACTCACCACCTGAGGGTCTTTGGGCTCTCGCTGTCTATGCCTTTCTCTCCATTGACAGTGGACCCAGTTCAGGTAACAGGTATGGATTTCCTGAAAGCCTCTCTTTTTTATTCTGTTTCCTGTTGGCTGCATTTCTCACTCCTGGCAATTCACTCGGTTTTAATCCGAGATGATCTGGCAGGGGTGCAGATGATCCTTTTATGTCCTTTCTTGCTGCCGTGGGACAGTCTGTGCCGAAAGCTGGGTGTATGTACTCGTGCATAAACTCCTAGGAGGGTTAAAGAACTTCTCTCTGTTTGTGTTAGGTGTCTCTGTTAAAAAATTGCCCTCTAGGGAGCTGTGCTTTGCAACTACTGTTACAAAAACAATATCCCTTGTGGTTAAATTAACATAAGGTTACTATGTTGCCCCAAGTAGGCAATTACCCAATTCGGAGGGTTTCCTGGAACAGTCCAAGGCCACGTACCTGTAATTTAGGTAGAAGGGCAGATTGTGAATAAAGCAGTGTGATGTCCCCTTAAAAATGCTTCCGACCTCTGTTTGTGTGCAGCAGTAGTCTTTTGAGCCAGTCGTTTTTGCTGAGCGTTGACATCATGAGACTCTGACTTATTTGTGTTATGTGTCGGAAGAATACTACTTCTGTTCACATTCATTCACACTTGCAGCATTTAAAAAAAAATAATAATCGTTGAGCATTTGCTCTGTGCCATTAATGAGGCAGCACATGGTCTCTGCCCACAGGAAGTGGTTTCTAGTGAGAGTGCAAGAATTGCCCACTGGCACACAGACACGGACATTGGGAAATTCACTGTATTTTCTTTGGCAGCGGAAAGCACTGGGCTTCAGCCTGTTACATGTTGGTTTGATGGATCTGGGAAGACACTTGACCTGTCTAAGCCTCATTTTTTCATCAGTAACTGGGAAAGAATATTGTTTTCCTTAAGGGCTAGGGTGTGGATTAAACGATTTACCAGCCTCCGAACCTGGCTCCTTAGTGGTAATTGACTGATGGTTCCTCCCCTTCTTCCTTCAGAGGTGTTGACTTTTCTTTCTTGTTTCAGGTCGTGCTTAAAGAGAATAGAAACTTGACCCCCCAGAGATGATCAAAACATCCGTTTTCTTTGACGCCCCCCTTCCTCCTACCTGTGTCTCCTTTGATTTGTGTCTGCGCCTCCTCCACGGTTTCTTGATTGCTTGTGACTTCTCGGCTCATCCGTGAATCCTGACTGATTTGGTCTCCTCCTTGGGCTCTCAAGTGTGACCTGAAATCCCTTTCTGAACCACGCATCCCCCTGTTTAACGGCCTCTGCTTCCTTAACAGGCATTCAAGGCTTTTAATAAAATTTTTAATAAAATGCAGTTGAAAGATTGACACAATTGAAGAGAAGCCAGAACTTCCCCTTCACTGTCTATCCTGGCTTCTTGGCCATGTTGTCGATGCCCCAAGTCCGCCTCTTCCTTACCCTCCTGTGTCCTACCAAACAGGGCCTCTTGCCTCATCGCTGCTCAGCGTCTTCTCCCAAAGATCATCCATGCCTGTTTGTTGCTTAATTGTATGGATAGATCTGAGGCCCTTGCCGTGTTTCTTCTCTCTTTAATATTTGACTCTGGGAGCCACCGCTACCTCTTTGAAATTCCGCATGACGGTGCTGTCCAGTATGGTAGCCAGGAGCCCTGTGTGGTTGTTTAAAGTTCATGTAATTATAATGAAGCAACATTTAATGTACATGAGCCAGTATGGCCATTGAGTATTTGAAAGGTGGCTGGTACGATTGAGGAACTCAATTTTTATTTGCTTTCTATGAAATTTAGGTAGAGCTCAAGTTTAGCCAGCCGCCTGTGCCCCGAGGCGACGCTGCTGAGCAGGGGATAAGAGAACATTTCCGTCCTTAGACGTGTCTACTGCACGGGGCTTCTCTGAACAAGGCTTGGCAGAGGTTTTCTGCAGGGGGGGCAAATTGGGAACAGTGTTTGGCTTTTAAGGCCAGATACGTGTTGTTGCAACCCCTCAATTCTGCTGTTGTCGAGCAAATGCTGCCACAGAGAATGCATAACTCATTGAGTGTAGCTGCCTTTCAGTGCCACCTGATCTACACAGATTCATGCCCACCGTGGCTCGTGCCAGTGGTTTGCGGATCCTTCTAGCGCCCTCGTTTCTTTGTTAGACCCTTTTTTCATTCTCTTTCTGTCTTTACCCTAAAATTTTTCTTTTTCATTCTTGTGTATTTCTCAGGTCCTTCCCTCCTTTCCATCTTTGTCACCACACTATGTTATTCTTGCAAAAGATCCCTATCAGTTACCCTCTCCTTGGGTCCTGCTCTTGCTTGTTGTCCCCGGTGCCACAAACATGTGCCTTTGTAATTCACCTAAGCCAGGTCCTCTTTTGTAAATGTATAGAGTGCTAGGCATCAGTCGCCTGATGGGCTTATCGAAGGCGTCAGTGAAATGTCTGTACAGCTGTGCTCTTGCAGGGTAGATTTCTTTCCCATTCACGCATCTACAGGGAAGTGTCCACGTGATTCAGAGCCCGGCTGCCGGACATCTGGTCCCAGCTTGGCACGGCCCAGTGGGGACTGCAACTAGGCCTCCTCACCTCTCTGTACTTGAGCTGCCTGCTCTGTAAAATGAGGGTGGAATTAGCATACACGTAGAGTTGTTATGAGAATTACATGAATTAATTTGTATTAAATGCTCGCAGTGCTGTCTTGGTACAGAGTACGTGTTCCGTGGGTGGTTTTTATTTTATTTTCCTGGTTTTATAGATGAGGGAGAATGGTCTAGAATGTGTTCCTTTGTCTGCAGTCATGTGGCTAGCAGCAACACGTCTGAGATTTGAACTCTGGTTTTTCGACTTGAAAGCCCAGGCCTGTCAACATACCCTTCAGTGTCCACGGGCTCCTTGCCACATATCCGCAGCTAATCTCTTTTCTGCTGTACTTTCATCATCCTTAGTTTGTGCTTCTGTTGGGAAATCGGGTACATTTTGCATCTTACTGTAGTTACTCCCCATTCACGGCGCTCTGCACGGTGGAGACCATGGACCCAGTTCCCCTTTCCTCCTTTCCCTTCTAGTCTCAGGTCCAATCAGCAACAAAGTATCCCTTGTTAAGTGTGTTGACTGGAAAAGTGTTAAAAAGTATTAATGGCACTTAATAGTGGGAGTTGTCATCTGCCAGCTTCTGCATATAAAATAACGAATTATTTCTTATAAACATTGTAAGTTCATCACTCTTTTAGTTTATGGATTTAGTGTGTTAGTATACAGATAATCAGATGTAGTCATCATATTTAAATTATTTTTAGTATGTTGGCTTGGTTTATTTAACTTCTGAAAAAGAGCTTGGAGTTTTGTTTTTTGTTTTTTTTTTTTTCCTCCTGAAATTGTGATGCATCAAAGACCCACATGGGAGGTCATCAAGGAAGGAAGTTACGGAGTTGCTGCAGTGGCGCAGTGGGTTACATACCTGACTGTAGCAGCTCGGGTTGCTGCAGAGGCGCAGTGGGTTACATACCTGACTGTAGCAGCTCGGGTTGCTGCGGAGGGGTGGGTTTGATCTCCGGCCAGGGGCAGTGGGCGAAAGAATCTGGTGGTGTCTCAACTGTAGTTCAGGTTAAGTCCCTGGCCTGGCAACTTCCATATGCCACAGGTTCTGCCATAAAATTAAAAAAATAAATAAATAAAGTGCAAAGGAAGTTGGCTGATGCAAGGAAGTAAATTCATATCAGAAGGTAAATTGCAAGTTAGACTTCCCAGTTATTTAATACTGCAGACATTCAGAGTTCAGTGAGCAGACAGAGAGGCTTTCAACATCGTGACCACTAAGTGTGGTTGTGCTGGAGGAAGCTTTCAACGGTTATTTCATGTACATTGAAATATGGCAGTTGGTGAAAGTTTCATAGGCCACACTGTTGGAAATATATTAAATAAATTTTATTCTTGGCCTAGGAGACAGTGGTGGAATTGAGAGGAGCATTTTACACTTTACCCATTTAACTTTCCATAATCAAATTCACAGAGTACATGCTATCAGTTTCCCCTCTGAAACAAGGCTTTTTTTTTTTTTTAATTGACTTTAATAAATGCTTCCTTAAAAGAGAAGATTTAGCTCTCAAGCAAGGGGAAGTCTGTGGTGGCGGGAACAGAAGAATCCTGTAAACATTGGCCACTGCTTTTTTTTTTCTGGCATCCAGAGGTCAAGACCCTGGGGCTTGTCAGGCTCCCTACTTCTTAAACAATTTTTTTTTTTTTTTTTGGTCTCTTTGCCTTTTCTTGAGCTGCTCCTGGGGCATATGGAGATTCCCAGGCTAGGGGTCGAATCGGAGCTCTAGCCACCTGCCTACGCCAGAGCCACAGCAACACGGGATCCGAGCCGCGTCTGCAACCTACACCACAGCTCACGGCAACACCAGATCCTTAACCCACTGAGCAAGGCCAGGGATCCAGCCCACAACCCCATGGTTCCTAGTCGGATTCGTTAACTACTGTGCCGCGACGGGAACTCCCTTAAACAATCTTTTTATACATCTACCCAGATTCATTGACTTAGCCCAACATGTGGGCCAAGTACATACTTCATTTTGCCTGATTTGATGAAGAAAGTCAAATGCCCAAAGAGGACAGGCTAGAATCAGGTGTTAGGAAAGACAGAGGAGTCTTTCCTCTGTCCTTGTCCTGGACAAGAGTCTTTCCTCTTGGCCAGGACAAGTTAACATAAAGAACAAAAAATACAACTCAAGGCAGGTTTTTTTTCCTAAACAGCCGAGTCCAAGGTGTTATGCTAACTCTAAGCTAGCAGGAGTTGATGAGGAAAAGGCAAAGGAAAATAGAAAATTATGTTTAAGAAATCTAGAAGGAGGAGTTCCTGTTGCGGCTCAGTGGTTAACCAATCTGACTAGGAACCATGAGGTTGCGGGTTCGATCCCTTGCCTCGCTCAGTGGCTTAAGGGTTTGGCGACGCAGCTGTAGCTCTGATTCGACCCCTAGCCTGGGAACCTCCATATGCTGCAGGTGCAGCCCTAAAAAGAAAGCAAGCAGAAGGCCTGGGATCTTTTATAAAGATTCACAATAACGATTGTGAATTTTTAGGTATAATAATTGTACTATAATACTGTTTTTAAGGAGTTTTCTTTTTCCTGAGATATATACTGAAGTATTTATGGGTGCAGTGATGTAATGTCTAGGATTTGCTTCGATAAGACCCAGTAAAGGAGTTCCCATCCTGGCTCAGCAGCAGCAAATCTGACCAGTATCCATGAGGACTCAGGTTCAGTCCCTGGCCTTGCTCAGTGGGTTAAGGACCCGGCATTGCTGTGAGCTGTGGTGTAGGTCATGATGCAGCTCAGATCTGGTGTGACTGCGGCTGTGGCGAAGGTCATTGGCTACAGCTATTAGACCCCTAGCCTGGGAATATGGAATATGACGCAGGTGTGGCCCTAGAAAAGACAAAAAGAAAACAAGAAAAAAAAAAAAAAGAAATCTAGAAGGAATTTCAAGACCTTTCTTCTTTTCCGAGCCCCTTTTGAAGACTCTTACCCTGGCTTCTGTGAGCTCAGACACTGCTGCTGGCTCATCTGACTCTTTTTCAAGGCATCTGACATTCCTGCAGTGACTGTAGAATTACCCTCTCTGAGATTGCTCCAATTTCCATTGCCCTGGAATGCACCCACTTGCCTCTTAAATTGCGAAATGCAATAGTTTTTGTTGGTTTGAATTTGTGAAAATTTATGTATCTTAAGTCTTTTGTATGAGGATAGATTAAGTTGTACTGCAGGAATAAACAACCCCCAAATCTCCCTGTTTTTTTTTTTGATCTCTTTAGGGCCACATTCCTGACCTATGGAGGTTCCTAGGCTAGGGGTAGAATCGGAGCTGTAGCCTCTGGCCTATGCCACAGCCATAGCCACGTCAGATCTGAGCTATGTCTGCGACCTATACACTGCTCACAGCAATGCAAGATCCTTAACCCACTGAGTGAGGCTAGGGATCGAACCTGCATCCTCATGGATACTAGTCAGATTCATTTCCGCTGAGCCATGGCGGGAAGTCCCCCTCCCCGTTTTAATTTTAAAATAGCAGGTGTATCTCACTCATTCTGCAGATTTATCTTGGGTTGCCCAGATTTGTTCCATGTCATCCATCCCCACTCAAGGATATTGGCGGATAGTGCAGGTGCCATTTGCAGTGTCCTTGTGGCAGGGAGAGGAAGTTGAAGAGGTGCATGTGCTCTTGAAGGCAGCTTGTATCACTTCTGTGGCCCTGTCATGGGCCACAGCAAAGACCAGGCCCTGCCTCATTTCAGGTGGGTACCGTGGAAAGTAACATGATGTCTCTTCTATGGAAGGAGAGCTTGGTGACTCCATGTGGCTCCACTTTCGGCTGAAACGCCCCTGCGACCCCCTTCCTCCTTCCCGCTTTTCCCAGCAGCAGTTTGTTTCCATGAGCCAACCGGGAAGAGTGTGCGCCCTGACCCGACCCATGGGAAGGGGACAGGTCCATCAGTCCAGCACCTGCGTGAGGGAGAAACAGGGGAGGGTCCTTTGTTGGACGTGCACGCTTTTCGGAGGCCCTGCGCCCTTCTGTGGAAAGGCGCCTTGTCGAGATTTCTCCTTGTCCACGTGTCTCACTTTTGGACACTGATGACCCAAGCCAGTGTGACCTTCGTTTCCAACACTGTGAACGTGCTGTCTTACAAGTGCCTGGACTGAGGACAGCCAGAACCACCGTGGAAAGCAGGGATGGTGGTGCGAAGTGAGAGCCCATCTCTCCATGTGATTTGAAGGTTCTAGTACAGCTATTTATTGTTGACGGTTCAGTTGCTTGAGGTTGCTTCCTGTTAGAGAAGTAAAAAGAACAGCATTTTTATGGCACAGATTTTAGATTCTTAAAACTTAAATACTCAGTTATTTCTTAAAAAATAACTGCGTTAACTCAGGATTCTGTAATTATCTACATGGGAAAAGAATCTGAGAGAGATGGACTGTGTGTGTTTGGCTGGGTCCCTGTATTGTACAGCAGAAGTGAGCACAACCTCGTAAATTAACTATACTTCACTAAAATGTACAAAATTAAAAAAAAAAAAAGTTTAGGTGTTAGCGTAAGTGTAAGAAGTGCTTCTTTTTACCAGAAGGCTATTCAAAAAGACGTGGAGCTTTTTTTTTTTTTTTTTTTTTTTTTTGTCTTTTAGGGCTACACCAGAGGCATATGGAGGTTCCTACTTTAGGCGTCAAAATAGGAGCTGTAACTGCCAGCCTAAGGCAGAGCCACAGCAATGTGGGATCTGAGCTGCCTCTGCGACCTGTAACCACAGCTCATGGCAATGCCAGATCCTTGACCCACTGAGCGAGGCCAGGGATCGAACCCGCAGCCTCATGGATGCTAGTCAGGTTTGTTAACCACTGAGCCACAACAGGAACTCCAAAAAGATGTTTTTGTTAAATTATTTTTCATTAGTGGTAGTTAAACTGATCATGGAGTTGATGATTGATTCAGATCATGAGCCAAGCCATCTAGACCGGTAAAACTTAAATCATCCATCAGTGTATAAATATATGCTCATGGAAATGTTTACCATATAAAAATGGAAATAGTCACCATATGAAAATGTAGACTCTCCCTTTTCCATTCTGTCTCTCAATGTTTTTCTTAACCCAGAACATTTATCTTCCCCAGAGTTTACCACTACGATATCGTCTTGTCTGTTTTCTGAACTCCTTCTTGTACTTTTATACATCACAGAGAGAAACACATAAGCAGCTTGCTTTGGCTAAGTTAAAAAGAGTACATTTTAAATTGCTGAACTAATGGATTTGCTCTCCTGTGTTGTGTGAGACTGCCAGTTTCTCTTTATGCTCACCGACACCGTGTGCTACATATTCATACCAATCCATTGTAGGAAAAATGGCATCTCGTTGTTTTAATGTTCATTTTCCTGATGTTAGTTAAGGCTGACATTTTTTTTTTTTTTTCTCATTGGCCGTTCTCAGCTTTTCTTCTCTGGATAGTGTGCTGAAATTCTTTGCGTAGTGGATTTTTAATTTTTTCTTATTGAGTTGTAGGAACGCTTTAAACGTGTTTGATGTTGCAAATACAACTTTCCTCTTGTTATTTATGTTATTATGTTGAGAATATACCCTCTCCACACCTCAGCTTTATTTTGTCTTCTATTTAATATAAAACACACACATGCATATATACACACACAGACTTGGACTGGCGGAGTCCATTTCAGAATCCAAGCAAGGATCCTTGTTCTCTTGTCAGTGAGTGCAGATTTTGACTCCTTCCTGGAGTTGTTTAAAGGAGAAGAGGGGCTTTCCATGGGGCAATCGTTTGTAGTGTTTCTAGGCGCCCTGGCCGTTTTATAAAGCCTTGTTCCTATTCCGCAGCTCTTAAATCTTTAGGATGATTACTCATGCAGAAATTCTACTTCTTTCAGAAAGTTAGACTCTAGGCAGCTAAAAGTTTTTGTGAGTGTGTGTGTGTGTGTGTGTGTGTGTGTGTGTGTTTGCTTATTTTAATTATGCATTTAAACACCCATGGCCTATTCTTTATTCATACTTGGCTCTGATCTGGGGGTAATGTCGGAGTTTTACTGAGAGAGGTTTTTAGTGAACCTTTGTATTTTCTGCTTAGAGTTTATAGGTTCCTCATTGAGTGTACAGTATTTTGTGGTGTGGTTCTATAAATTTTTCTACATCTTTATTTTCTTTTAACATAACAGTATATAAAATGTCACAGAAACTTTCAGTATCAGTACCCTTGGATCTACCATGTTTCTCAAGATTTCTGGATTTAGCAGATACCCTGCTCCTGTCTGTTTGATATAGTAAAACATTTTTTACACTGTTCTGATCTGGTGGTAGCACCCTTTCTCATGGTTCCATATTGTTTTCAATGTTATTTCTGTTTTATATTTTGTTCTGTTATTCAGGTATGCTATTGGGTACATTCAGGTTGCTTGCAATTTTCTGCAGAAGGAATTGGGGGCACTGATACAGTGGAATAAAGAATATAAAGGTTTTTTTTTTTCTTTCCTTAACAGAACTAAAAGCAGACTGAATTTAAAAAGAGAGCTGATCAAAGATGCTACTGGCAGAACATTCCTGTAGTTGTATCTGGAAGCTATATGGCCCTGACAAAGATGCTGATAAATGTCTATATCCGTATATACACATCCACACACACACACAATACTAATACATATGGGAAGAATAGAGCATCACAGATAAATAAGGAAAGTAAAGATGAGTTAGAAAATGGTACTTGGAATCCTGGAATGTTGACTACTGATAATAAATATGATTGTACTGCCACATCACCATACACACACACACTCACACACACACACACACACACACACACATATATATATCATATCATACATGTTTGTAGTATATATTACAGGTATTACATACGGATTATAGACATATATGTGAATAAATTATTGGTACATTTAAGGCATCAATATAAAAGTAAATTCAGAAGAGAATAGTAGGAATTATCTTAGAGGAAAAAAATTGCAAAGGAAAGTGTTAAGTTTATTTTGACCATGTACAAATTTAAAATATCTCTATATCAGGAAACATCATGAATTAAAATTAGTGAATAAACTGAGAAAATAATTTGTAATGTTGTCAGACTTAAAGTCAATGTCCTATATAAAGAATTTATAAAAATTGGTAAGACATCTTTTTTAATACTAGCAATCAAATAAGCCAAAATTAAAACTATTTTTCAATTCCAAAATTGAAGAAGAATGAAAACATCTATGTTTAGAGGAATGTGATAAATGGACTTTCACGTAATGCTGATGGTAAATTGATTCAATATTTCCAGAAAGCAATTTGATTATTCGATGTGAGGGGTGTGTGTGTGTGTGCATGCGTTTGATTTTAGGAATCTTGCTTGTAAATGTGGCTGATATTTCTCTACAAGAGACATCATCCCAGGGTCATTTGACATAATGACAATATTGTGAAAAACAATTTGCAACAATGTAGGATAACTTTACACTTAAAGAGTTCTGTGTAAGCTATTATTGAATCGCCATTGAATGTAATATTATGTCATCATTGTGTTTTTTGAAGATTTTTCAGGTCCTTGGACTGAAAGTACATTTCATAATGTACTCTTAACTTTAGGGGCAAAATATTTATATATAGAAAAAATACTACAAGGCATATTTCCTCAGTTTTCTACAGTGATCATTAGTTATTTTAATAATCTGGGGAGACAAACCATTTAAAACCTGTTCATAAATTTAGACGGGGCAGTGAAGAGACAGCAAGGCATTCAATTGACCTTTACTGAAATGATTTGATTAAAATGCAATAAGAATCTTGTCAAAGTAGAATAATCAAATCTTCGAGCTGGGAGGCCCTGTGCAGGTCACTTGGTCCAGGCATCCACAGTAAAACAGTCCTGAAGTTTAGCCAATTTATGGCAGTATATTCATTACCTGTAACCATCTCTGGAGCCGTGCCAGCGTGTTGCTTCCTACTGCAGTTCTTGCTTCAAATTGCTTGCGGGCCTTTGCTTCTGAATTTCCTTCCTGCCAGTCCCAAAGAGTACCCTTAAAATTCTTTAAATGTCTTGAAGGGCATCTTAAGAAAACGCTAGGTGCTAGTCATTTAAAGAGTAAACCACCGCAAATTTGCACACAGTTGAGAAAAGATCTAAAGTTCTTTTGATTGCCTGTAGAGGCGGTGCTCTTAGGTGTTCACGGGATTGGTCCTGGGAGAGGCTGGCTGGAGCATGTTCGTATCAGATGAGTATCTTCATCTGTGAGATGGGATTTACACTCGTTCCTCTTTCATAGCTAGGGCTTTTGTTAGAATTGAAGTACTGATGTGAAATACTGTGTTATTTTTAGGTACAGAGCGTAGTGATCCCACAGTCAAATCCCTTAGGAAAGGATCATCCTAAGTCTAGTAATTGGCACCGAACAAAATTGCTGCAGTATTAATGACTGTGTTACATCCTTATGCTGTAAACCACATCTCCGTGACCCATTTATTTTATTACTAGAAGATTTTATCTCTTTATCCCCTTCATAATTTCACTTAACCCCCCAGTCCCCTGCCCTCTGGCAAACTACCAATTTGTTCTCTCTGTCTGTATATCTTGTTTCTGTTTTGTTTTCTTTGTTTGTTTTTTTCCAGATTCCACATAGAAGTAAGAATATATGGTATTTGTTTGACTCTGTCTGACGTATGTTACTTAGCATGATACCCTGTAGGTCCATCCATATTGTCCCAAATGGCACAATTTCATCTCATTCTTTTTTATTGTTGACTAATATTCGTGTGTGTGTGTGTGTGTGTGTGTATCTCCTTTATCCACTCATCTACTGATGGACATTTAGGTTGCTTCCACATTCTGGCTGTTGTAAATAATGCTTCAGTGAACATCGGAGTGCATGTATCATTTAAAAACAATTTTTCTATTATAGTTGATTTACAGTGTTCTGTCAATTTCTGCTGTACAGCAAAGTGACCCAGTTATACATACATATACATTGTTTTCCTCACAATATCCTCCATCATGTTCCATCACAAGTGAGTAGGTATAGTTCCTTGTGCTATACAGCTGGCTCTCATTGCTTGTCTGCTTCAAATGCAATAGTTTGCAACTACTAACCCCAAATTCCCAGTCCATCCCACTCCCTCCCCCTCGGCAACCGGTTATGAGGCTGTTCTCCAAGTCCATGAGTTTGTTTCTTTTCTGTAGATGGGTTCCTTTGTGCCAAGTATGAGATTCCAGTTATAAGTGATACCATATGATATTTGTCTTTCTCTCTCTGACTTACTTCACTTTGAGAGTCTCTGGTTCTATCTGTGTTGCTGCAAATGCCATTATTTTGGGCTTTTTTTTCATGGCTCAGTAGTAGTCCATTGTGTCTATATACCACATCTTCTTAATCCATTCATCTCTCGATGGACATTTAGGTTGTTTCCATGTCTTGGCTATTGTGAATTGTGCGTCAGTGAACATAGGGGTTCATGTATTTTTTTCAGTGAAAATTTTGTCTGGATATATGCCCAAGAGTGGGATTGCTGAATCACGTGGTAGTTCTGTTTTTAGTTTTCGGAGGCATCTCCATACTGTTTTCCATATGGTTGTACCAATTTACATTCCCAACAACAGTGAAGGAGGGTTCCCTTTGCTGCACACCCTCTCCAGCATTTGTTATTTGTGGACTTATTAATGACGGCCATCCTGACTGGTGTGAGGTGGTAATTCATTGTAATTTTGATTTGCATTTCTCAAATAATTAGTGATATGGAGAATTTTTTCATGTGCCCGTTGGCCATCTGTGTATCTTCTTTGGAGAAATGTCTAATTCAGGTCTTCTGCCCATTTTTCAATTGGGTTATTGGCTTTCTTGCTGTTGAGTTATGTAAGTTGTTTGTATGTTTTGGAGATTAGGCCCTGTCATTTGTGTCCTTTGAAACTGTTTTCTCCCATTCTCTAAGTTGTCTTTTTTTTTTTTTTTTTAAATGGATTCCTTCGCTGTGGAAAAGCTTTTAAGTTTGACTAGGTCTCATTGGTTAATTTTTTGTTTTTATTTCTATTGCCTTGGGAGATTGACCTAAGAAAACGTTTGCATGATTGATGTCAGAGAATGTTTTGCCTGTGGTCTCTTCTAGGAGTTAGATGGTATCTTGCCTTATGTTTAAATCTTTAAGCCCTTTTGAGTTTATTTTTCTACATGGTGTGAGGGTGTGTTCTAGTTTAATTGATTTACATGCAGCTGTCCAGTTTTCCCAGCACCAGTTGCTAAAGAGACTTTCTTTTTCCCATTTTATATTTTTGCCTAAATTGTTGAAGATTAATAGACTGTAGGTGTCTGAGTTTATTTCTGGGTTCTCTATTCTGTTCCTTTTGTTTGTATGCCTGTTTTTGTACCAGCACCACACTGTCTTAATTACTGTAGCTTTGTAATATTGTCTGAAGTCTGGGAGAGTTATGCCTCCTGCTTTTTTTTTTTTTTTTTTTCCTCAGGATTGCTTTGGCAACTATCAATTTTTGGATGGTGTGTTTTCATTCTGTGAAAAATGTCATGGGTGATTTGTTAGGGATTGCATTGAATCTGTAGATTGCTTTAGGTAGTATGGCCACTTTAATGATATTAATTCTTCCAGTCCAGGAACATGGAATATCTTTCCATTCCTTTGAATCATCTTTAATTTCCTCGATTAATGTTTTATAGTTCTCAGCATATAAGTCTTTTTTCTCCTTAGCTTAATTCCTAGGTATTTTTTTTGGGGGGGGGTGATTTTAATATTGTATTTTTGTATTCCTTTTCTAATATTTCATTGTCAGTATATAGAAATGCAACTGATTTCTGAATGTTAATCTTGTATCCTGCTACTTTGCTGAATTCATTGATCAGTTCGAGTCATTTTTGTGTGGCGTCCTTAGGATTTTCTATATATAGTGTCATGTCATCAGCATAGAGTGAGTTTTACATTTTATTTCTTTTATTCGTCTGAATGCTGTGGCTAGGACTTCCAATACTATGTTGAATAAAAGTGGTGAGAGTGTGCATCCCTTTCTTGTTCCACATTTTAGCAGGAAGGCTTTCAGCTTTTCTCTGTTGAGTATTATATTGGATGTGGGTTTGTCAAAATGACTTTTATGATGTTATGGTGTGTTCCCTCTATATCTGCTTTGGTAAGAGTTTTTATCATGACAGGATGTTGGATTTTGTCAAATGCTTTTTCTGCATTAATTGAGATGATCATGTGGTTTTAGACTTTTCTTTTGTTAATGTGGTGTATGATGTTGATTGATTTACATACGTTGAACCAATCTTGTGAACTTGGGATGGTGTATGATCATGCACCACTTGGTCATGGTGTGTGATCTGTTTTATGTGCTAAAATTTTGTTGAGAGTTTTTGTATCTATATTCATCAGAGATATTGGCCTGTAATTTTCCTTTTTCATAGTATCTTTGTCTGGTTTTGGTATTAGGGTGATGATTGCTTCATAGATTATCTTTGGAATTATTCCTTATTCTTTAGCCTTTTGGAGAAGTTTAGGAAGAATGGGTATAAGTTCTTCTTTGTATGTTTGGTAGAATTTGCCTGTGAAGCCATCTGGTCCTAGGCTTTTGTTTGTATGTAGTAAATGTTTTTATTACATATTCAGTTTCATTTCTAATGATTGGTCCATTCATTTGATCTATTTCTTCTTGATTCAGTTTTGATGGGCTTTAAGTCTCTAGAAAGTTGTCCATTTCTTCTAGGTTGTCAAATTTGTTGGCGTATAATTGTTCATAGTATTCTCTTTGTGTTTCTGCAGTATCTGTTGAGATGTCTCCTTTTTCCTTTCATATTTCATTTGAGTTCTTTCTCTCTTCTTCGTGGTGAGTCTGGCCAGAGATTTGTCCGTTTTGTTTACCCTTTCAAAGAACTAGATCTTCATTTTATTGATGTTTTTCTATTGTTTTTTGAATCTCTACTTTTATTGATTTCTTCTCTGATCTTTATGATTTCCTTCCTCCTGCTGAACTTAGGTTTTGTTTGTTCTTCTTTTTATAATTCTTTAAGGTGGTAGGTTAAGTTTTTGATTCGAGGTTTTCCTTCTTTTCTGAAGAAGGCCTGTATCTCAGTGAACTTCCCTCTAAGAAATGCTTTTGTGGCTGGCATCCCATAAATTTTTGAATGGTTGCGTTTTCATTATCATATGTCTCAAAGTATTTTTAAGTTTCCCTTTTGATTTCCTCATTGATCCATTGGTTTTTTAATAGCATGTTGTTTAGTATACATGTAGTCGGATATTTCTCATTTCTTTTCCTGGTGTTAATTTCTAGTTTCATGCCATTGTGGTCAGATAAGATACTTGAAATGATTTCTATACTCTTAAATTTGTTGAGGTTAGTTTTATGCCCCAGGATGTGGTCAGTCCTTGAGAATGTTCCATGTGCACTTGAAAAAAATGTATATTCTGTTCTTTTTGGGATTTAATGTCCCAAAAATATCAATTAAGTCTAATTTTTCTATTGTTTCATTTAGGATCTCTGTTGGCTTATTGATTTTCTGTCTAGAATATCTGTCCATTGATGCGTGGGGTGTTAAGTCTCCTGCTATTACTGTGTTCCCATCAATTTCTCCTTTTATGTCTGTTAGTATTTGTTGTATGTATTTGGGTGCTCCTATATTAGAGGCATATATATTGCTGAGTGTAATATCCCTTCTTGAATTGATCGTTTTATTATTAAGTAGTATCTTTTGTCCTTATTTATGGCCTTTTATTTTTTTTAATGATTATTTTTTCCATTGTAGTTGGTTTATAGTATTCTGTCAATTTTCTACTATACAGCAAAGTCTCTCTCTCTCTCACACACACATACACACGCACATATATGTGGTCAGTATATGTGTATATATATATATATATGTATATATACATACACATTCTTTTTCTCACATTATCCTTCATCATGCTCCATCACAAGTGACTACATATAGCTGCCAGTGCTGTACAGCAGGATCTCATTGCTTATCTACTCCAAATGCAATAGTTTGCATCTGTTTACTCCAGATTCCCAGTGATCCTACTACCTCCCCCTTGGAAACTGTAAGTCCATTCTCCAAGTCCATGAGTTTCTTTTATGTGGAAAGGTTTATTTGTGTCATGTATTAGAGTCCAGATAAAAGTGATATATGCTATTTGTCTTTCTCTTTCTTTCTTTCTTTTTTTTTTTTTTTTTTTTGTCTTTTTGGCGTTTCTTGTGCCACTCCCGCGGCATATAGAGGTTCCCAGTCTAGGGGTCAAATCAGAGCTGTAGCCACCGGCCTATGCCAGAGCCACAGCAATTCGGGATCTGAGCCGCGTCTACAACCTACACCACAGCTCACAGCAATGCCAGATCGTTAATCCACTGAGCAAGGCCAGGGATTGAACCCGCCACCTCATGGTTCCTAGTCGGATTTGTTAACCACTGCGCCACGGTGGGAACTCCCTGTTGGGAACTCCCTGTCTTTCTCTTTCTGACTTACTTCACTTAGTATGAGAGTCTCTAGTTCCATCCATGTTGCTGCAAATGACATTTTTTTTTAAGGCGGAGTAGTATTCCAGTGTGTACATATACCACATCTTCCTAATCCATTCATCTGTTGATGGACATTTAGGTTGTTTCTTTGTCTTGGCTATTGTGAATAGTGCTGCAATGTGTCTTTTTCAAGGAAAGTTTTGTCTGGATATATGCCCAGATATGGGATTGCTCGGTCATAAGGTAGTTCTATATTTAGTTTTCTGAGGTACTTCCATATCGTTTTCCATATGCTTGTGCCAATTTACATTCCCACCAACACTCCATAAAAACAAAACAAAACAAAACAAAACAAAAAGACAACGTACATAATGGGAGAAAATAGTTTCAAACTATGCAACTGACAAGGGCTTAATCTCTAAAATGTACAAACAGTTTATACAACTCAACAGCGAAAAGCCATCAATCCAACTGAAAAATGGGCAAAAAGCTGAATAGACATTTCTCCAAGGAAGGCATACAGATGGCCAACAAGCACATGAAAAAATGCTCAACATCCCTGATTATTAGAGAAATGCAAGTCAAAACTACTATGAGATACCACCTCACACCAGTCAGAATGGCCATCATTCATAAGTCCACAGATAACAAATGCTGGAGGGGGTGTGGAGAATAAGCCTTTGTTTTAAAGTGTGCTTTGTCTGTATGAGTGTCTCAACACCTGCTTTCCTGTCTTGTCCACTGGCATGAAATATCTTTTTCCATCCCCTCACTTTCAGTTTATATGTGTCCTTTGCCCAAGGCGAGTCTTCTCTAGACAGCACATTGTATGCTTTTGTTTTTTTTGTTTGTTTGTTTGTTTTGTTTTGTTTTGTTTTTTTTGATCCAGGCTGCCACTCTATTTCTTTTGATTCTGGCATTCAGTCCATTGACATTTAAAGTAATTATTGATAAATACGTATTTATTGCCTAAACCTGGTTTTCCAGCTGATTCTGTTTCTCCTTTGTTTCTTTGTTCTTTTCAGGTGGATGATATCCTTTTCTTTTATGCTGGTGTCCTCTTTTTAGTGCTTGTAAATGCATTGTTTGGTTTCGATTTGCGGTTTCCCTGTTTTTCAAGTATGTGAATCCCTTCCTATATTTGCTTGCTTTAGCCTGATGATCGTATAGGCTCCAACACATTCTAGAAAAAACGGTCTACACTTTTTGCTTTTCTTACCCACTTTTGATGATTTAGATGTCCTTGTTTAACATCTTCATGTTTATCCTTTTGCTGTTCCACTTCCTAACCCCTCCACCCAGCCAACCCCAGTCCTCTCCCCAGAACTGACCCCCTGGAGCCTGAATCTCAGTTCCCAGCCCCCGCCCACGCATCTCGGGCTGCAGTGTCAGGGGTGGTGGTACCAGTGGTCTGTGTGGCTCTCTCTCTGCTTTGCCCTCCTCAGTCCAGCTGCTGAGCTTTTCTCCGAGACTTTGAGGTCCCTCCATCTCGGCTGATCTTCTTGGCTGGCTTCGCAGGGTGTGGGTTCCTTTCTTCTTTCACAGCTCCCTGTCCTGATTCCTTCTCTTTCTCCCTCTCTCTCTGTTTTCTTCCCCCTTTTGTTTTACCCAGTTATGGGGAGGGTCTTCTGCCCTTCTTGGAGGTTTCAGGTCTTCTGCCAGCGTTCCGTAGATGTTCTGTGCAAACTGTTCTGCATAGAGATTTGTTTTTTATTGTGTTTGTGGGAGAAGGTGAGCATCACATCTTACTCCTCTGCCCTCTTGATTCCTTCCCCCGCATGTATCTTTGCGACTTAGTGTTTTTATTTTCTTTAAACTCTTAGAAGTGGAACTGCTGGATTTGTGGTAGCTCTGTTTTTAATTTTTTGAGGAACTTGCGTACTATTTTCCAAAGTGACTGCGGTGATTTATATTCTTAGCAACAGTGCACAAGGGTTCCCAGAGTTGTTGATTCGACGAGGTCATACACATGAAATATTGATCTAGAATAAGGGAGCAAGAAATACTACTTAGAAACTTCTGGTTTCAGGACTAGATGGATAAAATGCTCTTTTCTTATTCTTCCTGCTAAGTACGGCCCCAAACCTAAGACATTATGTTTAAAATACACGTAAGAAGAATCAGAAAGGAAGAGAGAAGAAAGCAATCAGCTAGGAACTTTGGAATATGAGAAGTGACATGGCACTGAGTCCCTTGAGTTTTCTTTCTTGCCCTCTGTATCCTAGACTGAGTGCCAAAGGAGCTGGCAAGTGATAAACACCAATACATGCAGAAAAAAGAATCCTAACAAAAACCTCTCTTTGGACACCCTTACTCTCAAAAAAAAAAAAAAAAAAAAAAAAAAAAGAAGAAAAAGTGGAGGGAAGGGGCAGCCTGCCGAGATGGGACATCTTTGGACAGTAGCCACTCTAATTAAGTCAAATGCCACAGAAAACTCCGTGTCCCCCAGTGTCATCCTCAGCAGTCAGCAGAGGGTGGGGAACCTAGACTTCTCCTCTTGTCTGGCTGGCACGAGGTGGCCCGAGCATGTCCACCTGCTCTGGTGGTGGTGGTACGTTTGTATCGGGAGTTCGAACTTTCATTCTGTCTAAGATAAAGAGGTAAGGTGGATCTTGCCCTCCTTCTTTAAAGAGTGGCAAGATTCAAAGCTTTTCTTTCAGGAAAACAAGCTGTATTTGTTTAAAAGGTATCTCCATCTGTCTACTTGATATCTTTATTGTCAAAGGAATGTACTCTACAATTAAGAGATGTGTACTAAATTGAAAAGTTTAAAAAAAGTTTAAAGTATTTTATGTGCATGTTGATTCTTTATTCAAATTATGAAGTATTTCAACTTGTTCGTAATATTGAAGGCGTCACATTTAATTGAAACACACACACACACACACATCTTTCAAAGAAGAAGAGATTTTTCCGGTAGGCCTGTCTTTTTACAGCTGGTACCCAAACTTCAGTCATGCATCTACCATTTGCTATCTCAGCTTAATGCCTCTGTGCTGTACTTGTATGCAGTTCATTTCATCCCTGCGAAGGAGATTATTTTGGTGTTACATACTCTGGTTTCATCCTAAGCAAAAAATCCACCAAATGGTCACCTGAAGTGCGAGTTCTCTTCTCTTCCAGTACACATGAAAGTAAATGCACCCGCATTAAAATAAAATATCACTCCCGTACCCTCCTAAGTGTCCCCACATGACATGGACGGGATCACGCTTTTCAGGGAAGCTCTGCCAACTCCTATCGCAGACCGTAGCTAAGTCACAGTGTGTCTTTGGGAAAGAGTCCTTCACTTCGCCTTTCCGGTTCTTTTTCAGGTTTGTGGAAGGGATGCTGAACATGTGCTACAACGCCATCGATCGTCATATCGAAAGTGGGAAGGGGGACAAGGTCGCCATCATTTACGACAGTCCCGTCACAGATACGAAAGCCACCATTACCTATAAAGAAGTCCTGGAGCAGGTAACGGCCTACGCTTTCTGTGCGTGACTTGGAGATGGTGAAGGAATTATTTAAATAGCGTGCAGCCTCACTGCCTAACCTCAATTCTCTCCGTCTTGGACATGTTCCTGTGCTTTTGGTGTACGCTAGAGATACACAGAGGTGTGTGAACGCATTTCAGGTGTTTGGATCCCTCAACTGTGCATTGGATGCTGCTGGAACATACTTATCGTAAAGGGAGACATTAGCGCTTTCCAACAACACACATATGTTCTCTCTGGCCTTTGTTTTCTGACCATGTTGCCACCGTCTCTGTGCAGCCACGTTCCTTGGCTCTGGTACCACTGAAGCCATCTCCTAACGCCCCCATGACCAGGCTCTGTTCCTGTCAGGTCATCACCTGTTGTGACACTAGGGATTTCTTCCTAAGAAACTGCATGTATCTCTACCCTACTGAAAAAAAATCTTTTCTTTAAAAATAACTGGTATTCGGGGGGCCACATCTGGATTCCTGGGATGTATAAGACCCTTCGGAATCAGATCAGAGAATCCTTCCTTGTTCTTCGCCACGAACACAACTCCTTTTCACCCTGGAGCATCCTGTCACTGCCTTAAGCAGTCCGGACCCTTTAAAGCTCTTGGCACAGGCTGCTTCCTTTCCCTTATTTGCTTTTTTAAGGTTCTTTCCCATCTGGGTGGTTCTCAGGTGAATTATAATATTGATGGATGAGTTATGAGATTTTTTCTTTTACTCTTAGGCTGGAAATGAGATTTCCTAGGTAATTATAAAAGTATTTGGTTTATTATGGACTGTGGGAGAGTTAATCTATGGCTCTGAGGGTGGACATTCATTTATTTATATCAATTGAAGGGAGATTAAGGGGAGGCAGGGTTTCTCAGCCTTGACACTGTTGGACATTCTAGGCCAGGCAGTTTTTTGCTGTAGGTGCTGTCGTGTACACTGTAGGATATTCAGCAACGTTCAGTCTTTACCATTCGAGGCATCGCTGCCTAAGGTGTGATGATGGCTGAAATGTGGTATTTCACTGCTAGTTGAAAATCACTGCTGGTTGAAAACCACTGGTTGAGTAGAGCTTAGGATGCTGGGGTTTGGAAGCCTTTGCTTTTTAAATGGAGACTTTGTAGATCACTTTCTCGTATTTTGCTTTTCAAAAAACTCCTTTAGCGTTTTCATTCAATTTTAGAGCATTCTGTCAACTCTCCCTGGCTCTCTAAAATGACATCCTTTTGCATAAGCAGTATTCCTGTTTAGCCTTCTAAGAGATTACAAGAAAGACAACGGAGACAAAACAGTGACGGCCCCAGTCCTGAGTTGCTGCAGGCAATCAAGAGAGAAAACAAGGTGATTTTGCAAAGGCTGGGGATTAGCCTGGCAGCAGCAACAAATTCTGCCTTCCGCTGATTTGAACATAAGAGGAATTTAGTAAAAGGGAAGACTTAAGAACCAGGCCCAGAAAAGTGGCACACTCCGAGGGAGAAGGGGCAGCCGTGAAGAGTTACGAACTCACAACCTGTCTAAGAACTAGACTTGCCGACCTGACTTCTAGATTGAGCGAGTCGGAACCTCTGGTTGACCACATTTAGGCTGCATGCCTTCAGCTGTGGGCAATTGGGTGGAAATGTCTTCTTACTGTATTCTGATTTCATCGTCGGCATGGGGCCCAGTTTCTCTAGGACTCATGCTAGACGAATTCCAATCGAGTTAGAAGGGAGTTCAAATGCCCGGCAGCCCATAGAGAGCCAAAGAAGGTAATGCCGCACATCCATTGTTGGGTGCCTAGAACTGGTCCTCAAGTGGGCGCTGTGTGTCTTCAGAATGAGTTACACCGAGAAAGAGCTCACACTGGGCTCAGGAAGAAAGGCCCTCTGTGACCAAATGACCGCAGTACACATCTGAGGCCATCTTTTATTATAAGAGATAACAAATTTCCTGAAAACATGTTACACTCTGTGTGTTTTATTTTAGGTTTGCATTTTCAACTTTTAGATAATGTTTAGCCTATGTTCAAAACCTAATGGTATGATTTAGGCAGGTATCCCGTAGTTTCATTTAATAAGTAACTAAGACAGGGTAATATTAAGATCCTGTTTAGTCTTCATTGGTATACTGATTAGTATGTGTTAAAACATCGTTATCAGCATATTGAATTGGATTACATCAGAGTCAGAAAACACTTGAGAAGCATAAAGTAGGAAGAGTTAAATAATGGTGGTTGCTCTTCTCTCTGTGTATTTTTCATCAGCAAGTGTGTATGGCGAGTCTACCACACGTTTTCCTGAGAAGCCATTCCGCTAACTCATCTTGATTTTCTAATATTGAGTCTAGACTCTTAGACCCTTTTGAGGTTTGCACTGCTTCATTGGTTCCAGTTTAGCCTGACATCAAAGTACTTAAAAGGCCTGTTTCTCTCACCTGCTGACAGCTTCGGATTCCCCAGACCTTTCTTCTCTAAAGCACTAAAGGAAGGAGTGTTAGGAAAGAGAGAGGCTTTCGGCTTCACTTTGATTACCTGCTCCGGGTTCCCTGTGGCTTTTGCTTTATTAAGTAGAGAAGACAGAGAAGAAAGATTTAATGGGCAATGCCATTGAGAACAAACAAAAAGAAGTGTCTTTGTACTTGACTTGTTTTAATCTCCCCTGTCTTCTTTCTACGGGGAGTTTCTGCCTAGGTATAAACGTGCGTTAGCATTTCTTAATTAGTGAGCCAACAAATGTGAGGCTCGAGTGTGGCAGTGGCATGGAGGATCTGAAGATTTTACGGAATGATTCAGAAGTGGAGTTTTTCCCAAACGGTCATCTTTTATGTAGAGCTGATAATGAAAACAACTTTTTTTTTTGTAGAGAGATGCGGCCCTGGTTCAAGATCCATCATGTTTCAACACATTTTGTGTGTCAAACCCTGTTAGGAGCAAGGCATACAGGCAAATGGACATGCTGCCTGTTTTTAAGGAGCTAGAAAACCATGTAAACATAACAAAGGTTATGTGGGGTAGTGTTGTGTTTCTGGAAACACACGGGAAGGCACCCAACTCAGCCAGGGGTTGACAGGGCACAGGAAGGCTTTGAGCAGAGTCAGCATCTCAAGGTAGCCCAAACGAGCAAAAGTGATAAGAGAAAGGGTAGGAGAAGGCTGGTCCTGGAGATGAAAGGAGTGGCACATGCAAAGGTCCTGGGAAGAGAGCATTCCAGTTGCTTTGGCAGAAAATGCAGCCTCAGGGGGTAGGGAGATGAGGTCCCGGTCAGGCGACTTGGAGGACTCCGTGCCGCAGGGCGGTGGATTTGTACTTAATCAGTAGAAGGAAAAGAACAAAAGCCAGTCCTCCCCTGCGAGCTGCGGTTCTCTGTGATCTGGCTCCTTGACCTGCACCCCAGCCCATGCTGCCTCCTGCAGTCAACTCTCCTTCCTGCTCTGCTCCCATCTTCGAGCCTTCGTACTTGCCTCCTTTCTGCTTGGGAGTTTTTCTTGCAGGTATCTTATGGGTCGTGGTATCTGGATAGTATTGTCTCAGTGAGATCTTCCTTGGCCACGTTAAACACCACTGCTCCCAGGCATGCCACTTCCTCCTTTTCCTTCCTGCTTTCTTCCTAAAATTTAGCCACTTACTACTACTCAGTACTGGTGTTTTTTTGGTTGGTTTGTTGGTTTTTGTTTTGTTTTGTTGCTTTTAGGGTTGCACCTGTGGCATATGGAGGTCCCAGGCTAGGGGTTGCATTGGAGCTACAGCTGCTGGTCTTCGCCACAGTGGCCACAGCAACGCAGGATCTGAGCTGCATGTGTGAGCTACCCCGCAGCTCACGGCAGTGCCGGATCCCCAACCCACTGAGCGAGGCCAGGGATCAAACCTGCATCCTCAGGTATACTAGTGGGATTCGTTTCTGCTTTGCCACAAAAGGAACTCCAGTACTGTTCTTTCTGTTTTGTTGATCTGTCTCTCTGGTGGTGTTTACTCTTCTAGAACGTCAGCTCCATGAGGGAAGGCATTTTTGTTTTGTTCGCAGAATAGTGTCTGTCACAGAGGAAACACTTGTTGAACAGGGAAGGGGCGGGTGAAAGAGAATTTCGAAGGGACGCTCCTTTCCTTTGTGGCAGGAACCTTTTATCTTTGAATCGCATCAGTGGTGGAAATTGATCTTCTTTACAAGTAAATTCCAACTTCTTGGTATCCATGAAAGAAATGCAGCGTATTTACCTTTGACTTGGTGGTTGAAGGTGAATGTTTCTCGGAATTGCCTGCACTAGCAGCTGAGCTCTGCAGTCGTCCTGTTTCCTTCTTGTAGCTCTTTTCAAATTAGTAGTTAGAGCAAACCTCAGTGAAATAAAGGAGTGTGTGCGTTAATGCGTGTATGTGTATGTATGTATCGTATATAGTATTTATCATTTTTAGAAATTTCTACTTTGAGTTTATTTGCTCTGTATCTCATTTCATTTTAGATTTACCTCTGTGGGTAGTAAGTTTCCTTTTTTTTTGATATTCAAACAATTATGGATTGTTATGTATTTATTCACCAAATGTGACCCCTAAAGGGCATTTGAAAAATATTCATGAATATATGTATATATGGAAAATTGATGGAACCCAGTGTGTACTGAATTCTCCTGACTTAATTCAAATTGAAAGTGTCTGTTGTTATCTCGACTAAAGGTAGTTTTTGAAATATTATTAAGGCCCTGGCTGTAATTATGAAGGTGGAATGATTTAGAGGAGAAAATTACTCTGAAATCAAGGGCTGTGTTCCATGAGACATCCTCCTTGCAACCTCCGCCCTTTAGGGAACTCTTTTCAAGATAGGAATTCCATCTTCTCAGCAATATGTCAGGGTAAGATAATCTGCTATTTCTTTGTCGGGCACAGCATCCATATTTCCTTAAGCAAAAGCCTAAAACGTCAAAGCCAGAACATGCTGAAATTCAGCCCTGTCAGAAGTTGCTTTGTTGAGGAGAAAATACGCAACGTGCATATCATTAGTTTTCTTTTCCTAAACTTCCTACATAAGCAGTAAAGGCATCCGTTGTATTACAGTCTGTGCCACTGAGAAGTATATCTCTGTAAGGTAAATTACCTTTTCCTTGCTTGGTACCTCAGTGAATGAGGTTCGTATGAAACTGAATTTACAATGGTTCATATATTTTCCTAGCATAAAGGTTTTTAAACTTAGATTTAAATGTAACATACATTCAGATTAGTGCATGGGTCGTAAGTATAAACTGGTTAGATTTTCACTAGCAGAACACACCCATGTCACCAGAGCAGGAGACAGACTATTCCCAGCCTCCAGAAGCAGTTACTTTGCCTCCCTTGAGTCATTTCTCTCTCAGCACGCGGTGCGATTATTACATAGACGTAGAAACACCGTCTATGAGGAAATGTACATGCTTTTTTGAACTTTGTATAAGCTGAATCATGCAATGTACTCATTTGTGTTTGGGTTTTTTCATTTAACTTTTTGTTTATGAGATTCTTTTCATTGCAGGAGGTTGTCGTTTGATCGCATGGATAATGACTATTTTGGGGCTGTTACACGTACCGCTGCTATGAATGTGTTTGTACACAAAATGTGATGACACTATGTGTACATTTGTTTTAGGGACATACTTTGGAATGAGGGGAGTGATGGAGGGAACAGGCACATGCTTGGCTTTTGTAGAAAGGGCCAAACAGTTTTCCAGAGGCTGCATCAACTTATATTTCCTCTGGTGGTGTAGGAGAAGGCCGGTTGCCAACACTTGGCGCTGACAACATGAAGTCTTTTTAATTTGATTGTTTCCAGGTGAATGTGCAGCGATGGTCATTGTGGCTTTAATTTCTCTATCCCCAGGGGCTACTGCAGTGGCGCTCCTCTCCCGTGCTTACGGGCCACTGTCGTTCACCTTTTCTGAAATGCCCATGCAGATCTTTTGCTTATTTGTTTTTCTGCAGGATTGTTAACCATTTTAGCAAGTTTCTCGCACTTGAAGGGAATACCTTATCAATATCTGAAGACTTTAAGAAAAAAAGGATGAAGGTCCTTGAGTGCAATGTTTATGACTAAGTAGTTGAGAATCTAAAGATGCGGACGTTGTCCCCTGTGTTAAAAATAATGGCAGAGTCTACACTCTGCTAGTCTTGACTGGCCAAGGGAGGAAATTTGGAAGCCAGTGCCTTACAGTGGACTGTCTTAAAGCAGGAAGTATGAGTCCCAGTGTTAAGGCTGTAAATGATTTACTGACGATGATGCCGTGTGAATATCTTTATGGATGTTAAAAGGCTGTAGGTACATTGATTTTTTTGTGGTCTGGCTTCATCGAATTCCCCCACGAGCCTCGTTATTTATGTGAGGTACGTTGTCAGATGCAAGGTTGTGTAACGTGGTTTCACAGACGCACTTGTGTTTCATTTGAAATTGAAGGTGATTATGTCGTGACGACTGACCTAAATTTTCATCAGAATTGTAAATGGAACTTTATTTGAGTAACTTTTCCACTTAATGAAATTTAAGTTAGAGTCTATGCGCACTCCCTATCAAGAAGATAAGTATTACACTCCTTTAATAGCTAATATAGGAAGGAGTAAATTATAGGAGAAAATAACATTTTGGTATTTCCTGGCTTTTTTTCCCCATGTCTAGAGCCATGCCCTCAAAACTAAAAATGTCTAAAGGTAATGTTTCTGTCAACCCCAAATAGCAGCAAGACGGGCAGCCCCTTTGAATTTTCTCAGCCAAGTTCTAAAGAGGTCGTGGTGTTTCTGAGGTCGAGATCACGGTCTTGAAGGATAAACTCACTTCTTCTCACGTCCTGTTGCGGCAGAAGTGATCTCACCATCTTTTGAGGTCCAGACCACGTTGCTTGTACTTTTCTTCAAGTGCTGGTTCATTTTTGCTCTTTACATCACTTGGCGTTGTACCTACATTCTTGATGTTCCTGCTTACTTGTTAATGTGCCTCCTGACTAGAGTGAAAGCTTCTTGCCGACGGAGGTCATACTGTATTTACTTATTTTACCCATCCAGTGCCCAGTACAGGCCTCAGAGCGTAAGCCCATGTTACACACTGAATGAGTTCATGAATCGGACATTCGATAACCCTTTCATGAAAATGTAAAGAAAAACTCAGAGTTTCTGTCGTGACTCATGGGTTAAGAACCCGACTCGTATCCATGAGGATGTGCGTTCAATCCTTGGCCTTGTTCAGTGGGTTAAGGAGCCGGTGTTGCTGTGAGCTGTGGCCATGGGTCATGGATGTGGCTCAGATCTGGCATTGCTGTGGCTGTGGCATAGGTCAGCAGTGCCGGGGCCAATGCCCTAAAAAGACAAAAAAAGTGAAGAAAAATTTAATCCTTGTCCGAGAGGTAATTATTTGCAAATATTTCGCTTGTCTTTTCCACATCACAATTTTCTTTTACCTTGGGAAATTTAAATTTTTTAATAGGGTGAATATCTTCTTCAACACATTACCTGATGGTGAAAGTTTATGCTTTCTGCATCCAAAGCTCTCTTAAAACATTTCCTTACTTGGCTGTTTTGGAAGTCTGGTCTGTAGTAGTTTTTATTCTTACATTTGCTTAATGAATTTGTTTTTATCCTTCATAAATAGGTTTTTATTAGGTGATTCGTTCTGGCTTCAGGGTAGTTAAACTCTGATTTGTTGGAGAGTTAGCTCAATAAAAGCAATAGATGAACTACTTTGAATTTATTTTCTTGGGCTGGAATGATGACAAAGCCAAATTTTTTCAATGCATCCCTTTAGAATACCTAGTATATATTTGGCACTACTGTGGACCCCATGGATTATAGCAGGGAAGGAAGTAGTCTTTGTCCACAGGAAAATTTCATTCTAATTGAAGAGCTATGTTACCAACAAAAAAAAGATAATACGATGTAAGTGAAAAGATAACACAATGTAAGATAAGAATCCCATAAGGCTGGAGTGTGATTTGGGCTGCGCTTTTATATGGATTTATTAGGGATGATTACTTATCCCCGAGGAGATGACCCAGTGACAGAGGCTCAGAATGGGAGAAACCCTTTATGTGAACATTAGGATGGAAATTACATAAGACAGGAGTTCCCGTCGTGGCGCAGTGGTTAACGAATCCGACTAGGAGCTATGAGGTTGCGGGTTCGATCCCTGGCCTCGCTCAGTGGGTTAAGGATCTGGCGTTGCTGGGAGCTGTGGTGTAGGTTACAGATGTGGCTTGGATCCCACGTTGCTGTGGCTGTGGTGTAGGCCGGTGGCTACAGGTCCAATTCAACCCCTAGCCTGGGAACTTCCATATGCTGCGCGCAGGTGCAGCCCTAGAAAAGGCAAAAAGACAAAAAAAAAAAAAAAAAAAATTATATCAGGCAGAGGCTTGGAATGAGAATAGACTTGGAGAGCCAGAAGGCTGGTGATGAGAGGAGAGTGGTAGGAGCTGAGCTTGGAGAGTGGGGGTCCCGTCATGTAGGGCCTTGCAGGCCACAGTGGAGACTGTTCTAAGGATGCTGGGAAGCTCCGAATTATTAAAGGAGTCACTTGGGCATCTCTGAAGAAGAAGAGAACATAGTGGGCAAGACTGGAAGGAAACCAGGAGATGACAAGTGATCCTGGGGAGAAATGAAGGGCACCACTTAGCTTAAATCCCCTTAAAAACAGCAGCCTGTGTGTAAATGAGGGCAGTTAAAACATAGGATGTGGTTTTCGGCCTGGGATCCTGGAAGCCGTTCCACATGCGTGTGTTATCTTGGCCCTGTGACTGCACCTACTGGGTTTGAAAAAGGTCTAATTCAGCCTATTATGGAACAGCCACCTATCTATGCCTTGAGGTGTTTTTGTGTAATGCACCAAGGGAAGGCTTCTGTATAATTTTCCAGCAGGATCGTCGGAAAACAAGACTGTTTGTTAGAGGAGGTGCTTTAGTGTTCCTTAAAGTGTGTTCCATAAAAATCTACTTAAATAATTACCATCATTAAAACTTTGCCTACTAATTGACACAATACTAAACAAAAATTTTTAAATTTGAGGTTGAAGGCTAAGCTGCTAAAACAAATGTACCAAGTGATACAGTGACTTAAAAATTTAAAAATGCATTGACTATCCAAAGATGAGAAGGTTCAGGAGTTCCCACTGTGGCGCCATGGGTTAAGACTCCCACAGCCGTGGCTCTGGTGCCAGCTAAGGCGTGGCTCTAGTCCCAGTCCGACAGGGTGGGTTAAAGGGTCCGATGTTGCTTTAGCGGAGCTCCCTGCAGCTGCTTAGATTTAGTTCCTGGCTCCAGAACTTCCTTACACTGCAGGTGGGACCATTAAAAAAAAAAGAGGAAGTTCAGTGTGGCATGATCCCGATGAAGTTTTATTGTGCCTTCGTCTGTGTTGTTGAGGCTGAGGCAAAGGCGCGTGTGTCCCAGCTCTTAGGATGGCAGAAGAGGACGCAGAGGATCAGACATGCTGGGATTTAAGCCTGAACTGAGAACGTCATCCTTGACTTTCCTGTAGATCCTGTTTGGTGATCCGTTTCAAGGAAGCCTGGAAAATGTAGTGTAACCGGATGGATTTTTATGGGCAATTAGGAGCTTCTACCACAAATACTTTTTCTTTTCAGGGGCAAAATAGATACCAGATTTTATTATGTATGTAATTGTGACCTATTAATGTCAATAAATAATTGACATTTTATTTGATAGAAAATAATTCTTCAAGGAGACAAATAATAATAATAGTTCAGGAATTATATAATTATAAGTACTGTAATTATATTACAGTTAGTGATTATTACACAATTATAATTAATAATAATAATTATTGCTCAGGAAGACAAATAATGCATCACTTTGCTGTGGAAGTAATGCAGTATTTGGGTCATGAAAGAAAGAAATATATGCCTCATACAACACAGGTGGCCTCCCTATAGGTGTCCCTGGAGTGTGGCAGGATTTAGAGCTGAACCTGACACAGTTAACGATGAAGGTAGGCACTGTGAAGACAAAACTGACTGGGCTTTGATGCCTAAGTTAGGCCAAGATGAATTAAATGGGAAACCAAATCGAAAGATGGCTGAAGAATAAAGCAGGTAGGCAAACAGTTGTTCAAGGAGGGACAGAGTCGAAAAAGAATTGGTAACCATTATTCTTTTGTCTGTTGACCAGCAGCTGCACCTGCTGTATAGTCAGGAACTTGAGGACAGCTGAGTACATAATCAACTTTCAGTTTCTGACCTTTAATAATAAATGTGTGAAACTCTGAGAGTATTTGACCTGACATAATTTTCATAGCAAGTAGGGGAAAAGCTAATTAACATAAATTGAAGGTATTGATTGGCTTAAGTGATGCAAATAAAGATATGAGGGTAGAATCATATTTCACATTTATGAAATGAGATAGTTTTCATATAACACTTTTTGGAATCCATAAGTTAGACCAGGGAAGTGATGCCGTTAACATTAGTGTAATGTGTTTGAGAGTTTTATGCTCCCTTTTTGTGCCATTTGTACTGGTTAAATAAAGTAAACTTTAATAAATCAATGCATGTTGCATTCAGTAGAATCGTTGTGAAGATTGAAGATCTTGGGGAAATTGTTCATTTTTTCGTGCTGTACTTGATTGAAGATGATTTTGTTTCCATTACAAAGCTGAATATGTTAACTTTACCATGTGTGGTTTTTATGAGAACTTTGATCTGCTTATGGATATTTATGATGTCTTCATGGCATATGTGATGACCTGCATTGCTCTGTTTCTTAGTTCCTAGTGTATGCGTTATATTTGTGACTTTTTCATTTTTTTAAAGGTAGGTATGGCTTCTGTTGTGAGGATGTTGATGCTGTTGGGAACAGACCCACCTGTGACAATGATCTCGTGTCCTTGTGCCACTCCTGGCGTATTTAGCAACTCTGCTGTGAGCCATTGGTATATATTGATTGACTTTTAGGATGTATGGACCCACACAACCATAAAGGTTAACGGAACACAGGCGAATTCTGCGAACTGTGGTTGGTGTCCCCGGAGTCGTCGTCATGGTTTATGCACTGTCTGTAAAAACGCTGGGAGTGTTTGTTTAATTTAAGCTTTGATTAAGTAATCAGTGCAGAATTGGTCTAAGTGTTGATGTCTTCTGCTTCTTTCATATTTGTCTTTCTTTATGAGAAAAAACCCAAAGAAACCATTTTTATTCTTCTCAAAATTGTGAGACATACAAACACTTCGTAAAGAAAAAGTATTCTTACATACTCTTTGTATTGACTTAAAAGTATCTTTGTTGTGCAGGTAAAGCTAGGTTTTAATATTCTCTCTTTACAGGATAAAAACAAGTCTACAAAGTCAATCGAGCTTAAATCGACAATATTAATTTTATATTTTGAGTGGTGTTGAGCTAAAACTGAATTTCTGCAGAGTGCTTATGATTTATTTGAGGGCTCTGTCCCTGGGTCCTTTGAGTTTGGCAGCATGACCCTGTGATTCCTAAAGCTTAAAAAAATGTTCTCCATGAGTCCTTTAGTGTGGTGTTTGTAGCATCCACATAATAATGGTTTTAAAGTGGTAACTTTGTTTCACATTTTGCATGTTGATTACTGCATAAACAAATATGAGGGGCCGTACTTACTGTTCTGGCCTTTATGTTCATTGAAAGAAAACAGCCAGATCTGGATGATCGACATACATTTGTATTGAATCGAGTGTTCATTAGTAGAGCATAGAGCATGGTAAATTCTCTACCTTTTCAAACATAAATTTGGAAAAATGTGTATATTAGCCACAGTATGTGGATTAAAAAAAATTCTGTATCAAGATATATCAATGCAAAATTGTGAAAAGGGACTTCTCTGATAAATTTCTGTTTTGTTTTATCTTGGTGGGTTATATTTTTAAAAATGTAATAAACTTGCTTCAGGCCTCTGCTTTCTCAGACAAATGCCATGAGGTTTTAGGACCTTTGGCAGAAACTGCCAAATGAGTAAAAGCAGGAGGAAGTCATTATTGCTTGCTCATTAACAGCTGCAGTGGAAAGACGTTAAGAGAGGGTGAAAAGTGGAAGCAGTCATTTATTATTCTTTTCTGTACACTTTCTCTCCTTTTTCTTACACACACTCTAGTCACTTCGTGAGTAAAATGGTAGGTAGGCATCAGTTCCGTTTTCTCTTCTTTTAGGCCTTGCGCTTCTCCTTGGTGAAGGCTCGTTTTCTGGCGGCAGAGGCCTGGCTGTTAAATAGAAGCACTATTTTACAATGAACAAGGCATTCAAGATGTGGTAAATTCTGATGATCTACTTGTAAATCACCGTATGTGGATATTAAAGAAATGGAAGAACAGATTCCTTATCAAGGCTCTGGGCACATGTGCACAGAGCAATGTAGGTGGGAACTGATTTTCTGTGAAATATAGGCTGAAAATCACATTAGTCTCAAAAGCAGCGGATCATTGAAGTTGTGGTTATTTTGAGCCTGAACTAAATGGATTAAACAATTCTCATTTCATTTCGCTTGTAAATACGTAGTCTTAAAATGACCCAATATTGATTGAAACCCACTTGTGAAGAGAATGGGAATGAGAAAAATGATTATTCGAAGTGACGTTTACTCTTTCATTTGGAGAAAATGATTGAGAAGAAATGTGTTAGCGAATGAGTTAGCGTGAGCCCACTGTCAGATAACTCTTGACAGAATTCCATTTTAAAGTATGGGATGTATAGTCTTCTTTGTTTTAGGTAGTAATAACACATTGTACTTTTTTTTTTTGGCTTTTTTGCCATTTCTTGGGCCGCTCCCGCGGCCTATGGAGGTTCCCAGGCTAGGGGTTGAATCGGACCTGTAGCCACCGGCCTACACCAGAGCCACAGCAACGCGGGATCCAAGCCGCATCTGCAACCTACACCACAGCTCTCGGCAACGCCAGATTGTTGACCCACTGAGCAATGGCAGGGACCGAACCTGCAACCTCATGTTTCCTAGTCGGATTCGTTAATCACTGAGCCATGACGGGAACTCCTACATTGTACTTTTGAATATGAATGGAACACTTTTGTCTTTGGAGGAAAGATTTCTCTTCTTTTGATAGCTTCACCCCCACTCCCTGCTATTGGAAGACTTCTCTCACAATTGAATGGGCTTACAGCATCATATTTAAATGAGAATTATCTCAATGTGTTATCCAATAAATAGTCACTGTCTTAACAAAGTTATATTTTGGAGTTCCCACTGTGGCTCAGTGGGTTAAGAACCCAGCATGGACACTATGGATTTGATATGGATTTGATCCCTTGCATAGCCCAGTGGGTGAAGAATCTGGCGTTGCTGTAAGCTGTGGTGTAGTTCGCAGATGTGGCTCGGATCCAGTGTTGCTATCGCTGTGGCAGAGGCTAGCAGCTGCAGCTCCAATTCAGCTTCTAGCTTGGGAACTTTCATATGGCCTGCCCTTAAAAAAAAAAAAAAAAAAAAAAAAAAAAAGTTACATTTCTAGAGCGCTCTCTGGTGGCCTAGCACTTAAGGATGTGGATTCGTCACTGCTGTGGCTCAGGTTACTGCTATGGCATGGGTTCAGTCTGTATGCCACAGGCAGCATATCTGGCCAAAAATGTTACATTTCTAGAAGTTGTTTGCATTAGATGGAAATATTTGCATTCCTGAAAGATTTCCTTTCAAAAACATAGTTTTAGTATTATTTCAGATCTTAAGCAATTTCAGTATAGCTGATTCTTTTCATAGGTGTTTATTTACCTGGATGCATAGTTGGCACATGGCCAAAAGAATAAACAGTTTCTTAGAGATAAATTTTTATTATTTGGTGACTCTCTATGTATATATAAGTGAAAAAAAAGTTCAGAAAACCCCAAACCATTTGTGTGTGTGATGTGTGTGTGTATAGATAGCATGTGATTAACTTGTTTGAAAATAGAGTGCAGATATTTTAGGTAATTATCTTATTCTATGGGGAATTCTGTATATTCTAAAGACTAGTCATTCATCCACAATTTTAGTCAACTCTTTCCTCAGATACAGTTGGTTTTTAAATTAGGTTTTCTGTGATTGCTTTGACCAGGGTTTGCAGGGTAACATAATTGCAGCTTAAAAACATGCTTTCTCTTACCTTCTCTTTGATACAGTTTCCTTTCATACGGCCCTGAGGTTGCCTCTGATGTTACCTTTTTACTCTGATTTGGGCACCGGCACTGACTTTGTCACGCAACGTGATAGTCTTGAGATGGACATACTGGCGATTTGGGAAGCAAGAGCTGACGAACTTCACAGAAGACAGTGTTTGATCCGTTTTGACGCATGTGTATATTTTGTGTTGCGGGCTTTTGGTCATGAAATTCTACTCACAGACTGCTTTTTTTTTTTTTTTTTCCCTTGTCTTTTTTGCCATTTCTTGGGCTGCTCCCGCGGCATATGGAGGTTCCCAGGCTAGGGGTTGAATTGGAGCTGTAGCCACCGGCCTGCACCACAGCCACAGCAATGTGAGATCCCAGCCGCGTCTGCCACCTACACCACCGCTCACAGCAATGCCAGATCCTTAACCCACTGAGCAAGGCCAGGGACCGAACCCGCAACCTCCTGGTTCCTAGTCGAATTCGTTAAGCACTGCACCATGACGGGACTCCCCAGACTGTTTTTGAAGATTTTTCCCAAATGAGTACATATTTTATTTAAAATTTTAAAATTATTTATGCTTGTACATTTTTATTTTACAATTCTAAAATTCAAAGTTTTTCCTTGTATATGCTATATTTGGTTTATATAGCAGTTATATAAGGTGTGTTTTATATATATGTATATATACATATAAACAAATATAGTATATACCATTTTACATTTTATATATCTATCTATCCATCTATCTATATATACCTGTTGTTGTAATTTCTTCTTTTATCATGTCCTGTGTATGTTATGATTTCTTGGACCCTGAATCTCCTTGAAGACTATATCGTCCTCATTTTTGCAGCTGCAGAATGGACACATAGCAGATACTGTATAAACTGAATCCATGGAGGATACTTAGATATTAAAGTTAACTTGAAATCAGTACTAAAATAATGATTAATTCATGTATCAGGTTGGAAGAAGCAAATGAATATATGCGTTTGTTTTGTGTCGTCAGGCTTCCTTCCTGGCTCGGTTATCCTCGTGTTGCTGGAGTAGCACCGACTGACCATAATTGTATGGGGTGTATATTGCCCTTGAAATCAAAACGAAAACCAGTTTTAGTGATGGGTGCCAGTCAGAAAACCATTACATCATTGACAAGTTAACACAGTTACAAAAACTATAGTTAAGATAATCTCAAAAAGGCGCAAAGGTGAATATGGATTGGGTGATTTAACTTTTTCTTCAGTTGAAAAACACTAGGTTTTACAAAATGCCATGTTAAAATATTTTTCCTTTGGATGATAATAGAAATTACACATCTACACTCACACAGCGATGATAGGATAAGAATGCAGTTGAGTAAAATAGGATCCATCCTCCTTCCCGTTGATAAATTTCCATCTGAAACCCAGTGAAAACAAGGTGAACCCTGGTGTAGCAATAATCAAATCGTCCTTTTCATTGGATCCGTAGAACTTGGAGTAATTATGAACGCTTAGGTGACTGGAATTTCTAGATCTTTCCTCTGATTGCTCACTGTTGCTGACACTTATTTTCAAAATGATTATTTTTGCATCTGAGGTAAGACTTGAGTATTCTGATCTGGGGTTTCCATATTAACCAACTCTAGATTTAATATTAACGAGGAATGTTTTTAATGAAACATTCTCAAATATTTTCACATGAAATCAATGTCCATTTTTTGCTATGAGCTAATGTTGTGTTTTTCATAGCATATTTATTAAGTCTTACCTGAAACATAGATTCCCATTTTCCCATTCATATATATTTCTCATATTATGTATTTTTACTTCAAAAGTTACCATGGAAATTTTTACTGGGGTAACATTTAGCCTCTAAAGTACTGACAAGTATTTTCTCGGTTGATTAGGTGAAACTTTTGTCTTCAGAACAGCTCTGGTTGTGATGAGCATGTTGAAACATTGAGGAGTAACTGTACCAACCGATTAACAAGGCCAAATGGGCACCATCTAGTGGTGATATAGACATAGTGCAGCCTAATTTGAAAAGAAAATTGTCTTAGTGGGTAACAGCTCAGATGCCTATAGGAGCCGGGCAGATAATACAAATGGAAGTCCGTGGGAGGAAAAAAATCAATTATTGGCATATATCACATCTCTGTGATTATGGAACAATGGTATGAGCACTTGATAAAATAAACAGGATGTAGAAGAAGGTATTTTAAACACAGAAAGGAAGGAAAAATGCAAGCTCTGTAATAGCCCTAAGGAATGGCCAATTCATGGCAAACTCAGCAGCTTATCATCAGGTTCAATTGATTGCTGTCATTCAAGAACACAGCTCTAGTGTTCCCAGACCTTCCCAGTTTTTCAAGAGAACCTGGAAATCTGAAACCTTCTAATTTTAGTATGTGGACTCATTTTTAAATTAAGGAGCAGTAGCACCCCAACTTAAATGCATCTTAGGGGGAGTTCCCTTTGTGGATCAGTAGGTTAAGGGTCCAACTTCTCTGTGAGGATTCAGGTTCGATCCCCAGCCTGGCTCAGTGGGTGAAGGTTAAGGATCTAGCATGGCCTCAAGCTGCAGTGTAGGTTGCATTTGCGGTTTGGATTTGGTGTTGCTGTGCCTATGGCGCAGGCCGGCAGCTGCAGTTCCAAGTCGACCCCTGGCCTGGGAACGTCCATATGACACAGGTGTGGCCCCATCTTGGGGCCACTTTGAGCCCTTGTGAGCTCTTTCTTTCAAAAAACATCTTGAATTTATTGATTTCGTTTCTTTCAGAGGACAAAACAATTTGGATGTCTTCTAGCAGCATTGTGAAATCATTCTGCATTATCAAGTGGCTGCATCCTTGCTAGATTGAGTCTTGGTGGAAGATTCTTTTCATTGCCCACTATGTAAGATGCCAAGGCTGTAGCTATAAATAGGACAGACTCTTGTCACTGGTCTCTCCCAGTGCTGTGTCTTAAATGGGACACCTGGTAATGTGATCACAGAGCGTGGCCACTTTCTGCAGGGATTATACACACCGAGATGTTTGGATATGTGACCTTCAGTGTTTGTCTTGGTTCTTGAGCTCTGTATAGAATTTAAGTTGATGATTTATGTTACGTTGATTTATTTTTCGTGTAGCTTTCTGCTGAGCAACTTGGGGTTCTTAAAAAGATACCACTAAATCAGGCCTGGCAATTTAGGGCAGGATAAAACACAGAGGTGGTTGTTTGTTACTTTCTGTCTTTCCCCAGAGCCCTTGACCTTGACCGCATCTTTCTGCATCTGCACAGAGGAAGTGAATAGAGAGAAAAAGGAAGAAGGACCAGGATTCAGACTCCTTTGAACTTGTTCACAAAGTGGGAGAGGCCGAGGGGAATGAAAGGAACCACAAATAGCGGTGTGGCCTCGTTCCTTCTCTCAGGCCTCCTCCGTTCATCATCCCTTTCAGAGGCCGGCCATGCCCCGTCCATTTGCCCGCTGGCTTCCTCCAGGCCCTTTAGCTGTCCGACCTGATCCATGGCCACTTTCTCACTTGTTGTTTCTGTTTCTGCATCCCTGGTCTCTGTTCTGTTCCTCAGTCACGTCACACGTGATCGCCCTTATGCCACCAGGCTGGTGTTCTTTCTGCCTGAAATAGTAACTCGCAGGTACTCGCTTAGTTTCGACGTCCCACTTGTCATTCCTGAAGTCTCCCTTTCTTCGTGAGGTCCAGCTTGCTCGTCTCATTGAGAATTATGTCCCTTGCCCTCTCAATCCCCTCTATTTTACTCTACTCCTCATCAAATAGCAGTGAATATATTTCACTGTAATACATAATTTGCGTATTATGTTTGTAACCTATTCTCTGCTAAAATATAAGTACGTGGAGAATAGAGATTTCTGTCTTGTTTACTGAGGTCTCAGAAAACTGTGTGTGATGTATAGAAACCCTTTATATATTTTTGAATGAAAGAATATTGAACTTCTTCTTTCTCTCTCTCTCTTTTTTTTTTTTTGGCCAGGCCTGCAGCATGCAAAAGTTCCCAGACCAGGGCGCCAACCCAAGCCTTAGCAATGATAATGCCAGGAGTGGCACTCTGAATGTTAAATTTCTTCTGTAGGTCTGGGCATATTTCCCACACGCTGCTGTAATTGCCCACAGAAAGGTTTCTTGCAGCAGATTACATCATGTATAGGCTTATGACCTATTTTTTGGTTACAAGAAATTGCAAAAAAATACACGTGAAAAGGAAAGAGACATTTGTATGTTTGGTCCCCAGAACACGTTAAAAGTAAAAAGTTGATGTGCATGCTCTCCGTATAGTGGGCAGTCACTTTGTATGGATAATTAGTATTGAAAACAATGATAAAGCAAAGGTAATTGGTTTAAAGCAGTGGAATGGCAAAGACTATGGGGCAAAAGGCCTGCGATGGATCCTGGTTACGCCATTTGCTAGCTCAGTGACCTCAGTTTAGCTATTTATTACCTTATCTTAAAAATAGAAATGGTAATAGAATCTGTCTTCATTAACTTAGGATTGCATAATGATATGCTTTCCGTCTTAATCCATACTTTTCCCTCCAACAGTTAACCCAGCATATATATCTAAATTTGCAATTGTTTTATTTTTCTGCTCACTTGATAGATTCTCCCTTTAGCATCAAAGCCTGTGTTGTGTGTGTGTGTATACAGGTTTTGCTTTTTTAGGGCCATACCTGCGGCATCTGGAAGTTCCCAGGCTAGGGGTTGAATCAGCGTTGCAGCTGCTGGCCACAGCCACAGCCATGCCATATCTAAGCCACATTTGCAGCCTACATCACAGCTCATGGCAACACCAAGATCCTTAACCAACTGAGCGAGGCCTGGGATTGAACTCCCCCAGCCTCATGGACACTAGTCGGGTTTGTTCCCACTGAGCCACAGTGGGAACTCGCTGTATCTTTGTGTTTGGATGTTGTATTCCCAACTCTAAACACAATGGCGCATGGTGGTTGCCCAGTACATGTGTCATTGAGTGATTAATTCAGCATGTGTAAGCCGTGAAGTTCACACGGCATAAAAGCAAGTTGGTTTGTAAGCAGTTGTTATAGGATGGGTGTCTGTCGTTACTGTCACCATCTGACCTCTTAGCATCATTGTCAAATATCTATCACTCAGACTCCTTTAATTTACTGCCAAGGGGCTGACCATCTTCTGGCCCTGAGTAGAAGTTCAGTGAACTAACACAGGAGACACTGAGCGGATCTATGATCTCTTTCTAGGTCTCCAGGCTGGCTGGTGTTCTGGTCAAGCATGGCGTCAGCAAGGGGGACACTGTGGTCATTTACATGCCCATGATCCCTCAGGCAATGTACACCATGCTGGCCTGTGCCAGGATAGGCGCCATCCACAGCCTCATATTTGGGGGATTCGCATCCAAAGAACTAAGCAGCCGCATTGATCACGCAAAGGTAAGGAAGAGCTCTATCTGAAGGCGTAAGTAGCAGCTACGTCAAGTACAGCCATGTGTATCCAAGAGCGATCTGTACTCAGGAGATCCTGCTGTTGAAGGGGGTTAAAGTTGACTTTGTGTTTGGCATACTCTGTTAACCAAAATCTTATCTTTTTGAGTTTGTCCTATATGTGAAAGACATCTTCCTAGATGCTGTGAGGCACATGACATATAAGGTGCATGCCTTTCAAGTTAGCTTTGTGTGTATAAGACATTTAAGAAAAACAATACATGAATAACCATGTATTCATTCAACATATATTTATTCAGCTTCCACTCTATGTCTGGTATTGTCCTTGGAACTGGTTAATAAACGACACTTAACACAGGGCCTGGCATATAGAGGATTGACCTTTAGAGCTGTACAAGCCCAGGATGAGACATTCTTCACAAGGAAGGGAGCTGATAGACACTGAGCGTCCCCTGAGTGCCAGGTGTAGAGTGAGGTTTTGCATATCTGACTTCATCTGGTAATAGATCAGTTATTAGAACAAGGAAGCTGCTTTGTGCACTAACTGGCTGGATTCTTTTTTCTTTTTTCTTTTTCTCTCTCTCTTTCTCTCTTTTGAAAAACATGTTGCGTTGGTGCTTATGAAGGGAAATCTAGGGGGAAATAGCAGTCACTGATCTGCACATCAGTGGGTGGTTGGGGACTGCTCTGAGAAAGTTTTTTAGCTGCAGACATCAACTCTGTTTGGGCCAAGGTATGGTATGTATTGTTTCATTTAAAAAATATTTTCTGCAGTGTGGAGAAAGTTATAAACATATATACATTTATATGAAGAATTTATAAATCTAATGCTGTACCATTGGCGTTTTCACTCATCACACACACAGGCACAGGCACATGTGTCTGCAGATACACAGACATGTCAAGCCTTGCGAAGGATTTCGACAATAGATGTACATCCTTCTGGGCAGAACCATTGAGTAGGTCAAATTGAAGGTGAGAAGATGGAGATTGAGGTATATAGTTGAGATATTTGGACAGAAGTAATAGGTGAAAATGGATGATTTTGATGTCATGATTTTCAACTAAATAGGTGAAGGAAAGGTTTTATTTTAACAGATGAAATTGGGAAAAATGTGTTCTAACAGATCAGTTGAGGTGGAATAAAACCTCCAATAGAAGGTTGTTAATAGAAATGTGAAAGGGGTTATTTTCTCGAGGAAGAGTCTAGTTTCGACTTTATTAAATTATTCAACTTTTGATATATTCAATATGTGTTTTTAATTTTATGTGTAACTTTCATTTATGCGGAATTCTAATCTTGGGGAATGTTATCTAGAGTTATTGTTGTAAGTATTACAGGTGTTAAAATGTGAATTATATTCAAATGTCTGACCTTTAAAAATGTAATAAAAAGATTCCAAGACTTACTTTTTCAATTCTTTCCTTTTTTTTTTCTTTTTTTTTTTTTTTTCTCCTTTTAGAAGGCAGCTTGATACAGTGGAAAGAGACAGGGTCTGAAATCATGCAGAACTGGCCCTCTTTCTGTTTCCTCCGCTCGTAACCTGGGGCACGCTATGCAGCTGCACTGAGCCTCAGCTCCATGAATGTTAAATGATATTAAAAAGCAGAAAGTGCTATATATGCATATATTTGGCATAATATAAGCCTTCCCCGATGAGACATGTTGTAACCAGAAACCAAAGCTCAGGCACAGACGCACTATCTTGGATTGATTATCTGTCTCCTGAATTATTTATTATCTGTCTCCTTTGCTTTGGATTTCTCCATGAAGAAACAGTGTGCTTAAAAGAGTAAAGACATGCTTGTTTTGCAAATTAATGAGAGTTCTACTTCAGTGCCACAAATGTTTATTGAGAGCTTATGGTATGGCAAGTGCTGTACCAGCCAATGGAGACAGGGAGGTCCTGGGGTCCAGATTTGGCCCTGGAGAGCTTTCTGTGCAGTGAAGGGGGTGACGGAACACGTTGACTCTAGTTGGGCATCTGAGGCCTGCCCAGGATCTACCAAGGAGTCTTTTGAATACAGCACCTGCGCATATCTTGAAGAATGACCAGCAAGTTGTCAGGTAAAGAAGAGTGCCAGGTGTGTCTTAATGAAAGGGGCAGGTTCAGGCTCTCGGGGGCCTGAAATTTAAGTGATCTGCAGGCCCGTTTAAGAAAAATGTGACAAAATTGCAAATGCACATTTGGTGGAAATGAGTAGGCATTTAGAACAAGAGAAGAATCATAGACGTTGTTATTAGAGATTCAGGTCTCTTCCTTCTGAGGTCTTTAGACCTTTAAGCAGAGATGCTTACATGGAAAGCCTTGGAAATCCTTCCTGATAGCAACCAGGCTGGGTCTTACCCCCTAAAAGATGCTACAGCTTCAGCAACAACTAGATGTTACTCAGGCCTCTGCAAGTGAGGGGGCCCTAGGCTTCCTTTTCACTGGTTCCTGGCAAATGCACATCTACCGGCTTAATGAAATTCTTTGGAAAGTAATTTTTAAACAGCTCATATTTATTATCCAAAAATATCATTGTGTAATTCCAAACAGGTAAGTGAGATTTGTGAGGAAGTTGTGAGGTCTATAACATTTAAAACTAGTTTTTTCGGAGGTCCCATTGTGGTGTAGTGGAAACAAATCTGACTAGCATTCATGGGGATGGGGGTTTGATTCCTGGCCTTGCTCAGTGGGTCGGGGATCCTGCGTGGCTGTGGCTGTGGCTGGCATCTGTAGCTCCAGTTCGACTCCTAGCCTGGGAACTTTCATGTGCCACAGGTGTGCCCCTCCCCACCCGCACCCCCCAAAAATAGTTTTTTGGTTTTTAGGACATTTATTCAATAGAGAACAGATCATTCAAACCTTTTTTTTTTTTTTTTTTTTTTTTTTAAGGGCTACACCCGTGGCATATGGAGGTTTCCAGGCTAGGGGTCCAATCAGAGCTACAGCTGCCAGCCTATGCCACAGCCACAGCAATGCCAGATCCCAGCCACGTCTGTGACCTACAGCACAGCTCAGGGCAACACCAGATCCTTAACCCACTGAGTGAGTCCAGGGGTCAAACCTGCAACCTCATGGTTCCTAGTCGGATTCGTTTCCACTGCTCCATGATGGGAACTCCTGCAAACATTTCTTTAGATATGTGACATTGCCGGCCTGCACCTGATGTCGTGTGATTAATTAGGATGATTAAGATTTCTCAATTATTTACTTATTTATTTTTCATTGTAGCCCAAGGTGGTTGTTACAGCGTCATTTGGCATTGAACCTGGAAGGAAGGTAGAATACATGCCAATTCTAGAAGAAGCGATGAGAATAGGACAACACAAGCCAGACAAAGTGCTCATTTATAATCGTCCAAATATGGTAATGTGAATACTGAGCTTGGGTCTTGCTTATGGTGATGTGGTAAGGACGACTCTTGCTGACTATTTGGAAGGAACACTTGATTTATCAACTATTAAATATACTTCCTGAATGTCGCTATTTTTGGCAAAAGGAATATTTTCTGTCTTTACAAAAAATAACTTGAAACAAAAGATTGAAACATAGAACTATCTGTAATATTCATGAATTGGATTCAGTGGATTCAACGTATAATGAGTTGGATTATACATTGGATTCAGTGTAAAATCTATTGCGTCCTTTATTAATTTACATAATAATAATAATACAGTTGACCAAATGCAGGGGTTAGGGACACTTGCCACCTGGGAAGTCAGAAATCTTAAAACTTTTTATTCCCCCATAAACTTAACCGATAGCCTGTTGTTGACTGGAAGCCTTATCCATAACATAACCAGCCAATTATCACATGTTTTGTGTGGTCGGTGTATTATAGATTGTATTCCTACAGTGAAGTAAGCTAGAAAAAAGAAAATGTTATTAAAATCATGAGGAGGAGAAAATACGTTTACAGGACTGAACCGTATTTATTCATATCGTAAGTCTACGGCATCTGTTTACAAAATGAATCATCCATCAGTCCTTCCATCATCATTGCCTCACATGATGCAAACACTGCAGAGGTTCTGTGTTTTACTAACATAGCCATTAACTAACGCATTATTAATTTAATATTCATTATCATTCACCTTATGTCTATGTAAAGATACACTGGTATCTACATGTGTGCATTCATAACATAACTTATTCTAATTTTTTTGATATTTCTAGGCAGTGTGGTTCATTTTTGAGTTTTTCAAATTGCCACAAATCTCCAAAAATATTTCCAGTACATTTATTGGAAAAAAATCTGTGTATAAATGAACTCTTACTCTTCAAACCCCTGTTGTTCAAGGGTGAGCTGTCCTAAAAAGCATGTCGGTGTGATTTTTAAGACACCTTATTCATCGGTGATTTTCAAAGTCTTCCTAATGATTTTATGAGTAAGGCATTACTCCCATTTTAAGGAAGAGGAATCCAATAAAAAGAGAGATAAAGCAACTGTCTTGCTAGTGTCAGGTCATGTTCTGAATGCCTACACTTGACTGTATCCTTTATCTCTCAGCTGCCCAGCCTCATGGCAAGATGTGGCTCATTTGCATGTAAAATGTCTTTTAAAAATTCTAGGAAAGGTATTTGGGCTGGAAATAAATACTATGTTCAGGAAAACAAAATAGGAATGGTCTAAACAGATAAATTATTCCGTGACCCATGAATGAAGAGAAAGTGATATTCTATATCACTGACTCTATTGTATGATGCTTTTCTAGTAAGTGTGCCCGATTGCTCACTTGATTTTTACATCCATGCAGTTATTTATAGTGGGACCAACTTGGGTTTCTAGCAGATGAGTTTTTTGCAGAAGGAGAATTGCAAGTGTGCAAAGAATTGTGTATCATTTTGTGGAGCTCTTGAGAGGTTGGACGTTGAAGATGTTAAAATGACAAGGTATAAGAGCAGAGAGCATTACAGCTGTGTCATTTTGATTACCACCCAGCAATTGCCATTAAATCCCTGTGTAGAGCTGCAGTGGTCTGTGGGTCATGAACTGCAGCACTCAATGATTTTAATGTTTTTACTGTCTTGAAGAAGAATTTTAAGTTTCTTTCAGATGACCTCTAGCATATTTTTAAAAAAGGTTTGTTGCAGTCCAATCAGGGACTTCAAAGTCAGCAATAAGGAAGGCTTCCATAAGGGATGATTAGAGGAAGGGTAGGAACACACAGACACACAAGCTTTTATGCGAGCATGTGTGTGCTGGTCACACACAGAAGAATGCACAGAGAATTTATCAAGAACTTATGCTGGGCCCAGTGTTAAGTCCGTTCACATACTCCTCATTTAACTGAGACATTCTTGTGAACCAATGAAGTTGCTGTTACGGGTCCGCCTTACAGATAAACTGAGTCCTGGCCAGGTCACAGCCCAAAGACACAGCTAATGAGCGGGGGAGCCAAGATTTGAACTCAGTTTAAGGCTTTTCACCAACAAGCTGTATGTTATTTTCTTTTCCTTTATACGCCCCCTGGGTATGGATACAAATGTTTCCTATTCAGATCTTTCCAAGCAAAGAATCTTCTTTCTCTTCTTAATAGGAGGAGATCCATGCTCCGCTTTCCCCTCCCATGTCTAGCTGCCCTTCTGTCCCTCTTGGTTTTGCTTGAAACCCTTCCCTCTGTCCTGACTTATCTTTATTTTAAATGCTATCTCTTGTCCTTCATATCTGACCTGCTGTTGAGGCGGTAATTAAGCCCAGTGGATTGGCTTTGCTTTGGGTTTATAGAGACACAAATTATGAGGCTCAGTGTTGCATCTCATTAAGCAGATTGCATTTTTGCCAGAGCAGATAAAAACCTGGCTGCCATGCCTAAGCCTCAGGCAAGCAGTGACTGCATCACCAGCAGGGGCAGGTCCATCAGTCACCCCTGGTGCTCCCCCCAAGACTGCCTTTTAAGGAACAGGAAGAGAGCAAACATTTCTCCCATATTAGTCAATGACATAGGTGGAGGAAAACGAGTAGCTTTTTATGTATGTCGCATTTGCTCATTAATTTCAAAACTGATTTTGTTCTTGAAAAAAGCAAAAGTACATTACCGCTTCACCCCTGAAACTGATTTAATAGTCTCTCATTTGGAAAAAATGGCCACAGTATGGCTCCTAAATGGCCCTTGTATAAAGAGAAATTTTAATGAGTTAGTTGAGATTTCATTGTGATGACAGTTGTTCAAAAGTAACATGGATGATCAAAAATAGTGGTTTATCAGGTTAATAGTGAACATACATTTACAGAAACAAAAACGTCTGTTAAGCTCTGACTATCGATGAAAACATGCCTGCATCACGTTGAATTTTTTTTTTTAATTAAAAATTTTTTTTTTTTGGCCATACCCACGGCATGTGGAAGTTCCTGGGTCAGGGATTGAACCAGTGCCACTGTAGTAACCAGAGCTGCAGCAGTGATACCACCAGGTCCTTAACCTGCTGAGCCACCAGGGAACTCCACATTGAATCTCTTAAGGCTCACCCTAGATATGAATAAAATGTTTTCTTTTGTAAGTTCAGTTGAAGCCAGTGTCAAACTTTGGATTTTTTTTTTTTTATGAACTTTTAACTTAGGATTTTGAGATACTGAGTTCTAAGTCTGATATTTAGTGATACATAGGCCTAGATTTCAGTCAGATGCTCCAACTAATACAGATTTAGCTGCTCTCCAGTGTTCTTCTGGCTTATGCTCATTGCATATTCCTATTTTTTTGCTCTGTAGGAGACGGTTCCCTTGGCTTCAGGGCGTGACCTCGATTGGGATGAAGAGATGGCAAAAGCACAGTCGCAAGATTGTGTTCCTGTTCTTTCTGAACATCCACTGTATATTCTGTACACATCTGGAACCACAGGGTTGCCAAAGGTATGCACTCTTTTAGGGATAGTCATATTGGCAGATTATTTTTGCACCAAGAATATTTGATTTCTGACTGAAAGTATTTGCAGACCTTACCTTGAGTTTTCAACTTAGGTCGTTCGTATCTTAAGAAATGTGTCTAAATGTAGAAAAAATCATTATATTTAATGTCAAACACTTTGTTCCTGTTTCTTTCAAAATCTTCGCAGATGTCAGCATTATTCAATTACTTTAGTAAGCCTTTAAAATTCATATATATTTGAGTGAAGAGGAGTTGGTTTAATAGAATTTTATGAAATGTATTTTAAATGAAATATTTTCATTTTTTGAATTGAGGTATAACTTTCATACCGTGTGAAACTGATTTCTGATTTAGGGGAATTCAGTTCATTGTTATCAATGCAAGTTTGAGAATTGGCCTAGACAGTTCGAACAACAGGCAGTTTATCCAGAGTATTGACCCATTTGATTTGAAGCACTGAAGATGCTCAAGATTTTTAAGTCTTCTTACCATGAAAGGTATTTTCACAAAGCAGAGTTAAAAGTCAGTGCTCCTGAACGGGTCAGGTACCAGAAAAATACCATTTGCCTGCTATGTTCAAATACTAGTGTTTCTCTATATAACTTCATAAAGGCTTATGATATCATCTTCCTATCCATCTTTATTAAGGAGTTCAATATTTTTTAAATGTTGGAAGTTTAGTGAGCAAAGGGACTTTCACAGTCACTAGACTCCTATAGAGCATTGCTCTCTATCATTATTAGATCTTTGTAGCGTCAGAATTCTGAAACATAACCACTATTTTTATAGTAGTGATTCTGTTAGTTTAGATTTTTACAAAGGAAAATTAAAATGTTTCATATGAAATTCACTTGCTTATGAAAAAGAAAACATTTGGTGGGGGATTATATTCACTCTGAGTCCATAGACCATGTTTTATTACATTTTGGTCTACCATTGTGTCTTGTATGTAGTTGGCACTCACATTTTTGTTGCGTGCATAAATAAATTAATGCCTATACATGAAGTTATTTGTGTCATTGTAGAATCAAAGCCCCATGATTTTTTTTTTTTAACAACTCTGGTCATCTGAAAAATAAGATTTCTTCTACTTAGGATTCTAATATTTGTTTAAGCAGTCCAGGTGACCTTCTGGATGCAATCCTTACCTTCCATTTTTTGCAGTTGTGCATTATGCATCAGCCGCATAGAGTCCAGTGGAATGTTTTGGTAAAATAAAGGGGGACTTAGCAAGTTATAATCCAATATAAAAGTATCAACATGAGAGGAAACCACTGACCCTGAAAACATAGTATAACCTAACCAAACTAAAAAAAAAAAAAAAAAAAATCGCTTTAGATCCTTAAAAGCCCAAAAGGATTTTATAAAAACCTTTGTGACTTTAAATCACTCTCAAATTCACTGTGGCCTCGACGGAGATGCATTTGAGAGGGCAGAGGAAGAAAGCATCATCAACTCAAAACTGATTCAGCCAGTGTGGTAGAGACAAAATAAAAGTAATATCCAGAGCATTTAATATAAAAAGGGGTGGTTCCAAATAAGGAAGCGTCTTGGCTATTCCAGGTTTTCTCTGGGTCCAGAAGTTCTTTTCAAGATTCCTAGATGCCCAAATCGAAGATCACTCGACATTTCAGTCATCCTCATTTTCCTTCTAATAGACCGTCCTGAAGATGAGCTGTTTCTGTAGGTTGGAGAAGGCTTTACTTGTTCCAAGAGTTCTGTTCACAATCGATTGAGCTTAATTCAGTATGTATTCCTAAGTGTTCATGAGGGGTTCAAAGAGATTAAAAATATGAATCAACTGCACTCCCTTCAGTGAAGTAAAGTTGAAATATATATGAACACAGGCAGGGCAAGGTAGACTGGGATCCTTGCCTAAAGGTCAATGCGACTTCTCTTTTCCTGAAAAGATAAGATTGAATGATGTCTGAAGGATGAAATTCCAGTAATTCAACAAATATTACTGAGCAGCCAAATATGTGTTTGGCTTCCTTTTTAGAAGTTTGACATTCTATGGCTGGACACAGGCGCTGAACCACTAAAGAGCCCTGTAATACGAGATGTATGAGGAAGAAGAGTGAAGCAAGGTCAAGGTGATGGAAAGAGCGCGAGGGCTGTTTTCTCAGGGTGATAGCGGGGAAAGCTCTTGACAGGGTGACATGTGAAGCATGACTAGAACTTCATAGAGTGACATTTTGGAAAAGAGGGCATTCTGGGCAGATTGGGTCAACTGCAGGAAAGCAGGAGTGTGTAAGGACGGTTCCAGGATGGCTAGTGCATTTGCTGCAAAGAAAGAAATGGCCAGATATATAGGCAAGGGCCAGTTGCTTAAAATTGAGCCAGGAAATTTAGGATATATTTGGTATGTAAGGCATGGAAAACATGAATGCTTCTTAAGAAAGAGAGCAACATATGAAGGACAGTAACCCTTGCAAAATTGGGAAGGTAGGCAGCTACACACAGTGGATGCAAGGAGATTAGTTTTCAAGCTGCGTTTCATTTAGGACTTAGGACAGCTGACTTACTAGGGAGCACTCAGATTTGGTTCAAGGATGGGAGAAAGGCAGAGGAGAAGTCCAGATTTTGAACCTGAGAACATAGGAGGGTGGTTACGAATAGATACTGAACCAGAAACACAGGAGAATGGCTTGGAGCTGGGAAAAGGGGGCGTTTTTGGACCTAGTGAGTGTGATGTGCCTTTGGGGCCTTAACATGGGGATGCCCGGCCAGCAGGTGGAAGTGAAAATCTGGATTCAAGAGTACATCTGAGTGTTGAGGTAGATCTTGGGGCACGGAGGTCATCACGTGTAGATACCGTGTTTAAATCATGGGAGCAAGTACATTTTGCAAAGGCGGATGTGCCAAATGGCATGACAAGTAGTCATTTCTCAAGGTCTTTCAGCAATATCTCCCTTAGTCCTCCAGTGGACTTTAGAACTTTAATTGCATTGAAATTACACATTGCCAGCAAATCTTTATGTCCCTCATTTTGTTCTACCTTTATGTTTGTTATTTTTTATTTACTTCTCTTCATTACATTGCATGTTCTCTGAGGTCTTAGAATATATTTCATATGTCTCTGAATCCACGCTGGCACTAACCTTACAATTGCGTCATGGTGGAGCCTCAGAATATTTGTTAAATAACCTCCTCCTTTTCCCATTAGCTCCCAGAGGCCTCTTTATTCATGATATTCTCATGTCATTTTTGGTCGGTATAATCAGGATTAATATGGTTCAAATTTTAACTCTGGGAATCCCAGAGTAGAAGTACAAGACAGATGAGCACACCTGCATTTCCAAAGCATTTAAATACAAATTTCTTGTCATCATATAGTTTGTTTACTTGATCTTTGATCTTCAGGAGGAAAAATAATATTGTGAATTTATGCAAATATTGTGGTTAAAAATGCTTATTTCCCAAAGGTACATATAAGACACACAATGCAGTCTGTTCTCTGGTTAGAATTTGGAGATATATTTAGGGCATATTTGCATCTCTGCATCTGCCAGCTCTGGATTTGTCAGATTTCTATGTGACAGGTTAATCTGTTCACTGCTGCAAATATTCCAGCCACCACGTCTGAGCTGCTTTGCATATATTTCTGTCTTGTGGGCTCATACCCTGTTTGGTTTGGGTGCTTGTTTTCAAGAACTTCAGTGACCTACACAACAGAAGAATCCCTCATCTGGATAGGGTGCTCTTTTGGGTGTGGGAGATGGAGTGTTGGTCGTATTTATCTTCTTCCAATTCGCTATCATTCACGGGAAAAAAAAAAAAAAAAAAACCCAAAGCAAAGAATTGGAAAGGAAGGCATGACAAGAGGTGGTAGATACAGGCCTTTTGTCCTCATGCGAGTTTATATAACTTACGTGAACTTTTATTCCTACATGTCAGGTGACTTATTCATATTCCATACCCTAGAAAAAATTACAGAAGTGAAAAAAACACAAAAATCTGAGGACTTTTTTTTTTAATTTCTGGCACAATTCTTGCTGACCTTGCTGCACCTTTGCCCCTTATCCCACAGTTGTTCAGATCAATAAAAAATTATACTGCAGCTCAAGTATCCTACACAGAGGCAGCTTCGGAGTCAATGGAAAGCCTGCAGCAAGAGATTCTATGTTTGATGAACTACCCGAAATGGACTCATTCCATTCCTACTAATATGATACAGTCACTTCTGCATTTCAAGGGTTTCTCTTGAACAAAGAGGAATATTTTATTTTATTTTATTTTTTGTCTTATTACCTTTTCTAGGGCCGCTCCCACGGCATATGGAGGTTCCCAGGCTAGGGGTCTAATGGGAGCTGTAGCCACTGGCCTATACCAGAGCCACAGCAACGCAGGATCCGAGCTGCATCTGTGACCTACACCACAGCTCATGGCAACGCCGAATCCCTAACCCACTGAGCAAGGCCAGGGATCGAACCCGCAACCTCATGGTTCCCAGTCAGATTCGTTAACCACTGCGCCACCACAGGAACTCCAAGAGGAATATTTTTAAAATTTACTGTTTTCATACATGGGCTTATTCACTCACATGTTTACTTATTTAATCAACAAATGTATGAAATGCCTATTCCATGCCTAGGACCCAAAGGCATGCTGAGGGCACCCAGGGTGGTGGAGGAGACGCAGCAGCCGTGGGCATTGTTGGTGCTCAGAGGAGGTTTGCGGGGCCTGGGGCTGCGCGAGGGGCGAGGCACAGACACGCCTTGGGCAGCGTTTTGAAGAGGAGGCACATCCACAGTGTTGCTCAGCACTTGGTGACACAGTAGGTCAACCAGGTCCAGAAAAGGGGTGGAGGTTTATCCTGGGAAGAGGGGACATCCTCTGAGAGCAAGAACGTTACTGATGTGTTGGACGTGCCTTATATCTTCAACTCACTGGCTCCCACTTGTCGTTTGGTGATGGGTTTCTTCTCTTTAGAGAAACACTTTATTTCCCCTTTCTTCCTGTTATGCTTTTTCTTAGTTTGTCAAACTCAAAGTAAGTAGAAACGCAGATACACACAAAGCACAGGCGTGTGTGTCCACATGTACACAGAGACACGTGCACATTTATATTTACGTTATGTGTTAATATAGATTTTATGTATGTTAATAGGCAAGTTTACATGCGTCTTCATTACAGAGTTGGGTCATTGAGGGGCTCAACTCAGGAAGTATGTTTTGTCAGCGACTCTATCTTGACTTTCTCACCTGTGTATTTTGAGATTTGCCATTCTGACTTTTAATAGATCGATTTTCAAAATTTCAGATAAGACTCCCAAACATTTGATCTTACCACACACCTCAGTCTTTCTTCCCCTTTTCCTATACCTCGTGCTCCTCCAACTGTGTTTTTCTTAAAGTTTGGCGGCCAAACTATCGACTTCATACTGGCATGTTTGCTGTTTAACCCGAATGGCCCCATTTATAATATTCCGTGGCTTTCCTTGTCTTCAAAGGCAGCTCATTAAACTGGAAATCATAAAGAACCGTCTGCGAAAACTAGCCTCCCATTCCTGCGTGATGAATAATTAGCCTTTCGTTTCACTTGTATGGACTGAATGTTTTAAATATCCATATACATTAAAAGTGGTTTTCTTATTACTTGATGAATTTTATTACATTTATAGATGTACAGCAGTCATCACAGCCACACTTTACAGCGTGTCCATCACAATTTTCTTTCTTATTTCCGAGACAATGTTTGCTTTCATGGGCACTGAGTACTATTCCCACCTGGATATCTTTCAGTTTCTCTAGAAGACTTTTAAGTATTATGGCTGCTCCTACAAAAAGCCAGAAGAGCATACTGCCAGGTTAGAGGACTTCTCTGAAAATATATTAGGTCATCTAATGTCTCTACCTTTAAGGTATATAGGATTTAAGGACATAAAATAACAGGTTCAAGAGTAAAATGCAGATGCTTGCGTTTTAGGGATAAGCACTGATGTTCAATAAGTATTTTTACCTCGTAATCTTTCACATATACCTTAAAAAACCATTTTTTTCTGATTAATTTTCTAGACCTAGAATATATTGATCTTTTTTTTTTTCAAGCATGGTTTATGTGTTTTCAGAGGCCGAATAGGATTTATCTTTTGCATTTCTTAAGTTCAAAAATGCTTTATCATCATAATTTTAGCCATATATTAATAATATAATAAAGAAACTTTTTAAAACTATCCATTTTTTTTACTCTTGAACTTCTTGTAAAAGATCCGCATGGAGGTTATGAAATTAAGCAGTTTTTTCTACTTCATAACCAAATATCTAGAACACTGAAAACTGTCATCTGAATATTTTGGAGGCAAGACCCAATTCATATCAAGTCGAGATTAATAGAAAAATGATGGCTGAGAAAGATTTTTATTCTCATTCTTAAAAACATAAAACTAAGTAGATATCAAAGATCCGTGAAAAACAGACATGGCTTTTGTGTTTCTTTTAGTTCCATTTTGGTTGTTTTTAGTGAGACTCTTTGACAGGAACCTGTAATAAATTTGACTTTTTGTCTTTTGTGTGGTATTAGCACAAGGAAGATAAAACATAATTGCTAGAATTAAGGATGTAATTTTGTTGATAAGATGTTGAGTTTTAGCCTGTATAATTTTAAACCCCTTTTCATTCATGATCTCATTTTTAAGGCTAATAATTTTTGGGGGGAGTCAGATGGATTTAAGCATTCTCCATTTTACAGACAAAGCAACACGTGAGAAGCAAACAGGAATTTGATACCCTGGCCTTTAAATTATCTTCTGCGTTTCACAAGTGAATTTCTACCCAGTTGTGTCCTCCTTGGCCTTTTATTCATTTTTTTTTTCACTTCCACTTGATTAATTTTACCCTCTGTACCATTTAATCTAAAAGTTTACCCAGTCCTGATGATATTTAGAATTATTGATAATAATGACCTCTAAATGCAGGGACAGGCAGGTGGAGAGAAATTCCAAAATATCAGGTGAAACCATGGATAGCATTACCACAGTCTACCGTAGTATACGGAGTGTACTGTCTATTTAAAAAAAAAAAAAAATTGACATTTTATCCTCTAGCAATTAAGTAAAAATTTTTTAGAAAAGAGCCAGTTGATTAATAGTGAATTCATCAGGGTATTGAACTACAGGAAAATACCTTCTCAATAGGACAAATGAATTAGCAAAATACGCGTGAGACGGTACAGCGTATACCGGATAAAGAGCTGCTCCGTTTACAAGGGAGGATGCCTGTGTGAGATTTCCTGGCAGGGGCTTAGAATTGTTAATACTCCCAAGGTGATCAAAAGAGCCAGCTGCACGCCAACCATGTCACACAGCCTAGAAATTAGCTATCAAATGCCAACAAAGCTGTGTGGTGTTTGCCAGGAGACCAGGTGTTGCTGCTGGTAGATAAAATGTATTTCGCAGCTTGATGTCTATGTTTTATTAGTGTTACCTGAGGGGAGCAGCAATTTTAGGGACAAAGAGAAAGTCAGTGTCTTTTCCATTCTCCTGGTTCATATATGTGTGTTACAGTCGCGGACGTGTGCCCAAGGGGCGCAACTAGTTGCACATTCATTAATTAGGACCACGTGTGCCCTTTTAGGTAAAATAATTGTTTTCTTCGCAGAGCAATTATAGTTGCTCTACTAAGAGATGCTTGAAAATACCTGAGTGAAATGTAACATATTTCCTAGCAAGCATTCACGGTCTACGTCTGAATATTCATATCATTGTCTTTTTGAGCCAGTGGTGATTGATTTTTTATAGTGAAGCAGTGAATTAAATTAATTATTAAATTTACCATCAGTTCTTTTTTACGATGACTCTTATGCTCAGTTTCAAATACTAGTCTTGTGTTAGCATTGCGTGTGTTCCCTGGCAAGGGTAGCTGCTAGAAACTGATTCCCGGAAGCTGTGTGCAGTGGTATAAGAATCCCTGCTTTTGCCCCAAATGCAGTGTAAAGAAACTCTGGCAGCCTTAAATCCACCTCCTCAGGATTGGTTCTTCAGAGTTCCAGGGTTCATCACGAAAGAGGTGCTGAGACAAGATGGGGTGCAGTCAGGGTGGTACGGCTGTAGACAGGAGTTGCTCAGCTCTGATACTGGGGTAGCATGACCCCCCCCAGGGGAGTATCGTGATTAGAATCCAGTTAAAATATGACTGGTTTCCTTAAGAATCCTATTATTATTTAATAATATTAAGGAGTAAGCATCCTTATGGTAGTCTGTATCTTAGGCACACAGCTACCTTTGATCTTTCTGTGCACTTAATTTTGAGAGTTTTCATTTTGTTCGAGAAATATATGTAATGTTGATAGATGTTCTGGCAAAATGTGATGTTGATAATTTGTTACCACTGGAAGGATTGTCTATTGCATGTGTGTCTCTGAAATCAAGTTTCCTTTAGAAGGTCCAGCAAGTTCTCTTTAGAAGGTCTTTCTTTAGAAGGTCGGTCCTGTAAATAGAGTGATATGGACAAATTATTCTGTGTTTATGACTGGAGGATCCAAAGAAATAATGCTTCAGATAAAATTATCTGAAAGCCAAAGTAATTTATAGCCTATGCAATATGAAATACTCTAAATAGGAACTTTTCTTAAGCGGATACTATGAAAACAAGAGAATGTCTTTTTTTTTTTTTTGGTCTTTTTAGGGCTGCACTCATGGCCTATGGAGGTTCCCAGGCTAGAGGTCTAATTGGAGCTGCAGCTGCCGGCCTACGCCACAGCCATGGCGGTGCCAGACCCGAGGTGTGTCTGTGACCTACACCACAGCGCACGGCAGCGCTCTATCCCCAACCCACTGACTGAGCCTAGGGATCGAACCCACATCCTCATGGATCCTACTCAGGTTCGTTAACCACTGAGCCTCAGTGGGAACTCTCAACAGAGGATCTTCCAACACGCTGTTTATGGATAGTAACTTCGCCTTTCCCCCCTTTAGGGTGTGGTGCGGCCCACTGGGGGCTATGCTGTGATGCTCAACTGGACAATGTCTTCTATCTATGGGCTTAAACCTGGAGAGGTGAGCGTGGTCTTAAATTCGCATTACCTGACAGCTCTCTGACTGGGATTATGCATTTTATTATTTTTTTTCATCCTCTAGGTGTGGTGGGCAGCTTCTGACTTAGGCTGGGTTGTCGGACATTCCTATATCTGTTATGGACCTCTTATACATGGGAACACAACGGTTTTATATGAGGTAATAAAATTAATACCACATATACATAATATTTATTTTACCGAAAGTTTTTGAAAAGCCTTCTTAAGTAGGATCAGAAAAATTTGGATGAGGGCAGGGGACATTTTAATATGTTCTTCCGATTAAAAACACGATTTCATAAGAGAAGAGAGAGAAAAAATAAACAACTATTTGAATTATATTGAACAGAGCCATCAGATTATATTCTGAAAAGCACCCACTAATAAGCTTGATGTCTGTCCCTTTTCAGAAAATGTTATTGGACTGAAACTGTTTTAGAATCTTAGAAAACAGTCATGATAAGACCAACAACAGAGAATCATCCTTTTGTGTTCTTACAGGATTAATGGATTTCAAATATATGGTTTCTTGATTTTTAGGTATTTTTGGTAGTTTCTGATAATTGTTATATCTATAAAAAGAGAGAATCAGAGTGATGAGATTCATAGCTGAATAAATAACTCCCTTAAGATTCTGTTGCATGGATTAATGTTGCCCAGCAATAATATTTTGTGTGTATGTATTAGAAAATTCTACTCTTATGCCTATTCTATTTAATTTTAGCAAATGCCTTGGAAGAATGCTTAAAACACATACCTTTCAGATTTATAGGATATCAGACTTTGAGAGGGGCAACAAGACAGTAGTTTGTTAAATCACACAAAATAATCTTGGACTTTTGGGGCAAGACAATGCAAGTTGAGAAACTATGTAAATCTTTACAGTCTTACATTTATGTTAAAAATAACTGCAGAAATGAAGTAAAGGGCACTTGAGGTGGTTGCAGTTTATGTGGTTGAATCCCTGTGTATTATTATTGTCCCTAGTTCAAACATGAATGGTTGGTAGGATTACCTTAAAAAATTACTCACCATATGAAATAGTATGATCTCATTTTATTTTTTCACATTTGGAAATTTTTGTTCAGTTTAATAAGGAGGACAAAAAACATTAATTTATTAGAAAGAATCTGGATGAAAGGGAGGAGGATGAAAATGTCACACAAAGAGATGAAGGAATTGTGCAAGGTTAGTCTAAATAATATATTTAGTGTGCAAAATATATTTTGATAAATATCTTTTGATATTTAAGGAGTTGCCACATATAAAGGGAGTAGTGTAATAATACGGAATCCCAGAGACTTATATTTTGGAATAATCAGGGAAAATTTAACTGTCCATTAGTAGAATAGGCAGCTTCCCTGGGCGAGGGCGAGAGGTGGGGTGGATGGGGAGCTTGGGGTTAATGGATGCAAACTATTGCTTTTGGAATGGATGAGCAGTGAGATCCTGCTGTGTAGCACTGGGAACTGTGTCTAGTTACTCATGATGGAGCCTGATAATGTGAGAAAAAAGAATGTATACATGATGTGTAACTGGGTCCCCATGCTGTACAGTGGAAACAAAAATTGTGTTGGCAAAATAACAATAAAAAAATAATAAAAAATAAAGTTAAAAAAAGAATAGACAGCTTCTCAAATAAAGGACTCTTTCACTTAAAGTCTCTTGATATCAAGCAAGGATTCTGAAGACAGGAATTTTATATGTGGAGTGTGGCTAGTATATAATTTCACAATTCTTTACCATCTTAAATATCTGCAACTCAGTGATTCTGAAAACAGGGACTATTTTTGAATCTTTGTGGAAGTTTCCTAGTTCCAGTCACCATTTAAAGACATTAGTGTCCCTTCATTTTTAGCAGGCTGGTTTTCTGTCCCTGCATACTCAAGAGATGATAAGGTAGTTTTTGGAACAAGTATTAAACCATCATGCAGTACTCCACATTTTTTTTTTACACTATGCCTTTGTCCTTTGTAGACTTAACATGCATTGTGGTGTTTGTAATAATTAGAACATAAAATAATCTTGACAGGTTTGTTTCATATCAAAGTCTTTGCAATAGAATAAGTGTTTTTATTAAAATAATAATTCCCTGAGTTCCTGCTGTCGTGCAGTGGGTTAAGAATCCGATTGCAGTGACTCAGCTCACTACAGAGATGCTGGTTTGATCCCTGCCCTGGCACAGTAGGTCGAAGGATCTGGTGTTGCCTCAGCTGTGATGTAGGTTGCAGCTTCCGCTCAGATTCAGTCCCTGGTCCAAGAATTTCCATGTGCCATGGGTGCAGCTGTAGGGAAAAAAAAATTCCCCTTGAGGTAAACAAAATAAGCCTCAGCGCTGAATTCTTATACTGAGTTGTGATGTTGCTGACATAATGTGACAAAGCCCCAGGTGCTATTACACTGATGAGTATCAATCTGCCTTTAGAACTGAAGTGTATATAAGTTTTATGTATATCCCTTTGGCCTTTTATTATTTCTTAAGTTTATTTAAAAGATGAATTAGTTGTTCCCATGGTGGCTCAGTGGAAATGAATCTGACTAGCATCCATGAGGACCCAGGTTTGATGCCTGGCCTCGCTCAGTGGGTTGAGGCTCTGGTGTTGCCGTGAGCTCTGTGTGGGTCACAGGCGTGGCTCCGATCCCGAGTTGCTCTATAGCCGTGATGTAGACTGGCAGCTACAGCTCTGATTTGACCCCTGGCCTGGGAACGTGCATATGCCGCAGGTGCCGCCCTAAAAAAGACAACAAAGCAAAGATGATTTTAACACCACGAAAGTGGCTCCGTCGTTCTCCTTTATCCGGGGATGATGTGCTCAAGAACAACATGAATGCTTGATGCACATTTAGTGCACAGAAGATTTTTGTTTTTCGCCTTTTAACTATTGTACTCTGGTTTCTTTCGTACAGGTTGTAAGCATTCTCAAGTCTCTCTAATCACAAGACGGAACCTTCCAGACTTTTGCACATTCCTAGCTATGCCATCTGTATTTTCTTCTCCACTAAACTCCTTGAAAAGAAGAATGCCCTTCCCATACTGTCTGATCGCTATGTTCTTCCCATTGCTCTTCGTTCCACCGAAGGCCAGTTTCTCTCCACATCGCTTCGTAAAGCTGCTGTATCGAGGCCAGCAGGGACGTCGTAAGTGCCAGCGTCAGAGGGCCTCCTTCAGTTGGAGTCTTGTCTCTCTTTCAGTGGCATCCGCCCTGCCGAGGGTTCCTTGAAGAAAATGCTGCTCTGGCCTTCCCTGTCCTTTGGCTCTTGTTCAGCGGTGTCTCTTGCCTGACATGCCTTCCCCTCTGTCCTTCCTTGTCTGCTTCCTGCCACCTGTCCTTGCAGACGGAGGAGGTGAAAGCATCGCGGGGAACGTTCCTCACCGTCTCGGGCTGTGCTCGGTTCCCCTCTCTGTGGCTCCACTGCTTCCCGAGCGTGTGTCTGGCGGGGAGCTGAGCCCACGGTCCTGAAATCGTGCCCAGGGAAGTGGGAGCGCCTCAAAAACCAGCCTCAGCACGAGGACGGGCCGCGCTCAGCCCTCCCCAGTGCCCATGGGCGGCTTCTGTTCTCCTCCCTCGCTGGCAGCTTGTCTTCCTTCTTCCTTTCTTGGTCCCTTTCTTTTTGGTTCTCAACATTGGGGATTAGTAGCGTCTTGTTCTTAGCCTGCTTTTCTCATCTGCTTATGATTCCTGGATAATCTGTCTCATTTCTTACAATTCCCTGTGAATCTACAGTTAGGTCATACCAAATTTTAATTAAAAAGGAACACAAGAAGGCTTTAAAGAACTTCTCTCAAAGAACGTAATTCAGACTCATTTCCACGATACGGAGTCATCGGCCCTTTTCCTGCCTCTAAAGTCTTGTCTCTTACTCCTGGCCTCTGCTTCAGCTTCCTACCCAACAAACACTCCAGTCGGATGGGCACTTACATGAAGAGAGCTGCTGCTGCTTCAGTTATGTCCTCTGCTCAAATTCCATTGTTGTTCTGATCAGGTAGCAAAGTGGGTTTTTTTTTTTTTTTTCTTAAGGGATCAACTTAAATTTTGTCTCCTAGTATTTTCTTCGCCTTCCCCAGCTGATTGAAGTTCTTTTTACTTTCATTATACCATCTAGAGCTCTTTGATGTTGTCAGGTCAGGGCTGTGATGCTGTAAACTCTGAAGCCAGGGCATGTTTGTTATTTCCGTACCCTCAGGACCCAGCACAGTGCCTTCCAGAAAGTGGGTAAATGATTTTTATGTAAATGAACCATTTCTAAGAGGATTAGTTGACAACCTGAACATGCACAATGCAGGGGAAAAACTTGCTTGTTTGATTGATTAATTAAAACAAAACTAAAATATGAAAGAGTCCTGACCACGAGGTCAGCAAGTGAAAAAATATTTATTAACCTCCACAAAATAATTGTCCTTCTTGTGTCCCAATTTTAGTTGACTTACCAAGTTACCATACAGTATTATTTTATTTTAGTGTTATTAGAATTTTTTTATTTAGGAAACTAAAATCTCCCGTTGAATAATTAAAAAGTACATTCTTTATATAGTGAACAGAATTATTTAGCAAATTGTTCATATACTTCTCATAGGATTACCTTTTCTAAAGAGAAATAAAATCATATACAGTTTAGTTGATCAGTTTTATTTTCATTCCCAATGAATTATAACATTTCAAAGCTGTATTATGAAGTAGACAGTGAATTGGTGTCTGTGGTGATATTTTTCCTTAATGACACATTTGAACAAAAATTGATGTTCTGAAGGATTAGGAGTTTGTAGTGCATCATGTACGCAGATTGTCTAGAGGGCAATCACCAGTTCCTTAAACATTTCTCTTTTTACTGAATGCAAATGGTTCATGATATCTTATGAGTGAATCCCTTTTTTCTCAGCAAAGATAAAAAAGTTATATTCTGGGATTTAAGACACATCTTAATTACACCGGTTGGGGGAAAAGAAAAGACCTTGAAAATGGTTATAACTAAGCTGGATATTCAGTTTAACTTTGAGGTACGTAAGTGTTACCTGCTTATAATGTTTCATATATATATATATATATAATATGTATATTTTATTTTATTTTATTTTTTAATTTTTAAGGCTGCACCTGAGGCATATGGAAGTTCCCAGGCTAGGGACTGAATCAGAGCTGTAGCTGCTGGCCTATAGCCACAGCCACAGCAACGTGGGATCTGGGCCTTGTCTGCGACCTACACCACGGCTCACGGCAACCCCAGAGCCTTAACCCACTGAGCGAGGCCAGGGATCAAACCTGCATCCTCGTGGATACTAGTCGGATTCCTTTCCACTGAGCCACGGTGGGAACTCCTATAATGAGTATTTAAATAAGGTTTCATTTTCCTCCTTCGAGGACAGAGAGCCTCTATCTGCAGGATAAAAACCTGCAAATTCTGGTTGTCTGCTTTGGTTGTAACTTCCTGATAATTACCAAATTGTTAACACTTTCTTGTTTCTTTCACTAAAATAAACAACAACCAACAAAACAAAACAAAACCCCGTAAACGCTCTTGATTCCCTTATCCCTTGGCAGTTGCTACACTTCTATCTTTGAAGGTTTGCCTGCACCTGGTCACTCCGTTTTCTAACCTAGAACTTAGTCGGCTCTCCTCCCTCACCAGTCAGCTGCTGTCATCATCTTTTCATACTAACAGCTTTGGATGATGGCTCTTTTTTCAAATGCCGAAAGCACATTGTTAGTCTCGGTTGTACATGGCTTTTCAACATGAGAAAGTGTTGCCGGTTCACTCTGTCTTAATCATTAATCCCTGTCTTTCTTAGGTACAACATGCTCCTGTTGTTCCAAAGGTAGTCTCTGCCCATGTGTGCTCCAGAAATTTGCCTCTGAGGTGTCTGAATTATATTCCTCTTCTTGAGAGCACAGACAAGTGCTCAGGAAAGTCCTGCTTGATCTGTCAAGGTCAACTCTTTGAAGTCTTTCTGAAGCACCTTGGGTTTTTCCTTCCCAAAGTGGCTTGTGTCACCGTTGCCATTTTCCATTAGTTTACAGGTTCCTTTGGTTTCTTGGCCGCTCTCTGCTCTAAACGCTGAGAGGGCAGGAATCATGTTAGTGTTTGCTCACCATCAAGTCTCAGCTCATGGCCTCATTCTTGACACAGACTTGGTGCTCAACAGATATTTGTTAAATAATGCCTGAATGAAGATACCAGGAAAAACCGTTTACTTACAAGTAAAAAAAAGTTTCCCTAAGAGAGGAAAAAGTAATTCTAATTTTCTTTCTTCCCAGATTACTTCATGAACAACTTAAGGGATACACTGCATTTTTGTTCATCGACCAGGACATATTTAATGTATGCAATTCTGGAAACCAAATCAGACTGACCCATTAAAATATGCAAACCAGTTTTGAATAATTTAGTCCTTATTTTTGAGAGGAAGAAAGCAAATAGTGCCTTTGAGAAATTTATTTTCTTAATGGTGTGCTGATTAAAACAGACCCATTCTCAACAGGCTGTGGGCAGGGATATATTTGATAAAGTAGTTTTGCCAAAGACTTTAATATAGGAACTTTAGTGTATAAATGATTTTAGCAGCCTGGCACATGTGCGCAGGCAGATGGGGGGGAGGGGTGTGTGTGTGTGTGTGTGTGTATAACTGGTGGTTGTACTCATATGTTTTCTGGTCTCTTTCTTCTGTTTCCTGTTTGCCCCATTTTTTAAACAGCCCCACCCAACCTTTCTTCTGAAGGGCAAGCAAATCCTCCCTGGGCCTTTCTCCTTTCCTTGGCGTGAGTGCTCATGTACAAATGTGTATCTTGTGTATACATTTTATTTGCATAGTGCAGTGGAATCCTGACCTTCCAAATGCATTTACTGAAGAAAGGGTTTATTCTAAAATAGTGAAAAAATTTGTGTTTGAGAGGAAGAGTAGCAGTTAAGACTCCTGTGGTATGATTCCTGAAACTTCCATGTATTGTTCGGTGTCAGACAAGTTGCTTAACGGTTCTCGGCTTCGGTTTTCTCATCTATAAATATCACTTTTGATGTCCTTTGCTTACATGGCATTAAATTGGTTAATCCATTAAAAGCCCTTAGGATGGTTGCCGTGGTGTAACAGTAAAATAAATGCTGGATATTATAAGCTACTGTTAGCATTCAAAACTATGAATTTATTCTTTCCTAGGATAAAATTTTACAGTATAAACACCAACCATTCATTCTCATGCAATCCAGTTATTGTAATGCTTGAGGTTCCAGATACTCTGCACGTCTTCTTTCAAAATCGGTTTGTCCTCACAACTCTGAAGCAGTCATCAGAACACGAGAGGTGGCTCCCTTTGGAGCCCATTAATTCTCTTCTAAGCACCAGGCCAAGGCAGCAGCACGCAGGGATGTGTGGAGGCTGCTCCCCCACCTTTGAAGAAGGAGCAGCCCGTGTGGAAAATAAGCCAGTGGTCTCTCCCCCCAAGGACATGTCCTTTCAGAGTAGAACCTGTGAGTGCAATTAGGGTGGCCTTAAAGTCTTTCATCTGCAAATAATGTAGCACATTCGGTGGCTCATCATCCTCCAAACACTTACAACCCTTCAGCGTCTGTGTTTTGATGGGCTTTAGCATGACTAGCTTTTAAATGCATGGGTGTCTTTGAAGACTTCGGAGTCTTCAGCTTGATCATCTCTTACTGCATGCTCTTTTCCTGAATTCCTAAGAGGAAAGGTTTAGATACCCCTGTTTTTCTTTCTCTGCAGCATGATTCGTGTGGAAATGAGCTCATGCTCTCCTTTATTTGTGTAAAAGTCAAGTAAGGTAATGTATGTGAAATTAGTGTGAAGGCTTCAAAGAAATATTATACATCTATGTATGTATAACATGTATAAAATGATGGGCTATGCATTATAGATCTGTGTCAAATATGAGACATTCCTGTCACTCTATATACATGCATCAAAACGTTAAGCCATTTTCCGGTGTGAAAGTCTCAGGTTTGAGACTGAGAAGCTGAGCCTCCTTGAACTGCTCTGCATTGGTTTTGCACTGAATACTCCCGGCGAATCATCCCCAGGGCTTCCTCAGTGCCCGTGGCATCTCTTTGCAGCCCTGGCTCTGTCATCTCCCTGAAGACATCCTGTAATGTGTTTTCCACACACGGATGTTCTGAGTTCTTCGCCCCTCCTGGGCCTCTTTTTGACAATGGAATTATCACTTGCATACCTAGAGTTTTCTTCTCTTTGCAAGAAATTTGCATGTTCACCCATGTTCGCCTGTTTTCTTTATTGATTATCCCCTTTGCAGGGACAGAGCTTTGCTTCTTTCAAGCAGAGTATGTGACTTCTTTTAAGACTAGTAGCTGCAATGGTGCTAACCAATGCACTCCGTAGGCACAGATCAGAGCCTTAGTTCTCTTTTTCCTCATAAGATGGCAAGTTATTTCCTTTTTCTAAACCTAGCGTAACAGCAGTGTACCTTTGTGTATGTATGGAATGAGAAAAATGATGACTCAGTTATTATTCTGATTCAGGCTGTAGAATTTTATCTTCTCAGTTGGAAAAGATTGTAAAGCTGATGCCAGCATCCTTTAGGTTTACCACATGACTAGTTGTCCACAGATTTTAATTTTAGAGTTTATTTTTCTCTGTGTGTGCCTGTGTTTTACTTTAGAGCAAGCAAGTGCAGCTACTGCCATGGCTCCGTCACCAGTATTTATCAGTGCTTCTTGTGAGCTCGGCATCTTGCTTAGGGTTGATAGGGAAACCGAGAAAGTATCAGATGCACTCCTTGAACTGAAAACAGTAACAATATAGTCAGAGAATTAAGACTGATGTAAAGGACAGGAGGCAAACAAATGGAAGGCCCTACCCAAGACATTTCTTATAGTGTGTAGAAAATATGAAAAAAGTTCTAGAATTACATTGAATCGTGAATACTCTGCATTAAATTCTTGCACCTATTTTGATGCAGTTTTCTGATAATGAAACTAAATGAGGATCAAAGAAATGAATTAAGTTGCCTTAGGTCACATAGCTTGTAAATGACAGAGTTTGGATTCCACTCTGGCTCAAAACTGTCTACCAGTCCCTTAAGGGAAGTTTAGGACCAGAGTAGACGGGAAAGGCTTTGTGGATCAGACAGTACAAGTAATAATAAAAGCTACCATGAATTGAGTGTTGAGTGATAGGAACTCTCTTAAGCTGTTTATGTGTAAGGTTGTAATTAATTCTCTCCATAAACCCGTGGGGTAAATACTTTGTATCCTTATTTACAACTGTAGAAACATAGTGTCATTGAATAACTTTCCCAGTGGCACACAAGTGATGGAGCAAGGATTTGAAACAAGGTGTTCTGGCTCCAAAGGCAGTGTTCTCTCCTCATAATTTTGACACAAACAGTTGAGAAACTGTTGAGGTTCTCACAAACTAAATGGCTAGAACCAGGGTATCAGTGATCCGAACATTAAGGAGAAGGCAGGATATAAGGTGTCAGGTGGATTTTGTATGACAGAGGAGGTGAAAAAAGGAAGTTGGAAATTTGATGTCTTCAGCCAGGACAACTGAAATAATGGCAGTTATCAACCGAGTTACTACAGTAGGTGCAAGAGCTATTGTGGGGGAGGAAACCGTACTTTTAGTTTGGGTAATGTTGAGTTTTAAGGTATAATATCGGGAAGTCAGGTTTGAAGCTTAGAAACTTTCAGAGCTAGAGACGTAGAAGAATTAATTTGTCCCTAGAGTGATCAAGACAGGCAGAACGGTTAAGGTTGAGAAAGGAAGGCAATATAAACAGGGTGAGAAACGAGAGAGGCGGTGGAAGGAGCAGAAAAGCAGCGTCTTGAAGACCAGTAGGGGGTTCGTTTCCCAGAAGATGGGGGATCAGCAGAGCTGAGTGCGAGCGAGAAGGCTGGAAGGACAAAAGCTCCAGAGAGCTTTGGCGATGGGAGTGGGGTTAGTCACCCTTATGAGAGAGGGCTCACAGGAAGGTTTGTATGTGCATTTTGTTTTTGAACATGGGGCAGTGTGAGCATGTTTGATGGTTGTATTTGTTAAATTATTGGATGATATGGAGGAGGCAGACTTTGTACAGCCTCAGACTGAACTGTAATATACCTTGTGGAATGGCCACACTGTCTGGGCAGACGTCTGCTAATAGTAAAGCGAGAAGCCCTTTGCTGTCTCTGTTTGCCGCAGTCTCACTGCTCACTGGGATGGAAGGAAACCTGGACATGTCCCCCTAGGACGGGATAACAGGTGACTGCTCAAGGGCGTGTGGGAATGCAGAGGTGAACGCGGTCCTGCTAGAGGCCTTGTCCTTCCAGCTCTCCTAGTGATAAACGCTCTTTCTGGCTGCTGAGAACGGTAAATACGGTAAATACGTCAGAGCCCCTCATTGGCTCAGCCCTGGGTCTGCAGAATTAGCAGTTCCAGTGCTCTGCTTCATCTACTTGGCAGGAATACCTTTGGAGGGAAGCATCTTTCTGGCACTTCTATGACCTCGTTGGAAGCAATGGTTTGTTCACTGGGCTCGGATCATCCCAGGTCCCAATAGGGTCGGCTCTCAGAGCTGGGAGGAGGCAGGGGAAGAACCAAACCAAACGTGATAGGTCTGTTTTGAAGTTTTTTTCAACTCTGTTGAGGTGTAATTGATGAAAAAAATTGATGTTTGAAGTGAACCTCACTTGATACGTATGTACATTATGAAAGGGTGCCTCCCATGTTAATCAGCACGTGCGTCACCTCACATGTTAACCTTTTTTCCGTGGGAATGTTTAAGTCATACTCCTTCAGCGCATTTCAAGGATGTGGTACAGTGTTTCCAACTGCAGTGCCTACGTTGCACTTACTCATCACGTAGCTGAACATTGGCACAGAAGGCACAGGTCTCGATGGAGTTAGAGACGAACAGACACACCTTACTATAACCTGGGAGAAGGCTTCCTTTTTCAGGCCGGAGGCTAGGGCCTGTCTTTCTGAGCTGAAGAGAGGAAGGGACTCAAGCCCGAGGAATCGCAGCTCTATGGCATCTACCGCAGGAGGGAGCAAAGGGATTGTCAAAACGACAAGTGTGTAGACAGCCTCAATTTGAGCCCTGTGAGATTGCTGGTGCGTGACTGGTTCGAACTTAGAAGAAGGGCAAATTCTTATAATAGAAGAGGAAAGAAGCCAGGTTGGTTGGGGCTCTCTGGCCACCAAGTTTGGTTTTTGAAACTCTTTGTAGCCCTTGGGTCGAAGTGGATTAAAAGGCAGCCACTTTTAGGGAGACTTAAGCCCGCGGAGGAGAAAATGAGATGTTAGGATGTGACCTGTCCACCTGCCCTCTCGTTTCATTCAAGTTCTTTCTCAGAGAAAACAGGAACTCTTTGAAGAGATTTTACCTGGAAACCTAGGTATATATGTAGAAACCTTCTGGTTATGAAAGGGACTTCCGCATCTGATAAAAACAATTGACTTCCCTTCCTAGGAAAATAGACATACACACATTTAAAAATTTGGAATATTTATGAAGCCCTGCCCTGAAAGTCCAGTCAGTAACCGGTAATATAAAAGACAAAGATATAATCCTTTTAAGCAGGGGTACAATCACAGTAAAATTTCTTAAACATTTTTTTGTTTGTTTTTTTTAATGGCTGCACCTGTGGCATATGGCAATTCCTGGGCCAGGGATTGAGTCCAAAATGCAGCTGTGACAACGCTGGATCCTTTTAACCAACTGCGCCCAGCTGGGGCTTGAACCCATGCCTCTGCAGTGACCCAAGCCACTGCAATCAGACTCGTTACCCACTGTGCCACAGCCAGAACTCCCAGAGAAAAAAATTCAAACTAAAACTTAATTTTCAGAGGCCTCTGGTCTGCACAGAAAGGGCTGCTGGGCTGGGGCTAATTCTTCCATCTTTGGAGAGAAGGCAGTTGTACTCAAGGTGCTAGTTCTTACAAATCAAGGTATGTATGTATATATAGATAGGTAGATAGGTATCTCCAGTCTGGAGACTAGTGTGTAGATCAAGGCATAAAGAATCTGGAGCAATGAGGCATTTCTTCCTAGTTGTTTTCTCAGTAAATGGGCTCCTGTAATCAGCTTTCGGTAATCAGTATATTCTTTTTACCAGAACTTGGAGTGCCGCATTTATTTATAACATATAGAAAAAAGCCTCAGAGTTTAGTGTTAAATTCTAGGCTTTTCCACCAAGGTGACCAGGCAGGTGGATATTAGAAAATAGCTTCACTCTGAGTACTGCTTACTCTCTAAGGTCTAGACATTGGCTATGGGTCAGAGTTACTCTGGGGCCATATGAAGCATAGCAATGCCCAGCCCCGCCATGAGGCTGGTTAGATCCGACCCTCAGGGGAGTGGAGGCCAGGCATTGGCACTGGTACTTTCTAAAGCATTCCAAGACTCCTAGTGAACATTTAGGGTTGACAGTCACTGGTTTAGGGTACAATGAGGTGGTGACAGGGACAAGATGAAGGAAAGAAAGCAGGATGATGGCGAGACCCGTAAGACCGGGGCTGAGGTTCTTAATAGGGCAGTTATTCCACCTGACTTTAAGCCCGCAGTACTGTTTTCAAAATTGATACCAGATAATGTAAGTTATCAAGAGAAGAACGTTAGGGAAGAAAAAGCCCCTTTGTAAAAAGCGCTTAGGCACTCAGTGCCTATTTCAAAACTCACCAAAGGGTAAAAAGTGCAAATTTCACTGTCCCCTGTTCCCAGCTGTCCAATTTCTTTCACTTGAAAGCAATCAGTCTCTTGGGTACGATGACTTATTCATGCATAAGCAGTGTCTTTTTTCCTATACAAACAGCATTGTACAAAGGGTATGCACACTCTTCTACATTTTGCTTTTTCCTCCAAATGATACACCCTGGAGAGTTGCTTATATTTTAACAAGTCTCAAGTTCAGATGTTGCATCCCTTGATACAGGCGCCTGGCATTTAGAGGGAGCTCAACACATGCTCTAATGCCAGTGTCATCACTCTTCCAAAGTAAATAAGCCGACACTGCACCTGTCTGCTGAAATGAGATTCAGGACTAGTCTCTAAGGGATTTTGCTGCCTTCACCTTAGAACTGCAGTAGAAACCCGCTTTGGTGACACTCTCAGAAGTAGTGTTCAAAAAGAGGCTAAATGTATTCTGAATCCTGCCACAAAAAGAAGCAAAAATTCCAGTTGACTCAAAATTTTAGGTCACAATTAGAAAAATGACAGATGCCCTTGACCCTAAGCCTTGAATAAACTAAAATCATAGGGTTCATAATAAAGCCAGTCTTTTTTTCTCAATGATTTAACTCTAAAAGTTAAGTGTATCTTTGTTTTAAGTTGCTGCGTTTCCTTGCTTTCTGTGGTGAAGACTTTATCTCTGTGGAAATTGTGTGAGAAATTGAGACATGACCTGGTGTTCTAACTCTGAATTTAACATTTGTAGTCCATTAATAGTAATGCATTGAAGCATTGAGTGGTACCCAGTTAGAAGTGCACGTTGTTGTTACGGTATTTGGTAAAAACAGCAAAAGAGAGCTGTAATGTTCTCTGTGCTTTGTACCATCACTGACTGCAATCTAAATATTAGCTGTCGATAGTTTGTGTATCTCTCATGTTAAAAATTCATGATTTATAATAGCTGAAAGGTCATAACCTCTGCTTCGCTATTTAAAGATTGCTTTCTGCCTTTGTTTTCTAGGCAGCAACCAACCAAATCTCTTTAGTTTAGAGAAAGGGAATCAAAACAAATGGTAAAGACATGGATTGAGTTTTAAAGAGATTTCAAGTTATTGTTATCTTGTAGCTGCTTTACTGCTTTGGGTGTGTCTGTTGTTTGTTAAAAACCCTATAATATTAGAATCTTCCTATTTTAAAATTGAATAGGTTTGGAGTTACTGCCCCCTACTAAACGTGCAAGTCCTGGAATCATTGTCATCTTTTACCCAGCAGCTCAGCTCACTCTGTGTTACTGGTTACTTTTAAACAGCATTTTTAAAGGAGGTGTATTGCCTGTGTGTGCCTGCAGGTCTCCGTGTGCCCATGAGCCAGTGATATGCAGAAGGGCAGGAGAGAAGAATGTTCAATCAAATCAATAAGCCATTGAGTCATTTTCATGTAGAGTGCTTAATGAAAGAGGCTTACCAGCTTCGCTCCAGTTTTCTGAAGCCACTGGTGGTGATAGGTGCTGAGGACAGGCGTTCTATGTTTCTTATTATAGTCTTTCCCTTTATTAGACACAAAATAGCTTATTGCATCTGCTATGTAATTTTTAGTAATGTTACTGTACACACCTCCATAATTACTCGACTCTAAGTTTCCTTAGAGCAGGACATTGCATGGCTTGTTCAAAAAAACTGTTGTCAGAATCTAGAGCAGCGTGTAGCCTGTAGTAGATGTCCAATAAATATTTATTAAATTAGTGAATATATTAACACTATCTAATGGATTGTGATTCTGTGCTAACAGTGGTTTCTGATTAAAGATCTTACTCTCTGCTATATTATTTGCTGAAGTATTTATATCATTCGGAACCTAATGTTCGTATTAATTATTATTAGGCTGTTTTGGGGGGTGATATTTCTTTGCTAATAACATTTTAATTAAGATTTAAGATCAAAAGGAAGTTTTAAGAAAATAAAAAGTAGAAGATACATACATAAACTCCTATGTATAAAACAGATGACCAAAAATGACCTACTGTATAGCACAGGGAACCATACTCAATATTTTGTAATAGCCTATAAAGGAAAAGAATCTATTTATTTATTTATTTTTTGTCTTTTTGCCATTTCTTGGGCCGTTCCCGCGGCATATGGAGGTTCCCAGGCTAGGGGTCAAATCGGAGCTGTAGTCGCCAGCCTACACCACAGCCACAGCCACAGCCACGCAGCATCCGAGTTGCGTCTGCGACCTACACAACAGCTCATGGCAACGCCGGATCCTTAACCCACCGAGCAAGGGCAGGGATCGAACCTGCAACCTCATGGTTCCTAGTCGGATTCGTTAACCACTGCGCCACGACAGGAACTCCAAGGAAAAGAATCTAAAACAGAGTCAGTGCTCTCTACACCTGAAACTACCATGACGTTATAAATCAACTATACTTCAATAAAAATGATAAAAAACAAAAAGACTTGTAAAATATCTTAATATTGAAGTAATCCTAACATTGGAAAGTACTATTCATTGCTTCAAATGATCTTCTGGGGACTGAACAATAAAATGCACAGTAACGGAACCTTTCTCAGTTCAGCCAACTTACAGAAAACACTGTGCGTTTTTATGCAGCACTTCCATGGGTATCCTGATTTAACCACATGGTATCTGATTTTTTTATGCTTAATGTAATATTGGAGGAAATATATTTCGTGTTGTTCCTACTGCAACGGTAGTTATACTTTTATATTCTCTATAAAAGCATGGTATGGTTTTTAACTAATATTTCTAATAAGCTTTTGTTGTTATCATTAACTGTAGTTAATTTGAAGGCACTGTAAAATGTATCAGATTGTGTCCTCTGTGTAGGTGGTCATGATGAGATGGCATTTTCATTATGACGCTAAAGTCACTCTTTAGTGAGTGTATTACCACTGTCCCACGACACTGGCATTGCAGTGGAATTCAGTTCCAACTGGCTATAAGACATCTTTCTTCCGTGAAGGTCAGGCCACTTTAAAATATTATCTCAGTGCTTTTAGCCTATTAAAGAGATATTGGAAAAGTGATTTATTCTTATTTAGCTGGTGAAAAAATGGCAGCATAGACAGAGCAAGTCAGTTCCATAAGGTCGGTGACAAATCATTTTTGTGGAGTGAGATCAAGTTTCCAAAGTCACAGTCTAGTTTGCAAGGTGCCCAAGACAGATTGAAGAAGTCAAAGTCAAATGTTTACCTCTCTTGGTTAGAAATAATAAAGTTGGTGCTGATGTGCTCAAGGCTTCAAAATGTGTGAGTCAGCTCATATGCATGAGCTGCCAGACTCTGCATCTGCAGCTTTTGTACTAGGTCACTGGGTTGACCTGTATGAGATGGTAGTGAAATAAACTGAAATCTATCCCAATCTGTTGGGATAGCTGTGATAATAAAAGTGAATTTCTAGTCAGCATAAATATGTTTTTTGTTTTAAAAGAGCGAGAGAAGAAATAACAGAAGATAACAAGGAGGTAGTTAAAAAATAATTAATGAGTGTTAAGGGCCACTATAAAAACATAATGTAAAAACGAATGCCCCAGCAAAGATTCAATTAGAAATGCATTCTTTTCTAAGGAAAGTTTTGTCTGTATAAATGTCCAAGAGTGGGGTTGCTGGGTCATATGGCAGTTCTATGTATGGTTTTCTAAGGTACCTCCATACTGTTCTCCATACCAGCTCGCATTCCCACCAACAGTGCTGGAGGGTTCCCTTTTCTCCACAACCCCTCCAGCACTTGTTATTTGTGGACTTATTAATGATGGCCAATCTGACTGGTGTGAGGTGGTTATCTTATGGTAGTTTTGATTTGCATTTCTCTAATAATCAGGGATGTTGAGCATTATTCATGTCCTTGTTGTCCATCTGTATATCTTCCTTGGAGAAATGTCTATTCGGGTCCTTTGCCCATTTTTCCTTTGTGTTGTTGGCGTTTTTGCCGTTGAGTTGTGTAAGTTGCTTGTATATTCTAGAGATTAAGCCCTTGTTGGTTGCATCATTGGAAACTATTTTCTCCCATTCTGTAAGTTGCCTTTTTGTTTTCTTTTTGGTTTCCTTTTCTGTGCAAAAGCTTGTCAGTTTGATTAGGTCCCATTGGTTTATTTTTGCCTTTATTTCTGTTGCTTTGGGAGACTGACCTGAGAAAACATTTGTAAGGTGGATATCAGAGACTGTTTTGCCTATATTCTCTTCCAGGAGTTTGATGGTGTCTTGTCTTATATTTAAGTCGTTAAGCCATTTTGAGTGTATTTTCATGCATGGTGTGAGGGTGTGTTCTAGTTTCATTGATTTGCATGTAGCTGCCCAGATTTCCCAGCAATTCTTGCTGAAAAGACTGTCTTTTTCCCATTTTATGTTCTTGCCTCCTTTGTCACAGATTAATTGACCATAGGTATCTGGGTTTATTTCTGGGTTCTCTATTCTGTTCCATTGGTCTGTCTGTCTGTTTTGGTACCAGTACCACACTGTGTTGATAACTGTAGCTTTGTAATATTGCCTGAAGTCTGGGAGAGTTATGTCTCCTGCTTGGTTTTTGTTCTTCAAAATTGCTTTGGCAATTCTGGGTCTTTTGTGGTTTCATATAAATTTTTGGATTGTTTGTTCTAATTCTGTGAAAAATGTCATGGGTAATTTGATAGGGATTGCATTGAATCTGTAGATTGCTTTGGGTAGTATGGCCATTTTTACAGTATTAATTTTTTCAAATCAGGAGCATGGAATATCTTTCCATTTCTTTACATCTTCTTTATTTGATTGTTTTATAGTTCTCAGCATATAAGTCTTTCACCTCCTTGGTCATTTGCTGTTTGATTGTTTTATAGTTCTCAGCATGTAAGTCTTTCAACTCTTTGGTCAGGTATATACCCAGGTATTTGATTTTTTGGGGTTGCAATTTTAAAGGGCATTGTACTTTTATATTCTTTTTCTAATATTTCATTGTTAGTATACAGAAATTATACTGAATGTTAATCTTATATCCTGCTACTTTGCTAAATTTGTTGATCAGTTCAGGTAGTTTTTGGGTTGAGTTCTTAGGGTTTTCTATATATAGTATCATGTCATCTGCATGTAGTGACAATTTTACCTCTTCTCTTCCTATTTGGATGCCTTTCATTTCTTTTGTTTGTCTGATTGCCGTGACTAGGACTTCCAGTATATATTGAATAACAGTGGTGAGAGTGGGCATCCTTGTCTTGTTCCAGATTTTAGTGGGAAGGCTTTCTGCTTTTCTCCATTGAATATTATATTTGCTGTGGGTTTGTCGCAAATGGTATGTTCCCTCTATACCCACTTTGGTAAGAGTTTTGATCATGAATGGATGTTGGACTTTGTCAAATGTTTTCTCTGCATCTATTGAGATGATCAGGCGGCTTTTGACTTTTCTTTTGTTAATGTGTTGTATGATGTTGATTGATTTGCATATGTCAAATCATCCTTGTGAACCTGGGATGAATCCCACCTGGTCGTGGTATTTGATTTTTTTTACATGTTGCTGGATTTGGTCAGCTAAAATTTCGTTGAGAATTTTTGCTTCTATATTCATCAAAGATACTGGCCAATAGTTTTCTTTTTTGATGGTGGTATCTTTGTCTGGTTTTGGAATTAGGGTGATGGTGGCATCATAGAATGTATGAAAACTTTCCTTAAAAAAGGGAGTGGGAGGGATGGGGAGCTTGGGGTTAATGGATGCAAACTATTGCTTTTGGAATGGACTAGCAGTGAGATCCTGCTGTTAAGCACTGAGAACTATGTCTAGATGCTTACGACGGAGCATGATAAGGAGAGAAAAAAGAATGTATTCATGTATGTGTAACTGGGTCACTATGCTGTACAGTAGGAAAAAAAATTGTATGGGGAAATAATAAAAAAATGTATTAGGGAAATAACAATAAAAAAAAGAAGTGGATACTGAATTGAAATGATTAAACTATGGTCTTCCTCATATTGTCACCCACTCCTTTATTATTCTCCATTTGGCAGAGCTCTTAAGTTTGCTACCAGCAAATTCTTTCCTTCCTTCCTCCCTCCCTCTTCTTCCCGCCTCTCTCCCTCTTTTGTTCCTTTCTCTTTTCCCCTCCCTTCCCTTCCCTTCTCTCCCCTTCTCTCCCACAGCTCAGTTTTCCCCAAGTGTGTTTTCCATGGGAATATAAGGTCTGTAGGATACTCAGATGGGAAATGTGGGCAGAGAAATTTAAGAAATATTAAGTACATCATAATCTCTTGGAAATTCCTGGTATACTCTTAACACTTTCTAGTCTTCAAGAAATGGCTTAAAATAAGAAACCTGTTACCCCAATCCCTTCCAAAATGGTTTGACTATGAAATATGTATTTTCATATATAGTAACATATAGGAACATTTCAGGCACCGAACTTGAGAGCAAAGAAAGAAGTACCAGTGATGAGAGGAATGCGGGGATATGCTGGCCAACATAAATTTTATGGGACATGTCATATTTTTTGCAGAATTAGTGATTTATTTATGCTGTGCTCATTTTCCATTTTGCAGAAACATCAGTTAAAAATGCTTTGTATCCTTTTGAATTGTATAGTCTGTAAAAATTGTTAGGATTTATGAATGGATTGTCCATTGAATGTCATTTTAAGGCTGTGTAAAACCTGTATTTTGAGATTTCTTACTTTTTTTTTTTTAATTCCTAGAAGTCGCTTTTCTTGATGTGAGACTTTAATTGAAAAGGTCATTGCTGAGAAATCATTGTGATTCCAGATTTTCTGTCTTCTCGTATATTTTGTGAATTGCTTTGTCACTTTTAATAGTGACAATGAAAAAAAAGTTTAATGTTAGAAATCCATAGTCACCACATTTCTCATTTAGTCTGCCATATAAAACGCTGTATTTAATTTCCTGGGAAATAGTAGACTCTTTTACGTTATTAATTTGTGTGTGTGTGTGTGTGTATTTCCAGTCCTTTATCTCTCAAATCGTAGGAAAGGAAAAGCTGCAATTTGAAAAGCTTTGAGGATGCAATATTGGAGCAAACGGCCTCTCTGATGCCTGGGCGTTCAGTTTGTTTTATTATGATGGGAGTATTTTAAAACTAAGATACGTCGGGAACCTTATTTTGTTAACATTGCTGAGTTAAATGTGTAAGTATTGACCTGTCGATGAAATATGAGACCTTTTAGCCAGTGACATTTTAAATGACTCTCATCGTAGGGGAAGCCTGTGGGGACGCCGGATGCTGGTGCTTATTTCCGAGTGCTCGCAGAGCATGGAGTGGCTGCCTTGTTTACAGCGCCGACTGCAATTAGAGCAATCCGTCAACAGGACCCCGGGGCCGCCTTGGGGAAGCAGTACTCTTTGACAAGGTGAACTCGGGATGCACGGGGCACATGGCAGTAAAACCTGCAATCAGAGTGAATAACTGCACATTATGTGTGTATTTTTGGCACTGCTATACCTCTATGGAAAGAACCAAAGTTGTAAATGTTAAGAATTAGTGTGGTAGGAGTTCCCCTCGTGGCATAGCGGAAACAAATCCGACTAGGAACCATGAGGTTGCAGGTTCGATCCCTGGTCTCGCTCGGTGGGTTAAGGATCCAGCGTTGCCGTGAGCTGTGGTGTAGGTCACAGACGCGGCTTGGATCTGGTGTTGCTGTGGCTGTGGTGTAGCCCAGCAGCTGTAGCTCTGATTAGACCCCTAGCCTGGGAACCTCTGTATGCCGTGGGTACAGCCTTAAAAAGACAAAGGACAAAAAAAAAAAAAATAGATGTTGTAAACGTATCTTTGAAATAGTTGGAAATTTAACTATACTGTGAATATTTTTAAATACCATATCCTGTTTATTTCCATTTAGATTTTTATCACAACAGTTCTTTTTTAAACTACCCTGCTCAGAATTCCCGTCGTGGCTCAGCGCGTTAGGAACCCGACTAGTATCCATGAGGATGTGTGTTCGATCCCTGGCCTTGCTCAGTGGGTTAAGGATCTGACATTGCTGCAAGCTGCAGTGTAGGTCATGGATGTGGCTTGGATCCCACATTGCTGTGGTTGTGGTGTAGGCCGGCAGCTGCAGCTCTGATTGGACCCTGCCATGGGTGTGGGCCTAAAAAAAACTCCCAAACAAACAAAAAACCACTCTGCTTATATTTTTCTTAAAGTAAAATGCTAACTGTGACTTAAAATGGGTATGTGTGCATGTCTGTAGAAGAATATGTAAATTACATGGATTATACATACATGTAATAACATGTCCTTAGAAAATAGGCTAACGGTCTAAACAGAGAGAAAACATTATTTGATTTCATATGTAAAGGTAAAATATGGAAATGAGAATCCAAACTACCTTTGTTGAAAGGGTGAAGGAAATTATTTTTCTGTTGTTTTGTAATTTTTGCACTGAATAGTTTAGATACTTTTGTGCTAGTTTATTGCCATTCATTTTAGTTTACTGATGATCTATATTCAGAGATAATTATAGCAATTTATGTCTTCAAGGCAGTTTCCAGCATCAGTTCTTATTGAATCTCTTTGAGGTAGGTCTCTGTTATCATAAACTAAAAGGATTTTATAGTCTTTTTTTGTTATTGTCTTTTTGCCTTTTCTAGGGCCGCTCCCGAGACATACGGAGGTTCCCAGGCTAGGGGTCCAATCAGAGCTGTAGCCACCGGCCTACGCCAGAGCCACAGCAACGTGGGATCCGAGCCATGTCTGCAACCTACGCCACAGCTCATGGCAACACTAGATCCTTAACCCACTGAGCAAGGCCAGGGATAGTACTTGCAACCTCATGGTTCCTAGTCAGATTCGTTAACCACTGCACCACGACGGGAACTCCGAATTTTATAGTTTTTCCAAGTCACAAGTGGATTTGAATTAAGTCAGTTTGAATTTTTTTAATTAAATGCCAGAACTTAGGAATTTTATGCTGCTGTGGTCCAAAGAAGGGGTTAAAATAGATACTACACAGCAATTGCAGATACAAGCAAGAAGCTTTCAGTTTGGACATGGTCGCTGGTTTTGTTTGTTCCTTTTTCCTCCATTTGTTTTATGAAAAAAAAAAATCAGGATTTCCATAAAATGTTCATAAAATGAACGTACAACGTGTTGATAAAATGGGTCTCCTATTATATTTCTCTTCACCCTCTCCTTGATCCTTTACTTACATTTCAGTTGAGTTTTAGCCACCGCAGGTGAAAGGATGGAAACATGGCTTTGAGTAAAACATCTGAGGCTACGTGAGGTCTCCGTATCTTCAGACAGCTCCCGGGGTTTTGAAGACACCGTGGGTAGGATTCTCCCTCGCAGTGTCTCTCTGCTGAGAGCACATTCTGATGACAGGGCCTGAGTTGTGTGACCAGCTAAGATCTCTTGTTTGCAACATCGTCTTTTCCTGCTTGTTTGTACATGAGATTTAGATGTTATCCTTACTGTAAAGGCAGAGCTGTTTCTAATTAGCCTGAAGTATGAAGGATGAAACAATAGCGGATGAATGCTTATTAAATCATCCCTGTTTCAAACGAATAGGTATGGGCATGGAGTATGAGATCTTAGGGTAGGAGAAATTGCAGTAAGTTCCCCTGATTGTGCCCCTCTGACTTTAGACATCGTAAGTTATTCTTGATGATGTGAACTTATGTTTTAAATAGATATTTAGGGATGCAGGCTCCAAAAACAACCTCAGTTATTCAAATGACTACTATTAATAAATGCAAATACTTGCTGATCACCAGCTACATGCCAGGCATAAGCAGTTAAAGTTTGTTATCTCATGTAGTCATTACAGTAAGTAGGAATTGTGATTATTCTCTTTTTACAGATGAATAAAGTTAAGGCCAGAGAGTTTAAGTAACTCTTTAGGAAGAAATTAACTCAGGCAGTCTGACTAGAGCCTATGCTCTTAATATCGCAGACATACTCTTTCTGTGATAAGTAAATTAGAAAAATAACTTGACCCAGGGGTTTTTAAAATCATCCATGGGGTAAAGGCAACTTCTGCTTTAGGGCCTCACCCAGGGCATATGGAGGTTCCCAGGCCAAGGGTCCAGTCGGAGCTACAGCTGCCAGCCTACGCCACAGCACAGCAGTGCAGGACCCAAGCCATGTCTGCGACCTATGCCACAGCTCATGGCAACACCAGATGCTTAACCCACTGAGCGAGGCCAGAAATTGAACCTGAAACCTCAGGGTTCCTAGTCGGCTTTGTTTCTGCTGCACTAAGGTGGGAACTCTGCTTTTCCATTATTTTTAGTCTATACAGGTAATACCTTTAACTGATCTACTTTAACAGATTCTTACATGTGGACTAAAAAGATGTTAGAAACAGAAGGAAACTCAAAAATCTGACTAACTCATTAGGAAACTGAGGCTCAGAAAAAGCTGGTTTGGGAGTTCCTGTGGTGGTGCAGCAGAGGTGAATCCGACTAGGAACCATGAGGTTGCAGGTTTGATTCCTGGCCTCGCTCAGTGGGTTAAGGATCCGGCGTTGCCGTGAGCTGTGGTGTAGGTCGCAGACTCGGCTTGGATCTGGCATTGCTGTGGCTGTGGCATCGGCCGGTGGCTACAGCTCCAATTAGACCCCTGGCCTGGAACATCCATATGCCGAGGGTGAGGCCCTAAAAAGGACAAAAGACCAAAAAAAAAAAAAAAAAAGCTAGTTTGGATTAGAGAGAGAATAAAAACCAGAACCCAAGGCTTCCCCTGTGAATATACTTCGTTTCACCCTAGCTTGCTGAGGAACATTCACCAGATAAAATAATTGTTCATGGCTGACTTGCAGTTTGCTTTTCTCTCCTTTCATAGAATATTTTCAGTGGTGAAGTTTTAATTTTGAAATGCGTTACACAGCTCTTTAGAGATTGTTTTAAAGTAAATGTGTTTAAGATGTCCCCAAAATTCATGAGGCTGCTCTGAAATAGGGAACTAACCAGAACTATAAGTTCATTTTATCAGGTAAGTAGAGTTCGGAAAAAGGGATTGGAAATCGTGTAGTGTAATCATTTCATTTTACAGTAGACAAAACTTTGCCACTGAGAAGTGAAATAGCCTTTGCAGGATTGCAAAGCTGTGATGGGGCAAAACTGAGATGAGGCAGTGTTGTTACACCGTAGTTTAGATCCTGATTCTGGAGTTAGCCTCCCTGGGTTCAGATCTACCACGTACTGGCTGTGTGACCTGGGGAAAGTTCTCTATCTCTCTGTTCTTTTCTTTTTCCTTTCCTCCCCCCTCCTCCTCTTTCTTTTTCTTTCTTTTTGTTCCTTTTCTTTCTTTTCTTTCCTTCCTACTGTAAGAACAATAACACCCTAAAAATATAATGAAAGTAAAAGTTACATAATCCATGTAAAGCACTTGGAACTGTTCTTAACATAAACTAAGTCTTAGCTATTATCATCTTCTTCCTAATTCACTGCTCTTTTTCATTTCCCATGATCTTCTAGTTCAATTTTAATAAAATTAGAAAAAAAAAATCCATTCTGGAATTTCCATTCAAGATAGCAAAGTGTCTCATTCTTTTTTAAAAAAATTTTATTGGAGTGTAGTTGACTTACAGTGTTGTGTTAGTTTCATGTGTACAGAAACATGAATCAGTTATATATATATATACACACACATATTAATTTCTTTTTAGATTCTTTACCCATGTAGGTCATTCTACAGTATTGAGTAGATTTCCCTGCCCTATACTGTAGGTCATTCTTTTGCACATCTTTTTTTTTTTTTTTTTCCTGCTTTTTTTAGGGCTGCACCCACTGCATATGGAAGTTCCTAGGATAAGGGTCGAATCAGAGCTGCAGCTGCCAGCCTACACCACAGCCATAGCAACTCAGGATCTGAGCTGTATCTGCCACCTACACCACAACTCATGGCTATGCTGGATCCGTAGCCCCCTGAGCAAAGCCGAGGATCAAACCTGCATATCGTGGACCCTAGTTGGGTTCGTTACTGCTGAGCCCCAACAGGAACTCCCCAGTGGGGAATTTTTTTGATGCTAGCCTTTCTTTTTTTAGTTTCACAGCAATGAGAGTAATACAACAAAGAAAAAACAGCATCAGAGCTGAGCTGAAAAAGAAATATTTCTCTGCACTGGAAATGGATTAGATTTGCAAAGTGGTGATGTGGCTGAAGCCAGAGGCTCACTAGTTCTACAGTCAGGCACTGGCAGAGTAATTGGGACTCAGTGTTGCCCTGCTTAGACCATGGAGTCAGAGCTTACTCAGTTATTGAAGATGGGCCTGGGATGTTACTCCCTCCTCAGAAAGGAGACTGATAACATTGGCTGTCATTTGTTTTCTGGGACTATGACTCATAGCAAGCTTTGGTTGGGGATCCGAATGAGACAAAGAACAGCAGAGCAACCAGAGACTGAAGCAACTGCCCATCTGTCGTCCTGGAATAAGATCTATGATATCCTGAGTATCACTGTGGATTAATAATTCTGAACCATTATTATGGCATGGGACTTCTAGAGGTTAGTTACTTCACCCACAAACTATTGGACTGAGAAGAAGATCATAGGAGAGGGAGAGAGAGAGATAAAATAAAAACAAGGAATTTCTATTTTGAAAAGAGTAGGAGAAACAAAATTCCAAACTCATGAGGAATTCTTTTTTTTTTCTTTTTTCTTTTTATCTTTTGTTGTTGTTGTTGCTATTTCTTGGGCCGCTCCCGCGGCATATGGAGGTTCCCAGGCTAGGGGTTGAATCGGAGCTGTAGCCACCGGCCTACGCCAGAGCCACAGCAACGCCGGATCCGAGCCGCGTCTGCAACCTACACCACAGCTCACGGCTACGCCGGATCGTTAACCCACTGAGCAAGGGCAGGGACTGAACCCGCAACCTCATGGTTCCTAGTCGGATTCGTTAACCACTGCGCCACGACGGGAACTCCCCTCATGAAGAATTCTAATGCTAATAAAATCAACAGAACGTGGATTCATTCCAGTTGAGATTATTTTTGTAATATGGTCAAATCAAACGTGAAAATAAGTATGTTAAGGATAACATAACATTATTTTAATTACATAAAAAATTTATGTAATATTAAAAATATGGTGGGTATGAAAAAATACAGTGCAATCGATAATGTAAATTTAATCAGTAAATAAAACAAATAGATGGGCTCAATCAAAGACTCTTAAAAATTATAGGATATCATTGAGGAAATTACCCAGAATGGAAAACAGAGAGACAAAGTAAAAAATATGAAAGAACAATTAAGAGACTTGGAGGAAAGTATAGGAAACTATAAGAGTTTCAGAAGAAGAAAATGGAAGAATTGCTAGAGAAATGACAGTATAAGAATCAATAGATATAATACATTACTAAATTGAAGAAAGATGTGGATCCCATAGGGAAAGTGCCATCCAGGTACTAAGCAGGTTAAATATCAGTAAATTCTCTTTGGACACATCATTTGAAAATTGCAGAACATGAATTGAGGCTATAGATTAAGTGAAATAATAATAATAAAAAAAAGCCTACCAGAAGGAATCAACAGAGCACCAAAGAGGACAATCCGTAGTGATGCCAATAGATATACTAGACGGCAATAAAGGTCTTCAGAGTTCTATGGGTGAATTGTCAAATGAAAGTTTTTTATTGAAATCTGAGGGCCAGACAGAAAAACCTGCATATGGACAAAGCAAAGGGAACATAAAATCCAGAGACTTTCTTAACAGGAAAAGTTCACATAGAAGGATGGTATGGGATCCGAAAAAAGCAGTAGCAAAAATTGATGAAATATGTTGTTGAGTTTGTATAGTTTGTTACTATAATAATGATCATCAGAGATTGTTTAAACGCAGCCAAAATTAATGCAATAAAAGTAGGAAAATAGTGGAGATTTTTTTCCAAAGGTAATTTGATGGGAGTTCCCTTGTGATGCAGCAGGTTAAGGATCAGCTTTGTCACTGCTGTGGCTTGAGTCATTGCTGTGGTGTGGGTTCGATCCCCTGAACTTTCACAGTGTTACAGGTACAACCAAAAAAAAAAAAAAGAAAGAGAGAAAACGTAATTGGAATTTTATAGTGGAGAGCAGTAGAGAAAATAGAATAAAGGAAGTTTAGAGATAACTACAGAAGCATTGATGGCAAAAAATAATAATGTTCTGTCATGTGAACTGGAAGTTGATGAGGCATCACTGAAATAATCTATTTTTATTTAGCTTCTGTTGGCACAACTGAAGAGTAATTTTGTCTTGTTTGGTAGATATATGGACCTTGAAGGAAATGTTCATTTTAGTTTTCTTCTGCCCCTACTTTATTACCTGAAGACCCTTCACCATAATTTATCTTTGGCTTTTTATCCATTACTGTAAAGTTTCCTGTGTATTTTGGAATGCAGTTCATTTAATGACACAATCATTTTTCTCTTTCCCCTTTTGCTTTATCTTCAACTTCATTTCAATCTTGAATTTTACTCAATTTTATAAAAAATGGAGGAAAGATATGTAGGTCTCATTCCTATTAATCTCTCCCTCCTTCTTTTCTACTCTGAATATTTCATCTTGTCATTTTGTTTGCCCTTTCAGCATTGTACACTTGGAAGTAGATTCATCTTTCCATGTGTTAACCATTGTCAGAATATCTCCCATGTACTGAATTAGTCTATAATAATTTTGGGCAGCACTATCCAATAAAATTGATCTCTAAAATGTAGTAGGCAGTAGCCACTTAGCAGTACTGAACTCCTGACAGAGAGTTAATAATGTGAAGAAATTGACATTTTTAACTTTTTAAAGTTCTAACTGATTTAAATTTTAAATAACCACAGATGGCTAGTAGCTGCCATATTGTACAGTGCCGATACAAGACATATGTAATTAATACGGGTAAATTTATTCTCCAGAGAGCCCAAATTACTATGAAAAAATGGCTGATTTTCACCTTAATGAAAGTATTTTTAAACAAAAATTTATTTTTGAATTTTTAATAGAGGGCATTTCTCTATTTGTATTATTAATAAAACAATGGCAAGGTCAAGGAGAAATTTCACTATTGAGAATGTTTCTATTCCTTTTTTTGCAAGCCTTAAGGACTAAATGTCCTTTAAACATAGGAATACAAAGTCTTGCCCTTAGGCATGAGTTTCTTTTTAAATTATCTTATAATTTATCTTTCATTTATAGATTCATACTAAGATTTTTGTAGTAATCATTTGGTTATAAAAACAAAATTACATAGCATGGTTTTATTTTTCATGAGGGATTAGGAGTTAAATAATATTTGATTAAATATTTATTAAAAGATTTTAAATTGTGTCATTAGCCATGTCTTATTCCTGTATTTTATCTTTGTTTATAATATGTTTATATTCATTAATGTCATATATTTTGAAGTCTGTTAACTGATAAAAATAATAATTTGGGGTAAGTTTTAGGAATTTTAATACAAAAATTGATAGCTTCTAGTGTATTTAAGGAAAAGGAATCATCTGTACTACTGAATGTTTTTCTAAATCACCAATGAGCTCAAAATTTTTCTCTGCTTTTGGTAAATTATAAAGTGATTTTAATGGAAAAGGAAGAGATTTTTCTGACTTGGAGAGAGAGCAGATACTGCTTTTACTATTTATTGGCTATTGGGCATTCTGTTTTGCTTATTTGTACCATTATGAAGATTGGTAATTAAAATGTAAGAAAAAAGGCAGTAGATTGTAATTCGGAACCATAATAATAAATACAAAGTTGAAAGATATGATGAAATATATCTTAACATAAGACATCAGTGCTAATGCATGGTTGTAATCATTTAATTAAATAGATTGAAGTTTACATAGCTGGAAGAAAAAAGACAAAAAATTAATTAAAATTTTAGAATTGCTGGTAATATCAAGTTATTAGTTGTCCCTTGATTGTAGAAAAAATTTTTTCTATTGTGTGTACTTTTTAATTAACAATATTTTACATCATATGTTAATTCTTTTGAAATTCTAGATCTTCAGTTTCATATATAAACTAAAGACTATTTGCACCATCTAGAGCTCTTTGAAGTAATCTCTGGCTTGACAGATGATGGGAAAGTAGCCTCTGATATTTATAAAACACTTCCTTTTGGTTGCTCTTTGCCTGTACTGTTGGAATTAGCCAAACCTATGATTTTATACATTTTAACACAAATGACATGACTGCACAATATTTTCTTTAGACAGCAGGCTACTGGAAATTTACTTCTACTCTTAAAAATATTGGGGACCAATAAATTCTATCATATGTGTACTGTCATAGTGAAAGGAGGTAGAAATTTACAATATGCTCTAGAAAATGATTCCACCTCCAGTGAATGCAAAGAATAGCTCCTCTGTTGATCCGTAAGAAAACCATGTTTAGGACCCCTTGAAGTCATACGTGGCAAAAATACAACAAAAATGTACATATGCATATTTGTATTGTTTATTTTCTTCAAAGTGCCTGTGACAATATGATATTTTAGATAACAGCAATACAATATTTTAAAGTTAATTTAAATTGTGAACCATGTATCAATTACAGACTATTAAAAGTGTTAAGTATCGTTTGAGGCAGAGCAAAAACAATGAGTGATGAACATTTTTATTTAGTCTTTCCTGCTTTTTTTTTTTTTGTCTTTTTAGGGCTACACCCGCAGCATATGGAGGTTCGCAGACGAGGGGTTGAATTGGAGCTGTAGCTGCCGGCCTGTGCAGGAGCCACAGCAATGCCAGATTTGAGCCACGTCTGCGACCTACACCACAGCTCATGGCAACGTCAGATCCTTGACCTGCTGAGCGAGGCCATGGGTCGAACCCGCAGCCTCATGGTTCCTAGTCGGGTTCGTTTCCACTGCGCCATGACGGGAACTCCCTTTTCTGCCTCTGCAGTTTGTCACAGGTACCAGTGTTTTCTTCCTAAGCATGTTTTCTTGATTTTGACTTTTCTTTATGATTAGATATTTGAGAGTTTGGGCTTTCTTCTTCCAGTGACATACAACATATTTCTAAAAGACTTTTCAAGGACGTGGGAATTGTCAGGTGGTCGTAAGTCCTGTTGCTCAGACCTCCTGGATAGCCCCCCATCTGCACGTCCACGTTTTTTCCTGGGGCTGTGTGGGTTTGGGTCTCACTACTTCTCCATGATGGCAACAGCCGCATAAAGCCGGGCGCCCTGGCTTCTGCCCCCTTCCTTCCATCCTCCCCACTTCTGCCAGGGCCTCTTCCCCGAAGCAGAAGTCTCCCTGTGCTGCTGTCCTGCTTAAAAATATCTTGAATTGGCTTTTCTTCACTTCTCACTGCCTTCATGATGAAATCCAGATTCCTTAGAAAACTCCACGAGCCCCTCATGAGCAGGCCCAGGCCTGCCTCCCCAGATGGCATCATTAGTTACCCTAGAAATGCATGATATTCTTAATCAAGAAAGCTTAAAAATATCTAGAAGCTAATTGTTTAAATAAGATCCAATTAAAATATATTCGTATTTTTATAGATGGTGGTTGACAGGGAGGGAGTGGGGGGAGGGAAAGATTGGGAGGTTGGGATTAGCAAATGCAAACAATTATTATAAGATGTATAAACAACAAGGACCTACTGAATAGCACAGGGAACTATATGCAATATCCTGTGACAGACCCTTCTGGAAAAGAATATATATATATATAATTCAGTCACTTTGCTGTGTAGCAGAAATTAATACCACATTGTAAATCAATTTTACTTCACTACAATTAAAAAAGTTCATATTTTTTTAGTCATAGGATTATCAACAATATGGAGTTAATATTTTTATTTTGTCTCGTTTTTACATAGTATCTAAAACTTTAGATGTATCAACCTCATTTTAAACTTCAGAAGTTTGCACCAATCTTTGTTACACTTTAACCTACTTTTAATAACTTAATCTGTTAATATTTATTTCATCCTGCTATGATATCTCTGTTCAATGAGGTGGTAATTGATCATCCAGATTTTAATTTCAAGCAAGTTATAGATGAATACACATTTGATAACATAAATTTTATGTTGAATTGCAGATAGACGTGTAGTCTGTTTAATGTTTAGCTAAGAACCCCAGGTATTTTGGTTGGTATTGAGGTCTTAAAAATGAATGATTCTAAGGAGCACACAGTCCACTGTGGGAAATGGGCGAGACACAGACAGTGGCAGAATGACATGCATGTTTATAGCAGAGACAGGAGATGCAAGCTAGAGTGAGAATATTTGAATCTTCGAGACATCGTCATGAAATCAGTTCAGGGAATGATGGTAAGAGATCTTCGGTGGCTGTGTTTGTTGCCTTGTTTCGGACGGGTAGGCAGGTCTCGCTTGGTTTTGTTGTGATGATGATGGATTCTTCATACACACATTCTTTGTTTGGACAGCGAGGCCACAAGGGCCTTGAGAATGGAAGGAAACTGGACATTCTCTTGATGAACCACCAGGAGTGTCATCCCACTTCTCTTTTGTCTGTTTCATCCTTGCTATTCTGTGGGATGGTGCTCCCTGCCAAAGAGTCTTCATTTCTTGTTAAGGGTGCCTGATGCCTTCTTCTCCCTGCTCCACCCCCTCACCCCTGGCCACACCTGTGGCATATGGAAGTTCTCGGGTTAGGGCTCACACTGAGGCCACACCTGCGACCTACACCACAGCTTGCAGCCACACCGGATCCTTAACCCACAGAGCGAGGCCAGGGACCGAACCTGCATCCTTACAGGGACAGCACTGGGTTCTGAACCCACTGAGCCACAATGGGAGCTCCTTGTGTCTTCCTTTTGATAGGAGCCTTTTTTACCTGGAAGCCCACAGTGACCTTTCCTTTTCTTAATCACCCATCTTTCCTTTGTATGACCTTGGAATAGGGGAAATACTTGTTGAAATCAGAGTAATCTTTACCAGAGTAACTCAGGAGAAGGAGTAAATGAATCATACTTGTGAGCATATTTATTGCCTTAGCTAATACTTGAGAGTGTATCTTTGTGTATAGACTTAAGCAGAATACAGCAATCAAATCTGGAGCTAAAATTAGCAGAGATAATGTCAAGGAGGAAAAAGGTTTTTTAAATGTTTGATTATTAGATGAGTATGACAGGTATATTACAAAGATGAACTCATTTGCTCTTCTCAAAACTGAGAAGCTATAGCTGAGAATTATACTTGTGACACGTTTCTCTCTAATGCTGTGATATGCATTTAGTTATGTTTGGGTCAAAACAAATGATGCCTCCCATCCTGCCCTGTGATATGCTGGTAATATGACTGGTTTCCTCTGACAGCGCTAATGTGGTTAGATGCACACTGTTGGAAGGATGGTAGATGAAATTATTTTAATGGATTTTCAAGGGATAACTTGAATTCACTCTCCCTCTAATCTTCAGGTTCAAAACATTATTTGTGGCTGGAGAACGATGTGACGTGGAGACCCTGGAGTGGTCCAAAAAGGTCTTCCGAGTCCCCGTCCTAGACCACTGGTGGCAAACTGGTGAGCATTTTACAAACATGCACATAACTATGCAGAAATGCTCAGAAACACTGCAGGGATTGGAGGAAATCCTGAATTAGGACCAGCAGGCACAAACTCAGAACACAGGTGGTTCTGGTTTCAGTGGGAATAGCCGATTCTTTGATATCCTTCTGTTGAAAAGTCTTCTTGGAGTTCCCGTCATGGCTCAGTGGTGAATGAATCTGACTAGGAACCATGAGGTTGCAGGTTCGATCCCTGGCCTTGCTCAGTGGGTTACGGATCCGGTGTTGCTGTGAGCTGTGGTGTAGGTCACAGATGCAGCTTGGATCCCGCGTGGCTGTGGCTGTGGCGTAGGCCAGTGGCTATCGCTCTGATTAGACCCCTAGCCTGGGAACCTCCACATGCCATGGGCATGGCCCTAGAAAAAGACAAAAAGACCAAAAAAAAAAAAACAAAAAAAACTTCTTAATGACATCGATGCTACCGTTCTCTTGTCCCTGGCTCTCAAGCCCTGGAGACTTCTTTTGCTGCCCCTCTTCTTTGTTTCGTTCATCCAGCGAGTTACTGAGTCTCAGATTTTCCTGGAAGTGTCTGTTGGCCTCATCCCACCTTTCGCTCTCCCGTTGCCTTTGGGCTGCAGCAGCCACATTGTACCTGCCCTGATTGACACTGTCCTCCCCTTACCTCCGCCCTCGCGCTCTTCCTGTACACCCCGCACACTGCTCCAAGAGGGGGTGTGTGTGTGTGTGTGTTTCAAGGACTGTTTCTCTGGTAGGATTTCCTGTAGTTCTCTGGCTCCCTTCTATGTTCAATAAAAATCAAATGTCTTCTGACTAACACGCAACACAGAGAAATGTATTTTCCCCCCCAAATACTTATATATATGATGTATTTTTCTACTTAATCCTTCTGTTTTTTCTTCCACTAAATGATCCTCAGGAAACAACTTGTCATGTTCAGTGCATAGAATAACACTTTGGTACAAATTTAAAACCAGCCTTTGTGCTGCTGTGTCTGATGATGCTCACTTGTGAAGGTGAGCAGTCCATCTGGAACGCAGTTTCCTCGTCCCCGAGTCTCGTGGTGATCGTCTCAGCTTTTCCCGTTGGCCTGCTGAAGGTAGCTGAAGTTAGGATAGTCTTGTAGCCTTTCTATGTACATATTTCAGTTCAATAATCCTACTTAGTTCAGCTAATTAATACATGTATATTAGTGTTTTCAGAATTTCAGTTGAGGCAGGGTGTCCGATTTGGATGAAAACAGTTAATAAAGTTTCCTAGCCAAAATTAGGCTTGATTTTAAAAATGATTAGCTCTAGGAGATCAAATGAGTGACTAAAACTGAAGTTCAGTGTTTCCTCACTTAGAACTCTTTGATTCTTTCTGATAAATTATACTTCTCATATTTGTGGATATTTCTCTTTTGCGAAAAACTTGTTTTCTGTATTCTTTCTAACATGAAATAAAAAATGAATCATCAGAACAGAATACATAGGCCTAAAACAAGATGAGAATCAGTAAGAGAGTTTGTGTTCTCTGATTTGCTAAGGGAGAAAGTTCTTAGCTCCATTCGGGTTTGTGACTATTTGATAAATTAAAAAGGTAAGACAGAATTTGGAGAAAGAGCAATGCCGTATGTAAAATACATAAAAACAAGTCACGAATTATAGAATTGATGCACCCCCCCCCCCGTTCTTCAGGAAAGTTCTAACAGTTATTTTCTTGAGCATAAAGAGGAAAATGCTTCATCGCCTTCTAGATGGTTTTCCAAGCTGGGTTTCCTTTGCTGGTCAAAATGGAAGGTTGTTTCTAACAGAGCCATGGCCTTACACAAATGCTCGTGGAAGTCTTGTTCCCTCCCCACTCCCCTAAGGGCGACTGCGAAAGCTTGTAGAAGGAAAGCAATACATTAATACATAAAATGATGATTCATTTACTTCTTCTCATCGATATCTTTGCACATAATAACTTGTGCAGATGTATGTAGTTAATGCATCCAGGCTTACAGAAAAGCTCACCGAAGCCTGAGAAACAAGCATTTGAGGTCTCTGGTGAGTACGTAGTTCCATGCGAATTTGCAGTTGTCCTGTAATGTGTTGTTCAGGGGGAATTAACAGCCTCATGATGTCAGTGTCGCCTTTGTATGGATGCTCATTACTGTGGAAGACACAGTGGATTTCTATTAATAGCGACTGATTGTCGCCCCCACATTTAATTATACAGCATTTGATATGGAGCCCAACTAAAGTACAGAAATACATGTGTGTGTGTGTGTATATGTATACATATGTATATATGCATATACACACACACATGTATGTCTATGTGTGTATGTATAGATATGATATCTATGTTATATGTATGGGTAGGTAGGTAGGTAGCTCACTAGCTAGATATGCTAGTGGTTTGGTGATTTATGAAAGAAATTCATCCTCGGTGGTATAAATCTCTACTACTAACAGAAAATTTAGTCAGAGTCTTGATTCATTTGCAGGGAGGAGATCAGTTCACTATTTTCAAAGTTGTATGTTGTGGTAAATGATCACAAAATTATTATTTATAAGATGTCTATAAATATAAACGTTTACAATGACATTCCATATTTCCAACGGTTCCCCTTTATAATGGGAAAAAAGGCAAGTACCTTATGGATATTATTAACTTTCAGAAAAAGTAAGAAAAATTTGCTCTTCAAGCATGTTTGTGTATTCCTTACTATTTTACGAATCAAATCGATGGTGGTGTGCTTGCCCGAGAGCTCTGTCCCTAAAAACCTGAAAACTTTTGAGGGAAAGTTCGTCTTTGCCCACATGAATATTCTCCTTTATTTAGAATTTCAGGTTTTCTGCAGAGTCACTCTTACATATTGATTTAGAAATTGATACCATTTTATACAGTCACACATTTTTATGAGCCTTCTTCTGCGCAGTGCATGATTTATGAATTTGCTCCCTGATTACGGAAGCGTAGGTGCACAAATGAGCTGGTAAGAAACTGTGATGTATAATTTGGAATTAGTAAGGGAGACGCGAAGTGACTAAAATGTATGTGCAGAGTGATTAGTTCCTGTGGCTTAGGTTATGAGAAGATGCTCTGCCGTTCATCCATTTATATTACCTTGGTCTTTTGTTACCCCAGTGAAATGTGTACTGGCAACAGCAGATTTCTCCTGACTGACATCCTCTTTTAATGCATTAATACTTAACACTCTTCGATGTGGGATTTCAGTAGTACCTGATACTCTAATTTAAGAACTAATCTGTGGAAAATGCAAGAACAGATCAGCTCCTTGTTAGGGGCGTTTTGATAAAGAATCATCAGCACCCCTGAAGCATGAAACCCTCGTTTTCGATTGTAGTAATAGAAACATTGAATCACTCATGAAGGAAATGGGTCTGGCTAAGTTTAGTTTAGGAGCGTTGTATCTCTTTGACGCCTAATTCTGGGTAATAGATGAACTGTCATTTACCAAGATGCTTTATCTTCACTGTAACTTCTCCATAGGATGATTGACTGAGAAACAGAGGTGCTATAATATAGTCATAATTTTAAAAGGGGAAATCACGGGAATGATAAGTTTCCCCTTAGGACATGATCACGCGCAAAACACGCCAGAAGTTCATTGTCCTCCGTTGTACAGTCACCAGATGAAACACTGGGCTGTTAGAGATCGTTTTCTGCACGAAGATGAGCTTTTCCAGAAAGCAGACAGCGCAAAGAAAGAACTGTCATGGTGTCCTTCGTAAGCATTTTACTTTTCTGATTTGATATGTTTTCCTTATGAGTGAATTACCTAGTACAAAAAAAAAAAAATAAAATTGGGAAACTAAGTACTGAAACCCACAGTAGAATAGCAGACCTTCTTCCTTTGGAAGTTTCCACTTTGCTTTTTCCCTTCCTCTCCTTTCTTTGCCCTTCCCTCTTTCTCGCTCTCCTGTTTACTATAAGCAGTGGTATTGGTTTAGAAATGATTATAACAGAAAAGCTTGGCATCCTGCTTCCTAACGTCATTTAATTCTAAGTATAAACACCTTACGCTTTTACGTGCTATCTGTCAGTTAAATAAAGATAATGACAGCAAAGTCAGGGGGCTCAGACTCCACAGTAGTTTTCATAAGGGACAGCTTTTTGATCAAAAGGATGCATGATTCTTTCCACCTCCTGGCAGAATAAATCTGTGTGGTTCCTATCCGCAGATGCAGAGCTTCTCTTGAAATGTTTCAGATGTTGCCCCAGGAGTGATAAGTAATGGAAATGAGGTACGGACCACCGGCTTCAGTAGCCTTGGGTGATTTTGTTGTGTGTTTGGTTTCCATAACTTTAACGGAGGAGTGAAATTCTTCATAGACTTTCCAAATCCCTAAAGGAGGAATTTCAATGAGAAAATGGTAGCCTCCTGATGGTTTGAGACATTGGTGGCACTTGAAGTTATTGATCTTACTTTATCTGCCTTGAGCCATCTTTGCTGAGTTCTTATATCTAGGAGTAAGCACAGTATTCCTCTCCCTGCTTGATTGAACTGCTGCAGTTTTAATTGCAATTTTCAGTTCTGAAGTAGCAGTATTCTATATATAGCCTAAATCCTCCTCCTTTGAGGAGGAATCTGATAATTCTGGATTTATTAAAGTGGACCCACAGGCTCCAGTAAACTTCAGTCATGCTGGTTCTTAAATCAAAATCATTGATTCTGAAGGCACACAGCCCTAATACCGTATTATTAAAATGTGTCAAGGCTACTTGACCTGATAATCCTTATTTTTGCCCTGTTTGGCAGGATGTACTTCCTGAGGATAGACAACTGGGACAAGAGTTTTTAGCCGCAAAAATTGCTTAGGCTGACCACATGCAGTCCTTATCTTTCGGTGTATCTGGAGAAGATCTGTTAGCCTAGAATTCTGTGGTTGTTGTTTGTTTTGGCCACCCCAACAACATGGGGAAGTTCCTGGATCACGTTTGGGCTGTGCTGGTAGAATCTGGTGAAAGTACAGGCCTGCATTTTCAAAGACAGGGGTTGAACTTGACTTCAGAATACACCAGTGGAACTCAGAGGCCTGGGTTGGACTGAAGCGGCAGTGGCAGTGCCATTGCTCCACGAACTGGATTCTCAGAATGCTGCTTGAATTCAAATAGTAGAATGCAGAGTCTTTAGTCATATGAATGAATCCCTGCTGTCAGAGGCTTTTTTGTTCTTCCCAACAGAAAGGTCAAGTAAATTCTTCTCTTTTTATAATTCATGGGAAAGAAATGTTAGACAGTTTGGCGAGAGAGGTTGTGATTGGGAAAAGAGTTACCTGGACACAGTGTCATCTCCGCAGGGTTCCTCTTGTGATGCGGATGGCATTCATCGGTGAGAGAGGAAAGGAAGTCTTGGTGGCGTCTTTGTTGCCTGGCAACAGAAGCACTTCTTTCTCATTGAGAGCAAGTCTTCATTAGTTTAAAGTGGGTAGTTTTTATTGAAAATTTGAGGAGCAGGAGCTTAAAGGTAAATTTCATGAATTTGGTTTGTGGAAGGAATAATCTGTTGTCAAATGTTAGCCGGGCTTGATAAGGCTTTCTCTTTTTGAAATGAATGACTGTTTACAAATTGTTAACCCATCTGAAAGTGAATACCCCAAGTCAAGCAGCTGGCATTGAATCAGACATTTTCATCTTTGCAGCGTTAGCATGTGGGAAGAATACCAAGGTGGTTTTTTTGTTTTTTTTTTTCCAAATATGATTACTGTACGGGAAGTAGTTCAGATGTGTATAATTGCTTTTTAGAATCTATATTTGTGCTCATTATTATATCAGTGGTAATATTTTGATAAGAGACTAAATACTAAGAAATTGATTAATAATATAAAGTAGATTTGGTCTTTGAAATATCATCCATTCTAATTCTCCTGCCCTTGACAAGAATCATATTTAAGTCACTCTAGAAAGGTGAAAATGTCATGTTTTTGTAGATCATTACAAGAAGAAAAAAAAAGAGTTCCTAGACCCTCCCTTGACAAACCTTATTGTCTGGAAATTTGATTTTCCCCTGTTGTATGTAATTCTCTGCACTGTCCGCCCATTGACCCCATGAAATAGTGGTTCCCAATTCCTCTTTTGCTGTCAGTTCAGACTGGAAAACAACGGTTGACTATTCTCCTTGAAAAAGCAATGCGAGTAGTAAAAAATGACGCCGAAACCCAATAAGACTGTTTAAATCCTGGTTTAGCTATGTTGTGGCTACTGGCACATCCTTAATCTAGTGCACGTGCATTTCTCAGAGGCTTGTAGAAAGCTTGCAAGGAAGTGAAGCATGCATGGACAATACAGCAAGTTCCTGGCCTATAGTAGCACTCAATAAATGCTTTTCCTTTCCTTTCCGTTCCATTCCTTTCCACGAATAACCCTTCTTGAATATAGAGACCATCTTTAGCATCCAGGTCTGTAGATAGTCCACAGTCAAGAGAACTTAGAACCTGAGAGCTCAATTTGTAACTGGAAATAGTAATCATAAGAGAATTCAATTTCTCGGAGTCAACTAGCTCGTTAAGGTTGGAACCAGTCCTCTCTCTCTTCTGTGTTGATCAGAGCCCTTTTCTTCATACATGTTGCGCCTTTATTAATTCAGCGTTTCTTATCTAATTCCACTGCAGGTTATTGATGAATTTCTCTAAGGTTAGAAGCAGTGTGCTGGTAAGAGAATAGGATAAGACCAGTCCCACAGCTCGAATTCCTCCTCTGCTTCTAGTACCAAAAGTTCGGCTGCTTTGAATGAAGTATTTTAAATTGTAATCATACCATCCCGTGAACACTGAGATTAAATTGATTTTCTTTCACTGGCGTACATCTCACTGTTTCTGCTTTCTTTCCGCTACCACCATTCAAGTTATCTATAGCTCACAGCATAGATTTAGGGACGTAGAGAATGGTTTCTTTACAAATTGCTTCTGTGCCCATCATGAGGCTGTGATTAATATGGCTGGGCCACTGAATTGATTTCTTTCCAGGACTTTAGCTCTCTGCATGGGCCACCAACGTCTAAATCCCTATCGCTTAAATGTCGTGTTTCTGGAACCACAGTGGGAGCACACTGGCAGATTTCCCAACACAGTAAGAGCTCTTATTTATGGAACCCAACCTGCCATCCTGTTCTTCCTTATAACCCTTACTCACAGCTCCTCTTCTTTCTGTGTGTCTTTCATCTGTGAGCCAAAACCCTGGGGGTTGTCCTGGATTTCTCCCTCTTGACCTGTCCCCACATCCAGACAGTTAGCAAACCCTTTTGATTCGGAGTATAACTCCAACTTGGTCTCATGTGCAGCATCAGGTCCCCCGCACTGAACGGATTTCTTTCCCTGGGTTGGGGTCCTCAGTTTAGGGCTCCATTTTGCAACTCAAGAGGTTTTTATAAAACGCAGTTCTGAACAGTTGCCTCTGCCACAACCCCGAGTCCCCTGACATTCCCAGCATCATATTCAGATTACTTAATATGGCATGGAAAACACTTCATGATCGGTCTCTGCTAACCGCTCTCATTTTGGTCCTTATTACTGCTCTTAGGCCAGCCACCACTTCCAAGCTTTGCTCTGCTAAATAAACAGCATTCAGTCCCTTGGCGGTCTAATTTCTCAACTTTGCATATGCTGCCTTTTCTGTTGAGTGTATCTTTTCATACTTAACACTTCCCCTTTTCCCAAAAGTCATGCATTCAGTAAATATTTATGGAAAGGCTGACCTTTGAATATCCTTCTTGGAATTAAGAAAAGATTGTTAACAGAATTAAAGCAGTAACGTTGTTTTCCCCTGCCTCGAGTCCCCTGTTTCTCTTGCTCCCTGGTTCATTCTGGGATTGCATTGTGTCATTTGCTTCCTCCATTTTAAGAACCCTGACCTTAATAATGGGAACCAGAGCCTAAAATTATGTAAGGATATATGTACCCCTCAGTGGACCTTTCCTGAGAGAAATGGCAGGGAGTGGACTGTGTCTGGCCCCGTGGTAAGTGTTTTGAGTATCTGTCTCTGGCTGTAAAGAACAATATTCCAAAACCCAGTGGCTTCAAACAACCACATCTCATGATTTTATAGTCGTGAACAGAGATCACTTGCTGGGGATCTTAGGCTCCAAGTCCTGTTGACTGAGACAACTCAGGCAGTGATGTGCGGCGAAGCAGTTGGTCTGAAGGATCCACGATGGTTTCAGGCTCATGCCTGGGTCTGGCTACAAGGCGGGACTCGGCCAGGACTCTTGTCTGGATGCCGTTGCCGGTGGTGTTTCTAGCTTGGAGGGCTCGGAGGGTGGACCATCTTACCTGGACATTCGTCAGTTCCTGAGACAGTGTTCAGAGTTTCATAAGGCCTGTGCCTGGACACTGACAAAGCATCACTTCCACTCTTTTCTGTAACTCACAGGCATCAAAAGGCAAATCCTATAAGCTTGGATTGTGGTGATCATTGTACAACTATACATGTAATAAATTCATGGAGTAATAATAAAAAGGCAACCCAAATTCAAGTAGAGTGGACATAGAACCCACCTCTTAGTTGAAGGAGTATCAAACAGCTGGTACCACCTTTAATCCACCACCTTGGAGGGCTTTCAAGGTTGTGGATGTAGCCTTTGAACTCTTCATTGTAATATTCCCTTCGCTCACCATTCAGAAATGGTGTCTAGAACTTCTGTTGATATTTTGATACGTATCTTCCCAAGATGTATTTTTGCCCAATGTTTATTATTAACTAAAAATTAAATCCCACTGTGCATTTTGTTTTACTTTTATCTAAACAATATTTTGTGAGAAATATTTCCTAGCACTGGACATTTTTCTATGGTGTTGATTTGCTTTTTTTCATTAGTTTGTTTCTTTTTGCTTTTTAGGGTCTCACTGGCAGCACATGGAAACTCCCAGGCTAGGGGTCGAATCGGAGCTGTAGCTGCTGGCCCACGCCACAGTCACAGCAATGTGATATCTGAGCCACGTCTGCAACCTGTACCACAGTTCATGGCAACACCCAGCCCCTGACCCACTGTGCGAGGCCAGGGATTGAACCTGCATTCTCATGGATACTCACTGGATGTTTCCACTGTGCCCCAGCGGGAACTCCCTTCTGTGGTGTTTGCATGGCTTTGCTTTACTCCTTAATATGGAATCATTCCTGTGTTTTTGGACATCCTTTTAAACTGTAATATAAATAATACTGTGATAAACATCTTTGATGCATAATATTTGTGAGCTTTTACAGATATCTCCTTGTATATATCCCTTCAACTGCAACAACAATTAAAGTCTATACACAACCTTCAAGAGTTTTCATAAGAATTGCCATCTTTAAGGCTTTTTTATAAGAACTGCCGAATCGCCTTTCAGAAGTACTGTATCGATTTATAGGCACATTGTCACTTACATGACATAATGACTGCCTTTTGTTTGCATGGACAGTCTGTCTCCCATCTACCACATGCAGACTTTTATTCAGTAATATAATCAACACTGGGCTCCAGTCTGTCTGTCAGGCTGGTGAATTCTCAGGTGAATTGGCTCCTGATGTCCAGGAAGCCACAGGACCCTATTGTTAAGCACCCATTCTAAAATAGGGTCTGCCTGGCCGTCATTTTCTCCCACGTGTCTCTCAAAATCCCAAATAAAATAAACCTGATCATGGAACGTGAATGGTGCTCACATTTTTTTTTTTTGTCTTTTTTTGGGGGCCACGCCCATGGCACATGGAAGTTCCCAGGCTGGGGTCCAATCACAGCTGTAGCCGCTGGCCTCCGCCACAGCCTCAGCAATACAGGATCTGAGCCATGCCTGCAGCCTACACCACAGCTCATGGCAACCAGATTCGTAGTCCACGGAGTTGGGCCAGGGATCAAACCTGAGTCCTCAGGGTTACTAGTCGTGTTCATTACCACTGAGCCGCAGTGGAAACTCTGATGCTCAAAAATCTAAGTAAATTCCCTTTGCATTGTGATTCATTAACCTCTTTGTTCAGAAGCCCTCACTAGTTTGCAACATCCCTCGAGCTAAAAACTGAAGGTCTTTCGAGGGCTTTGAAGTAGCCTGACGTGTTCGTCTCCTCACTGCCTCTCCAACCTCATCTCCTAGGAATACTTTTCTCATTTGTTCTGCTTCAGTCACATTGGCCACCTCACTGTTCCTCAGATACTCCAGGAATAAACCTACCTCAGGACCTTTGCATGTGCGGTCACTTTCTCCTAGCTTCTTCATTCCTGGATATGTATGCGGCACACGTCCTCCCTTCTTTCCGATATTTACTCAAAGGGCTCTTCTCAGGGAGGATTTTTATGGCCACACAACTTTGCATTGCAACCCTTTCTCATTACATCTCATTTCCTCTCTCTTTTCTTTATTTTCTGAGTGGCTGTTACTCTTGAGCATGCTGTTGTACTTTTGTATGTTGTTTCCCAGTTTAAATGTGAGATCTGTGAGGGCAGGAATTATTCCTTTCATTTATTGCTTTAGCCCTAGCTCTCATGACAGCATCTAGCACATAATAGCTGCTCAACAAATATTTGCTCATAAGTGATATGTATCACTGTTGCTTCCACTTGCAAGTATGAGAGACTGGGCTTGTCCCAGGTCACAAGGGATGCAGTCTGGGTGCATTTTATTTCCTTCGGATCCGCTGTATTCTACATGATAACCTCATGGGTGGCACCCTTGTCTACACCATTCTTCTCCTCTGAAGGAATTATGCACACCAGGGTTGATGGTTTAAATTCTCTATGTTAGGCCTCAGTATTTTTCACCCCCAAAAATAATATTTATTTTTTTCCCTATTGGCTTATTGTTGGATTAAATGCAGTTATATAAACAAAAAGCATTTAGCACATGGTACATGGCATAATTCACATTTGAAAAAAAACCCAGGCATAATCGCTTTCCTTTTCTTCCTTTAAAGTTAGAAATTTTAAGGAAAATTCATTAGGTTGCTCATGCGTTGCTCACTAATGCAATAAGTTAGTAAAGAAAGAGTTAAGTGTCTGTACTATCTTATAATACGTGGGAATATAAACATACCAAGGTAACATCCTTCACAGCCTCCAGTTTCTTTCCATCTTCTACCTGGTTCTCTCTTATCTAAGGAAATTTTTCTGGTGAAGTGCTGAGCAATGTCTTTCTAAGGTAGGACGTCTTTGTCACGATTTCTCCAAATGAGACGTCCAGTTCTCTTCTTCAAAGAAAACGTTCTGCTTTATTCATTGCAGTTATTTCCCAGTCAGAATGTGACATCTGGATTTCCTGTCTGCTGAGATGACTGCTAGCCAGTTAATTATAGCCTGGGCAGTGTGAAGTGAATATTTTTAGAACATCTTTGAAATGGGTCTCTGGAGTCCTTTGGAGTTTGATTAAGCACTGCGGCATTCCTGGGGGCTTTCTCTAACCAGAGGCCTGTTGGGCACATGGACCCACTGGAGAGCCAAGGTGGCCGTGCAGTGTGTGTGTGTGTGTAAACATCTGAATACGCATCTGTGTGCGTTCAGCACAGGTGGATCTGTTCTCAGGTCTCAGGATGTTCAGAGGTATAAAGAGAGAAACTGTGACAGTCTCTTTCATTCCACTTTTGTCCTAACTGCGGCTACTTACTATGGAGTCCGAGGAATTATGATTTTTTTCTGACTGTGTCCTTAGCATGTTGCTACCATCAGTTCTTTTTTAATCCCCCAAATGAATATCAAAATCGAGTCAACGAGATGCTCACATTACTAATGGTCAAAGTATAAACATTTATTCGTGACGCTGAGTAACTGAATGGACCAGCCTTTTCACGGCCCTTAAAATTCAGTCAAGATAATCGTATAGACGAATACGCTATCCAGAGCTGTCTTACAGTTATAAACTGTAACTAAAGAGCTGAAGGCTGGAAGATTATAAATAGGTAATCACTATGCAAAGGTACTTAAGAATCTCAGGAAGCAGGTACAGGTCATTTAGGCAATGTGTAATGACAGCGCTTCGCTTTCTTGTGTCTTCATTTGAGACCGGGTGCCATTCTAACTTCCCCTCCTCCCAGTCGTATAATAAGAACAGGGGTGCCAACATCTTTTATAAGCATCCGTATACAACGGAATATTACTCAGCCATAAAAAGAATGAGATAATGCCGTGTGCAAGGACATGGATGAACCTAGAGATTGTCGTGCTGAGTGAAGTAAGCCAGACAGAGAAAGACACATATCACATGATAGCACTTAGGTGTGGATTCTAAAAACATGATACAAATGAACTTTTTTTTAGCAAAACACGAATAAGCTCACAGACACAGAAAACAAACTTATGGTTACCAAAGGTGGGTGTGGCAAACCATGGGTCTGGGGTTAAACCCTATACACAACTCTATGTAAAATAGACAACCAACAAGAACCTACTATATAGCATAGGAAACTATGCTCGGTATCTTGTAATAACCTCTAATGGAAGAGAACATAAAAAATAAGTACAACTGAATCACTCTGCTGGACATGTGAAACGAACAGAACATCGTGAATCAACTATATTTCAATAAAAAAATTAAAAAGAAGACTCCGTACCAAGGCAAGATGAAGCAAGGTGCAGTTCGAGTTTTGTGGTGGTGGGTTTTTCGCTGTTTTTCTTTTAAGCAGCAGATACGAGAACCATTGAAAGGTATTAGAGCCACCGGAAAGTACACTCGTAGATTCTAGAACCATCTGATGCCGCATTGTTGAGAGGCCTTTTGTGTTAAGAAATGCGGAGGGTTTGAACTTCAGATGAGAGTGTCCCTTCTGGTCAATGAATCTTGACAAGATAGAGGTTAAAAATAGCAGGTTGACTTCAGCAGCTGCTTCTCCCCAGGGAGGGAGGGAGGACAGCAGCATCTTGAAGGGGAAAACGCCCTCCCTGGTGTGTCCTGGCAGCTTCCGTTATTGTCACCTTATTCTGTCTGAGACCTTCTTTCAGGCACCTCACTCTCCAGGGTTATTTCCTGTCGTCATCACTGCTCTTGTCTCTCCTTCCGGTTTTGAAGGGCAGCTGAGATGAGGAAGGACTTAGACATTTTCCAAAAAGCAAAGGGAAAAATGCCGTGAAACTCCCAAACCTGTGGATTTCTTCCCAGGCTTTGATGGCGCTGCAGGGAGAAAGCTCGTGGCTGATAGAATGCCCTGTCGTGAATGACCTTCTACCTTTTCTGTCGTGATAGGAAAATATCTGATCGTTCTTTGTTAAACAGGAGCATCATCTGTTCGGATGACTTGCTGCTGCTCCTCAGAGGTGACCATCTGCTTTGGACCTTAAGCACTGGACTGGGACTTAGAAACTGTTGTTTTAATGTCTAGGAGTCCCTCTTCTGTCATGGATGCCAGCTGAGCCACCATCCATGACCGGTGAATAATAAGCGGAACTGCTCTGGAATGTAGAGAACAGTCATAAATCCTTCCCATCATTCTAAAGTGATATAAATATGTGATAAGTTATGGTGGAGACCAGAGTGGAAGAAATATATTCTGAGTCCTTAGAAAGATAGATGTTTTGAATATTTTGGATTACTCTGGATCTGGTTGGCCTGGCAATTAATTCCTTGAGCGTGGCGGTGTGCCTTTATGTATGTAATATTAAGCCAGTCGTTCTGAAACAGTTTTCTATCAGTACCTTCTTATCCTGCCGCTCCACAGATACAAATCTCATATTTAAAATCTTCTGTTGGAGTTCCCACTATGGCAGGTAGGTTAAGGATCCTGCATTGTGTCCATGGTGGCACAGGTTTGATCCCCAGCCCAGCTCAGTGGGTTAAGGATTTGGCGTTGCTATGGTGTAGATCTTAGCTGCAGCTCTGATTCTGTCCCTGGCACGGGAACTTCCATATGCTGCAGGTGCAGCTAAAAAAAAAAAAAAAAAAATTCTGGTAACTCCAAACTTGTATTTGCCAGTAATAACAAATGTATTTTTTTTTTTACCAAAAAATGCATCACTTTCGTAATTTATGGTTATCTGACTTTTATGACTTGAGACGGAGAAGACGTATTTAACGTTTTTGTTAATCGATGCAGGCTAATTGTGGTTAAGTCTCTGGCCTTGAGGAAATAATCAGCATAGCCTAAGGAGCTTTCTTCTAGGTTTTGGGCCTTCAGAAATCCAGGAGCAACAGATTAAGAGCAATTTGATAAAGTATTAAGAAATCCAATGGTAGAAGCCAAGTCTCTAGGCAAATGTAGTTCTTAAAACATGAGAGTATGATACTGTTCATATATTTTAAAAAAATTTGTGTTACCTGTTCCAGAGAGGAAGCCGTAAATAACAAATAGCTTGCCTGTCTTTGTTCTTTACCCTGATCAAGTAACATGAGGTGAGTTAAAAGAAAGCATCTTTCCTAGAGAGTTTTTAACTTGAACGTGGCTTGTAAAATTCTCAGTCACATAATTCTCCACTCTTCAGGCCTGCTGATCTACAACTGAGAACACGAGAGAGGCCTTTCTTTTCTTTAAAAGAACCGTTACTACGTGTATTATTCTAAATTTGTGTCCTTAAGTTTTAAACATGGCAGTATCATCTAAATTACTGAAATTGTTTCTTTTTGAATAGTACATTTGCACTGTTTATCTGTTCCTTGTGCGGTGAAATTCTGCGGAGGGCAAGGGGCAGTGCAGGCCCCGAAGAACGGTCGTGATCTCGAGTTGAAACATGAAATGATGAATCGTATTTATTTCTCCAGAGACTGGATCCCCAATTACAGCATCCTGCATTGGATTAGGTAACTCCAAAACGCCTCCTCCAGGGCAAGCAGGAAAAAGTGTTCCAGGATACAACGGTGAGAAATGACCCCCATTACTTGAAATGTGTCGTGTTAGTAAATTTGGTGTTTTTTCCTGTGTTTCGTGTGAATCACCTTGCTTGAAACATGCTAGGTGTTGAATGAATATTTGATTGAGTGAATACCTTGTATTCAAGTGTACCCCTTTTTTGTGATAACATTTGCTCTAAGCCAGTCTGTTCAGATGGAAGAGTGTAGGCGTCCAAGGACGTGGCCTAAATGACTGTCACAGTGGAAGACAGGCTACGTATGTGCATGTGAGATTAACACGGATGGAATTCAGACTTGATGACACGTAGTTTGCACACATTATTTCAATTCATGCTGAAGTCTATTTAATTCGAGATACCCTTCTCCTTCTAGAGATGCGTTGGTTGGTGTGCAGAAAGACTAAATAACTTTCCTGAGGTAGCACAGATGCACGACAGTGAACACCATGGTGTTTTATATGGTTCATTTCTTTTACAGAAGCTGGTTTTTTATTTCTCCCCATTATATATGCTATCTTTTGATTTAGGAGTGATGATAAAGCTTTTGAATCTCGTTGGCTACAAAATGAATATAGAGAGTAAGGACTCTCAAGAGAAAAATAATTTCACCCATGGTGGCAGGATGTAGCAATGAGATGCAATATCTTGTCCGTATTTGTTTTCACGTGATTGCTAGTAATTATAATAGTTCAATAATTTCCCCTGGATTTCACTCCCTAGTTGTTAAATCTTATGCAGGGGACTAGTGTAAGTAAGCTCTATGTTTTTATACAAGTCAAACTTTCTCGTTCCTTATTTCTAAATAGGAGTAAGAATTCTGTATGCTTCCCAGGGTTGCTGTGTTGTGATGGAACACAATGAGGCATTAACTCAGTGCCTGCTTGTAGAAAGACTGAACTAAGTCTTAGCTAGTAGCATGAGAAATAGTTCAGAGAAGCTAGAGGGACTGGCATTATTTAGACACACACATTCATTTTACAGACGAGGAAAATGAGGTACAGAAGTTACGTTATATGCGGAAGGTCCCACCGTTTAGCTGAAAAGCCAGCATTGGAGGAGAGAATGTGATTCCCGCCTATAGTTCACATTTGCATGTAACAGAAAATCAAAAATGAGAGATTTATCTTTTGTTTCTCTAACATGAGAATATTGTATTCCTTCTAGGACAGTGGCTGGTTAAGGCTCATTTAGTTTAGCCTACCAGACAGATTTGGAAAAAGACACTTTTTTTAAGGGCAAAAATAGACGTTCTATGAAGTCAGTGACTTCTCTAGGTATGGAAGGGTGAACCCAGCTTTAGTGAAATCCTCCCTTTGAACCGTTGTTCTGTCATCTCTACTCCTTTTGTCGGAAAAATTGCTTTTGTGCGGAGCCATTTTTAGGGGCTGATGACTGTGGGAGATGTTAAATGCATTTCCCTTTAAGTATTTCAGGATCATTTTTATACCAGTTGTAAGAAAGAGTTAAAGCTTTGAAGCCTCGTGGAATTTCAGTACAGACGTTTCTCAGTGTCGGAAAGCCATTGGCTTACAGACGGCACAGCTTAAACCCTGGAACCAAAGTATTTATAACCAAGGAAATAGTGACTTTATGACTCATGATTGTTATTTGTTTTGTGGCTATTCAGAGATTCAGAAGTATAAGGTGACATTTAACATTAAAATAAAAAAGCCATATCCTTTAGGGAAAGGAAAGAAGACCATTTTTGTGTGGAAAGCATTCGGCGTAATGTGACAGTTTCTCATTATTCACTGAGTACCTCATGCAAGGTTGTCACTGTACTTTTTTTTTTTTCAAGTAATTATTGTACAACACGATGAGAAGGGAATTATTTCCACTTTTCCGATAGGGAAATTGAAGGGGTAATAAGACTAGAACGTGTTCAGAGGCACATGGTAGGTTAGCCACTGTCCTGGGATTTGGGGGAAAAACGATGAATTATCATGGCCTCCAACCTTAATGAACTCACAGTCCAGTGGGAGACAGATATCTGCACTGTTAATAATTGTCAGAATAGAATTTTAAAACAAAATGCTCTGGAAACACAAAGATGGGAGTGATTAATTTTTTTTCTAGGGCTATTGCTCTTCTTTTCTCAAAGCTTCTTTCAGTGGAATAACCTGGATAGATGAAGCCCCAGAAAGAATAGAGTAAAGCGTAAAACCTGATGCTGTGTCCTCATTTCTGGTTTGTTCTACAGGCTACTGCATGTGAATACAGACTTTGGTCTCCTAAATTCTTTCAGGATTCTAGCAGTGTAGCGCAGAAAACATTGGGGTAGCATTTGGGAAGGTTATATTGACCTTTAAGGCTAATAAGTGGATATTAAGCCTTGTATCAGAAAAGGAGATTTTACTTCATTTTTTATTGCTTGCAGTATTTTTGGTATATTTTAAAATTTTGTTTTCTTTCATTTTTGAAAAGCTGAACATATTTTTTAAATATTTCGCAGAATGGAAGGATATATTTGAATAGATATAAACGTAGATTTTAAAATACCAGCATGTTTGAAATATTGTGTCTTTATTTAAGGGAGGTTCTCTTTTTTTTTTTTTTTTGGCGGGGGGCTGCACCTGCAGCATAAGAGGTTCCCAGGCTACGGGTCGAATCTGAGCTGCAGCGGCTGGCCTGTGCCATCGCTACAGCAGTCATCTGAACCCCCTCTGCGACCTACACCAGAGCTCATTACAGCACCAGATCCTCAACCCACTGAGCTGGGTCAGGGTTTGAACCCACATCCTCAGTGTACTGGTTGGGTTCGTTACTGCTGAGCAATAATGGAAACCCCTATGTAAGGGAGGTTCTGACGGAAAATTCAACATCTCATCAGAAATCAAAAGAATGTCATCTATTTTCTGTGAGACATTTTAGCTTATTAATGTATGTTTATGGACACAGGAATTAAAGGATGCCCTTTTAAGCTGGAGTTTTGGGGGGGTGCTGAATATAGAAAATAGGGAAACATTTAAGCCTTAAGGTTATGTATTTAAAATGTATTTATTTATTTATGTATATTTTACTTTGCAGTTATGATTTTGGATGACAACATGCAAAAACTGAAGGCGCGGTGTTTAGGAAATATCGTGGTAAAGTAAGCAAAATTTGCAATGCTACTACTTAAGAAAACAAGCATTGGTATATGACATTAAAAAACATAGAGTGGCTGCAACAATATTACTAGTGAGGAGGTTGCAGGAGAGGCTTGTGTATTGAGAACACTCAGTACTAGCTCTTGTAATTTTAATGCAGCATCCCCTTAAAATGGAGTCCATTTAGATACGATTTTTAAAAAGAAAAATCTTGCATCTTTTAAAAAAAATTCTGATTATACAAGTAATGCATGGACGATAAAATTAACTTCAGTACAAAAAATATAAAGAAATAAAATTTCTGTACTCCCACCTTCAGCAGTACAGTGTTAATTTTGTAATATATATGACTTTCCACGTCTTGACAAGCATTTTAGATTGTTGAAACAATTTGGTTTATTTTCATGTATTCCTGTTTTTCCTTAACCTTGTCTCATGAACATTTTAAATTTTACTCTGCCTTTTAAAAAATGTTCATTCCTTTTCTTTTTTTTTTTTATTTTCCCATCCTTACATGTATACATTACAATTACAGTTTTTCCCCCTGTTCATTCCTTTTCTAAGCTTCTTAGTCTTTTTTGAATATTTATAATTATAAATAATACTGTATTGAACATCCTTTTGTGTTGTCTTTTCTGATAATTACAATGATACTGAGTAAATTTCTAAAAGTATAATTACTGGGTCAAATAGCAGTGTAATATATAATCCCCGACTTACCAACGACCCCAGTTCTTTGCTAACAGTTTTCATCATTGTCCATTTGATAAAGTACTATCAGATGCTGAAATTTGAGGTAAAATATTCAAATTTACTTTGATTAAATTAATACATTAAAATTACTAGGCTAGTAGAAGCTGAAATGGAAGTTACGTTGGAGATACACAGTATGTGACCTTTTAGTAATTGACATAGGTAGTTTTAGTGCCGCTGATGAGCCTGATGTTGTTATCTTTACTGATATGTTTTAAGTGGTAGAATTGTCCAGAAAAAGCCGTTATGAATAAAGAGCATTGCATGTGGTCATTAAAAGTTTTACTTTCCCATTTATTGAAATAATTCTTACTACTTGTCATTCTCAGGTTGAGATAAGATTTTTTTCTGGTTAATGAAAGATGTTAAGTTCTGTGAAAATGAAATGAGAAATAGTAATTTTTTAAGAAGTTCTTTTCTTCAGGTAGCGGTACCTTACAACAATCTGATAGAGGAGATGCACTTAATGACAGAGTTCTTCCCAGATTCTTATTGTCATCAGCAAACATACTTTATTTTTAAATTCAAATTGTAAGATGTCGTGGTGGCAAATGGAAAAATTCATGTTGACTATACCATTTGTATCCATATTTTTCTGAATCTGAATCCGTATTATCATAGAGCAGAGTAAAATCTTAACTTGCGAGGTGGGAAGTGCTGGGGACAAGGGAGTGGTTGCTGAAGAATTAATCTGAACAAGATTGTGGGTGGATGTTTAGCTAGGGAAGCACATGGTTTGTGAGAGCAGCCCTCTAACAGCGTCCTTTTTTATGTAAACCCTAACTCTGAGTCATCTCTTTCATAAAGCAAGGTTTGCAAGATCCCAGAGGTGGCATTTGATGCCAGCACAGTTTTCAACCCCTCATCCATCCTGTCACTCTGATTATTGGTGGCTTCATCCTACATCCATGCAAAAATAATAAAGCACATAAACTATAATCTTTTTTACAGCTGTTAGTGTTACTTCAGGTACTTGAAAGTAACACAACTATTGCCTTAGAGTATTCTGTGGGTTAGATTCTCACCAGTTCAGAATGATTCTCTTCCCTCTCTGTTCCTAAAGAGAGAATTTTATTGTGCAGATCTGGGATGATGAGATTTCATTATAAATTATTTGATGATAAAATATATTATGATGTGCAGTGGACTTTAATTCTTCCCTTAAGTCAAGAGTAAGACTAGGTATTTGAAAACATTATATATATATAAAATTATATTCAAAAGGTAAAATGGAAATAATGATGAAAAAAATTATCAGCAAGATCTCTCTCGTTTTATTTTTTAATTTTTCAATTTTTTTTAATAGAACAGTATCGAAACCTTATTTTAGGAACTTGTTTTTACCTGTGAGAGCAAGGATTTTCTTTTGAAACTCTCATGTCCAGTGGCCATTGCACTCTAACTTATTGACCTGAAAATTTTGTATGCCTCCCAGTAGCGGCTTGCAGTATGCACAGGATATTTTTTTATTCAGTATCTGTCAAGAAGACTTGTTTGTGTTAGTCTATAGCTCTTGTGGGTGTGCTTTGAGGGGACACCTCATTCATCCAGAATGGAAAATGGCTGACGAATGCTTTTTAAGAGCACATAATAAATATATATTTAATTGAATGAATGGAAAGGGAAAAGCACACTTCCTTTACAGTAAAAGCATGGCCTAACAAAAGTGTGCAATTTCGAGGAAAAAGATCATTTTTTTTTTCCGTGGACTGTGTTTTAAAGAGAGTCTGTGATCTGAAAAAACAAGGTTCTTTCCAGAGACCAGCTCCCTGGCCCCTAGAACTACTTGGTGGCCTGGAAAAGGTGTTGATTAGGGATTATATGGGGTGTCCAGGGTTTATGAAATGTTTGAGATTCTAAAATTTAAGAAACATATTGATCCCAAATTTTGAGAAACTTATAATAAAAATGTATGTATATTTAATGGAATATTTGTCAAATTTAACATCATCATAACTTCATTGTCCATTTAATCTCCGTAAACTTTTCACTTTATTTGCAAACAATTTTTAGGTTGTATTTTCTTAATTCCCATGATGCCTAAATATGTGTAATGGTTGCTGAGAAATAAGAACCCCTGGTAAACTATAGGTGTGGCTCCTTGCTATATGATTTCAAAAGGATATTACAACCTTTTCTTTTTTGGAAAAAGTTCTAGTTTGTGTGGTATATTGCTATAGTTTATCTTTATTCATTTATTTATTTATTTATTCGAAGACTGTACCCACAGCATATAAAAGTTCCAAGACTATGACCTGAAGCTGTAGAAGCAGAGCTGTCGCTGCCAGCCTGTGCCGCAGCCACAGCTGCGCCAGATCCAGGCCGTATCCTTAACCCACTCAGCAAGGCCAGGGATCAAATCTTCATGGATGCTGGTTGGGTTCGTTACTGCTGTGCCACCATGGGAACTCCCTATTGCTGTAGTCATTTATTGTCTTTGCAAGGATATGAGATGAGGCCACCAATACCAAGACTCACTTGGCCCACGAGTGGCTAAAAACTAAGCTGACATCAAAAGTTACTGCTGGGAGAGACCACCAGCCAAAGAGGTACATGTCCATGCTTTTCGATTATTCATACTCATGCCTTTCTTCATGACACATACAATAATGAAGTGGAATATTCCTTGAAAGAACAACATTCCCTAATTCTGTTTATGTTCACACTTACTATACTTGCAGCGCTTAGAAAGAGGAGGGGAAAATCTGCATGTGCCATTGAAATGCACAGGGCTCAGGCTACCTTAAAGTCAGTCAATAAAAAATTTTGTCTCATGGTTTTAATCCCAAATTTGTTTGCTTTTTGTAAATACAGCTATAGCTTCTTCTGTCACTATAAAATTTCTTAGGAATAGTGTAAATAACATTGAAAACTCTCTTTCTCTGACAGTTTCTTTAAAATCTGAAGCTATAATCATTTTTTTCAAGATACTGCGTATAATGATTCATTGTATCATATTAAGATGACTCAGCCCCAGATCAGAAGTAGTGATGTGTGGTGGTTTTGAAAAGAACATCTTGAGTCACTTTGGCTCTTTTCACTCCTTTAGTAAGTTTTTCTAGAAACCTCCGCTTTGCTCTTCTGGAGGTCCCATAACTAGAAAGTAGACATTTTGGTGATTCTTCAGCTACTATAGACTCTAGGATGTAAGAAACATGAATCCTGCAGTTCACATAGATTTCTTGCTTTCAAAGGATGTATCTTTCTGGTAGAAGAGAAACTACCTGCCTGCATGGCAGTAGAAAATTCTTTTGATTTTGAAACTTACTCCAGGCAGTTAATGTTGCAGGCAAGTTATGGTGTTTGAATTACTCTGAATACAAAATGATCGTGAATTTAGGAAGGTAATTGTGTCATCCAGAGCTGCAGCGTGTAGAAATAAAATGATGAGTCAGTAATTTTGAGGCAACACTGTGCCAGGCATAAGAGAAAAGTTTAACTGCAACTACACCACAGGACTCCCTGCTATTAAAGCCATAGGTCTCTGGCTCTTCAATCAGAAATTGAACACTTGGTCCTTAAGCATGTTTGTTCCCATCTTCATAGTTTTGCAGGGAGGATTTAGTCCCTCATTGTGCCATCTTGGGTGAGGAGCAGAACCGCCTTCCTCCACCAGTGTGTTCTTTGAATAAGCCGAGGATGTCGTATAATTGCAATCCCATTCCTTTCTGAATCCCTCGTACAGATTTCAGTATGTTCTCTGTTGATGTCCCATCAGCACTGTGACGTAGGCAGTGGGACAGATACGATCTCATTTTCGACACGGGAATCTTTTTTTTTTTCCTTTTTCTTCTTCCAACTATTATATATTATTATTATTATTTTTAATACTTATTTCCCCAATGCATTTTTTTCCCACTGTCTAGCATGGTGACCCAGTTACGCATACATACACACATTCTATTTTCACACATGATCAGGCTCCATCATAAGTGACTAGACTTAGTTCTTAGTGCTACACGCAGGATCTCATTGCTAATCCATTCCAAAGGCAATAGTTTGTATCTATTAGAGACTCTCTCTCTCTCTCTCTTTTTTTTTTTTTTTTTTGGCTTTTTGCCTTTTTGCCTTTTTCTAGGGCCGCTCCCGCGGTGTATGGAGGTTCCCAGGCTAGGGGTCGAATCAGAGCCATATCCGCTGGTCTACGCCAGAGCCACAGCCACTCGGGATCCGAGCCACGTCTGCAACCTACACCACAGCTCACAGCAACGCTGGCTACTCAACCCACTGAGCAAGGCCAGGGATCGAACCCGCCACCCCATGGTTCCCAGTCATATTCGTTAACCACTGCGCCGCGATGGGAACTTCTCTATTAGAGACTGTTACACTGAGTGATGTAAGTCAGAAAGAGAAAGACAAATACCATATGATATCACTTATATCTGGAATCTAAGATATGGCACAAATGAACCTTTCGACATGGGAATCTTAACCTTGTTAGAAGTGCCACAGCTAGAACTCACATTTCTTACCCAGTCTTTTGTCTGCCCAGAGAGAAAGAAATTACGGCCTAATCAGTTTCTTCTGGGGAGATTAAACACGGCTTCATGTGAAAATCTCAAATAAAGCCTGAAGACCTCATAGGAAGTACTGCGAGTGCAAAGTTGGGATCTGACCTCAGAATTCCCTGGGGAACAGGAGTTATGCCTTCAATATATTTGTGTTTCCTGTGAGGATTCTTGATGGAGCAGTGAATACAGGCTGTCCTATATCCGGGACTGGAGGTGTCTAGGGGTCTTACTATTCCAGACTGGTCAGGAGTGTTTACCCTCAACAGTGCTGGGCATTCTCTTCCTTCATGAGTTATTTAAGGATTTCTCAGCGCTATGATGCTTCTCCCTCAACGCCCCCCGCCCCCCACCACACACCCACCTGCTGCCTCAGGTATTCCTCTTCCCCCGAAGAATGTTCCTTCGAGAAGCTTATTCTCTGAGGAACTCCTCATTCAGAGGTGGATGGATGGTAACAAAACTCCCCTTCTCACTTCGGGAAGACTTGGGGACGGAACCTCGGGTGGTAACGTTTGATCTTGTGTATGAAGGATGAGGATAAACGTTAGCCAGCGTATCTTTCAGTATTTTTAGCAAATGTCCTTCCTTCTGCCAGCCCAATCAATTTTTATATTATTGCAACTGCAAAAAAGGTATTCTTTTTCTATAACTTCAGAAAAAGAGGCCCAGTGCAGTTACTGTTCCAGAATGAACACCTTCATTTAATAGAGAATAATCATTAGGAGCGCAACAAGAAAAATGTTCATTTGGAATACTGTCAAAAAAAAAAAAAAAAAAAAAAGTCCTGCTCTTGCTCCTGCACACCTACCTTCTGGCTGGAGATGGAAATGATTGCTTCTCTTCTCACACACTTTATACACACTCACGAATTCACAGCTTCTTCCAGTTCTGGAACCCTGTCTTCTCATCTGCTTTTCTTTCAGACCATTGCATTGCATGTTCCAAGGTTTCTTATGGAGCATCCCTTTTCAGTGTTCAAAGGACGTCTGAATTTTAGATACTAGACTTTATTAGTGAAGAACAGATAGCATTCTCTTATTTTATCCTACGAATTGTAATTGCACTTTTGTATCTTGCGTTCCAACCTGTTCCTCAGTTAGACTTGGGGATAATGAAGTAGTTTTCTGGAGGCACCTCAAAAAAGGTGGAACCAGACAAGGATGCCATTTGCAGCAGGTCCATTATACCTTGGCTGGTGATAAAAACATCCCTTCCAAGCATTCCCGGCAGTAAAGGGTTTAACTACCTGCCGTAAAACTTGTCTGACAAACATCTTAGATGTTTGCATTTTGACAATATGTCATTAATTTGATGAAATAGACACCGTTTGTTATGCCTTTCTCCTTATCTATATTTTTTTAAAATAGCAAGTTTTGGAGTTCCCTTTGTGGCTCAGCGGTTAATGAACCCGACTCGTATCCATGAGGATGCGAGTTCAACCCCTGGCCTCGCTCAGTGGGTTTAGGATCCGCAGTTGCCGTGAGCTGTAGTGTAGGTTGCAGATGTGGCTCAGATCCTGTGTTGCTGTGGATGTGGTGTAGGCCGGCAGCTGTAGCTCCGATTCAGCTCCTAGCCTGGAAACTTCCATGTGCTACGGGTACGGCCCTAAAAAGAAAAAAAAATAAACAAGTTTATTTATTTATTTTTTCGGCTGTGCCTGCCACATGTGGACCTTCCCAGGCCAGGGATCTAGCCAGCACTATAGCAGCCACCCGAGCCACTCCAGTGACAACCCAGATTGTTAACCTGCTGCACCCCAAGGGAGCTCCTAAAAATACCGCATTTCTTGTAGTGCACATATGCCAGAATCTCCATGCATTTCACACAGTAGTTTATGTCTTTCACTACAGTAACTGAGGCACACCACGCCCAACCAATACCGACTGAATGAGGAAGATAAATATATGAGTTAATGTATACATGCATGCATGAATAAGTAAATAAAACAAGCAAATCATTCTTCTGGTTTTTTCTTCTCTGTCAAATCTTGATTCTGTCTCCACTGGCTACTTCTGCTCCAGTCTTCCCCGTCTTAAATCAGCCTGCCTCTCTGCATGAAACCCCAGCTTCCACCTCTCCTTCTAGTCACCCACAGACTTTTGACAAGAATGGTCTAACCTTCCTGCCGCCCCCTCCTTTCCTGCTTACTCCTTGATCACTGCCGTTAGTTAGAGGCTCCACTCTGCAGTGGTGATGCTGGGGGTTCTCACAATATCTTAATCATGAAGTTCCATGCTCTCTGTTGCATCCAGTTTCAAACACAACGTGCCCTTACTTCACTCGACCTTGCTGGATACCCAGTCAGCATTACAACTCTTCCATGGAGGCTTCTGCTTTCTCCTAGTTCTCTTAAAGCTCTGATTGTCTTCTTATTTTTGTACATGGTCTATTTTTTCTTTGGCTCCTCTGTAATACTGGTGTTTGGCCTTGGATTTTTCTTTCCTATTCTTTATTTCTCCCTGGATCATACTCTTGCTATGCTATTCTTAATTCTAGAGATCTCTAGGTATATCCAAACTTATGTAGACTTTTCTCACAGGGATGAAAGATGATATAAAAATCTGCACTCTTCCTGTTCTTTAGAAAATGTATGCAGGTATATAAAGTTTGATGCAACCACTGAGAAAACCGGTATCCTTAAAGCTTATTTCTTTCTGGAGGATAGCTACTTATACTTGTAATCTTCTAGGCTTTAATTATGAGAATATAATCTATGTATTACTAATGGCTAGTACCATATGCTTTTCAGGAAGTAAGAGAAAACACAGATTATCCTTTAAGAGTAGAGATTGCAAATTTAACCAACTTCTGGGAAGTGTAAGATTTTTCATTTCTCTCCAGTATCCCTCTTACCAGAAAATGCTAAACGCCGGACCCCATGTGCACACATTGAATTGTACACGTTGGGTACCTTGTGGGCCACCAGGAGACTCAGCCCACATTCTTAAACACCAAGTACTGATGCATTTGGATGATTGTTACAGATGCTCAGGCGTCTCCATGTACTGGGAAGAAGCAGTGTCTGGTTGCTGGTGACCTAGAGTCTTAGATTTGAGGTAGCTGAAATGGGAGAGACCCTTCTCTACCCATATGCCCGTCTCTATGCATAGTGCCTTGTATGGGCAGTGCTGTGTGTTTAAGGCTTTGGGTCAGCATTTCTGTGTACCTGTACATCGGGCAGACATAAACAGCGGCTCCCATTTGACCTGATGTGTACATTCAGCTTGACCTCAAACCCCTCTACTCTGTTGTCCCCAACACAGCCTGAATGGTAATTGCCAGTTTCCTTTTTCTTTTCTTATTGTAGAGAGAGATTTTTATATGTCCAAGTGTCTGTTCATGTAGTCATGAAGGACAGAAAGGCTATATGATCTGATATATTTCTTGGGAACAACCGAAATTTCTTTCTTATATAACATGCACGCACAATGCATCTCTGTCGGGCTTATTGTTCTAGTGTAGATTTTAAGTCCAGTTGGTTTCACTCATTAGTATTTTCTCTTCTGGCCCTTGGAGGCTTTCGATGTGTCATTTCTTCTTAGTGTTCTCTTTGCTGGTTTATCCTCAGCATCCTGAAAATGCTGCTAAATAAATGATTTTTAGTGGTTGCCGTATTCCTGTCAGATTTCAATGTTTAATAATGATTTTTACACCTGCTTTTAAAATATTAACAAAACAAACAGATAAGGTGATATTATATTCATGATTATTTCAAAACTTTAACGCAGAAAAGTTGGTTTAAAATAACATAAAAGGCGGCTTCGATGCCTGGCCTCCCTCAGTGGGTTAAGGATCCAGTGTTGCTGTGAGCTGTGGTGTAGGTCGCAGACTCAGCTCAGACCTGGTGTTGCTGTGGCTGTGGTGTAGGCTGGCGGCCACAGCTCTGATTCAACCCCTAGCCTGGGAACCTCCATATGCCGTGGGTGCAGCCCTAAAAGGACAGAAAAGACAAAATAAAAACAAAAACAAAAATAAAAAAACCAAAACAGTGTGATGGAATATCTGCTTCAGCTTGCTTAGGTTTAGTGATGAATAGTAACAGTAACAACAGTGGGAACAACAATGTAGCAGCATCTCTGGTCTTTTTTTTTCTTTCTTTCAGCTTATAGAATGCTTTTCCATGCACTTAGGTCATTACACAAGGTCCACAAATGGTGATGTAGCCTTACTCTTCTATCTTAAAATATTGCAAAAAGAAAGTCCAGCAAAGGAGGACCTATGGGCAGGCTAGATGTTGTAGAAACAGGCAATCCCAGCTGGGTGTCTGATCCCACTGGGAACAGCATTTTCTGCGGAGAGAATGTGAGAGTACTCTTCCGTGCCTCAGAGTCTAATCCTTGGATGGAAGGTGTGTGATGCTGCCTCATGTTGGCAGTAACCATGTCTACTTCATTTTCCATTTTCTCACAGCAGCACTGCGAAGTCATTACTTCATCTTGCTTTTTGTGTGTGTGTGTGTGAGTATGGGAAGGTAGGGTTTTGAAAAAAAAATTTTTTTTTTTTTCTTTTTACGGCCACACCTGGAAGTTCCCAGGCTCGGGGTTGAATTGGAGTTGCAGGTGCAGGCCTACCCCACAGCCACAGCAACGCTGGATCCAAACTGCATCTGCACCTTACACCACACCTTGTGGCCATGCTGTATCCTTAACCCACTGAGCAAAGCCAGGGGTTGAATCCACATCCTCACAGAGATAATCTGGGTCCTTAACCGTCTGGGCCCCAATGGATACTCCTGAAAATTCTTAAGTTTTCCAATAGCTAAATTTCCAAACGATAAAGCACCTAAAAAGTTTCTGTGTCCAGAACATACATTGAGTGATTGTTTTTGTCATGTGGCACTTCCTCCGGGGAGAGAGAGGTAGGTAATGACTAAGCCTTTGTCATGTATGTACCCCCTGTTTCATAGTAGAGAGGAAAGAAGGATATGCAAGAGGAAATGCATTGCTGAAAAGAGATACATGTTACCTTCTCTTTAATACGCTCGTGTCTCATCACGTGTTCATGGGGAGAAGTCACATGGTCTGGATGATTATGAAAATGAAGAACAGAAGGCACAGTGAGGGACTCGCCAGAATGGGAGCCTCGTTAATTAGATTGTGCATGCGATGGTTAATTGGAACATGACACAGACTGGCAAAGCTGGCAGTGGGTCCCTTGATCCTTCCGATGAAAATGAATATATTTGCCGACGATGAAAGGATATTTCCCTTAAAAAGTAATTCAGGGATGCATTTTTGGTTCCTTTTTGCACATGTCTTGCTTCTTACCAAAACAATAATTGCTGCCAAATTGGAATGCCAAATTTGGGTGTCTTTTGTGCCCTACCCAGAAACTAAGTCATCCCTCTGTGATTGGCTGTGTAATGGTCAGCCACTCAGCTTCATTAGACATGAGCTGTCCAGCAGATTCAGGGGTTACAACTCAATGTGTGCTTTGAACTGTAATTATCTATAGCGGTGGAAAGTTATTAGCTCTAATCAATCTGTCTTTATTGATACTTTCATCACGGTTCTCACTGTTCTGTTTTTATATAAGGTTGCCATTACCACCTGGAGCGTTTTCAGGACTCTGGAAGAATCAGGAAGCATTCAAGCATTTATACTTTGAAAAATTTCCTGTAAGCACTTCGTGGTATTTTTTTGAAAAATCATCTCTTGCACTCCTCTGCAGTTCTTGCCTATGAAACTGAACAGCTTGCTCTTAGAATCATACGTCACAAAGCAACTTTTAAAGGTTATCTGGAGCAGTTTCCAGATCGCAGGGATAAGAAGGCCCACATTTCTCAGCTTTGCTGAGAGAAGTTGAACAACCTGTCCCATCAGGAAAGGTTTTGTTAAGTTAAAACTTTGGGAGACTTTTTATGAAATTTCTTGCATTGGCTTCCCCTTCACATACGGAGGACCCTGATGAGGGCTGGACACTGTCGTTGGAACCTCTTCACCTCCTCTGCTGTACTTTTTATTTTTTTATTTTTTTTAGTGTAAGGGTATAGTTGTTTTTTTTTTTTTATCCTTTTTTTTTTTTTTTTTATTTTCCCACTGTACAGCAAGGGGGCCAGGTTATCCTTACATGTATACATTACAATTACAGTTTTTCACCCACCCTTTCTTCTGTTGCAACATGAGTATCTAGACAAAGCTGTACTTTTTAAATCCCTTTATCTGTTTTTGTCTTTGTACTTTTAAAATCCCTTTATCTGTTTTCGTCTTTCTTTCCTAAGTGTTCTCTGTATTTATTATTTTTTTTTAAATTTTTTTAATTTAATTTTTTTTAGGGCTGCACTTGCGGCATTATGGAGCTTCACAGGCTAGGGGTCCAGTTGGAGCTGTAGCCTCTGGCCTACCCCACCGCCACAGCAACGCCAGATCCCAGCCATGTCTGTGACCTACACCACAGCTCATGGCAATGCCGGATCCTTAATCTACTGAACGAGGCCAGGGATCGAACCCACGTCCTCATGGATCCTAGTCGGGCTCATTACCGCTAAGCCAAGATGGGAACTCCCGAGCTCTTGATTTTAAAGTCCCATTTTAAGTTACCTATACAGGAGAGAGGCAGTGTGGTCAGCGTACAGCCTCCAGGGCTCTGGGTGACAAAGGGCATCTTCCTGTGTTCTGTTTGGTCACTTACCTGTTCCTCCAAGCCACGGTCATGTGGTTTGTGTTTGTAAAAGCATCATCTTTCTGCTGGCTTTCTACCTCTCTTTCTTTCCCTGAGAGAGAGGCCTGGTCCACATTATGCACTAGGTAAAAAGGAATGGATGATTAGAATTGTGTTGAAAAAAGGGAGCCAGAGTGTTTAGCCTTCTGTCTTTCTTATTTGTGAGTGAAGGACAGCTAACCTAACCAACTGGACAAATGACGAGAATTAAAATAGCTTCTTGTAGAAAGAGATCTCAGGGTGCAATGGCCTTGGTAACCGAGATTAAACACGCCCCCAGGGACTGTGGCAGGGAAACTTCCAATCAGCTGAATCTGTCTGCGGGCCACCGTCAAATCCAGACAGCACTGATAGGGTGAATTACAACCTGCTGGCGCAAACAGGATGTGCGTGTGGTGTCCAGCACGGCCACCCCTGCCCTGCAGGCTCTTTCAAAGCCTCATAAGCCACAGTTTATGATGAAACTGAATGTCGTGATTCTTTACTCTGTCTCGTTACCCTGACCTCAGGCCTCTCATCCGAAGGCTTCATTACAGCACAGAAGGGTTGAGTAACCTGCGCAGACCTTAGAAATAACAGAGCTGACATGTGGACTCCTAGAGATGGGCTCCAGACCCTTGTTCTCAAGCTTAGGTGGTCTCTCTGACAGTAATTGCCGTAAGAGCTGCCAGTTCTTGAGGGCTTATGATGTGCTAGGGTCTGCCCTTTTTCACATGCTCCATCTTGTTGAAGCTTCTCACTGCCTTTTATGTAGGCATTACCCCATTTAATAGATGAGCATAGGGAGTCTTAGGGGGAGATGAAGAAATACAAATAGTGACTCCCTTGAATTTGTCCTGAAGCCCATGGTCATGATATAGGTATTAATGTAACTTAGAAGAATTAGGGGAGGTAGTACTTCTTTTTTTTCTCGCTCTCTTTTTAAGGCTGCACCTGCAGCATATGGGAGTTCCTGGGCTAGGGGATGAATCAGAGCTGCAGCTGCCAGCCTACCCTACAGACACAGGAACACCATATCTGAGCCACATCTGTGACCACAGCTTTTGGCATTGCCAGATCCTTAACTCACTGAGTAAGGCCAGGGATTGAACCTGTGTCCTCATGGATACTAGTTGGGTTCTAACCTGCCAAGCCACAACGGGAACTCTATATTTCTATTATGCTTGATTCTTCATTCTCTTGTGACATCTGGGTCAATGACAATATGCTGCTACTCTGAGATGATTAAAAATTAAATATTATACTTACTATTTATAGTTCACAGAAGTTCAAGTCCAATCCAAATCCACATTAACAAACTAGTGGTCTATTTTGTGTTACTCAGAGCTTTAAAGCTTTTAAATATTAACACAATTAAAGAAGAAATCTATCAAAGTATATTGGAAATATTGAACTTTTACTTCTGCATTAAAAGGAAGAAATTGGGTTCATAAACTTTACAACTCTAAGTTCAAACACAACTTAGCTTGAACATATATATCAACCCTTTAATTTATTTTGGTGTTAGGGGAGCAGAGATTCTAGTAAAGCCTTCAAAATCAGAAGTAGTTTAATTCTATAGGCTGGTTATGGGAAAAAAAAATCAAATCATACAGTAAATCTGTTCGTGTCACATTTTATGTTTTACGAAACTTAAAGCTGATTACGTCACCTAATGCCGCATGCTAGTCAGACATTGTTTATTCTGGTTTTCAGGGCTACTATGACACCATGGATGCTGGTTACATGGATGAAGAAGGCTATGTGTATGTTATGTCTCGTGTTGACGACGTGATAAATGTTGCAGGTCACAGGATTTCTGCAGGTGCCATTGAAGAGGTATGGCTGAATACTGGTCTTTTATTCTAGTGTTTAGGGATGGATCGGAGCTAAAGTTGATATTGTGGTTAAGTCATCCCACCTGGAAAATGACTGGATCCTTCCTGAAGCCTAGGCTTGGTGGGTTCCTCTGGTGTCTTTGTCACCTCACTTTCCCTCGTGTGGGTTGTCCTGTTCCCTGTTCCTCACATTCTCCCATTCCTGCCTGCATGGAGGTGTGGCGTTTCGAGTATTTCCATCTACTTGTAATTTTTGGGAGAGTCTGAATACATTTGCTTCTTGATCCTTGCTACATAATTGCTCCCAGCTTCTTGATTTGCTCCTATTTGCATATAGTCTTTACTTGGTGTGAGATGGAAACATTTCATTATACTCTTAAGTCCTGAGACTTTTCTACCAATAGAAGTTGCACCAAGTCCCCAGAAGAGTGTTTAAAATGTTTTCGGTTGTTTACCTTAAAACAGAATAAAATCGATTTTTATTGTATAATGCTATGAGATTTTTACTTGTAGTGTAGATTCTTGTAACCATCACCAACAGATAGGATACAGAAAAATGTCAGCATTGCCAAAACATTTCTTCATAATGTCCCCTTTTTATTCTGACTCTCCCATCCCTAATCCCTGGGAAGCATTAATTTTTTTTCTGTTTCTATGGTTTTGTCTCCTCTAGAATGTCATAGAAAAGGAATAATACAGTATGTAACTTCTAGAGATTGAGTTATTTCATTTAGGAAAATGCATTTGCAGTCCATTCAAGTTGTCGTGTGTATCAATAATTCATACTTTTATATTGCTGTGCAGCAGTTCATGGTGCGAATGTACTAAGCCATGTATGTTTCTTTCACCCATGCAAGGATATTTGGGTTGCTTCTAGTTTGAGGCAGTTGCATCTAATGCTGTTATGTGCATTCAAGTACAGGGTTTTGTGCAAAAGAATAGTTTTCATTTCTCTAGAATAAATACGTATAGTGAGTTTGCCTGGTTCCGTGGCAAATATACATCTCCATTTATAAAGAACTGCCAAACTGTTTTCTAGAGTGGCTGTGCCATTTTACATTCCCACCAGCAGTGTCTGGAGGTTGCTATTCTCACCCTCATCAGCACTCGGCTGTGTAGTAGTTCTTTATTTAAACCATTCTGAGAGATGCGTAATGGTATCTCATTGTGCTTGTAGTCTGCTAGTCTGTAGTGGCTCATGATGTTGGAAATTTTCCTACATGAGTCGACAGACATGCCATAGATGAGAGAGAGGGAAAATTATTTTTCTCTGCTTGTAAGGAGGAAGGGGGCAGCTATCTTGCACCCCTCCGAAAGAGGTCTTCTTGGGAACATAATGGCCTGAATCCAAACTCCAGCTCTTTGATGTGTACATAACATCTCTCCAGGAGGCAGATAGCCCTGTGTGTCTCAACTTGGACAACCTAGAAATGTTTCCAAGTTCTAAGTCTTTTCTGACATGTAAGTACCTAGGAAGACAGTGAGCCAGTCTCCTCAAAACCTGGAGAGTTTAATCTAGGAGTCTAGTTTAGGTTGTACTCATTTGACCTCTCAGGGAAATTAGACCTTTTTATAATCGTCTCCTATCAGAGCAATTAACTAAACAAATAGCTGCTATAGATCAAATTCTCACAGTGTTTGAAGAGTGTCAGGAGGCTAGGGTTTGTACAGGAGCAATGAGAAAAGTTTTATTCCCCTGCAGATAGAATAGCTACATTAAAATCTTTGTCTGATAGTTGTAATATTTGGATCATCTTGGATTTGGCATCTGCTGATTAGCTTTTTTCTTAAGAAGTATTTAGGTTTTCCTGATTGTTTTTATGTCCAGTAGCCCTACATTTTCTCCTGGATATTTTAACTGTTACGTTAGCAGTTTATGGATCCTTTTAAAATCATCTGGGGTTATGTTCTTATGATTGTTTGTTTTAGCAGGTGGTCAGCCCAGTTAAGATCAGATCACCAATCCTTACCAGTTTTTTAAAATTTTTTTTTATTACTCAAATGAATTTATCACATCTGTGGTTGTATAATGATCATAACAATCTGATTTCACAGGATTTCCATCCCACAGCCCAAGCACATCCCCACACCCCCAAACTGTCTCCTCTGGAGACCGTAAGTTTTTCAATGTCTGTGAGTCAGCAAAGAAGTTCCGTCTGTCCTTTTTTCAGATTCCACATGTCAGTGAAAGCATTTGATGTTGGTGTCTCATTGTATGGCTGACTTCACTTAGCATGATAGTTTCTAGGTCCATCCATATTGCAAAAAATGGCGGTATTTCGTTCTTTTTAATGGCTGAGTAATATTCCATTGTGTATATGTACCACATCTTCTTGATCCACTCCTCTGTCAGTGTACATTTAGGTTGTTTCCATGTCTTGGCTATTGTAAATAGTGCTGCAGTGAACATTGGAGTACATGTGTCTTTGGGAGTCATGGTTTTCTCTGGGTAGATGCCCAGAAGTGGGATTGCTGGATCAAATGGTAGTTCTGTGTTTAGTTTTCTGAGGAATCTCCATACTGCTTTCCACAGGGGTTGCACCAATTTACAATCCCACCAACAGTGTAATAGGGTTCCTTTTTCTCCACACCCTCTCCATCGCTTATTGTTTGTACACTTTTGGATGATGGCCCATCCTTACCAGTTTCAAAGCCTTTACAGTTTCAAAGCCTTTACAGTGCTTTTCTGGGGCATCTCATTTGTTTCTTTGCCAGAGGCCCATCTGAAACTCAGGTTAAGTGCTCGAAATCTGTGCTGTGCTGATTCTGTTTGGATTCATGGATGCACAACTTGCGGGGTAGGCTCAGGACTTCATACTCAGATTTAAAGTATTGCTTTCAGGAGTTCCCATTGTGGTGCAGCAGAAACGAATCTGACTAGGAACCACGAGGTTGTGGGTTCGATCCCTGGCTCGCTCAGTGGGTTAAGGATCTGGCGTTGCCGTGAGCTGTGGTGTAGGCCGGCAGCTACAGCTCCAATTAGACCCCTAGCCTGGGAACCTCCATATGCCATGGATGCGGCCGTAAAAAAATAAATAAATAAATAAATCGCTTTCTCCAGCTCCTTCCCCACCATCTACCGTTCACTTTTTGATTCCCGGGGCTCCCCCTTACTGCTCTTCTTGGTATAAAATAGGGCTTTAGCCTTCCCTACTCCTGCTGGGGTCCATTCCTGCAAGGTCTACCTGCGTAGTGTCGCTTTGCTAGTGTTTGCCTGGTATAGGGCAGAGCAAGTCGTCAGCAGGGACTGGATGGCTGCTGATGGGGAGGGCAAGTGGCAGCGAATCTTTCCATGTTCTCTAGATGTCGGGTAGCTCCAGGGCGCCACCCCCAGGACCCTGCTGCTGGTGATGGTGGAGAGGGAGAGGACACAGCTTTTCAGCTGGCCTTCACCTGGTGTGTGGTGTGGACAGTCGGGAAGGTCACTACGGCTCAGCAGAAAAGAAGGGGGCGCAGCTTCTTTGTTGGGGCTCATCTGGAGGGAGGGAGGATTACATCAAAATGATTGTGTTCATCAGCGCCCCTGCTCCTTTTCTTGGACCTTAGTAGAAGCAGTAGGCATTTCTTGAGGCTTTTTCTGTCTTCTTTTATTGCTGCTTCCACATTGTGGACTGCTCTAAAACCCAGGCCAGAATATAGAGGAGGCAAAAGAAACCGACAACAAACGATAACAACAACCAAAGCCAAAAACCTCTAAACAAGCAAACAAACAAAAACCAGGGGACTTGCCATCAGCTTGCCTCTCAAGTGCTGACAGTGTCTGGTGGGCATATATTTTAGCTGGAGTTTTCTTTGCAATTAATGCAAGTGATGAGGTGGAATGTATATATTCTCTCTTTTCCAGAACCAAACCCCAAATCGTTTTCAAACGGAATGAGGCAAACTGCAGTTTAAGTGAAAGAAAATGTGTTAAGTAGCATGATTGACAATGCAGTGGGATTGGAATATGCAGAATCTTGGTTTAGTTCCCTTTTTTTCTAATTAAAAATGGTCACTTTCTCTAAAGGTTGTCCTTATCGTCAGCCCTAACTTCATGACTTAACATTTTTTGTCATGTAGGCTTTTTTTTTTTTTTTTTTTTTCTTAGTGACAGTCAGGATGCTATTATTTGAGTAAAAGGAAAGGATTTTATAAATAAAATGTTTTGGAACATGTGACTTTCACATGCTTTTATAATATTGTTTTTAACTGACTGTGCATCTTGCGAGAACCCGAAATTGAAATTGATGCTTCGTGAGTTTTGGTGTGTTGACAAAAGATGGTTCCGAGTGCATACACTTCTAATTTCTTGCTTGTAGGAGATTACCTCCAATATTCCGCTGCATTTCTGGCAGACTCAGCTAATCAAAATGCAGAGGTTACATGTGCACAGCTCTATCAGTCAGAATTCTTAGGGCTCTCTTTTGTTTTTAGAAGTGAAGGTGACAGCTGGGTCAGAGGTACCTGGTCCTTGGCTATGGTCCCACTGACATCTCTCTCACTCTGTGTAGCAGCAGACTGAGGCAGGCAGGAGACAGGCAGTTAAAACGTCAACACTGAAAAAAATGGGCCAGAATTCCTGGCATCTAAGAGGAATTTTGTCTCAGCCTTCAAGCCTTCTTGAAATGAATGTCTCCCTTTATATAAATTAAATAATTAACTTTTGATTGTACGATTATGTCTAATAAGAAAATGAATATCTGAATTCATATCAAGTTTGTGTTTTCTATTTTGGAATATACTAGAGGGTTGTGAGCCAACGTTTTTACTGGCTCTTTCCTAACTCCTAACAAATGGCTTCACAAATGGGTAATTAATATGTACATGAAATGTTTATATTGACGATATGACTAACTTTTACTCAAGTGACCAGACCTCATTTTGTAGTTAAATGCTTTTCCAGGATTTTTTTTTTTTTAATGATTTTCATTTTTTCCTTTATAGCTGGTTGACAGTGTTCTGTCAATTTTCTACTGTTCAGCAAAGTGACCCAGTCACACACACACATATACATTCTTTTTCTCTCATTATCCCCCATCATCTTCCATCCTAAGTGACTAGACCTAGTTCCCAGTGCTGTCCAGCAGGATGCCATTGCTTATCCATTCCAAAGGCAATAGTTTGCATCTGTTAACCTCACATTCCCAGGATTCTTAATAATGAGTGCTGGATTCCCCTCTGACTTTCTGAAGTAGGACCTGAGGGCCTTGATCCATAGAGAGTTTTTATTTGTAGAAAATGGAAATAGACTGTTGTTTTTATAAATGGTGAAAATATCTGGGCATATGCAATTTCCCAAAGTAAGATTTGACAGTTTATTACCTCACATAAGACGAAATCAAGCAGAAATTCTATTAAAATTACTACATCAAAAACATTTCAGGAAACTGTTCTTTTCTGTTCTTGACCTAAGAAAACGGAATCCTAGAATCGCTTTTATAAATTCAAGAGAACCTTATCCTTGCAGATTCCAACATACATCATGAGGTGTTCTGTAAATACTAAGGAACAAGCAAACCTTTTTGAACAGTCAATTAATATTTGAAAGCCTAGCATCTGGTTAGGCTACTTGCAAAACTTTGGTGGAAGTTCAAGATATTCTTAAGAAAATCGTGTCCCACATCGGCTACTTTTGGTCTTGAGCCAAAATTCCTTGGCGTCCATGTGAGCCTTTGCTTAGTTCTCTTTGACTGTGGTTGGCAGATATTTTCTCACAAAGATCTCCAGGGAACAAATTGGGCTCCTGATTTCATTCTTTCCCTTGTAGCTTAAGGTTTAGTTTGTTCAATGATCCTCCTGGTATCCTTGGGAACTTGGAGATCTGGTGTTAAAATACTGGGTTTAAAGCCTAGGGCAGTGTTCATGTACAATTTGCCCTTTCGAAGCCTCTTTTGACCAAAGCGTCACTGTTTGTTTTCCAAGTTAGCTATTTTGTTTTCTATTTTAGGAATGATTTCTTCAAGATGGGATATTTTTCCATAAAGTGCACATTCCACAAAGTCGCCATGCAATTTCATTTCTACCCAGCATTAAACAACTACTGGATTTAAATGGTTGTAAAATTGCTCAAGATTTTTCTGGGCCCTGATATGAATAGTAATGAAGATGTGTGATCTGACAGTTGCCTAGATGACGCCAACGTCAGAGGAAATAAAACGCTATTCCTCCTCTTTCCATTGCGAGTGTAGCTCCTTGCGTCTTATGAGGGGGCTTGATTTATACTTTTTTTTTGCTTTTTAGGGCTGCACCCACAGCATATGGAGGGTCCCAGGCTAGGGGTCACATCAGAGCTGTAGCCGTCAGCCTACACCACAGCTACAGCCATGCCAGATCCTTCACCCACTGAGCAAGGCCAGGGCTTGAACCTGCAATGTCATGGTTCCTAGTTGGATTCGTTTCCACTGGGACACGATGGGAACTCCCTGTACTAATTTTTCTAAAATTAAAATACTTAAAATGTAACTAAGAAACCTGTGTAATTTAGCCCACACAAACCATGAAACCTTTTAAATGCACTACAGTTTACACAAAAATGGCAGCAACAATGAATGACAGATATTTGCCAGACCTGTTTCCCTAAAGTTTATATGCTCACTTCTGGTGACACAGTTACGTCTTATGTGGTATCACTTTTTGGGGTGCTTGAATGGCAGTTAGCCACAGATGCTTCATGGATGGCATATGGAGGGGACATACGAATGTGGCTTTTGATTTTTTTTCCCCCTCGTAGGACATTCACTTGGCTTCTGCCCCTCTTACGTTGCCAAGACATATTTTGATGCTTTCCTTTCGACGATTCCGTTGTTGAAATCGTTACTTGGCATGCAAATACTGGTTGTGGAGCCAACATGGAAAACTGCCTCCCTTCCTTTATGGCATCTTTTTAACACTGATAGATTAATATGATGTTTTATCCATTATAATAATGAACCTAATTTACAGATGGCACATTCTGAAAACTGATGTGTCTCAAAGTTTTTTAAGAATTTATTTTCACTTGGCGAAAAATGGGAAACTTCGATATTTTTTTTTTTTTGTCTTTTCTAGCTGCACCTGTAGCACATGGAGGTTCCCAGGCTAGGGGTCAAATTGGAGCTGCAGCCCCTGGCCTACACCAGAGCCACAGCAACACGGGATCCGAGCCGCATCTGTGACCTACACCACAGGTCACGGCAACGCCGGATCCTTAACCCACTGAGCAAGGCCAGGGATCGAACCCGCAACCTCATGGTTCCTAGTTGGATTCGTTAACCACTGTGCCACGATGGGAACTCCTGAAACTTTGACATCATAAGGAATTGTGTTGTGTATTTTACTTGTGATTTTAAAATCCTCTCTGCCCTTAGGGAAAACCAGCCAGCATTTTCCCACCAAATTCTAAAAACACTAAGGCTCAGGATGCAAACATGGTGAAATTGAAATAGCAAGGTGAAAGAATGGCACACCAGAAGTTCTGATGTTCAGTTTCGTTAGTTAAAATTATGGTCACACTGGATAGGTCACACAATATTCTGATATATAAATATTGAACGCCTACCTTGGCAGTTTAAAAATTGAGGTATAGCGGCTCACAGCACGAGTGAACAACGCTTTAGTGAGTGGGCTTTGACCGTTAATCCTCTGGTTAGCTGTGTACACGTGCTTTTTACCCTACTCTAAGGGGAGACTGAGTTGGGATTAAAAGATTGGACTGACCGAGTCTGGGACCTCCCTGCCGCAGACCAGGTTCTCTGCCGTGGGCTCGTGATGGACAGACAGCCCTCCCTGCCAGAAGCCCAGCTCTGGCAAGAAAGTGTGTCTCCATCCTGCACACATGGGCTGAGACGTAAACAAGACCTTAAAAAGGGGAGAGCTGTGGACGCCGTTCCGAGAGCTGAGCCCGAAGCAGGGAGAGAAGGTGGTGGATTATGGTCTGCGTAGGATGCGTTTCGTAGGTTTTGAGTCAGGCCCAACTGCAGCAAAGAGGGCCTGGACACCTCTCCTCGGCAATGAAGCCGGTGGCACATACAGGACCAGACGTATCCATTTATTGGCCATGCACTATCCCTAGCACGGTAGGAGCCAAAAGCTGCACGGAGGGCAGCTCTGAATGATTGCTTTGCGGCTGATGCTGACTAGAGGATTAGGGGCGATGCTGAGTTAGGGGCATTGGGGGGTAGGACACTGGGTTTGACCCCAATGTCTGGCAGGTCACTGAGTCTTCTAGGAGGTCAGAGAAAAGAAAGCTCATTTTCAGCTTGGCTTCATCTAAAAAAAAAAATAATAAGTTTTTCATCTGGGATGGAAAGTTTGGGCTTTTTGGTAGCAGGTCCCTGATTGTGTTGGTTTTTCTCCTCCCTCTCTGAGGACTGTGCCTTTTCAGTTGAGTCTGTTAGCGTTTCTTTTCTTATATCGTCATTGCATGTGGTCGCTCTTTGACTTTGATCTTTTCTTTTCACAACTTTCTCCTCAGACAATTTCATCCGTGCTATAGGTCCATTACTCTCCTCATTAATGGCATTCCGATCTCCAGATTAAGGCTCTTCTCACATCCAGTTGCCTCGACCTGGATGTCTGAGAGAGACGTCCCTGGAGTATCTCCAACTCAATACAGGCTCGTTTCTCGCAAGCCTCGCCCTCACTCTCGGTCTCTGGCTTAGAAAATGACACCGCCATCCAACCAGCTGCTCAAGCCAAAAACCACAGAGTCACGTGTAACCCCTCTGACTTCTTGCTTCATATCCAGCTTAACCAGTTTTCCTCAGTGTGTCTCTAAAGAAACACTGTGATCTTTTTATACCCGCGACCGTAACCTCAGTGCCCCGTGGGCAGCCTCGGCAGCGGTTTCCCTGCATAAACCGTGACACTCACCCTCGCTGACCCTCTGTTTATTCTTCACCGTGAAACCGAAGTCCGTCTGTGTGTTTCGCATCCATTCTGAAGTGAGAGAGGCCATCTGTGACGACCACAGACTGTGTGACTCCAGCTAGAGTAACAGCAGAGGACTTTGGGGATAGTAGAAAAACTCAGTGGTTGCCAGAAGTTCCCAGGAGGTCAGGGGTGAATAGGCAGAGCACAGGGGATTTTTAGGGCAGGGCAACTATTCTGTGAAATTCTGTCTTCATGGACACGTGGCATGAGACCCAGAGAGAATGCAACACCGAGAGGGACGTCTCATGTCACCTATGGATGATGGGTGATAATGATGTGTCCCAGTGGCCATCGTTGTCATGACTGTACCTCTAAGGCGAGGGGTTCTTGTTTGGGGGAGGCTGTGGGTAAGTGGGGGAGAGAGATACATGGGAACCCCTTCCTTGCTGCTCAGTTTTTCTGTGACTCTAAAACGACTCTAAAAACATCCGTTCTAATCTCGCATCCCCTCCTTTCCTCTCGAAAGGGCTTTATGAGCTCCCCAGTGCCACCTTGGCATAGTCCTTCTCCACCTCTGCCGCTTCATTTCCTCTTGCCCCCTTGGCTCTCTGGCTCTCTGCTGCTCTCATTTAAATATGAACACTACAGGCCCGGTCTTGCCAAGGGGCCTGCACCCCTCCTCCGTGCCTCACCCCTGTCTCCAGACCCTTTAGACCCGAGCGCGTTGTCAGTTCGTCCGGGAAGGCTGCCCTGAGAATCACGTTCTTCTGCCAAGTTGATGGCTTTTGCTCTCGTGTTAAAAACCCAAGTTATTTCCCCAGAGCCTCTACCACTGTTATATTGAGATATTTAGAATAATTATTCATGGTTATTTATTAATACCCCCCTCCCCTCCCCGGCTGTAAGCACCACAAGACAGGACTCAGCCTGTCTTTGCTCACCATGCAGCCTAGCATTAACTCTGGAGGTTGGAAAATCAGAGATATTTAGGAAACGTTTGCTGGATTAGTGAATGGGAGGAGAAAGAAGGATTGGCAGACGAGCTGATGGTGACATGCGTTCACTCTCTTCTCCAGCCACCAAAATATACATTAATCTCTCAGAAAAGGACCTTTGACCTTTTTTGGGGGGGGCTGGGGAGAGGCTGCACCTGTGGCATGTGGAAGTTCCCAGGCTAGGAGTCAAATCAGAACTACAGCTGCTGGTCTACACCACAGCCACAGCCACAGCCACAGCCACGCCAGATCCGAGCTGCATCTTTGACGTGAGCTGCAGCTTGCGGCAACACTGGATGCTTAACCCACTGAGAGAGGCTGGGGATTGAACCCACATCATCATGGAAACTAGTCAGGTTCTTAGCCAGCTAAGCCACAGCAGGAACTCCCTCACCATTTTTAAAAGTCCCATCACAGGACAAAAAAAAAAAAAAAAAAAAAAAAATTAACCCTAAGCTTCCGTATTTCATGTGGTCACTCCATTCTGTGGGTTCTTGTGATTCTATATCTGTTTCTCCCTTTGAGGCATTTAGAGCTTAGAGTGAACAGTATGAAAATAGTTTCTCAACAGTGGTGATTGTCTGATGTCAGGTCTTCGCTCTACGTCTAGCTGCTTCTCCAAGTTTTGGAAAATCCTCTGTGATGGGTGGTCACTCAAAAAAACAAACAAAAAAAAAAGAGGTGTGCTGTTTATTGCTCAGTGACAGAGGCAGAAATAAAATCACTGTTTATGGATGGGGCTGCCTTGAGTTCTCTGGAAGGTGTCCGTATGGCAGCCAGCACTGAAGCCAAGCCACCCTGAGGCCATCTGCTTCTGAGGCCTGTTGCCGTTTGTTCCCAAGTGGTCTCCACGGCAGTTTCCCTGGCTTCATTAATAAACCATTGAGATGACGAAATAATTGCCTTACTTTCCAGGTAAGCGCAGCAATTTGTCTTAATTACTGTCAGCCTTTAGCCAGTGACTACCATGGGGATGCTAACGGTTCCCCTCGGGTCCGGTGGTGTGCACGGCAACTTGGCAGTAACTGGCACAGAGGCAGCAGTGGGTTTCGGAGTTTTCTGACGTGTGCTCTGGTTCCCAGTTGAAAGTGCATATATCGTGTGTGTGTGTGTGTATAGATATTCTCAAAGAATGTTCTTTTAAAATTGCAGTCTCTCCTTTCCCATGGCACCGTGGCGGACTGTGCTGTCGTGGGCAAGGAGGATCCTTTGAAAGGCCATGTGCCACTAGCCCTCTGCGTGTTGAGAAAAGGTGAGCCGATCTTTGTCCCCCCGACTGTTTGGGCCACGCGTGATGGGGGTGCCCTCCGAGCTCACCACCTGAACTTTCTCCCCAGACATAAACATAACAGAGGGTCAAGTTTTAGAAGAAATTGTGCAACATGTCAGACAGAGCATTGGCCCCGTGGCTGCTTTTCGGAAAGCTGTGTTTGTTCAACAGTTGCCCAAAACCCGATCTGGCAAAATTCCCCGCGCCGCCCTGTCCGCCCTCGTCAACGGCAAGCCGTACAAGGTACATCACCCAGGATGCTGAGGGCTCCGTCCTCAAATATTTGCCTCCATTCTGTGGCCTCCACAGAGCTCTTTAAAGGATTCTCAGGCATGAACGACATCCCTGAAAAACACCTAGTAGTCCCTTTTTGTAATAAGGGAGACTTGCATAGCCATTCTCTCTGTAGGAATGAGGATTTTGCAGAGACACCAATTAATTAAGACCATGTGCTTTGATTATAAGAACCAGTGTGTAGAAGTATTCTACTGTGAGTGAATGTGCAAGTTGAAATTCAAACAAACTTACGGAAACTCCATCTTGTTAAATTAAGGGAAAACTTTCTTTCACCGAAGTTACACCTGACTGTGAGTGAGTGAGAAAGCAAACAGTTGAGTCTGGCTATAGATATTTTAAAAGTCATGATTGATTTATACGCTTGTCATTTTTCCTCTTGTGAAAATTATTTTTGCAAATAGAGGCTGATTCAAGCATGTGCATTTTTAAATTTTTGTGCACATTAAATATACATAGGTATTCATATTTTTAGTCATCAAGAGCTAATAAACAGTGATGCAGCTGTAGCGTGGTTGTATGGCTGAAGGAAAAAAAAGAGTTTTTTTTTTTTTCTTTATAGAGACTCATTGAAAGGCCCATAGGAGAAAGTACCAGCGGGGACCCATGGTTTTCCTAACGGAACCATTTATTTTACTATTGGCTACATTTTAAAATATTAAGTTCAAAGCTGCTTATTTTTGAATGTTTCCATGTGAATATAAGAGAATGGGAAATACCGGATGGCATATAACTGTTCAGTGTATGTCGGGTGGAAGCGTTTCAAGGGAGAGCTTTGGTCTAACTCAAATTTTCTTTCCAGGTGACTCCTACGATCGAAGACCCCAGCATTTTTGGGCACATAGAAGAAGTGCTGAAACAGGCATTGTGACCTTTTGTTTCTCCTTTTTTTGAATCCCGTTTCTAATTGGAGCCAAGTTTTGGAATTCTTTCCCAGAGATAATTTACATGCAGACTGAAATGTGAATCATAAAGACCTGTGCCTTCTGTTTGATCAGCCCAATTAGCACTCTTACCCGTTGCTGCTAGGGTATCTCATTATGGGTTTGCCAGCACTTCAATTTAAGAAAAATATATCTAAGGCATGATTTTTCAAACTGGTACCCACTAAAAAAGAAAAAACAAAACCACTTTGACTGAAAGTGACACTAATATCAAGCCACTTCCTTAAAGGGGGGCTCTGCAGCTTTGACCCCAAACCTAAAACCCAAGTTGACGTCAGAAAATAGTTACCCCTTTCTTGGAGAAATTCTGAGTATTTTCTAATATTCTTGAGATGCCCGCATGCTTGGTTATTTTAAATGAAAGTGCTGTGATACAAAGTTTTAGGTTGTCATCTAGACATGCTTTTGGTAGGAGAATCTGTCTGGTTATCAGTCCCCTTCCTGAGGGGAGGGCTGGGTAGCGGGTGTCGTGCCTGGTGCTCAGTCAAGGGAAATAGACCCAGAGGCGGGTTCATCCTCTTTCTTCGTCCTGGAGATGAAGGCTCTTTGGAGCCCCTCCTCCTATCGGGTTCTTAGCTGTCTGTGTATTTCTGAGTGATTCAGCTTCTTTTGGAGAAAAGGCAATGATGTAGCAATGGGTAAACTGGCAGGGAAAGCTCTTAGGAAGAAATGTAAACATTTTTTACATTATGTTCACGACCAGGAGGAGTTTTAAGGGAAACGCAAAATCCATGTTATGTGAGGTCTCTAATTTTTAAATAACTCACTAAAAAACTCACATCCAAAAAGAAAAAGAAAGTAAAGTAAAGGAGTTCCCGTCATGGCTCAGTGGTTAACAAACCCGACTGGTACCCATGAGGATGCGGGTTCCATCCCTGGCCTTGATCAGTCGGTTGAGGATATGGTGTTGCCTGGAGCTGTGGGGTAGGTTGCAGACGCGGCTCGGATCTGGCATTGCTGTGGCTGTGGTGTAGGCTGGTGACTGTAGTTCTAATTCACCCCTAGCCTGGGAACCTCCATGTGCTGTGAGTGCGGCCCTAAGACCCAAAAAAAAAAAAAAAAAAACCCAAAAATATCATGTCCAAAGCACATCTTTCTATTTAAACTTAGGTAAACTGTTGAGCGTTTAAAAAAAATAACTGACGATGAGTCTTTGTTATTAAGCTTAGGATAATATGTCAATTAACCAGAGAGTAGATAGAGATAGATTATTAAATATCTGGTTTGCTTAGGGTTCCACATGAGATCAATTATCAAAGACTACATTTAAACCCCAAAATATACCATATCCATTTGAGTCTTTGATAATTCTCAAATTATCCTTCAATCTTTCAGTCCATTGGGAATGTCATTTTTAAAAGCAATTGTCTTATCATACTAATCTGAATATGAAATATATCCGAGAGATAAAAGAGCTTACTGTTTTTTCCTAAAATTGCTTACAGCTTGTATAAAGACATTCTGAAAACGTTAGTTTTTTTGGTTGGACTTTAGACTGTAAAATGTATGGCTCCTCAAAGTGAATGGTTATTTGCTAAAGGTGACTTTTAGATTGTTAGATCTGAAAAATATATCCCCTTCATGGTTCCTGTTAATTATTGTAGTAGCCCAAGTTAAACCCGTTAGACATTCAACGTATAATTTGAAGCTCTCGGGTTCCTTAAACTGTCTCTTCTCTTAGGTACATTGTATCCATTATCACAACTGCAATCTTAACAAATCATACCTCTTTTCTGTGTTTTAGCATTAAAATATGTTACCCTATTTTTTGTATAAAATTCAGTTAATTTGAAATGGCAAATTCTTTAGCTGAATGTGTATGATGGTTTGTTAAGTATAAACTCAGGCAGATCCAAGAATTGTGAAAAGGTGACATCTTTGAGTCTCTTGCACATTTTTCCTGGTAATCAAATCTGAAGGGACACTTTGGCAAGCCGGCTTGAGTTATTTTCCTGTTAAGTGGGATTGGGAAACAGTGCGTAAGACTGTGGAAGGGACGTTTTCTTTTATCTGGTTGAGGAAGTTAATCTCCTTTGCACGGTCAGACAAAGTACTGTCTAAATATGGGGCAGTAGAGATACAGTCAAGTTACCAGATGGCTTAAATTTTTGAAGGAAAAACAAATTTTCTATTAATACTTAACCATTAAGTATTTTCACTCAGTAGTAAAGTACTCAGTAGTACATTTTGAATTAAATGTCTTCAAAAATAACAATGTTACTAAAAATGTCACTTACTAAAATAAATTCTTGAAAAATTAAAATGTAAATATCTTCTTTTAAAATCTGTAGCAGTGTTTGCCAATGAGTTGTTTTGCTTGTGAAAGGGTATTAAATACGTACAGGTGAGATATTTACATTTAAAAGCTGTTTTATCTATAGAAAATGATATGTGTAGAGGCTTTATTAAAAATGTGAAAATTCATAATAGATGGTCAGAGGGAAGAAAACCAAGGTTCGAAGCTTAATCCATTAAATGGGTTTTAGACTCTGGCAGGAATGAACTGATACATTGAAGAATATTTTATGGTTTTTGAGACAAATAACTGGATATTTTAATTCCCTATAGATTAGAGTCTACTATAAATGATTAAAATCTCTTAATAGGTTATCTCTAAAGAGAAAAATTGTTTAAATCATGAATGGTAGATATAAATCTAGGTTATATTAGTATGATACCGTTACCTCTGTGCTATATTTTATTTTTGTAAGGCAAGATCCCCACATTCAGATGGACTTAAAAAGCTCTTCCCCACTGTTCCTAGTCAGGCGACGTTTTTTTTCTAGAAAACAAAATCACGCTCATAAGCAAGTTTAGTGCTCCCTCTTGTGGCAGACTCACCTTTGACAATGAGTAACAGCTTGAGCATCACTAAGAATGATTTTCGTTAGAGTTGAAGTACAAGTTTAAACTCAACGTGACTAGAAAACAACGCTTAAACAGAGACCTGGAAGTATTTTTTTTTTATTGACAATGGAGAGGGTTTCTGTAACCATTACCTGTTGACTGAATCTGTTAAACAAAAATGGACATCAAAACAAATGGAATGTACGTGCAAACATAGCAAATTAAATACAAAAAGTAAATTACTCATGACAGGTCTTGCGCTTAATAAGATCAAGCAGCAGGAAATCAGCAGTTCGATAAATGGTATTGTTAACAGATTGTACTTTGAAATCTCCCATATAAACAAAGAAACACCAGTCACACCACCAAGTAAAGCCACAGGGAAGAGATCACTCTTCTATACTTTTATACACTATGTATGTTTATCTTTCTGTCTTTCATTTATTTCCTCTGATAAGACTGACTTCAGGGAAGTCGCATCAAGGCCCACTCGGCTAAAAGCATACAAGATTAGACATGAGTCTGGCTAATGCCCTGTTATGTTGATCAAAGGGAAGGGTTTCTGGGGTTTTGTGTTTTTTTTTCCAGTGGAAATGACCTCAGACTCTGCCGTGGTTGACGTGCACTGAACAGCGCTGGCGGGCGGTTCAAGGTATTCGGATGAACATGGGGTGCTCGGTAAAGAAGTTTTTTTTTTTTTTCTTTTTTTTTTTTTCCCTTGGCCCATAGGTAATAATAAGAGAAGACAATGCTTTTTTCTTTATAAATTTTTTTTTAAAGAATTGCTTTTGACTCTTGTAAACAGTTTGGCTTTGTTTTGTCTTGAAAAGGAGATCGAGCCATCACAGTGCTATTTCTAAAGATAGAGGACATCCCTGATTGCCTTTACAGGTCTGTTTTTGGCTCCAGTTCCAGGTTAAATCATCCCTTTTTACATGATCAGAGGCAGGTTTTCAGCTTTAAGGATCGACAGACTTGAAGGAGAAACACATGGAAGCATGAAGCATGCTTCCAGGAAACATATCCATTTGACTGTTACAATTCAAAAACTGTAAAAATGGTGGCATGGTAAAATACAAACAGTACTTGGAATTGTCAAGTGTTTGCACTCAGGACTCCATGAACCATATATTTTATTTTTTTAAAAAATCATATTTATATCCATTTACATAAGACTTACACATTTAAAAAGAAATACATACACAGTAATACATAAATGCCTAGTATATTACAGTAAAACATGAAAAAACAAGTGGCTCCATTTCATAAAAGCATCTGTTGTACAGAATTTATGATGTGGATGATGCTTATTATTCAAATGACTGAAGCATTTTCTTACAATTGTAGTAAACTCATCAAACTTAATATCCATTCCCCCCCCCACCCCAAATCACATTGTCGGCTTACTAAACCGTTAGTTGTGGTTATTTCTGTAGACTTGAGTCTTGACAAAGGTTTTCGCTGCTTGTCTTCTTGGATGGTAGTGCACTTTAGGTAGAGTAGACTGAAAAGACGACATCTAAAATAGTTAATGCAGAGCATTAGTTTACTGAAAAGTCCCAGACTGGAAATATCTCCCTCTGCTGCTCTCGGTGCACCTTCATGCATCCTGCTTAATTTCTCTCCTAACAGGTAATGAGTAGCATCGTGTTTCCAGTCTAACCGACAGCTGTATGTGAGCGTTGCTCCGCTCTCATTTTGTGCAGGCAAGCTTCAGAAATAAGACGGGCTCACCTTTGTGGAAAGTGTGGCAGCAATGCAAACAAAGGTATTCACAGAAAATGTGAGCAGTCCTTTTGAAAAATGTACTGCATGCTCATTAATCAATTGAGTTGATCTACTCTCATGGAATAGGTTTGTCTTCTAACTCATTTTTTTTAGAGCTCTTCAAAAGATGCACTTTTGTTCAATTTTGACAAAAACAAAATGATACTCATTAACGTAAAGAATCTGGTCAGGGATGTAGCATCACTGATTCTGTCTGGTCATAATATACTTAGAAAAAGATCACAGTTACTATCCTAACACCAGAGAAATAATAATCTGTTCTGAGTTATTTTAATAACAAAAGTGCCAGTGAATCCTCAGAATAGAAATGGGTTGTCCCAGATTAACTTACTGGAAATAAATACCTTTGTCCCATTTAATGGTTAAAAACTAGGAAATATTAACTAGAATGCCGTGCACAAAATACAGATTGCAAAGAGTTAAAGTGTAGTTCTACCCATCAGTCAAGAGCTAAGAAGCAAGCATTACTCAATATATTAAATAGTCATTTGTAAATTAGTGAAGTATTCAGTTCCTGGGAAATTATCATGTTATGTGTTGAAGCTATTACAGACAGTATTTTGGAAAGCCTCTTATTTAGCCAAATTATTACATACTTTAGATCATGCCTAATGAGATGCCAAATTGTATACTGTAATTAAAATTTTAATGTTAGGGTTTTACATTCTGAAATTAAGTCTCTTATCTGAAAGCTTTTTGTTTTATCAGTAGCAGCTTCAAATAGTGACCCAAATAAGGCAGCGTATCAGCTCCTATATTAGGCCCCAAAGACCATCAGTAAATTGCGTGGAGCTTTTAGTTCAAGGCAATGAATAAACAGCACAAGATGAGCTGTGCCTCTCCCCGTCCCTGCACACAGATTTGACTCCAAATACTGCCCTAAAAAACGTTTTTCCAAAATACGAATTCATCATAAATGGTAGAATATTTACCAATGGGAGAGTTTTAGGTTAAAAAAACTTATGAGTTCTTGACATTTATAATAGAGGAAAACAGTTTTACTGAGACTATTTTTCAGCAAAACTCCATTTTCATATGCATCTGGAAATAGATTCCATCAACTAGGATTTCTCTACATAAAAATGCCTTCTATCTTATGATCATATAGCGAGGTGTTCTGTTAGTGTTGTCTGCCAGTCTTAGAAGTAATTTCACTCTGTTCCTATGCTGTAAGCCTCAGATACTTAAAATTCCTATTTGTTTTCAACAACTATAAATCCCATTGATGAAAAACAACATGCCAAAAGTTCAGATTTGTTTCAGTTATACTTTTCTTTTTAATGGGAAGTTAATCCAAATCATTTTCCTGTCTCTGTCACCATTTGCTTCTGTGTACCTCCTCGAATATTATTTGCCTATTTCAGCTTCCTCTATATAAAATACTCACGTAAAACTATATTATTCTGTAAGCGCCAAACTCTCCTCAATAAAATGCTATGTGCATGGATATAAAATGCTACTGCAAAGTGGAAGCCAGTGTGTAACCACCCATTGACATGTTGTTAGTGACAGGCCGTCCACACATGGGCCTTAAACCATAGCAGACAGACAGACGGTGATAGGAAATCCTGGGTTGAGAGTTACAAGTAAAGATTCCTTTCCACCCTCTAGAACGTCACAGGGGTGATCTCACTTCTGTACTGCCAGGCCGTACCAGAGCGTATCATGTAGTTTTACTAGCCTATGGAGGTTCCATTTTTTTTTTTTTTTTTTTTTTTTTTTTTTTTTTTTTTTTTTTTGGCGGTTTGATTTTTGTCAGCCAAGGAAGACTACTCACAGCAAGTCAGTGCTGCCTCCTTTGAGTGGCTTGTCAACATGAGTATGTGCGAACAGAGGAGCTGTCTAACCTCTGCAGTCTTGATGAAGCAACTGCAAATGGAGAAAAGGGCTTTAGAGGGATTGTGATGATTGAATGCAAAATCCCAGACGAGAAAGATTTCTTTCCCCTGCATAAAGGGGTCTGAGCCTACGAATAGACCTTCTTTCTCTCCGATCGAAGCCACTCACATTCCTTTTCTCTAGGTCAAGTAACTAATGAAAGTTTATTCCAGTGTGATTCAACGGAGCTTTCAAGTTGTGTATTCCTCCTTAGATGAGTCTGCAACAAGAACAGCTCCCCTGGGTGCTCCTGTTTTTGAAGCAAAGGTTGCTCTTAGAAACATCAGTGTGATGGATTTTTTTTTTTCCCCTCCAATATTGAAAAGTTTCTACACTCCTTTGAATCATGTTAAATTCCTCATGAATTTTGCGAATGTGTTCCATAAGAGTCACAAGTTAGAGGAAATGTAGGTAGATCAAAGATCATGGTTGATGTTGGAACTAATTTTAAGGGTCCTGACAACTGCCATCTTGAAAAGAAAGAAAGATTCTAGATGATTGTCTCAAGAGAGACAGAAGGACTTTTTGTCAAAGGCCTACCAGACAGACATAACTTTGTGACTACCATTCCAAAGTTGTCTCTCCTCCACAGTGTCTGTTTTCCTTTGTGAAGTGTACAACACAAGTCTAATGTCCACAGAAGGAAATACTAATGGGGAAATTACTGTTGTTTTTTGTGTTTGTTTAGCTCTCTTCTCACAGTTGTGCTTGTTTATTTAAGGCCTTCTGCCTTGGTCAGAGGTGAACATTTATCTGATGAGTCTGAGTTTCTATGATGAAATATAAAACTTGTAATAGTCAAACATGTAGGTGACAGTGGAGTTATTTTCCATTTACTAAGGACCTTTGGTCCAAATCCAACCTCTAAAAAATTCGTGTACTTGACAAATCGAAGAGTAAAGAAACACAAATCATGCAGATGTTTGGTTTTCTTCCTAGATGTGGACATTAGCCAAAATTGGCCTTTTTAGGATACTGTCAACTATTTTAAAAATGTGAGTAAAGTGCCATGAGTTCATGCATTAGCGTTGTACAAAAGAGCATGGTCTGATGAAAGCAAAGTAAACTTCAAGCAGAGCAAACCAACTCAAGGAAAGAACCGCTTCCAGAAAGCTGTGCAAGATCAGAGAATGATAGCATTGGCTAAACAAGCTTTCGACTTTAGAAGCAGAAATGCAAAACTACTGTACCATCCGTTGTCATTTTCCTCGACTGCCCAGATGTTGTGGTTAACCTAAATCCAGCCGGTAATGTTTCTGAGGACCCAGGCATCATGCTGATTCCGTGTACTTCTCGCGGAGGAAACTGCCTTCTCCAGGTTGACCCACGCCTGAAATTCTTGTCATCACTCTGCCAGTACAGAGTTATAATTTGATGTAATGAAAGCAGGTAAACTAGTCCAGGTGCTTAAAACTGTGTGCTTAGAAACACGTAACTCTGATTATTTATACTGTCTGTAAAGTATACATATGGAATAGTATGCTTTATGTTGAGAGTTCTGTTGATTCCAAAAGGAGAATGCAGGAGATGTGAAATAGAAATACGTTTATTAAAAATTCATATGATTTCGAATCTCAGACATATATAAAAAGTAAAATCTTTGAAAATCTAAAATCAAAGTAAAATCTTTGAAAATCTAAAATAAAACCACCAAGTTTTTCCAAAAAGAACATTGGATATACTGTGTGGCACTTTATGCCGAAAGGTTTTATGGTATGAGTGAGATGAGACACTTCGTTGACTTAGTGTTGGGTAAATTCTGTTTGATCCACACACTTGAATAACTGTTTCATGCTTTTCGCCTTTATGTATATATACAAAAGATACATCTTATGGGAAATCTATATTTGATACAGCCTGGCTCATTTGAGATATTATAATTTATTTTCTATGTGAGAAACTAAATCTGTCATTTGTTAGATTTCAGCTGATACAGAATTAACATGTAATTTGTTGAAGAAACCAGTGTAGCCTGGACATCTTCCTTTTAGTAAGTACATGTGCTCATTAGATGCCACTAAAAGCATCATGTAACTAGTTGCTGGTTTACAGTGTAGTTCTGGTTGCTGATCCTGTCTTCATGACACAAGCTCTTTTCTCTCTGTGCATAAAATACCTGCACACAGACAATTATTTCCTCTGAATCAGTGAGCAACACTGTGTAATGTAGCATTTCACTGACATTATTCTTTTTATCTAATCTAAGGAAGATAGTAATTTTACCAAGTTCTATCTTCTTATATCACTAAGTTTCTCATCTAGGGAAGGACTGTGTGCTCTCTGAAGTTACAGCGTGTGTGTGCGTGTGTGTGTGTGTGTGTGTGTGTGTGTGGCGGACCCTACTAGCTCAGGTGACTTCATTCGGGCATATAGTATATAGATAGATACTCAGCCTGAATTATCATTGTTACAAATACGGTATTTAATTAGGTAACATGCAAGGTCAGCCTGGGAAAAATAAGATCATTTATGTTACTGCATTTATCCAGTGTTCTTTTAGAATCCTTATTATCAATATATTTGAAAATGTTAATCATTATCCTGATTGGAGAGGAGTTTGAATTTATAGGCAGTTACCTGAGGTCCAGACTGTACAGCTTATCTGTCTACCACCCTCTCCACAAAGGACAGCTTGGCTTTCAGAAAACCAAGATCACCTGTCCTCCCCATTTGAATGTGGAATTATTTTAGGATTTTTAGGACCGAATCATTTTACCATTTGCCGGAGTCATTCACAAAACTATGTTAATCAGCTTTTCTTTATAACCAGGAAACACCTGCATTTTGCAACACAAAACTATGCATCTCTGTATTTTCACTTCATACTCAGGTTTTCGTCCCATTTCTTCCAGAAAGACCCTCGAATACCTCAGAAGGACTATGCAAATCCACGCTGTGTATCACTGCCCCTTGTATCACTTCATCTCAGGAGGCTACTTACATGTTTACTATCTTCCGAATCATTTAAACATGCATCTGTTATGTTTAGATATTTTTAACTCAATATAGCTTTCAAATCCTATGGCTGCTAAAATGTTATTCATATGTTTTTAAGGAAAACTCATATCGATATCTAAAGTAATGAAAATCTTCACATTTACTGAAAGCTAGTTTTCTCTTCATTTTAATATATTACAATTTCCTGTGAAGATACACTGATATGTAAGAAATAAGCACATTCCTTATTAACGAGCTAACTTTGTCAGGACTACTGTTATCATGGCCTATAATTAAAAAAAAATGTTGCTTAACATTTTGCTGTCACAGCTCATGAAAAAGTCTGATTTTAAATTACTTCTTAGTGTTTATAACCACGGATATGGTAATATTCATGAATTCATAAACTTTCCCAAATCAAAGAAGTAATAAATATTTAAGAACAATGCTGGGGAAAATTCTAGATCTTATCCATAGAACAAGCGTCTGAGTAATGTTTGTGCACTATTCCTTGCAAGCCGTTTTACCAGGATGGGGATCCCTGTGGGTGACAGATAAGGACTTACTTCATCCAGTCTCCGTTCAGTCCCCAGAGCCAGGAGGTTATTGTATTCCCTTTCAAGAATCTGCCTTGCCTGTTGACATCAAATTGCAGTTACCGTCACTCGTCACATCTCATTTAAAAAATCACAGAGATTATATTTCCCTGAGAACAAATTCCCATACCTTGTTTCATTTTGAGGGGTCTTATAGGTTTAGTTTCCCGCATCTCTAAGCCATTGTAAATTTTAGCTATAGATACAAAGCAGAGCAACTTTCTTTGTCTGTGTACCCTAGAGAGATAGCCTTACATAAACATCTGAGGCCAAGAACTTCATTTTAATTAAATAGTTTATATAAACTTTACAGTGTATAAAAGTAAAGCTGGACTCACGTTTATATCAAGTCTCTGCAAGCAGTTCTCAAACTTGGCCAATGATTATCATTTGGGGAAACATTAGAGAATTAGGATTCCTGTGCCCTATTTCTTATTAACTGAATATCTACCTTCTTAGTCCTGGGATGTAGGTTGCAGGTTTTATTTCAAAATTTTAGGGAACTTCAGTGATTCAGATAATTATCCAGCCTGGGGAATCAATGGCATTCCCCAAACTGTGTCTGTATAATTCAAACATGTAAATAGAAATGACTGCCCCTGAGAGAGGCAGAGACTAAAAGCCATCTGGCAGGGACAGTGTCTGGCATTCAGGTGGAAGGGTGGACCACCTAACTTCTAAATGTCTTCCTACTTAACTTTATGATGTTGTTTTGGCTATAAATCCAGTAGCTTAAAATTAAAGCCCCAGTGACATATTTCAAAGGTTGAGCTAACTCCCATTAGGTAACATGAATACACAGCCAACTTTTTTTTTTTCCTAAAAGTTTACTGTGTCCTTACATAAACTAGGACATGACACAACTACGACACAAAGAGGCTTGCCTGGGTATTCTGCGTTGGAATCTGTAGCAATAAAGCTAGGCTGCTGTAGTCGAAGTTTTCATCCAGGGCTATGAGAGAGCCATGCACACCACTTTCGAGAATGTTGTTTGCGTACTCTCGAAGTCCAATTGCTTGTGTCCAGCGGATGACTCGATCGTTGCTCCACACCAGCACATCTAGGAAAAGAGTCACGTCATTCTAGGCTGTGGTTATTTGGCATAATAAACAATACTACTGTCTGGAAGCAGCCATAGATGTCTGACCAGATAGATGCTGACTTTATCCACTTCCTAAGGCACCTGGCCCCCTTGTGTCACGCATGATTACTGTCCTAATAACTAACCTTTTCTACTTTTAACCCAGGAAAATGTTGTCATTTTAAGATTGTTTATTATCCCTGAAAAGAGAACGTTTCCATCACCTGGAACATGATGAGTCAAAGCGTTTCTTGTTTTCATTCTAGAACTCTAGGAGTCTGCCTGAAGTTCAGTGTTTTTACCACCAGGTGGGGACATTTCCTCTTGTGTCCATACACAGTTCTTCAGTTAAGAGAGCAAGGTGAGCAAGGAACATGGTTTTTAAAACTGCTACCTAAATATTGCTTACAGACTCGAAGAAACTTTTTTCATCTGAAGCAATAAGTCAGAGAACAGAACATTAAGACAGATGACACCCTACAGTTTGATACCTACCCTGATATCTTTTCAAGCCATAATTTCTCAATCACATACTAATTTGAAAGTCTATTCAGCAAGCATTGCTGGGAAACCTGGACAGCTGCATGCAAAGCAATGAAACTAGAACACACCCTCACACCATGCACACAAATAAACTCCAAATGGCTGAAAGACTTAAATATACGACAGGACACCATCAAACTCCTAGAAGAAAACACAGGCAAAACACTCTCTGACATCAACATCATGAATATTTTCTCAGGTCAGTCTCCCAAAGCAATAGAAATAAGAGCAAAAATAAACCCATGGGACCTCATCAAACTGAAAAGCTTTTGCACAGCAAAGGAAACCCAAAAGAAAACAAAAAGACAACTTACAGAATGGGAGAAAATAGTTTCAAATGATGCAACTGACAAGGGCTTAATCTCTAGAATATATAAGCAACTTATACAACTCAACAGCAAAAAAACCAATCAATGGAAAAATGGGCAAAAGACCTGAATAGACATTTCTCCAAAGAAGATACACAGATGGCCAGCAAACACATGAAAAAATGTTCAACATCGCTGATTATAAGAGAAATGCAAATCAAAACTACCATGAGATATCACCTCACACCAGTCAGAATGGCCATCATTAATAAATCCACAAATAACAAGTGCTGGAGGGGCTGTGGAGAAAAGGGAACCCTCCTGCACTGCTGGTGGGAATGTAAACTGGTACAGCCACTATGGAGAACAGTTTGGAGATACCTGAGAAATCTATACATAGAACTTCCATATGACCCCGCAATCCCACTCTTGGGCATCTATCCGGACAAAACTCTACTTAAAAGAGACACATGCACCTGCATGTTCATTGCAGCACTATTCACAATAGCCAGGACATGGAAACAACCCAAATGTCCATCGACAGATGATTGGATTCGGAAGAGGTGGTATATATACACAATGGAATACTACTCAGCCATAAAAAAGGATGACATAATGCCATTTGCAGCAACATGGATGGAACTAGAGACTCTCATCCTGAGTGAAATGAGCCAGAAAGACAAAGACAAATACCATATGATATCACTTATAACTGGAATCTAATATCCAGCACAAGTGAACATCTCCTCAGAAAAGAAAATCATTGACTTGGAGAAGAGACTTGTGGCTGCCTGATGGGAGGGGGAGGGAGTGGGAGGGATCGGGAGCTTGGGCTTATCAGACACAACTTAGAATAGATTTACAAGGAGATCCTGCTGAATAGCATTGAGAACTTTGTCCAGATACTCATGTTGCAACAGAAGAAAGGGTGGGGGAAAAAATGTAATGTATACATGTAAGGATAACCTGACCCCCTTGCTGTACAGTGGGAAAATAAAAAAATTAAAAAAAAAAAAATCAACCATGCTCAAGTTATAAGGTGCTTTACCCTATTAGGTTGAAAAGCAGCATTTTATGGAGGTACAAAAGCACTTGGAATTTTATTTTCTGAAACTAAAACCTTTAGAGAAAAATACTGTAAACACATTTTTTTAGACCAAAACAAAAATATATTTTATCTTTTTCCCCATTTCTTCCCATTATGAGTCAACAGACTACTACATAAACACCAGCAAAATAGCCAGAAGGACTAAAGTGTTCCATTGAAAAGAAAGAATTTTAAGGAACTTGGGAAGTGAGGGAAAAAAAAAAAAACAAACTTTTTTCTAATTCTATAGAAAGGAAAGTGAAACTCATAATTCACTAGTACAGGAAAAGTAAGCTTTCTTGTTATTTTTCTCTCAGAATGACATTTATACCTTTTCCAGAAAAAGTATAAAAAATGCTGTGGGAAATAGTCTTCAACTTTAACTGTTTATTTCCCCCAGTTAAATTATATGCAAAAATCTTGAGTATTTCATTGTGTGTGCGTTTGGGGGGGAGCAGAGTATGCATATAATTTTCAAAAGCATTCCTAATTTGCCCTACTGCATTAATTTGTAACCACTGTAGGTTTTCTTGTGTGTAAAGCAATAGAGTGATATCTCAGCACCACCTAGTCCCCTCACATCCCTTTTCAGTCACTCTCCTAACCCCACCAGTAACCAGTATTCTGAACAGTCCCACCACAGATTAGTTCTGTTTTTTTTTTTTTTTTTTTTGCTTTTTAGGTCTGCACCCATGGCATATGGAGGTTCCAGGCTAGCATCGAGTTGGAGCTGCAGCTGCCAGCCTGCCCACAGCTACAGCAGTGCCAGATCCGAGCCGCGTCTGCAGTGTACACCACAGCTCACGCCAACGCCGGATCCTTAACCCACTGAGCGAGGCCAGGGATCGAACCTGCAACCTCATGGTTCCTAGTTGGATTCGTTTCCACTGTACCACGATGGAAACTCCAGTTCTGCTTGATTTTTAAGCTTTTTACATTTGAATTCATACAATATATACTTTGGTGTTTATATCTTTCACTCATTATAGGGCTTATCCATGCTATGGCAAATGGCAGTAGCTTGTTTATTTTCAGTGCTATTTAGTATTCCATTGTCTGATGATGCCACAATTTATCTATTCTTCTGCTGCTGGAAATTTGGGTCAGTTCCATTGTGAGTTACTAAGAATAGTGCTGCTTTGAACATTCTTATTTGTGTATTTTGCTACATATGTGTGTGTCTGCTGTTGAGTAAATAGCAAGGAATAGAACTGGTGAGTCATGTTGTATAATACATTTAATGTTAGTAGATATTGCTAAATAAATTCCACTTTCACCATTTAAAACCCCCAGTAGCATGCATGGAAATCTGCATTTTCACCAACAATTTCGTATTTTTCATTTGTTCGGTGTTTTTATTTGCTCGTTTATAGCCATTATGGTAATCTTATGTTATTATGACTTGAATTGCCCTCCCCCCAACCCTCCAATTCATATGTTGAAGTCCTAATCCCTGGTACCTCAGAAAGTAACCTTAATTGGACTTACGGTTTCTACAGAAGCTCTCGAGTTAAAATGAGGTTATTAGGACAAGTCCTAATTCTGCATGAGTGGTTTTCTTCTTAAAAGGGAAATTTGGAAAGTTATGTGCACAGGGAGAGCACCGTGAGAAGATGAAGGCAGAGAACAACGACTTTGGTAATAATCTTTACTATCTACGGAAATTTTAAATTACATATATATTCACTGGGTCTCCCTGGGTCAGTCCTAAAATATGTTTCCCTCTGAGTTTTCATTAGCTTGTGCCACTGGGGTGTTAGACCTCAGAAAACAGGATGTAAGTTGGTTGGTGTCACATCTTGGTTAGGATAAGCAGCTGCTATTGATAGCAACTGATTAGTTCTAAGGACTGGTTATATACCACACGTGAACTTCAAAAGTGGGGCAGGTATGTATGGCTGACAGTAACAGTTTTTCAATTTTTACTAAATGCAACATTGTAAAAGAACTAATGGGACGGTAGTTCAACAAAAATGCTGATTTTTCTTAGCTAAATGAATTTGTAAAAGGAGGTGCAGTTCTTTTCTAGAGCTGGGTATATATTTGTATAGTCTATGACATTATTCTGTAGTCACCATATTTCGTAAATCTATTTCTATCACATATTCCATTGCCATACCTGTAGTTATTTATGAAATAACAAATATAATTTATTTACAGGATGAAGGTGAATAAGATACTAATCCCAAATTTTAGTCTTCAGAACAGTAGTGTTTGATCACTTTATAAACAAGATCCCTTTCTCTCAGTCTATTTCCAAGCAAAATGTATGCTCTGACATTAAAGCTTTGTAAGGTTCCTCTTGACCTAAACAGCAAATGGCTGGAGATCAGTGTTGACTGTTTCCTAGCAACAAATTAAATGCCTGTAGATTCTTGATACTCACATGGTCTCCTCACTTCAGAAAGCTGTTTATTAAGGTCAAGGTTAATTAACACTTCAGATAATAACAGAGACCCCTCGTCACAGTTAAGAGTTATTCCTGTAAATGCCATCAGATCAGTTATAGGAAACAGGCTGTTTATGAGATGCTCACTCACAGCTCTGAAACACTTGGATTTGTCTGTGTATCACCGTGGTGAATCACTGCCGTTTTTCTCAGAGCTGTGCTCTAACTAGCAATTGTGACATAATGATGTAATACCTGATGTGGTGCCAAATGGGTGGTTCCTCTCTGTCTCATCTGTCTATAGAGGAAGCATTCCATGTAGTGAGACCAAGCATAATACAATCTAATTGGAAAAACGGACTCAAAAGGAAAACCCATAAAGGGTAACCCACAGATAAAAACCATTTGTGTGCTGAAACATCTTATCTTAGCTCAAGCACAGACTTCCTCTTGGGCCCTTTCTTTGGCAAAGTCATTCGAAAATTTCACTTCAGCTGGACAGCAGTGTTCTGTAAACAACTCTCCAAAATCTAACAACTCAGTTTTGATAATGGAAAAACACGTTCTTGCTCCAAGTAATGACTCAGATGAAGTGTTATCAGAAGTCCATTGTCTGTCTGTGTCCTCCCCCATGAGCCGCATACAGAAAAATATTTGTAATCAATCCCTTCACAGGCATTCAGACCCATTCCCCTGTAACTAATGGGCTGTCCAAGAACTGCCAAAGGTAAAATTTCTGACATTGTTTATCACAAAGGACAATTACGGAAGTCTAAAACATATGATTGAAAGAATAAAACAATGTTCAACTTTAATATGGGAAGGAAGAGTAAAATGTAATATGTTCTATACTTCTTATCTAAAGAAAGCCCTAAAGGCAGTAAAAATGAAAAGAGAGCCATGCTTTACTTTGAATAATTAATGTACAAATACTAATTGAATTTGATAAAATGCTTCCATGTATCAACTCCTAGGTAATGGTAAACAGAAATATAGCTTATAAGGAGTAATTTTTTCTGGTACCCAGAATTTTTTTCAAAAAATTTGAGACTTTTTTCCTTTAAAAAGTATAAATGGACATAAAAGGACTTGTGATTTTTTTTACCAAAAAAGTCCTGTAGATACTTATATTTTATACTGAACCATTAAAATTTCCTTCAGCAACAACAGAATGAAAATGTTTGTCTCTAGAAAGTACTTGGTCTCTAAAAAGTGGTCTCTAAAAAGTAGAGGATCTAGCATGTTATTTTCAAACAGTTCTTTCCCTTGTATACTCATGTACCCTTCAACATTTAAAGGGTTAATTGTTAAGTGAAGTACTTCCTAATAAACCTGTTATTAGAAAAGAGGGAATGTCTTTTCCTGTAATTCAAATCAGACAATGGTTGCAGCAGTTAGTAGTGTTTCTAAAATCATTCCTAGCTGAATTTATTGACTAGTCTCACTTATATAGGAAAAAAAGTCCCTGAGTAACTTCTGCACAAAGATCCCTATTTAATTTCAATAACTATATTATAAAAATAAAATTTCTAGGCACCAGAATAAAATTCAAATGGAATAAATCAAAATGAACTGCTATAAATAAATTATATACCATATTTCTCTGAATCATAATGAGAATGTTCTATTAAAGTTTGACCAAAAAATATCTACATGGAGACATCTTTAGAAGCAACAGAATGTATAATTAATAGGTTCAGAGGAATAAATCTCAATTCAGAAAACCAGGAATATTCCCCAAATGGGATATCCATCTCATAAAGTGATACTGTCCTTTTCTGAATTTTAATCAGAAAAGTTATACAAAAAAATAATTACAACACTCTTCTAGCTGAATACTTATGTTACTTAATGACAACTGCGACACATCAGAATTTTAGGTTCATAAAAGTGAAACCTTAAAACCCCAGAAATAAAAAGGCATTAGATATGAAGAAATTTACCTTTTATTTCATGTTGGCTTGCTTCTCGTCTTCTTTCTAGTTCTTTTCTGTCATAATTCAGCCTTTTTAAGCACATAATTCCATACTGTAAACTTGTTCTGTTTTTATTTAAAAAAGAAGAGAACACATTGAGTTTACTCGGTAGATGATTAAGCACAGTCAACACCATGCACTACTTCTTTGGGCAACAGGTTAGTAAATTCCATTTGTAGTTAGATACTTTAGAATGGGAAGGAAATAAAATTATTTTAAGCACAGAGTGTTTCTAAAGAGTAAAAACTTTTTGGTTTTTTTTAAATAAGAAAACCATAGTCTTAAAAACAATCTTGGATTATGCTGGTCCATCCATATACCTTTGTTTCACATCAGGCTATTTCAACATTATTGAAAATAAATGAACATTTTGCTCATTTGAAAAGAATTGAAAGAATCACTGTTATGGAGACAAGAAGGAATTTATAAGAAACAGATACTCTCCTTTTAAGCTGAAGAGAAAAAATAATATAAAAACATGAATCCGTTAAGTAATAACACATAGAACCAAATACCAAAATGAAGAGCCGCCAACTCTATGTGATTCCAAGTGACGTGAAGGGAGCAGCAGGTCAGTAGACACTGAAAGTCCGTGTTGAAAGGATATTGTGGAAGGGCAGGAAATTGACTGATCCGTAAGGGATAAGACAGAGGAAGGGTTATTAAAGGGTGTGAAGCACCATGAACTTCGGATTGTTGAGGCAACGTCAGGTGTGTGGTGATGGTGCGATGCGCGGTCCAGAGTTGAAAACCCAGGCTGGGACGTAAGGGGGAAGATGATTTCACCAGGAAAACGGGGTCACCTTCAGAAACCTTTGCCTTCAGAGGACATGTGGAACACGTCAACGTGACAGAAAGTTACGGATGGGCTGGTTTTCACAGGAGAAAAAAATAGCAATAAGAGGTTTTGGTTTAAGAAGGTGTAATCGGGTAGCAAAACAGGAGGTGGGGGAAAAGAGATAATTCTGGGGGCAAGGAAATGAGTTAAGGAAGCAGTCCTGTTCAAATAAATGTCAAAATAAGGACATGGAAAGTGTGGGGGAAAAGCAACCAGAGATGTTCAGAGAGAAGAAAGAAGAAGACTTAGTGATATAAATATATAAAAGATGCGGAATACTAGGCCTAGCATGCCACATCTTTTATATATAATCTCTAAGCCTCAAGAATTAAAGAGTATTGATTTTTATAGATATCATTAATGTTTAGAATTACAGTCAAATTTAGACATACACACTGCTCCGGCTATTCTTAAGTGCTGCATGCATTTCTAAGCCCTGCATTTTATTTCATTGATCAATTTATTTTTTTTCCATGCCCACAGCACACAGAAGTTCCCAGGCCAGGGATAGAACCTGTGCCACAGCAGTGACAACACTAAATCCTTAACCTCCGACTGCCTGCCAGGGAACTCCAGCTCTGTATTTTAGTAAGAACAATGCAGAGCCCAGACATTTCGGAGACAAAGGAAAAGGCAGTGAAATTTACATTAATTGATGTTACTGGATGAACTGTGTTCCCTACTATTTTTATGTCGCAGCCCTCCGCCCTCAGCCTTCCAGAATGTGACTTTAATTGGAGATTGGGTCTTAAAAGAGGTAATTAGGTTAAAATAAGGTCATCAGGGTAGGCCTTCATCCAGTAGGACGGTGTCCTTCTAAGAAGAGGAAATTTGGACGCGCAGAGAAACCTGGGAAGGGCACACACAGGAAAGAATGTGTGGACACGGTGAGCAGGCAGCCGTCTGCAAGCCAAGGAGCAGAAACCAAAAACATGGCCCTGTAACCTCTGTTTTCTAGATTGCCAATCTGTGAGAAAATAAGTTTCTGTGGTTTAAGCCATCTGTGAGATTTTTTACGCTAGCCTGAGCAAACTAATTCAGTGGCACACCAGATAGTTCTGATGGCCTCACCATCACAGACGAGCCAGGTTGCATTTAGACACTGGCTCTTGCTTAATTTCTGTTGAGTTTTTGTAAGTAAGGTAAAATTGTGCTACAAAGAGGATCTATTTTGTTTGAGCGATGTCTGGTCAGAGGGAACACTGGGCCGTGAAGGCAATGGGATGTATAGCATGCAGTAAGGTATTACCTGCTTCACGTCCGAGCTAAGCAGTCTATAAAGATGAAGGCTGTGTATTTCCCAGAACAAACAAGAACTCTGCCAGGTGAGTAACTTTTTTGTTTTTAAAAGAACACTTGGTCACTGGCTTAACCGTCTGTACTATACTGAAAAAGCAGTGAAAGGTTGTGCTTCTTATAGTGATGAAGAAACATAGGCACAAGTGTTACCAAAATTTTAGTATTCAAATCACTTTTATCCGGACTCTAATATGCAGCACACATGAACCCATCTACAGAAAAGAAAGCAACTCATGGACTTGGAGAGCAGACTTGTAGTTGTCGAGGGAGAGGGAGGGGAAGGGACGGGGAGTTTGGAGTTCGTAGATGCCAACTATTGCCTTTGGAGTGGACCAGCAATGAGATCCTGCTGTGTAGCCCTGGGAACTCTATCTAGTCACTTACGATGGAGCCTGACAGAGGATAATGCCACTTTGCGGTACAGCAGAAATTGACAGAACGTTGTAAAAGAACTATAATACATTTTCTTTTTTAATTTTAGCATTGAAAAATCTCCTGCAACCACACCAAATTCGAGGGCCTAAATGGTCAGTGACAGGGAATTCGCTGCCTCACCATGTGTGTGCCACAGAGCAATTAAGAGCAATACAAAGTCGCTTTGTGTACTGAACATAAAACCCTCAGCCTTTTCTCTAAACCTATAGAAAAAGTACATGTTCAAGAGAGTAAATATTCTTCTTCTATCACATGATATTAAAACATAAGAAAACTTACCTCGTCTTCCCTTATCCACGCTACCTTTAATTCCTTCCTTTCCCCAGACTTTCATAACTTCATCAATAATAAGTTAATGTCCATAAATTTAATAGTTTCTTACTGTCATCTCACTATATGGTGGGATGTTTATTGTGCCTGCCCATGAACATAATCTAAATATGCCCTGTCAAGCCATTAACCAGAACTGAGATGTTTGTTTCAACTATAACACACATATTTTTCACTTGAACTGCTTTTAAAGCATGGATTCTCTATTCAGCATTTTCATGGTTTCTAAACATGATTTTTTGTATGTATCTCTCCTAAATTTAATCCAGCAGAGCCAACAACTGTATTAAGGTTCAAAACATTTTGATAAATTTGACTGAAAACTCTCAATTATTGTCTCTTTATCTTAACTTTGTCATGATTTTTATACTATTTTCACTTCAGTCCCTAATTAAATGTTGGGCGGGATGTGTGCAAATAGTTTGCTAAGCCAAATTTGTCTATATTTATATTTATGACTTTATTATAACTAACTACATGTGAAATAATTATACTCCAACTGTCAATTCTGCATATAAGCTACAAAGATATCAGGCTACAACATAACATTTAAGACATGGTGTTATAACAAGTCTTTTTTTACCCCCAAGTAAATAATTTGAAAAAAGAATTTTTATTTGCTTTTTAATTATCTGTTTTTCCTACTGTCTCATAGACCATGCAGTATTTTTTTTTCCTGAAAACTAGTATACAAATAAGCAATATCAGTAAAAGGTTTATACAAAAAAAGAATGTTATTCAGAGAAGAATCCCTTTTCAAAATTTGTTATAGTATATCCCTAAATTATATAATTTATAATCACATCTACCTATAGAGTTGAAATTAATTTTATGCTTAATAAATAATTTTCTAATACAAAACACAGAAATACAAATCATAAACATGAAATTTCCTAAAGATGTAGGGGGGAAATGATTTATGCTGTATGAAAAATTTGTCCTGAAGAGTTCCATGAACTTTGGGCCTAGAACATGCATCCAGCTCTACATAAGACCACTCTGGCAATTTGCTGCATACAAATATTTTGCCAGGTAGATGTACACAGATGTTTCAAAGAGCACGTATTCTGTATTTCTTAAATAACTCTTTATGTTCTAGTAATACATACGTTATTTATCGCGTCACTTTAATCACGCTTTGGAAAAACCTACCGATGGAAACTATCCACCATTTTTAAATGGACGCGGAGATCTTTTTTTGTGAGGTGATCTAACATTCTTGCATCTACCAGGCATTCCATAAAGTAACTCCTGTACTGCGGTAACCCCAGGCTGGGAAGCCATTCGTTTCCAATCCACTCGTGGTTCATATCTCCATACGCCAGGGTCTGCAGAAAGACAGGACACTAGAATTGTTTTATAGCAGTCAAGGTTCTTAGCCAATAAAATGAGATGGTAATTGGAGGATACTGTCTGCCATTGCAACCCATATTCAATTGCTACCATGTATTGAAACAAAGTGGAAACACTATCTCGCCTCTGCCTATGTGGTGTACTTTGGTGCAAAATGGAGCTCTGCACGTGCGTCAAGGTACTGGCCTAAAGAGAATTGTTTTCACTTTGTTTTCTCAAAAGGAACTGCATGGTGTTCAACTATGCACTTTTCATCATAAAGTTAAAGTGAATGGTAAAATACAAATACTGAGCTTCAAGATCCTTCCTTTGTATGGAGAGATTCATTTAATTTGTTTTATTTTTATCTGTCAGCCAGTACTTCATCAGTTCCTTCTCTTTGGTGCTCCTAGTGCCGTTGCTATGATGTGATGGCAAATCTTGATATGAACATAGAAACCGCAGTAAGCGAATAGAGAAAGGAGCCACGAGGCTAGAGAGGCAGAATGCTGAAGCTTTCTGTGGGCAATTTTTGTAGGCACACATGCAGCCAGTATGCCATAAAAGTCGATGTAAGCATTCTTTCTTAGGAATCAATCAGAATATGCTCTGTACTTGAAGCAGGGCATAATCAAAAGGTAAGACATAATCTAATTCTTTAATATAATAGTATGAACTGATCTTACCAAACACGGTTCATACAAACCAAATGGAAAACCCCAAATCCATCATCACCTCTAAAGCAATTTTTTAAAAGGAATACCACTCTCTTAATTTGACAATGTTTTCTATCTAGCTCCTTAGCAAAAAATTTCACAATTATAACTAATATATTTCTAATGAAAACCTAGGTGTTTCCCTTGTTTTGTACGTTCTCAAAAAATGAAATCCTTACCAACGTAAAAACCTCATGCAATGTAAAAACCTCATGCAACCTCATGTTTTGTACGTTCTCAAAAAAATGAAATCCTCATTTAATTTATTAAATGTTTAGGTGTAAGTCCTAGTAATAACTGTCAAAAATTTTCCTATAAAGTTTGAATCATATTACCTTGAACCCGTTAATTCTTTTAGTTATACAACATGTAGAAATGTTGAAAAAGGAGCAGCTTCCTTGCAAACATACATGTGTGTTCACGGTACAAATGCTCGGCTCATAATGCCATCTCAATAACTGGGAGTGGCTATGGAACTGCAGTTGCAGCCTATCTCATGTCCCTCCAACTTCATTTCTCACACACTCTCCATTATACTTTAGAACATATGTGATTTCAAATAAGTCTTTTTTTAAAATCTCCCCTGACCCCTACTTACATCCAACATAAATGACTCCTGATTAACTATATTCAGGGGTGATTTCCAAGAAATTTAAGTTACAGTTCATCCTTCTAAAAGAGAAAGGAAATTTTCCTTTCAAAAGAGGCCAGGTATGAAATGATAATTATCTTGGCAAAACGTGGTGATTTTAAAAGACCTACATTGTATTAAACATAATAAAGTCAAACATACAATTAGCCTAATCTTAACCTAAGCGAAGATTTATAATATTATGACATACTATCTTCTTGCTTTATATCCCCATAGCCTACAACATGATATTGGTTTAAAGCATAAGAAATTCCTACCTGGGCCCAGCTTCCTTCCTCAGATTCTTTCTGTGTTAGCAGCAGGAAATGATTAATAAAGCAGATAAATATAAATTAATCTCAAATGAATACGGTCAGTCAGTCTTTTCTAGTAGAAGTAAAATTGTTATTAAAAACGTTAAGTAAGACATAGGCAAATAAGTATATGGATCCTTATTCAGATCTGCATTGGAGCAATTCAGGGACAATTCAGGTCTACATTTTAGCAATTCAAGGATGACTAGGAGGACACCCACACAGTCTCTAACTGATTGTCATCGAAGACACACATATGACTCATGGAATTTTCATGATACACTTGACCTGGTCATTCTAAACCTTTTTTAAGCCTTAAAAGTGTGAAATTTTCCAAATGTAATGTTACAGTAAAAATTTCTGATTATATTCATACACATAGACAATATGCCAGTGGGTATATATACCTATGGTGGAGAAACCTTACATAACATAAATTAATGAGGTGGACAAAGTAACTGCATCCTTCTAACAACAAAACTAAACAAGAAAAGACAAAGCACAACAAACTAACTAGAAATGTACTCAGTACATGACACTGGCATTTTTATTCATCATAAACTAGATAATCTTTCAAACAGGGACAAAATTGAAAGGATATTAAATTAAAGAGAAGTTGCTAAGAATAAAATACATGGCATGCCCAACTTTGCTACTTTAAATGAGAAATGACTCTAAATATAAATGTAATATTATATTTGCTACTTTAAATGAGAAATGACTATAAATATGAATGTAATATTATATTTTTTAATATGTCATTTTTAAAAGCTGACAATTACAGAGTCACCGTGAATTTCTTTAAGCCTGGGCTTTGAATAAAATATAAACAGAACACTTTGCCTTGGGGTATGGGGAGGAAGCTCTGTATCTGAGATTGTCAAGTATGAGAAACAAGTTCAGTTGGCTTTGGTAACATGCATTATTTGTGAATATCCTCAATGTTAAGTGATATGTGTTATCAAAAATTTCCAGTGTTGCAAAATGGATCAATAAATGTTATTAAATTCTTGGCTATTGTTTGCATATTACTCTTACCTTAACCACATATGACAACCTGGTATTGCCTCATTTAAAAATGTCTCAGTGGAGTGAAATAAAACCACGATGAAAAGTGTTAGTTATCATTGCCAATCGCAGGGTCAACATACTCCATTACTCTGCTCTATCACAAACAAAATTGCTTTTCCGTCCAAATAGCAGCAAAATAACTTTTCTTCATGTTCAACAAAGTCATCAAAACTAACCGTTTTTGCTGGAGCTGCAAGATTCTCCATTTCTTCATGGGTCACCCAAACGTTGCCGGAAGGCTAGTGAGGAGGCCGAGGGGAAGCCGTGGGTCCACGGAAGGGAAGCAGAGGTAAAGAAGAAAGGCAGCAGCACGGTAAGCGAATGGTACCACGGAACGGGCTAGAGCTTTTGCTCTACAGCACGCACAAGAGACAGCATTGCTGGTTTCTCAGAGCTCCCTTTCTTTATCTACGTAAAGAGGTTAAATTGAAAGAGGCCAAAAAAAGGCGTTCCCGTCCTGGCTCAGTGGTTAACGAATCCAACTAGGAACCACGAGGTGGTGGGTTCGATCCCTCCCCAGCCGTGAGCCATCCCCGCCCTCACTCAGTGGGTTAAGGATCCAGCGTTGCTGTGAGCTGTGGTGTAGGTCTCGACAGGACTCAGATCCCGCATTGCTGTGGCTCTGGTGTAGGCCCGCAGCTACAGCTCCGATTGGACCCCTAGCCTGGGAACCTCTGTATACTGCAGGTGTGGCCCTAGAAAAGGCAATAAGACCAAAAAAAAAAAAAAAAAAAAAAAAAAAAAAAAAAAAAAAAAGGCATGCTGTGAAGCTCATGTGGGATAGATTTAAAATGATACTTTGTAATATTAATCAGGAAAAAGGCTTAATCAAAATTTTCATTTCAAAGGTGTGTGGCTATTGGATCCAACTTTTTGTAATCATGGAGAAATGAATAAATTTGGTCTACAGAAGAGTATTTATTTTTTCTTCAGTAAACAAAGGCACATGGATCTTGTTGTGTTATTGCCACTATTTCATTTACAAAGTTTTGATGCTTCCATGTCCTTAGAAAGAGAAAACTGGTCTTCAGTACGAAGCTAAAAGCTCTCATACCCTGTCTGGAGGCCAGTATCAGCCTTTCCCAAATGACCTCTTCCCTGGACAGTTCACTAAGTATGTTGTTCTCCTCTATTTTTACAGAGAAAAAAGGAGGGAAATGTTATTTTTGATTTAATACAATATATTTTCCACTCAATATTGTCAGAAATCACAAAATCTAGGTTTCCTAATTTTTCAGCAGCACCTACACCGTTACAGAGAAGAATACAAGGTAAAGGGAAATTTTCCCTCTAGCAGGCACTATTCTGTTACTGTTGCTTTCTAAATAAAATGACCCAAGCTATTTGCTTTACACATGGAGTCACATGCAATTTCTAAACCAAGGTCCACTTAGTAGCACCGAGACCACTCGGAACCACTTCCCATCAAATCCCCCCGTGTCTTGGGAAGTCTTGATACACACGGCAATGTGGTCCACGTACATCAATTGTGTAGTTATGGTGGAATTTATATCCTATTTATGTCTTGACACTTATTTTATAAGGGGTCTAGTTTTAAGAGATTTGGAAGGAGCAAAGCGGATGCCCTAACATAAGTCACCACTATAAATCTATCCGGCCTTTGCGGCCAGTGCATAGTTCACACTGACTTCTATTCTATCGTACACGATGTGATTTAATAGACAGATAACCACATGTAAACTGATTAGTATGATTTGATATAAGGTAAATCTCATGTATAAGAGAATTACCTAGGTATATAGTGGAGAAACAAAAGGGAATTGAGCAGGGAACAGTCATGATTATAAATAAACCGTAGAGGCATGAAAACCTCAAAGGTTAGCATCATATGTACGTACGGGTTCACCCGCTCCTGCCATTTTGGAAATTTGAGTATAGATAAGACAAAACTGTGCACACCTCTAAAATATATTTAGGATACAGCAGCCACCATGTCATTAGACTCTCCTGCCTTCTATTCCTAGATTCTGGAAATGGGGCTCATTATGAATAGAAGGTTGCATATGAATATATGAATCATTAAATTATTTGGCAGCAATCGCCTTCACTGACTTGGTGAGGCGGGTACTATGCTAAAAAGAACTTCATGCTCATCTGTCACAGTTCCTTTACACCCAGTGACAACCCTGTTTTGCCTGAGACGCTGTACTGTTTGTTGAAAGTGAGCTTCAGTGACAGCTACCCGAGAGGAGATTCATTTAAGCCACTTATTTTACAATGATTTCTGTGGATTCGATCTTGTTTGTGAATCCAAATAATGAACTTCCCTGAGAAACGTGACCGGTATTATCCAAGACGGGAACCACACATGCATCCCTCTTACACAGGTTGTTTTAAAGTCTCTGTTTGCCCATCCATCATGATATTCGGGGGTGGGCAGGAAGCTGGAAGCTGTGTTCTTCTCTGTATCTTTACATTCCACATTAGTATATTTTCAGGGCAATCTTCTAAAGTACAGTTGGCAAACTTTCTGAGGTTGGAAATTGTTCTCTTTTGCTTTGCAGTTTTACTTATGAGGAGCATGCTGGCTCTAGAGCCTAGTAAAGTAGCCCATAAAATAACTTCTACACCATCCAATCAATTAGGCCTGAGTTGAGGTTTGATTTAGTAAGTTTATTTCATAAAGAAGCCCATGTGTAATAAGTCAATATTCAGATTTCTTGCCTTTCACCTTCAGTTTAAAGGCTGGAACTTTCATCTGGGTAAGTCAACAGGGGTGCTTTAGAGCATGGGTGTTTCAGCAAAGAGCACATCCCAGAGACTAGCTCAGTGGGAGACTTTGAGCAACAAAAGGACAGAGGACACTGATGCCTTGGGTCCAAGAATACAGAGTTCAAAAAGTAGACTGGAAAAGCATAAAGGACAAGTATCATATGATTTGGCTTGGTTCTCTGGGAGTCAGTCACTGAAGGTCATTTACTCACTGCCTTTGGGGGTGCATGCTGCAACCCTCGGTATTTGAGCTGGAGAGTGCACATCAGTGCTCATGGGTGTTGTGGCTAATATCACCTGAGCCCAGCAGATGATGTCTAAACTTTCAATTATCTGGAAATCTACCAAATTATAACCCAGAGGCTTGAGTTCCAGTAGCGCCACTTCTTGCAACTCCTCAGGGCATTTCCTAAACCTCTCGAAATTTCAGATTATATGTCTGTTAAATAGGCAAGAACACCATACTCCTACTAGAACACATACTGATAATTGAAAATGATGATGTAGTATTTCTTTTTCTTTTTTTTTTTTTTTTTTTTTTTTGTCTTTTTGCCATTTCTTGGGCCGCTCCCACGGCATATGGAGGTTCCCAGGCTAGGGGTCGAATCAGAGCTGTAGCCGCCGGCCTACACCACAGCCACAGCAACGCGGGATCCGAGCCGCGTCTGCAACCTACACCACAGCTCACGGCAACGCCGGATAGTTAACCCACTGAGTGAGGCCAGGGATCGAACCCGCAACCTCATGGTTCCTAGTCGGATTCGTTAACCACTGCGCCACGGTGGGAACTCCAAGTTGTGGTTATTTCATCTAAAACACTTACACATTTTCCTCTAAGTATTTAAAGAATATATTTATGTTTATGACATGCCTCTTTAACCCAATATTTCAATTACCTGAAATTCCCATCTCTGTGCTATTATGCAAGAGGCCTTCTGCAGTAACAGTAGCCTGGAAGATTAGGGCTATAGGCCCAAAGAAACATAAAGGTAAACTCCAGCTTTTTCCCTGGTCCAACCCATTTCATCTAGACAGGATGAAAAGGGGGCAGAATCAGAGTTCTGCTAAGGTTTTAGTTATTTTTTTCAAAAAAGGTTTCAAGTTTTTTTTTTTTTTTTCTTTTTTCTTTTTAAAACTTGAATGAATGAACCAGACACACCTGGCCTAGGACACCAAACACAAACCCAAACCTACACATAGAGAAAATCTTCTATGATCAGAACTATTTGCAGGGCTCTAGGAGACAAAATAACATTTCTTAAAAAACAAAACTCCACTTGTATTTTCAAAGTGTGAATCTTGGACTTGCCTGTGGCTCACATCATAACTACTTGGTGGTGTCTCTGCAGTGGCTCTGGTTTGATCCCTGAGCAGGAAACTTCCATGCACCATAGGTGCAGCCACGTGTTTAAAAAAAAAGTGTGAATCCAAATATATAATTTTAGGTGATGACTTAAAAATGTTTTAGTCTTCACCTTACACGGTGTATTAATTACTAGAAGTTTCATATGCATTTTTTTGCAAAGCAAATCATATTTTAAATATATTGGAAATAAGGAAATACCTCCATGTACATGGAGTAAAAGAAACAAAAAGCACTCAGTAGAGTATTTTTAAAGCAAACAGAGACAACTTATCTCTTATGTAACTTGCATCAGTATTTGGCAAAGGGCATATGTCTTCTGTGAATAAAGAGCTTTTACACATTAGTAAGAAGTTGCATATTCCTATAATCCTATAGAAAAATGGAAAAGGTATTTCATTTAAATGCTAAAATAAATAAGCACATGAAAAACTTTTTACCAGTAATTTTAAAAATGTAAATGTAAGCATTATTTTCATTAACATTGACAAAGGGAGGAAAAAAGACTATACAATACAATTTGGCAATTAAGGGTTAAAATAATAAGAATACAGGAGTTCCTGTCGTGGCTCAGTGGTTAACCAACCCTACCAGCATCTATGAGGATGTGGGTTGGATCCCTGCCCTCGCTCAGCGAGTTAAGGATCCAGCGTTGCCGTGAGCTGTGGTGTAGGTCTCAGACACGGCTTGGATCCTGAGTTGCTGTGGCTGTGGTGTAGGCCAGCAGCTACAGCTCCAATTCAACCCCTAGCCTGGGAACCTCCATATGCCGTGGTACGGCCAGATTTAAAAAAAAAAAAAAAAGGTAATAAATTACAATTGCCCTCTATATAGATATTTCTATGGAAATAATCTCAGTTAATGCAACAGTATAACTACATGTATATCCACTATGCTGTTGTAAATATGATGAAAATTGTTAAATATGCAAACTCTCCAATATTAAGGACTTGATTAAATACATTATGGTATTTCTATTAAGGAGGTAAAAATGATACTAGAATTGCATATTTAATAAATGAGGAAAACGTTCATGCTATATTACCAAATTTTAAAAGGAAAGTATAAAATAATATGTGAAAAGAATTCATCTTTATAACATAACAAAAAAGATAGAATGGAAAAGTCGCTATCAAAAGTTACTAGTGAAAATATTAATCATTTTAATAATTAATTAACAATATATTACCGGTCTTTCAAATGCTAATTCCTCTTTGAAGCCTTATTCAGCCAGAGTGGTTTCTCCTTCCTTCTTTGGGACTCCACAGCCCTCTGCTCCTATCTCACCCTGAGGAGTTAACCTATGTCATCTTCTGCTCAGCCTACTGGTGACCTTGTCTTCCTTTTCTTAGTGTGGCTGCCCTCTCTGGGGTCAGGGCTGTACATCCTTCATGCCCTCTGTCATGGTGGGTACAGAGCAATTTGTACAGCCATCACTTAATGATGCGTGTTTACTAGTTATCTACAACTTGCTGCGCACCCAGCTAAGGCCTAGGGACAGGGAAGACCTGATCCTATACGTGCTTGGCCGAGTGCGGGATGAATCAAGAACAGAAAACTATAAAGTAGCTTATAAAAATATGCAGAGGGGTCTCTCAGGAAAGGAAGCAAACCCAGACTGTGGGGCTTTAGTGAACTTTTTAGAGGAAGGACATTCAGGCATCACTAGATGAAGGACGATGGGCATCTTGGAGTGGAAAGAACGTTCCCGGCAGAGGGAGAGGTAATCGAAAAAGCTCATACAGCCGACATCACAGAAGTTTAGAAAACTGAAAGTAGTTCTGAACGGCTGGGATCCTGACTGGAGGAAATAAAGCCTCAGAGGTGAACTGAGATGAGATCAGGCAGCGTCTCGGAAGCTCTCTTCACATCTGACTGTTCAACAACTGAGTGCACTCTTTTCCCCTTAATAGTTTGGGATGTAAGTTCCTTTAGTTTCTTTAGGTAGTTTCAAAAAAATAGTGCTTAATTGTTCTATTTTCCATTAAGAAATAGGTTAGGATGCTAAATAGAAATGATAAATTGTATTCAATTTTTCATCTTGAGTTGGGACTTCTATTCCTCTTACTTTTCAAAGATTAGGAATTTTAATTATTTTTGTTCGAGTTTGCTTTTGGGAGGAGAGTGTTGATATAAACCAGCCATCATACTTCTCTCTCAGTTGGAAGCTGTTCCTGAAACTCATCATCAGATCTGAATTCAATTTCTAGTAACTATTTTAATGACCTGCTCAGTTTTTATCTTAAATGTATTCTGAATTATTTCTCAGCTTCGATAATTATTCGGCTATCATATACAACATTTATATTCATTTTAAAATGTTACACAACAAGTTATACATAAGAATTTGTTAAATTTTTGTCCCTTACATGTTACTTAGAAAGAAGTCAAAATGGAAATATACAAGAAATTTGAACTTGCATATCTAGCATTAGAATCTGGTAAATTGTGAAAGAATACAAGGATATATGTGATAAAAATGAAGCAAATTTTCTAATTTATGGTCTATGTTTAAGACTATATATTAAAAATTCAACTTTGTTTTGTGCCTGAAAACTACAGTAAAGTAATATCACTCACTTTTCTATCTTCTACCCCCTATTCAAATTTGCCTCCTTCCATATTTTATTATTTTGTATAAGACATGAGACCAGAAAAGTCCAGTTAATATCAGAAACCATACCTTTATCAGCAAAGATAAAAATATAATTATGTACATAGTTATATATAATTATAAAGAGATATAATTTTGGAAAGGACTGAAGAAAGAATGAATATTATTTGGGAGTTTTTCCTCAGTGTCTAAATTTGTCATCTAGCTTGCCTTTTTTAGACATTTTTTCTTTCCTAATATTAAGATAGGGACAAAATTATGAGAGGAATAGGGGTGTACATATGAGGCAAACAGGTTTTGAAGGAAAATATTGCAACTTGGTATTTAGCAAACATTAAAAATTGGGGAACTTGCATAATTACGAAAACTGCTTAAGAAGTGGTGCGTATAGCATTACATCTTCAGAAGACACTAACGCCTGCAGCTCAGCTGAGATACTGGACTGTGTTAAAAAGAAAAAAAAATATCCTGAAAAGAAAACTCATGGTCCCGTGGCTTGAAAGAAAAAATCTCAGCTTTAGTCTAAAGGCGAGCTAGAACGTCTGTCTTTGTTGCTGCCTTCAAGGCTGATAGGACAGCTCCTCAACTGCACATCTATTAAAGGGAGCAGCAAGGTGAATGGCGAGCAAGCCAGATCTCAGAATAACTGATGCTGACACTGAAGCGTGCGCCGCCACAGGTCCGCTCTGCGGCCTCGGAGACGGGGCGGCCCGCGCAGCACTGGGAGAGGCAAGAAGCAGAGACTCACCGTTCGGGAGGTGGGAGGCGCGGAAGGGCTGGTGAGGGAGACCATCTCCTGGATGGCGAGCCGCAGCTTTAAGCGATGCAGCGGATTGCTGATGCCGATCTCTCTCTGGATCTCAGTATCTGACAAAGCAGACATAATGGCACCGCTCTTCACGTTGGCGCGGCAGGCTGCCACGTACCAAGCAGGCATCCCCAGCCAGAGCTGAGGAAGGGGGGAAAGACACAGGCAGATGACACCAAGAGTTAACAAACAGGAAAATACTTTTAGGAGAATGAAATGATGCGGTGTCTCTTCCCTACGAGCCGTGACTCCCAGTACCTTCCTTGCATGGACTCATTTATTAACCACCACCCCACGCAAGAGATGCTATTACTCTCTACCCCAGAGGAGCCCGATGCACAGTGACGTTAAATCATTTATTTACAAATATCCGTTAGGCAGTAGTGGAAATAAAGATTGCACACTCAGTCTTCAGGGTCTGCAATTTAACAACTAGTTTATACGATTAGGGATTAAAATCACAGCTGTACCACACCAAATCCTTTCTTGAATTTAAGGGTAAGAAGAAGAGATTTACCCTGGTAAAGCCTCAATCAATATCTGCTTAGTGAAGGACTTCCATGTGCAACTCTCCTTTGGACTTCTGAGGGCAGAGAGAAATTCTGGCGCAGAAAGATTTTGCGATTTTGAGCAGAGGCTGTAGCGTGGTGAATCCCGACTTCCGATCTACCTACCTGTACTATGTGAGAGGTGCACGAGCTCAATGAGGTACCAAATAGGAAAATACTTTTTGGAGAATGAAATGATGGGCTAATGGGAGAGACTAACATGTCTGGAAAATGTTAGCTAAAGAGAGTAACAAAGTGAATAATGCATTAGCAACTAGGGATTCTGATTTTTCAACTTTGCTGTGAGGCTCTGGAAACACCATTGAATTAGCAGTGCAGTGAGCCTAAGATAAAGCCCGCCACACATCTGGAGCAGTGGGTGAATGCCAACTCACACGCACCGGGTTGTAGCACCTCAATCACAAACACGAAAGTGAGGAATATTCTTTCCTTTCCCCCCGACCTGCCCTATCATTAGCTATGAGTAAGAAGCAGGGCACGTGCAAGTGAGCAGTTTAAATCTTGGTCTTGAAATGTCCAAACTACCGATTTTTATTTCTTTTGGTTATGTCATGTATTGATATGAGCAGACTGAACAAAAGGAAAGAGAGCATGAAAAGGGAGAGTAAGAGAAAGAAGAACTGTAATCCGCAGCACGCAGGGCCAAGAGCTTTGGACCAAGGCTCACAAGGCCTGGGCTCTAACTCCCTCGCAGTCGCTGGTGAGTCACACAAGCACGTCAACCTCAGCCTCCGCTTCCTCATTTGTAAAAATGGAAAAGGACTCAGCATCTCTATTTCTACGGCTTTAGGCTGCCTGGAAGGTGGCTCCCAAGGACCTCACTTCCTGATATTCCTGCCCTTGTTCAGCCTCTTCCTCTGGGCTTGGGCTGGACCCAGCGGCTTATTTTAATGGAAAGACTTTGGTCAAAGGGATGGGGTATGACTGCCCAGAGTAGGTTACAGAAAGACAGGGGCTCCCTTCCTGCTAGTCTGCTTCCCCTCTGTCTCCTCTGAGCTCTTGCTGTGGGGAAAGCCAGCAGCATGTTGGGAGTCGTCCTGTGAGATGCCCACGTGGAAGGGAACAGATGTCTCTGGACCACATCTAGGAAGCAACTGAGTCAGCCTGAAATTGGATTTTCCCCAAGTCAAGCCTGGGGTTGACTGCTTCCCTGGCTGATGCCTTGTTTGAGGTCTCATGGGAGACTCTGGACAGAGGGAGGAGCTAAGCCATGTCTGGATTCCTGACCCACAGAAACCATGAGGAAAATCAAGATTGGGGATACTTTATCACATGATAATAGATAGCTAACACCGATTTTTTTTTTTTTTTTTTTTATTGGCCACACTCATGGCGTATGAAAGTTCCTGGGCCAGGGATCCAATTGGAGCTGCAGCTGCAGCAGAGCCGGAGTCTTGAACACTGTGCCAGGCCAGGGATCAAACAAGTGCCCCCACAGCAACCTGAGCCCCTGCAGTCATATTCTTAAGCCACTATGCCACAGCAGGAACTCCCAAGTTTTTTTTGTAATTTAAAAAATTCTGCCACATTTAAAAGCCGCTTGGCTAGGCAGAGGAAGCAAACCAAAAGTCACACCTTTTAATGGATGGGGCCTGGTCTGTGACTAAGAGAAAGGAGAGAGGGTAGGCAGAGTGAATGACTGCATATGGTGTCTTCCATAGGTCAGGCACGAGGAAGTGGCCTTGCGGACAGATAGGACTCGATATGACAGCAGGTGGGACTTGGCTTCACAGGTTATAAACTCAAGTTGTTCACAGACACGAAACATCTCAACATACCTTCACTGGCTCCTCATGAGTTTCACCTGTTCTCCCTTCCTCTCTGCTAAGATATTTGGATTTCCCCATGGGTTAATGGTCCCCAAATTCTTGCCGCCATTACCTTGTGACTTTTTAAAAGACTTTGGGGTTGATAGATGGTATGTGAAGCGTCAGACATTTCCACCTAGCAGCCTTTGTGGGTGGTGCATGCGAGGAGGTGAGAGCGAGGAGCCCTCAGTCACTGGATCACCCAGCTCATCCGTCTGGTTTATCCCATCTTCTAATTTGAGTCACTTTAGGGAGCACATGATGAGCAATTTCTGTGTGCTCAGGATAGTTTTAATCAGCATGAAGTCCACTGCCTGTCATTTTGTAGCACCTTAATGACAGTAAATCTGTATTTTTATATTAGGGATTTGTTCATCACTTGCCAAAAGAGTAGCGAACTTCTCTGTCAAGCTGCAGCTCGTTTTATTAGTGTCAAACTGGACAAAGAATTGCTCTCTATTTTGAGGTGGATTTTCTTAAGCATTTTGACTTATAATTGATTTTTAAAATATAGTAATTGTAAAGACCTATTTAGAAGTAGCAGCTCTGATCACTAATAAGCTAAAAATTCCCTGACTGATATGAGAAAATACATAAAGCAAGACAGGGGTTTCTTTCACTCAGTCCAAGAAAACAATCAAACCATATTTATATATTTATCTGTAGAAGACTATTTTTTTTTAAACTTAAATGGGTTTTGATTTTCCTCTTTGATTAATTCATCAGCTCTGGATGAGATATGATTGATAATGAAGATGGATGATTTTATAATCTTAAACCTTTTAAAACAATAGGGTCTAAGTGCCTCTGCCAGGTAATTAGAAAAGTCCATAAATCAGTGCCTTGGTATCATTGGGGCATCAGTTCCATAATGCCCTGATGCCCAAAGCTGCCGATGCGCAAGGCCCTTCCAGTTGGCCTCAGTATCAGCAAGCTCCTCAGCCTCAGATTCAGTCTCTTCTCAGACCGAATGTGGCTGCATCCACGAGTGGGGCGCTCATGGATACGGAGCGCGACTGCACTGTTCTTTGCCTTGACGTCAGCGTATTGCAGCAGCTGCCAACAGCCCACATTAGAGAACTGAGTGGAAGGGGCAGTGAAAACTACTGATAAGTGGTGTGAAGGAGCCTTTGTGGTCAGCTCTGTCTTTCCGTCACTCTCCCGGTCTGCTCCTGCTGCCCTCTGTGCTGCTCAGGGACTATTTCACTTTTCCAGACCCTTGTGTTGTACAGGAAATGCTGAATATAGTTCTTGTGTCATTAAAACATTCTGTCTAAACACAGAAGGGAGCAAGGGATTCAGTCTCCTGCATTACCCCAAATGTCTAACTCTAACTGGCCCCTGGTCTTTAGAGGTTTAAGGTCAGGAATTATCCCACGAGAAGAGGAATTGTTCTCTTACAATTAGATGGCCGTGGCATCTTAAATAACACAGACATATTAAACATATGGAGATGGCTCTTCTCTATTAACCTGTTGATAAGGAAGGTCCCTGGACTGACGGACTGGGACAGACGCTTTCTGGCAACAGTGGAAGTGTCACTCAAAAATTGTTTCTTCTGATTTACTCTACACATGAATAGGATGGAATTGACTGAAAGTTCCTTTTATCCTATTGCCTGTTTCCTTCTACCACAATCACATGAAAGCATCAGAGTAAAATTACAACACGCCCATGGGCCCCTAAATAATCCTTACATGAGCTGTTCCAGACTATTGGAAAACCAGAATGTCAGGAACCTGTCTTAACCTGTCTCTAAAAATACTATCAAATTAGCAGTTAGTGTGTTAAGAGCCTTCTGGTTTCATTCTCTTACCTCTAGCCATGCGACCACAGTGGGCCCATCCCACTGGGCGAAAGGTAATCCCTTTCTCCGAGCTTCTTCTAGAAGTTCATGCCTGAAGTATATAGCAAAGATTACTCGTCAGGTAATACAGGAAAAGATGGCTGTGATTACTTTCAATAACAATGTTTTTTAAAAACCCAATAATCCTTTATAAGCTTTTCTATGAGTTAACACAAAATAACAGAATTCCTTCTTCCTTTGAATAATACATGCAAATCATTCATTGATTTTCATTAGAAATGAAACATTGACATCTAAAAATAATTTTCCCCAACACTTACTCACTAAAATTCAAACATTAAATGTTAATGGACTAAGAAACTGAATTTTATTATCAGCAAATGTCGCATCCCTTAAACAAGAGAATAGCCCACATATGCATATTCAAGCACGTATTATAGGATCTAAATGAGGTTTCTTCCATCTGCCTTGCCTGCTTTCCCTTGTTATTTCAATAGCAGATAAAATGCCTGTATATAGAAGCAGAAGATCAAGCTGGTCATTTTAGCCCCATTCAGGTGCTGTACACATTTCCATTTATAGTCATGACTGGTTTTAATGAAAGCAGAACATCTCAATGGCAACAAATGGTTGTTTCTGATAAAAGGAAGACGTAAATAAAGAGCCTGGACAAATCCATCTTTAGTCATTGTCCTTTGACCTTTGACATCCATTTACAAAACCCATTTCAGATCATTCATTATTGAAATAACAAGTATGTGTTTTCTTTGAAACTCAAATTGATATATATCTGGTTAGGAATATACTGGAAAGTATATTCTGTTTCTCAGATGCACTGATCTTACACACATTCTTTCTATCTATCTATCTATCTATCTATCTATCTATCTATCTATATTAATGCTTAGGAATCCATAATTAACATTATATATGAACTTCAAAATGAAGCATTTATCTTCCACTATTAATTTCTTACTGTGATGCATTATTACATTAAAACATATAATAAAAATGTCTTTTAACACAAAAGTCAGTATTTGCAATGGCTACCAAAAAATGCAGTGTGAAAAAGAAACAGGGAGGCAAAATAAAACTTAAAGTTATAGCAGCTAAAGAGACACAAAAATCAACTGCTGTTTCATTTAACGGGATAGTAAGGAAGCATTTGTGAATTCCACATGTAAGCTATTAAGCACCTGGAAAAGTAAACAGTGACACTGGAATCTGAATTGAAAACTAGAGGAGGCTCCCTCATCTGGCTTGCTCTACTCTCACCCATTCCCTCAGGCTTCCCAATGACATTCTTTCACTGAAAACCAGATTCAAATAGCCTACTCTCATTGTGACAGATATCTTGACAGACGTGGACTGAAGGGTTAAACAACCAAGTATCAGGCACTTATTGAGCACCTATTATGAGCCGAGACCTGTGAAAATATAGACATGCACCCAATTTTCTAGGAGATCTCTGGTTAGGAAAAGCAAACATATGAGACTGTCTAAAAACATCGTACAATGCGCAAATAGATACTAAAACACAATGATGCAGATTCTGAGTGTGAGGATTTTGAAAGGGGCAGTGCAATGGAAACATCAGTGAAGCCTTTGTAGCAACGGGGCTTGAAAGGCTGGTGGGAAGGAGACAAGGATGACATTCCAAGCAGGATACACACTAAGGGTGCAGGGGTAGAAGCAGGACTGAACACAGAATATGTGCAAGAAAATGTAGAGCTGGCCCCCACAGAGCCAAAGGAGCAGCATCATTCAGAGTTCTAACTTTATATCCGGTAGGGAAAGGAGGGTTCCGCAGGTGACAGGTGAACAGCATCACAGGGGAAGAAACAAATACACAGTCATAAGGGGTTTTTGCTACATTTGGCAGAAAGGCAGGTCAAGATGCATTAACACCTAGGAAGCACATAAAATTTTTACAAGTGAATTACATGAGTTGTACAGAAGCTGTTGTTGAAATATTTTAATTGTGAAAATTCTGATTAGTCTCCAAATTAAAAAAAAATGTGCCATATAAGCTGGAGTGATCCTGTTAAAACTTAAGTCAGGGAATATAACTTTTCTGCTCATCAATTTCCAACTAATCCCTGAAAATAAAAACTAAAGCAGCTGTCGGAGTCCACCCGACCTCCTCATCTCTCTGACTCAACTCCCACCTCAACCAGCAACACTAGTTTCCTTGTTGTTACCCGGAAACAGCCCAGGCCTTTTCTGTCATAAAACTTTGCATCTGCTGTTCCTCCTATTTGAATGCTTGTCCTCTCTGTCTTCACATGCCTTACTCCGTCACCTATCTTAAATATTTACTCAAATGCCACCTTCTCTCTGATGGTCTCTTTCCCTTCTCCCTATAACCCCAGGCAGACAATCCTTATTCCCACTCCTTGCCTTATTTCTTCAATGGCCCTTATCTTCTAACACATGGTGTCATTTATTCCTCAGTCTGTCATCTCACAATGGGAAGTAAGCCCGAGGAGGACCACTGTTTTATATACATGCTCTGTTCAGAGGTGCACTTGGAGCATCTAGAACAAGATCAGGCGTGGAAGAGGAGCTCAGTAAATAGTCATGAAAGTGGAACATGTACATTTAGCTGCAGCTTATTTCAGGAAGTACATCCTATAATGTATTTTTTAGTGTTTTTTAGCTGCTTCCTATTTCAGTGAATACATCCTATCATGTATTTTTCAGTCTTTTTTAACTGCTTCCTATTTCAGTGAATACATCCTATAATGTATTTTTTAGTCTTTTTTAAAAAGTCACTTTGTCAGAAGAGCCCCCATTCCAGATGATGCCAAGAGTCTGATATGGTTTGGGATTCCTGCTGAGAATCTGGTTGAGAGGTGATCTAGTGTGCTCAAATAGTTCTATTCCTTTTCAGAACAGAAATTTATCATGCAATGGTTTGGGAAATCACTGGACAATTTGGCCCCTGGAAATGTTTTGTTTTTGCTTTCTTTGTTATGTTTAAATCACAAACATTCAGAGCACAATCATTTGAGGGAGAGTGTGCAAAGACAGTAAGACAAGACAGCTCAAGACCAGTGGATTCTACCCTTTCAGTCCTCAGCTGGCCAGGCTTTGAGTTGACAGGCTTGAAATGGTGAAAAAACAGGCCAGATTAGGAGTAATGGCTGGATTTTACGCTACACCTGCGTGCTATATGATGTTAATGCCAGACCCGCTTCTCCTTAACCCCAGGGCGGTATCAAATGTCCTGAAATATTCAAAGCAATATTACACTTAATTCTTCTCAATTACTAAAAAAGCTGCATCACACAACTTATGAGACATATATCTGACATACTGGCTTGGGAGAGAGACAGTGTTAGTAAAACAGAGCAATAGGTGTAATGCAATGGTTGCTGAAAGTCCCTAAGTTTAATACATGATGACTTCCGAACAGACTATTAACAGTAAGTATAGCACTGATTGTACGGAAGCATACTTGTTCTCATCAGATAGTTTGAAGTCACTGTCAGAGATACAGTGACCTGAACTATTTAGGAAATACTAAATAAAATACTGATTTGGCACAAACACGTGTTTTGGATATACTGGTGTTATCTGTTTGTCCAGTGCATATGTGGAAATTTATGAATTCTCTCTGTACCCTAGATTCAAACTTTTCAAAGCTTAAGTGACAGAGAAATCCTGTGATCACTCTCCCCAGTACAAACTTTAGTCTTAAATTACTGTTTTTCTATTCAGACCTGAAGAAATACTTTTTTTCTTTTTTCTTTTTCTGTTTCTTTCTTTCTTCTCTTTCTTTCCTTCCTCCCTCCCTCCCTTCCTTCCTTCCTTCCTTCCTCCCTTCCTTCCTTCCTTCACCATCCTTATGGTTAAACTCATTCACACATTTTTATAGTTATGGGCACCTGTTTTGATTTCAAGGTTTAGACCAGCTTTTAGAGGGCCTCAGTTGCACTTCCTTCTTGAAGAAGTTTCAGCTACAGGATTATCATTACCTCTGTGGAAACTCAAAAAAAAAAAAGAAAAAAGAAAAAGAAAGAAAAAGAGAGAGAGAGAGAAGGAGAAAGAAAAATACTAATGGCAAGGGAAGGTCGTATTGAATCAGAAAAAAAAATCGTTCATGTCATTGAATATTTTCAGCAAACACATTCCTGTCTGCAGGAAGGAATGCCATTAGATTTCCCCCAAGGCTTTAGGCTCCCTTGATAGGGGTGTTACTGGGTTACTCCCCATGTAACGTGACACATTAAGAAAGCCCAACACACAGGAACACTCAGATATGAGTAATTTCTAAGTTCAAAGAGACATGTGCGGAGGGCAGCTGGCATTTACTGAGCCTGATCTGAAGACAGGGACAAACTGTGGAACCCTAGTAATGTCCAGACCCAAGGACTTATAGATAAAAGATGGAGCGTACGTAAAAAATATAAATAAATCAAGAGCATATGCCAGGCTTATAGTTTCTAAGTCCCAATCTAAACTAATTTAATTAAGTCTGACTTTGCTTAAAAGATTCAATCTGGATGGATAGGTCTGGCTCCTCATTTTCAGGTTTTATGTCTTTCTTCAACTATTTCAGTTTGACCTCATCAATGGAGTGTGTTCACACTTCTAACCTACGGACAGACACTAAACAACATCCACATGACTTCCTGTCTTGTCATCCCATTCATTTTATCTTGATTTTCAAGAAACAACAAAAATAAGTCTTCTCTGAAGCCATCCTAATCTGGCCCCAGGGGCAATATTTACTACTTATTTTTATAAGCCTCTTAGTCCTAAGCAATTTTCGCTAGAATACATTTAACATTTTATTGAGTCAGAGATTTGGTCAGCTTTATTTTTATTATAAGGACAAAAATCTGACATACAGGTGGTCTATAAAAAATCCAATTAATGACTGCTTTGTCTCAGGGTATACAAAGTTCCTATGCTGGTGCCTTTATAGTTTGGGACAACAACTTGTGAGTTAAAAATTCAGTAAGATGTAAAACTCTGGGAAGTGAAATTCATTCATAACTCAAAAATTCACAAACAATTGGGGTTATAAAGTCTCCTTTTCCATATTTCTCCCAATGTGGATGATTCACTGCTGGCAATAAAAAGAGACGTTATTCTCAGACCACTTAGCCTAGGATGCTATTCTGGAACTGCACGTTTTGTGATTTGACTGTTTAAATACCATATGGTACCATTTCCTCTGTCACTCAGGATGGTTATTTCAGTCACTTTCCTCTTAATGCCTGTCAATTTCCCACTCACATTTTCTATTTTATCTTCTTTTACTTTCTATGTTCACCGCCACCATTCTTTTTCCTCAGTCTTTTAATTGAACCCACTGTCCAACTTTCTTACCCTTTTAATACACTTCCAAGAAAAAAAAAAAAAAAAAAAAAAAAAACCTGCAGAGCAGGTAATACACTGGGCTCTGAGGTCGGAATGCTTGGGCTGGATTCCTGGTGCCCTCCCTTCTTAGCTGTGCATCCATAGACAAGCCACTTTATTTTTTTGTGCCTTAGTTTCCTCATCTGTAATACGAAGTCGATAATGGTACCTACCTCAGAGGATTGGTTTAAGAGGTGAGTAAGAAATGTGACTATAACAATGACTTGCACAAAGGAAACAACCAATAAACGTGAGCTATTTATCATTGCACTGTCCTCTGAAAACACTCCAGTGTTTCCTCGAATGCTTAAAGCATACTTCTCAACCTGGATAACAAAGACTAAACTCAGTTTAGTGGTGGTTATCCTTTCTAATCATCTTCCCTTACTTCTAACTAGAACTGAAAACTAACTTTGGCAAATAATGTGAACCTAAGTAATTCATCTTTGAAAGGATCATTTTCCAGAGTTGATAAGTTCTTTCTCTTCTTCCTATCGAAAATTTTCTGTTTGCTTAAATCATAACACTTCCTTTCATTTTGTGATTATCTGGGATTATCTGGGATAATAAGTCCACAATGACTTATTATTCAAATTCTGGAAAATCATAAGGTCAGCATCACTCATAAAAACGGCTGATGAACACCAAATGAATGGGCCTCATCTTCCACCCAAGACTTCAAAGTCCTGGAGATGAGAGTTTGCTCTTCTACTGCACCATGCATTTTTCTTTGCATTATCTAGCCAAGAATATCTTTTGAAAGACTGCTATCTTGTAACCCATGAAACTCTCAGCGTTGACAACCATCCAGGATCCTTGATCCAAGGGCAACTTTTAAGTAGTCTATGTTTTTGTTAAGATCCAAATACTTATTGCATCTTAAAAAGAAGCAAGAGTTTTGTTTTTAGCAGCTTCACAGATTGGCTACAGAAAGGGATAAAAGTGCCCTCTTTAACAAAATATTTTGTAAATTGTTCAACTATTACCAAAGCTTTTCCTCAAACCTCCGTTTGTAAATTATGGCAATGTTCTCCCAGAGTCTGCCTCTCCTTTGGTATTCTTCACCTCCCATTCTTGTTCCAACTTACAGAAAGATCTTTCTAAACACACACACACACAATTATAGCTGATTTCCACTGTCCTGTCAATTTCTGCGATACAACAAAGTGGCACAGATCATATATATTATACACACACACACACACACACACATTTTTTCTTGTATTATCTTCCATCTTGTTCCATCACAAGTGATGTTTTTGTAAGAGCTGCCTGCTTAAAAATCTCCCCCTTGCCCTGAAAACAAACATCAACTTTGATAACTAAAAAGACCCTAGTGATAGCCCCTGGCTATCTCCAAGCTTCTTCTGCTCAATCAGGACTGAAATACTTGGCATTTTCCAAATACCTCATTCTATTCTACCTTCCACTACTTTGTATATGCCTTTTTCTTCTGCCTGGATCATCCTTCTTGCATCGTAATTGTGGTAAACTCACACTTATCTTTCTGACACAGGTCATGCTTTAACCTTCCTGTTAAGATGCCAAGAAGTTTCACAGGCAGAATTAATTTTCTCTTCATGCAAATATATAACTACTTCATACTCTAGTTATAGGACTAACTATATTTACCATTTAAAATTTAAAATTGTATTTAAATATAATTAAACAATTATTACACTCGAATACAGTGAGTATTATAGTAGAACTTTATCTAATGTGCTGTCTTATACATCTGAGCTACTTCATATTCTTCTGAGATATAATATCATGGTTTGAAAGATCAAAGTTTCTATAGGCAAATTAAGGTCTGGATCCCAGATAATAATAGGTGGCATGAATTCATCACTTGCTATGTGTGACACAGTATCCTTAAGGCTTTATATGTATGATTCATTTAATCTTCACAAAAACCCCATAAGATACATTTTGATACATATTTGCAGATGAGGACACTGGGGAACAAAGGGGCCACTTGGAGCACAGAGTCAGTAGTGCAGAGCCAGAATTTGAGCTCCAACAACCTAGTCACAGAGTCAGCTCTCTTAAGCCCCATACTCCCCTTTAATGATCCTATAGTTAACCTCTTTGAACTTTTCCTAACTGTAAAAGGAGAAGAGTAGTAATCACATCTTTGTGAGAAGTAAATGCATCGATAGTCTCTCACCTTTATTTCTCTTCTTGTTGGTTATTTATATTACGGCATACAGGTACTTGACTTCCTGGCTGATAGAGTCTCTACCCTCTCACTATCACACATTTCAGACCTCAACAAGAGGTCTTGTTGAAAAAAAGGAGCTATGAGTTTTTAAGAGGAAAAAAAGGAGGTATGAGTGTTCTTGTCTTGCTATTCCCTACTTAACAGAGGTTCTGCATCTTGAACAGAGGAAGGGGGTTAGCCCCATTTATATAATCAGAATGGAAAAACTGAATTGGTTGTAATTTGCTTCAGTTCAATTGATTCTCGGAGTTCCCACTGTGGCTCAGTGGTTAATGAATCCGATTAGAAACCATGAGGTGGCAGGTTCGATCCCTGGCCTTGCTCAGTGGGTTAAGTGAGCTGTGGTGTAGGTTGTAGATGTGCCTTGGATCCTGCGTTGCTGTGGCTCTGGTGTAGGTCGATGGCTATAGCTCTGATTCGACCCCTAGTCTGGGAACCTCCATATGCCAAAGTGGGAGTGGCGGGAGTGGCCCAAGAATGGCAAAAAGACAAAAAAAAAAAAAAAAAAAAAAAAAAAAAAAAAAAAAGAAAAGAAAAGAAAGAAATGCTCTGGTGGAAAAATTTATACTTAGGGCTAATTTATGTACCATGACATACAAGTACTTACTGACATAACCAGAAGAAATAAATATACGGCTGTGTAAGAACCAAGAGTGAAATATGTCAAAATAATTTGACAACTGAATCTACTTTTGAACGATATAGCTCTAAGAATAAATATTCCCTACATAATACTAATGGTAAATTTACTAGATTTCACACTATTATTAATTATAAAGTGTATCTGGTACCAATAAACGTCAATGTCAGGAGGGTAAAAAGTACATGATTTCCTCAAATTTCAACCAGACAATGGGCTATAATGCCATCATTTGGAAGTCCCTATCTGTTGACCAATTCTATGAAAATCAAAATTGCATATTCAAGATACTGAATTTCTGGTCAGCAAATGTGAACAAAATATAGTGCCACATCAATTTTTTTAAACATCTGTAAGCTGAAAATGTATGTCTTAATTAACATAATTATTCAAAACAGAAATATATTACAAGTCCCAATCAACTGCTTCAGACATTGATTACCTAATATACATATTTAGCTCCTTTAGCTCCATAAAATTAAGAGTTTCAAATCTGACATTAACAAAATCAACTGGATTTTGAAAGCATAGCATACTGTGAGTCTGCATGTGTGCAATTGCAAGTGTGTGTGTTTGGTTGTGTGTGTCTATGTATCTTGTTATGGCACATTTTCACATGCAGTGCATATAAATGTCCACTGAGCATTTAAGTAGTGTTTTACTTAGATTATCAGAACATACACTAGGTTGCTTAGAATTGAAATTATTTGATTACATAAACCCAAAGGTGATTCATGTTGAAAACTTTCCCCTCCCCACCCCACAAGCTACTTGAAATGGACTGCACAGACTCAGGAAAGCAATTTAATTTATTTGTGAATTTGAATTGGGATTTATGTAATTTCACTCCTCACTTTATTTTGAATTTAATCAGTTTCAAAGCCATTAAAAAGGTGTAAACATACACATGCACACACAAATGTGATGGAGCAACACAATACAATTAGTCATGCTATTACTGAAAACTAGAGGGGCTTGTATAACTTTCCAATAAGCAACTTCACTCTTGCAAGACACTGTCCCCACCTGATAGTACAGTGGGGACTTAATGGAGGAACAATGGTAATTTTTCAGGTTTATTTGGATGTCATTTAGACTAGATTGCTTTAAGGGCTTCATGTAATATTAAGTCCTCTTTAACTCAGGTTTGAGAAAGTTTACAGTTTCTGTGCCTCTCATGCTGTATTTTCTCATACTCTCGTGAGTATTAAGATGACAAAGTACAGAGAATATAAGCCTGTCAAGCAACAATATGTGGCAAACTCCTAGGAAAGTTGGGCTTAAATGTTGTGTCTGCTGATTCCTAATCCAATATTCTTTCCACCAAATCTTCCCATATCTTTACTATGTTTGTACTAATTCTCCTGACATTTTAACCTCCTAAGCTTCCTTTTTTTGCCATTAAGATTTTGAGGTTTTAAGATGTTTAAATTCCAGGGGCATGTGCATGTGCAAGACAAGAAAGTGAATTTTAGAATTAAGGTAATTATATCAGTTTCTTAAAGTTCATAAGTACTGATGTATTATGAAATGATTACTTTTCAGTATTTCATTCAAAAGGGATAGGGGCATGAAGTTTTATTTCTTGGCATTATTTTCCTCATGAAACTGAAAAATTGTTAGAAAGCAGGAGGCCAATATGACATGATGACATGAAAATAATGCCTTAAAAATCCAATGTCTCAATATTGGTTATTTTTAAAAAGTTAAGATCTTCCAACTTGTATTTGGTCAGCAGAGTTGCACAGTATTCCAACCACAGCTCGCCTTGCATTTTCAATAACCCTTACTAGAACTTTCCTTAGTATCATAAATTATCCCAACTGAAGTAAATATTGCATTGTTAAATAATTAGTAGTAGTTAAATAATTATAACTTAAAGTTACATTATAAAATATAAAAGAAACATACTAATGAACAAAGCACATGACCTTGTGTTAGTATATAAAATATCCATATAGACAATTGGTGACCCTCTCCATAGCTTCCTGAATCATGCATCTCATTGGAGTCACTTTATTTACCCCTCAAAATGTTTTGCTTTAAATGTAAAATCAGTACCTCTCCCCATCTAAAGTGCTATATAACTCACCATGTTACCAATGGAAGCATTTACATCAAGGTAATATTTTATAATATTATGCATACCTCATTGTATTTTGAAGCCGCACTGGATTTAGAAATAAATAACATATTCTAAGTTTCATTCGAAAAGCAGGATTTGAAATTTGAAACAGTAATCTGAGTAATGTATCTTTTTAAAGCCTTAAAAATTAACTAGTAATACAGGAAACAATGACAAGAACACATAAAACCACAGGGTTCAGGCAATATCAAGGATTACTTGGGTACCTAAGAGTAGCAATTCTACTGGGAAAGACCTAGCTTTTAGCCCTCTTCGTCTAAGTGCAGTTCTAGTAATTGTCGAAGAAGTTTGTCTCTTAAGTGTAATGATGGTGGAGACCACAGAGCACTAGGAAATACACAGGCAGTCGCAGCCAGGCGGCACCGTCAAAAGTAACTCAGTGACCTGCAAACTATTACTTAAGCCTCACTGAATGTCACACTCACACCCAGAGAGACCCTGGGGAACTCAGGGGAATGACATCTGGATGGCCTTTTGATAAGGGTTGAACTTGAACAGCATGGAAACGCCTGAAAAGCCAACGTGATTAATTTGAATATGAACAGTTCTCTGAACCAATGATTCCTTTTACGGTAAGGAAATGAATACACTTCACCATTTTCATTTTAGGTCAGAGGCAGTGCAGCTTGTGTTACAACCGAAAAGAAACATACTAAAGATAAAAGAAAAGAGGATGGTGCTGAAAATAAACACATTCAGCAGCCACTGTGAGTCAACTTACCCCGATGTGCTTTTCATGAGATGGAGAAGGATGGATGGAAAAAAAAAGCACACAAACGTTAATGGATATACATTTCCATCCAGAGAAAGCCATGGACCAAAACACGAGCGTCATTTCAGATGTGCGGAAGCTCAGATACGAGGAAGACATGGCGTCTTTTTTTTTTTTTTTTTTTTTTTTTGAGTTTCACCATGACACACATACTCACTGCGTCCAAAAGCATCAAGTCTGAGGGCAGTTCTAATAGTTGACCAGTAAGTCTGTCTCTTGAAAATGAGCCACTCTGAAACACGCATGACTGTGTTTTCCCAGCCTCTAGTATATCCCAGGAGGAAGTCAGGCAGCTTGTTAAAAACATTCCTTACCTCAGGCCACTTGGGTTAATTTACAAATAGAAGCAGGAGCTCAACTAAGCGGGGCTCAGATTCTCATACGGATTTATAAGCTTACTGTTACAGCTCAAGAAAAATATAGCTGACTCCTGGAGAGGCAGCAACTTGAAGAAAGCACTGGTTCGAGGGTCAAAATATCTGGATTCTAATTCACATATATGGTTTGGTCAAAATTACTAGCAGGGGAGTTCCCGTTGTGGCGCAGCAGAAATGAATCCGACTAGGAACCATGAGGTTGTGGGTTTGATCCCCAGCCTCGCTCAGTGGGTTAAAAATCTGGCTTGGCATGAGCTGTGGTGTAGGTCACAGACGTGGCTTGGATCTGGCATTGCTGTGGCTGTGGTGTAGGCTGGCAGCTGTAGCTCTGATTTGACCTCTAGCCTGGGAAGCTCCATATGCCACTGCGTGGCCCTAAAAAGGGGAAAAAAAAAAAAATCACTAGCCGGTTTTGGTGTTCAATTTCCTGAACTTAATTTCAGGCAAAGTTTGCACATTCCACATCCATAATTTTATTATTCTAACAAGTGCTGTAACAATAATAATTCCATGCCGGTAATCAGATCATGAGAGGTGTAATAAATTCTATCTTCTCCCCTTGACACACTAATTCTCCCTCCTCTATCGGAATTGGCAAAATGAATGCTGAGCTTGTACCAACAGGGTGTCTTTCAATAAAAACATTTGTTTATTTGGACAGATGTTTACAAATGCTGCTCTGAGGGAGAAAATGAACTAGATTGGTTCACGAATGTTACTGAAAATCATCACAGAAACATTGATTTAAATGTTGTGTTTGAAGGCGCCCACTTGTTCCCTGGATAGAGTAGAGGCACTGGGAAAATATGGAATTTAAATAATTCAAAAAAAATCCATGAGAATATTATTTAAAATATTCTTTACAAGCATAATAGACCAATTCTTAGAAAAATAAAATTCTCACTACAGCTCATAAACTATATTCAGTATAACAAAAAAGAAATTAGGCAAGTTAGAGAGTTCCCTTTTTTATTGCACAATCATTATAAAGAAAAGCTGGACGTGCAATGGAACACCCTGCACGTGCCTCCTCCAAACGCATTCATTCAGAGAAACTGTGTATTCTTTTATCAAACGGGCATTTTGAAGAAATGCATGTTCTTTGACCTTAGCTACAGAACAGCTGTGGCAAGCTCTTTAAATTTTCAAATAAACAAAAACATAATTGTCCATACAAGTCGGCATCACAGTATCCTAAGAAATTTAAGGCAGATTTCTTACATCATACATGAAACAGAAAGACAATTAGAATCCAAAAGAGATAAATTCTAGGTGGTTAAAATGGCTTTCCTGTTGACATACCTGTGAGCTCTTTGATGAGTTATGAAAAAGGGCAATTCCTGAGCTCTTCATGAAAATTTCCAGAAGAATTTGGGGCCAGTTATTGGACAAAATAATTTTCCTCAGCCTATCAGCTACCTAGGAATTGCTCTCCAGTAAAACAAGTGGATTAAATCTGTACACAGTGGATTATTAATGTTTCTCACATATTTATCATTTTTAAAATAGGAAACTTAAAACAAGAGAAATTATGAAAATAAACAGCAAACACAAATATAAAGGTATCATTCAAAAGGTATTACTTAGAGTTCTAATATATCTATCAATGTGAATACATTATCTGACTTTTCATAGTTTTTGTGAACTTTCTTCTCCTTCACATCACTTAATCTAAGAGGAATATTGGGCAGCTATTTAACTTTAGAATGTTAAGTATTTTAGCACATAACTTTTGAAAAGTATATTCTACAAAGAACCAAAAGCTATGGTCCTAAGTGACTCTAAGAGATTTTGTGATAATATATTATACGTTCACATCATAGGTGATTTATATTTGGAGAATTTTTTTGGTCTGGATAAAGTATCTGATTTTTCTTCTTATAAGAATTGATATTCTTTTCTGCATGCAGTTATTTACAGGAATACATAACATCTTCTTTTCTTTCTACTCTAGATTGTCAAGGTTATGATAATATAAAGAGATATTTTGTCAAGAGTTAATGTTCTTCAGTTAAAGCTCACTGTAAATAATAGGCAAGTAACAATTTTTCATTAACATAGAAAAAAACTGGTTTTAAGTTGCCCTCTAATGAATAAGATCAATCCAATTAGTGGCCTAATATTTTCCTTGGGAACATCGGCATACATCCAGACACACGAAGACATTATCAACTAACATATGTCTTACATTCCAAAATAGGATTCTTAAATGCTTAAGAATCACTAACCTTCTAGATCTCCTACTAAATGAATGGGCCTTCTCCTGTTTATAAACTAGTCAACTCTGAATGTGAAACTTCATATGAGAAACACTTTACTAGGCAAACTTCATAGGTAGAATATAGTTGCCTCTTAAGGTTCAAGTTGATGACTCAGAAATTTTTAAAATCAATTATTAACATCAGCTTGAGGAGTGAATGGGTAGTAATTGAAGCAGAAAAGTGGAAGAAGAAAGGATTTCTTTTAATAGGTGAAACTTGAGAATGTTTAAATGCTGCTGGCCACAAGAGAGAAGAGAGCAGAATTTGAAGCTCTAAGTACACGTGGGAAATTGACACAACATGACTGGGAAAATGGGCAGAGACAGTCTTGGGTAAAAAGAGATTAACCTAGTTTTTTGTAACAAAGCAGGGTGGGGGCAAATGTTAGTGTGAATTTGGAAGCAAATAATTCAGAGGACTCATAGAGTCTTTTTTTTCCTCCCTCCAAAGTAGAATGTGAACGCATCCGCAGAAGATGCAGGTCTGAGGACAGTGGAGGTCTCTGGCAAAAGCTGCAGAGTAGAAAGAAGTTTGGTGAGAGAAAAATTTGGGGGTTACTTGGCAGTGCTGAGTTTCCAAATGAAGCTGGTCCAAATTCCTCTATGTTTACTTTCTCCAGCAGCACAGAGGGGCCCAAATGTAGACGTGGAGAAAGAAAAGTCACTGGTAGCTGGAGTTATGATGTGGATGTGACCAAATGAAAGAGAAGAGATGGTATTTTTTGAGTGTGGTGAAATTATGGACACAGAATCCAAGAAAGAAGAGGACAGAAGGAGGCTGATGCCCTGGGAAAGGATAGAAGTTTTAAAAAGAGGACAGTAGAAGTTGATAAAGCCAGCCAAAAGGAGGCGATAGGAAGGAAAGATATGCTAAAATTAGGACTTTTTTAATAGGAATGATTTAAGGTGATGACAAGATATATACAATATGACAGGTGTCCGACTTGGACGGAGAAGGACACTGGAAGGAATAAAGCCATGAGTTTAAGTTGTGAATGGTTGATCTATGTGGATATAAAAGCACTCAGGGGTGATGGTAGAAACTGCTTTATATATAAAGGCAGATGAGGCACTACAGATAAAAATAGCCAAGCACACATCTAGTGATTCTTACAAATGAAAGAAAATGGTTCAGAAGTTTCAAGTATGGTTCATCATCACACTTTTTCAGAGGTAATGTTTCTTTAAAGTTAATATTGAATTCAAATTGCTAAAGTATTTAAGACTTTAAAAGAGGTTAAGAAATCCTTATTCTTCCAAGAATTCTCTTATTCATTTGCTTAGCAAATATATCACAGTTCAGACCCCAATTAAAATTTCAATTATGTAGAATCTTTAAAGACATTTAATTGTATGTTTGTATATATGTACATAAAATGTAACATACATACACATATAGGCTTGAATTAAAAAGTCTTCTGATATGGAAATTTTTTTTTACAAACACTGGCAATAGGATATAGACATTCATTGCCCTTAGAAATGTAAAAACGAGGTAGAGAAGCATGCTTCCTGAAAGGCTAATTTTAAATAACTATGGGAAAAAAGCACATCTTCAAAAACCTTGTACAAATATCACACAGAGCTCACATAAGATCCTATATTTGCGGAAATAAATGTGGAGAATACTTTCCAGATTAAGAGGTCAGTCATCACTACGTATAAATGTATCTTAATTAGTGACTTTCTTTTAATAAAGGAACTTAATTATCCCTGCTGTTAGATTCTAACTTTGAACGTTTTCCTGGGACAAATAATGTTAGATTGATTCAAGCACACACTTAAATTTCTTACACAGCTTATTGATTAGTTATCGTTACTATTCTTTCTTACATCAACTTTGGGATATTATATGTGGCTAATTATATCAGAAAAAAGCAACTTTATAAAACAGCTACACTGCTTTGAAATTACCTCCCCTTCCCATTCTTTAAAAAAAAAAAAAGGTGTTCAATTTGAATATATTTTTTGCTCATTTTGAAGGATGGGATGAGTTTGGATAAGAAAGTAAGTATTCTCTGTGCAAAAAAAAATGCTACTTTTTTTCAGGATACAAGGAAAATGAAAGATTCTTTTGGACTCCCTATGTAGACTCTTTAAAATGAGATAGGGTTCTCAAGGTCCAGCCAAAACACTGGACTATATACTCTCTAAATTGTGGCCTTATCCTGAGATCCTAAATAATTCAGAGAAGATGGGGCTCAGGAGATTTGCACTTCTGCATAGCACACTACTTGGAAAGCTAAGTTTCTTCATGAGTAGAAGGAAATAGTTTCTACCTCAGAGGCTTTGCGAAAATTAAAAGTGAAAATATAAGTAAGATGTGTAGAACAGTGCAGAGCATACTGCAACGTCTCATTGTGATTTTTAAATACACATTACATGCAAAGCAGGTCGCTATTATCATTATCACTCAAACGATAAGGAGGAAAATGGATCGGGATTTATGCACAAAAGGAGATAGAAATCATAAACCAAGAGTTCCCGTCGTGGCACAGTGGTTAACGAATCCGACTAGGAACCATGAGGTTGCAGGTTCAGTCCCTGCCCGTGCTCAGTGGGTTAAGGATCCGGCGTTGCCGTGAGCTGTGGTGTAGGTTGCAGACGCGGCTCGGATCCCGCGTTGCTGTGGCTCTGGCGTCGGCCGGTGGCTACAGCTCTGATTGGACCCCTAGCCTGGGAACCTCCATATGCCGCGGGAGCGGCCCAAGAAATGGCAAAAAGACAAAAAAAAAAAAAAAAAAAAAAAAAAGAAATCATAAACCAGAAACCGACATTAAGTATGTTAAGAACATAACGTGCAAGATGGGAAGTAGAGAGAGATTAAGTTGGTGAGATAAAGAGAGACCAGATCATATAGGGATTTGGGGGCTATATAGAGGCATTTGGACCTTATTCTAGGGATGGCAGGGAATGATTGGGAGATTTTTGGCAAGTTTAGAGATAGGATTTAGATGGATCTCTTCAGCTGACCTGTGAAGAATGGAGTAAAGAAGGCAAGACAAAGTACAGAGATTATTTTAGAATAATGGCTTGAGAAATAAAAGAAGAAAATCAGCACACTTGAGAGATTTATAAACGCTCGTGTCCAGACTGGTTAGGGTTAGGGTTAGGTGACAATGATTGTGCACAGCGGTGCAGAGTGGAAAAGTAAGGACAAGGCAGAAGAGGGGCGAAGATGAAGCCCGGGTATCTGGTTTGTCTTCAGGGGGAAGTCACTGCCCTAGGTCCTCTTCAATACTCCCGGGTCTTTTTCTGCACACGAGAGTTCTCTGTCCACTCAGTTTCCCTTCAACTATTCAGAACATTTGTTTTGTGTATGTTCACTATGCCAGACATTGCAAATGTTTAAAAAAGCAGAGGTTCTCTGAGTCCAGTTCTCTGAATTCGGTTCCCTGAATTATGCAGAGAGTCATAGACTCCTGGGCAGGGATAATTTAAGGAGTATGTAATCCACTCTCTCAACTGGAATTTGAGTCCCTCGTATGATAATCTTGCACACACACACGTTCGGCAGGTCTGTGTTGGACACAGTCATGAGGAGCAATGCTCCCAAGGGGTCAATTCTTTCTTCCCAGATATGTGGCTGTTAGCAGTTCTCGCCTAGACTCAGGCAAATTTACCTGTAACAACCTCTCACTTTTGGCCCAAGATCTTACTGTGTAGCCATAAAGAAGACATGTTATTGCCTTTTTTTTTTTTTTTCTGAATCTTTGTCTTCCACACTCCACACATTCCCAATTATTTCCAAAGAAAGGTACAGTTTGGTATCTTCCTCTGCAAATATGCTGCTTTGCGTACATCTGCTTCAAGCATATTTCTTAGAAAGAACACAATATCCAGCTAGGATCTGGTCAGTGAATAGAATTTTGGCCTTAACAGTTGCTTTTTGGATACTGAAAATCAATGGTGTTTAAGAGGCATTGCTAACTTGTCTTTTTTTTGCAGGAACTTTTTTTTCTGAGGAGCTTCAGTCAAACTTTATGCATCTCTTTATGCACAAGTAATCAATAGGTACGATTATGGAGTTGGATGCAGGTTTATATAAACAACTATTAAATTTCATCTTGTAAGATTTGCTTCTCTTTGTAAGGTCTTCCTTAAAATCATTTATCTAAAACTTAGCTATGTCTTCTAGCTTCATGCCTTTACAAATCTGATATCCTTATTTAAATCAAATACAAAAAGTGCTTCCATTTCACCAGTCATCAAGTTGCTTGCTCGGCTCCTTTGATTACAACAGCCCCATCAGTTATATTTCCATGTTAGTGTAATTCTAATCTCACGTTCATTTAGAAAGTAATTGAAATACCTCTCTAAACTCAATGTATGGTATTTCTATAGCATTTTTCCTCATCTACCTGTCTAGAAAATGTTTGATAAGTTCAAGGACACAGCTTATTCTTAAGGAACTCCATTTACTCTTGGTGATCAGTAATCCCCTTTCTTATTGTTCAAAAATAATCTAATAGATGTTTTACAATTAAAAGGGGGACTAATGGTAAGGTGACCATTTTTGGCTTGAAGAATATCCTTTAAATAAGAATATTAGGTGGCTTTAGGCTCACGACACTTTTCTCATTGTGCTCAAAGGCCAGAGACTTAGAGGAAGGATCATGTTCACTGAAACACTTAAATGAAATAATTTGTTTTTGTTACCGTCTCTCTACAGGCTCTTTGAAGAATGGAACTGCATAGGTCAAAGAGCAGCAGTTTCTAACAGAATTCTTGGGACGTAAAAGGCACTGAGTAAGTGACTAAAAAATTATCACTTGCGTCTTCCATTCATCCAGGATTTTCTTATAATGACTAATAATATGGGTTTATTTAGAAAAGGAGGTCATTTTTTCCAGTACATGTAACTACTTTGAGTTTTCATTTACTATTACTAATCCTTATTTTATTCTTTTCATTTTTCATGGGCAGAAAATACTGAGACCATACAAGGCTTCTGGTTCTACTCTGTAATCTATTAGCATTGTACCGCAGGCTCCATGCTCTTTCCATTCCTGTATATATGGAGTACTTTGGTTTTCGTTAGATTTCATTTTTTCCCAACAAATTTCAAAGGATTTTGGCCTTTGGCCTTTGGATCTTCTTAATTTTTAGGTTCGAGGCATTCTTAGAGTTGTCTCTGCCTGCGTCTTGGCAGGCCTATCTATGGTCAAATGGGAAGGCAATGACAGTCCTGGCACAGGCAGAAAAGACAAACTTCTGGAGTTCCAAGTGGGAAAGTGAAACATATTTTACCAGACAAATATTGAGAGCCCTGGGTTTCGGGTTTGAAATAGTCTACTTTATTAGATCTTTTGGAGTTGGTGGCCCAGGAGGGTTCCTCTCCAACCATGTCTGTGCTAAAGGAACCCTTGACTAGAACTCATCCAAGTACAAGTATCTCTTCCACATTAGACCAATCAGATTCTTTCACCTTGGAATTTTAAAATGTCAAATAGAAAATATAAGTTCTTGACAACACTCTACAGAAACATTACATAATCTGTTTTAGTTGGAGATTTTAGAATTGCTCTGGCTCTGCTATTTCTGAGATTTTCTATCTACCAGTAAATCCCCCTTTCTTGCTTTGTCCAGTCAAATGTACTTCCTGTAACATGCTTAAAAATATTTTTTTTTTTTTGGTGGGGGAAGTAAAGATATTTACCTTCCATACATCTGACATTATTTAGATGGGAAAATGTATCCAACGCTTCTAATACATGTCTTAAAATTAACCTCTGGAATACAACTCGTTATAAGCTTAACTTGGCACAGAGACAATAAATATTTACTAAATGAAAGAATGTTGTAAAATTTCTGTAATACTTTTAATTATGAATATTTTCAGTGACATTTATTTGGCTTAGAGACATGCAAACTCTGAAACTTTCAAATGCCAAAGATTAAAAGTGCCAAGTCTCAAAACACATTAAAGTTTATGCTCTGAAGGAGACCCTTAGGATCGCAATGGAAATAAATTAACTAAATCTATAGAGCTTCACTTTTATGTCTTTGAAGTTCTAACATAAAGATTCATTGGTAGTGATTAACTGTGACTGTTATGCTCCAAGGATAAAACTGCTACTCTGGAGGATGCTGCTGATAGCTGAGCTGGAATGCTAATTTCATTTTAATGATGTTGAAAAATTGATTTCAAATATGAAATCCATATTCATTTAGCAGTGATATCCATTCAGTAGAACACAGCAAATCCAACATATAATAATATATTACCTATATTACAACTAAAGATTGGAAATGATAAATTAGTCAGTATATTAATGTTCATATGGTATCTTTCAATTTAGTCTCAAGATGCAGAAGATTTCAACTCACATATATATTTTAATAAAAAATTACACAGTGTTAAATATAGGAGGAAAACATTAGCAGATAAAAATGGATGCAAATATTTCAGGATTTATATTTCTGGAGCTAAGTAACATTCATGGGTATTCTGTCAACTTTGAACATGTTCACTGTCTATCAAGAACTGTCATGAGAGGTATATTACTACTGAAATTGGCAACTGTATTCTCATAAGCTTCTGTAAAAATAAGCTTCTTAGAATCAAAAGTTTAGAGATAAAAATATTTTAGGTCAATAAAGTTTGACTCTCTTCTTTCTTTTCTTTCTCTCTTCTTTCTTTTCTTTCTCTCTTTCTTTTCTCTCTTTCTTTTCTTTCTCTCTCTTTCTTTTCTTTCTCTTTTCCTTCCTTCCTTCCTTTCTTTTCTCTCTCACTCTTTCTTTTCTTTTCTTTTCTTTCTTTCTTTTCTTTTCTTTTCTTTCTTTTTCTTTCTTTCTTTCTTTCTTTCTTTCTTTCTTTCTTTCTTTCTTTTCTTTCTTTCTTTCTTTCTTTCTTTCTTTCTTTCTTTCTTTCTTTCTTTCTTTCTTTCTTTCCTTCTTTCTTTCTTTCCTTCCTTCCTTCCTTCCTTCCTTCCTTCCTTCCTTTTCTTTCCTTTCTTTCTCTCTCTCTCTCTCTCCCTTCCTTCCTTCCTTCCGTCCTTCTCTCTCTCACTCTCTTTCCTTCTCTCTCTTTCTCTCTTTCTTTCTTTCTTTCTTTCCGGCTGCCCTGATAGCATATGGACGTTTCCAGGCCAAGGGTCGAATCCCAGCTGCATCTGGGACCTATGCCATAGCTGTGGCAAATGCAGGATCCTTAACCCACTGTGCCACAGCAGGAACTCCCAAATGACCTTTTTTTTTTTTTTTTTTTTTTTTTTTCCTTTTTATGGCTGTACCTGTGGCATATGGAATTCCCAGGCCTGGGATTGAATCAGAGTTGCAGCTGAGACCTAGGCCACTGCTACAGCAACACTGGATCCGAGCCTCATCTGCAACCTATGAGGAAGCTTGTGGCAATGTCAGATCCTTAACCTATTGAGTGAGGCCAGGGATTGAATCCATATCTTCACGGAGACAATGTAAGGTTCTTAACCTGCTGAGCCACAATGGGAATTCCGCAAATGATTTTTTACGTTTCATTCTTCTACTTTATACTTTCAATCTAAAGACTTAATAGGAGTTCTCCTTGTGGTGCAGTAGGTTAAGTATCTGACTGCAGTGGCTCAGGTCGCTATGGAGGTACAGTTTGATCCCCAGCCTCGTGCAGTGGGTTAAGGATCCTGCACTGCCACAGCTGTGGTGTAGGTCACAGCTGTGACTCAGATTTGATCCCTGGGCTGAGATCTTCCATATGCCACAGGGTATGGTACCAAAAAAAAAAAAAAAAAAAAAAGTCATTTGAATATAAATGTACTTATGACATTTCTGAATTTCCAAGAGAAAGGGAAACTCTTAAACTTTCAGGGAGGGAGACAGAGAGAGAGAGAGAGAGAGAGGAAAAAGAAATCCTACATGTAATACACAAAAGAACAACAATCAATTGACATCAGATGTAACTGGAAGCCAGGAGATCAGTATCTTAAAGTTTTGAGGGAAAACTATCTTAAAACAACAGTTTTAAAATTTTCAATTAATTTTAGGTATACAATATATTTACAGATTTCTGAGGATTTAGGAAGTTAGTCATAAACTTTATCAACACATTTCTAGATATGGTAAAATGGGAAACTGGCTCCTAAATATATTTCAGGAGAAAAAAAGTTATGAAATCTAGAGAGATATTACTATAAACACTCTGATATTTGTAAAATTCTCTTTTAGGCAAAGATTCTAATGACATAAAATTTCCATTCCTTCCTTGTGAGTTCATAGTTCTTCATGCTAGAGTAACATATTTATGGAATCAAAATATTGTAGATGATATTTTTAAGGAGAGGCAGGGCTTATACTTGTATATCTTGGGAATCTGTGACTATTCAGCTCTTCTGTGTCAGGTAACTATTTAATTTGAGGGTTCTGTTTTAGGATCCCCCCTTTTTCCATATACTTAAATCGCGTGCTAACAGGGTTTTTTTTCTTTTTTTTTTTTTTCAGGGCCACATCCACGACATATGGAGTTTCCCAGGCTAGGGGTCTGGCCTACACCACAGTCACAGCAACACCAGATCCAAGCCACGTCTGCAAACTACACCACAGCTCAGGGCAGCGCTGGATCCTTAACCCACTAAGCAAGACCATGGATTGAACCCACAACCTCATGGTTCCTAGTCGGATTCATTTCTGCTGTGCCACAATGGGAACTCCCATGTCCTAACAGTTTTATCAGTAATAAAGCTGAAATTTTCATCTCTTATTGTCTGACTCTTTGGTCTATCATCAAATAAATTCTAAACTTTTGGCAAAGAACAGAATTTCTATTTACTGGGTCTTCTAGATTCTAAGTGAACTTTGGAAAGTAGCGCAATTAAAGCACATTCAGAAATTGAGGTTTTTGGTAGGTTGGATGATACAAGATTTTGACACTGCAGTAGCTTCTATTCTGCTGCGCAGTTAGTTTTTGGAGTTGGGTGGATGACTTTAATTGGCCATCCTGAGCAAGTAGCTTTAGGTTTTAGCCTAAAACATTTTTTGGAGAGCTAAGAAAGGAAATAGTTCTTGAAGATCAGGATGACGGGTATAAAAAGGAAGTGGCGAAGTTCTCAGGTCATGTCTCAGAAATGGGAAAGATGTTCAGTTTGTTTAAAACAGAAAAGATATTTGCCTTCCAATGAAATCAAACAAAGTATGACGGAAAAGATTTCAGATTTCAGACACATTGAGAAAACTCTGGAGAATCACAATTTTAACATAGAGACATATATTGAGACAAATAAGTGATTCTATCCTTAGGAGATAGGAGATTAGGAGAACTATGCCATAGGCTAAGAAAAACTAGTCAAATTTTAAAGGGGAAGGCCAGACAAATTCATGCGAAGTATTCAAAGAATTACAAGATGTTTCAGTTTGACACAATTATTGTAGGCATTAATCATACTCTATATAAGCCTGCTGAAGAAATTTATAGAATTGAAGTTTAAGGGAAAGTACAGCCAAGATAAGTTGTAGAAAAAACGAGGTAGGCAGAACAGCAGATTGACTTCAGGCCTTAAAATCAGGTGTCGTTCTGAGGAAAGAATTGCACCTGCATGATAACGCACAACTCCAGCAGATAATACTCAAGAATTTTTAGAACAGTGGTTGCTTTAGCAGATGCGATAGTGATGATTTTCTACTTCTTATCACAAGACAGCAGCCAGAAATGTAAGAAAAACAAATGTCTGCATCAGACAGCAAAGTAAAAGCAGAACAAAGTAGGAACACAGTTCTAGTAAGATGTTCTAATCTGTGCATGTTTAATTAGCTGGGTGGTAAATGTACCTCAAATTAGACCTTTGTTTGGTGCTGCCAAAGCTGCAAATTTTTGAACTTTGCAAGAATTTGGAATGTCTTGAATGCTGCTCTCTGAAAGTGTCTTCCCCATATGGCTTTTTAAAATGTGTCATAAGTAACTTATTTAAAGAAGATTTCTCCTAATTAAATTTACATCCACAGATTGTCAATGGTAGATACCTGGTATCCTAGTAAAATAGTGTCCTAGTTTAAAACAAGATTTCTCTCCGGTTCTGCTGTTCCCACAGAGACGAATGAATCTCTGATAGGAACTTTGGGGACAGCCATCATTGGTCTAGGTAGTATGTCCTGGACACGTCATTCTGCTTGGTCAAAGGATAGCATAGAGAAAAACAATTAATAGGAAACCAAATCACTGAGACTATGCATGAAAAAGCCATAGGGTTCAACATTTTGAAATAGTTTGTTCCATTTTTATATATTTTTCAATGGAATTTACTTGAATTTTTCTCCATCTTAAAAGCAGACCAGTAAACACGAAGTGTAAACACAGAAAAGAGTATGATTACTTGAAGCATGCTAAAGAGGAGGTACTACCTTTTAAAAAAGAAAATTGGAATCGCTTAAACAGAATTTTGAATACTTTAGAAAATTTGAGAACATGTGGCCAATGTTTAATCATAGGTAATAACTTTGATAGAAATAAATTTTGAAACGATGTCATTTAAAAATAATTTGTCTCGCTTATCATATAAAATCCATTACATGGGGACACTTCATTCTCTGATAACCCAGAAAGCAAGCCATGGTACCATGGAAGTCCTAAATAAGTGTTAGCACTTACTTGTATATATATCTTATAAATATAGGTTGCATGTTTATGCTCATAGAGCTTTGGTGCAAGACAGTCAATAATATGAGATACACTTGGGCCTTTACATCATTAATTAACAATATCTTGCCTTGTTGGATCCATTTTAACCCAAATCCTATTATTCTATAGGAAATAGTTGTGCTAAGAAATGCTAGCCTTTGTTATCTTATAGATATATGTTAACATTCAAAACAAGTATTCTATTTACTATGTTTAAAAATTATATTTTGCCAAAACATATTGCAAAATAAAACAATAAAGTCAAGCATAGTAAGATCTTCAAACCGAGTCCAGAACTCAAATCACTTTCTGACTATGGGGATACTTAGGATATAAGAAATATAATTAATACTTAATTAATAAGATTAATATCAAATCAATCCAACAATGTATAAATGTAACAATTGCTAAACATTAATTCTAAATATATGATTATGTTAAATCATTGTATAATTGGAATTTTTAACTTTAGTAGTTGTTAAAAAGGATATTTAGTAGCTGTTTAAAAGGAACTATGTGAGGCATTGTCTCAATATTACCTTATAAGAAATATGAAAACTGGTCAGATAGTCATTATTTGTAAATATTTCATTTTGGAAAAAATGAAAATAAGCTTTTAAGAGAAATAAACTAAGTACATTAGCCAGGCTGTTTTGATTAATCTTATTCCTTTAGATTTAAAGTAATGTCAAATAAAGTGAAAGTTCTTTAGACTTCAAATAAATTTTAATATCAAAGGATATCTTTAGAAGATTTTTTCTTAATAAATAACTGTAAAATATAAAACATTGATAAACATCTTCCGAGACAGATGGTGATAATATTTAAATATATTTTTGAGTGATCAGTAATGAAGGAGAAAATATTTATTAATATGGAATGTGAGCATTTAATTGTATTCAAGAAATAATGCTCCCAAGGTCACTTCTTTTTTCTGCACAGCATGTCGCTACTAAATTTGGATATAAATCTAACTTTAGTAAGTAGAACATTAATGACACAATTAGACTAGTGAACGCTTAACTTGTAAGTACATATTTCTTCATTATTAGTAAATACCTGCACAGCACGTGAGAAGGCAAAATATGAGGTAAATTAATTAGCCTGACTCATATAATCACATGCACGTTTGTCACAGTAATGATAACTATAGCAATGAACACTGTTGCATAGGAAGGAAGGTAAACATGAAAACTATGAACCCTGCAAGAAAGATCTGAGAGGGAGGATGAGGAGTAACCCACCAATAGGTTCTGGAATCAGGAGAAATTCTTTGTCTTTTAAAGAACACAGCCTAAAGGTGCTATTTCATCACTGAAAATGTTACTCTGACTTTAAAAAAATATGTTATTTATGGACTTGCTTTCTACAGCTTTCCCAAACTGCCAGTTCTGCAAGTCATTTAAATGTTTCATATTACATGTGAATGAAAAAATACACTATCAGTTTCCTGACAGATGCAAAACAATCTGCTGTGCGTCTAAAATAAGTGTATATTCCCCCAGTCAGAGAAACATTCTCCTTTTTAAATACTCCATTTTAAGGGAAGGTCCTTTAATTGTTGTGAGAGAAAACATGAAGTTGGATGGTATTATACCAAATTAATACTGAATTTAACATCAAGTGGAATATTACATTAGCTGTAAGCCTGCATTTAAATATTCTAAATACACATGAGTTTTGAAAGACATACTTTGATCTCTCATAAAAAACTGTTTACTTCTACTATAGACCAAAGAGTTTTTATTTTAATAAAATTATAGCCATGAAACTGAAACACTGACGTTTTAGGGAACACCAGGACAATATTAGCTTCTGTCTATTGTTTTGTTTCCAATTATTCTCTCTCTCTCTCTTTCTTTGGACCACACTGCTAGCATGTGGAAGATCCTGGGTCAGGGATGGAACCCAAGCCACTGCAGTTTCCTGAGCCATAGCAATGGCAACACTGGATCCTTGACCTACTGAGCCACCAGGGAACTCACCAATCATTCTCTTTTTAATTCCCCGCAATGATAAAAAGTAAGTAAAAGAAAAAGAAGGAAAAAATCTCCAAACCTACTTTTTCTTCAGTCTTCTATCCTTCTCAGCTTGAGTTCCAAGTTTGCCTAACCCCAAGGACTCCTGAGCTGCAGCTTCCGTCTCCATAAAGCCTCCTGTGAAGAAGTAACTATTCAAATTAGGTTGGATACCTGGTGACAGTTTTGAAATTAAATTCTTAAAAGTTTTTTGAGCAACTGTTTAGTATCATTTTTTTTTTCTTTTTTGGACTGTCTTTGCATTTCCAACAGAATGTACATACAATGAATGACAAGGACATATAAACATACACTGGGAAAATGGGGGGAAAAAAGTTACCTATTGGTTACCATTCACCTGCACCTCGTAGCAACATATTACACGTGGCCAGCACATTATATTACAAACGCCAGAATATGTAGTCTGCAAGCCTTGAAGTCTATTTTTCTACTTTTCTCATGAAAAATGAAGGCGAGTGTGAGTTTTCTCAACACTTGAAGCATTCAGAATTTTTTCATGGATATAGGTCTTCAATTCCAAGTGGAGAGAATGGAGAAGCGTCTGCTGAGTTACAAAAACTTTTTGTATCCTGATCTGTAACTCTTTCTGCTCACCTGGCTGACTCCTATGTCCCTTACTACAAATCTGACTTCTAGACTTTCTTATGCTCTGGCAGACTTTGTTTTATTTTGTAATTTCTATAATAATATCGGGAAAAAAATTTAAATCTTTCTTCAAAAGACCCTGGAAAGAATTGTTTTTACCTAGTAGGTCACAAATTATTTGATTTAATGTTCAGTTTTATTGACCTTGAGATATATGCAATATATATAATCTTGGGATAAAAAGAGAAAGAATCAAAGTATGCTGGGCGTCAAATAATTTTTAAAAGGCAGTTATTTCATTCAGTATCTCTAATATACCATTGTTTCATAACTTATCTGTTGTAATTGAAAAATGGGAACTTTTTTTCTGGGCTCTATTTTCCCTTTGCAATGTGAAAAAAACGAAGTCAAACTAAATGAAAATTGCTCACTATTTTTAAGTGAGTTAAGGTATATGAGGTATATAAAAATATGTATATTTTTACTGGAAGAGATTTAAATTCCATTTAAGCCCAAGATTAAATAGAAAGATTTAAGTTAATGCTCTTAAAGAGACAACACAAAAACATTCAGCAATATGTCAATAAATAAGTACTCTTAAAGATGATTTTGTTGTAATTGTTTTTCATAATTTATTTTAGCAAATAATTTAAATACTAAATACTATTAATTCTGGAGTACTGACATATATGAGTTAATCTCACAGTCTAGTAACTCTGTTACTGAACTGGATAATTATAGGAAAGGCCTCTTATTTGCAAATATATTGACTGCTGTCTAGATCTTATTCAGGGATTCACAGTTTGAGGACTGAAATTTATTATATTCAATTATGTACATATGCAATTAATACTTAAAGAACTTTTTATTGTGAATGATTTTCACTGTCGATATTAGGAAAGTCATCCACTGGCTGACTGAAGTTCTCTTGGGGAAGATTTTTAAATGTAGGATTTTTCAATTACGCACAGTGAGTATATATTTTCATTTTATTTCTCTCATTGGTATACTTGACCTACTGTACATCCATGAATTATTATTCACAATCTGAAATTAACAATAAAATTTTTCTCTTGAAATATAAATGAAAATGAAAATGATTCACTTAAAAGTTACAAAATTCTTGATCAGTCCAGATAGAGACATGGAGATGGGTTAAGTAGATCCATTCCATAATCAATGAGACATTTTCAACCACCACGTGGTTGAATGAATCAGGCATTTTACTCTTCAGAGCCAAGAACGTATAAATTATGACTCATTTTTTTCCCCAGGAACCCAACATTTTAATTAGAGAACATTTTAAAAAAGTGAAAGCTCTGGAAAGGAAACAAAGAAAGCTCTAGAAGAATTTTGTGAGTCAACAGTAGACTCAGAAAAAATAATATTAGACTTTTCTTCTCATAAATAAAATAAAAGAATCAGGAACTTAGATATACTCTTGATTACTTCAGAATCTAATACACTTTGGAGTTCCCGTCGTGACGCAGTGGTTAACGAATCCGACTAGGAACCATGAGGTTGCGGGTTTGGTCCGTGCCCTTGCTCAGTGAGTTAACGATCCGGTGTTGCCATGAGCTGTAGTGTAGGTTGCAGATGCGGCTCAGATCCTGTGTTGCTGTGGCTCTGATGTCGGCCGGTGGCTACAGCTCCGATTCGACCCCTAGCCTGGGAACCTCCATACGCCATGGGAGCGGCCCAAAGAAATAGCAAAAAGACAAAAAAATAAAAAGAATCTAATACACTTTGAAAAGTATTTAATAAAGAATTGTGGGAGTTCCTGTCGTGGCTCAGCAGAAATGAATCTGACTAGCATCCATGAGCACGCGGGTTCAATCCCTGGCCTCGCTCAGTGGGTTAAGGATCTGGTGTTGCCATGAGCTGTGGTGTCTCCCCTTTGCAATGCCTCTTTTCTTTACGTTACCATTCACTGTTAACATCTGCTAGGGTGGTTACGTGTGTCCTATTCTTTTTCCTTTACAGTAATTATTATTAGGGCTTTCTGAAGACACGGGAGAGCTGGTGTTTCCCAGGTAGTAAATGTGTTAAAAGTCCGATGGAGCAGATGACTCCCTCAGAAGCAGTGAAAGTTTTAACATCACTACCTCTTCACATGCGATTACCATTTTCCTGAACAGGTAAACTGCCTCCAGACATGATACTTGATTGCTCTTACTCCTCATTCTTACTTCTGCTTGGATACCTGTCCCTGGAACCTGGATCATTTCATTTGTGTGTTTCTTCTGCTTCAAACTGCTGCCTCCTAATCTCTGCATTTCCAATCTCTCCACAGCTAGGTAACGTGACCCTCAAGCTTCATCATGTCTTTTGTCTGATAATTTGGTTTCACACTCCTGACCCCTGTCTATACCCACTTCCCAACTAACTATAAAGAAGACCCAGGTCCTTTTCCATTATGTTTCCCTTGGAGTCTGTTCTCTTCGGTGGCTTCAGTACCCGTTGTTCAGAAACAAGTCCTATTTTGAACTCAAGCTTTACACCTTTCCAATTTTGTAAGAAAACTGCACTTAGATGTTCCAGTAGAATCAAACATATCCAGAGAGAAAAACATTATCCAAACTCTTTACTAACATGTCTATATATTTTATAAGACAATATGTAATGCATTATGTGATGTCTTTTTTACTATTGCCTTCTTTACTTTTTTATGCATTTATGTGTAATATTCTCAAGAATTTATATACAGATTTTTTTTTTCTTTTTCTTTCTCCTTCTTCTTCTTCTTTTTTTTTTTTTTAGGGCCACACCTGTAGCATATAGAAGTCTCCAGACTAGTGGTCGAATCAGGGCTGCAGCACCACTGGATCTAGCCCTCATCTGTGACCTGCACTGAAGTTCATGGCAATGCCAGATCCTGAGCAAGGCCAGGGATCGAACACGCATCCTCATGGATACGAATTAGGTTCTTAACCTGCTGAGCCACAGAGGGAATGCCAAGAAGTTATACACCTTCTGAAATAAATAATGATTTTAATTTCATCACATTCCCAAATATGTTCCACAGGACTAGAAGCTCAAGGAGGAGGACAGTGTCTGGAGCAGGAGACCAGGAAGGGAGAGCTGGGAACCACTGCAAACTCTTGTACCAGGCAGCTGCTTTGCCTCAATGATTAAAATCATCTCAATTTCTGTATAGTATAGAATGTGGGTCGTTATGTAATCTTTAGATATTTTCAACTCTGAAAGTCTATAATTTTAAAAATAAAACCCCATTTCCATAGTAAATAACTCAAGATATATATTTTGTAGAAAGAAGTGTTGCTGGCTATAAGGCTTAAATGTTAGAGCTGCATAGATTCGGCATTATTAGGGCTGAAAGAGATCTTACAGATCAGCCAGTCCAGCTTCCCTTCCGATGCCTGGATCCCTTCCACAGCAGTTCTTCCTAGAATTTACCTCGCTTCTGCTTGACAGTCTCCAGTGATAAGAACTCATTACTTTACAATAAAGCTTGTGTGTATAATTCTGACTCCCTAGTGTTCTTTCTTACAATAAGATGAAGTTAATCCTTCTACGACTTTAATGCTTGGGTTTAAGTTTCGTATCCTCACTCAACAATGAAAAGGCCAATGCGTCTGCCACATAACAGCCTTTCAAATATTCATAATCAGCTGCCTAGACAGGTCGATAAGGAGAATAGACACACCCATGTATTTACCTAATCCTCACGTAATTTCAAGCCTCCCCATCAGCTTAATCCTCCCCTCCAAACTCCCTCCAAGTTTATAACATGTCTCTGAGAGCACAGTAACCAGAAATGGATACTACCCGTTGGCTGCTGTTTTACTGTAGTGGAACAGAATGGAAATGTCTTCTTTCATCTCAATATTGTTTGTCTATTAATGTGGCCTAAATTCATTAACTAATATACTGATTTTAGAGTTATGTGAAACTTCTAGATTTTTCTTGTAAAAAAAAATGCTTCCAAGAGTTATAATCTTCAAGTGGGATATTTTGGATCTTCCATATCTCAGACTTTTGAAGTAGTCTTTAAGGAAGAAGACTGTCGTTTTTTTTTGTTTGTTTGTGATTTTTATTCTTATCAATGATCCATAAATCAGATCATCGTGCTATTGTGCTTGGTTCATGTCCAAGTGGTTGGCCAATGAGTTGATCAAGAACAGAATGAGTCCTAATCATGCCATCAAAAACCTTGATCTGAGGTAGCATCACTCCCTTCATCATCGTTATTAAAAGAGGATCATTCAACCAGCTGTAAATTCTACCTAATTTTTTCACCACCCAGGCCTCATTTTGGCATCTTGTCTTCAGGATTGTCAAGGGGCACAGCTCGCCCAAATGCCTTTCCTGTTCTGTTTCTGAGTAACTTTCTAGAAGAAACAAACAAGCTTCATTGGACATGGCTATTTTAAACACAATTTGCTTTGTTTCAAAACAGGTTGATGCCTTCAGATAAAATTAGAAGTCAAACCAGTCAGAATTCCACTTACTGATGCCTAAGTATGGATCTTGGGGTTCAGAATCCCTGTTCCTAGTTGTCGTGACACAACAGACGATGTATCAGGTAAAACTTTTATGGGCCAGAAACATACTGAAGTTCTTGTTTTAAGTGAAAGGTTGTCTGTGTTTAATGTACGGTCCATCTTACAAAACTGAATGTTCTCGGACGCCAACACCATTTTTCTAAAGTCCACAGTTGGTACTCTGGACTTCATCGTGGTTCAACACATGCTATTCACTCAAAGTAGGATCAAAGAAATGATCTGGATTATCAGAGTTCCCTGCCCCTGTCCCTCAAAATATCAGCTCTCTGAAGCTTCAGTGTCCTCTTGTTAATGCCTCTTGTCTGGATAGTGTTTTGCAGATGGGGTCAGATTGAAAGTTTTGGAAGAGTTCCACTTATTTGCATATTTTGTTCACATAAGATAAACCGTCGTTTTATTCCTTTTTTTTAAATTTTAAAATTACTAAATAAAATAATAAAAATGAGAACTTTTAATTCCTGTTTGGGTCTGGGCAGTTTTTCCAATTATCAGTTTATTTTGGTTGGTGGCTTTTTAGATTGTTCTTACTTGTCCATGCAATTCACTTATATCTACATTTGTTACAGACACGGCTTTGGTACCAAAATCTTTTTTTTAATGGTTAAAAATTAAAGAGTAGTTGATTTACAATGTTGTGCCAATTTCTGCTGTATAGCAAATGACTCAGTCATACCTATATATACATTCTTTTTATTGATTGATTGATTGATTGTCTTTTTAGGGCTGCAACACGGCTTATGGAGATTCTTGGGCTAGGAGTTGAATTAGAGCTACAGCTGCTGGCCTATGCCACAGCCATAGCCACAGCAACACCAGATCAGAGCTGAGTGTGCGATCTACACCACAGATCACGGCAACCCGAGATCCCTAACCCACTGAGCAAGGCCAGAGATTGAACTTGCATCCTTATGGATCCTAGTTGGATTTGTTTCCACTGAGCCACAATGGGAGCTCCTATACATTTTTTTTAAAACATTATTTTCCAACATGGTCCATCTCAGGAGACTGGATCTTACTGTGCCGTACAGTAAGATCTTATTGTATACCTACCAACATTTTTAAAAATCTGTTTTTGGAGTTCCCGTCATAGCTCAGTGGTTAATGAATCTGACTAGGAATGCTGAGGTTTCAGGTTTGATCCCTGGCCTCGCATAGTGGGTTAAGGATCTTGCATTGCTGTGCCTGTGGCGTAGGCCGGTGGCTACTGCTCCGATTAGACCCCTAGCCTGGGAACCTCCATATGCTGTGGGTACGGCCCTAGAAAAGGCAAAAAGACAAAAAAAAAAAAAAAGACCTGTTTTGAGGAATAGGTCATTTAGTTCAGATATACTGCCTAAGTTTACAATCATCATAAATATAATTGTGAGTGTGTTACCATCCTCAAATTGCTTTAATAATAATCCAGCCTTTGATGTCTTAACCTATCTTCCATCTTAAGACTAAACTTGCTTCTAGAATCTTATGTGTGCAAGTCAGGATGTAGAAGGTTATAAAGTCATTGACAGATGAGGAAGTAAAAATAGCAGTTGTGGACGACTTGCTTAAGCTTGGATTATAAGGTAGGGAAAAGATAAGTCAATATCTAGGGAAGACGGCAGGATTAAGGAATGACTTTAAAAATAGAGATTAGGTATGAGCACATTTAAACATGAGTGGAGACATCAAAGATGCATCTTGATGCATAAATCAGGGAAGAAAAGTTGTGGTCACTGGGCTAAGTCTTTTTTTTTTTTTTTGGTGTCTTTCTAGGGCCGCACCCATGCCATATGGAGGTTCCCAGGCTAGGGGTCAAGTCGGAGCTGTAGCCGCCAATCTACCCCAGAGCCACAGCAACTTGGGATCCAAGCCACGTCTGTGACCTACACCGCAGCTCAGGGCAACACTGGATCCTTAACCCACTGAGCGAGGCCAGGGATGGAATCCATGCCCTCATGGATGCTAGTTGAGTTCGTTAACCACTGAAGTGTGACGGGAACTCCTGGGCTGCTGAGTCTTTAAGGGACCTTAATACATCCTGACTCTGTCGTATACTCCAGGAAATAACTGGGAGTATTTATGGGCCCTCTATCTCCCTGCTCTCCAGCTAGATTATTAAACTTGTTTTGGCATCTTTTCACTTTGGGGCTGATATAGAACGAAAGTAAAAGAAAATTTAAAGTAAAAAGAAAAAGAAACTAAAACCAGATCCCCAAATCTGCTAGAAGGAATATTTCCTCTGCCAGGAAACTCTCCCTAAACTCAGTTGTGACCTTCAAGGAGGCTCACATTTATGTTTTATCTTTTAAAATACTTTCCCTTTAAAGCAATTTTAGCTTTATTCAAATGCTTTTCACTGTGTTGCTTCCTTTGAGTTTTGGGGTTTCCACATTTATACTGACTCTGCTAGTAACACATTTGTAAAAATAGATTCTATGTATACTGAGTTTGATTTTCCATGATTATGGGTTATCTGTGCAGTCACATTGACTGATCCGTCATATCTGAAGTTCACTTTATTACCCTAGCTTTTCAGATCGTTATATAAGGCAAATAATACCCTGTTTAGAAATATTCTTTCCTATGAATAACTAAGAATTCCTCCCTGGCTGTTTGCTATTCCTGATAGATTCGCGTGAACATTTTCATAGTTTTATTTAGAAAGTTTTCTTCCTTCACACCTCATTTCATTCGAAGGCATCTAGCATAGCTATTCGCAGATTATCTTTGCTCTGCTTTTATGAGCGATAAGTTTTAAACCTTAGGACATGGTCCCAAGTTTCACACGTGGTTCTTGGACAGTAGCATCCTTCGACTGCGTTACTTTCTACGCCATCGTTTCCCGTCTTCTCTTCTATTTTCGCCGACAGAAGAAAGAACGTTGGTACTGCTTCTACGTCTAATTTTCCAGATCAAGATACTCAAGTCATCACCACGCGAGACGTTTCCCTGATTCCTTCTGATGAGTGACTCCTACGTGGAAGCCCCTGGGTTTGATAAGTTTTCAGGGTCTTCCCTTCACGACCTTGATGTACACGTTTCAGGGCAAAAGCAGACCTAAGTTTATGTCCCGCAGCCAAAGTATCCGTGGTACCTTGTACTGTTTATTCTGGTAAAAATACAATTCCCAGAGCCTACGTGTGCCTGTATCTTCTTCTTATTTTCTCAAGTGTTATTTCTTTTTTAAATTTTTTTTGCTCTTTTTTTTTTTTTTTTTTTTAGGGCCGCACCCATGGTGTATGGAAGTTCCCAGGATAGGAGTCCAATTGGAGCTGCAGCTGCTGGCCTCCACCACAGACACAGCAACACCTGTGACCTACACCACAGCTCAAGACAATGCCAGATCCCTAACCCACTGGGCAGGGCCAGGGATAGAACCTGCATCCTCATGCATACTAGTTTGCTTCATCACCGCTGAGCCACCATGGGAACTCCTCAAATACTGTTTCCAATAAAGACTTTTATTCTTGGTGTCTCCTGGGACTTTGATTCACCCTCAATATAGCTTCTTTATAGCACCTGAGGTATAGCTTTTTGTCCTTGTCTTCCTCATTAGCACTGGAGGCCTGGCTGTGCTTCCAACACTGGCACTGGTTATACTCTACCTCTGCTGTTCTCTGGAATAAAACAAAGGTTCTCAAAGCTCATAAATCTTCCATAGCATAGTCTTGAATAACTATTGCTATTTTCTGACCTGGATGGATTGATAAGAATGTAATTATAATTGATTTCCTTCTCGTCTGTTCTGACATAGAGACACACAGTCACTGAGAATGGATAAAAGGCTATGTTTCTAGAAGACTCCATATTTTTCTAGACTTTAAAGTATATCCTGAATACCCTGATGATGACTATGAATAGTTATCAAATAAAACAAATTTTAAAACAATGTACAGCTTTTCTTTTTCCTTTTTAAGGCTGCACCTGCAGCATATGGATGTCCCCAGGCTTGGGGTGGAATCAGAGCTGCAGCTCTGTGGCAATGCAGTATCTGAGCTGCATCTGTGACCTACATCACAGCTTGTGGCAATCCCAGATACCTCACTCACTGAGCGAGGCCAGGGCTGGAACCTACATCCTCACAAAGACAACGCTGGGTCCTTCACCCACTGAGCCACAATGGGAACTCCAAATAAAACAAATTTAAAAAAAAATCTCGGCATGCACATCTTACATCACCCAAATAATCACCTTCTCTCTTCTGTCCTTATGCAGTAACACTAAGGGGTTCCTCTCCTGGGAATGGGAAATCGAAGAGGATTTAATTCTCTCGCTGATTAACACTCGACCACACGACGGGCTGCCCACGTGTTCTAAACATCGGTTTCCTGTGACTTCTGATGTTCTGTGTGGGCTTCACAATGTGGAAGTTGGGTTAGGGTTAGGGTTAGGTTGTAAACCTAGGTTACTAGTTGTAAACCTACAAATATGGATATTATTTTCAGAAATTCTTGTGGTGTCAGGGCAGTAAACTAAGTCTGGGGATGGGGGTGTTACTTGTGAATTTCTTTATTTGAGAATCCAAAAGTAGTGCTAAGAAATGTGCATCATTTTGTTCATCACTTACCGTTAGAGGTAGGAGCTACATCCTTTTCCCTGCAATTTAACTCCAGCTCTAAACTGAAAAGTAGGAGAAAGGGTGGGGGTTGGGGGGAAGAGGTCCTTGTTCATATTACATAAATTCCAGCTATTATTCTTGCAGAAATCAAAAGGGCTCAAACACTCTTCAGCCAAAGTGGATTTACAAAGCTGATGAATAGAAAGTTTGTCAGGCAGGGAAATAAAACGATGAGAAATAACATGAAAGATAGACAGATACTCAGAAGTGAGGAAAAGACATGGCAGTGGAACAGGAAACACATGCATACTTACGGAGCTGCCCGAGTCGAGCTTTTTCTTTTTTACCAAACAAACGTCCTATTGAAGACTTGATTCCTTTCTTCTTGGGGGCTTTGTGAAGGGAATCTTGGCTGCTGTTGGCACTGCCAAGCCCAAGGCTTTCGGGCTCTAGGGAGGCAGATAAACTGCTGCAAAACACAAAAGAGGGCAAACTGCTTGCTTTAATGCACCATTTAGAAGGCGCACAATACTTAATTTCTTGATGAAAGTACAAAAGGAGGAATGAGTAGACTTTGAATGTTATTTTCTCTTTTTCTTCCCATGTTTCTTTCCTCAGCCTTAGGGACATGGGCCTCCAAATTTTCTCTAGAAAATTTTATTCTTTTCCAATAATTTTTTCCTTATTTTTCAGACACTATCAACCTAATCAATGAACAAAGATTGGATTATTATTATTATCATTTTTTTTTTTTTGGTCTTTTTAGGGCTACACCCAAAGCATATGGAAGTTCCCAGGCTAGGGGTTGAACTGGAGCTGCAGCTGCCGGCCTATGCCACAGCCACAGCAACTCAGGATCTGAGCTGCATCTGTGCCCCACACCACAGCCCACGAAAATGCCAAATCCTTAACCCGCTGATCAGGGCCCAGGGTGGATCCTGCATCCTCATGGATACTAGTCAGGTTTGTTACTGCTGAGCCACAGGGGGAACTCCCTAGGTTGGATTATTAAGTGCATACTAAAAGACCTTCTATAATTTAGCCCTTCACCCTTTACCTATTCATTTCTTGCAGAGTTTGTTTTTTAAATTTTAAACGTAATGACTTGTGACAAGAAATTTAAATTTAACTAATAAAGTTAGGCTCTTATTCTAGCCCATGGTTTTACTGGATTTTCCTCTAGTCATTTCTCTCTCTCTAATTCACTGAATTTTAAATCACCTCAGTAAGGTTTTTGAAGTAACAATCATATACCCTAGAGATTACTATATATTTTTCCTTACAGTTCTCAGGTATTATTTTAGGTTCATGATAAGCTGAAAGGATTCCCAAGCAGTTGATCTTGGTTTTGCTACTGGTCAATGTATTTGACATTGTATTAATAGAGTACATTCAATTTTTATTATTTTTACAGCTCTTAAATTTGACGATATCATGATGAATTATTTAACTTTATTTAGTTATCCTAATGAATCTGAGTTCACATTCTCTAAACTCCAAAAACTACTACTTTTCATATGTTACAATATAATTCACTCTTATTTTTTTTGAGAATGAAGTATATATTTTAAAGCTGGAGTAACTTTTTTTTTCACGTTTTTTTTTCTAACATTTAATTAGAAATCAAAAATAAACAAAACAGAAAGAAAAAAATGTCTGCTGGCACAGGAAGCTCGTTTTCAAAAATGTTTATAGTAAAACATTCTATTTGGAAACTTCTTACTTAAATAAAGTATTAATCATTAAGTTATTACATTCAGTTACATAAGTTATGTCCTCAGAGATGCTGTAATTGATGACAGTTAAAGAACATACATTTAAGACTTAAATTGTGGAGTTCCTGTCATGGCTTAGTGGTTAACAAATGCAACTAGGAACCATGAGGTTGTAGGTTCCATCTCTTGCCTTGCTCAGTGGGATAAGGATCCGGCTTTGCCATGAGCTGTGGTGTAGGTTGTAGAAGTGGCCTGGATCCTGTGTTGCTGTGGCTCTAGCCTAGGTAGGCAGCTACAGTTTCCACTAGACCCCTAGCCTGGGAACCTCCATTTGCCACTGGTGCGGCCGCAGGGGAAAGAAAAAAAAAAAAAGACAAATTGCATGCTTTGATTTATTTATGACATAAATTACTATAGAGATCTGCTTTAAATTTTTAGTGGATGGAAAGGACGGTATGAAGAGTTACTATGACAAATGGGATAATTTCCCATGTAAACTTTTCTTCTAATATTTCAGCAAACGCGTTTTTTTCTTTTCTCAGGAGGAGCTGTTATAGCTGGCAGCAGCAGCTCCCAAAGGGAGATTTCCATACCTGTCTGTGAAAGGTAGTGGGGCGCAGTCATGGACTTTTCAGACCTTAATTATCCTTCCATGAGAAGGATATTTTTATAATCCTTAGAATCCCTTTAATTGTTTGTAATTATTCCTGATCAGTCCTTGTAGCCTGTAGCCTGAGTCCATTTTAACAGGAACTATCCACTAAAAATAGAAGTTATTCTCATAAGTATCGGTCAGTAACAAGATCTTAAATATACAGTTAATTTTAAAAGTAAAAATTTGATCTCAGAATGAAAATTTGGCTTTTTCACAAGTGACACTGTGTAGAGGGAGCAGGAGACCTATAGCTCAAATCAAAGGTTTTATAGACCTTTTTCAGGAGTTTGATAACACCAAAGGAAGAAGAGTGTTTGTGGAAAGAGACGGCACAATGTGCAAGGTCCTACCTCCGGGCATCATTGTGGTACGAAGAAGGGAGGGTGTGAGTCATCCTGATGGCTCTAGGGGTAGGGGGAGGAGAAGTTTCACATTTAATTGTTGCTTTATCCTCCCGACCGTCTTCTTCTACCACTGCAATCTAGAAGCAAAAACAATAACATCAGATGAACTCTTTTTAAATTTCAACTGAAACTGATGAAAGCAGAGCATCATCAAAGCAAGGCTAGTTGAGTAATTTTAATATAAAAACAAAACAAGAACCTTGGGGCACATAGCTCCTACATACATAATTTCACATTATTAAAGAGTGTGAATTTCATAACTATTTAAAAGTTAGGACACTCCTGTTAAAACACGCACAGCACAAACACATATATAACACACACAGGCTCCCTAAAGAAAAAGCATTTAAGAGTCAACACCATAGATCAATATTCAGGGACTACTGAAAAGCTATCTTGAGATCCATTTGAACACATCAAAAAAAAAAAGCACTTTATAAAAAGTTGTTTAACTTATATTTGAGCTAATTCACTAAAATATGCATAGTCAGGTTATCATAACACAGGCATCTTCTAAGTGGGAGATTTTTAAAGTGAGAGGTTGGCAAAATATAACTTTATGAGATAGTGTTTTAAATCAGGCTAATTAAACGTGTTCCAGGATGTTTTAAAAAGTTGCGGTTTATAAGAAAAAAACTTTCTTTTTAGAGTGGGAATAATAAAAGGTAAGAACAGAAGTCTTTCAAATTATTTCATTTCACGACCTCTCATGGGAAAATTGACAAAGGCATACAGAATATAAAAAGGTGAAAGGAATTCCTTCAAAGTGTTTAGTTCAGGGTGCAGAACAATCCAGGATACCATAAATTTTGTCAGACAAGGACATATAGGACTGCATGAAAATAAGGCTTTTACTCAATCAACTTAATTGTACAATAAAGATATTTTTAAAAACAAGAATGCATTTTCTCATAGCACCACTGTCCATTAAAACAATGGACAGTGAGAGAGAGAGAGAGAATGAGGTAGGAGGTAGATGAGAGCCTAACAGCTGAGACCTTTAGGCTGAACACCCTGGGCCTCCTTCCTCTCTGACACTTCAAGAAGAAATTTAATGGCAGGAGCTAAGCTCTGCTGGAAGAGAAAGAAAAGACGGCCACTTCAATCACTCCGGGGTCAAGGAGATTTCTCCAATGACACATGTTCAGTAAGACGCCTAGGGGTCAAAAAGTGAGGGGGTGCCAGACAGTAGTACGTCCTGATACCATCCCCAAACCCTCCGCTCTGGAATCCACCTTGACCAAAAGATGTGCATGAATATTGGGGAGGGTCCTGTGTCCAGTCATGTGAGAGAAATAAACTAAATGGCCAAAAGCAAACAAAGACCCGGAAGAACTGTCCTATACAGATTTAAATCACCACTCTGGTGCGCTCCTTACTCAGGGCAACACCTGCACCCCACCCCTCTTTAGGGTGTGTGTTACTTTGTTTCTGACTTACATAAATAAACCACTTCTCCGTGTGCTCGCCCATATGCTGTCCTGCGACTCTAACAATAAACTCTTTACAGTCTTTGCCTCCTGGAAACATTCTTGCTTTCAACAGGGGGCCAGAATCAGGGTAATTCTGCTCCTAGCCTCTAGCTAGTCTAGTGGCTAGGATTCCTGGTTTTCATCCAGGCCACCCAGGTTCAATTCCTGAGCAGAGAATTAAAATGTCACTTCAAGCCATCACTCACTGCAGTCTCTCTGAGATCAAGAAGAGAGAGTGAGGACAGAGAGAGAGAGAGAGAGAGAGAGAGAGAGAGAGAGAGAGAGAGGAAGAAGGAGAGAGAGAGAGAGACTGTGGAACGTGTAGCTAAAAGATACATGATTCTAGAAGATCCGATGAAATAAGTTCTCAACATGGCCATAGCAAAAAAAAAAAAAAAAAAAAAAATTAAAGCTATGTTTCTATCTTATGTCTATACAATGTCTTGCTTATTTCTACATTAAGCCATTATGCATAAAAAGCGTTTATGTATGATAAAGACTGCATGTATTGGAGGAAATTAATGAATTTGCTTGTCTGGGATCTTGTCATTTGAGTTTAGACTACTTTTTAACAGGTTAGGTAGTCATCTTAATAGGATTTCCTCTTTCCATTTCAACGAGCACAGAGCCACCAGAAGACTCTTTCAAGAGCTGCTTTCAGCATGATGTCCATACTGCGGAAAGGTCTTTTTAAACTCACATCTCATCTGAACTCAGAAAGCAGGTTTTCAAACTCCTCCTAATTTGCACTTATTTTTTCACATTTGCATGATATGACCATGACTGTTTCCCACAATTGCTTCTGCTGAGCCTGATTACTTCCTGGGTCCAGATTTTTTTTTTCCCTGAGACACTCTCTAATGAAATGCCCTCCTCTCTCCACATGGCCAGTCAAACTAGGTCAATTTTCAAAATATCAGCTCTTAAAGACAACACGCACTCTGAATAATATTTAGAGCTCACATGATGTAAGCAAAGAGGAAAAGAAAGGGGTCATATTCAGAGACAGATTTCATTCCTGATTTCTCTTATTTGTTGAATGATATGTGCTAATTACTTACCTGCTCTAAGATTAAATGTCCTTGTCAATAAAATGCAAGTGATAGTACTTAGTATGCTCTTTTGAAGTGCAAATTAAATCATGCATATAACTCAATACATTTAGTTTGTGATCTTCTTACCATGACCTACCTTTCTCATCAAACCTCTCTTTACTCCCTGACTTCCTGAGGCTATATTTCTGCACAGGATCATCCTTTATAATTTTTTTTTCTTCTATTCACTGAATTTTTTTACACTACCTACTCAGATTTCTTTCTATATTTCCAGTATAACCCTTTTAAGTCATGGAGGAAGTCAAAGAAAATAATAACATTATGCATGGTAAATATGACAGGTGAGAACTAACTCGTAGTGCCAGGGAGAAGATGCAAAAGAAGACAGATGATGGAAAATAAGCAAATTCAATCAATCTAGGCCATATAAGTATAATAAGGACTCCCTTAGTTAAAAAAAAAAGTTCTCCCGGAGTTCTCGTCATGGCTCAGTGGTTAACGAATCCGACTAGGAACCATGAGGTTGAAGGTTCGATCCCTGGCCTTGCTCAGTGGGTTAAGGATCTGGCATTGCCAGGAGTTGTGGTGTAGGTTACAGACACCACTCGGATCCTGCGTTGCTGTGGCTGTGGCATAGGCCGGCAGCTACAGCTCCAATTCGACCCCTAGCCTGGGAACCTCCATATGCCAAGGGAGCAGCCCTAGAAATGGCAAAAAGACAAAAAAAAAAAAAAAAAATTCTGTGGTTCCAGAAGTATCTGGTTCCATAGGCTGACTACCACATCTTGAAGATGCTGAAAAACATTAATACACTGGATAGTAGATTGAATCTTTGAAACCTTTCCCACTGATATCTCTGAGCTCTGCTATTATTCTCAATTACCTAAAAAGATGTCATTTTGTCAATCAGAACTAGAGTCCGTTTTGTTTCTCATATCCAATATATATTCTCTTGACTTCATTCCAAACAGGAAAGAAGTATATGAATTGCGTTTTTGTATTTTGATGCATTAACATCTGGGGCCGTGTGGACCCAGGAGAGAATGCTGCTTACAGGGCTAGCTAATTCCTAGAGACACAAACTACTTTCCTGGAGTGTGTCCTCCGTATGCAAACCAACCAGCCTAGACTGTACCTCAAGTCATCTTTTCCCTCTGGCTCTTACACTCTGCCTTTACCATCCCAGGCCGGGTATCAGACAACAAGAGGTAACTTAGACCCAGTGAAATTATTCAAACTAGCCAATCCTAGGCCTGCTTACCCTGTCTTTCCTTTCCAATGAAAACCCCAATAAAAATTCCTGCCCTGACCTAGTGTTTCCCCTTGGCTGGGCAGAGCATGGCACGCCTCCTGCTCTGGGGAAGTGTGAGTACCAAGCTTTGTTTACTGGCGACTGTTTCTTGATTGGTTGGTCTCACACATCTGAAAAATGCTAAAACCTACATTTGAAAACAAGCAACACTGTTCTAGTACTGACAGTAAACTATTTAATTCTACCATCAGAGGTCTAAAAATTCTGTGGAAAATCAGATATTTTAGTCCCCATAGTCCAATCATTACCCTAGAAACCAAATTTTATTTTGAGTTATTTGCTCTTATGATCATATTTAAACATTTCAAAGACACTTAAATACTTTCAATATTTATTTCTATGTTAATAAAATGTTTCAATTAGAAGAAATATAATTTTAAAGCTTTCATAGAAAAAACAGCAATATTCAACTAGTAATCATATAAAAGCAACGTACAGTACCTTTCTCCGATGTTTCCTTAGATCACTTGGCTGTGAGTGGCAGTAATAAAAACAACATAAAAGAGAACTAATTAATGATCATCATTTGTCTGTGTTACAGGTTTAAACAGTGTCTATAATTTAACTCTTTCTTTGTTGTTTTCATTCTGTTCTTTTACAGATAAATGTCTTTTTACCATTTAAAACTACCCATCCAGGGAGTTATTTTAGAGAGGAAATTTCCTAGGGGGTGTGGGGGGGGCAGGACTTCATGATGGGGTCATGTGTTCATGCGTGAGATATGAGACAGTGGGCCTTAGGGAATACAAAGCACATGCGGAGTGAGCTAGTCAGAAATAAATATGGGGCTACATCATCCCATGAAATACAGAGGGGGGTAAAGAAGACTATGCATAAATGAAGATCCAATGCACATGTCTGTAGTCAGAAACACTCCCTTTCGTCTCATCTATGCAGGGGCTTGGGCCTCCTTTGGGGAGATGTATACTGTTTCTGTGTGATCTCAAGCTTCCCAGCATCCTAACAGACGCCTCATCCCAAACTACCAAAAACTGTAGAGCACAATACCATATAAACAGTTTTCTGTTTCACTTCCCAATTGCAAAAATAAAGAAAAACATTTCTATACTGATATACATAACAGAAAGTTTATAAAGATAAAATTAAAAGATATATATATATACACACCCATATATATACACACATACACAGGTATATATGAGATAAACTAACCCCAAGCAGAAAAATACCTTCCTTATAAATGTATATGTACAAATGTGTGCATTTACATAATTTTTTTTTTTTTTTGGTCTTTGTGCCTTTTCTAGGGCCACTCCCGTGGCATATGGAGATTCCCAGGCTAGGGGTCTAATCAGAGCTGTAGCTGCCGGCCTACACCACAGCCACAGCAATGCAGGATCTGAGCTGCATCTGAGACCTACACCACAGCTCATGACAACGCTGGATCCTTAACCCACTGAGCAAGGCCAGGGATCGAACCTGCAACCTCATGGTTCCTAGTCAGATTTGTTAACCACTGTGCCACGATGGGAACTTCCGTAAATTAATTCTAATGAAAATAAATTTTACAGTTTTTTAGCTAAAATACACATTATTGCAATGTATTTATTTAAAGATGCCATTTGGAAAACGAGCTAAACTTTTTTGTTCAAATATTACACACACACGAAGATGCAGGTTGTGACACTTTACAGAAGTGTCACAACCTTCTAATCAGAAATCCTACATACACTTGATATTATTCTGCAGTCATTAATTTCTCCTCCATTTGTTATATTTGTGCTAGATTTGGCAAAATATAAAATATTATTTGACCTATTTGCATTTTAATTAATCTCCATCCCCAATCTTTTATTTTTAATTGGAAGTTTTCTTGTTTTAATGGTATATTTTTAATATTCATTACAAAAATATAGAATTTTTACCTCCATAAACAGTTCAGAGTATTTAAATCTTCATTATTGATGTTATTTCAACATATTCCCAGGTAACCACAGAAAAAAAAGAATAGTACATGCTTTTGAGTTAGCAAATTTGAAGAAAATTCAACTCCTTTTTACTCGCTGTGTTGAACATGGACAATTGTCTCATATTCTCAACATTTCAGGTACCTCTGCTCTCTACTGAACTATTATTGATAACTTTTCTTTAAAAACCATATTTTGTTTATTATAAAATTATAATATTTGACATTGGTATACTGAAGCAACTATAATAAATATTTTTAATAATTTATTGTATTAAAAAAAAACCCGGTCTCAATTGACTTCATCAAGATATCAATAAAAAATGTATTTAATGGTTTAAGTCATTCAAATTTCTGATGTGATATTTAGATTTCTGCTCTTTTATTTACTTATTATGTGATTTGGGGATAGTTACACTTACATAGGCTACATTTCCTCATTTCATAATAAGATTCATTTTTGTACCTACCACATAGCATCGTTGGGAAAAAAAGAAAAAGAATAAGACACACAGAAAGCCTTTAGACTCAACTCCAGTATTTCAGCTAATGCATCATTATTCCTAACGGGGGCAAAGGTTCTCTGGACAAATCGTACCAGTGTCATGACTCCCATCCGATCCATTTCCCTGGCAGGACTTCGAGGGGTGAGCTTTGGCGTTGAGTGTCCACTGGGGGGAGACGAACTGGCCAGTGAAGACGCTGTAACTGAAGCAGTGATGGAGGTACCCGGGTGGACCCTCGCCAAATTCAGGCCTTCCAGACTCACGCTGGCCACTCTGTTCTCAATTTCTTCAGCACGTAACTCTGTAGATTCCTTTTCTTCCTGAATTAGCCTGAAAGATAGTTTAATTTTGATGCATTTTATGCTGTTATAATGTTATTTGAAACTCATTAAATAAATACTTTGTGTACATTTTATATCAAATATAATATATTCATTTTTTTTCTCTAGGCAATATTAACTTTCAGTAAATTCCAGAGACTTCCCGGCCAAAAGTTAAACGATCCTCTTTTCAAATGATGTGTGTGTGTGTGTGTACACACAATTCCTCCCTACTTTGAATGTAACCCCCTTTTCTACTACGACCTGTTAAAGCTCTTTTAAAAGCTTGACTGTCTAATTAATTTCTGTCATGAATCCTAATCTTAATTTTAACTCAGGAAGCAATAAATGAGACTTTTAGAAACTCAAATCTCAATAAAGGCATTGAATCTTACCTTCTACGCAAGGAAAAAGTATAATGGATAGAATCCTCAGTAAATGGCCATTCATAACAACCATTCATTCACATAAAATCCTGAGTATTTTTTAACATTAATACCAATTGAACCAGATTAACTTTAAATAAGCATCAGGCTATCTACCTATAGATAGTTTAAAACTGGTTTAATTATTATTGCTATAAATGCTTCTGAGAAGACAAAGAACTATCACTATTTTTATTTAAGTAGGGAGACATTTCAAGAGTATGCATAAATTATTTATTATAAAAACACAAAGAATAAAGAGCTTTAACTGGATTACCTCAAGAATTTAAGTTGAATCTATAAATATTTTGGATATTGCCATAATAAAACTGTGTAACCATAGTTTGTTTGAAAAGTGTGGGTTAAAAACCACCTCTCTTGAGATATCTTTTCTTAACTACCAATGGCTTATTGGGATTTCCTATGATATAACGCTTAACTTTAAGGCTATGATCACCGCAAAGTTTTTTTCAACATATTTATTTTGGAAAAGCTTGTTGGTTTCTTACCAAATTAAACATACACAATTATAAATATTTCAGCCTGGGGAAGAGACAAGACTGTGGGGGAGAAGGGCTCAAGCACAGCTCCTCTCATGAGAACAGCAAACTTACAACTAGCTACTGAAAAACCATCTCCAAAATAGACTGGAAGTTACCAAAAAGATATCCTACACTGAAAGACAAAGAAGAAGCCACAGTGAGATGGCAGGAGGGGTGATTTCTGTGATATAAGCAATAATATACCCGACCAGTGGATGACCCAGTGACTAGAAAATAATTATATCACAGAGATTCTCTCTCAGGAATGAGAATTAGAAACACTATATCAGGTTCCCCTGCCTGGGGAGTCTGGCATTGGGAGGAGGAGCCCCTGAAACATCTGGCATTGAAGGCCAGTAGGGCTTCAGTGCAGGAGCTCCACAGGACTTGGGGAAACAGAGACTCCACTCTTGAAGGGTGCACATAGGGCTTCATGTGCACTGGGTCCCAGGGCAATGCATGAACTCTGGGATAATCTGGGTCAGGTCTGTCTGTGGGTCTTGGAGGTCTCCTGAAGAGCAAAGGGACACAGCCCCACCCATCAGTATACAGGCTGCCTTAATTCCTCCCAGGCACACAGGGGGTCTCTATTCACACCCAAAGACAAAGCCCCATTCACCAGAGGGACAAGACTCAGCTCCACCTACCAGTGAGCAGGCACCGGTCCCACCAGCCCCTCCCATCAGGAAACCTGCCACAAGCCCCTGTGTTCATTTCAGTTACAAGGGGGCAGACACCAGAAGCAAGAGAGGCTATAATCCTATAGCCTTAAAAAAGGGGACTACACAAAAAGCCGTACAAAATGAAAAGACAGAGAAATATGAGCCCAATGAAGGAACAAGACAAAACCCCAGAAAAACAGCTAAGTGAACTGGAGATAAGCAACCTGCATGAAAAAGACTTTAGAGTAATGATAGTAAAGATAATCCAAGATCTCAGAAAAGAAAGAACAAAACAAGGAGTTCCCATCGTGGCACAGTGGTTAATGCATCCCACTAGGAATCATGAGGTTGCGGGTTTGATCCCTGCCCTTTCTCAGTGGGTTAAGGATCCGGTGTTGCTGTGAGCTGTGGTGTAGGTCACAGACATGGCTTGGATCCCATGTTGCTGTGGCTCTGGCATAGGCTGGCAGCTACAGCTCCAATTAGACATCTAGCCTGGGAACCTCCATATGCCATGGGAGTGGCGCAAGAAATGGCAAAAAGACCAAAAAAAAAAAAAAAAAAGGAAAGAAAAGAAAAAACAAAACAAAACAAAAACAAACTGGAGGCAGAGATCAATAAATTACAAGAAACATTGAAGAAATAGAAAACTTAAAGATTAAATAAGGAGAGATGCAAAATAAAATAACTGAAATAAAAAATTCACTAGAATGAATGAATAAGTGAGGCAGGAGACAGACTGGTGGACGTGACTAGTGCAGAACAGAATAAAGAACAAAGAGTGAAAGGAAATGAGGACCGTAAGAGAACTCTGGGACAACTTTAAACACACCAACAGTCACATTGTGGGGGAGCCAGAAGGAGAAGTGAGAGAGAAAGGGCTGGAGAAAATAGTTGAAGAGATAACAGCCAAAAAATTCCCTAACATGGAAAAGGAATCACTCATTCAAATCCAGGAAGAACGACAAATACTATATAAAATAAATCATATAATCCAGTAATTGTGTTCCTTAGTATTCACCCAAAGGACCTGAAAGTCCATGTCCACACAAAAACCTGCACACAGATACTTAGAGCAACTTTATCCATAATTGCCCAAACTTGGAAACAACTAAGATATCCTTCAGTAGTTTAAAAGATAAATACACTGGTGCATTTATACAGTGGAATAATATTCAATGCCAAAGAGAAGTGAATTATCAAGCCATGAAAAGACATGGAGGGATAAGAAATTCATATAACCAAATGAAATAAGTCAACCACAGGAGGCTACATATTGCATGATTCCAACTATACGACTCTCCGGAAAAGGCAACTACGGAGACAGTAAAAAGATCAGTGACTGCCAGGGGTTGGGAAGGGGAGAAGGATGAATAGGCAGAGCACAGAGAATGTTGACAGCAGTGAAAATACTCTGTATAATATCATAATGACGGCTATACATCACCATACATTTTCTTAACACATAGAATGTTCAATACCAAGAGTGAACCTTAAGGTAAACCATAGATTTGAGTGATACATAGTGTCAATTTAAGTTCATCAACTGTAACAAATGCAGGACTCCGGTTAAGGATGTTCATAATGGGGGAGGCTATGCATGTTCAGGGCCAGGGTGTATATGGGAAATCCTGTACTTTTTCCTCAATTTTCTTATCAATCTTAAACTGCTATAAAAAATAGTCATTAAAATGCACGAAGGTATATTTAGTCTCACTTATAATTTTTTACACCTACGCAGTATACGAATTCTGTTACTTTGAAGTTTATTTTCATGGGGCCATTTTAATTTCACCTAAAAGATCAGAATCCCAAAGGGAGGTTTAATCAAGGAATGTAGTACAACATCATTAATATTTTAAACGCATCTCAATGGAAAAGGAAGTTTGTACTTTAAAATGATTGGTGGTAAAGGACTCCTTCAGAAGAACCATCTGGTGAGAGGAAATACGGTTCTGCTGAACAAAAACCCCCTGTAGTCATTAGCTCTAGGTATTCTATTAACTACAGTGAGAATCAAACCTAGTGGAACTAGTTAGGTAAGAAATAGACTGAAGTTTAATCGAACAAAAATCCAGTGCTCCCTAGATGTTCATTGTATTTGGAAAAATGACTAATTCATTGATCTTTAGCATCTTGACCTATGTATGGAAAGCAAAGTAAATAACATCAAAATACATTTCTTTCAGAATGTTCCACTGGGTTGAGGAGAAATTTCCTTAGGAATCATACAGAAGGATGAAAGGATAAATAAGACTACAGACATAAGGCAGGGTAAATGGTAGCTAACCACGGATGACCACATAAATAAACACTGCAGTGGCAAATGAGTCTGAAGTAATTTGATCTCTCCTTTAAGATGAGTGAACATTGAAGAAGACAGTGAAGAGATTATTTTTTTATTGGACAAATTAATTCAAGGAAAAAATCTTGGCCAGAGATAAATTCCAGTTGGTGTTAACAGATCACCATAGCTTTTAACAAGGTGCCTATTTTTTTTGTTTTGTTTTGTTTTGAGTGTTACTATGTAGTTGAATTTCATGTATTTTTTAATATCATACAAATACTGTACAAGGGATAGGGAAAAAACACTGAAGAGCATTAGTTTGAACTATTATTTAGGTAATTAGTCTAGGCCAAGGTTGTGACTAGGAATTACCACTCTAATATAATAAAACCAAGAGCCCCTGGAGAGAGTGAGGTTGTTATTGAGGGTGTGTATGTATTTTCGGTGAAAACGAAATACAAACTTGATTTAAAATGTATTTAATGAGTTTAAGCATTAGCTGCACAGTTTAGAAAGTGTTATTTATGAGATCCCTCCATGGCTCAGCAGAAATGAATCCAACCAGTGTCCTTGAAGACGTAGGTTCAATCCCTGGCCTCGTTCAGTAGGTTAAGGATCTGGTGTTGCCATGAGCTGTGGTGTAGGTCACAGACATCACTCAGATCTGGCATTGCTGTGGCTGTGGCGCAGGCTGGCAGCTGCAGCTCCGATTTGACCCCTAGCTTGGGAACTTCCATATGCCATGGGTGTGGCCCTGAAAAGACAAAAAAAAAAAAAAAGTTACTTAGTTTCAAATTGTTTGATACTATTTTTCCTATTTATAGCAGTCAAATATGTATAAAGCCCTTTCAATTTATCAAGCAAAGTGTTAGGATCTGGAAATAAAACTGTAAGCAAAACCTGATAGATTTCGTGCCCTCACAACCTCATGAAGCGAAAGAACTGAAGGGCCAAAGAACAGCAAAATGAACTAAGGACGAAAGAAGTTACGGTGGAGCTGTTCATGGTGAGTGAGAGTAAAGTGGGTGTTAGAGCAAAATGTGTGGGCTATGGAGAATGTTCCAGAAGAAAGGAAAGAGTCTGGAATATTTGAAGGACTTGAAGCCAGTATCATGGGACTCAAGTCGTGTGAGAGAGACGACAATGTTGAGGCAGGTGGGGCTCTGTAGACCGTAGGAAGGATTTTGCTCTTTGTCTTAAGGGCAATTGAAGTCTTTGAAAAAGGGAAGTTACACAAGCACACTTGGGATTTGAGAAGTCTGCACTTCACTGACTGCAGTGGTAGTGTGGATTAGATGGAGAAACCACAGATGTCAAAGAAACCAGACAGAAACTATGACTGTCATCCAAATGAGAAACTACATGGTGATAGCAGGGAACTAGGTAATCTGAATCATATTTGGAGGCCAACAGTTTCAGCAAAAGCCAGAGAAACAATAAAAGCATAGTTAAAATTAAAAAAAAATTATCATTTTTTAAAAGCTCAGTTAAGAATAGTTTCTTGGAGTTCCTGTTGTGGCTCAGCATATTACGAACCTAACTAGTATCCATGAGGACGCGGGTTCAATCCCTGGCCTCGCTCAGTGGGTTAAGGATCTGGGATTGCCATGAATTGTTGTGTAGGTTGCAGACATGGCTTGGATCCCATGTTGTGGCTGTGGTGTAGGCCAGCAGCTACAGCTCTGATGCAACCCCTCGCCTGGGAACCTCCATATGCTGTTAAGTGCAGCCTTTAAAAAGAAAATGGTTTCTTGAAGTTTGAAAGAAAGTAAACTTACTTGCCACAGTGGGTTTTTCACTGGGATTATGGAAGTTAATGATAGAAAAGGACTATGAATTCCATTGGGATTCAGGAAGGTATATACTACGTTCCTAGTGAAACCATCAGTGACATAGAGACACATTGCTCAATGCGTGAAACGTTAACTTGTACAGTTTCAACTCCATAACGTCACCTACTCTTGGATAATATCTATTATCCACTGTGTGATGATAGCACATTTTTTTGATATCTACAATGAAATAATTCAGTCAGAGTTAATTTCACTCTGAGGTCTAAATACTTTTAAGGAGCTGGCTGCACATTACTCTGCATAATATTTATTATCTTATTGCAGTGTTAAATGTACCTTAAGACTGTACCTGGGAGTTCCTGTCGTGGTGTGGTGGAAACGAATCTGACTAGTATTCATGAGGACACAGGTTCAATTCCTGGCCTCGCTCAGTGGGTTAAAGGATCTGGCATTGCCGAGAGGTATGGTGTAGGTTGCAGGCGTGGCTCGGATCCTGCATTACTCTGGCTGTGGTATAGGCCAGCAGCTATAGCTCCGATACCACCCCTAGCCTGGGAACCTCCATATGCTGTGGGTATGACCCTAAAAAGACAAAAAAAATGTACTTTATTACCACAGATATCTTTTAAATAGTAAATTTTTGTTGAAAAGTGTTTTAAAGTTCATCAGAGATTTTATCTTTACCCCATTATTTTATATTGCTGCAGTATCATTAATCTATATATTTTTCATGTATGCTTCTTACAAAACGTGTCCTAATTTTATCCTGGTAATCTGAGGAAATGCACATTCTTATTTAGCAGGTGCAAGGTAAAGTCTGAGATTCTGACTTTATTGGTGATGACAATGCTTCTGATCTAATGATAACCCTTTGAGAATCTAGGTCTTCTAATCTCTTGAGAGTGTCATAAATAATTAAAAAAATTTTTGACAGTATAGTTGATTCATGTTTTTTACCAGTTTCTCAGAGTGAGCTACTCATGCATATATATTCCTTTTATATTAATTTTTAGAAATCTTTTATTTTTTATTAAAATATAGTTGATTTACAGTGTTGCAGAATAATTGACTCACCTGATTTCTTTGTTGATGGCATCCAACTGCTCCTGAAGCATCATGGCTAGAGTCTGGGCATCAGAATGACCACTTGGAGAAAGAAGATCCATTGAGCTAAAAATCGTTTCTCTGTCGTCATCATCAATGTCAGACATTTCTGTGTCACTTTCAAAAGGATGGCTGCTTAGCACTCCAATTTGTTGAGTTCTGTTCCACTCATGATCCCCAAGAGATTTCACCTGGATGGTAAATGAACAATTACAGTATTTATCATATTGCTCATTTTCAAAGCACTATTCTGAAAATAAGAGCTAAAAGCACATATGATTTTATAGCTTACTTTGCCAGAACAGAACCAGTTATTAAAATCTTAATTTATCATTTCAATAAAATACTTCCTTGATACTTAAGTAATGGCAGGTACTAATTTTCAGCACAATTATCAATATTTTAATAGGAATAAAGATGACAAACTTTGGCATGATTTTTGAGTTCAACCCAAATTCAAGGTAGCAAGGAGTTTAAAGCATCTCTGCTTGCAACATTTTTACTTGTTTCCAATATGACAATCTCTGTTCACTTGTACTTAAGCATTTCCATCTCTTATATGAGTTAGTTTTACCTATTGTTTATTATAGGCTGAGAGTACAAATATTATCATGCAATAAATTACACTAGAATTTTCTCCCCAATATTTTAACAAAGTATTAATAAAAATATTGCAAAGTGATTTCATTTCATCTCCACTAATTTGGTCCCTTAAATGCCTCAATGATTTTTTTTTTCAAGCCCAAGGTATACTAATTTACATGGCTTTTTAAAAGTGATATAATAAATCCTCCATAAGAATGAAAGTCTTGAGTAACCAATAGACTGGTGCTTTTCAAGCTGTGACCTGAAGGTAGGAGATAGTCGAAAGAGAGGTCCTAGAGTTTTCTGCTTTTAAAAAAATTGATTTTCATTTTTGTGATGAAGTAAAATGACTTTTGGGGGGACCACATGATATTGACCTGAGTATTGACTTAAGATTTGAGGAACTGAGTAAGTAACTGTGTTACAAATTGTTTGGGTTCCAAGGAGCACTAATTTATTTGTCCCATAAAAATGAGAAAAGGATTGAGATGGACTTAATTTACTCTTCATTTGTTCACTTGTTTATTTATCCATTCAAGTTATATCAAGTGCCTACGACAAGGGGTTAACATACACGACACATAGGTGCCAACTAAAAATCAAAGGATGTCAAGAGCCTATGTGCTAATCAGGACAAGTAGGTCATATTTTGGATACATAAATGAGAGCTTGAGGAAAACAACCTGTACTTAGGGCACAAAGGAACTGTATAGCTTCTCTATAAAATATAACCATAGGAGTTCCTGCTGTGGCATGGTGGTTTAAGAATCAGACTGCAGCAGCTTGGGTTGCTTGTGAAGGTACAGGTCCAATCCCCAGTCAGTGCGGTGGCTTAAAAGATCTGGCATTGCTGAAGCTGCAGCTCAGATTCAGTTCCTGGCCTGGGAACTTCTATATGCTGCTGGTGCAGCCATAAAAACATACAAACAAAAACCTGTATTCTTAACATACGCAGCATACGATTTTAAGTTATTGGCTAGAAGAGAGGCTGGGAATGCACTATAGTTTATCATGAACAGTTCTCTATAAATACTTTCAATAATCTATGTACATACCCTCAAAGTGTTGTTAAAGTGCTAATTATTATTAAAATATGTAAATAATTTCAATTAACAATATGAATGCTATTGCTTATATATCCAGGCAAACCAAAAGTCCATTTATGTAACAATATGGTATGGTATAATTGATAAAAGCGTGGAATTTGAAATCATACAAATACAGGCTCAAGTTTTGACTCCACAACTTTGCTGGTAGTGTAATGTTGAACACATTATTTCTGAGCTTCAATCTTTTCATATCTGAAATTAGCACAAAAAGTAATATTCAGGAGTTGCCGTCACAGCGCAGTGGAAACAAATCGGACTAGGAACCATGAGGTTGCAGGTTGGATTCCCGGCCTCCCTCAGTGGGTAAAGGATCTGGCATTGCGGTGAGCTGTGGTGTAGGTCACAGACACGGCTTGGATCTGTGCTGCTGTGGCTGTGGTGTAGGCCAGCAGCTACAGCTCCAATTCGACCCTAGGCTGGGAACCTCCATATGCCACAGGTGCAGCCCTAAAAAGTAATAAATAAATAAATAAATAAATAAATAAATTTTTAAAAAGTAATATTCAATTTATAAGGTTAGGTAGGTAAATACTTGAGACATGCATAGTTAAACTTTTGGCACATAGCAGAGGTTTTATGTTAGTTATAATTTTTAAAATGTCATATATCACACCTAATAAAAACAAATTCTCTCAGTATTAAAATACTAAACAAACTGGAAGAGTGTGTTACTTAAAACCATCAAAGACCTGAAATCAAAAGTTTAACCTTTGGGGAAAAAAAAAAAATGTAACCTTTGGCTCGTCTCTCCTCACTCCCATGCGGCCTCTCCTTGGTCTTCTTATCACTTTCGTTGTTCTGTAATCAGACTGGCTGTCCACTAGGGACCCAACAGAATACCGAAGCTCAGTGGAGGTGTCTAGATGAGTTCTGGAAAAAAGGAAAGTGTGAAATATGCTCAATCTCAAAAATTAAATTCACTGGCAAATCACTATCCACTGCTTAACTAAGAAGAAAACCCAAACCCTCAAGAGCAAAAGAAAAAACTTCAAGGAAGAAAACTGACGAAGAGTCAGGATTCTTAGAGGTTTCTTCAGAGGCTTCTATCAGAAATTCCAGTACTGGTTTCATTCCAAAGGTCAAGTTCATTTTCTCTTTTTAGAACATAAAAGCCTTTCTGTTTATTATTTATAATTTTCAAATGCAGTAGTCCAACGAATGAAACATGTTAAGATTGGCAACCAAAAGCCATTGACTTACATTCTGACAGCTCCATTTAGTTTAAGCTATCTAGTGGAGATCCCAAACCATGCTATTTATCACTGCATTTGTTTTAAATATTCCTCATTAACCCAAAATAAAGAAGTGTAGACTTCTTGGGTCCCAGAATTATCTATTTTCTAACACTCTATTTTTCAGTTTAGGAAATCAACAAAATGCTTAAAATTAGATTGACCCAAGGTTAATAATCTTATTTTTTTAAATAAGATGCATCACCAGAAGAGTTTTTCAGCTTTTGATAAGACATTGTTCCAAAAAGGTAGAAAAAAAATCTTTTGATAAGCACGTTTAATTCTGAAATCTACTCTGAGACAAAACAGTTGAAAATTCCAACTGGAAAATATCATCAGACTGGTTTTCAATAAACGTGATGATTAAGTACATTATAATCCAAGAGCAGTAAAGGTTTCTCCAGGAACATTATTTATATCTAGCTTTATAGCACATTCAGTTTACTGCTATAATAATGATGATAATATCAGCTGCAGCATCCTGTCCTATGGATTGATCCATCACCAGTAGGAAATGTGCTTAGAGCTGTGTTTTCTCTTGAACTTGGGGTTCCTGCTCTCACCTGTAGTTATCTTTGTGAACAGAGACACACATTCCCAAATATTTGGCAAGATCATAAAAGGTTAGGTGAAGTTTGGGGTTTTGAAAAAGTAGGGGACACCGACCTAATTGGTGTTTTGCCAAACTGATCATCAAAGCAAACGAACTAAGGAATTATCGCCCTAACAGGTGAAAGCTATTGTTTTTATAGCAATGAACCTGAGACTTAATCAAGTAAAATGGCTTTATTATGAATTAGTCATATATTAAAAACTAACCAACCGGGCCATACTCATTAAATGGCACACCTCTCAGTCTTTATTGATAGTGGAGAGTATGAGCTTTGAGAAGACAAAGGTCAAATTTTAGTCCCACTGTATGCTCAAGGAGGTATTCCTAGCAAGTAATAAGGACTTGATAAATATCCAGTAAGACAATGAATGAATACATTTGCTTATAATACAGTCTGAGCTGTTTATTTCAGAACATTCCAGAACATTCTACTTTAGGTCATGGCTGCTTAGGGTAATGTCTCTGTGGGCATCAGGGTTGAATTTCTAAAATTATAACTCATCATCCTAGGAGTACTGTTTTCTGTTGTGTCTCTCGACTCCAGGTCACTTATAAAAACATGAAAACAAAACACAGCTCTGGTCCCACCAACACTGTGCTCAAAACTCTTCAGTGTCCTTACAAAGCCCTCCACCTGGGCCCCTCCTACTTCCTAGTTTCACTTCTAGTTACTCTCTGCCTTCTGTCATTGTCTAGCTGTGCTAAATGTTTTTCATTTTCTTCAAACTCCTATTTCTTCTGCTTTGAGCCTTTGAACATGCTCTTCTTTCTGCCTGAAATAGTCTCTTCATACATTTGTGTGGTTAACATTCTTAAAGTCTCAGCTCAAAAGTCCCATCATCATATACTGTTCCAGCTCCTGGTATTCTCTCAATTATAAAAGTCCTCAAATTCGTATTCCTGCATTTTCTACCTGGAACATGTATTCTTCCCTACTATCACCACTGTAGTACCAATGTCACGGTCTCAAAGTAGAAAGTACTAGTTGGTTTTGAAAAAAACAAAAGACCTGAACCAGCACCAACTGTGGAAGAGCTCATTGCTTATGCTCCTTCTTTTTAATTTAATTTTTTTTTCGTCTTTTCAGGGCCGCACCTGTGGCATATGGAGGATCCCAGGCTAGGGGTCAAATTGGAGCTGCAGCTGCCGGCCTACACCACAGTCACAACAATGCCAGATCTGAGCGACGTCTGTGACCTACACCACAGCTCAGGGCAACTCTGGAGTCCTAATCCACTGAGCGAGGCCAGAGATTGAACCTCCAACCTCATGGTTCCTAGTTGGATTCGCTCCCGCTGTGTCACGATGGGACCGCCCATGCTCCTTCTAAAGCAGTTACTCCTCACCTCCCTCCTTTTATTCAGCTCTGTGATCTGTCAGAGGCACTGTTTCCATATATTTCGATTTAAAAACTATTCCTCTGTACATTATTTTGAAAGGTACTTGCAGACGTAAGGTACAATACAGTCAATGGTTCCTTTAAACAAAGAACCATGTAGTTTCTCCTCCTGAATTTTCTGTCACTCTTGCATATGATATCACAAAGGAACTTGCATAGATAAATCAAGTATAAGTTTAGAGAAAACCTGTTATTCACTCTTTCGCTTTCTGGGATATCCTCCACTGTTCTTTCCAAGTATCCAGATCCTGCCTTTCCCCAGAGCTGAGCCAATCAGGCCTTCTGCCACCATGCACCTCATTTTACTTTCCTCTCAGATGAGATCTTGGTGGAGGATATTCGTTACGGGCATTCACTCACTTTATCTCATCGCTTCCTGCCTCGCCACCTATAAGATCAAACGCTAGAAGATGAAGTTTTCATGCACATCGTTTTTTATTGTTTCTTTTTCATTTGTGCGTATTGAGAAATATAAATGTTCAAGAAATAACTGCTATTTGATAAATACTCAGTTATCCTGTAACTTATGTAAATTATCTATCTTAATAATTCCTATAATACTTGATGTGTGTGATGGGATTTCCTGCTTACCAAAAAAAGACCTAGGAACGTTAGTTCTCTTATTTTTAGTCTAGTGTTGTTTCGGCTACAATCTGTTGTATCAAAGAATAACCGTTCTACATGCAGATCACAAGCTGCCCTGACAATCCTTCATTAGGGAGAAATGTCATATTGTTAGGCCATGATAACTTACTATAGTGATACGATTTTATTTTTGTTTGTCCATGCCCAAGGGACGTGAAAGCTCCAGGGCCAGGGATCAACCCTGAGCCACAGCAGCCACCCAAGCCATAGTAGTGACACCACCAAATCCTTAACCTGCTGAGCCACCAGGGAACTCCAGTGATGAAATTTTATTTTATTTTATTTCATTTTAATTTTATTTTGTCTTTTTGCCATTTTCTTGGACCGCTTCCATGGCATATGGAGGTTCCCAGGCTAGGGGTCGAATCGGAGCTGTAGCCACTGGCCTACACCAGAGCCACAGCAACACGGGATCTGAGCCACGTCTGTGACCTACACCACAGCTCACGGCAACGCTGGATCCTTAAGCCACTTAGCAAGGCCAGGGATTGAACTCACAACCTCATGGTTCCTAGTCGGATTTGTTAACCACTGCACCACAGTGGGAACTCCCTAGTGATGAAATTTTAGACGACACCTTTATAACTCTGTATTTCTCAAAATGAAGGTCAAAAGACAATGAAGCGGCCATTTGGTCCCGTTAAAATATATTTAATTTATTAGGTGGATAATGCCAGTTTTATAAAATAATCTGTTGGTTTTTTACCGCTTTTTCCTTTCTCCTTTACCCCACCATCATTGCCATCACTGTGTATGTCACTGAATCAACAGTTTCAGTTCAGATTTATGACGTATAAATCATAATACAATGTTTAGAAAATAAACATTGTTTTCAAAATTAAGGACCTGTATATTTAAAAGTTCATTGGGTGTATTTATACCTGCAGAATTGTGTTTCTTATACTAAACTGAATTCAAAATACTGTTTTGTTTTTATTAATACTTACATTGACTAGAATATAAGCTCTTCTAGGATTTTTTTTTTTAATTTGGATTGCTCACCTAAATAAACACTTTAGTAGATATGCATTTATTCAAGAATATCTATTGAGAGTATTTTATATTTCAGATTTCCTTTTTTTGAGATATAACCTAATCAGTTTATTATTGTTATTTTTCAGAATGTGTACATGTATGTGTAACTGGGTCATCATGCTGTACAGTAGAAAAAAGATTGTACAGCAGATTTCTTTTTTAAGTACTGAGATTACATTACTGAAAACAGGTAAATATTCCAGCCCTTGTGGAGCTAACATCCTTAGGATAAGCATAAGACCAAGAAAAATGAACTTTTTTATATAGGAACAGTCTGTTTCAAATAGCTGATATTGCGTTGTCTAATAAATAAATGCTATAATGAGTAGATCCTTCTATGGTTACTCATCAACTTAAATAGAAGGCCCTAAGCATAAAGAAAATTATATGTGAATTATCAAGTTTGATCTGTCTATCGGGAGAGTAAATGAGCAGCTAATTGCTTTTTTTCTCTTCAGATGAGGTATTAAGTAATAGCAGATGAGTACAAATAAATTTACTTGATTTTTTCTTTTTTTTTTGTCTTTTGTCTTTTTGTCTTTTCTAGGGCCACACCGGTGGCATATGGAGGTTCCCAGGCTAAGGATCGCATCAGAACTCTAGCCACCGGCCTACACCAGAGCCACAGCAACGCGGGATCCAAGCAGGATCTGCAACCTACACCACAGCTGCCAGCAATGCCTGATCCTTAACCCACAGAGCGAGGCCAGGGATGGAACTGGCGACCTCATGGTTCCTAGTCTGACTCATTAACCACTGAGCCACGATAGGAACCCCTACTGGAATTTTTTTTAACATGTAACTTCTCCTTTACTCTTCACTGTGATTACTTTAACAAAGTAGATACTAAGTGATCATAACCAATGATATTTCTTCAGTGACGTTAAACCTTGAAAACATTTCTGCATGGGAAGAAAATGATGCCTCTTCTTGGAAAGAGATGTAATTTCTGTATATACAGTTCCATTTTTTTCATTTAAGACTCATATATTTCTAGCTATGTAATTAAATGCAGACTACAAAAGGTATTACTTTATATTTTATTGCATATTTGAAGAATTACCAAATTAGATATTTTGTGCATAGAAGCTGTAAATCAACAAGGAGTCAAAATAGTGCAGAGTCTGCTGAGCAGCAGGAAATGCCTTCTTATGATTTTTGAGAGGCATGAAACCATAAGGAAATTCACTCTGATTTTTGGTGAACTACAGATCAGCTTTTAATGTAATATTACCTTGATATTGTGGGTTCGATTAAAGAGCCAGTTCTCATTTTCAGCTGGTCAAGTTCAGATCTCAGTTTTTCAATTTCATCTGCTAATCTTTCCTAAAAATCAAAGAAGAATTACTCAGATGATATGCATATGCCAATAGTACCACACTCAATTATGATGAAACAAACCACCAAGCTGAATGAATTTTTTAAAAATGGAAAACTGATTAATAGTATATTCTTATTAAACATTGTTAGACATGCCAGTAAAAAATGTCTGATTTCCCCTTTGTAATGAAAATGTGACAAGAGAAATCAGTAACAATTTATCTACCTCTCCCAACACTCACTAATCCTAAACTCTTCTGAGCATATGAGAACGAAGCCCATGAATGTCCACTGATACATCACTTCAAAATTAGAGGAGAAAGTCAAGCAATTTGAAAAATAAAGAAAAGACACTATTTCCACAATAAGTGAAGGGTTTCTACCAACCTACAAGGGTTGAAGGAACCATGAGTGAAAGAGAAGGACGAGGGGATTAAAAGGATGAGGAAAAATCATCACCTGATATGAATTAAAGTTATTAGCTTGATATTGATACAATAACTTATGCATCTAGTAATTTTCTCAGATTGGCATTATCAGTTTCAGTCTGCAGATTTATGAAGATAAAGATGATCATATAGCCCTTAATAAATGCTCATTCAAGCACTTAATTTTGTTTTTGTGATCATAAATTTTATGATAACTGTTTTAAAGTATCTTTCTGGATTTTTCTATTGCTGTTATTTTTCCCAATGGCCAATACTGGACATTTTACTGGATGCATATTTTTTTTCTCGCCACAACTTTTTGTTAGTGTGACCTTTGCAATGTTTCTCTTATCTGCTTTTTAAATTCTTTTACCACCATCCTACAATACACACATTTTACCCTTTTCCTGAATTATTTTACCAGCTTCTACAAAGGCATTGCTCCCTCAGTCTCCTCCCCACACATTCTTCTGCTAGATGTATCATTTTCAAAAGCCATCCATGATCAAATAAAATCTTTGCTTAAATTTTCTATTTTCTTATTGTGCTTATTAATTCATTTATTCATTATTTCCACAAATGTACATTGAGCACCTCTTGTGTGCTAGGTCCCAAGGTATAGTATTGAACTATCAAATTTCCTGCCCTCGTATAATTCACAATCTAGTAGAAAAGCTAATAAAAATTTGGGTCCACCGTGTGTTGTTAAGAAGGAGCAAACAGAGTAATGGAAGAGTTCTCCAACAAGGTGATATTTGAGCAAAGAGGTAGAGAAAGGGAGGGAGTTAAAAAGTACCTTAAGAAAAGGAATATCAAGTAGAAAGAAGGGCGGGGACAAATGCCTCTTAGTGAAACTATATTTGGAGAGGGAGAGGGCAAGGAGGCTGTTGTGGCTAGATTGGAAAGGTTAAGGAGAAAGACAAAAGGGACTGGATTTAGAAAATCATGCTTACAGGGTTTGGTCATTGTATGCGTGAAATCCATGTAGACCATTTTAAATTTTTTGGCTTTTGTTATGAGGGAGATAGGAAATACTTGGGAATTTTTCATCAGAGATGTGGTCAGACCTGATCATCCTAAAGGTTGTGAATGGATTGATGAATAGGATTGGGAGGCATTGGGGAAAAATACAATTATTATGTTCTTCCAAAAATATAGGCAAGAGAATTATGGCTTTGATAACAATGGCATTGGAAAGAGACTGGCAGTTGCTGTGGCACTGGGACTGGGGTATGAGATAAACAAAGGGATCAGGAATAACTCCAAGGTTTTTAACCTGAGGAACTAAGAGAAAGTTACGATTTACTGGCAGGACTGCTAGTGGGAGGGATTAAGTTAGGTATTGGTAGTGTTTAGGGGTTTGGGAGGATTGACTTGTTAAATTTGAGGTGATCATGTGTCCACACAGATATGGAGTTGCCTCTTGAATACATGAACCCCCTTAGGGAAGAGGACCCAGTAGGGGATTTAAATTTGCAAGTGCTCAATTTATAGATGGTATTTAAATCCATGAGATTACCGGGGACTGAACATAGGGAAGAAATCTCAGGATCATCCTAGGAACTTTAAATTTTAGAGATCAAGCTAATGAAGAAAAGCATGGAAAGAAGAGCTTGCTTATACTGAGGATCTTGCTAATAATGGACTGTGAGTTACAGATAATGATGTGGAAATTTGAGGAGTTATAGGAGTTCTATGTGATTAGGTTAGGAAATGTGCTCATCTGTATGGAATGATATTCAGAAATGAGGTATGACCTGATACTTGCTTTCTCTGGGGGTTGACATGAACGTTGATGCAAGGCATGGAATGACTAGGTCTGCTGGTTGCTTAGGCAGATTGCTGGAGCTACAAGGCTTAGGTAGGTGGTTGGGGAGTGGGTTCTGGGGATCTTGCCAGAAGCACACAGAACTTTGAATAACATAACATTCCACAGCAGGATCAAGTCCAAAATTCACCATCTGGTCACATACTAGTTCTTTAAATACATACCAGTCAGAGAAAACTTCTGGTGATTCAGCAAATCAACCATGTTAGTTTTTTTTTTTTTGTCTATGCTACTGCATGGGTTTCATCTTCTTCCCTACTCTTTGCTACTTGTTAAGATTGTATGTGCCTTTAAGAGCCTGATGAAATGTCATCTTTATGTAGACTTTATGGACTACTTCCGAAAGAACTGGATGCTATCTTCTAGGCACCATGTCGTATGGCTCTAATCTATCTTTTAGGGGTAAGGGTGTGTACCTCCTGACTGTGGGACTGAATAGGCTTTTTAAATTAACATCATAATATGTAGCATTCAATAAGGATAAAACTCTAATTGTTTCTACTTTATTGTCTCATCTTTTCCAATACCTTCCATTTGCCATACTGTTGCTAGATCTCCCTTCCCTCCCTCTTTTCTTCCCTCCCTTCCTTCCTCCCTCCTCTATTTCCATTCCTGCCATCTTCGTTCAATACACATTTCTAAGTCACTTCTTAAGTTAGTGAGCTACGCTGAACCAAAGGAAATAAGACAAAACTGCTAACAAGAATTTTACACGCTAAGGAAGGAGGAACATCATTAGCAATCAGTTTCTAACATTTCATCATCTGGCCTTTATCTGTCTAGTCTTTCACAAATCCTCCAATAAGAATAAATGATTCCATTTATTGTTCCTACTTATCTTTATGCCCATTATTATTTAAGATATCAAACTTACTATGCACCCCATCTCCACACTAAGCACCTGCAATCAGGGCACATGCACTGCATCTGAAAGGCTTGCAGCACCACCTACCTTTCCTTAAATCCTTCTGAAGCCTCTTTACAGCTGCGATGTATGGTGAGCTCTTCTACCTGTAGTTCTTAACCATCTGTTTCATTCATGTGACACTTGGCATCTGCTACTCAACAACTCATTGTTTTGTGTTTTCTTTCCTCAACTAGACTTTCAGATACTTTAAAACTAAGATCATGTTTGCAAATATATAACTTAGAACTTTTTTTTTTTTTTTTTTTGCCATGCCCATGGCATGTGGAAGCTCCTGGGCTAGGGATCAAACCCGTGCCACAGCAGAGATTTGAGCTGCTGCAGTGACAACACTGGATTCTTAACCTGCTGCATCATAAGGGAACTCCCAACTTAGCCCAATTATCATACACAATAGGTATTTAATACATTTGGCTAAAATAATATAAAATCTCTAAATAGACACAGATCAGCAAATACATTTTTATCCCATTTATATAAAGCACAAAAGAAGTCAAAACAATTTTTTTTTTTTGTTAAAAATCAAGAGAGTGGTTATCCTTTAGGATAACAGTGATTATATGCTAACAAAATGGGGCTTCCGGGGTGTTGATATTGTGTGTTTGGTTTGTAAAAATTTATCAAGCTCTCCCTATATATGTTCATTTTTCTGCATGTATAATATGAAAATTAAAGATATTTTAAAAGATAGCATCCTAAAATTGTATATTACGTTTATTTTACAACAAAACATTCATCAGCGTGAAATAGAAACATGGCAAAATGTAAACCTCCATATACCTTATCATGTAAAGATTCTTCCAGATTCTTTCTGAATGTTTCTGATTCTTGAATTAGAACATTCTGAAGAAAAAAATACATAATTAATAAATTAAATAGAAAATAATTAAATGTGTAGATTAATTTTTTATCACTCAAAAATTTTTTTTGATTCCTTCCTTGGTGCACCTATTTTTTGGCTTTCCGTGGAAACCAAATTTCGATGGAATTTTTAAACAAGAAACTTTAACATTTGAGAAATACATAATGTAAATGTAACACTTGGATTGACAAATAAACTAAACATGAACTTTTAAGCTACATGGTATGCCTCTTCTTAGTCCCTTTTTAAATTTTTTTAAAAAATTTATATTTGGGCTGTGTTTGCACCATATGGAAGTTCCTGGGTCAGGGATCTAATCTCAGGCACAGCTGCAACCTACAGCACAGGTGCAGCAACAGTGGATCCTTAACCCACTGCATCACGTTAGGAAACTCCTCTTTTCAATGTTTTTAAAATTTGAAATAATTAGGTTACTTTTTAAATGGGAAAAAGCAAGTAAAAAGCAAAATATTATTCAAAGCTATCAGATGAAATTATAAAATCATATTTTTAAGTTTAATTTCTGGACTTCCATTTCAAATAGAGAATTAACAATTTCTAATGTTAAATTATTAGACAAATAAAAATAAAATTTTTGCTGTTTAAAAAAACTAATGTTACATGTCATGATATGGAAATAATTTGCATCATAGATATTTTTTAAAATCTTTACTTTTGTAAAAGCTTTATACTTTTCTCATGGTACTACGAAGTATGATTTTAAATAATTCATTCTTTTCAAACTTTTAGAATAAAATTAAACAGAGTGTGATAGTTGGCATGCATTTGGAGTTGAATTGGAAGAGGGAATGCCTTATGACTTCTTAATGGGTAAATTAAACAAACTACTTTAACATTTCATGGAAATATTTTTCCTATTTTGGTTTATTATATGGAGCAGGGGGAAATATCTAGCTTAAGTAGTGATTAGCACTCAATCTAAATTTCCAAAAAGATTTGGCCACCTGGGTTTTAGTTCCTCTCTCTTTCTCTGACTTTTTTTTTTTTTTTTTTTTTTTTTTTGTAATCTGGAATTGGCAACCAGCTCATATAACTCTGGCTGGTCTGGCAGCCGCCAATGATCAATGAGACATATATAACTGTGAATGAAACTTCAGATTATACAGAAGCGCTGTTTTGGTATCAGTGCATCTGAAAGTTACTGCATTTATAAACTCTCTGTCGGGATTGATACTAATTCTTCTGGTGATATAAACGCACATTTTGGCTTTTAGACTAGAAGTAAATTCAGTTACTTGAAACATTTGAATGGTTCAAAGAAAGCTTCCCCACATACCTCAAAACACTATTTTTTTTTTTTACTTATTCTTCTTTTTGCATAGAAGAGAGAAATGAAATATTTTCATCATAAAAGTGCATCACATGCAACACATTTGTCTTCTATAATCATGCTAATAAGCAAGATCTGTATGCTATGTAACTTTTTTATTCACTTAAAAATTGATTTTACATATTTTACAGACAGTATGTGTTCACTTTTAAGAATATGTCAGGCTTTTTTTTTTAATTAAGGAAAGTAAAGTCGCCTGACCTAAACTGTGAGGGCAGCAGAGTATAAAACAAACATGATCCTAAGAACACAGCTAATTGTGTTTTTCTGCTTTTTAGTCATTTTACCTTCTCTTCTAGAGCAGCCATTCGTTCCTTCAGGTGTAGCTGTAAGCGTTCATTGGACTCAGTCAGAAGTCTGTCCACAGTATCAGATAATCTTTTGTTGTGCTCCTCATTCATTTTCTCTCTTTGCCTAGCCTTGCATTAAAAAATAAATAAATAAATTTAACATAAATATGACTAAAATATTTGGCTTTGGTTTTATATTTTTATAGCTTTAAAAATTAGACTTAATTTTATCTCTGTTTTTATTAAATTGGTAGAAACTTTTTTTGAAACGCACATGGCATGTCTATATGATTTAAAATATAACCACTCATCAAGAAAGACAAGAATTCCTTATATGTAGAATATAACTCTGTACGTTGATGCTTGAGAGGGACGGTTCATGTACATATACGTACTCTCTGAAGTTCTTGATTTTTCTCTTCAAGTTGACCTTCTAGATGTCTCATACGCTCTTCAATGTTTCCATGCCTTTCTTCAGCCTGTTAAGAAATATGAAGAATGCACCTGCCATGTAATATGTGGTTAACACTTTTCCTCCAAATAAACTGAAATAAAATGTAAAGCAAGCTACTACCAACTGCAAATGTATTTTTCAAAAAATAAATTTTCTTTAAACAGGCAGCTGAACAGCATTGCTTGAAATGTGTCAGCTACAAAGGCCTGTTACATCCAAGCATCAGCAAAACATTGGAGTTATTTATGAGCAATGAAATCAGCCAAATGTAACATGCAGACTGTGCATGGTTTGAACACAAACCTGCCATTGTCCAATCTTAAGCTCCTGAAGCACTGAACTGCACAGATGGTCGATTATCAATAAATAAAAGTAACATAATTTTTAGAAACAAAAAGAAAAACTTAGATGAATTCTATTTAGCAATAGAAAGTAAAGTCCAGTAGGACTACCTTCCTACGTATGGAGATCATTTCTTGTAGTTTAGCTTCCATAACATATTGATAATCATCAGATGAGGTAGAAGAGGTTGGATCAGACTAACAAGTCAAGGAAAAGGAGAGGGACAAAATTGAAAAATCAGAACTAAAGACACTGACACTGAACAGAACATAGCACAGAATGCTTAAAAGAAAAGTGTGACAGCAAATTTAATACTTTAATAGACAGAATTTTATATGGAGAGAACTATACTGATATCTGGTGAACATGATGCAGTTGATGGTTGTAAGTGAAAACGATGATATGCTCAAATAAAAAGCTACCAACCTAAGGTATGGAAGGTTAGTGATGGCTGGCAATGAAAGACTACTACAGAATGAATTCAAGCAACTCTGAGAGAGTCATGTAATAATTGGGATTATGGGAAACCAAACACTAGAATATGTCTCTGATAGACAGTTAAAAGTTTTGGATTCTGTTTGTTTAACAACTTACTTAAAAATAATGGAAACAATGTACCTCCATGTTGAGGACTAGGCTAAGGTAACAACTCAAGTGAATAAATTTGGAACAAAATTTATTATAAACCCAACCATGTAGAAATCAGAGAAAACACTAAGCCATGGGGTTAATTACTATGAGTATTCTCCAATTCAAGCAGGACTGAGTTTCCTCAGCAAGAGTGGCAAACTTACAAAATGACTTCTGGTCTCTGAACAGACACTCAGGCTATAGGTTTAGAACCTCAGCATCTCTTCTTAGACAAAGCCTTAATTTGGAACTTTAAATGAAAATGCTTAACAGTCCTCAGATTATCAAAGTGACAAGTAATCTGTGAGGACAAAACAATGTATTTGTGAATTCTCCTGAAGGACACTAGGGACCACTCCAAAACGGTTTCTGCATTAATTTGTTGCTATGGAAACAAAATAGTGCCCTAAAGTGAATAGGCAGCCCAGTGCCTTTGTGAGCTAATGTTTGCCCAGTGCCAAGGTTAGTTACATGTCTTGGAGGTGAATGTCAGGTTACCACAGATGCAGAGTGTTCAACACATGTGACATTGCTGATAGCTGAATTGTATTAGTATGTTATGCACAGATCACATGTAAAGTTACATCAACATTTTTAATTATAATTACAAGTTAAACAATTAGAACAGCCAAAGTACCCTATGTCAGAATAACTACATTTAACTCCAGAGTATTCTATTACATCTTATAAGTTTATTCTAAAATAGCGAAACTTACTTTATGCAAATATAGGACTATATAAAAATATATCATGCAGTATCTGAAAAGAAATAGTAACCCATTCATGTATTGGTTCATATGCATATGCACTGTTTTGTGCAACAAATTCCCACTTAATTTATAACATAAACACTTGACACTTAATTGGTGTGCTTATGCAAATTATAGCTCAACATTTACAGTTTGTAAGATTTTCTTTCTGAAATACTTATTTCATAAATTGGGAAAATAATGAAGAAATAACAAATAACCAATTTCTCTCCCCAAATTTCTAAGCAGAAGCAACACAGAATGCTACCATAGTCTCCAAAATGCCACACAATCATTTTATGTTATTATTTAAAACTTAAGATTCAATTAATAATTCAGGAAATGGGTCAAAATATTGCTGAAATTTTATATTTTAAATTTATAAAATGTATTTGTAATTTATTAAAAGTACATTTTAACAAGAGTTAATGTTATGACAACTAATCAGGTGACAGGTAGTCAAGGCATTTCCAGAACTTTTTTTCAAACATTCAAGTAAAGTCAGTAGATCTTTCAAAAGACCTTAAAACTTCTGGCTGTTTCTATCTTAACTATTGACAACACACTAAACATTGTGAAAATTCACTTCAGTGATTTAACAAAAATTTTTATGTTTAAATCACTAACTTGTTTGATACTTTTTATTGGTACTAAAAATGAATGAAATACCTTATGGAATTCAAGATGAATTATGTCCTTGTTGATGGAATATGCATTTTAATTAAAGAAGTAAACCTCATAAATCATAACATTGGGAGCCCAACACTTTTTTAGTTAATTGTGTATACAATCATCAAGCCAAACTTTTAGTTTTATCCCTAGTCATTATTTAATATTTCTGCCTTTCTAAAAGCCTCAGGTGAGTTTTAGCTACCTGTCTACACACACACACACACACACACACACACACACACTCACTCACTCACTCCCTCCCTCCCTCCTGGTAGAAAAATAGACCAATCTTAGCAGCCTAACAATAAATTCAGACATCATCTCTAAACAAACATGGGGTTCAATTTGCAACCACTATTGATTTATGTTCATCTCAACTTTATGAAGTGTGCAGTTTAAGCAATTGTTATAAATACAGGAGACTTACAAGAACAATCAGCTATTTTTTTAACTCCTTGATGGAGTATAGGGCTTATCTTGGTTGAACACTCTTTAATGTGACAAGGCAATTTGCAAATGAGCTAAAGTTTTAGAAGAAATTACAGACAGAAATGTCTTTGAAAAGATGCAAATATATTTGAACATGAAAAAGGAATTAAAATTAAAGAGAAGAGGGCCAAAAAAATAGCAGATAATAAAAGTAGGAAAAATACATACAGCTTAAATAAAATAGATGATGGGTTGCTAACGATACCATTCAAAATACAGGAGAGGGGAATAGAATCTAGGTTTAAACTGAGCATAAATCATAAACTAGTTAGTCAAAAATATTAAGAAATAAAAAAGACTATGATGATTAATAATAGTGAGATATTGAAAACAAGTTGAAATTGAAACAGTAAATAACTAAAGAAGGTTCTAGAGACAGTCCCTAAAGGTCTTAAAAAGAGAAAAAATGGTCAAAAATCATTTTAGCCATAAAATTTGGGAGAGCAAATCAAAGACTGATCTCCAAGTGTTATAAAAATGTTATAAGCAGAGGGAGTACACTGAGAACAAAATCTCAGAATCAGAGGAGTGTGTATAACAAATTAAAGACAGCAATACTCTAAAAACTGTATATCTGAAATAATGTTGCTCATACATGGCCAGTCAGGAGAGGAAGCAGTCAAAAGGAAAACAGAGTGAATTCTAGCATTTTAAACATTTTTATTAAGAGGGAAAAAAATAGTGAAAAATGAGGAAATCAAAAGGCTCTAGATGTAGTGAAATTTTAGCAATTAGGAGTATATTGAAGAAATTATTTTGGGTGCATAAGTGAATATATACATCAAAATAAGATGACAAAAGAAGAAAATGGAGAGCAAAAAGATGAAATACCTATTTTGAGTTTTGTTTGTTTGTTTTACATTCTAAATTAAGGAGTCTTAGGAATGTTTACTTTAAAGACTCAGAGTTAAGTATTATATTTTAAATTATGTTTTTATTCTCAATCCATCAGAAGTTAATTTGGGGCAATTTTTTTCTAAATTTTGTGTTTTTGAGGGAGAGTTTCAAACTTTCTTGTATTTTACTCATGACAATACTGGTAATTATTTTACCCCAGAATATTGCAAAAGTTACTTTTATTATTTAGCCACTTCACTCCCACTAAAATAGTTCAATTCAATGAGATTACTCTTTGTAAAAGTTCTTTATTTTCCTCAGATGAAAAGCTTCAGGGTAAATGTCTTACCCCAAATGACAGTAATTTCAAATGTGTTAGTGAGCAAAACACTTCTACTTTTAACATAATTTCAATAATATTTCTCAAATCAAGTAAGTTTATATTTATGATAGAAGTCACACATTCCTGAAATTGCCAGAGTGGTTTATGGGATGATCTGTGACTATAGAAGGATCCCGTATGTAATATTACCCTAATCAGACTAGCTACTCCAATACTCTACAGACAACCAATTATCTAATCACCTTTTCTTTTTCTATTTCTTTCTTTCTTTTTTTTAATGGCTGTACCTGCAGCACATGGAAGTTCTTGGGCCAGGGGTTGAATCTGAGCCACAGCCGTGACCTACCCCTCAGCTGCAGGAACGCTGGATCCTTTAACCCGCTGAGTTATGCTGAAGTCTAACCCATGCCTCTGCAACAACTCAAGCTACTGCAGTTGGATTCTTAACCCACTGTGCCACAGTGGGAACTCCAATTCCAATATTTTCTGCTTTCTCAAATGTTCGTTTTTTCACTACCTGATTACCCTATTTTAACCAACAGGCATCGGCTTACCTTTCCTTTTTATTTACTTTTTTCAAAAAACTCTTATGTGTACCTACTTTTCTTTTGCTGCATCGATTATTCTGGATAATTTCTAGTGCTAGAATTTATAACTTGCAGTACCCAATATCTTCCTGCAGTGGCATGGAAAGCAGCATATAGTAATGACTTTGAATATCTAAAATGTTTGTACATATTTGCACTGACATTGAAAGTCAAACATGCTTTTAGTGACAATATCTGGACTTTTATTCTAGTGACATGATATACATTTTGAAGCAACGTCATTTCTGTTTGACTGTAAAAGGTAAGAAAAGTCATTTTTAACATAATGGTTGCAAAGTTCTAAAACATGCACAGAATTTCAGAAGCTAATGGCCATAACATAGCAGATAATTTTAAACAGTCTTCAGATTATTATTGCTTTTAATTGGTTAAGAAGAAATTGCAACTATTAAAACCACTTTCTGACAATTTAATGGCTTTAGACTTTACACTTCTACAAATCTAACTTCCAATTTATAAACAATTTTTTCAGATTATAGTAATAACTAACTCAACTGCTTATGATATTTCCTATATTTTTAATACAGAACAATTTATATTAAGCTTACTAAATTATTATGTCTCATATATATTAAATATCATCGTTATGTGTTTATATTTGGTGATTATTCTTATGTGCAAATATCATCATGGAAAATTAACTAAAAGGAAATGAAATTTTGTTTGTTTTTGTTAATATTTAAATAGGCAAAGGGACCGTCGATTCATATATCAATCATTCATTTCAACATAAACATGTGCAATATAAAAAATTTATCTAAATAACAGACCAATATAATAGAGATAAAATAAACTTAATTTTCATAAAGCTAAGGAAATCTTTATATATTCATTTTAATTTCTAGTCATTTCTATAAGTATATCTGGGTTGACCAATTGTTTTATTGCAATACCTTTGTCAGGGCTGCAATTCTCTGAGCCAGTTCAGCCTCTACTTCAGGTAAAGTCTCAGCTTTTCTCATGGTCTGCTGCAACTTTTGTTCAGCCAGCTCAAGACGCTCTTGTAACTGTCTGTTCTTCTCTTCCATCTGAAAGAGGGATGGAAAGAGACACTCGAATTGTTACAGGATAGCAAACAGCAATCAGTAGGAGCTTTGGGCTTTAGCCATTATTCTAGATTTAAAATCAACTATTACTACCACACCTACTGTGCAAACAGATGACTGTGCTCATATTTTAATATATGAGTTATCCATATTCCTTAATAAAATTCAGCACATTAAAAAAAGAAAACCTTCTACTGAAGGCTGCAAAAAGATAATACTGAGCATTAACTTGGACAAATGGAATACTACTTAGTACTAAGACCAGATGAATCATAATAGCAATATATTGAAAATAGAGTATTGGCTGGAGTGGGAGAAGGGCTCTCGCGTGAGGGTTGAGAGTGCAGGCTCTAGAGATGAAGTCGGCAAACTTTTTATGCAAAGGGCCAGATAGTAAATATGTTAGGCTTTGTGTATCACAAAGCACCAACTATGCAGTTCTACTGTGGCAACACAAATGGAAGTCACAGACAATGATTTAATGAATGGGTATGGCTATGTTTCAATAAAACTTTATTTATAAAGCAGAGCCATAGTTTTGGCACACAGGCCATACTTTGCCCAACTCCTTCTCTAGAGCTGAACAGACCAAGGCTTCCATTACTGACTCCGGATATTATTAATGTGTGACTGGGAAAGTGTTCATGTCTCTGGGCCTTCGTTCCCTCAGTAGATAACTGTACTTACTTCACAGGCGGTTGTTGGATTTAAGTGGTATATGTAAACTGTTGGGCACAGTTTCTGGTTCATGTCTAGATCCAAAGTAAATATTAGTCATTATTTTTATTGTTCTCAAGACAGATTTCTAGATTGAATGCTGGAAATCACATCTGTTTAGTTAGATCAATTCTAAATTTTAGAGAATGGTAGATTGCCAAAAAATACCATATTTTATTTATTTAATGTTCTGTGAGAATGGTGAGAACAGACGTGGACCAGAACAAAACCAAGATGAAGATACTGAACCTGCCGTAGGATGGCCTCTTTATTTGCTAACTCATTTTCTAGTTTGTCATTCATGTCATGTATGGAGGTAGATTCTCTCTGAGCACTGAGGTAACGCTTCTCAAGGGTCGTAATTCTTTCTTCCATATCTTCCTTCTGCGCCATGGCCTACAATTAAAATAAAAAAAAATCAAATTCTCAGATAGTTTATGTATTGGCTTGTTATTTAAAGGAAATAGTAAGATATAAAAAGCTATTGCTGGAGTTCCCTGGTGGCTCAGCAGGTTAAGGATCTGGAGTTGTCACTGCTGTGGCTTGGGTCACTGATGTGGTGTGGAAAAGAAAGACAGACAGATAGATAGACGGATAGACAGCTTGATCCCTGGCCCCTGAACTCCTGCATCTGGTAGGTTTGGACAAACAAAACAAAATGAAACAAAACAAAACTATTGCTTTCTTGAGGTAAATATCCATTCTTTTCATGGAAGGGATGCAAGATTTCATGTGAGTTTTCTCAATTTATCTGTCAGAATTCTTCTACATTTTGGATTAGGCAAAAGCTTTATTTCTCTGAGAATACAATGGAGTGCCTTTTAAAAATGCTTGAGGTAGAATTGGTATTAGAAAATAAATGGCAGATAAATTAGCTCCTTACACAGTAGAGATAAATACAATTACGGGTAGAGCTGTAAACCATAAAATTGATAAAATGGTGGCTGTAGGTCCAAATTTTGAAGCAATCTGCAAATAAGGACAACGCATATCATCAGTATCCTTATCTTCATGGATAAGTAGGAGCAACTCAATGGTTAAAAGAGAAAGGCATATACACACTATCATATACAAAGCTGGTCAGTAGCAAGGATCTATGATATAGCTCGGGAAAATCTATTCAATAATCTGTGATACTCTATATGGGGAAGAAATTTGAAAAAGAATGGATACGTATGTATGTATGTATGTGTATGGCAGACTCACTTTGCTGTATACCTGAAACTAACATTGTAAGTCACCTATACGCCAACAAAATTTATATAAAAATTTAAAAAAAAGTAAAAATGAAAAAAACCTGAAACCTGCTCATAAATAAATTGACCAATTTACTTTGGAATGCAATCCTTTCCCTTGTTTTATATCTAGCTATATGTCTGTCTATCTGGCTGTCTGCCTATCTTTCTTTCTATTCCAATTTAAAAAGAATTGAGAAAGCTCAATGAACACAAATCTCTAAGGGAAAATCAACTGCTGGTGCAAATGGAGTAAAACAATGGTGTTAATAACATATTAAGCAAAAATTTTAAACCATATAATTCATAGACAACTTGGAGATGAGTTTTAACTTCCTAATAGCATATATGGGAAATTATTAGCAGGCAGAGAACCTACTTTTTTAAGGTGTTGGGAAAACTCAGATGCAGAGGTGAGCATCTTGAGCCTGGTGTGGCTTCCTGACAGTGTGGGCTGCTCCTTTGCATACGAAGCCTGAAACTGAGGAGATGGTGGTGGCTGCCATCTATTACTACCCAGGTTTCTTTGACCACTTGTTCCTAATGAGTCTCTTTGTTATTCTCCATTCTGAGCCAATCCTGTCACACCCACAGGGCAGATAAATTCTCTTCCAGTTTTCCAAATAAAATAGAAGCCTTTAAATGGAGAATCCTTCAGTTTCCTGATCTTCCCTTACAATCATCTGGAAATGTCACCGCATGCACACAAATTATTAAATTCTATCTTTCAGTTTAGAACAGGTGTTTTATCTTTTCTCAAATTTTAGTCATCATGTGTATTCTCCATTTTAAGCTTTTTCTACTTTAGGGGTCTTGTTCACTTGTCCTCCTAGATTTTCAAGGTGTTAGTAGAGGTAAATTCCCTAACAACAGCTGGAAAAATGAAACAGGCTAATGAAAGTTTTGCTAAGGTCAGAGGTGGAGGGTAGAGGAAGAAGAGATGATTCAAAGTAAATGAAAATGAGAATGATATTCCATGCGCCTGACCATTACCCTGAACTGAAGTTCAGAAATTTTATCCAACTGTTGGAGTAGGTGGGAAGATTTACCATAGATTCAAAAATGAGTAAGCAAATTAATTTATCAGGTAAGTAATACAATCCCGGAAAAACAGAAAGCTGTACAAAAGGAAATACTACCACTGAGAGCCACTACTTGGATTATTTGTGGAAACTATCTAGAATAATAACAATAACACTGAATGTGATTTGGGAATAATTATAGTGGAAAGATAGGTGCAAGAAGAATAAGAAAGATAAAGTTCTCATAAAATGTAATAGTAAGACATAGATTAAGTTTAAATAAGAGAGAAAATACAGGAAGCAATGGCTAAAACGGTTGAAATTGAGACTCTCAGGGAAATGAGATGGGAGGTGGGTGATGGCTTTGGGTATGTGTGTGTGTGTGTGTGTTGTGCACATATGTGTTTAGATTTGTGCTCTCTTGATGTCATTTGATTTTGAAAAATTATGTGTATACAAAAACTAAGATTAATTAAAGTTATATTCTACATTGAAACTCTTCATGTTGACCTTAGTCTCTGCCTGCCCTTGCCTTGTGTGACTTGACTAGGGAGTGACACCACTCTGCAAAGAAATTTAGGGTGATCCTCGAAAAGGCCTTCACCCTAATTCTCACATAATGGCCTAATCTATCACCTTGCTAATAGTCTTTTTTCCTGCTTACTTATTCCCAACCTGCTTCTTGGCTTAAATACTTGTGTATATTTCCTTCCGTCTTCAATATAAAATTTGAGTTACCAAGCCTTGAAAACAAGTAGCTTCATGGACTGACAATTCCCTGTCTTTATGTGATGGGATGAATTGTGTGACCCTGAAAAACCTGCATTTCACCTAGGACTTAGGAATGCAACTTTCCTTGTAAATACGGTTTCACAGATGAGATAATGCAGGATAGGATGGGCCTTAATTTCAGTGACTGGTGTTCTTACCAGAAGAAGAAGATGTGGGGAGAGATGCAGAGAAAAATGCAATGTGAAGAGAGAGACAGAGATTGCCCTTATTCTGCCACAAGCCAAGACCACCAGGGATTGCTGGCAACGACCAGAAGCTGCAAGAGGCAACGTGGAATCCTTCACCAGAGGCTTCACAGGGAACGTGGACCTGCTGACAACTTGATTTCTGATTTAGAGCCTCCAGAACTATGACAGAATAAAATACTCTTGTTTTAAGCCACCCAGTTTGCAGTAATTTGATACGGCAGCCCTAGGGAACTGATACTCTGTGGCATCTCTACCTGGAAGGAGATTTTGTCGCCTGCTTTGATTACCTTAATCCTGCTGAATTTTAATGCCGAATTAAAGACTAAAGCTTGGTTAATAATATTAATGTTCAAATGTATGAAATACAATAATACATCAATGTGGCAAAAATTACTCAGACTATTTTTTTTCTCAACATTACATACGCATCTATAGATTTTAGCCAATAACAAAAGCTGTTATTTAAAAAGAGTTTATGTTAAATTTTGACTTTTTCTGTTTTATATATTTTTCAGTCCAAGGATAGTTTTTTTTTTTATATATAATGATTTTTATTTTTTTTCCATTATAGCTGGTTTACAGTGTTCTGTAAATTTTCTACTGTATAGAATGGTGACCCAATTACCCATACATGTATACATTCTTTTTTCTCATATTATCATGCTCCATTGTAAGTAAGCAGAGTAGTTTTAATCTTAGAGAATTCCTTCAGCGTGCTTACAACTGTTAATATTATAACATTAATTTCATTTTCACACAGAACTGTGGAGACGTTATGTCAATTTTGTAGCCCAGAAAAATTCTAAATGTAGCCTACGTACATAAAATTTTTGCAAAATTATAATAGCAATAGATTCAGTTAAAGGCATACATATATGCTTCTTCAGAAGATTAGCATGAAGAACGTCCCTGCTTTAACCCTAGTTTTTGATACTTATTAAATCTGTTATGGGTAAACACTTTAACTTTTCCACACAAACTTTTTTCCTTTTTTTTTTTTTTTGGTTTTTGGTTGGGGTGTTAATACCTAATATTTTAAGTGCTTCGCATGGTGTCTCATGTATAACACACAGTAAATAAATAACTTCTATTTCATTATACTTACTATTGTGCCTATGATAAGCTGATCTGACTCTATGGCATACATTAAATGTAGGAGTCACTGGATGTGAATTTAGCAATGCATTTTTAATTCAATTATTCATATGGGAGATTCAATTTTTGACTGCATGCTGTGTTGCCAAAAATAAATTTTGAATTTACAAGTTGGAAAAATATCTTTTCCTTGTATATCACTTAGAAATTCTAAAAAACAAGCATTTTTCTAGTTCATGAAAACAGATGCCTAAAAAAGGGAGAAAACTGCATGAAGATTTAATTTTCTCTTGATATGAAGTTTATGTAAAAACCAGATTTTATTTACTTATTTATTTTTTGCTCTTTTAGGGCCACGCCCATGGCATATAGAGGTTCCCAGGGTAGGGGTCCAATCGGAGCTACAGCTGCCGGCCTATGCCACAGCCACAGCAATGCATGATCCAAGCTGCATCTGGGACCTACACCACAGCTCAGGGCAATGCCAGAGCCTTAACCCACTGAACGAGGCCAGGGATCGAACCCTCAACCTCATGGTTCCTAGTAGGATTCATTTGAAATAAAGATAATTATATGGTAACTTTCAGCTAGGAAAGTGAAAAATATAATTCCATGTTTCAGTTAATAGAGAAAACAAAACTGATATGTATTCATTCATTTAATTACTTAGTGAAAATTCAAAGAACTCATAAAATGAAGTTGGAAAGACAAGCTAGTTTTCCTCACAAAACAAAATATAACTGAAATAGTTCATGGAAAATTTTAACCCTTTACACATCTATACATTTAATGAGATATTATTATCTAGTACCCAATCAGCAGCCTTTTTAATTGAAGGATGAAGAGCTAGACTAAGCCTCAGTTATGAGATCGATTGTATTTTTTAGTATAGGTACTATGCGAAGCTTTAATCCAGCCCTCTAACAGGTCATAGTCAATTTAAAAAGCACTTATGAAAAAATTTCAAACAAAAGTAAATTTTGAAGAATTTATTTCTTAAAAATAATAAGAGCAAAATATATTTTGAAACAATTAATGAAACATACTTACATAATTTGTTTTAGATATGTTAGACTATGCACATGCACAGCAAAATTCACTTGTTTTTAATTATTTAGTCAGTTTTTCCTAAACTCTAATTTTTTCTTAATTAATTCAACAAATATTTATTGCTTAACAAGAGATATAAATCATACTATGCTAGCAATGCTATAGGTGAAGCAAAAAGAAGCACTATATATTTTTTCTACTCAAAAACCTGTAATTTAGTAGACTTTTTGTGACCAGAGCCCAAAATACATTATTATTCAGAAAAAGTACAGTCTGCAGTTTTGAGTGTTATGTGATACCTTTTTAAGGTATGTGATTTTTCACATTTTCTTGGTTACTGGAAAGAAAGATCACAAGATTGATTTTTTAGGAAGCAGTTATAGTATGGCTGCATTTTTAAAAATGATAGTTGCTACCAATGAATACATTATTGCATCTTGTTAATTTTGGAAGCTCCTCATGGTGGAAGAAGCATAGATTTTGAAGCTGGGGTGATCCTGTATTCTTCCTGGTGCCAGGGGCGGGGGAAGTGGTATGTTAGGCATGGTAGTGTATAGACCTTAGACAAATCACTTTACCTGAGAAAAATGGGATAATTACAAGTACCTTTCCTACAGAACAGCAGAAATAAGGGAAACTAAATGTAATGAACCTATAATAGTTTCCATGATTGGTCCTCAAGACAGTTCAAGCATCAAATCAATGTCCTGTGCCCTTTGTCCTAAATCTTTTAGGAAATATTTTATTTGGCTTTCACAGTGTCTTTAACACACACACACACACACACACACACACACACACACACGCACGCACACACACACAATGTATCGAGGAAGGCAGGCAGAGTATGGGCTCTTTCTCCAGGTCTCATTAATCCTATCACTTCCTACTGGTGCACCTGGCATTTCACACATTTATACTGCCCGCCTGGCTCTGAAAGTATTTCTATGTGCAACCTCCCTTCAAAGGTGAATGATGAAAATTATTCCTTTCTCAGTAAACACTTCTAAAATATAACTACATAGAAATTGTAGCACTAATAAGAATAGTTATGTTTTAAAAGGACTCCTTGGGAAAGCAGAACACCTTACCTAATAGAAGGGACTCCTAACAAAAGAACCACTGGCATCAGATAATTGATATTTTCCATCTGACTTAGCTTTTTGTCACCTACATCTGAAGACTATTAGAATCAAAGGGTTATTTTTAAATCGGCAATAGGAAAAGGGGAGCTGGAGACACAGCGAAATCTCTGAACTAAGAGGATGAAGAAATACAAAATCAGTCAAAGCTCAAGAAATGGCCCTGATAGTTTACTAGCCAAGAATCCTCACATACCTTACTAGTGATATAGAAGAGAGATTAAACTCAATCTACTTTAAAAATTCTCTGAGTTCGGGTTGTGAGAGGAGTGAAATAGGAGGTGTATCTGTGAACTATTAATGCTTAGATTGGTGTAGACAGCACTTTCATTATCCGCGTGGTAGCAGAGTGGCCACTTCTACACTCTCTGTGGATCACCTATTTTCCTCGGAGATAGAGGGTATTGTGTGGGTACGTATTCTGATTTCCTCCATGCCGTTTGAGGTTTTCATCAAATACCCACAAATATCTGTTCTTTCAACAAAGAGTTTTTGAGTGCCTATTTTATGCTCAATAGTTGCGTAGGTGATTTAAATAGAGCAATGAACAAAGGAAGACAAAACAAAATATCCTGGCCCGAATGAATACGTACAGTGAAGAGGGAAGTAAATCAGTAAAGTACACCTTGTGTCAGATGGCAGTCATTGCTGTGAGATTAAAAAAAGACTGGAAAAAGAAGGACAAGGCATATGTGTAAATACCATGATTAGGGAATACTGTGAAGATAACGTTTGAGCAAAAGGCAGAAGGAAAGGAAACTGCAAGAGAATAAGCATGGCTTGTTTAAGAGGCCACAATAACTGAATAGTGTGAGCTAAAATTAAAGCGTAGTACATGAGTTTAAGAGGTCGGAGGGTGGTAGTGGGGGTTGTACATGTTTGTAGATCCCTGCAAGTACTCATGCTGTACTGCAAACAGGGTAGGTAGCCATCCAAGAGCTTTGAGAAAGCGACTTGAGCTGACTTACATTGTAACAGTTGAGTCAGGCTGCTGTGTTGAGTACAGACTGTTGTAACAACCCAATGGGACACGACGGTTGCGTGGAATAAGGAAGAGCAGGGAGGGCTGTGAGAAGATGTCATATGACAAATACATTTTCAAGTTGGGTTTGGTGGCTGAATCGAATGCAGTGCACGAGTGAAAGAGCGGTACCAGGGACAGTTCCAAGGTTTTTGGTCTGAGCACCGATAAAGGAGTTGTCGACACCTGAGGTATGGAAGACTGCGAGGGAGTCTGGCTTCTTGGGGGACTATGAGGAAAAGAGTCTTGAGGATGTTATTTTTGAGATTTAGATACAGGCATTTGGAAATAAGGAGAGAAGAATAAGCAGGAGATATAAATTGGAAATCATAAGGTCACAGGTAGTTTTTAGAGCCATGGAAAAGCATGAATTTACCAGGGGAGGTAAGGCAGATTGAGGAGGGAAGGTCTTCCGTGGTTGGAGAAAAGAGGCAGAGCCAGTAAACAAGCCTGACATGGGGGTAGCAAGCAAAAACGGAGGAAAGCCAGGCAGCGTGTACTGTGCTACTGGCCCAGGGAAGAAGCATTCCAGGGAGTGGGAATTAGATCAAATATTTCAAAGGACCCAAGTGACTCCTGGCTTCAGCAACATGGAGGTCGATAATGATTTGGTTGAGAACAGTCTGAAGGGAACCGTGGAGGCAGAAGCACGACAACATGGACTCAAAGGAGAATGGGAAGGAAAGAAATGGATGCAGAGGGTTAATTCCAAGACTAGATAGTTTAATTACATACGAGAGATGAAAAAATATGATTTAAAAGAAGATATAAAATAACAAAGACAAAAAATTCACAAAAGAAAAATTTCATAAATAATTTTCTTTTAAATTAACCTAGAATGATTTATAAAGTGAAAAGATTACAAACCGTTCATCTTAGCTGATAAGATGAGTCAGCAAGGTTAAAAAAAAAAATCTTGTAACTTTTGTAGTTTAAAGAACTCTCTTTTTCAAAAAGATAAAGTGATTTTTAAGTTTAGCAAGAACTGAATATATAGAGAAAGAAAGGTCCCCACTTCCACGCATACATTTTAACATGCATAGACACAACTAAAATAAGAGGGAAAAATTTAAAGTAAGATCTTTGGGTATTCCCATATGCTAAGTTTAGTAATTCATTATTCATACCCGAATCTAGGGTTATGTAAAATTAACAGCTTAAAAACATTTAAAAATTCATTAAAAACTGTGGTTTTTATTATATCTGAGACACGGAATGTTGATTTTCTTTTCATACATATGTAAAAGCTGATGAAGTAAACTATTTTTGCCTTAGTGAAAGAGTTTCATAACTAATATAATGCCTCCCAAATTACAGTCTTCTGAGATAATGTAAAGAATATGCCATTAGGAGAAATTACGGAAAAAGCATCTCAGAGGTAGCACTCAGGAAGCAAAGCCTGAAAGTGTTATGAATCACTTACCTCCCTAATGTCCCTTTGATATTTGGTGTTCATTTCTTCTGTTTTAATGAGATCCTTTCTTGCTGTCTCTGCTTCCTGTTCCACCTCTCCCACCCGGGAAGAAAGAGCTGCTAAACGTTCTTTCATTTGGGCCATTTCATAGTTTTGTTTTTCAAGCAGTTCTTGTAGTTCAACTATTTGACTTGTGTCATCAGTTGAGTCTATAGAACCATTGGACAAACGCTGCAGAAGAGAAAAAGCAATGGCACTTAGAATTTTCTTCATCTTTAATTTAAAATGTACGAACTTAAAGAAACGAGATTGAGGAAGATACACATTGAGAGATACGGACTGAAAGAGAGCTAGCTTGGGAGGAAAACCAAGTTTCTGAGAAAACTCTTAATTGACATCAAAATATAAAAGAATATCAGTGATTTTCTCTTTGTCTTCTCTCTCTCTCTCTTTTTTTTTTTTTTTTTTAGGGCTGCACTTGTGGCATATGGAGGTTCCTAGACTAGGGGTCTAATTGGAGCTGTAGCTGCCGGCCTACGCCACAGCCATAGCAACGCCAGATCTGAACCTCGTCTACAACTTACACCACAGCTCAGGACAACACTGGATCCTTAACCCACCGAGCGAGGCCAGGGATTGAACCTGCAACCTCATGGTTCCTAGTTGGATTCATTTCCGGTGCACCACGACGGGAGCTCCCAAGATCAGTAATTTTCAATAGGCTAATAGATACATTTGGATTGGAAGATATTACATATACATTATACACAGCTTAGCATAAAACATTTGTGTATTTAAATATTCAATAAGTGGCAGCTATTTTAGAAATTATATATAAAGTTAATAAATAATATTTATATAGCATAGCATAGGTAAAATAATAAGTGAGGACAGAGAAATTATGTAACATTTTCAATTTTTATTCAAGATCCTTTGAGTTTTATTTTCAAAGACCGTCAAAGAACTTATACAACATTTTTCTTTTAAAAAAGGTTATTCCTGCTGTGGATCTGACCTAGCTGGAACAAGGGATAGCATAGAAAAGTCTTGGTTTCTATATTATTATCAACATAAAAGTCACAACTGCACAGAATCCACAGGAAGGAGGCTACAAAAGTTTAAATACTTTGAGAATGATGTTTCCTTTTTTTTTGATGGGGTTGCCTAGAAACCAAAGTTTTAGTAGGATGTCCTATAGCTTAGATGCATTGAAGAACTTTTGCAGCAAAAGTGCAGGAACTGGTGAGAAATAAGTGTTAAGAGAAAAAGTTCACAATTAAGTGGATATAGGAAAATATAAAGGAAAGGTTAAAAAAAACCATACAGCCAATTCTGCTAGAATGCTTGTTTAGAAAATGTGAATTTGTTCTAGCATGATAGATACATTAAGAAACAACTTCAACCAGACATAACTTTTGTGTTTTCTTATGTAGAGTTTTATTCCTGAGAATCACTAGCTGAACACCAAAACCAGACCTCGCTGAAAAGAGCAGTGTAGGAATATACAAAATGCACCTATGCTCATTCCTCAAACATCTAACCCCAACCTCACCCTTCCTCGAGTACTTTGAGTCAACCCATCCATTCATGTGTTACACTCTTCTGTCCGATTTCAGATATCCCTTCTTCCACCACTTCACAACTCATAGCTCTAACCCTTCTGACACCCACATGCATAGGCAAGCTTCAGGTCATTTTCAAGGTAAAGAGTTAAATTTATCATAGCATTTATGCAATTCATAAACATTGGGCATGTGTAAAACTGTGCTACCATTGTAATTAAAAGTTTTCTATCTCTGCTTAAAATCACCGATAAAGCTTTCAGGGTTCAGCTGCAAATCCCTTTCCCCCATAAGCGCTGGGTTCTGTAATTTTCAGTTTTGCATAACTCACAATTTTAGACATGCAAATGTCATATGGACAAAGCTGACTACAGGAGAAAAGGGGGAGAAGAGAAAGCATCATGAAAGCAGTGAGGAAGATAAAACAGAGAGAATGGGAAAGCAAACAAATGGCAGGAAGTGGTGGTAAGTCTAGCTGCCTGCTACAGAGAGGAACAGGTAGGCAAGTCAAAATTAAAAGGGCAGAGAAAGATTGAGTTGGCCTTCAGATAGTATCTTAAGACACGAGTTGGCTCTGCAGACCAAATACTTATAGGATCCTACTGAACTTTCGTATTGCAGGTGCCAAAACTTCTAATTATCTAGTAAATCGGGGAAGAGATATGACAAACACGTAGGAATGCTGGCGAGGATCCAGAGACTGGTCTCCCAGACTGTCCTTGAGTCTTGATTCTCCCGTCTGCTGAGACTGCTGCTTGCTGAGGGATCAGAGCTGAGAACATGCCTCTTAGAGAAATAGAACTGCTTTTCCAAAGTGATGGCCTTCCCCTGGGGCGTGCAATACCACACACCATGCAAAGGATTATTATTGTGGTGCTAATAAAAAACAGCATTTTAGACAGTTTTACGGACACAAAACTCAAAAACACTGATGGTTATCTGTATATGGGACAAAGTCTCTGTAAACGGAACTGAAAAAAGCCAGTTTATACTCACTAGGCAGCAGCTAAGAAATGGTTTATGGAGAAATGGTTTATAGAGCCAACTGCCCGTCAATTACACCCAGATTTGGGATAACTGAGGTATGATTTAACAGGGTTTCTGTAATAATAGCAAATATCTTTAACTCGGTGCACCACTTACGAGCAATGAGGCGGCTTAAGCTTTAATAGAACTTTTATGTTCTCACATTGAGAATTTCCTCTAGTCAACTGAAAAACTGGCAATTTTTTAGAAACTACAAAAACTATCAGAAAATAAAGTTTTGCTTTGAAAAATATTTTAAGTAGTTAAAAAATTACATTTAAGATTTGAGTTCTGGGAGTTCCTGTTGTGACTCAGCAGAGACAAACTGGTCTGGTATCCATGAGGATGCGGGTTTGAACCCTGGCCTCACTCAGTGGGTTAAGGATCTGGCGTTGCTGTGAGCTGTGGTGTAGGTCACAGACACAGCTTGGGTGCCCCACTGCTATGTCTGAGGCATAGGCTGGCAGCTCCAATCAGACCCCTTGCCTGGGCACTTTTATATGCCATAGGTGTAGCTCTACAAAGAAAACCAAACAAACAATAAAAAACACTGAATGCTTAAGAAATGGAGAAACTGAGACATAGGTAATTATACAAGGTAGATTTGAAATAAACTGAAGAACTTTGAATTTTCAGTTCAGTTCATCTACCCTTTACTATATTACATTTAATCCAAACGTATAAATCAACCAAATAAAATAGCATATGCTGGACGATATTGCCAAGTTCCAAGAAAGCAGTGTGTGTGTGTGTGTGTGTGTGTGTGTGTGTGTGTGTGTGTATGTGTGTGTGTGTGTAGATATATGAATATACATACAACAGTACACACACACATGCTTGTACACACACATAAATTCTACAAATGTTTGTTCAGTACAACTGAATGATGTTAATTTTCTAATTGGAAAAGTGATTATTCCAATTTTGTGCACCTGAAGTCCATTAAAATCTTCTCTAAAAATTGCATAATTTTTAATGGGCTCAAGGTAAGAGAAATTTAAATAAATATCAACAGTAATCAAACAACTAAAATAAAACACTTTCAAGAAGTTAACCTTTTCAAGTAATAGATAGTCTTTCTGCATATTTTTGAATATAGGGCTAGTCAGGGAAAATTTCTGAACTCTCTCAAAATATTTTTCTGAAGTACACATGCAACAGTAGACACAAATATGCTTGTACACACACATGTAAATTCCACAAATATTTGTTCAGTACAACATCTGTTCAAATCATCTTAAATATATTTTGTGAAGAGCTTAATGTATATTTTCATAATTTTGAAGTGTAAAGGTCATATTAGACCTGTGATTTTTATCTTTCAAAAAGAATATATAACTTTTGTTTCAAATAATTATTTCCTTGGTCTACCTTTAAAATAAATTTTGGCACTTCAACCTGAATGGTAAATGAATAAATTACAGGAAAACTTAATGCTTATTTTAAATAGCTTTATCAAGGTCTAATTTACATATGATAAAGTTCACCCATTTAAAGTATAATTGTCTATGGTGTTTACTTAGTACACTGAAGAGTTGTGCAACTATGAACATAATCTAATTTGAGAAAATTCTCATCATCCTAATAAAAACCTCATACTCATTAATGGTCACTAACAGCAGACGCCCACCCCCAAGCCCTAGGCAACCACGAATATTTCTTTCAATATAGATTTGCTTAGTACGTACCTGTCATATAAATGGAATCACAGAATAGTCTTTTATTCACTGCACATAATGTTTTTGAGTGTCATTTATGCTGTAGCATGTTATTCGTATTTCATATCTTTTGTTGCTGAATAGTACTTTATCATGTGAATATTTTATATGTAATTTATATATTCATCAGGTAATAGAAATTCAATTGTTTTCACCTTTTGACTAGTATACATAATATGTCTATGAACGTTTATGTACAAGTGTTTGGACAATATGTTTTCAATTCTTGTGAGTAGATTCCCAGAAGCAGAACTGCTGGATCATATGATAATTCCGTGTTTAAAATTTTGAAGAAATATTTCCCAAAGTGGTTGCGGCATTTTACATACTCACCAGCCATCGTCAGAGTTCCAATGTCCCCCACCCTCCCAAAACTTGTTACTGTCCTTTCATTAGAGTTATTCTTATGGGTATGAATGATATCTCCTTGCGAATTTCATCTGTGATTCTTAATGACGACTGATATGGAGTGTTTTTCATGTGCTTCTTGGCCTTTTGTGCACTTCCTTTAGGGAAATGTCCATTCAAAGTACATGCCTGTTTACTACCGGGTTGTCTATTGTTGAGTTATAAGAATTCATTATATACATAGGATACAGTTCCTTTATTACATGTATAACTGGCAAAGAGTTCTTTCCGGTCTATCAATGTTCGTTTTTACCTTTTGGATGTTGCTGTTGAAATGCAAGTGTTTTAACTTTAATGATGTCCTGGAGTTCCCATCGTGGTGCAGTAGAAACGAATCTGCCTAGGAACCATGAGGCTGCGAGTTCAATCCCTGGCCTCGGTCAGTGGGTTGAGGATCCTGCGCTGCTGTAAGCTGTGGTGTAGGTCAGATCTGGCGTTGCTGTGGCTGTGGTGTAGACTGGCAGCTACGGCGCCAATTAGACTCCTAGCCTGGGAACCTCCATATGCCATGGGTGTGGCCCTAAAAAAAGACAAAGACAAAAAAAATAAAATAAAAATATAACTTCAATGATGTCCAATTTATCAATTTTTTCCTTCATGTGCTTTTGGTGTTGTACCAAGGAATTATTTCTCAACACAATTATATAAAGTATTTGATTTTTTTTAAACTGTAGAATATACACTTTCAAATGCAATAAAGGGTCAGATGTTAAACATTTTAAATATATCTTTTGATTCAGTTAATAATTATTTATTGAGCACTACTCTGTGCCACAGGGGAGGTATTAGTTTTTAGGATTTTTTAAATATGATGATATATTCCTGACATTAAGGAAATTTCTATCAAGCAGAGAAGTGACACAGAAATAAGCAATTATTAAGCACTGCAATGAAACATCATCACGTAATTATGTTCTGCCTATATATTTGCGTTATGTGAGCAGAGAGAAGCTATCTTTTGTGATACTCTTTGGGTTGAGTCTTTAGAGAAAAGTAATTATACTTCAGGTGAAATAAGGGAGGGGATAGTTATTCAGAAAGGGGAAACAATATGAGCCAGGGCAGGGAGGCAGTCTCTGCAGGGGAATTACGAGTCACCCGGTGTTCAGAGCAAAAGACATGTGCAGTGGGGAGATGGCAGGATATGAAACATGACAGGGAGGGCCGGCATACATTAAGATATCCTTAGCACTTCATGTGAAACAGAATGAACTTTGTGCACTAAACAGAATGACAGAGCATCATCAAAGGTTTCTGAACAGGGAAGTCACCTAAGCATTCCGTGGGAAATTGTTCCTCTCAGGATCCTGGGGGTCTTTGTAACGTCTTTGACTACTCGCAGTGGACAATTTTTACTTGCCAGCTCAACATCCATTTTTTCCTTCCCATTTCCCCACGGAGGTGCCAGATGGATAGAGGATGCCCACTTAAATTTAAATTTCAGATAGACAACGAAAAATTGTTCAGTATGATATGTCACATGTAGTATCTGGGTCGAGCATTGAGGGAATTAATTATGCAAAGAAAACACTGAGCCAACACCCAGAATGAGAGCATAAATTATGCTTTTATCTGACAGAGGGAACAGAAGAATTAAAGGCTGGGAGGCTCAACTGAGTATAGGATTTTTAAAGGGATCCATGTAGTTAGACGTGAATGGGCTACAGCAAGAAGATGGGAGGATGATACGGTTCTTGAGATGATGTGAGTTTTAAGATCCCGGTAGGACTTCGGCTCCTACTCTGAGTGACATGGGGACCTTATGAGTTTTAAGATCCTGGTAGGACTCCGGCTCTTACTCTGAGTGACATGGGGACCTCATGAGTTTTAAGATCCTGGTAGGACTTCGGCTCTTACTCTGAGTGACATGGGGACCTGATGAAAGTGCTAAGCAGAGAAGTGTCATGACCTTACATTTTCAGTGAGAAACCAGACTTGTAGGGGTGAAAGAATGAAATCAAAGAAACTAATTGTAGAGCCTTGTTAATAACCTAGTGGATGATAATGCTGGCTTGGACCAGAGTGTCAGCAGTCAAGGTTGTGAGAACTGGTCATATTCTTTCAATGAATTAGATGTGATATGTGACCAAAATCATGGATTCAAGGATGACTTCAGGAATTTTGGACTTTAATTTGAAGAATGGTGTTGCTATTTATTGAAATGTAGGAATCTTCAGGAGAAACAGATTTGAGATTAGGATGGGGGTAAACTCAAGAATTGGGTTTTGGGATCAAAGTTTGAGGTAATTTGTCAAATGTCTTGTAGGCTGCTCCACGAGTCTGCGAGCAGTAGCAGTCAAAGCATGGATGTCTACAGTGAAAAATCATAACCCGGGAAGAGATCACCTATGGACAAAGAGGGAGCAGCATCAAACATGACTAAGAATGTCTCTTTAAGGATCCCTTCAAATGTCACTTTAGCAGAACGGTCTTTTACTTCTACTATGTAATATATGTTTGTTGTCTATCTCACCCACTAAAATATATACTCCTAAAACTTTCTCTCTATCCCAGGCTTAAGTCCTAACCTGTATATTCTTGTATATTCAACTACTATTCAATTTTCCAACTTGAACATCAAATAGACATTCCACCTAAACTCATTATTGTTCAAAAAAAATTCCTGGGTCCCTCCCCCAACTCTGTTTCACCTTCAACCTTCACCAGCTCAGTTGGTTGACAACTCCATCATTCCATGTGCTTCTGTGGGTTGAAAACTTTGGTGTCATCATCAAGCCCTCCTGTTTTCTCCCATTTCCTATTAAGTCGATTAGAAAAATGAGTTTGCCTTACCTTTGTAACAGGTCTAAATATGACCCATTTTCATTCCCTCTACGGTTGTCCCCTGTTGGAGAGTGGTCTTCATGCAAATCACCAACCCTCTCCAGGATTGCCTAGCCAATGCCCAGAGTCTGGAATATTTCCCTACCCGGAAGCTAGGTGTCAAGGTATTAACTTAGCCCCCAATTCTTCTTCCTTATTAGGATAAATGTTCTCTTGTTTTAGGTATGCAGTGAACTTCCTTGTATTGCATGTGCCATGTCACTTGGCCAGCAACATCAGTATATCTTCCCCTCACGGGAAGGGAATGGGGCTTCCCCTGCAGCATGAAAGGGGTGCATGCAGTTCATTATCCTGCCTCAGATATCAGGAAGGACCAATTTTCTGCCCATGAGAGACTTGAACATGCTACAGAAGCTGATGCTGCTGCCTCTCTTCTCCTTTCTGTGAGTAAAGTGTTGTTCTAGTCAGAAAGATCAAAGATTGGGAGACACAGTTGGTTAAGGGTTTTCAAGGGGACCTAGTGTGGTTCTAATGGAATGAACTATACCAAGAGGATGGGAGTGGAAACAGATGGGCAGATGATGTGGGTTCTTGAGATTATTGTTGAACTTGGACTTTTATTCTGGGTAAGATAGGAATCAGAGGAATATTCTATGAACAGAGCAGTGGGAATCTATTAGAACGTCATGTTGCCCTATGTTTTTGATATATCTGAATCTTACCCATGTATACAGCCTCCTGTGTATCAAGGAGTCCCTTGTGTTGTCAGTCCTCTTTGCTGACTCTGAACCCCCAGAAGATGCAGTAGGCCAAGATCTCTGGGCTCCAACTTCTGGTGGTTGACAGTAGTTGTTGTGCTCTTTATAATCCTCCAGGCAAATCCTCACCTGGGATTGGTAGCTGGGGGACTTCCTGCTCAACACCAGCCCATGTCTGCTTTATCTATTCTCACCAGAATTACTGTAACAACTTTTTAACTGGTCTCTTTCTTTCTAATCTGTCCTCTTATCTTCACTCTTGAAACATCCAGAGTGCTCTATGGTGATCTTATTACATGATAGCCAGATCAAGTCATTCCTCTGCTCAAAACATTGCAAGGGTTTTTTCATTCTACTCAGTACAAAAGTGAAATTACAAGCATGATACCACTGACCCCTACACTCTTCCCTTCCCTACTCCCTCCCCTTCTCCCCAAGTCCTCACCTCTCTGAACTCTCGCATTCTATTCTCCCAGTTGCTCTCTTGCTTCAGCCACACTGGCAAACTCACTGCTCCTCGAAGATGACTAAAAACCTCAACAGTTTCAATGATGCCAATTCTGACCACCTATTTAAAAGTGCACACTGTCCCCACCCTACATCTCCGCAGGACTCCCAACCCCTCCATGTTTCTCCAGTTTTTCTTTTCTTCAATAGAATTTATCATCTTCTAACATACTAGATAATTTACTTATTTGTATTTCTTGTTGATTGTCTGCTAACCTCTCCCAACTTGTTAGGGTGTAAGCTTCAGGAGGTAAAGAACCTTTATATGTTTACTCTTTGGTGTATCACAAGTACCTAGAAAGATGTATGGCATGTGGTGCAATAGACTTTTGGTGACTAAATAAATATTTTGATTACTCTTATGTCTCTAGTGACTAGAACAGCATCTTCCACTAAGATATATTTGTGGATGAGTGAATAAATATTTCTGTTAATAGATGAGATGGATTTTAGGAAAAGTAGTAAGGATTCAAAAAGAAACAAAATATAGAGACAATATATTTAGCTGTCATTGCATAAAGTCTATGAAAAAATATTTTTGAGAAAAGCAAATATGAAAGAGAATTCAGTCTTTTTTTCCTCCTGTTTGAAAAGCACTATGTAGATGAATTATCTTTACAGTAGAAAAATTTAAAGTGAACTTAAGACACCATTGTTATAAGTGCACATTAAAATGAATAACATGGTCATAATATATAGCCTGCATGTAAGGACAAATGGACTGAATGAGGTCCCGGAAGACTCACCATGTCATAATCACAGGGACTTCTCATGAAATGAAGCCAGGAATTTAGACGTGCTCTTCCGTATTTTACCAGGTAAAAAAATGGAAACATAGCTCTCTTTATATTTGATAATCTTTGGCAAAATGAACTAACCATTAATATTTTTATTCTCCTTCTAGTTTAGCATATATTAAAGAATACTGTATTGTTTAAAAAAACAGTGGTACAACAGCTCAATATAAAAAAATCAAACACAATAAAAAAATGGGAAGAAGAACTAAATACACATTTTCCCAAAGAAGACATACAGACGGCCAGTTGGCACATGAAAAAAATGCTCAACTTCATTATTAGAGAAATGCAAATCAGAACTACAATGAGGTACCACTTTATACCAGTCAGAATGGCCATCATTAACAAGTCAACAAATAAAAAAATACTGGAGAGGATGCAGCAAAAAGGGAATGCTCCTTCACTGTTAGTGGGAATGTAAATTGGTGTAAACACTATGGAAAATGGGGCTACCATATGAGCCAGCAATGTCACTCCTGGGCATCCAACTCCAGAAAGAAAAAATTCTAAAAGACACATGCACGCCAATGTACAATGCAGCACTATTTACATTAGCCAAGACATGGAAGCAGCCTAAATGTCCAATACAGAGCAAAGGATAAATAATATGTGGTACCTGTATACAATGGAATATTACTCAGCCATGAAAAGAATGACATAATGATATTTGTAGCAAATGGATGGACCTAGAAATTATCATACTACAGTTAGTCAGACCATGAAAAACATACATCATATAATATCATTCATATGTGGAATCCAAAAAAAAGATGCAAATGAACTTATTTGCAGTATAGAAACAGACTCGCAAACTTTGAAAAACTTATAGTTAGCAAAGGGGACAGGTGTGGGGGGAGGGATGGACTGAGGGTTTGGAATTGGCATATGCACACTGAGGTATACGGAATGATTGGCCACCAGGGACCTGCTATATAGCACTGAGAACTCTATTCAATATTCTGTGAAAATCTGTGTGGGAAAAGAATCTGAAAGAGAATGGATGTTGCATACGTATAAGTGAATCACTTTCTTGTACAGCAGAAATTATCACACCATTTAAATCGACAATACTTCAATACAACTTTAAAAAAATGAAAAAAAAGATTGATGAGAATCTGATGATTCTAAACAGTTAAACAAAACAAAACAAAATAAAAAAATCAGCAGTACAGTTAAATTACTAGTGTGACCATTTTCATTCTTTTTTTTACAATCCTTGAATGGTTATTACTTTTATTGGGCATACATCTGTGGCCATATACTGCTCTCCTGTCAAAGAATAGCAGTTTATTAAACAATAATATGAATAATTTTTTACATTTCTCCTAAGTGGTAAAATAGTGCCTCCTGTGTGTACAGAACAGAGGCATTTACACTGCCATATTAAGATAACTTGCTAATTGATTTCTCCTTGGATAGCTTATTTCTTGACAAGCCGTTCAAGAGTATTTAGGAACTATGCTAATTAAAGTTTTAGAGTTAGGTGGATGCTGCCCTTGTGGAATGAATACTTAGTTGTACTTTTTCTTTTTCCCCAGGAGCTATCATACTTGGCAGCTGATAATTGTTCCCTATATTTGCTGAGATATAACTGACATAACATTGTGTAAGTTCAAGGTATATAACATGATGGTATATATATTTCATATATATGGTGAAATGATTACCACAATAAGACTAGTTAACAATCCATCACCTCATCTCTCATCTGGCTATCATTTTCATTTTGTAGTGAGAACATTTGAAATGTCCTTTCTTAGCAACTTTCAAATACACAATATAATACTGTTAATTATAGTCACTAGCAGTTGATAATTTAAACTTTATGGTGAATATATTTCTAAACTCGACTTGTATATTTTGACACCTCCCTGATCTCATTATTCAAGACTAAACTGTAAGACCTTGATTTTCTCCTAAAGCATTTCAGAAAGATCTTTTTCCTTTTATACATTTTACTTCTCATGGTTTAGTAATCTTTCTAGAGAAAATGCAAAAAGATGCCAAATAGTAGAAATTAGGAATTCACCTTACTATTAGTTAAATTCAGATATTAGAGGCACAGATATATTTAAAATTAATCGTCATACAAGGAGTAAACAATGAGCAGTTCCATTCCATTTTTGAAAATAGTTCTACGAAATATTGCAGTTAGAGATGAATCAATTACTATCTGGTCAAAGAAGTTATACTAAGATTTGGAACCATTAACATAAGTGTCCAGCACCAATAATTCTTCGAAGTACTGGGAAATATCTATAAAAGAGGAGTCATAAAATGTATTTCATTCTGTGAGATAAAGAGAAATGAAATGCTGAAGAAATGTAGAAATGGGACAATTGCATGGAAATCAAACAAATGAGAACACATTCCCAAACCATGTACAAAAATAAACTCAGAATGGATTAAAGACTTAAACATGACACCATAAAGCTCCTAAAAAGAACACAGGCAAAATATTCTCTGATATAAATTGTACAAATGTTTCATTGTATCAGTCTCCCAAGGCAATAGAAATAAAAACAAAAACAAATAAATAGGACCTAATTGAACTTGGAAATTTTGCACAGCAAAAGATGCTGTAAACAAAGTAAAATGACAGCTTTCAGAATGGGAGAAAATATTTGCAAAGGATGCAGCTGACAAGGGCTTAGTCTCCAAATCATACAGATAACTCGCACAAATCAACAACAACAACAAAAACCAACTCAACTGAAAACTAGGCAGAAGACCTAAATAAACATTTCTCTCAAGAAGACATGTGGATGGTCAGCAGACACATGGAAAGATGCTCAGCATCACCAATTATTAGAGAAATAAAAATCAAAACTACCATCAGGTACCACCTCGTACAAGTCAGAATGGCCAACATTAATAGGTCTGCAGATACTGGAGAGGGTGTGGAGAAAAGGGAACCCTCCCACGCTGTTGGTAGGAATGCCAATTGGTACAACCACTATGGAAAACAGAATGGAGGTACCTCAGAAAACTAAACATAGAACTACCCTATAATTCAGCAGTCCCAGTCCGGGGCATATATCTGGACAAAACTTTCATTCAAAAAGATACATGCACCCCTATGTTCAATGCAGCACTATTCATGAGAGGAGAGACATGGAAACGATGCAAATGTCCATCGGCAGATGAATGGATTAAGACAACGTGGTACATATATACAATGGAATACTACTCAGCCATAAAGAGAATGAAATAATGCCATTTTGCAGCAACATGGATGGAACTAGAGACTCTCATACTAAGGGAAGTAAGTCAGAAATAGAAAGACAAATACCCTATGATAAAGCTTACATGTGGAATCTAACATATGGCACAATGAACCTATAAATAAAAGAGAAACAGACTCACTTCCACAGAGAACAGACTTGTGGTTGCCAAGGGGGAGAGAGGAAGGAGTGGGATGGATTGGAAATTTACCGTTAGAAGATACCAACTATTACATTTAGCATGGATAAACAACGGGGCCTGCTGCATAGTGCAGGGAATTATATCCAATCTCCTGGGATAGATCATGATGGAAAATAACATAAAAATAGAAACTCAGATTGAAAGACTGAGTCACTTTGTTGTACAGCAGAAACTGGCACATTTTATATCAAGTATATTTAAAAAAATAAGAATCTTTTCATCTGAGGAATCTCTGTTACTCTAAAGTTCCAATGTTCTCATAATGTTTAAACTAGAATACAATTCATTCACTACATCTGATGTATGTGACTTCAAAGAAAAAGACTTCATTTTATGGTGTCTTAAATCTAAATGAAACATGAGAAATTTCTAGTCCGTGTTTCCACTGACATGTTAAGACGACTCAGAAATGTAAAAAGTAGCCATTTCCCATATTACGACATGAAATAAAGATACTGAATTATTAATGTGGCAAAACATTCATCTGTAAAATTCTTAAATGATCTGCGTAGTTAGAAGATATAAGGAGATGAAGTTTGTATAAGGGGTTTTGTTTGTTTTTGTTTATTATTTTTGTTTTCAGTTGAAGGTCTTCAAACGTCTCTTTCTTCAGCTATGGAATAAAGAATCAACACTGAAGAGGATCTTTCCAGCCGGAAGAAGACTGAGCTATTCTTTTAGATATGTAAATAAAAGAAAAGGATCTATCCCTGTCCCAGAGGAAGAATATTTAACGGAGCCTTGGAAAATGATCTCTTCCACTGTGTCTTGATGTAAAATCATGGGTGGGGGTTGTTGCATAAGAACCACGAAACCTCAGGAGGGAGAGGACGTATGAGACATTCAATTGCTCTCCATTTAATCGTGAAGTTCAAAATTATTCTAAATTCTCCTACAGACAAAGATGATTGATGGTTTTAGAAAAAATTCATAAGGAGAACTTACCCAGAGGGAAGTAAGGGTGTGAACTGAAACCTGAATCTGCTAGCCAGTGTCAGCAGTAGTTCTAGCCTGGTGTGTGGAGTCTGGAAAAACATTTTTGGATCAATCACCTTGATGCATTTGGGAATTTAAGTGTGAAACTAACCCATAATCTGGAATAACTTGGAGAAACCTCTCTGAAGAACCACTCTGTTAGGGAATGACACTACTGTTGGTGGAACTTCAACACCAGGCCAGTGATCGGCATGGAATGGTTTCATTTAGGCTTCATGTCGGTGGGTTATTATTATGGTGCATGGATGGCATTTGATTTTGAGGGGCCCCCTATTTTCAGAAGTGATACTGTGAAGACTATAAATTCAAAAATGCCATTCTGACCTTTGCTTTTCAGCACTGTATTGACTATAAAAGAAAGAAACTAAAATTGAGGAGGAGGAGAAGGTAACAGAATAAAACTCCTTATTTGCTTAAATATTTAGAAAAGTTCAAGAGCTCTTGGAACTACCCATAAGTTAGCAAGTTTGCTGGATGCCATACTGGTACTTAAAAATCAGTTATACCTTTATGTGCCGTTATTAATGTACTAGAAAAGGTGAAGAGGAAATAATCTTAATAGCACCAAAAATGTACGTGCCTAGAAATAAATCTAGCAGTCTGTAAGACCTCTGTGTGAAAAACTAAACAATTTTATTGAAGGACATAAAACAGTACACAAATAAGTGGAGACTCAAACCGCATTGCAGATGGCAAGACACCGTATCATACAGGGGACGATTCTCACTAAATTAATTAATTTGCTTAAGTAATTCCAATGAAAATATCAGTAGGGTTTTAAAGTGGGATTTCAAAAGCTGAAATTATAATTCAGCTCTAAGAATCAAGATTTAAAGTTATAATAGTTAAAACAATGTGGTATTTATTTGTTTATTTATTTAACATATTAAAAGCTTACCACATGCCTGGAGCTGTTTTAGGCACCTAAGCCTCATTAGGAATAAAACAGAGATGCTAACCCTCACGGAGTTTATTCTTAGCTAGGGTGATAGACAATAAATTACAGACATTATAAATAAATGAATGATACTTTATGTCAGAATATGTTAATGCCATTTGAACAAGGACATGCTGGAAGTGAGGGAGGAAGCCATGCAGATATCTGGAAGACGAGCATTCCAGGCAGAGGGAAGAGCAAGTCAGAAGTCAATGGGAGGCCAGTGTGGCTAGGATGCAGGTGGAGATGGAGTCAGGAGATACGGAAAGCCAAATCCTGTACAGCCTTGTGGAAATGGGAAATGGATGCAAAGTTTTGAGCATATGATTGACATGTTCAGATTTATGTTTTAACACATCACTCCGATTCATGTCAGGTTAAAAAGAGACAGTGAGGGCCCCGTGAGAGAAGAAGAGAGACTGTTAGACAATGATTACACTAATCTCCGTGGGAGGTGGTAGTGGGTTAGGCCAGAGTGCTTAGCTGAGGTGGTGGGAGATTGTCAGATTCTGGATATATTTTGAAGGTGGAGCAAATAGAATTTATTTACAGTTTGATGTGAGGTATGAGACATGGGGAGAACTTGCAGATAACTCCAAATTCTTTAGATTGAGCATCTGGACAGATGAGATTTGCATCAGCTGAGACAGAGAATAGTGCAGAGAGTTTTGGAGAGGGACATCCGAAGGTAAGGTTTTTGACATTTTCAGGTTTAATGTCTTTTAGATAAACAAATGGAGATAGACGTTCAGTAGGCATGTAGATATACGAGCTTGGCTGCAAGCTCTGAGCTAGAAGTTAAAATTTGTGCGTCATTAGCTCATGGATAGTATTTAAAGTTATGAGTTTGTTTGAAATCACTGAGAGAAAAAAATGAAGGACTGAGCCCTTGGTCACTGTGACATTAAGACACCAGGATGAAAACAGAATATAGCCAATATTTTATAATAACTCTAAAGAGAGTATCTTCTATGACAATACAGAATCACTATGTTGTATACCTAAAACTAATATATAATATTGTAAATCAACTATACTTGAACAAATGACAAATAATAAATGAATAAATAAATATGTAAATAGATATAAATAAACAAATAATAGAGCAAGGTCTAACCATGAGAATGTAAACTTGCTAGAATTCAAAGAAATCTTAGAAAGTACACCGGAATTTCCACTGGATGGGAACAAATTTAATGTAACTCTCAGGATAAAACAATCTCATTGGACATAAATATCTTGATGCTTTCAAAAAGTCGTTAGGCAGAAGAGTATAATCCAAGAAAGGAGGCTAAGACTGAGCCACTGGTCAGCCCAGAGCAAACCGAGTGCTATTGCCTGTAATGAGAGCAAAACGAAAAGGTGAATCAAGGAGGAAAGAGGAAACAACGTGACCTCAACTCAAGAAAGGCTGAGAACTGGCCACCGTATTAAACAATGGAGACTTAGTGATGCTGGTAACAGCCGAGGTTTCTGCGGAGTGGTGGAGCCAAGACCTTACTGGAATAGGTCTACAAAGAAAGCAACTGGGGAGAGGCATGAAGAGCTTTTGAAGAGCTTTCCTGCAAAGGGGAGTAGAAAATAGAGCAGTAACTGAAGGAAAAGTAGGACCAAAAGAGAATTTACTTTAAATCAGAAGAACTCTGTATATTATAGGAAAGGGATAGAAGAACAAATAAAACTGATGACAAAGGAAAGGACTGCAAGAATTGCCGGAGAAGGATTTGACTAGATGATGGCCGAGACATCAACGCAGGGGTAAGAAGGCTTGCTTGGTCCAAGGTTTATTTTTGAATTGTTAAAAGACTGATGCTCAGTCTAATTAGGTCTTTCATGATTTTAGACAGCAAATACTCTTATATTTTGAAATCCATGAAATCAGGTAGTTCACATGCTATTTTTCACCCCTGTTCATTTTTAATATTTGTATACGTGTTATGCTATTTATCTTGGCTCCTCCTGCTCACAAGCTAGATGACTTTGAGCCAGTGACCTTCGCTCTACAAACCTCGCCGGGTTATTATGGGGGTTAAATAAAACAACTAGGTAAGAGTTCTTTGGGAAACAGTCAAGGGATTTAAATAAGTTATTTATCTTATTCTTCTTGGTGTGTAGCCCTTTGACTGATGAGGTTTATGGACAGCTTTGAAGAATAATCTGCCTATCTTTAAAAGGCTGGAGCCAGCACTAAGGGATATTCTTCAGAATACACATCCTGGCACAGGCAATTCCCTGCAGATAAAGGGGATTTCTGGTCATATCATTTTTGGAAACCGCATGCTATGTTTACCCTTGAGGATTTTAATACATTTTAATAAATAATACAGTAAATGGGACAGTTCAAAATTGTAAAGCATAATATTATTTTCCTGGAAAATCTCTTTTGGGGGGGCAGTAGGTTCTGTCAAACACCCGCTAAATTTCTGAGGAACTAGTGCTTTATGAGAAATGCTAAGATGGACAAACTCTACCAAAGTGAAATTAGCTCATTTGCAGAACATCTGAACGATAGACTTAAAAATCCTCCTGGATTGGCTTAAAGATCAGACAAAACAATAGGGGAGAAAAATTACTTGTTCTTCTCTATATCCCTATAAGAAAGCAGAATCCTTAGTACAAAACAGACACTCAAAGTATGACAATAGGTCAGAGATAAACAAACTTTCTGTCAAACTCTTGTGAATCAGTCAGCCTTTTAAAGTATGAAACTATCCTATGTCAGCAAAGATGTGTTTATTCTGCTTCCCTCAGATCTGGGCTAATGATATAAGTGATACTACATCTGTTATTAAAGATAGAGGAGTCATTTCCACTTTCATGTCCATGCATTAAAATTATCCAGTCACCACATTCAGAGAGAGACTTGTTTTGAACTTAAGAAGTTCCCATATAACATTAGAATAATTTTATTTCTTATTTTTGCTATTATATATATATATATATATATATATATATATATATATATATATATATATAAGATGCCTTTTGGTCATAATCTTCTCCAGCTCAACTCCTATAAAACTGATAAAGGCTAACTCCATGTACCTATGGGTGAGTCATGAAACAGTCTAACCTTGCCTCTTCTGGGCCCTCTTCTAGCCAAGTGACCTTGGGCCACTCCAGCCTCATACATTGAGGGCTATACTTGGATCTTCTCTTTCCTGCAAGACGTGCCAACCCAAGATGGCAAATTCATAAACTTCACCCTCCTGTTTGGGTTCATCGCTTTAAAACTGAATCAATGAATAGAAGAGAAGTATATACTGTATCATCCCGTTATTATGAGGAGTTAGATCGCTCTATATGAGGTCAAGACACAGAAAATATTCTGGTAGGACTACTGAGATGTAAATAAATTCAAATGATAATTATATTTCATACAGAGAAGAAATTGGGGCTTAATGGATAATGCATGAAATAAGCCACAATGAATAAAACCTGAATTTTTGGATGAACAATTGCTGGGTGTAGGTGCCATGGAGTGAAGAGGGGATATAAAGATGGGCAAAATATAGTAAATAACTGGAGACATCCCTATAGATGGAGGCTTTCAGCTAGAACATACTAGAGTTCTTTAAAAGAGTGCTGTTTGTGATAAATGATGTTTTACAGATAATGTTAAATAGACATTCGATGTATTCATAAGGCAAATACGTCAACGTACCTCCAACAGGTTTATGTGAAATTATGCACAATCTGCATATTATCACATTTCTTAATACAGAACAAAAGCATGAGGGAATCAAGATGTTTTTTCATCCATGATAATCATACTGCTCACGTAACTATGGTAACTTTTTCTCAGTGCCCATTTTTGTCATTGGCAGTTCAGTCTAAAACATACTGTTGTATTGAAAAAAATCCACAAAGCCTTAATTTTGGTAAAAGCACAACTCATATTTCATTTTTTATAACACTCCATCTCAATGTCCTTCATGCACAGAATGCAACCAATGGACACTTAATAATTAGATCTTCTTATCTGAGAATTATTTTTGCCGTCAATTCTTCATGTTGTGTTACGTGTTTTGGCCATAATCTTTCTGCCTATCCAGCAGGAATTGAAGAAACGAAAAAGGAAAAACAAAAATGTATTGACACTGTTATATTTATTCAGCTTGCACATTTATATATTACTGTTGCCTGATTATTATGGTGCATTTTAATTTAAAGAACAGTCACAAATCGATGTTTAATTCGAAGAGGAGAGAATAATAAGGGCAACACTTGGGAAAAGGGAAGCATCGGTTGGTTCTTTCAGAGTACCCACGTTCAAAGTGGGGTGACAAGCAAAGAAGCTTGCAACAGGAGAGGAGGCTGACCAGTTTGGAAAGGACCTCCCATGAGGTGCCAAGGAGGCATTTCTCATGTGGTCTTTGGAAAGATCAGCCACTCACTTTACCCTTAGCTCTGGGAAGACCTACAGTAATTCCTCCATCCTTGAGGAGTGAAAAAGATCAAAATGTGCTGCATACAGTAAAGTGTAACCATTGTTTTGTAAGACCTCCGTTTCGGTTTTCCACACAAACAGGCACACAGATGTATACATATATATGTACATATACATGCATAGGAAAATGTTGAAACTAAATGGTAATTTATTTATTTATTTATTTTTTGTCTTTTTGCCATTTCTGGGGCTGCTCCCAAGGCACATGGAGGTTCCCAGGCTAGGGGTCCAATCAGAGCCGTAGCTGCCAGCCTGTGCCAGAGCTACAGCAATGCTGGACCCAAGCCGCATCTGTGACCTACACCACAGATCATGGCAATGCCAGATCCTTAACCCACTGAGCAAGGCCAGGGATCGAACCCGCATCCTCATGGTTCCTAGTCGGATTCGTTAGCCTCTGCGCCATGATGGGAACTCCTAAACGGTAATTTCTTACAGTGGGTGGCATACAGGTGGGTCCTTACTGTTTGTGAAGCCCAAGGCAAAAGACAAAGAGACCTAAGTATCCTAAATTCAAATAAGTAACAGTTATAAATCAGCTAACAAACGGTCAAATAAAAATATATCCTGTTATCTTCCTTGAAATGACGCCCTCACCCTGGCTTTTAGACCAGATGCTAATGAATAATTCTCAGATCCCTTGAAGTTCCTCATCACACCTTATTACCTAGGTGTGGCTCTCGCCTGTAACCTGTTCTCCTCCTCTTCCAAGCCTCAGTTCCTTCCTGAATACTGGTCTGTTTGACCTGTATATAGGTGGACACCTATGCCAGCACTTTCACACTACATGTGACCCAGAAAACAGGTGTCCCTTAGCTTCCACTTAGATCCAGAAATGGGGGACTGGAGTGTGGGCAGGCCATAGACGTTGCTCCTAGAAAGAAGCTCATAAAGGCCCCGGAGGCTAAGCTCTGTGCAGTCAGTAAGTCTGGGCTTCCAGGAACTTGGCAGGTGGTGAAGAAGGGGTGGTGTGGCTCACTGTGAAGTTCCCCTGGGCACACGGACTCTTTATTCAGCAGGGAGAAGCACAGAGGGCCAGAGGAAGACCTGCGAGCCCCTCTCACCCCGGTTTAAAAGTCATACGCTTGGTAGTCGAATTTTTAAAATGCCATTGTCTTTGAACATCTGTTCGGAGTTAAACAAACAAATAAACAAACAAAAAACCTGGGAGACTTTGTGAGAAAAAATTAAAGAATCTTTTAAAGAGCATAATCTTAGGATCAGTGGTTAACGAATCCGACTAGGAACCATGAGGTTGCGGGTTCGATCCCTGGCCTTGCTCAGTGGGTTAAGGATCCGGCATTGCCATGAGTTGTGGTGTAGGTCGCAGACACAACTCGGATCCGCGTTGCTGTGGCTGTGGTGTGGGCTGGTGGCAACAGCTCCGATTTCACCCCTAGCCTGGGAACCTCCATATGCTGCAGGAGCGGCCCCAGAAATGGCAAAAAGACAAAAAGACAAAAAAAAAAAAAAAAAAAGAGCACAATCTTAAATAAAATAATCTACTCTAGAAAACTAACATGCATAGTTATGAAAGACAAAAAAAAAAAAAAGAGTAGGTTAGAATGACTTTTTAAAAAATCAATAATAACACCCAGAAAAAACATCCTGGCTTGAAGGAATGTGAGAGCAGAAAGGAGGTGAGAAGACCAGGGTCCCACGGTTCCCACTCTGGACACTTCTTCTCACTAAGCCTCAGTTTCATTATCCGTAACATTAAGAAAAGGCAGTATCTCCACCTGCTTCAGAAGTCTGATGTGAAAAATGGACATAAAATCGTACTGCAAATGCTGCTTTAAAAGTATCTAATCAAGATGCTTCTATGTTTAGGAGTTCCTGTTGTGGCTCATCAGGTTAAGAAACTGACTAGAATCTGTGAGAACGTGGGTTCAATCCCTGGCCTTGCTCAGTGGGTTAAAGGATCTGGCATTGCCCTGAGCTGCCGTGAGCTGGCAGCTGCAGCTCCAAAACAAACCCTAGCCCAGCAACTTCCTAGCAGGTGTGGCCCTAAATAAAAAAGATGCTTCCATGTTTAAAGCACTTGTGTTTTTCCCATTGCTTGCGGAAGTTTCCCTGCCACAGCCAACAAGAACTTATACAATGTCGCCTCTGCTCACTGCCCTCATCGATTCTCTCCTGCTTCTCTCTCTTGACAACGAGGCTCAGTTACCAAGAACGTGCCCCGAAGCTCTCTCCCACCCCTTGTGCAGTCTCTCCTTCATTTCATAAACTCCTTCAGCTTTTCCACTGACTCCTTGTATTCTTTCAGGTCCCAGTTCAAACCCCACCTCCTGAATAGCCCTTCAGGGCTATGTCTAATTATACACACTTTTTTTTTTTTTTTTGACCATGCCCTATGGCATGTGGAAGTTTCTGGGCCAGGAATCAAACCTGCGCCACCGCAGTAACCAGAGCCACAGCAGTGACAATGCTGGACGCCAACCCGCTAAGCTGTCAACTTAATGCTCCCCCCACCCACCTTTCACTGGCCCCTGGATCACGTTCACTGCCATTTACATGTCTGTGCTCAGTGCCTGTGTCCTCTTCGCCTTACTCATTAGCATCCCAGCCACCTAGAAGAGTACCAGTTTCAACAATATCACCATCAAACGTTTTTTGAAAAAATGAATGGTGGTGAAAACGCAGTATTAGTAAATATTTTAACCACATTATTTATTGCTTGCAATCCATGTGTCAAGAATTTTGTCATTCAGAGTCAGTGTTTTTATGCTTTTCAATGAAACTCTTAAGTTAGGCGTGACTATTTATCTATAAATGTTGCTCGGGGAGTTTACAGCATAAGGACACACAGCTAGTAATTGGTAGAGATGGGATTTGAATCCATCTCCACTGACTTCAAACAAGTCACTAATCCATACTGCCTCTCTGACAGCTCCTACCACAATTAAGGAAACTTTTCTTTAAACTCTAGTATCAGGAGTTCCCGTCGTGGCACAGTGGTTAACAAATCCGTCTAGGAACCTTGAGGTTGCGGGTCTTGTTCAGTGGGCTAAGGATTTGGTGTTGCTGTGAGCAGTGGTGTAGGTCCCTAACCTGGGAACCTCCATATGCCACGAGTACAGCCCTAGAAAAGCCAAAAAAAAAAAAAAAAAAAAAAAAAAAAAAAAAAAACAAAAAACAAAAAACAAAAACCACCCAAAAGAAACAAACAAAAAAAATCTAGTATCATTTCTGACACCACTTTATTCAGCATGTTTTGCAATATTCAATTGGGCAGATTATTTTCACTCCAGTTTCTTGGCACATTTGTTGCAGGAACTATGTCTTCTGATTCTGAACCTCAGCCACTGTTTCGCATTCTACTTATTCACATCACTTAGCAAAGATGTGCAGCTAGAAAAACCAGTTGGAAGTCCAGCATATGTGAGTCAGAAGTGTTATCATCTCTTGCACGAGAGCAGCAACGTTTATGAAATTTATTTTCGCAAGTTAACTCCCCTCTAGGAAGCTGTGGGAAGGAAGTTACTGATCCTAGATCTGAATTTTCAATGAGGGAAAATGTAGAGTTCTGAAGATTTTTATCATCCTGTGAATTTTTATGTTCTTCTAGAGCTACCAATGAACTCTATGGCACACCGAATCAAACCTGTTTTGGTTAAGTGTATTTTTTCTTCACATTTTTGTTTTTAAAATGTTGGTAATAATTACACAACTTTTCTATGAGTAATAGGCCCGTTTCAGAGTGTGCTGTGTGAGACTATTTTTATCGACCATTTGTCCACAGTTTTCATGCCGCTGACGTTAAACAGCTCCTGTTGGCTAATAACCTACCCTGACTATGTAATTTAAGTAACGTTCCTGCCCTAAAAAAAGGGTAATCCTTGTGGATTTACAAGTCACTTGCTGACGGTTCCATCGTGCTTAACAATAGTTTTGGGTTTTTTTCCCCAACAACCACTTTGCAATTTATACACGAATACTACTGTTCTCTTACCCTGCTAACCTTCATTACATAGACGCTTCCCCAAATCCTATTCTCTTTTGCTTTGTTTGAATGCATCTTTTAAATAGTTTGTAATAAAAAATTAAGTGTTGGGATTTAAATTACAATCCTATAGACTTGTTATTCAATGGTATTGATATGCGTTAAATCATCATTGGAGAGGGGGTAATGTTGGAAAGATGCTTTAGAATGCTCATGTGCATAATTTAGTAGTATATACATAAGTGTGATAAAATAACAATCAGGATACTAATTCATCTTTTATCAAAAATGTCAGCAGGCGGAAGATGAGTAAGTTCTGGGGATCTACTGTATAGCATTGTGACTATAGCTAATGTTGCATACTCGAAAGTTGCTAAGAGAGTAAATCTTAAACATTTTTACCACCCCTCAACACACTGTGATGAATGCATTAACTATTTTTATCAGAGTAATCATTTATAATATATACATATATATTATATATGCATTATATATATCATCACGTTGCATACCTTAAGCGTACATGATCAGTATACCAAGTCATCACACTGCATACCTAAAACTTACATCATCTTATGTCAATTATATCGCAGTGAAGCTGGAAACAAAAGAAATGTCAGGCAAAGAGATGTGATACAAAACTTTTAAAGTACATTCTTGAATTATATCAGGAATAATAGGAATTAAAGCACAATTTACTTGTTTGTAAAATTAAAAAAATATATGACATATATTTTAGGATTACATGGCAGGACAGGGGCCTGATATTTTAAGCAATACTAATAGCATTGATAATTACATGTAAAAGTCTTTAGTTTCATCCAAACAAAAATAAAAAAGAGTGCGGGGAGTTCCCGTCGTGGCGCAGTGGTTAATGAATCCGACTAGGAACCATGAGGTTGAGGGTTCGGTCCCTGCCCTTGCTCAGTGGGTTAACAATCCAGCGTTGCCGTGAGCTGTGGTGTAGGTTGCAGACGCAGCTTGGATCCCGTGTTGCTGTGGCTCTGGCGTAGGCCGGCGGCTACAGCTCCGATTCGACCCCTAGCCTGGGAACCTCCATATGCCGTGAGAGCGGCCCAAGAAGTGGCAAAAAGACACAAAAAAAAAAAAAAAAAAAAAAAAAAAGAGTGCGTTAGCAATGACACAGAATTTCTCTTCTACACTAGCTAAAATGCCTTCATGCAGAATTGAAAGGCAAAGAAAGTTAAAGACAAGTATTTTAGGTGTCAATTACTTGGAACCCTCCATAGTCCAATAGAAATAAACATCAATTACAGGTCTTCATTCTAATTCTGTAACCAGCTTCTGAAAGTTAATCTGACAGCAATTGTCTTGTATTTTACAATGCCTGAATATTTAGGGCTTATATCTTAAAGAAAAAATACTTGAAAAAAATACATGAGTACTCCCCAACCCCCAGGAGCACTAGATGCACCAAATAGCCTGTTAGAGGAGAGGCAAGATGTTAAGTTCTTTTTGCCTTTGAAAAGCATATCTCTTTCAGTTTGTATTAGAATAATGTGATAAATAAAATATATCATTATATTTTGAAGACTTCTAAGAAAAAGACTAGATGACCATAAAGCCATACTCAAACCAGTGCGATTCTGTAATTCTTTGAGGAAAGGTATTACTGATGACATAATTAAAATGAAACAGTAATAGAAAAATTACAAGTTGGTTTCCTAAACTGAGTATTGTGTGCAGAGAGCTTATTCTAAAAAGCTTGGTGGTTTATTTACTGAGCCAGTGTCAGCTTACTTATCTGAAGAAAAGGGAATTAGATTTTATTCAAATTTTAAATAGAGCTCACGAAATCTGTCAGACTGTACATTTTGTTTTGTTTTTGCTTTTTTAGGCCTGCACCCGTGGCATTTGGAGATTCCCAGGCTAGGGGTCGAATTGGAGCTACAGCTGCCGGCCTACCCCCTGGCTCATAGCAACGCTGGATCCGTAACCCACTGCGTGAGGCCAGGTTATTTGCACGTTAGTAACCTCATGGTCACTAGTTGGATTCGTTTCTGCTGCACCACAATGGGAACGCCGCATAGTTTATTTTTAATACCTACTTTAAGATTTCTATAAAATACATGGGTCAAGGCTAAAATAATAAAGCCTGTAACGAGAGCTGTCTGCTTCTCAGCCACCACAACTGAGGACCGTCTCAGGAAACGAGTCTGGTTTGCTGGGCTTCTTTTGCTTCTACATTCAAGGAAGGAAACATAAGAAGCCCCTCCATTTGTTTCAGCTGGATAAATGAGGGGGGCTCAATTTATTTTCTGGTAAGAAGTCCAGTGCTATTTGTTTTGTGGTCCTGTCACTTGCTTCTTAATCTCTCTGTTTTAAAAGCTGTTGATATGACACCAATTTAGCCCCCCGATTTATGAGGTCTTGATCATTATGAAGCTCGATCATCCCAAGATATAACATACTAAAGACCGAATATCCGGGTGACTGTCTAGACCCCATGCACGTGATGTGCAAATACCTTTGTAATTAATCTGATTCCATATCTACCAGCGAATGACCTTCGTTCTCTTGTGTTGGGAACAAGGGGTTCAGCACAGAAAAGGGCCAGACAGACTGGTAATGCCCTTTACCTGGGTCTAACCCTACCCAAATGGAAAATCAGTTCCTTCCAAAAGACAGTAAAAGTCCCACGATTTTATGCAATTTCTCACGGACAGGAATACCACGAGGGTCTTCTCCAACACATGGAAAATACTACGTCAAATAAGAGATTATCAAATATTTTTGGAGTGATTGGCTACAGATTAGTCACCTGTTTGACATAACATTGATTATAAATCAAAATTATTGTTGTTGCACTTTAAACAGTTCTGGATATACATTATTAACATGCTAATATAGATATTCAGTTATATATTAGTTACATATCAGTTCAATCAGATATATACTTACATTATTTTAAGAGACTCACGTTCACAGCAAGCAATGAGAAATTCACACACATATACATGTGCATAAACCCCACATGTATCATTTCCAAGAGAATCAAATTAGGAACAATTAATGATAAGGGGAACTATAATGTACTTTCAACCAACAAATCAAAACATAATGAAGGGAGTTTATTCGATGAATTTCATAGTTCACACTCCTGTCACATGATAGAGTGAATAAAACATTTCTATGTAAGGGCAAGTTGTATGTGGCGTACCTTTTCATGGACTTTCTGGCCAGGTTCCATCCCTTCAAGATGTTCCGACTCTGTGGATCCCTCACTTGATGCCATTTTTCTTTGTATATGAACATTTTGTTCACGCAAGGCAACAATCTGCAAAATAAAAGCACTGTGTCTTTAAAATCTAAAATAGTGCGTGAAGTATAAAAATAGTTTACTTGAATGTGGCTACAAACTAATGAATACAGACAAATAATCAGCAAATAAACATTAAATTTTACTCATTATTTTAAAAATAATTTAAAAATTTAGGTTAGCATTTTGAATAGTATTTAGAGCAATGTGAAATGTACTTAAAAATATCTTCTTGGTAGAAAATGTATCTATCTAGTTTGAAATGTATCTAAATCAATGGCATGATTCATGTGTTATTAATTCAGAATGACTTTTCAATTTATGAAATGTAATAAAATTTTCATTAGTCTGAATTCTTAAAGTATAAAAGAAACATAAATGAAAAGATTGAAGACTGAAGGCTAATCATGAGCATTAATTTTCCCTAAGAGACAGCACCTCTGCAACTTTAAAACAAGCCAATGTGTAAACTGGACTGAATTTTGTGCCATCATAAGCACTTCGAACTAAACTGGTCTCACTGTCATTATTTCAACAGCCATAATCTCAGCATTTCTAGTCCAAATATAGTTAAAAAATTCTCAGAAGGCAATTAATTCTTGCAAATATTTAGCTCAATTTTATAGACATGATAATTTGAACCAACAAATTCTCAGATAGTTGTAGGTTAAATAAGCTAATAATATACAGAGTCAAAAACACCAGTCTGGCATTTTAAAATCATGTTTTAAAATATATTTGCAAAAAAAAAAACAAGAAAAGGCATCCTCGTCTTGGCTCAGCGGAAACAAATTTGACTAGGAACCAGAAGGTTGTGGGTTCTATCCTTGGCCTTGCTCAGTGGGTTAAGGATCCAGCATTGCCATGAGCTGCGGTGTAGATTGCAGATGCAGCTTGGATCTGCCTTTGTTGTGGCTCTGGCATAGGCCAGCAGCAACAGCTCCAACTGGACCCGTAGGGCCTGGAAACTCCATATGCCGCAGGTGCAGCCCTAAAAAAACAAAAAGGCAAAATGAAAAAATAAATATATTTGCTATTTATAAATAATATTTTAAAAATACTTTATATTAATATCATAAGTTTCTTGTTTCTTGGCAAGCTTTCTTATATTATCAACTCGGATAATGTGTCAATATAGGTTCAATGTCCATAGTATTGAGTACACAAGAAATATTGAATCATAAAATTTGTATGTTGAAATTATAAGAGCAATATGTCACATAGACAAATAATTATCAAATAAACAAAAGACATCAAGGAACTGGGTATTTGTCCTGCTGGCTGCCACTGCTGTCCAGTTATCAAGGCCATACTCATGAGAAAAGGTGATCTTTTGATATGACCTCCAGCAGTTGACTCTATAACTTATCACGTCTTTTTTTATTTTTTAAAGCGTTATTGAGGTGTAGCTGATTTACAGTGTTGTGGTCATTTCTGCTCCACAACAAAGTGATGCGGTTGCGCACGGACACACATCCATTCTTTTTCAGGAGCTTTTCCCGCATAGATTATCACAGACTAGGGGGCAGAGTTCCCTGTGCTGTGCAGGCAGTCCACATACCACCGTTTGCATATGCTAATAACTTATCATTTCTTAAGGGCACATCATTAGGTAATGAAGAACAACGGTAAACGCTCTTCTCCCTTGCAGTACCGTAATCACCAAATACTTGTTTTGGTTACTCCCATTCTCGCCCAGCTACAATCTATCACCCACACAACATCCAGATTCATCTTTTAAGCTTAAGTGATATCGTGTCGCTCCTTACCTTTCTAAAGGACCTGTCTGTTTTCTCAGCTTATTTAGCAGAATTTTAAACTTCTTAACAAGGTCTATAACACCCTGCGTGATCCCTTCTGCCACATGGCCTCCTTGGGTCCCACAGGCAGACCTGGCTGTTTCTCACCCAGAATTGAGGATCTTGCTTATCTTCCTGCCTGAAGCTCAGACTACAGATAGGACCACCTCAGCTTTCAACACTCAGGTGAGAAATGCAGTCCTCAGGGAGAAGGTACCCTGCCATTGCACTTCTTACAATGTATCTGTTTTTATTTTAGTGTGTATCTTATGCATTCAAATCTAATATGTGATTCCTTTACTTACTTACTCACTGTCCTTGTTTCTTTAGTGAGCAGAAATCCTAATGATATCTCATGGGAAAATAATTTTCAAAGGACTACCTTATTGAAAACATCATTTTCATGGGAAGCACCTCACATTATTATGGGCAAGGATTCACCATAAATGTTGCATTAAATAATAAACGGATGTGGAAAAACAAAGATAATATAAACCTAATTCATTCAACAATAACGAAAGATAAAGATTTAGAGAATCTTCAGAGACACCCCTCTCATATCATCCCTGGATATATCATTTTTATATTTATATATCATTTTTATATTACATTCTTAACATCTTGTCTCTTGCATAAAGCAATACTACTATATTATTATCAATACATTATAAAATTTTATTATGAATTTTTAAAAATTCAAGTTTTATATGCTGACATTCCACTAAGAAAATACCCATGACTTAACAAATATGTTAAGACAAAGGTAAAAATAAATTTAAAAATTCTCTGCATTTTCTTCCATCATTTAATTTACCTTAGAAGTACAGACAGACCATTTTAAAAAATATTTAAACATCAAATTTAACTCTCAGCTTACAGAATAACTACCATTTGTTTAGGAATTCATGTAAATATTGAAAACACCCTAGTGCCCAAAATAAAGCAGGCTATCTATAAAGGTTTAATGAATGATTCAGTGAAAGGATGAATTAATGACCTTAATAAAAAAAGTCAAAACACCAAATTCATATGGAAAACACCTTATGCAAATATGGTTGTGCCACTATGTTAAAAAAACTAGACTCTAAGTTTTTCACAATATATATGCATGACAATTAATTCCCAGAAAGACACATTTTCAACCACTAACATGTAAACTACATTCTTTCAGGAAAAAAAAAAAATCAAAACAGGAGAATTGATGTGTATACTTCCTATCATCCTAATATGATTTTATTCTGTTCTATTTTTGCCCAATAACAAATTAGCCTGGGTAGTTATGAAAGCAAAGCTTCCACATCTGATTTAATTGTAGGTGTTAATAAGCTTGATTCTTCCTTTCGCACAGGGGAAAGTGAGAGGTTCTCTCCTGGGAATGCAGCTTTGGGGGTTGGGCCCTCCCTGCAGCGTGTTCAAAGGGACAGGAAGGTCGCAAAGACATCTGGAGTGAAGGTAGCACAGACCTGTTGAGGAAATTCTCCCAGCCAGCTTGAGAAGTGAATGCAATAAGTAGCTTGAGAAGTAGCTTGCAAACAGCAAGTGGAATGAAAAGTGGCTGATAGCCTTAAAGTATCCTCTGGGCTGACAGAGAAGGCTGTCAAAAGCAGGGCTCAAGGGACTTGTTGAGAATATCAAAGTAGGACTAGATCTCTTACTGTTAGACAATGTGACCTGTTACAAAAGGGATGCCCCGGCGGGTAGGAGGAATCACTTCTGGGAATCGCTGCTGCTTATCTAGTTGTTATATAACTGCAGGAATGTACTGGAAACCCACTATAGGCCAAACACTGTGTTAAACTATTGTAATTTGCAAATTAGGTCTTATGGCCCACATTTTATAAATGATTAAACTGAGGTGAAGAGAATTTAATGGAAGTAAGGCATCAAATAAAAGTCCTTATCTTCATACATTTTATCTGCGACATTGTCTCAGGCAACTTTGCACTTGGGCTCTATTAAGTCAGGGGAAATCAATGGTGGGTGGGTACGGGGGTGTGGGAAGCACTTCCTTCCCAAGTACTGCGACCCTCTCGCTCTGAATTCCTTTGTCTCTTCACTAGAGAGCTTCACTGGCAGGCAGAATTTTACATGCATGCTCACACACATCAGTCCACTGGACCTCTGATCAAGGGAAATTTTCCACAATCATTTCAACTGATCAACCACGGTTTGTCAGGTGTTTGTTGACCTTTGTTTTTTAAGTGCCCTGTGTTTATTCATATTCCTTTTGATGACATCTTACATTTTCACTGGAGAATTTTCCTTTCCTACTCTCATCCTAGAGACGTCAGTCAGGTGTCTGGAGTGGTGGCAAATGGGGGGGGCGGGCAACTGATCCAAGCCAGGTCAGTCAGAGCATTCCTCGAGAGATGTGTCCAGCAGAGGTATGGGGGAAGATTCTTCTACTGTGGAAGGTAAGCTGGTGGGATGTGGTCAGGGTGTTGGTGCTACCAGTTCCTTGAATGGAAAAAGCAGGTAGAAAAGCTGGAGTCTAGTGAATCACTCCTGTTCCTGATTTTAGCCATCCGTAAATCAACTCTATCCTTGGTATTTTGCTAAAATAAGCCCCAAATTTCCTTTTTGTGCTCGACTTGTTTGGATTGGTTTTCTGTCACTTGGCACCAAGTGGCTTTGCAAATATCTCAGGGAACCTGGAAAGCAACACAATACAGGAAATATCTAAGGGGGTATTTGGAAAATGATGCAGAATTCATGAGGGGGACCAGACATCTTTTCAGGTAGAGAGAAGAGCATGAGCTCTTCACGTTTAATATTTCATTGGCAAAAGGCATCCGGAAGAAGATGAAAGAATGCCAGGTGATTTAAACAGCTAAAGAACTTCAGCTAAAACCCTGGCATCTGTGTGACCCCTGCCCCCTGGTTTACTGCTTTGCCTTGACCCTTGGGGTTTCCTGAGAGGTCGCTAAACTTCTAACAGCCTGACTCAGGGCTCCTAGGCACTCCCAAACCCATTACACTTCCAAGGCAGTTTACCAAGCTCGTTATGTGAACCGTTGCCTCTTTCAGGTTGTTTCCGGTTCTTATCAATCTCTGACAAGCTCTGACCCCACACAGCGACGGGTGGTCTTGGTGGCCAGTCTTCCAGTTAGAAAAATTCCCCAGCCTCCATTCCTTTTTTCTACCAGACTATTTCAGGAATCCTAACATGTCTACCAAGAGACGGTCTTCTATCGTCTTTCCTTTGAGCAAGAGTTTCCCTTGGAGGTCTGGAGAGATTTATTCAGTTTATACATATTCATTCCTATTTCACTGAGGATATTTTAGGTACTAGAAAATATAACAGGGGGAAAAGGCAGAAATTCTTTAATTCCTTCTTGTTGAGGAAGAGAAACTATGGAACTTTCATTTTGTCGGGGAGAGAAACTATCAGAAGAAATAAATGGAATACATTTTTAATGGTGATAATTGCAAAGGCATAATTAAAGCAAGGGAAAGATGCTATGAGGTGCAATTTAATGAGGAATTAAGTGATTTCTGAGTACAGACCTGAAGATAAGAGGGGAAAAAAGCAGTTTCTGGGAGAAAAACTTTCCAGGCAGAGGATTCATCATTATTGAAAACAAAATTTGAGATTAATAAGAATCTTTCAGTGAGTTATTCATATAATGTAAGATGTCTTCTTCAAAAGACAGCTAAAACATCAGTGAAAGTTGATGCTTTGGGGACTCCAGATGTCAGAGAAGTGCCAGAAACATGATTCTTAAGAGAAAAGCAATTTAGGAAAAAATAATAGAATCTATTTCATCTCTCTATATTCCCACATTTGGGGCTTTCTCAAGTGTTTAAAGTGTATGAATCCATTTATTCAATAAATATTCATTGTTAGCTGTTCTAAGTATGAGACACTACTGGAAAAATGCAGATAAAGTCCTTCTTTCAAGGAGCTTACATTTTAGTAAAGGAAGTAAACACAGAAAAAGGCAGTAAGACAACAACACAGGGTAATAATCATTTAGTGAGCCCTTACAATGTGCCAAAAACTGTGCTTAGCACATTACATAAATTTGCTTTTTTTATATCATATTTTCATCTATATTACCATTTCTTCCCAAGTTCAAGATTTCCTGAGAACAGACTCTGAGACAAGTAACTGTAGACAATAGTATATTTGGGAAGTGATTCCCAGAAGCATAGCATTCTTAAAAAGTCTCAAAAGGCAAGTATGAGTCCTGGTCCATTTAAGTGTTACTGGTTTTATGATGTTGTCCACGTTTCTTAACCTCAAGTTCATGTTCTTCTCTTATCAAATGAGGGATAAGTACATCTATTTTTTTTTTGTTGTTTGTACTATAAAATACTTAGTCAAACATTACGTACATTACACACTTACTGTGTAATGACAATAATGAAGATCAACCTTATTGTCTTATTCACACTTCATGTTCCAGCTTACTGAAGGAGTCACAGTCACATGCACCCAAAATGCCATCTTGGCTGTGAGTTTTGATATTCATTTGGGATGCTCTTTATGAGATAATTGAAAAAATATGTATTTCTCTATGCCCCCAGTTTCTGGAAGAAAGATCCTAAAATCATTGTAAATTCCTAAGTGATAAGAGCATTCATAGTATCTTTTGTTCTAATGCAGGGCTCTGGGTGGACTCCTGCACTGCAGCTCCTTACTAGAAGGAGCAAGCCATGATAATAAACTTGGAATTTTTGCTCACCCCATCCACCATTCTCCAGAGAGAGGACTGGGGCTAGAAATGAAGTTAATGATTAATCATGCTTATGTAATAAAACCTTTACAAAATTCTCAAAAGTACAGGGGTTGGGGAGCTTCTAGGTTAATGAATGTATCCACATACCAGGAGGTTAATACATCCCAGCTCCACAGAAACAGAAGGTCCTGAACTCAAGACCCTTCCAGACTTTATTCTAGGCATCTTTTCATCTGGTTGTTCATCTGTATCCTTTATCATAGCCTTTAATAAACTGATAAATGTGGGTACATGTTTTCCTGAGTTCTATGAGCTGCTCTAAGAAATGAATCAAACGCAGGGAAGGGGTAGTAAGAGTGTCTGATTGATACCCATTCAATCAGAAGCACAGACGAAAACTTGTACTTGCAATGGGCATCTGCAGTAGGGTAGGACTGGTTCTGTGGAACTGAACCCTTCAAGTGTAGGATCTGATGCTCTCGCCAGGTGGATGGTGTCAGAATTCAGAATTAAACCATAGGACACCCTGCTGGTGTTGCAGTGGATTGCTTGGTAGGGGAAAAACCTCCACACGTCTTTTGTTGGACGTGTTTTGAGTGTGATAATAGGGTGAGAGTAAAGGATAATCACGGAAGATGGACTAGAGTTTTCCCTACACACCCTTCCTCCTTCGTGACGGCTTCTCAGCCATCTTTTAGGTTTTCACTTACATGCCACTCACTCTGGGATGTATCTGGGACCATTCTTCTCCCAGTGATGCAAGTTACATAATCCTTAGCATTCGCCAATAACGCAGGCCATGCAAAGTATCACTCTTTGGGACAACCGGCTGTTAGTGCTCTGACTGACCATTTTGACAGTGACTTGAAACCAGAAACTACATATGATTACTTATCCCCAGTTCTTCGTACACTCACTGACAAGTAGCAGAAATGTTTACGGAGTGCTGAAGGACAGCAGACTGTATGATGGAAAAGACCTATAGGGAGTGTTGAAAAAATGGATGGAAAAGTACTTGAGTATGCACGGAGAAGAAAATGAGTTATCCACATGAGCGACCACATGAACTGGAAGTCCCCCCCAACATTCATAATCCATGATTCCAGGCTAAAAGGAGCCTTGGGCATGGAAGAGCCCACGGGTGAAATAAAGAAAAAGAACAAGAAGTACTGACATAGGCTTGTAGGATATTCGCAGCTCTCAGTGTGAGAGGCAGATGAAGTAGGAGGCACAGGCAACGGTGAAGAAGGCTAGGAGGAGGATCATGGGAGGGCAGGGGGGTGAAAATCTGCAAGAGATACTGTGTAAATATAACGAATTCGGCAGTCTCATTGCATCTTAAAATATTAAAAAATACTTAAAAGTGTATTACAGCCTAGGTGGCACGATGTTACAAGTATGCCACAGTCTAGGTGATGTGATTCTGGTAAACCAAAGTGTACACTGTGTTTATGTGCTATAGACGTAGACATCAGATGGAAAGTGGAATTGCAAGGGTATCTAGAAATTTATTTTTGCCAATACAATTCTTAAGATGGAAACATAAAAGCAATGTATATTAATTTAATTTTCACCTTCTTTGCTTTTCATCATCTTTTTGTCTTTTCTAGGGCCGCACCCATGGCACATGGAGATTCCCAGGCCAAGGGTCCAATCAGAGCTGTAGCTGCAGGCCTACACCACAGCCACTGCAACATGGGATCCGAGCCGTGTCTTCAACCCACACCACAGCTCAGGCAACACCAGATCCCCAACCCACTGAGCAAGGCCAGGGATTGAACCTGCAACCTCGTGGTTCCTAGTCGGATTCGTTAACCACTGCGCCACGACGGGAACTCCTGCATCATTTCAGAAATGTTAATGTTCAGGATGATTCCATGAAGTTACCAAAAGAAGGAAGACAAATAAGAAATAAGAGTTTAGGAGTTAAATTTCCCATTAAGAACTGCTATCAATAGTATTAGCTGCTATACACTGAACACCAATTATATGCCACATACATGTGAAGAAATTTACACACATTATCTCATTTAATCTTCCCAGTAATCTTATAAGTGGGGTATATTATTTTTATTTTACAAATGAGGAAACTAGCATAGGGGATAATCAATATACTTGAGGTCATACAGAAAAAGATAAGACAGAAACAGGTTTCCAGTCCAGGTCTGATACCTTCAAAATGCATGGTTTTTAAGCACTATGCTATAGTGCCTTTTGAAAATTAATGAAATGATTCACTGCAAAATCGAACTGTTTATCTAGGTCAGGACTTTCTGTAGGCTGATGGCAGGGGAATTTACCTGGCCTGATTTGGCCAAACAATCTAAACACAGAAGATGTCTTCAATTATTTTTAGGAATAAAAACCATGGTGTTTACATTATTTATCATTTTTATTTATAACTCTTTTGTGGCCTAGGCATTTCAATTTACCTTGAAAATTTCCCCAGCTACTTTTCAAAATAAATCATGTGTACTCTCCTCATACTAATTCTCCAGAGTTCTTCACTCTGATGTTTTTAAATTCATATTTGCCTCTACCTATTTAACAACCCCTTCCAGACAGTGCCCACATCTAATTAACAAAGATTCTTTTCATCTATTTTTACCCCAAACTCAATTAACAATTCCAAGAGTGCGACTTACAGAAGTCTCACTACGCTAACACATAATTTGCTTCTACACGGATACTTATTCTAATTTAGCTGAATTCCATACTTAGATTACACTGAGGTTGCAACACGAAGAAACAAAGACAAGCAACTAGTAGGGATTTACAATTTACACTTAAGCAACTCTCTAGACACAATAGTTTGGATCTGTGTTATTATATATTAATTCAGGAACCCAAAAGATTGAGACACTTATTTAAGTAGAACTAAGGACACTAGGCCAACAGCAATTTCACTTCTCGGCTCTGGCTTTTGGATGTAAGATTTATAAGCATCAGTGAAGCATATTAAAACAAGTGTAAAGCAACTTCATGTGGTGTAATGCAGTTTGATCAGCTCACATGTAACATTCCTTTTTCAACATTTTTTTTCAGTGAGAGTGGATAGATTTTGAAAACTTGTGAAGTTGAGCTGATTCAAAGAATGATCAAATGTCGTGAGATGGGAATCAGAGGTTTGCATTTTGAGGATTCAGCTCTTATTAAGTTCAAAAAATAGTTATTTAATTAATGGTTTAATGAATGAATCTATTTATCCTAATGAAGGAACAAATAGCTTGAGGGTGAGAAGTACAGGTTCACTTGATGATTGTTCACAATTTTTACAACTTGGCTATCTTGATTCAGTCAATAATGTTTATTCAACGAATGAGAACATGCTCCATACCTTTATTTTTAACCTCCTGTGCTTGGGCTGACCAGCCTTTCCAGTTCCCATTAGATGAATTGATTGGGTGATACAATTTAAATGAACATCACCAGTTGTTTCTGGGGACACTTGGTTAAAATTATATGTGAACAGTACATGAATTTTGGCTATTTCCAAATTTTACATTTGAACTGATTTTGCCTATACCTAAAAACATAAAAATATCTTATTTGACAAGGACTCTAAATTTATTTAGTTTTTAATGGTGAAAAAATAGATGCAGACTATTGTCTTTGGAATGGATGAGCAATGAGATGCTGCTGTGTAACACTGGGAACTATGTCTAGTCACTTATGATGGCGCATGATAATGTGAGAAAAAAGAATGTATACATGTATGTGTACCTGGGTTACCATGCTGGACAGTATAAAAAAAAATGTCTTGGTGGAATAAAAAATGATTTGTAAATAATATTAAAGGGTTTTTTTTGTTGGTCTTTTTTTTTTTTTCAGGGCCGCACCCATGGCATATGGACTTTCCCAGGCTAGGGGTCGAACTGGAGCTACAGCTGCCAGCCTACACCACAGCCACACGGGATCTGAGTTGTGTGTGCGACCTACACCACAGCTCATGGCAACGCCAGATCGTTAACCCACTGAGCAAGGACAGGGATTGAACCTGCATCCTCATGGAGACTAGCCTGATTCGTTTCTGCTGCACCACAATGGGAACTCATACGATTTTTAGGTGTAAGATGATGGTAGCAGGAGTAAGAAAATTTCAAATGTTTGCTTAAACAGACTGATTTTTACAGTGGATGGTTATGGTTCTGACATTAACTACAGGATTCAACAATAATAATTTCAACAACAGCTATATTTTTAATACAGTTATTGATAAGTAATTCTAATACAAGTAACAATGTTACCAAACTATCTCTATTCTGTTGATCTAATTGGTATTTCAATCATTACCTCTTTCGCTACTTGGTCACTCCTTGTTTTCATATATTTCCACTATTCAAATAGTTCTTTAATATTTAAATGACAATAAAGTCAAATACACCTGGCATTTTCCTTAGAAGCATATAAATGACTTTAGAAAATACAAAACACATTAAATGGGACAGAATTAGCGGATATTGTTATGGCACAGTACTGCTATTGTCATAGATTAGAAGCCAAGAATAGCAGAAGATGAAGGAACAGTAATAAAAATCGCTAAGGACGCTGTCAGTGTGATAAAGTAGAATTAGTCCAGTGAGCAAAAGCAAAAACAAAGTCCTAAAGAGGTTTCCAAAAGTATCAGTTAAAGGAAATACTGAACAAATTTTATCTGTCACTGCAAGAAAGCAAGCCTCAGTTGAAAATATAAACACGCAAGTAAATAAATGAGAGATAGAAAATATTCATTGAGGTAAACAAATAACACTGAGCAGTGCCACACCACCACGTGTAAAACAACTGTAATGACTCAGTGCTGAGTGCTGAGGATGGTGGCAGCAAATCAGTTAAAGGTTTTAAATGTCATGGAAAAAATACATTATAATCTCCATCACCCAGGAAGATGCCATCCCTAATAACTTCTCCCTCCCCGAAGAAGCCAGCAGAATCCTATTTTAAAAAAACAAACGAGGTGTCTGTTTAACTAAAACAGAAGGCCATTAGATTAAGGTGGCTCTAATGCCATGGCGACCTCAGAGGCAAACCAAAACCTAAGCCTGTGACGGCTCAAGGTTACGAACCCAAAATGCCAGGGACAACCAATCACAGACAGATAACCAGGTTTTATGCTATAGCCAATCAAATAAATTCTTTGCTTAATGTCTGTGCTGTGTCTAAGGCCTTCTCCTGGCTCCTATACTCCTGAACACTTATGGCTTGGCATCGCTCATTTTGAGTGGATTTTATTTTCAAATAAACTCAAAATTTTTAACATGCCTCATTTCATCTTTTAACACTTATCTCACAATGAGAGGAGCCAAGGGGCTCACTAAAGGTATTGATTATGATGAAGTATTTCTTGCATAGAAGAAAGGCTTCCTTCTTCACGGTCCCCACAATCACTGCCACTTATTCTCTAAAGTCAGAAGCATCAAAATATGTCAATTTGGCTTGGGCTTCAGCTAAAGGCAGAGGGACCACTGAATGCAGTACTTACCCCTCCTTCTCCAAATAAATTAAAAAGCAAAGCAAAATGAAGAGACCACATTATGTTGAGAAGAGGGTCACAGCAACCTGTCCAATGGGTCCATACATGGTCAGTTTACAGAGTAGCAAGTAAGCTCTCTGACTATGAGCCTCTATCTTCAAAAGTCTCAATATTTATTTTTTATGAATTATGCTAAGACATGAAAAATGTTTCTTCTTTAGGTACTTTATATATACTAAGTAGCATTAAAATTCATCAAGCAAATACTGATTATTAAATTAATAAAGGTGAGTCTACATAAAATTAATCACATCTCTGTCGTGTGTTTATTCAAGTGTTGCCCATCTGCTCTTAGGAAATTTGGGATGTTTTAGAATGAACATTCTGTTTTAGTAATCCAAACATGTTATATTTAGATCAACAAATATTTGAATCTTTTAAAATACCACATTAAAATTCATCTTTGTGATCTGCGTACTAACCAGTCTTGGACCCTGCTTAATTTCCGTGATCAAACACGGTATCAGATACATTCTGGGGGTTGGGGAAGGGGAGACTGGGGAATTGTTGCTTGGTGGATATAAAGCTTGTTATGTGAGATGAATAAATTTTAGAAATTTGCTATGCGAACAGTGCCTGCAGTTAACGGTATGTATTATGCACTTTAAAATATGTTAGGAGGTGTTGAAATTGTTACGGCAGGCAGACAGTTAGGTGTGAGCAGAGAAGGGGTGCATGGGGCCAGGTGGCAGAAAACCATGCATCATGCGAACAGCAGGGTACAAAGAAAAGCAGGAACCTCCAGACTGTCAGGAAGCCACATATTTTGGGTTGATAAAGAAAGGAGGAAAAGGGCACAAATCTCCAGTGTCAGAATGTAACATGTTGCTCATTATGCCATTATATAATAAAATTATAATAAAATTAGCTATGCAGATAAGAAGTACCCATCATGCACTGATGTCATAACCCTTCCAATCAAAGTTAAATTAGGACCAAAAAAATCCCTTCTCCCTTTGGGACGGTAGAGACGGAATGAAAATTAAGGAAGGCAACCCTCAAATCCCACCTTTTCAGTGGATATTACACCCACGCAATTGGATGCCCCTTAAAACGGGGGTTCCAGAGAAACGCTGGGCAGCTGCTTGCCTCTCTGTCCACCTGTCTTTAAGGGGTATATATTTTTCACTTAAATAAATCCTCACTTTTCTTTCTCAATTTCCATCTCGTTTCTGAATTTCTTCTGCAACAAGAACCTAACCTTCGGGAAAGAAATAACTTTCTAGACCCAAGATGGAGCCATATCAGCAAACCAGAACTTAAGGAACTTCTGTGTCCCTATAAATGCTCTGCTTGACCAGAAAAGCAGTACGTCCAGTCAGCCAACTCCAAACGCCAAGCCAACTCTGAGCCTTGTCACCTCAAACACGGCGAACAATGTGGCTCCAGCCAATTAGATATTTTCTCTTTTTCTTTTCCTTTTCTTCATTCTTTATCTTATGAAACCTCCCTGCCTTCCACCCCATTTTGCAGTTCTCTGAAAAGACTGCCCACTTCATGAAGTGTTTAAAAAGTTGACTTGTATCAGCTAAGTTGTTCTCTTTAATAATTTCTCAGCGGATAATAGATCTCATCTAAGTGTTCTTAAGACAAAACAAAAATAAAAACAATAACAAACCAATAAAAGAATACAAGGACATTTTTGGAGGTAGGTTATTACTTTGATTGTGGTGATAATATGATGACCATACGCATATGTCCAAACTCACCAAAATGTACACTTTTAATAAGTGCATTTTTTTGTATATCAATTATACCTCAATAATACCTTAAAAAAATCAAAATGGCCAACAAGCATACGAAAAAAATTAATCTCTTTCGAGATGGATTATACTATCCATCAGCACCGTGAGATGTGACTTCCTCAGTCAAGCAGGACTGTAAGTATATAGTTGAGGTTTTGGGTTTTTTTTTTTTTTTTTTTTTTGCCTCCTGTCAAGACAGAAGTAACAAAATTATAGGCTGTATCTTGGAAAAATTCCTTTTAGCTCTGTTATGCTACAGAAAAGAGTCTTAAGGAAAAGAAAAGCATTTCCAAAGTGCCTGAGAAAATATGGAAGGCAGAAGCAATGTCTATTAGTCATTCTTGCATATAAAAAAGCAAGTGTGGGCAATAAAAAGGATTTATCCACTTAGTTTCTTCCTTAGAAATCACAAAAGAAGCACACTAAACCCATTATTCTGAACAATTCCTTTTAAAGTAATCAGTTTGCTTGGGTTCTAATGGCAATAATCTTGCGTTACATTCGTTTGCACACATCCCAGTTTTATTTATATGTGATGTTTATAAAATGCCAGAATGGGAAGGGACCAGATCTTATGTGGTCTTGACACATTCTTTTTTAGGTGAAGAAAATGAAGTTACAGAGAATGAATGATAAACGTCTTCCCAGCTTCAGTAAATTGCTTCCTCATCAGTCCCCTGTGGGACACAAGCCGCATCTCTCCAGATCCCAGGTCAGTCATCTTCCAAAGGAGCCGAACAGTAAAATGGCTAAAAGACCAACGCCAGCATCAGTGACAATACTGTTTACTGGAAGGTTCTTTGTGCCAAGCACAGGTTTAAGCACTCTGCAGGTATTAACTCATTTAAACCTCACCACAAACCGATGAGGTAAGTTCCACTAGAGCGGAGGTAACTGAGCAAAGGGGTCAGGGGGAAATTGCCTGTAGTCACAGAACTAGCAAAGGGCAGAACCACTTAGGGGGAAACTAAATTCCCTGGGGTGGAGCTAACAGCTCCTATTTGGAGTCTTACTCTTTTTCTCACCCTTCTTGCGCCCCCATCAGCCAGGGAAGAATATATTCCCAGCACCCAGCTGAATAGTCTACATAGGATAAGGGTTTTGTCCTTGCCACATTCTTTCCTCTTGACTCACTTCTAAGGGCCCCTTATGATCCACTTTTCATAGAACATTTTATATTTTCTGTCTCTTTCTTTCTATTGTGTGGTAATCTGAAGTTGATGGGGTCTAGGTTGTATATTTCTCTTCTATTTAGATCGAGGTCTTTATCAGTGGTTCATGATCCCTCATCCACGATGCTTCTTAAAAATGCAGATTCCATTTTAATGAGTCTGTATTTTCATATAGTCTTCAAAGTAACTGTTATATATGCTTTACTTTGAGGACGGATGCATGTGAAATCTTCAAGTACAGAGTTTTTTGTCTTTTGTTTTTCCTTTTTTATTGTTCTGTTGCAGGTAGAGGCAGCAGCCAAGTAAAAAGCTGCTGAAGGCTTGTGACAGGGTAAACCTATAGGACATGACCTATAAGTGATGATGCAGCCCAGGGGTCACCAATGATAGCCTTCATGATGCCTATTTTTGTCTAGCCTGAGAACCAAAAATGGTTTTCACATTCTTAAATGGTTGAAAAAAAACCTCAAAAGATGGATAATATTTGTGGTACATAAAAATTATAAGAAATTCAATGTCTAGAGTCCATAAACACATTTCTACTGGAACAGGACCAAGCTTGTTTGTATTGTCTGACTGCTTTTGCTCTATAACGGTAGAGCAGTTGTGATAAAGGATTTCTAGCCCATAAAGCCTAAAATATTTACTAGTGGCTCTTTAAAGAAAAGTCTGCTAAGCCCTGGAGGAGCGGCTCATGCCTGTCTCTTTATTTAAAAACTCTTCAAATGGATGCAGAGTCAGAATTGTAACTCCATGATATTTGGATCCATGCTCTCTATTCACTTTCACATATTACTCCTAATTTCATTTACACCAACAGAAATGTAGGATAAATTACCCCTGAAATGCAATGACTTGATGAAGTGGATATGATATTTATGTACTCTTTGTTGTTGTCTTCATGTCTAAGCAGGAATGTACTGGATGACACTGGTTAATATTACAAAAGTAAGAAAAAGAGAACACAGAAAAAAAACCTAAAAATATGTGGGGCTTTTATTTGAAATGCTTTTCATCCATACCTCTGTGTACCATGTTTTGTAGAATTTTTTCACCACCTAAAATTATTTTTTATGTTTTGTAGAATTTTTTCACCACCTAAAATTATTTTTTATTTTTTTTTTAATTTTTAATAGTTATTTATGTATTTGCTTTTTAGGGCACTGCCTGCAGCATATGGAAGTTCCCAGGCTAGAGGTTGAATCGGAGCTGCAGCGGTCAGCCTAAGCCACAGCCGCAGCAACGCAGGATCTAAGCTGTGTCTGCGACCTACATAATAGCTTACAGCAATGCCAGATCCCTGACACAGTGAACAAGGTCAGGGATCAAACCAGCATCCACTGAGCCACAATGGAAACTTCCGGAATTATTTTTAAATTCATAAATTTAACACGAACTCTTTGACGTCAGGGAGTTACTTTTGGTCAGAGGTATGTCCTCAAGTCCCAAAACACTGCTTCATGGCTGTCCAGTAGATTAAAGAGAGTACTAATTAAGAACATAAATTACGATGAATTCTGGCTCTACCCCTTTCCGACAAGGTGAACTTAGACAAGTTATTTACCTTCTTTGCACCTTAGTTTTCATTTCTATAAAAAAAGAGTGTCTGTAAAAGTCATGTAGTTTATAAATAGCAGATTAAAGAGTCAAACTTATGCCTGTCTGCTTCAAAGCCCATGATTTTTCTCTACTATAGCCACACTCTAGTTCTCAACTATTGGCTCAAATCAATCAAAATATATAAATTTTTAAAGTGTAAATAGCCAGGCCTCATGCTAACCATGAATCAGAATTTCCAGATATGTCTGTAGATTTCAAATGCTCTACAGGCGATGCTGATGTACAGCCAGGGCTGAGAACCAGTGCCCTGTGCTGGACCACGTCTCTACTTCTCCTCTCTGTGAGAGGCTTCTGTGTATCAGAAAGAATAATTCTTTAAAGAGGACATCAGTGGACTCTTCCTAATATGGAAATGCTAACTTATTTTCCTCTCTCAGTCCTTTTGCTTTCGATATAGCAGAAATGTCGGTGAGGATAGAAATCCATTCAAAACCTTGGGAAGAAAATAGTATATGCCTCTGGGAGTATAACCGGTGGGAAACAACCAAGATCCTAAGAAGAGGTTTTAGAACGATGGATATGTACACATGAACAGACTCAGCAAGAGAGCAGCTGCTCAATTATTTACTAGCTGTGTATTTCAGGCAAGTTACGTTAGGCTTAAAACCATGTTTTCTGTATCTTTAAAATAGTGACTGTACTTCCTGCCTTACAAGGGCAGTAGCAGGATCTCAATGAATTCTCACTGTTAATAAGAGCAAGGATCTCACACTACAGGGTTTCATAAACCTGAAGGCGAAGAGTGGTAAAGGACTGAAGCTGCCTGCAAGTGTGTGAAGAGCTCAGGAAAAACTCTCAAAGAATGAATGAGGTTCACAGGCTGGAGAATTGTCACAGTCCATTCTAGGAGGGTAATGCCTCCTGAAAACAATGGAAGTTTAGCATTTGGAACCCTCTCAGTCTCTACCCAGTGCCTGGCCCAGCCCACTGCCTCGAAACAGTAGGTGCCCCCCCAAATACTTCTGACACCATAATCTAACTGTATTGCAACTTTCTCTTTTTTAGAAAACTCTGTTTTCTCCCTTTTTTTCCACTCATGCTCTTCTCTCTTTCTCTCATTCTCACTCGCTCTCTCACTCTTGCTCTCACACTTATTATCTGATTTTATGAAACTTCCTCAAAACATATCCTGATGTCACTTAAAGGCTTTTTTTCTTTCTTAACTTCCAAATACATTATTTTCTGAGTGGAAAATAATGTACTTACATTATCAACATGTTATTAAATGAGGAGATATTATCAACAGTAAGGGTTTATTAAAAAAAAAAAAAACTTCAATTAGAATAGTTAAGAGGAGCTGTAGCTATTCAGGAAAGAATTTGTCTTGGCCTGAAGAGAGGTCAGCCACTTGCCTTAGGCTTTTAGGAGGCAGTCTGTGTCATACCCGATGGGAAAGTTTGTTTAGGATGAGGTCTGACTACAGTGGATCTTGGGAGGGGGCTGGTCACGCCTAACAGTCTTAAACTGGGGACTGGTTATGCCAGAAAGACCAACCATCTCATTCAGGATGTGTCTCAACCTGGATGCAGAGATCAACCACCTGGACAATCAGTCAGTCAATTACGCTTATGTAATAAAATTGTATAAGAATTCCCAAAGCTTGAGTGAGCTTCCCAGAGGAGAAATATCACACATCAGTTCTGGGAAGGTAAGAAATACATCCTGATGACAATGGAAGTTTAGCATTTGGAACTCAAGGCCTCTGCCCTATGTGGTTCTGGCCTTGGCTAATTTTGATCTGTATCGCTTCCCCGTCATCAGCCGTAACGCTGAATTTAATAGCTTTCAGTGAGTTCTGTGAGTCTTTCTAGGGAATCATTGAAATGAGAATGGGGAATTCCTGTTGTGGCTCAGTGGGTTACAAACCTGACTAGTGTCCATGAGGATGCGGGTTCAATCCCTGGCCCTGCTCAGTGGGTTAAGGATCAGTGTTGTCACGAGCTGTGGTGTAGGTCACAGATGCGGCTCAGATCGGGCATTGCTGTGGCTGTGATGTAGCTGACAGCTGCAGCTCTGATTCGACCCCTAGCCTGGATCCATCTGCCTCAGGTGCAGCCCTAAAAAGCAAAACAAAACCAAACCAAAAACAACAACAAAAAACAGAGAGAGAGAAAAAAAAATAGAAAATGAGAATTTGGGAACCCCGCAAACTTGGAGTTGGTGTCAGAAGCAATGCCAGTCTTGTGAAGGCCTGTGTCCCTGGACTTTGCAGTTTGACTAAACGCTGGCAGTGGTGTTATGGAGTGAGCATTCACATCTCCCCGAATTCCTCTCTTGAATTCTAACCCACAACGTGATGGTTGTAGGAGTTGAGGCCTTTGGGAGATGATTAGGTCATGAGGGTGGAGTCCACATTAGTGGGATTTGGCGCCCTTATAAAAGAGAGGCCAAAGGTCTCTCTCACTCATTCTGCCATGTGAAGATACAAGGAGAAGACACCATCCATGAACCAAGAAGAAAGTTCTCATCAGACACTAAATTTGCCAGTTCCTTGATCTCTGACTACCCAACCTCCAGAACTATGAGAGATAAATGTTGGTTTTTTGAGCCACCCAATCTATAGTATTTTGTTATAGCAGCCCCCCAAAAGACTAGGACAAATAAATAGTATATGCTAAATAACAGCTGATAATTTTGTGATTTTTCTGCTACCAAATTTTTAAAAAGTAAATTCATGAGCAGCCAAATTAGTAATCACACACACACACACACACACACACACACACACACACACACACAAAACATTAAAGCGATTTGTGCATCCTTTTGGTCCATACACTTCCTTATAATATCCCCACAGTTCACCTATTTGGAACTTCCAAATTCCTCAACATTTGAGATCCATTTTTCTTCCCTGCCAAAATGAAATGAGAAATAGAGGAGTGATGCAGAAATTCTCTGGTCTTTTTTTAGTAAAACTTGAGGTCTCCCATTTCCTACACTGAAAACATAGGGACCAATACAATGTTTGCATGCTATTGACTTTGGGACTTTAGGCAGAGTCATGGATACAAAATCTGCATCAAGGGAAAACGTTTAGATACACGATTTAAAATCCAATAATCAATTTTATCCAAACAGCTGCAAATGGCACCTACATATTTTTCTGTATCTTTTCTATAGAGTTAAATATTCAATTTCAATCCAATATTTGGCAGTTCAAAGACAGGCTAATTTAACAAATTGATTTGATGCATGTCAGTAATTAATGCCTGTTTTATTTCTGTCAATACAATGAAGTCGTGATCCTTGCAGTAAATCATAGAAATATAACAAATATAAAGATGTCATGATGAATTCATATGACAGATAAAAGGTAAACTGTTGAGTTAGAAACAGTTTTTGTACATAAAGAAATTCTGTTATTAAGAGAAAGGCCAGGCCGCCTTGTGGCTACTGTTAAATAATCAAAATTGGAGTCTGATATCTTGGCTTTGGATTTCTGCCAACTAGTAAGAACATGCAAAACAGTTCACTGAGTTCTTAAGGCCTCAGTTTCCTCATTTGCAAAATGCTAGTAATAATTACACTATTCTCACAGGTTAATTGTGATGACTGACTGAAAAGTTGTGTGTGTGTTGGGCTGTATGCATAATGCTTAGCATAGTGCCAGGCACACAATAACCTCCCTCTAAATTATAGATGCTATTATTTTTACAAACTGCATAAATGAGTGAATTGCAAAGTCTGTTATAAAATGCATGTCATGGAGTTCCCATCATGGCTCAGTGGTTAACAAATCCAACTAGGAACCATGAGGTTGCGGGTTCAATTCCTGGCCTTGCTCAGTGGGTTAAGGATCTGGCAGGAGCTGTGCTGTTGGTTGCAGACGCGGCTCGGATCCTGCGTTGCTGTGGCATAGGCTGGCAGCTCCAGCTCCAATTGGACCCCTAGCCTGGGAATCTCCATATGCTGCAGGTGCGGCCTTATTAAGCAAAAAAATAAATAAATAAATAAAAAATAAGATGCATGTCATGCTATAGAATCATCCCATGAATAAACAAGGTGTTTGTCTATCTGATAAAGGGAGATTTTTGTTCTGAGTGTAAAATAAACTACTGTTACTTTGTTTTATCACCAAGTTCAAATTGTCAACAAAGAGAGTCTTCATCCACTTAACAAAGAAGTAGCTGATATTCGCCTTTTGAATATAATCATAGCACTACAACTTCAGTACTTTCAGTTTGCAAATGCTTGCTTATATATTATTTTTTTAAGTATAAAGACTTTGAAAGACAGGCTGGTCCAAAATTTATTAATATTCCATTTCACAGATGATATAGCTGAGGTGTAAAGAGGTTAAATAAATTGCCCGGGGTTATCAAATCAGTAAGTGATAAAATCAACTCAACTGAAATCCTTTGGCTTGAATTGAACATCCATTTTTTATTTTTTACTTTGTACTTAACTCTCACTAAATTTCAGTTTTCCACTTTCATTTTTTAAAAGATAAGCAATCTTTCTCAAATTTTTAGCTTTAAAATTAATAAGAACACTCTAGTAAACACATGGATAAATTATGAGTCAATTTATGATGTTTATGATCAAAGTATTAATACCAAGCATGATTTGCTATGAACAGGAAGAGATAAAACAGTTCATAGTTGCCGTGTGCAAAGATAAAACAACCAAGTTTGCTATAACAAAAAAAAATAAATCTCATACTTTTGTCAAAGAAAAGATTGTAACCAAAACAGGAAAGAGAGTCTGAAAAAATTTGCAAGCAGACTTCAAATGTTTCATACACCACAGGAGAAAATTTTAAACTATATTTTATACAGTTGTTTCACGCAGGTCTTGGAAATACTAAAAACAGCGGAGGTAGCAAATAGCAATTTCTTTAGCTCTCTTATTGTTGGATTTTAACATAATGTAGACATCTTGATTTCTTTCTATTTGAGAATGATTCTTTTTTTACTGGAACAGTACAATTATCAGAACCAAAGATGCCATTTCCTATTGATGATAATAACTTGGGTAATTTACATTTTCTACACTTATCTTCATAATGCAGTGTCATAAAAGAACATCGAGAGGCATAATAAGGAATCGTAGGCCTTTGTGAACAACTATGGCTTTGACAATGTTGAAACGTTGAGTTTATCAATATAAAGCAAAAGAGCACATTCTTCAACTACAAATAAACTCTTCCATTAAATAAAATCAATTAAGAACTCCACAATTTTCTAGCTGAAAACAGTGTAATTCCAACAGGAAGAACTGGTTTCCAATATGCAGCTTTATTGGAAACTTGTAACAGTTTGCAAGCAAGCTAAAAACATCATGTCAGAATTTTTCATTGTCTTCAGGGGATACAGATTCGGAGGTGCAAGGATGCATTATCTTATGTAAACACTTGTCATGCTAACAATACTATTTTCTGGTAAATTTAGCCATAGTGACTTGCTTAAAATGCTAATAAAACACAAAGCTTATATTTGACTTTATGTTAGAATGGTAATTCAAAGTCAGTCATAAAATGTACTAATAGCGAAAATAGTTTCATGGATTTACTAATTCTGCAAATAAACTGATCAGTTGAATTAGGTATATGCTATACATAAACATAGGAAATTGGAAAGACGTTGTAAGATTAATTATTTTTATAAAGGCAGTGAGAGACATACTACATCTGCTTTTATCTCAGAACTAGGAAAGAGACAGAGTTAAAAGGACCAAATACTGAATTACGGACAAGGAGTCTACCAAGACAAGTAATTATCAGTTTTAGGATTGTGAAATAATTTAATTCAGGAACTTTTTCTGTGCTGTCTTTTTCTGCATCTGGAGTTTTCCACTCACAGATATGGCAGTTTTAATTTGAAGAGAAAAATTACTTGGTCATTTCATTAATTCTTCAAATAAGTGATCCTATAAATTTAGATGAGTATTGTTATAAGTTCCCCCAAGGCAAATTTTTCTAATAAGTAGGCTCAACAACTTTTCCACCTTCCACATGTTTTTTCTGGATCATTTTTAATATTAAATTTCTTTCTAACTATTTAAATATAACCAAGTTGCTCATGGATTTCAAAAGCTTCCTGATTTTTACTCCTGTCAGGTTTTAGGGAAACATTTTACCTCTGGACCAAAGTCATCTGAAACAACTTTAGTTTCGTATTCGTATCTCTTCCTTTCAAATTATGATGAATAACACAACTTCATAGATTTAGATAGGAAATACCTCGGCGAATCCATGTTGTTTTAGTTCATAAGTACTGTGGAGACTAGCTTTATTTACTTTGCCAGGATAAACTGATGAGAACTTTCTCTGGGTTTACCATCCCACAATAAAATGTCCTTACTAGTCTTATTGGCTCTTTGGCATATTCTACATTATCATATGCTCAGTCTCCTTAAACTCATAAAAAGCAACTCAGTTTCTACCTCCCTTCTCAGATAACCCTTGTTTCCTTGGGAAGACTCTCTGATAAAATTCCTATGTCTTCTTTTCTCTCCAAATCAAAATCTGCATTCATCTCTACACATTCTCTTCTCCTCCCTGCATTTCTCAGTGGAAGAACTTCTCTTACTATTGAAGTTTGGTTGATCATCAAACCACGCTTATCCACTTCTGTGTTGCCCATCAATAGAAAGGATTCTTTCTCCAAGGGAACCCTCCTGCACTGTTGGTGGGAATGTAAGCTAGTATAACCACTACGGAAAACAGTATGCAGGTACATTAAAACACTAAATATACAATTGCCATAAGATCCAGCAATTCCACTCCCGGGCATCTATTCAGAGAAAACCATGATTCAAAAAGAAACATGCACCCCAATGAACATCACAGCACCAGTTACAATAGCCAAGACCTGGAAGAAACCTTACTGTACATCAACAGAGGACTGGATAAAGAAGATGTGTTACATATGTACAATGGAATTCTAGTCAGCCATAAAAAATAACAAAATAGTACCATTTGCAGCAACTTGGATGGAGCTAGAAATTATCATACTAAGTGAAATAAGCCAGACAGAGAAGACAAATATATGAGAATACGTGGAATATAACAAAAAATGATACAAAAGAATTTACAAAACAGAAACAAACTCAAATAGTTTGAAACCAAATTTATGGTTACCAAAGGGGAAACGTGGGGTGGGAGGGATAAATCAGTGTGTGGAATACACATACTACTGTATATAAAAAAGACAGGTAACAAGGAAGTACTGTATAGCACAGGATAAACTACTCAATACTGTGTAATACCTTATATGGGAAAGGAACCTCGAAAAGAAAAAAATATATATATTTATTATAATAGTATATATATAATTGATTTACTTTGCTGTACACCTAAAACTAACATGACTTTCTAAGTCAATTATATTCCAATAAAATTTATCTAAAAAATAATAACCGCTTCTCCTTTGTTTCTTCTTTCTTTGCATTGCCTGTAAGCATTTTCCGTAAGCTGATTCTCAACATCACCTATTTACTTAGCTATTACCCTCCTCTCTCCTTCACTGCTGAACTTTCCAAACGAGTTTTACTGTCTCACAGTTTTTGACTCACTCGAGTCTCACATCGCATCTCTCCTTGCTCCTTCCCAGCCTCTTGATTTGATTTTTCAGGTGTGGGTTCCTATATTTATTTACCTTTCCACTTTCCAGTCATTTCCATGGATTCAACAGGGTGCTGGTTCTTAACTTAACTCAAAGGATGATAAAGATACTTAAACGCATAATGTATTTAAGTCAATGGCCATGTTCCATTGCCCTATAAACCTTGCAAATGTGCATCCGCTGCCTCTAGCTCCGCTCATCATCCTGATCCAATATTCTTCTGAATGTGAATGATACCTAGTTTGCCCATAAAGTTCTTTCATTTTCCTTAGGAAACTGGACTTCAGGATAAGGCCAGTTATAGATTTTCCTTAAGAAAATTCCAATTGAAAGCTGATAAATTCAGTGGATGGAATAAAAAAAGAAGTAGAATGAAAGCAACATAAAAAATATAGTTCTGTCTATAACTAAATGTGCCAGTTCCTTTTATATATAATACAATCATGTAGAAAAGATTTAAAAATAAGCACACCTGTGTATTCATTGAAAATTAGTCTGTGGATTGAATTTTTACTGTAGTTACTGAATAATCCATTCATTCTGGTTTAATTAAATTATTTTAAAAGTATACGGGCTTCAGCTAAAGGAGAACACATTATTAAAATGTAATCTATTTCTTTTTGCACTTCCTTTTATTGTACTTTTTTTTAGCCTTCCAATTTTAAGCAGTAACAAAAATACTCTGCAAGAAATAAAGACTTGATTGTATTTTCTCTCTCCAAACAATCTGAACTCACTTTTCTGGACAAACGGCCTGGAAAATGTATTCAATGTTAATAATACAATCTGTCCTTGCAGTGTTATTCAAAGAGGCATAAAATGACAGCAAATTTGCATTATGTATATATATTTATTTATAATATTGTTTTGAGTCTGTCATTTATATCTATATTTTCCATCACTAAAAGAATATAAGAAATGCCAGGCTGAGTAATACCTCAGTTCTACATAGTTCTGTAGTTTTCAACACTTGTTTCTTTCAAGAAACAGTAGTTATTTTTACAAGTCTGAACTGCAAACACAGTACCTTGACTATGATACATATTTTTTTACCTTTAACTTTTGTACACTGGTCTGCAAAATTAAAACACTGATTATATCTTTCCCTTTTCAAAGCTCTGCTGACTCAATTGTGTACAGGACGAAGCCCAGGCTCTGGCCATCCCTAACTCAACTCTTTCTCTGCAGACTTATTCTAATCTCTGCTACTGCCTGCTTCCCTTTTCTTCCTCCAAATTCATCTGATAAGCTCTCTGTAATCACCCCTCAAATTCTCGGTAATTTTTTTCTCCAGGAAGATTTAAAACTTTTTCCAGATTTAATCAGATATAATTGACAAATAACATGTAAGTTTAAGGTATCTAATGTGAATATTACATATATGTATATATCATGAAATGATTACCACAATATGGTTGGCTAACATTATCTATTCCCTCCCATAGTCACTGTGTGTGTGTGTGTGTGTGTGTGTGTGTGTGTGTGTGTGTGTGATGCGAACATTTGTGACCTGCTCCCTCAGTAAATTTCCAGAATACCATATAGTGTTGGAGTTCCCTTAGTGGTGCAGTGGTTAATGAATCCGACTAGGAACCACGAGGTTGCGGGTTCGATCCCTGCCCTTGCTCAGTGGGTTAAGGATCCGGCGTTGCCCTGAGCTGTGGTGTAGGTTGCAGACACGGCTCAGATCCCGCGTTGCTGTGGCTGTGGTGTAGGCTGGCGGCTACAGCTCCGATTCCACCCCTAGCCTGGGAACCTCCATATGCTGTGGGAAATGGCCCAAGAAAAGGCAAAAAAAAAAAAAGACAAAAGAACACCATGCAGTTTGACTCTAGTCTCCATACTGTACATCGGATCCCCTAGTCTTACTCATTTTATAGCGGAGAGGTTACATCCTTTGACTGTCATCTCCCATGTTCTCCAATACCCCGGCTCTGGATACCACCAAAATCTACTCTGTTGCCGTGTACAGACATTTTTAGATTCTGTGTGTAAATGAGATCTGGCAGCATTTGTCTTTCTCCGTCTAATGGACCTTGAAGGCATCACTTGGCATGATGCCTTCAAGGTCCATTGTCATCCGTGCTGTTAGGGCAGGATTTCTCTAGGAAACTTTGTGTCATACCACCTGCTTTTCCCCAGTCACATCCACATGACTGATTACTCTGCTGTGACACTACTAAAGCTTGGACTTTCATTTTCACTTTTGTCTTCTTGTATTATAATTACATTTTTATTGTGGTAAAATGGATATAACATAAAATTTACCATTTTCACCATTTTAAAGTGTACAGTTAAGTGGCAATGAGTACCTTCACGTGGTTATGCAACCATCACCACCACTGAGCTTCAGGAAGTTTTCACCTTCCTAAACTGAAACTCATGATCCATTAAATAATAACTCCTCCTATAGTTACTTTTTGCTACGTCTATCTCCCATAACAGACTTGTGAGAAGAATCGTTGCTTTATTAATATCCGAGTTAATCGGTATTTTCACATCTAGTACTTAACACAATGACTGGCAAAGAGAAAATGCTCAATAACTCTTGGTTGAATTGATGTATCATGACCAAAATCACCTATCCAGTTGTTATGTCAGTTAGCTAGATCAGATTGTCAGCTTTCCAGCTCTATTTCAGCCTAACCATACAGTTTACAAAAACAAAAAACAAAACAAAACAAAAAAAAGAACATCATTTCCGAGGTTTTCACTTTACCAGAACAAAAAAACAAAACACTATAAAACAAAAGTAACATAAAACCGTACCTTCAGTGTGTTCTCATTTCAGAAAGTGTAAATTCCAAATTCTGAGCATGACATTCAGGGTGCTTTGGCTTCTGAGTCCTATCAACCTCTCTACCCTCCTCTTCCACATCTTTTCACACCCTGATTTTTACCAACACGACCTCATTCATTATTCTCAAAACAGGCAATTTCAGGTTTTCCTAACCATACCGTTTGCTCAGCCTGAAATGTTTCTCCACAGTTTGGAAGCCAAATCGTAGTTTTTCTTCAACGCTGAAACCCTTCTCTGATCCTTTGGTTCAGAATGGATAACCCTTCTCCTCTCAGCTCTTTCACACTTTGTTTAGGTCTCTATTTAGTTTTATATTAAATTACATATGACTTACATGTTTATATGTTTGTCTCTGTCACTGGAGGGCAAATTATATAAACATTTGCATTATATTTCACTTATCTTTTATTTTTTCCTATTTCTTCCTGTCAGAGACTCACATAATGTTCTGCACGTAGTAGTTGCTCAATAATTATATTTTGAAAGAACAAACCTCTTAATTTAATACATATGTATTGCTGATTATTGAGCATGCCTAAATTTTTCAAACTATCTATTAAGGGAATAGCCAACAATGTGAAAACACAGGGTAGAGTGAACGCTACATGATGCAACCTGACAACTATGTATTGATCACAAGTTTCCTATCACTGTACTGAGTGAAATAAATACAAATGAACAAGACATAGCCCACTTTCTCAGGAATCTACTACCTAGGCTTACACAGGTATATAATTAATTCTAACACTTGTTGAACAGTCAAAATAAATGCTGAAGCAATGAGATTAAGCAACTTAAACTAAGAAGCAGTGACTATTGGCAAGAAACCATAAACGATTTCATTAAAAAGGTGATGTATGAACTTGAATTTAAATGGGGAAGTATGACGTTTAATGGGTGTGGAGGCATTCCAAGAGAGACATTAGCATAAGCAAGGTTTAGAGTCAGGAGAAATGCTGGCTGCTGTCGAAAACAATGAATACTATAATTTAGCAAGACCTTAGAATGACTACTCAGAGCAGTAGTGGTAATGGGAGTTAAAGGTGATTTTTAGATTGGGACCGCTCAATAGTATATGACAATAGACACCATTATATTATTAATATATATAAATTATATCATAATGTTAGTAGTATATTAATATAGTATATAATATACATATCAGAAAATATCATGAAAATAATCTGTAGGATTGGAGCTTTGCTTAGCAGGTAACCTTGAAGAATTATACAGCTGAAGCCTACCACAATATCCCAGTTGAGAATAATGAAGATCAGAACTATGGTGGTATTACGGTATGTAGAAAAAGATGAGAGTAAACGGATGTAAGGTAGCCTATGGACATAGCTAAATGTATAGATTGGAACCGTATGAATGCATAGGGTTAAGCTGAGTTAAAAGATAACCATAGTTTCAAGTAGGAGAGAATAGCGGTACATTCATTAGGAGAAATAACCTCTCTGGGCTCACTTCTGAAATAACCGTATTATCTAACTTCCAGCATTACTCTGCTTATACATGTGTATTTAGCCTAGAGATTTAAAGCACTCAGTAAATATGAGCTATTGTTATTATTAATTTACCAATAGAATAATCTAATATGAAAAATGTCATCTGATTCTAAAATATCTTTGATTTCTTTATAAGATGCATTGAAATGCATTAAAAATCAAACACTATAGAAATATATAGTATATATACTTGTAGACACCAAAGAAAACTAATAAAAACAGTTCCTTATTTACATTTAAAATTTTTTTCCTAGTCCCATAATAATGTATTATTAATTATATTTGTGCAAAACTAGGAGCATTCTATGCAACTTCCTTTTTGTACAGTACAATATATTAGACTATTTTCAGAACAGAAGAGAGAGTTATCTTATATTCTTTTTAACAAGACTGCTTATTTCAGGGCACGAATGTACTATAGAGAACCTAAGTGGACACTCGGGAAATCTAGGCAGCAATCCAAGCCCATCAACACATACGGTGCCTTTGTGCAAACTAGAAAAATCGTCCCGATAGGTGGTCCCAATCTTCATTATCAAACCCTAAGCTGAAATTTAGTCCTCGATTAACCCCTGCTGGACACCCGTGTCAGAGAGCAGTCTATATAGTCATTGGCAAAGCCCTGTGGACGTGCCGAACCAAGGTTTAAAATCTTTTGTGACGCTCAGAAAAGAGCATGAACCTTGAGCTACAGCTGTAGTTTCTTTTTCACAGAAGTCATGGTTGAACCTTTGGATGATGAGATATGGACGAAGTCTCCAGGAGAAAGATTTTAAAAAGAAAAGTGTTAAAGAGTGAAAACTCTGAAACTTTCTCTGAGACTAGAACGAGGGGAGAGGGAGAGAGAGAAAAAGAGGGAGACAAAAAGAAAACATGACACAGATGATAGAATAAACGCTATCAAATAATACAGTGGTGATAGAATTAACTCTGCTGGATCTTTTCACTCTATATATGCGTGCGTGTGTGTGTAAATCTGCATGTACATATGAATACATCAAGGTATTACTTGCAGTCTGAACCCCTGCTTTCTGATTATTCCTTTTTAAGTTTCAGAACTGAAATAATTCAGAAAAATGTTTCAATAGATTTCTTGCTCTCTTGAACTGTCGTATCACCACTGGAAATTCAAGAATTTAACAGATTCTGATAATGCGGTATTCTCACTCTCCAAGCTCACTATATGACTTTAGGAAACAGATTTGAATTATAAGGGATACTTATAAATATATTTTAATTTTAATTTAAAATCTGAAGCATGAAATGTTATTTCCCCCAACCCCATTTTCATGTACCTATAGGCAGGACTTTTGTTCTGGACCTGATTCTTTTGTCTATGTCTCTCTCTATATATTTTTGGGGGGGTTCTCTTAAGAATATGCTCTTAAATAGTTCTCATTTTTTTTTCTCTAAAAACTTGTTATCTAAAACATTTTCTTTATTTACTTCTTCTAATATCCACACTTTGGTTCCCCTTTCTAAAGCTGCCAATACTATGAAGTTTTCTAAACTTATTTTGTCAGGTTTCTAAATTATGTATTGTTATCACCAATACATGATGACTTAAAGAGATTTCTTGTAACAATTGCTATTATTACACAGACTCAAGAACTCAAATTGCAGTCTCTTCTGAACTTTTTTTCAGTATTCACTTTGAAATATATATTTCATTATGAAGTAAAAGTTGCCTCTGTACTCTCTTTAAAAATATTACTGATTATATAGAAATAATTTATGATTAGAAAACTAAGGTAATTTTGTCTTAAATTTTTTGCTGTATTTTGACTTTATCAATAGGAATTCAGATTAAGCCACATGGAAATTAATTATAATCAACAGCAATAAAATAAAGTTAATATACAATCACTTTTCTCTTATGTAATGATGTCAAATAAAAGCATCAGGAAGGCTGCAGTAGTTGTAGTCATGTTAATGATTTAAAATTTATTTACTATTTATACAAGCAATCAAACATGTCATACTGATTACAAGAGACTACAAGAGTATTTGAGGGCTAAACTATATTAAAAACTACAGTCAAAAATCTTCACTTTTGTTCTCAAGCTTTTTTTTCCATTTTACGTGTAATTAAAGTATTTGGTTGCCATTTCTGGAGCCAATGTTCAGAGCCTCACTAGAATTTATGGAATATTTTTATTTCAACACTTCAGCCAATGAGTCTCACTGACACCTTTGTTCTTGACCAACAGAAACTGTGTATTAAACAAGGTTTTCCTACCAGTGGTCACCAAACCTTTTGATTATTTACCCTACAAATAAAATGTTTTTGAAGGAGGCCCCCAAAATAAATGTAAACATACATGAACATCCAAATTAACTGTCATAAAACATAAAATGAATAAGTGTTGAAAGTTTTCTTCCTGAAAACTCCAGGAATAAGTACATCTACTGTGTAATTGAAATATTCTCTTTCAGAAAAGGACTGAGTCCTTTTTGTCATTACCCGTTATCTCACAGGTTCTTTTCTTCTACGATGACTGAGATGTCTTGATTCCTTATCTCCTTCTTTAATTTGTTTTTTGAGTTCTTTCTGAATTTAAACCATCCAGTTTGCTAAACTGACCTGGCTACTGGCTACCAAAGGGCTTTCTTTCTTTTTTTCCTTTTTTTTTTTTGCTTTGAGGGTCACGCCTGCGGCATACGGAGGTTCCCAAGCTAGGGGTCAAGTTGGAGTTGTAGCCGCTGGCCTACACCACAGCCACATAACGCAGGATCCGAGGCAGGTCAGCAGCCTACATCACAGCTCAGAGCAATGCCAGATCCTTAACCCACTAAGCAAGGCCAAGGATCAAACCTGCGTCCTCTTGGATGCTAGTCAGGTTCGTTAACCACTGAGCCACGAAAGGAACTCCCTCTCCTCCTTTTTTTAAAAACTGTTATGCCACCATTTATATTTTTACCACTGCTAGCCTTTAATTCACATGGAACGCATCATTCCTCTATTTAAAAGTCCATTGTTTCTGAAGCTTAAGTTGTTAAACCTGGAACAAACAAAAGCCTATATAAATTCATTCCATTAGCCTAACTTATTTTGAAAATTAAGACTTTCAGCAGGGTTGAAAATGTCTATTTGCTTCTGTGTAAAATGTAAATGTGAATATGATTTTGTTAAGAATTCCTTAAGACCTATAAATACTGAAATTAGCCTCCCACATCCTTAATTATTTAAAAGTAGGACAATTTTGCCAAGTAGTTTCAGTACATCCTCCACTAATAATATCTGTATTTACATTCCTGAAATAAACTTCTGCAAAAAAAGGTAACTCTGTAAATAATTGTCAGAGAGTGGGGGAGAGAGAGACACAGAGAGAGATGGGGCTATTTTAGTGGCCTACACACATTATTTGAGATGTATGTATGTATGTATGTATGTATGTATGTAAGTACCTATCTGTCTATTATCTATATCTTGTCTAATGACCCAAGTTCATTTGTAGATAAATAAAACCTTAGCAAAGCTTCTAAAGAAGAAACAATTCTTTAGATCTTTTTTGATGATTATAAAATGCTGTCTGAGAGTCATGAATAAGAGCAAAAAGTGGACTCAATGCTGCCACTAAACATGGGCATGACGCTTCATTTGTGACATTTTCTAAATTGAACAGATATCTGATATAGTTTCCAGTTTTGGAGTGGTGTTTTACTCCTCAAAAGGACTGGCATTCTGATTTCAGTCTCTAAATCCCCATCTCACTACTCTCACCTCACTAGCTCTTGATGATTTTCCTTTTATCTCTTAGTGACAGATCTGCATCACCAGAAGTCAGAAAACAGGACTCTGGCAACTGGTTTCCATAGGCCTTGTTCAGTGGCATAGGCAGAATGTAGGTTACTTTTGGTGACAGTTTTAATAAAAGTGACATGAAACACAAGGGATATAATGTTAGCGAGATTGCACCTCAAAAGAGGAGAAAGTTTGGTGTGTTACCTCCTGATTAGCAGCAGCTAGTTCTTCTTCCAGGGCAGAGACTCTTTCTAAAGAAACCCTCAGTCGCTCCCTTACCTAGAAGAAAAACCAAAATACGTGCAGTAATGTACATCCCATACATATTAAACTGTGCTGAATCCATTAACATTATCAGAGACAGTTGCATTTGGCAAATTACGAAAGTATCTGCAGACTTAAGTGGGTAGGAATGCTATGACTACATTGTCACCTCACAGTATGAATGTATCAGGGGATTTTCTCGTAAGCAAATCCTTCTAGGTTTTTAATGCAGAGGTTCCAGTGGGGCTGATTCTCAATCCTTCTTGTTCTGAATTCTGATTTAGAGTAAGTGGAGGCAAAGTTCAAAAATGTCTTAGGAATTCATCTGAAAAATACTTACTGCTTAAGCATAAAAGATAGGCAAAAACGTTCTAATTCTTTAAAATAATAAGTTTTCCTTTGATCATTAATACCTCATTTCAAAAATGATTTGTCTCAAAGCAAAGGATTCTTAGAATCTGAAAAATGTTGTCCCTTGCGCACCAGTGTGTTAGCTAGAGGTCTACACTGTAACTGAGGGATCGGAAAGTATATAATCACTCCCGAATTCCCAAGTCCTTTTTAGATACCAAAGGTTAAACCGCTATATTTTATAGAGCCAAAGACTGCACATTCAGTTCATGACTGCCAAACGTGTCATGTACAAACCAAAATGAGAGAAGTGTTACTTTGATCCTTCCTTTCTTAGAACCTCCAAAATTGTCTTAGTTATATGTTCAGATCAATAGATATGCTCCATATTAAATTTGTCAAAAGTAGAAAAGCTCAGAGAAAAAAATTGGGGTAAATTAAAATAATAGACTACAGCAGTTGAACTTTTCTCAAAAAATCACAAAATTTATAGCTTCAATTTAAGACGGAATTCATGGTGTGTTTTATTTATGAATTAATATGGATTTTCATGGGAATATTTTTATAATATGCATTTTAATATATAATCATATAAGTTGTTAGAGTGAACCTTGTATTAATTCATTAATGGTATATTTTAATTAATGGACTTCTTGTTTTTTAGTAAAATTTAACTGGGAATATGAGTTTACACAAAATAGCTAAAAACCTAGATCCATAATAATTTTAAAGTTGAAGTTATGACATTATTTTCTAGGACAAACAAAGTAGTGTCCTATGAATCAATCTTTAATTAAAAATTTTTAAAAATTTCAATTACTTTAGTACAGCATAATGGTAAAAAATATATTTAGGTGAGCTGGTGCACTTGACTCCTGAAATACATCTTGAATAAGAAAAAATAAACTCCAGAGTAGAGTTTTAATTTACTTGTATTTAGTTCTGCTCAAATTCTCTGAAAATTAATGACATAATTTTCATAATTTACATACATGACATTTGATATCAAAGATAATCACACACGATTCTTCTTGATATTTAAGTACCCCAGATAGGCTGCCAGGTACCAGTGCTGTTAGACAAAAATCCAATTGTTCATTACAAATGCATAAATTAATGCTGATTAATAGCTGAACAAGAACTGCTTAGGAGGAAATCCTTGCTGGTGTGACTTGGGGAATACTTTTTTATGAGTGCTTGGACAGATGCAAACAAAGCGAACATCCCAAAGGCACGAAAATGAGGAAGATTGCTGATATATGGAATGCAGGTATCAACAAAGATCTCAGTAGATATGCTTAATATTTAACAGGAATTATTGTAAAGTTTTATGCCCACTTCCTATAATGCCAGCTATAAAATATGGGTCTTCTGATAAAAATCTTAGAATGATAGTTGATGAGAAAAGCAATATTAAACAATCTAAAGAGAAATCAATCCCAGTATACACAACTCTAATCAGATCACATTCCTACTGCAGTGAAGAGGTCAAGGTATATTTAAAAGACATACTGATATACTGGAATGTTTCTGAAAGAGTCATTCGAGCAATGTACAGAATAGTTAAAACTAGGCTATATTGTAGGCTGAATGTCTTCCTTTCTTTGCCAAACCGAAAATCACAGAAACTGTTCAAATTGTTATGTATTTAACACGAGTGTATATTCTTGTTAAATTAATCCTTCAAGTTTTTACTAGCATGCTTTTCAAATATGAAAAATTATCCCTCAATAAATTTATAATAGCATTTACAACTTGAAATTGTTTTACGCACAAAGTAATGAACCTGAAACACTCTTCATAAGAAAATAAAAACAATTCTGGAGTATATTTTGATTTCATGTTATAAATATAAAAACTGAGGCTGCAAATATCAATTCATTTATGATACCAATGTTTTATTCACATTTATATGAGAATGAAGTATTCTCTTTGTATTTAATTCTTGGTTAGGACTTAGATGAACGAAACATATTTGCTTCACTTTGCATTAATCTCTGCTAAACTTGATAAGGAAAAAAAGAGAGGATCCAAAGGAGTAACCTTACTAGGCTATTAAAATATCCTAACATTCTACCTTGTCGACATAGGTGGAATTCCATTGGTAGGAAAAAAGTAATATTTCTGATCAGACTTGTAGAGTTTTGCTCTACTCTGAGCATAGCACCAGCAGAATGCCCTAACACCCTCATTTTTTTGTTATTGTTGAATTTGGTGTTCTTTAAAGCTGTCTAGACATGATTAATATGCCATAAAATTATAGTTTTAATTTTCCCTTAAATATAAGTACAGAGTTGATAGCTTTAGCTCTAGACATTATTTTTCAAAATTTTTACTATTTAATTACATTCAATTAATCTGCTGTCCACATAGTCTTTAAGCTAAGATATACTGATTGCTTATTTATAGTGATATAACTCCACAAGTATATTTAGGTACATGTAAAATTTTTGATTTCTAATTTCATATGTTACATTTATTCTCTTCATAGTGGCATGAAAAAATAAAGAGAAGTTTTTTTCCCCCAACAAATAATGTTACAAGGATCAAAAGAAGTCCCTAAGAATGCCAAATATGTTGCAGGATAAAGAGGGATTTTGGTGGAAGATGCACACATTTCAAATTAAAATTAATGATTTGTGGGGTTTTATTTTGCATTTATCAATCCTGTGACAGAAAATATCGTGAAGCAATCTAAGATGACACATTCCAATCCAATTTTGGTGTGGTGACATTAGATCACAGAAATATATGTGAAGTGTACATATCTGTAACAAAGTTTTTGGTTACATTTCCCATGCATATACAATAAATCTTTTAAAAAAAATACTCAGTGATATCTAAATGATTGCAAAACACATGTATACTTCTAATCTCCTCCAGCTCACAGAATTGATAAACATACAGGAGAAGCATGTCAAAAATAATTGCTAGTCTTAGCTAATTGTGTAAATTCCACCTTATTCAGTGGCTATGTAAGTAATGACATCCATAATGAAGACTGCTAGTCATTGTAATTGTTCCCAGCTATGCTCGGTCTTTTGTATTTTATTTAGCTCCTCATGTGTTCTAAACCTTCTGGGGTAAGGTTGGTAGTTTCTTATTCTCAATATGATTAATTCCATCTTCTTCTGATTTTCCATATACGTTTTAACATAATATTCATGGTACTTAAAGTAGAATATTGTAATTACTTGTTTATATGTCTGTCTCCTCACTCTCCTGATCTCTACAAGAAGCTGTGAGCTATTCTTAGTTAAGGGACTTGTTTATGAAGCTCTTAGACACAAATTAACTCCTCAATAACTGAATGAAATGCTAATTTAAATAAGCATGTGGATCACGAGTGATACCAACAGCTTTAGTTTTGAAATTTTTGTCAAGTGCTAAAATTTATTGATACTAATAATAACATTCATTAATTTTTACTAAGCATTTGCCATATGGTAAGGACTGGCTAGGAGCTTTGCACATCAGACAACTTTATAAGGTAGGTATTACTATTCTCCTCATTCAAAAGAAGAGGAAACAGAGAAATTAAGGTACTTGTCTGGATCTGTCTAATTCCAGAGCCCAAGTTCATAATAGTTTTCCTGCAGTACTACTCAGTAGATAATCAGTTCAGTTGCCCCTGAACTCACCAATGCACAGGGCACTTCTGGTGTGTTACTAAGCCCTATTACAGTTCCTAGAGTCACAATATGAAATATTTCATTTAGTATTGCTAAGCTCACTGAACATCTAAATAGTAAATTACTTTTAGATTCTAAATTGCACTACAACCATTTTCTTCTTAAATATACTCACATCATCAGGTTACTTGTCCTGAATGTTCTTTATTGCCTTCTTTTTTTTTTTTTTTAATAAAAGCAACCCTCACTTAAGTGATGTGGGAATGCATCTGGAGAACATCCCAAATCACCCATTCTCAAGTCCCTCATTCAAGTTATTCAAAACTAATCAATTGTCTCTGAACATGCCATACTATTTTCATAGCTCTGGGTTAGTTCAAATATTCATTATCCTGCTTACAACATATTTATTTCTCTGCTTAAAAAAAATCCTTACACGTTTTTATACCCAGATGAAGTATCACCCACTCTGTGAAGACATTCTTGACTTTCAAATCACTTCTTTAAGCAAAAAAACAACTTTTTCTGTGATTCCATGTCTCATTGTATATGCCTTTTTTTTTTTTTTTTTTTTTTTTTTTTTTTTTGTCTTTTTGCCATTTTTTGGGCCGCTCCTGCAGCATATGGAGGTTCCCAGGCTTGGAGTCTAATCGGAGCTGTAGCTACCGGCCTATGCCAGAGCCACAGCAACGTAGGATCTGAGCCACATCTGCAACCTACACCACAGCTCAAGGCAACACCGGATCGTTAACCCACTGAGCAAGGGCGGGGATTGAACCCACAACCTCAAGGTTCCTAGTTGGATTTGTTAACCACTGTGCCACGACGGGAACTCTCATCATTGTATATGTCTCTTCTTAAGACTGCCTGCTATTGACCTATGGACTCCAACACTAACTATAAACTCTTCATTTGTTAAGGAGGATGTCTAATTTATCTTTATGTGCCAAATATCTCCTGAGGAGTCTGACACATAATATATATTCTATACATGTAGTCTTGTAAATTCTTAATAATGCACTATGGTGATAAGAAATGGAATATAATAGGAAAATAAACATTAAATATATTAAGTTATATGATATTTGATATTAACTGATATATTCATTGGGAATTATTGGTTGTTGTTATTGTCTTTTTGTCTTTTGAGGGCCACATCCATGGCATATGGAGGTTCCCAGGCTAGGGGTCCAACTGGAGCTGTAGCCACCAGCCTACACCACAACCACAGGAACACAGGACCCGAGTGCTGTCTGTGACCTACACCATAGTTCACAGCAATGCTGGATCCTTAACCCACTGAGCAAGGCCAGGGATTGAACCTGCATCCTCACTGATACTAGTCAGGTTTGTTAACTGCTGAATCATGACGGGAACTCCCTGGGAATTTTTATTCAATACCTATTTCTGTTTTATTTACAATTATTCATAAACTGGAGTTCCTGCTGTGAAGAAGAATCTGACTGCAGTGCTCAGGTCACTGCAGAGGGTTCAGTCCCTGGTCTGGTGCTGTGGGCTAAAAGTTCCAGCATTGCTGTGGCTGTGGTGTAGGTCACAGCTGTGGCTCGATTCAGTCCCTGGCCCAGGAACTTCTACATGCTGTGGGTACAGCCATTAGAAAAAGAAAAGTGCTCATAAACTTGTTGCCTCTCATATTAAAATTAAAAATGACACAATTTCTTAATAATCTAGAAGACAGAATTACAGCTATTCTTATGCACACACTCCACATAATCCCATTCCCTAAGAACATCTGAACAACTGGCGATAAAATATATATATGTATAAATACTAAAGAGAGCAAAAGTGTCTTCATGCTCAAAACCTATATATAACTGAGTAATAATCCTTAGTTGGTTATAAATGCTCAGAACTTGTCAGATACTTTACAATAAAGTGTCCCAATTCTCACTCTACAAAATCCTAAAGCCTTATTAATTTTAAAAAACTCATTCTTTGAAATTTCACAAAATTGAAATCATGTCATAAGCCTTACTAATCTCCAAGGAATATTATCATCATATTAGTTTATTTATGTCCATGGCACTTATTTGAGTAACAGCTAAGAGAAAATTACAGTTTCTTTTAAAAAGACCTAAACCAGATTTTTCTACTAAACCTTACACTGTTACATGCATAGACTTAAACATGGGTGTTCAGAACTGATATTAGAAACCCCCAAAATAAAATTCTATGATTCTAATATAAATCTCTAAAGGTTAAACACACTTATTTACACTTAAAGATACGTTTTATTGTCAGTGAGTAGTCTATTATGGTGGCATCTATAGCCATGTGCTTCAGAGAGGTAGGGAAGAGGAAAACTGTGGCACAGTGAGAGGATGAGACAGAGGAGGAGAAAGAGAGAAAGGCTAAACGACAATATTAAATTTCAAATGGCCACCTAGGTTTGGGCCATATATATAATGTGCCATAACAGAAGTCTTGAGAAGCCCTAGATTCAGTGGTATTAAAACAAAAGACGATGTTTATGCATATTACCAACATACATGAAAATGCAACAATCCAGCTGTATTTTTTAATGATTTTTCTGGTAACTTAAAATATTCCTCTGGACTGACTTCAGCAGTCAGTTGAGTCATGGATGAAGAGAAAGAACTTGCGGATGACAAAAGCACAGCTAAGCTTGAAGTCTTTTGTCAATACTAGTCCCTTTCCGGATTTTTTTTTCTGCTTTATTGAAGAGCAATGAACATATGAAGATGTAACAAGCCTTTCCCAATACTATACCTTTTCATCCAAGGCCTTGTGGTGCTCAAATAAAGATTTCAGTGCCTTGAGAACCTCAACTTCGCTGGACACTCCCGAGGGGGACTGGGCTTGTCGTTTCACCACCGTCATTCTTAGTGACCTTTCATGGCGTGACACAAGGCACTCCAAATGCTCCAGTAACAGCTGTTGGGTTTAACAGAAAATGTAATTATTTTATGGATGCAAGTGACTAATACATGCAGATGACTTCTATTTTTTGTTGATTACAGGTTTACATAATAACTAATGATAACCTCAGATTATATACGTAGCATCAGTGAAGTACAAACCTGAGTTCACAAACTAGGGTATATAAAATATATTAGAAGTAAACTGCATTTCTCTGATAAAACAATTTATTTAATTTAAAATATAATGTAAATCATATGCATTCTTTTAGATTTAATAATTTCATTTTAAATTGAGGAGAACTAGAACACACCATAGTATGTAGGATCCAAGAGGATAATTATTGAAGAACTTCAGATAAAGCATGATTTTGTTAAGGGAATAGAATTGAACGTCAAAATTAATTTCATTTATATCTGATCATTTAACTGTTTTTAATGGAAGGACATGAGCATAATCATTATGCGGCTTTAAATGTGGTTGCAGTGATAATCACATGCCTCAATAATAATTATAGTACTGGTAACACTAGCAATTTTATTCCCAATTAAATTCTTAGAAGATATAAAAGTATAGGCAACCAAGTGCAGCAGAGAACCTGTGACTAGCAATAGTCATTTTGGGAAAAGAGGCTTAAACGACATAATTTTTTTGTCTTTTGTTTTTTAGGGCCGTACCCACGGCATATTGAGGTTCCCAGGCTAGGGGTCTAATTGGAGTCGTAGCTGCCAGCCTACACCACAGCCACAGCAATGCCAGATCTGAGCTGTGTCTGTGACCTACACCACAGTTCACGGCAACGCTGGATCCCCAACCCACTGAGTGAGGCCAGGGATCAAACCCGCAACCTCATGGTTCCTAGTCGGATTCATTTCCGCTGCGCCACCATGGGACCTCCAACATAATTTTTAAACTGTCTACTCTGGAACCTACATTCACCCAGAGTTGCCTCTGGTGCCATGACAGAGATTAGGGGAAAGTCTAGTGAACAGTTTTATTCTGTTCCAGACTCTGTGCTCTGATTTTTCCCAGATAAATTTTGCTTTCAAATGTTTTTAAAAAGTGAATTGGATCTTTGTTTTATTTTATAAAGCAGTTCTGCAACTAAAAGAAAATATATATGAAAAGAAAATTTAAAAACCTTATCAGTTATTGAAATTTTATTAAGAATAATACATGGCTAGTACGTTTTATATAAGAGATTTTCAGAAGGTTAGTGAAAAGCATAGGCTAAAAAATAATGCCTAGGCAAAATAAGCAGAAGTTATTGAAACAAAACAGAAAAAAGCAGATATAAGATGCTGAAGTAGGAAAAGTAAAAAAAAAAAAAAAAAGTTTTCTTTCTTCCAAAATCTTTTCTAAAGCGTGTACTCTAATGAAAAAATTTGGTGTTCACAGTGCTACTGTTAATTTCAGTGTCATATTAATATCGCCTTTCTTAGCGCCTAAGTTAATTTTTCTATATTCTTTCATCAATAATTACGGTTCAAAGTGTTAGAAGTCTTTGCCGTGCTTTTTAAACACAACAACTCCACATATATCTGAGCTCCTAAAGGAATATAGATCAGTCAGTAGGCGTCATATTTAAGGATCAAAATAATATTAATCTATAGTATGAAGATCATACAATTCATATTTTCAAAGAGCTTTTCTTTTACTTACTAATTTCTGATTATATTTACAGCATTCTACTCTCCTGAGTTCTATAGATATTATGTGCGCATTGGTTAAATTTAAGCTATTTGACATAGGTTACAGAGTTTGACTATTTCTCCAACATTATCTGCTATTAACTACACCAACGTAGGTTCAGTTTCTCAGGCAAACTCTGCTTTAACCACACCAGTCCTTTGGCTGCTTCGTTGGGCGGCTCTTTCTGGTTCTTTGGTCTCAGTAAATATCTCCCTCTCAGTAAAGCATTTGCTCACTCCTCCATGTAGAGTAGGTCGTTCTCGTCCAAGTCCTCATAATCCTCCATTTCATTCTCTTGGTTCATTTTCATATTATGATGTGCAATTTCTTAAAAATATTTTTACTAAATGTTATTCTATTTCCTCACTGAAATATGAGGAAATGTGACGATAGGCACCATATCTATCTTTATCTTCTCTCTATCTTGGGTGTTGGCGCAGTTCCTGGCATCTACATATGTAAATATATGTAGATTCTACATATGTAAAACTATTTGTTGAATGAATAGAAAAGATGACAAATGAAGGAAATTTTCCAGTGTACGTTTTAGCCTACATCAGAGCTAAATCTGCAGACATGGTTAACTGGCATTATTTCCTAAAAGCTTAAACTAATCAACATGGTTTTATATTGTATACATTGTATATATTGTATATATGTATCCTTCATATATGTATGTATGTATGTTTATGTAGATGATACACTTACAGAGAAACAAGACTTATAATACAATGAAAACTGGTTTCCCTAACTGTAAATTAGAGGTATCTTGAGCTCTAAGTAATTTTTTTTTTTGGCTTTTTGCCTCTTCTAGGGCCCCTTCCCACAGCATAGGGAGGTTCCCAGGCTAGGGGTCTAATCAGAGCTATAGCCACTGTCCTACGCCAGAGCCACAGCAACATGGGATCTGAGCTGTGTCTGTGACCAACACCACAGCTCACAGCAACGCCAGATCCTTAACCCACTGAGCGAGCCAGGGATGGAACCCGCAACCTCATGGTTCCTAGTCGATTCGTTAATGACTGCGCCACAACAGGAACTCCGATCTCTAAGTAATTTAATAACTATTTGAGCATCTAATTTTGCATGGCACTGGGTAGCACACAAAATCTTATAAGATATAATTGGCACTCTCTAGGAAAGAGATATAATGTGATAATTATATTAAAGCTATAAAGGTCATCTGTTATTAGAGATTCCCTAAATCTTTCAATCACATTCTTTATATTTGGCTTTTTCTCACAATGTCAATCCCACCTTCTCAATATAGATTATAAAAAAATTACAATTCACAATTTTTGGTGCCACAGAGCTTCTCTTAATTACACACATGAAAGAAATGAGTGGTATAAATAAGTTCTAAGCCACCAAAAGTGGTTGGTGAAGGCATCTATTTTGTTCAGTGGAAAGTAGCAAAGGAATAGTGATTTTATACAAAAGATGAGAAACAATCTTCTTACCGCGATGGAGTTCTAAAATTTTGTCCTGAAAGGTTAGGCTATAGACTGTTTTTGGGTAAGAATTTCTTAATATCTCTTAAAAATTACTCTGCTTAAGCTAGCAAGAGACTGAATTCCATTATCTGCAACTAAGAATGCTGTAACACTCAGTGCAGCAGATGATACCAACTGGTACCCTTCCCTTTCCTTGTACTAGTCATCTGCCGTGTCCTGACATCCCCGAATGTATTAGCAACCAGACTGATATCACTTTTTCCAGTGATACCCCAAGCACAATCCTTGGTGATTTTTATCTCTCATTTAGATTATTTCTCCAGCATACTGGTGTCTAAATATATAGACTTGTGTACTCCAATGGTCACAATTTCTAATTTACTTTCATAACTCACGATTACAGTTTTACTATAGGCTCTACTGTTATCAATAAATGCAACCCTTCTATAATTTAAACTTTTATAATATAACTCAAATCATTACAATTTGAATCATTTACTTTAGATGCTCAAACCCTAAAAATACTTGCATCTTCAATTTCCTTCTCATAGGAATTTATTATTGCTTCTAATCATACTCATGCCCTCACATTCTTCCTAGGTATCTTGAAATCTTTAGTCTTTAAAATCAATCCTTTCCACATTCCTACAACTTCCAGAATCTGACCACGTGCCACTACATCTACTGCTACCACCAGGGACCAACACCCATTATTTCCCAGAAATCATTACAATGGCTTCTTAATTGGTTCCCCTGCTTTCCATCAGGCAATCTCAAAACACTAAGCTGGGCCATTCATACCTCTGCTCAAATCATCAAGGTCTTATCCTCTGGCTCAAATAAAAGAAAGCCAAAGTCCTTAAAAGTACCAGAGACCTAAATTCTCCAAACTCATCGCCTCTTCCTCTTGCTTACTCCAAGTCTAGCTGATTTAGTTTCCTTGCAGTTTGTTTGTTTGTTTGTTTGTTTAAACATTATCAGACACCCATGCTCTCACATCAGGATTTTTGTGCTCTGTACTTTTCTGCCTTAAACATTCTCTTTCAAATATTTGCATGACCATCTCTTTCATGACTTTCCTCAAATCTCAACTTTCAACACGGCTTTCCCTCATCACCTCCTGCACTAAATATCTCCATTCCAGTTTGTTTTTCCTCCTTGTATTTGTCCATAGGTAATTCACTCTTAATATCTTTATCTTGTTTACAATCCCCCCCACAAAGAATGTAAGGCTCATGAGGAAATAAGTACTTTTGTTTGTTTGCTTGCTTTTGTATTTTTGTTTAAATCTTTTTGGCTGTGGCTACACTATGTGGAAATTCCTGGGCCAGGGATAGAAGCCACACAACAGCAGTGACGACACTGGATCCTTAAGCTGCTGATCCACCCAGTAACTCCTAGAAGGAAAAATGTGTTTTTATTTTTTTCCCCTATTTTGTCCACCGCTGTATTTTTCAGTGCCTTGAAGATTGGTGCATAGTAGATTCTCATAAATTTTTGTTGAATGAATAAATGAACCCCGATTGAAATAGCAGTTTATAACAACTATGTCTTTAAGTAACAACTCCTCAGACAAATGGGAATCTGGTATATCTGACCCAGACAGATTTGACAAAGTAATAATTAGATTACTATCAAAAGAAGGAGCACTGTCTTACATGATTCATGAAGATGAGTTACTTAAATGACCACCTAAGCTCTCCTGAAATGGGGTGCTTCTGAAAGTAGGACTTTGATGAACTGAGTCATAGGCACAGTAGACCATCTTGAAGGGCAGCAAGAATCTAAGGACAAGGAGGTGAGATGGATGCTTTGAACTGCATTGAAGAGTTTAAAGACAGAATATGACAATGGTAAGGTTTAAAATTTAGGTCAAGGATCAGAGAACCCAAGAGTTGCTGTGACTGTTCATAATTGAGGCCCAAAGGCATAACAGAAAATGGTAAAGGTAAGCAAAGCCTTAGCAGGTGTCATATTTGGAAATCTTGGCACTATTCTGAAAATAAATAGGTACTCTAAGAACTAGAAGAAAGGACATCTAGAATGATTCAGTGAGTGTGATTTACCCTAATCCACCAAATCCCAATGAGTCTCCCTGCTTCACTGATAAGCTTCACCTTATTTGCCTTGGTGGCCATAGAATGATTGCATTTAAAAGTTATCTTGCAAACCAAAGACTTTGCTCATCATATTCCATCCAAACACCACTTCTTGCCTCTAGATTTCTACCTAGAATATGAAGGGATAAATTACAAAGTTTAAACTAAGAGGAAAAAAGCCTTCCAAATCAAAAGATATATATAATTTTGCAAATCTGTAATCTCTGAAATCTGGGAATATGTGTAGAAATACGTGCTACCATAATATTCCTGGAACAAGAAGGGAAAACCAAAATTTTTGACTTCATTAAAATAGTAGATACAATATCACTTATATGTGGAATCTAAAAAAGGATACAAATGAACTAATTTGCAGAAATGAAACAGACTCACAGACTTTGAAAAACCTATCATTACAGAAGGGGACAGGTGGCAGGGAGGGACAGACTGAGGGTTTGGGATTGGCACATGCACACTGTGGTATATGGAATGACTGGCCAACAGGGACCTGCTGTGTGGCACAGAGAACTGCACCCAATATTCTGTGATCATCCACATTGGAAAAGAATCGGAAAGAGAAGAGATATGTGTATATGCATGATTAAGTCAGCTGTACGGCAGAAATTATCACAACCTTGTGAGTCAACTATACTTCAATAAAACTATTTTTATTAGAGAATCTGGAAAAACTTAGTTATCGACCAACTAGGAGTGGCTATAACTGTTTGCTCCATTGGGTAACTCTAATAACACTATAATAATATATAAATGTATATGTAATTATATTTATATATAGCATAAGTATATAAATATATATCATTATATAGCTTATTTTTATTTATAGTTTTTAAATATATACATAAACTATTATAACTATAACTAATATAACTATAATAGAATAGATGTTATATTTCTATTATAATATAACTATAATAGAAACTCAGAGGTGGCCACATTAGAATCAGTGAAGATGAGAATCCAAAAATTACTTGGGTATAAGGTAGAAGAAAGTAACTGAAGTTTTATAGAGTTAAAAATGGAGAATTCTGCCTACCACTTAACTATTTCCATTGAGATGAGAGTGACACTAATTTCATCCAGCCACTGAGAAATACATTAGTAGGAAGAGAACCCAGGACCTATGAAATCTCTGCAAGAGTAAATCTTTATAAACATGGGATGAAACACTAGAAATGCTGGTCCTAAAATGGACTCTTTGATTCCCCTGCAGATGACAGACTTACTCAGTGGCAGAGACTAAGTAAAATACATAATCACCTTGGATAATGTGAGTGTGGTTACTACCAGGCAGAATGGTTGGATCCACTGGGATCTTTGGTGATGGCAACTGATCACAGAGTCCCTGACAGGCAGTGAGGACCAGGTTGTAGTAATAAAATAATAATAATAATAATAGTAAATTATTAGCTCTGTATCGGGAGGACTGAATCCTGACTTGTCCACCTGACAGTGTCTTGGCTTTCTCCAAATCTCACACCCAGAGTCATTTTACAGTAAGAATTTTCTTTAAATTTAGGGGAGGTTAAATATTCTTTAAAAGCAAACCACACAAACATAACTCTTTATTATGTTCCAACCGTGGTGATTTTTTTTAAAGTCCAGTTTCTTTGGTAGTTCTTCTATTGAGGAGTGTGTGTGTGTTTGGGTGGCGGGGGGTGGTGGGGTGTCTCTGTTCCCTCTTCTTGAATCTGGGTGGGCCTGTGAGTGTTTTGACCAGCATAGTAGGTTGGAAGTAACAATTTGTGACTTTTGAGTCAGTCCAAAAAGACAATGCACTCTCCGTCTAGTTGGCTGAAACACTTGCTCTCGGATCCCTGGGCCACCACATCAAAACTCACTCGTCTGAGACGTCTATGCCATAGATGTCATATGGAAGTTCTCAGATACAAAGACCCAACTGAACCCACCTGTCCTTCTGCCACTCCAGCCCAGGTGCCAGACATGAGAGTAAAGAAGTCACCTCACACATAGACCTTTCGGACTCTAGATATCTGAATTGCTACCTGGAAATGATATGCTAAAGCTGGCCTGTACCATCTTGTGGAAAGAATTATTAATTTTCAGAAATCTTGTGAGCTGATGGTAAAATAAGTCATTGTTAAAGTTTAAATTATATAAACTTATAACAATGAAATATTTTAAAAATATAGTAAACAGTCAAAATCTATCACTTCCTAATTATTTTACTATATTTTACTATTATCTATGCCTGTGGGGTCACTTACTTCAAATGTACATGAATGGCAGAAATACTAAATAATGATTCACCACTGTGCACTTTTTCCTAATTCCGCATTCAGTAACATTATGTTGGTAGCTTGAAATCAACTACACTGGGGATATTTACACCACGGAAATTGGCAAACACTGTATGTCAGTGCTTTTTGCTTTTTCTGGTAAAAAGAAATCACTTTCTGTCATAATCGTCACTAGCTATCAAGTCACCCCAGCTGAGAGCCCAAACCTTATGCAGCAGAGAAAGGCTGTCACCACTGTGCAGTTTTTGAGTTCCTGACCCATAGGACTGTCTAATGTTTGTGACCTTACATTTTATGGTGGTTTGTTATGCAGCAATAGATAACCAGAAAATCTTCCCTAAAGGGACCTGCAACCATTGACCATGGTAATAGCTAAGTAAAAGAGAATACCAACATTTCTTGGATATTAACTCTAAACTAGGACTAAATCTTTGGTACCCACTGGTGTGAAGGCTTTCAATAATCTGGTGGAAAAAATGATTCATTTTTTGGATACTGGGGTATTTCTTTGGCCACCTTAATATTTGCTCAGTGGGCATAAATTAGTGACCATGCTTTCAAGGATAGGAATTATTTATTGACCTAACAAAATGGACTTTTCATTATTAAGGCTGATATAATTACCACCACGGCCAAACGGCCAAGTTAGTGCAGCCATCAACCTTGAACCCCTGACACGACACAGTACACCTGAAACCAACTATTCATCTTGAAGCAAGCATAGTACATGAAATTCCTTCCATCAAGGAGGAGGCAGGTGCTTTTTTTTTTTTTTTTTTTTTTTTTTACTGTAATAAACACATTTACAGGATATGGATTTGCCTTCACTAACGGTTATGCTTCTACTAGCAATATCATCTTATTAGATTTTTGCTTAGTCTTGTTATCATACAAAATATTGCTTCTGCCCAAAAAACTCATCTTAAGTAAAAGGAGTAATGCAATTGAGTGACACTTCCAGCCATGGTTTCACCATGTTATCACATAATTCAGAAGCAGGTGATCCTATAGAACTGTAAAGTAATCCAAAGAGGAATCTGTTTTAACTCAAGTTGAGAGATTGCACATTTCCATGTTGGGTGCTATCACCTGGAATGAGTATACACTCAGAGTGAGTAACGGAAGCATGGTTCAGTTTCTCTCAGAATATAAATGGGTCTGTATACTGAGGTCCAGGAATCAAGGTTTATAACTGGATTTACAATTGCCAGTAGGACTTTGTGACAAGGTGGAGGTAAATGAATCTTTCTATTTTATTTTATCAATACACAGTACATATTAAATTATTTCCCCATTTTCTTGTTATAGTTTTACCCTGTTACTATGTTTTATTTGGGTATGTTGATTCTGATGACATTTGAAGTAGCCCAGACGTTACAGAATATGAAGACACAATTGAGATTTAATGAGAACAAGACCGTCCACACTGAAGAACTCTATACATGTAGCTGGATGCAGTAACTAGAGATTATGAACCTTCTTTTTTGAGAAAATGCGATTTTACTTTTGTATGAGAACTCTATTTGTATTGTTGGGTAGGTACATAGCAGTATTGCTCCTGTTTAGAGTTTTAATACAAAAAAGGTATGACCGAATCTGGGCGGTAGTTCAGACTGCCATTCCAGGTCGCCCCAAATCTTTTGAGTACACCTTCCACAACTGGTAGGTCCTCACATCCTGAATGCCTCCTTCTGGATGCAGAATCCAAGAAACATTTCTCATGCATGTTTACCACTAGGTGGCAGACATGAGATTTAAGAGTTAGCCAACCAGAGCACCCTGTCCAGGAAAGATTCTGAGGGGAGCCTGATGTGCAAACGTTCTAGGTATGGGGCATCCACTTTGATGGCACAGGTCTTAGCAGAGGCTGCATGTTTCTGGGACTAGGAAATGTAGTGCTAGAAGTTGTGCCTGGAAATTCAGTTTAGAGATTTCCCATATGTCTTAATTAATGCCTTCTTTTTTTTTTTTTTTTTTTTTTTTTTTTTTCTCTTTTTGCCTTTTCTAGGGCCACTTCTGAGGCATATGGAGACTCCCAGGCTAGGGGTCTAATCGGAGCTGTAGCCACTGGCCTACACCAGAGCCACAGCAACAAGGGATCTGAGCTGTGTCTGCAACCCACACCACAGCTCACGACAACACCGGATACTTAACCCACTGAGCAAGGCCAGGGATCGAACCCACAACCTCATGGTTCCTAGTCAGATTCATTAACCACTACATCACGACGGGAACTCCAATTAATGCCTTCTTGATTAAAACTGCAAACTGTACTGTTTTGTGCAATTAAGAACTCTCAAACGTATAACAACACAATCAGTTGTTTTTATTTATTTAAAGCAGACTCATTAAGGACTTAAAATTTTAACTTACTCTGAATATTCCTCAATGCCTAGGAAAATATTCCATACAATATATGCTTACTACTTACTTTTTGAATTGAAGTAATAGTGAATGTACATTATCTTTCTTGGAGAATGCTAAAATGTTCTAATCTAACATGGACCTATGAATTTCAAGCTTCAAATGAAAATGAAGAAGAACTTATCTAAGATGCCACTAATAATCAACTAATTTGTACATCTTTGCTGGAAGCCAAACTTTAGGCTAATGTTTAATAAATCTTGCAGAAGGTACTCTCTTTGGTATATTCAAAGGATTGCAAGGACTGAATAACCTTTAATCTATGTTGGAATTCACTTTAAATGACCACAGTCTACACATACATACATGCATATATACACACATATATCATAGCATATATGCATATACATATATTGCCTAATTAGAAATTTTAAACTAAGTTTCTAAAATACACATCTTTCTACTGGATATAAATTCAGCATAACCTTGTATGCAATTATTTTCAATCACAAGGCATTCAAGTAGAATTGCATTCTATCCTGTAAACTAATTTGGATGCTGTAATGTGGTCACATAATACTAACATCTTAAAATGAAAACCTTCCAGCTGATTGCTTTCACGATCAATCCACTCAACAGTCTTCACTCTCAAATATTGCTTCGATCCCCTGTGTGTATCATGTACATCTTAGAGAGCTGTATGTAAATAGCTGTTGAGAGGGCATATGTCCTTATTCACTTTTGTAATCTATCATATCCTGGTGTAGCACTTTCATATATATGTACACATGAACCCATACGTGCACACAAATATCTTGGCCTGCTTTCAGCTATTAAGGTCTTCCTTTTCTCAACTGCATTGTACTTTCTACTCATTGAGGAAGTAAGTTTGGAGGGATATTGTTATTGGAGGTTTGTCAAGAATGGGAAGGTTTTCTTTAGCAATGTCAGGTGTCTATGTCTGAACATTTATTTAGCATAATTCTTTTGGCTCAAGACAGAAGTAAGGATATAGTAAGGAGTGTTTCAAATTTAGTCTCTGAACTGAAGATAATTAACTCTTTTTAAAATTCATGACCCGTGAGATGAAATTATGGTGTTATTATTCATAACTGACTTTAGGACTAGCTCTTAAAACCATAACTTCTTTTTCAAAGCCATATAATAGTTGCATTCTAAAACACTGCTAATGACACAAACCATCCTTTGAGATCTTCAGGCACAAAAAAAGTCAATACAACAAAACAACAAAACTTTTCCACCCTGATATTAGGAAATAATAACTATACTAATATTTCTAGGTTTTTTTTACCTTTTTATTAATTCAGATAATTCTGCCAAAACATGTTTCAGTAATCAATTTGAGTATGTTGAAATAATGGTGAGTATGCTATTTTCTGTAAATATAACTTGCTTAGGTATAGTCAGAAGTTTTAGGAATAATATCTTCTTTCATAATTTTTTCTATGTTTGCCTTAGTGCAGAAACATTAAACAATAAAGCTTGTTTGAATATTTCTGTAAATACCTACCACAATTTTTTAAATTTTTATTTTTTGTATAATCATGAATAAAATAACATGATTTTATTTGAATGTCCTCAATGTAATTACTAGTGGTAATTGGATTTAAGAGCAACTCTGGGGACTATGTTGATTTTTCCTCACTTTTTTTTGGGGGGGGTGGTGAAGATCAGGTTTAGCTGTAGTGACAAAGTGATAAATGTCCACAACTTTTACCTGGGACATAAGAGTGAATACATAGTCATTATTTTCCACATAACTGCTGTAAGATTACTGAATAGACTGGCACTGAATTATAAGAAATTGAGCAAACTCTCCTCTTATCTAAATAAGAGAAAACAAACTCCTCTCTTACCTAATCCTTTATACCACATACGACTTGTGAGTGACATAGGAATATGTTAAAACACATAGCCTGTGATTTCGCCTAGGAGTGAATTCCTTGGGTGTGTCACCCATAAATCATGTGGCTGAGGGGAAGTTACTATGTTAGTTTTCTCATCAGTTAAATGGGGACAATGAGACTGTGGTAAGGACAATTGGCGTTACACATGTAAAACATTTGGAAAGACATGTCACATCTAATTAATGTAAGTTACTACATGATTGTCATTATCATTGCTTGACACACTACAGCAACTTCACTTATCTCCCTCTGAAAATTCTCTTTTCTATTTGACAGTAGATATATTTACTCAAATACCTTTATGATCTATTGTTTCTGATGACACTCAAAATTAACACAAGTAACTACCCACTCATGAGTTCTCTTCGTGGACTATAGTTTCTGTTTCTTATTTATTTCAATTCATGAGCATATGTTAATTATTCAATGTGTAAAGAGTCATGAGTTTGTCAGAACCTTGAAAATTGAGACACTCATTCTATTAAACTTTCCTACAATCTAACACCAATCAAATTTTCTTTGGTGTGAGAAGGAACGTCTAGCTCTCTCTCCATGACCAATAAGTGGGTGCAATAACAATAAGAAATGCTAAATGTGTAGAAGGAGAAACTATTGCATAAATCTATTTTTTTTTAAAAAAAAGCTGTTCTCTTTAGCAACATCTAAGAGAGTATTATGGGGGAAAAGACAAGTTTGTCTGGTTTCCAGCCTAGATATTTTTTGTGGGGTGGGGGAGGTTTTGTAACTTATACAGTTGTTGTATAATCAATATTTTGCACAAGGAAGGTTTCATAAATCTATTTTCCTTGATGCAATCAATGACAAAAATCCTCCACATCATTGCTTTAAGAAAGATTGAAAAATGCTTCCCAGCTTTATTCATGTTTTCAAGTAATTATGATTCAAATCAATGGCTTCAATTCCTATTAACCTAAAAGAGCTTAATGTTTGCACTTTTCTCACTTTGACTCCTGAATGTATATTACAAGTACAACATGCTTTGCTTGCTTTATTACCCAAAACTCCTTTGCAGATGCAATAGCCACAGGTCTTCCGGGCTTCATAGGATATAATATGATAAAAATTGTGTGGAGGCTGTCAACAAATGCCCCAGTCTCTGAAATTAGTCATAGTCAAGAAGGAATAACACACTGCACACCACAGGGTCTGGTAGGCAATATTTTCCCTTAACTGTAATAAAACTTTGAGTTTCTTCATGGGTCTAACTTGAGTAATTGTGCTGTTGGCCTCATGGCTAAGGGCACAGCCTCTGGGGCTTGGGGTCCTCAGCTTTCAAATCTCTTCCTGCTATTTATTCACTGTTTGTGAAGCTGTCATTTTTATATCAGTCTGTAAGATCAAGCATAAAATGAATACACCGTTAACTGTACCTTATTTTCTCAGCAGTAACCTGCCAGAACTCTAACACTTAAAATATTTTACCTAATTTCTACTGAAGTTGAACTACAGACATACCAAAGTGGTTGTTCCTCTATATTCTTTCAATAGAGAAACTTCTCTCATTTATAGGCCATAGGACAAGTTATATATCTTATGAAATTGAGTGACTCTTCCTCTGAGCTATAAAATAAAGCATCTTTGAAAAATTTTAAACTTTATTGTTGTATGGCATGCCATGAGACTGAACAAAAAAATGCATGGGTTTCCAAGAGCAAAACATTGTAAATTCCATCAGGTTCATGAAATCAGAATATTAAATTGAAAGTCTCCTTGGTGATTTTCTAAAATAGAAAAGATATGCCCCCTTTAATTAGGAGAGCCCCATTCCAGTGGTTTTAAGTTTTTAACACTTTACACAAACAATTATTTTTCTAGGATGAGGTGAGGATGAATGTCAGGATCTGAACTCACAGCCCCATCGTCAAAACTCACGCTCCCTTCTCATACCCCCTGACTCCAAAATATTGCCCACCTACTCCAATGGCAATAGTTTGAAACTCAGTATTGAAATCTAGCTCATCTTTGTAAAGTCAAGTAAAGCAAAAGCCAGAAGGAAGACTAACATTTTTGTAAGGCAACACAGTGATTTAGTAGCTGAGACTGTAATTTAGGTTTCCTGTCTTCCTGTTTTGAATTTTGTAGTATATTCTCCATTACTTTAAGTAATAAGAGTATGAGTTGGTGTCTGCTTAAAGTCTTCCTTGAGGTTTTAAAGGATTATATTTTTGAGTATAATGGAGATAAGGCACCAAGCTATATATGGAATTAATTCCAAGCAGAGGCGGTTTTATACTTACTCTTGTGTTGTTTCTTTCAGCTTTAAGTTCAGAAATTTCTTCTTCCTTTTCTAGAAGTTGTTCCCTGCAGGCATTTAACTCTTTCGTCAGTGCAGCAAATTCCTGAAAAGGGAATAAAAATATTTCAAGACATATTCCAGACATAAAAAATGTATTCCATCAGGAAGAAAAAATTCAAATTATCAACCTTTGAGTGTAAACAATGGAAAAAGGCTTAGTTGACTATACACTGTTTTTATTTACATATACATTGCTTTTATTAAATTAACTTGATTCAATTGATCAGAAAATGCTAGTCCATGATGCTTAATATATACAGGTTATTATAATATGCTGCCTAGATAGGTGTATAAAATATATTTCAAGATGTATCAGATACATTATATATTATACCAAACTCAGTATGATAACATATTGATAATACAGAATAATTTAAATTTGGCTAATTTTGTGAACAACTCCAAAGATCTTACGCTTTCATTTTTACATAGCAGTGTTTAGATTGAGTATTCCAGATTCTAAGGAAAAAAACACCACCAACAGTAACTAAAAAATACCCTTAAATATGCTATTCAGAGATTAAGAAGTTTACTTGTTTAATAGAATGAAGAAAGAATGCACCTGTATCTTGCAAAACAATAACTGTATCTAGGATTTGTTGGCATTATCTAAGATTCTCTTATTAACTTATACATTTCTCAGGTTTTCCTTCTGAAATGTAAATTCCATGTGATCTGGACTTTATCTGACCTCACTCCTATACTCATGGTGTCTAAGACATTGGGGGTGTTCAAATTAGTATTTCTGTTCAGTAAATGAATATGGGTAATGTGTTTTGAAGTAGTCCTTTTTCCATGTGACAAAGAGTGCTTTGGAATAATCTTAAATAACTTCTTCCTTCAAAGGGATCAGAGATTATGTAATGTAGGTATTTTTACCAATAGGCACTGTTTAGACACAGTAAAAGTTGCATAAAAAGATGGACAAGACACTTAATTCAGCTATTCTGTTATTCTAATTTACTCTCTCTCTCTCTCTCTCTCTCTATATATATATATATATATATATATATACATGTATGTTTATACATATTTGCTTTTTAGGGCCACACCCACGGCATATGGAGGTACCTGGGCTAGGGATCGAATTGGAGCTGTAGCTGCCGGTCTACACCACAGCACAGCAACATCAGATCTGAGCCGTGTCTGCAATTTACACCACAGCTCATGGCAACACTGGATCCTTAACCCACTGAGTGAGTCCTGATGGATGCTAGTCAGACTTGTTTCCGCTGTGCCACAAAAGGAACTCCACAAACATATATTTTAAAATTATTTTGAAAAATAGTAAACAGACATGTAGCATCATTAATTTCTTCAGAGTGAGTCTCAGGAATGAAATTGTTTGTCAAATATGTAAGTACTTAGGAAAACTTGGTACCAGGCTGAGAAAGCACTGTCAGAAGATCAAAAAGAAAAACAAAAATGGGAGGACAGGTTTGGTTAACCTAATCCTCACAAAGGCAAATTTAGCAAGAAGTAAATGAATGTGATGATTATGCAAAGCTGGGAAAGGTTTAGGGTTTACATTTTTGTTTGCTTCAAACCAGTTATTTTGCTAACTTGCTCCGCGTGGCTTCAAACCAAGTGGGTACTTCAAAGACCTCACAGTAGACTTGGAGTTTAGAAACGAGATCAAAGAGTTCGTTGTTATGTTTGGCTGGCATTAGAGATGAATGTTTTCTCCTCTGATCGCCGCCTGTTTAAATGTTGATATTCTCTGGGTATATTATGTAAATGGAGAGTGGAAATAAGCAACAACTAGAAGACAGTAAACACTTCTGTAAAAAAAATGAAATTTTTCTTCATATAAACTATATAGTTTTGAAGGAGAAAAGAAAGTAACAAAGATTCTGCATTGTATATTATTGACATATGGGTATTTAAGAGTAATCCCATACTCAGGAATATTGTAAGACAAAGTATAAATCAAATATATATATTTCACATCATACCATTTTTAAACAAAACATATCTCTGATTTGTCTTTCTACAGATTCAGCTTGCTATCTATAGACAGAAAAAAGATCAGAAAGAAAAATTTTAGAATTTTAACATTACGTATCTTCAGGTGGTAAAATGATGAGTGAATTTTGTTTTTAGGCTTTCCGCTGTATATGGATCACCAAACCTCTCTATGATAGCGAAATATCCTTTTATGCTTAGCACATAAAAAATGTAAATCTATGAGGGCACTGAGAAAAATCTATGAGGAATAAGTAAGGAATAAGTAAGCTGCAGCATATGCAGACAAGGGAATATCATATAGTGCTAAAAAGCAACAAGCTATCATGCCAGGAATAAATCATGGAGAATCTGTAGATGGCCTTGGGTAGTACCGTCATTTTGATAATATTGACTCTTCCAGTGCAAGAGCATGGTATGTCTTTCCATCTGTTTGTGTCATCTTTGATTTCTTTCACCATTGTCTTATAGTTTTCTTTCTTTTTTTGTCTTTTTGCTATTTCTTTCGGCCGCTCCCGCAGCATATGGAGGTTCCCAGGCTAGGGGTTGAATCAGAGCTGTAGCCACCAGCCTATGTCAGAGCCACAGCAACTCGGGATCCAAGCCACGTCTGCAACCTACACCACAGCTCACAGCAACGCTGGATCCTTAACCCACTGAGCAAGGGCAGGGACTGAACCCGCAACCTCATGGTTCCTAGTCAGATTCGTTAACCACTGCTCCACGACAGGAACTCCTGTCTTACAGTGTTCAGAGCACAACTCTTTTGTCTCTTTAGGTAGGTTTATTCATAAGTGTTTTATTCTTTTTGATGCAATGGTAAACGGAAATTTCTCTTTCGGAGCTTTCATTGTTAGTATATAGAAATGCTGTTGATTTCTCTGTATTAATTTTATATCCTGTGACTTTGCCAAATTCATGGATGAGCTCTAACCATTTTCTTGTAGAGTCTTTAGGATTCTCTAGGTATAGAATCATGTCATCTGCAAATAGTGATAACTTTACTTCTTCCTTTCCAATTTAGATTCCTGCTTTTTGCTTCTCTGATTGCTGTGGCTAGGACTTCCAAAACTATGTTGAATAGTAGTGGCGAGAGCAGGCATCCTTGTCTTGTTCCTGTTCTCAGAGGGAATTCTTTCAGCTTTTCACCATTGAGAATGATGTTAGCTCTGAGTTTGTCATATATGGTCTTTAATATGTTGAAGTAGGTTCCCTCTATGCCCACTTTCTGAAGGGTTTTTATCAGAAATGGGTGTTGGATTTTGTCAAAGGCTTTTTCTGCATCTACTGAGAGGATCATAGGGTTCTGATTCTTCAGTTGGTTAATGTGGTGTATCACACGGATGGATTTGTGGATATTGAAGAATCCTTGCATCCCTGGGATAAATCCCACTGGATCATGACATACAGTCCTTTTAATGTATTGTTGGATTCATTTTGCTAGTATTTTGTTGAGGATTTTTGCATCTATGTTCATCAGTGAAATTGGCCTGTAATTTTCTTTTATTTGTGGTATCTTTGTCTGGTTTTGGTATCAGGGTGATGGTGGCCTCAGAATGAGGTTGGAAGTGTCCTTTCCTCTGCAATTTTCTGGAATAGTTTCAGAAAATTGCAGAGGAAAGGATAGGTGTTAGCTCTTCTCTAAATGTTTGATAGAATTCACCTGTGAAGCCATCTGGTATTGGACTTTTGTTTGTTGGAAGTTTTTTAATTACAGTTTCAATTTCAATACTTGTGATTGGTCCATTTGTCTTTTCTATTTCACCTTGGTTTAGTCTTGGAAGATTGTACTTTTCTAAGACTTTTCCCATTTCTTCTAGGTTTTCTGTTTTATTGGCGTATAGTTGCATGTAGCAGTCTCTTATGATCCTTTGTATTTCTGGGATGTCCATTGTTACTTCTCCTTTTTCATTTCTAATTTTGTTGAGTCCTCTATCTTATTTTCTTGATAAGTCTGGCTAAGGGTTTATCAATTTTGTTGATCTTTTCAAAGAACCAGCTTTTCATTTCATTGATCTTTTCTATGGTTTTCTTCGTTTCTATTTCATGGATTTCTGCTCTGATCTTTATGATTTATTTCTTTCTGCTAACCTTAGTATTGTCTGTTCTTCTCTTTCTAGCTGCTTTGGATGTAAAGTTACGTTGTTGATTTGAGCTTTTTCTTGTTTCCTGATGTAGGCTTGTATGGCTTTTAACTTTTCCCTTAGGACTGCTTTTGCTACAGCCCATGGGTTTGGAGTGTCATATTTTTGTTGTCATTAGTTTCTAGGTATTTTTTTAATTTCCTCTTTGATTTCTTCAGAGATCCATTGGTTCTTTGGCAGCATGTTGTTTAGTCTCCACGTGTTTGACTATACTACCCAAGGCAACCTACAGATTCAGTGCAATCCCTATCAAATTACCAAGGACACTTTTCACACAACTCGAACAAAATATTTGAAAGTTTGTTTGGAAGCATAAAAGACCCAGAATAGCCAAAGAAAAGCTTAAAAAGGAAGAATGGAGCTAGAGGAATCAGGATCCCTGACTTCAGTCATCAAAACTGTATGGTACTGGCACAAAGACAGAAATATAGACCAGTGGAACAGGATAGAAAGCCCAGAATTAAATCCATGCACCTACAGTCAACTAATCTATGACAAAGGAGGCAAGAATATACAATGGAGAAAAGACAGCCCCTTCAATAAGCAGTACTGGGAAAACTGGACAGCCACATGGAAAAGAATGAAACTAGAACACTCCCTAACATCATACACAAAAATAAACTCAAAATGGATTAAATACCTAAATATAAGGCCAGATACTATAAAACTCTTAGAGGAAAACATAGGCCAAACACTCTCTGACATAAACAACAGCAACATCTTCCCAGATCCACCTCTTAGAGTAATGACAATAAAAACAAAAATAAACAAATGGGACTTAATTAATCTTAAAAGTTTTTGCACAGCAAAGGAAACCCTAGATAAAATGAAAAGAAACCCACAGAATGGAAGAAAATAACAGCAAATGAATCGACTGACATGGGATTAATCTCCAAAATTTATAAACACCTCAGTACCGAAAGAACAAACAACCACATCAAAAAATGGGTAGAAGATCTAAATAGACGATTCTCCAAAGAAGACATACAGATGGCCAAAAAACACATGAAAAGATGTTCAACATCGCTCATCATTGGAGAAATGCAAGTCAATATCACCCTGAGGTACCACCTCACACCAGCCAGAATGGCCATCATCCAAAAGTCTACAAACAATAAGTGCTGGAGAGGGTGTGGAGAAAAAGGAACCCTACTACACTGTTGGTGGGATTGCACATTGGTGCACCCACTGTGGAAAGCAGTATGGAGATTCCTTAGAAAACTAAAACTAGAACTCCCATTTGATCCAGTAGTCCCACTCCTGGGCATCTCTCCAGAGAAATCCATGACTCACAAAGACACATGTACTCTGATGTTCATTGTGGCATTTTATACAATAGCCAAGACATGCAAACCACCCAAATGTCTATCGATAGAGGAGTGGATCAAGAAGATGTGGTACATATACACAATGGAATATTACTGAGCCATTAAAGGGAAAGGAATAACAGCATTTTTAGCAACATGGACGGACCTAGAAATTACCATGCTAAGAGAAGTCAGTCAGACAATGAGTCACCAACATCAAACGCTGTTACTTACATGTGGAATCTAAAAAAAAGGACACAATGAACTTTGCAGAACAGATACTGACTCACAGAATTTGAAAAACATATGGTTTCCAAATGAGACAGGTTGGGGGGGGGATGCACTAAGGGTTTGGGATGGAAATGCTGTAAAATTTGGTTGTGATGATTGTTGTACACCTATAAATGTAGTAAAATTCACTAAATAATTTTTTAAAAATCATGGAGAGAACTTAAATGCATATGACTAAGTGAAAGAAGCCAATATGATCAACTGTACATATTGAATGATTCCAACCATAAGATATTCTTTTTTTTAACTCAATGAATTCATTACATTTATAGTTGTACAATGATGATCACACTTGAAAAATAAAAATTATCAGGACAGCAATAAGATGAATGGTGGTTGCCAGGCGTGTTGGAAGGGTAGAAGATGAACAGACAGAAAACAGGATTTTTAGGGCAGTGAAAATGCTGTATATGCTATTATAGTGACAGATACACATAATTAAACATTTGTCCAACACCACCCAGAGTGAACCATAATGTAAACTGTGGCCTTTTCATGATAACATTGTATCAGTGTATGTTCATCAGTTTTAGCAGACGTACCACTCTGAAGGGGCATGTAGATAATAGCGGAGATTATGCACATGAGGGGGCAGAGGGTATATGGGAAATCTCTGCACCTCCCCCTGATATTTTGCTATGAACTTAAAACTGCTCTATGAATACAAAATCTTAAAAAGAAACCCTCACTGAAGCCTAGAGAAGTTAAGAAATAGCCCCAAGTTAGACAAGTGGTCCGTGGTATAGCTGGGGTTTGAAGCCAAACAACGTTTCATACTGGATGACGATAACAGTTTTTTTCCTTTCCTGACCACAGTTGTCCCCCTTCTAATTTGTCCTTTCTCCATCTTTGAAAAGTTATATTTTCCTCCAGCTCACAAAACCGTCAGAGCTTCCTACTTTTTAAAAAGACTCCAAATTTAAATGTTGTTGTACTTGACCTTGTAGATTTTTCAGAATTTACATCAGGGATCTTCATCACTAATAAGCACTCAAAACTCATCACCAAACTGCTACTCACAAATTAATACTAGTTTATCTGCTTAGAGGCTCTGCTGACTTACAGGTAACTTTTACTTTCTAACACCTCTTAGTAAGTAGGCTATCTTGTCATCTAACCATAGATTGCTTCTTCCTGTTTCTAACTCTGCCTTTCCATTTTCTCATCTCTCCTATTTTCTATTTCTTTAACACACTATTTCCTATACCAGGAGTACTCTTCCCTAAGCTCTCTTACTTATTTTCAAAGGACCAGCTTGCCTTGGTAATGATCTATAATACCGTGTTCAAGTCAATGCACTTATTTCATTTGTCTCCTAATAACTGAATCATGTGCTCAGCTCCTCCAAATAAACAGCAAGATCCTTTGAGACAGTGTTACCTTGTTTATTTTGATGTCCTCAGGAATCAGCAGAGTTTCTAACAAATTATAGATACTCAATGAATCCTTGTTGTAACTCTAAGTAAATGGCTCATTCTCCCTAAACTTTGATTTTAGTACCAAAAACAATTTTTAAAAGGTATAATTAGAGCTATTTCTTTTTCTCAGTGAATTACTATAATTTGCTCAATATGTAACAGGTCTAGAATTTTTTTGCTTTGGGGCTGCTGTTTTTGCCTATATCTTAAATTACATTATATTGTATTCTACATATCAATGGCACTACTGCCTGCTATATTTTGTTGTATGTATTTGAAGTAATACTATTATTTCTCATAATTCATGGATTCAGCTTTACCATTGGTTTATTGGACATATTACTTTGGTCTTATTCATTCTCAAAGTAAAAATGCAAATTTGACCCATATGTTACTTCTCTAATCTAGAGTTTTTCAAACTACATTCTGTAGAACAGTATTTCTACAAGTCTCTCAGAAAAAAATAATTGTAACCAAATGGATTTGTAAAATGATGCATGGTATGTATTTTGCTCTTGGAAATATACTACAGACATCAGGATGTAAGAAACTCTGGTGAAAGCTGGTTTTATGGCCAAGAATTGGAAACAACTTAGATTTCCCTCTACAGGAAAATGGATGAATTAAATAAAGTAAATGCATGTGATGGACTATTGTGTAAAAGGAAGACTAAACTGGCTAGATCTTCAAATCGCAGTATGGAAAGACTTCAAAAATGTATTTTTTAATGAAAAATGTGAGAAACAGAACATAATGTTTAACACAGAATATTGTCAGAAGCTGAAAATTTAATGTTAGAGAAAACCTTCATTCATGCCTCCCCATGTCTGAATTCAAAGGAGTCTGTAAGAGCTGAGTCTGCTTTGAATCACCGAGACAGAATTACTAGATCAGCAGACAATCACACATGGTATTCGACAACTTTTCAGACCAGTCATTTTGTTCCCCAAACACAGTCGCCAAAATTCTTACTTTCCACAAGAACCAAAATGACTTTTCCCACTCTGTATTTTTTTCTTGGAATTTTAAACAGCGGTCAGGACACACAGTGCCATAGAAATACCTTCAGACAGGGGATTATCCTGTTCTTTCTTAGCATATACTCATGTACATCTCACAAAGACACACACAGACACACACCCCTCACCTGTTCATGTGAGCACTCTTTACATCCCAGGGAGATGACAGTGAAAGAGAAGCAACTTAAAAGTCCCTAACCTCAACATGTTTATATACGTTTAGGCATTAACTGGTCAAAGTACTTTTACATAGATTGAATCATTTCTAACTAATAAATCCCCCTCAACTAATTCAACTCATGATATAGGATGTTTTTGTTCCTTTAAAGAGAGCAGGAGTTCCCATCATGGCTCAGTGGTTAATGAATCCGACTAGGAACCATGAGGTTGCAGGTTCCTGGCCTTGCCTAGTGGGTTGGGGATCCAGTGTTGCCATAAGCTGTGGTGTAGGTTGCAGGTGCAGCTTGGATCCTGCATTGCTCTGGCTGTGGTGTAGGCCGGTGGCTACAGCTCCGATTGGACCCCTAGCCTGGGAACCTCCATATATTACAGGTGCAGCCCAAGAAAAGACAAAAAGACAAAAAAAGAAGAAAAAAAAAGAACAAAATAAATTTCTTCCTATTAGTGTCTTCAAAAAATTGAATCATTTCTTACAAACCAACCCATTCATTTAATTTGTGCCCAAGTTACAAGTCTCATAAATTGCATAAAATTTAAGGTTTCTCTATTGTCAGTTTTTCACACTAAGTTCTTGGTGTCACCTCTCTTCTCCTGCTCACCTTATCTTCTTCTTAAACTGTCATTTCTTGAGTACTTTTTATAGGTTAGTGTCATGTTTATGACCTTTCCATTTGATATATAATTTATTCATTATGATAACCTTATTACCACCAAATAAGAAAACTTCGATTAAAGAGCTTACGTGACTCTAGCAAGGCCCTTGGTGGTTAGTATACAACAGATCAGTGCTGGTACCAACAACACTCAGGCCTATCAGATCCCAAGACATGGGTAACCCGCCTTTGTATCTTAACAGTGATTTCACTCATGTATGCTTGCAGGTGGGATAATGGCAAACTTGAGTAATTCAAGTGTGTGACCTTTTAATATTCAAACAATAGCCCTTAGGTTACTGGATTATTCTTAATTGGTTTTGTGCAAAGAAACGTCTCTTGTTTTGGTCTCTGGGTGTATTCTCCAAGTGAGAGATACATGGGCAAAGTTCAGACTGACTCAGTTCCTGTGCCTCCTGACAGTCTATCGAGAAAACCTGCTCAGGTGAGGAGGGTATAGATGCAGCGTTTCCTCAGGCCATCCTTCCTCTTGTCTTCTCCTCATGCCTCTTTCCACTTTGCAAATCACCACAGCCTACCAGCCTGCCCATCTTCACACAGACACAGAACGTTCTATTTTTACACATGTTCACCTTTAAAATGCATTTCTTGGTATTTAATGCTAAACAAAGAAGGACTGGGAGAGACGGCTCACTTCCTTGCCTGATCTCAGAATGGTATGCTTATTTGAGGAGGTTAACATGAAGAAAAATGATGTATTTTCTCCATTGACTCAATGTTTGAAAGGCTTTGACTTAATAGATGAATCCTCACCTCATTAAAGCAGGTCAGGAGATGCTGCATGACAGGAGGGGAAGTCAACCTTTTAATTCAAGTCATTGACACCAGGCAGCAGTCTCCAGAGTAATCTATGACAATCCATTCATCATCATTACAATTTTAACAGTCTTTATTTTTCAATTAAATCTGCATTCTGTGGGCCACTTAATTAATGAGCTGACAATGGCCTTATTTCCGCAACCATGTATCTGAGTAAGCACTGGCTGAGGAATCATGAGTGCAAATAGTCAAAAAGAGAAGGGAAAAAATAAAGGAAGAGCTGGAACTCAGCTTTCCTAAGCACCACCAACACCCTCACCAACCACGAAAAAGCATCTTTTAAGTTTATTCTCCAACCATCTAACATTTGTGCAATTCAAAATAGCTCTGAGGAAAGCATATGGCATGAAAGCATGCTGACTTGACCATCTAGCATTTAAATTAGACAAAATTAACTACTTCAACATGTTTTTATAATGACTTCCTTGGGCTGTGCTCTTAATTTACTATATTTTGGTGTCTCCTCTTTTGAAAATTGAAAATTAAAAATTCTTCTAGCAATAATTCTTGCATTTGTCATACTTGGTAGAAAGCTTTGGATTTTAAATTTATCTTTATTTGGATGTAACTGGTCATAAATTTACATGTATAAAGATATGCATCTCCTTCCCTACCTCATAGGACATACTTTCTAGAATTAATTAACAGAAGTATTACATTGGACAGATATAAACAAAGCAGCTAAAAGGCTTAATATATTCTATTCTTTAAATTTTATATCTGTACGTATGTCAGAATATTAGTTGTAAATTCACCAGTCTTTATAAACTTAATTTGGAAACAAAAAATTTTTGTTTCATAGAAATCAATACCCTATAACTCCCTCTCTACATATATTTTTTTTCCTATTTTATTTTATTATGTAATCAAATGCAGTGTCAATGACCTCTGGTCTTATAACTGCCTCCTAGACTTGCAGGAGCTCAGGAAAAGCTGTCATCTAAAATTACTGTGTGAAACAGCCCTGCCTCATAGTCAGCCCTGGGCTAGACAGCTCGAAGGTAGAGTCGCCTGCATAACTAATACAATTCGACAGGCACAACTGGACTTTTAGAGTCTCCACAGAAATTGTTGAATGTGGCTGCCCAATTTAAAAGAAAATGAGATTCCAACTCCATGCAAACAATATTTTGTGTCCCCTTGAATTTTTATATTTCCTTATTCCCATATGAGAATGGTTTTGTCTTTTTGCTAAAATTGTATAGTAGAATATTTTATTAATGCATTAATGGTGGCCTAAGAGACACAAGTCTATTTAAAACCAAATGTGCTACAAGTGACATTTCACAGTAGAGGTGAACAGAGGTAACTTTGTTTTCAAAAATTTTCCAATCAAGCTAACTGACATCATCTGAAACGTAGATCTTTGTTGACTCAAACATAGGTGCTGTTAGGCAGCCTGAGGCTATCTGACCATCAAGTTGTGTTCCCATCACGCCTTGCCTCTATACTCCCACTGAAATGTGCCTGTCTTATATCTTATCCTACATCAATTTGTCAATGTGGGTATAGAGCTGCCCCAGGTATCAGGTGCTCTTTAACAGCAGCTCTTGGACATGATTCAGCTTTACTGTTGAATTCTGGAGAGCAGGTGAGATTATCATAGACGGGTAGGGAACATATTTAGAGGCACTTAACTTGTCAGAACTCCCAAACTGATTACTCTGATATCACTGCAATATGACTTCTGCAGGCCCTAAGTTATCTTGCCTTTGAGGGCCTCTTTGTTCATTAAAAATAATATGTATTTTATGGCTGTGCTGATAGAAAGATTAATCCAGGCTGAATTATATTCATTTTTATTTTTATTTTTTTTGTCTTTTTTTTTTTTTTTTTTTTTTTTTTTTTTTTTTTTTTTTTTTTTTGCTATTTCTTGGGCCGCTCCTGCGGCATATGGAGGTTCCCAGGCTAGGGGTCTAATCGGAGCTGTGGCCGCCAGCCTACGCCAGAGCCACAGCAACGCAGGATCCAAGCCGCGTCTGCAACCTACACCACAGCTCACGGCAACGCCAGACCGTTAACCCACTGAGCAAGGGCAGGGATCGAACCCGCAACCTCATGGTTCCTAGTCGGATTCGTTAACCACTGCGCCATGACGGGAATTCCCCTATTCATTTTTATTTTAATTATAAAAGTAATTGAAACATTTTCATGTGTGAGTAAAAGTATTGTGAGGTCTAAGCAGTACTTTCAAATATGCCTAATGGATAGGATGGCCCTATACTCTGCTTACATGGGAATTATTAATGGCTTGGAGCAAATAATACCAATTTTAGAGAGAAACAGAGATACCTTAATATCTAGGCCAATGGCAGTGAACTTTTTAAGCCCCAGTTGTCTATCTGGGAAATGTAGGTGGCAATGCCTTCTTTTCGGATTAGTGTGGGTAAAAATTAGATCATGACTTCATATTATCCAGGTTAATTATAATCAGGTTCCTTGGTATTCACCCAAAGGAACTGAAAAGTTGTATCCACAGAAATCACTGAACACAGATGTTCAAAGCAGCTTCATTCACAATTGCCAAGACTTGGATAGAACCATAACATCCCTCAGTAGATAAAAGGATAAACTGTGGTACAACCATACAATGGAATATTACTCAGCGATAAAAAAGTGAGTTATCAAGCTGTAAAAAGACATCTGAAAAAGTTATATACTGCATGATTATATACTGTATGGTTCCAGCTATATGACGTTCTGAAAAAGTTAAACAGTATGGAGACAGTAGTTTTTACTGTCAGTTCTCGCCAGGGGTTTAGTTGGAGGGGACACTGGAATGAACAGACAAATTACGGAGTATTTTTAGGGCAGTAAAATGGTCTGTTAAGATGTATAATGACAGATACATGTCATTATACACATTCTCCAACATTCCCATAGAATGTACACTATCAAGAGTAAACTGTAATGTAAACTTCTAAGTCTTCTCTGGACTTCTAAGTGATAACGTGTCCATGTAGGCTCACCAACTGCAGCGACTGTACCATCTGATGGGGGCTATCTTCTTAATGGGGGGGATAATGCATGTGTGGACTGCAGGGGCTCTATGGAAAACCTGTGTACCTCCTTCTCAGTTTCTCGTGGTTTTAAAACTGCTCTAAAAGAGCAAAGTTTTAGAATAAAAACATCAAAATATTCAGACATTAGTAAAAATGTGACTAGCCTAAGTACTAGTTATAATACTTGTCCATAAATGATATTCACTCAGTAATTTTTGAGCTACATATAGTTCACTGCTACGCTCATTGCTAATTATCCATCTCCTCCTTTTTGGGAAGCCCCTAATATTACTTCCAATAATAAATCAGGGACAGCAGGATGGCTCTTGAGTGGCAATAAAGGAGAGCGTCCCGCTGTATCACTAGCAGACTGGAACGATAAAGAATCATCGGAAGGAATGTAATAGAGTAAATGCAGCACATGTTTATGAGAAAAGGGCTTGTGGCACCTCTTTGTGCCTCTGCACTTAGTAAAGTCTTGCTGATCAAATAATTGGGTTATTTTTACCTAAAACACATCCAATAACACTCTGTGTTGCTTTATTAAAATAAGCCATCACAGTAATGTCTATAAAGACAGAAACCATGAGGACATTTTCTGGGCGTGATACAACTGTTTAAAGTTCCCTAGGACACACCCTCTGACCTTCTCGCCTATCATTCCCTCCACACACCTCTGACTGCACCTGTTACCGCTACCCTCAGGCTCACACAGCTCTCAAGATGTTGTCTGGCATCTGAAATGAAATGACAGGATAAAATATTTTTGAGGAGCTTTCAGTGAATCCTTGTGTTGGCGGCTATGAGATGCTGTTTGAGAGGAGCCCAGCCACCTCTAAGACGTCTGGCCAGGAACCCAGGTTACAGTCGAAAGCCTTTTATTGATTTCTCCACCCAGGTGATTAGAATGGACCACGTGGAAGGAAGGCCCTTGCCCACTGGATGCTGAGACTAAGTGTGAGTAGCTTCTCAATTCCCAGGCCCTGCCCTCCGCCTGCTGTTACGGTAATAAGACAAACGAAATGGCCTAGAACCAATGCTGAAGTTACCACCTTAAGTATCCTTTCCATTTAATCTCCTCCAGCTCCCTGTGTACTTGTAGCCAAACAGCAAAAGCCCTTAGGCCTGGTCTTAGTGTATCAGATATGTGGAAAAAGAGAGGAAGGCCACCAGAGGAGAGTCAGTCCTACGAGGGGAATCAGGCCTTCTAGTTCTATAACCCATTAATGATGTGTCCTTGATCTTGACACAGAAAGAATCTTTTTATCTCTACCCGTGTCCAAAAGATACAGGCTTATTTGATGCTTGAAAAATTTGGAAATTTATTAAAACTCAACAGTCTAAATACATTAGTAAAATCACCTGGCCCAGTAAGCACTGTAGCTAAAGCATGTCAGGGTTGAGTCATTGCCAACCGAAAACCCTGTTGGCAGGAAAAGCCAATTTTCAACAGCTCTGACAGTGTAAAGCAGGAGGCATGTTTGACAAGATGCCGCGTATTAATTTAAAAGGCTTTAGCATCTGGTTAGGTAACACCTGCTGTGGCAAACACTCCCAGGCACACAAAATAGCATTCAAGCTGAATATTTAAATCTCCCAACATAGCCCAACAAAGCTCTAACTCTAAATAAAATAAAGCTAAATCATGTCTTTCTAGCATTCAACAGAGTTTTAATTATATAACCCTAAATATTCAGGCTATGACATTGTTTGCTGTTCTCTGAGTTCAAATGCTTTAGTGGATGCTATAGAAGTTATAAAGTGTATTGAAACACACTGTCCAGGCTTGGTGAGTTTTTCTGTGTGCAGTATTTAGAAGAGGAACAGAGTTCAGAGAATAACACATTGCATCCTATTATGTTGTATTAATATATAATTAAAACAGAAATTGTCAGTGAGAAGGAACAATGGTGGCACTGAATAACAGAGAAAAAAAGCCATAGGGAAAAAAAAAAAAAAAGCTGGCAGGGCTCTTCTAAGTACTCTCTCTAAAAGGAGTCAAGGCTTGAGGACTAGAGTCATCCAGAGAAGGGGGGGGCAAAGATATGTATGTTCTGGAGTTGTCAGGATACACTGGCATGACACAGGACCATTAAATGGTCAATAATGTTCTTAATTATCTCCCAGACATTCTTAGAATAATTGAATTTTCTGTGTGGTTTCCTGCAGTGAAGAGATTTGCCGTTGTCAGCTTAGTTCGAATGCCAGGCTACTTGACCATTCTGTTTTTCACTTTAAATTAATAAACTGACATTTTGGTAATTCCCTTATTGACTCCATAAAACATTATCCAATGTCTAGTATGTAAGAGATCCTGTAATTTTTTTTCAGATATTACAATGTGTGCAATGGTGGAAAGGATACAGTAAACAAGGGTAACTGAAGCCATTTCGATACAATGTGGGAAATGGAGCTGTAACCAAGGTATTCAGCATGTACAGGCATAGCTCCTCGGACCCTTGAAGAGGGTGTGTATACGCAGGGAGCATCTAAGACAACGTGTGAAAAATGAGTAGGAGTTAGCCAGGCAAAATAGTCATTAAGTTAAAACATTTCCAGGGAAAAGGAACAGCATGAACAACTTCCTAAAGTCCAAAAAAGCCAAAATACCTTAAAATTAGAAGGCTCGTAGAAAAAGCCATGGGGATAAATCCATAATCTTGAATCAGGCATTGGGTTCTTGGATATGACAAGAAAAGCTCAAGGAACCCAAGACAAAATAGATACACTGGACACCCTCTGCTATGGCCAGAACTGTGTCCACCCAAATTTTTGTTACAGCCCTGACCCCCACTGTGATGGATTTTGGAGATGGGGACTTTGGGAAGATAATTAAATTTAGATGAGGGCATGGCACTGTCATTATTGTCCTTTATAAGAAAACAAGAGAGATGGCAGAGCTTTCTCTCTCTCTGCTCTGAGGAAAAGCCAGAAGGAGTAATGTGAGGGAGGAAGAGGACATGAACGTGCTGGCGCCCTGAACTCAGATTTTCAACTTCCAGAACTCAGAGGAAAGAAACGTTTAAGCCAGCAAGTCTATGGGATTTTGTTATGGCATCCCAAGCTGACTCATACACTACGAGAACTAATAAATTTTGCACTTCAAATAAAATCATTCAGAAGGTGAAAAGGCGACCAAGAGAATGAGAAAACATTTACGAAAATCATGTATCTTATTATAAGTGCATAGTTCTAGAATATATGAATTATTACAGCTCAATAATAAAAAGACAAATAACTCAATTATGAAATAAGCAAAGATTCTGAATAGACCGTTTTCCAAAGATGTGCACCTAGTCAATAAGTAAAAGAAAAGATGTCCAACATCAGAGAAATGCAAGTCAAAACCAGGAGACACCACTTCACATTCCCTAGGATGGCTACAATCAAAAGATACATTGTAAGTGTTAGCGGGATGTGGAGCAACTTCACACACTACTGATGGAAATCTGAAGTGGCACAACTGTCCTGAAAAAGTCTGGCTGTGTCTCAAACAGTAACACAGAGTTATCATACGACCCAGCAATTCCACTACTAGGAATATATCCAAGAATATGGAATACATGTCCACAAAGAAACTTGAACATGAATGTTCATAGCAGTGTTATTCTTACAGCTAAAAAGGGAAATAACACAAATGTCCAACAATTGAAGAATGGATGAAAAAATCCAGTATATACATAGAAAGGAATTTTATACAAAATAAAAGAAACAAAGTTCTGGTATTTGCTATACCATGGATAAAGCTTGAAGATGTTATGGTAATTTAAAGAAGCCAGTCCAAAGGACCATGGCTTGTATAATTCCATTCATATCAACTGTCCAGAAGAGACAAATATATAGAAACAGAAAGTAGTAGTTGCTAGTGCTAGGGAAGGTGGAGAGGTTGGAGGAAGTGGGGGCTAAGGAGCGCAGGATTTCTTTGGGGATGATAAAATGCTCTAAAGTTGGTTGTAGTGATGGACGCATAGTTCTGTGCATCTACTGAGAAGCCAATGAACTGTGTTTTAAATGGGTGCATTAAATGGTTTGTGAGTGATGTTCCAATAAAGCTGTTTTTAAAAGGCAGTTCGGTGTGGATTCAGTGGAGTGTGCACTGTTAATTATTTTGATCTTTGATAAAAGGCAGTGGGAGCCAAGGAAAGGATTTAAGCAGGCGAATGACACCTTTGATTTTTATCTTCCTTCTTATGAGTTTAGCAACCACCCAGTGACATTGAAAACACCGAAATTCTGGATTTGCCAAGGTAAGGGTAGGATTCTGGGCCTTATTAAATTTGTCAGGGTAATAACACCCTGACCTACTCCTTTTATGACCATTAGTCTTCTTCTCGACACCCAGTTTGTTTTTTTTTTACTTCAATAGCATTCATTTATTGTTGCCATTATAAATTTTTCCATTCCCACCGTTATGACAGTCTTGATAGCCCCTCTCTAGCAACAAAAGATGTTAAAACACCACTTCATATAAGTAATATTCCATTTTCCCTTCTCTTTCCAAGAAACTTCCCCTAACATCTGAGACTCTTTCTGGTCAGTAGAATCAGGAACAATCTCAGAAGACGACTTTTTTGGGAAGCACTTTTTAAGATAATTTTTTAAGGAAGAGAATATCTGGAAAATCACTCCTCACACATATTCTTAATCTTTTCAGCTGCTCATAAAATGTCTGAAAACACAATGAAATATTACTCAGCCATTAAAAGGAAAGAATTAACAGCATTTGCAGCAACATGGATGGACCCAGAAATTATCATGCTAAGTGAAGTCAGTGAGACAATGAGACACCAACATCAAATGCTATCACTTACATGTGGAATCTTAAAAAAGGACACAATGAACTTCCAGAACAGATACGGACAGATACGGACTCACAGACTTTGAAAGACATGGTTTCCAATTGAGACAGGCTGGGGGGTGGGGGGATGCACTGAGGGTTTGCGAAGGAAATGCTATAAAATTTGGTTGTGATGATTGTTGTACACCTATATATGTAATAAAATTCAATAATTAAAAAAACAAATGCAGATTGCTATCCTAATATTCTTGATATAATTTATACCTGACATGCATTTTAAAATAAAATATAAAAATCGGTCCATAAAAAAAAGACTTAGCCAAAGTTAGGAAAAACTCTTGATTTCCCTCTATAGTATAGATATTTATTCATTTATAAAACAACTATTCTCAATACTGAATTGCTCCACTAACATACATGGGCAAAAATTACATACAGAGAGTAAACCAGGTATATAACCAGGTACATGATACCTTGATTTTTACTATCTTATACTGTGTTTCTACAGCTTCATCATGTAAGTCACATGTGTCTTGGCACTCTTGTTTGAGACAACATAAAGTAATCACTTTGTTCTTGGAGCAGCCTCATTAATTCCTCAGTGCTATACTTTAAGCAGCAACTGCTTAGTAACACAACCTGGCAACTGAAATGAACCCTATTTGGCATCCTGTTCTGAAACTGTACATTTCTTTCACAGCCTTCTTCAAAAAACAAGACATGGCGAAGAGTCCAAGTTATAAACTTCCGTAGAAAGTTTTTCGAAATTCAGAACCATGACTTAGGTTATTATCTTTAGTTACATGCATAAATTGCATTATAATGACTGACTCTTGTTCATATTATGCAGAGAAACCAACACAGGAAAGCCACTTTATTTGACTGAGAGTCCACTGCACTCCTTACTGAAGCTAGTGTTGTTTGGGAAAATGGAAAATAGTTAAGAGTCAAAGCATATATTCAAACGTTCTTTCTTCCCAATTTTATCTTTCAGTATTGAAACTGTTGAAAAATACACATTAAGAGGAAGAACATATTTTTTGAGCAATAATTTTATACAGGAAAAAGTGAAAAGAGGTCATTGTTCAGGGAATAAAATATATTAACACTTCTTTCATACTAAGCTTTTCCTTTTTCTTTTAACAGCCCTACACTTTTAAATACCTACTAGCACCCAGTCTCACTGTGTAAAAACTACTCTGAAATGATTTTTTTTTCCTTCTTAGGGCCACACTCATGGTATATGGAAGTTCCCAGGCTAGAGGTCAAATTGGAGCTGCAGCTGCCAGCCTATGCCACAGCCACAGCAATGCCAGATCTGAGTTGAGTCTGCGACCTACATCACAGCTCATGGCAATGCCAGATCCCTAACCCACCAGGCAAGGCCAGGGATTGACCCTGCATTGTCATGGATATTAGTTGGGTTTGTTACCACTAAGCCACAACAGGAATTCCTGAAATAAATTACTTTTGTTTAATCGTGTTCTTTAAAAACCCTGTATCTAAACTTCACAAGTAAAAATCAAATTAGCTTTTCTAAATCTCGGCTTTTCATGCATTAAAGGTTTGGTCTTCTAGTTAGCAATGGATTTTCTAATTTTGCCGTATTGCATTGAAAAAAAAATCAGTCTTAGAATCATTTGAATGTTGAAGTCACTGGTACAGACAAAAGGAGGACCCTGGTTAGTTGAAGAATCTTGACAGATGTTGAGAAATTAATTGTTTAGAACACAGGGATACATAAAATATTAAAATAAAATGTTCCTTTAAATTAATGATATTTTAGGTGAGTTATCTCTAATTTTAAATTACCCATGTCACTCTACCTTTGATTTTTGTTAATCAAGGGTAGTAAATCTTCAGATCCCAGTAAGACAGAAGACTAGAAGCTTTCATTCTTATCCAATGTAAGTATCTCTACATCTAGATGGTAAATTCTGTGAGGGCCAGAACTAAGACTTTCTTGCCTCTATTACATTGCCAGCTCCTCACTCTAGGCCTGTCACGGAGATTATATTTGTTAAATAAACCCGATGTTAAACTGTTCACATTTAGTAAAGAAAAGGTTAATGCAAACGGATTAGCATTTTTAAGAAAAAAGCACAACTAAAACATTGTTCCTAATAAAGCTGTTGAAGTATGAATTTAAAACATGCCACACCAGAGTCTTTCTTTTAAAAGTGCTATTCTTTTAAACACTTTAAAGCCACATGGCTTACATATAAATCTAATATTTGATATCCTTGAGAACAGAATTTTCTACTTATTCTTTCTTCTATTGCTAGCACAAGTCCCAACTTAGTTCTTATGATTTAATATAGTGATCACTTGATATGAGAAGGATAATGTGTGTATATGTATGACTGGGTCACTTTGCTGTACAGCAGGAATTGACAGAACATTGTAAGTCAACTATAGTAAAAATTAAAAAAAACAAAATAATGATTGCAAACTCATGTTTGGCTATCTTAAGCTGTGGGAGTTCTGTGAGGTCTGGCTGAAAGAACTTCCTTCAGAGAGAATTCTTCTTTTTTCCTTCTGCTAGGCACTATAAAGCATGGTCTGGTAATTAATAAAAATTTGAACTCCCATCCTTTTCAGGGCAGCAGTGTGATAATCACTTTTCCCCCTAAATGTTAACTCATGTTTACATGGATATTCTGATCTCTTTTTGCTGATGGTAGATTTCTTCTAGGTGAGCCCTCACTGAAGGGGTAGCTCTTCTTCAGTGGTTCTGGATTTTTAAGTCATTTTAGTTATTTCCTTTCTCCCTGTATTTTTAAGGCCAGCTTACCCCATTGACATTAAACACCAAGTTTTTAGTTCCTGAGGTCAGCAAATGTCATCAGGATGCTCAAGTCTTCAGAAAACACTGTACTGATTTTTCAACAGCCTATGTGCTGCATTTCATTAAGGCTTCTGTACTGTGACGGTATTTCAGACTTTCATATTAGCCACACTGGAAGAGAGTGGAAGTTGAACATATATAAAATATTTATATATGTTGATTTTCTATATTGAATTAACATGTAACATGATTCAAGCCATCAGGGAATTATCCTTGGGAATTTTTTCTTTTCTCTGCCACTTAGCTAGTTTGTGAGACACATGATTGAATGTGACATAAAAAATTAATGAGTTCATAAAAGAAGACCACAAGGAATCTAGTTTTATATCACATAAAATATGAACTATATTTTAAATAACTCAGTCAACTAAAACATTTGCATTTCATCAGTGAAAATACTTCCGGTTAAAATATTTTGATCTGAAAAAGAAAAACAAAATCTCAGAATTAAGAGGAGAAGAGGCAACTTTCAGTTATTTGAAACACCGTCACTTGGAAGTATTATTTCACAGGCAGAATGATTAAAAGTCAGAAAAACATTTTTTATTAAATTGTAAATTCACGTCACCATTTATTCACTCAACAATTTTACAGTGATTGTCACACGTCTGAATTGTTTGGCATCACAAGGATGGATGAAATAAGTTTCAGCTCTAAAAGTTATGCTTATAATTGAAGGAGGTGACAGATATGTTCCAGATATACTATGATATATATTATATTGTGATAAAAATTGAAATTTATTCTAAAAAGTGGAGACAGTATTTCTGCAACCTAACTGTGCATCATAAAAAGTTGTGTAGAACATTCGTCATTGCTAGTGGGATTGCAAAATGGTGCAGTCACTTCGGAAGACAGTTTGTCACTGCCTCAAAATGTTAAACGCAGAGTCACCACATAACCCAGAAATTCCATTTCCAGTTATGTGCCCAAGAGAAATGAAAATGCACCTCTACACAAAAACTTGCATGTGAGTGCTCACAGCAGTGTTGTTCCTAATAGCCAAAAAATGGAAACCAAATGCCCATCGGTTAAGGAAAGGATATAAAAGTTTTTCCTTTGGATGGCTGAGCCATACAGTGGATTATCGTTCAGCATTAAAAGGAAATGAAGTATACCAATACATACAGTGACATGGATGAATCTTGAAAATGTGCGCATTGAAAGAAGTTGGCTTCAAAAGACCACAGTTTGTGTGATTCCAGTTATGAACGCCCAGAATACACAAATCCATAGACCAAGAAAAGCAGTGTGGTAGCTGCCAGGAGCTTAGAGGAGAGGGGGAATGGAGAGTGATTGCTAACTGGTACAAGAATTTTTTTTTTTTTCTTGCAGGTATGATAAACATGTTCTAAAATTAGATGTGGTGATGGTTGCATGACTCTGTGAATATGCTAAAAAATCACTGAGGTGTACATGTTAAAAGTGAATTTTATGGTTTATAAATTGTACCTTAACAAAGCCTTTATGAAAACTATAAGGGGAATAAAAAATAAGGTCCTACTGTACAGCACAGAGACTATATTCAATGTCCTATGATAAACTGCAATGGAAAAGAATATAAAAAAGAGTGTATGTGTGTGTGTACACACACACACACTGAATCACTTTGCTATACAGCAGAAATTAATGCAATATTGTAAATCAGCTATACTTCATTCAATGCTATGAGGGAAAGTTATAAAAAGTATTTAAAAATCAAAATGGAAAATGACTTTCATAGATGTCATTTTTGAAATCCAATATTTAACATTCTTGAAATCTAATATTTTTAATCCTATAGGATATAGATTTCAAGTTTAATTAAATACCTTGTTGCACACTTGGGAATTTGTAATATTATAAATATAATAATTTTAAAGTACTTGACAGAATCACACCCCTCCTTTTTAGGTTTAGTGAACATATAAAAATAAATTAGTTCTTGTCTTTGTGCAGAAACTTGAAAGGTCTTTGGGGTAGGAATTACTTTTAAAATGCCTTACTGCATCATCTGCATAATATATTCTTTTTTTAGTGATTTTTATTTTTTCATTGTAGTTGATTTATAGCATTCCATCGATTTCTACTGTACAGCAAAGAAACCCAGTCACACAGATATATACATTCTTTTTCTCACCATTATCCTCCATCATGTTCTATCATAAATAACTAAGTATAGCTCCCTGTGCTGTACACAAGGATCTCATTGCTTATCCACACCAAATGCAATAGGTTGCATCTATTAACCCCAGACTCCCAGTCCATCCCCCTTCCTCCCCCTCCCTTGATATTCTTAAAGGATGCTGAAAAAAAAATTAAATGTCAGATTGCCTGGGCAAAGGTCATTTCCTTATTAATAATCCATTACATTCTCATAATTTTGCTTTCATTTCACTACCCTACGTAAGACCAAATACATGGGCTAACATGCCATGCCACCAGGGTAAAAGTCAAGAGCTCTTGAGGTAGGTTTACTGCATAAATTAAAAAAAATCAGTTCACACTGTTTTAAGCCCAGTTCTCTGCTAGACACCTGTGCATGAGATATAGTTTCAACCACATCGACGCTGGGTATATGGTGGGGAAACCAAAGCAGAGAGTTTCATACAGTGGTACAGGACCTTATGATCAAAAATATGCAAAGTCCTATAAGGAACACTCCAGAGGAGTAGGGTTGATGGTGAGTATGGGGGCCAAGGAAGGCTTTCAAAGGTATTAATTTTTTGTGGAATATATATAAAATAATAGCAATATTTCTATGGTACATTGAAAAAAAATGTTAGAATTGGGAATACACATTTCATAGTAGACCAGGACCTTATTTTAGCAGGAAAAGCATATGACCATATTTAGTTCTTTCAAGAAATGGTGCTGGGAAAATTGAACAGCCACATGTAAAATTATGAAACTAGAACACTCTCTAACACCATAGACAAAAATAAACTCAAAATGGATTAAATACCTAAATATAAGGTCAGATACTATAAAACTCTTAGAGGACAACATAGGCCAAACACTCTTTGACATAAACCACAGTAACATCTTCTCAGATCCACCTCCTAGAGTAATGACAATAAAAACAAACAAACAAACAAAACAAATGGGACTTAATTAAACTTCAAAGTTTTTTGCACAGCAAAGGAAACCCTAAACAAAATCAAAAGACAACTCACAGAATGGAAGAAAATACTTGCAAATAATGCGTCTGACAAGGTATTAATCTCCAAAATTTATAAACACCTTCTGCAACTCAATACCAAAAAAACAAATCACATCAAAAAATGGGCAGAAGATCTAAACAGACAATTCTCCAAAGAAGACATATAGATGGCCAAAAAACACATGAAAAGATGTTCAACATCACTCATCATTAGAGAAATGCAAATTAAAACCACTAGGAGGTTTTAAAACCTTACACCAGCCAGAACAGCCATCATCAAAAAGTCTACAAACAATAAGTGCTGGAGAGGGTGTGGAAAAAAGGGAACCCTATTACACTGTTGGTGGGAATGTACACTGGTGCAACCACTGTGGAAAACAGTATGGAGATTTTTCAAAAAACTAAAAACAGAATTAGCATTTGATCCAGCAACCCCACTCCTGGGCATCTATCCAGAGAAAACCATGACTCAAAAAGACACATGTATTCCAATGTTCATTGCAGCACCATATACAATAGCTAAGACATGGAAACAACCTAAATGTCCATTGACAGAGGAGTGGATCAAGAAGATGTGGTACATATACACAATGGAATATTACTCAGCCATTAAAAGGAAAGAAATAACGGCATTTGCAGCAACATGGGTGGACACAGAAATTACCATGCTAAGTGAAGTCAGTCAGACAAGGAGACACCAACATCAAATGCTATCACTGACATGTGCAATCTAAAAAACTGACACAATAAACATCTTTGCAGAACAAATACTGACTCTCAGACTTTGAAAAACTTATGGTTTCTAAATGAGACAGGGTGGGGAGTGGGGGGTGCACTGGGGATTTGGGATGGAAATGCTTTAAGACTTGGTTGTGATGATCATTGTACATCTATAAATGTAATAAAATTCATTGAGTAATAAAAAAAGCATATGACCGTATTTAATCTTTGCAGGTTTAAATCTCCATTTAGGCAGGATTTAATATTTTTCTCTATTAAATGTATTCTATTAAAATATAAAATACATTGATAATTTTTGTGCTAAACTTGTTTTAAGGGAGTAAGTTTTAATAACTACCTAATAGTTGAAAATTCTATTTAAAATATCGCTTTTTCAGTGGGTCACAAATGTTTTTGAGTATGGGTTTGCTTGTGCAAAACTTGTAATAGATTAGAGCTGTGACATCCACCAAAGGGTTTCAATATGATCACACATTTTGTTTTCAGAAAGTAGTAAATATATTAAACTAATTCAAATTGTATCCATTATAACTATGCAAATTGAAACAACAATGAATTAGTTATCTTTCAATATCATGGTTTCCTGGGGGAAAATAGTTACCTTTCAATACAAAGATTATACTGAATAAAAATGAACATTCTGAAGGAACATTTCTTCTTTACACCTCACATTTCAGTTAGTGCATTGTTCATAATCTCTGTTACATTATCATACATTTTCAGGGTCAGAAATTAGTTTTTACACACAGTACAATTCATAGGATAAATAATAATAACACCCAGCGATAATTTTCACTGTGTTTCAAGCACTGTTCTGGACACTTTCTATGTGTTGACTTATTTAATATTCATCATAACCATGTGATGTTGCTACTATGAGTACCTCATTTTACATGAGGGAGTATGGAGGCCCAGAGAATCTAAGTCGTTCTCCCACCGTCATATGTGTCTTAATGTTTTGAATGAAAAGATCAGGACTTGAAGCCAGTCACCTGGTGTCAAGGTCCTATTTTTAAGCCCTGTACTGCACTGCCACTCTCATTCATGACTACACGAATGGTGTAACACGATCTATTGTACAGTACGACGCAGAGAACTTCAGGACACAAGCTCAGAGAAAGGATATACAACCACAGTATTTCTAGAAATGATACTGCCAACGCATTTTTCAGGCACAAACTACTTCAGAACTATTCTATTATAAACACAGAGCAGTATTTCAAATTGCAGATTCCTAATGATAACTATGTTCAGTAAATGTACGCAAATATTTTCAAACTTGGTTGCTTAATCCTTAAATCAGCAAACGACTTACATCAAAACTAATATAAGTACACTGTGCTTAATTCATACAGCTCTTTTGAATAACAACAGGAGACCATACATCTTTGGAAGACATGCACTCATACTTACTCTTGGCAAATAATCATCATCGCAATAGTAGATGCCATTTTTAATCTTTCAAAATGTATTATTTTTACATAGTTGTCAATTCTGATCTTTTGGATGAGAAAATGCCAGTGAAACTATGAGAGAAATATGTCATCTTTTAGCTAAATATTAATTTTTCTTTTTAAATAAACTTGAAAACTTATGCCAGTCAACTTCATGTCCTTATGGTCAAATAATGAATCATGTAAAACCCTGGGGCTAGATTTCTTTTAAAAATTGTGTATTTCAATTCCTTTACTCAGTGGATATTGGTATTCTGTAACACATAATGTGATTGCTGACCTTAGGGAGATTCCCTTCGGATGAAAAACATGTGCGCATGCACAGCACAGTGTGTTAAGCTTGAAGCATCTCTCATGCTCGACCGGCAGTGTTTGGGCTGATCTAGAAAGTCTGCTGGGGGTGAGTCTGCCGTTGGTCTATTTACATGAGGGAGAAGGTAAATTAGGGAAGTGGTTAAAATGTCCAGCTCTGGAGGTAACTGCTTCTATTAGAATCCCAACTGTATCCTTTAGCAGCTGTGTATCCTAGGGAAATTTACCTTACCCGTTCGTATCTCACATTATTTATCTGTAAAATAGGACAAATCAGAGAACCAATCATATGGCCTATTTAGGTTTCTGTGAGACTTTACTGTTTTTCATGCAAAGGGCTTAGCAAATATAAGTACCTACTGAGTATTAACATTAGTAGTTTGGAACAAACTCATAGATTATATCTTTAAGAATAGCTCATGTCACAGGTGATTCTAGGGATAAGCTGTATACCCCAGGCTCCACTTATCAAGAGGGATTGGCATTGTCACATTAATTATCAGCTTTCATGGCTGATATTTCACATCCTTGCTCTCAGGTCTACCCTTACAATTCTATGAGAGTCAAGTCCAGTTATTTTTGTTAGAGAGAGAAAAAACAGCGGTATTTGGGCCTCATATCATAATAACGACAGCTATTTGACAGCCAGATTGACATTCAAAGGATCTGGATGTAACTAAACAGAAATAGCAATTAATATAAATGGTCATAGACGATAAAGATAAAAAATATATTATACAAAAAATGTGGAATATGTGTGAGAGGAATGAGCTCTATCATTCTTTAACATCTGTATTTTAATTAAAATTTTTGCTCAGATCCCTTACTGCTGTGGCTGTGGCATAGGCTGTAGCTCCAATTTGACCCCAAGCCTAGGAACTTCAATATGCTGTGGGTGCAGTCCTAAAAAGCAAAATAAATAAATAAGTAAATAAATATATTTTTATTCATTTTCACATTGCTCATCATTGCTGAGAATTCCAGCACTTAAAAGTTCTGTTTTGGAGCTCCCATCATGGCGCAGTGGTTAATGAATTCGACTATGAACCATAAGGTTGCGGGTTCAATCCCTGACCTTGCTCAGTGGGTTAAGTACCTGGTGTTGCCGTGAGCTGTGGTGTATGTAGGTCGCAGATGCGGCTCAGATCTGGCCTTGCTGTGGCTCTGGCATAGGCCAGCGGCTACAGCTCTGATTAGACCCCCCACCTGGGAACCTTCATAAACAAAAAGACGACTTACAGAATAGGAGAAAATAGTTTCATATGACGCAAATGACAAGGGCTTAATCTCTAGAATATACAAGCAACTTATACAACTCAACAGCAAAAAAGCCAACAACCCAACTGAAAAATGGGCAAAGGACTTGAATAGACATTTCCCAAGGAAGATGTACAGATGGCCAACAAACACTTGAAACAATGCTCAACATCCCTGGTTATTAGAGAAATGCAACTCAAAACAACCATGAGATACCACCTCACACCAGTCAGAATGGCCATCATTAACAAGTCCACAAATAACAAATGCTGAGGAGGGTGTGGAGAAAAGGGAACCCTCCCGCACTGCTGGTCCGAATGTTAAGCTGGTACAACCACTATGGAGATCAGTATGGAAATACCTTAGAAATCTATACATAGAACTACCATATGACCCAGCAATCCCACTGTTGGGCATATATGCAGACAAAACTTTCCTTAAAAAAGACACATGCACCTGCATGTTTATTGCAGCTCTATTCACAATAGCCAAGATATGGAATCAACCCAAATGTCCATTGACAGATGATTGGATTAGGAAGATGTGGTATATATACACAATGGAATACTACTTGGCCATGAAAAAGAACAAAATAATGCCATTTGCAGCAACATGGATGGAAATAGAGACCCTCATATTGATTGAAGTAAGTCAGAAAGAGAAAGACAAATACCGTATAATATAACATATCTGGAATCTAAGGCACAAGTGAACCTTTCCACAGAAAAGAAAATCATAGACTTGGAGAATAGACTTGTGGTTGCCAAAGGGGAGGGGAGGGAGTGGGATGGATTGGTAGCTTGGGGTTAATAGATACAAACTATTGCTTTTGGAATGGATTAGCAATGAGATCCTGCTGTGTAGCACCTGGAACTATGTCTAGTCACTTATGATGGAGCATGATAATGTGCAAAAATAGAATGTGTACATGTATGTGTAACTGGGTCACCATGCTGTACAGTAGAAAATATTGTATTGGGGAAATAACTATTAAAAATAATAAAAAAGTTCTGTCTTGTATAACAATACCTTACAAAATAAATTAGAGCACTTCAATGGTTTATCTTTCATTGTCTTTTCCTGTTATTTTTCTATGTTTTAAAAAATATTTGCATTTGGAGAAAAAGATCAGACAAATGTTAAACATTTGTCACATACAGAGAGTATGGCCCTGTTGAAGCCAGAATCTAACTCCAATTTTACTAGCAAAATGAGTAAAATGTACTACTTTGTCATCTGTTTCCTCCTGCCAGCACTATTAATTCATCACCTGCCATTCTGACATTTCGGGATGGTTTGTTTTTCAATTAAGGTATAATTAACATGTATTAGTTTTAGGTGTACTAAACAATGATGTAATATTTGTATATACTGTGAAATCATCACCACAGTAAGTCTCGTCTACTGTCTCAGCAACTTTCAAAAACGCAATACAGGATGGTTACCTATTATCACCATGCTGTACATTACAGCTCCATGACTTAGTTCTTTGATAAAAGTAGAGGTGTGTGCTTTTTTATCCCTTTACCTCTTTCACCTGGCTCTCTGGCAACCACCAATCTGTTCTCTGTATCTGACAGCTCTTTTTTTTTTTTTTAAAGATTCCATTTATAAGTGAGATCATACAGCATTTGCCTTTCTTTGTCTGACTCACTTTACCTAGCATAGTAAAGAGCACTTTCTTTCTTTGTTATTTTTAATTGTTCTAATTAGAGTGTAGTTGATTTAGTGTTGTGTCCATTTCTGCTGCACAGCAGAGTCAGTCATTCATACACATACATTCATTTTCTCATATTATCTTCCATCATGATGAAGATCCCTTTCAAGTTTCATCTATATTGTTACAAATGGCAAGGTTTTCTTCCCTCTCATGGCTGAATAAGAGCCCAAGGTATTTGTGAACTACATTTTCTTTATCCATCATTCATGAATGGACACTTAGGTTGTTCCCATATCTTGACTGGTGTACATAACGCTGCAGTGAACACAGGGAGCACGTGTCGTTTTGCAGGTCTGGTTCTTAAAGATCATGTGCTACAGCCCCCTGCTCCTTCACAACTGGGGATTTGACTGAAGTTACCATGAGTGTGCGTGCAGACACACACACACATACACACGAAAGAGACAGAGACAAATAACAAAGATTTCTGTTTGTTATAACATTCAACTTATTTTTACATTTTGCCAATATGCATTTTTTATATCTCATGTATCTATCCATCCTCTCTTTCTCCACTACTACTGTCTTGTACTTGTTAAATTTTTAATTGAGGTATAGTTGTTTTACAATATTATATTAGTTTCAGGTGTCCAAGATAATAACTCAATATTTCTATTGATTATACTCTGTTTAACGTTGTTACAAAATAATGGTTATTTTTCTTTGTGGTGTATAATATATCCTTGTTGGCTATTTTTATACATAGTAGTTTGCATCGCCTCATCTGATACCCTTATCTCTCCCCTTCCCATTCCCTGCTAGTAACCATTACTCTGTTCTCTGTATCTGTAAATTTGTTTCTTTTTTGTTATATTCACTAGTTTGTTGTATTTTGTGTGGTATTCCACATATAAGTGATCACACAGTATATTTGTCTCTCTTTTCTGACTTATTTTACTAAGCATAATACTCTATAGGTCCATCCACGTTGTTGCAAAAGTTTCATTCCTTTTTACGGCTGAGTAACATTCCATTGTATAGATACACACCATATTTTCTTTATCCATTCATCTGTTTATGCACACTGAGGTTGCTTCCTTATCTTGGCAACTGTAAATAGTGCTGCTATGAACAGTGGGATATGTGCATTTTTTTAAATTACTATTTTTGTTTTCTTCATATTTATACCCATCAGTGGATTTCCTGGATTACATGGTAGTTCTAGTTTTAGTTTTTTGCATAAACTCCAAAATGTTTTCCAATAGTGGCTGTGCTAAATTGCAATTCCATCAACAGTGTACAATCATTCCCTTTTCTCCACATTTTCACCAACACTTGTTATCTGTGATTTTTTGATGATAGTCATTTTGGTAGGAGTTAGGTGATGCCTCATAATGGTTTTTTGCATTTTTCTAATAAGTAGCAATGCTGAGTATTTTTTCATGTGCCTATTGGCCATATATATTTTTTCTTTGGAAAAATATCTATTTAGGTCTTTTGTTTATTTTTAAAAATCGGGTTTTTTAAAATATGAGTTTTATAAACTATTTACAAAATTTGGATATTAATCCCTTATTGGGATTTGCAAATGTTCTCTGTCATTCAGCAGGTTATCTTTTTGTTTTATCCATAATTTTCTCTACTGTGTAAAAGCTTTTAAGTTTAATTAGTTCTACTTATGTTATTTGTTTTTTTGTATGGCTGCACCGAAGGCATATGGAAGTCCTCAGCAACAGTGGGTCTGAGCTGCATCTGCTACCTACACCATAGCTTGTAGTGAAGCAGAATCTTTAACCCATTGAGCGAGGCCAGGGATTGAATTCGAATTCTCATGGACACTATGTTAGGTTCTTAACCTGCTGAGCCACAACAGGAACTCCCCATTTGTTTATTTTTGCTATAACTTCTTTTTCCTTAGGAGACAGACCCAAAACAATACTGCCATTCCTTATGTCATAGAGTGTTCTGCCTATGTTCTCTTAGTATTCTTATGGTTTCAGGTCTTATATTCAAGTATTTAATCTATTTTTATTTGATTTTTGTTTATGGTGTGAGGGAGTATTCTAGTATCACTGTTTTACCTGTAGCTGTCCAGTTTTCCTACGACCACTTACTGAAGAGACTGTCTTTTCTCAAGACTGTACATCTTTGCCTCCTTTTCGTTAATCAAACATGGATTTATGCATAATTTCTTATTGATACACTACCCATCTTTCAAGATCCATTTTGTCTTCTACTATAGAAAAGGCCAGATAGTCCCCTAGTTAAAAATAAATGGTCCTTATCTTTCTCTCTTATCTATCTATCTAATCTATCTTATTACATCACTTGTTCTTGGTTATTATTCTTTAGCCTTTCTTGGTTATTAGTCTTTCTTTTGTATACATGTCCAGGTCACCCAGTATAAGATTGTCCTCATTTTAAGACCTAACACTCATCTTGATATTATGAACAAATACCTTACAAGTGTTGAATACATGGTAGATGCTTAATAACTTCATATTGAATTAAACTAATTGATTATTTTGGAAATATACAACTCAAATTTATAACATATGCTGATTCACAGATGGGTCCATCCAGGGAATTTTAGGAGCTATAAGGTCACCTCTTACAAAATTTTGATTTTTTTTTTGTTTCTTTTGTTAAGAAATATTCTTTCCAAGACATATTGCTAGCAGGATATTTCCAGAAGTGCAGTCCACTAAAAACTGCAAATGCAAACATTAGAAACTCAGCATAGACATAAACACCTGCCTCAGTGGTAGCTCATAATTGCTTTATAGAGTGAAATGCATCCAGATGATCAGTATCATTCTTTTCCATGGCTCTATCACCGTTTCAGCATTCCTAATGTTTCTAAATAACCAACGTACTATTTCTTCTAAATTAGATGTTTATGTTTAAGAAAATACAAAAGTTAAGAGTACTAAGTGCACCTGGAGATTTGCTCGAGTTTGTATATTTAGATCCTATAGGAATTCCAAGTGTCAGACTTACATTCATCAGATGGAAGTAAACGTTAAATAGTTCTGTGCAGGGAAGAAGCAACTACAATTTCTGCAGACAGACTTCCACACCCTTAGGTTCCTTGTCACAGAACTCCCTCTACTTTTCCGCTGTGACTTTTCCTTCCGTCTCATCAGCTCTTTCTTGCTTTGTCTCATTTTATGCTGCTGCTTTTGGCCCTTAGACATTTGCTTAAACATGTCCCACTGATTTTACTCACGTTTAACACCCTCCCATACTAAGAACCTTTCCAGGAAAGGACAGAGCCTAACTTGTCAACTGTAAGCCACCGTCAGCCCTCACTTCTTCGGGGCCTTTGACAGTTTCTGGCCTTATCTTCGGCCATTGCCCACTTGAGCATAACGCTACTTTTACTCATTCCTCTGTTACATCAAACTCTTGCCTGAAGAATGGACTTTACCTTTGCTTTTCTTTAGGCCTGGGAGACTCTCCTCCCTTCAATGCCATCTTCTGAGAGACGGCTCCCTTGTAACCACTCCGAGTTAGGTTTCTGTAACACCTTCTTACTATTGTTCCATATTCTATTATGCTTCAGGAAAATTGTTTTTGATTAGTTTCTCTGAATTCAGCATTTTTTTTTTTCCTTCATCCTCACTCTACTAAGATAGTTACCAATCTGGGTTCTCCACCTTCAATCTTTCTTATGTTTAATTTGTCTGACAGCTAGAATGCCACTCATCCCAACACCTTGTTTGGCCATTTCATTCCCCCATTCTCCTATCAATATTTGTCACCCCAATATTTGATAAATACCCCATGCCTAGAAGATGAGCAGATGCAAACTATTGCTTTCAGAATGGACTAGCAATGAGATCCTGCTGTGTAGCCCTGAGAACTATGTCTAGATACTTACAACGCAGCGCGACAATGGGAGAAAAAATTATGTATACATGTATGTGTAACTGGGTTCCCATGCTGTACAGTGGGGGAAAAAAGTGTGTTGGGGGGAATAACAATAAAAAATAAATTAAAAAAAATACTTAGCACTTTATTCAAGATTACCATGTGAAGCCTCTACCTACAGGCCTCTACCATAATTCCTACCACTCCTTTGAAAGAAATACTATGCCTCAAGGAAAAAAAATCATGTTTTAATACATTCCCGCCTGTTCAGTTTCAAATCGTTTCTCTGGCTTGTATCATTCTCATTCACTCTTCTACATTTCAAAATCCTTTGTTCTTTAAGGTGCAGATCGAGTTCTAACACTTCAATGATCATTTCTCCAACTGTCTCAGACTTGAATGATCATTTATTTTACTTCATACTTACCCAGATCCAAGCAGAAAGAGTTTTGCATACCTGACTATGAAGACAATTTAAAACGACTTTACAAATTGTTTTAGGAAAGAAGTATCATGTAAGTACTATCATGTTTATGGTTGCTATGATAGTTGCAAAATAAAAATCCAGAAAAACCTCTAATTTATCATTATTTAAAAAAAATTCGTCACATCCATTCATGCATGCTTTCAACTAGAGGATCCGGCGCTTGTCAGAGATGGAAATACAGTAGCAGACTGTATTCTATCAAAGCAGACAAAAATCCTTGCCTTTCAGGAGCTTATATCCTTGTGGGGATGGTGGTCGGGGCTGGGAGACAGATAATAAAGAGATGAATAGGCAAATACAGAGAATACTAGATGGTGACGGGTGCTAAGCAGTAAAACAAATCAGGGAGATATGGGGTTGCAGTCCAAATAAGGAGGGCAGAAGGCCTTCGGGGAGAGTTTGACATTGATCAAGGCCGGAGATCATGAGGAGTAAGACATGTGAGTATCTAAGGGGTGGATGTACTGTTTCTGGTGTGCCAGAAGGGTAAGTATAAAGTATTCTGAGCAGAGCGAACAAAGACGAGAAGGAGACCAGGTCCCAGAGGTAACTTGGGATGCACGTATGTAGGACTTTATTGGCCATTGTGACGACTTGGCTTTGGGGAAGCAGTTGGAAGACTTTGAGCAGGGAAGAACATCATCTAATTTCTGTATTAATGCAATCCTTTGGTGGGGGCTGGGAGACAGAGAATAAAGAGGATGAACAGGCAAATATAGAGAATACTAGATGGTGATGGGTAGCTAATTGAGAGACAGACTGAAGAGCATCAAGAGAGGAAGCAGAGAGACTGACAAGAGGGCTACTGCAAGAATCTGGAGAGAGGCAATGGTGACCTGGACTAGACTGAAGGAGCCAGTGTCTAAAGAATATACTTTGAAGATAAAGCTACGGGACATGTCAAAAATTTATATCAACATAAAAATTGGTGTGAGATAAAGAGGAACGATGGTTACTGATGATTTAGAGAATTTTGGCCAAAGCACCTGGAAAACAAAATAGAGATCTTGAAAATTGTAAGAAGAGCAAGCTTGGTACAAGGGGCAGGATGTTAGGAATTACATTTTTCTTTTTGTTTTAGGGCCACACCCTCAGCATATAGAAGTTCCCAGGCTAGAGATTGAATCAGAGCTGCAGCTGCTGGTTTAGGCCACAGGCACAGCAACGCCAGATCCAAGCTGTGTCTATAATCTACACCATGGCTCATGGCAATGCCGGATCCTTAACCCAGTGAGTGGGTCCAGGGATCAAACCTGAGTACTTGAACCTGAGTCCTCATGGATACTAGCTGGATTTGTTATCACTGAGCCACAACGGGAATTTTTGACATGTTAAATTGAGACACCATTTAGAAAACTAAGATGTATTTTTTTTTTTTTAAGTCTGGGGTTGAGCAGAGTTCAAGTCGGAGACATTAATGTGGATGTTATTACTTATAAAATGATTCTTAAACCTACAGTTCAGACAAGGATTACCAAAGGTATGAGATAGAATGAAGAAAAAGTGAAGAGGTTCAAAGACAGAGTGGTGCACTCCTCAAAGTTTGGATGTTGGGGAGATAAGAAGGAAGCTAGTAAAAGAAACTAAGAAAGTAGTCTGAGAGGGAGGAGAGAAAACCAGAAATGTTATTATTGGAAGGCTGGGAGATACTGCAAGGACAGAATACTCAATTCTACCAAAAACCCCTAAAGTCTAAAATTTAATCTCTGGATTTGGTCACCCAGAGATCAGTGATGTCCCTGATATTATCAGTGTCCCTGGAGAGATGAGGGCAAGAGTCTGAGAGAATGAGAAAAAACTGGAGATGATGAGTATTCACAAATTTTGGAGTCATTTTGCTGTAAAGGAAATGAGAGAAATGGGGGGAGGGTTGTGATTAAAACCACAAGTGAAATAAAGAGTCGTGTAAAAATATTGTAGTTAATACTGCAAATAACAGAACTGTGAACATTGAAGGAAAAACAGAGAGGAGAGGAGAGGAGAGAAAGGGGGATTGTAGAAACTCTAAGTAAGCAAGAGGGAGCAGAGGAAGGGATGAGCCTTTGCCAAGAACAGGGCAGGCTTTTCCACAGTGACAGCAGGGCATGAGATGTGAGCAGGTGTGGAGATGTGGTGATGGGAACTTCTGTTTTCTCAGAGTAAGAAGCAGTCAACAACTGAGAATGAGACTGGGAAGGTGGTGTTGCAAATCTGAGAGAAAGTAAAGGTGAGAAATTGCCGTTTAGGACACAAGTCTTCAAGCGTATTTGTTCAATTATCCCCTACAAGACATTTAGACATCTTTAGAGTGACATATAAAATCTGTTACTCTATGTTAAACTGGAAACAAAGTGTGCAGTTTTTGATATAGTGCAAAGTTTGGATTATTAAAATAAAATTGTTACATCATTCTTTTAAATGTATCAAACTGAATCACAACACCTTTGCAATTTTATGTCCCCATTATTACACAACACAAAGCACCAATTCTTCCCTAAGACAAAAGTACTGCATTTTTCTTTCTCCTAAATTGTATTTCCATTATGTTTCACCACATGGAATATATTTTTAAGCTTAAAGTCACCTATTGATCACTGAGCATAATTTTCTGCAATAAATATATTTAAATAAATTCATTAAAAATACGTATCATCATAAAGGCTCCAAGTTTTAAATCTTCCTCCAAATTTGAGTTCTCATAAATTGTTAGTCAAAATTATTAGATTATTTTTAGTGAAATTGCTAGTTATTATTATTCAAATTACTATTCAAAGAAAAGCAGTGTACATATAATACAATGTTTAGGTATAAAATTCAGGGAGTAAATTTTATTTGCAATGCATAGCATAATAAAAAAGGAAGGAATATCATAGCTTAATTAAGGAAGAGTTCACAGATGCCAATGCATATTCTGTCTTGTTGTTTAATGTCCTAGGAGTTTTTAGAACATAGAGCAAAGTACCATGGAAAATTTGGGATGGATGAAAGTGATGCATTGCCTTTCTCACCTTTCCCCTCCCTCCTCCTCTCCTTCCCTCCCTCCCTTCCGCCCTGCCCTTCTTTTTTGACTCCTTCCATTTCGTCTTTCTGTCTTACATGTAGAGGGAAACAGACATCTGTGAAACGGTATGTGAGAAAGGAGAAGTGGCTTGATTCTCCAATAGGCAAATCAATTTTAGGAAAGGGAGAACCATGGAAAGGGAGTTCACGGATCAATGTGTGGTCCTCGATTCAATTCTGGGCTGAATTAAAAAGAAGAATATTTGGGGGAGAAGTGGAAACAACTGAATATGGATTACTTGTTTGATGAACCATTGAATCACATGAAATTCCTTTGGTGTGATAACAGCATTGCAGTTATAATAGGAGAAAGACGTGCTAAGTCTTCCAGGGTGAGGTACCATGTTATCTCTCACCTACTTTCTAGTTTTTCAACTGAAAGTCAGAGAAAGAAACAGATGAAACAAACGTGAAAAATAATCATAAATTTAGGCAAATGGGAAAACTGATCACAATAAACTTTTGCTGTACACACTTTGTCCGCTTTAATACGCATGATCAGAGTTTGATGTTTCTAACATTCGACCCTGCCCATACGGGATAATTCAATATGCAGAAATGAAACAGAAGGAGCATGCCGAGGATATGTGTGTCGTGGGATGTTGATGATGTTATGTTTAAATGAGTAAGACTAGAAGGATGGTTTAGTACAATAGAAGAGGAGACAGCTTTGAGGCATAAAAATAAACCTGAGAAGGTGGTATGTTATGCAATGTACCACAGCTTGCTCTTCTTCTAGACTAAAACATGCTTCAGAGCAAAGAGAGCTGACTTAATAGATTTTAAAATGGCTTTATCTGTATTGAAGCACCATCTTCCTGGAAAGTATGTTTGTTTTTAAAAATTTAGTAGTCAGTAACAAAAAAATATGTCATAATGAACAGTCCGAAATCATAAAGGTCAAGATATATATACTAACCCAGGCTTGGTTCCTCATGCATATGAGCTGTTTGGCAGCAATCCCACTTCCCTAGAGACAACCAAATGCTGTATTCACGAATGACAGTTGTGACCACAGAAATAATCCCCTTAGAGATTGTTCTCTGTGGTTAATAAAAATGAAAACAAAAGCCATTGTACAAGGCCATATTTTTAGGTCATTTCATGATTGTTTTTGGATCAACAATATTGAAAATTAAGGATTAAAAAAAATGAATGCCTTTGAATTCTTAGATGAGACAGATAACATCTTTTCTTTCCAAGACTACTTATAAAGTAATCTTCTTTATATTAATTTTCTTTTTATTAGAACACAAGGGTCCCTATGTTTTTTTGGCATATGAGAAGATTCCCAACAGGGATAGATTATAAAGGGGTCTCCTCTGTACCTTCATGGGGGTCATGATGGTCTGGGGTCTAAATAAATCCCCGTAACTCACAGGCAGCAACTTCACTGAACCTCTTACACATGACCTCATGTTCTAGTTCTCAAGTTTCCTTCACATTTCATGGGAAGTGCTCAATTTCTTTTTTCCATAATTTTTCCTTTCCTAGGCTCTTCAATAAAATTGCTTTCAAGAAGGAGGGCACAGTGTCCCAAATACTGATAATATAAACAAAGAAGCTTTCCTTACAAATTTACATAAAGCTGGCTTAGCTAAAGAAAGCACACTGTAGTATGTACCATAGAGGATTTTTTTTTTTTTTGTAAATGTAGTTTGAAATAAATTTAAATTTACAAAAGAGCTATAAAGATAGTACAGAGTCCCCATATATCCTTCACCCAACTTCACCTACTGTTAATATCTCACATAACTATGGAATATTTAACAAAGCTCGGAAATTAACATTGGTACAAAACTAAACAATTCAGATTTCCGAGTTTTTTATAGTTAATATTCTGTCCCAGGATCAGATCCAAGATACCATGTTGTATTTAGTCCTTAGGTTTTCTTAGCCTCCTCTAATCTGTGACAGTCTCTCATTCCAGGTCTTCAATGATCTTGATGTTTTTGAAAAGGACTGGCCACACACTAGTAGAATGACCCTCGGTTTGGGTTTATCTGATATTTTTATCATGATTCCACAGAGATTATGCTTTAAAAAAAAAATACCGAGGTGATGTGTCCTTATTGTTCCATCCTCTCAGGGCATACAGTTATAGGATTTAAACATGCATGTGTTGACAATGTGGCATATGTACACTATGGTATATGGAATGGTTGGCCAGCTGGGACCTGATGCATATACAGCACAAGGAACTCTACTCAATATCCTATGACAATCTATATGAGAAAATAATTTGAAAAAGACTGGATATGTGTATATGCATAACTGAATAATTTTGTTGTATAGCAGAAACTATCACAACATTGTGGATTAACTATACTTCAATAAAACCTTTTTTTGGAAATTGCATGTTTCCCTTTGAAAAAGAAAAGCATCGTGCACCAAGCAATAGAAGAAAAAAATACTATGATATTCTTTATCTGCTGGCATTGTTGGCCTGCTGCCCATAAGCCAACACTCTAAGTTACCAGGGAGGGTGCTGCAAGGACTCCAGTACTTCTACCATGCTCATCTTTGCAGCCCTCCCAGCCCTGCAGTGAATTGGTGGAATATTCTCCCCTCCCAGCACACATATCCTGTCTCTGTACAATGCCTCTGCAATGCCTCTCCCAAGGGCAAGCCATTCACATCTGCTCTCCAACTTTTATTGTCAACAACTGTAACAATGAATGGGAGTCCATGACTGTTACTTTTTGCTGTTGTTCCAACTAAAAATTGCTGATAGATCAAAAAACAGGGCTATTAACTTTCATTCTCTCTCTCCTCTCTTTTAATCTACATCAGACCAGAGAGGCACAGTCAAAAGCACTACCCTACAGAAGTCCACACATTTCCCTGAGTTAACTCTCATTTTAGAGACAGTAGCTCAGCTAATAAAAATTACATTGCTGAGGAACAGGGAAAGGGGAAGAAGGGGAGATGAATCATCGTGTGTGTACCATGCTCCATCAGATTCCATTTAAATCTGAAAAAACCTATGAGGTGAATATTATTTTCCCTATTTTACAGATGAGGACGGTGGAGTTCAGCGGGATTTTAAAAAATTCTTGAGTTCCCATTGTGGCTCAGTGGAAATGAATCTGACTAGTGTTCAAGAGGATGCAGGTTCAATCCCTGGCCTCGCTCAGTGGGTCAGGCATCCAGCATGACTGTGAGCTGCAGTGTAGGTTGCAGAAAAGGCTTGGATCCTGCATTGCTATGGCTGTGCAGAACGGCAGCTGTAGCTCTGATTTGACCTCTAGCCTGGGAACTTCCGTATGCCACAAGTGCAGCTCTAAAAAGAAAAAAAAAAAATTCTTCAAAGGCAGTGAGAGGTAAAAATCAAAGGTCTTCCCCTTTCTCACCTGGGGATATTCAGTCTTGCAGGCTCTCTGAGGCCTTGGTTAAAAGAGATATATCTTCATGATGTCATGAATCAAATACAATCCTGATGCCATTCTCCTGGCGGAGAGTGCCCTGATAATCACCCTGAGATCACTGGGAACGGCTATGTCTGTGGCTCTAATGTCTTTTGAGAGGCAGAGATGATGTGAAAAATGGCATCCATGGCTCGCAAGGGCTTCACAAAGTTCCTATTCAGTTCTGCTTGGTCACATGTAGATGGGACCCTGTCAGAGGTCCTAGGAAGTTCTTCATCTCCTGTAAAGAGTTTAGTGTCTCCCCTTTCACATGGCTACTTCTATTCTAATACAAACACGTCATGATAGATCACAGAACCCTGAAGTACAAACATGTACTTTAATAGTGGTCTCTGTTTCTGATGGCTCTCTGGGTCACAGTCAACTCTACCTAAGAACTCCTTGCAGGAATGTTGCAAAATGAGAAACTGAATACACAGACTCTGACCTTTCCGCCTTCCATTAACATCATTCATTAGTAAAGATCTTGAATTCACAGAATAAATGTCTTCTTGCCCAAGACCTTCGTCCTCCCTACCAAGAATGAGAAGTCCAGCTAATGACCTAATGGGCAGTGCAAGCACTTCCTGGAAACTTTTCATTTCTTGTGAGATTCTGTGTCTGGGTCCCTGATGCTTCCCCATGTCTACTGATCATCTCTCCAGAACACTGCTCGTCCAACATCGTGCGTTGCTACTTCCAGCCCTTACCAGGAACCTGTCCACGTACGGCCCTGATCCTCCTGCTCCGCCTTATTGCAACCAACACAACTCTGACCAGCGCCCTCAAAGCAGGGGCCGCCTATGATTTTCACTAGAGATGCTCACAATTATTCCAGGTCCTCTTTTCTTCCAGCAACAGGCGTTTCCCGTCTCCCTCTGAAGTTTGCTGTGGTCGCGTTCATGCCCTAGGTCTTCCTTTTGCTACTTCAGTGACCCGGGTAGGACAGTTAACATCCTTGAACCTCAGTTTCATCTGCGACGTGAGGGACACATATGTAATCCAGAGGGCGGTTGTAAGGGTTAAGTGAGTCTGTAAGTCACCTACAATGGAGACCGGTAGGACTTTCTTTTCATTTGCCTTTTCTCATTATAGCAAACAGAATCAACTTTTACCTTCTTTCCACTCCACTCTGAGGGGGTAAAACTTAAAGGCAGCTTGAGGGAACACAGAGTCACAGAGTTTAACAATTGATTTTGACATATTGTTCTTTCTCACCATAGTGGAAAAGGACGGCAAAAGTTATTCTTATAAAGGTTTGCATTTGCAGTTCCAGCACAGTTCCTGCGTATAGCATCCTCGCAATAAATGCAGACTAATGACTGACAATGAATGAATGAATGATGGCCTCCACCTGGAAACGTGAATGCATTCTTCAAAATTTTGCTTAATGGCTCTCTCACCTACCTGTATGACATTTTCTCAATGCCCCCAGATACCCTTGGTACTTTATTTCTTGCAATAACATTAAGCCCTCTACGTCCTACAGTGATCTATTTTATAATAACACGTAATATTGTGAAATGTTGCATTTGCTGTTGTAACCTGTAAACACTCAAACTCAGACAACATGCACCAAGAGAGCAAGCAGCACCATTAACTGAGTCATTTTTATATGCTCGATACTGCTAGTTTACATAATTATTTCATCTTCCATCAGCCCTAAAATACACAGCAGATATTGCCACCACCACTTACACTTGCGGAAACGGAGGTTCAGAAAGACTGCTTCTTACTCAGTTTCACTAAACTCCCAAGTCCCAGTGCTGGAATTCTAGTCTCTTCAGCCCAAAGCCTGACCTCATAACCACTGCAGTATACACCCTCTATCCTATGCACCCCAATAACACCCCTGCCCCAAACCTGCTTGTAGTAAAGTGTCTGGAACAAATGAGAATTCCATAAGTTTCATTGAATTCAATAACTTCCATAAGCATTTATTTATTTTGAATTCATTTACACATTTTACACAAAAGTTTAGGCATTTCTGATTGGAAAGCTTCCAGATCACTGAGCACAATCCACAATCCACACACAACACTATTTTGGCAAACAGCATCCAACGTCTTTCAATCTAATAACGTGCCTCCACTGATACAGAATAGAAGCTGTTCAATTTCTATTTTAAAAAATACAGTAAATTATTTGTTGTGAAAATATAGCTTAAATGAACACAATCCCATTTTTGTCTTATTTGGATAATATATGAAATAGTATTTAAGATGCTATTTATACAAAAAAGCACTTAAGGTGTCACATGGTCATTCATTCACTTGTGCTAATGATGTTCAAATCCCAACCTGCTATATGACCCATATCTTTGAACTGCGGGCTTTTCTGAATTTTATCTGTTAATTGGAGCCTGATTTCTCAACTGCTATTTCGATGTGCCCGTGGACTTAACTCCTGTCCTCCTGACTTCTGCTCCTCATAATCAGCTTAATTCTGATAAAGCTGCTTCAGCGAAGAGGTCAAAACCATTGCCAATAATAGTAGCTGCCCTACTTCAGTCTATTTTCAACACAGTAGCCGGGAGATCCTCTTCACACCAAAGTCGGAGAAGCACCACCGCCCCCTGCTCGCAATCCTCCAGGCCTCTTCCCTCACTCACAGCAACAGCCAGACTCACCGCTATTGCCCACAGCGCCCTGCACTACCTGCATGCCTCTCTGCAAATTTTGTCACTGATTAGTTCTTTCCCTGGTCCATTCTCCTACAGCAGAATTGTGCTTTTTGCTTAAACACGTCAGCAGCACTTTCACTTCATGGACTTTGCACTTGCTAGTCCCTTTTTGCCTTTTCCCAGAGAGGGTCTCCCTTGTGCCATCAAGGCACCCTCTACCACTGTACATAAACCTGCAAACTTCCTTTGCTTTCTTTCCAGCCGGGATATTCACTACTATCTAATACACTACACAGTTGCTTAAATTGTTATCTGTTGTGTAATCTCCCGAACAATACATAAGCTCCATGATACAGGCACATTTCTCTCTCTTTTTTTTTTTTTTTTGTCTTTTTAGGGCTGCACCTGTGGCACATGAAGGTTCCCAGGCTAGGGTTCGAATCGGAGCTACAGCCGCCGGCCTCCACCACAGCCACAGCAACATCAGATCCGAGCTACATCTGAGACCTACACCACAACCACAGCAATGCCAGATCTGAGCCGTGTCTGTGATCTACACCACAGCTCACAGCCACATCGGATCATTAACCCACTGAGCAAGGCCAGGGATCAAACCCGTAACCTCATGGTTCCTAGTTGGATTCATTTCCATTGCCCCACAACAGGAACTCCACATTTCTCTATCTTGAGCATTGTGATATTAGGGAGTCTAGAGAAACACTTGACACAGAACAGATTCTCAAAACATATTTATCAAATTACAGAGAAAATAAATGGACATGCCATTATCAGATTTTACAAATGCGTGAGGCATGGATTATTATTACTAAATAATCCTAGCCAGTTTATAGGAGCTAATATACGGTCTTCTTTTTTTCTAAATCATCACACAAGTCATTACTATTTTTATTCTCAATGAAGTTTTTTAAAATATATGCTAAAGGAAATGTTATTTCCAAGTAATATGATGAAGATTGGCTCTTAGGTATATTTAGTGCTTCTCACACTCCCGTTGTTAATTCGTTGCTAAGGCAGATCAAAGAATAAGAAACAGAAAGCCAGGGATGCCCAGAGCTAGAGACATTAGTGTGGCTTTGAAGAGGAGAAGACCTGAGACCTGGCATCAAGAGGAAGATACATAACAAGGAACCTTTTCTCTTGGAAAAACGTATGTGCATTTTTGGGGCACTTCGCTTTCCCAGTAGAATACCGTATTTTCACAGAAGCCATGCCTTGGCCTAATTTATCATTTTAAGAAAACAGATCAAATGACTTTCTCTCATTATAAGCAAACCTTTCAATCTTTCTTTCTTAGCCTCAGCCTTAGAGAATCTGAATTCCAATTAATATAAATGTATTTTTCATCATTTATCTATATAACATCTAAGATCTAGTAAAACTAGGCCACCGTCCGTTACCTAATACAGCTTATACTTTTCCCTTTGCTTGGAACATCTCCTCTAGGAGAAAGTACAGCCTCCATCAAAAGCCATCTGCCTACAGAAATTTTAAAAGAGGAAATAAAGGGAGCAAGACAGAGACAGAGAGACAAAGGAGGAGAGATAACATTTAATTTCACTTTGAGACTAGACAAGAACTCTTCAATTATTTTGAAACCCTCCATGTGGTTTTGGTTCCCCAGACTAAACATTCACATCTTCCATAACCACTTTCTAATGATTCCTTTTCTCTTATTCTTTCCCTCCCACTGCCACAGCCCTGGTCTGGTCCAGATCCCGTTCTTCTGGCAAGGTCTACAGTAAGAGCCTTCTAACTGGTTTCCTTTCTAGAATCTTTATATTCCAGACAACCCTTCAGAATTAAAATACAAAAACCAAAACCAAAAACCTGGAACTCAAGTGTGTTTATCATACTTTTTTTTTTTTTTTAAGAAGCCCAACAAATTCCCATTGTCCACATGATAAAGATCAACGATCACGTGATTCAGCAAACCATACAATTTCCCATAACTTGCCTCTCATTGAATTTTCTGGTACAACACTAGCTAGCCAAGTCTAGACATGTAGGTGTATTCACTCTTGCTGTTTTGCAAAAATAATAACCTTCACTAATTGAAAAAATAAAACAAAAAAGTTGCATACAGGGTTTTTTTTTTGTTATTCATGCAGTTTTTTATAACTTTTTGGTAAAACATGAACTGAAATCTATAATCTTTGTACAGAATTTGATTTCCCTGGTAAGTTGAATAGACTGTTCATTTCCCCCTATTTATTACATTTTTCAAACTGACCTCAAAGTCTAAATAGTCCTGCAAATTCTTATGTATAAACACACAAAAAAAGTTATTTTAAGCAGAATCTATAATGTATCGAAAACTGAGGCAGACTGCTAAGTAATGCTTGGTTTAAAACTCACTAAAACGGAAATCTTTTGGATTGTAGTTTAAGAAAAAGATACAAAGAAGGCAATTTGAGCAAAATAATATTATATTTAAAGTAAGATGATTAAAGATAGTGATATTCTGGAGGCAAATGACTATTATTTATTGTGAGAGGTTTGTCTGAAGTTTCATAATAAATCATTTAATTATAAACTAACTGCATGTAAATTAGGTATTTTCCAAGTATTTAAAAGTCTTAGTAAAGATAGGATCTTTCTCATAAGCAGAAGCAGGTTGACTATGGAAAGGAAAGAGGAGAGACAAACAAAGTGCTTTAAAGAAGGTGCATCTGAATATGTGAGAGTAATGAGAGTAGCTATTATGAGGCAAATTTGTAAAGACTTAATTAATTAATCAAAATACCAGGATCTGGCTTTCTATTCCCTCCAGGCAGGTGTTTTCCCCATGATAGTCTATTTGCTTTTTTTGTTGAGCTCTTGCTTGCTATGCTAATGGGTCTGATCTGTATCTAGAACTGCAGTGATGGCAGGCATGCCTGATCTGTATCCAGAGTTATAGTGATGGTCAGCAGTAACTACTTTTTTTCTGGCATCTGGATACAGGCTTGCCCATAACATCTGCATGGCTTGTGACAAGAGTGCAAATGGAGGCTCAGTGCCATCCCTTTCTTTTCCAACAACACCAGCTCTGTCCAACACAATGAATGGACTCAAACACATGTGTGCACATGGATTCATGCTCTTCCACAATAAGCAGGCTCCCTTTGGTTCAATGGTCCTGCAGGAGCACCTGCCAGAGATGAGGTCTGTAGGCAAAGGGAGAGGTCCATTCAGGCTTTGGGAGCTGGCTCGGGTTATTGCGCTAAGACATTTTAGGGTTATTGGTGCAGAGAGATGAACTAAAAAGTGGTGATAGAGAATCCAGTTGAGTATATCCTCTTGGCTTGAAGTTCATTTGTTCTGGCAGGATACATGAGATCAAAAGAGGACCAGAACAGAACTCACTAAGGCCCTTGACTTTGATGATGAAGAGTAAGGATGGAGTACCGCTCAGTCTTTCAGCAGTTGCTAATGTCGTGAGAATTCTCTGCAGGTGTAAGGAACCAGATTGAGGAAACTGGAGGTTATATGGTCCATTAAACTGGGCTTATAAGATATTTCCTGTACTTCATTTTATCAGAGACCCTGATAAGCACTGCATGTTTGTGTTCCCCCCAAATTCTTCAGTTGAAAGCACCTCTAATGTGATGGTGTTTGGAGGTGGGGTCTTTGGGAGATGATCAGGTCATGAGGGTGAAGTCCTTGTGTGTTGGATTAGTACTTTTATAAAAGAAGTGCCACCTCGCCCCTTCCATCACGTAAGGACCCTGAGGGAAGACAATCCTCTATACACCAGGAAGCAGACTATGGTTCTCATTACCAGACCCTGAATCTGCTGGTTCTTGGTCTTGGATTTCTGGGTCTCCAAAACGATGACAAATAAATGTCTTGTGTTTATAAGTCACCCAATCTGCAGCTCTTAGCAGCCCCCAAAGCCTGACAGATCACATATGTTTTTATAATTTTTATTCTTTGCTCACGGACGCCCCTCTCTTAGAATACTTTTTTCTGTCAGGTCTGTCTATCAAATTTTCAATTTTGTTTTAAAGGCCAGGTCAAACACCTATTCTGACAGAACTTTCCCCAATTCACCCTCAGCAGAAATAGTTTATGTTCAGATAACACTTTGTATATGACTACTTCAACATTGCTACATAGCTTTATGTTTACGTATATTTTCTCTGTTAGAATGTCAGTCTGTTGAGCACACAGATTAACACTCACCCTTTACTCCAAACCAAATACTATCGAAATACGTTAAGGATACTATATTTTAATGAATTCAATTAAACACATATATAAGGTTTTCTATTCCTATACTGTGCTGTTCATCTTGAAACTAAGTTGATCAATGTCTTTTGTGGAAGATGTGACATATTATTAAAATATTATATAATCAGGAAGAACTACTGTATATTACCTTCATTGGTCTGTAGTATCAGTTGGATAGTAAAGGGCTGGATAGAAAATATTTTTGGATATGCAGACCATATAATGTCTTTCCCACTACTCTATCGTTGCAACACAAAAGTAGCATAGGTGAGTCGTAAATGAATGGGTGTTAACTGAGTTCCAATAAAAATTTATCTACAAAAATATTTAACAGGACAGGTGGGGCTCTCATCTAAACCAGTCTTTTTCATCCATGATTATGCAAAATAAATAAATAAATAAGGCATTTTAAAGAATAGAAATAAGACCACTTCATTGGGGTCCAAACAAAAGTAAATCTATCAGCCCATTATTTCTCATTGAAGTGTTTTGATGATGGTAGAAATTTGGGGCATGTCCCTGCACAGTGGTCCATAGACTTCAGACATTACACAGGAATTGGAAAATGGTAAGGGAAAGAAGGTTTTCAACACTAGTCCTCCTGTTGATGAGAGAAGATCTTCAAATTATATTACCAAGAGTGCCTATTCCATCAACCTCTTCTCCTACCTTTGGTTAAAGAGCATATATCAGGGATCAGTCCCAGGTATAAAGCTGAAATGAGTAAGTTTTAATTACAGTCATCCCTGCCCCAAGGATCTCTGTGTCCTTGATAGCGCCCCTGACCCATGTCTTCTTGCTTCGGGGAAGACTTGCAGACCTTACTTTCTGAACCTACTCACTCTGCCCAACCCCATTTGTGGACCCTTCATTTCCATTTTAGCTCTTGATTCCTGACGTTCTCTTTAAACTTGAAACTGTGTAAAGTCTTCATGTGTGAAATTCAGTCTTTGGTTTCTCTCTGCCCAAAGCTCAAAGCTCCAGGTCACCTCTACTCACTCCCATAATCAAAAGTGGCTTCTGTGGATCCAGGACAGGTCAGAGTTCTGAAAACAGCTTGAACAAAAGAGGAAGCCAGACACCACCTTTAAAGAAAATAGTCTCCATTTTCCTTGACAACAAAGGACTCAAGATCGTTTCTGTGAGAACTTCACCTTGTCTTTCTTCATCAGAAGTAATGTGAACATTTTTAAAAGCTCAGAGCCATTATATTCTATCTGTTAGATGTTAAAGATGAGAAGAGGAAAGAGAAAGGCATATATTCCACAGATAAAGAGCAATCTGACTATCCAACCGTCTAATTGCCAGTGCCTTATATTTTGGCTTCTTCACTTGGCAGATTCCAAATTATCTTCACACACATTCCAAACCTCAAATGAATCTTCAAGAATTGAGTATTTTTTCAAGCAGTTATTATATTTATATATATATATATTTCCTTAATAGATATACAAATATGTAAGGTAGATGCATATGTATGTATGTGTTTGCATTATATATGTAATAATTTCATTCAGAAATATGCACTGAGCTCCAGGTAATTTGAAGCTTGAACTTATCCACATGTTATATTTTCCAATTTTAATATATGAATTCACATTTGTTTTCAAGTTGGAATTTGATACTTGTGCAACTTTCATGTATTAGCATAGCAACAGTAAAATTGTTGATTACCAAACACAGAATTTTAAAAGAAAAAATATATAATCCTATATCTAACATTCATTAATCACCAACTGAGTTCAAGATACTCTTCCAAGCTCTTTACATATTTTAATGTGTTTAATTCTTAAAACACCACCATAAAATAAATTTCATGATTATACCAATTTTAGCAAAAACGAAAGAGGTACAGAAAGTCACAAATATTTGTGGCATCGCAAGGATTTAAACACAGGATATAACCCAAAGTCCTTACTCATAACTATTTCTGTTTTTTTTAATCATTTTTATGATGTACTAATTTTGTATCATCATCATAAAAGAAAAGCCTTCAAACAAATTGCTACTGCAAACAAAATATTCATGACTAGAAAGAATAAAAAGAAATCTGAGTCTGCACACATATCCACCCAGCACAAAACTAACCCAGCATCAGCTAGGGAGGTTCATATACCTATTAAAATATCCTATTAGCTGTCTTTTATTTTTCCTTGTTTTCCATCTTCACCTCTTCCATAATCTTCAAATGGAAGTGAGATAGATGTGTAGTTGTTAAATCCACAACAATTTACTGGGTAAACGAAAAGCTGAACGACAGATTTTCTGAAAGTAGACATTGTTAGCAGTAGAAACTTCTGAAATTTTTTCAAGCAAAACAGTGAAAGCTGAAAACGCCTTGACATACAAAGAGGATTCTGAAAAATTTTGCTTCAACCTTGTGACCCATCTTTGAACACTTTCTAAGCAATATGTCAAGAGATAACATTTACATTTGAAAAAGCATTTTAGAAAAAAACCAAACCTCTGCAATTGAAGGATTTGCTGGGGGGAGTGCTAACTGGTATAACCTTCTGCAAAGTTATTTGTGAAACAAATAACACATCCTTTAGAAAATCATCATAAGGAAATAAATAACCAGAAATGCAGATCAAAATTTATATACAATGATATCTATAAAACTAGACTAAAATATAATTTATAATCATTCAAATTTAAATAGCAAGAAAAACATTACTAAATAATATTGTTTTATAAAGCACGGGACAAGAATGTGTATGTGTGTGTCAGTAAAAAAAGTGATCTCAAATTCATGAAAATACACGGCAAGTTGCATAAAGCTCTCTCTAGACTGCAGGGTCTATGAGCAAAAACATTCTGTCGTTCATGTTCATGTTTCCAGCACCTGATTTAATATCAGGAACAAAATTAATGCTCAATGCAAAAATTAAAGTTAACAAATGAATATTTATAGTTGGATACCAGGTGAGGAGTCCTTTAAAGATGCCTGAGCTGATGATCTTGATAGACCAAGCACTTCAACACAAGCAGTCTCTATTCAAAAGAAGGGTCACTTGCATTCTTTTTTAGCATTGCAAAATTAAGCAGTGGACTGTTTTATTTGTTCATGGATAAAGAAAGGTAATAGCCTAGTTATAATTCATAGGATTCTTTTGCAGCTTAAATGACAAAGGGCATGGAAAGCATTTAAGATATAAACTTGTAACACTAAAGCAATAAAAGCTACAATGATGGTAGAACAGTTTTCCCTTGGTATCTGAGAGGGATTGATTCCACGACCCCCATATACACCAAAATCTGAGGTCTTTTATATGAAATGGAATATTATTTGCATACAACCTAGGCACATTCTCCTGTATATTGTACAGCATACTAGATCATTTATAATACCTAATAAAATGTAAATACTATGTAAGTCCTTATAAACATGATGTAAATGCTATGTAACTCACTGCCAGCCTGTGGCAAATTCAAGTTTTGCTTTTTGGAACTTTCTGGGGTGTTTTTTGCAAAGATTTTTGTTCTGCCCTTAGTTGAATCCTCAGAAGCAGAACCTAGGAGTATGAAGGGCTGACTATAAATTGAATCCCTTAGGACCTATTGAGATGCACAATGTGATATTTTGTTTTCTTCCTGCTTTAAGTTCTACTTTCTGTAGTGCCCATCAATGTCAGCATGTTAGCTAACAGTGTGTCTAATACTTGGTAGATGCTGCCTTATCTTCCCTCACTAACAGTCCTGCAACGCTTCCCCAGAAAATCTTAACTCCTCATGCTGACACAAGAGACAGCAGATGGTTTGGCACAGCTCACCTCTCCTGCCTCATCTCCCAGGAGTATGTGCCTTTAACCAAACCACATTACTTAAACTCCCTGCATTCTCTACTTTGTGGATTTAGCAATGCTGTACCTCAGCTTGGAATACAACTTTCTTTTGATCTAACTTCTAATTGTCGTTCAAAGTTTACCACAATTGTCACCTCCAGCTTCCAGCTGGGCCTGGGAAAAGTCTTCCACAAGGGACTCAGCGGACTCTGATGCCACAGCAGCTTTCCTTGACTGACTTCCCCCTAGACTGGCACATGATCAAGGTCAAGTACTGCATCTACTCATCTTTTCCAGGGCCCAGCACAAAGCTTAGGCCAAGACAGAGGCTCAATACATAATTACGGGAGGAGTAAATTGCCTATCACTGTGTTTTCAGTTGGCTTCCTATGGACACAGTGGCAGAGCTTAGGAAATCATTTTATTGAGGCCTTAACTTTTCAGAGAACATTTTTATTATTTAAGGCAGGTTTACTAAAGAGGTCAATTAAACATAAAAGCACATGTAAGGTGGCCCTAGCTTACTCAGGTACAATGCAAATTAGAAACGAACCACTTTATGTTCAAAGGCATCTCATGAGCATGCCTATTTTTCTTTTTATAATGATTTTTATTTTTTCCATGATAGCTGGTATACAGTGTTCTGTCAATTTTCTACTGTATAGCAAAGTGACCCAGTTTCACATACATGTGTACATTCTTTTTTCTCACATTATCGTGTTCCATCGTAAGTGACTACATATAGTTCCCAGTGCTACACAGCAGGATCTCATTGCTTAAATACAGTACTTTACTGAAACAGGCTTTGATCATCTTTTTATCATCACTAGCATAAACATAACTTTATGTGATAAAGGTGTTTATCTCATTTCAAATATCACTAAGACTCTTTTCCTAAAATAATCTAACAGCTAATGGGAAGGCCTTAATTTTTCTAACAAAACAGAAAATAATATCTGAGAGTATATGCAACTTAACTCCTTAACGTCGTCAAAGAGAAGACTCAGAAAAGGTAAATTACAGAACCCAAAAAGTCAATAATCTGGTTCATTTTTTGTTGAGGTATATGAATACTGTTAACATTTAAATGGCTACGTCAGATCTATATTATAGTTATTGGCAAACAGTGAGTCTATCTATGAAAAATAAAGTCTTCATAAGATTAACTCAAAACAATGAAAATTTGCAAGTAAATTTTTAAAATGAATGCACTGTATTTTTAAAAACTAAAGCAAATTTGTTTTGTAAAACTAAGTAAAAGGCAGAAAAAGGTCTACTAAGTTATACAATAGGGCAATAAACATTAAAAAAATCCTAAGTGACTAGAAATACATTTTTCTACTTGTGAAAAGAAACCAGTATTTCCTCATAGTATCACAGTTGTCATACATAAGATCATAAATGTCACAGATGCTATTTAAAAGGTGATTTAGGCAGAGTAAGCTCACATTCAATTAGGGACATGTAAAGTCACATATTTCTTTGAAAAGCAACTTGGTAATATTTATCAAAATTGAAGGTGCAGGTACTCTGACTTAATTCTGCTTCTAAGAATTTATCCTACTGTATACCGTTAAAGTTACTTAAAAGGTAAATAAATGTATGTTCACTGCACCACATTTTGTGCCAGCAAAAAATCAGAAACAACTTACACCCTTTAGTTAATGAATGATTACACACGTTACTATACATCCACACAAATGGAGTACTACACAGTCATGAAAAGAAATAGATTATGTGTATGTTTTAGTTTTTATTGAATTTTCTTTTGTAATTTTAGCTTTTTTCAAAAATGTTTACTTTCATAGCTGTTTATTATAAAATACTTAGATTTAGAGAAGGTTTCTTTCCATCAGTGATGTATTTCCCCCTTGATTTGATTTCATTCACTTTTGTACTTTTCCTCATATGTATATTAGACATATATTGTGAGTAACACCTAAACACTTCATTGGTGGGGGTGCTAATGTGAATGGTATTGTGTTTTTAATTTCACGTTGTCAGCTTTGTAGCCTATCACCTTACTTATTAGTTTTAAGAGTTTTCTGGGTTTGTTTGTTTGGATGATTCTTTTGGATTTTCTAGAGACTATTATGTCATCTCTGAACAAAAACAGTTTTATTTTCTATTCAAAGAGTAATAAAGACATGGTTCCCATATACCCTTAATCCTGATTTTCTTAGTATCGACATTATTACATAGTCTTTGTAATTATTAAACTAAGTAATTAACAGTTATTTTTATTTTAAAAATTATTCTATGTATTTTTTTAAAAATTATGTCATTTGAAATAGATAAATAGCACACAATGTAGAATAACCAAGCAGATAGGTAGATGACCTCTCAAGATCAGTTCACCAATAGCAGTTTATCAAATGAATCTAGATTTACTTCTGTGACATTTAAATAGCAATAAATTAGCAGCCTATCTTACATATGATTTTTCCCCTCACTGCCACAATAAACTCCACTGCTCTAAAAAACAAATGAGTGAAACAATTAAAACAAAAGTGATACACAAGGATTTGTGTTTCATTTTCTCATTTATTTATATGATTATTTCTTGAAGACATCTGAGTCAGTACTACATGAGCCGACTGAACTGGAATTGTAGTGAAAGTTGGAAAATCTTTTTAAGTGTTTTGCTAGAACTCCTAGAAGACTCTCAGGAAAAATTTTATTTATTAATTGCTCCTGCCCTTTTCCACCCCAGCCCAGACTCCTTCTCTGAAGCCTTCCACACATCCTCAGGACACAGAGTCAATGCAATAAGCAGACCTCCTTGGAAAATGTCTTCTTTCCTGTAAGCCCTGCCCACATGTACCGTCTTACTGATGCTATCATTTATAGTACGTTAAACCTGGGAGCAGACTAATTTAATATGCAACAAGCAAAATAAAGGCGTTGACTTTTACATCCTATGATAGTATTCACATACTGAATGGCTTAATGACAAATGCCTCTAACTTCTCTTTTGCAATCATCTGAGGAAACAAATTAATTGTAAGTGAGGATACCTTATTTTAACAGTTTTTGGTGTAATTTTCTAAATGAGCATCCACACAAAGTTAGAATCTTTTTGGAGGGATGTATTCTCTCGACTTATTTCCTTCCATATAAGTAAACACCATATGAAGATAATGAAATCAGGAAAAAGAAAACTTTAAGGAGGGGCCATGGTATTCTGATACAACTAAATGCTACATTATCAACAAAGTTGGAAATTCAAAATAATAACCTTTACATAATAATAAATTTGATTTCTATTTCTTATAATAAATATACTAAACTATCCTGCACGGTTTAGCCTTTTCCTTTCTGTAATCGAGTGTCCTTCCCTTGAAAACAGATTGTAGATATAAATTAACTCACTTGTTATTCTATGGCATTTTACCATTTAAACTGTCACTTATGCTTTTATTATAAAAAAGAATCGCTTGTGGCTCCCCAGTGTTTTTCTTCTTATGCACCTTTTTGGCATTCCTTCATTGTTCTTTCCTGCTATTAACTTTAATCTGTGAGAGCATATACATGAAAACTAAAAGGAATTTAATGAGAGAGAAAGTATAACACCTTTCTATTACTGATATCTCCATGAATTTTATAATACTTGTTTGCTTTTTAAGTATTTTTAAATGACTATACAAAATGGACTGATAATTAAAGTTACACTTTGTTTGTAACGAGCAGTATTGGGCACTTGAAAAACAGCAGACAATGCTAACTCGACAGTAATGTAATCTCCAATAAGGTTACACCCCTCCTTCCTACCAGCCTGAGGTACTGGGCCACTGGCAAAGGGCAGGGAAAAAGGAACATGACTTGTGGGACCAAACCTGCTGTTTCTCAGAAATCTTGAGGATTAACTACCATGTATATAAACACACTCTAATTAATGCAAATAATATATACAAATCCAAGTGCATATTATTTATATTGATCGATGTAATATGCTTATGCAATTAAATTACTAAAAATGTAAATAGCGAAAAATTCTAAATATTGGCCATAATTATTCCCACTTCATCATCTATTTCTCTAATTTCTGACTCATATTTAGAATTGGCTGCTGTTCAATATTTATCCTGGTGTTCTGTCCAGGCCTCTAAAGACTATCGTTGGCTTCTCTCATTGGCTCAGACTCTCATATTTGAATTTGGTTAAAATCATCTGAATGTTTCAAAGTCACCCCACACTCAATGTTTTCAAAACCGACCTTCCCTATATCTTCTCTTTTTGAATACATTTCTATATACATGTGGACCCTTTTAGGGCTGACCTCCTTTTTTTCAAATCTGAAATCTAGGAGTCATTCTAAATGCCTTTTTTTCTCATTGCTACCTATCCAATAAATCATCAAGACTCATAAATTCTATTCCAAATACATCTCTGGGATCTTATTCCTCTCTCCTTCCCTGCAGTTTTCATCACCTTCCACCAAACTCTTACTAAAGTTTCCCCCACTGCATCATGTACCTGGAAGGAACTTAAATGTCCAGCACACAAAATTTTCTATTCCTCATATTGGAACTAGTTCTTACAATATTCTATTTTCCCGTGCAAGCTGTGAAAATCAAGGAAAGGTTGGTTTCTAGATTTATAATTCTTATGTAGTTTTCCATTTTGGGAAATTAGTGTAGAAGAGTAGAAGAGTGTAATGAATTTGTTACAAATAGATTAGTTTTAGAAACTTATAGGGTTCAAATACTATTTTTATGTTTATTTAAACTTGGCCAAATACAAATATCCAGAAACAGCCTAGTCATTAGCAAAATGAAGACATATCCTAATAAGAGTTCTTACAGAGATTAAATTAGTGAATTAGATATGATATAAAAATCTCTTGCCTCTTTATCAACTCCTCTATGCTTACCATTCAGTTACCAGACATGTTTTAATTTGGTTTTTGTCCTGAGTTGAATGGTGTTCCCTCATAATATGTTAAAGTCCTAACCCTCAGTACCCATGAACGTGACTTTATTTGAAAGTAACATCTTTGCAGATGATGATTACACTAAGATAAGGTCACTTGGTTGGGTCCTAACCCAAAAGGATTGTGTCCTTTTAATAAGGGGAAATTTGGGTAGAGAAGCAGACGCTTACAAAGGGCTAACAGTGTGGAGATCCAAGGACACCATCTAAAGCCAGAGAATCCCAGAGGCAGTGGATGAAGCCTGGACTAGATTCTCCCCTCCATCCCTCAGAAGGAATCAAACGTGCCAATAGCTTGACTTCAGACTTTGAATATCCAGAATTGTAAGATAGTAAGTTTCTCTTGTTTAAGCCACCCAGTTTGTAATATTTTGCTAAAGAAGCCTCAGCTAAGCAATGCATCTATTATACTGTTTGATATAAATGTGTCCATTCTTGTTTTAACTGTTTAGAAGGTTAAGAAAAGAGATGTATCTGATGTATCTGAAATATGTTGATCACTTGTCAAATCACTTAGTAATGTACACAGGTGACTAAAGATATTTATAATGCTAGATATGAAATTCTATCAAACTCAGAGGAAAGCATGCTAAAAGAGTTACTCTTATATTCTACAGAGCCAAAGGGGAGGCTTCATGATCAGAAGAGAAGCTAAATAAAATCATTCATTTTTCCTTAATTCCTCTCTGGACCACTACCACATGGACTTCTTTGTAGCTCTTTCTAATTATTAGAAATTTTTCTATTACAGAGGATTCTCTTAGAGGCACCACCCAATAGTCCACATTCAGGAAAACCACAGCAATGGCACCTCCAGCACACCTGCTATAGCCTGCACCAGTGAGATCTGTGCCACATGCCCTGCTTCTCAGCCTCCTCCAAGCAGCCAACAAGATGCTGAGACCTCTGCTAACCCTGCCACAGAAGCACTACATACCCCTCTGTTGTGTTTTCAGCAGGTAGAGCACAAACCACAGAAAGCAAGTTTCCTGAGATGTCATGGGATTTACTGAACCTGAATTATACAAGTAATTCAGCAGGAGCTCTGGTTGCAGAGAACCTTGAAAATGAATAGTGTAGCTTTCCATGTTCTGCGTCCATCAGCCTGCTAGAAGGGGGGTGGGATGGTGTGGAGCTCCAACCTACCACACCAGCAGATAAACTAGCAATGCTGGTTTGTTATGTAAGTACCTTAGGCGCCCGGTGAAATTTCTAGTATAGTTCCTACTCTTCATTGCTACTTTCAGACTATTGCCTTTCTGAAAACTTTCACTTTTGAAACACAAAATCAGGCTATAATGCCTGTACCTTTCTTTGTTGTGATAATTTGAAGATGTAATGTACATTTTCCATCATACGTTAAATATTTTAACATCTGGTTCAAAATCACTTTGTTTTTCCAGCCGGAATTCTTGATTATTCGGTATTCATGCAAAAGAATCTTGACCTTCTCTTTTTCAGTGATTTGATCCTGTCATATCTTAGCCACTCATTTTTAAGATCATGCAATATCCTGCTGGTATCAACAGCTATACCCCAACTACCATCATCTTAATTCTAACTGCATTTCTATATATAATCTTCTGTATATCTAACTATTCCCTCAAACACCCCCATTCGGCAAAAGTTCATTTTGTGAAGTTAATGATGCACAAAAAATACAAAAGTATCCTGTTCTTTTTACTATACATCATGAAATTTGAATACAAATATTTGAAATTTTTCTTTTTTAATTTCCCTTATAAAATTACTTCAATTAAGGAAGCAATATAATTGCCTAAGATTTATTGCCTAAGATACAGTTATGAGATAACTAATTGAATAAATTCTTAAATTGGTCAATTAAAATAACTAAAGGTTATATTAATGCTGTACTGAAACTTTTATTCTCTTCAAGCTGATTCTACTCTCTTCAATTTGTCTTTAAGAAAGGAAATTAAATAGCTTGAAAATATTTAAAGGCTCATTTTAATGATGCCTTTCAACAGTCATAATGTAGTTCCCAAGCTATTAATTACATCAGGTAAGTCAACCATGACAGTCTATTAATAGGAAATGGAGAAGAAAATTAAATTAGTAAAAAGTATTTAAACTGATTAGCTAATTATAGAGAGACCCACATTACATAAGCATGCAGTAGGAGAGCCTATATCTGTACAGTTGCATGTAACTTGATTGCTCACACTGACGTTGTTTTCATTACTATAATGAACCACCCAGAGATCTACAGTATGTCAAATTGCATGAAATAGTCTATTTAAAGAAATGTTTCAAGTCCTATGTAATTACATGCTCCTAAAACCTGCACAATCTTTAGCTGTAGAAGCATCTCACACAAAATGCTGTTAGAGCTTATCGTAATACTATTTACGATGTATTTTTTAAAATGAATTATATAGATTTATGTATTTATAATCTCTCACAGTACACAGTAAACAGTGCAAAAGATAATTGCTACTTTTTCCCTTTTTCCTTTTTGCCTCCTTTCTTTCCTTCTGTCAACAAATATTTTTAGGTCATCTATTATGTACTTTGACATGTTTGCCAAAATAACAAATTAAAAAAACAGGTACAGCGTTGAGATCTGAAGGATAAGCAGCAGACAGTCAAGAGAATAGCTGGGAAGGAGGGGTAAGGATGCTTTCCTGAGAGCATCTACACAACTTTTCTGGTGGAAAAAGCATAGTATATTCTAAGATCCAGTGTGTCAGGAAGCGAATGCAGGATAGTAAGTGTGTGAAAGGAAGAGAGAGAGTAGGTGTGCAGGGTTCATATCTTGCAGCAATTGGTAGCCCAGCGAGGGAGTCTGCATTCTATTGTAAGCACAATGGGAAGACATTACAGTGCCCTTTAGGAGGGAGGAAAGATGGGGAGTGTCAAATTACAAAGATAAAAGATATAGTAGAAATTTATTATATGCTGTCTTATTTTATGTCTAATGTTAGAGCATAACATAAATCCAAAAACCATGGTGCGTATTTAAAAGAGTGGTACTAAATATTCATGGAAGGATTCCTGGAGTACAATTAAATGGTTAGCATTTACAGAAAACAACATATTCTTGACACAAACTTAAGGAATCATGAGAAAGAAAGCACGGTCTGATGATCACTAACAAAAGATCAAAGTGAGTTTTGAGCCTGCTGCATACCCTAGATAACAGTCCTTAGTAAATACTCCTTAATGTGGTAACTCTGGCAAGTGGTAATTTGACATATTAATCATCTTATTGAGTGGATGAAGATTTATTCTAATCTTTACTAATCATGAATTCTTTGGAAAAGAGACAATATTTTAAAAACTTCTGCTACATATTATCCACAATAACAAGAGCAATTTATATATCAGTAAGAGCTCAATATGGCTATTTTCTTAACTGACATATGATTTTGAGTAGAGACAGGGCACTCAAATATAGGTATTTTGAAATGTTAACAGACTTTTGTTAAAACTATTGCACATTTTTATGTACAAATCAATCTTTTTCATCTGATGAAGAGGTTAAATTACATCCACGATGGCTTGATTTTGTATTGTAAAGTTTATACCATAGGTTGCTATGTAATGGTAAGAACAAGAACTGACTTTTGCAATACTTCCTATACATATATTTGATCCATAATGACTTTGAAAACATTAACTCTGTAAATTTGACTATGTAATAGATGTGAACTGGTCTGCAAACACTCATTATTCAAGACATTTGAAATTAGCTTTTTTTTTTTTTTTTTTTTTTTTTTTGCTTTTTTTGCTTTTTAGGCCTTCACTTGCGACACATGGAGGTTTCCAGGCTAGGATTCAACTCAGAGCTGTAGCTGCAGGCCTACACCACAGCCACAGCAATGCAGGATCTGAGCAACATCTGCAACCTACACCACAGCTCATGGCAATACTAGATCCTTAACCACCTGAGCAAGGCCAGGGATCAAACCTGTGTCCTCATGGATGATAGTCTGATTTGTTAACAACTGAGCCACAACAGGAACTCCAAAAAATTAGCTATTTAATTTCTTCAAAATAATCTGTTGCAGGTTATATTTTTCCTTTGCTTTTACATCCTACACCTCCGCACAAAATAAAAAGTAATTCTCAAACATATACCTTCTTTTTTATGAATATGCATTGACTCTCAAGTGTGGATTCTATACTTGCAATAAAATATAGGCAAAATTTGATGTAAATATGTGCCTTTATGTTCAAAAGATAGGATACATTAAAATAGACTATTATTCCTATCTGAATTTGCTTCTGAAAAAATGTTTTAAAAGTTCTTATACAGAATACTTCATGTATAAAAATTTGAATCAATCAGTCTACATCTCTCTACGTACACAATAGAAATTTTTCCTTGTAGGAAATCACACAAGCTTTCTGCTTCCAGGCTCCTACTAGTTCAGTATTATAGTCCATCCTACGTATTATTGCAAAAATTATATCACTTTTTCATTTCATTCTACTTTGCTTCCCACCTTTCAATTTTCTCCTCAGAAGCCCTTCTCCATGATAAATAACTCTCTCATTTACCTTAATTCTTCACAGAATGCTTTTCCATCTGCCTGCTTTGACTGAAACGAAGATTTATTTAGGATGTGTCACTCTCCTATGCCCTTACTCATAGGGACAATATTCTGTATTAATTACAGTAAAATTAGCTTCTATAATGGAGGAACTTTTATATCTCAATAGAAGGTTTTTTTAGATTAGTGGGCTGGGAACTTTGCTCCAGTCACACATACATGTATACATTCTTTTTTCTCTCATTAAGTGTTCCATCGTAAGTGACAAGACAGAGTTCCCAGTGCTATACAGTAGGATTCCATCGCTAATACATCCCAGTCCCTCCCACTCCCTCCCCCTCCCCCTCGTCAACCACAAGTCTATTTTCCAAGTCCATGATTTTCTTTTGTGCCATATATTAGATTACAGATATAAGTGATATCATATGGTATTTCTATCTCAGTATGAGAGTCTCTACTTCCATCCATGTTGCTGCAAATGGCATTATTTTGTTCTTTTTCATGGCTGAGTAGTATTCCATTGTGTATATATACCACATCTCCCCAGTCCAATCATCTATCAGTGGACATTTGGGCTGATTCCATGTCTTGGCTATTGCGAATAGTTCTCCAATGAATGTGCAGGTGCATATGTCTTTTTTAAGGAGAGTTTTGTCTGGATATATGCCCAAGAATGGGATTGTTGGTCATACAGTAGTTCTATGTATAGATTTCTAAGATACCTCCATACTGTTCTCCATAGTGGTTGTACTAGCTTACACTCCCACCAACAGTGCAAGAGGGTTCCCTTTTCTCCACAACCCCTCCAGCACTTGTTATTTGTGGACTTTTTAATGATGGCCATTCTGACTGGTATGAGGTGGTATCTCATGGGTGTTTTAATTTGCATTTCTGTAATAATCAAGGATACTGAGCATTGTTTCAAGTGTTTGTTGGCCATCTGTGTATCTTCCTTGGGATTTGTCTCTTCAGGTCCTTTGCCCATTTTTCAGTTGGGTTGTTGGCTTTTTTGCTGTTGAGTTGTTTAAGTTGTTTGTATATTTTAGAGGTTAGGCCCCTGTCAGTTGCATCATTTGAAACTATTTTATCCCATTCTGTAAGCTGTTTTTTTTTTTTTTTCAGTTTCTTTTGCTGTGCAAATCTTGTCAGTTTGATTATGTCCCATTGGTCTATTTTTGCTTTTATTTCTGTTGCTTTGGGAGACTGACCTGAGAAAACATTTGTAAGGTGGATGTCAGAGAATGTTTTGCCTATGTTCTCTTCCAGGAGTTTGATGGTGTCATGTCTTATATTTAAGTTTTTAAGCCATTTTGAGTTTATTTTTGTGCATGGTGTGAGGGTGTGTTCTAGTTTCATTGATTTTTCATGCAGCTGTCCAGTTTTCACAGCAATACTTGCTGAAAAGACTGTCTTTTTCCCATTTTATATTCTTGCCTCCTTTTTCAAAGATTAATTGACCACAGGTGTCTCGGTTTATTTCTGGGTTTTCTATTCTGTTCCATTGGTCTGTCTGTTTTGGTACCAGTACCACACTGTCTTGATGACTATGGCTTTGTAATATTGCCTGAAGTCTGGGATAATCCTGAACATTATGCTTCTAATTTGCTTGGGGGATCAACACCCACTTGTCAGAAGAGTAAATGGAAAGCTATAGGCCAGAAACTAGCTGTTGCTTTTGTGGCCACGAATTCATTGGCCATAAATCTGTCAGATGGCTGCTCTTAAGAGCAAGGGAAGAAGAGACATACACTGTAGCCAAGTGCCTTGGAGGAAAGGAAACCCATTTTGCATTAACCAGTCTCTCCTAGTTTCCCATACTACATATATAACAAGCACAAAATTGTTGGTGTTTTTTCTAGCTAGTAACAAGCTCTTTATTCCATATGGAAATCACACCTTCTTAGAACTGACCACCTTCTATATTCACAATGATGTGAGAAATTTTAGTCTTCATGTGGTTGACATTTTCCAAAACCTAGCTTCCAGTTTTGCTTTGGTTTTCAAATTTACTTCAACATAAATAAATATTCTTTACCGTTCATATCTTATTACCCATATTCATGGATACTTGTGTTCACTGCTTTACACATTCTTGTCATTTGAACATTTGAACTATTGCAATTTGTAAAATTTCATCCTTTTTTCTCATCTGTGTGCCTCCTGCAAATGCCATTTGTCTTGGCTAAGTTCCATTTACAAGGGATTCTTTCTTGGCTTTTCCTTCAAGTCTGGGGGTGGTGTCTATACTTGGTGGTGTCCAAGAAGCTAGAGTTTACCTCTATAATCTGAAGGATACTGAAACATGAAAATCTCCCACAAACATTGGAAGAGTTGAAAACTCTTGCCTTGATAAGCTATGCTGACTCATAAATTCAGATTAAGCAAGACCTTAGTCTGAATTTTTCCACCCAAACCTCTTGCCTTGCTCAACTCATAATGACCCACCAATACTGCTAAACCATGGCCCTAGTGGTGCTCTATCCATATCCAGTTTTAAGTTGCTATGACTATAGTAATATATTATTCAGCACTAGGAAACTGATACAGATTTTTCAGATAAATTTTCCTAGTGCTGTGTACTAACTTGGTTACAGCAATTAAAATGCATCACTGCATCTCATTCACATCTTTATTCCTGCTGAGACTTTGAGTTCCTTGAAGGCAGGAAGCACATCTCATCTATAAAATTTAATAAATCAGTAAATATTTTATTTATGAAATGAATAATATACTAACACAATAAAATACCTAGAAATTTCTCCACTAAACTAGTAAATATAGTCATTAATAAAAGTGATAAATTTTTAAAATTAAGAAATTCTAATAAAATCTAGATCTCAGTATAGACATTGTTGATTCATTTTCTCCTTTCTAAATATCCAGATTTTAGCACTGTTATTTACCCTTCTTACACATAGCCCAGGTAGTCTGGGAAAAGCTAATTAACCTCCTAAATTCAGAGTTCCTTTCTGACTTGAAATAATCAACATTTTTATTAATTTGCCATTCCATCAGACACTGTGCTAGGAATGCACCCTCTGTGAATCTCTTATTTGCAATCCTGGAAACAGAAAGTGTTCTGTCTTCTACTAGACGTGAATAAGGATGCATGGTGTTCTGGTTGCTAATGGAAGCTGTTCGTGACTGTGAGTTTTGCCTATTTGGAGACTGAGACATCATTTCCAGGGGGCAGAGCAGAGAAACAGAAGAAACTGCATTCTTGATGACACTGTTGAAGTGCTATAACACCTAGTGCTGAATCTTTTTTTTTTTTTTTCCTTCTGGGGCCTCACCTGCAGCATATGTAAATTCCCAGGCTAGGGGTCAAATCGGAGCTATAGCTGCCGGTATAGCCACAGCAATGCCAGATCCAAGCCACGTCTGTGGCCTACACCACAGCTCACCAACAGCTCAGAATCCCTGACCTACTGAACAAGGCCAGGGATTGAACCCACATCGTCACAGATACTAGTTGGATTCATGTTTGCTGTGCCATAACAGAAAGCCTATCACCTAGTGCCAAATCTTAATTTATTTTTCAATTCTGAATTATTAGCAAATCTCCTCTTGGTTTAAAACTAATTGGATTTTAAAACTAAGAGTTTTTTTCCTTTAACATAAATACAGTGTGTAAAACTGATAGAGTTACTAAAGCTGTTCTTAAGGCATTACTAGGACTTGATATAAAGTAAACAATTAGTCATTCAACTAGCTATTTATGGAATATCAAATAACTGAATTGATTATTTTGATATGTTGTAAACACATTCCCCATTTGATAAACAGAAAATAATGCATTTTAGCTTAATGTTAAGCTACAAAGCTATAAGTAACAAATATTAGATATTTTAAAATACTGAACATGGTTGATTTTTTTAGTAATATTTATTTCTAGCTCCTCATATCCAAATGATTCTATGTAGCTTTAGTCTACATATGATATTACATATGTTTTAATTGATATAGTTATCCACACTTTGGAACTCCCATAACAGAACCAAACTAAGGTGTCTAGATGGGAGTATGACCTAACAGTTAAAATAAAAATTTCTCCCCATAGGAATTTAAATTAGCCTTTAATCAGAACCAAGGTTGTGACATAATAGAAAAATTGATAGGAAATTCAGTTAATTCTGTAAAACAGTGATGTCAAGAATGATTAATTTTGGAAAATCCATGCCAATTAAATAATCAAAATATTTGTATCTTGATCTAATTTTTTGAACCCTAGCATTTTATTTGACTGTAGGAAGTGGACTAATAAGCATCTAACTTTAAAAGTTGTCAGTACTTCATAAACAAGACATGAAAACAGACCAAGAAATCAAAATTTGACCTCTGATACATCATCACTTTTCTCTTTTCATGAGATCCTTCCCATCAGCATACAAACATGCTGCAGTTTCAACTACCCTAAAAAAGTATTATTAATTCCTCCATTTCCTATTTACTATCATCCCATTTTCTGATTTCATTTAATAACATTCCTTTAAAAAGCTGTCTTTTAAAAAGTTAGTGGTATTGACCTATTCTCTCTCAACTCCTCCTGACTAAAACTTGCTTTGACAAGGTGCACAGTAATTCCTCCCCCCTCCACACACACTCACTCCCTCAAATCTCTGCACGACTTCTTCCTCACCTCCGTAGAGTTTTTGTCCCAATGTAGCACTCTCAGATCAGCCTTTGCTAATAACTTCGGTGTCCCCTGCTTTACTTTTCTCTTCAGTGCTTCAGGATCATTTGATATACTATATATTTCATTTATCTATCATCATCATCACTAGTTACTCCCACTAGAATGCACTAGAATGTAGGCTCTACAAGGGAGAGTCTTTTTTTTTTTTTTTTCACTTCAGTATCCTGATTCTTAGAATTATGCCAGACCACTAGCAATTTTTGCTGAATGAATGAGAAAAGGCTGTTCATTAAGTTAGCAAAAATTAAGGCAGCCACCATCAGTCTATAGAGGATCTCAGAGTACAGTCTTAAAGAATACAGGTGGATTGAAAAAGATCAAGAACTCAGAAAATAACACAGGTAACAGGAATTCAAATTCAACAAAAGAGTAGATAAAAGGCATAGGACTTCACTTTTCAAAATGGAACTACAAAATGAATTATCTTTCTACTAAAAAAATCCATACATCATATATTCTAGAGATAGAACTTCTTTTGAATAGAGCTGATATATAAGTGGAAGTAGAGAAATATAACTTCCAGGTATGAGGGGAAATAAAATGAATTCTTGACAAGGAGAGGGGATCTACATTCCATTCAAATTACTCGGTGCTTAGGTATTCAGATCTCAGCAGTAGTGACTTATAACTGTCTATGCCTACAAAATATAATTTAAGTTCATACATTTGTAAATAAGTAAATAAACAGAAATATTACACCAGCAATAGAGCCTATAAAAAGCATCTTTAAAAGTATTTCCATAGCAACGTCAGAATAATTTTCTCTGGAGTCAACAGCAGAGAAGATGTGCTAAAGCCAAGTTTTATTTTTCTCAGAATCATATGACTGAAGTGCTCACCCACACAACAAAATCGGCAGCATGAATAGAAAATTATATTTTACACATGGAACAGTCATTGCGCATGCTATACTTATACATAAACCAATGAATACAAAAATGCATTTTATAATAACAGCTATGAAAAGAAAGAATTTTGATAATTTTCAAAATCAGTAAAATATATAATATTCTAATTTGGATTATTTTTCTAAAATTAACACACTGCAGCAAGAGTTCCACTGTTAGAAGAGAAAATGCAAGAAATTAAACATCTTCATTTATACCTCATTAGTGAAACTATTTTCTTCTCAACACAGAAAATAACTCATCCAAAAGCTAGGAAGTCATTGACTAACAGAGTCAATATGTCAGAGGAATAAAAACTGGCAGCCCAAATGAGAATTACTTCTATATTAATGGAGTTCACCAAGAAAGAAACATTTCTCTATATTGAAGACTGAAGAACAAAATGTAAAAAGGAAGTCATCTTAGATTTCTCTAGTGAATCAAAGAAGACTTCTGAACCTAACGCTAATATTTCATCTTCGTGTCCAACAAATGGTGAAGCAATATCTTAATTTTCTCACCATTGTTTTCCTATTTTCGATGTACTAATATTAACATTTTATTTTATATTGCACTATTGTAAAATCATGAGTGATGCCATAAAAACAAAGCAAAACAAAACAAAATAGCAGGAAAAGGGAGAGAAAAAAAAATGGGAGGTCAAATGAGACAACAAAAGCTGAATCCAATAGTCCACCATGAAGGAATAACTTCCAGGGAGAATATAAGCTTTATATTTATTTCAATTATAGATATATAAATGAAGATAAGAGAGGAAGACAGAGTTAAAAATCTATGTATCAATGAACATACAGGTGCATGTATCATTTTCAAGGCAAGTTCTGTCAGGATATATGCCTAGGAGTGGGATTGTTGGGTCATATGGTAGTTCCATATTTAGTTTTCTGAGGTACCTCAATACTGTTTTCCATAGTGCTTTTACCAGCTTACATCCCCACCAATTTACATTCCCAAAGGAGAGTTTCCTTTTCTCCCCATGCTCTCCAGCATTTGTTATTTGTGGACTTGTCAATGATGGCCATTCTGACTGGTGTGAGGTGGTACCTCATAGCAGTTTTGAGTTGCATTTCTCTAATAATTATTGATATTGGGCATTTTTTCATGTGATTGTTGGCCACCTGTATGTCTTTGGAAAAAATGTCTATTCAGGTCTTCTGCCCATTTTGCAATTGGATTGTTGGGTTTTTGCTGTTGAACTGTATAAATTGTTTGCATATTTTAGAGATTAAGCCCTTGTCAGTTGCAACATTTGAAACTATTTTCTTCCATTCTGTAGGTTGTCTTTTGGGTTTTTTATGGTTTCCTTTGCTGTGCAGTTTGATTACATCTCATTGGTTTATTTTTGCTTTTATGTCTGTTGCATTAGGAGACTGCTATTCACAATAGCCAAGGTATGGAAACAATCTAAATGTCCATTGACAGATAAATGGATTAAGAAGATGTGGTATATATACACCATGGAATACTACTTAGCCATAAAAAAGAACAAAATAATGCCATTTGTAGCAACAAGGATGGAACTAGAGACTCATACTGAGTAAAATAAGTCAGAAAGAGAAAGACCAATACCATATGCTATCACTTACATCTGGTATCTAATATACAGCACAAATGAACTTTTCTACAGAAAAGAAACTCATGGACTTGGAGAAAGACTTGTGCTTGCCATGGGACAGGGGGAGGGGATAGACAGGGAATCTGGGGTTAATAGATGCAAACTACTGCCTTTGGAATGAATAAGCAATGAGATGCAGCTGTATAGCACTGGGAACTGTATCTAGTCACTTGCGATGGAGCATGATGGAGGATAACGTGAGAAAAACAATGTACACATGTACGTGTGACTCGTTTACTTTGCTGTACAGTAGAAAATTGACAGAACACTGCACACCAACTATAATGTGAAAAATCAAAATAATTTTAAAAATCCATGTATCAAGACAAACACAATATGATATTACTTATAACTGGAATCTAATATCCAGCACAAATGAACATCTCCACAGAAAAGAAAATCATGGACTTGGAAAATAGACTTATGGCTGCCCGATGGGAGAGGGAGGGAGTGGGAGGGATCGGGAGCTTGGGGCTATCAGATACAACTTAGAATAGATTTACAAGGAGATCCTGCTGAGTAGCATTGAGAACTATGTCTAGATACTCATATTGCAACAGAAAAAAGGGTGGGGAAAAATGTATACATGTAAGGATAACTTGATCCCCTTGCTGTACAGTGGGAAAATAAAATAAAAAAATAAAATAAAAATAAAAATCCATGTATCAAGATTGTCTTAGGTACAATAGTGACCAAGGCTATTTCTTGCTCTGGGTCAGTTACAATCTTAGTAACAATCTTACTAAGTTTGCAACATAAAATATTAAGGAAATTTAAATTTGAATAAATATTTGTTAAAGTGTAATTTAAGCAATTTAAAATCTTTATCAATTTAAACCATTAAAGGGAAATCAAGTTTTTAACTGTATGAATGGATACCAAGATATAAAAGGTATTAGTTAAGTTTATAAATGACAGCATACAAATTTAACAAAACCTTGTAAAGGTAAATGCTAAAATTCGCTAGAATTATGAGTAGAAATATGATTTAAGGCTTATAAATGAGAGAAAGTTTAGGACTTATAACTTTAAACCACTTAACATTAATTCCTAAGGAGCTGATACTTGAGACTTGAGTCAAAGATTTGGTGTTACAGCACTCCAGGCAAGTGAGGGCATAGTAGGGTAAGGTTATGAAGGCCAGAGTGAAGATTTGAAGGAAAACTTTTTTTCCCAAGTACATTGGAAGCCCTTAGAGGGTTTAAGTATAGAAAACATGGATCTGATATGTATTTTAAAAGATCATTTTGTCTGCTATGATGGGGTGACAAAAATGGAAGCATGGGGGCCAGTGAAAAGGCTATTGTTATATTTCAGTAAGAGTTGGCAGGGTGTTATACTGGAAGGAAATCAGGATATTTGCATGTATGACATATAAATTGAGGGAATTTGCTGATTTCCATTGAGAATTGGGGGATATAAGGAAAAGGGAGAGATCAAGAATGAAACCTAGAGTTTTGAGGGAATCTGGAGATGGTGATTTACTTATTGAGATTAAGAAGGCTAGAGAGAAATAAATTCCGAGTGTGGAAAACACCCTTTTGAGGATGTCTGAGACAGCTATTAGACATTCCAGTGGAGATGTGAAGTACGCAGCTGGATATACAAGTCTGTGGAAATCGGGGCGGCAGAAATACATTTGCGACTTGTGACTGTCTAACTGGTTGTTTTGTCTGAATCTTCAAATTCATTTATATCAGTTTCATAACACGCCTAGAGTCTACGTATCAGTACATGTTTTTGATTTACCACAGCAATGTTTGTGATAAAAATAAACTGACATTAGTACCAAACACTAAAAAGTCAATATTCTTCTACAATACTAATACTCTAATAAATTGAGGACTCATTCGAGGTAATTTATTCCTTGTTCTTCATTTTATGGGTGAAAAGTCTAAGGCATAAAAAGTTATAATACTTTCATCAAAGATATAATAAAAACTTAATTTCAAAGAAATAGCTTGAATTATTTTCCAACCATATCACTCACCTTTCTCAAGGGAAATTTTTCAGTTTTCTTTTATTTAGGAAATGTAAGCCAGGCCAGCAAATGAAATTGGCATGAAGAGTATATAGTATTTATTCATTAAAAAATGCTTGAAGTGAAGTAAGCCAAAGACAAATATCATATGAAATCACTACTATGTAGATTCTAATAGAAGTGATAACAATAGAATTTACAAAACAGAAACTGATTCAAAGATTTCAGAACCAAATTTATGTTTATCAAGGGGAAAATGTCAGGGGGAGGGAGGATAAATTAGGGGGGTTGGGACTGATATATACACTGTATCATATATGAAATAGACCTACTGTATAGCACAGGGAAGTTTACTCAATCCTGCGTAATAATCTATATTGGAAAAGAATCTGAAAAGGAAGGGATATACGGGTATGTATAGGTGACTTACTCTGCTGTATGCCTGAAATTAACATGGCTTTATCAATCAACTATGTTCAAATAAAATTAAAAAAAAAATTTTTTTAATGTCTTTTGAGTAATTAGCTACAATGTGCCTGGGATTCAACAAAGCGCTAAAAGATAATTCCTCTGACCTTCAGAAAACCTTAGTAAAACAAGAGATAAATAGTTAACACCACTAGAGAAGAAATACAATGATTTTTTAAATAGAGTATACATGAAATCACAGAAAAGGGAAAAAAATGCAATATCAAAGGAGCAGAGACTTTCAGGATGAGTTAAGGTTTGGATGGAACATTGAATTCTTAGGCTACAAATGGATTAGTTTTGGTCAAACTGCAGAAAAATGTTTTTAAAAAAGCACAAATGATAAGGGAGAGGATAACAATAATTGGCAAACAGCAAGTGATCAGATATTGGCATATTAGCATGTGAGGATATGGCAAGATATGAGATAGAAAGGTCATTCCCACAGAACTCGGAGGACACGGAAGGAAAGATTTTCTCCCGAGGGTACTGGGGAGGTTTCGAAGATTTATTTTAAAGAAGAATGACACAAGAAAGTACCACGTAGGAAGACTAGAGGCAAGGGGGTGAATTTAAGGTCTACAATAATAACAAAATTGGTAAGGGAAGAATGAGAAAAACAGAGATGCAACCGATTTCTGAATGTTAATCTCATATCCTGCTACTTTCCTGAATTCATTGATCAGTTCATGTAGTTTTTGTATAGAGTCTTAAGGGTTTTCCCTATATAGTATCATATCATCTGCATACAGTGACAGTTTTAACTCTTCTCTTCCAATGTGTATACCTTTTATTTCTTTTGTTTGCCTCATTACTGTGGATAGGACTTCCAATACTATATTGAATAAAAGTGGTGAGAGTGGGTATCTTTGTCTTGTTGCAGATTTTAGCAGGAAGGCTTTCAGCTTTTCTCCACTGAGTATTATATCGGCTGTGGGTGTGCATAAACGGCTTTTATTATGTTAAGGTATGTTCCCTCTATACCCACTTTGGTAAGAGTTTCCATCATGAGTGGATGTTGGACTTTAGTAAATGCTTTTTCTGCGTCTGTTGAGGTGATCATGTAGTGTTTGACTTTTGTTAACGTGGTGTGTGACGCTGACCGATCTGCATATATTGACCCATCCTGTGAACCTGGGATGAATCCCACCTGGTCGAGGTGGACGATCTTTTTTAGATGTTGTTGGACTTGGTTGGCTAGAATTTTATTGAGAATTTCTGCATCTATATTCATCAAAGATACTGGCCTATAATTTTCTTTTTTGGTAGTATCTTTGGTTTTGGTATTAGGGTGATGGTGGCTTCATAGAATGTCTTTGGGAGTGTATGGGTGTAAGTTCCTCTTTGTATGTTTGGTAGAACTTGCCTGTGAAGCCATCTGGTCCTGGACTTTTGATTGTAGGAAATGTTTTTATTATATATTCAATTTCATTTTTAGTGATTGGTCTGTTCAGTTGATCTATTTATTCTTGATTCATTTTTGACAGGCTATAAGTCTCTAGAAAGTTGTCCATTTTTTCTAGGTTGTCAAATTTGTTGGCATATAATTGTTCATAGTATTTTCTTATTTTATTTTATTTTTTTGTATTTCTGCAGTATCCATTGAGATTTCCCCTTTTACAAATCCTATTTTGTTTATTTGGGTTTTTTCTCTCCTCTTCTTGGTGAGTCTGGCCAGAAGTTTGTCAATTTTGTTTACCTTTTCAAAGAATGAGCTCTTGGTTTATTGACTTTTTTCCTACTGTTTTTTAAATCTCTATTTTTTTGATTTCCTCTCTGATCTTTATGATTTCCTTCCTTCTGCTGGCTGTAGGTTTCATTTGTTCTACTTTTTCTAATTCATTTAGGTGGTGATTAAATTGTCGATTTGAGATAGCTTTTAAAATCACACCACAAAAATTAAATACCTAGGAATAAACCTGACCAAGGAGGTGAAAGACATCTATGCTGATAACTATAAAACATTAATCAAGGAAATTAAAGTGGATTCAAAGAAATGGAAAGATATTCCATGCTCCTGAGTTGAAAAATTAACACTGTAAAAATGGCCATACTACCTGAAGTAATCTATAGATTTAATGCAATCCCTATCAAATTACCCATGACGTTTTTCACAGAACTAGAAAAACCAATCCAAAAATTTATATGGAACCATAAAAGACCCAGAATTGCCAATGCAATCCTGAGGAAGAAAAACCAAGCAAGAGACATAACTCTCCCAGCCTTGAGGCAATGTTACAAAGCTACAGTCAACAACACATTGTGGTACTGGTACCAAAACAGACATACAGACCAATGGGAAAGAATAGAGAACCAAGAAATAAACCTAGACACCTATGGTCAATTAATCTTTGACAAAGGAGGCAAAAATATAAAATGGGAAAAAGACAGTCTTTTCAGCAGTTGGTACTGGGAAAACTTGAAAGTCACATGTAAATCAATGAAACTGGAACACAGTCTTGTACTACGCAGAAAAATAAACTCAAAATAGCTTAAAGACTATATGGGAACTAAAGAGTTCCTATATGGTGCAGCAGAAATAAATCTGATTAGGAACCATGAGGTTTCAGGTTCAATACCTGATGTTGCTCAGTGGGTTAAGGATCCATTGTGGCCGTGAGCTGTGGTGTAGTTTGCAGATGTGGTTTGGATCTAATGTTGCTGTGGCTCTGATGTGGGGTGGCAGCTATAGCTCTGATTGGACCCCTAGCCTAGGAACCTCCATATGTTGTGGGTGTGGCCCTAAAAAGCAAAAAAAATAAAATAAAATAAGACACCATCGAACTCCTAGAAGAGTAGAGTGAATATAAGCAAAACATTCTCTGACATCAACCTTACAAATGTTTTCTTAGATCAGTCCTCCAAGAAAACAGAAATAAAGGCAAAAATAAACCAATGGACCTAACTGACAAGCTTTTGCACAGCAAAGGAAACCTAAAAAAAAAAAAACAAACAAAAAGTCAACCTGCAGAATGGGAGAAAATAGTTTCAAATGATGCAAATGACGAGGGCTTAATCTCTGTCTATACAAAAAACTTATACAATTCAACAGCAAAAACAAACAAACAAAAAAAAAATCAAAAAATGGACAGAAGACCTGAACAGACATTTTTCCAAAGAATACATACAGATGACCAATTAGCACATGAAAAAAATGCTCAATATCAGTAATTATTAGAAAACTGCAAATCAAAACTGCTATGAGGTACCATCTCACACCAGTCAGAATGGCCATCATTCATAAGTCCACAAATAACAAATGCTGAAGGGGGTGTGGAGAAAAGGGAACCCTCCTACATTGTTGGTGTGAATATAAATTGGTACAATCAGTATGGAAAACAGTATTGAGGTACCTCAGAAAATTAAATCTATAACTATCATATGACCAGCAATCCCACTCTTGGGCATATATCCTAACAAAACTTTGCTTGAAAAAGATACATGTACCTGCATGTTCAGAGCAGCACTATTCACAATAGCCAAGACATGGAAACAATCTCAATGCCCATTGACAGATGAACAGAAGATGTATATATACACAATGGAATACTACTCAGCCATAAAAAAGAATAAAATAATGCCATTTGCAGCAACATGGATGGAACTAGAGACTCTCACACAAATTGAAGTGAGTCAGAAAGAGAAAGACCAATATCACATGATATCACTTATATCTGGAATGTAATATATGGTACAAATGAACCTTTCCACAGAAAAGAAATGCATAGACATGGAGAATAGACTTGTGGTTGCCAAGGTGGAAGAGGGGAGTGGGATGGATTGGGAATTTGGGTTTAGTAGATGCAAACTATTGCATCTGGAGTGGATAGACAATGAGATCCTGCTGTATAGCATAGGGAATTATAGTCACTTGTGATGGAACATGATGGAGGATAATGTGAGAAAAAGAATGTGTATATATATGCGTGAGTGCGTGTGTGTGTGTGTGTGTGTGTGTGTGTGTGTGTGTGTGTGTGACTGGTTTACTTTGCTGTACAGTAGAAAACTGACAGAACACTGTAAACCAACTATAATGGAAAAAATAAAAATCATTTAAAAAAAGAAATAAAGAGAAAAACAGAATCTGAAAAATAGAAAGAAACTCAGAGATCAGCTCCTAGGTTTACTATATCACTTCTGGAATTAACTGAGAATTAATTAAATATGCATAATTAAGGTAATAAACGTAAGGGACACATATCCTGGGAACTATGTTGCTCAGTTTCCTAAAAGGTCGGCATTATCTTTAAATCACTCTTGGCTCCCAACCACAACCTTTGGCCACAGTTGGGTAAAAATAATCTTCTGAAGTAAAAGCAGCCATGACATTTGCTGGATAGAAACTTATAACTTTGGTGGTCTGGCTTTAACAGGTGAGTTAATCCAATCAAATTAGAGATTTAGAGATTGTTACTAGTGAGCTGTAGAATTTACAGATGGAAGGTTATGTACCCTGAGCTTCTGGCTTGGATATTTTCAGGCTGTGCAAACTGATGACTAAGCCAATTTGAAGAAAAAGGAGGATAGAACAGACATAAAAACAGAAAGTGAGATAACAATCATGCAGTCCCTAAGCGACTGTTCATGCAGCTCAGCTCCCAGTTCTCTTTATGAGCTGCCAGTTCTCATAAAGTCAGGTAATCCTTTCACACCCACCTTTGGATTTCGTGATAGCCTTTAAATTTTACAAATCACACTCCTATTCTTGATTTAGTTCACATGTATCAGGTGCATGCAACCAAAGGAGCACTCGGAGAGAAATGCAATAAATCAATAATCAAGCACATGAGATACTATGAAGTTAGAATTTTCTTTTATTCTATATACAAAAGAAATCCTAATTTCATGAATATCTGGTTAACTGAAGCACACCTCCTTCATATACTGTCTATTCCATTTTCAGAATTTTAGCTATGCATATTAGCATGTTCCTGATATTATGATGAAATTATCAAAGCATGAATTATGCCTGTTGTTTGTTTCCCCCCCATCCCTACATAACCACCTACTCTTTAGTGTCATACCCTGGAATGCTTTTAAGTTTTCTATATGCATCTTCCCCTCTCTCAACATATTAACCAAAGCAGCTTTTTCCTGATATAAGCAAAAGCCCCTTTATCTCAACCAAGGCACTGTATCCATTTATCAAATATCCTTTAAGAGTTTTCCATTAATAGTATGCTTCTCATGTACCTGGTTATTAGCCAAAATTTAGCTGACATTCCAACTTTGTATCATAACATTGATATGAAATTCTGTGAAGGGGCACTTAGCCTTCTGAACAAAATAGGGCTCAGTTTCATATTCAATGTCACCAACTACTTGGCCGAAAGAAGAGATGAATAAAGTACAGTGTATAAGTATGATGAAAAGGACACTGGTTAAATGTTCAAAGTGCTTATGCCTATAGATATTCAGTATGGCACTGTTATAAAAAACTCAGCAACAGTTTAATATAAAAGGATATTTCTCCAAAGATCATTTATGATTCTAGGTCTATAAAATTTATACACATATTCCTTAAATGGTGTATATCGCCAATACTATTCTTTACGCTCAGGTTATTAAAAAACAAACAAACCCAAAAGTGCAACTAGGAAGACTTCAAAATCTATAGCATGTAAGTGCATGTATATTATATTCAGTTGTAGACTTTCCATAGTGATTTTCTACTACTTATGAACTATCAAAACTTGTAAAGGTTGAATGGCAATGAAATTACATGAAAAAATGCACTGAATTAGAAGAGTCCTATAAAAGTGTACTATGTGTGAAGTAAAAATTATAAATTATCAATGTTATAACAACAATCCTCCTCAGTTATAATGGTTCTGAAATTCATGTCTTCTTTCAGGTCACTGTCCTATCCAATTGTCCTATCTTATTTCCTAGTGACCTTGAATCATATCCTATTTATCTTTCAATCATAACTTACTTGCTGGACTTTTTTAATCAAATAAAAGAAGGAATACAATTAAGGAGGCCAAACTTTTGAAATATTTTCAATGTATTTCCGTTTTTGGAAATTAAATTGCTTCCTTGTTACTTTTCATTATTTTAGAATTATTTAAGAGAAATCCATGAGGGGACCCCAAGGACTAAAAATTCGTAAGTGAACTTTGAGTTTGAAACTTAACTAAGAAATTCACAGTAGACTTTCACAAGGGAGAGCACAGCGTTTTCTAGGAACCACCAAAGAGAGTTTACATCTGTCAAAAACCAGAGCTGAGATGAGAGACCATGACGTTAGAAGAAAGAGCATATAAATACCAACAGATCTAAGTGGCGTGAATCAATTCAGGTTGGCCAGAGAAACTGACCATCTTAGGGAAATTTCCTGCTTCTCCTTGCGCAGTCTTGGCAAGCCACAAGGCCCTCAGAGAAGCCTCAGTTTTACCAGGTGCTATGGTCCCACGATACAACAAGGTAATGACAGGAGAAATCACCTACATGAATAAACATGACAGCAAGAACAGCACATCTGGCACACGCCAGCCTAAAGTAGGGGCTGTGTAATTGAAATCTTCAAGGCAATGGAAATCCGTGGACATCTAGAAGTTCTGGGAATGCTGGTGGATGTCAAGAGGCCTGGGCTAAAGACAAGAGCATTCCAGATTTGGGGACCTTTTGACAAGAGGCAAAGGCCAGGTCTAGAGTCATTAGCACTGAATAATTATGTACAAGTTATTCACTTTGTTCTTTTTCTATGATACTATCACCCATTTCTACACATGAGGAAAGAAAGGCTCAAGAACAAAAGACATCCATTATTAGGAAATAAGGGCATTTATAGGACTTTTATATTTAGGAATTGTACAAAAAATTTAAGTTCTATTACAAGACTTCCAACTTGAAAAATTCACTCATGTGGCCTTTGTTGTAGCCCAGAACAAATCTATAGTTTATGTAGAAAAGAAATAAAATACAAGGTAACAACTAGGAAAAAAGCATCAGCAAAGAGCGCTTTTAGTCACTTCACTAACTTAGGCAAGTCATAAAAAAATGAGCAAAGGCAGATTTTCAAATTTGCTCCTTAAATTCATTTGCACACATCACCAAAGCTAAGTCTTCAGTGAAAATATGAGAACTAGAAATATAGTCAGCATCTCAGGGTGTGTAGGATCCTCTATTGGAATTAATTATCGAAGCACTTAAAATTCATCAAGAATCACAACAAAGTTGACAGCTATTATTTAATTCCATATCAGCTTAGCTGAAGGTAAACATGAAATAAGATAAAAGTATTATCCGTTCTGAACTATCAACACAGCAATCCTAACTGGCTTAGTATAATTTCCAAATTTTACACTTACATACTCACGGACATTTAATATTCCATACACTTTATAACTTTGATCTAAGACTCTTATTATGCTCTATAAATAGTATTTAATTGTATATTCTAAACTATTTGAGTACTATACTAAAAAGTACTAGCAACCTTTTTTTTTTTAGCTACCAGCTAAAGACTTCTTATGTTTCCCCCAATAACTTTATTAGATTAAATAAAACACAGAAACATTTTTAAAAAGCCATGAATGGTTCCCCGCCAGTGCCTGGCAAATTTATGGTTTTTAGATCAGCAAATATTAATTTATCAAGAACATACTGTTTGTACAATATAGCCAAAAAACGTAAGTGGAAAGTAGGAGAAAGAATTAAAAGTAAGTAGCTCCCAGTAAAGCATTCAAATAAGCACATATGTATTTTATAGATGAAACAAAGGGTTTAATCTTAAACGGTCACAGATAAAACAGCAATAGAGATGATTATCTGATATGCATTAAGGTTTTTAAAAAAATCTCTGCTGGGACAATTATGTAATAGAGGAAATTCAGCATCTACACATTTGACTTACACATCCAATTTTTTTTCACGAATCCTCCCCATTGCCCATCCAGACACTGTCTCCAAATCTTTAACTCCCTAACTTTTAAGAAAAAAAGAGAGAGAAAAGGAAGTAAAGGAGGTAAGGGAGAAGAGAGAAAAGTACCAAGTGCACCTACCACTGAAGACACACAAGAATACACTCGCTCTTTCTCAACCTGTGCTTTGCCCGAGCAGGACCCAGTAGTTAGACTCTCTCCTGCTAACATTTTGTAGATAATTTACTCCTATAACCTCAATGTCTGAAATATGTGCCTATACCACCTGGAAAATGCAGATGGTCTTGATAGACAATTTATTCTACTGTCAACGTACCTTCTAGCGCACAGACCACAAACTATTTTAGAATCCCTTCTTCTTCGATAGTGAGATCTTTGTTTCACCAGTGATTTCCAGGTTCCGACACAGTGCTTGGCCTGTGCAGATACTCACTCTGAACAAATGACTGGAGCTCTGAGGAGAAAGAGAGCTAGCTGACTGGCTATGAAGGATCTCAAGATGTGACATTTCCTTACTAAATCATCCCTAGATCAACACCTCCCCCACCGTCTTGTAGGATTAAAAGTCTGATTTTGGACAGCATGCTGAGAGTGGACCCACATCTGAAACTTAGACTTGCATCATCCATACTCATAATATGACGATAAGCCTAAGTGCCAAGGAGTGTATAGCAGGCATCACAGCGTGTGACGAAGGTTCGAACTCTTGGATCAGGTTTTTATTGAGTCAATTGTTTTCATGCCCACTAGCTGCTGGTGTTGGAAACTTCCTTTAGCCCAAGGAGCCTGTTTCCTCATTTGTAAAATAAGCATAATAGTATTTACCACAAAGGTTTGTTTGGAATATTAAGGAAAAAATAAGGAAAAAATATAGCAAAACGTTGCATGGTCACAGTAAGCAGGAAATGTTGCTATTATCAGGACAATAACAAGGCAAACAAAGAAGATGAAGCTGTGGATTTTAATGACTATTTAATTCCTTCATTAAATATATTCAGTGCCAGGAATTATTCTAAATGTTTGGCTATATCCATGTACAAAACATTATGGGGTTTATGTTATGGTGGAGAGAGAGATAAGTTTTAAAATTTATTAAATGTTTATTTTACATGACAAGAGAAAAGCGGATAGGTGCTTTGGGAAAAAATAACAGGAAGTACAGTGCGATTGGAAATGCTGAGGATGAGGAGGGGAAAGGGTTTCAATTTTAAGTTGGGAAATCCCAGGAGGTCTCATTACGAAGATGGAATTTGAGTGAAGATTTGAAGGAGGTGAGCATGTGCATGTCAGGCATAAAAAACATTCTAGAAAATTACAGGAAACAGCACCTGCAAATGCAAAGCATAGGAAACAGCACATGAAAAGGTCCTAAGGTATAAAGTCCTGCCGTTTTCGTGAAGCGGATGGAGGCCCGTTTTGCCAGAGTGGAGTAAGCGAAGCAGAAGATAGTCTGAGGTGAAGTCAAAGGATAAGTTGGGTTTTACAAGTTTTTCAAGATTTTGAGTTTTATCTGGAGTGAGATAGGGAGGTTTTGTAAAGTTTAGAATGCAAAAATTGTGACAACTGACAGTTTTAACATCCCTCTGACTTCCACGTTAAGAATAGATTGTATTCATCTGTCAATGGGCATTTAGGTTGTTTCCATTTGGCTAGTATCTTTTTCAAGGAAAGTTTTGCCCAGACATATGCCCAAGAGTGGGAATGCTGGGCCACAAGGTTGTTGTATTATTTAGTTTTCTGAGGTACCTCCATACTGTTCTCCAGAGTGGTTGTACCAATTTACATTCCCACCAACAGTGCAGGAGGGTTCCCTTTTCTCCACATGCTCTCCAGCATTTGTTATTTGTTGACTTGTTAATGATGGTCATTCTGACTGGTGTGAGGTGGTACCTCATATACATTTTGATTTGCATTTCTCTAATAATTATTGATAATGGGCTTTTTTCTTCATGTGCTTATTAGCCATCTGCATATCTTCTTTGGAGAATGGATTAAGAAGATGTGGTATATATACACAATGGAATACTGCTTAGCCATAAAAAAGAACAAAATAATGCCATTTGCAGCAACATGAATAGAACTATAGACTCTCATACTGAGTGAAATAAGTCAGAAAGAGAAAGACCAATACCATATGATATCACTTATATGTGGAATATAACAGCACAAATGAACATTTCCACAGAAAAGAAACTCATGAACTTGGAGAAAGACTTGTGTTTGCCAAGGGGGAGGGGGAGAGAGGGATAGACAGGGAATCTGGGGTTAATAGATGCAAACTATTGCCTTTGGAATAATAAGCAATGAGATCCTGCTGTATAGCACTGAGAACTATATCTAGTCACTTGGGATGGACCATGATGGAGGATAACATGAGAAAAATAATGTATATATGCATGTGTGACTGGGTCACTTTGCTGTACAGAAGAAAATTAATGGAACACTGCAGTTCCCGTCCTGGTGCAGTGGACACAAATCGTCAACACTGTGAGGTTGAGGGTTCGATCCCTGGCCTTGCTCAGTGGGTTAAGGATCTGGCACTGCTGTGAGCTGTGGTGTAGGTCGGCAGATGCGACTTGGATCTGGCATTGCTGTGACTGTGGCATAGGCCAGCGGCTAAAACTCCTATTCACCCCTAGCCTGGGAACCTCCATATGCTGCGGGTGCGGCCCTGAAAAGACAAAAAAACAAAACAAAACAAAAAACTTAATAGAACACTGTAAACCAACTATAATGGAAAAAAATATAAAAATCATTTTTAAAAATAGAATAGATTGTAGCAGGACAAGAGCAGAGGCAGGTGTGGAGTGTATAGTTAGAAGATTTACTGGCATAATCCAGATGAGAGATGCTCTCTCAAACAGGGAGCGGGGGGCAATGAAAGATACAGAAAATCAGATTTCTGGATGAACTGCATTGTGTAAAAGAAAGAAATTAAAAATGATTTAAAGTTTTTTACAGTAATATATTAGAATTGCATAATCATCACCTAAGATGGGGAAGTCTCCAGGGGCGCAGTTTGGAGGCAAAGTTCACAAGTTCTGTTTTTGGCCATGTCAAGCATGAGATGCCTATTAGAAATAGAAGTGAAGAGCTTAGGTATGCCTTTTGATATTTGTGTCTGAAGTGCAGGAGAGAAATACATATTTGAGAACACTTGGCTTACAAACGGCATTTAGAGCCATGAGATAGGATCACACCTGATGAGATCATCATGTGACCTGGAACTGGGCTCTTTAGTATTTAAGTATCAGGAGGTGTGGAGAAGGGGACATACCAGGAAAGGAAACTGAGAAGGAAGAATCAGTGAAGTAAGAGGAAAACTTAGTGTGGTTTTCCCTCAATGAGCATTGATGGCATCACAAGAGAATTTGCTAGAAATGCAATTCTGTGACTCTACTCACGCCATAAGCAATCAGTAACTGCAGGTGCTGCCTAGCAATGTGTACTTTAATAACTCTTTTAGATGATTCTCACTCATGCTTAGGTTTAAGACAACTCTACAAAGGGACAGCCAGATTTGGGATAAAAATGGAGGAAGCCACATTGACTCCTTATAGGCTGAAAAACTATCATTGAGCCTCTGTGAAGAACTCAACAGTTCACCAAATACAGTACTAAATAGTTACTTACACTCTAATGCTCCAAGATGCTGCTCTTAGATGAATGCTTTTACTTGCTTTCATATTTCTTATTTTCTCAAGTTCCATTTCTTTTCGGTTTGATTGCTTGGAGCAAGTTTTATTTTCCCAAGTTGATTTCACCAACTTCAATGTCTTTTATGAAATCTGTTATAAGCCGCTAAAACTTAACCAGAGTTTTACTCAGCCAGGGATAATTAGCATTTGAAAAGAGAAGCTTGCTTACCCAAGAGTTCCCACAGTCAGGGGGAGAGTGGAGAAGAGAGAGAGGAAGGGCAAGCTAGTAGAAGTTTGCGTAAATTCCCAGCCTTAAGCAGATTCTATATTCCTCATCAACTACTTCTCCTGCCTTCCCAAAACACACAACGAAACAATATGACAAACAGCATGAGAATAAAACACAAACACCTGACAGATACTTTGACGTTCTTTTTAATATTTAAAGAAGGAAGAGAGATTTATTATGAGAGTTAGCAATTAGAAATGGAAAGAACTGTTTGATATTAGCTCAATAACCAATTTGGGGAAAGTGACCTCTCCACGTTCAGCAATAAATATGTATACAACTAGAAAACCTTCCCTGCAAACTCACCTTGAAGGGTGAGATGGGTATGAAACAATGCTTTGTCAAATAAGAACTAAGTGAAGATTAAGTTGCTATTAAAACAGATGGAAGAAATTATTTCTTGTTAAAGAAAGAAACTTTGAAATGGGGATTTTTATCAACCATACTATTAAATAAGGAGAGCTCTTTAATTGGGGCTTTAAAAATATTTTTAAGGTCATAATGCATATATCTCTGCATTCCTTTGTGTTATTATTGTTCAAAACAGAGTATTCAAAACAAAAATTTTATACTCCAACAAATACTTGTATTAAAGAAATATAACATTTTAGAATTCTAAGATATTTTGGTGCATTTCAATGAGAATAACACACAGAAAAGTAGAGAAATAATAGGACAGATGGCCTGAACCAATCAAGGTTTTCGAGATGTCTCATATTTCCATATCCATTTTAGATCTCCCTTTCGGAAATAAAAATTTACATGTCACAGATGCAATTAAAGCCTGTACCTCCTCACTAGTCCTCCTTCATCTCCTTCTCCAAGGATACACAGTATCCTGACGTTGGAGTATGTTATTCTCATAAGGATTCTTGCACATCATACACATATGTAGGGATTCAAAAACAACATATAGTATCATTCTGGGTTTAAAATGTGTGTAAGTAACTTTTTTACCTAACATTAAGTTTTTGAAATTTATCAGTCTAGATACATATAGTTGTAGTTCATTTGTTTTCATTGTTAAGTAGTCTTCTATTATAAGAACAAAACAGTTTCTACATTCTGTTACAGAGAAATCAGGTCATTTCCACTTTTTTTTTTCTTCTTGCATTACAATCAGTTCATTGGCAAGCGTTTTTTTTAATGAGTACTATTCAAATGAATTCAGCTGTAGGAAATTGTCCATGGCACCGTCAGATCTGACAGTCCTGTCCCTGAGCCCCTCCTCAACAGCTGTCCACACTAATGCAACATAATTTTATGTAAAGATTAACATTTCTATAAGAACTTCCCTTGAAAGGAGTTGTCTTTTGTGGCAGGGACTCCAGTGCCAAAGGAAGAATCATAAACTCCAAGAAGAAATACACAACACAATAAATTTGGTTTTGTGGCTCCCCATGTGATCTTGACAGTATCTGTGACAATCTGAAAAAGGCTTGATTTTCTTTCACAGGGAGTTAAAAAAAAAAAAAAAAAGGACTTTTGAAAAAATTGTTATTGCTCAACAAAAAGTTCCCATTTTCAGTATTAATCAGATTGACTATGTCTTTAAAATGATCAGTAAAAAAAAAAAAAAAAGACTAATACTGTCTTGAATATTCAGGATATATGTGATTGGACCTCTGGGATAAAGACACCTTTTCTTGAGTTGACTTGCTCCAGGCTACAACTTAATAATTTTGAAACTGCTATACATATATAATGGTACTGAACAATTAAGTAAATGAATGGCTGATGGTGACAACCAGGTCTCTCTCTTGGAGTGAGAGGCTATAGAGAAGCAAGAAATAAGACCAGAATAATTTGCATCAGGGTTGGAGACACCAGTATGAATTCATGCTTAGCATAAGAGAGATATAGATCAATATTGTAGTGGGATAATTCACGAGCTTTAAAAAGATGTGTCTGTCCTATTTCCTAGAGCCTGTGAATATTACCTTATTTTGCAAAAGAAGTGATTAAGAGGAGCTTGAGAGGTGCTTATTCTAGCTCATCCTGTGGCCCTAACCACAATCACACGTATTAGACATGTAAGAGACAGCAGAGGAAGGTTTGAGACAAGAGGAGGCAATGAAAATACAGAAACAGAGATTGGAGTGATATGACCCAAACCAATGGGTGACCAATGAATGCCTAGACCAACCAAAAGCTTGAAGAGGCAAGAAGGGAATTATCTAGAACCATGGAACAAAGTGAGGCTCTCCCTCAATTTTGGATTGTGTTTCCATTTCGGGCTTCTAGCTTCCAGAATTTGAGAGAATACATTTCTGTTTTTTAGTGCCCTTCAGTCTGTGGTAATTTTTTATGGAGCCATAGGAAACTACTACAGATGTATCTACCCATCTACCCATCATCTTTGGTCTAAATAGGTATCTTGATATATATCTTTGTGGATAGATAGATTCATATGCACATATGTAATTGCTCTTTCAGTTGAGAGGACCTAGAAGGAATGACACCCAGTAGCAAAGGGAATGCTGACTAGACCCTATTTTATTTGAAAACATTGAAAAGTCTAACTACCAATGACTCAGTATAACTTACCTCATTAGTCACACTCACAGAAATCCTGTATATAAGGAAAGGCATCTAACACAGTTGTCATATCCAGACATGTTCAGACATTTACATATTTAAGTACAGGCCATTTATGATGCATTACTTTCTTTTATATTTCTTCCATATTTCAGTTAGAATTTATATTGACATTAAAAATATTTACATGAATTATATTTTGTATGAATTTCACCTTAGAAAGTAAAATAGAGCATCACATTGGAAAGCACTGGATTTATACACGTCAGGGTTGTAGGGTCTAGAAAGTTTGAACAACACTGGTCCAGGAGATTCTGCTCCTGTGATTGTTTTCTTCTGCATGATGGAAAGAGTTAGCAGGTTGTGACTCCTTGGTTCCTAATCATGCCCTAAGCCTGGCAGTGAGAAGTGTGGCAGATGCTGGGGGTGGGTGTGCTGGAAGGGAAAAGAAAAAAATATCTTCCAGTACCTAGATTTTGGTGTTGGCAATAAAATTATTTGTCCATGACAAAGTGCATTTATCTTTTATGGGGATTGTGCTCACTTTATGGAATTATGTTCACTTTAAATTAACTATAAACCTAACATATTGAATAAGTTTCAATTGCATTTTGTTTTTTTACCAAAAATATACTGATCGATCATATGTTTTGAATGTATCAAATCCAGGTGCCAAAAGTCTATTTCTGAGCCTCAGCCTAAAGCAAAATTTTATACTCTTCACTTTTTGGTAACTGTTAACTTATTGATTAACTTGTAAATGGATCAGCTATATATTTAATTGAAGAGGTAACAGAATTAGGGAAAGATCAGAGAGAATTACACATTTGAGCTATATTCCACCATGGCTTGTTATAATGTTCTTTTACAAACTATTAAAATTCTATGTGACTAATATTTTAATAAGGAAAACAGGAATAATAACAGATCTCTAATTTTAGGAACAGTAACAAGTACCTAGGGAAAATCTAACAAGGAAATAAACAGAACAGCCAATTCTGTTTTTCTGGCTAAGGACTAAAAAATTAAAAAAATGAGAATTAGAGTATTTATTTTCCTTTAAACAATGACAGTATTAATTAATGACTCCTGTAGCCTCAGTTAGGAATTATAAGGGCAGTCATTAAACTAATGTTAAAATAGATAACTATGATTTTTACACAAAAAGACTTGCATGTGTTTATTATAGAGCTATAATATTACATTTGCAAAGAAAACACTTGTCATTCCTAAGCTTTAGTTGGTAAGCTTTTTATTAGCAAAAGTATAAGGAAGCTTAGTTTCCCACAAGATAAATAAAGAGCAGAAATCAATGTCTGTGGACCATAGCTTGCCTCCACATTAAGTAGTGAATCATACTCTTCCATCTGTCCCAACCCAAATGCATCCTTTCAAAACACATGCCTCTCTGGAAAGAACATTGCCACATACATTTATTACTGCTTTCATTTACCAGTTCTAGCTTTGCCTCCATCTTCCTAGAACCTTCTGTCCTTTAGTGATGTGCTGAGTAAGCTTTATTGGAAAGATTCCAGTCACTACCATTCATAATCGGAGGTAGCATTTGAATTGACAAGTGAAGAATTTATGTTTTCTAAGAAAAAAAATCTACTTTTAAGATATTTAATGATAGACACTACACACTAGAGAAATTGACAGGCGTGTTACCTTCTATAAAAACATGACCCAGATGTCAAGGGAGGTCTTTTTCGTTCTGAGATTTCAATAATATTGACGATTCCCACCATACCATGCTCTGTGGGAAGTTCAGCGTGTTCCCCTTGATGTTTCTAAAAACACAGGATTGTTCCTTCTCACAATAACCTCTTCACTTCAAACTTTTAGTCTCATTGAATTCTTGAATATGGCCCTTTTTCCTAAGTAGTCTCAACACATCATTTGCATTATGCATTTGCATGTTTAATAGATAATAAACAAGAGAAATCTCAGAATAAATAACTGCAATACATAGTAACAGCAGAATAAATAATAGTAACCCGAATATAGGCAGTTTTATTCTGAAATGTTATTTAGTCACTACTCCCCCACATCACTATGAATTTGTTGCTGTCCAGTCGACCATTTTCCTGTTGGGGTCTCTATTATTTTCTCCACACCCACAGATCCCAAATAACTAATTATAAAAAGCAATTTACTTGTTTCTATCTATCCCAAAGCAGCCTCTGACTATTTTATCTTAATAAAAATCTGAGCTGTTAAGATACATTCTGACGCAAAGACAGTTTTCTTTCTGAGACAAGTTTGTGAACTTCTTGGTAAAACAAATACTTATAAAAAAACATTTCTAATCTTTCATCTCAAGTAACTAGGCCAATTAATTAGCACTAGACCCAGGAGATAAAGACTAAGTGACAATTTTTTGCCCTTTCAAAATGCAGGAAGATAGACAAGTGAAATAGCTTACCTACAATGCACAAAGTGCTGTAATAGAGATGTATGGGGTGGTTAAGACGCAGGGAAATCCAGAGATTACAGCTCATGGCCTAAGGGAAGATTCACACACAGGAAACTCCTGCTCTGAGCTAACTCTTCAGGGGTGGATAACAATTTGCTAGGCATTTTGGATGTTAAGGCATTTCAGACCCAGGGAAGATCATTTGTAAAATCATGGAAGTAGTTCGTTTGGAAAAGGAGTAATGGGATATTTTTGATGGGGTATGTGCCAAGGGATGGGATACAATCCACCAGAAAGTAGGGATTAAAGTGATATACTCTGAGGATCTAAGTAAAGCAGATAGAAGTAAAGGCGTTTAAGAGGATTTGGACAGAAACAAGCTTCCTGTTCAGAACCTGGTGTCAGCGGACTCTGAGGATGCTGGGTGAGGTCGCTTCTCAGAGCAGAGGAAGAGTACTATTGAACGGTGGTTTTTAACTCGGCATTTGAGTTGAGCTAATCTTGATATGCACATCAGATTTTTTTTAGTACAACTGTAAGTCAGAAATACAGATGACTTTGCTATGCCACTAGTACATAAGAGGGAGTGAAGGAAAATGTGTGGGTAAAAACATGAAGAAAGAACATGTAAATGAAAAGATCAGTGGACAAAAAGTGAGCTCTGAATAAAATCAACACGTAATGGCTAAAGAAAGGAAGAGCCTGAGCTAGGAAAAAGTTTGAGAAGGAAATGGATAGCGCCAGAAAATTGAGATGTCTCAGAACACCAATGAGAGAATTCAAGAAAGCAGGACTTATCCACAGAGATAAATGATGCATTGAAATCAGTGAAAAATCTTCACTGAACTTGGCAAGAAGAAGGACAAAGAACACGGTGAAGGAAATTAGTTTGCATGATTAGGGTGAGCACAGATTACAGTGAGTAGAATATGACCAAACTAGAAATATACACTCAGAATTTGATGTCAACATATCAAGGCCAAAACAACAAGATTTAGCATTTAGCAGATGGTCAACAAAAGCTTGTGGGGATAACTGAATGAAGAGATGAACGACAAACAAAATGCTGGATTTATCCATATCCAAAATTAAATTCCTAAAATATAAATAGCAGGTGCTGCATTGCTAAATTTAGTAAACTTCATTACATTATAATATGATAATATTCAGAGGAAGATACTGTCAAAAAAAAGTAATTGATTTTTGGAGGGTTATGTTTTTATAGTTACTTATTTTGGTATTGTAAAAATTTACTTCTAAACATAAATTTTTACTTTATGAAATTCTTAGTTTACAAATAATTTTCTTAATCATATACATAAATAACTTTGCAAATAAGTGTACTCATGTATTTTTTGCCACATCCTTAATTCGTCTCAGTTTTATCTCCCCAAAACCTTCCTCAGGAAGAATAAGATCATACTCTGAAACCATTTTTTTAAATTATATAGTGATTTTTATTTTTTTCCATTATAGCTGATTTGCAGTGTTCCGTCAATTTTCTACTGTATGGCATGGTGACCCAGTTACACATACCTGTGTATATTCTTTTTTCCATCTGGAATCTAACATGTGGCACAAATGAATCTTTCCACAGAGAAGAGAATCATGGACTTGAAACTATTTTTAAAATAAAAATAACCTGATGATTTAATTTAATCCTTCTCTTATTCCGCATGCCCTTTTCTATATGACCACCCTGAGGTCTGGATGAACATGCTGAAGACAAAAATTATAAGAAATAATTCCCGTAGAGCCAATTTTATTTTAAAGAACCCAAACACCTGTTTTTATCATTACTATGATAATATAAATAATACTATGTAACTAAAATTAGTATTGAACTTTAAAATAATTAAACAGTAAGTTGCTCAATAAGATTAGTCAGTATCTCAAAAATTATAGATGGAAGAGTGGACAGTTTAATATGTACACACATGAAACTCCACACTGGGGAAAGGGGGTGGGGACGATAACCCTCTGATCAAGTAAACGCTTCACATATTATAGGGTGTATCCTGTTCCTGAATGCTCTTCTGCAATGTCATCTCACCTCCCAGCATCAAAAGGTGAATGGGGTTTCGTTTCTCTACCCCCTTGAATCTGGAAAGGGCCTGTGAATTCTCTGACCCACAGCACTGTGGCAGTGAGAGTGTGCCAGCCCCAAGCATAGCCCTTAAGGGACCTGACAAGTTCGGCCTCCTGCTTCTTGTGGCCCTGAACTTAGACTTCATGCAAGACGTTCTGGCAGTGCTGAGAGGGAAGATGCAGAGCAGCACTGAGCTGCTAGACAGGGGAGGAAAAAGCATCTCTGATCTTCAGCCTAGGTGAGACTTCACAGACTCCAGCCCCAACTGCTTTCCGACTGTAACTCCATGAGAGACTGCAAGGGAGAATCATCCAGTCACCTCCCAGATAACGAAAAATAGTGATAAATTGTTGTTTCAAGCCAGCATGTTTTGGAGTTTTTGTTCAGCAGCAGTAGATATACACACCCATACATATTAATACCCTTTCAAATATTCTGTACCTGTTCTGAGAAATGCATATGAGGTAATGTTAATTTAAAATCTATTTCCATGAATTCAAACTAAAGGTACTATAATTCCAATCTGAAGTATATGGTATATAATACAGTATTTATAATGACAATAATGTGTATAAAATTATTAATGACATGTTATTAGTTAATGAAATCTTATTAAATATCATAACTATAGCTAAGGAATAACACAAGCATTAATTCTTTTCCTGTTTTTCTCCAAAGGGATTATACCTCATTAATCTGAGATTCTTTGAGCTGATAATCTATAAATCTTAACAGGCACATTTTTCAAAGAGTAACAGACTTTCATTAGGAGAAAATAGTTCTATAGTCATGGGTTTCTGTTATTTGACCTCTTCACTGATACTTCAACAAAATATAAAACATTACAATTAATTTCATAAAGGACAAGAACAAAGAGCACACATCAGCAAATCAGTAACTTGATAATGAGCTATTTTTCAAAATAAATAATATCACTTTAATTGTAAAATGAGAAAAAATATATCCAGAATCTCAGCCCATGTCTGAGCTTGAGGCTCCGAGTTGTACACACTATAGTCACACTTCTTCTGGATGTTTCATGCTGTTCTCAATAAAATACAAGAGGACCCAGTCAAATCCAGCAGATCCTGAACCTTGCTGCCCGTCAGGATACTTCAAGAGTTTTTAGAAACAGAGACCCCCAGGGTTTAACCGTAAATAAACTGAAAAAGAAGTTATTGGCATAGAACTAAGAAATGTTTATGTTCAGAAAGAACCCTGGTGGTTCTGGCACCACTGGTCTATGACGAGCCATGATATGGGGAATCACTGGACTCTGGGCTCCTCAGTAACATGCCAACTACATTGCCAAACGATGCACATTACATTTTTATGCTCTCTAGTTATCACTGCTTATTCATCACGATGAAAACAATGATTAGACCACAAACTTTGTGGTGAGATAGTCCAATCATTACTCATTGATAAATGTGTGACAGTTATTTTACCAAAATCATTCCAATGAATCAACAAGAATCTAGGGGTATCAAATGAATAACTCATCATATTATGAATAACAGGATGGGTTTACTGACATTCTAACATTTTAATCCAGCTCCTTGTCAAATTTAATTGACTTTGGATTTGTGATTATTTACAGAATATTTCTTGTAATTTTCCATGGGTTTTTAAAGACGCAAAATTCTGAACTGTTTTTCACCAATTAAGTTCAAAAGGTGCTGACTGGACTTAATAGGCTATTCTGTGAGTGAAAGCTTGTTACTTAAGGTGAGATTAGGTAGGTGGTGAAGTGGGGTTTGTCATCAAACAGAAGTGGGGAAATTTGAGCCAGTGTTTAACAAATGTTTGTTAGGTTGTTTTGATTCAACTTACCCCCATACTACCTTTTGTAGCTGGTAAGACATCAAGCAAAAACCTTATCAATGATAATCAATCCATTTAAGAGAAATTCCACCTACAGCCTGAAACCTGGGAATCACCCACTGTTGGGGTCCTTATTACTGGAATTCATGATAGATCTAAGAGAAGCTAAAATGCAAGGTGTACATTAGGTGTACATCTTGCAATTCCTGCATATTTGGATTTTTTATTTATTAGCAAGAAAGCTTATCTAATTTTTGTATTCAATAAATTTTGAACTAGCAGATCTCAATTTCTTAAACTGCTGAAATATTTTTATATTTATATAAATGACCTAAGTTATCTTGATGGTTCCTACTTTTTCAAATACAAAGAAGGTATTAAATGAGAAGGGGTTTATCAGGTCTCTTTGATTCTGAAACTCACACACACACCCCTAAGTCTTCTTCACAAAACGAAGTTAAGATTATCTGACCATTCCCGTGTAAATCCTGCCAAGTGTTCTTGCAACCTGGGTTCTTCTGATTGATAACGTCCCCATGTCTAGTCACATTTAGATTTGAGTCACTGTGGAGATCAACTCAATTTACCGCTAAATTGTGATGACAGAGACTGCCAGAAAATGATGAGATACTAGATCTGAGGTCAAAAGGAATACAATTAGGTTCCCTCTCCAAATCAAAGGGAGAGACATTCTTACGTCTTTCTTATGGAACTGTACATTCTTTGATCTACAGCTATGTGTGAGTTATCAGTGATTACTATCTGCCAAATGGACTGAAAGAAAGCTCCAAGAGTGGAGCTACTAGGCCTGCTTTCATTCCTCAGGATATTCCTGTATCAGCGCTTTTTATTTTTTTTTTCTTTTCACTCAGGATAGACTTTCAAAATCCCCAAATCCCTGGAGTTCCCATTGTCGCACAGCAGAAACAAAACCGACTAGGAACCCGAGGTTGTGGGTTTGATCCCTGGCCTCGCTCAGTGGGTTAAGGATCTGGCTTTGCTGTGAGCTGTGGTGTAGGTTGCAGATGCATCTTGGATCCCACATTGCTGTGGCTGTGGCGTAGGCTGGCAGCTACTGCTCTGATTAGACCCCTAGCCTGGGAACCTCCATATGCCGCAGGAGCGGCAGTTGCTGTGCTGTAGGCCAGTAGTTGTAGCTGCAATTGGACCCCTAGCCTGGGAAACTCCATATGAGTGGGTGCGGCCCTAAAAGGCAAAATAAATAAATAAATATCACACAACAAAGTAAAATTGAGAAATGACAAAATATTTATAGAAACATCCCCAAATCCCCAAACTTTAAAAGCATATTTAAAATCTTTTCTGCTAAAGGTATACAGTATCAAACTCATTCTAGTTAGAATTCTTGCATATTTTCTTTTCAGCATACTAGAGTAGAGAAGGATCTTTAAAATTGATCAACTTTAAAAACTTATATAATTGCTATAGTCAATGCTTTCTTATGCAGAGATTCTATCACAAAGGACATCAATTATTCTGGGAAGCAGCAGCATTTCAGCAATTTCTACCAGCTATCATTAAAGTTAGTTTTGCATAGATGAACAGCTATAGTAATTACCTTTCTCTATTATTTAAGCTAATTCCTGAAAATACAGAAAATCTAGGCCATTACTCAGAGTTAAATAATTTCAGATCATGACTGAGCCTTCTCAAATTAAATAGCATTTAGTTCACTAAATGGATAATTTACTTAAAATATGAATGGTTTAAGAGAATGAATACTTATGCTAAAAATGCACTTACAAAGTTCCTGGCCATAAATTATGTCTCAAATTTTATCAAAGGCTCAGGAAAGGTGTCTATAGAAAAGCCATGGTCTCATTTATATGAATATTTATATGAATAATTTATAAATGCACCCAGTCTCATATATTGAGATTTGATAAACATCTTATGTTTCTCAAGAGCCAGATGAATTATTATGGACAAAGAGATCAACAAGCTCTTCAAAGAATAATGGGTTTCCAGTTATAAGAACTGTGCTAGGAATCAGTGGCCCTGGATCATAATTTTACAATGGTACTATAACTGCTTCCTAATTTGACTTATTTGGTCCTAGAATATGATTGGGTGTGAAATATGGTATTGTTTTTTACTTTATCAGAGATGAAATATCTTAATGATACTGTTTAAAATTACATTCAAATGTTTCATGTATATTTCTTAGAATTTTACATAACTAATAAAAACAAAATATCATGTACATTTTGCTTTTCTATTTTATTAGCCATAGAAATTTTCTGACTTTCACTTATAAAATCTGAAAGATAGAAATAGGGAATTGTACTTAGGTCAAATTTTATAACAGCCATTAACTTAATTGAATAATTTGTTACTTTAGTGTGTTTATAATTCATGTGTTGATATTATAGATGTATAATACCACAACACTTTGATTTTTGAACAACACAATAAATGATCTTTACTGGAGCAAGAAAATATAGTTATTTAATTATGTGACATCTAAATGTATCTAGATTTGCAAATATTGGTATTGCGATAAAATCATGTTGCACGTTTTATTTTTTTAGGTTTTTGTTTTTCTATTATAGTTTATTTACATTGTTCTGTCAATTTCTGCTGCACAGCAAAGGGACTGTCATATATATATATATATATACACACGCATGATATACATTCTTTTTCTTACATTATGCTCCATCATGTTCCATCACAAGTGACCAGACATTGATGCTATCTGATACAGAGTGCAAATAAACAATATTTTAATACAAATCCATTTTTATTGCATTCTGGAAACAGAACATAATGTTGTAAGTATAGAAACATAATATGTGAGTTTTCATATGTATATATATGTCATAGACATATACTGTAGAATGGAGGAAAAAAGTTGTAGAAGCTAATTTACTCTCACTGAGGAGAACTGTATACATTTTGGTAAGCTGAAGAACTTCTTGAATCAGAGCCTTGGGACAGCACAATCACAGGGTTTTCCCTGGAACTAGGTAGTCTTATCCGAAATCTGTCATTATAGTAGGAATAATAATAGTATTTTTAAAGTTTCTGAGTCATTATCCTGTTATTCTAAATATATACCATTTCTACAAAATCACCTAAAAAGATGATGTTTTACCAGGTTTATCAAGTATAGCTTCTTGGGATCCCAAAATTGTGTGGCTAATTTCTCAAAGGAGATACAGATGATTCACTCAGCCTTATAAGTAAGAAATACTATTGTATCAGGCCTGATTCTTCTCACAACTAAATTGAAATAAATGGAGACATTATCTGTCGTTTTCCAAATGTTGTCTACACATCTCAATTTGTGGAGTTGGACTTAAACCAGTATTTAGAACAAATGAAGGACTGATACATAGTTAATATGATCTGTATGTTTTTACCATAATCCAAATATATTTTCTAATAACTTGTAATTGGAGATAATCTCACCAAGAGTAATCAGGAAGTCCAGATAAATAGAAAAACATATAAATCGCCAATGCCGGAACAACCCAGAGGGAGTATTCCCATGCCCCTTATGGAACACGGATGGCCCTGGCATATTGGTCATATGGAGACAAGCCCATCTGAGTGTGACCACTTAGAACTGTAGATCAATGCATATCAGAGTCCGGGAGAGTCAGCCAATTAAGTGAGCAGTAGCTCAAAGAATTTGTTTAGGAGGACTCCTCAGGTATCTCTGGAGACCTTTTAAAATATACTTGAAGATGTCGCTAGCTCTGTGCTAAATATTCAGAATTCTGCCATGGCAATGAGGGCACAGCTGCACAGCTTGTGACATATGGGGTTATTAGCGGCCAACTTACACTCTGGCTGGATTTACCTGGGGAAACAGACACTGCAGCGCCTGCTATGAACATACGCGTGCTTCCATTCTATTTCACACAATGGAGTTATTAGTGCCATTTCTAGATGAGTGTGTTGGGTATTGAAAAGGCTGCAATTTCGGCCTTCTGCACTAGAGAAAGCACAGACCTTGCTTCCCCACATTTTTGAATTACAATTTGGGGCTATTTGGCTAGCTTAATCCCTTTTCTTAAATTCATTCCAGAGTTAATAGCCCTGAAAATTAAGAAACTTTGAACCTTTTAAAAAATGCTATACTTCATGGAACAATTGAAACAATTTTAAATCACAGGGAGAAAAATGTCATCCTTCATTTCTCTGAAGGAGTGGAGAATGGCTTTAGGATACTCTGTTACAAAACTCACATAATAACAGCTGGCCATATTTCCAAAAAAATGTTAAAGAACCATTTTTTTCCTTTTATACAAGGAATGTGGTGACAGCAGTATGTGTATGTACATTTGCGTGTGTGTTTTAGGTAGTAATACAATTAAAAGGCAAGAAAAAATGATGCAAGATTGTGATTTCATGCTGTAATATGTTATGGATATCCACAGTTTTATTCATTTGAAAGGAAAACAACTTTTATCCCAAAGTTAAATTAGTGTTTTCCTGTTGGATGACCAAAGTTATGACTTGAAGTTAAAGAAATTTTACAAGTATATGAAATATAACCAAAATGCCATTAAGAGACCCTTTTCCTTAGGGTTTAGTAATTCTAGACTTAAAAATGAGTATCAAAAAATTCACAGAAATAGCAAAAGAAAATAGTATCCTATTTAAGAGGGATATTATAAACTTCTCTAAAATTACAAAGGAAAAATGTTTATTAAATGTTTTTTCATTTTATTTTTTTCTCTCATGATGTTACTTTCTGCTGCAGTCTTCTGGCTGATTTATTTCCCCAGAGTGATGCTGACACACATCTGCTCAAATTAATTAACATCCTATCTCAGTAGACTCATTTAGCTTGAATAAAAACTTCAAATGCTAATTTGCAGGCTGACCTATGTAGCCTCCTCCAACCAAATATAATACCTTATGATGCTTCATGCTAAGAGAGGCAGAAGACCTGTGTGCCTTCTTTCTTGTCTTTGTCTTTTTTAAATGATATTTATTGGGCTATATCTGTGCTCCTGAGGAATACAGGCACCAGAGGCTGAAACGCAAGAAAATGTAAAATATGGTTGAAATAGTACAGAAATAGAGATAGAGTGGGTAAAGTGTTTAAAATATTGTCAAAAATACTGGTATCTATTTTAAAAAAATAACTATGCAAATATGTATGAAAGAGAGAAAGAGAAAAAAAGAAAATCCTTTAGCTTTGGATATAAAATCACATGTAAAAAGTAATATATATTCATAACAGTTATAAATATTGACATGACCTCACAATTTGATTCTTTATAAAATATTAGTGAAGAATCATATGTATTATTAAAAGAAGTAGATTTGTCAGGGTGTCTTATTTGTTTCAAATAAAAACTAAACTGACATTTAATAAATATCCAAAAATGTCTAGTTGTCAGAGAGAACTAGACTCTGATTGAAGACTTTTTCAGCTCTTAAATTTATAGTTCTAAATATTTTATCTTAAATGTGCCAACAATTTGCACTTACTAGTGTTCAACATCATATAAACATATCTGTAAGCAAGAGAAACCATAAGACAGGAGAAAGAGGCCATGTTTGCAATCACAGAGACGAAGTTAAGTTTTAGCTCTAGTACAGGTACCTCAGATTCTATCATTATAGGAATGATTTCTTGGAGACTATAGAGGTTTAAATTTAGAAAATGTGACAAAATATATCTATCTGAAAACAGCTGATAAATTTAATCCATTGAGAGTCCTGATCAGGAAGGAAAAACATGAACAAACCACCTTTCATACAAAAGACATGCTGCACAAATTATAATAAATGAGATTTGACGTTAAAATGAAAAACCAGTTGCTGATTTCTAATTATGCTTTACAAATGTACAACTAAACTCCTACTTAATTAAAACCCGGATAGGAGGTTTTCCCATAGTATGAGGACATTTGTAGGAAAGATGTGGCTTCAGGAATGTGGTTCAGGAGAAAACCGCAGTGTGTACAGACACTGCTACAGGCACTCCAGGAGTTCTGAAACCTATGTGGATAAAAGGTTTGTCTTCTCCTGATGAATAACTGCTATATTCTCTGGATCATTTATTGAGAAAGTTTCACAAACCACTTTGTCCCATTCACAACACAGAGTTCTAATGAAATGCAAGCCATTAACTTTTGTTTTCTAGGGAAAAGCCATCCCTTTACAAACTTCTCTACTGTCTTTTCCAAAAAAGTATTTACTATGAAACATCACCCCTTTGGTGCATCGTTTGGTTGATGTCAGGTCAAAATGTCTGTCTCTTAGATACATATGTACTTCTGTCTCATATACTTGATCTGAAAGAGAGTTCGAATGTATTGAGCAACTGACACATATCAGTCTTTGCTCAGATGCCATCTAATTTCATGTTTGCTTCAACCCTCTTGAGGTAGATATGAGAAGACTACACATGGAGTTCAGGGAAAGGAGGGCAGGGGTGGGCAGAGCATCAGGGATGAGTCATGAGGGAGGCGAGAGGAAGAGGTGGCGTTCAGGGAGGTGGGAGGATGTAAGAGGGACCTGAGAGACGGGGAGAGAGAAGTAACCCGTAGAGGTGGGAAGAGGCATTCGTTTTGTTCAGTGCGAAGTCACCGATGTGAAAGAAATAAAGCTCCAGGTGGCTACTTTTTGATGATTAAAAGTGAATAAATTTGGGCATACATTATAACACAAAGAAAAACAATGTAAAAAATAGATATTCTTCTTCCAATCACATATATACATTAAAAAATGATGACTGATAAAAAAAGTTGTGATAATAATTTAGGAGTTGTGAAGATAATTCAGCATCTTTTTCAAAAACTAGTTGTTACATATGTATAACCAAAAAGATATAAAAAACATGGACATATTTTAATATCAAAAAAATCCCACTTAAAACTCTGTTATCAGTAACTTTTTCTTAAGTAAATACTTACAAGTTGTGACAAATGCCTTGAAAATCTTTTCAAGAAGATACTCCTAAAATGCAGTGAATGTTACAGTGCCAAGGTAAATTAGAAATTTTAATGTGCTACTCAGAAAACCTTACTACTTAAATCCTAGAAGAATTATGGATCCTCTGTACTGTGAATACAGATTCATTAAGCTAAAAGTATTTTCAAAAGAAATGCACTCATGTAAGCTAGTAATTTTGTGAAATGGAAATAACCTATTGTTTGTAAGTTAAAACATCCAAATTACTAATTCAGTCTCTAAGCAAAAAAATTAGGCTTTTGCAATAGTATAATTTCTTTGTTTTCTGTCCTTTTTTTTTTTTTTTTTTCTTTTTGCCATTTCTAGGGCTGCTCCCACGGCATATGGAGGTTCCCAGGCCAGGGGTCCAATCAGAGCTGTAGCTGCCAGCCTACACCACAGCCACAGCAACACGGGATCCAAGCCACATCTGCAACCTATAGCACAGCTCACGGCAACGCCGGATCCTTAACCCACTGAGCAAGGCCAGGGATCGAACCTGCAACCTCATGATTCCTAGTCGGATTTGTTAACCACTGAGCCACGACGGGAACTCGTGTCCTTTTTTTAAATAGGATTTTTATATTAAACTTAACATACATGGCATTATTTATATAGAACTTAGTTCATAATTTTTAAAATTTATAAACCATACTAACATAAGTATTTGACGGTCTCATCCACATCAAATCTCACCATGTTTTATCACATTTTAATTGACCTACATATAAAGAATGTATTTATAGCAACCATAGTTAACAGATAAATAATTCAAATGAAAGTAAGAAAGATGCATTATTATAAGGATAATGGGTATCTCATAAAATTCAGGGATAGAAACAGAACTGAGTGTCAGGAATCAAGAAAAGACAGTACTTGAATATCAACAGAATCACCCTTTTTACCTGCACTCCTCTCTTTAAACTTCCTTTCCTTTTCTTTTCCACGTTTTGAAATTCTGCTTTCCCTCTTTAGGTCCCCTAGGAAAAAGAGATGGGACTTCAAACTGTTCCCAAACTTTGTGTGTATAAGTACAAAACTTCCTTTTTTTTCTAATTTCTCTTACAATTCCCTAGAAATATCTCACTGACCGTTTACATAAGGTGGTCATCACTGGAACTAAATACAATCCTTTGGTACCTGCAACAGATTAGTTCCAGGACCACAAATGGACACAAAAATCTGGTAAGGCTCAAGCTCCCTATATAAAATGACCCGGCACAGTCACCCTTCACTCTCTGCAGCTTCCCTGTCCAAAATATTTGGATCTGCACTTGCAGAACCTGGGGATACGGAGGGCCCAGCTGTAACTAACCTGGGGGAGTGAATAGCAGAGAGATGAATGGGTGTGTCTTGATGGTAGGAAAGACCCGCATTTCACTGCCGAAGGCCAAGTGCTTACCCTGACCCCTGAGGAGCAGAACACCAGTTCAACCTTTGGATTCTGCTATCTGAGGTTTTTACCCTGAGACATGTGACAGACAGCAACATGACCAGAGCCAGTTCCTTCCCACAAAATGAAGACAGTGATATTCAGTGTCCAGTGCCAGCCCTTTATGCCCAGTGAATTCTGGCCAGACTGCCTTTTAACTTAACAGTTATTCTGTGTTCACATATTTTTCTAGTGACAGGAAACAGATTATCGATAAAGACAAAAATCATTTAGTAAGTTAATACTGACAGAACGTCTTTAAGTCTAAAGTTTTCTCATCTCATAGAGAGGATGGTTCTACATGTTTTTCTGACCTGGTTTAACAGCAGTTATCTGTTGCCAAGCGTTGCTTAAAAATAAATATAAGGTGGAAGACAGGAGGAGAAAATTGTGAAAGCCCAATAGAAGAAACAAAAACTGAATGAACCTAAGTGTAGGAAGTTAGTAAGAAGAATAAACTTAATCTAAACCGACAGTTAATTGCAGATATTCTCTGGACTTAAAATTATAACTAAGCCAGCATAGAAAATGAAAATAATTCAGAGAATGTAATGCACTGTTTTATTGCTCATTGAGAAGTTGTTTTCATTCTACAGATAATTTCAGAAACAATACCATTAGGAAAAACATTGAAGACTCTTGTGTAGTTAGGACTAAGGTAATACCTGAAAAAGGTTCACCGAGGAATCTTTCGAAGTGTGCGATCATTTTATAAGAGAGTTTATGTAGACCGTACAATAACCACTAACTCTGGAGAACTCCAATATGGTAACATGAGTATTCCTTCAGAGTATCAGGCAAATAAGAATATTCTTCCAAGTCACTATTCATCACAACGGATAGTGAACATTGTCTACACAGAGGAACCAGGGTTTCCATTTTGAGTCTGTCTTATTTAGGAGTGAATCCTTTATCTTGCTTGCTTTTCTCTACATGTATTCATGCTCTTTTTGAAGTATGTTTTACAAAGAACGCAGTCAACCATTCCTTTCCAAAGATATCAATTTGCCTATGACATTACTTTGATCTTCTTTTACCTCCTGTGTCATTCCACCACTTATCCCTGGGATCTTCCTCTCCCAGCATCTCTACTGGATCCTTCAGCCTTCGAATGTTTTATACCACTGATATATTTAAAGATGTTAAAACAATGTCTTTAATATATTTACAACCTCTTCTCTACTCTCTTAGATGTCTCCTTTTCATAACTATGCTTCTTAAGGGGTCTAACTTGACGCTTCCATTTGGTTTAATTTGTTCACTGCATTCTGGCTTCCTTTCTAATGAACTGAATCGAATGATCCTTTTTGTCCACTTCTAATAATCTGTTTGACACAATTTATTGCTCCTTTCTTTAAAACTGTCTCCACTCTTGGCTTCTATAATGATACATTCTTCAGTCACTATTCATTAATTTGTTCACTAACAGATATCAAACCATTATCATTTGGCAGACGTCAATGTAGATGCTAAAGAATAAACCTCAGTAAGATGTGGTCCTTGCAAATAACTATTATAAAATGTAATAGAGATATTTACATTTCACATGGTATCATAGAAGAGGGGTCATTTAAAAAATAATACAAATCACTTTCAAGTATATAAAAGCAACAGAAATTACTCTTTAGAAATATCTTTCTTTAAAAGGAAATAAAAATGGCTTCTAAAGAGTTCCATGTAAATGACATAAAAATTACTCATTCATTTTGTAAAATAGACTTAAGTATGGAAAACAATTATTTTGAATGATATCAGTTTTGTTTAACGTTGTAAACAGAAAACATTCATCTCCATTGAATGCTTATGAAATTAATCATTACTCAAATGGTACCAGAGAGGCAGTGTATTTCAACTGAAGAAAAATTAACAAAATATTGTCTTTTAAAGCTGAAAGGGTCTTAACAACCACTTAGTCCAAACCTATTGTTTTATAAAGAAAGAACTGACTCTCTGGAAGATGCTTGCTCCAAATCACAGAGATTTATAGGGGCATAATTAAATTAGACCCAGGATGCTCTGTTCCAAATGATGTTTCTGCAAACAGGAAAAACTGAACCCAATAGTAAGTCTACATAGTGAAATACACATACCTCTTTCTGAAAGTATTTATAACAATCTAAAGAAAAATATTTTAAGAAGTATTACGTATGTTTTCCTGTCCCTTCATCTACTCCAATTATCAAATGATAGACATTCTAAACACAGTATTAAACTCCCAGGAATGTTCAAATGGATGTTACTAAACATAGCTGAGGCTGCGTTGCCTTGAGAAATAAGAATGAGAAAACTGGATTCCTAAAAATGTCTTTCATATAAAAAATTCCAAGTTACGCCTCAAAAAATAGATAAAGCAACAAATATTTCCTTTACCTGTCATCTGATCACTTTATTTTAGGGCAAACATACAACTATTCATTTTCGTTTGAAAATAGCGGTTACCAAAGGCTCACCTGAATAGGGCATCCTCAAACCTGTCACATGTACATGTTTACAGGGAAACTGCCTCTTTTCTGTGGAGAGGGTTAGGTTTTAAAGTCAGCTCAAAAGGCAGAAACTAGTTTATTCAAAACCACTCTAGACAATCCCTGAGGGAGGCATCACACTGGAGATCAACACACTACATGGCACCAAGTCCACTCCAGGCAGTTTTCCTCCCAAGTTAGGACACATCACTCCCGCTGGGGAAGAGCACCAGCTGGATGACCCTCCTGCTGCAGGGCTCTGTTGCATGAAAAATGCAATGTGTATGTTTTAATGGATAAGAAGTATCTTTAAACACAGGGGTTGCATTCAGCATCACAAGGTGCTCACACCACGAGAAGCACAGGCGCTACTTCAGAAAGGATCGAGGATTCTCGCATCGCATTCACGTGGGTATGTACTCATTTCACGGAACCTTCCGTAGCATGTAAATGGTTGTCTCCATCTTTGTTGTGGCAGTATATGACTTGCACTAGTTTGCAGGTCCAGAGTGAACTGTTTTTCTAGTCTTTGAGATGACAGTTCTAGTTGGTAAAGCTTCTACAATCTCACAAAAAAAGGACAACAGTCACGGGGACTCAACACATGCCATCTGTACCTCCTCTGTTCCTTGTCAGTCAGTAGTCTGGGAGCACGTCGCCACTGCCAGACACCTTATCCTTACCTAAGCCCCAAGAGCCATTGATCTTCCTTGGATGCGTGGTCCATCTCCCCACCCCCACACTCACCTTTACTGCTGGGTTAAATTGCTTTTTCCCATGGCTACCCCAGTTGCAAGCCCACCTATTCTCAAATCAGCTCCTTCCAGTGTGTCCTTTCAAGGAGATCTGATCTGGGAATGTACAGGTAGATACATCCTACAGGGGAAATAGGCATGCCAAGGAAACCAAGTTCCTTTCTGCCCCTTGCTGAGGGAATCTCAGCTTAGCGTACCTAACGAGAGGTCCATTATGGTCAAGTCATCCCTCTGCCTTATATGCTTCTCTTTTGCTTACTCCGTCTTTACTCAACTCCTGTCCTGTCTACCCTGTATTTCCTTTCTTGATATAGAGGGTCAGGGTTTACTCCAGTCTCTACATCGTTAATGCAGAGTCAGAAGTTAGAAGCTACAAATGAAACTATGGTTTGATGGAGAAATTAAATCCGTTTATCTTTTTTCCAAGCATTACTCTTTGTTAAGGATACATAATTATTACTTATTGAAAATAATAAAGTATGTATATGTGGTTAAAACAGAAAAACTTTTTTAGGGAGTTCAAACCTAGTGAAGTGTGTGTTCAAGAGTGCTGTGAAGAGGAGTTCTCATCATGGCACAGTGGTTAACAAATCCGACTAGGAACCATGAGGTTGCGGGTTCGGTCCCTGCCCTTGCTCAGTGGGTTAACGATCTGGCGTTGCCATGAGCTGTGGTGTAGGTTGCAGCCGCGGCTCGGATCCCACGTTGCTGTGGCTTTAGTGTAGGCCAGTGGCTGCAGCTCCGATTCGACCCCTAGCCTGGGAACCTCCATATGCCGCAGGAGCGGCCCAAGAAATAGCAAAAAAGACAAAAAAAAAAAAAAAAAAAAGAAAAACTTTTTTAAAATAAACCTAAATTAGCTATTTTTCTACTTTTCTTCATAATGATTTTCCAATAGAATTGCTGAAAACAAAGCAATGGAATTTACTCATCAGCAAGCATTTATCTTGAATCATATTTTTTCAGTAATATTGCTGAAAATTTACCTATATGGTATCATGATTTGTATAAATCATGACATCTTTGTATGCTTCAGTTCTTCAGTTTTATCCAGGTCAGAGACAAATAATAAAGAAGCTCAGAGTAATTCTGTTTAGACCAAAAGTATGCACTGGTGTGATAACAGAGTTGTTATAATCTTTTATCTTCAACAAATAAAAGATATGACAAATACCTAGAAGGCTTTTCATTATTTGGAAGAACTTTATACCTTATACATCAGTTCTGCTGTACAAGGGAAAAAATGAAAATGGTATTTTAAGATAAGCATTGTATGTAACTTTTATCTCTCCCAGCAAAACAATAAAGTACATTTATTCTAAAACAATTTGAATCTACAAATAAGCAAAAACAAAAAATAACTTAAAATCTTGCAACTCTGACAAAAAAAAAACCCGTTAATATTTTGAAATACGTAAAATCACTGAAAATTGTATTGTTCTGGAAAGAAAAAACTGGTTGTAATATCTTTCAAGATATATTTACAGCTTTTTAAACATACATTCACTCAAAAACACTAACAACAGGATCACACTGTACATGGAACATTGTGCCCTATATTTTTAATTTAACCTAAAAGAATGAACATAAAATTAGACTATTAAAAAAGTTCAGAATATTGTCACTGTGGAATCATGGAGTAATTAAATAATAACATCAATCAATAGTTTCCACCTTCCCTAATGAAAAAACGAACTGTGCAAAAACTATACATTCTATTTAATATGCAAAACCTATAAAATGAACACTAGCGTTCCTCTTATTGATTTTTTTAAATAGCTTAGAAGTGGTTAAGTCAACTACTCAAGATTACAGAGTTGGAAATAAGTTGTGGAGGTGTCTGAAGTCAAATCTATCTGTAACTGCAAGTTTAAAGTTATAGTTTATTTATTTACTTATTATTTATTATTTTTGTCTTTTTAGGCCCACACACATGGCTTATGGAAGTTCCCAGGCTAGGGGTATAATCTGAGCTGCTGCTGCCAGCCTATACCACAGCCATAGCAACACGGGATTTTTAAGTCATGACTGCAACCTAAACGATAGCTCACGGCAACGCCAGATACTTAACCTACTGAGCAAGACCAGGGATCAAACCTTGTATCCTCACGGATACTAGTTGGGTTTGTTACCACTGAGCCACGACAGGAACTCCTAAAGTTGCAATTTAAATTGCATCCCCTACTGCAAAATAATCCTGAGGGAATGAGCCATATCTACCAGCTCTTTCTCCAAGTCTCTAAATCACAAGTTAGTCAGTTAATCCCCACTTATTTCAAAATTTAGCAAAGCAAATATTCATTCTCTTTCCCCTTCTCTTTGTTCCTAACCTATGCCCATAGCTACTACTTTTTGTTTCTCAAATATATGGTAACTTACTACATGGTTAACATCAGGAGTCAAAAATAACCTATCAAAGAATGAGACTGTTGTGACTAAATCCAGTAAAAGTGGGACAAGGGATGCTCCATTTTAACGTTACAATTGCATTTAATATTAATTTGTATACTTTCTCTAAATGTTGATAAAATTTTAAAATAAGACTTTCAAAACTCATAGGCCCCCCTGATTCTTTACAAAGTTCGTACTAAAGTTGCTTGGTATTTTTTTCCCCCTCACTCTTGCCAACTTAAATTTAGAGGAAGACAACTGCTCTGTTGTCAAATCGTGAAATGTGTTTAGGCGGGGTGATGGGAGTTGAATTATGAGCAATAAGGGACACTGCTATTTTTGACAGGAAATACAGAATGCATGACTCACTTAAAATAATCTGTTGTGTATCTTTTATGCCATCTTGTTTTATTTTAAAAAACTGATGCATTCATTAACATTCATATGTTAAAAGGGGAAGAAATTTTGTCCCATTCATTTAAAAAAGCCTGTATCTATTGCTATAACTTAAAGTTGCAATTTTATATGTTAATTGCAATATATTAAACTATAATACAGATGATAAAAATAGTTCCACAATGTCTGTAAGAAGATATTCCATCACAGAAAGCCAATTTGAAACTCACTGAAGATAAATTTGTCCTGCTGTTTTTGACTGGTCTACAAATCTAGATTCATAGTGTTTTGTTTGTTTTTAATTGACATGGCCTAATTTAATTGCATCCTATAATAAAAAAATTCTTCTAAAATATGTTTTGTATCTCACAGAGAACTAACACATTTTCACATTGAGGATTTTTTTTTTTTTTTTTTTTTTTTTTTTTTTTTGCTATTTCTTGGGCTGCTCCTGCGGCATATGGAGGTTCCCAGGCTAGGGGTTGAATTGGAGCTGTAGCTGCCAGACTACACCAGAGCCACAGCAACGCGGGATCCGAGCCGCGTCTGCAACCTACACCACAGCTCACGGCAACGCCGGATCGTTAACCCACTGAGCACGGGCAGGGACCGAACCCGCAACCTCACGGTTCCTAGTCGGATTCGTTAACCACTGCGCCACGTCGGGAACTCCACATTGAGGATTTTTTTGCCACTTTGCTACTATGCTCTGATTACACGAACCAGTCACGATATCTGCAACTGCAGAACCTAGTTAGAATCTGACTATGTCGAGGATGATGCTAGGGTCGAAAATTCCTTGGGAAAAGAACTGTATTTTCCCATATCATCTCAGATCCAGAGTCCCATGTAATGATCAGTCACTGCAATTAACACCTCTGAACTTTATTCTGAGCAAAGGAGTGGCCATTGGGGGTAGAGAAAAATAAAGGGAAACAGTTCTAGTAACTTAGTAGAGACATAAAAGCAGAATTTTAGGAGGAAAAAATTCATATATACTACCATCTCTCCTCCCTGTTTTATCTTTCTAATAGCAACATGGAAGCAAAGATTATTTAGAGGAACGCAAGTACACTGGTTCAAAGACTCTGAAGCAGACTGCTTGCGTTGAGATCCCAGCTCTGTCACTTACTAGTTGCGTGAACTTGAACAAGTTCATTCTTCTGGAAATGGGATAATAGCACTATCTACTATGCTGAATTATTATAAATTAAACTAGTTAAAATGTGAGTAAAATGCTTAGGACAGAGCATGTAGTGTATACTCTACATATTGGTAAAATAAAATAACCTGGTTCCCTGTACTTGATAATGTTATGATAACTCTATCTATTTAATAATCTTAATTCACTGATTCCAAAAATATTTAAAGAATACTGGAATGTTTCTCTTTCCTTTTCTACGCATAGACCACTTCTGTCCAAGCTGACAAGAAACAATATGTCTTGACACATTTTAAGTAGTAAGGACTTAACAGAAGAGAAATCTAATGTGTTCACTCTGGTTTCAGATGTAGTACTGGTGTTCCAGGTAAAATATTCCCTAATTCTGTTCATGAGATGAATCAGTAAATTCAATACTGGCTTGTGAACCTTGCTAGCTGGGGAAACTAAAGAGAGATGCCGTTTTACGGTATCCCTCAGAAGATGCCAGATACGAAGCTCTGTCTGATCGTGGCGGATCATTCTGGCTCCAGCCACATTGATTCCCTTGCTTTCCTAGGACACCTCAAGCTATCTTCCACCTCAGATTTATATTTGCTGCTCCTTCTGTTTAGAGCGCTCTCCTTCCTCCAAATCCTGCCATTCCTCCCACCGCACAGTATACGACCTGCTCAGCTCACACACTCAACTCCTTCACTTCTCTGCTCAAAAATCACAATCTCAGCAAACTCCTCTTGGATCCCCTTATAAAACAGCCACCACACCTTCACTGTGCCTCCTTTACTCTGCCCCCGAACTTGTTCTGTTTGGTTTCCCCCATGTCTCATCATTATATGACATACTAAATGTGTATTTGCTTATGTATTATTTTCAATCTCCTTTCCATACAGTGTAAGCTCCACCAAAACAGTCGCTTTATTTGTACCGTCAATGGCAGTAACTATGTTGGGGATATAATTTGTTTGCTCGAGAACAATGACACCACATGGCATATGCTCAAACATTAAATGAATAGCGAAATAAATGTAGTTACTTTTTTTTTAAATTCATCTTGGGCTCTTTGTTTTCCTGAGTACAATCTAAATACATCATACAACAACCTGGAATTGTGTCCGGTAAGCATTAAAAATCACTAATGAGATATAATGGTGCTTATATCTTGGATTCTAAAGACCTTTGGTGGCATCTATATAGTTTAATGACAAACTACCATGAAGAAAAATTAAGAAAAAATCCCACTTGTAATTAAATAAAAAAGAATAATAAACTACCTAGGAATACATTTAACCAAGGAGCTGAAAGGTCTGAACATTGGAATCTATAAGACATTGATATAAGAAACTGAAGAAGATACAGGTAAAGGAAAGATATTCCTTGCTCATGGACTGAAGGAATAGGGTTAAAATCCAAGCAATCTACAGATTCAATGCAATCCCTATAAAAATTCCAGTGTCATATCTCACAGAATGAGGAAAAATAATTCTAAAATTTGAATTTGAGAACACGAAAGCTCTCAAGTAGCCAAAGCAATCTTGAAAAAGAAGACCAAAGTTGGAGGTATCACACTCCCTGATTTCGAACTGCACTATAAAGCTATAGAAGGCGGAACAATATGGTACTGGCACAAAAACCCTCACAGGTCAGTGGAGCAGAACTGAAGCCCCCAAAATAAATCCATATAGTATATGGACAGTTAATCTATGACAAAGAAGCAAAGAATATACAATGGCTACAATGAAGAAAAGCTAGTCTTTTTAATAAATGGTGTTGGAAAAATTGGACAGCTACATGCAAAAGAATGACACTAGACCACACACACACACACACACACACACACACAAATATGTATTTAAGAGCTGAATGTAAATCCATAAACTTGTAATCCTAAAACTTAAGCTTCTTATAAGAAAACATACAGGACCCTCATTGACATTGGACTTGACGTTTTAGTGGACCTGACCCTCAAGGAAAACACATTCAAAAGTAAATACATGGGATGACAACAAACTAAAAATCTTCTGCACATAAAATAAAACTATCATCAAAACAAAATGGAAACTTACTGAATGGAAAAGATATTTATAAATCATATATCCAATAGGTATTAATATCCAAAATGTATAAAAAAACTATACAACTCAACAACAATAAAACAATCTGATTAAAAAATGAGAAGAGTATCTGAATGGACTTTTCCAAAGAAGACATACTGATGGCCAACCTGCACATGAAAAGATGTTCAACATCACTAATTATTAGGGATATGCAAAATAAAACCACAGTGATATCACTTCACATACATTAGAATGGCTCCTATCAAAAAGACAGAAAATAACAAATGTTGGAGAAGATATGGAGAAGGAGGAACACTTCTACACTGTTGGTGGAAATATAAATTAAGGTGTCCAATATGGTAAAGAGTATGGTCATTTCTCAAAAAATTGAAGATATATCATGATAACCAAGCTATTTAACCCGTGGGTATTTATCCAAAGAAGACAAAAACACTACTTTGAAAAGATATATGCACTCTTATGTTCATTGCAGCATCATTTACAATAACCAAGATATGGATCCAATCTAAGTGTTTGTTGATGGATGAAAGGGTAAGGAAGATGTGATAACACACTCACACTCACACACACACTCACACACACAATGGAATACTACCCAGCCATAAAAAAGAGTGAAATCTGCCACCATCTGTGACAACATAAATGGACCTTGACAGCGTTATGCTAAGTGAAAAACAAATACCATGCGATTTCACTCACATGTGGATGGAATAGCCACACACACACACACACACACAATACAAAAAAAGCACAAAGATGAGGAGATCAGGTTAATGGTTATTAGTGGAGAGGGAGCTTGGAGGATGGGCAAAATGAGGGAAGGGGGTCAACGCACGGTGATGGATGGTAACTAGACTTGTGGTGGTCACTCCGCAGTGTACACAGATATCTAACTATAATGCGGTTCACCTGAAACATATTAATAACAATTAATAGTAAAATACTCCTGACCCACTTTAGCAAGTGTTGAATGATATCAGTATTCATTTAAAGAAGGAGGAAAATATACCTTAGAAAAGATTTTGATATCAAGAAATGGATTTATATGATTTTCAGTCAGGAGAGGTAAAATGGAACCATTTTTTTCTTTCCCTTTATTTTTTGGAGGGGGGGCAAATCTGTATTTACCGTTATAACTTATGGATTATTATGAAAGATATATTTCCACATTTGATATCTTCATAGGCCTGAATAAAGAACATAGCATGATGAAATACTGTAGTAACAGAAATGGTGATAGCTGATACATGAATTTAAAGACAAGTCATTAGTTAACAGCCATGAAAAAATCCCAGGTATGGTAGAGACCCAATGGGTAAGAGAAATAATATTAGATTGTGAAACATGCTCAGGTACAAACCCTAATGATGACACAATTGATAAACCATGTAGGCACAGATTTGTGCGACAATTCAATGTTATCAATTACAATAGAGCAACTACCTATTGTATTGATTGTACTGTGTCTGAAATCACTCTTGTGCTATTTTACATGTGAGAAATTTCTCCTATAAAATCTCTATGCATCACACAAACAAAATAAGAAACTTTCTATAGCATAAATTCTTTACACTCTTGGTAATTTAGGTAGTTCTATTACCTTAGATTTAATTGTAGCACATCCACAGCTGTTAAGAGAGAATTCTTCTTTACAGTAGTATCCCAGCTAATGAGTAGAGGGATAAACCTTCTGTTTTGCATCTCCCAAAGAAAAATATAATAGTCAAGGATCATGGATCCCTGGGTGCTGAACATGTTGGGTAACTATTCTAGAATAAGAGAGACTAATGAGATGAAAAACAAGTGCCATGAGTGATCTTGGATTTGATTCTTATTCAAAAGAAAAATAAAGCCATAAAATGTATCTTCAGCGACTGGGGAAATTTGAACATGGACTGTGCATTAGATGATAGGTACTGGGATATTATTGTTAACATTCTTACATGTGATATGACTGTAGGTATAGAAGAGAATGTTTCATTCTTGGGAGTCCATCTGAATTGCAATGATGTATCCATGAAACTTTGCTTGATACTGTTCAGAAAAATAAAAAATAGCCAGAATATAACCAAATATTGCCAAATACTAACAGTTGTGAATCGAAGTATCGTGATTCAAACCTTTCAATTCAATTCTTTCAATTTCACTGCATTTTGAAATTTCTCATAATAAAAAGTTGAAATATAAGTGGCAAAAGTTGGATGCTGTGAAATTGGCATAATGATAATAAATACTATAATCTTTGTATATGAATCAGAAACTGTTGATGAAAATTAACTGCTAACACGTTTTGACTACCACACCACCTTCGAGGTTTCTGAACCTTGGCACTGGTGACACTTTGGATAATTACTCGTTGTGAAGGACGGTCCTGCACATTGTAGAATTTTTGATAATATTCCAGTTTATACCCAATTGGTGCTAAGAGTATTGTCCTTCCTGCCGCCCCCCCAAAACCCTCCAAAATGTATACAAACATTATAGGTCCCTTTGGGGAGCAAACTTACGATGGAGGAGCACTGCTTTACAGGGTTTTTGTTTGTCTGTTTTTTCATTTTGTTTTTGTTTTGTTTTGGCCATTCCCCCAAATTGATCATTGTCAGCTATTTCAAAATAAAAAAATAATTCATCATTAATATAATCTACATTTACTAAAATCCAACTCTTCCCATTAAATACACTCAAAGTATATGTGTCTATTCTAATACTTGGGGATAAAAAATGGCTGAAATGTAAAACAGAATATTTTTAAATATGTAATTTAAAGTTCCTTTATGATAAAGCCTCTAGCAAAGTTTTAAAATAAAATCTTGTCTTTTTCCAATTATTGTGAATAGAGATCAAATAAAATTTTCTTGACCTTGTGTTTTAAGGCTTGCTGTTTCTAGTCAGATATATTAAAATTACAACTTGGTCCATGGCATATTTACAAGGAAAAGATATATGAATTTTGGAACAAAAATTACCACCAGAATCTGTGTACAAGAAGCTTTTAAAAGCATCAAGTTATTAATAAATACAACAACTTGGATTATTGTCTCTAAAGGTATTAGGTTGAGTGAAAGCAGGTTAAATCATGTATGATTCCACTTATATGACAACACTGAAAGACAAAGGTAAAACTATAATGATGGAGAATAGACCAAATTGCCTGGGGACAGAGACAGGGAAGAGCATGATGACATAATCACAGCAGGAGGGAACTTTCTGTGGTGATGGAACAGTCCATGTCTGAACAGTGGCAGCCGCTACATAAATCTATGTATGTGTTAAAATTCACAGAACTGTGTAAAAAAAGTCAGTTTTACTGTTTGTTAATACATAAAACAATAACGTAAGGATTTTCTTAGAATTCTAAGTACAGTCACGTAAAAAAGTCAGTGCTTGATAAAGTTCATTTTCTAGAAAAGTCTTTTCTTTGTTGCTTAATTATAAGGGTGAGTTATTAACCTATCCGGTAAAGAAAATTCTTAAGGAAAATTAATAAAAATTCATAACATAAATTCAAAAGTGGTTATTCAATATATAATAGGAACTAGTATAGCTTGGCTGATATCATAAGAAGGTAATAAGAAGTGTGATTTGTTTGATATGTTAATTTTAATTAATAATAAGTTTAAATGTCACGTTCCAAATGTCAGATATGAGAATCTTCAGATTATCAGGTTGTGTTTCACATTTGTGGGGAGAAATAGAACAGATGTATATAGGTGCTAGTTCCCAATTAAATAAATGCTCTTGGTCACAGGCCTTAAGAAAAGAATGGGTACCAGTCAAAGCGGTAGCATATCTTGGCCTCTCTTTTTCTTGTCTAATGACACCCTAAAGGGTATGTGCACAGCTGCTATCACAGTCTCTGTAGTAGTGAGAAAATGGTCAATTTCTTTCTAATAACAACATAGCAGAGTTTTATACTTAGAGCTTATATCATAAATCTGGGGTGCCAACTATCACGTGTATCCATTTAAAGATGTTTACACATCCTTTCTTCTGATTCTTGACCCACACTTGGCTTTAGCATCCTCCAAGGGGAAACAGTAGAGTCAATACCTAGGTTTGATAAACTGTCTCTGTCTCCAGATTCTTTCTGATAAATTGAATCCTCACATCCTATTCTCAGCCTATGATTTCAGAGCATTCATCTGGTGATTCTGATCCTTGGTTGGGTTGGGCAACCACACTCACAAATCTTTATTTACTTTTTCAGCTAAGAATTTATAAACCTCTTAACGAAAGACAGAAAGAGAGCAGCATGGTTTCAATCACTGATGCAAGAAGCTTCAAAACTGCTATTCTAGCAATAGCAATTAACCATATCCCTCAAATACATTACATTATTTTTGAAATATCTTTTTCTATTAAAAGCGCTGTAGTTGACTCCGGTCCTAGAGCAATCAATATTTCTTTATAACTTAAAAGCACACCAGTATCTCAACTGAAAGAAAAAATAAATCCAATCTGTACACAGTTCTGGGCTGGAAACAGCCTCAGTAGGAGGTGTACCTCTGACTTTCACCCTCTCATTAGAGCTTTTCTTAATATGTCTGGTCTGTGATAATGATTTTGGCTTGCAACTAGACAGATGGTATTCAATTGCACATTTAATGTTACATTTTCTAATATCGTAATATGAAAATAGTTATCATGGGCTGCATATCAATTTTCTGTAGACACCCAGGAAAAATAACTTTCACATTTCCTCTTTTATCATCTACTTCTGTGCAGCCAGAAGGTTGCACGCCACTCCTTCCCATCTGTTGATGTATTGCTTGTTAATATAGTTTTGTTTTAATCAGGGAATTAATGGAGAATTCTAGACAATATAAGGTTCTATTTAATAGCAACTAAGTTTTAAAAGAAGAATAGACTATATCTCAGACTAAAACTACATGCCTTAGTTAACACGGTGCCCCTATAGACTTTCTGTTTTTCTTGGGAAAAACCCTCCATTCTCCTAAGAAGACTTGCATTACTGTCCATTTATGGAAACAAAATCCTAATTTAACTGAGCCTTTTGTGCCTCACACTGCCCTTACATTTACCAGTTTAACTGTTTGCTTTGTGCTACCTGAGGTTAGATGACACGCAACCCAAATTATTTTGATATTTTCTCCTATTTTCATGGCATTGTATCAAAACTAATTTGAATGCTAAATAAATCAAAACAAAAATCTGGGTTTTTTTTTTTATTCTGAAGACTAGCAGAATATGCTGCAATGAAACAAAAAATATATATATTTAAATTTTTTCAAAGTATGTAGGATGGTGAAGAATAATTACTTTAAAAGTATATCCTCTAATATTTGTTAGAGAACGGGTTTTAAAATCACCTTAAGAGCTTTTAAATTTCTATTTTACTTTAGATTTGTTAGCATACACTTAATGATTACTTTTCTATATTTACATTTCCACACTAGAAATAGTTATTGAAAGATAAATGTAATTAAGAAATCTGGAAACTCTGAATTTCATCACAGAGTGATGAGGACAGTGAATTTCATCATCCCACCAAAACAGAGAGTGTTTCTTACACCACTCCTTTCACCAGCTCAGAATTATGACAAAGCAGACACTTACAAATCCACTACTACTGCTGGACAACTAGTACAAATACGGGCCTCAGTACTTTATAAGAAACAAAGTTTAAGCTTATAAATTTCAGTTCATACATATGACCTTGTAATCATTACTTACAGAAGAGATATTTATGAAATATTGACTCTGTGGTCTGGACCAGGATAGGCTGTGCTATAAAACTGCATAGAAGTGAGTAAAAGTGAGCAAGAATATACATATGCCCTGCTATCTGGAGTTTCCACTAAAAAAAAAGCAAACAGAAAACAAAATAGGACAAAAAACTCCACAATATAGATAAATGTATAATTATATACTGAGATAACTAGGATGAGAGAAAAGAGTATGGTGCTATAAACCTATAAAACTGAAGCACTTAACTAATGGGTCAGCCATAGCTGTTATATTAGCTAGGATGAGGTTCAGTTGCATATGAAAATCACAAAATAAAAGTGACAGAAACAAGAGAGAAATTCACTGCCGTCTCATCCAAAAGGCTGCTAGATGTATGTAGTCCAAGGCTATTTATGGAAGTTCCAATTTGGCAGATGTCCATAATCCTTCTCTTTTGTTTCTGCCAAACTGAGCATGCACTTCTACCTCATTATCAAAGATGGCTGCTTAAGCGCCAACCATTGGTTTTGCATTCCAACTTTAAAGGAGTAAAATGAGGTATGATGTCTTCCATCTCTTTGAAAGAGCTTCCTAGAAGTATTACACAACCAGTCCTGTTACTTAGTGGATAAGAGCTTCGTCATATAGCCATGCCTAGTTGTGAGGGAAGATGGTGTAGCCTTATCAAATGTGCTTAATTAACAACTGAGATAATTTCAATAGAGAAGAAGAAAATAGCAGATAATTGGAAGCAACGAAAAGTATCTACCATTGCTTGCCTGAGAAAATGGCTTTAGATCTGAGGTTTGAAGGAAGAATAAATGTTAACTAAATGGTTGGATGAGGGGAAGACTGAAGGGAATCCCAAGCAGAAGCACAATCCACATGACTGCACCAGCCTCCAGTGCAGCTGGACATGGACTGCTTGTGCGCAGTATTCTTTTATGTAGGAGAGAAAAGAACTTCTCTCTTGTCGCAGTCAATGCTATTTTGAGAACTTTATATATACAATGCAACTGAATACTAACTAATCTTTTCTAACATAGCAGCCTATGCTAACCCCTTAGATAAGGTCTTGCTTCTTTATATTACTATTATTATTGAGCCTGGAACATGATGAATTTTTATTTTGTTTGTTAATGATAATAGGTGTACTCTTATGATAGTAGGTTTACTCTTATGATTTATCACAGACACACAAATAAATAAATCTCTCCTATCAAGATTACATACATATCACATAAATATCATTAGAATATACAAAAATGGGTATGTGTGCAAGTATAACTGAATTATTTTGCTATAGAACATAAATTAACACAACATTGTAAATCAGCTATACTTCAATAACATTTTTAAAAATGAAAAAATATCATTAGAATATATACATTTTATAAGAGCAGCTTGAGATAAACCAAAAAATCTTGAAAATGTTTAGATAATAAAATCTCAAATCTTAGGAAATATTTCTCTGTGAACATAATTTTTACAGAATCAACTTAATTGCTTATGCTTTCCTCTGATATATACATATGCTGAAAATATCCCTGCCCATTTACTTGATTCATGGAAGATAAACATCAGTATATCTTATATTTTGTAAAATAATTATTGTAGGAGTTCTCATTGTAGCTCAGCAGTTAACAAACCCAGCTAGCATCCATGAGAATGTGGGTTCGATCCCTGGCCTGGCTCCATGAGTTAAGGATCTGGCCTTAACTGTTGCCTTGAGCTGTGGTGTAGGTCAGATCTGATGCAGCTCAGATCTGATGTTGCTGTGGCTGTGGTGTAGGCTAGCAGCTTTAACTCTGATTTGGCCCCTAGCCTGGGAACCTCCATATGCCACAGGTACGGTCCTAAAAGACATAAATAAATAAATAGATAAATAAATAAATAAATAAATAAATAAAAGTAATTATTGCAACTATCCAGATTACTAAAAATAACATTCCTCTGCTTAGAAGAAAACTGTAAATTACAGCAAAATACTCCACTTAAAAAATCCTATAAGGGGTTGCTCATTTTCCTTCCACATTTTCCCTTTGGACTTGGACACCCTCTGCCTGAAAAGCTCCTTTCTTGTGCACGGTCTTGGCAAAGAGACATGGCCTTCAATCACATGCACCCCTTCACCTCTGCCATGATGTCTCACAAAATTCTGTCTGTTCTGGGAAGATCCTGCTGGACGTTAAAATGTCTGCGTAATGGCTGTTGGCTCTCCCTAACCACAGCACAAAGTGCAGGAAAGAGAAACACTAATCCACACTAACAATTCAGGAGTTTCTAAAGCATTTTTTCTGTAATAGTAAAATATAATTCTGATGCTTCTTTTGAAATACAGAACAAGACTGCTATCTTCTCGTTGAAGCTAAATTAAAAAAAAATCTTGAGACAAGCTATTTGTGAACTTACAATACTTCAAAAACTAGTGCTTTTTTCATGACTGTATTAACATCATAGTTTTCCTATGAACTTATTATTTTGAACTTGTAAATATAGCTTGACATAAGGGCAGGTACCTTATGAAAGCTAAGTGACACTCCATAGGCCTTATTATTGAAATTTAGCTGAAGGCACAAATTTAATGATCAAACACACAAGAGGGATTATTCTTGATGTTCCAGACTTGTGCAGTGCAGGAATAGTAGCCACAAAATGCCATTTTTCTAACGAACACTTATTACTTTAATCAAACTCTAGTTAAAAAATCAAAATTTTTAAAAGAGAACTGGTCGCATTCACTACAGTAGATAATTCACATGTTTTATTTCCTTTTACACAGCTTCTGGGTGACAGATAAGTCATTAATTAACAATGGATGAGGATCATTCTTGACACAGCAATACATTAAGTCTGAATTTGGAAATTCCATGGCAAACACGCCCTAAAGGAGAGACACGCGAAAGGTCGTCATTCCTGAGGGCTGGTTCTTGATTTAATTAGCTTATTTTAATGCAAGCAAATGGTTTGGAATCCTTGCATTTCATATATCAAGTGGAGTTAAAAATTGGCCTATGAAAGAAATAACTAAATGCTTTAATAAGAACAAATCAAAATCATGTCTTTCTAAAACATAATAATTATTTATAAACAGAAAAAGGCCTGTTGGATATTTAACCTTCTAGCCACCATTTATCCTTCAAATAGAAAGCACCTTTTTTTGTGCTAAAACAAAACAAAACAAAACAAAAAAACTCCATCTCCTGCCCACAATGTGTGACACTCCTGCATGGGCATCACCTGGAATTCTACTTTAAAATGAAGATTCCATGATTATCTTTACCAGATTTTCTGTTTCATCTCTGGGGTGGTATATGGTAGCTTTACATAATTATCCAGAATTATTTCCGGATAATTATGTAAAAAGTCTGACCACCCATGTAACAGTTCTAAGGCTCTTTTATTCTGATGCACAAGAGAGGAAGGATAAAATGAACATAAAATAAACATAAAATAACATAAAATCTGAAAGCCCGACTTCAATTCCCAGAGAGAATTTGCATTGATAGTTAATTTAATTATTTTATAATTGAAAGTATTATCATCTTGAAAAACAAAGTATTCTGTTCAAATATTTTAAAAATAACATAAGTAAAATGTATGCTTTAGGTATTTCTGTTTTGCATTTGTGCTGTTAAGCCCCATGGTAAACACCTCTCTAGACCTTAATGACAATCCCTCGAAGACTATATTCCTATCTATCCATTTACAGATGAAAAACTGAAGTTATCTTTGTCACCTGTCCAGCAGGTGGCAGAGAATAATGAATACTCAGGTTTGTCTAACTGCTATATCATATCACCATAGATTAATGAGAATTTTATATTCAATACTGATGATTTTAGGAAAATATTAGATATTGAAAGGAAATTGATGCTGATTTGTACACAGGATACAGAACATCAAACAGATGGAAATACAACATCTCAGTCTTATATGGAATTCGAGTGAAATCCGTATATCCTGGTATCACTTAGTGGACCTTAAATAAGATTGGATGTATTTATTTAAAGTTTGGGAATGTTTTATATTTTTTCTTTCAACATTTATACAAAAATTGTTAATTGTATCTTCTTTCCACCAAGTAAACAAAACAATAACTCACTTATGAGTGCACACACACACACACACACACACACAGGCGAGATGACTGGGTTAATCAACCATCTTCTGTTGGATACTTCATATTTTGCAGTCACAATGTCAAGTTTAGTTGACACAGTCTCAACATAAAGCTCAGTATAAAAGGCACCTTGTGACTTCGGGGATAATTACATGTATCCTTTATATATTCAGACATTTATCGAGCACTCATAATTCACTCACCTCACAAATATATATTTGTCCTTAAGGAACTCATAGTATTATGGGGAAAAGACATGCCTACTTAAATGGCATCAGTGTTAGTTATTATGACAGAGGTAAGCACAACGTTTTATGGAAACGCAACAAGGAGGGTGGAATTATGATACCGTCATGAAAGTTACATATTGCACTGGGGCTGAAGAATGAATGAGAATTTGTGGCAATCAAGTAGAATATGGGAAATGGAAATACCAGTGGCAGCAAAGGCTACAGAGATGTAATAAATACTTTCTTGTCTAAAAGGAAGGCTAAAATATGTTTGAGCACCATGGTCTGTCTGTACTATACCTCATTATAGCAAGTGGGAAAGTGTTGGGACAAGGGTTGAGCAATCCAGGTAGAAGCAAGTAGATGATGGCACATTTATGATTAGATGAGGTTCAGGTTGGACCAACCAGACTTTCTCTCTCTTGAATTTAAATCTTAAATAGAAAAACATGGGCAGAGTTAACCTACCTGGTGAGAACACCATGAAGAGACTACCCTTCAAATCATTCTAGTACAGAGATCCAAAGCTGTTCAGAGGCCTCCCAGGCCTCTCCATAAAGCCTTCACCACCCACAATTTACAAACCGCACACTCCAATACTCCCTGTCCACTTTCTATGCTCTGAATCTCTCCTTAGCACTTACCGCCACCTAACATACTACACATTGTCCTACTTACTTTATTATCTGTTTCAATGAGAATATAAGCTTCATGTTTTACTTTCTTACTAATAAATATCAATTATCCTATTTGTTTCATTTATTACCTGTTTTGTCTCATCAGAATACTAACTCTATGATTTACTTGCTCATTAATTATCCAAAGCATAGCATAAAACCAGGTGTAGAGTTGACTGCTAGAGTCTATAAAATCATGATTATTTTGGTTTTCCTTCAGTGTTTCCCATATCAAATATATTTTTTCTTCTCACTAACATATCTGTGATCAGTTTCTGTTGCTTATAAAAGAGCCTTAACTGAATTGTGTTTTTAAATGTATAAAATGCTTTCAAGTGTATTTTCTCATATCAACCTTGAGAAATGTATTTATTATTCTCATTACTCAAAAATGAAGAAATAGAACCTCAGTGAATGAAGTTTGGTAATCTTTGCATATGCACGTTTCAATTTATAGACATGAGACTCAAATCTCACCTGCACCTTGCACTGTATACTCTGCCTCCTCGTGAAATTTCCCAGCATAAAGATTCCATTGAGATGTCTTTAACAACTACCCACCTCAGTGTTTTATCACAGCAATACCCAGAGGCTCATTTTCTGTATACAACTGAAAAAGACTCAAGTGTATTCAAATCAAAAGAACATTTCTTTTGAGTGGGAGAGATTGTCTTTCTTTCACATTCTTTTTCCTGGGCTACAAATGTCCATGATGTTTTTCCACATTTTTTTCTTCAGAAGATCTACTTTTCATTTAATAAATTATGTTGGCAGCAATCTATATTAAAGATTTATCTCTCTATTTTTTTTTAAAATGTGGTACCCTAACAGGCTATATTAAATGAAATTATATTGACGTCATGTGAAAAGTAAGACAGAGAGATGGCCAACAGGCACATGAAAAAATGCTAACCATCACTAATGATTAGATAATGCAATCAAACCTACAATCAGGTACCAGCTCACACTGGTGATAATAGCCATCATTAACACGTCAACAAATAACAAATGCTAGAGAGGGTGTGGAGAAAAGGGAACCCTCCTATGCTGTTGGTGTGAATATAAATTGCTATAACCACGATAGCAAACAGAATAGTGGTACCTCAGAAAACAAAATTATGTAACTACCATATAACCCAGCTATCCCACTCCTAAGCATATATCTGGACAAAACATTCATTCAAAAAGATACATGCACCCCTCTGTTCATTACAGCACTATTCACAATCGCCCAGACATGGAAACAACTTAAATGTCCTTTGACAGAGGAATGTATTAAGATGTGGTACGTATATACAATGGAATACTACTCAGCCATAAAAAGGACAAAATCATGCCATTTTCAGCAACATGGATGCAACTAGAGATTCTCATACAAGTGAAGTAAGTCAGAAAGAGAAACACAAATACCACATGATGTCATTTATATGTGGAATCTAAAATATGGCAAAAGTGATCCTATTTATAAAACAGAGACAGATCATGGCCATGGAGAGTATACTTGTGGTTGTCAGAGGTAGGGGGGTGGGAGTGGGATGGATGGGGAGTTTGGGGTTGGTGGATGCAAATTATTATATTTGGCATGGATGGGCAATGGTGTCCTACTGTACAGCACAGGGAACTATGTATGACTGGGTCACTTTGCTATATCCAACAGAAATTGAAGAAGCATTATATATCAGCCATACTTTAAAAAAAAAAAAGTATGGACAATTATCCAGATAAACTATCCTGCAACATTCTATATGTATGATTGTATGTTGACCTCTCCCGACAAAGGCACAAATTCTCCTACATTTCATTTAGCTTATAACAAGTAATGACTGTACCCTTATCATTACTTACAATGTTCTATTTGCTTATATTTCCCTAAATAAATGTTTTACATTGCCATTTAATTTTTAGTATTACATATAGGCAAATACAAAAATAGACTTGATAATTAACTAACAGTGCAAATGATATTAACTTTATTTCAGTTATAATATTTCATGAGGTAAAATAATATTTTATCTATATTATTAAAGAACATCTATTCATTCTACACATAGTTTTTGAGAGCTTCCTATGTGTCAAGCATAAAATCCACTTTTTTGGAATTTATGTTTATAATACCATATAGAAGCATTGAGCAAAGCTTAATTTTTCAGTTTCTCTTTATTTCCCTTTTAAAAAAATCAAAATGTAATTTCAGTCAAAAATATCACATCCTGTAGTTCCTGTTTTGGCTCAGTGGGTTAGGAACCCAACATAGCATCCTTAAAGATGCAGGTTAGATCCCTGGCTTTGCTTGGCCAATGATCCAGCATTGCCACAAGTTGAAGCATAGGTCACAGATGCATCTCAGATTCAGTGCTTCTGTGGTTGTGGAGTAGGTCAGCAGGTGCAACTGTGATTCAGCTCCTGGCCCAGGAACTTCCATATGCCATAGGAGTGGCCACAAAAAGAAAAAAAAAAAACTTACTATGTTCGTTAGCACTGAAGATGAACCCATGTTCAGACAGTCCAACCTTAATCGTGATAGCACCCTGATTGCTTGCTTTTTTGATTTTTTGCCACATTTGCCAATATTTATTCTCATTCCAATTTCCATTTGGGGAGATTAACACAGAAACTCACTCATTAAGTCTAATCTAAAAGTCTGCTTCCAATTCTACCTTAAGTCCCATTCCTACTTGATTATCTATTGCTCAACTCAGCCATCTTTCCATCTCTTGATCCATCTTCATGCTATCTTTTTTTTCTTAGAAGATAAAGCACTCCTCATTCCAAGGTCAATTTTGCAGCTATTCCTTTAGCCTCGCCCTTCTTGATTTCTCTAGATTTCTCTGCCCTCTAGCAAGAAATATGTCTGGCGAAAGGAAACACATGGCTTCTTGTTAGGCAAAATGGTCTTTTGCTTTTAAAAAGAGTAAATATTGAATGTTTAAGATTTAGTAAAACAAATCACTCAGGGCTGTTTTCAAAATACCGTGCCAGGTCAGGAACGAGTCTGTTCGTGAAAGACTCTTAGAAGAAGTACCTCCTCTTCAGGTGACCAGCATCAGGAGGGTGCATTGAGTGGGTGTGTCTACACCTGCATGATACAACATGGGCACAGGGAAAACACGACTGAAGAGGGGCCTGGAATTATGTTTTGGAATTACAAGAAGATACAGGACACTGACTCTCTGAGCAAAGTTTGCAGTGGCAGAACTCTGTCTAGGATGGTGCCACAGACCATGGCCCCGTGGCCAGTCATAGAATATGGCTGGTATATACTGGTGGAAAAAAATCTTTTTCACTTTCATTTCTGTGTTATATTCATTTTGAAATTCCTATCTTTTCGAGTAATGTTCTTAAAACTCTTTCTCAGTGACACACTTGGAATTGATTCTTTTAGCATATCACTTTATTTTGCATGATTCTCTATTCCAATATTTATTTGACTTACCATATATTGCAACAATTGCTCCTTGAAAATATAGACCACATCAAAAACATCTTATTTAATACTGTTCCCTAAATGAAAGAAATGTGTATGCAAATATTTGAACTGCCTTATACTACTGTAGAACATTTGGTTCTTTATGCATTAAATATTTTAACATCTAAAAAAATGATACAACATATAATATAGTTTAACAATGATAAAGTACAATTTTTCAAACATAATTTATAATACGTCATTCATAATAGTTTCTTTCTTTTAGTATTTCAAAGAATGTTTCCTTTTTAGCATCTTATAGGCCAGCAGCCACAGCTCTGATTGGACCCCTAGCCTGGGAGCCTCCATATGCTGCGGGTGTGGCCCTAAAAGGAGAAAAGCCAAAAAAATAAAAAATAAAAGAAGGAAACCATATGCTATATAACAGTGTAGCATGACATTGTAGTTCACAACTGTCACTTCTGCACTGGTTTTATTCAATAGGAAACAACTAATAAGTATGCCGTTTTTATGTATCTTCTGTAATTTTTCACCAACATAATCAAATATAAGAATAGTTAAACTGTAAGAGCTAGATTATATTCATTTCTTCCTGGTGATATTGCTCAGTTTTCCATGGAACTTTGCCAACTTCTGCTTTGTGATATAGCATAGCAAAATATAACTTTTTAGTATTTTTTAAAAATGTTATATACTCCTTAGCATTGTTAAAATGCCTAATTATTTTTGAGATGCTCAGCAATTTTTTTGACAGTTCTGTTGCCAACAATGGAATGAAATCTTACTGACTCTAAATAAATTTAATAATTACTCTAAATCTTTACATTTTGTATGAAGCACCAAGCATATAAAGAGAACCGTTCTCTTTTAATTTGTAAATATTTCTAATTATGTACTAAGTTAGCCAGTTTCTCAAACTGCTGATTTTAAATTTGCATCTGTATCTGTGTAAAACTTGAGATGATAATAAAAGTCATTATAAAGATATTCAAAATGAATTTACAAAATATAATTTTAAAATATTTAGTCACTCACTTATGATGGAGCATGATAAATAATGTGAGAAAATAGAATGTATACATGTATGTGTGACTGGGTCACCTTGCTATACAGTATAAAATTGACAGAACACTGTAAACCATCTATAATGGAAAAAATAAAAATTATTATTTAAAAATGTATTTATAACAGGAATCCAAGTATTTTCTAGACCATACTTAAATCCATGCTCCAAAAACATCTATAATCACAAAAATATTCTGTATAAAAAAATCTTAAAAAGTTAATTAAATACATTTTAATAAGATCCCTTAACTTATATACAAAACATTTAAAGTGGTGAATATGCTTTCTTAGCATTAATTTTTTTCTATATTTAAAATAAGAAAAAAATCATTTGTGGAATAAATTACAATATTTCCAAAAGGCACATTAATCATTAAAACAACACTTGCTAATCTTGATGAAGTGACATCTTTTTTTTTTCTTTTTCCCTTTTTTTTTTTTTAAGGGATGCCAGTGTGGCATATGAAAGTTTACAGGCTAGGGGTCCAATCTGAGCTGCATTGGAGGCTTATGCCACAGCCACAGCACCATGGGATCCGAGCCACACCTGTGACCTACACCACAGCTCATGGCAACGCGGGATCCTTTACCCATTGAATGAGGCCAGGGATCAAACCCACATCCTCATGCATACTGGTCAGGTTGTTACCACTGAGCCACAACAGGAACTCCTGGAGTGCCATCTTTATTGGAAGTAAATACTTTATATATGATTCAATAAATAATCCATTTAGCACTCATAGTATCCTCGTGATATGCTCTACTGTTTTCCAACCAACAAGGACAGCGAAAAGAGAAATAATTTCACACACTTACAGTCAGACTCTAGTAAATGGCGGAAACCTGTTTTGAAACATGTGTTTAATTCAATAGTGCATGCTCTAAACTATAATGCAATTTTATTTTTTGAGAATAATTCTTATTATTTGTAAAATATTTTGAAAATGGAAACGAGAAATCCAATAGTGGAAAAGTTAATGTTGAACTTGATTTAAAAATATATTTGGAATTAGATTTCATTGGAATTACACAAATTGTAAAAGTAATACCTATATGAACATTTACATCAAAGCATTTCCGGAAAACCAAAGCACGCGCTATTACGACTTTTGGCTAATTTTTCAGGAGGCAACTCTAGGACTTCTGAGCACAGAAATCTGGTGTTGAAGTCTGGCATAGTCGGGATACTCAGCAAGGTGTCAAATGATTTCACAAATTCGTGTAAGAGAATCAGTTTTAGGTCATCTTCAATTTATGCATGAATTAATTCACTCAGAAAACACAGACACCACCGAAATGACAAGCATTAGGCTGGGTGTCCATAAACAAATGTGAATAGCTAAGTAAAATAAATCTTAATGCTTTTTGGGAGTTCACAAACTAGTGGTGAAGAGGGACAGGTAAAAATCTAAATATGGTATAATAAATAGTATGACAGACTTACGTTAATTACTTTGTGAACGTGCAAAGACAGGAGGATTTCACTTGAACCGAAGTTCAGGGGTTATATTCAAGGAAGGGGTTAAAAGAAAAAAATTAGTTTCCAGAGTGCACTTACACTTTGGAAAATAAAGCAAAGACACACAGAAAGAGTCAGGAGCATCTAAACTGAACTACGTTCAGAGGTGATATTCACAGAAAGGGGATTAGGAAAAAGCTTCCAAAGTGTGTTTGTAAAATAAACCAAGCGTGCACACACACACACACACACACACACACACAGCCCAAATGGTAACAATTCTGGGTAAGGCAATGTGTCCAAGCATTTCATGCCCAGTCCCAACCCTCCCCCATTCTCCTCATTTTTTGCCAAGGTCATTTCATCTACTTCCATAGTTTTCCCTACCTACAGATGCTTCCCACATTTATATCTACTATTCAGCAGAGCTCTCTCTTGAGAGCCAAACCCTTCTTTCCAACTGTCTCTCCAATCTGTCCAAACTAAACTCAATGTATTGTTTTTCAAAGCTTCTTCTCCTCCTCCATATTTCTTTCTTCCTCATTAGAAACCTTGGAGGTAAGCTTGCCTTTTCCTCTCTCATCTCCTCCATTCAGTAAGGTAATGAATTTTTAAATCTGTCTCTTAATGACCCTTCCCTTGTCCTTAACGTCTCTTAGCTCGCATCCTTACCACCACCAGTACGTTCTAGACCCCACCTTTGCCTGCTGGGCTGTTAGGACTGCTGCCCACTGAGCTCTTACTAACCACCAGGCACTGTGCCCTGGGCATGAAATGCTTTATCGCAAGAGCCTCCTAATTAATTTCTCAACTTCCTCCCCCTACAGGCAACACCTGAAATAGAAAGCTATTTTAGCTAAGTAAAAGCGAAATGTATTTGTGGACTCCATCCTAAGAATCTTACAACCATGTGTGTATTCCTATGCAGAGGTCATTCTAGATCAGGATACACTCTCCTTTCCAGTCTGTAATTTAATTCAACCCCTGTTGACTAATGTAGGCTGTGTTCTGGACAGTCTGCTTGGGGCTAGTGATCTAACACGGAAAAAAAAAGGAAACAGTGCCTATCCTCACAGAATCTAGAGGCTAGTCAACTTTTAGAAAGTGGAAACCTCTGCAGATGGAAGAGTTATGATTTCCTATGGGAAGCCCAGGTTATTCACTGATTTCTGTGGTTGATCTCACTGAAGTGATTAAGAAATAGTATGTTTAGGAAAGATTCGTTTTCCCCTCAATTTCCCTTTTTGTCTTTCAGTGCATTTCTGGGATATAAATTGATTGGCAATTTGATTTCTATAAAACTGTGTCCTCATCTGTTGAACCCAAGATCCCAGTCCATCCCACGCCATCCTCCTCCCCCTTGGCAACCACCAGCAGACTATTGCCTTTGGAATGGATTGGCAATGAGATCCTGCTATGTAGCACTGGGAACTATGATGGAGATGATACTGTGGGAAAAAAGAATCTATACGTGTATCATGGGTCACCAGGCTGTACAGTGGGAGAAAAATAATGTATTGGGGAAATAACAAAAAATAAAAAATTTTAAAAAACTGTGTCCTTATTGGATAAAATGAGGAGATGTAACAAAATGAGAGCCTCAAGTTAAAAAAAACCACTGAGAATGTAGTACAATGTTTTATTTCTACAAAGTTCTGGATTAATAGATCAAGAGGATTAGAAATTATATAGTTTGGAACACTTTTGCTGCTGTGTTTAACCATCAATATTTTAGGCAGGAGAATCTAAGGGGAAAGAGTGTGGAATTTGGGTTTCCACAGTCCTGGATTAAGATAGAAACTACATAATGTACACAAGGCATTACCAGCAACTATTTGAGTATATTTTTTGAGAACCAGTTACTTCCATCTGCAAAGCAGGGAAATCATGAAAATTCAACTAGATTTTTTTTATAAAGCTAAGGAATAATTCTCACTTTCCTATCAACCAGCTAAACACAACCCAGTATTTGAACTAAACAGCTGATCAACACCTGTCACTCCTCTGTCAAAATCCTTGAATCCAAAGTTCAAGTTCCTGAGGATCTGGACTTGACATTCAAACCTCTCTTTGTTTTCTGGATGCTGCACAATGACTTTTAGCCATTTCCCAACTCCAGCTTATGTTCCAATTGCATCAAACACTGCCTTTCTTACACACCAGTAAGTACCTTTAAACACACCAGTTCGCTGCTTGAAACACCTCTTGTATCTCTCCTGCTCATAATCATGATCAGGACTGTATACAATTGGGCTGCAGAGAAAAGCCTCAGTTCTCTCACTGAGCTTGGGGAGTCTGCCTCTATTACTATATAACCCTGGAGCCAAGGTGTCTGTCTGTCTTACCTCTTTCAGGCTACTTTGCTTTCTTCCTTTCTTTCTTTCTCTTTCTTTCTTTCTTAAATATATAATATACATCAAGCACTGTGATAAATATTTCTAGTGCATTTAAATATATCAATAGTAAGAAGTTATAATATGCTCCAAATAATAGAAAAATAATGATAGATTCCCAGGTAATACCAAAATAATAGAATATAAAAACCTGCTTTTTTTTTTTTCCGTGAAACATCCTATGATCACAAAGATATGGTGTCCCATCTTAATTATCAGTAATGTCTTATGAGTTAAATTCTTCATGCAAGTGAGATTTCCAACTTGCTTATTAGTCTTCCACATATTTCAAGTAATAGTATCCACTAAATGAAAACTGATATGTTAATCAATTTTAACGTTCTCTCGATAAAATGTGAAAACAATTAATAAGGAATATTAAAGAGGTATAAAGAAAAATATCTCAAAAATATTTTGTCTAGCTGTAACAGAAATCTATTTTAAAAATAATAAAATGAAAGCTTTTCTGAGATCACTCAGGTAACTGTTAACTATTTTGAAGAATCCAACTGTGGTATACAAAGGCTTAGTATTAAACACATTTACCTTTATATATCTCTAGATATTTCTCTGATAATATATGCTTCTCACCAACTGCTTATATACTAAAACAAAAATAACTTGTAGTTTGCTGTGTTGAATTTTCATATTTTCATATAAAAACATATGCTCCCAGTTTATTATACAGAGATACTGGCAGTATCCATATTCTAGGAACACAGATTAATAAAATATTCTCTGCGATTAAAACAAAGATAGTAAGTGCTTCAGTAGTGATATCAACAGGCAAATGATCTAAGGAAATGGACTTAACACAACATGCATGAATCAGGTGAATGAGTGAAGGCTTCGTGGGGGCGGTGGCATTTGAGATAAGTTGTTAAGTAAAAAATAATTTTCCAATGGGCAGGTTCAGTGAAAAGGCAAAGACAACAGAAGCACACAGAAAAACTTCTGGAAAGTAGGCAAAGCAGTATGTTGCATGAACTCCAGGCCAGAAGGAGCTTTTTTATGACAAGCTAAGGGAAAAAAAAATTATCTTTTAAGGACAAGGAATGCATAAAGTATTTTAAACATGGAAATAGCAGATTAATATGTATCTTACTGCATGGCAAAGTATCCTTCTCTTGTTACCAGTGGGTCCCAGGAGGCCACAGAGTCAAAGACTTTTACACATATTCTTGGCAGTTAATTTTATTAATGCTAAGATTAAATGGCAAAGAGATGTATTCTAAGCAGAAATTGCTCTTTGGGCTCAACAGATCAAAACTGCTCCCACCAGCAATAGATTCCTTTGGTTTGAGGAAGTGGTTTGCAACCAACTTTTGCTTTGTTTTTGATAGTAGCACATTATTTGTTATTGCTGTTCATGAAAACTTGCATAGAGCTCCAAAGACTGAAAAAGAGAGATGCAGACTAAGGAAACATTAAGAAACTTAAAAGAGTGTATTCCTCTTCCCTACTGCCTCTAGACATTACAGACAAGCTCCCATGAAACCTTAGGATTCTGCAGACAGTTTGAAAACCACTAGGTGAAGATACTGAATCCCTAGGAAATGAGGGGGTAACACGCTGGCCATCAACACTTGTGTGTGGATGAACACACCAAGCCACGGTTAGCTAAGCCAGAGATTTAGCAAAGCATATTACGTAGTTTTATTTATAAAATAGAACTAAATGTGAAATAATGTTCAGACATCATATTTATGGTATAAAATTAAAAAGAATTTGGTGCATTCATATACAGGATATATATTTGTGTATGTATATATATATATATATATATATATATATCCCATATATAATATATAATTTCATTTTGTTTTAAAGTAAGTTTCCCATTTGTACATATTTGTGCCCTATAAATTGATAATTTTAATGCATATGTATATTATAATTAATTTCAGTTTAATCAAAAATCATTCCAAGCAACTATACTCTAGAACATGATTCTTGATAATAAGTTAGTCACTACATATATAGTGTAAATTGGGTATTGGCATCATGCAGGGTCCAGGAAACTTTGAATAGAAAAATGCAGATATAAGTGTATTCATAGTACATAGACGTGATACCTCACTCCTAAGGAAATTAATTTACACTAAGTGTTAGATAGTCTATACAAAATTGTATTTGCAAGTGTGTGTAGAATTATAAATGTATTTGGCTAAATTAAAATGCAATGAAAAGAAAGGCATGTAATCAAAATATCCCTCAGCTTCTTATTTGTCTTTTTACCTTTGAACTCTTCAGGTCAAATATGTTTAAAATTTGGTATTGTACAATTTCAGCCAAAATGACAAGAGAGTTTGAACATTTGATGAGAAAATGGAACTGAAACCCAGTATAGCTCATGCTAAGCTATCTTAAATGTTTTTGCATATGTTAACTCTTGTGCCAGAATAATTTTAAGGGAGTAAGCATTAAAATCTCAATTCCTTGATGCAGAATCATTTCAGAAATGCATTTATGCCATCCCATAATGAGAACCACTTTTGAAAATTTAACTAATCATTTCCACAAGATACATTTTTAAACAAATGGCCTGTTACATTTATAGCATCTCAGTTCTCATGACAGTATTTTAACCGAAGAAAGTACACTGCCTTGAAATAAGTTAATGTTTATATATATGTATATATATACAAATATATATATACAAAAACATAACAAAAATAATCATGTTTAATTCAGTCCTTTGAAAATAAAAGCAAAGAGTAGACTTTTATAAACCTTTACTTTCATGCTTTCAAAGCCATCCTTCTTTATTTCTTTTCTTCCACCAAAAGCAAATACAAAAATAGCAACAAAAAGTTAAACACACATTGCCTGTTATATCATAAATTTCAAGATCAAATATTTTTGTGAGATTGAAAACATAGGATAATAGGGTTCATATTTGCCAAGATTTCTATTTTATCTAAAATCCTAGCATGTTTACAGCAATTGTTCTAGCATCAACAATAAAATGAGTGGTTGAAAATCATTCCAGTGTTTTTTCAAAGAAAATCACCTGCCAAGAAATGTGTCAGCAAGATCCACAGAAAGAATTGTGAAAAGCCTGTGCTATGACTGAGCATATGGAATTTACTGACCCTTACACTTTAAGAGACTGAAGCAGAATACCCAATGTCAAAAGCTGCCCCTAAGAGGCAGCTACAGGATATTGTAAAGAGTGTTTATAACTCAGTGTACTGAGAAGAAAAAAAAGTAATAATTCTGTAGAATAGCCCCAGGGCAGTTGCATTTTGAATCACTGCCACAATAAGCAGATCGCCACTGGAAAGCAAATATATTTGGTAACAGCACAGACTTGCACTATCAGGAGACATCAGTGTAAAGCAGAAGAGGCGACAGGATTAAAAATAGAAGTATAAGAAGGAGAGAGAGAGTAATTATATCTCTCGCCATAGTGTGCAAAGGCAAGAGCCTTTAATAAGTCAGATGTGCATTTATTCAGAGCCCTCTTTTAAAAGAATTCATACTGTCTCTCCGCCATTAATTTATCTAGATCTTTACATTTATCTTTTCAGTCTATTACAACTATACAGTTAAAGTAATTAAACGCTAGCCTGTTTAGATTCCCGTAATGTAAAATACACAAAGGAAAAAGGTTCGTTTTCACTTTTAATCTAGTGATGAGATGCCTGCACTACAAAGTAAATCAAAGTAAATCTTAGTACTGAAAAATGCAATTTGAGGATAAAAATGAGGTAGAGTATGATTTACTTTAGACTTAACCATTCTCTAGATTGATGACTGATTTATTCACAGGCAATTGAAATACATTTAGTAGCTAACAGCTTTGTAACTCACATTTACATTTATATTGTAAATCATTTTGACTTTTTGATAACACAGAAAATCTTCCATCTTAATGAGTTTCTGCTTTACCACAAATTGAAAAGCATACTAAGCATGGTACTTAAGTGCCTATATTATTGATTGCTTGTATATTGCACATATAAGAAAATTAAATAACAGGCTAATGTTAAGCTACGTATATGAAACACAAAACATTTTTTTAAGCTCAGGGAACATAGTTTGCAAAGTTCCACAAAATGTCTTTTAATTCTTCTCTTTCCATGATATATGAGGGAAGCAACTCTCTAATTTTCACTATATTATATACATAAATAACACTGTCAGGACATCTCATAAACCCTCAAAAGATACTGTAAAAATCCTTGTGAAAATGAAGGGTTTGCTACTATTTTGCTTGAATTCACAGAGAATCCTAATTTTTCACATTAAAAAAAAACAGATTAAACTAACATGTACATTGTCTATATCTTACATTCGCTTTAATACTTTCACACTGTGCAGTTTTTCCTGCCTTATTTTCCTCTTTATTAAAAGTTTGACTATATATTAACTTCCTAGGTAGTGAAGCCATTTAAAGCACACTTACTTGAAAAGTGTAAAACCGGGTCCCATTAGGAGGATGCACTTTAGGGGAGCCAGAAACGGTGTTCATATCCGAAAAAATCATTTCTGATCAGAGAGACAATATAATCCACAAGGAGCTACAGATGCAGAGCAGAGAGCTTAGCGTACAGACAAATCCGTGCATGCACTGAGGAAGTCTAGAGGGTAAAATGAAATCTGCCCCATCCTTCTTAGATACACAGTGATAGCATGTTGAATCTTTCTCCTACGTTTGAAATCTAAGCGGAAAGGTCATCAGCTGTTGACCTTTTCCGCAGCTAGTTCTTTAACACGTACAATGTTTTTTAAAAAAATTAAAACACCAAAGGGAAAAAAGCAAGAACCAACAATAAATGGAGCTTGAGCAGAATCTGGCAGTGCTGTGGACCTGCCCATCTGTTCTCAGTGATAATCACCTCCCTCCACCAGAGTCTAGCAGAGTGATTATGCTAAATATCCTGGTTAACCAATAACATACAGTTTCATTTCAGGGAAGCATGCACAGTGTAATTCAGAGGACCTCTTCTGTCTAACCTGAAGCTGCTTCCTCTGCTGTTTAAAGCTGTATTTAGTAACAATTTACTGTTCCGTCACTGTTATTTCTGCATGTTGCTAAATCTCTTTGTTACTTCCTGTCTTTTCAGAGTGAACATTTTTTCAAAGCCCTTTTTTGTTAAGCAAACAGTTCCTTTTTTAATGCATTGTTCAAATCATATTATGGCTGGCTAGGATATTCAGGGGAAGGCATATAATTCAGTAATGCTATATACTAGGCATATTATCAAATAAAATGCATCGAAAATTTTTACTTTTCTGCACTCTTAAAGAATGTATGTAATATATGGAATATATTGGATGTAATCATTATTTTCTTCTTTCCCCCACCTTAACTCAAGAATATTGTTTCACGATCGGTGCTTTAAAGCATACCATACATCTGTCTTAAATAATTATAACTTTATCTCCTGTATAGAAAAAAAATTAATAAAATACATTTTAGATACATGAAACTTTTTGACTCAGTATCTAAAAATATTCATTACAAATATTTAGGCTGTGTTGCAAAGCATGTACATTTTTCTATGTCTTTTAACAAAAATTATTTAGTCTGTATAAAAGATTATATTCAGATGACTTTACACTTTTTAGAGGTAAAAATAAGTGTTCCATTTACACACAGTTCAAAAGGCAGAGACTGCAGAAGGGCTCAGACTAGAATGAATCCAAAGTGGTGTCTTTGTGAATATGTCTAAGATGACATAGTTATCCACAATCAAGAACCAGGAATCACTTGCTTTGAGCCTGAATACTACACAAGTAGTATGATAGTGATGAGCTCTGGAGACTTAAATTATTGTTCATTTTTACTTTTGACTTTCTACTTATGATTTAGATTTCTAATATCAATGGGAAGGAAGTAGAAAAAAAAGATTTGCAATTCCTTAGAGGGGATTCCTATATTCTAGTAAATTATGTAAGTAGGTAATTATATACTTAGCAACCAGCTAAATAAGATAGAAGATACACTGTTAAATTTAATTGGGGGATAATTTTAGATTTAGAGAAAAGTTGTAAAAAGAGCACAAAGAGTTCCCATATTTCCCTCGGCCAATTTCTCTCCTTGTTAACATCTTGCATTATTAGGATACCTTTGTTAAATCTAAGAAACGGATATGTTACAGTACTATTACCTAAAATTTAGACTTTGCTTGGATTTCAGCCGTTTTTTCAGTAATGTTCCTTTTTGCTCTAGGTACCCATCCAGGCTACCACATGTGTTTAGTTTCTACGTCTTCCTAGGTGTCTCTGGTCTGTGACAGCTTCTCAGCTTTTCCTTGGTTTTCATCATCTTGAGAGTCTCTAGTTTTTAGAAGACAATCAAGAACTTCTGGTCAAATATCCTGCAGGGGTATCTCTCAATTTTATATTTGTATTATTTTGTCTGATGTTTTCCTCAAGATTAGATGAAAGTGATGGGTGCTGGGGAGTACCACAGAGGTGAAGTGCCTTTCTCATCACATCATACTAGCAAAGTGACCTCATCACATCATATTGGGTCTACATGATGTCCACATATTCCCAGGTTTGTTAACCTTCATTCGGTTAAAGTAGTATTTGTCGGGCCTTTCAATTGTGAAGTTCCTATCTTTTCCCTTCCCATACTCTATTTTTTGGAAGTTAGTTACTAAGTCTAGCACTCTCAAAGAACTGATGGGGGGAGATTAAGCTTTACCTCTTGGAGGGGGTATCTACATATATTACATGGAATTCTTCTATAAAAAAATCTCTCCTCTGAGTATTTTTTCAATCGATTATTTATATCGGTATGGACTCAGATATATTTATTTTATACTTTGGGTTATGAAACAATTCCGTTTATTTGATGCTTACATTGTCCAAGCATTGGCCACTGGGAGATCCTTCAGGTTGGATCCTGTTTCTCTTTACTGTGATTCAATCCTCTCTTTTTTTGAGCACAAATTGCTATTTTTAAAAAATGTTTTTTACTTGTATGATGCACGTATCATTTGTAAGATAATTATCCTCCTTAATTATACCTCTAATTGTCACTGCAGGTTTACTTGAAAAATCATACACTCTCTTTCCATTATTAGGTAGCCATATTACTTCATTTTTCAAATTAATCTGATAAAACCCTTTCTGAGGTCTTAGCCCACATGGGATTCATCCCATTGGTTCTCAAATAAAATAACTATATATACATAGTAACTATGGTAATTACTGATGCATATATACATTTTTAGCTGTTCCCCCTTGAAGATAAATACTTCCTCTTGTGGTTGATAGGGCCATGTAACTCATGCTCCCTGGGAGTTGTGATTGGAAAAAAAAGGTCCCCCAAAAACCTGAACCTTCTTGGGAACACAGGATTTAAAGGGAAAAATTTGCCAAATAAATTAATTATGGTGCAGGTATAACTTCCATGTATTTTATGCTTATTTGTAAACTGGTTCTGATATTATTTAGACTAAATGACTCACTAGATTTCTTACTATTATTGTAGAGGAGCCAATAAATCCAATATTTCTTATATAAAATCACATAGTCCTGGCATAATCTCACATATTGACTGATTTTGGCTCACACAGCAAACTATATAAGCTGGGAAATCTGGAGCTTTTTAGTCAGTAAGAATACATGTTCTTTCTTTTTCATATTTCTTTTGTGGAAAGGGGAGGAAAGAAATATGAATTAATGTTGAAAGAAGGAGGAAGTAGAAACAGTATTAATACATAATCATTTTAAGTAATTTTTTTAGCCTAAACTTTGCTGAAATTGCCAAAGTATACATACTTCCCCAACCTCTTTTTTTCTATGTAGGCCATTTATGATAATGACACTATTTCATTGTTTTGAGGGTCTATTTGGAGACAGCTCAGCTTTCTCCCTCTACCTGGTAGCATGCTGAAGGTGGTACCAAGGTCTGGAAATTGCTGCCTTGTCCATTTAGCTTATAGAGGCCTGGTACTGTTTTCAGGTGTTAGAGGCATAATTATAAAAGACACAATCTGTCCTCAAGAAGTTTTAAATTTGGTGGGAGAAACATCAACTAGTTAAGGGTAGTTAACTAACGAGACGACTGAAATGTAGCTTAATACACACTGATGACTGATTTAACCTAAAGGAGACTAAGTTAGTTCATCTGAAAAACACCTAATTCAAGGGATATATCAGCGCGACCCTTGCCAAAGCAGGAGGTTAAAGACTTTCCAAAGAGAAAGATCCATGGGAGCAAAGAGAGGAGTAGGTGAAGAAATAGAACAGTCAGGAAAATATGGCAGAAAACATTTCAGAGCCTGAGAGAGAACTGCCTGAGGTGCATTTTTTTTCAATGTATAAACATTTGCTCAAGTGAAATTAGTAGACTTAATTTGGTCAACACCCTATTCCTATGAAATTAAGTAAAATTAGAACATACTAATCATTTAGAAATATATGAAACATAGAGTCATAGTCTCATACTCTTGGTTAGTTTTCCAAATAGCTTTCCAAGGATTATTATGGCTTGTCAAGAAATCTGAGGCTTATTTTGATTGTTTTTGATTTATAATAAGGCTATTTAAGGTACTAAAAGAAAAAAAAGTTCAACAGTACTATGTAAAGCCAAATTTAATATGCTGATGGTAGCTATCATGGGTTTCCAGCCAATGTTTATCACATGATGGGCAAATAATATGTCTACTTGAACTGCTACACACAGACCACGCCCCCAAATCTCTCAAGATGTATCTTTTACCAAAAGAAGTAAATTAGCCATAATAACTCTAGGAGGTTTAATGCCAGCTATCTCAATCACCTGATTTTTGCAGAAAAAAATTGAAAACGTAAAAGGATAACTAAGTTACACTTTTTTAAAAACATGGGTAAAATAAGTCCTGAAGCCAGACACTTGTCTTTAGTAGACTTACAGAGAAGATTCCAGAAGTCAAATAATGCACCATTCTGCCTCTGGAAATAATTACTCGTAAGCCTTCTAAAATGTATATTATTAGTTTGGTTTTATAAAAAGTTAAAAAATGCTTTAGAGCTACTATTTCATATCCTCTTAGGAAGATTAAGCACAAACATTTTTATATCCCTTCAAGGTAATTTTTTCAACAAATAACTGGTAAAAATCTGTTTCAAGACAAGCAATTCAATATAGCTTTTCTTTCATTCATTTACGGGTATTGATAATAAGCTCAAAATTTTGCTAGAATAGGAATTTGGGAAATTAAAGGACTATACTGAAAAAGACTGTTCATTTACTGTTAAGTTTCCAATACATGCTTAGGGGGGAAATGCCATACTGGATGAAGAAAAGGAGAGAGAAAGAATGAAGAGGAGGAAAGGGGAGGGAAGAGATGTCTATACAATTTACATCATAGCATTATAAGATAATAAAGAGTTTTCCAGCCAAGCATTCAGTTAGAAGTCGTGCCAGATGGAGTGAAATTTACAGTCCAGATGGGAAATGCATCCTAGTGAATCCATATGGATGACACATGAAAAATAGATAAGTATATATCGCCAGCTATCTATCTAACCTATCTCTATCCATCTTATACCTATCAATCACCTATCTGTCCAAATACATATTCACATTTATGCACCTCTATCTATATCTGTATCCTCATCTTTACATCGTGAGTTCTTCAGGATCAGCCAAGATGACCATGTACAGACAGTCAAAACTCTAACGTTACTTTCACAGCCTTTTTCTGAGTTCCCTACGTTCTGACACTCATAGGTGGCTGCACACAAGTTTGTAAGGTTTGTTCATTCATTCATTCACTCACTCATTTATTCAAACAATCTTTAGTAAAAAGAGATGATGTGTCAGACACTCATTAAAGTTAGAATGGAAATGAGGGCCAGGTGAATTGAGGTGAAGCACTCTGAATTCTGTAGCAAGCCAAGGAGAGGTCCAGTCCAACAGGTGTCATCATATCTACCAATGAGATCTTGCATGAAAATATTTCAATCTAAAAAAACAAATTCTTTTTTGCCAGGTTCAAAATACTTTTTAGCTAATTAACTGTTCATTGAGGGTGTCCCAAATAAATCGAGACAATCCTTGGTATCTCTCAAGATTTGTGACCATGTAGACCAAAAGAAAAATCAAGCATGTTGAAAATGAAATGTACAAGCTTCCATTCATAACAAAACAAAAACCTATATCTTAATAATAACAGACTGTATGCTTTACATTACTTTAAAGTTTTATATATATATGAATGTATATGCATGTATTATGTGAATTATATGACATATATTCATATACATATGTGTATGAATACAAAAGTATATACATACATGTACATACCTATATATATAATGTGTTCAAAAAAGAAAAATTTAAATGGTGTTTTCTCTTCATTTTTTTTCTTTCACTTTGGTTTTCTCTTTGCTTGAACTACATTTTTTCACAAATACATGGATTATGATGACAGCAGATGAATTATTACTATTTAATGCTTAAATTACAGACATTAATTGTAGCATATTCAGGATTGGGTTTGGGTTTGTTCTGTTTAGCCCTTTAGCAGAACGAAATGTTAGCTGATTAGAACTCTTAATTCTCCAAGTCAATAATTTCCTTGTATTATGTTACATTTATTTTATGTTCTGAAATACATGTCATCAGTCTGCTTTTACAGAAATCACATTCATTCAAGTTTTATGACAGGATGTTATTTCCTCATCTGCACCTCCGGGTACCAGATTCCACAAAACTCCGTTTTCTTTGTTTGTTTGTTTTGTTTGTTTTTTGCCTTTTTGCCTTTTCTAGGGCCACGCCCGCGGCATATGGAGGTTCCCAGGCTAGGGGTCATATTGCTGCTGTAGCCACCGGCCTACACCAGAGCCACAGCAATGCGGGATCCGAGCCACATCTGCAACCCATGCCACAGCTCACAGCAATGCTAGATTCTTAACCCAATTATTGAGGCCAGGGATCGAACCCGCAACCTCATGGTTCCTAGTCGGATTCGTTAACCACTGAGCCATGACAGGAACTCCAGGTTTTTATTATAATACGTGGAAAGGTTTCAGAGCTCTAACTTTATACACGTAAAATGAGTTGGTTGAGAAGTAGTGGGTCCAGCCTACAGAATGAGAACTCTGTACACAGTATTATATGTTGAACTTGAACTTGGATATGCTCTACATGCTCTACTATATACAGTACAGTTTTCACATTAACTTTCACTTTTCCTTACAAATTGGTAAAATTCTTAACCATTTGTGACCAAACAGAGTGCTTCCACTCTGGAAAAATCTGCCTTCTGTACTTACTGTCCACGTTCCAGATACTCTGCACTGGAATTACTGCATCAGGAATAAGAGATTGGATTTAACAATGTGGAGTTTGGCTTCAGTGGAATGTTGGGGAAAAAACCTGATTAAAGTAATTTTAAGATAAAATGAGAGGAGAAATATTGGGAACTACTTACACAACAATTGAAGGAGTATTGCTACAAAGGGAATTAAAGGAATGGGACAGGGGCTGGCAAAGAAAGGAGAGAAAAACAAGAACACGAGCTGAGGGAAAGGCTCTAGTACAAGGTGAAAAATTGATGATGTAGAAAGGAAAGAAGCAAATTTATGGAGCAATTTCCTTGAGTCGATAGGAGAGGACAGAATCTATGCAGTAAGAGACTGGCTTTAGAGAGGAAGGGGACTCTGATAACAGGTGGAGGGCAGAGTATGTGAATCGCTATGCTGGTAACTCTGAGAGTAGGAGTTTGTGCAAGTCTTTGAGAACATAAGAAGCAAGGCCATCAGCTGAGGGTAGGTTGGGAAAGGGTGTTTTGAATGTTAGAGAAGTGAGAGAATGGTATGAATTAACCATGAGGAGAGAGAGAGAGAATATTAAAACATATCCATATTAAAGAACACAGCTTAGATATGTGAGTAAATCAGTTGATTTTACCTCCTTAAATGAAGGCTTTTGTTACAGTTGAGTGGGTTGAGAGCAGCTACAAAGTCTACAGCATTGCAAAAATCAGTTTGCAATGCATGCTCTCTAGAGGCAGGCAGTTCCACAGACCGATAAAGGGAGGAATGAAAAAAATAAGCCAGGCATCCCAGTTCATTCTCTTAGACTGGCTTACCCAGGAAAACATTTCTTCTTGGAAGAGTACAAGTTAGGTGAGAACTTTAATGGAGTCCCTGCCACATAGAGTAGGGGGAAATGTATTTTCCAGAACAGTCCCTCTTTATTCTCTCATTGTCCTGGTATTGTATTTCTACCATATTTTTTTCTTGGACATGAATGAAAATACACACCATCTGACCCAGTCTTCTAATTTCTCAGCCAATTCCTAATTCCACTCTCTCCATATCTAACCAAGAATCCACCATTTATTATGTCTCCCATTCTCTTGCTTACTTCTTCATCCTATTTTCCTAATATGATTTTATTTGATCCACTTAGTAAAGAATTGTTTTAATCCCACAGCCCATCTTCTCTGCTATCACCTGAGGGCACATGTGCTGGTGGAGCACACCACACCAATGCACCTGCAGGCTTGTCATCCTCAGACTAGACAGTGCTCCCTGATGCCCTCACCATCTCCCACTTCCTCCTCTCACAGAGGCACCATCCACTTTCCTCCAGTCTGCTTAAGTCTTCTTTCCAGGGCTTGCTCACTCACTCTCCACAGATTAACAGGAGTTTTAGAGTGAAATCCCTTTCTTGATACTCTTACATGTATTTACACCATTGCTTAACTTTTTCTCTCATCTCAAAGTCGGAATCTGGTACTTTCACTTGATTTTGTCATGAAGAAAAAGAGAAGCTTCCTGGAAATTTCAAGTCTACAAGGGCATCTTCTTAAGTATCATTGGCAACGGCTGGCAGTCTCTTTCCTGGGACTGTCACTTTTATGCACTTTCCTTGATTGTCCCTTTGAAGCATGCACATATTCACTGCCCTCTCCAAACTTAGGTTGCTACAGACTATCTCCAAACATTGTTTAAAGTCTCAGCTGGTTAGAGACACAAAAGACCCTAGCAATCATCCAGCACAGCAGAATCTTCCAACAATAAACTTCTCTAATGTGATTTTAAAGTAACAATGTTTAGGCTTCAATTCTAGTGATCTTAGTTTAGTTAGTTTAAGGATGCCAAATTAGTATTTTTCTTGGTCTCATCCTGTTGTTTTCAATGTGCAAAGAAGATTAAGGGCTGACTGACATTGTGCAATTCTTTTATTTTATAGTCAAGCTAAATAAAAAAGAGATAAAAATGTCCTGCTTTTCTTCGTCATACCATGAATCACTCCTAACTAACTAGAGCAAAGCTTCTCAACTAGTGTGCTGCAACCCTAGTCTCTAAGCTTCAGGGTAACTCCTCAAAGCCTGAGACTTCCAGAGCTCCTGAGGTTCTCAATTCTAGGCTTGAGCATCCTCCTCTGCCCACATTTGTGTGATGCAGAAATACCAGGAATTTTTCCTTGGGCCATTACATGAATAAGGCTGAGAAACACTGATCTAGTGTACCATTATCCTCAAAATTTACTGGCTAATATTTCCTCTCTGAGAAGTTTTATCTTTTCATCTTGTCCAAATTAAATTCCACTTTTTGTCTTGATCCTCTCTTAAATCCAGGTCATAGTACCAGTTTTGGGTTAATCAGTACATTCTTTAGACCAACAGCTAAATAAGGAATGAAAAGTTAAATAGCACTTAGGGAATGACCTCAGCAAAATTTCATTTTGAACATTCGGATGGTGAATATTTAAAAATTTCTTGAATTACAACCTCTTAATTGGAAATGCAGATGGATACCTCAATGACCATGTCACAATTTTTCACCTTGTTGATTAGCAGGCCACGTGGACACAGAATTAAGATTTTATTACATCATGATAAATTGTGGGCATGCATTAATATCTTCAATTTATCTGCCTTGTACTTGGCATTCAGCACACATAAATAAATGAAAGGAACATAAATATTAACATTTCATAACAGAAGCAGAGATTCTTATGATAAATGTCTTGCTGTAATATCAAAAGGGCACATAATCGGTGACATGACTGCAATGCCTTGGATGGCACTATATACAGTGGCAGTCCCAATCATGCAGAAAACGTTAATTTTACCGAATTGATTAGAGGCAAGATATTGTATATTTCTTTGGATTATTACTAAATTATCATTAAATAATCAACTCAGTACATGGGTTCTGTCAAACAGACCCAAGTGCAAATCCCCATGCTTCTTTTTTGACCAATAAAATATTGACTTAGCTTCTCAGAGCCTTAGTTTTCTCCTTCTGAGAAGTGGTGACTAAAATAGGTTTTAACTCCTTGATGGTGTTGTGAAAATTAAGTAAGATAATATATGTAAAGCACTTACCGTTATCATTACACTGTTAGTCACTGAGAATCAAAATCTACTTTCTAAATTTTTTTTCACCAACAGATTGTTTCCTTTATCTCTTTAATTATTTTCTGTTGCTCAGCATTCTCTTTTTACTCAAATTCAAGATCCATCTCTGATGCCCCATCTGCTATGAAGTCTTACCATCCTACAATCTTTTTTTGCTTTCACACCACTAGTCTGTTCGTCACTTGTAGCCCTTACTTAGGTCTGCAATAGGTGAGCTATCAGCATATTGGTGTACCTGTCCCCCCAATGGGAAGTCCTAGAAAATGCAAACTGTGTTTATAAAGCAGCCTAAAAGATCTCTAAATAGGTAGGTCAGGCACGTCAACCCTCTATTCTCAACTCTTTAACACTTTGCTATCACATTTCAGAGAAAATCCAAAGTCCTTTCCACACCAACTAAGCCATAGAGTATTTGATCCTGGCCTTCTCTGTACACTTCACACCACTACACCTCTACACACTCTCCACTGGCCACTCGGATGCCTTGAAGGCCCCAGAATATAATATCAATTGACCCAGTGAAGATACATTGAGTAGATGCTATTCCAGGCCTTTAGGGTACACTGTGAACACAATAGACAAATACCCTTCCCTGTCACTCTTCTGGTAGGAAGAAGTTCAGAAAGCACCAACATAATAAATAAATGATAGCGTATGTCAATAGGGGATAAGTGCACTGGAAAGAAGAGGAGCAGGGGGGAGGGGACAGGAACCAGAACAAGGGGTTAGTTGGTTGGGATTTTAAATCCCATATTTATCACGTTCTTCCCTATTTGCAACTGCGATTCCATTTCCCTGGCTCTCCCACAGCCCACCCAATATTCACATGCTTCCCTTCATCAGATATTCAAGTATTTGCCCAAATGTCAACACTTCCAGAAGCTCTCATCTGAAGAGAGTGTAAAAAGAATGCTCCTGTTCCCACACTGCTGTTCTCTATTCCCTTAATCAGCTTTATTTTATTCACTGCATTATATATTTATTCCTTTTATGACTTAAAGCATTTTTTGTTTCACCATAACATTGCAATAAATATTTATTAAATAAATGAATTCAGGTAATAACTGGTTTCCGCTAATGCTTATTAAATGTAAAAAGTAGAGCCAAAAAAACTGAAAATTAATCAACAGTACATTATTTCTCAATAATTAGGGAAACATTTTATATTTAAAAATTCTGCTTTTTACGCCCATGGTAACAATCACCCACTAAATTTCTCTAAAGGAGATCTCCCATTCATTAATTCAACAATTGTTCATTGGATGCTTATGACATTCTAACCTTTGTCCTAAGGCCTAGCAATACAACAATTCAGATGAGGGATATCATAAGAAATCACTAATTTGGTGAATCTAATAGAAATGACACAATAGAATTTACATAACAGAAACAGACGCAAAGATTTCAAAACCAAACTTAAGGTCACCAATGGGGAAATGTTGGGGGGAAGACATAAATGAGAATGTTGGGGTTAACTATATTACAGATAAAATACATTAGTAACAAGGACCTACTGGGTATCACAGGGACATCTACTCAATACTGTGCAAGAACCCACATGGGAAAAGAATCTGAAGAGGAATGGAAATATGTATATGTGTAACGGATTTCTTTGCTGTGCACCTGAAACAAAAACAACTTTTTAAGTCAACTATACTCCAATAAAATTTTTAATTAAAAAAATAAAAAGATGGATATAATTATATTTTAAAAGGCATCTTTAACTATTAAGAACTCTCTCTATAAATATTATATACACACTTGTAAAAATTAAAACACAAACTTTGCTTGTGAACATCACCACACTGCTTCTTTGGAGGTAAGTTACCCTTCAGAAATGGTGAGTTGAGTACAAAGCATGGGGAGGGGGGGTAGAGTGGAACAAGGAGACGAGCTAGGAGCCTGAGCAGGTGAAAGCTGATGGTGGCTCAGAGCAAGGTGGTAGAGGGTAAGTTGGGGAGACCTAGTTGGACTCTAAAAATATTTTGAAGGTAGATTTGGATGTGCAGGAAATAGGAGGCAAGCAAAACTCAAAGGAGTTTACCTATACAAATGGAAGGACGGAGGTGGCATAAACTGAAATGGGAAGACTATTGGTGGGATCAGTTTTGGAAGGAAGATAGAGAGTCACGTTTCCAACACCTTGAGTTTTGGATTACTTAGTAGACATTTACACAGAGTTTTCAAGTAGTAAGTTGGACATATGAACTTGGATTTCAAAGGAGAGTTCTGGCAAGAACTATATATTTGGAAGCCTTCAGTGTACGGCCTTTAGCGAGTAAATGCATGGACAAAAGAGGAGAGTTCAAGTGAATCGTTCAGCATCTCAATATTACAGAATCCCGTGAAATGAGGAAAGACCAGCAAAAGAAGCTAAAAAGAGGTTCTAGCAAACATTGCACTAAAATTGATGTTTCACCTGGAGGAGCCCACTCCTAGGCTCCTGCCTGAAGCAAGAGCCTCCTATCTAGAACAGGCAGCCCTTTGGTCCAAGCTGATAAATTGGACAACAAGCCAGGTGGATTCAAAAAGGAAGTGGCCTTTTCCTGGCCCTCCAGGTCACCTGAATCCACCTCGGTGACCAATGAAGTGACAAAGTGTCACATGATTATCATCTTAGTCTGACTTTAATTGAAGGTCAGGATGGAAATGTAAGAATAAACAATATGTGCTTGCAATTTGATACAGGGCTCAACATCAATAATGATCTTCTAGACGGCTAAATATCAGTGCTAAGGAGTACAATAGAAACTGAGTAAAATATTGATATGATCCAGTAACTGGTAATTTAAACTTTTTGTTAAACAGAAGAATATATATTAAATAAAATTATATGCATAAGCCCACAATATAAGATATACAAAAATGGGAGTTCTTTGAGGCAGAGGTAACAGAATCAGAGACCTGCCTGTTAAGCGTCCTTGTTAGATGCCCTTGAGGTATCTTGCCATAGTCCTAGAACCACGGTAAGCATGGCTTAAACATACCAGCAGAAACTTCAAAAATAAAAGGAGAGCAGGTCAGAGATGAAAATAATTACATGTGAAGCAGTCATGGAAAGTCTGAGGAACATGAGTCAGATAGAATAGATTGAGCTCAGGTCGGTCAATGCTTTGTTTCCCCCCTCCCAACCCCAGAATCACGACCTCTCAGTGGCAAAACCTCCAGAACTACAGAAAACATATTGGGATAACCAGAGTCTTGTAGCAGTAATGTTCAATAAGTTATAATTTGAAGAGAGAAAATTTATGGACCAGACAAAAATTAACCTGATGTGAATAAGCATACACATACACAGTGAGGTTTATCCATTTCAGGAATATATTCGCCCCACCATAAGGGGGTAAAAAAATACATGTGAAAGTTTTTACAAACAGAAGAAAAACAAGACCTTGAATTCGTTCTTCCACAACTGGCTTGGGAAAGACAGAGGTTGCAATGAAGAGCATGCTTGATAATGAACCTGCAATTGCATCCAATATCAATCTATTTTAATCGAATGGGAGATTAGCCTTCCTGCCAGCACTAAGTGGAAGTGTGAATAGGAAAGGAATCGCATGGAGTCCCTCAAGAGGAATTTTCCCAGTTATTTAGAGATGTGAGACTTTCAAGAGGTATTCAAAACCCTGAAAATTGAGATGTTCAAAAAGGCAAGAACTCATTTAAAAGAGTAGATAAAAAGGAGGGTCATGAGAAATACAAACTGGTATTTATAAATGCTCATTAGAATAGTGAGGAACTCAGGCAACTTTATGACCTAAAACTACACAGCATTAACTTCATCCATCTACTATATAAAACTGGGACTTTTTTTTTTTGTCTAAGGTTGAAAGATCACTAGTTTACAAAAGTGAGCAGTGAAATGATCTGCCAAAGATATCAGAATAACTGTATAAGATATCAGTGTAAGACTCTCACTACAACCTGTTTTCAGACTGTATATGTAGTATATCCACACGTGTACCCTGTGGGTGTGTGGGCACAGTTCCTACAACCAGACATTTGAAAAAAGAATGAATCTCCTGATGATCGAGCTATGTATCTGAACCTTTCCTTACATGTATTTGATACCAAAAACACCTGACAAAGAATGAAATTAACTCATTTTCTCCTCCTACTGAATTATAAACTGGGAGGAAATTTTGTTTTGCTACTGCTATAACCTTAAGGCTTAGGACAGTGCCTCACATAATGTAACATCTCAATGAAATTGAGTTGAATTGAGTTATTGAATAAACGAAGACAAGTTAACAGACACAAACCAAAGGGACAACCCCATTCCCTGGCAGTCCGTCAGATGTACACCTGAAACAAACTGCTTTGTGTAGTAGAACTGGAGACGTACAAAGGGAGGAGGCCCTGAAACATACATTCACTCTTTAGAAAAAAAAAATCAGTTATTCTCAATTTATAAATAATACACTATGTTTTTGGTAAACATGGAAATATTGGGTCATCGAAACAAAGCATAGGGGTAAAAGAACTGATTTTTCTAATTTTAACCTTATCCAATCATCATTAGGGGTGATGAGGGAAGGAGGAAAGTCTTCATGCTTGGGTGGCATAAGGTTTTTCCACTCAGATTAAAAGTGGGCCACAGTTAAAGCCAAACAAAGCCAAAGAGGATACAAGCAAAAAGAACTACAATGTAGCTAAAATTCAGCTTGCAAGTGATACAAAAGAGAAATGAGTAGGACCTGTGTGTCTGCGTGTGTGTGTATATATATACATACATACACACACAGTTTAATGAAGTTTATCAGCTTATCACAGCTGCAATCAGCCCTGTGCAATTACTACATTATATTTATTCATTTGATATAAAATATAAGTGTTCATATAATAATTATTCATTCTTATATACAAACCTCCTGCCATAACAGCATATTTGTCGCTTTCATGTACTTCCACACAATTCTGTTTAAACTTTTTACTAGAAATACTAACTGTATTTCTTCCATTAGACTTACTTGTATATTCACCTCTCTTAATTCACTGTCAGTTCGCTTAAACAATATGCATAATGGCTTATCAAGTTTTAGTACTAATATGTGGATTGTTGAATCATAAAATATGACATTCAAATCTGTATTTTTTTATCTTCATCTTTAAATTGAAACTATAAGCCTCATGAGAGTAAAGATCCTTATTCATCCCTGCATTTTCTATGCTTAGATGTTAAAAACAATATTTATTGAATGATTAATTATAAAGATTTCTAATTTTTATATTGTTATGAAGAACCATGAATATCAGACTAAATAGCCTGTGATATTGTGCTACATGTTAGTTAAAAAAACCTAAACAAGAATACTTAAGTATAATTCAAGTTAGATAAATCAGGACACTAAGAAATTTTTTGTGGAAATGAAATTACGTGCTAGCTAAAGATACCATGTTTTTGAATCTGGAGTCTATTTTGAATAGAGAAGTGTTAACCACATCATTTTCCACCTAAGATGTGATGAAAGTAAGACTGTGATATCGGGGTTAGAAAAGGCAAATTTTACTTAGTACTCTTTTAGTTCCTGTAAACAAATCATCTAAATTTTGGGCACTACCCATATACCTGCATAAAAACAAACAAACAAAATAAATAAATACAGACATACAACAAAAAACAACATTCACTATTTTCTTAATCAGAACATTGTCAGTAATATTTTACAGTGAGTCACCTGTCATATTATTGTGTACCATGATTATTGTGATTAATAGATCTTCTTCTCATCAAGGGAAAAGATTCCGTGTGAAGCCGTGAACAGGAAGGAGCAGGTGCAACAGAAGAGACAGGGAGGTTGAAAAATGGATCTTCATGTCTATAAGCACTAAAGGTCAAAACACATTCTTCTGACAATCGTACGCCAAATTATAAATCCAAATAGTATAGTTTAGATATATGATCATTACTTTATACCCTATTCCTTTTTTTGGGGGGGGGGCATACCTATGGTATTCTGAAGTTCCCAGGGCAGGGATCAGACTCATGCCACAGCCGTAACCAGAGCTACAGCAGTGAGGATGATGCCAGATCCTTAACCCAGTGAGCCATCAGGGAACTCCTATACCTCATTTCTTAATTACTAATTTACTAAGTTCAGAAGCAGGCCAATCCTAAAATCTGTATATTTGCTTAGTTATTGTCCCACGTCGCAATTTTAATACAATATCTAATTATGATAAGGATGATTATGAGCTATGTTAATTGACCCCCTTGCTGTACAGTGGGAAAATAAAAAAAAAAATCAAAGTCAAAAAAAAAAAGAGAGAAAATAGCAAGTGCTGGTGAGGATACAGAGAAAAAAAAAAAAAAGATTTGCACCTCAAATGCTACCAGAGATGCAGCAACAAGAATTAAGACAATGACATATCCTTTACTGGTTTTAGCCTTCTGCAAAATTTTGATAGAAGTAACTACTACTTCTACTAGTAACTAGTAGCATCTACTTTGATAGAAGTAACACACGTTATAGATATTTAACAATCTTTTCATGTGTTAAATATGATATCAACTTGCAAAAGTGAAGGGTAAGTCATCCTGCAATGAACGATGTTATTACAAATGTTTCAGTATCACTTAGTTAAAATGTGAATAACTAGGCAAATTTCATGTAGAATGACATTAACTGAGTTTGCTAAAGCATAGAGGTAATGATGCTATGATGTTGCTGGAATAAGTTAATCATTTTTACTCTCTTAAGGGTCACGTGAATTTACTCCATGCTCACCACTGTCTTGCAAAGAGTTACCTGTCCCATAGAGAAACCCGGCTAAAACCATGGCCATTTAAATAAAAATATATGACCACATGGGACATGCCACTGCCGTGCAGTTACACATTTTAACTAGGGTATAGTTGGAACCGAACCTTATCAATCTCTATAACTGTGACACATCAAGGTTGTGTGTAACATGTCCAACTTGCATGGACCTGTCCTAAGCACGGAAAGAGCTACGGATGAGGAAACCAAAGCCTTTATTTATGTCCTGAAACAAGAAATTTAGCAGGAAAAATCATGCATACCCTCAGATACACAGCCCTGATTCACTAGTGAAATTTTAACTTTCTATAGATGGCATGCCAAGAAGGCATGAAAACTGTATGATGGAAAGAGTTGAAAGCTGTGTGGCTCATGTCATCAATACAATAATGTCACGACGTGATCTTCTTTGGTTCCTTGGTCAGACTTAGCAAAAATCTCTCAGTTAAAGAAAAAAAGAAAAGAAAAAAAGAAAGAAGAAGAAGAGCCTGAAAAAAAAGCCCAAAAGAGCTTTTGAAATTCAGCCAAAGCTGACGGACATTACCGTAATACCTGAGAGGCAGCTTCATCACCTTTGCCAAGTGGGTGTGCAGACCACAAGAGCTAACAGCACTTGTGTAGATCAGGGTTCGCGATAGAATGCAGGTGAGTAAGAGCACATGCGTAGAGAAGTGACTTCTGTCTCTCCGTTAATGTTCTCATGCCTCTCAGACACAGAGCCCACATTTCTCCATTTGCAATAGGGGCGAACCTTCCTCGTCTTTGCTTTCACTCTGTTTTTCCTCCTTTAACACCCTCTCTCTCTCTTTTCTTCTTTATATTAGGCTGGGAGACTTGCTAATTTCTAGTACTCTGATAATTTAGTGGTTGTCAGTAGAAGCTTTCACAAGAACAACAAAAAAAAAAACAAAAACAAAACACACACACAAACACCTAGCTTGGACTCAGATGGCATGCATTGAATCCTGGCTCTGCTACTTTGTATAGTGACTATTTTGTGTCTCTGGGCATGACTCCTGGCTTAAAGTCATCATTTCTAAGGCTTTAAACAAGCTATAATAACACATACAAGACGGAGTTTTTGAGTAGACTGCATTTGAACATCTAACTTGAAAATAACTAGCATTATAGGTAGTAAAACAAAAGATGTGTTGATTTCATTTATGTTATTCCTATTGTTTTCCAGCATTTTCTAAGCATTATTGCTATTTCCTGAATTTTTTCTATTTTTACTTCCCCCAAATTCCTTTATGCTCTGTCTTAGATGTTTGTGACAGAAATATGATGCATATATCACAGAAAGTAGGAAGACCAATTCTCAATAGCAATTATGCCCAGATTTCATTTAAAAACCCAAACATAGGGCCTAGCTTAATTGCCAGAAATATCCAGTTCCCACAGCAGAATACTTACAGCTAATTTTTGTTATTCCTTTTCTAAGTTTATCAACTCATGCCGGTATCATCTACAGCAAGTTTGTAAATGTAATTTATACATCCTGCCTATTACAGAAACATTAAAGACAGTGGAGAGGATTTATCCTAGGTCAAAAAGGACTTTAAAGCATCTTGAAAAGTTCTCTGTAAATTGAAAAAGAAGCTATTTTCACGCTTTTTCCATTGCACCTCAGAGGGATGTTTTCTACTAATGTAACCTATTTCAACTTATAAAATCTCAAATTTAAGGCTATGTTACATGATATGAGGGATCATTAAAAATATAATTTCATAAAACATTTAATTGAGATGATTATTACACCCTTATTAAATACAAATACTGTATAATCTTAAAACCTAAGGCATGTAATCAAATAGACACAAATGTTGGATATAAATAGAAATTCTCTCTTGAGCTGTCTGAGTCACCCTGCAGTATGTCTGGCAGAATGGGCAGAGTACTGCAAGCAATAATGAAATTAATAAAATGAGAACTGTGTGCTGAACATTATGTTCTTGGCAGGAATTAAGGTGATGCTATCACACAGGACACCTGCTTCCAGAAATTCAATTGGAATACTCTATTGCATTATTTCCCTGAGAAAAAAAGCAAACGTACATTTTGGATGGTGCATGTTATTTGGCAGCTTGTTAGAGTGGGAGGTGAGCATGGGCAGAGATTTTTGAAGTACTCAGTATACCAACCCATTCTTTGTCCTCTAAGCACATTTTCTTCTTTGGTCCTACAAAAAGTAATCATTTTATGCTACCTTACCTTGAGTCACAGGGCTACAGACAAAATTAATCATCAATCTGATTTTAACTATCAAAATAGATCTTAATCTATAAATCTTAATTTGCCTTATGTCTTACATGACATGCTTGAAAGCAGGAAACTATATGCATCATCAGTGATTAGGCAAAGGTCACTGAAATCCATGATGGTCTTTAAATATCAAAGTCATTTTGATCATTCAAAGATTGTCACCCTCCTAGGACAGACTGACTGTTCATTACAACTGTTCTTTCCAATACGTCATGACCAGAAGGATGTGCTCTTACTCTGGCGTCGCACACGGGATGTATCCATTGAATAGCTGCTAACACCACAACCTAAAGGAAGGTATATATATATTTTGTCTTCATTTCGAAGTTTGAAAAACAATAAATACCATAGTAGTTAAAATGGTCCCCTTTTATATATTCTGATAATGATCTAAATTCATGATCAAAGATAACTGACAACATCCATATAAATGCTATGGAGGCATTCCTTGAATTTCAATTATTTTCATAGATTGCCCTCTTGTGGCCATATCTGATGTTACCAATAACAAAAGGAAACTATTGCATGTTTGCTTTGAAGTTTTAGTAATATCTGAAAATTCACTTTCTAATATTTAATGATTAAATGCCCATTGATATTATTCAATTTGAATTATAAGCAAAACCTTGATTTCTGAAAAATTCAGTATTGGTTTCAATTAAATTATTCAAGAGATATAATCAGTGAGTAAATGAAGCCTTGTTGTGGTTATTTATTACTTTTAAAACATGAACATTCATTGACCCATAAAACTAATATAATGGTTTAACTTCATAAAATGAAGTTTTAGTGGTATCTTTAATATAATTTTTAGGATAAAGAGAAATTTTAGAATGTAATACTAATATCCAAGATAGTATTAGAAAAATACTAATATTGGTATTAGCAATGAATTTATTCTTGTCTATCTAACACCCTTAGTAAAGCACTTTTTTCCTCAAAAGACGGCTTAAGAAATAATACCAATAGAATCAGGCACTCAAGCTGTTAAAAGTTTATGATCCTGAACTAATGATTTAAGCTTTCTCAGCCTGTTTCCTCATTTGTCAAGTGAGAAGTCTGAACTCTGTGATCTTGACTTGCATCTATTTTAGAAGCATCTACATCCCATCACCAAGAACTAACTAGCAAGCCACAGCTCTGTTCTTGTTTTTCACTCATTCCCCTTGATTTCTAGAATGCAAGTCAAAATATATGTTGATTTTTCGCTTTTTGAAGTGGTTGCCTCCTGATCACATTTTCAGGCTTCAGAGATAGTTCTTTTCAGAGCAAAGAGATTCAAAGACATATAATGTTTACAGTCTCCTGTTGTTTTCAAGGCTACAATAGCAAGGCATGGCCCAGGGCCAACAGAATGGAGGGAAGGGACCGCAGGCAGAGAGAGGCCAAGCAGGCTCCCCTGCGTAAACTCAATTAGTTGAACTTTCTACCTCTTTCAGAAGGGATATATGCCAAGAAGAAAGGTAAAACAACCTCAGTGAGTAACATCACAATAAGAAATGGACATAAGTCAGATCATATAAGCTTTGTAAATGTTTACACATCATAGATCTCAAGAGAGGTATATATAAGTACAAATATGTGATTTGACAATTTATCAATTACATCAATATAATTTGTATTCATTGAATGAGCTTTGACAGCATGATTTAGACAGCAACGTAAAAACCTATGTATCACTAAAAAAATTTTTTTAGAGGAAAACCCTTTAAGAGTAAAAAAACTGATTGATCTCTAGTACATTAAAAAAACCTAGAAGAGAACATAGGCAGAATAATCTTTGATGTAAATTTTGCAATAGTTTTTTTGGATCTGTCTCTTAAAGCAAAAGAAATAAAAGCAATAATAAACAAATAGGACCTAATATAAATTTAAAACTTTTGCATAGCAAAGGAAACCACAACAATACAAAAAGATAATCTACTGAATGGGAGAAAAGATTGGCAGATAATATGACCATAATGGGTTAATATCCAAAATATATAAATATCTCACACTGTTAAACATCAAAACAGATACAGAAGCAACCTAACCCATCAGCAGATAAATGGATAAGAAGGTGTGCGTGTGTGTGTGTGCACACAATAGAATATTATGCAGCAATTAAAAGAGTGAAATTCTGCCCCCCGCCTTGAGAGGTTTAATACAGAGTTTATTTCTTAGCAATGTTACATGTCCAAGAATGTGTCAGCAGAGGGTTCTTCTCAGGGGTCCACTCAGGGACTCAGGTTGATGGAGGCTCTTTTTTTTTTTTTTTTTTAAATTGGATTTTAGCTGACTTTTACAACAGCTTGGATAAACCTAGAGAGTATTATACTTGGTGAAATAAGTATTATGCTTAGTGATAGCATAGCTACTATGCTATCACTTATATGTGGAATCTAAAAAATACAACAAAATAGTGAATATAACCAAAAAGAGACAGATTCACAGATATAGAGAATAAACTAGTGGTTATCAGTGGGGGGAGAGGTTGGGAAGAAGGGGCAAGACAGGGGTAGGGGATTAAGAAATACAAACTCTTACGCATAAAATAAACAAGCAACAAGGATATATTGTATGCCGCAGAGAAATATAGCCATTATTTTGTAATAGCTTTAAGTGAAGTATCATCTATAAAAACAGTGAATCACTACAATTTATATCTGAAACTAATATAGTATTGTAAATCAACCATACTTCAATTTAAAAACTCTAAATAATGCATTCGTTCAATAAATCAATGAGTAGCCTTTTTGACAGCTGGAAACTCTTCTAATTATTTTTTGTTTGTTTGTTTTTTGGGGGTGGAGGGTTTGCTTGGACCTTGTATCTTAAAACCTCTTCTATCCCCCCTGTATGGTCTTCACTCTGTCTTTTCTCCCATACAGTCAGGGTTCTAATTATCTTAAGCAGAAAAAAAAAATGTATGGAAATGGTACTTGATAGCTTGTAGAACCACCATAAAAACCAACAAACCAAACAAATAAAAACAAAGCATCTGGCTGAGAAAACCCAAAGAATGACCAGAGGCCTGAGAGTAACAGGAACCACATGAAACATTAAACTTCCAACCCAACTCCCATCAAATGAAAACACTGACGTCACAAAACACTGACTGCCACTGACATTAAAGCTTCTACTGGGCTACAGCTATCTCCACTAGGATCTAGCTCACCGTCACTCCTAGGAAATAAATATTGCTGCTTCTGGTCAGCCACCAAGAAGTCTTGTGGGAAGCAAAATAATGGCTCCCCAATGATGTCACATCCTAATCTCTGAAATTTGTGATTATGTTGCTTTTCATGGCAAAATGACTTTGCGAGCGCAATTAACCTAGGAATCTTTAGATGGAAGGCTCATCCTGGATCACTCAGTAGCCCCACATGTAGTCATCACAGTCCTTCAAAGAGGGAGGCAGCGTGCAAGGGTGAGAAAGTGGTTTGAACATGATACATTGCTGGCTTGGAGATGAAGGAAGAGACCATGAGCCAAGGAACATACATGGATTCTAGAAGCTGGAAACGATGAGGAAGAGGTTCTCAGAGCCTCTAGAAAGAATGGTCTGGTTAATACCTTGATTTTAGCTCAGTAAAATCAGTTTTAAACTTCTGACGTCTAGAAAAGACAATAAATTTGTGTTATTTTCACCTATTAACTTTGCAGGAATTATTGCAGCAGTAGGAAGAAACAAATGCAATTCCCCAAAGCAGATGCTTTTTTGATCTATACCTCTCAATTCCAATCCTGCTTGGATACATCAGACTTGTCAGGTTCAGATAACGCAGCTACTGTCCAACCACACAAGAGTCTAAAAGGCCAATATTTTTGTGACTTCTAAGGGCTCATGGCTTCACTTTCCCCTGAGACATACAGTGAGACAAGCATCAAAAACAAAAATAAGCAAGTGGGACAACATCAAACTGAAAGCTTCTATACAGCAAGTGAAACAGCTAACAAAATGAAGAGGAGACCTATGGAATGGGAAACATATTTGCAAGTGACCTATCTGATAATAGGTTAATATCCAAAACATATAAGAAACTCTTACAACTTAATAGCAAAAAATCCAAACAACCTAATTTAAAAAGTGGACAAATGACTTGAATAGACATGTTTTCAAAGGAGATATTCAAATGGCCAACAGGTATGTGAAAAGGTACCTCCCATCACTAATCATCAGGGAAATGCAAGACAAAATCACAAGATATCAACTCACACCTGTTAGTATGACTGTTACTAAGAAGACAAGAAACAATTACTGGTGAGAAAGTGGAGAAAAGGGAAGCCTTGTGAACTGCTGGTGGGAATGGAAATTGGGGGCATTACTATGGTGAAAAGCACGGAAATGCCTTAAAAATAAAAAAAAAAAGAACGTACAATTCAGCAATTCTACTTCTGGGTATATATCTGACAGAAATGAAGGCACTATCTCAAAAAGATTATCTGCATCCCCAGTGTTCACTGAGCGTATTCACAACAGTCAAGACATAGAAACCACCTAAGGGTTCAATGGCAGATTCTCAGGTACAGGGAAGCCCAAAGAAAGGGCAAGAATATTCTATTATCATATTTAAATATTGCTATTATTATTTAGACTCTGGCATCATCAAATTGCTTTTGGAAGCCCAGTGTTCTAGACCTGACAACCTTCTGATCAATCATCTCTATTCTTTTCTAAGATACCATCTTCACTAGCTGAAAGCAAAATCATAAAACTTCAAAAACTAATCCTTCTATTTTAGCCATCAGAGAAAAAACAAATTCCTACTGTAGCTAAAACTACAGGGATTTCAGACATATGACATGGAAAAATTAATATTGTCTACATGATTGCACCATGCTTTTGAAAAAATCACGCTGCCAGGCTCTATGACATTCTGATATAAACATTGCTATGTAAAGGCTGTAAAAAATTTTAAACCTGATTCATATGATTAGATGTTGATTTCAATGCCACTGGCAATACTTACAAATTTTTAGTTTTTGCATTGAATATAAAATTTAGATTATATAATTGAATTTGTCAGTGTCATCTCGTGAAAAATAAAAACATGCTGACTTAAGGGTCAGGATAAATTCTAGACCTTATATTTACAATACCATTTTTACTGAATGAATGGCCTTGTGAAAATGATTCTTTCCTAGTGTAGTTACTTTGGCTAATGTCACCTGACCAGAGGTCTGATGGTAAAATGATGGGAAAACAAATGACAGTCTTGTACGAAATCATAAAATTGTTACATAAAAATACAGAAGCAAAAGGCAAAATTCGAAATTAAGTTTTTCATTCCTTGTCAACATTTTTTTTTCTGGTGATAAATATAGGAGATCTACATCATGAATAGTTGAATTTTAATTTGGAAGATGTAATCTCAGCCAAGTTACAATATAATAACCACAATGTCTACTCTTCTGTTGATGCTTCTGTAAACACTTTCATCCCAAAACTACATCACGATGGTTCCTCAACATTCAGTGTAAAATTGTGTTCCACGGCAAAGACTTCACCCCGACAGACCTGCTCTCCAGTTCTGGCTCTGACCTGCTCTGATTTCTGAACAACCCTCTTCCCATGTAAAGAAAAGTGGTAGGAATCATGATTAGTTACACAACTTAGTGACATGACACAGTGACTCAGTGATTGGGTATATTACAGGTACAGGATAACCACTGAATACATGTTAGTCAACTATAAATACTGAGACTATAACTCAGGATGAGTCAAACACACATGGAGTGAACAATAGTTCTGTCCATTATCAGGGACACACTATGTTCATTTAGTCCATATGTTTCCAATGTGTGAACCATTAAAATGTACAAACAGTAGCTAGTTTAAAATACATATATATTTTTCCTCTTAGAAATATATTTTAGGAGTTCCCACTGTGGCTCAGCACGAATGAACCTGACTAGTACCCACAAGGATGTGGGTTCAATCCTTGTCCTTGCTCAGTGGGTTGAGGGTCTGCTGTGAGCTGTGGTGCGGGCTGCAGACACGGCTCAGGTCCCTTATTGCTGTGTCTACAGTGTAGGCCAGCAGCTGCTGCTCCAATTTGACTCCTAGCCTGGGACATTCCAAGTGCCACACACGTGGCCCTAAAAAGCACAGGTGTCGTTATGTAACTTACTCCACGCTCCACCGTGTGATAAGCACATTATTGTCACTGATGCGACACTGTCCTTATTCACATACATGAATAGCATTCTTAGAGTCATCTTTTTTACATGTGTTTTCACATGGTGCTAAAGCAGACTTCTGACCAAAATACAACTCTTGGAAGTATGGATTAACAGACAATATAGAAACTATTTACTAAACCCGATACTGGAGTTATGTGCTAGGGACTGGGTTAGGTAAAGGAGACCTGGTGATACATTTCTTCTCGCTGCCACCTCTCCGTTTCTGACAACCTTGTGGAGAAGAAGCTATGCAAATAGTTCTGATAGAAAGTGATACAAAGCGACCTAGGAATTCAGCTAAGAGAACTAGTGCTGTAGTTTTGGTTAGGTTAGGGTGGCCTTTTTTCCTTTTTCTTTGTTTTGTCTTTTTTTTTATCTGCAGGACAGCAAGAAAATACCTACAGAGAGTTCCCCAAGGAGGTAAGTTTTAAATTGATTCTTAAAAGCTAAAAAGAAGCTCTCCAACAGAGATAAGGATGACATAGGCATAGAAATATAGGATTCCAGGCAGGAGGTTTTTTATAATTAAAGGAGAGAAATCTTAATAAACTAAAGATCATATATTTATACATATGAACACTGTATAAATACAAAAAGATAATGTAAGTAAATGGAAACTATTAAACAAGATAGGAAAGTATAAATTTAGCCATAATCCCTTATTAGGATGCTAAGATAATTTTATTTTTGTTTCGCTGGATTGCGTGCTGGGGAGGGTAGCAGAGGGATTGTTTCTATTTTTATTACGATTGCAGGAAAATATATGCCCCAAGTGTGAGAACCAGGTACTTAAAACTCTGCTGAACTCTTTGGCAAAGCTTGGAAGTAAAAAGTCTATTTATAAGTCCTTTCTGTCTTAGCTGGACTTCGCTTTGAAATGGCTTGGAATATAAGTAACATGTTACTTCCTCCCTGCTCCGCCCCACCCTCCCAGAAAAGCAGTCTTTGTGCCCTGCTACACCAAGTATGAATGCAAATAAAAATTGGAGCTCCTTTCCTTTCTAGAAATGTCTGTAATCTTTTCAACAGTGAGTTCTGTTCTCACGAGCTGCCCTACATAAATTGTTGGTTTGAAGGCTGGCATCCTTTTGATGCTTGCCATATGAATTTTACAGCTAAGAGTTTAAAATTGTGGATAATTCTTTCCTTCAAATGTCCCTGCTGCAACTATCTAATCCAAATTTTTCATAGTCAGAATGATTTCTATAAGCTTACTTCATGAAATGAAAACATGTTTAAGCTTTTCATTTTGTATTCTTGGAGCAAAGGCCATATAGCTGTTCCTCATGTGACTTGATGAAGCAGTCCAGTCCAGTGGTAACTTTGCTGTTCCCCAGAGCAAGGAAGGCTGTTAATAACTTTCTGAAATTGAGTCAATTTCAGGTCTTACACATTAATTCTCCACGGCTGAAACAAGTTCCTTCCCCCAGAGGATCTCGCATTGCCCTCTTGTGGAGAAAAGTGGAATCTTTTTCCTTTAAGGAACATAACACAATTTTCATAGACATTACCTGCCATCATAATTAGTTTTGAGAACATGAGACAATGTAATAAGCTGTATACCAACCATCAACCACAAATATGAAAGCTCAAGAGGAGAAGGAAAGTCTATATTTATGCCCTTTCCATGTTTTTTTTCTTTCTTCCCAATGTTCTGAGTTTCCTTCTTTATCACTTCCTTTCTGCTCAGACTTTCTTTCAGAGTAGGTCTAAGGGTGTCAGATTCTCCTACTTTGGTCTCATCTGAGAATGTCTCGATTATCCTCTGCATTTTTAAGGGATATTTTCACTGGACATAAGATTTTCTATTGACAGCTCTTTTTTCTTTCCTACACCACTTTCTTCCAACATCTAAGGGTTTCAATGAAATTCCACTGTCATTTCAATTGGTTTTCTCCTGTAGATATGTCATTTCTCTGATTGCTTTCAAGACATTTTTTCTTTGTGTTTTCAGGAAATTGGATAGAATGGAAATGAGAAATTTCAGCTATAATTTCTTAGATTTTTCAACCCACCCTCTTTCTACTTCCTTTTTTTGGACTGCTTTGACATGAATGATAGAGATTTGGTTTCAGTTCCATAGGTGTGGGAAAATATTTATTTTGTTTTTGTTTATTTAATCTTTTTTTAATTTCAGATTAGGTGATATCTACTTTTTTTTTTTAATCTCCAGATTCAGTGATTCTTTGCTCTGCCTTCTCCATTCTGCTGTTGAGTCCAGCCATTTTTTAAATCTTTGTTACTGTATATTTGAGCTCTAAAATTTCCATTTGGTTCCATTTATATTTTCCATTACTTTGCTGACACTTTATATTTCTATTTCTTTGCTGAGATATTATTTTGTCTTCTGTCTTTTGTCTTTTTAGGACCCACGGCATATGGAGGTTCCCAAGCTAGCGTTCGAATCGGAGCTGTGGCTGGTGGCCTATGCCACAGACACAGCAACATAGGATCCGAGCTGTGTCTTCGACTTACATCACAGCTCACAGCAACGCCAGATCCTTAACCCACTGAGTGAGGCCAGGGATGGAACACACATCCTCATGGATACGAGTAGGGCTTGTTAACCACTGAGCCATGACAGGAACTCTGTGACTTTTTTGTTTCAAGCATGTTTACTGTTGTTCATTGAAGTATTATATATAATACACTTAAAAATATATATTTTCCTTTATACACCTGCATCTGTGGCATATGTAAGTTCCTGGGCTTGGGGTCAAATCAGAGCTGCAGCTGCAGGCTTTTGCTACAGCCATGGCAGTACTGAATCCAAACCGCATCTGCAATCCACACCACGGCTTGTGGCAATGCTGAATCCTTAACCCAGTGAGAGAGGCCAGGATCAAACCTGCATCCTCATAGAGACAACTTTGGGTGCTTAACAGGAGGCACAACAGGAACTCCCAAATGAACCATTTAATGATGGTTGCTTTAAAATCTTTACAGATAATTCTGTCAGTTGTACCATCTCAGGATTGCTGTCTATTGACTGTCATTTTCCATTGGGTTTGAGCTCTCTGGTTCTTGACATGCTAGTAATTTCCTATTGAAACCTGGACATTCGGGGTATTATTTTACAAATCCTGTATCCTATTTAAATTGTGTTTTAGCAAGCCTCCATTGACTACTCCAGTGAGTGAAGTGGTTGCTGCCTCAGTACTTCCAGGTAGTGGCGTAAGTCTAGGTTCTCTTCCTATTCCTATCGCCATTCTTAATGTCTTGAAAAATAGCAAGAAATTCATTCCACAACCTACTTTTTTAGGTGCTTCAGTCTCCTCACCTCCATGAGTTTGTCTCCAAAACCCATGATCACATGGCAATGCTTGATCTGGTAACCACATGATCTTCTAAAGCCCAGCTTTAGGAAACTGACTATCATCTCCTGTGCTCCAACTCCATTCCTCTCCTATTCCACTGCAGCTATACTGTGATCACACTCACATGTCACAGGGCCACTTAGCATAGAAGTTAGGGAATAATTTGAGGTCTGAGCTGTGTTTAAGCAATCTAACGAGGAGGCTGTTACAGGGGACCAGTTGAGAGACAGCAGTGATTGGGACCAGGGTGGTCTAACAGTGAAAAGAAAAGGGAATGCTTGGGTTGTAGATGTATTTTGAAGATTTAATTGATGCAAATTGGAGATTACATTTACCGAAGCTGGCGACGAAAGAGTAGCTCAGGAAAGAGAAAGATTCAATAATGATATTCAAGTGTTGAACTGGAGCATGTAACTTGGTAGTAGAACCATTTACTGAAATACAAAATACAGGAGAAAAAAAAATGAGGAAAATACTGGATTTGTACTTAAGCTCTTTATGTGACATCCAAGTTATAAAGCGGATCTTGAACTCAGGAAAAACATAAGTTTAATTAGTAATACATAGCATATGTGAAGAGATAAATTTATGTTTATAGTGATAGATAATTTTTATAGCTATACTTAGAGTCAAAAGTTTGGATGATTTTATGGGGAGAGCTAAGTAGCGAGCTGGGGATGGATCTTGGAGCAATGCTTGTCTAACTGATTTCATCCAGATATTGTCTAGGCAGGATGCTAATCGTTTTATTTATCTGGAGTCTCTGTGCAAGGATTTCTTAAAACTCCATCCTTAATACAGTAAGGTGAAAATCGCAATTCCAGTTTTTCTTTTTTTTGTCTTACATTTTCTTGCCCACTTCAATATATTTTGGAGCCTCCTTCCCATATTTCTTCTCCCGTTTCCTGTGGCTTTTTTCTCCTTTGAAGGAAGGACATGTTAGCAAGGGAATTGTCAAAGCCCTTAGTGTATAAAACAGGAAAGCCAACAATCTTGTTCATCACTCAGTATCTGTCTCATGAGGAAACAAAATAAAACTACAAAAGAAATAACAACTACCAGATGAGTCGTGTAGGAGTAGGTTTGACTGGTATCAATTTTTTCCCATTTTTTTCTCCTAAAACATGTTTCTCTGGATCAAATTTCTAAATACCACCTGCACAAAAAACAGCATTCAGCACATCTCTGACAAAACAAAATAAAAACTACAATAAAATGTTCACTCCTGAGTCTTGAAATATCCCCAACGTATCAACATACTGCCTACAGCCTAGAAAAAGAAAATACAACCACCTACATCCCCTCCCACGTCAAGCATGACTCAAACACACAATTTTCCCTGAACCACACTTACCAAGAATGTGCATTCAGTCAAAAAACTTAGTTTTCCCAAAGTCAGCAATAAAACACATTATGCAGTCACAACAGATTTTACAAGTGCTAGAAAGTATTTTTGAATTTAGACTAAGAAAGTTAAAGGAAGTATGTTTCAAAGTGATAAATGTGTTCTTAATTGATCAACAAGAATCTCTTTCACTGAATATATGCTCAGTAAACATCTATTCAATAGGACTGAAAATGACACAGTATTTCACTAAAGAGTTCACACTTGTAATAAGCTATAATGGAAAAGAATCGGAAACAAACATACACATATATCTGTATCTGCATCACGTTGGTGTACACCAGAAAGTAACACAATGTTGTAAATCAACTGTACTTCAATAAAAACAGAGTCACACTAAGATTGTGATACGTAAAACTGTTCATAATCTAGACGACGGCTCCACCCTGTGCTGAACCATTAATGAAATGAATATGAGGTTGTTTTTGCAAGAACCAGATGATTCCATGGTCTCCAGGACCAACCACAATTAGCTATTACCATATGTACCTGGTAGTGCTAATTTCACACTCAGCTACCAGGAATAACTACTTGTTTGTCTGATTGTTTTTTGGCTGTGGCTGGAGCATGTAGAAGTTCTCAGGCCAACTATTGAACCTGTGTCATGGCAGTAACCCCAACTGGTGCAGGGATAACACCAGATCCTTAATCCACTGGGTCGCAAGGGAACTCCTCATCTTTTTTTAAATATTTGAGTTTTAATTTGAAGAGAAGCTTAGCTATGATAATCTTCAAATATGAACATGATTATGTGTATAAATATGCAGCTTAGAATGTTTCAATATAATGTTTATGCAATATGAAAGATTATTATAAAATTTTGGAATCTTATATTATGAACCTTGGGTCATCTCTTTTATTAAATTAAAATATTTGGGGGGTTATTATTATTCACCTCCACCATGCTTCAGGCTGAGATCATTAAGCATAGAAAGCTGGGGATGTATGAAATAAGTCTTTACAGAGGAATAGACTTCTAACAGTTGGTGACGATGCCAATGATAAGCAACATGATGAGCCAAGTGCCAGAAAAGCAAACGACAATAAGAAATGCCATCGTATCCTACGTATTTGCTCAAACTTGCTGAAGTAATCATAATCTAAACTTCTAAATTCCTCTATATTTAGTTTTGGCTGCTGCTCTTTTTCTTGTACAGATTTTTGCTCCAAATTTCCTTCATTCCCCAGGTTTCAACTGTCATCTCTATCTGGGCATTTCTATCATGATTTCTATCTCAAATTCTGGTTTCAAGTTTTCAGTGCCCCAGTAACTATTTCTACTGGCAGTGCAATCAAACTTTGTCCAAAACAGACTTACTTGAAAATGAATTTTATGTTTTGTATATATTTTTGCTGTTAATCAGGATACTATTCATAATACTACTAAGAAAATATCAATTCTACCAATAACATACTGATGACATTTCCAAGCCTTTACTGTATCAAGCACATAGCTTGATATAACTATATCAAGTTATGCATTTTACTTCCATAATTTCATTTAATACAACCAATCACCTAATGAGGTAGCTATTATCACTTCCAGTATTTTGCAAATAAACAAATGAGAACTCACAGAAAATAAACAGCATGTCTAAGGTCAGTTTTGTTGTTGTTGTTGTGTTTCGTTTTTGCTTTTTAGGGCTGCACTTGGAGATTCCCAGGCTAGGGGTCCAATGAGAGCTACAGCTGCCAGCCTACGCTGCAGCCCTAGCAATGCAAGATACGAGCTGGGTCTGCGACCTACACCGCAGCCCACGGCAACACCAGATCCTTAACCCACTGAGTGAGGCCAAGGATTGAACCCTCAACCTCATGGTTCCTAGTTGGATTCATTTCCACTGTGCTGGGACAGGAAGTCCTAAGGTCAGTTTTTAGGGAAGGGAACTGGTGATAAAATTGAATGAATTTTTAATCCAGGTCAACTTTACTGTAAATCATTAACCATGTAAACTAGGCTGCTTTTCATTAACTAAGTCCCTTAGGTCAAATGATTTAACTTGACTTTTCACTCTTCTTCAACTATTTCTCTGATTACAGGTCCCATTGATTATTGCCTCACAGTATGTAGTTCAATACTGTGAAATATGTTTATGCATTTGGTCATTCATACGGCCAAAATATTTTTCTCCTACACATTTGGTCTTTGTGTGCTCCTAGATCACAGCTCCCAAAACCCTTGTCATTCCCTAAGTAGGAGAACAATAAATGTGTCTTTTGTTATGTTAACAAGAAGGCTTTTGGATAGCTCCTAAGAAACAGGGCTAGTTGCCAGTGGATGCAACCAGGTAATTGGAGGTTTTGAACTTTCAATTCCATCACTGACATCAGGGATTTTGTGAGAGGCTGGAGATAGAGTCTGGTCACCAATAGCAATGAGTTAATCAATCAGGACTATGTAGTAAAGCCTATATGAAAAGTCCAGATGACACAGTTTGGAGAGCTTCCCAGCTGGTAAACACGTGGAGACTCAAGAAGAATGGTGAACCCGCAGAGGGCATGGAGTCTCTGCACCCTTCTTTCCTTTCCTCGTTTTATGCATCTCTTCTGTGTGGTTGTTCCTGAGTCAGAGCTCTTTATGATAAATGGTAATCTAGTGAGTAAATGGGTTTGCTGAGCCACTCTCACAAATTAACCAAACTCAAAGAGGGGCTTGTTGGGACCTCCAATATGTAGCGATTGGTCAGAAGCACAGGTAACAATGGCTTGGGCTTACAAACGACTTGTGTCTGAATGTGTATGTGGGTATATGTGTGTGAGTGGGGGTGTGTGTGTGTATATGTGTGTGTCATGTGGAGGAGGTCTTTTTTTTTTTTTCTTTTTTTTTTTTTTGGTCTCTTTCTAGGGCCACACCTGCAGTATGTGGAAGTTCCCAGTCTACAGGTCAAATTGGAGCTGTAGCTGCCAGCCTCCACCACAGCCACAGCAACACCAGATCTGAGTCTTATCTGCAGCCTACACCACAGCTCATGGCAACGCTGGATCCTTAACCCACCGAGCAAGGCCAGGGACTGAACCCACATCCTCATGGATTCTAGTCAGGTTCATTACTGCTGAGCCACAAAGGGTACTCCAGGTATGGAGGAAATCTTATGGGACTGAGCCCTCAACTTGTGGAATCTGATAGTGTTTCTGGGTAGATAGTGTCATAACTGAGTTAAATTCGCAGAATGCCTCCCACCCCCACCCCTGGACACACATATACAATCACACATTGGGATTTGGTCCAGGACTGGAATGTAATTACTGAGGACCACAGAATGCTCCAGAAATGAGGCTGCATGAGTTCTGAATCAAAGTCTCACGAGGCTTCTCATGCTTGCTGTCCATCATGAGACCTCTGTCACGTCTGCCTACTGAACACACATGGCCCAGCATGTTGCATGATGAGACCGTGCAAGATATGCCATTCCAAGTGCACCATCTAAAACCAGCCAGATCCCTTGACCTGACACCAAACCACAGTCATGTGAATAACCTATCCAAGCTCACCTGAGCAGAGACCACATCAGCAGAACTGCCCTATACAGCTCACCACAAATTGCCACCCCATAAAATCATGGGCTAAATAGTTGATGTTTTAAACCATTAAATGTCAGATGTTTTGTTATGCATTAAATGTAAGCTTATTCCTTTATGAAAACTCTGTTCTAGTCAAACTGGCCTACTTACCACCCTCCCCTTTTAATACTTGCATAATGTATTTCATATTTTCATAACATTTTCTTGTAATAATGTCTTATTGATTAAATTCATTGATATATTTTACCTTCTGATAGGACATTATTGCAATTAGCCTATACTTGTTATTTCAAATATTGGAAATAATTTATATAAATATATATATGCATATATATATATACACATATACATATAATTGCAAATCTTATTATAAGACTAACATGAAAATTGCTTATATAACTAAGAGTTAAAGAGATATAGCAAAAAGCAGGTAGAAAAATAGATTAGCTGTAGAATTATGTAGAATTCATATAGATTATTTTATCTTTCTGGCCTTAGTTTTTACATCTGTTCAATACTATAACCCTCTCATCCTTCCATTTGCTACAAAACTTTCCTAGGGATCTGATAAGGAAAATGCTAACAAAAAATGCAAACATGTTTAGGTCCTTTTATGTGGCTATACTGCTTTATATTCACTTATTCATTTGATTATTACAATGTACCTATCAAATTATTTAAAATGACATTATAAAAATACAATATACTATCATTCAACATGCTATTCGCATTAGCTAAATAAAGGAATTATGATTTGAAATGTATTTAAATAATCTATTGTCACATGTCATCTCTTTGAAGGATGGGTTTCTAATAAATATAGCATAGAAAAGACATCAGGCTAAAAGCTGAAAGAAGAACATCAAAGAACTTTGAACCACTAAAGTATCTTCACAGACTCCTAATCTAAAGCTACTATGAATTACTCTGTATGATGATGTCTGAAATGAAGCAAAGTCCAATAAATCTGTGATTACTAGTTCTTTGGAGTCATATTTTTATTATACATAATTATGAATGAAAGTAGCTACATGTAAAATATTTATTTAAATTACAATTGGATATAAGAATAGAGAATAAATATTGCCAGGAGTTTCCATTCTGGTTCAGTGGTAATGAACCTGAATAGGATCCATGAGGATGTGGGTTTGATCCCTGGCCCTGTTCAATGGGTTAAAAGATCTGGCATTACTGTGAGCTGTAGTGTAGGTCTCGGATGCAGCTCAGATCCTGCCTTGTTGTGACCATGGCATAGGCTGGCAACGGCAGCTCCGATTCAACCCCTAGTCTGCGAAGTTCCAAATGCTGAGGGTGTGGCCCTAAATATATATATATATCTACCGCCCAGTAATCTGGTGGGTCTGATTATCTGAGTTGAGGCTCTTAGAAAAAAAGATAAGGGCATTCAGGCTGGAGGATGTGATGGTGAGATGGCTCCTTATCAGAATGAATAACTACACTGGGACTCACTTGAATACAGGTTATCAGAAGACTCAAGTTGTGGTAACTGATACTTTGTAATTTGCTGTTGTATATGAAGACAAAAAGGTACATTTACAAATTATGTTTATCACTTACAGAAAGAGGAGCAAAGAACAGAATCATGATGCATAAAGATTCTAACAAACTGGAAGAATGAAAGCCAGTTTGCTTAAACTCATTAAAAACAACTGCCCAATTCAAATATGTTAGGACAGGGTGGGGAAAACCCAGCTTAATAAAATCCTGTGTTTAAACAATAAACCATTCCAAAAAGCCAGAATGGATTTTATTCTTCTGCAATTTCAACAGAGACGAGTAATATATCGAAAAGTAGTAAGGTAACTTAGAATCCCAAGGCACGAGTAGTAGTTGATTTTGCAAGATGATGAAACCTGTGTTCTTTTCATATTTGGGAGGAGGGCTACTTTCCAGCTCTGGAATCCCCATTCTAAGAGGGAATGTCACCAAACTTTGACTTCAACCTCTGAAGTAAGTAGCGATGAAATAAATGTCAAATGTGGGAACTTTAAAGAAACAGCAATAATTTAATCCGTAACAATGCAAATGTTTTCGAGTTAAGTTTCATAAAATACTAAATGCATTATTTATCTGCTGTAAAAAAGTAAAGATAATGTACCATAGAATGATTCTGGAAAAATGATTTTAGGTAGACAATCGTGCATTGTATGTTACGCATTGCTTTACTATGATAACAAAATTCACTTTTGTTAAATAATTTATACCCCAGTACAGGTCAATGTAGTATTGTTGTATCTAAAGTCTGGGAATTAATCAAAGACCAGTCAGACAAACGGGAAGGATGTTTTCATGACTATACCCCACCTTCCACTGGTTATCCAGAAGTTGTGGACACACTCACCTCACGCCCCCCATTTCAGCTCCTGATTTTTAAAGTAACTTCTGAGAGTGAGGTCATCTCTACAGTTCTCTATAATACTATTTATTATCTTATGCTAAAAATTAGTTCTAAAAGTTGTTCATATCAAAGGAATCATTAGCGATTATAATTGTACAGATGATTTTTATTGATTCATTACATACAAAAAATTGATGTAGGATTGCATAATAAAATTTTTCTAATTTTACCTTTCCATCTTTTAATCTTCCTTAGGAAAAAGGATGATGTTTTATTCCCATGCTAATGATTTAGTGTAGTGCAAATTATAAGCACTGTATTTTAAAAAAGTTTATTATTCTTTCAATATTCCTGACTTCCACTTCAAATAAGCATATATTCCCACAAGGTGGTGCTCTTTATTTTAAAATTGCAACAGAAAGCAGTTTTGTTCTATATTTGCAGAGTGCTCAAAGACATGACACAAGCTTCAGCATATTGTAAATGCTCAGATGAGCCGTGAAAATGTATTTGTAATTCAGACTTGTTTTTATTGATCATTTATTGGATTAAAGTCAGATTTGTACTTTAAAAATGTTAAGTGTACAAATAAGTGCTTACAGCAGTTTAACTACTGAAAATTAGAGGTTTCAAAAATTAAGAGTTAAGTTATGAATTGGAAAATGCATTCTACTCATAAGCAAAATCAAGGAGGGAACTATAGTAAGAAAGCACGTTTATCTGGTGCTGAAGTTCTTCTCTGGAAACAGAGGGAAGCTAGAATATAGCACAGAAACACGACCTAGAATATCTTTATTATTAAGCTAAGTACAAAAGAGCCACATATTAAACACATATTTTATGAATTAGATAGAATCCAGCTATTGGAGAAAGAGAGAGGAAAGCAAACAGACAGGAAGAAAGAAGTAGGTAGAAAAATAAAGGAGGGAAGAACTAAAATGAAGAAGTTTAATAATGATAGTGATTTTATCTACCATTTCTTTCAAAAATTTCATTTCCTGAGTATGAGGTACAAAGTCTGTATCTGCTATTTCTTCAGCGCCCTAAGTTCTCTCGAACCTCTCAGAGTGTTACGTCCAACCTTCCTCAGGCCCATGACAGTGTTCAAATTTTTATATTATTTGTTCACGTCACTCATCAGTACAAGCCAGGGTTTATTTAATAACCAACCAAAAGAATAACAACAGATCACAATAGTGAATAAAAACTAATTGGGTGAGAAATTCTACTTCCACTTGGGATAATAGAAAGGGTTAAGAGAACATTGCTCCCATGCTAACAATGAAAAAAAAAAAAACAAAAATCATATTCTTTTTCTTCAACAGTCAGAAAGAGGAGGATGCAAGGCACCCAGATGAACCAGTTCCCAAAGTTGACAAGCTCCTGTGAGGAAAGACAGGATACTCAAACTGTTTAATTATCAGCAGAATATGGGAGGTAAGTGAAAGCAATCATAAAAGTAGGTGAGCAGAAATAAATTCATATTGTGACAGGTTTTAAAGGCCTCAGGGGGCCTGTCGTGAGAGATCAGAATTCCTGGGAGCCCCATGTCCAAGGGTAGTCTGCATCAGCTCCACCACCAGCCCTTTTATATTATGGGCTTAGCTGCTGCTTCTGGAGAGCATAAACAGAGGAAAAAGATGTTTGCCAGTGAGGAAAGGGCAAGAGCCCTTATAGCATCTAACATCTTGTCCTGCTTTGTGAAGAAAAGTCATCTGTCTGCAAGAGAGAGGAAAGAAATCTTGCCGTAAGTCCCAGGCAAATGTTGGCTGCCAGTAGGGAGGGTACGGAAAATCCTCTCACTCCTTGCTCCTGGGACAAGGTCAGCTGCCTCTGGGAGTAGAATAGAAATCCACCTCCTCTAATCATCATGTCCAGTAGGAAGAAAAAAAAAATCTGCCACCTGTAGAGGAGGAAGGAACCTCCCCAATTCCGGGACTTTGCAGTGATGCAAAAAAGAGGTCTGTGGCCATGGTGGAAGGGCAAGCAACTAACCCGCAGAAACAGCGATTCAAGACAGAAGTCAGGTGCTGTGAAGGTTTTTGGAAAACTCTAGACCCACTTGGGAAGGGGCAAGAAAGTGGCAGGAGCACTCAGTCCCGAGGCTTGATGCCCAAAGCCAGCTTAACACCGAGGCTGGAGGAACAGAACTAGTAGAACTGTGATTTTGACTCCCCCTAACAACAGGAACAAGAAAAGAATGGCTGGCCTTACTATTTCCTTTCAACATTTTTTTGTGAAGACAAAACTAGATAAAGTCTATTTTCACACAGTATGACCATCTACAGAGAAAACGACTAGATTTTGTAATCAGGAATGACTGATAAGGGGAAGTACAAGGCATACACTAAGATCTGTCTGCAATATTCCTTAAGTAAGTGTTTTTCTTTAACTTCAAGTGGAAGGTTGGAGATCAAAAGTGACTTGAGGTCTGGAACCAGAGGTTTTTTATTTAGTTACATGCAGTGGAAGCTATGGTAGTTCTTGACCATTGTAAAAATGTATGTAGAGAGAAACATATGGCCAAGGACTGAATTTTAGGGCATGCTCACTTGGATACAGTGGGAGAAAGGAGTCTTTTGAGGCAAGGACAGAGCAGAATCAAATGCAACAGAGAGAGCAAGGGAAATGGAGAGTGAAATTATGTCATTGGATTCAATTATCACAACTCCATATATAATTTCCAAATATTCTGTTATACTTGGGGAGTAGAAATAATTTCATGAAGAATGAAGGAAAGAATTGGAGCTGAGAAATGGTAGCAGGAGGTATAAAGCACTTGATTCTATGGTTGTATGGAAACACTATAGAACCAACCTAGAAAAGATACTATAGCCTTTAAAAAGGGTTTTACAAGTTTCTGTGTGGCTTAAATATCCAGCACTGTCATTGTATTGGCTTGGGTCATGACTGTGGCACGGGTGCAACCTCTGGGCCCAGGAACTTCCACATGCCAAGGATACAGGGGAAAAAATGAAAGGTTTTAAGCATGGGGGAGGGAGGTGGTATTTGAAAGCAGAGAAAAAGGGAGCCAAGGAAAGGAAGAGTTTGTTGTAGGAAAAAATATATATATATCCAAAGGTTAAATGTCTCTGCCATTAAAGGTGAAAGGAGCTAAGAGAGACAGGAGAACAACAAAACAGGTAGAAAACAAGGGGGATGGAAAAAAGTAGTTTATTAAGATTGAAAGTTGAAAAGATTTATTCCTTCCTAATATGACTTATTTCTTATATCTCAGGGGAAATTTAAAACTTTTTTTTTCAAAAATGCCTGAGTAAATAGTTGGTCAATATATCAATATTGTGTGTACATGACAGGAACTTAAAAATGCTCACATCTTTTCTGCCATTTCTTATTAGTTTCTCTCACTTCCCTCTACTTGATCCTTCCTCTCAAGGCCAGATTCCAAGGCAATGATTCAAAATTGTGTTATTTCAACTGTATTTGTCTGAAGGCTATAAGAAGCTCAGCATCTTAATTATAGTTACTAGAGGATTATCACAAATCCTCACATAACAGTGAAATACACATTTAATTTTGCAGATGAGAAAACTGATAGTCTGTGAGAACATGTAGCTTGTGTAAAATCAAAGCACTTTATTAAAGTGATAAAATTGGTATTAAAACCTAGGGTCATTTATCAAGACTTTTCCATCTCTTATAATCACAATCGTTAATAAATATTGTCATTTTGTTCATCCCCTCAATGAAACTAGAGTCTATTATTGCCTTTGGAAAGTAGAATCTCCTTGTGATTAATTCCAAAGAGAAGTTTCCAGTTGCAGTTCTGAATAGCCAACAGAGGACAAGTGAACTTAACTCCACTTCTGCCACCAACAAAATATGACCATGGGCAGGTTATCTGCCTTTCTGCATCTTGATTCCCTTATTCGTAAAGTAAACATATACAACCATCTTTCAGCTTTCATCATCATTTCGTCAGTTCATCTTTCCGAGCCAGTCCATTTTCACATCCACAGAACCGTAGAACTGGAACTGACCTTATTTACTGTATGGCTGCATACATTTACCTCACAAATAAGGGAATCGAGACTCAGAAAGGCCACAGACTTACTCTGAATGCATCGCTGAGGAAAATTTCTCAAGACGATAGACAAACATCTTGAACTCTGACTCATTTGCCTCGGGAACCCCTTGTTTGTACACAAATAAATCTGTTATTTCCATGTCCATGGGGCAATAGAACCTGGTTCCCCCACTTACGTCTGTTTCTTTCTAAAACATCACATTCATACAATATGGAAAGCTTCTTATTTAATGTCATATGATGCATATTTTCCTCTAATTGGCTTGGACTTTTCTCTTTCTACACTCTCTCACTAGAGGATCTTAACTATTCCCATGACTTTACATAATATTTACATTCCAGATTCCTGAAATTTAAATCACAGTCCATGTAAAAAACGCACATGTCAAGCTAAATAACATTCTCTTTACTCACTCCTCCCATTTTTTTTTTTTTCTTTTTAGGGCCTTATCTGTGGCAAATGGAAGTTCCCAGGCTAGGGGTTGAATCTGAGCAGCAGCTGCCAGCCTACCCCACAGCTACAGCAACACCCATCAGAGCCGTTATCTGCGACATACACTGCACCCTGCCACAGTGCCGTGATCCCCAGCCCACTGAGCCAGACCAGGAATTGAACCCGCATCTTCATGGATGCTATTTGGGTTCTTAACCTGCTGAGACACAATGGGAACTCCTCCTAATTTTTCCCTTCCCGTGTTCTCTGTTTTGATAAATTTCATGCACATCTACCCAGCAGCTCAGCTCAAACTTTACGAAGATATTTTTAAATTTTTCTTCAATATGTACTTACTTTCAACCCATCAGTAAATCATCCATTCTAATTTCAAACGACATCTCCACCTGCTTTACTTCTCTGTTGCCGTGACTCTACACCAAACCGCCACCATTTCCCACCTCTTGCCATCTGTGGGAGCCCCCCCTTGCCAGGTTCTTCTCGCTTCAATTCTTATCTTATTGCACTCATTTGTTAAGAGCATCCAGCATATTATTTCAGCACATTCATCTTATGTAACTTTCTCACATAAACCCTATGATTTTCTATAGTGCTTGAGATAAAATCCAAACTCTTGTAAGAGCCAACATGAACTGGCTATTGCCTCTTAACTCCAATCAAATACTCCAAGCAAATGTGCTTTGGCTTTAGCTTAACAAATTCGGTCACCTTTAATCCCTACCTTCATTTTCTACGGTGCTATCATAAGTTACCAGAAACTTGGTAGCTTAAAACAACACAAACGTATTCACGCATAGTTTTGGGTGCCAGAAGTCTGAAATCAAGTTGTTGGGCAGGTTTTGTTCTTTCTGGAAACCCTGAGGGATGATGTACTCCCTGCCTTTCTCCTGACTTCTGGTGCTTGCGAGCAGTCCTTGGCACTCTTTGGTACAAAGGCGCATGATTCCAATACCTGGCTCCATTTTTCCATGACATTCTGTGTCCTCTCCTCTCCTTATTAGGGCACTAGGCATTGAACTTAGAGCCTACCCTCAATCTGGGATGATTTCATCTCAAGACCCTAAACTAATTACGTCTATAAAGACTGCACTTTCAGATAAGGTCCCATTCCAAGGTTCTGCGTAAACATGAATTTGGGGGGAATACTTTTTAACCCCCTACACTCCTCATGTTATTACACCTTCCCAAATCATCCATTATCTACTCCAGGTAATTCATCTTTTTAAAGTCACTTCCTAGGAGGGAACTTCCTTGACCTGTTATTCCATTCTTAACAATAACTCCCTGTTGTTTCTTTCACAACATCAGACAAACATGTATAATTTCAGTGGTGTATTTAAATGTAGCATATAAAATACATATATGTATACATATATACATACTAAACATAAATGTATACTAAACATAAAATAAAACATAAACATAGTAAAATGCATCTCTGTGTGTATGTGCACATGCTCTGTTGGCTCAGTTAAGAGCATGGAATAGTTCTCTTTTCTGAGGGGAGTATTTTTTAATTTAACTTCATCATGGCATGTACCCAAAGGAAGCTAGTAAGAAACAACTGGAGTATTTAAGGAATGGAGAGGAATGACACAGTTACCAGATGAATGAAGAATACAGGTGAAGAAGAAAATGAACAGAAACACCTGTGAATCTAAATGGGTGTTAATGACAAAATGAGAAAACAACGAAAAGGAAAAGGGAAAAATACAGCAACAACACTTTGTATTATATGCGCTGTTGAGAAAAAAAATCTAAAGTTCAAAAAATCTAAGTATAAAACTTTCAGTCTGTTAATTGGAGGGTAAGGATTATGTAATGATGAAGAATCAGCAAAACAGAACTTTTTTTTTTTTTTTTTGGTTTTGATGAAAACCAACTCGCCAAAGGCAACTGTATCTTAAAAGAAAGTGGCCTTCCCAGTCATGCCTACCAAATCCAACCTTGACAGCAAAGAGTAAGACAGTTAGATGAGGAGCTATGGGAACTCTGGCTGACGCGATCTCTAAATAAAATCTTCATACACTTTAGCAAAACCTGCATTTTATAGTTACACTCTGGCAATACGTTTGAATTCTTGGCACATCTTCAATATCAATGTAAATGAAACTTCATTTTGAGTATCCATAGCAATCTTTCTTACTATAATTATCTTGAAAATGGAATTCCTTTATGTCCAAATAAATATTTAAAATTGTTTGGATAGTATTAGAGATGTGAACTTAAGTTAATGCCGTGAAGACTTTAGAATTACATTTCTTTTCTTTCCTTTTCCTTTTTTCTTTTTTTTTACTTTATGGGGCCACATCTGCAGCATATGGAAGTTCCCAGGCTAGGGCTCGAATGTGAGTTGCAGCTGCCAGCCTCCGAGCCACATCTGTGACCTACGCCACAACTCATGGTAAGGCCGGATCCTTAACCCATTAAGAAAGGCCAGGGATCAAACCTGGAGCCTCATGGATACTAGCTGGGTTCATTACCATTGAGCCGCAATGGGAACTCCTTGAATCACATTTCTTAAGGGCTAGGACACAGTATTCCTCCTCCGTTTGCTATGCCATCCAATATCATTTGGTTTAGATAAGCCAATCAAGACTGACTGCCATATAATCCAATGGAGACAGTTGATTATTGCTTCAGAGGAAATAGATCCTTAAGCAAAAATTTTAAAGAGGGAAAGAAAGAAGGCAGGAAGGCAGGTAGACTCACCATATGATCCAAGGTATCAACTGTACTCTTTAGCTTAATACCAGCTACATTCTCTAAAAACAATACCAGGTAAAGTCTATTTTACACCAGAAATTTTTTAGGCTGCGAGACATTAAGTCTCAAAATTAATAAACCTAAAATAAAGAAAACATAATTCCAAACATTTATCAATATTTTAAAAGAATACTAATACAAACCTCTAGTTAATTATCATTTACAATGTATGTATTTCAGTGATTTGTTTGTAGAATTAAAGTTCTGCACAGAGTGGTAAAACAAAAAATATCACTTTTAAAATCTTTATTTTGGTGCTGGTTATCTTTCTATATGAGTGTAATGCTATTTTTTTAATAATTTTTCCATAACAACTTTACATATAAATACATCTATGTTTACAAAATTTCCATGTTTCAAATTGTCTAGGAAGTATTTGTTATGCAAGTTACTTTTATAATCTATCTTCTCTATACTTTAAAAAAAATCAAACTGAGGTGAAAGTCACATTTCGTTTAAGACTTTTATTTCATTAATTTAGTATTGTTGGCCAAGAAGTAAGTCTGTGTGCTCTAGCCATTAAAAGGGAGTAATTACATTAAATGAATTTTGAAAGTTAGACACATCTCCAGCTATTAAATATAGAAAAATCTGAAAGATCTACTATGGTTAAATAAAAAGGAAGAAAATAAAGATAGAAGGGTTGGGGAAAATATTTATTACTAAGTAGAAGTAAATCCAGCTATACATTATGATGAATATAGAGTACTTTATGTGTACTTTTGATGTGTAAGTACTTTGGTAAGTACCATCTCTGCACAGTGATGTATTCTTCTCTGGGCAGTATTTTCAAGGAAGACATTGTCATGAGTGTGTGTGAACAGGGAAAACAGTTGAGCTCTGGGCAAATATTAGTTGCTCAATAAAAATTTGAATAAAATAATGACATTGACTAAACAATTAATAAGAAAGTTTACTTCTATCCCTAGAATTGTGAAATTTTACCATTGTAGGTAATCATTATATCAATAACATATAATGATATTAAATCATTATAAGACATTAAATTATGTCATCATTATACGATATATAATTATTATAAAAATGCTGAATTTTAAATCTACATTTAGTTTGTATCTATGTGGATGATGATAGGAATTTTTTTCTCTATTAAATTAACATGGAAAATTACATTCACGGAATTGTGAACGTTAAAATGGTCTTGGAGGGGCACAGTCTTTAGGGCATTATTACCCTGTTGTGACCCTCCTTTGCCTGGCAAAGCAATAAAGCTATTTTTTTCCTCCTTCACCCCCCCAAAAATAAAAAATAAAACCACCGTGTATTTCTGGATCCCACCTAGGTCCTGATGTCATATCCTTATGCACTGCTTCATTTAATTAGCTAGGATTTTAGGTTGATATTTCAGGCTTTGCTTCAAGATTTTTTTGCCTCATGTGGCAGACAGACCCAAGAGTGGCCTCAACGGTCATCACTTCTAGAAACCCGCCCCTTGAGCAAAGGCAGGGTCTGAGATTTGCTTCTAACTAAATAGAGCATGGCAAAGGTAGTGAGAGGTCACAACCATCACTAGGGATGTACTTGTATACGTGTACACACACACACACACACACGTGTAAATAGACATGTGTGCCAATAACCACGTGATCTTGGCAGGGGACCCCCAAGCTCCAGTTCAAAGTGCTGCCTAGCCCACACCTTGATTACAGCCGGGTCAAATCCTGACCAGAGGACTCATGTAAGCTATTCTCAGACTCCTGACCCACAGAAACTGAGATAATAAATGAATTGCTTTAAGCCCCAAGGATTGTGGTAATTTGCTACACAGTATAGAAAACGAATATACCTCAGAATATACCTCATCGAACAACCTGAGAAGTGTTTCTTTTTAATTGTCTTTTAGAACTAAGTGTTAGTTGATATAATTCCTTCCTTAAATGACTGTAGAATTCACTGGTGAAGCCATCTGGTCCAGGATTTTTCTTTGTGAGATTTTTAATTGAAGATTCCACTTATTCCATGTAAAGTATTATTTGCACTTTTTATTTCTTGTGTTAATAGGATTAAGATGTGTTTTCCTAGGAATTTTCTCATTCTATCGTTTTAAATTTATCAGCATACATTGTGTTCAAAATATTCTCATTATTTTTTATTTTGCCAATCCACCAGATAATTAGCAGTTAAATTTTTAAAACCAACTTTTAGCTTTCTTTATAATCTGCATTAAATTCTACTTTATTAATTTTTGCTACTAGCTTCATATTTGCCTTCTTTCTATTTTTTAATTTGCTCTTTTATTTCCTAGATTTGTGAGACAATGCTTAGATAACTGATTTTTAGCCTCTATTTTTCCAATATATATTTTCTAATAAATACTATAAATTTCTCACTGGGGCTTTAACTACCACCAATATGTTTCAATATGTAATATTCCAATATCACTGAATCTAACATTTTTCTTATTTTTATTTTGAATTATCTGACCTTTGAATTTATTAGAGATATATGGCATATTGTTCAAAAACTCCAGTACTTTCTATTTATTATTTTTTATTTTATTTTTTGTATTAATTTCTAGCTGAATTCTGCTGTTCTAAGAGAACGTTTTCCATATAATTTCAATTTTTTGAAATTTGCTGAGTCTTCCTTATGACCCACATTAGGTCAACTTGGGGAAATAAAATGCAAGACTAGGACAAGTTTATTTATCACATTGCTCAAATTTTCATTATCTTTACAGATTTTATCTTCTTGTTCAGTCAGCTATTTAAAGGAGTATTAAAATGTTCCACCATAACCAGGGCATTTTTATTCTCCTTTTATTTCCGTTAAATTTTGTTTTCTGTATTTTAAGTGTCTATTATTAGGTGCATAGAATTTAAAATTTCTACCTTCCTGACATACCACTTTTTATGTTCAAGTGTTTCTCTTCTTATATTTGGTATTTTTTCTGAAAGACTACACTTTCTGATAGTAATATAGCTACATATGTTTCTTTATTCTACCTAGGATTATATGGTATATCTTTTCTATCATTTTGGTTTCACTTTTTATTTCCATATTTTATATTTCTTTCATAAACTATATATAGTTTTAAAAAGATCATTCAGATAATCTTTATTTCAAATTGACTATTTTTTCCACTTGTATTTAATGTAATTACTTATATGCATTTATTTAAGTTAGAATAATGATATTGGTTGTAATGTAAAATTTTAGTTAATTTCCTGGAATCTGATGAACATTTTTTGGCCAAATACTAAATTTTTAATATTATCATTCTTCTGCTTTTAATACTTACAATTTTATAAATATACCTGAATAGCTTCAAATATGGTTTGAAAAATAATAGCCTATTATAACATCTTTATTATATGATATTCTTTAAAGAACATAGATTTTAATTGAAAGTAAGAATTGTACATAATCTCAACTTTATTATGAATATATGATCAGGTTCTTTTTTTTTTTAAATGCCTGTAGTGGTTGTAATTAACATTAAGTGAAAAAAAATGCGTATAATTCCAGCATTTACATTTTGCTCCTGTCTCCCTGGGTATGCATTTGGAAAAGACAGTCCAGTCTAGTGAGGGGAAGCTAGAGTAAGGTGTTCTCCTTCCAGATAAGTGTTCCTTCACACAGAGACACAAGTTCCTAGGAAGGGCTAGAGGACAATTAAGTCTTAATGCTGCCTCCTCTGGAAGCCCAATGAGGTAAAAGGAGAGCCACGGAAGGTAGCACTTTCTTAACCAGCCAAGCTGGGAGGAGAACCAGTGCTAAACAGGAGCAAATCATCAGAAAATGAGCTCCTTTCTCATTCTGCCAAAGGAAGTAGAGCATCACCACCGGCATCCCTGGAAAAGCAGCATCAGCTGCAGCCTTGAATCTCTCGCGCAAGTCCCACTGCCTCAGGCTTTGCAGGAATGCCCATCGACCCTCCTTCTTACAGGGTCAACCAGGGGATGATGACCCCTTCCTGAAGGGTAAGACGTAGCCTCATCTCATTGAGGCCGAACAGGTAGGAAGCTATTTAACTGTGCACGGAGGTATCTGGGGCTTCCTAGAAAAAGACAACCCATATATACCTTAAAAAATATATATACCCCAGGACTAAGTTTAATTTTTTACTCTAAGTAACTTCGGCAATTAAATTGAAACTTTCATTGAAACTGGTGTACTATAAATAAGTTGCAGCAGCCAGTTTGATGAGTTGCTAAAGTCTACAGAATTGAACTACTTTTGGATACAAGGCAAAGACAGACCCTTAATTCCTTCCATCCAAAATAAAGGTTTTAACTCAATGCAAGTCAGATCTGCAAGATCTGGTTCAACATTCACCACTCAAAACAAGTCTTCCAAAAAAGACAAAAATAAAATCCCACCAAACACATTTACCATGATTATTTCCACACAGCACAAAAGTAATTATTTATCCTCATACCATTTTTACATTAATCAATCATGTTTTTGAAAGGAAAAATTGTAACCAATGAAAAAACTACAGCACCAAGATGCTATCTTTCTTTTTTTCTAAAGTGCCCAGAATAGTACTGCATACACAATAGGCCTTATAAATGTTTGCCAAATAAACTTTTCTTACTTCATATTTTTTACATTTTAATGAGCAATTATATGTATAAAGCTGTATTCATCCATCTGTCTTTTCAGATAAACATCCTAAATTTTAAGCATCTTTGATCAAGAATAAAAATAGTTCCATTTATTATGTTGGATAAGAACAGTCTAATTAGAAACGAGCCTCTTTTTTAGTTAAGAAGCTAAACAAATCTGTGTTGTTTTTTGTATGATGAAATATACGTAAAATATATAAAATAAATATATAAAAGTATGTATGTATATATATTACATATTTTACATATACTTAAATGTGTTTATATATGCTATGTATAAATGTATACACATATACAAATAAATTCATGTATAAGAAAAATACATAGAAATGGAAAAGAACAAAATACAAGTATGTATAATGTATGTAATTAAAATTATATTACTATTTTGGACAGAATTATAATAGGGATTTGAGAAGCAAAGAAAGGTAAATTAAAATAATTCATATTAAACTTTATATGAGCAGACAAATGAGTATATAATAATATATATATTCAATGTTTTATTTTTAACAAAAACAATGTATCTTTGCAATAATGCAAGTTTCTAATTTATTTTACTTACTATGTCCTTTTTTCATTAACATATTACTTTTCCAAAACAAATTTTAAAGTACCTTTATTCTGATAGATTGTTTAAAGATTACCAGTAAGTAACAAGATTCTTTTTTCTAACAAGGAATTATTTTATTCCTCTTAGCTTCCCAAATACCTTCACCTATACTGGAAAAAGAAATCATTTCTAAAATGTTTCCTATCACATCACTCATCAGTGAAATAATATGCTGAGAGATCTTAAAAATGCTTCCACATTCAGTGTTATTCTAACCTAACTTTAAGTTGTTAGTGCATAATTCATATCTTTTTGCTGACTTTCAAATTTACCATGATTTAAATTTTTGAATATGGGAAATCATATTTGAATGTGCTAAGTAACTTATGTTAAAATATAGATGCTTAAATATTTCTAATCAGTAATACAGAAAATGACCTAATATGGAAATCTTTTGGTATTATATATGCTATGCATTTCATTTATCTTATGATAAAATCCCTGCATATGCACTCTTTTTCATTATTTCGGCTACATATTCATGGCACCAACATTTTAAGTACCTATTCTGACTAGTTAAAATATTAATAATTAATGAAAATGAAGTTATTTATGCCTTTTTCCCTATTGCCTATCCACACTGGCATATTGGAAGTAAACACCTAATTCAGTTATGTACATCTCCAAACTCTAAGGGGTATACACAAATTTTTTTCCCCCTTTGCCTTACATATATTTCATAGAACTGCCTACAGATGTAGCTGCTGAATAAATATCCAAACATGGAAATAACACTGCCTTCTAGGAGTCACTGCTTTGCGTCCACCTTCATTTGGCTTAGGAGAAAGCACACCCTTCTTTTCTTTTCTTTTACTCTCACCCTTCATGAGAGTAAAAACCCTGTACCACTTCCTATCAGCTGAAATTCCGCTAATGAGTCCTTTCGGACCTTCTCTTAGGCTAAAGGTGCTAAGTCACAGTGGTACTGATACTACAGTAATTACTGATTAATAAATCTGTGGTGGTATGTCTAGCGTGTCTCCCTAGAATGTGGAAATGCTTATCAATAATGGCACTATGTTTTGAGGCTATCCATAAAATTTTAAGTCAACAGGTAAGTTCCACTTCACCTATTTTACTCCCTTATTTACTAAATTTTTCAATATCTGGTTCACATTCATTCCATCTGAAGACCTATTAAATTCTTCTTCATTCATTTGTTCATTGGAGCATAGCTATAAACCAGACAGAAATTTCTGCTTTCAAAGGGATTACACCCAAGTGATATCAAACAAGATAAATAAATAAGATACTCAATATCCAAATATATCCTTATGATTTTGCATTGCTGTTATTTTTCTCAGTGGCCAATACTTGAAATTATCCTTTCGTCTTACTTCTTTTTCCACCATAAGATTCTATTAATACTGCCTTTGTAAGGTTTTTATTCTCTGCTCTCTTAATTCTTTCTACCATTACACACAATGGAATACACCCAGGTAATCTCATTCCAGAATTACTACAACAGCCACAATCTCTTTCTCCATGCAGTGTTACATTAAGCACACGGATATGATTATATAAGTCATGTGCTTGAGAGTATTTGCTCTTATTCATTCATTCAGCAAATATATATTGAGGAACTCATTCTTGACTTTTGGAACATAATCATGAACAAAAGAGACAAAGCCTCTAAATATACGGACTTTATATTCTAGAAGAAAACAAACAATTAACACATAAGGGCAGGGGAAAGAATACTGCTCCTCTCCAATAAAGTAGCATTTGAACAGAGATCTAAAGAAGGTGAGGCAAAGCTTTTGTGTTATCTGTGGAGACAGTATGGTAAGCAGCAGTAACAACAGCAACAGCTTGCCTGGGGAGAGGGGTAACTAATTGCTAGTACAATGAAAATTGATTGAACAATGGAAAGAAAAGCATGAGATGAGTTACAGTGAGAGGCACTATAAGAGAGAAGTCATGAAGGGTCTTAGAAATCACTCCATGAGCTTTGGGGATTTTATTCTGATGGGAAACCAGCAATGATCCAAGCCTTGATGTGACAGGATTTGACTTACATTTTAAGAAATTTACCCTGCTCGGTTAACTGAGAAAGGGCACATGGGAAGGGATGGTGGCTCTGACCAGGGTAGTAATTTTGTATGAGTGGTGAAAAAGCATTAGATTATGAATAAATTATGGAGACAGAACCTACAGGAGGACTCTTAGGTTTTGACTTTTGGAAACAGTAGCATGAAATTGCCACTAACTAATGGGGGAAAACTGCAGATTTGTGGAGAGTGAAAAAGAAGACCAGAAGCTCAGTGTTTAACTTGGTATGCTTTAAATTCCTGTTGGATATATAAGTAGATACGTCAAATATTTAGTTGGATACACCCGTCTGAAGTTCAGGGGAGTGATTTAATCAAGAGATGTAAATTATTCAGCTATCACTGTCTGGATGACACTTAAGCTGTAAAACAAGTTAGGAGTATGAAGGAGTAAATATAGTAGAAAAGGTTGCAGGGTCCACATAAATCATCCACCCAACTGGCCTCTCAGTTCCTTGATGTTGTCAGTTCCAGTGAGCTTCATTCCTTCTGTCCTTAACCCATCTCCATGACCGCAACCTGGATCTGATCAGCACCTGGAAATGTTTTGGTCCTAAAATGCTTAAATCAAGAATCCTACTCCCTCACCACAATTTTGAATCCCTCTTCCTACACCCACTGCACCTGTTCTTCGAATGTATTGAGACTCCTGAATCCTCTGCTTTATCAACTCCTTCCTATATTCACCACAATTCTTACTCAGCTTAGACCTTTTGACATTCTTGCGAATATTCTAAATTTATTGCCCCATTGGCGTTCCATAGGAATTGTCTGAAAACAATCTGAAGTCAAAATGGCTGTAAGCATCCCCCCGCCACATACACACACCCCTCAGCTACAGAGCCCTATTGGAAGAAAATAAAACAAACTTTCGAGTTATTTATAACCATCAAAAATCATTGCCTATGACGAATGGACCCCAACCATTTCCTCTAATCCATCTACATTGTACACAGCTCTCTGACATCCATAATAGTTAGATAAATCTTCTCTATGTTCCTGAAATATCTTAACCCATAATCTCCCACCAGTCAGCTTTTTTTTTTTTTTTTTTTTTTTTTTTTTTACTTTGTGGGCAAAGTAGAAGCCATTAAATGAAAACTCCCTCAACTTCACAAGACCCCCACTGACGAAACTGTTTGCATCAGTTTCCATTCTTATTTTCTACCCTCACTTCACATCTGAAGGGTGTTGTTCTTTCTATGTGACATGGCTTGGAGTCCATCCTTTTCTGCTTCACCCATGACCTATTAATCAACTCCTCTTTCTCCAGGAGATTCTTTTCCCTCGCTACGTGCTTTCCACATGTTTCAACACACTCAGATTTTCTCTCCTTAAAATAACTGTCTCTCCATTGGAGCACAGACTTGTGGTTGCCAAGGAGGAGGGAGGAGGGAGAGAGATGGACTGGGAGTTTTGGGTTAAAAGATGCAAACTATTACATTTAGAATGGATAGAACGGATAGACAATGAGGTCCTACATATAGCATAGGGAACTATATTCAGCCTCCTGGGATAGACCATGATGGAAAATAGTATTTTAAGAACAAAAAAAAATATGTATATATATATATATATACTAGGGCACTTTGTATAGCAGATTGGTACAACATTGTAAATCAACTATAATAGGAAAAATGCAAAAAAAAAAAAAAAAACAGCCTCCCAATTGTATCCCTTATATTGGCTATGATTTCTTTTCATTTCCTTCATAATTAAACTCTCTCAAATTGTTTCTTTAGCTATTGAATCCAGTTCTTCTCTTCCATTTATTTTTTTTAGTCTGTTGGAAACCTGATTCTATCGGAATTACTCCACTAAAGTTACTCTTGGAGTTCCTGTTGTGGCGCAGTGGTTAACAAATCCGACTAGGAACCATGAGGTTGAGGGTTCGGTCCCTGCCCTTGCTCAGTGGGTTAACGATCCGGCGTTGCCGTGAGCTGTGGTGTAGGTTGCAGGTGTGGCTTGGATCCCGCGTTGCTGTGGCTCTGGTGTAGGCCGGTGGCTGCAGCTCCGATTCGACCCCTAGCCTGGGAATCTCCATATGCCGCGGGAGCGGCCCAAGAAATAGCTAAAAAAAGACAAAAAAATAAAAAAATAAATAAATAAATAAAATAAAGTTACTCTCACTTAGCCTTTTATCTTTTTATAGCTAAAATTCAATGGCTGCCCTGTTCTTGAACTCACGACATCATGAAATTGCTAATAACCATTCCCACCACCCTCTCTTGACCTTGGCGCTCATGATGGCACACTTTCCTGGTATTCTTTCCTTGTACCCATCTAGGTTTTATCTTTTTTGAGGAGTACCCTTTCTCTTACCTTTTTTTTTTTTCCTCTGACCATTATTTATTTTTTTATTATTATTATTATTTTTTTTTTTGTCTTTTTGCCACTGTTAGGGCTGCTCCCTCAGCATATGGAGGTTCCCAGGCTAGGGGTCCGCCAGAGCCACAGCAACGCGGGATCGGAGCCACGCCTGCAACCTACACCACAGCCCACGGGGCAACGCCGGATTCTTAACCCACTGAACAAGGGCAGGGACCGAACCTGCAACGTCATTGTTCCTAGTCGGATTCATTAACCACCGAGCCACGAGGGGAACTCCTCCTCGGACCATTATTTAAATGCTTTTCTTCATCAGGGCTTTATTCTGAAATCTATCTTCTCATTCAGCATACATTTTTTTGGAAATCATCAACTCCAACACAGTGTATTAACTATTCCACATGTTCAAATCAATGGTTATAAATGATATCTGACTTTAAATTCCAAAGTCATTCATGTATTCCCATATGTGTCACCTCAATTTAAGGTCTCCAAAACCAAACTCATTATTCCCCCTCCAGAAACACTCTTAACTCATGGAATTCTTGTCTCCATGTATGGTACTCTTATACACTCAAGTGCCAAATTAGGAAAGTTCAAAAGTCAGTACTGACGTTTTAATAAAGTTTCATTCTCCTTTCTCTAAACAACCACCTAGTCTCATGTATTTACTAAGTCTTTAAAAGTTCATGAATCAGTTCATTCTTCTTGACATTCTCACTGTCAATTGATAGGCTCATACTAAAAAGTTAGTGTTTTAAACAAAATAAAATGTTTGCTTTCTCCTGAGATATTGCCTCAATTAGTTTTATAATGCAGTGGGTCAAACAAACAAACAAACAAACAAAGCTGCCATTATCATTTTCATCATCTCTCCCTTTAGATGACTGCAAGAGCCTTTTTCACAGGTTTGCCTGTTTAGCCCTTTCTCAAAATCACTCTCCAGCAGAGCCAGGGAAATATTTCTAAAGGACAGAGTTGATTAAGTGACTCTCCCGTTTAAAGACTTCAGTAGGTTCTTAGGGTCTTCAGTATAGAGGACGATTTTTTCTCATGAAATTTCTCATTTTTTGCCCTGGCTCAACTTTTACCTTTTATCTCACCACTGCCTCCCATTCTCCAGTTTACCTCATACTCTAGCCACTCTAAGTTATTTTCTAATTTTTTTAACTTAAGCATATAGTATTTCCTCATTCAAGATACCATGCCCCACCTTTCCAAGTTGGTAGATGTCAACCCATCCTCTAACTAAAAATGATTTTCTTGAATTTCCCTTCCTTGATTCGCCAGCCCCCTTTCATTCCCATTGAATGGATTATAAATCCTCTTACTTTCATCCCATCTAATGCTCACATTGCATTTTAATTAGTTTTTACCAACCTGCCTTCTCCACTATATTGTAAGATTCTTAAATAAGAAGCTGTGAATTGTTTGTCACTTTATTAACAACACCTAATCAAAGTACAGCACATAGCATACACTCAAATACACAATGAATTCTGACTAAACAAATAGGAGAATAAAAGTAACTACTGTAGTGATACAAGGTTCAGGTTGAAAGATTAAATTAGATCACAATTTAGAACCACATTTCTTGTTCCCTTGTCTTTTGAAACGAGCTACTGAGTGGGCATTTTCCGATTAATCAAATTCAAGTCAGTTTTGGAGACTTTAAAATTTTCATGCTATTTACAATTTGAGAAATGTATAATCTGGTCTAAACGGCACCCTCAGGAAATTGAATTGGTTTCAGATTCTGTGGCGTGTTTACTCAGATTGCTAAGAACCATCAGCAAGACCGTTAAAATGAGAACAGAAAGTACGAAAATGTGGAATGTACAATTCTGGCTCCTCGGTGGGGAAAAAATTAATAGAGCTGGAGAATGTTCAGAACATCGTGCACATGAGGCCCAAGGATATGGATTAGATGGATATTCACGTACTCCCCACACTCCAGAAATTCAGAGAACATTAGCATTTGAAAAGAGGACACACAGCAACTAAAGTGCAAAGCAGCGTGGGAAGCAAAGCTCAGAGGCACAAGCCAGGCCAGTGATCTGTCACACTCCTGGTTCCACATGGGCCTACACATGCCAGCCCTCCAGACACCCGCTTCAGCTGCTAGAGCAGTGTAATTGTTCATACTTTGTACTTACTTTTCAGGATTCAAATCTACTTGGCTATCAGCAGCTGAGTTATGCAGCCCTTACCCTTCTTAGGAAGGCTTTATGCCCTGCTCTCCTTGAAGGTTGGCCTGGGGGCCTAACGATTTGATAATGTGGGACACTCCTGACACCTTACACTTCACGAGTTTTTCATATTTTAATAATGTTAATATATTTAAATTTTTAAATACTACAGCAAAATGGTATATTTAAAAAAGGACTATTCAACTTAAGGACTTTGTGCTCTTTAGATTTTACCTATGTATTTTTATATGGAAATATGTGCCATGTTTTTGCAGTAGAGGATAATCTGTGATCCAATTTTTGTGATAAAAATATATGCAGGGGTAAAAACTGTAATTGCAATGTATACATGTAAGGATAACCTGACCCCCTTGCTGTACAGTGGGAAAATTAAAAAATATATATATATATATATATATGCAGAATGTAGAATATCTTTGGTTCAATTTTTCAAAGACAATTTAATTTATGTGTTTATTTATTGACTTTTTTGGGGGGCCACACTGGAGGCATATGGAGGTTCCCAGGCTAGGAGTCTAATCGGAGCTGTGGCTGCTAGTCTACACCACAGCCATAGCAATGCCAGATCCGAGCCGCTCTATGACCTACACCACAGCTCACAGCCAACACTGGATCATCCTTAACCCGCTGATCGAGGCCAGAGATCGAACCCATAACCTCAAGATTCCTAGTCAGATTCATTTCCACTGCGCCACGACAGGAACTCCTCAAAGACAATTTTAAAATAACAGGCAATATTTTCTCAATGATAGGAGAGTTTATTTCTAAGACAACTACTTTTTTAGAAAAATCCACAACTTCTATTTGCAGCAGCAACTGATTTCCCGTTTATGGATTTAAAAACATCCTTTTTGAAATTCTTTTCAGAGGAAAGCTACCTTAAAGCTTCTTGAATTGCCCCTGAAAAAAAAAAAAAATGACTCTCTCTTTCATTATTAGCATTAAAGCTGAAACTACTTGAATTTTCAAAAAAAAAAACCTACTTAATATTTATTGTTAAAAAATGAAAACTATATTCCCAGAGTTACTCAAATTTACCCTTACCAGATATATAAATTTATTTGTAATAGCATTTGCAAATCCTACACAACATTTTATAAATGCTGGCTGTTTGGAAAAATGCAAAATTTACTTTTTTCTAATGCTTCAGAAATAATGTTTATGTGTACCCACAGAAAAAATTTCAAAATTTAAATAATTCATTTATAGTTAAAGATATAGTAAAGAAATTACCCCACCCCATGGCTACACATCCTTTTGAGAGATTTTTTTTTTTTTTTTTTTTTTTTTTGTCTTTTTAGGGCCACACCTGAGGCATATGGAGGTTCCCAGGCTAGGGGTCTAATCGGAGCTGTAGCCGCCAGCCTACACCACAGCCACAGCAACACGGGATCCCAGCCATGTCTGCAACCTACACCACAGCTCACAGCAACACTGGATCCTCAATTCACTAAGCAAAGCCAGGGATCAAACCTACAACTTCATGGTTCCTAGGCAGATTTGTTACCCACTGAGCCACGACAGGAACTCCTTGAGAGACCATTCTTTCAGTACTTTATATACTGTTCAATGAGCAAAAATTATAGGACATTGAATTTCCCACCAATGAAAATTTCATCATAAAATGGGTTTAGTAATACACTGTAAACAGTTATACAAAAGGCATAACTTTAGAAATAGATAACAAGTAATAGTATTAAGATAATCTATTATATAGTCCTTTTTTTCAGGAAAGGAAGAGCAATACAAAACTTCAAATGGTCTTAGGTTACATATAATTCAGTTTTCTAATTCGGAAACAAAAACAATAGTTTAAAGTCTTATTCTTAAATGACTGAAGCAACTCTAGATACTATTACCATTTCATCTGTATGCTTAGACTACTTTATGTAAGCTTTATAGAGGATTTAAAAATGATTTTATTACATAGTTTCTGGTAATATGCTCATGATACTCCTTAACAATGGTAGACACTAAATTTATGTACTGTTAACATTGTTTAAGCTCTTGTGTACTCTGACATTTGTGCAATGTTTTCTACTCTACAAGAAGTTATAAAAATAAGCACAATCACTGAATTTCAGAAAATGTAGGCAGCACTATAAAACACCCATCATCATGGAAGGGGATGGCCAAAAGAGAATCTCTAGTTTCACAAAATTGTAAAGTGTGTCTGAAGAAAAAATACATATGCAAAGTATAAAAATACAGACAAACATACTTCATTTTTAACTGTTGGGAATGAATTTGATTAAGTTTTCCTTCAGGAAACCATCTTTCCTTTCTGTAACCCTTTTCTCCTTATTAAATTGGCTTCTTTCAATAAGTAGGCTTTAGGCTGATTCCATCTTCCATGTTTAGAAACTTGCCTTCTTGAGAGGATACGATAAACTAATTTATTTTAACATGTAAATAGCAGGTTGAGAGTATTATCACCACATGCAGAAGAGAGGCATTTAGTTTTGTTTTGAACGAGGGGCATGTCCTCCTAAAACTTATTTCTTACCATAGAATTTTTCTGGGAATAGTGAAGAGTGAGGGGTATTTTAAAGGAAACGGATTTGTTGCTTTAGTGGAAGTTGAATGCCGTGCACAAACATGGTGCAAGGGTGAAATTACAATACATCAGCAGTCATCTACACTAATTATATATATAGGGCTGCAATAAATCCCGTCGCAATATACTTGCTGGACTGACTTACATTTCATCTTGTTTTATGCTCCAGTGTAACAGGTTCAGGGTATAAATATAAGCAGTTACCTGAAGATGATACTTTTTTTTTTCTTGCACAAATTCAGACAATAAAAATAAAAGGAAAGGACTAAAATATGTTGTTTAGCCTGCTTTAGGCACAATTTGATCAAAAGTAGATATCATTAGACACATCAAAGGACACAGAAAAGAGCTACAATTGAAAGTTATCTTTTTAACACATCAGTGCTGTCTGAAGTGTTAAAAAAACACCAAAAATATAATTATTTACTTTGGCAAAATGCCTCAATAAAGTATAGCCAAAAATTGATAACACAGGATTCTGTGTGTGCTGAAACTACACAGAGTGAAAAGCAAACAATGATAAAATGTATGCAATGATTATTCATTGAAATAAACTGAATCTTATTACTTTATATATACACCACGAACTCATGTTTGTGCCTCAAGCGGGAAATTATGGGAATGTTATTTTATTCCATGTTTTCTGAAATCACATCACAGGACTATGATGTTCCAATACTACACTATCAATCTCTTGTTACTGCCTAAGAACGACAAGCCTTTAAGCCTTTTGAGTATTTTCTCTAATTTTCTAGAATCTTCCTGGCACAGCAATATCAAGACTGAACACTGTGAAAAAAATGGGCTGATAAAATAATTTTTTCTCCATAACTAGAAAGTACATTGCAATCACAATCACACACATTTAAAACTGTAAACTCTCACGTTCCAAAAAGTTTTAACCTTTGGTACAGTCCATTAGTAGGACATAAAGTGTTTACACACTCTAATTAAGGCTTTCTTATTTTTAGAGGTAATATATGGATATGAAGTTTTTGAGTTATGAAAACTTTTTAACATACCAAATGACACCTCAAAGCAAGGTCACATTTTTGTATTAGTTACTGACACAGCTATAAAGTTTTGAAAGAAACTATTCCAAAAAGCTACCTGTATGGACAAACTGTATACAAGTAACTGATGATCTGGTATGTGCATCATTCAATTTGTCAATAGTTAAATTTAATGAAGAATCTAACTTACCGGTGGATCAGCCCCCTTAGAACCAGCCAGCCCTCCTGTTAGGGATTCGATATCCTGAAAAGGGGAGAGGTGTTGATTGTAAAATGCTACGCAACAGCATGGAGCATTTCCCAGTCCCACAGAGTAATATTTTCTTTAGCTAGAAAGTTAGGGCACTCAGCTACATTGGTTTGGTTTGGTTGGGATTTCAGACAATCTTGCACACTGTAATGTTACGTAGCTGTATCAGTCTAGATATTTTCTCCAACTCTGTACCATCTTTCAATAGAAACAACAAACAAACAGACTAATTATTCTTGAAATCTGCAAAGAAAATGGCTTCAGGTAGGAAAGTAGATATTTTGTTCTCTAAAGATCTAAAGTAAGAGCAGAACAGAAAAAAAAGAAAAAATGATGAAACGTCAATTTAGCATATTATTTGCAAGCATATTGAACCCACTGAAAATGCTTAACCTACAAAAATTCTAATTATCTATCGTTCACTCTGTTATTATACACAGAAAATGAACAAATAAACAGATATGGTTAGATGAGCTATGCTTGTACAAGAACGGATTTCTAATCTTGAATAAGTAACCACAGTAGACCACGCCTGAGTAAGGACCACAACTGACAAAGGTATCATGAATGGAGAAACAGGTGAGACTGTGATAAACTAGAGAGCAAGTGCCCTGTTTTAGGGACTGCTGCCACTCAGCCTTATCAGCTGTACTGATAAGGTTCCAGGAATTGCACTCTGTTTCCAGGATACTAATTCATAGGACTTGGTCAGAAGTAGCTAGAATTTCAAATTTTTTAAGTAAAATCTTTCAGGATTTTAATGCTTACAGCTGTTTTAATTTTTAAACCATCCCCCTACTACTCCCCATAAATGAAAAAAGAAAAACCAAAACTGTCAGGTCATGGGGAGCTGAATAGGAGTCTGGGGCTGTACTGAAAAGTTACACTTTCTGCTACAAAGTTTCCTTCTTGTGACCCCGGTCACTTATCTGTTTGCATCTAGTTGAAAGGATGGGGTTGAGGAACCTGGGAAAATACAATTACAGTACGAAAGGTGAAAGACAGAAGGAAAAGAAAGTTCAATACCTATGATCAGAGCATCAGCCAACACCTGGATAGCATTAAGAAGACATGCTACAAATCCACTTGAAATTTAATTACACCATTATCTCACTGATGTCTCAAAATGGATATCTTAACAATAAATATGGAGCTGAAATAAGCGAAGGGAATATTAAAGGCAGGGCCAGGAAGAGAGAGGGGATGGTGTTGTGAAAGTTTCCATCTGAAGGAGGTGACTTTGGGCAGGAACTCAATGGTGATGAATTTCTACATGCGTTTTTATTAAGGTCGTAAATGATAAGGTAGCCACAAGGAAAGCTTGCCAAGGAAATTACTACGTGTTCTTCTCTGTAATGCACATGTTATAAATAATATTTTTCCTTATCCAGCAACTCTTTGAGGAGGTTCTTCTCTCCCCCATTCTAGTTCCAAAGAGGCTCATAAAAATTGCTTCAGTGTTGTGGGAGCCTGCGAAAGAGCTAAGGCAAGAGAGCTTCTGTAATATATAATGGTAGATTTTAAGCTCTTGGTACTATCATTTGAGCAATGTTTGAAATTAGATGTTCTCCCTGCCTACAAATTTAAGTTTCTGGCTCTCAAACACGAACAGGTCCTAATTAATACATCTGCCATTTTAAGTCTATTTTTAAAAGGCACTCCCTCTCCATCCCATTGAAATTCTTTATTTCAATACCATGCATGCTATAAAAAATCAAATTACCTAAATTATTTGATCTTACATGTTCTTTAACATTTCTACTAAGTTATCTATATAAATTGTGTCTGTATATAATAAAATTAAGCATGAAATATTTATATAAATTGGCAAACAAAATTAACATTCTTTTTCAATCCAAAGATAAAATATATTTTTTAAATTACTTATTTTTTGCTTTTTAGGGCTGCATCTGTGGCATGCGGAGGTTCCCAGGCTAGGGGTCGAATTGGAGCTGCAGCTGATGGCCTACACCACAGCCACAGCAATGCCAGATCCAAGCCACATCTGCAACCCACACCACAGCTCACTGCAATGCTGATCCTTAAACCACTGAGTGAAGACAAGGATAGAGCCCACATCCTCATGGATACAAATTGGGACTATTCCCACTGAGCCACAACAGGAACTTCCTAGTTTAAAAAATTATTTTAGAATGTCACAGTATAAATTAACAAGATTTTGTAGTGAAATGGCTAAAGTATTAGATTAACAGAAAATAAAACACACTGCTCATTGCACTATTTGATAATATTTCTGTTATTATCTGACAAAAAACAAAGTTCTAGTCATATGAAAGCTTTCTTCCAAATACGTTTTAAATGAAAAAAAAATGTGTTAATTATATTTTGGGTTGTACTTTCCATTATACATAGAAACGCATATATGTTATATTAACGATAGACTTTTTGATGGCATTTTCAGAGAGATAATGGAGAAATTAATTTAGATGAAAACATTTTAGCAATCTAGGTGACACATTTTATCACCTTGTAGAAAGTTCTACCATGACAATTTCTTGCCATGGTAGAAAAGTTGGCCCAATACTTAAATTTCTAAAATTTTAAGCTTTTCCTGAGAGTCACACTCTTGAGAAAAACACAGCAGCAGTAGACTTTGGAAGATGAATGGAAAAGACATTGCTATTTATTTATTCGTTTATTTATTTATTTTCCTTTTAGGGCCACACTCGCAGCATATGGAGGTTCCCAGGCTAGGGGTCTAATCAGAGCTACAGCTGCTGGCCTACACCACAGCCACAGCAACGTGGGATCCGAGCCACATTTGCAAACCACACCACAGCTCACAGCAATACCAGATCCTTAACCCACTGAGCGAGGCCAGGGATCAAACCCGCAACCTCATGGTTCCTAGTTGGATTCATTTCTGCTGCGCCACGATGGGAACTCCAACATTGCTATTTATTCTCTTTAACGTGCTGAATTAAAGCAAATTATCAACACACGGCTCTAAAGAAATACAGATATGTTATTTTATTCAGTTTATGCTTTTAATTTAAAAAAAAAAACAACTTCTGAGCTTATGTTCTATTTTGAGTGTAAGTTGAGAGTGTCCTACTTGGGCAGACACCCAAGTCAAACATGGATTATCTATCACTTTTGCAAAAGCAAAATTTTCAGGTGTGAATGAGCATAGGTAGGCACGAATGTATTTATGTGGTAAAATTAATAGATGAAACAAATCCCTTGAGAAACTGAAAATAGTTAAAAGTGAGTCAATTTTTTATGGTTTTGGAATATTTTATCCACAAATTATAACTGAAATATTTGACAAATACGTCTCTCTTGTTCTTTAAATACCTTTTTATGTAGATAACCAAAGAGGGAAGGCACTAGAAAGTAAGAACATTGATTTTCTATGAAGTTTTTAAACTTACTATTGTATTATTATTTGTTCAAAATGAACTTTGATTTTTTACCTAGGTTAGGGAATTCTTTCAACTATGCTGTACAACGTATTTGGACAATAGTTGATAAAATAATTAGTACTTACTGAATATTTGCTACATGCAGGCATTCTTTAAATGCTTTGTACATAGTATAAACAGTCTCATAAGTGCCTCATAAGTTATTTCTTTTCTCACTTGACATGTAAAAAGGTTTATGTAACTTACCTAATATCATGGAGCTATTAATTAGCAAGTGGACTTCAAAAATGTATTTGTATGACTCCAAACCTGTGTTTTTAATACTAATTGTAGGGGAACAGCTTCACCCCGGCATCCTGGTGACCTGGCACATATCCACATGGGCCATGCAAGCAAGGCTAAACCTTGGGCTGGCCCAGGTCTTGGCACAATGTCCTGTGAGCCTCCCAGGAACATGACAAAGTAAACAAGTCTTATGCAGAGTTTCTGCACAGTTGTTTCCTCTTTCTCCCCCCCGGCATCAGTGAAATTTTCTACTTCATTTCTCCCCTTACCCCCAGATCCATCTGCAGGCTATAAAAATGCTAAGGTGCAGTATGGAAGGTCCACCTTGTCTATCATCTGGCTCATCCAATTCAGTGTTGTCCTGTGGGACTAGGGACCAGGGCCAGAATGAAACTAAGACAAGAGATGTAACTAAGGTACAAAATTTAAATAGGCATTCATTTTGAAGGTCATACAAGTGCTCATCTTGCTTTTGCAGGATCCCAAGAGCCAGGGCCTCCTCAAATTTTATGCCCTAGGCACCGCATTCTTACACACCTACAAAAACAAGGCTGGCACTTGTATAATCCTAAAAGTGAGTGACTCCTTGTGTGCCCTAAGCATTTTTTTTCTTTCTTTTTTTTTAAATTATTTTTATTTTTTCCATTATAGTTGGTTTACAGTGCTCTGTCAACTTTCTACTCTATAGCAAAGTGACCCAGTCACACATACATTCTTCTTCTCACATTATCCTCCGTCATGCTCCATAACAAGTGATTAGATACAGTTCCCAGTGCTCTACAGCAGGATCCATTGCTTTATCCACTCCAAATCCAACAGTTTGCATCTATTTACCCCAGATTCCCAGTCCATCCCCCTCCCTCCCCCTCCTCCTCCCCCTCGGCAACCACAAGTCTGTTCTTCAAATCCATGAGTTTCTTTTCTGTGAAAACATTTATTTGTGCCATATATTAGATTTCAGATGTAAGTGTTATCATATGGCATTTGTCTTTCTCTTTCTGACTTAATTTAGTATGAGAGTCTCTAGTTCTATCCATGTCGCTGCAAATGGCATTATTTTGTTCCTTTTTATGGCTGAGTAGTATTCCATTGTGTACATATACCACATCTTCTCTATCCATTCATCTTTCGTTGGACATTTAGGTTGCTTCCATGTCTTGGCTATTGTGAATAGTACTGCAATGAACATACGTGTGCATGTATTTTTTAGAAAAGTTTTGGCTAGATATAAGCCCAAGAGTGGGATTGCTGGGTCATATGTTCTATATTTAGTTCTATATTTAGTTTTCTAAGGTACCTCCATCGCCCTAAGCACTCTACTTGTCTCACCCTAGACATGGCTTTTCTGGGCATGTAGAAAGCTGACAACATGGTGACATTGTTGAAGTTGTATTTATAATGTACTCTTTCAGTCCATTTCGACTTATTGTCTCCTTCCTAACCAAATCTATACAAGTGTGGCAAGCCAAACTGGTCCCTGCCCCCATGCTGCTGCCCAGGGATGGCTTGATGCTTAATGTCAGCAATACAAAGCCTCCTTTATAAGGGCTGCTAGTATCTACACAGAATCACAGACAGTGCACCATGATTGCATAGTGGTTAGTATTCTGCGTTGTGTAAATCAACTATACTTCAATACAAAAAAAGAAATTCTTTGGAGTAAAGTGATTATATTTCAATATGTGGTGCATTTTCATGTGGTAAACAATTTATCAAAAATATATAAGTTTAGTGAAATCAATATAAAACAGCAAAAATCAACCATTTTTATTGAATGATTACATTTAAAATGTTTCAAGGTCTTTAAAAATATATGATGAGGTTGTTTATGTTTATAGAAAAAATCCAAACATTTCAAATATCAAAATTAAGTTTCCCTCATCCCTTTTGTAGAAAAGTTCTTCCCAAATGTCCCTCAGGTTCAATTCTTTCTTGATGCAGACTTTTGTCCCCACTCCATTATTGCTACCCACTCTTGTTAAGGTTGCCAATGACATCCAATTGGCGGAATCAATTGCCAATGTTCCCTCATCATTTTTTTGGTCTCTAAGGCACATTTGACACAGTTTGACACATTTAGCCACTCCATCCTTTTTAAAATATTTTTCTCTCTTAGATTACGTTGAGTTTCACCTTCTTTATGATTTTACTTAGGACCATGGTTTTAAGTACCAGGTATGCTAGTGAAGTCCTCTTATCCTCTGAGATTCACAATGCCTACTCTAATCTCCACGCGGATGTTTTATAGCCTCCCAAACTTAATAATGCAAAGTTAAGCTTGATTTTCACCTCAACCCCTCCCCCACACTGGGTGTCTATCATAGTACGGTCCATTTTGACATCACGATTTACCCAGTTACTCAGATCCACTTCATCAGCGAATCCTTCCAACTCTATCTCTACACTATGGCTTGAATGGGACTCTTTCTTACCACCTTCATTACTACCCTCCTAAATGCTTGGATCACACGAACAATATTCTTCCTTGGACTAAAGACTTATCTTTTTAGGTTGTCCCTGCATCTGTCCTTGTCCCCCCCTCTTCCATATACTCCTCACACAGCAGGCAGAACTACCCGTGTATAATGCAGGTTAGATCAGATTACTCCACTGACCCAAACCCCTCAAAGGTTTACCATTAATGTTAGAATAAAACGCAAACTTGTTACCAGGGCTTGCAATGCCACGTGATGATCTGGCTTTGGCCATCTCACTGTTCTGGCCATTTGCCATTATCCTTTTCTCTAATGTCATCCAGCCATTCTGATTCCATTACTGTTCCAAAAACAAGCCAGATATAACTAACTCTTTAAATCAATGAAGGTTCCATCCAGGAAACAAAAGCTAAACTCAAAAACAACATAAAAGAGCACTGAATTGGAGGCTATTTTACAGAGGTATTGTTGGTTTAATGGCTTGAGGAGAATGATGAAGCATGGACACCAGCAGCAGTGAGACGTCACAACCACCCCAGCCCAAAGGAGGAAGGTAAAAGAACAGAGTCGTCAAGATCCAGTAAGGGGTGAACACCCCTCATCAGCCTCTAGAGCAGATTGCCACAAGGTGAGAGCACAATGGGTACTTTTTGAATGGATGACTGAACGAATGAGTAAAGTAGGCAATATTATTGTATTCATATAAATGCTAAGGTTCATAGTATATAACTCAAGTACTGCTCATTGTTGTACCGATACATCACTTTGAAAGCATGGCTCAAGGCAAGAGTGTTTGCACACTATATTTTCTTAGAATGCCTGAATGAACCAATTAATGAATGACTTGCCTAAGATCACACAGCTGGTAAGTGCTTGAAAGAAGCTTTGAAATCCCAGGTGTTAGAACCCCAAGCACCGTGTACATTTTTTCCATTATAAATCACTAATGAGATATCCTGCTTTAAAAATCCACTCAACTGTATGTTATCCTATCTTGAAGCAACACATTTATATATATCCCAGGATTTCTAGTTCATAGGAAGGAAAATATATACAATAATTTAATAGACAACAAACAATACATTAAATTTATCTTCTGATGGAATACTGCCAATACTTCAAATTAAAGACTTCGTACCCGAATCATTGAGCAGAAAATAAATCAGTGCTTGAAAACTTATATCTAACATATATTCTGAGCATTAATAAACAGTTCAAATACATGAAACTAAAAATCAATCATGTTTATTTTTACATAACATCTCATAGCGTGCAGGTACCTTGCACTGGGACTAACAATCAGAAAGCAAAATTTCTTTTAAAAAAAATCATTCAGTTTTTTTTTTACTTAACGCTTAATGGAAACAATCCTTTATCACTGAATACCAGCTGCTTGAGGCAAGCATCAAAATAATGAAGCTGAGTTTATTAATGAGGCATCTTTCTCCTTTACCAGACTTAAGCTGTTAGTGTTTCCTTGGCAACTGTACAGGGTAAATTTCCTGGGAGGCAGAGATGAAGCAAGAAACATACAACCAATTCTATAAATTGTCTTTCTTTTGGAATCTAAAAAAGCCTGTTAAAAAATATTTAAATTTATGGACTTCCCGTGTGGCTCACAATATAAAAATTCTTTAAATTTGTTTTTAAAAAGAAAAACATCTACACTTTCACTTTGAGCCAACTCTGAATTTTCCTTGAGCCACACAATTAATTCCTTCCAATGAAAATGACTGAGCATCTGTTATGATGGAGGCACTGTGCTGGGCACAGAGAACATGATGAGAAATAAGGCAATGTCTCAGCTTTCAAAGAGTCAAGAGTTTAGTAAGGCATTAAATGACAAAGACAATTTAGTCCACAAATGTATACTGCACACAAAATAAGCACAGGGCACCACAGTAAATCTGGTGTAAGGAATCCAGAGGCTATAACATGCTCTCTGTCGCCAAGGATCTTTCAGTATAAAAGTAGGCCAATTCAAAGAAGAGCATGAGAAAGAATTCAGAGAAATAAGGTGCTAAATTTACAACATATAGGAGGTGTAGGAGTAAATTTTATATGATGGCAATAAATCTGAGTATTTCACGTTGTAAGAACTGTATTTGGTTTTTGAATGAATACTGGATAAATAGGCCCTAAGACCTAATAATGAGCATTTATTGAGCATTTACTGTACCAGATGCCATGCTAAGGGCTCCATTGTCGTCTTAGAAATCATCCCAGGTCTTTCAGCTGTTATTATTTTTACCATTTTTAAGATGATGAAACTGAATCTTCAAGGGTTCAAATGACATGACAAAAGTTACATAACTAATAAGTATTCAAATCTAGACAGGCTAACTTCAGAGGCAATGGTTTTTAACAACTGTGATTTCTTAAGCAAGTGGAGATATGGAAGAGAAAAGTGGCACGCCACGTAGCGACTTGGGAGAAAGCATACTTAGTCAATATCTGCAGAAGGAATGAATACAACTACAAGCAGAGTTTTTCTAAAGTGAGTGGATATGCTCTGATGGAAAAAAGGATATCCTTCTTTGACCAACATAAATAAAAATTAATGCCACTAGATTTAGCAAAAACATAAAATTCTAAAGATTTTTGTTGTATATTTCTGATTTCAAAGTATCCTCCTCAAACGCAAACCTAGAAAGGAAATCTAATACGTATCAAAAACAATTGTGTCCGTGGTGCTTAGAAAGGGTTTTCTGAAGAAAGTAGCAAGAAGACGGAAAGTTCTGCCTTTTCTGTGGAGTGCCCTCTTTGAAGCACTCTCTTCTATGATGGTTTTTGGGCTGTTTTCTTGTCTATTCCCTTCCATATGGCTGCGGTGATAAAGGGAAGCTCTTGCTGAAGCCTGACTCAGACTCAGCTCCTCTTTGCCAGCTTTTGCACATTGACGGCTTCTTGTCATCTTAAACTCAGTATGACCAAATCCCCACATCATCTCCTTTCCTCCTCTGCCATTACTCTGGCCAAGGGCCTCCATCCAATTTCTTCCCCCAGTATTTATCTCTGTTGGTAATTCTGATAAACAGGCCATCACCCAGTCGAGACTTCTGGAGGCCCCAGTCTTCCCCCACTCTGGTATTCAAATACCAAGCCATTCAATTTTTCCTTCTAAATAACCGGCTTCGCTCCATCTCCTACCTCCTTTCAATGTCTATCTACTGCACTTACCATCTTAGGTCAAAGTCTCATTTTATTTTCACCTATTCCTGGCTTTCTCCAAAATAGTGTCTTTCGTAAGTGGTTTTTCCTACTGTTACCTTCATACAATCTCTTATCCAGAGAAGTGGCTCTCAAAATGTAACCTGGAGACCAGTAGTATGAGTGTCATCCAAGAACTTAGAAATGCATTTTCTTGGGCTTTATTCCAGTCCTGATGAATCAGAAACACTGTGTTTAACGAGCCTTCCGTATGAGTCTGATGCAGGCTGACGCTTAAGAACCACTACCTTAGAATGAGTTCAAATGCAAACATGCATATGTTACTCCTGTACTCAAAATTCTTAAGAAAGCCTCATTCTTCTTAGAAGGAAAAACATATCAAACATCTTCCATTACATAGTTCTGGACTACCTTACTTCAATTTTCACCCCTTCCTCAAAAAAAACCTTCAACTTCTATTATAATGAACACTGCACTCCCCTTTTGTGTCAAGCTTTTAGTTTTTGTTCTGTTTTTGCACTCCTGCACCACAGATCCTTCTGCCTAGAAAGCCACTTCTGCCTCCTCTGAATTAGTCTTACCCTTTGAGACCCAGCCCAGGCATCACCTCCTCTCAGGAGACTTCTCGGAGTAATGGTTCTACTGTTACTTCCGCAGCATCTTGCACGTAACTCTCAACTCTACCACACCATTGTATAATTGTCATTTTACTCCTGTGAGTGCTAAACAAGCTCATTGAAGCACGTGGCTATCTCTGCATCTTCAGTCGTTATCACAAAGCATGACCAATACATGTGAAAAGGATTTGATATATTTATGTTGAATTTAGCCTCCCAGGAACTTTTGTAAGGAGAGGACAAGCTGATTGACTGACAGTAGTATTTGGGGACCACTTTGAAATATGCCTCATTCTATACTGAAAAACTTTCATTCTGGACATATATGTGTATATATATTAGTGTATATCAGCCATTGGGAAGCTGATTATCTTTGAGTTTACTGTAGAATTGCAATCTCTGGATGGCAAGAATGATGATCAGATATTTTTGTCCACACAGCAGAGGTACCAACCCAAGAGACCCTAGCTGAGGAATAGCCAGTAGTCCTTTAATTTTACCTTAAGTCTACAAAATATAACACATGTACAAGAGAAATATCTTAGTGATCAAGAAAACAGGTCAAGCCTAGCTTCTCACTGCTTATTAGCTGCATGACCTTGGGCAAATTGCTTTATATGCCTCATGTAAAATAAGTCAACTTATGGCTTACTACCTATGTTAGAAGGACATTGGACTATTAATTATAATAGTTCATTAAAAGTTATATTGATAACCTATGGTAAATTATCAGTTAAAAGTAACTATCATTATTCATAGAGTAATAGATATGCCTGTATAAAATAAAGATAGACGATGGACATAGATTATATAATGATATACATTAAAACAGATAAGCATTAGCATACATGTAGATAAGACCCAGATATATATTAATTTTAGGTATGAATCTCCATTAAATTTCAAGAAGGTATTTTTCCTGAAAGGCAAGAGATTTATATTTTACCTCCTCAATCATCCCTATAATATCCATGAATTTCCATGGCTTGGGTTGTCATAAACTTTCACCAACTTCATTTTTTAAATACATTATTTGTATTCTCACTACTTAAGTGTGATCAATCTTTAAATATCAATCAACAGACATTTCTAATAAATTCCTAACTATATCTCTTACTAAATTTTATGTACTGGGGCAAGTCGCTGCAGAGTAAGAATTATCGGGGGATAAAATTCATGAATGTATTCACAATGTATTCCTCTTTCAGTGCTGTGTTATCTGGCATCACGTATTTACGTACCGCAGTGGGCGGCTTTACGAATGTCTGCAGTCTACTATAGCACTTGAGGGGAAGGATCCAACATTTAAAAGAGGCTATCAATGTTATGACCTTAGATACACATACTCTGTAGAATTTATCAGCCTTTATTTGTTGAGAGTCAGAGACCCAATGACTGTGATCTTAATTTATAATTAAACCTCTAATCTTATGATGCTTGATCTTTCCCTGACACAAAACACAAGTAAGTAACCCGGAAAAAATACAATACCCTACCCTTTTCAAAAATCGGTTTTATCTTTAACTCAGCAAATAATAGCCTAAAACTTTTACTGGGTTAAAAAAATTGGAGATTATCCTGAGGTGGTTTTTTTAAGGGAAATAATTTTCAAAAAATTGGTCTTTTCCAACTATTATCTGCAAATCCACTGACTAGAGTACCTTAAAGCCATGGACCACTTTGATTTCTAAATAACTGCAGAGAAGAATTGTTTGTGAACTGAAAACAAGCAGGCAAGTGGTTTATTTTAAAATACACATGCATATAAAATAGATATTTCTAATAAATCCCTAACTTATCTCTCATGTACTGGGCCAATTAATATATTTTCAAGGTAATCATAAGAAATTGGCAAAAAAAACAAGATGGAATGTTTCAAATTCATTAAGTTCACACGTTCAGAGAAGTCTGGCATGAGATTTTCAGCTAAATATTAGATATTTCATGATAACTCCTTAATTTTGGAAATAACAGGAATCAGGTAGAGAGATGTGAGCTAGATAAAATAGCCATTAGTAGTGTTATCTAAAACCAGGCAAATTTTCAGCAAGAGTCTAATTTGAATCTAGGGGATATGCAGACAACTTCCCACAATATTGCTATTTTCTTTTAAGAAAAATTTTATCAAGTTCTAGTCTTAACAAGAAAATTTTAAAATCTGTTCCTATTTCTGTTTTTGAAAGAAAGAATGATGAATGTAATGGCAAGTAGAAATAGCGAGAGGACATATAATTTCCCTGTTTTTCTTCCAGGCAGCTCCATTCCAAAAGATATTACCAGGATTCTGATAAGAATCACTGTTTGCAATATCACTATCACAGTCTCAAAATACTATTAAGTAAAGGAAATAAAACTGACTGAAATCAGAGCATAAAATGCACTGCTATTATGCAACTAAACCAACTGAGTTTATAGCATAACTGTGAGAGTCTTACAACCTAGATATTTAGAGTCAATGACAGAATGTTCTATAGGCAGCATGTGTTCTAGAGTCTTGTTTTCTTCTAACTCATTTGAACAAGTTCTGAAAAAACAACCACCAAAATTAAGTTAAAGTTTAATAATATGCTTTGATTTATGATACAGTAAATCAAAGTGTATATATATATATGTGTGTGTATAATAATAAAAATGGAATATTTTATATTAAGATCTCTCCTTTAATGATTCTGGAACATAATTTTCCTTATTTATTATTCCTCCCAGGTGCAAATGAGAGTGTTCCACTGAGCCACACATCCAGGCAGAAATGCTATGTTCAGAGAAATACAAGTTTCTTGAGATTAGAGCCAAGACATTTGACAGTTTCTCTAAAATGAAGCCGCCCAGACAGAAAATGCAGACAGTCCTCACTTTGTACGACATAATTTAACCAAATCTGGTGGATATAAGAACCACAACCTGGTCTTACTTGACTCTGTGGAAATTCAGTTGCTGTGTAAAGCAAGGGCACAGCTCCCCTGGTTCTGATATGCACTGGTTTCAGTTAACGCAGTAGCATGCAAAGTAAGAACCGCCTGCAGTTACTTTTTCATGGTAGATTAGTCTTTATTCCTTTGCCTCCAGCATTCCCCAAACTAGACTGTGAATCCTGAATACATAATGCAATAGGTATATATAAAACCCAATATTAACATTGGAATCCTACTCAATTTTAGCTCTGCCCAAAGGCCAAGAACAATGCCATGACGACAAGCATGCCCACATCCTCAAGCAGGGAACTGTACCAGGTCTTGCTAAAATACTGTAAAGGAATGTTCTGCCAGAATTGAAAAGCATCTTCTCTTAATGGTGCATTGATGACATGTTGTGTAGGAAAATATACATACACATATCGATAGATAGATAGATAAGCACATTTAATGTGGGATCAAGCCTCTTAAAATTTCAAGTGCACAACCCAGTACTATTAAATGTAGATGCAATATTGTACAGCAAGTTTCTAGAACTTACTCACTTTGCATAACTGACACTTTATTCCTGTTGGTTAGCTACTCATTTCCCTCTGTCCGCAGCCCCTGGAAACTCTCTGCTTCTATAACTCTGACTCTTTTAGACACTTCATCTAAGTGGAATCAGACAGAATGTGTCCTGTGACTGGATTATTTTTCTTGGCATAATAAACTCAAGGTTCATCCATGCCATTGCTTTTGGCAGGATTTCCTTTTTACTAAAACTGAATCATAGTGTGTATATGCATCTGTGTATGTATGTATGTATATACACACCATATTTTTTATCCAATCCTCCATTTAGATCTTTCCCACATCTGAGCTGCTGTGAGTAGTGTTGCAGTGAAGAATCTTTGAGTGGTTCCTGCTGTGGTGCATGGGGATTGGTAGTGTCTCCACGGCCCTGGGGTGCAGATTCAATCCCCAGCCTGGCAGAGTGGGTTAAGGATTCAGCATTGCCACTGATGTGGCATTGGATGCAACTGCAGCTCAGGACTAATTCCCAGCCTGGAAACTCCATATGCTATTGGGTGGCCAAAAAAGGAAAAAAAAAATCTTTTTGAGATCCTGATTTAAATTCTTGTAGATAAATACTCAGAGGTGGGATTTCTGGATCATATGGTACTTCTATTTTTAATTTTTGAAGACTCTCTATACTGTTGTTCACACTGGCTGCACCATTTTGCATTCCCACCAACAGTGTACAAGGGTTCCAATTTCTCTACATAGTCAACATTTGTTGTCCTTTTGTGTATAGCACAGTATCTTTGTTTTTAGGATGCTTAGTATTTTCAGACATGGGCACCAAAGCCTGTCCCTGTTTCTCACTTTCTAACTCCAACAATACACACATGCGTGTGCGCATACACACACACACACACACACACACACACACACTTCTGAGGACCAGATGTGGGCTACACAGGAAGGAATGCATCCTGAAATGTAGTTGATCCAAGAGGACTACCTGGTAGGGTTAAACACACTAGACTGGGGGTGGATGAGTGGAATCCTAACACAAGGAGTGTATTAATTTCCTATTGCTACTTTAATAGATTACTACAAACTTAGTGACCTAACACTGCACAGATTATCTCACAGTTTTGGCGCCCAGAGAGTTCAGCGGAGAATCTGTTTTCTCACCTTTTCCAGCTTCTAGAGGCCACCTACATTCCTTGAGTCACAGTTCCACTCCATCTTCAAAGAGCTTCACTCTAATTTCTGGTTCCACTTTCACATGTCCTTTTTGTTGCCGACTCTAACCCTCTTGCCTCCTTCCTAGAAGGATCCTTACAAGAACACTGGACCCACCCCAGTAACTCAGAACAATCACCCTTCTCAAGTTCTTCAGACATCTCTACAAAGCCCCATTTACCATGTTAGGTGATATATTTGCAAGTTCCAGGAATATAGACATGGACACTTTTAGAGGACTATTATTCAACCTACCGCAAGGAATATCAAAAATGCAGGATGGAGTAGGCTTGGCCTACATCACAGGATGTATAACGATACCTCAATTTCAACACAAACAACTCTCTTTTGATCAGTCAAGCCAGGAACTTGTTTGCTTGTTTTTATGCTCTAAAATAAAAATGTCAAACATAATTTAAAAAAATTCCATCTCTGTATTTTCATTATATATATTTTCATATATATGAAATACATCACCTTATATCATCATTCCATTTGTTTTCTTTCCATATAAATTCTAACTTCCCTAGCAGAGATATAGCTACCCCTCTCTGTTCCATGTGTTCTCAATAAATATATTGATGTAAAAAACCTCCAAAGCCATGGAAGGAGGCTCAGAGTAGACAGTTGCCTATATGGTAGAAGCAAGGCCTCCCTAAAGCCTCTGCCAAAAACTAACCCATTTCAGGTGCTATTATACATTATTCTTCTCTTCTAAGGCATTGAAACCTAAGGCATCATTAAAAGATAACACATTATTGGAATTAGTCACTGACACTAAGTGAATCACTTCCACAGATTCTACCCAATCTTCAAACTCAATGGGAAGAAGTATATTAAGTTTACTCACTCTTTCATTGTCCACAATGCATGAGCCAAATGCCTTGCATATCAGATAAGATTACTTCAACCAGTACCTATTATTGATAATAGCTCACAGCAAATTTTAATCAGTCATGGGAAGAAGATGAATCCTTTCAGACCAGAGTTGTAACACGCAGGGAGAGAATTCCATAAAGAAGAAAATAATCAAAAAGGGAAAGAGAAGAAAATATGCATTTTACTGAGTTTGCAATATTAAGACTGGTAGGAAAACTCTAAAATGGCTATGATCCCATCTCCTCAATTTCATGACTTCGTGTCATATTCTCCCTTTAAGTCTGAGCTGGAGTTAGTGAAAATGTGGTAAAAGTAATGGGATGTCACTTCTGAGAACTGTTGACAAAAATTGTGACCCCCCCACCTCAATACTCTGAGGAAGCTGCCATATTACAAGTATCCCTGTGGGGAAGTCCATGTGCCAAGAAACTAATGTCTCATGCCGACAATCAGCCAGGAAATAAAGCTTGTGAGCTCATTAGAGTGAACTGACAAGTCACTCCTCCCCTGCTTGAGACTGAGGTGACTAAAGCCCTGGCTAATATGCTGACTGCAACCTGTGAGAGACCTCGAATCTTAGGACCCAGTTAAACCACCACAAGTCCCTACCCACAGAGACTGTAAGATAATCAACACTATTGTTCTAAGTCAGTTGGTTTTGAGTTTTACAAAAGTGAAATTTTTTACACAGGAAGAGATAATTAATACAGCCACTAAACACTAAGAGAGAACTAATATAGCAACTAAACATTCATACTCTTCCAGTAATATATGCCATGTAAGGGTTCATTATAAAATAAAAATACTGCACAGAATTTAATATTTAGACCAATGAATCCATAAAGGAAATTAAGCATTTTCCTTATTCTGGTTTTTATGTATTTGCACAATTCTAATTATATATTTTAAAGCAAAGGACTACTGGGGAAAAAACACTAAGTGATCAACCGACTGTCTGCATTGTTAACAATTATCAGTATGAATCATAAAAAGTACACAAAATTCACAATATGTGTGCTACACACCTTTCTGTTATCTTGGCCATTTCTGAAAATTTAAGAATTCTTTTTTTTTTTTTTTTTTTTTTGTCTTTTGTCTTTTTTGTTGTTGTTGTTGCTATTTCTTGGGCCGCTCCCGCGGCACATGGAGGTTCCCAGGCTAGGGGTCGAATCGGAGCTGTAGCCACCGGCCTACGCCAGAGCCACAGCAACGCGGGATCCGAGCCGCGTCTGCAACCTACACCACAGCTCACGGCAACGCCGGATCGTTAACCCACTGAGCAAGGGCAGGGACCAAACCCGCAACCTCATGGTTCCTAGTCGGATTCGTTAACCACTGCGCCATGACGGGAACTCCAAGAATTCTTAAATTTCTAAGAAAAACTTTATTTTCAAGATGACTACTAGGTTGAGTTTTAATACCTCCAAGCCATGTAACTATCAGTTCTGATATGGAATCCTGTAAAGAAAAAAGCAATTTCTTTTCAATTATGTATGAATGACTCGGTCATACTGACACAAAATAATGTTTAAAAAGCATGGCGATTTTTAGCTGCTGAATAGACCATCATAGAAGATGACTCATACTTTATTTTTAACCTGAGATATTTTACAACATAGATTAAAAATACTCCTCATTCAATGTCTGACCACACAATAAAACTATGAACATACGCATTCGATTTATTTCTATCTAGTGCTTTAGTAATATATAGAGCAATTTGAAAGCATATTTTTGAGGAGGCATAGAAAGTATATGATATTCTTAAAACTCCATGTAAAGAATCCCTCCTATAGGAGCATTTACGAATGCTCCAGCCTCACTCTGCCCACACAAATGCACACACACACACACACTCTCCAAAAAATAAAAATAAGGTTTCCTTAGAAAACCTATCTTTCTGCTCAGATGATCACCATTACACATCAATTGATTTCTGCTGCTTCTAAATGGTTTCACATTTTATATTTCTCAACTGTAATTTCCTCAGGCATCTCCCTGACCTCATTCCTCATTCCCAGTGTTTTTATATAATCTTCTGAACAAGTATATCCCCCCAAAATGAGGAAAAAAAATATCCAGAATTTGGCAAGCAGAAAATCATCAAAGACGCTAATACAATTTCAACATATTGTGGGTTTTTGTCATGTAGTTTCATGTTAGCATTCATACATGGGGCCGTATAGCTTATTTAGAGGATGCCTAGGTTTGAATCTTGACTTTGCCACTGATTAGATATGTAAACTTAGGTCAGTTACTTAACATTTCTATATTTTAGGGTCTCACATATGAAACTTATTCTGTAATAGTACCTGTCTCACACGATTGTGGGAGAATAAATGACTACACATAGTGAGTGCAAATAAAGTTAGGTGATAGTAGCCATAAGCATCAATAGCAGCAACAATAGCAGTCACTGCAGTATTGTTTTGATGTGTTTCATTTTATTTCAAATTATTTATTGGTTGGGGAGGGGAAGAAGCTGCTTTTTCAACTCTCCCCCAGGTATGTGGCCTCTAGCCTCTCCACTCTCATCACCTAATCACAAAGAATATGGCAGCATAACTTCATCAGGAGACATTGTCACTGAGTGAAAAGGAAAGACTTTCAAAATGCATATTTGCACATTTAAACCTTGTATATTTGACTTATAAAACCATGAAGCAATGAGTCTTCTCTTATTAAGCAGAGACATAAACCAAGGTGAAAAAATATCTCAATATTTTTGCAGGTTTAACTGGGACCTATAATTAAGTAGAGTCTCTTGAAGTCTTGTATATAACGGCTTCAGCAAAACTTTTTGTTTACAATATGCATTATGTATTTTCATTTCTTCAGAATCCACTATTGATCAAGGAATTCTCAGGCCCTACCATGAATTCTTCTCTCAGAAAAGGAAATTAAAGATTTTTAGACAGGTATTTTTTTTAAATACCCAATAAAAAAGTTAACCTATTCAAACGGGTTAGTGCTGACCTATTGATCTCATGCTATATTTTTTTCCACTAGATTAAAACATGCTCTTTTATTCCTAAACATCACCCACTTAAAAGGCAACAGAGTTCTATCTTTTGACCTTGATTTTTTTTTCTCTCAGGAAGCAAGATTTTATTGGATGTGAAAGTTATGACTGTCACCTTAAATCTGGGTTTATTATGACCGAGAATCACTCTCTGTTGTGGAAATAAATCATAGGCAGACACCAACTAATAAGAGTAGTAGCAGGCTTACACAGAAAATGCAGATTCTCCTCAGAATTTCTAAATTTTATTTAATGAACATTTTAATTGTGTAACTAATTAAACATGAAAAGGAAGATGTCTTTTCCCTCCCTCTCAATTGGGCAGTCTTACTGGCAAGTTATTATTTCTCAGTAAATAATTCTTAAGACCTTAAGGCTATTCTGATTCACTAACTGCTATGCTATGTGATAAATTATTTAAAACTGATTTATGAAATATAATTATTTATTCCAGTTACAATTCTCTTCCTTTGCAACAACTCTCAGCTCAGACTCAGGGAGATATATCCAATTAGTTTGGGAAAGAAAGGGAAAGGAAAAACAGTGAAATTAAGTAAGCTAAGTTTATAATTATGAACTTTCCTAGGCCACTTTAGCTGAAAAATCTATACATAATTACATCACATTATTGGAATTGGGTTTATGTTATTCAGAAGAGGGCAATTTACATTTTTAGTAATAAGATTAACCTAGAAACTGCAAAAGAACATGGGTTGTCTTTAATAAAATGAAAATTAATCAATAAAAATTTCCAAAATGTTACAAATGTTCTCATGTTGCCTCTCCCTTCACTATCTGGCATGTTTCCTCAAGGCCAAGACTCTGTTTTATTCAGCACTGAATTCCAGCACCTGGATCAATGACTGCATATGATGGGCACTCAATAAATACGATTAAGTGACTGGATGAATATACTATTTCAGTTCAGATCAGTCTAGAGTAATCAATCAAGGAAGTATCTGATATTAATTTTTTTAACAGATTTATATAAGGTGATTGGACTCTGCAATGCAGAATGCTATAGCCAATGTGACTAAGAATAATCCTATTTAGATAAATTTGATGAGGGATATTTTAAAATAAGCCATGTAAGGAGTTCCTGTCATGGCTCAGCAGAAGTGAATCTGACTAGTATCCATGAGGATGCAAGTTCAATCCCTGACCTCGCTCAGTGAGTTAAGGATCTGGCGTTGCCGTGAGCTGTGGTGTTGATCACAGATGCGGCTTGAATCCGGTCTTGCTGTGGCTGTGGTGTAGGCCGGCTACAGCTCTGATTTGACCCCTAACCTGGGAACATCCATTTGCTGAGGGTGCAGCCCTGAAAAGACTAAATAAACAAATAACTAAATAAAATGGCTTTAAATAAATAAAATAAGCCACATAAAATAGATTCACATGAATGTTAGGAAGGATATCACTACTCTAGGAGAGAAACATAAGGATGACAAAAATAAAGATTCCTTGTCCTACTCTAAGGAATTCTTATTTAGCAGGCTAAGGGTTGAAAATATTTGTTTTTAAGAAAACAGATTTAAGTAGGACTGTTGTGGATAAAAAGTCAGAAGAAGGAATATGAAGATATGGGACTCTGATGAAAAAAAACATTTTCTTTATAATTTAAGGCAAAACCTTTGCTGAAAATTATTTGAATAACTTCTCCCATTTCCTGTGCCTGTGGAGGGGTGGTGTGTGGAATGTGTGGTTTAGAGGTGTTATTAATCTAAATCTACCTAGTCCTTTCATATTTATCTCTGTGCACACACTTAACACACACCCTGTTACTAAAAACAGATTCATGCCTTTTCTTCTTTAAGGTAGTGGCTTTGGGCGTTCCCGTGGTGGCAAATCCGACTAGGAACCATGAGGTTTCAGGTTGGATCCCTGGCCTCACTCAGTGGGTTAAGAACCCACAGCTGCCATGAGCTGGAGTGTAGGTTGCATACACAGCTAGGATCTGGCATTGCTGGGGCTGTGGTGGAGGCAGCAGCTGGAGCTCCGGTTAGACCCCTAGTCTGGGAACCTCAATATGCTGTGGGTGCAGACCTAAAAGACAAAAGACAACAAAATAAATAAAGTAGTGGCTTTGAGTAGACTGAATATAAGTTATCTTTGGCATGCTTCATGACAATCGCTATATCTTGTAATAAGCTACATTTAGTACAGAAGACTTCATTATAAATATTGGTAGACCTAAGGTATTTGCTGTCCTTGAGTGGCTTTGAGAAGCTGCGTTATTTCTTCTAACTCGGAAAAGCCTTTGGATCAGATATTCTACTATCAAAGAATATGCAAAATCAAAACCACAGAAGTAAAGCATTGTAGGCTTCAAGAAATTATAAGATTATATTATTATCATTAAAGGTGGTATATAGTATATAAACCTTTTTAATGGTCAAATTTATCCTCAAAGATAAAATGGAACTAACTACTGATGTGAATCAGATTTGTTTCAATAGCAGTTTAAAACTGTGAAAGGGATGAGCAGACCCTACTCTGTTATCTATTTTCTTAAATAAATATAATAGTAGGGAGTTCCCGTCGTGGCGCAGTGGTTAACGAATCTGACTAGGAACCATGAGGTTGTTGGTTCGGTCCCTGCCCTCACTCAGTGGGTTAAGGATCCGGCGTTGCTGTGAGCTGTGGTGTAGGTTGCAGACGCCGCTCGGATCCCGCGTTGCTGTGGCTCTGGCGTAGGCCGGTGGCTACAGCTCCGATTAGACCCCTGGCCTGGGAACCTCCATATGCTGTGGGAGTGGCCCAAGAAATAGCTAAAAAAAAAAATAGTATATAAAATGATTTTAAAATTTTTAGGATTTTAAAATTGGGTGAACATGACATTTATAGATATTTTATTTTTGATTTAAAGTTTTTCAATATTTATCATGAATATTATATGTAACAAAAATTGTATAGTGGTTAAATTAGTTCATTCATATTAATATAAGCTTTGGTCAAGAATACGTAAATTAAAAATTGTGCAATACACCCTAAAACTCTCTTCCTCTATTAATAATCAAGAGTTAGATGTAGTTAAGTACAATCAAAATGAAAGGACAATTTTTTTGAGATAGAGGTTTTTAGTTTATTATTTTCCTTTTTTAAATGATTTTTAATTTTTCCATTGACAGATGAATGGATTAAGAAGATGTGGTATATATACACCATGGAATACTACTCAGCCATAAAAAAGAAGAAAATAATGCCGTTTGCAGCAACATGGATGGAACTAGAGACTCTCATACTGACTGAAGTCAGAAAAAGAAAGAGAAAAACAAATTTTTGGATACTAAATGGTTTTATAAACATAAAAGTTTGCTTTTGTTTCGTCACCATGCTGATTCTCAGTCTTATGGCATTAAGTAATATGAACCATTGTCTCTGAATATACACTTTTTAGCCCTGAGTCATTCCCTAGTTGTCTCCCTGTCCCCTCTTTTTTCAGTCCACCTCCTGGTGTACATTTGTCTTTCTCCATATCTTAGGATCCTAAACCTTTTTCTGCTTCCACAATTCCACTGAATCTTATTTTGTCAATGGTATAATAATCTCAGTATATTGCTAAATAAAATTCTTGTCAGATGTCAACACTACTATAACCTGGGTGAAACTTCACTCCTCAAAGTATGAATCCATGAAACGTGTCTTCCATAAAAATATTGGACTTTCTTCTAGTTCCACGCCTCCCCTCATGACCACTGCTCCTCAGATGGCTTCACAGATGCCTCTTCATCTGAGCTCCACTAACGCGGGTATTCCCCAGGAACCAACCCCTGACCCACCTGTGTTCCTTCTCTGTGATTTTCCCCTGGACAATTCTCCTTCATTCATAGAGCCATAACCACCAGCCATAATAGATACTGATGATTCCTACATCAACACCTGTCCCGGCCCTCCCAGTCACTGAGAAATCTCCAATATAATGTATCCGAACTGAAGTCTTCATATTCTCAATGGTACTTCACCTTTCAATCAGTAATACCATGCGTCATCACCCAGATCGAACTTTGAGGAAACCCTGGCTGACTCCTTTCTCTGACCCCATCTCATCAATCACACAGGCCTGCTATTTTTACCTCATCGGTGAGTCTCAAACTTCAGCACACATAAAATGCAAAGCTGATTAAAAGTCAGATTCCCACATCTTACCCAAAAGTTTCTGATTCAGAGGGCCTGGGCATGAAAATCTGCATTTCTAGCACAGGAGGATTGGTTTTTAGGACGGGCAAGATCTGAGCATGTTTATAGGCTGCATGAGGCTGTGGATAAGGAGTCGCCAGGGAGGAAAGAGGAACATCATAATGTGAGGCATGGGAGTCGCGCCCCGTGCTGTGAAACCAGTCCTGTAGCGTTTGCTAAGGCACAGCACCTGGAACGTCGGGTCAGGCTGGGGCGTGTATAGCGGTAAAGGTCTTGTTTTCACCCTAAGTAGTCTTTTCTTGGCTGCATAAGTCAGTAAGATGTACTTTTCTGATTTTTTTCAAGTTTTATTATTTCATTTCATACTTCCGTAGGAAAAAAACACACTGTTTTAAACAAGACAAGAAGCCCAAAAGAGAGTTGCTTATGCTAAGCCCGAAAGTTAACTTACAGTGGTGGCTTTCCCAGAAGAGGCCTTAACCTGGTCAGGAGTGGCCAGATCAGCTTAGTTCAGTCATCCGCGGAATAGACCTTGCCAGCCCTTAAAGGAAAGTCACTTTGCTGTAACCAACGTGCTTTTTCTCCAAGTTTATTTTCCTTGTGCCTTCTGCCTATAAAAGTCATCTTGAATAGCTCCTCGGAGCTCTTTCTATTTGCTAGACTGGACTCGATTTGCTATTCTAATTGACTTGTGCTCATAAAAACTCAAATTTGATAATATGCCTCAGTTTATCTTTTAACAGCTCTCAGTGCGGGAAGGGAGAAGGGAAGGGGACCCCGACAGCCCCAGGAGCACAGAGCAGCAGCTATGGTACCTGCGGAGCCTGAGCCGCCGCCTCTCACCGCCTCCAGAGATGCTGCGTCTTCCCTCTGGGGTTCTCCGTGGCTTTGGCCTTGGGAGCTTTTGCAGACAGACGGGAACGTGTCTTTTTCCAGACGCAGGCTGGCAACCTGCCAAAGTCAGACCGGGTCCAACTTTGACACACGACCGACTCAAGGACTGAGTTGAGGGTCAGACTGGGTCTTCTGGTAGAAGTGGGACCGGGTGTGGGGTCCGAGCACGGGCGAGTTAGAAACAGGACCGGTTCCGAGTGGGGCTGGTCCTGACTGAAGCTAGGCGTGGCTGGCGTGAGGCATCAGGTGAATAAAATTTTGTGTTGAGGCTGAAAAACAGGTTAACCTCGCTCAAAAGAATCTAGAAGACAGTGGCCACAGCTGAGAAGTTCGACCCTGGCCAAGCTTCTCCATTAGCGAGGCGCCCGCCCTCGAGGCAAGGGGGTCTCGGCCAAGCATTCGCGGAAGAGCAGAGGGAAAACGATTTTTCCTTCTCTTCCTGAGTTTCTCGTGACCGTGATGAGACCTGCTGGGACACCCTCCTCCTTCCAGAGCCTGCCAAACCCGGAGGAAACCTGGCAGAAGACGGCGAAAGGTAAGAATTCTTATCAAAGTCTGCTTTCAGATTTCTACCTGGGGGGCCTGGTGGAGAGAGGAACGTGCCATTTCAGGCTGTCCCTTTTCCCCAAACTCAGATGAGCGGGCAAAAAACCACTTGTAAGGATTAGAGCTTTGATCTGACTTGTGAACTTGCTTTTGGATATCTATTTGTTGTTGATTCTTTCCCAGAGACAGCTCTTTCCTTCTTGATGGTCTCGGTTTGTGTGCTGTAATCTTGGCTTGGCAGCAGTCAGGTGAGGGTGGAGGGGGTGGGGGGGTCCGCAAAAATACGGCTGGACAGAAATGTGGGTGGCGCTCCATTTGCTGCTAGGGCCCCACTGATGGCAGCGCTCTCGGAGGAAGTGTCTGAACTGGTGGGTCTTTCTTTTGGTTGTCTGTGGGAGTGGCATTGTGTCTTGGGAGGGTAGGATCCTTTGCACTCTCTTTGGGGACACCCCCTGTGTCCGTGGGGTTGTTCAGTGGTGCCAGTGAAGTTCCTGAGTAATGACCACAGTGACGACAAAAAAAAAAAAAAAAATGGATTTTCTGTCTTTGCCATCTAGCTAATTCTGGGCTTGCTACGTAAAATCTTATGACTCTGAAGCCAGCTTCTGAGGACCACAGTTAGCTCATGTGAAAAGCAAAGATAGGAGTTCCTATAATGGCTCAGTGGAAATGAATCTGGCTGGCATCCATGAGAATGCAAGTTCGATCTCTGGCCTTGCTCAGTGGGTTAAGGATCTGGTGTTGCTGTGAGCTGTGGTATAGGCCAGCAGCTACAGCTCCCACTCCACCCCTAGCCTAGGAACCTCCATGTGCTGCAGGTGTGGGCCTAAAAAGACACACACACACAAAAGCAAAGGTAAGCCTATATAATTGTAACAACAAAGATCCTAGGATATGTAAGTGAAAATGGTTTCAAAAATTACAGTTCAAAGGCAAATTCTACTGTCTACTACTTTCAATTTTTTTTAAAAGTTACAATCCCTGTTTTAGGCTTTTTATTTTTTATTTCGTGAATGTTCATAGCAGCTTTATTAGGACCAGTCAAAAATTGGAAAACTTCTCACATATCCCTCAAAGGGTGGATCATTAAATAAACCGTGGTACAGCCATACCAAGGAATACCACTCAGCAATTGAAAGAAAATGACGAATCTCAAGAGAATCATGCCGAGTGTAAAAAGCTAATCTCAAAAAATTCTTTATGATTCTGTATTTAATATTTTAAGTTATATTGGAGTATAGCTGATTTACAAAGTTGTGTTATGTTCAGTTGTACAGACAAGTAAGTCAGTTACACACACACACACACAGATATACCCATTCCTTTTCAGATTCTTTTCCCACATAGAGTAGTACACACAGTACTGAGTAGACGCCCCTGTGCTCTAAGTAAGTCCTTGTTACTTCCCTATTTTATACATAGTTGTGTGTATATGTTAATCCCAACCTGCTAATTTATGCCACCCCTACCCCTACGTTTCCCCTTTGGTGACTGTAAGTTTCGTTTTGAAGTATTTGAGTCTGCTTTTGTTCTGTAAGTTCTTTTGTATCCTGTTTATGAGATTCTACAGATTAGTGATCTCACATGATATTTGTATTTGTCTGGCTTCACTTAGTATAATAATTTCTCGGTCCATCCATGTTGCTGCAAATGGCATTATTCTGTTCTTTTTTATGGCTGAGTAATATTTCATTGTACATATACGCCACATTTTCTTTATCCATTCCTCTGTTAATGGACGTTTAGGTTGCCTCTGTGCCCTGGCAGTTGTAAACAGTACCACAATGAACATTGGGGTGTATGCATCTCTTCGAATTATGGTTTTCTTTGAATATATGCCGAGGAGTGGGGTTGCTGGATCATACAGTAGTTCTATATTTAGTTTTGTAAGGAACTTCCATATTGTTCTCCATAGTGGTTGCAGCAGCTTACATTCCCACCAACAGTGTGGGAGGGTTCCCTTTTCTGCATGCCATCTCTAGCATTTGTTGTTTGTAGACTTTTGATGGCCCTTCTGACTGGTGTGAGGTGATACATCATTGTAGTTTTGATTTGCATGTCTCTAATATGTTCTTAGGCTTTTAAAAGATGTTTTCTTCTGCCAAATATAAAATTTTTCATAGGTTGTGAAAAAAATGATGAGTTTATTCTTGAATAAGATTTGTATTCTTTATAAGAATAAAATAAGAAACCTGAAATTTTTCTCTGTCCAAAGTTTTTTTTTTCCCACATTACAAAGCATATGGTTCTAAAATAAGTGTTTCAAAACAATTTTATATACTGTATAAAGGATTACTCGTTCCACATTTGGCATTGTTCATTATGTTTGACATTATATATCAAATGCACACAGTATTAAAAATGATATAAAAAGTAAAGAGGTGACTAAAACTTATAGAAATATTTCAGAGGACAATTAACAATAAAGGCAACAGGGAAGAAAACAAACAAACATAAAATCCAATTAGATAAGTTGAATATAAAACTTGAGTTAAAAGGGAGCATTTCGAATGGAATAAACGTCACTGAGAATGCCCAAAGTATGGGCTTCCTATGTTTTATATACTTTAAAAGTCGATAAAATATCACTTAAATTGCTCCCAACTTGAGATAAAATAGTTTAGATGATAAAACAGACAGACTGTGGAGAAATGGCTAACCTCAAGAAGGAATCTGAACAAGTAAAACTATCTAAGATGTTGAGATTGACAGTTTAGACTTTCGGAGTATCATCATCTCATCCTGCACTTAGCAGCTAAGCTGCAAATAGCTCAGCCCCTGTGAATCTCATTCCCCTCATCTGTGAGAGAAGACCATCGTGGGGCACCTGCTCAGCTTTGTTGGGAAGATTAAATGAAAATGCCCTAAGGGAGGTGGTTGGGACAGGGCCTGGCACTTTGTCACTCTTCAGCAAAGGTCAGCTCTTACGAAGTGTGGCTGCAGTGGCTGCTGCTCTTACTACTGCTTCTAAGTGTGAGAAAGAGACATGGTTCCCTCCTTTTGCACTTTGGTTCAAACTGATCCATGCATTTAGAGGGCACAGTCTCTTGAGGAACTAGAACGCTGCTCAAACATCCATCCATACCACTTTCTGGTGCCTCAGGCAGTAGAATTCAAAAGCTAGAGCCTAGGCTTTGTGTCAGACTGCCTGAGTGAAGTCCTGGCTCCAAGCCTTCTGCCATGCATGATCTTAATTAAGTCAACTTAACCTCTTTATCTATAAAACGAGGATGAAAATAATAGAAGACTAAATGGGTTACGGTCAAAGTTAAATGACACACTTCACATAAAGCAGTTACAACAGCATATAAAATATAGTCAGCACTCAATAAATAAGCATCAATCACTGCCTAATCTACCATTTCTCATTCAGGGTGTTGTAAAATAGTGGAGGGGTTGTCCATTAAAGTTACCTAAATAGAGGCTCATTACTTGTGCCTCACGTCACCACTTACCTGTTCTGATAAACCCTGAACTGAACTCTTTTCCTGGTTTCAATTAACCTCGTTAAGAGTAAGCCATATATATTATGGGAAGGTAAAAAGAATCCAAAAGAAAGTGGCTGAAAGTTTAGATTTACAAGAGCTGGGCAAGTAAGGAAAGGAAAGAGAAAGAACAGCAGACTGGTAACTGGAGAAAGTGAGAGAAAACATGAGCTCTAAGCTGGGATTTCCTATCACTTGCTCCTAGCAGCTGGTTGCTGGGTAGGAACAAGAAAAATAGGGCAGCTGGCAAGCATCCTCGGCTATAGCTTCTCTTTCTGAGACCCACCCCCACTGCACATGGCACCATGATTAGTCGTATCTGGTGCCACATGCGAGCCAAGCTGATGTGGTTCTGCATACACACCCCTTCCATACACAAACGTGCTGTGTCCTGTCCTTGCCGAAAGGTGTCTTTCCTCAGTCAGTTTTCTTCCCCTGGCTATGTTTCTCTCTCGATCCAGACAGCCAAAATTATAACACTGTCTCCACTAGTTCCCTCCACTGTAAGTATTGCTCAGTCCATTCCAGTCTGGCTTTCAAATACCACCCCTCCAGGGAAATCAGTCTTGTTGATGTCACCAAATGATTTAAGTCCATTTTTCTGTTTGTCATGAGCATTTCCTAGAGCTGTTTACATGCTTTTTCAAAGTACTGAGATTTATAGCTCACACTGAGGATTTGTGTGTTTTGATTAAAAGTGCCTAGAAAACCCCAGAAAAGTTCTTGGGGAGGGAAGGTTCCAATAACATCTCTCAGTTTTAATTCTACTTCTCTGGTGTATCCTCTTCAAACAAAAGGATGCCAGTTGTTATAATCAGACAGTTGGTGTCTCCTCAAAATTCACTTGTTGAACCTTCATTCCTATAGTGATGGTATTAGATTTAGATGAGGGCGGGAGGGTGAAGCTCTTATGATGGGATTAGTGCCCTTAGACAAGGAGGAACACCAGAGCTCTATCTCCTCGATTTGAGAACACAGAGAAAAGGGGGGAATGCCTGCAAGCCAGGGAAAGGGCCCTTGACAAGAACCAAATCTACTGGCACCTTGATCTTGGGCTTCCCAGACTCCAGAACTACAAGAAATAAGTCACCCAGTCTATTGTATATACTATGGCAGCCTGAGCTCAGACACAGGGTTCAGTTTGGAGACCCCCTCTTTCTTTACACTTTTTCTCCAGGAGTTTTCATCCAGTTCCATAACTTTTAAACACTATCTACATGTGTCAGTGAATTTCACATATGTACTCCCCCTCATTTTCCTCTAAGCTCCAGATTTTTATAACAATATGTTTATCCTATATTTTATTGGGCATCTAACAGACGCTTCAAAATTAAGTTTAAAAATTGTTTTTAGAGCCTTCTTTCGAATTGTGTTTCTCTTTTAGTCCTGCCCATCCTAAATTAAAAAAAAAAAAAAATTAACACCTATAAACTGCAACACAGGAAAACTGTTGGTCTTTCTTGATTCGCACCCTTCCTTGATCCTCCCGTGCTAAACCGTTTCTCCAAGCCACTCCAGATATGTCGTCTTCTCTTCTCTTCATCACCACTGCTACAGCGCTGGCACGAAACACCATCTCCTATCCAAGGAACTGCTACAATGTGCCCCATATTCTTATTCCACCTGCCCCTTGCCCTCCTCCACATGCTGGTGCAGATTCACCTGTACATTTAAATGACGTCCTTCATTATTCACAAGTATTTTAAGTAAACTCAAATCCTATTATGGCCTGCAAATCTCAGCCTCATCCTGTGCTTTGACTACTCAGCCACCTTCATTTCACGCCACTGGGTTCTAGCTACTGTGGCCATCTCTTAAATCCCAGCATGCACCACGCTCTAATTTACATTGTTCACTCTCCGGGAAGGCTCTTTTTTCCCCAATCTTCATGCAGCAATTCTTTATTAATCATCAAATCCCAGTTTAAATATCCCCTACTGGAGGCTCTACCCACCTCATCTATGTGGATTCTCCTTGTTATTCTTTCTCATCCATTTGCGCCTCATTGAATTAAGAATATTTCCTATGTATGGGTTGCTTATTTACTTTCTATCTGTACTTCTCATTACACCGTAAAAACAAAAGGGCAGGATCTTATTCCTTGTATTCATTAATGCATGCTCAGTATTCTGCACCTTTGCTGGACTTGTAGCAGTCAATATCCTGAATGAATGAATTCAAGTATGAAATAGGCATTCGAGGTGCACTTAAATAGGTAGGGTTTATTATAAGCTACACAATATAAAATATTTATTGCTATTTAGTAACCATTAAATATCACACACAAGTGTTATGCAGAAATATTTTGAGTTCATCAACAAATTTTTATTGAACCCAGTACCTATGTTATGCTACTATGCATGGTGTTATGAGAAAGTTGAATAAAAATAAAGATAATTGCTACTGTTAAAATGGTTTATAATATAAAACAGCTAATGTTTAAATAAACAACATGAAATGGATATATAAAATGATTTCATGATTTAATGAAAAATAGCTGTAAAATATTTAATGAAAATTAATGATGAAGAATGGGTTTCTTTGAATAGCCACAGCCCTCCAAAAAGTGAGAGCCTATGAGATGAGATCAAATAAATAACAATAGCAGGTCTCACTAAAGTTTCAGAATCATATTACATATGTGTGTGTACATGCACAGTTCATGTGCTTTGGGAATTTTTACTATCCATGAATAACTGTAATTCTGAATATTTCTTATAAGTTATCTAAAACAATTAAAATGTATAATACTTCAGGGTAGCAAAATATATAAACATTTATTAGTAACCTACCTTGTAACTATCTTCTGGCTGATGTCAGACTGGCAAAAAAGAATAATGTAAAGTCCCTACTCACAGTGTGTCCCTAGGCCAGTGCAGGGAGAGGGAAGTAAAATAATCATATAGATGGCAAATCAATACACAATTCAACAGGTGGTGTAGAAAAGACATATATGCAAAGATGCTATGGAAGCCCCACTACTGAGGAGTCAACTAATTTGCTTGTTGGAGTCTAAGGTGGATATACACAGGGTGTGTCATTTGAGCCAGAGCTTGAGGAGAAGTAGAGTTTTGCCTACCCATAAAATGAGCAAAGCTTATTCTAGATAGACAGAATGATTTGTTCAGAGTCATAGGCCTGAGAGAAAATGGGGTATCTGTGGAATATGGAATGCAAAGCTGTTTCAGTGAATTAATACAGTAGATTCTTGCAGCAAACAAGACTTTGTCTACCCAGTGCCAAAACATCCTACGTAAAGATAATGCAAAAATCCAGACCAAATAAGGTGATACAGCTGGGTATTTTTCCCTGATTAAAAACCATCTAATCAGTCATTTAACTTCTTTCCACTGTGTTCACCATTTTTTTAAAAATGAAATCTAGTTTACCTTTTGGAGAAACCATAGTCTACAGGAATTCTTTTAAAACATAGATCAATGCATATTCTAAAGCTTCAAAGCCCAATGTGGAGCCTCAAGCCGCAGGTGGCCTCAGAGCACTAGAAACATGGCTCTTACCTCATGTTGCAAAGATAATATTTTAAATGAAACACATTATCAATATTATTTTGCCTACAGGCATACTGTGGAAATATTGCTGGTTTGGTTCCAGACTACTGCAGTCAAGCAAATATCACAATAAAGCAAGTATTTTGGTTTCTGAGCACACGTAAAAGTTACATTTACACTAAACTGTAGTCTATTAAGTATAGGATAGCATTGTATCTAAAAAAGTGCATACCTTAATTTAAAAATACTTTGTTGCTAAAAAACACGAACCATCATGGGAGACCTCAGGCAGTCTTAGTCCTTTTTGCAATGGTAATATCAAAGATCACTGATCACAGAACTACAAACAAACATAATTATAATGAAAAAGTTTGAAATACTGTGAGAATTACCAAAATGTGACACAAGGTCACAAAGTGAGTAAATGCCGCTGGAAAAATGGCATCAGTAGACTTGCTCTAGGCAGGGTCACCACAAACCTTCAATTTATAAAAAACAGTATCTGCAAAGCACAATAAAATGAGGTATGCCCGTATTTATTTTTCCTGTTTTAAAGTGACTTCTAGAAAATTTTAAACTACATGTGCAGCTATTTCTATTAAAGATTGCTGTTCTAAAAGGTTTATAAAAAAGTTAATAACTACCCTCTAGGAATGGACACCACCAATTTAGAAGATTACAAATTATTCAACAGTGAACCCATAAAATCCTCTCTAAAATTTATGTGCTTTAAATGAAAGCCATAAAAGTTTAGCATTCTATGACAGGGAAGTATTCTCTTATACATGTGGGGGAGCACTGAGCATTTTTTTAAAATGTGGCTTCACAGAGAAGCTGTATCTTATAATTTTAATTAAACCTGAACACTTCTGCAGTATTCTGCTGCTTCAGTGGAGAATTGCACAACCACCCTTATTTTTTAAATGAGGCTATTTATTGTGTTCCTTTTGTTATTTCCACAACCTGAGAAAATTAACGTATAAAAATACTTTTCTGTTTCTGTTTTATAGCTAGGTTCTTTGGTGCCATCTTTCAGATTCCACATATGAGTGATACCATATGGTATTTCTTGTTCTCTTTCTGTCTTCACTTAGTATGAGACTCTCTAGTTGCATCCATTGTTGCAACAAGTGGCATTATTTTCTTCTTTTTTATGTCTGAGAAGTATTTATGGTTGCCAAAGGGGCAGGAGGAAGACGTGGGATGGACAGGGAGACTGGATTCGGTAGATACAAACATTTAGAATAGGTAAGCAGTGAGGTCTTACTGTATACCACAGGAAACCATATCCAGTCTCTTGGGATAGAACATGATGGAAGAATAGTATGAGGAAAAGATGTATATATATATGTGAATGGATGGGTCACTAAGCTATATAGCAGAAATTGACACGAAACTGTAAATCAGCTATACTTTAATAAAAATAAAATTAAAAAATACTTTTCTGATGCATATGTAATACACTCCCTTTTAATCTTGATTTTTAATAGCATTTTGTATGTGCTAAAGCTAAAGATCAAATAAAAGTAAAAATTGGGTAGAAATGTATAGTGATTATATTTATTGAGATAATGTTTTTAATTTTGAGACCTATAAAAGTATAGAGGATGTCAACATAAATTAGAATCAAATCAAAAATAGCCTAAAATGTTTAATATTTATTGGTCAAAACTAGAGATTTAGAGACCCATCTACCAATGACTGGAAAATCCATTTAGAAATTACTTGTAAGTCAATAAACCTCATCATATAAAAGTTTTCTGAGGTTATTTTGATAAAATTATTACTTGTACAGAAATTACAACTCATGTTTATTTAGCTGAGTTAACACGAAGCGGTAGTGACATTGAATAACATTAAACTAATTACACAGATGCATTAATTTCTGTGAAATGCCTTAAAACAGAGTGGATTGTTACTGTCTACTGTGTTTAGCGAATCTCTGCTAATGTAAGAGACTCAGTGTACAGCCTTCTCCGAATGATGGGGAATAACACAACCATTAAAATGCATGAGGTTACACTGTAATAGCATCTTTTACCTAATAACAAATCAGGCCAGAAATACTAATAAACATAATCTCTGGCCCTTAATGGGAGATTTCTGCTAATTTCGAAAGCTTTACAATTAGCTCTGATTCAGTGAACTTGAATCCCTGTTAAATTAAACTGTTAGGGAAGGTGAAACACTGTTGTTTTAGGAAGGCAATGCTGAAGATTCTATGTGGATTTTTATTTTCCAAGGCAAGGTAATTTTATTTTAAAAATAAAATTTTTGCATTATGTTTGTAACTATCAAAAACCTATACATTGCACCAAGATTAAAATACACTTTTTCTTTTAAATACTCATGACCCACCTACCAGCACCTCAGACTTTGTCTCTCATGCTTCTTGCTAGGCAGGTACTCCCATCACACAGACCTTCCTTCTGCTCCAGCCCTGCAAGCCTATCCTGATCTGAGAACAGGCCTTGCTGTTACCTCTTCCTAGAAGACTATTCTAGGAAGCACTGCTCCTCAGTCCTCTCCTAACCAGCTCCTTTTTATTGAGGTCTCAGTTCAAACATTACTGCTTCAAAGGCATCTTTCCAGAATTCCCGTTTTAAGCGCTTATCATTTCTTTTCTTTGAATTATTCCTTCCTTGCCTTGAGAACAGCCATCGAATTTGAATCTAGTAAATTGCTGTGCACACTTGGCTGTTGGACTTTCCTCTGTACAGCATTCACCACATGAGAGCAGAAACACTGTTTGGCTCATAAAACCTCCCTAACAAACTGATTAACACAGTGACGGTACACATATGTACTCATAATACCCGCCCCCCACAGACTCATATATATTTATAAATATATAATATGTACTTATTGTCATATTGCTCATGATACTTGGTAGCCAGTGTTTTTTTTTTTTTTCTGTGAAAATCTTATTATAACAGCTTTTAAAGTCCATAAGCAGTATCTCTGTGGCACATGTTTTAATGATTATAGGGTGTTTCAGCATTTGAATATACTAGACTTTGTTATCAAATCCCCTATTGTTGGATACTTAAGTTCCTACTATTTTTTCCACTATTATAAACAATATTTTGATTCACATCCTCATAGATATTTGAACACTTGCCTGATTATTTCCCCCAGATAAATTCTAAGTTAAATTGCTAAGTAAAACATATATTTGGAGTTCCCTTCATGGCTCAGTGGTTAACAAACCTGAGTAGGATTCATGAGGATGTGGGTTCGATCCCTGGCCTCGCTCAGTGGGTTAAGGATCTGGTGTTGCCATGAGCTGTAGTGTAGATTGCAGATGTGGCTCGGATCCCACATTGCTGTGGCTGTGGCATAGCCCGGTAGCTGTACCTCCCATTTGACCCCTAGCCTGGGAAATTCCATATGCCATGGGTGTGGACCTAAAAAGCGGGGGAAAAAAAAAAAAAGAAACACATTTAAAATTTGATACATATTACTACCTCCCAAAATTATTTTACAAGCTTCTATTCACATCGGCATTGTGTAAAAGTGACTATTTCTCTGTAGTCTTGGAAATATGGAAACTATCAATACTTGCCAGTTAATAGGGAGGCTATCCAATTTTTTTGACTTAATTGTTCATGGCCTTTGGAACATTGGAAAGTCTTTTTCAATAATTTCTGAGTTCTATTCACATGTTAAGAGTTTTTAATATATGTAGTCAAATAACTGTTTCATTTTTCCAATTTTATATGTATTTTATCTTTTTTGTATGTTTACCTCTAGCTGTTTTATAGTCAAATCTGATGTTCCTTCAGGATTTTAATTTTTAGTATCAAATTTTAAAAGGTCCCACTTGGAGTTCCCGTCGTGGCGCAGTGGTTAACGAATCCAACTAGGAACCATGAGGTTGCGGGTTCGGTCCCTGCCCTTGCTCAGTGGGTTAACGATCCGGCGTTGCCGTGAGCTGTGGTGTAGATTGCAGAGGTGGCTCGGATCCTGCATTGCTGTGGCTCTGGCGTAGGCCGGTGGCTACAGCTCCGATTGGACCCCTAGCCTGGGAACCTCCATATGCCGTGGGAGCGGCCCAAAAATTAGCAAAAAAAAATAAAAAATAAAAATAAAAATAAAAGGTCCCACTTTATCTGAAGACTACGAAAATTACACACACATACACCCAGTGTACATACATTATAAAATATATCAAATATGTTTATACTATATACTTCTCTCACTTTCATCTATAACATTCAACAAAAATCTACAAGTAATATCAGAGAAATCACTTCGCAGGTTTGGAGATACTGAGGCTTATAACAAGGAACCATTACAAAAGTTTGATACAAAGTGTTTAATATTTTCTGTTGATTTCGAGGAGAACCCCACAAATAATACTGTTCCTGAATAGGACAAAAATGCTAAAAATGCTAAAATCTGTCTTTTTTTTTTTTTTTGTCTTTTTACGGCCATGCCTGAGGCCTGAAGTTCCCTGGGCTGGGAGTCCACTGTTCTGGCCTACGCCACAGCCACAGCAACAAGCCACATTTACAACCTACTCTGTATATTGCAGCAATGCCAGATCCTTAACCCACTGAGCAAGGCCAGGGATTGATCCTGCATAGCCTGCATTCTCTAGATACTATGTCAGGTTCTGAGCCACTGAGCCAGAATAGGAACACCGTATGTTAAAATCTGTAATTACAAGGGTGTCTTTCCCCACTGACTTTAATTTGGGTTCTAAGGATTTGCCTTAAAAGGTGCTGCCTAAACTTCTAAACAGAGTTAGATGCTTAGCGTAAGAGTTTAGTAATAAGTATCAGTTATAGAGATTACCTGTCTCTAGGTTGCATTTCAGTACCATGCAATGTTTTTAGTTATGACTAATGAACAGCCTACTATATGCTAAAGGTAGCTACAGTTTGAAACATCGTGATTTAACAAGTGGTTTACTGGGTGACTCAGCCCCTATTCTCTGGCTCTAACAATAACATAGAGAGATTTTTTTTTTAGTAGGACATCAGCCGCACACGCAAAAATACGGGGTTATACTTCCAATTGTGCTGTCTTTAACTGGGATAATGAGGCTCCCACCCTGCCCGCGCCTGAGACTTCCTTAAATGTTCTGTTATTTTCAACCACATCTCCAAGAGACGTGATGGTATGGCTAGCATCCCACTGAGTAAGTAAAGTTTGCTTTTATCATAAACTCATTATTTCTCAAGGCAGGGGCTAAAGCCTATTTATAGAAGCCTGAAATACTAAATTTTTCATTCTCTTGATTAACTTTTTTCATTTTCTTGCTCTTTTTGTACAAAATAGAAATTAAAAATAAGACACATTTCTACACAAGGGATACATGGCCACGATTAGCATTTCTATGGTTCCTTTTAATATTTCAGTGCAGATTTACTAGAAAATATCATAAATAATAATAACCAAGCTGTTGTGAGGACTGTACACTAAGAGATTTAAGTATATTCATTTAATCTTCATAACAAATTTATGAGGTAGTACTATTTGTATTCCTATTTGACAGGCAAGAAAATTGACCTACCAGAAAATTAAGATATTTGCCTAAGGTCACACGGCTAGGAGTAGCAGAGCTAAGCACAAAGTCAGGCAAACTGCCTGTATAGCCCCTCTCAGAGAGTATATTCTCTATTGCATCATATAGCTTAAGCTTTTCTCCAGCTTCCATAATCTGAAGTTATAACAAGGTTAAAATAAAATAGACAACATTTTCCTGATTCAGCAGGGCCAATTTCTACAGTTACATCCCCCCACCCTGATTTCAATTACTGCTAACAGGTTCTGAAAAATCCTAATGTGTTAGGGGTGTATAATGGGCTTGCCAGTGTAATTCGTCTATAACATATTTCCCATGGCATTGCCATGAAGTTTCCTGCTGTCTAATTTAACTCCCAGGTCAGCCTAATTCATTTGGTCATGAAAATTTATTGAATACTTACTATGTATGTTTTACAGATAGGATTACTTGTGTCATATTTTAGGGTCACACCAGCAGCATATGTAAGTTTCCAGGCAAGGGGTCCAAACAGAGCTGAAGGTGCCAGCCTACACCATAGCCACAGCAACATCAGATCCAAGCTGTGTCTGCGACCTATGCTGCAACTTGGAGCAAAGCCGGATCCTTAACCCACTGAACGAGGTCAGGGATTGAACCCCCATCCTAATGGATACTAGTAGGTTTCTCAACCTGCTGACACAATAGGAACTCCTGTGTCATATTTTAGATTCTGTATATAAGTTATATCATGTGGTATGTTTCTTTCTCTTTCTGACTTACTTCACTTAGTATGAGTATCTCTATTTGCATCCATGTTGCTACAAATGGCATTATTTTGTCTTTTTTATGGCTGAGTAGTATTCCATTGTATATATGGACCACATCTTCTTAATACATTCATCTGTCAATAGACATTTAAGTTGTTTCCATGTCTTGGCTATTGTGAACAGGGCCGTGATGAACACAGGGGTGGATGGATCTTTTTGCATGAATGTTTTGTCTGGATATATGTCCAGGAGTGGGATCGCTGGATCATATGGTAGCTCTATATTTAGTCTTCTGAGGTATCTTCATACTCTTTTCCATAGTGGTTGTACCAATTTATATTCCTACCAGCAATGTAGGAGGATTCCCTTTTCTCCACACTACTCCAGCGCTGTTATTTGTTGACTTAATGATGGCCATTCTGACCGGTGTGAGGTGGTACTGGATTGTAGTTTTGATTTCCTTCTCTCTAATAAATAGTGATGATGAGCATTTTTTCATGGGCCTACTGGCTAACCGAATGTCATCTTTGGAGAAATTTAAGTCTACTGCCCATTTTTCGATTGGGTCGCTTGTTACTTCTGTTGAGTTGTAGGAGCCATTTGTATATTTTGGAGATTAGGACCTTACTATGTATATTTGTTACTATTTTAGCTGCTGGGAAAATAGCAGAGAATAAAACAAAAGCCTTGCTCTTATGAAGCCTGTATTCCAGATTAAACAGTGATTTGTGGTAAATAATTTTTCTGTTAGCAGTAAGTGCTGTGAATGGAAAATTCAAATATGGGATGAGTCATTTTACATAAGAGGATGAGGATAGGCCTCAACGATAAGCTGACATTTAATTAAAGACCGGAATGAAGTAAAGAAGTACTCCGTGTTGAGTAATAATAAAAAAAAAAAAACAAGAAGAAGCACTCTGTACATTGCTGGGAGAAGACCACTCCAGGAAGAGTTCTGAAGACTAGAGTATCCTGTGATTGGAGGAAAGGACAGAGGTATGGCGAAAGAGGCGGAGGAACAGATGACGTGGAAAAGAGTGTGTGTGTGTGTGTGTGTGTGTACATGCATATATACGGACATGCACACATTTCTATCTCTTTAGTGCTGAGTTTCATGTGTATATGAGAGAAAGAAAATTATGAGTTTGGAGGTTTGGCCTAAGCAGCTAAAGGAATGCAATCGACTACAAAGATGCTGAAGGCAATTGGGTGAGCAAATTTTGGGGTGGTTCGTGGTAGGAATTCGATGTCAAAGTATAGATATGTTAAATTTGAGATTCCTGTGCAGTGTCAAATTGAAGCTATTGAATAACCAGTTGCAGTTGTGAGTCCTCCTTGAGGAAGTGTTATTAGCCGAAGATGAAATTTGGGAGTTTGCACATTCTGAAGTGTACTTAACGCCATGAGACTGGATGAGCTCACCCTAAGAGTCCATGTGAAAGTAGAAAACAGGACCAACTTTGTTTTCTGCTGACAACTAGAGGCTGGGGGATATGAAAGAGAAATTAGATTGTTTGAATCAAGAAAATGAATTAGAATATAAAATCTGGAAAGACTAGAACATCTAAGCATCTGTGACATTCTAGGATAATACTAAGTTTTGCAACTACACTTTCATAAAAGATACACGGTAGAATTCATGGAAATAGGGTACTTGACTAAGAGAAGAGCTTTTGGCTTTACCAATGAACTAAGAAGAACATAAAGTTGATATTATTTTAAGAAAATAAAGGCAATGAACAAGAATACATTTATTAATTCCTGGGTGGAACTGGGCCAGGAGCACATGCTTAGACTTATCATTCCCAACAGGTACTGCTCAAGAACTTATTATAAATATCTTAAAATGGACAATGGATGTTAATGAAAAGCAAAGTCTGTTTACAAATTTCCCTGAGTCATTCTTTTTCTTATTAATCTGGCAGGCAAGAGGAGGTCAAGCTGTCGAAGAAATGGAAGTGCCCCTTGGCCCTCGTATTACAAATGACACAGAACCCTGGTACCTATAATGAATATTTTCCTAAAATACACACCAGACCATAGAAATAACATGGTTGTACATAGAGCTCTAATCATGGGAATACTTTCTCTGCTCATTTATCTTCAGTCCTCTATTCCCCTTTTACTAATATTAACGGAATTTAATTATATTAAAGCTGAATTTATTACATGTTCATAGCTACATGCTAATAGTTGAATCTGATACATGGTGTTAAATTCATGTTTGTGCCTTAAGTTCTAAATAAAGAACACTTAAATTTTTAAAAAAGAGGGGAAAATAAATAAGTACGCATTTTCTCAGAGGATTCCATATTACATGCTCAGGTGAAAAAAAAAAAAAACTGGGTTGGTAATGGGCAGATTAGGTAATGATCAAGTGTGTTCTTTTTCTCAGCTTTTTTTTTTTTTTAATAACATTAAGGTGAGGGCCCTAACATTAATGAGAGGGATGTATCATTTGCTCTCAGATTTTTTGAACATAAACTTCAATGCTAGTGTGAATAATGAAAACACATTTGTAATTTAAATATGATGTTTTGCAAACTCGACTGCAAAATTTAGGCAAAGAAATCTACATTATATAAAACAAATGAACAACTACTGGCAAAAGTATGTAGTTCACATGAGTTTAATAAAAGCTAATGGCTTATACACTCAATCTCATTTTCCCGTGTATATTTTACCATTTAAAAATAATTTGAAGAGTACAGACTTACAGTTATAAAATAAATAAGTCATGGGCCTATAATGTTCAACATGGCGAATTAGTTAAAAATACTGTATTTTACATTTGAAAGTTGCTAAGAGAGTGGATCTTAAAGTTCTCATCAAAAGAAAAACATTATAACTATATGTAGTGATGGGTGTTAACTGGACTTTGTGTGATCATTTCCCAATGTAACATGCAAATGTCGAATCATTTTGTTGTAGAGCTGGAATTAATACAAAGTTACATGTCAATAATGTCTTTATAAAAATAATTTAAAACAAAATTGAGCATATTATCACCGACATAATTATAGCTCAATACATATGACTGACTTTGATATAGAAAACATTTTTCCAGCTTTATTGAGATATAATTAACAAATAGCATTGTGTAAGCCTAAGGTGTACAATGTGATAATTGATAATTATATATATTGTGAAACGATGAACACAATGAGGTTAGATTATATCACCTCCCATAGTGGCTTTTTGTTATTGCTGTTTGGTGAGAACATTAAGATCTACTCTCTTAGCCAATTTTAAGTTTACAAAACAGCATTAGTAACTATAGTCACTGTTCTGTACATTAGATCCCCAGAACTTACTCATCATCTTATAACTGGAAGTTTGTACATGGAAAACCCTAAAGACAGTAAAAACTATTTGAACATTTTAAATAAATTCAGTAAGTCTCAGTACACAAAAATCAACATACAGAAATCACTGCATTTCTATATACTAACAAGGATCTGGAAATAAATAATCCTACTTAGAGTAGCATTGATAACAATACAATACTTAAGGGCAAATTTAACCAGGATGGGGAAAGAGCTCTACACTAAAAACTGTTAAACATTGATGAAATAAAGAAGAAAACACAAAGAAATAGAAAAATAGCTTGTGCCCCTGCATCAGAAGAATTAGTACTGTTAAAATGCTCACACTTGCTAAAGTGATCTGCAGATTCAGTGCAATCTCTATCAAAATTCCAAAGGTGTTTTCCACAGAAATAGAAAAAAAAAATCTTAAATTTGTATGGAATCACAAGTTTTAAATTTTAACTTACCTCACAGTTCAGTTAAAAACTTTAGGTAGAATCACAGTAAACATCTTTCACAGATTTTCTTTAATGAAGCTTTATTGCGTCAACATTGATTTAACATTGATATAGTATTTCCAAAAACATTCTGTTTTAGTGTTGCTTATCATGGCCTTAATTAGTAATAATGGCTGATTGTTCACTCGTACCTTTGAGTTTATCTATATGTCATCTAGAATAAAAAGTTTTGTAAATATTACAATTTAATCTAAATGTATAAAATATTTCTTCTTGAATATGATTACAGGCTATATAATTCGGCTCTACCAATTACATCCACTCTACTACCTGATTTTTATAAACAACAGAGTATCCCTCATCATCCCCTACTATACAGGTTTAAGTCATAACCCACTGTTGTGACACACAGACCGTGGGCTCTGAGGGGAATTCAGGATGGAACAGACAAGAATCACTCTTTGCTTTGGGGTATAGAGTCTCCTAGATGGTTAAGATGCTTACGGGAGGGAGAATTTCAATGACCCCAGATTCTTGCATCTTCCCATACATGAAGAAGCACTAAAATCATTAACTTGAGACATCTGTTCTTTATGATTAGCAGTAATCATTTTTAAGCTTGACTACATGTATTTCCCAGCAACCCCCCCCCTGAAAAAAATCATATATATACTGGCTTCTCTCTCACCTCCTCAGAGCAGTTTCTCATGGTTACCTGAGAGACTAGCCCAAGTAACAGCCCTCAGTAAGGTCCCTGTACCCACTGAAACTCACTGCTCTTACACTGTGCTTTTATTTTTCAACAGACATTCCCTATACTGGTAAAGAAATGGACCAGCAAAACACTTCACTGAATTCAGGTTTTGTGGCCAAAGAAAATTAGCTCATCCTTTTCAATTTATTAGAGCTATGGTTTAACTACTTGAGATAGTTAAATCATAAAGCAGTTGCTAAAACTGCCAAAACATTTATTTTTAATATTAAGTATATCCATTGTTAGTGTTTGAGATTCTATTTCTCAATTCTATTTCTGACAGTTTTTCAATTAGATAATAAACTACAGCTTAGTTAGAAAGCCTGAACACCCACAAACACCCACACACACACATACACACACACACACAATTTCTCTTCTCTCTATACTATTTATAGAAAGAAAGAAAGAAAAAAAAAAAAGACCTCTCATCTAAGCAATACAAGCTAGAGGAGATGCAGATGAAATTAGTTTTATTTGGAATGAAGGACTCTGGGACATGTGCCTGACAAATAATAAAGGCTTCTTAGAAGAAAACTGCCACAAGTGGGAGTCTGTGTGTTTCTTATGTTCTATTTTTTCTTGTTTCTGCTAGGAAGACTTTGTGCTGGGGATGTTTTCCTGGGTAAGACAGCAAATGTACTCAGAATCGTGAAAGCTTTGTATAACTAGGAAAGAATACTAGCTAAACAAATAGCGGCTGGTAACCAGGAAAAGAATGAAGTTCCTGCTAGGAAGGAATGTTTATCTTAAATTAAAAAAGTCATATAAGGATGATATGACAAAGTATGTCACACGTCTTCTTGGACTAAAGACATTTCATGATCCGAAGTGATGCTTAGAAGACTCCAAAATAGTGGGGCATTATGAGAGTCTAGGTCTGAAGAAGAAAAAGATCAGCAGACTTTTCCTGCAGTGAGCCAGATAGTAAAATTTTAGGCTTTGTAGGCCATGTAGCCTCTGTTGCAATTACTAAAAACTTTGGCTTTATATCACAAAAGTAGAAGTAGACTATAAATAAATAAATGATCCTGATTGTATTTTGGTGCAACTTTATTTATGGGCACTGAAATTTGAATTACATATGGGTTTCCATGTATCACAAAACAGTATTCTTCCTTTGATTTTTTTGAACCACTTAAAAGTGTAAAAAATACTTTTGTGGACAAAACAGGGATGGATTTGACTAAGAAGTCATAGTTGGGCCTGAATCATCATAGAACTTCAGAAAATCTAATATTGATTTATAATAATGGTAAAGATTTACGTTAATAAAACTTTTTAATTAAATTTTAAGATGCTTGCAAGATGCTACATGGACATTTTCATTGTTGTTTGTTATTTATTTGTTTGCTTGTCTTGACTCCACACAGAGTGAGTGCTCAAGTCACCTAGGGGTTGCTCTATGTCAAATAATTAGGATCTTCAAGACCAAGAAAATCATTCAGAATCTCTTAAGCACTTACACTGATTGTCAGGCTGGATGCTGAGAATGTGGCAGTGAATGAAGGAAACAAACTGTGTGACCTCAGGGGGAGCTTACATTCCAGAGTGGTGTCTTGAGGCAAGTTCTTTAGAAGGAGAGCCTAAAGAAGAGGGGGATGGAGGAAGAAAGATTTGGTAGGAAGGTAAAGATTAAGCAAGAATGTAGTCTGGCCGAAGACTGGTTTCAAATTGATTCCATGGAGAAAATTTGAAATAGGAATGCACACAAATGGCTATATCTCGAGGGAAGGTATGCCTGTCTTAAAGTGGGTATGGCCCACTGGAGGGACAGCTCCTGTTGAGCCTGAGGGCAATGCTCCAAGGACTGGAAGACAGGAGCAGCTGGGTGAGGTTACTAGCGGGATCCAGTAACCAGGGAAATAACATTATGCTTTACAGGGGGGAAACAAACACGAAACACACAAACATCTAATATGTCCAGTCGTGCATGGCTGTGTGGGTGGAGGAGGACAGAGAGTGACATGGGTGAAAAGACTGCTTTTAAATAGGATGGTCAAGGAAGGCCTCGATGACAACGTGAAATGTGAGGAGATACGAGGATGCAAAAAGTCATGGTCATGCCGTCATCTGAGAGAAGAAAGACTTTAAAATAAGATAGAGCTAGTCTTAGAGTGAGAAGGTGGACGTGGCTGAAATGGTTAAGGAAGGGTAGAGAGATAGGGGCTGAGACTGGAGAGGAACAAGTGGTGACAGATCATATAGAGCCTTGCAGATCACAGTAGTGGTGACAGATCATATAGAGCCTTGTAGATCATGGAAGGGTGTTGTGTTCTTGCACAGAACTTGCACACCAAGATCCACAAGATAGCTGCTTCCTACTTTTAGAGCCAGAAGGGCTCTCAGAAGCCATCTGGTCTAACTCTTAAATTTTAGAGAATTTCTACAGTGGAAAAATCTCAAAGAAGCTAAAAAGACAAGGGTAGAGTTCTAAAATATATGAAAACTTCCCCTTTAATGCATTTGAAAGAAATGCTACTATAAATGTTTGAACAATTTTTATATATTAGGTTCCATTTGTTTAAGTCCTGAATCTTAATGTCATCCCATCAATGGCAAAACTGTGATAGGGTGAGAGCAACTGGCTGATGTACAGAGATGCATGCTCACAGTCTGACATTAGCTTGGCATTTATTGTAGCTATAATTTCATCACTTGGGAAAGAGAATCAGTGAGCATGGTTCCAAGCAGTAAGCCATGTTTTCCTTACATGCAACCGTTAGCTACTGCTAGGATGACTTTAGTTCCATAAATTGTCAGTTCCACCAGGTCCAATGCAAAGGTTTTATTATTATTTTTTTTAATGTTCGAGTTGATGAGTGAAGAACAGCAGACCATCCTTGAAAGATAATCAGCAAGTAGTTATAAAGCAATTTGAAAATAACACTGCACATGTATCCCCTGCAACACTAATGATATCCTGTTGCTTCTATTAGTTTGAGAGAAACATTCTGTTCCCTATTAGTATTGTCCTTCAGAGAAATGTTTACTGGTGGCTCAGCCTTCTGATGTTGTTTTAGTTTAATGTGGAGTAACTATATCCAATACCTCTATTAAATCAAAATACTTTAAATGCCCCAAAGCAAAGCCGACCTTGTTTGTTTTCTTGAAACACTCTTTCTTAAGTTTCTGGCTTTACTTTGAACAGCCCATATCTTACTCCTGTGTCGATTCTCCCATATACAAATTTCTGATTCTAGTAGTGATTCCTGATTATCTACCCATTAACAACTTCTTTCTCAGTGTGTGATTACCCCTTACTGAGGAGCTGGGCTGGAAATAGAAGCCTAATTTTCATCTCTGTGTCACACCTCTCCTACTTCCTTTTTATAAAACATGTTGAGATATCAAAGAGAAATTTAAGTCAAATTGATGCATTTGGAGGAGTTACAGTTTTTACTTGCATCTTATCTAAGTGCAATTAAATCAACATTTAAAACACCATTCAGCCATAGATCTTAAAAGGAGCATTAAATAAAAACTCATACTTTCCTACATTTATATATATTTTAATATCTTGGAGAGACAAAGTCATTTCAAAATAGTGTATATTTCTACTGACTTGTAAAATATTCTGTTAAATAACATCATGACATTCTTAGCTTAACTTATTTAAATGTTCTTGTTTTAGGGAGTTCCTGTCATGGCTCAGAGGTTAACAAATCCAACTAGGAACCATGAGGTTGCAGGTTCAATCCCTGGCCTCGCTCAGTGGGTTAAGGATCCAGCATTGCCGTGAGCTGTGCTGTAGGTGGCAGACATGGCTTGGATCCCAAATTTCTGTGGCTGTGGCATAGGTCGGCAGCTACAGCTCTGATTAGACCCCTAGCCTGGGAACCTCCACATGCCAGGGGGGGGAGGGGGCTAGTAAAGGCAGAAAGTAAAAAATAAAATAAAATAAATGTTCTTATTTTAAATATATAAAATAGTTGAGTGTGAAGGAGCATTTATTTTATTTCCTTACAGTTAAATAGTGATTTTGTTTTACTAACCAATTGTAACCATCCTAGATGTATTTAAAGCTAGCAAGCTTCAAAAAATTTATTGGAATTTAAATACAGTCTGGCATTCTTTAAGAAGTCAAGTCTGATTCTGTGAACTAACCTGTGATATAATTGGTGGGAAATCTTGGCCTACATATGCCCACGCCTTAAATTTCAAGTAGAATCAAATCCCTAATTGTTGCTCTCTTCTGTGAAGACAGTTGCTCTCAACAGGAGGCTTTAATTAGGAAAAGAAATGGTTCTGGAAAAAGCTCTAAGTGATTATAAAATGCCTTTTTGGGGGGGAAATTAGATGAAATTACTGACACTAAGGACATTTGGATCTGCATGTCAGATGCATATCCAGACTTCATTCTTGCATGGCTAAGAGCTGCCTATATATAAATGGAACTAAAATGCACAAAATTTAAGAGTCCAGCAGAAGGGTCATCTATGGCTTCCCAGCACAGCATTTATTCCCTTTTTCTGTTAATAAGATTTCAACCTATTTTGGAATACTATGTCTCTCCATCACTTAGACTTGACCCCTTGAAGCCAAGATAGGAGCTTGTGACTCAACTTGTGCTGCTTCAGTTCTGTTACCAGGGTATGTGAAATTTGAACAGAGTGCCATATACAGTGAAAAAGAATTGAAGGTGATACAACTCGTATGCAGACCCCTCATTGACTGTTCTTTTGTTCTTTGTTCCTGTTTCCTTAGTCCCTGTTCTTTCTGAGACCTAATTGTTGGGTTTCCCTCCTGAGACTCTGCCTTGCATGCCTCTAATGAATTCTTGTTTGGCTATAGTTAGGCAGAATCAACTTCTGTTACTCATGAGCAAAAATATTTGGCCAGTGAAAGCTCACGAAAATGGTGAAATATTATATGTTCCGAGAAAAATGAAATATTTTTGTGTGGAAGTAATTCTAAATAAATTAGAATTGGCACATAGAATGTACCATAAATCTTAAGTTGGAAAGTGTGACAGACAGGCAGATGAATAACAAATAAACTGTGATACCCTAGCAAGAAAAAAAATTGACAGTTTTTATTGCCTAGCTGCAGCTACTAGAAATTATATTAGCTCTTCAATAAAGAAGAGCATGAAATGGGGAAGCAGGTGTAGATGAGGCCAAGTTTGGATATTCTTTCACATTGATCCTAGAGATATTCCTAGAAAAATTCCCCTGATCAATCTTGCTGGCCCCTAAAACTATATATTTTGTTTTGCATGTGTTCTAAGCCTTTTTTATATTCTTTAATGCAGTTTTTAGCTGGAATTTTGCAGAACTTGTGATTACTATGTCTTCTATACCTGACAGAGTGAATCCTGTAGAATTTTCATTGTTACCACACGTTGACTTCATTCCTAATAAGTGTGTGCACACACGCACACACACACATTTAGTGGCAATTTGATCTCTAAGATTGCCCTCAACAGTTAGGTAGCTGCTATTGAGACATAATTTCAAAAGAATTGAGAGTCTCACAAAGCATACTCTACCCAATCTTACCATTAGAAAATATTATTTTATTACAGGTGTTGTCTAAAAACAATTCTACCCCTTTCTTCCTACTCTGATGATATGGCACTGGTACTGTACCATCCACATGAATTTTTTTTTTAGCTACATAAACTTCATATCCTGAAAGACAGCACAGTAGAACTATAGAAGATCTAATACTTTTCAATGCCAATCTATTCTTTATACCAAAACCTTTTAAAATCCAAGGTCTTTACATAATTACAGATGAGATTTTAGCACAGTAGTCAAATAAAGCATCCCACAAAGACGGTGACATGCCTAAAAATTAATACACAAAATTAGTGAACTATGAAGGTTAAACCTCAATACCAGAGGAAAAAAATTATTAGCCACAAATCTCATTTTCAATATCCTGATGATCAAAACAAAGAGGGGAATATGACCACTCTTACCATTCGGGGTCTCAGCTCCTGTGAGTGTAAGCAGTTGTGAGAGCCCTGCTGAAAGTGTCCTAAGGGCCAATTGATGCTCATCTCACACTTGCTGGTTCCATGAAGAAAAGCAAATGCTAGTCACCAGATTACCCAAGTTTTAGGAGAAACTAGAATTTCAGATTTTATATGAAATCTCCCTAATTTGAAGCTTAGAAATTAATCCATAGTTGGTAGATAAAAACAAAGAGCTCTAAGATTCGACTGCTTGAGCTTCTGCCTTGGTTTCACAATTTACTGTTGTTTTTCCATGGACATGACAGTCCCTCTCTATACAGCTCATCCAGAAAAACAATAATAAGAGCAGCTTCATAGAGGTTCTGTAAGGATCTCAGTGAGATAATAGAGTGTCTGATACATTATAAGAACTTAATACATAGTAGCTCTTTTTAGTATATAAAACACTATGTAGTAAAACAAAAATGTTTCTGCAGTAATAGATGTAGGTCACTAGTTAAGACCTGCGACTTATAATCGTTCCTACTGTCAAGAAGGGAAAACACATTTTTTTAAGAGAAAAATCCTATAGAAAAAGTTATCTCTAAAATGATGTTTTTAATGCAGATGGATGATACACTATGTAGAATATGTATAACCCAGACAGTTCTATGATAGGACACATCTCCCCTCTCTCCCTCTCTCTCACTTTCCAGCAAATTTCAATCTGACCCCAAAATCAAGTGATATCATGAACTTTGCAATTATATTAGAATACACTATACAAAAATCAACGAGAACTTGATTTCATGTATATCAGCCCACTTCTGATACAGATTTTTGTCTACACAATATTCACTGCCCATCAAGTCATATATTTATGAGAATTCTCATAATGAGCACAACATATATCTAATTCCCAAATCTAAACTTGCCAGACCTGTGATTACACTTTCTGATATATTTTAAGATATAAGGTAACAGTGCTTCCGTACAGTTTCCTTCAATTTTTTTTTAATTTGTCATTTATCAACAAAAGACTGTCTAACATTACAGAAAGAGCACCTATTTCACTCCCTTTATGAAACGTCAGCTTGCCAGAGCAAAATCCCTAGAGGCATAGTTATTTTATTTTCTTCTCCCTGACTTCCCAAAGACAAATCAGTACTCCACCTCAGGCAATCTCTGGTTCTACAGAGGAAGTTTTTATTATTAAAAATTTAGGTCTTGATATTGATTTTATAGACCACCTCATTCCAATTTGCCTAAGGAAGATTTAAAACCTGCCCACTCAACATCGCTGATTATAAGAGAAATGCAAATCAAAACTACCATGAGATACCACCTCACACCAGTCAGAATGGCCATCATTAATAAATCCACAAATAACAAGTGCTGGAGGGGCTGTGGAGAAAAGGGAACCCTCCTGCACTGCTGGTGGGAATGTAAACTTGTACAGCCACTGTGGAGAACAGTTTGGAGATACCTTAGAAATCTATACATAGAACTTCCATATGACCCCACAATCCCACTCTTGGGCATCTATCTGGACAAAACTCTACTTAAAAGAGACACGTGCACCCGCATGTTCATTGCAGCACTATTCACAATAGCCAGGACATGGAAACAACCCAAATGTCCATCAACAGAGGATTGGATTCGGAAGAGGTGGTATATATACACAATGGAATACTACTCAGCCATAAAAAAGAATGACATAATGCCATTTGCAGCAACATGGATGGAACTAGAGAATCTCATACTGAGTGAAATGAGCCAGAAAGACAAAGACAAATACCGTAGGATATCACTTATAACTGGAATCTAATATCCAGCACAAATGAACATCTCCTCAGAAAAGAAAATCATGGACTTGGAGAAGAGACTTGTGGCTGCCTGATGGGAGGGGGAGGGAGTGGGAGGGATCGGGAGCTTGGGCTTATCAGACACAACCTAGAATAGATTTACAAGGAGATCCTGCTGAATAGCATTGAGAACTTTGTCTAGATACTCATGTTGCAACAGAAGAAATGGTGGGGGAAAAAATGTAATTGCAATGTATACATGTAAGGATAACCTGACCCCCTTGCTGTACAGTGGGAAAATAAAAAAAAATTATAAAAAAAATAAAATAAAACCTGCCCACTGGATACTTATCTAAACTGGTCTTGCTGCTTTGCCATGACATAATTTATTTCCAAATTTCTCTTCTGATAGTTCACAAGGTGCTTTATGCCAAGTGTAAATGATACTAGTTACCTCTTTAACTTGTCAGGTTTCTGAAATATATGAATTACACATCCATTGGCATTATATAACACCAAACAACGAATCTTACCTGAGGATATAACCTTCTATCATTGGTACCTAGCCTCAATTAAAAATTTAGTTGCATATATGTACAACTTAAAGTATACAGGTAAACACGTTCAGGAATATAAAGATTATGAATATGCTGTGCCTCTCCTTTGCTGCCTCATGTTTCACTGCTCCACTAACTCCATGCAACTCTTAAAAATCTGTAATTAATACCTCAAAATACTGACTAGTCTCAACACTTAAGAAGGGCGTGGATTGTCAGTCTACCGAAAATACAATCCAAGGTAGCATAAGCAGTCTCAGTTTATGGTGATGATTAATTGAAGTGATATTTAGCATACCTGCAATTTTTTTAAATATATAAACTTAAAATAATACTAATAAAGTTAGTCATTTTTTTTTTCAAAATTTCATGAAAACAATGAAAAAAGGGTATCACTCAGTAGAAAACTATCTATATTGGGGTGCTTAGGAGAATTGATGAAATAAAATTCAAGCTTATTTATTAATACAGTCACCTATAATGTCCCTGGTATTTTAATTCTAAAACATTCTCCAAGTGTCCAAGGAAATAATTACTCTTCTTCATAAAAATAATCATGTCATCACTTAATAGAATAAAATTCCCTATACACACTGCAAAGCTTCCAGTTGAGTGCATTAAGTTCTTACAAAAAAACAATTGTAATGCAAATCATGAAATATAAAAATATCTAAAATTTCTGTCTGTAAAGCAAGCTCGTTGAGAAAATTCTGCATATTACAATGGGATAATTCCCCCCACTTAACGTGCTTTATATCTGAAAGTACAAATTAGAGGATAAAAATTGAGACATTTCTCAATGAGATAAATTATAAATGTTGTTTTTGGTTAATTTTACCCAAATCATTAACTAAAATGTCTAAGATTGAAGCACATTTGAGAGAATTTCAAACTAATATTACTTTGCTTATTTTAAATAATTGAGCTATCTATAAATTAGGAACAAAGATATCATTGTTTCTTATGAGAGAGCTTCTATTATCTTTTGATGTGGCCACAACTGTTTAAATTAGAATAATCTTAAAAAAACACTAAAATTTATAGAATATCTTCTTTTAAAAGACTGTGTTTGACATTATTAATAGTAATGGTTAAGTGTGCTTACTGTGTTTCAAAATGACATTGTGTTATACCTAGCAGATAACTTGAAAGCTCTATAGTTATAAGAAATGATGAAATGTTATTTACTTTCCTATATACTGAAGTCATCTTTTTCTCAGTTTATATGAGAAAACTGTAACAAAATTAAATACCAATTTACAAAAACTGCATAAGAAAAGTCTTATGATACATGCATTAAATTCTATCTTAAAAACAAGAGTTCCCATTGCATCTCAGTGGTAACCCAACTAGTATCCATGAGGATGCAAGTTCAGTCCCCCACCTCACTCAGCGGGCTAAGGATCCGACATTGCCAAGAGCTATGGTGTAGTTCTCAGATGCAGCTCAGATCTGATGTTGCTGTGACCATGGCCAGCAGCTGCAGCCCTGTTTTGACCTCTAGGCTGGGAACTTCCGTACGCCACAGGTGTGGCCCTAAAAAGCAAAAAACAAAAACAAACAAACCCCAAAACACAATAAAGTTTTTCTCGAATTGCCTTAAAAAGTTCACAAATTTTAGCCCATTAAAATATCAAAAAATAATTTGAAAGTTGGCCCTGGTAGAGACCACATTTTCTAATCAAAATGTATTAAAAATTGAAATAATGAAATTAGAACATAACCAAAAATACTTCTTCATCTGAAAAGTTCAAAACTATTCAATTATTTAATTTTTTAAAACCACAGAATATTTTAAGCACTACATATCAGACCTATTGATAAGAAACTAAAATTCTAAAAAAAAAAAATCCTTAATATCCATATTACTGAAGAAGAAAAACTGTGAATAAGTGAATTAAACACTAACTTAGTAAGTTAGAAAAAGGGCAAGTTGATAAGCTTACAGAAGAGATAAGAAAGTGGTAAAAAATAATAAAGTGATGACAAAAAAGCATAAATACTATAGAGCTGATAAGCCAAGTAACAGTAAGGTCAAAAAAGATAATCATTTGAGTAATCGAAAAAGGGAGAGGAGAATGCATAAATGCACAAAGTGAAAAAAAAAATCAATCACGCACAAATAATGTGTACTAGAACAAACCTTAAGAGAATTCTTAATCTTTTTAGCAGTATACCCAACATCCTAATTCATTTTTCCTTCAGATTCTTAGAAAACTATTTCACATCTTTTCTTCTATCCCAAACATGTCCCCCATATTTAGTCTCAACTGATGCTCTTGCTCCCTATTGCACTGAGAAAATCGAAGCAACCAGCAGAGAACTTTCACAGACTCTCTGGCCATGTCTGCCCGCCTACTAGCGCCTCTGCTGGCATGCTTGAGTATCTCATTTACTATCACAGGAAATAAATCATGTATTCTCCCTTTGTCTCTATCTTCCTTCTCAACCTCCTCAAAAGATGGAACTCCAGGAACCCCCCACCTCGACCCTTCATACATCACAAATTTATAGAGGTCATTCCCATCCGTACCAACAATATAAAAGCACCCTGTTTTTCTATCTGGAAGAAAAAACATTTCTCTTGATTCTCCTTTACCCATCAGCTACCACCTCTTGCTCTCTTCCTATTTATAGCAAAATTTCTTGAAACATACATTTGTACTTGAAATCTCTAATTCTACTCAATTCATTTTCTCTTAAATTCACTACAACTGGCTTCTGCCCACCCTGATTCATCAGAAACCTGTAGGAAGGTTATAATATGATAGAGAATGTATGGTTGGGAATACCCAAAGTTGAATTAAATAAGGCTTTGCTTCTGAGAAGATTCCAACGTAAAACAATCATTAATTACACTTATAAACAATCAAGATAAAAAATAGACACCATCAACTAAAAAATTAAAGGAAAAAAAAAAAAAAAAGCAGAGTGGAGTTCCCTGGTGGCTCAGTGGATGAAGGATCTGGCATTGTCAGTGCTATGGTTCTAGTTAGAGCTGTGTCTTAGGGTCAATCCCTAGTACAGAAACTTCTGCATCCTGAGGATGTGGGGAAAAAAAAAGTGAAATTGTTACACACTCATACGGTACTCTTTAACAACCCTAAAAGAGTCAACAATCTCTGTAGCATCTGACATCCTGGTACTGCTAACTCTGACTGCAACTGCTACCACTTCCACTGTCTAACGTCACTGCCACCACTGATACAAAACTGAGTTGAAATTCAGTCTTTGCCTTCAGAAGTCCTGCTCTGGATACTTGATGGCCCAAGGCTGGCAGCCCAAAACATGGTGTCTTCTCTTTCATTCTCCTGTTATTTGAACCCTGCAGTTAAAAGAACACAATCTCTGGTCTGTCTGGGAGAACTAAGACTGGAACTAGAACTTTTCAGTATGTCTGTGTTTCTCTGTGTTACAGTGTGAAATACTTAAACATGAAAGCTCAGTCCTTTTTGCTGATTTTTCTTGGCTATGGACGTGAATCTCATTAACTCTTCAAATGGAGAATCTGCAGCACAGAGAGGTTGGATATGTTGGTATAACTTGAAATCTAAACTTCAGATTTCACAGGCAGTGTGTTTCCTTTGTATATCAAGGTCTAGACTCTGTAGAGCCTGCTATTTGAAGCTTCACAAAAAGGCTTTATTTTGCTAGTATCTTACAGAAAAAAACAAACAAACAAAAAAAACCTTTATCTTTCCTTTTAAGACATGTCGGTCGGTTAACTAAAAGATACATAAGTTTGAAATACTACCAAAAGTAGTATATCAGTATATGAGTATACCAAGGTAGACAGATGGTCAGTGTGAGTTCAGAAATGAGACATTCTTAGGTAGAATTGGAACTCTGCCATAAACTACCTTTGCAACCTGAGGAAGTTTTATTCATTCTCTTCCATGTCAGTTTCCTCACTTGGGAAGAGGAATAATAATAGTACCTATAGTCCACAGAAGAGTGGTTCACATTGATTGTTACACATGTAAAGTCCTTAGAACTGGGTTGGAATCACAAGCTCTCCAACAGGAGCTATCATTTCTGTTTCTTGTTCTAGTCACTACTCTGAGGAGTTAGGGTGCAGGAATGCATGAAGAGCAAATTCTAGAATATTTTAGAAAATATGGTGAAAAGTGAAAGTTAATTACAGAGACTATGTCACAACCTGACATGAGGAATATAAGTAAAAATAACATGGAATTTGATCATATAACCAGTCAATAGAAACTACTGTATATGTAAGAATTTGGAAAATAGTCCACCACTCAAATACCTTTCCTGGAAAGTTTACTTACGGTTACATTCTATCTGGCCAAAAGATGAAATAAAAGGTTAAAAATATAAAATTGATCAATGACATATACAGAAACGATACAAACATTCAAGTATATTAAACCTAGTGGCATTTAAATAGCTGCTGAACACAAAATTGCACAACTCTGCATGCAAGTATGGACAATATGTGTTGGAGTAAAGTATTGCATAAAAGTTTCAAATAATAAGTATGAATTTATGTTAACATAAATGGGGAATTGGAGTGTGAGAAAAGAACAAGAATAGACGTTCAATCCTTCCTTTTCATAGGCTGTGAGAAAAATGATATAATTACTCTCCTAATTTTGCTAAATAAAGAAATAGGTGATTTTTTTTTCAAAGAAAAACAGGATCAACTAGTTTAATTACAAATAATTTGTAATAATTTACAAATAATTCACACCGCAGAGTAAAGCAAAGAAATAAGTAAAGTAAAATAAACCTCCATCCTTTGTGTTTCCTTAATACTAGTCACCTGCCTTTTTATAACATACACATTTTATTACAACATTTTGAGTAGGGATTTGGTGTCTTCTGATAGTATGTAAAATCAAGAGCAAGACTTGCCCTAGAAAAATCATGATCTCATGTTACCAGTGTTTTTTTGTTTGTTTGTTTGTTTGAGGGTGCATACAGCACTCAAATCTGAGGATACATCTGTGGTGAAAATGGTAGACCCTCCCAGTTTGAGAGTCTCTTGAAGCCCAGGTGAACCTCTTCAAACAGCTAACAATTGTTAACCACAGGTAAAACCAAGCTCAGCACTGTGCTAGTAGTTTGGGAAGATACGGAGATATAAGGTAAAAATCTCTATATTCTCAGAGATTGTGTTGCATTTGGAAGGAAAAAAAACACAAGAAATAACACTGAGCAAGACAGCATGGATAAGTTCAGACCAGTATTTTAAGTTATGAGGCAGGCAGTGAAATACTCTTGAGAGGCAGTCTTGAGAGTAGATTTTGAGATACAGTAAGATCAATCATTTATTTTCCAGGTTAGTGTTTTCCGAATGTAATTATCTGATTATCTGAGGTGATTATTAAAAATATGAAATTGGAGTATCTAGAGGCGGTGATGGCGTTGTCAACAAGCCCTGTGATTCTTATTTTCCCGCCAAGTTTGTGAAAACTCCCCTCCACGACCGAGTGCCACGGAAAGGCATTTTTCTGACCTCTTCATGGAGAAGTAATTTAAACACCGTGGAATTCATCCACTTCAAGGGTACAGTGCCATGATTTGAATAAACTGGATGGAGTTACATGATCACGACCACAACACAATTTTGGAATATTTCTGTTACCCCAGTAAGATCCCCTAGAGCTCACTTGCAGTCACGTCATGCTTTCACATCCATCCCTAGGAAACCATTAGTACCTATAACGTAGCCTTTTCTAGATGATGTACATGGAGTCGTACTCTAGGTGATCATTCATGACTGGCTGGTTTCCCTTAGTGAGATGCTTCTTAGTTTCATGTATGCTGTAGTATCAGTAGCGTGTTACTAGTATTGCTGAATAGCATTTCATTACATGGATATATAATATTTTGTTCATATATTTGCCAGTTGAGGGACACTTTTGCCACTTCCTTCTTTGACTCTTATGAATATTGCTGTTGTGAACATTTGTAAACAGGCTGTATGTGAACATATGTTTTCATTTCTCTTGGGTAAATTTCTAAGAGTGGAATTTATGTTGAACTTTTTTAGGAAGCTTCAAAAATGTTTTAGACAGCAGTCGTACCATGTAAGATGCCCTTTGGCAACTGATGGGAGTTCTAGGTTCTCTACAACACCGCTGACATTTAGTATTGGCTCTCTTTTTTATTATAATATTCTCACAGGTGAGAAGTGTAATCTCATTCTGGTTTCAGTTTGGAATTCTTAATGATTAAAGGTATTGAGTATATTTACATGTTCTTATTAATATCCAATTATCAACACTGGCGAAGCATCTATTCAGATTGCTCACTTTTTTCATGTTCTAACATCCTAATTTTTTCAAAATTTATCGAGATATAATGAACATAACATTGCATAGGTTTAAGGTATACAGCATGATGACTTGATACACTTAAACATCTCAAAATGATTACCTTGGTAGGATTAGTTAATACCTCGTCATCTAAAATAATTACCATTTCTTCCTTGTGCTGAGAACGTTTACAGACGTTCTATTCTCTCAGCAATTTTCAGATATGTCATACAGTACTATAAACGATAGTCACCATCTTGTACGTTAGATCCCTGGAAATTATTTGTCTTGTAACTTGGAGTTCATACCATTTGACCAGCATCTCCCCATTCTCCCTCCACATACATCCTACCTCCCCATCCCACCTAGTCCCTGGAAACTACCATTCTACAATCTGTTTCTATGATTTCAGCTTTTTTATATTCCACGTATAAGTGATATCACACTTACTTGTCTTTCTCTATCTTATTTCACTTACCATAGTGCCCTCAAGGTCCATCCACATTGTTGCAAATGACAGGATTTCCTTATTTTTCATAATTGATAATGTTCTTTTAGATAGATAGACAAATAGAAAGAGAGAGATATAGATATCTATATCTACATATCACACTTTTTTTTTTTTTTGGCTGCACCCACAGCATGCAAAGTTCCCAGACCAGAGATTGAATCTGTACCACAACAGCAACCCAAACCACAGCAGTAACGATGCCAGATCCTTAACCTGCTGAGCCACCGGGGAATTCCTGTCACATCTTCTTTATCCATTCATCTGCTTACAGACACTTAGGTTATTTCTATGTCTTGGCTATTGTAAATAATGCTGCAATGAACATGAGAGTAAGGATATCTAAGATCCTTATTTTATCTCCTTTGGATATATACCCAGAAGTGGATTATTGGATTATATATATATGGTAGTTCTATTTTTACTTTTTTGAGGACCTGTCATACTCTTTTCCATAGTGACTGTACCAATTTTGTTAATGCTGCAACTTGTCCACTGAAAAACTGGACTTCCACAGAGGCTGTCTCAGTTGTTGGTGATTGTCTAAGACAGTGTTCTCCAGGGGCACCTGGACCACATCTAAGAGGGGCTGGAGACAGTTTATGGGCGACTGCCGGGTCCACAGTGGGAACCAGGATCTATATGTCTTTTTCCCCATGCTCAGTGGGTGAGACTCCTCCCAGGTCTCTTGGCGTATGGTGCTGCATCCCACAGCTTCCACAAAGGCACTATAATCCATGAATGGATGCCAGATTGTTGTTTTTAGGTGTCAAGGACTATTGTTAGGCCATGTCATTGATATCACTTTCTGTATATGTATATGCATATAGCTTTTTAGGGCTGCACCTGTGACATATAGAGGTTCCCAGGCTAGGAGTTGAAATGGAGCTGAATCTGCCAGCCCACACCACAGCCACAGCAATGCAGGATCCGAGCCACATCTGTGACCTACAGCACAGATCTTGGAAACATGGGATCCTTAACCCACTGAGCAAGGCCAGGGATCAAACTTGCATCCTCATTGATACTAGTCAGGTTCATAACTGCTGAGCCACAATGGGCACTCTCCATGTAGAAATATTTTAGTGATATTCTTATTGAACTACTAGAGTTCTTATTATGCTCTGAACACAGAAAAATTATTTGGGAATATTTTCTCCTATTTGTCTTTTCATTTTCTTAATGGTGCCTTATAAAGTATACATATGAATGTTTTGATGAAGTCCAATTTGTCAATTTTTATGGATTATATTTTTAGTACTGTGTATCTTTGCCTAATTCAAGGTCTCGAAGATTTTCTCCTATTTTTCAGCTTCTAAAATGTGTACTATTTTGTTCTTACATTTAAGTCTCTGGGCCATTTTGAGTTAATTGTTGTGTATGGCATGAGGTCAGGATGCAAAATAACTATTTTATGGGACTATTCAACTATCTCATCCTCTTTTGTTGGAAAGATATATTTTCCCTATTAAAATGTCTTGGTATATTTGTTAAAAGTCAACTGATCATAAGTATAAGAGTTTGTTTTTGTACTATCACTTGTCTCCCATTGTTCTATCCTTATGTCTACACTTCATCTTGAGGATGTGTTTATCCTTAAGCGATCTAGATAACAGCACTTTTAGCACAAAATCCATTTGTGTGTATGTGTTATCTTAATTTTGAGTCTTCCAAAACATGAACGTGGAATGTCTCTCCATCTGTTTAGATCCTCTTTAATTTTTCTTAGCAACATTTTATAAATTTTCAGTATACTTTTTCAGTTTCAACAGATAAAAATCCATGTATTTTGGTAAACATATTCTCAATGATTTTATTACTGTTGATGGTATTGTGGATATAATTGTTTACTTTTTACTACTTTTTGATACTATATAGAAACACAATCACTGTTTATATATACATCTTTCTTAGTGACCTTGTCAAACTAGTTTATTGATTCTAGTAGTTTTAGAATTTTGTTCATTTTTTCTTTCTTTTTTGTGGACATGTGTGCATTTCAAAAGGGAATAGCATAGTCATATTTGCATTTTAAATAGATGATTTTGCAGCTGTGATAAGGACATATTTGAAGGAGGAAATGCTGAAAAAAAGATTATTTTTCAACACTGTTGGAACAGTTACTGACATCCAGAATCCTAGTAGGAATATGTAACAAGGTGAGGGGTACATCAGAAAATGAATCAAGAAAGATAATTGCTTATTTTTTCATATAACTAGAAATGTTTATTTTAAGAAAGTTGCTATAAACTATCTTTTCAATTAATTGCATTTATTGAGCTCATTAAATCTCATAGACTTCTGCTTCCAGTAATGGAAGAGTGCAAACTGGATCAGCTTTTATGATAAGAAAAACTACAAATGTGCCATAATTTAAAAAAAAAAAATTGTATCACTTATGACCTAATACAACAAGAAAGACAGTAAAGAATTGAGGAGTTCTCATTGTGGCTCAGTGGGTTATGAACCCAGCTGGTATCCATGAGGATGCAGGTTTGATCCCTGGCCTTGCTCAGTGGGTTGAAGATATGGCGTAGCTGTGGCTGTGGTGTAGGCAAGCAGCTGCAGCTCTAATTCAACCCCTAGCCTGAGAACCTCCATATGCTGCAGGTGCAGCCCTAAAATAAAGCAAAAAGCAAAAAATAAAAATAAAAATTGAGTTTGGGATCAGGGGAAATTCAGGTCTTAGGCTTTTAGATTTGCTTTTTCCCTAATTTTCGAGGGTCTGGCTCAGCACATTTGGCAGCTTCATGGGACTAGAGGGACAGGGATTGGAGTCAATTCCTGACAAAGTGGAATGGCCCTGGTGAACCCAAGTTGAGACTCTGAAGGACTGTACTCCAGAAGGAATAACCCCTGGATGATGGATCTTCCTTGAAATTATTTGCATGGAGGTGACCATTTAGAGCAAGATAATATAATCCTAGGACTAAAACAACTTCCACTGACAATTTTACAACTAAAATGATGGACATATAGTCAAAAATAACCACGTACCTGAGATGATAGGACAGTAAGCATGAACGATAACAGAAATAGAAAACAGCAGAAATAGACCTAGAAGTTGCAGATACTGACATTGTCAAAATATAAGCTAACTCTGCCTCCAGTGTTGAGGTGATGAATAAGACTGTAAGTTTTAAAAGGAAATCAGAAATTAAAAAACAAAACAAAGGGAAATTGTAGAATTGGAAAGAACAATAAATACTACAACGAGCCAAGTAAATGAGCTGAACAACAAACTAGATACCGCAGAGAAAAACAGTGAATCAAAAGGAGGCATAAATAAGATTTCTAATGAATCATAAAGAGATAAAGGCATTGAAAATGCAGAAAGGGTATATGAGCCATATAATATAAAGTGTTGAGAATAAGCATAGGAGAAGTAGAATTCCAGAATGAAAAGAAAACCAGAATGTGACAGTAGCAATATTTTTGTAGTGAATAAAAATTTCCCAAAGTAATAAAAGGCATTGTTATAATGTCAAAATCCCATGAACACAAAACAGGAAAAATAAAAAGAAATACATTTGAAGCACATCACAGTAAAACTTCTCAAGAAAATTCTTCGAAGCAGCCAAAAAGGAAGAATGAAAAGGTAAAATTGACCCCCCATGAGACACCAATTAAATTGGTGACTACCTTTGCAATAGCCACAATGAAGTTCACAATGAAAGGATAGTTTAAGCGTGCCAAAAGAAAATACCACTAACCTAAAATTCCATATCGAGTGGAAACATCCCTTAGGAATAGAGGTGAAATAAACTCATTTTCAGAAAGTCCTAAGCTGAGAAATTACTTATCTTTAGATCTACACTAAAGGAAATATTGAAGGCTCTTCATCAGGTGGAATAGAAATGACCTCAAAAGAGAGACCTGAGATCCAGAAAAGTAACACAAATGGTAATTGTACAAATAAATCCAAAGGAAGATTGCTTGTATACAACTACAAAATATTATCTTCACATCATACATGTGGAAATATAAGGCAGGAAAAGTACATGTTAACGTTACACTTCAGTATGCAAAGGTGGACATTGCAATTTTGTAGATTAACTATAAGAGGGTAGCAAAAGAGTATAAAACTGCCAGACTAATAGAGGGGGGAACTTACTAAAAACATATTCAATCAATGCAAAAAGAGATATGAAATATTAATAACAGGAATGCAAAACATACAGAGAAAATAAAAGTCCCTTAGTAAGATAGTAGATTAACTACAAATACACAAGAAGTTACAGTACATATAAAGAGACCAAATAATTAAGAGAAAGACTTACAGACTGCATAAAAATAAAATCTAGAAACTATTTGCTATTCATGAGTGGCACATATACAGACATAGACACACTGAAAGCAAAAGGATAGGAAAAGGTACACAGTGCAAACACTAACAAAAAGAAATCTTCTGTATCATACTCCCAAGATCAGAGACAGTAGAATTTATGAGAAAATGCCTGTCTAGGACACCTCGTGTTGACATAAGGTGGAACTGGCTATGAAGAGATAACAGTGATACAGCTGAATGAAACTAATAACAGACTCAAAACATATGCAAAAAAATAATAGAATTGTAAACAGAAATCAGAAATTTATAATCATAATGGACTCATTAAAACTTGTGATTATACTAACACAGAACTGTAGACTTGGAACTGTAAAATGAAGTTACATTGTTAGAAGCAAAGTTAAATTTACTTAACAATGTTACTTAAAGAACGTGAGTTGAGGGGTCAGAACATTTCTACTAAAAACATAGTAATGAAAAAGTTTCTTTTAACTCTAGCAATGTAAACTGCAGTGTAAAAATGGAGTATTTTGTAGAGACTGAATATATTTCATAGGACCACATTCTGATGACAGTATATCAGACGATAAAACATTTTAAATGACATTTTTAATAAGAATTATTAAATAATGTTTCCCATATACAAAATTAACATAGAAAATAACCTCGCTATTAACTCAGAATTCATTGATCATTAGATAAGATCATAATGAAAAGCTTTCAAATTAATAACCAGTATTTTTTTTAATGTAGTCAATTAAAAATCTGCTCTAAGTCACCAGAACATGTGTACTTTCTAAACTCTTACAGGAATAGATAAAATTTTGAGCCAAAATATTACATATCTTAAATAAAGCAGATTACCCTAAAAGTAGACATAAAAAGAATCTTAGGTAAATGTAATCTAGAGAAATTAGTTTACTGTAAAGCAATGTCATGTCAATTTCTACTATCCATTTTTGAACAATTTCCCCTACCATCACAATTAACAGGGACTTGCAAGCAAAGGCACACTTCAAAGCAGATGTTCTTTTTTGCCAAATACACGATGAATAACTTTCAATTCATGTACCTGCTTTTGAAAGCAACCTGAGATCTTTTGATGGGAGGAGGGATAAAGACCAAGAGAGAGATTTACTTTGTCTCCATAGCACCCCTTCCAAGTTCCAGTGTAAGAGACCTCACTTTATGAGAGGCAAAAAAAGATTTTAAAATTTGGCAAGGGGAGAAATGTGTCCTAATTCAAGGACCAAGAAAGAAATAGCTATCATTCAGAACCTCACTCAATAACTTCTGTCATGTTTGGGGGAAATTAGTAGACTTTTGTGTAAAAAAATCATTAGAACCACAAATAAAACTTGGATTACAATGCAAAGAATAATTTAAAATTCAAGTCCTATGTACCTTTGGCCTGCTAATCTTCATTAAGATTAAATCACGTAATCTTTATGACTGTTAAATCCTCAGACAAGGAAATACTAAAAGCTTGCTAAGGGCCATGCAGCATAAGCTAATACAGAGCTACTATTTTTGTAAAGTAATTAAATTGCAGAGATCAATACGAAGATGCATGATATAATTAGCAAAGGTGTGATAGTAATGTTTTAAAAGAATTCCACATCTGTAGTTCTAAACTTATCTCTTCTCTCAAACTAGAATGTTTTTATGGTTGCTACTTAGCTGTGAGCCATAAGGTTCTAAAAGGAAATATCCAGGAAAAGTAAATAGTGAATTTCTTTGTTTCTTTTCTTTACTGCATCTATTGACTCTAGATGACCTCTTCAGAAATTAACAAAAACAAATGAATCTTGTTCATGCTAATATTAATTATACCAAAGTAGACTATAAATTTAGTAGAAAATTGAGGTTAGAAATTGATCTTGAGAATATTGGGCTTTTTAAAATTAAAAAAAAAATTTTTTTAGGGTCACACCTGTGCCATATGGAAATTCCCAGGCTAGGGGTCCAATTGGAGCAGCAGCTGCTGGCCTAAACCACAGCCACAGCCCCATGGGATCTGAGCCGCATCTGCAACCTACACCATAGCTCATGGCAACACTGCGATCCTTAACCCACTAAGTGGCACCAGGGATTGAACCCACATCATCATGGATACTATTTGGGTTTGTAACCCACTGAGCCACAATGGGAACTCTGGGACTATTTCTTTCTTCATATCCTTTTTGAGAGAATGAGAGAGAGCAAAAAGAAACAAAGAAACAAACAAAGTGCTTCAAAAATAAAAATTAGCCAAAAGCTTCTACTTTGCTTTTGATTTCCCATAAAATGAAAGTCAGATATGGACAGCAAATAGTGATAGTAACAGTATAACATCACGAAAGTGTTTATACCATTTCTTTTATGAAAGCTGGCTTAATTTCGGAAATGAACTCTTTAGTAAAAGAACATGAAAAATGTGAAAATAAATGGAATCTGAAGTCAAAAGACCTTGGATTAATATCCCTTATTCATATTTTCAAAGCAAGTCATTTACATTCTGATCTTCAGTGCTCTCATTTTTAAAATATTCAAAATGCCACCACTCCTGGATATTAAACCCTTCATTCTGGAAGGGGCTTTAAGGTATACCAGCCACATGTACATACTATGATTTTAATATTATTAAAAACTTTAGCCATAACGCTTTACAAATTGTATTAGTCCTCTTATCAAGGTATTTGTTGTCAGAGTTCCCACTGTGATACAGCAGGTTAAGGATCTGGCATTGTCTCTGCAGCTGTTCAGGTCACCGCTGAGGCATGGGTTCAATCCCTGGCCCAGCACAGTGGGATTAAAAATCTGGCATTGCCACAGCCTGTTGCAGCAGCAGCTCAGTTTCAATCCCTGGCCCAGGAACTTCCACATACTGCGGGTGCAGAAAAAAACAAAAAAGTATTTGCTGTCTAATATGTTTATGACTATATATGACCTGCCAAATAAGCACAGTATATAGAGAATGTGTTCAGAATACAAAGAAATAATTTTGGGGGAGTTCCCATCATGAATCTGACTAGGAACTATGAGGTTGAGGGTTCGATCCCCTGGCCTTGCTCAGTGGGTTAAGGATCTGGCATTGCCCTGAGCTGTGGTGAAGGTCACAGACACGGCTCAGATTCCACGTGGCTCTGGCTGTGGTGTAGGCCGGCAGCTGTAGCTCCGACTTGACCCCTAGCCTGGGAGCCTCAATATGCTGCGGGAGCAGATCTAGAAAAGGCAAAAAGACAAAAAAAAAAAAAAAAAGAAAGAAAGCAAAGGAATAATTTTTGACTTTATTTTATTATTTAGTATTTTTGAAGAACTCAATGCCAGATACTGTTGTAGGCAGAAAACACAGCTGTGAACCATTAAAAAAGAATTGCCTGGCTTCATAGAATGGAATCTAGCAGAGAGAGAAGGAGATAATAAACAAGACAAAGAAATAAAATATGCAGGGTATTGGATGGTTGGTTATAAGGGCTCTGGAGTAAAAGCGGAAAAGAAAGACTGGGAGTATTAAGGAGGCCTATTATCATTTTAAATAAGGTGCTCAAGCAGGGCCTTCCTGGGAAGGTGATATCTGAGTATGCTCGAAATGAGAGCACAAGCCACGTGGTGTTATGGGGGACAGCGTTCCCAGACCTCGGGAATAGCTAAGGCAACGTCCCCAAGGCAGCTGAATGTCTGCCATGTTGAACAGGAGGACATCAGGGTGGTAGGAATAGAGTGAGTGAGCTGGAAAATAGCAGGAAATCAAGATATCAGGAGGTATCAGAGAGAGAGTGGAGGGGGCAGACGTTAGGCCTCTGAATCAGTTTAAAGATCTGGGCTTTTCCTTTGAGGTGGAGAAGCCATCTCAGAGATTTGAGCAAATGTGAAACAAAATCTGGCTTACCGTTTCTTTCATAATCAGCATCTCACTTGCTGTTTTTTTGTAATAGACTAATAAGGTACAAGAACGCAAGCCAGGAAGCCAGTTAGGAAAATCCTGATCTCGTTGGAAAAGATGGTAATTCTTACTCTTAAGATGCACTTGCAGAGGTGATTATAGATCAACTTTGAAGATAGTACTGAGAGGTTTAACTGCTAAATTGCACACAGAATGTGAAAGAAATAAGACACCGAGGTTTTCCTCCTAAGCCAGCATAAGATTGACACTGCTATTAATTGAGATGCAGGAAGGTAAATGAAGACCTTGAGCTCAGTTTTGACATGTTAAATTTCTGCATTTGACAATATGATTCTGAAGGTCAGATGAAAGGTCTAGATTAGAAATGCAAATTCCAGTGTCATCAACATTTAGATGGTCCTTAAAGCCAGCTCATGGAGATCATTAGTGGCAGAGTCAGTAGTGATAGAAAGAGGAAAGACACAGGTATGGAGCCCTGGAGTAATCAAGTATTAGTAAGTCAGGAGGTAGGAGGCAAACCTGGCAAGTGAGCTGTCCTAGAGACAAGTGAAAAAAGGTACAGGAAGGGAAAGATGCCTGTATCTAACAATGAACAGGAATGGAGACTGAGAATGGACCATGGCTTTTAGCAACACGGAGGCTTTTGATCATGTTCGCATGAGCAGCTTAAATGAAGCTGATGCGGTGCATGCCTGAGTAGTTGTGGCTTCAAGAGAAATGAGAGGAGAGACTTTAGAACAAGTGTAGGAAAAACATTTTTAAACTTTGGCTGCAAACAGAGAGAGAAATGGGATGGTAGCTTGGTAGGGCAAGGTTGTTAATGCCTTTTTCATTGGGAGAAATATAAGAGCGTTTAATGCTGCTGGTTATGATACATTAGAGACGGAAACATTGCTGATCTGGGAAAAGAGGGAAAGCGTTTTGTCTTGGAAGAGTTGAGACCTAGAATACAAGAGGGACTGGCCTATTCCAGCAAAATGGATAGTTCATCGCAGTAGAGGATAAAAGGCAAAGAAATAATTAGAAATACTAGTTCCAAACAACTTACACATAAGTATAATATTCAGTGGATCATAGGCATTATATTCTTATTCCCAGAAACCATAACATTCATAAATATTAGCTATGAATATCATTCATTTCATATTTATTATTTTTAAAATGTGGCTAGATGAATCACTCACAGGAAAAAAATGGGAGAAAAAAGTCAAAAATATGTAGAAATGAAGACAGCGTGGTCATAAAATTTAAGGAGTAAAATGTCTTGTTTTTGTTTTGGAAGGTTTCTTTGAGACTGGAGTTAATCAGTGTCAAATTTTACAGTCAGTTTTAGTAAAACAGACCTACTGCATTCATCAGTTGGTTACTTGTGATGTAACTTTTAACAAGGTGTTAAAGGAAGAGCCCAATTGCAGTTGCTCAAAAAGTGAATAGAAGATGAAGAAATTGAGACAGTGCAAACAGACAAGTTGGGAAATAAGGGAAAAGAAATGATAAAAAATTGGTAGGTAAGTGGAAACGCAATGTTAAGCGACTCTTTTGTTGGTACAGTACATGCTATCATTGCCGTCACTTTTAAGGAATAAATTTGAATATGTTACCAAAAAGCCGGTTGAGAGGGAGAAAGAGAGAGTAACTGAAGATACAAGAGACAGAAAAACAAATAGTCAAAGGAGGAAGACGAACAGGATGGGGGAGGGATCAAGGATCTGGAGGGAAGTATTAGTCTTAGATAAGAAATGCAATGCTTAGGATTGGAGAATAGGGGTAAATAAAGATAAGTACATATTAAATAAGTATATGGGGATGTCTGGGGAGAGAATGAGTATTGGAGGGACTGGTTATGGAGAATTAAGGAGATGGGAATTTCAAGATAAAATAACTAATATCATATCTTGACGCAGAGATGCCCAAGAGCGTGAAGAATGAAAGAGAATCACTAGATTTTCAAAACATGTATCCACAGGAGAACAGTGATGATAGAAGCCCAACTTTAAGGTTAAAAAAGAAAAGACATATAAAGACGAACAGAGGGATGTAAATAAGAGGCAGTAAAGGCTATAGGTGAATACCATTTCATTAGACTGGGGGAAAATAATGGGAAGAAAGAAAAACACATTAAGAAAAGAATAGCTATAATAAGAGATAGCAAAAGAGGCAGCATCTTTTGCTTTGACAAGAGCAAGGGATAAAACCCTGGTTGTGTGTGTGGTGTAGTGGCACTAGGTTTCACTGAAAAGGAAGAAGCTCAATCCAGATGTTACCTTCTCAGCACAACGGGAAGGATGTTATTCTAATAATCAAAGGACATGTGAAACTGGCCATTGAGGAAGTGGAGAATTTGGGAAAACCTTTTAAGAGAGTGTAGTTAAAATTTTTTTTTCTAAAGATCAATCAAAGGAATTCCAAAATTTGATGAAGATTGTAGAGAGTAAGGATTTTTAGTGCTTTCAATTTGTGTTAGTTTTCATTATTGCCCAGTAAAATTGTGCAGTTAAGGTTGGCTAAGGATGATGATGATAATATCCATAGTAATGATAACATCATCAATAGTTGCATTAAACATTTACTGAGCATGTACTATCCGTGAGGCACTGAATTGATCATTTGACATGTTCTAGCTCATTTATTTCTCAAAATGATCCTGTGAGGCAGGTTCTATCATTATTTGAACTAACTACTTTGACCAAGGTTATTAAGCCAGTAGCAAGCCAAAAAGACACCAAGGTAGAATGCCTCTAGAATAAAAGTGACTTATGTTACTCTCTGTTCATGAAAAAGATGAGCTGACGTTTTACAAAGTTCCGGATTTCTGAAGCACATACACCTTCCTTCTTTCAGTCACTCCTAGGGTAGTTATCATGCCCTCATTCCAATTAAGGAAATAGAGTTTCGGAGAAGTCAATTTACTTCCCAGGAATTACTCAATGTAATGCATTACGTTTTTGTCAGGCAACTGCAAGCAGGGCACTATTATTCAAGCACACAATGTGATACATTTATAAAAATGGAAATGTTAGGACATAGAGCAAAAAAGAAATTGAGAGCCAGGTGCCAAAGGACAGAAAATAATAGAGATATGTGAAAACATTTAAGAGATTACAACAGTATGGCACAAAGTGACTGAATTGAGAGATGAGGAAGGAAGCAACAGCCATGAGGACTCTGGGGTCTCTGGGTGAGGAGTTAGGGAGCTTTGGCAGGGAGTAGGAAGCAGAGGATGCCTGAGTTTAGGACGCTGAGGCTCTGTGGAACAGGAACATGGACTCAGACTTTAGAAACGTAGAACACTTGAGTGTGCAGCTTAGACACATCCAGCCTAGAGATATGAGATGATGTGCAATTATTGGTACTCATTACTAACAGTGACACTTGACCATGTAATAGAAAAGTAGACGATACGGCTACCAAATACTTTTCACGGTTAACACTTAAAATCCCTGCCGTATTTGTTCATAAACATGATAGCTGAGAAAGTCACTGAAGCAAAGCACTAAATCATCAACAACTAAAAAAATCTTACATGGGCAACTAATCACCTGGTATGTCAGAAAGTCTGACTGTGTTTTGAATCCTATCCCATGTTTGCTAAAACAAATTTCATTCTTGTGTTATTGTAGCAGTTTTCAATTTTACATGTGTTATTTCTGCCTCAAAACTCACATTTGTGGTAGTCATTCTCTCCTTCCAGGTAAATGTCAAACATGATTCCACCAAATAGTGTAGGTACATTGCTCACAAAACATTCTAAATGATTCAAAGATGCCAATTAAAGAAGAATATTCATTCCTATATTACTTGCATAAAATTTATAGACCTGAAGTTATAGATTAGGTTATTATATTCTTGCTTTTATTTTATTTATTTATTTACTTTTTCATTTTAGGGCTGCACGGGTGGCATACGAAGTCCCCAGGCTAGGGGTTGAAGCAGAGCTGCAGCTGCCAGCCTACACCACAGAAACAGCATATTCACAGATACGCCATAGAACCTACACCTCAGCTCACTGCAGTGCCAGATCCTTAACCCACTGAGCTGGCCAGGGATTGAACCTGCATCTTCATGTATACTAGTCAGGTTCATTACTGCTGAACCATCACTATCTTTACGGACGTGTCAATTGCCAGGGTCATTAAATATTTCCAATAGTGAAATACAAATATATATTGAAAAATGTGTCAAAGTGTTTATAAAAGAGATTGGAACTACATCCATCTAAATGTAGAGGCTCATAGTGTCTAATCTCTAATTCCAAAACTCAAACACTTTGAAAACTGACACTTGAATTTGTAAGTTTGTTACAAATTTGATTGGCACAAAAATCAGATCTGTACTCAGACCTGAACTGACATAAGACTGTTTACAGTCTTTATAAGTTTCTATGTAGTAGGAATATTCATAGAATTATTCTCAGATATATGAAAGTATATAATTCCAGGGTGCTGCCCAGAGTCTGGCAAGAAGAGTGTTCCATAGTATACATTGTATACATACAGAAAATTGGGGGTAACTCTGAACTTTAAAACACAAGAGGTTGGATAAGAGATTGTGCACCAGTGCAATTAAAATTCAAAATTTTTAAATTTTGATGGTATTATAATCTAGATTTTCAAAATTCCTTAATGTTAGATTTAAAATATTTTTCTTCCTGTACTTGTAAGAAGAGATTTATCTACACATTATAGTTATATATGAAAACATTTCCAGTTTTCTCATTTTTCTACCAAATATCTTGTTCTAGTGTATTATTTTGACAACGTCCTTATAGAATAGTCATCCATTTTTTTTTACAGGTACAGAAAAAATTAAAATCATTCTTAGAACCACTTTGATAGTGTTAGAATCCCAAATTGATAGCATCAGCCTTGAGTAAAATATAAGAAAATAACTATAGGAAGTATACATGTATAGTCCTACACTTAAGACCAAAGAGTCAACTTCCAAGAAGAGTGTGGAGAAATTTGGGAAAACACAGCATTTATGAAAATCAGTTATAAACTTCAGTTGACTGCTCTTCTAATGCATAATAAAAGTATGTTGAACTTGCCGCCAAATGTAATACAATCCTCGGTTTCTTAATGTAACACTCTGTCCGGAAAGAGAAATGCCTGCCCCATTCTCTGCTCATCACAGAAGATAATCAATAGAGTGATTGGTTCTAAGAATGCACTGTAAAAACAGCATGAACCAACTCAAGTCATCCTAGAAGACGGTAAGCATGATGTTAATCATTCTAGAAATCACCTAATAAAGAACAATTGCAGAGAACGCGATGTCTAGCTTGATATGATAGTTATCTTTTGAAATGAATCCACACATTTTGGGTGATTAAACGAATCAGGGCACCGAGTTAGGGTCATTGGAAATATTACTGCATCTTGACACAAAACAGACTGAAAATGAAAAGAACAGCGACAGGAGTTACCCACATACGGTCTGGAACTACCTAATGGGAATGTGACAAGGCATTCCAGGTAATCCTTCCCATTCTGAGAGTCATAAAGATCTCCACATTATACTACAAGTTAAGCGTACGGCTGGGTTTAGAAGTCTATCAATTTGATGATATAATTTTTGATATTTATGAAAAGATACATCCTACAAGACATAACTTCAGGAGGAGGAGTCAAATCTTCAACATTTGCTGTATTGAATTTTAAGTAGAGGGCCAATCAAATTTGCATTTAAAAGAAAAATACAGTTTACTGGGGGGGTGATTATTAAAAATCTCATTCACAGTCCATGCTTTTTTATATGGCTAAAATAAAGACAATAATATATTCTTAAATAAGATAATTCACTCTCATTAAGCTTGTATATAAATTAGCTAAAGACCCTTAAGTGTTTTTTCTTCTGTAAGATGTTTTAAAAAACGATTAAAAATAACAGTTATTTTTATAGTAACATTACTATATAAATAATATATACATAATACATATAACGTTATTACACGGTACATATAAAAATAAAAAAATTAAATACTATATAAAATTTAAAATTTTTAAGTTTGGGTATATACAATTTATCTAACATTTGTGAGAATAAAGCTGAACTTTTGCCTTTTTTCTGACTTCCAAAATATTTTTTTAAAGAAACTGGTAGAAACTTTTTTTTTTTTCCGGAGAGAGGGTGATACATCTATAAGTTTGAGAGTTTGAGAATTTGAGCAAGTGTTAAGCATTTTTAAAGAAAGACAAAAACTATTGGACAGCGAACTTCCAAAGTACTGTCATTTCCAATGACCACAAAACTGCAAATGTAAAATACATATCTTCACATGTCATAATAGTGTTTAAAAAGTAAGAAAGAGAACACTATCTAGTCCCAGATTCTGCTGATTCAAACCTGATCAACAGGTGATTTTCTACCTCCGCCAAAAAGCAGATAAAATTTTCAAGAGAAAGACAAGATAGGAAGTCCTGCTTCACATCCCCCACCAGCAGAGTAGCACAATTTTGTCGGAGGGCAGTTTTCAAGTGAACTAATTAACTCTTCTTGAAGTTTTCTTACCAAAATATGTATATAATATATGCTCAGAGCAAAAAGCCATGATTAGAAGGACAATAAAGCAAAGCTTATTTAAGTCATCCCATTTTCAGTTGCAAAAAGGAGGACAGAAGCTCCCAGGAGGCATACCTGTGGCAAGGCGGAATTGAGCTGTCTCTGGAGTGAATCTCTGTCGTAGATGACATCCTGCAGCCTCTGCTGGGCGAGTGAGAGGCTTTCTTGCGTCTCCCGAAGGGTGTCTAGAAGACGATCCCGTTCATCGAGCATATTCACCATCAGCTGCTCAAAGTGGGAGTCCGAGTCTGAGCCGCTGCTCTGGGACCCCCTCTGGCTCATGGGGGTGTCCTCGTTAATCGTTGGCATCACTTCACACATCATTGCTTAAAGAAAGTCAAGGGGAGGGAAGTCTCCGTCAAGAAATGCTTTCCAGTAATGACCCTCAGTTCACCAGACCCTTGCACTTCATCAGCCCAGTTATCTTTTTCTCCACTACCCACTGTCCCAACTCCGAATACACTCAAAATTTTGACCTCTATAAAATATGATTCGCTGACTTCCTTCAACTAACATGCTTTCTTTTTTCATTACAGTCTAGACTTCTATTGACCTACAAAATAGAGCTTGAATCCACCTACTTTTCAAAAGCTTTTTTTCATGATCTACCTAATTCAATTGATACAGTAACATGTTCCACACTTATTAATTGATCCCCTTTCTTTCCCTGCAAGTTTGCAAATCTCTTATAGCTAATACTGCCATCTTAACCATATTCATTGTTATTTGGTTAGCAGTAAGCACAATGTCTGGCATTTAACAGGTAGGAAGTGAGTGATGCTGTATTACTTAAATAACTGAATGAATTAATGTTCATTCTTTCATTTAGAAAATCCATAAATAATAGAGTATCATTATATATAGTAATCATCTCTTTTCTATTTTATCAACACATTTTTTCATACTAATTTAAAGCCTCTTGACTTTACAACTTTCAATCCTCGTATATAGTCTCTTCCTGAATTCCTGCAGTAGTCCACATGGAGTAGATAAATGATCTGACTGAATTAGACATATGCTTTATGAAATAGACTGAGATGCATAAATTTATTTAGGTTATTATACTACTAATTACACTTAATATTCCTTTGTTTCCTGTGAGCTGCTTTGTCTGGTTTCCATCCAAACAATACAGACTAACACTCTTTCAAATATTCCACAAAACAGATGCCATAAATTACATTAGCTAATGTAGAAACTTCACATGCTAGCTGCTAATCAGAATCAGCCAGTCATAAAATAAATGAACTGTTCAGAATATTTTTAATGGTTTATTATTTAAAATAGACAACAGACATTAAGATATAACATTGGCCTATTGTGTGGCATTTTAAAAATCAGAAATTATCTCATTTTCTCTTTTTTATCTTATGATTAAAAAAAAATCAAATCCATCTCAGTTTCAGTTGTACTAAGGCCAGGAGCTATTAATTAGAGGGCTTGGTTTGTCAGAAGTCTGATGTGGAGAAAGGCTGGTTTGGCTGTTCATCCTGGAGCATTCTATGGTTTTATAAGGCAAGGTCAATTCATTTTTCTGCCTACATGTTCCTGTCCTTGGGAAAACTATTTCTGGTGATATTTTCAAATAAAATGTCAAGACTTAACAGTTCAATAGTTAATTACTTTTTATGTTATTCTTCATATAAATCGGGGTATTGAAGAAATTCAATTATCTGTGAATGATTTGGCAGGACCCACTGAAAACTAGGAGAAACTTTTAAAAAGATAAAGGAAAGTTATTTTGTTACTGATGGGCTCTACAAAAAAATTAAGACGAGGTAAATTTTAGGACAATTCAAGATGATGCTTTGAGTTATTGCTCATCATTCACAACACTGGGCTACCCAAAGGCAAGACTTGTTCAATGTCTTATTCACTCTAAAATAAATAGCATACCATGTTTACAGGCTGTATTTACACATACCACACACACACACACACACACACACACACACACACACACTCACTCACTCTTGTATTTGCTAATTTTAACCACTTCATGTACAAAAAATATACTTTTGTATTTTTCTCAGATAAAATTCTTGAATTTATTCAAACGCAGATAGAAAAAAAAAGGAGACTCTTTTCTAACTGGTACAAATTTTCTTTACATTAATTAAAAAGAAATTGGAAAACAACAACAAAAAACTTCCAACACATTTGAATATTTAAAGCAATTAGTTCATATGCCATGCATGAAATCCACACACTGAACAGCTATGTCATTCTGAGAAATCATTATTAGGAGCCAGTGTGTTTCATTTTGACATTTAAGGTTAAAACAAAATACTGGGAGAGGAAATGGTAGCATAGTAACAATCTGAGCCAAAATACTTGCAAGGTTTGAATTTGAGGTTAAACATTTTAAAACTGTATTTGAAATCATATCCTTCCTGAAAAGAAAGCTATTAGCCCATTTCTGCTCTGAATTACTTATAATAACTTTAAATGCCAAGGAAAAACATAGCTTCAGTGATTACCTCAGCTACAGTTTTCTTCTAAATATACTACCCTTATTCTAAAAAATGTTTATTGCCACCGTGGGACGTTAGACATTCACAGACTTTAGGCTCTTAGGTCAGTATAAGAGCTAGTCTTTGACTGAACTGAAAGATGCTGTGATGAGAAGCAGCTATGGGATTTGCAAAGTCTATTAAATCTACACTCAAAAGAACTTGATTCAGTTCTACTCCTGAGGCATGTGAACCAGAACAAGTCACTTCATGCCTCCAAACTTCAGTGTTCTCTTCTGTAAAGTAGGAACAATAATGCAAGCATTTTTTTTTTCTTCAAACAGGCTAACTGTAAGGCTCTATCTAATAGGATACCTGGCTGAGAATACATAGTAAAATTATAAAGGGCTATTACAAATTCATTATTTACCTTTATTAGGAAAAACCAACATTCAGATTTGCTGAAAGAATATTTTACTTTTGTAATTCATTCTGCTTCCATGCCTAAAGGCTTAATTCCAGTGGGTGCTCTAAACTTTTGAAATCCAATTGAAAAGAAGAAATCAAACTATGCAAAAGTTACTTAGGAAATAAGATGAATACATGCTTCTTTTCCTCATAGTCAACTCAAATGAGTAACTCTAAAGTCTTCTCACCGTAATTAGAATGGGAAAATTTGTCCACAAAAAATAAGGCCACTTTCATGAGCTAGCTTAGTTTCTTGCAATAGAACTGAGATTCTAATACAAATTACAAAATAGTTGTATATTCCTTAAAATATGTATAACTTATTTCAAATGTACATTTTGGGTATTAAAATCAACTAAGTATCTGTATGCAGTGTGAGAGTTAACCACCCTCTTAGAGAATGGATGACATACCTCTAAAGGAACTTACACAGTACAGAAGGCTATGGTCCTTCAACCTCTAGTCTACTTCATCCTCATATACCACTTTTAACTTTTAGAATCACTTTTGATATTAAAAACTGCATTGCATCAAATAATTCCTGAAAAATCAGAAAGGACATGCTAACAGTTTGCTTTGATAATTTGCCTTCTGTCATCCCTTCCCCAAAGTCAATTGACATAGGAATTATGTTACACTCCTCTATATTTTGATGCCCTGTTCATTAAATTACTGAAGGTTTTAAGGTCTAGTTAGAGACCTTGTTTATTTTATTGGGAAAAGAAAAAAAATAAATAAACCCAGTTGGAAGAATAAGGGAGAACCAACTCCCTTATTCTTAGCACATAACCTTGACTGTCTTCTAAATCTCTCAGATTTCAAAATAAAAGTTTGAATGCCCACTTGGAGTCATTACCCTAAGGCTGTCAAGATCCAGTGTGTTTCTTAGCAATACGTGCTGTTCAAACAGAACCTGCCCAGATATGACAGTGCTATATAAGGCTTTTTTTTTTTTTTTGTCAATGAATCACTTTATTCAAACAGATCATTAGAATTGAGATCCTGCTAAAGAAAAGATGTATTCTCTGTAGTTAGTTTCTTCTACAAAGATTTAGTCTTAAGAACTGACCTATTTCCACCTCAGTTAACCCACAAGGAGTAATTTGGTGAGAGAAATCCTAGCCATTGTCTGATTACATTACATGAATATTCCTCCTCCTATTTAACTCTTCGAAGGCCCTGGTCTTCGGGACATATTATCATCATCTCTAAGGGAAGCATTTTGCACTTTCTTCACCCCAGTGCATTTATGGCGGAAGAGCCACCTCACCCCACAGGGCTGGACAGTTCTCTCTCAGCCACACCCCCACCACCACCCTCAAGAAGTTGACTTCATAATTTCCACACCAAAATAATTCATCCTGCCCAACAGGAGAAAGCCAAGGAGAGAGAAGGTAGAGACAGAGGAGAGGGGAGCGGATGGGGGTAGAAAGCAAAAGGCATGGAACCGTAATTGACAGGGAGGGAATTTGCATCTCATCTTCCCTGGGGGCGGGGTGGGGCCGGGGCGGGGGAGGGGGGTTAAAAATAAAGCCCATCGGAAACCGTGTAACTCAAACGCTGTTTCTGTACCTAATGTCTGTAATTGCGGGGTCTGCTTCTTCAATGGATCAATGACAACCGCAGTCTCCGGCTTGACGGGAGGGGAGGCTCACCCCCAGCGCTCCTGGACCATCTCCCTAGCAACGGGAGGAGAAAGGCAGCTTAGACACCCGCGTGCCCCGGCGTCCTCCCGGAACGTGCCCCTGCTGGGTGGCGTGGCAGCAACTCGGCATCTTCCCGCGGCTCCATCAGCAGCCAAAAGGAGAAGCGTCCATCGGAAAAATGGCATATTACAAATTTTGCTTTGGGAAGCAGAGCCTGGTTCAGACCATTGTCAAAAGGAGGAGGGGGGAGGCGGCTCTTAAAGCAGCAGCGCCCGATTGCCGGAGCAGCAACGGCACCCGCGTGCAGCTGGAGACCCGATGCTGGGAGCCGGGAAGTGGGAACTGGGTTTGACTCGTAGAAACTTAACCAATCGGCGCTGCTCTCCCTCTGCGTCCAGGCCACCCGGAGCGGGGCCCCTCAAATGTAAGCTTTGGGAAAATATATGCGAAGTATCTGGAAGGGAATTTCTCCACCCAGACCGCCACCCGGAGCCCCTCTGGAGTTGACGGCTACCGCCGGGAGTTGGAGAGCTAAAGGGAAGCGGTCCCCGGGGATGCCAGACACAGGACAGGTCCCCTTCTGGCTCCCTGACTACTTCCAGGATAGGGGGTCTCCTTTTACTTAAAAGAGGTGCTTCATCTCCAAAAAGGCAAGCAGTCAGCCCTCCACACCCGGTTTCCCCTCTTAGCCTCTCTGTAAGCCCCTTCGCTGGCATCAGTTGGCTGGGAGAACCAACCTGCTCGGCGCTGGTGCCTGTGCTATAGCATCTTATCTCCTCACTTGCCTCTCGCCGCTGCCGCTGCTGCTCCTCCTCCTCCGTCTCTCCCCCCTCCTCCTCCTTGGCAGCCGCCACCTCCTCTTCCTCTGAAACAAGGGCTTCCCCTGGAAGCTGCTGCAGTGGTTTCCACCGGCCCTTAAATAAATTCTGAAGTAATCACGTCTTTGCTCTCCTCCTCACGCACACGCGCTGGCTGATACACACGACTCCCCCAAAGCCGCTCCCGGGCTGCTGAGGCTCGAGCTGGTCCCAGTGCCCCCGGTGAAGGCAAGGGCTGGAGATGGGCAGGTGTGGGAAGGGGGTAAACTCTTCCTTGCCTGAGCTTCCGACGCACAATGGTCTCTACAGAAAGGCGTGTGTTGGAACAGGCTTGGGTATCTTCTGGCTCTCTGGCCTCTGTGCTTGTCATTTCTTAAAGCGGCTTCCTTTGCCCAGGACCAGAACATGGTAGTCGTGATTAGAGAGACCTGAGTCCATCTAGGGTGTGGCGGCATCTGTCACTTCTCATTACCTCTCCAGCTCTTTTCCATTCATTGCATTGTCGATGGGAATTATTTGTTAAATACTCTCTGCCAGAGTAAATTTCTGCTTTGAGCAAACTCTGGTCCCTTGATCTTCTCCAGTTCCCCCATACCTACACATCCCTTTACAAATTCTTCCTTCTGCCTCTGCTGGCCATTCGTTTAGACCCATCAGGAATAGGAGAAGGCCGAAGACAAAACCAGTTCTTACTCTAAGCAAAAAAGGAAAGATTTCACTGAGAGAAATTAAGAGAGCCTAGTTTTAGAGAAAATGAGAGGGCATGCAGGAGGAAATTAGGAGAAGGGCTCAACTTTGGGTATAATTTGGAAGTTGGTGCAAATACCCTGGTAATGTAGTGCAATAAATCCAGAAGATGTGTTTTACTTTTGTGTAAAGCAAGGAGTCCAAAGCTAACCACAGAAATAGCATTCAGATAGGAGCTCCCTCACATTACATACAGTGCTGAAGAAAGAGGCTATTTCCTTTGGGGGGGGGGAGCATTTAATTCAGTTGATGACCTCACAATAGAATGTGAAGCCAAGCTCCTGTATTTACCTCCCCCTTCTCTTGTAGACTGTTGTTCAAATTCTGCATCACAACCTAATCCTGTAAGAATTAAATATTGGTGATAGAAAGATGCCTTAGGTGTCATCTGGAGCCTTATTTCTCAAACATAGTGTGCCTACAGATCACTCTTGGATCTTGTTCATTTGCAGACTCTGATTCACCAAGACTGGGTGGACCCTGAGATTCTGCACGTGTAACAACTCCAGATGAAACCATGCTTTTAACACAAAGGATCTAGACCACCCAATCAACCTACCATTTGATGTTGGCTTAAATACTCTTAACCACGGAAAAACTCATTAAGTCACGGCGGGAGCTCAGTCCATTTTCAGTTGTAATTTAGGAGTAGCCTTATCATACTAATCAGATATTTGTGCTTATAACGTTCACTCCCTGGAATTCCCCCGAAGAGATACAACATTCTTTGTACCTCAGAAACCTTCATATTTTAAAAAAACAGTTAATATTATCTCTTTACACAGGAATCCTTTCCTTACTAAACCTTGATGAATTTGCCAAGTACAGCTTCAAATGTTGTTAGAATTTCTAAGAAAAGTCTTGCTTTGCCTGACTCTTATCCACACAGCAAAGAAAAGTATTTATTCTAAATGTACTGTCCACGTGCAGTGGATGAAACAGAATTAAAGGCTACTGAAGAGGTGACATTGCAGAGAGGAACACTTTGATAGCAGATGGCAGCAGAGGTCACAACGGAAAGAATATTTTAGCAAGAAGAAGTCGACTTCATGGTCATCCTCAGCTTAGAACCCTGTGTTCTCATGTCCTCACCCTTAACACCACTGCCAAGAGCGTGAGTAATACTTCCCATCAAAACCGAGAGGCGTTTTTAAGAAGGAATTTCGCAGAAGGCACTGGGTCAACCAATTCACCCCCTACACCACTTCTTACAGTTTAGTGGACCCCAAGTTTAGCACGCAAGAGAATCTCTAGAGGGCTGCACCACAGATTTCTGGGCCCCATCCCCAGAGTTTCAGAGTCAGTAGATCTGCGGTATGGCCGGAGAATTTGCATTTCTGGTACATTCCCGGGTAGTAGAATACTCTTAGGTCAGGAGCCCCACGTGAGAACACACATTAAATAAGTTGGAAGAAATCTGAGAACAGTATAAATACAGAACAGGAAGAACAACAAGTATTTAGCAGTCAAGACAAAACATCTCCCAAATGAATATAAAACCAATAATTATGCTGAGGTTATCTTCTAATGCTTTTTTTGATAGTCAAGGATCAATGATTAAGATGAAATATGCTTATCTCCTCAATTGCCATCTAGGTTCAGTCGGAGTGGAAGCCACCTCTGATTAGTCTGAGTGCTTCACATCAGCGAAAACATTTAATCCATAGAGGCATAGGGTATCACTGCCACACACGCTAATCCTTCTTTTATACATTTAATTTCAAATATGATCTTTTTTGTCTATAGGCTCTTTTAAGAGGAGCATGTCATAAACAGCTCTACTCTTGTTTGCACCGAGGTGCCCAGTCTTCCACCTTTTTAGATATTCTGAATATTATAGGATATATTAGTAGTATAATGATAGTCACAATACTAAAAAAGCACTTCTCCTTAAATTCAGAATCTTTCTGTATGTCAAGATAAAATATGCTATGATCAGGCACCCAAGAAAATGAGTCATTAAGTGTGGGCCATGACAATACCCAAGATTTAGTAAATGGCAGCAAGTATATTTACACTTGTCTTTTAAGCGCAAATATAATTTTGATGCAAAACAAGGCAAATGTTTGTCGTTCTAACAGACATTTTAATTTCAATACTGCCTCAAGTACCAGAGGAAACTAGGCAGGTACTCCTTGATTTTTTATGTCTATATTTTGACTTCTCTAAATATAAAATCTTCCAGAACTTGACTCAAACTTATTTAGGATTATCTAGTTACTTTGATCATTGGTATCACTGGTGCTAATCCAACATTTTTTTGAGTCAATTGGCAACACAAATAAAATGGATGAAGTTGAGATCAGTGATCACTGCTGTTCTTTGGAAGAGAAATCATTGGGAGAAAAAAAATAATTATCAACGTGAAAATGAATTTTCCTCAGTGTTCACCATCTAAAGTCATATGTAAGCCATCACAGATAGTAAACTAAACATGAAAACATCTGATGTGGGTAATCTTTATTTTTGATTATAGTTTAAAGATACACAGCAATGAAGACTATAAATGTACATTTTAGAAAGACTGAATAGAAGACAGCGTCTTCAATACTAAATGAGAACAATTTAATAATAAGTCCTATAAAGTTGAAGTCATCTGGAACACTCTCTTCACGATGACAACTATATAGCATGTCTTCTGCAGTTGAGTCTCATCTTCTGCTCAGGGTTAAATGGGGTGGACGCAAATTCATATCTCATGAATATGGAGGGGTGAGATTTGGAAGAGAGTTTAAGACCAGGTGGGGAAATGACATGTGTTCTGATATCTACTACTGAGTGAAAAGTCATCCCAACACCTAATAACTTCAAAGGACAATTATCTTCTTATTTATTGTGATATCACTTGGTCAGGAATTTGGGAAGGGCTCACCGAGGTAGTTCTGGCTGGGAATTCCTCATGTGGTTGTAGTGGACAGTGACTAGACCTGGGAGAGGGGAGGTGGAGGCAGCTAAAGCGACTGGATTGACATGGGGGATTCCCCCCGCCACCCCCCCTCTCTCATCTTATGTGGCTTCTCTTTGTGACACTGCTAAATAGAATGGTGTGGGCTTCCTCACAGCATGGTAGCCTAAGTGTGATCAGGCATCACAGCCAAAGTCAAAAGAGATAGTGAACAAGGCAGAAGCTCCTTCACTTTTTATGACCTAGCTTTGAATGTATGTAGTGTCAGATCCAACATAACCCTGTTATGGGTAACAGTCACAAGCCCACTTGGTTTCATGGACAAGAAACATAGACCCTCCCCTGCCCCTCTCAATGAGAAAAGCATAAAAGTCACACGGTAAGAAGACTATCATGCCAACTACCTTTGTGAAATGCACAGTTGCTATTAAAAATATTATTTCTGATGCTGTTCAATTTGCAATTTGCAAAGCATAGACAAATGTTTTACATTTAAAATATTTTAGGAATGGATCAGTGGCTCGTAAATAAAATATTTGTTAGACACGGGCAGATTTCATGGAAATTGCTGAGCCTAAGTAAGAAAGCAGAGTTTATATATGTTAAACATAGACAGAAGGGGATGGAAAGATCAGAGATACTTAATATTCATGAAACATTAAGGCATTATAACATAATATGCAGATATTTATAAGAAAAATATACATGAGCCTGTAAGTATTGAGGAATGCACAAGATAATGTGAAAACATGTCATTTATGAAGTCTTTATTTAGCCACCCATTAGTGGCTTTGGTTGTGACCCTATGTGTCCTCTGCCCGAGTAACACAATTAAAATCCATAGCTGTTCATTAGGCTAATTGGAGAGCTAGAGCTTTTGGCCAGATGTATCTTTCCCTGCCTCTCTCTAGTAGAACAAGTGTGTATCATCTACCCAGAGCACCTTCCGCCTTTTTACCCCCAGCTCGAGCTTCAGCTCTGGGCTTTGTAAGCCTAACACTAGTGAGGAAGGTTGATGTGGCAAGAGAGGAACAGGACATTTAAATATTGCTTATCCTAGGATGATGCAGTGTGATCCTTCCCCACTGCGCCTTATCCTGTGTGGGTTAGTCTGTCTTGTATCTTTCCCCTTGCTTCTGTGGGTTTTTAGTAGATTTGATAACATGAGCGATTTGAATATTTTCACTTGTTTTGTGAATTTTTCTATTTCATGACCTCTGAAATAACCTTGCTGGTAATGTACTTGGAGACTACCTTTGCATCAAGGTGATGTCCCACATAACACTTTATCTTGAGAAGTGGGAAGGCAAATTCTGGGTTCTTCATAACCCCCAGGTTTTTCCAGTTATATCTCCGTGAATTGTGATCATAACAAAAACAACCCCCCCCCAAAAAAAAAACAAACAAAACCAAACAAACAAAAAAACCAAAACCCTGCAACAACAACAAAAAACACAAAATTAACTGAATGCAAGCCTACTACCTTCTCTGAAATCCCATTGAGCCACAGAATCCAAAATCATCTCACACAAGTGTACGTTGTGGCAGACAACCATCATCAAACAATGCTGAACTATAACTGGGTCTGGTTTGGATTTGTATAAGGAAAGCAAAACCTGGATTCCTAGCAAGCAGATGACAAAGTCTCATTAGGATACTTTGAGTAATCTTGAAATTATTCATATTGGCATATTGTATAATTCACTTTATTTTAGTAATCATTTTACCATGGTTAGTAAATATCTGTTGCAACATATATACATTGGTGCTTTATTTTCATTTACTTTCCCATTAACTTTAGAGTTTGGGTGTTATAAAATAAGTTTTTGGGTATTAAAAGTTATTTTTGCCATTATTATATATTGGTAAATAATGTTTTTGTTCATAATTTTAGATGTACAGGCATCATCTAGGAACGAGCTGTATAGGTAATCAGGACTTACACGATGTGACAAGAGATACATTACAGGTGATACGGGAGCACAGAAAAGAATCATCTAATTCTCTTACGGATGATCAGAACTGAAGATGGGAAGGTTTTTACTAAATGCACCTGTGGATGAGTGCTGTGAAAATGTAACAGCAAAGGGAGTAACTTGAAGCAAATGTTTTATACTGTGCATAAGAAACAGGAGAAGGTGCCGATTTGGTTACAATGTAGAGATAAAAGAGACTTACACCGAAGGAAGAGAAAGAAAATCTAAGCTGGCACCATATGTAAGAGGACATGTAGATATTACTAAAGAGCTGAAGATGTATTACGGGGAATAGGAAGATGAGGAAGTTTTTCTTTTCCTTTTTTTTATTACTCAAATGAATTTATCACATCTGTAGTTGTATAATGATCATTAGGAAAGTTTTAAATCAATAAAAGAACATATTCTAAAGAAGGGACAGGATAAAAAATGGGAGGTAAGGACAAAATGTAGGTAAGATGGGAAGATTGAACCATCCTTCGATTAGATATTAAATAGGCAGTTAAAACAGAATATTGAATTTTGTTATCTGACTGTGAGCTGTCCGGTTAGAGATGTTTGAAAGGAAGTGGAAATGCTAATCTATCACATTAGAAATCTGGACCAGTGATAAAAGTTTGGAAACCATTACTGACATTTGAAATGATGGAAGTGAACAATATTGACAATGAAAAGAGCATGGAATTAGTCAGAATGAAGGTAGAGTCACAGAACCTCAATGGAACACATATTTAGGAAATAATTCTAATAAGAAATAGGCAGACAAAAGGCAAGGAAATTGGGAGGTATTTGTTATGCATTCCAGGCAAAGAGAACAAGCATTGCAGGAAGGGGTGACTGGTGACTTTTGCAAGGGAATTTTCGCTGAAGTGAAAATGGCAGAAAACAAATCCCAATGGCTTAAGATTACCGGTTGAAATAATGGTTGTTCAAGAAATGTGGCAGTTAATGGTGTAAAAGAGATGGAAGCAAGCTGAAAAGATATGAGAGTTCTTCTCTTGGGAGTCAGTAGAGCTCTAGGTGGTCATTAGGTGGGCCTTAGAAAGTTCCAGAATCCCCCTAAAATTGTACACAAGACTTGTATGTATTTGTATAAGTGTGTTTCATTGAGATGAATATTTATAGTATGAGAGACTTAAGGCAATCAGAGATCAAACTATTAGTAATCAGAGTTTTATGTACTGTATATATTAAATACTCACTAGTCTTATACATTATTGGCATAATCTTTACAGTTGAATGGGTCTGAATTTGTTTGTTGCAATGCTCGTTTTACTGCCCTTTCTGGAAGAAGTATAGGTAGCTGCCATATTGACACAGACAGGGTCATGTTAACTTTTCTCTGTTCACGGACTGTGAGCAGAAGTCGCCATGCCAAGACCTAACAGAAATGTGAAGAATCATCACAATGTGTTATGACTCTTTGCCCTCTGCCACAGATGCGAAACGTTGCTATTCCTTCAGCCAGACTAGTATGTAAAAATACTCTTCAGAGAGTTTCCTGGTGGCCTAGTGGTTAAGGAGTTGGCATTGTCCCTGCTGTGGTACAGGTACAATCACTGGACCAAGAACTTCTGCCTGTCATGGTTTTGGCCAAAAACAACCACACATTTTAAAAACCATACTTTTGAGTGTCTGTCGTGGCTCAGCAGAAACAAATCCGACTAGGAACCATGAGGTTGCGTGTTCGATCCTTGGCCTCGCTCAGTGGGTTAAGGATCCGGCGTTGCCGTGAGCTGTGGTGTAGGTCACAGATGTGGCTTGGATCTGGCATTGCTATGGCTCTGGAGTAGGCCAGCAGCTGTAGCTCCAATTAGACCCCTAGCCTGGGAACCTCCATGTGCCGTGGGTGCAGCCCTGAAAAGACAAAAGACAAAAAAAAAAAAAAACTTTGATATTTTCACATCCCACTATTCTTTGGCTATTGTTGCCATTTTCAAGGGTTTTCCCCTTTTCCTTTCTATTTGAGCCATAAAAGGGAAGGACTGCATCAAGAATTTTATTTTTCACAAAACAAATGTTATTGAATAATGTTACCTAATCCTTACTTAATATTTGTACTTGCTTAATTAGATTACTTAATACAAATTATGCAAAAAGAAAACTGAGTCCTCACTCCATGGGCCCCTAAGGGAGAAATAAGAAAAAATCACAATGGATGTCAGCGTGAACAAATTATAAAATTTATAAAAAATTATACGCAAAATTATAAGCCAGTGAAATTTTGTGCAGATCAAACCAGTAATATCTCAAATTACGTAAATATTAATTTGGCTTTAAATGTTCTTTATGACTTACATTAGGAGGAAAAAGTACAAGAGATGGCTTGAACCAATGTACATGATTTATTCGGGGCATGCGAGAAGCAGAGAAAGGGTTAACTGGGGCGATGAGCAGGATCATCTGACGGAGAGACAGCCTGCCTCCGGAAGGCATCCAGACTCTCAAGCATGGCATTATTAGACTGCTCGAGTAGGTGGCTAAAATTTCAGTGATGACCCGGGCGAAGGCCGTTTGGAGAAATATCAAAAGCAGCACTGTGTGAATTTTATATGTAAATAAACAACATGGAGAGGAAGAACCAGAAGTTAAATTAGAAACCCAAGGGGATGCCTGGTTGGAAGTCGAGAACATAGGACTCAGGGAGGCAGTGTTAATCCAAGAAGCTGTAAATGTATTTGTTTTGCTCAGATAATTTTTCCCTGCTTTTATTAATTTTTATTTATAAATTTATTTTCTTTCATCCTATATGTACTTTATTAAGCATCTATGATATGCCAGAAAATAGAATGTAGCAGTGAGTAAACAGAACAAAACCTGTGTTCATGGGGTTTACACTCTAGTATCCATTCATTCGTTCGTTCGTTCCAACATATTTATTAGAGATCTTCCTTTCATCAGACACTGCATCAGGATTATGGGACACTAGTTAGAAATATCAGTTATCACACGGTGTTTTTCAAACCACGGACCTACAGTGTGTGTGTGTGTGTGTGTGTGTGTGTGTATAGAGAGAGAAAGAGAGAAAAACTTTTTTTTTGGTCTTTTTTTTTTGCCTTTTCTAGGGCTGCACCCGCGACATATGGAGGTTCCCAGGCTAGGGGTCCATTTGGAGCTATAGCTGCCGGCCTACACCACAGCCACAGCAATGTGGGATCCGAGCCGCATCTGCGACCTACACCACAGCTCACCACAATGCTGGATCCTTAACCCACTGAGCAAAGCCAGGGATCGAACCCGCTACCTCATGGTTCCTAGTCAGATTCGTTAACCACTGCGCCACCACAGGAACTCCAAGAAAAAGTTTTAATTCATGTCACATCTATCTTACTTTTAAAATGCAAAAGATCTATATTGGCATTTTCCCAAAGAGGCTGCATAGATGGCCAATAGGCACATGGAAAGATGGTCAGCATCACTAATCACCAGGGAAACGCATAGCAAAACCACAATGAGACATCTGTCTGAATGGCTGTCATTCAAAACACAACAAATAACAAGTGTTGGTGAGAATGTGGAGAAAAGGGAACACTAGTGCACTGGTGGTGGCACTGTAAATTGATGCAGCCACTCTAGAAAACAGTCTAAATGTTCCTCAAAAAATTAAAAATAGAACTACTAGATAATCCAGCAATTCTTCTCATGGGTGTGTATCTGAAAAAAGCCAAAACGCTAATTCAAAAAGGCATATGAATCCCAGTGCTCATTACAGCGTTATTTATAGTAACCAAGATATGGAAGCAGAGCAACCAAAGTGTCCATCAAGAGATGAAAGGATAAAGAAGAAGCAGTATACATACATACAGTGAAATACTACTCAACCAAAAATAAAAGAATGAAATTTTGCCATTTGCAGTAACACAGATGGGCCTGGAGGGTATTATGCTTGGTGAAATAATGCAGACAGAGAAAGCCGAATGTTGTATATTTTCATTTATATGTGGGATGCAAAAAATAAACAAAAATAACAAAACAGAAACAGACTCCGAGACACCGAGCACAAGTCCGTGGTTCACGGTGGAGAGGGCGAAGTGGGGAAGGGGCAGGTTAGGGGTGGGGGTTAGCAGATACCCCCGTGTATAAGAGAAATAAAAGGCAAGGAGGCAGAGTGAAGCACAGGAGTATGGCCAATATTTTACCACGTCATGTGGCGTATACTACATACTAAATCACTATATTGCTCAAGTGCAACTAGTGTAATAGTGCAAATAAACCACATTTCAGTTAAAAATACATTTCACTTCTCTATTTGTTCCTGCTAAGTTGTAGAGAAGCTTACGTACAAAATGCACCTCTCGATAGAACTGTTCTATATTTCCTCATTGCATGTGTTTATTATCGTGTGTGGCTTTTATGATATTAAGATGTGTCCACCTTATACATCTGACAAGAAAATAATTTGGAATGATACTGGAAAATTTGACAAAAGCACAACATTGTATTAGTGATTTTTAAACCTCTTCAGAACCTAAGGGCAATTGGTTTTAAAGGTAGAGCAAAGAATATTATTTTCCTTCAAAGTAATTTCTGTCGAATTGAGTTTCATTGTTCTAATAAATAACTCAAAAAAAGAGACAAAAAAGAAGTGAAAGGAAATAAAGAGAAAAATATTCTTCTGAATATAAATGCATTAACCCATTACATATTTTAAATATCGTAAGTAATGACTTTCTAAATTTGCCTGAGCAAACTATCAGAAATCAATTTCCTAATCGTTTACTTCAAGCCTCTGTTTTTTTATAAAATAGAATTATGTAATAAGATACTTATTAAAACTCCTTAAAATTATTTGCAATTAGGATTTCCCATTGTGGCTCAGCAGAAATGAACCCAATTAGTATCCATGAGGACACAGGTTCGATCCCAGGCCTCACTCAGTGGGTTAAGGATCTGACGTTGCTGTGAGCTGCGGTGTAGTTTACAGATGCAGCTTGGATCCTCTGTTGCTGTGGCTGTGGCGTAGGCTGGCAGCTGCAGCTCCAATTTGACCGCCAGCCTGGGAAATTCCATATGCCGCAGGTGCAGACCCCCCCAAAAAGACAAAAATAATTATTTGCAATTAAAGTAGGCATAATTGGACAGCAACTTTTAGACTGATTTTTTAATTTCACTTTAATGTTATTAAGGTCACAAATAAAAATTAGGAATATTTTCAAATTTAATACTGAAAGTTTTTAAGATTAATTGAATATATCTGTAAAGCAGATTCTGCCTTAGAGCATTTGGTATATTTTAAAATTTATTATCAATTGAATGTAGCACGTTCAATTGGAAATGTATTGGCCTTGAAACTGGCAAAATTAGATATCAATCTCTGCCTTTGTCTAATAATTACAATTGAAGTTACAGTTAAGTTCCTGAAAACCTTTTATGTACATCTAAATGCAACTTACTGAAATCCTACTATATCTCATGATGAGATATTTTAAAAGTAAAAAAAATAATCATGATATCAGGTAAAGTGATCAAATAAACACGTGGGCATGGTGATATCAAGTTAGTCTTCATATGTTTTGCCTTTACTTCAAAATTAATGTAGCCAAAACCAAATTTCTTTCTTTTCTTTTTTAGCCCTAACTCCTTTCAGTGTCCCTGTGTTCTGTGTGACACACCCATCATCGCAGTAACTAAGGTTCATAATCTTGGAATTTCCATTTAATTAATTCCAAATTGTCATGCTGTATGTAACATGATACTAAGATTTGTTGTGTTTTAACTACAAAACATTTCTCAGTTTTTCTCTTTCCTTTTTACCCTTGTGACTCAACATCCCATGTCACATTTACTATAGAAGTCATTTTACTGAGCTTTAATAATCTTGAAGGAGGAGTTCCCGTCGTGGCGCAGGGGTTAACGAATCCGACTAGGAACCGTGAGGTTGCAGGTTCGATCCCTGCCCTTGTTCAGTGGGTTAACGATCCGGTGTTGCCGTGAGCTGTGGTGTAGGTTGCAGACGCGGCTCGGATCCCACGTTGCTGTGGCTCTGGCGTAGGCCGGTGGCTACAGCTCCGATTCAACCCCTAGCCTGGGAACCTCCATATGCCGTGGGAGCGGCCCAAGAAATAGCAAAAAGACAAAACAAAATAATAATAATAATAATAATCTTGAAGGAGTTCAGCAAGTGTAGGAGAAAGTCAGGATATAAAGAGAATCTTGAGACAAAAGTAAAAAGGCAGGAAGATATACCACTGAGGTGTAATAATAAATTATAGACAGATATTTCAGCAGGCAGAGCAACTGAATCATCACATCCACACGTAAGAGATCACAATCCAGTAGTCAGAGAGGGACAAGTAGAATGCAGTATGTGGGCTTTACTCAGACATAGAAGCAGAATTTTAGACCATGAGAGGTTGAAAGAGCACGGGAGGACATCTGAACTAAGTAAGGAAATAAAATATACTACTAAAAACATCATCAAAGCAGACTGCCTTGTTTCCAAACCTTGTATATGCCAGCTGTCCTTAGGCAGATTATTTAAACATTTTTTTTTTGTATTTCCCATTTCATTATGTATAAAATTGGGATAAAATGCTATCTACGCCACAGGAGAAAGGAGATCATTTATATACAGGGCTAAATAAATGCCAGCTATTATTAGCATCAGTAATTCTAGACCTGAGAAATCAGGCAAAACTTAATATTTACAGCTGACATAAAAATTAGAGGTCACACATTGTAGAGCAAATTCATATAAGCAGATAAAGTCAGGTATGGTCTTGATAAACATGCCTAGAAAATACATAACTAAATTTTATAGAATCAATGATTTTGGTAAAGTTGCAGAATACAAAATTAATATATAGAGATCTATGGCATTTCTATATACTCATAATGAAATACCAGAAAGAGAAACTAAGGAAACAATTCCGCTTAATATCACCTCAAAAAAGTAAAATACCCAGGAATAAACCTACCTAAGAATGCAAAAGATATGTACTCCAAAAACTACAAGACACTGATGAAAGAAATTGACGATGAAAAATAAACATACAGATGGAAAGATATACTGTGTGTTATGGATTTGAAGAATCAATGTGATTAAAATTACCATAGTATCCAAGGTAATCTACAGATTCAATGTAAGCCCTATCAAATTACCAACAGCATTTATTACAGAACTAGAACAAATAATTTTAAAATTTATGTGGAAATACAAAAGGCCTCAAATAGTCAAAACAATCTTGAGAAAGAAGAATATAGCTAGAGGAATCATGCTCCTTGATTTAAGGCTATACCACGAAACTACAGTAATCGAAACAGTATGGTATTAGCATAAAACCAATAAGCAGATAGCTGGAACAGGACAGAAAACCCAGAAATAAACCCACATACTTTTGACCAATTAATCCATGACAAAGCAGATGAGAAGATACAATGGAGAAAAGACAGTCTCCAATAAGTAGTGCTAGGATAAATGGACAGCTACCTATAAAAGAATGAAATTAAACATTCCCCAACCACATATACAAAAATAAAGTCAAAATGGATTAAAGACCTAAGTGTAAAACTAGATACTGTAAAACTCTTAGAGGAAAACAGACAGAATACTTTTTGATGTAAATCACAGCAATATTTTAAAACTATCTCCTAGAATAAAGGAAATAAAAGCAAAACTAAGCAAATGAAGCATAATTAAACTTAAAAGAGAACTATGAACAAAATGAAAAGACAACCTACAGAATGGGAAAAAAATATTTGTAAATGATGGGATTGACAAGGGCTTAATTTCCAAAATACACAAACAGCTCACACAGCTCAATACCTAAAAATGAAAACAACCAAATCAAAAATGGACAGAAGACCTAAAGAGATATTTCTACAAAGAAAACATACATGTGGCTAACAGTTACATGAAAATATCCTCAACATCACTAATTATTAGAGAAATTTAAATCAAAATTACTATGAGGTACCACCTTACACCATCCAGAATGATCATCATCAAAAAGTCTACAAACACTAAATGCTAAAGAGGGTGTAGAGAAAAGGGAACCCTTCTACACTGTTAGTGGAAATGTAAATTGGTGTGGTCAATATGGAGAACAGTATAGAGTTTCCTTAAAAAACTAGAAATAGAGTTATCTTATGATCCAGCAATCTCACACATGGCGTATATCCAGAAATGACAAAAAAAAAAAAATCTAAGTTGAAAAGATACATGTGCCAATGTTAATAGTGGCCCTATTTATAATACTCAAGATACGGAAGCAATCTAATGTCCATTTACCAAGGAATGGATGAAGATATCATACATATAAAGAATGGAATATTATTCAGCCATAAAGAATGAAATAATGCCATTTGTACAACATGGATGGACCTAGAGATTACCATCCTAAATCAAGTAAGTCAGAATAGGCTAATATATGATATCACTTATATGTGAAATCTAGGAAAATGATACTAAGAAACATTTTCAAAACAGAAATAGACTCACTACATAGAAAACAAATTTATAGTTACCAAGGGGAAAGGGCAGGGGAAGGATAAATTAGGAGTTTGGGATTAACAGATACACACTACTATATATAAAAATAGATAAAAATAAGGACCTATTGTATACTAGAGGGAACTACATTCAATTCTTGTAATAATCTATAATCTATAATGGGAAAGAATCTGAAAATTATACATATACACACACACACATATATATATAAAAGTGAATCACTGTACTATAAATCTGGAATTAACATAACATTATAAATCAACTATACTTCAATTTTAAAAAAGCAAGCAATATATACCTAAATTATTCTAAGGTTTTTTGTTTTGTTTTGTTTTGTTTTTGCTTTAAAAAGGCAAAAATTGTATGTGCTTATATAGCACACCAGTAATGGATAAAGTGGCTTACAAACTGAACATACTCAAGAAAAGGAAAAAAAATGATTTAAAAACTTTTAAACTGAAATATGCAAAAATAAATTTTTCACTTGACTAACATTTCATAACTGTATATATTTATCCTACTTAAGATGTCATTTATTTGATGGAGTATGGTAATAGTCTTGGACTAATCTCTGATATCATCAAAGATAACAATTATGACAGAATATTTTCATCTCCAATATTGGGATTTTGAATTTCCTTAGAAGAAACTATTTTTCAAAATTTTAAATAAAATGTGGGCTACTAAAAATACCTCAGAGATACTACTTTTTATGGTAAATATTATGAAATTTCCAAACAGAAGGCATATTATAGGAACGATCTCTTAAGTGCGCAAAGATAATTTAAATATTTGGATTCATGTTGTCACAAACTGAATATTAAAATTATATTGCGATTAAAGCTGGGAGTTTGTTTTTCTAATGTGGGAAAATATAATTTAATTTCTCTATCTTACTGCAGGAATAAGCTCAATATTTCTGTCAGTCAGTGTTTAAGAATATCTTATTTCCTATTATGTTTATTGCCATAAACATTACATTTTAAGAATTTAAATGTGTTTTGGTTCATTTTAGGAAAGGCATTACATACTTACTTCAGAAGATCCAATTTTAATGAGTAAATTATAATATTCCATATGAATGTACTGTAAATGTAAATTCAAACTGTCCATAAGGCATTATGCACATTTGAATTTGGCTAAATAACTGGAGCTATGATTAATAAAATAGGTACTGTCATATCATTGTAAAATGAGCCTACAACTAAAGGATGGTATCTTTCATTTATCAATTAATATTTCCAGGAATTGTTTTATACCCACTGTCTCAATATGGAGGCAACTGCTGTTTAAGCACAATATGTTTCTGTCCTTCTATATCTCTATTATTTATATTAATGAGATATTACTTCCTATATGCACACTTATATTAGGCATTTAAATTTAAATCTTGCTTTCTATTATCCTGCAAACTCACATTACATACTGGAAAAGTTTCTTGTCTTTTACTGAAATAATGCATATACCGTGTAAACCGAATGCTGCATTTCTGCCTAAAAGTCTGGATTAATTGCTTCTTTGTAACCTCAAGATATGTTTAACTTACTCAAGTGGGAAAACTATTCAAGACTCCAGAGTTGGAATGATGTCATCTTCTTGAAAAAATTTAGAAAAACCTGTACTTGATGAAGGAAGGACACGTTTCAGAAAAGACTAACCTGACTGGCCAATCTGGCTAAGATTAATGCACCACCACTAGTTTAGTAGGCTGCATATATGTTTCTGGGGCAGGTACCATCTGGACATCAATAAGAGTAACCCGATATCCTCTTCTTTGGTCTTTTACCTATTATCAGACAAAGAAACTCTACAGATGGACAAGGAGATTTAGTTTAGACTAATTTGCAATGATTATTTTGTGGTCACTTAGACAGTGGGTGTTAGATGGAGTAGTTTGTCCTTTAGAAATTAGATCAAGATATTGAGGCTAACCTTCAGATAACGACCTTTGTTCCTTTCAACTCTGGCTAATTATAGGTCTTAGTTTCAAGGTTAATGATGTTATATTCATTACACTGTCAGTTTTCTAAGATAAATCAGTTCTTAAATGACATCACTTGTGGTGCAGATTTTTCACGTCAGGAGCTATTCTGGCCATGTATTCACAATTTAATTATTGTAAAAGGAAAACACATTAAAATGTAGTCATATTATATGACGCCTTTAAACAAAGTACTGCTACTACTACAGTCTCATTTAGATCCTGGAAAATAAGAGTAAAGTCACCTTAAAACTTTAAAAATGCACAAGACACAGAATACAATAAATTCCTTATCTTTGTATCATAGATTGAAAAAATTTATCTAGGTAATATTTATATGTAATATATTTATGTGTATTATGCTCACATATGTACATATACACACACATATATATATTTCATATATATAGAATACAATAAAACTAACAATACTGCATTTATTCAAAGAACTTCAAGTATGATTATATAAAATGGTCGAGGATAGATATAGTGGGTGGGTCTCGACTTTGGTAATTTTCTAACTCCTTCATTGTACAGATAGTTTATTCACATGTAATAAACTTAAGAAAAATACATAGTTTCCATTGTAAGACCAATTCTATGCCTATCAGGACATAAGATACATCTCTTGATCCCATGGTGAACTAAAAAGAAGACCAATATTTGATAGTAATGCTAAAACAACTAATAATAAAACCTGTACTATAAGGTAATCAGGCCATAAGTATTCTTACTTTTTTTCATTTTGTACAATGCTTTAAAATCAAAGCTAGAACTAAAAATAATATTTGCTCTTGAATAATCTGCATCCCTGATTAGTTAGGAGATGTTTTCCAATAGTAGACAATAAAAAATGGATATGGAAATTCTGTAGTAACTCAAAATGTCATGGAAATTTTAGAATGTCATGCTGAGATATTTTTCAAGAAGTTGTTTAACTGACTCGGTCATTAGATCATCATAATATATCAGTTCAAAGAATGTACATGTGTTTTTAAAAATCTGCCAAAACCTACTTGGAACTCTGATATAGTGCTTAAAAGGATGAGATGGGAGGGTTTTGTTTATTTGAATATAATTTGATGAGGATAAGGGCAAAATTATCAAAAAAGGAGTATCTTTTTCAGTATGTCCATCAGTACTTGGTTGACAGGTCAAAGGAAAGTTAATTTATTATCTTTGAAGATTTTGCTCTGAGAGCTTTTAAATTTAAACTTCCCATTATAATATTAAGTTAATCAATTATGCCACAGATCTATTTATCAATATAAATGATGTGTAATTTAAGTTCGCTATCACATAGTATTGTTCAATATTATTTACCAAATGAGCCAAATATTTCTTATTTTACACCTTTTTTGTAACACTTGCTCTCTTCCAATTAACATATCAACCTGGTGTATGTCTGGAAATTTCCCTACCACTGAGTGAATTAATAGTGTAATCTGTTAATTTGCATCAACATTTTCCCCACTGGTTTGCTCTCTTTATTTTCTTTATACAAAGAAACTTAATAATTACATTATCTATAACAAATATAAATCACAAATCTATTGACTGCAGATATCTGCTTTATACCATGTTTTAGGGACTGTATTGTTAGGATAATAAATCTACCAGCAAGGAATTCAAGCAAAATGATCTCTGCCTTCAAACAGCAACCGTAATCACAACATTTAAGCATCAGCACTGACAGTTTGCCCTAATGTTTCATCATGCACTTCATTCTTCACAGTAAATCATAGTTTAAATTAGAGGCATTCCTATGCTTTAACATAGGAATCCATATTACCTTTGGAAATTGACATGTATTTAAATCCATACTCACATAAAGCTCAGCTATCTTCCGTTTGTATTCTATTCTGTCATTTTACATTCAAATTATCCTGATATCAAAAAGTCCTGCTGTTTTGCCTTTCTTCACTAGAATAGGGAGCTAACAATAGAAATGTTCAATGATGAAACCATGGTTACATTAGAAGTTCTGTATTAGTCAGAGATTCTATTAATTTGTGTTATGTCCATCATTTGAGGCATATTTCAGTATTTCAAAACTGCCTCTATTCATTAGGTAAATACAATAAGAGACAGGGTTTAAAAAGATCAACTGATATTAAATAATATCAGAAGCTTCTAAATAAAAACAGAAATGATCAAAGTATAGGCTTTCACTTAATATGTGAAATAGAAATTATCATCATATAAGGTTGGTGATAGCACAAAAGCAAAAACACCTCTCACATAGCTAGAGATATTCTTTTTCATACCAATAACACTATTTTCTTTAAAATATTACAACTATATATTAACACATAATGTTTATTTAGTGATTTTATTCAGTGAAACAAGTTTTAAATTTTTGACTATTGCTCATTAGCCAAAAGATAAAATTATTTCCCTTATATTAGGAACCACATTCAAAAATAATCCAATGCACATGCTTATTTTTGTTGTACATAAATTAATATTCTTTATATCTTAATGTGATATATATGTACACATTTATAGTTACTTATATTCATATGTATAGAGGTACACAGAATACAGATATACACATAATTAATATGGATATATAATTGACTTTGAATTCATATAACTGTATTTAAAAAAATTTTTTTTTTCCTTGCGGCATACGGAAGTTCACAGTTGAGGGACTGAATCAGAGCTGCAGCTGTCAGCCTACACCACAGCCACAGCAATGCCAGATCCAAGCTGCGTCTGTACCTACACCACAGCTCACGGCAACGCAGGATCCCTGACCCACTGAACAAGGCCAGGGACCAACCTGTGTCCTCATGGATACGAGCTGGGTTCTTTACCACCGAACCACAATGGAAATTCCTCATCTCTTAAATGATGGCTCCATGCATATTGTTTGACATAATCTTTGAACATACAAATATTCACTTACATGACAGAATAAATAATCATCAATATGATTCACCTAGTAAGTGTATATTAAATAAAGGTTGTGTTCTAAAGCTTGGATTTGTTCTAAATTCAAATCCAAGGTAAATTCCTTGCTAGATAAACCAGCATTCAATATTTAAACTCTCCGCTCACTCATTTTTAAATTTAGGAAATTGGGATTACAATGACAATGATACAAATATCTATATAACATTTTTTCGTGTTTTGGACACTACGTGAAATATAAATATATCCATATCAACTTATAATAGTCTCCATTTGATAGAGCTATTGAAAAGTCTAAAATAGTTCATATAGAGTTCCTAGAATGTCACACTGTGGTGGGCAAAAAATACTTGTTTCTTTTTATTACTAGTAACCCAAGTCTTTTTGGTTGGTTGGAATATTACATTCGTCCTCTCATTTAATTCTCATGCTAGCCCAATGGAGCAAATAATATCTGTTTATTTAGAGATGAGGAATTAAGGCTTAAAGAAATTAAGCAGTTTCGTCATAGCCATTTTTGTCAATAGTATAGCTGGGACTCATACTTAGACTAGGCTATCTGAAAGTTCAACTGCATGATTTACTGCCTCCAATACTCAACTTAGCGTTTGGCAGCTCACTCTTTTTATACCAAATGATATATATTGCCTAGGGTTCTAGCCGGCTACATGGGATAATTCTAGCAGAGATTAATAAAGGGAATCCTCATAAAGTTATGGTTAAGGTGAAGGAAAACCACAAAATAGTACTGAATCCTGAAGTCAGTAATTGCAAGGACTCGTAAGGAACAGGATGACACCTCATCTTCCCAGTCCTCAAATATTACCCAAAACAGAGATGGATAGGCTAAAACTTCTTTTTAGGGCCTGGAAGGGCAAAGTAACAGTATCCAGAACATTATACCACATTCTTTTAAAATCTTTCAGAATATTACTTGTATTTTAGTCTTTATTTATACAATTGATACATGCTTATTAAGTTGTTTTCAGATTTTGCCTATTGTAAACAGACTATCTTTATACATATAGTATTCCACATTTAGAGAAATACAATAAATATCTACAAGTGGAATTTCTGTTTTTTTAAAAAAAATAACTTCAACATTCATTAACAAAAATGTTAAATCCAGTTATGTTAATGCCAACTGATAATTTCTGTTTTACACAGCAGATGGGGACACTGCTGTGTATCAACTGTTGGCATTTTTAGAAATCTGATAGTATTATTATTAATATATTCATATTCATACATTTGTCCATCTTTGGTATGTGATTTTCTTATATCATTATTGAGTTTTCATTTCATAGGTTTTTTTCCATTTTATTTTTATATTACAAGATTGTTTATTAATATCCTGTAATTTTGTTTTATTTCCATAACAATTTGTTCTATTTTCTTGTTCATGTCAGGATATAGAGAATTCCCTTGTTCTTTCTAATATTTCATTTTGAGAATGTACCAAAATATACATAATCACATTTTCCTGGATAGAATATAGAAGAAAAAATTTTTAACTATAAATGACCCCGCAATAATCACTCTTACACATGCTCTGCAACTTTGCAGTGTTTTTCATTTTCCATTGTGCTATTATTCTTTGAGTTAACTAATTATGAGTTGTTTTGCATATTGTGGAAACCGGTCTTTATCTGTTCCACATATTGCATACATTTTTAAAATCTGTTATTGTTTGTCTTTTGACTTTTTTGACATAGAGCAGTCTCAGCTATTATGTAAAAAAAATCACTAATCTATTACTTTAGCATTCCCATGTTTTATTTGATGGTTATAAACAGCGTCCCCATCCTTTGGGCAGTTCTTTGCCAGGCCTTGAATAGTTTTCAGTCATGCACTGATCAGTATTCTTTTCCACACCAGAGGAGAATCCACTATAGATCTCTGGGCATCTCTCTCTTTTCAGGTGTTTTGATTTGCAGAATTCCTTTTGTATTGGTTTTTCCAGACTTCAGCTCCAACTCCTTACTTAGTTCAGGGAGTATGGCAGGCAGCCTCTACCTCCTCTTCCTGTGCCACACATCATTATAGCTCTCTCCAGGCAAAATGCTTGGGAAAGGCTCACTTCATTTTTGTCATGTCTCTTAGGGATCAGTCTCCTTCCTTGCTTTATATCCAGTGTTTTGGCCACCTTTGATTTAGATTTTTGTCTGTTTTTTTTTTGGGGGGGGTTACTGTTTTTAGGCGGTAGAGTAAATAGAGACTCTGTCACTTCATCGTGGCCAAAAGCAGAAGTCCACCCATAGGTTTTTGACTTTTATTATTATTTACTAGAGATTCAGAAATTTTGAACTTAATTTCCATTCTGAACCAACATTTCAACTAATTATCCTGTTGATTATTTTGTATAACTCACTTTATATGATTATATGTGTATGTATTTTGTTTTCTGATATGTTTTTAATACACATACACAGAGTCTGGGCAGAGGCTGTTCTTCATATAACTTCTAGTGTTTTGAAGTTATTGAGAATTTTTCATGGTTCAGCTACAGTCACTGATGCCTCCATTATATTTTACTTATTCCATTGAAATATGCGGAAGTCAGCAGTGTGATACTGGAAAAACCTCAAGACCTGCTTTGGAGCTACACTTTAGAAGACACTCCCAAGCACCTCGAGGCCCTCTGCGCTGCATCTTCCCCCTGCCCCTGTCGTATTTGCACAGTCTGAGGATTCCCTGCATCTCTCCAATTCCCTTCATAGAGTTGGAGTCCACCCTTGAACCTCTGTTCACATAACTGGTGACTCTCTGCCTGATACTTCTAATTTCCACCCTCCTGAGAGTGGCTCCTGCTCTCTAATACCCATTTCTCTTCATGGGGTCGAGGGAACTAGATGACCTCTGGGAACCTGAACATGACCCTGCATGGCCTGAAGCATTGCAGTGGGCTAGGAGTTCCTGCTGACAAGTCCTTTGGACATCATCATCATTCCCAGTTACTTCTTATTCACAACCAGCCTTCATTCCTCATCCTCACTTTCAGAAAAATGCCCTCCTCGACATAAATTAATTTCCCCACATTACTCACTCCCAAATTCACGTGAAAGAGGACATCTCCCTTAATACGGTGTAGGTGGAATCACTAATTACTTCACCCCACCTGCCATACTGAGTTATCTTTCAAGTTATTTTTTTCTCTTTACCATTACATAGTGTGGCTAAACTCTACAGTGAAGGACAAAATGATGCTTGTTTCAGTAATACAAGAAAAATTTGATTTTATGCCAGGTCACTGCAAGAATCATCTTCTAATTAGGATTTCAAAACATTAAAATTTATTTGAGGTAAGAAATGATAAGCTACAATTTATACTTTATGTAGTACCTAGTCTATATTAAAATATCAAATTAGTTAATTAATAATTTATTGATTAAATAATGAATATGTAGAATATGCTACTTCAAAAGGGTTTGGGGCCAGTGTGCATGGGTATATAAATATCAAGCTTTATGGCAAGTGGAAATAAAATTTCACACAGTCATAAAGCCCATCCTGAATGTTTACTCTCTTGATAGCATAAGTTTTCATTAAAAAAGACTCAATCTAGTTACCAGAATAGGAATATACTAATAAGATTTTTGTATATGGCTGTACAGTTTACAAAGAGCATTCACATATGGATAATCATAACAAAAATGATCCTGTCACAAAACTTACATTTCTTTAGTTTACATTATTCTGCCTTATCACAGAATTGTTTCGCTAATTAAACTGGTTACACATTAAAAATTTGTTATAACTTCTATTAAAAGACATGTTTAATTTTGAAATCCATCTTTTTTTAAGTGTATGCAAATATGGTGTCTTTCAAGTACATTCTTTCACTGCATGAGAAAAATATTAGTTTGTAACTCACATTATAAGTTTTTCACAAATAGAAATAAAAATCAGTTAAATTACGCTGATGCCTTCTAATGGTATGTGAAAACTATTTCATTAAAAAATTTGAAGCCATTGGATAAAATAAATGGTAATGGTAATAAAACATATAATTAGTTATTATAGTATTGTTAAAATGCTGCAGAGGATAGGATGGCTGTGTCTTTGTAGAAAATTGTTATCTCATTCACTTTCACTTGCAGCAGTAAAATATGAAAAAAAAAAAAACTGATGTTTATATTGTTACCCAATGAGAAAGGCACATTCTTGTAATACAATATAGGGTTTCTTATTATTAGATTTTTACTAGAGTCACTTTATCAGGTACCTTAATAATGAAGTAAAGTTATTTTTATCAGCTATAGCACATCAACAGATATTGATTTCTTTCCAGGAGGAGCATAAATAATGAAAGGATGGAATGACACAGCCACAGTGGGCAATAACCTAAACCTTTATCAAGTTACATTGTTATGTGAACAGTGAAATAATGTCTGAATTGAACCAAAGTTTTTAAACGGATGAATTCTTTAATTATATCTTAGAGCAGCTGTTTCACTAGTTTTTTTTTATTACTCCATGGATTTTATTACATTTACAGTTATACAATGATCATCCCAACCCATCTTTATAGCATTTCCATCCCAAACCCACAGCGCATTCCCCCACACCCCAACCTGTCTCATTTGGAAACCATTAGTTTTTCAAAGTCTGTGGTTCAACATCTGTTCTGCAAAGAAGTTCATTGTGTCCTTTTTTTTAGGTTCCACATGTAAGTGATAGCATTTGATGTTGGTGTCTCACCATCTGACTGATTTCACTTAGCATGATAATTTCTAGGTCCATCTATATTGCTGCAAATGACATTATTTCTTTCGTTTTAATGGCTTAGTGATATTCCATTGTGTATATGTACCACGTTTTCTTTATCCACTCCTCTGTCGATGGACATTTAGGTTGTTTCCATGTCTTGGCTATTATATAGCACTGCAATGAACACTGGGGTACATGTATCTTTTCAAGTCATGGTTTTCTCTGGGTAGATACCCAGGAGTGGGGTTGCTGGATCAAATGATCATTCTATTTTTAGTTTTCTGAGGAATCTCCATACTGTTTTCCATGATAGTTGCACCAATTTACATTCCCACCAACAATGTCCCAGGGGTCCCTTTTCTCCACATCCTCTCCAGCAATTGTTGTTTGTAGACTTTTTAATGATGGCCATTCTGGCCAATGTAAGGTGGTACCTCATAGTGGTTTTGATTGACATTTCTCTAATAAGTGATGTTGAACATTTTTTCATGTTTTTTTGTCCATTTGTATGTCTTCTTTGGAGAATTGTCTGCTTAGATCTTCTGCCCATTTTTTGATTGGGTTGTTTGTTTTTTTGATATTGAGAGGTATGAGGTGTTTATGAATTATGGAGATTAATCCCTTGTCAGTCCCTTCATTTGCAAATATTTTTTCCCATTCTGTATGTTGTCTTTTCATTTTGTTTAGGGTTTCCTTTGCTGTGCAGAAACTTTTAAGTTTAATTAAGTCCCATTTGTTTATTTTTGTTTTTATCATCATTGTTCTAGGAGGTAGATCTGAGATGTTGTGGTTTATGTTGGAGAGTGTTTGGCCTATGTTTTACTCTAAGAGTTTTATAGTGTCTTGTCTTATATCTAGGTCTTTAATCCATTTTGAGTTTATTTTTGTGTATGGTTAGGAAGTGTTCTAATTTCATTCTTTTCCATGTGGCTGTCCAGGTTTCCCAGCACCACTTGTTGAAGGGGCTGTCTTTTCTCCATTGTATTTTCTTGCCTCCTTTGTCATAGATTAGCTGACTGTAGGTGTGTGGGTTTAATTCTGGGCTTTCTGTGCTGTTCCACTGATCTATATTTCTGTCTTTGTGCCAGTACCATATGGTTTTGATGACTGTTATTTTGTACTATAGTCTGAAGTCAGGGAGCCTGATTCCTCTAGTTCCATTTTTCTTTCTTACGATGTCTTTGGCTGTTCTGGGTCTTCTTTGCTTCCAAACAAACTTTAAGATATTTTTCTCTAATTCTGTGAAAAATGTCCTTGGTAATTTGATAGGGATTGCATTGAATCTGTAGATTGCCTTGGGTAATATAGTCATTCATCAAAAATTATCAAAAATATTGACTCTTCCAATCCAAGAGTATGGTATGCCTTTCCATCTGTTTGTGTCACATTTGATTTCTTTCTCCAACATCTTATAGTTTTCAGAGGACAGGTCTTTTGTCTCTTTAGGTAGGTTTATTCCTAAGTATTTTATTATTTTTGATGTGATGGAAAATGAGATTGTTTCCCTCATTTCTCTTGCCAATATTTTCATTGTTAGTATATAGAAATGCAGTTGATTTTTTTGCATTAATTTTTGTCCTGTGACTTTACCAAATTAATTGATGAGCTTAAACTCAGTTTTTAACTTCCCTCTTAGAACTGCTTTTGCTACATCTCATAGGTTTTAGAGTGTTGTTTATTTGTTGTCATTTGTTTCTAGGTATTTTTAAATTTTCTCTTTGATTTCTTCAGTGATCCATTGGTTGTTTAGTAGCATGTTGTTTAGTCTCCACGTATTTGTGTTTTTTGAAGTTTTTTTCTTGTTTTTTGATTTCTAGTCATATGGTGGTGTGGTCACAAAAGATGCTTGCTATGATTTCAGTTTTCTTAAAGATACTGAGGGTTGATGGTGGCCTAGAATGTGATCAATCCTAGAGAATGTTCCGTGTGCACTTGAGCAGAATGTGTATTCTGCTGCTTTTGGATGGAGTGTCCTATAAATATCCATCTGGCCTAATGCTGCATTTAGGGCCTATGTTTCCTTGTTGATTTTCCATCTCTATGATCTGTCCATTGCTGTAAGTGGGCTGTTAGTAAAGTCCCCTCCTTTTATTGTGTTATTGTCAATTTCTCCTTTTAAGGGTGTTAGGAGTTGCCTTATATAGTGTGGTGATCCTATGTTGGGTGCATATATATTTACAATTGTTATATCTTCTTCTTGGATTGAGCCTTTGATCCTTATGTAATGTCCTTCCTTGTCTCTTAAAATATTCTTTATTTTAAGGTCTATTTTGTCTGATATGAGTATTGCTACTCCAGCTTTCTTTAGATTCCATTTGCATGGGATATTTTCTTCCATCCTCTTACTTTCAGTTTGTATGTGTCCCTAGAAGTGAAGTGGGTCTCTTGAACGCAGCATATGTATGAGTCTTATTTTTGTATCCATTCAGCCAGCCTCTGTCATTTGGTTGGGGCATTTACATTTAAGGTAATTTTGGGTATGTCTGTTGTTATTGCCATTTTATTAACTGTTTTGGATTTGTTTCTCTTGCTCTTTTTCTTCCCTTCTTCTCATGTTCTCTCGTCTTGGGGTTTGATGACTATCTTTAGGGTTGTATTTGAGTTGATTTTTCTTGTTCATGTATGTATCTATTATATATTTGTGGCTTGCAGTTACCCTGAAAAGGTAGTAGCTTTGATATAGGAGTGTATTATATATACCAGATTGTTTTAATTTCTTGGTCTCTTAATTGTAAGTGCATCTCAAATGTCTTCTCATGATTTCTGATTTTGGTGGTGTACTGGTACGTGGATGACTTCCTACCTTTACTGTATATACGCTTTGGTGGTGAGCCTTGTCATTTGTGGTCTTTTTGTTTCTAGTTGTGGCCTTTTCTTTTCTGCCTTGAGAAATTCCTTTAGTATTATAAAGCTGGTTTTAATTCAGTGTTGCTGAATTCTCTTAGCTTATCCTTATCTGTAAAGCTTTTGATTTCTCCTTCAAATCTGAATGAGACCTTTGCTAGGTAAAGTAATCTTGGTTGGAGGTTTTTTTCCTTTCATCACGTTAAGTAAATCATGCCACTCCCTTCTGGCCTGCAGAGTTTCTGCTTAACAATCTGCAGATAACCTTATTGGGGTTCCTTTGTATGTTATTTGTTTCTTTTCTCTAGATGCTTTCAATATTTTCTCTTTGTATTTAATTTTTGTCAGTTTGATTAATGTGTGTCTTGGGGTGATCCTTCTTGCATTTATTTTATATAGTACTGTTTGTGCTTCCTGGATTTGAGTGAGTGGTTCCTTTCCCATGTTAGGGAAGGTTTTGGCTATCATCTCTTCAAATATTTTTTTCTGTCCCTTTCTCTCTCTTCTCCTTCTGGCACCCCTATTATATGGATATTGGTGCCTTTAAGGTTGTCCCACAATTCTCTGGGACTGTCTTCATTTCTTTCCAATCTTTTTTCTCTTTTCTATTCCACATCAGTGATTTCCACTAGTCTGTTCTCTACCTCACTTTTTCATTCTTCTGCCTCCTGTATTCTCCTGTTGGTTACTGCTAATGAATTTTTTTATTTCAGTTGTTGTATTTTACATCTTTCCTTGCTTAAGTTTTAAATCTTGTATTTCTTTGCTCAGTGTTTGCTATAAATTATCAATCTTTGCCTCCAGTTTATTTCCAGTGTCTTGCATCATCTTTAGCATTATCAGTCTAAAGCCTTTTTCCTGGAGGCTGATAATCTCCAGATCACTTAGTTGTTTTTTATTTCTCCTTTATCTGAGTTATACTTCTCTGCCTTTTCATTTTTGTAGGTTTTTGGTACGGTCTCCTTTTTGCAGACAGTTAGAGTTGGAGCCTTTCTACGTCTGATGTCTGCTCCCCTTGTGGCTGATGTTGGTTGTGGGGGGGGGGTTACTGTAGGCTTCCTGATGGGATGGACTGGTGTTTTCCCACTGGTAGCTGGGGTTGTTTCCTCTCCCTCTGGTGGGTGGGACTTTGTCTCTTGGTTATATTAGAGATGGCTGTGTGCATGGGGACATCTTTAGGCAGCCTGTTTCCTGATGGGTGGGACTGTGATCCCACCTGGATAATTGTTTTGCCCAGGGGTCTCAGCTCTGATGCAAGGGGCCATATTTTCCCAAAATGGCCACCTCTTGAGGAACACACACCGATGAATATTCCAGAGACCTTTGCCTCCAATGTCCTTCCTCCACAAGAAGCCAAAATCACCCAGTTTTCCCAGGAGATTCCTGTGGAGACTCTGCTTTGCCGTGGGACCCAGTTCACATTGAAAGACTTTGTGTGCCTTTCAAGAATGTTGTCTCTGTTTCCCCCAGTCCTGTGGAGTTCCTGCACACAGGCTCCAAACTACTGAAGTCTTTTTCCCAATGCCAGATCCCCAGGTGTGGGGACCTGGTGTGGGGATCAGAACTCTCACTCCTGTAGGTGATTCTCTGCGATACACTTACTTTCATGTCTGTGGGCTGTGCACTTGGCAGGTATGGGGTTGCTTATATTGTGTAATCACCCCTCCTACCATCTTGATGTGACCTCCTCTTTGACTTCTGGAGTAGGATATCTTTTTTAAAGTTTCCAGTCCATTTGGTTGAAAGTTGTTCAGCATTGGTTGTAATTTTGTTGTTTTTATGGGGAAAATTGATCTCCAGTCCTTCTGTTCTGCCATCTTAATCCTATCGCACTGGTTTTCAACTCTTTAAAAATTCTTTTCAATCCTAGAAGAGTTTCAGAAGTTCTTACCTGGAAACTGTAAAAAGTATTATATAATATTTTAGTTTCAATAAAAACATTTGGAACCAAATTTTATTGAGATTCAGGATGATAAATGAAGAGTTATTATTTTGATCCAGAATTATATTTATCTGAGCACTTTAATAACATCCTTGTTATAAGTTCCAGGAAAATTTTGCATCTCTATGTATGATCACTCAATTTCCACTTGAAAATTCTGACCTAATTATCAAAGCATTTCATAAAACTTAAAACTCATTACTGTCATGATCAACCTCCTTAATATTTTCTCATTTACTTAATGTATTTTATAAGGAAAGTCATTTCAAACTACTGAAGTCTTGTGTTGTCTTCATTACTTTTCATTTTATCCCTTCTTACTAAAAGTAATATTTTCTATTATTTCTGTTTTTTTTCCATTCACTTTAGTTTTGCCTCAGATCAGTACAAGTGAACTTATTATAAAATGTTCAAATTTAATTAAATTGGTTTCAGTTACATGCCTGTGCTCTAGAGTGCTCTCCATGCTTGTTCTATTGATCTTCTCTCTCTCTCTCTCTCTCTCTCTCTCTCTCTCTCTCTCTTTTGGTTATCAATCTCTTGGTTTCTTTTGACTCTTTATTATTGCAAACATACAAACCTGCTCAAGTCTCATCCATCTTTTAAATCCCTCCTAGAATCCATCTGCTCTACCAATTACTATTCTAGCTCTCTACCCATTTATACCCAGTCTCCTTGATACATTCATCTGTAATCGTATTTCATTAACTCCTACTCATTCCACAAATATTCTCTGGCTAAGATCAACTTTGGGCATCACACTGCTAAACCAAATAGGCAATTAACAGTCTAACCAAAATGTTGATATTTCTTGGTTTTCTCAAGAGAGACCTGAATTATGCTTGTTGTGGTGGTGTCATATCCAGTTTTTTTGGTCCAAAAATTTGTCATTTTTTAATAAATATAACTCTTAATGCTCCCATTAAGTATGTCAAGATATATTTGAAAACCTCCAGCTTCTGTTTTGATCTTGCCTAGCATGTGAAAAACATGGGCAATGCATAGACTTCTCATTTTAATAATACTTTACACATTATCATCATCATATTGTCATATTAAAGTATCCCTGGACATAGTCTCATATACAATGTCAATTGAATTTATATTTAGAACATATTTGAATAGACCAAAGAGACATGATTAAGTCTATATTTCTGCAACCTCCCCAAATAGGATATTTAAACTCTTAGAAAATATAGTGTTAACTGAAACCTCAGAATCATTGCTTTGAAATACACTAATGGTTTTCAGTATTTGAAAATATCATTTCCTATGTTTTTTTGACCTGAACTTTTTATCTATACCAACACACACACACACACACACACACAAACACACACACCACTGAGTAAAAAGCTCTCTATTTGACTTGGTTTTGGCTTATTATGCTTTTTCACTGATTTCCTGTAGTTGAAGAGCTGAATCATTCACTTATGGAAATACTTCTTAAAAATATTCATTTCCTTTTCAGGGATGCTAGTAGATACGTTGAGACTTGCACAGATCGTCTTTATTAGAGTTGGTGATGAGCAAGATATGTTTCTTGACTTGGGCATTTGTCCTTGAGCACACTGTGTACTCAGAAAATACTTGTTATTCTCAGTGTCTGAGTTTAGAGTCCTGGAAACTCTAATCTCTTTCTCTGAAGACTTAATGCTACACTGATGCATTCCAGAAGCTGGATAGAGATACAGGGGAAAATGTTACTGTTTTCTCTGTTGTCTAGTAGCTTCATGGCCCTATGGCAAACACTTCATTTTGGTTTCTTTAATAAAAATCTAGATTCTTCACACTTCAATTTCCTTTCCTACCAAGAGACATAATTATTTTGACTAAACATTGTATTTCTAGTCATCTAATATTTCTAAGGTGATTTGAAAATAGGGATATTTTAAATATTTTTTAAACTTTAATTCACAAAAATCCTCCAATAATATGTAGATATTATGCAACTTTTGAAAAAATAAAATATATTCTTTAAAACATCTTTAGAAATTTGGGAGAGACTACCAATAAAAACGACTGGGGGAGTTCCTCCTGTGGCTCAGTGGGTTAAGAACATGACTAGTATCCATGAGGATGCAGGTTTAATTCCTGGCCTTGTTCAGTGGGTAAGGACCCGGCATTACTGTGAGCTGTGGGAAAGGTCACAGACGCAGCTCAGATCCAGTACTGCCATTGCTGTGGTGCAGGCTGGCAGCTGCTGCTCTGATTCGACCCCTAGCCTAGGAACTTCCATATGCTGCAAGTGCAGCCCTAAAAAAATAAAAATATTGAAAATATATTTGATTATACTTTGATAACTGTAAAGTACCCAGCAAATGGAGAATAATGCAATTATTATTATTGCTCTGTTCGGCACTAGAATGTGTATCTTTTCTGCATTTGTATGTAGGCGGTCAAGAGTGAAGGGAGGACTAAGGATTTTGAGGAGATCAAATCCTGAGGTGTACTCTGAGGATATTACATATCCTTGTGAAACGGTCTCAGTAAAGCCCTGTGTGGCCTCCCTCAGCTCAGCAGCTAAGCTTCATGGTTCAATTGCCACATCTTCTTTGGCCCTGTTTTATTAAACTCAACACTAGCACCAGGGTGTGAAGTTGCTAGGGAAAAATTTTGGAAAGATACTTATTCATAGCCCCAGTTGGTTTTCTCTGGATTAATAAGTAGCTCAGTGTAATTTAATTCATTTCAAATCAATGATGCTACCAATCTATCTATGGACGAAAATTAGGCTTATCTCTGTTTAGCATTTGGTGAGCAAATTACCTACTTGTGCTGCTTGCTCCCCTCAGTGCTTAAATGCTTTTTAATTCTAATGTAAACAGAATTATCTGTCTGTAAAATTCCAGCCTTTAACACATTGTTAAATTTTTGCCATAGCTTTCTAACTTTTCATAGCCACTTCTGGTGTCTTGGGGCAGCTGCTGTCGGAGAACCTGCCTAAGACAATGAATCTCACTGTGGTGGTTTTAGCTCAGAAAAGGTCACTAGCTTATGAATGTCACAGAATCTTTTACTTGGGCTTTTAAAACTCCCTGGTAACTTTCAATCTGATCAATCATTTGGCAAAATTATATACTGCATTGTAGTACTGATTGTGCCACGTGTGCATGTGTGTGTGTGTCTCTGTGTGTCTGTGTGTGATGTATCTCCAACTGTATTCCAAACTGCTTAAGGACAGAGACTTTGAATTTTACTTTTGACTTCTAACTATCAATTAAATCATGCCTGATATCTTGAAAAAATGTTACATATCTCATATCTCTAATGAAACCTCACCCCTTGTTAGCTATTGTTATCACCATCTTCTATTAGGGAATCTAAGTCAAAGAAGATGTGTGACTTGATTAAGTCCATGCTCCTGAGTAAATGACAAAGCCATATTCAAACTGAAGACTCTTGGCTCCAAAACCCTCTATCTTCACACCCAACATACTACCTCCTAGTAATTTATGTTTGTTTTTAATGATATTTTGCCTCACGAAAACAAAATTATCAACACAGTGATACATGGTGGATAAAAGAAAAATGACTAGATTGCTGGTACTTTCTCTGTTTACTTGACTATTAGAACCAGGTAGAAGAAACAAACTGAAGAACCATGAAACAGATGGCTGGGAAAACATGCAGCCCTGGGGACACTGCACATGGCTCTTGTGTGACATATTTCCCTGATTCAGAAAAATGTACAGAACTAGTAATATGCCTGCCTTATTTAGACACAAGTTCATAAGGTAATTGAGGAGAAAAAAACCACCAAGATAATTGGCACCTGCCACTAATGGTCTCTCCACACGAATGAAAGAAGTAAAAGAACCTTTAAGGCACCTTCCTTGAATGCTGAAACGCATGCAGAGCAACTTTTCTAAGAGGTTCCACTAGGAATTTTTGAAGGTCATGCTCATAGACGTGTGAAAGGCAGTTTCTACAGATACAGGGCTTTTCCTGAGTCTAGGGTTATGCTCTACAAAGGAGGCACTTCAACAAATACTTCCTTTGTGTCTTTTGAACGTTTTGCCTGATTTCATGTGCACTGCATTAGAAAAAAAAAAAAATCTCTTCATCCCACTGGCAGCAGAGTAGAAATCTTTCTCATCCTGGAAGTTTGTAGACATGAATTTCTTAATTTAAAAAAGAAATCTTGTACTATTCAGTTTCTCTGCTACCTAATCAGCCCTTGACAACCAGACAAAGACAAAAATTAATTTTTTTCTTGGTAGAAAATATCACGCAAAATGAATTATCTGTCATTTTATAACAGATGTAATGTTGGAATTAGCAACATTTAAAGTCCATGACTTTGAAAATATCTGTTGAAAGTCTACACAAAGCATTCCATCAAGACTCCAGTTTTGACACTCAGGTTCTCTGTAGAAATCATCTCCCTTTTTCACCTGCCAGGGCAATGGTGCCTATCCTCATTGGATCAGTTTTCAGCAAGAATAATTTTAGCAGTACAGAAGGTGTCTGTGAATGTACATGTTACAAGAATTTTACGTGCACACAAAATTGTAGATGTCTTGAAATTCTTTTGATAGGAATTTTAGGTGAAAATCTTTCTTTTGTGGGAAGGAGGGCAAGAGTGATCAGTCAAGGAGAGTAGTTTAGTGAATTTTATCAATTTCTAATTCTGTAGAAGAGAAAACATTAGAGAATCAAGTGGAAGGGAAAAGATTAGTGGTACGCCATCGTAAAAGGTGGTTTTTAACCATAGTACTGATAGTACCCTCTAAAGCTGCAGCATTCATTTTTTCCAAAAATAAATGTCAAAAATAGGCAATTATCACTGATGTTCATTCCTCTCAATATTCTTTTTGATGCTCACAGTAAAACTACAATTCCTCTTGAATTATGTAACTAGAGAAAAAAGCAAGGACATGGCTAAAATATGTCAAATAAGACAATACCTACTTGGTAAATACAAAATGGCAAGTGACCATCTATACTGCAGATGTAATTTAGCTAAAGCTATGAATATGATGTAGAAAAAAGAGACTGATTTTTCAGAAGTAAGCCCAAATCAAATATACTTGGGCTTTCCTTAGTATAATTCTCATGTGTCTGCATTTTAGAGAACCATAGCGGATTGGAAATATGATATAATTTGATTTGTTGTAATAAAGACATTTCTGTAAATCATTTCCTTGTTGTTAATTGAAAGTGCATCCAAAAATATCATATTTACACTGTGCAGATATTAAGTTTGAACAGCAGGTAACCCAGGTGTGATGGGGTTCCCATGATCAGCATCTCATTTATTTGTGCCCATCCTGAGTAAGAACTTTTCGCACCCCCTCCCCCAAAGTAGATATAATTTTAGAATGCAACAACTTGCAATGTAAATTTTTACAGAAAATGATTTATTGCAACCTCATAGCAGAATTTCAGAAAACATCTTTCTAAGCAGCTTTTTTCCACCGTCCTCCTCTAGCTAGCTCTGTCTTTCCTCCCTGGCCTTTCTATCCTCCAGGGCTCCAGCTTTTCAACCTTTGGAATCTTTCCTCGGGGTCTCCTTACTTCACAGTCCTTCTTCAGCCAAAGTCACTTATCTCTCAGCTTCCGAGTCTTGCAAATTTCCCCATTCTTATCACCCAGCTCAGCAAGCAACCATGTTCCTTATAAAGCTTTGGGGGGTTAAAATATTTAATACTTGCCTGTCACTAATGTGTTTTTATTTGCAAGTAAAATAGATATCTGAAAAATAAAAGATATTTAAGGATTGAACAAAAGAGTAAAAGGAATTTATAGCATGGATTTATAGGAACTTATAGGCAGAAGTTGGTTAAACAGACCATCAAAAAAAGGGGGGGGAGAAATACTGATGAATGAGTCAGAAAAGGTCTGATAAAAATTTTTATTAAGTTCTGTATGGTAACTGTCTCTTCGGTGCAATAACATTTTTATTAAAACTTGTTTCTCAAAAGACTACGTATCGTCAAGCTTCAGAGAGATGATATTTGTAATACTTAGGTCCAAAGAAAACTCATTCAGAATATTTCAAATTAAAACAATCCAATAAGAAAAAGATAGATGATCCTTTTAAAAAAAAGATAGAGCAGTTCCCGTTGTGGCGCAGTGGTTAACGAATGCGACTAGGAAGCATGAGGCTGCAGGTTCGATCCCTGGCCTTGCTCAGTGGGTTAAGGATCTGGCGTTGCCGTGAGCTGTGGTGTAGGTTGCAGACGCGGCTCAGATCCCAAATTGCTGTGGCTCTGGCATAGGCTTGGCAGCTACAGCTCTGATTAGACCCCTAGCCTGAGAACCTCCATATGCCGCGTGAGCAGCCCTAGAAAAGGCAAAAAAGACAAAAAAATTAAAAAAATTAAAAAAGATAGACAAATGACTTGATCAAGCGCTTCACAAAAGATGAAATCTAAATGGCCTTTAGGTATATGAAGGGAAAATCATCTTCTCAATCATCAAGGAAAATTAAAGTGAAAACCAATCTACACCCAGAGAAGGCCTTAAAAAGTAGCTGGCAATGCGGATGAGGAAGAGTTTTAATTCATATACTGCAACGGGATATAAATTGGCACAATCCCCTTGGAAAATTGCTTTTAGTTTCTAACAAAGCAAACAGTAGTCATCTCTTCATTCCACCCCCAGGTACATACAATATACCGTAGAAATGTGAACAAGAATATGTAGTATTACTAGGACAGAAGGCTGCCTATTCATAGCAGCACTCTTCATAATAACCCCGAACTGGAGACAATAGCAATGACCATCAGCAGGAGATGAAGTGGGTGGTGCTACACTCTTAAAGTGGGGTGTTGTACAGCAAGGGAAAAAGAATCACTGCTGTACACAACATGGATAAAGCTCAGACGTATTACACTGAAGAAAAAATACAGACAAACAGGAACATACCTGTATGATTCCTCTCCTGTAAAACGCAAAAACAAAAACAAACAAACAAAGAAACGAAAAAGCAGCTGAAACAGTCTTTGGTGTTTGACTTCAAAGTCGAGAGAGTGGTTTTCTGTGGCGCCAGCACTGGAGGAGGGTCTGAGGGAGGCATTTCAGGGTGCGGGGTCTCTCTTCCGTGTCGATATAAGCGGTCCTTACATAGGGGTACTTATTTTAGTATTTGAGCAACACAGTTATGATTTGTGTACTCTTACGTATGTACCACAGAGTGTGGTTTTAAAACTTAAAAAAATGTATTCAGTGACCTTTTGAATTTCTTTCCAGTCTTGTCATTCCAACAAAAGCAAATGTAAAGTGTCTCCGGCTTCGGTGTTCCTATGTTCAAGACATGCATGCTTCAGCTTTTTCACTTGTTACCCTTGGCTGTGGTTATCTATCCTCTAGTATCCATTTGAAATCGCAAGTTCTTATAAGGGAGAGAGCAAAGTCCCCCCCCGCCACCTTTAATTGTTTCCTTCTTTTCTTTCCTAGAAGAGTGCCAGGTACAGTATATACAAGTTTGTCCAAGTTACAGAGTAAGGTGCTGTACATTTTTTTTATTTATATTTTCTTAAATTTTATGACTGCACCCATGGCATATAGATGTTCCAGGCGAGGAATCGAATCCGAGCCACAGCAAAGACTATGCCACAGCTGCAGCAACGCCAGATCCTTTAATCTTATGCACTGGGCAGGGGATCGAATCTTGGCCTTTGCAGCCACTCGAGCTGCTGCAGTTCTTAACCCACTGCACCACAGTGGAAACAGATGCTGCAACTTAATGGATATTAAATAGAAAATATTTTATATCTTTACATTCAATTTGAAAACATACACCCACAAGACAAACTGAAAGACTATTTCTGTCCTTAATATTTGACTAATATGCAACCTTTAGAATGAAGGCATCAATAAATGAGGATGCTTAAAAATCTCATTTTTAATTGAAAATATTAGAAAGTGGACTGGGGGGGTTCAGGAAAATTGACCCCCTGCTGGTCACTTATTCTACAAAATCAATCATAGTGCTTCTTTACTTAAGACCTGCCTTTAGTTAGACCTGCCTTTGGTGGGGCCACCCACGTGTTACATTAAACCTGTGACTGTGCTGGTGAAGGGAGCAGCATTATTAAGACTCTGAGAGGAAACACACAGTTCAGGACATGTGAGTTGTCAGGTTTGTTCAAAATAGTGGCTTAGCAAAAACACAAGGTGCCCTAAGATCAAGTTCAAGGAAGCAGATTGGGCTCAAATCCTGGAAGACCTACAATGTTCATAAAATTGTACTTCATTTTTTAAAAGTTAATTTGACTGGACTACAGAAAGACAAGCCATTCCTAAAATCACTTATTTTAGGAGTTCTCCAGTTGCTCTGTGGGTTAAGGATCCGCTGTTGTCACTGCTGTGGCTTGGTTTTGAATCCTGGCCCAGGAACTTCCACATGCCACCATGGTGGCCAAAAAATAAAAAATAAATAAAACCACTTATTTTGAAAGAAAGGAATATAGTGTCACTCCCCCAACACACACCCACAAATGGTGCCCTAGAAAATATATACTACAGGACTTTCAAAACTCACTCACTTGTAAATGAATATTTACATCCTGAGAGTAATCATTTGATGGCAGAAGAATTAACTTGATGCTTTCTCTCCATCATCATGTCATTTGGAAATTCAAAACCTAATTTCTAATTTTAAGATATAAAGTTTAAAGGACCTCTTAAGGGAGATGATTAATATCACGAGCATGCTTAATTGTCATTGAAACTTATCTGAGAGACTGCAGAAAGCTTTGGTCCCCACACGATCTCAAACAACCAAAATCTTTCCAACTTTCCCCCATGGTGAAGAGCTTCTTATTTCTTGACACACTGAAGATTTATCAGTTTTTGCAGCTTCTGATGAAAAGGAAATTCTACTAGTAAAGGAAGCACTACATGTATATTATATATTATTAATTAAAATTCCCTTAATAGCAGAATAGCAGACGTATAAAGAAAGACCCCCAAAGAATGTGAAGGTATATATTAAAGTGGTTGTGAGAGATTTCTTTGTATGCTCTATTTGAACAGTCATGATATTTTTATATTCTACTGTACAATACATTGTATCCATGTGCTTCTTTTACTGTTTACTTTAATATCCAGACTTTGCTTATCAAAAATTTAAAGGAAATGTTAAAATTGCTTAAAATTGAATATAGTTGATGCCGTAAAAGTGGCATCCCATGAGACTCTGATGCTGCCTAATTTTGATTCTTTCCTTCTGCCTTACAGAAAACTCTGATTCTGTTTGTAGTAGCCATGTGTCCATTAGAAATATTCACCACTTTCTCCCATTCAGGAGAGGTCATGTGGCCTATTTCAGTTTCAGGTGCTATAAAGAATCTAGTAGTTGGGGATTCTTGAAAAGCTATTATTTTTTTGGAATAAAAAGTAGGAAGAGAATCAGCTGTAATCAGCTTCTTGACTCTTACTCTTTCCCTTTTTCCTGCCTGGATCATTGACATGGGACCTGGAGGGGGGACAGTGTCTTTGAACTGTGGTCTCAGTGGATGGGTAATCACAACAAATAACCTAGTAAGACTCTAGGAGGAGCTAGAGTGTCACTAGCACTGGGAATGCCCACTTTTCCATTGCTGTCCAATGGAAATTTCTTTCTTTCCTTTTTTTGTCTTTTCTCTTTTTAGAGCCATACCCACGGCATATGGAGGTTCTCAGGCTAGGGATCTAATCAGAGCTGTAGCCGCCGGCCTATGCCAGAGCCACAGCAATGCCAGATCTGAGCCACGTCTGCAACCTATAGCTCACTGTAATGTTGGATCCTTAACCCACTGAGCAAGGCCAGGGATTGAACCTGCAACCTCCTGGTTCCTAATCGGATTTGTTTCTGCTGTGCCATGATGGGAACTCTGCCCAATGGAAATTTCTAGAGTGCTGTGTTCTGCCCAGTGCAGTAGCCTCTATCCTCATGGAGTTATAGAACATCTGAAATGCAGCGAGGGAGGCTAAAGAATGAATTTTTAATGTGATGAATTTTAAAATTTAAAGAGCCACATGTGGCTAGGAACCCCTCTATTGGATAGCACAGCTAGACTATTTTTTTATTTAGTTAAGTATTTAGGCAAGTTTCTTTAACATGCAACTGACTGCATGCCCAACTAAATAAAGTATGTTCTGGAGCTTCCAACTGTGTCTTTTACCTCTTGGCACATACACACATCTAGTCTGAAAACCCTTCTCTTAAATCACCCCTCCGATCAACACCTTAGTGGTAATGAGCTACAGATAACTGAGAATTTCTTTATAGTGGGACACAGGGTGGAGCAGAAAGTGGAAAGGTGGAATACTGAAAAGAGACTGACTGACTACAGGCAAGCTCCAGTACTCGGGGGAGATGCGCCTCTTCCCGAATGTAATCAAGCTTCTTCATCTGCATTTCTCGGTGCAGGCAACCAAACAATGCAAAAGGATGTGTGTTCCTGGCAGGTTCAGCCACTCCGTCTCAAAGAAAACTGGGGCTCTGCTTCCCCTCAAGGGATGTCACATCCTACATGTTATGCTGCTCTGATTTATCTCACTTCGTATTCAGTACCTCGGCTGATGTGGGGTTTATTTTCTGTTGGAGCAAAAGAGGATAATGAATAGGCAGAAAGCCCTGACTGATGGCAAGCAATACCCATATGTTCCATTTCTCCTTGTTTCTAAATCATCCACACAGACCAGAGGAAGGGTGGGGGTCAGTGTGACACAACCGGCAGAAGGGAACAACAGAAGGCTAACTTCGGACAGTCGAAAGGGTGAGCTTTTGCTGCCATCCTGTAAGCAGGAAACAGTGGATAAAAACACCTTGCTTGTGAACACTGCAGAAAGAGAAGGATCGCGTCTTGGAATTCTCATCATAATCACAAATATGACTTCTGTGAATAGACAGTATTGGCTGTGATGGTCATTTTCACCGGAGGTTGCTAATGGCAATACAGCCCGATACCGTTTCCCACAGAGAAATTGCTAGGCATCCTTAATAAAAAAAATGTCTTTGTGTTTTTATAGAATGAATCATTATACTCTTTTATTTTAAGCACTAGGGGACTTAGATGCTACCCTTACCCAACTAGGGCCTTATTGTGTATCTGATGCTAACGGAAACCCTATTATTACATTGGAATTGCTTCTTTTCGATTACAGGGTTTCCTTTTATACATTCATTATATAACAAATATTAGAGCATAACATTTTTCTGAAGGTTTTTAACTTTTTTTTTCAAACAGAAACTATGACAAACAGTCGTAACTAAACTTAGGAGCGTATGTTTTATTCCAGCAAACACAATTCTGGACCTGGCTGGTTCCCTCCAACATAACACCTTTTGGTTCCTTTAGGAACTTCAAGACATGAAGAATGCATACCTCTCTCTGAGTTAAATTCTGAATCATTTAATGATACACTTAGATGTAAATTATATGGAAATGATAGTGGACAGATATAATAAGCCCAAGGAAAATACCATAACCTAAAAAGAAATCCAGATAATTAAATAATTTGCTTTAAAGGCTTCCTTAGCGATAGAACAAATAGTAAACTTGGCATCTATTAGCCACTTAATAAATAATGATAGCAACAACTTATTGAGTACTCATGATGTGCCAGACCCTCTGCTAACCACTTAATATTTATCTGCTCATTTACTCCCTTTAATCAAATATTACAAAGTTGAATATGGTCAAGGCAATATTTTATTAGCCTTATGAAGGATTTCTATTATACAATATTTCATCAAAGCTGTATTTCATATTAGTTTGTAATTATTACCTACAATATGAATAATAATCTCCGATGAGGTAATGAGTATATTAGAAAGAATTTTAAACTGTAAATCCTTAAGATTAACAGCCTTACATTCCCTCGAGGCTCTCCCACCGATTTATCAGGTATATAGCTTTGGGCGAGCCACTGAAACTACCCCTAACAATTTGCCTTATAAATTAAAAAAAAAAATTGTTTCAAGTAAGTACAAAATGATAACTGAGTAAGGAGGAAGAAACAAATAGAGATCCTCTAGAACCAAAAACTGTTGACCCAAGAGAACAGGAAGAGGACTTCCCTCTGTGCACCTCTTAGAGACAAGTGAAGCAGAAAAAGGAGTGGAAAATGATCCAGATGTTTCCAGAGCCAGTGTAACTTGTAGCTTGATTTTCGTGAAGAAAAGCATAGCAACTAAGTAGGCGTGGATGGAAACAATGGAGCAAAGTGGCAAGAAGGAAACCCATCAGCGTCACCTTACAACCACTTATTATGTGTTTCACGAAGAGGAAGCGATAGGAGAAAGTACAAAGCATGGGGAAGAAATAGCCAGAACTTTCCTGAAGTCATGAACTGCAAGAACAGCTCTCAGGGATATGGGTTGAAAGGAGGTGTCACAAGTTTGTAAATCTCCGTATTTTGCGTAATATTAGAATTCACACAAGTATGGCTTTTTGTCTTATGTTGGCGACCAACACTTCTCAGTGGTTGACTCATCTACCTCCTCTGCTTTTGCCCCAAATTACCCATGAAATCACTAATGTCCACGTCTCCATGGCCCTAGAGGAGAGAATACTGATTCTAATTTGCCCCATTCTGGGAGGTATTTCCTCTGCTACAGCAGATGGGGCAGATTTTGCAAGTACTCAGAACTGAGCTATATGTTGGTGAGTGAAACAAAGGCCACCACACAGAGACGTCATGAGTTTGAGATTCAGGTACAATGATCTGGATGGTGCCCTTGGAAATGCAAGTTCTGCATCAAAACTCTGAACCTGCATTCTTCAGTTTCAGGTCACTGCCAGCCCTCTCTGTAAGCATTTGCACTGGAGCCTAAGCAGCCATGATGTAGCTTCGCCAAGTAAGAAAATTTTCAAACCTCAGACTGGCATGTCGGTCCTGGGATTTGAACAGCACTGCACGTTGGGGGAGTTACTCTGAGACTGGCAACAAAACTACCCTTTATTTCAAAATATCTGGGGGGTGGGAGGGGAATCTCATCTTTCGGAGTCAGAAGAATAGGCAAAGTGAGAAGGACAAGATAATTCCTTAATCTTGCAGAACCACACTGGCTAAATCCTGCCAGATGGGAAATTTGTTCATTGAACTGTGCTCAAGCCGAAAATCTGAGAGGAATGTTCTAGCAGCATCCAGGTGGACCTGGAGATTCCTAGGGAAAAATGCACATCTTATCTGTGCTGAACAGCAAACTACTAAGATATTGTGCTCATTATTCAAGAAAAAGGAAACTAGAGAAAGTGTTGAGGCCCATTGAGAAAGTGGCCTTAGGCTAATGAAAAGACCCCCGAAAGGCATAACAGGGAGTTGTCTTAAAAGTGTAGCAGAAAGTCAACTCTTGAAATGTAGTACCACAAGAAATGTAAGAAAATGCTAGGTTGCATTTATTATGTGATATCACCAAATATAAGAAAAACAGATGCTGTCTGAAATAAGAAGGAAAAAAGGAGGAAAAATGAAGTGGGAGACAGCTATCCCTGTGATGATAGCTATATGGCATTTGAGCTTAACATTGTGCATTCACAGCCAGGCTTGGGAGTTCCCGCTATGGCACAGAGGGTTAAGAATCCAGCTGGGGCTGAGGTGTGGGTGGGTTTGATTCCTGGCCTGGCGCAATGGGTTAAAGGATCCAGTGATGCCACAGCTGTGCATAGATTAGATTCAATTCCTGGCCCAGGAACTTCCGTATGCTGTGAGTGCAGCTGTAAAACAAACCAACAAACAAAAAATCCAGGCTAGGCCACATCACTTATCAACCCTGTGATTTTAGTTCTTACTTAGCTTTATAGAATCACAAGCCTCCTAGTCAATAAGAAAGGAAAACTAACATGATGCAAAAATTTACAAAGATAGTACCAACAAATGCAAAAAGTACAGGAAATTGTCTTTAGTACAGGCTTAATTAAAAACTTTAATAAGAACTACCAAGAATAAATCAATACATGGCATTGATGCAAACTTTTAGCTATTCGAGAAAAACTCATATTCTAATCTCACAGCATGTAACATGATAATGCCAAGCAGTTTGAAGAATTGTATGTGAAATATATATACAACTGCAAAGGAATAAGATGGAAATATAGCAGAAACATCTGCGTGTGTGATCTGGGGGAGAGATGTAGTAAAAGTTTTCTACGTACAAAATCATGAAATAAATCATAAAGGAAAAATTTTAATATGCTATTAGTAGATATAATTACCTATTAAAACAACAATACTGCCATAAACAAAATTAAAAGGAACAGTTAAGGGGAATGGTATAACATGTAAGAGCCAGAAAGATGTTTATCACAAATCACTAGTATAAAATGGTATTTTATAATACCAGTAATATGCCAGGTTTTTAAAAGATATGCCTATTTGCAGCAATACAGAGGGACCTAGAGAATGTTTAGTGAAATAAGTTAGAGACAAACTTTATGGTGTCATTTATATGTGGAGTCTAGGGAAAATCCAGGTGAATCGATCAATAAACACCATAAACAGATTTGGGGTGTAAAATAGGATTCAAGGATGCAGTGTTCACCATGGGGGATACAGCCAGTGATCTGTGATGACGGTGAATGGAGTGCAGCTTTTCAAAACGGTATAAAATTTATTTTAAAAAGAAATAGACTAGTCGACATAGAAAGCACACTTATGTTTACCAAAGGAAGAGGGGGGGGCAAATTAGGAGTATGGGAGTTGACACAGCGACTATACTTAAAAGAGATAAGCAACAAGGATTTACTGTATATCACAGGGAACTATATATATGTATATACATATAAAATAGATATAAGTGGAGAATTCACAGACCAACGACGAATGGCTAATAAACATACAAAAATTTCCATCCTTGTCATGAATTACTTATATTTTATATTACCTATCAAATTTACAAAGAATGAAGAACAATACTGTGGGTGGAAGTGTACAAATTAAGCACTCTGACCTGCTAAGAGTAAGGCCCAGGACAGCTTTTCTGAGAAAGTAGTCTCGAGGAATGCTCTTTTGCGCAGGGGGTTCAGGTTCTGGCATTGTCGCTGTAGCGGTTTGGGTCACTGCTATAGCGTAGCTCCAGCCTCTGGCCTGGGTACTTCCACATACCATGTGTACAGTCAGAAATAAATAAATAATCTGTAAAAAATATTACATACCCTTTGACCTAGTGTGTTCCTTCCTGTTATTCCACCTAGATGCAGTAAAAATCTTGACAAAGAGTAATGTACACCTATATTCATTGCGTCATGACTTTTAATAGCAAGATATTAGGAGCAACCTGCATATTTAACATCTGGAAAATGATTAAAAACACACTGGCACATCATCTGCTGTTGGAAGATTAGGTAGACACAGATTTAAAAACTGATTCTCTCCTTTATCTGTGTCTTCTTCTGAGTTGGCCAATTTATCTTAACCTTGGTTTCTTCAAACGCAAAGTGGAGTTAAGAACTATCTATCCCAGGGTATTTTGGACAAGATTAAATGTGACAGCTCATCAAAGCCCCTGTAGGATGGGGCACTAGAATGTTGTATTTAAGAAAAATTATCCAAATGGTGTTTGAGGGAATCAAATTATATGAACTGGTCTGCATATTTCTGAGGAAAATTCGTCCATAAAATTCAGGATATGATTTCGTCTGTTCTTTCCCTGCGTTGATTCTGGTGTGCTCGTGCAGGGTGCTTCGCCTCTCCCCAGTACCTAACCTGAATTTGGAGCCTAGATTTCATAAACTGAGCTCCATTACTTATTTGCCTGGGAGTTGTCATGGCAAGGCTTCTTTCCCAAAAGTAGAAACAAATTTGCACACAAGTGGCAGGCCTGAGGATGATGCTCCCAGGAAAGCTTTCAGAATTGCAAAAGCCTCTTTATCACCAGGCTTCTTAAATGGGTTTGGTAAAGGGGCCACCTAATAGGGGATTTTTGCCCCTGGTTTATGGGGTCCAGGCAACACCAAAAGAAATGTGATGTTGCTTTCTTCTGTCTCAAATCTCCCTTTGCCTCCCAATTTGGGGTTTCATTTAGAACTCACTTGGGACAACCTAGGATAATTTCTCCATCTCAAAATCGTAATTTAATCACATCTGCGAAGTCCATTCTGCTCCACAATATTACAAAGTTCCTAGGGATTAATACTTAGTTATCTTTTGGATTCATTGTTCAGCCTGCTACACCTGAGAAATGCTCACAACTTCCAGTAAGTAGCAGATAATGAAATAAGAGCCTAAAAGAATGAGAGGCAAAATAAAAGCATGCTACTTAGTGGTTATAATAGGTGATAAAACTGCTCAGAGTGTCACAATAAAATAAGAGTTTCACAATAAAAACCATTCAGAGTGTCACAATATCATGAGGGTTTGAGGTTACCAAGTACAAACTTGCCAAGTTATGAACTGCTATTCTATCCCTAAGATTACCTTTTGAATTTGAAAAGCTTTCCCTTAAATGTTTACCCTGTGGAAAACACTACTCATACACAACATATAGAATGTAAAATGCTACATCAACTTATAGCCTGTAGTCCTTCAGAAGGATAAACATAGAGTTAGCATACAACCCAGTAATTCCACTCCTAGATACATGCCCAGGAAAAAAATAAAACATAAGTCCACACAAAAACATGAACATAAATGCTCATGACAGCATTTGATTTATAGCAGGCAAGTATGAAAACATGTAAACTGTATATCAGCTGATGAATGGATAAATAAATGTGGTATATCTCCACAGTGAGCGTTATACGGCAATGAGTGAAAAAAATCAGGTTATAAAATGCTATAACCTGAGTGAACCTTGAAAGCATTATGCTAAGTCTAAGAAACCAGTCACAAACATCACATAGGTGTGATTCCATCTCTCGTATATTCAGAGTATGCAAATCCAAAGAGATAAAAACTTAATTAACATTGCCTCAGACTGGAAGGGGCACAGTCTGGGGGAAAGTAGCAAGAGCCTATTAATAGGTACAAGGTTTCTTTGGGCCATAGATAAAAATTGTGGTGATGATTGAACTAAAAATGATTTAGTTGTACAACTATAAATGCATGAATTGTAAGTTATGTGAATTATATCACAACGAAGCTCTTATTAAAAAACACATGCCTTAAATTTCATTTATATCAAAGCCTACCTGGATGGACCTAGAAATTATCATGCTAAGTGAAGTCAGCCATACAATGAGACACCAGCATCAAATGCTTTCACTGACATGTGGAATCTGAAAACAGGACAGACTGAACTTTGCAGAACAGATGCTGACTCACAGACTTTGAAAAACGTATGGTCTCTGGAGGAGACAGTTTGGAGGGGTGGAGGGATATGCTTGGGTTGTGGGATGAAAATCCTGTGAAATTGGATTGTGATGGATCATTATACAACTACAGATATGATAAGTTCATTGAGTAGTAAGTAAATAAATACCCCCCAAAAATAAAGTCAAAAAAAAAAATTAAAATTACTTAAATTTTAGAGTTGAAAAAGATGTGAGCTATTTTGTATTTGATTCTCAGTTTATTTATCATAAAGGACAAAATAGGCACTGTCTCTCCCCACATGACGTATCTAGATATTCAAACCATTCTTTAGAATCAAGAATTATTTTCTCCTGCCCACTGATTCTATATGGTTAGCAGACACTTAGTTCCAACCATCTTCTTTATGTACATGTTAAGAAGAAGAGCTCCAAAATCCTGATGAGAGCTGAAAAAAATCTGTCTGAGGTGTTTTTTTTTTCAATCTTCGTTTTAATCCATTGCAGTCAGATCTTGGCTTAACTATCATATACTCAAAGGCATGTGAATAATCAATAAAGTAGCTTAATATTTACTATTGTTAGCAAACTCAGGACTGGCTGTTTGCTGATCAAAAGCCAAACTCAAGAGACAAGTGTTGGAAGAAAGGAAAAGTTGCTTTATTCAGGACGCTGGCAACCTGCGAAGAAGGCAGACTCATGTCCAAAGGCCAGTGCCCTCTATGAGTCAGGGGGCAAGAGCTTTGAAAAGGAGTTTCAGAGCTGTATAGAGAGGGAGAGGCTACCTGCAGAATAGCACAGTGGACTCTGACAATCATCTTGAATTATTCATGTGGTGGTCAGATTAGTGGCATCTTGATTATAAATACAGTTAATCTTCAGTTCCAGGAGTCTGTTTGTTCCCATTTCTTTGAGGCCAGTTCTCAGAATTGTGGCAGCATATGTCATGGCTACAGTTTGGTCACCACATAGTTAACTTCTTCCACTTGGTGGAGGTTTCAGTATCAACAAAACAGCCCAAAGGATATAGATCAGAATATTATCCATAGCCCTTGATGATTAGCTAAAGGTCCTTGATTTTGCTTAATGACTATTATTCTTTTATCCTGTTTGACTGAATTCCTTTTGTTTCTGTATTTCCTCACTTCTCCGATTAAATTTGCCTTTTGAGTAAAGTTTCTCTACAGACAAAAGGTAGGCTGAGAACACTGGGGGAAGGAGGTCTGCCCTGGGAAAGTCTCACTGGGTCTTGCTCTGTTTTGGTATATTTATTTGTGTATCATTAATTTCTCTTACCAGAATATAAGCTCCATAGGGTAGAATATTTTTGTTGTCGTCCAACCTCAGTTGGTGTGGTCATGGACAATGGTTAAGTTTTTATTCTTTTATTTTGATATTTATATATTATAGAAGTTGGCAAAGAGGTCTGAGGTAGCCTGGTCCTCCTCCTCAACCTTCATTTTCTTCTCCCAGCTCTCTGTCTTTTAGGGATTCCAACCACACTTTGCACAAAGAGCAGATAAAACAATGCTCTGTCATTCTTTTATGGTCATCTCCAGGGAGCAAACCATCACCCTACTTGAGGCTGACTGTAGGATACAAGATACACGATTTGCTAGATTTTTTTTGCTCTATTGTGCCAAAGAAGGGAGTGATTCTAAAACATTTTAACCAATGGATATTTATTGAATATTTTTAGGTTCTCCACCAATGCCCAAATTTAGTAGTCATCATAATAGCCAAGAGCCTCTCTTTTCACTAAAATAAATCCACTTCTGAAGTCCAGAACACCAACTGCAAAGCCACTAGTTTTTCAACATATTGATATCTGAAACCATTATTGCAGCCACCACTAACAAGTTGATTCTCTAAAACGATGGAGACTGACCACCCAAGACAATGATTCTTGATTACAGCAGGTGAAGGCCCCTAATTATTGGCCCTTAAACTAAATTTGCGTAGTAATATCGTGTTTTGTAGGCAGAACCGTTTAAAGCATGGTTCAAACATCTTTACATCTCTCACTTGCTATCATATTCTAACCACCTAGAACTGTGCCTTAGCATAGTACTGGTACTCTGTAACTACTTCCTGAATGGATAATGTCTTCATATTTATCTAAAAGTTCACAAAACTGTCCATCATGAGTCTTATTTTAGGATATTTCTTATAATACGTTGGTTTCAGAAATTGGTTTTAGGCTTTCTCTGCCATAGAAATTATATGAGTTACATATATTCCTCCACTTACATGAATTCCATTTCTCATTTATTAAATATATACCAAGTGTCTATCATTGGACAGTAAATTATTTAAGAAGAACGCAAGATGCCAGCTGGCCCTTCTCCTCAAACTTATCCTGCTATAGTTACAGTGTGTAATCAGATGTTATACATTAATCTCTAGCTATGATAAAGAACTTGACTTAAAGAAAATAAAATAGCTAACTATGTCCTCCTGAATAAGTTCATCCTCATTCATGAGTTTTGCCTTTTCCTTTTTATTTTTTATTCCTTTCGATGTGCTGACCAAAGGATTTTTTCACCAAGCCTCAAGTAGAATTGAGGCTTGAAAATCAATTGCTTTTCTTTCCCCTAAGGAAAAAAAATTATATTGAACACCTTGAAATTGTATTATAACTATAACTGAAAATACTGTCAGTTTACTATGGTTTTGACTAAGTGTTGTTGTCCCAGTCATGAAGAAATATTTGCCATGATAGATCATGATTAGTTTTTAATTATACTAGATGCTACATAACATGTCACTAGTTAATGTACTTATTACCCAAGGTCATAAATACTTACAGTAAATAAAGCGTCATCATAGAAATGTAATTTATAGGAGTTCCCATCATGGTGCAGCGGAAATGAATCCAACTATGAACCATGAGGTTGCGGGTTCGATCCCTGGACTCGTTCAGTGGGTTAAGGATCCTGTGTAGCTGTGAGCTGTGTTGTAGGTTGCACATGCAGCTCAGATCCTGCGTTGCTGTGGCTGTGGTGTAGGCCAGCAGTTGTAGCTCTGATTTGACCCCTAGCCTCCATGTGCCATGGGTGTGGCCCTAAAAAGCAAAGTACATACAAACATACATACATTTAAAAAATGTAATTAATAATCATGAATGTAAATGGGGAAGGGAATTTCCAAAGTTCATTTAAGTTGGCCTCTTACCAAAAGGTAGCCTTATGTCAGTGTGGCAGGTGCTGGCATTTGACTCACAATTCACTGAAAACCTTTAAAAGACGAAATTCTGCCCCTTCTTCCTAACACAGAAACTATGACAAACTGAATCATGTTTTCATTATATTTCTTTTAGGCACAGAATTTTCTGTGCAATAAATTTGGACTCTGTGTTATCATTTGGCAATATAACCAATAAATTTATTTTATTTTTGTTAAACATGTATTTAAAATAATACAGAACTGTGATTTGACAGTTGGACTGTAAGTTAGGACAGAGTGATGATAAAAATGTGACCTTCTGTTATTTTTATTCATGTGCATGAAAGTTTCAGTACTCTTATGTAGGTATTGCTTTTTGAACTTTGGTCTTGAAAGTTCTTTTGTCTGAGGAAAATAAAAGTCATAGTTTCAAGGGTACCAATAATGGGTAGGGCAGAACTTTTCTTTTTTAAGTTAAAAATATGTATTTTCTACACTTTTAAGGAGACTCATGGTTAGTTTTCATCATTTTTCAGTATTCCATTCTGAAAAGAAGGGTTATGAACAAGATCAGGGAAAAAGAACAGCTCCTGAAAGACACACGCTTGCACACAATGATTAATATCTTGCAAATGATGAGCCAGAGCATTTTAATTTCCCTTGTAAATCGTGTTTGTGTCACCCACCTCTTAGCTCCAGAAGCATCCAGGGAGTTGAATAGCTCCTGAGAAGGAAAGGATAGGACCCTGGTCTCTTTAGCAAGACATTAAACATGAAGAACAGGCTCTGTGGAGAAAAAAATTACCAAACTGGTTTAGTTCCCATTTAATGTGTTGCAGAGTAGTATTAAAGGACAGTCACATCAGAGAATATGTCCTTCCTCCTGTGACAGCCAGGCTTTAAGGCTTTCTGTTCTTAGTAGAACAAATTAGAATATAGACGATGGGATAAACCAGTCCTTCTCTGTCCCATGGGATTGTGGAAGCAGGGAGAGAGAAGAAAATGAAATTAGTGAAATTCCTCTGCTGTTTTTTCTTTTCTGTTCTCTGACATAGAAGGAAGAATCAAAGAAATGAGAGAGAGAATATCCCAGTCCATTTTTGGATTATGGAATAAAAACTGTCAGGTGCTATCTTCTCCTGAGTCAATCTTGGGGTCCCCAGAGTAAGTGGTCATATGACACAGTTAGGCAGTAATGGTAGGATTTGACTCCCCAAGGTTCTTGCGTAAATTGAGGTGGTACTTAGAAGATAGTCGTGGTACTGGCTTCCAAGCTTCCAAGAGAGGTTTCGAGGTCACTTGGGCAAGTAAACCACCCACGTAGGGAGTCTCAGAGTGTGCTGAGATTAAACTGTCTGTCATGGAAATACCATCATGCTTTAACCAAACTGAAAGGAAATAGATTATGAATGTTGCCCCAGATTTCAGACCTAACTTCTGGTAATATTGCTACAGGTCTGTGTCCTACAAAACTGGATCTGTCAAGCAATGCCCATCATTCATATTGAGAGAGAGACAGAGACAAAGACAAAAAGTCAGACACAGAGAGATGGGTGCAAGGATGGAGTGAGAGAAATAAAACAGGGAATGAGACAGAAATGGAAACATAGAGCTAGAGCGAGAGACGGGCTGAGAAACATACGCTTCCTGGAGAATTTTACAATTTGATAAGTGGAAGAATTTCTTACAGATTAGTTTCTGGCTCTGTACATTTCATATATTTTAGACTTTTTTTCTCCACCACTACCTACATGCTTTGGTCTGTGATGCCATAAAGCATGTTCAGATGATGTTGAATCCTCTTGCCCTGCATCCTCATGTCATGAAGTAGAGTTAGCACAGTAGACTACAGCAGGAGTCGCTCTGGGAAACCACTGCTACAAGATATAGCTAGAACAACAGAACTCTATCTGGCAGGAAGGGTGGCCTTCAAAGATAAATGACACTTAACCCAAACTCAGCATAGTCCTGGATCAAATTCTCTTTCTTTCACTGGAACCCCCAAAGACCAGCAGTCACTCCTCTTTCACTCAAGATAAGGAAAAGTATAATGGAAGTATTGTTGGAAAGGAAAACACAGCAGTCTTTAACTAACTAGAATTAAATATAGCACTACTCTTAAAATACCTGTAGAAAATCAACCATGTTAAAACATTGCAAATACTTCACAGTAAATACTCTTCTGGATGAGAGACTAAGCATTTTGTTTTATTTTCTCTTGATTAAATAATCTTACTGGGAAAGGGTTAAAAATGAATGGAACTAAAATGTAAAATTTCTCCTACTGGACAGTAGGTGCAGGGTCAGTAAAAAACACAGATTTGTTATGGGGAAAAAAAAAAAAAGCTAAATTCAAACTTTAATCTACCTTCAAAATTTATTGTGAACAATATTTACATTAAATATATATACATTTTGAATAAAATGCCTGCCCTGCATTTTAGTTCTCTGACATATTCCTCTTTCTTTAAACCTGCTGTAACTGCCACCTCTGCTTTGAAGCCTTCCCTGGTCACTAGGGAGAACTGAATTCACCCAATTTTCAATTCTAACGGTGCCTGCTTTGTATGTGTCTTATTTCTTTTGTCTTTTTTTTTTTTTTTTTTGTCTTTTGAGGGCCTCTCCTGCGGCATATGGAGGTTCCCAGGCTAGGGGTCTAATCAGAGCAGTAGCTGCCAGCCACAGCCACAGCCACAGCAATGTGGGATCCAAGATGCATCTGTGACCTACACCACAGCTCATGGCAACGCCAGATCATTAACCCACTGAGCAAGGCCAGGGATCAAACCCGCAACCTCATGGTTCCTAGTCGGATTTGTTTCCACTGCGCCGTGACGGGAACTCCATTGATCTTATTTCTTAATACTAATCATTTACACTTAATATTTTAGTTATTGATTCATATCCATCGTCCCTAAGGTGACCATATGATTTATTTTGACTTAGGCCACCTTTGAGAATGAAAGGGGGATTTTATTAATTAAAAAATACAGGTATAAAGTCAGACTGTCCTGAGGAAACTGGGAAGGATGGTTATTATCTCCTTTATTTGAATGAAGCTTTTTGAAGCACAGGGAGTGGAGATTTGACTTTTGTTTCCTTATGATACCAATACATAAAACTTATTAGACTAAGGGGAGCAAAACAGAAGCAGTTCATTCATTCTCCAGTCGATAAATTTTGATTATTAATTTTAATATCTGGATCATTTATCATTTTAATTAATACAGTTGACTAGAATATAGTCAGTATTTTTGTTGTTAAAAACAATGCTAACTTTTTTTCTGTTTTGTATCTGTGAAAGAATACATAAAAGAAATTCAAGAATTGTCAACCATTTCAAATTAAATTCATTTTCCCATTACTTTGAATTCAGCTTGGATTTTTGCATAAGATTGTAATACGAACTCTTGGATTCCTTATGGAATATTTTTGGTAGTTTTTTAAAAACTAGGTTTCATTCATTCAATAAATATAGACAGCTTTTTTTTGTAATTCATGAATAGTAGGTCATTCACTGTGCTGTACTCTGGGGACAAAATAGTAACAATGATATATTTAATCAGAAGGGAACATCATTATATTTAAATTTTTTAAATATTTCAATTGGTACCTAGTTTTATATTTGAGTTGCTAAATTTATAAATAGAATTGTTAGTTTTATAAATAATCACATACCAAGCTAAATACAGTTAAGACATATTAAGTGAATACATGATTTTTACCTGAATATGAGCAGAAAAAAATGCAAATATAGGGGAGAATTCAATCAGGTTCTTGTCCATCAGTAGAATAGCATATGAGTTACCATACAGTCTTCTGAAAACAAACTTGTTTGTCACTGGAATGACATTACATTCTGTTAAAGCCGAACTTACCAGGTCAGATTGTACTCTGTTTTTTTCTTTTTTTTTTTTTTTTTTTTCCCATGCTAGCAATTAATTATAAAACTTTCAAGATTCAGATTACTTTCCTTGGCCAAAAATATTCCTCTAGTTAGTTTCATTTTGAATATCATGTTATAGGTACTATGACTAACATAAGTATATAATCTTAGAATGAGGCTCATATAAACAAAAATATATCATAGTTAATGTATAAGTCAAAGCCTCAGCAGGATTAAGATAGCATATTTAGGATAAATTGAGGCAGTTTTATTAAAGAGGTTGCAGGATTAAGATAGCATATTTAGGATAAACTGAGGCAGTTTTATTAAAGAGATTGCTTAAAAAGTTAGTAGTGTGACAACCTCTGTTTAAAGAACTCTGTAGGGAAAGAGCTAATGCACTCAATTCCCAGTGTGTCGGTCTTCCCTCCCTCTGATCATCTGCTGGGCATTCTTTATTGGCCACATCCAACTGGAAGAGGTCAAGAGAACCTGGTGAGATGGTCAGTACAAGTGTACTTTCCAGGAAGGAGAATAGAGTAGAAAGTGAATCTAAAAAGACAAATAGACAATCTATGTCATTGTATATCCTTTTGTTGCTCAGAATACACAATTGTCTTTGGCCTAAGAATGTTCCAAATACAGGAGACAAACAGAGACCACAGCACCTTCCTTCAATCATGCTCCTATCTGACACCTAAAATATTAACTAAAACCGGTGTTCACATAAGAAAGGAGGGAGAAAACGAAGACTGAAGTAATGTTAAATACGGCTATTAAGTCCCCACTTGTTAGCCTGTCAGAAGATCTAGGTGGATGATCATAACTACCTTCATCCACAAAACATTCTGTGTTCCCTCTGCCAGTAACTCTCTGGACAGGGTTCTTGTATAATATTTAGAGAAACTGCCAAAATGTTTCCCAAAGGGACTGCCCCATTTTTCCTTCCCACCACCAATGTATGAATGTTCAAATTTCACCTTATCCTTGTCAACACTTGTTATTATCTATTTTATTACAGCAAATATAGTGGTGGTAAAATGATATTTCATAGTGGTTTTCATTTGTATTCCCTAATGACTAATAAAATTGAGCATCTTTTAATGTGTTTGTCATCTGTGAAGAAGTATCTATTCAAATCCTTCACACAAATCTAAATTTAAAATGATATTGTCTTAATTTTTCAAGTTGAGAAGATTTTCAAAAGGACATTTCCAATGTCATTTTTGTGCTGTTACATATTTAGCAAATAACAAAAAAAAATGTGCCCAATAAGCAAATGGAAACTTTTTTCTTTATTAGTCATGTTATTTATTTTTGGATCTCAGTCAGTGTTGATGAATATAAGACATTAAGCCATGCCTTCAAAGCTTGAACTTTTCCCCTAAAATATAGAGTTGAAAAGTAGATATTCAAGTTCAGGTTATTGAATGCTATTTAATGTTTCTTCTTATAATTTCAAGTATGTCTCACTCCAAAAAAATTTGGAATAAAATACTCTACGTTGGGAGTTCTCCTTATGGCTCAGCAGGTTATGAACCTGACTAGTATCCATGAGGATGTGTATTCAATCCCTGGCCTCTCTCACTGTACATTGCAGATATAGCCTGGATCCCATGTTGCTGTTGCTGTGGTGTAGGCTAGCAGATGCAGCTCTGACTCGACCCCTAGCCTGGAAACTTCCATATGCAGCATGTGCAGCTGTAAAAACACAAATAAACAAACAAAAATACAAAACTGTACATTTATAAAGATTATACATTTATAATTTTAGGGTGAAATTATATACACCTTATAAAATGTTCTTTTCTATTGCCAAGGAAAGTAAGAAAGAAAGGATTACAACATCCTTGTAAGACATTTATCCACTGGATTTAATCACCATCTGACTAATTAATAGTGAATTTGGCTACCACACGAAGCCCCAGCATTAGATGGCTGCCTGCTGGCATTGCCCTGTGAGATGCCAGCCTTCCTGGCTGCAGAGATAAATTTAAAAATTATAACATGGCAAGACAAGATTAAGATGGCAGAGTGGAAGGACTGGAGCTCAACTTCTCTTGTAAAAACACAAAATTACAACCAAATGCGGAACAACCTTCAGCCAAATGGACTAGAAACTTTCAAAAAGATATCCTACTCCAGAAGTCAAAGAGGAGGCCACATCAAGAGGTAGGAGAGGTGATTACATGATATAGGCAACCCATATCTCCCAGGTGGGAAGCCCCACAGACTGGAAAGTAACTACCACAGAGACTTAGCTACAGGAGTGAGAGTTCTCAGCCCCATGTCAAGTCATCACACCTGGGGATCTGGCACTTGGAAAAAGAGCCCTGGGAACATTTGGCATTGAAGGCCTTTGGGGCTTGTATGCAGGAGCTCCATGGGACTGGGGGAAACAGAGACCTCAACTTGAAAGGCACACACAGGCTTTCATGTGCACTGGGTCCAAGGGCAAAGCAAAGGCTCCATAGGAATCTAAGTCAGACCTGACTGCAGTTTTTGGAGGATCTCCTGGGAAAACAGGGGCATCATTGTGGCTTATTGTGGGGGAAAGACTTTAGAGGCAAGGCTTTTGGGAATATTCATCAGTTCAAATTTCTCCTGAGGTGGCCATTTTGGGAAAATATGGCCCCTTGCATCAGAGCTGAGACCCCTGGGCAAAACAATTATCCAGGTGGAATCACAGCCCCACCCATCAGGAAACAGGCTGCCTAAAGATGTCCCCAGGCAACAGCCATCTCTAATATAACCAAGAGACAAAGCCCTACCCACCAGAGGGAGATCAACCCCAGCTGCCAGTGGACAAACACCAGTCCATCCCATCAGGAAGCCTACAGCAAACCCCCATACCAACTTCAGCCACAAAGGGAGCAGACATCAGAAGTAGATAGGCTCCAACTCTATTGTCTGGATAAAAGGAGACCATACCAAAAACCTACAAAAATGAAAAGGCAGAGAAGTATAACTGAGATAAAGGAGCAAGAAAAAAACCCAGAAAAACAACTAAGTCATCTGGAGATTATCAGCCTCCGGGAAAAAGACTTTAGACTGATGATGCTAAAGATGATGCAAGACACTGGAAATAAACTGGAGGCAAAGATTGATAATTTATAGCAAACACTGAGCAAAGAAGCACAAGATTTAAAACTTAAGCAAGCAGAGATGTAAAATACAGTAACTGAAATAAAAAAATTCATTAGAAGCAACCAAGTGTAGAATACAGGAGGCAGAAGAACAAAAAAGTGAGGTGGAGGACAGACTAGTGGAAATCACTGATGTGGAACAGAAAAGAGAAAAAAGATTGAAAAGAAATGAAGACAGTCTCAGGGAATTCTGGGACAATGTTAAATGCATCAACATCCGTATTATAAGGGTGCCAGAAGGAGAAGACAGAGAGAGAGGGACATAAAAAATATTCAAAGAAATAATAGCCAAAAACTTCCCTAACATGGGAAAGGAATCACTCATTCAAATCCAGGAAGCACAAAGAGCTCCATATAAAATAAACCCAAGGAGGAACACCCCAAGACACATATTAATCAAACGACCAAAATTAAAGACAAAGAGAAAATATTAAAAGCATCTAGGAAAAAGAAACAAATAACATAGAAGGGAACCCTGATAAGGTTATTTGCAGATTGTTAAGCAGAAACTCTGCAGGACAGAAGGGAGTGAAACTATATACTTAAATATATGAAAGGAAAAAACCTCCAACCAAGATTACTTTACCCAACAAGGCTCTCATTCAGATTTGAAGGAGAAATCAATAGCTTTACAGATAAGCAAAAACTAAGAGAATTCAGCAACACTAAACAAGCTTTACAACATATACTAAAGGAACTTCTCTTGGCAGAAGAGCAAAGGCCACAACTAGGCCACAACGAAAATACCGCAAATGACAAGGCTGACCAGTAAAGGCACATATACAGTAAAGGTAGGAAGTCATCCATGCACAATTATGCTACCAAAATCAGAAATCATGAGGAGGATACAAATGAAGGACCTGAGATGCATTTACAAATTAAGAGACCAAGAAATTAAAACAATCTGGTATATATATATATATAGACTATCAAAACTTCAGGGCAACTGCAAACAAAAAATCTGCAGTTGATACACAACAAATAGGAAAAATTAACTCAAATACAACACTAAAGATAGTCATCAAACCCCAAAACAAGAGAACACAAGAAGAAGGGAAGAAAAAAAGAGCAAGAGAAACAAATCCAAAACAGTTAATAAAATGGCAATAACAACAGACATACCCAAAATTACCTTAAATGTAAATGGACTAAATGCCCCAACCAAATGACAGAGGCTGGCTGAATGGATACAAAAATAAGACTCATACATATGCTGCATTCAAGAGACCCACTTCACTTCTAGGGACACATACAAACTGAAAGTAAGAGGATGGAAGAAAATATCTCATGCAAATGGAATCTAAAGAAAGCTGGAGTAGCAATACTCATATTAGACAAAATAGACCTTAAAATAAAGAATATTTTAAGAGACAAGGAAGGACATTACATAAGGATCAAAGGCTCAATCCAAGAAGAAGATATAACAATTGTGAATATATATGCACCCAACATAGGATCACCACACTATATAAGGCAACTCCTAACACCCTTACAAGGAGAAATTGACAATAACACAATAAAAGCAGGGGACTTTACTAACAGCCCACTTACAGCAATGGACAGATCATAGAGACGGAAAATCAACAAGGAAACATAGGCCCTAAATGCAGCATTAGGCCAGATGGATATTTATAGGACACTCCATCCAAAAGCAGCAGAATACGCATTCTGCTCAAGTGCACATGGAACATTCTCTAGGACTGATCACATTCTAGGCCACCATCAACCCTCAGTATCTTTAACAAAACTGAAATCATATCAAGCATCTTTTGTGACCACACCACCATATGACTGGAAATGAAAAACAATTAAAAAAAACTTCAAAAAACACAAACACATGGAGACTAAACATGTTACTAAACAACCAATGGATCACTGAAGAAATCAAAGAAGAAATTTAAAAAATACCTAGAAGCAAATGACAAGAAGATAAGACACTCAAAAACCTTTGGGATGGAGCAAGTGCAGTTCTAAGAAGACTACCTCAGGAAACAAGAAAAAGCTCAAATAAACAACCTAACTTTACATCTAAAGCAGCCAGAGAGAGAACAGTCAAGACCTGAAGTTAGCAGAAGGAAAGAATTCATGAAGATCAAAGCAAAAATTAATGAAATAGAAATGAAGAAAACCATAGAAAAGATCAATGAGACTAAAAGCTGATTCTTTGAAAAGATCCACAAAATTGATAAACCCTTAGCCAGACTTATCTAGAAAAAAAAAGAGGACTCAAATCAAGAAAATTAGAAACAAAAATGAGAAGTTACAACAGACATCTCTGAAATACAGAGGATCATAAGAGACTACTACATGCAACTAGAAGAAATGCACAAATTCTTAGAAAAGTACAAATTTCCAAGACTAAACCAAGATAAAATATAAAAGATGAATGGCCCAATCATAGTACTGAAATTGTCATTAAAAAAACTTCCAACAATCAAAAGTCCAGGATCATATGGCTTCACAGGAGAATTCTATCAAACATTTAGGGAAGAGCTAATACCTATGCTTCTGAAACTATTCCAAAAAATTGCAGAGGAAGGAACACCCCCAAACTCATTCTGTGAGGCCACCATCACCCTGATACCAAACCAGACAAAGATGCCACAAAAAAAGAAAATTACAGGCAAATTTCACTGATGAAAATAGATGCAAAAATCCTCAACAAAATACTAGCAGACTGAATCCAATGATCCATTAAAAGGATTTTACGTCATGATCCAGTGGGATTTATCCCAGGGATGCAAGGGTTCCTTAATATCTGCAAATCAGTCAATGTGATAGAGCACATTAACAAACTGAAGAATAAAAACCCTATGATCCTCTCCATAAAAGCAGAAAAAGCCTTTGACAAAATCCAACACCCACTTTTGATAAAAACCCTTCAGAAAGTGGGCATAGAGAGAACCTACTTCAACATAATAAAGGCCATATATGACAAGCCCAGATCTAACATCATTCTCAATGGTGAAAACTGAAAGAATTCCCTCTGAGATCAGGAACAAGACAAGGATGTGCACTCTTGACATTACTATTCAACATAGTTTTGGAAGTCCTAGCCATGGCAATCAGAAAATTAAAAGAAATAAAAGCAATCCAAATTGGAAAGGAAGAAGCAAATCTATCACCATTTTCAGATGACATGATACTATACCCAGAGAATCCTAAAGATGCTACCAGAAAATGGTTAGAGCTTTTCAATGAATTTGGCAAAGTCACAGGATCCAAAATTAATTCACAGAAATTGACTTCATTTCTATATACTAACAATGAAAGATTGGCAAGATAAATGAGGGAAACAATCCCATTTTCCATCGCATCCAAAAGAATAAAATACTTAGGAATAAACCTACCTAAAGAGACAAAAGACCTGTCCTCTGAAAAGTATGAGATGCTGGAGAAAGAAATCAAAGGTGACACAAACAGATGGAAAGGCATACCATGCTCTTGGATTGGAAGAGTCAATATTATCAAAATGACTATACTGCTCAAGCAATCTACAGATTCAGTGCAATCCCTATCAAATTACCAAGGACATTTTTCATAGAACTGGAACAAAATATTTTAAAGTTTGTTTGGAAGCACAAAAGACCCAGAATAGCCAAAGAGATCCTGAGAAGGAAAAATGAAGCTGGAGGAATCGGGCTTCCTGGCTTCAGACTATACTACAAAGCAACTGTCATCAAAACCATATGGTAATGGCACAAAGACAGAAATATAGATCAGTGGAACAGCACAGAAAGCCCAGAATTAAACCCACGTACCTACAGTCAACTAATCTATGACAAAGGAGGCAAGAAAACAATGGAGAAAAGACAGCTCCTTTAACAAGTGGTGCTGGGAAACCTGGACAGCCACATGGAAAAGAATGAAATTAAAATACTTCCTAACCATACACAAAAAGAAACTCAAAATGGATTAAAGATCTAAATATAAGACCAGATCCTATAAAACTCTTAGAGGAAACCACAGGCCAAACACTCTCCAACATAAACCACAACAACATCTTCTAGATCCACCTCCTAGGGTAATGACAATTAAAATGTAAATAAACAAGTGGGACTTAATTAAAATGAAAAGTTTCTGCACAGCAAAGGAAACACTAAACGAAATGAAAAGATAACCTACAGAATGGGAAAAATATTTGCAAATGAAGGGACTGACAAGGGATTAATCTCCAAAATTCATAAACACCTCCTACCTCTCAATACTAAAAAAACACAAACAATCCCATCAAAAAAATGGGCAGAAGATCTAAACAGACACTTCTCCAAAGAAGGCATGCAGATGGTTGAAAAACACATGAAGAGATGATGAACATCACTCATTATTAGATAAATTCAAATCAAAACCACTCTGAGGTATCACCTTACCCCAGCCAGAATTGCCATCATCAAAACGTTTACAAACAAAAAATTCTGGAGAGGTTGTAGAGAAAAGGGACCCATGTGACACTGTTGGTGAGAATGTACATTGGTGCAACCATTGTGGAAAATAGTACGGAGATTCCTCAGAAAACTAAAAATAGAATTACCATTCGATCCAGCAACCCCACTCCTGGACATGTCCCCAGAGAAAACCATGACTTGAAAAGATACATGTACCCCAATGTTCATTTAACACTATATAGTAGCGAAGACATGGAAGCAACCTAAATTTCCATCAAGAGAGGAGTTGATAAAGAAGATGTGGTACATACACACGATGGAATCTTACTCAGCCATTAAAACAAAAGAAATAATGGCATTTTTAGCAACATGGGTGGACCCAGAAATTATCATGTTAAGTGAAGTAAGTCAGATGGTGAGACACCAATATCAAATGCTATCACTGACATGTGGAATCTAAAAAAAAGGACACGTGAACTTCTGTGCAGAACAGATACAGACTCACAGACTTTGAAATACTCATGGTTTCCAAATGAGAGAGGTTGGGTGTGGCGGGGTGCACTGAGAGTTTGGGATGGAAATGCTATAAAATTTGGTTGTGATGATCATTGTACAACTATAAATGTCATAAAATTCACTGAGAAATAAATTTAAAAAATTAATATTGAATTTGTACAGGATACTTACAAAACATAAAAGGGGACAATCAGGTATCTGTATAGCCATGTTCAAATAAAAACACATATAGAAATAAGTGCAAATCAAGACTTCCAGTATAATTAAATCAATATTGATAAAACTGTATTCCTCCTGTGGTATAGTAGAAACTACTAAAATTCTAATCAGAATTGTGTTTGTTGCCTAGATATGTAGCATAATGGCTGCATGAACTTGGGCAAGTGACGATAAAATATTGGGTAAACTTTGAAGTTTTATGCAAATGTAAAGTATTGATAGTTCTAAACCTGACAATTAAAAGGAATATAAAGAACAGATGATAGCAGAGAAGCTCACCTAAAAGGGGGGGGGATCTATCTGTCTATATCCATATAACAGATATATGTGGATTCCAACTCTAATTTGGTGATTCAAAGCCTGAATTGACTTTATAATTATTTCTAAGTAGCTGATGATCAATCATACAGGTTATGGTTAACAGCTGTTTCCCTCCTTACATAGCAGAGATTTTGTAATCTGGGGAAATTGAAGACATCTCGGAAAACTTCCAAGCACAGTAATATTCTACATCGAAGAATGTTTCCCTATGAAGTCAGAATATCTAGACTTGTATTAAACATCTGTGAGATAACATATTTTGAAAAAAATTTTTAAATACAAAGTTTGTGGTGACACAAGAGCACAATTTTATACTTACTTCTGGAAAGAGTTCTACAATAAGCAAATTTATGGTAACAAAACTAACATTAATCTTCAGTCCCACCCAACAGCTGACCTGCTAAGTTTCTCTGGTCAAACTGCTTTCTTATTCTATAAATTATTTGCAGACTTCTCCCTTCTGTCCTCTGGGCCCCTCTCTGTCAGCAAATGATCTCCCTTGCTAGTTCATACAAGAAAGAGTAAGTCATTCAGCTTCCTTCCACCAGTATTGCAAACCATATATCAACACTCACTCCCTTTTGTGTTCTTCCCCTTTCTGTGGTGGTGTCCCTCATTGCATCCAGGCTTTCTATCCTACACCTTCCTGCCCTCCCGGACCCTCAAGTCACACGACTGGTGATTATTTCTCTTTCATTTGTGCTCAATTTTCCCCTCAAGTATTTGCATTAAAACATGATCAAGTCTATAATCCAACAAACAACAAGCACAAAATGCTCCTAAATCAAATAACCTTCTCCAGCTAACAAACTCTGTCCTTCCTGCTTTTGCTAGTAAGACATGGAGAAGTTTTAAAATTAAAAAAAAAAATTGAATCTTAAAAACTAAATAAAGGATCTTTTAACATTGCCTTAAAAGAAAAAAAAATCACAACCTTATTTTTCTAAAAGTTTCAACTTCTGAGCTATAAATTTCCTGGATAATTCTTTGGAATTTTAAGTCAATGACATTTGTTTTAATATGAAGTCAGATATATTGTAAATGTCCTATTCTTTGATGAGTCTAGATATTTTGAACATTTCCAGCAGCACATTAAAAAAATCTGTAATTTCCCATAATAAAAATTACATCTCACTGGCACTTCCTCCAGTTTTAATATGGTAGAATTTTTGCTAATGAAACAGCAATAAAGTAATATTATAATAAAATAATAAAGCCTTGCTTACTATAACATAGATTTACTGACTAAAATATGAAATGGTCTTTCTTTAACCCAATTAGAGTTCTCAAACAAAATTTATTGAAAATACAAATATTACTTTTAAAAAAGAAATTTTATAGGACTTATACCATCAGATTACAAGGATTACTATAAAGCTATAACAAAAGTAGTATGATGTTGGCATAACACTATTCAAATAAACCAGTGACTAAAATAGAGAGTCAAGAAGCATATTTATACCTAAAGAGTCATTTTATTTATAAACATGCCAAGGCCAGTCAGTGGAGAATTGGTGATATTTTTATTAAATGGTACTTATTATTTATATTTACTAAAATAAAGAAATTCAATTTTGACTATCAATACAAATGAGAAAGGTAAAACAATAATATTTACAGAAGGGAACAAAATTTTATCCTCACCATAGAGTAAGCAAAACTTTCTCAAGTAAGACATACCAAAAATTCACTAAAAAATTTCTATCACAATAAATTAAAATTATATGCTAATCAAAATTATTAAGAGATTTAATAAGTAAGATAAACTTGAAGAAATTCACAATCAATACACTGGACAAAACACTCATATCAAGAATATAAAGAACCCTACCAAGCAAATGTTTTTAAAGTCTCAATTTCAAAAAAAAATCTCTATTTCAAAAAAGTTGGCCAAAATACTGACCAAACACTTAACAAAAGAGGATATTCAAGTAGTTAATAAGTATACGAAAAGTTTCACATCATGAAGCAAAGAAATCCAAATTAAAACCACAGAATACCAACACAGAGGCTAAAATTAAAGAGAGAACATTTCAAGTGTTAGAGAGGGAATAAGGAAAACCCTCATACATTGTTTGTGGTAACGCAAATTTGTAAAACCACTTTGGCAAATTTTAGGTAAAGAAAATTAAAACTACATTTTCCTTAGACCCATTATTTCTACTCTTTGATATTCCTGAATGCATATTTGTTGCAAATGATTTAATAATAGCAACTTTATTTACAATTCTCAAGTACTCAAAAAATACTTAAATGGTTCTAAACAATAAAATGGATTGATTATGTATTTTGCATATAGAGGACTACTACACAGCAATAAAAAAGAATTAATCAGTGATTCCCATGCATAAATGGACCTCACAAAGAAAATGTTGATTGAAAGGACTCAGGTATAATGTGCAACTCAATTTTTATTAGCTTCTGGGATAACTGAAAAAAAATCTATGTGGTAGATACCAAAATACTGGTTTTGTTTAAAAAAGGACTTGAGGATAGAGCACAGAATGAGGGAATCTTCTGAAGTTCAGTATCTTGATCTGAGTAATGATTAGATGAGTGTATTCATGTTGAAAAATCATGTCAAAATTTCTCCAGCCATACACTTAAAATTAGTGCCATTAACTGTGTAGATGTAGAATTTAATTTTTAAGTAAATACGCATATGCACACACACTCAAACAAGAGTAGGTGTCATCACTTGCACGGAAATCTGAGCAGTATATCCCTTTAAGCTTCGATCATCTCTCCTGCTTTGTCATTTACAGTTTTCTTGCCCACTCCTCATTTGATATTATTTTCAAAATAAAGATAAAAGTTTTTTCCAAAAAAAGAGAATAGGCGTGATCAAATGCTTTGAAAATGTAAAGGCATTACTTTCACCTGTGATAGTTTCAGCTGAAGAGGTGCCCAGCCATCCTAGTATGTGCTTTACACCCAACACTGAGCATAAGCAAGTCTGAAAAACACTTAGTCTAAATGTTTTTATGCTGATACATAATGACTCCCTTCATTTTTATCCATGTTCTGAGAGACTTCGCAGACGTGATAAATCACTCTTGAAGATGGAAGAATTTTTTAGGAAAATGAGTTTTTCTTTACAATGATTAATAATTTTATCCTACAACACTAATTTTCTTAAGTTTTTACTTCCTTTTTCCTTCAAAATATGAGGTCCATTGTTGATCTGGATGTGGTTTTCAAATAGAAATGTAGTGTCTCTTCATATTTTTGACATCTCTTGAAAAAAGCTTATTTTATTTTATTGCATACTTAATTTTGTGGTACTAATAGTCTCCTAATAAAATGATACAAAAGAATGAATCGAACCCTTTTTTTTTTTTTTTTTTTTTTTTTTTTTTTTTTTTTTGTCATTTGTCTTCTTAGGGCTGCACCCACGGCATATGGAAGTTCCAGGCCAGGGGTCGAATTGGAGCTGTAGCTGCCTGCCTACACCGCAGCCACAGCAATGCCAGATCCTAGCCACATCTGCGAACTATACCACAGCTCACGGCAACACCAGATCCTCAACCCATTGAGCGAGGCCAAGGATCAAACCTGCAACCTCGTGGTTCCTAGTCAGATTGGTTCCTAGTCAGGTTCGTTTCGGCTATACCATGACGGGAACTCCTGAACATATTTCACATAATACTTGATATTAAAATTCGAGCAAATCTATGTACAAAAGTGGAAATAAAAAAGATAATTTATTAACCTGAATAATCTTATATGTATTTTTCTGAGCTGTGTAAGAAAAATTTTAGAATAATTAATAGTCAAATTCAATTATCAGGTGAAATACGTTGACTTGATTAGATATATGAAGAGCTATATGTTCTTCTATCTCTATAAAATGAATGGCTTAATTTTTGTCTTTGACAAAGTCAAAGCAAAAGGCTTTGTATAATAAACAATTGTAAGAAGATAACTAAAACTATAAATATAATTTAAAGGATAATTATTCTTTTCTCTTAAAACATTACTTCTATTTGGTCACAGTGTGTGTGATGTGTCAAAAAGTAAGTTTTAATTTGTAAGTTACATCAAAAGTGATAAATTCCTTTTGAATACCAAATATAGTCTGCTTGAGGTTAGCAAAAATAGTCAACTAGAATATGATTTATCTTCAGCTTTGTGAGCCAGCACAAAAATTCACACATCAAAAATATCATTGAGGATTAAGTATTACCATTTTAAAATAATTTTTCTTACTATTCGTCCTTTTTGTTGCCTTACCTATTCAGACTGTTTTCTTTCAGTCAGAAGTTTAAAATATGATATTAGTACAGTATTAGTTCCTAACATTTATCATACTTGTCTGTTACTAAGCCAAAGATCTTGCCAAGCAGTAGAAGTTAAGTGGAATTTTTGATCAGTGAGTTTTAAGGCTCTGAGCTCTGAAACATTCACTGTCCACCACTATTGCATTTATTTGCCCTGCTTCCTTTGCTTATGGCCCCTGCCTGTAAGTCATTCCTGTTTTCCTATAGTGAGAATTCGCTTCTTGATTCTTCCTCCTGTGATGTTCTTTTATCCTTAGTCTTGATGTGTGTCACTTTGATAAGAAGTGGAGTGATTCAGGAGTCTCTGCTTGAGATGAGAGAACAGCTAAGGAAGGAGTTTGATCATTAAAATGAGGGGAAAATAGTAGGCTGAATCTTTAAAATGACCTTCAGATCACTATTTTTCCCTCAATCCAATCTATTCCCCCCAAATAATTCTTAAGTGAAAATATGATTGTCATTTAAAAGGTCTTCAGTGTCTTTCCTTTGATTCCAGAATTGAGTTCAAAATCCTCAACATAACCTGCATCATGTGGCCCATGGCTAACAAAGCCAGGGTTCTACAAAGGGCCCATGGCCAACAAAGCCAGGGTTCTACAAAGGGCCCATGGCCAACAAAGCCAGGGTTCTACAAAGGGCCCATGGCCAACAAAGCCAGGGTTCTACAAAGGGCCCATGGCCAACAAAGCCAGGGTTCTACAAAGGGCCCATGGCCAACAAAGCCAGGGTTCTACAAAGGGCCCATGGCCAACAAAGCCAGGGTTCTACAAAGGGCCCATGGCCAACAAAGCCAGGGTTCTACAAAGGGCCCATGGCCAACAAAGCCAGGGTTCTACAAAGGGCCCATGGCCAACAAAGCCAGGGTTCTACAAAGGGCCCATGGCCAACAAAGCCAGGGTTCTACAAAGGGCCCATGGCCAACAAAGCCAGGGTTCTACAAAGGGCCCATGGCCAACAAAGCCAGGGTTCTACAAAGGGCCCATGGCCAACAAAGCCAGGGTTCTACAAAGGGCCCATGGCCAACAAAGCCAGGGTTCTACAAAGGGCCCATGGCCAACAAAGCCAGGGTTCTACAAAGGGCCCATGGCCAACAAAGCCAGGGTTCTACAAAGGGCCCATGGCCAACAAAGCCAGGGTTCTACAAAGGGCCATGGCCAACAAAGCCAGGGTTCTACAAAGGGCCATGGCCAACAAAGCCAGGGTTCTACAAAGGGCCCATGGCCAACAAAGCCAGGGTTCTACAAAGGGCCCATGGCCAACAAAGCCAGGGTTCTACAAAGGGCCATGGCTAACAAAGCCAGGGTTCTACAAAGGGCCCATGGCTAACAAAGCCAGGGTTCTACAAAGGCTGTATAATTTTTTCAGAAAGGTAGATTCTGCTAATTACTTGAGTGAGGCAAACTAATTGGAATAAATTGCCAGATGCTTCCATATTCCAAACAATACTAAATAAAGTGTTTTGAAGTGGGTACGAGCCTGACCAACCCTCTCCTTTTCATGTAAGCTTTAACTATGCCTAATATTGCTGAGTTTCTGTAATTAAAATTTATTTAGCATAGAAAGGGTGTTAACAGCTATGGAAATCTTTTCATCAGTGGATACTAATCAAAAAAGAAAATTCTTTAAAACTATTTTAAAACAAAATACATTTAAATAAATTAAGTCCATCACATTGTCATAAGATATTCCATTTTTAATGAATAATTTATTTGAATAAAAGGTTAAGAAAATGCATATGACTATATGCATATATTTAATATATGGTATTTATTATATATATGTTTAAAGAATTGTCTCTGTGACCACCTTTCTCTGCTGGTGTTCATAGACGTATTCCAGACGTAAGAGCTAACCATAGAACTAAATGATGTCTCAATGATATTTGTTCAGGTCACCTATCAGTAAATATCAGTAACTTAAATCCTTCAGAATTCACTTAAGATTAAGCAATCAGTTGTGTTTTTCTTTCCAGATATAAAGTGTACCTTTATTCTCTTGTGACTAAAATTTTCACAATTTTTAGCGTTTGGTGATATAGACCTATTTTCCAACATGTCTCAAAATATATTTCATACACCAAAAGTTTTCTTTGGGTTTTAATAGGTGTTTATGAAAAAAAAGATCAAATATTAAATACTATACTAGGAAAATTCTGGGTTAAATAAAATTAAATAGGTTACTTTACTGCAGGATTTCTTAGATACTTTAATAGTCTAATAAACATTGAGATTCAGTAATAGCAAAATAAAGTATGATGCAGTTCCCAAAATTACTTAATCAAATGCCTACTGAAATAAAGAGAGCACTACTTCATGAAACTTTGAAAGAGCTAAGAGAAGCATACCTTGAGAGATAATTTGCTTGTTGAATTCTAACTTTCATAACTAAAATAAATAGTTTCTCCTACTAATGGTTTATTTAGTGTCTGAATAGAATGATCATATAACATTTTTTTCTCTTCCCATTGAAGTAACTTGGGAAATTGAAGGCATTTTTTTTTGCTTCACCTGCTGTATTTTGGAAGGTCTCTTCTTAAACATTGTTTCTTCTGTAAGTCTTTCTTTCACCGCACAGTAACTACATAGTCTGTCCTCTCTCACATCACCATTTGAATTTCCTCTAACAGATGTATCCTTCCATCTGCTTCCTCCCACCAGAATTGTTGCCTCTTTCATTGCTATAGTCCCAATACTTAGGCATGGGTTGGCACAGAGTATGTTCTCAATTAATCTTTGTTAAATAAATGAGTGAATTCATTAAGCCTTTATGGCTTGTAGAAATTTAAACAAAATAGTCATATACATAAAAGCAGTCTAAATTAGGATTAAAGGCCATGTGCCATTTAATATCAATTCATTTTGTTAAATTGTACCAATATTTTAGTGAAAAACATCAAGCCAATAGGCATAGCATCAAAAGATGTGTCCTGCTGCAGAAAAAAATCAATCTGTAGCAACCCTAGCAGGTTGTGTGTGAACCTGATGTTCCTGTATGGGATAATTCACTCTCCACTGAGCTGTTCACCATTTCCTTTGAAGCCAGTCAACACTCAAAGTTATGAACTTACTGGAGAATGCTGAATTTGCCATTTTTGGAAACACTTGACAATCAAAATTTAGAATATGTACTTACAATATACAACCCCAAAGCACTTCCCCAAAGCTTGGAACTTGGATAGTTCCAATATACTTAGTGATAATGATTATCTCAAATGATTATTTATTTATTTATTAAGAGGGGGAAAGCTTTTAAATATACAATTAATTTAAAAGGTTTATAATAACAGTTAGCAAAAGCCTCAAATAGGATTCTTTCATTCTACAATAATTTTATGAAAAGCATTTTGAAAGCTATGTAAAGGCATAACAATGTTAAATTATATTTGCCACAATCATATTTTAAGATATCATTTCAAATATGGAAAATTTTAGAGTTTGAAATAATGAACTATGATATTATTTCTTTTTTCAATATTGTCATTTGCACATCAAATAAGATAGATTAAAAAATCATTTTTGTTTTAAAATTATTTTTATTTTTGTACTAATTACTTGAAGTTGGATTTGGTCACTATTTGAAAAAAATTTAGTAGTGGCAAGAATGCACTATTTTCTGTTAATACTTCATCTTGAACTGCATTCAATTTGAATAACATTCAGAGCAAATTTCAAATTAGATTTACATTTTATTCACAGTAAACAATTGTATACTGGTATTTGGGAAACAAAAAGCACACCCAAAGAAATAACTTCCTTGTTTGCAGACTGATAAAATAAAGTAGAATATGTTATTATTAGTGTGATCACTTATTTTATTGTTCATTTTTTGAGAGAGTAAGGCTACCTAAAATCAAATCATATAATTTAAAATATTTGCATATTGACGTACAAATAGTTTTATTGTTTGTGGTAGATGTATAAAAGAAATATAGTTAACATCTATGACCTTATAACTTCTATTTACATTCTCAACAAAAAATGCATACATGTTGTTTTCAAAAACATACATCAAAAAAATTCATAAGACACTACTTCCAATAGTTCAAACTGGAAATTACCAAGAATGGCCGTTAAAATTAGAATGTGTAAGTACATTTGGTATAGTCACATAATGGAAATCTACAAAGCAGTGACAATGATAACCACAACTATAATGTAAATAATTCTGAAAACATAATATAGGAAGCCAGATAAGGGCTGCAAAGTGTATGAGTCCATTTATATAAAATTCAAAAACTAGCGAAACAATCTATAGCTTGATAGCACATAGAAGGGACATAAAGAGAGCTTATGTGTTCTCGGTAACGTTCTGTTTCTTGATCTGTGTCCTGGTTGCATCACTGAGTTCAGTTAGTGAAACTCTATGGAGATGTACACACATTAATAGTGAACTTGAATACACATACTTCAATGAATATTTTTTAAAAATCACTAGTAAACTCCATAAGCAAAATTATTCCGGGTCGGCTTGCATAAACTTTAATCAATTCCATAAATGTATCGTTATCTATGTCAAGTCTCCTATTTTTCTGAAGAAAAAAATGGTGTATTTTTTTTTCATGAAATTGTCTTCAACTTTCTTCAAAACTGCATTTATGGTTAGTGCATTTGAAGTGGTTGACATGTTTAATTGCACCTCTGCTAGAGACCGTAATCTTCTCCCTGTCGACACTGAGGTAAAGGAAACTCCGAGAAGATCCTGGTAAATTGAGGAGATTCTTACTTATAATTTTTCATATTGAAATAGGTAATTATTTCAACCCACATCTTTTCAAATGTACTTATCTTTTTGCCTTCACTCAGAGAAATTTTTCTTACAGTGTACACCAAACTAAACAATAAATTAACTCTGTATATACTTTTTTAAATTTCACAAAATTTAGATGGATGCTGCAAAATCATTTGGTTTCTCAAGTTAATTCAGTTCTGACATAGAATTAAGTACACTGATTCCTTCAAGGAGTCTTAAGACAAATCAACATATAATAATAATTACCCTCTTTCAAAACTGCATCTCCTGTACTTGCATTCCCATCATCTAATTTGTTTACTTCCTCCCTCGCTTTGGTAGGAAACAAATGAAATGCTATTTTCAAGTGTCATTTTCAGTAATTATTACTTACTAAAAGCTCCAAAAGCTGTAGATTGTTATTACATCATTTATTAGTTATAAGCTTCCCAGTGATTTTGACCAATGCAACTAATTTAGAACACCAATTCATAAAATAAGCTCAATATTTTTCTAAAGCACTTAGTTTACAAGGTAATTTCACCTAAGGCACAACATTTTTAAAATCAGAATAGTGATGGACACTAAAGAAAACACATAATGCTATGTTGAAGTGTTTTTTTTTTCTTTTTTATATATTTATTTCACCTCCCACTACTTTTGAAAGCATGTTTTCTCTATACAGTAGTATTTTTCTTTTTTTCTTTTTTTTTTTTTAATTTTCCCACTGTACAGCAAGGGGATCAAGTTATCCTTACATGTATACATTACAATTACATTTTTCTCCCCACCCTTTGTTCTGTTGCAACATGAGTATCTAGACATAGTTCTCAATGCTATTCAGCAGGATCTTCTTGTAAATCTATTCTAAGTTGTGTCTGATAAGCCCAAGCTCCCGATCCCTCCCACTCCCTCCCCCTCCCATCAGTGTTTTTTTTAACAGCAGCTTCACTGTAAAATAGTTTAATTAGGTAACAGTGTGTCATAAAAAAACTTGTAAATATTAACAACTTTATTTTGATTGGCAGAATATCATAGCTTGTTTGTATGCAGTTATACATTTTTGTGTGTACTGCAATCAAAATCAAATTGTGTTACTCCTCTGAGGGGTCTGAATTTGATAAGAAGATAGGTTTTCCATGACAGGGAGCTCCATAAAAAATTGTGTTTGAATTTTCGCCACAGAATCTCTCATTTTTAAACTGAATTTATAGTAGTATTCATAACGATGTGGGATATTTCATCGCGTTCAAAGTGAACTTCCCAATGCTTTACTTTGATTTCATAAAATGAAAAGAGTAGATTAACTCAACTGATTTTCTCTCTGAAGCACCAGATAACACTGAGGAAAAAAGTCATCATTGGTGTGAAACAATTATCCTTTGCCTATATCCAAAGTTCCGCTAATGGACCAACGATGTAAAGAGTGACTTTTCCACCTTTTTACATGTAAAAGAAAATTTAAAGGAAAATGTGAAATTAATTTATACGATAGCTCTCTGCTCTAAGTAAAAAGTCATGGTTCTGGGAGAAATCCATAAGCACATATTCTTACATGAGTTAATCATTCATCTCCGGGGGCACCATCTTCCTAAGATGAAAATTTACATTTGAACTAAATACTGATGCCTCATAAGCAGATTTTATGACTTTCTACTTTCATGGGCCATTGATTGATATAGTCAGGAGACACGTGGCAGATGTTAAATGTAAGCAAACAATTTCAAAATATTAACAAACATAAAATAAGTGCATATTTAACCCTGTGTATTTATATCACACAATAAATGGCCAAACCATCAAAGCAAGAACATTCAGGGTCTCCATACTCTCTAACCAGGGACCTCAGAACAGGCAAAAATCAAGAAGAAATGTTTTACTGACTATGATCATAAAAGAATCTTTAGCAGAGGTGGCACTAAATTTGGGATTTAAAACCCAAAGTGTTTAACAAGCAGATATGGGAGTGAAGATAAGGCAGAGAGAATGGCTGTTGCAAAAATTCACAGCCTATTTTACTGTCAATAAGTAAATTTTCTTGTTCTCTGTGGCAGTACCACAAAAGCTCACGATGTAGTCAAGTCTCCTAAGAAACACTAATGTTTGCATGCCTATAAAACCTTCAGTACATTTTTCTGATACATCCCAATTTGTGGATCATTCAACTGGTGGTACAAGATGATTTTATTTATGTGAATATAACGTTAAAAAATTAAATCAAATAGTGAGATAGGTGTTCTCTTCAAACTAATTATTTCAAAAGGAAAATCTCACTTTATTGCCTATTTGTATTGAATATCTTTCCATATTTTATAATATATATATATTTTCCAAATGATACTTATCTGGAAAAATTAATATTTTTAAATTAAAATTTAATAAATTTTATTTAATTTGTTTAATTTTTATTAACTTTTATACTTTGTAGAAATTGGTGCTTTTTAATTTAAGGCATGATATAAAGTTTTAAGATAAATCTCTTTAAGGGAAGAAAAGAAAAGCCTATTTAAATACAATATTTAGTAAATAATACTTAATGCAGTTTGCAAAATGGTCAAAATTTCAAAGGTCATATGTAAGGACCTAAATTGGGGGAAATAGTACATTCAAGATCCTTGTTGCTTTAGTGAGAAATAAATGAATGCACAGAACTTGCTTCAGATACCTCAAAAAAATAAATCTATGAAGAAAATTCTGGAATTCTCTGGTGGCACAGCATATGAAGGATCTGGCATTGTCATGGCTGTGGCTTGGGTCACTGCTAAGGTGCATGTTTGATCCCTGGCCTGGGAACTTCTGCATGCTGTGGATGTGGCAAAATAAATAAATAAATAAATAAAAATTTGTAAAAATTCTAATTTTACTAACCACTACCAGGTACTTTGATGTGTCAAAATAAGGACTGCTTAAATTTGTCTTTTACAAATAAATTACTTTTCCTGCTGCCCTATATAAAATTCAATATTAATTTAATTCCAAGGTTTATCTCTGTATCTTTTCAACATGTAGTCAATGTGGAAAATTTTAGAGGGGTTCATATAATTTTTCCCATGAATTCTACATTTATGAAATGATCATGTCTGGCATCCAACCTCTTTCTTCCAAGAGAACGTATTCAACACATTTGACTGTTTAAGTCTAGATTTTAAACGTTCTCCAGAAATTTGAGGGGGAATATTTATAAAATGTTTTAGAGGATATTCAGTAAGTTAACAACTATATCTGGCCAGCAGAGTGCTTTTTCTTAAATATGAGAGAAGGTATACAAATTTATTAATTTTAAAAAAGGTTTTATTGACACATAGTTGATTTACAATATTGTGTTTCAGGTGTACAGCAAAGTGATTCACTTGTACACAGACACACATTCTTTTTTAGATTCTTTTGCCTTATATGTTATTCCAAAATATTAAGTATGGTTCCCTGTGCCATACAGTTGGTCCTTATTGGCTATATATATTTTAGATATAGTAGTGTGTATATATTAGTCCCAAACTCCTAATTTTTCCCTCCTCTCTTTTCCCCTTTGATAATCATGAGTTTGTTTTCTGTGTCTGTGTGTCTATTTCTGTTTTGTACATAAGTTCATTTGTATCATTTGTTAAACTATGGTGTGTTTATATTACTACCTATACATTAAATTTTGTTCTTTTGGATTAGAAAAATATATCTATTGTCTTTTTAAAGATTGACATAAATGTATAGCTTTATTCATTTCCTCAGACCTCGGTGCATTTAAAAATAAGCTTAACCATTCTGCGCAACCCTTCCCTATTTATCATACAATATTAACAGTTTATATAGAAAGGAACTTTACAAATGATATAAAAATGTTTGGTTATGTTTTACCTCACATGCATTGTTTCCTTGGTTAGATCGGGGTTTGTGCTAATAGTTAAACTTGCTACATTGTAATTTATTTCTGAAAATTTGCCAAGAGACTGAACTCAGACATTATTTCCATTCCTTTCTTACATCAATTCCTGCATCACGCCCTGTATTTCTAGAGGAGGTGGAATATCTAGATAAGATTTATTGAGCATTAATTACGATTTGCAGTAATCTCAGAGCCGCAAAAATATTAGTGTTACAAAAAAAGAAAAAAAAGCAGAGTCTGATATTAAGTGTAAATGCTGGTTAGAGGAATATAGAATACAATGAGAAAACTAAGGAAATTTAAAAAGCAACTCGTAATTTCATAAATTAATTAAAATAGTAGTTGAGAATTAAAAGACAGGAAATGAAAATCATTCTCAGTGAACCTCCCTTAAATGCTACTTATTAGCTGTGTAATCTTCAGCAAGTTCCTTAACAATCCTGTAACTCAGTTTCCTCCTCAGTAAAATGTGGATGACACGGACAGATATTAGGCAGATAGGTTAACACTTAACTCTCAACTCTCTCTGCTTACGTTAGTTGAATTTTTTTCTGGTCAAGATCTGCTCATCTATAGCCTCCATTTATCAGCTCCCACTGTAGCCAGGTGTGGTCATATTACTACTGCTTACTGATGGAATCTGAACAGAAGTTGTGTTCGTCTCTTCTAAACCAAGATTATTAAGGGGAGAGTGTTTTTCCTTTATGCTGCCTTTCTCATTTCACTAGCTAGTGGCAGATGAATGGAGAACTGCTGCGCACCTACCAGGAATTACTCCCTTTGACACTTACGTGAGCCTTTGGGATGAGCCATGTGTTGTAGTAGTTTATCCTATTCTAACTAATGCATCTGACTTCAGGTCGTTGTGAGGAATGATTTAATATACAGCCTCACCTGTAGTAAAAGATAAGTAAATGTTATCAGTAATGCTTTTTTGTGAAATATTTCTTGATATTTGCTTAGTTGCCTTATTGATCAGCTCTTTCTGTAAGATAGTTGGGAAAAATGTTAGTCAACTCTAACTTGAGAGAATTTAAACAACACACCTGACTTTTTAAGGCCATGTTATCAGCATGCCATGTTATCCAAGAAATATTTTGTATTATCAGAAGAAAACAAGTTATCCTGTTTATAGTGAATCTCCATTTATTTGCACAATAAATGCCTGCTTCTTTTACACTTATTATTATAATTATTTGATAAATGAGCAAGTGAATTATCCAAACTGATAATCATTTCCCAAACCAGCATGGAGCAACTGTATTAGCCTCAGATAATGCACTAAAAATGACTGGATAGGAGATCATAAATTGTTTCCCATCCTTGATATATGTGGAAGAGAGTCAATATCTAAAATAACCCAATGATTAATTTGACAAAGTGGTAGTGCTCCATTTTTCTGGTTGCCCTTTCAATGGAGTCTAACCAAATCATCAGCAATTCATTTCATAATCAACAATCTATCAATTTTGTCAGATGAATAAATCCAATCTCATGCAGAAGTTACTATTTGACAGCTTGTATCAGACATGCTATTTCTTAGGAGGTCTCTTTGCCTTGGCTGTCATTTCCTCAGTCACTTTCAGAATATCTGTCGTCAGTTTCCTGTTTTTCAAGCAGCACACTTTTATGACACACCATCATCCTCCAGCTCCTTACAATCATATAGGATTTCTTCGTCTACAAACCAAATATTTTCTACTGGTTCAGAGTATTTCACAATCAATTAATTGGCAAATGACCTTTACTTTCTATTTTATGCTATAGGAAGTATTATAAATCCAAGCCAGTGACACTGACTGTACATTCAAATTAAGGACCTATTTTTGCATGGCAAGGAACAATTTAAGCACAACATATTTGACAGATAATTTTTATAAAAAAAAATTAAATTAAAACATTGCCCACAAATACACTCATAGAAGGCAATCGTCTGAGGAAATGAGGGCTAAAAATAAGCCTTGAAATTTCTTTGTCCTGGGACAATATTTGGGAGTGGAAGAATCTGTATTCTCTGTCAAAGATCAAAATGGTTTCATCTATAAATTTCCCAAAAGATCTTACAGAAGAACATATTTAGAACTGGATAGCAATGTAAAGAACAATGGATATGGAAAGACAAATATAAGTCTGCAATTTTTCCAAACTATATTTTTTTATTTTATTTTATTCTCCCACTGTACAGCAAGGGGATCAAGTTACCCTTACATGAATACTTTTGTTTTTTCCCCACCCTTTGTTCTGTTGCAACATGAGTATCTAGACATAGTTCTCAATGCTGCTCAGCAGGATCTCCTTGTAAATCTATTCTAAGTTGTGTCTGATAAGCCCAAGCTCCTGATCCCTCCCACTCCCTCCCTCTCCCATAAGGCAGCCACAAGTCTCTTCTCCAAGTCCATGATTTTCTTTTCTGTGGAGATGTTCATTTTTGCTGGATATTAAATTCCAGTTATAAGTGGTATCATATGGTATTTGTCTTTGTCCTTCTGGCTCATTTCACTCAGTATGAGATTCTCTAGTTCCATCCATGTTTCTGCAAATGGCATTATGCCATTCTTTTTTATGGCTGAGTAGTATTCCATTGTTTATATGTACCACATCTTACTAATCCAATCATCTGTTGATGGACATTTGGGTTGTTTCCATGTCCTGGCTATTGTGAATAGTGCTGCAATGAACATGCGGGTGCATGTGTCTCTTTTAAGAAGAGTTTTGTCCGGATATATGCCCAAGAGTGGGACTGTGGGGTCATATGGAAGTTCTATGTATAGATTTCTAAGGTATCTCCAAACTGTTCTCCACAGTGGCTGTACCAGTTTACATTCCCACCAACAGTGCAGGAGGGTTCCCTTTTCTCCACAACCTCTCCGGCACTTGTTATTTGTGGACTTATCAATGATGGTATTAATTTGTAAATGAAGCCTATCATGGTAATTTAGCATTCTGAAATAAATAATGAATGTTCATACTGACATATTCAAGAGTGAAGCTCTCCTGAACAATTATGTTTCCACTACTACGGATGTTTCCAGAGAAATTTAAGTAAACTGCTTCATATTTAACATGATTGAAATCTCCATGCATAAATGAAAGACATAAAACTGTATATTCCTTAAAGAAAAACACAAGTTATATTTCTTAAATTTTGCTTAGCATCTTGATGACTACAAAAAGGAATTCCTAAATCCTTTTTTATTATAAAACACAAGACAAAGCTCCTGAACACATGAATAGTATAGCTCTTTGGTATTAGTTGGGAATATAATATGTACACTTTTATTTCAGTTGAGAGTTAATTACACCTGATACAGATTTACCTAAGATAAATAAATGAATGCTCTTCTCAAAAACAAGAGGCCTAGAAGAACTGCATTAGTTAAAGCACTATACCCCAATCAAATAGATTGCCTTTCTTCCAGTTCTTATAACATTCAAAATCCAATTCCTTCCTTATATGAAAAAAATTGTATTACCATATTCTTTACCAAACAATATCTGAACATTATAACTTTTCAAAATCTTTTGTTTAGTATGACCTGTAGAAAAATCCACCTACAAGGGCAGCAGTCATTTTAAAGGACTGCAGGTAGTCTGAGTGGTTATATGGGTTCCCATTTAGCTAGAAAAATCAGGTGAACACAACTAAATGGGAAGAGATATCTGTGGTGGGCCAGTGTTTCTGGATCTACTAAATGCTGTCATTTTACCTCATTACACAGCTTCTGTTTCTTTCCATCAAAACTAGATAACAATGGCTAACATTTATTTCAAAGGCATCATATGCCAAGCACTTTTCTAACCACAGTACATACACTGAATTCTTTAATCCATACCGCAGCCTGTAAAGGTAGGTCCTGTGACTGTCTTTTCTTACCATTTGACAAATAATGCTACTAAATATTGCCCATAGATATAGTTAGTACATAATTTGCTGTCATTTTGGGGACATTTTAAGAATAGAAATATAAATAACGAGTATAAGGTAGCAGATATAAATTAGGAGTATCCCAGGCAAACCAAAACACATGGTCGTCTCACCCATATCTCATAATAAATTTTAAAAATAGAAGTTATACTACATGTTAATCACTGTTTTTTCTGGCAGTTAACAAACCTACAATTCTAAATTTTTATTTCACTAGTTCCAAATACTTGGGACTAATTAAATGGCACCTACTAAGTAGCAAGGGTGAGAAACAGTTTTCAGCAGTGTTTGTTTTATACTTCAGATAAGCTGGAAAACAACTTGGCAGAGGAGCTACATAGAAAAAATACAGGGAATTTTGTGTCCCTATAGATTTAGAAATTTCAAACTTTTAAGTAAAGTTGCTTAAGCCACATCTTTAAAAGGGATGATTGAAAAAAATTAGAGTATTGTAGGTAAAACTAAATCCATTTGCAAAGGTTAATTGTTCATCTCAGAAATGTCAACATGAAACAGTAGTACAAAATATCATCCATTCCTTTAACACAGTTGTTCAGGACACACATGGAAGCTAATATTTTAGATTTTGTCTAAATTCTGCACCATACATAGTCTCAATTATTTAGAGAAACTGATTTAATCTACATTAATTGACTACCTACTGTGTACCAGGCAGCTAGGGATGGTGAGAAGAAAACAGTCCAGTTCTACTCAGAGGAGTGTGTCAGGGGAGTGAGAAGATTAATAATTTAAATAATCATAAATAACAGTATATAATATATTAATAATAGTTATGAAGATACATTATTGAAATAGTGACTGGTGGACAGCAGGGTACTTTTGATTGGGTTATTAAGGAAATCCTTTCATAGAAGTAAACATTTGAGCTGAGATTTTTTTTTTTTTTTTTTTACCTTTTCTAGGGCTGCTCCTGCGGCATGTAGAGGTTCCCAGACTAGGGGTCCAATCGGAGCTGTAGCCACCAGCCTACGCCGGAGCCACAGCAACGCGGGATCCGAGCCACGTCTGCGACCTACACACAGCTCAAGGCAACGCCAGGTCCTTAACCCACTAAGGAAGGGCAGGGATCGAACCCGCAACCTCATGGTTCCTAGTCGGATTCGTTAACCACTGCGCCGTGACGGGAACTCCCTGAGCTGAGATTTTTATGCTAGGAAAAAAAGTCCGTTTTGAGAAGGTTAGGGGAAGTATGCTGCAGAGGAAAGAGCAGATTCAAAGGCCTGAGATAAAAACAAATTTAGTAGGTGGAGAGGATGAAGCAGCCAGTGGCTAGATCTTAGGCACAGCAGGAGAGCAGGGTCTCAGGTGAAGTTAGGGAAGTCAGCCCTGGCCAGGGCACCAGTCCTGGGGACCCTGGTATTTGCTGTTGGTTTAATCCAAGTGCAATAAAATGCTTTTTTTTAATGATATTTTTATTTTTTCCATCATAGCTGGTTTACAGTGTTCTGTCAATTTTCTACTGCACTGCAAAGTGACCCAGTCACACATGCACATATACATTCTTTTTCTCACATTATCCTCCATCATGCTCCATTGTAAGTGACTAGTTATAGCTCCCAGTGCCACACAGCAGGATCTCATTGCTTATCCATTCCAAAGGACACAGTTTTAAAGCTTTAATCAGTAGTCACATGAATTGGTATGCCTTCTGCAGAAAATAGATTACGGAAAGGCTGAATGGAAACTATGATACCAACTAAGAGGTCCTCTAGGTACCCCCAGAGTGGTTTAGGTCTGGGAGTGGGCTTTGGAAGTTGGAAAAGGAAGACCAATTTAGAATGAATTGCAGAATTAAAACAAGCAAGATTTACTGATAGACTTTCTAGTAAAGAAATTACAGCTTTTTTTCCTGCCATAACTTTTTGCTTATTTAATGAGATCAGTTTTTGCTACTTCCTTTTGTTTTTCTCTTGTCACAAGATTCAGGAGTCAATTAATAGATTTCAGGTGCTTGGTGTACTCTCTAAAACTGTATGCAAAATAATCATTTGTGTTTGTACGTATAATTTTGAATGGAAGTCAGTTATTTACTTTTGTTGGGTAATCAGAGGTCCATGACCCAAAGCAAGAGAGGAACAACTGAGCTTATTTTCCTAAATATTTCATATATGCTTTCTCATCACCTGGCCATCTCCCTGTCTTCATCTCTTTTAATCATGTCTAGTAATTTACAGTACAGTAACACCAGACTAGCTCTTCTATGATTTTTCTACAATATTATGCTCCTGTTATATTCTCTGTCTCTTAGCATTTTTGGTTTATCAGACTTTCCTCATCTTTCAATAGGGCTAAGAAATAAACTCCTCCACTCTATGTATCCCCCAACCCTATTGAAAGGACATTCTGTTTTATATCTTTAAAATTTTTATCCCCTGTGTGGAGCGTAATGCCTGACTTGTGATAGACACTAAAGGAATATCGGTAGTATTTTTTTTAATTTAAAGAGTTCCCAAAGAGTAAAATCTTATTTTACACTGTTTACTGTTCATATATATGAAATACTTAATATATGACCTGCTGTTCTTATCTAGTCTTTCTATTTTTAGCTCATGTGGAGGCCCTGCATTTCTTCTTAATGCTTTTAATTTATAAATTGTTTTTACTAAGTATAGGCAAAGAAAATGTGCTTTTAATTTGTGGTTGTTTTGAGGCTTTAAAAATTAGTTCTCAGACAGTTTTGATATATTTCCTCTTTGGGCTGCCACCAAGGTTTCTCAATATAACTTTCCAATGTAGACAATGAAAATACTCACACATTTATTTTATATTATTTTTATTGTAACATATTCTTAAATTATAGAAGTATTATAAACACCTTAAAAAGGCAAGAAACAAGTCACTCAAAATGTTACCAATTTAATATAACAACTGTAATGTGTTGTTGCACCTCAGCATATGATTTTTTTTGGTCTTTTTTTACATACTTATAATTTCTACCCCTCTTTTAACTTAAAAGTCTAAGGATTATCCTTTTTACAACAAATTCTTTCTAGTGTTTATTTTTCATATTATGTAATGTTTTTATGTAAATAAACTATTATTTGTGTTAAAATTCCCTTATTAGAATATATTTATATATTTGGTTTTATATCAGGGTTATTTCATAAGATCCACAATGCAAGTATTACTGGCTCAAAGATTATTAACATAAAGATGACTTTTTAATATGTATTGCCTAGTATATTTCTAATGCAATTATATAACTACAATGTAACCATCAGTGAATGCGAAAACTGCTTTATATTACATTCTCCAGTGTAAATATTATTTATTACATTTTGTTTAATGGGTACATTAGAAATGCTTTTTCATTTTGCCTTATTTTGCATTAGTTTGATAATGGTTATGGTTGAGTTTTTTTAAAATAAACATTTAGGTACTAATTATATTTCCTCTTTTGTTTGATTACTCTTATTTTAGTAATAATTTGTTTTATTTTCCCATTAATTTGTCATTATTTATAAAACAAGTAATTATTTCTGCCATATTTACAATTTTGTTTTAAAACTAGTTAACACTTATCGAACACCAATTTAACACATCTATGTCACAAACACTGTGCCAAGGGGTTTACGTACATTAGGTTATTAAATTCTCAAATCTAATTATGACATAGGTGCTATTACTACTCTCCTTTTATAAATAGGCATGTGAATAAAATAGTTAAGTGACTTGTAGTAAGGAAAACCAAAATCCAGGTTAAAACAGACTCCATAACTCTTACTACTTCTCTAGAAAAATATAACCTGCTATAATTGACATATTACTTTTGGTCTGTCTTTGAACATATTTAAGGCTCTATGTAAGGTTATGTTGTTCTTAATTTGTTTCCTTTTAATTATTATTGAAGTATAGTTGATTTACGATGTGCCAATTTCTGATGTAGAGCAAAGCGACCCAGTTATACCCATTCATACACACATGTTCATTTTCTCATATTATCTTCCATCATGTTCTATCCCAAGAGACTGGATAGAGTTCCCTGTGCTATACAGTAGTATTTCGTTGCTTATCCATTCTAAATGTAACAGATGGACATTTAGGTTGCTTCCATGTCCTGGCTATTGTGAATAGTGCTGCTATGAACATAAAGGTGCATTATCTTTTTGAATTATAGTTTTGTCCAGATAGATGCCCAGGAGTAAAATTGCTGGATGATAATGATAGTTCTATATTTAGTTTTCTGAGGAACCTGCATACTGTTTTCCATAGTGGTTGTACCAATTTACATTCCCACCAACACCGTAGTAGGGCTCCCTTTCCTCCACACCCTCTCCAGCATTTGCTTTTTGTAGACTTATTAATGATGGCCATTCTGACTAGTGTGAGGTGGTACCTTATTGTAGTTTTGACTTGTATTTCGCACAGCCAGACCACTCTGAACATACCCTATCTCTCCTGTTCTTAATTTGTATTTCAGTTCCTTGATTAGTAGAGGGTAAATTCTAATTCCTAGTTATTTTCTGCTTAGTGAAGTACATAGAAAAAGAATGTGTTCCAGTGTTCGTGCTTTGAAATCTAAAAAGTTTTGGAAGAATGTGTAGAGAAGCTGGATACTAACTTAACAGTGCATCATCTGAGCTGCAGAGTCTGCAGCAGGAATAGTGCCCACCAGACTTGAGTGTGTACACCACCACAATCAAACACTGTAATCCTGAGATACTATATTTTGATATCCAAGAGCTAACTAAAAAGATCAGATAAAATTAATATGTTTAACTTATCTACAAAGCACTTTTAGTACTGTCTTCTAGAATATTGGGTTTTTAAATATCCATGGTACTAAATTGTGTCTATTATGCTATATGAAGATATAAAGAGTTGTTTTGTTACTCTTGAAAACATTTCTTTTTTTCAAATTGCTCAATAAATTTTATTACATTTATAGGTGTACAATAATCATCACAACCAAATTTTATAGCATTTCCATCCCAAATCCCCAAAGCATTCCCCCACACTCCAGTTTGTCTCATTTGGAAACCATTAGTTTTTCAAAGTCTGTGGGTCAACATCTGTTCTGCAAAGAAGTTCATTGTGTCCTTTTTTTTAGATTCCACATGTAAGTGATAGCATTTGATGTTGGTGTCTCACTGTCTGACTGACTTCACTTAGCATGATAATTTCTAGGTCCACCCATGTTGCTGCAAATGCCATTATTTCTTTTGTTTTAATGGCTGAGTAAGATTCCATTGTGTGTATGTACCACATCTTCTTGATCCACTCCTCTGTCGATGGACATTTAGGTTGTTTCCATGTCTTGGCTATTGCAAGAGTGCTGCAGTGAACACTGGGGTGCATGTATCTTTTCGAGTCATGGTTTTCTCTAGGTAGATACCCAGGAGTGGGGTTGCTGGATCAAATGATAATTCCACAGTGGTTGCACCAATTTACATTCCCACCAACAGTGCCCCAGGGGTCCCTTTTCTCCACATCCTCTCCAACAATTGTTGTTGTAGACTTTTTAATGATGGCCATTCTGGCCAGTGTAAGGTGGTACCTCGGAGTGGTTTTGATTTACATTTCTCTAATGATTAGTGATGTTGAGCATTTTTTCATGTGTTTTTTTGTCCATCTGTATGTCTTCTTTGGAGAATTGTCTGCTTAGATCTTCTGCCCATTTTTTGATGGGGTTGTTTGTTTTTTTGACATTGAGAGGTAGGAGGTGTTTATGAATTTTGGAGATTAACCCCTTGTCAGTCGCTTCATTTACAAATATTTTCTCCCATTCTGTGGGTTGTCTTTTTGTTTTGTTTAGGGTTTCCTTTGCTGTGCAGAAACTTTTAAGTTTAATTAGGTCCCAGTTGTTTATTTATGTTTTTATTGTTATTACTCTAGGAGGTGGATCTTAGAAGATGTTGCTGTGGTTTAAGTCAGAGAGTGTTTGGCCTATGTTTTCTTTGAAGAGTTTTATAGTATCTGGTCTTATATTTAGATTTTTAATCCATTTTGAGTTTATTTTTGTGGCAAGAGCAGATATTTTTGTCTTGTTCCTGATCTCAGCGGGAATTCTTTCAGCTTTTCACCACTGAGAAAGAATGATGTTAGCCTGGGTTTGTCATATATGGCCTGTATTATGCTGAGGTAGGTTCTCTCTATGCCCACTTTCTGAAGGGTTTTTGTCAGAAATGGGTGTTGGATTTTGTCAAAGGCTTTTATACATTGAAAGGATTTCACTTCATGATCAAGTGGGATTTATCCCAGGGATGCAAAGATTCTTCAATATCCACAAATCAGTGTGATACACCACATTAACAAACTGAAGAATAAAAACCGTATGATGCTCTTGAAAACATTTCTTAAACCAAATATGTGATCTACATATTAATTCCTTAGCATAAATAGTGTCTTAGTAATGAACACGTAGGAAGTCAGTATCGCAGGAGTGAAAAATCTCAGGTTTTGAATCAGAAAGACTAGACATTCTTCATTCTGTTGCTCACTAACTATGTGATCTTGGTCAAGTGAATAAATTTCTGTTTCCTTGCAGTTAAAGGATAGCATCAACCTTCTTTCAGATATATTTTGGTGGTTAAATGTGATATTTAATATACTAGAAAAGCAAGTAAAATGATTGATAATATATCCATGAGGGTACAGGTTTGATCCCTTGCCTCACTCTATGAGTTTAAGGATCCGGCATTGCCATCATCTGTGGTTTAGGTAGCAGATGTGGCTTGAATCTGGCGTTGCTGTGGCTGTGGTGTAAGCCAGCAGCTGTACCTCTGATTTGACGCCTCACCTGGGGACTTCCATATTCTGTGTGTTGGTGTGGCCCAAAAAAGACAGAAACAAATTAGTATCTTTAAGCGATATCTGGCAACTGTCAATATGGAGTTTTTTGAATTTTATTCTCGGTTCTCTGCATGAGGCCCTCTGAGATCTTCTTCGCTTCAGTGGATATGCATACCAATAAATTAGGCCATTGTGAAAAATACACACTTGACCTGGTTGTCAGTGAGTTACAGCTTTTTTTCACTTGGGAGAACGTTTGTTCCCTTCCTATTAACTATTTTCCCGTTAGACCAAATTTGAAAACATGATTATTTCCGTTTATTTTCCAGATTGATGAAAGTGATGACTTCATTTATTATTAAGAGCAGCAGCTGGTAACATCTCAGAGCATGTAAATCAGCTAACCCACTCTGATTTTTTTCCCTCTCTCTTTTCAAGTGGAATACAGGTTCTTTATTTGTCCAAAATGGATTTATATTTAATGCAAGAAATAATCAGCAGGTTGTTTATCAATATCAAATGGTTTATGCACTTGGAAGGTAGAGTTTTGTGCTGATAAAATAAGAACTCCTAGTATATATCAAGAACTTGAGTATCATATATATAATTTAAATGTGAGAAAATATACTTTTAGTATTATAAATGATTTTAATGCTGCTTTGCTTACCACTGTTATCTGAATTAATTATACCATAATAATGTTCAAAGCTAATTTTGGCTGACATCTCTAAGAAAAAATGAGTAAACTTTTATTTTTTGGGCATTGGCTCCATGTGAAATGTCACACTTTTTTTTTTTTTACATTTTAAAATATAAACCCACTTAAATTTAACTAGTGGCCTAAAATCAATCAATTTTTACATAACAATAACATTTAATAAAATCATAACCATTTCCTCATTCAGAGATTTTTACTAAGGTTTTAGTGATGGCGTTTATATTGTTATCACTAAAGACAAATTTTCATGTTCATTTTATCTACTCCTGTTACAGTGTAAAGTATCAGCAAAGTGATAGAGTAAACTTTCTTTTTTTCTTTTTTTTTTTTTTTTTTTGCCATGTCTTGGGCCGCTCCCATGGCGTATGGAGGTTCCCAGGCTAGGGGTTGAATCGGAGCTGTAGCCGCCTGCCTACGCCAGAGCCACAGCAACGCGGGACCCGAGCCGCATCTGCAACCTACACCACAGCTCACGGCAACACCGGATCATTAACCCACTGAGCAAGGGCAGGGACCGAACCCGCAACCTCATGGTTCTTAGTCGTATTTGTTAACCACTGCGCCACGACGGGAACTCCGATAGAAACTTTCTATCCTATTATGGAAAGAATAAAACACTTCCTAACCAACAAACTTGCCTTTTCCTATTTATCATCTACCCTTTGATTACAAAATAATTATAATTGTTTTTATACAGTTCGTAGCATAATATTTTTCGGTATTGCTGAGCATGTTTGGAAATGCAGAACTTCTACTATTCTCCCAGGACTATTATGAATATTAGATGTATATTTCATAAGTCTCTTCCAGTAAGAACAATATAACTAATATTAAAAACCAAAACTCTAGGCTCTTTTCTAAATTATGCCAATTATTTGATCTGGATTTTAATTTTCATTGGTTTCTAAGGCATGCACTCATTATAACATTTTTAACTTTTATTTTCAGAAAGTGTCATAGCTAAACAGTGTTATCTTCACTATCATTAGCACATTTACTGTGTTGTGTCTATAAGGCACAGTACAATTCATAAACCAAGATGCTTCTGAATTTTAAAATACACATGAATATTTTAAAAGCAATAAAACGAACTTTTCCATTTGGAAAGCCAAATGAGAGTTTTTGGTGGCCAAAATATCCCAAATTAAATTTGACAGTATTTCAAAAGAAATTGCTTTCAAAATATTATTACATTGTATTAGCTATTTTCTTTTTAATTCACTCCTGTATTTAATTACTCATATTTCTATTTTTTTCTAAATTAATTCAAAACTAGAGTATCTGGTATCATTAAAATTGAACTTGTTTAGCTTTTAACTACTTTTAAAGAGAGTACATTGCTGAAGCAAATTCTCCTACTATGTTATCTACATGCTGAGAATAAATTTCTACTTTTTGAAATTACATGAATTTTGAATTTTTTACATTCTGGATCATACTTGAAGATTTGTTAATTCTATACACAGATTCAAGTTTATTCAAATAACTTATTGAACACTCTCTTATCAGAACTGAGATAGATATCCAGGACAAGGAACTAAAAGATAATTACCCTGAACATTTCTGAGCCTTCCAATTAGAAGAGAATGAAAGAACAGTTGACTGCTTTTATTTCTCTTGCTTTGGGAGACTGACTTGAGAAAACATTTGTAAGGTTGATGTCAGAGAATGTTTTGCCTGTGTTCCCTTCCAGGCGTTTGATGGTGTCTTGTCTTATGTTTAAGTCTTTCAGCCATTTTGAGTTTATTTTTGTGCATGGTGTGGGGGTGTGTTCTAGTTTCATTGATATACATGCAGCTTTCCAGGTTTCCCAGCATTTTTTGCTGAATAAACTGTCTTTTTCTCATTTTTTGTTCTTGCCTCCTTTATCAAAGATTAATTGACTATAGGTGTCAGGGTTTATTTCTGCATTCTCTGTTCTGCTCCATCAGTCTGTATGTCTGCTTTGGTACCAGTACCACACTGTCATGATGAATGTGGCTTTGTAATATTGCTTGGAGTCTGGGAGAGTTATGCCTCCTGCTTGGTTTTTGTTTCTCGGGATTGCTTTGGCAATTCTGGGTATTTTGTGGTTCCATATAAATTTTGGGATTGTTTGTTCTAGTTCCATGAAAAATGTCCTGGGTAATTTGATAGGGATTGCATTGAATCTGTAGATTGCTTTGGGTAGTATGGCCATTTTTACAGTATTAATTTTTCCAACCCAGGAGCATGGAATATCTTTCCATTTATTTACATCTTCTTTAATTTCCTTGATTAATGTTTTATAGTTCTTGGCATATAAGTCCTTTACCTCCTTGGTCAGGTATATTCCCAGGTATTTGATTTTTTGTGGTGCAATTTTAAAGGGTATTGTATTTCTGTATTCCTTTTCTAATATTTCATTATTAGTATACAGAAATGTGACTGATTTCTGAATAAAAGCAAAGATAAACCAATGGGACCTAATCAAACTGACAAGCTTTTGCACAGAAAAAGAAACCAAAAAGAAAACAGAAAGACAACTTACATAATGGGAGAAAATAGTTTCAAATGATGCAACTGACAAGGGCTTAATCTCTAGAATATACAAGCAACTTATACAGCTCAACAGCAAAAAAGCCAACAACCCAATGGAAAAATGGACAAAGGACCTGACATTTCTCCAAGGAGGATATACAGATGGTCAACAAGCACATGAAAAAATGCTCAACATCCCTGATTATTAGAGAAATGCAAATCGAAACTACAGTGAGATACCACCTTTCACCAGTCAGAAGGGCCATCATTCATAAGTCCACAAATAACAAACGCTGGAGAGGGTGTGCAGGAAAGGGAACCTCCTGCACTGTTCGTGGGAATGTAAGCTGCTACAACCACTATGGAGAACAGTATGGAGGTACCTTAGGAAACTATACATTGAACTACCATGTGACTCAGCAATCCCACTCCTGGGCCTATATCCGAACAAAGCTTTCCTTTAAAAAGACACATGCACCCTCATGTTCACTGCAGCATTATTCACAATAACCAAGACATGGAAACAACCCAAATGTCCATCAACAGAAGATTGGATTGGGAAGATGTGGTCTATATACATAATGGAATACTACTCAGCCCTTAAAAAGAACAAAATAATGCCATTTGCAGCAATATGGATGGAACTAGAGACTCTCATACTGAGTGAAGTAAGTCAGAAGGAGAAAGGCAAATATCATATGATATCACTTATACCTGGAATCTAATATATGGCACAAGTGAACCTTTCCACAGAAAAGAAACTCATGGACTTGGAGAATAGACTTGTGGTTTCCAAAAGGGAGGGGGAGGAGGAGGAAGTGGGATGGATTGGGAATTTGGGATTAATAGATGCAAACTATTGCCTTTGGAATGGATTATCAATGAGATCCTGATGTGTAGCACTGAGAACTATGTCTAGATATCTACAATGCAGGACAACAAAGGGAGAAAAAATTATGTATACATGTATGTGAAACTGGGTCCCCATGCTGTACAGTGGGGGGAAAAAGTGTGTTGGGGGAAATAACAATAAAAAATAAATTAAAATTAAAAAAAGAAAGAACAGTTGACTGTAAACCAGCTATAATAGAAAAAATAAAAATAATTGAAAAATAAAAAAATAGTTGAAACAAAACCAAGGCAAATATAGACAATTTATTCCAAACTTCCAAATAATACTATTCCTTTTTTCTGTTTGGAACTTATGTACAGAGAATTAGATAACAGCCTCTTATAAAATATCATATAGTTCATGATACACAGTTAACATTCTTCAATGTATAGTCTTCTTTCTGTCTTATTTTCTTCCTTTATAGAACAAATAATTCTATAAATCCAACACCAAGAAAAACTCTAATTTTAATCCTAATTTATATTTTCTGTGCATTCCTTCCTTAGTCTAATCTTTATTCTGAGTTTTACATTTATCACCACCATATGTAGTCTGTTTGAACCTGCATTTTTTTCACTCAATATTGTTACTAGGATTTATCGCATATTTTCATATGTTTCATTATTTCCTACTGTTTCTATTTCTTGACTTTTTGGATACATCATGTAAGTTGAATCATGCCATATTTTTTCTTCTGTGACTGGCTTATTTCATGTAATATTATGTCCTCCAGTTTCACCCATGTTGTTGCAAGTTTCCTTATTTTCAAGATTGAATAATATTCCATTGTGTGTATATACCATATTTTCTTTATTCACTCATCTATTGATGAGTATTTGAGTAGTTTCCATATCTCAGCTGTTGTAAATAGTGCTGCATTTAACATGGAAAGGCAGATAAGTCTTTGAGATTCTGATTTTAAGTTTTTTGGATACATACTCAGAAATGATATTGCTGGATCTTACGGTAGTTCTATTTGCAACTTTTTGAAGAAGCTCCATTTTGTTTTCTGTGGTGGCTGTACCATTTTATAACCCCACTAATAAGGCACAAATGTTCCAATTTCTCTACAATCTACCAAACACTTGTAATCTTTTTTAATATAATAGCCATCTTAAAAGCTATGAGGTGATATCTCATTGTGTTTTTATTTGCATGTTCCTGATCAATTAGTGACCTATTGGCCATTTGGATGATTCTTTGGGGAAATGGCTCTTCAATTCCTTTGCCCATTTTAAAAATTGAGGTATTCACTTTTTTTGCTATAGAGTTGTCCCTACATATTTTGGATTGTATACATCTTCTAGTGCAAATATGCTAAAGTTTCTTTGGGGTGTATGTAATTTGAAGTGGAATTACTGGACAGTATATGAATGTCCCATATCATAATACCATGTAAAAATGGTTTTTAAAATGGTTTTGTTTATTCTGCAAGTATTTATTGAAAAAATAATGTGACAAGCATCACTTTGTACCTATAAAATATATTAGTGAATTAAAAAAAAGAATTTTGCCTTCATAAAGTTTTCATTTAAGTGTAGAATACAGATGATACCTCTACCAAGTAAATTACAGAGTATGCTAGAATGTGATACGTGTGATGAGGGGAGAAGTATAACATGTTTAAGAGTATTGATTGGAAGGACTGTTGAGCAGAGACAGGGAGGAATTTAATTCCATTGAAAATTCATTAGAACAAGAATTTAGTACTTATTTTCACTAACCAAAAGAAATCCGAAGAGGAATTTTGCTTTTACAAAAAATGCGGATATGTACTAATGTACATAAAAGCAAAATGGCCTAAGATATGACTTCAGAAAGTGGAGGATACCTGCACTTAAACGTAAAGTAAGAAAAGGATTTCCTAAGACAATGTATGTGGTGTGTAAAGATGTATAGAAGTCAAGATAACCCAAAACTTTTAGCCTCAGCAACCAGAAGTTTGAGTTGCCATCACTTGACAAGTCTAGCAAGAGAACAGTTTGTTAAAAGAAAAAAGATCGGGAGCATAGTTTGGGCTGTGTTTATACAAGTTTAAAACATCTATTTGGCATCCAAGTAAAGGTGTCAAATATACAATTTTATACTGTGTTTGAGACAGAGGAGTTTGAAGTTTGAGAGTGAGTTCTCAAACAGGAGATATAAATCTGGGAAGAGTTAAAGCATCCTGTATAAGACTACAAGGAAGTGATTGGAGGAGGAGGAAAAAAAAATAGAACCAATGTTTGCAACATTCAAACATTTAAAGTTCAAGAAGAAGAGGGATTGTTAAAAAATTGAGTGATTAGAGAGGAAAGGAAAAAAACTCAAGAGTGTAGTGTCCAGAAAACCAATCGATGAAAGTGTGTAATGGAATACCTAGTGGTCAACTGTCAAATGCTGCTAAGAGAGAACAAAATTGACCCTCCGGATTTAGCAGCACACAAGTCATCCTTGTTCTTCCCAAGAGCACTTTCACTGGGGTAGTGGAAGTGAGTGCCTAATTAAAATGATACAAGAGAAAATGGGAGAAAAAAGGAAGTGCCAGTTTATAACCTCATCAACAATACATGAGATCCTGTGCAGAATGATAGAAATAACCATGTCATTTTCCAGCCCTCACTCAAGTTATAACTATCCTCAGCTTTTCTGTTTATATTATCCTCTGCATTTAGTCAGCAGCTTTTCTGTTAATATCATCTTCTCTATTTGGTGACTGACTTTAAATTCCTTCCCTACATTCTATCCTTATTCTCTTGACTTGTATTATTTATGCTATTGAAACAGCATCCCCTGTGGTTTTCCTACCCTCACCCAACCTCCACACAATTACTGTGCTTTTTCTAAAACAAATCTGACACTTTATAGATTCTTCAGCCACCTACATACCACAGTCACACAATTTTAAATAGAGATCTTTACTCCCCCCCATTCAATTTACTTAAGGTTGAGAAACTTTAAATTTTGGGGAAAATTATCCAAAGCTTTGAAAGGAATAACAAGAACATTTCTATCAATAAGTTGTGGAAGTTTCTGACTTCGACCAAAGGGAATGATAAAAATTGCATAACATGTTATATAGGATAGTAAAATTTCTAAGACTTCTTAGAAATGAGAACAATATACAAATTGAAGATAAGTTGTTAGGGGGAAGGCAATGACTAATTTTGAGATAGTAGAACAAATACAAGATAATGATAAATAATGTGGTCCAAGAATGGAGGCTCATGAATGTTTGTGTGAAGAATGTGAAGTATTTTTGAGAGAAGATGATGACAAGCCTTCCTGAAGTATCTAGTTGCATCGAGGTTAACTATACGTTAAAAACAGTAGGCAAGAAGTAGGCAAGCTCTTTGTTTGTTTTTTATTAAACCACTGGATCTAAATGTACTCAGCACTGAAATTTCAGAATCTCTTGATATATTGGGTTGCCATGACCTTGGGTTATTACTACAGGGACAGTCACGGAAATTTGAAAATGCCACTGTCTGTTTAAGATCCCGACTATAGGAGAATGTCATTACTCCTTTAGCAAAATGAAAATCCTTCACATATAGTAGCTCTCTTTTCTTTTTAGTTACTATCTTTTATATTCTGTATCAGCTAGCGTCCATCAAAAAACAGTACACTCATAAGGGTAATTACAGGGAGTTTAATAAAAGTGTCAAATACATGCTGGGTATCAAAGTGAAAAGAATTCCGTGGAATAATTGCCAGAAATAGCATCATAAAAACACTGATAAAAGTTCATAGATGGTTTATAAAGTTTCTTGTGTTTAAAAGAAATCTGCCCAATTAAGACACAAATCCAGTTCAGAGCAAGGCATAAATATCCAGTTCAAATGCACACAATCATATTCAATGAAGCACAAATCAAATTGAAGATGAATGTTACTTTGTAGCACAGTGGGTTAAGGATCTGGCATTGTCACCGCATCAGTTTGGGTCCAATCCCTGGCCCAGGAACTTCCATTTGCCTTGGGCATGGCCAAAGTTAAATAATAGAATAAATGAATTGTTCACATCTATAAATTATGCTCAAAACCTTAATAGACATAGCCATACTCTTGTCCTTGGCAAACTTTTTCCTCCATAATTTTACTGGATAATTGGTTCTATAGAAAATGGTATCAATTAATATTTGGGGACATTGTTTTGTTTTTAAGGGAAAAAAGTGGGAAATGGACTATTTATTTTGCCACCTGAAATTGGCCTTGTAAAATCTTTGCCCTGTAATTTAATATCAGGAGTTCCCGTCGTGGTGCAGTGGTTAATGAATCCGACTAGGAACCTTGAGGTTGTGGGTTTGGTCCCTGGCCTTGCTCAGTGAGTTAAAGGATCCGGCGTTGCCGTGAGCTGTGGTGTAGGTTGCAGACGCGGCTCGGATCCCGCGTTGCTGTGGCTCTGGCGTAGACCGGTGGCTACAGCTCCAATTCGACCCCTAGCCTGGGAACCTCCATATGCCGCAGGAGCGGCCCTGGAAAAGGCAAAAAGACAAAAAAAAAAAAAAAATTTAATAGCAACTGATAAAGGATTTCTCCTGACCAAAGGGGAGATTAGAAAGGCAGCAATGCCTTTGTGGTAAACCAACATGCTTTCATTCATATTATTGCACTAAACAGACCCTTGAGGTCAGCAATGCAGAGCATGTAATGGTATGTATTTCACAGCTGAGGAATCAGAGACTCAGAGTATTTGCAACAAGTTCAATATCTCACAGATTATTTATAGTAGAGCTAGAATGTGAATTTAAGTCTCCAGAAGTCTTCCTTGCAATTCAATTTAATCCAATCAAGCAACCATGTGTGTACCAGGTACTGATTGATGTTCATTCAAAATTAGGTGATAAGGAGTTCTATCCTGGTTTGAGAAAAGAAATCCACAAATTTGACAACATAATCCAGAAACCCATTCTGAGACGTCTACAAATTTTAAATATAAAATACTATTCACAGAAAACTACTGTGATTGTTGTGTGCAGGCAGGGAACATGCAGAACACAGTGTGTGGTAAACCCTTTCTAAACTGTTTTTTCTCTGATTTCTTGCCAAGCTTTTCTCCAAATAGTTTATAAAACACGGATTAAAACATTCTGCATTTTCTAAACACTTCATCTGATATGTTAAAGTCATCCGATATGAAAATGGTTATTGAAGAAATTTAAAGGAGCATGTAATTTTTCATATTACTTGGTACAAGTATTTAATTGAAAATTAGGTGGAATTCAGAAATACGCTATAGTGTGGTAAAATTGCCTTTGATATTTTAAGCTGTAAATATCTGTTACTATGTTCTTCGGGGCATTTTAGGGCATAGAAGTACAGTACTACGCCTTAACTATACATGCATTCAAGATGTGCAAATGTTTTCAGCCCTGAGGGACTCGGGAAAATGGTGGTCATTTCATTCCCTCCGCTGTCTCTCCAGAAGTTTCCTAAATGGTTACTGGGACAAAAAAGCTAATTCTTGGATATATTATAGTATCCCTAGGGAAAAGTATGAATGCGTATTTTTATCTTTTCCTGATACTTATGAAAATGTGAGGGACCTACGGAAATGGAGTTGAAAACTATTTTTCCTGGAGCTTCACCACTAGCCTTACCTTGATCAACAATGAGTTAACCTGCAAGGGCAGTGGACGCATGAAGAAAATTTACATGAATTATGTCAAGTACAACATTGGATGCAGCGAGAAAAATAAATATAAGTGTAGTGGTAACACTGATTGATTGTTTACCATCGGAAACATGCAGCGATTGCTAAAGATAGTACATATATAATCACATCTTACCTATGTTTGCTAACTATTTTCTACATTTTGCAGTTGAGGAAACTAGGGTTTACAGAAGTTAAGTAATATACTCCATATATACTCCATATATATACTATGGATATTGGATGAAAACTTAAAATGTTCTCATTCTAGCACCTAATTTTTATGCTTTGATTTCACCACCTCATAATATGAGGGTGATTATCTTTAATGTTGCCAAAAAAAAATTTAAGAAGAGTTTTTCTTTCCTTAAAATGCTAGGACTAAATGAACTAATTGATGATACACAAAACATTTTTTTTTTCCTTGCCATCTGTTTCTTGGATAATTTTTGGCTAATAGACATCATCTTACTTCATTTTAATGTTTTAAAAATAATAATAAAACCCAGTCCTGGTTTAAAAATACTATTTTCATATGAACGCATAGCAGTTCTTTTCTCTGGCAAGATTTAAGTTTTTCTTCTGATCATACCTTCTAACTCTATATTCTCAGAGAAAACATATGCTATCCATCAAGTATAGCTAAAACAAATGAGGAAAATACTTAATTCAATAAAATTATATAATGAAAATCAAAACTACCATGAGATACCACCTCTCACCAGTCAGAAGGGCCATCATTCATAAGTCCACAAATAACAAACGCTGGAGAGGGTGTGCAGGAAAGGGAACCTCCTGCACTGTTCGTAGGAATGTAAGCTGCTACAACCACTATGGAGAACAGTATGGAGGTACCTTAGGAAACTATACATTGAACTACCATGTGACTCAGCAATCCCACTCGTGGGCCTATATCCGAACAAAGCTTTCCTTAAAAAAGACACATGCACCCTCATGTTCACTGCAGCATTATTCACAATAACCAAGACATGGAAACAACCCAAATGTCCATCAACAGAAGATTGGATTGGGAAGATGTGGTCTATATACACACTGGAATACTACTCAGCCATAAAAAAGAACAAAATAATGCCATTTGCAGCAATATGGATGGTATAGAGACTCTCATACTGAGTGAAGTAAGTCAGAAGGAGAAAGGCAAATATCATATGATATCACTTATACCTGGAATCTAATATATGGCACAAGTGAACCTTTCCACAGAAAAGAAACTCATGGACTTGGAGAATAGACTTGTGATTGCCAAGAGGGAAGGGGAAGGATTGGGATGGATTGGGAACTTGGGATTAATAGATGCAAACTATTGCCTTTGGAATGGATTAGCAATGGGATCCTGCTGTGTAGCACTAGGAACTATGTCTAGTCACTTATGATGGAGCATGATAATGGGAGAAAAAAGAATGTATGAATGATGTGTGACTGGGTCACCATGCTGTACAGTGGAAAAGTAAAAGAACACTGTTAACCAGCTATAATGGAAAAAAATAAAAATCATTATATAAAAATAAATAAAAATAAAAAGTTTTTATTCCAAATTATCATAAAAAATGTAGGGAGGCATTTAATAAGAAATGTTAATGTCTGTTCCATCACTCCCTAAAAAATTACTGATACTTTCACAGATAAATGACTAACCCTGAAAGACATTAAAATGTGAGGAAGATTTCAGCTAAAGTTTAAAAATACTTTAGGAGTTCCCATCCTGGCGCAGCGGAAATGAATCTGACTAGGAACCCTGATTTCATAAATCCTACCCTGCCACTGAGGTTGCGGGTTTGATCCCTGGCCTCACTCAGTGGGTTAAGGATCTGGCGTTGCCATGAGCTGTGGTGTGGGTTGCAGATGCAGCTCAGATCTGGTGTTGCTGTGTCTATGGTGTAGGCCAGCAGAAACAGCTAGGATTAAACCCCAGCCTGGTAACCTCCATATGCTGCTAGTGCGGCCTTAAAAGGACAAAAGACAAAAAAATAAAATAAAATAAAAATACTTTAAACATAAAATATTATAAAGTAAGAAGATTGCACATTTTTCCTTTTCTATTTTAGAAAATAACAGAGATAAAAGCAAAACAACTGCATGTGAATTCTGTAATGTAAGTAATGAATTATGTCAGCACTAATAAGACAAATGATCTCAGAATCTTTGCCTCTTTTTATCGATGAAACCAATTACATTGCTTTGCCATGCGAGGTCTTCTCATTTAAAAAAAGGAAAAGGACTTTTAAATTCTTCCTTAATTTCAAAATTATACCTTTAACAAAAGTGTTTTTCTGCACATTTCTGTGGCAGGGTAGGATTTATGAAATCGTATCAAACGTGAAGAGAGTGGGCAAAGGAATAAAGGATTATTGGCCCTGCGCTAGAAATCCCTAAAGTCATTTCTTCATTAGGACTAGGCGTTATTTGCCCCATTCTGCAGATGAGACTAAGGCCACGGAAAGACCAACTCATAGTAACTATGCCGCTTCCTCCAAATGAAGAAAAAGCCTCATGGTATCCATGAGTAGCACATACTCGTGTACTTTTTGAAATTGCTCCAAGCCTTGAATGTGTCCTGAAGTCTTTGGCTGGCTAGCATCCTTATTAACTTTTAAACTTGGTTTTTTGACCTCAGCCTCCTGACTTAATTTTTTTCAATACTCTAGGGTCTCTGCCGTTATTAGGTGAATAGAGACATGATTATGTATTATTTTGACTATACTACCTTTCAAAATGTATCAGGAAGTCTCAGATTCAAATTGCATTCATTATGTTGTGCAAAACATTTTTAAAATATTTAAACCATTTTACAGCTGACCAAAGTTTCTAATGTCAGAAGCCCCCTGCCCCCAAAGAGACAAGTACCCCTGCAGGAATTTTACAAGAGCCACATACTTCCAGGATGCATTCCCCCCCATGTCACTCAGAGTTTCACTCACTTAGCTATTCTTATGCTTCAGTGGCTTGCATACTTTCATGGGCATAAAAACAAAAAATAAGTTTACTAGATGATTTGAACTTAACAGATGATCTTATCAGTGAGAAGAAATAGTCTCTTTTGTGGATGGTGCATTAAACATCCATTTCAGTCTAATACGTAGGCTTTTTAAAGATATATCTATTTTTCCTGTTTTTCCTATATATATTCTGCAGTTTCTCACACATGAAAAATTCAACTAATTGATAATACAGTTCAATTTAAAATCAGTAACTAACGATCAGGATATTTTGAAAATGATTTACCATCTTTAAAGATGCTTTTTATGTTATTTAGAATAAATAGCGGCAATTTTATTAGTTACTATAGCAACCTGAAATTCTGTTTAAAACGTGACATTCCACTTTCTCAGAAGTCATTTTAATTAAAACATCCTCAAGTGTTTACTGAAATGAGTATTTAATCTCACCATCATAGCAGGAGGGCATACAATATAGCTGTGTCTGATAATATAAGAAGTACATACACTGAAAATGAATTGAATTTGGAAAACTGTCTTTCTACCTGCTCAACTTTCTCATTAATTAGGTTTTTTTAGTTCTACCACTACTAACTATAATATAACAGTCTTACACTAGCAAATTATTGAATCTCTTGAACTTGTTGTTACTTAAATACAAGATATTATTTCATATTTCATATTTCTTCTCCTTCACCCTGTCTTAGAAGTCCACAAGGTAAACAAACATCTTTTACCTTCAAAACTCAACTGAGAAATTTTTCTTTAAGGTTTTTAAAGCATTTTCCCTCTTAGGAACAATCGCCCACTCCTCTAAGTACTCCTGGTGTTTTCTATATAGGTCACTAATATGTTTTATATACATTTAATTCTGTTTCCTTCTCACTGAGTTGCCATGCCTCAAGGGCACAGTGCTAGTTCTAGCACTCAAAATAATGGACTCTCACTAGTAGAAATAGTGCCTAATGAACACATGCAAGAATGAATGAGAATGAACCAAGTCATAGATGGCAGTGATTTATAAAGGCACATATGTGAAAGATGTCATGAAACGATGAGAATAAATGTTATATATCTAAGCTTTCACTGTGTCTCAACTAAACTATTCTCCGGAGCTGTCTCCTCATTGCAATTTTTCTTTTTTTATAAATAATTTTTCTTAAAAGTTTGCCAGTATACTTAGTACATGCTGTTAAGAGAAAAAGGCAGCTATGGCACAGCATGTATATAACATTATATAATATGCTATATATGGAAACTGTATGTGTGCTTAGAGTCTTGAAAGGGTTTATTAAAGTATTAGAGTGGTTACATACGGTGTTAAAATTTTATGCATTTTAGTTTCAATTTTTTAAGTTATTTGGATTTTAAGTTATTTTAAAAACCTATACCCTAAACGAAAATGTTAGCAATTATTCATATTAAATGAAAATATATTAGTAAAAATGCATATATATACTGGAATTGAGTAATTCAAGATGATAATGGAATTTTCCTGCATTAAGGAATTAACAATTGTCACTTTCCCCCTTTTTAAAATATATTTTTCCAAATAATTATTCAAGCATAATATTTTTTCAAAATGAGAAAACTCTAAGCTTTGAAATTAGCAACAACAAAAATCCCAGAAAAAAAGTAGCTTACTATGTTTGAAATCCCTTCCAAGATTTTTACAAAGGGCAAAGAGTAATGTCAGAAGAGGAAGCGTAGCATACCCGTGTTTCAGATTTTCTTGTAGATTCTCACAATTAAAGACTCTGGGAAATAGTGATGATAAATGTCTGAATATAGTTGATACTTCTGCTTCGCACATTATGTTTACAAGTGACTAATTGTATTGATAGACTAATGTCATAACACTCCAACTATATCCTAAATAAAACACTTCCCATAAGGCATAGTCAGTTTCACAAGAAATAAGGAGGTCTTTAATTATTCTCTTCATAGCAAAAAAAAAAAAAAAAATATATATATATATATATATATATATATATATATGGTCTGGTGCTGGAACGGTACATGACCCTAAAATATGGGTGGTTTCAAGGACATTTTCCAACAATAACACTGCTGTGAGGTTATTCATCTTAATGGGATGCAAAGTCTGTGATCTCCCCCTGACCATGATCATCAGGAGGCTTAAATATCTCAGTTTGGATATAAGCAAGTGTAGAAATAAATCATCTTAGGAAAAAAGATTTCCCAATTTGTGTTGTGATAGATTCTCAATGCTTAAGACGAAGCTATAAAGTCTATCAAAGTGTCACCAAATATGTAAGGAGTTAGGTTGCTAAAAATCAAAATCAGATGAAGCAGTGAACTAAAGATTTAGATGTTCAAATACGAAGATATTGAATTGCAGGTTTTAGAACAGCTCTGTATGAAATATTTTCTAAATAGTCTGCATCATATATCAAACAAACATAACAATTAGAAATTAACTTTTAGAAATAATCAAATGTAATTTGAAAAAGAACCATTGGTTAGGTTAAAGATTGGATTAAAAAGAACCAGAAAGAGAATGAATAAACTCGAATGCATGTCCCAAGAAATGACTAAAATGCATTACAGAGATAAAGTGATGAATATGTTTTAAAAATATTAAAGGCAGAATGAGAGATCTAGTTGAGAGAATCTATAATTTGAAAATGTGGAAGTGAAAAATCCAAAGGATATGTCTAATACATAATAATCAAAATATTTGAAAAGATATTGATTGAGAGTTTTACAAACTGACACAAAATAACAATATACATATCCAGGGAGCAATTTTATCCTAAGCAAGAGATATTACTTACCAAGGAACAGCAATTCAAATCAAAACAGTTTTCTAGACAAGATAAAAAAAATGCAAGGCAGAAGGCAGAGAAATGAAATTTTCAAAGTATACAGAGAAAATCATTTTCAACATAAAAATATATAAATAGCAATCCTACCTTAAAAAATATAAAGTTGAGATGACTACACAAAGCAAAATTTAAAACAGTAAGAGACAAAGTGCCACAAGTGTAATTTTGTTTTTGTTTTAGTACTCAATATATAAAGATGAGATAATTCCTTAACCTGATGCAATCCATAAAAATACTGTCTACTTCTATATCACTGGCTATTAAGATCAAATCATTCTAGTTCTGTGAAAATGTCATAGGTAATTTGATAGGGATTGCATTGAACCTGTAGATTGCTTTGGGTAGTATGGCCATTTTTACAATATTAATTTTTCCAACCCAGGAGAAATGGGATATCTTTCCATTTCCTTACATCTTCTTTAATTTCCTTGATTAATGTTTTATAGTTTTTGACATAAAAGTCCTTTACCCTCTTGGTCAGGTGTATTCCCAGGTATTTGATTTTTTGGGGGTGCAATTTTAAAAGGTATTTCTGTATTCCTTTTCTAATATTTCATTATTAGTATACAGAAATGTGACTGATTTCTGAGTGTTAATCTTATATCCTGCTACTTTGCTGAATTTGTTAATCAGTTCAAGTAGTTTTTGGGTTGAGTCCTTAGGGTTTTCTATATATAGTATCATGTCATCTGCATGTAGTGACAGTTTTACCTCTTCTCTTCCAATTTGGATGCCTTTTATTTCTCTTGTTTGTCTGATTGCTGTGTCTAGGACTTCCAGTACTATGTTGAATAACAGTGGTGAGAGTGGGCATCCTTGTCTTGTTCCGATTTTAGTGGAAAGGCTTTCAGCTTTTCTCCATTGAGTATTATATTTGCTATGGGTGTGACGTAAATGGTATGTTCCCTCTCTACCCACTTTGGTAAGAGTTTTTATCATGAATGGATGTTGGACATTGTCAAATGCTTTCTCTGCATCTATTGAGATGATCATGTGGTTTTCACTTTTATTTTGTTAATGTGGTGTATGACGCTGATTGATTTGCGTATGTTGAACCATCTTTGTGCACCTGGGATGAATCCTACCTGGTCATGGTGTATGATCTTTTTGAAATGTTGTTGGATTCGGTTGGCTAAAATTTTCTTGAGAATTTTTGTATCTATATTCATCAAAGGTTTTGTCCTACAGTTTTCTTTTTTGGTGGTATCTTTGTCTGGTTTTGGAATTAGAGTAAAGGTGGCATCATAGAATGGCTTTGGGAGTATTCCTTCTTCTTCACCCTTTTGAAAAAGTTTAAGGAGGATGGGTATAAGTTCCTCCTTAAACTTTTTCAAACACCATCAAACTTCTGGAAGAGAATATAAGCAAAACATTCTCTGACACCAACCTTACTACTGTTTTCTTAGGTCAGTCTCCCAAAACAGAAATAAAAGCAAAAATAAACCAATGGAACCTAATCAAACTGACAAGCTTCTGCACAGCAAAGGAAACCAAAAAGAAAACAGAAAGACAATGTACAGTTTGGGAGAAAATAGTTTCAAATGATGCAACTGACAAGGGCTTAATCTCTAGAATATACAAGCAACTTACACAATTCGACAGCAAAAAAGCCAACAACCCAGTGGAAAAATGGGCAAAGGACCTGAATAGACATTTCTCCAAGGAAGATAAACAGATGGCCAAAAAGCACATGAAAAAATGCTCAACATCCCTGATAATTAGAGAAATGTAAATCAAAACTACCATGAGATACCACCTCACACAAGTCAGAATGGCCATCATTAGTAAGTCCACAAAATCCTATTAAATTGGATTGTGATGATAATTGTACAGCTATAAATGTAATAAATTCATTGAGTAATAATAAAAATTTTAAAAATAATAAATACTGGAAGGGATGTTGAGAAAAGGGAACCTGCACTGTTGATGGGAATGTGAGTTGCTACAACCACTATGGAGAACAGTATAGAGGTACCTTAGAAAACCATACATAGAACTACCATATGACCCAGGAATCTCACTCTTGGGCATATATCTGAACAAAACTTTCCTTAAAAAAACACATGCACCCTCATGTTCGTTGCAGCTCTATTCACGGTAGCCAAGACATGGAAACAACCCAAATGTCCATCGACAGACTATTGGATTAGGATGATGTGGTCTATATACGCAATGGAATACTACTCAGCCATAAAAAAGAACAAAATAATGCCATTTGCAGCAATATGGATGGTATAGAGACTCTCATACTGAGTGAGGTAAGTCAGAAAGAGAAGGACAAATACCATACGATATCACATATCTGGAATCTAGCATATGGCACAAATGAAACTTTCCACAGCGAAGAAATTCATGGACCTGGAGAATAGATTTATGGTTGCCAAGGGGTAGGGGGAGGGAGTGGGATGGATTAGGAGCTAGCGTTAATAGATACAAACTATTTCTTTTAGAATGGATTAGCAATGTATAGCACTGGGAACTATGTCTAGTCAGTTATGATGGAGCATGATAATGGGAGAAAAAAGAATGTATACATGTATGTGTAACTGGGTCACTGTGCTGTACAGTAGGAAAAAAATTGTATTGGGGAAATAACAATTAAAAAAAAGATTGAATCATGAGACACCAACCATTCTTATCTGTGTAATTGATATTTATGTATACTAGGTTATTTTTATTACCCTATTTTGCCACCTTCTAGTTTTAAGAGAGTAACTTCAGCACCACAGCCCCCATTTCATCATTTCCCCAATCTGTAATTATTTATGAAGGTCACCAATGTGTATTTTATATGTTTCCAAAGACATTATGGCAAGGTCTTTTACTCATTTCCATCTAGATGTGAAACTCTCTTGGCCACTTTCAGTTCTCATGGCGTCAGAATTGTAGCCTTGTCCTCACAGGAACTAAAACGAGACTGCTGACCACTCAAGAACATACTTTGTCCCCTAACCCTGAGACAATACTATATATTCCCTGTATTTCTTTTTTTTTTCTTTTTATGACCATACCTGTGACAATGGCAAGTATTAATAAGGATGTAGAGCAAATAAATTCTAGTATTCTGAAACAATCTCTGTGGAGAAAAATTCGACACTACCTACTAATATTAAATATATGTATAACCAATGCCCCAGCAATCTCATCACTGGAAACTTACTCTAGATAAACTCATGCTTGTTTGTAAAAGAGAACATAAGCTTCAGAAGGATAGGGAATTCATTTTCTTCTTGTATGTTTGATGCTTGATAAATATTACTTTAATGAATGATAAAAGAATGAAGTAAAGTCAGATACCAAATAAATGTCCACCAACAGGACAGTGGATTCATTTTGGTATCATCACACATAAAAAAAGTCCGCACAAAATGAAAAATAAATGAACCAGAACTACATGTTCTACTACGAGTCCCCAGTGCAGAATATTGAGTAAAAAATAAGTTGTGGAAGGATACATATAGCATAAATATAAAATACTAAGTGTAAAAATGATACTGTATATTGTTTAAAGGTAGAAATATAGTACATATAAAGACATTTATTAAGCTGATTTTCTCTGAAGTTTAAGAAGGAAAGTTAGATTGGGAAGAAACATATAATGAACCTCTGAGGATTGTTTTAATGCTTTATATTTTATTCTGGGTGATGAGTGCATGAATATTCATCATATTGTATTAAAAACTTTTTCATAAGTCTAACAATTATTAAAAATAAAAAAATTATATCAATGAAGAATTCTGGGAACAAAGAGGACATTTTATTTTTTAAAAATTGATCCATAATGTTTGTTTGGCAGAAGATGAAATGCAAAAGCAGAAGGTTTTTTTTGCTGTGTTCTCTGCCATGAAAATAACTGGAAATCAACTTCATTAAAGTGGGATATGAGTTTGGGAAATTAACTTATGAAGGGTTTAATCATGAAGGGTCTTGAAGGCCAGGTGAAAGGGTTTAAATTAGTTTCTGAAAACAATGTACATTTGCTAACAAGGAGATGCCATGCTCAAAAAAGCATTTCAGGATAATTCACTAAGCAGCAGCGTTTACAACATACAGGAAAAGCAATATGGAAACCATTAAGATAGTCTAAATGTTATGTTCTGAAAATCTGAACATATCCATACAAAAAAGATTTGTGACTAATCATGAAGGAAATAGAAAAGCGAACAATGAATTTAAGCTGTTGCATCAAATGGAAGGGTTGAAAAAAAGATGGCAGCACTCCCTGGACAGGGCACAGTCTAGCTGAAGGGTTCACACTGGAATTTTTTTTTAATGATGAGTTGGTCCTATAAGTGTTAAATTTTAATTACCTGACTTACAGGGTGCAGAATAGATCTAGGTATCTATCATAATTCAAGAGTGCCACAAAGAACAACTGTACCCGGACCATAATTCCTTTTAGCTGGTGACTAAAAGTGTAAGCTTATTGTGTGAGATGAATCATTCTGTAAGCTTTACATCTGATTTTCCCTAATGTACTATGAAGTGGTGTATCAGCTTGGCAGGGCTGCCTTAACAAGGCACCACAAACTGGGTGGTTTAGACAGAAATGTACCATTTCACAGTTCTGGAGAGCGGAAGTCTAGTCAGAATATCTCAGGTTTGGTTTCTTCTGATGGCTATGAGAGAGAAACTGTTCCATGCCTCTCTCCTGGATTCTGGTGTTTATTGGCAATATTGGGCATCCCTTGGCTTGTAGCTCTCTGCTCCACCTTCCTGTAGCATTCTTCCTTTGTCCATGTCTGTGTCCATATTTCCCCTTTTGTTAAGGGCACCAGTCACATTGGATTGTCGCCCCCTCTCCTCCCATATGACGTCATTTAAGCAGTTACATGTTCAGTGGCCCTACTTCCAAATAGGTTGATATTCTGAAGTATTAGGAGATATGACTTCAACATATAAATATTTGAGGGACATAATTAAAGCCATAACAGGGAATTTTATGTACTTACTCCAAATTCTTACAGGTAATTAAACTGAGGAAGAGAAGGGCTAAGTTTATTGTCAAAGTTTACCCAAGTGAAAAATGGTGGAGGCAAAATTTGTGATCAAGCTGCGTGGCTTCGTACGCTTCTGATAGGATGTTGTTTTACTCAGGGTATATTGGACATGCTAAGAATTACATTTTAGGGAAAAATGATGAATTTGTCCTTAGAAAGTATCAATAATGCATGCAAACAACATGTACTGAAGGATAAGGGTAAGGAAATGGCTAGAAATTCTCTCACCAGAATACTCACTTGCCAGCCAGCTCCCCAAGCCTCCTCAGAATCTCCTTACTTCCTCACAAGTCATTAAAGTCAATGGGATTATTGCAGATGGGGTTGTGAAAAAATAGTACAGATTTTGAAAGAATTAGAGATGCTGGAAGTTGATCTCTGTATAGCTCAGTTTGCTTTATAAAATCTCATCCTTAAATGTCAAAATTAGATCCTGGTAAAGGTCTATCCTAAGGCTCTCCTCCTATTTCAGGCCACTCTTTTTTCTCACATATGATGCTTCCAATTTTTTGTATTCTAGATAGTGCTGCAAAGAGCATCTTTGCTGCTATATCATTGGCTATTCCGTGATATTTTCTTAGAATAAACTCCTAGACACAAAATTTTTCCAAGTATATAGACTTCCAAGGTTTTTGGCATACGTTTTGCAGTTGTCCTCAGTTTTCCTTGACGAAGTCTCAGTATGGCACATGGTCATCTAGTCTCAATCCCCTTTCACAGTCTTCTCTCTCATCAAGGCTAGTTTCCAGCCATGTTTACTTGTTGCTCCCTGAGCCTACCATGTGCTTTTTCTATCCCCTTTTGCTGTGTGATAATATCATAGCCTTCTAAGTCCAATTCACAGTTATTGCTTTGGTCAGAGGGCCTTTCTGATTCTCATAGCAATATATAGCAATATTAATCAATTCTCCCCTTGTGCTCCCTCTGTCGTTGCCTCAGACCATTACAACTGTTACTACATTGTACTAATTAGCTGCCTGGCTAAGTAGCTAGCTCCTTATAAACAAGAATCAAGAAAGAAAAAATAGGAGTTCCCGTCGTGGCGCAGTGGTTAATGAATCGGACTAGGAACCATGAGGTTTTGGGTTCGGTCCCTGCCCTTGCTCAGTGGGTTAACGATCCGGCGTTGCCGTGAGCTGTGGTGTAGGCTGCAGATGCGGCTCAGATCCCGCGTTGCTGTGGCTCTGACGTAGGCTGGTGGCTACAGCTCCGATTCGACCCCTAGCCTGGGAACCTCCATATGCCGTGGGAGCAGCCCAAAGAAATAGCAAAAAGACAAAAAAAAAAAAAAAAAAAAAGAAAGAAAAAATATGTGTGTGTGTGTGTGTGTGTGTATACACCTCAGCAAGAGCTGGTGTTAAGTAACCTATAATCAGATTTTGGCAAATGTTTCTGAAAGAGTAAAAAGAACATATATTCTACTTCCCCAAATTAGATGTATATTCTTTGTCCCAGTTTTTAATCATCCCTTATGGCAATAGCCTTTCTGAAAGTGGCTGACTGTGGTAAATCTCAATTCCAAAATTTCATGAGATAAAATTTTAAAAGTTGAATGGATTTACAGAAAGAACTATGTGGGAATTTTAAATATGGATTTAATTCACATTTTGTTGATGGCTGTATTAATGGTTTCATTATAATTTTAATCATATTTTCTCTTAGAGTAATGTCAAAAAATTAATTGCATGCATCTTGGAGAGAAAATAACAGATTTCAATTTTTTTTTCATGAAAAGCAAGAAAAAATTATAAAAATTACCAAGCATTTCTGAGATCAAAGGACCATAGAATATTAAAAATATTATATGTCAGTCTCATTCTTTAAAAAAAAGATGTATGTTTAAGCACATATTTCACAAGTCTGCTACTGACTTAAAATTGTTCAAAATCCAATGTGAGCGGCTCTTAACCTGCCACTCTTTGTATTCATCACAGGTCAGGGAATTTTTGCCCATTAACTCCAAAAGTAAATTAGCTCTCTTGCTTTCAGTGAACTCTCTTTTTATTTATTTATTTTTTTTTCATTTACACTTTGATTACTAAAATATTTTTCCAGGTCTTTTAGATTCTGTGGTTTAAAATACAATGCTTGTTGCTGAATGTAGCAACATGATGTTCTTTTATCCATACGTGGCATAATGTGTGCATTATTCTTTTTATAAACATGTCATCAGCTCTTCATTTTAATTTAATTTTTGCATTTTAAAATTATGATGCAAATAGTTGTTTTTTTGGGTTTTTTTTATAATTTTTTTTATTTCCCCACTGTACAGCAAGGGGGTCAGGTTATCCTTACATGTATACATTACAATTACATTTTTCCCCCACCCTTTCTTCTGATGCAACATGAACTCTCTTTTTAAACGCTCCTCTATACAGCCTCATAATGCAAACTTTGATAGACCTTTGGTACCCATTGCTTCGAAGTGCATGAACACTTCTATATCCAATATATCACCTTCACTCAGAACTCTACTCCCTACTCCAATCTTTGTTAACATGAGAATAGAATTATTTATTTCTCCCATGATACACATCCGCTCTCTGCCTGGAAATTTTGTTGAGTTTCATAAGCCAAAAATGTCTTTATTTTTGGGAATTTGATGACACAGCAAGCATTTTGGGAAATCATTTTCTGTCATGCAAAACCTTGGGCATAGCCTAAAGAAGTGATCATAAGTTCAAATTCTATAAAGTGGTCAGGCAAGTAATACACATAAGCAATGCAGATATTGTGGGGCAAACTCGAGTGTGAAAACTCCATCTAGGGAGCCCCACAGCTGCTCCATTCCAGAAGATTTTTGTCACACGGGATAATGAGAATGGAGTGCAGAATCCCAAATTTCAGATTGCTATGAAGATTTTTAAATTGTTAAATAATTCAATATTTTTGAAACATCATTTGAGCCAAGGAGAACATGACTTTAGGCAGGATGTGACAAATGGGCATCCAGTTTGCAACCTCTGTGACATAAATTGTGTTCAAAAAATATTCTTCCTTTGGGACTAGAGCCTCTAATTCCTAAACTAACGTGCCTTTGGGATTCAGAAAAGTTCCAAATGAAGCATCCAAGTTAGGAACCCACTATAGCTCCAGATCAGATTATTTATAGCTCTCCATAAATAGGAAGTTCAAATCTTTTAGAAATGTTCAAAGTTGGTTTTAAGTGGAAAAACCTAAGAAAAATAGGCTTTTGCTATGGAATTTTCGAGTAGTAATTAAGAAATATCTTTCCAAAAAATCAGTGAGGCACATTTAGCGTGACCTATGTTTTCAATTCTCCTAGCCCCAGTTTAAATCGTTAATAGATAACTTTCATCTTTCCCAAATTATATGGCTCCATTTTAATTGGAAATAAAAGGAACTTAATAAATGTTGTGTAATATTCTTGAGTTCATACCAGTTTAATCATAAGTGGCATTATTTCTTTTTTTTTTTTTTTTTTTTTTTTTTTTGTCTTTTGTCTTTTGTTGTTGTTGTTGCTATTTCTTGGGCCGCTCCCGCGGCATATGGAGGTTCCCAGGCTAGGGGTCGAATCGGAGCTGTAGCCACCGGCCTACGCCAGAGCCACAGCAACGCGGGATCCCACCGCGTCTGCAACCTACACCACAGCTCACAGCAACGCCGGATCGTTAACCCACTGAGCAAGGGCAGGGACCGAACCCGCAACCTCATGGTTCCTAGTCGGATTCGTTAACCACTGCGCCACGACGGGAACTCCATAAGTGGCATTATTTCTTAATGCTAATAAATATCATCCTACAAAGTCTCTTTCTCTTTCATTAGATTTAATTTTCTTCTGTTATAATAGTGAATAAAACCTTGCTATAGAAAATATGGAAATAAAAAATTAATAAAGTTTAAAAGTGTGTATACATACTTTAACTATAGGAATTTCCTTGTTGATTGTCAGCATACACGTACAACCATGGACATTGTTTTAGGTCAATAGATATGGATACACAGTTGACCCTTGAATAATGAGAGGGTTAAGGACACCAACACCCCAAGCAGTTGAAAATTTGCATGTAACTTGACTCCTCCAAAGCTGAACTACAAATAGATTACTGTTGACCAGAAGCCTTGTTGATAATATAAACAGTCAACGAACACATCTTGTGTAGTTATGCTATATTCTTAAAGTAAGAGAAAAAAAATGCTATGAGAAAGTCACAAGGCACAGATACACATTTACAGTCGTGTATCCATACCGTAACTTTACATTCTCTGCTTTCAAGATGAATCATCTATCAGTACCTACATCACACGATACAAAATACTAGAAATTTTACATATTCCTAACACTAGACATCAAACTGAAAATATAATTTTCTCCAGAAAATTCTCTGAATTTAAATTCCCAACAAGAGTGCACCTGCATTAGGAGGGCCTATTTCCCTGTGCTTGCATTCGTCTTTTAATCGTCTCTGCAACTTGTGAAAAATAGGATCTTAATGTTACTTTATTGCTTACATCTCTGATTTTGTTACAAGACTTCTTGTGGTATCTATTGGTCGTTATTTTTTTCCTTTTCTAAATCTTTTCTTCTTAGACCTGAGTCATCAAATATTAAGTCAAATATTGATTTATAAAAGTTCTTTATATATTTAGATTATTCATCTTGTGCATACCATACATGATGCAGCCATTTTCCTTGGGTTAAAATGTGTATTCTTCTTATGCATACCATATATGATGCAAGTATTTTCCTGAGGTCTGTTTTTAACCATAGTATCCCCTTTGTGCATGTAATTTAAGTTGCTAAGCTTTTAATTACAGATATTATTTGTCTTTGCAGGATTATCAGAAAAGATTTATCCATTCCCCAAAACACAAAAATATTTGGCTGTATTTCTATAATTATTTTTATAATTTTCTTTGTTTTTACACTTACATCCTTTATATCTCTGTAATTAACTGAGATTAACTGTAATTAACTTTTTTGAAGTTGTTAAAGGTATAACTCTATATTTTTGCAAACTTTTAGCCAGTTACCATAATTTTCATTTATTTTTTTCTAAGAATTTTATTTAATTTTAAATTTCATTGTTTCATTAAACCGGAATTGAAACGCTTTTTAAACATTTAACCACTTTTCACATCAACATTATGGATGAATTTATCCACTTCCTACTGTTTTAAAATACTCTACTAAAAAAGTACTCTTCGGCAGTCATCAAACTATATCCAAGTTGTGTGACTGCATGGCTTGATTCTTTACCTGCCGAACTTTTCACGGAAGCATTACAAGGATTCTGAGTTAAGGCGTGTGACGGGCGTAAGCCAGTACTTGTCCTATGGTAAGTATTCAATAAATCCTAGCCGTGGTGACGATGGTGATGAAAGTGATGTGTCTATTTCTTCACTTTCTATTCTCTTCTATTAAACTTCCTCTTCATGTGCATTGCGAAGCATGACAACTGGAGTGCACCGTTGCTATTGCTACCATCCTATATTTGTTTATCTTACCCCCGCTTTTTTTCTTTTTCAAGGAACATCCACACTGTTCTCCACTGTGGTTGCACCAATTTATGTTCCTGCCAACAGTGTAGGAGGGTCCCTTTCCCCCACACCCTCTCCAGCATTTACTGTTTGTAGAGTTTTTGGTGATGGCCCTTCTGACTGGTGTGAGCTCGTACCCCAGAGTAGTTTCGATATGCATTTCTCTAATAATAAGTGATGTGGAGCATGTTTTCCTGTGGTTTTTTTTTTTTTTTTTGGCCATATGTCTGTCTTCTTTGCAGAAATGTCTTAGATCTGACTACATTTTGATTGGGTTGTATTTTTTTTTCTTTTACATGAAGCTCCGTGAAATGTTTGTATGTTTTGGAGATCATTACCTTGTCTGTCCCTTCCTTGGCAAAGATTTTCTTCCATTCTGTGGGTTGTCTTTTGTTGTTTTGTTTAGGGTTTCCTTTTCTGTGGTAAAGATTTTAAATTTAATTAGGTCCCGTTTGTTTATTTTTGTTTTTAGTTTTCATTACTCCATGAGGTGGTTCTAAAAAGATACCTCTGTGATTGTTGTCAAAGTGTGTTCTGCCTATGTTTTCCGATAGGAGCTTTATAGCATCCAATCTTATGTCTAGGTCTTTAAATCATTTTGAGTTTATTTTTGTGTATGGTTTAAAGAATTCTTCTAGGTGGAGTTGTCCACTTTTCCCAGCATCATTTATTGAACAGATTATCTTTCCTCCATTATATATTCTTACCTCCTTTGTCATAGATTAATTGACCACAGATGCAGGGTTTATTTCCTTATCCTTTTATTTGTTCAGAAGAAATTAAGTATCATTATATAAAATTACATAGCTAATGATTCCCTCAGGCATTCCTCACATGTCTTCTAGTGGGCACACTGTGGTAACTTACATTTCTCTAGAAAATGGTCCATTACAGACAAATTCATGAAAATGAATTCAAATTCATTTCAAATTCATGAAAATGCTATTGAACATAGTAATCTCTTATAATTTAAAACTACCTTATGTGATTATATTTCATTCTGATTCCAAATTTTGTGCATCTGTGTTTTACCTCTTTAATAAATTCTTCATTAAATATTCTGAGTATATTTAAATCCTGGATAATTTATTTAAAAATTATGAATAAAATTATTGATTTTAACATTATTATGTATGGTAATTAATTGTTATGGGCAGTTTAGATAGTGCACAGGTAATAGTAGGTAAAATTATCAGCACCTTAGCATGAACCAAGGCTGTGCCTCGAAAATATACTCCTAATCAATGCATTCTTCACTGTCATATACTTGTAGAATGACAGTTTCCCTTAAGAATGTCTTTAGTGAAAGAGTAAAATTATTAATTTTATTAAAACTTGCCCATCCTTTTAATATTCTGTGTGATGAAGTGGGAAGTAAGCATAAAGCACTTTTGCTGACTGCCATGGAAGTCGCAAGGAAAGGAACTCGTACAAACTGTTTACATTAAAAGCTGAAATGAGGTGCCGTTTTTATGAAACAACAGTTTTATTTGAAAGAACAACTGGAAGATAAACGATGCTTATTCACACTTGGGTAATTGGCAGACATTTAAATGAAAATGAATGGAGTAAGCCTGTTACTTCAAGAAAACAGCTAATAGCATTAGTTACTAAAGATTAGGTTTAGGAAAACTTAAAACTTTGCAAAACTGCTATTATTTTAAGAATTAATTGAAACCAGGAGTCTCCATGTGGTGCAGTAGATAGGAATCCAACTTGGAACCATGAGGTTGTGGGTTCCATCCTTGGCCTCGCTCAGTGGGTTAAGGATCTGGTGTTGCTGTGAGCTGTGGTGTAGGTTGCAGATGTGGCTAGGATCTGGCGTTGCTGTGGCTGTGGTGTAGGCCGGCACCTGTAGCTTGGATTAGACCCCTAGCCTGGGAATCTCCATATGCTGTGAGTGCGGCCCTAAAAAGCAATAGCAAAAAAAAAAAAAAAAAAAATTAATCAAAGCCAAATATTTGCTGCTTTTAACATATCTAATTACTTCCATCTCTGCCTTACTTGAATAATCATAAATTTTATCGCTTTATGCTTTACACTCATTTTTATAAAATAGTTTTAAATAAATTATTCAAATCATTGCATAAACCAACGTTGCTTTACAGATAATGAAACAATCCAGACAAAACAGCCAATCACAGACAATGGCTTCCTGGAAATTGTGGCTTAGGTTTCTAAGTCCTATAAATTTTTCTTCATGTTTAAGATGACTACTTCATCATTTGATTTCTCCTTTCTTGACCATTATATCCAGACTATTTGAAATAACTAGCCTCAACCTTTCCAGGTTCCCAACACAAAGACGAAAATATTTGGTACAAACATAATTTCCGTCCACTCCTTGTCATGTGCTAGAGGTCGATGTGAGGAAAAGATAACTAGGAGTTGTTTTTCTTCAAGGGATCTTTTTGGAAGTATTTTTCGAGACATTCAATGAGAGTTCACGTGTGACTAAGTTTCAAAACAATCCAAGATAAATAAATGTAAGATTAAAGGACCAAATCTTATCATCACTATTAATATATTCACTAGTTGAATGTTTCTTTATTTTTATTATTATTTCTGTGAACTTAATTTTTTAAAACACTTGTTTGAGGTTTATTTGGGTATAGCAGAATTAAAATATTTTATACATTTCCAGCTGTACGACACAGGGATTCACAATATTTAAAGGTTATACCTCATTGTAGTTATAATGAAATTTTGGCTGTATTCCCTGTGTTGTACAATACACCCTTGCAGCTTTTTTATTTTATACCTACCTCTTCATCACCCACCTTCTACTTCCCCTCCCCACTTCCTCCTGCCAAAAGTAAACACTGGTTTATTCTCCATATCTGTGTCTATTTCTTTTTCTAATGAAAATTCACTAATTTGTGTTATGTTTCAGATTCCACATGTAAGTGATAAGATACAATATTTGCCTTTCTCTATACGACATTTTATTAAGTGTAATATCCTTCAAGTCCATTCACAATATTGCAAATGGAAAAATTTCATTCTTTTTTATTGCTGAGTAATGTCATATATATATAGATATAGCAAATGGAAAAATTTCATTCTTTTTTTATTGCTGAGTAATATCATATATATATATATTCTTTATCCATTCATCTATTGATGGACATTTAAGTTGCTTCCATGTCTTTCCCATTGTAAATAGTGTTGCCGTGAACATTGGGGTGCATGTATCTTTTCAAATTAGTGTGAAGAACTTCTACTTTGGACGGCACAGTCAGGGAAGTGCCCTTGGAAGAGTGAAGCTAGAGAAGGAAAGTCTTGCAGCCATCTGAGTTGCTCAAATAAGTATATTCATAATATGTATTCTTGGTTGTAGAAAATAAAAATTATGCTCATCTCTTGAAGACCAACAGCACCTCTGTGGGTTTGTGGTACCCAGTGAACCACGACACTAACTGGAAAACAGTGATATGATAAAAACCATTCTCCTTTGTGTGTGTTGTGACCATGCCCAATGTTATATTGATGGGTCTCAAAGCAGCTGATGAGTTAGGTGGTCAGTATATCTGCAAGATGTCTGCTTCCACCTGATTACTAGTGTTCATTTCTCTTCTCATCAATTGCTGTACTCAAGAGTTGTCAGTTGGTGGTTAGCAAGCTATTACCTGATGTCAAACGTCTTATACTTCCAGCAATTAAACCACATATAAATCGTCTTGAACTATGGGAACAAATATCGTATAAACTTGTATAATTTTGTTTCATATTTTTTATAGTTTCAATATAAATACGTGTAAATAAGAAAAGGACTGTGCACTGGCAGATTACAAAACTCCTATTACATGTCAAGTATTCCATAGGCACTTTACCTATCTTATTCCATTTGTTTACCTAATAACTTGCGAAGTATTACCAGCTCCATTTTGCAAATGAGAAACTGGGATAGATATAACTTAAGGGGCTTTTACCACAATTTAGATCTGACAGATGAAAAAGTAAGATGAATCTAAATAAGATTGACTCTAGATCCTATCCTCTTTCTAAGTCACTTTCTTTATAAAACTGGGGTTGCTTCTAGAGAAAATAATCTGCTTATGTTATCTCCATGTTTTAAAAATTTGAATGTCCTCTCTCCTGTCCTTGGGACTAAAGCTAAACTTCTTAACATGTCTTAACATACACATTCAGAACCTAGCCCTTCACCTGTCTCCAGCAGGCTAGCACGCTCCCTTCTTGTGCCTTATTACCAAACATGAAGCCTATGGTTTTCCCTCTAATAGGTCATGTTCTTTCTCATGGCTTGGCCTTTATTATTAATTGGATCATAGGCTGAGTTATAAAAACCAAGAAATCCTAGCAGAGGGTTTTAAAAATAATATTTCTTCTGTTACATTAGTTTGGGATTTCAAACATCTTTTGTTAGTGAAAAACAGAGTCAAACCGCCTTCGTAAGTCTAACTTGTGCTTCAGTCTTCTCGTGAGATGGGAACAATCTATTTGTTCGTGATTGTTAAGGCGGAGTTGTTTAATAGACCACTTCATGATGGTGTGAATGTCCTATGTCTGCACCGTGCAGTAGAGTGACCACACGTGGCTGCTGGACACCCCAAGTATATCAAGTGTGACCAAGGACGTGAATTCTTAATTATACTTAATTTTAATTAATTTAAACATAAAGAGCCCTGTAGCTAGTGGCTCCCACATTGAGATACAGGTCTAGAGAAGTATGAGGTAGACTATTAAAATAAAAGAACAGAGAGGTTATAGCCTAAGTATAAAAAATTACGGTTTGTTTCTTTCCCTCTGCTTCAATTCTAGTCACTGAAAGCTCATGTACTCTCTTTATTGGACATTTTTTTATTCCCAGAAGATATAATAAAGTTATTACTATTTCGAAAAAATAATCATGTAGAAAGGAGACCATATATTTTCTCAAAGTTCTCCTAAGATATGCATATTGAGGGAAAACCTGGTTACGTTGGGATGTAATTTAAATATAGTTTTTTTGTTTTTTGGCTTTTTCCTTTTGGCTTTTTAGGGCTACACCCACAGAATATAGAAGTTCCCAGACTAGGGGTCAAATCAGAGATGCAGCTGCCAGCGTATACCACTGCCACAGTAATGTGGGATCTGAGCCACATCTACAACCTATACCACAGCTCACGGCAACACCAGATCCTTAACCCACTGCATGAGGCCAGGGATAGAACCTGCATCCTCATGGACAGTAGCTGGGTTCATTAACTGCTGAGCCACACAGGAACTCCTTAAATATAGTTCTTGTACTTTATAAAATCATAGATGTGATGATTAGTTTTATGTATCAACCTGAAGAATGGTTTGGGTGAGGCCAACATTTAAATCTGTAAACTCTAATAATCAGATTACCCTCTGTAGTATGAGTGAGCCTCATTTAACCAGTTGAAGGCCTAAGTAGAACAAAAAGAATGGCCTCCCTGGGCAGGAGCAAATTCTCTTGGCGGCAGCTTTTGGAGTTTATCTGTACCATTGTCCTTCCTGAGTCTTCATCTATTGGCCCTCAGACTGGAATTGCACCATCAGCTCTCCTGGGTCTTGAGCTAGCTGGTCTACACTCTAGATTTGAACTTGCCATGCTCCACAAGTGTATAAGCCAACTCCTTATAATCTCTCAATATAAAGATATAGATGATAGATAGATAATATATATATTTACAAATATACCACACATTATATTGGTTCTGTTTCTCTGCAAAACTTTAACTAATATTATGGACTTTTAGCATTTTAAATATCCCACTAGTGTGTCTTCTTCAATATTGTCCTTTCATATTTTTCATCTTTGTGACTACAGGCTTTCACCAGAGAATTCAATAGCAACAATCACAAATTTATGAAAAAAGAAAAAAGTTATTAATTTTAGGAAAAGTTATTCAAGAAGGGAACTAAACCTCACAATATGCTCAACAATGAATAACATTTAACATTCATGTGGCCATGATCATATAAGCATTGATTACTGGTTTAACTAAAAATTATGATTTCCATATTGAGTGGAAGAAAGGGAAGAGCAAGAACACAAGGAAACGAAATCTTTATCTGCCACAAAAGGAAGTAAACATGTTATACGAAGACGCAAAGTAAGAAATAATGTTAGCATATTACCTAGAAATATGTAGGTAAATATCACACGAGACAACTGAATGAATGAGAGATGATTACCGTGGGAGATTAGCAGTAGAGAGTGTGATTTTTAAATTGTATGTCCAAGTTACTTTGATAAATATTTTTACATGAAGGCGAAAATGGAGAAAGGTGTCATCAATGGAGTGAAAAATTCAATAGTCAATGAATTCAGTAAAAAGTCCTGGAATGAAATGTCCTAACATGCCTGATGCAGCGACTATCTAAAAACTTTTTATTATAATTGCTGAATATATATAGAGAGAATACTGTCTAGGCAGATGTGGAGCTTCAGGCCCCAAGATTCTTTGAGCCAAAGCCGCTTTAGAGATCATCTGTACATTTCTCGTTCTTCTTTCCAGTCCATGTCCGTTTCCCTCGCTATCACAAAGAGGCATAAGCTTGATGATGTTACAGCACAGCAAAGGGAGGTGCCACAGCTGCTGCATCTCTGAATAGCCTAAAATCAGTCACGTGGGAGTAGCCAAAGGAGGGAATCTTAAATGTCATGTGATCTGATTAATAAACTATTAACAAAGTTAATGAATTAATGACATTATTGAATTTCAAAGTTACTGATTTACTTACTGGCTACACTTTAAGCTATTTTATTATCAACAAATTTAAATTAGCTTTATTTAAAAATCTAGATTTTCGTTGAACTTAGATTTTTTAGATCTTTAAAAATGTAGCCCGCTTTGACAAATTAAGATGAACACTCATAACAGTTAGCATAGCAGTCTTTATTTTACTCTAGACTGGAAAATGTTCAGAATTGGACTCTCAAGTGCATGATAAGGCATTTCTTTATCTTAAGTGATCTCTGAACAGATAGTACTTTTGGCCATTCATATGGAACCGGAGAACTGGAATAGCCTTTCATTCTTAGAAACATTTTGTGTGTGTGCAGTGTGATATGAGGGGTATCTGTATTTGTGGTTGCAGTCAGATACATTAGTTCTCTAATGACATTAGAGGTGTATTTAGCAAATGTTTTTGTAGGATTTTAAGCTTGTTTCTCTTGCCTATCCACAGGGAACTCCTACCTCCTGCACTGCACAACTCCAGGAGAACCCAAAGCAGGCCCTCAATTGTGAAATGTGACTAGGGGTCTGCCCACATCCTCAAACACCATAGGCAGAAATGAGGCATTGGGTGGAGATTGATCAAGGACACTATATATTCCAGACCTGAGAATCAGTGACAATTAAAAAGAATGGCATTAGTAGCTATGAGATATAAGAAGATAGAGAGCAAATTTTCTAAGCAGGGTGGGATATGTTGCTGTGGAAGATGCAAATCAATCTGGAAGATTAGATGACTGAAATATGATTTTCAACAATTTCTGTATATAGAGAATATTGAAATTTCCAAAGAAGTCTCTGATTCATCATCTCATTCCAAGACATCAGTGATGTTTTTTGAGGTGAGATATTGTCACTGAGCCAAATAGCTTGGAAGGGATAAAAATTGAAAACAGCTGGTTGGGTTCTCTGTGCCAGGAGTGAAGAGATGTCTGACAAATTGCTTACCTATAAACCTGGAAGACAAATATCATAGGTATTTGACACAAAAGAATTGGAATTAAAGGAATTTATGGAAAGTAGGAGAAGAGGAAGATTTTTTGTCTTTTGTAGTTACAGTGGATATGAATGACAGAAACGTAGATTCCACATGGATTTAGCTGAAATGTCTCAAAGGATATTTGACCTTATACATAAGATTGATTTGGAATCATGTATTCTGTACTGTTGATAAAAGTAAACGACTAAATAAAACTAAAATTAATTATGTAGTTTAAAAACTACAGGTATAGTATAAATTATATAATGTGGCTATAGAAGTAAAATTGTGTAATTTTCCTTTTAAGTTTATATCTTCACCAAAGGCTCTGGTCCTCCCTCTCCTGAATTTTATCTTCTTGGAGACAAACAGCCTGCAGGACTCCCTGTAGCCATCAAAGTAATTCTTTTCCTGGTACCTCTGTCTCAGCTCCTTAAAGATCTCCTGGGATCCCATGCAGTATTTTAGGGATTACTTTTCCCTCAGGTGTGAGCTTAAGAGGAATTTCATACAGAATGCTAAAATGTTGGTTTCTTCACAAGGAGGAATTTTTAAAAGTCATAAATAGCATCACGTAGGTTTGCCTTCAAAAAATTATGCACAAATATTAAGTAGAAGAACACAGGATTTGAAACCTACCTTTAAATTAATTGTTGAATTCCTACAGCTTTATATGTGTCATTTGGATTTTGTGGCTGTTGTTTGAATTGAGTAGAAGTGAGTCACTTGGCTGTAGCAGTCTGAAACTCAGATTGCTGAGAGGTAATCACTGACTATTTTTAGAATCCTTGTTTTGTGATTTATCTTCTTGCTTGAGGTGTATTTGAAATACATTATTTTACACAGAGGAGTCACTCTGTTGACATAAGACAAAGTAAATGTATTTCTGCTACTCCAGCAGTTTTGAAGAATGCACTTGAATTTTTATAAAATGACAGTAAATTAATCACAAAAATCCATGTCTTCATGAAGTCATTACTATATTGCTTTCTAGTTATGATGAAATATTTTACCTGGGAAAAGGCATACGGATTTAGTAAAATGCTGCATTATGTGCTATAGTAAATGCTACTATACTATACTGTGTATAAAATGTTATACAGAGTTCTATTGGATGTCAATATGGAGAATAAATCTTGGCTGAATAAGAATAATTAGTACCACTACTTGAGCATTTACAGTGTGCTTAGAAATGCAACATGTTTCCTAGACATAGTTTTATTAGCACCATTTTTGGATCTTTTGGTTGAATGCTTGCATTTTCCGTCAGCATACCTGCAGTAAGTAGGTGGCACACTCAAGAGGGTAACTGAGATTCGATGAAAGATAAATTACAAGGAAGTAGGAAGGCTCGAAGGAACCAAAGGAAGAGGACAAAAGCTTACAGTTAAAACAGAAGCCTTGTCCTCTGAGGGACAAGGACAGTTAGCAGTTTTCAGACTTGGGGATCATGCAACTTTTGGAAAGGTGTTATGGGGCAGCTGTGGCCTTAAATAGACAAACACAGCCACTACTGGAGTGCTTCAAGAGGAATAAATATCCTTCCTAAATTTCCTTTCTCCTCTGAGTCTCTGAAAGTGTTTCCCACTGGCAAACTTCTACAAGTATAAAGTTAGAGCGCAAGGAAGTTCAGGCTGGCAATTTGTGGAAGCCAGCTTCCCCCAGCACAGAAACACTCAGGAAGAGAACCTGGAGCAGGTCTAGTACAGCCAAGGGGGACTCTGCAGCACTGTGCCAGGGGTTCTCTGTTAGGCTATTTGGTATCATCAGTACACACTGAGAAAAATGTCTTCAGGCAGGGAAATAACATTATAATGGGACCGCACATAAAATAAACAAAGTAGCTAAAATATACAGTTATGGCTCTGGAGAAAAAAATAAGGCAGTGAAAAATAGAGTAGACAATAGCAGTACAAAAGTTGGGATAAAGGTTTTGGATTTTAAATAAAGTGGTCAGGGAAGGTCTCACTGAGAAGTGATATTTGAGCAAAGACCTTAAAGAAGAAGCTCTAGGGACATTTAAGAGAAGACGTTTCCAGAAGAGGGAGTAGCAAGTATAAGTCTCTAGGTGAGAAAAGATATAGACATACTCCATTTTCCTGCACGTCAGATATTGCATTTTTACAAGTTGAAATTTTATGGCAATCTCGCATTGAGCAAATCTATTGGCATCATTTTTCTAACATTTGCTCACTTTGTGTCTTTGTGTCATGTTTTAGTAATTCTTGTAATATTTCAAAATTTTTCATTAATATTATATTTGTTATGGTGATCTGTGATCATTGATCTTTGATATTACTATTGTAACTGTTTGGGAGAAACATAAACCATACCTATAAAAGATGGCCAACTTAATTGATAAATGCTGTGTGTGTTCTAACTGCTCCATCGATCAACTAGCAGTTCTTTCACTTCTCTCTCTCCTGAGTCTCCCTATTCCCTGAGACAGAACAACTTTGAAACTAGGCCAATTAATAACCCTACAGTGGCTCCTAAATGTTTAAGTGAAAGGAAGAATCACATTCTCTCACTTTAAATCAAAAGCTAGAAACGATCAAGCTTATTGAGGAAGGCGTGTCAAAAGCTAAGACAGGCTGAAAGCTAGGCCTCTTGCACTGAACAATTAGGCAGGTTGCGGATGCAAAGGAAAAGTTCTTGAAGGAAATTAAAAGTTCTACTCCAGTGAACACACAAATGAGAAACTGAAACAGCCATATTGCTGATACTGAGAAAGTTGTAGTGGTCTGCATAGAAGATCAAACCAGATGCTCCCATTGTGGTTCAGTGGTAATGAACCTGACTAGTATCCAAGTGGATGTAGGTTCAATGCCTGGCCTAGCTCAGCGGGTTAAGGATCCAGTGTTGCTGTGAGCTATGATGTAGGTCACAGATACAGCTCAGATCCCAAGTTGCTGTGGCTGGGGTATAGGCCAGCAGCTGCAACTCCATTGCAATTCCTTGCTTGGGAACCTCCATATGCTGCAGTTATGGCCCTAAAAGGCAAAACAAACAAACAAAAAAAAAAAAAAACAAAGAAAGAAAGAAAGGTACAACCAACCACACACAACGTTTCCTTAAGCCAAAGCCCAATTAGAGCAATGCCCAAATTCTCTTCAATTCTTTGAAGGCTAAGAGAGATAAAGAAGTTTTGGAAGAAACATTTGAAGCTGGCAGAGGTGGATTCATGAGTTTTAAGGAAAGAAGCCATCTCCAGTGTATCAAAGTGCAAAAGGTGAAGCAGTAAATACTGATGTAGAAGCTACACTAAACAGATTTTCAGTGTAGATTAAACAGCCTCATGTTGAAAGAAGATGCCATCTAGCACTTTCGTAGCTAGAGAGGAGAAATTTAAAGCTTCAAGGGACAGGCTAAATGACTCTCTGCTTAGGAGCTAATGTGGCTGATGACTTTATGTTGAATCCTGTGCTCATTTACTATTCCCAAATAAGGCCCTAAAAATTATGCTGTATCTACAGTGCCTATGCTCTCTAAATGGAACGATGAATCCTGTGTGACAGCATATGTTTGCAACATGGTTTACTAAATAATTTCAGCCCACTGTTGAAACCTATTTCTCAGAGAAAGATTCTTTTTAAAATATTATTGTTTACTGACAATGTGCCTGGTCACCCCAGAGCTCGGATGTAGATGTACTGTGAGATTAATGTTGCTTTCATGCCGTTAACACAGCACCCATTCTGTAGCCCATGGATCAGGGAGTAACTTCAACTTTCAAGTCTTATTTAAAAAATACATTTCCTAAGGCTATAGCTGCCATAGATGTTGATTCTTCTGATGGATTTGGGCGAAGTAAATTGAAAACCTCTGGAAAGGATTCACTATTCTAGATACTATTAAAAGCTTTAGTGATTCATGGGAAAAGGAAAAACGTCAATGATATCAGGTTTGGAAAAAGTTTATACTGAGGCTTATGAATGATTTTGAAGGGTTCAAGACTTCACTGGAGGAAGTCACTGCAGATATGCAGAATATAGCAAGAAAACTAGAATTAGAATGGAACCTGAAGATGTAACTGAATTGCTGCAGTTTCTTTTTTTTTTAATTTTTTTTTAATTTTCCCACTGTACAGCAAGGGGGTCAGGTTATCCTTACATGTATACATTACAATTACATTTTTCCCCCCACCCTTTCTTCTGTTGCAACATGAGTATCTAGACAAAGTTCTCAATGCTATTCAGTAGCATCTCCTTGTAAATCTATTATAAGTTGTGTCTGATAAGCCCAAGCTCCCGATCCCTCCCACTCCCTCCCCCTCCCATCAGGCAGCCACAAATCTCTTCTCCAAGTCCATGATTTTCTTTTCTGGATATTAGATTCCAGTTATAAGTGATATCATATGGTATTTGTCCTTGTCTTTCTGGCTCATTTCACTCAGGATGAGATTCTCTAGTTCCATCCATGTTGCTGCAAATGGCATTATGTAATTCTTTTTTATGACTGAGTAGTATTCCATTGTGTATATATACCACATCTTCCGAATCCAATCATCTGTCGATGGACATTTGGGTTGTTTCCCAGTTTCTTAATAAAAGTTGAACTGGAGTTCTCATTGCGGTGCAGCAGAAATGAATCCAACTAGTATCCATGAGGACGCAGGTTCAATCCCTGGCCTCACTCAGTGAGTCAGGTATCTGGCATTGCTCTGAGCTGTAGTGTAGGTTGCAAACATGGCTTGGATCCCACGTGGCTGTAGCTGTGGGATTGATAAAGAATTGCTTCTTAGGGATGAGCAGAGAATTGCTTTCTTGAGATGGAAATTTCTCATGGCAAAGATGCTGTGCAGATTGTTGAAATAACAACAAAGGGTTTAGAATCTGATGTAAACTTAGTTAATACAGCAGAAGCAGGGTTTTAGAAATTGACTCCAATTTTGAAACAAGTTCTACTGTGGGTAAAATGCTATCAAACAGCATTGTATGCTACGGAGAAATCATTCATGAAAAGAAAAGTCTCTTGATGCAGAAAACTTCGTTGTTGCCTTGAGAAATTGCCACAGCCACCCCCAACTTCAGCAGTCACCAACCCGATCACTCAGCAGTCATCAACTTGGAGGCAAGGCCTCTACCAGCCAAAAGATTATGACTCATTGAAGTCTATGGTGATGGTTAGCGTTTTTCATCAATAGAGTTTTCTTGAGTAAACTATGTACATTTTTTTGCTTAGACATGATATTATTGCAACTATAATATAGTGTAGACATGACTTTCATATGCATTGGGAAACAAAAAACCCATGTGACTCACTTTATTTCAATATTCAATTCGCTGCAGTCGTTTGGATCAAAACTTGCAATATCTCTAAGGTATGGCTATATTTAATGTGTTGGTGAAATGGTGAAGGAGCGAAATAAAACTAGTGTGGTTGCTGAGAAACAGCAAGAGCTAGCATGGAGTGGATAAGGCTGGCAAGATAGGGCTCTGGAAAAGTCTTATAAGAGAATTCTGTTTTATTTTAAAATCAACGGGAATCCATTAAAAAGTCAAAAGAGGAGGTCAACATGCTTGTTAGATTTACATTCCAGAAAGGTCCCTCTGGCCATAGTGAGAAGTGACAGAATGTGTTGGTGTAAGAGGTGAGAAAAGGAAGGAAGAAAGGTGTAGATGGTGCAGGCTGGGGCCGTCACGCAGATGTCAAAGCAGGCTGGTTTGGATGAAGGTCGAGGCGGTACAGATGGAGAGAAGCAAAAAGGTTCAAAAGATACTGAAGACATGAAAGTCACAGATTGTGGGAAGGCCCTGGAAATGCAAGGTGATGAGGGAAAGAGAAGTGAGCAGGGTGCTGCATTTCACAGCATAGAGTTCAATGGCAAAGGATTGTGGTTGGTTTAATTCAGCTTCAGATATGTTGAGGTGTTTTTCACATACCCAGGGGAAGATGCCAGGTAAACTGTTGGTATTTGCTTTGGAGCTTAGAGAACAGGCCTGACTCATCTAGCCATCTTTTTTCATGATTAAACAAACAAATGAACAACAAAAAAACACAGCATGGATGTAATTGTGTGAGAGAGTTTTGATGAGCTTTGCTCAGAATAGCTTCAAACTTAGTAGCAGATAGAGGAATGAGCTCGAAAAGAAAACACAGGCACATATATGTATGTATATTTAATATAATGTGTGACACTAAAATGAACTATAATTTAAATTCTAATGGTTAACTTAAGCATAAGTAGCTATGAAACTACTTATGTTTAGTTTCTCATTGAGATGTAGGCTGAACTTCAATATTTTCAGAAAATGGTTTCTTTTCCCCACTTATACAATTTTTCATCATAATCCTTTGATTTTTTCTTTCTTGTTATCTTCTTCAAACATTTTCAGATATTCTTTCTGTACCTAAATAGTCATTCTTTTATTTTATAAAAGTGTATTTATTCCAAATGTCTTCAATTCCACCATTTTGGTCATATCTAAGAGAAGATAACCTTAGATTTATCCTTTCTTTGTTCAAAAATACCACTTATTTTTCTTTGTTTATATTTTCCAAGGGATTTTATAGAATTATTCTGCCTTAAATATGCTGCCAACATATCCCCCTGTGTACTTTCACCCAGCTTAAAAAAATAAGACAGCTCGAGAAGCAACAGGTATAGTTTTAAGCCAAAAGAGACGAGAGCCTTTGGGAACATAAATTGCACATCAATCAGAAAAGAGAAGAGAACAATTTTTTGGTAGATTTTCTTCACTGAATTGCCTGAAAAAAAATTTTTTTGTCATGCAGGGGCTGTTTATGCTTTGATTTACAATTATGGTTATGCCAACCCTCCCACTAAGGAGCCTTGGTTTATAGAGTTCCTTTCTACTTAATAAGCAGGTTTATTACTTTTATCAGCAGTTGGGCTGCTGCTCGCCCCTCTTTATCTATGACAGCAAATTGGCTGCTTATTCATCCTGGGATAAAAAGTCCTCATACCTTTTGCCTGTTATATGGAAGCCTTAGTTTTATGGGAGCATAACTCTTTGAAGCAAAGCAAAATGTACAATTAACCAAATTCTCTGAAGATTAAACATAAGATTAACCTTGAAATGGTAATAGACCCCTAAATGCCTTGAAAATATCGAATACAAAATACATTGTTTTATGAAATTTTCATTTCAATCTAATAATTAGAATTTTGATGTGGCTAAGATGGACTTTCCTTAATGTTCCCTCTTTTTAAACTTCAGCCAAGTAAATTATTCCTCTGACCTTTGAAAATGTAAATCTTCTAACACCCAGGAATATCTTTCTCAAGGACCTGGGATTCATTTATTTTTGAAATGTAATCATCAAGAAAGAAATCACCCCTGTCTCCCATTTTCTGTAGGAGGGTAAGAACCTAACTTCTACGAGCACCAGCTGGCAGACAAGGATGGCTTGATCACACTGATTGAACCTCCCTATCCACACCCCCACCCTCCATGTCCATCAGTACTTTCCCGCTGCTCACTTCAGTGGAGTTGAGTTCAATATTTCTGTCCTGTTGTGGTAGTCTTGAACAAAGTCTTCATTGCCTGTTTAACTCTTTTAGTGAAAACTGTGTGAGTATGTCGGTCAAATGAACAGAGATTCAATCCTGACTTGTAAAATAGCTTTTGTTCACTTAGGTGTACAGTGCATATTAAAAAATTGAATGAGACTGTGATGCTCAAAATCTGTTGACCAAATTTGTCTTTCTCTTGCCAATTCAGTATAGTTTTGAAATCAAGAGAAATAACATGATCTTGGTCTATGGAGCTTTTCCAAATATAGTTTTAAACCCATGTGTTTTATTTAAATTATTGTGTTTTAAATGCTTGCCACATCCATGACAGTTTTTAAAATTACTAGATGCCATTTTGTATGGATGTCATCATTATAGAATTACATAAATTATCATTTGAATTAAAGAGCAATAGTAATTTTAAATTCAGGTTGTGTGTCTTTCAGGTGACCATAACTATTAAAAACTGAAGTAGGACTTTCCATCATGGTGCAGTGGAAAAAAATCTGACTAGAAACCATGAGGTTCTGGGTTCGATCCCTGGCCTAGGTCAGTGGGTTAAGGATCTGGCATTGCTGTGGCTGTGGTGTAGGCCAGTAGCAACAGCTCCAATTAGACCCCTAGCCTGGGAACCTCCACATGCCGCGGGTGTGGCCCTGAAAAGACAAAAAAAAAAAAGAGAGAGAGAGACAAAAACTGAAGTAAAAATGTTATATAAAAACTTGGCAAATAGAAGAAGTAAAATTGTTGGGAAAAAGACATTTTAGTATACTCTAAGATAAAAATATAGTGATCAAATATTATTAAAAGGCAACATGTCAGTAATTCCACTTAAAACAATGAATGATTTTTTTCAGCTTTATTGATACATAATCGACAAAATTGTAAGGTATTGAAAGTGTACATCATGTAGGTTAGATATACATATACATGTGAGATAATTCCTTTCACCTAATTGACATATGTATCATCTAACATATTTGTCTTTTATTTTTGGTGAGAACATTTAAATTCTGTTATCTTAGAAATTTAAATTATACAGAACTGTGTTATCAGTTATAATCTCCATGTTATTCAGTAAAACTCAAAAGACCTTGTTCGTCTTTTAGCTTAATATTCGTGCCTTTTACCAAACTCTCCCTATTTCTCCAAGCTTTTAGTCCCTGACAGCAGCTTTTCTACCTTCTGTTTCTGAGTTTGATTTTTTATTTCAACTCCACATGTAAGTGGTACCATACAGTATTTGTCTTTCTCTGTCTGATTTATTTCACTCAGCAAAATACCCTTAAGTTCCATCCATTTGTCTCATTATTTACAAGAGACAAGATGTGGAAGCAGTGGGCAACTTATGATATTACTAAACCACAAGTTTGACAGATATCATTCATACTATGCAACCTCTGAAAAACCTTATAAAACTTCACCTTACTTTCCCCAAGCCCATTTCAAATCAGAAGGAGATGTTTAGTGGAATAAACACGTAGATTGATACTGCTCTCCATTCTGCTTTTCCTTGCTTCCCCACCCATCAGCCATTCTCTTTCCTCCTCCACCCTGCTCTGTGCTCCTGCAGCCTGCCCTGTCTGGACGGTCGCCTCTGCTTACAGTTGGACTACCAGAATGAAGGCCACAGAGGGGATGAGAAGATGAGGCTTTTCTGGCACATACCTTGTCTCCACAGCTCTAGCTCCTCCAGTGGCCCATTCCCAGGGCTCCAGCTCTCATAGATTCCAGTAACGGACTTTCGTTCACTGCCCTTGCTTCTGCAGGCCCAGGGTAATTCTGGCTGCCATAAATCCCTCAGGCTTCACTATCCCTTGATTTCCTTCACTCTGAACTCATCTCTGTGAGTAATTCAGCCAATAAATTTTGTCAGGTAACTTGTTTGAGGGTGCCACCAGTTTCCTGCTGGATATAGTATGTATCATATTGATGCTATATTTGAAGTGAGTTCAAGTTCCTGTCTAGGACAATGGAGGAAATGAACATCACATTTAAAAATATGAGCTGTTTTAAACCTATCTCCTCAAAGGCAGTAAAATATAAATTCACAGGTATCTTTATCATCTCTTTGTAAATTTGCATTAATAAAATTTCTAAACATACACAATAGTAAAGTAAGCTCTTTTAACTCCCACCACCCAGTTTTAAAAATCCTGTGTATTTTGCTATACTAGTTTCAATCTATCTTGAAGATTGGTAAGTGTTAAGAGTGGGATAGGGCTAAAGTATTTTAAAACTATTCCCAGACAGCATATCATTTCACCCTACTTCAGTATACATCAAAGCAAAGAAAGTAATTTTCTTACAACTTCTTAATTTTATTATTTCTGTGAATAATTTTTTTCTCTTTTTGTCTTTTGGGGCCACACCCGTGTCATATAGAGGTTCCCAGGCTAGGGGTCCATTTGGAGCTGCAGCCGCCGGCCTATGCCAGAGCCACAGCAACGCCAGATCTGAGCCGTGTCCGTGACCTACACCACAGCTCATGGCAACGCCGGATCCTTAACCCACTGAGCGAGGCCAGGGATCGAACCCGCGTCCTCATGGATGCTAGTCGGGTTGGTTAACCATTGAGCCACGACGGAACTCCCACTGTGAATAATTAACAAAATTAGCAATTTCTTATTATCATCTAAAGTGTCTCAAAAATATCTTTTACATTTGCTTTTTTAAAATTAGGGCCCAGTCTGAATGGTCCATTCGTTGTATTTGGAATTATATTTCCTAAATCATTCTCTTTCTGTCTCTCTATTTGTTTACTACAGACAAGTTTCCCTTCCTCCCACTCTATTTTTTCTTGTCGTTGCTTTGAGGAAATGAGATCGGTTATCTTACAGGGGATCCATAGTCTGGAGTGATACTGACTGAAATAAAGTTTCAAATCATTGCAGCCTGATTCCTTTTCACATAATTCTCCATCAAGTTTCACCTAATGGTTTTAGGATTCACTATTGGCCATTGCTAAAATCAGTTCATTAGTGATAGCAAAAATGGTTTTTCAAATCATGTCATTTTCTTACATTTATAACCTGGAATCCTCCTCTATAAAATACAGTTTTTCCACCTTCTAGGGTCTTTTTGTTACATTGAATTACAGTTCGTGTTTGAAAGGTAGAATAATTGTCATGCTGCCTATGTTTTTTGGTGTGGAGTGAATTTGTTTCTCTCTCCTTTCTTTTAAATGCCGTGATAAACTCCTGACATTTAATACTCACTGAGTTTTAAACAAAGTCCATCTTTGTTGTTGTTGTTGTTTTGAGATTCACCCTGTCCCATCTTGGGTCAATGATGCTTCCTGTAAATTTTGACATCACCTCATTTGTTTTGCATAACTTACTTTCTGCCTGACTCCTCTTGTGTGTTTCCTGAGCCAGATTGAAATCAGTCATGTCTTCCAAGAGGCTTCCTTTTTTTTTAGTGGGAAAAGATGTTAGAGACAAATATGTGAGAGCGAGAAGAGCTCAAAACTAGTGTGTGTCATTGCCTCTGGGCCTTTCAGTTGACAGAGCAGGGGAACATGCCTAAAGCGTTACAAAGGAAAACCTAAAGTGCTCACACTGACCATGAATTGTACAACTACGGGTTTTTGTTTTTGTGGCTGTATTTTTATGACCACACCTATGGCATATGGAAGTTCCCAGACAGGGGGTCGAATCAGAGCTACAGCTACTGGCCTACACCACAGCCACAGCAACGTGGGATCCGAGCTGTGTCTGCAGCCTACACCACAGCTCATGGCAACGCCGGATCCTTAAGCCACTGAGCAAGGGCAGGGATCAAACCTGCGTGGATACCAGTCTGGTTTGCTACCGCTGAGCTACAACGGGAACTCCAACTCCAGGGTCTTTACTTAGTTGCTTTCTTTGATTTAATACCTACAACATTTTACTTTATGTTAGAAAGCTCAGTTTGCATAAGATAGTATTTAACTACTCCCTCCTGCAATATACATATAATGCCTATAATTTTAAAGTGGATTCACAGAGTTCCCTTCATGGCCCAGCAGAAACGAATCCAACTAGGAACCATGAGGTTGCAGGTTTGACCCCTGGCCTCAGTCAGAGGGTTAAGGATTCAGTGTTGTCTTGAGCTTGTACGTCACAGATACGGCTCAGATCTGGCATTCCTGTGACTGTGGTATAGGCCAGCAGCTGTAGCTCTGATTCAACCCCTAGCCTGGTTACCTCCATATGCTGCAGGTGCAGCCCTAAAAAGCAAAATAATAATAATAATAATAAATAAATACATACATACATACATACATAAAATAAAGTTGATTCAATATATACCCTTCAGGAGAGAAAGGAGTTCTTAAGAGAAAAAACAAAACATTGGTTCTGTTTTGGATAATAATTTATCTATAGAAGCTTCACTTGCAGCTGCAGGGGAATAACTGGTTTTGGACCCACCCTTTACCATAAATAATCATAAAACTAGACAGAATATATGAATCATGGTTTCCCTGAACTTAAGGTCACAGATTGTAGTGAAGGCTGTTGAAGTAGCTGCTAATTTCGAGGCCAATGTTGATGACCCAGAGCCTATGTAGGGATTCTTTATAAGTCTTTGATCAGTGGGTGGGCTCCAAACCCAAGGGCAAGCCTAGTCCTGCATGGCTGAATGGTAGTCATACCATGATATTCCAGCTTGACAAGAGTGAAGAGAATTCCCTTGCAAGACCACAACTCAGGTGAAATCCCTAAAAGCTGAAGTCTTAAGAATAGGAACCATGCAGAGAGTAAGACTATACCTTAGGAGTAAAAATATAACGAAGTAAACTGCCAAAACAAACAAAAAAAAGCTCATGGGATCAGAGGGATCCACGTAACTGCCTACCAGAACAAAGCTCAACACTCTTTTTAAAAACAATTTTATTAGGAGTTCCTATCATGGCTTAGCAGTTAACAAACCCGACTATTATCCAATGAGGACATGGATACAATCCCTGGCCTTTCTCAGTGAGTTAAAGGTCTGGCATTGACATGAGCTCTGGTGTAGGTCGCAGACATGGGTCAGATGTTGCATTGCTGTGGCTGTGGTGTAGGCTGGCAGCTGTATCTCCAATTTGACCCCTAGCCTGGGAACTTCCATATGCTATGGGTGCAGCCCTAAAAAGACAAAAAAAAATTATTAAAGTGTAGTGCATTTACAATGCTGTATCAATTTCTGCTGTACAGCAAAGTGACTCAGACATACATATATATATATGTGTGTGTGTGTGTGTGTGTATATATATGTGTGTGTGTGTATATATATATGTATGTATATATATACATACTTTCTTTTCTCATATTATCTTCCATCATGTTCTGTCACAAGAGATTGGATATAGTTCCCTACAGCTCACTACCGCTAAGAAAAAAAATCATCATAATCCAAACTCTCTATGCACCCATAGCGTTAATCAAATTAATTTATCTAAATACTTCTAATTATTATAACTTGTGTTTTAAAAACAACAGACGTCTCATATATCCCCATATATCACATAGTACTTTTTCAGAAAACTTTGCTTTTGTTCAACCTAAACATTTTTAATATTTTCAAAGACCTGATTTGTCTTGGTTATCTGTTTCCATCATTGAAAAGGATGAGGGGAGTGCATTACAAATATTACTTTCCTTCTTGTGCTGTTTGTTTTGACTTCCAATAAAATTATTTTGCTTTCTACCAAATTTATGTATAATAGAATATCTCTTTATGGTGAACATATTTCTGAGATTTGTTAATAATAATTAGAGAAAACAGAATAGCGGTCTTTTATTCAATTTATAAAGATTTCTCAAGTGTTACAGAATCTCCCATATATGGATAGCATTAAATATTTATCTGCTAATGCTGCAGAAGAATGGGCAGAGAAGTTTCATACGCTATGTAATTAAGAGGAAAAGAAAAATATCAATCATTCACATCTGTAATTTCTGTTAAAATTAAGCTGTTGATTTATAAATGACCATATATACTAATCGATTTTCCCATTAGGAAGATGAGAAAGAATTGCAGATATTCAGCACTGTATGAACAGTTACTTTTTGAAAATACACTTTTTAAAATGCAAGATATTTTACTTGAAATTCAAGACTTTATGAAAACAGTGCTGGATTTTTGACATTAAACATGTGGTATGTTGTCAACTTAAACAAAATTATAAGTAGTTATTGGGCATCAGAGTTATACAACAAACTGGAGAAATAAACAAATTAAGACAGATTTTGAATTATAAAAGATACATATTCACTTCTAAGTACCATCTCTTAGGAATTGTCAGTTAAGTACCAAAAGAATGCCAAAGTGATCTCAAGTCCTTAAAAACTGAAGAAAAAAAAAATCCTAACAATTGTTTCAAACCATTATCATAAAGTTTACACCCTAGGAAAGACTTTAAAATATATTCATATTAATTTTTCATTAAAATGAATTTGAATGGGGTTTTGAATGCATGATTGGGGTTTTGAGTTATTTAGATAATGACAAGTTATGGAAAGAACAGAGAATCTAAAGAACAGGCAGATCTTTCTTTGTTTTGTTGTTGCTGTTGTTCGGTCTTTTTAGGGCTGCACCTGTGGCATAAGGAAGTTCCCAGGCTAGGGGTCGAATCAGAGCTGTAGTCACTGGCCTGCACCACAGCTACAGCAACTCGGGATCCAAGCCACGTCTGCAACCTATACCACAGCTCAGGGCAACAGTGGATCCTTTAACCCACTGAGCGAGGCCAGGGATGGAACCTGCATCCTCATGGATACTATTCAGGTTTGTTACCACTGAGCCACAGTGGGAACTCCCAGATCTTTGTTCTAAGTCCTGACTTTGTCATTTCAGTGTTTCTTTTTGGGCAAAGAGCTTAATCTCTTTGTTTCCTGGTTTTCTTATCAATAAAATCGTGACACTAATGCATAAATATTTCAGGAGTTTTATGAAAATAAAACATGACAACAAAGTTTCCTAAGAGTGCATGGAATGTAATACATATTCTTTAAATGCTGGTATCCTTGTTCTTTTTCCATTTCTCTCTCATGAAAACAAAGTTCAAAGGTCAATTTTTTTCAGAATTTTCAGGGAATAGGAATTTGAGAGATCTATTCGTAGGTTATCAGAACAGTTTCATTCTTTCACCATGATATTCCTCCATCTCCTACACCATACTCAGATTCTCTAACGCAGCTCCATCACAAGACATAAAATACTTTCAAAATTTATCTATCACTTATGACTGCATTCCAGCTGCTTTTTTATATTCTAAGGTTTTTCTTCCACTGTATCTCTTTCTATCCTTCTCCTATATTTCTCTTCTCTCATGAATTATCATTCTTAACGTAATCATTCTGTGTTGTCTTCTTTCTTAAAAAAACAAAAACAAATTTCCCTTGCCCCACATTCTCATTCTGCACTTTTAAAGAAAAGTTAAAAAATGCTAAGCTCAATCCATATTAAAACATACATTTTTAAAAAAATTTTTTGGCTTTTTAGGACCACATCCGCAGCATATGGAAGGCTGGGGTCAAATTGGAGCTGTAGCTGCCAGCCTGTGCCGCAGCAACAGGGGACCTGAGCCACGTCTGCAACCTACAACACAGCTCATGGCAATGCTGATCCTTTAACCCACTGAGCAAGGCCAGGAATCGAACTGGTGTCCTCTTGGATACTAGTTGGGTTCCTTACTGATGAGCCATGATGGAAACTCCAAAGCACACAATTTCTTAAATAATGTTAGCTAAAATAACAAATATATGACTAGCATACAATTCAAATTTTATCACTTTAGCAATATTGTTCCGCTGTCTGATAACCCCAGCTAGTGATATAGAGAAAACCACTGACAAACAGATTAACGTTAGCTTTCCTCTTTTTATTCCCCCAGCATCATTTATGATCTTGTCTTTGTCTTTAGTGTTCTGAATTTTCACTCGATGTTTCATGTGTCAGCAAATATATTTCATTTTGTTTTCTCTACTTAATTTATGTTGAGCTTCTGGAATATAGGTAATCTTTTATCAATTCAGGAAAATTTATAGCTTCTAACACAGGGACTATATTTGTTTCTTGTGCATGGGAGCTGCCAGTGGTTTAACAACTTGCTTTTCCAAGCCAGGATGAGCTGGCTCCCATACACCACTGAATGGACTTTTAGGTGGGTCGTATTTTTCTCTATTTTAAAACTAATGGTGTACTTTCTTTTGATTTTAAAAAGAAAAGTCTACTGTTCAAAAATGATCATGGGGTTGTTTCCGTGTCTTGGCTCTTGGGAATAGTGCTGCAGTGAACATGCGGGTGCATGAGGGATTCTGCTGTGTAGCCCTGGAAACTATGTCTGGTCACTTATGATGGAGCATGATAATGGGGGAAAAAAGAATGTGTACATGTGTGTGTAACTGGGTCATCATGCTGTGCAGTAGAAAACTGACAGAACTCTGTCAACCAGCTATAATGGAAAAAAATAAAAATCATAAAAAAAAATGATCACTGATCTGTAGCTGATTTGAATTTTCCTTCAGTTGATTTTAAGGTCTCTGTTTTTGGTACTCTCCGTTTTCACTGCAGTGTGTTGAGGTGTGGATTTATTTTTTGTTTATTCTCCTCAGGAACCCATTGAGCTTCTTGAACATGAGAATTTATGTCTTTTATCAATACTACAAATGTTAAGCTTTTGTCTCTTCAAATGTTGTTTCTCATTCCACTTGGTTTATACAATATATGTTGAATCTCCTTCTATATTAATTTTTCACATTTTCTCTCTTTAATTCTCAATGCTGCATTTGAGGTAATTTCATTCCATTTATTTTTTAATTTTACTAGTTTCTGTCTTATGTTGTGGATAAATGGCCATTTAACTCATCTACTGGCTTTTAATTTAAATAACTATATGTTTTAATTCTGTAGGTGTTACTTTATTCTTTTTAAAATTCATCCATTTTTATAAAACATTGTCACTTTGATTTTTTAACTTATACTTTTATATTTTAAACTTACCTATTTAATGAGTATGGATTACTTATTTAAAAATAAAATAGGAGATCATTTTTCATCCCAGAGTCCAAGCTGAGGCAGATAAACTACCTTATCATCTTCTCATCCTTGAGTGGAATTTTTTCAGTGTATGATGATTATTCCCAGATACAGACGGATGTCTCACTATCACCTCTTCATCAATGTTCCAGCTCCTCTCCTTACATGAAATTTAAAGACCTCCACCTCCGTGTGGTAAGCTAGTGACCCAGACTTTGATAGTTAGCATTATGTTATTTTTCCTGGTTCATAATGATTGGTTAAGTGTTACTCTTATCATCCAAATATGAGAAATGAAAACTAATACTAGTTCTAAAATGAGAATGCATGACACGTAGATTTTTTTTTTCTCTGTTCGCATCGGATTTGCTTGTTTGAGGCTTATGATGTCCTGAGACATGGAAGAGCCAAAAAATGATAAGAACAATCTTAATCCAGATGAAAGCATATATGAACAATAAAGGATGGGAATTTTAAAAAGTATCATTTGTCTTGAATCCTGGGTTCATGGCCCCAGCTGCTTGGATTGGATTTCTGCTTCCTGAACATGAGAGTCATCCAGCTGTTCCCAGGCTTCTCTTATCTTTGCCTGACATGTGGCAGGAAGCATGAATGTGAATGTGAAAGGTAGAGAGCAGTGAATAATTTAACTGCCCCAGAGTGGACACTGTGGCATCCAGCTCAATCATCCCTTCAGGACAGAAAGTTTGCCAAATATCGGGCATTCTGTTAGTACACAATTTTTGGTTGTCAGCTTGTATCAGTCAGGGTTCAGAGAAACAGAACCAGAAGGAGATATATATGAAGAAAATCATTGCAAGAAATTCTGCTTACCCAATTATAGGGGCTGGCAAGGTGAGCCTGAAATCAGTAGAGCAGGCTATCAATAAGGGCAGGCTGGACCTTTGGGGCTCAAGCTCAAGCTGCTATTCACAGAGAGAATTTCTTCTTCCTCAAGAAAGTCATAGCTTTTTGCTTAGGCCTTAGAACTTTTTGGATCAGGGCCAGATTACCTGGGATAATCTCCCTTACTTAAAGTCAACCAAAATTACCTTCACAGCAGCACTGATGTACATAGTTGACTGCATAAGTGGGGACTAAAACCTAGTCAAGGTAATGCATCAAACTTACTACGAAGTAGCCTTCTTTAAGAAGTGTCGTAGTTGAAGAGACGCTCTGACCCAAGGCCATGGTTCCTGCCCAGAGTTCTCTGCATTTAATGACTGGTCGGTGCAGGACTACTAAATCTGGCCCTCTTGCCCTAACTCAGGAAAACACCTTCAGGGCCTCTTTCAGTGGTTTTGCTGAAGCCTTTGTGGAGGCTGCACCACAGCCCAACTCCTCCTTTTGGCCAGCCTCCTTTCTCGCCACCTTCCGCGGGCCTGGAAATGCTCCTTAATAAAGCGATATGCCGATCTCCTCTGAGAATCTCCCTCCCACTGAACTTACCCTGTGACGTGCTCCGACATTTCCCTCACTCATCCTTCTGAAAGGCACATGAATAAAACTTTGAATTACTTTAAAACCTATCATAAAATTGCAGGACTAACTTTGCAGAACAGTCTAAGTTCGAGACTTTTTCCATGTAGTGTACCACTTTATTTCAAGGACACAGACAGCATCTGGAATATAATGTGGTCAATAAAGGAATATTAAAGCCTTACAGTTGGTTACCATGAATAGTGAAGATCTCTGTGGATAAATATAAAATAAGAGCTTGTTTTGATCTACATCTAAATCGATTGGAAGTTTACAAAACATAAAACATGGTGTTCATTTTAAACTGAGTGAAGACTCTTGAATGAATTTTTTACCACATTAGAAGTGACTAATATCCTATATCAAGATTCCCCAAATTAGCTTGTGATGCTTTGTCTTAGCCAATTTAAATGATGTTCTGCTGGAGTGGAAGTGACTCTGAATTTAATGACACCACTTTATTCAATTCTTTCAGTGCCTTTATTATAAATACAATAGCATTATTATTGTATTTCTACTAATCTTGACTTTAATGGAAGAAGAGAATTACTATAACTTTAAAAAAAATGAACATGCATATTATTTTATCCTAAAGAAGACGGTGCATGATAAAATGGCAGACAAGTTTACATGTTCCTAAAAAAAAACAGAAGAGAATTCTGGGTAAAGGACAACTTTTACATAGATGCACTCACCTCTCCTGGTTTTAGTCACTATTAAATTAAACAAAATAAAATTGGGGGGAGGGAAAATTTATACCACAAAAATTGTCAAATGCCGTGAATCAGCGCTTTCTCCCAGATTGCTGGTTGTTCAGATTTACGAGTACACATCCCAATAATTTTCTAATTACTCAAGGATCTTATGCTAGCATTGTCTCTCTTCCTGCTTATCAGTCAATTTAAATGAAATAAAAAGTAAACAAAATATTTTTTAAAAAAAGCAAGATAAGTAAGTTTACCAAGTTCACATTAATCTCTTCAAGATGGCAAAATGGTTTTCAAACATGGTGATTATATAACAAAATCATAACATATGCTTAGACATTAGCATTGAAAGTTAAGGATAAACTTGTTTTTGCTAAGGAGTTTGTAATTGTGGGAAAAATACAACCTATCATTTACTTGGAGAATTAGAACCAGAAAGGGTAACCTAATTTCTGTTTGTTTATTCTAGCATGCAAAGAGATTTTTTGTACATGACACAGATACATGACTTACTCATTATAGATGCAAAGCACTGTTAATTCTCCTTCCTCACACATCCTTTCTGTGTTCAGAACCCCCCAAATGCTAGTTTTCTTTCCAAGGAAAAGCCTTCAGTGATCGTATGCTCTGCAGCCTCTATAGAGAAAGGGACTCTGTATGCTTTGCTTGCTGCTATTTAATCAGCCTGTAGAACAGTTCCTGGCACATGCTAGGTGGTTATTAGATAGTTTTTACCAAAAAGCCAATATTTAGGCCCAAATGACCATAGCCTTGTTACAGAAGATGTAGATCTCTTGCCATTTTCTTCTTTGATGATAGGTTTTCTGTGGACATTATCTAAACAAAGACCATAGTTGCATAATGGTTTGATACTTAGAGTATGTGTTCGGCCAACCTGAGGAATTTGAGGAATTCACATAATCAGTGAATACATTGTTAAAGAAAGCTACTCCTCTTAATACCTGGAAAGTCTAACCATTTCTTGGATTCTGCTGGGGAAATTATTACACATTAAGACACATCGAAATATAGATAAAAAACAAAAGAAGTTTATAGCTAGAATACTTTTGCTTTGGAAATCAGAGTAGTAAAAAAAGAGTGGAGGCTAATATTTACCAAGAACTTATGATGTGTCTAATATTTTCCTAAGTAATTTGAGTGTGTTGTCCCACTTTTTACTCATAACTCTAAAATATAGGGTTTTTGTTATTCCATGTAAGAGCTAAGATAATTGAGACTTGAAGAATTATAAAAACTTGCTATGACAGGGATTTCCAGAGAAACAGAACCAATAGGATATACACATACATGTATATTCAGAGTTTAAGAAATTGGCTTATGTTATTATGGGAGCTGACAAATCTGAATGTAGGGCAGGTCAGCCTACTAAAAATGCAGTCACAGTTGATATTAGAGTTTTTATTTTGTGTGTGTGTGTATGTATTTTAGGACCGCATTTGCAGTATATAGAAGTTCCCAGGCCAGGGGTCTCAAATCAGAGCTGCTGCTGGCAGCCTCAGCCGCAGCAAATCAAAGCCAAATCCATGACCTATGCTACAGCTTGAAGCAATGCCAGATCCTCAACCCACTGAGTAAGGCCAGGGATCTAACCTGCATCCCCACAGACACTATATTGGGTTCTTAACCCACTGAGCTACAATGGGAACTCCTGATATTATAGTCTTGAGTCTGAAATCTACTGGGCAGAAGGAAACTCAATTAGAAGTTAATGATTCAGTCTTAAGAGATAGTTTCTTCTTTAGGAAAACTCAGGCTTAACTCGTTGTGGTCTGGTGGCCCACCCAAATGTTTATTTCTAAAGGGTCTAGATGATGAATAGTCCAGCAAAAATTGAGTTATTGTGGTTTTCCATTGACTTTGGTCCTAGGTCATGGCAGTAGTAAAATAAATTCTTAAAGCATGTGTTATATTCCAGACATACTTTTCCTTACCTTTACTGTGTAGTGGCCATCCAGCTTCCTCTTGGTAATCAGGATCTATCACCCCAGCCAGAATAGTAACTGCCCTCCTTGCCGGTTGATTCAGAGTCATGGGCAACTAGGGGTAATTGTAAGTGGTGCAACTTCCGTTTTCACCCTTTGATTTCTGTATTCATGACTTATGGTTATGGGGAAAACAGAAGCTGATTTAGAACATATAGGGACTTCTGGAGAACAGCCCTGCACAATATTACTACCGAGCTGGCATCATAACTAAGTCTTCAAAAGGCTACTCTGCTGTTCTGTCAAGCCAGTTGCTTCAAGATGATGGGCAACATGGAAAGACCAATGAATTCCATTGGAATGAGGCTAGTGCCGCGGCTAGTTGGTTGTTAAATGAGTTCCTTGATCACAAGTAGTGTGGTTAAAATACCATGACAGTGGATAAGGCATTCTGTAAATCCTTAGATGATGGTTATGACAGGAGAATTGCGTGCAAAAAAGGCAAATTCATACCAAAGTAAGTATCTCTTCTGGTAAGAATAAAGCACTGCCTCTTCTGTGATGGAAGCAATACACAGTGTGATAAACCTGCTGCCAGATGGCAGCTGACTACCCTGGAGAATGGTGCCATCCTGGGGACATGGTGCTGGTCTCTGATGCTGGCTGATTGGACACTTAGAAGTGGATGAATGGTAGTTATGTTTTTGATGTGTTGAGAAGCCTCCCCACTGGTTTTCATTGTGAATGGACCATTTTACATTCCCAACAACATTGTATAAATGTTCTAAGTTCTCTACAAATTCACCAGTCCTTGTTCTCTCCTTGTTTTGTTTGATAGTAGCCATTCTAACATGCGTGGGTGATATTGTGATTTTAATTTACATTTAATTTACATTTCTTGATGATCGGTCACATTCAGCACCTTTCCCTGAACCTGTTGGCCATGTGTATATCTTCTTTTGAGAAATGAGTGTCTGAGTAACTTCATCAAGAAAATTGAAATTCCTATCAAAATGTTTGCATCTATGAATCTGTTTGCCCCTCAACATGCATCTAAAGGTTAATGGTAGTTATTGCTGGGTCACAGAATTGTGGTAACTTATTTTCTTCTTTACATGTGCCTGTACTATAAATATTATATGCAGTGATACGCTTTACATTTCTACACAAAACGTCAAAAGATAGAAAATATTGTGACTAAAACCGTAATACATATGACATGAAACAGTTGGCTAACTGTTAGGAAAATCATAATAAACAGATATTTTTAACCACGATAATATTTTTAACCACGATAATAACTTTCCATAAAAATAATATACTGAGCTGATTAGAGAAATATCGAATGACGGTCTCAGTAAACTTTACGTAAACCGGTGTGAAAGACAACAAGTCCGCCACGCAGCATCTTGTAGAAAATTAATTTGACTGACAGAAACTCCCTCAAGGAAATGAAAAGATTTCAGCAGACCTTTATAGCAATGTTGGTAGCTGATGTTAAATAACTATAGAATCAAACTATAAATATGAAACTGATAAAATAGCTGACTCGTGGTGCTAAACATCTGAAACTATTTCCTCGATCTATATATCCTCACTCACCTTTGAAGGTGTCTCATTGAAAATTATAGAAATTAAAGCCATGCACAAGGAGGTCAATATCTTCCTCTCTCTCTCTCTCTCTTCCCATTCCTTCCTCCCTCTCTCCCCACCAACTCTCTCTTGCTATCCATTTGTATGCAAACCATATATCAGGCCTTATCTATATATTGTGACATATGTAGACAGTGACAGAAACATAGTAAATATTCAGCATCAGCCACCTCCTTCTCTCCCATGTTGTGATTCCACATATCCATTTATTTAAGCCATTTTCCTCGTTTAAGACCCAAGTAAAATTTTTCATTTGCCACTTGAATTTTGTCAATATTCCCCCGTCATAACAATCTAGCCTCACTTGCCAATCAGCATTCACTTTTTGTCAATATGTGGTATTAGTTGCTCTTTTGAGTGTATAAATAATCACTGTCTTAACTCCCTCCTAAGCATCTTTTTTTTTTTTTTTTTTAATGCTCGCCCATGGCATATGGAAGTTCCCTAGTCAGGAACTGAATCCGAGCCACTTCTGCAGCCTGTTCCACAGCTGTGGCAACGCTGGATCCTTCACCCACTGCACCAGCCTGAGGATCAAACCTGTACCTCCAGCAACCTGAGCCACTGCATTCAGATTCTTAACCCACTGAATCACAGTGGGAATTCCCCTTTCTAAGCATCTTTTTTTTGTGTGTGTGTGTGTGTGTGTGTGTGTGTGTGTGTGTGTGTGTTTAGGGCTGCCCTCAGGGCATATGAAAGTTCCCAGGTTAGGGGTCAAATCGGAGCTGTGGATGCCGGCCTACACCACAGCCACAGCAGTGCCTGATCTGAGCTGCATCTACATCACAGCTCATGACAATGCCAGACCCTAAACCCACTGAGCAAGGCCAGGGATTGAACCCACATCCTCATGGATCCTAGTACATTTTGTCACCACTGAGCCACAACGGGAACTCCCTCTAAGCATCTTGAAGAAAAGATTTATATACTTTAAAATGAAAAGCTTAGTCTAGAATATGGCTTAAAGTAATTGCTTGGTAAATATTTAATAATTAAAACTGAATATAAAGTAGTTCCTGCTGTGGCTCAGCAGGTTACAAACTGACTAGTACCCACGAGGATGCGGGTTTGATCAAAGCCCAGGTTTTTCTCACCGAACTGCAATGCCTACTTATGCTTTGGCAACCTCAGTGTGGTGTTTTCAGGTCTCTCACAAGTGTGATTTGCACAGACTTCTTTGATAATTGTACCCCTCTGGGTCAAATACACTGAAGTACACACACACAGAAACACAGAAAGTCATACAATACACATTCCAAAAAGTAACTATTTGTTCTCAAAAAAAGTAGAGTAATAAGAATGTAAATATTTACCTGAATATCCCCAAAGTTTACTTGGAGTTAGAACTCATAAGTATCCAAATCATTTGTAAAAAAACTCTTAGATTCTTCTTCTTGTTTCAACTGTTATTTCCTTAGTCTTGCTGAAAATGAGAAATAAGCCAACTACTGAGCCTCATCCTTTTTCAAGGCCACTCAACTATCAACAGAAAGTTCCAGCTGAAACTGAAATGATTGATTATGCTGGTGCCACATCTCAGTAGCCTACCTACTTAGTATCTGGGGAAGCAACCCCTGGCAACACTGTTTTATTGTGCTTGTTTGTTTGTTTTTTTATAGTGTCTATAGTTTTGCTGTTTCCAGAATATTGTTTAGTTGGCGTCATACAGTATGCAGCTTTTTTAGACTGGATTCCCTAACATTAGCAAAATGCATCTAAGGTTTCTCCATGTGTCTTCATGGCTTAATAGATCATTTCTTTTTATCATTGAATAATAGCTCATCCACACAATGGAATTTTTGTTCATCCTTTCACCTTATTAATGGACATCTTTTTCAGTTTTATTGAGAAATAATTGACAGACACCACTGCATAAGTTTTAAGTGTACAGCTGAAGAATATCTTGTTTTCTTTGGTTTGGAAAATGATAAGGAAACTTTCACAAATACTCATATGCATTTTTATCTAGATATAAGTTTTCGTCTCCTTTTCCTGTGTACATACGTGAGAGAGGACTTGATGAATCACATGGTAAGACTGTATTAGTTTGTAAGAAATTTTCAAATTGTCATCCAGGGTGACTGTACTATTTTTCATTCGCGCCAGAAATGAACAATAGTTCCTGTAGCTCCGCATCTCCACAACATCTGATGTTGTCAGTGTTTTAGATTTTATTCTGATAGATGTGGAGTGGTAAGATGGAGTCGTGTATGCATATATATCTTTGCTGCTTAAAGAGATTTTCAGTGTTATCTTTACTTAAACATTTAGATTCTAAAAATACCTGTCCCTGCCAATATTTTTAGCTCTGAGTTTCTGGAAAATCTAGTCCTGTTATTTCTTACTTGCAGACCCAGCAAATCCTTTTTTGAGCTCACCTCTTTCTGCAATTCCTGGGTAAACCCAAGCAGCAACATGGGCATTCTGTCTTCCGACTTCTTTCTCTAAAGCCAAGAGTTCTATGAAACCTGCCTCCCAGATTTCTTCAGGAGACAGATTTACCAAATGTTTTGCCACAGAATAGCAGGAATTGTCAACACGTAACACACATTGCCTTCTCAGCCACAAGCTGCTAGGCCAACATCATATATTCCGTTCTAGTTTTTATGGAAGACCTCTAGTACTCATGATTAATTCCCGTATTAGTAAAAATAAGCTAGATTTTCTTTCTTTCTCTCTCTCTTTTTCTCTCTCTCTCTTTTTTTTTTTTTAATCCCCAAATCAGAGAGATTTAAAGCAACAGTTTTCACGCATGCTGCTTGTCCATCTTGAGTGGCAGGGGATTTGGCTCTACTTTATTCCCTTTTAGGTTTGCAGCCTGCTGGAGATTCCACCTCCTGAAACATAGTAGTTTGTTACAACAGAAAGAAAAGAACACAGAAGACTATGCGTCCGTTCTCAAAAGCTCCCACTCTCCTGTGACACATGTCACTTCTGCTCACACTGCATTTGCCAGAGGAGGTCATAGGGCCATGCCTGTCTCGAGAAGACTAGGAGACAAAAATCCTAGTCTATATCTGGAAAAAGAACCAGAAATATTGGTAGACAGCAGCAATAATAATCACAAAAACCTAAGTTAAATTTAGGGCAATAGAAAAGCCTTACTTAAAATCATATTAGCTATTATTAATTTTTTAAATTATGAACATCTTTCTTTATCTCAAACTTTTTTCTCTAAAAGCAAATGTGTTAGGGTTTCCAAGGGAAGTAGAACCAATAGGATAGATATAGATATGGATATGGATATGGATATAAAGAGGATGTATATATAGGATGGTTCAGACAGTTATGGGGGCCAAGAAGTCCCACAAGCTGCTTTCTATGAGCTGGAGAACAAATAAAGCTGGTGGTCTAATTCAGCCTCAGTCTAAAGGGCCAGGAACCAGCAGAGCAGAGAGTGTAACTCTCAGTCTGAGGCCAGAAGCCTGGGTATAAGGAGTTTCAGTGTCTGAAGGGCAGCTCAAGATGATAAGAGTGAATTTGCCTTTCTTTCACCTTGCCATTTTGTTTTATTTGGATTCAAAAGAAAATGAAGATGCTTGCCCATATGGGTGAGACAGATCTTCTTTATTCAGTCTATTGATTCCACTGCTAATCTCTTCCAGAAACACCCTCACAGACGTAACCAGAAATAATGTTTTACCAGCTATCTGGATATCCCTTAGTCCAGTCAAGCTGACATAAAATTAACCATCACTGTAAACTGTCCCTGTTTCAGCCTTACTGAAACTATATTGCCCCTATAACTTTGGTTTCTGCTCTATGCATGGAGGCCAAGTGCAAATAAAATAACAGTTACACTTTTTTTATCTACTTTCCTATATACTAAAGAATCTCCAACACCTTACAATTTGAAAGAGATTTCTAAAAATTTGCTTTTTTTATTCATCAGAAAGAACCTATCAAACAGATGGAATGTTCCAGGATGGTTTAGAAATACCAGGAGGTAAAGCCAGATAGGATGAAAAAAATCAGGACCAGGGTAACCTGTTAGACATACAATAAAAATGAAGCCCATTCTAGATAGTTGCTTCTGCCTGGCTTAGATTAATTTTCCAAGAGATTTAGGGAATAGGAACTGTTCTCTGCCTGCTTTATAGAAGAAAGGTGTAGAAAGCAAACATCGGCATTTTAAAAGCATGTTTACTTTTTTTTTAAAAAAAAAAGAAAAGGTGTTGATCAAGTGGAGCCACATTTTAATTGTAGCAAAGTAAATAAGACAGTGTTTCCAAATGCAAGATACATTGCTTTACTAGTCATGCTTTGTTTAAAACTTAGAACTGTTAAACTCATAATAACTAACTTTAATAATGCTGGTTTTTCCAAAATAAGGAAATTGTATCAAATTACTTCAATTAATTCACCTGGAAATGCAAATTAGAAGTAAACATTTAAAGATATTCGCAATTATTATAATTCTTATAATACACACAGAACACTATTTTGAGAATGTAAAAGAACATCAAATACCTATTATCTGATTTTGTCTTTTCTTTATAGTGTGTAAGACAGAATCTATATTGTTCCCTTCACTACATAATCATGGTTTCAATAGAAAATAAAACAAATTCTTCTTCCTGAAAATGTATCCTTCTTCTTGTACTCAGGATCCTGGCCTCTCCCAACATGAATAAATCATCCAGTTGTTCATTCATTTATCGTCCTTTCACGTATTTTGCAAAGTTGTATTCAGATTCTACTATGTACTGAGCACTACTTGTGGCGTCGAGGAGACAGCAATTCTAGGGAATATGCTTGAGAAAACAGAAGAAACGTGTTGTACCATGAAACCTGGCATAGCCTCTTTTCCTCTCTCCAGCTCCCATTCTCAAACTGATGCAGGTCAAAGCTTTTGTTTCCTGGGGAAAAGGACATGTATATGCAAAGGGGTTGAAGTCAGGCAGAGAAACTGCAGACACTGCAGATTTTTGTGTTTTCAGTATTTTTCAGTCACAGTCTCACAAGAGCAAAAGAACAAGGAATGTTGGAATTACAAGCTCTATCCTGAAAGACACAACCAGCTTCAGGTCCTAGGATTATCTTCACGCATATTTAAGCCAGAGTGGAAAGCAGATATTGGATGCTACCAAACAACAGCTGGAACAAATTGGATTTGGATCTTGCAGGCAGAGCCCCAGAACTCAGGATAGTCTCTGTGCAGGCTTAGACTTCATGGCATTAATCTTACAATAATGTGATACCCACCTATTAGGCAATTTAATTTGGGGATCCTACATGTAGAGCGTGATAAATGACTAGAGAGGCACCCTTTTCCTTTGTGACATGGTGCAAAGAAGAACAAAAGAATGGACACAGATGCTGATAGTTCCAGCAATGATGACAGGAATTAAAGAATATTCTGCCTCCAGAGTTCTCTTTTCAGGAAGCAAGTTCATCTGATGAGAATGAGTAGACAAATACATGAAAACATACTCAAGTCTATTACAACTTAACAAAACAAAACAAAAACTTCAGTCCCTATACTTTTCCCTCCTAAGCCTTCCCCAACAGTTGCTTGTTTCCCTGCTGAGACCCTTTAAACTCCTCTACTTCTTGTCTTATCCCTGGCTTTATTTTCATTTAATTCGTTTGCTTTGACTCCGCCAGCAACAGGTGATGTCCACGTCTCCCGGTTCTAAGTTTCGGTTTATTAAAAATAAGAATCTGACAGGGCCAGCTTGGCTCTACTGGGCCTAGTAAAGCATTCAACTCTGGCCAGGAGTCAGGTCATATAATCCAGGTCGTCATACATGGCTATGGAGGCTATTTCTAGACAAAGGATAAATCCTTGTAAGTCAGCCAGAAAATGCATGTCTATGGCATATTTAACTGTCCCTGTGGCCTCTGTATTCCCATGTTCTTTATTTTCGGGAAACTCTTTCTTAGTCTTCTTGTTGGGTCCTTTTTCATTATTTTTTTTGGTGTTATTTTTCTTTTTTTCTTATATAATTTTTTTATTTTCCCACTGTACAGCAAGGGGGTCAGGTTATCCTTACATGTATACATTACAATTACATTTTTCCCCCACCCTTTGTTCTGTTGCAACATGAGTATCTAGACAAAGTTCTCAATGCTATTCAGCAGGATCTCCTTGTAAATCTATTCTAGGTTGTGTCTGATAATCTCCTTTTTCATTATTAAATGCTGGTGTTTCCAGGATTCTCTTCGAGGTCCTCTTCCCGTCTCGCCCTAGGATCCTCTCCTGGGTGATCTCATCCTTTCTCAAAGACACCATCAGCACTGATCCAGTGAGGATGCCTGCATCTAAACCTCTTTTAGAGATCTCACTCCTGAGTGGCAGGCTTGTAACGCGCCACCAAGTGTAGTACCCAGAGATGAGGAGGGAGAAAAATCTGGATGGCATCAGAAGTGCTTAAACCCTGGATTCAGCTGGCCTGAAACTAGGTCTCGGTAGGACGTTTTCTAATAAGAATTCTTGCTTAGGCCAGATTGAGCTGGGTTTGCTACTTTCCACCAAAGGGCATATTTGACTGATTCAGGGATTTGTGTGTGTGTGTGTGTGTGTGTGTGTGTGTGTGTGTGTGTGTGTGTGTGTGGCTGGTTTCCTCCTCGGTGCTTCCTCTTGCCATTTGGCCACTGTTCCTTTCTTGGTTGCTTTTTTCTCTTTTTCCCAAGGTCAGGCTAAGGGCACTCACAGAAGACATTCCTATACTCTTCCAGAAACATTCTCACCTTTCTTATTATCATGATTCTCCTATTCCAAACCAACACACCCAGGTATATAGACATAATGAAACAATGTCAAAATGCTAGTTATCATTTTACTCTTAATTAATAAACAGTTCACTTGAGATTGAGTGGTTAAGAAAGTTAATCTAAACACAGTTCTCTGTTTCCAATAGAGAAAGAAATTAGGTTTCTTCATGACCTATAGTAGAACAAAAACTCAAAAAACCGAGACTTGTCCCACCCATTTTGGCAACAAAACTACCTGGGAAGATAATTTTCCACATAATTTAAAAAAAATGTGTCTACTTTTTTATTTCTTCCCTAATAAAAATTATAATATACCCATTTCTCATAATGTCGTTAAAAGGTCCGATGAGTAAAAGATGTGAAATATTTTGAACAACAAGAAGTTGATCTTTGACGATGACGTCTTAAAGAAGTAGGTACAAGAGAATTATGTAATAGTGAATGAACAAGATCTTAAGAGAAATACAGCTATAAATACTTACCTATATGCCATTTTTATCTTGGCATATACAAGAATATTTGTATTTATATTCGTCTAGACCATAGTTTTGAAAATAAAGCTTTGCAGGTTCTTTTCATGTATTTACAAATATAGCAAACAGTATGGAATTCATATACATTATAGCTCCTTGATGTATACACAGGATTTGATTTAAAGAGAAAGTAACTCAGCCATTATTCAATACCATACAGATGTATTTCTATCTTGGCTGCATGAATATTGATCTAGCCAGAATTGCCAAGTTGGACTAATCATAAATATACCTGGTTTCTGTATAATTTATTTTATTTTAGATACTGAGTGCAACATAATAAGATATTGTAAGCAAATCCAGAACTATGCTTTAGAATGCTCCCAAGCAATTCCTAATGTATCAAGTAAAAATAAAATTCAATACAAATTAAAAATAGATAATACATTTTCCTTTTAAGATGCATCTTACCTATAGCATATATCCCAAAATAGCCTCTCAATAAGACTTAAGTCTTCAGAGCAATACTAATTAAATTTTAATTTATTTTTTATTTAAGTAAAATACTGTCAAAAAGAGAGCTTTATGACATTAGGACTGGATAATAATTGTTTAAAATTTTTAAACAAATCTTTCTTAAAACTAATTTCATCAAGCTAAGCTTCTCACTTCTTTTAAAATGTATAGCTAATTTTAAAACAATTTGTGATAAATAAGAATGTGTAAAGATTATACCAAAAAAAGCAAGTATAATAAAAAATATATTGATGCAATAGAAAGAGTAGAAAGAGGATGAAACTTTAGTATTTGTACAGTTCTTAAATAGCTTTGTCAACTGAAAAAAAAAAACACAACCTAAAATTTGAGAATTATGTTTTATTCTGTGAGCTTACCAAGGACTTAAGCCTAGGACATAGCCTCTCAGATAGCTCTGAGGGACTGTTCCAAAGAGGTAAGGGAAGAATAGGATATTTAGGAGTTTTTGCTGATTAAAAAAGAAAAAAAAAATCAGTCAAACCTCAAAAGAGACATTTAAAGTTAATAATTTTAGTGCTTGTCCATGTTTGGGAAGATGTAAGATTCTAAGCTTATTGAAATAATTTCTTTGATGTGCACCTTAAATATCGAGAGCCAGTATCTTCTATTTCTCCTTCCTGAACTCTCCCAGGGTGTACCATCAGGAGCATCTGCAGTGGTCGATGGCTTTATGGCGGTAACAGCCTTTGTTTACTGAAATAGCAGGTAGCATTCTTTGTCTAACACTTTATAGACTTATCCTTATCATGTGCCTTTCTTGGACCTCAGTTTTCTCACTGCATAAAGAGGATGTCAGTTTTCAAGAAAACCCCTACTCATCCTACATTTCATTTTAAGTATGTCATTTTAAGTAGTGCAGTAAGGTGAGGCATTGATCAATATATAATGAAAGCACATACTCAAACTTAGGCAAAATTCAAAGAAAAATTTTCCAAAAAGAAGTCCACTCATCTTCTGAAGTTATCGTATATTTATGAAAGGGTTAGCTCCAGTTTACTCTTAAGAAATGAGAAAATGTGGTTATTCACATATTGTGCATTATTCCTGATGTTCTTCTGTATTTTTCTTTACAAAATTGTGTGTATTTTTGTTACTCTTCTTTAACTAGTTAAGAACTCAGAGAATTGGCCTATAGCTGGAAAAAAAGGGAAAAGCCTAGATGACCTAAAATTGGTTAGAACGCATTTGTATTCCGTTTTAAGAAAGGCAGTAAATCAAACCAGAGTAAGTAAAAAGTTGCCTGGGGTTACTTTAACGGATGCCTCAATGACACACACAGGATTCATGTGATACTTTTGTAAAACTATCATTTTTTTTCTTCCTATTGAAAAACAAATGCAATAGGATCCACTTAAACATTAGTCTTGTAAAATTGATGCTGTTTTTCTCTTTTTTCCTGGAGGCAACTTACACTAACAAAATATAATTATTATTACTGAAGAAGTTGAAACTGGCTCTGTGCTCAAGATGCCCAAATAATTTAGTCACTATCAGGTGACTAGTTTGGCATCATACAAAGATAGCTTTATTTGGGCTAGTCTAAGTCTTTTGAGATTTTTCAGGAATAAAGCATAAGCCACCAGTTAAAAAGGAATGAAGTCAGGTTTCAGTGCAAAGAAATTTTAGGATAATAGTCATTTGGGGATAGAGTAACACCAAGCTCACTATTGAGAATTATTTTAAGAACAAGCAATTTAGTCCATTTAGTGGGGAAAAACTCTAATAAGACTTTAATGATGGAAGAAATACACATCCTCAGGCTTAAGTGGGCTGCATCATCATACTCCTGGCAATACACTTTAAAGCTACATTTTCCCCGCATCGTCTATCCTGCCTCTGTTCATTTACATGCTAGTTATGAAACATCTATGATATGCTAGATGCTTGCTGAAAGTACGCCTGATCTGTAGATTAATACTTGCTGTGACAGGGTTCTGCATTGTATGCTAGGAGATAAAAAGGGTGACAGTTGGCTAATGTTGGGACATTAAAGGTGATGTCCTGGAGAAGGAAATTATTGACCTAAGCCTTAAAGACAGGCAGGAGTTAGGTCAGGTACAGAAGGGAAATCAGCCTATTCCGGGGACGATGACATCTTTCCATCGTTATAATAGCTTCAGGAAACTGCTGGAAGAGCGATTACACATACCAGAAGAGTGATAGATGAAGTTACAGAGACCAGGGTCACATCATGCAGATTAAACTAAGAAACTTAAGTTTTATTTTGATCACTGTGGGGAGCCATTAGGAGAATATGAAGGAGCTGAGTAAGATTTTGATTTTCTCAAACTTTCTTTGTATGCAGAGTTTAATCTTCTCTTCATGCATTCAATATTTGTGAGAACCTACTGGGAGAATGTACTGTATCAGGATATGAAAAATGCTACCATAAATCAGAAAGTCAGGGTCCCTGCCCTCATGGAGTTTATAGTTCCTCAATAAGGATAGATAGCCAATCGCTTCTTATCTAGAGCAATTATCTATTGCTTATTATTTCAATACACGTGGTGAAAGGTGATGTTGTTACAGCAGCTGCCCAGCAGCCCTGCACCACAGCATATCAGCTCTGGCGACAGCCCTGTGGCTGTAGGGTACCAGCTCTAGCAGCTCTGTGGCTGCAGTGGATCAGCTCTTTCACCCGGCGAGAAACCAAGCACCAAGCGAGCACTCGGAGAGGTGGAGAACTCAGGTTTATGATGCCAGGGGGCTCAGAGGAGATGGATCTCCAGAGTCTGAGCCCGGAAGAAGGGTTTCACAAGGCTTTTGTGGGCTACGTCTTCCGGGTCCAAGCTTGGCTAGTTGGACCGGAGTGACGTCAGGCAAGGGAGTAGTTGCGGAAACAAGTTTACAGAAGTAGATGTGTGTTGGGGGGGGGGGGTTAGAGGTAGTTGGCTGGATTAGGAGCAGTTTGGCCAGATTTTGCTTAGTCATCATGGCTGGGGGGTGTCTCCTTTCGACCTTTTTGTTGGGACATTTTCCCCTACAATGTGGGTCATAATTCAGTCAGTAGTAACAGAGGAAAAAAAGACAGAGTACAAAATAGGAGGAGAAGGAACAGCATCTGGTTGTCCTGGGGACCTAGACACAGATGAGGTGTCCTAACAGTAACTGCATAGCTGACAAAGAGATTAGCAATTGAGTGGCTACTCTTTATCTGGCACTGAAACAAGGACTGCATTTTACTCAATGCTCATGAAAACTCTGTACATATATTTGTTAATTTTATTTTAAAAAAAAAGGATGTATAGATTTCAGAAATAACCTCAATACTTTGTAGCTCCTGCCATTAAGAGCTGAAGCCTATTTCCGCACAAGGCTTGGTCTTGTGGGGTTTTTGAACCCACAGAAGGCCATGGGGGTGATATAATACCAGGTCAAAGCTTGGGCCCCTGTCTTGTGTACCCTCCTTCCTCCATATGCCCATAGCTCAAGGCAAACATTAAAGATAACAAGGTCAATGAACAAAACAGGGACAGGCCTCACCCATGAAGCTTTCCTAAATTTGGATTTGGAGGGACTTACTTTCAGATTGCTCAGAAAAGTTCCTACTCTTTGCACACGTTTCAAATCTATCTTTTGTTTCGGCACGTGTCACTCCACGACTCTACCACCACGGTGTTCTAACTCTTCAGGCAAAATCAGAGACCTTTGGATCAGGAACAAATGATCACGTATGTTAATATATCAAGACTTACTCGTACTTTTTAGGACTCTGTCAATTTCTTGTGGCAAAATTGCTTTCATTGGCAGTGAACCTCTGATGGTGTTTCATAGACATTTCTAAATGGAATCCTCTGGTCACGTCATTGTTCAGTAACCATAAACCAAGGAGCATATGCCACAGAGCCATTCATAGAAAAGTACATCAGAGCTAGAAGGGTAATAAAGAAAATAAATTCTAACTCCTTTCACAGATGAGAAAACTGGGATGAGTTTCAGAAGACAGATGAGGTTCAGAAATATTGTCACAAGCCCAAAGTCAGACAGTTCATTACTTACAGAGGTAGAATTAAATACAGGTCTTCTGAAGTTCTGTCCAATGCTTTTTCAACTTTAAAAGTACTGCTTCCAGTCAATGATTGGTTCACAAAAGGGGAAACCAAAAAAGGCACTTTTGTCTCCCTAGGAAATTTTCAACACTGAAGTATAACTAAATGAAAAGACTGTAAACAATGCAAGAGAACATGGTGAAGGAAACCAAATGAAACCATCTCTCCTTAACAAGCTAGTTTTTCAACACTTTTCTTGAAAAGCAAAAATCAATTTTTATGTAGTTTGCTAGAGAGGTAAAATTCAGTGGGGAATAGTTTAAAGCAAAATTATTCAAGAGAGCAGTTAATACATATTCTAAAGGGTTTTTGAAAAACAAATGTTAAAGAGTAACTAGTGCCTAAAAAGAATCATTATAGGAATTCCCTTCATGGCTCAGTGGTTAACAAACCCTCAATATCCATGAGGACACAGGTTCAATCCCTGGTCTTGCTCAGTGGGTTAGGGATCCAGCATTGATGTGAGCTGTGGTGTAGGTTGCAGATGCAGCTCAAATCCTGAGTTGTGGCTATGGCGTAGGCTGGCAGCTACAGCTCCCATTTGACCCCTAGCCTGGTATTCTCCCTATGCCATGGGTGTAGCCCTAAAAAGACAAAAAACCAAAAACAAAAACAAACAAAAACAAATCATTATAAAAATAAAATGATTGTGATTATTATCTTTCCCAAGGTAGTATTACCTGCAATAATTTTTCCAGGTTTAAAATAGTAACAACTTTTAAAGTTTAAACAACTACTCCTGTTTCACCTGAATTTTAATATATGCAACTGAACTGCATAAAAATGCGATGAATTAGACTTTTCCTAAAATTCTTAAAATGGTGCATACAATTATTTATTTTTTACAGGGAGAATTTTTATAAGTTTCCAATTATGGGATGAAAAGTTTTGATGGCTTTTTGAAGGTTTTATAGAAGATTTAGAATAAATATAGAAGAAAACTGGTGATTCTGTGCCAATACTTGTCTGAGAATCATCCTCAGACCCTGGCTATGATGAAGGGTTGAATTGCCGTCTTATGCACCTGTGACTTCCCTGCAAACATGGTTGATGGGATCATTAACCATGTTTGGATGTTAACCATCATTAGTCTGGATGGCACCAAATCACTGATCCTATTTCAATCCTAACTGCTATGTCTGTAAAGTACTTAGGAGCCAAAAGAGCATCAAGGAGCCCAGTTGTAAAAAATGCAGCTGATCTCATATGTATTAGCTTAATAAGTAGCCTCTGTCCCATTCTCTTGTCCTCTTTCTTACACTCGGATTCTCTCTTCTGGTTATTTTACTCACTATACATTGGCTGTACAATGGCTTCATTCTCTTTCTCTTCAGATAGGAAAGCTTGTCAGCGAGTCGCTTCGTAACTCATGGTGACTCTAGGTTTCTATGACACTGGTTCAAATACCAACTGGACAATGCTTTATGATTCCAAGAACCAACCCCAACAAACTAAGTTGGGGAATCAGAAAACATATATTTCCAAGGGAAGCAATAAGATTAGGTTATTTTGAATATATGCTCACTTTTGATCCCATCAACCTAAACAGAGCTGACAGTTTAGGTCCCTGTTTTGGAACCAATGGAGAGACAAACTTGGAAGCATAACAGAGATCAAATTGTCAGGTTCAATTAGTGATCAGCTCTAAGTTGGAGAAGGGCAATCTTCTAAAATCTTACCCTGAATTTGCCGTATTGCCTACCCAATCACCAACCTAAGAGGAATATGCAGGTCTCATCCCAGAGGGCCTTTTTCTGAAGACGGAGGCATCGATAATACATTTCCCTCCGCTCAGAGGTTAGAAAGCAGTGGGTGATCTGCATACGATCAATGTGTTATTACAAATTCACTAACTAAAAAGTCATGTCTCCTTCTCTGTGACGTTAGATCTCATCCAAGACATTCTCATTTAATTAGTCTGGATGTTGCCAAATCATTGATCCTATTTCAAGTCCCCCACATTGTTGTACAGCAGAAATTAGCACAACCCTGTAAATCAACTATACTTCAACAAAACTTAAAAAAAATAAAATAAAACTTGCCAGAGTCCAGCTCTAGCAGCCAGGGTGTTCCTGTGGGAATGGACAGTGTCGGCAAATGCACACGGAGACCGCCTCTTTGTCCCTTCTTTCAGGGTGCTGGACTGCTCAAATTTTATTAGCATAGGTAGCAGTTTATGTAGGCAGCTTAATTGTAACTTACATCACAGTGCTTAGATCATATTTTTAAAGGTTAAACTTTTAGACTACATGGTACAGTAGATATACATTGTATTCTAAGGATTTCAATTAAAACCAACAGATACAATACACCATGCAAAACTATAATGGGTACAAAATATCATGCAGAAAAAACATTATATAAAAATAAGAAGTTTTGGTACAAAGCATCTTGTGGTTAGTACCTATTATTATGTTAAGTTAATCATTAACAGCCAGAAAGGTCACAGGCATAAGAATCTGACATTAACAAAGTTCATTTTTAGATTAAAACCTAGGGTAAAAAACTTCAAAGTATTATGGTAAGGAGACGGAATAAGAAATTATTTTTATTTCTAAATCAACCAATTTATTAAAACCTAAAAGCTTCCCAGGAAATTAAAAACAAGATTTATAATTATTATGTTTTTTAACATGAATAATGCATACCTATTTTCAACCTATTGTGTACTCCAAAATACCTAACTCTAAGACCTATTGTTACTTATAACAAACTAATGAATATAATTTCTTACTTTAACTAAATTAGATTTGAATGGGGGGAATTCTACCAGGGTGAAACTCTTATTGTTCCATTGTTATTTCAGTTTACTGATTCACAAATTAATACAGGATAGTAAAATAAAAAACAAATAACAGGAGAGACTGAATTATCCAGGAAATAGTTTCCATTCTTGTGCTGCTAAGCAGCCCCTTTGTTTTGTTGTTGTGAGATCAGCAGGTGAGCCTTATTGTCTTCTAGGGCCTGTCCTCGGAATTGCGCTCTACAGGCAGCCAATCCTTGTTCAGGAACCTGCCCTCAGAATTGCACCATTCAGACAGGCCTTGATCAGGAGCTAGCCCTCAGAATTATACCGTTCAGGCAAGCTCCCTTGCTCGGCTCCTTGTATCTTCTCGGCGCCCTGTAAAACTCCCTAGGTGATTCTAATGTAGAGCCCTTCTTGGGCTCCTGTCTAGAAGACTTGCTAGAGGAAAGGACTGGCCACCATCAACCTCTTAAGACTTATTCACTCTCAGCTCTTGGACTTGATCATCTGACTTATGATTTACTAGGATGTGATTTTTTTTCCCTCTTAAGTGAACATATTAACATTTTCCTCAGGATTATCCCACTACCATACCCAAGGGGTTCTGGCCAAAACACCAATGACTTCTTTTTGGACAGTCTTTGATCCTGTGATGAGTAAGGTATATCCCACAAAAAGCTGCAAACCCATCCAAAAATTAGTTTAATGTATCAATGAAAGTGTTGCTCAGTCCAAAGTAATGCCCTTTACTATTTCCCAGCCCGAATTATGTCAGTTCATGTTCATTGTGCCTCATAAGTTTCTGCAATAAGATTATAGGACTTTAAGTTATACTAGCAATAAAATAACAACTAAGATGTGCTCCATATTTGAGTATAAATCCCTTCCATTATTAATTCAAAGAATATATGAAAAAGTAGTCCAAAGAAATTTTACATTTAAATAATTTATTCAGATGAAAGCATTTAAAGCCTAATGAATTTAAAGTTCTCCCCAATTTCTTATTCCATTTAATCTCTGCAAGAAGAGGTTTTGATACTTGAAGCTATAGTATCAGCTTTTGTCTGCTGATAAAACTATAAATAAAGGTGAGCTTACCTCAGCCAAAGTCAACAGTGTGCCTTATTGAAAAAAAAGATATGTCTCCACCATTACAAGATTATACAGAATATTTTTACTGCTCTAAATATTGGTTGTTTTCCACCTGTTTATCCCTTCATCCCTCTACCTGTATCCTGGAAACCACTGCTTTTTTTTTTTTTTTTTTTTTTTTACTGTGTCCATAGTTTTACCTTTCCACATGAATTTGCTAGTTGGATTATATAGTTTCTAGCCATATCAGGTTGGCTTCATTCACTTACCACTATGCACTTAAGATTCTTCCATGTCTTTTCACAGTTTGAGAGCTCATTTATTTTTATTGCTGGATAAAATTCCAAAATATAGCTATGTCACTATTTTTTATCCATTCATCTATTGAAGGATATCTTGGCCCAGGGTATTTCAGTGTGAATTCAAAAATCACTGCTATAGACCACAGCAGAAATGCAGTGGTTTCTGAAGAAAGAAGAAATGGGGAAAACATTTATTTTAGCCATAGTGCAATATTAGCCACTCCATGTAAGTACATGTTTAAACACACTTGTAAAGAACACAATTGCGAGAGAGTCCCATTGTGGGGTTAGTATTTTTCACTAAACATTCTTCACCTGGGTCTGGGAAAGCCACCTACTCATAGTGTCTTTTCATTTAACGTTTAAGCTATCATTGCCTGTTTACAAAGTCTACAAATTCACACAATTTCCAGTTCCAGACACCATATGCTGTTTTACTCCCTCCCCATCTAGCCTTTAAATTTAATTCAATCCCTCCTAATCTATTTCTCTTTGCAGCTCTAAACCGTCACATTGTTACGTAAGCAAGCATTTGAGTCCATGCTTTAGGTCACTGAATAAGAGCAGAGGCTTTTGAAATCTACAGCATGAGAATGGGTTTCCTCTAGTCCTCTCATTGGTTTCAACCAGAGACTCACCGTCAGGGTATTTCTCAAGTAAAACTTCTATGGTTTTTTTTCTGTTCCTTGTGACCCCAGAGGCTTAGGATGAACCAACTTCTGTCATGTGATCTTCAATACATTGTCTTGGGCCACTTTGGAAAGTCTCAGGCCTTGTATGTCATTCCTTTTTGTTTTTCTTTTTTTCAAAAAGCTTTATTGACAAATAGCTCACAAACTGTATAATTTATCCATTTAAAGTATACAATCCAATATTTTTTCAGTATAGTCACTAAGTTGTGCAACCATTGTGCAAATCTAATTTAGAACATCTTCAATCCCCCTAAAAAAAAAAAAAATCTGTTCCCATCAGCAAATAATCTCCATTCTCACCTATTCAGTTCTAGGCAACCTCTAATTTACATTCTGCTTCTATACATTTTCTTATTCTGGCTGTTTAATATGAATGTAATAATCTAATATATATTCTTTCATGACTGATGACTTTAACTTCATGTGTTTCTAAGAGTCATCCAGGTCGTAGCCTGCATCAGTTCCTCAATTTTTATCACTGAATAATATCCCGTTATGTGGATATACCAAACTATAATTACCCATTCTTCAGCTGATGGACATTTGGGTTGGTTTCATTCTTGGGGTATATAATTCTATTATGATCATTCATGTACAAGTTTTTGTGTGGACACATATTTTCTTTGCATTTGCGTATACACCTAGTAGTACAATTTTAGGTCACATGCTAATAGGGTGTTTAGTTTTTGAAGAACTGCCATTCTGTATTGCAAAATGACTGTACCATTATACACTCCTCTCAGTAGTGTATGAGTTCCAATTTCTCGACATCCTCACCAAATTTGAGTTATTGTCTGTCTTTTTTTATTGCAGCCATCCTAATGAATATTTTTTTTCTTTTTTTTTTTGTTTGTTTGGTCTTTTTAGGGCTTCACCATGGCATATGGAAGTTTCTAGGCTAGGGTTAAATAAGAGCTGTAGCCTCCAGCCACAACCACAGCAACTCGGGATCTGATCTGTGTCTGAAACCTACACCACAGCTCTTGGGAACGCCGGATCCTTTTAACTCACTGAGTGAGGCCAGGGATCTAATCCCGGTCCTCTGGCTGCTAGTCGGGTTCATTACCACTGAGGCACAATGGGAACTCCTGCAAAAGCAATATCTCATTGTGCTTTTGATTTGATTTTCATTAATGATGCTAAACAATTTTGTCTGTGCGTATTTGTCATAAGTATATCTTCCTTGGAGAAAATGTCTATTTAAATTATTTGACCATCTTTGGAGTTTACTCTGTGGTGCAATGGAATCAGTGGCATCTTGGGAGTGCCCAGACGCAGGTTTCATCCCCAGCCTGGCCCTGTGGGTTAATGATCTGCCACTGCCTCAGCTGCAGCTTAGGTCACAACTGTGGCTTGGATCTGATCCCTGGCCTGGGAACTACAGATGCCACAGGGTGGCCAAAAAGTAAGTAAATAAATAAATAAATTGCCTATTTTTAATTGCATTTTACAACCCAATACAATAAAATGAAAATAACTCAAAATTGATCATAGACCTGAATGTAAAGATCACACATTAAAAACTCCTGGAAGAAAACATGGGAGTAAATCTTAACAACTGTGAGTTAGGGAATGGTTTCTTAGGTACTACACCAAAAGCACAAATGATAAAAGAAAAAAAAATGGATTATATCGTTTAAAACTTATGTGCTTCTGGAGTTCCCGTCGTTGCTGTGAGCTGTGGTGTAGGTCGCAGACATGGCTTAGATCTAGAGTGACTGTGGCTGTGGTGTAGGCCAGCAGCTACAGCTCCGATTGGACCCCTAGCCTGGGAGCCTCCATATGCCGTGGGTGCAACCCTTAAAACCAAAAAAAAAAAACAAACAAACAAACAAAAAAACGTATGTGCTTCCAATGGTACCATCAATAAAATAAAATAAAATAAGCTTTACAAAATGGGAAAACATGTTTGCATATCTATACCTGAAAAAGAACTTGTATCCAGATATTTATTTATTATTGAAATATAATTAATTTACAATGTTGCATTAGTTTCAAGCATACGGAAGTGATTCAGTTATATATATATAATGTATAAAATATGTATATATATAAAATATTTACATTCAGCTTTCTATATGTAGATTATATATATTATTTTTCAGATTCCCTTCCACTATAGGTCCATGTTTACCTATTTTGTATATGGTAGTGTGCATATATTGATGCCAAACTCCTAATTTATCTCACCCTCCCACACTGTCGCCTTTGGTAACCATATTTTTTTTCCTATATCTGTGAGTTTATTTCTGTCTCGTAAATAAGTTCATTTATGTTATCTTTTTCAGATTCCTACATAAGTGATATCCATATGGTATTTGCCTTTCTCTTTCTGACTTACTTCACTTAGTATGAGAATCTCTAGGTCTATACGTGTTGCTGCAAATGGCGTTATTTTGTTCTTTTTTAAGGCTAACATTCCATTGTATATATGTACCACATCTTCTTTATCTATTCATCTGCTGAGGGACACTTAGGTTGTGTTCATGTCTTGGCTATTGTAAATACTGCTGCTATGAACATGCGGGTGCATCTTTTAAATTGGAGTTCTTGCCAGATACATGGCTTGGAGTAGGGTTACTGGGTCCTATATAAACTCTAGTTTTTTTTTTTTTAAGGAACCTCCATACTGTTCTCCATAGTGACTGCATCAATTTACATTTCTACCAGCAGTTAGGAGGGTTCCTTTCTCTCCACACCCTCTGCAGCATTTATTGTTTGTAATCTGTTTAATGATGGCCATTCTGACAGGTGTGACGTGATACCTCATTGCAGTTTTGATTTACATTTCCCCAATAATTAGTGATATTAAACATCTTTCCATGTGCCTGTTGGCCATATCCAGATATTTTTAAAGAACTTATCTTTCAGTAATAAAAAAAACACAATACAGTAAAGTATTTTGCTGTATTATATTGTATTTTTTGCATATGATTTGAGGTATGGTCACACTTCATTCATTTGCATGTGGTTTTCCAATTTTCATAGCAACATTTGTTGAAATGACTACTTTTTTCACCATTTAATATCCTTGGCAGGCACAGTTTTCAAAAATAAATTAACTGTAAGTTAATAATTAGTACCACTGGTTAACTGTCTTGATTACTATAGTTTGCAGAGGATTGAGACGAGAAAGTTGAAGTACTGCAACTCTGTTCTTTTTTGAAGATTTTTTTGGTGCATGTGTGTGCGCACACACACACACACACACACACACACTCACACACTACATCTTTTTCCATTAATCTGTGGCTGGCTACTTGGGTTGCTTCTGTATCTGAGCTATTGTGAATAGTGCTGCAGTGAACATAGGGGTGCATAGATATTTTTGAATTAATGTTTTCATGTACTTTGGATAATTTCCTGTGTGGAATTGATGGATTGTATGGTGGTTCTATTTTTAATTTTTTAAGGAACTGCTCCACTGTTTTCCACAGCAGCTACACCAACTTATATTCTCAGCAACAGTGCACAAGGGTTTTTTCTTCACAGCCTTGCCAATATTTGCTATTTTGTTGTTTTTTTGCTAAAAGCCGTTCTGTCATGTGAGGTGACATCTCAGTGTGATTTTGATTTGCATTTCCCTGATGATGAGCGATGCTGAGCATCATTTCATGTGCCTATTGGCTATCTGTATCTTTGTTTTTAGGGCCTCACCCACAGCACATGTAAGTTCCCAGACTAGGGGTCAAATTGGAGCTACAAGCCACTGGCCTACACCACAGCCACATCAAAGCAGGATCCGAGCCACGTCTGTGACCTACACCACAGGTCATGGCAATGCCAATCCCCAACCCACTGAGAGAAGCCAGGGATCAAACCCACATCCTTGTGGATACTAGTCAGATTCACTTCTGCTGCACCAAAATGAGAACTCCTGCTATTGTATGTCTGTATTGAAAAATGTCTATTTGAATTGTCTACCCTTTTTTAAATTGAGTCGTTTGGTTTCTTGATGTTAAGTTGTATGAGTTCTGTGTATATTTTGGATATTAACCCCTTATTGGATATATCATTTTCAAATATATTCTCCCATTCAGTAGACAGCCTTTTCATTTTGTTGATTTTTTTCCACTGTGCAAAAGGTTTTTAGTTTTGATATAGTTCAATTTTTGTTTTGAAATTTGTTTTTCTTGCCTGAAGAAACATTGAAAAACATTTGCTAAGATTGATCTTTAAAAATGTACTACCTGTTTTCTTCTGGAAGTTTTATGGTTTTAGGTCTTGTGTTGAAGTATTTAATCCCTCAAATTATTTTTGTACGTGGTGTGAAAAAGTAGTCCAGTCTGATTTTTTGCATACAGTTGTCTAGTTTTCCCAACACATATATTGAAGCATCTACCTTTTCTCTATTGTAAATTTTTCCTCCTTTATCTTAGATTAATTGAACATATAAATGTAGATTGATTTCTATGTGCTTTATTTTATTCCATTGAACTGTGTCTGTTTTTTGCCAGACCCTGTTGTTTGATTACCATAGTTTTGTAGTATAGTTTATATGTCCATTGATGTAAGTGGGATGTTAAAGTCCTCCAGCTTTTCTCTTGTTTCTAAAGATATTTTAGCTATTTTTTTTTTTTGTATTTCCATGAAAACTTTAGAATGGTTTTTTCTAGTTCTGTGAAAAATGCCACTGGTATTTGATAGGCATTGCACTGAATCTATAGATTGCCTTGGGAGGTATGGTAATTTTAACAATATGAATTCTTCCAGTCCATGGGAACAACATCTTTCCACCTGTTTATGTACTCTTCTATTTCTTTCATCAGTACTTTATGGTTTTCTGAGTATAGGTCTTTTATCTCCATAATTAGATTTATTCCTGGATACTTTATTCTGGTTGATGCAATTATAAGTGGGTTTTTTTTTTATTTTTCTTTCTGATAGTTCATTTTAGTGTATAGGATTGCAACAGATTTCTGTATATTAATTTCATATTCTGCAATTTTACTGAATTCAATGTTAAGTTCTAACATATTTTAGTAGCATCTTCAGGGTTTTCTATATACAGTATCATGTTATCTGCCATTATAATTTTACTTCTTCCTTTCCATTTTGGATTCCTTTTATTTCTTTTTCTTTTCTGTCTGATTGCTGTGACTAAGACTTCCATACTCTGTTGATTTAAGGGGGGAGAGTAGACATCCTTGTCTTGTTTGTCATCTTAAAGAAAATATTTTCAGCTTTCCGTCATTGACTATAATGTTAGCTGTGTGCTTGTCATATATGGCTTTATTATGTTGAAGTATATTTCTCAATACCCACTACTTCGTTGAGTGTTTTTTTTAATCATGAATAGATGCTAAATTTTGTCAAAATTTTTTATGTCTGTTGAAATGCTCATATAATTTTCATTTTTTTAATTTGTAATATAGTATATCAGATTGTCCAATTTATGGATATTGAACCATTCTTGGTTGTAGGGTTTTCCCTTTTATCACTTTAAATATACTGTGTCACTCTCTTCTGGCCTGCAGTTTCTGCTGGAAAGTCAACTAATATAACCTTATGAGAGTTTCCTTGTACATGACTGGCTGCTTTTCTTTGCTGTTTTTAAGATTCTCTCTTTATCTTTAATTTCGTCATTTTAATTATAATTTGTCTTAATGTTGACATCTTTGATTTAATCTTGTTGGACTTTCTGTGCTTCTTGGAGTTGGATGTCTGTTTCTTTTCCCAGGTTAGAAAAGTTTTCAGTTATTATATCTTCAGATAAGTTCTGTCTTTCTTGTGTGTCTCTCTTCTCCACTAGAATAGAATGTTAGTATATTTGATGTTGTCTCAGAAGTCTCTTAAACTCTTCTCATTTTTTAAATACTTTTTTCTTTTTTCTGTTCAGCTGAAGTGAATTCCACTACCCTGTCTTCTAGTTCACTGATCTGTTCCTCTGCATCATCTAATCTACAACCGATATATATTATTTGACCATACCTATGGCAGGTGGAAATTTCTGGGTCATGGATTGTACCCACGCTGCAGGTGTGGCCTATGCCATAGCCACGGAAGCACCAGATCCTTAACCCACTGCACCACAAGGGAACTTCCTCTAGTGTACTTTTTATTTCATTTGTTGCAATCTTTATCTCTGATTTTTCATTATATTTTCTAGTTCTCTGTTAAACTTTTCACTGTGTTCATCCATTCTTCTCCTGAGTTAATTGAGCATCTCTACAACCATTACATTGAATGCTTTATTGCATAAATTGCTTCTCCCTCCCTTTGGAGAGAAATTTTATCTTGTTCCTTCATTTTGAAAATATTCCCCTGTTGCTTCATTTTGCTTGATTTTCTGTTTTTCTCTCTAATATTAGGTAGGCCAGTTACTTTTCTCAGTCTTGGAGAAGTGGCCTTATGTAGGAGATGTCATATTTGGCCCAACAGCACACTCCCCTGTGTTCATCAGAGTTATATGCTCTAGAGGTGCCCTCTGTGTGAACTGTGTGGGCCAAATACTGTGAATGAATATGTAGGCATGGCTTGTCCCTGGTCCTATTGCCTGCCAGGCCATGCATAGTGCATAGGCTACCAATTACTAGTGGGTGGAACTTGTTCCTATAGTGGCTGGCAGTGGGGCTCAGAGCCTCCCCCAACCAGCCCATGGTAGAGTTAGGTCCCAACATGTCTAGAGGGTCCAGGGCTAATGCTGACTTACTGGTGTGTGGAGCTGGGTTCTAGGGCAGTGTTGAGTCCCAGGATTCCTGGAGGTCATGGAGGGTCTGCTGGCCTGCTGATGTGTGGATTTGTGTCCCTGCAAGCCTGGATGCTTGGCCTGGGTTTATGCATACAGGCTGCTGGGTGGTGCTTGGTTCTGGCACTAATAACCTAGAGAGAGAACTCTAAAATAGCTCTTTCTAGCACCAGTGTCTTCATGGTAGAATGAGCTTCCAAAAATGACTGCCACCAGCATCTATATCCCCAGTTTGAATCCCAGTTGTCTCCTGCCTTTCCAGGAGAATTTATAAGAGCTTCACCTGAACCTGGCCTAGGCTCCTTTCAAATTATTACTTCTGCCTTGAGTCTCAGAGCATGTGAGGTTTTGTGTGTGCCCACTAAGAGCAGAGTCTCCATTTCCTATATCCTTCTGGCTCTCCCAAAAGCAAAAACCACTGACCTTAAAGCTATACATTGTTGGAACTCATCTTCCCAGTGCAGAACCCCTGGACTGGGGAGCCTGATGCAGGGTTTGAATGAATGCCTTATTCTGGGGTGGGGGGTAGAAATCTCTGAAATTGTGATTATTCCTGCGCTGTGATTATTCTTTATTGCCCTACCAGGGTATGCGGATTTTGACTATATTTCATCTCTGCTTGTCTTGCCTGTCTTGTCATGGTTCTTTCTTTACGTCTTTAGTTGTAGATCTCTTTTGCTAGTTTTTGGTGTTCTCATCAAGAGTTGCTCTGTAAATATTTGTTATTTTGCATGCCCATGATAGGAGGTGAACTCAAGTTCTTCTTACTTCCCTCTTGGCCTCTTCCTCTACTGACTTCTTTTATATCAAGCAGATTTTATTTAGTATAACATTTTAAATCTCTAACAAAATTTAATTATATTTGAGTCATTTATAGTAGTTTCTCAAGGATGTAAAATATACATCATGAATTATCAGAGTCTACTTCAGATTTATACTAACTTAATTTCTATAATATATAGAAACATTATTACATAGCTCCATTTACTCCTCATACGTGTTCTCTTATTGTCATATATATCTATATATTTTAAAAACTGAAAAATACATTGTTATATTTAGTGCTTTATTTAATTTATATCTTTTAAAAATCTAAAGAAATAAAAGCATGTGTATGTATTCAGAGTTTCTCGTATGAACTTTCTTATTCACTCTTCTGGTTCTCTATTCTGCCTGGTGTTACTTCTTTACTCCAACAAGCTTTGTTCCCATCCATTTCTTTTGTGTTATTACTGTCAAATATATTACAGTTGAATGTGTCATATGTTTAATGATATAATCATATACTTGTGTAACACAATTGCTTTTTAAATGAGTCGGGAGAGGAAAGGAGAAAAAATATGCAATTATACTGTATTTTATAATTACCTTTACTGGCACTCTTTTTCTTCTTTTTCTTTTTTTTTTTTGTAGCTTTGAATTATTCTCTAACACTTGCTTTCAGTCCAAAGAACATCTTTTTAATATTTCCTTTCAGGTTGATCTATGTATAGAAAATTATCTGTTTTGTTTATATGGGAATGTCTTTATCTCATCCTCAGTTTGCTAGATATGACTCTATGTTTGACCATTTTTGCTTTTTGAACTTTGACTATGTCATCCCACTGCCTTCTGACCACTACTGTTTCTGATGATCTGTAAGCTTGATGTTATGACTTCTTTTTCTTTTGCTCTTCTCAATATTTTCTCTTTGTCTTTCAGCATGTTGGCTATGATTGATCTTGGTGTTTTACCCTTGGCACTTATCCCAGTTGGAGTTTGTTGACATTCTTGTCAGGTTGTACATGAATATTTTTCATCAAATTTGGGAAGTTTTTGGCCTTTATTTTGATAATGGTTTATTCTCTCTCTTTCTTTTCTCTCCCTTTGGTATTCCTATTACATACATGTATGTTGGTGTGTTTAACTTGAGACTCTCAATTTTTCTTCATTCTTTATTCCATTTTAGATTGCATAATCTCTATTGTTCTATCTTCAAATTCTTTGATTTTTTAAATCTGCCAGTTCAAATCTACTGCTGAGACATTCTAGTGAATTTTTCATTTCAGTTATTGTATTTTTCAACTGTAGAAGTTCAATTTGGTTCCTTTTGATAGTTTCTATCCCCTTGCTGATGTTCTATATTTTATGAAATGTAAAAGAGAAACCTTCTTTTAATTCTTGACGCTTAGCTTCCTTTTGTTCTTTGAATACATTTGTATTACCTGCTTTGAAGTTTTTATCTGCTCAGTCTACTATCTGGGCAATTTCAAAGACATAATCTATTAAACTAATTTTTTCATTGTGTGTAAGTGACACTTTCCTGTTTGTTGTCATGTTCCATTATTTTTGTTGAAAACTGGATATTTTTTATGATACTTGTACAAGTTCTAGATGTTCGTCATCCCCAGGAATTGTTGTTACTTGCTTGGTCATTAGTTTATTTGTTCAATGACTTGAAAAAAATTGATTCTGTAAAGTTTATTTTCCTGCAGTGTGCAGCCTCGGGTGGTGTTTTCACTCATGTTTTCCCCTCTTGTTTTATTTTCTTAAGACCAGCCACTCCTGGGTCAAGATAAGCCACTTATTGGTTAAAGGTTATGCATAAGCCTCCTGAGCCAGTTAGATTTTTCTCAAATGTGCTTGTGTTGGTTTCAAGACTGCACTCAAGTTTCCAGGGATTTTATATTTTTCCCCAGGTTCAGCCAAGAATAATAGCTTGAAGCTTCTTTCTCTGATCATTCCTAAGAGAATAGCCTTGGGCATGCATATGGTCTTTAAGCGTGCCAGGGATGGCTGTGCTATTATTCAAAAACTTGGCTTTTTAAGGAGTCAACCCTGGTTAGCATAGCTTGTTCAGCCAGGGTTTAGTCAGAGGTTATTTATGCTGCTTTGCTGTGAAGCTTCAGGCACTGTTGATCTGTGTGAGACTTGGGATGGATGTTCAAACCCACCCTAGTCTTTCTCTGACTATTTTGGGGTTGGCTCAGCCTAGTAGCAAATGTGCTTTCCAAACTCAAGTGTTGTCTGTGATTCCAGGAGGACTTTTATTGACTGTTTCTTCCCTGCTTATTTTTACCAAGCTTCTGGCTACTCTGTCATTTTGCTTGTATGGAAACTACTCGTGCCCTATCCTTGAAGTTTGCAATAATGTCATTATGTTTTTTCCACTATCTCATCCCTGAAAGATGGATTTTTTTTATAATAAGGAAATCATTTCCTTTTATTTGCTTACTAATAATATCTACCCCTTCCCTAGGAGTGAAATTACACACTGAGGCTAAGATATCTAAAGCTGTATTCCAAATCTGTAATTAACAATTCCAGAGCAGGTTGGTGGAAGGTTACTCTTGACTTTGAAGTACGGTACGCTTTGCATGAGCAGTCTTAATTTAAAGTGTTACCAGAGCTCTATAGCACCATAGGAAACTCAACTCTCCTTGTGAATAAAAACCTAGGCCTCAGCTTGTGGATTTAACTGAGAATGAATTTAGCAACTAAAAATTCATTTCTCACCTTAATGTCCACAGGCCTATTCAAGGCAGATTAACTGAGGTGGGCAGAATTGATAAGAATAAGGTGGTTTCTCTCCCACTGCAATATTTCCAGCTCCTAATGTACAACCTTCTCTAAGTTATTCACACACTAATATAAGTGCTACCCTGAAAGGATTTAGCAGATAATTAAAATCCTTAATCAGTTAGCTTTGAATTGGGGATAATATCCTAGGTGAATCTGACCTGATCAGTTAAGTTCTTTAGTAAAGTTTCAGAATTTCCTTTTGTAAAAAGACTGAATAACATGTCATGAATGTATAGATTGGATTTTCTTTTCTTTTCCTTTCTCTTTTTTTTTTTTTTTTTTTTTTTTTTTTGTCTTTTCTAGGGCTGCTTCCCACGGCATACGGAGGTTCCCAGGCTAGGGGTCTAATCGGAGCTTTAGCTGCTGGTCTACGCCAGAGCCACAGCAATGCAGGATCTGAGCCACATCTGTGAGCTACACCACAGCTCACGGCAATACCGGATCCTTAACCCACTGAGCAAAGCCAGGGATTGAACCTGGAACTTCATGGTTCCTAGTCGGATTCGTTAACCACTGTGCCATGACAGGAACTCCTGGATTTTCTTTATTCATTTATCTTTTGACAGGCATTTTGGTGGTTTCCATATCTTAGCTATTATGAATAACGCTGCAATGAACATAAAAATGCGTGTATCTCTTCAACCTCCTGATTTCAATTCTTTGGAAATATGTTTAGAAATAGGGTTTATGGCTAATACGATTTTTTGAGGAACTTCCACACAGTTCCCATAGTATCTGCACTGTTTTAATTTCCTACTAATAGCTCTTAAGGATTCCATTTCTTCACAAACATACCAGTGCTCGTTGTCGTCTAATTATAATAACTATCCTAGCAGGCTGGAGATGACTTCATGCTATGGCTTCAAGTTGCACTTCCCTGAAGATTAGTGATGTTGCTCACCTTTTCAAACACCATTCCCCAAATTTCTGTCTTCTTTGGGGATGTAGCTCATCAAGTCCTCTACCTATTTTTTAGTGCAGTCAGTCGTTTTTGCTATTGAGTTTCAGGAATTTCTTGAACAGTTTGAAAGTTAACCCCTTATCATGTGTACGGTTGGCAGACATTTTTCCTCATTCTGTAGGTTGCTTTTCCTCTGCCATGCAGAAGCTTTTTACGTTGGTGTAGTCCTCCTTGTCTATTTTTTCTTTTGTCTTTGCCTTTGGTGTTATATCCAAGAAAGCATTGTCATATGGCTTTTCCCATTTTCTTCTAAGAGTTTTATAGTTTCAGGTCTTATCTTTTAAGTATTTCATACATTTTAGTTGATATTGTATGTGCCATAAGATAAGGGTTCAATTTCATTCTTGCACGTGTGAATACTCAATTTTCCTAGCACCATTCAACAACATGGATGAAACTGGAGGATGTTCTGCTATGTGAAATAAGGGGGTCATGGAAGGATAAATACTGCACGATGCCACTTACATGAGGTTCTTAAAAAGCCATGCCTAGAGAAACAAAGGGGGGTGAGGGAAAGGAAGAAATAGGGAGTTGCCGGTCAACAGATGTTAAGTTTCAGGTATTCAAGATGAGGAAGTTGTAAAGATCAGCCGTACAGCATCATACCATTAACAATACTCAAGCCTCAGGTAAGAACACAGCCCCTGCTCACACCTGACTGCATTTGTGGGAGACCTGAAGTGAAAATACAGCTAAATCTTGCCCGGACTCTTGACCATGGAAAGAAACAATAAATGTGTATTGTTTTAAGCTTTTAAGGTTGTGGAAATGTTTCACATAGCCACAGAAATCTAATACATCCTCTCTCTCTTGTTTTTTTTTTTTTTTTTCTTTTTTAGGGCCACACCTGTGACATATGGAAGTTCCCAGGGTAGGAGTCAAATCGGAGCTGTAGCCGCTGGCCGACACCACAGCCATAACAATGCAGGATCCAAGCCGCATCTGCAACCCACACCACAGTTTATGGCACCACTGGATCCCCAACCCAATGAGCGAGGCCAGGGATCAAACTTTTGTGTCCATGGATACTGGCTGGGTTCATTACCACTGAGCCACAGCAGGAACTCTGGTATCCTTTCTTTTTCTCTATAAATGAATCCTTGCCTCTGCCACGCCTGATTGCTAAAGAGTGTACTGCCCCTCTATATTGGCTAAGGCTATTGTTATAGTCCTGCTCATTTAAAATAGCCATTTGCCTACCTAAAACTCACTCACCTAAATAACATTTGCCATAAGAGTTTCCTTGTGGCTCCGTGGGTTGAGGATCCGGCATTGTCACTGCTGTGATACAAGTTCGAAACTTAGCCCAGGAACTTCTGCATGCTGCAGGTGCAGCCAAAAAGAAAGAAAGAAATATTTGGTGAAGCCTGTGAATAAAGTCTTCATAAATTATAATAACTTGGAAAATTCATAAACTCATTGTGGTCAACCCTTATAAAAGGATAAGAGCAAAGCAACCTCCCCTGGTTGGATGGTAAAACATTACCTGCAAAACAGGAAACACTGACTTCAAGAAACACATAGGCTGCTGAATATGAGCAAAGTCAAAAACAACTGCAACTCCTATTTGCTAACCCAAGGCTTAAAAGCATCATCCCGGCCCAACTGGAATGTGCCCTCACCTGGGTAATATACAAATCTTGAACTAATCATACAATAATAAAAAAAAAGATCTGTACAATTTTTAAGGACTGAATTATCACTTTTAAGCATGATTACTTTCATATGTGTGGACATGTACATATGCATATAGTAGCAAGTTTGTTGGGAATGAAGTAACCACTGCATATGTAGCAAGGCAACAATTCCTAGTCTTGGGATCAGATATCATATTTACCATTCTGCAAATGTATCCATTAGATTCTTAAATACCTCTGAAGAAGCCCATTTTGCTCAGGTTACACATTCAAGAATTAAAAAATCACTTCACAGATGAATCCTTTGAACATCCCTGTAATGTGAAAATGCACACAGTTTATTTTGAGAAAATCATCCAATTATGGCATTTTAAATGTTGTCTACACATTATCAAACTTCAGAAAAAATAAAATATATGAGATAAACTTATCTCCTACCCCTCTTTAGAAATTTGTGATGCCATCTCTTCTCTAACAATCCTGACATTTAGAGCACAAACTGAGCAACTATAACAAAGAAATCCAAAAATAGAAAAACTTAAAACAGATGTTTTTTTTTATCTCTCTCATAATTCCTTCCCTTTCTGGAGGTAAGGAGCCTGAGATTAGAAGGCCGTTCTATAAACTTGAATACATGACTTCCATCTTTGGGTCCAAAGCTTTTGTTCTAGTACTTGTTATCTGCTGCAAGGAGGAAATAAGGAGAAGGCAGGGGAACGCAAGTGCATTCCTTCTCATGGGTATGACTACAAATGGCATTTTTTTTATTTTCAACTATGCCATGCTGGCCAGAACTCAGTCATACATGTACACCAACTGCAGAGAAAGCTGCAAATATAGCCTGTGCATGTTAATTATATGCTCTGCTAAAACCTGGGAGCTTTATTTAGTTATTTGCTAATACTAATAAAGTACCAGCATCTACAAGCCATTACTATTTCAAAAATAATTTAGAGCACAAAGTTTAAAACTTCTCTTCTTCAAAGGAAGCTGTAAAGAGATGGAAAATACAAGCCACAGACTGAGTGTGTATAAATCATATACAGGGACATAAAGAATTTTGTATATAAGGAATTCTCAAGACTTAGCAATAAGAAAACAAAAAATCCAAATGTTTTTAAAAATAGGCAAAAGATTTTAACAAATACTTTAAAAGGGTTACACATATCTCTATCATATACATACAAAAAATGCTCAGCATCACAAATCACTACAGAAATGCAAGTTTTCCGCAACAACTTACCACCAGCCTATTAAAATGGGTAAAATTAAAATGATTGACCACAAGGCTGATGAAGATGTGGAGGAACTAGAACGCTCATATGCTGCTAGTAAATTGCATAACTACCTTGGACAAGGTTCAGCAGTTTCTTAAAAATGTAAACATATACCAACCATACGATTCAATTGTTCTACTCCTGGGTATTTACCCAAAATAAAATTTATATCCATACAAGTCATATACAAAAATGTTCACAGTAGCTGTATTTTGCAGTAGTCAAATATTTGAAACAAAAGTTCATCAGCAGAGTTTCCTGTTGTGGCTCAGCAGCTTAGGGACCTAATGTCTCTCTGAGCTTGTGGGTTCAGTCCCTGAAATTGCCCCAAGCTGCAGCATAGGTCACAGGTGTGGTTCAGATCCAGTGTTACTGTGGCTAGAGTCGGTTGCACCTGCAGATCCTATTTGATCTTTCACCTGGGAACTTCCATATGCTTCAGGTGTGGCTGCAAAAAGAAAGAAACAAAAAATGTCTACCAACACTGGAAAAAATTAACAAACTGTGGTATATTCGTACAATGAAATATGAACCTGGAATAAGAAGTAATGTCCTATTTATACTTAAAACAAGATGAATAACTATCAAAATAATTATTCAGTACAAAAAACCAGAAGGCGCACCTCCTCCCAGGATAGTCTGTCATTCATTTCTAGTGATAGAATCAAGATCAATAAATGTCTGGGACTGGAAAAATATGATGGACAAATAGACAAAATGAATTACAAGGAAGCACAATTGTTGGAATTGATAGATATGTTTATTATATTGATTATGATAATTTTATATATATATATATATATATATACTGACACATTAAATTGTACACTTTAGAAATGTTAAGTTTATTACATATCAATAATATCTGAATAATGGTTTTTAAATAAATGAAGACCAGATTCAGTATATCATTGGATTTTAATATGACAGAGAAGGCTGTAAGTTACCATTTGGACATGGAATAGCTCATAATTCTATGTACTTCTTTGAGTAGGTGTTAGGAATGTGAATGTCATCTGCCATTTGTGCCTCAGTGGGAAAACACTGGAACTTCTGTTTGAGGCTGATGTTTGGACTGGGGACCATAAAACAATAAGACATGATCCCTGTGCTACGAAACTCTTATAAGAATCACCAGCAATGCCACCCTTCTCATTTTCCATCTCAACTAAATTGTGAATTCCTCAAAAACACAGTATTCTAAACTGGTAAAATATTAGAGATGAAAGCAATTTAAGTTTATGTAGTCAAGCCTAACTATTTTCAGAAGCTGAAGTTGAGCTTACACCAAAGCTCAGAGAAATATATTGGCACAGTGGGCACTTAAACCTCCCTCTTCTGGCTCCCTAACCAGGTTACATCCTTTCACTTTTACTCAACACTGTCCTCCAAGCAAAGTCAATGATTAATAAATTTGCTTACCCACTGACACCATTGACAAAATGCACAGAAAGGGTCCCTTCATAGTTATGTTTTGTTCAGAGGGTTGAGGGAAAAATAGCTCGTAAGAATAAGAAATAGTGAAAGATTCTGAATCTTCCTGTTTATTGCTTCTTTTCCTCTTTAAGATCAGATATATTTACATGTAAGTGATGTAAAAAAAAACAAATACTAAGCAATTAACAATTCCCTACAAACAATAATAAAAATTGATTTGCATTTTGGTGGGAAAATTTTAGAAGGGATTACTAAATTGTTGATCTATGAATCAAGACTATCAATAGAGATTAAATTAATCTTGTGAATAATCAGTGGGAGACTTTTGAGAAATGCCATGCTATTTATGGTAAAAGCTCTGAAGCTATGCTGTTCATTTATATTAGGTAACAAAATTACTACTGCCACAGAAGCACTTTGTAGGATCCATGGCACTTGGCAGGAAGAGAGCATTGATTCCAAGCCAAGGAAATGACAGTACAGTATAGCTACTGCTGGATTGAAAGAAAAAAAAAAAAAGAATAGGTAGTAATAAATGCATATGGACAGTGAGAAGAAGTGCAATCAGCTTAGATTAATTATAAACCCCATATGTGTGCAGAGACAAATTTTGAAGGACCACAAGATAAAAGAGAGTGTGTGTGTAGGACGGCTGTAGAGAATTGATATCCAGACGAAAAAGAAGACTACATTTGTATCAGCAAGGATAAAGGACCTTCCACAAAAGGACATGGTGAATGACTCTGTAAGCAGGAAGAGTTAATCACAGGCCTTGGTACACGGAGATACATTTTATCTGCTCGGTGGAGTTACTCGTAGTTCTTCTTAAGATGTCCATTTTTCTTAGGCCATTTTTGGAAATGTATCATGGTGAACAGGAATACTGATGAATTACTAAGAAAGCAAATGCTGAAAAATATTAATAAATTAAGATTTAATTTCTAATGTGGAGTCATACCATCATATCCCAAAAATCACATATTCAGTCAATTCACCATTAAAGATTATAGCCCATAGTTACAAACAGTAAGAAAACAAAATGCACAAAATTCCTTTGTCCAGAATAAGTATCACAAATTTCATGACCACGGATCATATGAGACACCCTCATTTACGGTATGATTCTTGGTTTAGACCTAATTTCAACAGCAAATATATGACAGAAAGTTCTGGAGGAGAGGAGCTGCTATATATAAATTATCAGAAAAATACATGTAAAATATATAAGCTAAGGGAGACCTATTAAAAATTATGGGAGACAAATCTTAATCAGAGGTCAATTTATGTGGAAACATGCATTTCTACACCTTTATTGGTCAGGATACCAGTACATTCTATGATGTAAGATGATTTATGTTCAGCGTGATGATTCAAAATCACTGAAAGAATGAAAAATCGTCTTTGTTACATCCCATACCAAAGACATGAAAGTGAAAAGTACATTGTAGAAATGCCTCCATGCAAAACTAATAAAAATTTTTAAAGTATGTATAACTGGGTCACTATGCTGTACAGTAGAAAAAAAATTGTATTGGGGAAACAACAATAAAAAAATTTTAAAAAATAAAAAATAAAAAATCATTGCCTTGAATATAGACACGACCTGGAAAATGTCCTTATGGGAAACATCTCGTTGGTCCTGAGGAATTTTTAGATAGGCCACAGTAAACTCATTGGCAAAGAAAGAAATATATATGCGATATATTTCTTTGCTCGGCAGTGAGAGAAACCCAACTAAAATGATTAGGGAATTTTTCAGCTTAAGTACTTGAAAGGCATGGTGGTAAGTGTGTGTTCATACATAGCTAGAAAGGTATATAAAGTGCCAGGGATCTGTTATTCTTACTCTCTTGACACCATTTCTTTCTTTTTTCAACTTTTATTCTGAAGTAGTTTTAGACTTACAGAAAATTCAGAAGACTATTACAAAGAGTTCACATATATTTTTTATTCAGAGTTCCTTAATGCCAACAATTTGGATAGCTATAATACAGTTTTTGAAACCAGGAAATTAACATTGGTATGATACTATTACTTAAATTATACACCTTATTTGAATTTCACTAGGGATTTTTTTCTCCTAAAGTCTTTTTTAATTCTTTTTTTTTCTTTTTTCTTTTTTCTTTTTTCCTTTTTAGGGCTGCCCCTTTGGCATATGGAAATTCCCAGACCTGGGGTCGAATTGGAGCTTCAGGTGACAATTTATGCCACAGCCACGCAAGATCTAAGCTGTGACCTACACCACAGCTCTCAGCAATGGCAATGTCAGATCCTTAACCTACTGAATGAAGCCAGGGATTGAACCCGAATCCTCATGGATACTAGTTGGGTTTGTTACCACTGAGCCACAATAGGAACCCCTTAACGTCTTTTTTTTTTTTCTCCCCCTTCAAGATCCAATACAGACTGCTATCTTGCTTTTAGCTGTCCTGTCGCTTCAGTCTCTATTTGTGACAATTCCAGTCTTTCCTTGTCTTTCATTAACCTTAATTCCTTTGATGAGTCCTAGTCACTCATTTTGTAGATGGGTCTCAATTTGAGTTTGGTGTTTTTTTGTGTAATTATTAGGTTGAGGTTATGCATTTTTGGCAAGAATACCACAGAAGTAATGTATTTTTTTTCTTCTCTAAGTGCATACTATCGAAGGAACACAATGCCAATAAATCTTATTTCTGGAGATGTTAACCTTGATGGCTTGGTTAAGGTTTCTCTGCCAGGTTTCTTCATTATAAGTGTAAGATTTCTTCCCATGTGGTTGATAAATAACTTGCAGGGGACACATCTGAGGCTCTGTGAACAACCCCTTTCTTCTCAAACTTTCACCCAATGATTTTAGCACCCTTTGGTAGATATTGCCTGGAACAATGATTCGGTGATGTTTACCTTGGCACTCTTTCTTCTTCATGAGCTTCAATCTCAAAAGGGCTCTGCTAAAGAAGTGGTGACCACACGTGGCTCTCGGTGGAACTCCACCCTGCCCAGTCATCCCTGTGAGCAGAACAGTTCCCCCAGTTGTTGCAAAACACCTCGTGCTGCCAAGTGTTCCCTTTGTCTGGGTCCTACATTCTTTGCTGAATCGCTTGCCGCTTCAGTGAAGGGAAGACCCCTGTCCTGGAGCAGGCCTGGGCTGTGTTCCCACACCTGGAGTTGGGGAGTGGGCTGTCCTGCTGTAAACACACGGACTGGGAATGGAGGAGAGGAGAGTTCCCACGATAAAAAGAGGACATTGTTCCCAGAAGGGTCAAAGATGTTTCTCAGGCCAAATCAGCAGACACCTGCTACACTAAGATATAACCAACTATTCTCAGTGTGTTTTGAGATCTATGTTTATGAAAAACAACTGCTAAACCCATCAATACTTGAAAATATAAGCATTAAAATTTACCTTACCCATCCCAGTGTGGAAGACTTCGGATTCTTGGTCATCTTCTTCAGTATTTCCCAACCCTTACAGTTGGTATAATGTAAGATTTCCTTCTCTCGTCCTTGATATAAACTTCTTTCTTCAGTCAAAAGAGAGAACTTAGTGTAATACACGACACATAGATAACTGCTCAAAAATGTAACTGTCCTTATTATGATTAATACTATGATTCTAATTTTAAGGAACAGGGAGACCAGTGTAGAGGATGAAATATGTACAAAAGTCTAATATTAGGTGGAATGTAACAAGTTTCTATAATAGGCATAATTACTATGCATACAATACATGTTTATGTGTTTTACACCTTAAGCCCCTACTTAATCTCTTCTTCAGGCAGTACAGAAACAGAAGACAAAGGACCACATTTTCATACAGCTTTTTCTTTAAAAATAGGTTCTCCACATACACTTAAACTTTGGGACATAGATTGGATATCACGTTAACCATCAACTGAACAGAGTGGAGAAAAATTGACTTCATTGTTACTAATGTCTTGGATAAAAAAGACCTAAAATAAAGATCACAACAAATAATCTAGTCAGAATGCTAGATTATTATGTTTTTCAGCATTTGGTAACATAGCCCTTCACACATGACAATAGACCTCTGCATTGTTCCTAAACATGGGAAAAATATCAGACTGTTTCATTTCTGTGTCACAAAAGGCTTTGTGATGTAGAGACCACATTTGAACTAAATGACCAGACTGTTGCTAAGCAACTGTATAAAACAATTCTTAAAGACAAAGACATTTCTAAAATATGAGCACATGAAGTCTGTGGTAATATGTCCAACATTTTTGCATAATCACTCATTATTTTCACAATAAATATTTTCAATATTCTTTCAAAAATGAATTTTATTTGTGCATGAGTATATGTACTCAGAGAAAGTTAATGGATTGAGAAATAGAAAGCAAAATCTCAACCCAATCTTGTTGGTGTTAAATAATAGTTTTTCAGGTCTATGTTGGCCCTGTTGGCCTGCCAGAACATGGAATTTATCTAAATACATTTGGTTTATTTGTTGCAACTCTTGAAGTACTTCTAAACAGACAATTATTCGATGTTCTGGATCAATGACTTAGCTCTGGAAATAGAACATTTGACCAACATAATTTCTGGAACAGTACCAAGACAAGAAGGTATTACGTGTTTTGATAACATATATTCCAAATTAGAACTGAGTACACAACTAATGCAATTGTATTATGATAGTAAATACTAAAAATACAGCAATTTATTACTTAGCACATGTAGGTTTTTCATTACTAATACTTCAAAGGCCAGGATTATACTTGTTATTTCTTAAACAAAAGGAAAAGCCTCACTTTTCATATAAAGCTACGATAAGTAAGTCTGGTTCTTTAAAACCAGAGGAAGAAGTCCTTGAATTATTTTTCTATGAAAATATGGCTTTACTCTCATAGGAGTAGCTCGACCATAGGGTGAACTTGGTGACTGATGAAGCCACCATGCTCTGAGGAGCTAAGTTAACCACTGACCTCAAATGCCCAGTGTGGTCCAAACACTCAGCTATTACAAGTGAACCATTTCTGCTTCATTTGCATAAGAATATTTCATTCACAAAAGTCATATGGACATAGAAAAAACTGGAACTTACCCCAAGTAGGGATAAATTAGGAGTTTGGGATTAATATGCACACACTGCCATATATAAAATAGATAACCAACAAGGACCTACCATGTAGCACAGGAAACTCTACTCAATGCTCTGTAATACCCTATATGGGAAAAGAATCTGAAAAAGAATGAATGTATGTATAATTGATTCACTTTGCTGTGCATCTACAACTAACAACGTTGTAGGTCAACGATACTCCAATACAAAATAAAAATTAAATTAAAAAAAAGAACTTATCCTGGAAGGGAAAAGTCATTGACTTAATTTTTCAGCTAAGCTACTTTCTATATAGTAGAAGTTGAACCTATAGATGTTAGTTTCAGGAAAAATCGATATGGAGAATTGTGACTCAACTTTCCTGTAAGAGACAAGGATAGGCATTTCTCTTGCTCCTCTTCTCGTTATTTCTATTGCTTCAGCGTGCAGCTTCTCCTCTCCCAACTCCTGTTACCCCACAGGCTTCCCAATCAGTACTTGATGGAAACACTATTTCTCCCAAAACATTGTGAATGGAAATAAACGTCACTTCTGAGTGGTATGCTCTTTCACCAGCAACACAAAGCATAAGCTCAAAGGTACAGAGACCATAATCACAGAAGCTCTAATAAGTTCACGCAGTGTTAGAGAAAGGACTTATGTTTCCAAACATCATGTTTGAAAGTTTGAACCCACCTTAAGTGATTTCAGAGGGTGGGAGACTCTACCCAGAAGATATATGGCTTATTGATATAATATAAATGAGTGTAGTATACTGAGTTACTTCATTTGCAGAATTTGTTGAGCTGCCATTTCTATATGTATAGAACAAATGTAAGTTATTATATATCATCCTAAATATATAACATAGGCAGTATTTTGTTTGCTACAGAAATATTTTATGCTTCCTGCGTCTTTGAGATGTCTATCACTGCCTACCCAAATCAAATAAAACCTATAGAACTCTAATTATGCAATTACATAATTCTCTAATTACATTAAGGTCACATACAGGTTGCTTTTTATACCAGCAATCTTGAAATGAGTTATTAGGGTACTTTATATAAAATATAAGCCAATTGAAGTAGTGTTTAGTGACTAATAATAAAATATTAAGATTAGACCCATGGAAAAAAATTAATAAGCAAGAAAGAATAGAACATGTATTTGTAGTATTCAAAAAGAAAAAGCAGCACACTTTTGACTAGCACAGCTTTCCCTAGCCATGCATTTTCTAACACTGGGAATTGCTTTGGAGTAAAGCTCTTTCCAGACCCAAATATTTCCTCACCCAGAAAGCAAAATGGTTTAACAAAGATATTTTTATTTATAAACCTTTTGCCACTGGAGCCATATTCAAAATTGAAGATAAATTATAAAGAGGAATAATTAACTGAAACACCTCGTCAGGGTACTAAGAGACTACTGACAACCTCATAGATTACACATCATTAACCATGTAGTCTAGCAACCAAGTCATGCGAGAAAAGATGTGGCAACTTTTAGTATTTTAGCAAATATGACTAATTATAAGGTAGACTTTTGCTATTTAACTCAGGTGCAAATTTACCACCACTGATCAGGGTATTTTTTAAAGAAGTTTAGTGTAAACTGTTTATAAAGCAAAATTTTATACTTGGTTCAATTCTTCTACAAATACACTGTGACTCTCGGAAACATTTTCAAATACAATGCGTTCCTGGGTAACTGCAACGAAAGAGTTACGTGAATTTAATTTTATAGAGTGCTATAAAGTTGCCCCAATGATATTGTCCTTGAGTTTGATAATATGAAAAATAAAGCATGTTCTTACTTGGGCATGTTTATTAGGTAGAACTAAAGGTCTTGGGAATAAACCTTTGTATGACTATATTAAATCTATTTTGGGGAAGAAAAGATATTTCCTCATGAGGATTTGCAATTTAATTCCACAATTTAACGGAAACCCTAGAATGAATATAGTATAAAATAAAGAGCCAGATACAACATAGGGGAAAACATAAGGGTTAAACACAAAAATGCACACATAGATACACACACACACACAGAGACACGTGTACCAGTGTCTCTTTTATTTCATAAAAATATTTTGGTCAGTGCAAAAATAATAATGATATCTTAAAAGGTTAGACTATCTTCAGTAAGTAGTACTATCTTCGAAGAATAGAATTTAATCACTGGGGACTATCTATTAATTTGTAAATATCTTTCCACATTAGAATATACTATAGAAATAGATGTTAGCATGTACCTTAAGAGAATACTAATATAAAACAATTTAAAAATTTTACCCTGGTCTCATTTCTATAGTTCTTGAACGCAGTTTGAACTGGATTTGTTGCACGGACTGGATTTCCTTTGTTTGCTTTTATATTTGTGTTTCCAGCTTGCTCTTTTTCATATAACAATGCTCATTCTTGCTTACTCTATTGGTAAGATTTATCTTCATGATCTATATCAACTGAATAAAATGACAGACACTCTGGACAGTAGTTCCTCTCATTATGCCATTCCTCTTGACTCTACAGATGATAATGGAATTAAAGCAGATGCACAGGCCTCAAAACACATCAAAAGGTATAACAATTCTTCAGTGACGCTCTGACAAGGAACCTGTTAATCTATAATCTCCTTAAGGATGGAATTAGCATCTTTCTTTTTCATTCTTTTGTCCCCATCATATACTAGAGTAAACACATAGTAGGTGAAAAATAAAATTTTGATGAATTTTTTAGGAATTTATCTAGTAGTTCAGAGATGTCACCTCCAAAGAAGTAGAAAAACATTTTCTTATGTATTTAATTTGAGATTTTAAAAATCTTCATATACACATTTAATCACACTAAATAAATAAACCATGAAAAGATAATCAAGACCATTCTGTTTTCTAGTTTGGATATTCTCAACAAAATGCCTTTTGGAAGACAATAGATACCTTCTTGTAGAAATATCATATTAAATGAGTTTTCCACAGTTTACTAGAGGGTCTACTGGCTGAGATAGTGTATTAATCATCTCTTCCCCAATAACATTAACTTAAATATTGAAATGCTCAATAACAATTGGAGTGGGGAATGCTTTTATTAGAATTTTACAGTTTCATATTTAAATAATTACAGCTCTTCCCGAGTTGCCTCCCTGATGAATAATAAGATAGTAAATGCGTGTGGGAAATGTGAAAATGTTCCACTCTCTCAGAGCTGCTGCAGAGAGCAAATAATGGACTTACATATCCAGATGCTGTATCTCTGAATTTTCATCCCGTTGGCAACAGGATTGGTCTGCTCAGGTTGCCATAACACAATACCACATACTGGGTGGCTTAAATAACAGAAATTGATTTTTTCACAGTTTTAGAGTCTGGAAGTCCAAGATTAAGGTGCCAGCATGATTGATTTCTTGTGAGATCTCTCTCCTCGCCTTGCAGTTGACCCCTTTGTGCTGCATCCTCATATGGCCTTTTTCTCTGTGTGCACCTGGAGAGAGAGAAAGAGAGCCCTGGCGTTTTCCTCTGCTTATAAGGATACCAGACCTCTTGGATTAGCACCCCACCATCACAATTTCATCTAACTTTAATTAACCCCTTGAAGGACCTGTCTCCAAATGCAGTTACCCTGGGATTAAGACTTCCGTATATAAATTTGACTGGGACATAATTCAGTCCATTACAGCACTAGAACCCCCGATGTGTCACTCTTCCACAATTAATCAATTGATCACTTGGTGGAAAATCAACTACACTGTTTTCTGTCCGTCCTGAGAGTGGCTATGGTTCATTCTCAAAGTGATAGACATCTACCCAGGGTATGGGTTTGCCTTACATGCCTATTGAAGCACTCAGTCACCAACACTGTCCTGAAGCTTACAGAATGCCTGAACTACATTAATCTGCTGCAACATGGTATCTAATCATCAGACTCACTTCACAACAAGGAAGTTTGGGAGTGGGCTCATGACCATGGAATTCACTAGTCATGCCATACATTCTTGTGATCCAGAAAGAGACAGCCAGCCTCATTGAACCATGAAACAGCCTACTGCAGTCACAGCTAATGCTTTAGCTTGGAGGCAATATTCAGAGAGGACCAGATGACATCCTTCATGATAGTATGTGTGAAATCAGAGGACTCCATATGATGCTGTGTCTCAGCAGGAATATTACAGTCTTGAGAAACAAAAGGCATTAGTGACCCATCTTGCTATGACTTTTACTGTCACTCCTGAAGACCTACTGGAGAGTTGTTATTCCTGGACAAGTCAGCTCTGATATCTGCAGTGTTGGATGTTCTTGTCCACAAAGGGAGAATATTCTTTCCAGTGGGAAAAGCAAGAATCTCATTGAATCACAAGTTAGGCCTGATACCAGGAAAGTTTTGTTTCTTGTGCCAGGGACTAAACAGGTACCACCATCTGTTACCCTGCCTTTAATGTGGAGACAGGAATAGATATGGAAAACAGACGATCCACTATGTCTCTGATATCCCCCGGCCCCACTGCAACTATGAGCAAATGTAGGCCTCAACTCTAGCCTGACAAGAGGGTAATTGTCAAGGACTCGACTGTCTCCGAAATGCAGATTTGAGTCATACAAACAGGGCAAGCCACTAAGACCTGATGAGGTGATAGATGATTTCTGATGATTCGGGGAATTTAGAGTGGATGGTAGAGGAGGAAGAAGACCAGGTGTGGTCTCTGCATCAACCGCAGGTTCAGGGGCTGTAATTCATACTGCTAACCTCCTTCTTTCATATTTCGCATCAGGTTTAGAAACCCACAAGAAACAAGAGGAGCTATTCTTGAAATGTGCTTGGAGGAATGGATGTGGTAGGCATATGGGATGGACCTTAGTGAACTTCAAAATGAGGCATGCAGAGCGTAATTGATGAACAGCCCTAGTTGCTATGTCTCTGACCCTCCACTGCACTTAAACTTCTAGAACAGCCCTACAGTCTGAAACTCTTCCTGCCCAATCCTTTTTCCTTCCTGCTCTCCTTCACTAGGATCTGACCTGCAAAATAATCTGAAGATACCCTTAATCCCCTCTCCTTTGTCCTGGAACAGGTGTTTCCTTCAGTAAGTCCCTTGCATGTGTCTAGTCCCATCTCTGCATCTGCTTCTAGAAAGACCTGAAACAACACACAAGGCTATGTGGACACAACATGTCTCCTTATAATGGGAAGACAAGATTAGAGAACTACTAGTGATTCAGAGATTATAGGGGACTTTTACATATTTATAAATACACTTTTAATTCTTTAAAATTTATCGAGAATGAGTGAATATTTTTTTAATCAGAAAAGCAAACAAAAGTGTTTAAGGATTAAAGAACACATCGAAAATAGTACGGGCAGAAGAATTATGGGTAGAAGGGAAAAAAGATCCCAGGGGACTCCCCAGAGCAAAACACTTCATCATCTGCCTAGACTGTGATCCAGGCAAACGACAAGCAGAGCAGGGCCCACAGGCCCCTCTGTAGACAAGGAAGAAAATGCATTTCCTTCGCCCTTCTGAAAACCACAAAGGTCACTTATCTGATTACCTGGGTTGGAAGCCTAGATCTGTGCTTTTTGCCTCTGTCACCTCATTTTTAGCATAGAACTAATAACCGTACTGCCACAGAAGTTTTCTTTAGTCTTAAATGAGATAACGCATCTATGTGCTTAGAAAAGGAGTGCCTGGCACATGATATGAACTTTTAATATTATTTTCTCATGGGGGTTTTCCATAAACATCTAACATATACTTTGAATAAATTATGAGGTCAAATCATGAAATAGTCTTACCATCAAACATGTGGTAAAACAAGAATAAAGACTGATTAATGTGGAGTATAGAAGTCCATATTGTTCTAGTGCTCTTCTGATTATATGTCACATTGTGTAACTCTAGGTGTTAGGGTTTTGAGACTTATTTTAACATAAAGCAGACAAGCAAAATACATACAATTTTCAATTAAGAACTACAAATAGAAAGTACACTTGAACTGTTTTCAAGTCAAACCATTGAGATTTGCCAAACTGAAAAGTAAATCTTACAGAATGCCTTTTCAACCATGTCCTTGAGCCTTCTAAAAGCTTAGAGATGTTTCACAGATTCCAATATTTGTGTAGGGAAAAAGAAATTGCTGTCTTTGAGTGGAGAACCTTCACCACTTTCATTCTCCAGCTGTTGGAGAGGAGGGGAGGAGATATTCCCAGGGGTTTATTGGTAAACTTGGTAAAGCACAGCTGTGGTTAGTAACCAACACCGTTACACTGTTCTTATAAGCCCTCGTACTTTGGTTTAATATTTTTCCTTAACACAGCAATACAAAGCATTGACTGAGAACCTGATGTATACAGGAAATAGGAGATAAGGCAATAAACCTGACAAACTAGTTTACTACCTCAAAGAGCTTATATTCAACTAATAGAAACCAAACACTAAGTAAACTAACAGAAAAATTAATTACTGTAACCTGTGTAAAATAAAAGAGTGATGTGATGAGATGATTGGGTGGGGACACAGGGAAGCAGTCTATTATAAACATTATAGACTCTTGTTCATAAAAATCATCTCTCTTAAGTTTATTTAAAAAGAGTAAAGAGCCAGCCATTTGAAGATTCTAGGGGAAATTTCCATGAAAAGGAAGTCCCAAAAGCTTGATAGGTAATCCATATTGTTTATTAGAGGAATGAAAATAATGATATTACTGTACCCAGAAATTGAAAGGGCTGAAGGTAGGAGGTAAGATCAGAGAAGTTAGGCAGACATAAGATAGGAGAGAATTACATGACACAGATTTTGGAGTCATTCAAAATTCAGTGGGAAGCTTTAGAAGGGTTCTAGGCCACAGAGACGTGATGTCACCATTCTGAAAAAGTGAATTTCCCTGTGGCTGTTTAACGTGTTAGCAGTCTAACTAAATGCAAACTACATGAATGGCATTTTATATTTTTTATTTGTATTAAAGTATAGTTGAATTACAATATTTCTTCAATTTTCATTGTACAGCAAACTGACCCAATTATACACAGTTTCTGATGCTGTACAGTAGGGTCCCATTGCCCATACATTATAAATGTAACAGTTTTCATCCCAAAACCCCCAATTCCCTGTCCATCCCACTCCCTTCCCCCTCCCCACTGGGAACCACAAGTCTGCTCTCCTTGGTTGTGATCTATTTCTATTTTATAGGTAGGATAATCTGTGCCATATTTTAGATTCCGCAAATAAGTAATATCATATGGTATTTATTTGCCTTTCTCTTTCTGACTTACTTCACTTAGTATGAGAATCTCTAGTTCCACCCAGGTTGCTGTAAATGGCATTAGTTTGTCCTTTTTATGGCTGCGTAGTATTCCATTGTATCACATCTTCTTAATCAACTTATCTGTTAATGGACATTTAGGTTATTTCCATGTCTTGGCTATTGTGAATAGCGCTGCAATGAACATATGGGTGTATGTATGTCTTTTTGAATGAATGTTTTGTATGGATATATGCCCAAGAGTGGGAATGCTGGATAATACAATAGTTCTATATTTAGTTTTCTGAGGTACCTCCATACTGTTTTCCATAGTGGTTGTACCAATTTACATTCTCACCAACAGTGTAGGAGAGTACCCTCTTCTTCCTACCCTTTCCAGCATTTGTTATTTGTTGACTTGTTAATGATGGACAGTCTTGTCATGGTCTATACATATGGATTAGAAGGAGAATTTCCAGACTTGTATTGGGGTGAAAAGAAAGAAGAGTTTTTTGATCACGGCAAGGTGGAGAGAAAGTAGAGTGTTGATTAAGAGGTGGTGGAAGTGCAGTGAGATGACTTCCTAACAATCAGAGAAAGCCAGCCCTGAAGAGAAAGAAGACTATAGATGAGATGCTGTAGGCACAGTGGGATAACTTCTTAATGAACAGGGAGAACCAACAATGAGTGCATAGTCATGCTTGTTTTTATAACCCAGGAAGAAGAGAGATATTTTGATATACCTGCTGACCTGCTGATTGGTTGGGGAAAGAGGGGTTTTGTGATACACTTGCTGGTTGGTTGGAGATGTATAAGAGCCCCTAGTAGGGGGCTGAAAGGAGTAGGCCAAATTGCTCAAGGTATGGGAAGGGACATTGCAATTGGCTAGGTGGGGTAATGATAAGGGTCTACTAATTTTTGTCTTGGCCAGAGGCTTTGAGTTCCATCTCCCTGAAGGGAATTTGAAGCCCAACAGTTCTGACTGGTGTGAAGTGGCACCTCATTGTAGTTCTGATTTGCATTTCTATAATAATTAGTGATGTTGAGCATTTTTTAATGTGCCTGTTACCCATTTTTACGTCTTCTCTGTAAAAACGTCTGTTCAGGTGTTCTGCCCATTTTTCGATTTTTTTTTCTAATGAGTTTTATGTGTTGTTTGTATACTTTGAAGATTAAGCCCTTGTTGGTTGCAGCATTTGCAACTATTTTCTCCCATTCTGGAGGTTGTATATTTTTTTATGGTTTCCTTTGCTATGCAAAAGCTTTTGAGTTTAATTGGGTCCCATTTGTTTATTTTTATTTTTATTAACCTTATTCTAGGAGGTGGATCAAAAAGATGTTGCTGTTATTTATGTCAAAGAGCATTCCATATTTTCCTCTAGGAGTTTAATAGTATCTGGCCTTATATTTAGGTTTTTAATTCATTTTGAGTTTATTTTTGTGTGTGGTGTTAGAGAGTGTTCTAATTTCATTCTTTTATATGTAGCTTTCCAGTTTTCCCAGCACCACTTATTGAAGAGACTACCTTTCTCCCACTGTATGGTCTTGCCTTCTTTGTCATAGATTAGTTGACCACAGGTGTGTGGGTTTCATTCTGGCTTTCTATACTGTTTCACTGATATATCTTTCTGAATTTGGAAAAGTTGCAGGATACAAAATTAATACACAGAAATCAATTTCATTTCTACACACTAACAATGAAAGGTCAGGAAGAGAAATCAGAGAAACCTTTCCATTTACCATTACATCAAAAAAAAAAAAATGCCTAGGAATAAACCTACCTAAAGAGACAAAAGACCTATATTCTGGAAACTATAAGACGCTGATGAAAGAAATCAAAGACACAAACAAATGGAAAGATACACCATGCTCTTGGATTGGAAGAATCCATATTGTCAAAATGACTATATTACTTAAGGCAAGCTACAGATTCAGTGCAATCCCTATCAGATTACCAAGGACATTCTTCACAGAACTAGAACAGAACATTTTAAAATTTGTGTGGTAACACAAAACACCCCAAATAGCCAAAGCAATCCTAAGAAAGAAAAATGGAGCTGGAGGAATCAGGATCTCTGGCGTCAGACAATACTACAAAGCTATAGTTATCAAAACAATATGGTACTGACACAAATACATTAATGGCATTTTAAATTATAATACATGAAATAGCAAGAGTAAATTTAACCACATTGTGATAAAAATGACAGTGCTTACAGAGAACAAAAATGAAGAAATCAATAATCATATATCACATGGAAAAAAATTTAAAGATTGGAGTTCCCATTGTGGCTCAGTAGCTTAAGAACCTGATGTAGCCTCTGTGAGGATGTGGATTCAATCCCTGGCCTCACTCAGTGTGTTAAAGATCCAGCATTGACATGCACAGTGGCTAGGTCATAGATGTGGTTCAGATCCAGTGTTGCTGTGGCTGTGGTGTAGACCACAGCTGAAGCTGTGATTCAACTTCTAGCACAGGAATTTTCATAGGCTTTAGGTGCAGCTGTTAAAATTATCAGTGTAAGAAAGAGTTAATGCCTCAGAAATTTAATGAAATCCTGGCCTACTTATCATGTTCTTCTCTGACACTGGTGAGAAACAGGGATTTAAGAATATCAGCCTCTGCAGCCACACTTCACAAGTTTCTGCTGGTAAACACTCCATGTGTTCATTCTGCAATGTGCTTTCAGTAAATGTCACCATGTACTCAGAAAACACGTCTAAAATTAATCCCACCTGTGGTAATATGTCTTGGATTCAGACAGGCTAAAGGCTCTCATAAAATCTGACATGATATTTAAACATCAGATGTGGCTATTCAGTATAATTACGAACTTTTTAGTTATAGGAGTATTGACTTTATGTGCAAAGTATTTATATGTTGCTTTTGTCTAGAAAGGACTTTTAAGAAGATATACAATGAAAGCCATTATGCAAGGTAACATTAAATTACCTTGCAAGGTAACATTAAATTCTACAAAGAGAATAAAAACAAATCAAAGAGAAAATAAGCATGGATAAGTAAAATGGAGCTAGCATGAACTTAACACAAAATAAATACCATTAACCCCTTTGAAGGGTTCAGAGATTGGCTCCAAGGCTTTCAGAAGAATGGCCTTTATTCAGTTACATTCTCAATGTGTTAAGATAAAAACACATAGTTTCTCAAGAAGAGCAATAACTCTTCCAGGTTCTGAAATCAGAGTGAAATTTATTCCTTGGAACCTCCCAAAAGACCCTCTGTAATGCACTAAGTGATATCCTCAATAACATTCTTACAGGAAATATAAGATTTGTGGTATTATTTTTATAAGGAAATGGATGAATGAGACTTCTATACCTACTCATGCTAAAATAATAACATTTCTTATTTCTTAGTTTAAACTGCTTTTAACATTGAGAATAAGCAATTAAATGGTTTAGATTGAGGTTGCTAGGGGCTAAAAATAATGTCTGTGAATGGGCCTCAATCTCTCTAAATGCACTTTCTTTGGATGAACACTTAAGCAAAGAAAGGTGCAATGATGCAATCATGTATTTATTGAGTGGGATAAATTCTAATGGAAGAGTGGTCAGGGTGCGGAGGGGTGTGCAGAAGAGAACATTTACTTCCCTGAATTTCTATTATCGCTGGATGAGAAAGTCATGGCTTCAAAACAGAATACAGAGAAGTCCCGAAGGATGCTTGAGGCCAGCCACGTTTCTCTCATAGAAGAGTTTCTGAGTTAGAAAAAAAAAGCACAAATTCGTGTATATATTGTGCGTGAAGGATTCCTTTAACATTCATTTGAAAACTGTGTACCTTCTCACTGGGGAAAAACAAAACAAAACAAAACACTCACATTCTAAGTAGCAAAGATGAGCGCCCAGCCCATTCTAGCTTTAGACAGGTTTTGATGATGATGCTCTACAAGGGAAGAAATCCCAGGCATTTTTGTTTTTTCAGTTTGCCAATCTGCAATAACAAGGGGGCTGGGGAGTTCAGCTATGTAGATGTGGAAAGTATTTTGTCTAAAAAAAGAGTGTAATAATGTAAAATTGACCATTAGCTTTAGAGCTGAAACAGTGACAGATATACAGTGACAGCAATAGGTCTGGGAAGGAGAAAACTCAAAAGAGTGCATCAGTGGCAACTAGCAGGGAAGGGTTGGGGGAAGTTTTGGCCGTTACCCGGACAGGGGCACGGCACAAGGGAGCAGAATTTGCCTCACCTGGTAATCTTAAAACTTTGTGTAGAAAAACCAGGAATTCAAGTACTAGGAGGCACAGAGAAGAAGGAGTAGGTGATGGAGTTATCCCATCTTACATTTAGGATTGCAGAATGAGCTAGAGCATTCTACCTGTAGTGTGCAGATAGAGTGGACGGTGAGAAGAATGAATCCCCTACTAAGATGGTTAAATAGTGGGGTGCAAATTTGAAGTTGTTAAAATTAATTAGTTGATGCCTTCTATTGTGATATCCCAGTAGGGTTCCTTAATGTTTTGGATGTAAAATCAATATTTATATAAATATCTGCATTTCTGTCTTCTTAAAAAAATTAGAAAATCTGACAATGCTAGACTCCAGTTTCTCCATGCAGCAATTGTTCCCTCCCAGCACCAAACCCTGTTGTTTTTCCAGCACTCAGGCTAAGTTATCTTTAATCTTGAGCAATGTTTCTTTCCAACAGCCAGTCTCCCTGCTTCTTTAATTTATATAACCTGCCTCACCCCTATAGCTTTGAGTTTTTAATCTGTACCCCCTGTGTTATATTTTATTCATCTAATGTGGCAGCCATGAGGATGCACACATGGGCCTCCAGCTCTAGGGAGGTTAATTGGCCAAAGGCATCAGCCGCAGTACCCCAAACTCCACATCCTCGCCAAGGCCATATTCCTTATTGGCTGCTCCCAGCCAATGACTAAGCACACAGAGATCCTAAAATAGCTCCAAGACTCTCTAATGATTTTGCTGAACATTCTAAAATTGCAGAGAAGACTAAGATGCTTAAGATTCCCTTACCTTCCTTTACCAGGCACCAGACTTACCTCCCCCAACTTTTTCCATCTCCCTCTCATTTTCTTAGAGGCATTTTCTCTAATAAAACCCTTATCTACTTAACCCATCTTAATGTGTGCTCTTGGTAGACCTAGACTAACGTAAGTGTTATCAAAAGTAGGTTAATCTGAGAAAGCAGGCGGTAAGGTTGGGATTTGGGACTGGCTCAACCACCAAAGGTGAAGAGAGTGTCATTGTGGTTTATAAATAGTACATGGATTATCATTGGTACAAAGTAACAGTGTAACTGCTAACAATATAACAATAACAATATATTACCTATAGTGACTTGAAAACAAAGAAAAAGAAGAAGGAAAACAGTATCAATGGAGGCTTTCACTTGGCAGTTGAAATGAACAGGCATTTGAAAAATTGGGGAATGGGAGGCTATCGCCAATGGTTGTGGAGTTAACTAGGTAGTACAAAATTGTACTGATAACTTATGGACAGATTCGGGTTGTTAACAAGCAGTGAATTGCTAAGTGCTCAGGCTAGAAGCCACAGTGATAGAGGTCCTCATTACCTACAGTAGAAGGGCAGACATAGTGCAGGGTCAGGTGGAAGTCTATTGAAGTCACAAAGCCCCAGAGATGTTTGAATGCTCCATCAAGGCAAGTCTGTTAAACATAGTTTAGGGCCTGGTGGAGAAAACTCTAGATGCTAAACTATGATTTGGGAACATCTGGATGGAGACTCCTAACCTGTTCAGACTCCCTGGACTAGCAGAGAGGTAATGCCTCTTCCCTGATAAGAGCTAGCACTTCAATCTGTTGGATGATGCTTCAGGAGCCTCTTTCTCATGAAGCGTTAAGTGTTCTTCCACCTCTTGTCTTGGCCACCAAGCTGATGACTAATGTTGAATTCCAACATAACCCAGCTGAGCAAGTGCTCAGTCTCAGATTCTGAAACCAAATTTATGGTTGCCAAAGGGGAAACGTGGGGCAGGAGGGAAAAATTAGGGGGTTGGGATGATCATATCACACTATTTTATATAAAATAGATAAGTAAAAAGAACTTACTGTATAGCACAGAGTGTTTTAATATTGAGTAATAACTTATATGTGAAAATTACTGAAAAAAAGTATAGATGTATAACTGATTTACTCAGCTGTACACCTAAAGCTAACTCAATTTTCTAAGTCAAATGTACTCCAAAAAAAGTTATTTTTTAAAAATAAAGAAGTGCTTGATCAAGAGTTCCAGAATATAAGGCTGGACAAGGAAGAATTCATTGACTGAGGAAGCAGGGCATTTTCTCAGGACATGGATTTAATTAATACTCTACCAAGAACACCATCAGATGGAGAAAAGTTCTTGCTGGAATGACTCTTAGAAGCCTGGGGAAAAAAGGAGAGTCAAGTCTAAGTGAACTAAGATTTCCTAAATTATCCTGGAAGATGATTGAGAAAGGAATTAAGAGGCTGAGAAAATAGGGCTGTATTATCTAAGGGCAAAAGATCTACCAGAGGATTATGATCCACGAGAAGATTCAAAGAGCACACCATTCAGCAAGTCCCTCAGGAATGTGTGCTAAGAGGAGTACCATCACTCAGAAGTCACTAGGTTGATATCCTCTGTAGTCCAGGGAAGACGATAAGTGAGGAGGTCAGAGGGCTGTTGTTAACATTCACAGAATGACGCGGTCCTGAAAATAATAGATGCTAGAGTAGTACTTAACTGCCAGAAACCGATAGGTAGCAATTCCTGTAACCACCAGTAAGATCAGGCATTCATTGGCCGCATCAGCTCCATTCCATCCTGGAAAGACCAGTAGTTTGTCTTCAGAAGCTACTGTGGGTAGGATTTGCTTTTCCTCCATGCAGAGCCTGGAGGGCTTTATGAAACATCTAATTTATAGGAATGGAATCTCACACAGCATAGCATCTGACCAGGGGACCCCCTTCACAGTAAAGGAGGTATGAGAATGAGCCCAGGACCATATAATCCATTGATTGAATCTTGTGCCGTGCCACCCAGAAGCAGCTAGTCTCATACAAGGCTGCAAGAGTCTCATAAGGTGAACCTGAAGGGAGCACTCTGAAAAGATGCATTATCCCCTCAAGACAGTGGAGTCGTCACATCACAGATCATGGTGTGATGTTACAGTCTCTGCAGGAAAGCTACTCGGGCCCCTCCAGAAGCATGAGTTATCCTACTTACCATCCCTTCCAAAGACGCACTGGAGGGTTTTGTGCTTCCTGGCCCATCATTCTGGGATTGCCATTTCTGGAGATCTCGGTGCCCAACGGAGGGACACTCTTGTCCAGAGATGCCACAAGGGCCACCTGGATTTTAAGCTATGACTGTGGTCAGAGCTTTAGACTTTCTCTGCCAAGGGAGCAACTGGCAAGAAGGGGAGTTCTCCATCCTCGCTGGGACACTGACCCCCGTCAGCAGGAAGTAGAGCTGCCTCCACATAGTGAAGTCAGGGGAGAGTGTGTGTGGGAATCAAGTGATCCACCTGGGTGTCTTCTGATACTCTCTTGCCCCATTGTTTCTGTAAGTAGACATGAAAAGCAACCAAAACTGAAAAGATGTGATGGTCAAATGCTCAAACCGCACTGACTTGAAGAAAAGCCAAGTGTTGGAATGGCCTGTATCATACAATCCTGACCCCCGTAACCCTGTAGCCTTATTCTTATTGTCACCCTTCATAAGCATTTGCCCTATACCTCAAATGCTCTTTCCTAGGAAATTGTCTTTGTTCAAATATCAACTTCTCAGTAGGAGCTTCATGACTGCCTTAATTAAAACTTCACCATTGCTTCCTATTTATCTTTACTTCATTCCTGCTTTATTTTTCTCCATGGCACTTATCATCACCTAAAATACAACATAGTGCGCTTTTTATTTTCATCTAATCTATTGCCCCTCGAGCCAAAAGTAAGCTTCAAAAAGACCAGAATTTTTGTTCATCTACTAGAACAGTGCCTGATGCATGTTAGACCTTACTGAGTGATGTGATGAATGATTATCATTACAGGCAGCAATGTAGGTAGACGGTGGATTGCAAAGGGTTACCATGCAAGTGGACATGGAGAAAATAGCATGATTATCATCATCATTGACCTCATTATTCCAACAACTGACATATATCGAATGCTTATTATGTGCTAGAAACTTTGCAAGCTGTTTTATGTGCATTGTCTTATTTAATATTCCCAACTTTATGACATAGGTTCTAATATTATTTTTGCTATAGCTTAGAAAACTTAAGTATCTTAATCGAGACAGAGATACTTGGCAGAGCTGTTATTCTAACTGGGTCTAACAATAAAGTTTCCACTCATACTTTGAACTCTCTGGTGAACACAGAAATCACAGGGAACAGATTCAGAACTTTGTAGTACACCAAAGAAATGGAAAAGGACAGAGGTATATTAAAATAATTCAGTAATGAGAAATGCTAACATTTCATATTTAAAAGAGTGATTTAATAAAGATGTGGATAGTGTTTTTAAAGAGATCAGAAAAAACACCAAAAATTTTAAAAAGAAAGTTTGTGTTCTACCCTAGATATATATCATTGCCTTTATTCAAAAAAGGTAAACAATGACTTTGTTCCTCCATAAATCTTTATAATCAACAAAAAATTAAGAGTTGTTACACAAGAGCAGAATCACCCATTACAGCTCAGTAGTAAGGAGCTGAACTAGTATCCATGAGGATGTGTGTTCGATCGCTGGCTTGGCTCAGTGCGTTAAGGATCTGGCAATGCCATGAGCTGTGGTGTAGGCGGCAGACTTGGCTTGTATCCCACATTGCTGTGCCTGTGGTGTGCTATGCCTGTGGAAGTAGCTTTGATTTGACCAGCAGTTGTAGCTTTGATTTGACCCCTAGCCAGGGAACTTCCATATGCATATATACCGCAAAAATGGCCCTAAAAAGCAAAAAATAAAATAAAATAGAGAAGAATCATCACAGACATGCAATAGCATGCAATATTCTAAGTCCAGCAAAGAAAAACAAAGATTTTACGAAGCGGTGGATAATAATATCTATTCTAGAATATCACACTGAATTTTCAATCACTAGCTCTAGCTCACACTATTTAAACACACACAGGTGCATGCACAAACACACATTCATGCACCAAATAGAAGTTTATTGTGCCTTTTTGGTTTTGTCTTTTGCTGTGTAATTGAAACCCAGGTGCAGGATATACTAGAAAACTCTGTTATCTCAGAAGCAGACGGCTAAAGAGCTCAGTTACTTTAAAAAACATTCAGATTTCAGGGACAGTTTTGTTGCTTAAATGAAAAGCAAGTGAAAACTTGACAGAAAAGTAGCAAATCATAAAAGAACCACAGATATGGAAGGCACTTGTGTCAGGGCTAAGAAAAAATGGTGGCTACATGTACAGACTAATCTTGGCTAATATGAAAATCAAACATTTCCTTTGAAAACTTTCACTGCATTTTTAATTTTTATCTATACTGACACATTTGTTGAAAGCAAGCCTTACTGCATGAAAAATTACAGGGAACATTTACCATGTTTTGATGTGCACATATTCAAATTGTAATTTTACCATGCTGCTAGCTCACGCATTCATTTCTACACAGACACACACACAGGCACACACATCCACATTAATTGGAAATCTCTTGAGTATTAGATATTGTCAGGTTTTGCCAATTATTTTTTCTTGTCCTGAAAGCCAAGTTCCAGAAACATCCAGACACTGAAAATTGAAATACAGCGTGAGAAGTTGTGTGAATAGATAGAACCAGCGTCCTGGATGAAAACTGGTAGATTTTTAGAGGAGGGATCTGCAGCCTACATAAATTTTCAAAAGCAAGGGATATTAAATGATAGATGTTAGTCCTGAAAAATCTTGAGAGACTTAAAGGCGTCAGTGAGAAATGCATGTGTCTGGAGCATGGGCTGCTGCAGTGAGGCCAGAGGAAGAGGATGGCCTTGGAATGTGAAGTGTTTGCATCAGATAAGAAGGAAAACTGAGGACATTTTCAACAGGAAATTATTCAATCCCTTTGGTTACTTAGAAGACCAGTGTAGCGGCATGCAGTGTGTATTTAACTGAGTTATTAAAGATGGAAGGCAGAGATAATAGATGATACAGGCTAAACAAAATGAAGAGACAGACTAAGCTAAGGTGTTAAAGCCAGTTAACCAGAGTGTGACCTGTTTGGGCCATTTGTGATGAACAGCAGTGAAATTAGGCAGATGCCATGCATGGGTTCAAAAATGCATTTACTGTCTGTTATTCTACCCTCTTCACCCATTTATGTTAACACAGTTCCCTCAGGCATTTATGTTTGCGAGAACTGGTCAAAATTTAGAAGTAACAGAGAATTACATAGAAGGGACCAGAAGTCTTTCCTTTGCTGTCTCAGGTAAAGCTGGTTTTCTAACAGCCTTTTTGTGATGTTCTCATTTATCATTAATAGACACTTTAATTTCTGCTGTAGTTTAGATAATAATATTTGAGCAATATTAGAATTACAAATGTCTGTGACTCTAAGGCCATTTTTAATTATCAGTGTTTCAATGGAACTTGCTAGCCTCAGTGTTATTTGTGTCATGATGGTTATCAATATTTCCTTGTATATCATGCACTTTATTCTTGGGTCATCATGGATGTCTCTCAATCCTACACAAACTATTTAGCATTTAATGTGTAAGCCACATTTTCTGGCAGACAATTACTAAGAGAAGCACGATGTGTCAGAATCAAAGAGCCAGTTTCAGGTCAGGCAGTAAAATCCAAAGCAATCAGTTGACAATTTGAAGAAAACAGTGGACAGCCTGATAAAACTTCATTTTACAATAGCTACTTTGTACTTCACAGTAAGAAAGAGTTGAGAGTTGTGGAGGTCGTCACTGAATGCATAATATTTCATTCATCAGGCACACACTTTTAGAGATATTGATTTTGATAGAAAAATTCCACAGCATATTTTGAAACCAAAATCATTCCCAAATAGCTTATGCTATCATCTCAAGACATGGAGTGAAATGAAGCAAATGCTATAATTCTGTGTAAGATCTCTAAATTGACAAAACAATTACCCAGTTATTTTCTGCTGTGAGACCCTCTGTAATTGCAAATGCTGATAGTTTTTTTGGTCTTTTTTGTTCTATTGGGAGAGAAAATGGACTCTCATATTTCCCTTAATATTACCACCTTGAACAAATATTTACTTTGACAATATTGATAAGAGGAGAATGAAGATATTTTAGGAAAGGAAAAGATGACTTTTCACCAAGCACAAGTTGAAAACATTGTTTCAACCTAATTGTATACATGCTTGGTTTTAATGCTAAATCCCTAATGTGAAGGAGACATAAAAAAGTATAATTTGGAAGAAAAGGATGGAGGTAATTGGAAGCTAAGACAATTTGTCATACAGTATAACTAGATCTGTGGCATAACTAAATGCTTTAAAAAGAGGGTTTAGTGAGATTGACTTGTGACAGTTTAAAAAAATGAATAATTATTAAATGAGTTATATATATAAAACTGGTCCTTACAGTGAGTTCATAATCCTTGAGTATATAGTTCTTCTTTTCTCTGTTCACTGAACAACTGAAAAAATGTCTACTTCACTTTACAAATACATGACTTAAAATAAAAGAAATCTACCATTTTAAGGCTCTAAAGGACCCGAAATTCTACAGCTGAAGAGTCTGACATTTATTCTCCTGAATATTAATACTTAACCTCTGTTGAAGGTCTTCTCTGTCACCAATATTTTTACATGTTTTATCTCATTTAAACCTCGCATCAACTCTGATCAAGTACCATTATTATCCCACATTACATGGGGAAAAATTGAAGGTCAGAGAACTTAACCTGCTAAAGGCCATAGGTTAAGTTGGCCTAATGTGGCATATTTAACATTTGCATATATATAGCATATGCCTGAATAGGTTTTTTTCCCTGTAAAATGAGCTACGAACTGATGTTGCTTTATTAATTTGTTGATTCATTTTTATTGAGGTAACATTTGTTTATAACTTTGTATACATTTAACCTAGGCAACATTACATATGACTTCTGCATACACTGCAGTTCACTCACCACCATAAGATTCGTTTCCTCCCGTCTGTCACCATGTAGTTAACTCCCCTTTACCATTTTGCCCTACCTACTACCCTTCCCCTCTGGTAACCACTAACCTGTTCTCTGTATCTGTGTGTTTGTTTGTATTTGGTTTGGTTTTTTTAAAGCCTAAATTCTTACTATTATATCATACTAGCCCCCAGCTCACAATGAAAATCATGAGAAACAGAATTCAGTACATAAGAAAAGTACTTTATTTTTTTAATTTTTTATTACTCAATGAATTTATTACATCTATAGTTGTACAATGATCATCACAATCCAATTTTATAGGATTTCCATCCCACAACCCCAGCGCATATCACCACCCCCTAAACTGTCTCCTGTGGAAACCATAAATTTTTCAGTCTGTGAGTCAGTATCTGTTCTGCAAAGAAGTTCATTCTGTCCTTTTTTCAGATTCCACATGTCAGTGAAAGCATTTGATGTTAGTGTCTCATTGTCTGACTGACTTCACTCAGCATGATAATTTCCAAGTCCACCCATGTTGCTAAAAAGTGCTGGTATTTCGTTCCTTTTAATGGCTGAGTAATATTCCATTGTGTATATGTACCACATCTTCTTGATCCACCTCTCTGTCGATGGGCATTTAGGTTGATTCCATGTCTTGACTATTGAAAATAGTGCTGCAGTGAACATTGGAGTACGTGTGTCTTTGCGAGTCATGGTTTTCTCTGGATACATGCCCAGGAGTGGGACTGCTGGATCAAATGGTAGTTCTATTTTTAGTTTTCTGAGGAATCTCCATACTGCTTTCCACAGTGGTTGCACCAATTTACATTTCCACCAACAGTGTACTAGGGTTCCTTTTTCTCCACACCCTCTCCAGCACTTACTGTTTGTAGACTTTTTGGTGATGGGAGAAAAGTACTTTAAATGGATTGATATTTGAAATCTCTGTCACAAAGAATTTTTTAATTCTTTATAATGTACTAGGCTTGTGAATGAATGATAAAATATTTTCTTAAAATTGATTAATAGTTAACCATTTGTTTAGCTACCATATAAGCTAATTAACTGATTGGAAGTTACTTTTATTTATGGATTTGTCTGTTATGCCTCATGACAAGATCTCTGTATAAAAAGTATAGAAAATCCATTTCTAGTTTTGTTCTTTTTATTCTATGCTCAACTAACATTTCCAATGTTTATGCCTTATTTAAAAAATTTAAGCTAGCTTACATAGTTACATAAATGCAACATAACTTTTATAAGTGAGTGATGTCTACCACAGGTATTCAGGTGCCATTGGATCTTTGAGTCTATTGGGGAACCCAGATAAGGGGCAGAATTTTGGCACCATGACACACACTTTCCACAGCCAAAGCTCATGTGTTGCTCTAATACTACCAACATCCAGAGATGCTCAGCAGATGTGTTGCCTCTTTGTTCATGGGTGACTTGTGTAAGGTACATAAATTTGTCTTTTTCTTTAAAGAAAGTACCCTGACATGCTGCAGACCTCTGGACCCATCAGATCAACACAGATGTGGCAAGTTTCCAAGTTTTATGGAGTGTATCTCATTCTCTGGCACTGTGTTTGCTAATCATTTAGGTACTTCCTACTGCCTTCTTACTACATCCAGTGAATCTGGGGGGGAGAAAAAAAGAGAGAAAATCCACTAAACTTTCTTGGACTATTCTCATGGAGGAAAAAAAAATATGAGAAAAAAATGAAAGGTGGAATGTCATGGTATTGACTCTACTACAAGCAGAAAGAGACCAGCAATTGATTTGATGTCTTGCTTTAATCGGTATTCTAGACAAACCAGGATGCATATTGTGCAGTTGTTAGAAAAATAACTTCAGTATTGGTGCACTGGATCAATTGAAATATTTTGCTTTCTGTCTAGACAGTGGAAATCAATAGATCATGCCTATAGCTAATTCATGTCTTTTAAACCAATAGTAGGTTGAAAAGAATCATTGAAATGGTACAGCCGATGAGTGGATTCTGATCTGGGCTACATTTATATTACAGTATCAGGTAATTTTTACATGTGCAACTATGTTCCTTATTCCTTTATTGAAATGTACAACATAAATTAATAGAATTTCACGGGAACTTCAATATATTAAATGAAACGTTTTTCCTCTTTCTTTTTTTGGTGTTTGGCATTTTCTTTCTCCTAACTTATATGCAGTCCAAGGTTTACTCCACTAAAATTGGAGTACTGTTTTAACCCCAAAAATATAGTTATGATATCAGAAGTTCCTTTGGGGCATAACAGGTTAAGGATCTGGTGTTATTGCAGCAGGGGCAACTGCAGTGCAGTTTCAGTCCCTGGCCCAGAAAGTTCCACATGTTGTAAATGCAGCAAAAATAAAATAAAATGAATATATATAATATATATGGTATATATAAATATATGTTTAATATATATGAGTATATATAAATATATATATATGAATATATATAAATATATATATTATGTATATATATGGATACGATTACTTTTCCATTATATGTGAAGTCTAACAATGAGCTATTTATTTTATCACTTATAAATTTGACTCAAAAACAATTTCAAAAAAGGTGCTCTAAAATATTTTAAATGTTTCAAAAGTATATAGTCACAAATGGTGATTGTTTTCAAAATGAAAACCCATTTAATGTAGCTATTTTAAATCCATTTTTAAAAGTCTTATGATTTCACCTTCTCACCTTGTCTACTTCCCTGGAAAAAAAATAAGGATCACAAATAAAACTGTATGTGGTTATTGAAGAAATCTGATGATGTTTTTAATCATTTGACTCATGAGAAATTTTCTACATATATACATACATATGTACACATTTATATAGAAAGAGGGATACTCTATACATGGTTTTCCTAATGCATATAAAACCATAAAAAATGAAATGGAGTGACTCACAGTTCAATTTCATCAGGCTGGCTATTTTGTTGATCACAAATGTGACTCTAAAAACAACATCAAAAATCTGCTCAAAATATCTCACATGATAGCATCTTTTATACAAGGAAACAGTTTATAACTTTATAAATTATAACCTAACAAAAACCTAGGATCTTAGAGAATTTTCCAGGTAACCATATTTACCTCTACTAACTGGAAGCAAAGATTACTGTAAGTGTGGTAACTTTCTTAAAAACTAAATATATTAAAGAGCTCATTCAAAATATTTAGAATATAATCCATAAAGAAAATCAGTCAAAAAATTCAAATAAACTGAAATAATCTGTCATTAAATTATGCAACAAGAATTGCCCATTTTGTTATTTTCTTACAATTTCCGCTTTTAGTTTGTAAGTTAACAGGACTCTATTTTGAGCTAGCCAAAGATATCTGTGAATTATTTATAGAATAAGTAGGCATATGACTTAAATGAGATATTTCCTCCCTATAGAATAATGTGCACCATTTATAGTACTTCTCAAGATCAACTTCCTTTTCATATTTAACAAAATTCTTAAACAAATATACAGATGAATCTGAAACACTTATAGCATTATGTCCTTCTACAAAGGACATGTGCGGACAAAAATAGCAACTGAAATAAAATCTGTTTACAGTATCTTGACAGTTCTTTGAAGAGTCTATTTTCTATTGGGCAAATTTGCAATATCAGGTTTACCAATTATTTTATTGAATAGTAATTAGTTTTTTAATATGAAATCAAAGTACAAAAACAGATATTTCATAAGAAAATGGTACAACTTAAGAAAAATGATTAGAAGCTAAAACATATAAACATGTGGCTAAGTCCAAAACAGATCATACTCTACTCTAAACATAATTAATTTGCAATAGTGAGTTTTCCCTCAGCTTTATTGAGGTACGATTGGCAATAAAATTGTATAAATTATCTTATATCACTTGAAATTTTGATACATGTATACATTGCGAAATGATTACCACAATCAAAGTCATTAGCACATCCATCATTTCACATGGTTGCTTTGTGCGTATGTGGTGAGAACACTTAATACCTACTCTCAGCAAATTTCAAGTACACACTACAGTATTATTAACTATAGTCACTGTGCTGTACCTTAGTTCTCCAGAATATATTTATCTTATAACTATAATTTTATACTCTTTGACTAATATCTTCCCATATTGTCCCTCCCCAGTTGCTGGTAACCACTATCCTATTCTTTGTTTCTATGAGCTTGACTTTTCTTTGTCTCAATTTCACATATAAGTTATACTGTACAGTATCTATCTTTCTGGGTCTGGCTTATTTCACTTAGTATAATGCCCTCCAGTTTCCTTCATGCTGTCACAGATGGTGGGATTTCCTTCTTTTTTAAGGCTGAATAATATTCCATTTGGACATGTATACCACATTGTCTTTATTAATTCACCTGTCAACAGAAACTCAGGTTGTTATATCTTAGCTATTGTGAATAATGCTGCAGTGAACATGGGAGTGCATGTCTGTTCGAGATAGTGATTTTTTTTCTTTTGGATATATTACTAGATATATTGCTGGATTGTATGATAGTTCAATTTTAATGTTTTGATGACAGGTCATATTATTTTCCACAATGGTTGTACCAATTTGTATTCCAAAGAACAATGTAAAAGTGCTCCCTATTCTCCATACCCTCATCAGAACTTTTTATCTTTTGTATTTTTGATAATAACCATCCTAATAGGTGTAAGGTGTTATCTCATTGTGATGGTTACTTGCATTTTCCTGATGATCTGTAATGTTTAGCACTTTTGCACATATATATTGGTTATTGTGTATCTTCTTTGGAAAAACAGCATTGACACTAATGGGGAAAGAAATATTTTCAGACAGAAGAAATAACAATATATTTGTATACTAGTTCACAAGCAAGTTAAAATAAAATCGTATTGGAGAGGAGAGGATTTCTGGAACAATGATATTGAATAGGTGACATGACAATAGTGCATAAGCAGAGCAATCAATAGTCTTTCAATAGAAATGCTATGAATATACATAAGGCAACAAGCAAGAAGACTGAAGTATGAACGTGCTAATATTGGTAGATGGTTAGATGTAGTAGTGGCTTTCTGTGAAAGTTCACTGATGTTTGCTATAATTCTATCAGCGAAGTAGGAAGTAAGGTGAGGTGTAAGGTGAAGAGGTGTTGAGAGTTTGAGGAAGATATAGTCATCTATAAGAGAGGAAAGGTGAAACGACTAGGGATATAGAGTAGGACTACTGGGCAAAATGAAGGATCCATTTGTGATTCAAAATCATGAACTGAAAATGTGTCAAGAGACAGGATTAAGATGACATAGTAGAAGGACTTGAGCTTACCTTACCTCATGAAAACAGCCAACTTACAACAAACTGATGAACAATCATTACAAAATAGACTGGAAACTACCAAAAAAGATATCCCACACCAAGACAAAGAGGAGGTCACATGGTAGAAGGGGTAGAAGATGGTAGAAGGGGCAATTTTGAGATATAAGCAACCTCATACTGCCAGGTGGGTGGCCCCAGACTGGAAAGTAACTATATTGCAGAGGCTCACTCACAGCAGTGAGAGTTCTGAGCACTAAATCAATTTCCTATGCCTGGGTGTCTGGCATTGGGAGGAGGAGTCTCCAGAGCATTTGAGGGCCAGTGGAGCTTGTGAACAGAAGCTCCACAGAACTGGGGGAAACAGAGACTCCACTCTTTTTTTGTTTGTTTGTTTTTTAGAGCTGCACCTGCAGCATATGGAGGTTCTCAGGCTAGGGGTAGAATCAGAGCTGTAGCCACTGGCCTACACCACAGCTGAAGCAACATGAGATCTGAGCCACATCTGCAACCTACACCACAGCTCATAGCAACGCTGGATCCTTAACACCCTGAGCGAGGCCAGGGATCAAACCTGTGTCCTCATGGATGCTAGTCAGATTCATTTCCACTGAGCCACAATGGGAACTCCCAGAGACTCCACTCTTGAAGGGTGCACACAGGCTTTCATATGCACTGGGTCCCAGGGCAAAGCAGAGATCCCATGAGAAGTATGGTCAGACCTGCCTACAGTTCTTCTTACAGGATATACTGGTAAACAGGAGGTGACTGTGGCTCATAGTGGGGGAAGGACATTAGAGGCAATGTTCTAAGGAATAATCATATGTATGAATTCCCCTGGAGGTGGCAATTTTAGAAAAATCTGGCCCTACCCATCAGGGCTGAGAAGCCCTAGGCTAAACAACCAACCAGGTGGGAACACAGCCCATCTACCAGCTAACAGGTTACCTAAGACCTCCCCAAGCACAAAACTACCTCTAATCACACTCAGAGACAAAAGCCCCATCCACCAGAGGAAAAAGAATCAGCTCTGCCTGCAAGTGGGAAGGCACAAGTCTCTCCCATCCTGAAGCCTGCAGCAAGCCCCTGTACCAACTTCACCCACAAGGAGAGCAGACATCAGAAGCAAGTGAGGCTACAACCTGTTGACTGCAAAAAGGGGACCATACAAAAAAAATCTATACAAAATGAAAAGGCAGAGAATTATGGCTCTGATAAATAAATGAGAAAAAACCTGAAAATTACCAACCTTCATAAAAAACAAACAAACAAAAACTTTAGACTAATGATAACAAGGATGATTCAAGATCTTGGAAATAAACTGGAGGCAAAGATTGATAAATTACAAGAAAAATTGAACAAATAAATATAAGATTTAAAGATTAAGCAAGCAGAGATGCAAGATATAATAACTTAAATTTTAAAATTCACTAGAAGGAACAAACAGCAGAATACAGGAGGCAGAAAATAAATAAGGTAGAAGAGAGAATGGTGGACATTGCTGACATAGAACTGAAGAGAGAAAAAAGATTGAAAAGAAATGAAGGCAGTCTAAGAGAATTCTAGGACAAATTTAAATGCACCAATATCTGTATTATAGGGATGCCAGAAGGAAAAAAGAGAGAGAAAGGGCCGGAGAAAATATTTAAAGAGATAACAGCTGAAAACTTCCCTAACCATAGGAAAGGAATCACTCACTCAAATTCGGAAAGCACAATGAATACCATATAAAATAAACCAAAGGAGGAATATCCTGAGACACATATTAATCAAACTGACCAAAATTAAAGACAAAGAGAAAGTATTGAAAACAGCTAGGGCAAATAAACAAATAGCACACAAGTGAACCACAATAAATTTATCAGCTGATTTTTCAGCAGAAACTCTGCAGAAGGGAGTGGCATGATATACTTAAAGTGATGAAAGGAAAAAATCTCCAGTGAAGACGACTCTACCCAGGAAAGCTCTCATTTAGATTTGAAGGAGAAATCAAAATTTTTACAGACAAGCAAAAGCTAAGAGAATTCAACACCACTAAACCGGCTTTACACAAATATTAAAGTAACTTCTCTAGGTGGAAAAGAAAAGGCCACAACTAGAAAGAAAATTATTACAAATGGCAAGGCTCACCAGTAAATGAATACATATAGTAAATGTAGGAAACCATCTACACACAAATATGCTAATGAAACGAGCAATCATGAGAAGACAAGGGTACAAATGCAATATTCTGGAGATGCATTTGCAGTTAAGAGACCCGCAACTTAAAACAACCTTTTGTGTGTGTGTGTGTGTGTGTGTGTGTATACACATAAAACTTTATCAACACTGCATGATAACTGCAAAACAAAAATATACAATAGATACACACACACATAAGGAAAAGCACTCCAAATACAACATTAAAGATAGTCAAAAAAAAACCAAAGGAGAAGAGAACAAGAGAAGAAAGGAAGACAAAAGGCCAACAAAAATAAATCCAAAACAATTAACAAAATGACAATATGAACATACATATAAATAATTACCTTAAATGTAAATGGACTAAATGACCAAACCAAAAGACATAGACTCCCTGAATGGATACCAAAAAAAAACAAAAAAACAAAAAAAAAAACAAACGCCCATATATATGCTGTCTTCAAAATACCCACTTCACTTCTAGAAACACATACAAACTGAAAGTTAGAGGATGGAAGAAAATACTCCATGGAAATAGAAAAGAAAGCTAGAGTAGCAATACTCATATCAGACAAAATAGACCTTAAAATAAAGAATATTATAAGAGACAAAGAAGGACATTACATAATGATCAAATGATCAATCCAAGAAGAATATATAATAATTGTAAATATATATGCATCCAACATAGGATCACCTCAACATATAACTGCTAACAGTCTTAAAAGGAAAAATTGATGAAAATACAATAATAGTAGGGGACTTTAACACCCCACTTACAGCAATAGACAGATCATCCAGACAGAAAATCAACAAGGAAACACAAGCTTTAATGATGCATTAGACCAGATGGACTTAATAGATATTTATACAACATTCCATCCAAAAGCAGAAGAATACACATTCTTCTCAAGTGCACATGGAACATTCTCTAGGATCAATCACATTCTGGGCCACAAATCCAGCCTCTGTAAATTTTAGAAAATGGAAATCATACCAAGCATCTTTTCCGACCACACACTGTAAGCCTAGAAATTAACAACAAGAAAAAAACTGCAAAAAGAACAAACACAGGGAGACTAAATAACCTGCTTCTAAACAACGAATGGATCACTGAAGAAATCAAAGAGCAAATTTAAAAATACCTAGAAGCAAATGACAACAAAGACACAGCAATCCAAAACTTATTGGATGCAGCAAAAGCAGTTCTAAAAGGGAAGTTTTTAGCAATACAAGTCTAACTCAGAAAACAAGAAAAATATCATATAAACGACCTAGCTTGACACTTAAAGCAACTAGAGAAAGATGAGCAGACAAAATCAAAGTTAGCAAAATGAAAGAAATCATAAAGTTCAGAGCCGAAATAAATGAAATAGAAACAAAGAAAGATCAATGAAACTAAAATCTGTTTCTTTGAAAAGGTCAACAGAATTGATAAACCCACACTCATCAAGGAAAAAAGAAGACTCAAATCTATAAAAGTAGAAAATGAAAAAGGAGAAGTTACAATGGACATCACAGAAATAAAAAGGATCATAAGGGACTAATACAAGCAACTATATGCCAATAAAATAGACAACCTAGAAGAAATGGACAAATTCTTAGAAAAGTACAATCTGTCAAGATTAAACCAAGAAGAAAGAGAAAAGATGAATGGACCAATCACAAGAACTGAAATTGAAACTGTGATTAAAAAACTTCCAACAAACAAAAGTTCAGCACCAAATGTTTAACCAGGTCAATTATATCAAAATTTAGAGAAGAGTTATTACCTATCTTTCTGAAATTCTTCCAAAAAATTGCAGAGGAAGGAACACTCCCAAACTCATTCTATGAGGCCACCATAACTGTGATACCAAAAGCATATAAAAATTCCACACAAAAAAAAGAAAATTCCATGCCAATATCACTGGTGAATATAGAGGCAAAAATCCTCAACAAAATACTAGCCAGCTGAATCCAGCTATATGTTAAAAGTACTGTACACCATGACCAAGTGGGATTTATCCCAAGGATGCAAGGATTTTTCAATACCCACAAATCAATCAGTGTGATAACCACATTAACAATCTGAAGAATAAAAACTGTACGATCCTCTCAATAGATGCAGAAAAAGCGTTTGACAAAATCCAACACCCATTTCTGATAAATACCCTCCAGAAAGTAGGCCTAGAGGGAAGCTACCTCAACATAATAAAGGCCATGTATGACAAACCCACAGCTAACATCTTTCTCAATGGTGAAAAGCTGAAAGAATTCCTGCGATGATCAGGAACAAGTCAAGGATATCCACTCTAATCACTACCATTCAACATAGCTTTGGAGGTCTTAACAACAGCAACCCGAGAAGAAAAAAAAGTAAAAAGAATCCAAATTGGAAAAGAAGTAAGATTATCACTGTTGGAAGATAACTTACTATACCTAGAAAATCCTAAGATGCCACCAGAAAACTGTTAGAGCTCATAAATGAATTTGGTCAAGTTTCAGTATACGAAATTAATACACAGAAACCAACTCTATTTCTATATACAAACAATGAAATATCAGAAAGAGAAATTAGGAAAATAATCCCATTTACCATTACATCAAAAACAAACAAAAAACCTAAAATACCAAGGAATAGACCTACCTAAAGAAACGAAAGACTTATACTCTGAAAACTATAAGACGATGAAAGAAATCAAAGGACCCAACAGATGGAAAGATATTACATGCTCTTGGATTGGAAGAATCAATATTGTCAAAATGATTATACTACCCAAAGCAATCTACAGATTCAGTGCAATCTCAATCAAATTACAAGCGGCATTTTTCACAGAACTAGAACAAAATATTTTAAAGTTTGTTTAGAAGCACAAAAGACCCACATAGCCAAAGTAATACTGAAAAAGAAAAATGGAACTGGAGGAATTTGGCTCCCTGACCCCTGACTGTGCTACAAAGCTATAGCCATCAAAACAGTGTGGTACTTGCACAAAAGCATAAATATACATCAGTGGAACAGGCTATAGATCCTAGAATTAAACCCACACACCTATGGTCAACTAATTTATTACAAAGGAAGCAAGAAAATACAATGGAGAAAAGACAGTCCCTTCAATAAGTGGTGCTGAGAAAACTGTAAAGCTACATGTAAAAGAATGAAATCAAAACACTAGGGAGTTCCTATCATGGCTCAGTGGAAACGAATATGACTAGCATCCCTGAACACTCAGGTATGATTGCCGGTCTTGCTCAGTTGGTTAAGGATCTGGTATTGCCATGAGCTGTGGTGTATGTTTCAGGTGTGGCTCAGATCTGGTGTTGCTGTGGCCAGCAGCTGCAGCTCCAGTTTGACCTCAAGCCTGGGAACTTTCATATGCCACAGGCATAGCCCTAAAAAGACAAACTAACAAAAAATACTCCCTAACACCATAAACCATACACTAAACACCATACATATAAAAATAGACCCCAAATGGATTAAAGACCTAAATATAAGACCAGATACTATAAAACTCTTTTCCCTCTTGGTGGGAAAGTAAATTTATGCAACTACTGTGGAAAACAGTTTGGAGATTCCTCAAATAACTAAAAAGAGAGTTACCATATGATCCAGAAATCCCACTCCTGTGTATCTATCTGGAGAAAACCATGACTTGAAAAGATACACGTACCACATGTTCATTGCATCACAGTATAACTAGTCAAGACATAGGAGCAACCTAGATGTCCACTTACAGAGGGGTGGATGAAGAATATGTGGTATATATATGCAATGGAATATTACTCAGCCATAAAAAGTAATGAAATAATGGCATTTGCAGCAACATGGATGGGACCTAGAAATTATCATGTTAAATGAAGTTAGTCAGTGGGACACAAACATCATACACTATCACTTATAAGTGGAATGTAAAAAAAAGTATAGAAGGAACTAATTCGGAAAACAGTAACAGACTCACAAACTTTGTAAAACTTAACAGTTACCAGAGGAAACATGTTGGGGTCGGAGGGATGGACTAGAGTTTGCGATGCAAATATTCTAAAATTACATTGTGATGATGGTTGTATAACTATAAACATAATAAAATTCATTAAATTTTTAAAAAGAAAGTGAGACAATTTGCTGCAAATGCCATTATTTTGTTCTTTTTATGACTGAGTAGTATTGCATTGTATATGTGCACCACATTTCTTAATCCATTCATCTGTTGATGGTCATTTAGATTGTTTCCATGTCCTGGCTATTGTGAATAGTGTTGCAGTGAACATAGGGGTGCATGCATCTTTTTCAATAAAATGATTTGTCTGTGTATCCTATCCACAAAACAGAAACAGACTTAAGGACATGGAGAACAAACTTGTGGATGCCAGAGGGTGGGGAAAGGAAGTGGCATGGATCGGAAGTTTGAGGTTAATAGATGCAAACTATTGCATTTAAGCAATGAGATCCTACTGTAATAGCACAGGGAACTATATCCAATCTCTTGGGACAGATCATGATGGAAGATAGTATGAGAAAAATGTAAATATATGTGTGATGGTATCACTATGCTATACAGCAGAAATTGACACAACACTGTAAATCAACTATAATAAAAATAAAATAAAATAAATTAGACAAGTTAGCATAGTTGTGTTTTTTCCCCAGCCTTATATTGCACAGGTGGAAGTGTGGCATAGGAGAATAGTTTAGTTAAATAAGACCTATTTTGTTAAGAAAGTAACATAAAGCTAGAGTAACATAAAGAGAGTAGAAAATACGCAGAAGGAATGAAAATCAGATCATGATTTTAAGCTGAATGGAAGTAAAAGATATGAGGACGGTGAAGAATAGAGAAATATTGGACATGTGAATGTAGCAAGGGAACTGCTAAGATTGAGGAGGCTTGAGCTCTGGATACTCTAAATAACATAGAGAGGAGGATGTGGTTAGAGAGTGGAATACATAAAGTTGAAAGTGGAAGTGGTTGCAACTGTGCTAAGAATAGAGTTAGGGGTGTTTCCATGGAAACATGTGACTGAGGTAGGATAGAAGACAATATCAATGGAGAAAAGGTCAAAGCCAGGGAGCATCAGTTGGTAGAAAGATTATGTTCACAGTATTTTTAAATGCTCAAAATCAAGTCACAAGGGAGTGACTGCAATAGAAGAAATAGTGTTCGCGAGAAATGAATGTCAGGATAACGCTGTAGGTTTCTATAGATCAGTACAAAAGCTGTGTTCTCCAGTATCCGTCTTCATTTGAAACTTTGTCGTTGGATGAAAAGCTAATTTACATTGCATTGTTTGTTGGACCCTATTTTTATTTATTTTTATTTTTATTTTTTGTCTTTTTAGGTCGCACACGCGGCATATGGAGGTTCTCAGGCTAGGGGTTGAATCGGAGCTGTAGCTATTGGCCTACACCAACAGCAAATCAGGATCTGAGCTACATCTGTGACCCATACCTCAGCTCATGGCAATGCTGGATCCTTATCCCACTGAGCAAGGCCAGAGATCACACCCGCATGCTCATGGATGCTAATCAGATTCATTTCTATTGAGCCATTACAGGAACTCCTGGACCCTATTTTTAAATGGTGTTAAATAAAACTATATGACTTTATGGAACCAGTGCCTAAAAAACTTAAAGTTGAAATGGAGCAGAAAGTCTTCCCCCATGTTATAGATGAAGGGAGGGAAAAACTTCTTTTCATGGTATGAGATCAGGGCAACTTCTCAGAAGACTTGATACATCCCTGTATTACAAACCATGGCATAAGTAGGTATCAGGTGCACCAATTTATGCAAGATGTTTATTAATTGTAAGAGTCAAATGTATGGTCAGTGGAGGCTCACCTTAATGTTAATTGCTAAGGTTGTATGAAAGCATGACAACTATGACTACAAAATCAGAAAATGTGAATGTATCTGAGCAAGTGATGGCATAGAGACCCAGGTACGAATTCTCTAAGAAGCAGAAATAAGGATGAGAATGATGAGGAATGTAATTTAGTGATATAATAATGTATGACAGTTTGAATGCCAAAGCTCTTCCACTAGAAATAATTTTGATAGATAAGTTAATGAATTTTAAATCATTCAGCATCCATGGTGATAGATTTGAAAGAGACAAATCATGAGTATTAGGTTAAACATGGCTGGCCAAGTTATGCTGCAGTAACAAACAATCCCCAAAACTCTGTGGTTTGAGACAATAAAGATTTGCTTCTCCCTCATGATACATATCCAATGCAGGTCAGCAGAGAGGCTGTTCTTAGAGGTCACTCAGGGAACCCAGGCTGATAGAGTTTCCATCCCACACTGGCATAACACTAGGAAGTTAAGTATACTATATCTGCTTACAATTTTTAAGCCAAAGCAACAAAGGCAGAGAAATAAAAGATTTGGGAATAGCCCTAATGACCACAACAAGATTATAATAAAATAAACCAGCTAAATAACAAAAAAAATCCTCAAAAACAAATATTATGTATATAATACATATATTCATATATAAATATATATGTATGAATGTATGTATCTGAGAAAGGGACTTAATGCAACTAGGCAGTTAAAATCTCTAGTTCCTAAAAAATCAATAATACTGTTATGATTTGCACTCTCTGAAAAAATCTAGAAATTGACACCAAGTAGGCCTACTCCTCTAGTTCATCATTATCAAGTGATTAAAAAATTGTCACTTGCAGGAACCCTCCTACACTGTTGATGGGAATGTAAATTGGTACAACCACTGTGGAAAATAGTATGGAGGTTGCTCAAAAAACTAAATAATTAACTACCAGAGGATCCAGCAGTCCCACTCCTGAGCATATATCTGAACAAAGCTACAGTTCAAAAATATGCATGCACCCCTATGTTCATTATAGCACTGCTCACAAAAGCCAGGACATGGAAACAACCTAAATGTCTATCGACAGATGAAGATGTGTTACATATATACAATGCAATATTGCTCAGCCATAAAAAACAAAATAATGTCATTTGCAGCAACATGGATATAAATAGCCTGCTAAGTAGAGTAAGTCAGACAGAGAAAGACAAACATCATAAGACATAATTTATATGTGGAATCTAAAATATGGCACAAATGAACCTATCCACAAAACAGAAACAGACTTACAGAAATGGAAAACAGAATTGCTACCAAGGGGCGGGGGCAGGGGGGAAGTGGGATGGACTAGTAGACGCAAACTATTACATTTAGAATGGATAAGCAATGAGATCCTGCTGTAATAGAACAGGGAACTATACCAGTCTCTTGGGATAGACCATGATGGAAGGTAGATGAATAAGAGAATATATACATATGTAGGCACATGTATGTGTCTGTATGTGTATATGATTGGGTCACTTTGCTTTACAGCAGAAGAAATTGGCACAACACTATAGTTTTAAAATTTTAAAAAAACATTGTCCCTTGCATAAAATTGAATATAAAAGGCTGTGTTTAGGATCTCCCCAGTTGGGTGAGAAGGACTAAATCAGACTTCTAGGAGCCTGTTCTTTTTAGGGTAATTTTGAGAACACATCCCTCACCCTGGAGCAACCCCGCCTTTTCTTTTCTTTTTCTTTCAGGTGACTCAATTTATTAGAAATAATCTGAGTCCCGTAACTTGAGATATAGGACTTGAAATAAATACCTAATTATAGTGATGAGAGTTGGATACAATTTCAAAAAGAAGCTAAGATCTTCCAAAAAACTTTCAAAATCTTAGCTATTTTTCTTTTCACAACATTGTTTGGTTTGTGCCATGTAAGGACAACTGGAAACTGTGTACAGAAGTATTTTGGTCAAGCACAGCTGCACTCAGACACAGAGAGCAGAATATTGCTGTTGAGGAAGCTAATGTGGGCCAACACTTCCACCACTCTGATGAAGTCTCTTTTGGTAAAATCATGATTACTTATTTAAAGGAAGGTTTGGTCCCAGAAGAGTTAACGTATCATTCAAACATTCTTGTTTTTGATGGGAGTGACGGGAAGGTAGGAGAGAAGCCAGGAAGAAGAACCTAAGAGCTAGTCACGTATCACACAGCTGAGGCACACGATGCTGTGAGAGACAGGGCGTCCGTTTCCAGGTGGATCTGCATGGAACCAGAAGCATGATGCTATAACTTAGATATAGGAAATGAATCCAGCATTTTCTGTGTAGCTGTCAAGGCATACCCATAGAAACTATATTTCTGAAAGTTCTATTGGAAAGCATTAGGAATGACAGCAGTATATATTGTGGAGAGTAATTCATGGAGTATGTTATGATGGAAAAAAGAGAGACGCTTCTGTCACTTGTGTTTGGAAGACATAGAAGGAAAAATGAGAATATTATTATACAATATAAATTTTATTTAAAAGCTATATGATACTTAAGATAATATTTTCTGATTAAGAACAAAAAAAAGTAGTTTTAATTAAATATTGATAGCTCATATAACAGAATACATAAGAACGTGAGTCAGACTATCTGGATTCAAGCTCTACTTTTGCTATCTATCTATATGCTGTGTGATTTTTCACAGGTTGTTGTTTACCTTTCTGCCATTCAGTTTCTTCATTTATAGAATAGAATGAAATTAGGAGGTGTTTTGGAGGGGTTAATTTTAATTTTTATTTTTTTACTTTTTAGGGCCATACTTGCGGCATATGGAAGTTCCCAGACTAGGGGTCCCATCAGAGCTGTACCTGCTGGCCTACACCACAGCCACAGCAATGCCAGATCCAAGCTGCATCTACAACCTACACCACAGCTCACGGCAACTCCAGATACTTAACCCACTGAGTGAGCCCAGGGATTGAACCTGCATCCTCATGGATGTTAGGTTTGTAACCTGCTGAGCCACAATGGGAATTCCTGAAATAAGTAGGCTTTTGTTGTAATGATTAATTAAGTTAATATGTGTAAATCACTGAGAAGAGGGTCTAACACACAGTGCACATTCAATTAACTTTGTTCATTTTTGTTATTATTCAAGTTAATATCTTTTTTGGATAATATATACCCAATAGGAATCTGGTAGATTATTAAAATAATTTACAGGTAATGCTGAATTATTCTCTGTAAACTGACTGTAGGGAGAACTAGCTACTGACAGTAAAATATTATAAATATATGCATTGGAAATATGTCTACTGGTACTACTTGTATTAATACCTGTATGTTAATTATATTAGTTAAGAATATTTCTCAAGATACATCCTATTTTACTTTTAAAGTATATATTTTTATATGTTTGTAAACACATAAAACATTATTTCAGGGAAGATTCATAAATGTGTCCATGGTAATTTCTGGAAAGACACATAATTTTCATTGTATTAGCCTTTGTGTTAGGATTTTTTAGCACATGTTAGCATTTCGATAAAAAATATATAAATATTTCCTTTCCTCATACAGAGCAATATTTTTGCTTCATCACATGTATTTTCCATTTCAATGATTTTTTTTTGTTCTTTGCTACAACAGGCACGGTCTTGGGAAATTAGAAGGCACATGTTGAATTATGCATGAACATTAGGGAACTTTGTTATTCTGGCATAAGCAGAATTTCCTACTGGGGTAGGGTGGGAAAATACCCTGTTCACTGAGGATCTGCCAGAGCAAAGATTTACGCACCAGTGCACCTTGCCAAAAGGAGTACTCTCTGTTCTAGATTATTTTAGAAGGTTTAGTTTCCCAACCAGAAGGTTATATTTGGATCCCAGTACCATTTTTATCTCTAACATCAATGAGTCAAAGAATGTTTGGTACAAATGCAAGTGACATATCACAAAGCTATAATGGAAAACTGCGATTCAAAAAAGCAGGGGATCCCTAAATTAAGAGTATAGTTTTAAACCAGGGAGAAAGAAAACACAAAATAACAGTTTTTTCAAGGCAGTTTCTAGGAAAGTTGTGAAATGGCCTTCTTTTTATAGTGTTGAAACTGTTGACTATGTATATTAAAGCAACACACTTTTTTCCATCTTTTTATTTTTAACATCTTTGCATCAACCATTATCTAATTTTAAACTTGTCATGCAAAGTTTCTTCAAGGAGAGCTATTTTAAATCATTAAAGTTAGTCCTAATAATTGGGGAATATTTTTACTTTTCCCATGTCCTATAAAAAGAATCTTGAGAAATATAAACAGCTATTTTGATAAATTCATTAGTTATTGAAACATTTTGTGGAAACTATGTGCAGAATTAATTGCTTTACCTCCCTTAGAACAAGCCATGTATGCTCATGAAAAACTTAATGAAATTAATTCAATAATTTTATAATTATGCTAATGCTGGAAAAAAGATACTGTTTTCTAAATGTATAGAAAATTTAATGGTCTAATTCATATTTTTCTATACTTGTAAGGAAATATAACTTTGAAATAAACTATATTTTAGTAAGTACAACATAATGATTGAACTGTAATAACTTTTCTCTTTTTTGAAAATACTTTTTATTTTTAGAGCATTTTTAGGTTTATAGCAAAATTTTAAAAATACAGAGGTTTCCTATATACACCTGCCTCCACACATGTAGCCTCTCTAATTTTCAATAGATTGATGCATTTATTACACAATTGATGAACCTATACTGACACATCATAATCACCAAAGATTTAGGTTTCATTCTGTGAGTTTGCACAAATGTGTGGTGACACGTAGCCATCATACGAAGTATTTTCACTGCCCTATTATAATACTATTTTGCATCCTCTGAAAAGTTTGGTCACAAAAAACTTACATGTAATAATACTATTTGAAACATAAATTCAAAACTGTAATTTATTTAATTGGTATCTTACTCTAATACAGTAATACATAGGTTGAATATAGTTCCCCATGCTATACAGTAGATTCTTGTTGTTTACCTATTTTATAGACAGTAGTTTGTATCTATTAATTTTAACTCTTAATTTAGCCATCCCTCCCTACTCCTTTTCCCTTTAATAACTATGAATTTGTTTTCTAGGTCTGTGAGTCTATTTTTGTTCTATAAATAAGTTCTTTTGTATCATTTTTAAAATTGTACGTAAAAGTGATGTAGAATATTTATCTTTTTCTGTCTGACATGTTTCATTTAGTATGATAATCCCTAGGTCCATCCATGTTGCTGCAAATGGCATTATTTCATTCTTTTTTATGGCAGAGTTGTCCTCCATTGTGTGTGTGAGTGTGTCTGTGTGTACACATGTGCATGTGTGAGTGTGTGTATACCACATCTTCTTTATCCATTCATCTATTGATGGACACCCAGGTTGCTTTCATGCCTGGTGATACCTCATTGTGGTTTTGGTTTGCATTTCTCTAATAATTAGGAATGTTGAGCATCTTTTCAGTGTGCCTGATGGCCACCTCTATATCTTCCTTAGATAAATGCCTATGTAGGTCTTTGCCCATTTTTTAATTGGGTTGTTTGTTTTTTGGATATTGAACTGTATAAGCTGTTTGTATATTTCATAAATTAAGCTTTTGTCTATCTCATAATTTGCAAATATTTTCTCCCATTTTATAGGTTGTCTTCATTTTATTCACAGTTTCTTTTGCTGAGCAAAAGCTTTTAAATTTAATTATATCCCATTTTAAATTTTTTTTCTTTTATTTCCTTTATTCTAGGAGATAGAACCAAAAAAATATTAGTGCAATTTTTGTCGAAGATTGTTCTGCCTATGTTTTCCTTTAGAAGTTTTATAGTATCTGATTTTATAGTTGTGTATTTAATCCATTTTGACTTTATTTTTATATGGGGTTAAAGAATGTTTAATTCCATTATTTTATAGGTAGCTGCCAGTTTTTTCATCACCATGTATTGAATAGACTGTCTTTTCTCCATTGTATGTTCTTGCTTCTTTTGTTGTATATTAATTGACCATAAGTGCATGCGTTTATTTCTTGGCTTTCTCTCCTTGTTCCACTGATGTATGTGTCTGCATTTATTCCAGTACCATATTATTTTGATTACTGTAGCTTTGAAATATACTATGAATTCAGGGGATATGATTCTTCCAGGTCCATTTTTCTTTCGCAAGATTGTTTTGGCTATTGGGGAGGCTTTTATGCTTCATACAAATTTAACTTTGTTTTGTATTATTTCTGTGAAAACTGCCATTGGTGATGTCATAGGGATTGAACTGAATGTACATTGCCTTGGGTAATATGGTTATTTTAACAATATTGATTCTTTCAATCCAAGAAAAAGTTATATCTTTCCTTATTTTTTTAAACTACATCTGAATATTTTATTCATTAACAAACTAAAATATGAACAAGAATATTTAACCACACTAAGGAATTTCACTATTAACATGATATCTCTTTTTGACTAAATTATATATATATATATTATATATATTTATAATATATGCACTAGAAAAAGCAAAATGATTATCTCAGAGAGGGCATATTTTGATGAGATCAATGTGTACTTTTTAATGAGCTCTCCCTTATATTTTTTTTACATTTTTTTACTTAATGAATTTTATTACATTTATAGGTTTACAACAATCATCACAGCCAAATTTTACAGCATTTCCATCTCAAACCCTCAGTGCATCCCCCCACCCCCCCAACCTCTCTCATTTGGAAACCATAAGTTTTTCAGAGTCTGTGAGTCAGTGTCTGTTCTGCAAAGACATTCATTGTGTCCTTTTTTTAGATTCCACATGTAAGTGATAGCATTTGATGTTGGTGTCTCATTGTCTGACTGACTTCACTTAGCATGATAATTTCTAGGTGCATCCATGTTGCTAAAAATGCCATTATTTTGTTCCTTTTAATGGCTGGGTAACATTCCATTGTGTATATGTACCACATCTTCTTGATCCACTCCTCTGTCAATGGACATTTAGGTTGTTTCCATGTCTTGGCTATTATATAGTGCTGCAATGAACATTGGAGTACATGTGTCTTCTGAGTTCCGGTATTCTCTGGATAGATGCTGTGGGGTGGGATTGCTGGATCAAATGGTAGTGCTATTTTTAGTTTTCTTAGGAATATTCATACTGTTTTCCATAGTGATTGCACCAATTTACCCTCCCACCAATGGTCAGAGGGCTCAGGAACAGGACAAGGATGTCTGCTCTCACCACTATTATTTAACATAGTTTTGGAAGTCCTAGCCACAGTAATTGGAGAAGTAAAAGAAATAAAAGGAATCCAAATTGGAAAGGAAGAAGTAAAACTATCACTATTTACAGATGACATGATACTATACCTAGAGAATCCTAAAGACTTTACCAGAAAACTGATAGAGCTCATCCATAAATTTGGCAAAGTCACAGGACACAAAATTAATACGCAGAAATTGATGGCATTTCTATATACTAATAATGAAAGATCAGAAAGAGAAATTAGGGAAGCAATCGCATTTACTATCACATCAAAAAGAATAAAATACTTAGGAATAAACCTACCTAAAGAGACAAAAGACCTGTACTCTAAAAACTATAAGACACCAATGAAAGAAATCAAAGATGACACAAACAGATGGAAAGACATACTATGCTCTTGGATTGGAAGAGTCAATATTATCAAAATGACTGTACTACTGAAGGCAATCTATAGGTTCAATGCAATCCCTATCAAATTACCAAGGACATTTTTCACACAACTCGAACAAAATATCTTAAAGTTTTTTGGAAGCACAAAAGACCCAGAATAGCCAGAGACATCCTGAAAAACAAAAATGGAGCTAGAGGAATCAGGCTCCCTGTCTTCAGACTATACTACAAAATAATAGTCATCAAAACTGTATGGTACTGGCACAAAGACAGAAATATAGATCAGTGGAACTGCATAGAAAGCCCAGAATTAAACCCACGTACCTACAGTCAACTAATCTATGACAAAGGAGGCAAGAATATACAATGGAGAAAAGAAAACCCCTTCAATAAGTGATGCTGGGAAAACTGGGCAGCCACATGGAAAAGAATGAAATTAGAACACTCCCTAACACCATACACAAAAATAAACTCAAAATGGATTAAATACTTAGATATAAGACCAGACACTATAAAACTCTTAGAGGAAAACATAGGCCAAACACTCTCTGACATAAACCACAGCAACATCTTCTCAGATCCATCTCCTAGAGCAATGACAGTAAAAACAAAAACAAACAATGGGACTTAATTAAACTTAAAAGTTTCTGCACAGCAAAGGAAACCCTAAACAAAATGAAAAGACAACCCACAAAGTGGGAGAAAATCTTTGCAAATGAATCAACTGCCAAGGGATTAATCTCCAAAATTTATAAACACCTTCTACTGTTCAATACCAAAAAAACAAACAAACAACCCCATCGAAAAATGGGCAGAAGATCTAAACAGACATTTCTCCAAAGAAGACATACAGATGGCCAAAAAACACATGAAAAGATGTTTATCACTCATTATTAGAGAAATGCAAATCAAAACCACTCTGAGGTACCACCTTACACCTGCCAGAATGGCCATCATCAAAAAGTCTACAAACAATAAGTGCTGGAGAGGGTGTGGAGGAAAAGGAACCCTATCTTTCCTTCTTTTTGTCTTGTCTTCCATTTCTTTTGCCAGTTTCATAGTTTTCAGGTTACCTCTGAAACTTTCCTTCGTTTGCCTCCTTAGATAGGTTTATTCCTAGGTATGTTATTCTTTTTTTTTTTTTTTGTCTTTTTGCCTTTTCTTGAGCTGCTCCCACCACATATGGAGGTTCCCAAGCTAGGGGTCCAATTGGAGCTGTAGCCGCCAGCCTACGCCAGAGCCACAGCAACGTGGGATCTGAGCCGCGTCTGCGACCCAAACCACAGCTCACAGCTAAGTTGGATACTTAACCCACTGATCAAGGGCAGGGATTGAACCTGTAACCTCATGGTTCCTAGTCAGTTTCATCAACCACTGCACCACGATGGGAACTCCTGTTTTGATATAATGGTAAATGGGATTGTTTCCTTAAATTCTCTTTCTGATATTTCATTATTAGTGTATAGAAATGCAACATATTTCTGTATATAAATTTTGTATCCTGCAACTTTACATAATTCATTGATAAAACTATCACCGTTTGCATATTACATGTTACTCTACATAGAAAATCCTAAACACCCTACAAGAGAACTACTAGAGCATAGTGATAACATAATGTTATCAAATTGCATGATTAAATGTTAATGTCTCTGAACAAATTGCTTCTGGATGAAAATTATTGGTGTTGCACAAGAAACCTCATGGCACTGTTCAATATAAGTCCATATTTAATTTAGACTTGAAGCGGAAAATTACTTTCTTCCAAAAGAGGTTTAAGTAATCCTTTAATCACCAGCATCTGCATAATGCTAATCACAGAAAACAATTATCAAATCAGTGGTAAAACTCAGTTACTAAGTGCAGTTATAAGAAAGATGCTAATATATTTGTTGTGTAGTCATTTGTGATAACAAGTAAAATAGGCCATTACTATTTTTACATAGACTCCTAGAGGCATGTCACACTTACGTAAAGTCTGGGAACTTTGAGCATTTGCAGCAACAAAATCCGATTAGGTGTAAACTGTAGGGGAATAACTCTACCACTGTGCCCCGGTTACCTAATATGTGTCCAAGAAGCAGAGGTTTGATTCGCAGCTTAAGTGAGTCCTGGCAGGATGCCTTATCATTGTCTTGGAGTACAAGAGGATGTGATACCTCTAAGGACCTGCTGTGAGGTCACTGCCTACTCACCTTTTCTCCCCTTGGGAGGCTCTCTACAAAACAGTTTATCATGGTCTCTGGGTTTTGCTGAAGTGTTGGGCTTTCTACCCCATCCCCCTAAATAAATATCACAATGTAAACCTACATAGCAATAGCCTGTCTTTAGTTTCTCAGCAATGATGTATTCAATAGATGTCATTGCCATTATCCAGCCCCTTTTCTTTCAATAGTATCCTTCTTGGTGTGTGGAATGAGAATCGCAGGGAACTTAATCTTCTTTCCATTGTCTGTGTAAGTAGTAAATAGTCTAAATCTATAGGTGACACTTTATATCTTTACCAGATGAATCAGTCAGGCCTTGGGCTTGGCCTTGCCAATCTTATGTGTTAGCTTGACGGTAACAGGGTCTCCACATTGAGTATGTCACATTTCAGGACAGAACATGAGATGTAGAGGCATATGGGAGGAGTCCAGGAGAACTGAAACAATAAAATGATGAAGATATTTTGGAGGCAGATCCTGTAGTAGTCATATATTAAAATGTTATAATTGATATTATATATATATATAGCTGATTATAACTACAACTGTTAAGTAATGAAATCAAAACATAAAAGAGAAAAATGAGTAAATTATAGAAAAAATTAAAGTGCATAGTATTTCATAAAGTTAAGCTAGCATACAAAAAGCATTGTTGTGTGAAGTTTATGTTTCAGTTATTTATATAAGTATTCCTCTATATCTTTTAACTATGAACACAATAATTCTGCATTTTTTTAGACAACTGAATCTCAGCAGCAAACAACACATTTTTTTTTTAGGTGACAAGTTGTAGCGTGGCTAGAGCTTGTCTATTCTAGTCTAGGCTTCACTGAGTGCCTCTGCTAGTCTCAACTAGAAAGGGATGGAGGTTGGCTTTTCTGGGATCAACCTGGCTGGGTTGGCTCTGCTCCATGTATCTGTCATCCTCTTCCTGGGACCAGAATGCTGACCTGGCAAGTTCTACCCATGACAGTAGAAAAGAGACACAATCACACATGTTTTTCATGCCTCTATTTGCAGTATATCTGCTAATATCTGACCAAAGCAAATTACTTCATCTGAACCCAGATAAAGAATGGGGGATAACAGTCTTCCCATAGTGAGAAGGCATTGCAAAGTTGCATAGTAATGAGTGTGCATGTATGATCCTGTTACTGGAGAGATAATAAAATATGGAACAAAAATCCGGTTGGCTACATTCTCTCTAGAAGAAGTTTCTCTGTCTGAATACATGCTTCCATGGAGTGCAGTCCTGTGAATTAAATTTTCTGTATCCAAATCAAAAACCTTTCTAATGAATCTTATGCATGCTAACAAAAACGTAAATTGCCTGTGAGTCAGAGAAGAAAATGTGAAATTATCTTTTCATTATTATCTCAGCTTTTTTTCCCCAATAGGATCATGTTTTGTACCTCTGCCATTTAAATATATTGTGTATTTTGACTATACTCTCCCTCACATTATTAAGTTAAAAACTGTCTTCAAAAATAGATAAGAGGCTTTAAAGAAAATAGATGAATTAGGAGGAAAGCTCATGGTGAAAAGAAAAAGTTATAGTGGAAACCCTGTAGATAGAGGAAAGCACATGAAAGTTGTAAACTTGGTCCTACATATGAGTAAGAAAATTAACAAAAATAATGGAAATATATTTGATTCTAGAAAACTTTACCATGATACCAGAGTGCGATATAATCTTTTTGCAAAAACTAGAAAACATTGTTTACCATATATTAATGACTATAACTAGCATAGAATACCTTCAAGCATCATGTTCAGACAACAGAACATATTGAAGCAAGTACCTGTCCTTGCTCAGTGGTAATGAACCCGACTAGTATCCATGAAGATGCGAGTTCAATCCCTGGAGTTGTTCAGTGGGTTAAGGATCCAGCCACGAGGTGTAGTGTAGGTCAAAGACGCAGCTCAGATTACGCACTGCTGTGGCTGTGGCCATGGCTGGCAGCTATAGCTCTGATTTGACCCCTAGCCTGGGAACTTCCATATGCTGTGGGTGCAGCCCTAAAAAGACAAAAATGAACATACTCAAAAATCTGAGGAAGGAGGGAATGAAGGAGGGAGTTGATTTAGTGAAGAAGCTGGGTTTCAGCAGAAAAATTGATGGCTCAAATGACCTAAGAAATGTGCAAATCTATAAAATTAAAAGATTATAGGTAAAATATCTTCTATGGATAGTGTGGCAGGAGCAGTTTTCCCCATTGAATTGCAGTGAACCTTTGAGAAACTGATTGCACTCCAAAGCAGGTGTTTGGTTAATTTTTTATTTATTTATTTATTTATTTTTTTGGCCATGCTCATGTCATGTGGAAGTTCCCTGGCCAGGGACTAAACCCACACCATGTCAGTGACAACACCAAATCCTTAACATACCTAACCACAAGGGAATTCCCATCCAAAGAAGATTTTATGCGTGTGACAGAAGTACTCAATCAACTTAATTTTCACTGTTGATCTAAAGAAGATCCCAGGAATACTGGATATCAAATCTTGAGAGTAAAAAAATATTATAAAGACAAAGTAACTTAAATTGCAGTGAAATGACAATGAAATAAATTGAAAGCTTATTTTCAAAAATGCAATTACAAATATAGTCTCAGTTTATCAGGACCTGTGTAAAGAAACAAAGAATCTCAAAAAATAAATGTTTTCTGAGTTCTCTTCTGGCACAGCGGGTGAAGAATCTAACGTTGTCACTGCAGTGCTTGGTCACTACTGTGGTGCCAGTTTGACGCCTGACCAGGGAACTTCCACATGCCATGGAAGGAAATCAGCATGCCCAAAAACTTTTTCTAAAATTAAAAAAAAATAGCTTTTTTTCATCACACACTTTTGTCTAAGTCTTCAAATTATGAATAATGTACAGGCATTCTCTTGAATCTTGATATCCAAGAAGAAAAGACTGTCCACTAGATATTCTAATTGAATCACAGAAAACGTGGTCGTTGACTCTTTCTTTTTCCTTCTTAAGTTACAATATTATATTAACTTCAGGTGTGCAACATAGTGATTTGATATTTTTATGCATTATGAAATAATCACCACAATAAGTCCAGTTACCATGCATCACCATACAAAGTTGTTACTATGTCATTAACTCTATCTCCTGTGTGCACATTACATCTCTGTAACTTGTTTAACTTAGAGCTGGAAGTTTGTACCTCTTAATCCCCTTCACCTCTTTTATCTGTCTACATACCACTATGTCCTCTGGTTAACTCCTAGTTAGTTCTCTGTTCCTCTAAGCCCGTTTCTGTTTTGTTTTGTTTTGTTTATTCCTTGGGCAGAGGATCTGAATAGGTATTTTTCCAAAGAAGACATGGAGAAGGCCAATAGGCCCATGAAAATATGTTCAACATCACGAATCACCAGAGAAATGCAAATCAAAACCACAGTGAGATACCACCATACACCTGTCAGAATGGCTATTATCAAGAACAAATAAGTGTTGGTGAGGAGGTGGAGCAAAGCGAAACCCTCAGGTACTGTCGGCGGGAATATAAGTTGGTGCAGCCACTACGGAAAACAATGTAGAAGTTCCTCAAAAAGCTAAAACTGGAACTACCATACAGTCCAGAAATTCCCTTTCTGGGTATTTACCTGAGAAAAATTAAAATAGTATTTGAGAAGATGTGTACCCGTATGTTCATTGCAGAATGTTTTATAATAGCCAAGATATGTGAGCAACCTAAGCGCCCACTGATAGAGGAATGGATAAAGAAGATGTGGTGTATATACACATGTTATCACCCAGCAATAAAAAAGGAGGAAATCTTGCCCTTTGCAGCAACATAGATGGTACCTGAGGGTGTGCATGAAATGAAATAAGTCAGAGACAGACAAATACTGAATGAGTTCATTTATATGTGGAATCTAAAAAGCATTTATTCTTCTATTCACTCCTTCACTGGCTCACTCTTGCTCCTCCCTCCACAGCAACCATGCCAGCCACCTCTGTCTCCACCCTCTCACCACCAAACTCTTCTGTTCACCTGATAAGTAGCTATCGTTTTTATATAGTTTTCTCAAATTTTTATTTTGCTAAATAAAAATCATTATAGATCTTTAAAATCTTATTTCATTCATGGTTTATTTATATCACACTGATACACATCTCTTGCAGTGAAAAAGTGCAATATAATTTGTATTTAATATTATGTGGTATCATTGAGTTTTTCCCCCAAATATGCCTAAAAATGAGTTTATTATTAAATAATTACTTAACTGGACTTTTAAATGCTTGGTATGGTACATAAACTCTAGTAGATTTTTATGTATTTATTTGAGTAGTTTTAATAATATTGGGCAACATTGGGGGGATTTTTGTATTGACTGGGAAATTTTTTATATAGCACTAAAATTTGTGCTATATAAAATTGTTTATGTTAAACATGTTTTTAGGAATGGGATAGATTCCAGTAATGAGAGATACCTATATAGTGCATGTGGGTGTGTGTTTGTGTGTACATTTAACTCTGTATGTTGCTATCAAAAGCAGTTGGAAGCCCCTAGTATTCTCTTTTACTCAAGCATCACAGAAGGTGTATTAACTTGAGTTTCTAAAAACAGAAAGGATATCATCCATATTGAACTCCATGACCTCATAACTGTATTTTATCCAAAAGTTACAAGTGCTTTTCCTTGGATGTTGGGAAAAGAGAGAAGAAATGAAACAGGCATTTACTACACACTTTTCAAATATTGTATTTCATTCTCACAGCTATTCTACTCTCATTTAGATGTTAAAGGCAATGGAGGAAGTATATGTGTGACTGAATCACTTTGCTATACAGCAGAAATTGGCACAACATTGTAAATCAAATATACTTTAATTTTTTTAATTTAAAACTAGATGTTAAAGGCATGGAATGGCTAGCAGCAACAAAGCAGGTATCTTTAGCTAGGAGCACATATTAACAAGGTATCTAAAAGAATTTTTATAGTACCTTCATATGAGGTTATAAATAGAATCATGCTTCTTGTATGTAGCTTCTTGAAGCTTGCTTATGCTTATGCTTGCTTTGCTTCAGAGAAGCCACGGTTATACAGAAAGAAAGGTCCCCAATGTCATTTGCTTAAAAATATTAAAAACATACCGCAATTGTAACCCTACTCAGGCTACAAAATTGTGTTTATAAAATTTTGGATTCTTTGTTTATTTTATGACATCTTAGAATCCTCAGGAAATGCAGGTTACTCTGGCCTCCCTCGGTCTCTGATGTCTCTTGTGTGCGAGTTGTTCACCCAATGTTACATGCAAGAGAGATGAGATGGAAGGGGTCACTCACCTATTACGAGGAACACAGTTCTTAAGCAAAGGGTGGTATGATTCCAAACAGAAATTTCTAATCCCAAAGCCCAAGCATTTCTTACTATAAACCATTTAAAATCAACTTTAGTGTGCTACACCTTTGATAATCTTAGAAATTTTGTTCATTTGAAAAAGATATCTTTTTTACTATACTTTTGTAGCTTCGAATAATTGATGATAAAACTGTTCCTTTGAAACACTTTATATAGAGCAAAAGAGTAATCAATACAAGTGGTACTCTTTTACCTACAATAAGGATAAAACAATACACATTAACAATTTATTTTCAGCTCCAATAATAAGTATTATAACTTCATGTTATTTATATCAAAATGCAAATAGAACAAAGTTTTTGTTCTTAAAAGTCAAGGAACAGTGGAACAGAACCTTTTTCAAAATGTATCTTTAGTGAAAGTTTAAAATCACATTTCCACTAAAAAATTTTGTTAACTTATGTAGTCTTAATTTTCCTCATATTTACTGAAGTACTAGACCACTAATAAATGTAACAGAAAAGGTTTTTGGCCATTTTTCTGAAGTATCTTTATGAGGCCAAGGACCTCTGAACCCTCTACATTCTGTAATTTTATGGAATTGTACAATTGTATAGTATTCATGACAAAATGACACTATCAACCTCAAATCAGTAGTCATTCTATTTTTGTGGACTTTTTTAAACAAAGGTAATAAAGATGATTAAGATTAATCTATTGAAACTGAGGTAGGCATCAGTTAGATCCATTAGACTATAACTTCTTTAATAAATAAAAACTGTAACCTGCCTTCCCTGATCAAGCTCACCTTAATTGTTTTTACAAAAACTTGCATAGTCCCCAAGCATTATGTAGCCTAAATAGTTAAATGTTCGCCCAAGGTGTTTTAAGGAACTTGGAATCAACTGTGTCCAGTTCAAGCCTGAGCCAGTTAAGACTGCTTGAGGGAGTTCCCATCATGGCTCAGTGAGTTAAGGACCCAACATAGTCTCCCTGTGGATGCAGGTCAATCCCTGGCCTGGCTCAGTGGCTTGGGGATCCAGCGTTGCCTCAAGCTGCAGCACGGGTATGCAACGAGCATGCTGCCGTGGATATGGCGTGGGCCTCAGCTGCAGCTCTTCTTCGACGCCTCACCTGAGAACTTCCATATACTGCAGGTGCAGCTGTGAAAAAAGAAAAAAAAAAAGAAGAAAAGAAAAAGACGGGTTGAGATCACCTCTCCAGCTGGTTGTGCTTGAGTGTCTGATCAGTGACATCATAAGGCCAAAAACCCCCTTCAAAACATACTAACCCCCCCCCCCCATTTTCTAAACATGCATCCAGTGAAGGAGCCTGCAGCTTCATTGAGGCTGTACAGAATGATGACAATACTTCACCGTCCTCTGATCTCCACTCATTTCCCCCCACACTCCCCATGCTTCAGACCACCTTGCTTCTTAAGCTCATGAACATACTGAGCTCCACTCCTCTGGGGAAGCGGATTTGAGACTTGTTCTGCATCTCCTCACGTGGCGGCCTCATAAATAAACCGTTTCTCTGCTGCAAACCTCAGCATCTCAGGGTTTGTTTTGCTGAGTGTCTGCAAACAAACATGTTTCAGTAACATGATCAATATTTCCTCAAACATAGCCCCCTGAGTGACCAAACTCAGGCAGTCTCCTTTGTATCATCAGCAGCACAAGCTCACTTCTCCCCCGCTTGCTAATGCTTTCAAATCTTCCATCCGCCTAATGCTGGCCATTGTCAGTACTTAAAGGTAGAACATACTCACTGGTACTTTCCAGGGTACATTCTTTAAAAATTCCTTAACACAGAAAATCTACTCAGGGTATAAAATTGGAGTTCCCTGGTCTTTTTTTTTTTTTTGTCTTTTCTAGGGCTGCACCTGTGGTGTATGGAGGTTCCCAGGCTAGGGGTCTAATCAGAGCTGTAGCCGCCGGCCTACTCCAGAGCCACAGCAATGTGGGATCCGAACTCATCTGCCACCTACAGCCAAACTCACGGCAACACCGGATCCTTAACCCACTGAGCAAGGCCAGGGATGGAACATGCAACCTCATGGTTCCTAGTCGGATTCCTTAACAACTGAGCCACAACGGGAATCCCGGAGTTCTCTATCTTAATTCAATAATTTGGAATTTCTATGGTCATTTCTTGAAGCTTGTTTATGCTTCAGAGATCTCATGCTCAGACAGAAAGGTCTTTTTATGTCATTTAAGCTCTAAATCAGTTCTAGTGGAATTTCAGCTGCAAGTAGCACTGAGAACTGTAGCACTGAGAACTAAGTTCCCTAAGATAAACTATTTCCTCTCTCTCTGGCTATGAAAAGAAGTAAACTGGAAAAAAAATGCTGTAAATAAAATTTTCAAGCATATTAAAATGTTCACATTCCCCAAGATAATTTCATGCAGAGCATTATAACTTGTATTTGACCATTTACGTGTGAGACTTTCTACTTATAGTCTCTATGTGGAATTATTAACTATAATACTATGGTTAATTATTATTAACCTATTAATGAACTTGCTACAAACTTAGAGCATTGCTTGCTCTATTGGCAATCCTTCCATTCCTACTAAATCTCTAATAATATTTGTACTTAAAAATTATTTAAACTCATCTAAGACTAAAACTTATCTAATGGGGGAAATCTTTTAATATAAGAAATTTCGATTTAATGTTGACCTCCAATTTTTAAAAAGTAGCTCTAACATCATTCGTTTTTTTTTGTTTTTTTTTTTAATGGCTGTACCAGCAGCATATCGAAGTTCCCAGGCCAAGGATTGACAAGAATTGAATCTAAGCTGCAGCTGTGACCTACATCTCAGCTGTGGCAACCCAGAGCCTAAAACCCATTGCACCGGGCTGGGGCTCAAACCCACACTTCCTCAGCAGCTTGAGCCACTGCAGTCAGATTATGAACCTACTGCTCCACAGCAGGAACTCCCATTCATTCTCTTATTAAGACTACTTTTGAAGGATAAAAGGAATAAGTCCCATTCCTAGTTCAAAAATAAGCTGCTCCCCAAACTATATAGAAGCTTGTTAGAAATATGAATTTATTTCTCTTACTTTGTAAAATGCTATTTGGAGTTCATCCCTCAAACAACTCAAAAAATAGGTCCTCTTTGTTTAAAGATAGGTTACTTTAAATGTGGTACTTGGGATATTCCACTTGTTCCTACAGTATAGAACAATGACATGTGCTATGTTGTTTATCTGAATAAAGCTCTGCAAAATCAGACAAATAGCAGAGGACTATACTTGGATTTTCATGCTTATTGAACTCATAGAACCCTTTTCTTTAGTATCACAAAGGGTATGTGGGGGGAGAAGACCAGTGTTCACAGACGGGCTACCTATATAGGCTCTCACCTCCTATCCTGCCACTGGTATCTAAGGAAAACAGTCTGAATTATAATTTGAGTCTTTGAATTTTTCGCAGTGGATGACATTCTTCTGCTTTCATAAACTTAATAGAAAGAAAAATCTTTGCTGAAGAATACACTAACTCAAAAAAAAATGTAAATGACATGGCATGTCCTAAAATGTATGAAGTTATCCTAAGACAAGATCTGCCTTTAGCGTCAGCACCTTGAGTGGTACAGTACGTAATTAGCATTTAGCACTTTCTCAGCATTTGATGAATGTTAGTGGAATTAAAAATTTGACACTACAGTTCATTGTTTTTTAAGCATAATGGTAATTTAGGAAAAAATAATAGCATTTAGAGTCAGAATCTCTGAGTTTGAGTGCCAGCTCTGATATTTACAAGTTTGGTGTTGTCGAAAAAATCACTTCACTTCATTCAGTTTTTCTCTGACATAGAAGGATAGAAACAATTTTCTAACAGAATTATTGGTCAAATCAAAAAAATATAAAGAAAGTGTCATAAAATGAGACATCCAAATACTCTCAAATATAGATAGAACATATATGAAATATCACAAACAAGTGTAACCCTCTAATATGATGAAAAATTCTAATTAGTGTTACTATATTACCGGCATTTGTGTTCTATTTACCCTGGAATAAGCATTACTTCAAATGACAGTAATTTGGATTAAGTAACTGAGTAATATTGGCATCATGAGGGTGCACAGTAATAAAATAACGTAAAAATATTCGTAGATTAATCATTAGTCCTCTCACTGCAATTAGTTCATTCATTTTCCCCTTTATTGGCAGTTTTTCTATGTAATTTACTTTCATTCTTAGCACATTAGCATATAATGAGACAACAGATCTCCATTCATTAGAGAATATGTATTGAGATTGATGAAATAATGTTTTGATTGTTTAATTTTTATCTTGTACATTTCACCTATAGGGATAACAGAAGAATATGAGAGAAAAAAAAGAAAATGTTAATGCAATAATTTGGAAAAATTCAAGATTTGGTATCAATGAAGGAAATGAATAATAAATAGGAAAAAGAGATTTCTGGGAAGTGCTGATGTCTCATAGCAGCAGGAACAGATAATAGCAATGAAATACATATCTCTAAACATATCATGTCACAATCTACATTGTGACGTAAGTGGTGATGTAAGCAGTTAATTAGTTTTGAACTAGCCAACTTCACTGTAAGTAATGGAGAATCACTGCTTTCCTAAGAATCTTTGCCTAAGTTAATATTCTTTGTAAATAAAACAAGGAATGGAGCAAACAATGGCGCATCAAAAATCTCAAACACCCTTTACATGTTGTCCTATCTGAAGACCATTTTAACGTTTGAGGCATTGCCTCAAAATTATTTGTAAATACTGTTGATAAAACATTTCATTTCCACTATGTAACTTACCAGGAAATAACACCGATAATTATAATCATCTTTGCATTTATTACACCTTAATATTTTCTTCAAAAATTACAGCTTTAGGTTGCACGTGGCTGGTCGACTCTTTTTCAGTTTGCAGCACTCTTGAATCTCTGCATTAATTCAATCACATAGTCCTGCCATTTCCACGTCCAACATCTTGTTCATTTGTCTGCTTAATGGAGCTCTCTGCTTTTAATTTGCTTCCCCAACCCGATGCATCCTCCAAAGTGCAGCTCCATCACCCAGTTCTGAGTATCACGTGACTCTCTGATGTCTCCTAGCAGTTGCTCACTGACTTCAAGATAGAGTCCAGACTCCTCAACAGCTGTTAACTCAGGTCTTTTCTCTCCCCATTTCCTGTCACACACTCCCAGGTCTCACTCCAGATCAACACAGATACTCTGTTTCAATAGTTCTCCATGCTCTCCTAAACCTCCAAACTTCTACACATATGTTTTCCATTGTGTAAAACGCCTTTCCTCTGTTTGTCCAGCTAATCCTCGTCCATCGGATCTCGGTTTAGGCGGCATTCTCCAGGAATACTGAAAACGAGCATTGGCTTCCTGCCCGTGTGCCCTCATTTTACCCTCATTTGTTTGCCACCATGATCCCAGCCTGGCACAGACACAGTAAAGAGGCAGTTAACAAATAGACACTGAATAAATACACAATGAAGAAAATGCATATTTTATTTTATTTGCTTTTTTTTAGGGCCTCATCTGCTGTATATGGAAGCTCCCAGGTTAGGCATCAAATCGAAGTTACAGCTGCCGGCCTACACTACAGCTGCAGCAACATGGGATCCGAGCCACATCTGTGACTTACATCACAGCTCACAGCAATGGCAGATCCCCGACCCACTGGGCAAGCCAGGGATAGAATCCGCATCCTCATGGATACCAGTCAGATTCATTTCTGCTGTGCCAGAACAGGAATTCTGAAAATGCATATTTTAGGCAAGATTAATGTCATGAGTAGCTAATCAAAACATGATTTTCATTACCTTTTTAATTAAAGTATAGTCGATTTACAGTGTTGTGCCAATTTCTGCTGTACAGCAAAGTGACCCAGATAAACATATATATATACACACACATATATATATATATATACACACATTTTTTTCTCATATTATCTTCCATCATATTCTATCATAAGAGATTGGATATAGTTCCCTGTGCTATACAGTAGGACCCTAATGCTTATGCATTCTGGATGTAATAATTTGCATACTAATCCCAAACTCCAAGTCCATCCCACTCCCTCCCCCTTGACAACTACAAGTCTGTTCTCCATGTCTGTGAGTTTGTTTCTGTTCTGTAAATAGGTTCATTTGTGCCACATTTTTAGATTCCATGTATACATGATATTATATGGTATTTGTCTTTCTCTTTCTGACTTACTTCATTTACTATGAGAATCTCTATTTGCATACATGTTGCTGCAAATGGCATTATTTCATTCTTTTTTATGACTGAGTAGTATTCCATTGTGTATATGTATCAGATCTTCTTAATCCATTCATCTGTTGATGGACATTTAGGTTGTTTCCTTGTCTTGGCTATTGTAAATAGTATTGCTGTGACCATAGAGGTGCATGTATCTTTTTGAATTGTAGTTTTGTCCAGATATATGCCCAGGACTGGGATTGCTGGACCCTATGGTAGTTATATATATTTAGTTTTCTGAGGAAACTTCCTACTGTTTTCCACAGTGATTGTACCAATTTATGTTCCCACCAACAGTGTTAGGAAGGTTCTCTTTTCTCCACACCCTCTCCACCATTGGTTATGTGTGTACTTTTCATTAATAACCATTTTGACCTGTGTGAGGTGGTATCTCACCACAGTTTTGATTTGCTTTTCTCTAATAATTAGTTAGAAATTAAAAATTGATCATTTTTTCTTGTGCCTGTTTCTCATCTGTATGCCTTTTTTGGAGAAATGTCTATTTAGGTCTTCTGCCCATTTTTCAGTTATTTGTCCTTTTTTTATTGTTGCGTTGTATGAGTTGTTTGTATATTCTTACTACATTTTAAACTAGAAAATTTATGAATGACTTCCTAAGCTCACTATTTTATAGGACTACCTAGTGATAAAATAGAAATGTATATACTGAAAAATTCTTAAAGTAAAAGAGGAGATTTTCTTTTGAGGGATAAATGGACCACAAAATCTATTAAATATATAAAAAAATTGTTTACGATGCTGGATAAATAAACCCAACCTGTTGACAAAATTTTAGAGTCTAATGGGCATTAAGGAAATAAAATAATATACATGGCTCAGTGGGAAGTTTTAAAAGTATGACATATAAGTTAGTGTTAATATGTGTAAAGAGGAAATAAGTTGGAAAAAGTCTGAATCTTGAAGCCCAAAAAAATCTAGTATCAAATTCAAATTATACCAGTTATTAATTGAATGATTTTGGAAAAAGAAAAACTTTGAGCCTCTGTTCCCTCATCAATAAAATGAGAATTATAGCAATACATCCTTCCATATAAAATTTGGGGAATAACCTTTTCTAAAGCACTTACTGCAATATCTAGCACAAAGTGGAAGTGCATTCAATTTTAGTTATATAGTTTATATTATGAAATATAGGAATGAATGAGATCACTATGAAGTATAGGCATGAAAGATAACCTCAGGTAGAAAGTTATTTTGATCCGGGCTTTGTAGATGGTCAAACATTGAGAAAGTGATGGAGACAGGATGGACAGGCTGGATTTATAATTCATTCACATCTTTATAATGGAACATTCATTACAGATTGGCTTGTGACTTTATTATTTGTGAATTACAAATTTTCTCAAAGAAAGGGAGCATATTTTGACTAACTGCTAAATTCTCAGCAATTTGGATATAGTAAGTTCAAAATATTTTATTGCTGTTTTATTAATTAAAATAATTGCATGAAGGAGTTCCCACTGAGGCCCAGTGGATTAAGAATCTGACTAGTATCCATGAGGATGTGGGTTTGATCCCTGGCCTCGCTCAGTGGGTTAAGAATCTGGCTGCTGTGGGTTGCTGTGAGCTGTGGTGTAGGTCGCAGATGCAGCTCAGATCTGGCATTGCTGTGGCTGTGGCGTAGGCTGGCAGCTGCAGCTCTGATTTGACCCCTAGCCTAGGAACGTCTATATGCTTGCAGGTATGGCCATAAAAGTAAATAAATAAATAATTGTGTGGGCTACTCTAAAGAAAAGAGTCCAACTAATCATTGAGACAAAGTGAAATAATGTGAATGAGGTTCTATTACAGAAGGCCTTCAAAACCAGGGGAAATATATGCTTAATTTTATTAAAAGTCTTAAAATTAGCCCTGGTTAACTGATGAGTTTAACAATGGAACCATACAGCTTTCCTAAATTAATATAAAAGATCATGTAGAAGAAGAAATATGCAAATACTGGCAGTAATATTTTTAAAGAAAAATGCTGAAAAGAAGTATATACTACTACTTTTTAAAATTTACCATGAGGTAAATATAATCAAAACCACATAACACAGAGAAGTAGATGGAAGAGTTTAAAGCCCAGACAGAGATCCAAAAGTGGGCTATTCTGACCACTTTCTGAAAGGCTCTAAAGATAAGGAGCTAAAAGAAATCCTTTCAGCAGGGGAATATTAGCCATATAGCTCATTGTCCATTTTGCCTGCAAAGACAGATGGCCTGAGGGGAGGAGCTGAACCAATTATTATTGGGCAATGGCTAATGATTAGGAACCTATAAGAAATACGATTAAAGACTTGTAACTAAGAACATTAGTAAAGAAATATTCAACAAACTACTTCAACAGTGAAGTAGACCATTACTCACCTGATACACATGTTCACCCACTCTGGATGTAGGTTAGTCTCCTTCCCAACAAACTAGAGCTTGCTCAGTGGACCCATAACAAGGTGGGCGGCCCTGGTCAAGGGACATGGAACATACATAGGTATAACATCATGGAATTGTCTTCGTGAAGACTGATCTGTCTTCCACCACTATCACCTAGTTTTTCAGAAGTGGTGACTAACTCTAGAACCTCAGCATGCTGTCATGCTTTCGTAAAATCAGGCAGCTAGAAGATGACAGATTGTCTACATTGGATCTGTTCCATTATGAAGGAGGCAGTAAAAAAAATCCTTGTGGAAATAGACAATTATTCTGCTTTTGAAATTTGTTTCCTTACTCATACTTCTATCAGAACTACCATCTGTGGACTTACTAATGCACCAACATTTTGTCCCACAAAACACTATTTCTAATTTCATCGGACAGATGGCAAAAGGCACAGACAAAGGACTAATGCCCATAGGATTTACTGGTATTATCACCCATAAAATGGTAGAAAGGCTCATGAAGACTTGATTGTCCTCAGCTAGAGGACAAAATATCAAGGTATTGTTATCCGCCAATTCTTTTGTTTGCTTTTTAGGGCTGAACATGCAGCATATGGAAGTTCCCAGGCTAGGGGTCAAATTGGAGCTGCAGCTTACAGCTTATGCCACAGCCATAGCAATGCAGGCTCCAAGCCATATCTGCGACCTACACCACAGCTTATGGCAATGCCAGATCCTTTAACTCACTGAACAGGCCAGGGATTGAACTCTCATCTTCATGGATACTAGACTCATTACCACTGAGCCACAACGGGAACTCTAACTGTCCACCAGTTTATAGTAACTGCTCACTCTATACTTCTAACAGAATTAAATTCTGGATAGAGATTACTTAGGAGATTTACTGGTCTGTCTCAGATACTGGCTATATATTTTTCAATAAAGAGCTAGCCCTAGGAATAATGGAAGTAAATAGAAATAGCATGTAGTGAGTACCTAATATTTGCTAGGTATAATATTAAGTCTATTTTGCAGGTGAAGAGATAGTCCTATAAAATTTAAGTCCCAAATGTGATCTATGCTTGAGTGCGTATAGGAACCAGGTGTGTTTCATTCCAGAGCCCACAATTCTCTAGTGTGCAATGTTGGAAGAAGGCTAGGTAATCGCCTTACTAAAGAAATATCTATAAACTTTTTAAAATACTGAAGAATAACAGATTTTGCATCTACTTCAAAGAATGTGTAGGATCTCTCAGAGTTGGAAAATTTCTTTATAACTAGTGGTTAAAAATAAATATATGCAGGTAAATACACTTGTGTTTATTCCTTTACCTCCTTAATCCCTACTTATCTTTTCTAAATGCAAATACCATGAGAATTTCATGTCTTATATATTGCCATAGCTCAAGCTCTTTAAACAGCACGTGGCATGTGACAAATACTCCATATTCATCCTATTCTACTCTTCATTCTGTACTACAGTATGAATGAATAAATGAAGGAATAAATGAAGGAATAAAGCAAAACTCATGATTTCCGGTCAACTATCTCCTACCCTTCTACAAATTTTACCCTTCCACAAATTGAGATTCAAAGAATAACTACCCAAGGGGCTGTTTGGTGCATGCCAATCTCATCTATCTAATAATGTTAGGGTACAGATGAAGGACCTCCAGTTTTGAGTAACAGCTATATCTCTATCTTTAGGAAAATGCATTTGGGAATCATGAGAAAACACTGAATATCAAGAGCCTGTTGTCCTAGTACTGACTATTCCTAGTAAACTTTGAGATTTTCAACAGGTAACTCAGTGACCTGGGCTTTGTATTTCTTTATCTGCAAAATGAACAGGTTGAGGCATTTGACTTCTCAAATCACTCTGTAATCTAAAATTCGATGACTCTAAGAATTACACCGTCAATTGCTTGATTTTTGATATGAGTGGGATATTTTTATTTAGCTTATAATTTAACATGTAAGCACATTATGGAAAAGGACATCTAATTGCATCTTAGTTTTTATTTATAGTATATAACAGTAAAAAGATATAATATGTAAATATAAAATATTAAAATAAAAAACATAATAGTAGAAAACGTGACATACATTTAATTTCATTGGCCAAGATAATTAGCTTTTTTCTGATTATATATTTTAGGTGCACATTTTGTCTGTAGTTCCTTTTCAAAAAATTATAACAAAACTGCTTAAGACATTCAATTTTCCCTTAAAGATAAATGAAGTAGAGTTCCCGTCGTGGCGCAGTGGTTAACGAATCCGACTAGGAACCATGAGGTTGCGGGTTCGGTCCCTCCCCTTGCTCAGTGGGTTAAGGATCCGGCGTTGCCGTGAGCTGTGGTGTAGGCTGCAGACGTGGCTCGGATCCCGCGTTGCTGTGGCTCTGGCGTAGGCCGGTGGCTACAGCTCCGATTGGACCCCTAGCCTGGGAACCTCCATATGCCGCGGGAGCGGCCCAAGAAATAGCAAAAAGAAAAAAAAAGGAAAAAAAAAAAGATAAATTAAGTAATACTTATTGAGCGGTAGCAGGAAGCAATGTCTTTTCAGTACATCATCTTAGGGAATCACACATACCCTCGTTTCAACAGACAAAGAGGTTGATTATTGTTACTCAGTTCCTAAACTGATAACACTTAAAGGGCCATAGAATTCAACGTTTAAAGGAATTAAAAATACATGAGATGGAGTTCCCATTGTGCCTCCGTGGAAATGAACCTAACTAGTATCCATGAGGATGCGGTTCGATCCCTGGCCCTGGTCAGTGGGTTAAGGATCCGGCGTTTCTATGAGCTGTGTGGTGTGGGTCGTAGACACAAAAGATTCAGATCCCAAGTTGCTGTGGCTGTGGCATAGGCTGGCACCTGCAGCTCTGATTGTACCCCTAGCTTGAGAACTTCCATATGCCACACCTGCGGCCCTAAAAAAAAAAAAAAAAGAAAAAATACATGAGAGAGGGGTTTCCACTGTAGTTCAAGGGGACCAGTGGTGTCTTGGTAGTGCTGGCACACAGGTGTAATCCCACCAGGCACAATGGGTTAAGGATCAGTCTGTGCCACAGCTTCCACTTTGGGTCACGACTGCAGCTTAGGCCTGATAACTCCATATCCTGCGGGGCAGTCAAAAATGAAAACAAACACACACACACACACACAAATACATGAGCAATATTGGTTTTTTACTGACTTTACAAAAATCCCTGATTAACATGCCAGATGCCACAGCCCTCAAGCCTGATGAAGGCTCCTTGAAGTTAATGTCCTTTTGGTCGGTGTTGCCAAAGAACTGAAACAGATTGTACAAAACTGTATAATCATATGATTTTCCTCCTTTTAGGGAACTACTGATATAAGAAAAATTAACTGCCTTGATGAAAAAAGTTTAAAATAATAAAATATCTGGATAATGAAAAACTTTACATGCAGGTCAGTGGTATGGTATCCGTTGACATTCTAGTTCTGAAGCCTATATTTCAGTTCCTTCTCACTGAACTGAAAATTGTACAGTTTATCACCATGGAACAAAAAAGCTCTATGGCAGCCTGGGTAAAGAGAGAGATGTCTTAGTTGGTACAGGTTGTGTGTATAGATGAAATAAATAAAAATAGGAGATAAGGAAAATTAAATTGCTTGAGGAACTGTATTTTTAATTGAATTTTCACATTCTTTCAGGCTGCATAATCACTAATTAAGGCTATCATAAACACTCTTGGCAATGAATCGACCAATGAAGCAGCATATACACACCTAAGTACAGAGAGAGTCACAGCAACGTATTTCACTATGCCACCAGGGTCAAAGTGGAAGACACTGTTAATTCTCCCTCCTTGCCTAAGAGATAATGATTTTATTTAGCAAAGCAATATGGCATTCTAGTGATGGTTTGTGATCATCAATCATGACCATATTTTTTTCCCTGACTCCCCAACCTTCCCTCCAGGTAGGATGGCTGTGGAATCTAGCTCTAGCCAAAAAGACTGAAAAGGAAGTCTGCTGAAGGAGATTCTGGGAAAGCTTTTCCTTTCATGATAAAAAGGGACGTATGTGTCTAACACAACCCTTTTCCCTTCAGCCATTACCCTGAATCACTTTTGCTGTTTAAGAGAAAACATACATGAGATTTTCGAAAGACCTACAAAAAACTTGCTCCTTATCACTGAATTCTTGACCCAGCTTCAGCCACCATCTACTTTTAAAAGTCTGTTAAAAAAATAAACTAGACATTAACCACTGCAAGCTAGGTTTTCTATTACTTGCAGTCAACTGTTGGCATGTGACTTTCTAATTAATATGCCACCTGTTCAGAACTGCATCCCACTTTAACCACTCTTATGGCATATGGAGGTGCCCAGGCTAGGGGTCCAGTCAGAGCTGTAGCCACCTGCCTATACCAGAGCCCCAGCAACATGGGATCTGAGCCACATCTGCAACCTACACCACAGCCCACAGCAACGCAGCATCCTTAACCCACTGAGCAAAGCCAGAGACGGAACCTGCGTCCTCATGGATGCCAGTCAGGTTCGTTAACCACTGAGCTGTGACAGGAACTCTATTCATTTTTACATGAATTTTAAAATCTAAAATAAATTTCATTTTATTTTTAATTTCTCGTGTATCGATTAAGGAACTAACAAATATGGCGCCAACAAGCCTACCTCTATGTGATTTGTTTCAATCACAATTTCCCATTCTTTGAACGGCCACAAATATGAAACTTGCCCCAGATCCCATATTAGAAGCCCTAACCTTGGAGTTCCCTTCGTGGCGCAGTGGTTAACGAATCCGACTAGGAACCATGCGGTTGCAGGTTCAATCCCTGGCCTCGCTTAGTGGGTTAAGGATCCGGCGCTGCCGTGAGCTGTGGTGTAGGTCACAGACACGGCTCGGATCCTGTGTTGCTGTGGCTCTGGTGTAGGCCAGTGGCTATGGCTCCGATTCGACCCCTAGCTTGGGAATCTCCATATGCCAGCAGCCCTAGAAACAAAGGCAAAAACACACACACACACACAAAATAGAAGCCTTAACCAGCCAGCTGTGCTTACGCTAATCTTAACTCATTTTGTGTCAATACAAAATAAATTCCTAGGCTTCTGGGTTATGGAGCTCAAAATAAATAAAAATAATTTAACATATATTTCTATAACATATAAGAATACTGAGATCTAATCTATGGGTCGCCAAAATTACAAAACCAGAGGTCCCCTTCATGGCTCAGTGATTAACAAACCTAACTAGGATCCATGAGGTTGCAGGTTCAATCCCTGATCTTGGTCAGTGGGTTAAGGATCTGGCATTGCCATCAGCTGTGGGGTAGGTTGCAGACATGGCTCAGATCCTGCATTTCTGTGGCTGTGGCATAGGCTAGCAGCTGCAGCTCTAATTTAACCCCTAGCCTAGGAACTTCCATATGCCATGGGTGCAGCCCTAAAAAAAACCCTGCAAAAACAAACAAACAAATTACAAAACCAAACCTCCATTATCAGGGTTTTTTTACTTGATTCCTCTGTAAGAAACCAATAGGTTACATGTAGAATTATCCAGTTGTTCACTTACTTAACTAACTATAACCATAAGTTAGGAGACTTTGACACTAAATGTGAGTGCTTTTAGAGTCGACATTAGTAAAGCAATAAGACAAAAGCACAAACATGCCACCAACGTACTCAGTCGAAAGGAACTAGCGCAAATCTATTTTGGTATTAACTGAAGCAAATCATTTCCAAAAATGCATTGGCAAAACCTCAGCTAACATTAAGCATTCAAAAAATGATATACACATCCAAAAGCTATTAGCATATGTAAGGTAAAGTAACCCAAACTGACATTAGCACATACGTTTTCAGCAAAGAATGAAAATATATTCAAAGAATCAAACAATGAAAACGTGTCCTCTACATTCTTGCACTTCAGACAATGTAGAGTGATGATATTCTATACTTAACTTGAAGATTATTTTGCTCTCACAAATATATATGTGTATATATAGAGAGATATATATATATATACATATGCAACTATTTCAAAAATAGGTTTTCAATGCAAAAAATAAATATACATTGGGTACCTGTCTAGAAAAAAATCCTGTAGAGACATGCAGATTATCAAACTAATGTGTATTGAAAACTCATTTTGTATACAAAATGATAAAATCTACTTCTGTTTAGCAGCTTTATCCATGAACAGTTTATCCACCACAAGACTTAAAAATCATACCAGGCCTTGCATAGCTGTGTGCTTTGCACTGGTGAAAACTTTGTCTGCACTTTCTTTCTCATTTTATTCTTACCATAAATCTGTCAATACAGATATTTTTCTCCCTTTCAAGTAGGTGCCCCAAACATTTTAACAGAAGGTCCAACTGAACTGGACAAAATAGCATTCACACATTTTGGACTTAAGTCTTGAAGGTTTTTATTTAGCAGCTTTATACAATGTAAACTTAATCACTGGACTCAAGCATACCCATGTTTGAATTCTGGTTGTGAAATGTTTTAGCTGCATGATGTCATATAACTTTTCTAAGTAAAAAAGGTGTTGGCAAGATTTGTTGACATTGTTGACAAGACTAGATGTGTTATCCAGCACAAGGCCTAAAACATAGACACACTCAAGATGCTCCCCACAATCCTCTCGCATGGCCTTTCTCGTTCTTCTCCTTTCTTAAGGACATGTCCCTGGGTTTAAGAAAAAGGAAGCCTGAAAAAAATAAAATGACAGTATTTTCTACTTCATAGAAAAAAGAGAAAGTTCCTGTAAGGTTTCCTGAATTTAGCCTAAGGATAGATTTCAGTTATTGAAAATGCGTTGTACTGAACCCATAGCCTAGTTTATAAAACCAAAAGACAAAAATAATTGACAGATGTTTTAGTTGTCTATTACTGTGTAACAAAATACCCTCCCCCCAACTTAACAGCTTAAGTTGGCAAACTTAGCTTACCTTATTTGTCTTACCTTAACACTGTTTAAAAGGGTCAGGATTTCAGGCAGGTCTTAGATGCTTAGTTCTGGATGACAATCTCTTATGTGTTGCAGTCAAAGTCGGCCAAAGCTGCTGTCCAATTAAGGGGCTGAAAATCCATTTCTGAGTTCACTTCTGGTGGAGATTTCAATTCTTTACTATGTGGCCTCTCTGTAGAGCTGCTCACACAACACGATGACTTTCCCTAAAGCAAGTGGTGATGGAAAAAGGGAGAAAGATCCCAAGACAAACGTTTCAGTCTTTCACACCTAACCTTGTGACACACCATCACGTTTCCTAATTGCTGTTGATCACAGATCGTCCTGGTGCAATTCATAGAGGAACACAGACAAAAAGGCAGGAATCGTTGGGCGCCATCTTGGAGGCTAGCTACCAAACTGCCAGGATCCACCTTATAAGCTGAGACCTTCTTGTTCCAGTGGCCGAGGCGTGGTGTGCTGAGTAAGCGGGACATTTTAGAGGCATAGGTTTTATTCACACCTTAGGGTATAATGCAAAACTAGCAGAGATATCTGAAAGCTTCACTGTTGCAAAGTTGAAAAAGTCAAACAACACAAAATGTCAGCTTAGCGCTGTGCCTCTCACATGTTACAAAGCAAGTAAATATTTCAGCAATTCTTTTATACTGTCTCACATCCATTTATGTCTAGATACTCTTGAGAGTTCTCCAGTTTAGTCATATTTATCCTCTTGAAGAAACATCCTCTCCCTCTCTGCCTTTCAAATCTTTGAGATAAAGGATCCATCTCAGTTGTACAGAAAGGTTTTCAAACAACCATGGGATTTTTATTTCAGTGATGCAACTTGATGAGACTCTAGTTGATATTTTTAAATGATATTATATTCTGATTTAAACAGTTGAGAATAAGAGCACACTGTAGTGGCATACATTAAGAATTCTAAATATTTATTGATTAAATAAGTATGTTTTTTCTACCACTTTTTATATAAAATAACAAAAGAAAGTATAGTGATACAATAGATATTTTTGTTAATAAGCAAAAGAAAGTGGAACTTCTAAAAAAACTATAAATCAATAAATATGTACATAAATTTTAAAAGAAGCTCATACACAAGAAGCATTGTTGCTGTCAGACCAGAAATTTCTATTTCCAAATACCTATAATTTGAAGAAATGAAATTTTTTGTATCTTTTTAAAAGGTCAGTATTTATAAAAAATAGAAAAAACCTCTTTCCTTTATTATGGCACATGTATCTAGTTTCAACGAAAATTACATCGACTCAAAAGCTGAAATTATGGTAATTTAAAACCACTTAAAAGATGCTATGAATTACCTCTTTTTCAGTCATGTCTCATAGATACTCCTATACTATAATTTATAATTCATGGTTCTGGAAAGAAAATGAAAGAGCGAATTTGAGATATCATTTTAAAGTCAATTTTAAAGTGACAACTTGTTCAAAGATATTATTGAGGAATTTAAATATTCATAAATAATCTTTAGGATTTATATTTTAAGTTACAATAACCTATACTTTATAATAATCTAACTATTCAAATGCAATGAATAAAAATCTAAAAAGGTGGCTAATAGACTCTTAGAAATATTACTTGGTAATGTTGTGGCATTAAAAATGTAGAATTGGGAGTTCCCACTGTGGTACAGAGGGTTAAGGCTCTGTGGCATAGATTGCAGTTGTGCTTGAATTTGATGATCCCTGGCTCGGGAACTTCAATATGCCATGGTTGCAGCTGAAAAAGAGAGAGAGAGAGAGAGAGAGTTGGAGGGAGATTTAAGAAAAATGTTGGTAGTTGCAACTACTGAACATTCATTTTAAAAAGTAAAACATTTTCTTTAGAAAAAAATTATAAGGGGCAGTTTAAATCTGTAAAAAATTGTGGAACAGGAACCTCAATTAAATAGAATTGGGAGACCAGAAGGGGGAGCTCTCATACCCTTCAACAGTAGCAGAGCCCAGCAGGAAGAAGAAAGACTCCTCCCTCTTCTTTCTTGGAAAATACTCAGCCAGTGAAAAGCCATGGACTCTTTGCTAAAGCCCTCCCACCTCCTTTTCCTTTCTATAAAAGTGTTCTCCTTCCCATGCTATAAGGGGGCTTGAACATGTCTCACCATGTTTGCATACCCCAAATTGCCATTTTCTGCTGATCCCAAATAAATCCATCTTTGCTAAAGAAACATGTGACATTCTATATATTTTAGGTCAACAATGACCAGAACAATTAAGTTTTTCAAATTAACATAATAAACATAGTAAACATAAAAGCCCAACTTCTTAAAGTTTATCATCTATTACTCTGCTTTCCCCCTGATTTATTCATCTTCATCGCAATTACCACCACCTGATCTATTATATACTTAATGTTTTATTGATGTATTGTCCATACCCACCCACTAGAATATGAACTCCATGAGAGGAGGGCTCTCTCTGTAATACACATCATGGTCTGTGCACACAGGTGGAAAAAGCGTTTTCCAGCATAGCCAGGTGAAGAAAAAGAAGAGTTTATTAATATGAGAGATGCTGTTTGCATAGTGGGACCACTTTCTGACAATCAGGGAGAGCCAACCCTGAGCATGTGGTACTGTCTGGTTTTTACAACCCAGGAAGAGAGGAGAGGTCTCAGGATACACCTGGTGACCTGCTGAATGGTTGGAGAAAGAGCAGTCTTATGATACACTTGCTGGTTGGTTAGGGGTGTATAATGCCCCTGTAGGGGAGGGGTGAGGCACAGGCCACATACTTTTCCAAGTAGGGGATGGGAAGGAGAAGGCCAGATTTCTCAAAGTGGGGGAGGGAGCATTACAATGAGACAGTGTCTGGTAATTCTTGTCTTGGCCAGAGGCTTTGAGTTCTATCTCCTTGAAGAGGCTTTGAAGTCCAACAATTTACACAGTTCTAAACTCAGATCTTAGAAGAGTCTGAGGTTTGTATTAGGTACATATTTACTGAGTGAATGAATGAATGGTTATCATACTCCATGCACTGAACCAGGTACCAAAGATGCAGTAATAAACAATAGGAACATGATCCCTACAATGAAAGCACTCAATTTTCCTGAAGGTCCAGACAGGTAGTTATAGAAACCAACATCACAAATACTGTGGGAGAGGAGGACAAAGCAGTGGTACCAACTCTGAAATTGGAGGAAAGCTTTCTGAAATCAAAACTCAGACCTGAAACTATCTGGAGATTATCCAAGGTTTTAAAAGGTAGAAACAAAAGAAAACTGTTCAGCAAGGGGGAGCCATATGTTCAGTGACCCAGAAAGGAGAGAAGGAATGACCTGAATGAAATGCTCTTCAATTCTATCGTAGAGTTTAAATTAAGCGTAAGAGATATCAGTTATGATGCTTTCAGCACCAAGTGACGTAGAAATAATCTCTAAATCCTCAGCTGGGTATGCAAAAAATTAAACTAGGACCCAGTTTATTTTTTCCTTTTCTCAGATACAGTACCTCACCAAAGAATCACTCTTGGAAACCCAACACCTGCACTGATAGTCTTCAAGTGACTCTCAGCAGCTCCCCAAATCTACTTGCTTCCTCTTCACACCTAGTATAGAAAAGGGAAGGTGAGTCCTATTTATAGAAAAACTGTGCAATTCACTTCGGTTGGGTCAATTTAGGTCATGTAAAAGGTATTAGAAGGGACTGACTTGTCTCACCCAGGTCTCCTGCTCAATGCTTGGAGCCTGGATGGAATCAATATCCCTAAAACTCTTTGCAACCTATAGAAATCAAGGAGTGTCGAGAATGGTAAAAAGGAAAATTGGACTCAGAGGCAGCTGGCATGTTGTATTTGCCATGTAATATTATATTGTATTGTAAAAGCAACTAAGGGCCATTGAATTGAGCAAAGGAAGAAGCCACTCAGATTTTCACGTTAAAAATATCACTCTTTCAGTGTGAAGAACAGAGTGAACAGAATCAAGACTAGAAATAGAGAAGCTAGTTAGCAGGTTGTAGTTATTATCAAAGGACCCATTTCCTTTTTCTGTTTAAGTTCTTGCTCTGCAATTGCTAAATCTTGATGCTTTTTGCCAAAGCCAAAGGTTAGGAGAAAAAATGAAGATACCAGAAGCGTATAATAAATCATCTGTATATTACTCTAATAAGAAACATAAATGAATATCAAATAACACCTGCTATAACGATATAGAAATAAAGTAGAATAAGAATTAGAAATATCCTGATTATCTGTCACTGGACTAGAGAACAGCAAGGTCAAACAGTGACATGTACAGAAAGAAAGTAAAGCAAGATTAAAAATTTTTTCTTTGAACTATAGTTGATTTACAATGTTGTGTTAGTTGCAGGTATACAGCAAAATGATTCATATAGATACAGATATAGATAGATATAGATGTACATGTAGAGATATCCTTTTTCAGATTCTTTTCCCCATAGATTATGACAATTTATTGAGCAGAGTAACCTGTGCTATACTGTAGTTACTTGTTGTTTATCTATTTTATATATAATAGTGGGTATATGTTAATCTCAAACTCCTAATTCATCTCTCCCTCCCCTTCCCCATTTGGTAACCATAAGTTTGTTTCCTATGTCTGTGGTACTGTTTCTGGCAAGATATTTTAAGTCAAGATGAAAAAAACATTATTACTACAACATGGATCTCCCAGATGCTTGCAAAAATGGAAGTATCTTTGTATGGGACAACATTACTTGGAGGAAGAGAGCTAGGCAGTAAGGTTAGCAGCTGCAGCATGGAACTGATTCAGCAGCAGATGCAAAGCAAAACTCCTTGTTTCAAATTTTGCTAGAGAGATGTAATCTCATTAGAGAGGAAGCTGAATCTAGGTTATACAGTAATGAGGTAGACAAAAGGCATAGCTAAAAAGAACTTCACAATAAATCTATAAAATGTCAGGGTAAAAGAGAGCATAGAAGAAAGGATAAAAGGGGAGGAACATGGAGAGAAGAAGGAGGAAGATGAGGTAGGAGAGGAGGAGACTGAGAAGCGGGATGGAGAAGGAATGGTGCAGAGCAGGGAGAGAAGAGGAGAGAAAGAATAAGAATGTAACAAAGTAACCAGAGAAGAACTTCCTTGTAGCTAAAGAGAATGTTTTATTTAATTTATTTTTTTAATTTAAGTATAGTTGATTTATAATGTGTTAATTTCTGCTGTACACAAAAGTGATTCATTGCACACACACACATTTTTTCATATTTTTTAATTATGGTTTATCACAGGATATTTAACATAGTTCTAGGTGCTATACAGAGGACCTTGTTATTTATTCTTTCTATATATAGCAGTTTGCATTTGCTAACCCCAAACCCTCACCCTCTCTCCCTTGGCAACCACAAGTCTGTTCTCTATGTCTATGAGTTTGTTTGTGATGTCATATGGCATTTGTCTTTCTCTGACTTACATCATTTAGTATGATCATTTCTAGGTTCATCCATGTTGCTGCAAATAGCGTTATTTCATTCTTTTTTATGACTGAGTGGTATTCCATTGTGTATATGAACCAAATTTTCTTTATCCATTCATCTGTTGATGGACATTTAGGTTGCTTGTGTCTTGGCTATTTTGAATAGAGATGCTGCGAACATAGAAGTGCATATATCTTATTGGAGTTCCTGTTGTGGTGTGGTGGAAACAAATACGACTAAGAACCATGAGGTTGCAAGTTCAATCCCTGGCCTTGCTCAATGGGTTAAGGATCTGGCATTTCCATGAGCTGTGGTGTAGGCCAGCAGCTGTAGCTCTGATTCGACCCCTAGCCTGGGAAACTCCATATGCTGTGGGTGTAGCTCTAAAAAGCTAAAAAAAAAAAAAGTGCATATATCTTTTTGAATTAGTTTTATCTAAATATATGCCCAGTAGTAGGGTTGCTGGATCATATGGAAACTTTCTTTTTAGTGTTTTGAGGAACATCTGTACTGTTCTCCATAGTGGCTATACCAACTTGTATTCCCACCAACAGTGTAGAGGGGTCTGTAAAGGGAATATTTTAGAACAAAGAATGCTTAATATTCAGTTATAAATTTATTTTCATTGGTATGGTATTAAACTCCATATTTTCAGAAATGTCTTATACACTGAGATGTCCTACTATAGTGATATGCAGGAGAATAAGAACAGGACAAATAGCAGGAAATGTGGTCATTCTAGCAATGACCCCTTTTACTGATTCTTGGATAGATGACCACCATCTTCTCAAGAGGAAAGATGGACAGGTGTTCTGGTTTCCATATGTCATGGCAGCTTGTCTTGTGATTAGATTTAAGTTGTATTCTAAATGAATTCAAAATGAAATTATGTTTATATAACATTATTCATTCCTGTGTTTGAAAATACAACCAAGAGCAAGCTGAATGACTGAACATAATATAAATTAGTGCTTCAGTGAAGCAGCTACAATGTAGAACTGACCCAAGAGTGACTGCAATACAAATACACAAATTAGTAGGTGATCTTAAATGCATTAATAGCAAATGAACCTAAATGAGGTAAGTCTAACAGATTTGTTGTAGTAAAATAAATCTGTGCAAAATATACAAAGTTTTAAGAGACATTTTTCTCAACATCCATCAATATTATATTTTTAAGGACCTAGGACCAAGAACCTAATCCTAAGTTTGAAAATGTGTGATTTTTTGAGCAAGGCTATACATAGCATAATTAGATCTAAGTTCCTCTTCTGTAACTTGAGCATTTGTGTTAGATGATCACTCAAATTCTTTCTCAGCCCAAGTATACTATTGTTCTGATGCCAATTATGGCATCACCTTTTTCTAAAGTCTGGCATTTCTATTGCAATTGTTTTTCTTAAAAGATTTCTACTTTCCCTTTTTAAAATATGAAAAAAATAAATATAAGATTAAGAACCTGTTAATGACCTTTTTTAAAGCTTCCAACTTTTTTGGGAGGGAAAGAAAGATAGTCCTAATACGACCTCTACTGAAAACAGTGATCTTTTGCAGTCAGTGTCTTTTGCGATCATCCTTCTTATTCAGGGGATTTTTATACCTTACCAAATATGACAGTTCTGTTAGAAATGTGACAAAAAATATAATTCTCTTTAATTGCCACAACAGGTTCCCATGTGATAAAGCTTTGTTATAAAATAACTCTCATGAAATTTATTAACTCATTCAAAAAATACATAGTATATAATTTATTGGGAATAAGAGCTGGTTTTAGTATAATATAAGACATAACACATTCTCACAGTCCAGGAGGCTCATCCAAATGAACATCTAAATAACAGAAGGTATTTAACAATAAAACAGCAGAGGAGTGTACAAAGAATGGCAGGATCTATTCTGGTTGAACCAGAACACCTCTGTAAATGAAACAAGAATAGTAGCAACTAACACAGAGAGTTGTTCTGGGTATCAAATAAGATAACATTTTTGGAGCACTTGGAAAACATAACTGATTAGTAAATTATTTCACAACATCCTCTTCACAGATCCAAATATCCCAGTTTTACAGATGAGAAAACTGAGGCCAACAATCATCAGGCTAGTAAAGAGTGGAGCTGATACTCAGACCTATCAATATGACTCCAGAGGTGATAGCCTAAACTCTTGTACATCTTGCAAACACATCATTACCATGCCCACAACGTTGAGCACAGCGCCACAAAGAGTTTTATTGATGGCAAACTACGGGGTAAAACATTGAGCGATGGTGATCCTTTGAAGCATGCATTGCAGCATAACTGGAGTCTCCTAAAAACTTTATCATTGCAGTGAACATGGTCATCTACTTGATATTCAGGTCTATACCCAGGTAGCAAAATTCTCTCCAGCAGATGGTGAATCTTAAGGGCTCATGTCTTTTTCCATGTATGGGATGGAGGCCTTGGAATGACCAAACCAGATGAGGAGTTAGACATATTCACTGGAGTAGGGCAAAACTGTTACAGGCAGCAGTCAGATGTACAGCCAGGCTCACATGGTATTCAAAGAGTAACAGGTAGCAGTTGAGGCAAATGATATCCATATAAAAGTTAGTAACAGATGTCATCAAGGTAAATGTAAAAGCATAAGCAGGAATCCCAGGGTCGGGAAAAAGTAAACAGTGATAAGAGCAAAAATATAGCAAATAAAGTGAACCCCCCCTCATAAGACCGCATGTGATATACAAAATATATAATCTGCACAATGTTAAGTTATGATATTTGAAGTTAATGAAATGACGGGTAAAGCTGTTGTGGAGGATGGAAACTGATTGCCAATTGTATTCCATCCAAAAGTACATTATGGCAAGATACATTAATTCCAACCACACACAACTCTTAAGTGCATTACTTATACTAACTCATTTAGCCATCAACAACTCTGCAGCTAATATTATGTCCCCCTTTGCACAGATGAAGAAATTGAAATACAATGAGGTTAGTATCTTACACAAGATCAATGAACCAATAAAGATCAGAGCTAGAATTAATGCTGCACAGCTCTTGAGCCCACACCCTTAACCACTAGGCAATCCTGTATTTGCAAAGTCAGGTATCAACCAGCTAATATTAGAGAATCTGGCAAGACTCATATCACAAGGCTAGTGATTTGAAGTGTGGGGTCCAAGCTCTGGTCTTTGTAGCACAGTAGAAGTGAAGCAACTACAAAAGTGTCTAGCGTATAATAAAGCACTCCACTGAGTTAGCAATGAAAATAATAATTATTACTGTTGTTGTTTCTAAAAGGAGGAGAAAATATGGGGACTTTGATTACAGCCCTCCTCCAAACTTCTATGTTTAAGTCCTAACCCCCACTACCTCAGAATGTGACTGTATTTGGAGATAGGGTTTTTAAAAGGTAATGAAGTCTAGGGTGGGCTCTCATCCAGTATGACTGGTGTCCTCATAAGAGGAGGAGACTGGACCACAGACATGTACAGGACACAAGATAGAGGAAGGACCCTATGAAGACACAAAGAGACAGCCATCTGCAAATGAAGGAGGGGCCTCAGAAGAAACCAACCTTGCTGACACTCTCATCTTAGATTTTCAGCCTCCAGAACCATGAGAATATTAATTTCTATAGTTTAAGCCATGCAATCCTGAGGTGCTTGGTTATGACAGCCCCAGCAAAACTAAAACCGAGTTCAAAATGTAGGAAGTACAAATGACCAGAAAATACAGTACAAGGTCTATGTTAAGTTCATTATGAGAGATATCGAGTTAAAACAGTGAGAGGGACCCACATAGCAGAGATGGACTTTGTGTGAGAGCTCAAATTCTGAATTTGGGGAAAATATTAGAGCATGAAAATAGAAAAATAATAGAAATATAGATAGCTACCATGCTGCTGCTTTAAAGCTTCTTGAAGTATACTCTGCTAAGTCTATTTAAGAAGTTTGGGGATGGAGCAGAGATGTAATCAAGGGAGCATTAAACATGTGCAGTAAGAGTCATAAAGATAGGAAGCTTCCAATTTCTTACACACACACACCAATATTAATGCATGCAAGCATCTTAATTCTAATTTTTTCCAAGTTAAACCTCAATATATGTTAAGCCTAAACTAGATAACTACAACTACATTTTGTCTAATCTTGCTTATTTCAATGATGAATGGACCAAAATAATGATTTTTTTTCTAAAAATAAGATCCAGAAATCTATATGATATGTAGGGTAACAAATGCCTGCTTAGAATTTCCTTTTTACCTACTTTAAATAGACACTAATTTTTCTTCTATTGACATATTTTTTGCAAATATTCACATTAGGTGTGGGTAACATGCATTGGGTTAAATTGATGCGATTATTCCAAAATAATGGCATCAATTTATGTTCAATTGGGAGACAAGATTAAGATGGCAGAATAGAAGGACTGGAGCTAGACTTCTCTCATAAAAGCAACAAAATTACAACCAAATGCTGAACAACCTTCAACCAAATAGTCTGGAAACATTGAAAAAGATATCCCACTCCAGAAGACAAAGAGGAGGCCACATCAAAGGTAGGAGGGATGATTATGTGATATAAGCAATGCCATACCTGCCAGGTGGGAAGCCCACAGACCGGAAAGTAACTGTATCACAGAAACACTTACAGGAGTAAGAGTTCTGATTCCCATGTCAGGTCCCAAACCTGGAGATCTGCAGTGGAGAAAGAGCCCCTGGAACATCTGGCATTGAAGAACAGTGGGGCTTATGTGCAGGAGCTCCATGGGACTGGGGGAAAAGTCGACCCCATTCTTTAAAGGCTCACACAGGATTTCATGTGCACTGGGTCCCAGGGCAAAGCAGAGAATCAACAGGAGTCTGGTTTGGACCTGACTGCAGTTCGTGGAGGATCTCCTGGGAAAACAGGGGGTGATTTTGTCTTGTCGTAGGGGAACGACATTGGAGGAGAGCTCTCTGGAATATTCATCAGCATGTGTTCCTCTAGAGGTGGCCATTTTAGGAAAATCTGGCCCCACCCTTCAGCACTGAGAAGCCTCAGGCCAAACAATAATCCAGGTAGGATCACAGCCTCACCCATCAGTAAACAGGCTGCCTAAAGGCCCTCCAGGCACACAGCCATGTCTAATCTCACCCAGAGACAAAACCCCATGCACCAGAGGGAGAGGAATCTGGCAGGCACCAGTCCCTCGATCAGGAAGCCTACAGCAAGCCCCCATACCAACTTCAGTCATAAGGGGGCAGTCATCAGAAGTAAGATAGGCTCCAACTCTATGGTCTGCAAAAAGAAGACCATACCAAAACTCTGTGAAAATGAAAGGCAGAGAACTACAACTCAGCTAAGGGGGCAAGAAACACACACACACACACACACACACACACACACAGAAAAACAGCTAAGTGATCTGGAGATTATCAGCCTCCAGGAAAAATGCTTTAGACTGATGATGCTGAAGATGATGCAAGACATTAGAAATAAACTGGAGGCAAACATTGATAATTTACAACAAACATTGACTAAAGAAATACAAGAGTTAAAACTTAAGCAAGGAGAGATGCAAAATGCAATAACTGAAATAAAAAAATCATTAGAAGCAGCCAACAGCAGAATACAGGAGGCAGAAGAATCAATAAGCGAGGTGGAGGAATGACTAGTGGAAATCACTGATGCAGAACAGAAAAGAGAAAAAATATTGAAAAGAAATGAAGAGTCTAGATAACTCTGGGACAATGTTAAATGCACCAACATCCATATTATAGGGGTGCCAGAAGGAGAAGAGAGAGAGAAAGGGACAGAAAAAATATTCAAAGAGATGATAGCCAAAAAATTGTCTAACGTGAGAAAGGAACCCCTCGCTCAAATCGAGGAAGCACAACGACTACTCTATAAAATAAACCCTAGGAAGAACACCCCAAGACACATATTAATCAAACTGACCAAAATTAAAGACAAAGAGAAAATATTGAAAGTAGCTAAGGAAAAGAAACAAATAACATACAATGGAACCCTGTTAAGGTTATCCACAGATTTTTTTCAGCAGAAACAGTTCAGGCCAGAAGGGAGTTGCATGATATGCTTAATGCGATGAAAGGAAAAAACCTCTAACCAAGATTACTTTACCCAACAAGGCTCTCATTCAGATTTGAAGGAGAAATCAAAGGCTTTAGAGATAAGGATAAGCTAAGAGAATTCAGCAATGCTAAGCCAGCTTTACAACAAATACTAAAGGAACTTCTATTGCCAGAAAAGAAAACGCCACAACTAGAAACAAAAATACCACAAAAGACAAAGCTCACCATTAAAGGTATATATACAATTAAAGATACAAAATCATCCATGCACAATCATGCTACCAAAATCAGAAATATTGAGAGGAGGAAGGTAGAAATGCAGGACATTGGAGATGTACTTGCAATTAAGAGACTAAAAACTTAAAATAATCATATATATATATATGTATATATGTATATGTATATATATATATATACTCCTATATCAAAACTTCAGAATAACTGCAAACCAAAAATCTACAATTGGTACACACACAAATAAGAAAAATCAACTCAAATGCAACACCAAAGATAGTCATAAATCCACAAGAAGACAGAAGAAGAGATGAGGGAAGAAAAAAGAGAAATAAAAACAAATCCAAAACAGTTAATAAAGTAGCAATAAGAACATACATATCAATAATTACCTTAAATGTTAATGGACTAAATGCCCCAACCAAAAGACATAGACTGGCTGAATGGATACAAAAATAAGATCCATATATATGCTGTTTTCAACAGACCCACTTCCATTCTAGGGACACATACAAATTGAAAGTGAGAGGATGGAAGAAAATATTCCATGCAATTGGGAATCAAAAGGAATCTGGAGTAGAAATTCTCATATCAGACAAAATAGACCTTAAAATACAAAATATTTTAGGAGACAAGGACATTACACAATGATCAAAGGATCAACCCAAGAAGAAGATATAACAATTGGAAATAAATATGCACCCAACATAGGATCACTTCAATATCTAAGGTAACCGCTGACAACCTTAAAAGGAGAAATTGACAGTAGCACAATAATAGTGGGGGACTTTAACACCCCACTTATAGCAATGGACAGATCTTTCATACAGGAAATCAAGAAACATAGGCCCTAAATGAAGCATTAGACCAAACAGACTTAGTAGATATTTATAGGACATTCCATCCAAAAGTAGCAGAATACATATTCTTCTCAGGTGCACATGGAACATTCTCTAAGATTGATCACATTCTGAGCCACAAATCAAGCCTTGGTAACTTTAAGAAAATTGAAATCATATCAAGTATCTTTTCTGACCATGATGCTATATGACTGGAAATCAACAACAACAAAAAAAAAACTGTGAAAAACACAAACACATGGAGACTAAACAACATGCTACTAAACAACCAATGGATCACTGAAGAAATCAAAGAGGAAATTTAAATATACCTAGAAGCAAATGACAACTATGATACAACACTCCAAAACCTATGGGATGCAGCAAAATCAGTTCTAAGAGGAAAGATTTTAGCAATTCAAGCCTACCTCTGGAAATAAGACAAAGCTGAAAGAAACAACCTAACTTTACATCTAAAGTAGCTAGAGAGAGAAGAGCAGACAAGACCTAAAGTTAGCAGAAAGAAAGAAATATAAAGATCAGAACAGAAATCAATGAAAGAGAAATGAAGAAAATCATAGAAAAGATCGATGAAACTAAAAGCTGGTTCTGATCAACAAAATTGATAAACCTTTAGCCAGACTTGTCAAGAAAAAGAGAGAGAGGACTCAAATCAATAAAATTAGAAATGAAAAAAGACAAGTTACAATGGACACCACAGAAATACAAAAGATCGTAAGAGACTACTACATGCAACTTTATGCCAATAAAATGGAAAACCTAGAAGAAATGGACAATTCTTAGGAAGGTGCAATCTTCCAAGACTAAATCAAGATGAAATATAAAAGATGAATGGACCAGTCACAAATACTGAAATTGAAACTGTGATTAAAAAACTTCCAATAAACAAAAGTCCAGGACCAGATGGATTCACAGGTGAATTCTATCAAACATTTAGAGAAGAGCTAATACTTATCCTTCTGAAACTATTCCAAAAAATTGCAGAGGAAGGCACTCCCAAACTCATTCTATGAGGCCACCATTGCCTTGTTACCAAAACCAGACAAAGATACCACAAAAAAAGAAAATTGCAGGTCAATGTCTTTGAGGAACATAGATGCAAAATTCCTCAACACAATACCAGCAAACTGAATCCAGAAATACATTAAAAGGATTGTACATCAGGAACAAGTGGGATTTATCCCAGAGATGCAAGGATTCTTCAATATCTGCAATTCAATTAGTGTGATACACCACATTAACAAATTGAAAAATAAAAACCCTATGATCCTCTGAATAGATGCAGAAAAAGCCTTTGACAAAATGCAACACCCATTTCTGATAAAAGCCTTCAGAAAGTGGGCATAGAGAGAACCTACCTCAACATGGTAAAGGCCATATATGACAAACCCACAGCTAACATCATTCTTAAGGGGAAAAAGCTGAAAGAATTCCTGCTGATATCAGGAACAAGACAAGGATTTCCACTCTCACCACTACTATTCAACATAGTTTTGGAAGTCCTAGCCACAGCAATCAGAGAAGTAAAAGAAATAAAAGGAATCCAAATTGGAAAGGAAGAAGTAAAATTATCACTATTTGCAGATGATGTGACACTGCACTAGAGAATCCTAAAGGCTCTAACAGAAAACAGTTAGAGCTCATCAGAGAATTTGGAAAAGTTGAAGGATACAAAATTAACACACGAAATTGACTGCATTTATATATACTAACAATGAAAGATCAGAAAGAGAAATTAGGGAAACGATCCCATTTATCATTGCATCAAAAAGAATAAAATACTTAGGAATAAACTGACCTAAAGAAATAAAAGACCTGTACTCTGAAAACTGTAAGATGCTGGTAAAAAATATCAAAGATGACACAAACGGATGGTTAGACAAACCATGCTCTTGGGTTGGAAGATTCAATATTTTCAAAATGACTATACTACCCAAGGCAATCTATAGATTCAAATTATCAAGGACATTTTTCACACAACTTGAACAAAATGTCTTAAAACTTGTTTGGAAGCACAAAAGACCCAGAAGAGCCAAAACCATCCTGAAAGAGAAAAATGGAGCTGGAGGAATCAGGCTCCCTGTCTTCAGACTATACTACAAAGCAACAGTCATCAAAACCATATGGTTCTGCCACAAAGACAGAAATAGATCAGTGGAACAGCATAGAAAGCCCAGAATTAAACCCACGCACCTACAGTCAACTAATCTATGACAGAGGAGGCAAGAATACACAATGGAGAAAAGACAGCCCCTTCAATAAGTGATGCTGGGAAAACTGGAAAGCCACATATAAAAGAATGAATTTAGAATGCTTTCTAACACCATACACAAAAATAAACTCAAAATGGGTTAAAGACCTGAACATAAGACTAGATACTTGAAAACTCTTAGAGAAAAGCATAGGCCAAACACTCTCCAACATAAACCACAGCAACATCTTCTCAGATCCACCTCTTAGAGCAATGACAATAAAAACAAAAATAAACAAAGGGGACTTAATTAAACTTAAAAGTTTCTGCACAGCAAAGGAAACCCTAAACAAAACAAAAAGACAACCCCCACAATGAGAGAAAACATTTTCAAATGAAGCGACTGATGAAAGATTAATCTATAAAATTTATAAATACCTCCTATAGCTCAATACCAAAAAACAAACAACCCCATCAAAAAGGGCAGAAGATCTAAACAGACAATTCTCCAAAGAAGACATACAGATGGACAAAAAAACACATGAAAGGATGTTCAATATCACTCATTATTAGAGAAATGCAAATCAAAACCACTCTGAGGTACCACCTTACACCTGCCAGAATGGCCATCATCAAAAAGTCTACAAACATAAGTGCTGGAGATGGTGTGGAGAAAATGGACCCCTATGGACACTGTTGGTGGGAATGGAAATTTATGCAACCACTATAGAAAGCACTATGGAGATTCCTCAGAAAACTAAAAATAGAATTACCACTTAATCCAGCAATGCCACTCCTGGACATTTATCCAGAGAAAACTATTACTTAAAAAGATACACATACTCCAGTGTTCATTGCAGCCCTATATACAATAGACAAGACATGGAAACAACCTAAATGTCCATCATCAGAGGAGTGGATGAAGAAGGCATGGTACATATACACAATGGAATCTTACTCAGCCATTAAAGGAAAGAAATAATGGCATTTGCAGTAACATGGATGGATCTATAAATTGTCATGTTAAGTGAAGTCAATCAGACAATGAGACACCAACATCAAATGCTATCACATACATGTAGAATCTAAGAAAAGGGCACAATGAGCTTCTTTGCAGAACAGATACTGACTCACAGACTTTGAAAAACGTATGATTTCTAAATCAGACTGGTTGGGCAGTGGAGGGATGTGCTGGGGGTTTGGGATGGAAATGCTATAAAACTGGGTTGTGATGGTTGTTGTACAATTGTAAATGTAATAAAATTCATTGGGCAATAAAAAAGTGAGGAAAACAAAAGAGGGTACAATCTTCAGCTGCAAAATAAATGAATTAGGTATGAAATGTACAGTGAGGGAAATACAGTCAATAATTATTTAATATCTTTGTATGGTGACAAATATTGACTGGACTTCTTTTGGTGATACTTTTGAAATGTATAGAAATATCAAATCACTACACTATGTAATTTTAAGATAAGTACAACATGATAAAATTAATTAACATTACACTATGTTATGTATAAAAGTTGCAAAGTGAGTAAACCCTAAAAGTTCTCAACATGAGGAAAAATACTTTTTTCTATTTCTTTAATTTTATATTTATATAAAATGAGGTTCATTAAACTTACCATATAATAAAAAAATAGTGCTCTTCTTTCCTGTTTGGCTACACACACACACACACACACACACACACACCCTACTGCATATAATAGAAATAGAATTCAGAAAACAAGATCTGTTAGTGAGATCATTGCTGCACATTTCACTAGTAATTCATATTTAATGCACATAATATCAAAATAGATCAAATGAGCACAAATGAACTAAAAGTCAGTTAGTGATGTTATAACCAGTTACAATTTCAAGAAAGAATAAAAAGCGTACACTGTGAAGCAATGAGCAGTTGAAAACATTTTGAATGTAGTCTTTTAGTTATCAAAATTTAGTTACAATAGAAAAGCAGACAGAAAGAGGTAAGGGACATCCTCCATCCCTTTTTGAGCTTATTCCACCTTTTGCATATGATTCAGTGCATGATGTACTGATGTTTTTCACAGATTTGATGGTGAGACTCCATAGAAACAAAGCCATCCACCAAAAAGTGCTCTCTGTTACAGATTAATGAAACCCAAAAGTAATGATCATTGTAACAATCAAAAGCATAGAAGTCATTGCCACAGTTTAAGGATATCTAAGTCAGGAAAGCATTGGGGGAATTTTTTTAAGCTACTGTGTTCAAACAGTGGTTTTAAATTAGTAGATAAGGAATTGCTGTGCCTCTTAATCATCTCATTCAACTGGGAACAATAGCTGTTGTCCAGCTATTCCGTCTTCATGCTGCAACTCATCTCTTTGTTTTCCCTTTTTCTTTAGAAACAGAAACAAAGTAGACTCTCTAATATCAACTATACAATGCCAATTAGCATGGCATTAATGTTCAGGTTAAATCTTTGTGATAAAAAAATCATGATGTGCTCTGGTAAGGCAGCTTCTCACTCAGTGAAGGTGACCTCATCGTCATGGGTAGCTGGGACTGCAGTGGAAATGACCACAGTGCAGAATTGTGTCACAAGATGGTCCTGACAGCTGCCATCCGAAGGCAGTCCTGTGTGAACTGAGAAGTATGTGGCCAAAGTTTAAGACACCAGTTGTGTGTCACTATATACAAAGGACACTTTAAGTACAAAAACATTTTGAAATTATTTTTAATTTAAAGGAGCACATATTTGGGTTGTTTTAACCTCAAGTTCAAATAAAATTATACAGACTTTCTTTTATCCTCCTTCAGAATATGCCAAACCTCTGCAGAGATATTTCTAGCTCTTAACTACAAAGGAATTATACACTTTTCTCAAACAGTTTTTGTCATTTTAAGATAAAATACACCAGAGGGTGAGTGTTTTCTGTATGTATAAATGAATAATCTTCGCCCTCAAAGACTTTGCAAGGAAAGGTATGATATGAACAACTCTGAGCATATTTTTATTAGTATGAGAGTTCCACAGATAAATTAAATGCCCCCAGTTTTTTGCTTTTTATACAATGTACACAACTTAAGAATAAAAGAAAAATTTGCATTTTTCTACATGCTTCAGGATATTCACAATGTTTTCTGTAATCTTTGAGTCTTTGAGAGTTCTATTTTTAAGTAGATGAAAAAATTGATATACTATGAAGAAATTAACCCCTTGAAATTCACTTCCTAGCTTTTCTTGTGGGATGTCTCTAAAATTAAAACTAAACCCAGATTTTTCTTAGAATCTTCAGGCCTTCTACACACTGAAGGCAGATGAGAAAATCCTAGGAACTTCTATACAGACCCTGGCAGGCTCCGAAGCCATGACACCATCAATATAACGAATCAGTTTTATGTCAGTAAAATAAACTAAGTTTTACAAACAATTACTAAGTCCCTACTGTATGAAGACACTAAGCAAGACACTTGTCTCCGGAACCCCAGAGGTTCCTTTCTGTAAAAAGAAAAAGTCAAATAGAACAGGATACAAATTCTTATATATTTTCCAGCACCAATGAGAATAAATCAGGACCAAGGTTTACCATTTCTAAAATTAAGTCATGGTAGAGTAAAAAATAATGAGTTAAATGATGAATTAAAGTTCTACAAACAGAAAAACTAAAAAAAAAACCTTTCTTTTTCAGTCATGGATGAATTAATTAATTGATTCATCTATATGTTCAACTAATACACATAAAATATATCTGTCAGTCACTTTTCTTAGTACTTTACATAAATTGTCACAGTAATGTTTTTTAAAAATCTTATGAGGAAGGTATTATGATACATACTTTGCATTTAAGGGCTAGAATCCTAAGTTAAAGTCTTATCATGGTTAACCTTTCATATGTGTGGCAATCAAGTTCCAATCCATTCATTTTTCAAGTATTTATCAAGTTTTTGATACCAAGGAAACAGTGAGGAAAACTTTCTTCCCCACCTTCTTGGAGCTCATAGGAGAAACCAGTAACTCCTTCAGATCTGGGCAGGCGGGGCCCCTGCCCCAGGCTCTGCTCTTCAAGGGGCCCTAGACATTGAAGTATCTTCCTCCAAAATGTCAAGATCCTCCTGCTGTGCCTGGGCTAGCTGAAGCCTGCAGCGACAGCCAGTAGAGTCTCAGGCTCAGACCACGACCCATGCAGTCCCTGGTCCCCGTGTCCCTGCCTCCAGGCACTTTCCAAATTTCAGTCCTGTGCATGGGCTCAACCAGAGGCACCAAGGAGCTCCAGAGCTCATGCCTATGAGATCAATACAGGGCCCCCTGGACTGAGCTCTATTTTTTAGAAGGTGGTGTAGAGGTGGAATTGCTCCCTACAAGCCAGTGTATTATTTATTTAACATGATGATTCTTATAAGATTGAGCTTCCAGAATGGCCCTGACAAGCTGATTGTGTGTGATGCTCACTGACATGGGACACATAGTGAGTCAGGGGCTCGAGCTGCCAACAGTACACTGCTGACCAACCCTTCAGCTGGAGCTCACATGTTGGATCTTATGTTGGAATCCTGTGTCATAGCTCATACACTTGTGTTCTAGCTACTGTGCTGCTCTGGTCTGTAACATCTGAGGGATGATAGGCACCATTTTCTCGGTGTGATCCTCACTATTGGCACCCAAAGACTCATTATCCCTCAATAGGGTCTCTGGCATCTATGAGGAAGTCCTCTGGGGTAGTCGCACTTAACCTATCTCCACTCTTCTATTAGGTATCATAATTTATGTTTTTCATAATGTTTCTTCTAATTTTTATGTTCACTAGGTGGCTCTGTTCATGTGCTGATAGCATCAATTATCAAATATAACTTGTTAAATAAGCCTAGTATTTGGAAACTGAGAGCTAATATTCAGCTTATATGACACCAAAAATAGTTTCTAGTCTCTCAAAACTATAATTATTTCTTCCTTAATTTTCTACCTATCTGAAGAGCAAGTCCTCTAAAATCCATTTTGTATTATGTTAACATGATTTCAGTCCCTATGAATGGATGTAGTATATACTTTTCAAATAATTCATAATGAAAGAAAGAGGGAGAGAGACAGACATACGGACGGATGAGCTGGGTATTATCTATCTGCCAATAACAGACTCTGTGGATTTTCTGTAACTCATTTCGCCCCACTAAACACCACTTTTCTGCAAAAGATAGATTGGGTTCTTAGAGTTACCTCAAAAATACCACTAAATTCCTAACAAATAAAACATTGTCCAGTCTAGAATCCTGATGAAAATAAAATTTCCCCCATAAAAATTCCCAAAGTCCTACTACCCTACCATCATATAGGTTCAGGGTATGAATCACACACACACACACACATATATATACACATAAATAAAATTCTATAGTTGCCTAAAAGAAGCAAATATCAATTTGAGTCCTATGGGATTGCCATAGATAACTCTCATGAAAATAAGTATGAAATGCAAATTTCCATAATATAAGAGGAAACAAAACATTGTGAATGAGAATCAGTGGAAACAACACATATGGTAATTAGACACTCATGAATTTCAGATGATGTAATTATTTAAATTAGTTTAGATAATTATACAGATAAGATTGAAACTATGAGACGAAATCTATGAGAAAGAAATCTATAGAAAGCAAAACCAGGCAACTTTGGAAAAGAAGCCAAAGAGCTTACAGAAATTGAAAATTTAGTCACTGAAATACAAATAAATTTCAATGGCTTGGTCAAATGGTAGATTGATTGATCAAGAGACAATGAGTTGTATAGAAATATGAAATCACTATGTTGTGTAACAGGAGCTAACATAGTGTTGTAGGTCTGTTATAATTCAAAACCAATGAAACTGGAACACACCCTCACACCATGAACAAAAATAAACTCACAATGGCTTAAAGTCTTATTCATAAGACAAGACACCATCAAATTCCTAGAAGTGAACACAGGCAAAATATTCTATGACATCAACCTTAAAAAAATGTTTTCTTAGGTCAGTCTTCCAAGGCAGCAGAAGTAAAAGCAAAGATAAACCAACTGGACCTAATCAAGCTGACAAGTTTTGCACAGCAAAGAAAATCATAAAACAACAAAAATACAACCTACAGAATGGGAGAAAATAGTTTCAAATGATGCAACTGACAAGGGCTTAATATCTAAAATATACGACTTATACAACTCAACAACAAAAAAAAACAATAACCCAATTTAAAAAATGGGCAAAAGACTTGAATAGACATTTCTCCAAAGATGATCTACAAATGGCCAAGAGGTGTATGAAACAATGCTCAACATCATTGATTATTAGAGAAATGCAAATCATAATTACTATGAGGTACCACCTCACACCTGTCAGAATGGCCATCATTAACAAGTCAACAAATAACAAATGCTGGAGAGGGTGTGGAGAAAAGGGTACCCTCCTACACTGTCAGTGGGAATGCAAATTGTTACAACCATTATGGAAAACAGTATAGAGGTAGCTAAATATAGAACTACCATATAACCCAGTGATCCCACTCTTGGGCATATATCCTGACAAAACTTTCCTTGAAAAAGATACATGCATCCGTATGTTCATTGAAGCTCTATTCACAACAGCCAAGAGCTGGAAACAATCAAATGTCCATCGACATATGATTGGATTGGGAAGATGTGGTATATATACACAAAAGAATACTATTCAGCCATAAAAAAGAACAAAATAATGCCATTTGCAGCAACATGGATAGAACTAGGGACTCTCATACTAAGTGAAATAAATCAGAAAGAGAAAGACAAATATCATATGGCACTTATATCTGGAATCTAATGTATGGCACAAATGAAACTTTCCATGGAAAAGAAACTCATGGACTTGGAGAACAGACTTGTGGTTGCCAAGGGAGAAGGGGAGGGAGGTCTAGGGACTGGGAGTCTGGGGTTAATCAATGCAAATTATTGCATTTGGAGTAGATAAGCAATTAAATCCTGCTGTATAGCACTGGAAACTATGTCTAATCACTTATGATGGAACATGATGGAGGATACTGTGAAAAAAAAATGTGTATATGTGTGTGTGTGTATATATGTGTGTATGTGTATATATGTTTGTGTATGTATGTGTGTTGTTGAGAAAGTAAATTCTAAGAGTTCTCATCAGAAAAAACACTTTTTTCTATTTCCTTAACTTTGCATCTATATGACAGGGTGTATGTTCACTAAATTTATTGTCATAATCACTTTATGATATATGTAAACTGAATCACTGTTAGGTACACATTATTTTATTTTTTATTATTATTATTTTTAATAGTTATTTCCCCAAACAACTGGATTAGGAAGATGTATATATACACAATGGAATACTATTCAGCCATAAAAAGAATGAAATAATGCCATTTGCAGCAACATGGATGGAACTAGAGACTCTCATACTGAGTGAAGTAGGTCACAAAGAGAAAGACAAATAACATATGATATCATGTATATCTGGAATCTAATATAAAGCACAAAAGAACCTTTCCACAGAAAAGAAAATCATGGACTTGCAGAATAGACTTGTGGTTGCCAACGGGGAGGGGGAGGGGGAGGGAGTGGGGTGGTTGGGGAGCTTGGGGTTAATAGATACAAACTATTGCCTTCAGAATGTATTAGCAATGAGATCCTGCTGTGTAGCACTGTGAACTATGTCTAGTCACTTATGGACAATGACAGTGTGCAAAAATAGAAAGTGTACATGTATGTGTAACTGGGTCACCATGCTGTACAGTAGAAAAAAATTGTATTAGGGAAATAACTATTAAAAAATAATAATAAAATATATAAAATGTACAGAACAATGATTCAATTTACATATATCATGATAAAAACTCTTATCAAAGTGGGTATAGAGGGAACATACCTTAACATAATCAAAGCCATTTATGACAAACCCACAGCAAATATAATACTCAATGGAGACAAGCTGAAAGCCTTACCACTAAAATCTGGAACAAGACAAGGATGCCCACTCTCACCACTGTTATTCCACATAGTACTGGAAGTCCTATCCACAGCAATCAGACAAACAAAAGAAATAAAACGCATCCAGAAAGGAAGAGAAGAGATAAAACTGTCACTGTATGCAATGACATGATACTATATATAAAAAACGCTAAGGACTCCGCCCCAAAACTACTTGAACTGATCAACAAATTCAGCAAAGTAGCCGGATATAAGATTATGTATCAGTTGCATTTCTGTATACTAACAATGAAATATTAGAAAAGGAATACAAAAATATGATACCTTTTAAAATTGCACCCCAAAAAATCAAATGCCTGGGGACACACCTGACCAAGGAGGTAAAGGACTTATATGCCAAGAACTATAAAACATAAAAAAATGGAAAGATATTCCATGCTCCTGGGTTGGAAAAATTAATATTGTAAAAATGGCCATACTACCCAAAGCAATCTACAGATTCAATACAATCCCTATCAAATTACCCATGACATTTTCCACAGAATTGGAACAAACAATACAAAAATTTGTATGGAACTACAAAAGACCCAGAACAGCCAAAGTAATTCTGAGGAACAAAAACCAAACAGGAGGCATAACTCTCCCAGACCTCAGGCAATACTACAAAGCCACAGTCATCAAGACAGTGTGGGACTGGTACCAAAAGAAACAGAAAGAACAATGGAACAGAACAGAGAACCCAGAAATAAACCCAGACACCTATGGTCAATTAATCTTTGACAAAGAAGGCCAGAACATGAAATGGGAAAAGGACAGTCTCTTCAGTAAGTATTGCTGGGAAAACTGGACAGCTGCATGAAAATCAATGAAACTAGAACATACCCTCACACCATGAACAAAAATAAACTCAAAATGGCTGAAAGACTTAAATACAAGACAAGACACCATCAAACTCCTGGAAGAGAACATGGGCAAAACATTCTCTGACATCAACATTACGAATATTTTCTCAGGTCAGTCTCCCAAAGCAACAGAAATAAGACCAATAATAAACCAATGGAACCCAATCAAATTGACATGCTTTTGCACAGCAAAGGAAACCAAAAGGGAAACAGAAAGAGAACTTACAGAATGGGATAAAATAGTTTCAAATGATGCAACTGACAAGGGCTTAATCTCTAGAATATACAAGCAACTTCTACAACTCAACAGCAAAAAAATCCAACCACCTAATTGAAAAATGGGCAAAAGACCTGAATAGACATTCTCCAAGGAAGATGTATGGGTGGCCAAAAAGCACATGACAAAATGCTCAACATCACTCATTATTAGATAAATGCAAATCAAAACTACCACGAGATACCACCTCACACCAGTCAGAATGGCCATCATTAATAATTCCACAAATAACAAATGCTGGAGGGGGTGTGGAGAAAAGGGAACACTCCTCCACTGTTGGTGGGAATGTAAGCTGGTACAACCACTATGGATATCAGTATGTTCTGTACACTTTAAACTTATACAGTGCCGAGTGTCAACTATATCTAAATAAAACTGGAAGAAAACAAAGATAATATGTAAAAATTAAAGGTAAAACCAAAGAAATGATCTGAAATGTAGCAGCCAGAGATAAAGAGAAAATTTCTAAAAAGAGATTAAGGACTCTAAAAGACAGAGTGTAAAGATATACAATGTAAAAAGTAGAGAGAGTAGGGAAGAGGAAAATTTTTAAGGAAAAAAATGGCTAACAAATATATAGAATTGATAAAGTATATTGAATATTGGCAATCAAGTAGTATAAGAACAATTCAGTGAAAAGGAAATAAAACCAAATTCACACTTTGACACATCAAAATAAAACTGCAGAATGCTAAAGGCAAGGAGAAGAAACCAAAGAGGGAAAACAGATTATCAATACATATATTAAAAATTAGGTGACAGAATTTGCAACAGCAACAACAAAAAATGTGTGACATTAATTGTACCTTTCAATGTCTGAAATAAAATAAGAGTTAACCTAGAATTTTATACCTAGCTAAACTAACATCTAAGCATGCTTGTGAAATAGAGGCATTTTCAGACACATAAGAACTGAGGAACTTTACCTTCAACAAATCCTCACTGGAGGAAATTATCTCTAGTAATGCATTTCAGGAATACGAAAATTGATTCACACATACAAGCAGAAATGAGAGAAATAGTACAACTCTTTCTGGGACCAGCTCTGATATATAAAAAGTATTCAAAAATCACTTGTTAAAAATGAATGACTTAATTTACAATTTGAAATAAAAAATAGTTACTGAGTACAAACTGTTCAGGACAAAAGGAATATGACACAATTTATTTAAATTACCAAAATCTAAAATAAAAATACTGTGGATCAAACCATGGAAAATTTATTTTTTCCATTCTGGTTGAGGGTTTTCAGTTCCCTTAACATGAAAAAGTTAGAGATTTATATGAGAACTTGTTATATATAATCTTTATATTTCTATTTCACACACACACACGCACACCAAGAGTCTTCAGGCACTGTCAGTCCTCCCTTATCAGAAGTTCCCATTGTGGCTCAGAGTTAACAAGTTCAACTAGCATCCATGAGGATGCGGGTTTGATCCTTGGCCTTGCTTAGTGGGTTGGGGATCCGGCATTGCCATGTCCTGTGGTGTAGGTTGCAGATGTGTCTTGGATCTCACATTGCTGTGGCTGTGGCTGCTGATTCAATCCCTAGCCTGGGAATTCCCATATGCCACAGGTGCATCCACCCCTCCCAACCCCCCTTATCTTTTGAAGAATATTATCTGGCCACCATTTGTGTCAGCATTAATTTATAACATCTGAATGGGTATTCATAGTTAGTAGCCAATAATTAATATTCAAATCAGAATTCTGGGAACATTTAATATGTGTTAACTCTCCTCTTCCTGATTAAAGTAAGGAATATGTCTGAGAAAACCTTTCTGTATCTTTGCGTAAATCATTGTCTAAAATACTAAACAGAACAGAGTCAATGCTTTCATACATTATATTTCCTGAGTTTCTCCCATTCAATATGATTCCTCAATAATTAGTTTGGTACTTTTTTTTCCTTAAATCCTAGCATATAATTCAGCTACAAAAGGCCAAGATGCAACTCATTTGAGCAGCTAAAACAATTAGTTCTTGTATTTCCTGAATGAATTTTTTCCACCATGAAGATCATTTATCTTAAAGGAAAAGTTCTTTCATTTCTTGGATATTCATAATACTCTTTTTTCAGCTGGTTCCAAGAGCAAAATTCTTTATCTTAATGAAAATATAAACGTAATTTTCATTTCAGTTTTTTTTTACTTTTTCAGATGCAGCAGCTCATTTAGAGTATGTCTTCCTTATGCTATTCTTAAAATTTGAGGTTCTAAAGTCTCTGTATACACATTCCTAAAAATTTGAATTCAAGGTAAATTTATCTGCACTTTCCAAGATTTACTTTGATCCTATGTATAGTTAAATCTTACCAAGAAAATCCTCAGTGTAACATGCAGAATAGCCTCCAAAGATGTCCATGTACTAATCGATCCCCTTTTACGTGAAAAAAGGGAATTTAGCGACACAATTAAAGCTATATACCTTAAGAAAGAATGATTACTCTGGATAATCTTTGTGTATCCACTGTAATCACATGAGCCCTTAAAAGCAAAGAATTTTCTCCAGATGGAGTCAGAAAGATGCAGCAGAAAGAGAAGTCAGAGAGATTTAAAATGTGAGGACCCAATTACTATAACTGAAAGTACCCACATGAACAGCAAGAGAACACAGGCAATTTCTAAAAGCAAAAACTAGCCCCTGACTGACATCGAACCAGGACACAGAAACCCAGTCCTATAACCTCAAGGAAATGAACTTGGTCAATGACATGAATGAGCTGAGAAGTGGGATTTTTCCCAGATCCTCTAGATAAGATTCCAGCCCAGAGAGCATGTTAGTTTTGGCCCTCTGATGCCTCGAGCAAAGAATCCAGCTTAGCCATACAATGGCCAGACTTCTAATTCACATACCTTTGAGATAATAAATGGGTTTTGTTTTAAGCCATGAATTATGCAGTACTTTTGTTACAGCATTGGACATAAAACCAATACACTAACAATTCTCCATTGTATAACTCTGTTTCGTGGAAGTGGGCCTGTTTTCTCTTGACTTGTATGGATTTGGCCTTCACAATATCTAGATTACAGGTCAGTAAAGACCCAGCCTTCCCTTCATGGCACACCAACTTACAGAGTAATAGTGTTTCTTTTTCTCGAGGCTTTCCATCTCTTCTGTTCCACCAGTTCTTTTGAAGAGGCGGTCAAAATTAGAATTACAGTTCCTGTTCTTGCTTTCTTTACCTTTGGGAGATGAAGTCACCAGCAAGGCAAGTCAAGAACTTGTCGGATATTCTGATTTTAGCCAACTGAGACTTCCAGCAGATGTCCAGAAAGTCCCTTGTTTTGCCTCTGTGCCAATTCTGTAGTTTTTATCAGGAATGTATCATATATTCCCTCCATCTGTTCATCTGTCACCTTCAGACGTAAGGATTATAGAGAGGCAGCATTCACGTATTTGGCTCTGCAATGATAATGATGTTACTTTAGCACTTCTCTCTTCTCCTTTTTACCTTCTTGCAAATTGAACATAGAGACTTAGATTTTGCTAGCTCACTAAACCCACATGCCTGGCTACAGGGCTTCAGTTCATCTTTAGTTCAAATAATGGCACTGCCCTCCTCCAAAGAGCTCAATTCTCAATCAAGCTCACATAGAACATGTCTTATCCAGCACCAAGGTTTACTCCCAACTCACAAAGTTCACAAGAAAGAAGCCACAATCAATGCCAAATCAAAATCTGGGATGCCTTAACCCTGCCAGACTCACCTACCTAAAATCACTTCCACTGTGAAGTGTTTTAGGTTAGAATTACTAGAACTAAAAATATAAATTTTACAAAGAAACTACCTAGTTTGGAGTTCTCTCAGGTTTTAAGTCTAATTAATCATGTAACTACAAAAATTTTGTGACTAACTTCTCTACAGTAGAGTTGTGCCTCATAAATCCATTGTATGTTTTTTTTATAATAAACAGTCCTAAAAAAAAAAAAACAAAAATCATCTGCTAAAAGGATATCTGGTCAGTATACAGAAGCTCCTAGAAGACCTTCATTTATATTCCAGCTGGTAAATTTCACCAGAATCTTTACAAGGAGAATTGGTCCAGTCAAAATTGCCTGCCTTAAGGGAAATGGAAAAAAGTGAGTTACAAACTCACATTTCTTCAAGTTCCCAGTGATAGTCAAAGCTACTGCTCTTCCTTTTCTTTTATTTACATAAATTTTAATAGCTCTTTTTTATTACTCAATGAATTTATTACATTTGTAGTTGTACAATGATCATCACAATCCTATTTTATAGGATTTCCATCCCACAACCCCAACGCATCTCCCCACCCCCCAAACTGTCTCCTTTGGAAACAATAAGTTTTTCAAAGTCTGTGAGTCAGTATCTGTTCTGCAAAGAAGTTCATTCTGTCCTTTTTTCAGATTCCACATGTCAGTGAAAGCATTTGATGTTAGTGTCTCATTGTCTGACTGACTTCACTCAGCATGATAATTTCTAGGTCCATCCATGTTGCTAAAAAGTGCTGATATTGCGTTCCTTTTAATGGCTGAGTAATATTCCATTGTGTATATGTACCAAATCTTCTTGATCCACTCCTCTGTCGATGGGCATTTAGGTTGATTCCATGCCTTGACTATTGAAAATAGTGCTGCAGTGAACATTGGAGTACATGTGTCTTTGCGAGTCATGGTTTTCTCTGGATACATGCCCAGGAGTGGGGTTGCTGGATCAAATGGTAGTTCTATGTTTAGTTTTCTGAGGAATCTCCATACTGTTTTCCACAGTGGTTGCACCAATTTACGATCCCCCCAACAGTGTACTAGGGTTCCTTTTTCTCTACACCCTCTCCAGCACTTATTGTTTGTAGACTTTTGGATGATGGCCCTTCTGGCAGGTGTAAGGTGGTACCTCCCAGAGTGGTTTTGATTTGCATTTCTCTAATACTGAGGGATGTTGAACATCTTTTCACATGTATTTTGGCCATCTCTATGTCTTCCTTGGAGAATTGTCTGTTTAGATCTTCTGCCCATTTTTGGATGGCGTTGTTTGTTTTTTTTGGTCTTCAGCTGCAGAAGGTGTTTATAAATTTCGGAGATTAATCCCTTGGCAGTTGATTCATTTGCAAAGATTTTCTCCCACTCTAGGGGTTGTCTTTTCATTTTGTTTTGGGTTTCCTCTGCTATGCTGAAACTATGAAGTTTGATTAGGTCCCATTTGTTTATTTTTGTTTTTATTGTCAATACTCTAAGAGGTGCATCTGCGAAGATGTTGCCGTCATTTATGTCAGAGAATGGCCTATGTTTTCCTCTAAGAGTTTTATAGTGTCTGGTCTTATATCTAGGTCTTTAATCTATTTTGAGTTTATTTTTGTGTATGGGGCTAGGGATCACTCCATAGCACCATATACTCTTCCTTTATGATCAGAATTTTTCTTTCCTTTAAAACACTTATTTCTCTCCCACTATCCCTACTCCATTCTTAGCTTCTGATGCCTCCTTCTGCCTCAGTTCACCAGAAATGCCTATCTAGCAGACTGAAAAAGTCAAGGCTTGTTTGATTTGGTATCCGTTTTTCTATAGCTAATGTAGTTTTCTCTAAGAGGATCCAAACCTCATGAAGATTAATGGGTGTGTGTGTGTGTATATATATCTATATATCCATTAGGCGAGATGCACTCACATCTAATGTATCAGTAACAGCCCCACTCCACTCTGTAACCCACACATGTTAGCATTTGTCTTCCTGATGTTGGCTACTGCCGGTTCTCCTCTCCTGATTTGCATGATTTGCATGTGCTATTTCACTAGCTCCAATGACTTATTTCTTTTGCCAATCCATTCCAACAATTCTTTATGACATCACTGAAGTTAAACATTACCACCTATGCAATAATCTCATGTTTAATTTATTATAGACATCAGAGTCCACAAATTTTATTTCTCAGCCTCTTCTAGATAAATTGTTTATATTTGTTAATAGCCAGTATTTCTATTCTTCACAGAATTCTTGCATACAATTTTGTTCCTTTATCTTGGAATTTGAATGTCTCCTCCCTATTCAATTCAGTGAATTTTTGGGCAAGTCATGTGGTCTTTAGGCAAAAAAGCAAACACATTCTTCTGGTTCTGCGACGTGAGTTAATTTCTTAGACAAGGATTCTGACATTGATTTAGACTCCAAATGTCCTTTTTCTGTACTACTTATATCTGAATTCACTTAAAAACATCACTGTTCCTTGGAATACTTCAGTTTTCTATTCAAAATCACTCTACGCAGTTGTTTAAAATTTGGGAGAGCCTTCTTCTAGAAATGTTATTCACCTCCTTATAAGTTAGCAGGGATAACTAGCATCCAGCAGATTAGATTAAGGAGAGAAAGGCTGTCTGTTACAACCCATTCTCAATGAGCACATCTCCCAGGGGATCATGTCAGGTCTACAACCCTCAGTTGGGAGTCAATAATCAACCATTGGTTCTTTCTAGGAACTATACTGACCTCTTGGAATCGACAGCGCTCAGGGGATTTATTACACTGTTGGACTGTTTTTTCCAGAAATCTAGATTTCCTGTAGTAGAACATGTTCATTGACTTTAGAGTCCAGCAGAGCAGTTCGTTTCTCTACTTTTCCACTTACATCACTTTTCTAAACTCTCTGTCTGTGGCTTTGCTTTGATTTCTTAATATTTTCCCATCCTGTTTCACAAAGCACATCTTCTCATGAGTGTCTCCTTTGATGTAACAAGTCACATAAGTACTAGTGAGAAAGTTACAGAGTTGTTTTCTTCATTTCTGAGTCATCAGTCTCCATTCTCTGAATACTTGCTATGGATTTTTATAAACTCCATTTCCTTAGACTTTTGTACTATTTCTTCTTTCTCTAGTGGTTACTCCATTTGTAAGAGAAAAGCCATGTTTGGCAAAATGAACACTTATCCTGGGATCAAAACTACATAGACCTGATATTTTCAACAAAGGTGGCCCTAGGCAGGTCAAAACAACATTGAGTGTCAATTTCTCTAAAAAGTGGGAACAGTGATTTCTATATGCAGAGTTGTTATGAAGTAAAATAAAACAATACATGTGATTTTTTGAACTATAGAAATCCTTGGGGTGTTTCCGTTGTGGTTCTGCAGATTAAGAACCCTAATACACTATAGAAATCCTTGGGGTGTTTCCGTTGTGGCTCTGCAGATTAAGAACCCAACAGTGTCCATGAGCATTCAGGTTTGATTCCTGGCTTCGCTCAGCGTGTTGGGGCAATCTGACATTGCCCTAAGCTTCAGTGCAGGCTGTAGATGCTGCTAAGATCCAGCATTGCTATGGCTGTGGTGTAGGCTGATAGCAGCAACTTCGATTTGACCCCTAGCCCGGGAACTTCCATATTGCACAGAGTGACTTAAAAAAAAAAAGAAAGAAAGAAAGAAAGAAAAGAAAAAGAGAAGAAATCCTTGGTATTCATGGTTTGGTAACCATTCATTCATTCATCCACTAATGTATTCAAAAATATATATTAAACCTTATCCTTCTAACTCCAGCCCAAGTCCTTGATACTTCCTTCTCTTAGAGATTTTTGCTCACCAAAATAAAAACATTGGAAGACACTGCATTTTCCTATTTTAATAAATAATTTATTTCATTAAAAATATTTTTTCAAAGAGCATGAAAATAAAAGGAGATATTTCCCTAAAATAAATTTGGAAGGCAGAAGATGATGTCTATCCCAAAGTGTTTTAGGGCAGTAGCTGGGGGTATTGTTGAGACTCTGAAGAAAGACTTGTGCTCTGCACCTGCAGAACAGGCACCCAACGAGTACTCACCAAGGAGTGCTGTAGAGGTTAAATTTATGTGTCAACTGCACAGGCCTTAGGGATGCCCAGATAGCTGGTGAAACATTGTTTCCAGGTGTGTCTGAGGGGGTATTTCCGGAAGAAACTTGTATTTGATTCAATAAACTTGAGTAAAGATCCATCCTCACCAATGTAGGTGGCATCATTCAATCCATTGGGAACCAAATGGAAAAAAGTAATGGCAGGGCCGGTTCCCTCTCTTCCTAAACTGGGACATCCATCTTCTCTGCCCTCAGGTATCAGAGCTCCAGACTCTTGGGCCTTTAGATTAAGGCTGAATTATCCCATCACCATTTTTGTTCTCCAGCTTGCACATGACATACTGTGGGACTTAGCTTCCATAACCACGTAGGCCAATTCCTATAATAAATGTCCTCACATTTATCTCTAAGGATCCTATTAGTTATGCTTCTGTGAAGTACTCTGACACAGTACCAGTCTTTCAGAGTAATTTTTAAGCATCAGTGGAGCCCCCTTGGCTGGATCAGTGAGTACTGTACCTTCATCATCCCTTACAGGTAGAACACATCGTCCTGCTGCCTTGGACTGTGGAAACATTTCATACCTAAGAGGAAGGGAAACCCTAATAATTGACCGAATTAGACTCAATTTTGGGTTATTATCAGGTTAGACTCATGTTTGGTTATTAAAAACCAAGACGTGTTCATTCCCTCATGTCTGAGGTTTTGACTTATTGATACCATAAAAGGATAGCATATGTCCTACAACCCTAGACTTGTGTCTTTGGCTGCCTAGGTCCGCGCTAGGTGAGAGTTATCAAGTGAAATAATGTTATCACGCTGCCTTTGGGAATCCCTCTTCCTGGATTCTACAGTGAAATTCAAGATAAACATCCAATTGGATTAACTTTTTGCTCCTGGTTATTTCTAATATAGTCAACAACCATATGATGGAATACTGTAGAGCCGTGAAAAATAGTCCTTCTGAAATCCAAATATGGGAAATGCTGAGCACGGATTTTTAAATTAATTTCAGTAGAATTCAGACCTATAAAAACAGGATGATGCCAGATTTTTAGTAAAAGTGTGGTCGCGGTGGTGTGTGTGTGCATATATGTCAGGATATGTAAGGAAATACAGATGATGGAGGGATCAGAAAGTCACTAAAATCATGTAAAAATTATGCTTTTTTCTGACTAAGAGATTATACTTAAATTCTTATTTTTTTCTTTATATTTCCATATTTTTTAAACTTTCAACTGTACATGTGTATAACTTTTTATAATCAGGCAAAAACAATAAACATTATTTTTGCAATTCCCTTCTGACAGTTTCTTATCTTGCTCCAGTTGTCATGGAGCAATTGGTTGCCAAATACCAGGAAATTAACAGCAATTATCACCAGCTGGCTAGCTGCTAGGAGTAGTTACTGGACTGTAATCCACGCAGCATGAGCTAGAAACCCTTGAAGGAATAAAGTCGATGATTAATCAAACTTGAAAAATTAACTTCCCGGGATAGTAGACATGAAGACGGCTTGTTTACTGAGCACTGGGCAGCATCCCCAAAGCCCCACTCTAATTATTTTAGCAACATCAGCCCTTTAAAGCAGATTGCTAATAATCCACTCTACAGAAAGAGAATTTCATATATTTGAGATAACTTCTTAAATTCTAGCTAACAATGAAACATTTCATTATCTGGGAAGTGACAATAATATTTATATATAAAATTTTTCTTTATTTCATCAAAAACTGGGTTCAAGTGCACACAGAGCAGGAATGGATTGCATACTGGCTTTTTACAAAGCAGAGAACATGTGGTCCTTCTCTCTAAATTCCCTAAAATCCAGGCAGGTAGACGAACATATCTCTTATTTGACTACATGAGAGCATAGATATTCATTTTGAGATTTTGAGGAGATGCAGGAATAGCACCTTCTTCCCCAACTCAAATTCTGATCAAGTTTAAATTTAGACAAAATATCAAGGCGGTGATAAGACCAAAATCAGGGAGAGCACTTCCATTCGCAGCAAAGGAGGCATTCTTCAAATGACTTGGAATTGGACAGACACCAACCTTGTTAGAGGTACCTCTCGTGCTGGTCCTACCACAGGGACAGAAGCAGCCACTGCGGAACAGTTATCATAGAGGAGCAGAGCAGAAAAATGTGCTCTCTTTGGGCAGAATTGTACTCTCTTCCTATTTACCTTCTCATATTATACCCACTCGTAATGTCCAACATAAACTATATAAGATTCTGCAAATAAGGTCAAATGTCAAATTAGAGTATTCCAATAATAATAGCCAGCAGAGCACCAGATGTGAAATAAATTTTTCTCTCATTTTTATATTCCAAGGAAGAAATTAAAAGACAAAGATTAAAGACATTAAAATTCAAATGAAAGCCTCACACTGAGCCATCTTGTTCCTTTTTGGGGTGGGCATGCATGGCATGTGGAAGTTCTTGGGTCAGGGATCAAACCTGAGCTACTGCAGTGACACGGCCAGATCCTTAATGCTGCTGGCCACAAGGGGGCGTCCCAAGATACCTTCTTTATTCCTGTGTCTACTGCCTCCTTGTTCCTTGACTTCTCTCTCTCCAAATTGTGTCTCATCCCTCTAAGGCCTGGCCACTCAGCTTTGGGCTTAAGGATGGTAGTTTCATATTAATCACACTTCTGGTATGTCTGTTGGCTTCCAAGTAGAAGCCATTTTCAGAAAATAGAAATAGAAATATGGGATACCCCCTTAAATTTAATTTCGGGTAAACAGACTGTTTTTCTTTAGTATAAAATATCCTAAATATTGGCTGGGACATACTTATATTTAAAAATTACTAACAACCTTAATCCCAAGAAGTAGGTAGTGGAAGTCTATCGGGCCATTTAAGGGTTTTGCTCGGAAGTGAAACAGTGTCATTTCTGCCATAGAATATCGGTCGAGGTAGTGGCAGGGTTCAGCAAGGCCTGAATGAAGAGGTGGTCTCAATTCTTGATGAGGAAGTTGCATAAGCGCCTGTGGGATGGAACACATTATGGTGGCCATCTCTGGAAAATAAAGTCTGCCCAAAGAATAAGTATAAATATGTGAGAAAAGATATTTAAAATACAATGTTCTAGTTCCGGCCTTGGAAAATGACTTCGGGAATGTTCCCTCCACTTCAGTTTTTTGGAAGAGTTTGAGAAGGTGAGTACAGAGGGGTTGGTATTAATTCTTTAAAAGTTTAGTTCATCAGTGAAGCCATCTGGTCTTGTCCTAGACTTTAGTTTTAGGGGAGGTTCTTGATTGTTGATTCTATCTCCTTACTCAGTATTGGTCTGTTCAGATTTTTTTATTTCTTTATGATTCAGTCTTGGTAGTTGTTTGTTTTCTAGGAATTTATTAATTTCTTCTAGGCTGTCCACTTTGTGGGTATAGGATTGTCCATAGTAGCTTAGTATGCTTCTTTATATTTCTGTAGTATCAGTGTAATGTTTCATCTTTGGTTTCTGATTTATCTGTCTTCTCTCTTTTTTCCTTAGTCTAGCTAAGAACTTGTCAATTTTGTTTATCTTTTGTAAAAAGTAACATAATTTCATTGATCTCTATTTTTTTCTATTCTTAATTTCACTTATTTCTACTCTGATCTTTATTACTTCTTTCCTTCTGCTGACCTTAGGCTGAGTTGTTTTTGGTTTTTTTTGTTTGTTTGTTTTTTTTCATAACTCCTTACAGTGTTAGTTTGCTTGAGATCTTTCTATTTTCTTAATTCATTATAATAAACTTCCTTTTAGAACTACTTTTGTTGCATGCTATAAATTTTGATATGTTGTGTTTTCATTTTTATTTCAAGATATCTCTTGCTTTCTCTTCTGATTTCTTCTTTATCCTATTAGTAGTTTAGGGATGTGTTGTTTAATTTCCAAAGGACTCAAAACTGGATCAAAACATTACTTTAAAAACTATATTACAATATCATAGACATAGGTGGAAGAAGGAAGAATTAGAAGAAAATTAAACTTTTAGATGCCTAGAGATGAGAAAAAAGAAATACAAAAAATGTGGCAAAGTAAAAAAATAAAGTAAAATATGTTCAAAATTATCACCAGTCACAATAAAATTAAATGCTCTAAACTTGCCAGAATCTCATATTGGAGAGGAAAACATTCTACCTATGCACTCTTTATAAGAGATACAACTAAAATATAATAAATATAAAACGTCATCTAAGAGCCTAGAAAAAGATATACCAGGAAAATTCTAATGAAAAGAAATGTAGGGTTATTTTCTTTACTATCAGACCAAGTTAACTTCAAGCCGGTGAACTTGGTTAGGATACAGCCTGAGCTGCAAGAACAAGAGACACTTCCAACACAGCTGCTCACAGTCCAGGTCAGGAGATCAGTCGATCCAGGGAAGGTAGCAGCAATGACGCAAGGTCACTAAAATCCTCGTAGTCCTTCAGCCTCATTGGCCCAAAACCTCCTGAAGTGTCGCTCTTCTTTTTTCTTTTTCTTTTTTTTTTTTATGTGTAAAGCTGGGTCACCAATATGGCCATCTCTCATCTCACAGAATAGAGAAAAGGAGAGAGAGAAAGCAATTGTCTTCCTTCTAATTCTGAATGTTGAGAAGTTGTTTCACTTTTGCTCCTATCTCATTAATAAACATCAGAACTTAGGTACAACTGGTTGCAAAGTACACCAAGAAAAGAAGTCTTGCCAGGAGACTAATTCAATTGAACAGGAAGACATGACAGTGAATAAAAAATATGGCCTGTCATATCAGTCAACAAAGGATGCTGCAGCCATCAAACCATCACATGATAGCTGCCTGGACAGTGAGTCCTGAGGGAACAGCTCAGGATGGAAACAGTGCCTCCCACTGCAGCCACCCCCCAGTGGTGAACCCTGAGGAAACTCAAGATGAGAAAACACAAGTTACTGGCCCCAGATAGCAAAGATCCGTATCAAAGAAATCATTTCTGTGAGCTCAGAGTCTTTCATCTTCCCATATATAGAAAAGTACTAAATTTCTTGAGATACTCAATTTCCTTTAATTAACAGTAATTTTTGATGTCCTGCTACCTGATCTTTTTGTTGCAAAAACTCCTATATATCCTCGGTCCCCTCTTGCCTCTTTGGAGAAGTCTCTCAGAATTACCTCAGATGCTGTGTCCTGGACTTAAATCTGACAAATAAAACATAACGTTTGTCCATCAAATAAAACATTATTTTCAACTTTTAGGTTATGCATTTTTTAGTTGACGTAATGATTATAAAATAGAAAGTCCTTAATAAAACATCTTCAACATATGTAAGGCAATTATATAGAGTGAATGATTGACTGTTATAATTAAACATTTCAATATGTCTTTATTTCTCAATGACTGATGGGCCATGCAGGGAAAAAAGAGTTGATAAGAATATAGTAAGTTTGAAAAGCACAGCTAACAATCCTTATTTACTGAATACATACAGAGCTCTGCACCTGCAAATTAGAAACACACATTCTTTTCAAGCACATTTGGCTTATGTATACAACCCACCATACACTAAGCTGTAAAACCGCTCTTAACAAATTTAAAAAACCACCATCTTAATTATACATTTCATTGACTACAATGCTATTAAATTAGAAGTTAATATACAGAAGATACATTTGGAATACTAAAAATATACCTTTCAAAACTACATGAGTCAAAGAATTTATAACAAAATATTCTAGGAGGCTAGTTTATTTGGGGCCTAAACAAATCCATATAAGAAGAATTGAAAATGTATGAAAATGAATGTCTTCTCACAAGAGATTGTAGATGCTGTTACACTAGACCGACATCACATTTTAATGAATACTAGGGCCCTTGAAGTAGGGGACTCAAGGAAGAAATGGAACCTAAGATGTATTTAGTGTCGTGGATGAGGGAGACCCAGCAATTGGATGACCTACGTCATAACTCTTACGTTTTGCAAAGAAGAGGTAGAAATAGCTTGTATTGTCCCCAAATATGTAGTCCCATTTCCTGTAAGGGAATTATGAATCTCATCCTTGCCGTAAGACCTGCAGTGCCTACAGGGTGCAAGAGTCACATTGATGTTAGATTTGGCCACGTCACTTGCTCTGTCCAACAGCATGGGAGCAGATGTGGCATCCATCATGTCCGCTACTGATGTAGTAGCCACTGTCTTTTTTTCCATTTGCTTACACTTTTCCTTCTGCCATGAGAACTGCATGTTCCAAATAAGAAAAGATTCTTCATCCTGGGTCCTGGAATTAAAAAAGAAACGTGGAACAGACCCACGGGTGATCTAAAGTGGCCAGCAGCTAACATGGTAAAAAAAAAAAAAAAAAAAAAAAACACACTTTTTTTTAAACCACTGAGATTATGGAATAATTTGCTATAGTGCTGGACTTAGCCAGACACCGTGTCTGACACCTCACCCATCATGCATAAATAGGAAGCATAAGCATATTGGTTTTAGGTATGATAATGGTATGATGCCAAAATTCAATCCAATGTGAGAAGTCCCCTTATTGTGTTTATATTCTTAGTCATGAATTCCACACTTCTGATATAAACTAACAAGGATCCTAGGGAGACTAAACTGTGGGGGTAGAAGCTTCCCTCATTCTATTCGCCTTCACTCAAATAACTAAGTCTTTCCTAATGGCTTTTGACAATATAATTTTGCCTGGAATAACTTCCATTGAATGGGGAATAGTTACTTTTCTAAATTCAATAGGCTTGGGAGCAGAGCTATACCTATATGTGTTCTACAAAGTATTTGGACTTTTAAAAAGTGAACCACTTAGAGACGTGGCATTCAATTAATTAAGTTCTGCATTCCCTCAGGGTACAAGGGTATTGAAAACATCCTAAATTGAAAAAGTCCTAAATCATCCCAAATACAGGAAATCCCCCCCAGCTGAGAGGCAAGAAAGAGAGGAGGTTACACTTTGTATTTTAATTTGTTTGAAATTTAACAACCAGAAACAAGAGTATTTCATATTACACTTTAATTTCTTTGCATTTTTACATTTGGAAGTTTAACCTACAAGAGGATTTAATTTCCTTGAATATCATCTTTTCCCTAATGACTAAAAATATGAAGGGGTTCATGTTGAAATCTGGGGCATGTCTATACTGATTGTTCATTATTTGAATATCTTAATACTGTCATTTGATTTTGTCCTGAACTCTTGGTAGTCTATGTTAGAATGATCTGGAAAGGGAAATAGGGAAATGAATTTTCAGTGTTATACTTGTGTGATCTAAATGTTAATTTAATATTGAATTTTTGGTCCAATTTCAGAGCCTTGTGGCAACAGATTTGTACTGCGCGTCAGTGGTCTGGGAAAAATACCCAGAGGAGCAGTAGTTTATATAGAGGAAGTGATCTCATGAAGGTAGAAGCAGGACTGTCTTGTAGGCTCATGACTTCTTCCCCCAAGGGTTGAGTAGCCACAACCCTTGTAACCCATGGGTTTATTAGTTAAACCCAGTAGGACTAAGAGAACAAGAACAGCTAGATGTTAGGTGAGTTGAACTCTTCTTCACACTCTTGATACTTATTTACATGTGGCAGGAGCTCCACTCCCCTTGCATCTCTTCACTCATTCCACCTGCACGGATAGTCTGTGAGTTGATGAAAGGAAACTGGGCATGTTTAGCCCAGCCATGTGCTGCTCCTTTCTCTCTACAGGAAAAATGTGTTCCACCTTCCTGCCCCATTTTATTGTTGTATACACAACTGGCGGTGGGGGAGGCCACCTTCTCACCCATTTTATAGTTGTATACGCAACTGGGATGGGGGATGCACTTGAGTTTTGTTGAGACAGGGAATGCTGAGGTAGCAAAATCTCAGTGGCTTCAGGTATCAAAGCTGCCCTGGATCACTGCCCTCCAGAGTGACCCACTTCCAAGCAACGACTCAGAAATCCAGTCCACTTACATCTTGCCATTGTACCTTAGCATATGAATTTCTGGTCGTGTTGTTAAGGTAAAGACAAAGCATTGCACAGCAAATTTTAAATGCTTTAACCTGGAAGTGACATACCATATATATCATAGCCCATTATCTAGAACTAGTCACATTATTCAGTTTAACTGCAAGGGAGCTAGGGAATATCAAAAGCATGTGGAACTTTGATAAGCAGCTGATGTCTCCTCTATAGTACATTTATAATATTCTGGTGAGCACTGTTACAGATATTTATATTTATAATATTTATAGAGATAATATTACACAGATATTTATCATATTCTGGTGGGCACTGTTACAGATAAATGCATTTGCCCGTAAGATACAAGGCATATTTACCTACATCAAGTTTATCAGTAATGAATGTGATAATTTTTTATCCCACATGTCCCTTTTGTCTTGTTTTTTAATTGCTTCAGAATGGGTAGGGTAGATTTCTGATTTTTATTGCCACCCCCAGTGGCCTCAACGAGTACTAAACAATTAGTAAAGATAATACAGGCTCTCAGAACAAAGCAAGGTTACTGTAAGTAAAATTTGGGGGCAATAGATAGGACTTCACCTCGGATTTGAAAGATAAATGAGATTACCTAGAGATTTCTAGAATGCGATTATCTAAATGTAGAGTTACAAACATTTTTAATCTCTCTCTTGCCCTAAGTAAAATCAGTAAAAAAAAAAAATTCTGAACTCTCTCTCTTTTAATTAAAGACAAAAGCAAAAGTCAATGAGCTGGTGCAGAGCTTCTGACAGTCTGAAATGTTATGTCCTGAAATGTCAGGTTCCTTGCTTCTCTGCAATACAAAAACATTATTTTTCTTGATAGCTTAACAAGGATGTGCTAAATATATGCCAGATTCATGTAAATACATACACATTCCACTGAACAATGTGGCAATGAAGAGGCCTTGAATAAGATCCAATATGCCATTCTGTGCTAGCAATATTTTAAAATACTCAGTCTGATCCATTACAGGGCTTCTTCCGCCAAGTCCTCTTTCTTGCAAGTGTACAAAGAAAACCGAACTTTGTCAGTTGCTTTGAATGTCATGTCCTGCATTCACTGCCAGATTAGTCATTATCCTAGTAGATTTTCCATGAATCCTGGTAAATGCTAAGGTATCTTCTTTGCACGCTGTTGCCAGATAATTACCACTCTCCGTCGGGCTGTTCTGAGTCTGTAAGTATGTCAAGCATGTTTAATTAAAGTCCAAGCCTACAAGATGCCAAACTTGGTATCCTTTGTGAATATCAATCTGATGCTTACGTGGGTAAATCAATAGCTTTTTCTTCAGTAATTGATTCTCATCTAAACAAGAAACTATAATTTACTTAAATTCAATTAGTGACATAAAACTTCAATATGTGTATTACCCAAAAGTGACTAAACGTTTATCACATAATGATTTCGTTTATGATAATATGAATAAATTCAAGAAGCAGGATAGGAGTTCCCGTCGTAGTGCAGCAGAAGTGAATCCGACTAGGAGCAGTGAGTTTGCGGGTTTGATCCCTGGCCTTGCTCAGTAGGTTAAGGATCCCAAGTTGTCCTGAGCTGTGGTGTAGATCACAGATGCGGCTTGGATCCCGCGTTGCTGTGGCTCTGGTGTAGGCTGGCGGCTACAGCTCCAATTCAACCCCTAGCCTGGGAACCTCCATGTGCCGTGGGAGCCGCCCCAGAAAAGGCAAAAAGACAATAAATAAATAAATAAATAAATAAATAAATAAATAAATAAATAAATAAATAAATTACCTCCAATCCCAGTGTTGCGTCTGCCTGGCATTCGTCCCCATTCAAATCTTTTAAATCTGTCTTAAAATTATTATTATTATAATTTCTTCATTATGTATTGGTCAAATGGCAAATGACAGAAAAGTAATTTAAATTAACCTAAATAGAAGAATAGAGGGAAAAAAAGAAAAAGGAAGAAGGGAGGGAAAGAAGGCCGGGAGGGGGAAAGAGAGAGAGGGAAGGGAGGAGGGAGACCGGGGGAAGAAAGCTAAAGACCTGCTAAGGAAACAGTGTAGCAGTCGATTGTGTGTGCTCCCCGCGGGCGGACGTCAATGGGTTTAGAAATTCAGATGTTAGCAGGTCTCTCTCTCTCTTCCTCTCCCCACACCCTCCCTCCTTGCTTTCCTTGGAAGATGGATACCAGGGGTATAACACCGAATTTATCTTTAACGCTTGAATCGCAGTTTAAGAAAAATAAAGTCTAGAAGTAAAACAAGGCGACAGGACACTCTCGTCGGTCCATTTTGGATCCTATGTTGAAAGGAACCTATTGGCAACAAGAATGGAATATTCTGATTGTCCAGGGTCAGCTCACAGACCCACTTCTATTATCAGACTTAACAGAGCAATGAGTAAAGCAAACATGTTAACAAGCTGGAAATAATATGCAGCATTGCTGTTTTACTCAGTGTCAGGCATGATTCTTGGTATAATCTCAAGGATTATGTAACGCAGTAAGACTAAAACAGAAATACTCTTGTTATTCCTCTTCTACAGGCGAAGAAAACAAGGGCAAGCGGACTGAGAAAGTGAAGAACAATGAGGAGAAAATTCAAGATGCAATCCAGGTAGTCTGACCTTACAATACGACAATTAAATAAACATGGTAGACAGATTTTAAAATATATACGTGTTTTTACATCCTCCTACAAACTACCTTGTCGAAAAATAATAAGATTCCTGCAAAATCTAAAACTCTAAACCTGAGACATCCCACTGTTATCTCTATTTCTTCTCTCTAAGGTACTGCATGCATTACTTCATACCTTTCCAATGTGACCACGGGAGGAAATACTTTATGTTAGCCTTCTGATTTTAACCATAAAAACCCCATGGAGAAAAAAATCCAGTACCCTAAAGAAGAAGAAATATTATGAAATTTTTTCAGAAAGAAAATCGATTTATGATCCATTCACTGTTGGATTAACATCATCCGTACCCAGCAATGTTCTGACCACGTCAGGCAGCTGAGCTAGACCGGCACCCCTTGGGATCCCCGTCAGATATGAAACAGACAGTGTTAGGGCAGTTTTGAAGTCATTTTGAAAAAACTGCTTCGTCTGATCCCAGATCCACATGCTGGGTGATTATTTGCTTCCATCCTCCAAAACAATCTCCTTTCTATTTTCTTCTTCCTCCGTGGTCACCAAGAAAAGAATGACCATCTATTGAGGTTATGTTTAAAGCTGGAATTGTATATAAGCTTGTATCTTTCACAGAAAAATTAATAGCGTATAGAACAGTAATTCTCCACCAATGTGTTATCACTTACAGCAATCTGATATATTGATGAAAACATGGGGGAAAAAAGAGAAAAAATAAAAGGAAACCTCTAAATGGTGTGATGGTGGTGAATCATCTAGTTTGCATTATAGGCATCCCAATAGCATCATTTGTGGCATTCTTTAAAAATCATCATCATTGCAGAAAAATAGATGCAAAAGTCTGGTTTTTGTTGAAGAAACAATTATATTTCTATTAGATATATATGTATATTAGTTTATATATTAAACATAAAACTATTATGTATATTATATATTCCTATATATACTACTTATATACATATGCATATATTAATGTTATAGGCATATGATTCCTTCTATAAAATAAATATAACTATGGATGTCTATAAATATGTTTCTATGAACTGAACTGTATTCCCCTCAAATACATATATTGTAGCCCTAATCCCCAGTGGAACTGAATCTGGAGTCAGGGTCTTTAGGAGTTAGTTAAGTTTAAACAAAATCATAAGAGGGGAACTCTGATCATATAAGACTGTGGCCTTAAAACAAGAGGAAGATATACAGCAGAAATTGGCCCAACATTGTAAATCAACTATACCTTAATTTAAAAAAAAATTTTTAAGAAGAGGAAGAGAGAGTTCATTCTTTTTACTCTACTATGTGAGGACACAGTGAGAAGGCGGCTGTCTATGAGCCGAAAAGAATGCTCTCACCAGAAGCCAGATCAGTTACACCTTGATCTTAGACTTCTTAGCCTCTTGAACTGGAAAAAAATAAATTTCTATTTCTCCAAACCACCCAGTCTACAGCATTTTGTTCTGAAAACTCAAGCAGATGAAGAAATATGCATGATTATATAATACTAGTAAAAATGGTCAACATTTATTTAATGCTTACCAAATGCCCATGACGCAGCTTTAAGCTGATTACATATATCATTTCATTTACTTTCCACCACAGTTTTGTGATTTATGCATTATTATTACATACTGTCATATCTTAATCAATGGATCACATTCACCTAGCTTATACCCAATGGAGCAAGGATTGAATTCATACGAGATAAGTTCAAGATAAACTAGCAATAGCAAAAGAGAAAAAAAAGAATAAAGCAGGAAAAAAATGGGTGTAAATAAACTATTCACCATAAAATATATTTTTAAAAACTCTGAAACAAATGCATTGTAAAAATTGAGACATATAGAAAAGATAGTTTGTGTATATTTTAAAAATCAGCCACAGATGTCACCCTGTAAATTAAAAATTGGTGGTTAGATATTTGTGCATGTGTGCTGTTTAGGGCCACACCCAAAGCATATGGAAATTACCAGGCTAGGGGTCCAATCAGAGCTACAGCTGCCAGCCTACACCACAGCCACAGCAACGTGGGATCTGAACCGCATCTGCAACCTACACCACAGCTCAGGGCAACTGCTGGATCCCCGACCCACTGAGCAAGGCCAGGGATTGAACCCGCATTCTCATGGATACTAGTTAGATTCATTTTCGCTGTGCCACAGCAGGAACTCTGACAAATTTTTAAAGGAGAAATTTTTAAGTATTTCCTTTTGATATTGATTTTTAACAGTATTAGCAGCTTCCTTCAGTTCTTTACTTAAAAACATCTTAGTGCTTTTATAAGTAAGTGCCTCCTGTATCAGCACAAATGCAAGTATTGAATATTAAGTCAATGGAAAATATTATCCTGCTAAGTACCATGACTTTTTTTTTTTTTTTTTGGCTCTGCCCATGGCATGTGGAAGTTCCCAGGCCAAGGATCAAACCTGTGCTGCAGCAGTGACCAAGCCACTGCAGTGACAACGCTTAACCTGTTATGTCACAAGAGAACTCCATAACGTCTATTTTTCATGTAAACAGATTTATTCTGCATAATGTTAAACTGAGCACACTTTCTTGTCATTTGCTTTTTTTTAATCTAATGAATATAATTCTAGACTGAGTTTTTTTTTCCATTGCATAAAAATACCATATTCATGATTTGAAAAATTTTGGTGGATTTTTCCAATTCAAATATACATGCTTCAGGCACACACACACACAACATACCACTATCAGAACATTTATGTTGAAATTTATTTAGCATTTATGATATGGGGAAAGACAAATAATATAATAAAGTATGTCAAGCATAAAAACCTCCAAAGCGTTGATAATATAATCAGTCCTCAAATATTTACACTAGTAGTGAAATACATTGTTTAGTTAATTAAATATTCTGCACAATTTTATGAGGTTCAGAAATTTGTTTTTCTTTTCTGACATAATGAAATGTGACTACATATGAATTCACATTTACCACTTATCAACTGAGACCTAACTTAGGATAAGGAAAATGAAAGAACTTCATATTTATGGAACAGATATCTGTATTATTTTAACCTAAAATTGAAATATTTTTGTTACTGTGAAAAAAATATCAGCTAGGATTAATTTTAAGTGCTTATTAAGAAAACTCAAAATAAAAATGGCTTTTAAAAAGACAAAGCACTGATTATAAAAGGAAAAATTGATCATTTGGATATCAACAAAATTTTTAAATTTTTGTTCATTAGGATCTATCATTAAGAAAATATACAAGTAAAGAATTCCCATCGTGGCTCAGCGGGTTAGGAAACCTACTAACATCCATGAAGATGTGGATTTGATACCTGGCCTCACTCAGTGGGTTAAGGATCTGGCATTGCCACGAGCTGTGGTATAGGTCACAGACGGGGCTTGGATCTGGTCTTGCTAAGGCTGTGGTGTAGGCCGGTAGCTGTACCTCTGATTCGACCCCTAGCCCAGGAATATGAATTTGACAAATGAATTTGAGTGCGTGAATTTGACAAAACTAATTGAACTTCACACCTACAATCTCTGAATTTGACTGCATATTAATTATATCTCAATAAAAAATTGCTTAAGGAGTTTCAGTCGTGGCTCAGTGATTAACAAATCCGACTAGGAACCATGAGGTTGCGGGTTTAATCCCTGGCCTCTCTCAGTGGGTTAAGGATCCAGCATTGCGGTGAGCTGTGGTGTAGGTTGCAGATTCGGCTCGGATCCCGCGTTGCTGTGGCGGTGGTGTAGGCCAGTAGGTACAGCTCCCAATCGACCCCTAGCCTGGGAAGGAACCTCCATATGCTGCGGGTGTGGCCCTAGAAAAGACAAAAAAAAAAATTGCTTAAAGAAAGAGTGATAATGTTTTTCTGTCTCTTATACAAGGGGGTCCATGGGAGCAGAAGGTAACAATTCACTTCCAGCAAAAGCAGATTCTGAGACAGAGTTTGGTGTGTGACAGATATTTATTTGGGGGTTCCTTTGGCCTGGACACCTGTGGAGAGGAGAAGGGGGAAGTAGGATCCTTTAGTGGGAGTATTTGAATGTAGTGAAGGCCCGACAGCATCAGCTGACTCCCCCAAGAGCTCTCAAGCTGAATCGTCCTATCAGAATTGTCCTGGTTGGGTCACAGTGGCCAGACTTTCATAGATCTCTTCCAGTGAGTGATGGGGTATGAGACATCCTTGGAGGGGTGTCCAGTTCAATGCTTCTCTTGCTGTGTCCCCTGGTGGAAGTGTTCCCTACATGGAAACCAAAACTCATAACTAGGCAGAGCGCATAGCTGTTAGTAAAGGCAGCACAAATTCCCCAAGGAGGCTATTGAGAGCTGGAGTAAGCATGGTTAGTGCCATATAAAGATCTTTGGTTCATAACATGCACTGTGCTGTGGCATGTGGTACCCCATCATTGTAAGATATCAACTCCGACTTGGTGCTTAAGGTGGGCCTCCAACCAGACATTCCAATGCTTGGAGAGGTGCTAAATGGTGCAGTATGTGACACAACTAGAGGGCCCCAGGATCAGTCCTCATTCGCAATAAAGGAGGTCCCCTGGTTTGATGCAATGTTCTGCGGGATCCCATGCCAGCAATTAAATACTCCATAAACTCTCGCATAGTGATATTGCTTGAGGCTCTGCATGCAGGAAAGGCAAATCAAACTCAGAAAAGGTACCAATTCCTGCCAGAACAAATTGCTGGCCTTTCAAAGAAGAGACCTCATGTAGAATGGTGCCATATTAGAGGCTTACAATTGGTCTCTAGTGCTGTATATTTGGACATTCATTAGCTAAATAAGATCTAAAGTTGTTGAGCTCAAAAAGAGCCTATAATATTGCCATTGTGGCTCTTTCATTCATGCACCCTTGGTATAGCCCTGGAGTTAAGCCATGTCAGGGGCTGGCTCATACCAGCTGGCCAAGTCTAGTTGTCTACTGGCCTGTCTGCTTGTTTGGGGCCTCATCCATGGATGATGCTCTTTCGCAATAACACATGACACAAAAATATCGACAGTTCCCACTTCCATATACCCATGAATGTGCCTCTACCCCAGTCCTTTTTTGTTCCCGATCTCCCTGTCTGTCTTCTTCAGGCTCCTGATTAAATAGCCAGGCCATTGTCACTGTGCATGAGTCTACGTGTATTTTCGCCTTGAGCCACACATATGCACTGCGCAAAGCTCCACCTCCTGGGAGGGTTTTCCCTTGCCATGCCTTTCAAGGCTGATCCTAAATGGGACTATTGTGCTACTCTCCATTTTTTTACTCACCCCCAGATACCAAGCCAACCAAGTTCGGGAATTTTTCTTCTCTCTCAGCTGATATAAGGCATCCCCTGATTGGCTGTAGATGTCAGCTGAGGAAGGGGACCAGACAGCAGTGGGAGATCATGTGAGGGTCTGAGCTACCTGCTCATGCCACTTGCTCGTACTATCAGGTTCTGCTCATGTTCTGGATTTAGCACTTCTCTCTTCGAAGACTGGCACAGATCTTGGCTGGCCTTAAGACTTGGTAGATCTCATATGTCTCACAATGGACATTTCTGGATGAATGGCACCTTGATGCCTTATGGTCAGGCACTCTATCAAGGACTGAATGCTTTTCAGAAACTACTTTTCCAAAGGCATATAATTATCCACTGCGTATGGCATGACCTTCTTCCAGAGCTCCAGGAAGAAGCTGGAGATGATTTTTTTGATGATTCTCTAACTGAGGCTTCCCATAAACTCAGTCAAACATCTTTTCCCAGCACAATTCCCTTAATATCATAGGGCCTGACTATTGCAAGTGTTCTTACTGTTTTTTTTTTTCCACATTAGTTCCTCTTGTTTAAGTTTTTAGTGTCAGGCATCATATTTGAGAAACTGTTGGTGGAAAAATTTGGATACTAAAATGATGTTATCATCTTCCGAAGAGGATTAAAGTATACTACTTCTAGTCTCCTAGAGGCACAGGCACACTGAGAAAACCTTAACCCAATTTCAAAGATTAAGATCATTTAAAGCCAAGCTGCAGTTCCCTGACAGGACCTCCTAGTGTCAGCTTTATGCTTATATCTATAATGCAGCCCTTAGAAGTTCGAATGTGTATATAGGTGTGTTCAGGACTCTAATACCTTTTTCAATATCTCTGTATGGCTATGAAAAACATCTCTAAGCACCTCTTGTGCCCAACACACTATATACCCTCAATATATGTTTATTAAATAAGTGAATACATGAGTGATTAATGATGGATACTTCAATACTGAGAGTGATCATTGTAATTGATAAGCATCACTGACCAAAAAGACAGCAATTGGTTAAAAATGTGTCTGTGTGTCTGTGCATACATGTGTGTATGTGAGTGAATTTCGATACCACAAAAGTTTTCTCTGGGGATGTTCACTTTCTGAATAACTCCAACTTAGTCCTTATAACATCCAAAGACACAAGTCGTGCCCACCATAAAACACACACACATTTCACTAAGCGATCTTAAGAGTAAAAGAATGAAAAATAATATTCTTTGGAATATTTATGTAATTATCTATCAATATTTATTTTATCCATTTCATATATTCAGTCCAAACACAAATGTGTAGATATTGGAGGAAAAAACTACTAATATATGCTTGATAGGAGGATTTTACACATATTAAACTCAAATTTGATAAGAATGGAAATCTCTGGATTGTGAGTATATTTACTTATTTATTTATTGTCTTACTTTTTTTTTTTTTAGGGCCGCACCCACAGCATATGGGGCTAGGGGTCAAATCAGAGCTATAGCCACTGGCCTACACCACAGCCACAGCAATGCAGGATCTGTGCCGCATTTGCAGCCTACACCACAGTGACGGCAATGCCGGATCCTTAACCCACTGGGTGAGGCCAGGGATCGAACCTGCATCCCCATGGATGCTAGTCAGATTCGTTCCCACTGAGCTACAACGGGAACTCCTGGACTGTGAGTGTAGATGCAGCCAATCTCCACTTATTTACCAGAGATTTTTGGACCTCGGTACAGTCACTTTATTGTCTAGGCTTAAGTTACCTAATATGTAAAATTAAAATGTTTGAGTAGATGACTTTTTATATATCTTCTAGTTCTCAGATGGCTTGATTTTCATCAAATTATGTATTTAGACCCTGGAAATTTCTCACCGTAAAACAGAAAGACAACCATGTATGAGTAATCACTAACAAACTTATTTGTAATCTTACTTATTTTGCACCTCAAGGACAAAGTGACACTTGCATGAATCAGGAAGTCAGAAAGGTGATTTTATTTTCTGAAATGACACAGTATCATGAACAAAAGGCATACAATATTCCTTCCAAGGGAGGAAAATCCAACAGGTTTCCCTGCTTATTTGATTGTTTCAGGAAAAACTTCCTATTTTTCAAATGATTTAAAATGTGATTATACTGTAGGCAATGACACATTTGCTAAGGATGAATGAAAGAAACTACATCTTGGAGTTCCCGTCGTGGCTCAGTGGTTAACGAATCTTGGAGTTCCCGTTGTGGCTCAGTGGTTAACGAATCGAACCATAAGGTTGTGGGTTCGATCCCTGGCCTTGCTCAGTGGGTTAAGGATCCGGCGTTGCCGTGAGCTGTGGTGTAGGTCACAGATGTAGCTCAGATCCCACCTTGCTGTGGCTCTGGCGTAGGCCAGCGGCTACAGCTCGGATTAGACCCCTAGCCTGGGAACCTCCATATGCCATGGGTGTGGCCCTAGAAAAGACCAAAAAAACAAAAAACTACGTCTTAACATATGATTTCTTAGATATGGCAAAGATTAACTTATAGCAAACTTAAAAATAAAAGTATTAGGTATTCTAATATTATACTTAGAGAATGAATAAAGAAACCATGTAACACTCTAATGGAAGATTCACTTTAATGGTTGGTGAGCATTTAAATGCTGGTTATATTCACATAGATTGTTATATATGCCACATTACTCATTCAGTTTATGGCTATAATTCAGATTTCTATTCTGGTTACAAATAATTCTTTACAATCACTAATTGAACTCCCAGTCCAAATTTGAATACAAGGAAGGAAAACCACCCTAACACTTTAACTTTGCATTGATTACATTACAGACAGGAAAAAGAAGCAAAATCAAAGTGCCTGCATTTACTAGTATCTTCTGCAAATAAGTAATTGCTCTTGAACCTTTTTTTGTTCTTTACTAACTTAACTATCTCAACTAACTAAACCTCAAAAACTCCATCAACCAAAACACCAAGAAAACACTCACCTTCACCAAAGGAAACAGATTATGTTCTTAGAGTTGTCCTCCTTTTCCTCTGAATTCTAAAAGCATTACTCATTCATTCGCCTATTCACAAGTTTATTGAAACTGTCAGAAATTACTATATACTCACCCATTTCCTCCTCCTCCTGGATGCATGGGTATGTCACGTCTCCCAGAACCCCTGGCATTAAGTTATGGAAATGTGACTGATTTTTGGGGAATGGAACATGGACAGAAGTGACAGGTAGCCTCCACTCCAAGACTTACAAAATAAAAACTTCCCCACATGACCCACTTTTTAAATTGTCTCCCCTAAGGCAAATTAGAAATATGAAGAGTATGAGGAAGCAGGAGCCTCTATCCTCTGGCAGGTCACAGAGGCAGGAGCACTAGCAATGATCTAGGATCTGAATGAGAAATAAAGTTCTGGTGGGTTAATTCACTGAGATTTCAGGCTTATTTGTTCTATCAGCTACGTATACTATACCTAGAACTGAATTCCCTCAGAACTTTTCCTCCAGTGTGAAAAAATGTTGAGGTCCAGGGAAAGAGAAATATAGGAATTATTTTAATCTATTCATTCAAAAAATAATTTAATAGTTCCAATGTGAGAGAATTGAAGTAATGAACATTTTTTAGTATGGCCCTTTCATGACCTTAGCCCCCAACTGTTCATCCTCTTCCCTTTTGCCAAACTAAAGTTACCCAACTCACAGCTGCTAAACCAAAATAATACTTTCTTCCTTTTGCAAGAACCCAGTTTTGACTACAGTTCTGCAAAAATTAGCAGAGCTTTGGCTGACCCCTTTTGCTGAAAGTCTGCAAAAATTATCTGCCTCTCTTTCTAAAAACAGAATTCTCCTCTGAAGGCGTTCTCATGTTCTAACATTCTGAACAAAGACTTATGCTTGCCAGTGGTCTAGATGACTTTCCTCTATGCTGCGTGTCCCTAGAGCATACTGGAAGTAAAATAAGAAGTAATAAGTAGTAACTGCCCTCAGGAAGCTTATCATCTCTTGGGAGATGAAGAAAGGACGGCTTGATATGACTGCTCCTATAATCAGGTTGGGTATAAATTGTGACAGTATCATAAAAGAGTGAGGAATTAATTTTCCTGGAAAAGCTATGTTGAGAAAATGAGTCATTCACAGAGAAGAAACTTGCAAAATAGCGAACATACACACAAAAAAAAATAGAAGTATTTCAAAAATGGAAGTATTTCAAAGGCAATTCCAAATGAGTGGCTCGGAAACCTCCAGATCAGTTTATGGCACCCAGAACCATACCAACTAGAAATCGGTCCGTCATCTTTAACCTATTCTTATCGCTCTCTGTGCTCTACAACATGACATTTCATTCACTAGAAAATACAGCCTCAAATGTATCTACTTACTTGCAGATCCCCTGACGCCGTTATAGTCAAAGCTACCATCATCTCTCACCCAGACTATTTTAAGAACCTTACTGCCGATCTGACATAATAACACCTTTCTCCTCCACTATCCTCCCTGACTCCCAATAAATTTTCCATTCAAGAGGCAGAAAGGTTTCTTTTCTTTTCTTTTTTCTTTTTTTGGCCTTGCCCACAACAGGCAGAAGCTCCCGGGCCAGGGATGGAACCCACATCAGAGCAGCGACCCCAGCTGCTGCAGTGACAATGCTGGATCCTTAACGTGCTGCACCACAAAAGAACCGCCCAGAAGAATCTCTTTAAAGTGCAATATGAGCAAGGCCTTCCCTTCCTTGGCAACCTTCAGTGGTTCCCTATTATGTTTAGCTTAAGGATGAAAACCCTTAAAATTAATTATGGGGCTCTCACGATCTAAACTTTTTATAACTGCCACGAATCATCTCAGACATGACCCTGCCCTACCTTGCTCTCTAAGTTATGAGTATTAGCTTTGTTTCATGCCTTTGAGTAGACCAGAGTATCTCCTACCCTAGGGGCTTCACAGACACTCTTTCCTCTGCTGGAACACTCGCTCTCCACTGCACTATCACCATTTAACTAGTTCCTGTGTGTCTTTTAGGAAAGGTACACCAAAGTAGGTGTACAAAGTAGAGGCTGGCGATGCCATGAGAACCACCTGCCCCAGGTTCAGGTGATAAGAGGTGACTTGTCTACAGGTAATTTTTTTTTTTGTCTTCTGTCTTTTTAGGGCTGCACCCACAGCATACGGAGGTTCCCAGGCTAGGGATCTAATCAGAGCTACAGCTGCCAGCCTATGCCAGAGCCGCAACAACACCAGAGCCCCGCGTCTGTGACCTACACCACAGATCATGGCAACGACGGATCCTTAACCCACTAAGCGAGGCCAGGGATTGAACCCGCAACCTCATGGTTCCTAGTTGGATTCATTTCCACTGCACCACGATGGGAAATCCCTGTCTACAGGTAATTTAAAAATAACCCCCCAAAAATTTCTAAAAGTTGGTCTCTTTTTTAATAAAACTGTTCTGACAATTATAAACATCGTAAGTCATAAAGTAGATATCTCCATCAGGGAAGACCACGCCACACCAATCATGTCACTCTTGGTATGCCCTTAGCATACATGCTGCTTTCTCAATAAAATCTTCCGCGATCCTATAGACCCGTCTCTCTGCCATGGGCCTCTGCCCATTGGCACTTTCTGCGAGAAGGAAAATGTTCTCTTTCTGTGTGGTCCATTTGAAGCAGCCTCTAGGCACATGTGGCTCTTGAATACTTGAAATATGGTCATGCCACGGAGAACCTAAATCTTTAATTGTGTTTCATTTTCGTTTAGATTAAATTAAAAATTATTGCTAAATGCTCCATTATTCCTTTATATTCTCATTTGGAAAGACTCATTAAACTCAGATGCAACATTTGACAAATATTCCTTGAGCACCTGCTGTATCGCTGTCATGGTTTCAAGCACTCACATGGAGCTTGCATTCTCAGGACTTGTTTGTTTAATGAAGCTTCCCTTTAAAACTCTAAGCTCGGGGAGTTCCCATTGTGGTGCAGCGGAAACAAAACCGACTAGAATCCATGAGGATGAAGGTTTGACCCCTGGTCTCCCTCAGTGGGTTAAGGATCCGGTGTTGCCATGAACTGTGGTGTAGGTCGCAGACCTGGTGATCTGCGTTGCAGTGGCTGTGGCGTAGGCTGCTCCAATGCCACCCCTAGCCTGGGAACTTCCTTATGCTTTGGGTGTGGGCCTAAAAAGGACACACGCACACGCACACGCACACACACACACGGTGTGTGGCCTGAAAAAGCAAAATAAATAAATAAATAAAACCCTAAGCTCCATGAGGGCAGATATGGTCCTTCTTGTTCACAGGTGTATTTTGGAACCTAATTTGTGCCAGTAGATGGCAGATGACACACAGTAATGACTGATTCACCCATTTATTTTTTGATGTGCCTGACTTAAAATATGAGGAAATGGCAGAAACACAGGCCAGTTAGGCGTGTGGTGAAACATAAAAGGGTCTTTATCTCTGGGGAACTAGCCAAGGTTTTTAAACAGAGAAATAATGGATCAGAGTTGTGATTTTTTTTTTCCTTTTTCAGCCACATGGGCATATGGAAGTTCATAGGCCAGGGATCAAGTCCGAGCCACGTGTGCAGACCCAGGCCACAGATGGCTGTGGCCATGCTACTTAACCCACTGCACCGAGCCGGGAGACACACCAGCAATGCCACAGAGACAAGCCAGATCATTAACTGAGCCACAGCAGGAACTCCTGGATTTGTAATTTCAAAAGACATCCTTCCCACATTGTCACTGCTGCAGCTTGGGTTCAGTCCTTGGCCCAGGAACTTCCATATGCCCCAGGTACAGACAAAAAAAAAAGCTTTCTTTTGCTAATAAGGGCATTTTTGGGACGACTGGCACATTTTGAAAAAGCTTTGCAGATTAGAAACAGTGTTGTATCAAAGTTACTTTCCTGACTTTGATTTGTATACCATAGTTATATTAAATAATGTCTTGCTTTTTAGGAAAAATACACTAGTATTTAAAGGCATTTGCTTTCCAATGTTTCAGAAAAAAATCTTACATACAACTTTTTCTGTAAGTTTGAAATTGTTTCCAAATGAAAAGGTAAAATTTAAAAAAAAAGTGTCATTGGCATAGTGAGATAATATCTATGAAGGGGCAGGGCTTCATTTGTTTTTGTTTTTGGTTTTTTTCTTAAATTACTGTGAGACTAAAATACATGCTTGTTTTTTTTTTTGAGTCAAAATTTTTGATATTTTTACCTCTGTAAAATAGGACTTCACGCTTCATATATTTTCTAAAGCATAAATCAATTCATGTCCGTCTCCTGCTCTCAAAATTCCAATGGCGTCTCAGGACCCTGGGAATCAAATCCAATAAAATGTCTGATACAGTAGGTTTCACACATTCAGTGCCTGTCACCTCTCTGACCTCACTTCCTCTGACTCAACCTCTTGCACCGTGTGCTCCAGGCAAGCAGAAATCAGAGACAGTGAGCGTTTATCCGCCACAAGCCACAGCACTTCTGTTTCTTCTTGCAGGAATGTTCTTTCCCATGGATATGACTTGGGATATGGTTTTAACTGCTCTAATGAAGACCCACAATTAACAGTGTCTTAAGCAAAATAGACACTTAAATTATGCCTCATGTAAATATCCGTTTAGAGAGTTCAGAGTAAGCGTATGCCCCAGAATTAATGGGGACCCATATCGCCCTACCATCCTTACACCGCTTCCATCCACCTGCTAAAGCGATGCTTCAGTTCACACCATCATGTCTGCTTCCACCAGCAGAAAGGGAAGGAGAGCACAGGAAGGCAAACACTTGCCTTTTAGCATGTGACACAATAGCTGGACACATTATTTCTAAGCACAAACCAGTGTCCGGCCCTTTGTCACATGGTGTGTTTAGCAAATAAAAGGCTAATAAATAAAATCTTCCTCTGGGGTGATGAAGCATTTGCCTAGCTAAAAATTCTACTATGGTGCAGTAAGGTAAAAACGAAACATTGGGATCTAATTAATAATCTTTCGTAGCGCATTCTTTTGGTAACCTAAATATGCAGCTACATCCTGCTTTCAGCAGATAGCATAGATTTGCCTCATTCCAAGGGAGATAACTGTGCAAATCGAACACACTGTGTGCATCCATTACAAAACTCGGGATCTGTGGTTTATTAGTTTTTTCTACCATATCTGGAAGTGGCTGCCCAAAGCCTGATGAGGAATAGTTTTAAAAGTTGTCTACATTTATTCTCACTTAGATAATTAATGTACAGTGGTGGAGTTGTAACAGGATACAATAATGAAAGCTCCCATTTGGAAAAGGGAGCATGGAAAATACCAGTGGTTACTGGTCCATAGTAGTCAGCCATTCCTGCTCTTCAAAAATTGCAGACTCCACATCTGGCTATGGAGTAATTCCTTGAGTAGCTCCTTTAGCACCTCCCAGTTCCACTCGGTGAGAGAAACATCCTTGTCACTGTCCTCCAGAGCCCCTGGCTTTGCGTTTGGAAGATTCTTCCTTGTTTGCTCTCTTTCATGGCTACCTCTGAGATGTGTTTAGGAGAGGATGTCCAGTGTGTTATTCAAAGCAAAATTTCTAAACTTCAGTGAATTTTTTTTTTTTTTTTTTTTTTTTTTTTTTTTTTTTTTTGCTCTTTTAGGGCAGCACCCTGAGCATATGGAAGTTCCCAGGCTAGGGGTCAAATCAGAGTTACAGGGTCTGGCCTACACCACAGCCACAGCAACGCAGGATCCGAGCTGCGTCTGTGACCTACACCACAGCTCATGGAAATGCCGGATCCTTAACCCCCTGAGTGAGACCAGGGATTGAACCTGCATAGATACTGGTTGGATGGTTTCCACTGCTCCACAACGGGAACTCCTAAACTTCAAAGAATTGATTACCAAGAATAAAGCCTAGAATAGAGAAAACTTAATACTCACTTTGAAAAATTAGAAAGTATTTAAAAGAAGGTATGAAGAGCGATATCAAGGATAGAGGCTGAAATTCAAGAAATAAAAAACAAATATGTGGGAAGGATAAGTTAAAATCATGGGTTTATTGTTTTTATTTTTGAGAAGATCAATGAAATATTATACCAAGCAAGGGTTAAAAAATGAAAAGGAAAAAATAAATATGGAGAAAAGAAAGGAAACATGTCATCACAGATGAAGAGATAAAATTATGAGTAAATACTACATATAAATATATGGCAACAACTCTCAGACTCGGATTGTTTTCTTGTTAAAACAACTATGCATACATACATATATGTGCATGCGTCTGCATACATGCATATATGTGCATACATCTGCATACATGCATATCTATGCATACATCTGTCTACTTAAACAAGCTGCTGCCCAAGATGACAGTGTGTTCTGTCTGAAGTCACTGGACCCTGTGCCCTCTCCCTGGTTGATTTTCTCTTACCTGTCATTGCCAAATATCATGTTATACACGCAGGAGTTTTTCTATTTATTATCTTCACACAGACACAAATTTAAGTTGCTTGAAGGCTGGCGCTTCCTCTGTCTTGCTCACCCATTTTCTAGTGATTAGAGCAGTGCCTTACCCAGCAGGCACGCAATGAAATACTTCTTAAATCAATGAAAACATATCCCTGTGTTTTCTCAGGCGTGATGTTCTTTCCCACCAATTGACGCAGTGTAGAAAATAGTTAATATGTGATTTAAAAGCCTTGATTCTGCAAAACAAACACCCAAATGGGGACATGAAAGAGAATTAAGAAGAGATTTCTTCAGTTCCCAAAGAGAGGTTAAAATCCTATCTTTCTTGAATGTTTCTTCCCATAAAGAATGGAAGTGTACTTTTCTATACAGTCTAAAGCAAGTGGCTTCACACCCCGGATTAGAGAATTGGGCCTATTTCAGGGAGGAAAATCCATTAAATGAGAAAATTAGTGTTGTAAGGTTCATTTCTTTCCAGCTAAAGATGGAACTACTATTAAAGACTCACAGAAACCATATTCCTAATAAGAATTCTACCGACATTGCTTCCAAAAGAATTCAAGTAATTTGCTAGATGTGGCCTTCACTATAAATAATCATTAATGCCCACAATTCAGCATTCAGATGAGTTGTTTTTTCTTTCAAAGAATTGCAGCACTTAACTTACTGAAAAGGACATGACTTGAAAATAGGGGGTTTTTTCCCTTCCCTTTTTATAATGGATAACATTTTATTTCTTTCAGAATATCTAAAAATAGGAAAAAGCAAGTTGATAGCTTCATCAAGAATGTTCACTATCCATTTATACACAAAAAAAGCAGAAAACAGTTACCGTTGGTTCTGAATCAGAGATAAGGAAAACGGCTGTGTCGGGCCCTGTCCTCCAAGTATAAGCCCTCTGATTTCCCTCTCAATCCAGGCAGGTTCCTGTGCCCGAAGGAGGTGAACAAAGCTACGGGCCTTGATGGGATCCTCAGGGAAGAGGTGCGTGGACAAGAGTCAAGGTAAGAGCAGCTGAGATGGGAACTGAAAATCAAAGCCAACTTTTGATCCCAAAGAGACCCAGGCTTACAGCCAGTCATGGTAATATTTGCTCCTTGGAAAACAAGCGAATTTCTCCCGGAGAACTAAGGAGAAGCCAGATGGACAGGGGGAGTTCGTTGTGTTATTGTCCCTGAAGAAGCGCCAGCTGCGGAGAAGAAAAGGAAACTCACCGTGAACAAACTGCTTGGCTGTGACGCGCTTCTCGGTGAGAATAACAACCCTACGCCTCTCCCTGGTACCGCCAGTGAGGTGAAGGCACTCTGGCCTTTAGGCAAAAGAGCCAGAGACTGAAAAGGGATCCTGCATCGAGAGAGAGACAAAGCAAACCTATCCTTAAATAATTAGGGATGATGCTCAAGTATGAATTCACTATCTTAATACCCTCCATCCCCCACCTGCTGCCAATATATATATACATATATATATATATATATACAATAATTTAAACAATGATCTTATGACCAGCAATCTTGCTAAATTTCCTTAAGGATTAAAATTTTTTTCTGTAGATACTCTGGAATTTCTAAAATATAACCATGTTATCTGCAAATAATGTGACACTCATTTTCTTACTTTTTCAGGGTTTTTTTTTTCAATTTAAACATTTCGTATACCTTGTATTTACTGTTATTGGAAATACAACTTTATCTGGAAATTAAAGTTCGACTCACAAGAAAGATTGGGAAAATAAAGCAATGAAAAATAAAGAAATATCAAAATTTCGAGTCAACATGGTACTAGCAGATGTAGCCATAACACTGAGGCAATAACAGTAAATACAAGGTATACAAAATGTTTAAATTGAAAAAAAAAAAACCCCGAAAAAGTCAGAAAATGAGTGTCACATTATTTGCAGATAACATGGTCATATTTTAGAAATTCCAGAGTATCTACAGAAAAAAATTTTAATCCTTAAGGAAATTTAGCAAGATTGCTGGTCGTAAAATCATTGTTTAAATTATTGTATTTCTATGTGCCACCATCAAACATTATAAAATAAATGTTAAAATAATACCACTTGGATCGGCATCCACAATCAAATGTGCCCAGAGAATAGAGAGCACCAAGAGTAAACCCTAATGCAAGCTCTGAACTTTGGACGGTAATGATGGGTCAATAGGGGTTCATCAGTTGTAAACAAAGGCACCGCTCCAGAGATGATGTTGTTAGCAGAGACAGTTATTTATGTGTGGGGGCGAAACGCACGTAAGAACTCGCTGTACTTTCTGCTGAACTTTGCTGCAAATCTAAAGCTGCTCTAAAAACTAAATTCTATTATAAAAAATCAAGGACAGGGAATGATGTTTGTTCAGTTGAATATTTATATAAAAGATAACACAATCTTTTTCTTACCTCGCACATGCACAAAGATTAATTCCACATGGAGTGTGCTTGTGAAAGGTCAACCAAAAACTGCTCTAGAAGAACACATGAGAAAATATCTTTTAAAATAGGAGTAGAAAAAGGCTCTTCAAATAGAGGGAAAAAACATTTACACCGAAGGAAAAGATAAGTGTGCTTTGTAAGGACTTGCCTCTGAAATGTGTAACAGCCTTTATAAATCAATAGAAAGTCAGACAGTCCAGAGCTCCCATCGTGGCTCAGTGGTTAACGAATCCAAGGAGGAACCATGAGATTTCAGGTTCAATCCCTGGCCTTGCTCAGTGAGTTAAGGATCTGGCGTTGCCGTGAGCTGTGGTGTAGGTTGCAGACATGGCTCGGATCCCACTTGGCCGTGGCTCTGGTGAAGGGCAGTGGCTACGTCTCCAATTAGACCCCTAGCCTGGGAACCTCCCTATGCCGCGGGAAGCAGCCCTAGAAATTATAAAAAGACAAAAAAAAAAAAAAAAAAAAAAAAAAAAAAAAAAAGTAAGGCAATCCAAATAGGAAAATAAGCAAGAGACTTAAATAGAATATATAGTATGCAATAAAAAGAGATTAGACATCAGAGAGATTCAAATTAGCACCTAAATGAAAGGCAACTGCACAAATGCCGGTATGGATAAAATCAAAAAGATTGGCCCTATCAGGTAAAGGCCAAGATACAGGTCAGATCCCACGTTGCTGTGGCTGTGAAGTCGGTCAGCAGCTGCAGCTCCGATTTGACCCCAGCCCAGGAGCTTATACATGCTGTAGGTGTGGTCATAAAGAGAAAAACAAATACATAAATAAATTAATTAATTAATAATATTTTAAAAATAAAAATATTAGAAAACTTGAGACTGTATTTAAAACCTAGTGTCTGAAAAGATTTTTATGACCAAGACAAGAAACGGACGTTTTGATAACTGGTATTAAAAAAATCAAAAGGAGGGAGCTTCTGTTGCGGCTCAGAAGGCTAAGGACTCGATGTTGTCTCTGTGAGGATGTGGGTTTGATCCCTGGCCTCACTAAGTGGGTTAAGGATCTGGCATAGCCATAAGCTGTGGCATAGGTAGCAAACACAGCTTGGATCCAGGGTTGCTGGGGCTGTGGCTTAGGCCCCAGCTGCAGCTCCAATTTGACCCCTGGTCCAGGAACTTCCATATGCTGCAGGTGCAGTCATTAAAAAAAAAAAAAAAAATCAAAAAGGGGAGTTCCCTTGTGGGTCAGCAGATTTAAGATCAGGTGTTGTCACTTGAGTCGCTGCTGTGTTCAATCCCTGGTCCAGGAACTTCCACATGCCTTGGGTGCAGCCAAAAAGAAAAAATAAATCAAAAAGGAAAGAGTGAGAAAGTATACAATTAAGCAGTTTCTCTAAACTGGCATTTTGGACTGGAGGCATCTTCGTTGTGGGAGCCTGTCTTAAAGGATTTTTAGCCGCATCACTGGCTTCTACCCACTAGATGCCAGTAGCACTTCCTACATTTTCTATAAATCCTAACAATTGAAAATATCTCTAATTGTTGCTGAATGCATATCACTGTGATAAATCATGTCATAGGATGTTAGCTAATCCCCAAAAAGAATACATTCACTTGCCTGATAATTTTTAGCTGGCTCAGATGGATAGTGCAAAATACTATAACTTGAGAAAAGATGCAGAAAATGTTCATAAGATAATCTCGTTTTTGTATCAAAAAGGAGAAGTGATTGTGTTGTTTTTCTTCCTTTGTTTTTAATATTTAAAATATAGACACACAGAAACTATTGAGTTCTTTGTTCTTAAAAGAGGAAGCATAATATGAAATGTCAAGGTAAATTTTTGGAATATATTTTGAAGTTCAAAAGCGGGGGGTGAAGTTCAATTTTGAATAAGTAAATCAAACAAAAGTTAGTAATAACATACTAGCTAGATGCTTTAATATGTTTTTAACACTAAACCACCACCTATATTTGGAAATAAATGTTCTATGTCCTAGGGTGTCCAAAACGGCCCCAATTCCATTAAATTGTGGATATTTAACTACCAAGTGTTTGGATACTTTGAAATTATTTTTATAAATGAATTACTTTTATAAATTCTCCATTTAGAGAAAACATATCCTTTATCAAGTCATAATCCCTATTTTGAACCAGAAGCAGTTATTACCTGAAATTATTTTAATACACGTGTCAAAGTTCTATAGAAAGACATCAGAACATTTGCTAACATTACCTGTGAACGAAAGATGTTCTTAAATTGAGTGATTGCTTAAAATTGCCAACATTTTTATAGTGTCTATCATATATCATGATTTTCTCAGATAATCCCCAATTTTCAGATGAAATAACTGAAATTAATAAAGGGTAAAAACTTCTCTAAGAACACACACTAATTAAGTAGGAGTAATGTGATTACATCTTAGTTCTTTCTCATTCTAATGTATAAATCATGGTATTAAACCAAATATCACAACAACAAACGTGTTAGTCGGATTCTTTAGTCTCACCCTCCAGAGATGGAACAAGATCCAATAGAGAGAAAACTTTAAAAAAGAGGCTCCAAAACCCTCAGGAACTACTCACTGCGGCAAATATTTGTAGATTGACTTCCCAGCATCCATTGTTCATTCTACCTTCTCAAAATCTACTAATTGCTCTGCAGAAAGTATATTAGTTTCTAACTGTTGCATGTAAAAATGAACACAGGAGAAACTCTTCCAAAATGTCAGAGAAAAAACCTTTCAAAATTCATTACTCCATAGAAGCAATGACAGCAGTATCAGAAGTTGTCAGAATATAAATCTTAGAACTCTAGAAATTAATCAGAAGACTTGCATTCACCCAAGGAGTATATATTCCAGAAAAAGGGCTGAATCTCAGAAAGAACAGCAAGTTTTATGGCCTCTTAGCTTCTCTTGTTCCCATGACCCTTTTCTATAGTTCTAACATAGCCTCAAAACTAGCCGTTTCACACCACGGTGGGTGTGAAAGTCAAAAGACTAGCAGATACTGGAGGCAGAAGCAAAGGTCTGCTTCTCAGAGAACTACCACTCTTTCGCATGAGTGGCGTCTCCCAGAAAAACCCCATTCTCTAGACTCACTTGTATTTCACATAAGCTTGCTCAGGAGGAGTCCTAGCCTCAGGGAGTCCTATCCTCAGGGAGTTTGGCAAAAACAATCAAATGACAATAGATAGTAACTTGAATCCACGGGCAGAAATAACAACCACCACCAAAGGTAACTGCATAGGTAATATAAACTATATATGCATGTATTTTGTTTGCACTCTTTGCTCCTGCTGTCTGATTTTAAAAGCTAACTTAAAGTCGTAATTATAAAATTTTGTTAATTGGCATGTAACATACAAATAAGCAGATTGCAAGGCAAGAACAGCACAAAGTTTGTGATAGAGTTAAAATGAAGTTGTTATTATAGTTAAGATGCTAATTATAATCCCCAGGGCAATTACTAAGGAAATAACTTAAAAATACATAGTAACAGAAACAAGGGAAGTAAAATAGAATGCTAAAATGTATCTATTTAATAGAAAAGTGTGGGATGACTCTCCGATATATTGTCTTCTACAGGTTTTATAGTTTCACATTTTACCTTTCTATTTGTGATTCATTTTGAGTAATTTTTGTACAAAGTACAAGGTCTAGGTCATGTTTAGTTTTTCTGCCTATCAGTGTTCAGTTGTTCCATTGTCATTTGTTGAAAGGTTATTCTTCCTTGAGTACTTTTGGTCTTCTGGAAAAAAAATTGATGGTGAAGTTCCCTGGTGGCTCGGCAGGTTAAGGACCTGGTGTCGTCACTGTTGTGGCGCTGGTTCAATCTCTGGTCCCAGAGCTTTGGCATGCCATGGGCATGGTGGGAAAAAAAGAGCAGAAGTTGGTCATGTTTGTGTGGGTACATTTACGTCTTCGACTCTATTCTATTACTCCATGAGTTTATCCCTCCACCAATACTACGCTGTCTTAATTACTACAGCCACATAATTAGTCTTAAAATTGGGTAATGGGGTTCTGCCAACTTTATTCTTGTTTTTTCAAAATGGTCCTAGCTGTTTTAGTTCCTTTGAATTCCATAAAATTTTAAAATAAGCTTGTGTTCATCTACAAACAGTGATATTTTTACGAAGACTTTAGAGTGGAAAGGAAGTATAATATACATATGAGTTTCAACATCTTGTTGTAGAAAATAGTGTTATACATTAGACGGGGTTCTAACAAAAGCTAGTTACATAAAGATTCTAGTTCTGTCACTTATTAGCTCCCTGACTTTGGGCAAATAATCTACTTTATCTAATTTCCAGTTTCTTTATCTAGAAAGTGTGGAGGTGGTAGTAGGCTATGTAGCTCAAAAAAAAACCCGAACTCCTTATGTAGTGGAATTAGTTTGAGTAATATCTGTGGATGGATAATAATCAACAATTTCTCACAGCAGTGCTGAGGTCTGCAATAAGATACATTAATCTTTGGAGTTCCCACCATGGTGCAGTAGTTAACGAATCTGACTGGGAACCATGAGGTTGTGGGTTCAATCCCTGGCCTTGCTCAGTGGGTTAACGATCTGGCGTTGCCCTGAGCTGTGGTGTAGGTTGCAGATGCGGCTCGGATCCCACATTGCTGTGGCTCTGGTGTAGACCGGTGGCTACAGCTCCGATTAGACAACTAGCCTGGGAACCTCCATATGCCGCGGGAGCAGCCCTAGAAAAAGGTAAAAAGACAAAAAAAAAAAAAAAAAAAAAAAAAAAAAGATCTTGTATCAAAATATTTGTGAAAATATTGAGAAAGTAAGTTAAATATGCTGAAGAAAACAGACTGCGACTAGAAAATAAAGAACAGCAAGCCAGGCATAGAGAGAGGCAGATTATTCAGCGTTAGTGTAGAGAATATTTGCATATGGCTACCTGCTACCTCGTTTTATTAAATTGAACATACCAGTGATTGTAACAGCACCATCAATTTTATGTTCCATTAAGAAAGAAAAAATATATCAATTATAATTACAAAACATCTAATTTTTTTAGGTATTAAAATGTAGAAACAATGTACAGCTCAGAATCAACAAAAGGATACAGTTCTAAGAAGCCCTCAAACCTGCCTTTCTAAAGAATAAGACAAATTGAAATCCTGGCTCGGCCATGTATAGGTTGTATGACTTCTGGAAAGTTATTTGATCCCTTCAAGCCTCAGTTTTCTCATCTAAAACAATGAGGATAGGGAGTTCCCACTGTGGCTTAGCGGTTTAAGACTGGTATCCCTGAGAAGGTGAATTCGATCCCTGGCCTCACTCAGTGGGTTAAGGATCCAGGATTGCTGCAAGCTGAGGTGTAGGTCCCAGATGCAGCTGGGGTCCCAGATGCAGCCCGGATCTGGCATTGCTGTGGCTGTGGCCTCGCTCAGCAGCTGCAGCTCCAATTCGACCCCTAGCCTGGGAACTTCCATGTGCCACAGGAGCAGCCCTAAAAAGAAGGAAAAAATGAGGATAATAAGAGTAAACTGCTTCAAAAGATTGTACAGATTAAAGAGTCAGTGCCTTCAAAATGCTTAATGTTATATAAAGATATCACAAACAATAGCTAATGACTGTTATTTTCTGGGTTGCTGGAGAGAACTGCCATTACTGGGTCCTGGTTCAGATTAGTAATTTCTGTAACTTGAAACAGAACATGTTTTGTTCTATTCCTTTATCTCTGTCAGAGCTCAGGGCTCCATGGATACTCACTTTCTCATGTTTTTTGTTTTCTAATATCTCTCAGTAATCTAGCTACAGTTTTTAAAATACTCTAATACCTTAACAACTTTCTATGTCCTTTCAGTTTTATCTGAAGTAACATTTAGCCCTCAGTGACTACTCATGTCCTCTTATATGTTGTATGTATTGTCCTTACTTGAAAGCTTCACACAAACAGGAAGTATTTATATACGTGGATCATAGGAGATTGTCCATGCTAGCATTTCCAAAACACTACTCCTCTAACTCTTCTGGCTTGCTGGAAATGCATATCCAGATTCTGGGAGCAGCCTGCTTTAGCTGAATGGGATGGAACCCTAGCAGCTTCCTTTTTTGAAAGCTGGCTAACTGACCTTGTGATACCGTCATGTCCAGTAACCTCTGGTGTAGACCTCCCCAGGATCTTCCCTTTAAAGGTTCCTGACCACATGAATCAAAATCACCTTGGTTGATAAGAATATTTCTAAGTCAGAGTGTTGGCTTCAGAGCATGTACTGCATTTTTATGATTGTATATGTGTTAATTTTTCCCTGTGTCTTATTGGTATCCCCACTGGACTGTAAGCTCCATGAGGATAAGAACTATAACTGTTTCACTCACTACCAGGTTCTACTACCTTTGCTCTGAGAAGGAAAAGGTGTGGAAAGGGGGTTAGAGATAGCGGCTCAGGTTACCCAAGAGATGTGTGTTTATAAATATCACCTTTTTTTTCCTTACAAAGAAATCTGTAACTCATCACCATGTAACTTACACAATTAGATACAATCAAATAATATTAAAATAAAAGTCGGAAGGATACTTTTACAATAGAGAAGCCAAAATTTATTTAATATTTACAAATTAATCCTCCGTATAATAGATTTTAGCAGTTAAGGAAATGAGCTTAAAATTAGAAATGAGTACGTTTTGGTCACTACCACTTACCATGTGTTAGCTTCAGTATTTTACTTAAACTGTTTTAGCCTGAGTTTGCATAGTCTTTAAAAAAAAAAAAAAACTACAGGATAAAAATCTCATGATCATCTCAATAGATGCAGGAAAAGCCCTTGACAAAATTCAATACACAATCATGATAAAAACTCTCAACAAAGTTGCTGCAGAGAGGACATATCTCAACATTATAAAGGTCATTTATGAAAACTCATAGCTCATATTACACTCAGCAGTGAAAAATGGGAAGCTTTTCCTCTAAAATCAGATAAAAGAAAGGATGCCCAGTCTCACCATTTCCATTTGACATAGTATTAGAACTCCTAGCCATATCAGTCAGACTAGAAAAAGAGATAAAAGGTATTCAAATTGGAAGGGAAAAGGTGAAACTGCCACTATTTTTAGACAGCATGATACTATATATATATAAAAAACCCTAAAGTTTCCACCAAAAAACCATTATAGCGACCAGATAAATTCAGCAAGGATATTCCTCCGCCATAACACAGAATGAGAGTTTGCCATTTGCAACAACCTGGAGGAACCTGGAGACTGTCATGCTTAGTGAAGTGAGAGAGAGAAAGATACATACTGGACACTTTACTTGTACATAGAATCTGTAAAATAAAACAAATGAATGACTGTAACAAAACAGATACAGACGCATAGATACAGAGAACAAACTGGTGGTTACCAGTAGGGAGAGAAGCAGAGGAAGGAGCAAGATGAGGGAAAGAGATTAAGGGGTACCGCCTACTACAAACAAGATACAAGAATGTAATGTACATACAGCACAGGGACTATAACCAATGATAACCACTTTCAATGGAGTACAATTTATAAAGATACCAAACCATTCTGTTGTACACTTGAAACTAATAAAATGGAGTACAATTTATAAAGATACCAAACCATTCTGTTGTACACTTGAAACTAATATGACATAAAACAACTATATTCAAGTTTTAAAAAGTAAGGAAAAAACCCTATAAATGAGAATTCATAGGCCTGTTTTTAAGAATCAAATAGGATCATGAGTATAAAGAACTAAACATAGTATCCACCACATGGTAAGCTCTCAAGGGTTATCTTTTATGATTACTCATCTTGGAAATTAATATATTTAACCAGTTGAAATTAAGCATTTTGGCCTTAATTTTATTTTGCGTATCAACATTACTCATTCTAACTGCCATCACAAATATAATTGAGTGATGAAATTTCTGGGAGAAAGTATTAGAAATGCCAAGGCAACTTGAGATCACTTTTTTCATAGTTTATCTTTAGAACTGTTTTCTTTTATGTACATGCTCTTGACAGTAGAAAATATGAACTCACTAACAAATTTTTTGCCTGCGAAACAAGAGAATTAGCCAATCTAAACATTATTGCTATTATAAATAATGTTCCCACATGTATATGTGTGCTCATGCATAAGAAAAAGAAAAAAAGAGGGAGTTCCCGTAGTGGCTCAGTGGTAACGAATCTGACTCATATTCATGAGGATCCAGCTTTGATCCCTGGCCTCACTCAGTGGGTTATGGACCCAGTGTTGCCGTGAGCTGAGGTGTAGGTCACGGATGTGGCTCAGATCTGGCATTGCAGGAAGCTGCTGCTCCAGTTTGACCCCTAGCCTAGGAACCTCCATATGCTGCAGGTGCAGCCCTAAAAAGCAAAATAAATAAATACATGCATATATACATACCTACATAAATTTTTTAAAAAAGAAAAACAAAGAAGGAGAGAAATAAATGAGGAAAACCATTTCAGCACACCAAAGACTCATGGGTGTCAGAATACATTGTAAGGTATTATGGATTTGTTGTTGGGAAAATGAACTCCACAGAAGACACTGTCTCAGCATGGCCACTGCAGAGGAAATAATGACAGAAGTTTACATTCTCATTTGACAATATATTAATTGGAAAGAAGCTTGAATTGGTGAGAAAAAAACTGTTCATTTCACTACAGAATTATACTTTGTAGATTTGACAGCTTGTGTTTTGAGAGCCAACCACCATAGAGGAACATTTTACCAGTCACTTAGGATTGATAAAATTCTCCAAAGAAGATTAATGGCTACTAAAATGTTTACAATTCATCAGCTATGATGGATCCAACCATTCGCCAATCTCTGGTTTCAATTAACCTTGCATCTTCTACCTAGGAATAGTTTCAAGGTTGAAACAATTTAGTGATATAGTGATGAAAGAGCAGCAGCTCAGCTTCTAGCTCACTGTGGTAGATGGTGACACTGACTACACCCAATGACTCACACTTTCTAATGCTCATAATCTTGTGTGGTCCCCTTCCCACCTTGATCCTGGGCTTCACTGCCTGAGTTGCTTAGCCAATGGAATATCAGTAAATGTGGCACAAAGAAAGGCTGAGGAACTTAAGCACACAGCTTCCCATCCTGGAATGTTACCACCACCCTGTGAGGCAGAGACCAGGCTCCAGTCAGTCCTGGGAGTGAGGGTACCTACGTGACTGAACCACAAGGAACCAGCAGAAGAACAATGCGCTCAAACCCAGAATCGTGAAGAATGGTTAAATGGCTGTATTAATCCACCAAGTTTTGGAGTTATTTGTTTGCAGCAGTAGATGACTGATACAGAAGTTGGTAGTGGAAGTGAAAGACAGAATATGTGACATTACTTTTGAGACTGGGCAGTGGGCAGAGGCTGCAAAGGCAGCAAAGAAATGACACAGCTGAAGGAGCCTTAAGGGATCTGATGCTAGAGACTGGAAGCACGGTGAACTGCATCTTTGTAGTAGCAAAACAATTGGTTAACTTTGCATATCCGCCATAATTTTAAAATATAAAATACTCCTAATGACCTTGGGAACTCAGGCTGATCGATTTCCAAACCGAATGTCGGAACTGTCCATTAGCTCCTTTTAGCAACATATGATAAAGGAAGAGAAAGAAGAGCCCAAGGAAAAACTGCTTAGCATGTGAACAAAATCTGATGTACCATTTTTAACTAAATTTTAAGCATAGTAATAAATGAATGCATTTAATTCTGGCTCCAAATCCTCCAGAGGTCAGGAATTCTTAAGAAGCATTTTTTTTCCACTCTGCCAGAACAAATTCCAAACAGGCAGCTATCACCAGTAAACATTTTTGTAGTGTGTTTTTAGTGTTTGGTGGTTTGTTTGTTTGGGGTTTGCCCATTGAAGGTATACCTTTAGAGACTCTGACTTTGAAGGGACTTTCCTATCTAACTCCCATTCAGAATGTGTGGTTTCTCGTCTCCAAGGTCACAGAGGGTAAATAGATATTTCCACGAGTCATTCTGGTTTTGTATATTTACCTTTCTGGATTCACACCTTTTCAATATATGTTACCTCTGAGATTTTTCTCTAATGTTTTCATTCACTCGTCTCGGAATAGGCACAGGGAAGAATCACTTGGGTGGGATCTGAACATTACATAATGTGGAGATTTGTCAAGAAGAATAATCCCGAAGAACAGATACAAATTTTCTGGGGCCTTAGAAGGGGCCCTGAAACTTAAGCTTCAATAAACTTCATGGTATATCTCCCTCTGGTTTGTGTTTTGAAAATATTTTATGTATAAATCTTGATTACCTGTGAAAAGAATTTTTCTAGGCATCTGACCTATTCTATCATTGGAAATGGAAGTGTAGTTACTGTTTAGTATGTATTTTCCCTGGATTTTCAACTAAGACCGTCTAGTTCACTCTGTCCTCAACACTGGATGCTTAGAATGAATGTTTGAATTGACAATAGGTTGACTTTACTTTATTGGTAAGATATCTCTATACAAAAAAAAAATGAAATGGATAATAGGATCATTGGTTTGACTTCTTATAAAGGTTGAGGGCAGAGCATTAAATCAGAAGAAGGAACAGCAAATAACTCAGTTAAGACATTTCAATGGGGCTCTAAGCTATTCTGGTTCAGGTACTTCATGTGACCCATGTCTGATTTATTACAGAGATAGAATTTACCAAATCCAGATAAATATAGGAGTAAAAATTAATTCATTCAGAAACGCAAAGGTAGATTATGTCAGCTACAAAGTTTGGAAGGTTTGAGTCCAGAGGCAAACCTTTGGAACTCAGAGTGTTCCTCAGAGGCCTCGCTTAAGCTCTTGGAACTATGAAGTCAGTCGATAATATGCTCCCTCGACGTTTCCAGGCCAAATTTTCTTCACGTTGTGAGATTAGGAACACTTGAGAATCCACGAGAATAGGCAGAGCTCTTTTTCCGAAGAAAATAAGTGTTCTGTAGACGTGCCCCTCACCCACATCCACGACAAGGTGAGTTGGCCCTTTGTTCAGGTAAGTATATAAATTCAGGTTTTAGAGTCTTGAAGGAAAGGTAACTTTGCCTTCACATCTGACGGCGAAAGTTGTCAAGAGTACTTGGTAAAGACTGCCTTAAAATATAGGTATATGAGAATGACAGATTCGTGAGATGCTAAGTATCCATCATCTGGATTTGGTAAATTCTATCTCTGTAATAAATTAGACATGGGTCACATGAAGTACCTGAACCAGAATAGCTTAGAGTCCCATTGAAATGTCTTAACTGAGTTATTTGCTGTTCCTTCTTCTGATTTAATGCTCTGTCCTCAACCTTTATAAGAGGTCAAACCAATGATCCTTATTTGAACAGTGTTTTTATTCTTTGCTACAAACAAAAACGAAGACATTATCAACTGTACAGGCTGCCCATTATGCTTAAATCTCCAGGATATATGTCTCGCTAAATCTATTTCTGAGAAATAATTTGCCCCTGCAGAGGAATTTTTATGCCTTTATATCAGACATGAATATTACTTATTTCGGTGTTTTTTTTTTAATTTTTTTTTGCCTTAGCTGCCAGGAAACTAAGCCAAATTGTGTGCCCAGCAGTAATAATGAGGTCATCTGAGAAATCTGGTGATATAAACTCCTTATGCTTCTCTAAGCTTGTCTCTCTTCTTTTTATATACTGTTATTGAATTTAACATAATTCGAAACTGTGTATTTCATGTCTAAATATTTGAAAGTAAGTAGGTGAGGTTGAGATAAGAAAATAAATAATATACATTTTAAAGAACTATATTAGACATTGACTTCCATTAACATAAACTTCAGTTGGAATGTGTCTATCAGTTAAATTTTTCCTCTCATAATAGAGTTATACAACTCAGATAATTATATTAATGTTATTCATCTATCCCTTCTTTCAAAAATAATGAGTACCTACATCAAGCCTATTTTAAGAAGATTGTGCTAGATACTGTGGTGTGAAAATATAGTATAAACGTACTATTCAATCCCTTAAACTAAGAATGTAGTCAGAGAGATGGCAAATCTAAAATTTTAACACCCAAGGCATACGACTAACAGCCAAAGGTCCAACCTGTTCCAGGAAATGAGAGCATTAATTCGGTCATCTCTATATGGGGTCATTACCTAGTCCCCCTGGAGATGTATACCTGACACTGTAACTTATCCTCCAATCCACAAATTATGCTTCTACTGGCTTGTGGCTTTATCTTTTCAGGGTATTTTAAAATTGTTCTAATGATAGAGCCAGTTAGGCCTAGAGTATTAGACTTATTAACCTGTCTTGAATTAAAAGCTTGTCTGAAAAAAAATAAAATATTAGTTGTAAAAAGAAAGACATAAACAGAATAAACAAGCCAAATGGACTGGCAAGCGGCTTCTCAAACTGAGGAAAGCATGATATGAGTCATTGACTCTCAATGAGGGAGAATCCAGATGGACTAGTGTTTATTCTACCATACAGTGCTTTGATCAGGGTTATAAAAAATCAGCTCAGAACGGGGCAGCATATAATGGTATTTAACTTGCCTTCATTGAAAAATGAGTAGGATTCAAAAGGACAAAAGAAGGGGAAAGCAGGAGACATGGTACACGTGAGACATATTTGGGAAACGACGGGAGAGAAAACCAAACCTAGTGGACGGGAGGTTAGTGCGAATGAGACTTAAAGATCCATTGGTTCCAAATCACCAGTGTCTTAAAGGTCACCAAGGATCTTGGACTTTATCCTGTAAACAAAGGAGACCCTGGAAGATTGTCAAGTTCAAGAATAAAATAAACGGTTTAACAAGGATTAACTTGTCAGCTGTAAATAGGAAGAAATGGAACGCTATGATCTTGAAGTGTTGATCAAATGATAGTATCATTCAGGCTTGAGAAGCCTGGACTAAGGCGGTGGGATTAAGGCAGGAAACAACAAAAAATGAATACCACATAATGGACTAACTAAAGGAAAAAAAAGAAGGAGAAGGGCTCTAGGAGGAGCCCAGAATTGCCAGACTTCAACTTAGCTGGTCATGGCGCTCATGCTTTCTTGAATTAATCCTAAATTGTAGGACTACTTGAAAACTAACTTTTGCATTGGAAAATTTTTAGAAATTTCACTAAATTTATATAAATTATTTGATTCTGATATCATTTCAAAAAGTTAAAGCGTGGTTTTCACAAATCTAATGATAGAACTCTGGTAATTAATTCATAATAATGTCGTAATGATTAATAAAGTTGGTTCTGAAATACTTTTCTATATTTATTTATTCTGCTCTGCTTTTAGTCTATATACACCAGCTAAGGATTCTTGAGATAAGTTTTATATTTTAAAGTCAAGTTATCTTGGAATTCTTGAATAAGATTATAAAACCCCTTATATTTACCTTTTTTTCAATTGAAAGAACTTTTTCTTTGCTATTATATCAAATAACATTAATTAAATACCCACACTGTGGCAAGCTCCATGCTAAGTTACAGGGTCACAAGTGGATGGCTTGATTGGTTGATTAAAATGCTTGCTTGCTATTAAACATTCAGACATCCCTGCTTAATAATTTGAAGCAACTATTCAGAAATTGCAACGAAATATTCTCTGATGCAAAACTATGGATGGCAAGTGCACTACTGGATTTTTCAAACGTATTTGGGGCTAAGCAAAACAAGTTGTTCTGGCTTTCCAAAATGCTCTTTAAAATCCACCTGTTGGGAGTTCCCATCATGGCTCAGCAGTTAACAAATCTGACTAGCATCCATGAGGACGCAGGTTCGATTTCTGGCCTTGCTTAGTGGGTTATGGATCTGGTGTTGCTGAGAGCTGTGGTGCAGGTCATAGATGTGGCTCAGATCCTGCATTGCTGTGGCTGTAGCATAGGCCTGGGAACTTCCATATGCTGCGGGTGTGGTCCTAAAAAACAAAACGAAACAAAACAAATCTACCTGTTGTATGCATGTATATTTCTATGTGTATATTTGTTTATTTTATAAGTAAATTTTTACATGAAATACATACACACATGTTTATGCAAAGTACATCTTATCCTTTTTCCCATTTTTCCTAAATGTGCCAAGAAGTGAAACAAATAGTGTTTGCTTAGTTTACATCATCTGCTTCTGAATATCTAGAGATTGTCATTTGGTTTTGATTTTCATTTTTGGTATTATTGAACATTTTCACTTTTCATAAGTTGTTATAGAGAAGTGGGGAGAAGGTGCACGGGGGGGTTTCTAGCCAGATACCATTTCGAATGTCATATAACTAGTCAACCTTTTTTCATCTCTTTTAAATCTAAGAAAAATTTTTGAGTAAGGCAAACATATTAAATTATAATTTAGGTTCATATTTGGCATTGGTGAATTTAGTCTGTGTGTGCACAGAATTATTTGGTGCCAATTTTTTATATCATAAAAAAGAATATTTCAGGGTTAATAAAGGAATATACATTATAACATGGTGAAGGTAGGTGACAGAGTGATCCTACTGTGTGGTATTATTACATTATGAACTTTTATCCAGAAGCTTAACTATAGCATTGAGGTAGGTAATACTTTGTCTACACACAGGGTACAGAACTGACACACTGATTATATAGCTAGTCTTTCAGATAGTAACAGATAGCATGTCTTGAATGAGACACTGTTACACTTTATACATATTAGGACACTTAATCCCACAAATAACTTATCAGGAAGGTGCATTTGTCCTCATTTTATAGATAAAAACATTGAGACAAAGAAATAAAAATAGTTTTGCTTGAAGTCACACAAGTAGAAAAATGCAGAATTAAAAGTGGATGACAGGAGTTCCCTGGTGGCCTAGCGGTTAAGAATTCAGTGTTGTCACTTCTGTAGCTCAGGTTCAATCCCTGGCCTGGGAACTTCTGCATGCCGTGGGCATGGCCCAAAAAAAAAAAAAAAAAAAAAAAAAAAAAGAGAGAGAGAGATGACAGGTCATCTCTCCATAGCCACATTCTCAGTCCTTCTTCTCCTCCAACTGAGCAAATGAGATCTAACCCAGAGAACAGTAATTGGAGGGATGTCCTAAAATGGGGACCCCTCCATTTATAATGGGCAAAAATGTGGAAATGTGTGGATTCCATAAGGCTAATATTGAGGAAAAAGCAAATACTGAAATTTGAATCTCTCCTTCTTTTTCTTGTAGATGATTTTAAGCTTTGCCAGGTTTGTGTTTAAGCATTCCTAGTTTGTTTCTTTTTCATCTTTCCTCTTTGAATTTTTGAAAGTATAATCAGACATTTGAAAAGTCCAAGCTTCAATTAGTCTGAGAGCTAAAGTCACCATTGCAATTTCCTCCAGCACACACATTTTGAAATGCCCATATAAACAGGACGAAATCGTTTCCCATCCCCTGAGATCCGTAAGGATAAGAGTGTTGAACCTGGCAGAGTGACAAAGGAGAAGATTCTTAAAGGCCAGAGAAAATAACTTTTAAATATAAAATCTATTTCCTTAATCAGTTTTTCTCCTCTTTAAAGGTTAGGAAATTGCTTTTGTTGGATTACCTATTTAGTAGTTATAATAACCTAAGCATATATTGATTTTCTTTCTAAAATGAAATATTATGGAATGCTTCCCAGAGTTTGTAGCATTTAATTTCCACTCATCTATTTTAGAAATCTAAACTTAAAAAAAAATTTGAAATGAAACTAGAATAAAGTCACAGTTGTTAGAAGATTACATATATCTAACACTTTCATTGGTGAGTCTTGTGCTGCCCTTGACTTATTTACATCTTTCATTTTTTTTCACAAGATGACCCTTCCTGTGACTCAGCAAGCATTTACTGACAAGTGCTATGGCCAGGGACTGCGCTTCAGACTGAGAGGAGAGGATGGGTAGGACTCACACCCACTTCCAAAGATTTCATGTTCTCATAAAACACATAGATAAGAAAATATATAATTACAATACCCAGCTGTGGTAACAGGATAATAGCTCCCCAAAGACATTCATGTCGTAATTCCACAACTTATAAATATCACAGGTTCACATGGCAAAGAAGAATTAAAGTTGCAAATGAATTGAGATTGCCAATAAACTATTTAATGTTACCCAGGTGGGCCCAATGTATTCACAAGGGCTCTTGAAAGTGGGAGAGGAGGCAAAAAAAAGAGAGTCACTCAGAACAAGTGACTACAGAAGAAAGGTATGGAGGTATTCAAAGACAGTCAAAAAATTGAGACAACATCTAGAACCTGGAAAGGACCAGGAGACAAATTTTCCCCAGAGCCTTCAGAAAGGAACATAGCTCTGCTGACACCTTGATTTTAGCACAGTGAGGTCAGGATTGAACATCTAGTCTACAGAAATAGAAGATAATAAATCTGTGCTGCTTAAGCCACTAAATTTGTGGGCATGTGTTGTAGCAGCACTAGGAAACTATACACCAATGAGAAGTACTTAAACAGAGAAACCTCTCATAATGCTAATAGAGCCCAGCGAGGCAGTCTCAGTCTGGGATGGAAAAGTGAGTGCCCCAAGAAAGAAGATGGTAAAGGCCAAATTCTTCACACGGTCCTCTGCCTGGTCTTCAGAATGCTGTGTGGTCAAGGCAAGAGGAGGAAAGTCTAGACCCTCTTACGAAGGCCCTTTTTGAATTGTTACACATTTAGGAACAAGCAGGAGAGCCAAAGTCAGACAATTTGAGAAGTCATACTATCCTCTTTTGGGATCTCTTTTTTGAGGGATAATGGCAAAGTATGTCAGGAAATTATAGACTGTGGTGGTGGAAAGTTTCAGTAGTTAAAAAAAAAAAAAAAAGTTTTTTTGTTTTTCTTTTTTCTTTTTTTTTTTCCCATTCAGTTAAATTTGGAAAACTAGGTCTATTTTGGACATTTTAATTTTCTATACAGGAGCAGATTTTTGATATACATTCTTCAAAAACAAACACTAATTCAAAGCACATAGATACTTATGTGCCAATTCAAAGCACATAGGTACATATGTACACATTTAATCAGAGTCCTCAAAGAATTAAAAATAATAGAAGTAGCCTGGTAACTGGCCTTTAACCATCCAGATACCCAGTGTGTTAAAGATTATGCATGAATAGTTCAGAGAAAATGAGAAGCAATCATGTCGATTATTAGCGCATACCACAGTGATGCAGTGACGTGTTTGCTTTTGAAGGCACATCTGTGGGAGATCAACTACATGCCAGGTACAGTGAAGGTTTTTTTACAGCTAGATGATAAATAACGGTAAAACAAGGGACGTTCCTGTCCTTCTCTCTCTCTCTCTCTCTCTCTCTTTCTCAGGACTTAGATATAAGACACTATCTGAAGGAACAAAAGAAGTAATTAGTGTGGCATGGCTTCTCAGGAACTCAAAGAAAACACTAAGTCAAAGGAGCTCTAAGAAAGAACTGTAAAATGGTTTCCAGATGTGAATTTGTAAAAGTGAGACATGCTATGGTCCATGTGTCTACTATAGAGAAACTACGCGATGCTTACTGTGAATAAAAAGAAAAGAAGTTGAGAGACGGCCAGTGAATTGATGGCAAGAGCTATATTTTTATAAGTGCCTGTGGTGCCTCTTAAAAAGAACTATTTAGAAGTTACTGTGACTAACGATCTGGACTTCCCTTCTCTTCCACTAGGTGAATATACCTCTGAAAGCAGGGACCTCAGGTACTCTTCACAGAGTCTGGTTTTTTTTTTTTTTTTTTTTTTTTTTTCAAATCCTGTCTCTGATTCTTGCTAGCTCTGTGCCCTTGAAAGTTATTCAGTCACTCGAATGCTTACATCCTTTCTCCGTGAATTGGGGCTAATCTCACCAACTTCATACTATCAACTTGGCTAATGCATGAAAATTTCTTCGCTCATTGCTTAGCACCTGCATTTCCTACTGCTGCTATAACAAACTACCACAAAAGTGGTAGCTTAAAACAACAGAAATGTAGTCTCTCACAAATCTAGAGACCAGAAGTCCAAAATCCACTTCACTGGGCCCAAATCAAGGTTCCAGCAGGACTGTGTTCCCTCTGGATGCTCTAGGGGAGAATGCGTTCCTTCCCTCTTCCAGATTCTGTTGGCTGCTATTTCTTGGCTTGTGGCTGCGTCATTCCAATCGTATCACCTTCTCTTCTTCAGCCTGAAATGTCCTTCTGCCTCTTTATTATAAGGAAACTTCTGACTGAATGCATCTGGGGGCCCCCACCATATAATCCAAGATAATCTCCCCTCCTCAAAATCCTAAATTTAATTGCATTTGCAAAGTCTTTGTCATGTGAGATAACATCCATAGGTTTTAGGGATTAGGACATGAACATTTTAGGGGGACATTATTCAGCCAACTACAGACCCTAGCTCATAATTAGTTCCAAGAAACATTAGCTATTATCCATATTATGAGATTTTGGGCTACTTCCTTAGTTTTAATGTTTCCTTATTAGTAACATGAGAATAGCAACGTAATGATATCCACTACCCTAAGAATAGCACGAAAGATCATAATAATTGCTTAATTAATGCATTGTCGCTTCCTTAAACACTTGTATTGTGTGCTGTTGAGAGTGTAGAGCAACAGCAGCACTTATGGAGTCTAAATTGATACAAACATCCGGCATTCCATTCATAGATACACACTTAACAGAAATGCATACATATTTACCAGAAGACAAGTACTCAAAGTTTCAGAGCGATACTTCTAAACAGCCTCAAACTGAAAACAAGCTGAAGTCCATCACCAGTAGAGTTAATGAAGTATGGCATATTTATACAATAGAATAATCTACAAAGATGGAAATAATGCACAACTACACAGAGCAATGTGAGTGAGCCTTTCAAGCATTAGACAAAGAAACCAGACACGCAAAAGTACATACAGCAATTCCGGATCTAAAACACATAATCAGATTAATCGATGCTGTTAGACATCATCAGAGTGGCTACCCTAGGAGATCTGATTGGAAGAGTGACAAGTGAGGGTTTATGGTGTGCTTGAATGCTCTGTCTCTTGATCTCAGCAGTTATGTTGAGTTTATAAAAATTCATCAAGCCAAGCATTCATTATTTATGACCTTTACCGTAGTATATTATACTTTAATTAAACATTAAAATTGAAAAAAAAATTCTTCAGGAATTGCCTGCCCCCCAAACATTAAATCTAAATTGTTTAGGTTGGCACACAAGACAATTCTCAATCTCACCGCTCTCCGTTCTCTTTTCCCAGCTTCGTTGCCTGCCATTTTCCCCAGTCTACCATCACAGACTACTGGGTACCAGTCCCTAAAATAATGCATTTCCCGTTCACTTGTTAGATGCCCTTTTCCCTCCTCTTGATGAATATTATTCATTTTTAGGACTCAGCTTAACATCTATTCCTTGTCCCTTGTCTGATTCTATGCATAATCTTCACAAATTCACCATATAACACTTACTTCATTGTATTTAAATTATTTTTGAGTTTATGCATCTGTACAGGTAGGCATTATTAATATGCAGGATGGTTAGGTGATCAGTCCTCTTTCATCTGTCGAAGCCCCTTTGTGGATAATTCTATTATAATACATTCTGTGTATAGTTTTCTAAGGTACCTCCATACTAGTCTCCATAGTGGTTGTAGCAGCTTACATTCCCACCAACAGTGCAAGAGGGTTCCGATTTCTCCACACCCCCTCCAGCATTTGTTATTTGTGGACTTATTAATGATGGCAATTCTGATTGGTGTGAGATGATATCTCATGGTAGTTTTGATATGCATTTATCTAATAATGAGTGATGTTGAGCATGTTGTCATGTGCTTTTTGGCCACCCATATATCTTCCTTGGAGAAATGTCTATTCAGGTCTTTCACCCATTTTTCAACTGGGTTGTTGGCTTTTTGCTGTTGAGTTGTAGAAGTTGCTTGTGTATTCTAGAGATTAAGCCCTTGTTGGTTGCATCATTTGAAACTATTTTCTCCCATTCTGTAAGTTTTCTTTCTGTTTTCTTTTTGGTTTCCTTTGCTGTGCAAAAGCTTGTCAGTTTGATTAGATCCCATTGGTTTTTTTTTGGTCTTATTTCTGTTGCTTTGGGAGACTTACCTGAGGAAACATTTGTAAGGTTGATGTCAGAGAATGGTTTGCCTATGTTCTCTTCCAGGAGTTTGATGGTGTCTTGTCTTGTATTTAAGTCTTTCAGCCATTTTGAGTTTATTTTTTGTGCATGGTGTAAGGGTGTTTTCTAGTTTCATTGATTTTCATGCAGCTGTCCAGGTTTCCCAGCAATACTTGCTGAAAAGACTGTCTTTTTCCCATTTTATGTTCTGGCCTCCTTTGTCAAAGATTAATTGACCATAGGTATCTGGGTTTATTTCTGGGTTCTCTGTTCTGTTCCATTGGTCTGTCTGTCTGTTTTGGTACCAGTCCCACACTGTCTTGATGACTGTGGCTTTGTAATATTGCCTGAAGTCTGGGAGAGTTATGCCTCCTGCTTGGTTTTTGTTCCTCAGAATTGCTTTGGCAACTCTGGGTCTTTTGTTGTTCCATATAAATTTTTGTATTGTTTGTTCTAATTCTGTGAAAAATGTCATGGGTAATTTGATAGGGATTGTATTGAATCTGTAGATTGCTTTGGGTAGTATGGCCATTTTTACAATATTAATTTTTCCAACCCAGAAGCATGGAATACTTTCCATTTCTTCACATTTTCTTTAATTTCCTTGATAACATTTTACAGTTCTCAGCACCTTAGAAAACTATACATAGAACTACCATATGACCCAGCAATCCCACTCTTGGGCATATATCTGAACAAAGCTTTCCTTAAAAAAGATACATGCACCCGCATGTTCATTGCAGTACTAGTCACAATAGCCGAGACATGGAAACAACACAAATGTCCATCGACAGATGATTGGATTAGGAAGATGTGGTATATACACAATGGAATACTACTCAGCCATCAAAAAGAACAAAATAATGCCATCTGCAGCAACATGGATGGAACTAGAGACTCTCATACTGAGTGAAGTAAGTCAGAAAGAGAAAAACAAATAACATATGATATCACTTATATCTGGAATCTAATATACAACACAAATGAATCTTTCCACAGAAAAGAAACTCATGGATTTAGAGAATAGACTTGTGGTTGCCAAGGGGGAGGGCGTAGGAGGGGAGTGGATTGGGAGCTTGAGGTTAATAGATGTAGACTCTTGCCTTTGGAATGGATTAGCAATGAGCTCCTGCTGTGTATCACTGGGAACTATGTCTAGTCACTTATGATGGAGCATGATAATGTGAGAAAAAAGAATGTATACATGTATGTGTAACTGGGTCACCATGCTGTACAGCAGAAAAAAATAATGCATTGGGGAAATTATAAAATGAAAAAATAATAATAATACATTCTATACTATAACTTTTCTTTATGCATCCATCTTGTCCTTATAGGGTGTAATTTTCTTAAGGACAGAGACCTTCTTATTTTCATGTTACCTAACAGTAAGTGTTCAACACATTTACATTAGATTAAATTCAACTCCATCTTCTACTACATTGTGAGCTGTTGAGCAAAGGAACTGGATTTTTCATTATTGAATCTCTGGCACTCGTCTCAATGTGTGATACATATTAGGTTCTCAATACAGTTTTGTTGCATTATTAAGGCTATTGCTATTTCAATTTCGGGGTTATAAATTTTTTGAATTAATCCTGTTTAATGGCCATTCTGTGTTCTTTGAATTGTAGCATGCCTTGCAGAGTTTCATCTGTGGAAATTGAAGCAAGGGTGATGAGACATGCCTTTATAAATTGCACTACTTATGAACTTACAATAATGGCCATGCCTTTTGGGAAACTTAAAATGGAAAAGTGACAATTAATGTAACTCAATAAACATTTGTTGAGAAACCATTTAAAGTATTCTTCTAAGTGCAGTGGGACATACCAGATATGAAAAATATTGTCCCTGCACTCAAGAGATTCAGAATCTTGTGAGACAGGAGAACCAGCCTGCACAACTCTAACCTTTAACATCTAAAACATGGCATCCTGTGGTATCACAAAGAAAGCATAGCTACAAGAGAGAGCAATCCTCGTGAGGCAAATAATTTGAGCTCATTCTTAAATGATACATTTAACATTGTGCCAAAGATCCTATAGTCCAAGATGGTAAATTATTTCCTTGGTAACCAGAAAAGCTGTTAGTCATTGTGGGGAGAAGAGAGGGACAAGTGAGAATGAGAAGCAATATTAAAGAGTCCAATTGAGCTCAAGTTGTTAAGTGTTTTAAATGATACACTGAGGTATTTAGACTCTATTCTGTATGAAATTATAAGCATTAAACACTGATTTCCTTTAACAGGAATACCATTTGATGATTGTGTATTAGAGAGTAGAGAGGGGAGATTTGTGGAGCAGGGAAGCACCTGGGGAACTTGCTGCAATAATGCAAACAAGAGGTAAAGAAAGTCTGAGCTACAGCAAAGATTGTTAGCAGGAAAAAAGGAGAACTTTATTGCAGAATTGGAAGAGGCAGTAATAGACAACTCATTGTTAGTGAGTGGTAACAACTGGTTAGGAAGGAAATATAAAAGTGACAACAGAAACTAACACAACATTTTAAGTCAGCTATACTTCAATTTAAAAATAACAATTAAAAATGAAATTTTAAGATGATTCTTAGAGTTTTCTGACATCAAGATATTATCAAAATTCTCTTATGAAATAGGTATTTTTGATTTCACTAAAAAGAAAATAAAACGGTTGTTAAAAATACAACTATTTCTTAATGAATAAGAAGGTCCAAGTGAGCAAAATTCTAGGAAGGCAGGCTACCTGTAAGTTCAAGCTTAGCATATCAAACCACTGGACCAGAAAACAAAGTCCTGGACCCCTTAGTTAAATTAGCATAAGTTATACTTTCTGAACCTTTATACCATGGAGTTATTGTCAAATCATAATCAAGCACACAAGGCAAAGAAATCCCACCCCAAGAGGCTTCAAATATTAGCAGTGCTTTAAACGGATTATGCAAGTGAAATGTCCATTAAATTGTAAGATCTCTCCTGTTAGTTAGGTTTACAAAAGTCAGTGTAACCCTTGACATTGCTGAACATCAAAATGAAAACTTATTCTTCAAATCCTGGGTGAAACATGCATAATATCTGACCTTCAAATCTCCATACTGATCTCATAAGTTGCAGAGGACTATGGAAATAATGCAAGAAAATGTGGGGATCTGAGCTCCTCGAAAATAGGCAGTTCACACCAAAGAGACAAGGAGGACTTCAAAAATGCCTCACAGAGTTGGTGGAGTACTTGAAAGAAACGAAGAAATTAGAGTTCCTCCAAACTGACTTCAGGGAGTGACAACAATCTGTTTTAATTATGATCCTCATAAAGCAAAGCACCTCATTGTGGGCGTGAAAAAAAATACAGGATCACAATGACAGTCACGAAGAAACACAGTGCTTTCCTGCCTGCACCCAGAGCTATCCTTCCGGACTGCTAGTGACTCCCCCACCAGCACCAGCACCACAACCACTACCGCTAGTATTAACCTGCCTTCCATAGAGATCTTGAAATCTCCAAAGGATATAGCTCTTCTATCCTCCATAGACTAGTTCTCTTAGCAAGCCTGAAGCATTTTACATTTTTCTCCATTTCTGCTCTCAAACACTGTGGTGACATATCCTGTCTCTGTCAGGACTGCAGAAATCTCCACTGCTGCCGCCTGCTGATGCCTCTGCAGTGGCCATCAACGCCCAGTGTCTAGAGAACTAATAACTCTAAACCTTGTCTCATCCAAAGAATTGCTAATCACTGAGGAAAACCTTAGGTCAGTCCTCTATAGCTTCATGACCTCCAAGCACCATTTCCTTGACCTGAAGCCTTTGCCCTTTCAGCTGAACTGAAGTACAAGTTAAGTGATAAGGTCTCTCTTTGGAGTCATTCCCTCTCCCCTGGATGAAGATGAGGTCTGTCTTTGCAGAAAAAAGAAGCAGTGCATCCCGCGTGTTCCGGAAGTGGGAGGCAAATTTCAGTCCTCTCTCCTTTGACCCTTTTACTCTCCAGGGCACATGTAATGTGTCTGATCATAATGCTTCTATAAGTTAGCGACCCCTTGCCATTACGGCTTGCCTTCAGTACTAAGGGCCAGTTCCTGGGTACAGGATAGGAAGAAAGTGTCAGTGAGCCTAGAAGACGCGGGACTTCTGGAGAAAGCTGCTGAATATGCAACGAAAGGTGATGTCACATTGCTCAAGATAGGTGCTCCTCCTTGTCCAATAGAAAATGAGTTTTTATATAGGTCTCAACAGAGATGGTCTGGAAGAAAAAGACCAAAATTAATATAAAGAAAAACATGAGAGAGTAGAGATAATATAAAAAACAGAAGATGATTTACCAAACAAAACCAGAGAGAGAATAGAAAATAGAACATCCTTAAGGAAAGAACAGGATGGAAGATGAAGAAATAAAGTACAGGAAAAACTCCAGTTATATATATATATATGTATTTTATATATGTTTATCTGAAATTTCAAAATGGCTTGAAAATTATGCTAAGAATACTTCCCAAAAAGCAAAGTGAAGGAAAATAGAAGAGGAAAAGATGAGAAATTTTTAAAATTCTTAGTGGTTCAACATCAGATAAAAGCAACACTAGAAATACATAATAGGAAAAAAATCTTGAGTAGCTTAAAAAAAAAAAAAAATATATATATATATATATAATCTTATAAATTTATCCAGAACTGAAGTACCTGAGTCTCCTAATTAGATGAATTTATAGAATACCCTCAGAGAGAGAAATAATAAAAATAATTTATGAAAAAATGCATCATATAACATTTCAGAACATCAAGAATTTAAAAAAAAAAAAGATTCTAAAAACTCTAGCAGTTAAAACATGAGTTCCCTGGTGGCTCAGCAACATTGTCCCTGCTGTGGCTCTGGCTACTGCTGTGGCACGGGTTCAATTCCAGGCCTGGGAACTTCCACATGCCACAGACAGACCAAAAAAAAAAAAAAAAAAAAGAAAGAAAGCGAAAACAAGGGACTCGAGAAGACATAAAAATAAGTACGTTTTTCACTGGATTTCAATGACACTGGAAAGCAAATATAGCAATCCTTTCAGCAGCTGAAGGAATATATTTTTCAATCTAGAAATCTAGATGCGTCTAAATATCAATCAGGGCTAAAAGGCTAAAAACAAATGTCTCCATCATTACCCTTTCTTTGGAACTTTCTAGAACATGTGCCCTCTGGGAAAGAGAGAAACTAACAAAGGAGAGAGGAAAAGAGAATTCCCACCAAGAGGCAAAGAGCTCCCAAAATGCAGCTCTGTGTCTAGCCTGGAGACTAACCGTTCCGGTTGAGAGAGGAGAACTGCATTCTCTGGGGAGACGGTCTCCACGAAAGCAGCAAGCTGATAGTGATCTCATATGCTGACATTCAGAAAACTCTCTCAATGAGTTTATAAGGGCTCCAGGGAAACGCAGGGACAAAAACCGAAGAAAAAGGACATAGACAAGCAGGCAAACCAGAAAGTAGTCATTCTAAGGAAATCAAAAATTGCACCAGAAAGGATGAATGACCATTTCTTGACTCTGCAGTGAAAGTCCTTATTTTGTTTTTATTTTTTATTTCATGTTTATTTTTTATTTTATTTTTGTTTTTTAAAGGGCTGCACCTGAAGCATATGAGAGTTCCCAGGCTAGGATTCCAATCGGAGCTGCCACTGCAGGTCTACACCACAGCCACAGCAAGGCCAGATCCAAGCCACATCTGTGACCTACACCACAGCTCATGGCAACGCTGGATCCTTAACCCACTGAGCACGGCCAGCAATGGAACCCTCATGGATACTAGTCGGGTTCATAACCTGCAGAGCCACAGCAGGAACTCCCCTTACTTTGTATTTAAATGTTAACAGTAGTGAGTGATGTAACCAAACCTGTGATATGACCATGTTAAGAAGAAGGTGAGGAAGAAATCCAGTGTACGGAGAAGAGTTATGCACCAGAGAACCAAGCTTTTTAACTGTGCGACCAGAGGGTGTCGATAAGTATGCAAAACTGATTAAAAGCAGTATAAGAATCTTTGGAGGGACCAACAAGATGAATACCTAGGGAAATAAAAACAGACAAAAGAGTTGTAAATGTCTCTCTCTGGGATGCAAAATTGGAGGGTGACAAGAGATGATACAGGACAGGATTTTTGCCTGGAAACCTCTGAGAATTGCTTAATTCAACTATGCGCCTCCTTTATCTGAAAAAAAAAAGTTTTTACAATCCATGGGCTTCTACGAAGACTAATTTTACTATTTATATCAGACAGGTCCAATTTTAATTCACTTAGAAAAACAATAATGGTTATGACGTTTATAGTGAGTGATATATTTAATCTTGCCTTAATTTTCTCTTTTCTTCCAAGATTATTTTTGATCCTCCAGGGAGTAAAATTATAAATAAATGTTACTAAAACTGACAATACTCTTGGAGGTCCCGTCGTGGTACAGCAGAAACGAATCCAATTAGGTACCATGAGGTTGCAGGTTTGATTGCTGGCCTCGCTTAGTGGCTTAAGGATCTGGCATTGCCCTAAGCTGTGGTGTAGGTTGCAGATGAAGCTCGGATGTGACGTTGCTGTGGCTGTGGTGGAGGCCCGCAGCTGTAGCTCCAATTCGACCCCTAACCTGGGAAAGTCCATATGCCGCAGGTGCAGCCCTAAAAATACAAAAGACAAAAAAAAAAAAAAAAAAAAAAAAAGGAAAACTGATAATACTTTTAAAATAAGAGTGTATCAGGAGTTGGAAAGCATCAGTTGGAAGATGGGTAATTGGGGATGGGGGTAGCAAGAGGCAAGAGAATGAATACAACAGCTGCGTGATAATCAAATGTAGTGTTAATTAAACAAAGAGCCATTAGACTGATATACTTAATGCCTCAGTAGTCTATGTAAGAAAACCAAAATCTAAGCCTGAAATGCCTCACACTTAAGAAATTGAAACCTAAGGACAACCAATCACAAATAGCAGATTAGACTGTCCCAGTCAACGCAACCACCGAAGCTGTAGCCAACCACGTCATTTCTTAGCTGCTTCTCCATCAAAGTCCCTCCCCCTTGTGGGTAGAGTGCTCCTTCCTAACCACTTCCAGTTTGGCACTGACGGATTCAAATCGATTTTTGTTCAAATACACTCAGAATTTTTAATATGCCTCACTTTATCTTTTGATAGTAGGCACTACCATAATGCATCTCTCACCATCACTATCATATATTTTTATTTGAGCACTTATCACATACCAGGCATCATACAAAACCCTTTTCACATATAATTCCCACGATAACCCGAGATACCTTACAGCTCACCTCTCCCACTAGAGACTCTCTAGCATATGATCTCCTTTTATTGTCTTTGCAGCAGTTACAACTGACTTGATATAATCTTTTTCTCAAATGTCTTTTACTTGTTTATTGTCTGCAATGTCAGCTTCATGAGAATAGAGACTTTGTATTATTCATTACCTGGAACATATTAAGTACTAAGTAAATTTTACACAAACAAAAATGAAGTAAGGTCCACAAAAATCAGTCTGGAGAAAGGTTAAATATGTTCTCAAGATGAATATTTAAAATGGAATATGTTCATATATGGAAAAATATTTAAGAAAATCCCCAAAATTGCTGTTAAATCATATAAAATATTATCATGTGTGTGTGTGTGGACATGTATATGAAAGATGAAATTTGGGGAGCATATAATATAAAATAGTAACGTTCCATATACCTCACAATGAAGGTTAAATTTTTTCCCTTCTCTGCTTGTTCTAATTTGTTACATTGGACATACTATGGTAAAATGTTTTAAAAGATCACACCTGACAAGATACACAGTCCACCTGAGGGCAAACTTTAGCTCCATGATATCTTTATTACAGCACCATCGATTAAGCAGCTCAAATAACGTACCCAACTAAGTCCAAGGACTAAGCTGTTTTTAATGATTCTTCTTAGAAAATGCTCGGGTGCCCAATGTTGAATTTAATTCTTATATGATCAGAATCACCTATGAAGTTTAGAGTCATATGTATTATTTAGACTCAGAAGTCACCAAAAAAAACAATGGGCAACGTCTCTCCCAAAAGACCTTGAAATACCCACAGGCGTTTCTTGTCCGTATTCCATTTTCTCTTTCAAGTCTAAATCCATTTGCTCTAAGCTTTCTTTTTTTGTTTCATTTCAGTCCTTTTAGTAGTTTGATTTCTTTTTCCTGTGCTTCCTTTCTCTCTCCACATCTCCTCTCATATATGAAATGCCATCTCTTGAGACGTAAATGAACTGGTTGTTGTGGTCATGAAAATTCCCTTATATCCTCGCCGTGTAAATCAATCCGTTTCTCTCTAAAGCTATTTGTGCTGGCCTAGTTTCAGTTTACCACACACTAATAGAGAGATTGTTTACCTAATGGACTGAAACATAATAAAAAAATCTCTTCTCACCTCATTTGATCTACAAGAAAGCTTTCATTTTCAGCTTTCACTTATTTGTATTGCTTTTTTTTTTCTTGCTTGGAATAATACATATCTGGTTATGAGTAGCTGGTGTGTCACATCCTGTTAAACTATTCCATCTCTTAATGTGTTTTTAGATAATTAAACCAGTAGGAAACATGTCCCTAATGTTACGTATTATTGCTTAATTAAAAAAATAAGTGTTTGAATGATAGGAATATGTAAATAACTCAAGTAGGGAAGGGGAACTACCATGAACTATGTTCTATTAAGAACCAAGTGACCTTTAAAAATGTAACAAATGTATTTTTACAACTCACTGAAGCTGGTTTTCTGATAGATACATCACATCATACAAAAATGTAATATTCCTGAAAAAGCCGGGTAAGATAGCATAGAAAGAATGTAGCAGCCTCTGTTGTTATCTGCCTAGAGCAGCTGTGTGATCAATTCCCTGCCTGCCCTTTGGGAATAAAGCCCAGTCTGGGACCAGGCGCACCAGGTGATAATCTAACAGATGCATCAAGACTCCCTCCTACTCATTGTGCTGAGACACACCACCTAAAACCACACGAAATAGCAGCCTGTGTGAGGAGAATACTGTTATACAAGCAAAATAGAAATGCCCAAGAAGTGCCTTTTAGGAAGTCGGTCTTCCAGGGGCCCACCAGGTAGAGAGAAACAGTAATCTGAACATTTTCCTCTTTTGGGTTTCATTGAAGTAGCTGCCTCTCCTAAGTATGCTGTGAGCAACTCGGTCAAACACTAGGTATTAAGCAATCCATATGCACGACGCCACATGTGGATGAGATTTGCTTTCCCTGTTAAATACTATTTGAAAGGAAATTAAGCAGTTTGAGGGGAGGAGAATACAAATAATATGTGCATTAAGAAATGTAAGATACCGGAGTTCCTGTTGTGGTGCAGTGGAAACAAATCCAAGTAGGAACCGTGGGGTTGTAGGTTCGATCCCTAGCCTCGCTCAGTGGGTTAAGGAGCTGGCATTGCCCTGAGCTGTGGTATAGGTCACAGATGCGGCTCGGATCTTGAGTTGCCCTGGCCCTGATGTAGGCCGGCCTGGCGTCAACAGCTCCAGTTCTACTCCTGGGAACCTCCATATGCCATCGGTGTGGCCCTTAAAAAAAGGGAAAAAAAAAGACAAAAAGGAAAGAGATGCAAGATACTGTGGATAAAATAAGCAATAGGAATATATTGTAAGGTACAATGGAAATATAGCCATTATTTTGTAATAATTTTAAATGAAGTATAATCCCTAAAGTTATTGAATCACTATGTTGTACACCTGAAACTAATGTAATATTGTAAATCAACTATATTTGAATAAAATATAATTAATAATTTAATTAAAAATTAAAATTAAAAAGTGCACAAAAAAATCAAAACAGAATGACAGTTCCCACTGTAGCATGGTAGGTTAAGAATCTGCTGCAGCTGCTCAGGTCGCTGAGGAGGCACAGGTTGGATCCCCAGCCCAGAGTTGTGGGTTAAAGGATCTGGCTCTTGGATTCAATCCCCTGCCCAGGAACTTCCATATGCCGCGGGTGTGGCCAATTAAAAAAAAAAAAAAAAAAAAAAAAAAAAAAAAAAAAAAAAAAGGCAAAACAAAGCAAATAACATGTGCAGTGAAATAAATCTGAAATAGACCACTAGAAGTGCCAAATAGAAAAACTAAGTCCAGGTGACAATACTTCCTTCTTAGGAGCCAGAATGCTAAAGTTTTTATTTTTTTTCCTGCTCAGACATTGATTCTCAGAATAGCCTACAGCATGTAATAACCTTTCTACTTTAGTATCCTTATACAGAAAATTGGGATCATATATTTTATTACTCTGAGTTCATCACTAGAATGGTGAGAGGATTAATTCATTAATCCATACATATTAAATACATTTTGTAAATGCCCTTTGAAATTCTGCCAAGAACTAGCCTTCTCATCTTTGATAATCAGTTGTTGTTTTTCAAATGATTGTACAATACTTTAAGTTTGTTTTATTTTTTAATTGCTAACAAAACTTCCGTAGGAAGATCTTGAATATGGCTTGATGAAATCAATGCTAATTTCTACAAATTTATTTAAGTGCCTATTTTTATTTTTATTACAATATCGTGTAAATTTTAGCAACTACAAATCAAGCAGTCTGGAAATTAGGTCTGATAGATTCAGTACATTAATGGGTTTGATGCATTGTTCCGCTTATTTCTTGCAAAAGCTAATCTTTTTCCTGGTATCTCACACAGGCATACAGCTAGAGCTAAAACAAATGTGCAATTTTCTGAGGCTTTCCCAAAGGAACAATGTGTATCACACGGCAACATCTGCCAAGGAGAAAACTACACAGCCAGCTTCAGTTTTTCTCTCTTGTAAGGATGATTTCATCCAACTGCAGGAAATGCATGTAACATCAACACTGTTTTAAACATACTTTACTTTGCAAGACTATGATTATTTTATTGGGTTCAATCACCATGGTCACACCTTAAATTTTACATTTCCAAAGAATTTTCACGTCTGCTTAACAACTCTGTCAAGGGCAGGCTTGGTCATCCCTGTCTTACACACAGAAAAGCTGCTATTTCAAGGAGGTGTGTGTCTTGGACAAGGTCATAAGGCTGCCCTTCTATAGAACCAGACTGGATTCACTTCCTAGGTCATTTTTCATTATACCCTGCTAGAGCTCATATATAGGTGCACAAAAATAAAGAATAATACAAGTGCATAGTTGTGCACGAAGGCTCTATTTTATAATCTACGGGGTCCTGTGTATTGTGAAGGGAAGCACAATGTGTATTGATTGCTCTAATTTCTATGTGATCATAGTGCAGTTTGGTTTTTGTCTTAAAAATAATGGTGGTTTGGAACTGCTGCAAATTGCTAATGTTCCTGGATACATTTGGCAGCAGCCTGAGGCAAGCAAATCCACAACAAGCAAATTAAATTCTCACAGTAATTTATCTCTAAGCGCTTACAGTATGAATAACAAAGGGATTGTGGACCCCAAGCCATTGAAATAGAAATAGAAGTGTTTATTTATTTATTTATAGAAGGGGCCAAGAAGATTAGCGCATATGGTACAAAGGACAGTTAACCAGGAGAGTCAACCTCTTGCCAGAGCTGAAAAATCATGGGTTTTGAAGTAAGAAAAAAAGAACCACTTGAATTTGAAAGATTTTAAATTTAATATCAGGGTAAAAGATTGACATTCAGACCAGAAGGGCGTTCCAGGCAGGAGCACAGTGTGGGAGACTGAAGAGAGGCAGATGTGGGATTCCTGGACCAAGGAATGCGGTGTGTGCAAAAGCTGCACCCCTCTTAGTAAAAGAAACATAGGTAACAGGCCGGCAAAGAGCAGAAGCAGTTATTCCCTGATGTACAGCTCCGGAGTACAGGGAGACACTTTGCATCCCACTTGTTCCTTCATTCGTTGGTCTGTGCCGTACCTACCCTCTACTCCAGGCCAGCTTTACCCACATATTTGGCAATTTCTCTCTTATGGTTCTAAGCTATTGTGATGAGCCATGCATGAGGTAGACAGCTGAGGAAAGAGCACAAAAAATATTTAAACTGTTAGAGAAAAGTGATTCACAACACTTATTAAAGATAGTAAGGCAGATTCAGGGGAGCTATCATGACAGGCAAATGGATCACGATAGGGTTTTGCAGTAGGGGAGAGATACTGAGTTCCACTCGGAATAGAACAAGGAAAAATTGGAATTTATAGTCAAAAACTGGGAAGGGGAGTAACAATGGATGGAAAATTACTCAAAGTAAATAGCAGGAGTTGAAAATGATTCTGGAGGTCCCATCGTGGTGCAGCAGACATGAATCCAACTAGGTACCATGAGGTTGCAGGTTCAATCCCTGGCCTTGCTCAGTGGGTCAAGGATCAGGTGTTGCCATGAGCTGTGGTGTAGGTTGCAGAAGCAGCTGGGATCTGGCATTGCTGTGGTTGTGTTGTAGGCCAGTGGCTACAGCTCCAGTTAGACTCCTAGCCTGGGAACCTCCATATGCCATAGGTGTGACTCTAAAGAAAAAAAAAGAAAATGATACTGGCTATAACAACCTAACCAGACTCACTGAATGCAAGAGAGGGTTCTCAGACATCACCTGGGAAATGGTGGAGGATGATGAACTGGATTAGATAGTGAGGGTGGGAGATTCTTGCCAAAACTGAACAATGCAGAAATGAACACAGGAGCTCAAAAGTCAGGGCATAGCTGAGAAGAGAGTTCTAAGGAGGCTGACTAGGGTTTGGTCAGGAAGAGAGTCTTTGACAACACACATACATGCATGCAAGCGTGCATGCACCCACACACACACACACACACACACACTCTCTGTATTCATTCAGACCACAGATACCTTCCAATGTCAAGTGCCAATGCCTCTGTCTTGTCATATTCACTATTCCCTGTACCCCCAGACCTGTATGCACTTGATCTATTTTAACATCGTTCAAGAGATCTTTCCCTGATCCTTCCAGACCAGAGGACAACCCCCTGCTAAACGTTTTCATCATCCCATATTTGTCTTTCACAGCAGGTAGTCATTATTTCATTGTTCAATTGTAGATAGTAATTATATGACAAGGTGATTCTTTAAAACATATCTGCCAATAATTCAATGAGATTCCTGAGTTTTCATAGATTGCAAGTTCCAAAACACACAACGAAGGGTGTGTTTTGCTCAACACTGTAGTCCAGCACCTTGCGTGGATTGCATCAATAAATCCTTGTTGAATAATTGAACCCTTTCCAAGAATAATTTTCAAATAAAAAGAGGAGTGGAAGTGTGGAGAAGGATAAGAGCAATTTAAAACTGAATGAACAAGAAAATCAGATTTATTCACCCGTTCATACGTGTAACACTCTCCATTCAACAGCAAGTATACTGGCTTTAAATCTAGCAAATTTTGGAGTTCCCAATGTGGCGTAGTGGTTAGTGAACCCAACTAGCATCCATGAGGACGCAGGTTCGATCCCTGGCCTCGCTCGGTGGGCTAAGGATCCAGCATTGCCATGAGCTGTGGTGTAGGTTGCAGACGCAACTTGGATCCCACATTGCTATGGCTCTGGTGTAGGCCGGCAGCTACAGCTCTGATTGGACCCCTAGCCTGGGAACCTCCATATGGCACAGGTGTGGCCCCAAAAGAGACAAGAATACCAAAAAAAAAATCTAGCAAATTTTAAGAGTGAGCCTCTTTATGTATTTATTTATTTAATTAAGTTTATTAATAGGGCTACTTTGCATGATGACAAAAGTTTATAGTTGCCATATGTTAATGAGTTTCCTTGTTATATATGTTGTTTAGCCCTTGGTTCGAAATGAAAAACAAAATTATCACAATTGCATCTCTCAAAAACATGGTCTGTGATTTTCCTAACTAACTATGGTCTATATGAAGAAGTGGTACCCATGTACTCTCCACAAAAAATAGCGAGAACGTGGATGGAGTTCCCTCATGGAGCAGCAAGTTAAGGGAACTAGTGTTATCACTGCAGTGACTTGGGTTGCTGCTGTGGCACCACTTTGATCCCTGACCCAGGAACGTCCACATGCTGTGGGCAGCTCTTAAAAAAACAATAGCAAAAACTCGCCTATAGGTAAGAATGCCAGTTACCAATCCTAATGCAGTGCCAGGTCCTGCAGAATCCTAAACAAAAGGACAACTTGGGAAAAGACAGGTAGAGAAGGTCATTGTGGAAATTAAGAGAGAATTAAGAGACTTGGTAACATAGCTCAAAACATGAGTTGAGACAGTTCTGCCAATGAGTTTAAATACAACAGTTTAGAATCTTGTTGTTCAAGAAATTGTTGTAAAAGTGTAAAAAACAAATCCAAAGGAAGTATTAAATTCTTTTACATGCATGCTCAATTGGAATCTTCCTAACCTAAATAGTTAGTGCAAATTTGTTTCCTATATGTAGGATTTTTCCGCTTAATTGGATCAGAATACCTCAAAATATGTAACTTCATCATAAGAATTATTTCGAGCTGAAGGCAATTAAGAAACAGGATACACAAAAGGAAATCTCTGCACTCTGCCTTTCTGCCTAAATGTAGGACATAAATTTATCTTAGTAAAGGTGCCCCCCCTCCTATACCAAGAAGAGGATAGTGACCCTTACATGCTGAAGACAACCCAAATTTTATCACTGAAGATGGCACCAGGACTAGTCTGCATAACACACCCTACTGAACAACGCTTATCTTCCATTAACTTTCCTCATACATTTACTCTCCCTCAGTTTATTACCCTTAGAAGCCCAAACCCCTTTTTCTTTATCTTGACACCTCTCCACAACTCATTGCCCTTTTTAAAATCATATATAAGTTCCCAAGCCGAACCACATCTTTGGATTTTCACTTTTTTTTTCCTGAAGTCGCATGTACATTCATATTAACCTTTTCTTGTTAATCTATCTTTCTCCATTTTAATTTGCAGACTCCAACTACTGAACCTAAGAGGGTAGAGAATAAGTATTTTTTCCCCTACCTTACAGCTCCCATCTACAGTTTTTTCAAAAAGAAACGGATGCTTTTTAAACTGCCATCCAGTAGAGGATCCCTGAAATTGCAGGCAAGATTGTTTGGGAAGCACTCTAAAGCGGGGGGTGTCAGTCAGTGCATCATGCGTATTCACTGGAAACGTTATTTATGAGGCACCCACTGTATAGCTAATGTGTGGATATAAATTTAACTAAGAGAGACACGGTGGTTATTTTCATAGATCTTATGCTTTAGCAGAGAGACATGAATTAAGCAAATAATTACGCATTTGATCATTTAATAGCAATAATGTTAATGCTGTGGACGAGAAGTGGAGGTACTGTGAAACTGGAACTACTGAGAGACCTGACCTGGAATGGGAAGGGGGAGTGAGCTGAGTGCTGAAGAATGAGTACGAATTAATACTGTTATTTGGCCAGACAGCATCTAAATCTCTTGATTTAAAAGTTTACCATTTAATGAGTTTTTGTAAGGGCAGAGTCCACCCCAGTGAAAAGAAGTTAAAAATGCCAGATACTTATTTTAGCCGCATCTTTTGCAGTTAAAGTGCAGCTACATTTGCAAAGCTGTGCCTTAAATATATATACATATATACTTATATGTGTGTATACATATATACATATATATATGTCTTTCCTATAGATATATAGGAAAGACAATTGAGAACGAATTACACAAAATGAATGGAAAATGGAAGGGATGTTTTATGTAGGTATCAGCTGATGCAGCAATAATGAGTTGCTTGGGCAACAGACTTGGCAGGGTAGACAGTCACATATGGGGCTTGGCATTGAGGATCAGGATGTCTGCTCTGCCCTGAGTCTGCAGTGATCTGGAATGTGGCTCTGGCTGCGTGGTCACAAGCTTTGTTCTGCAGAGCCCTCCTAATAATTCTGTGACACTCCAAACAGCTTTTAATATTTTTTTCCCACCTTAAATTAGTCAGAGCTGGGTTTGTTACCAAGCAAAGGAGAGGGAGACAGGGAACAAGAGCTCCTTGGTGGAGAGGAGAGTGAACGTGGGCATCCCGAGTGGCTGGGAGGGAGATGTGACAGAAGAGGCTAGTGCGGTGGACAGCAACCCCTGGGGCAGGGCACGGAGGCCATGAGAGGAATTCTTTACTTTATTGTAAGAGCAGTGAGAATCCGCGACAGAGTTTTAAGCAGGCAGGAAACTTGATAGAATTTGCATTTTTAAAGGTCACTCAGTAATTGGAGACTTTATGCCAGAAATTACTGTAGCTAGATAAAAATATGAGTGTGAAAATGCAGACAAAAAGGCTGGGTTTTTGAAATGCTATGAAGTAAAATAAATAGATTTTGGCAAGAGGTCAGAGGTGTAAGAGTAGAACATTTCACTTGCACAACGACCTGTTACTTGTCCAACAAAAGCAGATAACAGATGGAGGGATTCCAATATACATGCATTCTCTGGCTAGTCTGATCTGCATATGTTCTACTAAACCAAATATAGTGAATATAAGCACATAGTTAACACATACAGCTGATATTTCCTTCCCCATTTTCGTAACCTAAAGTGATTATATTCAGCTTCTTTGCATTTCATGTTCCTCAGGAGTTTATAACATTATGTCATCTCTTCAATATCAACTTAATCTTTTTTCAGCATTTTGAAAGGAAATGAAAGCATAAATTTGTTCTTAAAATGTACAAAAGAAATTCAGAACCTAGATAAATAGAAGTGTTGAGAATTAGCTTGGTTGATACTTGATGTGTCGCTAAACAATAAAATCCAATTATTAGTAATAAAAGACAGAAATTACTTACTCATACTATCAAGTAAAGACAAGCAAAATATTCCAATAGTTGAAGATTCTTTTATTGTCTTCTAATGATAATGCTGCAGAACTCAGCATCTCTATTCGATGGGTATTTGTGACTGGTAATGGAGCCCAGTGTTTCATAATGTTCTATAACTAGGGCCTATTTTTTTTTTAATTTAACTCTGTGTCCTCCTCTGTGTTCCCATAGCACCCCAGGCAAAACTCTAACACACACTTGCATAGGCCACAACGGGGTTGGGGCAACTCTGTCTTCCTCCAGTGCAGGAATCCTGGATCCTATCAGATAAGACACAGCTTCTCCAACACTCACGGGTTCACCAGCCCTAATTCTCGTACTGCATGATTCATACGTGTGCACTCTGGGGCATGTTGTTAACCCTCCATCCCCCACCCTTGTCTAAAATTGACTCACTGCCTGTGCATGCTCACTACTATCTCTGAGTCTGACCTTGGGCTTGTTGCCTGATGCCATGGTTGCCTTCGCCAACACCAGTCTTGAACCTTGGTACAATCCTCTGGTACCAATTGATGAAGGGTTCATACAATTATTGTTATATGCCTTCAGAGTTAAACTTTTTAATTATTATTGTTAATTACGATATGTATACCCAGACCACCAAACGTAAAAGGGGCCAAGAAGATATATCGTAAAAAGTAACATTGCCTTTGGAGGGAAGGAGGGATAAACAGGTAGGGCAGAGAGGATTCCTACGCCAGTGAAACTGCTCTCCAGGGTACTACAGTGGTGGGTACGTGTCATGCATTTGTCAAAACACATAGAAGGTACATTATTCATATAAACTATAGACTTCCATTAATAATGATGTGTCAACACTGGCTCATCCCTTTTAACAACTGAACCACACTAATGCCAGATGTCAATAATAAGGGAAACGGTGAAGGGAGTACCAGGGGGATGTGCCATGGAGGGACGCTGTACACTTTCTGCTCAATCTTTCTGTGAAACCAAAACTGTTCTAAAAAATAAAGTCTAACAATTTTCCCTCTCGTTTTTATGCCCCTGCCACCCAATTCCTTTCCCTACAGGCAATGCGTGCACAGACTGTTTTATACACTATTCACACACTGTACACATTAAAATATGTAAATACAATTAGCTACCATCTATAAGTTCTTCTTTTAAAGTGAAAACATGTTTCACTCTAAGGAAACCAAGGAGTTCCTGGGTGGCCTAGTGGGTTAAGGATCTGGCATTGTCACTGCTGCGGCATGGGTTTAATCCTTGGCATGGAAACTTCCATGTGCCACAGGTGTGGCCCAAAAAAGCAAAAAGGAACCAAAATGCCCCTTGCCACTGTTCTTACTTCAGTTCCATCTTATTTCAGCTCCAAGTTCCTCTCTGGCCCAGGGAGTTTGCTATGCTTTGCCCCACCTGGATAAGGTTCTTCCGGCTAGAGAAGCTTCCATTATTCACTTTCATTTTTCACAATTTTTCTTTTGGTAGTAGATATTAGAGTTAATAATTATTAATTGGCATAGTTATTTTGTTTTATGTCTGCCGTCTGCCTATTCTCTTATTTTGACCAACTGGTCTTGGATGGTCAAGTTTGGTTCAAGGCAATGTTTTAAAAGGCATGTAGCCAGCAAATGTTTTTCGTAATCACAAGAAATAGTAACAGGAGCAGTTTGTTACACCTGCTGCATAATAATCCGTCTGCTCTCCCATTTATATTACCATCCGGTGGTCCCTCAGAGAGTATGACCTGTGACCCTTAGAAGCTAACACTAGCATAGTACGGACCAGGAATTGCATCTGTTGAATCCTAGGTGTGTCTTTCCTGGTTCTTTGTCCTCAGATATCATGAGGCAGGGCAATCCTGAGGCATAGCCTCAGGGGAATCCGTTCACACAACAGCCTAGAGCACAGCTGTCACTACCTTATGAAGCACTCTTGGAAGTATCTTCAGTAAATATTACGTGAAATAAAAACTATATAGTCATTGTACCAAAGGGCAGAAATTATTCAATGTATTAACGTTCGCCTTTTTTTTTTAAAGAGAATGACAAAGTTTATGTGATTCATTGTGTAGTTGGATCAACATGATTTTTATTCAGTCGGTATAATATTGTGGTATATTGGGTCATTGTTCCCAATTCTTCATTAGTGCCCTCTAGTAGAATTGCATCCATACCCCTTGGCATGCGATCCTGTGGTAACCTTCTTTGACGGGGTACTTATGATGCCACTTCAATAACATTTGGCTTAGGTGTTTAACTTGCCTTGGCAAGTAGGATAGAAGTAGAGATTGAAATACTACACGCTAAGGAAGGCTGTTAAGGTGAATTTGACGTGTTCTCCTAGGATTTTCAGCCTCTGACAGAAAAAGGTGCCCCATGTAGCCCTTTGCCCTTCAGCCTGAATCCTGGAAGAGAGCACGTAGACTAAACTTGAACCCAAACAAAAACTAGGAGTTTAGCCGACATTATTAGCTCAAGTAGAGGCGCGTACCCAAGATCAGTCAAAAGGCAGCAGACCTGGAGGCCCCTAAGAGAGAAAAACAAAGGCTTATTATTTGAACCTGTGGAGAACTTTGTGGTTGCTGGTTATCCCAACCAGCATTCTCTAAGTGAACACAAAGCAAAACAAAACAAACCTGAGTAACACCACAATTCTTAATAATAAGTAAAACATCCATGCATCTTTCCATTGCTATAAGAAATGTTGCATAGCTGAGCATCTGTCTTAAGCAGGTCACTCTCTCCCTGTTAATAAAACTTCCTCACTGCTGTACCATATCACTTTGAAGAAAAAGAAGTATAGTGTTCATATTCACAGGGTTCATGTTTTAAACTGCTTAGTTTTTTCATAAGCACTAATGAGTAAAATATCACATAGATCTCAAATTTCGTGAACACAGCAGTTTGGAACTTTCTAAATTCATATTAAATATATTTTTCTTAATATACAAAATAAAAGAATAAAGTCCAAATATGGTTGGAAGTTGCTTATCATTGAAGGAAATTACCAAGTTTCGTGTAGGTATAGAGGTGAGAGCCAAAATAAAAATGACCTCTACTTGCTGTGACTGATCGGATCATAAAACATTTACAGATGTTATTGCTGCTGTTCTTGATACTTCAGCAAGGTAGGCACTATTACCTCCATCTTTGAGATGAGGCTACTGAAGCTCAAGGAAGTTCTGTCTGAGAACACACAGCCACTAAGCCAGGCTTCAGACAAAAATGATGTGTCTGCCACCATAACCACAGTGCTACTCACACAGTGTCTTAAGGCCATTCATCTTTTAATGCTCCAAATACCTAGACGTTCATAAAAATGTTGGCTAAGTTGAACTGAGAAGGAATAGATACTCAATTCTATAAGGGATAAGTCAGCAAAGGCAGCCACTGTACCTCTTTGTCTAACGTTCCCCTATGGCAAGAATAAAATTATTCCAAGAGCATCAAGCCATTACCAGTTTTGTGTTCAATTTGTCTACTTGTCTTTGTAAGATATATTGGAATCTTACCAGATCTTCAGCATCCATACCTTAAATGGCTCCTGCTTTGGCCAATTTCTTAAACTAGACATTTTTCCTAATAAAGATAGTTCTGCAACCCAGCATGGAATTGTGATTTTCCGGGAGCAATCCCTTTAGACAATTAGAAGCATCTTCTTTATGATTTTTTCTCTCATATTACATGCTGCCATATGGCAACAAGAAGCTACCGAGCAGAGCATATGGAAAACTTGCCATTCATGGGAAAACATTAAAGGAAAAATATGGAAACAAGAGATGCTGCCATTGCTCATACCACTGCATAAGAAAGTTGCTTGTCACTTGTGCCAATGCATAAGTAGTTGAACATATCTCTTATGTGCGATTTCTATTTTATGTTTAAATCTGTCTTACCAAGCAATACCCTGCCAGTGTTAATCCCTGTTTGGATGCCAGTTGGATAAAAATGTTTTTCTGTAGAAGCAATGATCTAACACAGTTAATCCAGAATGTTCTCTGTCTCCTACTTTGAACAGCCTCTTCTATTATTAATCTTCATTTATATCACCATTGAATCCATTTCTCAGGATAAATACTTCTAAACCAGCCTCAATTATCTCCTCTCCCAAATCTCCCATATGCAACTAGAAACACCTTCCCTGAATTTTATTTGAGAAATACTTTTGAATCTGGCTTCTAGTTTCTATCCTTGCTGCTTTACATTTAAGTGGGTATCTCTTTCTTGAAAAATCACCATAAACTGTCTCTGTTTCTCCCTCCTAGACATGGTTTTTCTTCCCACCAATCTAGATTTCAAATGCTGCTAGAGTTAGTACTCTAAAACATAATTCAGATCAAGTACCTTCTGTAGTTCAAAACATCTGTTGGTTTGACAGAATAAAGAATGAGACCCATACTTCTTAGCTTAACATCTCAGGGGCTTCACAGTCCAAGCCAATGAATCTAAATTTGGTGATGCTAGGCTCTAGCCATAGGACATTTTTTCTTACCTTTTCCTCAAACACATCAGACTCTTTTATATCTCCTTGTCCCTTGCAGACGCATCCCCCTGCCTCAGAAGGTCCTTCCCCCACTACCTTTATCTTGCCGGTTACCACTCTTAAGCGAAGTGTCTCCAGGGAAGGTTAGCTGCTTCTTTGATGCTCTAGGGATCTTAGGGTACATTGTCATCTGTTTCTAAGCTTTAGTCTCCCTTCTTTGCCAACAAGTTTATAATATCTGACACTTAAAAGACACAATAAATAATTGCTGAGTAAATGGATAAATGAGTGAATGGTTCAGTGTATCTATTTTAGGATGATGTGATTTTCAACACATATAGAGTTCTATAAAGTACACTATGGAAATTGTAAGATGGATTAGTTTGAGAGGAAAAAACAACAGAGATATGGGGGAAATATTTACATACACAATATCACGTCATAATTTGTCACAAATAAACTTAATTTCTTAAGCAGATTCCCCAAATGCCATTTAATATCAAATCATTCTCAGAATATTCTAGGTACTTGTCTAGGTAGTTGTGACTGAAAACAAAGTCTCTTTCCTGATCCTTTAGAATTATCACTTATTTTCTCACCATTCTCTCATATATTTGTTTATGTATCTATTTATTTATTCGTTTTTAGCCTCGCCCATGGCATGCAAAAGTTACTGGGCCAGGGATCGAACCTGAACCACAGCAGTGAAAATCCCAAACCTCCAAGTGCTAGGCCACCAAGGAACTCCCTTCCTCGTGTTTAAAACGACAGTAGTCCTTACAACTTGGCTGCTACAGACGGATGGAATCCTTCTGAATTTCAGGTCCATCTTCAAATATCATTTGTCAAATGCTTACCATATATCTTTAAGGGGCTAATTTTTATGCCTAGTGCTTACTAGTAATTTTTGGACACTCCAGGTCTTTTTATTGATATTATTTCTGCTGCTTCTGTGTTGCTCTCGCAACACATAAGGTACCTGACGCTACCTTATGTTGGATATATTTCCCCTCAAACTTCCATCTTTCTGTTTTGTTCTGGAAGCAGACTCAAGGCTAAATGCTTTCTCTTTGGGCCATCTGTCCAAGAAAACTGGTATAAATTCTCTGAGTCCTTTGGAAAACTCAGGCTTGCCACATCCCCACATGGTTCATGGTGTTTTTGATCACTTCATCCTTTCTTGTCTTGCTAACAACTCTAGTGCACTAGCTTAACTTGCTGCTCACTGATTGCCCAGCTCACTCCGTGCTCATCTGTCCTACAGCCTGCTCTGACAGCATCCCCATCTCAAACATCAAAGGCTTACTGAAATTATAAAAAAGCCTCAGAGCCCTTTTAAATCTTTTAACTTCCTCTTTAATTTATACTAATCTCCTGCAATACATAAATTGCATGTGTATCTACCAAGTGTCTAATTTTCTTAGCCCATTTTCAGATAATCGACACTGATTATCAGCCCTTAATAATTGATGAAAGTAATTGTCCTAAAGGAAGAAATTATAAACACCTCCTACATGCATTATTCATCCTTTATAATTCTGTTTGAGCCTCAAGAAAAGAAAAATATATTGAGTCATACATAGAGAAAAGGAAAAAAACAGAACAAAAACACCAGGGCTCTGTCAACCTTGAGGCTGCTAAAACAGCCATCACAATATATAAATGGCATTGTCTTCTTCACCTACTGAATACAAAGTCTCTGGCAAGTCTGAAAGAAGATGTTGATGCTTTATATTTAGACATTTCACTGCTGTTCAAGATATATTCTTTATTCTCAGCAAAATACAAGACACATAAGTTTATCAAAACTTAGTAGTTTCTTGACAAATACGTACAGCCCACCATTTTTGAGTATAAGCGTTTTCCAAAAGTTTGCTTATAACATGCTTATTTGGAACTTAATTTTCCCAGAGAACTAATATTTGTTTCCCCTTGAGAAAAGTCAATTTCAGCACAATGTGGCTAAAACCAACACTGATAGCATTGATTCACCTCCATGAAGCCCCCGTTTATATTTTTCTCCTTGGCGGCATATATGTCAGGTTAAGATTCAGGTGACAGAAATATATCTCCCCCTATTAAAATACTGGTGGTGGTTAATATCAGGGAAGACAAGGGAGCAAGCTGGTGGGTCCTGGACTCCACAACATCTGACCTCTCAGGATATGTAGGACAGAAGGAGCTTTATAGATCAGCTATTCCCAACCACACACCCCACCAGATTTGTAGATTAAGAAACAAGATCTTGGAGTCAAAAGGCTTTACTGGTACCAATGTGATTCTACAAAAAATGGGTCACACATCTATACATTTGAGGAGAGATATGAGAGGTTTGTCTACTTGTCATTTCAAGCTGGTATTTTTTAATATTCATAAAATCAAATTGAAGTTACAAAGCCAGCAGTCCAACTTTGGAAATAGTGGATAGATAGATAGATACATAGATAGATATATAGATAGATATATAGATAGATAGATAGATACATAGATAGATAGATAGATAGATAGATAGATAGATAGATAGATAGATAAAAAGCAAACTACAGGTCAAGTAACCATCTTTTGGAAATGATAGATAGATAGATACGGAAAAAGCAAACCATAGGTCCAATAACAATCTTATCATCTGTTTTTATATTTCTAAGTCCTATTTGATTTTTAAAGCCAGACTCAACTCCTTAGCTCCCATCTAAATGTAGGGGGAAAGAATTATATCTGCCTTTCATGGCATATAGTAGGTGCATAGTAAATATTTAATGAATTAATTAATCTCAAAAAAAACCCTCTTCTCATCTCTAATAGCATCTAGGAATAATGTGGAAATTTAGATTCATAGCAGTTTATCTATACCTTCTGATTGTTTTCACTTCCTGTGTTTTATGTTAGTTATTTCTGTGCATGCTCTAGGTACCTCACATATAATTTCCTTAGAAGAGGGTTTATGTATGATCAGTTTTCACATACACTAATCAATAAATATTTGGAAAATAAAAGCAAATCAAGTTTTGTTTTTAAATACTGATGAATAAAGAATGTATGTGGAGAAGGGATTAAAACGGTGGAAGAGGACTGGAGCTCAATTTCTCTCATAAAAACAACAAAATTACAACCAAATGCTGAACAACCTTCAACCAAATGGACTGGAGACTTTCAAAAAAATATCCTACTCAAGAAGATAAAGACAAGGCCACATCAAGAGGTGGGATGGGGAATTATATGATATAAGAAACCCCATACCTGCTGGGTGGGAAGCCCACAGACGGGAAAGTAACTATATCACAGAGACTCACCTAGAGAAGTGAGAGTCCTGAGCCCCACATCAAGTCCCCTCGCCTGGGGATCTGGCATTAGGAGAAAGAGCCCCCAGAGTACCTGGCATTGAAGGCCAGTGGGGCTGGTGCACAGGAGCTCCATGGGACTGGGAGAAAACAGAGACCCCATTCTTAAAAGGTGCACACAGACTTTAACATGCACTGGGTCCCAGGGCAAAGCCAAATCTCCATAGGAATCTGAGTTAGACCTGACTGCAGTTTGTGGAGGACCTTCTGGGAAAACAGGAGGTGACTGTGGCTCATTGTGGGGGAAGGATTGGAGGAAAAGCTCTCTGGAATATTCATCAGCATGTGTTTCTCTGGAGGTGGCCATTTTGGGAAAACCTGGCCCCACCCATCAGTGCTGGGAAGCCCCAGGCCAAACAATAGTACAAGTGGCACACAGCCCCACCCATCAGGAAACTGGCTGCCTAAAGACACCCCAGGCACACAGCCACCTCTAATCACACCAAGAGGCAAAGCCCCACCCACCAGAGGGAGAGGAATCAGCCCAACTTACCAGTGGGCAGGCACTAGTCCTTCCCTTCAGGAAGCCTACAGCCAGCCCACATACCAACTTCAGTCATAAGGGGGGCAGACATCAGAAGTAAGAGAGGTTCCAGCACTATTGTCTGCAAAAAGAAGACCACACCAAAAACCTATACAATATGAAAAGGCAGAGAACTATAACTCAGATAAGGGAACAAGAAAAAACCCAGAAAAACAGCTAAGTGATCTGGAGATTATCAGCCTCCAGGAAAAAGACTTTAGATCAATGATGCTGAGGATGATGCAAGACATTGGAAATAAACTGGAGGCAAAGACTGATAATTTACAGCAGACATTGAGCAAAGAAATACAAGATTTAAAACTTAAGTAAGGAGAGATGCAAAATACAATAACTGAAATTAAAAAAAATTCATTAGAAGCAGCCAACAGCAGAATACAGGAGGCAGAAGGATGAACAAGCGAGGTGGAGGACAGACTAGGGGAAATCACTGATGTGGAACAGAAAAGAGAAAAAAAAAGATTGAAAAGAAATGAAGACAGTCCAAGAGAACTCTGGGACATTAAACATACCAACATCCATAGTATAGGGGCGCCAGAAGGAAAAGAGAGAGACAAAGGGACAGAAAAAATATTCAAAGAGATAATAGCCAAAAACTTCCCTAACATGGGAAAGGAACCACTCACTCAAATCCAGGAAGCACAACAAGTACCACATAAAATAAACCCAAGGAGGAACACCCTGAGACCCATATTAATAAAACTGACCAAAATTAAAGACAAAGAGAAAATATTGAAAGCAGCTAGGGAAAAGAAACAAGTAACATACAAGGGAACCCCAATAAGGTTGTTGGCAGATTTTCAACAGAAACTCTGTAGGCCAGAAGAGAGTGGCATGATATACTCAAAGTGATTAAAGGAAAAAATCTCCAACCAAGATTTCTCTACCCAGCAAGGCTCTCATTCAGATTTGAAGGAGAAATCAAAAGCTTTACAGATAAGCAGAAGCTAAAAGAATTCAGCAACAGTAAACCAGCTTTACAACAAATACTAAAGGAACTTCTCTTGGCAGAAAAGAAAAGGCCACAACTACAAATAAAAATACCACAGTGACAAGGCTCACAAGTAAAGGCATATATTCAATAAAGATAAGAAATCATCCACACAAAATTATGCTACCAAAATCAGAAATCATGAGAAGAGGAGGGTATAACTGCAGGACACTGGAGATGCACTTGTAGTTAAGAGACCAACAATCTAAAACAATCCCATATATATGTATATATGTGTATATATATACACAAACACACACATATATATGCATATGTATGTATGTATGTATTCTCCTATATCAAAACTTCAGGGTAACTGCAAACCAAAAATCTACAATTGATGCACATACAAACAAGAAAAATCAGCTCAAATACAACACTAAAGATAATCATCAAACTACAAGAGGAGAGAACAAGAGAAGAAGGGAAGGAAAAAGAATGACAAAAACAAATCCAAAACAGTTAATAAAATGATAATAAGAACATGCATATCAGAGTTCCCGTCGTGGCTCAGTGGTTAATCATGAGGTTGTGGGTTCAATCCCTGGCCTCGCTAAGTGGGTTAAGGAACTGGTGTTGCTGTGAGCTGTCACGTAGGTTGCAGATGCGGCTCAGATCCCACACTGCTGTGGCTGTGGTGTTGGCCAACGGCTACAGCTCTGATTAGACCCCTAGCTTGAGAACCTCCATATGCCACAGAAGCAGCCCTAGAAAAGACAAAAAGACAAAAAAGAAAAAAGAAAAGAACATGCATATCAATAATCACCTTAAATGTTAATGGACTAAATGCCCCAACCAAGACATAGACTGGCTGAACGGATACAAAAATAAGATCCAAATATATGCTGTCTTCAAGGGACCCACTTCCATTCTAGGGACACATACAAATTGAAAGTGAGAGGGTGGAAGAAAATATTCCATGCAATTGGGAATCAAAAGAAAGCTGGAGTAGAAATACTCATATCAGACAAAATAGACCTTAAAATACAGAATATTTTAAGAGACAAGGAAGGACATTACATAATGATCAAGGATCAATCCAAGAAGAAGATATAACAATTGTAAATATATATGCACCCAACATAGGATCACCTCAATATATAAGGCAACTGCTAAAAATATTAAAAGGAGAAATTGACAATAACACAATAATAGTGCTCACAGCAATGGACAGATCGTCCATACAGAAAATCAATAAGGAAACACAGGCCCTGAATAAAGCCTTAGATCAGATAGACTTAATAGATGTTTATAGGACAGTCCATTCAAAAGCAGCAGAATACACATTCTTCTCAAGTGCACACAGAACATTCTCTAAGATTGATCACATTCTGAGCCACAAATCAAGCCTTGGTAACTTTAAGAAAATTGAAATCATATCAAGCATGTTTTCTGACCACAACCCTCTATGACTGGAAATCAACAGCAAGAAAAAAACTGAAAAACACAAACACGTGGAAACTAAACAACATGCTACTAAATAACCAATGGATCACTGAAGAAATCAAAGAGGAAAGTTAAAAATACCTAGAAGCAAATGGCAATAATGATACAACACTCCAAAACCTATGGGATGCAGCAAAACCAGTTCTAAGAGGGAAGTTTTTTTTAGCAATACAAGCCTACCTCAGGAAACAAGAAAAAGCTGAAAGAAACAACCTAACTTTACATCTAAAGCAGCTCCAGAGAGAAGAGCAGACAAGACCTAAAGTTAGTAGAAGGAAAGAAATCATAAAGATCAGAACAGAAATCAATGAAAGAGAAATGAAGAAAACCATAGAAAAGACCAATGAAACTAAAACCTGGTTCTTTGAAAAGATGAACATAATTGATAAACCTTTAGCCAGATTTATCTAGAAAAAAAGAGAGAGGACTCAAATCAATAAAAGTAGAAATGAAAAAGGAGAAATACCAAGGATCATAAGAGACTACTACATGCAATTTCAGGCCAATAGAGTAGAAAACCTAGAAGAAATGGACAAATTCTTAGGAAGATGCAATCTTCCAAGACTAAATCAAGACGAAATAGAAAAGATGAACAGACCAATCACAAGTACTGAAGTTGAAACTGTGATTAAAAAACTTGTGACAAACAAAAGCCCAGGACCAGATGGCTTCACAGGAGAATTCTATCAAACATTTAGAGAAGAGCTAACACCTCTCCTTCTGAAACTATTCCAAAAAACTGCAGAGGAAGGAAAATTCCCAAACTCATTCTATAAGAGTGCCATCACCCTAATACCAAAACAATACAAAGATACCACAAAAAAGAAAATTGCAGGCCAATATCACTGATGAACATAGGTGCAAAAATCCTGAACACAATACCAGCAAACTGAATCCAGAAATACATTAAAAGTATTGTACATCATGAACAAGTGGAGTTTATCCCAGAGATGCAAGGATTCTTCAATATCTGGAAATCAATCAGTGTGATACACCACATTAACAAATGAAGAATAAAAACCCAATGATCCTCTCAATAGGAAAAATCCTTTGACAAAATCCAACACCCATGTCTGATAAAAACCCTTCAGAAAGTGGGCATAGAGACAACCTACCTCAACATAATAAAGGTCATATATGACAAACCCAGAGCTTACATCACTCTTACATCACTCTCAATGGTGAAAAGCTGAAAGCATTCCCGCTGAGATCAGGAACAAGAAAAGGATGTCCACTCTCACCACTACTATTCAACATAGTTTTGGAAGTCCTATCCATGGCAATCAGAGAAATAAAAGAAATAAAAGGAATCCAAATTGGAAAGGAAGAAATAAAACTATCACTATTTGCAGATGACATGATACTACACCTAGAAAATCCTAAAGATGCTACCAGAAAATGGTTAGAGCTCATCAATGAATTTGGTAAAGTCTCAGGATCCAAAATTAATACACAGAAATTGACTGCATTTCTCTATACTAACAATAAAAGATCAGAAAGGTAAATTAGGGAAACAACCCCATTTACCATTGCATCAAAAAGAATAAAATACTTAGGAATAAACCGACCTAAAGAGACAAAAGACCTGTACTCTGAAAACTATAAGATGCTGATGAAAGAAATCAAAGATGACACAAACAGATGGAAAGACATATCATGCTCCTGGATTAGAAGATTAAATATTTTCAGAATGACTATACTACCCAAGGCAATCTACAGATTCAATGAAATCCCTTTCACATTACCAAGGACATTTTCCACACAACTCGAACAAAATATCTTAAAGTTTGTTTGGAAGCACAAAAGATCCAGAATGGCCAAAGCCTTCCTGAGAAGGAAAAATTGAGCTGGAGGAATCAGGCTCCCTAATGTCAGACTATACTATAAAGCTACAGTCATCAAAACCACATGGTACCACCACAAAGACAGAAATATAGATCAGTGGAACTGCATAGAAAGCCCAGAATTAAACCCACACACCTACAGTCAACTAATCTATGACAAATGAGGCAAGAATATACAATGGAGAAAAGAAAACATTTTCAATAACTAGTGCTGGGAAAACTGGGCAGCTTTATGTAAAAGAATGAAATTAGAACACTTCCTAATACCATACACAAAAAGAAACTCAAATGGTTAAAGACCTGAATATAAGACCAGACACTATAAAACTCTTAGAGGAAAACATAGGCCAAACACTCTCCAACATAAACCACAGCAACATCTTCTCAGAACCATCTCCTAGAGAAATGACAATAAAAACAAAAACAAACAATGGGACTTAATTAAACTTAAAAGTTTCTGCACAGCAAAGGAAACACTAAACAAAACAAAAAGACAACCCACAGAATGGGAGAAAATCTTTACAAATGAAGCAACTGACAAGGAATTAATCTCCAAAATTTATAAACACCTCCTACCACTCAATACCAAAAAAAAAATATATCAAAAAATGGGCAGAAGATCTAAACAGACATTTCTCCAAAGAAGACATACAGATGGACAAAAAACACATGAAAAGATGTTCAACATCCCTCAGTATTAGAGAAATGCAAATCAAAACCACTATGAGTTACCACCTTACACTTGCCAGAATGGCCATCATCAAAAAGTCTAAAAACAATAAGTTCTGGAGAGGGTGTGGAGAAAAGGGACCCCTATTACACTGTTGGTGGGAATGTAAATTTATGCAGCCACTATGGAAAACAGTATGGAGATTCCTCAGAAAACTAAAAATAGAACTACCATTTGATCCAGCAATCCCACTCCTGGGCATCTATCCAGAGAGAACCATGACTCAAAAAGATACATGTACTCCAGTGTTCATTTCATCACTATATGCAATAGCCAAGACATGGAAACAACCTAATTCTCCATGGACAGAGTGGATAAAGAAGATGTGGAACATATACATGATGGAATATTACTCGGCCATTAAAATGAAAGAAAGAATTGCATTTGCAACAATATGGATGGACCTAGATATCATGCTAAGTGAAGTCAGTCAGACAGTGAGACACCAACATCATATGCTATCACCTACATGTGGAATCTAAAAAAAGGACACAATGAACTTCTTTGCAGAACAGATGCTGACTCACAGACTTTGAAAAACTTACGGTTTTCAAATGAGACAGGTTGGGGAGTGAGGGAATGCACTGAGGGTTTGGGATAGAAATGCTACAAAATTAGGTTGTAATGATCGTTGTACAACTATAAATGTAATAAAATTCACTGAATAATAAAAAAAATACTGATGCATAATGGAAACATGGTAATAAGGAGAATTTTCCACCTATGTATCACTCTTCAGATTACAGACAGATTCCTATTACAAAAGGGAGTTTTAAAAATAAAATTCTTCCTAAAGATAAATAAGTTATAAAGTAGCAAGTTAACTCCCCAGCAATGTTTGGATAAACTGGTTATCAAGACTTTTCTAAAAACTGTGGAATTTATGTTTGCTTTTACTTTGCGATTATAGAAATAACACCTTTGCGAATGATAATATATAATAGATTTCAAAAGAACTGTACAAAGATTAAATAACAATTTTCCTCCACCAGCATGTGTATGAGACTGTACTTATTTGCTATGTCCAGCATTAGATACACAATCTGAAAGATTCAGGAAGAAATAACTCCATGTTACACCCCAACTCACCAAGAACCCAGATTTTAACTACTGGAACCATAACAAAACATAACACATGAACTCATTAACAAAACTGCAATAGAAAGTCATGATTATATTTGTTCTTTAAGCACATCAAGGAGGTTTCATCCAGATAAAAATTTAAGAGCAAAGAAATGCTATGAGTATTCGGTCATTAAGAATTGTAGCATTATTGGAATTCCCGTCGTGACTCAATGGTTAACAAATCCAACTAGGAACCATGAGGTTGCGGGTTCGATCCCTGGCTTCGTTCAGTGGGTTAAGGATCCGGCATTGCCGTGAGCTGTGATGTAAGTCGCAGCGTGGCTCAGATCCTGCTTTGCTGTGGCTGTGGTGTAGACTGGCAGCTACAGCTCCGATTAGACCTCTAACCTGGGAACCTCCATATGCTGTGGGTGTGGCCCTAGAAAAGGCAAAAAGACAAAAATAAATAAATAAATAACAATTGTAGCATTATTGTGTCATACTCATTACCATCAGCTCCTCACTTACATACACAAACGCACACCAAAGTAATGAGCACAAAATATGTGACATAAAAAGCAAAGTTCATGACAAGAAAATATATCATTACAATAAAATACTGTGTGGTACACATATCTTTTGGTGTAGAAAATTTATTTAACTTATTCTCAATCTAGGCCTTTCAGAGTAGACTATCCATTTTGGGAATTATCCAAAAAACGCCACCCTTATTTACTTCAGCGCTTCTAGCAGAAACCCAAAAATGGAAGGAGTGACAGTGGGAAAAGAAATAATCCCACTTAGTTTCTTTGCATCGAATTTGTTAAATATTGTTAGGAAGGGAAATTGAAACTCATAATTAAATTAGTGTTTTGATTACCAGTGGATTTCATTTTTTCTGACTCTGAACTCAATTATCATGGATAATTGAGATCCATCTTTATGACATTAAGAAAAAATTCTTCTCATCGGAGAGTCAATTAGGAGGCAGGGAGAAAACTGAGGAAATTGGAAATCAGGCAATCTATTTCCAGTTCTCCCACTCCCTTCCTTGGCCCGGCCCCACCACCTTTATTCTTTAGGCGGCTGCACAGAGCTTTCTTCTGTACACAAAGCAAGAAACAGAACATGATAAAAATCATCTGTGCACTTCAGAATTGTGGGTTACCATAGTAGCAGAGCACCTCAGGTGCCCTGATGTAATGTGCTTGGAATTGGAATATTAACCTAAGAAACTGGATGCTTTTTCTCAGATTTAAAAAAAGGGCAGGGGGCGGGGGGGCTTGCCAGTTGATAGAACTGCAGGGCTTAGCTTAAAGTGAGTGTTTAGATTGTCTGCCATGAAAACAATTGACAGAAAAACTTACAACACCCCTACTAAGAGATCAAGAGCATTTAGTTAGTTGAAGAAAATGTAAACCTATCAAGAAAGCAACTTCATGACCATAATCCCTATCTTGCTGAAGAATTCTGTGATGCTTTTATCAAGGACTTCATGTTTTCTCAGATGTTCTGTGAACCACCCCACTCTTGCAATTATCTGCTGCTGTGTAGTCCTTTGCAAGTTATGCAAGGATGTCCCCTTAAAACCCAACCAAGATGCCTAAAATACATTGTCTTCTCATTGGTATGCTATGAAATTAATACATAACAAATTCCACTTACTTCCTAAGTTTTTTGCTAGAGAGATTATACCTAAATCTAGAAATTACCGTGGCATCCCCAAGGTCAAATAGCATTTGTAGAATTACTCAGTTTTTCCAGAAAAGGATGTAGTAGATTCTGGTTCCTCTAGCAGTTTGTTAGAGTCTCTCTAGTTGGTGACATGGATCTGAAAGATATTTGTGACTTACTTCAAGAATCTCAGAGTGAGTTTTCTTTATTGTAAAATATGCTAAGTGATTTTAAAGTGTATTTTGTTTTATTTTATTACTTTAAAATTACAGAGGTTTGGGAGTTCCCTGAGGGCCTAGCTGTTAAGGATTCAGTGTTGTCACTGCTGTGGCTCAGGTTCAATCCCTGGCCCAGGAATTTCCACATGTCTCAAGTGTGGCCAAAAAAAAAATAAAATAAAAACAATAATAATAACGGAGTTCCCTGATGGCTCAGTGGGTTAAGGATTGGTGTTGTCTGTTGCAGCTCTGGTTATGGCTGTGGTGCCAGTTTGATTCCTGGCCTGGGAACTTCTGCATGCCCCAGGTGTGGCCAAAAGAAAAATTAAAAAATAAAACAAAATAAAATTACATAGGGTCATATGGTTTATAACACAGCCAGAATAATTGACTAGCCAGTGCATTTCATTTCCAACCAGGATAGATAACACAATTTACTGAAATTTATTATAATTACCTCTGAAGTTTAGTCATTGGTGAGTTGATTAATAGCTAAATTTGTAACCATTATCATTCAGATCTGTTCAAAACATTTATTAAATGCCTTTTATAAGTCTGCCCTAATATAATAGACTGCTCTTATGTACTGAGCATTATGCTAGGTCTTCTACCTGATATGATGAAGTTCTGTTGGGGATATATTATTTCCTTTCTTCTGCTTTTGCCTCTTTTCTTCTTTTTCCCTTCCTCCCTCACTCCCATCCTCTGTTTTTGGCTTTCATTCACATGTTCAAGGTAAGAAATTTGGTAGGATCCACCCTGATAATCCAGGCTAATCTCCTCATCTCAAGGCTTGGACGGCTAATCACATTTGCAAAGCTATTTATTTTCCAAAGTCTGGCAAAGGTTAAGAATGCAAAAAATGAGTGAAATCTGCCCTTACATTTTGGGGTGTTCATGGCTCAATCCCTAGGACCTGTGACTATGGTACCTAACACAGCAAATAAATAAAAAAAATAAATAGCTTTGCAAATGTGATTAGCGTTCCAAGCCTTGAGATGAGGAGATTAGCCTGGATTATCAGGGTGGATCCTACCTAATCACATGAATTTTCAAAGGCAGAGAACCTTTTGGCTACAGTTACTGAGAAATGTGATGATAGAGAAACACTGTGAGAATGATCCACCTCTCTGTTGCTGGTTCTGGAGTCTAGAGGGTGTTTAGAAACTAAAGGCAGTCTCCAGTCTCTGACAGCCAGTGAAGAAAAGAGACTTCAGTCATGGATAGGAATTCTGCCAGTACCTGAATGAGCAAGGAAACGGATTATCCCCTAGAGCCTTCAGAAATCTGTCAGCCCCTTGATTTTAGCACGGTGAGAATGATAGGATAACAAATTGGAGTTGTTTTAAGCCACTAGCTTTGCGGCACTTTGTTATGACAGCAATAGAAAACAAACACAAAGGCATCAATAATCTACTGGATAACAATAAATATGAACAGATTAAAAGGGGACTGTGTCAAACGCTTCAGGAGGGGTACGAACAAAGCACTGTGGGTATGTCATTTCTTGGAGCGCCATAACAAAGTACTGCAGACTGGGTGACCTGAGCAACGGAAACATTTTCTTATAGTTCTGGAGGCTAGAAGTCCAAAATCAAGGTGTCGGCATATTTGGTTTCATCTAAGGCCGCTCTCTCATGGCTGGTAGGTAGCTGCCTTCTCACTGTGTCCTCACAGGTTTTTCCTCTGTGTGCACACAAGTCTGCATCCTAATCTCTTCTTTTAAGGAAAATTATGGTCCATCCTATAACCTCATTTCATCTTGTTACCTCTTCAAAGGTCCCATCTCCAAATACAGTCCCAGCCTAAGGATCAAGACTTGAACATTTCAGTTCAAAAGGGACACAATTCAGCCCACGACAGTGGGATTCACTGAGTGAGGAATAATTTGGAGAAAAATTTCATAAAGATTAGATACTTGAAAAGGCTGCTATTTTTTAAGCAACGAAGAAGCCCTCTAGCTTGGATGGCCTGTCCTAAGAAAGGCACTTCTACTTTCTTTGATACAAAGATTTGATCAAAGAGTATTGAAAGAATATCAATTTCAAAGTCAAATTTCCTCCACAGACTCTACCATCTCTCTTCAGACAAGGATATAACCACTGTCAACATATTTTTATATTTTTTATATGATTTTAACTCATGTGAGAGCACATTTTTATTTATAAAAACGCACATGTCTGGGCTACCTGATTTTTATAATTTGGAAATATTTACTAGATATATGTTTTTGTAGTTATAGTAACTATATACTATCTCATTTTAGGCCTATACATGTTTATGGGTATGTTTTGCTTCTCCAGTAAAACTGAAATAAATATTTCTTACACACCCATATTGGTCTATAAACTGTCTTTTGAAAAAGAAGGAATTTGATGCAAATAAAAAGATTGTTTTGTTATTGTTATGTTTTACTACTGCCTTTAACAATGGTTCTCAAAGTACGTTCTGTGAATTACAAACATTAATATCAATTTCACCTGGAAATTTAGAAATGCAGATTCTCAGGACCAGAGACATTCCCAGATGTACTGAATTAAAAACTCTGGGAATGCACCTACAATTGGTCTTTTAACAAGTGCTTCTGATGCATGGTAAAGTTTAAAATCACTGCCGTGATATCTCTTCCATTCCTATTCCTTGACAGCACCTCAGGCAGATCTCTTAGCTTTTCCATGTCATTGCATTTCCCTATGTATTTTTAGGCATTTAAATATCTCACAGAGTTTAAACAGAACATTAAATTTCATTATCAATTCAGGGCCTGAACCGTGACTTAGCATCCGAGGAAGGAGGAAACGGTCTCTTCTTAAACTTTGCTTGTTTCTCATCCCATCTCACTCTACTCCTTTCGGAGCTCTCTTCTCTCAAATCCTAAGACCTGGAGAGAGTTGGGGGAAAGGAAAAACACATTTCTTAAATGATGAGTGTGGCAATCCAGCCATCAGGACCTTGATGAGGCAGGCACTCAAATGTGAATTTCACGGAAGACCTCCACAGGCATCTCTCATTGGCACAGTTCCACCGCAGGGCGGGATGGGTCGTGCACTCTCGGGTTGACCTCTTGCGGCTCCCCACTCTACGGACCCCGTCATCTGCCTGCCCAGCCCCTGCCCTTTCAGTCTACTGAATAGCCCTTTTTTTTTTTTCTTTTTTCTTTTTTTTTTTTTTTTGCTAGAATCCTCTTGCCCCCAAAATCCACCTTCTGGATTGATACAAGGTTGGGATCACTCAAACCTGGTTACATTGCAAATCAATCAGTTAATACACAGTAAACTCACGCATGTGTGTTATGGGATTTCATTTCCTCTGTTATCCCTTCTCCTTTCCAACTGTTAAGAGTTTGAGGGTCCTAATATAACGTAATTCTTCCTCCTTCTAAGATAAAATCTAACTACATGATAGATACAGGAGTCAAAAAATCAGAGATAGAGATCAGATATTAGTGTTATTATTTTTAAAAGCTTGTTAACAGGAAAGGGTTTAGAACTGTGCCAGCAATGCTGGTTAGTACCTCGTTCCAAATGGGATGGAATTACCTGCCCACTTGCAGACAGGGCTGGAAAATTGCAGTACTCCTTCCCCCTGAGAAAGCTCCTTAGTCCTTGGCGGAAAAGCAGATGATAAGTCACGCTTCTTTCTGGTGGACATGCTGCCTCCGAAAGAATGGAGAAAGGGAAAGACTGAGCCAGGGTAGTCAGTTCCTTTTCCCAAAGTTATCAGACAAATTGTCCTCCTTCCAAATAAAGACATGAGTGCATAACAAAAAGAGAAGTAAGACTCTAGGCTAGATCAATGCTCTGCAATGAAAATATAATAGGAAACACAAATGCTAGTCACATCTACAATTTTAAATTATTCAGTAATAAGATTAAAAAGAAAAAATTTTAACAGTGAAGTTAATTTTAATTTTAGTAATATATTTTATTTGATCTAGTATTCCAAAATATTACTAATTTACCATGTAATCAGTATTTTATTTTTTTCTTTTTAAAAAATTATTGAAATTCGTTGACTCATAATGTGTTAGTTTCAGGTGTAAAGTGATTCAGTTATTCACATCTATATTTATTTATTCTTTTTTTACATTCTAAATGGATGTATAACACTCTTAAAAAAAAAAAAAATACTGTCTTCAAAATCCTACGTATATTTACCACTTGGAGCACATTTGAATTAGAAGCAGCCACATTTCAAATGCTCAGTAAAAATGTGTGAAAAAAGCCTATCGTATTGAACAGTGCAAGTCCAGCTCAACACTTTGCACATTAATCACAACTAGAAAGGATGGTAAGTCTTCTCTTCCATCAGATAATTTCAAACTTTCAGAATTCTCTAGGCACAAAGGAAACCGTGGTTCCTACGATAATGTACCTTTCACCACTACTCTTAACTCCAAACACCACAAGTCTGGAGTTACTAACTCCCTCAATTTTTTTCTTTAAGAACTAGGAGGAGCCTACAATTTTCTGCAGCTCAGCAAGCATGCCGTTTCCTCTCATTTGAATTGACCCTGATCACAGCAAGTAGCTACACATACTGTCTACAGAGTGTGTCCTAAAGCTGTCAACCCCTGCCAGGATGTGTCATTAGTCAAAAAAAAATTTTTTTGAACTACTTTAAATTATATGAATTTATAAGCTGTAATATAATAATAATATGTATAACCTAACGCTGTGCAATCATCCAATTAACATCTTATATAATAGACATATATCAAAGCAGCCCATTTTAACAAAAATATTGTATATATGACTTGTCTTAGAAGGTGGGAAAATTTGTGCTTTAAATTCAATGAGCAAACTTTGTAAAAGTCCTTTACATTTTCAAGGAATTTAGGACTATACATACCTTGAGAATTTAACTTCTCTCGACTTTGCTCCAATAGGAAAATCTCCTAAGTTAGTATTGTTTGGTGCACCATGCTATCTTTGCCAAGATGTTAAGCTTCTACAGGCTAAAAATGGAACATTTTTTGATTGCAAAGTAACTTCTTTTTATCTAATTAAAAAATACCATGAGAAAACATCTTTTTTGTTTTAAGAAATTTTATCTCACTTTTCTTTCATTTGCTAAGTTATATATGAGCTGAAAATATATTCAAAAAAGCAATTGATGTATATGCTATTAGACCAGAGGTTACACTTTTATCCAATTAGTTATCATACATATTCAATTTACCCATACTCAAAGACTCAGCATTCATGGCAAATCTGTTTTCTAATATACCCTACAAATACATGCAATTATCTATTAGAAGCAGCACTGTTTTCTTGGAATTTTACATTATCTCATGTTAACAACATAATGCATAAATTTGAGATGTTTGGAATATGACTATTTTGAAAATGTGCTAAAATTTTCTCAGCAATGTCGTGATTATCACAATCAGAACTTCATCCCAACGGATTGTGACGAGCATGCAATCAGCAACAACAATGCAGAAACTGCCTGCGGCACCAGCAGATACTGAGCCTGGATAACAAGTTGCATTTCCTCCGGAGTGTCTCTGTGAGGAACTCAGGGCACCTATGTGAGCCCCTCCTTCGTGGGCTTTTGTTATTTCAGAACTTCCCTCGATTCTTTTCCCCTAAATTATTGGTCCCTTGAGCAGAGATGTCCCTGGGAGATACCTCGGATTCCCGAATGGTGCATAGTTCCTTTCCTTTTTCCTCTTAGTCCTTTAGCTTGGGAATTGGGCTTGTCCCCACTCTTTCCCACATGGTTTTCAGAATCGGTTATCTCTGGATGGAACACTTTCCCAAAGTAAGCTTCAACAACCTCCATAGTATACTGTAGAAGCAGGCTCCCCAAAGTTCTCCACCGTTTTAAATCTCCTCGATGGACATTATGTTTGCCAGAAATGGTCTAAATTGGGCATGTCCCTGTTTAAACCAAATAGCTTATTTTTATTCCTTTCACCGGAATTACTGCTCTTGCCCTGTTTTATTCTATATTGTGTTCATTCCCTATAGCCTTCTCCACTTACATACCAAAAAAACAGGATGGCATAGGAGTGAGGAGTGCCTGGATTCAAATTTTGACTAGGTTATTTATCAGCCATCTGACCATGTCAACATTTCCTAAACCATCACTAAACGGTTCCTTATCTTTAAAATGAGGATAATAATAAGCATGTACTTCACAGGGTTTTCTGAAAGAGTAAATGAGCTGATACTTGCAAAGCTCAGAGAAAATATCTGGCATGTAGAAAGTACTATATAATGTTACTTTTATGAAGCCCATCTGATATAGTATGAAGCCCCCAGGATGTGAAAATCGTAAAAGTGATTTGAACAAAAGGATGCCATGGAACTAACTGGAGAAGAAGCAGGGAAAGAAAAGAGCTTAGTGACCTAAGTATCTGTGACAAGGAGGAGACGCAGTTTGTTGAAAGCTGAAATTGTCTGTACCCCTCTACTGTCAGCTGAGATTGTCTATACCCCTCTACCATCAGCTGAGATTGTCTGTACCCCTCTACCGTCAGCTGAGATTGTCTATACCCCTCTACCGTCAGCTGAGATTGTCTGTACCCCTCTACCGTCAGCTGAGATTGTCTGTACCCCTCTACCGTCAGCTGAGATTGTCTATACCCCTCTACCGTCAGCTGAGATTGTCTGTACCCCTCTACTGTCAGCTGAAATTGTCTATACCACTCTACTGTCAGTTTCTTGTGGATCAACCACATAGAAGGAAACATTAAACAAAAGACGAGCTGGATAATAACTAATACCCCATTTACGTTGAGGCCACACACCTGAGTGAGATAAAGAAGAAAACAGGGGAGGATTATTCAGACAAAGAAAAAAGAAAATATTTTTTCAAACACCTTAAATCTAACAAACCACATAGGGAAAGGAGGAGAAATGGTGGGTGGAGTTCCCGTGTGACCCCACAATTTGACTAAGTACGTGGACGCTCTTTACCAGACCCCAAGGCCATGAGTAAGACTGGAATTCATCTTCACCGAAAAGGTGTTGGCAGTTCCACAAGCTTGTAAAGTACAAGCTTTCGGGAAAAGCTTATTATTCTTAAATGTATGTGGTTCTACAATCAATTAAAAGTTAAAGGATCATCATGATTATCATCACTTTATCTTCATGTTCGAAATAGAACGTTATGGTGTTTCTAGACTCGTCAGGGCATAGTGTAAATTTTAGCTCAATTCCCCGCACCTGAAATGTGTGGAAGACAATAACCCTTTCCTAGTCTACTTCCCCGTGGAATGCAAACCCCTTACCCTCACCCTTAATGTCCTTCATAATTTGACCCCTGCCTCCCTTTCTAAATTTCCTACCATTTCTACCTTTCTAAATTTCCTACCGTTTCTCTTTTATGTACCCCATTAGCTGGAGAAACCATACCATCTACTGGCCAAACTGAATCAACTTTACGACTATAGGTCTCTAAAATAATTATACTAATATACATATTTGAAATATTATTTTCTTACTGAAAGTTTTATTTTTTATGGTGATGGATGTATTTTTTTTTTTTTTTTTTTTTTGTCTTTAAGGGTCACACCTGCAGCACATGGAAGTTCCCAGGCTAGGGTCGAATTGAAGCCATAGCTGCCAGCCTACGCCACAGCAAATTCAGATCAGAGTTGCATCTGCCACCCACATATACCACTGCTTGTGGCAACTCTGCATCCTTAACCCACTGAGCAAGGCTAGGGATTGAACCCACGTCCTCATGGATACTAGTTGGTTTCGTTATCACGAGCCATGACAGGAACTCCAACACAGACAAATACTGTCAATTAGTTTCTTAGTTGTATCTGTCCCAACACCCTAACACTGATAATTTTCTAAAGAATGTATTTTTAATTATATTATTCAATATTTTTATAAAATTCTAAGAAATCTTCAAAACCAAATAGAGGGTTGATAAATTTGATATTGTTGATATTTTCGATAGAATCTTTTCTGTAATCACAATACTTTCCACTAAGAAAACATCTTCTCTACACAAAATAACTGGGATAACCGGTAAAACTCAAAGCAAATTTATCTAGAGTATATTCTCAGTTCTAATATATATTTTATTTAAATGAGTAAATATTTCACAGTAAATATTTGCATATGCACATCATTTTTACCTGCAGGCAGAAAATTTATCTCTGACAAAGATTTTTACATGAAAAACTTGTCAAGTAGTAATCTCTATTTATAATTGTTTTAGATATTTTGCCAAATTTAGATCTTGTCAAATTATAGGCCTTGTTAATATCATTCCATTCTTGCCCAAAATCTAAATTAGCCAATGAAAAATGAGATCTCTGTCAAAATTAACTTACTCCAAATGCAGTTAGTTAGAATCTCAAGCTAAATCTTATATAGTGTTTGAACTCCCATCATTTAACGTATTCTCTTCATTTTCTTTTTATGGCTAATTTCCAAGTCTTTCTGTTTGTAAACTTTGTTTTCAATAACTGAAATTCTCCAAAAGCTTCAAAAGATTGAGACTCTTGGCATTTCAATTGTTGAATATTAAAAGATTTCTCATTGATTTTCAGTGAAGTGCAACCAAGATTTAGAGAAGTCACTTACTTAAAAGTTCAATATTGGAGTTGCCGTCATGGCTCAATGGTTAACAAATCTGACCAGCAACAATGAGTTTGAGGGTTCGATCCCTGGCCTTGCTCAGTGGGTTAAGGATCCAGCATTGCCATGAGCTGTGGTGCAGGTCACAGATGCAGCTCGGATCCCGCGTTGCTGTGGCGTAGGCCGCCATCTACAGCTCCTATTAGACCCCTAGCTGAGGAACCTCCATATTCCCAGGTGTGGCCCTAAAAAAGAAAAAGTAAATAAATAAATTTCAATATCATGGTAAGATGCTTACATTAATTAAGATAGTTCTTTAAAGACCCAAGCACTTCTAAATTCTGAATGATACTGGGCAATAAATAAAAGAGCTCATTGCCATGATGAAGTATTTAATTGCTCTCAACATCAGTTTTGTCACAGACATTGGTTATTCGGTAAGCATACGTTTAAAAAATCATAAATCTTGATGTTTGTATGCACCACAACATATCCCAAGTATATTTCCATATTGCCCGATTCTTAATCAAGTTAACAGCCATCCTCTTATAACAACACTCTATTCTACCCCAAAACTTTCAGTTGCTTGATTGACCCCCAAAATTTAAATTTAGTTTTTAACTTTTAAACTAAATTTACAATAGCAATTTAATAATACTAAACGTATCCCCTTTTCCAGTATTAGCTTCCAAAAGATTTACTTTGATTCCATGGAATGAATCCATGGTTTGTTTAAAAGCAAACCATCATAAAAAATTAATTTAGCTGATTTTTTGTGAAACTGGCATGATTTAACTATTTGCTGAACTCTTCTGCTGCTAATGGGTCCCATTTGTTGACATCTAACATACCATTTTTTTGGTACATGAAAAAGAAAATGAGGTATTAAGAATGAGCAATATTAGCTTGAAATAACCATCGTTTAATCTTAATGTGCTTTCTCCAGCCTCTCGTATCTGATAAACTTTGAAGCAGATAATGATTTACATTTTTAGCAGATTTAGGTTTCTAGGTTCTGGTCAAATATATCATTGTGGCCTCCACGGTGGATAATAAACACTGACCCACATTCTGCATGGTTTACATGGACCTCGTCAACTTTTTTGAGTAAGAGACAATAAGATTGTAAATTTTTATTATTCACGTAGGGGATTTTTTAGCTCTTTGCTACTTGATTTGATTTATTCCAAAAATGAAAACTACTTACCAGGCAATAAAATAAGTGCTTAGAGATATATGCCATATGCCAAATACCAATAGGGTTATTGAGGGAAATCTGGATGCCACTTACAGGAAGATAAACCCTAGTGCTTCCAAGACGATCCCTTGGTGATTGCAGAGGTCTTTTAAGTGAAAATTTGCAAATGTTTTACACAAACTTAACCCACAGCGCTAAAGACAAAATAGCCTTTTTACTTAGCGAATACTGGGAGGTAGGAGAATTTTACAAAAATTCCTTTTTTTTTTTAAGCAGAGTTGATTTATAATATTTCTTCAATTTCTGTTGTATAGCAAAGGGACCCAATCACACACAGTTCCCTGTGCTATACAGTAGGGCCCCGTTGCCCTTCCATTCCAAATATAAAAATTTTCATCCAAAAACCCTGAACTGCCTGTTCATCCTACTCTCTCCCCAGTTCCCCCTGGGAACCACAAGTCTGCTCTCCTTGGCTGGGATGGTGTTTTGTAGGTAGGATCATCTATGCCATATTTTAGATCCCACAAATAAGTGATATCATATGGTATTTGTCTTTATGACTTCACTTAGTATGAGAATCTCTAGTTCCATCCATGTTGCTGCAAGTGGCATTAGTTTATCTTTTTTATGGTTGAGTAGTATCCCATTGTGTATATGTATCACATCTTAATCCATTCATCCGTCAATGGACATTTAGGTTGTTTCCATGTCTTGGCTATTGCAAATAGTGCTGTGATGAACATAAGAGGTGCATGTGTCTTTTTTCTTTTTTTTTCACTTTAGAGTCTCCTGCCTGGCACCTAACTACTTCTGAATGGAGTTGAAACCATGCAGTGAAACCAAATTACCCCACAGGGATATTTTAACCTAGACCACATTACTGGATAGACTCCAAAGCCTGGTATTGGATTTATGGCAAAAAATTAAATAACCTCTTGAAGACTCTCAGCAAACTGTCAGGGTCTAGTTTTTCTTTGTAAAGTCATGTCTGTCTTCAGGATGATTTCCGATGCCATGCAGGGTCCATTCGAGCCCCTATTTCTCCTCCTTTGAAAAAGAGCTCATTTTAGAATTTGATACAAGAAGGAGAAAAACTGGGCCTCAAGTTGAGGTTCAAAACCTCAATCACCGAATGGAAATTCTGGATAGTTTCTTCTGTCCTTGGGACTTTTCATGTCATGTTTTAAAGGAGACACAGAATGTGAGGAGGTCCCCACCTGCCATGGTCCAGAGACTGACAGAGGAGTTAGGCATTCTCACTAAGAATTTCATGAGGCTGGAAATACAGTGATTCAAAACAGAGCAGCCTTAGGCAGAATATTGGTTTCTTGAGGTTGTCAATATGCCATTTGACTTTTATGAGAACTTTAGAATTACCAAGAAGAGATTCCGGGCCTGCCTTCCCCCCTACCTGGACTCCACAGAAACAAAAGTAGCCAGTGACCCCTCCCTTCTTCAGTACACCCCCTACTTTGATCCTGCCCCAGCACTGGAGGGGTACCCCCATCAACACACTGTCCTTTGGCCACTGGACATCATGCCTCCCAAGAAGAATGTTCCTGTGAAGAAACCAGCAGAGCCCTCTATCTCTAATCCTGCTGGCAACCCAGGAGCAGGGGTGCCTCCAGTCAAGACCAAGGCTGAGCCAGCTCCAGCACCAGCTATCTCTCCATCCCATGAGAAAACCCAGGAGCCTCTGAGTCTCTCCCAAAGTGGTAATCGAGTTTAACAAGGACCAGCTGGAGGAGTTGAAAGATGCCTTCCAGCTGCTTGACTGAGTAGGAGATGGCAAGACCCTGTACAGCCAGTGTGCAGACATGGTGAGGGCCCTGGGCCAAAACCTCTCAAATGCCAAAATGCTTAAGATCCTGGTGAACCTCAAAAGTGATGAGCTGAAATCCCAGCATATGGATTTCGAGATTTTCCTACCCATCCTCCAGGCAGCGACCAAGAACCTGGACCAAGACACACACCAGGACTACCTGGAGGGGCTTCTGGTGTTTGACAAAGAGAGGAACAGCAAAGCCATGGGAGCAGAGCTCAGACGTATCCTAACCACCACAGGGGAGAAGATACCTGAGCAGGAGGCGGTGGCAGGTCTGGCAGGTCATGAGGACAGCAAAGACTGCATCATCTATGAAGACTTCTGGAAGCACATCCTAAGCATCTGAGCTCTTACAGGTGCAGTGGGGTCAGACGGTCAGACACTGGGCTCCCCACCCCACCCCCCACAGGTAAAAGTTCCTGCCACCTATTGTTTCAAAATAGAGCTGGATTCTGCCTTGGAAAAAATAAAATGAAAATAAAATTACTAAGAAGATCTGAACAACCAATGCAAAAAATCATGAAATTAATTGATTTGGCTAATATTTCCATATCTGGCTCTGCAGGCCCTTCAGAATGTTCTCTGTGTTTAATTTAGGCTCTCTTAGAATTAGACTTAAAAGCCTGTCTACAAATTCTGATTGTAATTATCTTCTAGTATTTGTCCGAGTGGCACAGTACAAATGTGTGATCTCCAACATCTTATATGCTGTTGCACAGTCACTGGCCTATCAAAGTGACCCCCCCAGAAGATCATCTTACCAAAAGAACAAGAAAACCTGATAAATGTAGTAGTTGAAATGACTGCCACCAGCAACTTGCTATGCAATCATGACGTTCCAAAAAATGATATAGATCTGGACTGATGTTTCTCCAGATAGCAATGATCTGTCCTCCAGCCTGGGCTGAAGAATGACAAGTAGGAGCTGAGAATTGAGGCCCTCTGTGTCACTGTGACTGGGAAGAGGCTAGAGAGCACCTGTCAACCTTAGTTGTTAGTTCCAAGAAATTGTGCTGAGAAAACAATAAAGCTGAAAACCAACAAATAACTTCCCTGCTTCCTACAGACTTAACCCAGGCCCCAGCTCATGACTGTTCTAGCTTTATATCAGAACATCTCCACTACAACAGCTTAACAAAGAAGAGATGAGGGGCGTGTCCTTCTGCTGGTTTCCCTGGTAACTGATGAGCCAACCTGAAGTCAATTCCCTGTAACCAGCAACCTCCCTCCGCTCCAAGTGAAGTCTTGGAAGGCTGCTGCCGAGTCCTGCCCACTCTCCACCACACTCATTGCGGAGTCACTCCAGGACCTTGCTTCAGACAAGTAAGCTCCCCCTTCCACTAAATCAGTGATGACTCTGTCTCTGACACTAGGCTTTTTTCGGTCTTGAATCTGGGCAAGCACAGGGCTTGTAGCCTGCTGGGTGCGACCCAGCAATTGGCAGAGCATGCAGGAGACTGAGGAAACTCCTGTGAGCACTAAGATATGGGAAAAATAAGGACAGGGAGAGTTGCAGGGCACACCACTAGTAGGTGGGAACCTGTGGTGGCTGTCCTTGATGAATGGGAGCTGTCAAGAAAGAATGGAGAACTCACAGACACCCTAAGGCTGTTGTGGCAATGTCGGCCACCATTCCAATGGGGAAAAAGAAGTTAGACACTAAGGCCGTGGCTGTGGCTGTGGGCTGGCTATTGCTTTCTATGTTAGAAAAAGCCATAGATGCTGAGCTAAGAGCCAAGGCAAAAGCTAGGTGGTCCCAGTAGGGATGACACCGTCACAATTGGCCAGGATGTGTTAAAGAAGGCCTCTGTGGCTAGCCACCCAGCCCTGTGCAGTACTCAGATGGGGCCATCAATGAGGGTGAAGTGGTTTCCCTGCTGCTTGCCCAGTCACACGGCCCAGGGAGACAGGGAAGGTACCTGCTGCTCCTCTTCGCTGGTAAACCGTGGGAGAGCTTCAGGATGATTGAAGAGAACTAGCCATGAAACGCACTGTACATGCCCACCCTGTCAGGGCCCAGACAGTGAGTCATGGCAGGAATCAAGGACTCCATACTGTAGTCCACTCCGGGATGATGCTATGAGGCTTTAGTTTCCATCCTGAGCCCCCTAGTAGGATATCCACCTAATCAGGTGTTGCAGTCAGAACGACTTGGGAAACACGGAAGAGGGGACCAGAGCTCTGTTCCATACTGGAGTCCCCCTAAGGAATATTTCCTAAACCGGGAGGTCTTTAGCTCCGCTCCCATATGTGAAAGAAAATGGTATTTTTATTGCGACACCATTTGGCCTCAGTATTCCTTGAAATCTGAAGAACAAAGCCTCTAAAGTCTCTGCTGTTGTAGCAAAGTGGGCCTTTGGTCATTGGTTTGGCTTTTATCTCGTGTATGTGCAACAGGGCCTTGAGTCCAAATCCTTTTTGCTCTCCCTGGTTTTGGCCGTCTTTAGGGGGTCTAGTAACTTGAATGCTGACTCATATTCCTCTGAAAGCCAGGCATATGAATGTGAATGAACAATATGTATTATTGTCTATCACTGCTATTTATTTAAACTGAATTGGCTATTTAGAAATGGGAAAAAAAAAGAAAATCCCTGAAGATGTCCAAGATGGGAATCTGACTTTCTAAAACCGAGTTTTGCAATATGCTCTTGGAGGAAGTTAGAAGGAATTGATATTTCTTTAACTGTGACTTTGAGGTGTAAATGATCTACCTGGGATCTCAGGAACTTTAATCTAATCCCCGAGAGTGAAGGGGTTAAAAAAAAAAAAGAGAGAGAGAGGGGTCTTTTTAAACTCTAGGAGGAAAACTGAGAGATGTCTGTGTCTGTATGTGTTTTATGGATACCTTATAAAGATGCATCTCTGCCTCCAATTTGCATTGCCAAGATTGGTTTATGGATGAGCTCTTTAGAGTTAACATTGATAAGTATAATAATTCTCTTGTACCTCAGTTTATTAAGGGCAAAAACAATCTTACTATATCTGTTATAAATTTGTCAGCAAGGAAAATGACTTGATAGGATGGAATTTTAAGTGAATATAAATGAGAGCTGGTAGGTAATCTCTATAGAAATAATTCTGTTTGGGGAATGTCTATCTAAAATAGTCTCTCCAGATTTGATAACTTGAAACTAAACCATTAAATGAAGAGAACTCATCGAATACCTGGGTCATTTCAAATAAGGATAAAATATTGGAATACTAATTGCTTGGCAGGTCTAAGTTTACCTACATTTGCCTTCTTAGGAGAGGAAGACTAAAGCATAAGTTTTCCAATCAGGAAATGACAGAGAGTTCACAATTACTTGCTTTTTGGGTTTTGCCAGAAATTAAGGTTCTCTAAGAATCATAATTCTAGTTATTGTAACCAAGTTTCTTTAACGAATACATTGCAATCAGGTATTTAACCATGCCTTTTAAAGACTTGTCATTCAGGAGTTCCCGTCGTGGCTCAGTGGTTAATGAATTCGACTAGGAACCATGAGGTTGTGGGTTTGATCCCTGGCCTTGCTCAGTGGGTTGAGGATCCAGCGTAACCGTGAGCTGTGGCGTAGGTCGCAGACACGGCTCGAATCCTGCATAGCTGTGGCTGTGGCGTAGGCTGGAGGCTGTAGCTCCTATTCGACCCCTAGCCTGGGAATCTCCATATGCTGTGGGAGCGGCCGTAGAAAATGCAAAAAGACAAAAAAAAAAAAAAAAGTCATTCAAGAAAAAGAAACAAAAAATATCCATTTTGGAAGGGAAGAGTTAAAACTGTCACTGTATGCAGGTGACATATTATATATAGAAAACTCTAAAGACTTGTCACAAAAACTATTAGAACGGATTAAAAAAATTATGCAAGGTAGCGGGATATACAAGATTAACATACAGAAATCTGCTGCATTTCTTTGAACTAACAATGAAATATCAGAAAGAGAAAGTAAAAAAAAATCCTTTTTAAAATTGTATCAAAAAATAAAATAAAAATGCTTGACAGAGGAGAGGAAAGACCTGTATGCCAAAAACTATAAAACATTGATAAAGGAAACTGAAGATGCTTTAAAGAAATGGAAAGATATCCCATGCCTTTGGATTCGAAGAATGAATATTGCTAAGATGGCCATACTACCCAAGGCAATCTACAGATTTAATGCAATCCTGTATTGGTTAGCCAAGGGGAAAGGGAGGGAGAGGGATAAATTAGGAGTTTGGAATTAACAGATATAAATAGCTATATATAAAAGAAATAAACAACAAGCACAGGAAGCTATATTTGATATCCTATAATAAACCACCTGTAATGGAAAAGAATATGAAAAAGAATATATTTAATATAAAACTGAATCACCTTGTTATACACCAGAAACTAACATGACATTGCAAATCAACTATACTTCAACAGCAAAAAAATTGATAGTCTTTTGTCTTTTCTAGACAGTTATTGTTGTACTCCAAGGCTGTTGTAAAAGTTCTTCATCAATAAGATTCATAGGAAGGACCTTTTGACAATTACAGTTCCCCGATGTATTTCAGATCATACCACTGAAATTTGTGAGAAATTAAAGTATCCTGATAGAAAAGCTGATGGCTTCATAAGACGTTAACAAAAGGCTTGGTTGCCAAGTGAACTGATGAATATGGTTATAATTTGTATGTTTTGTTTTGTTTTTTTTTTTTTTTGTCTGGAATATTACTGGGTTTGATCTGTGTTTTCCAGATAAAGGGAAGCCCTTCCCCTTGAGTTAGTTATGACCTAGAGCAACTTGGTTAACTACACCTGCAGGCGGAACGGGAACATTTTTTCTCTCTGCCTGGTCTTCTCACTGGTCTAGGGTATCTCTGATGAATTTTTGAAAGGGCCATTTAGCTGGTAAATGGTAGTGCCTGCATTTTAGCTCAAGGTGAGATTCAGAGTCCAGAGGCGTTCTGTGATTTCAGACTCTAGTCGTCTCTGACCATATTGTCTGAAGACTCTCTCACTGCCTTGCAGTTTTACTCGCCTGGGTGCTCCTCAAACATCAAGCAAGCTCCCGCCTTGGGATTTTACACTTGCCGTGCCTCAGCCTAGACACTTCTTGCTCAGATTCCTACAGAGTCTGCTCCCTCCTACTCTTAACGTCTCTGCTCAGATGTTATCTTACCACAGAGGCTCTCTCTGACCATTTTATTTTTAAAAAATGACCTTTTTCCTGCTGACACTCTTTATATACTAAATGTCTTATTTTTATCCATAGCATTAATTATCACTGGATGTATTATACAACTATCTGTCTACTTATTATCCTTCTCCCTCTATGAGAATATAGCTCTATGAGAGCAAAGTATTTGTCTGTTAGACATTTCTACATCCCCTGTGTCTAGAAATGTGCTTGGCGCATACCAGGTGGACAGTAAACATGAGTAGATGAATAATGCCATTAAGCCATGTTTTCCAGGATAGTTCCCATTTCTGCTATGTATTTTTAGAAACTGTACTTCTGACAATTCATTTGAAAAGTATCAGAACAGAAGACATTTGTTACTATTAAAATAACACTTGTCCCCGTTTATTTCATAAAGGTTCCCATTACTTCCTCCGTAGACACTCCATTCTGTGAAAAAATACCTTATAACAAAGACTATGTTTATTAAACTTGGAACAAACAGAAGTGTTTTTCACCCTGACTAGTAATGTTTGTTTACCTAAATAAAATCATTATATTCTAGCCAATATAATCTTCATATAATGAATTGGCAACCATTCATTTACTAACAGAGTTATAGATTCTTTCTCTTTTTCCACCTATCTCTGAGTAGGAAAATGAGATAAATTATTTTCTAATTATTTTAAAGAGTCTGAGATATGAATTTTACTGGCCTGAAATTTACCCAACTTCTTCTCTAACAAGTTTGCCTGCCAGTTTCATATATGCTGACCTAAGACCCAAGATTTCCAGTCAGAGACAAAGAGCTTTATTACTCACAGGAATGGCCATAAGGAAAGTAACAGCATGTGAGCCAGTCTTCCAAGCCTGCATTTACAAAGCAGAATGGGGAGGAGGCCACAGGGTACCTACCCATCCAATGAATCACAGTACAGGAGAGAAACCCTCATCTTTGATACTGGGCGGTAACGGAGCCTGAATTCTGTCCAGAGGGAGACGGTACTATACTGGAAAATAAACAAATCTGTCCTTTGCTCCAAGAAGAAGACACTACCTCCCTCTTGCCAAACTGTTCACTGTTCATACATTCTTGAAAAAACATTCTGGAAAAATAGCAGTCCATGTGTCTGCTCACAAGATGTCCAGAAATGCGAAAGACCCATGGAGAACAGTCTTTCTGCAGGCACGATTTGACATGAACTCCATCAAGCTGTTCATGCACCTTGCGCCCTCTTCACCCAAGTCCTTCCGCTTCCTGACACACTTCCATCACCACCATTTACTTGTCTCCTAATTACATTTTAAAAATCAGATTACAAAGTACCTCCTCTGGGGAAACTTTCCAGGTCTCTTGAGGTTGAAATAGGTACCGTTTCTTCCCACAGACTTCTGAACATCCCCTAATTTCAGATCACATCTCCCTCTGTATTTTAATAGCTCTTTTAATTGTACTTTATACATTCAAGCCATATGCTTCTTGAGGGTAAAAGCTGTGATTTATTAATCATTGTGCTCCTAGAAATTTAGAACAAGATTTGACCCATGGCTAATACTTAACCAAATATTAGATCTTGAAAGTTTAGGATAATTAAGAGATTTTTATAAACTACAGAATTTTTGAACTCTTTATTAATGTGAGACATTGTGCAGAATATTTCCTGAGATGCATCTTCATGAAGAGATGATGAGTTAATTCAGAAAAAAAGAAGGAAAAGTTTTCAATTGAAAAGAATTAAAGAAAGCTGATAAAAACTTGATGTTCCTAAAATTAATTATTCGAGTTAGCTTAAGAAATGTAATAGTCTGTCCAAATGCTCCTTTAGTTATCTGGAAATCTTTGACAACCAGACTCTGATCTGGGGAAAACTGTACCTTTCAACACTAGACAAAATTTTGTGATTATTTTCAAATTGAAGAATGAGCTCTTATGAAACCAACACTCTAGCACAGTCTTAGATTTTCTGGGAAATATAAGGAGAGAAAAAGATTTTGTCTCATATGCTCAGAGATTTTTAGTTAAATCCAGGCAAATATTCTTTCTTTTTTTTTTTCTAGCTTCTTGTCTGCAAATAGACATCTCATGAGAGTGTCTGCCCCATGGAATTACGTGTATTATATTAAAGACAAGTATATTGCATCCCAAGAACTGTGGGAGATAAAACATTCATAATAAAAGTGTACTCAAGGCTTACAACACATCTTATTTTCTCTCTTTTAAAAAGCTGAAGTTACCATAACAACAAAGTAATATGATGAGTCCAGTAGCTCATTATTTCAATCAGTTTTTTTTTTTTTTTTCTCAACAAAGCAAAATTTGTTCTCCTTCAAGAATTTACAATGTACTGGACAAAATGAGCTATAAAATTAGCTAAAATAAACATATCCAATTAAAACAATGAATTTCTTAGAAATAACATCTGCCAGAAATATAAGAATCCTATGGAGTCTTGAAGTTACTTTTTTCTCTACTTCATCCCCAGGCATCTTGAATTTCAATACTTTTAAGCAATTTTCTGACAATGCTACATAGAAGTAAGGGTAAACTGGCAATAATTAACTATGAATTAGCATTTTGAATGACCATGTACAAGCTCAACCTTGGTTGGGATTTGGCCAAAAGATTGTAGAGTAGGAAAGTAACATTCTTTCCTTAAAAATTAGGTAATGTTGATACTGCATATTATTTTAAAAACTTGAATGATTACTTTATTAAAGATGTTAAAGCAAGATTCTGGTTTCCAAAGAGTTTCCACACCAATATTGCTTTAAGGGAGTAATCATTCCAAAATCCCACAGTGCCAAAATTACATTTAAATAGTTGAAAATATATTTCAGCCCACTCATTTGCATTCTCAACAAAAGAGAATATGAAGATCATTCAATCATGACAGTTGAAAAAGAACATCAAGAAAAATATTTTAGATGTTTGTGGAACTCATATTTGGTTAAATACACTGGTTTCTAGCTGAATAAACTCATCCTATGCCCAGGATTTTTGTAATTGATTCCCTTCATAATCATTTTTGAGGTTATATATATCCAATGCAGTTTAAAACATCAACAATAAGGAATCCCAGTAAGTAAGAAAAAATAAGTTGAGTTCAATTTACTACTTTTCCACACCGAATTAGCATCACTAAGACACACTAAGAGTTTCTTATCACAATTACAGCTATCAGTCTAAGAGAGAACCTATTAGGATATAAATAAGGAATTAATATAGACAATTCTACAAATTTACTAAATTTCATTTGCTTATAAATGAGACTTCATATAGCTACATAACTATTAATTACTAAGAGTTAAATCAGTAACTATTACACATAGACGTGATTTAAATCCGATGGCTAAGCAGAAATATACAATGTATAAGCAGCATCAAAACTAACTTTTGTACTCTGAGCAGAGCACATTTGTTCCAAGTTTCTCACCAAGCCGTTACTAGAAAGGAGTGATGGTGTTATGTCAGTGATACACTGTGTGCCAGGCACTGTGGAATATATACTCACAAAAACACTCCAAATCATATCATCCCTTTTTATATGGCAATGAAACCAAATCTTGGCGAGATGGGGACATGACTAAGGGCACAGAGATTGGAATTCTGAGGAGTGATTATGACCCCAGGGCCTGGCCTCTGAGCCACCGTATTACAGCTATTGCTTTAGTCTCCTCTCTACCTTCGTCTTTGGTTGGCATTTTAATTGTACGTCAGTCTAGTCCTAAAATGGCTACTGTGCTCAGAGCCTGGCATCAGTGGGTGAAAGACCTGATGTAGTCTCCATGGGGATTTGGGTTCCACCCCTGGCCTTACTCGGTAGGTTAAGGATCCAGTATTGCCACAAGCTGTGGCATAGCTTGCAAATGCAGCTCCATCTGGTGTTGCTGTGGCTGTGGTGTAGGCTGCAGCTGCAGTTCTGCTTCGATCCCCTAGCCTGGGAACTTGCTTGTGACACAGGTGCAGCCCTTAAAAAAAAAAAAAGAAAGAAAGATACCCTAGTGACAAGATCTGAGGCAGTGGTGGGAGAGTGACTAGAGGGGGAAAGGCTGTTGGCACCCCTTCCCATTTAGGGTTATCAGATTTAGCAAATAATACAGGACACCCAGGAGTTCCCGTCGTGGCTCAGTGGTTAACAAATCCGACTAGGAACCACGAGGTTGTGGGTTCGATCCCTGGCCTTGCTCAGTGGGTTAAGGATCCGGCGTTGCTGTGAGCTGCAGTGTAGGTTGCAGACATGGCTCGGATCCTGTGTTGCTGTGGCTCTGGTGTAGGCCAGTGGCTACAGCTCTGATTGGACCCCTAGCCTGGGAACTTCCATATGCCGTGGGAGCAGCCCAAGAAATAGCAAAAAGACAGACAAAAAAAAAAAAAAAAAAGTACAGGACACCCAGTTAAATTTGAATTTCAAATGAACAACAAATAGCTTTTCAGTCTCAGTATGTTCCAGGCAATATTTGATATTCAAATTTTATCTGAAATTCAAATTAAATTGGTGTCCTGTGTTTGACCTGGCAACCTATTCCCATTTACCCCATACACAGCTGTGAAAGTAACTATAGCTCAAATTCCAAATGAGACTTTTGAAAATACATTACCATCAATTTTTTAAAAGTGTAATAGGAGCTATCAGGGCTGAGGAATCCAAGACCTATGCAGAAAAATAGTGTTAAGTGGGAAAAGATTATGAGTAAATTTATAAAAGACTAAATGTACTAAAATACAAAAAAATGTTAAAAAGTGTAACAAATAAACTAAAAAAATAGCAATAGGATGTTAAATAACTTTGTAACAATGCATATTAGAAGGTTGCTTTCCCCTGATATCACTTGTATGCGGAATCTAATTAAAATGTGATACAAAAGAACTTGTTTATAGCACAGAAACAAATCCAAGTTAGGCTTATCAAAGGGGAAACTGAAGAGAGGTGGGATAAGTTGGGAAGGGGGATGGGCATGTAGATACTCCCATAGATAGGGAAATGACTAGCCGAGACCTCCTGTCTAGCACAGGCAGATCTATTCAATGTTCTGTCATAATCTATATGGAAAAAATATACATATGTATTCATATGTATAAATAATTATATATACTATATATATATCTGATTCGCTTTGCTGTAAACCTAAAGCTAATACAACATTATAGATCAACTGTATCCCAATAAAAAAGAACCCCCCAAAAAAGAAAGTTGCTTTCCACTCATCTTTGATCTTGAGATGTTTATGAAAGGTGATGCTATTATATAGCATTTATGAAAGACGAAAACATATAGACTGGATTTCCGAGAGTCCATTTGTGGCTTTTACAGGCTTCTACCTAATGGCTTTTCTTAAGTTAATATGCAGTGTTTCAAGTTATTCAGAAAACATATTCCTACATTCCACTCTTTTACTCAGATCGCTTTATTTTTTGAGAAAACATAAAATTTGAGCTAAGCATCTTTTCTGAAGTTCTCTTTATCCTCTTTATAAAGTCGTAGCAGAGTAAATGTCTCTGCTGTCAGTTTATCTTTAGAATATGATGACACGCATGCTCAAGATACAAACTTTTTTACTAAATCTTTTTTCAGTTTCCTTCAAAGAAAGACCTTGTCCCCCATCATCATAGTCTCCAAAACCACATGCGGCTTCTTTTGTAAAGCTGCGGCCATCTTATTCTTTAATCTGAAATACTCTGTGGCTGTACTTTTTTTCCAGAAGCTGAATTTCCCTGGCCATTACTAGCAGTCTGCACCCTTTAAGGAATGGGAGAGAGTTTTGATTTTTGTGTTCTTTAATGTTTTCACCACATGAGTCCCATCCTACTCGGTGTCCAAGAAAACATTATCTGGACCCGTGACACTTCCTATCTAACACCATTAAACTCCAGCGGGAGCAGTTTATTCTCATTACTAACTATTCATTTAATGTCCAACAGCATAGGGACTCTGCGGCACCAATTATTTATCAAGACCTGCAATTCACTGCTCTTCAATTCCATCGTCTGTTACCTCATTCTCTTCCTTTCATTCCTTACTCAGCTTATATCCTGGGATCTTGATTATCGTCTCTTCCTGAAGACATCCTCCCCTCCTCATTCTTCCCCCCGCTGCCATATGCATTGGCAGAAGCCCACGTTTGCCTGAGCCCCGCTCTCTGCCTTCTCCAAACCTACAGTCAAGATGCTGAATGTTGCTGGGTAAAGCAATACCTGGGCTGACGACCTGCACTTTAAATGCATGATCTAAACATTCAAATAAACATTCAACTCTTTTTTTCTCAGTGAGCTTGCTTCCGCACTCTGGAAAGGCCGGTCGTGTCCTTTACCTTCTCTCTTCTGCTCTCCTACCTTCCTTTATGGCCTCACTTGCAAACAAAAAACTCACATGATGCCTCTTTGATGGCCTTCCCAGGAGAACTCCCCCATCTGCCCACTCTCCAATCTGGGAGCCTAGCTCAGCAGCTCTTAGCATGTACGCAGTACTGACACCAACGTTGTTCCAAAGGTCCATCCTTTTAAAGGGCCAATTCTTCACATACTCTCAACATCTCAAGATTTCTCTCCCTCCTCTTGATGCCAATTTGTTCTCTACACTCATCACTGCCTTTAACACACATGCTGTACCATCTCCTGTCTTCAAACAAACATCCCTAGACACAGAGCCACCTACAGCTACCGCCTCACTTATTAGACCCATTGCCGTAAAAAAAAAAAAAGCCTGAAAATATGTTTCCTTCAGTGTTCCCACTTCCTTACTTTCGGTTCACTCTTAACCTCCTTTCAGTCAAGCTTTAAATTGCAAGGTCACAGCAAACCTCCACATTGTAAATCCAATGGATACCCTTCAATACATTCCAATCTTGTACAGTTTCATAGTGTTCAACTTCATTGACCACTGGTCCTCCTTGTCTTTCTTTGTTTCTGCATTAGTCTTGTTTGGCTACATGACACTATGTAAATTATGCTGCAAAACTGTATTGACTGAAGAAAACTAATGACTATTTCTGACTCTGGTTAGATGTGAGCTTCTGTGCTTTGCCTGCCAGAGCTCTGCTCCGTGTTATACTTTGAGTTCATACCTGCTATATATACATCCTCTCATTTTGGGATCCAGGTTAAAGGAGCAGCCCCTCTCTGGGACATACCTTCTCTGGGCAGAGACCTCAAGAACCATAGACCTAGCAGAAATTTGTAGTGTTTCTAAACCTTCTCTTCGGATATGGTGCACATCACGACTGCTCACGTTCCATTTCCTGTGCAAGTCAATGCCTGAGTCCAAAGTAGTGCAGTATGAAATTATCCTTCTCTAGGACTTGTACGGCAACGGGCCGGGATGACGAATCCTCTCATATTGCAGAGGGTGTCTAGCTGTAGAAACCATCTATCAGTTTCTGAGATACCACCCTCTTCAGATTTTGCTCCCGTTTCATTGACTCTTTATTCTTTCTCTTCTTGTTCACTTCCTCATCTTCTTTTTTAATGTTGAAGAAGTGCTAAAATTATTTCTTGGAAAATTTTCCATATGTGTGTTCTCTTTATCTTTACAATTCCAGTGGCATTGAAGTATTCACTGTGATTTAATGACTCCCAGATGTCCACTTCACCCCTGACCAGTTGTTCCCTTAGCATAGGGATTTTGATTCACATACAGGCACACACACACAGGAATACACACAAATACAGTACCCCTTATACTTCCATATCTCACTAATAGTTCCAGTTGTCCAGGACAGAAACATAGTGTTTATCTTGATCTCCTTCTCTCATCTGTTACATCTAATCCATCAGTAATTTCCAACAGTTTTGCCTTTAATATATATTTGCAATTGTTTACTTCTCATCATCTGTACTACCCCTGTCTCATTTCATCTCCAAGAAACCAGGATCATGGTAGGTTTGGGGGCTATATTTTTTTAAAAAACAGATATAACATTTCACAAAGAGATCTCATTTTAACAACATGGAACAGCACATGAATTTTTTAAATTGTGAAAAATCACATAGTACATGCTAAATGTAAGGAGAGTATTTAGAGTTAAGGAGAACATATAAGACAAATTAATTCTGGAGTTCCCATTGTGGCACAGTGGTTAATGAATCCGACTCGGAACCATGAAGTTGCGGGTTCGGTCCCTCCCCTTGCTCAGTGGGTTAACGATCCGGCGTTGCCGTGAGCTGTGGTGTAGGTTGCAGATGCCTCTCAGATCCCGCGTTGCTGTGGCTGTGGTGTAGGCTGGTGGCTACGGCTCCAATTGGACCCCTAGCCTGGGAACCGCCATATGCCGCGGGAGCGGCCCAAGAAATGGCAAAAAGACCAAAAAAAAAAAAAAAAAAAAAAAAAAGACATTAATTTGGTTTTGGTAGTAATAGAAACTAGGAGAAAAACATCTCATCTTTTCCTTACAGGATTGGTAGGATTTTATCAAATACACCCTGATAATGGGTATATATATACTGGTGAAGATTTAGGGGGAAGCAATATTAATACAAAGGGTATTAGAAAGAAGAAAAAAATAAGAAGCCAAATAAATAATCAGGAAGCAGGTGAGCAATTCTGAGCACCTGAACTTGGGTACTGAATATGGAGATTTATAAGAAGACAGAGATTCTATATATAGGTATTTATCTCTTTCCAACAACTCAGTTTTAGTGATTAAATAAATGTCTGTCTTTATACCAAGACATAATGACAAAGAAAACCCTCAACATACTTATAAATATTGGTAGCTGCCTCTATACTTAAATTATGTAATGTATTTCAACGTCAGCACAAAACAATTAAATGATATATACCTATTGCTCTTCTAAAATTATTTTGTTCCTGCATATATTTTAGAATGTATTAAAATTTTCAGAAGATGGAAAAAAATATCATTAGGTATCGCAACTATTTATTAACGCAAGCCTTACCTTAGTCTCTAAAACTCATGTTGGTTTTCATTGAAGATCAATGAAAACAATATTGATCTAGCATCTAAATATGAAACGTTGTACCTTCACTCAAGCTGTAAATTCAGCACTCGGATTATGACTGCCCTATCAGCCCACAGCCAAAGGTTGTTGTATGAGTCTGAAAATAAAATTTAAGGCAGACAGGCATCCAAGAGATGACTTGTTTATGCTTTTATATTTTTCTTATTGGCACTGAAGCTGAACTTTTCACCATTTTGTTGGATTTATCTTGGATGTAGTTTAAGCATCAAGAATTAAATGGCAGATCCCATCCGTTGTTTCAAAACTTTAATCTATCAAATGCCCTGTGAGGTTCCACCTATGTCCACAGGAATACAGTAATGTGTTCTGATAAATATATGTAATAGATTATTCCCTTTTGTCTTCCCCGGTCCACGCGGTAGATGCATCCTTGGCCTTGAGGGACATATGTCAGCTGCCACATTTATGCATGCCTAGAAATCCCTGTTTGCCAATCCATCCTCTATACCTCCTAGCCTGAGGACAAGTTGGGCAACTGGAGGGAGGAAGACTGTGCTGAGATCAAAATAAATATAAATAAATCCCACAGGAGTCCTTCTGATAAAATCCAGTTTTCTTCCAAACTCTCAAATGCATTTCTGAAAATGCCTAAATGCTACCCATTTTGAGGATAGATGCCATATGTTTTTATTTGGGCTTTTAAAATAAGTGTTACAGAGCCCATGCCATATGTTTAGTACTCTGCTAAATGGTTTAGATTGATTATATCATACTAATTAAAAAACATAAATGCGCCCACATGTTCATTGCAGTATTATTTACAGTAGTCGAGATATGGAAATAAGTGTCCATGGATGAATGAATGGATAAATAGCATGTGATAGACAGACACACACACACACACACACACACACACACACAAAGGAATACTATTCAGCCATTTAAAAAATAATGAAATTTAGAACAGCATGGATGGACCTTGAGGTCATTATGCTAAGTGAAATAAGTCGAAGACAAATACTGTATAATCTCACTTAGATGATGAATCTAAAAAACAAGACAAACGAAAGTATTAAAAAAAGAAAAACACAGCCAGAACTAAGCTTATATACAGAGAACAGAGGAGATGGGGTAGGATGGGTGAAATGGGCAAAGGAGTGAAAAATTATAAACATAAAATAGATAAGTCAAGGGTATGTAATGTAATAATGTATGTCATTTATACCTCAATTTTTTAAAAAGACAATCGAGTCACAATGCAGTTTAATAAAGACTATATAGTCATTCCATGTTAACTATTTTATTCATATATTTAGGAAGGAAGTGAGCTGTTCGTACAATATTAACTATGAAATCCAACTAGGTCCCTCCTCATATAACCACAGACCTTTAAGATGAAGGAAACCTGAAAGGCCCTCTGTGTCAACTACACATAAATTACTTCTGTCCTGCATTTTATCCTACCTGGGTTCAAACATGTGGATGAGGAGAAACTCAGCATATGCACAGAGGCAGCTCTTCCCTTCAGCTACGAATTTATTTTCATAAGCGTTTCTCGTACATTGAGCCCAAATTTATTTTCCTATACCTTCTACCTTGTCATCCTGAGTCGGGGCCTTTTTTTTTCTAGCAGTTATATTGAGATTCGCATACCATACAATCCACCCATTTAAAGTGTACAATGTAATCCTCTAAAGGAGATTTACAGAGTTGGGCAGCCATTCCTACAATCCATCTAGAGTTCTTTTCAAGAAATTCTTGGTTCTTTCCATTTCCATGAGACCTTTAGAATTAATTTCTCAAATTCAACAACAGCAACAACAAATCCACAGTGACCTAATGGGAACTGCATCAAATCCACAGATTAGTTTGAGGAGAACTGACATCTTTACAATGTTGTTTTCAAATCTGTGATCATAATATGTCTGTTTATTTACATATCTAGTGACCTTCAGAAAAAGTCATAATTTTATCTATAGAGATCTTACATACACCTGTTAAACTTATTCCTAAATGCTTGATACTTTTGTTTTGCTGTTGTGAATGTTATATTCTAAAATTATATTTTCTATTTGTGGCTTATATAGTATTGTATATTGACATTGTTGGGTGTTAATTTTGTGTTTAGAAACTTTGTTGAATTTTTTCATTTATTTGCATAACTTACATGTATAATGTCAAATATAATTAGTATTATTAGGCATCTGGATTGCAGATACCAGGAGAAAGCTTTCAATATTTCATGAAAAATTGGTATTTAATAAAAAAATTTCATGAGCCTTATGAAGAGAATTAGAATGTTTCCTACAGTTCTAGCCTCTCCATGAGTTTGCATAAGAGGAATTGCTTATCATTTATCTGATAAAAGCCCTTTGGGTCTGAAGTTTTCTTTGTGAAAATATTATTGGTAAATTAATTCATTTTATGTTTATAAAACAATTCCTATTTTCTCTTACCTTGACTCACTTTGATAAAGCTATATCTTCCTAGGAAGTTGAACATTTTTCCCATACTTTCAAATTTATTGGCATAAGCTGATCATAATACCATCTGTTTCCTGTCTGCAGTACCTATACTTATGTTCCTTTTTGCATTCTTTATATCGATTATTTATGCCTCCTCTCCTTTTTTCATGAACAAACTTGCCAGAAGTTTGTCAATTTTATTGATTTTTCTCTTCAAAACAGCCGTCTTTTGGCTTGGTTGATATTTTCTCATATGTTTTCTAGATCATTAATCTCTGCTCTTGCATTTATTATATCCTGTCATGTAATTTTGGGGTTTATTCTACTATACTTTTCTAATTTTTGGAGACATGCATTTACATTAATTGTCAGTCTTATTTTTTAGGTAAGTATTTAGGTTTCCAAATTTATAATTATTGCATTAGTAATATCCTCTTAGATTTTCCATTTAGTATTGATTATCACTAAGCTTAGAATAGGCTCTAATTTTCTGCCAATTTCTAGTTGATAATTCTCACATATGATTTTTTTGAACCATGGATTAGATAAAACCATATTTCCTAATTTCTATGGAGGTTTTCTTGTTAACATTTTAAAGTTGCTTTCAATACTTAAATGCACTTTTTTTTTTTTTTTTTTGGCCTTTTTACCACTTCTAGGGCCACTCCCATGGCATATGAAGGTTCAGGCTAGGAGTCGAATCGGAGCTGTAGTCACCGGCCTACACCAGAGCCACAGCAACGCAGGATCCGAGCCGTGTCTGCGACCTACACCACAGCTCACAGCAATGCTGGATCCTTAACCCACTGAGCAAGGCCAGGGATCGAACCTGCAACCTCATCGTTCCTAGTCGGATTTGTTAACCACTGAGCCACAAAGGGAACTCCTAAATGCACTTTGATGTAAGGACACATTACACATCATTTCAGTCCTTTTAATTTTTTTGAAACTTAATTTTTAAGTCAATTTTTAAAACTTCCCCACATATGCTTTAAAAATATATCCTTGAGTTTCAGAGTCTACTCAGTCAACCATATGCTAGTCATATTATTCACATCATAATTATTGTTTCATCTGTATGTTATATCAACTACTGAGAGATATTTACTAAAATATACCATCATGAGTGGAGATTTATGTATTTATTATGGTAGTTCTAAAAATTATTCTTCCTTATATTTTATATATATCCATATAAGGATACTTGGTACCCATATATATATAACTTTTATATCTTCCTTGAGAATTGAAGTTTTTACCTCTATGAAGTAGCTGGCTCTATCTGTAGCAATCCTTTTATACACAAATCAGTTTCGTCTGATAGAGCTGCACCTGTTTGCTTCTGGCTAGCATTTGCATGGTAAACTATTCATGGTAGGAGGATTATTTTATTGGTGTTGCCTTTACCTCCCAAGTGATGAGAATTTTTACAACTCAACTCAAAATTCCACATATGACAATAATTTCTAAAGGACTTTTTTTCTTTTCTCCTGCTATGCTAAGTAGAAGAGAAACTTTTCTTGTAAGATCCTGGGGATGCTGGGTAGAGACAGGCTTAGCTTCTTGTTCACACTTGTCCTGGGTTTGTAGTCCTTTGGGGCTTCAGAATTCCTGCCTTAATTCCCCCCCACCCTACCCCCACCACCACTTCCTGCTTTTTATTGTATCCTCAGCTTTGACTCTACACACTGTTCCTCACAAGGTTATCAGATCTGAAACCCAAGATAAACTAGTCTAGCAAAAGCCCTCAGGACAAAAGGACTTTCGATACAGCCTATCTTTCAAAGTTCTTGGGATCTTAGTTGGCTACTCAACACGTTTGCTATACCTCTAAAAACTTTGTTCTTTCAATATCTTAACCAGATAGAGTGCATATTATGACAGCTAAGAATGTAAATGCTAAAGTGGAGGAGACCTGTGCCTCTGTCTCAACTCTGCAGTTTTCTAGGGATGAGATTGGGTCACAGCACTTCTTCTTCCTGAGCCTCAAGTTTCTTCTCTGAAAAATGTGGAATCATAGTGTTATTAAAGTGATTACATGGGATCCTGGGCAGTACTTGGCACTCAGGATGCGTTGGCTCAAATGCTTAAGGATGCAAGGTACAGAAACCTAGTCTCAACTCTCACAGTAGGGAACTTTTACTTCACACATATGTCTGAAGATTAGACTCTTCGGTGGCTCAAGGACATTATCAATGGGGGTCTTTCTGTCTTTCTTCCCTGCTATACTTTAGCATGTTGGCTTCTTCCCTTCATGATCTCTAGAGCACACTGGCAGTTCCACCCATCTTTTCCCCATAGTAAGTTCCAAGGACTTTAAGAAATATTCTGTTTTTCATGTCTCAGAAACATTCCCAGCCACTTCTCTTTGCAGGTCAAAACGTTCTCTCAGGTCCATTTCAAACCAGTCATTGGCAGAATGGCAGGGAGGCACAATGATTGTCTTAAATCAGTCATGATTCTGGGGCTGTGATGTTTTTACCCTTGAGCACGTAGCTGCTCTAAAGACAGTTAATACCTAAGAAAACAGCGGTTTTTGTTAAAAGGAGAAGGAGGGAGTTGGCTGTGGGTAGAAATATATAGTCTTAAGTTTTTCTTACCTTTCATTATTATGACTATTGTTATTATTCAATACCTTAATTGATAAAAATGTATTCCACAGGGGACAGCCAAAGCTGAACCCTGAAACACACTGCTAGAAAATCTCCTTTGTGTTTACACTAATTCATTAATCTGGACCCTTTGAATACTGTTCCTAGATCAATTATTTTTCTAATCTACTCCTCAAGCATCTGTCTTTTTTATTTTTCATTATCTTGTGCACAAGTATAAAATAAAAGGGCTTGTCTATTGACTTACTAAAGTTCAGAAACACTATGCCTAATTATATTGGTGCATGTGTGTGTTGCAGGGGGCAGGTAGCAATGTTGACTTCCAGTGTAGTATTTCCGTCCAAAAGAAATTTACTCGGGCTTTTGAAATGACTCCATCTTGGCTTATGATGGCTGCCACTTTTTCTTTTTTTTCTTTTTCTTTTTTTTTTTTTTTTTTTTGTCAAGAATCAGTATCAAGCCATATTCTCTTGAAATATTGTTATAATTTTTTCAGCCTTATATATCCTCTCCACTATTGCTCACAAATTGTAAATATTAATAGAAGTGGCAGTTGTAACAGTGCGAGATAACATTTTGGAGCAACTTGCTATGTGATAAACTTGTGCTAGGATCTTTAAGTATATTAAAGTCATCTCAGAGCAACCCTGTAAGTTTGATATTGAGGCAGAGTGAAGACAATTACTTGCCCCAAATAAAAGCATCTTGGATCTGGAGCCCATACTCTTGGCCGCTATGCAGTAATAGAGCAGGCAGTCCCTTTGGTTATACCCTAGTCCTATCAGGAGTAATTCAAAACATAGTCGTTGTAATCTGAATTTTTACCAAGATCCCATTAGGTTTCCACCATATTAAGTTGATTACTTTTTTTTAGCCTGCCTAGTATTTCAACCTTACTTGGATTGGTAAATGAATTTTTAGTCACTCTTTTATTAATCTAGTTTGCTTCTATTGAAGCCATAATTTCATGTTGGAGATCACCTTAGTGCTATAATTTATACTTCCCCCACAACTTCCTAATCCTAAACCTGTTTATTAGACCTTACTTTTGGAAAAAAAAAATTATAAAATCTTAACATCTGAAAAACTGACCAATGTCAACAAAGCATGTCTGAAGACTCACAATAACTGTACTATAAATAACTAAGTGATGTAGTGACCAAAATGAACGTCTTCAGCCTTGTGTTTAGAACATGTCTGTACGTAAAACAAGCAACATTTTATTACCTCATCCGAAGTCATGTCTAGATATTAGCTGGCTTTACATGGAAAAAATTAATATCAACAAATTTCTCCGTTAAATTCACACACATTTTGTGAACTTAAAATACTTTTGTAGGAATTACAAATATAGCTCTAGACATATTAAAATGATTGCATCTCTGTTTCCTAAAATTTAAAACATTCTCCATATATAATGTATTGTATCATTGCAGTCAATTTTTAGTACAGCTGTGGTTTTCATCATAAAATGGAAGTCAGTGAGCCGCATCACATGCCCAAGACATCATTTGTATTCTCTCTGCAGCTTTCTCTAAGTCCAGAGCATTTTTCTATTCCCACCCAGATGTCAGTACACAGTTATACTTCCTCCCCGTCTTCTCAGTGGATATAATTATATCTCAGTTCATCATAATAAAATATACTGTATCAATATTCATATATAGCAATGTTAGCAAATTCAGACTGAGCTTAGAAGGCAATGAGTAACGTAATAAATACATAACACTCTCTAGTTTTCTGTCTTTCCAAACGGCATTCCTCTTTATCTGCCCCCCACTCCCGACCCCTTAACTGGATTTCCTTGGATTTCTGACCCTGACTATTTAGATAAGGCTATGCCTATTTCTGAAAATGAATGTTTGATGCATAGACATCTTTGAGAAATTATTAAAACTGTGTACCAACTCACTAAAAAAATGCCACATATACACACACACACAGAGGAAACCTAAATGTAATATGTCACCTAGTTATCTTGATATTATGAATTCACAATACAAGTATATTTTTTCACCTGATAATTAGAATTTGGATTAAATGACTTTTAGTCTGGCAAGCTATGAAGAGAAAAAAGAAACACCTCTTTTCATGAATTTCCTACGCTTGGAGGTACAAAGCAATGTAATCATTTCTTTAATCAGGAAATTGATAAAAGGAGTATTTACATTTGAGGGGATAACAGTTGACACCACTGGTAATTAAACCATAAGATTTTGTTTTCCTTTTCTCTTGGTTTCCTCCCAATTAAGACAGAATGACCATCTTATAGGTGTCATTTTTGTCTCAGATGGTGTGCATATTACTAACCAAGAAAAAAGTGCTAAATATTAATTATGAAGAATATTTTTCACATTTTGTGTAACCAGTCTTAAACACTTTATTCCATTTGCATTTATTTTAAAATAGACAACTACAGCAAATTCAGTGTAGACATCTATATCACATGCAAAGTCCAAAACGTGGCTTGCAAGGTTTCAATTGCTGTTTTTCTTGGTTTGGAGTGGAATTTCCTCCTACATTTATTTTCTTGTCCTCTGATATGTTCTTGCAAACCTACAGCCTTTTGCCCTTACGGCTCCCAAGTTCCTTTCAAATGCTGGCTCTCTTTCTTAGTGGTAGAATCTCTCTCAGAGTTGGTTGTGTAGCCCCCGTCTCTGGCTGCATGTTGAAAGGGAGGACCTGGTATGGCATAGAGTGTTGCAGGAATCTCAAAGTCGGTGCTCAAAATTAGGCAGGAATAGTAAATGAGTGAGAGAGGGAACAGGGTCCCAAACAAAATACTTGAGCTGCGACTATAATGATGACCAAAATCTCACCCATTCCCTGCCCACCTGGTCTGACAGTCAGGTTGCGTAAAACACAGTAATCAAATGTACACGATGTTTTGCAAGTTTGCAACTGGGGGACTGAACCGGCCTCAGAGGCCACAGACAGCTTTCCTGAGAAAGCGATGCTGGAAATCTGGCGATGAATGGGCATTACGTGGGCAAGGGAAACCAGGACTTCCTGGGCTGCCAAACAGCAGGAAGAGCTCATAGCTGGAGGAGATGTGACTCACTGGAGCAAATGAAAGAAGTTCACTGTTACTGGAACAGAGGAAAAGAGAGGCTGATTGAAATAGAACCTTGAAAAGAAGGGGGAATGAGACCAGAAAGAGCCTTATAGATCCAGGATAAAGATTTTGGTCTTGAAACAAAGAGATAAAGGTTTGTGCCTCTATAAAGAAACAGAGTGGTGACATCAAGAGATTGATGTTTAGAAAGATCACGCTGGTTGCAGTTTGGAGCTCTCGTCTGCTGCTTCTCAACTGTCTGCCCTTTTTGGAGCCCAGAGTTGCTGCTGCACAGGATTAAAGCAAATTACTCTTCCATCACACTGAATATATCAGACTACATCGTGACTTGTTTTTCACATCTATATTCAATGTAAGGTATTTATCCCACCTTTCATGCCTAAAGCTGTTTAAATTACCATGGAGATGATTTGTCTACAGTCATCCCATCACAGCAACTAATCTTAAGTGGCAAGCTTCTCGTGGTGGTACCTGGCTCTGGAATGTATTAAATGAAATCTACATTTCCCTTTCTTAAAAAAACACAAACTGACACCTCCTTGATTATTGCATTTAATTATATATGAGAGTCCCAGTCCATAGACATACATTTATATATGCAATAATTTTAAATTGTATTGCTAAGACATTTGCACTGTTTTTTGAGATATATCTTAATACATGGGAATAGGAAACAACTGAATCTTTTCCCATGCTCACCAACAGAAGATTTTATCTGAAATAAATATGATGGTCTGCTTAAGGCATCAATTCAAAGCAACGTATCCATTTAATAGGAGCATTATCTAGTTTCTAACTCCTTTGAGCTATTTTATGTCAGTAATTCATTATCACTTCTCACAAATCTCAATGAAGGAAAAGTTGAAATTGTATAATTTATGTGACTAGGAAATTAATAAATAAGCTAAAGAAACATGCCATCAAAACACAGTTAATTCTAGCACACTTTTTTTCACTGGTCGTCTTCCTAAGAGCTGAAGTCCGTTAAAGTAAAATAAAATACCATCTATCCTGTCTGGACAAGTCTTGCAAATCTGTCCTATATCTAATCCCCTGATGCCATTTGTCATTTCTCCTCTCAATTTGTAGAAGTTCTAAAAGTACAAAAGATCTTCTAAGAATCATAGTACCAATATCTTGAAACAGCCATGCCTTTTTAAGTGTTGTTTTCTGTTGCTCTTTGCTGGAAAAACTAGCTCCATGCTTCCACCCAGTATGGTTTCTTCACAGAAGGATTAAAGAAGGATGAGGAGAAAGAGAAGGAAGGGGAAAGAATAATAAGAGGGTGAGGAGAACAGAGAATGAAGAGGAGAAAGGCAAGGCAAAAGAAAATGAACTCTTTTCTTTTCAAATCTCCCAATTGGAGAACCCAAGTGTCTAACTTTCCCTTTGATCCCAAGGTCATTTCCCCAAGGGCATCCTCTGCTGATCTATACTCGAAAGTATCCCACCTCTGTTTAACAAACTGTGGTCTTGCAATGGGCATGAAGCCTAGTAGTGCAAATGTCTAATTAACAGTGGTCGTCTAAGCCTGCATTTGACAATGTTTCATTCTAACACAGCAAATGTAGAAAGACGTGTATGTGAAGCTCCAATCTTGAAACAATGTTCAGACTGAGGCCATTTTAGGGCACTCATATTTTAAAATTTTTCAGAGGCATTTTTTTAAATGGATACAAAATGTTTTATATAGGAAGATATGTAAAGAAAAATAATTTGTGTAATCCTCCCCATTAGATGCAATTTAGGTGAACTTTCAGAGGTGGCAAATCTGTAAATACCATTGATTCATTTATTCCATAAATATTTATTGAACATCTACCAAGTGGTAGGAACTTGTGATAAAAAAAAATGATGAAAAAAATGTGCTTCCTTCTCAGAATTTGCTTTATTGTGAGGAGACAGCATACACATAAACACAGACTATAATGTCAGGTAGCGATAAAGATTTGAAGAACATTAAAGCATGTTACTGGAATATTATAAACAAGTTAGCCAGGGAATTTCTGTCTGAGGAAGTGACATTTGAGCAAGGAACAGAATGACACAATGGAATAAGGTGTTGCTGAGGATCATTCCAGAAAGAGGGAACACGGTGAGAGCAGTCAGGTTGGCATGTCCTCAAGTAACATCACGACAGTAAGTCGCACGTTTGTCAAAACAGCATAACAGACTGGAAAACAGAAAATATGTTGAAGGCAATCACTGATTTCTTATAAAACATAGATCCAATTTAACCAAGCCCTTTGAGAACCATCCATGTTCTCTTCATTAAATAGTAAGGGTTTGGCTTCATTTTAATTACTTTGAGATGGTTATGAATTTTCAAGGCCATTTCCCTGGGTAAACAAATACGATGTTTTGATTTTCTATAACTCATCTTCTTCTCTATCTGTAATCAACATTTTCCCTGATGGAAAAACATAATCTTATTCAATTCCAAGTCAGTTATTTCAGACCTTCTCTCTGAATGACACAAATTCAAGAAGGTTTGCCCAACACCGTGACGTAGAGGTAGGAGGTTGGAGAGAGGTAGGAAGTAGACATCTGTTTATTTACTCATCTATTAAACCTGAGAATCCTGCTGGGTCTTTTGATATGTTCCTTTTGTTGCACTGGCAACTGCTGAGGGATTCTGCCTTCTCACCAAGTCAACAACCACGTTTGTTTCCTGCTCTGCATTGTTGTCATCACCACAAGATCCTTTAGGTCCTCATCATTCTTAGCCCCAGAGGAAAATAATGGATGCTTCCCCTATCCCTGGAGAGCATATGTAGATAAAAGATGGATCCCCAAATATCTCTTCAGAGGAGGTTTGGGGTCCAGATGTAGAGAATATGGTCAGCACACCATCTCTAGCTTGTCACCCCTTCTTAGTCAGCCTCGGACAGGGCGAGCTGCCTTACCTGAGGCCACACACCTTGCTGAGTGGCCTATACTCAGTGCAGGAGCAAGGTGGGGAGATAGACACCCAGCTATTTCAGCCAACATAGGAAACTGACTGGCAACTCTTGTTCCAAAGCATCCCATGAAGTTGGCGAAGGCTGTATCACACACTTCTTGTGTCCTATCCTGTTTCTTCCCTCCATTCCTTCCAATGATGCTAAACCTGTAATGCATATCTTGCACCAAAAACTCTGTCTTAGCATCTGCTTGTGAGAATCTCATTTGTAAAAGGGCTTACATCAATTTAATGAGTCTACTCTTCTGCACAGACATCTGCTGCAACTGGTCCAGTTCTATTGTCTCACACTGTCATCATCAGAGGTATACACACACACACACACACACACACACACCACACACCAGAGCCTTCTAGGCAAAGGAATTATCTGGTCTCTGAATAACAATTTAACTTCAACTGAATATGCTCATATACTTCCAACTCAAGATATCATTTCAGACTTTATCCTGGGCTGTTTGTGTAGTATCATTTGCAAGTAAGATCTAAGAACATGTATTTGATTCTGCTAGTGTTGAGGGTTTATCTTCTTCCTAAAGTGAGTCCAAATATTTCTGAAAAAAGATTAGTCTTATAGTAATGTAATTACCTATAGGAACATCCAATGATTCCAAAAATCTCCGCTTCTTCTCGGTCCTTGTTTCCCGTTTTTGACATCACCCAGTCATTTTTACACATTCCTGGAAAAGTCATCATTTCAGTGATTCCTGGTTGCAAAATATATTCTCCAGAGTCTGTAGTAGACATTTCACTTTAAAAACATTCTCAGCTGCTTGTGATTTAGATTGATGGACCCAAATGACAATAGCTGCTGAGGAAGCCCAAGAGAACTCTAAATTTTTACTCTTGTTCCTCTGGGTATGATTTTTTTTCACGTTTAAAAAGTTTTTTAACAATAGTTGATTTACAATGTGTTAATTTCTGCTCTACGGCAAAATGATTCCGTTGTACATATACACATATCCTTTCTTTTCAGATTCCTTTCCCATGTATTCCCATGTAGGCGATGTTGAGTAGAATTCCCTGCGCTCTACATCAGGCCCCTGTTGGCCATCCTTTCCATACACAGCGTGCAGATGCCCATCTTAAACTCTCATTCTGTCCCTTCCCCCACCTGTGCCCTTTTGTAACCATAAGTTTATTTTCAAACTCTGTGAGTCTGTTTATATTTTGTAAATAAGTTTGTATCATTTTAAAATTAGATTCCACATGTGATACCACATGATATTTGCCTTTCTCTGTTTGACTGACTTGACTTAGATGATAATCTCTATGTCCATCCATGTTGCTGCAAATGGCATTGCTTCAATCTTTTTTATGACTGAGTAATATTCCATTGTATGTATGCACCATATGTTCTTTATCCATTCTTCTGTCAGTGGACATTTATGTTGCTTCCATGCCTTGGCTATTTTAAATAGTGCTGCAATGAACACTGGGTTGCAATGTATCTTTTTAAATTATGGTTTTCTCTGGATATATGCCCAGGAGTGGTATTGCTAGATCATATGCTAGTTCTACTTTTAGTTTTTTGAGGAACCTCCATATTGTTTTTCAAAATGGTTATATCAATTACATTCCCACCAATACTGTTAGAGGTTTCCCTTTTTTCCATACACTCTTCAGCATTTGTTATTTGTAAACTTTTTGACGATGGCCATTTTGACCAGTGTGAAGTGATAACTCATAGTTTTGATTTGCATTTCTCTAATAATTCACAATGTTGACATATTTTCATGTGCTTCTTGGCCATCTGTATGTCTTTTTTTGAGGGATATCTCTTTAGATCTTCTGCCCATTTTTTAATTAGATGGTTTGTTTTGATATTAAGCTGCATGAGTTGTTTGTATATTTTGGAGATTAATCTCTTGTCAGTTGCTTCATTTATAAACACTTTCTCTCATTTGGTAGGTTGTCTTTAGATTTTGTATGGTTTCCTTTGCTGTGCAAAAGATTTTATGTTTAATTGGGTCCTCTTTGTTTATTTTTATTTTTATTTTTATTTTCATTTTCATCACTCTAGGGGGTGGATCCAAAAAGATATTGCTGTGGTTTATGTCGGAGAGTGTTCTGCCTATGCTTTCTTCTAAGAGATTTATAGTATATGGTCTTACACTTAGGTCTTTAATCCATTTTGAGTTTGTTTTTGTGCATGGCGTTTCATTCTTTTAAATGTAGCTGTCTAGTTTTCCCAGCACCACTTATTGAAGATACCATATTTTCTCTATTGTATATTCATGCCCCCTTTGTGTAGATTAGTTGACCATAGATGTGTGGCTTTATTTCTGAATTTTTGATCCTCTTCTATTGATCTCTATTTCTGTTTTTGTTTCAGCTCTGTATGTACTGTTTTACTGTTTTGATGACTGTAGCTTTGTTGCATAGCCTGAAGTGAGGGACACTGACTCCTCCAGCTCTATTTTTCTTTCTCAGGATGGCTTTGGCTATCTGGAGTCTTTTTTGTTACAGTACAAATATAATTTTTTTTTTTTGTTCTAGTTCTGTGAACAATGCCATTGGTTTTTTTTGATAGGGATGGCACTGAATCTATAGATTGCCTTGAGTAGTATAGTCATTTTGACAGTATTGATTCTTCCAATCCAAGAACATGGTATATTTTTCCATCTGTTTATGTCATCTTTGATTTCTTTCATCAGCATCCTATAGTTTTCAGAGTACAAGTCTTTTTCCTCCTTAGGTAGGTTTATTCCTAGATATTTTATTCTTTTTGATGTGACAGTAAGCGGGATTATTTCCTTAATTTCTCTTTCTGATCTTTCACTCCTAATGTATAGAAATGAAGAGATTTCTGTGTATTAATTTTGTTTCTTGCAACTTGACCAGATTCACTGATGAACTCTAGTAGTTTTCTGATAACATCTTTGGGATTTTCTATGTATAGTATCATGTCATCTGCAGAAAATTAGTTTTACTTCTTCTTCTCCAATCTGAGTCCCTTTTCTTTTTCTTTCCTGAATCCCATGACTAGGACTTCCAAAATTATGTTGAAGAAAAATGAGTGTGAGTTCCTGTTGTGGTGCAGTGGAAATGAATCCGACTAGTAACCATGAGGTCGAGGGTTTGATTCCTGACCTTGCTCAGTGGGTTAAGGATCTGGTGTTGCCCTGAGCTGTGGTGTAGGTCACACATGTGGCTTGGAGCCTGTGTTGCTGTGGCTATGGTGTAGGCCTATATCTGTAGCTCCAATTTGACCCCTAGCCTGGGAAACTCCATATGCCGTGGATGTGGCCTAAAAAACAAAAAACAAAAAAACAAAATGATGAGTGTGGGCATCTTTGTCTTATTCTTGATCTTAGTGAAAATTCTTTTCGCTTTTCACCATGGTGAATGATGTCAGCTGTGAGTTTGTCATGTATGACTTTTATCATGTTAAGGTAACTTCCCTCTATGCCCACTTTCTGGGGGGGGGTTATCATAATTAGTGTTGGATTTTGTTGTAAGCGTTTTCTGCACCTATTGAGGTGATCATGTGGTTTTATTCTTCAATTTGTTAATGTGGTATAGCGCACTGATTGATTTACAGATATTGAAAATGCTTGCATCCCTGGGATAAATCCCACTTGATCATGGTGTGTGATCCTTTTAATGTATTGTTGGACTCAGTTTGCTAATGCTTTGTTGATGATTTTTGCATCTATGTTTATCAGTGGTATTGGCCTGTAATTTCCTTTTTTTTGTGGCATCTTGGTCTGGTTTTGGTATCAAGGTGATGGTGGCCTTCAGTATGTGCATTTCTTTCCATGTGTCCATTCCATGAAGGCCCACGGACACCTATTCTGGTGATATGACAGCCTTACCTAGATCCATAACACACTCCGCAATACCTGTCTGAACTTTTCTTCACACATATTTGCCATCTGGTAATTCAATAAGTACTAAGTGTGATGGAGAAAGGACTACCTTGAAAATTCCAAAGCTTTTCCTATTCTTCATGCCAACGTACATGGTACAACCACAGGGGAATATGTTAGTGAACTTGATCACTTTGTGCATGTCATCATCAGAACCACTATCAAAGACTCTTTCCAAAAAATGACCCATTTGATATCCTGCTTGAAAGCAGTCACCATAGTCAAAGTGCTCTCTCTACTTGGTATGATAGGTCTGAATATATAGCTTCACAGAGTAAACACTTATGATTACAGCACATTATCATTTTCTATCACTGAAAGGCTCTCATAAGTAACCCCAAATTAAAGCCTCCTTATAACATTTTAGTGCCTATAATTTCTACCCAGTACTAGACACATAAATAATAGCTATTGAAAATGATAATAAATATAGCAGTTATAATTTGAAATATTCAGAAAATATTTACTACAATATATCATACTAAAATATAGTCAATAATGAGGAAATAATTTGGGTGTCTATTGTCATGGAATTTAGAAATGAGCAAAAATGACCAATAAACTTTCAAGTATAAATAAGGGTTATGTTAGCAACATAAGGAGGAAAAAAGAAGTACAGGATGCCATAAATAAATGCTATTTTAGTGACATAATAGAGGAACTAAGAGGTACATAGGACCATGTAATGGAAATGCATGTTGTGAGGAAGGAAGGCCGAGAAGCTTCTTGAAGGAAGTAAAAAATGTGCATTATTTCAAACCGGATTCCTGTAGGTTGGACTTCCCTCAACAAGACTACATATTCACAGATTTTGTTCTGAAAGAATAAACTATCCTTTAATGAAAGAAGAGGGTCCTCAGACCCTTTGCCTTCAGATCCAAGGAGTAAACCAAAATCTGGGGAAGAGCATCAACTGTCATGAAAAACAGAACTGAATCCACTTTATGAAATTTCTTTGTACTAGTATTTGTCTCCGATACATTTTACTGCCAGCACCTGACCTCATATGCAGTAGGATTTTTGCTTCCATATATTCAGGAATTAGTCTAATGATGTTAAAAATAAACATCTATATTCAAACCATGTGAGACTCAAGTCAAATGTTGAAACTCACATTTAACACAGAACAAAAATTTTTGAACACATGAAGTCAGTTGGTTTATTGTCCTGTCTCAACATTTCTCTTTGGAGAAATCCTATTTCCTATGATTGATCACAGATTCTCTTCCCCCTTTTAAATACACTTCCACCAAAGTATAACAAAAAAAATTTATTTCTGAAACTCCTGGCTCAATGGTACTTGAAAAAATGCGCCTTATTTCTCTCTCCTAGAACCCAATAACAAGGCATTTTGTGGTTCACGCCTTGCAAAGGCTGCTGTGCAACCATATCAGGAAAAAGAGTGATTTCAAGCCATAGAATATAGATACATGAATTGGGGTGTTAGAATAAAATTAGTTGAATGTGTCTATGTGTGTAGGCAAATACTGTATACATTATCAAAGAGTTTTAAGCTATAAGTATAAAGCATTTTTTCTGTGAGGGGGGAAAAATGAGCCAGAGGAAGCAGATTTTCTAGTTAGAAGCTTACAAAGTTCTCACAGTTAATTAGGCCTATCTTTTAATTTGATCACTCAAACTGCAGCATAGGCGTAAGTCGAAAAGAAAAGAACAGTGGGTGGACAGTTAGCAACTAAATTGGGCAGGCAGCACACTCCAGTATAACTCTCCTTTCTCTCTTAAATTGTGGGTAGGAAGGGTATAAGAATATATAGAACCAAAATTTTGTACTAGACCAAGTATGATAGTCATTGTAACAAAATGGAATTCATGGTATTCATAATCTCACACTTTTAGGCAAGCAAAATTTAAGGCTATGCTTAGAAATATGTGAACATAGCCTACGTGATCTGTAAAGGCAAAACAAAACGGGTGTATTCAAATGGAAGTTTTTCTCTCCTACCTTATTTTATCTCCTGAAAATACCCCAAAGCTTTATGCACTAATAAAGATATTTTAAAGTTTTTCTCACTTGGGAAAGTAGTATAAATGAAATTGTTTCCTAAAATCTGGTTGGGCAATTGCACTGCCTTTATCATTGCCCTTCAGCAAAAGACCACCAGAAACACATTTATAATTGAACAAGTTGGGTTAATTATTCACGGAACCAAAGAGGGAAGATGCATGGGGAATTATGGGTCATTTCTGCAAGAGGATGTTAGAAAGAATCTATTAGAGGATTTGGGCTTTGGTAAGATGGACTCGAGGAGAGTTTAAGAAAGCAGAGGTCCATCTAGATACTCTCAGAAAGCAGGGACAATTCTGTGGTTGGGTGTCTCAGTAAAGCTCATCTATATGGACTGCCCACCAAAGTTAGGCTAAAGCTATAACTGATAATGAAGTAGCAGACCCTCATGTTAGCCAGGAGAGGGGGATGCTTCCTGTTTTGTGGATGGCCCAGTGACTTTGTGTGTGCTTGACAAGTTATGAGGTGGCCTTGTTTTGCCTCAGTCTGTCGTGGAATCAAAGAGGCCTTGTCTGATACTGTTATTTGATGAGTTTGTGCTTGATTGTTTGTGTCCAATGGAAGAACCAGTCCAGCTCCAAAAAGTTTGAAGCCTAGAGCTGTGTCACAACAGTTTCCCAATGTCAAGAGCTACTTTAATTTTTCACCTCTGAATGCCTTTGGAATAATAAAGCTTTTACTTAAATGTGAAATTAGAATGTATACATGAACTAGGCCTGAGATCTTTGGGTACCATGTTGGATTTAACTACACAAAGCAAAAGATTTACCACCACACATTATATGATCTTCTCTCATTCCCATTATCATGGATGTCTTTTCTCTGGAAATCAACACGATTCCTCAGTAACTAGGCTACCTGTAAATCTAGGTGGCAAATATACACTCCCACTGATTACGTGACTACAACAGTTGACATTTTTGTAGTCCTTATTTATAGAAGAACCTGATATCATGCTGTCCATTATTTTTCAAAAAAGAATACTATGGATGATCTAAAGAGAGCAGAAGGCTTTCTAAAAGGCACAGATTACTGGGGCCAAAACGTGAAGTCATCTTCTGAACTGAAAATCCATTCTTAGTGTGTTCACTCTTCAATTTACACAAAGTAACATTAAACAGCATCATGGTTGAGAGAGTAGTTCTGAAACCAGGCCACTTCCATGTGTTCCCTGTTCTGCCAAATACTACATTTGTGACCTGGAGAAAGTTGTTTCACCTTTCTGTACCTCATTTTTCACATAGTATGATCTAGCTATGATAAAAGGGGAATTTTTCCTTGTATCTAGCTCATAGGTTTGTTTCAGGAGTTAGGTCAGAACATGAAAAAAGTTCAGAACGATACAGACTCATCACTGGCATTTCTTAAACATTAGCTATGGTCCTAGTACCTCAGAATGTGACTGTATTGGAGATTTGGCCATTATGAGGTCATCAGGGTGAATCTAGTCCAATCTGAATGGAGCCCTTATAAGAACAGGAAATTTGGACTCACAGAGAAAAATCAGGACTGCATGTGCCCAGAGAAAATACTATGTGAGGCTAACTCCAGAAGATGGCCATCTGCAAGGCAAGGAGCAAGGTCTCAGAAGAAACCAAACCTGCTGACACTTTGACCTTGGGCTCCCGGCCTCCAGAACTAGAGAAAATAAATTTCCATTGTTTAAGCTACCCAGTCTGTGGCATTTTGTTACAGCAGCCCTAGCAAACGAATGCAGATACATTTGCAAATATTAGCTATTACTAGCAGTTGAGCAATCCCAACAAATTTTGGTTGCCAGCTCTTAAAATTTGTGCATAAAGATATTGATGAAATACTGAGAGAGAGCGCAAAATTACTTGTTCCACTTTTTAAAACAGTTGGTATCTTCTCTTAGATTTTTTAACTGTTGATTTTTTAACCTTCTCAAAAGATCTTTCTTTTTGTCCTCACTCTGACACCACCTTTATATCACTATATACAAAATATACCTTTATTGCATCTTATATTTTAACTCGTATGTGATAAAATCCACATAGTGAGGATATAAGGAGATCAGTCAAAGAGGAACGGAAAGATGATAAAGCCGTAAATAAGTCTGTAACTAAGCTATAAACTATAAATGAGAGCCAGATCACGGCCAGTCAGCAGGAAAAGATTCCTTCTGTTAGTGCTTTTATTTTGCAAATTAGCAAGATCTAGTGAAGAGATTCTTGTTAGTGTCAAGAGAGCCTGTGCAGAGTAGGGCTTCTAACTACCCACAGCCGTGTACCTTCAGACACTCCACAGCAGAAAACCTTCTCTCTACTCTGGAAATAGAAAGCTAGTCCAGGCAGATGTCAGAAATGCTCAGCCAGTTCTAGCAGCAAAAATATTCTTCTCATATTGGCATATCTGAAAACAGTTACTTTCAGTGTAGCCTCTTAACCATGCAATCCTAGCCTAAAATAAGGCCAGTTTCTCCACATGTCTGCTGATCTCTCATTATATCTTGCTTTTCTTTACTAATCTGCTGTACCTTCTTCCCTCAAGCTGTTGATTCTATTATTTCTGCCATACATTCTAGCACCTCATTCCATTACTATTTGGGGAAAAAAAAAAACTTGGAGTCGGAGGAACTAAGTTTGAGAAATGGCAGCTGCATGAAATCACCTAAGCTAAATATTCCTTCTATTTCTCAACTTATTCCTCTGTAAAATCAGGAAGTGTTGGCCAGGAAATAAATTCAGGACAGAAATATATTGTATGGAAAAAATATAAAAATAGTAAGGATTGTATAGAAAAATATATATTAAATAATTGTACACAAAAATGTAAATGTGATATATAGTGTAAATATATATATACATATTACATTAAAAAGGCATCAAGTCATTAATTTCATATTGTCACTATAATCTATGTAAATCATCAGAGATAGAACAAAGAAAGAGAAGAAAAAATGGCTAGACCATAGAATACTTTGGATTCTTTCACTTGCAACAGTAAGGGTAGCCAAGAACACACAAGAAAACCAATCAAGATGAGTTAATGTCTCTTGCAAAACAACAATGCGTAAAAATCTCTCCTGTTTGTCCTGGCAGTAGATACCAACATTATTCCCACTTTTCACAATAGCATTAAAATGAGAAAAGGTGTAAATAAATAGAGCAAGTGTTAACTAGAACTGGACCCATAAGAGGTTGATGAAAGAACCGTGGAGGAGTGTGAGACATGTGATTATGGGGGAAAATAGGACCCATGTATAAGTGGACTAACTTGAACCCATGAACTTGAGAAAATATCTGGACCTATTCCTTCTCTCACTGTTATTTAGGCTACCCTGCTGACATGAAGCGAATTAATAATAACAGAGTAGTTTTAAGAGGACAACAGTGTCTTTCTCTCTTGTCTGATTATCCTAAGGGAGCCCTCCGGGTCCCAATGCTGCTTTGGCTCCATAGGGTCGTTCGGAAAGCGAGGCTCCTTTCTTCATGTTCCTCCGCCTTTCCTACTGCCTGGTCTTTATCGCATGATTACAGTCAGTCACTATCACATAAAGACTGCATCTGCCCAAGGGGAAGAGGAGATTGTGGTGGGATATACCCTGGACTAGGAGGTGGCACATATTACTTCTGTTTACATATCTTTAGAGAAAATTTAGTCACATGACCATGCCTACCTTGGAAGTAGAACCAGTTGGAGGGTCTCAGAGGGTGGAGCATAGAGCCTGCCTCAATATCAAGACGATAAAATCATGCTAAAACAACTAAACAGAAAAGTTAAATCGGAATTAAAGATGTGTATCTGTCTGTCTTGGATTTTTTTGCATTGACAGTATTTTTTTCCCCCTTCACTGAATAAAAGTAGATATAACATAAAAATGAATAGATAATTCATAGAGAGATTCTCATGATTCTCTGAAAACAATATAGAGCATATTCAAATTCTTTAGGGGGGAATATGTAATAAATTGTAAAACATCATGACATGTTTTTAATTGGGATATGTAATTGAAACTTTGTAATTATTTTTTCCAATCACATAAAAACGTAACTCAAAATCTGTTTTATGCAATTCCAAATCACTTTAAATCCTGTTTTCATTTTTCACATTGCAATATCAGGAATCCAAAAGAAAACTTTTCATTTAATAAATTCAGTTCAAGATTATGTTTTTGTGGTTACCTTGGTAATAGTTGCCATAGCTCTGGAATGCATAAGAGTTTAACATTATATATTCATAATTGGTGCTACACTCCAGCTTCAGATCATTATTTAAAATATAATCATAAATAAGTATATTAATCTTTGTGTTATCTATCCATACCAAATGTGCCTATTTATTCCCCCACTGTCAATATTTCAAGGGCCAATGTAAAGTCTGTTCTTCCCTGCCTATTTCCCTCAAGATCAATAATTTTATAAAAATTATTTTTTAAATTAATTTTATAAAAATTATTTTAGAAATTTTTTTATTTATAAAAACATTTAGAAAATGTTGATTGAAATATAGTTGATTTATAATGTATTAATTTCAGGTGTACATTAAAGGGATCTTTTTTTTGCATTCTCTTCCATTATAGATTATTGCAAGATCTCGAGTGTGGCTCCCTTTGCTATACAATAGGTTTTGTTATTTATCTATTTTTTATACAGAAGTGTATATCTGTTAATCCCAAACTCCTGATTTGTCCTAGTTACCATCTCCCCTTTGGTAACCATGTCTGTGAGTCTATTTCTGTTCTCTAAATAAGTCCATTTTTATCCCTGTTTTTAGATTCCATGTATTAGTAATATATGATACTTGTCTTTTTCTGGCTTAACTTAGCATGGTACGCCTTAGGCCCGTCCATGTAGCTTAATAGTGTATATGTCTACATACTGATCTTAAAGATGCTAACAACCATATAATTGAATTTCTATAAAAAAAGAAGTAAGTACATTTCTATGCTAAGAATATATACAGAACATAAAACTGTCAAAATAGTTTTAACACAAATTTCATTTCTACTAGTTAGGTCAACTGCTGTAATTGCTTAAGCAACCATTCTCTACCTAGGAAAATTTTAAAAATTGACCTTAATTTATATGTGTAATTCCTAGATCTTTAACTACTGGGTTATAATTCATTCTGAAGTCCTTAAAAGTTTTGATTGGTGTCACACCAGGCATTAATAATTGCCGCTTTAAAGCTGTTTAGTAATTTTAAATCAATAAGTAGCATCGAATACCAGAGTAAGCCAGAGCCTAATGTCAGACTTGTAATCAAATACCATGTCTGAAACTAGCTATGTGATTTTGAGCAAGTTATCTGAAACTCAGAGCCTCATTATCTCATCTATAAAGAAAATTTTCAGGATCACTTTCAATATTAAATGAGATAATATATTTCAAAACAATCTAATAACAATGGCATGTGTGAGGCCACAGCAGTTACTATAACTTTACCAATTAGTTTTTCCTCTACTTGGTTAATTACAGATACAGAAATATAGATTGTTGCTCTGAACAATAACAAAAAAAGTTTATATAATTAGTATTGATTTATTTAGCTCTTGGCATCCAAGTTAGAAATTTTTGCATTAATGAAATTTTTCATCCAACTCTTTTTACTAAACAGTATATATTATAGAGTTGAGCAATACCTACACTCTAAAACTGTTACAGTGGAAATTGACTGCCTTCATCAATTCACTCTACTGTACTTCAGATCTTCCATCTGTAAGAGAAAAAAAATGTAGTACATTTTATTCTGCCTTATAAAGAACAGTCTCGGAGTTCCCGTAGTGGCACAGCAGAAACAAATCTGACGAGGAGCCATGAGGTTGCGGGTTCGGTCCCTGGCCTCTCTCAGTGGGTTAAGGATCCGGCATTGCCATGAGCTGTGGTGTAGGTGGCAGATGAGGCTCGGATCTGGCGTTGCTGTGGCTTTGGCATAGGCTGGCAGCAACAGCTCTCATTAGACCTCTAGCCTGGGAACCTCCATTTGCCACAGGTGTGGCCCTTAAAAAAAAAGACAAAAAAAATAAATAAATAAATAAAGAGCAACCTCTTCTAGGGGTAAATTGTAAACACACGCACATGCCCCTTTACATTGCTTCTGTTTTCTCAAGTTCCAATTCCCCTTTTCCTAAGCTTGCTGTCAAACAAGGCTTAGAATGCAATGAAACTGCTCCTATCAGGGTCACCACTGATTTCCATGTTACCACTCCCAAAGGCCAACACCCTCTTCTCATCTTACTTGGCTTCACAACAGCCTTTGATGTAGTTGACCATCTCATCTCCCCCTTAAAAAAAATAAAAATAAAAAAATAAAAATTGGCTTAAATTCGACTCCGCATCTGTCTCCTTTGCTGCCTTTTCCTATTTATCTCTACTTTTGAAGGGTGCAGTGCCAAAAGGATACTTCTCCAGTTGTACTCACTTCCAAAGGTGACCTCGTCCAGTCTCACTGCTATACATTTCACCTATATGCTAATGACTCCCAAATTTAATCTCTACTCCACTTCTCTTCTGAGATCATGACGATCTTCTTAAACTAATTATTTACACCTCGGCTAAGACTCTCATATATACTTACATTAAATTTATCCAAAAAACTCTTCATCTCCCCACTTTGACCTCAAACCTGTTCCTCCCCAAATCTTCCCTCCATCCATATACTTCCTCAGGCACAAGCCTAGAAGACATCCGTGACTTCTTGCTTTTTTTCGTCACTTACATTCAACTCATCCAAAACCCGGGGTTTGAAAACATACCTGAATTCTACCTCTTCTCACCGCACCAGTGCTAGTGCCCTCTCACAAAGCACGGTTCTCCAGTGTGGCTTTTATAAAGATCATGGTATCCTCCTGTTCAGAATGTTCCCTGATACTCAGAACACATCCTAACCGTGGTTTTTGTGTTCGTAGCCTATCCTCACAATCCCACCTCCTAACTTTTTCTGCTAATGCTCCTCACTTCAGTCCCACTGGCTTGTCCCCCGTCAGGACCTCCTCCCTGACACCCCTGCTCTTGGACAAACCTCTTCCTACATCCCCAGCAGGGTTGAAGAGAACTTGCAAATCTCTGCTCCATTAGTGTCTCATCCATGCTTCCTCACTCTCCTATGTAAAATAAAGTTCCCACTTTTTCTTCTTATTCTATTTTTACCTACCAAAAATGTGAACAAAGAGATGCTCCTCTCAGACCTCCCTTCCAGGAAGGATCTGGTGGCCAAAAGTGAGTGGGGTTAACTAACAGCCCCACTATTAAATCCTTCAGAACCTGCCTCAGCTTTGAGTACAGGTGATGAGATTCTCCAGGTGACCTCAGCCAACTTGTCAATATGAGGCTCTGGCCATTTCTGATGAGAATTATTGATCTGGAGTGCTTCAGTGGACTGCTAAGATATTGTCAGGGGCAGCACCCTAGCTGACCTCTGCCCAGCCCCAGTTTCTTTCTCTTCTTTTCCCTAATGTTAGTCCCTAGTAAACCTTTTCACTTCTATGTACTTTCACTTTCTTTCTAGAGTACCCAAGAGACACAGCAAATTATATCACATATTTGTTTATTATTTCTTTCTTTCAATAGAATATAAGCTCTATAAAAGCAGTGAGTTTGTCTTTTCAACTGTGTATTTCCAATGCTCAAAATAGAATCTAGGATAAGATAGGTACTCAACAATTAATTTCAACTAAACTGAGAATGACTTCAAATAAGTAAATTCCCTTAATATGGCACCACTAATAAAATATAAATAAAAAATGAAAAAGGTCAAACATCATTTTGCCATCCCAATAAATCAAGTCTTTAAATTATGTTCCTTTTTCTTTATCTATACTCTTATAGAATTATTTGGTTATAACTCTTTATCCCAGGATCACAAATACAATTTTTATTCTATTGGCTAACTTTAACTGAACACGAAATTTTTCTAGGTTATTATGGAGTATTCAGATTATACATTTCTAGTGTTGTTTATGTTTCATTAGAGATATGTGAAATAATTTATTAAATTGTTGAGATTTTTTAGTCAAATTTTTCAGTATTAGAAGTAACAGCAGAGTCATTTCCTTTGAGTATGTGAATATTTTAGTCTGAACAGAGCTAGATTTGGTATCATATCAGGAATATTAGGTTGGGAGTGAGGAATAATTTTTTTGATTATGTGACCCCAGTTTTTTGCCCTTCGCCAAAAACAGTGCAATAGATATTAGAAAAGACTTTCTTATTTTGGATGGGCTCAGCAGAAATAACATAAATTGAAGGGAGAAAAAAGAGCTGTGTGACCTCGAGAATTGTCTTTGTATGACCTCTAGAATTGTTTTCTTTTTTTTCTTTTTTTCCTTTTTTTTTTTTTTTCTTTCCTGTTTTAGAGCCACACTTGTGGCATATGTAGGTTCCCAGGCTAGGGGTCGAATCAGAGCTGTAGCCACCGACCTTCACCACAGCTCCCAGCAAGGCCAGATCCTTAACCCACTGAGCGAGGCCAGGGATCGAACCTGCATCTTCATGGATCCTAATCAGATTCATTAACCAGTGAGCCACAAAGGGAACGCCAGAAAAAGAGCTGTATGACCTCTATAATGGTCTTTGTGTGACCTCTAGAATTGTTTTCTAACTAGACATGCAGACTTAGAATTATGTTCTCAAGCTCTGTGCATACATGCTACAGCTACTAATAAAGTATGTTAAATAGATGGTACAGGTTCATACCAAGGCAGCTCGACATGCCTAGTCATTAAAGCACGTTACTTAATTTTAATAGCAAGAGACTTTTTCTAAGTTTAATCATCTAATGATGGTCTTAGGAAATTGACAATGTAAAAAAATTATATTTTAGAAGTTCCTGCTGTGGCAGTGTCTGAAGTGGCTCAGGTCACTGCTGAAGCACCCGTTTCTTCTGCAGCCTGGTGCAGTGGGTAAAGGAGCTGGGCTTGCCACAGCTGTGGCATAGGTCACAGCTGTGGCTTGGATTCAGTACTTGGCTTGAGAACTTCATATGACATGGGTGTGCCCCCCAAAATGTTTACATTTTATCACATTTTGGTCATACTCTGAGTAAAGTACAATTTGAAAATGTAGAATCCAATGGTACTTCCTACTCCCGAAACATACAAGTAGAAGCTTCTTGACATGTGGGTGATAGAGTAAGGTCACTGAGGATCCTTAAATATCTGCCATAGACTTTAAGATCAGTTACTGAAATTACTAACTACTGTTGCACAGAAACTCTTAAATGCTCTCTTGTTCTAGTGCTCCATGAGTTCCTTGACTTATTTGCAACAAAACTGCATAAGAACTTTAGGCTTAACTTGAAGTACAATTGAAATTATTATATTAAATGTAATCCCATCATGAAAGCAATACATAGGTTCCTAGTCAGATTCATTTCTGTTGCGTCACAACAGGAACTCCCACATACTTTATTGTAAAAGAGATCTCAACCTAGTACACTCTAGATTCCACCAGTAGAATTTTTCAAAATTAACAATGTCAATGCCCCACTCCCAGAGATTTTTACTTGATTGTTTGGGGCTATTTTGTATAAGTTACCCAGAGTTGTCCTTATGTAACCTGAGTAAGAATTTCTACCTTAGACAAAAGTTTTTGGTAACAACTGGAAAACTCATAAACAATTTCTATGTATCTTCTTTTCTCCAACCCCATTACATGAAAAAAAAATTTCCATAATGGACATTAATTAGAGATTCTTCTGAAAATTCCCCCATAACAAATATTTGTAACTGCTACCCACAGTGTTTTAAATTGTCTGTTTCCTCACATCTTTGCCAACATTAGATATTATTAGTATTTTTTGCTACCTCTTGTTAAGTAGAGACAACCACTTAAACATTGTTTCAATCTGCAAAGATGTATAAAAATAAATACACAGTAATTATTTTGCTTCTTTTCTTCTTTAGGTTAAGACGGATGCTACAAATCTCTCACTTATAATAAAGCAACATGACCTTAGCAAGTCACTTAAATTCTGTCTCAAATTCCCTACCCCTAATATAAAGGTAATAATTCAGATTGCGAACTGTTATTACAAGCATTTAGTGAAATAATATAGGAAAATTGCTTAGCAACATGCTATACATAAAGCCAACAGCCTGGTCAGGCTTTATCTCCACTATTCCGTTGATGTCTTTTATGTCAAAGCCACTGATGCCTTCCATGAAATCAGGTCTTATGTGCTCTTTTCTGATTTTATCCCTGTTTCTGTCCTCTTACCATATCCACATTACTCTTTGGTCTTCTCGCACCTCTTACTTTATTCTATCCTCTGTGCTCTCACTGCAATCTCTGTGACTATCCTGTGACTCTTTCTCTCCCAAGATCCTCTCCCCTCTGTCGCACCTCTACATGTTAGGATGCTTCGGGGCTGTGTTCCAAGTCACCTTCTAATATTATCATAAAGTAATATGTGTAGCTGATCTCATACCAACTAAATGCCCATGGCTTCAGAAATGCTGCTTTCAACCCTGTCCGGAGCCCCACTATTCAACTTTGTCCCTAAGAGGATTAAGATGGTGGAATAGAAGGACTGAAGTTTACCTTCTCTCATTAAAAAAAAAAAAAAAAAAAAAAAAAAAATTACAACCAACTGCTGAACAATCTTCACCCAAAAGGACTGCAAACTTTCAAAAAAGATATCCAACTCCAGACAAAGAGGAGGCCACATAAAAACAGGAGGAGTGGTGATTACATGATATAAGCAACCCCATACCTGCTAGGTGGGCATCCCACACACTGGAAAGTAACTGTATCACAGAGACTCACCTACACAAGTAAGAGTTCTGAGCTCTGCATCAGGTCCCCATGCCTGGGGGATCTGGCAGCGGGAGAAGGAGCCCCCAGAGCATCTGGCAGTGAAGGCTAGTTGGGATTGTGTATAGGAGCTCCACAGGACGGGGCAAAACAGAGACTCCATCCTCAAAAGGTACACATAGGCTTTCATGTGCACTGGGTCCCAGGGCAAAGCAGAGATTCCATAGACATCAGGGTCAGACCTGACTGCAGTTCTTGGAGGATCTCCTGGGAAAACAGGCTGACTGTGGCTCACTGTGGGGGAAGGACTTTGCAGACAAGGTCTCAGGAATATTCATCAGTGTGTTTTCCTCTAGAGCTGGCCATTTTGGGAAAATCTGGCCCCACCCATCAGTGCTGGGAAGCCCCAGGCCAAGCAAAAATGCAGGTGGGATCACAGCCCCACCCATCAGGAAACAGGCTGCCTAAAGTTCTCCCCAACCCCAGACTCACCAGGCACACAGATACCTCTAATTTCACCCAGAGACAAAGTCCCACCCACAAAAGGGAGAAGAATCATCTCCCCCTACTGGTGGCAGGCACCAGGCCCTCCTATCAGGAAGCCTACATACAGCAAGTTCCCGTAGCAACTTCAGCCGCAAGGGGGGGGGGGGGCAGACACCAGAAGCAAGAGAGGCTGCAACTCTATTGTCTGAAAAAAGGAGGTCATACCAAAAACCTATACAAAATGAAAAGGCAGAAAACTATAACTCGGATAAGGCAGCACGAAAAACCTCCAGAAAAACAACTAAGTGATCTGGAGATAAACAGCCTCCAGGAAAAAGACTTTAGATTGATGATTGTGAAGATGATTCAAGACATTGGAAATAAAGGAGGACAAGACTGATAATTTACAGCAGACACTGAGCAAAGAAATACAAGATTTAAAAGTTAAGCAAGCAGAAATGCAAAATAAAATAACTGAAATAAAAAATTCATTAGAAGCAGCCAACAGCAGAATACAGGAGGCAGAAGAATGAATAAGCGTGGTGGAGGATAGACTAGGGGAAATCACTGATGTGGAACAGAAAAGAGAAAAAAAGATTGAAAACAGATGAAGAGAGTCTCAGAGAACTCTGGGACAATGTTAAACATACCAACATCCATAGTAGAGGGGTGCCAGAAGGAAAAGAGAGAGAGAAAGGGACAGAAAAAATACTCAAAGAGACAACAGCCAAAAACTTCCCTAACATGAGAAAGGAACCACTCACTCAAATCCATTAAGGACAATGAGTACCATATAAAATAAATCCAAGGAGGAACACCCTGAGACACATATTAATCAAACTGACCAAAAATAAAGACAAATAGAAAATATTGAAAGCAGCTAGGGAAAAGAAACAAATAACATACAAGGGAACCCCAATAAGGTTATCAGCACATTTTCAGCAGAAACTCTGCAGGCCAGAAGGGAGTGGCACGATATGTGTGATATACGTAACGTGATGAGAGGAAAAACCTCCAACCAGGATTTCTCTACCCAGCAAGGCTTTCATTGATTTGAAGGATAAATCAAAAGCTTTACAGACAAGCAAAAGCTAACAGAATTCAGCACCACTAAAGCAGTTTTACAGCAAATACTAAAGGAACTTCTCTAGGCAGAAAGGAAAAGGCCACAACTAGAAACAAAAGTACCACAAGTGTAAGGCTCACCAGTAAAGGCATATACACAGTAAAGGCAGGAAATCACCCACACTCAAATACACTACCAAAACCCAAAATCATGAGCAGACGGGAGTACAAATGCAGGACACTGGAGATGCACTTGCAATTAAGAGACCGACAACTTAAAACAATCTCATGTATATATAGACTCCTATATCAAAACTTCAGGGTAGCTGCAAATCAGCTTTGTTCCTGATATTTCTACATAGATGTCAAACAAATATTTCAGAGTTAGCCAGGAGAAATCAGAACCTTGATCTATGCCCTGTCCAAATCCTCTCCATTTCATAACCTAACAGTACAAATGTTTTAAATGTGGGTCCGTTATTCTTTCACCTTTCCCTGTGTACTTAAAAAAAATCCGAATGCTTTCCTGTGGTTTAGAAAGAAGACACAGTGGTCTTTGACATTATTTAGTAATCCCCTTCTCTGGTCCTAAACACTTCAGCTACACTGGCCTTCTTTTTAATCTTCAGATCCAACATACCCCTAAATTTTCTCAGGTTGTCACCTGCTCAGAGAGGCTGATTCTAAAGCAGTCACACAGTCTCTATAGTAGGAGTCTGTTTTCATACATTGGCATTACACATTGTTTTCTTAATTGCTTGTTTGTTTATATCCTCCAACTAGTGTAAGGGCTATGAAAGTAGGGATCTTCTAATCCTTGTTCACACCTCAAAGAACAGAGTCTAGCATTGAACAAGAATTTGTTAAATGCTGGAGTTAGCATCGCACTTCAGCAGGTTAAGGACCTGACATTGTCTCTGTGAGGCTGTGGCTTTGATTCCTGTCCTTGCTCAGTGGGTTAAGGATCTGGAGTTGCTGCAATCTGTGGTGTGGGTCACAGATGCAGCTCATATCCATTCTTGCTGTGGCTGCAGGGTAGGACTGCAGCAACATCTCCAATTCCACCCCTATCCCTGGAAATTAACAGATGCTGCAAGTGCAGCTTTAAAAAGGGGGGGAAAAAAAGAATTTGTTAAATATGTACACAAACATATTATCTCTTTATGACAGAAAAACTAACTGGAAAAAGCTAGTGCAAAATATTTCTGGGGAAACAAAATGAGAGTAATCACTTTCCTTGAAACTTTGCATATATTTTGAAATACTTTTAAGTATATTTGTCAATCCTTTAATATGTATTCAATTGCTAATTAAGTGCTGTCTGGAAATAAACAACAAAACTATGGCATGATCCCTAATATCAAGACATTTTTAATTTAGATGAGGACAGCTGTCCTCATAAAAAGTTAAATGCCAGATAGCAAATATTAAATGCTAAAGAATGATACAACTATGAATAAGGAGATAGAGTTTAAGATTCAAATGAATTTACTTCACAGGATAATAATAAGGAATAGTTATTTTGTTTTCTTCATTGCTGAAATGTAATTGCATTTTTTTAAAGATTTTGATGCCCAACTGAATATGTAATCTGGTAACAAAATTTTGAGAAACTCTTAAAAAACTATTTCAGACAATTCTGGAAAAATAACAAATACGTTAATGATGCTCACTAAGAAAAATAACTATATTGAAATTATTTTCAGGAGGATTAAGTGTTTACAGAGGGGCAAAAAACCTGTGTTTTGGTGGGGGGAGAAATTGACATATTGCTTGTTTTGTCTTTGTGGGAATTATTTGAAAGCTAACTGTGTTTCATAGTTGTAATTTTAAAATAAGGAGTAATTGCATATTTCTAACTGCAGAGTTGCCACATATGTGTGTTTCCAAAACAATAATTGTTTTTCTTTAGAGTGTCTCTACAGTCATGACTTTTGATGTGTCTAAATAATGCAAATTTTAAAAGTGATATGATTTTTCAGAAAAGTCATAATGTAGATAAGCTTAGATAAGTTTATCCTAAGATCTGAGATAATGTAAGATCATCAAATGCCTAAAGACAAAGAAGGATGTTGTCAGTGGGGAAAAGGTCACAGAAAAGTAAAATGTGGAAATGAATGTTACGCACTTTACAGTTTTGGAAACAGCCAGACTGGACATCCACCAACATCAACATTCTCTCAATGTCCTGTGGAATAAATGGCAAGGAGGGTCAAGTTTAAGCAGAATCTCTCAGTAAAACACAACAGTCCTCAATTCGCCCTGCAAACAACTCAGCAAGACGTAGTCTTGGAGTCATCCTGGATGGCCACATCACCATGGTAACCTCCGGCTCAGTCTGGCTGATGTCTGCCGAGCAGTAAGAACATTCCTTTAAAGAGAGAGAAGAATGCATGTGGGTCACACACAAATATGCAAGAGAGTCAAAGATTCATCTATGAGGAAGTGCAAGCTGCATGTTGTAAGCATGCAATATTTGGACGCTAAAACCTTTCTGAGTCTATTATTATAGAAGACAAGAAAAAATTTAACCCCCAGCTACTTTAAGCTAGGAGCACCTGATGTGACAAAAAGAAAATACCCATAAAATAAAATATGAGTAACGGGGATATTTCTCCTGGACACATAGTCCAGAAAATTATTTCCCCCATCTAAAACCAAAGGTGGGAGACATCTCATTTCTCCTCCTCTGGAGATATAAAAATACCTTTTTTGGAAGCCATGCACATTTATTCCCAGGTATTAATGTATTTGGCATTAGCGAAATATATTTGCATATAAGGAAAGCTGCACTTCACTCATTGTTATCAATAATAATATATCTATTTGAGAAATAAGCACAGACAAAAAAGAAGTGTCACTTTTCTAATCCTCATTGTGTATTGTTTAATTTTATTTCTATTTTATATTGGAGTATAGATTTACACTGTTGTGTTAGTTTCAGGTGTACAGCACAGTGATTTAGTTATAGATATAGCTATTCTTTTACAGATTATTTTCCCATATAGTTTATTACAGAATATTGAGTGTAGTTCCCTGTGCTATACTGTAGGTCCTTGTTGGTTATCTATTTTATATACAGTAGTATGTAAACATTAATCCCAAACTCCTAATTTATCCTTCCCCCTCTTTCCCCTTTGGTAAATATAAGGCTTTTTATTTAATAGACACCTTACATATATACGCTTTCTTAATTGTTTCTTCAGTCCTGTTGTACAGGTGCTATATTATTTTCCCTCTTTATCAATGAAGAATGAAAACACAGAGAGTTCAAGTAATTTTTTTTCAAGGCCACGCAGCTAATAAATGACCAGTCCACCATTTGAATGGAGACAGTTTGCCTCCAGAGTCTGTATTCTTAATCACTAGGAAAAGTCTGCGTTACCACACAGAATTCCTTTCTCTTTAGCTACAAAAGGTAAAATGCCTCAAGTTTGCTGTTGTGTTACTTACCTAGTATTGCAAAACACATGGTCTAAAACAGTAAGTATTTATTATCTCAAAGTTTCTGTGCGTTAGAGATTCAGGAGTTCAGCAGAATGGTTCTGGCTCAGGGTTTCTTAGGAGGTCCCAATTAAAATTGTAAAGAGACTCAAGCCACCTGAAGGGTTGGCTGGGCCTAAAAAATTTGCTTCCACAATGACTCCTTACGGCTGTTGAAAGGTGGTCTCAGTTCCTAATCATTTAGACTTCTGCATCCAGCAATTTGGTGGCTTTTCCCAGAGTAAGAGTTTTCCCCAGAAGAGAGAGCAAAGCAGTTGCCAAATTGTCACAGACCATCGCTTCAGACATAATGTCTTGGTCACAGAGGATGCCGTGGGTATGAAAGCTATACCCAGAGATGTGAGTATCAGGAGCAAGGTGTCACAACGAACCAACTACCAATCCTACCTGTAATTTGAATTTTTTTGATTAATGTATAGCAGGGCTGGGATTTAAAAAAAAAAAAAAAAGCAATTGAGGCATCTATGGGGCAAAATGTCAGTAGGCACCATTCTCAGGGCCCTACCTTGTCCTTATGGACCCAGAGAAAGAGTACTTCTAGGTATTTTGCTCCCTAGGCATCTTTCTCGCTTCATCATAGGACTAGCTGTAGTACAAAGGCTAAACACCATTCCATGTTTTCATTTACTGTTTTCCCTAATATCTGCTACTCTTGGATTGCACTTTCAAGAGCTTCCCAGGTGAAATCCAAAATGGCCTGTCCCACAGTGAGGGCGAGGAGAGACAGAAGGAGACGGCCACTTCAGGTGGGTGAAGGACAACCACCTCAGAAGCAAAGGAACACAAAGTTTGTGCTGGGTGCCACAAGACAAGTAGCTCTCCACTGCACCTGCCAGGGTCTGAAAAGTTTACGCACAGGCCTCACTGCCGTTCAGTCAGGTACACAGTCCACAGGGTATCAACAAGACACTGCTCTCCCAAGGCTGTGTTCTTGAAAATGGTCCCGCCGTGGGAAGGGTGGGGAGAGGAGGTGTTCCAAGGAGAGAGGAGGGTGAGGAGCCTCCACTTGCCCTGGTCCAGCCTGCAGGTCAAGCTTGGGTCCTGTCCTCTCCATGACCTCCACCGACAAATACAAGGTCAGAGTCATCATACGCTTTTCTGGTGGAGTGCTTATCTCATAAGTTTGTTTCTCTTTATATTTCAAAGATATGAAGCCTACCTACATATTTGTCATAATTGTTAGTGGTAAATAATAATTTTTTTTGGCCTCTAGCACAAGCCATGGTTCTGCAGTCTGTCCTAGAGGCCTGGAACGGAAGTGCTTTGTGAAAAGCGGTCTTAACCTGGGCTTGCTCCATCCATGCTCCAGTGTTGTGATATTTGAGTTACATTTATGTCAGTTTTCCTAGGGGAGCTATTTATGATCTTAACCTTAAAAAAAGTTAAACTTGCTTCTTCGTCATGAATTACAGCATCATTTTTTCAGACTTTGCAGGGCTTGCCCCCATTTGTCCTATGAAACTCTGTCATTTTTCTCTGCAAGAATGTGACCTTCCTTACTAGTTGTGGTTCCGCAGAGAGTACGGATGAAAACTAAATTCTATTTCTTGAATTCAACTTTACTTCATTGAACTTTATGAGAAAGAGGTCTACATAACAAAAATTTTAAGTGAACTTAAAATTGGTATGTATGATGAAAACAACAGCATAAATTAAAAAATAATTTACTCCTACTCTAACATATGAACTTGTTTTTTTAACCCATTTTCTCCTAGTTGTGGTCTAGTTGCACCCACAAAATCCCAGTATAGATATACCTGTTTTGTTTCTCACTTATATCCTAAATATTATCTGTGTATTGTGCACTAAACACCTCTCAGTGCACTATTGCCACACAACCCTTACAAGTATCATGTCACATCTCGTTTTTAAAAGCTTTTTATTTTAGGAAATTTCAATCACATGCAAACGTAGAGAGACTGGTATAGTACACCCTTTGCACCACCACCCGGCTTTCTCAATCATCAATCCCCTAATCAATTCTGAATCAGAAATTATTTTTGCAGAGAAGATGTGGTTTATCTCTTCATCTTACTAATTAGATTAGATCTTTAACTTGCACCTTAATTTAAAGTGTTTCACAGCTCCATGAGAGACTGTCGCTGTTTTCCTGGAACATATGAAATAACCTACATCACCTTGGAAGGATACTTTCCACAGGCTGAACTGACCGCAGAGACAAGAATGAACCCAACATCTTTGAGTTACCCAAGAGGCTGGACTGTATTAGAAAATTCCAGACTATAATATATATCTTAAAGATGCAAAGCAGTCTTTTTTTCTTTTTATGGCCACACTGTGGCATATGGAAGTTCCCAGCCTCAGGGTCGAATTGAGGCTGTTACTGAGGGCTACACAACAGCCACAGCAACATTGGACCTGAGCTGCATCTGTGACCTATGCAGCAGCTTGCAGTTACACTGGATCCTTAACCTAATGAGCAAGGTCAGGGATCAAACCTGCACCCTCACAGAGACAAGGTTGAGTCCTTAACCCACCGAGCCACGATGGGGACTCCACAAAAGCATATTTAAAGAGAATGATAATCATCCCAAATTGAAAAATAGCAAAGCCTCAAGAATAATCAATTAATGGTGACTTATCTTTTTTGATTGCTTCAATCATTGTAAAAAAGAAAAGTAATTTTTAAAGAATAAAATTAGAAGTTTAAGAAATGATAAATCTGGAGGAAAAAAAGGAAAAAAACAAAATGCATTTTGTTATCGGAGACCTGGGGAGAGGAGATATTGACCGCTGAGTTCAATTAAGTTTCAGAGAAGAAAGTCAGAATTAGCAAATCCTTAACAAGCCACTCTGGCAGGAAGTTAATTTTTGATTAAATAACATGATTATAGAGTGAGGGAGCTTAATTCACAGGGAGATATTGGATGACATCCAAATATATTACTTATTTCCAAGAATCAAAACACAACTTGAAATAGCATAAAACAATTTAAACAGCATTAAGACAACAGCTTAAAAATTGTTAGCCACTGGTGATCTCTGGTTGGTGTTTAAACAGTAGATATTAGCATGAGTTTGGGAATGTAATTCACACTAATGTACTTTTTAAACTTTTGTTTAAAATATTGCAAAACTTTTCCGTTGTTGATCTGAACACACTGAAAGAAGTAGCAATGACGTCCATACTCCAGAAAGTTGATGAGAGTGGTGTACAGAAAACCAGACTCGGTATCAAAAGATTTAGAACCTAGCTTCAACTCTTTCTCTAAATGCTGATATCTTGGGGCCTCAAAATCTTTTATGTAGACAGTATTGAGCTAAACTAAAGTTAAATTGATGATTAATCTAAAATGTAAAATAAGATTCTCAAACTAAATGTAAATGGTAGCTCTGTTTCCGTTTCTATTTTCAAAACAGAACTGATAGATAAGCTCCATGATGACAAAAATATTCAGTCTGTGCTGAACTTATATTCAGACAGGGGAAAAATATATGTTACTGTATGATAATGCAACTATATAACATCACACAGATAAACTTTATTGCAAGGCATAAACATAAAAATACATACTCAATATTACATAGCCACTCTAGCATACCTTACTAATTATCAGGTCTGTATTAACACGGCTTAATAAACATTTTGTCGTAAATCCAATTAATATTTTCCATTTGTGATACAGCACTTAATGGGTCTAACTGTTGAATTTTTCAGAAACAATTGTGACTGGCCTGGATTATTTGATAGTCTTGGGACAGGGCCTATTTCCTTACATAGTCTGGATAGGAAACAGAAAACACTCTAGATTTCAAAGTGTGGTCTCTGGTTCAGGAATCCAGAAACTCTTACATGCTTGGATCTTACATACTTGGAAACTCTTACGTACATTCTTGGATCCTACCCCCCATGCCTAGTAAATCATAAATTCTGGGAGTGCAGCCAGATAATCTATGTTTTAGCAAGTCCACCAGGTCACTCTGGGGCACTACAGTTTAAGAACCACTGCTTGAGATACTTTATGTAAGAGTAAGTTAAATACAGGTTAGGTGCTTATGGAATCACTGAGAAGGCTGCAGGAGCAAGCTCTGGACAGGGTCTCCAGAAATAAAGAAGATAGAACTGACCCACCAGGGAATTATTGCCTCTGGGTTCACTACTGAAACAACTTGTTTCAAGAACATGTGCTGAAATTGCAAGGGATATAAGGGTGCTGAAATTCAGAAACCACAGTTACTGAACATGCCTCTCAACACCAGAAGTTGGAGCACAGAGCCTAAGAGGCAACAGCAGAAGGATCTCCATGGCTTTATTTCTCACAGAATAATAGTCAAAGAGGACAGGGAGGTTTCCTCTGTCTCTCAAATCTCACACCAGGGCACGTGACTGAGAGGTCCCCTGTGCAACCAGAAACATGGCTACATGGGAATAACTTAGTGCCAACATTGGCATGCGATGGGCAACATAGTTCAAACACTACCTGGATGTGATCCATGCTGTTTTGAAGAATGTAGCTGGCATCATCACTTGGTTTTATCCTTGTCTTAAAGCATTATTTAAGACATATCGAGGAAACAAAGGTTTAGAAACAATTAGAATATTAAAAAGGAACCACAACTAATTTCTTACATGTTATTATCCTCCTTTATGAATTTTTACACTTGCATATTCATTGGCTAAATTGAACAAGTGCAATAATGCCCAACTTTAGCTTGGGAAAGGATACCTAAGGAATTTACATAAAGATGACAGACAGATGGTCAATTAATAGAGAGAAGTAACTTACATTTGTGTAATACAGTATTTTACTCTTTTATTGAGGTAGATATATAATATATGCATTTTCATATGAAGAAATTATATCTCAAAATTTTTAATTGCCACATGGTAATAAATGAATAATAAGTAAAAGACTTTATGTCTTTTTACTCCTAGGCCAGTATCTATTCCAACAAATTTTAATCCAACAAATTTTAATGCCCTCTCTGTATTCTCAGAGATTCTGAGAATTCTGACAACACACAGCGTGATAGAAGAAAATGGGTCCTGAACCAGAGACAGGAAGATAGGGGGAGTGCAGGGCAAAGGGAAACAAAGCAGAGGTGTAGGGAGGCATCTTAAATACACTCACAGATCAAATTCAAATGAAAATATTGCAAATCTAATACAATCCCTTGTATATTCATATATTTGTCAAAATAGGCTTAGCCAGGATGAGATAATCTCTACACCCCACTGTTTTGAAACAATAAAGGCTTGTTTATTTATTGTCCTCCATGGAGGGAGGAGGCGTGGGAAACTTCATCTGGCATATCTCATTCAGGAACTCAAGCTGATGAAGTCGTCATTAACTGCAGCACTGCAGATCATTAAGGCCGAGGAGAAAGAGTCCAGAGGGCCTCTTCCTGGTGTTTAAAGGACACACATCACTACTGCTCACACCCCATTGACCAGGATACCTCACATGGTCTCATCCAACTGCAGTGAAGCCAGGAAGTACCATCCTATTACATGCTTGCAAGGTGGAAAGAAAGCTATAAAAACTCAGGAAATGGCATGAATGTCTACCACAATGTCAAAGCCAAATTAATAAAGGAGGTTTTTATGAAGAACTTGGAATCGAAGGTCAGAGATGGCCAAATAGGGTAGATGAACCAATGTTGAGATAAACTTCGTATCTGAGTAACCATTTATTCACTACGCTCCTGTGGAAGTAGAAGCCAGTTTACAAAGGGAAAAAAAAGTGAGGCAGATGTTTAGAGCGAAACAGAGGAAAATGACACATTATAAATCAGAGTGTTGATCCGTTTCTTGATCTTGACGAGTGATTTGAGAGCCTCGTTTCCTTTGAATTCCACCAGATAACAGTATCTATCAGGAAAGTTGCTGTTTTTCCTAAATTAACTCAAAGTGGTTTCTGTTTACAATCAACAGAATATTAACACAACAAATACTAATTAATTCTTCCGTATTTCCCTATCACGCAAAATAGAGTATCTCACACGATATCCTCAGGTAGTTTCTCACATTAGTGGGCCTTACTTTATTTTCCTTGCATACAACATACTGAGATGGGAAATTATTTTGATTTGGAATTGCTATCACAAGAAAGGATGATAACTGTATTAAAGAATTTATATATTCTTCTTGAAATTAAAAAACTAAGGAGTTCTCACCAAGGCACAATGGGTTAAGAGTCTGACTGCAGCTGCTTGGGTTGCTGTGGAGATGCAAGTTCATTTACAGGCCCAGCAGCACAGTAGGTTAAAAGAGCCAGTGTTGCTTCCACTGCATATCAGATTCAATCCCGACTGAGAACTTCCAACTGCTGTGGGTGAGGCCATAAAAAGAAAAAAAAAAAAAATGGAATCCCATTAATCTAAGTAGACGCCAATGAAAATAAATTATAAATTTGAAATAGTTTTTTGCCAAAATAGAAACAAAAACTATGACCTTTTTTTTTTTGAGAACTGAGAAAGTGCTAAATGATCATTCCAACTCTCATCTAAAATTTATTTAGTTATTTATTTTTGTCTTTTGTCTTTTTAGGGCCACACCCATGGCATATGGAAGTTCCCAGACTAGGGGTCTATCCGAGCTGTAGCTGCCTGCCTATGCCACAGCCATAGCAATGCCAGATCCGAGCCACACTGACAACCTACACCACAGTTCACTGCAATGCCGGCTCCTTAACCCACTGAACGAGGCCGGGGATTGAGCCCACAACCTCATGGTTCCTAGTCGGATTCATTTCCACTGAGCCATGAAGAGAACGCCTCATCTAAAATTTGAAACATTAAAATTTGTATCAGCAGAGAACAAATTATTAGAATATATGATATTCAGATAGTGAAATTTAAGACATTGATTAGAAAATTGCTCAAGTCAAGGAAACAGAAAGAAAATATTCAAATTCAGAATGAAACATCAATTACTTCTACCAGAGAAAGTAGAATGCAAAAGAAAAAATTTCTGAAGTTCTTCACGGGGTACATCCAGGAATGTGGCATATCAGCTACATACGTCCTTGAGGGCAACTATGATTTTCCATATATTCTCAAGTTGCAAAGTAACAATTACGGGTCATAACCCTCTTTTGTTAACTTTATACTCAAGGAAATCATTTGGTTCATATTGTGAAAAAATTAAACAATCACGAGTAAAGCTGTCAGATAGTCCAAACTGTCGTTTCAGTTTAAATATTTCTGCAAAGATGAAGTAATTTGACCAGGACTGCCAAAAATATGCCAGCTACTGTAGTGCACACTTGAATAAACATGAAACAATATTTGGATATAGTGTTTCAAGATAAAATTTTGTTATATATTTGAAAATTTTCATTCAAAAATGTTTTCTTTTGGTAGGATAACCAACAAATGCTTTTATATTTCAAATAAATACTGGAACCTATTTCTTAGAGAATGTGACATAAGTCAGTGCATGATATGAATTACACAAAGGTTAACTTGATGATTTGAAGTAAAATATATATTGCCTACAAGACTGTGATTCAGTCACATAACCCCCCTCATTTTCAGCAACAAAACAAAGTTGTCTATCCACAGTATTTTACAATATTTTTCTTTTCTATTTGCATAGGTTATAACAACTGTGATTTTCTTATCATTCGTAATCTCTAGTCTCAAGTAGGTTCAGACCCAGTGGTGAGTGGCTCTCTGCAAAATTGTGGTATTGATTTAATTTAAAAATAGTTGAGAGGATGCCGAGTGCCAGACATTGTTTTAAATGCTTGGGATTTTAGCTAGGAGGATGACATGCAAGGCCTCTGCTTAGTAAATGTTTATAACTACTTAGAAAGATATTTTAAAACAAAAATATGTGATATAAGTGCTATGAGGAGGAGAAGTTAAATAGGGTAAAATAAGAGAGTATGTATAATGCACCAACATCCCTGATCAGAATTCAAGTTGGATATTCCAACAATCTCTTTTAACCTCACCTCATAACCTCAACATTACAGTACTGGTTTATTTATAAACACTCTTGGCATGTGTACATAGTAATAACAAACATAGCCATGCAAAGCCTATGCATACTATAGCCATGCAAAACCATAGCTTTAAAATACATTTATTAATCCTACCTTGGCTTTTCCTCAATGTGGAGAGAGAGTAGCTTTTTATATCTATTTTTAAATGGAGAAAATGAGCCTCAGGGACCTTAAATGGCTGGCACACGTCTATGTAATACAGCTGGGACTTGAATCAAAGTGAACTGAAGACAATTTTATTGAAATTCTTCAATATGTCAGGCACAGGATGGATACTGTAACAACAAATATGACATAGCCCCGACTTGAGTGTTTTTTCTAGGATAAGTAAGGTTCTTAATCCCTGGATAGAAGCAGTCATGCTTCCTCTAAAATAAACCTAGAAAAAAAATCAAACCCATGGGAAAAACATGACCCTGAAAATAAGTCAGAGCCTTGGTCCCAGCCATTCTTTCATCTGGTGGATGCATGTCTCACCTCTAGAAGACATTAGAGAATACATGCAAAGAATTCAGTTTTTCTACCTTAAAATTTGACCTTCCCTTTTAAAATTTACAAATATTACCTAAGATAAATGGGAGCACCAGAGAGCTAGCTGGAGAGAGCGCGTTAGCAGAGCCTTCCTTGTTCTCCCCCATGTGACGGACGTGATCGCACTGGAAGACCAAGGCACGGGTTCCCACAGCCCCAGTGGTCCTCAGCAGAGCTGTCCTCAGCATCCTGTGCAGGATGAGGGAAATGGCTCTTCTTACCAGCGTAAATGTGATTTGATACGAATCGCTTCTCAGGATCATTGATGTGCTAAGTGGCTTTTGGAGAAGTGGACTTAGGAAGCTAACTGAGAGGCAATCCTAGATTTCCCTAGAGTTCCAGCAGTAGATTTTCAGAGTGACAAAAAGAGTTGCTAAATCCTGGAGGTATATCTTTTGAATGAAAGTCAGAAGGGAAGTGTTCACCTTGGTGCTAAAAGGCCTAATATTGGCTAATATCCACAGCGCTCAGAACAGTTAGCAAATTTTTTTTAAATGCTTTCATTTTTGCCTCTGACAATATCGGTAAGGTTTGTAAATCAAGTCTTCCTTTCAGGGAGTTCCCATCATGGCGCAGTGGAAACAAATCTGGTTAGGAACCATGAGGTTGCAGGTTCGATCCCTGGCCTCACTCAGTAGGTTAAGGATCTGGCATTGCCATGGGCTGTGGTGTAGGTCGCAGACCTGGCTCAGATCTGGCATTGCTGTGGCTGTGGTGTAAGCCAGCAGCTGTAGTTCCAATTTGACCCCTAGCCTGGGAACCTCCATATGCCATGGGTGTAGCCCTAAAAAGCAAAAAAAAAAAAAGTCTTCCTTGCTTCAATTACTTAATGTCATTAATGAACATGAAAGTATCTTTTTTAAAGTATATTTGACTTCATTGTCAGGGAAATATCTCAGAGAAATCTCTCATATACATATCACTTGTCAAAACATTACCTATTTCTTAAAACAGCATAATGAGAATTAAAATATTACATGCAGAATAGTTTACTGTTTGTTAGTGTAATTCTCTCTCTGTACCTCCTCTCAGCATTATCTGCAGATACGGCCAATTACTGTGGAGAACACGCTTCTACACAGTTTTGTCTTCTTTTGTGTCACACTAGGGCCCTGGTTGTTGGAGAAGGTCACTAAGCAGATGTGACCACTGACCAGTCCAAAGCGGGCCCTAGGACTGGGCCACTGCCCCCCTGTTTTCGGAATGTGTATTCTGCACACCATCCCCACAGTGGGAGCAGTTTTAAAGAGCCAGGTCTTGAGAGAGCGATGTGTTGTTTAGACCATCGGAACCAAGTATCTGCCTGAATCCAGCTAAGGCCTCTGTAGAAACTTCTAAGATTCTGACCTGCGGCTGTGGTGAGCTGCTCCTCTTAGGACATTGCTTTCTTATCAGTTCAAATCCTTATTGACGGATGAACGGAGATATATACACATATCTACACCCACACACCCATACATTTATATACAGGCACAATGGAATACTAATCAGCCAGAAAAAAGGGGAACTCTGGCCACTTCCAACAATATGGGTGGACCTGGAGGGCCTACAAAGTGAAATAAGTCAGATGGGGAAAGTCAAAGGATCTCACTCACATGTCGAATATGAAACGCAAACAAACAAAATAAATGAACAAACCAAACCAAACAAAAACAAACACGTGGATCTAGACTACAGAGTAGTGGTTCCCAGACGGGAAGGAGGCTGGAGGCGAAACGGGATCAATTGTGTGGTGATGAGTAGAAGCTAAATTTCGGTGATGAATATACGGTGGTGTATACAGAAGTAGCAGTACGATGTTGTGGACACGGATAATGTTATACACCAATGTTACTTCACTAAAAAACCATTTTTAATAAAACAAAGAGCTGACTCTTTGCATGTGCGTTGGGCCAGAAGGTAATCGGATTTCACCTGGGAAATTGCCAAGGTTGCAAACCAAGACTAGTCCCTCCAGGTGCAAGTAAATGAGGAAAGGACCCCAGGCATCTCTTTAACAACTGTGTTCTCGAAAATTCCTTCCAAGGCTCCCGTGCAATCCTGACACAGGCCTGACCCTGTGGAGCCTATTGTGCTCAGGGACCATGGCCACACGTGTGTCGGAGGCGGGTCCACAGGGGTGTGGTTCTTCAGACAGCCCAGTCACAGACGTCCTGCGTGAGCACCTGCTCCCAACCCCGGGACCGATGGCCTCCCAAATGCAAACTCTCCACAGCAGAGCTTGGCACTGAAGGAGCACTTGATGAACACCTGCTTAATTAATTAACTAAGGGTAAGGGGAAATGGCAGAATCCAAAAAGGGAACATACTAGTGTCAAATTTTTAAAACAAGCAGAACAAAAAGAGTCAAGGTGAGGAGAATTTCCTACTTAATTAACATGCCTTTGATGAATCATACAAAAGTGCAATATGCTAAAACCGACAATCACGCCGGTGGAAACTGACTAAGCAGAGTCCGCAGTACACAAGCCCCACTCCCTTGTTCTCAGAAAAGTGAATTTCTAAACTTTCCAGCAGAATTGCTCTCTCATATTTCCTAGAAAATCTCCAGGGACAAATGACTACACATCCTCCTGAGCAGATTGACATAAAAATTTCATGAGAGTAAAGCTAATGGTGTTGATATAAAATTGGTCATTAATCACCCTGTCGTTTTAAAACTTAACTGTTCTTACTTTCCCAATAAATCCTTTATAAGGGCTATTCCTATTTAATGTTTCTTCATTTTTCTCTTAATAAAAGAGTTGTAAATATAAAACCTAAAATTCTATTTTCTTTGTAAAAACTTGGGAAAACTCTGGAAATCAGGACGAGAAAGATAAACCACTTGTATTCCTATTAGTCAGCATCCCAGTATTAAACTCTCTTTAGCATTTTTGGTATATTTCCTCCTGGACATTTTTAATTCACAAATACAAATAAAATTAGGATTATTTACTTAGTGTGTGTGTCTGTAGCCATATACCTATACACAAATAGATAACGTATATTTAGACAATTTGCATCATTTATTAAGTATACATTACATATAAACAATCTCAAGATTTTGAATATTAACCAAACTAAGATTCTTAACAGCGTTCTAACAATGTAGTGTATTAGAGTGGGTTGAGTGGTACGCACACCCCCTAGGAAAAGGTATATCCTCTCAGCTCTATGAATGTGAACTTATTTGGGAAAAGATTTCTTGAAGAGGCATGTAAGGATTTTGAGATGAAATCATCAACGATTACGATGAGCCCTAAATCCAATGAGGAGTGTCTTTATGAGAGAGCAGGAGAGGAGCCACAGAAAGGTAATATGAAACTGAGCCATAGGGATGGACCAAGGACTGCCAGCAGATACACATTAGGAGGCATGGACCAGAGCTTCCTTCAGAGTGTCCAGAAGAACGAATCCTGCCAACACCTTGATTTCAGACCCCTGGCCTCTAGGACTGTGAGAGAATGAGTTTCTGTTGGTTTAAAAGAAAAATTTGGCCAGGCCCACAGCCTGAGAAAATTCCCAGACCAGGGACTGAACCCTCACTGTAGCAGTAACCTAGGCCAGAGCAGTGGCAACACCAGATCTTTAGCCTGGTGAGCTACTAGGGAACTCCTAAATTTCTGTTGTTTTAAACTACCCAGTTGGCAATAATCTGTTTCAACAGCCCTAGCAAACTAATACACATATAGATAGACGGTGATTTATTTAACTATTCCCAAATACAGAGGAAATTTTCCCCTTTTTTACTTTGGCTATTTTAAATAACACTAGAATGAACATCCTTGACATTCACTTATTCATTCAACAGATATTTATTAAACACTTGCTATATGCCAGATAGTCTTCCAGATAATGGAGGACCAAGTCATCAGGGAATATGACAAAGATTTCGTTCCTTGTCGAGTTTCTCGTGAGTAAACATGATCATCACATGAGTTGTAGCGTATATTGGAAGATGTTATTTGCAATGGAATAAAGAAAAAGAGCAGACTGTGGAGAATTGGGGATGGAAAGATAGGATTTATGGTTTATGATTTAAATAGATTGGTTAGGGAAGCCCTTATTGACTAGTTAAGATGGATGAGAAGGCAGTAAAGGATGATCCACACAATTATCCCAGAAAGAGTTCCAGGCAGAGGGAAAAATGATTGTAGAAGGTCAGTTTCTGAATACGCCCTTAGTATAAATTTCCAGCAATGGAATTACCAAGCAATTACCCAGTAATGTGCATGGATTTTTTTTTAAACTTCTTGATAAATATCATTTGTCTGAAAATTACATCGGATTAGACACCACTGGGAATACATACAAGCAATGAATTCCCCCAGTTTTTTTTCTTTTTTTTTTTTTTTTTTTTTGTCTTTTTAGGGCCGCACCTGTGTCATATGGAGGTTCAGGCTGGGGTCCAGTCAGAACTGTAGCCACTGGCCTACACCAGAGTCACAGCAACACCAGATCCGAGCCGCGTCTGCGACTTATACCACAGCTCAAGGCAACACCGGATTTAACCCACTGAGCAAGGCCAGGGATCGAACCCACAACCTCATGGTCCTAGTTGGATTCATTTCTGCTGCGCCACGACAGGAACTCCAAGAAATATCGGTTTTAGAATAAATCTTAAAATTATTATAACATTGTACTTTTAAATATTTAATTTTATTTTTACTTTAATATCTTGTGTAAAACATGTTTATGTGGATATGTGTGTACAGGTATATGTGTAATATATATGTAATATGTGTACATATGTAATATATATACTGTGTATACATTATGTGCATGTGTTTTATACATATAATATAAAATATATATATTTACACAGGCACATAATATATACTGACAACAAACAGACGAAAATATGGAGCAAAAATGAAGTGGGTATATCAAAGTCAGAGTAACAGAGTTACCCTGATAGAGCGTTAAATGTAACACCCAGCTTCCTGGCTTAAAAAATATTTGATACAAACAAAATCAGGTCTCCCTCTGCTATTCACATAACAAGTGGCCCACGGGGCTTTTGTAACCTTTGTTTGATTGAATTACTGCTACTGAGAGGTTCAGTGAAGCATTTTCTACTTCATAGCCATCTCTATCATCCTGATATTTATAAATATCAAAGAGCAGCAGCCTGCAGACAGAAACTTCCATTGGAATAACAGAGCTTTTTCAAAATGTCCAAGATAAATTAGCCCATTTATAATTTCCTTCTTAGCAACCCTCCTTCATCTTATGTGTTTGTAGTGTTTTCTAATTTCTTACGCTTTAAAGAAATAAACACATCAAAAATGTTTAGAAGCCGTATTCATTCAACTTTCATGTGTACATTCTAGAATTAGAGAAGTGTGTTCAGGTAATTCAAAATAAATGACAAAACAATAAAAGTTTATTAACTATTCTATAGTCATTTTCTCTGAATGTTTGCTGAGTTTGATTTTCAAAAATAAGTTGGCATTACATTTACCATACTCTATACATTATTTCAGCTATATGTTATCTGCATTGTATACATAAATTTATGCTGAAAATGATCCTTGTTCGAAAGAAAATTTATTTTCTAAATGATGTGATTTATGGAGGGCCTATAAATATTTAGGCCAGTTTTGATTATGTAGGCATAAACTTCTACTAATAAAGATATTTGATTCAATATTTTCAATTCTTAAACTTATCCCCTAAATCAGTAAAAGAATACAAGTTTCAATGATTTTTAATTCCTCACTAGCAAAACAGTTCCTGTACTCCCTCTGCTGGCTCTAAGACGTAGTTTAAAAAGGTATTCGTATTTTTGGAAATCCGTTAAATTGGATTGTTATGGTCATTATATGACTACAGATGTGATAAATTCATTTGAGTAATAAAAAAAGTTAAAAAAGTATTCATATTTTTGTATGGAATCTAGCATAGAAAAAAACAGAAACAATTTAAATGTTAAATAATGATTTCAACTATAATAAATCAAATAAAAATAAACATATTTGTCCCCTTTCAGACTTAAATTACAGTTCAGTGTCATAAGAAGTGAATATTGAAAGAATACAGAGATCACAGCAATCAAAACAGGCGGGCCCAAGGAAAAACAAAAAATGCAGAGAGTAGAGAGTCTAAAAAAGTATATTAGGAATTTAATAAATGGTAGACATGACAATCAAGCAGTCATGAGGAATTTGATAACATGTATGCTGACATAATTAGTCACATTTCTGGAAGAAAACAAATCTCTCCCTCATACTCTATAAAAGGTAAATTCAAGATGAAATTTTGAAACTTTAAATATAAATTCTAAAGCCATATAAACACTAGAATAACATTTTTGAGAATTTCTTATCTCAGCATGTGGTGGTGGATGGTAACGAGACTTGTGGCTGTGGTCTCTCTGTAAGGTATGCATATGCTGACCTATGATGCTGTACACCTGAAACTTACATAATAAAGAGAAAAAGGAGATACACAGAGAGGGTTATAGATCATTACCAAGATACTTATCTTGAGTTTTGTGCTAACTAGCAAAATTTTAACATACAGTAACCTACAGCACAAGCTGCTGCAATCTTTTAAAAATATTTGGCAATATCTATAAATCAAATACACATACATACGCAAACACACACACACACACACAAACACACACACACACACCTTTTGATGAAATAATCCCATTTGGGGGAGTCTATCCAATAAAAATAAAAGTCCCAAGGTACCAACGTCTAAGACCATGGAGATAGTGACATTTAATGTAATATATTTGTAATGATAAAAACCAGGGACCATTCAAATTTCTATCAAAGATAAAGTATATTAATACATTTTGTACAGTCATTCTATTATGCAATTATTTAAAAGAATATATATACATGAAAGAAATATGTATTGATCATAGTGAATCATTAAGATGAATTTAAGAAAAGCAGTAACAACAAAAGTCTTTTTCTATGATTTTTTTTTATGTTTGTGTGAGCATAAAAGACATGTGGAAGAGAAAGAACTAGCCCCTTTACAGCAGCCACATAGTGCTAGGAATAAAGAGGGTGGCGGCAAATTTTAACCTTTCCTTTATACATCTCTAAATTTTGTATTATTTAAAAATGATTATCAGGGAGTTCCCATTGAGGCTCAGTGGAAACAAATCCAATTAGTATCCATGAGGTTGCGGGTTCAATCCTTGGCCTCACTCAGTGGGTTATGGATCTGGTGTTGCTGTGAGCTGTGGTGTAGGTCGCAGATGTGGCTTGGATCCCGCTTTGCTGTGGCAACTGCAGCTGGTCTCCAATTCACCTCTTAGCCTAGGACCTTCCATATGCTGCAGGTGCAGTCCAAAAAAAAAAAAAATATATATATATATATATCAAACACTCATAATTTGAAAAGTTAATAAAGAAGATAAAATTCGAGAAGAAAGAATTAATATGAAGTATTCATGTTTATCTTTCAGGACGAAAGTTATACTTTTTACATATTTAAATTATCGGCTCTGTCTTAATTCCTCTATGTTTTCCTCCCCCTTCCCCCGCCCCCAGAAAAAAAAGTAAAAGGAATTCTCATCACCCAGCACTGTGTGTCCATGATGTCTGGGAGGCAGAGGTGAGAAGGGCAGCGGGATTTTCAAGATGAAGTAGAGCAAGGATGAGGATGACGTGCCAAGCACGCCTATTTGAGAAAACGCCCTAAGGGCTGTTGAACCACCACCTCCCGGCTCCAAGCTGAGAACAACTCTGCTGATTAGGGAGAGAAAACCTCCTCAATTGCTTTCCACGAATTGCACTGGAAGCTCGCTGTGACCACAGGTGCCAGCAGTAATGACTTCCCAAATAGCTTCAAAATGATTCTAGAAAAGTAGTGCAGTACTTTTCTCCTCAACTTTGGCTGTGCATTAGAATCGACTGGGGAAGACACAAACAAGAGTCGTGTGCTCCAATGGGTGAATCGAAATCTTAGCATCCAGGGGTGCTTCTCCTCTGCTCGTGTGTGTTAAAAACTCTTTAGATGATTCTGAAGCGGAGGCGGATTGAGACCCATCAACAGGGTAAGTGCCTTAAACCTGGGGCTGAGGCAGTGGCTGGAATCTTCTGCGCGCCGCCGCCAGACGAGCCTGAACGAGATAAGACGGTAAAGGGGCCGCGCAGAAGAAAGGTTAAAACCTGGAACTATAGACACAATGGTGTGCTTGCGGGGAGTTTTGTTTGTTTGTTTTTAAGTGGATACCTTGGAATAGACTCACCACATTGTATGGTAAGTGTATGTTTAACTTTTTAAAAAGCTGCCAAATGTTTCCAAAATATCTGTACAACTTCGCATCCTCATCAGCAATGTTTGACGGGACTAGGAGACAGTGTTCACGTGCCTTTCATGCTCCTAGACGTTTTTGAGCAGAGATTTAACTGATCTTTTGTCTCCGCCTACCTCTTTTTAAGTATCTTTTTAGGGAGAAAAGCCCTGAAAAAGCCAAGAACACATTTGCTTAGGACCCAGTGCAATAGAGATAAGTATCTCCCCCTGGGGCCAAGGTCAGCAGGACAGATTCAGAAGACTGAGATTCCCTAAGCCTAGGGCTCTTCAGCTGTGATAAAAACCCACTGCTGCAGCTCCCATTGTGGTGCAGTGGAAATGAATCCAGCTATTATCCATGAGGATGCAGGTTCCATCCCCGGCCTCAGTGAGTGGATCTGGGATCTGGTGGTGAGTTGTGGTGTAGGTTGCAAATGCGCTTCAGATCCTGCATTGCTGTGGCTGTGGTGTAGGCTGGCAGTTGTAGCTCTGATTCGACCCCTAGTCCGGGAACTTCCAATTGCCCCGGTTGCAGCCGTAAACAGCAAAAACAAACAAACAACAAACCACTGCACCCACAGCATATACCTGGCATTAGACATTTAGGACATGGAGACCTCGTGCATGAAAATAATTCTCTGGCTGCTGCTACTGTTTTAAGTACTAAACCGTCCTTTATCTCAGAGTCAGGGACCTTGTATCTTCTCCCAGCAGCTACAAAATGTGGAAAGCTAATTTGTTAGCTTTCAAGAAGGGTAAAAATCTCAGGTGTTTCATGTTTTGGTTTATTTTTGTTTTTTTTTTTTTTTTTTTTTTTTTTAAGAGCTGCCCTCGCGGCATATGGAGGTTCCCAGGCTAGGGGTCAAATCGGAGGTGTAGCCGCCAGCCAAGGCCAGAGCCACAGCAATGCCAGATCCGAGCCGCATCTTCCACCTAAGTCACGGCTCAAGGCAACACCACATCCTTAACCCACTGAGCGAGACCAGGGATGAACCTGCATCCTCATCGATCCTAGTCAGATTCGTTTCCACTGAGCCCCCATGGGACTCTCCTTTCAAGTTTTTTGACAGTGTGTTCCATTTTCTCCACATCTTCATCAGCCCTTGGCATTTTCCCTTTTGGATTTTAGCCATTCTAATAGGTGTGATTTTAATTTGCGTAATGACTAATTAAACTGGGCGTCTTTTCAGGTACCTATTGCTGTCTCTGTCTTTTCTGATGATGTATCTATTCAAACCTCCTATAAAGAGATTTTTGTGCTTTGTTTTCTAGATTTGAAGTAAAAGAGCAAATAAAGAAGATTTTAACAGTTCAATCCTATATTCTTTATGAGATTTCTAGACAGAAGCTAATTTTCAAGCCTAAATTTTCTATGAGCCTTGTATTATTAGCACTTCTCCGTGAGTCTCTATAAATAATCACATCAAAATAAAATGACACCAACCATTTTTGTGGTTAGTCATAGTCTTTAAGAGAGTACTTAGGATCATAAAAAGATGATGTTTGAGAAAAACTATCTAAAATTTGGAGGTAAGATGATGAGAGAGCAATATATCCTTTCAATGTCATATTGGAATGTTTGACAGAGAAATCCAAAGAATAGCTTATTCTTTATTCAGGGTAATAAATAATTCTACTGTTTAAGTCATTATCTCCTATCAACTAAAGACCAGATTTTACAAGTTAACTTGTGTACGTCTGTCTGCTGTTTTCTTTCAGTAGAAAATACGATTCCCCCAATTATGGGTTTATTGCTATATAGAGTATTAACTAGTTTTATATCGAACCAGAAAGCTTATTCAGCATTGTTTTTCCAATGACAATACAACATCTGCTCCTGTGAACAAGCTTAGCCTTCCTGCCAGTCACCTCATTAATTAATTGAATATATTTTTAAAGGCGTTTGCTTGATATTTTATGACAATATTCTCAACCTTTAAAAAAATATGCTCTGATATGTTTGTGGCACAAAACTGGAAACCGTGCTGTAGCTAATGAGGGCAGTCAGAGAGGTCTATCTATGGAAATAATAACTGAAATTCACTGATTCATTCAGCAAAGTATTTATTCAAAAGATAGTACGCATTTGAAATACTTACTAAACGTTGACCATGCACGAGGCTCTCTTCTAGACATTAGAGATACAGTGGTAAGAGGTTCTCTGCCTTGAGGAAACATATTCCCCTGAAGAGACACATAGGAAATAAAATAGAAGATACTTATAAGTTAATGATAATTTTTTTAAAGCAAAGGAGGAGGATAGGGAATATATGTTTGGAGGAAAAAGATAGCAATTTTACATCTGATAATCATTGTAGGTGATTTTTAATAAAGACCTAAGGAAGATTGAGAGAGGAAGCTATTTGACTCTCTGGGAGAAGAATGATCTGAAGCACTGGTTCTCAAACTTTTTTTAAGACTCATAGTCCCTTCCCTTTAAACTCTTATAATTGATTAAGGAAAGAACTCTTTTACTATATAGAGACATGTACACATACATCACACAGTTTTATTGTTAAATTAAAACCACACAATTTCAAAATATTTGTGTATTTAAAATTAATAAATCAGAGAGACTTACACATTAACATCAGTAATGCAATTTGTGAAAATAACTTCTCTAAAATAAATACATAGTAAGAAAATGGCATTTCTTTATATTTTTTGCAAATATCTTTATTATTTTCAAACTTAATAGAAGACAGTTGGGATCTCATATACGCTTCTGCATCCAATTTTTTGCAATGTGAAGTATATAAAGGAATTCCTGCTTCACATAGATAGGAAGTTGAGGAAAGAGGAATTATTTTAGTCGCAATTTGAGATAATTAATTTTTAAGGTACTTGTGTTGAGCAACCAGTTAACAAAATTAACACACCTATCAGGCAGGAGTCCTCCTCAATAATATATTTCTCAGAGCTTTGATGAAGGAAGCATTCTCAAGCATCTCTCTTGAAATATGGTAGGAAGGGACTGAACAGTTTCATTCCAATGTTTCCACCTTTTTGAGCCTTTGAATGTCTTCCTTTAGGGAAGGTGGGGATATTGGTGTTTCATTGGCTGACTGACTTCACTTAGCATGATAATTTCTAGGTCCATCCATGTTGCTAAAAATACCATTATTTCATTCCTTTTAATGGCTGCGTAATATTCCGTTGTGTATATGTACCACATCTTCATCCACCCCTCTGTCCATGGACATTGATATCACTGACATGTGGAATCTGAAAAAAAGGACACAGTGAACTTCTCTGCAGAACAGATATTGACTCAGACTTTGAAAAACGTATGGTTTCCAAAGGAGACAGTTTGGGGGGTGGGGGATGCACTGGAGGTTTGGGATGGAAATGCTGTAAAATTGGGTTGTGATGATCATTGTACAACTATAAATGTAATAAATTCATTGAGTAATTTTTAAAAAAGAATATACCAGGGAACGTCAGGCATTTCCACATTATAAAATGTGGGTTATTGATGAGTCTAGCTTAAGTTAGCCAACTCATCAGGTTTTTAATGACTTTTCACATGCCTAAGCTAATATATTAAATTTCATATTCTGGGTGAATGCATCCATGACAATGAATTCAGCCCTATTAAGCCTTATCTTTTATCCTCCTTGGTCTTATCCCTTAAAACCCACTTCCCCGAACATTCTCTAATTTCTTGCTAATTGAGATTGGAGAGGTCCTAAAATCCTTCAGGTGTGTGGGCTGTCTCCCCTTAGAGCAGTCTTTGTCCTTTTCATCTGTGCTAGGTCCAGAAGCCAGCGTGGGTGTGTTGTGAGGGGAATTAGTCTGTGAGGCAAGTGCAGTCTTTAAAAAGCCTTTATAAAGAAAAGCGGTTTTTTTTTTCCTTCTCTACATTTTATATTTGAGTGAATTGACTATATTTGTGTGAACTGGGGAGAGCATCAAAGTTCCCAGCTTCACCCATGTTGCTCAAATGTCCCTTATAGTTTAAAACTCCACCCCTTCTGCCACCAGTAGTTCTCTCTCAGTATAAGAGACCTGGTGGGCTTGAGAATTTGAGTAAGAACTCTGAAATCTTCACAACTCTAGATTTGGTTCTCATCCATGTCTTCCCTCTGGCCACAGGAAATAAGAGACTCTTTCAAGACTTCTTTGTAAGCTTTCTAATGATCCATGCCAGATTTTTGGTTTTCAGTTGCTCACTTTCCACATATACACTCTGTAGGGTCATCAGAAGGAACCAGGGGACACCACAAATTTTATGGTCACTGTTTTTGCCATAGCAGCTGAATTCTACACTCACTTGCATTCCCAGTGCAACATACATCATCACATGCTAGCATCAGTGATCAATTCAGTGCTCTTAATGTCACTGCCTGGATTACCCACGTCCACTTCTCCACAGCACTCCTAAAATATGTGAGCAACCCACTTCCCAAATGTGAAGGTCTGCTTCCTGAGGCCACCTTAGGTACCAGTTATTGTACCAGTCAAGGCCCTGACGGGAAACAGATGACATAAACTGCAGCAGAGGTTCATAAATGAAACTATTACACAAGTACGGGCAGGGTGGAGGGAAACCACAGGATATGATATGATGTCATTTTCAAGTTCTTCCCCACCCTTAGGACTTCATTTTACTGTGTCACACAAAATACCAATTTGTAAGTCATCCAAATTGGCTACTTTCTATTAGATCCCATTTTGAATTAATTCAATGCCAAGTCCTCCTAAAATTACATCTAAAATATTTTTGCTTCCCCACAACATGGTTCCTACCTAGTGTGGCTTCATGGTTCATTTCTTACAGAACCAGAAGTTTAGTACAACATTAATTGCATGTACAGGAGCAGCAGGAGAGGACATGAAAGAAATTAGGAAGTAGGTCATGGAGAAATCCATTGTCATAATGAGAAGTACATTTGCTTTCATTCAAAGCAAAAGGAAAACATGGAAATAGCAGAGCCCTTTATATTTTTGTATTATTTGTATTATCACAGTGTTAACACTTAACCTGAGAACATGCGTTAATGTAGTATCAGCAAAAAAGATGTGAATTTTAGTATGTAGTACATCCAATTACAGCACTACAAAGAGACTTAGGGGAGAAGCAGCTATAAACATCCAGCTGCAGAGCTTAAGCAGTCTCATGCTGTGACTTTAGATAATGCAAATTTTATGTTCTCATCTCAGAAGATAAAATGCCTTATATTAAAGGCCAATCTAGGAGTTCCAGTCGTGCCTCAGTGGTTAACAAATAGGAACTATGAGGTTTAAGGTTCGATCCCTGGCCTTTCCCAGTGGATGCTGCCATGTGCTGTGGTGTAGATCGAAGACAAAACTTGAATCATGTGTTGCTGTGGCTCTGGCATAGACCTCTAGCCTGGGAATCCCCATATGCTGCGGGAGCGGCCCTAGAAAAGACAAAAAGACCAAAAAAAAAAAAAAAAAAGGACCAATCTAATCTATATTACAACCTGGGAACTATAAATTTTGGCACAATTCAGAGAATGCTTAGACTTGGTTCTTTATTTTGATCAGTATTACTGGGGGCATGTTCAACTGCATTACATGCGATGAAGAGGGCCCATGTATCTAAAGGTCTCCCTGTCTCAACTATTGTACCATTTATTAGCTCTAAATTATCAGGGTGAAACATGTCCACAGTTCTCCCTACCTATGCTCTATTGCCTATTTATTTCATATTGACTATGATATAATATGGAATGATATATAACCATATTAACTACAAAATATGAGGTAAACATAACCATTGGTCACCTCCCTGTGTTGTAGTAACATTTATGATATAAAGCGTGGATTGCTACATTGCTTGCAAATTAAATGTAAGCTGAAGTCATGGATCTTACTTAGTCCATAACAGATTCTTCAGGCCAGGTAGCCTTTAGTAATTCTTTAGCTTTGGCTCAAAGAGGACATATCTATTAGAAATAAAGAACAAATGTTAAGTGTTCCAAGAAAAGGATTCACTGAATCTCGGGATGATAGTTGGATTTTCTGTTATTCTGAAATTAATCATTGCGTTGATTATATGCACAGGAGGAAAAACAAATCAGGCTTAAGAAATACAGTAGGTCCTTATTGATTATACATTTTATGTAACGTTAATTCCAGCTCCTAATTTATCCCTCCTCCCTTTCCCCTTTGGTAACCATAAGTTTGTTTTTATTGTCTGTGAATCTGTTTCTATTTTGTAAATAATTTTATTTGTATTTTTTTTTTAGTTTCCACATGTGATATCATTATATTTGCCTTTCTCTGACTCACTTCACTTAATGTGATAATCTCTAGGTCCATCCATGTTGCTATAAATGGCATTATTTCATTATTTTTATGGATGAGTAATAGTCCATTGAATCATGTATACAGTAAAACTTGTTTGTCCATTCCTCTGTCAATGGACATTTAGGTTGCTTCTGTGTCTTGGCTATTGTAAATAATGCTGCCATGAATATTGGTGTGCATGTATATTTTCAAATTATAGTTTTCTTTAGATATATGCACGGGAGTGGAATTGCTGGATCATGTGGTAACTCTATTTTCAGTTTTTTTAATGAAACTCCATGCTGTTCTCCATAGTAGCTGCATCAGTTTATATTTCAATCAATGGTGTAGGAGAGTTTCCTTTTCTCTACATCCTTTCCAATATTTATTGTGTGTAGACATTTTGATGATGGCCATTCTGACCCAAGAAAGGTAATACCTCAATGTAGTTTTGATTTGCATTTCTCTAATTTGTAATACTGAGTATCTCTTCATATGCCTTTGGCCATCTGTATGTCTTTTCCAGAGCAATGTCTCTTTAGGTCTTTACCCACTTTTTAAAATTGTTTTTTTAATATTGAGCTCTATGAACTCTTTGTATATTTTAGAAATTAATCCCTTGTTGGTCACATTGTTTGCAAATATTTTCTCTGATTTTGTAAGTTGTCTTTTCTTTTTGTTGATGGTTTCCTTTGCTGTGCAAAAGTTTTTAAGTCCAACTGGGTCACATTTTTAAAGTTTTTCTTTTTTTTTCCATTACCCTAAGGAATGCATCCAAAAATATTGCTGCAATTTTTGTCAAAGAGTGTTCTGCCTATGTTTTCCTCTAGAAGTTTTATGGTATGCAGTCTTATATTTAGATCTTTAATCTGTTTTGAGTTTATTTTTGTGTATGGTATCAGAGAATGTTCTAATTTCATTTTTTTATATGTAGCTGTTCAGTTGTCCCAGAACAATTTATTTAAGAGATTTTCTTTTCCTAATTGTATATTCTTGCCTCCTTTGTTCTATATTAATTGACTATAGGTGTGTGGGTTTATTTGTGGGCTTTCTATCTTGTTCCATTGGTCTGTATTTCTGTTTTTATAGTAGTGCCACCCTCTTTTTATTTTATTGAAGTATAGTTGATTTAAAAAGTTCTTCAGTTGCTGTTGTACAGCAAAATGACCCAATCACACACAGTTCCCTGTGCTGTACAGGAGGGCCCCACTGCACAACCATTCCAAATGTAACAGTTTGCATCCAAAAACCCCAAACTCCATGTCCATCCCACTCCCTCTCCCCCCCCCTCCCCCCAGAACCACAAGTCTGCTCTCCTTGGCTGTGATTTATTTCTGTTTTATAGATAGGATCATCAGTATTATATTTTAGATGCCACAAATAAATGATATGGTATGATATTTGTCTTTCTCTTTCTGGCTTACTTCACTTAGTATGAGAATCTCTGGTTCCATGCATGTTGCTGCAAATGGCGTTAATTTGTCTTTTTTATGGCTGAATAGTAGGAATACATCCATATGTACCACATCTTACCATCATCTGTCAATAGACATTTAGGTTGTTTCCAGGTCTTAGCTATAGTGAATAGCGCTATGGTGAACATAAGGGTGCATGTATCTTTTTGAATGAATGTTTTGTCCAGATATACGCCCAGGAGTGGGATTGCTGAATCATATGGTAGTTCTATATTTAGTTGTTTGAGGTACCACCACATTGTTTTCCATAGTTGTTGTACCAATTTACATTCCCACCAACAGTGAAGGAGGGTACCCTTTTGTCTACACCCTCTCCAGCATTTGTTGACCTGTTAATGATGGCCATTCTGAGCAGTGTGAGGTAGTATCTCATTGTAGTTCTGATTTGCATTTCTCTTATAATCAGCGATGTTGAGCATTTTTCATGTGCCCGTTGGCCATCCATATGTCTTCTTTGGAGAAATGTCTACTTAGGATTACTCTTGCTCTTGTAGTATATTCTGAAGTTAGGGAGCCTAATTTTTCCAGCTCCATTGTTCTTTCTGAAGATTGTTTTGGCTATTTGGGGCCTTTCATCTTTCCATAAAATTTTAAAAAAATTTTCTATTTCTGTGAAAAACGCCATTGGTAATTTGATAGGGATTGCACTGAATCTGCAGATTGCCTTGGATATTATGGTCGTTTTAGCCATATTGAGTCTTCCAGTCCAGAACGTGGTATATCTTTCCATCTGTTTGTCGTCTTCAAATTTTTTTTATCAGTGTGTTAATGATTTTTGGAATACATGTCTTTTGCAGCCTCAGATAGTTTTATTCCTAGGTATTTTACTCTTTTTGATATGGTAAATGGGATTGTTTCCTTAATTTCTCTTTTTGATATTTTGTTGGTAGTGTATACAAATGTAACAGATTTCTGTATGTTAATTTTGTATGTGTCAATTTACCAAATTCATTGATGAGCTCTAGTAGTTTTCTGGTGGCATCTTTAGTATTTTCTATGTATAGTATGTCATCTGAGCACAGATTTGGAGCTTCATATTTTTCAGAGCCTATTTTTTCATGATTTTTGGAGTCATTTGCATGAATTGATTTTTTTTCTATCTCCCATTTGTGCCAACTACCATTTCAAATTAATTAAAATAAAATACCCTTTCTTTAAAAATGATGATAATTGTTATAGCTTTATGATAACATAATTACGAACTTTTATCTTTCAGTAAACCTGTGTGTAAGAAGGTGTTGGAAAAAATAAACATAGTTTCTTTCTCAGATCTGGAAGATATTCAGTACTATTTTCCTACATTTTATTTCTACTGAAATAGAATATGTCATCTAAAAGAGATTTTTTAAAAGCATGAAAGAGAATATTTTGCACCATCCACCTGATATATATTTATGTTGATAGTTAAATGCTAAAGTTTCCAAAATACTTAGTTTAACATGAAATATGATAGAAAAAAATATTTGTAGAGATGTTTTGTATAAGACAGAAATCTGCAGAGGAAATCTTATTCAAAAGTTTAAAGATTTATATACACAAATTTCACTATATGTTTATTTTTAGGGTAATCATAATCTAAAAGTCAGTCATTTGCAACTAGCAGATTGTGGCTCAACATCATATTAAATATTATTCAACTCTAAATCATTAATATATTGATTTATCAAATAGTAATGTAAAACTATGTTGGTGGTATGGTAAGTGGAAAGTAGAAGTCTGTGCTTGGAAGATGTATACCCATGCCTTAGTAGTTCATGACTTTACACAATTTTCCTTTATAAAAAAGCTGCATTTTCATCTGATTCTAATATTTAGGAGAAAAAATTTATTTACATACAGATTTTTAAAATATACTGCTACTTGGGTTATTCTTTAGCAGAATTACTCCTGAACAAAAATTTGTTGGCTACCAGATAGCTCAAGGAAAACTTTTATGTATAAATTTCATATTGAAAAATAAGAAAAGATAAATATAGTTATTCTTTAACTCTAATTTTGGGGGAAATACATTATATGTGAGTTTGATCACTTTTGAATATCTTTTCTTCATCTTTGCAATTGTAAAATGTGTCATTGAATTAAAAGAAACTTTCATCGAATAAGTAATGGATATCATCACTATTTGGAAACAACATGCTTGAATCAACTGAAATGCAATTTTGAATTTTTTTTCGCATAGAGGAAAATTTGATGAATTTAATATGGGTGAATGCAGTTCTTTGCATGACATGGATAAAGCTTGGCCTGCACATCAATTAATTCATTAAATTTAATTAGGGGATTATATTACAAAAAATGATAATTTCCTCAGTAGAAAATGGCAACAATAATAGTATTTATCAGAGGATTGTTAAGGGGATTAAATGAGATTATGTATGTAAAGATCTTGGAATAGTGTTGGGCAACTGGCCATATTTTATTTCGAACAAGTTGATTTCATCAATGTGTAACATCTCAAAGAAAAAAAGAAATAAAAAAAATTTAAATAATAATTAGGAGTTCCCTGGTGGCATAGTGGTTATGAATCTGGCATTGCCACTGCTGGTGTGGGTTCAACCCCTGGCCAGGGAACCTCCACATGCCATGGGCATGGCATACATATATATTATATATATATATAATAATTAGGTAACTTACTGTATGTTAGTTACCAGTCTAATTGCTCTGCATGAAATAACTTATTCATCCATTTAAATTACCCTGTGATTTGCATATTATTTCAAGTCTATGATATTTTACCTACAATTTTAAAAAGCTAACATCTCAGAAAAGCTTTTCTTTTTCCCCCACACAGGCAGAAATCTGACCTGAATTTACATGAGGCTATTTATATTCTTGAATTATCTCTTAGTTTGAATATTCATTTTGCTGTGGCAATTTTCATATTTTAATGTACTGCTCGAGACCCTGCTGTGACTTTTACATAAATGTACAGTGTTTGTATTGAGTTACCATCTAAAATCCAAAACATTCTGAATTTGATACACACTGGACCCAAAGATGTTAGAAAATAAGTTATGAACGTATATTATCATGCTCATTTTACGGATGGGTCAACTCGGAGCCATGGGCAGTAAGTTATTTTGCAATGTTGCAGAGGTGTAAGTAGCATAAATGTGATTAAATTCCACATAAACATTTCATATTGTTTTAAATGCTTTTTTCATCATTCAGTCCTTTTCTACTAAATCCAAAGTCAGAGATATGGAATGTTAGAAAGAAAAAAATCATTTTGCAGAGAGGAGATTATACTGGTCAACCCAGAAGACTCAGTGGAGGCTGGGGCATTACTTTATTTGAATGTGTGTGTGTCGTGGTGACTCCAGAGGGAAGTAAAAAGCTGTGTCAGCATGTACTGTCCAAAAAAATAAAAACACCAAACCCCAGCATGGATTACTATGTAATAATCAGTCTGAAATGTGGAATTACAGCGTAAGCAAAGTTTTCAAAAGGGCTTAAATATCTGTCTTGATTGAAATTTCACAGATGGAATTTCTAGAGTTACCCATATAGCAGCTTGGAGTGGTGTTAAGAAATTGAGTTTCTGTTTCTAGCTTAGAAACCAAATGGTGGTGTGACCTTGAATAAATAATTAAGCAGTATTTTACTTTATACATTCCCGTTCCTAATTCTAAATTCTATTTAGAATTCTGTTTCTATGAAATCTAAATGAAATAAATGTACATGAGCACAGTTAATTGAGCCATTTTTAGTAAGGCCTAAAAGTACTATTTATTCCTGTTTCAATGTGTGATCCTGAAGCAGTTGGTCCGCTTTTCACAGCATCAGAAACCAAACTCAAAATTGTCATCTGCGGTGTGTCACAAGATCGAACGTTTAAGCTGGTTCTCCATTTTTTAATAGCTCTTTTAAAAGTGGCACACAACTCTAAATATAGATTTGGTCATCAGAACTCTAAATATAGATTTGATCCTTAGTCAAACTGTAAATATATAAGTTGATAATTGAAACATATTTGTTCCTATCACACTTGACATAAAGTATGAATGTTTCCCAGCTTTAGTCATTATTGAGACAGGACAATGCTGTAAATGCTTCAATTATTTCAATCAAGAACGAAAAGTTATCCTCTTCTTTCCCACCAGATTAGTGGTTCCTGATTTCGAGAATGATGCATAATCCAATGTTGCTAAAACCTTTATGTACACAAAAAAGTTGGTTGTTATATGCCTCCTGCGGGTGGCTAACTTCTCAGGCCGCTAGTGTAAAAACATTCCTATTAAAGAATGTGGGAGCGCCTTTAGGGTTGATGATAGAGTGTACACCTTGAGAAGCGTATAGAAATGTCCAGAATTATAAATTGTGTTCACTCATATTGCAGAATATATCTCAAAAAATAATTTAGAGGGCTAAAGGGCTGGGCATGGGTTGCTTCAAATTGTAAGCCTCTCTGATTCAAAACTTAGATTCATTTTTTTATTAATTTGTTAATAAAGTAATAAAAAATAAATCTGCTTGGAAAAGCAGTTTGAGGGTACGATGTCATAGATGAATTTAGCAGTAATTTATCACTTGTTAATAAAGGAAAGTTATTGTGAAGTTTATAATTGAAGATGATACATTGATATTACACCAAATTATATGCAGGTTAGGTAAAAAGAAATCCAAACTACTCTTCTCAATAAACAAGCATAAAATGCAGGTCACAAAAATATGCTACTTTTTAAAATAAATTCAGATTTTAATCTCCATTTATTTATTTTTGTCTTTTAAGGCGCACCCGCGGCATGTGGAGGCTCCCAGGCTAGGGGTCCAATCGGAAATGTAGCTGCTGATCTCTGTCACAGCCACAGCAGCGCCAGATCTGAGCCGCATCTCCAACCTCTACCACAGCTCATGGCGGCGCCGGATCCTTAACCCACTGAGCGAGGGCAGGGGTCGAACCTGCAACCTCATGGTTCCTAGTCAGATTCATTTCCACTGCACCACAGTGGGAATGCCTTAATCTACATTTAAAAGCACAAAAAGCCATCTTCAAAACCTACTGCCATTGTAACTAACTCACATAGAATTTCTAAAAGACTTTCTCCTAAGGATGGCAAGAGAGAGTGGATGGTATAAAGACTCACCTGACTTTTTCCTCTTCTGTGAATAGTTTGTGGCCTCTTAGATGTAAATCAAACAAGGTCAACAGGTTTTAACCCGAGCCAGCTTCTTCCACTAGTTTCTCTAATTCTGTTGTATTAATATTACATATACTATATATACTAATAAAATAGTAGATGATAATAGAATCATTTTAGTGTGGATATACATAATAATAAAAAGACCAAATGTAGTTGGCTCTTATAAAAGAAGTTTAGGGGAGTTCCCATCGTGGCGCAGTGGTTAACGAATCCGACTAGGAACTCTGAGGTTGCGGGTTCGGTCCCTGCCCTTGCTCAGTGGGTTAAGGATCCGGCGTTGCCGTGAGCTGTGGTGTAGGTCACAGACGTGGCTCGGATCCCACTTTGCTGTGGCTCTGGTGTAGGCCGGTGGCTACAGCTCCGATTCAACCCCTAGCCTGGGAACCTCCATATGCCGCGGGAGCGGCCCAAAGAAATAGCAAAAAAGACGAAAAAAAAAAGAAAGAAGTTTAGGGAGAGAAGAGATGGAGTTTGGTCTGCTCTAACTCTGGATCGTGAACCATCTTTGTTCCACGCTGGGAGAACAAGTCCCTCACTCATGTCCATTGGATGGCTATACCTGGATTTGTGGGTTGAGTAAGCTCTGGGCTGGTTAGACGGGTTGTATGGTGCCCATTTTAGGATTATACAATCAAAGCACCTCTGCTTTATATGGAGTTTCCCCAATTTGTGATTATGGAATTTGGCTGCCTCTGCTTGGCATGGAGTGTGCCCAAGAGGTCAAAGTTCATCAGTCCCTTCTTGAGGTTATCCTCTATCCTATAGGAGAAAGTTTGACCATAAGGAATTCCATCTACTCTAGCACAGAATCACTCTTTGGGGGTCACTGCATAGGAGAGTTTCAGAAATAGAACTAGTTCATTAGGATAACAGCTTTCTGAAACCTATACAACTGCGCTGTATTACAGTAAACACAACCACAAGCAGAAATTCTCCTTGAATGAACTAACACGTCCAGCCAATGATGAACTGATTATTGCTTTGCCTTCACTAATCAATTTCATAAAATCTGTAAGGTTGGCACAAGGTAGGCTAAATTTCTAAGCCTAATCAGTTAACAGGTAACATGCAGTAATCCATATTTTCTCCAATCCAATATAGGGAAGAAGGAGTTGCTCAAAATCCAACCTTAGGAACCTGCCCAGAAGACCCTTGGTGGTGTATCCTCCCATCGTGTTCATATTATTTTTTTAATTTCTTGAACATCGCTGAAAGTGAAACACGTTTGTGTTGATCGTTATCTATTATTGTTTTGGCCTCTGAAATCGATTCGTAGCAAAAGACGGCCCCCCTCATAACCTGTGTAGTGTTTGATCTTGTAAACTGGGCCTTTACAGAGAAGCACAGGAAAGGTTTCCCAAGCCCTCATGGTCATGGTCACTGGGGACAAGAACAATCACCGATGCCTCGCGTAGTAACGGGAATTACAAGATACTGGTAGAATGGAGATATCCTCTGTATAAAAAAGAGATGTTCCCATACACGCAACCGTTTTGGCCCTAAATGCTATTACAAATGCACGGGCTAACTGTAACCATAGGTTTGGAATATACCAAGATCTGAATACGGTTAAACTCAATTATGCTCGTGATGATCTCACAATATTTACGTTAGCTGATCGAGAATACCAGAACAATAATTTTTAAAATGGAATGATTGTTTTAGAGAAATTCACTCAGCTGTGTCTTATTTTGTCAATCTCAGGCATGGGCTGAATATCCACTGTCATCTCCTTGGTTCAAAGTTCTTGGGCAAAGTGACTGCTTCTTGGAATTGCTTCTAGAGACTTTTTGACTCAGCATCAGTTTGAGGTATTATATGAGTGGAAACCCACTGATTTAGGTTGGTAGTTTGTTTGCACTGTGACACATGAACCCATAGTAGGAATAGAAGTGGATTGTGTTAGGTAATGCAAAAAGCATTTTCATGTCAATGTGTGTAATGAGTTAAATTGTGTCCCCTAAAAAAGATGTTGGTGCCCTAAACACCAGGACATTAGAATGTGACTTTATTTGGAGGTGAGGGCTTCAGAAAGGTAGTCACATGAAAAATAAAGTAATTAGGGTGAGTCCGAATGCAATATAACGGCTGTTTTTGTCATAAGAGGAATTTGGAAACAAAGGCAAGCATACGGACAGGACATCCTGGGAAGACTGGAGTTATGTTGCCACGTGCCAAAGGAATACTAGAGTTAGAAGAGAGACCTGGAGCAGATCTCGCCTTTGCCTTCCCAGGGAATATGGGCCTTCCAGCACCTTGGCTTCAGACATGTAGCCGCCGTCCCCATGATGGTCAGCTCTGTCCTTCAGAAGGTTGATCTGATTGCTGCAAGTCACCTGTAGCTGGCTGAAATTGAGACAGTTACCCATCCAAAGATTGGTGGGGAGGAACATCAGCTTGGTGGGAAGAGAAGCATCTTATACAGCTAGGATGGTAATGCAGCATGGAGCCCTGCAAGGGCACTGCCGTTGGCTTTTGGTCTGCCTCTAAGATGTGCTTTTATTTTAATAACCAGCTTTTCTTTGTGAGTTTCCCTTCCACTGAATCATTGATGTCGTTCCCACAATTAGTCAAAATACCTGAAGTCACAGATCCTTTAGGTTTCATGACATTTCAAAATAATGGATGATCTTAAAAGCATATCTTTTGTCTTTTGCCATGATAAAGGCTTCAGTCAGAGCTATTAATTCTTCTACCTGGGAAGATCGAATATTATGTAATGGGGCCTCTTAACGGCTGCACTTTCAGTAGACACAACAAAAGAGGGTGCCTTTATAATTTCTAAACTAAAATCCATCTATAGGACATATTAAGATTAACTAAAAGGAGTTTTGGAAGATCAGTCCTGGGCATGCTTTCCTTAGTACTTGCTGAAGACACATGTTTCCCTTCATCCTGAAAAGACATCAAGTTGCAAGAATAAGGTTGGAGTTATGTAAATAGTGATATGTAGAAGACATAATAAAAGGGTTTCATAAATGGAAAAGTTTCTGATAGAGAAGTCTTGACTATTGGCTGAAAGTAATGAGAATTGTTCAGCAGGGGCAAACCGTAGAATCAGGAAGGTGCAAAGAACATACTGGCAGAAAATTCAACTAGTTTGGCAGCTGCTGCTGCCTCATGCAGGCATAGAGAGTATGCCTCAGTTTCTAAACTGAGGAATAGGCTAAGAGAGGCAACCTGCAGGCTCCAGTGAGTTAAGACGTCTAAGGTATGATCTTTGTTGACAAAAAAGAGAAGGGATTGACACGGTGAGGGGTACCCAGAGCGGGAGATTGTTGAGGAGAAGCAGTTAAAGAGGTGAAAGCCACTTTCACTTCTCCTTCCAACGGAAGAGGCTCAGGAATTGTTCCCTTTAAAATAAGCTCATGAGACAACAGAGCTATTTTTTTCAGTTGGGTATTCATTGCTTACAATAACCAGTCAATCCTAAACATATTTTCATCGTTTTTTAGTTTAGAACCTTGGTGAAATGGAATCATCTCTGTTCTGAGAGGGGCAGTAAACATCCATGGTTGGCAGATTGTGACCCAAATCATTGGCACAGTTTCTTAACAAGAGTATATTGTTTCTCTACGGGGTTTGTAAAGCTCTTCATCTAAACTTGGAAAGAGCTCTAGGCAATCTTCCTGTAAACTGCGTAGATCAAGAGAGCATAGTAATCTATCTGTTATGCAAGGATGGACTCTCCAAGAAAAACTAAATCCTTTTGTTTAGGTTGACCTGTTTAGGTTGAAGGAATATGAAAATTCTCTAGATCCCTAAAGAATAATCTTCTAGATATACGGTTAATTTTTCTACCACACTACCAAGTATTAACTATCTATTTGTCTACTAAGGAAAGATGCATTTACATTAAGCACTGTGAAACACTTACTTTTTAGGGGAGGGAGAACAGGATATGTTTGTGTTGGGAACTACTGGGAATCTAGAGATCATAGTTCTGTTTCTCACCTTGGGATTTTTCCTAACAAACAAGGGTGGCCTTTTCTGATTGGCTTCTTACCTGGCTGTGCAGGTGTACTGCAAGGATTGAGATGGGGTCATCCTTAGACTCAATAGTGAGTTTTATTCCTGAGATTTCTTCAAGTTTAAGTGGATCTTGGGATGATTTCAGTATGTGTGTGTGTTGGGGGGGCGGTGTTTATAAAGGTTCGTTTCAATCTTAGAAGTTCCATTTCTCACATTCAGTTTATGTCATTAGGGTCTTTAGCCTAAAGAGAAGAAGGAATCTGATGTAACAGGACACCCGGAGCAGACACCACCTCTGAAGGAATGGCTGTTATTTGAGTTGCTCTGATGAGGTGCTGCCTGGCAAACATTTACCTTCACGCTGCTCTTACAGAGCAAGGCTCAAGAAAGCTTGCTGGAGCAGAGGCACACGATGGAAATGAGTAAAACTTGCAAGACTAGTGAGAGCATAGATTTCGATGTCTTTTGGAAACAGTTTCCTCAGTTATTTTATTAGCACTCCAAGGAACAGGTTGAGACAATGTGATGAGATTTATAATAGAGAATGCAGCATTTGCATTCTCTGAAAGGCCTGTGTTCAAATAGGTGTAATGCAGATGGTGAAATGGTTGGACCCCTAATTTGACTTCATGAGCTCCTTCCTCAGTTTTAGCAGGTGCCCCATCTCTTTAGAAATGTCACATTTCTTCAAACATTAAATCTATCCCTACCATGTGATTGAACTCTGAAAACAGGCACCCACACAAAGACTTATCCACAAATGCTCATGGTAGCTTTATCTGTGGGAGCTCCAACCTGGAAGCAAACCAAGTGTCAATCAGTAGATAAACAAACAAAGGCCGATAGGTCCATACAGTAGAACATTTAGCAATAAAAAAGAACTATTGCTAAATGCAACAACTTGATGAATCTCAAATTTGTCTGATCGAAAGAAGCCAGATGGAAGAGCTACACAGTATATGATTCCAGTTTTATACAATTTTTGATAATGCAAACTATCTTGAAAGAAAAAAAAAGAAAATGGAAACTATCTATGGTAACAGAAAGCAGGTCAGTTATTGCCAGGGACCAGTTTGGGGAGCCTCTGGAAGGACTGATGACAAAAGGCCACGAGGAAACTTTGGAGATAACGGTGATGGATTTGTGATTGTAGCAATGATTTCATGAGTGTATACATGTGTCCAAACTCACCAATGTATACATTTTAAATATGTTTAATCGATCATACCTCAGAGTATCTATTTGTGAAACCAGGGTCGCTTCTCTGATGTAAGGTGCCCTCTCAGCTCCGTGGGTCACTCAGCTAAGGTGTTCTCAATGGCGGTTATCCAAATACTTAAAGAGAGCCCAATGCTAAACTGCCAGAAAAATGGTGGTGTCCCACATTTTAGTATAAATATTTCCCCTTTAGACTCCTAGGGGGAAAATAAAGTCTGTATAGTAAATTAGCTTTCAGTTTAATGTCCAAGGCAAAAAATTCAAAACCCAGAATTTAATTCTCTTCCCCTTATAACGTAAAAATCCAACACAATTTAAGTCCCTCCCAATTTCTTACTTTGCTCACTCACAGCCAGAAATGTTAATGCCTAGATGGATTCAGATGGCAGCTGCAGCCTGTGTGTTTTTCTTGGAAAAGGATGTAGCTCATTCAGCTCTTCAAAAGTTAAATTAATTCAGTATTGAGTCTACGTTGTGTCTCAGTTTTTAAAAGGTGCAGAAGTTAATAGAACATCCAAGGTTATCGTAACATTTACCTCACACCCACCACATTTACCAAACATTTATCCTGGACAAAATTATGTTCCCAGAACCCAGCAGTTGTTATTGTCAAAGACAGTATATAGCAGAAACTCTAGAAACTCACAGGTCTGTAGAAAGGAGGATACCTGGGGATGGCTTTAGCCTCATCAGAACGCCAACCAGTTGATGCCCATTGTCAGGGGTCCATGCCCTGCACACTTAAACTTACTTGGAAGAAACGGTTCAGCAAGAAGCTGGGTTTATCATTATGCATCTAGCATGGCATACTCTATCTTCTCTTTGAGAGTGGCATTTGAGATACTCATGCTGTCTTGTAAAGTACAGATTTGCTGTGGGGCGGTCCCCACCAGGTCTCATTGTGGTCCTAATCTTTCCCAGCTGTATAATCCAAATCGCCTTCTATTCAAAATTTGCTCTTTTGCACTGCATTTTATGACTAGCATGAACAATTTAAACCATGGACTTCTCCAGAGCTCTGTATTGCATGGGAGACCTCTTCCTTAAAGTTTAAAAAAGCAAATACTGATAGAGCCAATAATGTTTAGCGCTTGCCTATAAATATTTTTCCTATCATCAAACTCTTGCCTCACACGAAGTCGCCTTCTGGTCTCTCTGCAGCCTCTGATGAGGCTTCCGATGCTCATGCATGAATTTAAATGTAGTTCACGGTCAAACTACCACAACCTGCACCCTGAGGCTACCTGCACATAGCAGCGCCTTTATTAAGGCAGCACAGCCAGAGCAGCTCGATAAACATCATCTTTGCCAGCCTCAGCTGAGGCTGTCCAGGAGGCCACGTTCGGGTGAGCCCCACGGTCACGTTCTGCGCCTTTGCTGAAACCTTGTATCTCTATCCGTTCAGCTCCCCTCCCTGCTTCTTTCTTAAGGCCTGTACCCATCTCCTTAAGACCCTGAATCACACCAGGCCTCTGTAAAAATAACCAATTTTAAACAGACAAAGCTGCTTTAAACTTCAGCTCAAAAATGCTGTGTGCCTCAAGGCCTAAAGACTTTTGCCAAAACCACAGCAATAAAAAGCCTACTGAACATTTATACAAGTCGAATTAATGGTACAGTAGAAGCCTCTACAAACGGCCAAAATCAAAACTCCCTGTGTACCCTTCACGTCTGAAGTCTGAAGCCACAGGATCGGGCCCCCCAAAGCTCCTCCACTGGGGTACCATGCTCCCTCAAACATCATTCCTACTTTATTCAGGTACTGGTCCATGCAGCACAGATTGGAGCCTGAGATACTACTTTCCCCCAAGCACAGGCCTCTCTCCTGTGCCGCCTCCATCCCCCTTCTAGTCTTTATCAGGACAGCCTCTTCTTTACAATTTTCAGGATCAGAATAATAATCAGGTACATGCATTGTGCAGGCAGGCCAGGGCCTGTCGTTGACTTAAGTCCCTGCCTCTCTGGGCAGAGCAAGTAAGAACAGTAAGGAGACCGTGCATGTTAGGCTGAGGGTCCCCCCTCCACACGGAAGGAAAGGTCAGTAATAGAGGTGATACTGTGCATACACCTTATAACTGTTTTTAAGGCTTCATTAGATAAACTTTTAAATACATCCCACGTTTTCTTCCCTTTGCAGTTTACTTCTAATTCGCCTCTCAACCTTGAAGGTTTTTTCCTCGTGTCACCTCATCCATGAAACTTCCCCGATGTCTTCAATTAGATTGAAACTCTCAGAAGACTGAGGGTCCTGGCCCAGTGTTTTGCAAAATGTGGTCTGAGGACCAACCACAACAGAATCATGAGTTGCTTGTTAAAACTCCGTTACTGAGCCCACCAGTATTACACAAATCTTAGGCTGGGGCCTTGACGGTGTATCGTAGAAGCTCTGTGGGTACTTCTCTGGTATAGTAATGTCTGAAAGTTTTATTTTGGTTTTTGGTTTTGTCTTTTTAGGGCCACACCTGTGGCATATGGAGGTTCCCAGGCTAGGGGTCAAATTAGAGCTGCAGCTGCCGGCCTACCCCACAGCCACAGCAATGCTGGATCCGAGCCATGTCTGTGACCTACATCACAGCTCATGACACCACCAGATCCTTAACCCACTGAGCAAGGCCAGGGATGGAACCCATGTCCTCATGGATACTAGTCAGGTTTGTTAACCATTGAGCCATGACTGGAACTCCAAGGAAGTTTTTTTGTTTCTTTTTATGGCTGCACCTGTGGCACATGGAAGTTCCTGGGCCAGGCGCTGAATTGGAGCTGCAGCTACAGCCTCTGCCACAGCCATGGAAACACAGGATCCGAGCTGCATCTGTGATCTCTGCCACAGCTTGCAGCAATGCCGCATCCTTAATCAACTGAGCAAAGCCAGGAATTGAACCTGCACCCTCACAGAGACAATGTTGGGTCCTTAACCTGCTGAGCTACAACAGGAACTCCTGAAACTTTTGTACCTGATGTCTACTGCTTACTTTTTGTTCTATGATGTTATTTGGCATTTACTGCCATATATGTTCTCTGGAGGAAGTAATTTTTTTTTTTTTTTAAAGAACAGCTCAACATGGACCTTGGATATAGAGCAGCTGCTCAACAGAAAGTTGTTAAAATTAACTTATTTTTATTTATCTCTAAAAAAGACCAGATCTCTTCCTGTGTTTTGTTTTACCAGAATAAAGTAGCAGTAAAACACATGTGAAATCATTATAAGGTATTAAAATATCTATTGTTTGACAATATACTATCTTCATCAATGTAGCCAAATTTAGGACAAGTTGCTCATTTTAAATCAATATAATGTACTGCAATTTACTAAGCATTGTTTTTCTATGCAGTAAAGAATCTCTCTTCTTATAGTCATGTTTCCTCAGCATCTCCTGTTGCACTTTTATTTTTCCTTAAATGATTTTTATTTTTTTCCATTATATCTGGTTTACAGTGTTCTGTCAGTTTGCTATTGTACAGCAAGATGACCCGGTCACACATACATATATACGTTCTTTTTTTCATATTATCATGCTCCATCATAAGTGACTAGATAGAGTTCCCAATGCTACACAGCAGGATCTCATTGCTTATCCATTCCAGAGGCAATAGTTTGCATCTATTAACCCTAAGCTCCCCAACCATCCCACTCCCTCCTCCTCCCCCTCCCCCTTGGCAACCACAAGTCTATTCTCCCAGTCCCTGATTTTCTTTTCTAATATATGAAGTATATTAGATTCCAGGTATAAGCGATATCATATGGTATTTGTCTTTCTCTTTCTGACTTACTTCACTCAGTATGAGTCTCTAGTTCCATCCATGTTGCTGCAAATGGCATTGTTTCATTCTTTTTTTAATGGCTGAATAGTATTCCATTGTGTCTATGTACCACATCTTCCTAATCCAAAATCATCTGTTGATGGACATTTAGGTAGTTTCCATGTCTTGGCTGTTGTGAATAGTGCTGCACTGCACACATGAGTGCAAGTGTCTTTTTCAAGGAAAGTTTTGTCCAGATATATGCCCAGGAGTGCGATTGCTGGGTCATATGGTAGTTCTATGTATAGTTTTATGAGGTATCGACATACTGTACTCCGTAGTGGTTGTACCAGTTTACATTCCCACCAACAGTGTAGGAGGGTTCCCTTTTCTCCACACCCTCATCAGCGTTTGCTATTTGTGGACTTGCTAAGATGGCCATTCTGACGGGTGTGAGGTGGTTATCTTATGGTAGTTTTGATTTGCATTTCTCTAATAATCAGGGATGTTGAGCATTTTTTCATGTACTTTTGGCCATCTGTATATCTTCCTTGGAGAAATGTCTATTCAGGTCTTTTGTACATTTTTCAATTGGGTTGTTGTCTTTTTTGCTGTTAAGTTGTATAAGTTGTTTGTATATTATAGAGATTAAGCCCTTGTCCACTGCATCATTTGAAACTATTTTCTGGCATCCCGTGGGTCATCTTTTTTTTTCTTTTTTTTCTTTTTTTATGGTTTCCTTTGCTGTGCAAAAGCTTGTCAGTTTAAGTCCCATTGGTTTATTTTCATTTTTATTTCTGTTGCCTCGGGAGACTGGCCTGAGAAAACATTTGAAAGGTTGATGTTGGAGAATATTTTGCCTGTGTTCTCTTATAGGAGTTTGATGGTGTCTTATGTTTAAGTCGTTAAGCCATTTTGAGTTTATTTTTGCACACGGTGTGAGGGTGTGTTCGTTTCATTATTTTACATGCGGCTGTCCAGTTTTCCGAGCAATACTTGCTGAATAGACTCTTTTTCTCATTTTATGTTCTTGACTCCTTTGTTGAAGATAAATTGACTGTAGGTGTCTGGGTTTATTTCTGGGTTCTCTGTTCTTTTCCATTGGTTTGTATGTCACACTGTTTTGATTACTGTGGCTTTGTAATATTGCCTGAAGTCTGGGAGTTATGTCTCCTGCTTGGTTTTTGCACTGAGTGTAGATTGCTTTGGGTAGTATGGCCATTTTTACAATATTAGTTTTTCCGACCCAGGAGTGTGGAATATTTTTCCATTTCTTTGAATCCTCTTTAATTTCCTTGATTAATGTTTCATAGTTTTCAGCATATAAGTCTGTCACCTCCTTGGTCAGGTTTATTTCCAGACATTTGATTTTCTTGGGTGCAATTTTAAAAGGTATTGTATTTTTGTGTTTTTGTTTTTTTGTTTTTGTTTTTTTTGGTCTTTTTAAAAAAGGGCTGCCTGCACCTGCGGCACATGGAGGTTCCCAGGCTAGGGGTCTAAACAGAACTGCTGCTGCCAGCCTAGGCCAGAACCACAGCAACGCCAGATCTGAGCCGCATCTGTGACCTACACGACAGCTCACGGCAACAGCGGATCCTTAACCCACTGAGCAAGGCCAGGGATCGAACCTGCAACCTCTTGGTTCCTACTCGGATTCGTTTCCACTGTGCCATGATGGGAATTCCTGTATTCCTTTTCTAATATTTCATTGTTAGTATACAGAAATGCGACTGATTTCTGAATGTTAATCTTATATCCTGCTACTTTGCTGAATTTGTTGATCCTGTTGCACTTTTAAATGTAGAGTAAACAGCAGAGTGGGAGGGCTTCCTGAAACAATACATTATTGGGCAGCACCTATTACCATTTATAAAACTTTTTTTATGCAATGTTTCACAAATATTATTATACAGTCCTCGTTTACAATGATAATCAAGCCTTTCTTATTATTTTGCAGTGATTGCAAGGAGGCAGGAGAAGCAGAATTCCAGTACTTCCCCTTGGCTCACAAAGGTACCAACAGATCAGTAATAGGTCCAGTGAGTGTCCTTACAAGATAGTGTCCCACCAGATCTGGAAATCTTAATTCCTGATACGACACTGCTGAGCTGCCATCATCATTCAAAAAGTATTACACTAGCAAACTATGTACTTCTACTTAAGGGAATGTTTATAAATATGACTCTAAATTCCTACATCAAACTCTGCATTATAAAGACCATACTATAATACAGTGGGGGCAGAAGGCAGTTTCTGCACCCATGTAGCCTGCTCTCAGGTTTCTGGAAAGACCATCCCCTTGTAGTATGTACTTAAATAACATAGTCCAAGGGGAAGTATCTGCCTCCTTCACCATTAAAGTGAATTTCAAAACCATTTAGTTGATTACTCTATCTTTTTGTAGTTGACTGCTGTGTGTTACAGTACTTGAAATATAAACATATCTCTGATTTGTTGAAAGCTCAGTTTCCTCATTGTCAGAATTCATTTCATTTGAATTTCATATAATATAAAAGTATTATACACTTGAACCTGTTGCTCAAATGAAAGGTTCTTTCGCTTCTTCAGGGCAATCTTCCCTCAGTGGCAAATAAATAAGAAACAAATCAGGCGATCCCATTGTGACTCAGAAGTAATGAACTTGACTAGTACTCATGAGGATGTGGGTTCGAGTCCTTGCCCTGTTCAGTGGGTTAAGGATCTGGCATTGCCGCGAGACGTGGTGCAGGTCGCAGACGTGGCTTGGATCAGGCGCTGCTGTGGCAGTGGTGTAGGCCAGCAGCTGTAGCTCCAGTTTGACCCCTAGCCTGGGAACTTCATATGCTATGGGTGCAAGGAAGGGAAGAAGGGAGGAGGAAAGGAAGGGAGGGAGGGAGGAAAGGATCAACAAATCATATCAAATAGCACATATACAGAAAATTTAATTTTACAAAATCAAAAAATATTTAGACTTTTTATATTTAGTACAGCTTAGCAATCCAGTTTCTGTTGACAAATTTAGTTGTTAGGAGGAACAGGACATATACAAAAGAACTCAATAGCCAGCAGATATTTTAACCCTTGACTAATCAGACAACAAGTCCGACTTAATGTTTTTCCTGTATTTTTTTAAGAAGATACTCCATTTGTAAATTCAAGTTTGGTTGGCCCTTCTTAGTCTTTTTGCTCAATATTTTGAACACTTCCATTTTCTTCTTTTTATAGAGCCTTTGAGCTTCTTCTCTCTCTTGTTTTCTCCTCTCAAATTCCTGAAATTATCAGCATATGTAATTTTCATTAGTAACAAACAGTAGATATTATTCAATAATTCTGCTGAAATAGCTATCACCATGTAAACACTTCGTTTGTCTTACATTCTGCAAAATGTGAAGTATTATTCCTAAGTGCAGTAGTGCCTCTTTGCCTTTACATTATGACACATTCTATAACACAGAATATTGTCAACTTATGAAACAATTTTAATTATTTGCATACAAATAAAATTAAGAGCACGGGAGAAGGCACATATATTTAATCATTTCACCATTTAATTAGATCCACTGAAAAGTCAGAAGTGTCTTTAGAGGTTAACTAGTCCACGTAACACTAACATCATTTCCAGAGTATCTGGTACTCTTTTAAATTTGCCATCTGACAGATTTAACTCAAGAAGCATTTACTGACTATATACAGTGTATATGTAACATATTGTATGAGGTGCTGTGATTTGGATCATTTAAAAATTATTATGCTCATTTCATTTGCTAAGACAAAGACTCGAATTCATCTGAGTTTAAGAAAAAATAATTCAAAGTTATATAATAAACCTGAAAAACACTATCTGAAATGCAATATTCTTAAATATAAAGGTTAAACGTTCTTAAATAATGCAGTAAGTACACTGCTATTCAACATTCCCTATAACACGTACAGCTGCTAGTGACAAAGCCTGACATCTGTGTGGTGACATAATTAACAAAATGCTTTCACAAACAGCATACTCTATTTTTAAAGAACTTTTTCTCTGTTTTTGGTCTTTTTAGGGTTGCATGCTCTGCATATGGAAGTTTCCAGGCTAGGGTTCAAATTGGAGCCGCAGCTGCCAGCCTACACCACAGCCACGGCAAACGCCAGGCCCAAGACGCCTCTGCGACCTACACTACAACTCACAGCAACTCCGGATCCTCGACCCACCGAGCGGGGCCAAGGATCAACCCATGTCCTCATGGGTACTGGTCAGGTTCGTTACTGCTGAGCCACCGCAGGATCTCCCTTAAGAACATCATGCCAGGGATTTCGCTTCGTCTTACAGAGGAAGGGCTGATACCCAGTTTTCGTAATTACAAAGCCATCGCATGTTTTTTTTAAAAATTAAAAAAAATTTTTTTAAATATTAGATATTTTACAGTATAATGGTCCTTACTTCACATGGTAAGGTGGCAGCTATTAGGAGCTTGGATATAAAAAAAAAGTATACTGTAAAAAGCTATGAAACAAAGGTCAAGTTTTTCCATGGACAAATGTTGTTGCTTCATCCTAGTCTGCCATCAGTTTAAGAATAATCATTCAAATTTTATTATTTTATTTTGGCAGCACCTCTGGCATGTGGAAATTTCTGGGCCAGGGATCAAATCTGCACCACAGCAGTGACAACACTGAATATTTAACCAATAAGCCACTAAAGAACTCCTTCCTAATCATACAAATTTTAAATGTTAAACTTCCAGATTTCTTAATTACACAAATCATAAAGCTAAGACCCAAAAGAAATTATATGTCAGCACGATCTTTGGGGTAATTTGATGGACATGCTATCCTTTTCAAAGTGACAGATTAATATATCTTCAATATAAGAAATAAGAATTAACCACAGATAAAATAATTTTGTTAAAGCTGCAAAAAATTTTGTTCTAATTTGAAAAACGCTTTCTAATTTTGGATTTCTGAATGATAGCAAAGAGCAGTAATTTTTTGCCAAGTTCATCAAATAGGTTTTTTAATAGGCAAGACCAATGCTTGAGAGTAAATATTCTAAAACCTCCCTCTGACTTTTACTTGCTTTGATGTAAATTTATGAAAATCCTCTATGTTTTTCTTAAATAAGTAGTTCTCAAATTTTATTATACAGAATCTCTTGAGACACTTGTTAAAAAGTGCAACTATTTGACCATAGTCTTCAGAAACATTGTCCTATATGCTCATATTATTAACCTACATATAGTACCCTGAAAATCTTATTCTTAAACTATTACTGTCACCTTTCAAGGGTAATATAAACAGGTATATTCAGCATTCAGGCTGAAATTCTCCAATTCTTCTCAGATCATTTATTTACTCAACAAATATTTAGAGAGAGCATACTATGTGCCCCATATTAAAAAAAGCACATAGGCACACTTAGGATAAAGAAAAATGACTCTAGGTATTTAAAAAATCGATCTTACTTGTTTCTTGGCAGCACGCTTAGCTTGTATCCGCTCATATTCTTCCTGTGCTTTTTGATTTGATGTTTTCTTTTTATTTTTCTTTGAAATAGTAATGGAGCTTTGTAAGATAAAGGAAGACAAATAACAGTATTAAAAAATAATACAACCAAAATTATGACACAATTATGTCAAATATAGTACTTATACAAAGTCAAATCCCATTAATGCAATTGAAGAGGGGGAAGAAAAGATGAAAGAAACAAGACATTAATTTCATTAGCAAAATAGCCAAATAACATTAAAAATTCAGTTACAGCTTTCAAGATATAGAAAGTGATAAATGGAGAGTCTTGGAGAAATATTTCAACCTAGCAAAATACAGAAAGCTCTGAGAGATCTTAAAATGTTTAAAAACAGGAGACCAGCATATGAATGGCAGAAATGACAGACCAAAAAAGGCATTAAATTGAAGGACATTATGAAGGATATTGTAGGTGTACATGAACTTTAACCTCAGAAGTTCTTTGACCAATTTGTCTCTATTCCATTTCATTGTGTTTTATTTTTAAAATAGTATTTTTATAGCCATACTCATGGCATACAGACATTCCCAAGGTCAGGGACTGAATCCACACTGTAGCTGGTGGCAACACCAGATCCTTTAAGCCACTGTGCAAGGCTGGGGATCAAACCCATGCCTCCACAGCGACCTGAGCTGCTGCAGTCAGATTCTTAACCCACTGCACCACAGCAGGAACCCCTGTTTCATTTGTTTTTAAATTGCAACTGCGTCTATGTTCTCGGGGCAGGAGGAGGGGGAACAGATTAATAACAGTAACAGTAGTATCAGTTAACACTCATATGGCACTTCCTACGTATCACGCAGCTTTAAGTACTATATATAAATGAACTCATTTAGTCTTCCCCGTGTCCTGAGATACAGGTCAGGAATACCACGGTCTGTGCAAACCATCCGTCCTGGGGTTGTCCAACATGGCAGCTCTAAATTACATACTTAGTATTTCCGTTTTAGAGAAGAGGCTGTTGGGCACCAGCATATTAACTCCAGGTCCAGAGTCCATTAGGTTAGGTGCTACACTATCATACCTCTCAAGAACTAGATTTTTTAAAAACATAAAATAGTAACAGGAGTTAACAATGGTTAAAAGAAGTTAAATGTACATGAAAAATCTAAAACCCAGGACTCTTAATTCCCATTCCATCACTTCTTCTATTAGGTTAAACTGGCCTAATTCAGTCATTTAAGCTAACAAGAAAGCCTCCATGAAAATATTTTCACATAATCCCCTAGTATTTCTAAAATGCCGAAGAAAAATTCCAATTACTGCAGAAACTGTCCCATGACCTCTTTCGTCAAACGCTCCTTCCATCTACAGTGAAGAATTTCAAAAGATGGTTAACACATACTTTACTCTCAGGTTACTCTGTTCTTCTGGCTGAGGCTGCTCAACGCTACACTGTTCTTCAGACAAGGCCTGGTCAGTGCTACACGGCTCTTCTGGCAAAGGCCGATCAACCTGTTCTTCTGATGGAGGCTGGTCAGCTCGTTCTAACAAAGACGGGTGAACTTTTTTAAGTTGCTTCCTGAGTCTTTCCTCTTCAGCTAAATAGAGGTGTTTCAGATGATCAGGGTATTTATCTGTGAACTGGGAGTCTTGTGAGGTCTGAGTTGCCTTTTTCCTCCAAAGCAATTTCTTGTAATTCTGCTGAATCTTTAGTTTTCTTCGAAATGCAAAGCCTTGTCCTGTTGAAGAACATGTCATGAATTACTTTCCCAGAAAATATGGTACATGAAAAACATAGTTGTTAGTTTACAATGAAAACTTTTCACATCATCATGTTCAGATGCTAGATTTTCATTATGTTTTGCTTTAAAATGTTATTTTAAGAAAACAAGTTTAAGCTAATGGAATGAATAGTATGTTGGTCCTTCGCAAAAAGATGAGGCTAACAGTAGTTGTGCTGAACTCAAGTAAGCATCTGAAGGAAAAACTAGAGTGTTGCACAATTCCAACTTACTGTACTCACAAATCAGATTCCTTATTTCATCTGAAACAATGTAGGTCTTCAGTAAATACCTAGGGGGAAAAAGTCTTACATCTATTATTTTATCTTAGAAAAACTATCATACGACTGATTTTCATTGTGTAATTCAACACAAATGAGGGAAGACGGCTTTTTACTTTCTCAACAGCTAGCAGTTATCAGAAAACTGGACTTATTTAAGGCCTATAAGTTCTCAATGGGATTTAAGGCCACTTAATGACGGCGAGACAAAATGAGAAGTACAAACTAAAGTGAGTAAGACAAGACTGAAGAGCAAGGGTGTGGCGCAGGACATTTCTGACTGTCGTACATAATCCTCCGCTCTAATACCCTAGACGCGCTCTGCTTTTGGTGTCACGGGGAAAATGTAGAGGAAGAGCTCTTATCAAAAATGACATTAAGCTGAGGGAGATATTTAAAAACTTGGAATGAGCGATACTGCCTAGCTTCCTATTCAGAGTTCCGAGACACCCATGCCTTGAGCGGATTTAAGATCAGATTCCTGTGCACGGAGCAGGGCCGGGTGTGATTCCTAAATACTTCCCAGCTTCGGGGGACCGTGTATCCTAAGATTTCGCAGGCCTGAGGATTTGTAAAAAGCTGCTTTCTTACACACATACCCTCGCGAACGCTCCCCGCGAAGGCCTGAGGATGATTAGGTCGCCATCTCCTCTGTTTCACATTCTTGTTTGTGAATCCGACCCGTGAAACGCCTTCCCCACGTGTCCCAAAACTCCCCGTCCGCCACCTCGGGGCTGGCCTCACTGGCGCCATTGTACCTCGACTGCGGCGCCAGAAAACCACAGCGGACGCAGTCAAAACACGTCACCAGGCAAAAGCAATCGATCGCCCACGCAGAGTCCAGATCGGAGTTCTGCTTGTCTGGCCTGTGCTACTTTCCCCCGAGCCCTCGCTTGGCGGCCACGTTTGCGCCACCTATAGCCCGGGAGGCTGTGCGTCATGGCGGCTTCTTGCCCACTCCCGGTAACCCCCGACCTGCCCACGCTGCGTGCCAAGTTGCACGGGCTGCTGCGGTTCCTGAGGGAAGCGCTGCCCATTTCCAATGCACATACGGTGGACTTCTACACGGAGTCGGTGTGGGAGCAGCTGGTCGACCTGCCTCCGGAGACCGTGCTGGCGGTGCTGAGGAGGTCGGCGGCGGAGGCGGAGGCCCAGCCCTCGGCGGCGCGCCCCCTGGCGGAAGCCCAGGGAGGATCAGGTGAGCGGTGGCGGGGCGGGCAGGGAGGCAGAGAGAAGGTCCTCCCCCGCCGCCCGGGGAAGCGTGCCCCCTAGCGGAAGCCGAGCGGAAGCGGGTGCGCGGCGGGGCGGGGCGGCGCGGGACGTCTCCGCTTCGCGGCGGCGGCGTCGGGGGAGCAGAGGCGCCTCCAGCATCTCTCTCTCGTTCTTGGAGGCTCGTGCGTTTCCCCAGTTCAAAAAGAAAGAGGAGGGCAAGGACCTGTCTTCATTAAGTAACTCAGCAATAGCTTCTTGACCCGAGGGAAGCAAGGGGAGCAGAGAATTGATAAGCATTGCATCATGCTTATCAATTCCGTGTGAAAACGGAGCGGAAGGTCAACATGCAGTGATGGGGGTCACTTCGAACAGTGATCGCGGCCGAGAAGAAATAAAACCGGTCCGTTGTGAGAGCAGGTGTGTGACGTCGCTAGTCGTGAACCGAGGACGAAGCCTCCACCTGCCCTGAGCAGCAGCAGGGGCCGTCAGGCCCCGGAGAGAGCTGGTGGCTGAGCCGCCGAAGCCCGCGCGGCCGGAGCCAGGGGTCCCCCGGGAGGCGCGGTCCGGGATGCAGGCCGGGCCCGGGTCGCGCAGGCCTCTCCGGGCTTGGGAAGAACGCTGAGTTTGAAGGGTGGTGAGAAACGTTTTGAGCAGCCCAGCCAATGTAGTGACTTAGCTCAGTGGGTCAAGGATCCGGTGTTCCCCCGAGCTGTGGGTGGGTCGCAGACCTGGCTCGGATCGGGCGTTGCTGAGGCTGTGATGTAGGCCGGCAGCTGTGGCTCCGATTTCACACCTGGCCTGGGAACCTCCCTGTGCCGCACGTGCAGCCCTAAAAAGCAAAAGCAAAATATATATACATGTATGTATATATGTAGTGGCTTAATTTAACTTACACTTGAGAAGATCACTCTGGTAGTAGTTTGAAGAACAGACTAGTGCGGCATATCTGAGAGGCTGGTTCTTTCAGTAAATACAGGAAAGAGCTGAGAGGATCGTGGGCCAGAATGGTGGTGCAGACCTAGACCTTATTATCTCATTTGAAAACTGTTTATAAAATATCTACTACTATTTACCATGAATGTTTGTAGGTTTTGGAATTTCTCGTTCTTAAGAAACTTACATTTTATTTTACTTTCTATTTTGAAAGTAGCATGATGAGAGGACCTCAACACACCCCCGGGATTTCACCTATTTTGCTTGCAGGCGGCCCCAACTTTTCCCTTGCTGGTGAACTTTATTCACTGAGCATTCTGTGAATGCAGAGCACTTCTGGAGGGGCGTCTTATAATAGGTCTTGGTAAATACTGGTTTCTTGAATGTCACTTTATTGTTAAAAAGTTAGGCACTTTTTCAGTTTACTCTCATAAAACCTAGTATCTATGATGATGTAGTAACTGAAACTCCAAAAGAGCAGAGGTCATGCCTGTAGTGACCTATTCTCAGCACCTCATGAAATACCTAGTAGGCATGATTAAATGGTCTATGAATATCTGTTGAATGAATTATTGAATGACTCATCTTGGCTTCCAAAAAAAGAAAAGGTAATTAAAGATGAAGCCCAAGATTTTCCTATGGGTTTAGCCTAATCTTCCATACAGTGGAAGAATTAGATTGTTTCATTATCCTGATGGTAATAATAATTATACGGCTAATTGGTATCTATTATTTTCCCTGCAGTGTGTTGTTTCCATTTTTTCTCTTTTAATCTTTACATTCGCCTTGCAAAATGGGTTTCCATTTCCCCATTTGTGAAATCACCAGTGGAGGAGGTAATTCTCCAGGGGCACAGCTTGTAATGAAGATGCAAACCTGGGTCATCTGACTCCACAGAGTCTAAGGTCTTTACCACTGTGACAAAGATTCTTCTGAGTTATTTAAGAATGAATTACAAAGAATGAACTACAGTTATTACCCAAACTAATATTTTCACGATCTGAATACATTCCTCATTTTCGGTTTGCTTTTGTTCCCCTTTCAAGAATATAAGAATTGTTCTTTTCCCTGCTCTATCTTTAGTGCCGGGAACAGTGTTTGGTCAGAGTAGGTAGTTGATAGGTTTATGACGAAAAAATGAATGAATGCCGCTTATATGTTCTCATGGCTAGAAATGAAATACATCTTTTGGGGAAACGCTTATAACATACTTTGTGTCTATTCAACAGTAATGGAATCTAGGGCAAATTATTCACCTTAAAATGTCTTAACCTGATAATTTTTCTTTTCTTTTTTCTTTTTTTTTTTTTTTTATCTTTTTTGCCATTTATTGGGCCTCACTCACGGCATGTGGAGGTTCCCAGGCTAGAGGTCTAATCGGAGTTGTAGCCACCGGCCTACACCAGAGACACAGCAATGCAGGATCCGAGCCGCATCTGCAACCTACACCACAGTTCACGACAACGCCAGATCCTTAACCCACTGAGCAAGGCCAGGGATCGAACCCACAACCTCATGGTTCCTAGTTGGATTCGTTAACCACTGTGCCACGACAGGAACTCCCCTGCTAATTTTTCTTATGCAAAATATTCAATTGTAGAAATGGTCAGCTCCCTCTAATATCAAACGGAATAAATTTTTATAATTTATACTTGTAAGGAATATTAACTTTTGTTTAAGTAAAGATGGGCATTTTTCCATCACTGTCTGAGGTCTGTTGTTTGTGTCAGAGAAGAGCATTTTTTGCTCTTCGACCAGGTTTATCTTATGAAAGAATTGCTAGCTGCTCTGTACAGTAATTTTTAGCAGTTATTTTTTAGCCCGTTTAGTTCGATAAGGTACAAATTCCAATTCTACCAGCTCTGTAACCTTGGGGAAATTCATTCATTCATTCATTTCCTCAGCAAATATTCACTTACTGTCTGCTGTGTGCCAGCACTTTCCTCGGAGCTAGGGAAATAGTAAATAAAGTAAATAAAAACCCCTACCTTCATCTTGCTTGCATTCTGGATGGAAGGGATAGGTAGTTTTTAAAAAGCGGCGTGGGGAAGAACCGAGTAGCAGAGGGAGGTGTGGATAAGGACAAATAGGGAGACATACTTGCAGTTGTGCATGGGTTGCTCCAACAAAAAACTTGATGGAGATAATTTTGGACCAAAAAACAATTAAATAACAAGAGACTTGGGTCATAAAGCTCTCCGGAGGGAGCGCACTCCAGATAGTGGGAACAGGGAGCACAGAGGCCCTGGGGTGGGAGCAGGCATCGTGCGCTCAAGGAGCAGTGGGGAGAGGGAGCTCCGTTTGGTCTCCCAAGAAGTATGCTTTTCTGCGGGCTGTGTCTGAGGAGTCACAGTAAACTGTCCCCAGAGTAAACTGTCCCCAGAGCTACCCTGAGTTAACGCACAGTGTGTTAAAGTCCCCCAGCAGATGGTTGGCATAGTCATGGGGTGTTTTATGAGACCACGTTATTTCTGAAAATCCTCAGTGTGGCCATTTCAGTAAATTTCTCTTGCCAGGTGATTTCAGGGCTGGTCAGAGTCCTGAAAGATTCTTTTCCTCTGTTCATCTAAAAAGAACTAAAGAGAAAAATCATAATTCTATGAAATAAAAAGGAAAGATGTTGAAAATAACTATTTTAAGGGCATAAATTTTGGGTGTTGTGGAATGAATTGTGTCCCCCCCCCCCAATTTATCATTTGAAGCCTAACCCTCAATGACTGTATTTGAAGAGTTTTTAAGAAGGTGATTGAGGTTAAATGGGGCCGTAAGGGTGAACGCCTTATCCAGCAGGAAGGGGAAGAGACACCAGAAGGGGGCCACTGACAAAAACCGTGAGCACAGAGTGGGAAGGCAGCCGCCTGCAAGCCAAGGAAAGAGGCTTCAGCAGGAACCAGTTCTGCCAGCACTTTGAACTTGGGTTTCCAGCTTCCAGAACTGTGATAAATAAATTTCTGTTGTTTAAGCCATCCAGTCAGTGTGATGGCCTCTCAAGCAGACTAATGCCGTGGGCTTTGCAGACAGACTCAACCCACGCACTCGTTCGACTAATGTTTATGGAGTGCCTTCTACCTCTCAGGCCCTGCTCTGGACCCTGTAGTTACGATACTGAACACAATAAAGTCCCTGGAGCCTGTGTTTTAGTGCAGATAGGCACATGGAAACCTGTACAGACACACATACACCACACACACACACACACACACACACACACACACACACACGTTCTGGGCATGGAAAATGAAAAATGATTTGAGGGAAGAGTGTGTCAGGCTGAGTGGACAGCAGGCACCAACCGGGACCAAGCTGGGTGTGTTGGGAGCCCCGCAGAGGGTCCAGGTGAGTCCGATCCGAGTGAGGCTTGAGAGCTGGCCTGGGACAGCTTCCTGTGGGACTTCTAGGTCATCCTGAGGACTTGGCTTTGCCCTGAGTGAAGCGGATGCTCTTCACGGACTTTGTAAGGGGGTGTGATTGGTATATTTCGGAGTGAAAAAGCGGAGGGTGGAGGAGCTGAAGGTGGCAGCAGGAAGACAACGCAGAAGGCTCTTAGAACAGTCCAGAGGAGACTTCAGGGAATCGCAGCTCCAAGAGACCAGGCAGTTCCTCCGGCAGATGTCAGTGACAAGCACTGGCCAGATGATTAGCAACAACTTTTGGAAGGTTCCGGAAGATGGCCAAGGGTAGGCAGAAGCATGAGAAGAGTTAGCTATTGAAGGACTGCTACTGATCCGGTAAGAGCCCGAAGTTACGGATATTCTTCCTGGGGGTGCTCCAGACCCCCTCGCATAGGCGTTGGCCAACAGCATTCTTCCCAGCTCCAGATGTCCATGACAGCAGTCAGAGATGAGAGCAAGTGGAAATTTAAGGAAGATAAACCCACCCACACGCACACGCACACGCACACGCACATGCAAGACCCAGAGAATCCAGCAAAAACTCTGGCAAAACTAGGGGAGGGTGAAGCCTCGAAAGCCCTCCTGGTGAGTTAGGCACACTTGCTGCACCTTTGACATGCTGTGCTCCCCAAAATGTGCCAGCTTGGGTGGGAAAAATCAGAAGCCTGACTGAATTCCTGTATCAAAGGGCAGAATTCAGGGCTGGCAGAGCAGCTGGAGTTTTAGGCTGGGGAGCCTTGGAAACAAAGCTAATCCCAGAGAGGGTGACCGTTAAATCTACCCAGACCTTCATCTGCCTGATCCACTGCGCTCTGCTCTGGGACCCCATCAGGGGCAAGCTAGAGAATCACCCACCGAGCAGACACCAGCTGCTGTGTGCTGAAGAGGAGACAGATTCACAGTTTGAGTCCAAGCAAGTTAACTTCCTGGTAGAACAACAACAGAATCCTTAGAAAAACAAAATAAATCCACTACAATAAATTATCCACAGTTCTGCTTTTCACCTGAAGACTACTAAATGCACAAAGAAACAGGAAAATGTGACTCATGCTGGAGAAGCTGATTCCAAGGGAGCCCTGATGCTGCATTTATGTAGCTGTGTTCAGAGAATTAAAAGACAGGGGGAGGGGGGAAATGAGTTAGTAGCTGATTCTAATTGGGCTCCGATGTTGGATTTAAGTCTCTGTTATAAATATATTCAAAGAAAGAGAAGAAAATAGTCTAAGAATTAAAGGGAAACAGTATTCATGGATAGTTATACAATCTCATACTTCTTTTAACTGGGAAGGTACACACTCATTGATACACAGTTGTATTAATATCACACTTTATGTTACACATTGTTGCTGAATAACAGAATATAACAGTTTCTGTGGGTTAGGAATTCAGAGCAGATTAATTGAGGGGTCTGGCTTGGGGTCTCCTGGTTTCGCAGGCGGGGTGCTGGCTGGGGCTGCCATCGCTGAAGGCTCGATTGAGGTCGGAGAACCACGTCTCCCTCACTTAGGTGCCTAGTTGGTCCTACCTGTGGGCACTGGGCCTCAGTTCTCACCGCTTGAGCAACTCCACGGGGCTGCTTCCTTGGAAGCTGCTGTCTTGTACAGTGTTCTTGTTTTTATCTGTGCTCAGTCATGATTATGAACTTTCTTTTCTTTTCTTTTTTTTGTCTTTTTGCCATTTCTTGGAGGTTCCCAGGCTAGGGGTCGAATCGGAGCTGAAGCCGCCGGCCTCCACCACAGCCACAGCGACGCGGGATCCAAGCTGCATCTGTGACCTACACCCCAGCTCATGGCAACGCCAGATCCTTAACCCACTGAGCGAGGCCAGGGATCGAACCCGCAACCTCATGGTTCCTAGACGGATTTGTTAACCACTGAGCCACCACGGGAGCTCCATGATTACGAACTTGACATGGCCATAGACTTCGTTGGATACTGGCGGACTGTACGAGCTGTCATGTTTCCTGGAGGAGAGTGTGGTCTCTGTGCCCGTGCCGCCAGCTTCAAAGCTGGGAGCTGCTGGCTGTCCATCACAGCTGATTGCCGCTGCTGCTGTTTTCCTTTTTCAAAAGCATCTGACCTGTCTTCCAAAGTTGTAGTAAAGCTGAAAGGTGATGTGACATGGCTCCTCCTTTAGAAGGGGCGATGTGTAAATTGTGGCTGTTACAGGATGAGAGTGGTTGTGGCGATGATATTAATCAGGTCTTCCCTCTGAAGAAATAAATTGTCTAGGACTTCTGGGAACGTGTGTGCTGCTGTAACAACCTGCTTTCTCTCCCTATTATCACCTGTCATACTGTTGTCACTGTCCACTGGCTTGTCTCTGTGTTCAACTAGATCATAAACTATAAAAGCAAAAGCACAGTGTGTACCTTTTTCATTGTGTGTTTTTAGCATGTTGAACAGTTTCTGGCATCTAGATGAGTAACTTGTTCTTAAAGAGCAAAGGGAACCATAGATGGCTAAAGAGTGTCATTTAAGGTGCCCATTGAAATGTGGTGCTGAACTAGACATCTCTTATTTCTGGTGTGATCTCTGTCTGTGTCAGGTTTATCGATGTTGTTTCTGTATGACTTAATCTAACTAATGGGTTATTTAACTTAATTCGATGAGACAGAAACCAGTAACTATTCTTTCCCTATGTGAAAATTCAGTGCATTGGCTATTACAAGATACCCTGAGAAAAAATCAAGGCAGGCATCATTTCAAATAATAATTTCTAAAAGTTTATTACATATTTAGGTGAAATTAACCATCTGCAGGGGGAAAAAAAAAAGTAGTAAAAGCTTCTAAATATCTTGCTGATAACCAAACAAGTCTCCTATATTGAGTCTCAGAGATGAAGATTTTGTTACACTCGCTTCAAGGGACCCAGGCTGTGTCCTTAGGACGTAATGACTGCATACATGAGTCTGTAACATTCTGAAGTGAATCATCTTTTGGTCCTCCGGAGTTAATTAGCCTTCATAATCTAGAAGAATCTCCCAAAAGGCAAAACAGAAAAGATGTTTTGAGTTAGGCTAGCCAAAATATTTTATGACACAGAAATAGAACAAGACTAAACAGGCACCTCAACCAGCTACTCAGCTTTATTAAAACTTTATTTGAGAATATCTGGCTTTATTTGTTCTAGCTGTAATTCTAAAATTAGGAGGCTGTGTCCTATCAAATGAATGATATCAGTTATTGTTATAAATATATTTCTCAGTGTAAATTAATAAATTCATATTTTAAAGTCAATTTCTTATAACTTTGCTCAGAATCTGTTGTGGAAAACCTTTTTGGCTCCCAGGAAATCCTGTTTCTTTGCCTGCAAAGCCATCCTCCCTGACTTTGCCAAAGCCCAGGGCTGCCCTAAGACTCTGCCTGAGCCTCCAGGGCCGCTCTTGACTCTCTTCTTGCAGCCTCTTGAGGTCATATGCTGCTTCTCCTGTTTCCTGTTATGGTTGCTCCCAAGATCCTTCTCAGGATTGGGTGCTGAGTAAATGTTTAGAACTGGTTCCTTTTGGTGAGCATCTATCTGCATAATTAATTTGCTGTCATTTTAATTGTACAACACAGTAAGATGCAATAGATTATTTCATGGCTGTTTGTCTTAAATTATCCTTATTGTATCCCAATAGATTAAATTTCTTGGCCATTCCAAGTGTTTTTCGCCGGTGGTGATGATGGCGGTGATTATAGTGCATTGAAATTGAGCTCATATATAATTTGAAACACGTGAAGCCAGAAAGCATGTCGGAAATAGAAAGAGAACAGCCGAGAAACAGTCAGTGCCGTCTGCTTTACTGTTGTATTTAACTTTTATTCTTTTGCTTTCCGCATGTCTTTTCCTGAACTCTGTTTCCTCTCTTAAAATTTTTCCGGGTCTTTTGAGGAGACTGCAAGTGTGAAAGTAATTTCACAATACAGAAAGATTAAGTGTCAGCTGAGTTCCTGGGTTGCTGCTATGCTATACCTATAATTATAGGTAGGGGTGAACAAATCTGTGGGAACCCAGGATAATTTTTCATCATTTTTTTACTTGATTTGTAGAAAGTGCGTTCTGATTGTTCCTTTTAGATGAGGACATTTATTTATTTATTATTTATTTAGTCTTTTTAGGGCCGCACCCTCAGCATATGGAGGTTCCCAGGTTAGGGGTCCAATCGGAGCTCTAGCTGCCGGCCTACACCACAGCCACAGCAACGCCAGATCCGAGCTGCATCTTCGACCTGCACCCCAGCTCATGGCAATGCCGGATGCTTAACCCACTGATCAGGGCCAGGGGTCAGACCTGCTTCCTCATGGATACTAGTCAGATTCATTTCTTCTGAGCCCCAACAGGAACTCCTAGAGGAGGGCGTTTAGAACTTGAATTTATATTGTAGTTTTTAGCGGTTAACCCCCTCCCAACTTCTTTTCAACCCCATATCGTTCAATTATTAAGAAGTCGAGTAAACCGGAGTTCATGGAGATTCCTCTTGTCTGTGCCGTTTTTCCCTTGTAATACTGAAATTGTATTTATATTTAGCCAATTAGAATAAATTTGAGTGTCTTCTGTTTGTTTAGACACTCATGTTGTTTGTTTAAATTATGTTGCTGTGAATTTGCTGTTATGGGAACCTGTCTGCATGGTTTTGTCATAATGTCCAATTCTTTCCCTGAAATAAAAACAAAACAAAAAACTTGCCTACATGACTTCATGCCTACTGGGGTCTATGTATTTTTGCTTTCTCGTCTCACACTTTAGTGTTTTAAAAGGTCGCCTATAAATATTCGTTTTCTTCATGTTAGAGTCATCATCTACCAGCTCTTCTTCATTCCTCTTGCATCAGGGCTTCCCATTTCCATGGATAATAATAGTTCAGCTCCCTCCTTTTTAAATCTCAGGTCAGAATTTTGGCAGTAACTTAAAGTTGTTCTTGCTTTCAGACTCTGTACTTCAGTTGCTTCTCCATTCCTGTGTTGTCATTCCTTTCTCATAAGCCGTCAGTAGGTCTTCATTTCGTACAAAATAAATTTCTTCACCTCCTGATGTTATCTGCTGTCTTCTCTCCAGCTGGAACCTTGGCTATTAACGTCAGGAAATAGGAGACAGCGCGTAAAGTCGTGGGCTTTGTGATTGTCGTGTGTAGCTTTGAATCCTGGCTCAGATACTTCCGTGCTGAATAGTCTCATGTCAAAGAATGGCCATCATTAATAAATCCACAAATAACAAGTGCTGGAGGGGCTGTGGAGAAAAGGGAACCCTCCTGCACTGTTGGTGGGAATGTAAGCTGGTACAGCCACTATGGAGAACAGTTTGGAGATACCTTAGAAATCTATACATAGAACTTCCATATGACCCCACAATCCCACTCTTGGGCATCTATCCGGACAAAACTCTACTTAAAAGAGACACGTGCACCCGCATGTTCATTGCAGCACTATTCACAATAGCCAAGACATGGAAACAATCCAAATGTCCATCGATAGATGATTGGATTCGGAAGAGGTGGTATATATACACAATGGAATACTACTCAGCCATAAAAAAGAACGACATAATGCCATTTGCAGCAACATGGATGGAACTAGAGAATCTCATCCTGAGTGAAATGAGCCAGAAAGACAAAGACAAATACCATATGATATCACTTATAACTGGAATCTAATATCCACCCCAAATGAACATCTCCTCAGAAAAGAAAATCATGGACTGGGAAAATAGACTTGTGGCTGCCTGATGGGGGGGGGAGGGAGTGGGAGGGATCGGGAGCTTGGGCTTATCAGACACAACTTAGAATAGATTTACAAGGAGATCCTGCTGAATAGCATTGAGAACTATGTCTAGATACTCATGTTGCAACAGAACAAAGGGTGGGGGGAAAAATGTAATTGTAATGTATACATGTAAGGATAACCTGACCCCCTTGCTGTACAGTGGGAAAATAAAAAAAAATAATAATAATCTCACGTCGATAGTTAAGCTCTGGAGCCTCAGTTTCCTCACTTGAACAATGGAAATCATAACTACTGCCTGAAAGGGTTAAGTCAGTGAGGCGTCTGTTAAAGCCTAGCACATAAATGAGTAGACACTCAAACAGTGTTAGCATTAGCCCTTCGCTCCATATTCTGCTACCCTCGGGTCGGCCAAGAGTTAGAAGACCTGGTTCTAATTCATCTTTGACTCTGATTAGCTGTGTATCTTGCACAGGACATTTGTTTGTGTGTCTCAGTTTCCTCATAAGAAGATGCTTAGGGTGTGCATCAATAAATGAGGCAGAAAAACAGCCAGCCCTTCTCACATGGCTTATGAACATCGTTTGAATTGCCAGTAAGTATTTACATATATATTAGCCAACACATACTAATCTGTAATCGCAGCTTCTCTTGAAAAAAATCAGGAATTTGCCTAATTTGGTTGCATATCTCTGTAGGCACGTAGTTCCCTTTATGGAGGTGTTCTTCGCAAACTGAAAAATACGCCCCCAAAGCGCTGGAGATGACGGCTCTCGGTTTGTGGGCTTCGGTCAGTTTCCTTTTACCTCCTAAAAATGATTTTAAGAGTTTGCTTCACATTCTCAAAGGAGACTGAGGACCAAAAATATTTATGGGTCATCTGCCTAAGAGGTATCTAGAGTTGCTTCTAGTGTTCAAAATAGGATGATTTAAAGTTTTTATCTCCAGCGTTTATTCTTCCCAACTGTTAAAGCCAGGATCGTGCGGAAGGCCTGGGTTAACCCGCATCTTGAAGGGAAAAACCCTCTAACCCCTCATCAGAGGGTCAGCCAAGTCAATAAATGATTGAACTTCCTCCACGATCCGACTCCAGATCACCTTTGATTGTGAAGAAAAATTTGATGTCTGTTCTCGATTTTTAAGATACATCCTGAACCAGGGGTGAAAGCAGGGAGCCTGAGGACGTGCTTTCACCAGCACCGCTGTTGCCATTCTCTCTCCACCCGCTCGCCCAGTGCCTCGGCTGCCTTACGGCTTGAATGTGCCCTGCGTTTTCCCCTCCCTAGTTTTTTAATGAAGTTCTCTTTGCCTGGAACTCCTCCACATTATCTACTTAGTTGACATTCATTTATCTCTCATCTTTCAAAGCCCAGGTCAAGTTAAGTAAATAACAGAACTAGTTATTAGTGTATTCTTTTATTTCTTCCATTATTAGAACACTTGGCATATTGTGTCATAACGACAGTTTCCTTTGACTCTCCTCCTGTGAATTCTGGGGCTGGTATGTAGTGAATGCCATGTGTAGTGGGCTCTTATTAAACATGGGCTGAATTTAATGTAGTTAGATAAGGAGGATGTGGCACTCCAGGTAGACGGAGCAGACTGAGCGAGAGTGGGAAGGTGGGACCCTGTACACCACGGGCAGTGAGGGACATTAAAGAAAGTGTTGTATGCATAGCTAAACGGCTAAAAATGAAGTCAGGAAAACACACTGCAGCCAATATCTGGAGACCAGTCTGTTAAGTTCTTTGGAAATTATCTGTCCATGGGACACTGGTTCTGGATCCCTTGGTGGTAGCCTGAGGAGGAAGGATGTGCCTGGGGCAAGCTGGTGGCAGTGAAAATGCAAAGGAGGTGATAGCTTTAACAGATTCACTGCTAGCAATATAGGGTTTAGAGGAATGGAGGAATCAAAGATAATTCTAAGAGATTGATTTTGGTAATATCTTAATAATAATGAGTGCTATCATTAGCAAAATTAGGAAAATCTGCAGAGGGAGCTGGTTGGGGAAGTAATGCATTCAGTTCTAGATAAACCGTGCTTGAGGTTGCCCAAGTAAAGACGCTTAAGGGTGGATATTTATTGTCCCCAACCCCGCCACTCATTTTCCACCTTAAAATTTTAGAATTAGCTCACTTTTTTTTTTTGAGATTATCACTGCTCTACAAGGACCAGAAGAGACTGAAATGAATTTCATCCTTCTGATGTTGAGAGGAAGGCGTAGGTAATCCTTGAGCATCTCTTCCATGACCTCTGTAAGATCAGTATTCTTCAGAATTTGCTGTGGTCATTGACAGACTTAAGAATAGGTCAGTAGTCTCCAAACCTTACATGACCTCTGGGTGCCTGATTGTTTTTGTACCCTGATTTATTTTTACAAAAATCACTTAGCATCTTCTTAGAATAACACTGTGCTAGATGTTGTGGATGAATACAGAGGTGAAGCAGGCATAATCTCTGTCTTCAAAAAAATCACATTCCAATAAGGGAGATAAAAGAGAAAGTAAATGTAGTACACAACGGAATGGGGAGATGGAATATTTCTTGCTTTTGCAGAATTCTAGCCATTCGATGTGGTCTGAGAATTATAATACCCCTTTTAGATTAAGCGATACACAAAAGTGCTGTAATTCTGAACATTTCCCAGGAAAATGCTTTTCAGTCTTTATGGGTTTTCCTTTTTTTTTTTTTTGTCTTTTGTTTTTTTGGGGGGTGGAGGGGCTGCACCAGCGGCATATGGAGGTTCCCAGACTAGGGGTTGAATAGGAGCTGTAGCTGTACACCACAGCCACAGCAATGCGGGATCCGAGCCATGTCTGCAACCTACACCACAGCTCATGGCAACACCAGATCCTTAACCCACTGAGCAAGGGCAGGGACCGAACCCACAACCTCATGGTTCCTAGTTGGATTCGTTAACCACTATGCCACGACGGGAACTCCTGGGTTTTCTTATATTTAAAAAAATGTTGGATTCCCAACTATATGACACTGCATTTATCCAAAACTAGGTGATTTCATTTTTCAGATGAAATTTTCAACAGTGTTTATATTTGAAATTTTAAAGTCCAGCAGTATGTATTTCAGTTGTTCTGTTGTTTCCTGGGTTAATTTTTATAATTCTCACAATCAAGTTCTAGTTCTACCAGTTCTTCTCCTTGCCCCTGCACATCAAGCTGTTTCTTATTTATTGTTTTATTTTTCTCTATGTGTTTCCTAAGAATTTTTATGTCATTTTAGTTAGAATTGAAGTAATCCATGACAACTATTTTTTTAATTTAAAAAGTGACAGCATTTTTACAGTTTATTCAGAATTCCACCACAGATGGCTCCATCTTTGTCAACAGTTATTTGTCAGAGATTATTATCTGTGATTGACTGCTTTTTTGCATCTGTTAATTATGAAAGCATTATTTAAGCACAGTGAATCTTTTGTCTGCAACAGCTCCATTTATAAACGTTTAATACTGCTTAATATACTATAAAATATTCTATCAAAGACCGATTTGGAAGTATAGTTTTGTTATTAAATTATTATAACATAATTCTCTGTTTGGAGCAGGAGGGTCATTTTTAATCTCACAGACTTTAACAGGGTAATTTATTTCTACTTCTGTTTGTTCTTTTCAATCTTCCTTTTATCTCCCTGTTCACCTGGTGTGAATTTCTTTTAAATTTATATTTTTAATCAGAAAGTACCTTATGTGGTTCATTCTTTTGGATTAGGTGGTTGTATGTGTCACTTAGGATATTTCTGGAATTATGCAAAAAGGTGATAATCTTGCCTTCATTAGAGGCTGAAATTTAGATCATGCAAATTTATTAAAACCATTCAGTTTTATTAACATGTATTTTGTCAAATGGGACAGACTGATCTGTATGTTTTCGTACCTTAAATTGTTTAGATTGTATTGTTAGATGGGCATTATCTAAAAAACTCAGAATAGTAACATAAAGCACTAGAGGTAAGAGAGGATCTGTTTAATACTAAAAACTAGAAAGAAAAGGATTATCTTTTCAAAGTTAGGTTAATTTTAAAAATATGAAATTTGTATTAAGAATTAATAGCTATCTACCAATGAAGAAGATTATTTGTTTTAAATATTTAAAATTATCTCTCGAAGCCAAAAGAAAAATACTTAGTTGGATTGTCTGTTATAATATTAACACTGGGCAAAGTAAAAGGTGAGGAAACAGTAAAAGACAGTGATTCTTAATCTCTTAGGTCACAAATCCCCTTAAAGGCTAATTCAAATGATTGCTGTAGTAACTCTTTTTAAAAAAAGGCATGAAACGCCATAGACAGCAAGAACGCTGGTTGAAAGCATTGTTAGCATTACAAAACTCTTTACTTTATCTTAATTTAGACCAACACTGTGCTTATTCTTTTTTTTCCCTTGTCACTTGTTGTTCTTTATTATGATACATTTATATATTTTCAAACATTAAGTAACCTTTATGAAGTGCTGCAGAACAGTTCCTCTCCTTGTCAGGGCAACCGCACTTCGATATGCCTGCAGAGTGTCTCAGGCCAGTATCTTCAGGCCACACCAGTGGCAGTGGCTGAAACTGAATTGTTCCCTCTTACGGGATCATTAAAACAACAGTGATGATTGCAAATGTGAAGTGTGTGTGGGCATTTTCCGAGTTTATTCTCTGTACAGTAGCCACCTTAAATAATGGCTCCCAGAGAATAAAATTGGTCTGGTTTTTATGAATTCTACACATCAGTTGCAAAAATTAAGCAAGATTTGCTGGAGCTACAGTAGGAACTAGATAGAGAAAGTATATATATTCATATATACAGCAACATGGGATCCGAGCTGCATCTGCAACCCACACTACAGCTCATGGCAACACGGGATCCCCAACCCACTGAGTGAGGCCAAGGATTGAATCCGCATCCTCAGGGATACTAGTTGGATTCGTTTCTTCTGCACCACACCAGGAGCTCCCAAGAAAGTGTATATTTAATGCAGATTCCTTTTGCACATTCCTTTTACTTGGCAAATGATTATAACTGAATACAGTTAAGAGACTGTAGAGTAGACACATCTCTTTTGTGTTAATGTTGAAATAAAAGTAATGGAGTTTGGAATAGAATAGCAGGTGAAATTAAACTCAAGTTAATGAGTACACAATGGGAAAATACAGTTTTAAAAGAGAAGTATGACTTAATTTTACTCTCTCAAAGTCCCTTGCTAGTAATTTAATTATACTTATAATTACTGTTTACCTGGGACAAAAAAGCCCTTATTTTTCCTGCCTCAATAATAAACACACTGGAAGTCCTGATGGCCTAGGGGACAAGGGTCTGGCATTGTCACTGCTGTGGTGTGGATTTCATCCCTGGCCTGGAAACTTCTGCGTGTGCTAGGCTTGGCCAAAAATAATAATAATAATGATAAACAGCAAACTGGACATTCTTTTTCTTCTTGAAATCCCGGAAGTCTAGGCTCAAGTCAGTCTATGTAGGGAAAGGAATAGTGGTCTTTTCAGTGAGAGATCAGTGGCAGTGTTAGTTACTGAGACACAGCCGCCACGAGGCACCGTGGTGCAGCCCACAGAAAATACAGCAGAAGTAGGAAATGAGATGTCTGTGGTAGGAACAAAAGAAGAGCAAATAGATTCTTACTGCACTGAAATAGGTTCATTTTTAAAAGTATTCTTTACAATTGCAAATCAGTTTTTAAAGCTTTACAATCTAGAATTTATTTTGTATTTTGCTAACAAAATCAATACTGATTATGAAGTTGAATTTATTTTTCAGAAAGTGTTTACAAATATTTAACTAATTCTTCAATGCTTCTAGTTTTAAATGGAATTTAAAGTTATGGACTTTCTAGTAATCTATCTCTTGGTTTTGTTTATTTTCCGAAAATAGAGACAGGCAGAAAATTAAAGCACTGTAGTAAAGCCGATTTGAAACTCTGTATCTTAGGTCTTTAAGGCATAGTCAGGATTATCATTTGTCTCCCAAATTTCACATCAAATTCAGTGAGAAATAGCCTCAGTAGTAAAATTCTCTCTTGAGCCTTCACACTGATTCTAGGACGTGCTAACCCCCGGGCTCGGAAACATGGAGAGAGCTCTTGCTCTGACCTCCTTACCCTGTGGGACCAGTGCTGGCCATCGTACTTCGACGTCTCGTCTCCCGTTGCAGCTCCCCTGTCCCCGGTCATGCTTTCGTCCTTGTGCCGGAGATCCAGCCAGCTTCCAGACCTCACACTGCCTTTCTTCTGCAGCCCCGCATTTAGAAACTGAGGATTTGTCCTCATCGTTGCTTTCTTCTCTCGTAGCCTATGTGGTTTTCAAGGCCTAAATATTTGGATATTTTCTACCCATTTTCTAACAAAGTCGCAAATGTTTGCTAGGACACTGGGTTCCTTAGTTTGGACTTTGTGGCTTGGGAGTTGCCTGCTGTGTGCTAGGCTCTGTTTTAGCATGCTGTGGGTGTATTCCTGTATTTATATTCCTTGAGACTTTGTAAAATTGTTATTTCCCCTCTTTATAAAGAAATCAAGTCCTAGAGCAGAAAAATGGACTGCTCCTAAACCCTGAGAGCAGAAAAATGGATTGCTCATAGACCCTGAGAACCAGAATTCAGACCTGGTCTTTATTCATTTCCTGGTTCATTCACTGAGTACCTGCTATGACAGCCATTCTTCTAGGTTCTTGAGATGTGGCAGTGAGTAAAAATCTGTGTCCTCTTGCATCGTACTTACTATGCCAGATGGTGATAAGTGCTATAAAAAAATTGGTAGCGAATCGGTGAGGAATCAGAGCTGAGTGGGGTTGTAGTTTCAGATAGGACTGCCAGGGAGATTTGCACTGAAATGATGATGTTTGAGTAAAGACCTGAAGGAAATGAGAATGAGAACCATGAAAATGTCTGAGAGAAGACGGTATCAGAGGGAAAAAACAAGTTCAAGTGCCGAAGTAAGGTGTCCCATGTGGCGTCCCAAAAGAATTCTAACTGGGATGTTTGAGCCCTCTCGAATCCACATTGACTATTTGTCCACAGGCTGTGTAAATGACACGACACCGTGTCTCCTAGATGGATCAAATTAGCTTTTTCAGGTTCGGGTATTACCTTTCACATAGTAGGTATCCCACAGGTGTTTATTTTTTTACATACCAAATCAATTTTCTAAACTGCTGCTTCTTTCTATGATATTTTTATTTTCCTTCAACTTAAAACTATGGAAAGGATCTGTTAGGGTAGTAATACTGTGGTTAGATCTTCCTATTTTTATGTTTAATTTCATTTTTGTAAATAATTTGGTTAAATGTGAACATGCTTTTGAAATGGTTACATGTACAGTATACATTCAGTGTGATGTTAATTTTGGCACAGTAAGGATATGCGTATCAAGTTTTTGCTAACTGTATCTCATTCTTTCTAAGAGCATGGTTTACGTGTTGAAATAACGTATTGCTTTCATTTCGTATGCAGCCGTAACTTATGCTGGAGCTTATGCAAAAGTTTCCTAGCACATGACTGAGTGATACACATTGCTTTATTCAAAAAAGCACTAGTGTATATTCTGTTTTCCTCCTTACATAGAGTGTAGGGTTATGGATATATCTCAAACATTCATAAAATTTAATACATCCTATCTATAATTTTCATAGTTCAACAAGACAGCTTTAATTTTTTAAAAAATTTTTGCCTGTTTCCAACGGCATGTAGAAATTCCTAGGTCAGGGATCCAGTTTGAGCCACAGCAGTGACAACACTGGATCTTTAACCCACTGTGGATCCTTAACCCACTGAGCCACCAGGGAACTCTGGGACAGCTTTAATTTTTGATTGAAGTCTACTAAACAAGTGTAAAAGATTGAAGCCTAAAGACAACTGTTGTGGAAGCCAGAATCTTCAGCCGTATAATTAAACTTGGATGGGATATAAATAAATTTCCGTTTCAGAAAACATGATCCCGCTGTGTAGTACTGGGAACCCTGTCTAGTCACTTATGATGGAACACTTAATGTGAGAAAAAAGAATGCACGCATGTATGTGTAACTGGGTCACCATGCTGTGCAGTAGAAAAAATATATATGTAAAAATAAATGATAAAAAAGAAAACATGAAAAACATGTTCAGTTCAGCTCAACCAGACTTATCGAGCTTGTGCTATGGGAGTTGTATTGATAAGGACTGCAAATCATCTGTGGAAACTATTGCGGTAACGCTGGTGGTACTTTATTTAATAGAGTTTGAAGCATGGCAGTGATGGGGGCGAGGAGGCGGCTCCCACGTGAAAGACATTTTTACATCGGGATAAATGGGCGACTGGATATGTGGGTTGAGGTGGTACTCAAGATAATGTGGAGTCTTTTAACTTCAGCACTGGGTGACTGATGACTCCATTAAACAGGATGCGAAGTAGGAGAAGGGAAAGGTTTGGTGAGCAAGAGAACGTTCCGTTCAGTTTGGGGCCTTTTGAATTGGAGACACCTGTAGGACCTTCGTGCAGAAGTGAGTCCACAACATTTCTGTGACCTCGTGAAGATGGTTGTTGAAAGGGTCCTGCCGGGGTTCCCTGGTGGCTCAGCAGGTTAAGGATCTGGCATTGTCATTGCTGTGATGCAGGTTCAGTCTCTGGCTCAGGAACTTTTGCATGTTGCAGCTGCATACCAGCCCCCCCAACAAAAGAGGGCCCTTTTGATTTCTTCCTGAAATTCTGCACCACAGAGTATTTCTAGGCTGTGTGATAATAACACTTGTGACCTTTGCCCTAACCCTATAACAGTCTTAAGGTCAAAATTGAGCACATAATTGCCTTTTATCTTGCATTGCATTCCAAATGTTTTAAATTACTTTTGCCTCACATTATGATTGTAAACTCGAGGACTGAGCTGAGGTTTACGCTCTTGTAACTGGCTCAGCGGTGCTGCCGAAGTCCTCGTGGCCCCGGGATCACTGCTGTCCCAGAACCATAGAGTTTTTTCTCCCAGTGTAGCCGTTCGTACTACCATAGTAAACGTATTGAGGAATTGCTTTCCATTCATTCCTTTCTTCGTTTATTCCCTACTTACTGAATACCGGCTATATGCAGGGTATTACTGCTTTTCACCTGGGCCTGGGGCAGCAGGGTTGCTTTGTTCCTAGAAATAAATTTTATCTTATAAAAACTTTTAATTTCTTTTTTCAGACTAGTCAGTTGTTTTATATGTAGAAATTACTCTTTTAATTTCTTGATTTTTTTAAACAAAATTATTTGTATTAGAGAATGGTTGATTTGCAGTGTTGTGTCAATTGCTGCTGGACAACATAGCAACCCAGTCAGAGGAATATGTACATTCTTTTTCTCATCCTCTCTCTCAGACTATCAAAACTCACTCTGATAAAGAGAGAGATTTTGAGGGGAGGCAAGTGAAAGAAGATAAAGTGAGTTTGAACTGTCTTAAGATATTACCATATACTGATTTTTGCCAGAGGAAATTCTCGCTACTCCTGATTCTGACAGTCAGATCTGCCTAGAACTTTTTAAAAATTGCTGCCTTTCTTGATTTCGTTTGTTGCTCGCTGAACTCACTGCTGTGGCATGTTGATCAAATGTGGGAATTAAAAGCAAGGTCTGAACAGTCTTGGTTCACATGCCTCGATACTTTGTGTGAACTTGGCTGAATTGCAGCCTTTCTAAGTTCTTGATTTGTTTCTCTCTAAATGGGGATAGGAGCCCTATGCAACTAGCTTATACGACTGGTCCATTAAATGGAAGCTGTTTGGCACAGTGCCTGACACATAGTATATGTGCAATAAATGTTAGAAGCAATAGTGATGAGATAATTGTGAATCCCAGCAGGACTCTGTTTTCCTTACAGTGATAGATATTCAAGTAAGATATCAAGTATTTAGTTTTGAAACTTTGTTTATATTAAATATAAATATTATATATTCAATTAGTCTGTTCTGTTTTTAGCTTTGAAACGTTATTATTCATTTCTCTCCCTTGAGATTTTCATAAGCCAATATGTGTATGTGTATCTTTTCTATCTGTCCTTGTACAGTGACCTCTGCTGTTTAAAAAAAAAAAAAAGATACTTAGGGATATCCTGGTCTCATACTGGTAGAATTAATGTCTTCCTTGCTTCTTTGCTATCTTTGCTCCCTCATGCCCACATAACCTGTCTTGTAAGAAACTTCCTTGAAGTAGTGTAGGGTGTACAAAAAATAAGAGAAAGAAAGAAAAGTGTGTGATAAAGCAGAACTGGTACTTCCAGTAGAGGGGGATATTGACAAAATAATCAAGCCACATAATGTGCAGGTGCAATGGGCATCAACCTTAAAGCTTTCCCTGTGTAAAAAAATCTAACTAAGAATTAACTAAATAAGTTGAGTAGCACTGTGGTTTCTGTTTTGCCGGTTGCCAAACCCAGACTCAGTATACAAGTACCTAGGGACACGCTGTGAAGACTGCAAATGCCATTGCCCTGCCCTGTAACGTTTCCAAGTGAAAAGTAAAGGCAAGGTTGTTGACCCCTCTCTCTCTGAATCCCTAAAAATCACAAGTAATGCAAGGTACCAACTGGATCATTTGAACACAAAGTACAAAACTGTATTTTTGTAATTCAAAAAGATTTTTTTACACCTTTCTAGACTCTCTGAATAAACTGCTGTAGGCCTAAATGACATAAACTAATGGACTGAATCAAAACACCATCCTTTTTGTAAAAGTAAGCATTGTTAAAAAGATAATATCTTTGCAATTTAGATCTCCAAATTTCTGAAATTACTAGGAGGCTTATAATTAAAACCAAATTAACAACATTCATTCAGCTTAGGTTGGACTTTTTTCAAGTATTTTCAATAGGATAGTTAAATTGATTTGAACCTTTACTTCTCCAACAGAAACATCACATTTCTTTCTGTTGGCAACATTGTCCAATAACCGACTACTATAATAGTCCCTCTGCACTGAGATGCAATACTCTTATTCTATCACACTCTAAGAAATTACTGCCTTGGAAGCTGGGGATGTTGAGACTGCACTTAAACCTGAGAGTCTCACTTAATAGTTGACTGAATTTCCCCCTCTGTATCATGCCTAAATATTTTGATGTGGATTTTATTACCTTTGGCTGTGTTAGTAAATTCAGTTTGTAAATGGTCCAAAGAACTTTATATAATACATAAAATGTATCTTAAATAAATTCACTGTGGTGATCTTATAGTTTGCATTTCTATTTAGTTGATTTAGAAATGGAGGTCATGCATCTACTGACTTTATTCTTATTGATTTGACAAACATTACTACCATCAACTTAATAGCTTTGGGTTTCAAAAGATTCTGTCCTAAACATGTACGTTTGTTTTGTTTTGTTTTTGTTTTTTCAGGCATGCGCTGCATATGGATATTCCCAGGCTAGGGGTTGAATCAGAGCTACAGCTGCCAGCCTTCTCCACAGCCACAGCAACACAGGATCTGAGCCATGTTTGCAACCTGCACCACAGTTCAGGGCAACACCAGATCCTTAACCCACTGAGTGAGGCCAGGGATCAAACCCGCAACCTCATGGTCACTAGTTGAATTTGTTTCTGCTGAGCTACAACGGAAACTCCCTAAACATGCAGTTTTTATTTAGCATCCTACAAGCCTTCATCAGTTTTCTTGCTTATAATTTTTGCCAGGGAGTATCATTACTCTTTGTGTTTAGGTAGGTTTTTTATGTCATAGGTAACTTAGGAGGGTCAGCTCACTAGAATGGACTTCATAACATATGGTATGTTTTTTCTGGTAGAATCAAAGTTGTTCCCTGAATTGCACCATGCGTTTGTCAGGTGAACATTTTAAATACTTTATTTAACCACTGGATGTATTTTTTTAGTTATTAAAAATAACTTTCAGTAAATGGACTCAGTCGGACTAGTCCATCCAAAGAGTTTCTTTGATCCACTACATACAAATTAGAATGCCTCTAACTTTCATAAACATGCATCAAAAATGATTGTAGGGGGGAGTTCCCATCGTAGCTCAGTGGTTAACGAATCCTACTAGGAACCGTGAGGTTGCGGGTTCGATCCCTGGCCTTGCTCAGTGGGTTAAGGATCCAGCGTTGCTGTGAGCTGTGGTGTAGGTCGCAGATGCAGCTCAGATCCCGCGTTGCTGGGGCTGTGCTGTAGGCTGGTGGCTACGGCTCCGATTAGACCCCTAGCCTGGGAACCTCCATATGCTGCGGGAGCGACCCTAGAAAAAGGCAAAAAGACAAACAAAAAAAATGATTATAGGAAAATGAAACTGAAAAAATAAAAAAAGTAAATGTATACTGCTGTGTATCTGTTAGAACAGGCAGGATTACGCAGCCGTGTGTCCTCTTCATGTGTGCTGCATGTTCCTTGTAGTTTGACAGCAGTGATGTCTTTGCTGTCATCCCTGGAGGACTCAGGCTGAGGCAGGTTCTCTACCTGACACATGCTTCAGTGATTATAGTTCCGGAGAAAGAAAATGTTGTGACTCTTTTGATATTCTTCCAACTTCTGCCTGAAACCGGCAGAGTTCACCTTGGCGAGGTGTAGCCGCATCTGGGTTCAGCAGGGGGGGTGATCCTCGTGCAGAGGCCGCTGGATGTTGCGAACGGTGTGGCAGCTTACCTACCATGCATACTCTTCTGAGGGAGGGAGCCTTCTGCAACTACCAGTAGTTTCCGGGTGAATCTTAGACACTGGTTTAAAACTGATCATTGGAGGAAAACGAACCGTTTTCACCTCATCATAACCTGATTAGTTTTAGAACTCATATTGATGGTGCATGAAGCACATATACATACCCCCCCACAATTCTGCATGGTCCAAATGGTGCAAGAACTGTGTTATAATAACATACCACTGGGGATATTGCTGTTGTTCTACATGCCGCGTGGACAGGGGGTAACGTATCGCATAAACTGACCTCCCTTAAACTCACAGCTGTGCCTCAGCCAGGACCGTTCATAAATTTAAAGACCACATTACAGTTTAGCAGGGTTTTAAACTTCTTTCTTTTTTGGCTCTGGAAACAACAAAAAGGCCAAGTTTTAATTTGGAATCTAAGTATATAATTGTATAATGTATTAAGAGAATAGTGGGTGTTACAAATGCCTAATAGTTTAAATAATAAATTTAATGGAACCATTAGTAATATTGTCAAAATTCACACCAAAATGAAAATGTAATTTATTATAAGATCAGTGTTTTTCATTTATCAGACAAATTAGCTGTTATTTATTTTGTTCCTAACATTTCTCTTTTTAATCCTGATTTTTTTAGATAGTACTGATTTTCCAAAAGTATTTTGTGAAACTTCCCAGAAGCTGGTGAGTGTGGAAGCCTTTGCTCTGGCTGCAAAATGTTATTCTGTACAAAACTTGGGAATATGTACTCCTTTAGAACAGTTGCTTGTAGCCCTCCAAGGAAATCAAAAACAGAGAACTGGTAAGTGTGTTTGTGTGTGTGTGTGTGTTTTTTTAGGCATTTAGAAGCAATATATTGTTTTTTTAAGCAACATGTTTTTCTTCTTTTTTCCTTTTTTTTTTTTTTTTTTTTGTGTGTGTGTGTGTGTGTATGTGCTTATTAGGGCTGCACTCGCAGCATCTGGAAGTTCCCAGGTTAAGCGTCCAATTGGAACTGCAGCTGCCAGCCTACATCATAGCCACAGCAACACAAACCTACGTCATACCTCACAGCAACTGCAGATCCTGAACCCACTGAGCGAGGTCAGGGATCGAACCTGTGTCCTCGTGAACACTAGTTGGGTTCATTACCGCAGAGCCACAAGGGGACTTCCTTAAGCAACACGTTCTTCATTTACTGTTCCACCTCGTATCCTGAGCCCTGATAGGCTGACTGACTCTAGTGAGCGGGTTTCCCACGCGCCGTGTCGAACAGAACAACCTAGCCATGGGTCTCCGTGTTTTCTTCCTTCCTCCTGGTCTAGTTATCAGTCTTTCCCTGTGTAGTTAATTGATTGGTTTCAGGAAGCATTTCTAATAGTGCTCTGTGGGTCTTTTCATTTTATTATTTCGAATTTGATTCATGGCAGCTAAACTAACAGATTTATCGTACAGATACCACAATAGGCTCTCTATATTATTTTCATAGGTAATTACAGAAAACGTAAGTGTCAACTGATGATTCTTACTAAATTATGTTTCTCTAATAGCCGTATTTTATTTTTGTCTTATTTTTGTTAAGATAAAAATGTGAAGCCAGATGAGTTTATGAATTTGAAAAAGTCTCATGAAGTTCAGGCAATGTCGGAGCTTATCAGCAGTGTTGCTGATTATTATGGAGTAAAGCAGGTAAGAGTATTTCCCTGTATATTTAGGTGTTAAAATTATTGCTATTTTTTGTATCCTTCAGATTTCCTTTTCTGCTATTACTGCCTCGCCTTTGAAATGTCATTAAGTAATGGCTTATGTGAGAGGTGACACATCATATCTGATCCTTTAAATATGCACTCTGATTTCCCAATATACTGCAGTTTTAACAAATTTATGCTAAAGATGAAATATGACGGTTAATGTTTGCCACAGATTTCGCTCTCTTCAGAGTGGTTAAAAGCTAAGGGGAATTCTCTTTTTCTTATGTGGTGACTCCAGTTTGAGGTGGCATTAGGACGATGACATTGTGCAGAATTGTTGGCCACTAGGTCTTCTCAAGGGCCTGGGTTACCAAGCTGTGGGCTGGCACCTGCCTAATGCTCGTAACACAGCGACACTGTGTTTGGAGCTGGGATTCTTTCAGTGTCAGAATTACAATGAACTCCTGTTGTGAAACATAGCCTTCATGAAAGGCAGTGATCTCTGAAAACAGATGTTAAAATAAAATCAGTGATTGCCTGCCTTGGCCTATAAAAATAGGAAGTTATTTTTCTTATTCCTGGCTTACAAAAATAGTAAGTTATTTTTCTGATCCCTATAAGAACATCTATGGAGGTAATGGAGGATTTTCCCTGCTTCAGTTTTTATTCGGTGTTAGAATCTTTTCCTTGTGTTCTCCCAGACTTGTGGAGTGTTTGAGGGCGATTAGAAAACTATCAGAACTTGGGCCAGGCAGGCAGAACCACTTATGGCAACATAGAGCTCTAGGGCAGGGGCTAAAGGTAAGCGCTAAGGCAGTAGTTTGAGTTTTTTCTCCAGTATGTTATACCTGAGCAGGACCTATCAGGATCGGTAACAGGCTCACCATGGCAGCACTACTCAGCTGGAGCAGAGGGCAAGTACGCAGTAAAACGTGCATAGCACATGCATGAACATTAGAAACATAGAATCGAATGGGAAAAATAAGTAACTTACAGAAGATAACGTGTTTTATGGTATCATTTTTAAAAAGCTCTTAAGCAAAATAACAGTATATTCTTTAAGCAAAAAAATCTATGCAAAAAATATTAAAGAAGCAGGGGGAGTTCCTGTCGTGGCGCAGTGGTTAACGAATCCGACTAGGAACCATGAGATTGCGGGTTCGATCCCTGCCCTTGCTCAGTGGGTTAAGGATCCGGCATTGCCATGAGCTGTGGTGTGGATCGGATCCTGTGTTGCTGTGGCTCTGGCGTGGGCCGGCGGCTACAGCTCCGATTGGACCCCTAGCCTGGGAACCTCCATATGCCACAGGAGCGGCCCAAGAAATAGCAAAAAGACAAAAAAAAAAAAAAGAAGAAGAAGCAGGGGAATCATAAACAATAATTTGAGAATAGTTGCTACCTTTGGAAGGTGAAGCAGGGGGATGCGATAGGCAGTTATATGCAGTGGAAATACTAATATTCTAGTTCTTAGGATGGCTGCTGGGTTCCCGGATGTAGCAGTGCTACTGGATGCCTTACGCAAGTACCTTGGGCTCTACCATCTCGTGGTGTGCCAGCCTTCTTTCTTCCTGTTAAGTTCTGTGGGTTTTCTCTGGCTGTTAAAGTGAAGCCTTCATACTAGGTCTGAAGACTAATTCCTCCTTGCATCAATGACTAATACAAGTTCATAAACAAATAACATCAATTTCCAAACTCTCCAAGTAGGATGGTTCTGAGGTATGTGTTCTACACTGGCTCTCAGTTTTCTGTTCAGTTAAACCCAGATTGTCTTAAAGTAGTGTTTTGCTTAAGAAGACACCTTTTATTGGATTGCCTTCCTTCTCTTTTTTCTCTTTGTTTTTACCCTGTCACTGTTTTCTTAACCTTCCAAATAAGTCACCTATACTTAAATCTTTAAGGGCCGTTTATTGTCATGCCTCCTAAGTTTATATTTTGACTGCATATATTATTTTTTATTTATATGAAATATTACACAATAAACAACTAAATTAATCAAGAAGATTTATTTCTAAAGGGCAGAGAAAAAAATTTTGAAATACCATAAGATAATCATGTTAGACCTGTTCTAAAGGAACTTTTTTCATAGTAGTGAAGATTGCTCCCAGTGAATGAAATACCCTGAATTAAAGGCTTATAGGGTCTTTCTTGAAATTTCTTGATAGCAATATCCGATTCTCAGTAGCTAAATTTAAAATTTCTTATGTATGTCCTATTTTTATTTTTTAAATGCAGATTTAATAGATGTAGATTTCATGGGGATAGTTGGAAACTCATACTGAAATCTTAACTTTGCTAGTGACCATAGAGAACAAGAGAAGAAAAAAAATTCATTTTTGTTTCAACCATGCTGCTCCTTATGTACCAAAAACCTTTGCCCTTCTCATTCCCATTCCCTTCTTACTTAATTTTTTTTTTTAATTTGCTTTTTAGGGCCACACTTGTGGCATATGGAAGTTTCCAGGCTAGGGGTCGAATAAGAGCTACAGCTGCAGCCCGTGCCACAGCAAGGCAAGATCAGAGAGCCGCGTCTGTGAGCTGCACCACAGCTCCCGGCAGTGCCGGATCCTTAACACACCGAGTGAGGCCAGGGATCAAATCAACATCCTCATGGATCTTAGTTGGGTTCATTACCCACTGAGCTACGACGGGAACACCCTCTTGATTTTTTATGTCTAAAATATGCTCATTCATTCATACTTGCATGCATTTATCCAATATTTCTTTAGCTCTTACCATGTATGAGGTATCATTATAGATGCTGAAGCTACAGGAGTGAACAAAACACTGCTTTGCCCTTATGGCGTTTCTATCCTAATGAGGAAAGATAGATAATAAGATCATCAAAGGTATATTTTATTATGTACGTCAATATACTTTAAAGAGAAAAAATAAACAACAAGGAAGTAGCTGATTTAGAGATGAGAGATTAAAGCTTATTGGGAAAGGAGGTGTAAGTTAAGACCTCGCTGTTTGAGTTAAGACCTCCTTCCAGACTTGAGAGTAATCCATTAGAATATCTGGATGAAAAACTTGTTAGATGGAGGAAAGAACATTTTCATTGGCCCTAAAGTTGGGAATCTACTTGGCATATTCTTAAAACACCCAAGAAGCCAGATTAACTCTAGTGGAGAGAGCAAGGGCAGAGTAGTGGGAGCTGGGATGTAGGTGATAGAAGCAGGTCATGAAGTCGTAGAGTCTTCGACGCCATCGTAACGATTTGGGCTTATGTCCTGAATGAGAAGCGAAGCCTTCAGAGCCGCTGGATCACTCTCCTCTGCTGAGTGTTATGAAACAAATATTTCCATTATCTTTGCACTCTTCACTGTATTCTTTGTAGACATTCGGTCTGGTTCTTCTTAGAAATTATCTCGTACCTGAGCATGAGCTTCCAGAGTTGAGGCAAAAAACTTAGTACCAGAGGTTAGTAGTAGGAGATAAGGTTAGGGAAGTGATGAGAGTTTATTAAGAGGGGTGGCGTGATAAGCTGTTGTTTTGCTTGCTTGAGAGCAGACTCAGAGGTGAAAGTGGGAGCAGTGAGATAATTGGGGAGACTTAGGGTGCAGTTAGTATGAACACCCTTGGTAAGACTGTGGATTTGCTCACAGTTCAGATGGAGGCTGTGGGAGAGAGAGGGGAGTCCTGTTCCTCACCAGGACGTGAGTTTTATAGAGAATATCCAGAGCTTAGTTTTGAACATGTTCAATTTGAGACGCTTTGAAGACATTCAAGTGGAAATGTTAGGTACACTGTTGGATGTGTGCGTGTGAAATTCATGGTAGAATTCCATAGTGGAGTTATCAGTTTGGAAGTCATTAGCCTAGAATGTTAGTTAAATCTCCAGGTCGGTCAACAAAAAGTAACCCTTCTGTCTGAGGTGTAGTACCTACTCCTGCTGTTAAGAAATGTAACCACTCTGGGTAACAGTGTTTCTGTGAGAAAGTCTCCAAAGCAGAATTAGGAGATGAGGAAGATACCTCCCGCTGGAGACTCCTCTATCTTCAAACCCGTAAAATAGTCCGCTGAAGGGAAAGAATGTTGGCAGGGGTAGGAGATGAAAATGTTAGAGATTTCGCTATTCGATCAGATAGTTTGAGAGCAGAAATGTGTATGATTTATGTAACCTTCGTTTTTTTGTTTGTTTGTTTTTCTTTGTTTTTTTGTTTTGTCATTTTTAGGGCCGCAGCCACAGCATATGGAGGTTCCCAGGCCAGGGGTCGAATTGGAGCTCTAGCTGTTGGCCTGCACCACAGCCGCAGCAATGCTGGATCCTTAACCCACTGAGCAAGGCCGGGGATCCAACCTGTGTCCTTACGGATGCTAGTCATATTTGTTTCTACTGAGCTACTAGGGGAACTCCTGATTTATGTAACCTTTAATTGCAGAGTTTTTTCATTCTGTTGCAAATACTGTGTATGTTACTAAAAGGCCCCTTTGGGGAGGAATAAAAATCAATTTGGGTCAAGAAGCTACAAATTGGCTGATAGATTTTCTAGGAAAATTTGCCCATTATTGAAAGGTTTTTAGATATGGTATCATGAGGGCATAAATCTTAGAGTTTCTTGCAACCAGAGGGATTACAATTAAGTTGCCCCAAAGGTAAGCCTCTGAATGATTCAGCCACTCTATGCCAGATTTCTTAAGCAGATGAATTTTCTTCACTGTTCAAAACTCGATGTTGTGTTACTTGCAACCAGAATTTTTCTGATTCACAAGGGGAATAGTTACAAACAGATTAGGGAACAAACTCCATTACTTCCTGGTAAGAAAACATCTGTATTGGTGGGAACACATATGCTGGTGCTTACAAACAGCTCATTGGTTGCCAGCAGGGAGCCTTTAATTGGCATTAGGGAGTGTGTTTTGTAGAAGGAAAGGAATGGAGAGCTTTGCTTTCTCTGGTGATTCAATATGAGGACGTTGATTCATAGAGTTTCTGCAACAGAGCACTTATATCCATGCATACGGGTGTGGCATCTTTAGTTAGATGATAGTTCTGTGCTTCTCATAATATCTAGCCTAGAGATTAACACTAAAAAGGGGGCATAGGGGGTTACTTGTAAGCTAGACACTTACTTAGGAGACATCATCTATTGGAGTCTTAGCGCTGAACTGCTGGAGTTGCAGCTTTGTTGAAAAGACTATCTCCTTTGCATTACCTTACTGTTTTGTCAAAAATTAGTTGACCACATAAGTATGGGTCTATTTCTGAACTCTGTTTCTTCCATTGATTTTTATATCTCTTTCGATTACTATAGTTTTATACTGATTCCTAAATCAGTGAAAATTCTCAGACTTTTTCTTTTCAGAATCGTTTTGGGGAGTTCCCGTTGTGGCTCAGCAGAAACAAATCTGAGTAGTATCCATGAGGACTCAGCTTTGGTCCCTGGCCTCACTTAGTGGTTAAGGATCTGGTGTTGCCATGAGCTATGGTGTAGGTTGCAGATGCAGCTCGGATCCCACATTGCTGTGGCTGTGGCATAGGCTGGTGGCTGCAGCTCTGATTCAACCCCCAGCCTAGGAACCTCCATATGCCATGGGTATGGCCCTGAAAAGCAAAAATGTAAATAAAAATAAAAAAACAAAATTGTTTTGGTAATTGAAGGTATTTTTCCTTCTCTTATAAATTGTATTCTCTTCTTGTCAATTTCTTTAAAAATTTTGATTGGGAATTACATTGAATGTATACGTTAATTTGGAAGAACTGCCATCTTAGTGTTGAATCTGCTGTTTTATGAACATAGTATATCTTTATTTAGCTCTTTTAAATTTTTTCTATGCAATGTTTTATAGTTTTCAGGGTATATGTCTTGTATAACCTTTGTTAACTTTATTCCTAGGTTTCTGTTTTTATGTTTTTTAATTCAATTACTTATAATTTTTATTTCTAATTGCTGTTATATTGTGTGTGTTCTGATAGTTTGTTATTTATTTCTGTTGATCTTGTATCTTGAAACATTGCTAAATTCGTTTACTAGTTCTGTTAACTTTTCTTATATATTCCTCAGAATTTTCTACAGATGCAGTCATGTCATCTGTGAAGAAAGATGTTTCATTTCCAGTATTTATGTCTGTTACATCTTTTCCTTGGTTTGTAATTGCACTGCGTAGAACTTCTCTTAAACTGTTGACTATCAACAATAAGAGTTATTGGTTTTTAATAGTAATCACAAAATAAAAAAGCATAGCAGGTTATATAAACTATACAACCATATATTTACTGGGTTTTAAAAAAAAATATTGAGAATGCTTTCTATTACTGGCTAAAATCCTTTTAATGCATTCTGTTTTTCTTTAGATAATTGACCTAGGCTCTGGAAAAGGCTACCTAAGCTCCTTTTTGTCTTTGAAGTATGGCTTAAAAGTTTATGGAATCGATTCCTCAAATACCAATACTCATGGAGCTGAGGAGAGAAACAGGAAACTGAAGAAACATTGGAGAGTCTATCATAGACGGTCAAAATTAGATGTCAGTGCCCTGGCATTGCAAACGGCAAAAGAAAGGAAGCTGCAGGATGAAATTGAATGTAACGCATATGCCGAGGGAGTGGGTAACAGCAGTACTGCAAATCAAGAAAAAATGTCAACCTCAGATTTTTTGCCAGATTTTTCAGGCTCTGTAATTTCCAACATCAGAAAACAAATGGAAAACCTACATGTACATTCACATAGAGAAGAAAATTTGTATTTTGAGAATGCCTTTTCTGTTAGAGACCTTTTACCTATTAATGCCATAGAATCTACTTCATCCCAAACACCCAAGAGGAAAATGTTGGAAACAAATAAAGAGAGAAGAAAAGTGACATCAAAGTCAAATGAATCAAATGTATATTCACCTTTAACATCTTTTATCACTGCTGATTCAGAACTACATGATATTATTAAAGATCTGGAGGTGATTTCATTTTTAAATTCCTTAATTTGACTTATATAAAGGCTCTAAGACAGAATTGAGGTTTTAACAATAGCTTCCTTCGCTTGTATATCTTATTTGGTTATACTTATCAAAAGGACCTAGAAAATAAAATTATATTCAGGCTTTTGTGATTTCCATAGCTATCAAAATCTGACAAAAGTACAGAGTCTGATAATCTAACAATTACGGTTTTCCAGAATGGAGTGCCCTCTACTAATTTTTAAGTCTAAATCAGACGGAAGGAGTAATAAAAAAGCTAGTCAGCTAAATTCTCACACAATTTATGGATTATTAAAATTCCAGTCCCAGAAACCTCTTACATTTTATTTAAGTTTGAAGTATATAGGGAAATATTATATGTACTATTAGGCCTGGTAACCGAATATGCAGTCTTCTTCAGCAAGAGTAGCTTCTGAGTGTTCTAAAAATTTTGAACTTGGACTTCTCTTGTGGTGCTGCGGGTTCAAGATCTGTTATTGTCACTGTAGTAACTGAGGTTGCTGCTTTGGCACAGGTTCGATCTCTGGACTGGGAACTTTTACATGCCATGGGCACAGCCGAAAATATTAAAAGAATAAAAATTTTGAACTTTTTTTGAACTACAGGCATGTCAAATTATGTAATACAAAAACAATGTATCTTAAACAAATGCAACATTGTATGTTAAATAATATTGTAGAGGAATTTCTAGAAATCATTTGGCCTAACTCATTGTTTTAAAAATACAAGGCAGCCTTTGAAGTTAGAATATTCTGCTCTTATTAAATTTTTGAAAATTCTTCCCTAAATAATGCATAAAAAAGATACCAGAATTCTTTATAAATTTAAATCCTTGTTTGGTAGCTAAGCAGCACTTGTTATTTTGTCATTTAGAATGGGGAATTTTTGTTTTTCCCAAATATTTTTGGAGTTTACTAACTATGAGAAATTGGTTAATCCTCATTAATTGTTTTTCCTATATATGAAATCAGTAATTACGTTATGCTTTAATCTTCTGTTAAGGTAATTCCAATTACTTTAACCCGACTTCAAAATATATACATTTTTAGTGCCTGTTATCATATATTTATGTTTTTCATAGTCTTCTGGAAAATATATGATCAAAACTGTAAGCAAACTTGGAGGAATTTGATTAATAAAAGACATACCAGAAGATTGCTTCCTGGGTCCTGAGTGAATTAACAACCTAATAGCCGGAATTAACGATGCCCCCATCTCTTCCCCTACAACACAAACATACTTAAATAGTTTACTGTTAAGATAATATGTTGATTGTGTGTTTTTGTTTGTCACCTGCTGATATTATGAATTAAATTTGTATAAGGAGTACAATGAAGAATGAGATAAAATGTTTTTTGTGTTATCTTTAGGGAGAACTAAGCTAAGCTTAAAGAAAGAGATTTATATCTCTGTTATCTACCCTTAATTAGCAATAAGCCCTTCCTCTCTGAGTTCTTTTTTATTTCTAACATTTAAATAAAACCTATCCAAACCATCTAATCATTGAGAAGAGCAAAATAGTTGTTGCACCATGCTCCAGAAGTTGTGTTTTGAAGAGAATGGTAATTGAAGCAAGTGAGTGGTCTATCAGGTCAAAGCAATTTACAGATACTGGTTTTTTCCTTAGGAAGGTTACACCTCAGCCCTACCTATGTTTAGATTATTTGGGCTTGAGTAACATTTTTGGCAAAATGAATGAAACAATTGTATTTGCTCTGAAGATAGTTATAAAAATATACTTGATGTCTGTTATTTTGAATTTATAACATGATGATGATAGTTTGTGATGATAGGAATAAAAACATTTACTAAACTATATTCTGTGTCAGAGATGGTAGTAAGTCATTTACCAGTATTAACTTACTAGAGTCTTGCAGCAACCCACTGACGTGAGATAGCATTACTAGCCTCATTTTACAGATGAGGAAATTAAGAAAGTAAAGGGTTCAATGGTACATTGATCAAGACTCTGTGGATGTGTGCGATGTGTGCGTGTACCCGTCCCGTGGGTGTATGCACTTAAATTAGGCTTCGGATAAGTAGGGGAAACATAGACATTTTACATAAAATTCACGTTACAAGATTTAGTGCAAACCTTTTTACGTTGAGTTTACTATTGTCATGTTTAATTGAATGAATGAATAAAGTAAACTTTTCGGTGTTGGAGTAGAAATGCTAACTTAGCAAAACTTGTTTTTTATGACAATTTTTTTGTAAGTTTTGATGGGTAATTTGTGAAGAAATGAATTTTTAAAATTAACTGGTAGGATATTAACGTGTCTCAAATCACAGGTCTGTCCTAGTAGTGCATGCTACATTTGATTGGTCCAATTTTTAAACAAACATTAGTTGTAAAAGAGACCAGAGAGAATTCAAGTGGATACGTAACCAAAAACACTAGAAAATCAACTTAAAAGTATGTCAGTTCTGATAAAGGATCACAGACATTTGCCTGTAAAGGAAATAATTATTTGTTATGCCAATAAAAGATAGAATATTTTCTCGGTAGAATTTCATCATTTTAAAAAGCTCTACGTATTCAAATGAACATTTTAAATCTTCACCCAAAATGTTTTCTACCTCTCCTCTTAATTTCCAAAATGTATTTTTTTCAGGATTGTTTGATGGTAGGTCTACATACTTGTGGTGATCTTGCTCCAAATACTCTTCGAATATTCGCTTCCAAGTCTGAAATCAAGGGAGTTTGCAGTGTGGGTTGTTGCTACCACCTTTTATCTGAAGAGTTTGAAAACCCACATAAAGGTACAAAGTTCTTTCTATCTCATAATTTGATTTATTTGAACATAATGGCTGCTTTATAGCTCTCCTGTGTTTTTGTTGTTGATATTATTGTCATTTTGAATTAACGTTTGAGATAATATCAGATATTCTTGTAATTTTAGAAATGAAATTTGATGCACTATCACTTGTATTTTATCATAGCTTTTTGATTATAATATGGTCTTACTGAATGCTGAAAATGCAAGTATGTGAAAATTTTGTGTGGTGTATGTTTTATTTATATATTTATTTATTTTGCTTTTTAGGGCCACACCCACAGCATATGGAGGTTCCCAGGCTAGGGGTCCAATTGGAGCTGTAGCCACAGGTCTACACCACAGCCACAGCAATGCCAGATCCGAGCTGCATCTGCGACCTGCACCATAGCTCACTGCAACGCTGGATCCCTGACCCACTTAGCAAGGTCAAGGATCAAACCTGTGTACTCATGGATGCTAGGCAGATTCGTTTTCACTGAGCCATGACAGGAACTCCTGGTATATGTTTTAGAGAAATTCTGTTTAAAAATATTTGTAAGGTCTGCATTTACTACGATAATAAGCTTAATTATTTTGTCATTAAAAGTTGGCACAGTTTGCGTTCATTTCCAAAGCCTTCTCCATTTTGTAAGGAATTTTGGTATTTCTCCCCCACAGCAGTTTCTTAATGTATTATAAAGGGTCAAAAATGCTATGATTTTAAAAAGCCAGGAAACTCTGCAGTTGGATTAAAATAATAGTATTCAAACTGCGCTTCCTGGACGGAGAAGGTTCCCAAGGAGCAGAGTACAGAGGACATTGCCGGGACTTCAGCCCCTGCAACCCTTCATCCAGAGCAGCCCGGAAAGTCCTCTCTTTGATCCATTTCATATGCTGTATCTCTGTTAGACACAGTTTCAAAACCACTGGCTCAGATTAGATGGTTATTTAGTCTTTTGGTTCTTTTTTCCTTTCGTTTTATAAAGTCTGTATCAACATCCTGTGTCCCATGCCGTGGAAGGTGTATGAACATGGATAGTATTGTTTGCTCTTTTTCTCAGTTTTAAAACCCAGATGGATGTGAAATTTAAATTATTTAGTCACATCTGGGAGATAAAAAATTATGATTGTAAACTGAAATTTGGCTGGGTATAAAACAGAAGTCACCCTCAAAACTGACAAAAGCTTTTGTGGAAAAAGAGTTAATTGCATTTGAATTTTTTTATTTTAAAAACTCTTAGAAAAGGTATGCAGAAGTAAAATTGTGAGTATGTAGAGATACACAGAGTGAGAGAAAGAAAGCAAACTGGCAAAAAGGTAACAGTAGGTTAATTGAAATGGAGAATATATGGTTGTCGTGCCGTTATTTCCAACTTTCCTCTGAGTACAAAATTTTATAGGTAAAAATTTATGGGAAAAAGTGAACCTAAAAAATTATTCTAAGGTGTTTATATTATTTTATAGCCTTTTTGTGCATCTTTCCTAAAATGGGGGAATAGAAAAACTTGAATGTAATCATAGTTTAACAGCTTTTAAAATCATAGTTTAACAGTGTTTTCCTGGATGAGCAATAGCATAAAATTCTGCGTAGGGAAGTTTTCGTTCTTAGTTCAAGAGCTTCTTGTTTTGTAGATACAATGAAGTGGATTTTTTTTTTTTTTTTAATAATTGGCTCCATTGGGAATAGGTAGTGATTTGGTGTGTCTTCCAGTTCAAAGGTCCTCTCTTACAGTCTAAGATCTTTGATTTCAGCTGCCTGTTTTCCTTCTCTCACTCTATCATCTTGCCCCTCAAATGCCTTCCGCCCCCAGAGGGTCTCTTCCTTCTCTTGAAGCGGTGCCTTCTCCAGACGGCCATCTCTGGCCCTGCTGGACCCTTGCAGCCATTGCGCTGTGTTATCAGGTCCTAGACCTCATCTCTGGGTGTCTCATCAGGGATGGGATCCTCTCTTTTGGCAGTGCACTCTACTCTCTGTCACACACACTCGTGCACATCTGACTCCCTCCGGAGTGATTCCCCAGAGCTGATTCTGCTGGTTTGGATGTTTATTTTCCAACTACGTTTAAATCAAAACTTGTATTATACCTGTGGCTTATGAATCATTTTATGTATTCTCTGGCTTTTGTTGAATGTGAAAGGAAATTCATATGTAAGTGGCTGTCCTTATTTTATGGCAACCAGGAAATGACCTTGGTACATTTTTCATCCAGTGGTGTCTTCATGGATGTTCTTCAGTTTCCGTGAGGAGTTGGCAGAAGATGCTTGCAAGGGTAGGAAAAAAAATTAAGAGAGTGACCAGTTTCTCCTTGCGGATCCATTTTCTATCAGTCTGTAGGTACCTTTTGTAACAGATGGTTTCATTAAACTCTTTACAAGTTTTTATAGACCATGTGTTCCAACTGAAATGAGAAATGTCTTTGAATGAGGCATGTGCGAGAGAGAGGCCTCTGCAGAATCTGAGGGAAGAAGCAGATGAGTGCCTCCACATCTTCAGCCTCTTCCTCTTTGCTTCTGCCGTGGAAAGATTGCATAGATTGATGAGTATTTAAATTTATGAGTATTTTTATATTCACTTTTATACCTTCAGATTCTTATTCACTTTTGTGTCTTCACTAGTTTTTATTCACTCTTTTTTCTTTAGAACTAAGCCCATTGTTCAAGCATGGTTCATGAAGCTCAATGTTTGTGCAGTGTGTGTTGAATACATGGTGTGTGTCAGTTGCCTTTTTTCCCTGCCTTTATAGGATGTTTTTGGCTCCAGGACTTAGTCAAGAGAAAGTGCTGGAAAGATTTGTTACAAAAGTGACTAGCAGCTATAAACTCTCATTTTCTCTCCTTATAAGCAAAGTTAATTCCTGGAAAGGTCTTGCTGTCAAAATATCTTAATGATTGAGGATCAGTTAAGGTTATCAGGGATTATCAGGTAAACAATACTAGGCTTAAGTGGCAGATGCCAATATCTTAGTGTTACTTGAGTTCCTCATAAATACCCGAAAAGAACAGAGGTTGGGGAGTCTTGCTTGTTAGGAAAGCAGAGAGTAAGCAGGAAGAAACAGAAACGAGTGGTATGATGAAATAGGTAGAGATGTTAGCGACGCGAGTACCGTCAGATGCTTTGGAGGTTATGGAAAGAGTTGGGAGGCCAAAAAATAGGGGGAAATGTAGAAGAATAAGTGATAGGAATAATAAAAGCATCCTTGGTTGAGGTTGCCATTGCGATTGTTAGCTTTGGACTGGCACACTTCCTCATCTCAAAAACCAGATGGCAAAGGTCACTTACTCCTTTCTCTCTTTCCCACACCCTCATCTCCATTTTTCTCGCCTTATCTTGCCTGTAGTAAAAGAGCTAAGATACGAACCATCTCCTGCAATTGTTATAACAGCCTTTCTCAAGTCTGGCTGACCAGCTGGATCAAATATGACACTGTCAGTAACTAGATGTCTGAGGCCTGCTTCTGACCTTCTCACATAGAGTCTCTAAGAATGCTGCTTGAATATAAATATTTCTGAGACGTGCTATAGGCAATTCGGATAAACAGCATCATTGAAAACAAGTGTTTACTCTGGTTCCTAGGAAGACATACGGAATTTTAGAAGATGTTCTGTTAGAAATGTATTCAGGATTATTTGTAGTCATTTTAACTTCTCCCATGCAGAGATGTAGGGGGACTCTGCTCATGCGCCGGTTTGTAGATCCAAACCAAAGGCTGAACCCGAAGGGTCCAGAAGGGTATATCGAAGTCTGGCGTGCAGAGTAATGAATTCCCCCAAAAGTCCTTGAAGCACAGAGCTCAGAGTGAAAATCTGGGGAAACCAAACAGGTCGGGAAACTGGATCATAAATACACAAAAAAATTGAGGTTTAGAAACAAGACAAAATCAAGGGGAAGAACTCTAGAACAAGAAGGAATGTCCAAGATAATTATTATAAGCATCCCTAGAATTTTGATAGCTTAACTTTGCTGATGAGCCAGGGTGGGGGTGGTGAGAGAGAGGGTGGGGGAGGCAGACGACAGCAGACAGTTCTTGACTGTTTAGCAGCGCCTATTGGGAAAGATGGAATACAGACTCAGTCCTGGTTTTCATATATAGCATACACTGTATAGTCCTTGTATTCCTTACTAAAATAGAAATCCACCACTCTCCAGTGTGATCAGCATGTTCAAGTAACTAACCTGTAGGGCACGGGGTTTGCTCGCATAAGGTTAGGGTATTTCCTGTCGTATATGTAGCACTAGGTTCCATGGGTTATATCTCTGAATGATCAAGGATGTCATGTGTCTCTCCCTTCATATCTTACACACCTGCCAAGAACCCTCAGATTGTTGGCACAGCTGTTTTTAAAGTGGGGCAGTGTTGCCTCTGGGATGTAAATTCGAGTTATTAATAGTCCGCATTGTACAGTAGAAAAATCCGGTATGTACACTGCAACTTTTCACGGTGATATGTCCCGTGTAAACAATATGTGTTTCACGTGAGCGTGTTTGCCCAGGACGCTGTGGTGGACCGTAGAGGTGGTCTGCCATCAGTGTCAGTTTTAGAAAAACAGCTAAAACTCTCTGGGCAACGATGGATACCCACGTTCTACCACATGTTTTACAAACTGCTTTTAAATATGTATGCATTATGAGCCAGTCGTTCCTAGGAGAACGTCAAGTACCAGAAACAGTTTTATGGCAGCGCTTTATAGAGTAAATATATATTTTCCCAAGGTTGGCTTGTTTCAGTGTTTTGTCTCAGTACTGAGGATTATTATCATAATTAATCTACAATACTGATACTGTCTCTCCCCTAAAGAGAGACCCTCCTTTTGGTTCCTTGTGGTTGTTTTTCCTGTGGAGGTAGAAACCTGCCGCGGGAACACGACTGGGTGCTGCCCAGATCCACATCCCTCTTCTTCCTTTCTAACTGAACTGTGGTTTTGTTCAAGCCCTTCTGTGGCCTCAGAAATATGTGAATTTCGGAGTTTCCATTGTGGCTCAGCAGAGATGAATCTGACTAGCATCCGTGAGGATACAGGTTCGATCCCTGGCCACGCCCAGTGGGTTGGGGATCTAGTGTTGCCATGGGCTGCGGTGTAGGTCGAGGTCGCGGACACCGCTCGGATCTCACGTTGCGGTGGCTGTGGCGGAGGCCAGCACTACAGCTCTGATTGGACCCCTAGCCTGGGATCCTCCATATGCCATGAGTGCGGCCCTCAAAAGACAAAAAGACAAAAAAAAAAAAAAAAAAAGAACAATATGACCTTCAATCTAAATTAGTTACAGTAATTCCACTTATTTAGGCATGGATATGAGACCCAGTTCTAACCAATGAGGCAGGATGAGCATATTAGGGAGTTTTCTAGGAAATTGTTTTTTTTCTCTTAAAACTGAACACAAGACAGAGATGTCACTATTTTCTCCGCCTCTGGACCTGGTCATCTGTTTGTGTTTGTTCACCCTAACATATCTGCCTGCTGAGTATTCTGTCAGAAGTTGATGTTGATGCTATATCTGAGTCGTTCAGGCCTGGCCGAGGAGTGAAAAGTAACTCCCTTTTCCTGTAAGTTTATGTGGTCACATCTGAGGCCTAGGCGTGCAGGAAGAGTAGATAAGCTGGGACCCTAGAGAATCCCATCAGTGGTTTCATAGAGCTTCTTCCCTGGCCTTGGTAGGAGCCCCTTCTAGGAGCAACCCTTAGAAGGCACGGCTTTGGGCTTGGTCTCTCTCCGCCTCTTTCCGCCCCGTGCCAGGGAGTCGACTCATATGGCACCCTCCAAATAGTGCACATCTGAGGAGTTAAATGTAAGCGGTGTAACCCCGAAAGCCTGTGGATGGCCTACCTTCGTGCTCACCCCTGGCCTCAGTGTGGTGCGGGGCGTCAGGTGATCCTCCCTTGAGCCCACAGTTTCCTTTTTTTTTTAACCAAAGGAGATCTTTTAGTGGCATCTGATAATCTGGTCTGCCATTTCTGCCTCAAATAGAAATTTGTCAAGGGCCTATAATACCTATTCTACTGTGAAGTGTTTCTCAGTTTATGTCACCAGTAGGAATTTTAAGGATGGAGGCTAGATTCTTATAGTCATCTTTACTGTCTTAGACAGTTAACAATTAGTTCATGGCTTTAATTATAAAGGTACCTTATCTTGAAAGAAAATATGTTGAACATATTGTTTGAAAATGTAAAAGATAATTTTAATGTTTAAAAGTAAGCATATCTTTTATTTTGGAATCTTTTGGTTATTCAGTATGTGGTTAAAAACTCCTAAGACAGTATCGGCTAGTTAATATCAGAAAAAAAAAAAAAAACCAGTATATTTTATTTACAGAAAGGTATAACTAATTTTTTAGTCTAATAAATAGTGAATTAATCTCTTAATTGCAGCAGTGCATACAATTGCTATCTTTTCAGTAAAAATTTAATAATGTTTCCCATCTCATATAATAGGTACTTTATTAAATACATCTGTTTATTTGCTTTGAGCTCTTAATGCTGAAGTTTGGAAGCTGTAGAGGAATAAAGTGTGGCTTCTTTTTTTCAAAAGAGCATGTGTTTGACTTCTCTTTCTAGCCATGTGTGATTTTTCTGAGGAACTCTTCTGCTATAATCAGCTAAATCCTACCTAAATTAGAACTTCTTTTTTTATAGTCACACCCACATCATATGGAAGTTCCTGGGCCAGTAGACGAATCAAAACTGCAGCTGCGGCCTTTGCCACAGTCATGCAATACCAGATCCAAGCTGCATCTGCAGTCTATGCCAGAGCTTATGGCAATGCCACATCCTTAACCCACTGAGTGAGATCAGGGATCGAACCCACCCCTCACAGACAACACTGTGGTTCTTAACCCTCTGAGCCATAACAGGAACTCCAGAACATGTGTTTTTTTAAGCATTGCTGAGTCTACAAAAGTAAGGGGAATGCCCATAGATCAAGAAAAATCAAAACCAAAAATTTGAAAGGAGAGAGGGAGAAGAGAGAGGAAGAAGAGTTGAAACTAGAGCAGGTAATTGTGAGCTGTAAGGCAGTAGACAGTGTTGTTTTGAGGCAGATTCCGGTCACATTGGGATCCAGAGATTAACACTGGGCCCTTTCTGCACAGGGTGGAGGAGCTGGACCTGAAGAGTTTATACTAAACCATGACCTTGAATGAGACAAAGCAGTCTTCAGCCAGTTCCATGCAGAAGCAAATCCCAATCTTTGTCGGGGGGAATTCTTCCCAAATTCAGGCCCTTGGAATTTCCTTTTTTCTTTTTTAAGGGCTGCACCCATGGCATTTGGAAGTTCCCAGGCTAGGGTTTGAATTAGAGGTATAGTTTCTGGCCTGTGTCACAGCCACAGAAACGTGAGATCCAAGCTGTGTCTGCACCCTACACCACAGCTCACTGCAGCCCTGGATCCTTAACCTACTGAGTGAGGCCAGGGATTGAACCCGCGTCCTCATGGATACTAGTTGGATTCATTATCACTGAGCCACAACAGGAACTCTCTGGAATTTCTATTGATAAAATCTACTGAATTTGATTTTCAAATTTTTCAAAACTTGAAAACAAAAACAAAACGCAAAAGCCCAGTCACAAAATCTGTCTGGCTAGGTATCCATCTCCCCACTACCCCTTTCAACTAAAAATACTGAATACAATTCATTTTTTTTTCTTAAAAGTATTGAAATACTGGAAGGATACATAGGATTTATCAGGTCAGTATACAGAAGAAGGTGGGAGTTCACGGAAATGATGGAGATGCTGGAGCCACTCAGAGTACGTACAATGACACGCTTGAGCTTTGGTTTCAAAGCCCTGCAAGGAGTGGGGTTCAAATGATAAAACTTATTCTTAGGCACACACAGAGGAGGGAGTGAATCCTATGACATACTTTTCCGAAGTTGAGACCGCAAGGTTAAGGACTAAAGTTAGAGCAGCAGTAGTGGAAATAGAGTAGATTGAAGCATTTAAGATTTTTTAGAGGAGTGGGAGATAAAGGAGAAGGAGTTGTCAAGGACTGTTAGCAGGTTTCTGATTGGGGCCACTAGGGAGGTAATAGTACAGCTTACATGATGGGAAAAACTAAGGAAGAACCAAGCTTCAGTTCAGGTTTTAAACATGTTTTAACAATTTGAAATTCCTTCATGTATGAATAATCATATTTTGGAAATGTTTTATAAATACAGACATCTAAATGCATGGAAATGGAATTGTCTGTAGCATAATCACATGGGATTTACTTTCCCCTTATTTTCCAGAAAATCTGTAAGGTATTAGCTGACATCGGTATATAGTTCAGGGGTGTGGGGGCCAAATCTCTGCAGTTTTATTGACCTTTCACTTATGGTTACGTATGGCTGCTGCTGCTCTAGCCATTTTAGTCCAAATGTCAGGAAATACGAAGATGGTAGAACTTTTAAGATCTGAGACAGCATCCTTTAAAGAACTTTCCTGGAAATTCTACCTAACAACTTTCTCTCCTTCATAGGCCATCTCTAGAAGGCTGGGAAATATAACCTTTTAGAAGGGCACATTGCAGCTCCAAATGAAATCAAGATTCTAGAAATAACAAAGAGTACTGGATATGGGGGAGGCGTTTAGCATTCTCTGCCACTGTATGTGTGGTGTACACGCATGTGTGTAATATTAATGCATTAATAGGGCACTAGCAGGGGAAGAGTGATGAAGAGTGTGGGTAATTTAACAGTATGTACATGTAACAGGATACAATCATATCCATTGTCCTCTTCTTTCTTTCAGTAATCTAACTCCTCTTAGTTTTAGTAGATCAAACATCATCCTGCCACTCAGCAAGAGTACCTAACTCCCATGTGACAAAATTTAAGCCAGTAGAGTATGTTAGTTAATTGTCAATTTATTTGAAAGTAAGCTGCTTGCCCCCCCACCCCACCCCGCCCTTTGTTTTCACCCTTCCGCTGGCTACGGAATAGTAATGACTTGGATGCCAAAGCTGGTAGCTACCTCTTTAAGGTTGGCAGGCAGCCTGACCCACGTGGGTCTCTGGGTAACACTTCATACTGCCTGCCGCTCTCCGAACTATGACGAGGAAGACTCCTGTCTTATTACAGGACTGTGCTTTGAGATCTTTTGCGGTATCCCGTCTAGTGCAAGTGAATCTACGCTCTTGCTCTGAATGCTTCTCCTTTGTGTGAAACTTTTACCTTGAGACTATAACTGCATTTATGCAACTGTAAATCTACCACAAGCCAACAATAATAGCAAAACAAAAGAATAACACATATATATGACTTATAAATTATGATTTATAAGTGATTTCTTAGAGGTAAAGAAGAAGAGGATCCTAAGTGGTAAAAGAAATATTCCAGCTAGAAGGTAAAAGTCATTTCCTGTTAGGAGACCAGGAAAGGCTTTCCAAATATAGTAACTTGAGCTGAGCTTTGTGGGGAAGGATTTAGGTAGACAGAATTATGGAGGGAGCATTCCAAGGATAAGGAACAGGGGGGTTAACTTAAGGCGTGGCAGGCCACTCCCTGGAGATGGATGAATACTCTGGTGGTGATCTGATTCGTAAGAAGTAGAGAAGTGTGATGTAAGGCAGAAAAGAAAGGCAGGAGTCAGTCCGCAAGGGCCTCGTGTGGGAAGTCCATTTTGGAAACGCGAAGTCACATGCGCAGCAGCATAAGACGTCAGGACCTAGGATTTTCAACCGTGGGATTCTCTGGGACCATGACTGTGGACAGTGAGGAGCCAGCAATTTTGGCCCCAAGACTGGGAAACGAATGCAATAGAAGCATTCACCTCAAATGAGGCAGCTCGCTGCTCACATGGGTATTCGAAAGGCAAAGTTCAGTCAGATGAGGTGGCATCTGTTATCAGAGGGTCTTACTGGGAAATTTGAGCACATGCTGCAGGAATTTATGATCAAATGTAGAACCACCCGTGCTGGTTACTACATGGATAAATCAGTTTGCTTTTGTGGATCATTTGTAAGTTAGTAAAAAGAGAGGCGTTAAATTAGATCACCTCGAACGTCTCTTATGACTCTAACGATATGATTTTGTAACTTGAATATAGCTTTCCAAACATATCTTTTATTTAAACTGAACCTCACTATATTTGTCATTTAGATTTACAGTTTTAGTATCTTTTCTTCTTCGTTATATTGAGCTTGCATAAACAGATACATTGCTTTCCTGCTATGATTCTGCATTTGACTGATAATGTGCAATTTTACTTTTAAATCTGTGTCCATATAATAATGATCATAATTATTCCCAGAGTTTATCGGAAATAAGTTAAATGTTAGGAAGTAAAATTATCTCTCAATAATTCCCAGTTGAATGCATATTAAATTTTCATTTTCTTAACTATCCTTATTAACTTGTTCAGAAACTCACAAAGTTACCACCAGTAATTATGAGGCATTATCTCTGCCTGGAGAAGGTATTGCTCTTGTAATCTTAGAGCAGATAAGTAAACTCTGCTGTCAGCCTTGTCGATTCAACTGTTTATAAAGCCTTTGTTGTATCACATTACTTCTCACTGTTGAGCTGGGCTCACGCCTCAGGAAAATCATTGCCAGTTAATGTGGGGTGATTGTAGAGATTTCTGGACATACTTGGCAGAACACGCACGATTACCTCACACGGACAGCTGTGTCTGATCTCCAGTCGGTTGTACATTTTCTACAGTATTGACACCGATTTTGCTTTTGCCGTGGGGCATCTTGCTGCCTGCAGATAGTTAGATGTGGAGTTTTAATGCATTTTCCCTCTTTCTTTAATTTGCACCTTGTTAGGTCGCATGACTTATAGGAAGTGGTTTTAGAAGCTCATACAGATTGTATTTATTCAGGAAAAAAAAACAAATTATCCCTGTGCTTGTGGTAAATAAAAAAGTCAAGAATGCAGTTAAATGAAAACAGAAAAGTAGCATGTCCACTTAAAAGAAGTAGTAAAGAGAAATAGTACATGTTACCAAAAAAAAATAAGAAATCAACGTTTCAAGCAAACTAATATAAAGCAGTGTTTAAAAAACTAGTTTACATTTTACTAGTTTTATATATAGACTTCAGTTTGCAAACTGTACGGAAAATTGTGTTGAAAAATATTGTGCTATAAATATCATGTTCTCACATTTCTTTTTTCACATGGTAAGTTATAAGCAAATTGTCTAAATTTCTGTCATCATTAGTCTGGCACAATGAGCAAAATTTCCCTAGGAATGAAGTTACAGCATGACTGGTAATGTAAGTGTAAAGATGGTCTCGTTGACAGTGTTTCACATGTTCCATGTGTCTCGTGTAAACCTCCTCTATCAAGACCCACGCTGAGGAGCTCCCACTGTGGCTCAGGGAGTTAAGAACCTGACATGAACACTTGGTGAGGAAGCAAGTTCGATCCCTGGCCTTGCTCAGTGGGTTAAGGATCTGGCATTGCCTCCAGCCGCAACATGGGTCACAGGTGCTGCTCCGATTCGGTGTGGCTGTGGCTATGGTGCAGTCCTGCAGCTGCACCTCTGACTCAACCCTCACCCAGGAATTTCCATATGCTGCAGGTGTGGCCTTAAAGGGAAAAAAAGACCCAAGTCAAATCTTAAATATAGGTGGTGTGTCAAGAGCAGCAGAGGAAGCCTGTCATGCACAGTGAGAAGCTGCTGTCACAGTGTTTGCCAGGCCAGTGCAGTGTTTACAGTCAATTCTTTTTTTTTTTTGCTTTTTAGGGCCACGCCTGTGGCATATGGAGGTTCCCAGGCTAGGAGTCGAATCAGAGCTGCAGCTGCCGGCCACAGCAATGCAGGACCCAAGCTGCATCTGCGACCTACACCACAGCTCATGGCAACGCCAGATCCTTAACCCACTGAGCAAGACCAGGGATTGAACCCACATCCTCATGGATCCTAGTCAGGTTCATTAACCGCTGAGCCAAGAAGGGAGCTCCTACAGTCAGTTCTTGAACTTTGCCATTCTTCTAGTCATGCATAAAAATACCAAGACAGTGGTATCTAGACTGATTCATTAAGAAACAGTGTTTGAATGTAGATATGACCATTAAAGCACTATATACATTTTTAACTGGGTGTTCCTTTTCTGTGTATACTGTAATGGACATATTCCTTTGAGATTACATTTCCAGCTGCACTTTTAACCAACGGATAAGTAAAGCATTAATACACTGATTATATGATGGAGCTGTGAGTGGAGATGAGAGGCAGAAAAAAGGATGATGCAAATAGGGCGAAACCTGGCATTATCTAGAGAGAAACAAATGAGAAATTATCAGTTACTCTTTCATCATTGACTAACCAGCTGTCCTCTTCACAGTCTTCTGTGACACCGAAGACCATGCAATGGAGTATATATCTCAGTGGCTTAAACTGGAGATACCTTCTGATGAAGGCCAGGGACCCAGAAGGGCCTCACTTTATATTATCGGATGAATGAATTAATGTGAACATACTATTATTCTGCTGTGATTTTTTAAAAACTTTCTTAAACTCTAGGACCTTTCTTTGTACCTCCTTTATAACTCGTATCATTATTGAGAGCCACACATAAATTTTATATTTTTAAGTTAGCAAACTTTTATACCCATATTAAATCATTTTATACCCATATTAAATCTGGCTATTCCTCTTTTGATTGTACTGCTTTGAATTTATTCTTTATTATATTCATCATTAATGCTGAAGAGTGTCAACGAAAATTAGTCAGTCTAAGAAAGAAACAGAAAATTATGCTTGAGCCACACTGAGGATTACAACTTGGGATGAGCCTCTTAGAAAGCTCCAAAAACTGTTCAATCCATTAGCAATCAAGGCACAGTTATATAACATTTATAAAGTCTTTTGAGACAGAGGGTGTATGTTAAATGACATATCCTTATCAGTTCACACGATCAAGATCAAGGTTAAGGAAGCTTAGGCAGTCTCAGTCAGTCCTTGAAATGAATAACATGGAACAGAGACTAAACTTTAAAAACAAAAGGCTTGGTAAATGATGTATAATTGAACTTTAAAAGCCCAATATTTTGTGAAAAACTGTAAGGTACCTATCAATCTAAATTTCATTTTTATTGTTACAAAGCATTATTAAATAATAACACAGATGTATGTCACACACACAGATAAACTTTAATAAAGTCCTTGCGACAGCTCAGGTCCTGCAACGGCTGCTGTGGTGCGCGTTGGATCCATGGCCTGGGAACTTCCACATGCTGCAGGCTTGACAAATTTTTTATTTATTTTTTTTACAGAAACTTTAAGAAGTTACTTTAAGCTCTGAATAAACTAAAAATGTTAAGCAACATTTATTTATCTATTTAGCTTTTAAAATAAGTGATATACAACTATATACTTATTAATAAAAAATTCTGACCGTCTACAGGCATATACAGTGTTTAACATCACAGCCTGCAAGGGCACTACCATCCCATGTTTCCATGCGTGGACATATACAGACACATTTATGTATTCACATTTAGAATCTTTTCTAAAATGACTCAGACTGAATGTAATGATTCATTAATTCATTTTTCTCTTCTAATAACAAATATTCAGTACATGTTTACAGTGTGCCAGTTACTTTTCTAGGAGGTAGAGAGATGGAAGGAAAAAAAGTTACTGCTCTCTTGTCATTTAATCCTAGTGGATAGAGACAGCAGCATAATAGCAAATAATATGTGTGTGTATCTGTGTGTGTGTGTGGAGAGAGAGAGCGCCCATCAGATGTTGATAGATACTTTGGGAAAAATACTTTGGGAAAAATAAGTGAGACAGAAGGGACATTGATTTTGTTGTTTGGTTTTGTTCCCCCCCCCCCCCACTGTACAGCAAAGGGATCAAGTTATCCTTACATGTTGCAACATGAGTATCTAGACATAGTTCTCACTGCTACTCAGCGGGATCTCCTTGTAAATCTATTCTAAGTTGTATCTGATAACCCCAAGCTCCCGATCCCTCCCACTCCCTCCCTCTCCCATCAGGCAGCCACAAGTCTATTTTCCAAGTCCATGATTTTCTTTTCTGTGGAGATGTTCATTTGCGCTGGATATTAGATTCCAGTTATAAGTGATGTCATATGGTATTTGTCTTTGTCTTTCTGACTCATTTCACTCAGTATGAGATTCTCTAGTTCCATCCATGTTGCTGCAAATGGCGTTATGTCATTCTTTTTATGGCTGAGTAGTATTCCATTGTGTATATATACCACATCTTCCTAATCCAATCATCTGTTGATGGACATTTGGGTTGTTTCCATGTGTTGTTTTGTTTTTAATTGAAGTATATTTGACTTACAGTGTTGTACACCAAAGTGATTCAGTTACATATGTATTCAGATTCTTTTCCATTATAGGTTATTGCAAAATACTGAATTTAGTTCCCTGTGCTATACAGTAGGACCTTGTTTATTTATTTTATGTATAGTAATCTGTATCTGCCAGTCCTTAAACTCCTAATGTCTCCCTCCCCCTCCCTTGCCTTTACCCTTTGGTAACCATAAATTTGTTTTCTATGTCTGTATGTCTGTTTCTATTCTGTAAATAAGTTAATTTGTATCATTTTTTAGACTTCATATATGTGATACTACCATATTTGTCTTTGATTTACTTCACTTAGAATTGGAGTTCCCGTCGTGGCACAGTGGTCAACGAATCCGACTAGGAACCATGAGGTTGCGGGTTCGGTCCCTGCCCTTGCTCAGTGGGTTAACGATCCGGCGTTGCCGTGAGCTGTGGTGTAGGTTGCAGACGCGGCTCGGATCCCGCTTTGCTGTGGCTCTGGCGTAGGCCGGTGGCTACAGCTCCGATTCAACCCCTGGCCTGGGAACCTCCATATGCCGCGGGAGCAGCCCAAGAAATAGCAACAATAACAACAACAACAACAACAACAAGACAAAAGACCAAAAAAAAAAAAAAAGAATAATACTCTCTGGGTCCATCCATGTTGCTACATTATTTCATTCTTTTTTTGTGGCTGAGTAATATTTCTGTGTGTGTGTGTGTATTACATCTTTATCCATTAGTCTGTGGATGGACACTTAGGTTGCTTCCATGTTTTGGCTGTTGTAAATAGTTCTGCAATGAACCTTGGAGTTCATGAATCTTTTCAAATTAGTGTTTTCTCTGGATATATGCCCAGGAGTGGGATTTCTGGATCATATGGTAATTCTAGTCTTAACTTTTTAAGGAACCTACACAGTGAAGTCTCATAGTGGCTGCACCAATTTACATTTCATCAGCAGTGGAGGGGGGTTCCCTTTTCTCCACACTGTCTCCAGCGTTTATTATTTGTAGACTTTTTGATGATGACCATTCTGACTGGTATGAGGTGATACCTTATTGTAGTTTTGATTTATATTTCTCTAATAATTAGCCATGTTGAGCATCTTTTCATGTGCCTTTTGACCATCTGGATGTCTTCTTTGGAGAAATGTCTTTTTAGTTCTCCCTGCTTATTTTTTGATTGAGGGTTTTTTTTTTTTTTTAATTGAGCTGTATGAGCTCTTGGTATATTTTGAAAATCCCTTGTTAGTGGCATTATTTGCAAATATTTTCTCCCTGTCTGTAGATTATCTTCTCATTTTGTTTATGATTTCATTTGCTATGCAAAAGTTTATAAGTTTCATTAGAGCCCATTGTTTATTTTTCCTTTTATTTCTTTTGCCTTAGGAGACTTACCTAGGAAAACTACAATTTATGTCAGAGAATGCGGAGTTTTATGGTGTCATGTCTTATATTTGTCTTTAAATATAAGTTTATTTTTGTGTAGGGTGTGAGGTAGTGTTCTAACTCATTGATCTACATGTGGCCGTCCAGCTTTCTGAACACCGGTTCCTAAAGAAACCATCCTGTGTCCATATATGTTCTTGCCTCCCTTGTTGAAGATTAATTGATTATAGGTGTTTATTTAATCGTGGGTTTATTTCTGGGCTCTCTGTTCTGTTTCAGTGATCTGTAAGTCTCTTTTTGTGCCAGTGCTATGCTATTTTGATTACTTGATTCCTGTACCTTTTTATATTGTCTGACATCTGGGTGGGTTATTCCTCCAGCTTTGTCCTTTCTCCTCAGGATTGCTTTGGCAATCTGAGTCTTCTGTGCGTCCATGTAAATTTTAGGATTATTTGTTCTAGTTCTTTCAAAGTTATCATGGGTAATTTGATAGAGATCACATTAAAGCCATAAATTACTCCAGATAGTGTGGTCTTTTTGACAATATTAGTTCTTCAGTCTCAGAGCATGGGATAGCTTTTTGTTTCTTTAAATCATCTTCAGTTTTCTTTATCAATGGTTTATAGTTCTCAGCATGTAAGTATTTTACCTCCTTGGTCAAGTTTATTCCTAAGTTTTGTTTTGTTTTTGTGGTGTGAATTTAAAAGGGCTTGGTTTTCTACTTTCATTTTTTGATATTTCATTGTTAGTGTAAAGAAATATGACAGAAAAGAAATATAAATCTTGTAACCTGCTACCTTGCTGAATTCACTTATCAGTTTTAATAGTTTTTCTATGGAGTCTTTAGGGTTTTCTATATAGAGTATCATGTCATCTGCATATAATGACAGTTTTACCTCTTTCCTTCCAATCTGAATACTTTGTATTTCTTTTTCTAGTCTGATTTCTGTGTCTGGGACTTCCAATACTATGTTGAGTAAAATTGGTGAGAGTGGACATCCTTGTCTTATTCTGTATTTTAGCAGGAACGCTTTCAGCTTTTCATTGTTGAATATTATGTTGGTTGTGGGTTTGTCATAAGTAGTTTTTATTATGTTGAGTTATATTCCCTCTGTACCCACTTTGGTGAGGGTATTTAGCATGAATGGATATTGAATTTTCTCAAATGCTTTTTTCTGCATCTATTAAGATGATCATGTGGTTTTTGTCTTTTGTCGATACGGTATATCACATTGGTCGATTTGCGTATGTTGAACCATCCTTGTCCACTTAACTACAGCCCAGGAAGCAGTATTTCAGAGCTTTATGAAATACTGCCCCAAAGAGGAAAGGGGGGGGGGCGTATCTAGATATAAGTTATGAAGGTGAAGGGGGAGGTGCTTGCGGCCATGCACAGATTTTACAGAAGTTTGCTGCTGGTTTCGTGAAGGTTACTACTAGTCACAGACATCCGTCATCATCGAGGATTTTAGTATTTTTCTAGATAGGAGAAGATGTAAGAACTGGGCTCAGAAAATCTCCTAAAAAAATATCTAACCATCTGAAGACCTGCTCTTGCAGTTTTCCCAGAGCACAGAGTGCCTCACTCCTGGTCTACAGCCTGAGCTCTCCTCACAGGTGCTGCAGGTCAGCAGCTGCAGTGGCTCATGTCTTATTCCATGTAGAGGCTGATGGCAAGTACCAAACTTCAGTTCACAGTTAACATATATAGATTTGCTAGATATGCTTTCTACACAACGAAATATTCCTTGGAATGGCTGTGTCATATTCTACTTAGCTTCTCCTGTATCGGTTGACATTTGATTTATAATTTTCCCATAACAATAAGAAATGACACCTTTCTCAGATAGTATATTTTCAGGTTCTCTTCTGTTCCTTTAATCAGTTGATTCCTGTGATAATACTATACTGTTTTAATTGCTATAGTTTATTGGAACTTTTGAAATCAGTAGAACAAGTCCCCCAAAGTTCTTATGTTTCCAAATTTTCTTAGCTAACCTCATGCATTTTTCTCTTTCACATGAGTATTACATGGAGTGCCTGCTATGGCTCAGCAGTAATGAACTCGACTAGTTTTCGATCCTTGGCCTCTCTCAGTGGGTTAAGGATCCGGTGTTGCTGTGAGCTATGGTGTAGGTCACAGATGTGGCTTGATCCCACATTTCTGTGGCTGTGGCATAGGCCGGCAGCTGCAGCTCTGATTCAGCCCCTAGCCTGGGAACCTGCATATGCTGCAGGTGCAGCCCTAAAAAGCAAAAAAAAAAAAAAAGTTTTACTTATCTATTTACTTATGTTTAAAAGGAGAGATTGCATTTGGGGAGGGCTTGCTGACTGCAGCACACTTACTGACTGGGCTCAGCAGTGGAAGCCAGGACATTCAGTATTAACTGTATAATATGGTGAATAATGCTGTAACTGCACAACTCGGATTGGAGCTGTCTTTCAATTAAAATCACAGACTTGGTGTGAGGACTTACTGAAGTTGAAGTTCTTTGTGTCTCAGCCCTGAAGGAATTCAGCGAGAGGTAAAGTAAGAAGCAAGACGCAGATTTATTGAGAGAGTGTGGGCCATCCCAGAAGGTGAGAGGCCCTGAAATACAGGGTGGTGATTTTTTTATGGTCTAGGTAATTTCATAGGGTAATTACTGGGAGCATTATTCTCTTTTGGGGGAAGGGGTGGGGATTTCCAGGAATTGGGCCGCCCTCCACTTTTAGGACCTTCATGCTTTGTCTTGGAACTGCCGCGGTGTCAGCGGGTGTGTCATTTAGCTAATGTGTGACAGTGAGTGTGTAACAAAGTTGAAGGTCCATTGGAAGTCGGAATCGCCTGCCATCTTGGACCTAGTTGGTTCTAACCAGTTTTTGTCATATCCTCAAGGACTATGTCATTTTTTTAAGGGTTGTTCCTGCCCCCTTCCCTCTTGTTTCAATGCCAGATAGGAATAAGGCTTTTATTTCATATTTTGCTAGAGCTTTTTATAATAATTCTGGTGTGGACGTAAAAAGCATAGACCATCTTTCGGGGAAGGAGATAATTAATATTAAAAATTCTTACTTAATGTTAACAACGTGGAACCATTTTAAAATTTGAAAATGAGATGTTTTATTTGGAATTAAAGTATATGTGGTTTAAAATGTAAATTCATATGAAAAGTTGCAAGATGTTTTATGCTTAAAAAGAATAATTTTTAAATTATCTGTTTCTTTATAATGTTTGAATCTTAGTAACATTGCTGTCCAGATTCATAGTAAAAGCTGATTTCAATGATTTGTGTGTCAAATGGGCTTTAGAGTCAGATTGTTAATATCCATTAAAAAACTGTCAGGATTTTTTTTTTTTTTTTTTTTTTTTTAGGGCTGCACCTGTGGCATATGGAAGTTCCCAGCTAGGGGTTGAATCAGAACTACAGCTGCTGGCCTATGCCACAGCCACAGCAACACAGGATCCAAGCCATGTCTGTGACCAACCTGCACCACAGCTCATGGCAATGCTGGGTCCTTAACCCACTGAATGAGGCCAGGGATACAACCCGCATCCTCATGGATACTAGTCAGGTTCATAACCTGCTGAGCCACGATGGGAACTCCTCTGTTGGGATTTTAATTGACATGCATTGAACTTAAAGAGCATTATGGAGGAGTTCCCGTTGTGGCGCAGCAGAAACTAATCCTACTAGTATGCATGAAGATGAGGTTCAATCCCTGGCCTAGCTCAGTGGGTCAGGGATCTGGCATTGCCATGAGCTGTGGTGTAGGTTGCAGATGAGGCTCTGATTCCACATTGCTGTGGCTGTGGCTGTGGCTGTGATCTATAGCTCTGATTTGACCCCTAGCCTTAAAAAAAAAAAAAAATACCATTTGGAAAGAAATCATATCTTTCTGTCTTTCCTCTTTGTAACATAACTTATCTCTTTATTTGGTGATTGTTTCAGATATTTATGTTAATCTTGCCTAGTTTTAGTTAGGTTTATTTCAAAAATTTTGCTGTTGTTTTGTTTTTTTTTTTTTTTCCTTTCTTGTATAAGGAGTATTTCTTTGGTACCTGGCACATGCTAGTTGCTATTCTAGGGACCAGGGCTACAAAATTGAATAAAACAGAGCCTTTGTCCTCATTAGTTTATATTCTAATAAGAATATAAAGAAAAGAAAAACAAGTAGATATGCCATGTCTACTTATAACAGGAGAAAAATAGAAAAATTAAAAAATGGAAAAATAAATAAGTAGATATGTGATGTCTACTTACAACAGGCTATAAGCAGGAGAAAAATTAAACAGGGAGAGGAAGGTAATGTATGTGAAGATCAAAGCAAAATCTTTCAAAAATCACTTCATTTTTTTTTTTTTTTTGTCTTCCAGTAATGGTTGTTGTGGTTTTAAGTAAGATACTTTAAAACCCTCTATATAGGATAGTATACATCGAGATTGTTAACTTAGCTGATAAAATTTTATGTCTGTGATGGCATGATACCTGCTTATTTTTCCTAAATAAAATTGTGTCATTTTTTTCATTTAGGTCTAAAGACATTTTAAAAGCATGTATTTTCAACGTCGAATGGGGATTGTAGATACTCTTGATCCGCCGCTGTAATTCTGTTGATTCATTTCAGCAAAGTTCTGTAGTGGGAACTAGAGGATGTAAGATGAGTGAGCTGCTCTCTTTCCCCAGAGGGAGCTCGTGATCTGGTGAGGAATTGAGAAGCAATTACATAGAACTTTCGTGCATGTCTGAGAGTAATATATTCATGGCCCACAGATCTTAATCAGCGATGAATGTGAATTACTGAAAAATGAATGAAAGAAGTATTGAGTGATGAATGTATAAACCAAGTGCCATTCAAACTACAAGAGAGAGTACTTTTTCATAACGAAGGGAGAAAGGAAAACCCTCTAAAAGATGTGACACTTGGTCTTCATTTAGAAAGACGAATGAGACAGGGAAGGACATTTTGAGAAGTGTGTGGAGAAGAGGCACAGAGCCAGAAACTGTGTTCTAAGTAAGGCAAGTTCACATGGGTATGTGGCAGACAGTAAGTTGGGGGAGAGGGTGAAAATATGGAAAATGAATCGTAAGAATAAATAATAAATTTTCTTTAAAAATAAAAATGGCTGAAAAAACAAATTCAGGCCAGATTGTGAGAGATATGAGTGCTATACTAAGGTCTCTAAATATTATTCAGTAGAAAGCAAAGTACACTTTTTTCCATAAAAATATTTCTGAATGTCTAAGGTAAAAGAGATGCATTTATTCATTTACATTTCTGAGAAGTAGTAATATTTGGCATAATAGAAAGTAGATTGGCATGGAGCTAGATCAGAGGCAGGGAGACTATTTAGAAAACGGTTGTAAAGGTTAGAAAAGAGCAATAGGAGGAGGCAACAATTTACCAGGCAGGACTTGTCAGAGATAAAAACCAACTGACGTGGTGGTAGGGAAATGTGAGTTGGGTGGGGTCGAGGGCGGTGGTGACGGCCAAAGACTGTGGCGAGGTTTTAGGGCGGCTGATTGCGTGATGATGTATCGCTACCTGGGAAGGTCAGATTTGTGGGCTAGGGAAATGAGGTTTAGTTTTGTGTATTTTAATTTTAGAAATGTTCAGAAAATAGCTTAAAATTCTTACCTCAAAATCCAGAAAGAAGCTGAGACTGGAGACAACATGGGAATTAAATTTGAAGGAGTAGATACAATGGCCCAGAAACTGGAGTGATGCAGCTGTAAGGCAAAAGTTTGCCTAGGGCAAGAGTATGGGTAGAGTAGACAGAGCAAGGGTTGCAGACTGGCACTCACTGGCAGGGAGTGTCTAACTAATTTTAAACAGTCTTAGTACCCTCATGGTACTTGTAAAAGCAGCAAGGTCAGGTAAGTGTGATGCTTGATTACCGTACAGATTTTTACTTCCTACTGTATTCTGCCTAGCCACTTACTTGGGTACCAACTGAAGGCATTTATGTTCCTTCATTCAAAGAAAGTATAAAAGGGGCATGAGGAGTGCGAAGATTATGCCTTAAGAACCGTTAAGAGGAGACTGCTGCAGATTCAGAGAACTTCAAGGTGATTCCACAGCCAGTGGGTGGCCAGAGGAGTAAGTCTCTAAAGTGATTTCACAGCCCTGAGCCGAGGCTGGCAGTTTGTGTAAGCTGCCCTAATATCTTAAAGTTCTTAGATGTTTTGGACAGAGATTTGGGGAGCCTTGTGCCTTGAATAGGACTGCCCTTCTGCTGTCCTTCACCCTGTCGTGTGGCGCTGGAGAGGCGGCTTTCCTACACACGGATTCCGAGCACCCTGCTGCGGGCCTTCACTCTGGCGCAGGGAGTAGCTTTAGGAGCCTAAGAAAAGCAGTAACCGCCCTCCAGCACCATCAGCGTCATCCGCACAAGTTGCACCCTCAGCAGCACCATCCTCCTCTCGCCTCCGTTTCTCCAGCGACAGCCCCGGGTGCTTAGTAGGTGACTGCCCCCTTTCCTGCTTCCACACACGCTGTCATGTGGAATCAAGAGGGAGCCCCAGGACTCTGTGTGTCCCTGTCTGCATCTTCCTTTCATCTCCAGGAAGCAGTGGACAGGCCGAGAACTCCGTTCCCCTGAACACTTCCCTCCCCTCCAAGCGGGGCAGCCAGAGCTTCGTCTCCGCGAAGACCAAGCCCCTCAAGCCTTTGATCCCCTTCACGTCCTCACCAGAGCCCCAGGCCTCCCACAGCGTTCCTGACCCCCGCGACTCTCCTCGCATGTCTACAGGGCCTTTATTCTGCCTGGTCTTCCACCTTCCTTCCCGCAATTCCGTCCTGAGTCATGCATTACTCTGAGTGCCTCTGTCTGTAGTCTGTTCTCTGAAAATGCCTCTACTGTCTCGTCTAGTCAAAACTTAGCTCTTTCCTAAGAAAGCACACTTCCCATACTCATCAAGGCCTGTGTTTTTCTCTCTCACTTCTTTCGTATGAGGTAATTAGCCTCATTGCTGTTTCAAGATTGTATTTATCGTCTAATGCTATTTGAGAAATCACCACAAAACTGAATGGCTTAGAGACAGAATAAATTTTTATGATCTGATAGTTTCTGTGGGTCAAGAATTTGAGAGTGACTGGGGCATGGATTTCATATTATTAGATTTTTTCCTGGAAATAATACACCCCTTCCATTATAATATATTTTCCAGAAATACTCTTCCCATTTCAATCTAATATTAAATAGCAATTTTTCTGCATCGGTTTTCTTAAATTATTGTTAGTGGAGGAAATATCTATTTTCAGGCCAGTAGACCTGCTTTTTTCCTGGCAGCATAAGGTGAATTGCAGAGCAGTGATGGTGCACTAATTACACTTTTCATTACAAATTCATTGCTTGTTTCTTAAATAGGATTCCTTTCATGTTCTGGAGTAGGTTGACTTTCGTCTCCTCTTTCCACTGTTAGAAGATTGTTTTGTAGGTATTTGATTGAGATATTAGAAGCTGACAAATTGCTAGTTAATTATTTTAAATTGTAAAATATTCTGGTATTATGTTTTTGGAGATTAACTATATCCTATTGGAAGTTCTTTTGTTTGTTTGTTTGTTTATTAAGTCTTCCCCCAATACTTTCATGGCTTACTTCCCCTTTTAAGTCTGCTCAAATACCATGTCCTCAAAGAAGACATGTGTATTAATTAGTACAGAACTATTATTCCACTAGTGTGCCCTGACGGAAAGTTCTTGGGATACTGCTTCCTTTATCTTACTCAACACAGTTGTCATCTGTTTATTCCAGTGTGATGTACAAAATTTGCCGTATTTCCAGAATCCTAAGCTACAGAAACAGTTTGGGAAGCATTCAATTAAGATAAAGATTTAGGTAGAAAATGGATTCGGACCCAAAGTAACAGGCACTTCAACAAGACAGATGGATATTTCTATTTCAGTCCAGAGGTAGGTAGAGCTAGTAAGGGAACTCTGCACAAAAATGCCTTCCCAGAATCCAGATGCCTCTATTTTGTTGCTCCTCTGTCTGCTGCTCTTGTTTATATAATACTCGTTGGTTTGCCAACACGACCACATTCCAGACAGGGGAGAGATGAAGTGGGGTGGAATGTGTTGGGGAAAGAGCATCCCACCCACCCACCCCTTTGAGTATTTGTACACATCCATTTCTGCCTACATCCAGTTAGCCAAAACTTAATTCCTGGCTGTCCTGGTGGCTGTATGGGAGTCTGGGGACTGCAGTCTTTAATCTGAGCAGTTGAATAGCCAGCTAAAAATTGAGTTCTCTGTTACTACAAGGAAGAAGGAGAGACCGGATGGGGGAAGGAAAAGAACTAGTTGTTTTATTGGTTAGCGCTTTTCCTAAACGCTCTCAATAAAATAGCACAACCCGTCTCTCAAGCCCCTTACCTCTTATAGTAAAGTTTAGGTGTTTCTCTTCAGTTATAAGAAAAAAAATTAAACTACTTAGAGTAACCCTTTCATTTAGCAATAATCATGTTTCAGTTAAATCGTAAAGCCTTCAGTAAAACTTAAACCACTGTTTCAGGGCATCTTGGAAGTTGACAGAGGAAGTAGTCCAGGGTCCCTAGGACCTGAACAGGCTTCAAGGGCTCCATGAGTCCTGTGCACTTGTAAGTGAAATTGTTTATATAGCCTGAGAGCATGGCCTCTGGAGTCAGTCTTCCTGGGCTTAAATTCCAACTCTGCCATGTGTTAGGTTTGCAACTTAGGCAATTTTCTTCACCTCCCTGTGCTCAGTTTTTCTGTCTGAAACATGAGAATAATAGTATACCTATTTCATAGAATTGCTGTGGGGACTAGTTAACACATTTAAAGCTCTTACTAGCGTTTAAAGCTAATTAATACATTCAAAGCACTTATAATAGTGCCTAACAATATTAACTATTTTATAAATACCAATATTATTATTATTTATATTCTTGGGGCATGGTCCATATCTTCCATCTGATTATCAGGAGGGGAATATGATAAATCTTAATACCTGGAAAAAATCACTATCACACGTTTATGATCTACGTGAAATTTAAATTTTCTCTCTTTTAATCAAAAACCATCTGACCTTTCATAGCACAAGTTGACTCGGTAGAATCTACCTCAACAGTATTTTCTTTTAAAGCATTTTCTTGTTTTCTACCTTCTGTTTTACTTTTTAACCTAATAGGAAATTTATATTTATCTCAGTTTTCTTTTAATTGTCATAGTTTTGATAAAACTTAAGCTCTTATTTTCTAGGCTTAATTTAAATTAGAAATTGGTTTTTTTTCTTTCCTTTTCGAAAACATTGTGTAACTAATCATTGTACACAAGGGGCTTAAACATCAGCAAGTTGCATATGTAACTCTGTAAATGAGTTGGCAGAAGATATGTGTGATTAAGTAGTGAATGTTGATTTTGCTGTTGTTACTTGAACCATAAATGCAATTGAACCATACTGAATCACAGTTGAAAATATTATAGCCTGTTAATATAGTGAAAAAAGAAGAACCCATACAGCTGTTCTTTTTCTGAAAAGTGAGTATTGTGGCTAGAAAAAAAAAAAATTGATGCTTCAACATTTTTAGGAGTGAATTAATATTGTTCTTAATAAATTGCCGGATGTCACATTCAATGAATCTTTTATTAGAAAGTCAGGTCAGCAATAAATGCCCAGTATCTCATTACTTATCTGTTATAGTTACACTGAGCATGAAAAGTATTTCCATATTAAATTGCTTTTGCTAAATCTTTGTGAAATAGTTTTTGCAAATTGGTTGATATTAGACCTGTAGCTTAAATACAAAACAGCTGTTGTTGAGAAGATACCATTTTCATAACATTAATATGCTTTCAATTAACATCCTGGAATGAACTGTTAAACGTTACCACTTCCATGTTTAACTACTGTTTGACTTTCTCAGTGACTGATTTGCTTCTCCAATAGCTTATTTACTTTAACTAAAAGAGGAAGAATTTTATTTAAATAATCCATATTTTTCCCATCTGCAGAATGTACCCAAGAAAAGTGGGGATTTCCAATGTGCCGCTCTTTGAAGGAAGGGAGATGGTGCTGTGGCCGTAATGCCAGAATGTCAGCATGTTTGGTATGATTTTTTTTTTTTTTTTCTGAACTAAGAGCTTTATCCAGATGTCACAGAATTTGTTTATTTTTTTTGGCTGCATTAAATGCCTTATTTTGCAGAGTGTCATTATTAATGCTTTGTGTATTGCAAATTATGAGGAAAAATGGCTTGCCCTTCCAACGTTATTCATTCTACATGGAGTGTGGTAATGATTTATAGTTATACCATAATTCTATATTATAGGACTTAATTTCATATATATAATTACTTCAATTATCATATAAAATCTACCAACAACCAAGTCTTAGACACAGAATTACTTCAGTGCTTTATTCACAGCCCGTGGCATATTTGTGTGTGTTTGTAGCAGATCATTTGGTCTCCTACTGTTTTGTAAAATGGGAAAAATATTATTAAGCTACCTGGGATATGAAGTAACTGTGTAGGTAAGTGAAACCTTTATTAAAGTGCCTGACTGGGCTAGTGTCCTTAGACCTAGAACATGGTGTTATGTTTATTTAAAAAGGGCTTCTATCTGGAATCTAATATACGGCACAAATGAACCTTTCCACAGAAAAGAACATCATGGACTTGGACAACAGATGTGTGGCTGCCAAGGGGGGCGGGGAGTGGGATGGATCGGGAATTTGGGGTTAATAGATGCAAACTATTGCCATTGGAATGAATAAGCAATGAGATCCTGCTGTGCAGCAGTGGGACTATGTCTAGTCACTTATGATGGAGCATGAGAATGGGAGAAAAAAGAATGTATACATGTATGTGTAACTGGGTCACCTTGCTGTACAGTAGAAAACTGACAGGACACTGTAAACCAGCTATAATGGAAAAAATAAAAATCGGTATAAATAAATAAATAAATAAATAAAAAGGAGCAGATGCAAGTTAAAACAGTGTAAATGGATTTTTGTCATCATAAATTTAAAATACAGTTTTTAAAATTTATCTAACCCCAGGATAAATCATCATGTGGTCATCTCTATGCCAACAACACAGCAATATAAAAATAGCACACCAGTATATCTAAGAATTACCTTAGAAATCTGTTCGTGCTCCAATAATGATTTCCTTCTTTTAAGTCCTTTTAAAATACCTTTCTGGAAATGTGTCTTGTTCTTTCACTGTATCTGTAAATGATACTTGTTTTAGAGTCTTATTAGAATGGCAGGTCATTCTTGGAAAGATTTGTTTTCCAGAATGCTGTTAGCTTATACCCCTAGGCAAGAAATTGAAATAGTCTTTTCTAGGGAATCGGAGTAGCCTAAAAGAAAAAACTGAAGATGATGGCGTTAGGCGTTTCCCAGTGAAACAGGATCTTTTTGATGAGGCACTTAATTAGTAGTCCTCAAGCACAGGCTTAAATCAAGTTTATCACACCCACATTTTAATTATCAGCAGATAGCCAAGAATCACTAGTTGTCTAAGACAGTCTAACATGAAAGAATAGAGATCAGATAAATAGAAAAGAAGCAACATGGAGGAAATGGATACTATCCAAAATAAAATAAACTATTAATATCTCTTATAAATATAAAAGTATATTATATCCACAAGAGAAAAATGTTTTCTCTAAAAATAATCAAGGAAATTAAAAGATGTTCCATGCTCCTGGTTGGGAAAAATTAGTATTGTAAAAATGGCCATACTACCCAAAGCAATCTACAGATTCAATGCAATCCCTATTTTCACAGAACTAGAACAAACAATGCAAAAGTTTATATGGAACCACAAAAGACCCAGAACTGCCAAAGTAATCCTGAGGAACAAAAACCAAGCAGGAGGCATAACTCTCCCAGACTTCAGGCAATATTACAAAGCCACAGTCATCAAGACAGTGTGGTACTGGTACCAAAACAGACAGACAGACCAATGGAACAGAACAGAGAACCCAGAAATAAACCCAGACGCCTGTGGTCAGTTAATCTTTGACAAAGGAGGCAAGAACATAAGATGGGAAAAAGACAGTCTTTTCAGCAAGTATTGCTGGGAAACCTGGACAGCTGCATGCAAATCAATGAAGCTAGAACACACCTTCACATCATGCACCAAAATAAACTCAAAATGGCTTAAAGACTTAAACATAAGACAAGACACCATCAAACTCCTGGAAGAGAACATAGGCAAAACATTCTCTGACATCAACCTTACAAATGTTTTCTCAGGTCAGTCTCCCAAAGCAACAGAAATAAGAGCAAAAATAAACCAGTGGGATCTAATCTGACAAGTTTCTGCATGGCAAAGGAAACCAAAAAGAAAACGAAAAAACAACTTACAAAATGGGAGAAAATAGTTTCAAAAGATGCAACTGACAAGGGCTTAATCTCTAGACTATACAAACAACTTATACCACTCAACAGCAAAAAAGCCAACAACCCAATGGAAAAATGGGCAAAAGACCTGAATAGACATTTCTCCAAGGAAGATGTACAGATGGCCAAAATCACATGAAAAAATGCTCAACGTCAGTGATTATTAGAGAAACACAAATCAAAACTACTATGAGGAGTTCTCATCGTGGCTCATTGGTTAACGAATCCGACTAGGAGCCATGAGATTGCAGATTTGATCCCTGGCCTTCCTCAGTGGGTTAAGGATCTGGCGTTGCCAAGAGCTGTGGTGTAGGTCGCTGATGTGGCTTGGATCCCATGCTGCTGTGGTGTAGGCCAGCGGCTACAGCTCCGATTAGACCCCTAGCCTGGGAACCTCCGTGTGTTGCAGGAGCGGCCCTAGAAAAGGCAGAAAGACAAAAAACAAAAAAACAAAAAACTACCATGAGATACCACCTCACACCAGTCAGAACAGCCATCATATAAGTCCACAAATAACAAATGCTAGAGTGGGTGTGGGAGAAAAGGGAACCCTCCTGCACTGTTGGTGGGAATGAAAGTTGATACAACCACTATGGAGAACAGTATGGAGGTACCTTAGAAATCTATACATAGAACTACCATATGACTCAGCAATCCCACTCTGGGGCATATATCTGGAGAAAACTTTCCTTAAAAAAAGACACATGCACCCGCCTGTTCATTGCAGCTCTATTCACAATAGCCAAGACATGGAAACAACCCATATGTCCATTAACAGATGATTGGATTAGGAAGATGTGGTATATATACACAGTGGAATACTACTCAGCCATAAAAAAGAATGAAATAATGTCATTTGCAGTAACATGGATGAAACTAGAGACTCATACTGAGTGAAGTAAGTCAGAGAAAAATACCATATGATATCACTTATATCTGGAATCTAATATACGGCACAGATGAGCTTTTCCACAGAAAAGAAACTCATGGACTTGGAGATTAGACTTGTGGTTGCCAAGAGGGAAGGGGAGGGAGTGGGATGGATGGGGAGCTTGAGGTTAATAAATGTAGACTATTGCCTTTGGAATGGATGAGCAATGAGATCCTGCTGTGTAGCGCTGGGAACTATGTCTAGTCACTTATGATGAAGCATGATAATGTGAGAAAATAGAATGTATACGTGTATGTGAAACTGGGTCACCATGCTGTACAGTAGAAAAAAAAATTATATTGGGGAAATAACAATTTAAAAAAATAAACATTCAACAAACCAAAAAGAAGACTTTTTGAAAAATAAATTCCAAAATACGGAATTTGTTAGTCATGCTGCATTTAACTTTCCCTGACCAATGTCAGATTACCTTTCTCCTTAGCTCCCTCCATGAGTTTTCTCATGGCTTCTTTTTTTGCTGTTAGAATAATTTTGAAAAGTCTAAGGAACAAGTATTTTAGTGCATCTAAGGAACATTTATTTTACTGCATCTTGTTTTGTTGCCTTTTGCTCCATAATTGACCTTTTTCACAAATATTCGAAGCTGAAGAGGTTGAGAAAGAGAAGGACCTTTCTGATGATACTTCAGGTAAATTGTTAAGGGTATTACCTGGGAGGCAAAAATAACTTACAGTTACATTGGTGCAATCTTGTCGGCACACTTTTAGCCTGAAAAAGTTGCAAAATATTTTGATTAATATGCAAAAAAACTGCTTATACCTACTTCTCATCTATTTTGACAGCAACATTTATCATTTGTACTTCTAAAATAAACTCAGCAGAAGCAGCACATACCTAAGGTAGTCCTTTGTACTTAATATTTTTATTGATACCAAATAATTTATTTGGACCCCATTGTTTCTTTATTAATTCAACTTTTTAGCAAAGCAGGTAACACAAAAATTTAATCCGAAATGAGTACAACAAGTACTGTAAATGAAAACTCAATGTTTTCTTCAATAATATACTGTTTGGGGCCTGTTGCTATTTAATTTAATATGCAAATTATATAATTACTGTCTTCTCTATTCCTAACACTCTGGCTCTGCATAGTCACTGAAGGTGTCCTTGAAGTCAATGGGAAAAATTATACATTTTTCTTTAAACAATTCTGTGAAGCAAACTTTTATACCAGGAACTCATTGTCTCACTAAATCTTCACAATGTGGGGGATTGAAAAGTAAATTGGGGACCAAAAAACAAGTTTTTAGTTCCTGCTCACCTGCTAACTAGCAGCTTGTAACATTTGGGAAATTACGTTGTCCTGATCTTGTGCATCTGCAAAATGTGCACTTAGGATGGTCTGTAAGTAATCTTTCAGTGTTAAAGTGACTTGATTCAGCTATATCTAAAAAGTGTTATTTGGAATCTAAAAATGATGCAAATGAAAACAGAAATGTTACAAGACAGAAATAGACTCAGACATAGAAAAGAAACTTAGGGTTGCCAAAGGAGAAAGGGTGAGAGAGGAATAAATTAGGAGTTTGGAATTAAAATATACACCCTACAAAATAGCCTACAAGGACCTACTATACAGCATAGGGAACTATACTCAATATTCTGTAATAACCTATAATGGAAAGGAATCTAAAAAAAAATGTCTCTATATATATATATGTATGTATAACACAATCACTTTGCTGTACACTTGAAACTTACACAACATCATAAATCAACTATATTTCAGTAAAACTTTAAAAACAAAGTAAATTTTTTTAGGGCTGCACCTGTGGCATATGGAAGTTCCCAAGCTAGGGGTCAAGTCGTAGCCACAGCTGCTGGCCGACAGCACAGCCACAACAACACCAAATCTAAGCCCCGTCTGAGACCTACACCACAGCTCACAGCAGCGCTGGATCCTTAACCCACTGAGTGGGGCCAGGGATCACACCTGCAGCCTCATGGATACTAGTTGGGTTTGTAACCCACTGAGCCACAAATAGGAACTCCCCTAAAAAAATGCTGTTTATGAAGACCTAGCCGTCTGAAATAAATCTAAGTATTTTAAATTTGAGTAGAAAGTATATGCAGATCTGTTATATTTTACGAATTTCTTTGTTTGAAATATTTTCTTTCTTTCTTTTTTTTTTTCGTTTCTTTTTAAAGCCACACCAGTGGCATATGGAAGTTCCCAGGCTAGGTATTGAATTGGAGCTGCAGCTGCTGGCCTGCGCCACAACCACAGCTGTGCTGGGATCTGAGCCACATCTGTGACCTGTACTGCAGCTTGTGGCAACTCCAGATCCTTAACTCACTGAGCAAGGCCAGAGATCAAACCCCATTTCACAGACACTGTGTTGGGTTCTTAACCTGCTGAGCCACGATAGGAACTTGGAAATATTTTCTTTTGTTTTATTTTTAATTAAAGTATAGTTGATTTACAATGTTGTGCCAATTTCCACTGTATACAAAGTGACCCAGTCATACATATATGTACATTTCTTTTCTTATATTATCTTCCATCACTGTCTATCCCAAGAGACTGAATATAGTTTCCTGTGCTATACAGTAGGACCTCGTTGTTTATCCATCCTGAATGTAATAGTTTGCATCTACTAAGCCTAACTCCAGTCCATCCCACTCCCTCTCTCCTCCCCCTTGGAAACCACAGTTGTGCTCTCTCTGGCTGTAAGTCTGTTTCTGCTTTGTAGATAGGTTCATTTGTGCCATATTTTAGATTCTACGTATTAGTGATGTCATATGGTATTTGTTCTTCTCTTTCTGACTTGATTTAGTATGATAATCTTTAGTTGTATCCATGTTGCTGCAAATGGCATTATTTCATTCCTTTTTTATGGTTGAGTAGTATTCCATTGTGTATTTGTACATCATCTTAATCCATTCATCTATCGGTGGACATTTGGTTGTTGCCATGTCCTGACTACTGTTGAAATATTTTCTAATTAAAATTTTAAAGTAAAACTTTGGTGAAAATATTAAAATCTAATTCAGTTATAAAACAGCGTAAGTATGGAAATATATGTCTCTAAAAAAAACAAGTTTCAGAAGGCTTTATTCCATATTTAAGTTATAAGAAATCTTTCATGTATGTTGTGTTATGAGTGCTTATTAGAAATATTAGGAGATATTTTATTAAAGTATTTTGAATTTTAAATAAATATAAGTATAAAACCAGCTACACATAAAATTGCAAGAATATGTATTAATTTCATTTGTGGCATCTTGATCATATGTGATTTTGATTTGAATTTTCAGACCATGCAGACCAAAAATATGTGTACTTTATAAACTAAGATTTCAACTATAATCTGTTCAGTATAATCTTGTTTAATAAAAGATGAAATTATGTGTTTATAAAAATGGAAGAAAATAAATTTAAAAGTAGTATATAAATATTTACATATAGTAGTTTTGGATTTAATTGATTTGTCTTAGCTACAATAAACGTGAGCCAAGAATATGTCATTTTATTTTGTTTCTGTTTTCTAATTCCTTCTGAAATTCAAGGAGTGTATACAGTTGGGTGTATGTGTTTGTGTACATGACACACATCCATAAATCAGCTCTAAATTATCTGGCGTACGGCTAACATTCCTTAATGAGATTAACACTTTTAAGTGTATAAATTTATATGTTCTCCCTCAGTTAATCTTTTTAAATGTCACTTTTGCAAGCCCTCATACAAGTGTGTTTATAAGTCTTATAAGATAAGACTAAATATATCAGCTGTCTGTGGTTTGTTTTGTTTTTTTTTTTTCCTCTCCTTCAAGGCACTGGAACGGGTTGCAGTTGGCCAAGGGGTAAGTAAGAGCGTTTGCTCTAATCCAGCTGACGAACGCGATAGTTTTTCTCCAAGTGCTCGTCATGCTTGACCTGCCGATGAGCTTAAAACCTGATGGACTTTAGTAAATATCACCTCTTCTTGTCACCTACTTATATTCAAATTTATACATTTTCTGTACATTTACTTGAAAAAAGATAGGAGCTTTCAGGAAAAGTAAATTGACCATTTAGGAAAACCACCACATTATACGCTTGTACTACTGCCTCATTTCTTCATATTATGTTAAACACTTTAGAAATATTTCTAAACATGCTGTTGCTGACTGTCAGGCTTTTATGGATTTAGTTCAAGCAAAGGTAAATGAGGTATAGCATTCAATTTATTTTTTAATTGTAGTCTGAAACATTTAGGTTTTTGGGGGGGTTAGTTTTTTTTCACTCTTTTTTTTTTTTAACTTCATTAGTCATTAGTTGCAACAGACGGATGGGTTTGCACAAAAAAAAAAAAAAAAAAATTGTGTAGTTTCCTTGTCCGCTATGATTCATGAAACATTTAGGAATTTTAAAGTTTTTTTAAGAGTTCTTTTAAAATTTTTCACAAGAGTTTCTTATTGGACCTAAATTTTAGAAATCTCTCTTTTGCTTCTTTTCAGGGAACATTAATATGTCATTTGAATTTTTAAAAATAATAGTAGCAACAAGTATCGTTTACTGAATGCTTACTCTGGGCCAGACACAATGCTAAGAACTTTGTGTGGTTTTTTGTAAGTATTCATTGTGCCTATCTAAAAATTGATGAAAAGTGATTTTTTAAAGGCATTAGAGTATATGTTTAAGTGTGTAGACTTTAGTCTCATGCTGCTTGTTTGCCTCCTGTCTTCGTCAGTTACTGGTTTAGTGACCTGGGACATATGTCATGATTTCTCCGTATCTTAATTTCTTATCTGTAAAATGCAAATAGTAAAGCAACAACAGTAATAATGAGAGTAACAGTAATACCTTGCTCATAGAGTTTTTTGAGGATTGAATGAGTGAAAGATGTGAAATGCTTAAAACCACTTCTATCATATAGTAAGTGCTCAAAAATAAAATGTCACCTGTTGTTGCTATTGTAGGTGGTTAATAATTATGATCATGAAAAATAATATCCAGGCTTAACGCGTTGCTTGCCAGTGTACTGGTCAGAATGTTCTTCATCCGTTAAAGCGACGTCTACATAGACTGTGAGGTCGGCGCTAGCATCCCACGATGCGCACAAGGACACCGTTACGTAGGGAGCTCTGAGATTTGAATCTCGGACTCTGGAGCCCAGGCTCTTAACTACCACAGTGCCCATCCACTGGCAGAGGAAAGAGCCTTCATCATAATAATGCCCCAGGGCATTTGTTTTTCAGTTTCCCAAGTGCTTGCTCTTGTTTACAGTCAATCTTAGGAGTTGGGTATTCCCCAAATTTAACATGGGAACATGATACCCGCAGCAGATTAAGGGTATATTCTGGCTCACTTAATTAATTGCGGAGTTCTGACTTAGTGCTCTTTCCACTAGACCTGTAAAATGCATGTCAGGTATGTTTGCTGTAAGGGTATCCTCTTTCTGCTCCCTCCCATTTTAAAATGCTTTCAAGTGTTAACTTGTCACTTGTGAAGGAAAGAGCGTAAACTCTGAGCCACATCTAGTTTATTCCTGGAGCAGTCAGGCACAGGCTGCTCAGGACATGTTGACTTCCTGCCCACGTAGCCCCATCTGTGTTTGCCAGGATGGATACTCCTGGTTATTCTAGGAATGCACTTTCAGCGGCACTTCATAACTCTTGCTTTCTCTTAGGAAGCAGCTCTGCAGCTCTTGAGTTCCTCACGGTAACTTGGGAATGATGATTTATTCTATCCTGTTTGTACTCCTCTGTGCATTCCATTTTTGAATGTTCTCTTACTTAAAATACATTTCTTGGTCTTTTGGAGGGGGCCTTTCTACCATCAGTTTTTAATAACTGTATAAATATACAGTTATTTCTAAATTATCTGTATACCATTTTACGTGTTTTTTATCAAAGGCATGAGAAGGAGAGCTTTATTTTTAGAAGCCTCTTCTCTTCTTTCCTAAATGAAAGCATATAGTAAAAAAACATTAATGACACCGTGTCCCTGCCTAAGGGTCAGAGAGAAACAATAGCATCATGGCTTAGTACTGGGACTTCAGAGCTAGACTTCCTTAGTTCAAATAACAGCTCAGATATTTTTTACGAGTGTCATATAAAATCTACGTAAAATTCAAGTCTATTACGGCTAATCAAATGAAAAGTTAAGGACTTCGTAAGCCATTTACAATACTAATATTTCACTTCATGTAATAATTTATTTCCACAAATGCCTTGAATTTCAAAAAAAACAATATAAGACTAAGTGTTAACATATGAAAAGGTATTTCACCATTTTTGTGAGGGAACTGAAAGGATTTGGAGTAGACAGGGAATGGGTGGTAAAGTAGAAAGTTGGGCTTCTGTAGGAAAGGCTTACTCAAGATGAAAAAATGTCACATCGAAAATATATCCAGGGAGGGGAAACAGTTCACGAAAAGTTTTGGAGAAATCTTCAGGAAAGGAAAATTTAGATGTCAGAGATTTTTTGTCTCAAATCTATGAGTTTTATTTGAAAAGAGATAGATGAAGAGTATGCTTTTTGAAGGTTATAAATTTTAAGGTAGGCACTCAACTATACATGGGTGTTTGCTTTCAGTGAATTATTTAGGAGTGAGTTGGGGACTGTGATATTCCTAACACCATTTCCTACGGGACGCCCCCGCCCCACTCTTGCCACCATCCGGAGAGGCTGTAGTGGTGGTGTTGAGAGTACACTGTCAGGATCCTCTGAGGCACACATTCTCCAGGGACTTAAGAAGACAGTGCCGTGGGGTGAAGACCCAAGAAATCATGCTTGACCCTCACCTCTCAGTTTCTGGCTTTTTGTTGTCTCAGCACTTGGGGCCCACAGTGTGGGCACTTGATGTTAGAAGTGGGCAGTGTACTAGATGCTTTGCCTGAGCAGCAGGCATAATTTTATTTTATTTTTTTGTTAAATTCCATCTGAAGCCAAACATGTTCTAGTTGAAAACATGTGAAAATAACGATTTGGGGCTCAAAAGAGAATAGAAGGTACAACAGGAGAAATCAGTGGATACACACCTTCCACTGAACTCTGTCTCTGAAACAATACCAGTCGTCGTACCTTTCTTGGTTTTTACCGTATTTGATTTCTCAACAGCTTTCCCTATTATTGACCTCCTCCATACTCGCTCATTCTTCTTCTTCTTCTTTTTTTTTTTCCCCCAGTAGTAACTGTGATGGAAACACCTTTGTTGTTTCTGAGTATTTTGTGTTGGACTTTCCCATACTATCAATATGAAGAGGTCTGTAGGGCTGTGGACAGAGTTTGGCCACTTCTCAAATAATTTCCCAGTGTAAGGCTCTCTCTTAGATTGCCCCAGTAAAGCAGTCTTCCTTTTATGTAAAGTACTCTTTAAAACTTCCACCTCTTTGAAACAATCCTCCTTCCTTAGGGCCCTTCTTCCTTTCCTTTCCAAAGCTTTTGCAACTTCATAGACACTTCCTACCCTTTTGTCCCCACGAAATGATGCCTTGCCAAAATGTTAGTTTCTGATCTCATGTCCTTTCCAAAACTCTTTTCCTCAAATCTGTAGTAGCCAATGCTGAGATGTTTTAGGCATCAGACGTATTTCTGGTATGTTCTTACTTAGTACCTTCTCTCTCTGGCTGTGAGTCCTAATATTATCTCTAATCTACCACCGTTAGGACAGACCCACATTCTCTTCTCTCGGCATGTGGCCTTCTCTCTGCTGTCTTATACAGAGCTGATTTGATTGGTTGTGAAATTTTATTTCTACATTTTTAACTGATAAGCAATCCATTTGGGGCATTAGCTAATTTTTCTTTGATTATGCCTTTTCTTTCTCTTTCACTACGACTTCTTTTATAGTTTCTTCTGTTTTCTTGCAGAATTATTTTCTCACTGAGAAGTAGCCTCAGGGTACATTTTAACTTAGAATAGAAAAGTTATAAAATTATCCCCTGTGTTTAGCAGCAAAGTCAGTTTTCTGATGCTCACTTATGATCCTGACTCTCAGGTATTGCTTTGAGTTCTGTTTTTTATTTATTTCCTTTGCTCATGTAGATCTACTTTTTTTTTTTTTTTCAGCTGCCTACTGAATCACTCTTCTATCGTGCCGTTCTTCAGGATATTATTAAAGATTGTTATGGCATCACCAAATGGTATGGGGATTTTATTTCAATAAGAGTAACTTATCCTGTATTATAAGTTAAGTGATGTTTAGTTTTCAGATGAATTTTTTCAGGATCACTGTTACTGGTAAAAAAAAGCTTTGAGTTTGAGTTAGTAACACAGAAATTTGCAACAACTGTATCTTAGGTTGATCATTATTAAACTGTGGTTCTAATGATTCCCTTTTGTCCTAAAAGATTGTTGTGATAATAAAGTAATGCATATAAAATGTACTTTAGAATTTGAGGAGTATTAAAATCTTACATTCAGAGAATGTAAGATTATAATATGAGCAGGAGTTATATTTAAAATATTTCACAACCACTGCAGCATAACCACTGAACTCAGTAGTATCAGTTAAAAACAGCCATTGTGGCCACTCATGTCTCTGCTGGTAGAATGTAGTCCTGCATTTGTTTTATTTTGTTTTCTTTTTTCCCAAATAATGGCTGCTTATACATAGAGGCAAGGAGTAGGAGAATTTTTCGTCGTATTAGTTCAACAACCCCTTCACTCAGGCATACATTTGAAATCCCTTCAGCTTTCATTAATATCTGCTTACTAATTATAATTTTAATCTCCTGATGCCATATGGTTATAATAGGATTATTCTTCAAATTAAAATAGGGCAATTTTCAGGTTCTCAAGAGTGAATCCTGGAGTTCCTGTCATGGCACAGAAGAAACGAATCCGACTAGGAACCATGAGGTTGCGAGTTCGATCCCTGACCTCACACAGTGGGTTAAGAATCTGGCGTTGTCGTGACCTGTGTTGTAGGTTGCAGACGTGGCTCTGATCTGATGTTGCTATGGCTGTGGTGTAGGCCGGCAGCTGTAGCTCTGATTCGACTCCTAGCCTGGAAACCTCCATATGCCTCAGGTGTGGCCCTAAAAAACCAAAAAAAAAAAAAAAGGTGAATCCACACTTACTGACAGAGATAGAAGCAGTGTTCAGGTTAGGTATAATTTCTCTGTAAGAAAAAATAATCCATTTTTTCAGAGGAAGAAATTACGACGTACAAATATCTACACATAGCATTGGTTTCAAGTGTCATTTCTATATAGACAATTCCCAAATCTGTATCCCAGTCTCCATTCTCTTTCCCATATGTTAATCTCTAAAATGTCGAAAAGCACATTTCTCATGGTTTCCTGAAAACTAGCTCCTTTTCCTGAGCTCACCCCAAGATGCTAACCTTGTTGAAAAAGTCGCAAAATATCCACATGCATGTCCACAAATATTGAATGTCTGCCTGTCTTTAGGACCTCAAACCTATCCGTTAATATGTTTGTTCTTCTCTTAATGACCACTTAAAATCATCTACACTCTCTTTTGAACCTTTCTTCTCACTTAAAAATTCAAACCGAGGAGTTCCCGTCCTGGCCCAGCAGAAACTGGCTCAGCAGAAACGAATACAGCTGGTATCCTTGGGGATGTGAGTTCGATCTCTGGCCTCGCTCAGTGGGTTAAGGATCTAGTGTTGCCTTGAGCTGTGGTGTAGGTTGCAGACACAGCTCGGATCCTGAGTTGCTGTGGCTGTGGTGTAGGCTGGCAGCTGCAGCTCCAATTCAACCCCTAGCCTGGGAACTTCCATATGCCACAGGGGCAGCCCTAAAAAGCAAAAAAAAAAAAAAAAAAAAATCAAATCTCTCCTGCTTGCCTGTATTACTCGGTGGTTATGTTGTGATTTATTTCGAGACGTCTCTCATTCCAGATCTTCACTGACCTTCCAGCCATGATTGGTCTGGTTAGTGATGGTTTTTCCCAAACTCTCTTCTTCATGTTTTCCATTAAGCTGCATTCCTCTAAGTTTCTTTTCCTACTCTGAACACTTAGCTATCTTCTTTAGGTGTTTTTCTTCTTACTCTTCCCCTTGGCGTATCTGAATAGTCTTGAAGTGATATGATATCTCAGAATACTTAAAACATTATTCTGAAAGTTTCTTTAATTATTGTTTATGTAACCCAAGGTTAGTAAACTTTTTTCATGGACTTAAATATTATAGAATTTTTATTCTATTAATTATAACCATGGTTTAGCATTTAACATTTATGTTAAAATTCAATAATTTATGTAATTTTTAAAATATTGTAATTAGTCCTTATCTGGAAACATCCTAATGGAGTAAAATGCCAAAGAAAACGTTTCATGGGATGAAAATCCTTTGAAACATTTTGGGATGGAGCGGAGAGATTGATGTGTATATTTACTTCCTTTAGTATTGCCTTTCACAGTGAGTACTGGAAACAGCGTACAAAAGATATGTAGTCTTTTCTGTCAATCTTCTGTTTCTTCTTGGTTTTTTCTATCTATTTTTTTGGCTTTTTAGGGCCACACTTGTGGCATATGGAAGTTCCCAGGCTAGGGATCCAATCAGAGCTGCACCTGCCAACCTACGCCACAGCCTCAGCAGCACTGGATCCGAGCCACATCTGGGACCTACACCACAGCTCATGGCAACGCCAGGTCCTTAACCCACTGAGCGAGGCCAGGGATCCAACCTGCATCCTCATGGATGCTAGTCAGATTGATTAGCCACTGAGCCATGACGGAAACTCCTTTTTTTAAAATTACATTTGATTTACAATGTTTTGCCAATTTCTCCTGTACAACAAAGTGACTCCGTCATACACACACACACACACACACACTTTCTTCCTTTATATTATTTTCTATCATGGTCTATCCCGGGAGATTGGATGTAGTTCCTTGTGCTGTACAATAGGACCTTATTGTTTTTCCATTCTACATGTGTTAGCTTGCATCTCCTAACTCCAAATTCCCAGGCCCTCCCACTCCTTTTCCACACCCCCTTGGTAACCACAAGTCTGTTCTCTAAGGAAACGCATAATTTTTGATGATGTAATTATGAATTAGTTTAATTTTCATTTTGATTTTGCAGTAATCAAATAGGTACCGGAAAGGACAGCTCATGCAAACTGGCTCACAAAATTTAAGCTAATTATTTAGTCCACAGTGTGTGGTCAAATTAAAATGAACGAGTCTTTATCTTTTTAAATTGACGAGCATTCTGAACATTTTTGGAACTTCCTTAAGTGGTTGCCATTGTCAGCAGAATTTTATGTTGTCTTAAAGAAAGACTTAAAAGATCCTTTAAGTCTTTCAATATGTATTAGCATATAAAAGGCACAAATAAGTAATTTCACAAATATTTTGTGGTCATGGAGAAACTGAATTTTGATACTTTCTGTCCTTCTTATGCTTATTCTTATTTAGTATATGTCTACTTCACTTTTTCCCCAAATTTCCTACACTCATGTTGCTTCTTTGGAAAATGCTACAAGTAAACCATGTTCTTACAATTGATTTTGCGGAAATCATGTGAGTGGCGGTGTGTTCACTAGAGTAGAATTTTAAGTAGATCCAGTGCATTCACTTTTATTAAAAGGAAGAATACTGATGCCTTTTTAGCATGCTAACCATGCTTTATTCTGACAGAGGGCCCCCTTTTAATCTGTTCTTTAAGTCCACCGTTATCTTTCAGAAAAAGTCATGTCACTTTTCTAACTTCAAAATGTTTGATAATTCCTCTACTTTGTACTCAGAAACTAAAATATCGTTGTTATGGTGCACAAGGCCATCCCTAAGGTGTCAGGAATGCCCTTTCCAACCTAATTCATCTCTCCGTTCTTCCTTCTCGGACAGCGGCCCAGGCACACTCCTTGGTGCACTAGATGGCCCATTTCCCATGCAGTTAATTTTGCACCTTGTTTGCTTCCTTGGAGCTCCTCTGCCTACCTGAGACACTGGCCTCCTTATGTCTGCCATCCTTTGCCCCCTGCGCTCTGGCAAGTGAAATTGTAGGTTTCCTTTAAAACCCAACTTCAAGGACCTCTCTGGTATCTTTTTCTTCTCCTCACTCTCTTCTCCCGGAGTGCTTAATCTGTGATTCGCTGCTCTTTTTGGATCTAAATATACAGCTAATTCTTTGTGTCTGCTCCTCTGCCACCTAGTGAGCCCCGACGGCCAGTTTTTAGCGTTATTAAATGAAGTCATATATCATTAGTGGTTAAGAGCACAGATTCTGAAAATAGACGGACTTTCCCCTCCAACTACCATCCTCTATCTGTTCTTTCCTTTATTGGAAAAACTTGTTGAAAGCGCTGCCAGTTGCTTTCCCATTGTCACTTGAATTCCAATCGGGCTTTACTTCCGTCACTGTCACACTGCTTTTTCGGGGCAGTCATGTCTCCATGTGACTAAATTCCCTGGTCAGTTCTCAGTCCTCATCTTACTTAGCCTGCCATCAGTATTTCCACACAATTTCCCACTTTTTTACTGAAACCACTTTTTTCTCCCATATATAGGGCAACTCCCTCTTAAGATACTCACCCTTTTCATTCATTCTTTTTTTTTTTTTTTCAGATTATTTTGCTGATTCCTCTTCCTGTTTCAGACCTCTCATTGTTGCCGTGCTTTTTTCTATCTATTCCTACCACGTAGGTGATGTCTTCCTGTCTCATGGCTTTCAGTGCCATCTCCATGCTGACGAATCTCACATCTGTAGTCCTGTGAATGACAGCCTTATTCTTCCAGTTGCTCAGGCCAGGAATGCGGGAGGCAGCCTTGATTCCTCTCTTTCTCACACTGCCTGGATCCCATCCTTCAGCAGTTTTGTGGTCTCTCTCATTAAAGATAATCTGAAGTGCTGCCACTTCTTAGCATCCTCAGGGCCACCACCCTGGTCCAAGCCACCATTATGGCTGGATGACCATCGTAGATGCTGATCCAAGCCATCATCTCTCATCTGGATTATAGCAGGTGGTAACCTCCTTGCTGCTTCTGCTTTTGCCCCCTAGAGTCTCTTCTCTGCACAATAACCAGAGTGATCCTATTAATATTTTTATGTGAGATTTTGCTTCCAATCTTGCCATGGTTTCTTATTCACTTAAAGGTAAAGCTGATATTTTCACTGTGACCTACAAAGCCTTTTATGCTGTAGCTACTCATTATCTCTCTGATCTTATTTCTGCTGTTTTCTCAATTATTTGTGTCTGTTCATCTTTCCTTGCTATTTCTTAGAAATGCCGGGAACCCTTCTTTCTGCCTCAGGGCCTTTGTACATAGTGTCTCCTCTGCCTGGAATGCGCCTCCCCAGATGTCCCCATGGCCATGGCTCATTCTCTTTGGCTCTTTATGCAGAATCGTCATCTCTGGGATGTCCACCCCCACTCGCCTCTGACATTCATGTCTGCTTGCTCTCGTCAGCTTGCTATCAGCTCTTGTTGCTATGCTTAATATACTACCTGTTTTTCTTACCTGTTTGTAGTCATTCTCTAATTCTAATCGGCTTTGTTTGGTTAGTTTCATTCACTACAAGCCATAAACCAAGTAAGCCGGCTCCAGAGTATTTTAGAAATGCCTTTGAAGAAAGATAAATCAGTCTGATTATTCTACAGAAGTACTGTCCAGATTGTTGTGCTGAAGAGCAAAGATTCTCTAACACAACTTTGAGAAAAAAGAATTTCTTAATCAAGAAAATGCTTCAAGATACTCATGTTGCAACAGAAGAAAGGGTGGGGGAAAAACTGTAATTGTAATGTATACATGTAAGGATAACCTGACCCCCTAGCTGTACAGTGGGAAAATTTAAAAAAAAAAAAAAAAGATATGGTACATACATACAAGGGAATACTACTCAGCCATAAAAAAGAATAAAATTTTGCCATTTTAAAACAGCAAAAAAAGAAAAAAGAAAAAAAAGAAAATGCTTCATGCACTGTCCCCCTCTGTAAGATTCCCAGTGCACATTCCTATTTTAAAGAGCACCAGTAGTTTGGTGAGAGTTGGCGGAGTGTAACGGTTGAGTGCATAAGCACAGCATCTCTGCTGTCTGGTTTTAAGTCCAGTCCTCACTGGACAGTAACAGTGATCTTGGGCACATTCCTTAACCTATTTTTTGCTTCAGTTTTCCCATCTGTAAATTGAGGTAGATACTAGTACCTACCTCAAAGGGATGTTGGGAAGAGTAAGTTAACATATATATAAAGTGCCTAAAAGAATGCCTGGAACATAGTAAGTGATTGCTATTACTGTTAAAAGAAGTCTGGAGTTCCCGTCGTGGCTCAGAGGTTAACGAATCCGACTAGGAACCATGAGGTTGCAGGTTCGATCCCTGGCCTTGCTCAGTGGGTTAAGGATCCGGTGTTGCCATGAGCTGTGGTATAGGGTCCAGATGCAGCTCAGATCCTGTGTTGCTGTGGCTCTGGCGTAGGCTGGTGGTTACGGCTCTGATTAGACCCCTAGCCTGGGAACTCCATATGCCATGGGAGTGGCCCTAGAAAAAGGCAAAAAGATTAAAAAAAAAAAAAAAATCTGTTCAACTTTGTTGAAATCAGTGTTTATTTGTTAATACAACATTTTTTCTCTCAAAACTGTATATACACATAATTGATATTTGTAGCACCAAGTGTTTTATGGAGGCACACTCTTAAAAACACAGACAAATCATGGAAATAATTATTCTAACTCGTCCTGTGATCTCATTTGTGATTAATGTGATTATTTGTCTTACTCCAAAAAAAAAAAAAATGACAATAGCAAAATAAGATTCTTGTGATTATTTTGTTTAATATCACATATATTGTTGACAGTCAAGTATAAAATACTATGAAGTATTTTCTGGACTAGTAATATTTTCTGTTATATATAGTAAGTCTAGTCATGCTTTAAATCCAAAATGGGAACGTGGTGCAATATCCTTTTCCTTCTGGTGACTGGCCTTTGCTCTCTTTTCACTCTTATATCATGGCCACTTGATGACAGAATTTCCTATAGCAGTAAAGCTCTAAATGTTAAAAAAAAAAGAGATGATTCTGCATCATGTTACTATTACATGAATACTTGTATGTGTAAACAATATACATTTCAAGTTTTTATTTTAAATTATTAAACACGAAGAGTAAAACTTTATTGAAATGCATCTCCTGTTGAGACAATGGGGGTGGCCTTTATAATGCCTCTAGTAAGGGAATTATTTGTCTCTGTCTTTGATGTTTCGGAGGATCTTTCATTTCATGGCAGTGCAACATGGTAATATGGGCAAGAGGTGTGCCTTTGCTTTGCCAAGCTAAAGCCGGAGAAGGGCTGTTGGTGAAAGGGAATGTAGGAAAACAGACCGTAGATGTTTTCCCAAATAGGTGAATTTAAGAGAAGTAGGTATAAGAAAGTATAGGTGGTAACTGATTGCTTAAAAATCATCCCCAACTGTATACCCCTTTGAAAGTCTTTGTCGATTCCTCATCTACCACCACGTGAAGACCACTGTTTTAAATTACTCCAGTTAACTTATCACATTCCATGGCAAGTGGTCAAGCAGTGAATGAAACCTCTTATATGAGCAGCAAGTAAAACCAGAACTTTTAACAACTCAAAGTACTTATTTAACAAGTATATCCTGGAGTTCCCGTTGTGGCTCAGCAGGTTAAGAACCCACCACGTGAGGATGTGGGTTTGATCCCTGCCCTTGCTCAGTGGTTTAAGGATCTGGCTTTATCACAAGCTGCGGTGTAGGCTGCACATGTGGCTCAGATCTGGCATTGCTGTGGCTGTGATGTAGGCCGGCAGCTGCATGCAGCTCCAGTTTAACCCCTAGCCCGGAAACTTCCATATGTCGTGTGTGCAGCGCTAATAAGAAAAAAAATAAAAAGTAAGTACCAGCACAGTTATGTTACCAAAATTATAATTGTAACTTTATAAAGTAGAATAAATATCCGCGGACCTAACATTTCTGTGGACTCTGCAGTTGACCGTCATCGTCCACGCGCGTTACCTCATTTACGTCTCTCTGTTGCGCCACAGAGTGTGTGTCGCCTCCATTGCACTCCATTGTTTTCTCTTGGGGCCCTGAGAGGTGACTTGTTTATAGAAGCTGGAATTTAGATCTTCTGACTCCTAGTCCAATTGTTCTTTTCCTAGTACAATACCATTTCAGAGAGTATTCTTGATTAAAATTAGAGTATTTTGAGATCTGTGTGAGAAAGAGTTCTAGAGTTCCGATCATGGACCAGTGGGTTAAGAGCCCAGCTAGCATCCATGAGGATGCAGGTTCGATCCCGGGACTTGCTCAGTGGGTTAAGAATCCGGTGTTGCTGCAAACCCAACTCAGATCCCGCGTTGCTGTGGCTGCAGCATAGGCCAGCAGCTGCAGCTCTGACTCAACCCCTAGCCCAGGAACTTCCATATGCCTCAGGTACAGCCCTTAAAAAAAAAAAAAAAAAAAAAAGAAGGAAAGAATTCTTATTGCCAAGGAGGCAAAACTAGACTGTAGCCAGACTCTTGCTCTTTTCCTGCTGTCAGTCGTGTTCACTGAACAGTCTGCCTCGTGTTAAGCAGCGCTGTCTGTGACCTGAGGCACTCTTCTAGGCCTTGCAGATTAGTTTGTCAGATAATCCATGGATCCTGCCGTCAAGGACCTCGGTCGCAGTGGAGTGGCAGAGACATATTAAACAGGTAACTACTGGACATTCCTGCAGGAGCCGAAGGAGAACACCACTCCTCTTTCTCAGGAGGGTGGTCAGCGGTGTTGGGAACTAGTCCAGGAGCCTTGTCACAGCCCAGCTGCCCAGAGTTTGACATGGCTTCTCATGCTTTCTGGGCTACGTAAAGAAGGGACTCACGGCCTAATGAGTAAGGAAATTTGCATAGAAAATGCGTCACATACAGTGGAACATAGCAAGTCATGTACAGTTTAATTTACCCTTGAAAATTCCTCATCTATCCTTTATAAAGTATATCCATATAAAGTACTGTATTATAGATTTTGACATATAACCCAGGACAGTAATTAAATGTATAAAATGTGTAAGTGCATATTGTTTGCCTCTATAGTATGAAATACAAATATAAGCTATTCTACGTATTTTAATGACATACCAGATATATTATTGAATTCACATAAATTAAATGCTTACAGAATTCATCATTTGGTCCTGTGACACCCGTCACGGAGGAGATAGTCTTCATATGTAGGATGAGAGGAAGGTTTTGCTTGGGGTGGGGCTGGGGGAGTCTTGGTTTGCTAGCTTCCTTTATTCAGACAGAGAAATTAGAGCATTTTCCTGTGATAAGATTAAAGACTCAGTGAGTAAAGAGAAGGTGAAGATTCATAAGAGGAGGTGGGAAGAGATGGCATCCAGATCCCTGATCTCAGGTGTTTCCTTACAGAAAACAGTTATATTAACTATATTAATTACAGTAACTAACAGAAGGAGTTCTATCTTCACACACTTCAACAAAGATTAAGACTTAAGTGATTCTATGATGTCATAATATGTAATTATGAAAGGCAGACTCCAAATCTCTAGTGTTAAATAATGAGAAAAATGCAATTGGCACTTACTAAAAATTAAAATTAAAAATGAGATTGCCCTGTATTCCACATGGCAGCCATCCACTTCTGCCCTGTTACTTTCTGTGTGGTAAGTTTTGAGATTTTTCTTGTGCTTCCCTCTTGTTTCTCTTGTTTCTTAGTTACTAGAATTGCAGTACTTATCCTTAAAACGATAGACCCCTCTAAAGGCTGATCAACAAAATACTGTCTTTTTCTTGCAGCTGCAAAAGAGCAGATTGCATTCTGCATCATAAACTCTCTTTGCAGATGTTATTTTTAAGAAGGTTGATTTGTGAGACCCCCAGACTTGAGAGATGAGTGCTGTGTCCTGCAAAAGTAACCTTTACCTCCAAAAGTTCTAAAAGCCTGAATACTGAATCTTCTGTTGCTTTGACTGTAACATTTAAATTCACATTCTGTTTTCTGTAAAATATACTTTTTTTCATAAATGTAAATGGAATTAATGGTTCTTCCCTTCCCTCCCATCCCTATGAAAGTATAAAACTAGTTGTGGAGTCCCGTCATGGCTCAGTGGTTAACGAATCTGACTAGGAACCATGAGGTTGCGGGTTTGATCCCTGGCCTTGCTCAGTGGGTTAAGGAGCCAGCATTGCTGTGAGCTGTGGTGTAGGTCGCAGATGCGGCTCGGATCCTGTGTTGCTGTGGCTCTGGTGTCGGCCGGCGGCTACATCTCTGATTAGATCCCTAGCCTCGGAACCTCCATATGCCAAGGGAGCAGCCCTAGAAAAGGCAGAAAGACAAAACAAAACAAAATAAACAAACAAAAAAACTAGTTTTATTTAGACTTTTTTAACAATAGCACTCACTTCAAATACAGTCTTACATAGAACCAAATAAATTTACTAAATTTTAGGAAAGGCCTTATTCCTTACATTTCTTACACAATTATCCTTTCATATTGTATGGACTATTGTAAACTTTCAAATACCTCTTTGGAATCCCTAAAGGGGGCAGGGGAATTGCTGTAACCTATTTCTAAATTTTACTTGTTGGCACCATTTTAGTATGTTAATATATATTCCTTTATTTTATCAATATTGCTGTTCACAGTATGGTTGAAAAATGGGACATTTTGAAACTTAATTGCTCCTTTAGAAATGCTTCCCTAGTCATTCGCAGTAGCTAAAGCCCTCCCTTCTCTATGCTGCGTTCTGCTCACCGTTTTGTGCTTGTGACATTGGACTATAAGCTTTGTTCACCTATCATCTTTTATAAACTATGAAATATTTTTTATAAACTGGGGGTGATTCTATCCCTAGAACCCAACACAATAATAGGAAAATAACCCCTATTCACTGTTTGTCAGACATTGAGCCAGGCACAGTACATAGACTCTTTTTTTAAATTTAATTTTTATTTTAGAGTATAGTTGATTTGCAGTGCTGTCTTAGTCTCAGGTGTACAGCAAAACAATTCAGATATGTATATATATATCTCCATTCTTCAGATTCTTTTCCCATATAGGTTATTACAGAATATTCAGTAGAATTCCCTGTACTATGTATTAGGTCCTTGTTGATTTAACTATTTTATATATAGTAGTGTGTATATGTCAGTCCCACCTTTCCCCTTTGGTAGCCGTAAGTCTGTTTTCAAAGTCTGTTTCTGTTTTGTTAGTAAGTTAATTTATATTCCACATATGAGTGAATTCCACATGTGGGAATATCACAACGATGTTTGTCTTTCCCTGTCTGATTTACTTCACTTAGTATGATTATCTCTAGGTCCATCAATGTTGCTACAAATGGTATTGTTTCATTCTTTTTTATGGCTGAGCAGTAGCCCATTGTATATATGTACCACATCTTCCTTATCCGTTCCTGTTGTCACTGGACACTTAGGTTGCTTCCAAGTCTTGGCTGTTTTAAATAGTGCTGCAGTGAACATTGAGGTGCATGTATCTTTTCAAAGTACAGTTTTGTCTGGATATAAGCCCAGGAGTGGGATTGCTGGATCATATGGTAGCTCTGTATTTAGTTTCTTAAGGCAGCTCAGTACTGTTCTCCATAGTTGTACCAACGTACATCATGCCAACATTGTAAGAGGGTTCCTTTTCTCCACACTCTCGCCAGCATTTACTGTTGGTAGACTTTCTGGTCATGGCCATCCTGACCAGTGTGAGGTGATACATCATTGTAGTTTGATTTGCATTTGTTTAATAATTAGTGATGTTGAGTCAATTTTCATATGCTTTTTGGCCAATCGTATGTCTTCTTTGGAGGAATGTCTGTTTAGATATGCTACCCATGTTTTGATTGGATTGTTTGGTTTTTTTTTATCTTGAGCTGCATGAGCTGTTTGTGTATTTTGAAGGTTAATCTCTTGTTAGTTGCTTTGCAAATATTTTCTTCCATTCTGCAGGTGTCTTTTTGTTTGGTTTACGGTTTCCTTTGCTGTGGAAAAGCTTGTTAGTTTGATTAGGTCCCATTTGTTTATGTTTATTTTTATTTTCATCACTCTGGGAGGTGGATCCAAGGAAGTATTGCTGCAGTATATGTCCAAGGGTCCTCTGCCTGTGTTTTCCTCTACGAGTTTTATAGTATCCAGTCTTACATTTAGGTTTCTTATCCATTTTGAGCTTATTTTTGTGGGTGGTATTAAACGATGTTCTAATTTCATTCTTTTACACATAGTCTCTCTTATTTTATGTTCAGCCTTTTACCATTGAACAACGAGAGGCAAAGGGAGGTTTTAAGTGATAAATAAGTGGTAGAGTAAGGATTCAAACTCATTTCCATCTTGAGTTCAGAATCTGTGCTAGCCATGTACTAACATGCATATACACCATTTCAAGAAATGTTTGCAGAATGAATGGATGAATTATCTAATTAGCATGAGTGCCATTTGGAAAGAAGCCAAATACTTCTGACTAGCCCTAACTGCCGATAAGTTTAAGTAGTATGTCTAGCAGTAAATTATTTGGAAAGAAAAAAAAATCCCCTACCATGTGATATCCATTTTGAATGTAGTTTTTTAATTATTATAATTATTTTGTATCACGTAGTTGCACCAAAGCACTAAAACTCCCTTCTTTTTGGATGCAGTAGGAGGGCCTGCATAGATTTTCTGTAAGAATATGAACACACACACTCTTAATAGGATGTCATGGAATCTGCCTACTTCTGTTTGCCTATAAAAAGCAGATAGACATTCTTCATCTGCAGTTTAACAGAATTGAGTATGATTCCTATTCAAGTACTATGCTGGAGTTAATATTTAATGTCAGTTAATATCCCGTATTCTGAGGGGAGACTTCTTAGATTCAAACTTTGAGCAGTTTATTTAACCTCTCTGTTCTTAAGTTTCACCATCCTTAAAACAGGTATGATAATGGGACCTGCTACACCAAGTTGTTGTAAGGATTAAATGAGTAAGTAAATACAGCAAAGGATTTCAGAGTCTCTGGCACATCGTAAACATGAAATATTAACTGTTATTATGTTTTGTTTCCCTATATATTTGTTCAGTAGTTCTCTGTCTCTCTCACTCCTGTCTCTCTCTATATATACATATATTTGTTTTTCTTTTGGGGCCACACCTATAGCATATGGAAGTTCTCAGGCTAGGGGTCAAATCAGAGCTGCAGCTGCCAGCCTACACCACAGCCACAGCAACTCAGGATCTGAGCTGCATCTATGACCTACACCACAGCTCACAGCAATGTCGGATCCTTAACCCACTGAGCGAGGCCAGGGATCGAACCCGAAGCCCCATGGATCTTAGTCAGGATCATTAACTTCTGAGCCACGAAAGGAACTCCTGTTGTGTAGATTTGTAAATAAATTGAAAAATTGAAATTAAAAAGGTAAAGATGTAAATATAAATAAAAAGTCTGATACTCTCTTTCCCTTCAGGTATGTTCACTCCTCTTTGGAGTCCACTGACTTGAAATAGAGACAGACACACAGATAAACGAGAAAAGAGTAAACACATGAAGGAGAAGTTCTCATGTCAAGAGCCTAATAGCTTCATCTAGAAATCCAGAGACGACTTTCTTAAAGGAATAACATTTAAGATAGGATCTGAAAGAATGAATTTGGGATTCCTTCGGCAGAAAAATCAAGAGTGACGTGTAGCACACCTAGTGTTTGGGGGCAAAAGCATGATGTGTTCAAGAAAGTGGACAGACTAACCCTGTGACTGGAGAGCAGGTTCCCAAGAGAGGTTGTCAGAAAGGACCAAGTACAAGATTTGTTTTCTAGCGTCTTGTGTGTTTAGATCTTAATTCTAAGAGTCACGGAAAGCACTGGAGGAATTTAAAGAGAAATAACGTGGTTAAGTACTCCTGTTTCTAGTTCCATTTGGATGATATTTTTATCCCTTACCTGCGACTGCTAAAAGCAGGTCAGAAATAGTACGCATCAACAAAGGATTTAAAGGGAAAAGGCTTATGCAGCAAATTATTGCTTAATACACTAAAAGCAATCTTCTAATCTATGGTCATGTTGTGAGATTTCCTAGCAGCGTAAGGGTATTATATTCTGAAAAGGAAAAGTAAGAGGAGGGTAAATTAACATTTAACACGTTTCTCTTATTTTCAAGCAATCCGAAATACAAAACCCAGGAAACAGATGGGTACGACGTACATTTGCATTATATCATCTCTTCAGTTTGCCATGGTTAGCACTTACCCGTGAGCATCTTACTCTGGTTCTCTTAACTTTGTAATTGGAGGAGAATCCAGACTAATTCTAGTTAGTTATGACTTTAAAAAAAAAAAAAAATTGTGATAGCAACCAAAACTGCTCACATTATGGCACAGTTCTGAGCACCTTACATGCATGACCTAGTTACATCTTCACAGTGCCTATGTGACATAGGTGCTATTAATATCCCACTTTCATAAACAAGGAGCTAGCAGGTGATAGAATCATCTAGAATCTACACTCTTTCCTACTGTGCTGTTTTCTCTCAGGTTAATCCATTAAGCAGTGATGGATAGTATAAAATAAGAACCAAAATCACTATCTCATGGGTAAGAACTGCTTGTCCCTTTGGATTTTAAAAAAAAAATCATGAGTTCCCCATCGTGGCTCAGTGGAAATGAATCTGGCTAGTAACCATAAGGACACAGGTTCAATCCCTGGCCCCGCTCAGTGAGTTGAGGATCTGGCGTTGCTGTGAGCCATGGTGTAGGTCACAGGTGCAGCTCGGATCTGGCATTGCCCTGGCTGTAGACCAGTGGCGACAGCTCCAGTTTGACCACTAGCTTGGGAACCTCCATATGCCGTGGGTGCAGCCGTAAAAAGACAAAAAAAAACAAGAAAAGAAAAGAAACATTTTTTGAAAAATCAAAGTTCAAAAACGTTTTTAAGATGAGGAGCAGGAAGTTAACATTAAGTAACATCTTTTTCTCACTACGCAGTTTATCAATTCTATATACTGTGATACATAAGATGTGCATATCTGTTATATCTGTTCTATCTAAGTATGTGTAGGATCTGAAAATTACTCAAAAACTTATAAACGGTACCATTTCTCCTTCCTGGCACCTATACCTGTTCAAACACCTATTATTTCAAAGCAGCTTTTTGATCAGGGGGTGGCAAGTGAAAACGCTCCTCTGAGAAAATAGAATGACAGTGTAGGCAGGAGTGAAGGGACAAACGTCAGCTTTCAATAGGAAGTAACTGTGATAATGAGATCATGAAATAATAATAATGTCATTGAAGTGGCCGTTTAGAAATGGGGCTGAGTTATATATTTGAGGTATATTTCAATGGAAGAATCGATAGAGCTGCATGTCTAATTAAACATAGAGATTAATACTTATACTGCCAAAAATAAATGAGCTTTTCTTCTTTGGTTTTGGTACTTCGAGGTGGTCAATGTTTTATTCTCTTGATTTTTACATTATACCTAAATTACACCCAAAATTGCGAGAGGTGGTAGATCAGCATTGCGTTATTTAAATTTGAAGCCATTTCATGTTTTGTTTAAACTGTAATGAAAATTTGCAGGGCATAAATGAGATTGACTCAGACCCAACGCAGCAACATATGGTGCTTTTTTTTTTTTTTTTTTTTTTTTTTTCCTCACTGTCTGTCATTAAGGGAGTTCTTTTTGTATAGCTGTTGAATATTGGCACTATTAGCAGGAGTTGCCATGAAATGTGCACTGTTATATTGAGCCAGTAAAATTAAAACATGTTTTGTAGCACAGTGGACACTTTTGAAAGACCTATGGCTCCCTTTAAAAATGAGGCTCTTTTAATACTGTAAGTTTACAACTACTTTCTCTCAGTGTTGTCTCCCACTGTTGTATGTTGAAGGAATTCTCTAAAGCAGATCCTGAATGTTTTTATAATATGTAAATGTTCACAAAAATATTACCACATTTTATATCAAACGAGGAGCGTGTGCCATATACACAGAAGGTATTTGAAAATATCTCACGATTGAGTTTAAAATCCTCTGTAATTTAAATTGGAAAAACTAAAAAGTGATTCAATTTTGTTTCGCAGTGATCGGCACGTTGGTAAACTTTATTCCAAATCCTCTTCTTTTCTGGATTATGTCAGAAAGTCTCTAAAGAAGCTTGGATTAGATGAGTCCAAGGTAGGTATGTGATTACGCATTGTTTAAAAGAAACAGAAGAACTTCTGTGGGGTTATGAATTGAAATAATACACGATTATTGCTGTCTCCTTTTCTCTTATTTGTGAAAAACATCCAAGTTGGATTGAAACCAAGCATACCCTTCCTGTCACTGTGGGTCGTTTGGCTGTCACACATCTCCAGAGTCATTCCCTTTTAGGGGTACTCAGGTAAAAATGTGCCAATACGCCAATCACAATTGACTTAAAAAGAAAGATGGCGAAACAAATGGGGATTGTAAGGAAAGCAGGAGATAGTGGTTTTAATTTTAAACTATGTTTATTTGAACATTGTGTACTTATTTATAACTAAGTAAAATTAAAAATCTTAAATTCAAAAAGCCTTTCCATGGGAGAATCCTGAAAAGTGGTGACGTCATGGGAGGTGCAAGGTAATAAGTTGATGGACTGGTGGTAGTAAATATTTAACATTGAGGAAAAAAATAACTCTCAACATGATTCGAATGAGTTAACTGACATATTAAGTTGAACCTAGACCACTTTGGTATTTTGAATCAATTATAAATTGAAATAAAGAAAAAAATAGGTGGTTAAGAATTAAATGTATTTCTTGAAAGAGAAGAATTACAGATATGGTTAAGTTATATCAAAGCTAAAGGGTATTTATTGTAACAATTATCAACTTACTCCTCAGTTGCTTTATTAGTTAAAACAACTAGACTGGTACTAATCAATTTCCTCCCCTATGAAATGGCTCTTAGCAAGCATTTCTAATTCATAGGATTTAAGAAAGATTAAATGTGATAATATACATAAAACAATGAATACAATGCTAGTATACAGTAAGTGTTAACTAATATTAGCTCTTTTCTTGGGGGGGGGGTGGTTATGATTGCACCCATAGCATATGGAAATTCCTGGGCAAGGGATTGAATCCAAGCCATAGCTGCAACCTATGCCACAACTGTGGCAACAGCAGATCTTTTAACCCACTGCACCAGGCCAGGGAGCAAACCCATGCCTCCAGATTCCTAACCCACTGCACCATGGAGGGAACTCCCAAAATAATATTAGTTTTTATTATTTTTATCTTAGTATATGTACTACTTATAATAATGCAATTGATATGACTCCTATAAATATTTTTATTTAGTCACCAAAATAAAAATCATAATCTTGCATATATAAGAATAGACACTGTGACTTGTTCTGTTTTGTCTTTTTTGCCTTTTCTAGGTCTGCTCCGGCGGCATATGGAGGTTCCCAGGTTAGAGGTCTAATCGGAGCTGTAGTCACTGGCCTACATCAGAGCCACAGCAACACAGGATCCGAGCTGTGTCTGCAACATACACCACAGCTCACGGCAACACCAGATCCTTAACCCACTGAACAAGGCCAGGGATCGAACCCACAACCTCATGGTTCCTAGTCGGATTCGTTAACCACTGCACCACGACGGGAACTGCTAGACACTGTTTAAAAAAAAAAAAAAAAAAAAAAAAGATAGACATTTATCCTAATTTTTATTTTTGTTTTTTTAAAAAATATTTTAGTCAGACTGGTCTTCCTTCCAGTTAGTTTTAATTTGTGCATATATTTATTTCATGTTTCAATTCCACGTCTCATATTTAATATCAAGAACACAAGCCTAAGCATAATTTTTTACAGATATGGAGCTAAGTTTTTACTTAAACTAAAAGTATATTATCTTTTGCCAAAAGCCAAACAGTAAAAATCCAGAAAGAGTATTACTTATTTTTCCCTGATGGCCTTCTCTTCCCAGGTTTGTCTTTAATAATAACTATAGCAAATGTTTCTAAATACGCTTGTTATATTACTTATAGGATATTAATAAAGCTAACATTTGCTGAGCACTTACTATGGGATAGTTATGCTAAGAACATCATAGCATTATCTCATTTATTCCTTGCTAAACACGTGTGACAAATACTAATATTATTCCCAATGTAATGGTCTAGGAAGAGTGGCTAGAAAACAAGTCATTTTCCCAGAGTCAAAGAGCAAGCAAGTGGCAGAGCTAGAACTTTTTTTTAATTTACTTTTTTATTTATTTTGGCCGTGGTGTGCAGTGGCTTGATGAACCCAGGCCAAAGTGGTGAAAGTACAGAATCCTAACCACTAGACCACAAGGGAGCTTCCACAGAGCTGAATCTTGAGGCGACGAAGGATCAGGAATTGTCACTTCTGCGACTTGAGCCACTGCTGTGGCACAGGTTCAATCACTGGCCCCGGAGCTTCCACATGGTCAAAAAAAAAAAAAAAAAAAACCCTCCACTGTCAGCCCCCACTGTACTGAGAAGTGAAATTAAACACAAAAGGAAGAAACTAAAAGAGAGAAGTATCACCATGTAAAATCAGTCCTGAATGATTATCCTTTATTAGTAAAGGCAATAATAGCACCCTGCTGATTTTTCTTTTAAGACCATTTAAACTCATTAAAACAAACATAGCAGTTAAAATGGATGCGGAAAAGAAAAGGAGCAAGAAGCCCAAGCTGGAAGGTATAGAACAAAGTAAGACGTTTGGAAGGTGGTTCTGGTGAGAGGAAGCGGATAGATGTGTGTTTTGAGGGGGTTTTTTGGTTTGTTTAATGCTGAGTGAGAGGCACGTGTTGTGCCTGTCAGGCCAGAGTGTTTGGAACAGGATAAGCTATTAAAACCAAATTTGCATTTCTGATCTAATACAGAATCTTACTGTTTTTCTCCCACATCATGAAGTATCCATGCTAAAGTGAAGATTTTGACCACAAGCACCATAACAAGATATTTATGGTTAGATTTATTTAAAAAATGAAATTAATTTTCACATGAGATCCTAATTACTTAACTTTAAAATGTTATATGTACCAAAAGGTTTAAAAGATGTTTGACTAAATTTATAATTATTTATTAAGAAATGTTTATATATAATTGAAAGTTCCGTGAATGCAACAGTGTGTTTCTGATTTCTCAAAGCACATCTCTTCCTATTCAAAATTGTGTAAGCAAGTGAAGTGCCTAGAAAATCTCGTAACGTGCTCTGGTACTTTTTTAGTCACAAGAAATCATGTTAAACATGTGGAAAAACAAAAATCGTTGCCAGACATGGTCATTCCAAAGGAGAGCAGAACTGCGTCTGCTGTATGTTTAAGTGGCTCCTACACAGCTTAAAATATTAATCCATCAGTCCTGTAGTCAGTTGTGAATGACAGCTTTGGGCATTTTCTCCTAGAACAGGATTTCTCCAACTCAGCCCAGTTTACATTTGGGTAATTCTTTGTTGTGCAGGGCTAGCCTGTGTGTTGTAGGATATTTAGCAGCATCCTCGGCCTCTACCCACTAGGTGTCAGCAGGAGCACCCAAGTGGTAACAATCAACAATAAGTAAATAAATGGAAAAAGAAAATCTCTGGACGTTGCCCCAGATACCCTGGGGGACAAAATCACCCCCGGCTAAGATCCACTCTAGAGCTTCAAGCATTTGTCACTGTAGTGATTCCATTGACATTCCCATCATAAACTCCGTGGTAGGTTTTCCATCTTTAAAATTTTCACTGACGGGTGGGTGATTTGCAATGTTGTGATCATTTCTGCCGTGCAACAAAGTGATTTCGTTATACGTATCAGTGTTATTTCAAAATGCCCTGTTGCACCAAGAGGCATAGAGCGGGAAAGGCAGGAGAAGCAGTGATTTTGTTCTTGTGTTTTGAAGACTTTTTATGACAAGGATCCCCTCCTTGATTTTTAATCTCATGTACCTCTAACCTTAACCACTTCAGGGTGATAGTGTTTCACCTGTGTAAAGTGTAGTTCTGTTTAAGAAGAGTGTTTAGATTTCACAGGAAAGCCAAGCCACTGAACACAATAACTTGTGGCAGGACATCAGCTGCCTTAAATCAGCAAGTGCACTATTTATGACAGATAGACTTCTTAGAATGAAATTTTATAGTAAAATTCTTACAAAGCTCAGTTACATCTTAGTAAGATATTTTAATAGAACTTTACATTTGTCTAAAATAACAAAACCCTAGTGATTGGCTTTGTGTAGGCCTTTAAACAATTATTTTCCAGTTTTATCTTCTGTCCCAAACTTTGGTACCTCACCAAATTTTACAAAACCTCCAAAATTGTCCTTATGGCTCCACATTTTCTTCATGGTCCACAGCATTTTTTTTTCCTTTTGTATTACTTTTCTTTCTCCTACATGTATTTACAGTACACACAATAATCCATGCACATACATATATATACATCCATAAATCTTTAAATTCAGATTTTAAAAACAGCAAAACTGTCGTTTGCTACACAGACAATGAACTGGAGTATTTGTTCATAAGATACAGGAAAATAAAAGGAGCGTACATTCAAGAGCTTGTGTGTGCACGTGTGTGTGTGTGTGTGTGTGTGTGTGTGTGTGTGTGATGTACACATAACGAATATTCAGGTAAATGAAGGTGTTGATCTTGGTTAGTGAGAATGAAATAGACAGTAAAACTGGTGATTTGATGGGAGCGGAGTACGTGCTGTTGAATGGACAAAGTTGAAAATCACTAAGCTAGAACCTTTGTGGAAGTTGATAGAGAATAATTCAGAAAAATATCCTTAGGTTTGCTCCAAAACAGGCCAACCAAAAAGCAAAACTTTTGAGACCAAAAAAAATATTCATCAGCAAACATTTATTTCGAAGAATCTTCCATGTGCCAAGAACAGCAGAAACTCTGGAGCTATGAAGATAATTAAGATTAACCCATGAGAAAGAAAAACCAAGTAAATATAGCATGAACTTACAGCTATAGACACATAGATAGTATGGTAGAGGCGTAGGGAAGGGCGTGACTGACTCACTCTGCCTGTGAACATTTCACAAAGGACATTGGGAACTTAGCCTGGTCTTGAAGGATGCGTAAAAGTTCATTAAGCAAACGAAATGGGAAGGGAGGGAACAAGAAATTCACTTCAGGTGTGTGTGGCCAGTGTCTCTTTAGGACTGGATATCTAAACCACAGTCCACCAAGCTAGGGCCCTGCTACACAGCTTAGCTAATATTAATCCCTTTTTCTAGAGTCTAAAGGGTGGGCAAGAGGGAGCAGTGGAATTCATGACGAAAACTCCCACTGCCATTCCATATGCACTTCAGCTTGTAAGTTTCAACGTATGTCTTTGCCTGAGCTTGATCCACACCAGGCACTTCCTTGATTCTGATGCCTTCTTTATCTCTAGGATGTTTGCCCTGTCTCGCATCTTACTGGGTCTCGCACTCAATAATGTCTCTGTAAAATGAGACTGTAAGTGTGTATATGTTACAGGTTGATATTAAAATTAAGTAAGATAGTGTCTTCATAAGATTTCCATAGAATCTCTGAGCTAATCTCATGAGACTGGTAGTTGAGTGTTTGATTGAAAAAGTTGATTGAGTCATGAAATCATATCTTCAACCCTGAATTTTTCACTTAGAAACTTACTAATATAATTTTAATCATCAAACTTTTGGTGTAAGAACAAGGCCATTTGTTTTACTTTGTTTTTTACGCACAGCTTTGTTTTACCGTTTGTAGTTGTACCTTAACGTCTGTGCATCAAACCTACCTATAATGCGTAGTCTATAGTATCTAGCTTTGGTTCACTCAAAGTAAAGAAAAAAAACTTCCATATTTTTTTTAAATAGGAAATTGAAAATGATGTGCTCACCTTTTCTCTTCAAAATCACACCAAAGCAGCAAATTAAGGAGAAATACAAATTCTTTTTTCACAAAATCAGAAAGCATATTAAATCTTAAACCATGTGTATTATGAAACACAGTGAAGGTAAAGAAGCATGCAGGAAGATGCCAAAAGAAATTTCCCAGGGTTTCAGATCACCAGCAAAACCAACAATAAAGTTCTCTAAAATACCACATCCTGAGGGGCAAAGTCCACAGTTCCTAGTTTGGAACAAAGGCAGTTGATGACAAGGGTGGTGCTTCTCGGTGTGGCATAAAGGAGAGACGGAGGATATTGAAGAACCCAAGGAATCACATTGAAAATCCATGTTTGTAGGAAGCAATATGCTGATGAGGCCAGATTTGAAAAAGATTGTGAGTTCTCAGTTGTCCTGTAACTGCTGATCTCATGTGACAGAACAGAAGTAAAGATGAAAGAATATAATTCAAACACTTTTTTTTTTTTGTCTTTTTGTCTTTTTAGGGCCACACCCATGGCACTTGGAGGTTCCCAGGCTAGGGGTCCAATTGGAGCTGTAGCCGCCAGCCTACGCCACAGCCACGCCAGATCCGAACCACGTCTGCGACCTACAGCACAGCTCACGACAACGCCAGATCCTTAACCCACTGAGTGAGGCCAGGGATTGAACCTGCAACCTCATGGTTCCTAGTCGGATTCGTTTCCACTGCGCCATGACGGAAACTCCCAACACATTTTTTGAGATGAGAGTCTTTTGCTGGCCTGAAGTGCAGGCCCAGATCTAGTGCAGTGTACTCTACTGCAGAAATTTGGTCCAGGAGGTACTCATTCATTTCAAAGTTGGGCAAAATCAAAAAGTGTTGAAGAGAGGGCCGTAATCTGCTTAGGTTCTATACCAATGGGAAAATCTTTTCTGGTGGAATACTTTCTATCTTTTCCTATAGAAAATAGAATACTTTTATAGTATTCTAGGCTATACTAGAAACTGAATGAGACAAAGCCTTACTTTTTTTACTGTTACCCTTTTTTTAATTTTTTAAATTCAAAAGAAATTTCAGGTAATAAAAAATAGGAGCTTTGAAAAAATATTTAGTCATTTGCCAAGAAATCTGAATACAACTTTTTTCAGTTTTTTGGCTGTTTTTATTGTCTTTCATTTGTTTTGACCACATATCATTTGACAGCAGTTTCTTTTAGTGACTTTCCTTTACCAAGCCTCTTACAAAAGCATTGAACTTATAGAGATACAACTTTCCCTTTTGTATTTGTATTTCACTGGTGATGTAATATTTATTTATATCGTATTACAATAACATAATTGGAATGGCAAGGTGAGGAACAAGTGCGTTAACTCAGTAAAAGCAGAAACTCAGCTGTTGGGAACAGAAACATGTAAGTGATCTAGAAAGTGGCCTCCTGATCACAAGGATTCAGTGTCCAATGGGTATCATGTTTTAGAGAAAAAAGCAGAAACTAATGCTTGTGGATGGATTTATTAATGAATGTTAAAGGAAATTTCCTGAAATATGGATATATGTCCTTACTGTGTTCCTGTTGCCTTTGAATTTTTCTCTAAGGTGTATGGTTTTTGATATATTTTAATTTTATTCAAAGCATGCTTATTGAACTCCTACCTACTATGTACCCCAAGCATTGAAACCAGTGAAGGTCAATATTTCATCACTACTTGTTGAGATCAAACAAAAGGAAAAGGATGTTATTGGTGATTTTACTTATGATATGCTGAATAACCTATGTTGTAACAGAAGATTTAAATGAAAGAATTAGTTATATTGACTTGCTTCATGAATATTCTTAGAGCTATTCAGATACCTAAGGTTCTTTTAAGGTGTTACGGTTGTTTTACTTTATGTTTGTTAAGGAAAAAAAATCCTTTTTATCTGTTGTTAAATTTAGTTCTGTTCTTGTTTTATCTTGAAGCTGCCAGAAAAAGTTATAATGGACTACTACGAGAAGTATAAGCCTCGAATGAATGAGCTGGAGGCTTTTAATATGGTAAATCTCAGAATTAAACATATTAAATTGAGTATGTTGCTAGACTTGAGTAGCATCCTATTAAATTGTATTGTGGGGCCAACCAACCTATGCTGTTTTTCTCTTAATGTAGAAGAACCGTTCTGGATCACGTCCTATTTCGGAACTCTATTAGGTGTTAGTAATGTAGTAAAGAGAACGCATGGTAGATTTCTCTGAAAATGTGTTATAAATGCAGGGAAAGAAGTTTTAGGGGTCTTCGAACACGTGTTGGTCTCAATGCGGTTGTTTCAGAAGCATTCCTTTTCATGGATTTCGTTCTTAGTATCCCTTTGAAAGCTTTCTGTCGCATGTGCATGACTGCTTTTGGAGTCTACCCCAGAGTCACTCAGAGGACATTCTTTTCCAATTACTACTAAAGAAAAACTTAATCTCTGAAGTATTCATTTTCTGAAGATGTACAATGGGGATAGGAGGTTTGACCTTATACAAGTTTCTGTAGGTATATTTTCTTAAGTGTTAAGCTAGTATTTTTATTTATTTTAAAGTACGACCACCCTATCTCATTCTTTTTCTTAGTTGAAAGTTGTTCTGGCTCCTTGTATAGAGACACTGATTCTTCTGGATCGACTTTGCTACCTGAAAGAACAGGTAAATTATGTTCATTTTAAATACATAACAAATGACTTTATTAAATCCAGTAATATGGATCTACTTATAACTAGGATAACTTTCTTTCACGTAAAACTAGTAAGATAATTTTTCTCATTATATTTTCTAAGCGTAAATGGTCTTTCTATCTCTTTTGAAACAAAAACATATGTACAACAGATGTTTTCAGCAAAGCTGCTATAATAAAGTCTACATTCTTTTAATCGTATGGTAATTACTATACAGTAGACAGTGACCACAAGCCATCATATATGACATGTCGTATAGCTGAAATTAATAAATGCCAGACATAAAAGAACCATTTATGTTTCATTTTATAAGAATTACCTTTTAATTCACTTTTGAAGTTTTGGACGTATGTACTTGAATTTTTTTCTGATCAGTGGTAATTTCTTCTTTTTTTTCACAGTTTTATTTTTTTATCTATGTTACATGATCAAAAAATTGATTTCTTTTGGTTATCTTTGGGGAAGGTGTGTTTTTCAGATTCTGCTCTAAGCTGTGAAAAATGAAATTTTTGAACTATTTAAATTAAGCTCATTTGTGGATTCAGCTGTATGTTTCCACTATAAACTCTTTACTTTAATAATTTTGTTTTATCATATTGAGTGCTTTACTTCTTCTCGGCAGAATACTTGGCAACAAATGGGTTTTAATAAATGGCATTTTATGGAGAAAGGAAATTTTTAAATATTTAGATAATAATGTACTTTCCTAAGCTACTAACTAACTCAAAATCGTTAGAAAGTTTTTGGTTCTCTACTTGGTAAGTGACAGAATCAGGCCTATTTGTACTCATTATTTCCCTTTTCAAAACAATTTCCAGTGACCTAAAGAAGGCAAAACAGTATGCACCAAGATGAATAGATTGGTAATGAAATGATAGAAATTTTTAATTTGGTTAATATTTTAAATAATGTTTTACTATTATAAAAGTAAAACATATTAAAAATTTTTAAGAACATAAAAAAGAAAATTAAAAGTAACAATAGTCTATCTATCATGGCTACTAAATTGATATGTGTTCTAGAGCTTCTAACATATGTATGTTACATGTATATGTGTGAGCACATTATTTCTACTTTAAAACTGGAATCAAATTATAAATGCAGTTTCGCATCTAATTGTTTTCAGTTTTATTTAGAATTTTTCCTTCTCATTAAATGTTCTATAGAAACTGAATATTGTTTCATCATATAATATTTTAAGTAATACCCAGTTTTTACCGCCCACTTCCAGTTTTCCACAGTTGCAACAAAAAGAGAACCCTTGTAGTTTATCTTATGTACTGCTTTAATTATTTCCTCAACATAAATTCCTGAATGTGAAATTCTGTATGTTAATGTTATTCAACAAAGAATAATTTTCTTTTATATCTTCAACAAATAGCTGTCTGTTTAAGTCACTTATCACTTTGCAGGAGGATATTGCCTGGTCTGCACTTGTGAAGTTGTTTGATCCTGTGAAGTCTCCCAGATGTTATGCTCTTATTGCACTGAAGAAGCCACAGTGACTTCAAATGAAGCAAGGTATTAGATGTATCTCTTTTGGGAGCCTATTGCTAATTTTGCTTTTCTAAACATGAATGCCATGTTATATAAATATTTTTAAAACATTGCTATATATTTTAAGTAGACAGAATAATAGCCAACAACAGAATGCCTTAATTTGTTTTTCCATTGTCAAAGATACGTTTAATAAAATAAAAACTCATGAAAATATTGTAGAAGAATTGACCTACACTTTTTAGTTGGTACGTTCATAGGACATTGTGATTTGAGCCTTGTTTCCTGTTCAGTATCTGAGACCCTTGATATTTGCTACATGTCATATTTTTACTTTTTATTGACTGAAAAGCAGATGAAAGATATAGGTATAGGTATAGTAAAATTAGTTGGTTCTATAGATCATTTGCATTTTCTTCTGCATTTCACAGAAATTTTTATTAAATAAATACCCAGGAAGCAGGCCAGACAGAAAAAAACATTATGTCTAATATAAAGCGTATTTTATACTGTGCTTTAACCTAAATTACATGAGAAAATAGTCTATATCCTTCAACGAATATGCCTCTTAGAAGTGAGATATTCATTTGAGGATTCTTGAGGCTGTTTATCTCATTAAAATAAAGGATGGTTTGGCACTTAATGAATCATCTGGTGCTCTGTAAAAAGCCAGTCTAAGAAAAGCAAGAGTGAGTAAGAGAAGGCCAGCACTCTGCCCAGTGTGGCACGGATTCCTTTTCATTAGCAGAAATCCTGAGGTTTCTGATACACACCGAGGAGATGGACAGCTGGGAAATAGCTTCCTTGATTCCCAGCTTGAGACTGCGTAAAACTCTCCCAGAAGAAAAAGCAACTGCTTTCTTACCTGTTAGGGTCTATCCGCAGATGAGAATAATTTCTTGCTGTGGGTTGTGATACTGAGTTTGCAGCCAGTGATGATGAATGTGGTGGCATATGTGATGCTCGGGTGCTTTGTGCAGCTAGTGCAGTGCTGGGGAAGTTCGCCATTTTTTAAGCTTTTTTATGCTGAAATTTTTAAACGTGTCCGGAAGTGGAGAGAAGAGTATAATAAATCCCCGTAGAACTCATCACAAACTCAGTAATTATAAGCACTTTACCAGTTGCGTTTCATCAGTACACACACACACACACACCCACACTTGCCGCCCATACCCACCTTCCTAGAGAATTTTAAAGCAAATTTCAGGCAATTTGCTATTTCATATAAATACTTTAGTATGTGTATATGTGTGTATCCCTCTATTTTAAAGGATTTTTTCCAGGAATTCCCATCGTGGCTCAGTGGTAATGAACCCAACTAGTATCCATGAGGACACAGGTTCAATCCCTGCCCTTGCTCCAGTGTGTTAAGGATCCAGTGTTGCCTTGAGCTGTGGTGTAGGTCTCAGTCGCAGCTCGGATCTCATGCTGCTGTGGCTGTGGCCTGCACCTGTAGCTCCAATTCGACCCCTAGCCTGAGAAATTCCATATGCCGCAAGTGCAGCACAAAAAAGCAAAAAGGAAAAACAAAAAGAATTTTTTTCATAATAATCTATTACTTGTCCTCATTCAGATTTCCATGATTGGCTCAAAATGTCTTTTGTATCCATTGGTTCAATTCAGGATCAAAATAGGATTCATACATTTGCATCTGTTTGATGTGTCTCTTTAGGTAGCTTATTTTATCCTGCTTCATTTCCTCATATTATTTGCTATATGAGTAGCAAACCTTTCCAGCCTACTTTCTTTCCTCTCCTAATTTTAACTTCTATGTAAATTTTTAAACTTTTTTTCTGGTGCTTAAATATTTATATAACATTCATTTCTCCTCATAATAAAGGGACAAAAAAGAACCTTATATGCGTAAAGCTGTGTGTAGCACAGAGAAGTAAATTATAACTGTTTTAGTCCCAAGGAAACTTTATAGTAACTTCCCAGTGTTTTGAAACATTGTCAGAAATCACATTTGCCACTGAAGGCTTTCCACTTTGTATTACTCAGAGACAAAGGTGAGAGTCCAGCATGTCCCATGAACATGAGATGACCTGTGTGATCAGACTGAGATAATAGCATTTCAGCAAAAAAACAAAGAAATATAATATTGTGATAGGACTTTATACACATGTATCCCCATTGCAGTGTTTATAGACTTTCATCTCATAAAAACTCTCTTTGAGAACTCAGGGACTTTCACCTTGGCGGGTACGCCACTGCTGACAGTTACTTTCTGGACGAATTAAAGCAAGCCTCAATATCTCAGAGCCTCATTTGTAAAGTAGGGTTTTATTTAATATTCATTAGATAGACATGTGTTGCGTGCCTATCAGTCAGAGATTATGCTTGGTGGGGACTGGCGATCTGGAGACAAACAAGATAGACCCCTGTCCTCGAAGAGTCTGCAGTTGAGTGAAGAAGACAAAATTATTAATTAAACAGGGCTGAGAGGGCCAAGCATAGGATTCTTTAAGGTATCTTTAAATCTATAGACTCGGGGGAAGGAGAACTCGTTGATATTAGTACTTTAGATGCGTGTGAGTTAAGTCGTTTTGTGTCCTTGCCTAAGTCACTTATTCGGGGTGCCTCAGTTTTCTCATCTGTGAAAATAGCGTTAAGAATGGAATTCACTCGGAGTTCCTGTTGTGGCTCAGCGGAAACGAATCTGACTAGCATTCATGAGGACACAGGTTCATTCCCTGGCCATGCTCAGTAGGTTAAGGATCTGTGTTCCCATGAGCTGTGGTAGAGGTCTCAGACACAGCTCGGATCCCGCATTGCTTGGCCGTGGTGTGGGCCGGCAGCTGTAGCTCCAGTTAGACCCCTAGTCTGGGACTATCCATATGCCACAGGTGTGGCCCTAAAAATACCAAAAAAAAAAAAAAAATTTACTGATAAGTTTGTCATGAGGATTAAAAGAATAAATATGTTATGGAACTCCCTCAGAATATCTCCAGACACTCTGTTAATAAAGCACAACTTAGTTTGTCAGAATTCTCTGCAATAATAGAGGACGCCCCCTTGTCAGTCTTGAAGTCTCTGGAGGGGAAAGGGGCAAGTCAAGAGAGCATATTTGTAGGATTTGAGAGTCTGGGCTCAAGCAGTTTTAAGGTGAACAGGCTGGGTTTTTGAGAAAGTTCATGACGTCAGTATGGTCTCGAAGCAAGTTTTGATAAGTGAACTGTTGCTTGACGTGAACTCTTTGCCAGGGTGAGCAGATTGATTGTCTGAGATAAATTAATATATGGGATTTTCCTGAAACAAACAATGAAGTTATTTATTGCTTCACAATCTTATCTTTCCCGGGCAAGGTTTTCTTGTAACAAACAAACAAATCGTGTTGACGCAGGTGGACTCAGCTCTAGACCCCGTAGCTCTGTCACGTTGATGCAGATGGTTGCAGTTCTCAATGGAAAGTATTTAATTCCTGGCACATAGTGCATAATATAAAAGCACTAGTTGTGTTTTTTAAGTGTCTTGGAACTTAACCAAGTTTATAACATGGATTTTACAGGGGGAGGAAATGTGTTCTAAGTTCTAATCAAACAACTTACAAATGGATTTTTCCCCACTCAGTATCTGAGGAATTGTCTACATTTAAAAGTGGATTTGACTCTTGGATGAAGAACATTATGCTCAGTTTGTTTCACAGTGATTTTGCTGGCTGACATTCATCTGTCATTTCAAGATTAATGTTCATTTCTAGATTAATCCTAACAGATGGCTGTTATCTATAGGTATAAATGCACACTATGCATCTGGAGATTAATTTCTTCACTGGTTCTTTAATTTGTGTTTCTAGCTACTGTACATAACAATTATTATTTATTAATAATGTATTTATTATCGTCACCTCCTTTATCATGCATAGTTATTCTTTCTCATGAAGCATGAGGTTTTACTTTCCCCTAGATGTCTGAGATTAATTTTCTGCTCTTTTTAATACACATTTTTATTATTTTTTATTGCAGTATAGTTGATTTACAATTATACAAGGTTCAGGTGTACAGTATGGTGATTCACAATTTTTAGAGGTTAGACTCCACGTATGGTTATTATAAAATATTGGCTTTGTTTCCTGTGTTGTATATCATTGGAGCTTACCTATTTTATACATAGTAGTTTATATCTCTTAATCCCCTACCCCTATCCTGCTCCCTCTTTCTTCACTCCCCCACTGGTAACCACTAGCTTGTTCTCTGTATCTATGTGTATGTTTCTTCTTTGCTATATTCACTAGTTTGTTGTATTTTTTAGATTCCACATATCAGTGATGACATACAGTATTTGTCTTTTCTCTCTTACTTATTTACTTTGCATAGTGCTCTCCAGGTCTATCCATGTTGTTGCAAATGGCAAAATTTTAATCATTTTTTATGGCTGAGTAGTATTCCATTTGTGGGGGTGTCTACATATGTATGTATATAAATAATGCATATAGTTTTTTATTGACTTTTATGAGATATAATTGGCATACAGCACTGTTTAAGGGGTACAGCATAGTGATTTGACTTACATCCTGAAATGTTTATCACAATAAGTTTAGTGAATATATAGCATTTCATATAGATAACAAAATTAAATAGAAAAAAATTTTCTTTGTGATAAGAACTTTTATCTTTAAAACTTCTGTATATAACGTAACAGCGGTATTGGTTATATTTATGTTGTACACAATATTCCTTAGTACTTAGCTTATAACTGGGAGTTTGTACCTTTTGACATCCAATTCCCCCCACCCCACCCCACTCTTCTGGTAACCACAAGTCTGATCGCTTTTTTTACAAGTTTGTTTGTTGTTTTTAAAGTATAGTTTACCTAAAAGAAACTCATAGCCTTGGAGAACAAACTTGTGGTTGCCAAGGGGGAGAGAGAGGTAGTGGAACTGAACTGGAATCTGGGATTAGTAAATGGAAACTCTTGCATTTGCAGTGGATGAGTAACGAGATCCTACTGTCTAGCACAGGGAACTATATCCAGTCACTTGTGATGGAACATGATGGAAAATAATGTGAGAAAGAGAGAGAGAGAGAGAGAGACAGTGTGTGTGTGTGTGTGTGTGTGTGTGTGTGTGTGCGCGCGCGCGCGCGTGCGTGCCTGGGTCACTTTGCTGTACAGTAGAAATTGACAGAACACTGTAAATCAACTATAATGGAAAAAATTAAAATCATAAAATTATAAAAAAATATAGTTTACCTACAGTACTGTTGAAGTTCCTATTACACACCATGCTGATTAGATATTTCCGTATATTTGAAGATGATCACCGTGACAACTCCAGTTACAGTCTGTCACCATAGGAAGGTACCGTGTGATTCTTGACTGTGTTCCCCACACCGTGCACTTCATGCCCGTACCCTCTTTTACTTTGCATCTGGAATTTTGTACCTCTTAATATCCATCACCTATTTCTCTCTTCTTCTTTCCCTAAGCCCCTCCTCTCTGGCATCCACCTGTTTGTTCTCTGTATCTACGAATCTGTTTCTGATTAATTTTTTCATTTGTTTTGCGTTTTAGATTACACATATAAGTAAAATTATGTAGTATATATCTTTGACCTAACTGCACTTAGCATAATATACTCCAAATCCATCCATGTTGTCACTTAAAGAAAATTTCATTCTTTTTTTCTGGCTAAGTTATATTCTTGTGTGTGTGTGTGTGTGTGTGTGTGTGTGTGTGTGTGTTTGAGTTTGAGAAAGAGAGAGAGAAACATCTCTCTCTCTCTCTCTTTTTTTTTTTTTTTTTTGGCTGCCACACAGCATATGGAGTTCCTAGGCCAGGGATCAGATCTGAGCCAGGGAACACTGGATCCTTTCACCCACTGTGCCAGGTCAGGGATCTAACCTGCTTGCCAGAACTGCAGCGATGCCACGGATCCTGCTGTGCCACAGTGGGAACTCCATGTGTCACATCTTCTCTATTCATTCCTCTGTTGACGGTCACTTGGGTTAACTTCCATATCTTAGCTATTGTAAATAATGCTGCAGTTAACACAGGGTGCATACATCTTTTCAAATTAGTGTTTTAGTTTTCTTCAGATAAATACTCAGGAGTGGAATTGCTGGATCGTATGGTGGTTCCTACTACTACTTTTAATTTTTTAGGGAATCTCCATCTGTTTTCCACAGTGGATGGATCAGTTTGCATTCCCACCAACAGTGCACAAGAGTTCCCTTTTGGCCACATGCTCACCAGTATTTGTTATTTGTGTTATTTTCGATGATAGCCATTCTGACAGGTGTGAGGTGCTATCTCGTGGGTTTGATTTGCATCTCACTTATGATGCGTGATGTTGAGCATCTTTTCCTCTGCCCTTGACCTTGTCTTCTTTGGAAAAATGTCTCTTCGGTTCCTTTGCCCATTTTTGATTGGGTTTTTTGATGTTGAAATGTATGAGTTGTTTGTACATTTTGGATATTGGATATTGGATATTAACCCCTTATTGGGTTTGTCACTTGCAGTTATCTTCTCCCATTCAGTAGGTTACTTTTTCATTTTGTTGTTAGTTTCCTTCTCTGCCTTTTCATTTGATATAGTCCCATTTGTTCATTTTTGCTTTTATTTCCTTTGCCTGAGGCGACATATCCCAAAAAGTATTACTAAAATCAGTACCAAAGAGTTTTTACTTCCTATATTTTCTTCTAGAAGTTTTATGGTTTCGGTTCTTACATTTTATTTATTTTTTTATTGTTATTTCCCCAGTACAATTTTTCTTCCACTGTACAGCATGGAGACCCAGTTACACATACATGTAAACATTCTTTTTTCTCACATTATCATGCTCCATCATAAGTGGCTAGACATAGTTCCCAGTGCTACACAGCAGGATCTCATTGCTCATCCATTCCAAAGGCAATAGTTTGCGTCTGTTAACCCCAAGCTCCCCAATCCACTCCATTCCCTCCCCCTCCCCCTTCGCAACCACGAGTCTATCTCCAAGTCCATGAGTTTCTTTTCTGTGGAAAGGTTCATTTGGGCCATATATTAGATTACAGATATAAGTGATATCATGTGGTATTTGTCTTTCTCTTTCTGAGTTACTTCACTCAGGATGAGAGTCCAGTTCCATTCATGTTGCTGGAAATGGCATTATTTTGTTCTTTTTTATGGCTGAGTATATTCCAGTGTGCATATATACCACATCTTCCTAATCCAATCATCTATTGATGGACATTTGGGTTGTCTCCAAGTCTTGGCTATTGTGCAATGAACATGTGGGTGCAAGTGTCTTTTTCAAGGAAGATTTTGCATGGGTATATGCCCAAGAGTGGGGTTGATGGGTCATATGCTAGTTCTAGGTATGGTTTTCTAATGTACCTCCATACTGTTCTCCATAGTGGTTGTACCAGCTTATATTCCCATCAACAGTGCAGGAGGGTTCCCTTTTCTCCACACCCACTCTAGCATTTGTTATTTGTAGACTTATTAATGATGGCCATTCTGACTGGCGTGAGGTGGTATCTCATGGTAGTATTGATTTGCATTTCTCTGATAATCAGGGATGTTGAGTATTTTTTCATGTGCCGTCTGTATATCTTCCTTGGAGAAACATCTATTCAGGTCTTTCACCCATTTTTCCATTGGGTTGTTGGCTTTTTTGCTGTTGAGTTGTATAAGTTGCTCGTATATTTTAGAGATTAAGCCCTTGTTGGTTGCATCATTTGAAACTATTTTCTCCCATTCTGTAAGATGTTTTTTTGTTTTCTTTTTGGTTTCCTTTGCCATGCAGAAACTTGTCAGTTAGATTAGATCCCATTGGTTTATTTATGCTCTTATTTCTGTTGCTTTGGGAGACTGACCTGAGAAAACATTTGTAAGGTTGATGTCAGAGAATGTTTTGCCTATGTTCTCTTCCAGAAGTTCGATGGTGTCTTGTCTTATACTTAAGCCTTTGAGCCATTTTGAGTTTATTTTTGTGCATGGTGTGAGGGTGTGTTCTAGCTTCATTGATTTGCATGCAGCTGTCCAGGTTTCCCAGCAATCCTTGCTGAAAAGACTGTCTTTTTCTCATCTTATGTTCTTGCCTCCTTTGTCAAAGATTAATTGACCACAGGTGTCTGGGTTTATTTCTGGGTTCTCAATTCTGTTCCATTGGTCTGTCTGTCTGTTTTGGTACCAGTACCACACTGTCTTGATGACTGTGGCTTTGTAATATTGCCTGAAGTCTAGGAGAGTTATGCCTCCTGCTTGGTTTTTGTTCCTCAGGATTGCTTTGGCAGTTCTGGGTCTTTTGTGGTTCCATATAAATTTTTGCATTGTTTGTTCTAGTGCTGTGAAAAATGTCATGGGTAATTTGATAGGGATTGCATTGAATCTGTAGAGTGCTTTGAGCATTATGGCCATTTTTACAATATTAAGTTTTCCAATCCAGAAGCACGGAGTATCTTTCCATTTCTTTACATCTTCTTTAATTTCCTTAATGCATGTCTTATAGTTCTCGGCATATAGGTCTTTCACCTCCTTGGTCAAGTGTATTCCCAGGTATTTAAGTTTTTTGTTGTGCAATTTTAAAAGGTATTGTATTTTTGTATTTTTTCTAATATCTCATTGTTAGTATACAGAAATGTGACTGATTTCTGAATGTTAATCTTATATCCTGCTACTTTGTTGAATTTGTTGATCAGTTCGAGTATTTTTTAGGTTGAGTCCTTAGGGCTTTCTATATATAGTATCATGTCATCTGTGTACAGTGACAGTTTTACCTCTTCTCTTCCTATTTGGATGCCTTTTATTTCTTTTGTTTGTCTGATTGCTGTGTCTAGGACTTCCAGTACTATGTTGAATAACAGTGGTGAGAGTGGGCATCCTTGTCTTGTTCCAGATTTTAGCGGGAAGGCTTTCAACTTTTCTCCATTGAGTATTATATTTGCTGTGGGTGTGTCATAAATGGCTTTTATTATGTTAAAGTATGTTTCTTCTATACCCACTTTGGTAAGAGTTTTTATCATGAATGGATGTTGGACTTTGTCAAGTGCTTTTTCTGCATCTATTGAGATGATCATGTGGTTTTTTACTTTTCTTTCGTTAATGTGGTTGATGATGTTGATTGATTTGCATATGTTGACCCATCCTTGTGAACCTGGGATGAATCCCACCTGGTCATGGTTTATGATCTTTTTTATATGTTGTTGGATTCGGTTGGCTAAAATTTCGTTGAGAATTTTTGCATCTATATTCATCAAAGATATTGGCCTATAGTTTTCTTTTTTGGTGGTATCTTTGTCTGGTTTGGGAATTAGGGTGGTGGTGGCATCTTAGAATGTCTTGGGAATGTTCCTTCTTCAACCTTTTAAAAAATTTAAGGAGAATAGGTATAAGTTCCTCTTTGTATGTTTGGTAGAATTCACCTGTGAAGCCATCTGGTCCTGGACTTTTATTTGTAAGGAGTGTTTTTATGACATATTCCATTTCATTTCTAATGATCAGTCTGTTCAGTTGATCTCTTTCTTCTTGATTCAGTTTTGGCAAGCTATAAGTCTCTAGAAGGTTGTCTGTTTCTTCTAGGTTGTCAAATTTGTTAGCATACAATTGTTCATAGTATTCTCTCATGGTTTTTTGTGTTTCTGTTGTATCAGTTGTGACTTCTCCCTTTTCTTATTTTGTTTATTTGGATTTTTTCTCTCTTCTTCTTGGTGAGTCTAGCCAGAGGTCTGTCAATTTTGTTTACCTTTTCAAAGAACCAGCTCTTGGTTTATTGATTTTTTTTCTATTTTTTTTTAATCTCTATTTCATTGATTTCCTCTGTGATCTTTATGATTTCCTTCCTTCTGCTGACTTTAGGTTTTGTTTGTTGTTCTTTTTCTAATTCATTTAGGTGGTGAGTTAAATTGTTGATTTTAGATTTTTCTTCTTTTTTAAGGAAGGCCTTTATTGCTATGAATTTCCCTCTGAGCACTGCGTTTGCAGCATCCCATAGATTCTGAGTGGTTTTGTCTTCATTATCATTTGTCTCGAGGTATTTTTTACATTGTTAATCCATTTCAAATTTTTTGTGCATGGTGTGGGAGAGTAGACCAGTTTGACTCTTGCATATTGCTGTTCCAACACTAGTTTTTGAAGAGACAGTCTCTTCCCCATTGTATGTTCTTACCTCCTTTGTCATAGATTAATTGCCTATGTAAGTGTAGGCATTTCTGGGCTTTTCTGTTCTGTTCCATTGATTTGTGTATCTGTTTTTATGTCAGTACTCTTCTGCTTACTGTAGCTTTGTAGTATTTGAAATCAGGGTGCATGATCCCTCCAGTTTTGTTCTTTCTCAGGATTGTTTTGGCCATTTAGGAACTTGTATTTTCATACAAATTTTAGAATTTTTTCTAGTTCTGTGAAAAATGCCATTGGTATTTTGATAAGGTCTCATATGCTTTCATTGTAAGAATTATACATCTAAATAACTTTGAAGTCAAAGAAGAAATCACAGTGAAAATGAGAAAATATTTTGAATAATAATGAAAATGGAATGATAATGAAAAATTATAATTTTTAATTTATACATAATTATAATTTTCATTGCAAGTTACACATCAAAACTTATGAGATGAGCTAAACCATGATTAAAAAAAATAGCTGTGAGCACATATTAGAAAAGAAAATTCTAAAAATCTGAAGATGAGTGGTTAGTGGAAGAAAAGCACACAGGGAGGCAATTAACACCTCTAAAATTTGATTCTTAGATAACTAATAAAATTGACACAACTCTGGCAAGAGTAATCAATTAAAAAAATTAAGACATTGAAATAACCACTGTTAGGAATATAAAAGCAAACATTACTATAGATTCCCACAAAAATTAGAAAAGTAATAAGAATTATGAACAACTTTATGCCAATATAGTTGAACATTTGTATAAAATGGAAATTTTTCTCAAGGAAATGCAATATGCCCAAACTGCCTCAAGAAAAATAAAACATGAATAATCATATAACAGTTAAAATGAATCTACAGTTAATCCTTTATTAATTTCTTTTTTATTTTCTTATAATGATTTCTATTTTTTTCCATCATAGCTTGTTTACAGTAATTTCTAATGTCTCAAAGTGCTTTGTGGAGGCTCCATATGATTCGGTCTACCACTGCTTGTTAGTTCACAACTATGTGATACGACTATGCTAGACACCAAAGCTTGGGAGAAAGATTTAAAAGGCATTGGTAGTTCCTGATCTTCAGGACTTCATAATCAAGTCATTGAAGCACATAGGAGAAGCTATGAAGAGTTAAGATTTAGACAGTGACATTTGGAGGAGAGCTGGAAAGTCTCTACATAAACACACAGTGCCTACCGTGACCTGTGTGCTGGGCTACTCACTTTTGTCCCATTCTTCCCCATAATTATACTTTCCTTGATACTGTTTTTAAATGTGGTTGGTAGAATGGCTTGTTTTCATCGAGGAGCACTGGTTAAGAACTAATCTGCTGTATGAAATAATGTGCTCTGGTTAACATGTGGCCAGAGGAACTGAAAGTCTCCAAACCTCCCCAGATGGTCTGTACTTGGCCAGTGATGCTACTGGCTACGTGTATGGGAGTTATTAGTTGATGTATTTATCTCAATGGATGGCCTTATTAAGTTTGCAGATGTTCTATCAATGGAAGACTTTTTTAAATATTGTACTGTTTTCATTAGAATTTTCCAATGCACAATCCAGAATAAAAGAGTTACCACGTTTCAGCGCAGAACAAAGTAGCATGTACTTAATCTCATAGGAGGAAAAATCTTTACCTTGCACTCAGTTGCGATTGCACATATTGAATTTTAGAAAAATAGAGAAAGTATGCAAACCCCAATCTAAAATTCACCTTGTTGCTTTCCACGTAGTCATCATGGGATTTGGTGTGCATCAGCTAATCGTGTTGAACTAAATGCACATGCCTTGTGTGTTAGCTGCCCTCTCAGGAAAGAATCCAGTCTTCCTACACTGCCACAGCTCTTTTAAGGAAGAGAGTTGATGGTGGTTTTCCATCAAGCAAAGTGTACTCAAATAATGGGTTTCAAGGGAAACGTAAAACAATTCCAGATCCATTTGATTATAACAGCAGACATTTCTGGTGCTCCAGTGACTTCAGACTATTTCTAGTTTTAGTAGACAGTATAACTGTGCAGGTAAACCTGTGAATAAAGGCATAAGGGACAGATTTTAAATCATAAAGAAAAAATGTTAGTGGTCTATTTCCACTTTAACTCAAAAGGACAGAAACTAAAAATCGAAAGCAAAGGAGGGTTCACTTTTAACGTACAGGATGTTGACCATTTTTTTAATGTATTAAACGATGCCTTTAGAGAGCCCGCATTTACATTCATGTTACCAGCTTACACGATGGTTAGGAAGCCGTCCCATAACAGCGGGTTATACTGTACTGAAGAATGGCATTTAGCAGTTCTGAGGTTTAGCATTTACAGTGAGAACCGAGAGCTTTTGCACGGTAAACGATTTTTTTGGATAACTTTCTTTTATTAATAGCAAATACTGTTACTTATCTTGAAAATAAACTAATCATATTCTTTTAAAATATGCTTCATATTTTAGATCTCTAGCACAATTTTAATATCCACTTTTGTTAATGAGATTATTGGTAATGTGCTTTCATTCTAACAAATTGGTTGCAGATGCTTAGAGAAAAAAGGATTTCCTTAAAATTGCTGCTGTTAATAGCATACCTTCTACTTTTAAGATTAATGAAACAATAGTAAATTCAACCAAGATCTTATTGTTCTATTATTTTGAAAATTATAACTTTCTATCTCTTGGAGTTTTGTTAAGTAAATAAAGCAATGTTTCAGAGCTTTTGAAGGTCATGATAGCCTAGTGGAGTTACCTTAGATACACAGTTAATTTATGTCCTGATTTTTAGATTCTAACTCATCTGCAAGATGCAAAAACATAAGGAAGATAGGATAGCCAAAACAGAAATGCTGTCTTGGGAAGATAAGAAACAGAAGATCAAATCTTTCTAACATTTAAGACAACAGGGTATGTGTTTCTGATTAGGTAAGACATATAAAGTCCAATGAAACTTTACTGAACATTTATGAACTGGGTGTTTTCACACTTACCTCAGTCTTCAGAACAACTAATTCAATAACATGTATTAAGGATATAGATCATTAGTATCAAAACAGTAGTATACACTCAAGGAGCAAGCAGTAATACCTCAGAATAGTTCACCCATTCTTCATTTGCTCTAGGGATTTAATTATTATCTGGAAAGCATAATGATTCCAGTGCCCAATATCTGCTTACAAACTTCCTTTTGTTCTCTCCTTTTGTCTAGCTCTGTGGTCTCCACACTTTGGTGGGCCAAAGAATTGGGGGTGGAGAACTATACTCAGAACTAAACAAATAACCATGTAAATGTATTTTCCATAAGTACACATTTAACTTTCAGCTCACTGTTCATAGACTTAAGAAAAAAGATTCGATGATAAGAATCCCATTGACATTCCAAATAATGTATTTTGTTTTTACAATTTTGGTAATAGGTTCATACTTAGCTTTTATTGTCTTGTAAACATATACCAAGTTATCAGAAATTTGCGATTTAAAGTTAAAAGTTAGAGTTTCCACTGTGGTGCAACAGTGTCTCTGCAGCTCTGGGATGCAGGTTCAGTCCCCAGCTGGGCACAGTGGGTTTTGAGGATCCAGCCTTGCCACCTCTGCTGCATAGATTGCAGCTTTGGCTTGGATCTGATCCTTGGCCTGGGAGCTCCATATGCCACAGGGAGGCTAAAAAAGGAAAAAATAAAATAAAGTTAAAAGTTGCAGCCTGAGGTCACTTTTGAAAGAATTGAACAGTAATGATAGTCGTTAATTATAACTTAAGAAGATCAGTGAAAACCAAGAGGCTTCCTGCCCATGAAATTAACTTTAATTTTAATTTTAAAATAAATCTTAAGGTAATTACTAAAAATAAACCTAAAGATAATTGCTAATTATTAATACCAAATAATTTAATATTTTGCATATCATATATACAAGGGCCACCAGAAGAATCAGAGAGGGGGTTTTATAAGGAGATCTGTGAATGAAATTTGAAAATTGCAAAGAAAAATTTCAAAAATAGCTAACCAAACAGATGACCACACAGCATAATCTTTGGGCAACAGTATTCCAAAACAGACATACAGCAATACTTAAAACTTCGACATATGAGTTAAGAGTATATTTCTTAGTTACCAATCCTGATCTTTCTGGACACCAGAGTGATAAATAAAAATTGAAAGATTATTCCAATATATAATAACACTCCTTCTTACATTGAAGTCCATGCCAGTGGCATGCTTTCTTGTCCAAAGATTAGTTTTCAGGCATAGAAATAATATGGGAAGCAAAAATTAAGCAGGAAATTCCCTGCATTTCCTCAAGTAAGCTGAGCTTAGAGTCTCATTCCTGAAAAATGCACTCCATGGACCAACAGTATCAGCTTCACCTGAGCTCTTTTTAAAAATGCAGGATCTCAGTCCCTACCCTAAACCTACTCAATCAGAATGGGTGTTTTAAGAAGACCCCCGAGTGCTCACCATTTGAGGAGACAGCCTCTTTAAGGCTCCTCTGGGATAGTTTTATGGCCAAGAACACGGGAGACCCAGCCTGGCCCCACAGTGTCTGCTGCATTCTGAGGCCGGGGGGCAGGCATGCAAACCCCAAGGGTTCTCACTCACAGCCTTACCCTAAATGGACCACATCTTGGTTCATATTCAAGAGGTCTAATCTAAGAAGATTGGAGCTCCTTGTCCTCAGTCACTGCCAAAAAGTAAATACAGAGGAGACCAGAATTTCACAAATCCCCTTCTGCCTTCAGCTGACTTTTTTTTTAACAGGCGTTCCTCCAACAGGACTTGTTAATAAATAATGGGATTGTGTGGTGGGGTTTTTTGCAGCCATTTCTCACAAGCGACTGTGGCTGTGTCTTTTCATTATAATGTAAAAGGTTCAATTTGGAAGTAAAATTTAAGAATGTGAAAGTGTTCTATATTATCTATATATCTACCATAAAAGTTTGACTTTTAAAAACAGAGAGAAATTAGGAACGACTCTCCAATAGGCCTTCATATCTTTTGATGGACTCTCCAGGAAAGTTGTACTTTTCCTGGTAATCTCCGATTACGGTATCTTTCACCCATGAGATTTTTAATATTAATAAAGATAGCAAACCAGTTGGCATTGGAATTTGCACAGAATTTATTAAGAAAATCAATATATAGTGAATCTATTGAAGCAAACAAGTCAGTTTCCTGGGCTAAAACTCAAATTGCCTTAACATACAAGCTGTCATTTTTATAAATCCATGAAAAATGAATGAGGAATTTGGCTCTTGAATAATATGATCATGCCATTTAAACCTCTTTACTTTCTCTGTTTTTACTTTTAAAATGAAGAAACTATATTTAAATTACTCCTGTACCTGCCATGAAGTAGTTATTTTCAGTTGGTCCAAATGCATATGCAGTGTTTATATTTCCCTTAATAGTCAATATACCATTTTATTTATTTTTTTAATATTCTTTTCCATTAGGGTTTATCATAGGACATTGAATAGAGTTCTCCGTGCTGTACAGTGGGCTCTTGTTGTTTATCCCCTCCGTGTATAATGTCTTATATCTGCTAACCCTGACCTCCCACTCCATCCCTCCAACCCCCTCCCCCTTGGCAGCCACAAGTCTGTTCTGTGCGACTGTTTCTATTTTTACATAGGTTCACTTATTTTAGGTGTCATATTTTAGATTCCACATATAAGTGATATCATATGATATTTGCCTTTGTCTGACTTAACTTCACTTAGTATGATAACCTCTAGGTCCATCTATCTTGCTGCAAATGGCATTATTTCATTTTTGTGGCCGAGTAATATTCCATTGTGTGTGTGTGTGTGTGTGTGTGTGTGTGTGTGTGTGTGTGTGTATCCACATCTTTCTTATCCATTCCTCTGTCAATGGACCTTTGGGCTGCTTCCATATCTTGGCTATTGTAAATAGTTCTGCAATAAGCATTGGGGTGCATGTGTCTTTTGAATTACCATTTTATCTGGATATATGCCCAGGAGCGAGATTACAGGGTCATATGGTTACTCTATCCTTAATTTTCTGAGGAACCTCCGTACTGTTTTCCATAGTGGCTATACCAACTTGCATTCCCACCAACAATGTGGGAGGGTCCCCTTTCTCCACATCCTCTCCAGCATTTGTTATTTGTAGATTTTGGGGGGCTTTGAGGAAGCTGGGTTTTTTGTTATTTGTTGTTTGTTTTTGTTTTGGCCATGCCCACAGCATGCAGAAGTTCCCAAGCCAGGGGTCAAACCTACACAACAGTAGTGACAACACCAGATGCTTAGCCTCTATTATTAGACTTTTTGAAGGTGGCCATTCTGACCAGTGTGAGGTGGTGCTTCACTGTAGTTTTGATTTGCATTTCTGCAATAATTAGTGGTGTTGAGCATTTTTTCATGTGCATATTGACCATTTGTATTTCTTCTTTGGAGAAGTGTCTTTTTATGTATTCTGCCCATTTTTTGATTGAGGTGTTTGGTTTTTGTTGTTGAATCATATGAGCTATTTGTATATTTTGGAAATTAAGCCCTAGTCAGTTGTATTATTTGCAAATATTTTCTCCCATTCTGTGGGTTGTCTTTTTGTTTTGTTTATGGTTTCCTTTGCTGTATGAAAGGAAGTTGTAAGTTTGATTAGGCCCCATTTGTTTATTTTTGTTTTTGTTTCTATTACCTTGGACTGACCTAAGAAATCATTGGTGCGATTTATATTAGAATGTTTTGGCTATGATCTCTTCTAGGAGTTTTATGGTGTCGTGTCTTATATTTAAGTCTTTAAGCCATCCTGAGTTAATTTTTGTGTATGGCGAGAGGATGTGTTCTAACTTCACTGATTTACATGCAGCCGTCCAATTTTCCCACCACCACTTGCTGAAAAGACTCTTTCCCATTGTATGTATCCTTTGTTGAAGATTAGTTGACTGCAGGTGTATGGGCTTATTTCTGGGCTCTCTGTTCTGTTTCATTGATGCATGTATCTATTTTTGTGCCAGTGACACACAGTTTTGATTACTCTAGCTTTGTAGTGTTGTCTGAAGCCTGGGAGAGTTATGCCTCCTTCTTTGTTCTCTTTCTTCCAGATTGCTTTTGCAATTCTGGGTCTTTTATGATTCCATAAAGATTTTAGGATTATTTGTTCTAGTTCTGTGAAAAATGAACATACTATTTTATTTTCTGCCTCTTTTATTTAACATTATATAAGGAATATTTTCCCATGATTCTGCACTGCCTTCATCATGATCATTTTAAGGACTTAAGAGTTCATCCTGGAGTTCCCTGGTGGCTCAACAGGTTAAGGATCCAGTGTTATCATTGCTGTGGCTCAGTTAACTGCTGTGGCATGGGTTCAGTCCCCAGCCTGGAAATTTCCACATGCTATAGATGCAGGGGGGGGAGTCCATTCTAATGACAGATACACTCTATTTACCCATGATTTTATTGTTAAACTTTTAGGTTCTTTCTAACCTCTTGCAGTTATGCCGAAGACTGCTGTGAAAGTCTGACTATATGGCATTATTCTTTTCTTCAGTCATTTGCTCTCTATGGATATATTCCCAGAAGTAGAATTGGTAGTTAAAGGCTGATAATACTCTTAACTGTTTAGGAACTCTACTTTTTTCAATCCAGGGCCAAATCTCCCATTTTAAAACAAAATATATGGGATATTTGGATTTGGTTCTTCTTATAAAAGATGTCAGCTTGGGAAATCATTGGTGGATAAACATAAGCACAGACAGCTACATAACAGTAAACTATGAACCATGAATGGTCTCCTGCCTAGATATTTGTACCTAAAATACAAGGAAACATAAGCAGGGTATTTACTGGTGACCAGACAGAAATCAATTCAGGTAACTGAAGTCTTCTAAATGAATGTGCCAATAAATTAAATTCAAATGTACCCACCAGAAATGCACAAATGACTAGAATAAATACAAAGAGCTTTTCTGTGTGCCTCATATGATTATTTTTTTAAAAAAACCTAAAAGCCTACAGTTTAATCTTTGTTGCAAATTCTGTTTTTCTCTGTCCCAAAGAAACCACCTCCAGTCTAGTAAATGCTGAAAGCATGTAGTTTAACTGAAATCATGGACAGACACAGAGGCCAATTTAACCAGATGTCATAATCAAAAAAAACTTTACCCCACTTGCATGTATTAGTTAATAGATGTCAGAATGGCCAGCTTGACAGGAAGAGAAGAAGGAGCCACTTCAGTTATAGATTTCACGAAGCCCCCTCCTACAGTTCCTCTTACGTGCAGTCAGAGGTATTGCATAAGCCCCTTCTTGGCAAGCAGGGGTACCTCATCAATTTCTTTGACAATTTCGAAAGTCGACTCTTCAAATTGCTCTTTCACCATCCCAGTCTCCATGGAGGTTCCAATATGTTAACATAATTCCAGACTCACTATTCTCAAGTGTGCTGGCATCTGAGAGCGCTCTCTGAAGAAGAATTCTTGAATGGCCAGATCTGTTTAAAAAATTTTAGAGGTGACTCCAACTTTATATTTCTCTTATACATACACATAGCATTTATACAGAGTGTCCTTGGCAACTGCTCAAATGTTAAAAGGTTTTTTAAACTCCACATGACATGATGGATTATAATAAGAATGCCAACTAAACATTTATTGAGTGCCTACTCTGTGCTAGGTACTGTTCTGAGCACTTTATATTTATTAACGTATCTAATTCTTACAACAATCCTAGAAGGAAGGGACTATGTTATTTCTGCTACTTTCTAAAGGGAAAATTGAAGTGCAGCGAGGCCAAGCAACTCGCTCCAAGCCCGAGGAGACAGGGGAGAGCTACAGAAGGGTAAAGTCAAGATTCAAGTGCGAGCATCTGCTTCAAGACTAACTCTTAACCACTGCAGATACTGCCTTCCCTCTTGATTGTTTGAGGGTCTTCTGCGTCGGTCTTCAGTTTTTTTCAGTTTCCTCTTGAGAAAGTCAGGATATTTATTGGTAAATAGGAGTTCCCGTTGTGGCTCAGCACCAACAAATCCGACTAGTAGCCATGGTGATGTGGGTTCCATCCCTGGCCTCACTCAGTGGATTGAGTATCCGGCATTGCCAAGAGCTGTGGTGTAGGTCACATTGTAGCTCGGCTCCTGCGTGGCTGTGGCTGTGGCATAGGCTGGCAGCTGCAACTCCAATTCCACCCCTAACCTGGGAACTTCTATATGCCGTGAGTGCAGCCCTAAAAAGCAAAAAATAAAAATAAAATAAAAAGAGATTGGTGGATGCGTAACCCTACGGACCTCAAGCAGTTGATGATGTCTTGGTTGTTCTGCCTCTAAAGGGTAGGTCTCATAATCTACCAATCAGATAGAACTGTCTTTTGCAAATGGCTAGAGTAGTAATTTGGTTTTTTTCTTAGATAATATGTCATTATTAAAATGAAGGAAAATATGTTTACAACTAAAACCTTAAGTAAAATGATATTTAGTTTTCTGTTCAAAATAATAATAGAGGTGTTCCTGTCGTGGCTCAGTGGTTAACGAACCCAACGAGCATCCATGAGGATGTGGGTTCGATTCCTGGCCTTGCTCAGTGGGTTAAGGATCCTGCGTAGCTGTGAGCTGTGGTGTAGTCGCAGACATGGCTTGGATCCTGAGTTGCTGTGGCTGCGTTGAAGGCCAGCAGCTACAGCTCCGATTGGACCCCAAGCCTGGGAACCTCCATATGCCACGGGTGCGGCCCTAAAAAGACAAAAAGACCAAAATAATAATAATATTTACTTTATTTTTTATATTAGAAAACTAAAGCTAAGAGTTCAAGTCACTGTTCCCAAAATTATCTAAAATTTGGAGGTGCTAAAACTCAAAATAAATGACAGTCATAGACAATATTCAGAGAAGGCCATTCAGTGACATGTCTCGAATAAGACAGCCAAGGCCATTCTGAAAATCTCTCTTCGAACTTGTAATTGCTACTTTGTAGTAGTGACGGCTCTCAGCCCACTTTAATTCTCCTGCCTTCTATTAAAAAAAAAAAAAAAAAAGTAAGACAAGTTATTGAATTTTCCTAGTTTTTTGACAACCTCCAATTCTAAACTAGACCTCATGCTTTTAAATTCTCTCTGCAACCATGCACTCCAAGCCTAAATCCTCTAAGAAGCCCTTTCTTACCGAGACAACCCACAGTTCTCAAGTGCACTCCCCAGGCTGCAGTATACAGACGAAATGTAACCCAGACTATAGTTTCGTTCCCAGTGCCCTTTGGTTGATGGGCTGTAAAGGTTTCTAGGTTCTTCGGCTAGCTGAAAGGTGGTGCTAAAAGCCCTGGTATAAAAGGGTCTGTAGAGCAAAAGGGAAGCTTGGATACAAACTGACAGGTTATCAACATATCGATGGGAACTGAAGCTTGAACATGGATGAGATCATTCAGTGCAAAACAACATGGACGAGAAAAGAATGGGGAAAAGAGAAAAGAATGGGGAAACTAGGACTGAATCTTTAATCTCCAATATGAAGTTTCTATGGAGAAGAGTGAACAGCAAAGCACATCCAGAGAGAAACAGGAAGATTATCGAGGAAGAGGCTATTTCAAGGCCTATGGAATAACCAATGGTTGAAGGCATTTAAAATACCAAGTAAGAAGAGAATGGAAAAATTCCCGCGGGAGTCCATCATTGGCATTTTTTGTGGGAGATTTGTCAGAATTCCGATGGAAGCAGAAGCCAGAGTAAGTGCCTGAGGAGTAAGTGTGAGGTAAGCTAAGTGAAGAAAGAAGGGTCTTTCAGAGAAGGGCTGTATGATAGTGTTATAAAAAGTGGTTAAAAGAGTGAATTCTTTAATGTGAGAAAAAGAATGTGTATATGTATTTTGGGTCACTTCGCTGTCCAGCAGAAATTGACCGAACGTTGTAAATCAACTATAATAGAAAAAAAATCTTAAAAAATAAATGTAAGGAGTACCTGTCGTGGTTCAGCGGTTAACTATCCCAACTAGCATCCCTGAGGATGTGGGTTCAGCCCCTGGCCTCGCCCAGTGGGTCAGGACTCCAGCATTGCCGTGAGCTGTGGTGTAGGTCGCAGATGCAGCTCAGAGCCCACGTGGCCGTGGCTGTGCTGTCGGCTGGTGGCTACAGCCCCGATTAGATCCGTAGCCTGGGCACCTCCGTGTGCTGTGGGTGTGGCCCTAAAAAGACAAAAAGGTCATAAACAAATATTTTTTAAAAAATTTAAGTGGAAGAATGAACTCTAGAGAAAGACCGCTGGAGTTCACGTCCCGGTGGTGTCCCTCACTAGCCACGCGACCTTAGGTAGGTTACTTATCTGTGCTTCAGTGTTCCCGTCTGTAACTGGGGGGAGACAGTAACTGAGCACGTGCAGCTGCGAAAGGAGTAGATTGAGTAATAGAGATCCTTGTATCCAGTGGCCTCTCAATAAGGACCGGCAGTAGTGGTTTCAAAATTTGAGCCAACACAACGCCATCAGGACCTTGAAGGTTGATGAATGTGAACGGTGAGCGTGGAGGTAAAAGACCAGACAGGTTGACAGAGTCCCGGACGTGGAAGCCTCGAATGTCGTGCTTAAGAGACCTGTTTCCTCTGGAGGCGTAAAGGTTCACTGAGGGAGCTCAGTGAGAGGGTGGTGTGACTTGACTGTTACTTTAGAAAAGTCACTGACCCTGGGCTCCGGGATGGACTGGAGGAGAACCAAGCTGAAGGCCTGGGCAGTTAGGAGCCTGCTCCAAAAGCCTAAGTGAAAAGAGATGATGCCTTGATTAAGGCCGAGGAAGTAGAAATGGAAAAGAAAAAACTGAAGGCAGGAAAATTATCATGGCTTGGTTACTGATCATGTATTGTAACTGAGAGAGAAAATACAATCTATTATTCTAGCCATTTGCAAAAGACAGTGCTATCTGATTGGTAGATTATGCGACCTACCCTTTAGAGGCACTGAAACAAGAACATCGAGCCTTAGTTGGGAAACCGATGTTCTCTTCCTGGTTTTGCCACACCGTGACCCTGTGCAAGTCACCTTCTCTCTCCACGCCTCAGTTCCCTTATTTATGTAATGAGAGTGCTTATAGAATGAAAGGCATTGAATGAATTTATATAATGAGAGTCAGTGAGTTTTGTGATATTTTATAAGTAGCCCATGACACCATGGCCCTGGCTAGGTTGAGTGGCAGAGTGCAAACCAGGTGGGCTGCCCCAGAATGCTGGTGCGGCTGGCAGAAACCACTGCCAAGGGATCAGCCCCAGAGGTCGCTCCAAAGGAAGCGATGCCATAAAGCAAGCCTCCCAGCACCCTGGCCTTCCCCATGAGCTGCCCTCGACAGCAGAGCCTGCTCCGTCCTAAAGCACCGGAACAGTTACCCTATGTGGGGTTTTCCATGGATCCCTTTGCGAGATCTCAGTCCACAGGAGCTTTCAGCTGCCAGGCCACGCTCAGGGGTGAAGGGAGTGAGGAAGAAAGACTGCAGAGCCGACCTCAGTGCCCTTTGCCAGCCTCTCCCCCTCCTCCAAGTTACCCGCATCACCTCGCCCTCTTTCCCTCACTCCCCCAGTCTCTCTGAAAGGCATCCCTTCTCCTTTCTCCAAGGGTAGTTCTGTTGTCTGTGCTCGTAGGTCCAAACCCACTGCTCTGGGACAGAACAAGCACAGATACCTAAAATGGTAACGTATATGTTTGAGAAGGGGAAAAAGGACGCCCACCACTAGACTCTGTGTTCTATATCAACGTTACCCCTTCCTTTTTTTGTTTTTTAATCTTAAAAAGTTTGAGGTGAGAATCCCGATTAAGGGAATCCACAGCTCTCTGTCTCCGATTCCTTCCCTCATTCACTGGCAACTCACAGCAACCAGGTCCCTCCCACCACCCCAGCAGCTGGCATCCAAGTCACCAGATCCACAGGACACTTGACGATACCAGGGTGTCTGCCGCTGTTGAGGAGCCCCTGCCCTCGACTCTCTTGAAGCCACGGGTAGCATTCAACCCAGCTAACCACGCGGTTTCTCCGCGTGCGCGTCTCCTGTCGAAGGCGTGCAGGCAGGCGGCCGTGTTTTAGGACCACGGGTGCCGGGGTGGGAGTGCACACCAGAGAAGGCAGCCTAGAGCCTTGATGCGACTTGTTCGGCAGGGAGAGTTAGACCTACCGGATCCTCCCTTTCTTGAGACTTGGAGGGAGACCGAGGTACAGGGTGGGAGTTGACAGGTCATGGTGTGTGAGGAGACTACAGAGGCGGTGTCTGACCACGTGAAGCCAGCACGTCAAGTCGAAACTGAATGAGTAGAGGAAAAGGTTATTAGAAGAGGTAAAGCCAATACAGAGTGAGAAACAGGCCGTAAGATTCAGGGAGAGAGAGGGAACCCCTCACCCTCCTGCCAAGACTCGCTTCCCAGAAGCCAAAAGAGCCTCTTCTGCACTTTCCTTCTTCCACTGTCACAAATGGACTCTTCTCTATTTGTCCTTCAGTGATTAGCCTCTTCCACTGAAGGCTCTGTCCTTGGGACTTTTTCACCCTACACACTTTCCAAGGGACATGGCCATGGCCTCTAAAAGTCTGTATCTGCCAGTGCCCCAGTCTGAATTTCTAGGCTCACTCGCTCGCTCGCTCTCCTGAATCTCTCTCCTGAGTTCTAGACCTGTTTATTCGTCTGCCTGGTGTACGCTGCCACTCCCCATGGGCATTCGGCCGGCACTTCAAAATCAGCATACCCAAAATTACACTTGCTGTCAAGCCTGCTCTTCCTCTGTTGCTCCTTTTCAGTGAAGGGAACTTTCAGCTGAAAACTAAAATCACCCAAGACTTCACTCTGTTCTGATCCCCTTGAACCTTAAGTCATATTCATTCAGACTCTTACGTCGTTTCTCTTCTTTGCCCCTCCTCTCCAGTCCTGCTGCTACAGTGTAAGATCAGAGCCTCATAACTGCTCAAAACTCAAGCTCTTGCTTCTTCGGCATGTCTCCTACCCCTACGGACCCTCCTGTGGTTTCCCCATTTTCTTACAGGAAAATCCAGACTGTTCATCATGGCAGCCAAATCCTCTATGGTGCTTCTCCGGCCTGTTTCGTCCCCGTGATCTTCTCTGCACGCCATCTAACCCCAGACTTTCTGTGACTCTCACAACATCTCAGGTGCTGCCTCCATCTGGACTTCGCTCTCACCCAGAGAAGGCTGACATCCCTTTCTCTTCTTGTCGACACTTTGCTGTTTTCTTTCAGGATTTATGAGCCTGCCCCCACATTTAAATCACCATCCTTTTATTATGTCCCAGCCATACTCCGCACAGATGACTGTGACAGCATCAATACCACTTTATTGCACTTCGCTTTGAAATGTTTCTATTCCTCTATTTGACCTAGAAGGGCAGGAAATCCATCATTTTTACTATCTGTCCGGTGCCTAGCAGTCAAAGCATTCAGAACATGCTGGAAAGGGAAGGAGGGAAATGAATACAGGATTTCTCCAGGGGGCGATAAACTAGCCTGTCCTCTGAGAGCAAAGAATAATGCCCAGTAAATGAAGTCATGAAATTTCATGGTCCTAATTTAAAATATCTCCCCCCCCCCCGCAAAGAAAAGCAAAAAGCTCCCACAGAGGCCAAGACTGGGCACCATCTTCTTCCTCAGAAAGTATAATATCACCTCTGCAGCTGGAAGCGAGACCCCTTCAAAGATAGGCAGCCTGTTTCCCATGAGGATAACTGAGCAAGATGGAGCAATTTCCTGAACTAGATAGAAACCCCCAAAAACATGAAGATTTTCATCTGCACCCCTGTCTTGGTGAGAGGTGTAGGTGGAATTTGCTCCATTTACAGCCTGGTTAACAAAGTGAAACTGGAGCCCATAAAAAGGCATAGTCCCTGGGCCCTGGCAGATGCAGGCAGGAAGGGCTCTGTCCCAACTGCCAACAGAGCCAGAGAGCCAGTTAGTCCCCACTTGGCTGAGCAGCCCTCCTGCTGCCGGGCTTGTGAAAGTGCTCGGGGACTGTTTAACCAGAAAGTCTCTTCGTAATCCTTTCTGTTCAGGGGGTAACAAATGATTCATTTTGTCCAGGTGGGAGAAGACCCCATGCCCTCTAGATTGGGTCTCCTGAGCTGAAATGCTGAAGGAGAAATTGGGACTGCATCTGTCCCCAGGTGTCCCTCCCATTTGCAGATGCTATCTAAGCATGTTGTCATGTCCACACAGTAGTCCAGGAGTGAAGACACTGGCTGAAGCCAAGGAGGCTCCCTGAGAGAGCTCCTGGACGGGGGAGGCCCTGAGGAAGGCACAGGAAGTGGGGAGGCCCTTCCAGAAAGGCTCTGTCAACCAAGGGCCTTGCACCTAAGATCTGCTGGGGGACAGAAGAGGGCCTGAAAGAAGGACCTTTCACCTGCCAGAATGGAACAGTAACTGCAAGCTGAATATTCCCATGGAGGGTGGGAAACCGTTTGACTTCTGTGTTGTGAGAAAGACTGTCTTCCTGGACACGTCCAGGGGCCACTGGGAGGCAGGCAGTGCATATGCCTTCCCTTGGCCGTTCCTCAGCTCCAAGCCTCCAGGCAGAGGTGAGTTTCATGCGTGCACGGGTCTCCTGTGTGTGAAGGCTCTTCCCATTCTGGTTGACGCTGTCTTCTCTAGGCTTCCTCATATTGCCAGTTCCTAGGGCAAGCACTGGCTGGTATTCTGCCCTCACCCCCCCACCACCACCCAAGTGAGGAATAAGAATGACATCTGGGTCACTTCCCTTGTGTTCCTGAGAGCACGTGAGCAGGACATTGCCAAGCCTGCTTCCTTCCCTGCCTGCACTCCTGGGGCTAAGGGTCTCAGAGCAGGAACTATGAAAAACACCTTTGAATCTCTAGGTTCTGACATGGAGCACTGTTCCATCTCACGTGTTTAATAAAGGTCTATTGAACCTTTATTCATAATGTAATTATATAACATATATGTGGCATAAGATGAAATAACCCACAGCCGGTAATACTGCAGTATTCTAAACTGAAGTATTAAAGACACCGACAGGACCTCCCAGGCTGAAGGGCAGCCTAAGCAGCAGGTCTGTGAAATGGTAATTTAGAGGACAGAGCTTACCCATGTCTGTGCCAGGGACTCCTTTGCCAGTCTGGAAAAGCCTGTGGGCCCTCTTCTCAGGCTATTTTTTAATAGATAGTAGAAGTACATATTTTGACATAGGAAGCCAATCATGTTGAGATAGTTAACAACAGAGCTTTTAAAACAGGTAATTTAATAATATGTATGTTCTTTATTACTCCTGGAATAACGAGATCAGTTAGCAGTTCTGAAAATGACTGTGAGTTTGCAGTCACAGTAACTGTGAGCAATATTTGAAAGTATCAGCCACAACTGTAATGTGGTATAAAAATATCCGTACCTTCTACTGGCGAGAGGTTCGGGTACTGCCAGGCCTACTGAGGTTTGTTGTCCGCATTCATAACTGAAGGAAACACTGAATTTCTTTAAGAGGTTAGTGAAAATAAAGACGGAAGTTTTCTCCAAGGTCCAAGATGACGGATGCCCTGAATTCTATCTGTGGATCCCCTGGGTTCAGCAAACGTTTCCTCTCCCTGTGGACACATGAAAACAGACTACCTACAGAAACAACTATGAACAGCAGTTCTTCCATATTTGGAGAATGAGACCTTCCCACGTCCATCAGAATGGCTGAAATTAAAAGGATTGATCATACTGAGTGTTGGAGATAATATACAGCCACCACAACTCTGAAGACTGCTGGGAAGTGCTAATGATACAGTTGTTTCGGAGAACAATCGGGCAGGTTTTTATAAAGTTAAACATATTTGTTATATGACCCAACAATTCCATTAGATGTTTACCTAAGAAGAATGAAATCGTAGCTCCATACAGCAAATGTTAACGGTTGCTTTATTCATAGTAGCCAAAAGTCCATCAACAGCATCACAGATAAAAATATTGTGGTATAATTCACACAGTGGAATATTGCTCAGCAATAATCAGCAATGAACTACTGATGCCAGCAACAATGTGAACGAATTTCAAAAGCATTACGGTAAATGGCTAAGAGAAATAACGTAGACACAGTAGACTGTGTGCTGTATTTATATGACGTTTACATGACATCCCAGAAAAGTCAAAACTAGAAACAGAAAACAGATCAGTGAGCCAGTGAGCTGTGGGTGAAGGGATGATTGCTTACAAAGGGGCGTAAGGAACTTACTGGGGTGATGAAGTGGATGTTTGTAAAAATGCATTAAAATCTACATTTAAAAGGGGTGAATAGGGGTTCCCGTTGTGGCACAGTGGAAATGAACCTGACTAGTATCCGGGAGGATGTGGGTTTGCTCTCTGGCCTCACTTTGTGGATTAAGGATCTTGAGTTGCCGGAACTGTGCTGTGGGGTCGCATACACGGCTCAGATTCGGGGTTGTTGTGGCTGCGGCATAGGCTGGCAGCTGTAGCTCCAAGTTGACCCCCAGCCTTGCAACTTCCATATGCCGCGGGTGCGGCCCTAAAAACCAAAAAATAAGGGGAGGGGTGAATATTGTGGCCTGTGAATTGTACCTCAGTAAAACCTGACTTAAAAAATTCTGAAATTTTGTCAGAGAGAAATTATAAACGATATTTTGATTCTAGAGCTAAATTGTCATGTTAGAGCAGTCAATCTCAGAGTTTCTCCACCGAAAATGAAAGGCATTTGTCCATACTCTAAATGCAGAGAGGAACAGATGTATTGGCTCAGTGTCTTATTGAGTTTGTGTGCTATTTGGAAATTGGATTGTTTTGACAAATTACTTGCCAGCCAGGAAAAGCATGAAGGGATTATTTGTCCACTGTGATTTCAGATTTTTCCCTAATGATCAAGTCATTTGAAGTAAAAGAGGCAGCCAAAGTAGTTTTACTCAGGAAGATATTATTTCATACACAGACATGTCAGAAACAACAGAAGCGAGAAAGGAGGTGACTCCAGTTTTTAATTTTTAAAACCTAACCGAAGCGTTGTAAATAGCAACAAACGATTTCAGTTCTAAAGAGCACATCATTCAGATTTCCTTCTAAGAGCTTCCCAGCTTACAGACTTGAAATAATTTGTGAGCGTGGGTGTCGGAGACTTCGTGTTGCAATGCGAACCTTTCCTTTTCAATCCGCTTGAATACCTGCTTTAAGGCTAACTGTTTGGGGATCCCATCAGACTCTATCACTGTTTTTACTTGTTTACGGGCGCTGATGTTGTCCTACTGTGCTATAGAACAGTTTGCTGTGATAAGACTATGATTTCAAAGAACTTCTTTGCCAATAAGTGGTGTGTCCTTCAATAAGGCAAAGGAAAGCTTTACAGTCTTCATAAGAGCAATATCCCTCATTTGTTTTTTAATAGTACATTATCTACCGTATCTGAAAGAGTTCTTTTCTCATCCGCGGTTCACAGAATGAAGAACTGCCACGTATTTTAAATGTTTCTGTGTAACTATCAACTTAAATGACTTCATTTTTACCTTCATGCCTTTTCAAAGTATGGTCATAACATTGGTTGTTTGAATGAACTAGTGGTAGATAATTTAGTTTATTTTTATATTCTTTTTTTTTTTTTTTTTTTTTTTTTGCCGGAAAGACCAACTAAACTGTTAAATTTGCACATATTCCCCCCCCCCCACTTCCCCACGGAGGTGCTTGATCTCCAAGTCATTGTTTGCCGTGTTTACGTGAGGTTTATTCTGTTGCATCTCTAGGTCAGCTGCCATCAAACACACTAGCTGCTGGCCACGAGCGATTATTTTCAGTATTTTAAACGAAATAAAAGTTCACTTCCTCACTCACCCCAGACATAGTTCCTGTGCTCACCAGCCACGGGTGTCCATGGCTGTCCCATTGGACACGCAGATAGGTGGCATTCTCTCATCACAGCCGTTCTGTTGGGCAGTGCTGGTCCAGACCAGGGTCAGAAAGCTTTTTTCTTACAGGGCTGGAGCGTAAGTAGTTTAGAGTTTTGTGAGCCAGCAGGCAAAACTGAGGTTCCTATTCAGGTACTTATTTAACTATTTGAAAAGTGGATCTCTTTCAAAATGGAAAAAACATGCTTAACGTGCAGGCTGTGAAAAACAGGCAGGAGGCTGGAGTTAAGCTGTAGTTTGCCCACTGCTGGCGAGGCTCCTCCTGTCCTCTGTTCATTAAAAAGGTCTTTCTCGATCAGGCCTGTGTTGTAAGGGCTGAACTAAATATTCAGTATAGCTCAGTGAACAAGAAAATACAGTCCCAGCTCTCATGGAGTCCAGGAATGCAGCAGGAAAGGCGCTCTGACATCACGTAATTAATTAGTTATTATAATTTAACAAATCAAATGAAGGAGATAAGCAGGATGTTACAAAAGGAAGTAACAGGGAAATGTAAACTGGCATAAAAGATGGAGTTGATTCTAAGAATTATCTGCAGCTAATATTATTCTTTTAATATATACCACTGTTTAGATTTTCCAGCTGACCCATGTAAAAAAGGCACTGTAAAAATTAATAAATCTAGTAATATCTAAATGGGCTTATGTTCAAGTATATTACATGCTTACATACCATCTGTTTTATATATACGGAATAGTAGTACATCCAATGATAAAAATTGTGCTTGCTAGTACAGCATTTATTGATGTTTGGTATTTCATTTTCCTCTACTAGAGTCTCTTATAAGAAGAAAAGTATGTAAAGTAAATTTTTTCTTGAAACCAGAAAAAGTTGCCACAGACGAACTCCTGAAATGGCCCCCATTTTCTGTTAGTTCCTGGATATCAAAATTCAAACTGAGTCTGTTATTAAACGAAACAGTGTGATGCACATACAACTAGGCTACTTTGACAGCTTGTTTTCAAAATAGATGGCTTCTTTTCATGTCTGAGAACTCCGTATACATAACCAGCACCACAAAATGAAATAAAAATAATTTACTCTCCTGCCTTCCCATATATGGGCAATGTTTCTCAAGATCATTTTTGATTTTTTGAGGCCTTCTTTGCACTTTGCATTTCCTGTAAATGTTTCCCTTTTTTTATGGCGGTGTCAAGAACTTGATGTCAATCTAAATATTTCATCACTGAGCATGTGAAAGAGGATTAACTGAGTGGAAGCCATTCTAAATTGAGCACACACCTTGAATGACAAATAGGCCAAACTGAAGTTGTTTAGAGATTCAATCATGCACCACATATCTGCTTTGTGTCAATAAACAAACCGCAAATGGTAAATACAGCTGATTTTGTACCTCCAGGTGAGGGTGAAATAAAGGGGATAAAATATTTCCTAAGGTCGTGACATGGCGTTTTCATTCTTCAGTTTCACTAAAATTAACCGGCCCAGAAACAAATCCTTCTGCTGACTCAGGTTTAAGCTGTTCTTTTATGGTGACAAATGACGTGCCCTGAGAAACCAGAATTTGACATTCCCTTCACGGCTTCTTAGTACAATGCACGTTGGCATAATGCCAAGAATAGTGGGGCTGAAAAACAATTTAAAATTGTGACAATCCATCAAGAAAAGATTGCATGTGTAACTCATTAACTGCTGCACTGCTTTTGTATCACCTGTGCACAGTTTGCAGCACAGAGCTGCTACTGTTACTCTGTGGTGCACTTTATGTAAAAGTGAAAAGATTCTGGCTCCCTCAGGGCCAGGGTTCTCCACTCATCTTTACGGAAAGAGAACAAAAGTCATACCTATTTAACTCAGGGTTGGAAGCCCGCACGGTCAGCAGGCCTTAATGTCGTGGGGGAGGGAGTCACATCGACAGCTGGCACACATCTTCCCCTGGACCAGGGAACTTCTGAGCACCCAAAGGTCAATCTGCAGATGAGCTCACCCTGGGCTTCCTTCCGAGATCCCTTTGGTCTCCAGGAAGGAGCTTTGCTCTAGCTCGTTCACGCAGTACCCTCCCTGCTGAACCCAGTGATCTTTTGATGGTTTCCATTTGCTGGAATCTTTGACACAGAAATTGGTGCTGGTGGAGAGGTGGAAGGGGGCCATGAGTGGCTGCTGGAGTCAAAGGAGGTGATGAGGCAGGAGCAGATTCTGTATAGAGTCTGAGTCAGCTGGATCCATATGTCCTCATCCTGATTCCTCAGCTCTCAACCATATTAAAACACCATTTGGCACAGTCCAAGCTCACTGTGCTTTTCAAATGTTTCACTGTTATCGTCTGTCACTGAGACCCTTCGTGTTTTCTTTTGATTCCTCCAGCCCCGGAAGAAAGCTGAAAGATCTGCTGGGATCTCTTTTCCCCAGAAGTCCTCTGCCTCAGCCACGATCAATCCTCAAACCCTCAGGGAAAGGACGGCCAACAACTGCCAGCCTCTTTCAGGAAGTGGTTTGTCTTCCTCTGGAATTTTCATCTATGCTCTTTCCTTACTTATGATATCTTTGAAAATGTGTACTTTTTAAAAAAATTTTATTTATCCCCTTTTTCGGTGGTTGCACTCAAAGTGTTGGCTTGCCGTGACCTACTACAGCCTGCCCCAAAGCAGACCTGCCCCAAAGCAGACCTAGGAAAGCTGTTTTAACAGGCTGATATACATTGACTCGACCTCATTAATGCCTCTCTTCTGTCCAGTGAAAGGGAAACCTACAGCAGGGTAGCCTCTTTGGTGAAGAGAGAGAAATGAGTATGAACGTGTGTTTTACAGAGTCTGGAAACAAACTAGAATCCTTTTCATTGGTGTATATTTCAAGATACCACGAAGAGATAGAAAACCGTTTTTAAGAAGTCAGAAACACACAAAATAGCCCAAGTTGAAAGCTGTCCAGTTATGATGACCTGTCTTTTTTGACAGAGGACTTGCTGAAGCTTATAGAAATATAATTCACGTTTTATGAATCGAATGTTTGGGAACTCACCCCTCACCCTCATTTCTGTCCTTTCACACTTGGAGCAGCAGGCTGTCACCTGCGGAAAAGACGGAAGCCGGTTACCGGTGTTCTCACGTCCCCACCTGGCCACTTGATGTGCACACACACCACCCACCCAGGCATGTGCCAACGGCCCTGATGACATGTAAATTTGATCTATGCTCCAAGGACAGCGATTCGTACTCTTACTCATTGTTTTGTGGTCTTCCAAATAAGCTTTTTATTTTGGAGGAATTTCAGGTTCACATAACAGTTGCAAAAATAGAGTTCCCACATGCCCCTCACCCAGTTTCCTCCGCACTGACCCGTCCCGCGTGCACCCCATGCATTTGTCAGCACTAAGACGCCAACACTGGTACATCACTATTAACTCCAGACTTTATGCAGACTTCAGTAGTTTTCCACTAATGTCTTTTTGTCTCATGATCTAATCCAGGGTGCCACATCGTACTAAGTGTTTTGTGATAGTTTTTTAATGGATGTTTTGTAATTTCACATTTCTTGATTCAGTGTCCTGTTTGTGCTTCTGTATAATCATTTAGTTTTCAATTGCGAATCATTTTTGAGTGCCAAAAGTGCCATATTTTTCACACTCCAAACTCCTCAGCAGGCCTCTGAAGACAACTTGGCTTTATTTATGACACTATATTTTAAAGTAACTGAAAATATTCAAAATAATGCTTACTTTGTTCAGAGTCCATGAACTCCAACCGGAACATATAAACGTCAAATTTGAGCAATAAATTTTGATTGATTTTTGAAATTCCATGTAAGGCAGTATTTTTTCTGTATAGAGTCCCATGGAAAATATTTTTAAAAATTGTTTCCTATGGCATCCGAAAGTTCTTTAAGTAGATTTTTAGTAAGATTTCTGAACAATTTAAATACCATTTCAGATTGTCAGAATGACGAATGTTTTTTAATTATTTTATTGCAGTGATTTATCCCTCACATTTACAGAACCCCGAGCATTATTTTTGTCACTTCAGCTGAACAACCGTCATTTCTCTGTTTTGTTCTTTTCCTTATTGTATGCTCTACGCTGGAGCACTTTCAAATTTTTTAAAATGGTCTTTTATTTGTAGACCATTAGTGAATTGCATGAGCCATTATATTCAATGAAATGAGTATTGTGTGATTGAAGATTAACCAAGGGAATGGATCATGGTTCCATTAAAAGCACCAAGATATTCCTGGAAAAGCTATGAAAATATGCTTTCCCATTAAGGAACAGCACTCTTCAGCGCTGCCAGTCCCAGTAAAAACTGTCTAACATAAAGCAGACATTTCTATAGCGTACATGAGGAGGGCATTAGGCTGATCATGGCACAACTATCTGCCAGGTGGGACTCTGACTCCCAGAAGTCACTTTGTAGTTCTCCTCAGCTACGGAGATCGCAAAGCTTGCCATCCGTTCAAGGCACAGCCGTGATCTGATTAAAGTTCTGGGCCCCGTTTGGAAAGCTGTGGAATTAAAGATGATTCAACCCAAAGAGCAACTTACTGAAGCATGGGTCCCGCACTGGTGGCTTGAACTCTTATTTTGTTTGGCCCAGACAGTGTTTTCTTTGTTTGCTTTTAGTATTTGAATCAACTGTGGAACTCTTAAGCACTGGACGCTCACACGACTGAAATCTGAATTGCTCTCCTTTCCACATGTCCCTAATAAGCTGGAGCTGACTCGCGGGCCCCTGTTCCACGGGGCACGTCCTCTCCAGCTGCCCACACCCCCTACCACCCGGGATTAGTTCCTTGCCTGGTAACTACCAGTTACCATCACGCCTTGCTCGCTGCTGCCACCACGCTTTTCACCGCAGGAAAAGGAGCCGCGTTCCTGGTTCGGTGATGGTGCCAAGTGGCCCTGAGGATGTTGGAGCCTGCGACTCTGGATAAAAAGCTGAGATCGTCTTCACAGAGGAGGAGCTCCCGTCATGGCTCAGTGGTTAACAAACCCAACTAGTATCCATGAGGATGCGGGTTCGATCCCTGGCCTCGCCCCGTGGGTTAAGGATCCGGCGTTGCTGTGGCTGTGGTGTAGCCCAGTGGCTACAGCTCCGATTCGACTCCTAGCCTGGGAACCTCCATATGCCAGTGGGTGCGACCTAAAAAGCCAAAAAAAGAAATAAAATTAAAGAAAGAAACTTCACCAGAGGGTAAATGGCCCGAGACTGTGACTCTCAAGTTGGAATTGAGGTGTGAGTCCAGGCAGAGTGTTTTTTGGCCTGACATGTCCTTTACCACATCGCTTGCCATAACGGCTTCGTGCTTTCGCTGGGACCCTGCAGCTAGACTGCCTCTGTTCAGATTCCCACTCTGCCACTTACAGTAACGTGTGCTTAGGCGAGTCGCCCAGCCTCTTCCTGCGCAGTGTCCTCCGTGGTGAGAGGAGAAGGATCGTGCCTCTGTCCTAGAGTCTCTGCGGGATTCCTTCGGGTCAGCGTGGGTGAAGCCCTGCAGACAGAGCCACCGGAGGCTTAGCCGTTGCAGGTGTTTTCACTTTCTGGTCGTGCTAACAGCTAATGTACTATCTGTGGCTCATGCTGCCTCCTGATGTATAGCTCATCCTGGTCCCTGGCCTTTGCCCCCCCTCTGTGCCTCCCTGGGTCTGCACCAGCTCTAGGGGTTGGTGGTGTATTTGCATATCGAAGGAGGCAAACAATACAGTGAAGAAAATGCGTTCAGAAGTGACAGGGACCTTAGCATGTAGAGCTGGCAAACGTTTCCTACAGAAGGCCGGATGGTAAACATGTTGGCTTTGTGGCCATATGGTTTCTGTGACAACTCCTCAACTCTGCTGTTGGAGCCCAGAAGCTGCCATCAATAGGGAACGCATGGGTGTGGCTGTGTTCCAGTACCATTTTCTCTATGGACACTGGAATGGCATGTAATCTTCACATATCATGCACTATTCTTCTTTTGACTGTTTTTCAACTGTTTAAAAATGTGAAAACCATTCTTGGCTGACGGGCTGTAAAAAGCAAGAGGAAAGCCACCCTTGTCCCAGGCTTGCAAACTCCAGTGATTTCACCCAGGAATTCCACCCAGGAATTTGGGGTTGAAATGTGAAGCTATGGGGGCCCCAACTCCAAACTCCCTGAAGAAAACCCTCCTGGTGGTGGGCAGCGGAATCTTTCCTGGCAACATGGGTGTGATGCCTAGCAGGGTGGCTTTAGGAACCACACTTCAGAAACTACCCAAGGCCTCCCAGTGAGCACGGAGACGTCATGGGCCTCTGCTCAGACCTAAAGCTGACTTACAAAGGTCAGGTACAACAAGCACCACATTTGCAAAAGTGAGTGGGATCACCTGTGGCCTAATTATTTAAATTATTCCTTGCGTTCTTTTTTATTTTCAAAGTCCCCTCTCCACGGAGGTCATTACTTCTTCCCCTGGGTTGGAGGGTTGTACTATCAACTTGAAACCACCCTAAAATAACTTCCCCTTAGCGAAATCTCATCTCCTATTTTTGTCAGTGCAGGAACATGTGCCTGTTTATTGACCCCTTCTTTGTAGTGACAAAAAAAAAAAACCTGAAAATAACTTAGGTGGTTTGATGAGTGACATCTGGTGATGCTTACTTGAAATGTTATGCCACTATGTAAAGAATGTGTTTGAGCTACATGTACTGCCCTGGAGGAGGGAGGTTAATTACATACCAAAAATAACAGGAAGAGACAGTGTAACGTGTACAGTATGATCCCACTGCCATTGGAAAGGAAACACGCTGGTGACCCTGGTTACTTTAGGCAGATAAGAGTGGAGGGAGCCGTGGAGGGGGAAAGATTATTTAACCTTTTCTTTAAACATATCTTTATTGTTTGACTTTTTATGGGAAAAATTTTAAAACAGAAACATTTTTAAGTGCAAATTGAAAGCAAAACCTCTAATAACCTTCATCGTCTGCTTGGGACGGGAAATCCATTTCCCTGATAAGAAAGCGAGACCTGCTTCTGAGACTCACCCACTTGGACAAAGTGGAAGAATTTGAGTTATAATGTGAATCGGAAAACGCTTTGAGAAACCACTTTGGGAAAAAAAAATGTGACTCAGGCTGCACAATTACGCAATTATCAACTTCTTTTCCTCACTCAAATCAGCAGTTCAGGAGAGTTTTGGACGTGGAATTCCATGATATGAATCTCATCTAAAATCAGGTAGAACCCTGACTTTAAACAAATAGCTTCTTTGACTAAACAAGTCAAAAAGAACCAACCTCTTCTTCTTTTCTGGTCTTTATCTTTAATATAAAGAGTATAACTTTAACAGGCAACCTATGGTTTGTTCCATTACAGAAAGTTTCTTAGAAAGATGACCTATCTAAATAATTGCTTGTTGCATAGCTCCTGTTAAGACTTCCACTTTGTCCTGGTGTTTTTCCAGCGACAGATTTTGTAAGAATTGTGGAGAGCACTGTTACCAAATGCTCATCTAAATTATTCTGTCTCATTTGTGCACATCTGTCATTTCCATATAATTACATGTGAGCATTGGGTAACATGCTTTCTGAAATCAAGAGAGAAAAAGAGATGAGTGTAATAAATCTGTGAAGGAGGTCTGAATTAAATATACTCAGGTTCAAAGTGCAGATTTCAAGACCAAAAGGGCGTCTTTTTCTCATTGCAGTTTATCCGTTGGTTTACACACCGCTTACTGTTTATCAGGTCAGGACCTGTGCTGGTAAATGGCTGTGTTGCGTTACCACCCAGAGGGGAGCGGTTCGTCTTTTTTCCGCACTAGAAAAAAGAAGCTCAGAAAACTGAGGTAACCTGCAGTCAGGCACTAAAAAATGCCCAGGCAGAGAATGAGCTCAGATCTACACGTGCATTTAACAGTTACTATTGTCGCACAGTGCCAGGCTCTGTTCTAGGTAGTTTGTGAATATGAATGCAGCACATGCTCAAGGTAATTCCAGAGGTAGGGGCCTTTGTCCTTACCATTTACAGGTGAGTTCACCCCGCAGGAGGTTAAGTGAACGACAGGGCTGGAATTCAGACTCAGGCAGTCAGGCTCCAGGGGCCACGCTCTGAACCACCTCGCTGGAGGGACGTCTCAGCCCTAAAGGCTTTGTTGCCTGCTGCCCTGGTCTGCTTAGGAAGGCAGACAGACTGACTCCTAGGGACAGAGAGGGAGGGGGTTATGTGCTGCCGTCCACAGCAGTGGCTACATAGCATAACAGAGTTGTGTTAAGTGACTGAAAATTCCAACCCAATTCTTCCGAAAAAATGGAGAAAGAACTTACTGCATCATGCTGGGGACTGAATTTTGTCCCCCAAAGCTCATAGGTGGAAGCCCTAATATCTAATGTGCGTGTATTTGGAGAAACGCCCTATGAGGAGGTAATTAAAGTTAAGCTCACAAAGGGTAGGAGTAGTGTCCTTCCAGTAGGAGACACGGAGACATTTCTCCCTCCCGCCCCCTCCCCCTCTTGTTCTTATTCTCCCCCTCCCACCACACATACAACAGCACAGAGGCTGCATATAAACCAAGAATCCTAGCGAAACCTACTTTGCTGGCACCTTGACTTTGGACTCCCCGGCCGCCCCAACAGTCAGAAACAAATTGCTCTTGTTACAGTCACACAGTGAATGGTATTTCGTTATGCCAGCGTGAGCAGACTGAGACACATCATGGCTCTGAAAAGTCCTAGGGTTGATCTAATTCAGACCCAGATGGATTCAGGGGCTCAAGTAAGTCTCTCTTGCTCTATCCTTCTCTCACCCTCTCTCGGTTCCTCTCGCCCACTCTTGTTCTGCTTTCCTCTCAATTGACGTCCTTCTCAGCCCAGCAGCCTCTGTGTGCTCCTGCCCCTCACACCCCCCAGCCCCCCCGCCAGGCTAACGTAGTGATTCTAGACCCCTAGCTGATCCTCAGATTCTGATGCATGATCCGAGTGAAATGCCACCCTTCTAACCAAAGGGCTGCAGTTGAGCCTCACTGGACTAGCTTGGGGCGATACCGATCCCTGAACCAAGCACTGTGGATTGGCTGAGCCTGAGTTACTAGTCTCCACCTGGAGCAGGCAGCCAGGGGTCGGCCCCTTGGAACTATTGGCTGTGCGTGGAGGGCGTGGCTCCCCAGAAGGAAGTCAGGATGGCTGCACCAGGAGGAGAACGTGGATGCCAGGCCAGCAGTGCTCGTAAGTCTACCACCATGTGATTAACCTTCTCCAGGTCACCAATTCTCAGCAGAGGCTGTGCATTGAAGTGACTCGGGAGTTTGTAAGAACTAGATGCCAGAGGCTCTCCCTCAGTGATTCTGATAGATGCTTTTTTCAGAAGCCTTTCAAGGATGCAGGGACCAGGGGTTCTAATCTCAGATAATCTTTTTTTTTTTTCATTTTGTAATTTAACAACAGTAATATGCAGTCTTTTCAGGTATATGTTATTGGAAAATAACGAGAATGTGATATTGTGATTAAATCTGTGTTTGGTCTTTGTCCCTGCTTCTGGCACAGCTGCGAAAACCTTTGAATTTCCTAAGTGATAAGAGTGATAAGGGCGTCTCAGTATTCCTAACCACCCCCTTTCAGCCACAGCTGAGTTGATGTTAATAAGGTGGCTTTGGTAAGCACTTAAGGATGGTGCTGGTTGCCAGGGAACCAACCCAGTGATTAGAGGGCTGGAAATTTCAATCCCACCCACCCCCCAGAGAAGAAGAGAAGGGCTGAAGTTGGAATCAGTCACCAGTGGTCAATGATTTAATCATTCATGCATATGTAAGAAAGCCTTCATAAAAATTGAAAAGGATGGGGGTTTGAAGAGCTTTCGCGTTGGGGAACTCTTTGAGGTTTGGAGAGAATGGCACACTTGAGAGGGCATGGGGGCACCACGCCATTTCTCTGTATCTTGCCCTACACTCTCTTCTCCCTGGCTGGTCCTGAGTTATACCTTTTTATGATAAACCAATAACCTAGTGAATAAATTGTCTTTCTGAGTTCTGTGACATGGTCCTTGGAACCTCCAATTGATAGGCGGTTGGTCAGAAGAACAGGTAACAGCCTGGGCTTGCGATTGGCCTCTGAAGTAGGGGAGGGGCTTTTCTGGGCCTGAGCCCTTTATCTGGGGGATGTCGTGCGCTCCTCTAGGTAGTGTCAGAAGTGAGTCGAACTGTAGGACTTACAGCTGCTATCAGAGAACTGCTTGTTGGTGTGGAACCTCGCCCTCCAAACACACACACACTAGAATTGGTAACCGGAATTTTTAGAGACTTTCAATTCAACCAGTTTTTTTTTTTTTTTTTTATGTTGTACGTAAAATAGTCCTACTAAAATGTGGCTTTGTACAAAAAATGACATTCCTTTTCCTAAAAACTAGCAAGTAAAAGAAATAAAAATTGTCCTTTGAGGAACAAACTATAAGATAAACAATCAGTGAATAAATCAGAGTATAAATCCGCAAAGCACACTAAAAGAGCCAGAATGGACCTTAAGGCCAGCAGAAAAGCATACAATTCACTCTTATTATTTTCTTTTTTTTTTTTTTAACTTTGGGTTTACAAATGTATTTTAGCAAGCAGACAAATTTACAAGTACAGAATCAGCAAAAATAGTATCCAAACTGTAATTGGATTTATGACAAACCAATTTGGGGGCATTGCAGTTGTCGAGACTTCTGTGATGCTTTGAATCAATTAGGAAGAATAGGGTATCATCTTAAAGGTACCACGTGCTTTACTACTGTGAATTTCTCAGAGTAGCCCTTTGTTGGGGATACAGGAGAAATATGAAACGTGGTCCCTTCCTCTGAGGTCTCTAAGATCCTGTGGATGTGGCCTCTTTTTCCTCTGGAGTAACTCTTACTATTTTCTTTTTGTGCCTTATTTATTCATGGTGCTGAAGATGTTTGCTTGAGAAGGAAAAGAACGACAGTGTACTTTTCATCCAGCTTTCTCTTCTAGGTATTGATCGCTGCTAAATTTGCTAATTTTAGCTACCACTGATATCCTCTGCCTTTCTGGGTTTGGTTTTGTTTTATTGCCTGTGTGAGAAATGAACATGAAAACAAAATCTAAAGGAAACAAAAGGCAGAGAAAGAAAGAAGAGCAGAAGGAATACAGGGCGTGGGAAGGCTGTGAAACCCCATTCTGCTAATTTCCTAGCTGGGGAGGCAGCCTGGACTTCCTAAGGAAAAAACCTGAGTGACTTTCGCTTGGAATAGCAGTTGTTCAGTTTGCAGGAGGGCCTAAATGTGAACAAATATGCATATTAACAGAGGTGTGAAATCTTACTCTGAAACGGTTGGGGACAGAAACGGAAACGAGTGTTTAAGTAGCAGTAGGAAAAGAGTTGCTGTATCCTCTCAGCCAGAAACAATGGGACGTAATTCTGGCCTTACATCTGTACAGAAATAGTTTGTTCAATGAGCAAAGTTTAGCTACACTCAAAGCACCAGAAAGTCAGACAGCTGGGCTTAGAATAGGTGGGCAAAAACAAGGTCAGAGCAGAGCGAGCATCAGGCCACAAGCCAGAGTAAGGAGATCACCACTGCTCCCGCCATGGGAGTCTGGACCCTGCCCTCGGCTCCCCCAGCCCTGCTCACTGGGTGTCACTGCCCCATCGTCAGTGTAAACCGTGACTCCATAAACAGCAACACCCTCCTGTCAAGAAAGCTCATCATAACCAAATTGTATTTAAGTTATCTTTAAAATGTATAACTTTTAACATCTAATAAAAATTAAAATGCTTGTATTTGACCACCCCATAACTTCACCTTAGAGTATATGCCCTCGTGAAATACACTTGGCACACACAGGATCTCCACAACCAAGGATGTCCATTGGCAAATGAGCATCCTCTTGAATTTTTTTTTTTTTTTTTTTTTGGTCAGTGCCTTAAGTGTGCATAAAAGAATGCTTATAAACTATCAAATGGCCAAAGCTGAGGAAGAGAAAAAAATGTCTTAAAAAATCAGAGTGAATCAGAAAAGAGATTCCAAAGATCTGCAGACGCAAGGGTCACTAGGGTGGAACCCACAGAATGGAGGGTGACAAAGATGGATCGTTTTCTTCACTCTTTAATAACCAACTGCATGAGGACAGGATAAGGAGGACCTGACTTGTGGCAATATTTCCTCTTAATTCGAGAGGTTTCAGAGGGCCGTAAACCTGCTACGCATGTTATATAGTGGCTAGAGGAGCGGAGCCCTCAGGTGACCTTGAGCCTTGTGTTCAGTTGTGGAGGCGGGAGAGCAAGATGAGAAGGGCCAAGCATCGCAGGAGACAGAGCCCAAGGAGACAGTAACACCCGGGCCGAAAATAAAGAGGACGGGAAGACGTGTCTTCTCATGTTATGTGGGAGGGGAGAGAAAAGCCTGAAAGCCGGAATTTCAGCTGAACATGGCCTGCGTTCCTCCAGAGGGTGAAACACAACCAGCTGGGCGGAAATCTCATGAATGTGGGACTCTGAGGGAAGAGCAAGGCTTCTACCCCCCGTGGGTTCCTAGTGGCCCTTTAATGAGGGAGTGACCTCCTGAGGCCTGGACCTAGTGATAGCTCTCTGATACGCTGTTGGGCGAGAGATTTTAAATGTTTAAACTTCTTAATAGTCTCTTGCACTCAGTGTTTTGTTGCTTTTACTTTTCAGATAATAGGCTTTCAGAGCAAAGCAAAAAGAATACTAATAGCTTGATGAATACACTATATTCAAGCTTCTTTACCTAATTGATCTTAATCAGGAGCCACGGATTTAGTGACAAAATAACCTCATTTTTGACTCTTTCTCTCCTTTTCATCCTGCTCAGAGGGCTTTTCCCTATTTGGATAATGTCTTGGCCCAGCCTACGACTTTACAATTTATATTTAGTTAATAGTCCTACAGGCACTTCAAGTCACAAATGCAACCTAATGTCTAATCTGAAACATCTAGGAGTTCCTGCCGTGGCACAGTGGGTTAAGGATCCAGTGTTACTGCCGTTTCAGCGTAGGTCACAGCTGTGGCTCACATTCAGTCCTTGGCGCGGGAACTCCCCTATGCTGTCGGTGTAGCAAAGAATAATAATAATGATTTAAAAATCTGTTATTGTGTTCTAATCAAGTTTAACGTTGATTTAAAGTGAAAACTGCCTCCGTGACCCCATTGGTCGCTCCGCCTTTGGTTGGTTACATGCAGCGCAAAAGGGCTCAGGGAAGAGGAAGAGAAGCCAGGGGAAGTTTGGGGAGGTGGCAGCAGGTTCTCAGGAGGTCGTGGGGGTCGGGCTGATACTGACGGCCCCCCTCAGGGGAACCTTTCCGTCTCTTCGGACGCCCTCCCAGGTCCCTCCGCTTCAGCTCACTTAGCACAGGCGGGGGCCTGGTTTCCGCTGAGCCCCCTCCATCCTTGCCTCGGTCCCTGCCCCAGCCACGGAGAGTCACACGTGCCTGCCATCCCCTTTCCCTGGCAGACCGTGCACTCCAGCCGGATCCTTTTAAAGCTAACCGCAGGCTGACATCACAGCCACAATTTCTGCAGTTGGTCCCCAGGGTCTCTACTCCTTTAACGCGCTGTAGGGCAGGTGCGGTCACTTCCCAGCGTCAGCTCATGGCTTGGTTGTCATCAGTGGCTCTCACTTTCTCAGGCATGAGGTGGACAGAGTCCACGGGGCCCAGGAACTCCTATCCTACTGAGTGGTTCCACGAGGCCCATCTCACCAGGCCAGGCTTTGGAGATGGCACCACCACACCCCTCCCCCTGGAGGAAGTAAGAATTCAGCTTCTCACCTAAAAAGTCTCCTGGCAAATCCTTTCAAAATGCCAGCCCTTCTGTTTTTTTCCTCCTGATGCTCTGAGTAAATGACCCACATGTAAGGACTCATAAGCTCAATGGACTCATGTGTTTTCTTCATATTTTTTCATTTTGAGGATCTACTATGTCGGTGGCTACTATACCCTGGTGCCTTCATCAAAAATTTTAGTTAAACATTCCTGTTACACTCATTTAGACCCCTCAACAAACCCATTCAATGAAACTCAATATCCACATTTTGTGGAGGGGAAAAATCGAGGCATAGAGAGATTAAATAATTTGTCCGGACCATGCTTGTACAGTTTATAAACTGGAGACTGGATATAAATCCAGAAGCTGTCATCCACGTGTCCACTGCGCTGTTTGGGGTTAGTCAGTTTCGTCGTAAAGCAGAATCTGTCTACACGGGCCATTTTCCTTGTGGGAGCAGGGGTGGGGGGTGGGAGTTGCGGAGCGTTTGGAACCAAACCTCAATTTCTCATCATTGTGCTTCAGTCAATAGCTGCTGAAAAGCTCTCCTTTGTGGACCAGTACATCCTGATGCATGGGGACAAAGAGCAGCTGCATGTGCATATGTTTTGGCCAACTTAGTTGTTGGATTTATATGACAAAGGCTCACAATAAACATTTATTGAGCCCTTGCTAAGTGCACTTACCCAGATTCTTCCATTCCTTCCTCATCACTCAAGGGTAGTCTTTTTCCAGTTTTAGAGACGAAGAAAGAGACCCAAGGAAAAGTGCTGGGAGGCAACCTGGAAGACAGAAGACCAGCCCCCTTGTCCCTGTCCCAGCTCGCACGAGCACTCAGGAGGCTGGCCCAGGGCCACAGCTCCTTCGGGCTGTGTGTCTCCTCATCTGTCAGATGGGAAGAATGACATTTATCCTGTTTGCTTGGCAGGATCCTTGTGGGGTTAAATGAGGCAGTGGATAGGGGAGAGCTTTTAAAACTCTTGAAATCCTGTCCACATTCAGAGACTCGTTCTGGCTTTGTTATTCCCACCCCACCGAGGCAGCTGCTGTAGGTCAAGTTGCAAGGCCATCCTCTGCCGAGTGTCACGTGACAAGGACCTCAGAGATGCTGTCCCACACGCAGGGCAGGGGAGAGGCTGTGTCCTGAACACCATTTAAACAGAAGGAAAGGAAACATAATTAAAACCAAACAAAAGCCACGAAAATAGTGTCTCACTATGGCTGAGCAAGGGCCAAATAGAGAAACCTTGAGGATACTTTCATTGCTCTTGAGAACTATTATAGGGCTGGAAAATGAGAGCCAGGTGGAGGGAAAGGGAGTAAGGCCACAAAAGACTAGCAGAGAGAGAAAAGAAGCACAGACTCACAAATTTGGGGAAAGTGAGCATGACAGTACAGAAAAGTGTTTTTAAATCCGCTCAGAAACTGACCAGAGATTCTAAGATATGACTGGATGTTTGCAAAACACAACAGCTGCTGCATTCCACAGTCTAGAAGGGAAATAATGGAAACTTTCTTTTCTTTTTTCCAACAAGACATAACAAAAGCAGGGCTGATGTAATTAATGAAAAAAAGATGGCTGTTTGAAAGAGGGAGGGCGCTGAACAACAGAATGGAATGGAAATGAGGCCCACATTTAGGGACAATTCATTATTTATCTGCTGTTCTTTCTGTGCACACCAGGTCCTGCTAATATTTCTCCCTCCAGTGAGACTACCAAACCATGTTGGTTAGCAGTACAAGCATACGTAGTTAGACGCTACAATGTAAGCAGAGGGTGGCTGGAGTTATTCCTTGAATATCAATTAGCATAGTCCATCCAACTTGAAGACTCTTACAACTGAATACTTCAACTTAATGGATCTGTTTTCAAATTCCCTTTAATGGCCCTTCTGTGACCATAATATCTGCTTTTCCAGACATCCTAAGTAGAAACCATTATGGACAATGTATGTAAAATCCCCCAAGGAGAGCATATGGAGGAGAGACTGTAGATTGCCAAATTTAGCAGCTCTGGAGAGAGTGTTTTTGAATTAAACTTGAGTCCATAGGGATTACAGTTCATTTATGACTGGCAAAACATATCTTCCCAATGCTGAAAGATAAATCCCACTGATACACATGTGGATTTCACAAGTGGTTCTCAAAAACTATAAGACCAAAAAAAAAAAAAAAATCCTTCCCTCAAAATGCAGAAGTTCTATAATATTTTGGTATTATAATAAATCGCATGTTATTTTGACCGTATTCTTACTGTCAAGTCGGGGATTGCGTGAGTGCTGTGCCAACTCTGACCTGAGCCAATTCCGTTCAGAAATGTCATCGCTGAGATGTTAAGGTGAGATGTTTTGAAGAACCGAAGGATGGGCAAGGTCGTGACTGGAGTCAGTCTTTGGTCTTTTAAAATAAGTAAAATTTCAAAAGTTTGGGAAGTGGGAAACCAGAGCATGGTCAATTTTTTTCTTTTGCCAAATAAGATCAGTTTTAATTTTATTTTTATTAATCTTAATTTTGTTCCATTATCCTCTTTTTCATAAGCAAAGATAATTGATAGCACAGAGTTTAAAGTGCAGTTCTGTAATGTACTTACCTTCGTGAAAAATCGTCTTGGTTTTTCTTGGTTCTGATGTTTTCATGGTGACCCAGGGAAAATAGTGTGGCAAACCAGAGCTGGTCTGCGGACACACATGGAAAACCACTAGCCTGATTCAGTTCATTATCGTGTCAGTTCTCTACCCCAAGCAACCATTAAGATCTTATTCAGAAACTTCCAACATCTAACTAGAAAGCAAACTCCTGTAATTTAGGACAAAGTGATTAAATTTTCTAGCGAATGCTTGCATTTATTGGAGAGTGGTGTCTTATTCTGTACCCATTCAGTAAATTCCTTGGAATACAATTTCTTTATTTTTTAATTTCCATTTTTAAGGACCTGATATAGCTAGGATTTTACCCATTTTTGAAGAGTTTCTAGCAAAAACTATCATCTTGTCTTGAAATAGTAGTAAACCTCTAACTTAAATGCACACATTCTTCTTATTTTTAGCTTTCCTTTTTTCATCCTGAATAAGAAAGCTCTTTTAATACTTTTTTTACAGGTTAAATAAAACCATGAACTCCCAAGAAACTAGTAAGATTGCTTGCATTTTGGCATTATCTTGTGTTTGTATTGGATATCTAAGAATAAATGCTCCTATGAGCGGAGAATTTAAGAAGCCTTGTTTTTCAGTGATTTTTGATGTTGCGATTTTTCAAAATGGGATTTGGCCTAGTATTTTAAAAAGAACTTAAATTTATTAATGCTGGTGGAGCAGCTTTCCGCTGGAAGCGAAGACAAATCCAAAACTCAGGTCTTACACTGGACCTAACTTTGAAAACCTTGATTTGGGATACTTATATTCAAGCACTCTGAGTTCTTTTCCCTACGTGTTTGAAAATTAACATGAGCACCCTGACACTTTTAGGGAGAGAAGTGGTTAAATCTTCCCTCGGGAAGCACCCATGAGCAATCTTCTTGAGTATTAAGATCTTAAGGGCCAAGGAAGGAGAGGGTATTTTTTTTTTTCCTCCTTACCCTGTTCCTCTAAAAGCCAATGTATGCTTAAATTCCATCCATACAAACTAAGACTAAAAGCTAAAACTAAGTGATCCACACACCAAAAATATCCCCCCCCCCATTAATTAATGGCAAATTAATCTGAATCCTGGAAAGCAGGACTAGGGAGGGGAAATGCTGTAAAGAGACTTTTACATTTTTACGTTTTACATTTACACTTTTACATTTTTACTGGTATCAAGTTCATAAGTGATTTCTTTTTTTTTCAACAACTTGTCTTCCTTTTGTAGTAATTAAAAATCTATCGAGTCGTATTTGAAATTTGAAATATGTATTGTACTGATTCTATAGCAGCTATGCCTTCATTCTCAGAAATAAGTGAAACACCGGTGGGAGGTAGGGGTCGAAACCCAAAATATATATCTTGAACTAAAGAAATTATTGAATATAGAATTTGAAGCTACATTAAAGCCAGAGTATCTCTGTTATTTTTCTTAAACATGTATTTCTTAATTCATGCTTTACCTTAGGCTGTCTGCTCAAGTTGTCATTTTTGGCTATATTATCTGAGAACCAGTAGAGGTCGCTATCTACCACGTTCTAGCGTTTGAGGGGGCAGAAAAAACAAAGTTTAGTTAGTAAAATGCACGAAGGGGTCAGAAGTTTTCAATAGGAAACTTTCCTCTTGGAAGCTTTGCATAATTGAATCAATGTTCAAGTTGGAGAAAAAAAGTATAAATAAAAATAATGGATACAAGATGTTATAGAACTACAAAAAAACACACAAAATTTCTTAGAAATTACATTAAAAATTCTTCTAGTTGACTTAGTTAATACAAATCCTCTCTGTCAAAATGTTGGGACAAAAACCTCAAAAATTTATCAGATCCTAAAGTGGTAAAATACATATATTTGTAAAATGGCTTTGTGGTTTCTTTCTGCCACTACGTTTGGAACTCTTAAAAATCTCAAATGTTTTTTTTTTTTTTTTGCCCCAACATATTCTGTAACTTTCGTTCTATACATTGTATTTTTGTTAAATGTTAAATTTCTCAATAACAATAATATTACCCTGTCTTAGACTTAGTGTAACTAGCAATTATCACAGTTTACAAAGAGTGTTGAAGCTTGATATATGATTACTGCTGTTGGGTTTCCCGAAGATATTTTATTTTCTTTAAAAGACGTGATTGCTGGAGTTCCCATTGTGGTTCAGTGGAAACGAATATGACTAGGAACCATGAGGTTGCAGGTTCGATCCCTGGCCTCACTCAGTGGGTTAAGGATCTGGTGTTGTCATTGCTTTGAATTGTGGTGTGGGTTGCAGATGAGGCTTGGATCCAGTGTTGCTGTGGCTCTGGTGTAAGCCAGCAGTTGTAGCTCTAACTGGACCCCTAGCCTGGGAACCTCCATATGCCATGGGTGTGGCCCTAAAAAGCAGAAGAAAAAAAACAAAAAAACAAAAACAAACAAAAAAAACATGATTACTTTGTGAAGAAAAGACATTGTTTAGAGGTAGAATGTATAGATATCCTGAAATAATGAAAGATCACCCCTTTAGAGTAGAGAAGAAGGCTAAGCTGGGTGATTCTAGAATGGGCAAATGGGCAATGTGTGGGGATATGCAACTCAAACTAAGGAAACATTTTCCTATATGCAGAATTATCTCCAAGAGAAATGGTTGCTACAGAAGTTAGTAAGCTTACCATCATTAGAATTACTCAAATAGATTAGATATTCATTTGGTAGGAGTATGTTAGAGAAAATTTAAATTGTCAGGTTTGAGTGAGAAGCTGTATTTTAATTTTTTTAAAAAATCAATATTAAAATTGTGTAATATCAGGATAATGCCAGCTGATGTGACAAATAAATCTAAAAATGTTAGTGGCTTAACACACCAATTTCTTTCAAACTCATGTCCTGGTCCAGTGCTGTCTATTGATGGTTGGCAGTCAACTTTCCTCTCTATGGAGATTCAGAGACTCAGCCTCTGTCTGTGTTGTGGCATCATCATCTCCTAGAGCCTTGAATTACTTTGTTTCCAGCCAGGGAAAAAGGGGGGGGGGAGAACAGAGAAGGTACCCCTACTTCTTTACTGTCTTATCCTGGAAATGCAACAGTTGCTTCCACTCATATTACATTGGTGAGAGTGAGTCACAGAATTCCATGTAGGTTTAGGCAGAAAGGGAAGCAGAAGCTAGATGCAGTTTCCTGTCTATTCCACCTTCCATCCCTCTGACCACTAAACATCTGTGAATACCCTTCTTCTCACACATGAAACAAAGTCATTACCTCTTTAAGGAAGTCGACACAGAGTTAGTTAACTTCAGTAACTTCATCTCACTTGAAGTCTAGAAAATCTCAGAGATGTATACTCTTTTCCAGCGGGTATGGATGTGACTTTTCATCATCCAGTGTCTTCACTTGTTTCCTAAAATAGACGGCATCATTGGCCCAAATCTTGACGACTCCTTGCAAATGTGTCCTTTGCCATGTAACTTTATGGTGTCCATTCACTGTGGATGAAATGTCGTGTCCTCTCTTTGACGCTGAGCTCAGCCACGTGACTTGCTTTAACGGGTGGGATGGTGGCAGGCAAGTTGTAAGCAGAAGTTTGCCCTCTGCCGTTAACATGAGAACTTGCTCATGGCTAATCCACCCAAAGATGAGACACATGGAGCAGAACCAGTTGCCCCAGTCAGGGCAGCCTAGATTAATTGATAGCAAGCCAAGCTTCAGATACATGAGTGAGCTCGACCAAGACAGAGACCCCTGGCTGATGCTTAGCTGATCCTGGACACATGGGCAATCAACATTTAATGCTCTATGACACTTAGGTTGTTGTAATGGTTTATCGTGTAGTCTTACGGTAATAGATAACTGATACCTTTCCTAAAATAGACTTTCAACACTTAGTGAACAAAAACTTAACTTTTTTTTTTTTCTGTTTGTATTGTGGATAATATCTGTGCTTTTCCAAACTGGAATTTATGAATTTTTATTGAACTCAATTTAATATAATGCAAGATTTAACTAGAGAATATGCTTTAAATAATGTCAAACATAATCATACATCAGTTTTTATGTAGTTATAGCACTTTTAACTTTTCAAATCACTTTCAGATCTCCTTTCATTTGATTTTCATAGCAACCCCAATGGAAGGTAAAACAGATATTAATTCTATATTACTAGCAAATCTCAGTCACTGAATGACCTGCTCGAATGACAGAACAAAATCAAACACACTGAAATCTTTATCTCCTGGCTCCCAAAATTGTTGCCGAATAGGCCTCATTAGAGAATTAAGGACACAAATAATTTTTTCATTGCTGTTCTCTAATCATGGCATTCTTACCTCATTAGTGGATGTTTTCAAGGGTAAGCTTTCTTCCCTCAGAAATCTCTGATTCTAGCTTATGCCTTTTCTCTCTAATGGGATGCTTACACCAGTATTTCCTGCACCAGTTAGTGTTGCTGAAGAACTAACTGATCAGTACATAAGAATTGGATACAAAAGAATTTTGACCTAGAGCAGAGTTTCTCAACTCAGCCCCATGGACATTGTGCTATAGAAAACTGGGTTATAGAAAACTTAGCAGAGTCCCCGCCCTGTACCTAGAATATGCCAGTAACATTCTCCAAGTTGTGATAACCAAAAATACCTCCAGATACTGCCAAGTATCCTGCTTCCCCCATAGAGGAACATGGGACTACAGATTAAATGCAACCAGGACTTGACAAGAGTATCAGATTCCTTGAACATGAGAGCTGACATCGAAGGAATAAGTTTGTACAACCTTTTCATTTTTATAAAGGAAGTAACTACACCCAAGGGTTATTATGTAAGGCCACATGGCTGGTTAATGCCATGTCTCTTGACACACAATTAAATCATTTCACGTAGTGTGTATCTGCTCCCCATTACTCTGCAAGGGCAGTCCTGGGATTTTTGAGTGGCCCTTTCTACTTCTAACTCCTGTTCTGGGTCCAGTTAATGACTTAACTATCCTTCCTTTGCGTTTCTAAGTGAGCTGCATCTGACCCGGGGAAGTTATCTTCGCAGCGGACTTCTTTGCTTCTGCATCTCGTACACACACTTGACCACGTTTGCCGTTCTTCCCGAGGCCAGACTCAGGTACCAGTCTTTCTATGGGTGTTTTGGTCTCTTCATTTCCATCTGTGTTTTTAGGTCCAACTCTCGAGCTATTCCCAAGACACCAATTTCTTTGTCCCTAGATATTAACTTCTTTTTATCCTTTTCATTCTTTAAGCCTTCTTTGAAAACACCCTCTACAATTCCATACTTCTAGACCCTTGTGTACCAACTGTCTCAAGGCAAGAACTCCTCCAGCCAACAGCCCATTTTCAACAACACAGAATCTGTACATCTCCTTTTCGTTACTGTCACCCTCTCAAATCTTAATCACATATTCATGAGGCATCTTTTCACCTTAAAAGACAAAAGATCAATTTTGTCTTTGGGAGTTCCCGTCGTGGCGTAGTGGTTAACGAATCCGACTAGGAACCATGAGGTAGCAGGTTTGATCCCTGCCCTTGTTCAGTGGGTTAAGGATCTGGCATTGCCGTGAGCTGTGGTGTAGGTCCCAGACGTGACTCAGATCCCGTGTTTCTGTGGCTCTGGTGTAGGCCGGTGGCTACAGCTCCAATTCGACCCCTCGCCTGGGAACCTCCATATGCCGCGGGAGCGGCCCAAGAAATGGCAAAAAAAAAAAAAAAAAAAGACAAAAAAAAATTTTGTCTTTGGACTTCCCCATGGTTCTCTTTTTGAAACACCTGTATGTTCTATTCAACCTAGTAATCTTTTCCCCTTCCTCCTCACCTGGAGTCGCCCCTCTTTTTCCGCATTGCTTTGGAACACATGGGTATTTTTCAGTCCTGTCCCTTCTTTGAAACATGTAAGTGAGCAAAACAAAGTAGCTCTCTGTCAAATGTGGATTCATAAATTCAGTCCTTTGGGAATGCTGCTTTATAAAATGGGTGGAAAATAATTATTTGATAAGGGCACTAAACTACAATGAAAAGTCTGTAATTCAAAAGCTTGCTATCGTAGTATTCAAAGAGAAGAATATCATCCATTTGTATTCAGGAAATTGACTCCTTTCATTATAGCCTATCCAGAATATAATCTGGTTTCAAATGATTCTGTATTAACCAGTTTTTTAAAAAATTGTTATAATGTGGAGTAAAGAGAAAGAATAGCATTCCATAGAGACTCTGGTGAAAGAAACTTAGAAACTGTATACACTTATCAAATCCTTTGGGAGTAATTACTTACTTGCTTTTAAAATTGTCTTTTTTTTTTTTTTTTTTTTTTTTTTTTTTGTCTTTTTGCTATTTCTTGGGCCACTCCCGCGGCATATGGAGGTTCCCTGGCTAGGGGTCGAATCGAAGCTGTAGCCACCGGCCCACGCCAGAGCCACAGCAACGCGGGATCCGAGCCGCGTCTGCAACCTACACCACAGCTCACAGCAATGCCGGATTGTTAACCCACTGAGCAAGGGCAGGGACCGAACCTGCAACCTCATGGCTCCTAGTCGGATTCGTTAACCACTGCGCCACGACGGGAACTCCTAAAATTGCCTTGATTGGTTTAAGGAAAAGATGAAGGTAGAGATTTGGGAAAGGAGGAGACTCCAGGTTCTCTGCCGAGATTTTAGTTGGACAAATAAAAACAGAAAAGATTCATAAGCGAGGATGCAATTTGATTCTGATATAGATACAGATGCTGAGCAGATTTTGCTCCAAAAAGAACCTAAAAAAGAAGCTGAGTCCAAGATCTATACAAATAAAGCAGAAGTATCTGGGTATGCAGACTTCTGAAGGTCCCCTTGGTGTGAAATATATATTAATAAATACCACCTAGAAAACATAAAGTGTTAATTTTCAGCTCTGATTTCAAGCTGTAGACTTCATCTATATGTTTGTTTGCTTTGTTTTTGATTTCAAGAAAAGTAATTTCCAGGCTTGTGGGGATACTTTTGGCCTGTTGTCTGGGTAGGAAAGAAACAGATTTTTATACTTATCATATAAGTACATAATTTTTAAGGAAATCTTTTTAAAAATGTGCTCACAGCTTGTGTTTTTAAGATACCTACTCATGAGTATTTTAAGTGGAGATTGTACCTGCAAGCCACAAAGTGTAGCAGAAAGTTGCTGATGATCTAAGGAATTTAGGCTGTGGTTTTGTGTTTGTACATGCAAGTTGGTTTTGTAAAATGTAGTTATTCTGGTTTGCATCTGTTCTTCTTAATGCTTCATGAAAAGCTGATGGTCAAGTGGCATAATCCAATTCTCATTTTTTATTTACTTGTGAGTATGGGCAAGAGGAAACATGGACCAACCAGAGGAGGCCTCTGAGTCCTCCCTTTCGGGTGGGGTGGCTGTTTGACTGCAGGAGGGCACACCAGTTGCCCATTGCCACAATGCTGCTGCATGAAAAACAAACACAACACCTCAGAGAAACATTGTATTTTTTCTTAGGAATACACAAGGAACATTAATATTTTTCTTTGAGTATAGGGCTTGGCTGATATACTGCAGATCTTGGTTGGGCAAGGCCAGCTGAATTGGTCTTGCCCTGCCTCTGCCACCAGCTGGAAGACCAGCAGGGCTGGCTATTCTGGGATGGGCTCAGCAGACACAACTATGCACCCCTCCAAGACTTTCTTCCTTCTCTGTAGTAAGCTGGCAGGACTTGTTCTCACCATGGTAGCAAGAATCCAAGAGAGCAAGCAGAAGGGTTCAAGGTGCCTCGAGGCCTAGGCTCAGAACTGGAGTTATTTTGCTTATGCCAACATCTTTTGCCCAACATGTTTATGACGAAAGCAAATCATAAGACTAGCCCAGAGACAAGGCTGGGAGACAGACTCTCGGCCTTAATGGAAAAAACTGGAAAGTCACATCGCCAACAAGTTGGACATAGAGAGAGGTTGAAATTGTGACATTTTTGCAAGAAATCCACCACATAGGGCAACAACCCCAAGAGAAATGGAAACCGGGGTGGGATGGGGGGGCATGTGTCCTAAAGCTTTATTTCCCATAGCAAGCACCCAGCTTTTATGTAGATTGTGTTTTTATTAACAGGTGTATGATGCTATCTCCTTTTTAGCAGCATCACTGCTGATGTGATTTTATATTTTGCTAAAGCACAGTGGGAAAATCAGATAAACCAGTTCATGTTTTTGGTATATGTTCGTAATTCAGAACTTCATTTATCTAAGCAAATGTCTCTGCTCTCACTAACCTAATATTGTGAAATCTTTTCTTCAGTGTGTTCTGTGGACATGAAAGTGAGGGCTTTTTTTTCCCTTTTCTTTAAGCTTTCCATGGGTATCGTGATTTGTGTCTCTCTTACACTTATTTGTGTATCTATACCTCCACTATTACTAATTCTCCCTAGTGTTGACATGTCTCTTTCTTTTTCTTCCTTCCCTTAAGCATACACCTCTCCTCCTTAAAATAGCAGCCCTTTGATTTTTCTATGGGGAATTAGCCCTTTTCCTTTTCATGGAGACTGCTGATGGTTCTCGAGATAGAGGGACAGACCTCAAACTCGGCCCCTGGCCCCTCTGCCCAGGAATTTTAATGCTTGGTTCCTTGGCATCGCCTTTAATTCTATGAATTACTTCAGCTTTCCAAGAAATTTCCTTTTGCAGGTTATCTGAACACGTTTTCTGTTCCTGACAGAGAATACTGAAATAGGCATCCCTCAAATTTTACTGCATGTGCACTTTTCCTCACAGACAAAAATTGACAGAGTGTATTACTGTCCCTCCAAGATCTTATTTAGGGAGTATAACCTAGATATTTTACCTAAAAAAAAAAACATTTGGATGAATGTGCAGCCATGGCGGGCACTGGGGTGACAGGGGTGGGGATCATTGTGGAACAGAGCATCTGTTTGTGTTTGTTGACAGTAAAATGGATCTAGAGATAGTAGGAAGGGAGGGGTAATCTTTGAAGCTAGACAGATCAGAGTTCTAATTACAGGTTAGCTACCGACTCGATTACCATCACCGTCTTGGTGAAGGTAAAGCATTTAGTTTCTTAACCATCAAAATGTGACTCATTAGATGGGATCATGGTAATCCCAGTGAAAATTAGAAATAATGTATAAAGCGGCTTGCCACACTGTAGCTGCTCAGTAACCTATACGTATTAGTATTAAGCATATACGTGGTGAAGAATTCACTCTACCCTAAGAGCAGTCTGGCCTTTGTCCCTGCTCCTGGGAGGCAAACTCTAGACCCTTGTAGTTTCTCATGCAACAGGAGCATCTTTGTTATTCCTGATGTGTCCCCCAGACCATATCTGATACTTTATGGTGACGAGGTGACCACGGATGGGTTCCTGGATCACTTATGTTAGCAAGATGACTCAAGATAGAGGCCGGTCACACTCAGGCACCAAGCCTAGGGTTCAGAGGATGGAGGCTTTGAGCCATGGGTTATCAGCCTGAACTCCTAGGAGGAGAAAGGAGTAGACATTGGGTATGACCACATGGGCAACACTTCAATCATACCTGCATAATAAAGTCAGTAAAAATCTGGAAACCAAGGCTCTGATGAGCTTCCTGGGTTGGCAGTACTTCATGCACCTGTTGCTACTAATGCCAGAAGAGTAAGGTGTCCTGGAGAAGCTCTGCATTTGAAGCCCTTCCCAGTCCCATTCAGCTCTTTGCGTCTCTTCCTTTAGCTGGTTTTGAATTGGATCCTTTGGCTATAATAAAACTATAATCACAAGGATAACCTTTTCCTAAATTCAGTGAATCATTCTAGTGAATCAAGGAAACTGATGATAGATTTGGGAAATTCCCAAACTTGAAATTGGCGTCAAGTCTTGGAGCAGTTTGGTAGTCTGGAAGATTTTGTCTGTAACCTTGAGTTTGGCTAATTCAGAATAGCATATTGTACTCACCTAAGTAAAATGGATATTACCTCTTGAAACTGAGACAGAAAATCTTGTTTTTCTTTCTAGGCAGCTGGGAATAATAATTGGAAATTAATTGTATTTAAATTATGCAAATACAAGTATTACTCTTATAATTTAGTGCATATATTATATGTTGTCATTTTATTTTGACAAATTAAAAAAAAAAACATTTTTAAGGACATTTATATGTTCACGTGTAATCTCCCAAGACCCTGTCCTTCGTAATGTCTTATATTCTTAAATCTGTTAATGGTACCAAAGGGACTTTAAAAAATACAATCCTTACATTTGGGGAAAGGCATCTTTTCTGGTCTTAGACTGCTGAGCAGAATAGAATCTTTCTGAAAGTTACCTATAATTATATTGATCACCATTTAAAGAGTCCTTGCCATATGGCTGACACTATGCTCAGTATTTTGTATGTACACATTCTAATTTTCATAACCAATCTGGAAGGTATTTATTATCAATCTCTTTTTATAGATGTCAATTTTTTTTTCATCTTTTTCAGGGCCATGCCCCCAGCATATGGAAGTTCCCAGGATAGGGGTTGAGTTGGAGCTGTAACCACTGGCCTACACCGCAGCCACAGCAATGCCAGATCTGAGCAGCATTTGCAACCTACACCCCAGCTCACGGCAGCGCTAGATCCTTAACCTACTGAGCGAGGACAGGGATCAAACCCAAGTTCTCATAGGTACTGGTCGGGTTCATTACTGTTGAGCTACAATGGGGACTCCCTGCAGATGTCAAACATAAGAGAGACCTTTATAAAAACTTGTCGATCAAGTGAAGCCATTTAGTAGATTCACTGCAGTAAACAAGAAAACCATAGTCTTAGTACCATCTTAAAAGCGTAAGAAAGGATATTTACAGGATTTGGAGGCTGAGATTAAGTGGTTTAACGTGATATTTCCTTGAAGGAAATTTATTGGAATTGGGCAAAGTTTGTGACATAATAGTCCAAAATTAAAGGACACAAGAAGATGAAGGTTTTAGAGGAATCTCAATGGTAATGCTCTCTAATAAGTTGTTTTCTCGGATGAGGGATCTATTGTTCTGATAGAAGAACTGTTGGCCAGAATAGCAAACTCCTTGCCCAAAAACTAGTTTGCCAGAATTTCCTAAGGCAAAATGTGAAATTATGCATTAGTTTATATTCTTATCTTCCTAGAAAATAACTACTTAAAATAAATAGGTAAGTCATATTGACAGTATCGATTTTCAAAAATGAGGAAATTTAGTATTTTTCCACAGACTCTACCCAGAACTTGATAGGACCAACATCATGGTTTATTCCACAGCACTAGGCTTCCTCCCCCCAAATATCTTTATATATCCCTGAAAATAAGACTGCACGTAGCCACATAGCTTCACCAGCAAGGCGAAAAATGATTGAAGAAGACAATTTAGGGGATTCAAACTTTGTTTAATAGTTCATGTAGTGGACAGTCTCTATTTGGAAAACCGTGAAGCAGGGAGAAAGTTGTAAGCTTTAAAAGAGGAAAGAATAAGGAGTTCCTATTGTGGCTCAGTGGTTAATGAATCTGACTAGGAACGATGAGGTAGCAGGTTTGATCCCTGGCCTTGCTCAGCGGGTTAAGGATCCGGCATTGCCATGAGCTGTGGTGTAGGTCAAAGACAGGGCTGGGATCCAGCATTGCTGTGGCTCTGGTGTAGGCCCGTGGCTACAGGTCCGATTGGACCCCTAGCCTGGGAACCTCCATATGCCGTAGGAGCAGCCCTAGAAAAGGCAAAAAGACAAAAATAAAATAAAATAAAATAAATAGGAAAGAATAAGAAACAAAGAAGAGAAAAATTAAAAAATGAAATAAGGGACAAGGAAATAAATAAAAAGCCCAGAGGTGGCATGGCATTTGAGGATAGGCTTGTTAACTGAATCAAACTTGGGTCTGCCTTCCTGTACTCAGCAAAGTCAATCCATTGTCATCAGTTTGTGGTGAAGGGAACTACAGTGTTTATTACAGGGCACCAAGTAAAGAGAATGGGCAGCTCATGTTCAAAAGACCCAGACTCCCTGATGGCTTTCAGGCAAGGAATTTTAAAAACAGTGTTAGGAGAGAGAGTCGTAGGATATATGACCAACTTGTGGACCTTCTTCTGATTGGTTGTTGCTGAGAGATAACAGGGTGATCTTTTGAGAATCTCAGTCATCAACCTTTTGATTCTAACCAGGATGGGGTTATGTGCTTGTGGTCAGCATGTGGTCACCACCTTTGTCTTACGTTTTTGCCGTGAAACTCAAAGATATGCAAAGGATTTTTATCTATATCCTTTCAGAAGAATATGAGTCTTATTGTTTTATGATTTTTATTTTTTTCCATTGTATCTGTTTTACAGTGTTCTGTCAGTTTTCTACTGTACAGCAACCCAGTAACACATACATGTATACATTCTTTTTTCTCTCATTATCATGCTCCATCATAAGTGACCAGACATAGTTCCCAGTGCTAGACAGTAGAATCTCATTGCTAATCGATTCCAAAGGCAATAGTCTGCATCTATTAACCTCAAGCTCTCCATCCATCCCACTCCCTCCCCCTCCCCCTTGGCAACCACAAGTCTATTCTCCAAGTCCATGATTTTCTGTTCTGTGGAAAGGTTCATTTGTGCCAAACATGAGATTCCAGATATAAGTGATATCATATGGTATTTGTCTTTCTCTTTCTTAGTTCACTCAGTATGAGAGTCTCTAGTTCCATCCATGTTGCTGCAAATGGCATTATGTCATTCTTTTTTATGGCTGAGTAGTATTCCATTGTGTATATATACCACATCTTCCTAATCCAATCATCTGCTGATGGACATTTGGGTTGTTTCCATGTCTTGGCTATTGTGAATTGAGCTTCAATGAACATATGGGTGCATGTGTCTTTTTCAAGGAAAGTTTTGTCTGGATATATGCCCAGGAGTGGGATTGCTGGGTCATATGGTAGTTCTAGGTATAGTTTTCTAAGGTACCTCCATACTGTTCTCCATAGTGGTTGTACCAGCTTACATTCCCACCAACAGGGCGGGAGGGTTCCCTTTTTTCCACACCCCCTCCAGCATTTGTTATTTATGGACTTTTAATGATGGCCATTCTGACTGGTGTGAGGTGGTATCTCTTGGTAGTTTTGATTTGCATTTCTCTGATAATCATGGATGTTGAGCATTGTTTCAAGTGCTTGTTGGCCATCTGTATATCTTCCTTGGAGAAATGTCTGTTCAGGTCTTTTGCCCATTTTTCAATTGGGTTGTTGGCTTTTTTGCTGTTGAGTTGTATAAGTTGCTTGTATATTTTAGAGATTAAGCCCTTGTTGGTTGCATCATTTGAAACTATTTTCCCCCATTCTGTAAGTTATCTTTTTGAAAACAAAAAGAATAGGAGTCTTATGACTCTAGTGTTCAAATTATTAACTCCTTGAGCCTACTCTTTGGAACTCAGGGAAGGCCTAAGAGACCGAAACCTTTATTTTTTCCTAGAAAAAAGAAACAGGGGATACAGAGGGACTTTTGTACCTGGAAGATAACACAGGGTCCTGTCAATTTCAGTTCCTTCTTTTCTTTGATACTTCTCAGTCCTGAGGGGAACAGAGGCAGGATGAGAAAGGGAATAAAGTTTTGAATAGAGAGATTAATCATAAACTCAGTGGGGAAAATCAGTTTTAGGGGGACTTGGTTTCAGGCTGCCTTGTTATAGTGTGTTTCTGGCCAAGCAGAACATTTATAAGGACACAAAAGTAGTCTAAATTTTGGTTCCCTAACATGGCCTTCTTGGCGAGATCTGCTCCATCTTGGGCCTAGATGGTTATTGCAACAGAACTAAGCATTCCTACATCAGTATGATTTTCCTATCTTTTCACAGGAAGATAAGGCTATAAACCAGTAAATTACTTCATTGCTTTGTGGAGGAGGAAAATTAATTTTCCTTCTACCCTTCTGAGTTCTTGGCTGAGAACCCCCTGTAATAAAAGACAGATTAACAGAAGGAAAAAAAAATTTTTTAATTATGTACACACATAGGGGAGTGCCACAAAGATATGAGACTCAAAAGGCAGCCAGGCAATTGAGGCTTACGTATTATCCTGAGTGAAGGAAAGCGGATGGCAGACTGAGGTTTCAAAGGGGGGAAGGCCAGTCTCAGAGTGGTGAGAGGAGCAAATGTTTGGTAAACAAAGGTTATTCTGCCAAGCAGCGTAATCTCTCAGGTAGAAAAAAGGTTGTCTCTGGCAATAGCTGCCTTCCTGGTACAGGCCCCCCTTCTAGGGTGAATTTCCTAGAAGGGGGAATAAATGGAGATTTTCCTTCAAAGGGGTAACTTCTCATGTGTCTTCAGAGCTCTCCAGTGTCTGTAGTTCCTTAAAAATAATCAGCTGGAAATAATCCTCACGCCAAAGAAGCATGTTTGTGGGCGGCACATTCTGCTCCTCTGCAGCTTACTTCAGAAACTTCAAGAAAATTGATTCAGAAAAGTAAACTCGCTAGCTGATTGCTTCCTTAGGACAATAGACTGCTCACCTGGCACGCTGCTTGCTGAAGAAATAATTGTTGACTCAAGAATCATTTCAAGGCCCCCACCTGTATATGACCATCAGTCTTAAAACTATTTATATCATGAACTTTTCCTGATTGCACATAGATCCCTGCCTTGAAAAACCAGCATTCAACCACAGGATTCCTGACCTTAAACCCCTATAAATGTCTGTATCTGACCTCTTCCTGCAGGGAACCCATTAAGACTCTTTCAAGGTCATTTCTCTCTAATGGTAGGGGTAGACTGTAATAAAAACAGGTAATGGGCCAGCTTCGCTAGATCAGCAGATTATTCTGGTGGTTGTCTGGGTCTTCTGAGAGAGTGGGCAGTTGACATCCAGCATCTGACATACTGCTTTATGGGCAGGGGCTTGACTTATATAAGCGATAAGTTATAAATTGGTATAGCACTTAACATGACGCATCACAGGTTACAAAGCACTTCAACGTCCATCACTTGATTATTCATCCTTAACATTCTTTTATAGGTCGATAAACAAAAGCTCAGAGAGAAAGGCCAGATGCTTCGGTAAAAAATCAAATAACAGGTAATCAAGATGGGGCTTGATGTATGGATTATAGCAGCATCAATTTTTTTCAGGTTGTTTGTATTCTTTGTTCCCATATCACTTAATCTCTCTTTTGTCCCAATATCCTTGCCTGATTTTCCACGTCCAGGTATCTTCCCTGCACCTGTTCACAAGTCCCTCACATGGATCTGCTATTTCTCCTTCTGCGACTCTTCTAATCACTTCTTCTTTTGGAAGCTTCCCAAGTAGATCACGGTGTGACCTTTGATAGTTGATAGTTAACAGGTTGTTGATGAAAAATTAGTCCATCTAAGAAAGAAATGGAAATTTTTTTTCCAGCCGAGTTTGAGATGTATAACCTGGGAAGAGCATCTCAGAAAAATCTGAGACCTGTTCCACCCATTAGAACTCAAGGCAAAGTTATGTAAGTTTTTTGAGACAGAGGGCTGTACATCAAATGACGTGTTGTTGACAGTATAAATGATCCAGATTGAAGCATCATCCTGGTGGGTCCTGTGACCCCTTATAAGATCAAGAAGGAATGTTATCTTTAAGAAGTTGTTCTGTTGATGCCAAGAAAGTGGAGCTCTTTGTGGTTGAGCAGGTATTTTTACAATGGGGGAGGTCTGATCAACGCATAATACAGAAACACAGTGCACAGTGGGGGAGAGGGGAGGATAAAGGGCAGAGAAGAATTTTTATGTTTACATTTTTCTTGTCTTCCCGTAAAATATGAATTTTCTTTCACAAAGGTAACAATTTCTCTGCTCTTTCATACTGATGAAGTTTATTTCTCCAAATCTATTTGAGGCCCTTATCTTCTAAAAGGCAGCCCCCCTAACTAAAGAACTCCTGTAGCTTTCTTGATAGAAGGAAATTTAGGCTTCCCAAATCACTTACATGAAAGACAGTCTCTATGGGAATAGGGTTACTGAGCCATCAACTGACCCTGTGAGTCAGCTTCCTCTTGAATACGCCGTGACAGACATCCCTGTGCCACCACCCTCGTGACCTCAGGTCACTGCTTCAGCGTTGGATTATTCTCATTTTTCCCGTATTTCTCCTCAGCCAGAAACCCAGGCAAGGGTGCTATAGGTCATAGTCTGCCCAGGGGCTCCTGGCAGACGGAGCTGGGGCGGGTGAAAATGCAGCTCCCGTTCCCCTGGCCAGCCCTGCCTGCCCAGAGGGGAGGCCTTTTTCTCATTTACACAAAGGCAGCCTGCGAATTCGTGAGGCTCACCTGGCCTGAAATATTTGCATGAGACTTCACCGAATGGGACGCTGGACAAGGACACCTGCTACTGAACAGTCGCGTGCATAAATCTCTCTCTCTTGTGCTCTTCTCATGAGTGTCTTCCTCTTCATCTCGGTGCCAGGACTCCCGACGCAGACCCCATGCCTTAAAACAGAACAGCATTTCAAGCCCTTCTGGAGCCCTTAGGCCAGGAAAATGGGGATAATAAGGGCGTACTGTAAAGATCCAGTCGGGAAAATGCGGTTTTTAAAACCGTGCCTGGTGCATGGGAAGCACTCGGTATCGGTAGCTGTGATTGATTCCATAGCTTTTGACTTTACTCTTCCTCTTTATCTTGCCCGACTCCACATTCAAACTCATCAGTGAAAGGATTAGATTTTGAACCCTGGGGAGGTCCTGTTGTGGTGCATCAGACACGAATCCAACTAGTGTCCATGAGGATGCGAGTTTGATCCCAGACCTTGCTCAGTGAGTCAGGGGTCCAGCACTGCTGTGTGCTGTGGTGTAGGCCACAGATGTGGCTTGGATCCCATGCTTTGGTGGCTGTGGCCTAGGCCAGCAGCTGTAGCTCCGTTCGACCCCATATGCCGACCTTAAAGGCAAAAAGAAAAAGATTTTTCAACGTTGAACAGAATTTATGTTTTTACTTTTAATCATGACCCTTGAATCCTAAAGAAACATATCTTTCTTCTAAGAAAATAATACATGAATAATACTTATAAAATATTTATAGAGTATTTGTGAAAGTGCATTTTCACATATAATGTTAGGGTATATATTAAAAATACTAGCTATACACATTATTCAAATGCCTGTATCATGTCAAAGTTATAAGTGTAATAGGTTTTTATTTCAAAAATGAAAGCTCTTGTCTGTATAATACTGCTTTTTGTAACTGCCGGTTATACTCCACAGGAATCAGGGTGCCTGGTCATTCACCAGGACAGAATTCATACTGTACTTTTAGAAAACATGCCTGTCCCCTTTGACTTAGGGCAGGCAATCCTCCCAGACATGTCACCAGAGCAGGACTGATTTCATTCTCCTGCATGGAAGGGCTGATAGCTTCTTGAGATTATATTTGCTTGTTAGTGCAGCCTTTCATAAGGAACTAAATTGTGCCTCTGAGTGTCATTTAGACTCAGTCAAGCTGGATTGATATAAAGTAGAGTGTGTCAGAGATAAGAATGGAGTGATATTTTTAGATCGTTTTAAATTTAAAAAGCTTTATGCCACCATTAGCACATTCATTAAAGTAGAATTCAATTATGAGATGGGTTTTTATGCATATATAAGGTATCAAATTAAGCAGAAGAAAATAACTTTAAGACCTCTTACTTTAACTGGACTCCTTGCATTTTATAGGTTTTGGAAAAGTAGTTCTTAATTTTTCAATTAGTCTTTTTATTAAAGACTCCCTGTAAAACTGTCAGTTCCCTGAATACTTTGAGAAAGACACATAGAGACGAGTCTAAAGGAGTGAAGACATCCCTTAGGAGTCATCGTTTTCTTATTCTCCATGGAAACAGGCACGGACCCCCTCTTCTTCATCCCTGTTATTACCACGTAGATCAGGACCACAAACCCAAAAGCCCAGGGGAGCCAGACAGGTAAATGAGCAAAGGGACACACGCCCAGTGTAAGGCAGTGAAAGTGTGGAGCCTGGACGACTGGAGCCTGTGTGCTTCATCCTGTTCTCACAGTTGTTACTTTGTTCCAACCTGTTGGGATCGTGGGTCCAGTGTGGACACATCTGCATATTTACGGAACTACTTGTCCATTTGTAAATGTTGGCCAGTGGCTCAAATGAAGAGGAAAAATACCTCCTGTAGGTCCATTCTGTGGGCGTTGAAAAGAAAGTAGCTGTGAGCCAGGACTGGGTCGTGAGCCTCCAGGTGCACCTCTGACTGAGAGGGAAATGACATTAGAAGACAGACTGTTACAAACATTAAAAGATAACAGGGAAAAAATGTATCAGGAATTCGGTACTTACAAATGGCTTCTTAAAGGGAGGCATACTTATTACCTCACCTAAGTGAAGAATCCAGATGTGGGACTAGATTCAGGCAGGGGCGGGTCTAGCAATTCAGAGGATGGCAGCATTGCTTCTGTCTGTCCTTTCCTCAGCCTTCAAAGGTATCTGCTTTATCCTTCAAGTTTCTCATGGTGACCTCAGTATATCCAGGCTTTTCCACTGGGGTTGAAAAGTAGCTGCCAGTTTGCAAGCTTTATATGTTCACACGATACCTACTAGGACAAGATAGCGTCTTGAGCTCCTGCATAAGACAGAGTAAATGTTTCTTTCCAGAGAGGGCAAAAAACTATATCTATTCTAAAAGTCATAGAAGAAAACAGGATAATTTTTATTTTTATAATATTAGTGAGATTAGTTAACATACAAAATTCAGAAGCCATAAAGGAGAAGCAAAATAAATTTGACTACATAAAACTACATATTTATAATAACACAATTTTATTAAAGGCAAGAAACAAGCTGCTAATTTTTTTTTTTTTTTTTTTTTTTTTTAGGGCTGCACCTGTGGCAAATGGAGGTTCCCAGGCTAGGGGTCCACTTGAGATACAGGGGCCGGCCTATGCCACTGCCACAGCAATGCCAGATCCAAGCCGCATCTGCGACCTACACCACAGCTCATGGCAATGCCGGATCCTTAACCCACTGAGCGAGGCCAGGGATCGAACCCATGACCTCATGGATACCAGTCGGGTTTGTTTCCACTGTGCCACAAGGGAACTCCCCAGACTGGTAACATATTTGCAACTCATATGACCCACAAAGAAATAATATCCTTAATGTTTAAAGAACACTTACAAATCAAAAGGAAAGATAAACCTAATAGGAGTATAAGTTATTAAGAGGAAAAAAATGGCTTAAAATATAAAAAGATGTGGGAGTTCCCGTTGTGGCAGCAGTGGAAATGAATCTGACTAGTATCCATGAGGAGTTGGTTTAATCCCTGGCCTCGCTCAGTGGGTTGGGGATCTGGCATTGCCGTGAGCTGTAGTGTAGGTGGCAGATGCATCTCAGATCCTGCGTTGCTGTGGCTGTGTCATAGGCCAGCAGCTACAGCTCTGATTTGACCCCTAGCCTGGGAACCTCCGTATGCTATGGGTATGGGATGTGGGTGTGTGTAGATAGATAGACAGGTAGATGCTTAACTTCAGTTAAAATTAGAGAAGTATTAATCAGAAGAAGTCAACATTATTCTTCATGTGTTAGATTAGCAAAGATTTAAAGAACTGTTATTATATAACATGGCAAATCTGTGAGGAGACAAACCTTTTTACCTGTCTTTGAGGGTGCAATCTTTTTAAAGGACAACTGCCAGTATCACTCAAAATCAAATTGTGTCACCTTACTGCTCTGCAATTTAACTTCAGGGATTATATCTGCCAATCCCTTTCGGTCAAGGAACACCAGTAATGTATGTGTAATTGAACTGGATTGGATTTATGGCTCATTACAGGAAAATAGAATACATACCAGAGGGAACTGTGAGGTACCCAGTAAGCAGGTTCATTTCTCACTCCCTGTTACAGGATTCTAGCTTTGATTGGATGCTATGGGGGAGAGTCCAAGGAAGTGGGACTTTGCCTTGGATTGGGTGCTGACAGAAAGTCGGGCTAAGTCAATTCGTATTATCTAGAGGGAGGGCAGATGAATGAGGCTAATGCTGGAATCAGTAAAGAAATAGTATCCAGTTTACTAAGTGGAAGCAGAGCTGTTTTGTATTTTGTGATGTTTGTACAGTGAATTTATTTTTGTCTATGCTTAGAGAAAATTATGGAGTGGTCTTGTTTTGACTGCTTTTATCGTGGTTTCAGAGGGAACTCGTTGAGCTTGGGGTCCCATGAGATTTGTTAATGTCCAGCAGGAGAACAATACGGTCCAGCTGTGCGTGCCACCCAACTTCACACAATGCCGAAGCCTATCTGAAGTGCTATCAGGGGCTGTTTTTTTCTTTCTCATGTCTTAAAGATATACTTTCCCTTAGAGAGATTCAGTTGTGTACAAAGATTTTCAATATACCAATGTTTATAGCAAAATATTCTAAATAATCACTAGCAACAGAAAGCCTAAATCAGTGAAATTATTCTTGCTCTAAAATGGATTACTATGCAGCTGTGAAAAATAATGTAAAAATTCTTCTAACAGGAAGAATTCTAAAATATTATTAGGTGATAAAAGCAAAGTCTAAAATAACACTTGTTTCCAATTGTGCTGAAGGTCCTTTTTGTTTGGTTTTGGGGTTTTTTGGGTTTTTTTTTTTTTTGTCTTTTTGCCTTTTCTAGAGCCGTTTCCAAGGCATGTGGAGGTTCCCAGGCTAGGGGTCTAATCAGAGCTGTAGCTGCTGGCCAGTGCCAGAGCCACAGCAAGGCGGGATCCGAGCCGCATCTGCGGCCTACACCACAGCTCAAGGCAACACCGGATCCTTAACCCACTGAGTGAGGCCAGGGATCGAACCTGCAACCTCATGGTTCCTAGTCGGATTCGTTAACCAATGAACCATGATGGGGACTCCCTGAAGGTAAATACTGTTTCATCCCCATTTCAAGATAGGAATATATTTTCTGACCCTGCTGTGTTTCTGACCCTGGCATGCCTTCATTGTATATTAGGATAGTATTTTGCCTCTTATTTCCTTTATTATTACAAAACATTCTCATTATAAAAACCCTCTTTATGTTAGACTTTTCACATGTTATACATTTTTCTGTATTAGAAATGGAGAAATCAAGATAGCTTTCCTAGAATCCCAGATCTAGAGCTCTTTCTAATTTTCAAAATGTGTTCAAAAACAAAAGTTGACATTTTCCTGAGATCTCTTAACTCTGAATCCTTCTTCGCAAAATTATTCTGAGCCTTTTTTTTCTTTTTTCCCTACTGGAGTTGTACTCTCCGTACTTTTTTACTTGATGCAAGGTTTGGCACTGGAAGGGGACTTTTAGCTGATCACCGTCAAGTGTCACAAAGCCCAGGTCTCTCCAGCACTAGCCTACACACCGTAGTCACCTCGCGATTTAAGGTCTGCAAGTCTCCCTCCCCGTTCCAGCTGCTCGCCTCAAATCGTCTTGATGCGTTTACCAGTGAGTGTCTGCTGGTCATTTGGATCCTTCTCCGCTCCAGAGGCATCAGAACCTTCTTTGTCTTTACCTTCTCTCGCCTCTTGGCTGAAACCATGTGATTGGTCTTCATCTACTTAATCTGAGGGTTGATAGTTAACCCAGGGGTAGGTATGGTCCTTGTATTTTAGGTTTTGCTGTCTTTGTCCCTGTACCTCTTTAGAGATGCGATTTGGGGAAACGTAAAACTTTGGCCACTGTGATCCCAGAGGCCTCCGCCTTGAATGTTTGAACACCTGCTTTTTTTGTTTTACGCTCTTCTGTATTTTTATTCTTTCTTAAGTATACACTTTGTCATAATTTCATGTATTCATTATATATGTGTGTGTGCGTGTGTATAATTGGACTCATGTGATATGTCAGATGGAAAATGTAAATTTGTGACATGCATTCCACCTTGGTAACTACTGTTAAGTGACCCAATCTCATTATCATTCTCTAGCATTCATATTTGGATCTCTAATCTACACACACACACACACACACACACACACACAATGAGGACTCCTTGAAAACAGATGATGCCAAATGTTAAGGTGGAAGAAAAAAATCAGTATGGACCTGGGGCATCTATTTGTTTGTACTAATTTTGTAAAGAAGGAAAATTGCTTGACACAGACAATAAAGGAAGGAAGACAAATTTGGGAAAGGAAGACAAATTTCAGAGGTGCTTATTAGCCAAGTTTATATAGTTTGAGCATTAAATAAGATTAATGATATAATTTTTGTGACAATTGTATTAGTTAGCAGGTTGAATGTAAGAAAGTCTAGAAGTTCCTAATAAGCTTATATAAGATCACCAAAAGATATTACATTATACAAGAGGAGTATATCCAATAAAATATGCTTCTTATTTAACTGATCAAAATATATAAGGAATTATTAACATACAAAAGCATTAAGTAAATATCCGTAAAGCTTAGTATGTACTCTCTTTGAGCGAAAGAGCACATAAGAAAGACAAGTTATCCCAGCAAAAGTAGATTCAGCAGCAAGTAAAGGAAGGCCTGATCAGTACATATAATTAATCAGACTCAAAGGGTGTCCACAGCTAATCAGCCTCTCTGGTCACACACAATAATCAAGAAGAAGGAGGCTTCAGCAGAGTGTTCTAAAATGATAAACTAACCAAATGTACAGAAGGGTAGCGCTGCCTGTGCAGACGTAATCCCTCATCTCCTAGGAGTTGACAGTTCTTGATGGTCCAACTAATTAAAATAAAATACTAATGAGAAACATATAAGATTTTAATAGTACTGACAAACCACACTCAGACAGTGGAAAGGATTAAAACAGAAAAAATTCCTTACCTCTTTGAAAGCTACCAAATCTCAAAAAACTAAAACTTTCATAAACAAAATTTAAAAATTTTAAAGTTTTACACTGTAATGATTAGAATTTGGTATAAAAGGGAATTTACTACTGATTAGCAGCCTAGAAGTTGCCTTAGACTGATGAACCAGGGCCATGACCCAAAAGACTTAAACTTTTCATAACTCATAGCAAACCTGACTAGGCTGAAATGATTTCATTTTCTTAAATATTATCAAAACCTGGGAGTACCTCTGATTCGACCCCTAGCCCAGGAATATGAATTTGACAAATGAATTTGAGTGTGTGAATTTGACAAAACTAATTGAACTTCACACCTACAATCTCTGAATTTGACTGCATATTAATTATATCTCAATAAAAAATTACTTAAGGAGTTTCAGTCGTGGCTCAGTGATTAACAAATCTGACTAGGAACCATGAGGTTGCAGGTTTGATCCCTGGCCTTGCTCAGTGGGTTAAGGATCCAGCGTTGCCGTGAGCTGTGGTGCGGGTTGCAGATGCGGCTTGGATCCTGCGGTTGCTGTGGCTGTGGTGTAGGCCCGCAGCTACAGCTCTGATTAGACCCCTAGCCTGGGAACCTCCATATACCATGGGTGTGGCCCTAGAAAAGACCAAAAAAAGGAAAAAAAAGAAAAAAAAAAAAAAGGAAAAGCGAACTGGGGATAATTGAGAGAAGTTTAAAAAAAAAATTATTAAGACCTCAGGCAGGGATTTTAATGGAAACCTAGGAGGATAAGATACAAAATAAAATAATAAAAATAAAAGATAATATGGTAAGTATATATTTAATATATATAATGTATATAATTTATTCCTGATTTTAGAGTGAAAGTATTTATTAATTTTATAACCATTGGAGTCGTACGTTGTCTATTTTTAAAAGGTATTTAAGATATTGAAAGTAACCTAAAATATAAAGGTTCTTGGGTAGGCAATATGTAAAATTACATGAAAGTTTACTTCGCTAAATTCTTAAATTTTGTTTTATTAATTTCTGTAGGTAATATTTAGAGGAATTTATTTACTATGATCATAAGATGAATAAACTAGATATTAATAAAGACACATTTTTGTGTTACTCTCCCACATAAAAGTTCATCATACAGCCAAAAGTATTGATAAGATTCTAGTCAGGGGAAAGCAGAAATTTAAAAAGGAAATGAATGAATGAGAAAGAACATTTCGGGTAGCTTGAAAGGAGCAAAGCAGAGTGATGCGGCAGAACCTAGAGACACATTCATCTGGACTGGCTTCATGGAAGGCCTCACGGAAGCTGTGATGTGGGGGTGAGCCCAAACGACCAGAAAACACCAGCTCAGTAAAGATCTAGGGGCAGGTGGTTCTGGGCAAAAAAATAGCAAGAACAAGTGTCCTAAAGCAAATGTCTCTGCTGTGTCCAAGATTTGGAAAGAAAGCCAACCTGGTGGGAAAAGGGGAGGAGGGTCAGAATGATAGGGAAGTCCACAGCGAGAGGTGGGAATTTTATCCCCAGCGCAGTGCAACGTGTTGCAAGTATTGGGTGCAGAGGAATCAGAAGCCAATGGACTGTTCCTCTGTGAGGAACAGGTTGTTGGGGAGCAAGAGAGGAAGATGGAAGACCACTTGTCTCTTTATCTGGATCCTAGCTTACGTACTCCAAGGTCCCATGAAGCCTTCCCTGCTCACTTGAATAGAGATCATTTCTCTCTTTACTCTGGGTGTCACTGTGTCGCTGCTGTTTCATGACGTTCATTATATTCAGTTTTGTATTTGAAGCAGCTGTTATGTTTCATCCTCTCCTTGAAAATCTTAGACAATCCATTCCTACCAGGTAGCGACTATACCTTGCATGTCTTTGCATCTGTAACAGACCTTAACTTGGTGGCTACTCCAAAATGAATATTACATGAGGATGAAGAAGTGAGAATTTATTGTGCTCATGGTAATGCATAGAATCTCTTCAGCTACAGCGCATATAGCTATTGAGATAATTAAAAAAGGAAGTGACTGTTCCTACCCACATTAATAAAGTATGAAGAAGATGTCTCAATTTTTTATTCAGGACCAGTTCAATGTCTGCTCTGGAAGAAATAGAGAAAATGGAACTTTAAAAAAAAATGGAACTTTAAAAAAATAAGGGTTTAATGAATCTGGGTGGGGAAGACAGGGTTGAAAACATTGCTGTCAGTCCGACAAAGTTCTTTGGGAAAAAAATGAAGAAAGAAGCCAATAGCTTTTGTGTTCTGTGTTGTTGGTAGAAAGAGAAATGAGGACAGCACTTCGTAGACGGTGTTAGAAGGACAGAATGTCATATACTTACTGGAAGGTGACAAGCTGTACCAGGGCAGGCCAGGACCAAGGAGATGTGCTGGGATCAGCACGGATGCTGAGCACAAGTGAGAAGGAAGAAGACCTCAAACGTGCGTGACATGAGGGCTGCAGATGCATTCGCGATGCTCTGAATAGAAGCAGAGGAAATAGCTTCACGTCGATAAAACCACTGAGGTACAAACTTGTTTACTCACCTGGGGAGAACACCAGGAAGTTGGAAAAACAGTTTTAGAGCAAAAAAAGGGATATTCGTTATCATCTCCCCAAACTGTGTATCTCGTAGATGAGGAAATTCAGCTATAGCAATAGGAAACAGCGCCCTGAGGTCACACAGCTAAGGAACAGGAAAACTGAGATACGAACCAGGTTCCCCAATTTCAGCTCATGCCTCTTGCCATGATGGATGATTCCCATCCATTTCCCCTTATTTTTGTCACTGTGCTTGAAATTCTTTGGGGGGAGTTCCCTCTTGCCATTTTCTGCCATCTTAGGGGACTGTTGGTCAAGCTGCCCCCCTCTAGGGCTTGAGCACAGGACCAAATGCTAGACAAATCAGACTGGGAGTTGAAATCCTGAACTCACTGATCCTAGGACAGGAAAACTGATGAAGCTGAATCATCGCAGCAGTGGCACAGCTGACAAGCCTGTCATTAGCTATTTAGATCCCTGGAGCCCCCTCCGTTTTGTGCCTCCTAGAGCCTGGTTCTCTCCTTTTTCCTTCGATTTTTGAGTTATCCCACGTTCTTCCCACTTTTTCATTTTTATTATATTTTCAAGCTTTTTGCTTAGCAAAGTCGATTTCTTTTGCTTACAACCAAAAAAGCTCTACTTACTGCTCTGCTTCCAGGAATACAAACGTGTTAGGACATGAGAGGAGACATGAAAGAGACAACAAAAAGAGGAAAGGGAATGACCCAACTGTGGTGTTTGCTCATAGGACCAAAATAGGCTGTCAGATTCGGGTGTACATGTGTTCATTCCTGTAGGTTGAATACGGTTTTATTAAAGATTGAATAGGTCCAGGAGGGACGAGATAACAACTGGTAAGCGTGCAAATGAACGGGAGTAAAAAGACCCACAGCACACCTCAGGGGCTCAACAGGCAGCTGGACAGGGACCCAGGAGTGAGGACTAATCAGTAGGGCTGGGGAGCAGTCAGACCAGGATCAGCTGCTTCGATCCCCGGAGCCACCTCATTCTTACTCCTGAGCCTGCTTCTTTCCCTCTTCCTTAGGTTCTCGAAATTCTGAAATGATTCTCTGCATCCGAGTTCATGGGTAGCTGAGCTCAGATAGTGCAGAGGGCGCAGAGATTCCTGTATTGTCTTTTCCTCTCTTACCTGGGCCTTGAAGCTCTATTAAAATGTCACTGGAAAAAAATGGTCCGAGCGATGTGACTGGAAACCTTGCCTGATTTTGCACTTAGTACCCCCAAGCCAGACAGTCAATCTCGCTAGGCCTCAATTTCCTCCTCACTACAGTGAAGAAACAACATCTGCTCTGTTTACCTCCTGAATTGTGAGAAACACATGAGAAAATGGGTGCAATAGCTTCCTCAATTGAGAAAAAAGATCAAGAGAAAAATGTCACTTTCCCTTCGGCATCCTTTCCAGACTTTGTTATGAACAGCCATTTCTCAGCCATGGCAGAGAGAAGCTTTCAAAAACAGTTAGCTCAAGAAAAGGAGATTGAGTCTCTATTGCTGGCTTCAAGGGCCAGCCTTTGGGTTATGCAAAGGATAACCTTGTTTCTGTCCCTACAAATAAGGACAGAAGAGAGGCTCCAGGAGGAGTTTTGACAAAAATTATAGTGCAAGACAGGTACACCCTAACTGAGAAATTACCAGAGAATTTATTCAGAAAATACTTGTGTTTCCATTAGAAATGATCGGTTTGAGGATGAGAATATATCTTTTATTTCTGAATCCCATGCATCTGCAATAGTTTATCACAATAAATATTCATTGAATAAATAAAGGGATGAGAATTACTCTTGCCTCAGCCCACCATAATACTCCTATCTCCTAAAACAGTGACATTTGCTTCCTGTTCAGAATGGCGAACTAGTTACAAAAGTTTGCCTGCTGTTCCTCTGGAGTCTTTTAAATTTACATCATCAAGTAAAATTACAGAAATGTAGAGCAAGAGAGCAAGAAAGGGAATACGATCATAGCAATTCAGGCAAGGTACCAACACCTTATTAGGAAGTTCGATTCCATGAAAGCAAGAGTGAGGGAAAGACAGAAGTAATTTGGGGGTGGAGGAAGAGGAAATTAAAGTGGTGCATCTCTGAGCTGGCCAAACTTAGGCAACTGATCCCAGGTCTTCGGAGAGGTCTTCAGAGGGGCCGTATGAGCCACCATGTCCCAGAGCATTCCATAGCCAGGGAAGAAGAGAGAACGAATCTGTTAGCTTCTTCCTGTCCTGCGCTCCCATTGTTCAAGGCCACCTCTTGTCCTAGCCCCTCAAGGCTGTTTTACCCACCTCTCTGGAAGGCTCTGGAATGAGGTTCTTCCTGCTAGCGCTGGCGCCATGGTTGGGCTTCTTCACACTGTAGCCATGCCAGATGCTGCAGCAGAGACCCGGCTCTGTGACTGGGATTGACCCACTGGTGCTCTGGGCAAGAGGTCAAGCAGGTAACGGGCACACATGGGGAACAGAATGGCTTCATGGGCCTGAAGGAGCACTTACACCGAGTCCAGGGTACCTCCCAAACACCTTTTTCAGGAATTTACTTTAGGCCAGAAAAGCAAGGGAATAAATGTGAGGGGGAAATAGAGAAGCAAAACTGAGGAAAAATGACAGGCCACAGAGCCAGGCTGGAGAGCAAACAATGCATGTTGGAATGAAAAGTGGAGGCCTATGAGAGATGTTCATAAAGTGATATATTCAAGATATGATAAAATCAAATTGTTCAAGAAGAAGAGAGAGACAGAAATCCCAGAAAGCAAAACCAAAACAAACAGCAAATTCCAATAATTGATTATGGAGCCAATTATACATGCTAATAACATTGAAAATCTACAAGTGAAATGTATAACTGTTAGAAGTTAGGCTAAGATATGGAGTTGCTGCTGTAGAAAATCATTAAAAAATGATTTTATATAATAATATACTTGTAATAATAATGATATGTTACCTTGAAACTACTAATATATGTTGGAGAATAGAGAAAATAAATTGTGCTACTATCTTTAGAAACCAAGGTTTATAAAAAAAAAAAGAAATGCACAATTAATGAAATTAAGAGTCATGTAATGGTTTTATATGTCAGTACAGCTTATTTATTTTTAGCTTTCAAAAAATAACAAAATATAACACCTTATGTCATGCCTTTTCATACTGAAAATGTCTAGAAACAGTGATAACTTGGTATAAATGAGCAATACTAGTGTCGAGATTTTGGTCTCTAAATATAATTTCTCTCTAAAAAGCTCCAGTGATCCATTTCAAACTGATTCCATATTCTTGACAGAAAATAGACAGGATGATTCCTGGGATATCTTGTTGGACGAAAAGCAAGGAAATTATGCAAGACTACAGAAGTCATGTCACAGTGTCTCAGGAGCCTACTTGAAGAAGTTATCACCAGGGTGAAATAAAAAAAATCTGGCATTGAAAAGAGTAATGACTGCACTGTACAAAACAGATCGCATATGTAAAAATCCATTAAATCTAGAAACAGGCAGCCAAGTCAGTATGCTAGAGCACTGTCTCATTTTTATGAAAATTAATAAATCGGGAAAATGACTCAAGCATGTATCCTGCCTTCCCTCTACACACTGTGTCAAGGTAACAAGGAGTTAATGGGAAAAATTCTCTGCAGTAGAACTGGTAGTTCAGAAGACATAGGAATATTAAGAAAGTCAACGTTTTAATCCTCGGTGAAGACATAGTTCTGGTCAAAGATCATGAGTGGCTGCTAAAACCACGAGGTAAAAGTTGGTGGGGAGCTTTACGGTGTATGGTTTAGACTGACAGTCCATGAACCCACTAATTAATCTTCTCATCACTCAGAGAGGAGCAGCGGATCTGGTAACTCTTCAGACAAGATACTGTGAAGTTCATGGCACCATCCACGACGTGCAGGAACTATTTTGCAAAAAAAAAGTTTTTTAAAATGTGAATTTAAGTAGACCTCTGGGTCTAACTACCGGTTTTGTAGAGGGCACTTACACACCGCCTACTAACAACACTCTAACACACCCAATCCAGCTACTCCACATTTCTCTTTTTTCTTCACGTGAGGAAAAACTGCTACCATGGAGACTATATAATTACTATCCCCATGGGTTACAAATATATTGTCCTTGACGTCTGACGTGATCTCAGGAAGGGCATCTGACCTTGATTCATTTACTTATTCAGTCAAGATTTACTGGCCATCCTCTGTAGGTCCAGCACTGCATTAAGTGCTACTGATTCAGAAATGCACATTAGAGCCTCTGTCCAGGATGTTACCACAATTTCCTCAAAATCCGGAACTCTGTTCTTAGAGATAAATTAACTGGGCAGAGATATTTGGAAGAGAGTAATGGAAAGAGCTCTGACCCAGTTATCTAAATATCAGAGCCGGTAAAGTGGATATTAGACAAGACCCATGACCATATTTATGGAAATGCTGAAAGGTTTAATTCTCAAAATTAAAATATGTGTATTGTGTTGCATTATAACATGGTTTATTCTCAATTTATTCATGGTTTCTTTGAAAGTCAAGTCTTTATTGAATTGTTGGAGTTGAAGATCAGAAAATCTTTAGCATTTAAATATGAACTCTTTTGAATTGTTAGCAGATATTTCACTTAAAGACATGTTTTTAAAAAGAAACTATTGTAGATATAATTGGTGTGGGGGTGAAAGTCAACCAGAAGCGCAATAAATATTTTGTGTCATTGGTCAAAAATGGATTTCTAGGAGAGTCAGCTGATTTTTAAGTTAAAAAAAATGAATTTCTGGAATTTTATTTAATTAATTTAATTTTCAATTAAAAATGAGTTTCTGGAATTTTATTCTCATATGGCAGAATTTAACAAGCAATTCCTGCAGTGGTTGCTTTCTCCATATCAAGCAAAGAGGTGATGTGTAGGTTTGTCTTGTAATTGGAATAATATGTCACTTTTGTGGAGGGGCTTGAGTTGCATTCTTCTGTCCAGTGAGCATTTTTCTATCATCTTGGCTGGGAAGAAATCTCAGAAGTGTCCCTAGTCTTTGAAATAATTTTGAAAAAGAACTCTTCATATTTTACAGAATACATTTTTCAACAAATTACCTAGAGTTATGAGAGTTTGGAAAATAAGTCCTCTGAACTTCGTGGGGTGAGTGAGAGTTTAACTTGCTTTCAAAAGGAATCTTTTTGTTTTATTGGCCCTCTTTGGGCAGCTGGAAAGACTACGTCTGCATTTAAACCTGGGTTAAAGTCTCACTTTCAGAGGAAAAGCCCAATCTGGGCACTTGTGTCTGACCAATCTCTTTAACTTCCATTGAGGACGGTGGCAAGCAGGTAGGATGAAGAGAAGACAGTTGGGACACCACAGTGGGCAGCCACACGAGAGACTCTTTCAAGGGAAAGTTCTCATCCGGGCGTGTGGCTACGGAAATAGAAGGGGAGCCTTGAGGTATCTCCCAGCATCCCCGTTCTGGGAATGTCTTCTGATCTCAGTGTATCCACTTGGTGCCGTCACGGTATAGTGCTCTCCGTGAGTACCTTGGTGGTAAATAGTGAATCTCAGAACGCCTCACTATTTGGGTTTCTTACCACACATGTATAAAACTCAGAACTGGCCAATGGGGAAAAAAGAGGAAGAATAAAGCAGAGGCACAAAAGGGTGAGAGAAAAGACAGATTCCGTGGTAGCTCCGTGGGTAAGGGCCACATGTTGTTACTGCTGTGACTCTGGTAGGTTCGATCCCGGCCCAGGAACTTCTGATTACTGTGTGCATGCCCCCCCCCCAAAAAAAATAGGAAATAGAGAGTCCTGAATATTGGTATGTGCTGGACAGTGTTTAACAATCAGTTTCCTAATTAAAAAAGAGAGAGAGAAAGAAGGAAAGAAAGACTAGCATTGGCCAATTTATGCAGTCTAAATTTTTCTACTATGGCCTATTTCAAACCATTACCAATAGGATGCTACCAAATGTGAGTTGGAAAGAGATTCCTGGTGGTACCCATCATATGCTATTTTTATAGGAGGACACTTATAGACAATTCCTTTTATGTCAATTAAAACCTGAACATGAAACATGCCATATGTTTTTAAAACACACATCTCCCCAAGTAAATGTGCGAAAAGTCAGTTGGATTGAATGTCTGTTGTTGGAGCGGGAGAGGGAAATGGAATTGCAGATGGAACAGAAAGATAAAAATAATAAAGTAAGATCCAACCCACGAGGGGCCTTATCCTAACTGAGATGACGTGTGCCACAAAATGGGAGTTAGGATTAACTCAACTCTGTGTACCTGACTCCACAGAAATTAAGAAGGCAGAAAGGGGCAAAATGTGGGGGCCTGATTATAAAAACTTGACTTTGGGGGCTTGGGTTTTCAACCACTGAGGCCATTCTCTTGTAGCCACCTTGGGCTCCTTCCCATGAGGACAAACAGGAAGGCATCCCGGTTGAGCAGAAGGGAACCTGGAGCGGAAGGCGAGACACACGCGTTTCTCAGAGCTGGGTCCAAAGCTGCTTGAATGACTTGCGGTGGGTGGCAGACATTTTCCTTAAACGGAGACGCATAGGACCTGAGCTGCGCACCCTGCAGGGTCCTCGTAAGGGTGAAATTAGGGGAAACTGTGACAAAATGCTGAAAGCTTTTCATAAATATCACATGCTTGTGTCTGTTGCAAGGCTGGGTGTATGAGAGTCATGATTGTAGTTGGGAGAAGGCGAGGAGACCTCAGTTTCAAAAGCCCTGGAATTGTCTTTGTCACCTAGAAAGAACGAGAGAACAAGAAAACCAAATCTAAGGGAGTTTCTCTCAACTGCCCTCCCACCCTGGCTCCTCACTACCCCTCCCTGCCTCCCTCCTTCCTTCCCTCCTTTCTTTCTAGTTAGTGCTGTTAACCTTGAGTGTCAGTGGTCTGATCTTGGAGTCGGAGGAGCTCTGTTCTAGGACACATGAGGGCAGGCCTGGCTCCTGGGCAGATCCATCCTTCTGGATTGCAGGCGTGGGCCCTCTTTGTTTCTGTGTTGCCATTTGCACTCATGACAGACGTAAGTGCTGAACCTTTAGCATAAATTAAGCTGTTGGCACCACACTGTAGCAGACACCGTTTTCAAGTACCCACCGTAAATAGAAATGCAGACGTCCTGTCAGATGTTGAAGAACCACAGTGGAAAGCCAGACCTGGCCTTCCTTGCCCTCTCGGCCTTCGTACCGTAGCACAGACCTTCCTTGAGCACCAGCTTCGGGACAGGCCAAGGGCATGGGTGAAGATACTTTTTTCTGGATGTAGGCTTTGAGACGCTCACAGTGTAATGTAGTGATTCTCAAATCCTGAACCTTGGATGTTTGTAAAAGTGCAGGTTACGAAGTCCACCTAGATCTTTTGAATCAGAATCTTTATGAATAAGCTGGCCATCTGCACAACTGTACAAGTTGCCCAGGTGATTCTAATGCTCTTTGGAGTTGGAGGACACTGGGCCAGTGGACCTTTTGTGGCGATGTCAGCTGCTCTTAGATGTGACATGAGCATTAGTCAGTCCGTTGGTCCAATAGCCACATAAACTGCCCATATCAAGTACTCTGCTCTTCCTCTTTGCTTGGCTCTACTTACGAAACCCCTCAACCCAGGAGGAGGGAAGCCTGAATTCTGGGCTCTCCTGGGCACTCTCAGGATAAGGTCATTGTGAGATCACCACCCTGCCAACCTGCTGTGTGGCATCTTCTTCTTTCCTCTAACTTGGTACCAAAGTGGACACGAGGAATGGAATAGTAATAAAATCCACATGGACGTTTCTCTTAACTTCAAATTTGCACGGGAAGAATTTTTTTTTTTTTTTGGTGTGGTGAAAATTGTCTGGATTGGAGGGCAGGAGTTGAATCTGCCCCTGTGTAGGCCTCAGTTTCTTCGTGTGTCAAATCCGAGCTCAGAAGACGACTTCCTTTATGCTCATGCTTCTGAGACCATCCCATTCACGACGCAGGGCTGTGCTTGGACTCTGGTGTGCAGACGTACAGGATTCTCCATCCCACTTTGAGGATGGTACAGGCTCTTCGGACTTTCTAGATTGAAGGAGCCTTATTCCTCAGCTTGTCTTTACATGGAAGCTCGCTGGGACCTTTGCTATTGCAATTTTCTTTTAGTATCTGGACGAGATATGAGGATTTTGGTTTCCTTGATATAAAAGAGACCATGTTTGTACATATGTATATAGTATTTCTAACATATAGATAAAATAAATCCAAATAATTTCAAGAGGATATGTAACAGTAAAATATCACCTGGGGAGTTCCTATCATGGCTCAGCAGAAGCGAATCTGACCAGCATCCATGAGGACACAGGTTCAATCCCTGGCCTTGCTCAGTGGGTTAAGGATCCGGCATTGCTATGAGCTGTGGTGTAGGTCACAGATGTGGCTCGGATCTGGTGTTGCTGTGGCTGTGGTGTAGGCCTGAGGGTAGAGCTCCAATTTGACCCCTAGCCTGGGAACCTCCATATGCCATGGGTACAGCCCTGAAAATACAAAAAAAAAAAAAAAGGTAATATTAAAATCAATAATAGTAAAAAAGTTAGAAATTGGTGAGCTTAATTATTTAGTACTTAAAAGAATTTATTTAACTGTAAACTTGTGTCATTTAAAAAAATTGTTTTTCATTACTCAGTGAATTTATTACATTAATAGTTGTACAATGATGTGTATCGTTTCTTTTTTGGTTGTGCCTGTGCCACACAGAAGTTCCCAGGTCCGGGATCAAACCTGTGCTACAGCAGTGACTAGAGCCACAGCAGTGCCAACACCAGATCCTTAATTGCTAGGCCACCAGGTAACCCTATGCTTACTGTAATTTAATTTTCAATAATAATGACTGAGTTTTCAACCAGCTTACAAAGTTCCTGAACTTAGTCATCGACTCTGGTGAGCTGGTAGGGCTGCTTCTGGTGCACTGGTGATCCTGATGGTGTAGACGTGCCTGGTTCCAGTTGTCTTGCAAGCCTGCCAGCCCCATTTTTGTTGTTTCTGGATTGAGATAGCCCAGGGCCTTTAGAGTAAATCTCTCCCTCTCGGTTATGCATAAGCTGATGCACATCGGGTTTGGGCCATTTGTACCGCGGGTATAGCTGTTGTCCTAGGAGTTGGCTGCCACATAATAGAGAAAGGAAAATACTTAAAAGAAGCCTTTAAGGGGACTTCCTTGTTGCTCATTCCTTGTGCAAAGTCTTGTGGTTGACATTTCGATATCAGCGAGCTTCAGTTGCTTTCCCTCAGGGTTCCTCGTTCCGATTATCCTCTGGCCGTCCAGGCAGACACCACAGCTTTGCTTATGAACGCCTTGCGGGCCACGGAGCGTAGAACTGAGAAGAAGGCATTGCTCATCTTCAAGCTTCAAATTAGGCTTTTTAAAAAGTCCATGGTATGAGCAGTCGTCTTGAAAATAAGCCTCTCTGTTGCAGAAACTAGGCTTGTTTTTGAGTGATGAAACATTTTAATGATCTCCAAAGCCTGAGTTCCTTGGAGTTCTCAGTAGTCTTGAAAATAAGCCCTTCTGTTATAGAAACTAGGTTGTTTTTTTTTTTGATTGATGAAACATTTTAATGATCTCTGAAGCCTGAGTTCCTTGGAGTTCTCCAAGCACAAAGTTCAGCATAAATCCGAGAATGTGGGAGGATCTATGACAAGGTAAAAGCAATTTTCTATCTTGGATGGGGAAGTTAGGGTAATGGGTAATTACAGAGAATTATTAAGGATATGGCTAGACCTTAGATTGTGGACCCTGCAGGGTGCTTGTGGGTTCCGCATTTCTGGAATGGCGGTGGGTGGGTGGGTGGGTAGCAGCGTGATGAAAATCATGATAGAAACCCAAAACGTATTTGAGAAGATAAAAGACTACAGGTTTCTGTAAGGTAGAACCACACGTTTCCAAGCCGGTCCCTGAGCAGTAAAGGAGAATGCCCAAAAGACTGGACCAATGCCTGGGTCTAAAGGCAGCCTCATAGATTCCCTGAGTCCCAAGGAGAAGAGAGGAGAAACTGAGACCAGAGGACTGAGGGGAAAGGATGCAGGATCTACACTCAAATTACCCAGAGGCTCCTGCAGCCTCTGGCTGAGAGTGTCACGAAGACCAGCTGCCCATTTCCAGAAACAGTGCGTTGCCCCCGGCAGAGGTCGGCAAGAACAGAAGATGGTAGCTGGGTCACAGTACCAGCACTGTCCCTGTGAATAAGCTCCTGGGAACTCCCAGTGCTTCTACAGAGAACAGGAGAAGGAGGAGGGGGTGAGAAAGACGGTCTGAATGGACTGAGTAACCTTGAGGTGACTGTGTATCACAGTGGCAGTGATTTACAACACAGGCCTTGTGGACAAAGTTACATTGTGTTGTATATAGAGAAACTTTAACAAGCTACCTTTTTCACATTTGAGTCTTCAGAAATAATTGCTGTAAGTACTTCCCACTAAAAATTTCTGGTTCCAGGTTAGGGTTAGGAAGAAGGATCACACGATTTGAGATTTAAAGCCTAAGGATTCCTTGCTGCATTTTTCTACCCTGAAAAAAAAAAAAGAATCCAAGAACAACCAAAGTATAACCTCAGTTTGTCCGTGGTGTTTACCAGTTGCTGTGGGGCTATATTCTATTCATATACATATGGAGGACCCATAAATACTTGCTGGGGCAACAGTTTCCTTTCCTAATTTTGATGTTTTGGTCAACATTTGAAAATTGAAGTCAGTCCAAAGTGAAGTTTAGAATTTGTCCATTCTAAATATTTCAGTCTGCATCTGAGGTAAGTGTTGTCCGATAATAGACACAGCAAACCATAGACATTTTTAAGAGAAAGAAATAAAGGAAAAAAGAATCGGGTTTGGAGCTACGGAAATACAGATTTCTGAAACTTATCCACAACCATCCTGATTCAGACACTCGTCTCAGATGAGTCTCAGGAATGTTCATATCAACAGGTAGTGTCTCAGGGAGTAATCTTGCAGAGAAAGAAATCAACTCTGCCAACCTAAGCACAAAAAGTGGTCCTAGACAAATTGGGGGATTGCTTGCAGAATTTAATAACCAGCTAAGGAACGAGGCTTTGCAAAGGATAGGCATTAGGAAGTTCAAGTGACCTAAGGACCAGTAATTAGTAAAAGTTTCTCTGGGGTTCTTCTCACCAAAAAAATTTAATTTCATTCCTATTTCATCTTTGCCTCGGGTTTCTGAAGATTCAGACTCCAGGAAGGGGGCATCTGATAGTCCAGACTTGGGTCTTCTAGTCTCTACTTGGTTGGGGGAAGCCCCGACACTTTGACAGGCAGCCCCTTCAAAGGGGGAAAGTGGGTCCCCTAAATAACTGCAGAGGTCATTGCTAAAAGAATGAAGACTTGATAGGAAGGCAAAACCACAGTAGTCCGGCATAGTACCCAGGTGACTCAGAGACAGTCATGAAATTTGTATCCCCGAGTGGTTACCATTGAAGACGCAGTGATGACATGTGTTTTGGCTTCGTGGGGCTGCCATGACAAATCCCCACAAAATGTTTTTTTTAAACAACAGAAAGTTACTCTCTGAGAGTTTGGGAGTCCAGAAGTCTAAAAATCAAAGGGAAGGCCAGGGCTTAGAGCAGAGAACTTCCTTTCTTGGTCCGGCTTTCCATAGCTCCAGGCCTTCCTTCGGCTGCATCATGCCAACCTCTGGCTCCATCGTCACACAGCCTCCTCTCCCGGGCCTCAGTGCATCTCCACCTCAATTCTCCCTTGGCACGTCCCTTACAAGGGTGCTTGCTATAGGATTTAGGGCAAACGCTAATTCTGGAGTGATGTTATCTTCAGATCCTTAACTATGTTAGAAGGATTATTTTTCCAAATAAGTTCACATTCCCAGGTTCCGGGAATGAGGACATGGACTTATTCTGGGGTGGGGGGGAAGACCATTTATCCCCCCAACAGGCATCCCTCCTTCCACGGTGCTTCTCTTTATTGCATTTTTTTTTCCAAATTAAGGATTTGTAGCAACCCTGCATTGAAGAAGTCTAGGGGTACCATTTGTCCAACAGCATTTGCTCACTTCATGTCTCTGTGTCACATTTCGGTAATTCTTCCGACATCTCAGGCGTTTGAATTAGTATTATATTTGTCATGATGATTTTGTTACCTCTATGATCTTTCTTATTACTGCAGCTTGCTGGAGGTTCATGTTAAGGATTGTACTTTTTATTAGGTAATACACACTTAATAGACAACAGCATAGTGTAAATATAACTTTTAAATGCACCAGGAGACCAAAAAAATTCATGTCTCTCACTTATGATATTCACGTAATTGTAGTCTGGAACCGTATCTGCAATATCTTTACAAAGTATGCCTGCATAATATCCTTAAAGACTTTTGACGCTTTGTAATGGATTCCAGGGATAGTATAACATGCAACACATAACAATAAATCAAGGTAAACTGTGATAAGTATCAATAATTTTTTATCAGTTATACATATACATATATCCATTCTTTTTCAGATTCTTTTCCCATATAGGTTATTACAGAATAATAAGTAGATTTTTCCCTGTGTTACATACAGTACATTCTCATTAGTTATCTTTTTTTTTTTTTCTTGGCTGCACCCTTGGCATTTGAAGTTCCCAGGCCAGGGATTGAACTTGCACCACAGTTGTGGCCTGCACCACCGCTGCAGCAACGCCAAATCCTCAATCTGCTGTTCCACATGGGAACTTCCACAAATATTTTTTTAAAGTAGCCGGGACTGGGGGAAAAGGATAAGCATACTTTTTGAGTGAATGAGAAAAGGCTTTGAGAGGAAGTGGCATTTCCAATAGCTAGATGTTATAAAGAGTACATTCTAGGCAAGAAAAAAATACATGAACAAAGCTCTGGGAGCTGAAAAGAGGAAAATGTGATCAATAAATTAGGTTAGTAGGATTTTTTTTTTTTTTCAGCTGCACCCATGGCAAATGGCAGTTCCTGGGCCAGGGATAAAATCCGAGCTGGAGCTGTGATCTATGTCACAGTTGCAGCAATGCCGGATCCTTAACGCGCCAGGCCCCGAATGGAACTTGGCAGCTCCACAGAGACAAGCCAGATCATTATTGCACTACATTAAGGCAGGAACTTCAAGTTTAGATTTTTTAATTGAAAGCAGTACAAACACTGGGTAATTTGGTCAGAAAATAAATTTATGAAAGGATATTTAGTATTTCATACCATCTTGGGAAAACCTGAGAACTAGACTTAAAAGTCAGTGCTGACCTGGATCTCACCACCTGCTATGTAATAGCACCGGGAACGCTACTCAATATTCTGTGATAATCTGGGGGGAAAAGATCTGAAAAAAGAATGGATATGTTGATATGTGTATTCACTTTGCTGTGCGGCAGAAATCATCACAACATTGTAAATCAATGGTATTTCAATAAAACTGTGAAAAAATGCAAAAATGAAAAAATGATGCCTCTCCCCAAGCCCCACTCTGCTGTTGGGCTCAGGTGGCCATTCCTTATACTGCTGCTCCTGGACTCAAAACCCTGGATCCTACCGCACCCGCCTTTTGCACTTTCAGAGGGAAAGTGGTGTTGCCGAACGCTGGCCCGTGGAATAGGCAGAATTCTAGAATGGTGCCTTCTGCTGTCCCACCCTAATTTCTAGAACTATGAATGTGATCAGACACCATGGCTATAAGTATGTTCGATTACATGGCCAGAGGGAGTATAGATGTATTTAAAGTTACTAATCCGTTGACCATGGGGAGATTATCTGGTTAGGACTAACCTAATCAATGAGCTATTTTAAAGCCAGGACATTTTTCCTGTTGGTAGTAGAAGAAGTCAAAGTGGCTTGAAGCGCAGGATGACTTTGATGTACCGCTTCTTTCTTTAGAGATGAAGATCCTGTAGGAGGACCAAAGGGTGGTTTCTCGGAGCTGGGAGTGAGCTGAGCTGAGTGGGAAGGGCTGAGAGTGATCCGTAGCTGACAACCAGGGGACCTCGGTCCTGTAATTGCAAGGAACTGAATTCTGCCAGCCATGTGAATGAGACTGGAGGTATATTCTGCTCCAGAGCCTCCAGGTCAGAGCATCACCAGGCCCTCACTTTGGTTTGATGTATGGGTCCCTGAGCCATGACCTCAAATAAGTCCACCATGACTTTGGAGCTATATAAACTATGAGCTAATAAATTGGTGATATTTTAAACCTAAGTTTCTGGCAATTTGTTACAGCAACAGTAGCGCACCCATGTAGCCAAGTTCAAGAACATTCTATCAGATCATGGAGCTGAGCTCAGGGTCTCTTGACATTGTTTGGTGGGAGTCTCTCTTTTGTTATTGACAGACTGTATGATGAAGTCCACCTGCTGCAGTAAGACCGGCCCCCCTGCTTTTGCTCCCGCTTTGGAGCTCGTGCTTCAATTCTCTCTGCTTCTTTCCCATGTTTCTGACACAAGATGAGTGGATGGTAGCTTATTCCATCCTGGGAAGTCCTGAGATGAGCTGCCTGGGCCTTGGAGGCCCTAGCCGCTGGCATGTACCCTCTTGCCCTTTCTGCTTCCTGGAGGCTGGAATGTGCAAAGATGGGAGCACTGCCTTTCTCCCTTCAACTTATGAACCTCTTAGATGAGGAATTGGCAGAGAAAAGAAATATCCTCTTTATTCAGAAGCGTATTGAAAATATTTAATTGGCTCTATAGTAATACAAATCAAGATTTAAAATACAGTTCCTGGAGTTCCTGCTGAGGCTCAGTGGTTAAGCAACCTGACTAGCATCCACGAGGAGGTGGGTTTGATCCCTGGCCTTGCTCAGCGGGTTGCAGATCCAGCCTTGCCTTGAGCTGTGGCGTGGGTCACAGACGCAGCAGATCCCTTGTTGCTGTGACTGTGGTATAGGCTGGCAGCTACAGCTCCATTTCAACCCCTAGCCTGGGAACCTCCGTATGCTGAGGGTACAGCCCTAAAAAAAAGGCAAAAGACAAAAGACACAAGAAATAAAGTAAAATAAAATAGAGTTCCTTATAGTTTCTAAATACATAAAATATTGTAAGATGCTAAATAATGGCATTCTGGGAGTTTTCACTGTGGCTCAGCAGGTCATGAACCCAACCGGTATCCATGAGGATATGGGTTAGATCCCTGGCCTTGCTCAGTGGGTTAAGGATCCAATGCTGCCAAGAGCTGCTGGTGTCGGTCACAGATACAGCTTGGATCCCACATTGCTGTGGCTGTGGCGTAGGCTGGCAGCTGCAGCTCAGATTCTGTCTCTAGCCAGCAACACTGGATCCTTAACACTCTGAGCGAGGACAGGGATTGAATCTGCATCCTCATGGATACTAGTAGGGTTGCTTATCACTGAGCCACTGGGCTAACTCCCCAGATTAGCCTTTTTAACTGTGAAAAATTTAAAACAATCTAAGTAATAATGTAAATTAACATTAAATCACTTTTAAAATCAATTCCCATTGTTATCTATATTCTGTGTAAAATTCTTTCATATTCAATAGCTCTATGACTGATTCACAAAATAATTCCTTGAAATAATTAATATGCATAATTGCATTGATTTTTTTTCCTCTTCTGTGCACAAAATTTGCAAAGTTTATTTGGGCAATGTTCAGGATTCAACAAATTGGGAGAATTTTTTCTTCATCTATCAAAACAGCAATTGCATTTTCCCATAATTAATGGACACACTCCAAGTCTTAGTGAAATTATATCTTCTTTTGCTTTACTTAAAATAATATGATTTTTTACATTTCTATAATTTCTTTTGCTTAACTTTCATATTTTCATTTAATTTCATATGTTCAAACATTTTTAGCATTTATTTATTACCATCAGCTTTTGTAACCAAGATATATATTTTTATTGTTAAGCTAAAGACTGTGTCGAATCTCATTAGACTCTCAGTTATTAAAGCCAAATCTCTATAAACATTTCATTGTACAACTACTGATATATTCCATTTCACGATTTCTATTTAATGTGAGGTTTTTGCAGTCTTGGCATCATACACTGTCTACTGAAGTAAAAATATTCTCCCAATTTTCATTATTTTACTCCAAGGTCTTATGAGACGGTATTTAATTCTCTACAAAGTTTATTTGGAAAATGGGAGTAAATAGAAGTTTGTCAAGAAAATACTTAACGTGATTTACATCGGCCAGTGACAATTGTGTACAGTGACTAACACAATGCTAAATTAAAACATCTGCAAATTTTTCCAAAATTTTGCCTGGAACTCTCGCTTTCCCCCTAACACTCCTCTAGCATCATCTGAACAAAATTCAAATGAGATTTTCATATGATTTTTTCAAGAATACTATTTTTCTCAGATAATAAAAGTAGGTAATTTTAGCTTTTGTTCTTTCGAGCTTTGCACATTCACCAGAAGTATTAACCCATATTTTAAATTATAAACTTCAGATTTTAAGTAAATTACTAAGACATTTTTAGGTGAAACAATTGCTCCATTAATAATTTAAAATTTTGAAATTTCATTGCTTCAGTATGTGTTTTCTAAATGTTATTTCGTCTCTGTAGATAAATGTTCTATACCCAGAGGGACCATAAGTCTCAAGTGCAATCTGATGCTCATTTGATGTTCTTTCCTTGAAGTTCTGTTCAATAGTTTATTTTATTTATTTATTTTTTAATTTTTTTGAAGTTCTGTTAAATAGTTTATATCTGGAAATGCTTGATTGTGTTTAACTATCTATTAGGTGATATAAACATTCTTTTTTTTTTTTTTTTTTTTTACATACTGTATGGCTTATTTATTCAAAATGCTAGAACAGACAAAAGAGATCTATAGTGACAGAAAGTACATCAGATGTTGTCCGGGAGAAGTGTTGATTGTAAAAAGTGTGAGGAAACTCGGGGGTAATGAAAATATTCCATACACTGATGGTATGTAGTTACCTGGGAGTATCCATTTGTCAGAAGTCACTGAACTGTCCACCTAAATGCCTGCATTTATTTATGGCAGTTGTATAATGATAAAGTTGATTTTAAAACAAACAGGCAAACAAAAGTGAATTGGAAGTCCTGAGCTCCCAAGTGGGTCTAATCCATGCTGAACATCTAAGTGGATGATCTGGTTGAGTTATGTCCTTGGGGAACCTCCAGTTTCAGTATTTTCCAAGTTTCCCTTTTCAATTGGTTCCCATTTAGCAAAGGCGACTCCTCTCGTCTCCTGCCTGCAGAGGACAGGCCTGGTTGCGAGTGTTGTAAAGTGGACTGGGAAAAGACTAATCCACTAGACATACTTCATCCTAGCTGGACATTCTCGACCTGCCCCCTTACTGAAATCCCTTCTTCCTTGGCTTCTAGGCTCCGACTCTCCCCAGCGTTATTCCCGCCTCTCTGCTCTTCCTTCTCAGTGTCGCTACAGACCTTCTTTCCTATGTTTGTCCCTTAAATGTTGGTTCTGTCTTTATCCCTCTTCTTTTTGTCAACCAAGACTTCATAATCTTCAGTTGTTTTAATGACCATGCATCCCTCTACTGTGCTTTTCTCGTTTCCATGCCCATCCGATTCCCCCCAGAGTCTGCTAGAGTTCCATCTGTCATCTGCCTTTGTGAAGCTCTAAATAAATGTGACACAGAGACAGTCAAGGTCAGAGCAGAAAAAAATCATCACAGCCCAAAGGCCATAGGTGGCGTAAAAATTCTTATGATGCCTTTATTTATTTATATTCAGTGATTTTTATTTTTTTCATTATAGTTGGTTCACAGGGATCTGTCAATTGCTGCTGTACAGCAAAGTGACACAGTCACACATATGTAAACATTCTTTTTCTCACAGTGACACTTTAATATTTTTTATTTGTTTTATTGACACTTGAATAAAAATTATTTTCTTAATTTGTTCAATTTGTTCAGTTTTGCAAATGCTTTATTGTGTGAAAATGACATTCTTTTTAATGTTATTCTTAGTGATAACTGCAAATTTTCTGTATTTGAATCATGAGCCTTAACCAAACATAAGTGTGATTCTTAAGAAATATATTGTAGAACATTTTTAACTAGAATAATGCAAACTTAGGCACCAGTTGTATCAACATTTATGTCACTAACAGAAGTCAAAATTAACATTTTTAAATGTGTGTATATACGCACACACACACACATTATTCACTTAAGTTTGAACTACTTCTTATGTATCATCAATCCTTCCAGCTTGTTCTGCTTAGTATAGTTTCAGGCTATGGTTCAATATGAATACGATTTCTTCTTATTACAGAGGATGCTATATGATCTGAAATAATAATGAAGTTTATCCAAACATTGGGGTCCCTTAAATTTAGATGTTCACTTAAATTATTTTGTTATAAATTCTTGAATTTCAATGCATCAAAATGCTATAAGCTTTCTACTCATATGAGTTGCAGCACACGGGAGTTCCTTTTATGGCTCAATGGTAATGAACCTGACTGTTATCCTGGAGGATGCCGGTTCAATCCCTGGTCTCTCTCAGTGGGTTAAGGATCTGGTATTGTTGTGACCTGCAGTGTAGGTCACAGATGCAGCTCCGATCTGGTGCTGCTATGGCTGTGGTGTAGGCCAGCAGCTGTAGCTCAGGTTCGACCCTTAACCTGGGAACTTTCATATGCCACAAGGGCAGCACTAAAAAGCAAAAAAAAAAAAAAAAAAAAAAAAAAAAAAAAAAAAAAAAAAAAAAGAGTTGCAACACACTACACACTAACAATAAAGCTAAGTCAAAGCTAGAGTTCTTAGAGACAGTAGCAACTAGTGTGAAGGTAATGATAAACCAGCACATAGTATTTCTCAATGCATTAATTTGGTAACTCCAGGGTCATTCTCGCCTCAATTGTCCCAAATAATGTCAAACTATGCTTTCCAATCAACTCTTCAAGATTTCTACAATGAGGTAAACAGATGGCATAAAATAAAATTGGTAACAACACAGAGATGATCAGAATTTCAATATAAACTACTATTATGAACTTCCTGGGGAAAAAAATAAGTTTCAAAGATCAAATCATACTGAAAGTTATGTCTAAAGGCAAATTTAGACATCACGTTATTGGTGAGGTCCATTTCTGAAGAAATGAAAGTACAAGACCTATAAGTTAAAATCTAAGGGAATTAAAACTTAAAATCAAATATATTTGTTCCTTTCAATTAAAATTCAGATAAAGCCCAGGACCTCAGAGTCAGTAAGACACGGTATAGTCTAACAGTTCTAGACCCCCAAAATTTAGAAAATAAGACAATCTCTAGGCTTGATGCAGATCAGGCTTTAGTGTTATCAAAGATCAGAGCAAAAACTCAAGCACTCATGCAGAAAATGAGACAGAATATTCTCGGTATTTCAACCGGGGGAGGAAACAATCCATGGCCAGCTGTCTAGGGTCTATGCCAGGGTCCTTAAATTTAGTTGCAAGAAATTTCTCCTCTAGGGATTAATTTTGGCGGTATGATTATATCACAGCTGGCAGGAAGCTCACCTACACGTATGATTTTCTCTCTTAGAGAGTGACCTCTTTGACATCACTGTCTTTGGAAAGTTTAGAAATTTCTTGTAGTGGTAGCCGCAGTTCTCAGGTCTTAAACTGAGGTCTTTTCTGCCTATTTGATACTTCTTACTTTCCATTTGCTCATCGATCCCACTGTTTCTGATACTCCAAGGCCTCCTTGAATATACTGTACGTTGTATCTACTGACAAAGGCTCTACCATCTATCCAGTATTTTCAGTCCTGCGACAGAAGCTTCTGACAGCTTCCCCCTGCTGTGGAATTGCTTAAGTCGAAGAAACCTGCCGCCTGGGAAGGTTCCTCCTTCATCTCCACATCTGTTTCAGCTGAAAAGTCACCCTCACTCTTTTCTATTAGGGCAGCTTCTCTTGAGTCTTTAGTCCATACCTCTCGGGTCAAAGGTAAACTAATATCCCTGCTCTGTGCTCCTAAGACCTGGATATTTCTAAAATTTTTAGTGAACTGGACATATATAGCAATGCTCTAGTTATTCTTCCTCTGCCTCAATCCACTCTCAACAGAAAGTTGTGTCTGCTTCTTAAACAGATCCTTTTCTTCTCTTCATCAGGATAAATTTAGCAACTTTTACAAAATCTCAAGTTCTTGGTTTGTTTCACTATTACTTTGCTTTCTGGAGAGACATTTATTTGTCTAACAATCTTTCATAAATTGGGTTCACTGAGGATCTCTCATAATAGGAAATAGGAAATGAGTGAGCGCTAGTCCTGCCAAAGCAACTGTTTTTTAAATAAATCTTGGCCACCTCCATGTCTATGAATTGGATATTCTCACCCAGGAGGAATTCTCCCACCAGACCAACATCTGTCCAAAACCAGACCTTGATCTATTATTCTCTGGCTCCACTTCCCTTGAATAACTTTATTGCGCCTTCTCTTGGAATCTCAATTACATAAATTTCTTAATTTGCTTCCCCCAGGACACAAGCAATAGCTGTTTCTTCCCCCTACACAGTAAGAGTTTCATTTCTCTTTGATCCTCTGTAATCCTTTGAATATTTTATGATGGTCCCCTGGTTTTCCCTTTACAGACCAGTCCAATTTATTTTAACCACTTTGAACAACTGTCACTATCTTTAAGGGGTAATTTCCAGATAACTCGTACTATAGATGTTAATTGTGATTTTTACAGCCTTTTTTTCTGTACCGAATGTTCCTTGATCTCTTTCCCTTCTGGGGAGGTTTATTCCAGGAAGCTTTCTGAGACCTTGTCTCTTTCCCTGCTAGATTCCATCAGAACTTAGCAGTTGGTTTTTTGTTTTTGTTTTTAAATCATACAGTAAGTCAAATATAAGACCCATTTCTAAACCACATTTTCTGAAAGGTTAGAACCAGATCTATCTCTTCTCTGCTTTTTTCTCTTTCTGTCCAAGACTTCATGATCTCATTTTTCCATTTGTGTCTCTCTAGTCTGCCTCTCAAATTTCAACTTCCTCCTAAGGAAAGAGGAATTCTCACTCCAACTTAATTCTTTGTTCTCATCTTGCTTCTCCTATTCTGATAATAAGAACATTTTTTCAAAATTTTTTTCTCTTTTCTCCTTGATTTCTTGAACAAACTAGTTTCTAGAACCACCACATTCCAGGCATAAGAATCTTAATTACTTTACTCATTTTATTGAGTTGTTTCTCTGCTTTAAGAAGAAGACACATCTCTTTCAAAGAGAAGCCCAGAATTTAGGATGGATACCAACTACCCCTCTGTGTGTGAATTAACTCTTTGTATCTCCAAAATCTAAAGGCATAGTCAGAAGACATATCTTCAAGTCCAAAACCAATCCAGTGCACATAATTAGAGAAACATTCAAGAATCAGTAAACAAATGGCTTGAAGGCAAGGAATTAGTCCATTGACCTGGGGAAAAAAAATCAGGTTTTACAGATGCCAAGCTTTATATAATTTTTAAGCCCCCCCTTAAGAAAAAGAACACAAAATTTTGAATATAAAATTAGATAAGAAAAATGCATAGTCATTGTGAATGAGAAAAGAATCACAGTAAATTATAAACTTTAAAAATCTGTCAATTGTCACCAAATCTAGAAAAATAATATATTGTATTCATTGTTGAAAACATCTTGGTAATAATTTCCACCTATAATTTTAGCTGCATGATTTTTTATCACCTTTTGTTACAATAATGATAGTTTGATGGGATTTTCAATAGCAAATATAGGAAGATAATTCAGCCTCTTCGCAGGTTGACTGACTTTTTTTTATCGTGAATAGGACCCATCAAGTGTTTGATTTCACACCCAGATTTAGTGTTCATCCTACTCCTACAGAGAGGAATCCTGTTATATTATTTTCTACCTGAATGCCACCCATAAAAGGAAAACAATAATATGAAATATATATTATGAAATACATGTCTGATGGGAATTTCCATTTTGACCAGAGATTAAGGAATAATCTTTATTTATTTTTAACTTAATTAGGGAATAATCTTTATGTAATTTTCTGTTCACATGTCAAACCTTGATTTTCTTCCTCCACCCACATTTCTGTTCTATCATGATATGAACTTTGGATCTGTACCTTTGTGTATGATTTCTCAGCACGTTAGGGCAGTGAGCACAGAAGAATTCCCAGAAGCTATTTCTACTCAGGGATGACAAGCAATAACTTCTCAGAAAGTGACTATGAACCAGGTAACTATATCTCACTAAATCCAATTCCAGTGTGTCTCCGAATCACTTACCCTAAGCAAGACTCCAAAACAGCCTGCAGCCATTTTTCAAAAGAAGCAATCTCTAAGCACTTGCGGTGAAAAATGTCTTAAGTCTCAGATTCCATGAAAACATAATCATATGAGCATATTGGAAAGGGCCCATGCAATGGAGGGGCCTTGCAGAAAAAATTTAATTAGCTTCAGGATGAATCTGTCTCTGTGTTCTGTTCTTTACTTCCTGGCTTCTAATTGCGGTTGAAAGCACAGGAAAATAGCACAGAATCTAGGGCAGCAATAGCTTTTCTCCCTCTTCAGGTAAGACACAAATATCTTGAAGCTGGAAGCTTTCAGAATTGAACTCCTATAATCCACAGAAATTTAGTTGCTGTTTAAAGCCCTGGCTTTCCTAATTTATGCAATAATGTAGTTAAATAGAAAATATTTCTATAGTTCCCTTTGTGGCTCAGCCAGTGAGAACCCAACATAGTATCCATGAGAATGTGGATTTGATCCCTGGCCTCACTCAGTGGGTTAAAGGTCTGGCATTGCCGTAAACTGTGGTATAGGTTGTAGATGTGGCTCAGATCTGGTGTTGCTGTGGCTATGGCATAGGCCTGTAGCTGCCACTCCAGTCTGACCCCTAGCCCAGGAACTTCAATATGCTGCAGGTGCAGTTATAAAAAGAAGAAGAAAAGAAAAGATTTCTTTGGCCTCTGCTATCCAAAAGCTATTCATCAAAACTCTATCCAGGCTGCACCAGTTTCGGGAAATCAGTGCTTGCATACTTCAGTGTTAAACCAAGGCAGCCTTAGACTTGGGTATCCTCTCCTAAGTCTGGCTTGGCTGATAGTAAAACTGCCTTTGCTTGTGAGTAAAGCAACCAAGACTGGAAAAGAATCTCATCCAAATTCTCATGCTCAGTATTATTTTGATCCTCAAATGCTACTAAATTGTTTCTCAAGATCCCTTGTTACCAGAGATGTTGCAGGGAAGGAAAGGCATAAAGGTATCCCTGCTTTCTAGCTTCTCTTCGCCTAGCTTTCTCCCCAACAGAAGAGTCTGGCCTGTGGGTCTGCGGGCAGAAAGTTTATTCCTAGGAGGTGATTCCAGGGAATGGCGGTGAAGTGTGGAGACTGAGGCCACAAAAGAAGGAAAGTCAGGACAACAGTGCATTCTGGAGAAGTGCACGACTGGGAGCAGATGAGTCTTGATCTTATTGAGAACTTGTGCAGATCCACATATAGTGCAGCCCTTAGAACTGTCCTCCAGCGAGAAGGAAGCGTTTCTCCACCAAATCCCCTTCCCTTGTTGGTCAGCGAGTGCTGACTCCCTTGCACTTGTAGGTTGTGTATACACACGTGCCATGCAACCTTGAGAGCTTGGAAAGTGTTCTTAGGCATCCACGTCTGCAGAGTTTGAGAAGCCCTGGGGCAGAGCGTGAAAGACAACGGCCGAGCTGAACCGCTGTCCTCACATTGAACCTCAGATGTGGACCGATGATCACAGGTGACACCAGACCACCTCTGGGCTCTGCCCCTGTAGAACTTGCAGTATAAAGGAGCAGAAGAGGACGTACGCTTCCTGCGGGCAGCTGGCCTGCGAAAGGGAGAATGAGAGGTAGGGTTTGACTGAGTTGCCCGTGCTTGGACCTTTGTTCCAAACTCGCACGCAGAAGAGGGGGCTGGGGGTTGAGGGGGCAGAACGCTTCTACTAGTGGGATTTTCTTCAGGTTTATGGAAGAAGCATTCCTTGCCAGTAGAGTAATTTCCTTGTGGAAGGCGTTTCTCCACCTTTTGGTGAGGGCCAAAAGGAAGTCCAGGAGTCACATGGGGGTTAGGAGAGAAGAAGCAACGGAGGCTCTCCTCTGGCCTGGGACCGTGGGAGGCAGTCAGTGCATGGCTCGGTGTCGCTCAGCCCTGGGGCACTGCCCTGGGCTGTAGGGCCAACGCTGAAGGGTGGCAAGGGGCAGGCAAAGCACGCCCCTGTCTTCTTGGTGACTCTAGGAGCAGGCGACCTGTGGAAGGACAAGATGGGAGTATTCAGGGTCTCAGGTCCTTTCCATCACTGTCTCTGTCACCAGCTTAAAAACAAATTCCAGCCATGTGAGAGTCCATGAGTGGTCAGTTGTTTGGTTTAAGTAGATGTACTCAGAGTTACCCTTTAGACAGAAAGGAGGCCAGTCATAGGTATTGCTTGGCCTAATATGTTTCAAGAAATAATATTTTAAGAATAATATTAAATGTTTCAAAAAATTTCTCCTTCTATCCTTACAATAAAACTGTATATTATCAACCTAATTTTATACATTGTTCTATCAACTTAATTTTATAAATGGGGAGACTTACACCAGGAAATACTGGAAAACTTAATGAGATGAAACATTGGACTGAAATTGATACTTTTTGACTCCAAAACCTTTATTTCCTAAACTTTATTATATAGCTTGTATAAGATAATTAAACCTGGGAGTTCCCGTCGTGGCGCAGTGGTTAACGAACCCGACTAGGAACCATGAGGTTATGGGTCCGATCCCTGCCCTTGCTCAGTGGGTTAAGGATCCGGCGTTTTTGTGAGCTGTGGTGTAGGTCGCAGATGCATCTCGGATCCCGTGTTGCTGGGGTTGTGGCGTAGGCCAGCGGCTACAGCTCCGATTAGACCCCTAGCCTCGGAACCTCCATATGCTGCGGGAGTGGCCCTAGAAAAGACAAAAACAAAAACAAAACATTAAACTGTATTAGTATGACCATCTCCCTATTTAAAAAAATTCCCAAATGGATTCATTATAAAGAAAAGTATCTTTTCCTTTCTCTCTCCTCGAATTGTAATGTCAAATAAGCTTTTAAGAAAGCTGGAACTCCCGTTGCATGGGGTGGTTTCCATATGCAGGAGTCTTCACTTAACACGCTATGTAATTATTTTCAGGTTCTAAAAATAAAAATCTCATGCCAATAAAGCACAAAGGGGGAAGTTTTCAGTCTTTAGCATGAGCAAAGATCCTGAGCACAAAATGACAATTCCAAAATTCTTAGTATTTCCAGACAACCAAAATACTGGTTTATACAGCTCATTTCTAGCTGTCAAGATTTCACATTACCATTAACGAGAGGCAGCGAATGCAAGATTCTTTTCTGAAAATTCCTTCACACGTTAAGAATCACTCAAGAGTTCATGTCATCGTATACCCTTGTGCTCTTCCCACCATAGAAAGAAAATAAATTGAGTTGTAATGGCAGCCGTAGCTATCTCTAGCTACATTATGAGCTGGTCTGCCCTTTTACCAGAAGTTTCCATTCTGCAAGAAGTTTCCCAATTTATTTTACTGAATTTTTTTAAGCAAACAACAAGCATATTTGAGCTTTAAAAAAAAAAAAAGTTGAAGCACATTTATTTTTTAAAAAAGAAGGAAAAAACTATTTCTATTAATCCGTATTCTCAGAAAGGATCCAAGAGACAAAATGACACAGCAAAGGCTTACAGAACACAAAACAAAAATCCTGGAAAAAAGGAAAAAAAAAAAAGTCAGGCAGAGGTCCAAGAACATGACAGAAAGGCACATTAATCCTACGGAAAAATGAGAAAAGTAATAGTTCATCTAGTGCCCTATACTCAATTTCACTTTCTGATCTGGAGATAAGGAATTGCACGAGTATTTGAAAGGCAGGTGATGGAAGACTGAGAGTCATGTCCGGCTTCCCCTGCCCTTGCAGTCCCTCCCTGACCTCCCAAAGCGGAACCACATCCCAGCTGCCTCCTACCCAAGACGCACATCCTCTGCAATCGCCAAGAAACCTTCTAAAACCATCATGGCCCTGAGTGCCCTTATGTTTGGTGACCCACCTTGCATTATAGCAAATATTAAAATACATCCTCATCCTGCAAAATTGACATGATTGAACAGTGGTTACCTTTTGTGGAGCACACACTTGCTGTCAGGCACAGTCAGATCACGTTGTGCCTGATCTATTGTCACAGCCATCCTATGTCTAAGTGTTAGGATTACCCAGATTCCACCAGAATCCAAGGACGGAATGACTAAATAACTTGCCAAAGATCACATAAGTAGTATATTACAGAACCAGGATTTAGCTCAGGGCAGTCTTATTCAGAACACCATGACCTTATCACTAAAATATCATGACATATGATATGTTCTAAGAAAATACTTGTGTATCTTAGTTTTGCAGTTGTCTTTTCATGTTTTGGAGCCAGTGGGGTTTTTTTGTCAAGCATCATGATGTTTCACTGTCCCTTTAAAAATGCATATGGTCCCTTCATTCTAAAACTCTAGTGCCCTTGTCACATAATGTTTTTCTTAGTTACCTGTCTCCCTTTCTAGAATATCAGAAGTTAAATAGTAAAATGCCTTACGTAAGGAGTCATTCAGTATGTATGTAACAGTCAGATGAAGAGCAGCATTAGAAGAGAGAAGAACTTAGAAGCTGAGTCATTTGCTAAGGACAGTTTGCTGAAGATTAACTCAGGGCTGGTATTTGGAGAAGGGAAGTGTGGTAGGCAAGTGGCCAACTAGCTACGCAGCAGTAGGGAGGAGGGGGCTAGTGAGGCGATGGCTAGGATATCTAAGGGTGGCAATAGAATGGGCAGGGATTAGGAAGTAGTTAAAAGAGTTTTTATTTATTTTTATTTTTAAACTTTTATTGAAATATAGTTGATTTACAAAGTTGTGTTAGTTTCAGATGTATAGCAAAGTGATTCAGTAATAGAGAGAGATATTTATATATCCTTTTTGTAGATTCTTTTCCATTTTAGGTTATTACAAGATATTGTATAGAGTTTCCTATGCTATATCATTGATCCTTGTTAGTTATTTACTTTATATATAGTAGTAGTGTGTATATTTTAATCCCAGACTCCTAACTTATCCCTCCCCCTCCCTTCCCATTTGGTAACCAGAAGTTTGTTTTCTATGTTTGGAGTGTTTATTCTTAGATCCTTGAGATTAGGGAAAGTATAAAAAAGATTAGGAAGTAATAGAAATGAAATTGAGTAAGTAAATTAATAGTAGATTGCAAAGGACTACGAGCAGTACTTTTTTTCTTTGTTTGGAGGTGAGCATGGGTGGGTAATTACCAAACAATTCATCTAATCATCTTCAGTTGTCTTTGAGATGCCTCCACCTGACTGAATGAGATGGAGAGTAAGCTGTTACCTTGAATGGAAGGAACAGAGTGTTTGAATGCAGTTTTGTTCTCTGTCATTTGGTTGTCGGAGGAGTAATAACAACAAGCAATGGAAGCTAAGGATGCAGGGACCCTCTCAACCATTTGGAAGGATGTTGGCAGATACTTCCTATTATTTGTGTGATATCTTCAAATCTCCTTGAATCATAAAGATTCCTGAGGGGGAAAATAATCTGTAAGAAAGTAAGACCTGCAGGGAGCTGGAAGTTTTTAGCTATTAACAAATAACTTTATGCAAAATAACTTTCACACTAACAAGCAGCTTCAAAAGCAGCCGGCCGTGGTTGCCATGCGACCAAAAGTGAGCTCTGTGCCTGTCTTCAGTTATTTCTGCTCTGGAGGGTGTTTTGTGCCATTTGTGCCTCAAGGAAGAACGAGGCAGTCCAGGCTGGGCTGGGCTGGGCTGTTGGGTACTCTGAGAAAAGAAGCACAGAACAGATCACTGCCCAGGGAAACCGGGCTCATGAGGAGACAAAGGCGACAGGTGTTTGCTCCCTGAAAACAGTCATAGCTGTGGAAAAAGTCAGCTGTGGTGGCTTTCCAGTACAGAAAGGCTGTTAGTGGAGGGGACAGAACACCCTAAGAAGGAAGGGTACAAATACGGTCACTGGACATCCTCATTTGCTGGAGACGAAACCATTTCCCAGGATGCGGGACTTTCAGTTTTAACACTAGCGCAGTCGTGGGCCAGTTGGAATGGTTGACCACCTAAGTACAAACCAAGCCTTATTTTCTGGGCAGACTAACATCTGATTTGCTGAGCAGAAAAACCATAAGCTGAGTATAGATGTACCAGCAGAGCACAGAGATGGTGCCTCAACCTAGCCCTGGTACCATGAGCCATCAATGGGTAAAATCATAACGAGTCCACCCAAACTCAGCAATTGCTTCCTGCATCTGAGTAAGGAGATGTGTGACATATAATGAATACAAATATTGATCAGTATTAATGAATCTGAGGTAGGATTCAAGAACATAATAAATTGCTATTTCTTGATCTTGACAAAATTGCCCTCAATCATAACGGGATGGTGATTGTGTTCACAGGATTTAATATAAGAGAGGACTAGCTTCAAATCATGGCCTTTTTGGAGTTCTGATGTGGCTCAGCAGCAATGAACCCAACCAGTATCCCTGAGGATGCAGGTTCAATTCCTGGACTCTCTCAGTGGGTTGAGGATCCAGCGTTGCCATGAGCTGCAGGGTAGGTTACAGACTTGGCTGGAATCTGGCGTTGCTGTGGCTGTGGAGTGGGCTGGCAGCTGTAGCTCTGATTAGAACCCTAGCCTGAGAACCTCCATATGCTGCGGGTGCAGCCCTAAAAAAAAGAAAAAAAGAAAGAAAGAAAAACAAAAGAAAGAAATCATGACTTTATTGCTCATACGCTATATGACCCAAGATAAATTTCTTCACCTTTCTGAATTAATTTCCTTTTCTGTACAGTTATAATACCTACTCCAGGAGTTCCTATCATGGCTCAGTAGTTAATGAACCCAACTAGTATCCATGAGGACTCCGATTCGATCCCTGCCCTTGCTCAGTGGGTTGAAAGGATGCAGCATTGCCGTGAGCTGTGGTGTAGGTCACAGACACAGCTCAGATCCCACATTGCTGTGGCTGTGGTGTAGGCCATCAGCTGTAGCCTCAATTCAACCCTTAGCCTGGAAAACTCCATATGCCACAGGTGCACCCCTAAAAAGACAAAAGAAAAAAAGCCTACCCCAAAATGTTGTTCTAGAAATTGAAATTAATTGAGGACAGTAAATGACAAAGGAGTAGACAATGACTATTAAGCCTCTCTTGTTTAATCTGCTTTGCTCTTGGCTCTCCCTTAAGTCAGGTTTCCATCACAGATAATAGAATCCCTAAACCTACCATAAAGGGAAGGGGTTTTCACTGTGGAGATCAGTATGGAGATACCTTAGGAATCTATACATAGAACTACCATATGACCCAGCAATCCCACTCTTGGGCGTATATCCAGACAGAACTTTCCTTGAAAAAGACACATGCACCCACATGTTCATTGCAGCTCTATTCACAATAGCCAAGACATGGAAACAACCCAAATGTCCATCAACAGATGGTTGGATTAGGAAGATGTGGTATATATACCCAATGGAATACTACTCAGCCATAAAAAAGAATGACATAATGCCATTTGCAGCAACATGGATGGAACTAGAGACTCTCATTCTGAGTGAAGGAAGTCAAAGAGACAGACAAATACCATATGATGTCACTTATATTTGGAACCTAATATTTGGCACAAATGAACATTTCACAGAAAAGAAACTCATGACTCATGGACTTGCCGAATAGACTTGTGGTTGCCAAGGGGGAGGAGGAGGGAGTGGGGTGGTTGAGGATCTTGGGGTTAATAGATACAAACTATTGCCTTTGGAATGGATGAGCAATGAGATCCTGCTGTGTAGCACCTGGAACTATGTCTAGTCCCTTATGATGGAGCATGATAATGTGTGAAAATAGAATGTGTACATGTATGTGTAGCTGGGTCACCATGCTGTACAGTAGAAAAATATTGTATTGGGGAAATAACTATTAAAAATAATAATAATAAAAAAATTTAGTATTAAAAATAGGGAAGGAGTTTTATCTCAGGAAATTTGGTGCTTACACTGTCTTTAGCTGAGCGGGCTCAATGCTGAGCACACAGAGAAGAGCCACAACCTGCAAAATTGTTCTCCTTCTGCTGTAATCAGGAAAGCTGCCTCCCCTTCTGAAGGACAGCTAAAGGAGCATATTATCTGCTGAACAGGAAGTTATCCCTCCAGCTGTCCAGAGCCAGCTATCTCTGCCATGATTCAAGCCTGCAAATGGGCCATCTCACGCCTTGCTTCTCTTCCTAGAAAATTCAGTTCCGACTCAGAGTTGAATGAGAACGTCTCATTGATGAAACTTAAGTCACATGAGGAGCCCTAGGTGCAAGGCTATCTAATGAATGTGTGTGTTCCTGCATGCTCCTTGGAGTTGGAAATTATTTCAGTGGAGCCAATCCATAGCTTCTACCACTGCTCTTAGGAGATGGTTAATTTTATGTGTCAACTTCATTGGGCCAAGGGATGCCTGTATAGCTGGTGATAGTTTTTTCCTGAGTCTGCCTGTGAGGGTGTTTCTGGAAGAGACTAGTATTTGGATCACTAGACTGGGTAAAGAAGATCCACCCTAACCCGTGTGAGTGGACACCATCCAATCCATTGAGGGCCTGAGCAGAACAAAAAAAGCAGAGGAAGGGCCAGTTTTCTCTGCTTGCTTGAGGTGGGTCTTCCATCCTCCCCTGCCTTTGGACATTGTTGCTTGTGGTTCTCAAGGCTTTTGTACTCAGACAAGGACTTGCATCACTGGTTTCCCCAGTTCTCAGGCCTTAGGACTTAGACTGAAATACACCACTGGTCTTCCTGGTTCTTCAGCTTACAAATGGCAGGTTGTAAGACTTCAGCCTCCATAGTCGGTTCCAATAGTGACCCAATTCCAAGAATAAACCTTCTCATATGTTTCTCCACATATCCTACTGGTTCTGTTTCTTTGGTGAACCCTAATACACCTTACTTTGGTTCTTCATAGTTAGTTCCACAAATGGGCAAAAACACTTACAACCATGCATTGAAATTAGAGTAGAACCTTTCCTGGAAAAAGTATTCTGTGTGTCATTTGGTTTAAATTGGAGAGACTCTTACTCTCACAAGAACATGCTAGGATGTGTTTTTGCACTGTGCAAGTGTGCCTATATCTTGTGATGTGGGTTTAGTTTACCGACTTCACTGGTGGTCTTCCTTCCTTGGTATTTGGCTCAGCTTTGAGTATGTCAAAGCCAAAATCAGGAGCAGGGAAGAATGCAAGGGCCTTCCGGGGGACCAATCCTGCATTCCAAATAACCACAGTCTTTGTCAGTGAGAAACAAGAACTCAGGAAAAGAGGATATAAACCATGTCACTGAAAACCATTTAGTTGGCCTTTGGTGCTGTGAGCATCTTGGCCACTTTTACTGACTAGTGGCCTTATCTACAACATACATGCATGCTGCTCCCCCCAGCAGAAATTATCCGGAAGGATTTCAGTGTAAAGAGAAATTTATGTTGGAGGATGTAGCACAAGAACTTTATGGGGTTCTTTTTAGAGGCAGGCGATCCTTAGAGACATGTTGCCAACTGCAGAAACCTCATACAGAAGTCCGAGAGCTCAGTGATAAGCACGGGTTTTCAGTTTCAGATTAGAGGAGTGTGATGTGACGTGGAGAATCCTTTCTGGGTGCAGCTCCACATCTACCAAGCAGGGGCTTAGTAGGGGCGTAATTGGAAAGCAACAATTGTCTTCGGGAATCCGCTCATGAAGGACAAGGTATCTAAGTGAACCATGAGCATGGAAAGCGCTGTTTGTGTGTGCTAGCCCTTCCCCTGCCTCCTACCTTCATTATCTCCCTGTCCTTCCAGAAGTCTGGTTCATCAGCTTTCTCTTGCTCCAGAAACTTGAATAATCAGGTATAAAACTCTACATTTGATTAGTGTCTATTTCTTGGTAATTACCTGTAGTTGAGTTGAACTACCTATTGCCCAAAGAACTTTGCAACTCTGACCAGCTAATTGCCTCGCTAAAAGAGAAGGTGTGAAAAAAGGAAAAGAGAAATTTACTTTTTCTGAGTAAACTAAGATCATCATGGAGACATGTAAGAATGGAAAACAAATGGAATATGCGTGTGTGTGTGTGTGTGTGTGTTTGAGTGACAGTTTAATTCTGAGCAGAGGCATACATTTGAGTAACATCCTAAATCCCAATTAGATATAACAATGACTAGAATTAATTAAGCATCACCAGGCCAAAAAAAGTAGAAACTCAAAAAATTTTCAATTATGCATATCTTCCAGTTAATAAACTTCAATGTATTGTGTTATCTATTTAAATATGTATCCAAGTATTTTCTTTGAATTCAAAAGAGTCAACGTTCAGAAATAACGTCTCTACAATGCAGTGGCTCTTGACTGCATGTAAATCATATGTGATTGCTCCCAAAACCCCTCATACCAGGTGCAAATGACAGACATAACAGGCATGATGACAGAGTTTTTGTAAATAGTAACAGGAGGGTTAATTTATTAAGGGTTTCAGCATCCACAGCTGTTTCCCTTCAGCTGATGGGACTGAGCTACTTTGTTAATAGACCTTATAATTCTCCGATTATGTTTCTTTCTATGCTACATTTTTGAGAATCAGGTTGATAGAGCACTGAAAGGGGTCTTTGAAAGATGCTAATGGAACCTAGAAAGATTCCAAATTCAATGGCGTTTGCTGGGTGCTCTGCTTTTCACTGTTGGCTGCTTAAATTTAAATGACTCTGCCTGATGATGAGCCTGAAACTCCCTCAAGTGTTATTTTTCTGCTGTGGAGTGAATGAAATTTTATCTGAGACCTGCAAAGCATATCCTTCAACTGAATTTAGCAGCGGCACCATCTTTGTTCAGGAATTGGAGTCAAATCCTTTTCCTCAGACCGATTGTATTTATGACTGAGCTCGTTTGCTCACGTTTCAATATTCGATACCAGGTGTGCTGCTGTGTTCTCCAGGAGGGCTGTTGCTGGCTACAGAAACCTGGGTCAGCACTAGCAATAGCAGACCTCTCCAGCGTGTGGTTGTGTGTGCGGATTCATCCTGTGCACTGGCGGAGGCTCTTCACATTCTGGGACAACACCCATGTATTCAACATGGTGCAGAGTGAGGAGTCAGCTTCACCATTTAAGAGAAGCATTTCTCATCAACCAATGAACAGAATAAAATGCCTAATATGTTAGAGGTGACTAAAGCAAATTGCAGCTTGACTTGCTAGATACTGATGACTCAGTGACATTTTCCCATTATCGGATGATGAGCTATTTCTTCTCTAGTTTTATGAAGGTTAATAAAATAATGAGAATAGGTCCCACTGAGGTTAAGCCTTTGTGAAGGTGAGAAAAAAATTACTAGCTTCTGAAACATTGTGAGAATGTATATTAGTCTTCCCTCAATAAATTCCTGTGCTTCAGGGAATGAAAATACCCCCCAAATACTCTTCTTAAATGTAAGCCATTCTGGGATTCAGTTCAGGAATCTGAGCTTTAAGGAAAATTAAAATTTGAACCTAGGAATTCTGAAATATTAAGAAAATATCTGTCCAGTGGTGCCCAGAGGATGACGGATGTGTTGAAGACATGTAGGGATATCTATTTTCAAGGACGTATTCGTAGTTGCTGGAATCCTGCTGATCAAAATTAGGTTTAAGTGGGTGCCAAGCATCCTATCAAGGTATACATTTGATATTTTTAAGGATGATTAGGATCTTAGACTTTAGGCTTACCATAATAATAATTTAAGCTTTAATAAAGCAGGTGGCATGCTGTAGACATTTCCTGACACTTCCTCTATAAATTTCATCTATAAATTGCTTGGTGACCAGCAGGGTCCAAATCCGCTGTAAAGTGTTACTCCGGCTTCCCAGACTCCGTGTTTCGGGAGCAGGAGTCATCCTCTTCCTCTCTAAAAGCCTCCATGCTCCGAGTTCCCTCCCCTGGGAAAAGATGCCCACGTCCAAAACCCAGACATTGATCCTTATTCCACTGCGAACTCCTCCACCACCTAAACCCACCAGCAGCTCCTGTCAGTCTCACGCTCAGCTCTCCTTCCAGTCACCCCGCTTCTCTCACCACCAGTGCCTTCACTCTAGGTCACCGCAGCGGTCTCCTGGATTGGGGCATCAGGACCGCAGTCACTGACCGGAGCCCCTTGCTCCCAATATTTATTTGATCCCTTCGATTTTCCACAGAGTAACCCGAGGAGATTTCTGAAACGCACATCTGCCATCCTTGGGTGTCAGTTCCTTCGCCGGTTTCCCGTGTTTCTCAGGACAGGGTCTAAATTCACTGTAAAATAAAAGACCTCCAGCACACCTGGCTACCTTGCCTTTTCTCACATGTACAAGCAGGGTGAATTTTGGCCTCCAGATTTTTGTTCATGCAATTCCATCCGCACAGAAACATAATCTCCTCTCTTTCACTCGTCCTCCAGTGGAAGGTATCAGCTGTATTATTTTTCTAGGGATCCGTTTGTGACTCTTCCTCTAGCCCCACATCTGCTTCCTTCCTCTCCTTTGTTGTGCATCCAGAACACCCTGTGCTTATTGCTCCCAAGACACTCTTATAGTGATTACCTGTTTATCTGTCTCTCTTCTGTCCATTTGCTATAATCTCTCCAAAGAGAGAACCTTATCTCCTTCTCTGTACAGCTCCGGGCATAGTCATATCTTGCACATTGTATAGGTGCCTGATTAACGACTGTTGAATAAATTAATGGTATGAAAGTTGAGTTGAAGCAATTCATGTGTATGATCATCTAAATAACCTTTTAAACTCACTGTAAATACATAAGGGGGCAGAGTAATATAGATTCTTTGTACAGGGGACTTAGGAATAAATGGTGTCCACCTCTGGAGGTTTGCATTCTCTCTCTTTTTTTTTTTTTTTTTTTTTTTTTTTTACGGCCACACCTACAGCATATGGACGTTTCCAGGCTAGGGGTCCAATTGGAGCTGCAGCTACCAGCCTGCACCACAGTCACAATAAGGCCAGATCCAAGCCATGCGACTTGCGACTTATACCACAGCTCACAGCAAAGCTGGATCCTTTTTTTTTTTTTGGTTGTTTTTTTCTTTTAGGGGCGGTACCCTCGGCATGTGAAAGTTCCCAGGGTAGGGGTCAAATAGGGAGCTGCAGCTGCCGGCCTACGCCACAGCCACAGCAAGCCTGGATCCCAGCCACATCTGCACCCTACACCACAGCTCATAGCAATTCTGGATCCTTAACCCACTGAGCGAGGCAAGAGACTGAACCTGCCTCCTCATGGATTCTAATAAGGTTTGTTACTGCTCAGCCACAATCAGATATCCATAGTTCGCAAATCGTTTAAAAAGTTCTTTGAAACAGCATTGACTTACCATGTTGTGTTAATTTCTGTTGTAGAGAAGAGTGATTCAGTTACATATGTAAAGAGTATGTTCATACTCTTTTCTATCATGGCTTATCATAGGATGTCGAATGTAGTTGCCTGCTGTTCATCCTTGCAGGACCTTGCTGCCTTCTTGTTTATCCATCTCATATATAATAGTTTGCGTCTGCCAATCCCAACTTCCCAATCTTTCCTTCCCCCCACCTCTACCCCTTGGCACCCAGAAGTCCATTCTCTGTATCTGTGAATCTGTTTCTGTTTTGTAGGTGTGTTCATTTGTGTCTTATTTGAGATGCCACGTACAAGTAATATCATATGATGTTTATCTTTCTCGTTTTGATTTTGTTTAGTATTGTAATCTCTAGGTCCGTCCATGTTGCTACAAATGGTATTATTTCGCCATTCTTTTTATGGCTGAGTAATATTCCACTGTAATATATGTAATAATACACACACACACTACTTACTCTTTATCCATTCATCATCTGTCTTTGTAAATTTAGTTGCTTGCAGGTCTTTTTTTTTTTTTTTGCTTTTTAGGGCCACACCCGCATATGGAGGTTCCCAAGCTAGGGGTCAAATCGGCTCTGTAGCCACTGCCCTACCCTACAACCACAGCAATACCAGATCCAAGCCACATCTGCAACCTACACCACAGCTCATGGCAATGCCGGTTCCTTAACCCACTGAGCGAGGCCAGGGATTGAACCTACATCCCCATGGATCTAGTCAGATTCCTTTCCACTGTGCCACATCAGGAACTCCCACCCTTGCCTATTTTAAATAGTGCCGCAATGAGCACTGGGGTACATGCATCTTTTTGAATTAGAGTTTTTGTCTTTTCTAGGTATATGCTTAGGAATGAGATTGCTGGATCATACGGCAACTCTATTTTCAGTTTTTGAGGAATTTCCGTGTTGTTTTCCCACAGAGGCTGTACCAATTTATTTTTCCCGTTACAGTGTAAGAAGGATCCCTTTTCTCTACATCCCTTTTAGCGTTTTAGCAAATTATTTAATCTCTCTTTCGCCAAGGAAGTCGTGGCCCCTACCTCATGGGCGATGGGTTGTATTAAATCCATATTATATATACAGTATTAACGACGTCTGTCTTCTATTTCGGAAACGTTAACTTCCCAATACGTGGTATTTATGTCTTAGCACTCTGCTTTCTGCCTCCAGCACCTAGCACACAGTAGGTACTCATTCACTCTTTGAATAATATTAAGAGACAAAGTTTTGACTTGCACAGAATCCTAAAATCGGCATAACATGATGACATGGGGAGAGAGTCATTTCATGTCAGACAGCCACAGAAAATTTTCCAAAGAAAGTTATAAATATTCTTGGTATTAGTGTCAGTTGGGAATATTTGAAATTCTTATTTTAAGTGTTTTCCATTAATATTTCAACAACTTTTTGATTCAAAAATTTTGAAAATCACAGAAGCTTTCCAATCCGTGGACTGCCCTAAGGATTCCAGAGCTGAAGGGCAAGGCTTGACCTGAACGCTTAGCCGTGGGATACGTAAACCTTTAGAGAGGAGACGTACTCCTTTCTTAAAATGCATTCACTGAAGGATTTTCCCTTCCATTTGGTCCCAACACTGCATCAGCATTAAGAACCCTAAAATGAATAGTAAACATTTTTGTTGGCAAGAACTAACTGTTATGTGGCCGAGATGGACAGATACACTGGGAAACACTACAATGTAATAAATTCAGTGATAGAATTATACACAGATAGAACTTTGATGGCGGTAGGGAAGTTGGGGAAGGCTTCCCTGAGGAAATTTCTCTACGGTGGAGTCCCACTGTCTCATGTTGAAGGGCATGGGGAAAAGATATTCTGGGTGTAGGGGAGGTTAAAACTGTATGGGGTGTGTGCATGTGTGTGTGTGCACACTCGTGTGTGTGTCTATCCTACAAGCTGTGCAATGCTGATGGAGTGGCAAGAGATTAGACTGGAGTGAAGGAAGGGGCCAAATCCTAAAACCCCTCAAAAGGCCTGCGAGAAAACTTAGATTTTACGCTACAGGCAATAGGGAACGGTGAAATGTTTTAATGCAAAGGGAGGATGCCAAGTACATCTGTGAATGTTAGAAAGAGCATGTATTTTCTAAACCAAATGTAGAAGAAGCTTCCTCCTTTCTGCTCTAAGAGAAATTTATACACAACTCTTATTCACGTTATGAAAATGTTCTATAAATCTATTTGCTTGTATTATTTTCCTTAGACCAGTGATTCCCAAACTTGAGTGTAGATCAGAATCACTTGGAGATACCGTTAAAACACAAATTGTTGGAGGTTCCTGTGTGGTGCAGCAGGTTAAAGATCCAGCATTGCACAGCTCACAGCTGTGGCTTGGGTTGGATCCCTGGCCCAAGAATTTCCACATGCTTCTTCAAATGCTGCCGTAACAAATGAAGAGACAAACAAACACAAATTTTTGAGTAAAGTTGGAGAGCTGATTTGGCATTTCTAACAAGTTCCAGGCTGGTGCTAATAATTCTTATCCCTGGCCGTATTATGAATACCCCTCCTTTATTTCCTTTTTGTTCTTTTTTTAAAAAAATAAATTTTGGAGTTCCCGTTGTGGCACAGTGGTTAACGAATCTGACTAGGAACCATGAGGTTGCGGGTTTGATCCCTGGCCTTGCTCGGTGGGTTAAGGATCCGGCGTTGCCGTGAGCTGTGGTGTAGGTCGCAGACGCGGCTCGGCTCGGATCCTGCGTTACTGTGGCTCTAGTGTAGGCCGGTGGCTACAGCTCCGATTCGACCCTTAGCCTGGGAACCTCCATATGCCGCGGGAGCGGCCCGAGAAAATGGCAAAAAGACCAAAAAAAAATTTTTTTTTTGGAGTATAGTGGACTTAGTTGTGTTAATTCAGGTGAATACCCTCCTTTAGATTGATTTTGTCTTATTTATTATTTATCTTTGTTTCTCAGACATCCCATGGGTGTTATTGAACAGGTACTCATTAACCATTTTCACATAAAAGAATGAAGGAATGAAAGAATTCCAAATCCAGGAGAAATAAATACATTAAGCAGAGTAATTTTGTTTGTCCTGTTCATCAAACATGACCCTAAGTGATGAAGTTGCTTATGTTCGTGTAAATTGTGAGAGGGAAAAACAAACAGTGATAAGGTAAAGATGCAGCTAAGTTCCGACTCAAGATTCCCACTTGCTTGCCAGCGCTCACGTGCCCGGAGGGGCCTCGAGCAAACCCTCTACCTTTCCACAGCGCTGTATCCGTGCACTCACTGAGTGATTAGGCTGCCATCAGCAATACTTCATTGAATAGGCCCTTTGAAAAAACTCTCAGAAAGGGTTTATTCATACAGAGCCCATTGAATTTAACTCTCATATAATGAATCCTACAAACTGAATGCAAGTTCTACATGTACTACAGCAAGCGCCTCTTACATTGTCTACAGGTTCCTCTCTACCTGATACATCGTCTTACAAAGAAACTGTATTCGTTGTGGCTCTGTGCTGCGCTTCAGAGATGAATGCTTCGCTTACAGACTCTCCTTCACATGGGTGGATTCTATTTTCATTCAGAATGAAGGGGAAGGACACACGCTTGGGCTTTCTTTTTCCAGGAGAGTCGTTTTTAAATCAAGTAATCTTCACTTTCTCACTTTGTACACAGCGACTAAATGTTCGAGATGGCAGAAATGCGTCACTGCTTCCATACAGAGCTGGGGCTGTTTTTTGTTTGTTTGGGGTTTTTTTCACTTGGTTAAGAATGAAATCAGCTTGTCCCATTGTAGAGTCTAGCAAACTAGAATCAATGAGCAGAAATGCAGTGGAATCTCTCAGTTAAAATATTGAACTCTGTCTAGTCACTTATGATGGAGCATGATACTGTGCAAAAATCGTATGTGTACACGTATGTGTAACTGGGTCACCATGCTGTACAGTTGAAAAAAAAATCGTATTGGGGAAATAGCTATTAAAAAATAATAGGTTTTTTTTGGGTAGAAATTCAAACATCCTATTGGGTATGAGTGTGAATTTGCCAACAACACTGGAGTTCAGAAAATATCACATTTTCTGAAATTTAATCTGGTTCCAGTTCCACCCACGCAGACAGTGGAAAGTCCAACTTAGTCTGTTTCTAGAAGATATTTCCTCTTTTCTTAAAATTATTAAAAACCACAAGAACTTGTTAAGTCTGGAAGAAGAGGGAAGACTTTGGGTATTCAGTCCATAACAGTCACCAGTTTTGAACTGCTTTTCAGTGGATCCTAGAAGAGCTGACCAGTTCCTGAATGCTTCCTTAGCTTGAACTTCATCTGTGATTAGTTCAACCTTATGGACAGAGGCACAAGGCTCCAGATGCTTTCTCTTTCAACCATCGTTCTTTCATCTCTGCCCTCTGTGCCAGATTCGTTCAAAGCTGTAAGATGCCTAAAGGAACCACATGGACTTTAAAGTTGGGCAGTTTTAGGCTGGCAACCTAGACTGTTACGTAACACTTGTGAGACTGTAGATATTTCCAACTCCTCCTTGTAAAGTGAAGGGATCTGTGTCTATATCAGGGTGTAACAGTGAAGGGAAGAGGAGCAAAGACCTTAGCACAGTCACTGGCATATAGTCAGAACGCACAGTTTTATTATTTTAATAAAAAAGAAAACCTTGCTTTTCATGTTTTAGATGCAAAGCTTATGGCACGCATTTAACGTTTTATAAAGAATCAGTTTTTTTTTTTTTTGTCTTGAGAAGTGAGTGTTTTTAATTATTAAGAATGATTTTGAAGAGGAAAGCTTGATCCATTCCAGCTTTATTGTATTCACTCACTCTAGGTCATTTTTGACACTGAGGCTGATGAATATGCTTATGCATGTAAATTAATAATTCAGGCTCTTGTGTGAAATTATAGGCTCTCAGAGTCAAAATAAGTTTTCCAAAATATAATATCATAAATCTAACTCCAAACTATACATATCCTTACACTGATATCTTATGAAAATACCTAGCAAAGTTCATCACATGATATGCATTTAATCACATTTATTCCTCTCCCTCTTCTCTCACTCCCTGCTTTCTTCTTTCTTCCTTTCTACAAAGAATCCGAAGAAGCAGAAAATATTGTTAAATTCTTTAGAAGTATGAAAAATTTCAAGCAGTGTTACCTAAACTTAAGGAACACTCAGTAGGCTAGATTCCAACAAAAGTAGACTCTCCAAAGTACTTCCCTGGTAGTAAAGTTATCTACTGCTGAACTGGAAAACCTACCCCACTGCTAAATTTATAGAAGACCAAACCAGCAACCTCACCCCACCTTTTCCTACCTGCCACCATGGCAGGGATATGTTGCTGATTTTCCTCCTAATCCAGTTGCATGTAAATGACTACCATATAAATAATTCCAAAGCAAATATATGACGTCCATCGAAATTTTATTTGAAAAGAGACCTCAAACATTTGCCTGCAAGGGGTAATAAGTATTTGAAATTGCCAACTCTCTTAGCTAACATGCATTAAAGGCGTGTTCGTTTTGTTTTCATATATTGCTCTTGCCATCTACAACTTGAAGTGAAATAGGGATTCTTGCCAAGGATGTAAGGAAGGGGATTGTATGGGGGCCAAATAGGTAACAAGGCGAGGAGGTGTTTGGGGTGAAGCTGGAGGGGACTGGATAAAGGGCAAGAACATATTGTGTCTCAGAAAGGGATGTCTAGCTCCTTCACAGATTTTCTTCTGAACCAGAAATTGCCAAAAAAAAAAAAAAAAAAAAAAAAAAAAAAGAGAGAGAGAGAAATAGAAAAAAGAATATATGTACTTAAGGATCTGAGTAATCAATATCACCCCCTCAAGTTCAGAAGTGCCAAAGCTCAGTGCTGTGTTCCAGGAAACTAGCTGTTAGGATGATTTAGAAAATTGGGCAAATTATAGAGTTTGTACCCGTCATTTAGTCACACTACGATTTGTATTCCGTTCCAAGCATTCCAAGGCCAAATCATATTCCTTCTCACATCTGCTCATTGATATCTAGACTTTCAAATAAGTGCTGGCTTCAAAACCCCAAAGTTTAGCTTTTGATTCTCAAAGATCTCAACTATCACAGACTGCCTTGAGTATCATGCATTTTTAAAATTTCCTCTGCTTTGTTTGAATTTCTTTTAGCTCAGTGAATGAATATCCTCTTCCTACCTGAAATGAAAATGAAGTAGATAAGATGTTTCTTCTGCAGAAGTAACTATAAATGCTATTCTCTTACATGCAATTGCTTTGATCCCTAATAATTGCATTAAATATGGCAAGTTATAGAGAACTAGTAAAGAATTCTCTGTAAGGTTATAAGGAGCTTTAATAGGAAAAATAGACTCTTAAAGGTCCAGAATCTTTTTGGTTCATCTATTTTTACTTTGGATCAGATTATAGAAATAAGACCTAGAATCACACAAATATTAGAACCTAGATAAAGCTCATGGGATCAGACTTTAAATCCATTCAGCTCTTGCAGAAATAAACTCAATTTCATAAAGGGTCAGACTGAGCTTGTAAAAAAAAAAAAAAAAAAAATCCCTGAAAAGCCAAAGGTGAGGTGGCTTTTGGAAATTAAGGGCTCTCTAAGACCCCGTCACACTGCCCTCAAGATTTGTTGCTGAACGTATGTTTCTTTCTGTTTCCATACCCGTTCATCTTCGCCCTTTCTTCCAAGCCGGACCTTTGTGCTGGCTTGCCAGACAGGAGATTTGTGACAGAGGGAAAAAGAAAGACTCTTTGTAATCTGCTTTCTGTGCTTTGGAAACACGTTGCAGGAAGGGAGAAGAGGAGGGTGCCTTTTGTCCAGAGTGGGGAGGAGGAAGAGAGAAAAGCTGAGTGAGACAGAAGGAATGGCAGTGGTGCCTGGAACAAGGAAGACCTTAGTGGGGGATGGTTGAGAAGCCAACACAGAGGAGCCGGACCTTGGGCTCCCATCCCCGCCCCCGCCCCCGCCGCCTGCCCCCAGCATCGGCCGAGGCGCTGGCACTGGGGCCACAGAGCTGCCTGCCTGCAGAGGGCCGGGTGGACCTTGGTGGCGGTGTCTAGCTCACCGATGCGTCCTTAGTGCCTGTAACAAGGCCGGCCGTGAGTAAGCTCTGTGAATGAATGAACGGATGAATGAGTGCGATCCGTGGAGAACAGTACGAACTGAAGGGCACCCTTTCACTTCTGGGGCGTTCTCGAAGTTTCTTGAACTTTTGTGGGATTCTACGCAATGACAAGCCCCCCCTCAAAAAATGAGTGAATTGTATTGCACTTCCTGCCGTTCTGGCAAGATGGAAGTTCACAGTCAGATTTAATTTGATGTTTGTCACGCCTTCAGTTTGGGGGTGGGATGCATCCCCTACAAAAACGTATCCATGGGAACTAAGTTCTACCTGGTGTCCAGGAGAAGGTAAGGGACGCAAAGGCAGCATGAGTCTCCAGGCCCTTGATGGCCCTGAGAGGGCAGCTCCCAAGTTTTGACTTACATGACATTTCCAAGCCTTGGGGTTGGGCATCTAGTTAGAGCTCAGATGAATCATGAAGCTGCATCTCGGTGGCATTTCTCATGTGATTAAGGAAACATATACCAAGCCTGTAAAACAACATACGAAAACATCAGACAGGGTTTGTTGGAAATGGGCGGGGGGGGCTGGGGGGGAAGGACCCTCGGGCCACCCACGGTGCCATCAGTGCCTTGTCCTCTGTCACAGAAAGGCGCACACACTTTCTCACTTACACAATCACACATGCTCACTTGTGCACATACAATAGAGGATCAACTCCTTTATCCTGAATAGTTTTGCCCTGCTGTGTGAATAAATACATTAACATATATGAATTGAATTAATGTAATTAACTGTTGAATTGAACTAAGTAAGACGTAAACAGTGTAAATTATGTCTTGAGCCTCTGGTAAAGATGCTCACCAGGCCCCAGCCCTGCTGGGACAGGGATGAAAATAGGGTCCCCAAAATGTATACATACATACAAGTATTCTAAATGTTTTGTTCTATTACATTCGCACCTTCAATAGGTCTGGAACCAATACTGTCATCTTCGACTTCTACCGTATATCAAATTTCTCAAATATTTATTGGAAAGCATGTTTCTGCATATTTCACTCGTTATGAAATCCACGTATTAACACTTATGGACACTGCTTAAGTCAACGACCCGAAAACCACTGAAAGAATGTATGCTGTGCTCTTAATCTTTTTTAAAGTAATAGATTTCAGGAGTTCCCTTGTGGTGCAGCAGGTTAAGGATCCTCTCTCTCCCTCTCTCTCTCATTTTTGGTATTAACAATAGACTTTTGTGCTGTTCTTGTCATCTGCATTTTGGTTTTCTCTCTCATAAAATGCAAGAGGAATGATGCGTCCCCTTAGACAAGAGCTTAGCAAACCTCAGCACATAAAAGGCATTCACTAAAGATTATAGGCCTTGCTCGGTGGTGTAGCCCAGTGGCTACAGCTCTGACTCGACCCCTAGCCTGGGCACCTCCATATGCTGCGGGTGCAGCTCTAAAAAAAAAAAAAAGACAAAAGACCAAAAAAAAAAAAAAAAAGACATTCACTAAAGATTATCGAATAAATAACTGGATGGATTAATGAAATAGGAAATTCCTATTGTTTTATTTGTCTTTTTAGGGCCACACCCATGGCATATGGAGGTTCCCAGGCTTGGGGTCAAATCAGAACTGCAGCTGCCAGCTGTCACACAGCCACAGCAACGCCAGATCAGAGTGCATCTGTGACAAAGACCACAGTTCACAGCAGTGCTGGATCCTTAACTCACGGAGTTGACTCCAGGGATCAGTCTTAGGTCCTCATGGATACTAGTTGGGTTCTTGACTGACTGAGCTGCAATGGAAACTCCTATTGTTTTGTTTTGCTGTCTTGTTTTTTGGGTTTTGGTCTTTTTGGCCTCACCCACGGCACATGGTAGTTCCCAGGCTAAGGGTTCAATGGGCGCTGCAGCTGCCGGCCTGCCCCGTGACAGGAGCTCGCTCCTGTTGGGTTTTAATTGCTTGAATGAAAAGGTCAGGGAAGGAGCAGCACATCAACCTGCTTCCCTCATTTGCTTTTTGGCTCATCCCGTCCTTCATCTCCTTGCCTGTCACCACCCATCTCTCGACTCGCTTCTGCCACCTTCGGTCTTCCCTTCGGATCCTCAGCACTTCAAAGAGGAACCCTGCAGAGCAGCCCTCAGACATGAGGACCTAAAATGAATATTGTCCTTTCGCTTAAAAAATGAGCCAGATCCTACTTCTTCCCTCCCCTCCTACCTGAAATCTAAATTCCATTACTTTCTCGCTGCAGTAGACGGCGCACAGCTTTCCACTGGTTGGCCTGTGCTCGCCAAACGAAGATATCAAAGTCTCCCCTGATCCAGGCTACATTCCTTTCAGCAAGAGACATTAAACAGGTGATGTGAGTTACTATTCTAGCTCCTAACACATGTTTCATCACAGTCGCCGCTTTTCCCTTCTTAGATTAAGTTATAGCTCAGAATCCCCAGCTTCATATTTTAAGAGTCGCATTGATCATAATAAGCTCCTGTATGTAAGGTATGCCATTATCTCTGCTTTTGCTTTATCACTTCTAAGAAATTCATGCGTAGGAATTTGGGTAATCCTTCAAGACGAATTTCCTTATTAGACTGTGGTTATAAAATGCAATCAATTAGCAGAGGCTGCTGTCATCCAGCCATTAAAATGGGATGCCCGAGGCTTTTAGCTTTGCTCATTATCGTCTTCTGATTCCTTTGTAAATACAGTTTGCCATTTGAACTGCTTAGCTAATTACTGGGAACCCTGTTCCTTTTCTGCACGCTGGTGAAATGTACTGTACTTCACTGAAATGGAAGGAGGCTGAATTTGACCCTTCAGCACCAGGATACAGGATACCAGGTGGGAAAGATACAATTATGGACCAATTGTAGCACAAAGGCTGCAGACTCACAGATAATACGCTTGTTCCTCCACAGAGACCCGTGCTTCTCAAGCTTCATCCAGGGATCCGTTCTCACAGATTCATAGGGTGCTTTTAATAATGTACACTGTGGATTTCAGATCTATTGAATCAGAGTCTCACGAACGGGAGGGTTGAAGAACTACTGGTAAAAGATTATAAGTTACAGGCTCTACATTAAAACAACCCAAACCAAAAATGAAACGACTCCCCCTAAAAAAACCTGTGTTAAAGGCCTCTGGTCTTTCCACACAACTTTTTGATCAAAGATGTTTAAAGATCACAAACTTATTTTTAGACTCAATTTAACATGGACCCATTGATGACTACCCACCTAGAAGGCAAAGTGATTATGCCATTCAGCTGGTATAAATATTAGTGGCACTTTTGCACAAGCACACAAATATTAAAATGCCTTCAAATACCAAGAGATGGAAAATGCAATGCATTTCCTTCCGCCACATACTTTCACGCTCTGCGACCTCAGCTGGGATCTCACAGCAGCTCCGACGTATTTTCAGTCATCTGAAGGATTACCTGACACTTCTGCACAGCTGTTTCTGCAGAATGTTCCCCCATCTCTCTGCACATCTGTTCCTCTCTACCCCACGTCTGAGAACGTGGGGGCTGTACCACATGAATGCTTCTAACTTCCTTCCTCTCCTCCCCAGCATTTCTCTATATCCTTGTGTTGCCTCTGCACTTGATGTCATGAGAAAGAAGTACCTTCTTTCCGTCCTAAGGGTAATCTTGCCAAAATTCTAAAACTTTTAAGTCCCTGTGGGCTTTAAAGAGATACCATATGGGTTTCAGGAGAAAGAATGCTTCCTGCCGCCCAGGGGCAGATGGAGGCAAGAGAGAGATGACAGAAGGTACTGGCAGTAAATGGGGGGTGAGAGGGTTGAGATGACAGAGGAGCGCAGCTGGAGCGACAGGTGTGGATGCAAGGCACCTAGAAACCTGGCTGATTCACGGGCTGGAGCACGTTAGATGCTGAGAGACCGAGAGAGGCACCCAACCTGAGGCCATGGAAGGAGAACAGAACTGCAAGAGCTGAATTCATAGTCAAGGGGAAAGACATTAAAAATTAAGGATGAAAATAGAGTAGCCACAGGAATCAAAGAATATAAGTGTAAATTGTGCTGAAACCATTTTTTTTTTTTTTTGGTCATTGGTGACCCAGAGGTTGTTGCTTCACCCTTTTAGATTTTTCTCCACTTTATAATGATTTTTATTTTTTTACTACTATAGCTGGCTTACAGTGTTCTGTCAGTTTTCTACTGCACAGCACGGTGACCCAGTTACACACACATGGAAACATCCTTTTTTCTCACATTATCACGCTCCATGTAAGTGACCAGATATAGTTCCCAGTGCTCCACAGAAAAGAAAATCATGGACTTGGAGAATAGCCTTTTAGATTTTTAAAGTGCCTGTCCTTATTTGGCGGAAGAGTTACGTAAATCTCACAAAACCTCTCTGTCTGAACCCTTGACCTCATCCTCTCTTGGCCTTTCTAGGATGCTGCGCTATATACATTTGTAGAATACAAAGGGGTTGCTTATACTACAAAGAATATCTTCTTTCCTCTTATGGATACTGCCTCCTAACTTCCCTGTGCATAACCCCAACCCTAGTCGGTGTAGTCTGAACAAAATTTACCTTGGCTCCCCTGGCTCCGAGGATGAGCATGCAGCTGGGGTCTGGCCGAAGTATCGTATCCCTCGTATCCCTCGGGTCGAGTGATTGGTTCAGGAAGGGAGCATGACTTCAGTGGTGCCCCTCAGAGATGATGAGCTTCGGCTCAGGACTTTTTTGAAGCCAGTACGGAGAAAGTAGAGCTGAGATGTGGAGAGAAACAAGATCCAAATGACAAGGTTTGAGCCCCAGTTCTCCCTGACACCAAGACCTATTTTTTTCTTACAGGCGCTAATAATTTCTTTCTTTTTCTTAATCAAGTTTTAGTTAGGTTTAACTCTAAATAGAAAGTGATCTGACTAATCAAATTTAAAATGTGGCACAGGAGTTCCCTTGTGGTGCATCATGTTAATGATCCAGTGTGGTTGCTCCTATGGTGTGGGTTCGATTCCTGGCCCAGGGAACTTCTGCATACTTTAGGCACAGCCAGAAAAAAAAAAAAAAAAAGGTATAATCCTAGTTAACAGTCATGTGTTTTCAGGGGATGCATAGAGTCACAGACACTCCAGATACTATTGTCTTTCTGTGATTATTCAGGATTACATAATATTCAACCCTTTGTCTTGTAGCCTGGCCTTTTTTTTTTTTTGTCTTTTTGCTATTTCTTTGGGCCGCTCCAGCGGCATATGGAGGGTCCCAGGCTAGGGGTTGAATCGGAGCTGTAGCCACCTGCCTACGCCAGAGCCACAGCAACGCGGGATCAGAGCCACGTCTGCAACCTACACCACAGCTCACGGCAACGCCGGATCCTTAACCCACTGAGCAAGGGCAGGGACCGAACCCGCAACCTCATGGTTCCTAGTCGGATTCGTTAACCACTGCGCCACGACGGGAACTCCCTGGCCTCTTTTAAATCAGGTTTCTTCCTCCCTCTGATTGAGGTGTGAAATTCGCATATTGTTTGTTTTCGTGCTATTTTATTCATGAGCGACAACCTGAACTATATGCTGTTCACAGGATATTTTAGTAATGCCCAGTCTCTTTGTGGAATCCGTCTTCCTTCGTTCTTACCCCGGTTGTTTGGGGTGGTGCTGACTGTACCCCAGGCTCTAGGAGTATGGGGCACTTGACTCAGGCCAAACCAGTTAGAAATCTGCCTATGACTTTTGCTGAAGAAAGGATTACGCCATGCTCTGGGATTGCTAGTTGTAGGTCCATGTGAGTCTGAAGTTGCCAGTGGGTATTTTGGGGTCACGAGAGTGAGGCCATCACAGAGAAAAGCAGAAATTAAAGGTGGAGGAGAGGGAGTAGTTTGATGACGACATCTTGACCTTGGACTTGCCAGTGCCTGGGAGTAGTTTGATGAAGACAACTTGACCTTGGATTTGCCAGTGCCTAGAGTCCTCCTTGCTTAGACTTCACAGTTACATGAGCCAACACGTTCTTTCTTCGTTCTAACCTGGCTTAGGTTACTGACACATACACCTAAAATCCTGACTAACTCTACATTGACACAAAATGTCAATGTTTATGGGTTAGTGTCAGCTGTCACAGGCTTCCAGAAACTCCTAAGAAGTGAGGCTTTGAAATCCCAGGTCTCAGAATTTGCTGAGAAGATACTCTCTTGCTGACTTCTCTGAAAATACTCTTGGTTGTCACAGTGATGGAAGGAGGTAGATAGGAAGAGAGGGTTCTGAAATAATTTTATGTAACATCTGAACTGAGAAGGAGACAGGTCTAACACCGCCCTGAGAGTCCTCTGACCATCATGGCCTTGCTGGGGCCCCCTGAGATTGCAATTCACTGGTCTTGACATCTTTGTGTTGCTGGTATCTCTAAAGGGATGACAGACAAATCTGATCTTGTGTCCGTGCTTATACTTAGTCGACTTTTGATACCCCCTCAATTATTATTATTATTATTTTGTCTTTTTAGGGCCACACCTGCAGCATGTGGAAGTATTGACATTCCCAGCCTAGAGGTCGAATCGAGCTGCAGCTGCCGCCCTGCACACACCACAGCCACAGCCACAGCCACAGCAATGCTGGATCTGAGCCATGTCTCTGACCTCCACCACAGCTCAGGGCAATGCTGGATCCTTAACCCACTGAGTGAGGCCAGGGATCAAACCCTCATCCTCATGGATGCTAGCCAGGTTCATTACCGCTGAGCCACAGCAGGAACTGCCCCGTCACCTCTTTAGACCGGCCACAATTTTCTCCAGAGTTTTCGCCTCCGCTTTACAACCCTGAAAAGACGTAATGCCTAAATAATAAGGCTAGGCTTTTAGGTTCAATTATTTTCCAAGATTTTAAGTTTCACATAACCTGCTGTAGAACTCTTCTTGAAAGACCAAAAGATAGATTCAAATTTATTCTCAGTTTTCTAAAATTTCCAAACAATGATATCCTGAACTAAGTATGAAATACCATTCTTGAAAAGTCTGAGTTTCTACAGGGTACAGATGTTGCTAAATTTGTTAGAGCAAATTTACAGCTCCTCCTTTTATATAAGATCACCTTTGAGATGATTTAGGTCTTTGGTAATCACCTGTTCAAATGGTAGTTTTTATAATGAAAACTATCATGATAAACTCTGAAATGTCATATACTTGGTGGGATAAATTTTATGAAATTAAGATTTGGGGTACATTTTCACTATTTACCTTTTTCATGGGGTTTTTAAACTCCATTTTATCTTTTATAAAATAGCAAGAATATTAGGAGTAAAAGGAGAAACTCTTGCCCTGGTTCTACCACAGGCAAGCCTGGATGAGAGATTTTTCAGCCAGTATTTTCAGAGATAAAACACAGGCATTGGACAAGATAAACTCTCAGATCTTTTCCAACTTCGAATCTATGCTTTTATGTCACATAAGCAATACTTACAAATAGAAATTAGCAGAAGATTACTTTTAAAAAGTCCCGATGCTATAGTCACGGAAATGCCTTTCAAAACCTCCAAGGCAATCAAGTTATCAAAGCAATTGTTTAACTAGAGGGAAGATGTGAGAACAAATCTAAATGTGCTTTGTTGGGTGTTATATAAGCTGTGCCTGAGAGGTTTTAATTCTTGGCCTGGACACCATGAGAAAAATTGGCTCGTTGGGCATTTTTCTGCAAATGAAAAGCAGGCTCTAGACTCCTGCTGTGGTAGGCATGGAGATGTCTGCCCAGAAGCACCTCCAAGGAAGAACTCGCTGCCCGGCTGAGGGGAATGAGGTCAGTAGACAGCCTGAGGCCACCTGCTCTTTCAAGGATAGGCCACAGCTGGATAGAGACACCATGCCTGGGCCACAGTCTTTCTGGGGCCAGTGAGCATTCCTTGACCAAGTGGGCTTCTGAGGGCTCCATGCTGGGCCCTCCCCAGGCACTGCTCACCCCAGGGCTCCCTGCTGGGTTGGCCATGTCTGTTCTAGGGCCTCCATCACAGCTTGCCTTCCCCCTCTGCCCAATGCTGCTTCCTCCCCTTTCCCTTTCTGGGAAATCTGTTGCTGCTCCCTAAATTGCATCTTAGCATCTACCTCCAGGGACCCTAGCTTTGAACATTGGTAATTAATTTATAAATGATAAACTGAGGAGTTCCCTGCTGGCTGGGATCTGGCCTTGTCATTGCTATGGCTTGGGTCTATGGAGTGGATTTGACCCCTGACCCAGGAACTTCCATATGCCATGGGCTTGGCCAAAATAAAAATTTGATATATTGATTTTTCATTGGCGTACATGAGAGATGATGGGATTAACATTCATTTCAATATTGATAATGGTTATTTCTAGGTAATGGGATTTTTTTCCAAACATTTTTGGTCCTTGTCTATATTACTTCACTTTTTCAAAAATGATGAGGAAACACAATTTTTACCCCCAAAATGAAATCATTATAAAACAAGGATAGGAGATCCCGTCAAGGCTCAGTGGTTAACAAATCCAATTAGGAACCATGAGGTTGTGGGTTCGATCCCCGGCCTCGCTCAGTGGGTTAAGGAGCCAGTGTTGCCGTGAGCTATGGTGTAGGTCACAGACGCAGCTCAGATCCCACGTTGCTGTGGCTCTGGTGTAGCCCGGTGGCTATAGCTCCGATTAGACCCCTAGCCTGGGAACCTCCATATGCCGTGGGTACGGCCCTAGAAAAGACAATAAATAAATAAATAAGACAAGGATCATAAATACAGTATTGCTGACACAAGAGAATAAGAGAGGTAAGGGATGAATACATAAAAAGAGAATCAGCAGCAGATTTTAAATCAGAATTAAATACTTAATTCAGACTATTACTACTAGAAACTTTTTAAGATTGCTATAGACTATTCCCAACATTTGTATCTTATGATAGTTTCCTTATAGAAATTAATACTCAAGGTGCTTTAAGAGAATTCCATACACTGAAGCAATTTACCAACATGGGAGAAAATGATCCACCCAGGGTTGGTATGGATTTAAACATGTTTAAGTTTGACGAAGTACTTGCCTTGCCTTGAGAGGGCTCTTGTTGATGACTAGACATAGTCTACCCAGTGTGCTGGGGTGTATCTCTTATTTTGAACAGGCCATAATTTTTGAGACACTACTTACCTTCACAGGTTACAGGAAGAAGTGGAACAGAAATAACTATAGGGTGTATATAACCTGCAAGTCTTCCTCAGACAAACCTCAGATGTGCAGAATTTTCATTAGAATCACATGCGATAACTGATGGCCAGGTGGTCCTTGATCACGATTTCTATAACATTCTGGGTTTCCAGAAACTCAGCCAATTACTGTGGTCTCCATCCTGCGAGGACCCATTCTCAGCATAACACCTGAGGGATTTCTCTATTGATAAACCAAACATCACCATTGGCAAATCAAACCCCTTGGTTTTAGGTAAGAGGAAGAAATAAAAATATTTCTTCCGCTCTCTCCCTAGGGGGTTACTGCTTTCTCTCTAGGGTATCCACTAATTTATAGAAAGAACCCACAAATCTGATTTTCCTAGGGCTATAATATAGAGCTCCAGCAGTAGTTGGGTAGACAGCCATTATACTAAGTTTCCCTTCTCCCTTCTTTCACAGACATAGTTACCAAGGTAACCTTTTTTTCCTTTCCTTCTCCAGAATGTCAAGGGCAATCTGAAGATCAAATTCCCTTATACTGAAAACTTCTGTTAAAACACGCGCGCACACACACACGAAATAATATTTGATGAATGAACATCCCCATAACAAAGAGTGTAAACTTTCTTCATACTCATTTGTATGAAGTTTTAGCTGCTTGTAAAAAAGAGACCGGGTTTGACATGAAATCTCAGTCCTTGAAACCTACGGGCTCAAGGCAAGTATCAGAAACTTGCCAGAAACTGGTTTTTTCAAAGGCGGGCTTTGTTAATGTCTCACTGTAGCCCATCTCCCAGGCTGCTGCATATATGAATCAGCTCCCCGTCCTTACAAACGTCAGAGGAGGGAAGTGCCCAGTGGGGAAGAATGGCACTGGCTCCAAGACGTAGCATTCCAGAGCTCTAAAGTGTGCTTGAGACTTCAGTTAAAGGTTCCTACCCGCAGGTGGATTTCTTCCAAGTGTTACCCTTTGGGCCCTTGCTCTTTCATGATCCAGGAAAACGACCCACCATCTACAGGGCTTTGTTTTCCGGGTGTGTTGTGAGACGATGGAATAATGAAGAGCAAACTCAGCTGGTGCCAAGAGCTCTGTCACACAAGCCTGGCATCTGGGAGTCTGGTGTTTTTACTCATAGCAGCTGTGTGAGTTTGGAAAGACATTCCAGTTTGCAGATCCATTAACCCCTGCTTAGGGCCACATTTCAGTATGAACATTTTTTAAGGGATAAATAAGTGTTGAATCCTGTTGAACCCAAGCCCAGACTGTGCTAAAAGAGAATTGCACTAAATAATCTTCGCTATCTCAAAGACTCATGTGCTTCGAAGCTCACATTTTGAGAGGTGTTGGCAGTTATCTCGATAATGTAGTTAGAGTGGCTTTTGAATGCTGTGTTTTGTTCTTGTGACATGTTTGGAGAAGATATTTAAATAGCGCCTTCACTTAGGATGTGCCTGATCATTACATGAATAACTAGTTTTCTAGATCCTGTGAGCTATGATACGAAGAATGTACCTCATTAATTCATTCAACAAGGTATTTGCTGAGCACCTACCAAGCTGAGCACATGATGAGGCACCTTGGACTGGGCAGTAGACAAATCAAAGTCCCTACTGTCCTGTCATTGCTCTCAAACCAGAAGTGCCCCTTCTACAGTTGTTACAATCATGGGTGTACGAAAAAATAGAAACTGGGACTCTTAAAATATTACTTAAGTCCTTGAATTCCTTGGACGCAGTCTACGAGTCCAGCCAGCCTACCATTCCAGACTACTATCCCAGTCTTCCAGTCAATCTGGGAATTTCGTTAGAAAAAGTAAATTGCTCATGTTTAAAAAACTCTTAGATTTTCACACTCACTCCTCCTTACCTTTGGAATATTGTCACTCCTGCCTCTAATTTTCAAGAGCTACTCATCCATCAAGGGTCTGCTCCGAACTCCCCACTCTGTGCCCACCATCCAGACTCCTGAAGCTAAAATGCGTTCTTCTTCCCCTGAGGCCTTGGAGCATCTTCTCTGGATATGGTCTAGTGACATTACACACGACCTATCACCCTTCCCTCCTTCCTATCCTCCCAAACATCCAACAGACACCACATACACATGATCACTGAGACTCAGTGGGTCCAAAGAATTCAAGGACTTAAGGAGTGTTTTAAGAGTCCCATTTCTTTTGGTAGACATAATCTGTAGATTGCAGCCTAGTTCCTAGACTACCTAATTATTCTAATAATTTTAATTAGATTGACATTTTGTGCCATGGTTAGAGCAAGGTTTGGGGCCATCAATGACCTGTGCTTTCCCACTATCAGTCAGGATGAATCAGGGAAGCAGAGCCCACATCAGGTTGTTTGAAAGTGGTTGTTGGAAGAGTTAAAAAGTCTGCAGGGCATAGTGAGGCAATCCTGAAAACAGCAACAGCAGGAAGTCCAAGGAAGGAGGTAGGATTAACCAAACCTAAGAGTCAGTGCCTCCTCATGAGAACTAGACCTCGACAGAGGCTGTCCAGCAGGAGCTTGTACTGCTGAAGGGGTAGCTGTCTGGTGGGAGTGGAAAATATGGAGCAGGGGCATGTATTGCTGGAGAAGCTACTGAAGTAGAGAAGTCAGGGGAAAAAATACCCTGACTGCTTTGTCCCACAGTCCAGTCTCCGGCCAGGGCCGCCCACTGGTAGAGAGTAGCCAGAAGCAGCCAGAAAGGGAATCTGAGAAATAAGGATCCATTATCTGCAATACAGAGCAAGGCAAAGGAAGGCTGGGTGATGGTTTTGCGAAGTTAGATCATTAGCACAGCCTGCTCAAACTCTTACTGCGTATGCCATCTTCAGCCGATAGCTAATTGTTTAGTTTATCAAGAGTTTATCTTCAATTAGAAACCCAATTTGGTTATAAGATCTTAGAACACAGACCATTTTTGAGCTATTGGTGAGCTAGTCTCACAAATCATGCAATATAGGGTGGGTTATTTCTACTATTCCTCCCTCTTTTCCTTTCTAAAATATTTTTAAAAAACTCTGATTGGAGTATAGGACACTGACAATGTTGTGTTTCAGGTGTACAGCAAAGTAAATCATATATATATATATATATCTCCTTCCTTTTTTAGACACTTTTCCCACATAGGTTATTATAGAATATTGAGTAGAGTTCCCTGCGCTGTACAACAGGTCCTCATTAGTTATCTACGTTATATAGAGCAGTGTGTATACGTTAATCCCGAGCTTCTGATCTATCCCTTCCCCCACGTTTCCCCTTTAGTAACCACAAATTCGATTTCAAGATCTGCGGGTCTCTTTCTATTCTGTAGATAAATCATTTGTATCATTTTAAAAATTACATTCTGCGTATAAATGATATCGTATGATATTTGTCTTTCTCTGCTCCATCTTTTTCAAGGTTTTCTGCAATTTGATTTTCTCTCTTCTAGGTGTCTTCTTGTCTTGAGTTACTTGCTGTGGCCGTGCATACAAGTCTTACTGTGGTCAGACATCAAAGTTTGCGTTTTCTTCTCCTTTCCCTGTCAAACTTCATCTGAGGGCACTTGATAAGCTACCATACAGAAAAACATAAATAGCTAAGTGTTGGTAGTAAGCCTTCTTGGGAGTTCCCATCATGGCTCAGCAGTAACAAACCTGACTAGCATCCATGAGGACATGGGTTTGATCCCTGGCCTTGCTCAGTGGATCAAGGTTCCAGCATGGCTGTGAGCTGTGGTGCAGGTCACTGATGTGGCTTGGATCCTGCTTTACTGTGGCTGTGGTGTGGGCCAGCAGGGGAAAAAAAAGCCTTCTAGATTGCCTTCAATGATGCACACCTGCTGGAGTTCACACTCTTCTGTGCATTTGCTTTGAATCAGAGTTGAAAGCGGAAGTGATTGTGTGTCACTTCCAGGGTTAAGTCATAAATGGTAATGCAACCTCATCTTGACCTCTTGGATTACTTGCTTAGTGGATGCCAACTGTCATACTGTCAGGCACTCCAACAGCCTCATGGCCCAAATGGAGAGGGGCTGAGGCCAACAGCCTGTACCAACTTTCCAGCACTGCGTTAAATCACCTTGAGTAAATTCTCCAGCCGGGTCATGCTTTCGGATGACTGAATAAGCACCAGCAGAAATCTGATTGTAACCCTGAGAAGTCACATGTGAGAAATACCAAGCTGGGTCCTTCCCAAATTTCTAGTCCTGAGATTTTATAAGTATAATAATGTTTAGGGATAATTTGTTCTGCGGCGTTAGATGGCTGGTGACTTTGTTGCTATTTTCTTGATAGTTCTTCAAAGATAAGTTTGTAAAATTGATGCCTTAATAATGCTGCTATTCCCCCATCTCACAGTACATTGCAAGTTGCACTCTGAATTTCTCCCAAACAAATTGTATTCTTCCTTATAATAAACTTGGGAGTTAGGTGTGGAAATTTTGAAAATTAACTTTATCTTGTATTTGAGGGAGCTGCCACTCAGAGCTTTAAAACTTGCCCAAGTTTCCTCAGCTGGTTTGTAACAAGTCCTGAAACCAAACCTGTCTTCCAATCCTCCTATTGCACATTTCTGAGGATTTTCAGCGCTACAGCAAGGCGAATATAGACACTTGGGGTTGGGGCTGTCTGATGATCCTACAAGTTTCGCATGTGTGGACCTGCATGGTTCACCTTTGCAAGAATCGAGAGAGACAGTACAACGTGCTGCCATGGAGCTGACCTATGGTGGCCAGCTAGGTAGGAGTGAGCTCTGGCTGTCACTACACACAACAGCTCTTGTTCACTCTCCTGTCTGCTAATACCTTCCAGCCCCCCAAATCTAGGCATCTCGAAAATCTAGTTGCAGCTTTTCTTTTCCAAGGATTTGGTTAAGATTATAGACATATGTGCGTGGAACGTCCAGGCTCTGTGCTACAATGTGTTTCTCATTTGTGATTTTACTGAAGACTTCTAATATCTAGACGAGTCCCATAGGCTCCAAGACACTTAACACCAAGGCCTGTTTGATAAAGAAGACATTCTTTTTCTCTGACAGGCCTCAGTAAATGCACACACCAAGATTTTTTGCTGGTTATTCATTTGTTTCATAAACATGAAGATTCGCAGTCCCTGCAATACATTTAGTTTCACTCTCCTACCTTAAGTAACTAAGGTCATGATTTGTTCCATTGGGGCACTTCGGTCAAAAGCGCATTTGCCACTCGGTTGTGAAGTCCAGTACGAAAGACACAATTATACTCTACTGTCTGTTCTCCCAATATCCGAATGTTTTTATTTATAGGAAATCAGATTTGAATAAATATCAAGGATAGCATTTAGGGAGAAAAGTCATGAAAGGATAGCTTGAAAGAATTACTTTTGAAAGAACAAGGCTTGGCTCAATCCCTTGGGAATGTCAGTCTCACTTCTTTGCCTAGAACAGTGACCAGTCACCTTGCCCACTCTTGGAGTCCCCTGGGGAAGCCAGTGTCAATCCTTGATCTGGGTCTTACCTCAAATCAATTGAATTTCTTCAGAGTCTTTGGGATGGAGCTCAAGCATGGGTATATTTAAGCAGTTGTCTAGTTATTTCCAGTATATAACCAGGGTAGAGGGCACTAGCCATGTGTATGGTCTGGGGGTGGACTGAAGACAACAGAGACTTCCCATTTTCCTGCCAACCAGCTTGCCTTCTCATGACTGTCTGCCTTGGTAGCAAGAGGCCCCAGAGTTGGAAATACCCAGGTCGGCCTCCTGGGTGTGCTTTATGCCTGGCCCAGTACTGGGTGAGAGACCAGAGGTTTATGGCTTCTACCTTTTGCCCCGACAAAGCTTGATCTTGAGGACCTGAAATAAACAGACTTCGAGATAGTTCTCCAGCAAAGATGTGCTGATTTAGCCTCAGCACAAATTTGCAATTTGGAGTCTCCGACCATAGTCAGCCACATGCAATTCCCCCCCATCCCAAGGGCAAGAGAAGGAGAAAACTTTTATAGGAGGGAAAGGGAAGGTGAGGGACTGTAGCAAAGAGTCCATGGCAAAAAAAATTAAAAATAAAATAAAATAAAAAATAAATTAAAAAAAAAGAGAGTCCATGGCTTTCCATTGGCTGAGCTCTTGCTGGGAAAGAAGTCTTTCTTCTTCTTGTTGGGGGTGCTATCCTCACAGGCTATAAGAGCTAGCACTTTGGGTCTCCCGACTGTATTTAATTGAAGTTTCTATGTATTATTATTATTTTTTTACAGTCCTAAATTTTAAGGACACTGTACAAATTTTACAGGCTCTCGTCGCCTTCATTTACCCCCAGCTGAGTGGATAAAGTTACTGATATCTTACGTAACCAGCTGAGGGCAGTGGCAATACCAGCTCTGGCCTGTTAGTTGTAGCCCCATTTTTGAAGTAATTGTGTTTAATGCTGCCCTTGTTTTAATAACAGGCAAGATACTATTATAAATGAGGTTCAGTGTTGCTTTAAAATGACTCCCACGTGCATGCTCTTGCCTCATCCTACTCACTTAATCCTGGCAGACACTTCTGTGCCTGTATGGGTCACTTATAGAAACTCCACATTCTCCTAAGATTTCCTGTCCAGTGAGAAAGGCTTTAGGGTCCTTTTCCTCATCATCACATGTGTTATCAATGGGTTCACAGATGGGTCGTCATCCCCTGTGACTTTAAACTCTAAATGGACTGATCTGTTTTTCATAACTCTTTGTATTTGAATGACTATATAGTAATCTGCCCCTAATGGATGTTTAACAGGTGCATAAAATAAATGCATGCAAATGTCCTCTGCCTAATTTCCCCTTGTAGATGGGCAGTTTTTCTCCATTAGGAAAGGGAAAGCCTGGTTACAGAACAGCAAGACCGTGGAACAGATCCTTTTCTGCATTGTGTCATTTTCCAGAATTTAGGAGAAATAACAGTATAAATCCTCGAACATTAAAATTATATTAGCTTCACCTTCTAAATAAGCCAAGGCATGAGAATGATAGAACCTTAAATGCAGCTGCCTTGGGAGTGCTATATTTAAAAGGTGGACAGAAGTAGTTAACCTCAGCTTGTATGTCAGATTCCTTGGGCTAATATCTTTTCATGGCTATACTCATTTTGTTTTCTGACTCATGGACGCTGGAGACATAGTAAAATTAGAAATCTAAATTGTAAATGTATTTAAATATGTCTGCTTCCTCTAACACATTAAATCTTTTGAGATTCAAATCCAGGCACATGTTTTAGGATAGTCAGGATAAACAAAAGTACAACTAGGGATCAAGTGCGATTTCTTATCTTATTCATAGTTTCCCTTTAACACATTAAATTGAACATCTCAGCAAATAATTATCCATTGCTTTATTTGCCATGCCCACTCCAATCTCACTCTATCTGTTTAACAAACATAATAGAAAATTGATTTTTCTCTTTTTTATGAAAAAAAAAAAGGATCAATAGAGATTAAGTACAGGCTAAAAAGATTGAATAACGGGATTTGACTCAGAAGAAACACTAGCTACTGAGAGAAGGAGAGTTACACAGAGAGTGGTATAGTCTGATAATGGTATCCCCCAGCCCCTCATAGCTTGGTAATAATGATATTCTTACTTAAATTCTCAACTAGAAGAAAATAACAAATGAAAAACAACTATATGCTTATGCATTATGGTTAATGGAATTATTTCTGTGTTCCTGTTTATGGCAAGCTCCTTTTTTTCCTGATACTAATCCTTTTATTCCAAATTCCTACAGAGAAATACACATGCACATGGACACACACACACACACAAACATACACACATATATATATTTCTTTGCACATCAAAAATTGGTGGAAAGAGGGCATGGTTTTAAGACTCATTGTTCTATGAAAAAGCTTTTTAACATAATCAGTGGACTTTCTCATGCCTGGTTAAATATCATGCGGTCGTTTCTGTTTTAAAGAGAGAATCACACATGCCCCATTTTAAAATTCTGTTTCACTTAGTTACACAAATTTATTGAGCAGTTTATTGAGGGATTGGAGAAAGTAATATCGCCCCTCCTCCCGTAAATTCTATAGAGAAAGACAATAGCAAGTAATCAAATTTATAAGTGAGAAAAAAATTATAAACGAGATAACATCACATGGTGGTAGGAACCACGACTAAAATAAAAGCAGGGAGTGATGGACGGGAGATGCTATTTTAGATAAGGGGGGGGGAGGAAAGTCCTTCTCAAGAAGGAGACATTGGGCTGAAACTAGATAGTTGCGAAGGAACTGGCCTGGCCAAACGGCAGAAGCAGCTTGCTTGCTTTCGAGCATGGGAACAGCAAAGGTAAGGGCCAGCAGGGGGCTGGCCGGTTTGCCACAGTCTTTCTGAATTCCCCTCCGAATTGGAAGAGAAACGACTGCTGCAGTCATCAAAGCATGACTCACCTACTAGGTCCGTCAGTACCCATCCTGAGAACAGTGATGATTTGCATCTAATTGGCCACTTCAATTTTCCTACCCTTCCATTCAGCAGACAATTTGAAATTGTGTGTCCCGCAAAATCTCCCTGACAAATGTAGGGTATAGATGAGGGGACGTTTCTGAATTTTCATGCAAGTCATTCATGGCCCAAATCACAATCTTTTTTTTTTTTCCCCTAATAAAATAATATAATCATTTCACTGCACTGGCTGAGGGCCTTTCAGGACTCGGTTCATCCTACAATTGCCCATTTCAACAAGATTTGGCGGTCCACCTTTTGCAAACACCCATTTTGTCAGGAAAACGGTGCCAAATCCACGGCATCAAACAACACAGCCATGACAGTCATGGACAGGGGACCATACCCCAAACCACTGCTAATAGGTTCTTGGTGTTGCTGTTAGAATTTTTCTTAAGAAAGATCACTTTCCAACATGAAAGCCAGAGAGCATACCTCATTAACAAGAATGAGAGACTCGTTTGTTTTTAGTTCAAAGTGACAAGAGAATGCCTTTCAAGAAGGGAGGAAATGCTGATGACATTGTAGGCAAAGCTGTCTCCACAGGAAAAGGGAAAACAAGGAAGAAGGAAGAATTAAAAATTTTAAGGCAGTTTCTGCGATTAACTCCTTATTGTTTGCACTCCTTCGACAGTGTTATGAATGTAAAAAATTATACTGTAGTCTTATTTCATCATAAGTGTGTTGTGACACATAAATAATGAAAAGTGTTAGTGAGCCATTTCCTAAAACATGAGAGCATCTGTATTTATACCTCCGTGATTCTGAATGGTTCAATGAATGGAAAGGCTTGAAGCGGCACCTGTAAAGCTATAGATGTATTACTTTCGAGGGCACATTCTTACTTGGTGCAATGAATAGCAAAGTTCTTCCATGCAGAGGTTATACAAAGGTCCGCAGCTGAGGAGTGTTTGCCATTAAGAGCACTGATGATGTGAAAAGTATCATAGAGCGCTTATAAAAATGCAATATTCTGAAATGCCTACAATATCTCCTTTAAAATCTTTAAACAAATTTGGTTTTGCATTTGGATACTTGTAGGGTCATATAAAAATAAACTCCAGTGCCCATATTTCATAATTCTGAATCTCACCAATGTGAAAATGTCAAACACCACCAATAGATTGAGTGGTCATATTTCCAGAACTAGAATTAGGACAAGTATGACTCTAGGTCATAAATATTGGAATTTTGAGGACTTTAAAAATAACTTCTAAGGGTTATAGGTCTGGCGATTAATCAAAACTATTCAGCAACCCCAGGACATGCAACAGACCAAAAGCAGTTGAGGGTGGAGGGGCTGACCCTCCACACAGTCAAAGTTTGAGTATAACTTACAACTGGTCCTTTGCATCTGATGTCCCCACCAGCCAAGGATGAAACCAACCAGACTGAGTAGCCGTGTGGTATTTTCCTTTTTCTTTTCTTTTCTTTTTGTGGCTGCAGGTGCACCATATGGAAGTTCTCACGCCAGGGATTGAATTGGAGCTGCCACTGAGGTCTACACCACAGCCAGGGCAACATTGGATCTGAGCTGCACCTGAGACCCACGCTGGAGTTTGCAGCAATGCTGGATCCTTAACCCACTGAAGGAGGCGAGGGATCAAGCCCGCATCCTCATGGATGCTGTGTTGGGTTCTTAACCTGCTGAGCCACAATGGGAATTCCAGTGTGGCATTTTCCATTGAAGAACATGTGGGTACGAGAGGGTCTGTGCAGTTCAAATCCCTATTATTCAAGAGTCAACTGTATTTTAGTTTTTAGGACTTTGACCTTCACAGTCAAATTTTCATCCTGGTTGACCTACCCTTTCACAAATTTATACTTTTCGATATTCTGATCCCACTCACTAACCTTCAACTCCTTCACTTGGTAAATTCCTCTTCATTCTTTAAGTTCCAGGTTAAATAGCAACAACTTTTATGTGTTAAAATTAGCCTGTGTCTGTTGAATGGCTACTAAGTGTCAAGTATCAGGCTTAACACTTTCCAAACATTATCTCATTTCTTATTTACAATAAATCTGTCGTATATGCCCTATAAGAAAATTCAATAAATTGTTTAATGCAAGTCCTCTCAAACTATCTGTGGTGAAGGACCATTTTATTTGTATTTCCAGCTCACCCTTGACCAAAACTCTATAAAGTATAATAAAAGTAAACCAAAACACACAATGAAAAAAGCTATAAAAATACAACCCCCAATTTATGTCTTATTAAGTTGGACAGACATACATTTTCTCCATCACTCTGCTCTAAAAGTTGCAGAATCGAGGTTTCTGGGCTTTCTCCGCGCTGACAGAGAACACGCTTCTTGGAACGGCCCTGAGGCATAGACATCAGAGCAGCACACGGTGCAGCGGTGTTGGAAAGGAGAGATCAAGATTCTTTTGACTCCAACGTTCTGTTCTGAACGCCCAAGCAACAGGACTTCCTTCCACACCTCAGAAATATGGGCCAAACTGCCCATCTGGGCAAAAGCCGCCGAGAGAAATGCTTTTCTCAGACATCACTGCACACGAAGGCTTATCTCATTTCCTGCCCCCATGCTGACCTTTCTCTGTGTGGAGGTCACTGGAAATGTTCATTAAGGAATTATTAAGGAAACCCACCCACAAGGGTGTGGTCCTATAACTCAAAAAAAAAAAAAAAAATAGAGCACGGTCCTGTAGCCGAGTTCTCCAATCTTAGATAAGCCACAAATGAAGCATCAAGATCTTCTATCGGAGCATCCTCTGGAGTCAGCTGTCTGCCGCTGCGTGTTCCACGCCCCCCGTGACCTCACTCACAGGTTTCCTGGAAACAGTTGCCTGAAGCCGATCACCCACACCTCTCTGAACCTCGGCCTCATCCATCGCCCGGGGGAGGTGTTAAAAATGAACACGTCTCCCAGGGACAGCCAAATCCACAGAGGCCAGGTGCTGCTAAAAGGTCCCCAGTGGATGTTTCCAAACAGAATAAATGGCTTAGATCTCAAACAACTGCCTTCAAGTAATGTCTTCAGGATACCGCGAGGGATCTGGTTTTCAAAATTTCATCACTCAAAAGCCTCTGCGGTGTGTGGGTCTTTTCCCCCAAAACGAATGGGTGATTTACCTCAAAGGCAGATACAAGGGCTCATAATTTAGAAGAGAGAAATGTGTGATGCTGTTTACTTTTTTTTTCTTGATCTCATGAACAGTTAACAGTAGTCCTGTTTCAGCCAGAGTCATATTAATTCAGAATGTAATACATACAGACTGTTTATTTCAGACTCTAACAACTTGCTTCCTTCCTTTGAAACAGCCAAAACCTAAGGTCAACACTGAAGTAAATCTCTCATACATTGAAATGCATGGTGGGGGAGTCACTGTAATTTAACACGACTGAATACGAGCACAGGTAGCAGAAACGGAAGGTGAATAGACGCACCTAATTTGATGTGAGTTGCCTAATCTGGCGATGCACTGGCCCTGAGCACAGGCACTGACTACTGCACCAACCTGCACAATCCACCTCTGGACACGGAGACCGACACTTCAAAGAGAAGACCAACGCGGGGCGGCAACCTCCCCAGGGATGACGTGTTTATAAACCGTGGTGGAAGAAGTCAGCTTCAGAAAGACCTATGCTGGCCGCAAATGATGCTCTTGGTGGTCTCTAGACCTGGGTAATATTTAAACATGAGATGCCAGGAGTTCCCATCACGGCTCAGGGGTGAACGAATCCAACTAGGAACCATGAGATTGCAGGTTCGATCCCTGGCCTTGCTCCATGGGTTAAGGATCCGGCGTTGCCATGAGCTGTGGTGTAGGTTGCAGACGTGGCGTAGGCCTGCGGCTACAGCGCCAATTCGGCCCCTAGCCTCGGAACCTCCATATGCTGTGGGAGTGGCCCTAGGAATGGCAAAAAGACAAAAAAAAAAAAAAGAGAGATACCATGTTCACTTACAGAGACCACCAACATAATAATTTTGAATGTTCTAGTATGTTCTCCATTATTGTTATTGTAATTGTGTACATGTTCTGCCAGCTGAGAGGGGTTCTGGACGTGGCACCCTGGCATATCGAAATTTTTAGATGAACAAGTTTGAGCAAACAGGAGAAGCAGGAAGGTCAGTGTGAGCTTTGTCGCTACTTCTCCCCTGAAACAGGTCATGAGCGGGTCTTCCAGGTGAGAGAGGGGCTCTTCCTATATCCTTGGAGGAAGGCAGCATCCTTAGCTCCAAAACAAAGGGACTCTGAGAAGAATCTGAACAAACATGCCCTTACTAAGCATCTCCAATTTTCTATACTTTCTTCAAGCTCTAAGCTATCATATCCCTCGATGACTGCCCTCTTTTAATCAAACCTAGCAGAAGCACACCTGCCTAACTGTTTTGGTGGGTCTTCGTTGCCTGTGAAGTCCCCTGTGTCCCATAAAACATACAATTATTTTATACTCTTCTCCTGTTAATCTGTCTTTGTCAGTTTAATTCGCACACCCAGCCAGAGACCTTGAGTAAGTTGAAGAAATGTTTCCTTTCCTACACCTGATTATACCCAAGATCTTTGTCTAAGCTTGGCTTTGCCTTTTTTGTCTTCAGATAAGTACCCCGTGAGACCTAAATAATTCCCTCTATCTACTATGAAGTCATCTCTCAGTGACCTGGGGTGTATTTTCCAAATTGAGGATTCTATACGCTTTTCTTTTTATTTTCTCCTTGTGTCCTTTCCCAGCCCAATAATTAATTGATAGTTTCAAAGAGCCAGTGGAAAGTGGGGGGAAAACTGAAATCAATTCTACTGCTTATTAGAAATTCTCATAAAGTTACAATGGAAACCAATAGCTAAAATGAGATTTTTCTCTGCACTGCCTCTCTGTCATTAGCATAGAGTTAAGAGTTATCTGAACACTGATAAGCCAGCCAGTAATTTAGAATTGTCCTGAGGCCATTTTCAATTTTCTGGTTCCTTTCCTTGTAAGTAATTTTCTTCTCTATAGATGCACTTATTTAGCTCGCATTTATCTCACATTTACTCCTCTTTCGGGAAAGTGGATCTTCAGTCTTGTGTAGCAACGATTTTCAGTGTTTCTTTTAAGGTTTTTATCAAGACCTTAAAAAAAACTTACATCTTATCTTGTATTACTTTTTAGTTGTAAATAACAGATCTCATTTTGGGCTAGTTAAGGTACAAAGCTTGACTTTTTGAAAAGATACTTAGGTATCTCTCAAAATAAAAATAACTAAAACAAGATGGCCCCAGTATGACTGGGAGATAAAAATAAAGACTCTCCTGTAACTTCTCTCTCTCTCTCTTTATTTGTATTTTTTGTTTGTTTGTTTGTTTTTTTGCTTTTAGCTGAATGTTGGCCTTGTGTTTTCAGACTTTCTCGCTGGAGAAGGAACATGGCTGCAGTGACTTTGGGGTTACACACTTTTTAGATTCCGTGACCACAGAGGAAAGGGAAATTTCTCCATAGGACATATTGGGGTAATCTGAGGAGGGTGACTTTCTGGTTTAGGCTGATGCAGCATCGCATTCCCAGCCTTGTTACTAGGCTGATGTTATTGTGGCAGTTTCTTTGTATGCATATTAGTGTTTTTTTTTTTAAATACTCCTTTTTTAAAATTCATGAAGAAGCTTTATTTATTTGTTTTTCTTCCAGTTTTATTGAGATATAACTGACACACAGCACTGTATAAATTTAAGGGGTGCAGCACAATGATTTGACTTACATCATAGAACAGTCATCACAAGTTTAGTGAACATCCATCTTTTCACATAGAGATGAAATGAAAGAGGAAAAACATGTTTTCCTTGTGATGAGAACTCAAGGTCGATGCTCTTAACAACCTTCATATATAGTATATGCAGCAGTATTAACCACATTTATCCTGTTGAACATCCTGAATGCCGATTCATTTTATGACTGGAGTTTTTCATCTGCGACCCCCCATCTCTGGCAACCACAAATCTGATCGTTGTTTTCCCTATGTGTTGATTGGTTGGTTGGTGTTTGAAGAGTAATTGACTTACATCCCTGTGTTAATTCATGTTACACAACTTAGTGATTTGGTCCTTCTATGCAACTCAAAACGTTTGCCATGATAAGTCTAACTTCAATATTTTGCCATACAAAATTCTTCATAGTTATTCACTCTGTTCCCCACACTGTACCTTTCATAACTGTGACTCATTATTTGGCAACTGGAATTTCGTACCTCCAACCTCCCGCACCTGTTTCTCTCCTCCCCTGTCCCCTCTAGCAGCTACCTGTTTGTTCTCTGTGAGTGTGTTTCTGCTTAGTTATACTGGTTCATTTTTTTTTAGATCCCACATCTAAGTCATAATGTACAGTATTAGTCCTCTGTCTGACCTAATTTCATTTAGCATAATACCTTCTAGATCTATCCATCTATCCAAATGGTAAGATTTCATTCTTTTTTTTAATGACTTACATTCCATTTTATTTATATATATATATGTGTATATATATATATTAAACCTGTTCATCTATTGATGGGCACGTGGGTTACATCCATATCTTGCTTATTATACATAATCAGTGAATATTGGGGTATGCATTTTTTTCTAATTATGTTTTTGTTTTCTTTGCATCAATATCCAAGGGTGAAATTTCTGGATCCTGTGGTATTCTATTTTTAATTTTTTGAGAAACTTCCATACTATTAGCCACAGTGGCTGCACCAATTCACATTCCCACTAACAGTGAAGAGGGTTCTTTCTTCTCTACATCCTTGCAAACATTTGTGATTTGTTGTCACTTTGAATAACACCATTCTAACAGGTGTGAAGTGATATCTCATTGTGATTTTGATTTGCACTTCTCTGATGATTAGTGCTGTTGAGCAACATTTTGTGTGCCTATTGGCCATTTGTATGTCTTCTTTGGAAAAATGTATATTCGGATCCTCTATCCACTTTTTAAATTGGTTTTTCTTTTTTGATGTTGAGTTGTATGAGGTCTTTATATGTTTTTGATATTAACCTCTTATTAGTTATATTGTTCACAAATATCTTCTTCCACTCAGAAGGTGGCCTTTTTGTTTTGTTGATAGTTTCCATCACTGTGCAAAAGCTTTTTAGTTTGATGGGGTCCCATTAGTTTATTTTTGTTTTGTTGCTCTTGACTAAAGAGACATTTCCAAAAAAGATATTAAGGCAGATGTCAGGGAGTGCTTCCTATACTTTCTTCTAGAAGTTTTATGGTTTCATGTCTTACGTTTAAGTCTTTACTAGATTTTGAATTTACTTTTGTGCATAGTGTGAGAAAGTAATCCAGTTTGATGCTTTTTCAGTTAGCTGTCCAGCTTTCCCAACCCCATTTATTGAAGAAGCTGTCTTTTCTGCATTGCTTATTCTTGCTTCCTTTGTCATTGACCACATAAGCATGGGCTCATGTCTGGACTCTCTATTCTGTTCCATTGATTTTTGTGTGTGTGCCAATACCGTAGTGTTTTGATTACTATAGCTTTGCAGTATAGCATGAAATCAGCAATCAATATATCTCCGGTTTTTTGTTCTTTCTCAATATTGTTTTGGCTATTCAGAGCCTTTTGTGTGTTCAAACATATTTTATAATTATTTGTTCTAGTTCTGTTTAAAAGAAAATTGCCATTGGCATTTTGATAGAGATTACATTGAATCTGTAGATTGCCTTGTGGATTATGGCCATTTAAACAATGTTAATTCTTTCAGTCTATGGACATTGTATATCTTTCCATCTGTTTGTACCATTTTCATTATCTTTCATAAGTGTCTTATAGTTTTCCAAGTGCAGGTCTTTTACCTCCTAGTTAGATTTATACATACATATTTTATTGTATTTGATGCAATTATAAATGGGTTTGCTTTCTTAATATTCTGATAGTTCATTGTTAGTGTATAAAAAGGCAACATATATCTGTTTATTAATTTTATATCCTACAGCTTACTGAATTCATTGATGAGCTCTAGTGGTTTATTGGTGGCATCTTGAGAATTCTATATGTAGCGTCACGTCATCTGTAAACAGTGAGAGGTTTTTTTAAATTTTTTATTATTTCCCCAATACAACTTTTTTTTCTACTGTACAGCTTGGTGACCCAGTTTTACTTCTTTCTTTCCATTTATATTCCTTTCATTTCTTTTTCTTGTCTTATTGCTATGACTAGGACTTCCAACATTATGTTAAGTAATAGTGCCAACAGGGGGCATCTTTGTCTTCTTTTGAACTTTAAAGAAAATGTTTTTAGCTTTTCACTATTGAGCATAATGTTAGCTGTGGCTTTGTCATATATGACCTTCATTATATTGAGGCTCATTACCTCTATACCCACTTGTTGAAACTTTTTAATCACAAAAAATGTTGAATGTTGTCAAAAAGCTTTTTATGGAGTTCCCGTCGTGGTGCAGTGGTTGGTGAATCCGACTAGGAACCATGGGGTTGCAGGTTCAGTCCCTGCCCTTGCTCAGTGGGTTAACGATCCGGCGTTGCCGTGAGCTGTGATGTGGGTTTGCGGACGTGGCTCGGATCCCGCGTTGCTGTGGCTCTGGCGTAGGCCGGTGGCTACAGCTCCAATTAGACCCCTAGCCTGGGAACCTCCATATGCTGTTGGAGCGGCCCAAGAAGTAGCGAAAAGACAAAAAAAAAAAAAAAAAAAAAAAAAAGCTTTTTATGTGTTTATTAAGATGATCATATGATTTGCATTCTTCTGTTTATTAATATGTATATTACATTGATTGATTAATGGTTATTAAACTTTCCTTGCATCCATGGGACAGATCTCGCTTGATACATAGTATGTTGTCCTTTTAATGTATCATTGAATTTGGTTTGCTAATATATTGTTGAGGGTTTTTGTATTTCTGTTTATCAGTGATATTGGCCCATAATTTGTGTGTGTGTGTGTGTGTTATCTTTGTCTCAGGCTGATGCTGGCCTTGTAGAATGAGTGCAAAAGTATTCCTTCCTCTGCAATTTTTTGGAATTCTTAGCGAAGGATCAGTAATAACTCTTCTCTAAATGTTTGGTAGAATTTACATGTGAAGCCATATAGTCCTGGACTTTGAGGACTTTTGGGAATTGTTTTATTACTGATTTGATTTCATTAATGGTAACGGGTCTGTTTATATTTTCTATTTCTTTCTAGCTCAGTCTTGGGAGATTGTACATTTCTAGGAGTTTGTCCATTTCTTCTATATTGTCCATCTTATTTGTGTATAATTGTTCATAGTAATCTCTTATAATCGTTTGTATTTCTGTGGTGTTGCTTATAACTTCTCCCTTATCACTTCTGATTTTATTCATTTATCTTGATGATTCTGGCTAAGGGTTTATCAATTTCAGGTTTTTTTGTTGTTGTTTTTTGTTTTTGTTTTGTTTGGTTTGTTTTTTTTTTTTTTTTTTTTTGTCTTTTCCAGGGCTGCACCCATGGCATATGGAGGTTCCCAGGTTAGGGGTCCAATTGGAGTCACAGCAATGTGGGATCTGAGCCACATCTGTGACCTACACCACAGCTCACAGCAACACCGAATCCTTAACCCACAGAGTAAGGCCAAGGATCAAACCCACAACCTCATGGTTCCTCATAGTCAGATTCATTAACCATTGAGCCACAGTGGGAACTCCATCAATTTTGTTTACCTTGTAAAAGAACCAGCTCTTAGTTTCATTAATTTTTTCTCATTTTTTTAAATTTCAATTTTATTTATTTCTGCTCTAGTCTTTGTAATTACTTTCCTTCTACTGACTGGGTTTTGTCTTTTCTTTTTCTAGTTCTTTTAGTTTTAAGTTTAGATTGTTTATTTGAGATTTTTCTTCTTTTCTGAGGTGGGCTTATATTGCTATAGACTTCCTTCTTAGAACTTCTTTTGTTGAATCCCAAAGATTTTTAATCATGTGTTTTCATTTTCATTTATCACTACATATTTATTGATTTCCTCTTTGATTTCTTCAGTGATCTATTGGTTGTTTAGTAGCATATTGTTAGGCCTCCATGTGTTTATGTTTTTTGAATTTGTTTTCTTATAGTTGATTTCTGGTCTTATAGCATTGTGGTTGAAAAAGTTGCTTGGTAGGATTTTAATGTTTTTAAATTTACTAAAGCTTGTTTTGTGGCCTAGTGTGTGAGCTATCCTGAGAATGTTCCATGTGCATTTGAAAAAAAAAAAAAGTGTGCATTCTACTGCTTTGGGATGGAATTTTATATGTGGTCTAATAGGGTCTAATATGTCATTTAAGGCCAGTGTTTCTTTATTGATTTTCTGTCATTCTGTCTGGATGATCCGTCCATTGATATGAGTGGGCTATTCAAGTCCTCTACTGTTTTTGTGTTATTATTGTGTTATTATTTTTCTCTCAGTTTATCAATATTAATCTCTTTTCTCCCACAAACCAAATAATGATAATTTTAACTATGGCAATAATTTCATATGATATAATGAAGTAATATATTAGATCTAACTAATGGAAAACTTATTGTGTGTTATTTCTATGATAAATGACATGTAATAACCACTTTTAATTCTCAAGTGACTATGAGATTGGCCTCATGAGATGGAAGTAACAATTTTCCACTAATAATGGATAGTTAAACCATGGCTTTACTACTGAAACTTAATCATTGTTGATGTCTCAGACCTGAACAAATGATCAGATGATTTTTTATATATAGACAGTGCCAGGGTTTTTTGGCTTTTGTTTCATGATTTGTGCCAGGTTTTTAGCTTTTATTACATTATATGTCTACATTGGCGAAGACCTGGCTAGTCACCAAATCTAATCTCTCCTCTTTGTGGACTCACATGCAGCTAGACTACATTTCTAAGTATTCTTGTACACTGAAGCTAAGTGATTAAGTTTTAATACATGGTAAGAAATATGTGTGTCTTCTAGACCCTACCCAAAAACCTTCCCCATGTGCATGTTGCTCCAAGCTCTTTCCTCTTCTGCCGGTTGTATGGACACAGTGACAAGGCTTAGGAAAAGGGGGGCCAGAGAAGGATAGAGCCCCAAGGAGAGTTACACTGGCTACTTGAGCAGCTTCCATGGACTGTAACACGAGATTTCAAAATCTATTTGGTACCACAGGCTACTCTACTCTAACTAATTGAGCATATTAGAGACTTTACTTTGTATTTTATAATTAATTTAATAAAAATATGCATGTTTTTTCTTGTCACTAGCAATAAATAAGTAATAATACAGACTTAATTAATTAAAAGAAATAGGATTGTTTCTGGCTGACTGACTGATTTAGAGCAGTTGTCCTCCACAAGCAGGGAAAAATCTTTTTAACAGACTTAGCTGTTGTTCAGCCAGCTAGGCTTTTAGAGAAACTTTCTGCTCTAGAAATGAAGATATTCCTTTATGTAGCAGCCTATCATTTCATAAGCATCAATTCTTACCCTTAAAATATGTTTTGGGAAGGAGCTCAGTCATATTTTAAATTTCTTCTCAAGAGCCGTATTATTAGCCCCCATTTCACAAATGAGTACACTGCATTCATTTTCCATTTGTGCTGTAAAAAAAAAAAAAAAAAAAAAAAAAAATTGACCCACGTTCAGTGGCTTTAAAAGAGCAGAAATGTATGATTTTACAGTTCTGTAGGTCATCTGTCTGCTATGGGTTTCACTGGACCAAATCAAGGTATCTACAGGCCAGCATTCCTTTCTAAAGGCTCCAGGAGAGACTCTGTTTTCTTTTCTTTTCCAGCTTCTAGAGGCTGCTCACACTCCTTGTCTCATCCATCTCCTCCTCCATTTTCAGAGCCAGTAATAGCAGCTTTGGGATCCTTCTTGCACAGAACCACTCTGCCTTCCTTTCCTGCCCTCTTCTACTTTTAAGAAAACTTGTGATTACATTGGGCCTTCATTGAGAATCCAGGATAATCTCCCTATTTTGGTGTCAACTGGTTAGCAAATTTAATTCCATCGACAAACTTAATTACCCTTTTCCATGTCACCTAACATATTCGCAGGTTCCAAGGAATTGGACTTGGATGTCTTTGGGGAGCTATTACTCTGCCTACCACCGCCGAAACAGAGGCTTATGAATGTCAAGTTGGCACTATCAGTGTTTAGATTCATTCCATGACCCTATTTGTATCTTTGCTACCTATCCTGTCACTTTTTATTGCTGATTTAATTCATTCTTCTATCTCTTTTCACTATGATAAATCTGGGTTGGTGAAGAATTCATTCTTTTAAAAGGATTTGAATTTTTACTATAGTCTTCCTGTGTAGCTAACCTACCTTTGTGACCCAGATTTGATTAGTACACAGATACTGTCAACACATTCCTCTAAGCTTGCAGAATTTTGACATTTGAAGTGCCTCTTTCTTGCAGTAAAAGAAAGGTCTCCATTCCTAAGAGGGGTACTTTTCTCCACACAACAAAAATAGAAAATATGTGCCTGTGTCCATACTGAGTCCCAGACCCACTCTCTGTTCTGGTCTCTCATGCATTGTTTGCACAAGAGGCTGGCCCCTATGGACTACAAATCCCAGGTCTGCTTACATCTGGCTTATGAATGGATTCAACCAATGGGAGATAAGGATGGAAAGAGAGAAGAGCTTAGAGATTTTTACCCTGCACCTTTCCTGCTTTGGCATTATGTCTACATAGGGCTGATTCCACATTCCTCTTCAACCATGACTTCCCCTGGGAGGTCCCTGGTCCATAGCTCCACCTCTCCCCTTTGATGCTAAGGGTAGTAACGTCTCCCAGTGATACTGGTCTCTGGAGCGTCACCTCCCTTGTTTGTTTCCTTCATTTGCCCATCTATACTCTATGAGAAAAGTTCCAACAAGTCTCTCCATTTGAATCCAGTCCTGTTTGCTCCTGGAACTCTGACTCAATAGCCCCAGGCAAATTTTTTAAAGAGTATTTTTATCTTTTATTAAAGTTAAGACAAATTGATCTTCAGATCAATGGAGCTGAAAGTTCTGCTTTAATGATAATATAAAAATGACCATGAGGAAAGGAAAGGAGGTAATCAGTAGGATTTCTCTGCATGCTCTCTCTCTGTGTGTTTTGGCTCTCACCCTCATATTGTATCATTTTCTCATAGAAATCAGAGCTACCAATATGTTCATTATTCAATATTCAGTTGGAATAAAACAGTGGTTTTATTACACTGATGGAATGTTGGAGTTTACAGCTACGTAGGAGGATGTGGAGGGAGACAGTCCTCAAATAATCACAGAAATATAAACAGACAAACCGTCTTACCTGTTATAAGAGAAACAGAGGGCACCGTGAGCATGGAGGTAGGGGTGCTACTGACCTTGGAAGGGGGTCAGTGGAAGCTTCCACATGAAATGATGTATGTGCTGAGGTTTGAAGGAAGGGAGCAGGGGCTCAGTGAAGTGGGAATAGGGAGAGCATGCAGTGTGGTTAGATGGAAGTCTTAAGCCAAGCACAAAATGGACAGAGGCCCCAAGGAGACATAGAACTTCACGGTTTTTTTATTTTTATTTTTTTGATCTTTTTGTCTTTGTAGGGCCACACCCATGGCATATGGAGGTTCCCAGCCTAGGGGTCCAATCAGAGCTGTAGCTGCCAGCCTACGCCAGAGCCACAGCAGTGCAGGATCCGAGCCACATCTGTGACCTACCACACAATTCATGGCAACGCCAGATCCCTAACCCACTGAGTGAGGCCAAGGATTGAACCTGCCTCCTGATGGATAGTAGTTGGGTTTGGTAACTTCTGAGCCACAACGGGAGCTCCTAAAGCTTTCAAATGGAGTTTGCTTTGCAGTGGATTTTAATTTTGAGATGTCATGGGCTTTTGAGAATCTGATGAAACAGTAGACTCTTGACTCAGAAGAAAGTGAATATGCCCACATTTGAAATTTTGTGATCAAATTCTTGAGTCTCAGGGTTCCCCTGAAGTCCATCATCCAGCCATAAATTCTCTAGAGATAGAAGATTAAGTCCTCTTGCTCTAAAGGAACATAGAATGAGTGCTTTGCTATTTTTGCCTTAAATTTTAATGATACAACAGACCGCTTTGATTTTGGATACATTAGGCATATTTTCTTAAGGAGTTGAATTCCTGGTATTTTACATATGTTTTGTTTCAAACTCATGACTTGTAATGATTACTTATTTTGATAATTTTCATGACATCGAGCTTCTCCAAAAAATGACAAAATGGAAAATCAAAGTAGTTTTAAAGGAGAAAAAAAACAAACCTGGATTTCACAAAAACTCTCTCTAGAGAATAACTTCCAACCTGATAAATTTTCCCTTTGGCAACCAAATTACTTGTTCCTTATGCACAAACGTATTTATTTGATTTTTTCCTTATTCTTTATCCCCAGAGGAGTGCACTGAAACTAAGCTGAACACAAAGTATGAGAAATCTTTTCTAAACCTTTATCTAAAACACAGCAGACTATAAACATCGTAATATAAAACATGCAAAATTAATGTCTCTGCTTTTCCAATAATTTTTTAATACCAACAGTTCTTCCTTTTGTCCTTACTGAGACAGCAAATCCACTGGTTTTAATTGTCATTCTTAGTTTTTGACATCCCATTTCATAGCATTATATTGAATGTATGTTGGCTCTCCAGCTGCACTGTTGCTATAGATATAGAAGATTCTTCAAGATATGCATGTAGTCAGAAATGCTTTATTATTCAGGGTCAGACCTATTCTGGCCACTGGTCCCAGGCCCCTGAATAAAGGGAAATTCTATCACCATGACCTATGCCTGGTGCACAGTAGGCTCTCAGTACGTAATTGCTGCCACTGATAAAGCTAAGGGTGACTTTGTGTTGGTAGGAAATCTAACTCAGAATCACAGCAATAACCCTGCTCTCTCACAGTGGGAAGGGGAGCATTCTGAGAAGCATCGGGTTGGTGAGACTGGCAAGCTTTGTAAGAATACTTCCTTAGAGAGATAGCCTTGTGTATGAAATGGAAATGAAGACCGCAGGATTTCCCAGGCTCACCCTGTGCAAAAGGGAGGGGAGGGGCTCTCAGATCTGGCCAGCAGAGAGCTCGGGAGAACAGCAAGGGGGAGAGAGAGTCATGGGGCCAAAGAGAAAGCACAGCAAGCTGAATGTCATGCTCTTGACCACAGGCAAAGAATGTGGCAGTGTTTAATTTTCCCGCCTAAATATGATAACCCAAATGGAAGGACAGGTAGAAGACTGCTAAATCGCTCCACAAGTTCAATTTTGCTTAAAGGCGTGCTTGGGGAATAATATAAGAAGAGTATAAACAATATTGTTTCATTTTTTGGAAGGGATTTTGAGTCTTCAAGACAAGTGCAGCATTCATGCAAATGCCTGTGGTAAGAATCAAACACAGAGCCTGCAGTGTTCTCCTGTGTGGTTAGCTTTGAGGGTTATGGCAAGGTGGTCCCCCAAATTTGAATACAGGAGAATTTGGGGACCAACACATGGTAGATTAAAGCAGAGATATGCAAAGTCACCTAAAGAGATCTACTACTTCAAGGAACAGGTGGCATTTGAGGGAGAAGGATGGGGGCAGATACCTGCAAGAAATGGTGACCTTATTTTTAACAACTTTGGGGGGGCTAAGACCACAGAAATTAATTTTCTCCACATTCTGAAGGCTAGAAGTTCAAAATCCAGGTGTTAGCAGGACCGGTTCATAAAATCTGCTCTATGCCTTTCTCCTGGCTCTGGAGGGTTGCCGGCAAACCCTGGCTGACAGCTCCGTGATCCCAGTATCTCCTTCTGTCATCACGTGGCCGTCTTGCTTCTGCGCATGGCCTCTCTCTCACCTGTCTCTCTGTTTCTTTTCTCCTATGAAGACACCAGTTATTTCAGGTAAGGAGCCCACCCTACTTTACGATGATCTTATATTAACTATTACATCTGCAATGACTCTCTTTCCAAACAAGGTCACATTCTGAGGTGTGACACGAAAACATATACAACTTGATGGGAGGGGGGTAGGCACTATTCAATCCAATGTACCTTCTCTGACTCTCAATTTAAAATAGGCTCTAGTGTATATACATACATATATAGCTGTATTTATAAACATACTCCTAGGTCAGTTATTATTGGCCAGTGATGAGCAAGGCACTTCCTAAGACCGCATTTCATTGGTTGTGCTCAGTCCTGGGCACATCATCCATGAGAGAGAATGTGACTGAACCAGGATGCGAGGGGTTATGAAGATTTTACGAATAGCACGACATGAGTAGTAACCCACGTTGCTCCACTGTAGAAGAGAAGGTTTGGGAAGCCATCACATCCCCGTGCAGAAGGGCTCTCCCTTCAGAGGACAGGTAGTAAGGAAGATTGGATTGTAAGTTACACAGATCAAAAGTATGTTCTCTCGGAGTTCCCCTCATGGCGCAGCAGAAATGAATCCGACGAGGAACCAGGAGGTTGCAGGTTCGATCCCTGGTCTTGCTCAGTGGGTTAAGGATCTGGCGTGGCTGTGAGCTGTGGCGTAGGTCGCAGACGCATCTCAGATCCCACGTTGCTGTGGCTGTGGTGTAGGCTGACAGTTATAGCTCCAATTTGACCCCTAGACTGGGAACCTCCATATACCTCGGGTGCGGCCCTAAAAAAGCAAAATAAAGAAAGAAAGAAAGTATGTTCTCCTATATGTGATTAGCATGGTCCTGCCTTTTGGTGGGGGTGGGTTTTTTTTTTTTTCTCCTTTTACATTATACCAGATTCAGCTTCCGTCTCTCAAAGGACAGGAGACTTGAAAGTATTTATTGGCTTTAAATACTAACATAACTACAAAAAGACTAGGTTAGGCTATGAAGCCCCTGAGTAGACTTAGGAGTATAGAAAAAGAGGGGTAAAAAAAAGAAAAGAAAAAGAAGTATAGACAGAGAGAGAACCCTATGTTCACAATGGCTAAAATTTGTTAAGTACTCTTGGTTATCACAGCCAGTCCATTATTTAAGTACCAAATTGTTCCTATTTTATGGGTGAAAAGACAGAGGCTTAGTGCAGTTAAATAACTTGCCCAGTCCACATGGTGAAGCCTGAGTTCTAATCCAGAGAGTTTGCCTTTGGGGCCCATTAGCAGGGCCTTCTGGACAAGGAGAAAATCTTTCTGACTTCAGGTGTTCTGTTCTTCATGCCTATCTGTGGTTGGGGGAAGAGAGGTGCACCTGGCAATCTCATCTTGGTGCTGCCAGCATATATTCCACTCATCATTCCCTCGCCTCCCAGTTTTGCCAACTTTATTATTTTCAATTTTTAAAATTCTATTGTACTTTAAAATTTTCAAAAGCTTCACATACCTTATTTCATATAATTCCATAATAACTCTTTTTTTCCTCCTGTGCCTACCTTACCCCCTTGCCTCTCCCCGCTGGTAATCACTAGTTTGTTCTCTATGTCTGTGAGTTTGCTTCTTTTTTTTTTTTCCACTCGTGTATTTCTTAGATTCCACATATAAGTGATATCATACAGTATTTGTCTTTCTCTGTATGACTTATTTCACTTAGCATAATGCCCTCTAAATCCATCCATGTTGCCACAAACGGCAAAGTCTCATTCTTTTTTACGGCTGAACATTGTCTCCCCAAGTATATATCACATCTTCTTTATCCATTCATCTGTCAGTGGATGCTTTGGCTGCTTTCATATCTTGCCTATTGTGAATAATGCTGCTACCAATATTGGCATGCATGTATCTTTTTGAATTAGTGTCGTGGTGTTTCGTTTTGTTTTGTTGATATATACCTAGGAGTAAGATTGCTGGGTCAAATGGTAGTTCCATTTCTACTCATCATTTTTTATTTACTAATTTGACAAATACTATTGAAAACAGTGTAAATCATTGGGATACGCAATCATGAATAAAAACAGACACAGTACTTTCCATCATGGAGCTGAGAGATATAAAATGGCAGTGGTGACAGATGTTGCGAGGAAGGTAAATGAGGCCAGAAGAGGCTAGACCAGAGCAATTTCTTCAGGTCGGTGAGGCCAGCGAAGCATTCCTTGAGGATGCTCTGTTTGAGCCAAGATCTGAAAGACGTGCAGCAGTGACTCCATGAAGAAGGGATGGGTACACCAGCGTGCTAGAGAAGAGGAGCACTATGTGTTGTGCTGCTGGGCTCGAGGAAGTACAGCGCATATGAGACCCTGAAACACGAGGGTGGCCAGAGCTGTGGGGGTGGGGCAGGGGGGGAAGATGACGTCGGAGAGGGGCACAGAGACCAGGCAGGCCCTCACCCGGATTAGGGAGATTTGTATTATTTATCCCAATAGCAGTGGAAATCATTGCTGGAGGGGGATGTGGTGGTGATACATTTTTAAAATAAACCATTATAGTTATTGCATCGAGGATGAATTGGAGAGTGGAAGTGTGGAGATCAGTTGGAGGCTGCTGTCATTGGCCAGGTGAGGGTAATTGGGAAACACTTCTGTGGGTGGCAGTGGATTGAAGTGCAGAGGTCGATGAGTTTTTTGCTTTTGTTTTTAGAAGTCAGCATCAGCAGGACTCTGAAAAGAATCAGCTATGAGGGGTGCTCAGGGAAGGGATCTTGCCAAGGATGACTCCTAAGACTGCCTGTGCTGCCAGATAAATGCAATGCCATTCGCTGAGGCAGAATACTAGGGTAAATGGCTTTGAGGGGGAACGTCATGAGTTGTTTGGGGGCTGTGCTTATTTTGAGATGCCTTGGAGGCCATCAAGTGGAAATATCCAGCAGGCAGTCAGATAGGGGAGGTAGAACTCAGGGGAGAGGTTGAGGTCAGGAGATACACATTTGTGAGTCATCTGCCTCAATTCCATGATGTAAGTTCTGTGTGCAGGTGAGACAGCCCGGGAAACAGATATAGCATGAGAAGAGGGCCAAGGTGGACAGCGGGAGAATGTTCAGCATTTATTCCAACCCCACATCCCTGGTTCCTGCCTTCCAAAGAAGCTTCAGAGTCAAGGTGAGATGACTCCAGGGAGAGAGAGCCCTCATCCTGGGGAGATCAAGTGTCCCTGCTCCCATGCTAGCCCTTCTGCAAAATAAATTTCCATGTTTTGCTGAGACATAGATGCTCATGTACAGGTGCATATGAAGAGAGAATGTGCAGATCAAGCAAATGAGACCATTCTATCTGCATTTGGAAGCAGTAAAGTGGAACTTTGCTGCTGGCTCACTTGCATGCCTCTTGGATACGGCAAGTCAGCCTCTTAGAACCCACAGGATGGAGTCCCAGAACGTTGTCACTCTCAGAGGGACACATCTGGCCAAGCTCTCCCTGCTATAGACCTCACTTTTGGCCCCCATAATATTTAGTTATCTTCACATCCCAACTTTCAGTCTCTATGGATCCCCAAGCAAGATCCTGCTCTCTAGAGATGCTGCTGAGACCTAGACCTTGAGGAAGGCGGAAATGCTTGGGAAAAACCATTATGTGACGCTCTAGGGAAGCAACACGAAGTATGAATGAGTGATTGCCTGGCAGTAAAGACCCAGTTTAAGGTAGAGATGTGAATTTGTAGAAAACCTGGGCTGCTCTATTACGTGACGTTCTTCCTCAAAAGCAAGAAGGCAAGTGATCATTTCTCACTGTGTTTCTCTAGATGTTCTTTTTAAGAGAAGAGCAGTTCATAGTCAGACACATCGAAGGGATCCCTGTCAAAAGAATCATTGTTTCCAGGAGGGAAGACAATGGGCACATCTCTTGTATTTTGCTTTATCCTTTTATTGCCAAAGGTATGTTGTTTAAAAAGGCTCTTTCCTAATTTTGGTCTTTAGTAAATGAATGTATGTTCACCTCTCCATAATTATGTCCCCATTTGACATATTTTGCTTTTAGACCCCTTGTTTTGCCATCACGTAATCAAATTATGTCTTACAAATAAAAGTATAAATAGAAACAAACGTAGGCAAGTTACTTAACCTCTTTGTACTTCAATGTTCTCAGCTCTCAGACAAGGACAATAATATTTACAGACTAGGGAAAACAATTTTCTCCCGATTTTCTCTCTCTCCTCACATTTTTGCCTCAAAATAGAAGCTTCTCCCTCTCAGAGGTTGGATTCAAGCTTTCTGCTCTTCCTCCCACTTTTCTCATTAGCTTTTCCCCATGGGATAAAGAGCAAATACCTATGGCCTTTCTCTCTCTGCCTCTCTGTTTTGGTTAGAATAAGGCTAGCTGCAATAACAAACAACCCTTAATGTGTATTGTGACTCAATTTTAATAAAGTTTTATTTCTCTTTCTGTAGCAGTCCCAGGTTGCAAGGGGTTCGGGGGATGCATTTCCAACATATTGTGATTCAGAGGCTAAGGATCCTTTCATCTGTGGTTCTACTGTCCCCTAGCCTTGTAGTTGTCTGCATCCCACTGAAAGAAAGGGAAAGACAGGAAGGAGGGCCAAAACACCTTCTTAGAAGCCTTGGTTCAAAAGGGCACACCCCAGAGATTTGGGTAAAAATCCAATCATCACTGGGGTTTTCGGCCTTTTGGCTTCTTTGTGCTTAATGGGGTTTGTGGCAGGTTAATTATTCTCCAGGATGCTTTGGAAGCCCAGATTCACGAAGTGCGGGTCCAGAGAGCTACATCTACGTTGATGTATGAAGAGCTCTCTACTGGCTTCAGTGCTAAGTTCTCCAGTTCAACTTCACAACGTGCTGATTAAGTGCGCTCTCCTGAAGCCACAGCTTCAGGATTCAAATACTGGTCTGATACATCCTGTACATCCCTGTTTCATTCCTTTGTAAAGTGTCCCCCCCCCCCTCCTTCATTTCTCCTGTAAAATGGGGGTAAAAACAGAGCGTACCTCAAAGCATTATTAGGAGATTAGTTTAATTAGTCACTGCAAAGCTCTTAATAAATGCTCAATAAAAACGAGTAATTTTTATCACTAGTGAGAAAAAGGTCTTGTCTCTCTGTGACTGCTGTCTATAATTTCCAAATTGGATTAAGCGCAAAAGGAATAGAACCACATCATTGATCATCTAACTTTTCCCCCCCTGGTCTTTTTAGGGCCGCACCCGTGGCATATGGAGGGTCCCGGGCTAGGGGTCGAATCGGAGCTACAGCTGCCCGCCTATGCCACAGCCACAGCAACGCCAGATCTGACCCGCTTTTGAAACCTACACCACAGCTCACGGCAACGCCGGATCCTTAACCCACTGAGCAAGGCCAGGGATCATATCCGCAACTTCATGGTTCCTAGTCGGATTCATTTCCACTGCACCACAACGGCAACTCGGATCATCTAACATTTTTTAAAAATTTATTGGCGGATAGTTGATATACAATGTTGCATTAGCTGTAGGCTTACAGCAAAGTGAATGAGTTATACAAGCACATAAATCCATTCTTTTTTGATCATCTAACACTTACCTTCAAGTATACCTGGGACTGGGCCTGGTATATGCTAGACATGATAAAAACAGAAAATATCACAGATTTTCTAGTTTTCATCCTCAATTTGGAGCCTTGAGTTTTTGTTTGTGTTTTGAGTCATAACACACACTGTCATACTATTCCCATTTGTAGTCTGTAAGTTGCACTATCAGACTCTTAGATTTGTAAATGTAAATTTAATGTGCATAGATTCTCCACAGATGGCTCTTTGCTTGGTTTCTGTTTATTTCTTAATTGATGTTCACCTCTGCTTGTAGATTCTCTCTGGTGTCTTTAGTAGCCTGAAATCACTAAACCTGATTTTTTTTTTATTGAAATATAGTTGATTGACAATGTTGTATTAGTTTCTGATATACAGTAAAGTTATTCATATGTGTATATATATATATTCATTTTCATATTCTTTTGCATTACAGTTTATGATTGCCTCTTGAATTAATTTCCCTGTACTATATAATAGGATCTTGTTGTTGATCCACTCTGTAGGTAATAGATTGCGTCTGTGAATATGGCTTTTAAAGCTCTTCTTACTCTGCTAAGGATGAACACTACTTAAATCTTCCAGGGAAGCTATTACTTTTTTCTGTGTGAACCCTTCTGATGTTCCAAAGTTCCTAATCTCCCCCTACTTAGAATCAGATTCCTATTATTCTATACACAGCTTCTCTATTGCTGATTTCCTGGGAATCGTTCCGTCAGCCCATTGCTAACTAATTGCCACCAAACATTGATCCCCTTGGATGTGTAACCTGTGGAGCTATCATGTTCTAGAACGATCTAAGTGTCTTAGCTTTGGACAGTGCTTCCAACTTCACAAAGTAGTTTATCATCTCTGAAGTCATTTAATAGTCAAATAAACTCTGTGAGCAAGTACTTCAATTTCTGGATAAGCACACGAGGGATCTAAGAGGCTAAGCAACTTCATCAAAATCATGAGCTTTGCCGGAGCTAAGGCAGCAAATGTGAGAGTTCTAATCCCATGTTAGACAGTTTTTTCCATTTCAATGCACTCCCTTTGAAATTGGTAAACATGCAGTTTCAGGTTTCAGCTCTGCTATTTTATCTTTTCTGCCCCGTCGTTTCTTTAACTCTCAGATGGTCTCTCAAGATTTCTGTGAGGTTGGCCCCAGCAAGCATTCAGTCACTGCATTAAAAGAAAGAGAAAGAAAACAGAAGTGGGACAGTCTAAGTCCTCAGAGAGAGCAATCCAGAGAGAGAAACATCAATTATGAGATTTGTGTTTTGTTCTTTCTATTTTCTATCCCTTCTCACCATTTGAGAAGTGATTCAGGGTCTCTGGGCTCCCTTGACTTAAGAGGAGTTTCGGGGAGCATGGCTAAAACAAAAGCATCTGGCGACAGCTCCTCCTTCCTGTCTAAGAAGCTGTTGCTAAGATTAAAGTCTTATGGGATTAGCAGGGATTCTCAGCAATTTTCAGCCCCCTCCCTTGTAGTACCTAAAGGAAGTGACAAAATCTTTAAAAAAAATGTTTTTAAAAAGCACTGTAGATTCTGGAAGTCTGAACATGTGACTCTGAGATGTGGGCATCAATGAGATTCTTAGGTTCCAAGCAGAGCAGAAAGGCTACCAGACTTCAAGGGCTCCTAGGGCTTAGGCGATGAGAATTACCTGCAGGTTGAACATGAAGGGCTTTCCTTCCATTTCAGTCAGAAACATGGGCCACGTGATCCTCTGGGAGGAAAGCAAGCAGTTGGCCACCAAATGGTTGTGTTTTAATCTCCAAACAGCTCAGTGCCCTGGGACTCCCGTCGGGTCTATTCTTCGTCTGAGTTAGTTACATAATGCAGTGTTTCTTACATGCCTCACGTGGAGGACTAAGAATCACCCACCAAAATAACATTAGAGGGAGAAGGAAGCGTGATTTATGCCTAATGGGATGGACCATCGGAAGAGGAGAGAGAGAGGTCTGAGGGCTGCCCCTGAGAGCAGAAAGAACGCCAAAATACGACTGAAACGTAAGAGGAGTGAGCACTTAAATGCCAAAGGGCAAAAGTCATACATTTCCATTAATCCTTTTAATTCTCCTGAGCGGGGTGAGGCCACCATAACTTCTGCATAATAGTCACCCAGCGGCCAACTATGGACCAAGTGCCTATGTTCGTAGAGGCTTGGCTTAAGCAGTGCCCTCCATGGCAAACTACCAGAGAGGCAATGCTAGCCACCTCACTGTTGCCTCCCTTGACGAGAGGACCCATGCTGCCTCATACTCATCTTTATACCCCTAGCATCGTGTCAGTGGAAAGCACTCACATTTCCCTGAGCACATGATGGGCTGAATTATCTAATGAATGCCACTTCATACGAGATCATTGGGACATCTGCAGATACTTCATTGCATGTTAAACGGTGGTCCAGTTACGTCCACCAAGATTTGTGTAACAGAACTAAAATGAGCCGAACCTCCCAATAGCATTTTCCGTCTGTGATAATTTTACCTTTCTGATGTTGTATCTTACTCATTCTAATTGGTGAGTTGTCTGCTAATTGCCTACTAATCCCAATTTGGAGAATATGGATTAACACTTTTTAAAATGTTTTTGTAATGATTTTTACTTTTTTCCATTTGTAATGATTTTTTTCCATTATAGTTGATTTACAGTGTTCTGTCAATGTCTACTGTACAACAAAGTGACCCAGTCATATATATATATTTATATATAATATATATGTACATATTCTTTTTCTCACATTATCCTCCATTCATGTTCCATCACAAGTGACTAGATACAGTTCCCTGTGCTACACGGCAGGGCTCATTGCTTATCCCCTCCAAATGTGATAGTTTGCATCTACTAACCCCAAACTCCCAGTCCATCCTACTCCCTCCCCCTCCGCCTTGGCAACCACACTCTCATACTGAGTGAAGTACGTCGGAAAGAGAAAGACAAATATCACACGATATCACTTGTATCTGGAATCTAATATGCAGCACAAATGAACACTTCCACAGAAAAGAAACTCATGGACGTGGAGAACAGACTTGCAGATTAACATTTATTTTCTTTAAAACAGTCAGCAGGACATGGACCACATAATCACTCTCCATCTGTCTCTTGAGGATCACATACAAAATAACAAATGTCCTTCAAGCCGTAGTTCTTTTATGTGCATCTGGCGGTGGAGAAAAGGAATGCATTGCCCTCTGGTTTGTGGTTCTATTTTAGTAACTGAAAAAAATAAAAATAGGAAGACTGTGTATAAATAAGTAACTGTAGCATATTTATCTCCACTGTTGCTACTCATCACTTTCTAATAGTTAATGATTTAACACATGCTATTAAGTTGGACTTTATCATACATGCCAAGTTTTTTTTTTTTTTTTTTTTTTTAGAAAAAAAAATCAATGCTTAAAGTGGTACGTTATTTTAAACTGCCTCATGTAGAGATAAATGCAGGGAAAAGGTGCAATAATTGAGTCCAGCAAGCACTTGCTTATGCAACCCCGGGGTGCCAGCACTATTTTGGGAATTTGCCTTTATCCACAATAAGAGAAGCAAATTTCTGTGTTCTTTTTTCAGTCTTGTTGGATATGTGTGGCGCTCTGAATTTTTATAAAAATCTTTATGCTCAGTGTAGAAGGTCAAAAAACGTGCATACTTAAATGTGGTCAGAACATGTTTCTTATTTGTTCTCTGTCTGGAAATGGAAAACTAGACAAGTCATTTTCTTATTTAAAGAAAAAACATAAAGATTATATTATCATCAAAATACCTATTAGGAAACAAAATTTTTGGTATTCGTAAAGTCAGAAACTCTGTATTCTGTAAACCAGCATCATGCTAACAAGAAGGTGTTTAAGGTACAGCTCTCATGGTGCAGCATCAGTCATTGCGTAATTATTGAAAAAAGCCAGTCTGATTATTCTGATGAAAAACGTCTATGAGATCTTGAAGTCTCCAAATAAGTATAACCAAGGTATCTCTTGAAAGTGGATAAACCAGTTGTGGTCACGTGAAGGAATATATTCAAAGAAGTGAAGAGCAGTTGGAAATACCTCCAGATCATTGTTTTACGTATTTATTTATTTATTCGGCAAATCCTTGACTTCTCCACGGACATTGTAGAGGCCAGTCCCTGCTCTCTTGATCACAGCGTCTCACACATCAGGTGCAACTGTTTTAACAGACACATCCACACACCCCTGCCTGACAGGAAGTGCCTTAGGACGGTGAATGTAATTGAAGTGGCAGAATTTAGAGAGACAGCACGCCACTGACCAACTGGGAATGGGGCCAGAATATTGCAGGTAGCACTTCTTTTTAGAGAAGTCACCAGCTCCTCAACTGGAATCCTCTTTGAGGCAGCCCCCTGTCTCTCTGCATGATGATTCATCATGGTTTAAGATATCACGATGTATGAATGCTATCTTCTGAAAACGAATGTTTTGCATACAGCCATTTCCTAAGTGAGAAAACCAGATGTACCCAGGATACGCAGGGAAAGATAAGTGACAAAACAGATAAAATCGTTGGCTTATAATATGGTGAAAGATTAAATAAAATATTTTTATTTGACACATTAAAATATGTTAAAACAGATCACTTGGTAATGGAACACCCTACAACCCCCCTCCAGTGATGCGCATTCACGGAGCAGGTGTGATGCAGGGGACTGGAGCGCGGAGGGAATGAAGCTGTCTTTCAACGTTTTTACCTCAAGGGAAATCTTACAGAACGGACGGCAGAGAAGGATACTGAGCCAACAGATGACAAGAGGACTTGCTCCGTTCGCTGGAAAAGCGGATGATAAGAAACAGATTTCAGCTCTTCCTTAAGTGTTCTCTCTCCTGGACAACAAAGCTGCCAAGAAATGAGGCTGCACAGATTATGACACACACACAAGCCCTGCACCTGCATCATATCCTGACACGTCACAGTATGTCTTTGATTCAAGTACAGGAGACCTACCCATGAAGCAGAATCATCTTTTCACGCAAAATACTGTGTTCTGGACAAGAATCGAGCCAAACAAATGCATGTTCCTGTGGCATTCTTTAGAAAGCAGTTCAAAAGACCTCTTAACCTCCGTAATCAGAGGTTCATATAAACACTCCTCTCAAAAGGAAGATCCCACTTCACCTCCACCAAGAAAAATAGACAAAACCAACAACCAAAGCTGTGAGAAATGAAGGGCAAATCTCTGTTACTTTATTTTAAGTAATGTTATTTTTCAATTCTCATGATATAAAATGGAATGCAGACCTGCCTCTGAAATTTGCAGAGCCCAAAGCAGGAGTATAAATGGAGTACGAGCACATACGCTCTACCTTTTAAGTTAAGCAAACAGTTTTTCCACTGTGACAAATAGACTTTCACAACAACGAAACTGGAAAATATGTGTAAAGTTACGCTTTTGCACATGACTGAAATGTGGCAAAATATCAGAGCTGAATGAATGTAATAATTATTGCTCATATGGGAGGTTCAGTTGATAGGCTAATGAGGTCTTGATAAGCCACAAAATAAACAACCATAATATACACATTTACTGTATGTATTCTATAAATTGATTTTCCTGCATTCATGTTTCATCTCACAAACTTGTGTTTTTGAAATCAAGATTTTTACATAATTTTTCTGATAAAAGTAATGATGTGAAGAACTAAATATGTAATTATGTTCAAAGTGTATGAAATTTGAATGTACTGTCATCAGAATCATACATTTATGCTGGAGTTCCCATTGCGGCTCAGTGGTAATGAGCCCAACTAGCATCCATGAGGATGTGCGCTAGATCTCTGGTTTCGCTCAGTGGGTTAAGGATCTGGCGTTGCCATGAGCCCTGGTGTAGGTCCCAGACACAGCTTGGGTCCTGTGTTGCTGTGGCTGTAGCTAGGCTGGCAGTTGTGGCTCCAGTTGGACCCCTAGCCTTCCATATGCTGCAGGTGCGGCCCTAACAAGAAAAAATATATATACGTAAATTTATGTACATATATATGTCAATTTATGTGAAAAAATAAATTACTTTGTTTTAGTAAATTATATTTCTTCTAAAATATTCATAGGGTTAAAATACAATCTGTAATTAGTAAATAAATATTTTAAATCAAAATTATTTAAAGAAATCTCTTGCCATACTTTTATCAAAAGAAACCAATTAATAATCCTGCCATCCAAGGTCCATGTGGTTACTCAAGTAAAGAATCAGTATCACAATTTATTACTAGACTTCAGCTATAAATTTATAATAAATGCATTTTTAAGATACTTCACAACATTCTTTAGCTGACATGTGCAATCTTTGAGAATATCATACTAAATTTGTGAAAACGGACAAAATGACGAAAGGAACTGTATAAAGCAGCGAGGTATACTGGGACCTAAGCAGCCCAACAAGACTGAGGGAGGTGAAAAAGCTATTACTATGAAACAAAAAACCTCCCCAGCTGTTGGGGACTCAGGGACACAAGCGGACTCCTTTGTCCAACATGTAGAGTCAGAAGATGTTTAATGAACTTGGGCTTGATTCCAGCAGGTATGGCTCTCGAAGGAGACTCAGTCTGCTGAGTGGGAATACAGCCAAGGGAGTCCATAGGCATCAGCCTGTGCTAGGAGTCAAGAGGCGGATGGAACTGGAACCCTGGCTTCACATGATATATAGCAGAACCTCCTTGAGTAATGGGAGGGTCCGGGTAACGGAGCTCAAGCCCCCATCAACAAGCCCGTCAAACCTAGGCAAGATGTTAGGGCTGCAGCCAAGCAGGCTTGGTTATGGGGAAATTCTACATCCATCTGGGTTTTGAAATGATGAGAGAAAGCCAAAACAGATGTCTGGATATATACACAGAGTCAACCAACACAACCAGGGTGTGGGGAAAAGCATGGATGGGGTAGGCAAACGGCGGGGATGAAACGGGAAGCATGTGGTCCCCTCCCACTGCTGACGGCGCAGATGTATTTTCGGCCATAGTTTCTGGTTTTGGTTGAGGATGAATCTGAATAGAAAGGACATTTGTGATTATCATTGAGCAGAGCTCAAGATGACATGGGCTGAATAATTTTAAAATAGTGCCACGGGGTGGAATAGTGTTTTTAAAAGTGCATATGTGAGATCGTTGGGAAAATTATTTATTTGGGTTTTCATCTGTAGGTTGATATATTGATAAAGTTTAACTCTGATGACATTTTGACCTGATGTTTATGGGTAAGTTTCATATTAAAATGTTATGTAAGTTTTCATCAATTTACTTTAAGTGGATTTGTATTATAAAATCAACTGTGTAAAGTCTTTATTTTATATCTTAAGACTCTTTAAACTGCTTTTATTTTATTTTATTTTATTTTATTTTATTCCCTTTGAGTCAATCTGGGGCCTCGTGATTCTGCAATTCCCTTAACCTGGATAGTTTTTTGACAATGTTGACTGGCTGAAATTGTGTACTGCAGTTTAGTACCAAGTATAAAAACATATCCCTGTTATGAAACTAAGCTGATCCATGGGTCAGCTCTGTCTGCGAACATGAAAATTTCTGAACACAAGATCTTGAAGGAAAGACGAGGCATATTCTTTCAAGTCCTGAAAAGTAATTCTAGATGGCTTTATATTCTAAAGATGGCTTTCAATGCTGTCGGTAGTACTGAGGCTGCATGAGATTTCAAAGAAAAGAGCTTTGGACTTGAGACTTGGATTTCAAGGGTCTGGCAAGGAAGTGGAGTATTTGCTTGTTCTTACTGACTTTTACATTCCAGAGTCTTTTTCTTCCTATGATATGAGAAGCACAATCAAGGAGCAAAGTAGCCACTTAGGGGGCCTGCACTTTAATAATAGCGACAATTAGTTGATCATAGGAAGTGGGAACTATTTTTATTGGTGTTTTTCCTAAAAAGGTCCAATCTTAAATAATATGGTAGCTCCACTGACTGATCTGAGGTAGGAAACAGCCTCTCCTAAAAAAATCGCTTTTGTGGAAGACTTCTTTTGCTAATATTCAGGCAAGCACTTTGATTTTAGCTCTAGTTTCATATGATTTCCTGGTTACATGCTTTAGAAAAATAGCCAGTAAATCAGTCTTCCTTTAAGTACATAATCTATTTTGCTGAAAATATTCTACCGACACTCAGCTTATCAAAATAAGTGTCGGTATTACCAAGATATGCTGTAATGTGTATTTGAAGAATATATTTAGTGGTCTAACTTTAAAAAACATACAGGAGTTCCCGTCATGGCTCAGTGGAAAAGATTCTGATTAGGAACCATGAGACTGCAGGTTCAATCCCTGGCCTCACTCAGTGGAAAAGATTCTGATTAGGAACCATGAGATTGCAGGTTCGATCCCTGGCCTCGTTCAGTGGAAAAGATTCTGATTAGGAACCACGAGATTGCAGGTTCGATCCCTGGCCTCGCTCAGTGGGGAAAGGGTCCCTCGTTGCCGAGAGCTGTGGTGTAGGTCGCAGGCGCTGCTCAGATCCCGCGTTCCTCTGGCTGTGGTGTAGGCCGGCGGCTACAGCTCTGATTAGACCCCTAGCCTGGGAACCTCCATATGCCATGGGTGCTGCCCTAAAAAGCAAAAGACAAAAACAAAACAAAACAAAACAACAACAAAAACAAAAACCCCAAAAACATACACAAATGAATAGTAATTCTTAATTCCAATAATATCTGACAATATGAAAGGTGATTAAAAGAGGTGCTCTGCAAATATCCATTTTCACTTAAAGTTGATTTCCCAACATCGCACTTTTTTTTAAGTGGTAAAAAAAATAATAACATGAAATTTACCCTCCTAACTACCTTTTTGAGTGTGCAGTGCAGCATTGTTAACTCGATGCACCTTGCAGGAGGGCAGATTTTTAGCACGTTGTTTTCACCTTTCCCGACCGAAACTCTACACCATTGAAAAGGACCTCCCTGTCGCCCCCTCCCCTCAGCCCCCTGGCAACCACTCCCAGCAGGTTTAATGAATGGTCCTTTAATGTTGTTATTATTATTATTATTTTGCTTTTTTTAGGGCCACACCCAGGGCATATGGAAGTTCCCAGGCTAGGGGTCAATTGGAGCTACAGGTGCTCATAGCCACAGCAACTTGGGGTCCACGCCACGTCTACACCACGCCACACCACAGCTGACCACAATGCCGGATCCCCAACCCACTGAGCAAGGCCAGGGATTGAACCCTCATCCTTATGGATCCTAGGCAGGTTCATTACTGCTGAGCCACGACAGGGACTCCTGATCCTTTGTTTAATAATATACATTTCTAGAATTTTTCAATATATCTTTACATATCATTAAGAATTTTTTGTTTGTTTGTTTTGAGTTACTTTTACTGAGTAATTATTTCCAGAAGTTTTGAGCACTTTCCAAGGATAGACAGCCACTGTTTACTTGTTATCTGGTGTTTCTGTTATAAAAAATACTTTCAAGAGATAATTTTAGTAAGATGAAGAGATGGGAAATGTAATTAGTACATCTTTGTGTATACATTGTATTCTGTAATCTCTACATCTGGCCTCAAGATAAAAGGCTTATATTTTCTCTATCTACAAAATAGTTTAAGAAGGTATTTCTTCTTTTTTTTTGTCTTTTTGCCTTTTCTTGAGCTGCTCCTGCGGCATATGGAGGTTCCCAGGCTAGGGGTCGAATCGGAGCTGTAGTCGCCAGTCTACACCAGAGCCACAGCAACGCGGGATCCAAACCACATCTGCAACCTACACCACAGCTCACGGCAACGCCAGATCCTTAACCCACTGAGCAAGGCCAGGGATCGAACCCGCAACCTCATGGTTCCTAGTCTGAGTCGTGAACCACTGAGCCGTGGCGGGAACTCCAAGAAGGTATTTCTTGATGTCTCTCTGTGCAGTGGCATATCCCTTGCTTGGCTCTCAATACTAGATTGGGATATAAAACTTCCAATGAAGTTAGTCCATTCTCTGCCCGAATTTTGGCTTCCTTAAAAATTTTTCTCTCCTAGTTTTTTTTTTTTTGGGGGGGGGGAGATATAAATGACATATACACACAGAGCACTGTGTAAGTTTAAGGTGTACAACATAATGATTTGTCTTACGTGAATGATGAGATGATTATCACAAGTTTAGTCAACATCCATCATCGCATATAGATACCAAATTAAAGAAATAGAAAAAAAATTTCCTTGTGATGAGAGCTCTTAGGATTTACTCTCCTAACAACTTTCATAGATAATACAGAGCAGTGTTAATTATAGTTATCGTGTTGCCCATTAAATCCTTACTACTCATTTATTCTATAACTGAAAATTTGTACCTTTTGAACTGCCTGCATCCAGTTCCTCCTCTGATAGCCAGAAATCTGATCTATTCTGTGAGTTATTTGTTTTTGAAGTATAATTTATCTGTGTTAGTTCCTGTTACATAACAGAGTGATTCAATATTGCCCTGTATTTCAAAATGATCACCACAGTAAGTCTAGTTATTGTCTGTCACTGTACAAAGATATTACAAGATTCTTGATTATATTCTCTGCACTCTGCATTTCATACCCATGACTCATTTATTTTGCAGCTGAAATTTTGTACCTCTTAATCTCCATCACCTATTTCTCTCTTCTTCCCACCCCTCTCCCCTCTGGTAACTAACTGCCTGTTTGTTCTCTGAATCTATTCCTCCGTGTCTGCTTTATTACGTTTGTTCATTTGTTTTGTTTTTTGGTTTCACACATAAGTGAAATCATACTGTATTTGTCTTTCTCTGCCTGACTCATTTCACTTAGCTTAATACCCTCTAGGTCCATTCGTATTGTTGCAAATGGCAAGATTTTATTCTTTTGATGGCTGAGTAATATTCCCTCATGTATAATATATTAATACATAATACATTGCTATATATATGTATCACATCTTCTTTATCCATTCATATATTGACAGGCACTTAAGTTGCTTCCATAACTTGGCTAATGTAAATAATGCTTCAGGGAACATCGTGGTGCATATATCTTTTCTAATTAGTGGGTTTTTTTGTTTGTTTGTTGCTGTTTTGTTTTGTTTTAGCTGAACCCATGGCATGTGGAAGTTCCTGGGTGAGGGCTTGAACCCATGACACAGTTGTGACCTGTGCCACAGCTGTAGCAACACCAGGTCCTTAACCCACTGTGCCATAAGAGAACTTCTCTAATAAATGTTTTTGTTTTCTTTGGATAAATATCCAGGAATGGAATTGCTGGATGGTATGGTGGTTCTATTTTTAGTTCTTGAGGAATTTCCTTAGTGTCTTCCATAGTGGCTGGACCAATTCACATTCCCACCAACAATGCAAAGGTTTTTTCTTCACATCCTCCTTGCCAGCACTGGTTATTTGTTGTCTCTTTGATAATGCCGTTCTGACAGGTGTGAGGTGATAGCTCACTGTGTTTTGGTTTGCATCTCCCTGATGATTAGTGATGCTGAAAGTGCCTGTTGGCCCCCTGTGTATATTCTCTGGAAAAAATGTCTGCTCTGATCCTCTGCCCCTTTTTAACTGAGTTGTTTGGATATTTTGGTGTTGAGTTGTATGGGTTCTTTGTGCTTTTTGGATATCAGCTGCTTATTGGATATATCATTTGCAAGGATAAATCTTAGCTTCTCAGTGTATTATCTGCAGGAATTCACTCTCACTCGTATTTCCATTTTTTATACTCCATATTCTTCATATCCCACCAAAAGTCCAATAGCTATTTGGACTTGCCTTCATTTCTGTTTATGCAAAACCTGCACGTGGTTGCGTTTGCATGGCCCATGAGTCTGACTCCTTGGATTCCCTTATTTGACAAAAATCTCAGCAGAGCGAAGAAGACACTTTGAAGTCTTCACAAACATTGTCCTGCATCATCTTACAAAGGGCTTAAAGAAAGAGAGAGTCTGAGTCACTTCCTTCTGAGGATGGTTCCCAGTATTGCTAAAGAGATGGGCATTGTTTAAGATTCTAAATAAAATAAAGGCTTTTGGAAGAAGACAGAAATTGTTTAGAATCCTGGGTGGTCATTTAGTAGTTGTGCCATCTAGCCCAAGTTACTTACTATCTTTGACCTTCAGTTTTGTCCTTTGTGAAAAGACCATAATCATGCCCAACTGGTCAGCCATGGTGAGAACTGCTACATAGTATATGACAATGGCTGGCGTGGTGCCTATAGGTAGTAGATGCTCCACGGATATAAATACTTTTTTTCCTCTGTTCCTACCTCAGAAACCCTATTTAATTTGGGTAAGAGAGACAGTAGCGGGACGGGGAGCAGGCATTAGGAAACACAGTGTATTCCAAACAAGGTGGAGGCATCCATGAGGGCAATCCCAGTGCTCCAATGGAATTAGCACCTGTACCCAGAGCCAGATTAAAAGATGGGCCAGCCAGGCAGATGCCCACTACTCTGAGCCATTAAGGATACAAAGATCACAACGGAAGTAAATGGGAAATATGGGGCATATTTGACCCCTTTTGTAACTGGCAAGCTAGAAAGATGGTCAATCCCTTGAAATGCCACTCAAAAATCCCTCAGATCAGTATCCGTCTATCTCCACCAGGTATTTTTGTGGCCTGCTTCTATAAGGAGGGGGCCTGATGCAGTAGCCCCGAGACTGAGACCTGTATTTCCTCTCAGCTGAAAGGTTAAAACTGACTACAGAACCTGACAGGTGCTGTTTGCTGAGAACCAGTGATTTCCAACTCAAGTTTAAACCCAGTAAGATGTTTCCAAAGAACTGGTTCTGGAACCTCACAAAAGTACAACTGATGATAGAACAGGAACTACAGAAAAAAAGGGAAATGGTTTGCTGGCATGAATGCATGAGAGGGGGCAGGGGAGGGAAGAGTGGATTTAAACACTAGTTACAAGTTTGTTTAAAAAAACCAAACTTGTAACTGTATCCTTCCAATCACTTAGCTCTTGCGGATGGGATGCTGGTGAGGAGTGCCAGCCAGTGACAGCCCAGAGGTGCGTGATAATCCCAGCGAGGTTAAAGTGCTGCTTCACTTTCAAAGCATAGAATTCTTTTTTTTTTTTTTATTTTGGACGTAAAGATAGTAAAGTATGTTGAGCCAGTGTTTAATGGATATTGATTAGGAGTGGTACCTGCATATCTTCACTATACCCTGCCCATTTTACTAACTGGTATGCAGGCCATAAATGTTAATCTACGTCTCATTCAGAGAAACACACTCAGGAAACATAACAATTACATTTACGTACCACATGCACATAATGACACACATAATGCACATAATGACATACATAAATTTACGTAATAAATAAAGTGAGAAGGGGAAGAAAACAAGAGCCCAATTATAAGAGCTTATAATAGCAAGTGGAAATACAGTTAAAAATGCAATTAAAGAGAAGTAGGAACAACGTTGAAAAAGAAGAGTTGTCAGAAGTACACCGTCCACCTTCAAGACTTGTAAAGATTCTGTAATCAAAACAGTTTGACATTGGTATCAAAGTAGACAAGAGGATCAATGGACAAACAGACCTACGTATCTGTCAATTAAGAAAGGCACAAAGGCAATTTAGTGAGGAAAACAGACTTTTTAACAAACTGTGCTGGTACAACTGGATATCCAAGGGTCCAAAGCCACCACAACAAACACAGTTAAACCTACCTCATCTCACATAAAGACTAGTCAAAAGGGATCATTAATCTAACTCTAAAACCCCAAAGTACAATACTTCTAGAGAGAAAAACAGGAATTAATCTTTATGACCTCAAATTAGGAAAATATTTCCTGGATCCAACACCCAAAACAAGACCAAAAAAAAAAAAAAAGAGATAAATTCAATTCAATCAAAATTAATAATTTCGGCTCTTTGAAAGACATAATTAAGAGAATGAAAAGATGATGAGCCACAGGCTGAGAAAATGTTGCAAATTACTTATATTTATGTATTTATAAGGACATATTTTGAATAAAGAACTCTCAAAATCCAATAAGAAGAAAGGAAACAATGTAATTTGTCTTACTGGACAAAAAAAGGGGGGGGGCAGAGAGATTTGAAATATATACATAAAAAAAAGGCAGAGAGATTTGAAGCCCTGCTCACATGAAGGAGTCCTTGTGAGAAGGAAGGGGGCAGCCTCTAAAAGCTGATAGAGCCAAGGAAATGGGGGCCTCAGTTTTACAATTGCAAAGAATTGAAGAATGAGTTTGGAAGTGGGCTCCTCTCCAGCAACCTCAGATGAGAGCCCAGCTGTCTAAACCCCTTAATTCTCTACAAGTGAGACCTTGAACTGAGAACCCAAATGGAGCAGTGCTGGACTTCTGCCTGTAAAACTGCGAGCTAATACATTTGTGTTGCTTAAGCAGCTAACAACAATAAAGAAGAAGAGGAAGAAAGAGAAGGAGGAGGAGAAGAGGAGGAGGAGGAAAAAATAACTTGAACAGACATATCCCCAAAGATGTATGGGTTGAAAGATAAATCTGACTAGGAACTATGAGGTTTTGGGTTTGATCCCTGGCCTCGCTCAGTGGGCTAAAGATCCTGCTTGCTGTGCCTGTGGTGTAGGCCAGTAGCTGTAGCTCCAGTTAGACCCCTAGCCTGGGAACCTCCATATACCATGGGTGTGGCCCTAAAAAAAAAAAAGCATATGAAAAGATGCTCAGCATCATTCGTATTAGGGAAATGCCAATTAAAACTATAATGAGATACTCCTGCTCACTTGGTTGCCTAAAATTGAACAGACTGATCCTATGGAGTGTTGGCAAGGTGTAGAGTAAATGGAACTCTTCCAAGCAGCTTATGAGGATGAAAACTCTTATAACTACCTTGGGAAAAGTCTGGAAGTTTCTTAAAATATTAAATACTACCTATCAAATGACTCAACCATCCCACTGCTAGGTATCTACCTGAGAGACATGAAAGCTTATGTCCAAAAAAAAGCTTCTCATAAGTGCTCATTGCAGCTTTGCTTGTAGACCCCAAACTGGAAAGAAGTCAGATGTTCATCAACAGGTCTATGGATAAACCAACTGTGGCATAACCATACAAATAGAATATTCCTTGGAGATAAAAAGAACACCCAAAACCATGGAAGAATTTCAAAATAAGTACACTTCATCAAAGAAGGCAGGCCTCAACCCTGAAAATGTATGTAGTGTTATTTCCATTTACGTAAAATTCTAAAAAAATCACAGTCCATCTATACTGATAGGAAACAGATTAGTAGTTGCCTGCATCCCGTGTTTGCAGTGTACATCAACAGAGACACTTGGCCAAAATTATCGGAGGTCGTGGACCATGACCTTCCAGCTGAGCACTGGCATGTGATGTGATAACTTCAGGGAGTAGGTGTTGTAGAGGAACGAGAGGCTCTGGATCCACTGGTGCTTAGTTTGGAATTGATGAATTCAATGGCTTTATCATTTGTCCATTTCTGTCCAAGGACTGACTCTCTGGAACTGACTGCCAAGAAAATAAATGTCTAGCTTCAAATCTACCCGTGCAGACAACCTGTTTTCTTATTAGTTTGTATATTTCAGGGCAAGATCTTCACACGTGAGAAGGTGACTGTTGTTTTGGGCATTGAAATTGAAATCATTTTTGCAGAAGCAAAATATGCAAAAATGAAAGAATAGATTGAAAAGGGGAAAAAAGTAAAGAGCATTTGGAAAGAAAAATACAGGATGGTATTATACATGTAAAGATGTTTGGCCATAAATATGCCATTCATTTGTAAATACTAAATAAAGTATTTATTAGCATGATACTTATTCAAATGGGCAAAGTAGTTAAATCTGTTGCGTAAGTTTTAAATGCATTGGCATTTATTATTATTATTGCTTTTTTTGGGAGGGGGCATACCTGTGGCAAATGGAAGTTCCCAGGCTAGGGGTTGAATTGGAGCTACAGCTGCTGGCCTATGCCACAGTCACAGCAGGGTCTGAGCCACGGCTGCTACCTACACCACAGCTCACAGCAATGCCAGATCCTTAACCCATTGAGAGAGGCCAGGGATAGAGCCGGCATCTTCATGGATGCCAGTTGGGTTTGTAACCTTCTGAGACACAACGGGAACTTCCCGTTCATTTATTATTAGATGTCTAGGCCAAACTGCAAATAGACCTTCTAGTCACTTCATAGGAATAATTAGTGGCTTAAACATGCTTTTTGAGGTGCAAATTTCTAGGGGGGTTGTGTTTTGAACATAATGATTTTGTCACTTTTATAAATGCTCGATTCGTTTTTCCAAATTTTAGTTTACATGAATATTTCATTATTTTGTTGGTGTTTGGCTTAGGCTCATCTCAGTTTTTTCTCATAGATGGTGTGGATTATGTTAGGGAAAATGTATATGCATGTTTGAATGCATTTATTCTTAAAAATACATGGTGTGAGTATATTTTATGGGGGAGGGTTATAGGTTAGAGTGTAGTCTTTGCAGGTGTCTATATCAGATTTGGGGAAAATCAGGCAAAATTTAAGTAGGCAAAGAAAGACTCCCACAGTATTTATCCTGCATCTCCTGAGGGACTGCAGTAAAGGAAGTATATGAATTTAATCAAAGCACGTTGGCTGGAGCCAGGAATTCCTTTTCCTGAAGTAGATTCTTTGGGGATGTGCCCTTTTATCTATTTGTTTGTTTTAAAATTAAAAAAAATTTTTTTTTGGTTGCACCCACAGCCTATGGAAGTTCCCAGGCCAGGAATCAAGTCCAAGCCGCAGCTGCGGTTGTGGCAACACCAGATTCTTAACCTACTGCACCGAGCTGGGGATTGAATTTGTGCCTCCAGCAACAATCCGAGCCGCTGCAATCAGATCCTTAACCCACTGTGCAGACACTCCCAGGATATGGCTTTTACATGGAAAGAAACATTACCAAATTCAGGTTTGGCTGCTTGCTGCTCAAAAGCCAATAATCAAGGAGTTCCCGTTGTGGCTCAGCTGAAAGGACCCTGACTAGTATCAATGAGGACGCAGGTTCGATCCCTGGCCTCGCTCAGTGGGATAAGGATCTGGTGTTGCCCTGAGCTTTGGCGTAGGACACAGACTTGACTCAGATCCCGAGTTGCTGTGACTGTGGTGTAGGCCGGTGACTACAGCTCCAATTTGAGCCCTTGCCTGGGAACCTCCATATGTCATGGGTGAGGGCTTAAAAAAATACAAAAACAAAACAAAAACAAAACAAACCAATAATCAAGAGGCGAGTGGCAATGAGAAGGAAAGCTGCTTCAATCAGAAAAGCTGGCAATCTGGGGAGAAGATGGCTCCCTGTCCAGAGACCACTTCTGAAGATTCAGCTCAGCTCTGACAGTTTTTAAAGGGGAAAAAAGTTGACGGAAGACTCCCAGGGAATCGTCAGGGCAGGAGGCTGGGTTCTGCATCTTGCTCCGTTGCCTGCAGGGTGGCAGACTCTCTCCTCAGAGGTTATCTTGCCTGTGTGCTCTGCCTACAGGATTGCTGAGGGGCCTGTTGAGGGTACAGAGCTAGTCATTCTTTAATTCTGTGATTCTTCCTTCTTCTTTTAATCTAGGAAAAGAATCAGCAGGTCAGGCAAGGCATGGGTGCATCCAGGAGAGCATAAGTCAGGAGTTAGGTTAAATTGCCTGGCTCATTCCTATAATTAGGTGTCTTCAAGGTTAGAGGGGAACAGAAACCAGCAAACAGGAAAGAGAGAAAAGAGCTGCTTTCCGAAGGAGCAGTAAGACTCTACAGGTAGTGGTTAACCTAGACTTTGGGGGTTAAAAGACATGGATTCAGATGTCAGGCCCAACATTTAGAGGCTGTAAGACTACTGACAATTTCCTAAGTGTCTCTGAGCCCCCTTTCCTCATCTGTAAAATATGGGAGTAATAGGACCGTCTCCCAGGGGTATCGAGACGATTAAATAGGATCATGCACATAGATTGTGCTCCCTAAAATGCCCAATATCTAAAAAGTGTTCAAGAGCTAGTAGCTATTTCAGAAATAAAAGCGGGTCACAGGTGGTGTGGTGCAGATCTGAGCAGGAGGTTCTGATCCAAAGCTGTGACCACAGGTGGAATAAGCGCCTGGCTTTTAGGTGAACTCATGGTGTTGTCTAATGTAGTAACCAGTAGCCAAGGTCCTGATTTAAATTTAAATGAATGAAACAACACCTAAAATTCAGCCGTATTTTAAGTGCGCAGGAGACACACGTAGCTGATGGCTCCCACATGGGGGAGCATAGGTGTAAGGCCACCTTTGCAGAAAGTTCCAGGGGACAATGCTGGCATCCGAGGGGACAATGCTGACATCTGAGGGGACAATGCTGGCATCCGAGGGGACAGTGCTGGCATCCGAGGGGACAATGCTGGCATCTGAGGGTCCACGCTGGGCTAACATCAACATGAACAACTAGTAAACTGACTTCAGGTGCACATCAGAACTCACCCTCTTTCTATGGTTTATCTTTTATTTTACAGAATCTGAGGCACAGCAAAACTCTGCTGCTCCAAATTCTGTGCCATTTTCAAGAGGTTAGGATACTTTGGATCACCGTTTAGACCAGCGCAGGTGAAAGCATTTAGAGAGAGTCTATGAAGGAGCTTGTCCTTGCTTTTCTTGATTGAGTTTCTGAATTCTATCCTTAGCCTCAACATCTCTGCAATCATCCATATCTGGTTATTAACACGTTATTTCTACCCTCCTCCTCCTCCTCCGCCCCCACATCCTCTGCCTTGGAAGTTGGGAGATGGAGAGATTCTTAAAGAGGTTTTTGTTTTAGTAGCGGCTGGTACTTAACAGCCCTGGGTTTGGGACAGAGGTGACAGGATCCCTTTGCATGGCTGCATTGTCCTGATTATATTCCTAATGGATCACAGGTTTGGGGATACAATGATGTTAGATTTGCAGTGTTTACAGGGCAGCATTTTAAGGTACCGGGAAGCATCTAAAGGTGACATGTGTAGCCAGTGCCGTTACTGTCATTCGTTAACCCAGCAGCCTGGGCGCCTCTTTCAGCTCCCTGACCCACGTTTCTTCCACACTCTGCTGTTTTTCTCCTGCGGGGTTACTTCCTGAGCAAAGCCCAGAGCTTATGAGTCCCCCAGCCGAGACCTCCCTTAACAGGCAGCTTCACCTGCTGGGCTGGTGTTTTTCTGCTTCCTAGTCAATCTGGTAAGATTTTGAGCAGGAGGTTCCTGGGTACCTTTTCACAGAACATCTGGGAGATGGTAATTCCGTTGGCCTGGTACAGTTTGAAAACTGAGGGTGCAAGGAAGAGGTGCAAATCTTCTGTTCATAAATAACCCAATCTGTGGGCACTTTAAAAGGCATTCTAGGCAGCAGGAGAATTTATGTGCCCCATTTCACCCTTGGCACACTTTCCAAATGAATCGTTCAAAGAGAAGTTATATTAGGACAACTAGAAATGACAACCAAGACCAGATGTGGATTTTTAGTTAATATTTATGCAACACCCAAAGGGAAGATGGTATTGCACAATAAACTAAAAATATCGTAGGCAAATACGGAAAGCTTTACCCTGAGGAACTGGCACTGCGAAGGTATGAATTATCCGACAAAGGGTTGGGAATGCAGAACAAATGCGGGGGAGGTCGGGCAACGATAAAAAATAATTCACGGAGGAAGTGGCGAGGTAGCAGATGTGCAGGATCTACGTGGGGAAAATAAGGGCTTCGCCCTTTTTTGGCCAGTCTTGTGTCTAAGGTGGAAAACGCAAGCCAAACAGCCTAATTTTCTTCATCGGTGGAGAGCAGCAGTCGCTTTAAATAGAACGTACGTCTATATTCAGAGCCCAGGCGGCCAGCTCACCGTGGGGAGGACACCGTAGTAAATTACAAGGCAGTGGCTTCAGATTTGAAAAGATGTCCAGGCGCAGTGATGACATCTTTACATCTTCAGTCTGATCCCCTCTGCCCCCACTCCCAAGTGGTTCCAGGAAGGTGGAAAACACGGGCAGGGCTGCTTCTCAGCCCGTGGAGAGCCGTCTGGAAGAGACCAGGGCTTCATGCCCTGGAAGACTGTTGAGGCCCGTGTTAAATTATAGTAGGAAAATGTGTTAAAAGCAACTAGATTTCTCAAACCCAGCTGGATTTTCAGCCTTCCATTCATCAGGGATGGCAAGACGTGCCACTTTGTGGCATTTCTCACAGTCTCCCGGGCTTCTAATTCAGAGGAGGTGGGGGTGAGGAGAAAGGGAGGGGGTGGGGGAAGAACTTGAGAAAATGGTTCTTTAAAACGGTTGGAGCCTTGAAAATGGAGGTAGCTCTGGAAAATGCTTACAAGCTTTTAGCTGGCTGAACCCCAACCTCTCGAATACTTTTATGCCTCTGAGTCCTCTTAATTATGGAAGAGAGCTGTCTGTGACTCCCACGACCACTGCTTTCCTGCAGAGTCCATGCATTCTTAAGAAGTTTTGACTTGCTTCCTCGCTCTCTTTGGTTAATTTTTCACTACCTTTATTTCATTTTTTTTATTATTTTCTTTTTAAGGCCACATGTGTGGCATATGGAAATTCTCGGGTCAGGGGTGGAATCAGAGCTATGGCTGCCAGCCTAAGCCACAGCCACAGCAATGTGGGATCCTTAACCCACTGAGCGAGGCCAGGGGTCAAACCTGTATTCTCATGGATGCTGGTCGGGTTCATTACTGCTGAGCCACAGTGGGAACTCTCTCTTCACTATCCTTAACATCGACAAATCACTTTATCCTAGTCATTGGTGATGAAACTTTATGGATTTTCAGTTGTTACACAATTTCTGCTGAGCACAATTATTCGTTCAGTCCCTGTCAACTTTTTTTTCCTTCTACCTGTGTCGGGAGCCATGTTTCTACCATCTTTTCTTAGCCTCTTTGCTTCTACTTTCTATGCTGAAATCTTCATCTTGTCCTGCTTTACTTTACCCCATCTTCCTGCTTGAAAAACAGTCTCAGTGCTGGTGAATGACTTAAGCTTAAGAACAAAGACCTAAAGGCACACGTTATTCATAGGGTCAGCTGAGGACAGAATGCGTCAGTTGATCTAGGCACACCGCACCTGTGCAGACTGGCACGCCGTTGGCACAGCATGATATGTCCTCTTATTCTTAAGAGGAAGAGGAACCTCGTGGCCCCAGGGGGTTTATGAGTGGTTGTTAGCAGGGTTTGCATCAGCAAGGAGAACGAGGTGCAAACCTAGGCACGCAGGGTTGCTGAAGATAGGCATGCCTTTTGCAGAAGCACAATGGTGAGCCCCTAGATGCCAAGCATAGGAAGCCCAACTTCCTCAAATGCTAATGATTGTTAAATGCCTAAAGGTCAGAATAAAAGCTTAGCCATCTACCAGCTATGTGATTTTTAAAATAATAAAAAAATTATATCTTGCACCTACAGCCCCCTCCTCACTTGACATAATCCTAAGGTGCACAGTCAAAGCAGAGTGGTTTCTTGAGGCCACCCTCTTGGTCCCTGAGACCTTGGGTCCCCCAGTTTCCACCTTTGATTGAGATAAATGTCTTTACATCTTGTTTTATGTTAACTTTTTTCTTGAGTTTCTCAGCACCCATTCTTCAGCCCTCACCTGCTGAGCTGGTCTCAGCATACCTGTCCAGATGTTTACAGGTGTGGGGTATCATATGGAAAACCATCCTGATAAGTTCCCCACCCTCTTGGAGCTGCTATTCTGGTGGTGATGGTAGATTCTAAGGCAGACTATTAGGAAAATAATGCGGCCTGATGGGCTAGAGATTGCTGGGAAGGGAGGCTCCTTTATAAAGTGTGGGCTGGGGAAGTTTTCTAGGTGATGGCATTTGAACTAAGGTATGAATGCTGAGAAGGAGCTGGAGAAGGTAGGGTGAGAAAGCATTTTGTGCAGGGGTGGGGGTGGGTGGGGTGGGGGAGTGTAAATTCTGGAGGAGCAGATGTCTGTCTTGCTGGAGAACAGTGAGATGGGAGAGAGGCAGTCAGGGCCAAAGGAAGGGTGGCCGTGTAAGGATTTGAGTATAGTCAAATTATTTGATAATAATCGAGGTATAACAGGATGGCACTGAACATTTTTTAGCAGGGATATTGTAGGGTTTCTAAAGAATCTGTCTAAGACCTTAAGTTATGACTGGGGAAGGGTGGAAATTGCAAGAGAAGCCTAGAAACCCCTTAGAGGGCTTCCGCTTTAGTCCACACAGGAGACAGGAGTAGCTTGGACTCAGATTGGAGCAGTGTGGATGAGATGGGTTAGTTTTGGAGGTAAACATCTAGGTTTTAGTTAACAACCTAAAGGGTAAGGTGAAGTTGAAGATAATAATAAAAATAGCAGCACCTAACGCTTCTGTTGCCATGAGGACCCTTCTGGGTGCTTTACGTATGTTAGCTACTTTCATCCTCGTAATAACAGCATGCGTAGATAGGTATTGTCAGCATCCCTGTTTTATAGGTGAGAAAACTGAGGTGCAAAAAGGTTAAGTGACTGGCAGCAGAGTGGGGACTCAAAGTCAGGAACGGGATTCTAGAGAGGGTCCCTTCCTCCAGTGTCTTAGGATCCAGGATCAAGATGTAAGTGCAGTGGAGGGAAACGGGAACTTGGGCTGGTTGACAGGATTTTAAAAACGTTTTTGACAGTGAGCAGAGGTTATGCAGTTTAAAAAAGCCAAAGATCAGCCCTGCCTTTAATGATACAATTTCTTCGTATGTGCGTTTCTGTTTGTTTTTCCCAGGGCACAAAACTGGGCCACAGTGCAATGGTACAATAAATATTCATCATTTCATCTGCACACATAGATGTCCTTGTGAAACCAGGACAAGGTGGAGCTTTGTTTTGCAGACACCCAGATCACGGGATTTGCTTTTCAGCCACTGCCACACATCCAGGGGACTCAATTTCTTACCGCCGATTTGGAGAGTTTGCTAGTTACGGGCTGCCTCTGGAGCAGTGACAGCTGTGTTTTGGGGGAGTCGGCGCCCTCGCAGGTCTGTTTTCCATGCATCGCGGGTTCCAGGCAGCAGGGGGCGCTGCAGTAGTGTTCATCGTGGTCCAAGGGATCCACAGGTCCAGCCAGAAGGCGGCCGCGCCGGGAGGTGTGGCAGGCAGCCCACGGTCCTCTTTGGTCTTGCAACTTTAGGACCCAGGGCCCGTTCCACACAGACCATTCTTCTACTCATTTCATCATGCTGGACGCCTTCCATCTAGTCCTGAGTCCAGGCGGCAAGGAAAGGGCATTAAGTTCCCACCTTCTCGGGTTCAAGGAGAGCGCAGTACGGGGCTGCAGAGGCGTTTCTTCTCTGTGTTCTCGGGGTTAACCTGACAATCCCCTCGAAACCGCAGGAAGCCCTCGCAACTGTGGGGTGCGTTTTGCGTGTGCGCGCGAGTCTGTCTTTCCTCTCTGGGGGTCCTTTCTTTTCCACCTGCCTGCGGGAACAATTCCCTCCCCAGACGTCTTTCCGTTGACCTTCGGGACAACGGTAGGCTCGGAGGTGAAATTTCTCGCTCCTGAGATGCCCTCCAGCTCTCCGCCCCCACCCCCACCCCATTTCGGCTCCCGCACAGTGAGGGTGTGTTGGTGGCAACCGAGGTTAGAGCACTCGCCAAACCTGTTCTTCCTCTCCCGGGCTCCAGAAGTCTCCCCGGCGGACCGGACTTACGCCTGGCAGAGCTTGGCACACACAGAGCTGGGGTTGAGATTCGGCGGGTGCCAGGCGCCGCCAGGCAGCGGCAGGGCGAGCGAGCGACGGCGTCCTCCTCGGTCTCTCGTCTGCTCTGGCGCCCCCGCCCAGGGCGCCCTCCAGCTGCCGCTCGGCGTTGTTTGCCAGCGGTTGCCCTTGGGTCCCCGGGGCTGCCCAGAGTGAAATCTAAGGTGAACGCCACAAGGGGAGGGCGGGCGATGGGGAGGAGGAGCCTCCGGCCGCGGCGGGGGTGGGGCGGGGGAGGTGGGAGGAGCCTCCAGCCCAGGGGGTGATGTGGGCGGAACCCTGTGGGCGGAGCTGGGTGGAGACCGCGGCTGAACGAACCCGGGATGGAGGGTTGGCCACGCAGGCGCGGGGGGCAGCGCCGAGAACCCCACGCGGGAGCTTCGGGAGTCTCCAGCCACCCCTTCTCACTTCACTGGAGAAGGGGCTGCGGCCGGGAGGGACCTATTAAAGAGTGAATGAGCTGCAGCCGCCGTGGCGGCCAGAGTCTGCCCAAGCGGCCCCGGAGCTGTGCGCCCGGGAGGCGGCGAGGGGAGGCGGTTCGCCTTGTCCCTCCCACCCGCCCTTCTCGCGCTCTCTTCCTCCAGCAGGTCCCAGAGCCCGGCTCGGTCCGGTCCCTCTGCCCCCATCCCGCACTCTTCCACCTCCTCCGAGACCCAGTCCTCACCTAGGGCGCCCCGCACGGCCATGGGTTAGGGCGGGGGCGCGAGCCGCGCAAAGGACCAGCCCTGTGCATCCGCCGGGGGGCGCGGAGCCCGAACGCCGCTCGCCGCTCGCCGGCGCCAGGCATGGGGAGCGCGGCGTGAGCCCGCACCCGGGGAAGACGGAGGAGCTGCGGAGACGGGCGCGAGGAGGAGGAGGAGCAGGAGAGCGGTGGATCGGAAGGACCCGAGGGAGGAAGGGAGGGACTGCAAGCGAGGGAAAAGTGAAGCTGGGAGGAGAAGGCGGCGGAAGGTGGGGATTGATGCTTCTGTTTTTTGTTGCCGCTGCTGCCCTCGCGCTGGGAGCCGAGCCGGAGGGAAGGCAGTGGAGAGATGATTGCAGAGTTGGTGAGCAGCGCTCTGGGGCTCGCCTTGTATCTCAACACCCTGAGTGCGGATTTCTGCTATGATGACAGGTAAGGGGGTGAGAGCGACTCCGCGGAGGCTCTGAAGCTGCCCGCTTGAAGGCTCGGAGTGGGTTTTGGAGGAACTAGTGCAGCACCTGAAGGTTTGGGAGACGCGTAAACACCCACACCTCCAGCAAACCCTGGGGACGCGGGCGCCCTGGGCGGGCTCAGGGAGTTTGGGTTCCTAGGTTGCCGCACGGGAGGTTCCTCTCCCGTGCTTCCCGGCTGGTGGCAGGCGCTTAAGTTTCTTAGCGGAAATCGCAGCAATTGGGGAAACTGTTTAATGAACTATTTAAAAAAAAATTCGTAGATGTTCCTTGGTGCAACAAAAGCACCTTGAGCGATTTTACGTCCGTCCTGGAAGGAAGCTGTTTCCCGCCCCCTAATAGATCTTCACTGTAACGTTTCCTTTTATTGATGGGACGCTTTTATTTACCGAGGTTAAAACACGCTTGACAGTTGCCAAAATAGTGGAGAGCTCGCCCTCTGCTTCAACTTTCCCTTTTGACGTAGGGTGTACTTTACTTTGAGCCAGGATACTGCTGCTGCTCGTCTCTCCGGCTCCCCTGCCTCCCTCACCAATCGATGGAGTAGCCCTTGCTAAAAGCCTGGGCTTTCATTTCTGCTGGGGAGTTTTACACGAGACCTTAGCGATTCTTTTGTGCTAATTGGGGAAGAAGACGCCCCTAGAGACTCCAGTTGTCTTCTGCATTTGGGTTAGTTTGGGTGGCTAATGAGACCTGAACTGTGTTGTCAGAGAAACTGAATCGATTTCTGGAAAATGTCAACCGTGGTGCTCCTGCCTCTACCTATTTAAACGTTGTTAGTGTTTAGACACTGACGAAAAGCTCCAAGAGCCATTAGGGAAAATTCCGATTTGTGCCTTTCCGGTGACTTAAGCTGATTATAATTAAAACAGATGCATAATTAAAATATATTAGGGAGAACAGCATGCCTGGCTAAACTTATTAACCGTCCTGGGGTGTTTCATGCTTCATTGAAATTAAACCATCCAAAAAGTGAGCACAGATTTACTTTGACAGCTTTTCAGCAGCCTCTCTGGGCGACGGAAAGTGAATGGATCCCCAGGGTCAGGGCAAGGCAGTGAGTGAACTTAAGCAAATCGGTTGATGGTGAGGGGAGATGAAGGCAGACTCTTCTCCTGCTGGTGATCACCCACAGTCTGTATCCCCTGATGGGCTCACTCTCCAGCTAAAAGCGTGTCCGTGGATGTATGCCTTAAGTCAGCGGGGCTTGCTGTACTCCCACACGTCTGGGAGGAAATCCCCTGATAGTAGGGCAAGAACATCCAGCACATCCTTCTTCGTGCATTTTATGTAGTGTCTGTCAGAGACCAGCTGATAGGATAGCCACCGTTCTACATAAACTCTTCCTCAACTTTTAAGCAGTGTCCAGATTTCAGCAGTTACGTTACAGGCTGAGAAATAAATGGTCTGTATGTAAGTGTGGCGAGCTGCTTCTGTTTCCTCCAATTTTGTGTAACTGTGCACCTGCTATTCCTAGGGCATTGGCAGAAAAAGCTCTTGCTTCCAAAGATGGGTGACTATTCACTAAAGTGAACTTGGGGAAGATTCTGGGCAGTTACTGCCTCTGTTGGAGACAGTGTGAAGAGTAAGCCTTTAAACCAATAATTTAGAGCTTATAAAAAAGTAACTTACTGTAGTATTGGAACTATGGTAGAAGCATTCCTGGGGTAGCACTTCTTTGTTGCTGTCCAGTTCTTTAAAAGGCACATGTCAGAAGAAACTCTCCTAAAGATTAAAGCTGGAACCAAACTGTATTTGCATGTACTTTTTTTTATAGTCTTAAAACTTATTTACTTTAATCATCATGCAGAATTGTTGGTGGTGTAACTCGGGCCAAGTGGTGTGAGTGTAATAAGTTAGTTGTGCTTTGATGGTTGGCAGTTATTATAAGTTTTTTTATCTGCTGTATAGATTGAATGGAGTGTCAGAATGCCTGACTTGTATGCCTAGATATGTGGGATGAATTTAATATGATGATGTTCCCATATCATCTCCTTGATAGCATGCTCGATATATGATATACAGACAACATATATGGGTAGGATTTTGAAGGCCTGTGCATAGAAATTATACCTCGCCATAACTTGAAAAGTGTATTTTACTCTACTTTTCTTAGCAGAATTGCACATACAATTACATACTCTTGTGAGTATGGAATCTTATCAAACTTGATTTTCAGGCATCCCCAAAATTGTGAAATGGGTATTCATAGGAGCATGGAGCCTATTTGCTGTCTGCACAGCATGTTTAGGTGATTGTGTCAAGGTACACTGGAAATTGTGACGTTCAGATAAGACTTGCTGTCTCACCGTTTGGAATTCTCTAGAGTGAGAAGGGAGAAAAGAGCTGGGGAGTCGGGTGGAAACTGGATGATGCTGATAATGTGTTTATTTCTGCCACTCCATTTCAAAGCACCCAGACTCAAGTGTAAAAGTGTGATTAAACTACATCTGTGGATTCTGCTCCCCCCACTCCCCTGTCCAGGAGCTTTGGTGAAATATGCTTCTAGAAGGAGAAGACAGGGCTGGAAGTGAAAGAGCAACTCAGGGAAGGAGATGGTTCTTACGCTTGACTTGCTTAACTAAATCAAGACTGCACTTTAGCTGGAGAATCTGGCATTTACTCTAAGAGGGCTTTCTCTTGCTTTAGCTTAAACATTATTGCTGTGGTACTTCTCCAAGTTATCATTTCTTTTAAATATAGTGATCAAGTTGACTTTATAAACTATATATGTAATTACTTTCAGTGTTTGATGTTGCTTGGTTGAGATTAAATGGTAATGCGAAACTTTCTTACAGCAAAATCCATTTCCCTATGGTAAAACATGATATTTTACAAGTGTTTCTGTGCTCAACTTAAGAATATGGCTATGATGTGATGAAGCAAACACTAGAAGAGTAGAATTCACCATATCTAATGCAAAAGCATATAGGGTTTCAGCTTCTTCCTCTTTCCCCTTGCCTTCAGTCCAGTAATGACTGAATTGAATCTTAAACTGTGGTTAGAGTAACATTGGAATTATAAATATGTAGCTTGTGGCAAATTTTAAGTCATGTTGCATGAGACTTCCTGAAGGACCATCTAATTTTCTGGAGAGATTTGGTGTTGAGGTCAGTGGAAAAAACTTGCTGACCCCAGATTCTCTGCCCTCTATCATACTTGTTGAGGATAATAACATTGCATCATTGTCCCTTCATCCTCTTTAAATGTCCTGTTAGGCTTTGCTGAGTCAGTTTACTTCAGAGCAACAAAAGTAAACACAAACTGTTGTTTCATAGTCTGATTCAATCTCGTCCATATCATCTAATAGATCGCATGCTCTTTATGACAGATAACAGAGAAGGAGATAATGCAATGAGTGCATCTTTTTTATGCTTGTGTGAGTAAAATTAGGCCTTGGTTAAAAAGAAAAAAAAGACAATTTGAGTTTTTGAAATTTGGAAGTGGACTGGTGGCTGCTTTGAAAATTGTTTTCCTGACTGCCCGTTTTGCAGTTATTAAATCCAATCATAATCAGTATTAACATAGCGTTAGTTAGGTGTCTTAGTTAGTGGTATGCAGTAATTATGTGAAACTTGGAGAAGCAAGGCCACAGCAGAAATCTCTGCTCTTGAAATCAAAACCACTCCAAGCTCTTGTTAATAACGCTTCTAACTTAGTTACTTGTTTAGGTATGAATGTAAATCTCAGTTTTTATAGAGACACTCGTTGAGATTTTTTCCCCCTGAAAGTCATAAAGATTTTGATTAACAGTGTTTGAAATGAAGGACTAGAGGAGTTAAGGCATGTTGACAAGTTTTTTTAAAAAGACTTTTTTTTTTTTTTTTTTTTTAAAGGTATTGAAAGTACCTTTTACTTGGTCTTTTCTTCTTGTCGTTCTGAGTTTTTGACCTGGCGTATGATTCCCTCGTGGTATGATCAGTCCCTCTAACTTCTCTCTGAAAAGTTCTCTCTGATAGACTTGGACCAATCTGGGATTGTTATCTTAAAATTCTAGTATGTTCCACCACTGAAGCCATGTCTGGTGTTTAGTAAAAGCCTGTTTAGGAAGAATTATGTTAAAATCAAAGCAAATAAGGGAGAGGTTTGCTCTGCATTAAAGTTTGTCTTGTCAGGTCTTTGTTGGAAGAAGCCAGTGTATCGAAGAGCAGTCGTTTACTCTGCGTCCTTTCCCAGTTGATCATGCACTGAAAAAAAGGCCAGTGGATACAGTTGATAGTTTGCGAAATATTTCAGAGGGCATTTTATTTTCTAGCCAAGTTTTGATGGTGTAATCCAAGCTATGCGGAGCAGGTTCATTTTGCTCTTTGAACAAGTACTTCTCTTAGCGGTAAATGGAAATTAAAATTAGATGAAGCTGTGTGGACCACTTTGCCTTCACCCCCATGGAGCCTGTCACATGGGATTTATCCTAGCAAATGACCCAAATACACGCACTGAGCGGACGTGTACAAATGCCATAGGGAAAATTGCTTGCCAGCCATCTGTCTCTTAGTTGTTTTCTCAGATAAGTATGCTGCATTTGAGGGAAGGAAAGCTGAGTTATTGCATATTATTAATTTCCGTCATCTCATCAACTGCACTTAGTTTTTCAGAGCTTATGTGCCCCTACAGTCACACTGAATCCCCTGCTGCTGTACTTCTGAAATAGAGACAGCATTTTGGACTCCAGCATTTCGGAGCAGTTTGTCTTCCTAATCTCTTTGTTGCTGTTCGGTGCCCTAAAAGCACTTGTTTAAAATGCCCTTAATGGTGCAGCTGTTTATCATAGGCGAGGGGTGTATTTTCGCTAACACAGGCACCTTCATAAAATTGAGAAAGGACAAAGTTTACCCTTAGGGGACTCTGATAAATCTGTGGCTGACACACCTCCCTTGTTATAACTTCATTAATTCTCACCCACCATGCTTTTAACACAGTGACATTCATCTTTTAGAGTTTGATTCTCTCTTAGAAGCCAAGTTATATGAGCTTGGGCTACTTACGTTAATGGTTTCACAAAAGTGACAAGTGTGGCAGCCTCACTGGAAAGGACCAGCCCTGGGGTCCTGAGTCTAAGTTCTTCCCTCCTCTGCATAGCTGTCCTCATTGAGAGCCTCGTTGAAAAAAAGTGGAGAGGCCTGTCCCTGGGAGCTACATACCTTCCTTTTTCCGTGGGATGAAAAAGGCATACGCTTTAGAATAATTACAGGGGTAATTATGCACCACTCTAGAGGTTTCTGTGAGGATTTGATTCGTATGGGCTTTTGAGGAGTAAGGACCACCTTCATTCATTCACTGATCGTGAATTCCTGACATAGGCTTCCTGTCAATTTGGTGCATCACACAAACAGCAGCTCTTCACCCTTGGCAGTAAGTAGCACCGCCTGTCTGTCCCTTCCCGCCTGGACTTTACCAAGCCCTTGAAAGTGTTTGAGTCTGGGCGTCTGATGACAGACTTAGAAAAATACGGAGTTTGCCCTGCGGCAGAATTTCACTTAACATTAACTCTTGTTTATTTTGATTGATACTCGTGCTTTAAAATGTGGATTGGGATTTTCTTGGCTTCTTTCCCGTAACATCTCTGCAGAGGATCCATGGCGGATAGTTTGAAGTGGACTTATTCTTTTTTTTTGTCTTTTTAGGGCAGCACCCATGGCATATGGAGGTTCCCAGGCTAGGGGTCCAATGAGAGCTACAGCTTCGGGCCTACGCCACAGCCACAGCAATGCCAGATCCGAGGCACGTCTGCAGCCTGCCACAGCTCACGGCAATGCCAGATCCTTAACCCACTGAGTGGGACCAGGCATCGAACCCGCATCCTCATGGTTCCTAGTCAGATTCGTTTCCGCTGTGCCCCGACGGGAACTCATGGGCTTATTCTTGGTCTGATGTTTATTAGCACTTTTTTCCTACCTGTGGGAGCTTTAGAATACCTTTCCCAAATGGCTCCTTCCTGATTGTCCAGGTCAGTTGTTGCCTTGGAAGTCTGCAGCAGCTGAACTCTCTGAGCTAACTAGATTCGCCTGGACTGGTCATAGGGTTTGAAGACTTTTGCCTCAGAGATTATTTTGGCTGTATTTTCTAGGCAGTTAATTCCAGCAAGATGCAGCACTATCAAATTTCTATTGATCTCTTTTCCTCCTCTGACAGTTTGGCTCTGCAGCTACATTTGTCAGTTTCTCTGGTGTTCAGGGTTTCTTAGAATGGAAAGCACAGATGTTTGTTTCCGTCTCTTAGAAACTTTTGGGGATTACGGTTTTGGGTTCAGCTGTGACCCTTTTTCTTTACAGGTAAATGGGAAAGAATTGAGTAAGCCAATCTACTCAGGAGAAATTGGGAGGAAGTGGCAACACTGACATGATTTGTTTTCAGGATTCTACCTTCAAAGTTGCTATCATGGTTTTCGAGTAATTTCTTTTATTTCAGGGCATTTCAGAAGACACGGTTCATTTTGAGCACCTGGAAATGATTGTTTTAAAGATGAGATGGAGAGAGATTTTTGACTTGCTGATGTCGACCGTGTTAATTTGGAAGAGATTAGAATTGACCATTCTGACTCCACCCTTGGATTCCATTTTATTGTGGAAATAAATGAAATTACATGTACATTGACTTATTTCAAGGCTGTACACATGCCACATTGCTTGGGGGCAGTGCTACTGTATCCGTGTTAAATGTACCTTAGTATGTGGCGGAGGAGATGCTATTTGCTTATGATAATTTTGTGTGAGCTTCTGTTTCTTGATTTCTATGCTGGGCGTTTGTGATATCAGAGTGAGGCGGTGTGGAGAGTGTGGCACAGCATGTAGTTATGGTCAAGGAGGCTGCCTAAATTACGTGATCTGTCAAATGAAACACACATGAGTGCTCTTGGAATAGCAGCTGCGTGGTAGAGGTTGTGGCCGAATGAAATGTTTCTGTCCCTTTGCCTTTAATGAGAACCCTTTATTTCTGTAGGATTTGTTATAATAAATGTGGAATGATTCCTCTGGAGCCTCACGTGTAGAAAAAAAAAAAAAAAAGCAAGTTCGCTCTGGGCTTCTGATTATGGTGTAATTAGGCAAAACCATATAAAAGTATGGCCATGGGGTAAAGGAATTGACTGATAGGCGAAACTGAAAAATTCGCAAGTTTTGGTGATGAAAGGGCGTTTTTTCCGCATTGTTATTCCAGAGATGATCGAGTTCCTTAAAAGTAGAAAAAATTCAACTGTCCTAGCCTAGACATTCTCACTTGGCATCATTTCGGGGTATTTTAACTTCAAAGGATGTGTTATTTGCTGAAGAGGGGCGGCGGGGGCCCAGTGTGGCTCTTGACATTCTGAACGGAGCCCAGGACGGCGCCGAGGTTCTTGCAACAGCCGTGTTTCCAGGTTGTTGAAAAATCCAGTGGGGAGAATGGCAACCCCTAGAACCCTGCATGCCTGGAATTCTTTGGGTATTCATTTTAAATGCAGTTCACAAGTTTGCTTTTTACAAAATAAGGTTTTTTTTTTTAATTTTTTAAGAAAGAGGAATAAAGCTAGGGAAATTTTTACAGCTGGGTCTTATTAAGTGTTGTGTTCTTTTTTCAGTTGCTTACAAATATGCGATAGAGACGGAAAGGGTATAGACCATAGCCTTGCGTTTTGTTTTTGCTTTAATCTCTCAGTGGGGGTGTATGTCCATATTTAGGCTATTATTATCAAGCGTGTTATTCTTGAACATCTATTATGAATCCAAAATTATTGAACAGCAGATCAGTGCAAAGCACTTGGGGAAAAGTAAACATCTTGTTTTTGTTTGTTTCCAATTTGTTTCACGTCTCCCCTGCCTCTTTTATAGTATAGGTATCTCTTGGACTAAAAACGAGAGTCAGAGAGGTGGGTTTGATCCCTGGCCTTGCTCCGTGGGTTAAGGATCTGGCGTTGCTGTGAGCTGTGGCGTAGGCTGCAGATGTGGCTCAGATGTCGCGTGGCTGTGGCTGTGGCATCAGCTGGCAGGTGCAGCTCTGATTCAACCCATTCACCATACAGAAGTTAGCCAGGGACTTCCATATGTGGTGGGTACAGCCCTAAAAAAAAAAAAAAAAAAAAAGACTCCATATCAGTAGTCTTAACTCTTTACAGGGTATGTTGAGGTGACATTCCTGCAAATTGTGTCCTCCAGAGGGGGTGCCTTAGGTGGTGACTGTGGGGATGGCTTTCTCGGGGCTTGACTACAGTTTGAAGGGGACACGGCATTGCAGAGCCACTTGGGAGAAGAGGTTCTTGGAGTAGGGCTCGCAGCTGTGATAGTCGCCTGGGAACCATTCTCATTGTTTATCAACTGTCTTTTATCTGCTTCTGCCCCCCTTGCTTCAGGTTTTTAAGGGTATTGTAAACACGGAACCTGCCGTCTTGGGTTGTAAAGCATGTCTTAAGGGAGAAACACGTGGGTCCACATATTTGGTCGAATGCCCTCCTTTTAGAATCGGGATGCCCCTCTCCTCTTCCAAATAATCACCTGCAAGACTGCGCTCCCAAAGCAATTGAAAAGAGCTCATTTGACAAAGCAAGCGGCTGATGACAAATTTTCCGACTCCAAATGTTCAGGAGAAAAGTTCTCCGATGATGAAGAAGTTTAATCAGGCAAAAGGACATTTTTATTTGCAGAAATAGGCCCTTTAGAGGGAGGCAATTATTTATAGCTAATGTGAAAAACTGGTATACCTGAATTCATTTGGTAAACTGCATTTAAAATAGGAAGGTTGTTGTTATTCCACTGAACAAAAAATGGTGCTGAGTGGTGTCACTGAATTTATATTAAAGCAGGAAGGGTTTACGCGTTAACCCACTCTTGCAGGGCTATGTACTGACTCAACCAAAGAAAATGAATTCGAGATCTGAACAAAAATCCCTTGTAAAGATACCCGTGCCCAGCCTGAAATGAACAACGGTACTTTGCCACAGGTGTCTCTTCTTCTATTGTCGACATCCTGTTAACATGCTCTCTTTAGGTTTGCTTCCTCCGCCTCTATATTTTTAAGAGTCTTTGTACTTTTTCTTTTAAAAACAGGGGTGCTTTTGCTTTCATTCCATGTTAAACAGAAAGTGAAATTGCACGGTTGTAAGACCTTTTGTATGTCATCAACATGAAATAAACCACTTCTGTGAGAAAGTTTTTAGCAGCTCCTTTGAAATGCAGTCCCCATCGGACACTGAGGATGCCTGCGGCAGCCCCGGGACCTTTAGACCTGGTCCCCTCGTAACTACTCCCCCCCCCCCCACCTTTATCCCTTCTCATGGACAATTACCTTTTTAAAAAGCCTTCAAAATGCACTTTTTTCTTTTTCTTTTTGGCTTCTTTAGGGCCTCAACCACAGCATATGGAAGTTCCCAGGGTAGGGGGTCAAATCCCAGCTGCAGCTGCCAGTCTACACGACAGCCACAGCCACGCGAGATCCGAGCCGGGCCTTCCGTCTGTGCCACAGCTCCCAGCAACACTGCATCCCCTACCCACTGAGCTGGGCCAGGGATCCAACCTGAACCATCGTGGAGACCGGTTGGATTCGTTTCCGCTGTGCCGCAACAAGAACTTCTACCAAAAATGCGATTTGAATTCTCAGTTTCTCTGAGTCAGATGAATTTCTTTCTACCTCTCCTAAAGGGACACTTTCTGAGCTGGACCTCTTGTTGGGTCTCTTTTCAGCTCTCTGTTGTATGTGTATATATATATGTGTATAAATATATATATATTTATTTCTAGCTCAGTGGTTCCCAAACTTCAGTTTACCTACACATCACCTGAGCTTGTTGAGATGCAGCTTCTGCCCGGACTGGGTCTAATAAGCCTCCCGTTTCTGTCATTGCCAGTTGTAATAGTGCTGCAGGTTCATGGAACGTACACTTAGTAGCTCAGTGTGTTTTACAGACCTTTGGAAAAGACTGCCTAAATTTCTAGATTAAAAAAGATTTAGGATAATCTTTCATATCTCAGAAGCATATGACTTTAGCCATTTTATTTAATCTCTCCCTGTTTTGTTTTCATACTTGTTCAATCATGACATCTTTAAATGGATCCTAAGCGTTTAAAATAATGTGTATACTTTGGAAAGGTAGAGAGCCTGCTAAAATCTGGGAGATGATCTCTATTGAAATAATCTGTCACCATCTTGTCTTGCAATATCATCTTCTCTGTAACATCACTGTGGAGACAGGTGTTGAAATCTGATTTTGACAAATGAATTGATAGGTGGTTGCCTTAGGCTTCTGACTTGAGTAGATACTGATGCCTAGACTGAGTCTGTAGTGAGTGACTTTGGTAGGATGGAAGAGGATGTTACACAGGGAACTGTGGACGTCCCAGTAAGGGACCCTAAGATAGGGAAACCTGTGGAGGGTTGGGAGATGCCTGTAAGGTGGTAAGTGCTCAAGAAAGGCCCCTGGATGAGGCAGGCTTGGAGTTCCCATCATGGCTCAGTGGTGAACGAATCCAACTAGGAACCATGAGGTGGTGGGTTCGATCCCTGGCCTTGCTCAGTGGGTTAAGGATCTGGCGTTGCTGTGTCTGTGGCGTAGGCCGGCGGCTGTAGCTCTAATTAGACCCCTAGGCTGGGAACCTTCATTTGCCACAAGTGTGGCCTTAGAAAAGAACAGAAAAAAAAAAAAAAAAGAATGAGGCAGCCTTGCTTGCCTGGTGGAGGCCTTAGATATGCCTCAGGTCATTGATTGGGGGATGGGGTGAGGCCTGCTTTCAGGTTCAGATCTAGGGCAGGAGTTGAAGGACCGCGGTTGTGCTGATTTGAAGAAGCACCGTGACACTCCTAGTGTGACCTTATAGAGTCAGATACTCTCTAACTGGATACCGAGGAGGAGCTACTGCTCTAAGCAAGAGGAAGAGGTGGTCTTTTCCCACCCCACGCCCCTTGGATGATAAAACTGTAGCCCAGCTAATCCTGGGGGCAGAGCCTCCGAGAGCTTGCCTCTCTCACAAGCGTCCTATTAATAAATCTATTTCTTGCCTGTCACTTTGTGTCTTGCTGAATTCCATCTGTGCGAAGGCATAAAAAACCTCGGTAAGTCCAGACACCGGGTGCGTGGTTCTAATTTAAAAACTGTGGGTTCAAGCCCAAAACTGGGTTCTGGCTGGGTGCAGGGCGTTAGTGCTGTCAGTGTCACCCTGATGAGTCTGTACTTTTGTTGAGCAGTGCCTTGTGAGGTCACTTGGCTTACACTGCACAACGACTGTAGACTTGAGGCAGGCGGCAACATACAGGGGTTTAGGCAGCCGAGAGTAGGAAAGATCCACATTTATTAATGGTATCCGGACACGGGGTGATGCCACAGAGTGAAGGCGTATCTACATGGTGTTACACATGCTTGGGCCCTTATGATTTTTTTTTTTTTTTTTAACCTAATACACTAAACCTTAGCCTTTGGGCACTTTGGGGGATTTCTGTATAGGTACCCATCTGAAGTTTGACATTCCTATTTGGTAGAAATCTTTTTAAAGAACTTATTCTCAAGTGAGTTATAATTGCGTCTTGATGTTGAAAATGCTGTCGCCTATTCTGTAGACAGTGTTGTGAATGACGATGGGGCCAGGATAAAAGAGTAGAGTTTTACTAAAAACTGCAAAGACCTGCTGTACAGCAGAGCGTGGCCTCTTCAGTACTGCGTGATAACCTCCATGGGAAAAGAACTCGAAAAGGAATGGACGTGTGCACAGGTACACCTGATTTGCTTTGGTGTCCCCCTAACACAATTCTGTAAGTCAACTTCAGTAAAATTTATTCAAAAAAAAAAAAAAAAAGAGTAGCAATTTAGTCCTGGCCTTAAAACTTTATTAACTAGTGTTTGAGGTACTACGCTCCTAAAACTTGGTCTTACAATTCGTCAGAAAATGCAGATGCTGATAACAGCTGCTGACCCCAGAGTGAGGACCCACTGAAACAGTCTGAAGGATGTTTTCTGTGTGTTTTACGAGCGGCATGATGGCCCTTGGGAGGAGCGGGTGTTGGACCAGAGGGGGGACGACTGGGTTGTCCTCGTTTGTCCCCGCTCCCTCGCTTCTCCCCTGGGAACAGGGCTGTGCTCTCCTCCAGGTCCTGGCTCACTTTTTCACTTGGAGTCAGTAGTTGACACCGCGCCTGCTGTGCCAGCCTCTCTTGCCATCCCTGTGCCCCATCACCGCCTCTGATCTCTGGCCACCCTCATGTCCCCACAGAAGCGAGGTTTGCTCTTCTCTTTTCTGTTGCTTTTCCTATGTTTCTGGTCTCTGTGCGTGAAGGCTTATTTTGAGTAGACGTTCCTTCTGCTCAGGGTAAAAGGACCAATTACAGGGCATCCAGCGTGAATCGTCTTTGGTCCTCTGGTTCTGCTTGGCAGGGCGTGTGGCTACTGGCTTCTCATGATCTCTCTCTTCAGCGTAACGTTTGCTTTTTGGAGCATGTTCAGGTGGAGAGTGGCCCCGGCAGCCTGGTGATTAGGAAGGATATGTGTCCTTCACGGGCGTGTTTGTGTTAATCCGTGGTGTATTGAGAATTTGCACGCAGCATGCTCAGGACATGCACTAGATGGGGACGTGTAATGGCTAAACCTGGTGATACATTTTTTAACGAATTAGAAAATGTTTCTTTCATTTAGACCTTTCCAAGCAACAGGGTGGCCAAGTGTAAAAAGACCACAAGAATTTTGGAATCAGATTACTTAGGGATCTAATCGCAGAACTATTACTTGCTAATTGCGTAATTTTGATTTCATTACGAAAACTTTTGGCGTCTGTTCCCTGTTCTGTAGACTGAGGGTAGTAATACCTGCTTGAGAGAATTGTTGGGATAATTTAATGTTTTATAAAGGGTTTGGTACAGTGGTGTCTAGAATACTTATTAAGTATTTCTCTTGATTAATAAATTATTAACTCTAGAGCTGATAGTTTGAGATTACTATATAATAACATCTAAAAATATTGTAGGGTATTTAGGGATTTTTTTTTTCTTTAAAGCCAATCTTTAGGAGTTCCCGTGGTGGCTCAGTGGTTAACGAATCCGACTAGGAACCATGAGGTTGCGGCTTTGATCCCTAGCCTTGCTCAGTGGGTTAAGGATCCAGCGTGGCTGTGAGCTGTGGTGCAGGTTGCAGACACAGCTCGGATCCCGCGTTGCTGTGGTTCTGGTGTAGGCTGGTGGCTACAGGTCCGATTCAACCCCTAGCCTGGGAACCTCCATATGCCATGGGAGCGGCCCAAGAAATGGCAAAAAGACAAAATAAGTAAATACATAAATAAGTAAATAAATAAAGCCAATATTTAAAATTTAAACTTCTTTAGTGCAGAGTTGGTGGCATAGGGGTGAGCATAGCTGCCTTCCAAAATTTAAGTTTATTTCTAGTAACATTTCACTTGGTATTTCAGATGGATCGAGTGTTTTTTGAAAGGGTTCATTGAACTATATTAAATAACTACTAATTAAAAAATTTAATTTTCATCTTGGGTTATAAGTTTGGAGAAATGACGTTGAAATGTAACCATTTTATACATGCATATGTATGCACACACACACACACACACATTTTGCCCATAAAATGTCTGTGGTATATACGCAATTAAAAGTACACACAAAACCCAGAACTTGGATGTCTTCCACGTGTGTCAGCACAAGTGACTTTCTTCTTTAGACTAGATGATCCTGTGTGTAGAAGTGTATAGAAATTATGATTTCTGAGCATCTGATGAGAATCGTTCCACTCCGTGATGTGTATCTTATATTTTTAAGGAAAATCGTTACTTAAGATATTTCTTATTAGTTTTAATATGGAAAAATCTTAATGAAAATACGGAGTTGGTTTTCAGTTATCTTGTGAAATATTATGTTGATTTAAGAGTTAACCCAAACCCCGGGAATGCTTTTCCCATGTCTTTAATTTATAGTGAGTAAAGGTGAATGGAAAACCTCTGTTTGGGGATGCTTCCCTTGGTTCTGGGAAGCTTGTTATCTTTCACTACCTTGCTCCCTCACCAGGACCTGCAGTTCACATTAATTTATTTATGGGTAGTTCTGCATTTAGGAATATCGATCTCAGAGTTCCCATTGCGGCTCAGAGGATTAAGAACCCAACATAGTGCCTGTGAGGATGTGGGTTCGATCCCTGGCCTCGCTCAGTGAGTGAAGGATCCGGCTGTTGCTGCAAGGTGCAGCATAGGTTGCAGATGTGGCTTGGATCCACTGTTGCTGTGGTGGTGGCAGAGGCCTCAGCTGTGGCTCCCATTCGACCCCAATAATAAATTTATTATTTAATTTATTAAATGCCACAGGTGCAGCTGTGCAAAGAGAAAGCGAACAAACAAACAGCATCTCTCTCTCTTTCTTGAGTAAAACAGATCTTTCCGACGGGCGTGTGCACACTGCACACATGGAATGACAGGCCGAGGGGGACCTGCTGTGTAGCACAGGGGACTCTACCCGCTAGTCTGTAATCATCTCTCACGGGAAAAGAATCTGAGGAAGAGCAGATATGAGTATACCTGTACCTGAATCACTTTGTCGTACAGCAGGCGTGATCACAATATGGTAAATGAACGTCACTTCGATAACATTTTAAAAAAACGAAAAAAACCTTTCCGATGTTGACGTAACATGTGACACTTACATTCCTTGCTTTGCCTCCCCCCGCCCCCAGCAAAAGACATCCTCTCCCCTCCGGGTCCGCGTAAGCTCGGCGCGTGGATGGCGTGTGGACCGTTTCCCACACTGATAACAGTTTTCTTTGAAAGTCAGGGCAGGGCTCTAAGGAATGATTCCCCAGCGTCCCTTTCAGCCTAAAACAAGAGCACCATTTTAGGATTTAGGGTTTGGGTTCAGCTGCCTAAGAAATACCCTTGAAACTGGCTATCTGGGGGCCACTGCTAATGTTTTCAGTGAAACACTGGCTCTTTTTTTGCGACACATACAGTGGAAAATGAGGCACATTAATAGAGCAAACCATATCGTCAAAGATGGCTTTATCTCTGCCATAATCATCATTTTATGTCTTACGTGTTACCTTCTTCGCAGTTGGAAGGTTTCCTCTGTTCCCATTGATAACTAAATGCTCGCAGCAAGTGACAAGCCCCTAAAAAGGAGAGCGCTTTCAGTTCTCGTTGGCCAGCAGCCTAGTTTTCTCCAGCGCACATCTGTTCCTTGGAACATTTTTAGAATATTCAGGTGAACATTCACCCAGTACTTTAATAAACCAGATTCTGTTACTGACGGGTTAAAAAAAAATCCATCCGTCATCCTGTTTTAATTTATTAAAGGGAAACGACAAATGGTTTCTGCAGCATGGCTCTCCCCTCTCCAGGATTAATTTCAATTGGTACAAGACACCCGGCATTCAGGACCTTCTTAAACATAGAGTTTTAGGAGGGAAGAAAAGAGTGCCCGCTGGATTTTTCCAGGGCGAGGGGTTGGATGGGAAGGACAAGGGGTCTGGTATGAAGGACAAGGTCAAGTATGACGTCCTTGTGGGTGAACTTTGGTAACATTGACAGAAGTTGACTTCAAGAGGGATTTTGCCTCTTTCCTGCTTCTGATACAGTGCTTCCCTTTTATGGTGTCAGAAAGGATCCGTAGGGAGAAATTGGCATGAGCTCTCTTGGTGAGGGGAAGACAGAGGCCCTGCCCTGGAAGATGGGCCGTGTGGATGGGAGCCTTTGTGGCCTGAAACTAGAGCAGCCAATGACTGTCAGCTTCTTGAGGTGGAATCAAGACAGATGGTTAGCATGGCCATCGGAATTCATCTGTGTTTGTGAAAAGCAGATCTTTGGGGCTTTACCAAATGCTGGGACATATCTTGATTGCCTGCTGAACTTTGGGTGTCTTTTATGAAGTAGCTTGTTTGCATTTTTTTTAAAGGCAGTTATCATCATAAATACTCATATGTTCATCTTTGTATACTTCGAATTTGAATCCTGAGAATTTCTTATTTGGGGGAGGGGTTTGGGTTTATTTTTCAAACTAATGCCTGAAAGAATTAGTAAATTTAGTGTCAAATTGGACAGTTTATTGGTAGGCCACAAACCTTGTCGGTATAAGGTAGACCATAAATGGTATTAAAATTGTTTCTGATACTAAGAATACTCTTAAGTTTAAATTTTCACTTTTATTTCTTTTTGTGTCATAGTTATTTATGAAAACTGGTTGAAAATGAAGTTCAAAGATTTCCTGTAAAACATAAGATATGGTAGGAATGTTATTTACTTTAAACTTTTTCTCTAAGCCCGAATAAAAACTTAAACACAAACCAGAACTTAGCCTGAATGTTTTTTCTTTAAGCGTCATTGGGGATCTTTATAAAAATAGAGTAAATGCTTTGCATGCAGCTTACCTACTGCGTTTGAAGAAAATCTTTTGTGTCTGTCTGTAAGCTATTTGTGTGTTCAGAAAGAGTTTACCAGAATAGACTGAAATTTGTAGAAAGAGGCCACAGTGATACTGTAGCTATAACTTTATTGGAAACTCGAATGTATTCCCTCGCAGTCTTGAGTAAATGAAAGCTAATGAATGATTTCTTTTGTGAAATACTGGTTTTCCTTCCCTTAGAGGAGATTCTTTGTATCTTAAGGATTTTTTTTTTTTCCTCAAGAAAATCGCATCCCTTGCTGCTGACTTCTGTTCTGTATCAGCCTTGGTTTGAGAAAAAGGAGGAGATGAATCGAAATTAAGAAAGTGATGAAAATGAAAAGGCTGTAATTTCCTTATACACATGTCAACCGAAAGATTTAAGGATATTCAGTAATAAGCTTGTAAATTGTTTTGTGTATTCTGAGCCCTTACCTCAGAGACCTGAGACAGCTGCTGCGATGGAGAAGCGATGGAAAGAAAGAAAAAGTAAGGGTCTGTTTAGCCTGATTTCTGTGAATTAGAGTATGAAAATATGCTAATTCTATTCAGGGCTTGGGAGAAAGATTTGAATGTGGTTTATTTTAAATTCAGGAAATCCGCTTGAATAGACATTGGCCCTTGATTTAAAAGTGTTAAGTCATTCTTATCTAGGAGGGTGCTGTCTCCCAAGAAAGCATCTGTGTGGGATGCATTCAGCTCCTGTCATCCCTGTATTCCTTTTGCAAACATTGGTGACTGCTTAGCTGTGTCAGGAACCATGTGCCCTGGTGGGGACACCAGCCCAGAGGAAGACGCAGTCTGTAATCTCCGGGATCTCAGACTCTTGTGGGGAGACCAAGCCAACAGTTTCTCTCACGGGGAGACATGCTTATGATGCTAAGGGTGTAGCGAAGAGGGGGCGCCTGACCCAGGCGGGATGGGAGGGCGCCGGAGGCCCTTGAGAGAACGGACTCCTGACTCCTGAAGGTCACATAAGAACTCATTGGGTAGCGAGGACAGAGAGGGAGGGTTATTTGGAAAAAAAAGCATGCTTGGGAAGAAAAAGACAGGGTGTCCAAGGAGCAGGGCGTAGAGCTAGGACCTGGGGGAGGGGGGGGGGAGAGACGACAGGCAAGGGGGGTGGGAGGGGCCTTGTGTTCTGTGATGAGGTTTGGAGAACTGTCACAAGGCTCATGAAATCCAAAGCAGAGGGACTGGAAGGGTGTCTGTGGCCGGATTGTATGGGCGGCTTCGTGTTCTGGGTGGTGGTGAGGGTTACAGCACGGGAGGGACAGCGGGGCAGGGGACATTCGAGGGCATTAACCAGGGAAAAGGCTGAAAGATGGTGGCCCGCCCTTGCTGCTGAGCTGAGTGTGGAGGGTGGGAGGAGAGAGACTTTTCTCCGGCTTCTGTCGCGAACAGGTGGGTGAAACAGGAAGCGCACCCACCCGCAGGGAAGTGGGCAGGAAAGCTGGTGGAGGGATGGCTGTGCCTGCTTGCCTCAGCGACGGAGGGGAGTGGGGAGCTGGCAGAGCGTGGCTCTGGCAGGGGTGCTTGGGCGTTTGATGTGCCTGCCTGGCTGCGTTGAATTGCTGCCAGATCGGGATAGTCACTGGGCCTTGACTGCGGCGAGCATGTCGCTGCTGATTTTTATAAAAAGAGCTCTTCGTTTGGAGTCCTGAAAGCCCAGTTCAGGAAAGGAACCACCTCTCGCTTGTCTGAACCTAGGAGCCCCAGTGAGGCCACGAGGGCTTCGTTTTTCTCTCCATCCCTTGGTCTGGCCACCTGGGTCCTTGTGGCCAGGATGCCCTCCCTCTCGGCTGTCCCAGAAACGCTCCAGGGGGCCCTTTGGTGATCTTGACTCAGGTTACACGCTCAGACGTGATGCTGCTGGCCTGGCATTGGAGGGGAAAGGAGGCAGCCTTGCCTGTCCCGCACCATTCCCCATGCAGGGCAAGAGGACAGGAAAGAGGGACTCTTAGGACGGGAGAAGAGGGGGAGACCACAGGTGTCCATGAAACCCGTGGTGTCCACTTCCGGTCTCTTAATACCCTTGACCATTTGTGTAGTGCTCTTTGGTGCCAACGCAATCGTAAATGCAATCTCAGAAGTCATGTCTCGTTATGAGGTGGCCACACGTAAAAGGTGCACATTTGTTTGGAGGGGTGTGTGTGTGTGTGTGTGTGTGTGTGTATTTTGGATTATCATCTAAGTTGAGAGTAGGCTGTACAGCCTGTGGGGCCACATCCACCCTGTAGCCTGTTTTTTCATCCGGCCACATCACATCCGTTTGTGTCCGTGTCCTCTGCAGCTGCCTGCTCTCTCAGTGGCAGAGTTGCGTCCTTCCAGTGGGGACCTGGGGGCTCGCAAAGCCTCAACTGGTTTCTCTGTGGCCTTTAACTGAACAAAGTTTGCCACCCCCTGAGCCACACGGAAACACATACGTTTAAAACTCTTCCAGTGCTGATCTCTTACTGGTCCCTGAGAGCACATCTGGGCATTCTCAGGGGTTCTCTGACATTTGATGGAAAACACGGGTCGAAGATACACGTGTTCGGAGTTGCAACTCAAGGTCCGACTTGCAGATGTAACAGTTTACTGACTTCCTTTTCTCCTGGATGATGCTACAGGGAGCCCTCGCCAGTGGTTTCCTTAGAACTTGGCAAACACGTGGTCTTTTTGTCTAGAAAAGCAGTGAGTGACTAGAAGGCATGGACACCGCACCCCTGCAAGCATTTTTGGGGGTCGTATCTGGTCTCTGGATCCTGAGCGCCTGGGGGGAACAGTGGGTTTTCGGTGCAAAAGCACGTCTTTGTGGGCCTCCCGTCCCTGCCCCACGGCCCCGCGGGAAGCGCCTGCTGCTGCTTCTCCAAGTGGCCGCCTCCGGGATGCTCTTTGAGCTGTTTGTGACCCTGGCCCCCCTGCCTCTGTAGCCACAAGCCTGTGTTTCCCAGCAGTTGTTGCCCAGCTGTCTGCTGCTTTGTTGCGCTGTTTCAGGCTCTGCTTCGTCGCGCTCTCCAAGTGCTTTCTTGACCCCCCCCTGGGTCTGGGCCTGGCTTTAGCTCAGCCCTAAGCAGCTGCTTGGTATTCTTCTGGTATCCATTTATTTGGGGGTTGGCCCAGGGCCCTGATGTTCTGTGATGGAGGTTTTTGACACCTGCAAAGTGACTCTGCATCACTGCTTGGGTGTTGACAACCTCATATGGATGCTTTTTTGTTCTTTGGGCTCCCCAGGAGGCACCCTTGATAAAATGTGCTCAGTAATGCGCTTCTGTGATAGGAGGTTTCTTCTTGCTGGCGAGGAAAAAGGCTGGATGCTTCGGCTTTGAGCTGGATTGCCATCCTCCGTGTCTTTCGGAGTTTCCACTTGTCCGATGATTGTGGTTTGGATGTGGTTGTCCTCGGGTGGAAAAACTTGGTGTCAGCACCCGGATTGCCTCCTGCAGGGTTATGTCTGATTCTTATATTTTTCAGGAATGTGGTTAACTTGTGGGACCAGGAGTGTGTACGTTGTACAAAATAGTCATACCTGGCTTTTCAAAATTTGTACACCAAAGGTTGGTGTGCAGATTTAAAATAATACGTGGATGACTGCTTGATGACTGGAAAATGCTGCCTTTTGATAGTAGTTTCAGTAGGGAATTTTAATTATAACTAATTATGTCCACATCTGAAAATAAACTTTGGGCACCTGGTAAATAAATGGAATATCTTTTGGCCAACATCTCCCGGTTCTGCTTAAAAATAATATCAGAAAACCCTGCTAATTTGATTTGCAATAAGGACATATTAAAGATTTTCAATTCCTAAGCCAGGTAGTAAACAGTTTCTATGAAAGCAGATGTTTAGGGAGAAAGGTTTTGACTTGGAGCTAGTGAAATCAATTTAAAAAATTAAGCTAGAAGAGACATATTAAATCAAACATATATTGTAATATTTATTTACAGGGTATCATAATATTCTGAGTTTGGGCAAGTCCAATCCTAATGTTAAATTTTATGGGGAGACATGAAATATATATGCATGTATACACAGTTCTCTACTTGCCACAAGCCAAAGAAGAAACAATCAATTTACAAACAACACAGAGGAAGTAAATTTGTTGGCAGCCGTTTGAGGCCTGTTGTAATTCTGTACTTTTTTTCACTCTGCAGTTGGTGAATTGCTGAGGTTGCTCTGAGCCAAAGATACGGTGATATGTGAACGTGTCCAGGCAGCCCTTACATTATGTAAGGCTTGGGGGTATTTTGCTATCAGTGAAATACTTTTTGGGAGTAAGAGGAAAATGTGTACTGTTGAAATCACATCCGTAAAATCAGTGTTCCTGTCGAAGTTACCCTCCCCACTCGCATTGCAGACGGAAAGGCTTGGCTTGGCCCTGTGTGATCAGTGGAGACCTAGGTCCCCTCTGGCAGGGGTTCGGGTCGATTCCAGACATCTTACTGGATCCGCGCTATTCACATTGACGGTTTTGCGCTATCGTCAAGGAGCACGTGGCTTCCAACTTGGAGGCCCTGTTTCCTCCCACCACCAAGTTCAAAGTACATTCCACTCTCCCGTTGGGTTGCTCCTCGTTTGATCCAGCTTCTTTTGCTTGGGTGTTTGCTTTTGCAAGGATGCTTCTTTCTCTTCTGGGCGGCCCAGGATTTCTGTCGCATGTCCTTTCCAGCTCATCTATGGTGTACCTAAATCAAGATTTGAACAAATCAGGATCATTCTGGACAGAATACATGAATCATGCACGAAAAAAGAGCCGTGTTTAGAAGTTGTGTGTTTGGATTCTCCAGGGGAATAAGACATGGAGAAAATGGGCTAAAGGTTTCTGTTAATAAGGAGAAGAAGAATCAAGTGTGATGGGTGATCGACTGAGGGGAGGCCTTGAGGTTATTCTTCGCTGTTTGACCCCCTGGCAGCGTTACAGCGGGCACGTCAGGGACTTGTCTGAACCTGGGTTTGCTCATCTCTGAAGAGGATGGTCATTCCTGATCTCACAGGACTGTTATGAGCATGAAATCCAGTTCGGCTTCATACACTCTATTTTCCATGTAATCCATCAGGCAGTAAATTGGTGGAATGGCCTGCGGATGGTGCATCGTGGGTTCGTGGAGGAAATGTCAGGTTGTTAGGATATGACAAAACCCTCAGATCTGCGGCTGCAGAGTGTGGCTGGCGTGTGTCCTCGGCGTGGATGGTGGTAGATGGAGACAAGCAAGCTGTCCCGGGGGATGCTCCTTGGCCTGGCGCATCCTGGGGGCAAGAAGAGGTGGTCTGGCTTGATGTCGTGGGGTTCAAAGATGGACCGATGAGTGACACTTCTGTCGTAGTGGTCTGAGGATAGACGCAAGGTCCAGGGAGATGGTGCTGTAACTCCTGGCTCCACATCTTCTGGGGCCGTGAGTCCTTTTGAGAAGAAAGTAAGCTCTGATTTTGCGAGGTGGGTGGAAAGTGGCATCGTACTGGCAGGGGCGAAGCTTTAGAGCGTGAAGCGATATGGGATAGAAATGGTATTTGGAAAAACTTCATAAATGTATTTAGGCATGGGAGTTCCCTGGTAGCTCAGTGGATTAAAGATCTGGCGTTGTCACTGCTGCGGCTTAGGTTACTGCTGTGGTATGATTTTAATCCTTGGCTCAGGAACTTCTGTATGCTGTGAGTATGGCAAAAAAAAAAAAAAAAAAAAAAAAAAAAAAAAATTAGGTATGAAGTAGATTTTATATATATATATATATATATTTTTTTTTTTTTTTAACCTGTGCCTGAGGCCTGCAGACATTCTGGAGCTAGGGATCGAACCTGTACCACAGCAGCAACCTGAGCCACAACAGTGACAACACGGGATCCTTAACCTGCTGAGCCACCAGGCACCTTCTATTATATCTTTCTAATAACTGAAGTGTGTGTAAAATATCATAGCAAGTTCTTTGCATATTTCATCTCAGTTAATCCTCTCAACGCACTAAAGCAGTTGTTATGAACATGGGAACAGACTCTGAAGACACTTGCCTGAAGTCATTGGCTATTAAATGTGGTGAATCAGACTGGAAACCACATATAGTCTGTCTCTGGAGCCCAGGCTCCTGACCTTCTCTATGAAAGCGTCAGAATACATGAGTCCAGGAGATCTGGAGTTGAATCCTGTTTCTTCCCACTAACTGTGTGAGATGGGACAATTTACTCAAAGGAGTATTTATTTTGTTATTACCCCATAATACAATGGACAGAGGGACAGAGAGGTGAATTTGAGTGAATTTTCCTTTTCTTCCCACTAACTGTGTGAGATGGGAGAATTTACTCAAAGGAGTATTTACAGCAGCCTTTCTGTGCGTGTGTATCATAGTTCTCTTTGTTCATCTGATGGAAAACCTATGGCTAGCATCCTGAAAATTGGATTAAGCGCATATAACAAAACATATAGAAGCCAGAAAATTGAAATACGTTTATCAAAATACTAAAACCTTAAGTTAGGAAGTTCCCACCATGGCACAGCAGGTTCAGGATCTGGCATTGTCTCTGTGGCAGTGAGGGTTCAACCCCCAGTCTGGCACGGGGGGGGGGGTAAGGATTTGGCATTGCTGCAGCTGTGGCATAGGTTGCAGCTTTGGCTCAGATGTAGTCCTTGGCCTAGGAACTTCCATATGCCACGGGTGCAGCTGAAAAAGAAAAAAATAAATAAATCAACAAAACCTTAAGTTATTGTGTCGTTAAATATATCTTTCTCTGTTAATCCATTTAATAACACAGCTGAGCCATGGATCCATTGATTGACATGATGTCAAAGGCATGATGAGTGTAAGTGAGTTTCTGAGAAATTTTCAACTGTACTGTGATAGAAAAACATCTGTGATTCCTCCTGGTGATGAAGTCACTGCCATGGTTTGTAAAAAGCAGTGCTGTTTTTTTAGGACTAGTGAATGCTAAGATGCACTTTTTTTTCCATCCAAGTTCCTGGACTCCTTAAGTTCTCTCTGTGCATTGCAAGATGAGAACCCCTGGTAGGGCAGGAAGACATTTACTGAGATGCTATGACGGAACATTGCAGAAAATAAAGCTCACCAGGAGAATAGAGGGCTCTAAGATTTCTTGGGCTTTCCCCTTTGAAACCCGAAGAGGTTGTGTGGAGGCAGTAGCTTGAAGCCTGGGTGTGAGACATGGAAATTCGTAATGAGAATCCACCATCCACTTCCCGTTAAAACCCCAAAGCTTGTAGTTATCCGCTAAAGGGTCACGTAGGCTAACAGAATGTCGTGATTTTGTTTTGTTTTGGATTTTGATCAGTAATTATATAAATTCAGGGGATTTAGCCCTAAGTAGCTTATATTGGTCAGAAAATCTGTTCGCCTTGACTTTTATTAATAAAACAGAGCAATGCCTTGTGAAAAGACAGGCACAGCAGCTCTTGGAAAGCCAGGCCTTGGAATGAGTGTGGGTGGAGAAAATACTGGAAACTGCTGATGTGGATAATCTCTAATACCTCTTTTAACTCTGATTCTTTCACCCACATGTCCTGATATTTATGGCGTATTGAAATAAGTCGAGTTTTCCGTGGATTCTGATGAAAGAAAAGGAAAAAAAACGAAAACAGATGGAGAACCTGAAAAGTAACTCTTGGTTGATTGACAGGGAATGTGGAGCCTGCTTTAGAAAGGAAATGAAATGTTGTCTCCGGCAGATGGAAGTGTGTAAATTTCCCTTCCACTTCGGAGCTCGCATCACGGGGAGCGGTCGTGTTTCCGAATCGGAAGAACAGAAGGAAAAACTCTACAAGTGTCCTCACAGGTGGTGGGGAAAGAGAGGGTTCGCCTTGTTTCAAGGCTCGCGCCCCGAAGAAGAGGCTCCGCTCGGAGATGCGGGCCCTGCCCTTCTTCCTCCGTCTGCCCTGGCGTCATTGTCCTCAGGGCGGGCCCTTCACCTTTATCATCCATTCTCCCTCCTGCCTTCCTGTCCTCTCTCTCCTTCCTCTCCTGTTTCCTCTCTCTGCTTCTCCTCCCTCCCGCATGCACCCCCCTCTCTCCTCCATACGTGCCCCGATCCCGCTCTCCGTCAAGGTCAAGTGATGCTGAACTCGGGCTCCAGAAGAGACACTGCATGGAGCTGATGGCACTGGGAGAGCTTCTTTTTGGGTGTGAACCTCATTCTGCTTTGCACAGAGAAGGCACCTCCAAATTCATGCTTGGTGATTCAGTGTCATGACAAAGTGACACTGGAGCTGAGATGTGGGGTAGGCACATGGCAGTCTGGGGCAGGGTGTGTGTGTGTGTGAGTGAATTGTCTACTTTCCTTGAAGCTCACATATTGAGAAAACTGCAGGTTGTTCAGAATGACCAGTGCCAAGCGTGTATTCACGAGACTGGCCCGAGACAGAAACCCAGAAGGGTGTAGAAGTCAGTTTGGGGTGGGCCTTGGGTGTCTGCTAAGGAGCTAAGCTGAAAGCTAGGGAGGCCCTCGCAGGAGAGAGAGGAAAAATCAGACTTGCATGTTAAGAGAGAATCTGGGCCACACGTCGGATGGATTGGGGGAAAACCCAATCCGATGAAGGCCAAGGGAACAGGTAGGCAGCTTTTGCACTAAAAGAGGGGGAAAAAAATTGAGAGCTGCACCTGCAGCTGCGGGAATGAAGAGAAAGAGGCAAATTCAAGAGAGTACAGAGGATTTTAGAACTCGCTGACTGGATGTGACTGTGGGTAAGACAGAGTTTAAGAATTTGTGGAAGTCTTTGATAAGTGACTGGGTATTCAGTGTTCTCTGTCTGAAGGGACCTAGGAGGAGAGCAGTTTTGAGGGGAGAGTGTGTTTTTGGACATGTTGAATTTGAGCCTCTGCTAACATCGAAACTATTGGGGTTACAAGCAAACCGTGGCAGGGTATTAACCATCCGTGTATGGTGCCCTTGGCCTGTGCCAGCCAGGGTTCTAGGCACTTTGCATGGATGATCTCATTTATTCCTTGGAATAGCTCCGTGAGGGGCTGGTACGATTATTATGAGGAAAAGGAGGCAGAGCAACGTTGTGACGTTACATGTTTAGAAAGTGGTAGAATATCGCATGATTCCATTTATGTAAAATGCCCAGAAAAGGCAGATTTCTATAGAAAAGAGAAAATAGATGAGTGGTTTCCTGAGCGTGGGAATGGGATGAGTGCAGATGAACCCCAGGGATCTTCAGGTTGTGAAAATATTCTGACACTGATTTATCCGGATGCCTGCACCTCTCCGTGAATTTACCAAAACATCCCTGACGTGCACCCTTGCAACGGTTGCATGTTATGATATAAAGGAAAACTCAGCGAGGGTGTAAAAGAAGTGTTTGGAGGTGGGATTATTACAGGTATTTTATTTTAGCGGTTGTTTCACTGCGTTGTAATAGAAAAGCTCTCTTACAGGTACCCAGGCATGTCAAGAGTGCTTCAGAGCGGTGCCTTGCAAATTGGACCCGTGCATTAAAAAAAGGGTGTTATTGGGTTTTCTTTTTATGCCAGTCTTTCAGCTGTTGCCGGCTTACTGTCTGTGAAGCTGGCTCCCGCTGCCTCTTGTAACGTGGGGTTCCTGATCCCCTTTGCGCAGAGGTGCAAGAGGGCGCTCTGATTCCTCCGTCACTTTCCTCTGTATTCAGGAATTGCGTTGGGACTAGGAATTTTTTTTTTTAAGATAATTAAAGCGTTATTAGAGCTGGCATTCTAAAAGGAGCTATCCAAAGTGACTCAGTGGGACTTTGTTTTCTCTCAGAAAAAGGGAGGATCTTTTTAGGGCTGCTCCTCTGTTTATTGGTCTTTATAGAAAGTTCTTCTGTTATGACAGCCCATGAGCAGGGTTCCTTGTGACCCCATTAGCGATGATACCTCTAGAAACTAGATAATGACCACAGAAGCAATTACTTCCTCCTCTCCTCCACCCTCCTCCTCCCAAATCTTGTCACATTGTCAGCCGAGTTTTATCTTCGTCCATATGAAATAATGTAAACTAAGTTATTCAACATTATGTAAAATTTAACAGAAGAGGCGTTAAAAGATGTTTTGATTCTTTTTATTTGGAAAACAGTGTTTAAATCATTTTTTCCTCTTCTTTTTGGTCAAAGGAATCCAATTTTTTTTTTTTTTTTTTTTTTTTTTTTTTTTTTTTTTTTTTGGCTGTGCCCACAGCATGTGAAAATTCCTGGTCCAGGGATAGAACTTTCACCACAGCAGCAACCCAGGTCTCACTACCGTGACAACGCCAGATCCTTAACTTACTGAACCACGCCAAATGAACTCCACATTAATCCAATTTTGAATGCTGCGGTCTTTTCTGGCAAATCTTTGACAAATTTGGTACATCTTTGGGCAAAATGTCACCTTTTTTTTTTTTTGCTGCACCCTTGGCACGTGGTAGTTCCCAGGTTGGGGAGAGACAATGCTGGGTCCTTAACCTGTTGTGCCATAGCAGGTACTCTGAAAATGCCAACTTTTTACTACATTTTATTATATAATATGTAAACTTTGTGTTCTAAGGAGCAAGCTTTTGCTTCTAATCATCTGCTCTCATTTGTGCCATCAGAGAATAGCACACATTGTTGGTGGTAGAATTAAAACTGATAACGCTGCTGTTATCAGAATCAGTGGACACTTGTCAAGAGCTGGTGGTGCCTTCGTATTTGGATCATTTTGAATATTTGGTAGATTGTTTCTGTGAGTGCCAGTTAAATGGGGAGGTAGGCACTTGTCAGAGCCTGGATGTATCGCCAAATCTAAGTAGTGTGTCTGTAGGGTGAGCACATTGGTGCCACATGTCACATCATTCATGAAATAGAAAATGATGAGGCTTATACATAAAGCCAAGGCTTAGGTCTTGAACTACCTACGAGCTTTGCCGCTGCTTCTGTACAAGCATTACTCTTTACACGCTTTGTTGAGAGACAGGGAAGGGAACGTATGTATAGAGAAGCTATTATGTATCTGGTCTTGCAACACAAATATCTTCATGTTCAAAGCATCACTCATCTGAGGGCGGAAGGTAAAAGTGTGCTTTGGAATGTTGGGCTGTTTGTTTCCATAAGGAATTTATCACCTCGACCCTGGTATGCCTGAAAGTTGAGGTCCTTTAAATAATTCTGTGATAAAATTCTTCACCACATCATGAACCTGCTCCCAAGACAAATTTATTATCTGCTGCTTTTAAGAGGAATAGATGAAGGGCATTTTTTATTTCGTGTACTTTAAGAGGCTTATTTGAAACACCTAAATCGAAAACCTAAAAAATCAGCTGTTAACAAAAAAAGGAAACAATTGGAAAATACAAAGCAGGAAATGAACTACGCAAAATACAATCTCCAAGGGACCTCTGCTAATTATCCAGAGGGCATTGGTTCAGGAAATGATTTAGCACTGACAATATCATCAAGCATTTGGTAAATTTTTGAAGTTGTAAACTAGTATTTTGTTTATTCTGAATTGTATTACAAAAAATAGAGAGCAAAGGAAAACAGAACAAAGTGAAGCAAAAAAACAGTTGGTAGCCAACATCTAAAAATTAGGACATTTTACTCCCTGGTTCATATTCACAGCTTTCTTAATTTAAAAAAATATTAGACAGAATTAGACAACAGTGGGCTTATATTCCTGCATGGAACCAATTAGCAGGAGCAAAAGAGTGGCTGCCCCCTTATTACCGGTTTTATAGATGAGACAATTTCAGATACACTGTTAGGCAGTATCCCCAAGGAGACAAAACTGCTTGTTGTGGAGTTCAGTTTCAAACTTCAGCTAATCCAATTAACAACCAAAAAAAAGCTTCTCCTCTTTCTTGTTGTAGAGTATTGTGGAGGTTGCAGAACAAAATGGAAATATTCCCTACACGTGGAAATGCTTTAAATCTATGAAATATGAACTTTACCAGTATATCCCAACAGTAAACCTGTAAATCCAGCCTTAATTTGCAGGCTTCAGAACAGGAAAGTCTGTGCATAATTTACCCATGGTCACAAGTCTACTAAGTGACTGTGCTGGATTCAAACCCTGGTCCGCTGGACACTGGTGCTGGAGTTCTTGGAATGCCATGAAGGTCAAGAGTTGGCCAACAGTCTGAATATTCAGCCTGAACTCAGAAAGTGTATAATTCTTTTTTGTGTTTTCTCTTGCTTTTTACAGCCACACCTGAGGTATATGGACGTTCCCAGCCTAGAGGGCAAATTGGAGGTGCAGCTGCAGCAACGCAGGATCGGAACTCACTTACACCGGGAGCTTGCTGCAACGCTGGATCCTTAACCCACTGAGCAAGGTCAGGAATCAAACCTGCATCCTCAGGGAGACCATGTCGGATTCCTAACCCATTGAGCCACAGCGGGAACTCCAAGAAAATGCGTAATTCGTAAGTGTACAGTGAACCACGGGGCAGTGCCATTTTGTCTGTCAAGAGTGGTCAAAGCCAGCAATGTCATGTGGTTCAGGGAACACTTCTAAAGTATTTTTGAAATGTTTTTATGTTTATAGAGATTTAATCTTTCGTAGGAAAATGGAAATAGGAAGTTTGGGACCATTTTATTAAGATCCAAATAGGGACTTCCCTGATAGCTCAGTGGGTTAGTATCTGATGCCATTACTGCTATGGCTCAAGTCATTGCTCTGGCATCGGTTCGATCCCTGACCTGGGAGCTTTTACATGCAGTGGGCTTGCCCCCCCCCCCAAAAAAAAGAAGTTGTGGATCCAAATAAACATAGAGGTCTAGGATTTAGATCTGCAAGTATCACATTTATACTTCTTATGGGTTCTGGAAAGCTTAACCTGTTGATTATAAGTAAGAAATAGTTCTTTTCTAACTTAGCATATATATTCAGAATATTGAGGGCTTACTGCATTTGGAGTAATGTGAACCTTCACTACATTTCAATTATATTTGAAATAAGCCTGAATCATGAAATGCAGTAACAAGATACATAAGCAAAGACTGAAAATAAAGAAACTATTGACTTACGAAGTTTTAATAGCTATCTCTCTATTTTATAGGTAGAAGACTTTCAGGAAATATATTTAAAGAATGTATGAAACTGTCATGTAACACAGGTGCAACAACATTGGGTGAATACTTTTTCCCTCTTTTATGCCTAAATTACTCATGTTGTAATTTCCTTTGGGTGTGATAGAGAGAATGTGCTTCTGTCTCCTTGAATCATGATTTCATAATGTGGGAGAAAGAACGCAGCTTTGGTATCCGGTGCCCCCGGGTCTGTGTTCTGGATCCACAGTGTTTCTGTGTGACTGTGGCAAGTTACGCATATTCTCTTAGACTCTCATTTAACTGCAGAATGAAAAGGACACTATCTGATGTTAAAGTTTGAGATGAAGTCTATGAGGTTCTTGGCAAGTAATGCATGCTACGTAAACGGTAGATTTTATTATTATTTTTGTTGTTTATTGAAAGATTTTCTAAATAAAATAGTTATGATTAAATTGATTTGAAGTTTGGTGATGAGTTCAGCTGATCTCTAAAACTTCATACTTTCTGTATTTTCCTTTTTGTCTTGTTTTTTTTTTTAAAAAAAAACAGGGACTAATAGCTTTATTGAAGTATACTTCATGTGTCATACAGTTCACCCATTTAAACTGTTCCAATTCAGTGGCTTTTTCATTTACATATATTAATAAAAAAAGTATATATTTAAGGTGTACAATATGATGACTTGATATCCATATACGTAGTGAAAAAATTGCTCTAGTCCAGGCCTACTAACATATCTCCTCAGTTACCGTTTTTCCTGTGATGTGTGCACTTGAAATCTGCTCCTTTAGCATCTATCCAGTGTTCAGTACAGTATTAAGTACAGTCATCATGCCTGTACGTTTGGTATCTATGCTTCTTTGTCCTACTTTTTTTTTTTTTTGTCTTTTTGCCTTTTCTAGGGCCCTTCCCGTGGCATGTGGGGGTTCCCAGGCTAGGGGCCTAATCGGAGCTGTAGCTGCCAGCCTTCACCACAGCCATAGCCACGCCAGACCCTTAACCCACTGAGCAAGGCCAGGGATCGAACCCGAGACCTCATGGTTCCTAGTCGGATTCATTAACCACTGAGCCACGACGGGAACTCCCTGTCCTACTTTTAACTGCAGCTTTGTTCCCTTTTCCCAGCAACACCCCATTTTCTCCATCCCAAAGCCCTCTGGCTACCACCATTCTACTTCTGTTTCTGTGGTTCGCTGTTTTTCCTTTTTTTTGGCTGTACCTGTGGCATGTGGAAATTTCCGGGCCAGCAATAGAACCTGTGCTGCAGTTGCAGCTTGTGTCACAGCTGTGGCAACACTGGATCCTTTAACCTGCTGCACCACCAAGAAACTTCTGATTTTTTAATTTTTACATTCCATGTAAAAGCAAGATTATACCATATCTGTCTCTCTCTAGCTTGTTTCATTTAGCCTCATGTTCTCAAGGTCCATCCATGCTATTGCAAAAGGTAGAGTTTCTTCCTTTCTCATGGCTGAATAATATTTTATCTAGATAGATATTTTTTTCTTTATCCGTTCATCTGTTGGAGAGCATTTAGGTTGTTTCTGTATCTCGGCTACTGTGAATAAAGCTGTAAGGAACGGGAGTGCAGATATCTCTTTGATATCTTGGTTTTATATTTCTTGGGTATATACCCAGAAGTGGGGTTTTAATATGTTAGCGGATCTGTGCACCTGTCACCATAATGATTAGAACATTTGAATAATCATTTCAAAAAAGAAACTCTGTATCCTTTAGCTCTTATCCCCTCTACCCTCAGCTGTTGCCAGTTCGGGACTAGTTACATAAATGAAATTATATAATATGTCATTTTTTTGTGACGAGCTTCTTCCACTTAGCAAAATGTTTTCAAGGTTTATCTTTTCGTAGCAGGTGCTAATGCTTCATTCCTTAAGGCCAACTCATCCTTTCAGTGTATGGATTCCATTGCACGTGTCTGCCAAATTGGTTCAGCCATACATCGACTGATGGACGTTTGGGTTGTTTCCACTCTTTGGTTACCGTGAAGGGTGCTGCTATGAATACCCCTTTACAGGTTTTTGTTTGATTACCTATTTTCAGTTCTTTGGGGTGTATTCCCAGGAGTGGACTTGCTGGTAGTACAATAACTCTGTGTTTAACCAGTTGAGAAACTGCTCCACTGCTTGCCTAAGTGGTTGCACGGTTTTGCATTCCTGCCCGCGGTCTCTGTGTTCCATTTTCTCCAATCCTAGTCAATTACTTGCTACTATCTGTCTTTTTCATGCCTGTCATGCTGGTGAGTGTAAAATGATTATCTTGTGGGTTTGACTTGCATTTTCTCGATGACTAGTGCTGTTGAGCGTCTTTTCATATGTCTCATCATTTAATTATGACTTGCGAATATGGCAGATATGTAATTTTTGTCTTCCTTATCGTGTCCAACTCCTCATGGTTGAGGTAGAGGTTGGAGAAGGAGGAAAGATTTACTTGGATCTAACAAGCTCAGCCAGGGATAATTTAATAAATGTTTCTTACCTCTGCTAGATTTTAGCTTGTAAGTAGATCAGGAAGGGAAAGCAAGAATAGGGCTAATTGCTCATCAGGAGAGGAGTTACAAATATAAGTGGTTCTGATACGCATTTAAATTAGATTACATTTAATGAGAGGTTTTCTAAATGGAGTTAATTTGAAAGGACACACAAGTCATTGGGTTTAATCTGTGTACCTTCCAGTAAAATCACTAAAACCCCCCCTCCCCTCTCCAGTTTCTGGTAAATAAAAATTACTCTTCAGAGGAGCATTTTCCTTGCTCGTTTCCCATGCTTTCTGGGAGTGGCAGCTTCTGGGTGGGTGCACTAGTACCTGCCACCCAGTGAGGCAAAGAGCTCACGCTTGCCCAGTTTCATCTGAACCAGAAAACATGGGCGTTTGGACAAAGGAGCAAGGAAAGTTTCAAACAAAAAGATTTCAACTTGCTCTCACCCTCATAATAGCTTACATTGTGTTTTTGGTGTCTTTTTTTCTTTGCTGAATTGCACAAATTCTATTTTGGTAGTCTTAGTATTAGCATTAAAAAAAATTGAGAAATAAGCCCCCTTTTTTGTAGTTTCCTCCCGAACAGGGACTGTGCCTGCAGTTACGCAGTGAACCTATTGTCAAAAAAAGACTCTCTGCATCCAACAGTTGACTATGAGTAATTTCTAAAAATAGTGACGAGGGCAACTGATCGATTTTAGCAAACTCCTTGAAAAACATTCCAAGTTAATTTTGGTGAGAGAAGACAGAAATAGAGATTAAAGTATGCGAGCTATTTAAACATTAATGGAAAAGTCAATGCCTTGCTCTGACTAAATTTCTGAATTTTCTGTGATGACCATTTATGTAGGATGTACTATATATATATGTGTGTGTGTATATGTGTGTGTGTGTATATATATATATATATATATGTATTTTTTTTTTTTTTGGTCTTTTTGACTTTTTCTAGGGCCACTTCCCATGGCACATGGAAGTTCCCAGGCTAGGGGTCCAATCGGAGCTGTAGCCGCCGGCCTACACCAGAGTCACAGCAACTCAGGATCCAAGCCGCGTCTGCGACCTACACCACAGCTCACAGTAACGCCGGATCCTTAACCTACTGAACAAGGCCAGGGATCGAACCCACAACCTCATGTTTCTCAGTCGGATTCATTAACCACTGAGCCACGACGGGAACTCCTGGATGTAATATCTTTTCAAAGAGCTTTCCCATCCACTTGTGTTTGTTGTGTTTGACTCCTTGTGAGAACTGGGTGGTATACACAGGACAAGGCCTTTTATCCTTGCTTTGGAGATGAGGAAGTTGAGGTTCAAGATGGTGATGAGCTCCCACATCTGTCTTCTGGCTCTCAGTGGAGCAAGGATTTGAATTTAGATCCTCTGACCTCATCAGCGCTTTTTTTCCACCCATTTTGTGGCTGTTCTCACTTTTGCTGCGTTGCCTCTGGAAGAACTATAAGGTTTTTTTCTTTGTGTATTTTGCAAATTGTTCACCAGCTCTCCCACTTGTGCCATTACAAAGACTCTCCTAATGAATTATGCATCAGCATTGGACTTAGAAAATCAAAGGACTTGGATTTAAGTGATAGTCTTACATGGAAACGTATGACTTCTTACCTGCTTTCGTGTTCCCCTAAAATTGTTTGTGAAAGAATGATTTAAATACTAATGGGAAACCTCACATAATGTTGGCACCTCAAGAATATGTGACTAACTAAGCTGTGGCATAGAAATGGTTTCAAGAAAAATTAACGTTAGTGACGTTAAAAAAGTTATATTCTAGTTCTTTCTCTCTGATGTCATTGAGTGTCAGTAAAGAAACAAAGCAGATTTTGACCAGAAACCTTCACTTTCTGCCTCTTGTTATAAGCATTCAGATTTGACGTGCCCTATCTAGCTCATCTGTTAGGCTATAGATTTTTCTTGGCAAGTGTTTGTTCATTGTACCTTCGTCATGCCTAACACAGAGCCAGACACGTCGCGGGCACCCACTAAATCCATGCTGAATGAATGAATTGGGAATCAGTTGTTTATCATCTGTTGTGGGTGAACTACACAGCCATAGAACCGAAGAGGAATTTATGACTATAAAAATTATTAGACCTCAAGTCTTATAATTTGGTACAAGAGGGGCTTTGAAGCTGAGACTCACTGGTGCAGTTAACCTCCTCAGAAGCAGCAATCTGCTCCTAAGGACAAAGCTTGAGGCATGGAGGTTTCCATTTGTTTCAGCTTAGGAACTCTCACTGCCGTTTCCTGCTCCCTATTAGCTGTGGTTGTGCAAGGCCTTTGAGACCTGGGATCTAATAGGGGCTTTTCTGCACCATCAGACCACAGCGTGGGCTGGAGCACCTTACCCAGCATCCCGGGACTCCTGAAGACAAACTGGCCTGCTCAGGGCCCTGGCAAGCAGAGAGTGGGCTTTCTTGTAGGTAACCACTCGAGTGCTAGCTTTTGTCACATACAGCCCTGGATATAGACTCTGGGTTTGTTGTGAGAATTTATTGTTCTTGGAGTTCCCCACGTGGCTCAGCAGTTAATGAACCCGACTAGGATCCATGAGGATGTGGGATGGATCCCTGGCTTTGCTCAGTGGGTTAAAGATCTGGCGTGGCCATGAGCTGTGGTGTAGGTCTCAGGTGCGGCTCGTGTCTGTCCCGCATTGCTGTGGCTCTGGCGTAGGCTGGGAACTTCCCATGTGCCACGGGTGTGGCCCTAATAAGCAAAAAAAAATTGTTGCTGCTGTGGCTTGCGTTCGATCTCTGGCCTGGGAACTTCCACATGCTGAGAGTGTGACCAAAAAAGAAAAAAAAAAAAATATATATATATATATAAAGAATCTGTCCTTACCTTAATGAGGACTGAAGGGAGGTTGACTGTTTGGTCCAAGCCTCTCATCTGTCAGTCTGGAGCAGGAGGACCATAACAATTATGCTGCTTATTAGACTTGACGGAGATAAAATTGTTGGATGGAGTCTTGGAAAGAGACGGATAATCCGTTGTCAGGCTTATATTCCACCATAAATCCTTTGGAGGTAAACTGGTGCGACTCTCTGAGAACACATGGCCGTTATTGAGTGATGTTATTGTCTCACATTTTGCTGCTTGCAGATAGCAGTATCCTTTTGCACTTCCCTAGGAAAAATATTGAGTGACTTTGTGACCTTGGTGATTTTCATGCGTGTACAAAAAACACCTCTTTGTTCTCGGTCTTGAGACATGATCCATGCAAACTGTAGAGCCTCGGGAAAGGCAAAGTAATTATAAACTAATTGCCTCCCATTTTTGAGAGCTCTTCCTATTAATTATCCAAAATTTCACAGTGTTCTTTTCCAGGGATAGATGAGCAGAAAGGGAAGTGATAAAGTAGATACAGAGCAAGGGGCCTTTTTCTTTAAAAAAAACAAACAAAAAGACCTAAATAAAATCTCTCTTTTAAAAGCCATCAGTAGAAAATATTTTTGGAATATATCCAGGTTTGGAAGTGGAGTTAGAGGGGAGTATTTTTTCAGAAGACCTTGCTAGTCTATGTATTCAGACTAAGTTTTCTTTTGGCTAGTTGCATCTCTAGACTTTTTTTTAAAATTTTCTGTCAGCTTCTAATACCTGGAGGTGTTTTCATTAAGTGCACATTTATTTGTTCTGAATATAAATTTTCTTTTGAACAGGTGGCTTTAGAAAATTAAAACTGTGATTGCATTTTTGGGACACGTGGTTCACAGGATTCGTCAAGAAAAATCGTTCTGGGTCTCTTGGCTCTTGAGGGGAAGTGGTTCTCAGTTGTTAACAGCACACAGATTGAGATTAAAAACGCAGGGAAAGGAATTCCTGTTGTGGCTCAGCAGGTTAAGAACCTGACTGGTAGCCATGAGGTTGCAGGTTCGATCCCTGCCCTTGTTCAGTGGGTTAAGGATCCGGCATTGCTGTGCGCTGCAGCGTAGGTCACAGAGGTGACTGCGGTCCCACAGTTGCTGTGGCTGAGGTGTAGGCCGGCAGTGGCAGCTCCGACTCGGCCCCTGGCCTGGGAACTCCCATGTGTCACAGATGCGGCCCTAAAAGAAAAGAAGAAGAATGGAAGGAAAAAACAAACAGGAGAGGCCATAGATGACTGAATAGTGTGTGTGAAGCATCCCTGGCAGATGGTGATAATGAATGGTAATGCTACTGCGATTTTTTCTAGCAAAAAAGCATTCTTTGGCTTTTTCATACGTGCTGGGGATGGGCCTAGCACTTTCAGTAGACTTCCTCTTGGGCCCGGCTGGACGATTCTGTTGTTACCGGTATTATACAGACAAGGACACTGAAGTCCCTGGATGTCATGTAATTTGCCCAAGGTCACGTAGCCAGGAGAGTTGCAAAGGCAGGGTTTGGGCTCAAGTAGTATCCTTTAAACCATTTCTGTCACCTTTGAATTGCTCTGCATCCTTAGGAAGAGTCCTTTTTCTCGACTGATAAGCAGTTTGAGATCTGTTGAGAAATACGGATGTTTTCTTTGTTTGCCTTCTAATTCTGATCTTTTGCATTGGCTTTCTTAAAATAATAAAAAAGAATACTCGTGGCATTTGTTTTATTTTTTTTCCCCAATCATAACGCTCATTGTAAAAGAAAATTAGAGGATTTCAACTGTAATTCTTCCACCTCAAGCCTATCCTCATTCTTCACCCTTTGTTGTATTATTTTAATCCTTTCCAGGTGTGTATCGATTTATTTCTTCTACTGAGACTGAACAACACTGCTCTTTGCATTCTGTTGCGCCATCGAATTTTCCAATTTGTTTTTCTTTTATTGGTGTGAATGAACCCTCTCCAGAGATGCCTGTCTCATTCTCAACACAGGGGATACGCAACTTGAGAAACCTAATTTTAATTCAAGCCTTTACCCAGAAATCTGAGGAGTGGGGGGAAGACCACTGCATAACTTAGCTCCACTTGAAAGCACATCCGTGGCAGGATATTCCGACGACTTAAAATAAAAAAAAAAGCAGCAGCAGAAGAAAGACAGAAAAAACAAAATGGCAGAATGGAATATTCAATTGCCACACAAGTTGTAGCTACCCAGCACTTTCTTGTCTCTTTATTTCGGTGTCTCCCTTGTCTTGAGGTAGAGTTTTGCGAGCCTCAATCAAGAATGTAGAATACCTCACATAACGCCAGAGCCACAGCTAAGGATATGGGCTTTGTTTTCTTCTTGACTCTTGGTGGTACCGGGCAGGTGCCAGCCCTGGGAACACACCCATTGGAATAGCTGGAAATACCAGGCTTTCGGGTCCCCTCACGGCTCCCCGCCTCCCTTCGCTCACTGGAGAGCCTGGTTCTCTGCTGGCCTCTGGCTGTGAGGAGTTTGGTCCCTTTAAGTCCTATTCGGTTTTTCAGTTGTGACCCCTGGAGCCTGTTAAGCAGGAGGCACATTCTTCCTTAAGTCTGGTTTCGAGATTATTTAACTTCCTTAATTTTTATAAGAAGTTTTTTTTTTTTTTTTTATGAAAGTAATCCTTCCAATTTGAAAAGTCCAAGATATTGTAAGACATGTAATGAAAAACAGACCTTGCCTCACCCCCTCCCTCCCTCAGCCTGTGTTTCCCCGCGAGCATCCGCATGCGGGTCTCTGAGCTGTTCTCCTGGGTGAGCATCCGTGCAGTGGAAGAAGGAGACGGGGGTCCCCCAAACCACGTATCCGTTATGTGCCCCCGGAAAGACGTGGTGCTGGGTGCCCAGCCCACGACTCTGCCCGTTTTGAACAACACTGACTGTAGCAAAGTCAGGTTTTCTGCTCGGCAGGACATGTTCTTGACTCTTGCCATTTCTCTTCAACCCCTGCCACCTGCAGAGATGGACAGCGTGACATCTTGTTTTGTACAGTTTTATGTCTCTCACATCCGTATTCTTCAGTGAAGCCATTAGTTTAAGAGTGAGCTGATTGCGAGTTCCTGCTATCACGCAGCGGGGTAGGAACCTGATGCAGTGGCTGGGATCCCTGCAGAGGCATGGGTTCGATCCCTGGCCTGGTACAGGGGGTTAAAGGATCCAGGGTTGTTGCAGCTGCAGCTTGGGTTCAATCCCTAGCCTGGGAATTTCCATAAGCCAACGGGGGTGGCCATGAAAAAATTTTGAAAACTGATCTGGTTATGAGAGAAAAGAAGTGGAGCCATTCTGAAAGGAAGCTGTGGCCATAGGTTGGAGTCCTTTCCTCATCATAGCCACCCTCTCCCTTAGAATTCTAACGGGCACCCTTGCAGAGTGAGATCTGCTTGGAAATCATGGGATAAAATCTCCTAGGGTGGTAAAGTGAAGAAGGGCAGCCTGCAGATACCTCTTGCCTCTCCAAGGGTAGAAGTTTTCCTGGTTAATGTGTTTGCACCTGGAAAGCTGTTGCACACAGAGTAGCGAGGCAGCTATTTCTAGTAGCTTGTGCAGACGCCGACATCTTCAGAAACGTAATTATTTTAAGTGCATCTGTAGCAATGTAAGGTGCACATGTGTTTGTTATTACAGTTGGTGCAGTTAGAGTCAAGTGCCAGAGTTACCAGTGTTTATATATTCAACAGATGAAAAAAAAAATCTAGCCCATATTGGCTGCTGCCTTTACAAATGGGCATTGTTTCCGTGTTTGCAAAGCACAGGACTTGGTAGTTGTCACCACTTAAATTTGCTGTGTAATGTGTAGCACAGAAGATTGTGCTGGGCAATCGAACGGTTATCGTTGCACGGAGCACACGTGACTTTGTAGGTTGCCAACGTGGGGCTCCAGCATGTCTGGCTCTGTGGTGGTAAGACTTGGCATGCAGGCGTTCAGGGTTTTTTCTCATCTTTTAAAGAAAGAAAATTACATGTTAGCGGGTACAGTAATATTTTCAGTAAGGAGAAATAACATGCTGTCAGGACATAATTTGTGAGGCGTATTTAGTAGGTCGTATACAAATTTTACAACAGTGGGGATTTTGGGCTAACAATTTTATAGCTGTTTGCTCTTGACACCATGGTAGGTATCAGATGCCTCTATGGAAATATGTGGTACACATATTCATTTTTTACTTATCGATTTGTTGAACGTTGCAGGCTTGCGCTCTAAAGAATAGGCTTTATTTTTGGCAACGCCAAGAGAAAGAACAAGTGCGGGATTTAGCACAAGTCATGTCTTAGCCATACAGCTCAGGTATGGTGCGTGTACGGTCATGAGACTGCTGTGTATTCAGGAGCTTGTAAGCCAAGTAAGTGTTTAGCTGGCAAGGTTCTGTTTTCTAAGGACTGGTGTGTGTAATCAATGACTTAAATGGCTCGGCTGTAGTTCTGGGTCATGCGAACATATGCAAAAACAGCACAGAGCCGACTCCTGATTCATAGGAAGTTTATCTAATTTGTGAGTCTGGAGGGCTTTCTCTTACTCCTTGCTCCTTGCCTCTCCCCCTTCCCCTCTTATTTTCCTGTCAACTAGGAGATAAAGCTTAGAAGAAGTTTGGATAGGAGAACAATGGAAATTTCTTTGGTAGCGATGGTGGCTGGTGTTTTTGGAAGCTAGGAATTGTTTTGTTTTGTTTTGTGGGTGTTAGATTTTAGCATTCATTTTTTATGTATTTGAAGATTATTCAGCCTTCTTTTCCAAAGGCAATTTTAAGTTGATGCTGGCTGTGTCATACTGGTTATGGAAGTTTGAAATTCTCTATTATGCTTTGCAGTTGATGATTATATAGAGTCTTGTCAGAGTAAATGTCTCAGTGCGGCTTTTAAAAATATTTATTCTGGCTGCTGTTTTTATTGAAGGACAGCTATAACCTCTTGGCGTTTTGGTTTTCTCTCTCTCTTTTTTTTTCTTTTTTTTTTTTTTTTTTTTTTTTCTTTTCTTTTTACAGCTGCACATGCAGCATGTGGAAGTTCCTGGGTTGCAGCTGTGGCCTACCCCACAGTCACGGCAACACCAGATCTGACCTGTGTCCCAGCTTGCCGGATCCTTAACCCACTGGGTGATGCAGGGAGTCAAACCCGTGTCCTCATGGAGTTTTTAACTCCCTGAGCCACAATGAGAGCTCGCATTTTGGTTCTCTTGAACAATTCAACATGGTAGTTGTACCAGACAGATGAGGTCCAATGTAGGTTTCCAGCTGTGTGAAAACATGTTTTATCCGTATTTCTGTAGGTCACACAATTAGATAATTTTACAGTTCTAATTTGGAACATTCCAGCACATACCTAAAACACTGTTAGCTGGAGCTTAGGATATGATAAAACATAGATTCCTCTTGGGTGCCATCCAAATAGGGCTAATTGCCCTCAGAGGACTTTGTAAGGGAATTTCAAAGCGTGCGTATTCAGACCAGCAATGTTGTGAGATGTTAGTGGGCTGTATGTACATAATTATAACAATGAAAGGCTTTGACTAATATATTAAAAAAACCTTAAGACTTTTTAATATTTCTCTCTCTCTCTCTCTCTTTTTTATTTTTTTTTGTATTTTAGGGCCTCACCCACCGCATATGGGGGTTCTCAGGCTACGGCTGGAAGTGGAGCTGTAGCTGCCAGCCTCTATCACAGCAACGTGGGGCCCATGTCGCGTCTGTGACCTGCACCACCGCTCACCCCAGTACCAGATCCTTAACCCACTGAGCAAGGCCAGGGATTGAACCTGCGTCCTCATGGTTGCCTGTCAGATTTGTTTCTGCTGAGCCATGATGGGAACTCCAAAACTTTTTTTGATTTTAGTTTTTCCTAGCATTTTTAAAATTTTCTTCATGAGACTTGCCATGGGTGAAGCGGTTTCCCTAGTCATCACATTTACGTAACACAGTTCAGAAAGCAAGGTGAATAACAGAAACATGGTTGAGAAAGAGAGAATACTGGAAAATATTTATTTTAAGCCTGCTGAATTATAGTGAACTCATTCCTGTAGGGTCAGGGCAGCATATGCGTTTAACGATTCCAAAAATCATCACACATTTTACTGCTGTTTTAATTCAATAAGCATATATGGACTGCAGTTCACCCCTAGGTATAAGTCCAGAAAAAATCATCAAAGCACTTATTAGAAAAGATACATGCAGTGTTCATAGGAGCTTTTTTACAATTGCCAAGATATGGGAGCAACCTAAATGTCTCTCAACAGATGAATGGATAAATATGTGCTATATACTGGTACACACACACAATGGAATACTGCTCAGCCATAAAAATGAATGAAATTTTGCCATTTGAAACAACATGGATGGACTTGGAGAGCATTATGCTAAGTGTACGAAGTCAGAAAAAGGTAAATACTGTACGATATCATTTATATGCAGAATCTAAAAAATATAACAAGCTAGTAAATATAACAAAAAAGAAGCAGACTCACAGATACAGAGCACAAACTAGTGGTTACGTGTTGTGGGAGGAGAGGTACAAACTGGGTATACGTTAGACTACAACTTAGGATGTATTTGCAACATGGGAGATACAGCCAATATTTTGTAATAGCTGTAAATGGAGCATAACCTTTAAAAATTATATAAAAATAAATGAGATTTCACACATTAAAAAGTGGAACATATATTGAGTTTCTACTGTGTTACTAGGTATCATGATAAATTTTTTTAAAAAAATTTCCATAAGCACAACGTTTATTTTATTCATTTAAAAATTAAAGCCTTTGTAAGTACACCTTTAGCAGACCCTGGATCACTCTCCTGTGTCCAAAACAGCACTCCAGGAAGAGGTGTCCAGCCCAGATAACTGAAATAAGTACCCAGTGTGCCTGCCAGCTCCCTTGTTGTGCAGAATTTAGGGTTATAGATGCAAATCAACATTAAGCAGCTAATTCAGTGATTTGAGTTTTTCTCTTGTGTGTGTCTATGGGTTTACCTTCCTAAGAACTGCTTATGGGCAGTCTAAGTGATTAGTTTTACTTTTTTTTTTTCCTATAAATTACATACCTTTGAATATACCTCTCTTAGAAAATAGGAATTTATTTTAAATTGAAGTAAAGTTGATGGATAGTATTATATTAGTTTCAGGTGTACAACGTGGTATTTACGCTATGAGATGATGCCCGCAGTGTGTCTGGTGACTGTCTGTCCCCATGCAAAGCCATGACGGTGTTACTGACCGTAGTCCTTATGCTGTGTCTCACACCCCCAGGACGTGCCTCACACCCCCAGGACTTACGTACTTGTTCACTGGCTGTCTACACCTTTAATCCCCTTTACTTCTTTCACTTCCCCCACCCTCCTCTCCTCTCTGGCAACCACAGCTTGCTCTCTGTATCTATGAGTCTTTTTGTTTTGTTTGATTGATGTTTTTTAGATTCCATAAATGAGACATCATATAGTATTTGTCTTTCTCTGACTTATTTCACTTGGCAAAATACCCTCTGGATTCATCCATGTTGAAAATGGCTGAGTAATATTCCACTGTTTCTGTGTGTGTGTGTGAGTTTGTGTGTGTGTGTGTGTGTAAAACATCATCGTCATTCATCTATCTGTGGACACGTAGGTGGCTTCCATATTTTGGCTGTTGCAAATAAGGCTGCGGTGGACATGGGGTGTGCATATATCTTTTTGAATTAGTGGTTTTTTTTTTTTGGTCAGGGAAAAATACTCAGAAGTGGCATTGTTGGATCCTATGATCGTTCTATTTTTATAGTGGCTGTGTCAATTTACACTCTCCCCAGCAGTGCACGATGAGAAGGGAAGCGTAGTTTCGCAGGAAGTTTTTGCGGAGATTCTGATTTGGGGTGTTACACTGATGGTAGCAAAGAACCTGGAAGGCAGGGCCGTTGGAGTAGAGAGGAGTCAGGAACTTGGAGACCTTAGGGGTCTTTTCTCCGTCTCCTCTGTGGGGACACCGTGCAAAAGCCACTTTGGTTCTAAACTGATGCAGTTCTTCCTAGATTATAAAATGAAGCTGAGATTACGTCCAAGTAAATAGCCCTGAGTTTATATAGTTGCAGAACTGGTCTCTGAAATGTTTGTTCTTCATTTGCATGACGGGGTAGAGAATGGCAGTTAAGCTGCAGTACTGATTGACGGCTCAGGCTAGACGGAAGTTGCTTGCTTCCCACCATTGCTTGCAATCCCTTACATCTTTCTGAGACATTTGTGTGTGAATGCGTTCAGCTCATCGGCATCAACTGTGTGCCTCCGATGGGTCCGGCCTTGGGTGAGTCACACCGGAGCGTGTGGGTTAATCCCGAGGCCTTGATAATAAGGAGCTCAGATGAACACATAATCGTCATGCTTTATGGTATTATGATGATGTTAGGCAGAGGTTGAAGTATAGGTCTTTTTATTGCTCTGTAAACAGTAAGTATAAGTTGGAGCAGGTCTGGCTGTGTTCTTTGCTCAGGGTCTAACAAGGGCAACGCCTAGGAATCTGTTGGGCTTTTCTCTGAAGGCTCTGGGAAGGATCTGCCTCCAGGCTCATTCAAGTTATTGTCTACGTCCTGTGTCTTGTGGTTGTGGGTCCGAGGTTCCCGTTTCCTGGCTGGCTGTCCCCTGGGACAGTGCTCTTCAGAGCCATCAGTGGTGTGTTAAGTCCTTGTGTTTGGAATCTCAGAGTGCTCTTGTGTCACCAGCCAGAGACAACTCTTTGCTTTGAAGTGAGGGCTCTTGTGATGGTTACTAGTCAAACTCATACCATCACCCTTTTGCTGTGATCATAGCGGTGATACAGGGGGAAAGATTGTGCAGGTCATATCTTTTTTTCTCTTTTTGGAGGAGTGGGTATTTGCATTGTACTTTATTTTTATTCAAGTATAGTTGATTTATAATATTTCTTTAAGTTTTGTTGTGAAGGTCACCTTGATATGCGGCCGACCACTCTCCTTACTGGAAACAGAAGAGGACACCAAAATCCACCTAGAGACGTTGAAGAAAGGCTGCTTGGGGTTTATGATTGTTGCGCCGGAGGGACATGTACGTGGGTTAAAGTCCAGGTCTCTGCTTATTGGCTTGGTCATTATCATCCAACAAATATTGACTGAGGGCCTCTGTTAGGAGCAAGTCACTGTCAGAGACTCCTTTGCCTCACTCATGAAATGGGAAGAGTCATGTCTACCGGAAGGGTTCTTGTGAGAATTAGAGGTAATATAAATAAAGGACCTGACAAAGAGAGGTGCTCAGAAATGCAGCCATCAAGAGAGTATATTGGAAAGAGTCTGAGATTTGTTGCAGGTGGCAAGGACATATTGACATAGGTTAATTCACACATTTTAGCCTTTATTTCATAGGTACTTGTCGAATAATAAACAGCAGGCTGAGACGAGGAGGAAGTGAGGGAGATACTTGCCTCTAGCACAAAATTTTAGGAGGAAGGATTAGTGCCAAAAACTCAGGAATAAGATAAATTATATACTAATGTAATATTTGAAAAATCAAATTAATGCCCCTAATCTATAATGAACTAAATATCAAAATAAAGGCAGAATCAGTAACCACTTGTGCTGAGTCAAGTTTTGGTCTGAGGCAAAAGAAAACGTCAGTAATACTGTTAGGGAACCAAACCCAGGTCCAGGAGCCCACATCTGGTAAAGCCAACCTGTTGACACCAGGTTGTGTAAAGGGAAGTGCAGCATTTATTGTAAGAGAGCCAACAGGGAGTGTGGGCAGCTAATTCTCAAAAGACCTGAACTCCCTGGTGGATTTCAGGCAGGAAAACATTTTTAAAGGCAAGGTGAGCGAGGGGTGTCACAGGGTGTGTAATCAGCTTCTGTGCAGTTCTCTGGTTGGTGGAAGCGGGGGCTGTAACACAATGGTTTCGCAGGGGTTAACATTACCAATTCTTAGGCTCCAGTGCATCTAGGGGCTACGTGCACCTGGTCATCATATAGGTAACTTCTTCCACTTGGTAAGGCTTTCAAGTATCTGTAAAGCAACTCAGGAGTGTGTATCAGACACTGTTGCATGTGTACTTCAGGGAGGAACTTAAGATTCTGTGATTGCCGGAAGCCGGAAGCCGATTTACTATTTAAATTGTTACCAGTTCTCCCAGCTTAACTGTTACTTTTGTCACTGCCCATTCACATCCTTTCTGCCATTAATTAAAGAGCCAGGCATTTGTGACTCACAGGAGGCCTGGGAGACTATAGCTTTTCTACAAATAAGATGCAGGCAGAGGACATGGAGGGGTTGGGTTGGGGATCTGTCCTGGGAAGACCCCATTGAATCCTGACTGGCTACAGTACTGATCCTGTGTTTATTGAAACGTATTTTTGCATGAAATTGATTTTTTTTAAATATTGTATTTTTTTTTATCTTGATTACTGAGTTTTCAATTTTGCCCCTGAGGTGAAAGGCTTTCATACGTAACTCTAGACCAGGGTCTGCTCACCCTTTTCTTTTCCATTGAGGTACCTTGGAAGTGAGCAGTAGAGTATAAACAGTAAGTAAATCCTACTAAAAATTTAGTCAAAGTGCAACTTCATTTTGAATATTGTTTTGACGACATTTAAATACTATTTTAAGTTGGCATTCTCCTCGCCAGTTCCTCCATATCCTCATTTATTAAAATATTGTCAACAGTTGTCAGGGTGAGGAACTTATCTTTTTACAAAAATGTCTTATGCCTAAAGAACAGAATTTCTTTTTGTGCTGGAGTCACTCTGCATATCTTCTGGTATCAATAAAGTACCATTGGCATATTCATATAGTACAAAGTACCCGTTTTGACTTCTTTGTTTAGCTTCTCTTTGATTTCAGTAGCTTTATAATTGTTATTCGTTCCAGCTCTTGCATTCTATTATGGGTGCTTTCCAGTAATGTAAAGGTGAGGGCAACTGCACCGTGATGTCAGCATGACTTTTTCATTTCGGATCTTTAGTCCATTGTGTTTTCCTGCCCCAGCCTTGTCTGAAACGGCTAACATCTCCTATGGTCTGGGCATTATTCCCAAGATGGATATTTAGTCCCGTGATTGCTCTATTTATTGCGAGGACTTTAACACTTCTGAGAAGTACAAACCAAGATTGCCACTTGCTATTTTGAATGTATTCCAAACAATAGGTGTTACCTAAGAATAGATCGTTGGAAAAGGAACATATTGGTTGCTTCTGGCTAATCCCACCTGAAAGGAAGTCTTTAACTTCAGTGAATGTATGTCCCATTATACAGTTTTTAAGATATAGTAGGAAGGCTTAGTCATCTCCCTTTTACCTTACAGATGAACAAATACTCCACTTTTTTTACGCTAATGAGACATTTTAAAATCATATGAAATGTAAGCAACTGCAGATTAGTTAGAATTTCAGCCATTAAAAATAAAATGTCTAATGGGAAGTAACATTGATTGATCCATTTAGAAATTGTGCTGAATGGTTATACGCATTGAATTACTTTCAACGGAATAGTCTTAACGTGGTTTTTTTTTTTTTAATTTTTTTTTAAATGTCAGGTCTGACTGACACTACCGGGAGAGTTAATAATTAAAATGGTTGTGTGCAACTCTCTTTGGAAATGAACTTGAATTTACACTCAAAGCGTCCACACTGGGAAACTAGGCAGTTCTGTTTACTGCTTTAAAGCAACCACTCTGTGGGAAACTTTTAAAAATAGCCACATGATTAATATATTTATTTAAAATGGCAGGCAACTCTGCCTACCCCAGGAAGGGAGCAGGAAATAGGTGCCACTGTAAGCAACATAAGAGGCTTGTTTCTAGGTTTTGTTTATACACATATTGTAAGTAGCTCAGGAAATAAAAATGGATACATAGTCAGACATTAAAGATTACAAAAACACAGATCTTTTCAACTACAGATTTTATTGTTTGTAAAGAAATTTGAGGTTGATTTAGATCTGTAAGGCTCAAGCCTCCTGAGAGTAAGCCACAGCCACCCTATGGAGCTTTTTGTGTCATTTTAAAGAGGGAATATTTACTCCAAATACCAATGCCCAGAGGGAGACAATTCCCTGATGACCTTCAAAAGATCACTTTCAAAAGAAAGCTTTTTAGGCAGTGATGTGGAATAATAAATATATGTTGGGAGAAGGGAAGAAAGTCCATTGGTGTGGAAAGCAAGCTTTCAATTCTCACCTCTCCCAAGAGTAATTTACAGGAGACATTGAATTGCTCTGGCGTTTTTCTTTTTGCCTCCCTTAGAAATTTCAACTTAAATGAAATAGTGTAAGTCATTGGATCTCGTGTAATTAAGTTTTCTTCTTTTCTCCCCCTTTGCAAATTTACAAAGGACAAGTGGCAGAAATGACTGTGTTCCCTTAAATTAATACGCTAGGGACAGACCTGTATTATCTTCAGTGGATAAACAGGAGTGTCTTCTTTATTTGTAATGCCACGTCTTTCCCAGTGGCAAGTTGTTGGAGGAGCTGATTTTTATTCTGTGGTTTTAGCTGCTTTGTCAGACTTCTATCTTTCGGTTAGTTTATGAAGGTCTTTCTTGTGATTTTGATTGAGTAAAGTGATCTATTGCCTTTTGACTTTTATGATCACATTCTGAGTGACAGAGGCATTTGCATTCCAAGGGAATGCACTAAGAATTGTTAATACTTATTTTTTTCCTCTTATATCGATGTTATCAGTGGGTTGGGCTGTTGTGTTCATTTTGGTTTCATAATGTTTTTCAAATTTTAATGCTGTGTGCATTTTATTTAAGACCTGGGAATATTTTCCTCTGACTTACTTGGAATAAATTGTCTATTGACCTAGTAGGAGAGCTCAAGAGTTGAATATGCTTTCATTTATATGGAGTGAGAATTCCAGACCATTTACCACCAAATATTTAAACATTTTGAGGCTATCGTAGCAGAGCAGAACCAACTATTATTGTGAGTTATTTTTATGTCAGTGGTAGCTCTTTTTCTTTCTTTCTCTTTGGCCAGGCCTGCAGCATGTGGAAGTTCCTGGGCCAGGGATAGAACCCACAGCAGCCATCAGGGACGCTGCAGTGACAGTGCCAAATCCTTAACCTGCCATGCCACCAGGGAACTCCAGTGGTAGCTGTTTTGATCAGTGATGAAAAAAAATGAGTGAAATGAGCCTGCTCTTTAATTAGAAATGCTGCATGGGAAGTTGCTTGATAAATGCTTGTTGTATGAATGAATATGGAAGTGATTGTGAGAATCACAGTGGCCCGTGTCTTAAACAGCGTCACGTATGTGTTGGACACTTGAGTAAGACACATCTCTGCTCTGTGAGTGCTCAGATTCCCCACCCTCTTTGTAGGTAGGTGTGGCCAAATGACTGAGTTCCAGCCAATCAGCTGTGAGTAGAAGAGATGTGTGCAACTCCCATAGGCATCATTCCCTTCCTCTTTCCTGCTGGCTGGGATGGAGGGCCAAGATGGGTCAAAAGTAGCTCTATTCTATTTTACGAGTAGAATAGAGCAGGGCAACAAGATCAGGCTCTTTCTGGATCCCATGTTATCAGGGACCTGTCATTCGTGGCACTGGACTATGTATTTCTGTAGACAGAATGAAATTCCATCTTATTTGTGTCACTGTTATTTTGTAATTTCAGTTTAGTTTTGTTCAACTTCATGCTTTGTTACATCTAATGAGACAAAATTTTTAATCATGGGTTAGGAAGCCAGGTAGGCTAAGTGAGTGGAATAATGGATGAAAGGGCCATCTGTTAGGAATAGCTGGGGTGTAATTAAGGCATAAGTCCAGGGTTGTCTATCTTTATGTGGATGGGAGATGCTTGTTAGGAATCCAGGAAAACTGACTCAGGAAAACAGAGAGGTGTATTGGAGAGAGGACCAGAGTTAGCTTTACAATGCATCGTACAATCAGTATTGTTGCTTAGGGTGCATTGAACCCTTAAACTCTGAGAGTGTGATTGATACAAAGATGCAGTGGCACATGGATGGCCAGTTGCCTTGTAAACCATGTCCTGGGTAATTAGTACACTGAACATGTCCAAGTCATGGGAGAGAATCATAATGCAAATTTAAACTGTGCTTCCTGCCATCCATTTGAAATCTATTCGGGGGGAAGTTATCAATCAAAATTCTAGCAAGTCCTCTGACTTGTCTGCTGCCAGAGAGCCTTAATAGCACCTTTAAATTGTAATGATAGTCTCATTTGGGGAATAAATCCTCTGCCTCTGCTGGACTTTGCTGTAGAAGGGAGTGTGCATGCTGGAAAGGGGGAGCAGTATGCTGGGCCTTCATTCACTGAATTCGGCTCCTTCTAGCCTGGGGATACAGCAGGTAACAAAACTGGAGAGCAACTCCTTGGAACATGCTTCTTGCTTCCTGTTTCTTCTCCTGTCTTTTGTCAGATTCTTCTGAAATATAAAAATAGTGTGAAGGGTCCACAGGCAAGTTCATTTTTGTGTGTTTCGGATTCACACTGGCTTTGCATATTCAAGACCTAGCTGATACTCAGAGCAGACGCATTTTCTCATGGGTGTGCCTCTGAATCCACCAGAGCCTTTCTTGCTGGGACCCGCTGACCATAGCTCCTCTGGAGTGTTCTGTGTTTTCCTCTGATTGACACTTTCCCTTCAGTTCTTGTTTTTTGTTTGTTGGTTGCTTGGTTGTTTTTTTTTGTTTGTTTGTTTGTTTTGTTTTGTTTTGTCTTTTTAGGGCCACAGCCGTAGCATATGGAAGTTCCCAGGCTCGGATGGAATTGGAGCTGTAGCTGCTCGCCTACACCACAGGCACAGTGTCTGTACCACAGATCTGAGCCGTGTCTCCAACCTACACCACAGCTCATGGCAACGCTGGATCCTTAATCCACTGAGCAAGGCCAGGGATCGAACCCGCATCCTCACGGTTACTTGTCGGGCTCAGTACTGCTGAACCACCACAGGAGCCCCTCAGTTCTTATTTTTTGATGGTAGAGTCACTGTGTCTATTGGTGACTCTACCATGTGGCCTTCTTGGGAAGAATTCAGAACAGCTCCAAGCTGGCCCTTCCTTCTGCCAGACCCGCTGCTCATCCATGGGGAACCCTCGCCCATCTTCGACCTCCCCTTGCAAAGAGAAGCCATCAGGTGCTTCCCAGATACAGAATTGTCATGCTGCCCCAGGCCACCTGATGCTTCTCGGGTTAGGGACACCAGTAAATGGTGACTTCCAGCCCTGGGACAACACAGCAAGCTTGGAACATGTCCTTGATGTTTCTCTTTCTCAAGGGGAAGGAAGTAGCTCTCCACCCCCCAACCCCCTTTCTTACCCAACACTTTTGTGTCACTCCATCAGCCGGGGGTCACATACGTCTGTGGTGCCTGCTTTGAAATTTGCATTTCGGTTGATACCTCTGTGTGTATCTGATATTTATCATCTGAGGCTTTGACTAAACTCTGATTTTAATACCCAGTTACATGTGCTTTTGAAAAGCTGTTTATTTGTATTTACTCTCAAGAGGGCTTGCCGTTAGTATTGATTTTTTTTTTTTTTTTTTTTAATTTCAATGCATGGCCAACTCAGTCTTGGTCCAAAAGTGCAGAGTGCAGAGAAAGGGAAAGCTTTTTTATTACTCTGTTAACAGATCTGGCTTCTCTTGCTTCCTGGATAGTAGTGGAAGGGAAGCACTCCATAATCAGGTAGAAGAAACTCGTTCCTACGCAATTAAATCGTACCTTTAGGTAAAATGGGAGACTCAAGGGTTTGCCGTCCTCTCTGCTCCCGTTCAAGAAGTCAGGCAGGAATATGGGAGAGAAAGAGGGACACTGGGTCGAGGGGGAGATGGGGGGCCTTAGGCTGGTAGGGAGCCCTCGGAATCCTCATCTATTCATGTGATTAGAACAAGGGATTGCTAAGATGTGAGCAGCTCTGTCTTTTTATTCAGAGAATTGAGACTCATCTCTTTGTCTGGATCCCAGTACTGTTCTTCTAGTTTATATATATTTCTTAGCATTTGCATTTCCTTTCCTGAGTCCCATAAATTCTGGGTCCATCCTAGGTCATTCTAGGTCATTCTAGGTGGTGGCCATTCTAGGTCATCACGAACCTAGTGTGACCAAAGATGACTGTCATTCCCCCAAGTGTCATCCCTTCTAAAGTGCATCCCTTCCCCGCTGGGTGCAGGACCACTGTCCTTGACTTTCGTGTACTCTTTTGTGTTCGGCATCCTTAGGGCCCAACTCCTTCAAGATAAGCAGAAGCAGGCTTTCACTTATTTCCTTCTGGAGACGTGCCCTATGTCCTGCCATCTTCCTTCGTGTCTTAAGCCTAAATGACACAGGGATGTCTTTTAAAAATATTGTGGTATCTATAATATTTATGTTACAAGCCATCACCGTGTGGTAGATTGGAACAGGAAGGAAGCAGGTAATCCAAAATGAGAAGTCAGTTTAGTACCAGCTGTCTTCTAAAGCAGATGACTTTCCCCTCCATCCTGCACACTCTCCATTTCCTAGATCCAGTCCTTTTTTTATTAGTGCCCCTTCGTCCTCCATATCCAGATCACGCGGTCGCCTTCCCTCTGGTATTTATCCACTTCAGTGTATTGCGATTGCTTCATATTATAGACAGTTTCCCTTCTGTAACCACTTTGGTTCTGTCTATACCTTTTCACCATCTTTATTATGAAATTTCTCTTGCAGCTTCTGACAGTTGCTGGGTGGTGTTCGGCTGGTCCCTTGTTTACTGAGCCTTGGTTTTTACCCCTTGGTAAATAAGGATCGTAACCCCTGCTTTATACAGTTATTGGAGGATTAAATGAAAAAACGGTTATATAGCCTTTTGCACTGCACTGGCTAAGGACAGTCAGGCACTCGTTAAATTTTATTATTCGTTTTTATATTTCCCAGCACAAGCCTTCTCTTTTTGCCGGAGTGGTGGTGGTAGCCTCTTAAGACATTCCCTGTCCCATTTTGATGTTCAGAATTCATTGCAAGTCTTGTTTGTTTTGCTGGTACCTTTTTGTTAGAATTATTTCCCAGTAATCTGCCTTTTCTTTTAAGCACCTTAACACTATAGAAAACACAACTCTCGGGAGTTCCCTGGTAGCTTAGTGGGTTAAGGATCCAGCGTTTTCACTGCTGTGGCACGGGTTGGATCCCTTAGTGCAATGTATTGTGATTTATGTGTTTAATTATATATTGCATTTTGCTGTACAGCAGAAATTGGCACAACACAGTAAATCAATTACACTTTAAATTTTTTTTTTTGGTCTTTTTGTCTTTTTAGGGCTGCACCCTCAGCATGTGGAGGTTCCCAGGCTAGGGGTCTAATTAGAGGTATAGCCACAGCAATGCCAGATCCAAGCTGCGTCTGCGACCTGCTCCACAGCTCACAGCAACGCCGGATCCTTAACCTGCTGAGCGAGGCCAGGGATCGAACCCGCAACCTCATGGTTCCTAGTCGGATTCGTTCACTGCTCAGCCATGATGGGAACTCCCATAATCTTCTTTATGGAATATCTATGAAAAGTAGTTAGCGTTTGTGTACTTGAGATAAATATTAGCAAATATTATGACAACCTTGTGAAATTTGAACTTTTAGTCCTCGCAGCAAAGGGAGTCAGAGTTAAGTACTGGTTCACTTTGAAATGCTTTTGTTTGCCAATAACAGGAAACCCGCCTCTGGAGACTTGAAACAAATAAGGGTTTATTTCTCTCAAGTAACAAGAAGGTGGGAGGCCAGCAGTCTGGGGCTGCTCCACACCACACACCAGGACCTGCCTCTCTCCTCCACCCTCCTTGGCCTTTTGCTTTGGGATCTCATGCACCTCGCTTCCTACCTGCGTGATGGTTGTTGCCCTTTGAGAGTCAGGTGCATGTTCTGGGCAGAGAGAAGTGGAGGAAGCAAAGTGTAGGAAGGGGCACATCCGCCAAGGCTTTCAGGTAGTTTTTACTTATAGAGACAACATAAACTGGGCACTTCCCGTCGTGGCGCAGTGGTTAACGAATCTGACTGGGAACGGTGAGGTTGTAGGTTCGATCCCTGGCCTCGCTCAGTGGGTTAAGGATCCAGTGTTGCCGTGAGCTGTGGTGTAGACTGCAGACACGGCTTGGATCCTGCGTTGCTGTGGCTCTGGTGTAGGCCGGTGGCTACAGCTCCTATTAGACCCCTAGCCTGGGAACCTCCGTATGCCGCGGAAGTGACCCTAGAAATGGCAAAAAGACAAAAAAAAAAAAAAAAAAAGGCAACAGAAACTGTTATGGAGCTTTTGCCTGCAAACCTCGCTTGCATCTCCTTGCATAGAATAGTGCCACATGGTGACTGAGCCTGCTCTGGAGGGTGGCTGGGAGCAGGGGGCTGCTGGGGCTTAGGGCAGACCCTGACAGTAGCCCACCTAAATATTAAGCAGCAGCTTGAATAGTGGCCTTCCCAAATGAAGCTCCACTTGAAAGTGCCCTGTACTAGATATCTCTCAGAAAAGATAACTTTTCAGGCTAAAATAACTACTAATTTAACTTTCTGAAGGGACCTTTACATTTTTTTTTTGATGGGGGGGGTAGTTTTCCTGCTTATTGATTTTCCTTTTGTTCTCAAAGACTGTCTCCAAATGTTATTACCATCTCAGGTTGGGATGGGAGAAATACTCAAAATATAAATCTGGTTTTATTGCTGGGAGGAAAAAAAAAAAACAGCATAAAGTTATCAGTGAGCATCTTGAAAGACACAGTAGGGATTTATTTTCCCTGCTGTTCGTGTGTGTGCCCTTTAATTTTCTCATTCCTCAAGCAGAGCTCAGGCAACCCCGAATGAAAGCAGTATGTTCCGTGCAGCACCCGACGATGAAATCTTACCTGGCTGCTCTAGAGATGGACAGATAACAGTTGTTGCAGAAAACCCTTTGTGGTACCTGAAAAGCTGGCTGTCACCAAGAAGGCTCTCACTCCCCTGGGTTACAAGATAAAGTTAAATGAGATCAGCTGAGGTCCTTTGCAGGTAGTAACCCCTTTCATAGTATTGGATATGTGGTGACTGCACAGAAATCGCATGTCCTAAGTGACGTTTCATTATCCACGGGAGCCTCTTGTAAATACCACCGCGTTGTGATGTATGTTTAGCTCGTTTCCTGTCCTTTTAAAGCTGCACTTCAAGAGCTCAAAATGCTTATTACCAGTAAACATTGTGCATTAGCACACAAGAGCCCAGTGAAGACACCACTTAGCCTTTGGTAATGGACAAATAGGTGAGCGTGGAAGATGGGAATTAATTATCTTTATGCAGATGTCCCATCGGCCTGCAAAAGAACAGGATTGTTTATGCTTGGGAAAAAAATATCATTTCATTTTTATGAAGGTGCAAGGCAGGCAAATAGCTGCTCACGTACGAGCTATTTGAATTGATGTTAATTCAGGGCCTTGTTCTGTGCATCGAGGAATATACACCTCCCTGCTTTTTTAAATTCAAGAAACACCACACAAGGCTCCAGCCTTCTGAATTAGGACCTGTGGCTGGATGATTTGTTTCTTTTGTTCTGCTCTTTGCACGGGCAGTGTCTTTGCTTGTGGGCACCATTGAAGGTGCTGATCTCAGATTGCAATGCTTGTGGCCTTGGCTGGAGAGAGCATCCTTTGCCTGTCTTGCTGTGCTACTGAAAGCAGTGTGGTGTATGTGTAAACATTTTTATTTAAGAGGTCTTTTATATTAAAAGTTTCTTCAAGTGATACGAAGAGCTTTTGTAGCTGTTAGAAAAAAGAGGAGACACTGGAGTTTTTGAAATCACTAAGAGCTGTAATGTGCATTTAAAAAATTCTGTTTCCTCACTTGCTTAGTTGTTTGGCTTATGGTTCATATCTGGCATTTTTGTATTGAAATGACTAAGACGGTCAACATTTTATCCATCTGCCTAATAAAGTACCTGCTTTGAGGTGGGCCCATCACAGTTGTATTGCATCTCCAGGGCCAGGGCTCGATTAATGGCAGCATTTGGCACCATGTGTGCTTTTGTCTAGTGGGTAGCGTTGTGTTGAATTGAGCAGATATGTATGTTAGCACTTATATGTATAAAGGAGGTACACAAATGACTGTGGCTTCCAGGTTTGTGAAGACACACACACACACACACACACACACACACCCCCACACACACCCACACAACCAGGTTGTAGGTGGAATTTGAACGATGGCTCCCCTAAGTTCCCACCCCTAGGCGAATCCATCCGACATGAATCCAGGCACTGCTGCGAAGGGATTTTGCAGATATAATTCAAGTCCCAAATCAGTTGACCTTAAGATACTGAGATTGTCCAGATGGGTCTGACCCTACAAGGTGAGTCCTTTTAAAAGCAGAGAGTTTGCCCTGGTGGTGGCCGAGGGGGGAGTCAGAGAGATTCAAAGCTTGAGAGGGCATCTCCTCCCCTGGCCATGTGAAGGGCCATGTGAGAAGAGAGGTGGATGCCTCTAGAGGTTGAGAACAGCTCCCTGCGGACGGCCAGCAAGGAACTGGTCAGTCTTAGAACAGCCAAGAAGCAGCATTTGTCTAACAACCTGAAGCAGCACAGAAGCGAAGTGTTGCCTCGAACCTCCAGTTGAGGCCAATGCAGCTACCACCTTGAGACTCTGTAAGCAGAGAGCCTAGCTGGATCATGCTAAGTGGCTGACCGACAGAGTTGTGAGCTAATACAGGGGTCCTGTGGCAAGCCTCTGCATTTGATCATTTATTATGCGAGGACAGGAAACCAATACGCACACGCAGAGATACAGGGTGGTCCTTCCCTGGATGCCAGGAGATGTTACAGATAGTGAGTTTGTTTCAGTTTTCAGGATGTCCAAAAAAAAGTCGGATAACAGTATCAGCGTTTAAGATTTACCGTAGGTATTCTGATTGTACACATGAGAAAACAGAGTCCAGACAAGTTATGATTTTGTCCAAGGTTTTCGAGCCGGCTAATGGCCGAGCTGGGATGGGATCTCATATCCTAATTACAGATTCAATGCTGTTTCCATTGTATCTCACTGCGGTGCATAATGATTTCTAGCTTTAAAATGGAACCAAAGCGGAAAGCCAGATAATGGCAATTACTCTGTCATAATGCCAAGTGTAAGGAAGGAAGGGGATAGGACAAAAGGGTAATTTCAGGAAGAGATTATTATTTTTTTCCCTAAAGAGTCTAAAGCAGGGAATAAAAGGTGGTGTGCATGCTGTGACTGATTCGTAAGCTGGCATAAACACTTGGACGCATCCAGGAGCGTGCCGTCCCTTTCCGAGTTGACCCATGGCTGAGTTCTCCCAGGGGGTCCGCTGGGTTTTGATGTCTTTACTGGAACAACTTTTTTGGCTGTGAACACACTGAGCATTTTTTTTGGAGCATCTGCGGTGATAGCAGCTCTTTTACCCTTGAGGATTTATTTGATGCTGTTTCCAAAAACTTTTGTAAGGTTCCAATATGACAAATTGGACTTGGTCATCAGGCTGAAAAATCTAATAAAAGTCAGTCTAGGTAATAGGTAAGAAAATTGGTTTGGATCATGTGAAAAGAAAATACTGCTGTCATGTATGCACTTTCCTATTTGTTTCTTACATCTGACTGGCCCCAGTTTGAAGGAAAGTTTAGAAGTCAGTTTGGAACAATGAAGAAAGCCCCTGTTGCTTCTGGTACGTCTTTAAACAGAACACGTGCTTTGGAGAGTGTGGAATCCTGACTTGACAGGTTTTCGTTGCAGGATCCTAGGAGAGTTACCTTCTGCACATCCTGATGTCTGGATGTGTGAAATGGAGATGAATAGCACAAACTCTATGCCTGTGCCACAGGAGCTGCTCAATGAATGAACAAAATGATCAGGTTAAATATTAGGTGTGTAAAGTGCTTACCTGTAAACCTGAATATTATACACAGTTTCTTTTTCAAAATGTTCCTCGTAGTGGTACTTAGACTGCATGTTCAGGTTTGATGAGTCAGAGTAGCTTCTTGCTTTGGTCAAACCCAAGAAATAACATTCCCCAGTGGATTCCATTTTTTGCTGATTTCGTACCTAATCTAGATAGGTCCTTTTTGGTGGCGGCCTGGGCTCTGTCTGCTCTCCATTGGAGCTGGAGTAGGCCAGTCTCTGTTTTCGTAACCATGCCTTCCCCCTTTTCGAGGGGACCTACGTGACTGTGAAATCATCCTGGCTTCTCTTCGGTGTGCCAAACTCGTTTTAAAACATTGTGCTGTGTTGACCATGCTATAGTGTGTCAGTTTCAGAGGTACGCTATTCTGATTTGATGTGTTGGTAGGTCAATATCCTGGCCAATGGCCCATTAGCTAGCACCGTACGTAACTAGTGCTTCTTCTGGTGCTGGGGACATTTACGGTCTCCCAGATGCTTGCACCTCGGCCTTGCTCCCACGTGAGACACTGGTATTCATTCATTTGTATGGCGAGAAAATAAAGTCTCTGTTGTCCTCATCCGCCCACATTCTCGTGACAGAGATGAAGAGCCGTTCTCATCACCATCCACCTGCTCAGTCCTTCTCGCCTGAGTCTAAAAGTGTGGGCACAGCTCCACCCTGTGCACATGATGCTTTTTTGGGTGTAGCTGCTGAATTCCTGACTCTGAGGCCCAGCCTCAGTGCAGGGAACTCAGTGTCTCTGTTTCTTCGGGCCCATTCTGATGCTTGTGTGATGCTCCATCATACACTTACTTTTGTCTTCGTCCCTTTAATCACATTTGGTTCAAGTTAGGAAGGGCCTCCTCAGTGTGGAACTGGTGAAGTTCTAAAGGTCAAAGTCAATTAAATTTTTTTTTTTTTTTGGCTGCACCTGTGGCATGTGGAAGTTCCTGGGCCAGGGATTGAACCTGCACCACAGCAGCGACCCAAGCCACTACACTGACACCGCCGGATCCTTAACCCACTGCACAAGAGAGAACGCCTAAAATCATTTTTTAAACCAAGAATGATTGATGTTAAATACGTTTCGTAACCCTGACCCAGTCCAGCAGGAGTCCCTTAGACACTGCGAGCGTGATCGGGAGGAAGGGATGAGATGGCCCCTGATGTCTCTTCCTCATGTTTTGAGGGGTGACCTGACACAGCGTGGGGTTTACCATTTCTTCAAGGACTAAAAGCCCTTCCTGGCAACTGTCACTCATTCTCCCTCCCACCACCCTCCGTGAATAGAAATTACACCAGAAGTAATCACAATGTCAATTATTTTATAACAATAGTTGATATGGATAGAGTTTATTTTTTTATTTTTTTTTTTTTTTAAAGAAAAAAACCGCAGGCTAGGTGCTTGATAGGAATTAGCGCATTTAATTTTCACAACAATCCTGGGAGAGAAGTCTAGCTATCACCCGTCCTGTGGGATAATGGTGACGACTATCAGTCCTGGGACTTTATAGCTCTTGTCTTTTGAGTGGCTGCTTGTTTCTGACACCACACACAGTGCTTTGTGTTATTTTTCTAGCTCCTCACCACAGCCTTCTGAGCTTAATGTTCCCACCAGTGTAGACGCTCTCTGAGGTCAATGGCTGTTTTCTCCTTCTGGGCTGAATCCCGGGAGAGCAGCCGAGACAGGGCCTCCTGCCTGTTGGATCCCAGCAGGTAGTTCCTGCGTGAACACATTGTTGATTTTTGGATGAGGAACCGCAGAGACGTTAAATGACTGGACCAGGGTCAAGCGGTGAAGCTGGGATTTGCACTCAGGCAAGTAATGCTCCAGAGCCGGTGATTCTTACCCAAAGCTCCAGAAGGGGTTTTGGTTGTTATTAACCAGTTTTAATAACAACCATGTTAAATTCTGAGGCACACTGTTGTATAATTCCGGGTTTTGGAAATAAAAAGTAGTACAAAATTGGTTATAAACTGTTCATAAATTTATTTTGAAACTGCCATAAATCTCTTCTTAATGGAAAAGCTATAGGTTGAGAAGAGCCAACTAATCTTTTTTTTTTTTTTTGTCTTTTTGCCATTTCTTTGGCTGCTCCTGCGGCATATGGAGGTTCCCAGGCTAGGGGTCCAATCGGAGCTGTAGCCACCGGCCTACGCCAGAGCCACAGCAACGCAGGATCCGAGCTGCGTCTGCAACCTACACCACAGCTCACGGCAACGCCAGATCCTTAACCCACTGAGCAAGGCCAGGGATCGAACCCGCAACCTCATGGTTCCTAGTCAGATTCACTAACCACTGAGCCACGATGGGAACTCCTTTTTTTTTTTTTTTTTTTTTTGAGCCAACTAATCTTAAAGAAATGATGAAGAATGGGAGTATTGCTTATTTATGGGAAAATAGGAATGAACAGAAATATGTAGTGAATATATATGAATATATGAAGATTCTGTGATGCACTCAATAGCTGTTGTCTGCTTCAAGAAGGAAAAACAAATTATAGTTTCAGCAAATTTGCTAGTGTTTATTATTTTAAAATAATATGAATCATTATTAAAATAATAAGGATTTTCAATCCATATTAAAATATGGATTTGCAAAAGGTTTTTATTTTAGCTCCTACTATTAGCATTTCCTAATGCTTTTTTACCCTTTTTAAAAACATACTTGGAATTATGAACACTTACATTGTGTGGAGTGTGAAAGATTTTTTTCGATATTTATATATTTAGGGTGTTTCCAACTAAACAGTTTCATGTTAAAGGGGTGAACAGAATTCCAAGGTATTTCACAAAAGATGGCTCCCACTTCCACTGCCTCCAGAATACTGTAAGCATATACTTTATTCTAACCAATATTATTGGCTTTTGGTTTTCAAAATTATTGCAGTTTTTTTCGGGCATAAAATAACATTCCATTTTAACGTGGAGTCTGTATTTTTGGTGAAGTAAAATATTTTTCACGATGGGCATTAACTAGATAGAGTCCCCCGTGCCCTTTTTTTCATTTACTGTGAGTTCTTGCCCTCCCACCTGTTTTTTTTTTTTTTAAATTTGCGAACTGCATGTAAGAATGTCATGGCTGGGATTGTCCTGAGATACTAAGAGGTGAGCTGTTTGTTTTTTTCAAGCATAAACAACTGGGGAGGAGCTTGCTGCACTTTCGGTATGTTTTTTACTTACAGAATTCATAAAGACCAACCACCCTCCAGAAAATTAATTTTGCATCAGGGGCATACATGTCTCCATAACCTCATGTCCTTTAGTTGACATGAGTAAGCATCTAGGATGCAGAACGTTAGAGAAAATAAGCATTGCAATAGGGCGTCGCTTGAAATAGGATCACTGAACTTTATAAATAATAATCTAAAACTTCGGGGTGGGTTTAGTGATGTAGCAAGGTATATCCTTCCATCGTCTCTCTTTGAAAAGAGTATATGAAGATAAAGTTGATGTACAGCATTCCGTCAATGTCAATGTCAACGGTGCAGCAACGTGACCCCGACGACATACACCTTCTTCTCCTCGCATTCTCTTTCATTCTCTTCCATCGTGTTCTGTCCCAAGTGATTGGATACAGTTCCCTGTTCTCTCTGGCGGGACCGCCTTGCTTGTCCATATGCTCAATGTTATTCTTGGCATCTACGAACCCCAAGCTCCCTGTCCATCCCCTTCTCCCCCACTCCGCCTTGGCAACCACTCTTCTGTTCTCCATGTCTGTGGTCTCTTCTGTCTTTAGTCCTGCCTGTCACCTCTTGAGCCCACACCTTAGGGCCAGGTACCTGTTGGCTCCTGGCTGTTTTATCCCCATAAAAAGCATTCAGGCAGATATGAGATACACAGCTGGTCCCGTAAGCTGCTGATCTTCTCAATGCATCACTCTTGCCCTCCTACCCTCAGGAGCCAAGTGACGCCATGGATTAACAGTGCATAAAGTTTTTTTTTTTTTTTAAAAAAAAGCAAAATGTACCCGGAGGACATCAGTGATTGTGCAGTCTTGATATGCTCATGTTAGTGTGTGCACTGAAAGCAAAATGGTGTTTTTATTTTTAATGAAGGAAGAGCTTTTGTAAAAGCAAATAGACCAACATGTGTGAACATTCTTTAAATGATTTCCTCATTTGTGGCTTTACTGAGTGCAGGGTCAACGTTTAAAAGTAAGGACGATGTTATTATTACAAGTGTTTACGACTAGTTTTATGTCTTGGCCACTGTCTTATGTATTGAGGGACTTAGTCATTGTAACTCGGAGAACACCAACTAGGAACATTGTTGTGTACTTCTGTTTGCTGAATTGTAAAGGATCGGTACAAAAGAAAACTTCAAAAGCTCGTTTCTTTAAAGGAAGGTTTGAAAACTTTACACGTAACTTCTGAAATTTGGGTCTCTCATGTGAGACAGCCAAAGGCATAAGAAATTCTCTGGGAGACTCGGTTGATTAATGTGCAAAACTGTTGAAAGTTTCAAAGGTCTTCTCAAATGTATTCTTAGTTTTTTTGATGCCAAAGTTAATTGATTTCAAATGTCAGTCTCTGTCTTATGTCAATGAAAGTGGTTGACCCTCCTAGGAAAATACAGGTAAAAATAAGTTGTACTGTATTAATTAGAAAAGCTTGATGGAGTTTGAGCCATCAGTGAGCAGATTCTCTAGGGAGTTTTAGTAGGACATGTTTTGCCAGGCATTGGGACATTCTGGAATCCCACAGTTACATCTGTGAAAGGGACAAATGGAGATGTCACCAGAATCGGGAGATGGGAGTCCACCTGTTTTTCCAGGAGATGCCCCAAGGAAATGACATCTGCTCATGTTTCTGTTATTCTGCCTTTTGTTTATCAGAAGTAAATTGAGAGGAGATTGAGAAATTCAGGCATTTCTTAGGCAGTAACAATCAAGAGTCATTGCATTGTTTTCAGTGCTTCTCTTTTTTAGTGACTTTTGGAAATGAGTATTCTGTTACTGATTTTTCTCACCAGTAGTTCAATTCACTGAGTTAAGAACACTGTTACAAAACAAAAACTAAAACCCATGGGGTGTTGGGCTTAAGAAGTTTGTATTGTAAGAAGTGGAGAGTCCTCAATTGAAACAATAGATGGGCTTTGCTAATTTCTTTGTCGAACAGAACTTTGTAAATAAAGTATTTGGATTGTACTAGAGGCGCTTTTTACCAAGTCGCTCCGCGGAGACAGTTTGTGCAATTTGGGAATGTGAAAAAAGTGCTCCTCAGTGTATGTGGCCTGGAAATGGGGTTTTCTTTGATTTTCTCAGAGTGCAGTACATTTGTACTCATCTCCTTGTGAACAGGCATGTTTGAGGATGGGTTACATGAGCTAAAAAAGCATCTCAGAGAAAAGTCACGCGAGGCATAATTATTTTCCATGTGCTGTCTGTGTGCAGCTTTCACAAATCAAAGCTTCCTGGAAATTGAGATTACAATCAGAGTTCATCTGTGTACTATTGTATTTGGAGGGACTGCCAACATTCCAACTTGCAGTCAACGTTGAGGGAAAAATTCTTCAGATTCATCAATGTCGTAAGCAAATGTAATTTATATTCTGATTATGGAGGCGGCATTGGGCAGGTGAGTGGAGCTGCTTAGTACCTCTGTTCTTGTTCTTTTAAGGTATGGATGGAGCAGTCATTTTTTTGTGTGTGTGGTTGGTATCTGCTGTTTTTGCTTCTCCATCAATGGTTTCCCTTTTCTTCTCCTTATAGCATCTGGAATTTCTTTTGGGAAACTCTCCCCCTATATTCTGTATAGTACAGAGGGGCTATCTGCACCCCTCCACTTGCTCTGATGGACAAAGTATGAATCTCCTGCCCACAGGGACTGCTTAATGGCTAAGAAATGAATATTGATCAAGTGAGACTCAGTTCTTGGGCTTTTCCTTGGAATTCTTGGAAAGGAGACTTTAACCTTTTCCCCTGGAGTTTCTTAACATGTAATAAGCAAGATAGCCTGGTGTTGGTGGGAGCGTCCATCATTCCAGAGGGAAAGACAGAGCTTTAGTTATAAATACAGAATCCTGGAGTTCCCGTGGTGGCTCAGCGGAAGCGAATCTGACTAGCATCCGTGAGGATGCAGGTTCCATCCCTGGGCTCGCTCAGTGGGTTAAGGACCTGTCATTGCCCTGAGCTGTGGTGTAGGCCGGCAGCTACAGTTCTGATTTGACCCCTAACCTGGGAACCTCCATGTGCTGGGGGTGTAGCCCTAAAAAAAAAGACAGGAAAAAAAAAAAAAAAAAGGAAATACAGAATCCTGACAGCCAGTCTGAATATCTTATCAGTTATGTGAGCCCATGACTTCTTTTCTTTTCTTTTTCTTTTTGCTTTTTAGGGCTGCACCCATAGCGTAAGGAAGTTCCCAGGCTAGGGCTCACATCAGAGCTACACCTGCTGGCACAACCACAGCCACAACAACCAGCAACACCAGATCGCGACCATATACCATAGCTCACAGCAACGCCAGATCCTTGAGCCACTGAGCGAGGCCCGGGATCTAACCTGCATCCTCATGGTTACCAGTCAGGTTCATTAACCACTGAGCCAGAGAGGGAACTCCCTTGTCTGTCTGTCTGTCTGTCTTTCTTTTCCCTGTAAACCACTTTGAGTTGGGTTTCTGTCACTTGTAACTGAAATAGACCTAACTGATACACTCTCATTAATTTCATGTCCAGTCCACCTTCATCCTCCAAACTAACTCAGTGTGTGTTCTGTGAGCTGAAAGAAAAACAGAACCTAAAAGCTGCAAGTTATATTTTACTTGGGACTTTACTGAGAACTATAGCCTGGGAGGCAGCCTGTCAGCACTGAGGGACTGATCCAAAGAGGTGAGGGGGGAGCCGGGATATAGAGGAGTTTTTGCTGCAAAACAAACAAACAAAATACGTATCATTGAACATCAGAAGATTATTGCTAATCACAAAAAAATAGACATCTCAAGTGAATGATGCTAGTGCTTTTCTATATGCCAGAGTCTAGGCTCACTGAAATGATTCCTCGGATACGCATCGCAACTGCCTAGGGCTAGTCTCCTGTTTTTCTCCATCCTGAATTTCCCGCTGGGGGCACCGATTGCTTTTTTTCTTTTTTTAATCAGGATTTTAATTTTTCTTTAAAAATAATTTTTTTTTTTTGGTCTTTTTGCCTTTTCTGTGGCCTCACCATATGGAGGTTCCCAGGCTAGGGGTCTAATCGGAGCTGTAGCCACCGGCCGATGCCACAGCCACAGCAACGCCAGATCCGAGCCAAGTCTGCGACCTGCACCTCAGCTCAGGGCAACGCCGGATCCTTAACCCACTGAGCAAGGCCAGGGATTGAACCTGAAACCTCATGGTTCCTAGTCGGATTTGTTAACCACTGAGCCACAACGGAAACTCCAAAAATAGAATGTTTTTTAAATTACAATACAAAACATACATAACTGCTAAAGGTAAAATGGCATAAAGGAAAAAAAAAACCTCTTACCTCCCTGTTCATAGGATCCATGCTCTAGTTTTGGAGACAGTTTCAGTAGCTCATAAAATGAGTGGAGGAAGCGTTTCCTCTTTTTCTATTCTTCAAGTTAAGTTATGTAGGAATAGAATTACCTTTTCTTTGAATATGCGGTAAAATTATATCCAGAACTATATAGTCGTGGCTTTATCAGTTCCTTATGTTTTCTTTGGGTTTTCTTTTTTTCTTTTTCTTCTAACTTCTTCGGCTGGATGCTTAGTGTATTTCCTTTGTTTACTAATAAAAGTATGTAAGATGATAAAAATTTAACAACCCAGCCCCATGAGGCCCCTCCCATCTGTAGTGCTTTTCAGTTTTCCTGTGCAGGGTCATCAGAATGTTTAGGTATATGAAACACTTTCTTTTTTTCTTTCTCTTTTTAAAGGATACCCACGATCACAGGGAGGTTCCCAGGCTAGGGGTCGAATCAGAACTGCAGCTGCCAGCCTACACCACAGCCACAGAAACACCTGATCCAAGCCATGTCTAAGACCTACACCACAGGTCACGGCAACGCTGAGCAAGGCCAGGGATTGAACCCAAGTCCTCATGGGTGCTCGACAGATTCATTTCCACTGAGCCACCATGGGAACTCCATGAAACGCTTTCAAGGACAGATAAGTCCTTGATTAGCAAAGAGGCCAGCTTATTAGTCTGTGTCAAAGCGTTAGGAGAAAGCCTGCATTTTCTTTAAAAAAGAGGAGGTTGGGTGTGCTTGGGAGGATTTCACCTTCCTGCTGGGGCTGAGCTGCCTTGGCAGGTGTTACTGCTTCCAGATTTGGTCACAGCATGGGACAAAGGAATATACAGACCTCCTTCCTGCCTTTGAATAATTAGCATCAGCGTAGTATCCTGAGTAGCGATGGGATCAAAACAAACAGATAGAGAAGCTGGAGCAGTTTGTCTTTGGGGACTTACTGAGCAATGATCACTAATTCCGTTGAGTGTGGAGGCATTGGTGGATTTTGACAACAGTTTCCTTTGGCCTAAGAGCAGTTCCTTTTTTTGGAGGGAATCTGCCGCAGAGTGGAAGTGATGGCCCTACTGCTTTGTACACACAGATGGGCGGCTACCAATCCAAGTATCCCACTGTTCCAAGAGGATGCACGCCAATGGCTCTAACTGAGCCCTTTGCCTCCAGGGCCTTTTTCTTCCTGTGAAGAAAATTTGAATCATTGTGTGATCCGAAATAATAAAAATATTGCCCTTTTCGAAGCTTTATTTTTATTTTACTTAAAACCTCTTCTGTTTTTTTAGTACCTGTTCTTTTTCTAAAATGAAACCCTGATTTGCAGAGCTAAAAAGAAAATGCATGACAGACTCCACGGAGCCTCAGTTTGGGGATGGCTCACAGTATCTAGGCGCCCTTAACTTTATTTAACACAGACATGTTCCTGCAAAGTTGAAAATAAGTCGACCCCATTGTCCACATAGTAAGAACTTGCAGCTTCAGTAATTTTTCTGGGGGTCTATTAGGAATCAACTGTGAGCCTTCTCTCATGATTTTTGGAACGTGCTTAGCAGTAGTTGTCCCCGAGTATCGACTGGGGATAGGTTCTAGTATCCCTGGATGCTCAAGTCCTGTGTATAAGATGATGTAGTATTTGCATATAACCTATACACATCTTCCCAGATACTATACTTTAAATCATCTGTAGATGCTTATAACACCTAGTAGGATGTAAATCCCACATCAGTATTTGCCAGTGCGGGGCAAAAATCGAGATTTGCTTTTTGGAACTTTTTGGAATTAAATCTTTTCAATCTACAGTTGGTTGAATCCACAGATGCAGAACCTGCGGATATGGAGGGCTGATTGCATTCCTCTATTATTAGTTATGATGTGCTTTGTTCATTTTGTTCTCAGTCGAAATAAACGGTTGCTTCATTTGTATAATTGCCTTCTCTGGCAATTTGCTCATGAATAAGAACTTCTGTAAAATATTAACATTTGATTAAATGTGCTTGAATATTTACAGAGTTTTTCATATAAATTGCCTCCATATGAAGCAATGTTGCATGTAAAGCAATGTTGAGGGGCCAGTGGTTTATTAAAGTTTTCATCAGGCAGTTCATTCAAGAGCAATTTGAGGCTTCACATAGGTTAGGAAATGTAATTAATGCTTAGGAATCCAACTCATACAGTGCTTATTATTATCGTTCCTGCAGGTATGCGGTTGCTCTCAAAACCAAGAAAATATTTGCTAATGATGTGTCACATGACTTCTTGTTCATGGATTCCTCTCTCCTCAGTCCTACTGGCATCTCTCCTCTTTGTCATCAAGTTGTTAAGTCTTTTGCTACCTTCTGGGAACATCTCAGAATCACATGTGATGCAAAGTGCACACTTAAATTGCACATTCTGCAAAGAATATAATCCATGAAGTCAATGGAAATGGCTCAGTAAGATCTGACTTAACACTAAACCTGTAGACACGTGGGAGGTTGGCTTAGGCACTTACCAGATGGGATAATGACAGAAGAGGCTTCTCCAGAGAGGATGATTGAAACATCAAAGAAGTAGAGTCCTGAGAGTCTAGAAGATCAAAATTCTGCACTGTTTTGGCAGAAGTGGAGGTTTTAAGATTTCCCTGTAATGTGAAGTAAGACTTGTATGATACTGTGGTCATTTTTTTAAAAAATACAAATTTTAGTAGGGAAGCAACAAGGATATACAGTATAGCACAGGAAATTATACTCATTATCTTGAAATAATGCATAATGGAGTGTAATTTGGAAAAATACTGAATCACTATGTTGTACACCTGAAACTAACATGATATTGTAAATCAACTCTAGGTCAATAAAAAATACAAATTATGCATGATTTTATAGTTATAAAAGAATATACTAACATATAAATATTTAAGGACTTCTTCTAAACCTCTTCTGCTTTCACCAAGAAAGAAACATCTTCCAGAATTTTGTGTTGGTTATTCTGCTATTTTTTTATTTTCATTATTATTATTTCCCCACCGTACAGCATAGTGACCCAGTAACACATACATTCATGCATTCTTTTTTCTCACATTATCATGCTCCATCATAAGTGACTAGACATAGTTCCCAGTGCTACCCAGCAGGATCTCATTGCTAATCCACTCCAAAGGCGATAGTTTGCATCCATTAACCCCAAGCTCCCAATCTGTCCCACTCCCTCCTCCACCCCATCCATGATTTTCTTTTCTGTGGAAGGTTTCATTTGTGCCTTATGTTAGATTCCTGATATAAGTGATATCATATGGTATTTGTCTTTCTCTTTCTGAGTTACTTCCCTCAGGATGAGAGTCTAGTTCCATTCATGTTGCTGGAAAGGGCATTATTTTGTTCTTTTTTATGGCTGAGTAGTATTCCAGTATATATATATATATATATATATACACCACATCTTCCTCATCCAATTGTCGGCTGATGGACATTTGGGTTGTTTCCATGTCTTGGCTATTGTGAATAGAGCTGCAGTGAACATATGGGTGCATGTGTCTTTTTCAAGGAAAGTTTTGTCTGGATATATGCCCAAGAGTGGGATTGCTGAGTCATATGGTAGTTCTATATGTAGTTTTCTAAGGCACCTCCATACTGTTCTCCATAGTGGTGGTACCAGCTTACATTCCCACCAACAGGGCAGGAGGGTTCCCTTTTCTCCACACCCCCTCCAGCATTTGTTATTTGTGGACTTATGAATGATGGCGATTCTGACTGCTGTGAGGTGGTATCTCGTGGTTGTTTTGATTTGCATTTCTCTGATAATCAGGGATGTTGAGCATTGTTTCAAGTGCTTGTTGGCCATCTGTTTATCTTCCTTGGAGAAATGTCTATTCAGGTCTTTCGCCCATTTTTCGATTGGGTTGTTGGCTTTTTTGCTGTTGAGTTGTAGAAGTTGCTTGTATATTTTAGAGATTAAGCCCTTGTCAGTTGGATTATTTGAAACTATTTTCTCCCATTCTGAAAGTTGTCTTTGTGTTTTTTTTTTTGGTTTCCTTTGTTGTGCATATCTTGTCAGTTTGGTTGGGTCCCATTGGTTTATTTTTGCCTTTATTTCTGTTTCTTTGGGAGACTGACCTAAGAAAACATTTGTAAGGTGGATGTCAGAGAATGTTTTGCTTATGTTCTCTTCCAGGAGTTTGATGATGTCTTGTCTTATATTTAAACCTTTCAGCTATTTTGAGTTTATTTTTGTGCCTGGTGTGAGGGTGTGTTCTAGCTTCATTGACTTACATGCAGCTGTGCAGGTTTCGCAGCAATTCTTGCTGAAAAGACTGTCTTTTTCCCATTTTATGTTCTTGCCTCCTTTGTCAAAGATTAATTGACCACAGGTGTCTGGGTTTATTTCTGGGTTCTCTATTCTGTTCCATTGGTCTGTCTGTCTGTTTTGGTACCGGTACCACACTATCTTGATGACTATGGCTTTGTAATATTGCCTGAAGTCTGGGAGAGTTATGCCTCCTGTTTGGTTTTTGTTCCTCAGAACTGCTTTGGCAACTCTGGGTCTTTTGTTGTTCCATATAAATTTTTGGATTGTTTGTTCTAATTCTGTGAAAAATGTCATGGGTAATTTGATAGGGATTGCATCGAATCTGTAGATTGCTTTGGGTAGTATGGCCATTTTTACAATATTAATTTTTCCAACCCAGGAGCATGGAATATCTTTCCATTTCTTTACATCTTCTTTAATTTCTTTGTTTGCTTTTGTTTTTGTTTTTTTCTGTCTTTTTGCCTTTTTGAGGGCTGCTTCCCACGGCACATGGAGGTTCCCAGGCTAGGAGTCCAATCGGAGCTGTAGTCACTGGCCTACGCCAGAGCCACAGCAGCGTGGGATCCGAGCCGTGTCTGCAGCCTGCACCACAGCTCACGGCAATGCCAGATCCTTAACCCACTGAGCAAGGCCAGGGATCAAACCCGCAACCCCATGATTCCCAGTCGGATTCGTTAACCACTGAGCCATGACGGGAACTCCAATTTCTTTGATTCATGTTTTATAGTTCTCAGCATATAAGTCCTGCTATTTTTAAATGTAGTTTTTTGATTTTTTTTCTCTTTAGGGCCATACCTGCCACATATGGAAGTTCCCAGGCTAGGGGTTGAATTGGAGCTGCAGCTGCAGGCCTATGCCACAGCCACAGCAATTTGGGATCTGAGCCATGTCTCCGACTTATACACCACAGTTCATGGCAACACTGGACCCTTAACCCACTAAGTGAGGTCAGAGATTGAACCCACATCCTTATGGATACTGTGTCTGGTTCTTTATCTGCTAAGCCACAACAGGAACCCCTAAAAGCAGTTTCCGCATATATGTATGTAGCTCTTTATTTACCTTTGTCTGCTTTTGAGCTTTAGCAAGATGTTATTGGTTCTGTAATGCCCTTTGTCATTTGCTTTTAAAAAACTCCTGATGTTACAACGTTTAAAAAACCTCATCCTTGTTGTGATATGTAACTCCCTTACTGACTGATACTACTGTATAATATTTTACAGTATTACTGATAGCACCAAGTGTTGGTAACGGATCTGTGGGACCACTTATAAATTAAATGTATGAGTTTAAATGGTAGAAACCTGAAAACCTGTTTAGCATTAACTTGTTCAGCTGCTCGTATAGTTTCCTGCCTAGACACAGATCCTAGATCTAAGATGATAAATTGGAATTATAAATTTTATAAATTACCCATGACTGTGTTTACTCTCTAAGTGTAGTATAGAAGATTAGCTATGTGGCCTTTAGCTAATCCTGCGAAGAAGAAGGTAAAGCTGTGGAGTAATTCTTTCCTATTTGAGCACCAGTTTAAAATCAAAGCATATTTATTATCCATTATAGTAAAAATAGATTTGAACAGTAATAAGGAGCACTGAAGATTAAAGGAGGTTGAGTTAGTGCAGCAGCATTTGATGTAACTATAGATCCAGTAGGGCTTCCATCTCTTACACGTTTCCCGTGAACTTGATCTGAGAAGTGCAAACTCTCAGGTATCATTGTAGGAGGCAGAGAAGCCATAAGGGAAGATTCTGGATTGGGTGGCAAGAATTTGAACTGATACAAATGTTCCCCTCTCGAGCCTCTTCTGATATTAACCTCTTACCATTCATTTCATCATTGTTGAAATAGGGGTGATAATAATTAGACTTGCTTCCCTGGCTCTGTGCCAATTAAGTGAAATAGAATATGGGAAAATTCCTTTAATAATGCAGTGTTGTGTCAACTGTTGGATATGGTTGTTACTGTTACTGTTGTTTGAAGACCCTGCTTTAGGGGACCAATCCACATCACATCTTTTTTTTTTTTTTTTTTTTTTTTTGGTCTTTTTAAGGCCGCACCTGCGGCATATGGAGGTTCCCAAACTAGGGGACAAATTGAAGCTACGGCTGCTGGCCTACACCATGGGCACAGCCACGCAGGATCTGAGCTGCTTCTGTGACCTACACCACAGCTCATGGCAATGCTGGATCCTTAATCCACTGAGTGAGACCAGGGGTCGAACCTGCATCTTCATGGACACTGGTCAGATTCGTTTTTGCTGAGCCGCAACGGGCACTCCCCAGATCACATCTTTTGAGCATTTATATCGAGAGACGGTGTCTCAGTGGCATGGTGGATATTGAAACAGGTTTGTTCAAAGAATGCCTTGAACCCTGCTTAATACCTCATCTTGGTTTTATTTTGTTACATACAATGAGCAAAAAGCCGTCCTAAGATTTGAAAGTAACTTTTTCTTCTCCTTCAAATGGCTTGTTTAAAACTTAGCTTAAAAGACAGATAAGCTTCTATTGTAAACTGTGAATGCTTCTTTTGCTCTTTGTTGGAAAAAAAATCCCAAGAACGATACAAACCCGCTTTTATGGGATGAGAAGACACTGTAGCGTTGACGTCTTGATCCTGTGTGTCAGGGGCTCTCTGACGTGATTCATGGATAAACACTGAGTGCTAGCCCGAGCACTGGCAAAATTCCAGTGCTTGATTGATTTGTTATGAACTTTGATAATAATAATAAATCTTGCTCTAGGAAAAGCCATAAATGTAAAAAGTTTGAAAAACCTGGCAAATTTTTCAAGCTCTGGTAACACATAGAAGCCATGCCCTTTAATAGATGACAGCTCAAAAACGAGTTTGTAAACTCTAAATAACTTGTAAACAAAGGTAATGCTTGGATGAATTAATGACCGTGGGTTAGCAACCTGGACGTTGGTGGGTAAAGTGATTTGAGTGAATATAAGGGTGTTTGAACCTTTGGTGTTCCTCTAAGCTAATTGCAAGCAGTTGTATTTGAAGAGATTTTGGGGTCCCTCAATGACGTAGTTTTTAGAGAAGTGGATATAAAGTAACCAACTGGTGAATGATGATGCCACCGGCTTATTTCTTGTGTTTTGTCCTTCTAATTTCTTCATTATTCACATCGTTCCATGACTTCCGTCCAAAGTCAGGTCTCAGGATTAGAAAAACATATTAAGTATGTAAATTAGGGAGATGACTAATTTATATAAAGAAGATAACTGAGTTTTCTAAAATTTAAAATACGTAGCCGGCATTTTTAGGAGCTGTCATTTAGTTGAGTCTCTACACAGAGATTTGTAGCATCTTCCAAGCAAGATTTATGACAGTCATTTGGCCTTATCTTTCCATTTGCAGCCCGTGCAAAACAACCACACGAATTCAAATTTTCATATTTTCTTTTCTTTCTTTTTCTTTTCTTTTCTTTTCTTTTTGTCTTTTTAAGGCTGCACCCATGGCATATGAAGCTTCCCAGGCTAGGGGTCGAATTAGAGCTGTAGCTGCTGGCCTACACCACAGCCACAGCAACACAGGATCCCAGCCACGTCTGTGACCTACACCACAGCTCACAGCAACGCCGGATCCCTAACCCGCTGAGCAAGGCCAGGGATCGAACCCCCATCCTCGTGGATACTAGTTGGATTCGTTTTTGCTGTGCCTTAACGGGAATGTCTTCTCAGGTTTTCATTCACTGACTATATTTTCTTAGCTTTAGAAGAGTATTAAATCTACTAGAAATATTCCTCACCGGGCGTTAGCCTGCCCTTTGCCCAAGGTTTCTTTGGAGGGCCTTCTATAGCAGAATGGCAGTTCGAAGTTCCCGGTGCCCTTGTAGAAAGGGGCATCTTAGCCTGTGGACACAGTGCAGAAAACCGTTGAGGAGCTTGGGGTTTTGTCTTGGGAAGATGAGTTCCCTTTTTAAGCAGCAGTGTGACCTTGATCAAGCGTAGTCATGTCTCTGCGTCTTCCATTTGTCGCCTCTGACAGAACGGATTGTATTTTTTGCTGTACTGTTTATTTATTATTTATTAGTAATATCAAAGTTCATAACAAATCAATCAAGTACTGGACTTTTGCCAGTGCTTGAGCTACAACTCAGTGTTGACACATGAAGGTGTATAAAGGACGTGCCGATAGAAAGCGCGGACCCGGCTGCCTGGCCTGTCGTGACACTTGGTAATGGTTCATGGTTTGCTGTTGCCACTTGGTAATGGTTCATGGTTTGCTGATCCGGTGGTAGAAGCTGCAGAGCAGTGAGGGCTGGGAGAAGAATGGTGCTGGTTCAAGTAGAGGTGGCTCAGCAGGGAGACACCTGCGGTCCCCATATGATGACTTTCCCTGTGACCTTGCTATCTGTACGGGATCTCAGAAGGCTGCCTTGTCTCCCACTGCCTCCTCGAAGTTTCTGTTTTGGCCGAGATCTGAATCTCCTTACACATCGCCTCCTACTTGTGGTGTCTCTTTTCTACCCCCAGGACCCTGCTTTGCTCAAGGGATCTGGCTCCCAGAGCCCTGCTGCTGTTAGGGCGGGGCACCCAGACTTAAAGAAAGGTTTGCTCTAAGCCAGAGGGTTTACCGGACAATGCAGCAGCCACTTAAAATGACCCTTAGAAATTTTAGTCTTTAAAAGCCCTTCAGCGATCAGTGCTCTGGGAGATGTTCACGATGGCTTCTTTGTCCTCTTTGCTCAGGGACGGCTCATCTGCTGCATTGCTGGCCGTCTTCTCTCTCCTCTTCTCACTCCTTCTCCTTCTCCCACATGCTTGGGCTACTGCTGCCGAGCTAAGCGTTTTGTCCAGAAGCATCCTGGGCAGAGAACAGCAAATCCTCTTTGCTGTTTAATTGTGGTTCCTCTAAGGAGGAATCAAGTGCAGGAACGAAGTCAAAACAATGGAACCAGTGATCAGTCATAACAGCAGCCATACTCCCCAAAGGTTATCTTGCTGAGAGGAATGCCGTGGCCACCTACCCTCTTTATTTTCTTTGATAAGACTTGAGAGATTGAGTATAAGAGATGCAAAAGAAAGAATCAGTAACGAGCCCAGAATTTCTCGACTGGGAGACGAGAAGAATGCTCTGGCCTGCAGTGCAAACGGTTAACTGGTAGAGGAAACTGACGTGGTGCCATAGGCTGTCATCATCTGAATATTCGGGAACTCTCCGAGATATTTGACATTTTCATCAGGCTAGATTTAGAATGTGTAATTATCTTTGTAAGACTTTGGCTAAAAATGCAGCGACGGAAGGGCAGATAGCAGCAAATCCTATTTGCTGTTTAATTGTGGTTCCTCTAAGGAGGAAACCAAGTGCAGGATCTAAGTCAAAACAATGGAACCAGTGATCAGTCACCCGGCAGATGTTTGTCCGTTCTTCTCGGCTTAGATAAGGATCATCACAGGAGGAGGCACTGAATCAGGACCGTCTCTTTTCTTTAGGGTGTTGTTTATTTGTTGAAAAACAGGAAGCTGGGAGTAGTCAAGGGGTTGGGATTCTTCCCAGCCATGGGAATGTGTCGTCAGAGATCAGAGTACACATTGCTCTGGATGTTCCAGGAAGCCTGTAGTGCAAAGCGTGCAGCCTGGAGGCGGGAGGAGGAAGCCAGCTAACATCGGAAGCCTCCGCATCCCTGTGATGTTGGGCATGGGTGGAAGGCTGGGGCGCTTTCTGCATGGGCACTGAAAGCCCAGACGCAGAAACTTCTAAGCCATCACGAAGCAGCAAGAGGCTTTTACCTCCACAGCTGTCCCAGAGTCCTAGGCCAGCAGAGCCTGTGCCAGGACCTGAAGCTCTTTCAGCTTGGCTTGCAGTGCCAGCATCCAAAGTAAGCCTCCCTGCAAAGAATCCCGACTGGCGAGACCTAAATGATGTTGCGATCCACTGAGTTCTTGAGCATCTGGAAATGTTTTCAATTAAACGTCTTGTTCGATGATCTCTTTTTTTGAGTATTTTTTTTTTTAATAAGCAGATTCTTTCTGACTTTTCTTTTTTCTTTTTTTTGGACAAATTCCTCTTGAGCCCCAGTGATATGACCAGGAGGAGAAAATGGTGAGTTTAATGACAGGGCACCCCTTTTAGGAAGCTAACAGTCTACCTGAAAGAAGGAAGAAGGGGAGAATGTCCAACATCCTCCCTTTCGTAAACTGAATTTTAATGCATATTTATTGAGTGAATAATCAAATGCTGTGACAAAGAAAGGTACTGTGAGCATATCGGCAAAGTGTCCTTGGGCTTTTATGTTCCTTTACTGATGTTTCACTGGGTTTTGAGAGAGAGCAGAGGCAAGTATGTTTTCACTTTGCGGTCTTTGTGGGCTTTTTTTTAAATTAAAGAATTTCTTGGAGTATAGTTGATTTATCTGTAAGTTTCTGGTGTTACCGCAAAGTGAATCAGTTATACGTATAGACACATCCCTTCTTTTTCAGGTTCTTTTCCCGTATAGGTTATTACTGAACATGGAGCAGGTTTCCCTGTGCCACACAGTAGGTCCTTGTTCGTTGTCTAATACATTGTCGTGTGGATATGCTAATCCCAAACTCCTAATTTATGCTTCCTGCCCACGTTTCCCCTTTGGTAACCATACATTTGATTTCACAATCTGTGAGTCTTTTTCTCTTTTGTAAGTAAACGCATTTGTATCATTTCAAAAATTAGATTCATATGTGAGTGAGATCACATGATATCACTTATCATATGGTATATATGTCTTTCTCTGACTCACTTCATAGTATGATAATCTTTAGCTCCTTCCACATTGCTGCAAATGGCATTATTTAGTTCTGTTTTATGGCTGAGTAGTATCCCACTGTAGAAATATGTAGGTATATTTGTATATGGGTACATATATATCTCACTTCTTTATTTATTCATCTGTCCATGGACATTTAGGTTGCTCCCATGTCTTGGCTTTTGTAAATAATGCTGCAATGAGCATTTGAGAGCATGTATCTTTTTGAATTATGGTTTTCTTCAAATATATGCCCAGAAATGGGACTGCTAAATCATGCGGTAGCTCTGTTTTTAGTTTTTTAAGGAACCTCCATATTATTCTTTACAGGGGTCACTTTGCTGTCTGTAACATCTTGCGTTAAAATACACACACACACACACACACACACACACACACGCACACCCCTATTCTGTAAAAATATGTTTATAATTTTGCTTGGAGTTCCCTTTGTGGCTCTTGGTTAACGAACCCAACTAGGATCCATGAGGATGCAGGTTCGATCCCTGGCCTCGCTCACTGGGTTACGGATCCGGTGGTTGCAGACACGGCTTGGATCCTGCGTGCTGTGGCTGTGGTGTAGGCCGGCAGCTAGAGCTCTGATGTGCCCCCTAGCCTGGGAACTTCCATATGCCATGGATGCAGCCCTAAAATAGCAAAACAAAAACCAAACACACAAACACGTACAACAATAATTTTCCTATAATTAAATTAATATTGCACCTGACACTAAAACCAACTTAGGTACAGGGTGTTAATAAATTGCTAGAGTCTATATGCAAGTAGTTTATTTTTTGTTTGTTTTCATGAGTGAGGTTGGACTCTGGTTCTTTTTCTAAGCTGTATATGTCAGGATTCTGCTGGCATCGTAAAGTCATTTGGGAAGTTTTTATGTTCTCTGAAACATTTTATATGACATGACTATGTGTCCCTAGAGTTTGTGTGAATTTATTTATGAACCCCTCCTGCCTTGGTGCTCTTTAGAAGAATATATTTCATTGACAACTTTTTATTGCTTTTATGGTTATTGATCTGTTCAGTTTTATTTTTCTTCTTTAATCATTTAAAACTTTTTCTGGAGCATAATTTATGTCTTTAGAGTGTTTAAAATCTATTAGGATAAAATGGTGAATCATGTTTTTTTTATAATTTGGAACACCTTGTTGTATTTTTGCTCGTGTGCCCTTATTAATATTTTATTTTATTTATCTTTAACAGACATGACTTCTGGGTACAAATTATTTTCTCACATTCTCAAAGAGTTGTCCTCAGACCACAGGTGTCAGAGCCACTGGGGTGCTAGTTTAAAGTGGACAGTCCTGTGCAGTCGGGTCTATATGTTTTTAATAATTTCTCCAGGATTTGTCAGTGCAGTAGATTTTGAGAGATACTGGTCTAGAAGATTCTCTCCTTCATGTACTTTTGCTTTACAGCATTTGCTCATGGATATCAATGTTTTCTCTATTTTAATCAGTTTCTCACTTGAGTTTTCTGTCTGTTCAGTTTTTGGTTCTTGTTTATATTTCTCATTTGTGTAGCTGAATGCCTGTTTACCCTTTTCTGCTTTATGGTGCTTAGAAATGAAAACTCTTTGTTATTACTTTGCCTCTCATTACTACTTGGCAACAAAGCATATGTGTTCATTTTATCATTATTTTTTAATGTTCCCTGTTTTTATTTTCTGTTTTTATTGTTTAATAAAGTACTACTTAGGAGTTTCTGCTGTTGTGCAGTGGGTTAAAGAATTGGTGTTGTCTCTCCGGTGGCTCATGTGGCTGCTTAGGTACAGGTTCGATCCCTGGCACAGGAACTTCCATGTGCCATGGGTGCAGCAAAGAAAAAAAAGTACTGTTGAATTTACAAATTTTTAATTTTAATTTATACTTTTTAAAGTTGATTTACAGCTTCAATTCCTTGTGTTAAAGGAAAGGCTTCCTTTTACAAACGTACTGAATTTTTTCTGTCATAATGCAGGATTGGGTTTAAGAGTCCTCCATGATAATCAAAAGTAAACTTTTCATAGCAAATACATTTTATACTTTTTTAGCAAATATACTTTTTAAACAAATGTCTTTGTTTAAGCAACCTTATCACTTACAATATTCAGATTTTCTGTATATCCATTTCTTCCTCCTGTGTAAATGGGCAAAGAATGAGGGCTCTTAACATGTCCTATCCTGTTATGTTTCTACATTCATTTTCCTTTATTATATATATTTTACGACTTTTTTTTTTTTTTTTTACTATCTGAAACGTCTCTACTTTGCACATTTTCCATTTACAACTTAGGGGTAATGCCTACGGCGCAGATTTTCGTGATGCTCAAACGTCCTATGCAGACAGTCTGGCCAGAGTCCTTGCATTTGTGCCGCAGAACTGACCACCTGTGTCACATCTCCCCTCCCTCCCATCTTTCCCAGCCTGTACACACACACCCCTCTTTATCTTTCTGTGTGCATGCGTGTCTTTGCTTGTATTTTATCTTTGCATGCTAAGAAGCCTGTCTTTAAATACAGGTGCCTAGTTCCTTGACGGAAGTATTTGTACCTTTTTCTCTCATGTAGTTTGATGCTCTTGATGGATTTGTTTTTTTTAAGTTATTTGCAAGGACTGCATCTTTTTCCGTTCCGGTAATACCTACCTTGTTTTTAAGGAACATGCACATCTGTTTTCTATTCATTGTTAACATAAAAAAGATACAGTGGTGTCCTTTTTTAAGACGGACAGTGTTTACTCAGATGGACTGCTTTTTACCTCTCTTCTCCCTCGCTTTCTTTTTGGCGTATTATTTTTCTTTTTATGTTTTCATGTCTTTTTATTTTGTCTTTAAATATGTTTGTGTCTCTGCGTTCTCCTTTATGACGGCATTTGCCATAGCTATTTATTTTTTTCATCTTTCTCTTGGCTTTGTATGTGATGAATGCCCATTTATATACAAATATATAAGGGCCTTTGCATCTCTGTTACTTTTTTTTTTTTTCCGGTCACGAATGAACATCTCGAGTTATGCTGTTGGTTCCTTGTCTTCTGGGAAAGTTTGAAGCCAGCTTGATCTTTTCCTCCTTTGTAGTTGTAAAATTTTTTCTGTCGTGATACTTGAAGGACTCTCTTTAAGATTCTTATGCCTCGGAGGTGAATTAGGATACAGCTAGACTTTGGTCAGTTTTCATTCATTTTGCTGATACCAATCATTCCCTTGTCCTGAGTCCTTCAGTTTTGTTATCAGCCTCTGGAAGTTTCTTTCTCACACATCTTTGATATTGCCTTCCTTTTCTTTGGTCTCTTCCTTCCGAGGTTACCCATAAGTTGGTTTCTCTTCTTTCTCAGCCCTGCCCTGCTGTCCCGTCTTCTTCATCTGGTTTTTCTGTGTCTTTTCCTTGGCATGGCTGAAGTTGCTTTTCGACTGATTGCTTCTGCTGTTTACTTTATCTATGAGGATTTGCATTCTGCCGTTGAATTTTCAATTTCAGTAAAACTGTTCCCCAAAGAAACCCAACCACCTGTACATCCTGCTGCTTTCCCAGCAGTTCCTTGACCAATGCTCCCTCTACTCTCTCAGCCTGGCTCCTGGAGACCAAGGTTTCTCCAGCTGTATGGAGCATACAACTGTGCCTTTAAGCATTTGTTTCCCGAAGGAATTCTGTTTCACAAATAGGTTTTTCTGCATGGTTTATGTTTTAAAGTTACTCTGTGCATATTTTTTCCTGCTACCTTGTCTTTGTTCCCAACTACAGTTTATCTGGCTGACCTGCCTGATTTCCACCGGGCTCCTCCTCTCCGAACTTGTGCTGGGGAGCTATGGGGGAAGGTTCTAGACGTTAAAGGAGAGGCAGAGAAGACGGTGGCGTTCTACAGAGTCCAGGGGAAGCGTGTTGGGTCTGATTCTCTCCCTCTGCCATTTGATTGTGTCTGTAGCGTCAGAAGTCTGCTTTTTTTCTGGACATTTAGTGCAACATTTGACTGTGGCTCGGTCTAACCCCCTTTCTGGTCCTTTACCTCTTTATAGAAGGGACGAGCCCTGGGACTAATGTGTTTGGCTGTGTGACTAGTGGGCCTTCCGGCACAGCTGCTGTGAGTTACGCTAAGCTGTGGGTGCCCCCATCTCCCAGGGCCTGTCCACACTTCCAGGTCCCAACCCTGCAAAGTAAGATGCGTGCGTGGGGTTCTGCCAAACACGCTTTGTTTCCTTCCTACAGCATTGGGTGGTTTTTCTGGTAGCGTGGCCAGTTTTGTTTGTTTGTTTGTTTGTTTGTTTTTGCTTTAACGTCTCCTTAATTAGGTCCTGTGTCCAGGAGACCATCCTCCAAGTTTCTGACGTCTTGAGCGGGGTGCTTCCTCCGTTTATAGTTTGAATATAGGGGTTCTGCAGTTGTATATTTATTGGTCATGACTGTTGAGGTTCCGAGAGCCTAAACTGGAATTGGTTTGACTAGAGTCAGAGCCAATTGTGAGAGAGAACAGGTGCAGAGGACACTCTGCTCAACGACCGATACAGCTGTTTAGAACTTGGCATAGATGGTGGTGGCTGGAAGTACCACTCCTTTTTCCTTCAGAAGGCTTCCACCCCCAGCCACGACAAGCAGCACGGGCAGTCAGAGACCTCCTCCAGGGACGGAATCTGCCTGGCTGCTGTATGTCCTGGAGAACATCCAGATTTTACAATCTCTGCAGGCAGGTGGATCCCAGAGGGGGCCACGGAGGGACCAAGCCAGCCATGCCCAGCTCTGTCCACAGCTCACCCATCCGTCAAGTCTGCATGTTTCTGAGGCGGACCAGTTGAGGGGCCGCAAGAGTCTGGTGGTGTTCCTCTAATAGCAGCATGAGATGCAGAGGTTAAGTGCCGCCGCTAAACAGTGATGATGATAACGGAGAAGTTCCATGTGTTCAAGCCATCATCTTCCCTAGATGTTTTTGGAGCGTGAATGTGAGAAGTGATGTAAGCGTCCTTATTTTTTCATGGACCATTTGAGTTTTGTTTTCTTTTAATATAGTCCATTCGAAATCCGAAGAACCCCTGTGCCTATATTCTGACTTTTTATTGAAAAGTATATGTTATCCCAAGTATAAAATTCTACTGCCAGAGCTTAATTTTGTGTGTGGATGTGAATCCCATTAGAATTTAAGTATTCTTGAGTAATTTATTCTTACGCCCTTCATAAAATGCCCAAGTGCAAGTCAGGTTGTGACTTCTACTGGAGTTTGCCTAGGAAATAATAAACCTTCCAGTCTGTGAAATTTAGTGTCCCATTTAATACATTATGACTGTAGTAAATGGGTAGGCAATTAAATCTCTTAAACATATGCATGTGATGAATGGATTTGCTTCTCCTAGCTCTTGGCCCATTGTTTATAAGGGTGTCTGAAAGATTTAGGATTTCAGATTTTCAGATACCTATTATTTTTTTACTCTGTTATTGGATGTTGGAAGAACTGAGGGCTCTATTTTAGTTCAGCAGGATTTTTCTGTCTGTTCAAGGCTTCAAGAACTTTGTCCCAGGCAGGAGAGCCTACAAAAGAGGATGCGTTCATCTTGAAAGCAGGGTAAATAAGCACAACCACTCACCTTTACAATAGCTACCCTTGAGCCTTCCCTTGAGATAATTTTTTCATTTGTACAAGAAAAGCCAAGAGGGAGAGTGATTTGCCCCAAGGGGCTCAGTCAGAATGAGCCCATCAACTCTTCTAATCGCTCTGCCCTACTTTAGGTCTAACCTTCTTGGTTATCTAAAATTGCCATATTATTTGTTGTTTGTTATCTGTCTACTCTATCAAAACCTAAATTGTCCTGTTCACCAAAGTATTCCTGACTGGATCTACAGTAAAGAGTTTGTTGAATGCAAGAAAAAGAATTTGCCTAGAGCCTTTCCCTTAGGGCAAAGATCAGAAATCTATGGGCTGCAGGATCTTGCCGGAGGACATTTGTTTGCTGCATTCACTACCTTTTTTTGTTTTCTTTTGTGGTTTGTTTTCCTCCCTTTTAATTAAGTCCAGCATGTATAATTTTGGTTTCAAATAAACACCCGAGTTTCTGGGTTCCCTTGAAAACTTGAAAGAGCTGTCAATCCTGGTTTCCCCTCACCATGGGGCCTCACCAGCAGGACTTGGGTGATGGCTGTCACATATTAGACAGGACACCTTTCTTTTTTCCTAAAACTGCTTGGCCACTGAAGACGGAGGAGTTCAGTACCCTTGCTTTCAGACCAGTCCTTAATTTCATTATAAGTAAGAACAGATGCAGTGCCTCTGACAATAGTACAGATTGTATTGACATGGGTCAGACAAATAATTGAGTAGGACAGAGAGGTGATACATACGTAACTGATGAACAATAGAAAGTAATAAGCACTGTTTTAGTGGAATGCCATCATACTACATTTAATGTGCCTGCATTGAAATCTCTAGGGTGGTGGCAGAAGAGTGAGGCTGGAAGGGAAGAAGGTAGTTGAAGAAAAAAGTTAGGTGAGCAAGAAAGGGGAGCACGAGAGGATAAGGCAGGAAGAGTGCAGGTGCATGGGTTCCCCTGTACTGAAATCACATTTGCCCCAGAGTGAGTATCATTCCCACCGCTGGTCTTATTTACATCGCGCTTCTGCTACCGTCAGTGGATATTCAGATGCAACCATTTCTTACATCATGACCCTTAAATGTACATCTGGTACTGCATTTGGTGTTTAACGGAACAATCAGGAATGTGTTTCCAACGTGGTAGATAAACCGGCTAGACTTGACTCCGCAATTAGTGGTCTACTTTATAAAGGATTCTTAAGGGTCATCTTAATTAAACTAAGTTTTTGCCTTATCTGCTGACCCAACCCCATGCAACTTCTTTCCGTATATTTAAATTGGCCGTGGCATCCTAGAGGAAAGAGGCCTACCTTCTAGGCTGTAGGATCTGGAGGTATTTCGTAGAGGAGATGGCCTTAGAGTGGAGATTCGAAGCCACTAGGCAAACGTGCCAAGCAGAAGTCAGTCATGTTACCTAAGGAATTTTGTCCTTACTTGCTCTGGTCACATTGCCAGGGGTCCGTAAACTCTCTTGACCAGTGGTTTGTATAGGGCAGAAGTCTCCATTTCTGGAGAAAGTTCTCCTGACCATTCTCCTGTCTGCGCAGGGTAGGCATAGGAAGTAGTTCACATCACGGCAGGAGGTAGAGAGTTTTGACTTCTAAGAGCTCCTGCCATGGCTCAGCGGAAACAACTCTGTCATCTACGAGGATGCAGGTTTGATTCCCTGGCCTCGCTCAGCGGGTTAAGGGGATCCGGTGTTGCCGTGAGCAGTGGTGTAGGTCGCAGACCCAGCTCAGATCCCTCATCGCTGTGGCTGTGGTGCAGGCCAGAAACTACAGCTCCAATTTGACCACTGGCCAGGGGAACCTCCATATGCTGCGGGTGTGGCCCTAAGGAGCCAAAAAAAAAAAAAAAAAAAAAAAAAAGACTTCTGTTAACGTTAGTTAGTTAGAGTATTTTCTGCCCCAATCTCCCAGCCTCAGGTAAATTTAATTCTTTTTTTTTCCCCCTGGAATCAAGAGCTAAGCCAAACAATGCAAGTTCCCCAAGAAATTCTGGAATTTTCTTCAAGTCCTCTACTGGGTCCTTGTTTTCATTAATGATCTCTGAAATTACTCAGCTGTTGAACGTGGTGTTGGAAAGGCGAGGCTAGAGACTCTGTCTTTTCTGGGTGTAATAGAAAGAGGCAGGATAAATACTGATCCCTTTAGGAAACTGTCCTTGTGTTTCTTTATTGACAAAGGTTTGGAAGAAGGTGGGTTTTTTTGTTGCTGTTGTTGAGTTTTAAATGTGGTTTGGAATTTGAGGTATACGGCATTCATAGTTTTCCTTCATATAGTGTATATGCCACGTGGGTTTCTTGATGGGAAAAGTGACTCCAAGTGAAACTGTGATGTACGACTTTGCTGTTTGCAAACTTTCTCGCACACTCCTCTCCTCACTCGCAGTTATTCCTGAGTTAGTTATATCGGTTGTCACCAGGGACTACCAGCTTCTATGTCTTTTTGTCACTTTTAGAGTCTTGTTTCAAATTACACACAGTCAAAAGCCTGTCAGTGATTTGTTATGGCTCGACCTAACCTTCTTTTGATTGTATGGCCGTTTGTGATAAAATATCTGTTGATTTGTGATAAATAATTAATATCGTTCGGACTGTTGGAGTTTCCTAGGCAGCGGCATATGTGCTGAGAAGGAAAGAAAATTGTTCTAACGTGTAATTTTTCTGCAGTCAAATGAGGAGGGATGTTTCTTGAGCCAGAATGTTAATGCTTGGACCCAGAAGTGGCCCCCTGGAGACCTTTCTTTTTCTTTTTCCATTTTCTTAAAGCAGATGTCACCTTTGCTTCTACCCAGGCAATTTCAGAGATGAGAATTCCAGAAAAGATTTTTCTGTATCAGAATGAAATGAGCCATCCCTCGTTGAGGTAGCAGTATGTAAATGTATATATATATATATATTTTTTTTTTATGTGTAAGAACTGGACATTTTTAAGCATTGCTATTGCCCTGCCAATGGTTAGGGGGACGAGTTTTTTCATCCAGGCTGTCTTTACCTTCTTCCTCTCTTATTGGATTGAGAAATGAAGAACAATGCAGAGACACGAGGAGAACTGATTTTGTCATCAGTGTATAGATTGATGCCGCCGTTAAAAAAATTAAAAGCCGAAATCACAGCCACCTCAGAGTGATGGAAGTTGCCTTTTCTCTCCTGTAAAAACTCCCACTGAGGGCGGATAGAAGTCCTTCCACCCATCCTCCGCCCTGGGCTTCCAGCTCTTTCCTTCGGTGGCTGCCAAGCCCCAGGTCCGTGCCTTCACTCCAGGCAGTTCTGGGGTGGGGGGGGGGGACCACTTTCCTGCAGAGGCAGGACCTGGACCTTGTCCTCGTCACGTTTCCTGGGTCCCCTTTGCTAGAATCAGATCACAGGAACTGCGCCAGCTACCAGGAAGGCCGAGACAGGGCCCCCGAGCCTTCATGCCCCCGGTCCGGACTGGGGGTTCTGCTGTGAAGCACTGAGGGGGGAATTACGCCGGGCGCAGCGTGGTGCACCTGCCACAAACCCACACCTTGAGTTCTGTTCACCGTTCGCATCAATGGCGCATGGTTGCCATTGGGAAGGCTGGCACCACAGTGCCATGGGTGAGCAGGGTTTTATTTTAGGGTCGATTTGGGTCCTAATAAAAATATCACTTTCACCACAAGGAAAATATGACAGCAGACTGGCTGCTTTTTCGGGCCTGCATGAAATAAATAGAAACGGGATTCCCATGCTCAGGAGCCATGGCTGAGGGCCTGTGGGACGAAACCAAGGGACAGGTGCAAATGAGGGGAAAGTTAAGGGGGGGACGCGTCAAGGGATTTAGAGCTGATCTGAGGTCTCATGCAGGACGTGGCGTTTTGGGTAACGAACAATGGCCCCTGCACTTTTTCACAAACTCACAAAGAAAAGTATTTTTACTGGAGCATGAAAATGTTCTTGAGGCCAGCCTTCGTCGCTAGTAGCAGAAAGTGAAGTGAGAATAATTTACAGTAATGTCCCAGTGTCATGTCTCAGATGCATCCTAAAAAGTGTTGTCTAACCCTGTGACACTGTTTTATTTTCAGTAATCTGGGTATAATTTAAAATCATACCTTCATTCAGATACAAGGATTGTATCTGGTAATATATGGACAATACCTTATAAATTGTAAACTACTATATAAATCTTCATCATTCTTATTCCCATCCCTTATTTTTTGGTCAAATTTGTTAGTGTCTTTTCATTATTTTAGGTACCATTGTCTTGTTGCCCTGATATATTCTAGGTAGTTTAAAAGTAGAGGTGATATCTTCCAATGTTTCACTAGCCCACAGCCATGCTTAGAGAGCTCTGATGGGGACATTATTAAATATGAACATTCTGGAGTTCCCATTGTGGCTTAGCAGAAAAGAATCTGAGGTTGCATGTTTGATCCCTGCCCTCGCTCAGTGGGTTAAGGATCTGGCGTTGCCATGAGCTGTGGTGTAGGTTGCTGACGTGGCTCAGATCCTGTGTTGCTGTGGCTCTGGTGTAGGCCGGCAGCTGTAGCTTTAGTTAGACCCATAGTCTGAGAACTTCCATGTGCCATGCGTGCAGCCCTAAAAAGCAAAAATAAATAAATAAACATTCTAGGTATGTCTAAAGTCTTCTCTCTTCTTTAGTTTCTTCTTTCTGAAGAAGTCTGAAATAAGACTTGCTAAGTACTAAATCGGAGATTTCCTTTAAGTGTGGTGGCCAGTCATTTAGGAATTCTTGCACAGCCTGATACACAGGTGGCTCTCCAGGCAAACAGTGTGACTGAGGAGATTCCAGAGAACCTGAGCGAAGGCAGAGAAGCTGATGTCATGGCTCTGTGCACAGTGCAAGGAAGTTGGAAATGGGCACCGTTCTGGCAGATGGTATTGGTAGCGGTGGTTGCTGAGGTGGGAAAGGCTGACATACACCAGATGCTGATGGGCTTATGGTAACCCTGCCAGTGGGGAGAGGCTAAAGGATTTAGGCAGGGCGTGTCAAATATCAGATAGAATCTGTTAAATAGAATGTTCTAATGTCATCACTCGTAGAAGAGCAAATAAGAATATTTCATGTGATAAGCCTTTCAGATGTAACTCACATTTATTATAATTTAGAAATATTAAGATTCAGCGTATAGCTGCCAGAATAAGCTTATGATTAATATCCCTGTTATTCAGAAAGTGTATACTAGCAAGTATAGGTTGTATTGTGATAAAGAATAGTGAAGATATGGGAGTTCCCGTTGTGGCATATTGGCTTACGAACCTGACTAGTAGCCATGAGGATGTGGGTTTGATCCCTGGCCTTGCTCAGTGGGTTAAAGGATCCAGTGTTGCTGTGAGCTGTAGTGTGGGTCGCAAACACAGCTCGGATCAGATCTGGTGTGGCTGTGGCCGTGGCTGCGGTGTAGGCAGCAGCAGCTCTGATTCACCTCCTAGCCTGGGAGCTTTCATATGCCACAGGTGTGGCCCTAAAAAGGAAAAAAAAAAAAAAAAAAAGAATAGCAAAGATGTGATAATAGATGGAATGTTTTAGCGATTAAACAAAATAGCCATATTCTTAGGATGTAATATGTTATAGATGTAGAATTAATGGAGGCTCATCGATTAGATTTCTGCAGAGTAAGGGTTGTTCCTTCAAAGATGGATGTTTTCTGAGTTCCTGTACCATTTGTTTGTAAATATTTAATTACAGGAAAGATTATTTTGACTAATTATCTGCTCTCAGTCTTTCTGTTTCCTTTTAGCCATCCACACCCACTGTTAAGATTTTTGATGAACTGAGCAGAGCACAATATAAGCGTTTGCCAATATCGCTCCTTGAAACCTTTAAGTATTTAATGCAAAATCATTGCTGACTTGTCTGCCTTGGATCATCTTAGAGTAATATCTTGCTCTTTTTCATTAACCATATGGTTTTAACTGATCATTCTAACATCTAAGAAAAATAGGTTTCTCTCTCTTCCAAGAGCAGTAAAGTGACTTTATTTCAACTTTTCCCTTTTGTGAGAAATACAGAACGGATGGCTTGAGATAAATTTCCTAAAACATCAGGTTTGATGGCAATCACCACCTCTTTTATTGATTGTTTATGTAATGCAGATATTATTGAACACATGATATAAGTTCTATGTACTGTACTGATACTTTGGGATTTTGATGCCAGAAAAATGTTCCCGGAATCAGGGTTCTTGTTCACGCAGCCGAAGAATGAACTTTGCAGACACATGGGCAGCAAGCAGACAAAGTCTTTGTTACAGGAAAGCCAGTAGCTCCAGGACTGCTGGGAAGGAGGAGAAGAGCCCCCCCCCCCCCGACTCTCTATTGTCCTGCAGGGGTTTTTATCCCTTAAAGGTGGGGAGGATGCCAACATGAGGTCCAGAAAGACGTGTTTTCCTCCCATTGGCCTTGCCCAATTACCGAATATCAGTCCTTGTCCAAAAGGGGTCTTAGGGGTGGAAATATCCCGTTAAGTCTCATGGTTTTTCTTTGCCCCTTTCTTCCTGTAAACTGAGTCACAGGGGGTTAGGAATTACTGTCCATCTGGGTGTAGGTACCCTCTCTATAGTAAACAAGGCCTGTGGGGATGTTACTGGCTGGAGCCCTTAAGCCCAAAATGTTCATCAATCGCCATATCAAAGACGGCATCGCAGCCCATGTTCCTGCACCAGCTACCTGAGTTATTATTCTGCCTCAGTATGAATATACGGAGCACAAGCAGAAGTTCACAAAGGTTAGTGAACGGATTTCCTAACAGTCAAAGGGAATGACCACGAATGATTAGGAAATATGTTTTTTAAAAAAAGTCTCTTAGAATTATAAACCCCAAAATAGTGTGTTCCCCAGGAGAAATTTGAGCTAACGTTTTCAGTTGTGCGGTAAAAATGCATTTGTGTTCTCAGAAGTAAATCCTTAGAATGCACGGGACACAAAATGTACTTACGTATTTGAATAAAAATGTTCTATTGGAGTTCCCATCATGGCTCAGTGGTTTACGAATCCAACTAGGAACCATGAGGTTGTGGGTTTGATCCCTGGCCTTGCTCAGTGGGTTAAGGATCTGGCATTTCTGTGAGCTATGTGTGAAGGTTGCAGATGCAGCTTGGATCTGATGTGGCTGTGGCTGTGGCATAGGGCAGAGGCTACAGCTCCAATTCGACCCATAGCCTGGGAGCTTCCATATGCCACAGGTGCGGTCCTACAAAAGCCAAAAATAAAATTTACCATATTTGAAAAAAAAAATCTTCTACTGTATTTTTTTATTGCTGATTTTTCAACATATCAGGGTTTTTTGTTTTTGTTTTTATAGGGCAGACGTTATGGGCTTTCTGGCTACAAACACTTGTTCTTAAGTCGCTGTCTAGCTGGAGGTCAAGTTTCTTAATAGGGTTATGTCTCTCATTTGTCTTTGTTACAAAAACAACTTTCTATTTTAGAAAGTAGAGCTAGAATAATAAATGAATAATGAATGTTACATTTTGAGCTTGCTAAACTTCTGTTTCTTTTTGAGTTATCTTCGAAAAAATTTTGCCTTTGCAATTATATTTTCTGACCTTCAACAACCTGATTGCCGATATAAAGTCTCTTCTCAATCAGCGTAGCCTACATCTTTTTTCCAGGTTGCCTATGAACAAAAGTGGGATTAAAAAAATAAAATCAAAACAGGGCGAGGGATTATGGTAGATGATGAGATCAAAGTTCATAGGGTTCCAAATGCTGCAAATATCTCTCTCCAGTTTTCCAAATGAAATTTCTGCAGTTATCTTACAGTGATTTGAAAAAAGAAGGGTTTTATTCCTTGAAGAATGACAACACCAAGAGTCCTACTGTACATTCTGAAAAAGGGGTTCTTTGTCACATTTGAATGGCGTATGTGTGCCGAGTTTGTTCTTTATTATTTTTTTCAACGGAAAAAAAAATCAACAAGTTGGCATTTGGTTGTACAGACTTCTTCTTTGTGGTGGAAATACTGGGATGTTGTGGGAGAAAACCGCTGCCCATCTTGGCGCAGATGCTAATTGTATTCTGTAATTCTTCTTGTTGCCACTGCGATGTTCTTAGCTGCGTTTTATTTGTTCTTTCTCCCAGACTGAAGTGACTGCTAATTACATATCGTGCTGCAGCGAAGAAGTGGGCCATTTGGTATTCTTTTCTTTTGTTTTCTGTCTTTTATTCTTCCCTTTCTTTTTCTTCTTCTTTTTTTCATTTTTTTTTTTTTTTTTTTTTGTAGGAGACGAGTGAAAGGCTGATTGGGGGTTTTCTTCCTACAGTTCAGGCCCGACATCTCTGGGCTGCTTCCCTAATTTGCATGAGTACCTTGGGCATTGTCTTGTGGGACTGGGGTAGCTTGACCTCTTCTTTAGTTTGGTGACCCTTGTCATCTTGCTGTTCTTTCCTGGGGCCTGTTTAATGCTAATTAGTGCCTCGGACCAGTTGCTGTTTACAACTGTGTGCTTTAGAAAGCAGAGCTCTTTCCAAAGACCACACTGGTGGTCTTAAAACTCGACTAGTAGGATTGAAGACACCCCCCACCCCCACCCCTCCAGGAGAAAAGCCTCTTAACATTTCTATTTGTGTAGAAATTTGTAGCAATCGCATCACCAACATAAATAAACAATGAAGAACTGAAATTTTTTTTTTTTTTTTTTTTTTTTTTTTTATTGACATGTAGTTGACCTACAATGTTGTGTCAATTTAGAACTGAATTTTTGGCCTCAGTGCTTCTTAATGATGGACAGATGCTACTTCTTAGGAAACTGCTTTAATCCTTAATTCTGTCCTAAAACAATTGATGATTTCAGCCCTGCATTAACATTGTGGACTACTGTGAACACTGGTTAAAAGTATAAGAGTGCTAAAAGAGAGAGGGCAGATCCAGTGACCTTGGGTTTAGGAAATATGTCCAATATGGTCATCTATTGTTTGATGAAACTCATGGGACATAAAGAAAAAATTCCGTGGACCTCATTCTTGGTATGTGTTTGACCTTGGTAAATATAGGCCCAAGAATTTATTACTGGCTTTATTTGAAAGACACTGAATCTGCATTTCAGCTGAGAGTTCTGCAGCCTTTCTGGTGATTGGCTGGCAGAAAGATTAGGAATGTGTCACAGCCTTCTTTGACCAACACTGCCTTCTGCCATTACTGGACATGCTAAGTGGAGCCCGTGCCAGTCAAAGACTTCTCCCACCCTCCCTTCGGGAGGCTGGTTACAAAGCCACATTTTTTAAAACAGAACCTCTGTTTCAGTGTTTGGTGACATCGCTGAAGCACACTGTCTCTGGGAAGAGGAGACACTGGAAAGAAATCTGGGTCCTGTGGCCATTGATATTCTTTATCCCTTCTAGACAAACTCTAACGTAGGTGGCTCTTTAAAGAGAATTAAAGGCTTGTGAGATATATAACCAGTTAGGTGCTTTTCAGTAGCCTCTTTGTTTTTAATTTTGATAATGTTCTTAGGGTTTTTAAAAAAATGTAATTAAAGTATAGCTAATGTATAATATATATACCACATCTTTTATTATTCATCAGTCGGTGGACACTTAGGTTCTTTCCATGTCTTAGCTACTATGGATAGTGCTTCAGTGAACATTGGGGTGCATGTATCTTTTCAAATTATAGTTTTCTCTGGATAGATGCTCTGGACAGTGGTTGTACTAATTTGCACTCCCACCAACAGTGTTAGGCACTGTGTTTTTTTTGTAGACTCTTTGATGATGGCCTTTCCGACCCATGTGAGATGGTACTTTATTGTAGTTTTGATTTGCATTTCTTTAATAATTAGCAATGTGGAGCATCTTTTTATGTACCTTTTGGCCATCTGTATGTCTTCTTTGGAAAAATGTCTATTTAGATGTTCTGCCCGTTTTTTGGAGGGATAATGTGACATATTTATTGAAGTGAAATTAACAAAAATTATTGAAAGTCCCTTTTTGTACAGAAAGAGAATGTGGAGTTTAAGGTGGGGCAATGCCTCCATTCGTTCTTTCATAGGCATAATGAATCTCATGTTGACAGAATACTTGGCTTGAGAGACTTGTTTATGCAGTTTCTTTTACAATAACAATTGGGTACATTTAGAATTTTTGGTGAGACATTCCTCAATTAAGGGCAAATGAGATTGGATGCTAAATGGATTTGAGTAACTTCCTCAGCTGAGGGGAAGCTTGATAGGTACTGACAAGTAAGGCAGGTCACGTAAATAAAAGTCCTTAGATGATTCATGGCATGAGAAGATAAACCTGTTTTCTGGTTTGGGGCAGATTTTTGGCTTTTAAGTATTTTTGATAGCTCTACAAAAAAGGTGAATGTATGAGTGAGAGAGAGACAGAGAGGCAGAGGGACGGACAGACGCTCTCAGTGGTCCTCGGGCCGAGTTAAAGATTCTTTGTCCCCTCTTATCCCTCAGCTTTGTCTTCCTCGCAAGCAGGTGGATGGAGGCAGATCTTCTTTTTCGTTGGCCTTGACCTGACCCTAGGGTGTGTGTAGTGCAGCGAGTAGAATTCTGTGGAATTCTGATTGTGCATTTTCCGTAGTGGGTCATGATTTTTCTCTCTACGTAAATTCACATTCTTCTCAGTGAAGGACTGACGCTCCTGATTTTGAAGCTGGCTGGAAGGATGGTTATGTTGCTGTGACAACGTGGAGGAGCAGGGCTCCCTACCCAGTTGTCTTTTCCGGAAGAGTATGTATTCCTCGTTGTTCCCAGCACTGGAAGCATCCTCAAGGGAGTGGTTTTTGTCCAGGGACCCAAACCTCTGGTGAAGAAGTAGAGGAGCAGGCTGGGGACGAGGGTCGCATCAACCTCAGGTGGTCCCTCCCAGTTCTTAGTTTCCTCAGCTGTTAAAAACTGGGTTGGCACCCCAGCTACCTGCTCTGTCGCAGGGTTGTGAGGCGTCGGAATGAGATAAAGTTTCTAACAGGCCTCTGCAAGCTTTGGAATGGGATATACAAGGATGAGGAGAATTCTGACTACAGCCTTTTTTTTTTTTTTTTTTTTTTGGCTTTTGCCATTTCTTGGGCTGCTCCTGTGACATATGGAGGTTCCCAGGCTAGGGGTCGAATTGGAGCTGGAGCCACTGGCCTACACCACAGCCACAGCAATGCAGGATCTGAGCCACGTCTGCAACCTACCGCACAGCTCACGGCCACGCTGGATCCTTAACCCACTGAGCAAGGCCAGGGATCGAACCCTCAACTTCATGGTTCCTAGTTGGATTCGTTAACCACTGCGCCGCGACGGGAATTCCTGATTACAGCCATTTTTGACATTAATTGCCATCAGTATATATAGAGGAATATATAGAGGAGGTCTGCCTGTAGGCTCGTAATTAGTCTTCCCTTATTTTGACCAATTTGGCCTATTATTCCAGTAAAAATATTGGCGGCACATGTACACTATAAATATTTGGAAAATAACGTATATACATATAATGCCACTGGAATAAGTTTTGTATGTGACAAGTTACAAAAATGGAAGCCAAAATAAAGAGAGACGAATAGAAACCTCAGTGTATTTCTCCCGCACCCCAGGTGATTATGTGGTACCGACTTTCTTCCTTGGGAGCGTGAAATCCGCTTTCGAAGGCATTGGTGAGGGCATCGTGCCTGGGGGGTGGACTGTGCCGTGGAGAACGTGCATATTTAGAAAGTGACGGTGACCTGGTGTTCCAGCAGCACGTGGATCCCCTAGGCAGAGCTGGGTGTTGGGTCTGATGTATCGCTGTGTTCCTGTGGCTTGCAAAAATGGATGTTTCCTCCTCGCCTGCCAGAAATTAATAGAAGGCCACAACTTGATCACGCGCCCTGGTGTCTGGCTTTGCCACCAGTGGCCTAGCTGAATGGTGGAAGCAGCACTCTAGCTTTTTCTTTCTCAGATGTCTTAGGGCCACGTGCCTTCTTTCTCCTTCCAGCTCTCGGCCAAGGCTGACTTCCTCTTGGCTTCCCTCTGGAAGTTCGGAGGGGTGGAATTAGGATTGTGTAGGGTCATTCCAGGCTTCACTAGTTGGTTTTTGGTCTCTAATTTTTCCAGCAAATATTCGACTCCAGTCAACAGCAGATGAATTTCCTGGCGAACATCAGCTTTATTAGAGAATTCTGCCCCGAAGCTTCCTGAGTGTCACCCGTGTGTGTGTGTGTGTTTTGTCCCAGTCACATTAGATTTTTCAGGGAATAAGCTAGGTTATCATTTTCTGTGATACGAGGAAGTGGTTGAAGGCTGTTCCCTGGCACAGAAGGGACGATGACGCCTACCTTTCTTGTGGTTTTGGTTTCTCTGAAACAGAATATGTAGCAAGGGGAGGGTACATCAAGATAGAGGTCCGTGGGAAAGGACTCAGTTTTACTTTGCAAACTCTCCTTCGGGCCTGAAGGCAAAAACTTGAGACAGGAAAGATATAGGAAAGAAACTTCATTTTGCTTTGATTTTGATCAGAATTGGGAAACACAGTTGGAAAAGGGATTTCTCTCTCCTGTGCTTAATCCGGAGCCCCCTTCTTTCTCTTGGTATCAGCTCTTTCAATTTCTTTTTTTTTTCCCCAGTTTTCAATCTGAAACAAAAAAGCAGCAAAACAAAGCAAATCAGAGCATGTCCTCCTGCACCAGGTGTGAGAATTTTACTTTTTCGTTCCTTTCTATCATGTGACTATTAGTGGGTCTCCTGGTAGTAAGGCTCTTGATTTTCAAACAGGAAAAAACGTTAAAAAAAACAAAACGTTTTGGCTAAGAGGTTTTCCTTCCCTCCACGTGTTCAAATTCGATGAAACATATTGTGAAGGAAAGACTCTCTCCAGTATTTTGAAATGTTACTGCTTCTATTTATTATTACTGCTTCTATTTATTACTACTTCTATTTATTTATTAATCCTTTTATTAAGAAAACCTATTGAGTTTGTCCTTGTCAGTATAATTTCCGGCATGATTTGAAGCATTTGTTTTTTCTTTCTTTCTTTTTTTTTTTTTTTTTTTTTTTTGCTTCTTAGGGCCATACCCGCAGCATATGGAGGTTCCCAGGCTAGGGGTTGAATCGGAGCTGTAGCCACCGGCCTACGTCAGAGCCACAGCAACACGGGATCCGAGCCGCGTCTGCAACCTACACCACAGCTCACAGCCACGCTGGATCCTTAACCCACTGAGCAAGGTCAGGGATCGAACCCACAACCTTGTGGTTCCTAGTCGGATTTGTTTCCACTGTACCGCGACAGGAACTCCTAAAGCGTTCGTTTCTTAAAGAAGCATAAGGAATGTAACTTTTCTCTTAAGGGTGTAAGATCTCTGTGTTATTTTGCGTGGATCCTACCTAAGGATCTGCTGTTGTTTCTTGACTGTTCCTCCCTTGTCTTTGGATGCCCTTCCTTCCCTCATCTGCCACGGCCTGAACCTGTTCCTTGGAACTCAGGGAAGGTCCTGGTGGCTGAATGAGGCCCATTTCCTACCTAAGAACAAGACGTGGGGGACACAGAAGGGCTTTTGTGCCCAGGAGCCCCACAGGGTCCTGCTCGGTTACAGTTTCTGTAGATATTTGATCACACTCTGATCGGTGGAAGACCGAGTAGGAGTTTATGTTCTATTTAAGATTTAAGCAAATAGTACAATTTTGAAAGACAAGATGGCTTTTGTTTTGTATCCTCTTTGATTTTTTAGATTTTTTTTTTTTCCCCAAGTTTTGGTCACTGCAGAGATAGGTGTTTCTAAATTTTTTTCCCTGTAGAACAGTATAGAAAAGTAAGCTGCCCTGGTAACCTGATTGTTTTGCTGATGTCTTTTTCTGATTTCCTTGTGTTCTGTCTGCTGATGTTTCCTTTCCATTAAGAAGCTGTAGATCCAATCATTCTGTATGTATCCATATCCATGTGTGCAAAGTGTTAGAAAAAAGGCAAATAAGCATCTAAACTTGCATCTTCCTTCTTCAAAGGAATTACAGTCTGGTTGAGAAATTATCACATATATACCTGGAAAGGTAATTCGCTCCCCCACCCCAATTTTAATGACAATATAAGGCAATAATGGAAAGCTATCACAAAGTATAGTGCATTAGATATTGCCCAGTGACTTGGAGTGGCTCTCACAGTTCAGAAGTGGGGATTATTTATTGTTTTTATTTTATAGTGATTTTTGTCTTTTCCGTTATAGTTGGTTTACAGCGTCGTGTCAGTTTTCCACTGTACAACAAGGCGACCCGGTCACACATACATCTATTCTTTTTTTTCACGTTATCATGCTCCACCGTAAGTGAGTAGACAGAGTTCCCAGGGCTGCACAGCAGGATCTCATTGCTCATCCATTCCAAAGGCAAGAGTCTGCATCTATGAACCCCAAGCTCCCAGTCCACCCCACCCCCTCTCCCTCCCCCTTGGCAACCACAAGTCTGGTCTGCAATTCCATGATTATTTTCTTTCCTTTATTGTCATCATTTTATTCATGTTGACCCTGAGATCGATGGTACTGGATTAATTTCTCCCAATTTGTACTTTGAGGGTTATTTTCACCAGTGGATATTTCTGATGGGGAAATCGATTTTTGGCTAAGTATTTTTTTGGTGGGGGTGGGAGGGGCCGAAATAAGCCTCTGCTGGTTTTTTTTTTTTTGAAGTGGCACCAGTGATGAGTGTTGAAATGTGGACTTTGCGGACTCTTATTTATTGGGGATTCCTGGATTAGAATATTGCTTGCTACGGCTCTACTTTTAGTCTCCAGCACTGACCAAGCCTGGAATCTTTGAATAAAATATCTCAAGCCCCTGACAGCTCTTCCCGAGAGATTTTCCTCACTCTCTGTAAGGGCCTCGGAGAGGGAAGAACCCTCTTGGTGATATTACCAAGAACATTTTTACTCTTCAGTTATGCCATAGTTGATGTATGTCTATAGCGTTTTAAAATGCATTCCTCATGCATGCGTATTTCTCTTTCTTTTTTTTTTAATTTTTGGTCTCTCCTGTGGCATGTGGAGGTTCCTGGGCCAGGGATCAAACCCATACCACAACAGTGATGCTAGATCCTTAACCCACTGAGCCTCCAGGGAACTCTTCATGCATTCCTCTTTTCTTATGATCAGCTGGAGAAGATGAAAAGAGTTCCGTTTGTTGTACTTGTCTTTATCTTACTGTGGAAGCTTACATGACAATGCAGTTTATGTTTAACTGATGCTTTTCTGTTTGTTCAGGGATCTTCATCAGGCTGAGTCTTTCTAACACATGCTAAGTTTTGGTTGGGTGGTGGTCTTTCCATGTAATGATTGTACCCAGTGAAAACTGGTAAAAATCTTTCTCCTATTTATATTTTCACTATCTACTAGGCGAAGCCTTTTTATTGTTTTCTACTTCTGTTTTTGTTTTTTTTTCCCCCCTCCCAGAGTTAATTTTAGATGGTCTGGATAGGATGGGATGGCTAAGGGAAATTATTTACGAAATGTCATTGGACTTATTTTCTGAATTGAATTTCCGCTCTGTGTATAAATAGATTGTTTGCTCTTTAACTCCTTCTGCACTGGAAACGAGATACTATTAAGAAATTGTTTATAATGATGTTTCAGTTTTACTCTTAAAGGTCGAATAATGCCAAACCGATCTATATGTAAATGAATTTATATTTTTCCTTGTAATGTTAGTATTAGCTAAGCCATCTGAGACTGGTGTTTGCCAGATTTGCTTCCTAAAGTCTTTGTCTTTCACGGTTACTTTTTAACAAGTTTGACTGAAATAGGGTTGATTTACAGTGTTGTATTTGTATTGTAATTTCTGCGGGAGAGCAGAGTGATTCAGTTCATCCATCCATATACGTATTATTTTTCATATTCTTTTCCCTTATGGTTTATCACAGGATATCGAATACAGTTCACTGTGCTGTACAGTATGGCTTTGTTTTTTATCCTGCAGTTATCAGTGACCTAACTTACTTTATCATATGGGCATAGATGTGTGTGTATATAATTCTCTTGACTGAGGAAAAACAGATATTGAACGTTAAATGTCCTTAGACCAACAGTGGGCTCACCTTTTCTTTTCTCACTCCATCCTGATAAAACACACATCCTATTTCCAGAGGGTAATATGCGTTTTCCCCAAATGACATTTTGCTGGGAGATAGGAATAGATTTTCCAGTGTCCCAGAAGTGTTCCAAGGATTTCTTTGCAGAAAGTCTGTCTTGGGTTTTCCTTAAAAAAAAAAAGCCTGATCTGCTTCTATATTTTAAATATGACTTGATAAAAATTCTATTATTATAGTATTATATAACATTTTAGAAACATTTTGGGTAAAGCGATTTTTATTTTGGGAAACAGTTTGTTATAGCAATATTATTCAGGTACGAGATGACATGACAGGACTTTTTCTGACCTTCTATATATGTTTTGGAAAACTAAGTATTTTTCCACAAATTAAATGGAAATATTCAAAATTCTTACGTCATGACAGGTACCGGTAGCTACTTGCAAAGTTGAGGTTAGATGGTGCATATTTGTTGAGGACACAATTCTCATGGTTACATGTTTTGTTTTTGGTTTTTCTTCTTTTTTAAACCTGTTTATTTGGTGTAATATTAAGAAAATTTTGCCAAATCCAATGACTTCAAGCTGTGCCCAGTGTTCTCTTCTAAGAGTTATAGTTGTAGGTCTTATATTTAGGCCATGGGTTCATTTTGGTCTTTTTGTTGGTTAGTTCGTTTCTCTTTCTTTCCTTTTTTGGCCACACCTGTGGCATATGGAAGTTCCCAGGCCAGGGATAGAATCTGAGCCACAGCTGCGACCTACACCACAGCTGTGACACTGCTGGACCCTTAATGTGCTGTGCCACAGCAGGAACGCCCTCATTTTTTTTTTTTTTTAATTTTTGTGGATGGTATTACGTGAGAGTCCAATTTCATTCTTTTCTTTTTTTATTTAGCGGTGGCGTGTAGTGGCTTGATATGGTATCTCAGTTCCCAGACCAGGGATCGAACCCGGGCCACAGTGGTGAGAGCACCAAATCCTGACCATGAGACCACTGGGGAACTCCTTACCTGCTTTGTTGTCAGTAGCAAGGTTTGGTTGACTAGGAACTGCAGGAATGTGCATGGGGGGTTGCTTGGATGGGAAACCGGCAATGCCAGGCTGGCAAATGTGTCCCCTCTTCTCTTTGCAGCCTTCCCCTAACTCCTCCTACCTGTAGTTCCCCCTCTTCCCTGCTCCGATGTGTTTTGCACACATCTTTTTCCCTTTTTGCAGTTTGTTTGGTTGCAACCTTCCTCGAAAAGTTACTAGCTTAGTTTGCTTTCCTTTCTGTCCCTCGCAGCTCTCTCTTTTCATGGTCAAGAACTAATATCCCTGTCTTTTCCAGCTGGCCCTTTAGTGACTCTGGCAAAATGTGTATTATAATTATGTTTTAACATCTTACACTGCACGCACCATAAACACGGAACTGCTCTTGTGTTCTTGGCCGGTTCTGTGTCTCCTCTTTCTAGAATTCTGACGTTCTAACACCCTGCTGCTTTTCCCCTCCCTTCACTTTCAGGACCAAGGTACTCTGAACTGACTTTTAAAGGCAAACCTGTTTCCTGTTTCTCTCTGTCACCAGATGTTCCAGACGCACCGAGGGATGCTCCTTTAAGGTGATAAAGCATTTCCTTGTGCCAAACGGCTTCCTAAAATCTCTGGATGCATTCCTTGTGTCTTTTGGAAACCAGCCGCTGACATGAGAGATAAACAAAGTGAAACCCTTTGTTTAATCTTCTGAGTGGCAGGTGTAGGAAGTGGGGCTTTGCCAAGCTCTCAAGAGCAACCAAAACAGTGGGGGAAAAGTATTTCATCCTGTGGGCTCTAAGGATGCCTATGCTGAAACCCAGAAGTTGTGAATGAGAAGGAAAGATCCAGTAGGTTTAAATGTACTCTGATGGTCAAGAAACATTTGAAATAAGAAATAAACAGACACATGGACATATGGACTCTGTAAATAAATATTATTATGGTGTATTAATGGCATTAGCAACGTGAACAGGGAACAGGTTCATTCAATAAAGTAGGTCTTTCCATCCAGTTTCGACAGTATTGCCTTGAAGTGAAGCCGTGGCTGATTTAAAATTAGGTGGAAATATTGACAGAGTCAGGCTCTCTGCTAAGGTATGCAAACACCTCTGATTCTTGATCACCCCTGAAGAAACAGCCTTGATGAAAGAAGCTGGGGCATCGAACGAGATGTGAGCCGTTCCGACTGTGGAAAGAATTCTGACTGATGAGCATTTGATTCATCTGCCCTTCTGTGGTGGAAACGGCGAGTCTTGTGTGAGATCATGACCAGAATATGTCAAATAGAAGCGGTGGTGAGAGGTTGTGCTCTCAGCTTGCTTCCCGTGTTGTGTTGTCTGTGGTTTTCACGTTGAACCTGTGGGGTAGGCGAGGCAAGTGTGATTAATATTATCCTTCACTTTGCAGGGGAGGAAACTGCTCAGAAAAATGGGCCAACTGCCCAGGTCGTGCTGTCACTCAGGGCCAGAGCATCCGCCGTTCTCCTGCCAAACCTGGGGCTCTGTCACGGTCGCAGAGGGCTGGGTGGCGCTGGTAGGAATTGGCGTTCTCTCCGGCTGTAGTTTTCTCTTCTTGTTTGAAAAACTCAGGATTTGAATTTTCAGGAACGTCAAGAGTTTGTTTGGCTTTGGCTTCCAATCATCTGCTACCACTTTTGTCCCCCCGTCTTGTGAATGCTCTTTAATAGAAGGGGATGCTGACTCTGCTGAGGAGAAGTGAATTACTGGTCCAGATTCAATGTGTTTGAAAACATTTCTTCTTTTCCTTAACTTTCCTGCCTTTCTTCCTTCTTTCTTGATACTTTGGAACAAATTTTAGTAATTTCTGGGTTGCAGTAGTGCCACTTAGCCCCTGTTTAGAAGAGCTGGGTACCTGAGCTCATCCATAGCACTAGAATGACATGGGTAGGGGTTGGCATCTCCTCTGGCCTTCTGTGTTATAGGACCAGACAGACGCTCCTCCAGGATGGTATCTGTAAATCCAGCCCAAAAAGCAAATAACTTTTGGTGTCCTTTGATCTGCCCTGGGGAGGGAAGCCTCCTCAAGAGTATATGGCGTGGGAGTTCTCTGGTGGCTCAGTGGGTTAAAGATCTGGCATTTGTCACTGCTATGGCATGGGTTACTGCTATGGCACAGGTTCAATCCCTGGCCCAGGAACTTCCACATGCCACGGACATGGCAAAAAAAAATAAAAAAAAATAAAAATAAAAAAAAAAAAGAATATATGCTTTAAGCTTGAATAATAGAGTACTTCTCTTTCCCAGATTGAGCGATATTCAGTGAAAGAAGCTACTACATTATTCGATTTTTCTGATTAGAAAGCACTTTCAGGAGGAGACATATGCCTCTACTGTAGAGAGAAGCCTCAGTCCTAGAAAAGTTATCCCGCAATGGATTTACCAAACCTTCTCTCCGAAGTTAGTATTTATCAGGAAGAAAAGCTTTATATTCCTTTTTTTTCAGCCCGAGGAACATCCACTCATGTTAGTAGTGTGTCTGATTCTTATTTCTGAGAGCAGTGCCCGTCTTCAGTTAACCATGAGCTTTGGAACTTATGCTAGAAAATGTGTCTCATCTTGACTCTTTCTCCATGATTCCCACTTTATTTAGGCACTTCGATAAAGTCTGTCCCAGAGTTCCCATCGTGGCTTAGCGGAACCAAGTCTGACTAGCATCCATGAGGATGCAGGTTCCATCCCTGGCCTCACTCAGTGGGTTAAGGATCCGGCGTTGCCATGAGCTGTGGTGTAGGTTGCAGACACGACTCGGATCTGGTGTTGCTGTGACTGTGGTATAGGCCAGTGGTTACAGCTCCAGTTCAACCCCCTAGCCGGGGGACCTCCATCTGCTGCAGGTGCAGCCCTAGAAAAAGACCAAAAAAAAAAAAAAATAGTCTGTTCCCTTACTGCGTAATTCCAAATCTTGAGCATTTTAACTTTCCATGATGCGAGGTGTTTCATTTTCCTAATTAATGAAGTGGTAGGTCATGTGTGTCCTTAACTCCAAACCCTTTTGCTGTTAAATCCCCGTCAAGTTTTCATTGTTTTTCACTTTTGGGCATTGTGATAATTTCTTGTCTCTTCTTTGCTACTAGTTTTACATAAAATTCATATAAATATGTGTGTGTGTGTGTTTAAATATAAATATAAATCAACCAATCCCATGGCTGTCTTACTTAAAAACCTCTGATGATTCTCCAGATCAGTGGTTCCTAAATTACGGTCCCAAGACCAGCAGCATCAGCATCTGTGGGAACTGGTTAGAAATGTAAATTCTCAGACCCCACCCTAGACCAAGAGCATCCAAAATCTGTGTTTTATGAAGCCTTCGAGGGATTCTAGAAGTGATACACCCTGCAGTTTGGGAGCTACTGCTGTCGTAATGGGGCAAGGTCTGCCATTCTTCACAGGCATGTAGGGGCCTTGGAGAGGCTTAGGCCTCGGTGTGCCAGCTACTGCTCCAGTCTGTCCTCATCACCCACCTGCTTCAGAGGGCACTGTTCCAGACTTTCAGAACATGACGCAGGCTTCCGTGCCCTGTACTAAGCGCTTCCAATTCCATCAAGAGTGTTTTTCCTTACCCCTCTCCCTCGAGGCTTGGTGAATGCCCACAGATGCCAGGTGCAGTGAAAGAGGTATGAACAGACATGGTGTCAGATCCGTCTCCTCTCAGAGCCTTCCTGGTGGCTAGTAGGTTCAAGATCTGGCATTGTCACTGCAGCTGTTGGGTTCGCTCCTGTGGAGTGGGTTCGATCCTTGACCTGGGAACTTCCGTATGTTGCAAGTGAGGCCGAAAAGAGCCAAACCTCTCTACTGTCACTTACCAGCTGTGTGCCCACTTTTAGCCTGGCGTTTCTTATCTGAAAGTAGGGACCATGATACACTCAGCATCACTGTGAAGCCTGAACGACATGTTCTCTATAGCGTACTGATCCATCTTCTGTCGGAGTTCAGCGTTATCATTTTTCTTGAGGGGAAATCCACACGATGTGAAATTAACCATTCGAGAGTGTGCAGTTCAGGAGTTCCAGTCGTGGCTCAGTGATTAACGAATCCGACTAGGAACCATGAGGTTGCAGGATCGATCCCTGGCCTCGCTCAGGGGGTTAAGGATCTGGCATTGCCGTGAGCTGTGCTGTAGGCTGCAGACGCGGCTTGGATCCCGAGTTGCTGTGGCTCTGGTGTAGGCTGGGGGCTACAGCTCCGATTCGACCCCTAGCCTGGGAACCTCCATGTGCCGCGGGAGTGGCCCCAGAAGTGGCAAAAAGACAAAAAAAAAGAAAGAAAGAAAGTGTACAGTTCCGTAGCATTGAGTTCATTCATATTGTTGAGCAAACCGTACCCTCTGTCTATCCTCAAAACGTTTTAACGCCCCCAGGTGACCTGTACCCGTTAAACAGACACTCCCTCCTCCCCTCAGTGTCACTTTTACGTGTTCTTTTCACATGGTAGCTGGCACGTCAGGAGATCGGTATTACCGTGTTCCCGTCTTTGGCTTTCTAAGGATACAGGGCGCTTGCCATGTAGTCTGAGTACAATTTATTTTTTAATGATGGCAGATTCAAATGTGCCGAGTATCCGAATCAGACCGTAAAGTGCGGTCTGTGTTTATCAGGTGAAGTTAGTGTATGCTCTTCAGTCCTCGTAATTCCTTTGTGATTTCCAGACGTGCTTCTCTTTGCTTTGGCGGGGCGTCTTTTGACGGAATGGGTACCCACATCCGTAGTGTACACAGGCCATCTCAGTGCTTAGTTATAGGGTGGCTGTATGGGTTAATTATTCTGGATGCTTCCACGGTGTGCTCCCTCCCGGGATTTACACAGACCTGACTATCGGTATGTAAAGGACAAAACATTATTTTCTTTTTTGGGGACGCTTCTCTTTCACCTTCTAGGTCTTGGATTCTTAGGCTCTCAAAATAATCCTTCACATCGGTAATAAAAGACGTTGTGTTTTGTGTCCTGCTTTCATTTACGTGTCTCACTGATCTTTATCCCAGGATAATAAAGTGGTTGACTCAGTCTTTTAATTTTTTTTAAAAAAATTAAAACTCCTCTCTAGTTCTAAATTTAGGCAGAGATTTACTTTGAAAAGAATAACTTCTGAAAGCCGTGATTCAGTGAATGTTGATGGCGATTTCCAATGAAATGATTCAAATTCAGTTTACCCTTAATATTTTATATGCAGAGGACATGCTTTCATTCTAAAGGACCAAACGAGTGTGACTCTTGCAAAGGACACCTGATTCCCCTTTAAAAGTATTCATCATCGTAAGTTTTCATTGTAATTAAGAGCATGAGAATTTGGGTTTTTATAGGCCTTCTTCTCTCGCCCATTAGAAATGACTTAGGCAGCGGTGATAGGCTTGTGGGAGTGGGGTGGGAGGCTTTCTAGTTAGAACACTGGAGCTCATTAGCATCTTTCAACCCCTAATGCTGTTTTGTTTCAGATAGATTTATTACACTGTTTTTCTTCCCCATTCATTGCCGTGTGTGAAGGTTCCATTGGAACCAACAAAAGAGATATATAACCCCTGAACCAATTAGCATAGCTTACCACCTTCTTAATAGGCTTATCTACTGTATATGAGACTTGGGAAAAGGACTTAACTGTTATGCTTCCTTGATCTCTAGGGAACTTTTCCAGCGTCAGCTGCCTTGTCCCCACAATGTCAACTTCACGTGTTTGATTTTCAGCTTGCTGATAGAAAACCTTCTTTACAATTTGAGGGCTCCAGGGTGCCTCGTCACTCACTTGCAGCTATTCCCCTATTTGCACAGGATCTGTCTGTGTCTGAGAAGAGGGCACAGGGGCCTCAGTCCTGGGGCAGCTCTCTGCCCCCCAGCTGGCGCGTGGGACAGGGCACAGCCCTGCAATTTGTTCAGCTAGTGCTGCCTCCTGGGGCGCGCGCCTTCCCTCCAGCTCCTCCCTCTGGCCTTTGTCCTCTCTCTTTTGACTGCTTGTCATTGAGCTTTGGTTCCCCCTTTGTTCTTGAAAGGTATAAATGATGCACGTTTCCCCCTTTCCATTGCATCTACTCACACACAGAAGGGGTTTCTGTTGGGGAAAATAAATGGAGGTATTTTGTTAGTGACATTTCAGGGAACAGGCCAAGCCCTGTCCCACTTACCTAGAGAATGCGGATTCCACAGGCCTGGGGAGGACTCTCCCCCCCTGTGAATTTAGCTGTTTCACGTTTTCAGGAAAAGCATCTTACGGCTTTATTTGGTGTTATGTCAGAAGAGTTTCTTGTCTTCCTGCTTTGTTATACAGGCTCCTCTTATAAACATCTGAAAATGATACTGCAGTTACCATAGGATATGATCTTCCAGTTTGAGAAGGTGAATTTAGCCACCTCTTGACAGTGCATTTGCTAAGAGGTTAGAGCCGGAAGGCCACAGGCTTCCCTCAGTTACTCTGGTTGACGTTAGACATGCTGCCGACTTACTCTGTTAGTTTCTCCATCTGCAAAAAAATAAAAAGACAGGACTCCTGTCCTTATGGGATCGTTGTGAATGTTCACAGAAGGCTACTGGTAGCAGTCTCTGCCTTGTAGTGAGCACTCCAGAAAAGGTAGCAACGGTGGAGTGGGGATAAGACTCTTTTGAAAAAATAAAGAAGCCTAGGATCCTAAGAAATGTTAGGCAAAATGGAATCATTCGTAAGAGACTCTTGAACTGGAAGGAGGTTGAGAAAAGTACATGGTCAGGCAGTCTGTTCATTCCATCAGTTCTCTCTTTTCTAGAAAATGCACCGATACCTTGATATCCAGGTCTCATATTCGACCTTGGGCTTGTGTCTGCAGTGTCGAGGTTGGGCTGCCTTATATGAATGTTGGTTTCTGTAGGTTTACAGTTGGAGAGCTTGATTAAATGGTTTCTCCTTCTGCTTTCCCCTCTTAGGTTGTAGGTACAGGTTGTTGTGTGACTGGTGCTTTTGGCCTTTCAGAAGTAAGAAGATGTGCTAGAATACCAGCGCATTCTGAACACCAGAAACCGAAAGCACTGCCAGCCACAGAGAAGGCACCTAGTGTATCTGAGATGAGCACGAGAGGCCTGTGTGAGCCTTTCGAGTTGGCGGGTTTTAATAGGATGGGTTTGAGAGGGCGGTTTGTGGGGAGGGGAGGGCGTTTGTAGCCAAGGTGACCTGGCCAGATTCTCTGCCAGTATTTCTCTGAAAGCATTGAACACTCCAGAGGGGTAATGGTTACTAAACAGAGCTGGTTACTAAGGTATCTTGAAACAAGGCTGAAGAATGATTTTATTTGCTATGAAAAAAAAGAAGTTTTATAATAGACGGATACACCAGCCACAGGAGCTGGTGGTAAGTTGAACTCTTTGGCTTCTGGTTTTACTAATGAAAAAATTTCAGGGAAAGCTAGTGGGGTTTTTCTCTAACACATAAAATGGCCAATTCTTTCTGGTCCTTTACATGTGTTTTAGCCTCTTTTATCTTCTAATGGAAAAAATTAATAAAATTAACATCAGCCTCTTTCGGCAGTTTAGTTGATCTAAGAATAACTTTGTTGAGGTGGTTGGTTTAGAGAAAAAATATACATATTCTGCAGAGTACCTTTAGTAAAGAACTTAGTGTGAGATAACGTTAAATTTAACACGTCTTTCTGAAGGGAGGCGTCATTCTATACATCCTGAAAAACAGTATGTTACGAAGCGATGCTTGTCATCTGTGCAGCCCCTGGAAAGGAGACTTTACAAAAGCAGTGGCACAGAATTTCATGAGTCTACGTTTAGTTTAGTTGATGAGGCAAACTTAAATCCGTTGTTGTTTTTTTCAGTCATTTAGGAGGCAGACTTAATTTTCAGGACAGAAAAGTCGCCAGTCTGTTGGGGCTTAATTTGGCGTCTACATTGAACCATGATTTAGTCTCCATTCTTTATCTTTCTTTGCTAGACACCTGTTAGTGTAGCCTATGTGGATCATCCAGCAGGGTTTGCAAAAGATGACCATTTCATGAGTTAGCACCAAGGGGATGGCGCATGCAGGGGTTCGCTGAAATCTGCCAGTCCTCTGGAGCCATTGCATGTCTCAGGCAATCATTGTGGGCTCTTGGTGTGTGGCACAGGGATGTAATGCAGGCCCACAGACCTGGGCTTGCATCCTGTGCCTCCTCGTAGCCTTGTGACCTTGGGGAATGTGATTCCTCTCTGAGAACCTCCGTGTTCTTATTTGTTAGCTGTCCATCATAGTAGCTGGCACAAATAAATCACTGCGGGAAAAGAAAAAGTTCCCTCTCTTTCTCCTGTATTCGCTGGTATATTTGAAAGCACTTTGTATAATATTTAGTATCTAGCCTAATAGATGTAGGTATACACGTGTTCATTGAATTGAGCTCGTCTGTCTCTCTCCTTTTTCTTCTTAGAATCGTACTTGCGGCAAATGCAAGTTCGTAGGCTGGGGGTCAAATCCGAGAATCAGAGCTGCAGCTGCCTGCCTGTGCCACAGCCCCGGCAACACCAGATCGGAGCCACATCTGCAGCAATACTGGATCCTTAACCCACTGAGCAAGGCCAGGGATTGCATCTGCATCCCCAAGGATACGAGTCAGGTTCTTAACGGCTGAGCCACCATGGGAACTCCCTGCCTTTCCCGCGTCTCTTACCTTTTCCTCTCAGCACTGCCTCCCTCCCTCCTGTCCTCGACACGCTTAATAGAACTCCATCCCCGTATGAACTGAGAATCTGCCTTCCATTAGGCCCTCAGAGCTTTTGTTACCAGAAAGAGCAAAACAGCTTTGGAGTCACAGGACACGTGCCCTGTGGTCCTCTACTCTGCGCTGTGCTTGAGGTTTCCCTGGCCGACCTCAGGATGCCTCCTCCTCCTGCTGGTGATGCGGCCGGGTCTGGGGGTGCCCAGCTCCTCCAAGGCCTGTTGCCTCCCGAAGGACCACCTAGATCGCCTTTCGCGTTTCCTCCGAAGACCTTATCAGAGGTTGTGCGTGTCCTCCTCAGCAGCCTCTTGGACTAAATCTTGGTTGAAACTTCTGCCCAAGCCCCCTTTCTTTCCAGGCTAGTTCGGTGAAGAAGCGGAGTGACCTAAAAAATCCAGAACAAGTTATCTTGGGAGCCTGGGATGTAAGTGCAGGCTCTTCCACTTGCCAGCTGCTGGTTATGACCTTGGGCAGAGGCTCCTCAGCCTCTCTAAAGCTCCGTTTCCTCACCTGTGAAATGGGCACATCCAAGTTCCGACCTCCTAATTCTGTGAAATTCTATCTACATCATCATAGGATAGGATATAATCAGATCAAACTAAAAGTTCGCTGTAATGACAATTATTGTTTAAGTCTTATTATTAAAAGGCTAAATGCGGGTTCGTGCTATGATTTACATTAACAGGGTACCTGAAACTGACATGTTTCGTTGCCTTCCAAACTCAAACTATTTATATGATACTGTCCGTATGTTATATTGTTTTTTTATCTTCCCTGCCTTGTTTTCTGGGTTACGCATTGCCATTTTTCATAACATTATGAGTGTTCGGAAAGTGATTTTGGAGTTATTTATACCTTTGGAAAATAATTTGATGAAATACTATTTCCTGTAAAGCCTAAGTGCTCCTGTGAGGTTATGTGCTTGCTCCTAATTATAATTTCAGTAGAAAGAGTGGCGACTGTCTTCTCATTTGCTGTTTTATTCATGAAGGCAACCCTTATGCTTCTACACTATAATGACTGAGACAGTCCATCTTAGGTCCTTCAGAGAAATAGGCCTCCTTGTTAAAGTGACTAGGCTGGCCGAGTACCCACAAAAGTGACTGTGGCACACGGCTCGGTGGGCATTCAGGAACCACCAGCTGGCTTCTTCTAGTGCCCTAAGGTATGTTGCTTGCTGTGTGAAATAAGGTCTAGGGAGACAAAAAAAAAAGAGTCATGCCAAAAGCTTATGAAAAAACATACCCCAGTACCTCTATTTTCTACTTCTGTGAATTTCATGGTAAATCTCCTTTCTAAGGTAATAGGCTCCAGTGCATCAGCCCTTGAATTATCTCAACAGTGGTTTGCTGGCTTATTCATATATGTAGTTCATGTTTTTGTGTTTTGAAGGGCTTTATCTAGACAGAACCAGGACAATATTAAGTCATTTTAGGCTCAGGGGGAAGATTGGATCATGCGATTTATTTAAAATACTGTGATGCTTGTAATTCCTAGGTACTCTGGATTTGTCTAAATTTTTGTTTGCCAAGAAGTTTTTTTAAGAGTACTTCTTCTTAATATAACTAGTATAAGTGATGGAAAGTTTTGCTGCTTAGAATGCTTGTGACTAGTGAACAGCAAGGGTAAAGAAAATGTACATTGGAAACACATCCAAACAGATGATATTTGCAGGCAAAATTTTGCTTTCAAGAGCAATGATCTCTGGTTGATGCATTCTGAAAAGCCCACATAGCATTTGTAACTCGAGCAAAAAAATACATTTTTCTTTCCCTTTTCAACACGAAGTCACTCCCTTCTGCCAGCCTGTGCATCATTCTAGCAGATATTGGAGCATATGAAATATTTCCCTGGGAGAATGACTACCCGATAATTAAGTCATCTGTAGTAACTATCTATAATTTATATCATTTATAAATAACTTACTTAGACTTATTACACTCTTGATGACACTGATGAGAAATATACTCCGTGGTGGCAAATGCACTCAGTCCTGCCAGCCAGAGAGTGGGTTGGTGCAAACCAAGGGTGCAAAGCCTGCCTTGATCAGGGATCGTTTGCCTCTTTCACTTCTGACCCGCCTGCTGCAGAAGGGAGCGTGTGCCCTGCCATTTCCCAGAGGTGAGCTTAATATACTAAGAGGTGTTTCCTGGGGATACTTGCAGAGGCAGAATAACAATGGGGTCTCTCTCCTGCCCCTGTGGCCACATGTCTTACATTTTTGGAAAGAGGGAGTGTGTTAGTTTCTTAGGGCCCCCATAATGGTACCACAAGCTGGGTGATTCAGAAAAAAGATATTCAGTGCCTCCCAGTTCTGGAGCGAGGAGTCTGAATTCAGGGTATCAGCAGGGTTGGTGTCTTCTGAGGGCTGTGAGGGAAGGATGTGTTCCCTGCCTCTCCCCTCGCTTCTGGTGATGGGCCAGCAGTTTCTGGCATTCCTTGGCTTGTGGGAACAGCCCTCTGATCTCTGTCTTCATCTTCATACACGGCTTTCCGTGAGTGTCCATCTATGTCCACTTTGTCCATTTGTATAAAAGCCCCAGTCCCAGTGGATTAGGGCCCCCCAATGACCTCATTTAACTTGGTTACCTCTCTAAAGACCTACCTTCAGACTAGGTCCCATTCTGAGGCACGAGGCGTTAAAAACCCAACATGTCTTTTGTGGGAGAACACATGGCAGCCCCTAACAGGGTTCCTGCTGACCAACACCCTCAGAGTCGCTTACTGGGGTGTTGTGTCACCAAGGAGCATGAAGAGGCATCACAGCGAAGCTTCAGCCAGCACAGGAGCCTTCAGTTGGGTTTGTTTTATTGTCGCGAGTCGCAGGTCAAGACAAGTTCTCTGGCCTTTTATGAGACACACGTAGGAGTAAGTAATATGATAGTAGTGATTACTAAGGTAAATACATACAAACGAATAGAAACCAATATATATGATATTATATATACAGTAAAATATAATATAATGTAATATAATATAATATAATATAATATAATATAATATAATATAATATATAATGTTGAGAGGTATGAAGCAGAGGGGTAAAGAATTTAACCTGGCAACTATGAGCTGTGTGTGACCCTGGGCAAGCTGTTAACCTCTCTAGCTTCAATTGCTTCGTCTGTAAACGAAAAGTAGTTATAATGTCATCCTCACCAATGAAATCACATAATACTCTTAAACTAGGTGCTGTGCCTGGTCCTAGAACACACAAAGGATAGTTAATCAGAAGGTAAACAAGGAGTTCCCGTCGTGGCTCATTGGAAATGAATCTAACTAGGAACCATGAGGTTGTGGGTTCGATCCCTGGCCTCGCTCAGTGGGTTAAGGATCTGGCGTTGCCGTGAGCTGTGTTGTGGGTTGCAGACGCGGCTCGCATCCCATGTTGCTGTGGCTGTGGTGTAGGCCGGCGGCTACAGCTCCGATTTGACCCCTCGCCTGGGAACCTCCATATGCCACAGGAAGTGGCCCTAGAAAAGGCAAAAAGACAAAAAAAAAAAAAAAAAAAAAAAAAGGGCAAACAAAAAGGCCTGCCACCTCCGAGGATTCTGGGCAGCAGGCATTTCCCAGAGTGAGGAAGCATCTGGCTCTTTACCTCTCAGAGCCCCTCACCTGTGTTTCCAGCGCCGATTGGGCCACAGTTCCTGCTCCCTCAGCTGTGTGTCTGGCCCCTTCATCTCAGCACTTGGCACCCACCTGGACATCAGGCATTTTTCTTCTCTTTCAAGTCACTTCATCTGTTGTGTTTTCATAACTCATATTTTTGTCGTGAAAGCAGATTATTGGGGGGAAGGGGGAGACACGTATAAACTTCCGTGTTTACTTGAGCTTCTAAAATAGCCAGTGCTCTTTAACACCCTCCCCCAGTTTTAGCTGTTTTGGTGTTCCCACACTTGAGGCCTTAGACATGTATGATGTGTGCTCATTGATGAAATGATAAAACCATCATGTCTGCACTTTGTGCAGGCGGAGGGAGAAAACAGGGTTTGTGCTTGTTGATTTTGGATTGGTAGAATCGAATGCTATGCAAACACATTTTTCCTGTTAGCATTTACTGGGAAATATGGAATGTGTTTGTGTGTGGCTTAGAGCTGTCCCTGTTGGTTGTAGATCATTTTTAAACAACAAAGAGGGGGTTAAATCAGAAACACACGTTGGCATGCTTCAGAAGGCATATTCATGGAAGTGCTGGGTACCAGGCTGTATTTTTGTAAATTGTATGTATTTTTGTATACACTGCATGTAGTTTTTACACCTTTTTAAGAGGAGCGAGGGTTTTGAACCACTTTCAGAATATTTGATCATTTTTAAGGCTCCATGTGCGGGGGGGACATGAGTACAGCTTCCGCTGTAATATGGGACATAAGGCAGTAGGCTGAAGACCCTTGAAGAAGAAGAGCTGATTCCCATTTGGGGTAACCAAAAAAACTCGTAAAAGTTTCCTTCCGTAAAGGATGAAACTGATTTTGTGGGTTTGGTGAATAAAGTTTGGCAATGATTTGGAAAGGCAGAATGAGAATGGGTTTTTGAAGGTTAGAATGGGCAGCAAAGGGTCTGAGACCCTGTAGTGTGGAAATCAGAAGCAACCCCTTTAAGGAGGTTCTACAGTAGGAAGGCTCGTTTGAGAGTGTGGGACACTTAAGAAGTTGGTCTGATGATGGGAAGAATCCTGAAGGAACTTCTGTAGTATTCCTGTTTGATAGTCATGAAGGCCTGAATGTTGTCGAAGGAATCTGATGCTTAGAGAGAATGACAGGAGGTGTGAAATATGGTAAAAGTATCATCAGCAGGATTTCATGCAGGTTAGGATGTGAGAGGGAATGACAGTTGGCCTCCAGGGTATCTGGCAAGACTGGGTACCATTAGCAAATGTAAAAAAGACAGGAAAAAAGATGTGCCTTTTGAATATGGTGAGTTTGAATGACCAGTATGGCATGACATCCAAATAGATACACCTTGCAGGACCATTGGAAACAGGAAAGAGACTCTCTTGGTGAAACATTGGACTCATTCCCACTGACAAGATAGGACAGTTGAGTTCTGTGGGGTGGATACATTGAAGAAAACAATATAGTGAAAAGCTTTCTGGTTTGAAGGAGGCGGTGTGAAGCAGAAGAGAAGAGAGAGCAGAAAGAGGAGTACAGCTTAAGGCAATAGGAAAGGAGAAGGTTTTAGAAGAAAGTCAGTCGCCACCAGTATTAAATGTTTTTGTGGGATTAAGGAGATTGGCCACCTTTCAGAAATCAGGAAGGTGGGCCCATATCAAGGTATATGGAGGTAAGGAATCTGTAAATGTTGAAAAACAGTAACAACAAAACCCACAAAACTGCTTTTATTGACTTTTCCCCCCTAAAATATTCTAGAATTTCTTTGGTTGAAAAATCTCGGATGTGTTATTTTTGTTACTTGGAACCTATGTTTCTGAAAGATAATCTTGATGTTTATAATTAAAGACTGTAATTTCTTTGCCTCTGAGAAAGTTATGAAGCCATGACGATGAAATTTTGTTTCAATAACAAAAGGCAGGTTTTGCCTGGGACTTAATAAGTGCTTAAATAAGTATTTGTTTAATACTTTTTGTCCTGCCTTATCCCTTCATGAATATCAAAGGACTTTTGACAAAATAAGGACTCATTTGATGTGTGATGATCAAGCAATATCAATTTAAAGTCTCTATTTTTCAGAAAGAGTAAGTTATTCCAATAATGGATAATGCAATAAGACTTGGTTTTCCCAGAAATTTCTTTAAGTGGAACTTGGTTTTCATGAAAAATTCTGCATTTGAAGACACTGAAAGTTGGCACCCTTCAGAACTGTGGACGTGTAACAGGTTGACCAGATCTCCAACTTGACAAGGGACCCAGGTTAAACACAGCAAATGGCCCTTGTGTATATTTGGTTTCTCAGTATTTTATAAAGCTCTTGTCTTTTACTGCTGTCATCGATGATGCTCTATGAAATGAAAACAAATTGATTCATCAACCCTTTACTGAGGGGCTGTCTTGTGCTACTTCTTGGATTATAGAGATGAATCATATGGTTCTTATCCTTGAGGTATTGGTGGTTTCCTGAGGGAGACGGAGAAATAAACTGATGCCTGATATTCTCATCATGTGATGTGACTAAAGTCCTGTGTGGACAAGGCAAGGGCAGGGAAGAGCCAGAAGAAGTGGAACGTCTTTCATTTTGTGCCGTTGTGTTAAATACTGTCAGATAGCAGCAACCGAAGTGGTTCACACATGATAAAGGATTCAGAAAATTCTGTTTCCTTTATTCTTTCTCTCAACAGCATTTTTTAAAAGGTAAGAAGAAGTGATTCAATTAGTCCTACATGTAACACTTAAAAAGTAAATCAGGCAGTTAGGCGTTATGCCTGTGGTTTTCCATGGCAACTAGAGTGAAATTCCTCTTTACCTTGCCCACCAGGGTCAAGTAAATATTCAAATGATAGCATTTGGCATTCCTATTTATTTGATCCTTGGTATTTAGCATTCCTATTTATTAGATTTCCCTGGGAGAGAAGACTATAGAATGGTGATGAGTACACACCCTTCTTAAATCCTTGGAGGGTGTGCATGTTTTATCTTCTGTCCTTGACTTGATGACACGTAGCCCAGAACGATTTTCGTTCAAAACAGACTCTTAACATGTGTGACCGATTGAGAAGTTGTTTGAAGCAAACAGGAATGAGAGGGTAAAGAATTAATAGAAATAGTCTAGTATATAAATGTGCTGCCTCATTCAACACAGGATTTTTACACCTATGAAATGTACAAAGATGTGATTGTGCTCATTGCCCAGTGATTTTTCTCTCTAGAAAAGGTTTCATCCAGGGTTGCTTTAATTAGGTTGTTTCCACAGTGCATCGAAGTGATGGTTTCCAGGCCACTAGCTCTTTGATGGAAGACTGAGGGCCAGAGAAGCTTTCACCAGAGGGTGAGGAGTACGCGTCTCCATCGAATTGTTCATCTGGAGCAAGAAGGGAGGGTAACTCGTTCCCCTTGGCTCATTGCCGCTTGTTGGGAAAGTGTTCTTTCCTTTCCGAATCCTGTGTGAGCCCTACCTCGATGAGATAAAGTAGATGCAGTGCAGTCTAAGCTTCACCCATGACATACGACCTCAGTATATACTCAGATGCCCTAGAAGCGTAATCTGAGACAATGCCTGTTTCTGTGACTCCACGTAAATGATAGTCCATAAATCTGTTCTTGGCCCTTAGACAAATTATGTATGACCTCGGAATGTGTGGCCACATTGAAGGGGGTATAGGGAGCAACAGCATATGAGGCAAAATCCGCCTTCCCTGGAATAACCTACAAAATACCCCGGCTAATTAATGTATTCTAGGACGTCATAAATAGACCACTGACAGATGACTGGGATGATAGGTGTCGGGGTCACTTTCATACATGTATTTAAATTGAGAGTTAGAAAAAAAATAATAAATAAATAGAGATTTGGGCTACAAAGGAATTGTCCAAATTTATGTGAATATATAAATGAGAACCATGTAAAATAAGACAGAGGATTAGAAGCAGATGTATCCCGTTTATATTTGCAGCTATCTGAAAGTGAGGCCCATTCTTAACTTATGATAGGCTCTAAGAAATTCAAGTTTGGAGTTCCCGTCGTGGCGCAGTGGTTAACGAATCCGACTAGGAACCATGAGGTTGCGGGTTCGATCCCTGCCCTTGCTCAGTGGGTCAAAGTTCCGGTGTTGCCGTGAGCTGTGGTGTAGGTCACAGACGCGGCTCGGATCCTGCGTTGCTGTGGCTCTGGCGTAGGCTGGCAGCTACAGCTCCGATTCGACCCCTAGCCTGGGAACCTCCATATGCTGCAGGAGCGGCCCAAGAAATGGCAAAAAGACAAAAAAAAAAAAAAAAAAAAAAAAAAAGAAATTCAAGTTTTATTTGGTACTGTTTAATAAAGATTCGGATACATTTTAATTGGATGTAGAAATTGACATTTCAATCTTTAAAAAACAGATTGTGGCTTCTTCTCTGGGGATTAAAAAGCCATAGACACTATTATAGATTGAACTAAAACTCTATTTAAATTCCACATACCTCAGAGACGATTAAATGACCTAAACAACATGAAACTTTTTGAAATGCTTTAGAAAAAGAAGTGGATGGTAATATAATAAGGGTATGTGTATCCTTTAAATTTTTTTTTTCAGAATTTCTGATAATGCTTGCTTGAAAAATAGTTGGCGGTATAATTTTATTTCTGTATATAAGTTAATTACAATAAAATGACTTTTATTTGTACATTGCTTTGTAGCGTTAAGAGCTCTTTTATAATTATAATCTTACTTAATCTCTAAAATCCCTAGATGAGGAAGTATTGTGGTTGATTCGTAGGTAAGGAAACTGAACTAGAAGATCAGATATGCCAGTTGTCAAGCATTATACACATGACTCTTTTCATTTGTTGATTTCTTGTTTGGATACTTGCTGATCACCGTCTATATGCCAGGAGGTCCTCCGTGAGTACAGAGGCAAAGCTTGTACTGAGTCTTTTATCTAGTCGGGTGTTCTATTCTGCAATTTGCTGCGTCTCACAAAATTATAATTTAAGTAATTCCTTCTTGTCCATTTTGTTCAGCTATTATAACAAACCTTTTTACTAAGCAGAGTTACTAATTCTTATAATTTATTTTGTAATAGATATATTTTTTTCTTTTCTGTTAACTTTTTTGTGTGTAGGTTTTCTGCAATAAACTCTTTTCACATGTAAATTTGTTTTGTTTGTTTTTGCCTTTTTAAATTTTTTATTTTATTTTATTTTAGGGCTGCCCTGGAGGCATATGGGGTCGAATCAGAGCTGCAGCTGCAGCCATAGCAACGCCATATCTGAGCCACATCTACAACCTATACCACAGCTCATGGCAATGCCAGATCCTTAACCCACTGAGCAAGGCCAGGGATCGAACCTGCATCCCCACGGATACTAGTCAGATTGGTTTCCACTGAGTCATGATGGGAATTCCCCAAATGTGAATTTGTATAACTTGTATTTGTATAGAGATTACACTCCAACTTTATGTAATCTCTACCTGCGTTTGGTATTACCCACCACTTTCAAGATGTGTGTGTTTGAATTGGTTTTTTTTTTGGCCACGCTTGTGGCACATGAAAGCTCCTGGGCCAGGGATTGAACCTGAGCCAGGGCAGCAATCCAAGCCCTTGGAGGGACAACTCCAGACACCTAACACGGTGCACCACAAGAGAATGCCATGCTTTTTCACTCTGTTTAATCTATCACTCACTGATTTATTTTAATGAAGTAAAAAAAAAAAAAAAAAAAAAAAAGCATTTCAATTGACTTTCTATCCTGAGTGAAGAGAAAATGATTGATTTAAATTATTTATTTATAAATCTGCCAGTATTTAGAAATAGTAAATGGAAGCCTCCATGGTGAGAAGTAAAGGGCATTAACAGCTAGTCACCAGTAATATATAGTAGCATAGGTGATATACCTTGAGAGAAAATTCCAAATCCAGTTCAATAAATTTTTCTTGACTATCTACTCACTACCATGCTCAGTACTTTATGAGCTAAACAGAAAGAGAAAAATTATTTTGGAAGCTTGAAATTTAATTTTTTAAATTGCAGTGGTAAAAGTTTATGTGTATTTTTTCTAAAAGAGAACCATTTATAACATGACAAGTATTCTTTAATATTAAATCCTCGCTATAGGTGAAATTATTGAGTGTGTTCTGTCAGGTTTATTTGAGGTTTTCTATAGGATGCTCTCCTAAATGCATGGCTTAGCGTTTAGGAGAATGTTGATACCGTAATTTTTCTTCCTCAGTGGCTACCACATCCTACTGACTGAAACACACCAGAAATAAACTCACTTTTTGTAGTTGTCTTAGATAAGCTGTCCTTGGATCGTCTTTCAAATGCATCTTTTAGTAACAGTGAGTGTATGGAGAAAATTGATTCACAAATCCCTAAGTTTCTGGGAATTATGAAAAAAAGAGTCCATAGGAAATAAGGAATGACTTTAAAATGATGGCTGAACTGGAAATCTGCATATACGACAACTTGCCCCGTTAATGGAAAGTGTCAGCAGACTTAACTAATTCTTTTGAGTGAAAGGGGCTTGTAGAAAGACATCAGACCGATTTGAAGTGTGCATGGAGCTAAACATCAAGCAGTTCTATTAACTTAATCTATGGGCTGTTTTTCTGTATCACATGGAATAGCTTTGTCAAAGACAGTTATGATAAAATTTTGGAGGCTGTCTTTTATATGTGATACAAGGTTGTCTCTAGGCTAATTGAAATCAGTGAGCACATTAGATTATAAAACCTTGACTGGCTTGGTATCCCTCCCTTTTTTCCCTTTCTTTTATTCTTCCTTTTCTCTTTTATAAATATCTTATGAACCTGTTTTTAAAAATTGAGAATGAGGTGTTTTTTTTAATGCAAGAAATGTGACTGATCTAAAACATAAATTTTTTAGGATTAAAAGCAAATTTTAAGGAAGAGAGAAATCACTTATAACTCTATCCCTAGAATAACAATTTTTATTGTTGATTATTAGATTTAACTGGCATATATAATTTACTTGATTGCAACCACATTGTACACCCAGTTTTATTATTCTGTGGAAAGTCTTGAACAAACAGGCCAGTCCATTCTTTTATTCCATAACCTCTCTGTAATAATGTTTACTATTATCTTTTCCTTGAAATGTGTGAGAAATCAACTATATAGTACTTAGGATAATTTATATATTTAAAAACTTTCTAGCATCTCTGGCAGATGCTGTCTAGTTTCTGCTTGGATGCTCATATTTACAGAGGACTCATGACTCCGTAATAATAGGGTGATGTATTCCTGGGTATCTTTAATAGTTGTTCGATTTTTATTGAGTCAAAGGATTCTTTCCATTACCTTTTTCCTTATTAGCCTATCCTTGTGAAGCCACACAGAAGTCAGCTATTTCCTTTTACATGTAGTAATCTTTCAATAAGTTGAAGGCAATGGTCCTATCTTCACTTTAGCTTTTCCCTTTCCGTTTAAACATCCCATTTTCTTTGCTCGAAAGTTTCTTATTTGGCTTTATTTTTAAGTCCTTAGCCATTCTGGTCCCCTTTCTCTTGACATATTCCATTTAATCAGTACCAAATGTAATATGTGGCCCTATTCTGAACACTACAATGAAATTACTACTTCCCTTGATCGATCAACTTTTTTCTTTTTTTTCTTTTTTCCTTTTTCAGTTTTGTAAGCTTTGCTGGCAGCTGGGGTTATACTGTGGGGCTTGGTAAATATTTTTCCTACCTGACCTACTCTTAAGCTATGTTTCCTTCTGTTGTCTTTTTTATGTGTGGTTATGTTTTTACCATAATTTTGAGATGTAGTTTTAAGTCTGCCTGATGGATTTCATATCTATAGATTCACTATGTATGATTTCAGCAAATATTTATTTAACTCTTATGTGCCAGATATTCTAACAGGTGCTAGTAGATCATCATGATCAAGCTGTCCTACCAACTCTGTATCCCCTGATGTCACGTGGCACTGATTCTACCATCAGGGGGCATGGGGAATGATGGAGAGAATGATGGTGATGAGGCTGATTAGCAGTTATGACAAGCTATCAGGTGCTGGTACATTTAGCTCACATAACTGTCCTTAAAATACAGGTATTATTGTTATTATTCCCATTTTACAGATGAAGAGACTATGGTTTATGGAGGTAAAGTAATTTGTGGATGGTCAGCTAGTAGTTGGCAGAGCTAGCTTTAGAATCCAGATGACTGGCATGCAAAATGTATTGTGTTAACCACTCTTCTATAACTCCTTGATTCTGTCTCAGCCATTCTTGCTTTTCGGTGTGAATGACAAAGGCTTCTTGGAGGAAGTTTGCTTTTTAAAGAGGTTGTTTCTAGCATAGAAACTATCACCGGGTGAGCTGCTACAGTGGAAGGGTCCAAAGTATTTAGAGAAATCCTATTTGTCTAGTTTGGTTCTCTTGTGACATGTTGAGGACTAGGAAAGAGAGAGTGGAGTCAGATTGCTGAGGACTCTCCATGTCAAGCGCAAATAAGTCTTTTATTTATAAGTAATGGGAAATTGTAGATGGTTTTTACACCGGGATGTTCCAGTATCATCTCGTGCCTTAGCAATATAGTCATTTATTTTTTTCAGCTTTTTAGGGCAACTTTCGCGGCATATGGAGGCTCCCAGACTAGGTCGAATCGGAGTTTTAGCTGCTGGCCTACGCCACAGCCACAGCAATGCAGGATCCGAGCCATGTCTGCAACCTACACCACAGCTCACAGCAATGCCAGATCCCAACCCACTGAGCGAGGCCAGGGATTGAACCTGCGTCCTCATGGATGCTAGTCAGATTCATTAACCACTGAGCCATGATGGGAACTCTTTAGCAATATATTCTTGATGTAGCCTTTAGGGAGGATTAGAAAGGAAGCTTAGAGAAAACAATCAGATGAGAAACAAATTAGAGGCTATTTCAGTAATCAAACTAAGAAGTGGTGAGAGCCGGAATTACCAGTTATTATTGAAAGGAACAGAGGTAAAGAATAGGTACGAAAGACAGAACATTGTTTGAACTGTTTGATTTTGAAACCAAATGAATATTGGAGTAAGCAAGACGTGAAAACGAAGATGCTGATCGCAGAAGTAACGATATGTGGTTGAGGAACTGTTTTTTTTAAGCAGATGAGGAGTAGTTGACCTTTGAAAACATTGAGTTCGAAGTACTGCAGGGAAATCCAGATGGGAAGATCTAATAGGCAAGTTGAGAATCAGTGATATGGAAGAAGAGATAAAAGTGGAGCTGTTGTTAACCACAAAAATTCAACCGAATAAATTTAATGATCCAATTGGCTTTATTCAGCAGTTCCTGAATTGGGCAGCATCCCATCTAGCAGGTAGCACGATGCTCCAAGGAGCTAGCTATACAAGAGAAGGTTTTAGAGACAGAAGACAGAAGGAGGTGGAAAAAGGAAGTTTCTAACAAAAAGTGGATTGTTTCAGGTCAGGTCAGTTTCCCTTGTTTCAAGGGCTAGGGTCTGTCATGCCACTTACCTCATTAGTGCTGATCACTTAATTACAGATTGACTGGTGAAAAACGGTTGCAGGGAGTTCCTGTTGTGGTGCAGTGGTTAACGAATCCAACTAGGAACCACGGGGTTGCAGGTTTGATCCCTGGCCTTGCTCAGTGAGTTGGGGATCTGGCAGATGTGGCTTAGATCCTGCGTTGCTGTGGCATGGCGTAGGCCAGCCTCTACAGCTCTGATTAAGACCCCTAGCCTGGAAACTTCTATATGCCGTGGGTGTGGCCCTAGAAAAAGGCAAAAAGGCAAAAAGACAAGAAAAAAAAAAAGGGTTGCATTTCTGGCAGAAACTGAAACTATAATTAGATTACGTGTTGTCTTGGTTTATTGACCTGGGACTCAGCACAAGTGACTCCATTTTGGGCCTCTTATTTGTTTCTTTGTTTCTTTTTCTTTTCTCTTTTTTCCAAGGGTGGGTGGAGGAGTTACCCCTGGAGCACATGGAAGCTCCTGGGCCAGGGACGGACCTTGAGCCACAGCAGCAACCCAAGCTACTACATTGACAACACCAGATCCTTAACCTACTGTGCCGCAAGGAAACTCCATTTTTTTTTTCTTTTTTGAAATATGTAAACCACCTCTAGGTTAAAGGGGTAGCATGTGAAACAGTGTGTGAGGGCATGAGGGAGGGAGGGGACATTGCATGTCATGTCAAGTTTAGGTCAACTCCTAAACTTGAGTTGACCAGTGGGACCTTCCGAAATTAGTCTGTGACAGATAACAGCTTGGCCATTTTCTTAAGGACTTTGTATGTAATTTCAATTTAAGCTCTTCTTTCATGCATTTCCTGAATTTTATGCTTCATTCCATGAGTGGGTCAACCCCAAATACTTCATTCCAAAGACAGATGCTAATTCCATGATCTTTGCCAGAGTTTCAGATTTTACTTGAAACGTAACAACCAGATCCTGGCCTTATTTTCATTTCTTTCATCACTGGGCATAAATTCGTCATTGTTATTTTTCTGAGCCCTTCACTTTTGTAATCTGTAAATTCTGCTATCTTTTCGGATCCCATGTTCCTAATGTTGCTTTTCTAGTTAGCCTTTTGTAGCCTGCTGTCCTGTGTGTGCTTCCCCATCAGGGAGGCTGCATCTGCTGATTTCACTGAGCTTACTGTGAAGCATTGTAGTTTATGCATATGGCGAAATGTAGCTTGATTTATATTATTTGGTAATGACTTCTTTGGGATTTCCCGTGTGGTCTTCAGAGCCTTAGAAACCCATGGCCTGACATGCCTCTGGCAGCCAATCAAACTTACACTGATTAGTGGTTAGTGTATTGGAAACTATTTAAAACTTTCCTCTTTCCAATGCCGTGTTTTTACTTTTATAGTTTTAAAAGAAACAAATAAGAATTCCCTCAAGGCTTGATCTGACCTCACATTTCACATTGGAGGAGCAAGTGTAGCTCCTCTGACATTTAGGGTCAAGAATTGAATTATCTATCATCCTTGCATTTTAAAGGGGTCATAACTGTCAATCCCCATTGTGGGAAACCTGGCTTTCGAGCTGTATTGATGTTGGCACATGTTCTGTTACAGTTAAATACATTGTTGCTTACTCTATGCCAGGAAGAATCAGGGGTGAAAGTTTGGAGGTTACAGCATGTAATTCATCGCACAGTGAAGGTGTGACCCAGCAAATTTGAAGAGCCCAGTATGCTTCAGAGGGACATGTTGAATCATGCTGAGATTTAATCCTGTGCATCCCCAGGAGAGAATAATGGGCTCCATTAACTTCCATTATACACAGGATGTTTCTTCTCCGGTGCAGGGCTTGATGTTGCACTGGGAGTGGCTTAATTTGAGCAAGAGTTTTCTGCCCTTTACTTCCTTCAGGATTCTGAGACTATATTAACTTCGTCTCTCTCCCTTCAAAAAGCAGGTGGTACTTCTCTTTGCATCTCCATTACTGAACATAATACTTGATAGAGTAACATGTATTCATAATTGTATATAAGTATATGAGTGAAAAAGTCTTGTTTGAAAAGAAGCCTGCCCATTTAAAAAATGTTGTTGGGGGAGTTCCCATGGTGGTTCAGCAGTAATGAACCCACCTGGTATCCGTGAGGATGCAGGTTTGATCCCTGTGGGTTAAGGATCCAGCGTTCCTGTGAGCTGTAGTTTAGGTCACAGCTGTGGCTTGGATCTGGCGTGGCTGCGGCTGGAGCATGGGCCAGCACCTGCTGCTCCAACTTGACCCCTAGCCTGGGAACTTCCATACGCTGTGGGTGCAGCCCTAAAAAGATTTTTAAAAATGTTAAGTTGAATGTGCTAGTTATTCTTTCTCTAATCTTTCATTTTAGAAACGAACATGGAAATTTTCCACGGAGAGAACATTTTAGTTGCTCTAAAATGTGTAAACCTTAGGACATTAAGAAAACCTAAATCATTCCAAAATGACCAATGATAGCAGCAGCTCAAATTCTTTTAATGGGATTAGGGAATTTACTTGTGAAGACTGTGTTTAAAATCAAAAGGCATTCATTGAAATGAATTGTTTAAACCCATATAAATAATTGTCACAAGTCTTCTCTCTGAGGAAGCCTTGGTGACTCCATTTTGTTCCTGCTTCGTCGGAGACACCCTCCTCCACCCCCAGCTCCTTCTCCCCCTTCTCCCAGTAACAGTTGGTTTCAAATTAGCCAACCGGGAAGAATGTGCGCCCGGACCTGACCGATGGGAAGGGGGCAGATGTGCCACCTGCATTAGGGATGAATGGTGGGTTCTTCCTTCTTCGCGCGGGCTTTTTTTGAGTGCTTGTGTCCTGCTGCAGAAGTAAAGAGCCTTGTTGAGATTTCCTCGTGTTCATGTGTGTGACTTTCTGACACTGACCATCCGAGCCAGGGTCACTTTCCCCAGCAACACTCCATCCGCATCACCCTGGAATCAGGGGCTCCTTGAGTATTAATGAATTAATGCTCATTCATTCCTTGAGGGCCACAGAGTCGTGAAGAGACCACCAGGAAATCTCCAAAAAGACGCCTCATTAGATGGTGACTTGATGATGGTTTTAAAATGTCGTGGCCCCTGAGACTTGGTGTGAATTTGTTATAAGTGAGAATGTGTGTCCAGTAAAAGAGTTTTTCATCTTCCTGCATGTGTGTGAGGGTGGCTCCATTACCTCTGGGCCGCCAGGAATCTGTGGTTTTTATTTCAAGTAGCAGTAGACTGAGGATAAGACGTGTTAAAAAATGATGAAAGACTGTTTCGGGGATACAGACATTTCATGAAATGGATAGTTTCCTTTCATCGAGCTGCAGAATGTGATAGGAAATAGGTCGCTTTTATGGGATAAAGAGTCAACTACGAGAAGAGAAACATAGGAAATATCTGATTGGCTCACGACACCAAGTCCACCTGGTTTGGGGTGAGAAGGCCCAGAGTTGGCCTGGTGTTTGGGTTCTGGTGTGAGTATACTGAATTTCTGGTAAAGTGGAGCATTCGTAGGAACATGAACGTTAGCAAAGTTTGGGTCTGCGGACTTGGCATTCTGGGGAAAGTGGCTCCATCCTGGGCCTAGAGATGTATTTCTGCAGACGAGGGGACTGTTTTGGCCTTTTGTTGTGTTGAGGAATGGAAAAGGCAGGCTTGCAAGGTAGCAGTTTCCAAGTACTGGAAATATTAAGTAGAGATGGGAAAAATTAGAAGTGCAATTTTCTCTTGGAAGGAAGATTGGGTAAGATTTGTCTAGGCAAGTAACACGCTTCTGCTTATTCGACTCCACACTCTAGAACTAGTTTAGGTGGAATTGCTGAAAGAGAGCACAGGATATGAACATAGGAACACAAGTGAAAAGAACCAAGACTTTTTCTTTCTTCTGGGAAAGTCAATGTTGTGCATTCTACCTGGTGTCTAAGGGAAAGTCCTTTCCCCAGACCTGTTGTGTGTTTATTTCAGTGGTATGTGCTATTCTTTGGGGACCTGAACCTCTAGTTCAGTAAGTCCACACAATACCCTTTGGCCTATGTCATGTAGTAATTCTTGAGTGTGAGTTTCCGTGTGTAAATTGCCAAAAGGCCATCAGTGCTGTTAAAATCTATTGCCCTTGGCAAAGGGAAGAAGAATCACTGTGTGTGCGTGTGTGTGTGTGTGTGAGTGGTTACTACACTTACTTGAGTCAAGTTCTTCACCCTTCTTCGTTAGGTCCTTTGTGTCTTTGGTCATTAAATTGTCTTTCCTCAGTGAGGATGCACAGAGTGAGACCATAAAGGAAGGAATTGGCACTTAAGTTCCTCCACCGTAAGGACTCCCTTATTTCCAGATGAAGCCCAGTTGATTGGATGCCCTCGATGTCTCTCAGTGGCCTTTCGCCTTTCTGCAGCGGAGAAGATAGAAGTGAGTCCAAAATTTTCCATTATCGCAAAGGCCAAGGTCCGCATCCGGGAGCCACTGGCTTGTGCCGCAGGCCGGAGGCTGCCAGGGAGAAAAATGCAGAGAGGCAAAAGGCCACGGATTCTGGAGTTCAAAAAGGCTGATCCATTCAGGCTCCTCTGGTAGGAGGAGTGTCCATGTTACAGAAGTGTCAGTGTCTTCCCGGCAGGCTGAAGCTTGGTGGCACATGCCAGCCATTGCTGGGTGTGTAGGTGACCTTTTTGATAATAGAACAATTTAGGCCTCTAATTTCTACCTTCTCTGCCTTTGGTAACATTCTCTGTATTTTATCAGGCCGTGTATTTGACTTCTGTGTACACCTTGAAGAGGAAATAAATTGGAGCTGTGATTTCAAGATGGAAGTAAAGTTGCTGATTTTTCCCTTGTGTCTCATTGTTCAGCACTTGCATCTCCTCTTTTCTTCTGAAGATAATTTAGCATTTCTCAGACACAGAGTCTTAACTTCTGGCCTTCCCAGAACGAAATTTTAATTTTTGTTTTCCTTTATTCTAGTAATTGCCATAAAATTGCTGCCTGGCTCTTTTTTTTATTTTTTTTATTTTAAGTTAATCAGTGAAGGAAAGTAGACCTCCAAATACTTCCAGATGATGGATATTATAAAAAAGTAATTTCTTTTGTCCTTGTTCATGTTGTGGTTTTTTCTCCTCCGTGTAAGTTTTCCATAGTAAATCTTTACAAAATTAAAGCTCTTTCTCATTTACGGGAGGTCTGAAAAAAATGATGATGGCTTAACTTTGATGCTTCCATTCTTTGCAGACATATCGCAGAATTTTGGCTCACTCTCCCCATGTGCTTGGCCACAGGCTGTCCACCTGTGATCCAAAGAAAGGTGAATTGCAGGATCTTTAGGCCACTGGCCACAGTGAGGGTGGATGGGTGTGGAGAATTCCTGTTTATTTCATGTGTAAGTGTATCAAGAGAAAGGCATCTCCTGGTTTGAATGCCAACATTTTTAGGCTTCTTCGAACTCTGTAATGCTTCTTATGGCAGTGCGCCCTAAGAGCGGCTTAACAAATACGCCATGACGTGAGTGTTCTAGCATGTTCAGCCATCATTCAGTTATGCGCTCATGTTCAGCCTGTTAGAATTTTATGATGACAGGGGCTTGCCCTAAAAAGAGATGTGTTTTGAACCACATGCACTGCACACTAATTGAATTGAATAGGAAAATAGAAAGTGGATCATTTGATGGCTAAATGCGTAGCCGTAGACTTCATCTCGGATTTGAAATAGTTGCAGTGGATAAGCTGTCTTACTACTGTCATACAGTTTTATTATTTTCAATTATGCTGTATAAAGAAAATTATGGACCAAATTCATAGGAAGTGTAAAGCTCTAACTTTTTCTAAATCATACCTAAGAATTAGTTTAGTGGGCATCCTGTCATGTTTAAGCAGTGTTTCACATAGTTTTAAGGATTACTTTTGTTTCACTCTGAAGGTGAGGAAAATGCTAGAATTACAGCATTTCAATAGGACTTAGAGATGGTCCCCTCGCCCCTATTTGAACACTTTCTTTGAAAGGAAGATTACTACTTTAGGACATAATTTTTTTCAATTCTTGAACAGTTCTAATTATTAAGAATTTTTATTTCAATTCAAAGTTAATTTTCTTATTACTTTCAACATTAATTTTCTTTATATGGTGGCTCTTTGATCAGATTTCTCTCTCATTTTCTAACCATTTTATAACGTGGTTCATAGATCCTTCAGTCTTCTGGTATTCTTTTAGAATGTCTCCAGTTTATCACGGTTCCCTTTTGTTTTCTTGTATTTATTAAATGAACTGATTAAAAAGTGGTTATATAAGTGTGCATGTATACTTATTTATTTACTCATCTTTCACTTATACTCTTCTTGGGATGTAAAAAACACTGGTAAACTTAGTTTATTGTTTTATTGTTTCTTCTTAAAAGTGGTATTTTTTTTTTTTTAGTTCTTCTTTTGTCCTTATAGTAACATTATTGGCTTTTGAGATATTTTTAGTTTTTATTCTTTTTCCTCTTTAGTATTTGAATTTTTCCTTTATCACTTTCCATATGATTGATATACTGTTCTTAGTAGTGGCTAAAATTTAAGCAGTTTTATTCCCTTCCTTGAGGCTTTCTGAATTGAATTTAGCAGAGGATATAGAAGATGAAATTTATCCTGCTTAGCGCCTTTCAGAAAAGTAGGTATCACAACCCCTTTTAGATATTCATATCTTTGTTTACTAATTCTCTCAGTAAATTTTTTTCTCACTTTTTTTTTCTTCCAGTTTTATTGAGGTATAGTTGACATATAGCACTGTGTAAGTTTAAGGTATACAGCATAGTGATTTAATTTACAGACATCATAACGTTTCCATAAGTTTAGTGAGTATCCATCACTTCCTATAGACAAAATTCAAGAAATAGAAAAAATGTTTTTCCTTATGCTGAGAACTCTTCAGATTTACTCAATGTCATAGATACCGTGGAGCAGTGCTAGTTATATTTAGCATGTTGGATATTTGACCTCTCGTACTATTTATCACATAAGTGCAAGTTTGTACCTTTTGACAACTTTCATCCAGTTCTCTTCCCCATCATTCCTTGCCTCTGAAACCACAAGTCTGAGCTCTTTTCCTATGAGTTTGATATTTGGATCATCTCTGATTATGATGGTTCCTTTTGAAATGTAGTATTCAGAACTAGACACTGCTGGGAATTCCCGTTGTCGTGCCGTGGAAATGGATCAGACTGTGAGAGCCAGGGTTCAACCCCTGGCGAGCTCAGATGGTTAAAGGATCCGGCCTTGCTGTGAACTGTGGTGTACATCACAGACACGGCTGGGATCCTGCATTGCTGTGGCTGTAGTGTAGCTGGCAGCTGCAGCTCTGATTCACCCTCTAGCCTGGGCACTTCCATATGGTGCAGGTGCAGCCCTTTAAAAAAAAGAAAAAAAAAAAAGAACTGAAAACTGCTGATGATCTCATATTACTTACTGAGATATGTTATTTTTATACTATATATTCAAATTACGTGTATTACTGTGTATTATGTATACCTATATGTTTTTATGAATTCACCTCGTATTTGTATTATTTTTATAAACTGATAATATAGCTTCTTAATAACCTGTGAATAATTATCACTTTTCTTTGTCTGCTATTGTCCTTGATTTAGGTTTTATATTCAGGGACCTTAAATAGCATTTTGCTTGTTTTGATCCCTTTTACCAGCCTGTTGAAAATGTTTTGGATCCTGACAGCAGATGGGAGAGTGAGTGGCTCCTTAACTTTTGTTCCTTACTCTCTCACCCTAGTCATGGCCTTAATCTCCGCCTCCCTTCACCATTGTATTTTCCTGGAACTAAAAGACTCATGACCGGAACTGAAAACATTGTTTTAATTAAATCAGTTTGTTGTAATAGTTACTGTTGATATAGTAATAACTCTCTTTAAAAGATTGTGAAGGAAGGTATTAGCCTTATTTTGCAGGCAATGAAAAGGAGGCTTAGAAAGATTAAGTAACTTCATTGGCACATTCATTTAATCAATAATATATTCATTCAACAAGTCATTTCCCGGGTACCCCTTATGTGATAGGAACATGGAAGTTTTCAAAAAGATAAGATGCGACCTCCACCTTGCACCTCTTTCAGGGTGCTAAAATTTTCATTGGAAGTATAGGTAATACAATGGAATGTTATTCAGTGCGAAAAAGAGATGAGCTGTTGAGCCATGAAAAGATATGAAAAAATCTTAAATGCATATTCCTAAGTGAAAGAATGTAATCTGAAAAAGCTATACAATTCCAAGAATATCCTGGAAAAGCAAAACTATGGAGATCATGAAAAGATCAGTGGTTGCCAAGGGTTTGGGAGGAGGAAGGGCTGAAGAAACATACCACAAAGCATTTTTAGGACAGTGAGACTATTCCATATACTGTAATGCTGGGTGCATGGGATTTTACGTTTGTCGAAACCCACAGATTGTTTAACATCGAGACTGGAACCTTGACATGCACTGGGGACTTTAGGTGATAATGATGTGTCCGTGTACATTCGTCGATTGTAGCAAATATACCACTCTGATTCAGGATGGTGAGGGAGGCTGTGCGTGTGTGTGGCAGGGGTGAGTGGGGGGCAGCAGGTATGTGCAAACAGTGTACTTTTTGCTAAGTTGACCTGTGGATTTGAAATGACTCTTAAAAAATAGCCTCTATTTTTCCCTTTTGGTAGGGGAGGGTCTACCGGGATTATGAAGGATTTATGAAGCACCAAATTAAAACTCATTTGCACCCCTAACAAGATATGCTTTGAGTGTACAGATCTACCTAATTAGCCTGTGATACCAAGTAAAATGTTCCCGGGTAATTTTGTCATTTCCAGTGACCATCTTCCAATTCCCAGTAGCAAATGGAGCATTTGACGGTGTCACTGAAAGTGGGTGATTCTGTGCTGAAATAGTTTTGTTCAGATGCTTGTGAGTTTCTTACTGAGGTGTCCCTGTTTTGCTCTTAGTACAACGAGCACATTACAGTATGTGCTGTTTTCATTTTCTACGCGGTGGTCTCGTCATAACCAAACAACTTGGCTTTGAAAACCAACAGATCCGGGGAGCCATCCACAGTCTGGAGGCAGTGGTGGGAGAAAACATTAGAAAAAAAACAAAAAAGAGAGAGTGACGGGGGCATCCAAAAAGGCTTATGTGAGAGGATTTTAAAAGAAAGCCTAGAGGTTCCAACTTTGATTTCAGTGATCCTTTACGGAAATGAAATTAATCCGTAAGGGTTCCTTTTCTGACACATTGTTGTTTTGGGGAAATGACATATTCCAGAAACTAATTATCTTATTAATGTAACATTGGCATTTTATACTCTGAAACATTAGCAAATTGGTAAGAAATGCTTATAAAATATATTCCCTACTTACCTGCATAATGGAAGTATGTTGGATTTATCCTTTCACGTGACTCAATATTATCAATGCGAGCACTGAGTATTGTTTTTTGTTTAATATGTAGACACATCCAGGCATTCGTTATAGGCATAGGAAACATTTTTGCTGCACAAAATGGCTGTAGACTGTTTGATTTCGGTATTACAATTTTTTTTTTAAGAATTTTTTCCTTCGTAATTACGCTGCCAGCTGTTACTTCTTGCATTTTGCGTGAGTACTATACCAGGCTTTCCACATTTCCTGATTTGATAGAACCAGTTTGCTGTGGAATGAAAAATAAAAGAATTTCGTTAGTATTACTAAGGGTGAGTGGTTAACCATTAGAACAGATATTTTCCTTGGATCAAAGAGGGGTAGGTGAAAATCTACGGTGAGGCAGCAGAGGTATTTTAGGATTTTGACCCTTGGGTGTTCTAATGTGGGCCTTCCTTGGTTGTCTCCCCCGGAGGCCCCACATCGCCCTGCTCCAAGAAGGGGAAGGGGTGCTTCTTCTTTCACTCTGATGAGCTTCGTCCTGAGGAGCTTCTTGTGCCAAGGAAGACGGGGAGGCGGTTTTTATCTTTGCCCACGTTCTGGTCTTGAGTCTCTTCCGGCATTTCCGGTTTTGTCCCTCTCCTCTGTCTTTCTCTTTCCCCGTCCTTCTCCCAAAAAAGGAGAGTGAGGAAGAGTCCTGGGTAAATATGAAGTCCTAGTCTAGGGGCTGGTTGTTATTCTGTGTCCTGCATAACAGATATTCGGTCTGGATCTCATAATTTGTATTGCAGAGACGTGACCTTTAAAGAGAGCATACATAATAACTAGGCAGTAGGTGGAGTTCATTCGCAGAGCCCAAGACTTTTTGCCAGTGAGGTTTGGTGGGCACACTAGGGCAGAGTATGCCCTTGATACACTGCAAGTGTACAGTATTCATTATAATAATTTGGCTCAAGATTGCTCTGTAACTCCTCTATGAAGTCAAAGTGTCTAGCGCGTAGCAAGCACTCACGAATGTGTGAATGAAAAGAAGGGAAATGCTTGTTAGGTGTTGGGGTGAAAATCAGCTTGTATCCCATATCTTTGTGTGTATGCAGGAAAGGAGTGCTGCCAGTATTTTACATGATGACAAATATAGCATGGATGATAAAGAAATTAATAAGAATTGCATGCCTGTAACACCGCAGTGAAGCTAAATGGCCGGAGGAATCACTATTCCCTGGGATGCTCGAAATGAAGGACATTAGATCCTGTGATTTGTGGTCATTGACCTTTGCATTTGCATTTTACGTTTTCTAGCTGCCTGAGAGGGAAGCTCATTATGGGTGAGATTATTTTCAAGAAATAAGTTATTCAAAAATAGTTCAGAAGCCGGTGTGCATGTTTCATTATGCTTTAGCCCTTCCTTTGACAGAAAAGGTACGGAAATATGAACAAAAAATTTTTTCTTAAATTAATTCAAAGTTATCTGAAGTAATTGTATTTGAAAAAAAATGATTTATTAACAGCAGCAGCAATGGAAGGTATTTATAATGGGAAGAGACAGCTGGGAATGTAAAGTAAGTTGTCTTTTTCCTGCTGAACTTGAATGGGGAGCATGCCAGGCAGTCAGAGGTGTAGAGATTTGCAGCCAGTACAGGACCAAGACACCCAAGGCTGCTGTTTTTTAAGTAATTTCCATTTCGCAGTAGAACTCTTTTCAGTTCTTCGCTGCTAGTTTCTTTTGTCACCAGTGCTTCCTTTTCTGGTTTTTTTTTATGCATTTTATAGATAATTGCTTCCTTTTCTAACCCCTTCTCTTCCCAAGAGTCTATCTCTTCAACCTGGTGGGATGAAAAGAAAAGCCTATTATATGTTTTAAAAACCATCACCACCACAACAAAAGAACTCTCCCAAATAGGTGTGTGAGTGTTTACACATGCTATGTCAAAATAATTATTCAAATAATCTGGGTACCCAGAGACAGACTTAAGTTTAAGCAAGGGAAGTGTCCCTATAATAAGAAATAGTGTTTATTCTGAGGTTTTACACTGAACTTTCCCTACGGTATCTTCTGCTGGTTCACTCTGTAATTAAAAACAAAACAAAAACCCCCACCGTGTTGCTAGAGTTAACCAAGTCTCTTCAATATGCGTGAGAGTCTACACATAGATAGAAAATAACGAATTTTACATTTTGCCACAGGTTCAGAAATCTTATTTCAGATGGATGGTCGAAGTTGAGCCGAAGCAGTAGAGAATCATGCTTTGGGCACCCTTATGATACCAACTGATCTCCAAACTTCATCAAAAAAAAAAAAAAAAAAAAAGTTTACGTCCAGTCATTAATCTGTCCTGAAATATAATTTGGATGCCTTTTCATCCAGTGAAGGAAATTGGTAAATGAGTACATGCTTCATGGTGGTTTGAGCTTTGATTACAGTCCTGCATCGCTTGTACCCACTGTGAGGCAGTCCTCCTTGTTAGGAAGGTGGTAGATTACGAGGGTCAGTGTGAGGGAAGCATCTTGGGAGCGCACTGGCGGGGTTGCTGCTCTCGGACGTTAGAACCTTGGAAGACCATGCGAATGTTATCTCAGGAATGGCTTTGCTGAATATGTACTCCCCTGCTTTTTAACTTTGTGCTACGCTTTATCCTTTCACTCCACATGTCTGAAGATTTTTTTCTCGCTCCCTGCTAAGTTTTAGAGCCCAAAGTATAATTTCAATGGTCTGCTTAAAAAAGATATTTTAAATTTGGCATTCCATTGCAATCATGTGCTCACATAAAAGGACTCGCAGAGGTGGAGAGCCTCAATCATGTGCACATGTAATTATACAGCAGCATTTGCTTCAAATCATGGCACATCTTCGGTGGGAGTAGAAAGTATTTCTTAATTACTGGATAGACGGATTTTTAACTCTAGTCGAATGTAAACGGCCTTCCTGATGAGCTATTTGAAATTCTCTCTTACTGGACCCTACAACAAGCACTTCTGTTTCCTGAGCATCGGAGGATCTTTTTGGTGAACAAACCCGTAAGAAATTTTCAAGCTTAAAGTCTGAAACCCCATCTGTATTCGTGACATATTGATGCCCCCAACTGGGCCTCTTTTTCTCTGAAAATTTACTTACTAGATCAGCATATTTCATTTTAAATCTCCAGGATCCGTTGTAGGGCTGGAGAAGAGTTTAGGGCTCCCTAGTTCTCTTACTGTACGGATGCAAAGATTGGCGGGTGATGGTGCCAAGTGATTTGTGTAAAGTAATTCTTAAAATTGCTGACATTGTGACTTGAACCCAGCACTAGGTAATTTTACTGTGGTGGCATTTTAGTATAACTAGGTCTATTAATACAAATACATGGTCCAGAGGAATCTTAGTAGTAAGACGTAAAGCATCAAAGACATTGGAAGTTCCCAAATCATGATATCTTAAATAGGGAACGTAGTAAGTAAGCTGTTTGTTTTTGTAGAGAGTTAAAATCCTTAAAAGGTGTAACACCTTCTTCTTTTCTCTCTTCTGTAGGGAGGCAGGCAAGAGGAAGGGGAGTCTCATTAACGCATCACCTACCCTCTGTCAAGCAGTTGAGGAAAATGGGGCCCAAGGATTTGAGGAAATGGCCCAAATTCACTCAGTTAGGAAGGGACCAAGCTAGGATAGGTCTCATGCTTGCTGGCATTCAAACTTGTATTCCTCTTGGCAGCAAATGATACTGCTTTTAAATATAAGAGGGAAAAATATATGCAAGTTTTGCAAAGTTTGGAGATGTGATGTTTGACTAACCCAGGTTAAATTTTGTCCTTTTGTATAATGCAGAAGAGCTCAGAGATCCAGAGTGTTATGAGAAGGTAAGGAAGATTCTTACGAAGGCAAGATCACCTCGTAACCATGACCTCACTTGGCATGGTGCAAGGGTGAGCATTTCAATGCTTTCCTTTTTTGTAGGACCTGGACATACTATAGCGGGAAATCATCATTTTAAAGCAGGCACATATTGAAGCATTTACTATGAATGATAGACCTTACTAAGTTGTTTAGAGGGAAAAAAGGCAACATCAGGACGGGCTTTTTTTCCCTGTCTTTAAAATGTTTGCAATTGAATTGACATGCACTGTTAGTGCCCATAAAACCCTTGGACCATACATGGAGTGCCCACACAATTGTTTAATTAGCTCATGCACATCATGATGACAGGTGTTTCAACCTAGGGCAAAAAAAAAAAAAATTAGGTGTTGAGATAAAACAATCAAGAGACTGAAATTCAGAAAGTTGCTCTTTTCAGGGGCCGTCATTTGGTAAATGATGCACTGCTTAATATAGTGATAAAAATGCGTGTGGAAGTGTTATCATGTATTGAAAAGTGGTGGTTTTCTCAGTAATGTTCAGGGAAAAAAAAGTGGGAAAAGTAATCAAACCTTGTTACAGAACCAAATTATGGTCATGTGAGTATTTTGGTGAGTAAAGTGTTCAGGGTGCAGCCCAGAGGTGTTCTTATTGTGACAATGATGTTTTTCGGGTGGTATCAGGATTGTCCACGTAAGGCAGTATGTCTTAAACACTTAATTTCCTGGCTGTACTGTGGTTTCATCCACCGTCTTCAGTTTTTGTTGTTTTGTTTTGTTTACAATTGAGAAACCAGAGACACGATTCAGATAGATTTACAGGATCTTCACATAAATCCACAGTCAGAACCAAACTGACTTCCTGGTGTCTGAGTTATCTTCATGGTAATATTGCAGAAACATGGGGTGCTGGAAGTCAAAGCCAGCTCAAAAGCAGTTGTCTTGATCCCTTATTTATATAAAGAGAAGACCTTTTCCTGAATTGCTTGTAAGTAGCAAATCAGGATTATTTGTTTGAATTTGTTTACTGGGTTTTATTTGTTTGAATTTTGTTTTCTGGGTGATGTTTTTGTTTTTATTTAAAAGAGAATTTATGCCAAGTTTTTGGTTTTTGTGAATATTTAAAAAAATATTTTGCCAGTGAAGAGATCATTGACTTTAAGCAAAGAGGCATCAAAGCAATTCTAGCTCAGTGATAGAAATTAGTACCAATAAACATGCCATTAGCTAATTTTGGCAAATAGCACCTCTGATCCATATTAGTTTAATACATAGACAATCTTACCTTCCCTTTCAGAAATTACTGACACTTTATATATGGTTGTCATTATTATTTCATTATTCAACCTCTTAAACCTTAAAATTATATGAGTTTGTATTTGTAAAGGTAGAACAGTGCCTGGCACAAACCAGAGCTATAAAAATCTTTATTAAATAAATAAGTAATTCTGGATGTTAACTAGTCTTATTGTGATCATTTTACAATATATACAAATACTTAATCATTATATTATACACCTGAAACTAATATAATGTCTGTCAACTGTCTCTAAATAAATCAGTAAAAAGTATTAAGTATATAGGAGATGGTGAGACAATCTATACTTTCCAATTCTTTAGGGAGAGGAGATGGGAGGAAAAAAGTTTGAATCCTAATAATCTGAATTGCCAAGTTGGAAAAGTGTAATTTATAAATATTAAATGGGTGCTCTTTTATAATGTATGTAGATACCCTTTATTCTGCCATAATTCATTTAAACTCAATTTATGTCATTTGCAAGCAGAATAAAATTAGGTATCAGTGGAAATAGAGACTGTGCACATGTCAGAGCAGAATCATTACAGAGCTTTCAGGTCTGTGCATGAGCGTATTTGTAAGAGTTATTTAACAATGATGATTGTCATAATATTAATTCATGTGTCTGAGGAAGAGAGGACCAGGGTGTGTCCTGCAGTATTTGGACTCAGTGGAGATGCCAGGCTTACATGTGCATTTAAGATTGTCTCCAACTTGGCATTTGGTATCATTGGAGATTTCTTTATTCAGCCAGCATTCAGACACACAGCCGAGAGAGTGTCTGCTGTGTCAAAACCTAGGACAATTCCCCTTGCAGTCTATTTTACTGGTTCTGAGAAGTTATTGGCACACCTAACATGTTTCAGGTACTCTTCCAGGATCTAGGAACATGCTGGTATACAAACAAAGCATAATCTCTGTCCTTACAGCCCTTTCGGTCTGGTGGACGAGAGAATCAGGAAGGAAATTATTTTCATTGTGATGGGTGTTTTAAAGGTAAGACAAGGAGACCTTATCTATTAAGAAGTGTTGGGAGGGTTTCTGAAATCGACTTTGAAGGATGAAAAGGAGTTTGCAAAGTAAAGGTGGATGGTGTTAAGATGGAGAAAAAGCTTTAGAGGGTCTTTAGAAAGATACTTAGGGTGTTCAGAGCTCTGTAAGAGAAGCGATAAAATCTGATGCGGCCGCAAGGTTTGATATCAAGGGGGAACTGGCCTCAGATGTAGCTTGAAAGGTGAGCAGAAGCCTTGTAATCCTGAACTGTGTAGACAATGTTACAGGTTTTCTTATTTGTCCCAAGAGCAAGAGGTTGCATTGAAAAAATATTTTAAAGCGTAGAGTTCACCGATAAGGTTTGCAGATTTGCTGCAAAAGCAGCCTGACAGGTGTCGTCCCCACCCCACCAAGGGGAATCTTTTTGGTTTCTAAATGTTGAATGCAAGATTAGAAGATTTGAAAGAGCATTTTCACAAACTAAACCGTATTACCTCAAACTGAATTTTGTTGTGTTTTTATAATTGCACCTTTGTGTTTCTGCCCAGCACAGTAGCTTTAAAGTGTTTATCGATCGAGACTTTCCTTAGTCAATATAAATGTCTGCAGTGTAGGCGAACTAGTTGTTTAGGGCCCTAGTGATGCACATTGTGTCTTGTCCTTTAGGGTTGAGAATAGCTTTTTGGCGATACTGACACTAATTTATAAAATAGCGGGAGATAATGTGAGTAGAACATCAGATAACAGTGGTGTTTCCTAGAGATCAGTATCTCCAGTAGCTTTTTTTTCTTACCATGCCCTAATAGTACATGCAAGGTACGTATTTTGTGTCTTCAGGTTTTTTTTCCCCCCTATTTAGTGCACAAGTGAAAAGTGAAACAATAGCCTTGAGTTTTACGTGTTAAAAAACATGTCAAACAAACAAAACAACTAGAAACAGTCTGAATGTCTGTTTCAGGACTCGTCATTTATTGAAATACTCTATAGGGAGTTCCCGTCGTGGTGCAGTGGTTAACGAATCCAACTAGGAACCATGAGGTTGCGGGTTCGATCCCTGGCCTTGCTCTGTGGGTTGATGATCCGGCGTTGCCCTGAGCTGTGGTGTAGGTTGCAGAGCGGCTTGGATCCCGCGTTGCTGTGGCTCTGGCGTAGGATGGTGGCTACAGCTCCGATTCGACCCCTAGCCTGGGAACCTCCATATGCCGCGGGAGCGGCCCAAGAAATAGCAAAAAGACAAAAAAAAAAAAAAAAAAAAAAAAAAAAAAAAAAGAAGTACTCTATAGTAGTGCCAGTGAACAAGTAGTGCAAATGTGGGTAAATCTAAGAAACCTGTTGGGTGAAAATGTAAATTGCAGAATGAAACCTTTGATGTAGTTCAATAAGTTTCAAATATGCACTGAACAATACCAAATATTTTACATGGAAAATATTAAATGGTAAAAATATAAAAATACAGGCTGAAGAATCGTATCTACTTTGAGATGGTGGTAACTTCTGAAAGGGAAGGTAAAAGGTAGACCCTAATTATACCTTTTGTTTCTAAAAGAAAAGCCTAGTTGAAATAACTAGTATGAAAATGGAATATTTGTCAGCTCTGGTGGCGAGAGATATATATGAGATATCAAATAAATACGGTTCTGGTCACTTGCTTTGCTCTTGGTGGCAAATAGCAGCTACTGAAAGTGGCTTAACCTGTAATAAGGTTATTTCCTCTTTGTTTGTTGAGAAGTCTGGAGGAAGGTGGGCTCAGGGTTGGCTTGCTGACTTAACCATGATACCAAGGACTCGTAGTCTGTTCATCCTTATTGGTCAGCAGTTTCTCTCCTCATTGTAAGGTGGCCGCAGCCCCATACATCATGTTCTCATAGGAAGTCACCAAGCTGGGAAGGGGAAGGGGTGAGGCATGCTTTTCTCCCTTATCAAGGAGAAAATATTTCTCAGAAGGGTTCATTATGTCTCCTTGAGTAGAGCCTGGGTCTGGTCCTTCATAGTGCAGGGTCTGGTAGTTTGGAGGCATTTAATTCATGTTTGTTGAATGGATGGATCTTTAGTAAGGGACAGTGGGATTGTCACAGTCCTGTGAGGTTTGGGTTTGTATGTGATCTTTTTTTTTTTTTTTTTTTTTTTTTTTAGATTTTTATTTTTTTCGTTGTAGTTGACTTACAGTGTTCTGTCAATTTCCACTGTACAGCCAAGTAACCCAGTCATTATATGTTTGTGTGTGTGTGTGAGTATTCTTTTTCTACATTATCCTCCATCAAGTTCCATCACAAGTGACTAAATATAATTCCCTGTGCTATACAGCAGGATCTTATTGCTTATCCACTCCAAATGCAATAGTTTGCATCTGTTAATCCCAGACTCCCAGTCCATCCCACTCTCTCCCCCTCTCCCCCTCGACAACCACAAGTCTGTTCTCCCAAGTCTATGAGTTTCTTTTCTATGGAAAGGTTCATTTGTGCCATATATTAGATTCTAGATATAAGCGATATCATATGGTATTTTCTTTCTCTTTCTGACTTACTTCTCTCAGTATGAGAGTCTCTAGTTCCAACCATGTTGCTGCAAATGGCGTTATTTTATTCTTTTTTTATGCCGAGTAGTGTCCCATTGTGTATATATACCACATCTTCTCAATTCATTCATCCGTTGATGGACATTTTTGTTGTTTCCGTGTCTTGGCTACTGTGAACAGTGCTGCAATGGACATGTGGGTGCATCTGTCTTTACTAATGAATGTTTTGTCCAGACATAAGCCCAAGAGTGGGATTGCTGGGTCATATGGCAGTTCTATATTTACTTTTCTGAGATACTTCCGTTACTGTTTTCCATAGTGGTTGTACCAATTTACATTCCCACCAACAGTGTAGAAGTGTCCTTTCTTCTCCACACCCTCTCCAGCATTTGTTATTTGTTGACTTTTAAATGATGGCCATTCTGACAGGTGTGAGGTGGTACCTCATTGTAGTTTTGATTGGCGTGCATGGATCTTTATCCTCAGGCCAGAGTTTTTATCGATGGTACTTTTACTGAAATGCTCAGTTTAGAAATTCTAGGAGTTGACTTTTTTTTTTATTGTTATAACAGTTTTTTTTAATTTTTTTATTACTCAGTGAATTTTATTACATTTATAGCTGTGCAATGATTGTCACAATAAAATTTTATAGCATTTCCATCCCAAACCCCCAGCTCATCCTCCCACCCCCCAAACCGTCTCATTTGCAAACCGTAAGTTTTTCAAAGTCTGTGAGTCAGTATCTCTTCTGCAGAGAAGTTCATTGTGTCCTTTTTTTCAGATTCCACATGTAAGTGATAGCATTTGATGTTGGTGTCTCACTGTCTGACTAACTTCACTTAGCATGATAATTTCTGGGCCCATCCATGTTGCTGCAAATGCCGTTATTTCTTTCCTTTTAATGGCTGAGTAATATGTTCAACGTCACTCATTATTAGAGAAATGCAAATCAAACTACTGTGAGGCACCACCATACACTGGCCAGAATGGCCATCATCAAAAAGTCTACAAATAAGTGCTGGAGAGGGTGTGGAGAAAAAGGAACCCTATGACACTGTTGGTGGGATTGTAAATTGGTGCAACCACTGTGGAAAACACTATGGAGATTCCTCAGAAATTTACAAATAGAACTACCATTTGATCCAGCAATCCCACTCCTGGGCATCTATCCTGAGAAAACCATGACTCAGAAAGATACATGTACCCCAGTGTTCACTGCAGCACTATATTCAATAACCAAGACATGGAAACAACCTAAATGCCCATCGATAGAGGAGTGGATAACGATGTGGTCCATATACACATGGACTATTACAACAGTTTTATTCAAGCCCCTTTGTGTTCTGGTGGTGAGACCAGGCTGAGATGGTCATTACACTGCGATGCAATGAGAAATTTAGCCATTGAACCAACCCTGCTTGGCAACCCAAATTAATAATTTATAGCACTGGAAAAAAAAAAAAAAGAGCAAAGAATAAAACTTAAGTTTCCTTCAGTACTTTTCTATTTTTAAATCTTGTTAACAAATCACAGTAACTTCAGTCCCAAAGCAAAATGGGCATTCAAGGACACGGGGTCAGCCCCTGTGGACAGGACCCCGGAACAGGGAAGGCCTGGGGATGACAACTAGAGGCTAATTCCTGAGAAGTAAAGCCACTGTGTTGGAGTTCCCATTGTGGCTCAGCGGAAACGAATCCATGAGGATACAGGTTTGATCCCTGGCCTTGCTCAGTGGGTTAAGGATCTGGCATTGCCATGAACTGTGGTGTAGGTCGCAGACATGGCTCAGATCCTGCGTTGCTATGGCTGTGGCCTAGGCTGGCAGCTGTAGCTCCAGTTGGACCCGCCCGTAGACTGAGAACCCCCATATGCTGCAGGCATGGCCCTAAAAAGACAAAAAACAAAACAAAACATTGTGTATGTCAATTTCCACTTTACCTAGCCTTAAAAGCTCTGGTGGGGAGGAAAATCCCAAAGAAAGCTTTTCTGTCAATTAAAGAAAACCTATTGCCCCTAGAGAGTTAAAATTCTTCTTCTTTTTTTTTTTTTTTTTTTTTTTTGGTCTTTTTAGGGCTGCACCTGTGGCATATGGAGGTTGCCAGGCTAGAGGTCTAAATGAAACTGTTGCTGCCGGCCTATACCAGAGCCACAGCAAGTCCAGATCCGAGCCGCGTCTGGGACCTACACCACAGCTCCTGGCAAGGCGAGATCCTTAACCCACTGAGTGAGGCCAGGGATCGAACCGGCAAACTAATGATTCCTAGTCGCATTCATTTCTGCTGCGCCACGACGGGAAATCTGAACGTTAAACTTCTTTTCTTAACCCGCTGGAAGGTACAGATACGGTCTCAGACTAAATCTGTGTGTGTGTGTGAGCATGTGTCTGAGTGTAAGCATGAGTGTGTGTATGTGTGGGCCTGTATGTGTGTGTTCAGGGTGGGTAGTGAGGGAAATTAGAGCAGAGAGATTACAAATTCATCTCTCTTCTTTGCTACAACTGGGTACCAAGGGCAGGTAGCTGTTACAGCAAAAGGCAAAAGCTTCCAAGGCGGAGCTATCATAAGGCTTTCAACCTGCAGAGGCTGAGAGCGACATGGGTGGAAGCTGCAGCAAAGAGCAGTAATGGGCTTATTTATTTACTTTTTTAAAAATGAACCTAAAGGCAGCTGAGAGTTCATTGATCTCAAACCCATTTTTCTCCTCGATGAGCAAGTCTGTGTTCAAATATGTTGTGATGGTACAGACCCCAGAACCCCTTGTCCTTGCTTTCTGCTCCACTGCGTGCTGTGGGCCCCTTCCTGTCTCTTTTTCTGTAATTAGCCCTCCGAATCTCCTTAAGGATGGTATTAAGGAGTTTTGGTGAGGCTGAAAGTCGTGTTACGAAAAATTTTGAGATGTACAGAAGTTCTCTTTGCAGCTCTCACTGTTACTGTGCCATGACTAAAATTGTCCTCACGGTTCAATACTGTCTTTGTAATCGATGGGGAGCAGGATTGTATAGAATATTTTATCTCGTAAATACCCAACCATCACCATTGTCTCAGGCTGGATAACCAGGTTAATAACCACTTCTTCTCATGGAATCAAAACATTCCTGGTGTTTTGAACGAGGAATGTTGTCTTTATTTTTTTGTCCTGGTCATCTGGCCAAATTCATTTCCAGTGCGAGGCTAAAAAGAAAAAAAAAAAAAAAAATCCTGAAATGTGACTTCCCAAGCCGAGGTGTCACATAGCAAAATTTCTTTCCAAACTCGCTTCATCATTCCCCCCTTTTCATCATGGCCAGACCTGACTTACATTTTATTTGAGATACAGTTGCTGTTTTTAATTATGTGTGCAATTCCTTTGTAAGTGGAGCTTGTACTACAAATTTTCAGGCTGAATAAATAATATACTATGTGTTCTGTTTCAAAAGTTGTTTTATCGCCTATGGTATTTTAGTAAGTGGCTTAAAGTATTTCCATGTTTTGTCCTGAATGATAATTTGTCTTACATTATCACCTGGGATATATCTTCTCTAGTCCTAACACCATTTTTTTGCAAAGTGGTGGTGAAGTTTTCTTAAACTCTTATTAACTTATGTCTTAGCAAAAACAAACAGACAAACAAAATATATCTATCTACTGAAAGGCACAAGTCTTCACTACAAACAAATTGCATGCCCCTGGCAGCTACTAATTCAAAGCAGCTTTTGCATCCTATAAGAAAGTTTTAAAACTCTCTGAATTATAGATTTAACTTAATTTGTCCTCCAAATAAATGAAATAACTGTTTTAAAAGAAGGAAAGAGGAATGGCGGACAGAGGAGAAGGAATAGATCTGTCTTAGGAAGCCAGTGTTTTAGTTTCAGATTTGCAGTCCCCGTTCCCTGCTGCTTCCACCCCCGGTGGAAATTGAATGTCACGTTTGGGTCACGGACAAGGACGGCGCTGTCCAAGACATTAAATGCTCTCCAGGGTCTATCCGAGATGGGTTCACTCTAGCACAAAATTCAGTCTACTTGTAGTTAAACCCGACTGCTTTTTCTGTCTCTCTGTCTCTCTCTCTTTTTTTTATGGCCGCGCCCATGGCATATGGAAGTTCCTGGGCCAGGGACTGAATCCGAGCCACAGCTGGACCCTGTGCCACCCTGGCTGCTTTCTCTTAGTGGGTGGTTTCCTCCTTCCTTTTTGTCTTTCCCAAAATATCAATAAACTTGATGGAGTAGAACATACCACGCTGCCATATTTTCTAAAGTGTTTTTTAATGACAAAGTTGTTTATTTTTCGAGGTAGCAAGGTGGAAAATATTTTGTTTCCACCCCAGCGTAATAAACCAGTGACACCAGCTGGGCAAACATTTATCAACTAAAGTAGGTGCTAAAGCTGGGTGAGATGCCCCAACTGAATCTTGATCGTGTGTTAAGAGCCTTGTTTTAGTTTATGGCAGATATTTTCAGAATTACTAGTGAGGCTACAAAGCAGTGTCAACTAAAGTCAGTCAACTGAAAACTTCTCTCTTTTAAAATGTAGGTAGTCTGCGTTCTGACACGTCTCTGCTCTTTGTGGAGGGTCTTTCTCGAGCTAGTGGTGGAAGAAAAGCAGTTAGACACATCTTATTTCCTCAAAATGTTTCTTTCTTCTTGCCGTTGTTTCACGCTCACTAAATGTATGGTATATTGCCAAAGAAATCTGTAAGGAGAAAATGGAAACCCCAGGCAAATATGCCAGAGATACAGCTGTTCATCTGCTGGCTAACTGGAATATTGACAAGGTCGATAATGCATTCAAGACTTTGGAGCTCAACCTTCAGAGAAGTTAATGGCTCTGTCTTGACACTTAAGGCTGTTGTCCATTGTATCAATAATTGGTTTCCAAAAGGTGAGGAAATACAGCCAAGGAAGCAGGAAGCCTGGGAAATGTTTTTTCCACTGTCCACTCCTCAGCCTGACAAACACATCAGCAATACCACGACGGTACCAAAATATGATCGCTACCCACCAGGCCTCTTAAAATTGCTTTCCAAGGCTTAGAGATACGGTGGTTGGGTGGTGGCGGGGGAGGGGTTCCAGGTTAGAAAAGTCCATTCACTTTGATGGCTGAGAAGTTACACCAGTGTGCGGGGGACATGTGCTTCTGATTTTAGGGGGTATTCACCAAAACATTTGATTTTAATATTTATTTTAAAGGTTTCTTATTAAAAATGCGATTAGCACGGCAGATAGTCCATGGATATCACGGTTCAGAGCAAGGTAAAATACAATAAGGAAAACAAAAGAGAGGTGGTTTAAAGGAGGATATTAAGTAAATTAGTGGTACAATTAGTACGTATGTGTGACAGAAATCATGAAGGTTCTGTATACACGACTTAATGAGTGAGAAACACTGGCTTACGCGTGACTGTTCTAGAAGTGGTGTCCTTCTAAAGAGAAGATAAGGCTTCACTGAATCCCAAGATGTGGAGTGTTCCTGAAACATGCTTAGTGGAGCCCTCATCTCATATTCTATCAAGTCCATCTCGCCTGAGCTGGTGTGTTCCGTCACTAAATGTATCTAACCATTCTTCTTTCCACAATTTTTCTTTCTTTTCTTTTCTTTCCTTCCTTCCTTCCTTCCTTCCTTCCTTCCTTCTTTCTTTCTTTCTTTCTTTTTTCTTTCTTTCTTTCTTTCTTTCCTCATAATAAGTATAGATCAAGTCTAAATTCTTTGGTGTGATGATAATTTGAAGAAATTTATTCTCTGTCTTCTTAGTTACATTTTACTTGGATAAAAAGCCTGTTTTCTTCAAATTTCCCCATGATGGTTCCAAGATCCATGTCTTTATTTGCTTCTTTGAATACTTTCTGGCTTTAAGGTCTCTTCCCAAATGGTTTCTTAGTGTTAGGTGACTTGGATAATTTACTGCATCTTTCTGAAAATGAGGCCATTAGTTTAAATTTTAAAACATCCTAAATGTAGATGCTGAATTTCAATTCTTCTGTTATCAAGTCTCTTACAAAAACTAATTATAAGTATCTATCATCAGTATTATTTTTGTTGCCAGTATGTATAATAACAACAATCCACAGTGAAACTGAACTCCTTCTGGAGTTGGGACTTGAACCCGGCCTTGAACCCACCATCCCTGATTTGGAGGCGACTCGAACCCACTGTCTTTTAGTTGAAACTGCTCACCTGCTGTCAGGACTCACCGAAGCTCAGGTTCTTTTGTCTCATCACAGAAAGAATTCAGTGTGAGGCAACGTGACAGGCAAAGAATGAGTTTGTTAGGGTAGGAACCTTGTGAGAGGTGTAAGCCAGCGGCAAGGAGCTCAGCCTCAGAACAACAAAGACTGCATTTTTATAATCAAAGAAAAAGGAGGAGAGAACGCCTTCTTCCTCTTTTGGGGATAGACGTTCGTTCCTCCTTTGTATCTCCGTGGTCCAGTTAGGACCGTCCTGGAGCTATTTAAAGCATACATATATGTTAGAAAAAGTGTGGGCATATGTACCAAATATGGTAATTCATCTCAGCTTTCAGTGTAATGTCCCTTTTCATCTTATTTCTTTCCTCTGTCTTGGCTACATGTGGAAATATTGCTCCTCAAGGACCATTAACCCCTAACTTCACGTAAAAAGATTCAGACCCCGTGTCTATTGTCTTGTGTTTTGACTCTCAGGGTGTGTAGCTTGAGAGTCTGGTGCTTGGATGGGCCTGGTCTTCCTTCGTGGTAGTGGACACTGTTGCTGGGTGACTGGATTTTTGTTCCTTAAGGGGTTATTGTCTTGCAAATCTCCCCAACTCCCGTAAAATTCCCTCTTTGTCTTTAAGCCCCTAGTCCTGGTGGGATTTCTACACTAACTTTTTAATTATCCTGCTCTACTTCTATCTGTAGTAACAGGGAGAATAACTAACTGTAATACACACTTATACTAAGGTGTTTTGAGTTTATTTTATCCTCACTGTAGATACTGTAGCTTTTACTTCTGTATTATATTATTTTTATCGCTATCTGAGTTTGCACTTGATTTTTTTTCTTCTCTCCTTTGGTAGCCACATCCCACCTACTCATTGTTTTCCTTTTTTTCTAAAATCATCAAGTGTTTTCCATGCAGATGTGGCCGACTCACATCTTCCCATCCTGTAGCTCCTACCTCTGAGCCCAATCTTCTTAGGTCTAGGATCTAATCCTTATGCCTATTAAATTGAACTTTCTTTACTTGAGGTGGTCGTTGCGTTCTATCAGGATCTGTTTGGATATTGCTCACCGTTGACCTAATCATTCCTCTGCATCACATGGTATCAACACCTTCTTTAAAAAAATTAGACATTATTTCCCATCTAACTTTGTTTTCCTAATTGGGAATGTGATACATACTCAGTGTGGCCATCTTTGGCCAGATAAATCGGTTCTGTTGGGACACTAGTATTTAGCCAGTTCTCACTGCTTTAGCAATTGCACCTGGTACTTAACTCTTGCCTCCTGCCCCTCTGAGGCTTTCCTTGTCCTTGACCGTCCTTTGCCCTCACAGGAGAGCACCTTGACCTCCCCGGGGGACCAGCTCCCTAAGGTTTAGTGTTGAACATGGCAGGTGCCCTAGAAAACCCTGTCCCAACACGACCCATTCTCTATTAGTTGCTAATATTTTGAATATCATCCCTGAGTATAACATATGTCATATGTGAAATCCAGAGCCATGAACTGATCACTTACCTTAATTACAAGGTCTCACACTCTAGATTATATTTGAGGCCCAGGAGGGAATTTAGAGGTAGGTTTTTTTTTTTTTTTTTTTTTGTCTTTTTGTCTTTTTTTAGGGCCGCACCCATGGCATATGGAATTTTCCAGGCTGGGAGTCTAATCAGAGCTGTAGCTGCCAGCCTACGCCAGAGCCACAGCAACATGGGACCCATATGCTGTGGGTGTGGCCCTAAAAAGACAAAAAAAGGGAGTTCCTGTCGTGCTCAGTGGTTAGCGAATCCGACTAGGAAACATGAGGTTGCGGGTTCGGTTCCTGGCCTTGCTCAGTGGGTTAAGGATCCGGCATTGCCGTGAGCTGTGGTGTAGGTTGCAGACGCGACTTGGATACTGCGTTGCTGTGGCTGTGGTGTAGGCCAGTGGCTACAGCTCCAGTTCAACCCCTAGCCTGGAAACCTCCATATGCCACAGGAGCAGCCCAAGAAAAGGCAAAAAGACAAAAAAAAAAAAAAAAAAAAAAAAAAAAGACAAAAAGAAATTTAAATGAGAGGTTTTTCTGTGTTAACTGGGTGGGCCTGGTACAATCACAAGCGTTCATGCAATGGAAAGAGGGAGGCAGGAGAGTCAGAGTCAGAGAATCGAGGATGGAGGCAGAGGTTGTGTGATGGAATTAATTGCTGGCTTCAAAGATGGAGAAAGAGCCCATGAGTCAAGGAGTGGCTTCTATCAGCAGGAAATCTGTCCTGCTGATGTGCTGATGTCAGTCCAGTGAAAGTCCTTCTGGATTTAAGGCTCTGGAGCTGAAAGATGATAGTTTGTGATCTTGGCCCTCCGAGCATGTGGTCATGATAGCAAAGTAATAATCACCTCACCTTACGTTACAGCAATGGCAGGAAAATAACACAGGCGCTGATATCTCTAGTTGAGGTTGTACTTCACCCCTTTTTCTTTGGCCAACAGTTAAGATGATCAAGCTTCAGATCTTAGAGTGATAGGTGCAAACCAGAAGACAGAAGAAGCAAAACTGGTTTTGACGTGCCTCCCTCCCTCCGTCATTGTTGAGGTGGGAAGTCTTGGCCTTACGTGTGGTTGCTGTTCTCGCTCATCCATCTGTCTATTCAAAATTTTCTTCTGCTACGCTGCTATCATTTTTTCCCCCTTATCCCTCTTCTGATTACTTAGTTTCTAATCTGTATAAATATACATTTGTCAAAAAGGACAAAAAATAAGACTATGTGAGGTTAAAAATAAAACTCCAGTTTCACAAAAACTCTTGATGACTATTCCTGAAATCCCCACCACCGGCCCCCCAACACCCCACTGAGATGCGATTGGGACACATGTTGTCTTCTTATCTTAACAGCAGCTTTTATTCTTAATGTGAGTTATACTTGGAAGCTGGCTTGCCTTGGGGTAAACCATCTACAGAGGTCTATTTGATGGAAAATAAGTACTAAAGCCGAAGCTCAGGAAATAGGATGGATTTAAAAATTAAATGACTCGATTCAAGAAATGTACAATGGTGACTTCTCAGTAGAGTTTAAAAATGTAATTAATTTTCATCAGAGTTCAACTCTGGAAGTGGAAAAACTATAAAGAATAGTTTGGCATTATTTTAATAGTATGTTTTTGAAGTTGTTATTTAAAGACTGGCAGGCTTTTTGGTCAATAGAAAAGTCGATAAATGCAGAGCACTCTATGGTGAAATCCCTTCTGTTCCAGACAGCTTTCCAGTATGTTGTGCTAATTTAGCTTCATATAGATCTTTTAGGCAGTGCTGTTCATTGCAAAAGAAATGACGTGGGCCAAAGGGAACTGACTAAAACACAGTTGTGCTGCTTTATTATACATTGTTTTTCTTTGAGAATAACCCAAATCAATTAATTTTTTTTTTTTGTCTCTGTGTGTGTGCGTGTGTGTTTATTAATTGCAAATGAAATGGGGGCAAGGGCCTCCCCAGGGCAGACATTTCATAGCTGGAGATATTGACGTAGCAGAAGCAGCACTAGAATGCCAGTCCAAAGCTCTGATTTTTTCCTAATCCTGCTCCTTACTCACTTTGTGATATTGGATGAGAGTCTTTATTTCTTTCACTAAAAAGATGGGCCAAGCATTTGTGACATTACACGATGCATATAAAAATATGCTGAAAACCAGGAAGTTCTGGATGTACATTAAACAGTGGTGGTTCTTATAATAAATCTCATCCTCATTCTTCTTACTTCCTTTAGCCATTTTGGGCGTTTGGAGAGAAGCACAGTCTACGGCTGGTGTGACCAGTGTTGACTTGATTGTGGTGACGGTGTTGGTGTTATGGTGTCCGCATGCCTCTGGCAGCCATGGCTTGATTTTTCTGTAGTTGCATTACTCTTCTAATACCATTTTCACCCTCAAAACTACTGATGTGCCGTAATCAGTGTAACAACAGTGTTGGTCCCAGAGTAGTTGCTTGTGAGCATCATGTAGATATGGAAACTCTTGTTTGAACGTTAGGCTTTTGCTCGAGTGCACTTCCCACCATGATGATTTTCAGCATGTGGAGCCCATTAAGCCATGTTGGAGCTGGATTCACAGTTTAATGTGTTAACACTGCATCTGTTTCTACCCTGATGCTAACACCTGGATCAGTTTAGAACTTATGTAGAAGTTTAAGATGTGGTCTAGTTAATTTCTGAAACAACTATTGATCTTTCTACGTGTGAACCCCATGGTCTTTCACATTCCAGAGGAATTCGCTCCCATTTGAACATGCTGATACCTGTGTGTGCATTCAGAATAGGAAATAAAAAACACATGCCGTCCCCTCTAGGTGCTTTATTTTCACTTAAATTCAGAGGGGTGACAATGATGAGATTATTCTCTTTTTTTGCCCTTTTGAGGGGAGATGGCTGGGAAGATGCCTTGATGCTGTGCTCCTCTAACCTGTATCAGATGTTCATTAGAATGAATAGTTGATGGATGATTTTTCCTTTCTGCTTTGTCAAAATGCATGCATAACATTCATGATGCCATGAGTATGGCATTGATTCCTCTTGAGAGCCCTGAAGTGGACAGGGATTAAAAATGTAAGAAAGGTGGTTCTGTTACTGAGACGGCATGCCTTATCTCTGTGGCTGGCTAAAAGCAGAGTGCCAGTTCACTGGAGCTCTGAAAAATGACTTTTCCCGATGACCTACTGCCTTTTAAAGACCACAGAATTTGGAGTTCCTTTTTAAAGTGGTGAATGCCCTTGGAGAGTGGTAGTACAGATAGAGCCCCATTAGAAATACTGAACTTCCCTCTCGGTTGTCCTCGGAAGAGAAACCATTGGAAGGCAGGACCAGTAGGGCATTGGAATGCCTATTCTGTTACCCTCCCCAAGGCAACTTGTAGCATTAGTTTTTCCGCCACAGCATTAGAAGTTCCTGGGCCAGGGATGGAACCCATACCACAGCAGTGACCCAAAGCGTCATAGCGACAATGCTGATCCTTAACCTGCTATGCCACAGAATAATGTTAGTTTTCAATGTGAAAATCCATCTGCTATGGGTGGAGTGACTGCGATAGAGCATGTGACATCGTCTTTTATTTATTTATTTTTTTTAACAAGGGGATCACATTTCTGATCTTATACTTTTCTAGATTGTATTCCAGGCCATCTCCAAGTATGGCCTATTTACTGCCACCTGCATAGGGTGGGCTTATGGGAAGAATATAAAGAGGACTTTTGCAACTACTATGTTGACTTTGACTTTTTGTTAGCAAAGATAAAGATAGATAGATACGGATGTATACAGACACACACACACATATATACACTTGTATAATTTTAAGGGTTTATATATGTGTGTGTGTGTGTGTGTGTATACACACACATATTGTCCTGCTTTTTAGAAGTTGCTGTCTTTGAAAATGTGATGATGTATGTGTGTGCGTGGATTAGAAATGCCTGGAGTAATCCTTTTCCTACTTTGTTCAAGGAAAAAATAGGCTTTGGGAAGCTAAAAGAAGACAGTTTGCAAATCATATTATGGTTTTATTAGAACTGATCATTTATCACAAAGAAATACCCAAGCTGAGCTTCTTTGATGATATGCAGCCGCTGTCCATCTGATGAGGCTGCTTCCCAGAATATCCTCATTAGGCTGTGCGCTGTGACATAAGTTGTGTGCCGTTTTTTCTTTCTGTCATGCTTCTGGATCCTCTCGCCTAACCTCGCCGTCACCCATTCTCCAGGATGAGTTAGACTGCTGTGAACATAATTGTTCTGCTCTTAGACTGGCTCATGGGCTTCATTTAGGATGAATACAGGCATGATTTCATGTGGGTGCAGTGGGGGAGAGAGGCGCAAAGATGCTAAGAATATGCCAAGAAAAGGTAAAGGATACCAGTAACCCGATGCCCAACCGAGGCTGTGCTGTGCGGTCCAGGGAGACAAGGGAGGTGCTTCATTTGTCAGGAGTTAACCTCCTCAGGTTAATCGTTATTTTATCTTCACCAGGACGAGCAGTTTATAGATGAAATCATTGAATCATGCCGTTGGTATGTTCAAGAGGAAGCATTTGAATCGAGATTTGGCTAACTCTGAAGCGTACGCGTGTGTGCGTTTTACCTGTAGCATGGATTTTTGGAGTTGCTACAGATAAAAGGTCTAGGTGGTTTTTTTTTGTTTGTTTGTTTGTTTTTTAACAGATTGGAGTCAAAAATGAGGTCTGTTACGCTCAGATTCCTCTGATTAAATGCTATCTTCTATTCCTACACTTAGGTTCTGCTTGTTCATTTCATGACTTGTGCATTTATTTAATCAGCGTGGTTACTTGTCTGTTGAAAAAAACTCCTTTTATTTGGCAATGGACAAGGTGATAGAAATTATGTGTAGGGAAGGTGGTGTTGGTCAAGACTGAATAAAAATGGTCTGTTTTTGGGATTTCCAGTCTTATGGAGGATTTGGCAGTTTTAGATACAGAGGGCTAAAACAGACCGTTCTCATATCCAACTGTTCCAAGTTTGAGGATTTGGGGGGTCAGCAAAAGGCTAGAATATACCATGCTTAAAATTCTTAAAGGGACATGTGGGCGTTTCATAATGTGTCAATAACCTGAGATCTGAGAACGCTGGTAGTTTTCATGATTCAGCCTAAGTGCCTACCATGTGGTTTATGTAAAGGGCGACAGAGCAAAAAGTGTCAGGGCTTCCTGAAGTTTTATTTTTTGATTTTTCAAGTTTCGTCAATGAATTGGACATCTCTATTGGGAAGTACTCTATTCTGGAATGCTGATACATTTTAATGGTGGCATTAGTATCTCTTTCTCTCCTCATTCTGGGATGAAATATCTCTGGCCTTCCATGTCGACTTAAAGACTTGCGGTGGTTTGTGGACCAAATGTTGAGGCCGTTGGTATAGGCTCATCTGTGTTAGTTTTCAATTAGAGTGCTTTCCCCTTTGCCTATCTGTTTTTCATCAGGGCTCATATATTCTTGGGTCCAAAAAGCCTCTCTGATTTAGCTGTGAGGCTGATTTTATTGTGGGGATATCTGTGTATCCTGTCATCACAGACAGCCCTGGTGAAACTTCCCCTCGTGTGTGTGTGTGTGTGTGTGTGTGTATGTGCGCGCGCTCAGTATGTTTAAAGTCTGATCTTTCTCAGATGTATATGTGTGTATATAACTATTTTATAGCTGAAAAGGGATGCAGGCAGCAACATTTCTGCCAGAATATGTTTTCTATTATATTCTGTACTATGAAATTATAGGTTCGTTTTTGGCTTTCGTAAAGCTCCCTTTTTCACCCATCACTGGAGGACAACTAACACCTTCCTTTGACTCACGTTTTCCAAGACGCCTTAGTGCTCAAAGAGGACTTTGTTTTTGAAATGCAGAAATTAAAAGAATATGGCACCAAAGCATTTTTTATAGCTTTATTGAGTCTTGAGGGCAGATATATGGATTCCAGACGAAATGCAATAATAGACGAGGATTTTACTTTCAAATCGTCTTACAGACACTTCTTGGGGGAGATTTATTGCCCGTGGGCAGGAACAGAGCTGCTCCAAAGGTGAAACGGTAAGTAGTTTGGAAGGCAGTGTTCGGGGTTCTTCTCGGCCTCTCTGTAAGGATGTGCTCTTCTTAAAGACCTTAACCCATTCCCGCTTAGTTTCTGCTTTTACAGCAGTGCTGTGAGGATAAAATAAGATCCTGTGTGTGTGTGTGTGTGTGTGTGTGTGTGTGTGTGTCTGTGCTTTGTAAGCTTTGTGATCCCCATGCAAATATGAAGTAGCACTCGTGTTTTATTACGTGTCTTTTAGTGTTAATGCTCCATGGACATGCTCACAAACCCTTTTCCCCATCCCTGGTAAAGACTGTAGACAGATCCTGGCAGAACTGAGAATCAGATACCTCTTAAAATACGACGTATATGCACAAAGCAGTTCAACCCCTGTCCTCAAAAAGGAGAGCACCAGCCATCGTACTGGACAAATGCAGCTTTTGGGGGCCATCCGGTTTCCCCGGATCTCTGAAGGATAAAAGGAGAGCGTGTGCAATTGTAGGGGACAGGCGCTGTGGTAGATGGGGTGTATTGGTTTGTTAGAACAGCCGTAGCAGAATAGCGCCCGTGAGGTGGCTTGAGCCCCAGAAATGTATTTGCTTACGGCTCTGCAGGGTGAAAGTCCCAGGTCAAGTGTGTGTGGGTTTGGTTTCCCCGGAGGCCCCCTGGGCTTGTGGGCGGCCGCCTTCTTATTGGTCTGCACATGGTCCTTTCTCTGTGCGCACGTGCCTCTCACGTTGCTCTGTGTCTGAATTTACTCTTCTTCCGAGGGCACCAGTTAGCTGACATCAGGGCCCAGCCGAGAGGCCTCATGTTAACTTAACGACGAGGAACTGAGATGTGGATGCCAGGGTGGGTGGCTCTGATCTGTACCGATCCAGTTGTCCCAGGCCGGTCTCCTAACCTCCCTCTCTCTCTCTCGTCCACATCGGCTTCCTCATGGGGGGTGACAAGGATGCACAGGGGTTGTGAACGTGAACACACACGGAAAGATGTCAAGTCGTGATGCGCGTGCAAGGTGGGATTGGAACCTGAGGACGTGTAGGGATCCATCAGCAACATGTGGAAAATTTTAAGTAGAAAAGACAAAGGATCATTGCAAATGTTTGGCGAGAAGAAGTTTCTTGGCTAGGCTCTTTGGCTGAAGGAGAGGTGCGGATAAAGAAAGGTGATTTGGTTAAGACTTAATTCAGAGAGGACAGGAGTTCGGCTTAGAGATAAGCCAAACATCTGGATGATGTAGCTCCCCCCGCCTCCCCACCCCTCGCCTCTTTTCTTCATGCCTATTCGTCTCTTGGTTTAAAACAATTTCCCCCACCTTCCACGGTCTGGCAGTACTTAGTGGCTTCTCAAGCGGTGGTTACAGCCGGAAGGCCCTCTTTCTGCTTATCTTAAGTGAAGATTTTATGACCCCTCCTCAAGTTTTTTTTTTTTTTTTAATAATACTTGAGTAGTTGGGAAAACTTCCATGTATTTTAGCATATCGGTTCTAAAATTGCTACAGCACATTTATATGTGAAGGCAATTTTTTTTTTTTTTTTTGGTCTTTTCAGAACCGTACCTGAGGCATATGGACATTCCCAGGCTAGGGATCGCATTGGAGGTGTAGCTGCCGGCCTATGTTACAGCCACAGCAACTCAGGATCCAAGCTGCGTCTGCGACCTACACCACAGCTCATAGCACCTCTGATCCTTAACCCACTGAGGCCAGAGATCGAACCCACATCCTCATGGATCCTAGATAGGTTCGTTACCGTTGAGCCACAGCAGGAACTCCCAAAGGCAAGTATTTTAACTGAAAAGGTATATTTTCAGCTTGCCACGCCTCCCTTTTTAGAAGGCATTTGGATAATAATCAAGTCCCGAAGCGCAAAAATACATCATCTTTTATTCTGTAAAAGCACCTAAAACAAGACCATGCACAAAATAGGTGTTCTCGGAATCTCACGTGTGTTCTCTTTCTTGAATTCTGGTGTCTGATAGAGCCCAGTCATTTTTGAAAGCTTTGAACTTTCAAACTTTGAATTATATACCTATCATCTGACACTCATTTCTTCTCTTTAAAAAGTCAAATATTTGTAATATTTTTAAATTAAAAAAAAATTATAAGGAACCAGCCATCCTTTAAAACATCCATCGTGACGGGAACGTAGTATGAACTGTAAGAAAACCAAAAATTGTTCGTCATCTTTTTATAGAACTATGAATGTATGAAAACCTCCCAAACCGACTGAAATTCATGCAATACATTAAGGAGTGTGCTAAAGTGGTTCGTATACTTGGAGTCAACTTTAGAGAGCAAAAAAGTTTCATGATACCTCTTCTAGTGGCTACTAAGTTCAAGTCTGGAAAACTAGAAATAGAGATATATTCATTCATTAAGCTTTTACAGTGAGACTACCTCAATTTAGAGCAGTGGGAAGGAGGTGAGTGGTAAGTATGATATTTTATGTTAGGGAGGCATGATATGGAAATAGTGTCCCAATAATTGTGTGGAAAATATTAACTTGTTTTTCATCATGTAAATTGCCAGGCAATGAAAAAATTTTCAAGTTGTTATAAAGCTAATATTAAGGTAGAGGATTATTTTAATCAGGAAATGAAATGCTTGAAGTGTGGTTTTTGTGATAATCGTATGCTATGGATTTTTGCTTTAATCTTGCAAATGTTTTTCATATTAGTACTTTTTAAAAAATGTTTAGGTAGGCATTCCTGCTGTGCTGCATTGGGATTGGCAGTGTCTTGGGATTTTGGTTTGATCCCTGGCCCAGCACAGTGCGTTAAGCATCCGGCATTGCTGCAGCTTCAGCTTAGGTTGCAACGACGGCGCAGATCTGATCCCTGGCCTGGGATACCATAGGCCACGGGGTGGCCAAAAAAGAAAAAAAAAAAATTTTTTTTTTTTCTTTTTTAGGTAACTGGAATTTTATTTTTAAATCATCAGTTTTCTTTTAAATGGATGATTAATTTGTTTTCAGGGTTATTTAAAGTTTTTGTCTTGCTTATTTCCTGTAGAAACTCTGAAAAGGGCAGCACTGATTTATTTGGGAAGCTAAAGATATTTATGTAGCCAAGATTCATCCTTTTCATTGTCTCCCACCAAGACGAGAGTTTCTGGGCAAACTCTGTACTTGGGAAACTCTGAGAATGAATCAGAATCTCCACCAGCTCTGGGGCTTCGTTCAGCTGCAGCTGGGACCACATTTAATCAGAAGCTTACTTTCCTTGTTTTTGGGGGGAGCTGGAGAGGGTAGCTGTGTCAGATATGGCTCGTCAAACTCCTTCATTGCCTATAGGCAAAACTCCTACAGGGATGGAATAGGGGGTCCACCAAGAATATTCCTTTAGTTATAAGGCTGAGCATTCTTAGACCTAGGCCCTATTTCTTGGATGTCTGACAGCAGGCTCTTTGTTATTCCTGCAGCCTATTTTCATTCAGCGTCTTGTCAGCGACAATTTGAATTTTTTCAAAAGTGCCAGTTGCTTAGGAAGGGAAATCGCCCTCTCTGCCAAGGAAGGGGTTTACCGTCTAGTAGGGGGAGAACGAGATGTAAATAAGCGGGCATTCCCGTTGTGGCTCGGTGGAAACGGACCTAGTAACCATGAGGACAGGGGTTTGATCCCTGGCCCCACTCATGGGGTCAAGGATCTGGCATTGCTGTGAGCTGTGGGATAGGTCACAGATGAGGCTTGGGTCTGGTGTGCTGTGGCTCTAGGCTGGCAGCTGCAGCTCTGATTCGACCCCTAGCTGGAGGACTTCCGTATGCTGTGGGTGTGGCCCTAAATACACACACACACACACACACACAAATGGAAACAAGCAAGTGTGGGAATGTTTTATGTGTGTAGTGATCAATTCATGCCTAAAGCATGGTGTCTTCCATTTCTGTGGGGACCTAGAAAGCTAACACTGCCCCCACCAGGGCCGCACCCTACACCTGAATTTACGTGCCCCGCCTGAAATTCCTCTCGGAATCCAAAATACATTGCTTATCCCCATACTAGACAGGCTCTAGGATGTTGCAGTATTTATCTCTTTTCCCTGCCCTGGTAGCTAAGTATCTGCTTATTAGCTTCCTACATCTAATTGCGTATCCCTAAAGAGGGGCTCTAATGAAGGGATTATAGGTTAAGTGGCAAGTGTGTGCCATAGTCATTTGGGTAAGCCAGTTAACCTGATGATTTTTCTCAGTTAATTATCACTGAATGAGCAGAGCCTCGTGTGCACAGTGAGTGAACTACTTAGAGATGAAAGTGATAATGCCCTATATGCTGAAAACAGTGATTTTTCTGAAAGGTGAGTGCAGCTTATCAATACCAATCACATAATTAGAATTCGATTCCTCAAATAGACATTGAATGCCTGCTCTGTGCAAAGCTCCAAAAGATAAATAAGATGCTTTTCCATGTCTTTGGAGTTCCTAGTGTGTTGGGGAGATAAAGCAAGTTCTAATAAAGGCAGTAGCTGAATCAGACCTGAATTCACTGGGGACTTGATGTCAAGACACATGTCTCTCCATCCTAAGAAGGACAGTCAGACAAGACAGAGTAATGCCGCTGCACCTTCACTCCAGCCAAACCAAACTGTTGTATATTTTTAGATCCCACGCTCACCACCTTCTCTCCTGCCTCATGGTCTTTGAAAATACTGACCTCCCGTCGGGCCACATTCTATCTAGTTCCCGTCCTCCTCCCTTTAACTCCTCTGTGAATGTGGACACCCTTTGCTGAGTCTTTGCCTCTCCTCCTAGTCCGTTTCTCAAAGGCAGTGCATCTGTTTTGCTTACCATTCCATGTGCAGTGCCCTTGACGGAGTCTAGCCCATCACTGAATGAAAGAATGAATACATGAGTGAGCGAATACTTTTCTTAAGACAGAATCAGTCCGTTTTGTTGAGCTGTGATTTTCAACAGGGGATAGAAGAGGGAATATTAAAGTCACCTCTGCCCCAATTTCACTGCCTCTATGTCCTCCTCCTCCTTGTGACATGTCTTCCACACATCATGACACTTAAAATCCCTGATGATTGTAGTAAGAAGCCAGTGCTATGAATGGGAATATCCAAGCTCGATGTCCAAATCGAGCATATTTGCAATGATAACTAGGAAAGACTTCAGGGAGGCGGGCCTCACAAACCAGCTTTGGTGATTGAAGCATATTGGGACCGATAGAATGGGTTGAAGAACTGCAGCCCAGGCAGAGGACGGGACAAAACGGTTCCAGCAAAGGCCTAGAATCTGGGAAGTTTAGTTGGCATTAGGATGCATATGGAGACGTAATGGGAGATTGGCCTGGAAGCCAAGATGGGAATGGCTGTGCCTGGTGGCCTGGCAGGGTGTTTATTGTGGGAAGCAGTAGGGCATGATGTGAGACTCTTGAGAAGCAGAGTGATGGTAGTTCTGTTTCGGGAAGTGTCTCTATCCACAGCCTATGTCGTGGATCACCAGGGCACTGAAAGCAGACAGGATGAAGATTTAATTCAGTTTCGCCGATACGTATTCTGCGCCCAATATGAATTGGGCACTGGGAGAAAATATATCCTTTCTGTATGTCCAGCAGTAGAGGTAGGAAGTGATGGAAGCCCAGTTGAGGGCAGGAAAAGAGGGGAGTGGAGGTGGATTTAAGGGAGACTCGTCACTTGGGTTTTTTCCTCTGAGGTCCTGACCAGCTTAAAATATCCTCAGCTAATTTAAAAGGAGATACGGAGCAAAGAGAGAGCGCGCGGCCCTCCCGTACAACCACGATGTCAGTGGTGGAAGAAGGATAGTACTTAATGAGGGCCTTGTATGAAAAACCACATGGTTAGTGAGGAAAATTCTTTGAATTCAGTCTAACTAAGTCTAAGGACAACTAACAATATGCCTTGATAATTACACATTGCAATTTTACATCCACTCTTGGTTGCAGGTGGTCAAACTCAGGCAAGAGTAAAGGGCATTTATTGGCTCATTTAGTAGTGTTAGCTTCAGGTATGATGGGATCCAGCTGCACTAGGAACTGCCTCTTTGTGTCCTTGATCTGGATGTGTGTGTGTTGTCTTCCTGCCTAGGCTCTATCTTCAGCTCTTGAATAGCTCTAGGATTTCATCTTATTCTTAAAGAAGATGTCCTATCTCAGTAGATTTTTTGCGCTGTATTGACTTGGCTGACAGCTAAGTCAGTCCTTGTGGCAGGAAATGAGGATGGGGACGGATAGGCACTAACTGACCCAATCTTCTGACGACCTTTCATCAAGAGGTGAGGACCACCACCCCACTCCACGACACGGACTGAGAGTGGGTGTGGCCTGTTCGTGAAAGGAAAAGCAAGATAATATCAGCTAGAAGAAGGGCCTGGAAAAGCCAATCCATGACCCTACGCTACCTAATTTTCAAACATTTTAAGCGAACGTTGCCTCATTTGATTTTCAGCATCACAGTTTGTGAGAAATGTTGTTATCTGCCCCCCATAGATAGAGAAGCTATGCTTCAGAGGTGAAGGGGCCAAAGGTAACACACCTGTTGTTGGCGGAGGGACCAGGACGTCACCATTCAGGTGTGGCTGTCACCTGGGCAAGTGGACATGTGGGCTGGCGAGCAGCGCCCAGGCTGGAGGTGTCGCTGGAGAAAGGGTCTCTTGAGATGATGACCCGGCGTGGACGGTAGAGCAGGAGGGTCATGGGACGGAGCCAGGAGAGAGCCGTCCCCATCTGGGAGAAGGATCTGGAGGAGATGCTGGCCGAGGCCGTCGGAAAGAGGTCGTCGGAGGGAGAGGAGGGGAATGAGAAGGGCACTGCGTTAAAGACCAAAGCGAAGACTTCCTAAAGGTTTATTACTTTGTGCTGAGAGTGTCATTAAAACTTAAAGGAATTTTAGGTGAAAAACTCATAGCCTAGATTTCAGAGGCTGTAAACAGGGAGAAAGAGCATGTGTCTGCGGTGACTGGTGTCGAGGGCAATGGTAGTTATAATGATCCCCGCAGATAATGTGTGACGTCTGTCACACATAACACGCGCCTTTTGCTCACTAACTCATGTACTCCTCAGAAGGATCCTCGAAAGCAAGGATCGCTCGTAGCCTGATTTTGCAGATGAGGAAACTGAGGTATGGAGAGCTGGAGCCGCGCTCTCATAGCCTGGGCTCTGGTCCGGTTGGCTCCAGAAATGAGTTTCTTACCCACCACGTTTCACTGCCCTTCCTGGGCATCGGGCGCATGCTCTGCTGGCAGGTTGACAAAGGCCATTCTTTCTTCCTTCTGCTGCAGGACCAATGTCAATCCATCACGTTAAAGGATTTTTTTTTTGTTTTTTATTTTTATTTTTTGCTTTTTTAATGTAAAGTTTGGCCTTTCCTCACTTTTCAGTAGAACAATTTGAAAGCACTGGGGAAGAGGGTGCCCTTTGATGTTTGCAGAATCTCAGCATCCTTCGTGCCCTGAAGGACCCGTGGTCATCATTCATGTGGGCGCTGGTGACTGAAAAGGTCAGGGGACAGAAAAAAGAGCAGCCAGAGAAACACACACAAGGACAGTGGGGACGGCAGTGTTGTGTCGTTCATCAGCTTTGCAATCGCGTTGGCCTTTTTGAAAAGAAAAATCATAGGGCAGCCAAAACAAAGAGCCACACGCGAACAGAACTGAAACCAGGCGAGGCCCTCCCTCGAGACGTGAGAGACAGGGTATCTCCGCTTCCAAAGACAGTCTCGGTCCTGTGTTCCCCGGAGAATTCGGCCTCCAGTTGTTTCTCTTTCACATCTGCTGCTTCCCTGTTCTGCACCTTTCCTGGAGTGGAAACTGTCTGAATTCCTTCTTGTCTTTCTGAATGTTCATTTCCAGCTCACAGAAGAAACATCAGAGATTACATCAGCATGCAATTTTGTGTTGCGTTAAGCTGTTTCATTAGCTGAGAAATCACTGGCTTCCCTCTTTCCATTTTTGGGCTCGTGCGAAGGAAATGCAAAGAGATGAGACTGTTCTGTTTGGTGTTCACCTGGTACCTTGACTTCTTCTTTTGCTGGCTGATGATTCAGGTTCCATTAAATCCCTTTTGGTTCGTATCTTTCTTAATATAATGTGAGGGATGCGTACTGGAGCCCTTATCACTGACTTGCATGTGTGACCTGAGTTATACACTAAAGCCCGGGACAATTTAGTCTCGCTTCGTGTTCTTTTGTTTTAACATTCATTGCGTAAATAAAAAATCTGCCTGATCAGATAACGCCCATCAGAGAATTTTATCAGACCGAAGTGGCCCTTAGTGGAGTTTGTTTTGAACAGGGGTGAGGTGTTCCTTTGCTCTTTCGCTTTTGTTTTATTAAGTCTGTTTGTCGTTTCAGTTTTTTTCGACAAATGCAGATTTACGGCTGTGCCTCATCCGAGGTTTTTGTCACAGTGAAATTATGACATTGGTTAGTTTCGTTCTTGGTTTTGAAGTTCTTACTTTGTGAGAGGTAGACGTAGAGTATATTTTGTTGGCTGCTACGGGTTACTGGATTCATTGCTATGGGTGTAAGGAACTCTGGCAGCTTTTGACAGATTTTTAAGAGCAGGTTTTTTTTCCTTTCCCTCCAAAAATCTTTACAGAGTGAGTTGTGGAGCTGAACTAATAGCATGTAAAAACCTGGTTTAGGGGACATGCTTTTCTCCATCCTGTGTAGATCTGCGGCTGAAAGGGTGAAGTCCTGACCCAAACAGCATGTGCTTTCCAGCCGTTCTTGCTAAATTAGCAAAGCCTTATCCCAGAATCCTTTGCTGTGGGGCTTTCTGTTGCCCTGATTTTGGTAACATGGATGTTTCTGCATTGATATTAGAGAAACGCACCTCAATGTCTAGGTTAATGTTTAGGAGAGGCCAGTTGGCTTTTCCTTCTCAATGGCTTGAAATCAGCTTTCTCTGACAACGCTGTTTGGCAGTTTGGCAGTTTTTCATATTTCTTTAAAATTTTAATTATAAGCCATCAAGTCTTGAGCAATTACTTCTGGGTTAGTCTCTTGATGAATGTCATAACAGGGTGTTTTAATTTAATGGATCCAGAATAACATCTGTTTCTAATATTTTAAAAGCCAATTTATATGGAAATTCATTTATATACAGTAAATACACGGAGACTTGTAAAAAATCAAAATCAAAATAGAAAATCAAACCACTGTGATACAGGAGGTCTTCTGTTAACAAAAGATTTCACTAACGAGTAGACGCAGCTTGCACGAGCTAACACCCCACATACTGCAGGTTAAACAAGATAGCAATTTTTTTTCTCATAAACTCACACAGTTAGCTCAGGGCTGGTATGGTCAGCCGTGACAGGGACTCAATTTCCTTCAGTCTTATTGCTCTGCTGGACAGGACTTATATTCCTAAGGACACCTTACAGGTCAAGGCGCCTGCTGGAACTCCAGCTATGACACCTGCTCCAGCAGGAAGTGGGCAGGGGTGGAGGCAGGAATCCCTTTTAAGGGTATTTTCTAGAAGTCGTGTATAGCACTCAGCCACTGTTCCTACCTGGCCAATTATTAGTCACATGAGCATATTTAGCAGCAGGGAAAGATAGGAAATAACATTTTTTTCCAGATGACTATGTACTCAGCTAAAACCTGAAGATCTCTGAGTACGGGAAAAAGAGAGTATAGGCATTGGTTGAGAACTGTTGTCGTCCTGAGTATTTTTTAAGACATGATTTTAACAGATTTTGTTTTTTTTCTTGAGCATCCGGAAAAGTCAGCTACTTTTCATAGGTAAATAATATACGTAGAAGAACTAGCACAGTATTTGACAGAGTAGATAATCAGCTACCGTTCATGTAGGTTGGTGTGTTTTTACTCTCACCCCCAAGTATAAGTAATTTCAGAGGTGTGGATGAAGCTGCATGTAATTTGGGACTTTTCCTAAATCATAACACTGTCTTTGTAGAGTAACAGCAGTAGCTGCTAAGAGGCCCAGACGTCTTTGTACTGGATCTCCAGAACACGCATGTGCCTGGAAACCTTTGCTCTTTGCTTTCCTGCGTAGAAGAGAAGTGCACAGTTACATGTGTTAGAAAGGTGGAATGTTGGGTCCTATTCTCTTTAAATTTATTTCTAGTAGGATGGCTAGTTCTTGCTCTCAGTGTATCATCTGCACCCTTATCACCAGGGACTTTGCTTCTTAAAAATGCAAATTCTCACACCTCCTGTCTCCCTGGCCTCTGAAATCTGCAGTACTAGGGCCACGAGGGCCGTTGTTTGGTAGCTGCTTTATTAAAGCTTTAACCCCTGATAGAAACTGCATTTCTTCCTCAACGATATTTGCCCTCAACAACGAAGAAAACTTTTGAGGAAAAGAAACGGAGCCCTAATGGAGGTGCTACTGAGCACACGGGGGAAGGCCTGGCTTCAGTCTGTATGCAGCGCCTTCTCTAAGACTTTGGTGGCATTAATCTCATCTACCTGGAATCCCATCGTAGAGCCATGTGGTGACAAAGCAAGGGCATGATAAAGCTGGGAAGGAAGGTGCTATTTTAGCCGCACGGTTTAGCAACACGTATTTTTTTTTTTTCCTTTCTGTATTTTACATTTGCTTTCTTTTTTAACATTTCGTCTTCTAGCCGTGCCATCAAGACAAATCAGGACCTTCTCCCTGAAACGCCGTGGACCCACATTTTCTACAATGATTTTTGGGGGACCCTTCTAACCCACAGTGGCAGCCACAAGTCCTACAGGCCACTCTGCACTCTTTCTTTCCGCCTGAACCATGCCATCGGAGGCTTGAACCCCTGGAGCTACCATCTCGTCAATGTCCTACTGCACGCGGCCGTCACGGGTCTCTTCACCAGCTTCTCCAAGGCTCTCCTGGGGGATGGATGCTGGACCTTCCTGGCTGGCTTGATGTTTGCCTCGCACCCCATCCACACGGAGGCGGTGGCGGGCATCGTGGGCCGGGCCGACGTGGGGGCCAGTCTCTTCTTTCTCCTCTCCTTGCTCTGCTACATGAAGCACTGCTCCACGAGAGGCTCCTCGGCCAGGACCTGGGGCTGGTTCCTGGGGACCGGACTGTGTGCGGGATGCAGCATGTTGTGGAAGGAGCAGGGATTGACGGTCCTGGCGGTGTCGGCCGTGTATGACGTCTTTGTGTTTCACAGGCTGAAGGTGAGAGACGTCTTCCCCACCATTTACAAGGTAAGTGATCGTGGGTGCTCGAGGGTGTCTGCGTCCTCTCCTTGCTTCTTCCCTTTGCCCTGTTGAGAAGGCAAGTGCGTTCCCTTCAAAGAGAATTTCCACTAAGTTCCCCTCTGGTCTCCACGAGGTGGAAGGGACCTCTGCGGCCTTTCCCTGGTAACCTGGGGTTCAGTCTCGGATTTGTACATCTCGGGTTTCTTAACTCATTTTCATGATTTCCAAGGGGGTGGAGAGACAGTTCTGCCTTGTAAAGAAAAGGCACTTTGCTGTTTATTCATCGGTACTCCTTTTCGATGTCGGCCCCGATTCCCCATAATCCAATACATTGCCTCTAATACGTCTTAGAAAAAAATAACACCGCTGATACCAGAGCTAGGTTAACTCTAGAAAGAGGAAGTCCTCTGCCTTTTGCTAATAGTACTTTTCCTGAGCTGACTTTGGAAAACAGCCGTCTCTGCTGTGCGCTGGGAACTCACATTCTTACCCAGTGAGTCATATTCACCTTTTCCTCGTGGGGGGGGGGTGTCTAATAATAGAAAAGCCCAAACAGAAAGTGGTTAGTAAGGGCTTTGCCCCCAGGCCAATTCAGACCTCTGCCTCAGGGCTTCGGGGTTGTTCTTCTGTGTTCCCGCAGGGGTTTCGGATGCAGTGTTGTTTCAAGGTCACGGGAGCACTTTCGCATGCCCTGTGCTTCAGAGGACAGGGCAGTTTTCCGCTGGTGTGTTGGGGGAGGCTCGGGGGACAGATTCGTCTTGAGAACCAAGCTCCTTCCCATTGGCCCATCCTCCCTCGCGCCGAACACTTGCCCTGACTTGAAGTAGAAAGACTCAGCTTGGCCAGTGGTTGCAAACCTCAGCCGTGACTGAGGCCAGCTCTGCTATCCTTCTGGACACCGTTAAGCAAGGAATTAAACTTTTGGATACTCCCCCTGAGAAAGCTGTCAGGTGTTCTAGCTTTTACCACGTTTTTCCCTCTCAGTCCTTAATTTTACTTAAAACGGAATTAGGAAGAAAATGACATTTAAAAAATGGAGGGAAATGGAAGCATTTATGTATTCTTAAATAACTTTTTTTTTTTTAATTTTGGAGGCAGAATACTTACTGCTGTACTTCTCTTCTGCAGAAAAGCATAACCTTTTCAGTTAGAGCTCAAGGATCAAGCGCTTGAGGAAGCTCTTCTGTGATTTCAGTTAAATGCTGAAACTTTAAATGAAAACCCATGTTAGAGTTTGATGGTTTGAAAACAGCATATGGTTTGCAAGTCAGACTCTTAATTTCAAATCCGCTTTAATTATTCTTTCAAGGAATTTAAGGAGAATAATCTTTTTCTTGGGAGTTCCTGTCATGGCTCAGCGCTAACAAACGCAACTAGGATCCATGAAGATACCGGTTTGATCCCTGGCCTCAGTCACTGGGTTAAGGATCCGGTGTTGCTGTAAGCTGTGGTGTAGGTTGTAGACGTGGCTTGGATCCTGCCTGGCTGTGACTGTGGTGTGGGCTGGCAGCTGCAGCTCCAACTTGACCCCTAGCTTGGGAACTTCCCTATGCTGTGGGTGTGGCCCTAAAAAGAAAAAGAAACTTTTTTTTTTTTTTTTTTTAATTTTATGACCACATCCATAGCATTTGGAAGTTCTCAGGCCAGGGAGTGCCTTTGAGCCACAGCTGTGACTTATGCTGCAGCTGTGTCAGTACCGTATGGGTTAAAGACCCACTGAGCTGGGCTGGACTAGGGATCGAACCCACACCTCCACAGCGACCCAAGCTGCCGCAGTCGAATTCTTAACCCACAGCGCCATGTCTGTAACTCCAGGAAATGATTTTGCTATGTCAATTGAGGACGTGCTTTTAGGATCTTTGAAGTTCTTATCTGAGAAACCTTCAGTTTTCTAAGCATGTTTTTGAGGATAAAGTTGCAGACAGCTCCTTTTTCTAAATATATCTCATGCAATATTTGGGACACACTTATAATAGAAAAACTATTCTTTGTTCATTCGAAATTAAAATATAACTGGGCATCCCATATGTTATTTAGCAACCTTACTCATGTTGCTGCTGCTTCAGAAAATAAGTCCCACTGGTGTGGGGGAGGAGAACTCTTCTTCCATCTACGTTCCTTGGCTGGTCTAATAATCAAATCCCCACGACACTGATTACCAGGAGAAAACCAAGTTGAATTAGGTATATATGAGACCCCCACAAAGGCAGGAGAAGCTCCCTACCCATCAGGCAACTGAGGTTCATGAGGCCACGAACGATGGCACATTCACAGTGCCATTAGAGTGTGGGCTCTGGACCCTCAGAGAAGAGGAAGATGCAGCACAGGAAGACGGGCCGCAATGTTTGTCGTTCACCAGACATTTGCCAGGGCAGGCTGAAGAGTCTTCCTTGTGTTAAAAAAGGAAAAAGAAAATGTTATCTTTGAAAAGCTCTCTTCCTAGTACAGGCTTCCCATCTAAATTCTTTTTGGCACTTAAAGGGGAGGTAAAAACCTCTTCTTGAATCCATTGGGCTGTCTTTGTCTTCAGCTCCATGGACTCCACCTGCCAAAGTGGCACATTCTGGGGCCGTCTGCCCTGAGCCCCGTCTCGTAAAGGAATTCCTGAGAGTAGGGAATGGGAGGTCCCCACACACTATGGAAAAAGGCAATACTTTGAATGTTCAGGGTCTTGAGAAGTTTTCCAGTGGAAACTTGCCCAGGCTGTGGCAACCACAGCTTGCAGGCAAGGGGAGCCATCACGACAGCAAAACCCTTCATCGGATCGTTGCTGCCTCAACTCTTTCTTTCATCCTTAGGTGTGAGGCCAGTGGGCTTAGTGAGGACATGGGCAGGAACAGATGGCATAGCTTTGTGAGGAACCTGGAGACGGGCTCTGCCAGACCTCTTATTTCCAGCTCAGGGGTGGGGACCCAGAGGCGGGAAGGTCACCCAGAAAATGGTGGGATCACTAGAACTCGAACACGTACTTGTGACTGAGTCCTGATCTCTCTGCTACACCGTGGAGGCGTGGAGATGACGAGAGAAAGGGGTGGGATGACTCCACAGTGGAGACGAAAATAATAAGGAATTGAGTCTTAACTGGCACGGGCGGAGCATCCTTGGTCTCGTTCAGTGACCTTTTCTTCACGCGGAAACAGTTGGTTCATTTCTCCCCTAGAGATGCTGGGAAGAGGATGCGAAACCACGGGGTGTTCGTTGTGAACTGGAACCCAATATCTGGAAGGCCCTAATGTGTATTAATTGAAGGGAAAGAAGAAATAGCACTGGAAATTGTGATTCTTTTTTTCCTTTCTTTTCTTTTTGTCTTTTTTAGAGCCTCACCGGGGGCACGTGGAGGTTCCCAGGCTAGGGGTCCAATTAGAGCTGTAGCCACCAGCCTATGTCAGAGCCACAGTAAAGATCCCAGCCGCGTCTGCAACCTACACCACAGCTCATGGCAACGCCGGATCCTTAACCCACGGAGCGAGACCAGGGATCGAACCGCAACCTCATGGATCCTGGTCGGGTTTGTTAACCACTGAGCCACGGTAGGAACTCCTGGAAATTGTAATTCTTTATCTTAAGAAAGACCAAAAGGTAAACTTCTGGTAGCTTTTAAACATGTGGTGGTTTAAAAGCATATGAATTAAGAATCAACTAAAGCTGAAGCATGAATATTTAAGCACAAATTTTCATTAAGAATTTCATGGCTGTGGGGCTTATAAACATTGGCATAGATTGCATATGGAAGTTATAGAAAAATTCCATATTCTGTCTTTAAAATATATAGATTTTTATGCCTGGGGTGAGTTAGAGGAGACTGAAAAAAGTAGATTAAAAGATTTTTTTCAACTTTAAAAGAATAAGCATCTTAAATATCTTACTTATTAACTCTGCTTCATAGTTATCATAGTTTGCCAGATGAAGTAAACTTCCCTCTTCTATTAAAACATAACGTATATAAACAGAAAAATCCAGTGCACAAGTGTTTAACTCTATTATGCAAAGTAGAAAACCAGCCAAATACTCAAAAATCTAAAAACGGTGGTCCTCCTAAAGCTGGAAATTATTAAAAACAGAGAGACCAAGGCTCTCCGTTTCTATAGTTTTGTCTGTAATGTGTTTCTTTTCTTTCTTTATTTTTAGGGCCGTACCTACGGCATACGGAAGTTCCAGGCTAGCAGTCGAATTGGAGCTGCAGCTGCTGGCCTATGTCACAGCCACAGCAACGCCAGATCCAAGCTGCATCTGCAACCTCCACTGCAGCTTGGGGCAATGCCCGGTCATTAACCCACTGAATGAGGCCAGGGATCAAACCTGCCTCCTCATGGATGCTAGTTGGGTTCTTAACTTCCCTAGTTATGTTTTTCTCGTAGCAGCCCCACTCAGCTTCTCTCTTCACATTTCTTTAGAAATATCAGAGGTTTCGGTTCTGTACCTCTTAGCAGATCCTGGCCCCATCTCAAATGGATACCAGGGCCAGGCAGAAGGGTCTGTGCTAGACTAGAGATTATGCCTTCCACATAGTCTTCTCTCTACTCCATTATTGCAGTATGAAAATACAGGTTTCAGTTTGGTAGAGGTTAAGGTTTTTCTAAGACATTTTGAGTTTTCTATGATATCTCTGATTATTTCATATTGGTTACTAATTTAAAAAAAATGGGAGTTCCCTTGTGGCTCAGTGGGTTAAGGACCTGGTGGTGGTGTTGCTGTGACCCTGGTTACAGTTGTGGTATGAGTTTGATCCCTGATCTGGAAACTTCTGCATGCCACACGAGCACCCCCCCAAAAAAAAATCCCTCAGAACCCCCAAACAAATAGACCCTTGGGCCAGACAAAATCCTTGGAATGGCTAAATTTGGGCAGAACTCTGGCTGCCCATTTTTGACTTCTAAGGTTCATGCAGATGATGTCCATGTCCATATGACATGTGAGAATCTTGTAGTTCTGCAAAGGAAATGCAAAAATTTTATTTTTCTTTGATGAAGTGTGTGGAAAATAGTACGTACCCCAAATGTCATAGATATTTTATTTAGTATTTAATAACCACACACAGTGTTTATATCTGCCAGGGACTGTTGTGAGTATGCCAAAAATATTAAGACATTTAACTTGTGTCATAAATGCTCATCAAGGGAGTAATATGACATAAAATAATATGGTTGAGTATGAAATGTAGTAATATAGTTTTCAGTAGTTAGATTTGCAAGACAACAGTAAATGTGAAATCTTTGAAAGTGGGTATGAACAAATTTGGAGTTCATAAGTATTTAAAAAAAATTCTTGTTCTTCACTTCAGCATCAATTTAATGTGTTCCCTGCGCTTTTCTTGGCATCTAGTGCACCATTTGACACGTAGTAGGTCCTTCCTAAACTGCTGAATTCACACGTGTTTACGATGAACTTTTCAAATGATGTTCCTTCACCAGTAAAGTGAAATTCTATCCTCTCCCTTTCCACAGAGAGGTTTACTTTCCTGATTTGTTGGGGTCTGGAAGGTGGGTTAGCAGGGACTGGAAGAAATGCACATCAGGAACATGCTGAAAAGTAAATTTTCTTGACCTCTCACCAAATGATTATTTTAGCCTTTCTTAGCTGATTTTCACGTACGTAGTTTTATGCTGTCAAAACATAAGGGCAAGGGGAACCCCTGAAACACGCTTAAGCTAGCCTTGCAAATAAATGGTGGACTTTTATCTGCCCACAAAATATTTTACAAGTCTCCTATGACCCCAGGAGGTATATGGGTAATAAAATCAGTAAAGGCAACGTTTTTCTTACTCACCCAACATCAGTCACTGCTTGCCTAGTGGCCATTTTCTGTGCTTATTTAACATCTGTTAACTGTTTTAATGTGGAAACATCTTTTTCCCCCTTTTATTAGCCTCATAATCACTTAATTCAGTTACAGGTGGAAAAAAATTAGAAAGAAAGGAAATCAGAAAGGGAGTCTAACAGTGCTAATTTAAGTCCAAGATAATTTGGAAAAATAAAGCCCTTTTAGTTTGATCTTGGGAGGCTTTCTCTACAGGTGACTACATTTATTTTGCTGTGGGTGCTTCCAAGATGCGTATTATCTGGATGGCCTCCTTCAGATAAAATTTCGCATCTCTCGTTCATGTGAATAAGATGGAGAGGCTGTGTTTGAATGTAGAGTGACAAAGAGAGGGAACTGGGAGGCATCGCCGCGTCCGAAAACAAGGCATCTCTGAATAGGACTAACGTTGTTTCAACTGAGCGGGATGTGGTTGATGGAGGGGCCGTGGTGAAACGGAGTTTGCCCTTTCTTGGGTCTTACGGAAGCCGGGTTCCACATTTTTTGGGATGTCGTGATCGGACCCACGCTAAGCAACGGTCCCACATTTCCAAACGATTTACGGGGCGTATCTTGAGACCGTTTTCCTAGGATGGGGGCTTGTGCTCCGTCGAAGGTTTTGGGTTTGTCACCGTTGGAACACGGAAGATGTTAACCGTGGTTCTGTACGTCGCTCCCCACGTGCAAAAGAGTGAGAACATAGCCTGCAGGTGTTTGCACATGGAATCCACATGTGCTTTTGTGCTTGATCCGCTGCTCCGGATGGCATTGCCGGCATCTGTTATCGTTTCTGGCTTCGTCCCTTTTCTTGCTTAAGATGTGACCCTTGTATCCATGGCACTGCGTGAAATGGGATCTGTTTGCTGTTTCTGGGGGTCTTCTATCAGTATCCGGCCACTCTACTTCAAGTCGCACTCCGGCCTTCTGATGATTGTCCTTCCCTCGGCTTGCCTGACGCTTGCCTTTGAGGGAAGTCCAGACAGAGCCAGATCCTCCGATTCCGATTCTGATCGCAGCATTTCCTCGCATTATTGAAACGGGAGGGCTGACGGTCATGCACTTACAAATGAATTTGGATTTCCTCCCAGTCAACTTGTAGCATTTAATATTCATGACCTGTAGTACTTTAGAACTTTGAACAGCTGCCAACACCACTAACCAGATAATACCACAAATAAAGTCAAGGCTCAGAAATATTTTACAATTCAAAAAGTCAAAGATTAATAGGATATTTTCTTCCTGCAGGTTGGCTTCCTTGCTCAGCTGATTTAAGAGGATTCTGTATTCTAGTCGCAGTTGAGGTTCAAGTTGAGTCATTTAAATTTGGAGCGCTGACAACCTTTGCAAGGTTCTGGAATGCCAACTTTAGAGTGTTCGTACCTGGGCCAGAGATCCATTCTCTTTGTGCAAAAGGCACAGCAGTAGGCAGGGTGGAGATTTAAAGCTGTCCTTAAGGGCAATCGAGAGTAGTAGGAAGCGGAGAATAGTGCGGGTGAGTACAGGAGTGAAATGTAAATGGGAAAGCAGCGAGAGCTTGAAGGGGAGGCGCAGGGAGCAGAGGGCAGTTGAGAAGGAAGGGGAGGTTACTTTCAGCTGAGGGGGTCTGAAAGCACTTTCCGGAGCAGCAGTGTTGGAGCAGGGCCCTGAAGGGTTCTCTGGATACAGGTATTTATTATTGGAGAGGTGAGGTGATGTGGCGACTTCAGCAGGAGCTTTGCAGGGTGAATCTCAGAGGAAGCCACGGAGGGCCACTGAGCCGACTTTTTGGCAGGTAAAGAGAGAGCACGTGCGTTGATAGAGGGAAAGGAGTCAGGAAAGGTAGTTTGAGGACAGCTCTTGGGTCTGATGACGGAGCGGCCTTTTAAGGTGTGTTGTGAGCTCAACAATGTTGGGAACTGATGCCTGGCTTTCCAGCATCCTTGCATTTGGACTGGTCCATGAGAGAAGCCCAGGAATGTATAGGCCAGCTCTCTCGCTTCTTGGAGAACTTTGTTTTCTGTTCTTCCTGTAAACCCGAGACATGGTCCCTCGGGTGATGAAATTGGTGGAGTTTCTCACTCAGTGAGTGTGTCTCCTGTCCGTGTTTATCTCGTTCTTGAGCAGTTAAAAACAAAGCAGTTATTTTCTGAAGACTAATATTATTTCACTTTTTACTCGGGAATATTGGCAAATTATTATACACTCCTGATGAGAACAGGGAATCCTTAAGGGCTGTCTCTTGTGTCCATTCCTGCAGCGTTGCTGAATGTGGACAAATACAAAATCCCTCTTTGTTTTGTACTCTTTCCTACAGGAAGACAGAAAAATTTTCTCAAAGGGCCTTTTTTTAGGGTACAGAATAAAATATTCCATCAGCACTGAATTTCAACCAGTTAACTCAGTCCACCGTCGGTGGTGGAAATGACACGCAAATTAGACCTTGTGGTGAATAAATAATAAGGCTCATTGAAATCGTCTCTGCTCTTCTCATAACACTGTCTGGGATGCGTGTTACATCACTCGGCTCAGTTTTCTATAAGCTGCGGCCTCGGAGGAATTGAATTGACTGACAGCGATCTCATGATTATGAGGTTACTCATATTCAAGTGGGTTCCGTCAATTTCACAGAAAATGATGTGGTTTGCACAAATTTGAAATCCATTGTCATTTCCTAGAAGTCAGCTTCCTGTCTTAAATGCCTGGAACAATGGACATGCCAATTTAGGGCTGCTTTCTGAAATGAAATTTAAGCTCTAGAAAACCCGATTCCCACAGTGCACTAGAGATTCCTTAAAAGGCACGGGTAGGTGGGACACGGGGTGGATACAAGTGCCTGTGAACTCAAATACATTGATAATTAAGGTGTATATGATATGTGATACGATGGTGGCATGATGCGACAAACTGTATCTTTTACATCCAGTTTCCTACCGATTGATCACAGGATTCCTTTCGGCAACAAGGAAAACACGAAATCAAGAGGGAAGAACAGCACTTTGCCATCCAGAAGTCGGGGATTTGGTGCCAGGAAGGTCGACATGCCCTTGCTCTCAGGGTTTGCCTTTACAACTCTGCAGCACCCAGATGGCTCCTGTATGCTCTGTTGCTCTGATTATAACTCTTGCATCAAGTGAAATAGCATGAATTCAGAATTTAATACATGTTTCCTCCGTAATTATGGCCTTGATTAGTGAAGTCGGTGCTTCTGTTCCAAAGGACACGTTCTTTCTTTTTCCACATGTTTATTCATTTCGTTTCAAGAAATCAAACACAAAGACCATAATCCTGCTCTTTGGTATGATCGGGGAATTTTGCAGTGCCTACATTGGGGTATGTGGTTGTCCTTTGGCTTGTAATTAATGTTAGATTCAAAGAAAACAGCAGGGACAACAAGAGGAAAAGGAAGGACACTTCAAAACAAACAAAGGACTGTTAGTTTTTAGCATGTAAAGAAATGGAAACTAGATCTTGAGTTCCCATTCATATATTGCTAAGGATAACCGCATACCAAGTACATTTTATAGTCCTTGATTTATGCAACATCAGTTGTGACCGTTTAAAAATAAATAAATTTTATGTGTTTAAAAGCCCCAGAGAAGGGAAAAAAACCTTACTATGTTAATTTTGTGAATTTCGAGTTCTTAGACCTGTTGGCAGTACCAACCCAGTCCTTTGAGGGCATTCTATTAGTTTTCACTGTGTGAGAGCCTGAGTCTCCTCCCCTCTAAGGTTGGGTGTCTGTGTGTGATATTCTATCAGAATGAACTGCAGGACTGCATGTCTGTGTAATGTAGTTGGATTATTCCAAGGTTATGCGTGAATGACTTGAGTATAATTCCTTAACTTTTATGAATCGGAAATCTCCAAATTACATAGAATTGTTTCTCCTAATTTGAAGATGCAGGAAGCACCTGCCAGTTTACGTGTTTCATCGAGTGACGTTTCTGTCTTAAGACCTCGTGACATGGTGTGATTAAAAAGTTAAATTTATCTCATACGATATAAAAGCAAGTGGTGTTTACTTTGAAGAACCACTTGGTGATGGATTGATCTTCTTATGCACGGCCCTAAGACTGGAGCCTGCAGCTTTAGATTGAAATGATGTGACTTTGGATAAACTACTAAATGCCTTGAACATCAGTTACAGGGTCTATAAAACAGAAATGTCGTATTTGCCTGGAAAAGCTCCTGTCAGAAATGAACATCGTGCGTGTATGCTCTTCAGCCGAGTTCCTTTGCTGTCGTAGAAGTCACCACGAGCCTCAGCATTTTACTGCACGTCTGCAGCACTTCAGGAGCGGAGACCTTTCTGTCCGCTGTTTTACAGAACGTGCCGTTGGCTTAGCTGCGGCTTTCCTAATGGCATGTAGGGTGAAATGTCTCCTGTTCACCAGTCGTGACAACTCAAAGAATACGAAGAAAAAGACCTTTTTCAGGGATACTTTTTCTGAGCAACACGATTGAATCATTTATCTGTTGTTTCATTGAAAAACAAATGCGTGTACTCATGCCGTAATTTTTCTCCATTGATGATATCTTGCCATCATCTCATGCTTTGATAGCCTGATATTTTCCCCTTTGGGCTCAGGATGGTGCTGTTGCCTGTGTGTCTGAAAGTGGGGGGTGGGGGGTGGGAGGTGGGACAAGCCTGTTTCCTATATATTTCCTTTCAGTAAGGTGTATAGTAAGAAATATTCGTTCGGTAGCTGCAATAGCTGGCAGCATTCAGGTCTCATTCTTTGGAGAAAAAGGAAGCCCTGTTATCACCTAAAGGGGAACCTCCATCTCTTCCCTCCTCCTCTGCTTCTTCAGGCTGGCAGGCAATATTGCTGCAGCTGATTCCAGAATCTCATAACAAACCTTCTCAGAGAAACCTTGGGACTGGTTTTTGTTGTTGTTACTGCTGTTGTTCCACCGTTTAATTTCCCTACCTCCTAAAAAGAGCAGAGAAGGCAAAAAGTTTTGTTTTTGAAGCAATGCTTTTTTTCTGGCTGCCTTTTTTTTTTTGGTCTTTTTAGGGCCATACCTGCAGCATATGGAGCTTCCCAGACTAGGGGTCGAATCAGAGCTGTAGCCACCAGCCTATGCCACAGCCACTTGGGATCCGAGCCACGTCTGCTACCTACTATAACACAGTTCATGGCAATGCTGGATCCTTAACCCACTCACTGAGTGAGGCCAGGGATCAAACCTGTGTTCTCATGGTTACTAGTCAGATTCGTTTACTCTGAGCCACGATGGGAAGTCCCCAAAATTTTATAAAATATTTTAAGATGGCTTAATAACACTCAGATCAAATTACTTTTACAGAAACTTAAATCCTGGTAACTTGGCCCTGCTGAGAAAGATCTAAGGGTAAAATTGGTCTTGATTTCAGAAAATCCAATATTTAAAAATTGTCTTAGTTGACAGGTGATACCAGGAGTGGGTAGAGGATGGTGGCTATTTAAAGACTGGGGTTCAACATAGGTTTCCTTTAATATTTTAAACTAGAATGATCATGAGCTTCTCATGGGGAAACTGTTTGAAACCAGAGATTGTAGCCTAAAACTGGAAGTTATTAAATAAGAATATTTTTCTCTGCTTAATTTTTAGTTTGTTTTTGAGGCGTTGAGGGGGACCTGGTGTAGAGGTAGCAGCAAAGAAACTATTTTTTTTTAAATCCCTGCTGTGATTTTGATGAGGAGCTAGGTTTGGAGGTCACTGATGTACACTGAGAATCTGATACCCCACACAATATTATTAAATACTGTAAGATTTTCGTAAAAGGACAAGATTTTTGTGGCTAGAGGGGGACATGAGGAATTGTCTGTTTATCCACTTGCTGCTTCACCTCTTGTCACAGAATTTGGGGCCCACAGAAATTAGTCACAGGATTAGTTGAGAAGAGAGTTGACCCTGTACCTCTTCCTCCAGGTCCAGTGCTTCTATCCCTGTACCGATTGCATCCCTGCCTTTAATTTATAAAAAAAACCTGTTACCGTGGGAATAATTTTTTGTTTGCCACTTAAGGCTAGAGACTTGTGATGAGCCTCCCTGTACCATCCCTCAAGTGCTTCGTTAATTAAAACTCTGACCATCTCATTTCACCCAACCAGCTTCTTTCTCTTGTGCTATGTCGATAATTCCAGGGTACCTTTTTCCTTTCTTTTTTTTTTTTTTTTTTTTTTTTTTTGTAATTTTCTGTTCTGATTTGACCTGCTTGTCTGTTTTTTTTGTTTGTGTTTTTTTTTTTTTTTTGCTTTTTCTTTTTTTTTTTTAAATTTTATGGGCATGTAGTTGACTGACAGTGTTGTGTTAGTTTCAGGTGTACAGCAAGGTGAATCAGTTAGACATGTACATATATCCATTCTTTTTCAGATTCTTTTCCAATATGGGTTATTACATAGTATTGAGGAGATTTCCCTGTGCTATACAGTAGGCCCTTGTTACTTATCAATTTTATATATGCTGGTGTTTACATTAATCCCAAACTGCTAATCTGTTCCTCCCCCTAACACTTCCCCTTTGGTAACCATCAGTTTGATTTAGAAATCTTTGAGTCCATTTCTGTTTTGTGAATAAGTATCATTTTTATTAGATTCCACATATTAGTGATATCATATGATATTTGTCTCTCCCTTACTTTTTAGTACAGTAATTTCTAGATCCATTCATGTTGCTGCAAATAGCGTTATTTCTTTTTTATGTCTGAGTAATATTCCATTGTATATATGTACCATATCTTCTGTATCCATTCCTCCATAGCTTCCATGTGTTGGCCGTTGTAACTAGTGCTGCGACACGTGTGTTCTTTTTCCCTGAATGATGGCTTTCTCTGGATATATACTGGGGAACCTTTTGAAATGGAGTGGTTGATTTTTATTTTGTTGTTGTTTCCCTCTCAGGCCCCTCTTTTTCCTATTCCTGCTTCCCCAAAGTAGCTTCATTTAAGGGCTCACGTATTTGCCTGTTGCCATTCTTGGGCTCCAGCTTGATTTAAGCCCTGATTCAAATGGAACATTTTCTTTTGGAGCTGCTAGAAGCTTATCACAGAGGGACAAAAATCACGCTGTATTTTTCATCTTAATTTGGTTAATTTCCTTTAACAGTATTAGTGTTTTATAGTAGTATACCAGCATTACAGTGGGTTCTCTTTGATGATGCTGAGCCTGGATTGGTCTAGAAGTAGAGCAGTAAAAATCCTGGAGCAGCTCTTCTTTGATACCTTCTTCCTACTCTCGATGACACCACTGCACACACTGGGGGGCAAGAAAAGTTTGAGGCATTAGCAGTAGACGAGTCAGCTGGGTGTATAGTCATTAGCCCTGGTACCTGCAAATCCAGGAATGTGGCATTTGCCACCTGTGTTTTAGAGATGTCTAAAATTTCTTCTGACCATACAATATGATGTTAGCTGATTATTGTTGGGTGGCTCTTCGAATAGGTGACAGCCCTAATGTCAAAAGTGAGGCTGGTTCCAAAACTGATGGTACTTCCCAGGTAAAATTGCCAGGAAGGAGGTAATGCAGAGGTGCCCATTGAAAAACGGGCAGGCCGAGTGAGAAAAAGAGCTGAACTTAAGCTGTCAAAGCAGCAGCCTAAAGTTGCTGGTTCTTGGACAGGATAATTTGTAGTCTGTGATTCTCTTGCATTCTCCAGTATAATCTGCTCCAAGGCTGTGCGACTTGCATTTTGTTTAAAGAGGAAGCGAAATACCCCATTTGAAGTCATTAACTTTCATTTGCATATACGCAGAGCTGGTGGTAATAGTGACAACAACTGCCATTTATCAAGGCCTCTTCTCTGCTACTAGCAAAGTGTCTTCTGTGCGTTACTTTGTTTGATTCTATGAAAGTAGATATTAACCTTATTTACAGATAAGGAAATGGAGGGTTATAGAAGTGAAATAATTTGCCTGTGGAGCAGGGATTTCCAAAGCTCATGTCTTTCCATTATACTGTTTTTGTACAAGTTTGGTTGAAATGGAAGATCCAAATAAATTGATGAAAGCATCAAACGTTCTCTCATATTAACTGACTTTGGGACCAAATCTGTTTTTGTTTTTGTTTTTGTTTTTTGTCTTTTTGCCATTTCTTGAGCCGCTCCCACAGCATATGGAGGTTCCCAGGCTAGGGGTCAAATCGGAGCTGTGTAGCCGCCAGCCTACACCACAGCCACAGCAACGCGGGATCCGAGCCGCGTCTGCAACCTACACCCCAGCTCACGGCAACGCCGGATCCTCAACCCACTGAGCAAGGCCAGGGATCGAACCCGCAACGTCATGGTTCCTAGTTGGATCTGTTAACCACTGAGCCACGATGGGAACTCCTGGGACCAAATCTGTTTACCTGCAAATAACTTTTAGTGCAAATAATCTGCATTTCTACATACAATAACTAGTTCTCTGGCTGCTGAAAATACAAAGATAGATACTGTATTATCCCGGTCTTTAGAAAGTATAAGACATATATATGTACATTAATTATATCACTCTGTCTTAAGTACTAATACATTTCATATAAAGTGCACGCATGTCTGACAAATTAATTTAGCCTGGTCAGGGAAGAGTCTTGAGTGCCACAGAAGCAGTGGCATCTAAATAGCTCAGCTTATCCAAGATTTTGTTTTAACTTCTTTTTAGAATTTAAAACCATTTCATGCTTGTGCATTTAATTTGCATTCAGAGTCAACTTCAGTTTTTTTTTCTCCCTCAATGCCTGTCATATAACAAGAAGTTTGCTAGCTGCTTTATTATTTTTTTCATTTTTTGAAAAATAAGTACCTAGTGTCTTCTAGGTATGAGGCACGCTTCTAGCCATCAAGGACGAAATTGTGAAGAAAACCAGACAAAACTTCCACTCTCTTGACATTTTCTTTTCTAGTTGAACTGTCCCAGTAACCTTCTGGGATTCGTAGTTGTACCCATTTGATGAGACCTGGAGTGGATTTTGCTGAGTTGGTCAACATGCCATGAAGCTGGATTTCAAAGCTAGATCCTGTGATCATTTCCAGCGAGGATCAGCTGCGTTCCCTCCAGGAGCTATTGTGTGAAAAGTACGTGGATGTGAAGTGGGTTTTGAAACCTCCGTGAGGCCAAAGACCAGATACTGTTTGTTTGTGTGTTTGTTTGTTTTTGCATCTTCCTGTCCCGGAAGAGAAATAGGCGCTGAGATACTGGTGTTACTGAGGCCAAAGACCAGATACTGTTTGTTTGTGTGTTTGTTTGTTTTTGCATCTTCCTGTCCTGGAAGAGAAATAGGCGCTGAGATACTGGTGTTCCGGCCTTGGTCATCTCCATCACATCATACTGGCTTGCAAGGGCATGGCATGTTCACCATGACCTTGTCACACCCTGAATAGATTCAAAGAGGCCTTATACATAAATCCTTTGAGGTTGGACTAGATTAGATTTGCTTCTAATGCTCCTTACCACTTCCTTAACCCACTGAGCGATGTGTTCGATGTGTTCGTGCTACAGAGGTTGCTTCGTAGTTCAGATAAAAACCTTTTCCTGTGTGTTTTATTAAAAATGGAAAGAGCTTAGAATAACTAGCAAAGTTGTGAGCCAGTGAGTGCCCATGTGTCTTAGTGGGTCCTACCTTCCACAGGATGTCAGATCTAGTTGGATGTGGATTGTAAAGAGGGTTTGTGGAAACTGAGCTTTTCTCTATTTATATAGTAAAGTGCTCTAGTTTTCCTGATTCAAAATCCATAACCTTTGAGGCCAGATGTAATTCTGATTTAAAAAAAAAGAAAGTATCCAGAGGTAACAGGGTGCATAAATTCTGAATTGTGTAAGCCCCTAACATGGCAAAGTGAGAACCTTTTAGGGTTTCTGAAGGGAGATATCTGAATATTTATAGCAAGTGGAAGAAAGACCATGTATAGACTCATGTCACTTCAGGTCAGACTTTTTTGTATTTTTAACAGTTTTACTGAGATGTAATTCACATATCATAAAATCATTCCATTTTAATGTGTACAGTTTATGTATTGATTTTGAGTGTGTTCACATTTTTTCAGCTATCACCGTAATTTCAACTCCATATCTTGAAATTAAGGATAAGGGAGTTTGGACCTATAGTTAGTGTTTTTCTTTTTTTTTTTTTTTTTTTTTATTTAGTGTTTTTCAAAGATATAAGTTTGTTGTTGCTGTTGTTGTTTTCACCTTTTTTTTTTTTTTTTTTTTCTTTTAGGGCCACACCTATAGCATATGGAAGTTGCCAGGCAGGGGGTCGAATCAGAGCTACAGCTGCTAGCCTACACCACAGCCACAGCAATGTGGGATCCAGGGTGCCTCTGCGACCTACACCACAGCTTGTGGCAACGCCGGATCCTTAACCCTCTGAGCGAGGCCAGGGATCGAACCTGCATCCTTATGGATACTAGCTGGGTTCTTAACTGGCTGAGCCACAACAGAATTTCCTTCACTTCCCTCCCCTCACCCCCTTTTCAAGCTTAACAAGATCTATAGAGAAAAGTCCTGACCTCAATGCATGTGGTTTAGTAAACCTGGCTAAAGCCTTGCTGAGCTTCCTGCATGATTTCCCTGGTGTCTTTAATATGCTTGCCTGTCTTATTTACTCTGTATCAAATTGGTAATGGAGTTTGGGTAATCAGGGTATCTTCTTTGGGGTTATGTTTGAGTCAGCATGCTTGGATCCATATTTTTGTTAAAACTGTGATAAATTATAGGCCCCTACCTCAATACAGTTTTCTGCAGTAAGAATCTAATGTCACTATTTGACTGCTTTCTTGGCTGTGTGTTCGGTACATGCAGCCCTCAGTTCTGGAATGAATTACACTGGCCTACGGTGTAAATAGCAGTCGAGTCCTTCTTAGTCTTTTGCATGTACTTGCCTCTCGGTGTGTATTACACAGGTCTTACACATGCAGAAGTAGCTGTGTTGTATTTATATATTACTGAGTTGTTTTTAACTGGGACCAGGGGTTTTTTTCAAAATGTAAAGATGCTTGTAAAATCTAGGATACACCCAATTTCCATTCCCATACTGTTTTGAAAAAAGGAGCCTTTTTTTTTTTTTTTTTCTGTCTTTTTGCCATTTCTTGGGCCGCTCCCGTGGCATATGGAGGTTCCCAGGCTAGGAGTCCAATCAGAGCTGTAGCCACCGGCCTACGCCAGAGCCGCAGCAACGCGGGATCTGAGCCGCGTCTGCAACCCATACCACAGCTCACAGCAACACCAGATCCTTAACCCACTGAGCAAGGCCAGGGATCAAACCCACATCCTCATGGATCCTAGTCGGATTTGTTAACCACTGCGCCACAACAGGAACTCCAAAATAGAGCCGATTTTTAGACAAACTAAACATATTTAAAGATGGAACAGAATTTGGAGTATTTCCTTTTTTTTTTCATTTATTTTTTATTGTATAGTATAGTTGACTTACAATGTTGTGATAATTTCTGCTGTACAACAAAGTGATTCAGTTATGCCTGGGGTTCTTTATGCCTTTAAAGAAATGGCCATCCTAAAATATGTCCCAGCTTATTTCCTAGAGGTAGATTTACTTTTGAGCATTTTTAACAGAGGTAATAACATAAAGTTAATCGTGGGAGAATGATTCCATAAAAATTTAATATGCCATTAAGACATTTGCTGCTCTCCATCAGATTTGGATAAAGGTTGTTTGAAGCTACACCTTTGCATCCAGCTGGTGGCTTTTTTCTAAGTTAATTACACGAGAGCCTCTGAAAAATGTTAGACATTTGAGAGAAGTTGTGATTTCAGATAAAGGGAACACACTGTGAAAAGTATGGCCATGTGACATAATGACATAAATCCTGCAGTTCTAATCAGGAGGCTTGGGTTCTCACAGTTTCTGCCGCTACCTAGTTGTATAATTGTGGGCAAGTCATTTAACCTCTTCAGGGGTTATTTTCCTAATGTAGGAATTTCTGGGGACACTTCAGGAGCCAAATTATATCATACTATTTTAAATCATAATTAAACAAAATAATTTTACTGCAGATCTTTTTTTTTTTTTGGTAAATTCATAAGTTTCCTTGTCTTTGAGATAATCTGATTGGAAAGATGGAATTATTCTGCAGGTAGAAGTTCTTCATTCTTTCCCAGAACAGAAAAATATACCCCTAAATGCTTATAATAATGTTTCTCGGGGACCAAGTAATTATTGCATCGTGAAGTGGGCTCTGTGTTCTCTTTTACCGCTCAGAGGAATCTATTTGTATTACACTATCTTCATATCTCCCTTTTATCACGATGGTTTGAAGTTATCTTTTTCATTATCTTCTCAACTCAAATAGAGTTAACACTTGACTTTGAGAAATGGATTCTCCCTAGTCCATCATACTTTCTATATCTTAATTCCCTACTCTAGTCTATGTAATTGTTTCCTTATGTCATTTCATATGAACTGTGCTATCATTTTAGGCATATAATTCGAAATTGGTTTTCATCCTTTTTTTCCATGCAAGAAAAATAGCATATTTAGCTGAAACACCAAATTGAATGTGCCATTCTCTATAGGGAATTAAAAAAGAAAAAAAAATAGCATTGGCGAGTGTCAAACAGTGGTCTGGACCTGTATCCTCTATCTCAGAGGTCAAAAAACATTCAGTATCAACGGCTGGGTAGGAAATGTTTTCTGTTTGGCTGTCCAACTCTGCAGGATCACTGAAACAAGTTCTAGTAAAACGTTATCTGAAAGACAGGCGGGCACTAGGTTTGGCTCATAGCCTGTAGTTTGCTGACTCCACCTACTCTATCTCCTTAATTCACTGAATTAGGTCCTACAGACTCTCCAAAGAGCCTGTGGTGGGACAATGTCTCTCCATTAGTATCAGTCGTCTAGTTTCGTACACGTTTCATGCATTTTTACAAAGGGTGTTCACACGCATTTTTATTTTTATTTTTATCTGGATCTTTAATGCCTCTGTCAAGAGGAGATCCATCTTCGTCTTATACAATTAAGTAAATCTGGAGGGGCAGGATGCTCCCGAGATAACTCGGAGAACCCGAGAGCTCGACTCTCTTCCTGCCCTGTGTTTGATCAGAGTACCGTGAATTCCCTGAGCAGGGATTGGCAGTCCCACTTTGTGTTAGTAGGCTCTCCTTTACCCTAAATTTTGCAAGTAAAGTCAAGTCCAAATTTAGCACCATGACTAGTCTCTGGATGCCGAACTCATTCAAAACAATCATACAAAGTAAACTTTGGTAATAACTCCCCCCCAAAGGAAGCCCAAGTAAGTAGAAGGTGGTTTCCAAGAATAACCATCTCTCAAAGTTCATAGCAGCTGTAAAAACATCTTCAGTAGAAATTTAGCTTGTAATATCAGGGTACGTGAATTTTTATCCCCCCCCCTTTTTTGGAAATTATTTAGAAAGATATATTGAGGGTATTTATTTATTGCTCTTATTACAAGGGCCACACACTTTTATGGTGAAGGGGAGCTGTCACTGGAAAAAATTTGAGATATAAATACTAGCTTAATAACACTTTTTTTTTCTTGGCTATAGTTGTCATTTGGTGGTATTGGAGTGATGGTTTGTGTCTTGTTGTGTTTACCTCCTGAGTAGATATGAAGCTGTTAGCTTTGGCAGTGAATTTTTTTTTTTTTTTTTTTTTTAATATCTTGGCAGTCAGTGCGTTGGTGGTTGTGCCGTAGTTCCGTTGTGAGGTAGTGGTGAGTTTGACAATGTTATTTTTATTGTGTTAAAGCTCTCATCCTGTCTCTTTGAAAATTGGCCACTTCCTTTTGTCTGAATGAGGAGCACTTGGGGCCGTGGAATATCATTAGAATTATCAGTTGAGAATTTTAAAAGTCCAAGCTAACTAAATTTGGATAACAAAATCTGTAGCGATCCATGTGAATTTGGCCTCTATTTTCCTTTCTTTCAAACTCATCAAGCCACAATCTCCACTTGTGAATATCCTGTAAATTATTTTAATAAGTATTGTTTAATTTTTCCTTGTTCTTTTTTTTTCTTTTTAGGGCCACACCTGTGGCATATGGAGGTTCCCAGGCTAGGGGTCTAATTGAAGCTGCAGCTGCCAGTCTACACCACAGCTCACAGCAACACAGGATCCGAGCCGCACCTGCCACCTACACTACAGCTCACAGCAATGTGGGATCCTTAAGCCCCTGAGCAAGGCCAGGGATCAAACCTGCATCCTCACGGATGCTAGACAGATTAGTTAACCACTGAGCCACGGCGGGAACTCCTAATTTTTCTTTTTGAGTGCAACTTTACATTTGGCCCTTTTCAAAGTTATTTCAGATTGTTGTCAATGATTTGTAATATTTTCTTCCCTGTCTTAATGAGGCAGCTGGTTTGCATGAGGAAATAAATAAATAAAGCCTGCTGCTTTAATAGTATCCTGGTCTGTGAATTCTGATTTTACCTTTTTGTGTCTCAGTACATCTCAAATCTAGGGTTTTTTGAAGATTAAATGAGTTTATATGGAGAAATCTCTGAATGTCTAGCACACAATAAGAGTTCCACTAATGTAAGCAGTTTTTGTTTTTATCTATTTTAAGATAATCACTCTTCTCCTCAAATTAGCTAATTTTAAAATATGTGCCAGAAAAGTCCTGTTAGTGTTTGAATATATTTTTAGAAGTCAGATTGTATTAGAGAATTGCAGTAGATGTGAGTATTCTCTTAGAGTTGTCTAATGTTGCAAAGATATTAGTCCATTTTTATATTTATCAAGTGGTAAATTTTGTTACTCACTACGTATGACACGAAACTGGGAAGTGACTGAATTTTGGGGAGGGATGTTTAGAAACGAAATTAAAAGTAGCTTCCTTCCTGGGACCATCGTCTCCTGTCACTGGGAAGCGTGCAGTTCCATAGTAGTTTGTCACATCCCACAATAGCATCCTTTGGAGGAACTGACGTTGCTGTTTCCAGAGTACCCGTTCCCCGTAGCTGTGATGTCTTCCTTTTGTCCAGGGTTATACTGTTCGCAGACCTTCCCAACACCTCACTTCACTTCCTGAAGACATCAGAAAGTGAAGTGGGCATTAGGGATCTACCTTTAGAGCTGATGATGCTCAGAGGTTGTATTTACTTTGATTACTGTCATCTTGTTCAGGTTAACTTAAAAGCCTGATGATTAAACGTCTTGTCTTCCTGACTCCTTTTCTCTGTTCCTCCCTCTCCTTTCTTCTTTTCTTTCTTAAGACTATATATTCTTCTCTTATTCTTCATTGATTAAAAGGAGCCCTGAGGATGGAGTTCCTGTTTTGGCTCAGTGGAAATGAACCTGTATCCATGAGGATGCGAGTTCGATCCCTGGCTTTGCTCAGTGGGTTAAGGATCCACGTTGCTGTGAGCTGTGGTGTCGGTCGCAGGTGTGGCTCCGATCCCACATTGCTGTGGCTGTGCTGTAGACCGGAAGCTGCAGCTTCGATGCGACCCCTAGCCTGGGAACTTCCCTATGCAGCACCTGTGGCCCTAAAAAGCAAATAAAAAAGAAAAGAAAAGAAAAAAAAAAGAGTCAAGCTTCAAGCTTCAGGTGTATTTAAAAACCATTTGAAGTTTTTTTCTACAGTCCGGAGGACAGGTCTTATTAGCTACAGAGACTTATAAATGCTTTAACGTTGTTCTAACTCTGAAGTTAATCTAGTGCTCACCAGAAAGAATAAGTGACTCATTAAAGAAAGTATGGACAGTGACACAAAATGTGTCAGTTAAAGAAATGAGGAGCCACATTATCTCCATGTAGACCTCAAAAAATCATCCTCTTATCTTCATGTAGACCTCAAAAAATCCACCTCTTATCACCAGGTAGACCTCAAAAAATCCACCTCTTATCGCCACGTAGACTTCAAAAAATCCACCTCTTATCACCATGTAGACTTCAAAAAATCCACCTCTCTCTATTGTCTTTTATCGGTAAATAGACTAGAGGGCATCTATGTCCTTTAGGTACGTAGAATTATATGTTGGATGATTTGATCACTATATCAAGATTCTGGTGTATCTAAAAGTGCCCTCGTGTCTGTCCTCTGGGTTCCTTCTAGATGGTGGTCTTGCTTCCTTGTGCTTTTGTTCACTCGGTTAGCCATCTGCTCAGTCACTCACGTGCCCATTCACCCCTCTACTATTGAGTGTCTGGCCTGTGCGGGTGCTGGTGCAGGTGCAGTGTTTTCATTGAAGAAAACAGAGATGTCTTCTTGGAGCTTGTATTCCTGTGGGAGGACGGAGCCTTATTTCTGAGAAGGGTGATAATCATTAAGATTATATGTGCTCCGTATCATTTGGGCCTTAACAAAGGGAGACGTGACCTTTATGGTATATGATATAATTTGTATCACATGGGAAAGGCTGGAAAGCTTTGAGAAAGCAGGGATTGAGGTAGCCTGGAGAAACTGGAGGTGTCTTGTGGAGGAAATGGAATTTAAGCTGGAGGTGATGAGAACGTGGAAGCTAAGTGGCAACATGAGGTAGGTGGATGTAAATTTGTTTTACATGTGGAATGATGAGACTGATACCTCCTGGCGAATTTTAAAATTGTGAACAAACAGAAAAAAAGAGATCATGATTACTTAGGGAATTTTGAAGTTTATGCAACGAAGATGGACCAAATTTTGGACAGCGTTGACCACGAGGCCAAAGACACTAGAATCTAATTATTCTTGAATGATTATAGATTCCTATTGAAGAGTCGTGCTTAAAAAAGAGGAGCAGAGGGATCAAGTAGCATGCCACGAACACAAAGGCAAGTGAGATTCCTGGTTCTGACTGCCACCAAAGAGCTCTTTGTCCTTGAGGAACACATTTAAACTCAATGGACATCCGTTTCCTCACTGCACAAATAAACACAGCGAAGATAATCTCACAGTTCCGGAGAATATGGATTTCTTTTTTTAAATCAACATCATAAACAAATCATATTTTCTATATATGTGTGTATGTATCACCCACACATATATTCATTTTGCTATAGTCTTCGGTTTATCATAGAATATTGCTAATTGCTCATTGACAGTTCCCCGTGCTCTGTAGTAGGACCTTGTGGTTTAACCCCTCCTATACGTGATAGCTTACCTCTAACCCCAACCTCCCACTGCATCCCTCCCCCAGCCCCCTCCGCCTTGGCAACTGTAAGTCTATTCTCTATGCCTGTGAGTCTATTTCTGCTTTGTAGATAAGGTCATTTGTGTCATATATTAGATTCCACATATAAGTGATGTATGAGATTTGACTGTGTCTGACTTACCTCACTTAGTCTGATAATCTCTAGGTCCAGCTATATTGCTCCAGATAATGTTATTTCATTCCATTTTATGGCTGAGTGGTATTCCACTGTATATCTATACCATGTCTTATTTTGCCTTCAAATATAAATTTTTGATCTCTAGATCTCTTCTCGCCTTTACCCATCCATTTCTTTATGAGGCCTTTTCTGTGGAAGCTAATGACTTTTTATGTCAAATATCCCTTGGAGGTTGGAGAGGGTGAGAAAGATTGAGGAACTTGGCTGGTGAGGAATCGGAAATGGTGGTTGCAAAGTGGGCACTCTGTGGTTGAGGGTGGGGTAGGGCATAGGACCCTGGACTTTTAAAGGACATAACTCTGGAGTCTTAGTTCTTCTACCCCTTAGCTCTGAGCTTCTGGGCAACATATTTCATCCCTCTGAGTTCCACCTGGCCTTTTGTAAAACACAAATTCATGTAGTTTACAAACAAGGTTTTAGAAAAAATTACTTGAGATGATATACGTAAAAACATTCTGTCAAATGTTTAGTAAACCTTCGTAATTAGTCTACGCCTCCTAATAAATGATTTCCCCTGCATTCCATAGTGAAATAGAACGTCAGAATGGAGTGTTGTTTTTAGGCACTGCTGTCTTCACTAGATGCCGGGTCCTCATCTGGAAGGTATCAAGTGACTTAGCAGCTGTTTGAATTCATTAGGCAGTTACACACAATTCTCTCTTTCCTCAGCATATCTGGTCTCTCTTGGAAAAATTGAATGGAGCTTAATTTGTACTCACTTGAGCGTATCACTTGGATGACCTGCATTTGTCTAGACTGTTGAAGGAACAAGATAGGTGGGTTGATTTGAGATATGGTACAGACTGTAACCAAAATGAATTTATTACAAAATATGATCCTCACTGTACAGCTTCTGATGTGTTTAGTTGAGGAGCTGTGATGGAACTTATTCAAGAGTGGAATTTCCTGATAGTACTTAAAAAGGAATGTTTGAGTTGCCGAGGCTAAATAAAGACTCAAGCGCATCCTGTAATTTTTGTTATTTTTCTGGTTATCAAAATGTATAGCACAGTGTTAGGATTTTCCATCTTGGAGTCTGCCTTACCCCCGGCACAGGTTGCATGACTTTTCATGAGTTTGCTACACTTCTACGCGTTGCTGGTGCTCATTGCTGTATTGAAGGTGCCTAATCGGCTCCATTGTGAGGGGATGGGAATAAGGCGTGTGGTTGAACAGGGGTAGCTTCAGCATGGAGCACAAAGCCAGAGCATCCCAGGCAGGTATTTGAACCAATCCCTTCCTCTTCCCCTTTGCTTTACCCAGACTTAGCGCCAGTCACACACCTGGAAAAAAAAGTTCTTGCTTGTCTCCTAGCAGGGTTCTTAGGGCCAGGAGTCAGTCAAAATGATTGGCAGTTTCGACAGGGAGCATCCACTAAAGCACAACTGTTAAAGCAGACGGAATTCCCATAAGAGGAATGCTTTTTGGACCTAATCCAATGATAATAATCTATCAAAACAAATTGTCTGATCTTATGAGTTAACTTAAAAAGAGAAGTGGATGCAGGGTGAATTGCAGAATGTTTGCACGTGTTAAGTTCAGTTTATTTAATTTTGAATAATTAGGGAATGGCAATGATTAGTGCTAATTGGAGCTGTGTCGGGCTGAAAGAATTAACCACATACATTTTGAGGACTCGTGAGAGATTTTGCAGTAAATCTTACTTAACCCTAGGATTTTTAAAAAATTGGTATTGCTAAAAATCAAACATCTACGTCTCCATAAAAAAAGAGAAGATTTTAACCCAGTCTGAAAAGATTTGAAATATAGTACTTTAATGATGGCTACAAAGGCTGGGCATGCTTAAAAAGAAAGATTAATGGGGAGAGTTTTAATGGCCCTCAAAATAGGTATTTAATAAATGCAGGATTTTTTTTTTTTTTGGTCTTTTTGTCTTTTCAGGGCCACACCCATGGCATGTGGAGGTTCCCAGGCTAAGGGTCTAATTGGAGCTGTAGCCGCTGGCCTACGCCACAGCCACAGCAACGCCAGATCGGAGGCATGTCTGCAACCTACACCATAGCTCACGGCAACGCTGGATCCTTAACCCACTGAGCCAGTCCAGGGATCGAACCCTCAACCTCGTGGTTCCTAATTGGATTCATTTCTGCTGCTCTGTGATGGGAACTCCAGGATTTTTTTAAACTAATTTGAAGTAAGATCAGACTTTGGGGTTGTATTGAAATCTCATTCAAGTGGAGGAAAAACACTGCAGTAGCTGCATGGGTTTCACGGCTGTCAAGTTCCTTTCTGTTTTAAAATCTTGAGACGTAGACCCTGAATTTTCTGAACACTCCAGTTGACATTGATAATCTTTAAAAGTTAGTATATGGTTAAAATTTAATTTCAAATCTCCCATTAAAAGAGGGGAAAAGAGAAATCAGGTAGATATTATTTACACAAAGATTTCCTCTGTTTAGATGGGTCGCCTCTACCAATAGGCTCCCCAAACTGCATTTGGCCAAGTTGCTTCTGGCAAGAAGACACCCTTGGAGAAGCCAGCAGAACAGAACCTGAACTGAAAAAACTTTTCACTGTTTTTGTCTGTTGCCAAACATCTGGCTCCTGGCCACTTGGCAGCTCTGTCAGTCATTTCTGTATCTGCCTAACATGAAACATGCAACTAGCTTATTATTGATAAAGTAAGTATAATTTGAGGGTCACTGTTTTGAGGATTAATTTCAGTTAATAAAGGTCTGCATTTAAAACTGCTTATTTGATGGTACAAATATCTCTCTTGGAAACACTACCTCATCTGTTTATAATAAAGATTGCTTATTATTTAATAATAAAATAAAAATGGGAGGGATTCCCATTGTGGCCCAGCGAGTTAAGGACCCGACGCGGTTTCTGCGAGAATGTGGGTTTGGTCCTGGCCTCGCTCAGTGGGATGAGAATCCGGCATTCCTGCGAACCGTGGCTGTGGTATAGGTTGCAGATGTGGGTTGGTTCCAGAGGTGCCATAGCTGCAGCTCCAGTTGAACCCCTAGCCTGAGAACTTCCATGTGCTGCAGGTGTGGCCTTAAAAACAAGAAGGAAAAAAAATAGCACTGCTATTTGTAATAGGTTTGCTGTTTACTTTTCGGAAGGATTTCACTTTCAGAGTAATAAGATGCCTAGATGTGAGGCATGACTCTTCAGGAGAACTCAAATTATATTTTGCACCTTTTTCCACATCACCCATCCCTAGATTCCATTTTTGTTTTTAAGGTATTTCCCAATAACTAGCCTTAGGTCACTGCTGGTGTCACTACTTTGCTGCTCTTTCCATCTCTTCCTATATTGAAAAGAGCAAAGCCAAGAATTCACCCAAAAAAAGATTGGGAAGTAGAGCTGTATTTTTCTGCAATGGATTGTAGTAACCATAACTTCCCTTCCTATCCTGACACAACTGCAAATTGGACATGGGTGTTTGTTGGTTCTGTTTTCATTTGGGTTGGGGTAAAGGAGAGGACAGTGATGGCCCCTGCTCTGCTCACTTAGTAAACCCAGAATGTTCTATTTAGGTGTCCTTATGAAGGATTCCAGTTCTGTTTAATTCTGCTCTGATAACTAATAATGCCTAAGCATGTGCCAGAGTGTTGTCTGGGAATTTCTGAATAGTTGTAATCACCAGATATTGAGAGAAGAATTTTAAAAATTGATGCATATTTTTCCAAGTGAACATTTTCTTTCAGAAACTCTAATTACTCTGACTCCGTTTCCCAATCAAAGAAAGCAAGTGTTATTTTGTACATCAGTGGGCGAAATCCACATGAGAAGTGCATCCATAAAGGGCTACATTTTTATCTTTGCGAAAAAGTAAATAATCACGTATCCATTTTGATGTGAATTTACTATTTATGTTTAGCAAAAGACAGTGTCATTATAGAAAGGGAACACGTTTTTATATAAAGACCCTAAGCATTAAGATTATGCCTATTAACGAACACCTACCTAAAAGCTATGTCTATTTTATTTATATATCAAAAATCTTCTTTTGCTTATTGGTATCTTTTGCATCTTCCTAGGAAAACTCCCACACTCATTAAATAGCTGTCTATTATATTATCTTTGAGAGAAGACTGCTGTATCTGGGCCTCCCCACTGAGTGAAGTCTCATTATAATTTGTCTCTTTATGTTTCCATAATGCTGGGCTCACATGCTTAACTCATTAATGAGACTGGAACGCATCTCATAATGGCTGGTTTGTGGCGCTAAAGCCACACAGAGTTAAAAGAATGTTGCAGTTGAATCCATTGGCGCAGGAAATGCATTTGCAAAGCAGTTGCCCACTTGAGGAGAAATGGACAGAAAAGAGTTCCTTTTCCAAATGCAATTAATTTTGAGCCTTTTATTTGGATTTCTCCCTCTGCTAGGTGTAATCTTCAAGTACGGGGAAAGGGTTGAATCCAAACCAAACGTGTTTTCGATAGTCAAAGAGAAGTGTCCTCTTTTGTTGAAAGCATTTTTTGTTTCTTAGGTCACAAAGGATATTTTCTTCACATATTTTCTTCATAAAGGCTGGATTGTTTCATGCCTAACCTGATTTGACCATAGCTCACTGCCTAGTGGGAAGGGTTATGAACCTCCTATTTTAAGCTAAACAAGATTACTATGAAGGCTGGCATTCAGGGGCTAGCTTTTAGTGTAATGGGTTAGGGGCTGGGGCACACCCCTTGCAGTTGCACTAATTGAACTCCTTGGGTACTTCAGTTTCTAATAGTGAGCTCTAGAAGCAGCTTGCCGGGGGTACGCAAGGAATTGCGAACTGCTTGATTTCCCCATGTTAGCTTAATGAGGAAGAAGGGGTTACCATGCCAGCAAAAACACCATCGCAGTGGCTTTAGGATTGTTCTTCCCCTGATAGTTGCTTCTTCTTTGGGGGTTTCTGGTAAACGAACCAGAAGCTGTGGAGTGTCAGACAAAACTCAAACAGAAGTTGAAGTCAATCTCTCACCTCCCATAATCCACATGAGCAACCGTGGTCCTTTAAGCTGTATGTTACTTCATTCTTTTGTTCTGTCCTTGTGATTTTGAAGACCTGTAAAATGTTAATGGGCACTTAGCTTGCTGTTAATTTTCAGTCGTCAATATTTCTGGGCCCACAGCTCACAGATATTGATCTGTCAGAGCCATCTATTTCATTTCGTTTCATTTCATTTCTAGCAGCTTTAATTCTGGTAAACAACCATTCTTTAAAATAGATTTTGTTTTGTAGAACACTTTTAGGTTTTTAGAAAAATTGAGTAGAACAGAGGTCCCGTATAGTCCACAGCCAGTTTTGTCTATTGCTGACAGCTCACATTAATCTAGTATATATGTTTCAGTTAACTACCTGATGCTGATCCACGAGTATCCAAGTTCATAGTTTTTTCGCATTTCCTTCACTGCTACCGAATGCCCTTTTTCTGTTCCAGGATGCCATCTAGGGTGCACATGATGTGTATTTGTCATGTCTCCTTAGGCTTCTCGTGGTTATGATGGTTTTTTAAACTTGGCGTTGGATAACCTTGACACTTGTGAGGACTCCTAGACAGATACTTTGTAAACTTGTCTCCATTGGAACTGGCTTGATGTTTTCCTCGTGATTGGACTGGGCTTATGGGTTTTGAGAGGAAGAACACAGATGAAGTTATCACTTGATACCAGGGATGAAGGTATCACGTGCATCAACATGACTTATCACTGTTTGAGCCGGCCTTCATCCGTTGGCTGAGAGAGTGTTTTTCAGGTTTCTCCATGGTAAAGTTATTCCCTTCTGCTTTCCTTTTTTAAAATATTTTATTATGTCATTTGTTTATCAGTGTGGATATATGGCTATTTGATACTTTGTGTTATAACTCAGTACTACCTTATTTATTTTATTTTATTTTTTTATTTTATAATGGGTTTTATTTTTTCCAGTATAGCTGGTTTACAGTGTTCTGTCAATTTTCTACTATACAGCATGGTGACCCAGTCACACATACATGTATACAATCTTTTTTCTCACATTATCCTGCTCCATCATAAGTGACTGCATATAGTTTATTTGATTGTTCAAATTATTCTAGCTTTGTAAGCAGGCTTCTATGTCCTTGTGATACTTTGCCATATCCCCTGTGTGTGTGTGTGTGTGTGTGTGTGTGTGTAGGCTGAGCACTTTCTTACTTTCTAGCAAAGATGCTCCAGGCTCATCGTGAATATTTCCTGCTTCAGTCCTAAAATCAGTCCAGTTTTCCATGGAACCTTGGTTTTTTTAATTGGAAAGTGGTATTAGAAATCAAGATGTAAATACAGGTAACCCCTTTTACGGAATAAATAAACCAACATTTTAAGTAAAATTAGGAAGATTTGCTTTCAAGTATGCTTAAATGAAAGAAAAATAGATGGAAGTCTTAGGTTTCTTCTCTTTACGTCACATTTTTAAAATACTCTAAATAAAACGTCCATTTTTACTCATGTTAGCTAGTATCACATGTATGAAGAGATATTATGAGGAATTCAAATAGGCTAATAGTTGTGATTATACTTGAAATAGGAAAAAAACAAAAATGAGTTGTCTCCAGTGACTTTTTATTACCAAATCAACCCAAATAAGTTTGATTTTAGACTTTGGACAAATTATGTGTTATTCATTATATCAGCTACATGAAATATGTCAGTACTCTCCCTTGATGGAAACCGTGTTTGGTAATTTATAATCTGGTCTTAAAAAATCTACAATTTTTCATCAGTGTATTTCAGTCCACAACTGATGTTGTTAAGCTGCTGAATATTTATCTGGATATATGTAAATACTTTCTGATAGACAGCTTAACTTAGAAAGTATTATGGTATATTTTACAGTCAGCTTGAATAAATGAAAAATTCCTTATCTAAAGTGTTAAGTATCTCACTAGCACACTTTTTAAAAAATTACTTAATGAATTTTGTTACATCTATAGTTGTACAACAATCATCACAATCAAATTTTAGGGCATTTCCATCCCCAAACCCTCAGTGCCTCCCTGCACCCCCCAACCTGTCTCCTTTGGAAACCCTAAGTTTTTCAAAGTCCATGAGTCAGTATCTGTTCTGCAAAGAAGTTCATTGTGTCCTTTTTTAGATTCCATACGTAAGTGACAGCATTTGATGTTTGTGTCTCATTGGCTGACTAACTTCACTTAGCACGATAATTTCTGGGTCCATCCATGTTGCTGCAGATGCCATTATTTCTGTCCTTTTAATGGCTGAGTAATATTCCATTGTGTATATGTACCATATCTTCTTGATCCACTCCTCTGTCGATGGACATTTAGGGTGTTTCCATGTCTTGGCTGCTGTGTATAGTAGCACACTTTTTCCCCCTGAATCTTTAAGTTCTTTCCTCATGTTGACTGAATATGACCATCCACTGAACCTCTTTCTAGGTTTTAAAGTACAGACATTAAAATTCCTTTGGTTGTTAGTTGGTCCAGAAAAAAGATTCTAATGTTGTGTAGAGGGTAATGATTAATAAGGAGAGTTATTTTTCCTTTGAAAGGAAACAAAAACCCTGACAACATTGATTATGGCAAAACTTTATCACGTGACTATGTTCTAGAAAAACATGTCTCAATATACTTTTAACCATGCACACATAATCAGAGAACTCTGCTTTTATATTCCTGTTTTGGGGTGAGTCTCCAGTGCGAACTTTTCAGAAAGGAGGACAATGAGGAGAAATCTGACGCTATTGATAGAAGAGAAGCCTATGACTTCAGTGATGAGTGGTGGACACAAATGGAGGATGCTTGATTTTGTTATGTCTGGATGGCCTTTTTTCTCAGTTATTCCTATAACTTTCAGATGCTGATTTTTATCTCCGTTATTATTACAACTTTACTGTCATTGCCAAGGGCTTAATTTGGAATTAAATGAGCCTTATGCTTAAGTAATTTGTTTTCATTAGTTTGCCAAAAAGTGAGTCTCCTGATGGTTTTAATGCTCTCAAGCGGAATGTTTACATTTTTCTTTCACTGAGTCTAAAATAATCCCCTTCAGTTTCCTTGATGTCTTACAAAATCTGAGATCAGGAGACAGTATTGAGGTTGCCATGATGAATGGCAGCTCTCCTTGAATAATAGCGGGGAGAGCTGTTGTAGTTAATTTTTGCTTTTCTCTTTAATCCAAGACTCACCAGAGAAGAAAATCTTTACAGGACTTTTACTAAGAGAGCTCCCCGAATTAATATGGCAGGGTCTTCTCCTCAGCTTTGCCTTCATATTTCAGGTGATGAGTGGGAAAGATTGTGATGTTTTATGATAAATTTCTCATTGTTTGCTTATTAAGCTGTAGCTACATTCTTTTATTCCGTTTTTGTAATCCCAAGACTAGAGATAAAATTGCCAACCATGAGCTCTGTATTCATGAGTTGGTTTCCATCCCATGATTTCCTATGTTTGACAATTCCAGAAAAAATCCCTCTAAAATTTTGTGATTAAAAGTATATAATTTTTTGGAGTTTTCTTGTGGTGCAGTGAATTTGGGATCTGCATTGTCACTGCGGTGGCTTATGGTCCTGCTGTAGCAAGGGTTCCTGGTCCAGGAACTTCCATGTGCTGTGGAAGTGGTCAGAAAAAAAGAAAGAAATGTGTAATTTAAAAAAAATAAAATGGAGATTAGAGCTGATTTCCCTTTTTTGAATTAAGGTATAAGTTTTAAAAAAGGGAACATATTTGAACTTTTGGAGAAATTAGACTTTATTAAAGCAGATTTATATCATCTTGTAAATAAAAAAGTTAATTAAACCATGACAGAACCCTGTCCTTTCAATAATTGACATAAAAGGTGACTGATAAGAATTTTTGGGGGGGATGCAGTGATTTTCCCATCTCTACTTTTAGAATGAAGTTGTAGTCCAGAAATTGACATAAAGGGTGACTGATAAGAGTTTTGGGGGGATGCAGTGATTTTCCCATCTCTACTTTTAGAATGAAGTTGTAGTCCAGAAAATGTTTCCCCAGAACTGGATACAGACAAAATTGTAACGCTATAAAGGTGACAAGGCCACGCTTCTGTGTAAGATGACAGCAGAGCTGTTTTTCAGTGGCCTTGGAGTTGTGCAATATTGTTTAATTTATGAGCCTTCATAAGGGATTGGGAGTGAGGATTCATCATGACAATATTCACAGTGTGTAAGATGGTAAATATAAACAGACTTTTGGTTTGAAGGTCAGAGTTAGTTTAAGAATAACTTGTTTAGGGAGTTCCCAGTGTGGCTCATGGGTTAAGAACCTGCATAGTCTCCATGAGGATGTGGGTTCATTCCTTGGCTGCTCTCACTGGGTTAAGGAGCCAGTGCTGCTGCAAGCTGTGGCATAGGGCACAGATGTGGCTCAGATCTGGTATTGCCATGGCTGTGGCACAGGCACCAGCTGTAGGCTCTGATTCAACCCCTAGCCTGGGAATGCCCATATGTCACAGGTGCAGCTGTAGAAAAAAATTTATTTGAACACCTACAAACCTCAGAGTGTGTGTTAACTTCTCTGGATCCAAAGATGTGTCATTACTTTACTCCAGATATAAAAGGGGTAATATTTTCATAATTTTGTTTCTCAAGTAGGGTGCATTATAAAATTAAGATTTTGTAGCAAGATTAAGGTGAGGTTTACAAAATAATTATAGGCAGATTGAATGGGGACATGGAAACTTATGTTTAATTAAGAAACTTAATTATAAAATAATAGCTATAGTAAATACTAAATATAGAAGATTAATAGAAACGGACACATCGGATACTTAAGTGCTTATAACCAGAAAAAAAATTTTTTTTTTTTGCCTTTTAAGGGCCGCACCTGAGACACATGCAAGTTCCCAGGTTATGGATTGAATCAGAGCTGCTGGCCTACTCAGAGCCACAGCCACAGCAACAAGGGAACCGAGTGATGTCTGCAACCTACACCACAGCTCACAGCAATGCCAGTTCCCTGACCCACTGAGCAAGACCAGGGATCGAACCCGCATTCTCATTAATACAAGTTGGATTCATTTCTCCTGCACCACAGCGGGAACTCCCTGTAACCAGAATTTAGATTTGTTAACATTATGTGTATATCTAAAAAATTTTTTTTTTAAACCCAAGAAATAGAAGTTTAGACATGTTAGATTGTTAAACCTTTTCAGTTTTTACAGTGCCCTTGGGGGTGAGGGGTCTGTGAATAAATAGTAACTACTCAGAAGTTTCAAGCCACCTGTCTCTTATCCATCAATCCATCTTCCTGCCCTGTCCCACCCCAGAGATTTCATCATCAAATGTTTAGTGCAATTATTTCTAGAGTTCCCATCGTGGCACAGTGGTGAACAAATCTGACTAGGAACCATGAGGTTGCAGGTTTGATCCCTGGCCTTGCTCAGCAGGTTAAGGATCCGGCATTGCCTTGAGCTGTGGTGTTGGCCGCAGATGCGGCTCAGATCCTGAGTTGCTGTGGCTGTGGTGTAGGCCAGCTACAAGCTCTGATTAGACCCCTAGCCTGGGAACCTCCATATGCCTCGGGAGCAGCCCTAGAAAAGGCATAAATAAATAAATTAATTAATTAAATAAACAAAAAACTTTAGGAGGTATTTTTTCCTGAATGGCCAATATTTTGCAAAATAATTTTTCACTAGTCATGTTACTATTTAATAATTTGATTTATCTTGCTATATAACATTTTTCATGTTGATATACATGTATGCATATATATATTATCTGTATATATTATATAGAGTTTATATGAGTTATATGATTTTCCTTTTTTTTTTTTGATTTTCCTTTTTTTTTACTTACAGATTAGATCGTCTGGTCACTCCTTGATTTATTTTCATATTGCTCTATTGAAATTTTTAGCTGTTTCCTTATTTTTGCTTTTGTAAACAATACTGCATTGGATGATATTGTATTTAGATCTAAAAGAGGTTTTGTTAGAGAGTATGTAACTACATCCATTTTACCAAATATTAGGCTATTCAAATTATTAATTTTCCTAAATATTTCCAAATTTCCCACCCAAACTGTACAATTTATATTTTCCAATGTACAGTAGTTTTCTTATCAACCCAATTTCACTGACTTCTATATCTAATTCTTTTTCACGTAGAGTCATTTGAAATACATTCTTTTCACTTGGACTTTCATTTTTATTAATGAATGAGATTGAGTGTCTTTTCAAACACTTCTTGTCCTTTCTCTGAATTTCATGTCTGTACTTTAAAATCTGTATTTCTTTAGGATTATTTACCCTTTGTGGTTGTTACGTAGAAGACTCATTTTTTTTTTTTTTTTCTGGGAAGAAACCCTCCCTCTTATATCTATTGTAACAAGACTTGAATATTTCAACTCCAAAGTCTGCTTATTCCAAAGATCTCAATTCCTTTGTAGCCTGACCTTTATGTCGTTCATTTATTATGCTAAGAATTCAGTTTGTCCCAGAGCCTGAAAGAAAGCATTATTCCTATTTCATTACTGTGTATCCATTTAGAGTGAGGAAAATATGCCGTAAGCTCTGTGAAACGAGACCCAGAGGCCAACAGGATTTTTAGCACCAATCATAAGACTTTGACTCGTGCGAATCCGCCATGACCCTCAACCTTTGCTACGTTAGACTCTCCAATGGAAACGTCGGTCAGACCAGGGCATCCTTATTTTTGAAAGCTCACAATTGATAACTACTAGTTCTTTAGATTTGAACACTATCATTTAAGATGCTAAAAAGGAGAATCCTCTCCTTCCAAAGTGTTTTTCTAGGCAGCATAGAACACACAAAGCTCCGAGCAGACATAGGCTCTCACTTCTTCTTACAGGTGTGTGTCTAGGACACAGTACAAGAGTGTCTGCCACGTAAAACAGCAGATGATCTGTTGAATGAACTGATGTATGTTTTTGCTCTTTAATTGCTATCTTTTTCCAGTGCTTCCAGTCAAAGTTATACTCAGATCAAGTTTAAATTCCCCAGATTTTTGGAATGTCATCTTTGTGTGGTTTTTACTAGTTTTGACTTTCAAGTCTATGGTGGCAATTCATCAGAACTCCAATGCTTTATCTTGAAAACACTTGTGTTAAATCAATTTGCTGCACCAAGCCAAGAACCAAAAATACAGAAATACTGAGGCTACTCGTATGGCCATTGGGCTCCTAGTTGTAGCTCAGTAAAAATTTGTTAATTTCCTATAATCCACACATCAGAGCCTAGGGACTAAAATTAATAAATAAAACCTTTCCAATACCTTTTTTTTTTAACACCTTATTTTTTAAAGTCATCTCCACAGGAATAGTGAATGTGAAATAAGAGGAGATCTTGGGTTTTATCAGGATCTCATTTTTATAGGTGATAATTTTGAACTAAATCTATGAGGGGGCATTAAAGAGATTTGAAAGTTGCGATTTCACACCTTGGCTACTGCTTTTTTATACAGGAGCCCATCGGAAGGCCTTAGTAACTCTTCTGCTTTAAGCATTTTAACATCCATTTTATTTTACCTGTCAGCTCAGTTTTCCTTTAATAATGTCATTTATTTAGCACTGGCAGAATTTACCATTAAGGTAGAATTAGTGTATGAGAGTGTATCTTTAGTGTCTGTTTCTTCAGAACCTTAGTGTCTCTTGATCGTAGTTATTTTATCAGTTGTTTATATTGGAGACTGTATATGAAAATGTTTGAAAATGTTTGAAAAGTGCTTCATAAATTAATGCTGGCATTTATTATAATGCTTTTACATTTTCAGCATTTTCTCAGCACTTAGCCTTCTGTAATATTTATTGTTGAATAGTTCTCATTACATCTGTACTTTGGAGCTCAGTGTATTTAAATATTCTTCCAGCATGATTAAAACTAGAATCATTTGATCGTATCTTTAATCTTAATGTTTGATTTTGATGACAGCTGATTAAAATTTAATATGATGATGCTTTTATTAAAAATTAATGAATAAAATAGTTTTGCCTTCTGACATGTCTATTTTAGGAATAATATAGAATTATGTAATCATTAAGGCTGACTTCTTCTGGAGTTTCACGACCAGCAAAGAAAGCAATTCCATTTCCTCTCCCCGTGGTTCTCTTAACTCCTTGTTTCTCTTGCCTGATTACAGCTGTTTTTCTAATTTATGCCCTCTTCCTTCCTCTCCTCCTCTCTGCTTCCCCCACCAGAAGATACTGTAATAGAATGGCCCTAGTTACACTTAGAACAGTTAGTAAACACTTTCATGACAAAATGGACCTTTGGTGCAAATTCATAATTGAATTGATTTCCAGGATCTGCCTTCTTTGCAATACCTTGATGCTTCACCTCATTTGTTTTTGTCACAGGATGATGTTTCTCTTATGTAATCTCAAACACTAACTTAGGTGATTGATCCCGCAAGTTACTACAACTTTTAATGTATGATTTTTGTGGGGTTTTTTGTTGTTGTTGTTGTTGTTCTACAGTCAAGAAATTGTAGGACTTTTGCTGGGTAGAATTTCAGAGGAGCAAAGAAATAGTTTGCAAAAGTTACACTTTGATGATAATGAATCTTCAAACGTTGCATTTTGCTAGGACACCTGAAATTTAAAGATTGGTGATGCATGAACACGTTCCTTCCCCCCGACCATTAAAAATTCCACATAGCATTACGAGAGTGGATTTTGAGCGGAAAACTACCACACACGTTTTTAAAACACGGAGGCAGTTACTGCTGTGAATTTAGTGTTACTGTGATCTGATATTAATGAACAATTTCTCTTGGGAGCGTGTTTTTGAGTTTGAAGTACCTAAGAGGTCTGTGAGGGTGGAGATGAAGGGAAGTCGGGGTGGTGTCATTAGTATTTACTAATAATTATACGAATCATGACCCTTGCTGAGATGATTAGGTTCAGAGCAGAGATAGAGCAGATAATCCAGAATGAGATCTGTGGTTTCCAGAAATTAGTAGAGGTGGGATGAATGAGAGAGGGTCAGAGGAGCAGAGCCCAATGGAAGTTTAATGCAGCCATTGTTTTAATAGAAGTTACGTTGCTTTGCAGACTAGGGTTCTTTTCTATTCTTTTCTTTTCTTTCTTCTGAGGCATAATTGATGTTTAGCACTAAAATTAGTTTTAGATATACTGCATAATGATTTGATATGCATTTATATTATATTACAAAATGAATACCACATTAAGGTTAGTTAATATCCATCACCACAAACACAAACAGTGCTGTTTTTTTTTCCTGTAATAACATTTAAGATCTGCTCTCAGCAACTTTCAAACTTGCAGCACAATATTGTTAACTACAGTCACCAAGCTGTGCATTTTATCCCCAGGACGCATTTATCTTAAAACTGAGCCTTTATACCTTTTCACCACATTTATCCCATTACCCATTTTGTCCATCCCTCCAACTTCTGCTTCTGGCAACCACTAGTCTGTTCTCTTTATCTCTGAGTTCAGTGGCTGTTTTCATTTTTTTGTTTGTTTTATTTTGTTTTTTCAAGGTTCCGCCTATACGGGAGATCCTACAGTGTTTGTCCTTCTCTGTCTTAATTGTTTCACTTAGTGTCTTGCTTTCAGGTTCCATCTGTGTTGTTGCAAATGGCAGGATTTTCTTTTTTATGGTTGAATAATATTCCAGCATACACACATAGCACATTTTCTTTATCCACTCATCCGTCTCTTGATGGACACTTAGGTTGTTTCTATGTCTCGGCTCTTGTAAAGCTGCCGTGAACAGTGAACATGGGGGTGCAGGTGTCTTTCAAGTTAGTGACTTTGTTTTCTTTGACCAATGCCCAGAAGTAGAACTATGGGGTCTACGGTAGTTCTATTATTAGGTTTTCGAGGAACCTCCGCACTGCTTCCCATCGTACTCCACAATTTATATTCTCACCAACAGTGCCAAAGGGGTCCTTTTTCCTTCCCTTTCTTGCCAACATTTGCCATGACTTGTCTTTTTCGTGAGAGCCATCCTGACAGGTGTGAGGCGATTTCTCATTATGGTTTGGATTTGCATTTCCCTGAGGATTCTGATGCTGTGTACTTGTTCACATACCTGTTGGCCATCTGTCTAGCTTCTCTGGAAAAATGCCTGTTCAGCTCTTCTGCTCATTTTTTGAATAGATTGTTGTTGTTGTTGTTTTATTAAGTTGTATGAGTTCTTTATATATTTTGTATATTAACCCTTTACCAGATACATGACTTACAAATATTTTGTTAGTTTCCTTTGCTGTGCAGAAGCTTTTTAGTTTGATGTAGTTCCAGTTTTTATGTTTACTTTTGTTGCCTACTATGGATGATTTTTGAAACTAAGTGCTTGTCATGTTCTTTGTATGGTTCTAAGCACCTTTCTGAATGTGTTTGAGGAAGACCGTTCTCTATGGTGCCAGAATGTGCGGTGCAGTAAGAGGCCACCTTTCCAGTGAGTCGTTAAAGATGGAATGTGGTGTCCATCCTTCCCCCTCCCCCACTGCCTCTTCAGGACTTAAATTAATTGAGGTCCCTAAATTCTTACTCGGGTTGAAAGAGTTTGCCAGAAATTTCTCATTAACAGGGATGCCCTTTGGCCTTCCTCTCACAGTTTTCTGTCTTTCTCCTAAAATAATGAAGTCCATTATTTAAGTCGTTTTATTTAAAAAAAAATTATCATTGATAGGAAAATATGAGGATTCATGAGCGCTGTTATTAAAGGTTTACTGTCACTGAGGATGCAGAGTCGCAGAGGAAATCCTGTTTTATAAGTTCTGCAAGGGGGCCATTGTAGACATCCTCTATCCAAAAGTAGGTTGTTGCTGTGAAAGCTTTGTGAGTTGACATGGCATAAAGCAAAGAAGCCGTTACCTTAGGACACATGCTGCTAACGGATGCACAAAATAAATGCAGATAAAGTGCAGATGCTCACACACAGTTTAAAGCTGTGGCGACTTGATGCCTAGTGTTGCTGCCGATGAAGGCGCTTGGCGGTGCCACTCTCCCTGCTTGGGCTTCACCCTGCCTCTGCAGATGGCTCCCTGCAAAAGCAAATGCGGATCCTGTTTTCAGTTTTCATCTATTTTTGTAGAAGTGAAAATCCTCTTTGCTTTTTGTTGTTGTTTTTGCTGAGGAAAAGTACTAATTTAGGTCTTTGGTAAAATCAAGGTGGCGTAAAGTGAACTTTGGAAAAGCAGGGGATACCTGTAGCCAAATGCTATTTCCCCTTTGAGCCACCGAGCATTTTTTAGCAGACCTGCTCTTTGTGTTCCCCAGAATCTAAACTATAAAGTGAAGGAAGACATTTATTAGATGTCTACACCATCCCATATACAGTGCTAAGTACTCCCACACTGTGGTCCCATTTTCACCTGACACCAGTGCTGCGGGGGACGTGTAAACCCGTTTTGCAGAGGTTAGGAAGTGGAAGCTTTGGGTACTGGTATTTTAGAGAGGAGCATGAAAAAATGTTACTCATCAAAATTTATGTAGGGGAGTTCCTGTTGGGGCTTTTCCAACATAGCGTCCTTGAGGATGTGGGTTCCTTCCCTGGTCTAGCTCAGGTGGTTAAAGATCCCGTGTTGCCCTGGCAGGTTGAGGGGTGGGTGGAAGATGTGGCTTGGATCTGGCGTCGCTGTGGCTGTGGCATAGGCCGGCAGCAGCGGCTTCAACTCCACCCCTAGCTTAGGAACTTCCCTTAGCTGCGGGGTGGCCCGAAAAAAAGACAAGAAAAAAAAGACAAGGAAAAAGTTATGTATGGAGTAGGATTCCATAGTCAATCTTTTTAAGCTTAAAACATCCGTAAGGGAGTTCCCGTCGTGGCGCAGTGGTTAACGAATCCGACTAGGAACCATGAGGTTGCGGGTTCGATCCCTGCCCTTGCTCAGTGGGTTAACGATCCGGCATTGCCGTGAGCTGTGGTGTAGGTTGCAGACGCGGCTCAGATCCTGCGTTGCTGTGGCTCTGGCGTAGGCCGGTGGCTGCAGTTCCGATTGGACCCCTAGCCTGGGAACCTCCATATGCCGCGGGAGGGGCCCTAGAAATAGCAAAAAGACAAAACAAAACAAAACAAAAAAAAACAAAAAAACATCCGTAAGCATGTTGAAAGGAGATGGAAATGACGTCGTGTACTTGGCACAGAATGCTGTGTTTTGAATGCTCCATGTAAAGATATTTTTCATCTCGCGATGTTAAGTGTTCCCATGCTGTATCGATGATGATCTTAATTTTTTCCCCCCCTCTCTTTTGGTTTCAGAGGAAGAACTTGTCTCTTTTTCTCAGCATTAGTTTGTTAACGTTTTGGGGCACCTCCCTTTTGGGTGCCCGTTTATACTGGATGGGAAACAAACCACCAAGCTTCTCCAACTCTGACAACCCCGCCGCCGATTCGGATAGCCTCTTGGCTCGCACCCTCACCTTCTTGTACCTGCCAACCAAGAACCTTTGGCTGTTGCTCTGCCCGGACACTCTCAGTTTTGATTGGTCCATGGATGCCGTGCCTCTGCTCAAGACGGTCTGTGATTGGAGAAACCTCCACACGGTGGCCTTCTATGCTGGACTCCTCCTCCTCGCCTACTACGGTTTGAAGAGCCCAAGAGGAGACCGAGAATGCAATGGGAAATTTGCAGCAAATGGCAAGCAGAATGCAAATGGACATAGCTGCCTTTCGGATGCGGAGTACCGGAACTCAGAGATTAAGCCCAGCTTTGCATCCAAAGTAGAAAATGGCATTAAAAATACTGCATCACAGAGAACCCAGCTTCCTTCTACCGAGAACATTGTTGTTCTGTCTTTGTCTTTGCTAATAATACCTTTTGTTCCTGCCACGAACCTGTTTTTCTATGTTGGCTTTGTCATTGCAGAGCGAGTATTGTATATTCCTAGTATGGGCTTCTGCCTCCTCATTACCGTGGGTGCCAGAGCCCTTTATGTCAAAGTCCAAAAGCGGTTTCTCAAGAGCTTGATTTTTTATGCCACAGCTACGTTAATTGTTTTCTATGGACTCAAGACGGCAATCAGGAACGGAGACTGGCAGAATGAGGAAATGCTGTATAGGTCAGGGATAAAAGTAAACCCAGCCAAAGGTAATATTTTCTTTTATGCTTTTGCCGGGACAGTTTACTCTTTCTGCCTTTTTGTGTCTTTCCTTCTTGCCTTAAAACACTGTGTTTGGATCTCCTAACCCCAAACTCCCAGTAGATGCACACTTAATGCATTTGGAGTGAATAAGCAATGAGGTCCTGCTGTGTGGCACAGGGAACTACATCCAATCACTTGCGATGGAGCACGATGGAAGATACTATGAGCAAAAGAATGTGTGTGTGTGCGTGTGTGTGTATATATATGTATAACTGGGTCACTTTGCATTACAGCTGAAATTGACAGAACTTTGTAAATCAACTATAATATAAAAAAACAAACAGAAAAACAGTGTTTAGCAAGAAGAGGTTCTTTGATGCAATACTTATATCTTTTTATTTTATTTTTGTAAGAGAGGAGCAGTCCAACCATTTTAGAGACATCAAAATTCCACATTTGGAATAGGGAAGTGTTTTCCTGTGGTCCTGATTACATTTGTCCAGAGGCATTAGAGCTCCCTCCTGTTGTATAAAAATATTGACTCTCTTAAGAATTTAGCAAAAGGTTTGGTTTCCATTTTAGTATAGTGATATATTCATCATCTCTTTTCATCATGTCATAATAGAAGTCAGGTTATCCCGCTTAAGCATCCTTCAGCACTTCTGTTTTCCAAGAGTTGCTTGAGGAAACACCACGAGACGTACCCTGACATCTGCAGAAGATGTGCCAGAGGCAAGGCTACCTCTGACTCTTGGCATTGTGTCTGTAGGTGTCAGTGTGTGCTCGTGCAAGTGTGAGTCACCCTGAGCTTTGCAGAGTTGCAGTCATCTGTATTTGCCAAGCGGTTAGCACATTCTTCTTTGAGAGTCCTGAAGTCACTGAGGGAAATAAACCTTTCACTCCACAGTGAGAATATTGAGCATATTTTTCATTATCACTTTGGATTGAGAAAATTGTTTTAGCAAATCCCAGAATCTATTGCTAGAGTAGAAAGTAGCCTTGAAACCATAAATGAGTCGTCAAACGCTGTTCACAGCGATTTTTTTTCTGGTTTAGGCAATGGAATGATGGTAGAAGCTAGAGAACAGTTGAATGAAAGTAAGTGTACATTTTAAGTACAGAAATATATCATAGTAATAGTGCCAGAGTCTTGGTCTTCATAAGCTACTTTAGTGACTTATCTTTCAAATTATGGCTGCTTGCATAGCATTTGAACTGGGCTTTTTCTACGTTTCCCCACATTCAAATACTGAATGTGTGAAACTCTTCCTAATGAATGGAATGGCCTGTGATATATATCAAAATGTGTAGCCAAAGATCTAGATGCCCCAGAAACAGCTCTGGCATCCCTCTCTGACTACCAATGAAGACAAGTGTTCAGTGAGCAACTACACATTTCTTTAAGCCAAGGGACTAATTGTTGGTACTTATTATGCTGAATAGATTGTAGAGATTTTAATGGGAATAGAAACATTAAAATTGAGCTAGTACATAGTATACCAGTTCCTCAATTCTCATGGAAAAATTTTTACCATACAATTTTTGTAGGTCGTGAGTACTGAACAGTTTATTGCATATGCCTGAACCCACATCTTCCTGTAAAATTATTGCAATCAGTTCTCACAGAATGCTCTTCAGTGGTTTTCCTTTACTGCTGTGTGTAGGTATATAAAGCAAGGCCCTGTTGCCAGGTTCTTTTCCTGCTGTTTACAAGAGGTACATGGTAAGGAATTAAAAGAAAAACTCCAGCATCCTAATTTTATAGCGGGGTTGTTCTAAAGATTTACTATGCATTGGTTAAGTTGCAGGTTACACTGCAGTGACAAAGAGCCAAAGTAACCGTGGCTTAAAGAAGATAGAAGCTTTATTCTTTCGTGTAATATCTGAGCATGTGCAGTCCAGCGCTGATAAGATGGCGCCATGGGCTTTCTGGAACCCGGCTCCTTTGCTTTTGTTCCCTTGCCATCTTAGTGGTGTCACCCTCTCCAAGCGGTCCAAGATGCCTCTTTATCACATCAGCACTTCAGCTAACAGGAAGAGGGAGAGAAAGGGTCCATGGTGGGTGTACCCATGCTCCCTAAGAGCGTATCACAGGCACTGCCACACCACACTTCCTCCCAGACAATCGGCCACACCTAGCCGCAAGGAAGGCTGGGAAACTTTATCTTTATTCTGAGAAGCCTAGAACCGAGCCAACTTTTATTGCTCTAGAGGAAGGGGAGGGGAGATACTGAGATGCTAGCATAAGGAGCAGTCTCTGTCCCAGTGTAGGCAAAAGCATCTTGTAAACTCCTAGATATTCTCCAGCATTAGCTACCATACTGTTGACAGTTAAGATTCTGATTTTGCTGAAGTTCTTTTGGTGACATGGTGAAGCTGATTGATCCTTTCCGCATTCATCCATTCACTCAGGGAAACAATTATTAAGCATGTCTTTTGTTTCTGATGTATTTCCCTATCTACTTCCTAATATTTAAGAAGTGCTATAGTATTTAGGTACTCCAAATACTGTTAGTTAAGTGGACACACAGCTGACCAGCAGCACACGTCCTTTATGACGTGAAAAATCGAATTCCTGACCAACCCTTCCCCAACCTGCACCCCAGCCAGCTGCGTTACTTACAGCATTTACCATGTCAGTTGATGGCAACTCCATTTTCTCAAAAGCGCTAACTAACGCTTGGGAGTCTTCCATGCTTTGCCCTTTTTCTTTTCACCCTCCATCATTTCATCAAGCAAATCCTCTGTCTTCAAAAGGACACGCAGGACATGACCTTTTACCACCTCCACTGGTACCATCATGGACCAAGCCGCCATCATCCTTCAGCAGATTTTAAGCAAGTCTCTAAGGCGATCTCCGTGCTTCTGTTTTCTTGCCTTTTAGCATGTCTTTTAATGTTTTGTTGAGCGTCAAACGTGATGTATCAGGTAAGAGGAACTTAGATAAACAGGCTTAATGTGCGTTTTAAGGTTAATCTGGCTCTGCGTGGGGTATAGGTTCAACATTTGCTGTAGCTGGCGGTGCCAGAGGCTCATTTTTCCCTGGTGTCTTGCCAGTTTCTTGGGTCTTAAGTGTGAGAACCTGGTGGGGTCTTTGGAGGTAAAACCCACCCAAGGGAAGAGGTCTCTGACTATGATCCCCAGGAGTTTCTCACTCTCTCTTAAGCTCTTCCACATTCAGCTCCCGGCAGCTCTCCTCAAAATTGCCAGGGACTTGTTCCTGTCAGGTTCTGTTCCAGGTCATCTTATCTCTGTGTGACTGGATTTTCCTGTCTCTTCAGATTTCAGAGTGAAGGTTTGCCCTGTGCCTTCCATTCACTGATGCTTCCAAGATAAGTCTTTGCTCCCCGAGGGAGTCTCCCCTCTGTCTTCTCCACCTGCTTTGGTCCAGTGTTGCATTATCATGAAGGTGCTTCATGGAAAATGTCTACCTTTACAAAACTGCAGCGATTCCTCTGCTTCGGCCTTTCCTAGTGTTCCCTCCTCTTTCCGTGATTTGTTTCTCCCCTCACACTGAGGATCCTTTGGCATACTATATTTTCCACGTTTTCATGTTTCCTGGATGAGTGTGTTATCAGTGTGCACTAAAATGTATGGCACAAGAAGCCAGGGAGTTGTCCATTTGTTTAGTGACTACGACAGTGCCTGGTAGAAAGTATTCGGTAATGAACCCATTGGTGGAAAAATGTCAGTCATAATCCTTCTCCTTAAAGAGTTTATAGAATCTGCTTAGAGATAAGATGTACGTGCAGTAAAGGAAGTGCAAGTGCACACCAGGCTGTTGATACACCAGGGCCTGAGGAGTTTTCAGTGATAGCAGAGAGAGCGTTGAGAGTGTTGTGCCCTCCATGACTGCCTTCTATGACTTGTACTTCCGTGTGGATACAAGGCAGAACTTTTAAAATCCAGATTTCTTATTTTTTTTTATTTACATGCTAATGATATAGTTCTGGCTACAGTTCCTTCCTTAGTAATTAGGAGATTGGTAGTCATCTTCCTTAAGGTAGATTTTTCTTAGTCTGTAATGTTATTTGATCCTAGAAAAAAGATTAAAAACCCTTGGGAGTTCCTGTTGTGGTATAGTGGAAACAAACCCAACTAGTATCCATGAGGACATGGGTTGATCCCTGGCCCCATTCAGTGGGTTAAGGATCCAGCGTTGCCTTGAGCTGTGGTGTAGGTCGCAAACGTGGCTTCGATCTGGCATTGCTGTGGGTGTGGCGGAGGCTGGAAGCTGTAGTTTCAATTTGACCTCTAGCCTGGGAACTTCCATGTGCAGCAAGTGCGGCTCTGAAAAAATAAAAATGAAAACCTTTTAAAGCTAGACTTTCTGAGATTACAGTTATTCTATTAAGTTCGTTTTTCCCTCCTCTTTGGGAAGCCTTTGCAAATTTTGGAGTACTTTAACAGAATATGATTTTAAGCCACATGAAGCACTATGCATGAAAGCTGCTGCCTTTAGGAACGGGTCCTGCAGACAGCTGCCAGTCATTAACTGATTGGATGCAAATGATGAAGGGTAGATCCTGTCACAGTGACTGTGTTGCTAATTTATAGATTAAATATAGGTAACGGAAGGAGAAATGATTGCTGATTTGGACTACATAAACCGAAAGTCCTATCTCAGCATGTGGTTGATAACGTCAGGAAAATACTAGACATAGTTGGTTGCTATAGTTTGCTAATTTCACAATGACTCTTCGTGTTGATAATGTCAGGAAAATAATAGACATAGTTGATTACTATAGTTTGCTAATTTCATAATGACTCTTCGTGTTTTTGTGCTTAAGAAGGAGGAAATTTTCTCTAATGATCGCTTTAATGAGCAAGCCACATAAGAGTTGAAAGGGATTTTTTTTTTTTAAGTGTGTGTTTAAAAAATACCATGTTCTGTAGAACTATATTGATTAGTATTTGCTTGCAAAATGCTTTTCTTAATTCATTACAAAGTGGTTAAATGTATGATCACTTTTCTTCTTGGCCTCTAGCCTCATCTAAATACCCATGTGTCTTTGGCTCTTGGAGAATTTGGCATCATTGACTTCTGCCGCTGTGGCTTTCAAGGTGTGCAACACAATTTTGACTGTCTTTTTCTCATTTTCCACAGCTCTCTTTTGTGTGGTTTTGCCTCCTCCCAAAATTGATTTATTCTTCAAGTTTCTGTCCAAAGACTGCCTTCATTTTCCTTTCTTTATAGAGTCTAGAGCTCTGCCTGGTTTATAGGACAGGGTCGATTCATGTGTCCTTGAATTTCTAAGTTATTTTCTCCGTGACTTTATGTCTACATGGAATTTCTCTCCACCTGGATGATTTGTCTGCATCTCAAGCTCATCACCAGTCTTCCCTACAACCACCTACTCACTGATTTCCTTATTAGTTAAGGTCAAAGGCATAGACTAACAAAGTTATAGATAAACAGATCGGTGAGCACATATACATAAAAAAGAATGATAACATGTAGGCAAGATATCTGGTTTACTAAAAGGCATTTACTCTTTTTTTCAAGTTATACATTAACGATCAACTCAGCTCTTTAGAAGGGTAGGTGTATTAACTATCAGTTTGCTTTAGAGAGTATATGACTGTGACTTTTAATCGTTTGGAAATAGTTTCTTAAAATAATTAGGAACAGTTAGGCAGGGTTTGTCCTAGGAAGATTTCCCAAGGTAATGTTTATTTTAAAGTCTGTTTCTAATGTCTGTGTGAATGGGTAGATATAAAGGTGTATGTGTGGTGATGCTCATGTTTGAAACTCCAAAGGCGATTACTGACACCTTCCATCTTCAGCCCCTCCTTATGCAAACGACAAGTATTGCCCGTTTAGATACAGAACAGCAGACAGTAAGTAGTTCTTTCAGCCATGCAACGTTTGAGAGTTTTTCTTTTTTCCTGGATTTCTGGACAATTGATAGTTCTATTTTAACTTCACGTGGTTGCAGCGTTCAAGAAACAGCTATGTTGAAGGCATATCATTTGATGCAGGAAACAATTCAACATTTCAGTGAAATTTAAACCTCAGTCATGTGAAACTTGACTAATTCCTTGTGGATTTTATGGTCTGAATTTTTGATCACATCTCATTGACTGTATTCTTTAACTATGGGGTATTGCAATTAACCAGCTAGCTTTGAAATTGTGTAATAAATTTTATTGTATTTCTTAGATAATTTGTCATGTTACTTCTGAAGCAAGATGAAAACATTTCAAAAGAGAGTCATATTTATATAAAAAATACAATTTAGCAGTTGAGTCAGGAAGGAAAACCAGGCTAATGTTTTATAAGACTGGCTGGCCTGAGTTAAAAAGCTGTAAAACACAGATTTTTTTTTTTTTTTTGCTTATGGAGGTTACCAGGCTAGGGGTCCAATCAAGCTATAGCTGCCAGCCTACACCACAGCCACAGCAACATCAGATCCAAGCTGTGTCTGCGACCTCCACCACAGCTCTCGGCAACACTGGATCCTTAACCCACTGAGCAAGGACAAGGATCAAACCCACAACCTCGTGGTTCCAAGTCGGATTCGTTTCCACTGTGCCACCATGGGAACTCCCAGATTTTGTTTTTAACAGAGAAATGTGATAGGAGATATTGAGCTAAAAGGCCCCCCAAAAAGGCTGATGGAGAGAAAAATTAAACAAAGTGGAATCTGGCTTCTCTACGGTAAAGAAATTCTGTGCTTCTCTCAGTTTGTCTCTTCTCTTTTGAGTAGAAAAAATATGTATAAAAGAATGGGGCTGACAAGAATAAAACGAGTATGTTTCATTGGCTCAACCAACAGTTAAAGAAGTCAATATGCTGAATTGTCAAGGTCCCTGTTAAACATTTGATTCTTGTGAAAATCCACTGTTTAGTTTCTCAGTTGAGACAGAATAAGTCACAGTAGTTCAAAAGCAGGTGGTTTCCTTGCCTCTAAGAATGGAGTGAAACATAAATCTTTTCTTCATGTCCAGCTCTAACACCTACAAGTACAGTTGTGTAGGAAAAAATACCGGCCCGTAACAGACTCAGTGAAAATGATTCTGTGGTGTGTTACGGATGAAGCAGGTGACTGACTTGCTAGCTTATCTTTGAGATTATCCATAACAAAGCTTTGAGAATGTTTATGAGTTTTGAAAACCCTCAAACCTCAAATTAGTATTGCCTTAGGTTGAATGTATTTACCAGTTGTTCTATTCCAAAGGAACTGGAACTCACCTATCAGTAAAATAAGTATGAAGGTATATTATTCTGATTTCCCTATTAGTTTTTATATTTGATTCTTAAAATTCTCTAACATTTATTTGGCTGTCTTTTATTAAATACATGTGAAATATATCATTCATTGAGAAATATATACACACATATCATATATACTGCATAAAGAAAGCTATTAAAAGAAAGACCCATTTCACAGATTAAGGAACAGCTCTTACCAGTATCACGGATGCCCCCTTCACGTCTCTCCTTATTTCACAGCTTTGTTTCTTTCATTTGGGTTCTTATTTCTTACTGAAACCCCCATTACACTATCAAACCAAAGTGATGGCAGCAAGATTTTTGTTTCATTCTTGTTGAAATAGGAATGTTTTAAATGTTTCACCATTAATTATGCATATTTTATAGATTTTTCAGTAGACAGCTTTTATCAGTAGAGTTTTCTTATTTCTCATTTAAGATCTATTTTTTGGAATTAATACCGATAATGATTTAATACTGATAATAATAGGGCCCTCCCCCATTAAACCTTTTATGTTAGTGATTTATATTCATGGATTTTCTAATGTTGAACCTCCTTAGAATTCCTGGAATTAAGCCCAAGAATTACTTATAATGTATTTTCATATTTATATTCTAAATTTGGTTTTCACCCATGTTCCTGAGTGAGAGGGACCTGTCCTTTGAGGGGCCTTGATTTGTGTGGCTTCTTCCATTTGTCGTAGCTCAAATCCTAAACCCTGGTAGCTTCGTTTTGCAGCTATGTGCGGGGCGAATGCCACCTTCGGAACTGTGTAACCTTGTGCATCCCTGCTTTTGAGCAGTTTCTAGGCTTGGGATTCCCCTTCCTTTCCCACCAATTAATACATGCATTAACGAATATTTGTACTTTCCACCCAGCATTTTATGTGCCTGGGATGAGGAGGAAGTCTCTGGACCTTGAGTGTCATCCTCCTGCCAGAAAGAGGAACCTCAGCTATATCCTTAAACCTGACGTCTATGAAGGAATCGGTTAGCTCTGTCAGAAGGTATCTTTGAGAATAGAGTTGTTTGTTTAAGACGTAGCTGATGGTTTTGAAATTTAAAATTTTCCTTCAACCAAAGAGAACCGCACTGCTGAAGTAAGCTAAAACGTATGTTAGGGACTGTCTTAGGCAAAGTCGCCTTACAGGTATGTGGCTCTCATAAAATACACAAGGGTGAGAATGTGTTTGTTTTCTGCTGTAATATAAACTTACAGATAACGTCACAGAGCATCTTTTCAAGACGACAAACACGTTTTTTAGTGTTGCCTTATTACGCAGGCACACCTATTGCTGGTGACTGTGGAAGTCGAGGGAAGTTCCAGTGAAGTCTCAAGGGGTTATGGAAAAATCTGAGATGCTCTGAGTCGTATAATTATTGGAAAAGACTTGGCTATAGAGGACTGTTTCTATGTAGCTATGGGAAGGTAGCTAAAACAAAATGTCAGCTCTATTTTTATGCATATGGGTATAAATTAGAAATCTCATTCTTTTAGCTTTTATGCGTATGAGTGTTAAATTTGTTTGTAATTTAACAATATGAATCTTATCATCCAGAGGGATCTAGCAGGAACATATATATGTGTTTATTAAAAAATTAAGGATCGAGGCGTTCCCGTCGTGGCTCAGTGGTTAGCGAATCCAACTAGGAACCATGAGGTTGAGGGTTCGATCCTTGGCCTTGCTCAGTGGGTTAAGGATCCGACGTTGCCATGAGCTGTGGTGTAGATCACAGACATGACTTGGATCTGGCACTGCTGTGGCTGTGGTGTAGGCCGGCGGCTATAGCTCCCATTAGACCCCTAGCCTGGGAACCTCCATGTGCCACGGGTGCGGCCCTAAGAATACAAAAAAAAAAAAAAAAAAAAAAAAAAAAAAAATTAAGGATCGAAACTGAAAATTTTTATTTTTTTTTTGTTTGTTTGTTTTTGTTTTTTGGGGGGGCCTAGATTCCCATGCTAGGGGTCAAATCAGAGCTGTAGCTGCCGGCCTACAGCACAGCCACAGCAACGCTAGATCCTAGCTACATCTGCCGCCTACACCACAGCTCATGGCAACACCAGATTCTTAACCCACTGAGAGAGGCCAGGGATCGAACCTGTGTCCTCATGGATGCTAGTCAGTTTTGTTTCCACTGAGCCATGACGGCAACTCAGAAAGTTTTGATTTAAAAATGGTAATGCTTAACAAGTAAGAAACCACAATCTGATTTGATTAAATAATAAAGAGAAACAAACATACACACACACACACACAAATCCCTTCTTGAGGGCAGACTATAATAGAGGCTTTATGGTACCTTGTATTTAGGGTTCTAAATCCCAATAATGCCAGCTGCCACTCTGAACATGTGTTCAGTCATCTTAAAACAGCATAATTCGATTCCTTCGTGTAAAACACCATGGGATCTTATTAAAATATCAACATTTTTATCTTTGGGGGAGTTGTGTAGGCGTACATTTTAATTAGGGGAGCTTTCTCTCTAGTTATTTTAAGTTTAGAAAGAAGGAACTGGATTAGATACGAGATACAATAGCTGAGAGTCAGATTTTGACAGGAACAGATAACTGAGCTATCAATGAACTTTATTCCTTAAAATGCAGTTCTTTGCCTGGATGGCAGAGGAAACTTGCAATCTTACTATGTTTGGGGCTTGGTGTTTTACAACTGGGATTTTGTATAATAAAGAAGTGTGATCAACATTTTTTTTTTTTCTCTTCCTCTCTTCTCTTTCCTTAGGAGAAGAGGAAATTTCTCAAGTTAAATATCAAAAGAGTACCAGCAGAGACTCGATCAGAGATATTTTGCAATAATGTCTGTTTTTACTTTATAAGTTGGCTTAGTCTCTTCGGGTTTTACAGATAAGCTTTGGTGGTTTGCAGTCCTGGTGTAGAATAGCTCATTTCTCTCCTCAGTCTGTTTTCAAGTAGTCTGAGTATTTTCCAAGGATGGCTTCAAGTCATGTTCATGCTAGTGGTTAAAACTGAATGGTCTTGTCCAGATTCATGTGAGTGTTGAAAAACAGCTTTAAAGTGGAGATGAGTTTCTGGGCTTCCGTAAAAAAACATGAGCCTGTTAATTACTGATAGTGTACAAATCCATGTGTTGTGCATTTTTCTAATCTCCAATCACAATGATATATTTGAGATTATGTGTGCTCCTGGATTTCTCTTATTAGGACGTAATGGTACAGGATTGAAAGAATCTCTTTTGTTCTTACACCTGAGGACAATGGCTTTTTTTTTTTTTTTTTTTTTTACTGTTTAAGAAACTGTATTTTTATTTATTTATTTATTTATTTTACTGTTTAAGAAACTGTATTTTTATTTATTTATTTACTGTTTAAGAAACTGTATTTTTATTTTATTTCATTTTTTTTAATAATTTTTTTTTTATTTTCCCACTGTACAGCAAGGGGGTCAGGTTATCCTTACATGTATACATTACAATTACATTTTTCCTCCAAGGACAATGATTTTGAGACAGTTTTTTTGCGTGGGTGACACAGTCACTCAAGTTCTTGGTGTGCCATGCCTTTGTTCTCCGTGGTGTGATTCTGGAAGAAAGAGGCTTCTGTGGTCCTTTGCTTGGGGGCCTGCGTGCTTTAGTTATGGCTGTTGGTTCTCAGCTCCCTTTTAAATGAAGCCTGCCGTAGGTATTTACTTCTGAGGTTTTAAGTTAAAAGTGTAGGCTGGAAGAAGTATATCCTAACCCCAATCCTGATGATTTCATAGGAAAATACAGCTTCTCTATGGGTTTTCATCAGCCTGAAATGTAAATTATTGGAATGTCCACATAATTTAGGCCACATGGGTGGAATATATGGATAATGCTTCTACAACCACATATCTCGTCATAACTTCTAGCTGGTAATCTTCATTAATCACTAATATGTGTCCTGTGGTTGTGGCTGGTATAAAAGATGCCTTCATGGCCCCTGAGAATTTTCTGTGGGGATCCAATCTAGTTAAGATTAGAGCTTTAGGAAAATGGGCCAGCCCTTCTCTTTCTTCTGATGCTCAACCGATGAGACGATGTTATTTTAGGTAGTTGACCTTCTGGCTCTTCCTTTTCTTTTACCCCTCTGTGTGCTAGCTTCCGGTCACCATTTGGAAGCATGTTTTTCTGAGGTGTGTGTTTTAAGATGGTTAAATGAGTCACGGCCCTCTTTCTTCCAGTACTCTGTGTTTCGAGTGACGTCAGAATGCCTCATCCAAATGCACAGCCTTTGAAGAACCCTCATCTAGCGGTTCTGCAGCAACAAAAAAGCTGAACCTCCCTCTTTTTTTTCTCTTGCACATTGTTGGCTGAATGTACAAAAGGAAATACATTCAAATGACAGTTGCCTAAGATTTGTGCATGTAGCAAAGGTAATTGATATTTTTAGAAATTTATTGCAGTCATTTAGTAGTTGATTTTTCCTTTCTTCTCAGTAATATTTGTGATTTTGTTACTTACATAAATATTTTATTCTTGACATTTGTATTTTTCCTGATCATTTCTTACTCTGGAAAGTGCCCTTTCCTCCAGGTCTTAACTCACTTTTCCAACGTTTAACACGAGCTCCGAAGTTGAAAGTGACTGTCCAAAATTAATATATCGAAGTTAATGTAGGGTGTAAAAGGTGTTCTGATGTACTGCATTTCTGATGCACTACATTTTTATCTTAGGAGCAGATTTTTTAAAAGTAAAATGTAATCTTTATGATTTTTGTATTTTTCTTGTCTTAAAAGTGGCTTCGATAGTATTTCATGTTGCTTTGAGCTTTCTTTTTCTTGGCCTGGATTGTCTTGGAAATGAACTTCTCAATAGCATGCCCATGGGCACTGAATAGAGCAGAGGTACCCTAAAAGTGAATACCTAACCATTTATGCTGTTTATGGATGATAATCTATTAGTGACATATTACTCCTTTTCCATAATACTATACTTTGCGGAGAGTTCTACCTCTGTTATCTTGTTTAATCATCGCAGTGCGGCTGGAGTTTCACTTGGGCAAGCTTTGTTACACCTATTTTACAAATGAGAAACTAAGAGAGAGGCAAAGGCTTAGGGAGAAAAGACCATTACGGTAAGGAGGGCAGACTCTGCGGCGAGGTAGGTACGGGGCTGATCCTCGCCCAGGCCTTGGATACCGGTTCGCACAGCCTCTCTGAGCCTCTAGGGGCTCATCTGTGCAGTGAGTGTAGCAGTACCGCCGTGGGGGATGGGGGACCGACTGGGGGTCGCCTCCCCTTGCCCAGGATTTGGTCTGTAGTACATGTTGCCTTCCTTTTGCTAATGAGAAATAAAGAGTCTGGTAATTTACTTCATGCACCCAGATCTAAGTGGCGATAGAACTAGATCTAAAAGCTTAGCTTTGGGGTGTTTTGTTTTATGCTTCCACATCGCATTTCGTTTTAGTTGACCTATAGTGGGAAGCTAACCTGGGGCTGTTAGATGGTGGGGACCCACTTAAAGGGTGACAAGAGTCACTATGAGATAAAGTAGATTATGAGACCAGATTATAAAACAGCCAAAGAGGGAATTTTGTTTTTAAATCCCCCCCCGCCCCTGGAGTTGTTTAGAATACTGGAACTCTTTCCTTTTCTCAGAGTTCTTCACCATTGAGAACTGAGCCATGCGCAAATCCAGCCAAATGTGACAGAGACAAGCCATTAGAGATTCTCTGGGACACTTCTATTTCTGTTAGGAAATCCCAAACAACTCAACTTCTCTTTATAATTTGCAGTCAATCAGTGGTCCTGGCTGAATGACTTCATGGGCTAAGAGGTTGGCTAATACAGGGAATTTCTGATGAGTCTTTCCTGCATCAGTATGTGTGTCTTTTATATCAACAGGGTCACTATTTGTGGTGTATGCCAATTCTGTGTTCACCAAGTGTTTTATATGGACTGCTTTCACCAGTGTTAACAGGCAGAGAAGGTCTGTTGGTAAGATTTGAGGAGCGCCTCAAAGCTCAGGTACTTCTGAATTCTTCCCCCTCATCCAGTCCTTTTGTTGTAAACACAATTGTATTTACTATCTTCATATATAATACTGTGCATATTGCTCTTAGAAAGGGACATGGAGCTGATTTTTTTGTTTTGTTTTGATGGAGAGGCCATGGGAAAAATTCTCAGCACTGATGGGAAATGAATGAGTGAAGGCAGGCACGGGTAAGACCCAGCTTGGTGAACAGTGTGTGGTTCTAATAACAGACCCTGAACTACGGATGTGGGACTGCTCATGGCCAAAGTCAGAATATAGTAGAGAGTGCAGATGATAAAATGCTAGGGCATAACCCTAAGTAGGTTAAAACAGCAGCAACAACAAAACGGCACTGAATTGTATATGTGGAGATTGCAATTATATAATTGACAATTGTTATAGTGACTAACAATGGTGTCAAGATAATATTAACATATTATTGCAATACTAAATTTTATTTTTTGTTGTTTTTAATACTTTTTTCCCTTATTAGGAATAAATTTATTTTCAGGTCCATCTGAGTAACCAAAGGTAGGAAAACAAGAGATATAGTCGTATATTATAAAATTGCTATAATTAAGATAACAGAAAAGCATATAGTATATGTAGTCTGGTATCACACAAATCATAATTCTTAAATTATGTCTACTTTTTCCACTTAACATTTTAACGAGGCAATTTTTTTTTAATCCATTCAACATTATGTCCTTTTCTGTCCTAATCCAAGGTATAATTACTTCAGTAAAAATAAATTCTTGTAGGCTTATAAGGGCTCTTAGTTCCCTGGAGTCATATGAAGTGACTATCATATAATTCCTAAGAAGCCCTGGCTACAAATGTTGACCCCCTTACAATCTCTATTAATAGAGGGAGTGGAATGCATTCTGGACGAAAAGACAAATACAAACAAAAAGCCCATTGACACTTATCTCAAGTTTCATGCAGTTAAGTAGCTCTTTTTCCCCTCCCTCTGCTTCCTTTTTTCCCTCTTCGTTGAGGTTAGAAAGTTTAACCTCATTATCCTTTATATTTTCAAATGACAGTTCTCTAACTTAACATCTTTGGAACACATCTGAAGTCCAAGTGTCCTCTGGTGATGAAAAGCAAGGGCTTTGGAACCAAACAGACACAACGTTTCGCTCCACTGGCTTTGAAGTGTCCCTTTCTCGGAGGCACAGTGTCTTCATCCAGTACCAACTGGACGATAGCCTTTGTTAGGTGGATTAAAAGGGTTCAGATAAACATAACACGTAGCCCCCAAATAGGTCTATAATCTGAAGAAAAACAAATCTTATCAGATACACTAGGCACTCCTGAATTTATCTTCTTTTGCAGCCAGTCTGGTTTCGAGAACTGGCAAGATTTCAACATATAACCCTTTTTGGGTGGTAGCGTTCTGATTTCAAACAAGCAACTCGGGAGGAAGCAAGATTTAGGGTTTATCACCTTATTTAAAGCAATGAAATGTCTCATTTTTGCCAAATCTTTACATAGAACTTGATACAGGGAACCAAGGCATATGTTACAAGTTCGGAGGCACAGATAAATGAGAGCTGAAGGCGGAAGTCAAAGATGAGAGGTCTTGCTGACTGTGGTGGCTGTGTTCTCAGTGCACCAGTGAAACGAAGGCTGGCTTGATAACCCTGAGGCATAATTACTTGCCTGCATATTAAGTAGTTAAGATTTTAATATCAATATTAAGAGATTCATTCATCCTGTTAGCTAATTTTTCAAAGAGCAATGCAGGCCCTAATCATAAGAAAGTTATTGCAACTTTTTTATAGTAAGTGAATATAAATATCTTCAAACTTTTAGTATAAAGTAAACAATATTCTTTACATGCCTGCTTAAATCACCCTGCATTGATTTCGAAAGATAGGTCAAGAGCTATGAAATTGCAGTGGTTACTTGAGAGTACATATGCATTTCTAGGCTTAGAACTACTGCATTTGAATGAGGGCTTTGAACGAATTTTGGAGAGAATCATTGTTGTATATCACTTGTAACATTTCTCGAAGGAGTTCACCTTCAGTTTTCTCTTTAGAAGCACTTTTGCAGAATGGGAAAATTTAATTGTTTTTCTGCCTTTCAAAGAACATAAAATAAACGGTGGCAGATTGTGGACTAAGTACAAGGGGAGCTTTCTTTGCGAATTAAGGTCAAGTTTCTTCGTAAGTGGATACCTTTTAGATGCAGTTAAATATCCATGTGAAGGGCCTTTGGGATATGAGCTATTCTTGCATCTTTGCTTCCTGGTTTGTTTGTTTTTTTAATGAGAAATTTTGTTTCTTCTTGAAAATAAAATAACTTTACAGATGAGATTTCCTAAAGCTTATCTGGTGATATCCAGACATATCTGTTTACTTCTCCTTCAATTGAATCAGCATATATGCCTAGTCCTATGAAATAGGTCATGTACTTGGTAAACAAGGCTCTTTGAATAACTCTGTTCCATGGAAGACATCTTCAGGGCATTTACGAATTCTTGATAAATGTACCTAAATCCCCAGTGTCTTTGAGCAACAACCATTTGTCTACATAGGTAGAGTGTATTCTGTTTCCATTGCATTAACTAGAAAATGTGACATTGAAAATTACATTCCCAAAGACAGGTACAACACAGTACATTTTTGGCATTTATGTTTCTGTGGTATGGAAAATGCATTATGAAATATGGGTACCAGATAGCTTTAGTTTGTTGTTTCTAGAATATTTTGCTCCTAGCACTTCTGAGGGGATGATTCATTTGGATAATTTGTTTTGTTTTCATATTACACTCTAGTCCCTCAATTAAATATGTGAAAATATTGGGTACTGTAATATGTTATTCTGCTTTGTATTCGGACTCCGTATTGAGAGGGAGATTCTGACGCCTTCAGACAGATCTGGTTCTTCCGTGTCATTAGCTTGGCAATTTGGGGAGTTAGCTTGTTTTCTCATCAATCAAAGAGGTATAGTGATGTACCTGAAAGGTTATTATTTGTTTAAATAAATTCCGAACACTGGCAAGCATCAAATAAACTTTAAATAAATGAAAGTACTATTTTTAAAAAAAACCTTTTTTTTGGCTTCCCTATGGCCTGTGGAGTTCCCTGGCTACTATCAGAGCTGAGCCTCTGTTATGACCTGTGCCACTGTGCCGGGCCGGGGATCGAACCTGAGTCCTTGCACTGCAGGGATGCTGCTGATCCTGTCGTGCTGCGCTGCAGTGGGAACTCCCTATTATGACTTTGATTATCATAATATGCATATATGTTTATTCCTTCTCCACGGTCCCTTCTCCCTTCACCCTTTCTTCTCTTTTTCTCCGTCAAGGCTCATAGGGCTGCAAGCTAAGCCAATGAGTTGGAACAGTAGTCCCGCAACTAGACCCGCTTCTTACAACATTCATTTAGTCAAACAACAGCGGTAAAATGAGTTTTCTGAATATTTTGAAGCACTGTTGGGAAAAGCTCTCAAAAATTACATTGAGATTTTAAAATAAATTAATTACATGTTTTTAAACTGCAAATAAGTGCTTTATTATCTCCATAGTTTTATGTGTGCATTGGATTTATCTGGGCACAGTGTATTAAAACACAGACTTTAAAAAAAGAGATTTTTTTTTTTTTAGGCTTCATTACAATTTCTTGGAGGAATTTCAGGGATTTTATCCCAATAAAACTACTTTTAAAAGATCACTACATGAAATGAATGCATCAATAAAATATATGGGCTTAAAAATGTAAAAAATGTAAATGACATTAAATATTACTGAAAACACAAGATCTTTCAGTTCGTTGCTCCAAAGTATAATTACCAAGTGAAAATTTGAGGAAAATCTCAAACATCTGTTTCAAATTGTCTTAGTACAAGAAAAAGTTCAGTGAATGTTAAAACCCTTTATTCCTTAAGTAGGGTATAGGATAACCCCATCTCTGTTTTAAAGGAATGTAAAGTGTGACTTCAGTTTTCCTTTTTCCATACCCCCCAACTCAGTTGCAGAAGTTAGATTAACTGTAATCCTTGGTTTGTGACCAGTTTTCAGCATGATCCCTACAAATTTCCTTTTATTCATGTATTTATTCCCTTTTGCCTCTGTTCCTGACTTCATTTTTCCCTTCGCACTATAGGTAACTGCTCTAATGTACTTGACTTGTGTCCCTAGATTTAGGATATACCCTTGTAAAATACATAGCGACATTTTGAGTGGGAATGAGTTTTTAATATTTATAACTGGCGTGACACAGAATGTGTTAGGTATTTTGAATCTTTGTAGGCTTTTCAAGGTCCAGTCGTGTTACCGTATTTCCATGGAGTTTATTTTTTCTCACTGCTGAACAGTAATCCATAAAGTTTATGTCTCACATGATATGCCCATGATGGGTCAGTTGAGTACTTCTTAGTCTCAGCCAAAACTAAGAGGCTTGCATTAAACGTCCTTGTATGTGTTCTCCTAGATGAGAACTTCTCTCAGTGGCATTGTTGGTCAGGGGTTACTCATGTGGAGTCAATGGCATTTGTCGAATTGACAGAGGACTGACAGGTGGCATGACACAGCGGCTTCCCCAGGCTACACTGCCCCCCACAATGCACAGCGCCCTCCTCTCCATTCCCACCAGGACTTGGCGTTATCCAGTTTTCTATGTTTTGCCAATCTCGAATATTGTTATGATTTTCATTTCTCTATTACTGAGGAATTTGAATATCAGTGAGAGTCATTTAATTTATTACGGTATTTATTTGGGGTTCCTTTTTTGTGCATTCGTATTGACAGCCCTTGCCCATTTTCTCCCCCAGTGTTTGATTTCTTACTTTCTTGTTGCTTTGTTCAGAGTTTTTTGTATTTCTCAGTATCGTCCCTTGTTTGTGTACGTATTTGAAAGAGCGTCTGGTGTATTGTTGTGTGTTTAACTTTGTCACAGTGTCCTTCAGTAAATAGAAGTCCTTCATTTTGAGATACTCAAATTCATAATTTTTTTACCTTTTTGAGTTGTATTTGGAAGTCTTTCTAAGAAGTCTCTTTCCCTTCCACAAACAGAATCTATATATTCTTCTGTTAGTTTTACTGGTTTTTTTACCTTCTTTTTTTTTTTTTTTTTTTAATAGCAGCATGTGGAAGTTCCTGGGCCAGGGGTTGAATTGGAGCTGCAGCTGCAGGCCCGCAGCACAGCCACAGCCACACCAGCTCCGAGCCACTGTTGTGACGCCTGCCGCAGCTTGCAGCACGAGCCACCGTTGTGATGCCTGCCAAAGCTTGCAGCAGTGCTGGATCCTTGACCTACTGAGCGAGGCCAGAGATTGAATCCATATCCTCACAGACACTACGTCAGGTTCTTAACCCACTGAGCCACGACGGGAACTCTACCTTTCCATTTTCACATTTATCTTTTAAAACTCTCTGGCGTGTACCTTTGTATAAGGTGAATATGCTATAAAAGCCTAATTTCATTTTTCTCTTCTATTGTGGTTATTAGAATACATTTTTAAGTTTGTTAATAAATGATGCTAAATGTTGATTGGTCTTACATAGAATTTATAGATTAATTTTGGGAGAATTGACGTCTTTATAGTGTTAAATTGTCCTATCCATGAGCCTTGAAATATTCCTCCATATTTTTCAAGTTTTGATGTGGATACTTTGAATTCATTAGACCAGCTAAGTATAAAAATTGATCTAATATAAAGCAGTTGACTTGGTCAATATGCTCACATTTGTCAAGTCATAGGAAAAAAGAACCTAAGCTACACTGATTAATTCTATAGATTAACTGTATAGATTTGAAATAATCACATTAGCCCTTTTAATATGCACTTTTTATATTTCATTTTAATGTATTTTCCTTTAAACTATCATGTGTCTGTAAAAGCTAAATTTTAACTGGTTTCTCAAGTCAGCATTTTTCCTGCTTTTTGTTTATCAATGAACACGTTTTGTGAAAAGATTTCTATTTAGTTGACTACTTTAGAAAGTTTTAGGTTATATTCTATAGGCTACCTTTCTATTTTTAGACGTAATCTCTATGTTAGCATTGATGCAAAAACCAGTCATACTTAAGTTTAAAAGTAGGGAATAGTAACAACAATTTTACACCAAAAAAAAAAAAAAAAGATGCAAAAATTTTAGGCTTCGTTTTATCAGTTCTTACTTAAAAGCTTAAACTCTATTTTGGTAAACACAGTGCTGAAGAGCAATTATCTTAGGAAGGAGGGATTTGGAAAATAATTATAGGAGTGTCCATTGTGGCTCAGTGGAAACGAATCTGACTAGCATCCATGAGGACGCAAGTTCCATCCCTGGCCTCGCTCAGTGGGTTAAGGATCTGGCGATGCTGTGAGCTCTGGTGTAGATCACAGATGTGGCTTGGATCCCGCGTTGCTGTGGCTGTGGTGTAGACTGGAAGCTACAGCTCTGATTCAGCCCCTGGCCTGGGAACCTCCATATGCTGCAGGTGTGGCCCTAAAAAGGCAATAATCATATTCATATTCATATTCATGTTTGAATATGATAAGAGCACTTCCATCATCACCTTTCAGCCAGAGGCCGGCAGGAACACACCGGTAGTAAAGAAGGTGGCTTAATGACTCCCTGAACTGAGGGAATACTGTGCTATGGGGGTCCTGGGAAATCTCTTGATGTGTCCTGTCACTGGATTTGGATTTTGTTGGGGCTATTTGAGAGGGAGTTTAGGGAAATTGGGGAGTCCTCTAAATAGGATGCTGGGACAATTCTATGCCTGGATAAAGAAGTCATTCATTTAGCAAGAGAGTGGGAGGTTTGGTATTTTGATGGTCATACGGGGGCCTTTATCTTTTTTTGTATTTAGTAAAATTATCTTGCTTTTTCTCATCTGTCATGGTCTCAAAATAACTTTGTCTCATCTTTCCTTTCTTTCCCCCTTCCCTTCCTGGCCTCCTCCTCCTCTTATCCATAAGCCATTAAAATTATTTTTAAAACTATGTGCTTAATTTGGGACTTTTTCTTTTTGCAGTCACCCAGGACAATGACTTAATCATAAGGATATGAGAGGTTTCTGTTTGGACAAAAACCAAGAAACTTAGTATCACATTGTGGCTTTGCCACATCACTTTGCTGATGATTTTTCATTGCTCAATCGTAGTCTCACTTGTAATTTCTAAATTGTAATCTTACTTGGAAATACGCCATGTCTTTTGTTGCCTTTCCCTGTGAAAGTCACCTTGGATTCTTCTTACCTGCTTCCTTACCTGAAATCGCCAATCTTTGCAAGGCTTGCTCCTTGTCCTCGGTTTTTAGAGACCACACCCATTTCCCTACTTCTAGGACACCCCTGTATAAATCAGCCTCGTCCCTTCCATCTTTCTTTGTTCTTTATTTTTTGTAGCACTTATCACCTGAGGTCAACTCATTTATTCTACTGTGTGGCCCTCCTGTCCCCCCTCCACTTGACTCCCCATTTCAAACTAAGCTCCCCATGGGTGAGACCTCCTGTGTACGTACAGTTCTAAGTGCCAGCCCCCAGTAACATTCCTGGCACAAAATAGGTGCTTAACACATACCTGTTTAATAAACAGATACATTTATGAACAAACAAATGAAAAACTAACCAAACGAGTAAACATATATTCTAGACATGTGTCTACTGGCTGTTAACAAGAGAAACACACGTGAATTGTTTAATTGAGATATAAGTACCTGGAAAAGTGTCAAACCATTTATCTGGAAAGATGCTTTGATATTCAAAGTAATTTCTTGCCATAATGTTTTTCGGCGTTTGTGTTCTAAGACTATGGGTTAGATAGGATAGCATTTCAGTGATGTTTTCCTGATGTTTATTTTAATATTTGAATGCATTTCTCTGGAGTGATTCCAGTGTAAATGTATTTTCATTTGCTTATGCCACAGTGAAAGCAGAACTTTGGGAGGGTGAGGTGGGTTGAAAAACAGCCTGGCTATTCGACGATTCTACTGAACCCTGCTTTATTAATTCAGTGGTTGTTTGGGGGATTAATACAAAATACATATGGTGTTTTGCCTATTTATAGATGATCATAATATATTTTGTTTTATGTTTTTCCTACTTTGTATTTTTTAAACTAACTTTTATCTTTCAGTTTAAGGATTCAGTTTTCTGTTGACTCCTAATGCCAAGGCCTAACTCCTAGTGTGTGAATGTTGCAGTTTTCTATTGATTCCTAATGCCAAGGCCTGATTCTAGTGTGTGAGTGTTGGTTTGCAATGAAAGATGAAATGTGGTATGAAAATGCTGGGTGGAGCCTGGAAAAAGTTTGGAAGCAGCCAGCTCCAGATGGAAGTGCCTGCTTTAAGACTCCTGCATCACCTTGGCAAGTTCTTTACTGTCTCGGAGTCTGTCTTCTTATCCACCCAGCGTGGCTGTTATGTACCGGACTGTGCTGAGAGCTCTGTGAGACAGTACTTTTCTAGGGTGCAGTGCGGTATCTGGCCTGAAGAGGGGCTGCAGAATCTTAAGGACCTGTTTTTCTCCTCTTTCCACCAGAGGAAAAGCAGATATCTGAAGGATTATTATTCTTTTTGATAATATTAAAGGCATAAAGTGTATTATATTTAATACTGTTTCTCTAAGCAATGTTTAATATTATAAAATGCAAAAAGCATCGATTACAATGATATTAATGATAAGAGCAAATATTTATTGAGTGTTTGCTACATGGCAGGCACTGATTTATACCCCCTATGTACAGACAACAGTGCCAGAAACCTGTGAACTCAAGCATCCCCAAGGTAACTTTAAGACTACTCATTTGAAAAGGCAGCATTTTTTAAACTCCAAGGAAGCAGTTATTTCATCTGATTATCTGAGCACGTCCTAATTACCATACTGCTGTCTCCAGGCAGCCATTACCCCGCATTATGGCTCCCTCTACAAACTCATTTAACCCTCCTCGCAAACCCCAGGAGATACTGTTTCCCCCCACTTTACAGATGAGTAAAGGAAGGCACTCTGGTAAATTACAGGGCACAGAGGCAAACTTGGCATTGAAAGATTTTACACTTCTTCATGCATTAAAAATTGGTGTCTTGAAACCTTTTTCATTCTTCATATACACCTAGTAATTACCCCAATAAATAGATAGTGACACACGTGAGTCTTCTTCTCAGCCTCACCGTCTAGTTGGGCAGGGCTCATTTCCTTGTGGGAAGGAAAGAAGATGAGAGAAACACCCAAGTTTGAGGGATACGTCTGCTGGAGAGCCATGCTTTCAGGGGCGAGTGTTGGTGGGTGTCTTTTACTCTTTCCAATGTTGCGAAATCATGCTTATTTGGAGTGAAATATGAGGCATACAGAAAATACAGATTTTTAAAATGGGATTGTGTGTGAAAATGCTGTTGCCAATTGTCCCACATAAGAATGTATTAGCAGAGAACATTATACCTGAGTAAACCGTATATCCGTAACTGTTTTAGGAAGCATAGTGCTTTACTGATATGTTCTAAAGACTCTGAAGCCTCTTCATAGATTTGATGTTACTTAATCTTCCTTTTCACTCCCCCAATTCTTCTATATCATGTATCAGTCCTTTCATATATGAATGAAATCTTTGTCTATTGTAAGATGACTTCTTACAGTTTCTGACCTAGTAAGTCTATGATATTTCAGTCCATGAAGATCCCTACGGAAAACTGAGAGAGCAGGAAGTCTTTACCGGCGCTCTGGAGGAAACACGGCCGTTGGCCTTATGATGAATTGCATGTGGGTGTCAGCTTTGAGATGCAGTTATTATTTGGGGAGGCTCTCATTGTGTTTAATCCCCTCGCTTGATGAAATGTTGGCATATAAAGGAGATGCATTTTCTTTCTTAAAAATGTTTTAGGAGGTTTTCTTTTTCTCCCTGGGGTACTTCCTGATGGCCTGATGTTATGTCATGTGTTATTGGAAGGACACTCAGCCTAAATAGTGCTTCTCTCTCTCTTTGGCAGCGTGGGGTAACCTTGGAAATGTTTTGAAGAGTCAGAGCAAAATTTCCGAAGCTGAAAGCGCCTATAGAAACGCGTTGTACTATCGAAGCAACATGGCTGACATGCTTTACAATTTGTGAGTATGCATTTTGCTTCCTCTGGTTTGGTTCACCTTTGAAACACGTGGCGAGAGGGACTGTTGCTTTAACTGCTGCAGATGGAGATGATGCTAGCTGTTTTTCTGCAATAGTCTTTTCATGAATCGTGCCTCCAAGATTAGTGCATGGGTGGCATTTGTGATCTCTGTTTTGTGCCATGTCATTGATATTCATGTGTATTGATAAAATATAGCTGTATTTTTTTGAAGTACTGTGCCATATCACATAAACATTAGTCTAAAGACTTTTAGTTTTATTCTTTTTCTTAAATGGAGTTCCATTTGAATAGAGTTAAATGGGGTTTTTTAATGGAGTTCCCATTGTGGCTCAGTGGGCTAAGAATCCAACATGGGGTCAGTGAGTTAAGGATCCTACTGTTGCTGTGGCTGTGGTGTAGACCTGATACCGCAGCTCTGATTCAACCCCTAGCCCAGGAACTTCCATGTACCTCAGGTGCAGCTGCAGACGGAAAAATAAATAAATAAATTTGCACCGCTAATACTTGGTTGAGGAGTTCCTGCCGGCTCAGCCAGTTAAGGACCCAGCATGATTGGTTGCTGCTGTGGCGCGGGTTGGATCCCTGGCCCGAGAGCCTCTGCATGTTGCAGGCACCACCAAAAAAAAAAAAGAAGAAGAAAAAGAAAAAGAAAGGGAAAAACTTAGTTGGCATCATAAAGTAAGGCTGCTAAGTATGATACACTATATAGTTGGTATCTTAATTATTAATAATGATAAATTTTATCCTCTGTTAAAAAATTGCTGGTGTCAGAGTATATACAGGACATGTACTAAACCTGCGAGTTATCAAATATGGTAATTTTTCTTCTCTCCCCGTCCCTCCTTCCAAGGTTGCGATGATGAGGTTGAGGTAACGGGATAATTGAGAAATCCTGTGTATATTGGGTTAGAAAAAGCTCTGAGGGGGGAATCGGTTCTGTTCTTTGAATGGAAAGCCCCCCGAGGTACAGGTAGATGCGAGTGGATAAATAAAAGTTCATCTAAAATCCCTTTTCTGCCTCTTATATTTATAACATTCTTTTGTTTATAAGGGAAACTTAGTCTAAACTTGCTTAAACACAAAAGAGAATTTCTTCACCCTTCTCACTGAAAGTTCCTAAGATTGACTAGATGAAGGCACAATTAGATCCAGAGGTATTTTGGTTTTTTTGTTTTTGGTCTTTTTGCCTTTTCTAGGGCTGCTCCCGTGGCATGTGGAGGTTCCCAGGCTAAGGGTTGAATGGCAGCAGCAGTTGCCAGCCTACACCACAGCCACAGCAACGCCAGATCTGAGCCACGTCTGCAACCTACACCACAGCTCACGACAACGCCGGATCCTTAACCCACTGAGCAAGGCCAGGGATCGAACCCGAAACTTCATGGTTCCTAGTCGGATTCGTTAACTGCTGAGCCATGATGGGAACTCCTAGATCCAGAGTTTTTATTATTTTTTGGGTACTTGTCTCCATTTCGTGCTTTAGGTTTCCTCTGGGTTCACTCTATTCTCTGGGGCTCTTTCTGGGTTGATGATTTTTGCACCTGTATGCATACAGACTCTTGACAATCTCTGAAGGAGTTGTCTTGGTGTCTCTGTTAACCCTGGAGAAACATCTCTGATTGACCTTTCCGGGACCATACATCCTCTTTTAAATGAAACTTTGGGCTCTGTAGCCTGGACTGTAAGAGACCTCATTGGTAGTGCCTCCAGAGTTGGAAAGGAAGGGAGGAGAACCACTTTCCAGGAATAAGGGATCAGGCATTGTAAGATGCCTACTGCTTGTGTTTCATGACTGCTCTGAATATTACAGTATCAAACTAATTTTTCAACTTAATTTTTAATATGTATTTGTGTTCTCGTTACATCTAAATCTTTTGTACTGCCTAAATCTAAAAGCTCAGATATAAAAATAAATAAAAAAGGAACATCAGAAAATCCAGATTAAGAAGATGTGGTATATATACACAATGGAATACTACCCAGCCATAAAAAGAACAAAGTAGTGCCATTTGCAGCAACATGGATGGAACTAGAGACTCTCATACTAAGGGAAGTAAGTCAGAAAGAGAAAGACAAATGCCATGTGGTATCACTTATACCTGGACTCTAATATGGCACAAACGAACCTATCAATAGAAAAAAAACAAACTCATGGGTTTGGAGAAGAGACTTGTGGTTGCCAAGGGGTACAGGGGAAGGGGTAGGATGGACTGGGAGTTTGGGGTTAAAAGATGGAAACTGTTGCATTTGGAGTGGATAAGCAATGAGATCCTGCTGTACAGCACAGAGAACTATTATCCAGTCACTTGCGATGGAGCAGGATGGAGGATAATATGAGAAAAAGAATGTATTTATGTATGTGTGACTGGGTTACTTTGCTGTACAGTAGAAATGGACAGAACATGCTAAACCAACTATAATGGAAAAAATTAAAATCATTAAAAAAGAAAAGTCTAGATTTTTAAGGGAAGGCAGACAGGATGAGCTTGGTTTAACTTCCTCTTTGTCCATTTACCTTGTCTTTAACCTCCTAGACTTTAACCCTGGGTTCCCCGTCCCGTGGTCTCTTGTCTAAATTAGGTCGGCGTATGTTTTGCATTGACAGGGCAGAGTGTTCAGTTTTCTCTTTTTAACCTGGAATGTCTTCAGATGGAGCACCCCCTCTCCAGGTGACACAACCCCTGATATTCATGCTCAGCTGAGTTTTTAGTGCTTCACCATATGTATTCCATCTTTTTTCCTGAAATAATTTGAGATTGCCTCTTTCTCTTGATTGGATATATGCAGAGACTTCCACAAAGACTTTCCCTCCATTATTTATCTTCATCTAAATAGTGTGATGTTACTGTATTACTGATTCATACTATTTTTATTTCATGAGAGAGAACCTTAGCAGTTTGATAAATGTACACATTCTTTTTTTTTTTTTTTTTTTTTTGCCTCTGAAAGTAATATTGTCAGAGGGACCGCTTGCTTTGCAATATGGGATGCCACTTTGCTTCTGCTGTCTATTCTTCATACACTTTCCGGGGAGAAAGTAAGCTGAACAACCAGTATCTCTTTGAACCTGTTTTTCTTTCTCTTATCTGTAGCCACTGATTGAAAAGTTACTTATGTTCTAGTGATGCTTGTTAAGCAAGGGTTGAAAGAAAAAGAAAATGTGTCTATCCAGGCTTATTCTCTGCTGAGAAGAGAGATTTATTCAATTAAACAAATAATCTTTTCGTGTGATTTAAAAGCTGTACCTCGTAACTTCCACTGTGGATATGTATATAAACTATGAAACCATATAGATAAACCTCCTTAAACCCTAATGGAAAATGCTTGCTGGAGAGGTGGTTGTTAATACGATCAGGTTTTTTTTACTCCCTTTGTAAGAAAAGGGATATGGCATGAATGCCATGTATAGTTCCAGGTTATTCAATAGAATATTGAATATTTCATTAGGCATTAGATTTCAGAAAGCAGGTAATAAATTTAATGTGCCTTAATCAATTCTTGATTATCTTACATAACAAAAGGGATTATTTCTGCAGAGAATAGAGATTATGCCACCACAAGTTAGTTGTCATTTCTGTTCTGTAGGAATCTAATCATCTCATCTGAGAAGCTAGGAAAGGAGCAATAAAATAAACTAATACATTTAAGGGAAGTAGAAAGAAAACCGTTAATAAAGTAAAATACAGAGAAACAATGGGGAAGAATGAGTAAATATGAGAGTTTGTTCTTTAAAAAAGCAGCAATTTCTGTCAAGGGTCATGAATGAAATGGAAAATTTCAAATATACAATGTTGCAAATGAGACTGGGGCTGCAACCAGAGAGATATAAGGAAGCTTAAAATAACAAAGTGTTAATTATAGATATGAAAATCTTCCTAATATGAATACTTTTCCGGCGGCAGTGTAAGTGATGTAACAGTAACTCAGGAAAAAGTCAGCAGTCTGAATCCAAAACCTTGGAAAAATTTGAAAGCCGTATTAAAGAGTTTTTCTCCTCAAAGAACCAAGTTAAGGCATTTCCTAAGTTCTACCAAGTCTTAATCAAGTGGCGTTGCTTGCTACTGGTTGCACCTGTTTTTATGAAGCTCAGTAAAACGGATAGCAGAAGGTCTGTTTTTAACATAAAAACCAAAAGAGAATAATGCCAAAAACAACAACAGCAAAACTGAAAAAACAAAACAAAAAGCAAACATCAAGAGCAAATGACAGAATTGCAACAGGCCAATTAGATTTATGAGTATAAATGTAGGCATATCTTAAAATTAATATAGTGGATGCAGCAGCGTATTACAGATTAAAACACCAGTAAGAGAGGGGATTTATTCTAAGGTTACGATGGAGTATTCACTACCACAGTTCAGTACCCTTCAGGTTAAAAGGTCAGAAGAGGAAAAAATTGTTATCATCTCTAGAAATGTCTTCAGAGAAAAAGACTTACAAATAAACCAGGAATAAATAAATACTGTAAAGATTATCTCTCTTGGAGGTCCCGTCATGGCCCAATGGCTAACAAACCCGGCTAGTGTCCATGAGGATGCGGGTTCGATCTCTGGCCTCACTCAGTGGGTTAAGGATCAGGACGTTTCTGTGCACCGTGGTGTAGGTTGCAGATGTGGCTCGGATCCCAAGTTGTGGTGGCCGTGGCACAGGCCGGCAGCTACCTCTCTGATTTGACCCCTGGCCTAGGAACCTCCATATGCCACCAGGGTGGGCTTCAAAACACAAAAAACAAAATAAAATAAAATAAAAATAAAAATAAAGATGATCAATCTAAAGTTAATGGCAATGCCGTATTTAATATTGAAGTATGGTGGTCATCGCCACTGATCGCATCTTGAAGTAGTGGCAGTTTTTTATGGGTCAGTGTGTCTCGCATGCCTGTGGGGGTTCTAACTATATTTGTTGATTTTGTAAATGAATTATGAAATTTGTATCAGAACAGAGGAAATGCCTCTCATGACTGTAAGTGATAAGATTAGTAGTGGGCATTAGATAGCCGCATGCTTTGAATTGGGTGAGTATATTTTGGTCATCGCCACTAAACATTTCTGGGTTGTGAGCACATTCTTTTTTTTTTTTTTTTTTTTGTCTTTTTAGGGTTGCACCCACGGCATGTGGAGGTTCACAGGCTAGGGTTCGAATTGGAGCTGTAGCTACTGGGCTACACCATAGCCACAGCAACACGGGATCCAAACTATGTCTGCAAACTACACCACAGCTCATGGCAATGCCAGATCCTTAACCCACTGAGCGAGGCCAGGGATGGAACCTGCATCCTCGTGGGTGCTAGTCAGGTTCATTTCCGCTGCGCCACGACAGGAACTCCTAAGAGCATGTTCTTGAATTAGACGTCTAGAATTGTGTTTTCTTAAAGTTTCAGAAACAAACGCATTGACGTCAGGGTTGGTTCCTATATTAGTTTCCTGGGGTTGCCATAACAAAGCACCACAAATTAGGTGGCTTAAAATAAAAGAAATTCTGGAGATGAGCAGTTCAAAATCAAGGCGTCCACAGGGCATGCGCCCTCTAATACCTGTAGGGGAGTCCTTCCTTCCTTTCCTCTTTCCTGTGGTTTGAGGCGTTCTTTGGAGTTCCTTGGCGTGAAGGTGTGTGACACCAATGTCAGCCTTTGTCATTAGAGGGTGATCTCCCTGTGTGACTTTGTCTTTCCTGTGACATCTTTTTATAAGGCTATCACTCAGATTAGGGGCCTACCCTTGTCATCATATTACATCCACAGTGACCTTTTTTCCAAATTACGCCAGAATCTAAGGTATTGAGGGTTACAACGTCAACATATCTTTTTTTTTTTTTTTTTTTTTTTGAGAAATACAATTCAATTAAAACAGCCACCTCCTGGGAGCTTCCGTTTACAAAACAGAGAGCCAGATAGTGGTTTTTAATGGAGAAGTGGGGTTGAGTTAAAGACTCCTTTATGAAGCTAAATTTTTACATAGAATTTTAGCAGATTGTGTATCTCATGATGCCAAGAACTGTCTTAGGAGGAAGTAACTGAGGAGGATAGAGCAGTGGGGTGCAGAGCTGTCACCTTAGATCTAGTTCTCATGAGAAATACATTTGTTCAGGGCCAAGCTTCGAGGACCCTCGAGAGGTTGGAATAATCAGAGATGACAGGGGTGGGATGAAAGGGGTGGGACCACCTGATAAGGGGGCCGAGTCATTCCTTGAAGCCCCATTGACAACAAGGCATGAGAAGCCTATGGAAGTGAGTTCTGTAGAAATGAGGGGGAAAGTACCCCTTGACCACATGGCTTGAGTTCAGGACAGGGTTTCCTGCCAACTTCCATGGGGGGGGGGGTGTAAGGGATGGCGGGAGGTGTTCAGAGGACACCAGGTAGGCAGACTGGACTCCCTTCATAGAGAACTTAGGAGAGGCTATTATCCAGGAGGGCCAGGATGGGCTCGCCATGTCTGATTTCAAGTGAGCTGGACTAAGAGACTTGGGTGAAATTCCACTGGCTTGGGCTCAGAGCTCTGGATGCAGAACTCATCTGGCCCTTCGGTGATTGCTGGTTTGAGGTAAGACAGCTTTCAGGTGCATACCCACCTGCTCCCAGGGCAAGAGCAAGGCCGAACATTTTCTATCCTCATGACATACTTTCATTTAGTCTTAGTCGATGGTTTTACCACTTAATTTATATACCAATACGATTGTGTAGTAAAGCACTGAAGCAAAACTAAAGACTATGGAGCAAAGAATGAAAGTTATTATATGCCTTACACATCTTTTCCCTTCTCTAGTATATATCTTTTCATTTGTTTTCACAAGCATTTGTATATGTGGTTATAACATGTAGCTATGCAAGCATACTTTTCACTTTCCCCCCTTCATGTGTGAATCAGCCATGAGATTTTATTTGTGTGTGTGTGTGTGTACAGATGTCACAATTTTCACGACTCTCCCTGCTTTGGTGAACGTGAAACTGTTTCAGTTGGGGCTGTTACACAGACAGCACTAAACAATGTCCAGTGGGATGTTTTCAAAACTATGCTGCTTCGTTCTTTGTGTCCCTAATGACCAGTGGAATTTACTGTGTTTATTGGCTCTTTGTAATTTTCCAAGAAAATCATTGTTCATAGTTCTTGCCTAATTCTATAATGGGTGACATTTTTCTTGTTGATTTGTAGGGTTTAAAGTGAAAATGTGCCTCTTCCAATATCTGTTCTGCTAGTATGTTCTTTTCGTTTTTGCTTATATTTTTACTTTTCTTATGGTAATCTTTATGGTACATAACTTGAATTTTTACCTAGAAAAAAAAATCTACAGGCCCTTTCCTTTAAAGTTTCTGTATTTTATGTCTCTATGAAGACCATCATAGGTTGATATTTAAAAAGTTATTGTAGATTTTCCCATCATGGTTCAGTGGTGAATGAACCCGACTAGTATCCATGAGGACGTGGGTTCGATCCCTGGCCTCGCTCAGTAGGTTAAGGATCTGGCATTGCCATGAGCTGTGGTGTAGGTGGCAGATGCGGCTTGGATCTGGCGTTGCTGTGGCTGTGGTGTAGGCCAGCAGCTATAGCGCTGATTTGACCCCTCGCCTGGGAACTTCCAAATGCTGCAGGTGCAGCCCTAAAAAGACCAAAAAAAAAAAAAAAAAAAAGCGTGATTCCAAGTTTTTGTTGTTGCTCTTTCATATATCTTATTTTTAGTTGAAAGTTCTTTCTTGGAGTTTTCCCAAATAGGTTACATTCTTACTCACTGGGAGGCCTCTCCACATACTGCTTGCTTTGTCTGCACCATTCTCTACCGTCTCCTCCTCTTAGGACTTCTTTATACCCCACTCCCCATCCTTTTCGCCTGGCCTGAGAGTGGTACATACCTATACACTTCCTGGGAGGATTTCCTTATCCCTTTGCCGTTTCAGAGTCGGAACATAGATGCCCTGCCCAAATGTCACCATAGCAACTAATACTTGGCTCTTTGTAGTGTGGATCATATTTACATTTGTGATACCATGTTCCCCTTAATTGCAGTGTCGTCTTGTTAAGGCTGCGTTATTTAGGTCCCATCCTATCTCCAGTACCAAGCACAGGGCCACACACATGAGCTTTAAATCATGTCTATCCTAATTAATAAGCTCATAAGTGAGTTAAACTATGGATGTGCTGAATCATAAGCTGAGGAGTGAATTAATAAACGATTAAATGAGCTGATGAATGGATATACTAAGGAATGAAAATAAGTCAACGAATTTCAAGTTTGCTGAACAACAATCCCGTCCTGCTATTACAACTAGCCAGTCCATTACTTTCCCAGCTCATGTGACTGGCCATGTTCATATATTCGACTCTTCATGCTGATTGATGCCACAGCTTTTTCCATTATATGTGTCTACGAAGCTGTCCCCAAAAAATGTAAGTGTGGCAAACTTCCCTCACGGGGAGCGTGGTAATTTTATCCGTACTGATGTGGGATAAGGATTCTGGAATATATCATCTGGTGTCAAGACTGAGTGCTTTCTGGAGTTCCCGTCGTGGCGCAGTGGTTAACGAATCCGACTAGGAACCATGAGGTTGCGGGTTCGATCCCTGCCCTTGCTCAGTGGGTTAACGATCCGGCGTTGCCGTGAGCTGTGGTGTAGGTTGCAGACGCGGCTCGGATCCCGCGTTGCTGTGGCTCTGGCGTAGGCCGGTGGCTACAGCTCCGATTCAACCCCTAGCCTGGGAACCTCCATATGCGGCGGGAGCGGCCCAAGAAATAGCAACAACAACAAACAACAACAACAAACAAACAAAAAAAAGACAAACAAACAAACAAAAAAAAGACTGAGTGCTTTCTCTTTTCCTTTCTCCCACCAACCCTGAAATATTTTCTTTATTGCAAACATATTGAAAACAAACTGTTTTTCAGAATTAGTAAGAGAAAATAATGGATATATTACATAACTAGGTCACCAGCCAAGGGATGTTTCAACACAACAAGTTCTGATATTTTCATTTGTTAATAAGAAAGAAATTACTCAATCTTGAAGCATATACTTCTATTCTGATTTATTAAAACCGTGATAATGTTTCAAGGTTCTTGCAATAGTTATAGTACCTTTAAAATCCTACCTGATACAACAGATTTGGGTTTATAGAAACACATTATTTAAATTTGTCTTGTAGTAATTTTCAGTTCTCATTTGTAGACTTACTGTAATATTCACCATCTCTACGGGACGAATAAATCAACTAATGATTTAAAGTAAAGCCTTTATTGAGAATATTTTCAAAAGTAAAAATTAGTGATTATTTGAAACTAGGGCAACCTGAACCTGCCCAATGATTTCATCTACCATTTATATGCATTTGTGCGTGTAAATTCTTGAGTATATTCTAGCCTTAAATTATCCATTCTTGAGTTTTGGCCCTGATATACTACACGTAAAAGATTTGGCCAAGTCTATCTTGTCAAGACGCCAGAAGAGATTAAGGCAAGAAAATTAATATCTGATGACCTGGGCGTCTGCAGGATGGTGAAGAGGAAGCCAGAAAGGATTTACTGGAGAAGCTAAATTATAGTACATCCAGGTCGGTTACAAAAGAAGAGGGCGCACGATGAAAGATTTTTATTGTGTGTTCTAGAGTGTAAAGCGTCATATGCGATTCTTAGTTCAAATTACAGATTGTATGTAACTTCAAAGCTCATTTTACCACATTCGAAATATTGGGTAAATTTTTGCAAGTGGTCTGAGGGAGGAAGGAATCAGTTCAAGTGCCTAGGGCGTTGGATCCCAGTGGATCTGCTTACGTAACCAAAACACACAGAGGATGCAAAAGTTCCATGGTGCTAGTAGTATTTGCATGGGATTTCCACCGCTGTATTGCCGCAGATGCTGGAAAGCCTCGGGTTCTAGTCACGTCTACATGGGAACCGTAAGTTTGTTTGGTAGGCACGTCTATCCATGTGTTAACAACACTGCGTTTGTAAGAGCACTGGGGTAAAGAGTATTGGGTGACTGAATTTACAATGACATTAGTCTAAGACAGGCTGATGTTATGGAATCTCTTGGCTGAAGCTCTTCTTACTTCGGAACGTACTAGAATAAGCACTATTGGCATTTCCCTCTGTAAATCCCCACTTACAGACCTTCCTTCTCAGTCACACCACTGGTCTTCTATGCACTTTTACATTTTGTACTCAGTTGTTCAGTTAATATAGTAGATAGGTGACCTCTTCAAACCTGCTATGACCAATAATTGTTTGGTTAATACTGTTTTAGGAGTTCCCACTGCAGCTCAGCGGTTAACGAATCTGACTAGCATCCATGAGGACACAGGTTTGATCCCTGGCCTTGCTCACTGGGTCAAGGATCTGGCATTGCCGTGAGCTATGGTGTAGGTTGCAGATGTGGCTCAGATCCTGCGTTGCTGTGGCTGTGGTGTAGGCTAGCAGCTACAGTTCTGATTTGATCTCTAGCCTGTGAACCTCCATATGCCACAGGTGTGACCCTAAAAAGCAAAAAAAAAAAAAAAAAAGAAAAAGAAAAGAGAGAAAAATACTGGTTATATTTTTGAGTACATCCATAGGTATGATCACATTTGCCAACTTGTGTATTGGGAATAAGCACCATTAATTCGGTCCGCAAACATTAGTGCCTTCAGAGTGATAGGCGTTACATCAGATGATGGGAATCAGTTGACGAAGAGGGTATAGTTTCTGCCCTCGAGTAGCGTGAGGTTTGGATTTAAACATATGTTAAGTAATAAAGTAACATTTCTTTTAAGAGAGAGGCTGATATTAATTATGAGAAGGCAGATAGAGACTTTGCTCAGCCTGGAGAAAAATAAAGAATAATAAAGAGAACAGTAAGAGGAGTCACACTAGAAAGACAAATGAACAAGGTGGCTTGGGGAAAAAATTGTACTGTTTTGGCGCCGTAAGTTTCAGATGGCTCTTGAGCATTCTCTAGGCCAATAGAATGTGTGTCCTGCTCATGGGAGCATTCCGAGGTAGAGAGTGTAGATATTAGAGCAATTATCTAAGTCTGTAGTTGAAATCGAGTATAAATGTTGTGTATGTGTGGGGTGTGTGTGTGTGTGCTCGTGATACGTACAAGGATCAATGAAAGAAGGACCCTGAATGGAATCCTGAGAGATACCTATATGGAGGAACTTAGCAGAGAAAGTGAACCAAGAAATGTGCTGAAGGAGAAGGACAGAAGCCTGAGGTCTTTGCTGCTCTCGAGGCTGACGGGTGGGACAGTGACTGGGAGAAGATGATTAAAGGTCACGTACTTACAGAGAAGTTAAGTATTTCTATGAGGCTTATGTCCCAATGGGGGGAAAAGAATAGCAGCATCAATCATGGGTCTAGGAACTTTGAAATGTTATTGACGTCTCTAGAATATAGTGGAGAATAACATTTTGCCATCACAAAGCTACAGATGAACTAGAGAATAATTTTATCCTAGGAAATGCGTGGACACAGTGACCAAAGGAGACTAGAAACTCCTCGGGGGTTAGGGGTGCACATGACTTTGGTCTTTGTTGCCAGCACATAGTGAAGTCCTTGACACCTCCTTGGTACTAACAAAAGCTCTTGGATAGAACTGAATTAAACCACTTACGATTTCACCCTCATTTCTTTGATAACGATGGAAACTGCACAGTGTGGTATTGGTATCTAGGATTGCTTCCTGGAATTAACTGTTAAACCTTGCCCTCCCCACTGCAACCCAAAGGAAAATTGAGGGAAATCAGAATCCTTTTAAAAATTGGAGGCTGGCAAGAGGAAGAAAGAGATTCTATCCTTCCTCTGCTTGTTTGTATTATAGGTTTTCTATTACAAACGTAGTTTTAAAGTGGCACTGTGTGGTCATCCTTTTCCACGTAGAAACAGTCATTCAAAATTAACTGTGTAGACAGAGTTAAACCATTTTCCACATTGGAAAGATGATGAAAGACATTTTTCTGAAATCTCTTTAAAATGGCCTTTAATTTTAGAGTCATTTTTATCCAGAGCACTATAGGTAAATTTGAAGGCATGTGTTAGAAAGCCCATGATAGAGGTTTAACAGAAGTTCATAATTGCATTCTGTCGTAATGCCTTTTGTTTGCTTTAACTTTAAAAGTTGCTCAAATGGCCAGAAGCGTTTTTGTTGTTGTTGTTTCTAAAATTATGTTCATATGGAAAGTGCAAGCTGATATGCTGCTGAATTCCAAATAAATTAATTTCAGTTTACTCAGAAGCAGGTTTTATATTATGAAAAAAAAAAAGTGTCTTTTTTCCTCTGCTCCTGAAGAAAAATGAACAGACATAAATGTGTTGTCTGCGTAGTTCAGTCACTCCTCTGCAGATTTCCAATGACTATGACTTAAGAATTATTTCCCAGACACACCAGGAAATACAGCAATGCTGCCTTCCATTTGATTTACTTTTTCTCTTATATAAAACCTAACTGATTTTGCCTTTATGTTGGAGAAGTTGCTTAATATGTTGAAGCTGATTAAAGTGTAATTAAAGTTTGAGGGAGGCCATCTGGATATTGAGATGCTGATGCATTTTAAAAATTAATATCTTGTCATCTGCTTATTTGGCTCTTATATGTTATTCATGTAAATAATATATTAAATTATTACAATGGCTAAGTTATATCTCATATCACTCCTTCCGATGCTTTGCTCCAAAGAATTGTGTGAGGCCTCGCAGCTGCTCTGTTTAAACTGAAGCCCTTCCGCTGCTCTCACACGCCTGCTCCCCTTTTCTTCTTAGTTTTTGGCTACACTAGCCGCTTGTGGAAGGAAGTTCTGGAGCCAGAACTCAAACCCCCGCCCGGGCTGTAACCTGAGCCCCAGCATGGACAGCGCGGGGTCCTAACCCGGTTGGGCCACAAGGGAACTCGTTGTTTTCCTTAATTGCTTTGTTCGCATTACCTTTGTCCCTTTCTAGTGAACCTTATAATTTCCTGTTTAACTGTATATAGTGGTATTAAAATAAATGCACATGTATAGCTTATTTTGTATACTGCTAACCTGTAAGCTCCCTAAGGATGGGTGTGTGTGTAGATCCTTAGAGCCTCGCATTGTGCTGAGCTCAGAGTCCAAGCCTGATAACTATTGGTTGGGTACACATTTATCCACGCTGTCCTTGATTGACGTGCATCCGTTTTCCCTAAATTCCATGTGTGTGACGAGTGTGTCATGGATGATTTCAGAGACCTGCCTTCCTGCTTTTTCTCTCTTCCTTCTTCCCCGTTTACCTCTGTGGAGTCAAGAAAGATAGAAGCCCTTTTTCTGTACTCTTCCATTGCTTTCAGTTGTGGCGCCTCTGCATTGACTCTGCCCCAGGAACCCTTGTTGTTGGAGATAAATAGATGGGATTGGGTGAAAGGTAAGAGGGAAGAGTGGCTTCACGCTGCCGTTCTGATAATAAGGAGAAGGATGTGACAAAATGCTTCCCAGTCATCTGGAGAAGAATAATCAGATCCAACCTGGTCATTATAACCACATCTTATCATCAGATTCAGAAACTGACAGGCAGGCATTTTTTTAGAGAATAGAAATTCCAGTTTAGGGGAATAATCTGAGCTGTCCTGAAGTCTGAAGGAAGTATAATCTGTTTTTGTTTTTGTTTTTGTTTTTTTAACTGCACCTGTGGCATTTGGAAGTTCCCAGGCCAGGGATCGAACCTGTACCACAGCAGTGAACTGAGCTGCTGCAGTGACAACTACCAGGTCCTTAACCCACTGAGCCACAAGGGAACTCCGGGAAATCCAATATTTAACACCATCTCTATTCTATGAATAGTCTTTGTTTTGTTGGTTTTAAGGAGTGTGTGTGTGTGTGTGTGTGTGTGTGTGTGTGTGTGTGTGTGTATCCCCTATATCTTTGTTTATAGTATAAATCTTTAGGGAAAAAAAGCTCTAAATCTTTAAAGACAAGATTTAGGGGTGGGTGCCAAGCTGGGATGAGTATTCAGTTTGAAAAAGGGTGTGGAACCTTCATCACAAGCAACAAGTGATATCAAGATGAACAAGCTGGCCAGGTTCTAAATTGAGTCATGGGAAGCATGCAGGGGTGAGAAGATTCTGTTTGGCAAGGCCAGTACCTTTGTAAAATGTGAAGATGGGGTGAACAGAAAAGATAAGAAAACAAAAAGCAAGGGATGCTGCAAGTATTCACCAGTTTTCCCTTCACTGAGCGCCTCCATCCCCAACCTTCCTTCATTCCATTCTCCTCTTTTGCAGCCCCTCCAGCTCCTGTCCCTTGTCACCAGACACTAATTTGCTTCCTCTCCCCACTGCTAGAACCTGTAAATGGTGACTCCTCCCTCTCCACCCTTGAGTTGGGCAAAGGGGCATCGCTTCGCAGCACCAAAATTAAACCTGCCAGGAACATGGTTATAAATGGTGTTTTCTTTCCATTCTTCTAGTACTTCAGGGTAAGCCTGTGAGTGAATTGTTTCAAGGCTGTAAAATCTATGCTAGGCCAAAAGAGATAGGCTCAGACTTTTAATTTTTGGAACACCTCTTGCTTGTTCTTAGGTTAGGAACTGCCGGTATGACCTAACACCTATTCCTGCTGGTCTGTGAGATACACGATGCCTTTTCCCCTTTCATAATTTATTGCTTCAACAGCAGACTTTTGATAGAGCCCCGCTGTGAAGGGACAAGGAAAAACACCCACTTTGTTGAACATTTATGTTTAAAGTGAGTCCATTGCACTAAATCACTGTGTGCCCATGGGGACAGCCTTAACCCAAATTATAACCGTATCTATAATGGAATCAGGCCCTGAAGCTTTTTTTTTTTTTTTGTAATTTTTTTTTTTAGTGTGTTGATTCACAAATGTTCTTTCTTTTTTTGTTTTTCCTGGCGCCTGAACAAACTACTGGAAGTTAGATTTCCTTGCTGTGGACTTGCACAGGGCATCATACTAGATCATGGTACCCTGGTGTTACATGAAGAAAGGACAATTTTGTTTCTGCTTTTTAAATTCTCTCTCTTTTCTGCTAGTCACTGTATCTCTGTAATGGCACTTGCAAAGTATATGTTGAATGAATGAACAACTCAAGAGTCTACTTTTGCTGAGCAGGTCAGGCTTTGGCCCACACCTGTATCCCAGCTTGGGGTTCCTCCATAATGATTGTACACCGTCCAGCTGATAAATGTTCCTCCTTCAAAATATGACACAATAATTAGTCATCCATATGGCACTGCCTTTGTAAATAGCAAAAAATAAACAGCAGGTCTGTTTAAAGCAAATAGGTTTCAAGTTCAGTCATGGGTGGTTAATACCTTAAACTTGGGTTGGGTACATTTTAGTTCTTGATATGTTTTAAATCACAAGATGCTGTGAAAGGAAGAGGAAATATTTGAAAGAGATTTGACTCTGATCCCAGCAAATATGTATAGACCCACCTGAATAGTATTTGTTGGCATGGGAAAGACAGGAGTGGGAAAGAGAGAAAATTTTTGTTTTTTTTTTAAAATTAACTCTCTGCAACCTCTGCACCATGGAGGCAGCTTTGTGAAACACTAAAGAGCATGGGTTTTGGCATTAAATAGGCTGGGGTTCAAATCTCCTATTTATTGGTCCTCCGCTTGGTCACGTTTCTTAACCATATTCTGTTTTTGTTTTTTAGGGCAACCTGCGGCGTATGGAGGTTCCCAGGCCAGGGGTCCGATCGGAGCTGTAGCCACTGGCCTACACCACAGCTACAGCAACGTGGGATCCGAGCCGCATCTGCGACCTACACCACAGCTCATGGCAACGCTGGCTCCTTAACCCACTGAGCAAGCCCAGGGACCGAACCAGCATCCTCCTGGATGCTAGTTGGGCTCGTTAACTGCTGAGCCATGACGGGAACTCCTTAACCAGTATTCTTTATCTGAAAAATTGTGTTCTGTTATCACCTAGTATTGTAGCAGGACTAAATAAAAAGCCTGGACAGTTGATATAACTTTATCTAAAAGCTAAAGAGTTTGTTGATTTTTTTCTGCTTCAAACTGTTCACAGCTATGCTTTAGTGACGGTATTGCTTACCCTTGCTGGTAAACCTCTCCATTGAGAGATGTGGGTTCTGAGCACAAGAATAACTCAAGAAAAGTAACTCCTTTATGAGTCGTAGTCATCAGAGTCGCCAGAGAAACAGATCCAGTGGTATACATATACAGTAAAGAGATTTAGTATAAGGCTCTGATGCATGCAGTTGTGAAGGTTGAGAGGTCCCACGATTTGCCCTCTGCCAGCTGGAGAGGAAGGTGGGGTGGTTCAAATGTCTGGTTTAAATGCCTGGTTTAAACCCCAGTCTGGGTCTTTAAGCCTGACAGCCAGGTGGTCTGAGGGCAGATCAGTGTCCCAGCTCAAGCAGAGAGAAAGAAATCTCCCGATTCTCTTTTTTGTTCTCTTCAAGCCCTCAACAGATTGGATGAGGCCCACCCACAATGGGAGAGGCAGGTTGCTGTACTCCATCTGCTGAATACAATGCTCCTCGTCCTGAAACATCCTCACCGACACACTCAGAAATGATGTTTCACCAGTACTCTGGGCACCCTACGACCCAGTGCAGTCAACACCTCAGATTAGCTGTCAGACCAGGTGTACTGGCTATGAGGCATTTCTTGGCGAGGTTGATTGGCATGGGAGGCTGTCGTTGATCCACCTTCGAAGCAAATCCCAGATGTTTATATACTGGAGTGGTTATGTAATAACATAGAAAGCTGGAAGAGAAATTCGGTGGTAAAAAATGAAGAGCGCTGGGTATATGAGCAGGAGAGAGACGGCAGTTGCTAATCTTTAAACCAAGAACAGGCACATATTCCCAAAGGAACAACATGGGGTCTTGCAAGACGGTATGATTTGAGGCCTGGCAGCTCTGAATTTGAGTCTTATCTTTAGCCTTTCCAATCCTGTTATCCTGGGCAAGTTGTTTAACTTCTCTCTGTGATGTTTTCATGTCTCTAAAGTGAAAAGACGCATAGTATTTGAAATTGCTTATTTTAAGGGTGAGAGGAAATAATATGGAAAACACTCTCATAAAGCCATCTACTCTTCACTCTCCTTCTTCCTATGAAGCACTGTTTTCCAGCTCGGAGAATATATTCACACCTCTTATTAATGTATGACGTGTAGAGGGAAATAGAACCTTAATTATATATTCAGAAGACAGGTATTAAATGAATTATACATGTATTCATGTACAATGTAGTCTGTGAATCCCAGATCTACCAATAATTAGCTGTGTGTGTGAGTAACCATTCTGATTTGGGGGCTCCTTTATAGGTATATTGAGAGAATCACACAAGATAATAATTGTGAAGCATTTTGTTCAGGACTTGTTACAGAGTGGAAATGGACTTACATAGGATAAAGGCTTATTTAGATGTCATAGTCCAAGTTCTAACTCTTAACTTTGTAATAAATGCGGTATTTAACTGTCTTCACCTGTTTTTCAGACATGGCACTAGAGTAAGAGTACATTTCACTTTCTTTAGACCCTAAGCAAAACCTAATTTTAAAATTAAAAATTAAAAAGGTATAACTTGTTTATTTTTCCTCCTCATATTTACTGATAAAGTTTTTAGTATTGCCTTGGAAATATAAAAACAATTTTTTGATTGGCTCCTCATATTTACTGATAAAGTTTTTTTTGGTATTGCCTTGGAAATATAAAAACAATTTTTTGATTGGCTCCTCATATTCACTGATAAAGTTTTTTTTGGTATTGCCTTTGAAATATAAAAACAATTTTTGATTGGCTCCTCATATTTACTGATAAAGTTTTTAGTATTGCCTTTGAAATATAAAAACAATTTTTTGATTGGGTGCCCCATATTTGATAGGTTAAGAAAAAAATCATCTTTCGTGAAATAAGGTGTCATTATTGTATTCTATTCTGTTGTCAGAGTCTAAAAAAAATTCAATTTAGAACATATAGGCCTGTGTCAAAAGAAAGATACCAGGGAGCAGACTTAACGTGTCAGTTCTGTGACACTCAGAAGTGACACCCAAGGAAACAGTTTTCCGCTTTGGGGAGAATCGTGTAGAATAGAGCAGAATCATAAGCACATGTCTGTCTAGCTCCTGTCACATGGTTGCTGTTGTTGTCTCCATCACTCTTTCCGCTCTTCCTCATGCAGTAAAAGTACAAGACGGGCAAACAACGTACTCATTACCTTTCCTGGTAGAATTTAACCTTTTCAAGAAGTGACATTTTTATGTTGCTCATGGTACATACAGTGTATGATAACCATGTGTAACAACTTAGCAGTACTTTAAAGTAAGCATCCGATTAAATTATGATTTTTGTAGCACACATATTACTATTCTAATAAATTGAAGCATGTGTTTTAAGAAAAAAGCTGGAGTTCCTGTCGTGGCGCAGTGGTTAACGAATCTAACTAGGAACCATGAGGTTGCGGGTTCGGTCCCTGGCCTTGCTCAGTGGGTTAACGATCCGGCGTTGCCGGGAGCTGTGGTGTAGGTTGCAGACGCGGCTCGGATCCCGCGTTGCTGTGGCTCTGGCGTAGGCCGGTGGCTACAGCTCTGATTCGACCCCTAGCCTGGGAACCTCCATATGCCACGGGAGCGGTCCAAGAAATAGCAACAACAACAACAACAACAAAAGACAAAAAGACAAAAAAAAAAAAAAAAGAAAAAAGCTAATTATTTACTTTCTCTCTTCCATTCTTAGTGCTTTTCTACCCAAAACGTTCTTTATAAAAATGGTATTCTCCCTATTCAATTGTAATAGTTTAATTTTTTTAAAAAAGGAGAGAAGAAAAGTCGAGTTTATGATTTGAGGGAAAAAAAAAAACAAAAACGTGAGTAGGAGTTCCTGTTGTGGCTCAGTTGTTAACGAAAACGACTTAGAACCATGAGGTTGAGGGTTCGATCCCTGGCCTTGCTCAGTGGATTAAGGATCCGGCGTTGCCTTTGCCGTGAGCTGTGGTGTAGGTTGCAGACGTGGCTCGGATCCCATGCGTTGCTGTGGCTGTGGTGTAGGCAGGCAGCTTCAGCTCCGATTCGATCCCTAGCCTGGGAACCTCCATATGCCAAGGGTGCGGCCCTAGAAAAGGCAAAAAGACCAAAAAAAAAAATGTGAGTAGAGGAAATTCTTTCGCTTGGTCTTCAAATACAAAGTCTACTATCTGAGAGTGACCTGAAAGCAACAGAAGTGCCATGTGAGACCAGAATATTTATGTAACTTTTTCTGGAATCTCCTGTGGAGCTCAAATTCAATCACTTTTATCTCACAGAATCTGTTTTCTGAGATGAAAACCCTACCTAATTCTATTTCACTTGATAATTCCTGTGAGTTTCCTTCTTCCCAGTTATTTGGGGATTGAGAGGATTAATTAAAATACTTTTATAAAAAAATGGTACTAACGTCATTACTCTTTTGGGCAAAGAGTGATAACTCTGACCATGCTGATGTCTAGGCATTTAATTTAAGAGTTCCAATTTCATGCATCTATTACACTCTTAAATTATATAAGTTTAATTGAATATTTTAATTGCAAATTTCATACTCGGCAATTGCCTCATCTGGTTATCGCTCAAAACCAGACATCTCATATGTTGTATTCATTCAAATATAATTAAAAGAAGTTTTGCTTAAAATTCTCTGTAAGAGCCATACTTGCTATTACATATTTTATGGTCTTATGTAGTTTTTAAAAAGTGAACAAAAGGAAACAAAACAAAACAATGCATGTGCTTTTTTATCCGTAGGGAAGCGGTTGGTTGGTAAGTGATAAGAAATCGGAAATACCATTAGTTTAAACTAGTTAAAATTGTACTCTCTGCCCAGAAAAGGCCAGAGGTGTGCAGTCTCGGGGTCATAGGAAAATCTCATAAAGGGCTCAGTTACCTGGACCCCTTTCATTGTGCTCTGTGGTGTCCTCAGAACAGACCGTCCACTTGCAAGTAGAAGGCCAGAGGAACAGGTACGGGAACCTTGCTCCCTCCTCTTTATGGACTTTGCTGAGAGATGCTTGTGCCTCTCTGCATTCATCTCATTGGACGGGAATTTGGTCACATGACCAAGACTACAGTCCTGATTGACCACGATGCTTTTTAAATATTCAGTGGCTGGTGCATATCCGGTACTTAATGCCTGAGCTCTTGCAGCACTCTGAACCTTGGCATTGCTGCAATGGAGTCATCTGGCACTCACTCACTCACTTTAGGTACAGTTGCTGTTTTTGAAAAGGACTTTGAGTTCCATTCCATTTACTGCTGGTGCAGTCACTTGAGCATTTTGCCTGGTATCTGTTTGATCAAGCAATATTGGATGGCATTTATTATGAATTTGACATGCTATTAATTATCACTTCTGTTTGATAATGGAGATTAACAATTTATTTTTCTAAATATTTTTTTATAAAGATAGCCTCAAACTAAGCATAAATCTTGAAAAACCAGAAGAAATACAACTGTAATGCCATTTCACAATTAAATTATATAAAATCCCATCATTAGAGTCATTAGCTAAATTAGCAAATTCGATGAGGACGTTTAGATTAATGCAAAGTTCAGATATGATGCCAAGCCAATGATAATTAATTTCAGCCGGGAAGTTTCAAAGGCATAACTACCTTAGGAAAAAATTAAACATCTAAAACATATAATATTTTATCACTGAAGAAAGAAATATTAGTTTCCAAGTATCTACATGTATGAAAGGATATCAAACCAAATAAAATTCAGGGAAAAGAAGTCTCGATTTAAAATGAACACTATGTTTTTGTTAGTAATTGGGCCTTAGGGATTATAAATTATTTTGTGAACCATTGCCTGTAAACATTGAGCTCTCTGATTTATTTTGATGACTGAGAATTTTTGCCCGGGGAATAGCCAAACTACTTATTACTGAAACATTCTCCATAATATCTTAATTTTAAGGTGTCTTAGTTTTTCAGTTTTCAGGAGCCTTCCTACATGGATTGTCATTTAATTTTCGTGAAGCCTATCATTATTGCTGTTGGTAGATTAAAATGCCATCCTCTGTCACTTTCAATTTTCATGTGTGTGGTGGCTTGATCTGTCTGGAACTCTGGTCCCTGTTTGCTTGTTCCCTTCTCTCGGAGCCTCACCTGACCTGTGATCATGGACAGGTGTCCTTTCTGTGGCCCCAGAACCTTCATGCTTCATTACACTGTGTCCTGAAAGTTGGCTTATCTGTCTTCACCATGAGATAGCTTGTTGCAAAAATATTTGTCTTTTTTTTGGTGTGTCTTTTTGCCTTTTCTAGGGCCGCTTCCTGTGGCATATGGAGGTTCCTAGGCTAGGGGTTGAATTGGAGGTGTAGCTGCCGGCCTATGCCAGAGCCACAGCAACGCAGGATCCGAGCTGCATCTGTGACCTACACCACAGCTCACGGCAACGCCAGATCCTTAACCCACTGAGCGAGGCCAGGAACCGAACCCGCAACCTCAAGGTTCCTAGTCGGATTCGTTAACCACTGCGCCACGACGGGAACTCCCCTGTTTGGTGATCTTATTCTCAGTGTTTAGTAATTGTAGGTGTGCCACAATTTATGCCTTAATGAACTTAAAAAAAAAAAAAAAAAAGGTACTGTCCTTTAGTCTCACGCTAGTTTTAAAGGTGCAGGACTTTGAGTAAACCACGTCCTGCTTTCTTCGTGTTCTGCATAAGCATCTGCTTGGTTACTGCATTACGTGTTCTGGAAAAGCACATGTTTCTTCTGCTGATGCGCTTTATTAATACCAGCTTTTAAATATGGCAGATTTCAACCACGTGCAAACACCTTCATTTGAACCTGAGGCCCAAGAGAGCTGAACTTGAAAGTGTGTGTGTTTTGACGGTTGTGTTGCGAGGGAAACCTTCTGCAGGGAGCCGCTGCCGTTTTGTTTAGCTGCACTGACGGGATGGGGAAGGGCATGCTTTTAAAGAAAATTCAGAGGAGTTCCCGGCGTGGCGCAGTGGTTCACGAATCCGACTAGGAACCGTGAGGTGGCGGGTTCGATCCCTGGCCTCGCTCAGGGGGTGAAGGATCCGGCGTGGCTGTGAGCAGTGGTGTAGACTGGTGGCTACAGCTCCGATCGGACCCCTAGCCCCTATGCTGCAGGAGTGGCCCAAGAAAAGGCAAAAAGACAAAAAAAAAAAAAAAATTTAGAAAATTTAGTTTTTTGCCTCTTGAAATGAAACGTCAGTCAAAATCATGATAGATTAGATTTTTACAGGAAAAACAATGTGTTCCCTGTAGTTCGCCTTTTGACCTCTGTCTTCTTTACACAGTTCGTAGTTGATAAGGATCTGAGGACCTCAGGTTCTCAAGTAATGTGTCTCGGTTCGACCATGGGAAACGGAGAGTGTGAGGTCCTCACCTCAGCTTTGTTGACCTTTGGGGCTGTGTACGCCTTTGCTTTGGGGGGGGGTCTTGTTTCTTCTACCATGTTTCTGCATTTGATGACACACCTGACCGCCACCCACTAGCTGCCAAGAGCCTCCACCCAGTCGTGACAACCCCAGAGATCTCCAAACCCTGCCCAGTGTCCCCGAGGAGACAGAGTCACCCCTGCTTGAGAATCACCGTCCTTAAAAAAAAAGAAAACTGTTCCCTTTCTGTCTCCGTCAGTATGTAGAACCAGCTGAGCTTTATAAAGCTATTTACACTTCATGTTTGCCTGTAACTCTGTCCAGTCCACTGTAACCATGGGTTTGACTGGTTTCCATTTCTCAAGTGTCTAGAGTAAGGTGATTTTTTACAAAATGTGGTGTTTTAGACAAAGACAGGGTTGTTGGGGAGACTGGGGTCACGATGGGTCTCCAGAAAAAGAAATTCCACACGCTCAGGGGTAATTTCTGGAACAGGATCAAAATCAAGTTTTTTTAAAAAGCTGAAAATATTTAAGGGTGGGCATGTTTTTTGTTTTTTTTTTCCTGGAAGTCAAGTGGTCTTTTGGAATTGAAGTGTTAGAGTGGATAGTGCTTTGTATATCCAGATGTGTTTTCTTCCTTTGACTGTGACAAATATTTATTCTTTCTGCCTCCCCAATTTGTATTCTTCCCTAGTTGCTTGCTTAATTTCAGTGATTTGGGTTCCGAAAGATAAATCAGTGGGGGAGAACTATGAGACGGAAAATATTTCAGTCTATTAAAATGCACTATAATATACCCACCAACCCAGAGATTTGTAAATATCAGCCCACCGCTTATTGGCTAGAAGTCAGTGACATTTTTTTTTTTTTTTCAATTTCTCCTCCCCAACAAAACACTTTCACGTCACATTAATATATAACTCGGGTCCATTTGCTTAATTGTACATGCGCTTCACATGATACGAATAAAATGATTTATTAGATCCTGGCTTGAGGATAGATTAAAATGTGTGTGTGTGTTTTTAATATAGTCAGAAACCAGAAGATTTTGTTGACATCATCAGCATATAAACTATGTCATCAATTTTGAAGGCTGCAGAAAAGCCTTGATCTGAGGGCTCTGCTAAAATACAGATCCTCCTTTAGAACTGGACTGTTGGGCTTGGCTCTTAGCACACTTCTTGTTAGTTGCGTGTCCTTTGGTGTGTTGCTAAACTGTATCTTGCCCCAGGTTCATCATCTAGGTGATGGGGCTAGTAAGAGGAATCTACCTCCTAAGATGAATGATGCGTAATCATTAAGTTAACCTGTGTAAATATAAAGTAACATATGTAACTGTAACCTTGCAAGTGCCCAGTAAATTTAGCTGCTGTTGTTGTCATTGTTGTTATTACTGCTGTTATTATTACCCCGCAACGGTTACAACGTGGAGTTTCTAGCTTTCTTTCAAATCTTCAGTAGAATGAAGAATGGGTTCTCTAAATGTGGAAAACAGCAGTAACAGAGGCTTCTTGTGACAGTGTTGGAAGTGACCCAAGTTCATCCTGAGTTGCCAAAATGGCATTTTGATTGCCTTTCAGAGCATCAGTTCAAGTTTATACAAAATCTGGAGTGTTTTAGAGCAAAAAGAAACATAACCTAGTATGCACACATCTAGAATTATCCTCTCTCTTTCCTATTCTTTTTTCTTTTAGCAAGAGGCTGGGGTTTAGGATCAAAGAAACCGTGTTTCCAGTCCTGGCTTTGCCTTCTTATTAACCATAAGACCTAGAGCTAGTTGATAGATTCTCCGTAGACCTCTCTTTCTTCCTGTGGAACATGGGGCTGATGATAACTCCTGGCTAACTGCTGCTTCCTTGCAAGCCTCTGCCAGTGTCACTTGGACTCTGTGAACATTCCCTTGTCCATTCCTGAGCAGGCGTGATGGGTGTTCCTCTCTCTTATCACAGTAATTTTCACCACACCATTTATTTTCTCATTTGGCTCCCTCAATAGATTGTGCAGCCACAGTCAAGCGCATCGTGCATCTGTCTTGCTCACATTTGCAGCATGCATACTAGGACATAGCTGATGCTCAGTTAAATCCTTAGCAGTGAGAAACCAGTCACAGCAGCCAGCCGTCCAACGTGGGCTCATTCCGTTGCTAACTTGATTCAGATGCAGAGGATAATGCGAACTCAAAGAGCGCTTGTGATGTAATCCTGGGGGCTTGGCTATCAACCGCTCTGTGTGACTCGAAGGGGGCAGGCTGGACAGGACTGTCTAGGTGTGATTATCATGCTGTATTTTATGAGTTGGAAAATGACAGGACTGTCATCCGTCAGTACTGGGGAGCCCATGAGACTGAATACGTCACGTTCAAGGTTCATGGGCTTAGGCTCCTTGTCAAAGTGCTCATGTCCTCATGGTCTTTCTGTCCCGCCGAACAGGGTCTTTGCCCTTTAGAAATGTAATCATGCAGAGACGAATTCGTGGGTGATGGCAATTATTTAGGTGGCAGGAAAGATAAAAAGGTCTCTGCCAGAGCCACAAAAGGAAACCTTGAGGGGCCAGAGTAAGGCGTCTCGGCAAATAAGACTTGGTGGGCTTTGGAGACTTTTTTCACCCTGGGATTGTGGGGTAAATGAAAAGGGAAGAGTGATGACCAGGTTTCTGATTTTCGCAGTGGACATGAATGATGGTGCTGATGGCTGAGGAAAGGTTTTTTTTTTTTCCCCTTGTTTTTTAAATCTATTTCATTAATCTGTTTATTTAATTTTGAGTGGCAGAGACTGCTTTCAGCTTGGGGGTGTGTTGATTTTGAAATTCCGGCGAGCACCCGCAGGTTGACGTGGCTCAGTAAGTTGTCGGATTTTCAAAAGACCTGGATGGCAGAGAGAGATCCCTGTTTTAGAACTGAGAACATGAGCTGCCTGTATGCTTGTTGTCATGCGGAGACGGTATTTATCAAGAAAAAGAGAAAAAGACAAAGTCCTGTGAAGTAGCAACTTCTTTTAAAGGAATGTATGAATAAAAGATACACTTTTTTTCATTCTCTGAAGGATGGCTTCTTCCCTGGGTTTCAAAAATTGTATTAGGGAAATAACAATAAGCAAAAAAAGAAAGAAAAGAAAAGAAAAAAGAAACCTAGGGAAGACTGTTTTCTCAAAAGCCAAGGAAATGCAGAGTTTCAGAAAGGAAAATGGGTTCATTAGTCGCAAGTGCTACAGTTGAGTAGGTGGTTCATATAATCGTGCCAGTTTTGGGGTTTGATAGTTAGTGGAAATTTATTTTGACATTTCAGTGGAATTCTGGGAAAGAGCCTAAACTGGATTTAGGGGTAAATAGGATTTGAGTCTTTGAACATAATACACCACCAACCCTTCTGACTTTGGACAAAAGAAATCTGACTCAGAAGGGAAGAATGATGGGAAGAAGCAGTTAAGAGGTGGATGCAGGATTGATAAGGCGGTGGGGTTTTATCTTCCTGTCTATGCAAAGAGGCACACAAACCGTTTCGAAGTCTTAAGGAAAAGGAGATTGCAAGGGGAGAAAAGATTGAAGATACTGGAGAAAGAGGGGCTCATAGAAGGATTTTAATTCCTGATGGAATTAAAGTAGAAAGACGCTGATTAAGTGGCTTTCTCCTCTGATGACATTGGCTCTGTGCTGAAGAAGAAGCACCTCTTTATCAAAACCTCAAAGGAAAGTGGTAAAGACCATTAAAGTTGTGCATAATTGGGGGTTCCCCTTACGGCTCAGGGGAAGCAAATCTGACCAGGATCCATGAGGATGCAGGTTCAATCCCTGGCCTCACTCAGAGGGTTAAGGATCCAGCGTTGCCATGAGCTGTGGTGTAGGTCACAGGTATGGCTTGGATCCAGCGTGGCTGTGGCCGTGGTGTAGGCCGGCAGCTGCAACTCTCATTTGATCCCTAGTCCGGGAGCCTCCATAGGCCGAGGATATGGCCCTAAAAAGACCAAAAAAAAAAAAGTTGTACATCATTTCTGGAATGAGATAATATATATGAGCTTATTTAACTGGAAAGCATTTTGCCAGTATTATTTTTATAAAGACTATTAGTCCTTTTTGGGAAGTAAGTTATCAGTTTTACCTGCTTTGAAAGGCAATGAACATGTTTGCAGACGCGGCACAAATACTGTGGGAAGCTCTGTTCTTTGTTCCAGGCAGCTGAACAAAGGTAGCTGCAAAGCCTATCCATTTCATAATCAAATTGTTGCTCGAAATTTTGTATAGAAATATATACATGTCTGTGTATATGTACGTGTTAGCGTGTGTAGGTATAGTTTCATCTATTCAAATGGCTTTTTGAACACAGAAATAATGAGGTGAATATATGCTCATGACAAAAATGAGCCAACTTTAATTTCGAAATGATTTACTGCATTAGTTTTCAATCGTGCCCATTAAGTAAGCCGAGGATTGTAAAATGTGCTACAGAATGATAGGTTTTTATCCGTCGGCTTCTCGTTTGGCAAACCTTGTTTGGTGTTACCAGCCTTCCAAGGGCCTCAGGAGCTGGCAAGTGGAATCTGCAGTCTGCGGTTGATGACAGCAGTTACTCAGGTCCAAGGAAGGTGCCAAAGTCTCTAAGACACTCACTGATGGCAGGGAGCAGAGATGGCCCGGAATGCCCCCATGAGAGCTTTTAGACCTTGGTTCAGTTCCTTGACCCTGTATTTTCGTAGACGTGACTATAATGGCTTCTGCTTTAGGTCCCAAGGGCAGGGCCTGGGACTGCCGGAGGAATCCCTGTGGCCATGCGCTGCTGAGGGAGCCTCCTAAGGAGGCCCGTGGAGTCTGAGGTCTGTGGACAAAAGCTGGTCCCACAATAGTCAGTGCACTGAGATTTGCCCAGTGCTTGAAATGCAAGCTTATTTGATTAAATCCAAATAATAAGGTCATAACAAGGTCGAGCATCTTCGGTCTTTGTTCCTTGCTGGCCTCTGATTAAATTCTGACTCTATCGACCCAGGTTACTTACTTGCTGCTTTTCAAGTAGTCGCGGGCCAGTATTTCCCAAGCAATACGGCTCATGTTTAAATGTATATATATCAGGTCCTTAGACAAGTTACCTTTCTGCAGTGATACAAAAACCTGCATGCTCCAAGGAGGAATCCAGGCGGTTTTAAATTCTAGCGGGAGAGAAAAGACTGCTGGAAAGGGAAAAGTTCAGTGGCAGGTAAAGGGCTTTTTGCAAAAGACTTCCTCAAACTTTCTAATGCAGTGTCAATGCAACCGGTACCGCTCTGGTATTTTCTCTCCTGAGGAATCATTTCCTTCTACTTAGAAGTTATTTTTCTAGTACCAGGTCATTTTTATGGCCCTGTTAACCATTTCTGTTTTTGAAATATAAAATGAAAATTTGTGGTTTTAGTAATACCGTCCTATCTCCAAATGTCTGTTTTCCTCATACAGAGGGTTACTTCTCCAAGAGAACAGCAGGTTTGCAGAAGCCCTTCATTATTATAAATTGGCGATCGGGAGCAGGCCTACCCTGGCTTGTAAGTAACGCGCAGATCCTTTTAAAATATTTTTTCTTCCTTCCTCCCTCCCTCCCTCTCCCCCCCTTCCCTCTCTCTCCCGTTCTCTCTCTTTCTCTTTTTCTCCCTTTCTCTTTTTCTTTCTTTCTTTCTCTTTCTTTCTTTCTTTCTTTCTTTCTTTCTTTCTTTCTTTCTTTCTTTCTTTCTTTTTTTCTTTCTCTTTCTGTCTCCCTTCCTTCCTTCCTTCCTTCCTTTCCTTCCTTCCTCCCTCCCTCTTTCTCTTTCTTTCTTTCCTTCCTTCCTTCCTTCCTTCCTTCCTTTCCTTCCTTCCTCCCTCCCTCTTTCTTTCTTTCTTTCTTTCTTTCTTTCTTTCTTTCTTTCTTTTCTTTCTTTCCTTCTTTCTTCCTTCCTTCCTTCCTTTCCTTCCTTCCTCCCTCCCTCTTTCTTTCTTTCTTTCTTTTCTTTCTTCCTTCCTTCCTTCCTTCCTTCCTTCCTTCCTTTCCTTCTTTCCTTCCTCCCTCTTTCTTTCTTTCCTTCTTCCTTTCTTTCTTTCTTTCCTTCCTTCCTTCCTTCTTTCTTTCCTTCCTTCCGTCCTTCCTTCCATCCATCCATCCTTCCTTCCTTCCTTCTTTCTTTCTTTCCTTCCTTCCGTCCTTCCTTCCTTCCTTCCTTCCTTCCTTCGCTCCTTTCTCTTTCTCCATGAAAATGGTGACCAACAGCCTCACAGATTTACAAACACGGTACTTCTTTTTCTGAACACTTGCGAATCCGATTTTGAGCCTTTAACAGTGACAACTCTCAGTGTTAATGTTTTGTTGTCTCTTTATCATTGTCATATGCAAGATAAATATAACTTTTACTCATCGAGATTGTAAGTTCAAAATATTCTGAGCTCCTAGAAGGCAGAGACAATGACATCTGCTTTTCAGTGACACATGTGCTTCTTACCATAATGATTCTTTTGTGTATTTGTTCCCTTGGTGTGTTTTTTTTTTTTTTTTTCTTCCCTTGGTTTTCTTTTAAAATCAGCAACAGTGCAAAGAAACTAAACTGCGGTAAAGATGACTGTGTTGATTTCACAGTGACCCCCGTCTTCTCACATTCCTGTTTCCACTTCCTCCCCTCAGCTGCGTATTTAAACACCGGTATTATTCTGATGAACCAAGGAAAGACAGAAGAAGCCCGCCGCACGTTCCTCAAGTGCTCCGAGATCCCCGACGAAAATCTCAAGGACCCTCATGCCCACAAGAGCTCGGTCACCAGCTGTCTCTACAACCTGGGGAAGCTCTATCACGAGCAGGGACATTACGAGGTCAGGCCAGAGCCCTGCTGCCCCATCCCTTCCCCTGGTTCTGATCCAGCGTCCGTGTTTTCTCTCTGTGATCCCACTGCCAGGACACGGGCCATTTGAGAAGCTAATAAGTGGTTCTATTAAAAGAGTTTTACGGCGACATTCTTTTGGGGAAAAAAAAAAAATCTGTGCTCAAACAAAACAAGAGATGTCTTCACTGTGATTTACTCAGAGTAATTATGACTCCTCATGAGAGGGAAATAATATGCCTTGCTTCTCAAGCGTATTTGCTTACTACCTCTGTGATTTTATGATTCAAGACACACTATTACTGTTATCTCTAGTCAATGTTTCTGTTGTGTTTTGTTATTGGGGTTTTTTTTTTGTTTATTTGTTTGTTTTTAGGGCCGCACCTATGGCATATGGAGGTTCCCAGGCTAGGGGTCACATCGGAGCTACAGCTGCCAGCCTATTCCACAGCCATAGGAAAGCCAGATCTGAACCATGTCTGCAACCTACACCACAGCTCATGGCAATGCCAGATCCTTAACCCACTGAGCGAGACCAGGGATCGAACCTGCATCCTCATGGAGACTAGTTGGATTCATTTCCACTGCACCACAATGGGGACTCCCTCTATTCATTATTTGATGTTTAAAAAAAAAATACATTATCATACTCTGTGTATTAAGTGTTTGGATGTCAGCCCTACCCATTTTTAAAACTCTTTTTAAAAACAATAACAAAATGAAAATTAATTGTATTGCTTGCTGAACTGGGAGAGGGGAAAGTGATGGAGACAGGATCTTGTGTAGAAAGTTGGGAGGTGTGCCCAGTGCTGGCTTCCCTGTCTCTCACATGAGACCTGTCCGCACGGATTGCTTCTCTTCTGTTCAGTATTGCTTCCCCCACCCCCGGCTCAAACCACACCCCCACATGTTCTTCCATGATATATTAGGAGTGCGATATGAGGGTAAATATACAACTTTAAAAATAATTGCATTTCATGATCTCGGCAGGCTTCAGCAGCTACCGGGTTGGTTCGTTGATATACTGTTTAGATCCTGCTTGATTGCCTGACTTGAAGTAACTAAGTCTTTTAGATGGCTGTGGATGACTTCTAAATATGACCTTTTCCTAGTTATTTTTATTGCAACATCTATGTGAACTGAAAAATGTATATTAAAAGAACATAATAAGAACATTTATTTTAAAAGAGCAGAAGGAGTTCCTGCACTGGCACAATGGGTTAAGATCCAGCGTTGCTGCGGCTAAGGCATGGGTAGCAGCTATGGCTTGGACTTGATCCCTGGCCTGGGAACTTCTATATGCTGTGGGTGTGGCCAAAAAAAGAAAAAAATGTGTATATTGGAACATTCTACGCCTTGTTAAAGTAATTTTTTAGATGACCTTCTTCACTGACTGGGTGGAATATTTTTATTCATGAAATTGATATACTGTGATAGCAAAGGACAGGTCAGTTATTTTCCTCTAAAGTGCCATTTAGAAAGAGCAGTGGCAGATTTTACTTTTGGAAGGATGTTGTCATTTTATTTTCAGTGAATAGCCCTGTGCTTTATCTGTTTTTCTGTTTCTTAAATTAGGATGCCCTTAGTGTGTACAAGGAGGCAATCCAGAAAATGCCAAGGCAGTTTGCCCCACAGAGCTTGTACAACATGATGGGTAAGTAAACAGTAATTTTTTTTTTTTAATTTTAATTTTTTTTTTTTGTCTTTTTTTGCTATTTCTTGGGCCGCTCCCGCGGCACATGGAGGTTCCCAGGCTAGGGGTCAAATCGGAGCTGTAGCCACCGGCCTACGCCAGAGCCACAGCAACACGGGATCCGAGCTGCGTCTGCAACCTACACCACAGCTCCCGGCAACGCCGGATCGTTAACCCACTGAGCAAGGGCAGGGACCGAACCTGCAACCTCATGGTTCCTAGTTAGATTCGTTAACCACTGCGCCACGACGGGAACTCCTTTTTTTAATTTTTTTTGAAAAACAGTAATGTTTTAATTGATATTTCAGGGACCTGTGCAGACGCACAAACCTGTGCTTCCGTTAAGCGGGATTCTAATAATTGTTATTCCTTAGGGAATAGCCCAATTGGGCGTCCCATTCAAATTCTCCCGAAGCATGCTTATTCTACAAAGAACACATACAAGTGTTAATAGAGTGATTTTCAACCGATTGGCCAGATCCCAGATTTGCCGAAAGGAGATCATAAACCCAAGTGGACATTAAGTGTTAGCTGGACTTGAGAGATGGAAAATGATGAATTAAAGTATATGTACATTTTAATGAATTTATCAAACTTGTGACAATTTTTGATCATTTTATTTTCCTAATCGTAATAGTCTCAGAAACAAACACCTATAATATAGATATTTATAATTTCGGTGCTTATAAAAGTTGGGAATAACCGGGCCAGCCTGCATGGTTGTCATTGACAAGGGCTTGGATCTCAAGAGATTGTCTTCCGAGTATCACTTTCAAGTAAAAACAATACTGTGAAGAGTATACATACTCTACGGCAGTTATCACTCTTCCGACATTGAATAGTTAGCTTAATTCTCTTATTAGTCAGAAAGTATGTAAGCTAGGGCATGGATTTTTCTAGGTACAAGAGGTCAGGAACTAAAATTTCTAATAAAGTAAACTGCCTGTTGCCTGGAATTAATTCCTTACTACTTTATAGTGAATTGTTACCACAGCTGTTTATCATGGGCACATCTGAAAACTGCCTATTCGGTATGTGACTCTTGAAGAGCATCCTTCAAATTTAAGACGTCCCGCTGATTAACCTTGCTGCTCCCAGATAAAGGAGAGGAGAGGAACGATTGCTTTTGTACTCAAATATTTCTTTTTCTCTAAAGCACAAATTACAAACTCAGATTTTCCCTTTTCATTACACATAGTTAAGTCGTTTAATATTTTAGGCCTCTCTCATGCGTATAAACTAAATGTGACTATCTCATCTCTAGGATTATTTTCTGCTTCTGTACTCTGTGATTTGAGAAATTTCATAGTAGCTGTATGGCTTTTGAGTACACATAAAAAATTCCAAATTCTCCCAAACTCAAACCTATATGCCTGGCAAGGACATTCACTTTCTCTTTTTCTAAATGAGAACATTTTAAAATAGCTTAGAGCTAGAACAAGGCACAGGTCAGTAAATACAAAAAAAAAAAAAAAAAAAGTTGTTTAGAAGAGGTTAATATATTCATTCCTTGTCTCTGGGAGTCTGTCTCCAGTAAGCCTGGGCAGCAGTAGGGTGATTTAATGCTTGTATTAAAGAGGGCCCTGAAGTGTTTTTAGTTGCTGATTCTTTTTCTCATTGCTGTAATTACTAAAAGTTAAAATCCAGCTTTCTTAAAAAAAAATGTACTTTTACCCTTACGCTTATGAATTAAAACAGCATCTTTCACTCTCTAATGTTGTGCCATCAATCTCTCCACCCAGGTGAAATTCACACGTCTTAGAAAGTGTGTTCCTGGAGTCTGTAGATTTATCAGTTGAATTAGCTTTGCTCTGTTAGTGCTGGATGGTTATTCATGTCAAAATGGATTTTGCAAGAATTGTGTTCTCTAGTTTTATCTAAGGAGGCACAGTGGTTTTAGTTTATAGGTTTATTTTTAATACTGACGCTTGGGAGGGACTTTTTCCCCAATTTTCCTCAATTATCCTCAATGATCCAATAGGATTTCTTCCTTTAAATTAGGGAAGGACTCGGATCCCGGTAACAGATTGTACATGGCATCTTTATTGTTAATAGAAAGTGTGGTATTCACTAGAGTTAATGATTTCACAACCTTCATTCAATTGTTTTATGTAAATACCTTTGATTGAAAAGTCAGCTGGTACCTTGGGATCTGTGTCTCATATGGCTACACAGATGCTGAGCACACCCAGGCAGCAAAAGATAAGTGTGTCCCGGGGGTTATTGCTTAGTCCCTTTGTCTTATTTTCCATTATAGCAGGAGGGAGCTGCTTTGCCCCGACTCTGCAAAGCCCTCAACCAATTTGCGAGGGGAGACTCCCAATATAATTTAAAATTCCAGGCTTCTTCCGTAACTATGGTGGCTGTCTTCTGCTTAATTTTTATGTGAAGGGCTGTCCGCTGACTAGGTTTTGTCGTTTCAGTTGTTCCCGAAACTATAATTTTCTCTGAGAGTGAGTTCACCTTCTAATCAAATGGGTGAAATCCTCTGAGTGTTTGCTTTAACTTCTAATACATTTTGATTAGCCTCCCTTTGACAAGGAAAAAAATGGCCCCGGAGATAAGCTGCCCTATCAGTTCATCAGTTTCATTAGTCTGTCAGCATGTGCTGATTATCCTATCAAGTTTATCAACAGCCTTGAATGTGTTTTCTCATTCTCACATTTGCATATTATTGGTGCCCTTTAGGGACCAGTGATGGATTATAGTGTCTGACTAGATGTCGCCTGCAAGTACTCATTTTTCTCAAAGCTCATTCATTTACCCCTTCAAGATCACTCCCCCCCAAGCACTAGCGTGTATATATGCAAACGTTTTTTTCAAGCCTTTTTCCCCCTTTACTAGGAAGTTAGGAGGAATGAAGGAATATGTGTGAAAAAATACAATTGTATTTGAATATGATTAGTTTAATAATTTAATTCATTGCAACGACTTAAAAAACAAAGCTCCAGTCCTTTGCACCTGCCTTTCCTTTGAACATTTTATGAAGAAATCGTATTACTCTGTGCTTTCTGACAATAGTCGACTTATCTTAAACATCAAATTAGTCTATTGTCCCCCTTTGTGGATTAATAAAAAATAACAAGTTTAATTAATTTGCTTGCCTACTTAGATATTTCTATATTTTATCATAAGACTATTGGTTTTCATTGTGGTGGTTTGTAAGGAGACTTAAAAAACTGTTTAAAAATATGTTCTCATTATTCTCATTGATTTCATAGGATCAGGATGAGTGAGTAATACTTGAGGCGTCTCATTCCATCTAAAATTAATTAAATGACAAAGCTATATGAATATTTAAAAAGCTACTAAACAGTATTTTATAACTGCTATTTAATACAGATGAAAATTTCACCTAGGTAGCAGTTATAACTAGCACGTTATGAGAATACCTGAAATAGTAAGAGACCACTAATAAAATAATGGTTAACATTGCTCCTAGCCAGTTGTGTGACTTCATGCCTGTGGGCCCCAGTTTCCTCTTGATAGAATGGACTGCATTAAGTGGAGATTCAGGAGCGTGTGCAGCAGCCAGCCCAGGTTCACATTATGGCCTTGACACTTACTGTCTGAGCAAGCTGGGCAAACCACTTACCTGATGCCTCAGTTTCCCCCTCCATAAGGTGTCTGTCATGGTAGCGTCAATTTGAGGATTGATCGAGATGATGAAGGTAAAAGCACATGGGACTAAATTCCTAACCTAGAAAATGTTGCATAATATTACTTTCCATTGTACTCATGGTCATTTCTGAGGGCTTTCAACTCCAGAAGTCACTGAATGCATTCTCTTGACAGTTCTTTTGATATTTACCAGTGCAAGTATGATTTCTCTATAGATAGGATTTTTGACATAGTGATGGCCTTGTAGGTAGTGACCTTCCACAGGGACTCTGTTTATTTACTTCTGTCCTGTCTAGAATTGCTGTCTTTTTCTCGCAAAGTCCATTTCCTCTGTCTCTCAACAACCACAGTCAAACTCCTTCTTTTATCGTCAACTATGTTAAGCAGAAGTGAAACAGCCTACTCAGTTAATGCCCAATTAACTTAATTTCATTAATAGAATATTCCCTCTCCATTGAAATTGTTATATTTAGGTCAGCGTTTCTTCTCCTTTTCTTGCCATGACATTTTTCCCCCAGATGTAGTCATAATTATTCTTTGTTCTGACACCCACTGTAGGCCTTTATTGAATCTTAATTTCTCTTTTTGTCTTCATAAATTGCAAGTGATTTTTAGACGCATAGAATGTTAGAGATGGAGGATTTATATCTTTAAAATCCTCCTAACATTATCTTTTATATTACAAGCTAAAATTAACACCAAGAGTTAGGCTGATCTGTTTTGGATTACACAGCTTGTGTTAGAACCAGAAATGTGGTTTCCTGAGTTAAATGCAAATGCTTTTTCTATTTAGCCCTTCTGTGTTGCCCAAACTGGCACATTCTTTACTGTCAATATAGCATATCTTTACCCATGTAAAAACCAGCAGTAGCTATATCTGTGTAGATAAAGATGTGTAGATATATAGGTATAGGTATCCTTCCTTATCGAAATATATAGTAAACACCTCTTCATCTTAAAAGAATAAAATATCTACAGAATTGTAGTATCATCACAGATACATGAAATATGTAAGATATTAATTTTTTTTAGTTTAGGATAATCTTTAACCAGCCTATTTTTTTCTTCTTTCTCTGTAAATGTTTATTTTTCTTTTTATGTATATATAAGCTTTGCTTTTAAATAATTCCAAGAACCCATGAGAAACCAAATTAGACTGTAATTTTCAATGTTATCAGTTTGAGCCCTTCCAATCCCCAAGGTCATTTTAGGTCTATTTGCTATTTAAAATAAAATCATTTGGTTTTCTCAATGCAAAGTAATTGTTAGGTTTAATTATACAAGCAATTTAGGCCATTTCATCTTGGTAATATATCTTGAGAAGAAAAGGACATGATGTATTCATGGAGTAATTGAGTCTAGAGTTATTGCATTTTGTTGCAGTCTGCAAACACTCTGTTTAGAATAGCCTCTGTATGCAAAAGGAAAATTATTTTTTGGTCACACAACTTGGGTGGTGGGTAGAGAGGTGATGGTGGGATGAAATGGAAATAGACCATATGGTTTCAGCTCTTCTAGAGGCTTTCTAGATATTTCACCCTTGGTTCTAGAGCTCTTAATATCGTTCCTTAATAAGTCAATGTCTGTCAATGAAATGGATAATTGTATTACTCCAGCCTCAAGAATATTTTGTTTATAGCTCTGTAGCCTGTGTTGTGTTGACCGTACCAAATCAACCAAAATTAGCAAAAAAAAAAAAACTCAAGCTTTTTTTCCCCCAATGTGACACTAGTATCAAAATTTGCATATGTATTCATAGGTTTTTGTTCTTTAAGAAAATATGTCTGCGTTGGGTACTATGCTTTTATCTTAGGGAGAGATTACGTTCTCCTTGCAGGGAGATTCCATAATGACCATTACTATTTATTACCTTTTTTGCTTTTGTTTGGATCTAACCATTTTGCTTCTCTTATTTCTGATGATTCTTAGATTTTTTTTTTTACACACATTCCTGTTACTAATAAAATCCAAGATTATTATTGGAAAATATATTTTTCCTTCATCAGCCCTGCAACTAACAGGTCTTTTACTTACATAGGTTTAAAATTGAAAAGATGCTTTCTCCTCACATTCTCTCATAAAAGAGAAGAAATCGTTTGACTTAATTTTCAGTTTTATGAAAACAGATCTTTGATTATGAGAGGTTTTTCCAATGTCATTGAGCTCGTTAGGGAGAATGACAAAAGAACCAATGAATAGGAAACATAGTGAATTGATTAGAGTCATTTTTAGGGTAAAATGAATTATTAGAGCCGTTGTTTTTACAGTTTGTAGTTTTGAGAAAGAAACTTGTGGAATGAAAAGGTTATGTCAGAAATGGCTACCAATGATCTTTAGATTCCTTACTCTTATTTAGGTAAGAACTGGCAAAGAAGATGGCAAATGCACATCCTGAAAACATAATGTAAAAATTTTCACTTGTAAATTCATCCTAACTCTACTTAAAGGGTGTACATTCTGTGCTGAGTTCAGCTAGCAGATTGGCTGTAATAGAAGTCTGTTTTTCCCTCGGCTTTCTGTATGGCTGGTTTTTTAGCGGACTCATTTCTTTTTGTTGGATTACTCTTGTGGATATACTTGCATGTGTGTGTGTGTTTACCTCACATTGTTCCAGAAGATATTTAGAATAGAAATATTCAGAGTAAATTTTTAACAGGACACTTCACATGCTTAATCTTTTCTTCTATGACTGGTGGCTTTTAAGTGGATTGCTCAAGGCATTTAGCATGCCGACTGTGAAAAAGATGGTTTTTAAGTGTGTGAGATTTGAACTTCACATCTTTCAAGTGTGGAAGCATTAACACTCTGGTAGTGTTAAGCTTTTTATACCACCTGCTTCCCCTATTTTGAGTTCTGGTGATTTTTCTATGATTGCTTCCATTGGCACTCTTGAAAATCAGCAGTTCAGCCCTTCAAATACGGTGACTGTATAACTGGATCAACCACTGATCTGTGTACCTCCAGAAAGAATATTAACTTCTAATTTTTAAGATAAATCTATTGTCCTTTCATTTTTCCATTGTCAGAAAGGTCACGACAGGGAGAAAGGATAAGATAGTGCCAAGAGATTTTAGAAATTCACTTTGTAAGATGCTGGAGCCAATAAGATAAGGAAATCATGTGGGTTTGGCTGTGTACCTCCAAAGAGAAAAGTATATAAAATGTTTATGTAAAATTTGCACCCAAAATTTCATTTCTCAGTATAAAACTGCAGTGGTTTATGTTTTTTTTTTTTTTTTCTTTTTACCACTCACGTTTGATGTACATTCTCCAGTATGTCCTATGGTTACAGACATTAATTTTCTAGGCATTAGTCTATACACTACAAAGGCCAGCCTCCAGTTCAGCTGCATTAAATAGGTAATATATTTTGTTTAAAGTTTCAATTAAAGCCTGGGCCAGAAGATATATGGTCCCTGTGGGGAGTTTGAACACTTTCATGCCAGTTCTAGGGTTGCTTAAGGATCATGCTTAGGTCTCGATGTCACTTGCTTTCCTGGAAATACGATATGGGACAGTTGATTATATTTCACTACTATTAAAACCACACAAGCCCACCTGTTACATTAATTCATACTTTTGCCAGTTTAGTGGTAAAGGAAAAGATTGAAGCTTAAAAACTTTATTTTTAAGTTGAGTTACAAGGAAGCGAATATACTCAGATTAATACCTAATTATATCCTTATTCTCTGATTCCCAAATAGTTTCAACATGTTCTGCTTGAAAAAAAATATGTTTTCTGAGGCTTCAGTAGAAATAAATGAGGAACAAAATGTACATTTTACTCCTGTATTGGACACTATCCATGGAGGGAATCTTCGACTCAGTAGTAAATATAGGTTGGATTATTGTTAGAAAATTTAAGTGATGTGACTTTATACTCAAAAAATTAAGTTTCCAAATCTAGAATTCTTAACTGATGCCAACTTTGACAACATTGAGAGGAAACGGACAAGATCACGAGGAAGAAGAAAATCTTGTATGAAGGATATAATTTCCTGTTTTTCCTAACAGGTAGGGAAACATTTTCTACATGAAAATTTCATTTAACTCCTTGATGAACTGTTCCTTAGCTGTGATTTTATTTACATTGATAGAAGCAATTGTCATATCCAAATTTAGTACAGCATTAAAATAGAACATGCAGAGTGCTCCAGATTGCAAGTCTTTTTTTTTTGCCAACATATAAATTATGAGCCTGAGGTTTTATGAGCTGTTGTAGAAACTTATTTTAAATTTCTGATTTATCTTACTGATTAACGTTAATATAAACATTTATAGTGTAAAATAAATTATTCAGGAGTTCCCGTTGTAGCTCAGTGGTTAACGAATCCGACTAGGAACCAAGAGGTTGCGGGTTTGGTCCCTGCCCTTGCTCAGTGGGTTAATGATCCGGCGTTGCCGTGAGCTGCGGTGTAGGTTGCAGACGCGGCTCGGATCCTGCGTTGCTGTGGCTCTGGCGTAGGCCGGTGGCTACGGCTCCGATTCGACCCCTAGCCTGGGAACCTCCATATGCCGTGGGAGCGGCCCAAGAAATAGCAAAAAGACAAAAATAAATAAATAAATTATTCATTGTGTATCATAAAGACATATTGCTCAATCCAGAAATTCATATGAAGTGTATTCCTAAGACAATGTATAGAAAACACAAAATGCTTTTATTATACACCTGTGCTGTTTTCCTGCAAATATTTATATCCTATTTCTCTAAATTCTGTTATGTTCATTCATTCTTTCCAAGCTAGTACATTTACTCATTGTTTTTTCTTTCCTCTAGCGTAAACTTCAGACTTTTCTAAGCACAATTTAGGACTTGCATATTCTTCTAGTATTCCCTAAATATTTCACTTATATTAAACCATTTTATTTATTACATTCTAGTTCTTTGAGGACAGTACAGTATTTTAGGAGAAAATCATCACCTCCAACACACACACACACACACACACACACACACACACACAGTCTCACTTTCTCTTCTTTGGAAAATTCAGAATCTTATGGGGTTGGCTCCAACATTTGTTGATTGATTATTTTTAATGATTAGTTTCCTTGAAAACATAAAGGAAATTGATTATCCTGGAGACTTTTAGGATCTCTAGTTACAAGCAGAGAATATTGACACAGGCTCCTGGCTGTTTTCCAAGTTCAATTTTGATGGTACATCAATATCGCCAGTATATAATAGTAGATATTAGGAATCTTTTTAACTTTCACTGAAATTTAACTGCTTTTTTCAAGATTAGTGTTTTTACTTAATGAAACACATATTCAGTTTTTTATTTTTCCTCTGCATTTCTTCTCTCTGCTTTAAAACTGCCTTTCTGGCTTCGAGTTTGATGCTCTAGGGCTTGCTGTAGGGTTACATACTGAACCTTTCCACAACTCTCCATGTAAAATTTGGATTATATTTTATTTATTACCAGTCACTCTACCCCAAAGGAAGGAGTTAAAATTGTTAGGTCTGTTGTCAGATACTAAGGAGCTGCTTTAATTTCTGTAATTATTTTAATCTTCTCTTTGTCTTTTCCTGCTTCCTACAGTAGGTCTTAAGTATTTCCAATAATAACTAATGTGTCTAAGGCAACTGGACTGTGTTTTTTTCTTATGGTTTTTAGGGCCGCACTCATGGCATATGGAGGTTCCTAGGCTAAGAGTCGAATCTGAGCTACAGTGGCCAACCTACACCACAGCAATGCGGGATCCAAGCCGCGCCTGCAACCTACACCACAGCTCACGGCAATGCTGGATCCTCAGCCCACTGAGCAAGAACAGGGATCAAACCCACAACCTTATGGTTCCTAGTCAGATTCGTTTCCACTGTGCCACGATGGAAACTCATGGACTGTGTTAATTTTATAAGGATAAGATAAAGCTGAGGAAAGATTAGGATGGAAATACAAAAGAATAACCAAATTTGACAGCCAATAGTTATAGAAAGTTTATGACATAAATAAATAAATAAAGCTGACTCCCTAATGTTTCTGTGTTAAAGCTAACACTGTGTAAAAAGTGAGAATGAAAGAAGTTAAATTCTTGACATAATAGGATCTTGATGTTATGTGGTTCTTTTCTATAGATGCTGGAGGAGTTCCAGTCATAGCTCAGTGGTTAACGAATCTGAGTAGGAACCATGAGACTGTGGGTTCGATTCCTGGCCTCGCTCAGTGGGTTAAGGATCTGCAGTTGCCGTGAGCTGTTGTGTAGGTTGCAGACGTGGCTTGGATCCCATGCATTGCTGTGGCTGTGGTGTAGGCCGGTGGCTATAGCTCTGATTATCCCCCTAGCAGGTGCAGCCCTAGAAAAGACAAAATAATAATGATAATAATGTAGAAGCTAGAAAATAGAGTCACTTGAAAATTTTTCTTCAGTGACATACTTGGTAAAAATGTAACATCTAAATTCAAGTTGATATATAGTGTGGTCAGTTATTTATCAGATATTTATTAAGACTCTTTGGAGCCAGAGACTTCTGAATTTAGGTTGAAGAACAAATAAAGATATGAAGGGTTTTGTGTCCGGCTATACATATCTAATAATCTAGTTTAAGATCAGAAGGTCATAATTGCCGAGGTAGGTTCTATAGGTACGTTACAAAGATGGGGGTGGGTATGAGTTTGAGTAAATGAAAAAATAACTATTAACCTTAAATAGCAAAATTCTATTTTATAAAAATTCCCTTCTTAATTTGACATATGGATTATAATTTGATAGCAGTAAACATCTCTCAAAACTAATGTGTTAAAAATTTTGCGGAGTTCCCACCATGGCTCAGTGGTAATGAATCCTACTAGGATCCAAGAGGATACAGGTTTGATCACTGGCTTCCCTCAGTGGGTTAAGAATCTGGTGTTGCCATGAGCTGTGGTGTAGGTCACATACTTGACTGCATCCTGGGTTGCTGTGCTGTGGTGTAGACCGGCAGCTACAGCTCTAATTCGACCCTTAGCCTGGGAACTTCCATATGCCGCTGGTTTGGCCCTAAAAAGCAAAAAACAAGACAAAACAAAAATTTCACAAAATGATTCTAAAGTTTATGTGGTAGATTTAACAGGAAAAGAGAGCCAAGAAGGCTTAGAGAATAGTGGGTGAGACTTTCTCTATTTGATATTAAAATATTAGAAGAAGCTACAGCGCTTAGAGCCGTGTTATCTTGACCTAAGAAACAAAAACCAGATTAGTGCAGCAGAATGGATACCCTAGAAACAGATAAAATTTTACTTTTTTTTTTTTTTGTAGCTAATAAATGTGGAATTAAATATTGATGAGGGAAGGGAGTTTTTATAAAAGTTGACCTGTGACAATTGATTGAATATTTGAAAAGAATAAAATTAGATACTTGCCTCACACCATATTGCTAAATGTATTTCATATAGAATAAATAGGTAATTTTAATAATGAAACTATGTAATTCAAAGAGAATATATGTCTCTATAACAGAAAAGAATTTTTTTTTGCATGAAAGAGTGATAAATCTCCACAGGAAAAGTCAACTTGATTAGCACATATAAAGTTTAAAATATTCTGAAACCAAAAACTATTTTAATTTTTTTTGGTTTATCTTAAGGGAAAGATGAATGTCTTACTTGAAAAATGGCTTTAAGACCTACAATTGAAAGCCTATTGATGGTTAAAGTTTTGCGAAAAAAAATTTGTGAAAATGTATGCATTTTTCTTCAAGAATTCCACTGCTACTTATGTGTTCTAAGATAAAAAGAGATTTTTTTTTAAAAAAAGGTAATTACAAAAAAAGAATGATAGTTGCTCAAATAGCTAAAGTACCTGCATTAAAAATTGAGAGGAAAATTTGAGTATACAAAAAATTGAATATTGACCTTGAATGAGAACATTGAATTTTGGGGAAAATATGATATTTTTATTTAATATAGTAAGACAATAGAAGCAATCTAAATATTTAAAACTAGCAAAACATTTTACTTATAAAGTAATTGATTTTTTTTTCAACATGTAAAATAATTTCTGGTAAAACAACACAATTTTAACAATCACTACCTCTGAGAATGAAATTTATTTGATTTAATGAAAAATTTCAGACTGTCTCTAATGAATAGATGTAATGTTTGTAATTAGGTACCAAATATATAAATAAATATAATGCTTTGTTTTGTTTTTTGGTCTTTTGTCTTTTTTTTTAGGGCCGCATCCAAGGCCTATGGAGGTTCCCAGGCTAGGGGTCTAATCAGAGCTATAGCTGCCGGCCTACACCACAGCCTCAGCAACACCAGATCCAAGCTGTGTCTTCGACCTACACCACAGCTCATGGCAACGCCGGATCCTTAACCCACTGAGTGAGGTCAGGGATTGAACCTGCAACCTCAAGGTTCCTAGTCAGGTTTGTTTCCTCTGTGCCGGGATGGGAACTCCTCAATATAATGTTTTTTAAAGGAATAATCAGGACTTAATCTAGATTTAGTCAATCTTGAATTGAGTCATCTAGAAAATCCACGTATATGACAGTTCCTTTTTAAACTAAGATGTGACTGGTTTGACTGTGTGAATCACTGAACAGTGGTGAATCTCTAAATGATTACATAATTTAAGAGATTCAGGAGTTATTTACTCTTAGCCTCTCATAGTGTACATGATAAAGCTAAGGCCCTGTCAAATAACAGACTTGTCTGTAGCCACACAACTATTTAATGGAAAAGTAAGAATTAGAAACCCAACCATCAAATTACTGCTTTGGTGTATAATTTCTAATTCAGTGCTGTATCGTAATTATAAATTTTCAAAAGATAGTTGAGACAAACCACATTAATCAGTTAATTAAAATGCATTTATTTCTTTTTAAAATTTTGTGACAAGATTAGTTCCTAAGGAGAGAATTAAAAGTAATATATGAAACAGAAATAATCATAGCAACGATGGGGAAAGTGCTCATTAAAGGAAAACTGACCAGCACAGAAAAACACTAGGTATAAAAACCATCCAAACAAGCCTGATATCTTAAATGAAAAGTGAGCAATTCTTAAAAGTGGAATGATTCCCTTAGAGACCAGCCAATTCCTCCGAGTTGGAAAGCTGAGAAATTAGGCAGATTACCATAGAATGCCTGACTTTCAGGCAAAGTGTACAGGCAAAGTGTGCTGGTGTCACAGTATTTTACTAACATCAAAACTTTTGTAACTCCTCAATTTATAGTTAAGTATGTGTAATTCAATGTTGTTCACACCTTTTTCACTAATGTTTCATTGTTCACTGTGATTTTGCTCATAGACCCTTAATATCTGTTTCGTATTTACTTGATGTTTTTCTTCATTCTAAAACATGCTATCTATGAAATCACATTTTTAAACACACACATCAAGTAAAATTTACAATACTAAAATTTTAAAAAGGCTTTGTGTTATTTTAGCACATCTAAAGATCAAACTTTGGAAAATACTGAGAGGTAATATTTCTTTGTCACAAGAGTGTGAGAACCATGAAGGCAGGAGTTAATGATATCTCATTAATCTGTAGGTTGATCACCATATGCATTGTCCATGTTAGGTAACCTGAATTAATATGCAAAGTGTGTACTGAAGAATTAAAAGAAGACAGATTTAACAATTACTGTAAAAGTTGAGTTAGGGGTGATTCCTTTTGGTAAATTGGGTCAATTTTTTTTTTTTAAGTAGAGAATTTGGAATTTGGAGAAATTGCATGAAGCTGGTCAAAAGATACAAACTTCCGTTTATAAGATAAATAGTAGCCATGTAAGCTACAACATGATAACTGTGTTTAACACTGCTGTGTGATACACCTGCTTAGAGAGTAGATCCTTCAAGGTCTCAAAACAGGGAGAAAAATTGTTATTTTGTTTCTATGCGACATGATGGATGTTAACTAACCTGACTGTGGTAATCACTGCACAATACGTATAAGTCAAGTCTTTATGCTGTACCTCTTAAACTTTTGCAGTGCTGTTTGTCACTTCTAACTAAATAAAACTGAAAAAAATCAAGAATCTGACCTTCATCTTAACATAGAAATATATTATTTTGAGCGAGGGTGGAAGAAACAAAAGGTAACACTCGCAGATACGGGCAATACGTCACACTGCATGCTCTATTCTTTATCTGTAAGCTGGAGCTGTCCAGTAACTTGAAACATGAGAATCAGTGCGATATGGACTCTGAAGTCATCAATAATCCAGCCTTCTTTCCTTTAAGGAGTTAGCCTTTGCTTGGGTTATTTAGACTCACGGCTTTTTAAGGAAGAAGAGTGACTTTATTTGTTCTACATCTGAAACTGGTTTGTAGTTGCCTGAAGCCGACCTGGAGACATTCAAATCTCTTTTGTCTGTGAGTGAATCGGAAATAAATCTGGGTGATGAACCTGATCATGACATCATCACACAGCAAATCTTGGAATTCTTACGAAAGTGCTTCTATTATGTCATGTTTTTTGTAGGATGAGAAGGAAAAATAGTCATCATTGTTTCTTTCCTCTTGAGTACGGGAAATATTTTTTGCTCTTCTTGTGAGTGAGGAAGAATTACAGTACCAGAGAAGATGACCTAACCCTCTTCCCTCCACCCTGTCCCAGTCAGGTATCCCCATTCCCTTCAATAATGAGTTTACTGAGCTTTCTTTTCCTGGGGCCATTTCCTTTATGGAGTTTTTATGATTTTAATATTTTAATCAAGCTTGAAGGATTACATGTATACCATTCTCTCCTAATACTGAATCCACTGATGGCATTTTATTTTACCCTTCCTCTAATTATTTTTTATAGTATTTGGACGGAATGGGATAGTAAAAAGGAAGAAAACTCTAATCTGAGTTCAGAATCTGTCATTTGCCTGTTTTTTTTTTTGTTTGTTTGTTTTTTGTTTTTTTATCTTTATCTTTTTAGGTCCACACCCGCAGCATATGGAGGTTCCCAGGCTAGGGGTGACATCTGAGCTGTCGCTGCCAGCCTACATCACAACCACAGCAAGGCCAGATCCAACATGTGTCTGTGACCTACACCACAGCTCTTGGCAACACCGGATCCTTAAACCCACTGATCAAGGCCAGGGATTGAACCTGTGACCTCATGGATGCTAGTCTGATTCATTTCCGCTGAGCCACGACAAGAACTCCCATTTGCCTTTTTTTGAACACTGAGCAAGTTGGTTAAGCTGAGTGACCCACAGTCACTTCATTTGTAAAAACAGACCAATACTAATTACAATGTAGAGATAATGTAGAAGTATAAAGATAATATATTTAATACTTTAGTAGGTATTCAATAAGTAGTGGACTCTATATGGTAGGCAACTTGATGCAGTGGCAAAAACATAGGCTTTTGAGCCACTTAAACCTGTTAGGCTAGGATTATTTTTTTTTTATTATTTTTTTTCCACTCTACAGCACAGGGACCAAGTTACAGATACATGTATACATAATTTTTCCTCCTATTTTCATGTTGCAGTGTAAATATCTAGACATTGCTCTCAGTGCTACATAGCCCGATCTCATTGCAAATCCATTCCAAGAGCAAGAGTTTGCATCCATTAACCCCAAGCTCCTGAGCCCTCCCACTCCCTTCCCCTCCCCCTCCCCCAAGGCAACCACAAATCTATTCTCTAAGTCCATGATTTTCTTTTCTGTGGAAAGCTTCATTTGTGCCTTATATTAGATTCCTGATATAAGTGACATCATATGGTATATTTCTTTCTCTTTCTGACTCATTTCACTCAGTATGAGAGTCTCTAGTTCTATCCGTGTTGCTGCAAATGGCATTATGTCATTCTTTTTTATGGCTGAGTAGTATTCTATTGTGTATATACACCACATCTTCCTAATCCAATCATCTGTCAATGGACATATGGGTTGTTTCCATGTCTCGGCTATTGTGAATAGAGCTGCAATGAACATGCAGGTGCATGTGTCTTTTTTAAGGAAAGTTTTGTCCAGTTATGTGCCCAGGAGTGGGATTGCTGGGTCATATGGTAGTTCTATGTATAGATTTCTAAGGTACCTCCATACTGTTCTCCATAGTGGCTGTACCAGCTTACATTCCCACCAACAGTGCAGGAGGGTTCCCTTTTCTCCACACCCCCTCCAGCACTTGTTATTTGTGGCCTTGTTAATGATGTAAGGTGGTATCTCATGGTAGTTTTGATGTGCACTTCTCTAATAATCAGCAATGTTGAGCTTTTATCCATGTGCTTATTGGCCATCTGTTTATCTTCCTTGGAGAAAAGTCTTTTCAGGTCTTTTGCCCATTTTTCCATTGGGTGGTTGGCTTTTTGGCTGTTGAGTTGTATAAGTTGCTGGTATATTCTAGAGATTAAGCTCTTGTCAGTTGTATCATTCAAAACTATTTTCTCCCATTCTGTAAGTTGTCTTTTTGTTTTCTTTTTGGTTTCCTTTGCTGTGCAAAAGCTTGTCAGTTTGATGAGGTCCCATGGGTTTATTTTTGTTTTTATTTCTGTTTCTTTGGGAGACTGACCTGAGAAACCATTTGTAAGGTGGATGTCAGAGAATGTTTTGCCTGTGTCCTCTTCCAGGATTTGTTGGTGTCTTATATTTAAGTCTTTAAGCCATTTTGAGTTTATTTTTATGCATGGTGTGAGGGTGTGTTCTAGTTTCACTGATAGGCTAGGATTATTAACTGCAAGTCACTTATTCCTAAGCTTTTCTCCTCATGCATAAAATGAGTATTCTAACTGCTAGTATGAATTAGAAGGGAGAAATATGAAGCTTCTACTTTGGCAGGGCCAAAGCAAGTACTTGTTCTTGTATTGTTTGCTGCCTAAACTTTCTTCAGTTGCCTTTTAAACACATTTCAATTCATCTATGATCATTTTCTTGCATTTTTGGTTTTGCATCTTGATTTTATTAGCACTTCTATAGGCTGTTTTTGTGTTAAGGTTAACCTTACAACTAGAACACACATTATATCTACATATTCCCTCTAAAAAATTGAGCAACGTATGTAGCAGAAACATTTTTAAAGGTCAGCCATGGATTATTACTGGTCTTCTTTTTTCCTTTAATTCAATAGATAAGCCCCAGGCAAAGTGAAATGAACTTGATGGCCAGTGTTTCCCAAACTCGAAAACACTTTTCTGTGAGTGAGACAGTATAATTTTCACCTGAGCTGGAGACTTGGAAAGTTTGCGACTGTTCACTAACGACAGGTTAGCGGTGTGCTAAGGTTAGGTTGTCCAGGATCTGAATGGCAGTTTTACCACTTTGCACATTTCTAATTGTGTCTGGTTGATGTAGCCATGCCCCTTCTCAGTTGTCTCATCTGTCAAATCCAGGTAATTAAGGATGTTCCCTAATAAAAAAATATGAGATGCATATATTAAGCAATTAATATAGAGATTGGAAATAATGTATCATCTTGCAAACATAATTTAAAAAGTTGGTACAGGTTGAATGAGGGTGATGTGTTAAGACTCCTTGTGGGAGTAAAGGAGAAAATATTCTTTGTGCCCAAAGGTATAGAAATTGAGTGGGTGCAAGTAAGTCAGACATTTGCTCCCTGTAGCTTGCCATCCTAATGCGTAATAAATATTCAATAAATGTGATTGTCATCACTGTTATTACCGAGGTGTAATGAAGTTTTTGGAAGTCGTAATGAATAGTATCTAAGTAGGCGAGTTATTTCCGTTTTTCGTATACTTGCCAAGATGCATTATTGCATTATATTTCTTATTTATAGCTCTTTGATATTTCCCCATCTCACAAGTTTTATAAAGTAATAAGTTGTTTATGAGTTCTTACTGAACAAAATGGGCCAACCTACGTAGTTAGCAAATTCATAATATCTCATTTCTTTTTTTAATTAATGTAAAATTTTTATTTTAGTTGATTTACAGTGCTGTGCCAATTTCAAAATGAGTTTTAATAAAGATGGATTTCTGACTTGGAAGAAAAATACTGCACTTTCTGAAATGATTTTCAGACATCAACCCCTTACATATAAGGATGTGAATCTCAAAAGCACTGTGGAATTAAGGTTCTCCTGCACTCTCTTTCTGTACAGATAACCTCCTGGGACCATTCTACGAATTAGTGGAATTTTTTTATATAAATGAAAAGTAGGAGCCATATTAAATGCAGTGATTGCAGAACTCCTTTTCTGGCTGCACCCGTAACATGTGGAAGTTCCCAGGCCAGGGACTGAACCTGCACCACTGCAGCAATCTAAGCCGCTGCAGTGACAGCACTAGGTCTTTAATGCTGCACCACAATGGAACTCCCCTGCAGCACTTCTAAGAAGTGATCTATGAGCACTTGAAGACCCAAAGTAGAATTTCAGATTATTTCCAAACAGAATCTTTAATGCAGACCCATCTTTCAGCTCTAACTCTGAACTTAATCCATGTGTTTTTTTTTTTGCTGGCTTTAGAATCCATTTAGAGATAGTTGATTTGGTTTATCATTAATTGCTTTAAATTTTTTAATATCAGGGATTCTGCGTTCTTTCTGTTATATAAATCATGTGTGGTATTGTTTTAGTATGAGGAAACTGTTCACTTTCCCTAATGAAAATACTCTTTGCTTTATCTGGAAATATTTATTAGTTCAACATGGCAAAAAGAAAATTGTCTGACAGTGTTTCACTTATTATAAGGTATTATAATAAAAACAATGTAATTATTACAGAAACCAAAAAAAAAAATTTAAGTCCATGCCTAATCCCACTTCTCTAAGAACTGTGAATATTTTGTGCATCTTATTCTAGTCTTTGGTCTTTGCTTCAGGTATTTCTTGCATCTCACCCTGAGCATTTGATTAAATCTAACCAAATTCTTAAATGCAAACATGTTTTAAGCTTTAGGAAAAACATTTTTTTCAAGCTATCAATTTTTATGATAATATAATCTCAGGACTGGCCTCAGAACTAGAAATACCTAGACGTGTTTGAGTGACACGTTCATTTTTGTGCATGTTACATATTACTTGTCACCAATGTTTTTTACCAAGCACCCACGCAGAAGGCACTCAAAAGGTCAGGAGACACAAATCAGTTCAATTCATCAAACATATTTGTATTGACAGCACTGTGCTAATGCGAAGAGAATTTGATTAAAAGGAAGCTAGCTCTTCCTTTGAAACAAAGATGTATGATGATTGTGGCTAATACATTCAGGAAAAGCCTCGTATTACTCCTCTAAATGGAAAAAGCCATCATAACTATTATTTCAGCTATAAAAGCCTGCTTGAAAAATAGTGCAGGTTACTAGTCTGTTGCCTGGTCTCAGAAACTGAGTAGCTTCTACATTGCAGTATTTATTATAACTACAATGTTTCACTTAAATACACAAATTATCTTAAAATATGGTTATCCTATTAGGTGAATATTCCTCTATACTATAAGCATGTAACAGAGGAGGCAACTGATATACTTTTGGTTTTATTTCCAATTTTCATTCTTTTGCTTGGCTGTTCATGAAATGCTATTTGGTCAGTAAAATTTGCATAAGTTGAAGCTAATGGCTAATGGCTGAAAGGCCTTAGACTAACTTTGCACATGGTGATGGGTGAGTTAAATAACTGTCCTATATCTACTGGATTTTCCAACTGAAACTGATAAATTGTAGTTACTTATTAAAATATAAGCGCTAATAATTCCTGAAAAGAACTCACATCTGGCTCCAATGCTTAATCCCAGATATTTTTAATTTCATCCTTTTATCTGACTTTCTCAGTGTTAGGGATATACAATCCCTACTATTAAACATTTAAAGCAATTGATGATAAACCATATTCGACTCTCGCTGTCCACCTCAGAGGGTAGAAGCTTAAACTTTTTTTGTCTATGTCCTGCATGATACTCTTCAATTAGCAGTTCTTCGAGAGATAATTGAGTTTCCAAAACACAAGTTTTCTCATCTGTGAAGTGGAAAATGATGATGGCTTTTGGGGAAGCAAAGGAAACAGTGAATGCGGGTACATGCGCAGAATCTGGAAATGCATGGAGGGTGGACGTGACGATGTGAGGCTGTGGGAACTGTTCCTGCAAAGCTGTGTCCTCAGATGGATTTTCGCAATTCTCTCGCCAGGCGAAGCGTACATGCGACTAAGCAAGCTCCCCGAGGCTGAGCACTGGTACATGGAGTCGCTGAGATCCAAGACGGACCACATCCCTGCTCATCTCACCTACGGAAAACTGCTGGCACTCACAGTGAGTGATTAGCTTCCCCCCCCGCCTTGAATGTGACGTGTATCCTTGACGTAACTTAAGTGAAAGGTGTAAGTGGAGAACCCCAAAGGCATGATTGTGTGGGGCACTTGTCAAGTAACAATACGTCTATAAAGACCATGTTCTGGAAGCCAGTGTTAACCCCAGATTGGCCGTAATGTGGAATTAAGTCTGAGTCTTTCCAAATAGCCAGCTCTAGATGAGGCAGGGCGTGTGTGTCCATCGTACCACCTAGAATCTTCTACGAAATGGAAATCATTCTGTAAGAGGGGGAGAGCCGTCCTTTGGCCACCATCCATGTGACAGGCTCTTCTGGCCATAGTTCTGTGAAAGCAGTGTTAGTTTGAAGCATAAGAAATTACTGATACTCTACCATTGTGACTTATAAAAGTTGTAATATTATGTTTTTCAAAGAGGTAGTGCTGTTTTTATTCTACAAACTAGGGAATTGGTCAAAATATTTAAGTAACTTTTCCTGAGCTCACCCAGCCAATAAATGATACAATTAGCCTTCAATCCTAATCTGAATCTATTATCTGTGTTATTTTAGTTATATCCCTTAAACTTTCTCCAATATTAATAAAAGCAAATGAATGCTAACAAAGCATAGAGCAAAGGGTCAGGAAAGTGATTCCTAAATGAATTCATGGAAAGGTATCTTATAATTGTTTAAAAGGAAGAATAGTTTTGTTTCCCACAGAAAATGATAGGCTAAACACTTAAAAGTTTTATGTATCCATTTTAACATGCCACTAAAAGCTATTAAATAGATTATATGGGTCGACTATGTGAGCAGAAAATATCTCACTTAAAAACAGCTAGATATGCTTAATAAAATATAACAGAAATGCTGCTAATATGTACCTGAGCTCAAACAGTAGTGAGAGAATTTCCCTGGGGGTGGAAAAGAAGCAATAACTAAACAGCAGAACAGTAAACAGACCGCTGATCCCGAAGCTGGTTTGGGGTAGATTATCAGTTGTAACAACCTGTGGGAAGGGTTTGTGGTTTGTTTGTTTGTTTTCGTTCTTGCTAGAATAAAAGACAAAACTTTGGCCCAACAGAAGGCCAGGAATTAGATGTCTGAATAAGGCAGGAAAGTTCATATCAACAGTGAAAGAATAATGTAGAAAAATTCACATACTGGTTCAAGAGGGCAGCATGAAGCTTTGCCTTTCTCAGCGTGGAATCTGAAATCTTTGCAGAGAAGTTGGCACCATCGCCCTCTCTTTACCAGGCTTTGGGTTTTGAATTTACTTTACTTGAATGATCAGGGAATTCCTAGGGCAAGAAATTGGTCAGTCCCCTAAAAACTCTTCCTGAAGACGTGACGGAGCATGTCCTTTGAAAGAACACGGTTAAATCTAGAAGGAGTTACTGAGTGAGATGCGCGAAGAATGGGGAACAAAGAAATGGTGATTATGTAGGTAATTTACTGAATAAAATATGAAGAAGGAATAACCTCACGAGAACAATCATAATGGAAGGGGAAGTGAAATTTAAGTGGATTTTTGGAAGTCAGAAAGTCGAAAGAGGTGTTACAACTCCTCGGTCAAAGGAGAGCAAACCACCATCTGAAGGGACTTTGGAACAGAATCGCAATGTGAAGAAATCGGGGGATTCAAGACTTCGAGGCACCTGGCATGGAAGACGATGAGCTGAGAAGTGTGAACAGTTCTGATCTACGTACGGGACAGTCAGGCCTCTCCCCAGGTGCCCAGTGCTAGCAAGCAGGCACTCCCTTCCAGGTCAGGGGAAAGGAGGCTCACAGGGGTGGAGCACTGGAATAAGAGAGCTCCATGACTGGGGGCAGAGGGGAGCTGGGGCACCATCACACGTGGGATGCAGGGGGTGCTGAAGAGAGTTCTGACTGAGTGTCCTCCAGGAGAATACTCAGACTGTGAATGCCGCTCCCCAAACACCACGGGCAGAACACAGCAATGTAGTGTTTATACCGCCTCAGCAACACACCCTCTCCCCTCCTCCCGTAGACATGGTGGAATTCTCATCGGGAGAAACTGTATCACTGTAGCAAAAAGATTTTCATAGACTACATTTGGAGGTCCCTAGAAATGACTAGCTTCTCAACATACAAAAGTGAACCTTTCCAGGCTAGAAAGTACATTTATGCCTAAGGAATTCAATCTGCTTTAATGAACTCCCCTTTTAAATAACAGTGGATGACCAAGGATCTACAGTCATGTGGGGACAGCCTCAAATATACAAGACTGGAACTGGAATAAATGATTAGCAGAAAGACTGGAGGAAAGAGGAAGGGAAAAAAAAAAAAAAAAAACAGATGACCTTAGAGATTTGTTCACATAGCATTTTGTAGCAATTAAAAAATGATGGGAAAACAGTTTTCATTTGAAGGATGGGAGAATAAAGGTGAGGAAACGTTTTTCATACACAAACCAAAAGATGAAACGAAACTGATGAAAGAAGGAATGAGAGAAATTTATATGGAGGCTCAACAGAGAAGGAACAGAGAAGGGCAAAGAATGTTACTCACTTGGAGGTTAAAAGTTGCTATTTTTAGCCATTTATAGTGTCCTAATATGTCTCGTTTCATCAGTTAGAAAAAATTGTTTTATCTTAGGAAAACCCTTTCCATTTCTTATTCTGATTGGATGCTAACTCACATAGCTTCATGTGAGAACAGAGTTCATATAAACCTCTTGCCTCTACTGACTTTGACAGGTTATTAGGGAATTCCATTGGAAACATGTTTAGTAAATTGATCAGAAAGGTCTATAAAAGTTTCAGATTTATCACCCCCCAAAAAAAGTCATTTTGAAAAGAAAAAGAAGTTGAATGTTGAAATATACCTAGACTATGACATGACTTCAGATGGAAAAACCACATGTCCTTTCTCCCCCCCTTTCTTTTTTTCAAGCCTAAATCTTTTAAGTTTCCTGTACCAAAAATATGATTTTACAGGCTGCTTTATTTTTTAGAAGGCATTTTTAAAAACAAGATTTAGCAGTTTCAATTTACTGAAACATATGGAAGGGGAGGAAAGACACAAGTATTACAATCCAGATTTTAATTCCCCCTCACCAACAGAACTTTTATAGTTTCCGACTTGCTGATTAGCTGAAATACAAACCCTATTATGGAATGGCTTGAAATCACAGTGCCAAAAACCCCACAACCATACTTAACAGTTTTTTTGAATTATGAGATTTGGCAAGTTTCTGATCCCAGTGGATTGCCTTTTGTCTAATTCTGGGTTTCTCGGCCTGGTAATATGCTATTGACTTCAGATGGAATTGGTGAGGTAGAAAATGCCACACATTGTGACTTGAATGCTTTAAATATAAAGTATTATAAAATGGAATTGGCTGTTCCTCTCAAGAGAAGAGAAGAGAAATGGAATGGTATTTTTACTATTGCATCAAAACTGACCAAAGGTAAAATATTTAAAACTGACATGCAGCTAAATGAGACTGAGAGGGTAGAGTAAGATTTCCATACAAAGAATTGTATTTTTGTAAGACATGACAGGCAAAAAATAATAATTATTGATGCTTTTACTATAGCCAGTGAAACAATTCACTCCGAACCACCTTTTTTGAACAAATTTTTCTTTAAGAATTTGTAGTATTGCTAATATTTAGAAAAGTTCAAAGAGATTTAGAGTTTCTCAGAATGCTTTGACAAATCCCATAGATCAAATCCTTTTTCATTCCTCTGACAAAAATGTCCCTTTCCTCTCTCTGCCTCATCAAATTTTATTTCCTGGTGTGATGTCTTGCCTGAGTCTTTCAAGCATTAGTTTTCGCTTGCTCTGCACTTCCATGGCACTGGTTTCAGTGTCTCTGTAATAGGACTTCTCAGATCAAATGGCAGATATGAATCTATGTCTTCTGACCCTAGACGTTGTGCAGAGACTAAGTCGTTATTTCTCTTCTCATCCCTTCGGTACATGGCATTTCACTGTCTCGGTAACTATCCCCAGGCCATCATTGTGCATCTCCCTTTTGAAGTTATATAAGGGCTGGGCAAGTCTTTTTTTCCAGTTTTATTGAGATATAACTGACAGCACTCTGTAAGTTTAAGGTAGAGGGTACCAGACTTTTTAAATATTTTTGTTTCCCTGGCCTAATTCTCGTTTCCTCATTAGCCTCTTCATTTTGCCAACACATGTACGGAGATTTATTAATCCATGCGAGGCTTTGCTCTAACTCCCAGTTATATGTACGAAATAAATGAATGAGAGAGGCATGACTATCGAGTGGACACAGTGTCACATTCCAAGGTCCTGAAAGAGGAGTGGGTACAGGAAGGGCGTACATCTCCTGAGTGCCTGTGATGGACAGGTGTTTGTTCACGAAGCTCTGTCATGAGTACTTTCCTCTTTTTATCGAGGAGGAAACTGAGCTTCAAGGATTTGAGGAGTATCCCCAAGAACAACAAACGGTAGAACTGGATACACCTTCAAGGATTTCTGAATTAAGCCTCATTTGTTTTCACTCTATGGTACATAATTTTTTGTGGCGTTTTCCTCCACTTTTATACCTGATTAAATATTGTAAAGGGAAGCTAGCATGCCTCCCTCCTCATTTTTTATAATTTATTTTTAGGCATTATGTCTAAATATTAGTTTGGTGTGAATGGGTTAAGCACATTTTTATTATTAGGCATTGTAGGTTATGAACTTAAGATTTCTGGTTTCTGGTTGGGGTCCATTACAAACCCAAATGCAAATGTTCCAGGGAACCCTAGGGAGTAGTTAGTTCTGCTTAAGGGTCACTGGTAGCCTCCGCGTTTAAATGTAGTTGGATCTGGGTGACATCTCTTTAGAATATATGGAGCTTTCATACCAGTGGCATGTCCAGTTAAAATACTGAACACAAGCTCTCTTTAAAATTGTGATTTATTCCTTGTTTGAACTTGGTTACCGAGGGCGAATGCCGTGAATTTAAAATTGGGCTGCGTTAGGAGAGAACGGAAGGAGTCACATTTCCATTATTGCAGCGTTTCAGACGGTTGTACAGTTGTTTCGAAACCTGTGTGTGTTCTCTGGTTGTGTGCACATCCTTACCTTGATTTTTTATTCTCTGCTTGGCTCTCCTTTCTTTTGGTCCTGTTCAGCTGATTTAAGCCAACTATTTTGCCATTTTTGTGAGCTAGTAAAATTAATATGGACTTAAATTGTAGTAAAAGCAACTTGGCTGTGAGCTTCTTTTCCAGATTTAGGTTAGTAAGAGAGAAGGAAGGATATGGGAGACTCTGACAGTAATTCTTGATACGGCAAACCTTTATTTTGGCTACTGAATGGAAGCACGGAGCCAGATTTCTGTGTCTAGCCAAAGTTAATTGGGCTACATAAAACTCCAGTTGTGAAAGTACTTGGAGTTCCATGGAAAAGTTCCATACCCCAGGCTGAAACGGTGTGCGTGTAGTCTCTCTGGACATGCAGGGCTGTGTGTTTCCTTGGGCCTTGGGTAATAATTACTGCTATTTAGAGTTGAGATTATGTCTCCGTTTGGTCTTCTTGAAAGTTCTTCCCACTGTACGTGTTGACTACTCTTGAGGTCCCTTTGTTTTATTTTCGTCACTGAACAGCTATGTTTCGAGCAGAGGCATGAAGGAGCAAAAACATGTCCCTGCACCTCTGGCTGAATGACCATGATGGACATTCGCTATAGAAGGTGCAAAAGTGATGTGGTGCAAAGAGAAAATGTGTATCACTTATGTCATGCGATTGAAATACGGAATGAAATATCGAAGAAAATTCAATACAGTATTCACCTAAGCATTTTATATGAAGTTGCCTCATCTAAACATTGTAGTATTTTTACTCTGAAGCATAATGAATCTGATAGTTCATTGTCTTAGAAATTGTCTCCTCACTTCAAGATGTGCATTTTGCAGAGTTCCCACTGTGGCTCAGTGGGTTAAGGACCCGACATGGTGTCTGTGAGGATGCAGGTTCAATCTTCTCAGTGGGTTAAGGATCCAGTGTTGCAACAAGTTGCAGCATAGGTCGCAGATGCCACTCAGATCCCATATTGCTGTGGTTGTCGTGTAGGTGGGTAGCAGCAGCTCTGATTCGCCCCCTAGCCTGGAAACTTCCATATGCTGCAGGAGCAGCCATTAAAATAAATAAATGCATTCTGCTCTATATAGAATCAATCGTTTAAAAAAAATTAAGGTACAATTGTAGAACGAATCTTAAAATTGCTATACTTGTTACTGCTAAGTGACTCAGGCAGGAATCTAAATATCTCCAAAGTATCCCAGATTTTATGCTGCTTTTGTATGTCAGTTACTTAAAGTCATTTTAGAGATATTTTCTTTTGCCAGATATACTCAGGAATAATAAAATCAAAATACTCAAATTCTCAGTTACTAAAGGTCACATAAAGTAATTCTAGCTGCTTTATATCTACTTATATGTGATGCTATGTTTGGAAAGAAATGCTAGCTTTTTATTTGGGAATAAGTAAGATCATACGGCTCTGAAACTAACTTAACATTTCATTGTTATTTTGTTGGTTTCTGTATTTGGTCTGTAGTTAACACTTAGCGCAATTTTAAAAGCTTCAGAAATCCCCCAGGGAGTTCCCTTCGTGGCTCAGTGGTTAACGAATCTGACTAGTATCGGTGAGCACACAGGTTCAATCCCTGGCCTTGCTCAGTGGGTTGAGGATCTGATGTTGCTTTGAGCTGTGGGGTAGGTCACAGATGTGGCTCAGATCTCATGTTGCTGTGGCTCTGGCGTAGGCCAGCAGCTGTAGCTTCGAAAAGCACCCCTAAACTGGGAACTTCCATACGCTCTAGGTGCACCCCCCCAAAAAAAAAAATCCCCCAAGACTCTGCTATCCTATGTTATTGGAGGAATGTTGATGGAGAAGTGATTGTGTCCCTTAAAAGTAGCTTGACTTTCTTGAAGGACTCAAACTGCAATCGTTTATAAAAACCCGTATTTGACATACATTTTCCGCATCTGAGCCTTGTGCCATGTTCTGTAATAAACAGTCGTGCTACCTGGACCGGTGGGGTCTTGCTTTGGCCTCAGGCAGCCCTCGGTGCCTTCCACGGAGGAGAATCCTAACCGTCATCCGCAGCAGCTTCCGCGGGGGGCACCCTGCTTAAGCCTGGCGGAAATGGCTTTGTTTCAGAAAGGACCGTTATGTAGGCACCTTCAGCTTATTTTCTTTTTAATTTTTGGGATAGGCATGGGACCCCACACCTGTGTTTACCTTTAAAAAAGGTAGCACGGATTGCCTGTTTTCAAAGGCAATTCCTCTCCTGCCAAGTGCTCGGACCAACACTTCACCAAAAAAGGTTGCCTTTCTTTCCCTGATGCGTTTGGTTATAGATATAGATGTAAGTATACATTCACACACACACACACACACACACACACACACACACACACACACACACACACACACACTCACACACACGGGCTTGTATAGAAAGGAAGCCATATCTGTTCAGAGACTTAAGAGTTTTCGTTTTTGCAATCTTATAAATAGGTTCAAGACCAACCTAGCCATGAAGCTGTTCCCAAACCCATAGCATTTTGGTTAGTTCCCCTTATATTTATCCACGTGGCATTTGAGGCTGTGAACCTCAGCATCCTGAGGCATGAAGTCCACCCAATTGTAGATTGCGTCATTAGTTTTTTCTTAAAATTAAAGTTCTTCCAAACAACAGTAAATTCTGAGTTCAACATTTTTTTTTTTTCTTCCAAGTCCTGCGCTTCTAGGACCATTTGAACTCCTCATTCATTTCTGGACACAAGTCCTTATCTGTTGTTTTCCTGTCTCACAAAGAATGAAATAGTGCACATAGGGTGGCCCCTTCCCCTGCCTCTTCAGCAATCACAACAATCACAGTACTGCCTAGATTAGCTCTTTATCACGCAGTGACCGAGGCTTTTTTGAAAATGCTATTCTAATAACTCCTCCCATAATCCCGGAATCTGGGTACTTACTCTACAGATGCGGAAGCTGGAGTTCACGGAGTTTCAGACCTGTGTCCAAAGCCTATTGCATCACACTTGGTTTTTCTGAAAGCTGTACTATTTACATCGCTCTCTAACCTTTTGTTTCTTGTGATAAAACTTGTATATATGGTGCCTTATATGCATAAAGGCCTAACTTCAAAATGCATAAAAATTTTATTTATGTATTTATTTATTTATTTTTACGGCTGCACCTGCGCCGTATGGAAATTCTTTGGCCAGAGGTCAAACTGGAGCTGCCACTGAGGCCTACACCACAGCCACGGCAACACGGGCTGGATCTGAGCCCATCCGAGACCTACACCTCAGCTTGTGGCAAAGCCAGATCCTTAACCCACTAAGCAATGCTAGGGATCAAACCCACATCTTCACAGGAACCACATTATGTCCTTAACCTACCCAGCCACAACGAGAACTTCCAAAATTTATTTTTAAAGAATATCTTCGTTCAGTTTTGAGATTTTCTTACAATACAGTTCTGAAATGAGAAAACAACCTTTGTATGTATCATTAAATTTAAAAAAAAATAGTGTAAGTAGTTCTAAAAAGGATTTAGATAGCTACATATTTGAAGTAACAAGGAAGTAGTAATAGTGAAGTGACAAGTAGAATTTGTAACGTGGATATGGCACAGATGGCATACCTAGTGGGGTATATAGTTTCCTTCGTATTTTGAATTTTGAAGGATACGTGATACTCCCAACTGAAGGAGAGGTGAGTGGCCGCTGACCTTTACCTGCTTAACTTTTAACCGGGAGACACTGAGTTGAAGCAGAGCACCTGAGCACATCCCTGCCTGCAAATTTATTTCAAAAGTCTTAAAATTGCAGGGCAAGTTTATTATTGAGTTATAATTGTTGCTATTCGTCAAAAGTGACAGGATGGAAGACGTTCTTGAACCTCTCCTATAACTCAGTGTGCCTTGTTTTTTGTTTTTGTTTTTGTCTTTTTGCCTTTTCCAGGGCCACTCCTGCAGCATATGGAGGTTCCCAGGCGAGGGGTCCAATCAGAGCTGGAGCTGCTGCCGGCCTACCCAGAGCCACAGCAACGTGGGATCTGAGCCGCGTCTGCCACCTACACCACAGCTCACAGCAACGCCGGATCCTTCACCCACTGAGCAAGGGCAGGGATCGAACCCGCAACCTCATGCTCCCTAGTCGGATTCTTTAACCACTGCGCCGTGACGGGAACACCTCAGTGTGCCTTGTAATCATGATACTTTCCGTGGAAGGTGGCAACACGTGGGAGGATTCACCCTTAAATAGAGCCCTTTGGTCCGTTTGATATTAGGGACGTTAGTCACGTGGCTTTGGGTTTAAGATGGGCACTGGCCATTGAATCATGTTTTATAATGTCCCGTAATGAAGAAATAGGTAGAAGAGCTGATAGATATAATAGTCCTTCTGGGAAGTGTTTGCCCCCTGAGAAAAGGAACTTGAAGACACTGTCTAGTGTAAAGTTTGCTCTGTTTCTCCTTTGGGGGATGGAACAATAGCTAGAAGAAGAATGGAATTTCCATCTGCTTGAATCAGAAGTTTGCTCACTTTAAGCAGAAAATTACTCATCAGGAGACTTTAGATTTAAGATATCTTTGCATATCTTAAAGGGATTACCTCAGCAGGGATACAGGATGGAGTTGAAATCTATTGCCTCCGCTCAATAGATTTTTTTCTGAAGGTGCCTATTTTCCGTCTTCCACACAGGATGCACATGCTCCCCAAGTGGCAGTTTCTTTCCCCACCCTGTTTCCACTTTGCTAATTAGTGACCAGAGACAAATTATCTTTTGTTTTCCAGTTCCTGAAGTAGAAATAGTGTTTGGTCCTTGCAGTCTTTAACACCTTTTCCTGACATACCTGTGCTTAGGCTGATACTTGGTTCTCCAGTGAGTGTCCGTCAGAGGAAGAGTCCTGGAGACTTTGTCTGAGACTCTTCCTTTGCCTGGAATACGCTCACCGTCCCATTTAGCAGTCGGAGTCATAATAAGTTTTTTGAAAAGTGTTATCTTACGAATTTGTTGTTGTTACAAATATTTCAAGCATATAGCAAAAAAGACAATATTGTGAGAGATCCCCATGCATTCTTAACTCAAAACAAAAGGTAAGATTTTGTGGCATTTGCATTAGACACTTGAGAAATGAATGTGTTAATAAACCCTTTCTTTTACAATAGTTTTAGATTGAGAGTGACTGCAAAGTTAATACAGAGAGTTCCTACACATGCATTAGTGGGGTACAGTTGTCATGCTTAATGAGGCAATATGGATATGTTGTTATTAAATAGAGTCTTTATTTTATTCAGGAATCTTCTGGCTTTCCCTTTTGTCCTTCTGTTGTTCCAGAATCCCATCTCAGACTCTGGGAGCCTGTTTAAGACAGCACATTCCGTTTAGTTGTCTTTTCTCGTTAGGCTCCTCTAGGCTATGACAGTTGCTCAGGCTCCACGTGCTTTGATGACCTTGACAATTTTGAGGAGTACTTGTCATGTATTTTGTAGAATAATCCTCCGATGGTGTTTGGGCAGTGTCTTGTCACGATGAGACGAAGGTTAAGGGTTTGGAGGAGATAAATTGCCCTGCTCATCTCGTCATATCACGATAATAGATTATCAATGTGACGGATCACCACTTATGCTACCTTTGATAACCTGGCTTGTGATGGTTCTGGTCATATTTCTCCTTTGTGTACAAAGCTTCTCTTTCCCCTGCCTTTTATATTGACGTCTTCGCATCATTACCTGGAACCTACACTTGAGGAATGGGAAGTTATGCCACCTCTCCTTTGGGACAATTTTCTCCATCATTGCGATTCTTCTGTATGGGAGCTTTATCTCTTCTCCCCAGTTATTTATTCAAAATCGTATGCATATGCGTTTGGACTCAGGGATATTTCATTTATACACTGGGTTATAACACATACTACTTTTGTGCTCAAAGTGGTTCCTATTGCCCAGTTTCAAACAGCGGGGGTTCTTGCATAGGCTTCTTGGTCCCTTTAACACTCCTCCATCAGTGTGTGTGTGTGTGTGTGTGTGTGTGTGTGTGTGTGTGTGTGTGTGTGTGTGTGTTTCCTTTGGGCACTTTCTTATTTTTTGTCACTGTAACACCCTCCAAGCTCACCGTACATATTTCCTGCCCAAGTTCTAGAATCAAACATTTTCCAAGGAACCGTGGCTCTTTTTATTGAAAATTGATTTGAAATCAAGATCCGGGTATGCTGTTTGCTACCAGGTTGCTGTTGTTTTACTTTCTCTCAGATGCCTGAAAGGCGATACATGTCTCCTAGGGGACAGGGAAAGGAGATATATGGCTGCATACTAACCAATGTATGTACACATAGCTGCAATATATATTCTGTTTGTAACTTCCTGTATATTAAATTAAATATCAGTTCATACTGATGTCTCCAACGCTAATCCATTCTCATATGTATCTTTTTGGCCTCCTCCCCTTGTTTATCAGTAACTTCTGATTCCAACAGAGAAACCTGGCTTCTACCATCTGCCGCACATTTTCTTAGTTGTTCATGTTCCAGTATTCATGTATAGGGTTGTTGTTTTCATTTGATTCTTTTATTTCTGTTTTTATTTTGTTCACACCTGTGGCACGTGGAAGTTCCCAAGCCAGGGATCAAATCTGAGACACAGCTGTGACCGGAGCCACTGCAGAGACAGCACCAGATCCTTAAACCACTGCACCACAGCAGGAACTCTGTTCGTGTATAGTTTTAGAATTGTATCCCAAGGGAAGAAGCGTCATCAACTAGAGGCCTATTCTTATGTCTAGTTTAATTTTCCGTCTGTCTTGCAGACTCCACTCATCTCCAAACTTAAATAGGTCATCACCTCACTCCCCGCCCCATTCAGTGAGCTCGTTTCACTCATTTGTAATATATTGTGGTACCTCTGTCACATTATGGATTACATCCTTGTATCCCCCGGCCCCCCAAATGTCCCTCTTTATCTGTAATACTTTTCCTTGCTCGGAAGTCTTCTTTGTCTGAAATTAGTATTCCAGCTTTCTTTTGATGAGTGTTAGCGTGATTTATCTATATGCATCCCTTTGCTTTACATATCAGAGTCTTTATATTTAAAGTGGATTTCTTGTAGACAACAGGTAGTTGGGCCTTTTATTATTATTATTATTATTCAGTCTAACATTCTCTACCTTTTAATTGGTATATTAGACTATTTATATTTAGAGTGATTATTGATATATTTGATTTAATGTCAGCCAGGATTGTATATGTTTTCTATTTGCTGCCAGAGTTTATTTCATTTTTTTCCAATCCTATATTTTTACTGTAATAAAAAAAAGTAACATAAGATTTTCCATCATAACCATTGCCAAGTAAGCAATAGAATAGTGTTAACTATGTGTACATTGTTGTGTGACGTATCTCCAGAACTTTTTCATCTTGCAAAACTGAAACTCTATACCCATTGAACAATAGCTCCTCTATCCTTCTCCTTTCAGTCCTTGGCAGCCACTATTCTATCTTCTCTTCTAAGAGTTTGACTGCTTTGTATAGTTACTTTAGGTACTTTTCCTGTTGGTGAAATGACTCAACATTTGTCTTTTGTAACTGGTTTATTTCACTTAGCATAATGTCCCCAAGATTCATCCATGTTATAGCACATAACAGAATTCCCTTCTTTTGAGGGCTGTATAATATTCCATTGTTCTACATACCACATTTTCCTTATTCATTCATTCATTATGAATGAATGGGCATTTAGGTTACTTCTACCTCTTAGCTATTGTGAATAATACTGCAATGAACATGGGTGTACAAATAGCACTTCAAGATCCTGTTTTCAGTTCTTTCAGATACATACCCCAAAGTGAGATTGCTGATCATGTGGTGTTCTATTTTTAATTTTGGGGGGAACTATTTTCCATGACACTATAGCATTTTACATTCCCACCAAGAGTATACAAGGGTTCCCCTTTCTCCATATCCTCACCAACACTTTTTATTTTCTATTGTCAGGTTTTTTTGTTTGTTTTTTTGTTGTTGTTTTTGTCTTTTTTTTTTTTTTTTTTTTTTTTTTTTTTTTTTTTTTTTAGGGCTGCACCTACTGCATGTGGAGGTTCCCAGTCTAGGGGTCGAATCAGAGCTATTGCTGCCGGCCTATGCCACAGCCACAGCAACGCTAGTTCCGAGCCGCGTCTGCAACCTACACCACAGCTCACAGCAATGCCAGATCCTTAACCCCCAGGAATCGCACCTGCAACCTCATGGCTCCTAGTCAGGTTTGTTTCTACTGTGCACGACGAGAACTCCTTGCTTTGTTTTTAATAGTAGCCATACAACAGATGTGAGGTGATATATCTTTATGATTTCAACTTCCATTTCTGCAGTAATCAGTGTTATTGAACATCTTTCCATATGCTTCTTAGATATTTGTATATCCTCTTCAGAGAAATATCTATTCAAGGTATTTAATCATTTAAAAAATCTGATTATTGTTCTGTTGATGTTTTATAGTTCTTTTATATATTCTTTTTTTTTCTAATTTTTTTACTATGGTTGATTTACAATGTCCTGCCAATTTCTGCTGCACAGCAAAGCAATCCAGTTATACATATACACATATTCTGTTTCTCAAAATATTCTCCATCATGTTCTATTACAACTGATTGTGTACAGTTTCCTGTGCTGTAGATCAGGACCTCATCACTTATCCACTCCAAATGCAATAGTTTGCAATTACTAATCCCAAACTCCCATTAGACCCCACTCCCTCCCCATCCCCCCTGACAACCACAAGTCTGTTCTCTATGTCCATGAGTTTGTTTCTATTCTGTAGATAAGTTCATTTTTGTATACACTAGATTCCAGATATAAGTGATGTCACATGGTGTTGCCTTTCTCTTTCTGACTTACGTCACTTAGCATGAGAGTCTCTAGTTCCATCCATGTTACTGCAATGGCATCATTTGGTTTTTTTATGACTAAGTAGTATTCCACTGAGTATACGTAGCAGATATTCTTTTTTATTTATAGCTATCTTTTTATTTATTTATTTTGTTGTTGTTATTTCCCCAACACAATTTACCCAACTCTTTGTCAGATAATATGGTTTGCAGACATATTTGACCCTTGAACAGTTCAGCTCTGAACTTTGGGGATCCTCTTATACACAGATACTGTTTAACTGTATTACAGTACTACATGGTCTGTGGTTGGTTGAATCTGCAGTTATGGAGGTACCTTGGATACAGAGGGAAGACCGTAAATTACATGCAGATTACCCCTGAGTTGAGTTGTTCAAACTCACCTGAAGTTTCTTCCATTCCATAAACTGCCTTTTCATTTTGTTAATTTTTTACCTTGTTGTACAGAAGGTTTAAGTTTGATGTAGTTCCATTTGTCTATTTTTACTTTTGTTGCCTGTTCTTTTGGGGTCATATCCAAGAAATTATTGTGAAATCCACTGTCATAAAGTGTTTCCCTTTTGTTTTGTTCTAGGGGTTTTATAGTTTGAGAATGTACGGTTAGTCTTTAATGCATTTTGAGTTTTGTTTGTTTGGATTTCTGTTTTTTTCTGGTGTGATATAAAGGTTCCACTTCATTGTTGTCACAAGGATATCCAGTTTTCCCAGCACCATTTGTTGAAGAGGCTATCCTTTCCCCATTGCATAGCCTTGATAATATACATAAAGGTTTATTTCTAAGCTCTCAAATTTGTTTCATTGGTCTATATGTCTGTTTTTAATGCCAGTACCACACTGTTTTGATTATTAATTATATAATTAATTATAATAGTAATAAACATTAATATGTTTTAAAATCAAGAAGTATGATGCTTCCAGCTTTGTTTTTTCTTTTTTTTTTCTCAAAATTATTTTGATTATTTGAGGTTCTTTTAGATTTTGTATGAATTTTAGGAAGTTTTTTAAAATTTCTGCAGAAAATGCCATTTGGATTTTGGTCAGAATTGCATTGAATCTGTAGACTGCATTGGATGGTTATGGACATTTTAACACTATTATCTTCCCCTTCATGAACATGGAATATCTTTTCACATGTGTCTTCTTCAATTTGTTTCATCATGTTTCTAAATTTTTCAGTGTCCAAGGCCTTCACATCCTAGATTAAATTTATTCTAAGCAATTTTTTAATCTTGTTGTAAATGGGACTTTTTTCAAAAAATTTGCTTTTCAGATTATGGATTGTTACTATAGAGAAAAGCATTGTTTTTTGTGTGGTGACTTTATATCCTTCAATTTAGCTGAATTTGTTTATTCTCACAGTTTTTTGTTGGATTCTTTGCATTTTCTACATATTATATCATGTCTGCAAACAAGGTTGGTATTCCTTCCAACTGGATGCCTTTTATTTATTTTTCTTGCCTAATTGCTCTGGTGAAGACTTCCAGGACTATGTTAAATAAAAGTGATGAGTCTTCTTCCTGATCTTAGAGGAAAACTTTCAGGTTTTAACTTTGGGGAATGATATGAGCTATGGGTTTTTCATATACAGCTTTTATTTCTTATGTTGATGTATTTCCTTCTATTACTAGTTTCTTGAGTGTTTTTATCATGAAAGGGTATTGAATTTTGTTGAATTTTCTGCATCAATTGAGATGATCATATGAATTCCCTCAGTGTTCGTTTGTCCAAAAAGTCTATATTTCGACTTCACTTTCTAAGGGTAATTTTGCTGGATATAAAATTCTATTTTTATAATTTATTTATTTTTTTCCTCTCAAAATTTTGAATGTTTTACTCTACTCTCTTCTTTCTTACTGGTTTCTGATAAGTCTAGTGTAGTTCTTAACCTTGTTTCTCCATAGATAAGATATTTTCCCCCCTTCTGACTTTGGTTTCTTTCAGTTTGGCTATATTATGCCAAGGCTTATTATTTTTGGAATTTATCTGCCCAAGTATTCTCTGAGTTTTCTGAATCTATGGCTCAATAATAATTTTGGAAAGTTTCCCATCATTATTACTTTATTTTAATTAAAAAAAAATTTTTTTTTTCTTTTTAGGGCCACCCTCGCAGCACATGGAGGTTCCCAGGCTAGGGGCCTAAACAGAGCTACAGCTGCCTGCCTATGCCACAGCCACAGCAACACAGGATCCAAGCCACATCTGTGACCTACACCACAGCTCACAGCAATGCCAGATCCTTAACCCACTGAACAAGGCCAGAGATCGAATCCACAACCTCATGGTTCCTAGTTGGATTTGTTTCCACTGCGCCACAATGGGAATGCCTCATTATTACTTAAAATATTTCTTCTGCTCTCTTCTCCTTTTTCCCCTTTTGATCATCTAGTTACTCACATGTTAAATATTTTGAAACTTTCCCGCAGTTCCTGCATGTTCTGTACATTTCATTCACTTTCTCCTTACGTTTCAGTTTAGGAAGTTTGTATTGACCTGTCTTCAAACTCATTGATTTTTTTTTTTCCCTTGGTCATGCTGAGTCTTCTGATGATCCCATCAAATGCATTCCTCATTTCTGTTATAATTTCTAGCAATTTCTTTTAATGCCTTCTTAGAACTTCCCTCCGCTTACATTACATATTTGTACTTGCATGTTGTCTACTTTTTCTGTTAGAGGCCTTAACCTATAAATCATTGTTATTTTAAGGTCTCTTTCTGAGAATTCCAACATCTGTTTCATATTTCAACATTTTAGTATGGTTCTGATGCTAACTTTGTCTTTTTGGACGGTGCTTCTCTTCCCTTTTGTTATGCCTTGTACTTTTTTGTTGGATGTTGATTATGTTGAATTCGTAGTAGGAATTTAAATTATTGGTCCTCTAATATGAGGATGTACGTTAATCCGGCTGGGAGTTCAGCATTGTTTGGTGTTTGTTGTCGCTGTTGGTGCTAGTGGCTTCGAATTTCTCTAGTGTCCTTGTTTTTGTATCCTCTCTTGGTGTTAATCTTTCCTTAATGCTCTTTCTCAGAGAGACTGTGTGTCTTGGTGGTGTTTCAGGTGTGCTTCAGTAGTCCCATGCTAGAGCCCTGTTTTGATGTTAAGGTGTGGTGGAGGGGAATGTTCTGTAATTTTTCAATTACATCTTAGACTTGATTCAGCCTGTGTCTCTGTCCCATGACCTTCACAAGGTTTTCTGCTTGTATATCTACTCCCCCTTACCCCCTGAGGTCCTCCCTAGAGGAGGACACCTCTAGCCCTTTGGCGACAGCTCTGGGAAAAGGCTCTCATAGTCTTTCACCTTGGAGAGTAAGGCCTTTGTTGCGGAGACACCGCTGGGTATATTCCACAAGGACTACTCTGCTTCCACCGCCCCTACCAGGATAGGATCTTTTGGCTCTTCCCTGTGAGACCTGGCTGGGTTCTTGGAAGTAAAGACCATGAGACAGTGGACTCTACCCCCACCCCCTCCACCACCACCAAAGACGGTGGCCTTCGGGAGTTTCTCACTCTCAACCCAGTTCACAGTCAGCCTCCAGCGGGTTATCAAAATTACCACTCCGAGTGTGCCTACTGGTTCATGGCTCCATGGGCTTCTGCAGCAGATAGGCAGTTCTTGACTAGGACTCTCTCTCTGTTCTCTTTCTTCAGCTCAGTCTGTGTCGAAATATATTGGGACTTGCAAGTGCGCGTGGGATGTGTTATATATTTTTGTTTTCCTGTGGCTGGCTCAGAGCGTACTGTATTGCATGTCGTTAATGCTCAGTAGTTATTTTCTTAGCATTTGAAAGGTACAGAAACAGATATTTAGAAAAATATATTTGATCTCATGGCTTTCTCCCCTTCCTTATTAGCATGCCATCACCTTAGAGAGGTTGCGTCTGTATGAACACTGGCTTAAGAATGCATGGCTTGTTCTACCACTTATTAGCTCAGATCTGGGTCACATTATTTCACGTCTCCGTATCTCATTCTACGTGGTGCATAGTGAAGGCAAACTTATTTCCTTCTTGATGGGGTCCAGAAGTTAAGTGAGTGTAAATGTAAAAATATTTAGAACATTCTTGCCTGGTATGTGTGTTGTAAGGACTCAAAAAATAAATGTTAGCCATTAACGGTAAGAACAATATCATGATTCTTATTCAGTAAAATCTTTATGTCCTTGGGAGGCATTGTTTATTATTTGCCCATAGCCTTCTCCTTAAACCTCATCTGCCATTATGCCCCATTAAATTAAACTTCTAATGGCTCCCTAAGTATGTTAAGAAAGAATGTTATTCATTCTTTGTCTTTCCCAAGCATGCTGCTGCCTTGACCTAGAATATCTTCTTCTTGCCTCTCCACTTGGCAAAGCCTGACCCATCCATTCAGTCTCATCTTTAACACTTCACTTCATAAAATAGTGACTGCTTCTTCCAGGCAGCCTTAGTGCCTCTCTTCCACGGTTCTTATTGCATGTGAGTATCTGTGATATCTGAATACCAATATACTATTACTTTGTGGGGTTGTTTGTTTGTTTGTTTGTTTTAGGTTGTGAGCGTGGAGACCCTGTCTCCTCATTACTGTGACTAGCTTGGTGCTTAATACATAGTTATTCAACATATGTATATTGAATATATGTAAGATTGGCCCGATTCGCATAAAAGTTTTCTGTCAGGACATAGCACTGACACATCACTACCCCTCCCCACCGGCTTAATTTTTCTGTTATCTGTGCTCTCATGAAAGTAGCTACATCATCTTCCATTACTATTAAGCTGGTTTTTTCATATCTGTCTTCCTCACCAGTTTGAGAGCAGCTCAGTCTTACTCATTTTTTTCAGGTGCCAAGAAGGGCTTGTATGGCAATAACTATTTGTTAAACAAACTATTTCAGTGTTGCAAGATGGAAGGAGGGAGTGAGAAAAAGGAACAGTAAAATGTGAAAGAATAAATGGCAAAGGAGTTTATGCAAGTAATTAGGAGAAAACATGTTTTAGGTAGTGTCAAGTAAATCAAAAATATGAGAACTTAACTTGTTGTTCTGTTGGTTAAAAATGTCAAATTCCCATCAAAAAGGAAGTGAAGGAGTTTCCATCATGGCTCGGTTTACAAACCGAACTAGCATTCATGAGGACATGGGTTTGATCCCTGGCCTCGCTCAGTGGGTTAAGGATCTGGCATTGCTGTGAGCTGTGGTGTAGGTCACAGATGCGGCTCGGATCCCATGTTGTTGTAGCTGTGGCGTCGGCCGGCAGCTACAGCTCCAATTCAGCCGTAGCCTGGGAACCTCCATATGCCGCAGGTGCAGCCCTAAAAAGAGAGCAAAAGGGGGGGATGGGGATTGAAGAGTAAATTTAAAGGGTCAAATATTTGGATAACAACATGTCAGAGTGTTCCATTTCTTTCTTCTTTTTGTCTCAGTAAAAACGATATGGTTTAATCCTACGAATAGAGAAATCCTGTTTCTTTTTGAAAGATAGAAATGAACAAACACAAAATTGAATATATTTCCTTAACTTTTTTCCATTTATTAATATAGCATGTTATGATCTTCTGGTTGCCTGTTTTGCTCTGATAGCTTTAGAGTGTAATCTCAGGACAGCCCATAATATAAATCATTCCTTTCAGAGGGAATTTGTATAATTTCATAAATAGTGATAGTGATGATAATGAATATGTATTCTTCGAACAGATACAATAAAATACATATAATCCTTTTTTTAACTATTCAAGTGTGATGTATGGCAGTCAAGAATAACATTATTTTTTATACAAACTATCATAATAGCTGTACATTTTAGCGAAAATCAGATTGATACATAAATCCGATGGGATGGAGAGCAATATGAAATATTTTCTATGAGGACTTATTAGGTTGAATTTATACAGGTAATGATTGTAAAAAGAAGCAGGCTTTCCTTTTCATGGTCTTGCTACAGATTTGCTGAACTTCTTTTGTGATGTTAGAAAGTATTAACTTTAAATCAGGGAGTTCCCTGGTGGTCTCGTGGTTAGGACTCAGCGCTTTTGCCACTCACTGCAGCCCAAGTTCAGTCCCTGGTCTGGGAGCTGAGATGCCTTATCAAGTGCCTGAATGCTGTGGCAAAACGAAACAAAGCAAAACAAACAAAAAAAAAAAACCCACAAATCTTTCAATGAACATACTATCACTTACTCATTTATTTTTTTAGAATGATTTTTTTTTTCATTTATAGCTGGTTTACTTTTGTAAATTTCTGTACACCACGGTGACTCAGTTACACATACATGTATAGATTCTTTTTTCTCACATTATCCTGCTCCATCATAAGTGACTAGACATAGTTCCCAGTGCTACACAGCAGGATCTCAATGTGAAACAAATATTGAAATAACTACCATAGTAAAGGACATTTAAGAAATCTTTTCACTCGGAGGAATTTTTCTTTTCAAAATGACATTGAGAATATCCAAATACTGAAATGAATGGATTAGCGTTACTCTTGTAAGCCACCCAAATCTAAAAGTCACTATCCCAGAAAGAATGAATATGTCCTGCTGTATAAAATCTTCTTAAAGATAATACGATTTATCTTAAATGACCCTCACTTAGGCACTTAGCTTATTTTCTTCCTGCTTGTCTAACTTCATTTGATCATTAATCTAGTAAACCTAGCAAACCCAAAACTGCCTTTCCTACTGTTTCTTATTTATTCTTTAGTACGAAAGCTATCAGGGGAAACTAATATCTTCTCTGTTTTCTATATGTCATTTTATTTTTCCCTTCACTGCCTCTTCAGCACTTCTTGTTTCATTATGATGTTTTATAAAATGAGATTTAAAATATTAATATGGTAATCTGTAGCCATTTACTTTGTTAAAGAAGTTTTGAACAAAATTGTATTTTGATTAACTCAAGTTTTACTTCTAGGAAATACCAGGTATCTGGATATTGCAATAGTGAAGAGTCAGCTGATACTCTCCTTTCTTCTTATTCTAAGACTAGTAATAGCTTGAACCATGCTAACTGCTTTGACCTGAGCTTGCCAAATCATGCCAGTTTCAAAGCAAAAATGGACCTTTTGGAAAATACCTATTTCTGAATAAGGGGAAATATAGTCTTAAACTATCACTAGGATTTGTATGGGTTTTCCAGTTTGATTGGAAGGGGTCAAGAGTACCTTTCACTGTAACTTCAGTTTTGAGCTTTGTTATTCTCCATTTTCTCTTTTCTTCCTATACTCTGAATTCAAAGACGCATTTCACCTATGATACTCTAAGACATTCCAAACAAAAGAGACAATTTGGTTGATAGCTAAGTATTTTGGCTCAAAGATTTTTTTGGGGGGGGGAGGGGAGCCAAACCTGCGGCTGTGGAAGTTCCCAGACTAAGGGTTGAATCAGAGCTGCAGCTGCCAGCCTACACCACAGCTACAGCAACACGGGATGATGCAGGCTGCATCGGCGACCTACACCACAGCTCATGGCAACACTGTATCCTCAACCCATTGAGCAAGGCCAGGGATCGAACCCACATCCTCATGGATACTAGTTGGATTTGTAACCTGCTGAGTCACAATGGGAACTCTGAATCGTAAAGTTCTTGATGGTGGGTGCGTTGCAATACTGCCACTTAAAATACATGAAAAATAATCATCTCCTTCCATGACCTACCTTTGGGTAAATGAATTTAGGGGTAAAAGCTCTAGTTGGGAAGAGAACTAATTTTTTCTTTGAGTATTCACAGTATGTTGCTGTGCATCTTTTTCAACTAGATTTCACTCCATTTAGTCCTTTTAAGATATTGCACAGTAGCTACTGCTGTTCCTATTACATAAACATCTAACAGCTACATTTGTTGAGCACTTGTTGTGTACCAGGCAGTGCTGTGAGAGCTTTAAGTGTCATGTCTCGTTATAAACTTTGTCAGAAGGTACCCTCATATCCCTGTAAGGTGCTGAATTTCTGGAGACATTAAACGACTTGCCCATTTGCCTGGCTGTTTCAGGGATTGGCTTTGAGGAGATGATCAAATTCAGACCTATCTGATGCCTTTCCTCTGGGCAGTGCTTCTCTTTTTATAACATATCTGTGCTTATTTTAAAATCAGAAGTGCTTTAAATGATTTAGTACTTTCATAGCTTATATTTCCCCCCTCGACTCCAAAGTACTCTGTCTGTGTGTTGCATGCCGTGGCACCGTAGACCCTGATGTCGGAGTGTGTTGCCTTAGGAGAACTTGAGCAGCTCCATGTGTTCCATCCAAAGGCTCCTCTGTGTGTATAGCAGTCGTGTAGAGTGTTGTCAAGTTGATGGCACAGCCCTTCTGCATCCCTCTGCATAGCTGTGGTAAAAATGCTCTTAGGCTTGAGAGTGTCAACTCAGCCCTTCTTGAATCTCATAGATAAACATAGACACCTTGGATCTCAGGTGTCAATTACACTGCAGCATGTGACCAAGCAATTTGAGAGGTGAATGTTTAATGAGTCCTTTGCAGCCTTCATGGCACATTTTTCCTACCAAGGTCAGAAGGGTCGAGGATGTTGACAGTGATAATTTAGCCCTGAGCTGAACTACTATTAAATTGTCTATCGAGAGGCGGAAAATTTCAGACTTTCCATTTTCCATCTCCATGTCACCTCTGTACTCGAGTTTTTCCCATTAGTGACCCACATTTCCTGGTGATACTACACATTTTCTCTTACTGTAAGAAAGAGAATGTTATTCTGTAATAATGCCAGTCCCCTTGTGGGTATGCTTCTCCTGAAGCACACCACACTGTTAGGACTTTGGAAGGATCCAGCGCAGTGATGTGCTTGTCATATGCATCTATACATACAAACTCCTTCTGCTGGTGATGTGCCAGTCTCTGATCATTTTCTGTGTGTGTGTGTGTGTTGTGTGTTGTGTGTGTGTCTGTGTGGATTTTCCCTCTTTGCCTGGATGAAAAAATTTCTGTAATCTTATCTGTACTATCTCTGCTCACTTCACACTCTAGAAATTAAAGTGAACGAGAGTTGCTCACTAAACAGTTCTGTTTGCAATAGAGTTTTCTTTCTTTGTTGAGTCACAGAAAACTATTACTCATGGAAGGTGGCTCAGGAACCATCAGACTGATAGAAAGTAGAAATTCGGTAACTTGAGTTGTTAAATAACATTATTTTCTCAAAAAATACGGTTTGAGTTGGTTGGTATCAGATTAACCTTTGTAAGCTGCAGGTCTTTTTTATGACATTAAAACAAGGAAAATGTTTTCCATTAGACAGATTTTCAGAATAATTTTTTTTGAATTGAGATGATCTAAAGAGAACTTTTCAGTCACCAGCTCTTGGACTGAGCAGAAAATCAGTTGTCCTGATGCTTGTTCAACTTTCCCTCCACCTGGGAGCCCGCTGAAGTCTGCCACCTCCTTGTTGAGACCTCTGCTCATTCACTCAGGCAGAGGCGATGCCTTCGTCTCTGTGTTCTCCTTATAAACCATGCATATGTTTACGAAGAGCCCTTTTCAGTATGATCTTGCAATTGGTGAGAGGCTACTTCCAGAGTCACCAGGATATTATTTGGTCTGTAAGAGCAGGAGTCATTTCGTTATCCAGTGCCTGACAGGATGCTCGACGTTGGGGAAATGCTCTCTGCATACATGATGCTCAATGGATAAAGGGGAGGGTGCGTGAGCGTGTGGGTGGACCTACTCCATAAAGTTCATCTTCAAAGACCACGCCGACGCCTGGTGGTAAATTTCTGGACCACGTTGATAGTGGAACACCACCAACTGTGAAGCCAGACTGTCTCTGTTTGAACCCCAGCTCTGCCAACTCAAGCTTCTGAACCTTGGGCCAGGTACTTAACCTCTCTGTCCCTCAGTGTCTTGTTTTGTAAAATGGCTAACAATGGTATCTCAGGTGTCGTATCAGGATTGAATGTGACAGTACCCAGAAAGGCTTGGAACAGCACCTGGCACACAGTCAGCTGCTCTTTCCATGTTTCTGTTCTTATCATATAACCCATAAAGAGAAAGCAAAATTGCAGTGTGCCAGGAAAACACACGCCTAGAAAAATCTGTTTGGGGAAGCACAGATGAATGGAAACTTAATGATGCCTGACAAGGATGCCAGGGCTGTGAAAGGATGTCTTTGTTTATGCCTTCGTCGTTAGGAGCATGGTGGGGACAGAAAGCTGAGGTCACAGCAAGACCACACTGATGCTTCTAATGGAGCTTCCTGGTCTCTTCTGCTGGGACACCACCATGTCATAAAACCATTGTTGAACTCATCTGATTTCAGTGAATACTTGGGAGAGGGAACAAGGTGACTGTACAATATTTGTCCGAACCGGTAAGGGGCTGCTGTTATTTTTACACTGGAACAGTGGACATAGAGTAGTTTCAGGCAAATCAGAGTTACTTTCAAGAGTTTACTTACAAAACCAGAAGCATGGTGTATGTACACTTTCAACAGATGTGAGGTCCGGTGCGTATAAAAACTGCTAGGATATTCTACCTATAATGGGCATCTTTACCTTGAAAGTCTTTTCAGAGAAAGATAAATGGATTATTTTTTTCCAACTTCATTTAACTTGATTGGTTAGTACACTAAATGCCAGCTGATTTTAGGTCTCAGCTGCAATCCCTCATCTCCGTGTCCACTGGCCGGATGTGGGGACAAGGGCCAATTCCTTTTCTCTGTTATGGATTGGAGAGCAGTGGAAGCAGAGGAAGATGACATGAATTAAGAGCTTAATTTTTCTTTGATCTGTTAACCAAAGATGACTTCCCTGAATGGAATTCCATTTTTTTTAAACAGAGAATCATTACCAGCAGAGTTCACTTAACCCAACGCCTTTGACTGACAACGAGAAGCATGAAGCCTTTTCACTGTAGTGGCTTTTTCTTTGTTTGCTCCCTTTCTTGGAGTCAGAATCAGACTAGAACGCTGGTTTCTGTGCCTGACGCTCGTGCTTTATTCTGTATCCTCGTTCAGTCATCAAAGAATTTTGCATCAAAATAAATTCAATAACCTTCTATATCCTTCACTGCTGAAGATTTCTACCAAAAAAAAATAAAAAATAAAAGTATACAGTTGAGGACTTATTTACATCTGGCTTTATCCTCTTGGAGAGCATTTGGATTTGAGAGCCAGTGGCACCTTGCCAGTGACAAATGGAGTCAGAGAGACACCTCCCCGTCCTCCGCTACCTTTTATGGTGTCCAGGGATTGCTTGTTCTCCTGGGGGACCCAGCTGCAAAGCAGCTGTTGCTGAGGCTCCTGCTTCTCCACTCTCACAGCCCAGCTTTCCGAACCCTTCCCATGGGCTTTCAACTTCTGCAGCACGAGTGTCAGCTCTGAGCTCTGCGAGCCAAGGCCGCCTCTGTGGGGACCAATCAGCACAGCCGTTTTCCATACTCTTGCTAAACAGTTTGGGCTGGAGTGATCCAGCGAAGTCTCAGGACAAACAAGAAGCACCCGCTGCACCAACAGCCCAGCGGAACAGTGGGAGCTGTTGCTGAGAGCTGGGATTTCGGGGGCTTTCCAATGCCCTTAATTCCCTCAATGGAGATCCACGCCAACCCCTTTGTCCCTTGAAAGTAAAGTTTCCCATTAGAAACGACTCGCTATGAACTTATGGTGCCATCTTATGGACCACAGAATGCTGATAAAAATTGTGGTTTCTTGGCGTTCCTGTCGTGGCGCAGCGGAAACGAATCCAACGAGGAACCATGAGGTTGCGGGTTCGATCCCTGGCCTTGCTCAGTGGGCTCGGATCCCACGTCCGTGTGGCTGTAGTGTAGCCTGGAGGCTGCAGCTCTGATTAGACCCCTAGCCTGGGAACCTCCATATGCCACGGGTGTGGCCCTAGGAAAGGCAAAGAGACAAAAAATAAAAATAAAATAAAAAAACTGTGGTTTCTCTCTTTCCCCTTGCGTGGGAGGTGTTGACAGGCACAGGGATGTCATTCTGGGGATCGCTCGGGCATCTACCCCCTGAAACCTGTGCCCTCTGCCACTGAGGCAGCAGCACTTTCCAATGAGACTGTGCATGTATGAAGTTCTGAATGTTTGCTTTTCCACGGTACGCAACATTTTTATGCGTTTTTGACTCTCTACTTTGTATCTGGCCCTTGGCTAAGGGTTGGCTAAACGATTCTCCTAAAAAGTGGTTTACAATTAGACGACAACAGGTGGTAATGAGAGTGTCACAACAAAAAGCAGGCATCAAGTGCTGTTAGAGCCCCCAGGAGGAAGGACTGGGGCAAAGAATCCCGGACAGGTGTCACTGGGCCATGGCCGTCATTGGAAAGTCAACTGAGGCTTCTGGAAATAGAGTTTGTGTTATTTTCTCTTTTAAGTTTCAGTTAAACTGAGGGAAAACAAACAAACAAACAAACTAGGTGTTAATTTTTATGCTCAGTTGTGATTTATGTGTTAATTTTCTTTGTTCTTTTTCAAAACACTCCTTCTGTGTGTTCTGCCCCCTGCTGCTGCCACAGTCCCGCCCCTTCTCCTCCGAGCCTGATGTATTGACCCAGAGCAGCCAGTTCCTCACCCTCACTCCTTCTGGCGTTGACACCTAGCATGACGTAGAAATCCACCTCCCTGCATTTACCTGTGATTCTGAATTTACCTGCGTCACGAAATCCCCTGGATGTTTTTCAGCAGTTGACATCAATGGACTGATATCTTGGTGCAATACTCTTTTTGAAATACTATTTTCCCTTCCCTTAGACCTTTTGCTTGAGTCTGAGGACTAAGCCACATCACATCTTAGATATTCAGAGGTCTCCAAGACACCTCCATCTCAGCATCTCTCAGAACAGAGCTGGTGACCTTCCTCCCGTCACCTGGCCTTTTTCTTTCCTCGACAGGCTCTGTCTCCGTTTCAGAATCGGAAACCCAGAGGCCCTCTTGTGACCTCCTTTCCCTGGGCACAGGCCCTCTCTCCCCCTCCAGCCTGTCAGCCTGCCTGGGTTACCTCCCACCAGTCCCCTAATCTTCTCTCCTTATCAACCCCATCACTCTCTTTGAAAAGCCTGGATTAATCTGCCTGCCTCCCTTCTGTTCCCATTACAGCTTTATCTACTCTCCCCTCAGAGTGGTATTTATAAAGCAGATAGGGACACATTCCTTCCCGGAACCTGTGAGCCCAGTAAACTCCACCCTCCTGACCTTTTCATGTGGCGTCCCGCCCTCCTCTGTCTCCTTCACCCTGGGCTCAAGCAGAGGTTTTTGCCACAGAGGTTTTTGCCTTTGCTGTGTCTCTGCTTGTTGTATCTCCTTTAACTTAATCAATTATGTGCAACTTTCAGGTGTTCAGAGCAAGCAGTGGTTCCTTTGGAAACCTTTCCTGATTACAGCAGTTGGTTCTAAGTGAAATTCACAGCCCTTCTTCTTAATATATTCATAACAGCTTTTGGACTCTTCACAAGGGCAGGGGTTTTGCTCTTATTCATTATTTTCATCCTAGCGTTTACGACGGTGCCCAGTAAATATTTGTTGAAATAAGGAAATCAGTGAATAAACGGAATTGCTAAAAGTTCATTGTTTTTATTGCAAACAGGTATTTTTCCAATTGGTTTGTGAGTCAAAAATAAATTCCGGAGTTCCCGTCGTGGCGCAGTGGTTAACGAATCCGACTAGGAACCATGAGGTTGCAGGTTCGATCCCTGCCCTTGCTTAGTGGGTTAACGATCCGGCGTTGGCGTGAGCTGTGGTGTAGGCTGCAGACGCAGCTCGGATCCCGAGTTGCTGTGGCTCTGGCGTAGGCTGGTGGCTACAGCTCCGATTCGACCCCTAGCATGGGAACGTCCACATGCCGCGGGAGCGGCCCAAAGAAATAGCAAAAAGACAAAAAAAAAAAAAAATTCCATGTATTCTACAGTTGAAAAATAGCCAATTTTGATTTTTTAATTATGTACATAATTTTAAAGTAAAATTTTAGGATACCTTTATCTGCAATTTAATTTTAAACTGGATGCAAACAAAATGTATACCTCCTTCATACAACGTCTTCAGACATTTTAATAAAATATCTGAATATTTTTCTTATAAATCGATATCATGGATGGTGAAGAGTTATGGTAAGATGCTGGTTTTTAACTTTGAGTTTAGTGTAGCAGGGCAATGTAACAGCCTAAGAAATTTGCCCAGATGGAGCTTAAGTGTGGTTGTATCCTATCAAATTAATTATCTCCCACTGAAATGTTATTACAGCCTGTGTGGATGACCTCTTTAAGCTTGAAGGGAAAACATACAAGTGAACAGATGTAGAAAGGAAGTAAAAACTTGTTATATAACAGGAAATAACCTTCAGTTATTATATTTTAGAAATTATTTATATTTATTCCTTAAAACCCAACTTTACTCATGATGTCAAAGCAGTGTAGAAAGCAACATATCATTTAATTTTTTATTAGTCCGTTATTCAAAATATTTATGAGACAAGCTACTTATTTTAAATAGTTACTTAAAATCTATTTTCCTCCTTTATTGAAAATATGATTGAAATAAAGGAGGTGTTTTGGGTTTGTTTCTGGGGTTTTGTTGTTGTTGTTTGGTTTGGTTTTGCTTTCCTCTTGGCATGCTTGCAACTTCTCTTTTCTTCTCAGGGAAGGTACCAGATAACGGGTGTTCTTTTTCCTTGCCACTGCTTTGTCTGTGGTATCCTCTCTGGCCAGTCTTTCTGAATGGGTCCTTCATACATTCATGCTCTAGCCTCTCAGTCAAATAGAACTTGGCTGTTCCACAGCACATGCACCTGCCTCCCAAGCCTTGCTCCCACAAAATCTCCCCCATGTGAATAAATGATACCTGCGTTCACTTAGGTGCCACAAGCCAACGCTGTGGCGTCATCCTTGACTCCCCTTTCTGTGTTACCCCCACCTCCAAGCCGCCAGTCCCCTCTCCTCAAGATGTTCCAGACCTGACCACATGGGACCATTTTCGCTGCTTTCACCCTCGTCTTAAGCATGGGGTATTCGTTTCTGTGTCCTCTGTAGTCATTTTTGTACCCCCAATCTAAAGGGTTTTTTGTAATAAAAAAATATATATGAGATCACATTGTACCTCTATGTAAACTCCTCCATGGGGTTCCTTCCTAGTCAGAAGAAATCACAGGGCTTGTCTCAGCATCACAGACATTAAAATTGAAATGACACAGAGAGGATTAGCATGGCCCCCATGCAGAATGACACACATTTGCGACGTGTTCCATATTTTGTGCAGCTTCAAGCGGGCTCTTCAACCCTGTACTGGGTAACACCACGGAAACGACTGAGTCAGAGCAACATGCGGCACCCAGTATTGAACCTGTGATTTTTACTACCAAAAAAACTAAATGAATTCCAGACTCCTTCCAGTATTTGCTATGCCTCATCCATCCCGGTTCCTCCTGTCTCTCACTGTCATTTCCTGTGACTCTTTGTGGAAATCACCCCACGGCCGCCTATTAGTTTTCTGACTAGGCTCGAACACGCCAAACATGCCCGATGGTTGCGTGGTTCACCCACGCCCTCTCCTTGGGTCACTTCTCCAGTGTCCCCTGAGGTCTTTCTTCTTCACTTTAGCATGAAACGTAAAATGCATATGAATGAGTGAAAATTTTTAAAAAATGAGTTAACATTACAGACCAGGGGAAAAAAAAATTAAGGGAGAACATAGGAGCAGGGGTTAAGGCACATAAGGAAATTGGCCTGATAAGGTACAGGAATTGATCCAAGAAGATTTGAGCCAGACTGTGGACTGTTTTGAAACTTACACTGATGGTTAAATAAAACGAGTAGAAACAAGGAGGCATTGAGATATTTTCAAGCAAGGGCAGAAGACAATTCCATTTAAGGATTATGCTGATGAAATGAAGTTCACTGAGTCAGGAAACGTGAAATTCAAGATGTGAGTTGGAAGGGCCTTTTATTTGGGGGTGGGGGGAATACTGGCAATGGGAGACATTGTGTAGGAAAATTGAGAAATTTTTGACCATGATGAAAAATTCTGCGAAGCATTTTTGACATTTGGTTATTAGGACCCAGCGCGTGGCATTCAAGTTGGAGGAAGAATTTTTTTTTTTTCTTTTTTTGAGGAAATAGAAGGTAGAAAATCAAAGACTGTCAGGGCTGTCTATGCTAGGTCTGAAGCCAGTTCATTCCATTTGGTGTATGGTTTTCTTTTTACTTTTTTCAAGTTTAATATAATTTGATATTTATTGTATTTCGGAGTATGCTTGATTTACAGTGTTGTGTGAGCTAGTTTAAGGTTGATAGCAAAGGGATGTGTGTATATGTATATCCACTGACTTGTGATTTTCTCAGCCATCCCTCCAAACTGGTATTATGTTTGTGTTTTCTAATTGAGGAAAAAGGGACTCAGGGATGTTACAAGAGATACTCAGAGTCGCACAGTTAAGTAAGTACAGGCAGCAAGGCTCAGCAAACACAGGCTAGTCCTTCTCTAGGCTGGTTCTCTCCACGAGAACTGGAGACATAGATTGTTAGCCCTCAGAGCTCTGCGACTGACGCCCTTGCTTACTGGGTTATTTGTTGGCTCTGTGCCTCTGCAGCTAAGCCTTGCCGGCGGGCACTCTGTGCTGTTCATGGGTGTGTGGTTATATCACCAGCACCTAGAACAGCACGAGGCAAACCAGAGCGTCTCCAACTCCCATCTCCCTCCCTTGCCTCAGCTGACCGCAGGCTCTTTCTCTTGTTGTCTCTGAACCACCCCCCGTCCAAACATCCCAGCCAGTGCACAGAATGAGTAACGGGCTTGATGTGAGGAGCTGGGATAAGCAGTGGCTCCCCCATAAGGCGCGCTTCTAGAAAATGCTGATAGAATCCAAAAGACACCACGAAAAACCTGCTGAGAAATGATTGCTTTTTTCCCACACTTTCCCAACCGCCATCCCTCTCTAACCATAATAACAAAAAGAATAAACTTGATGAACCATCACGTGACCTCCCAACCCCCCTTCCTAGGGACCCAGTCGTGTGTGTGTGTGTGTGTGTGTGTGTTTCGTTGACTCCTAACTTTATGAACTCTTGTGAGAATTTTATTTCCTTCATAATTTGGCACTTGACTCAATAGTGGTTAAAATAGAATGATGGAATAGATGATTTGATACTTCTCCCGAAAAAGGAATGTTCTGGCCTCCAGTGAGTTTGTTTTGCATCTAGGAGGTGGTGGGAGGCACTGTCTTTAATGACCTGGCTCGTGGGAGTAACTGGGACCGCTGTCCTTTGAGTTGTGATGCACTTTTTAAAGCTGCGTGCTGTCTCTCTGCCAGCGGACAACACGCAAGAATTTGACTACCTTGCTTAGCATGACATTGATAAATGAGCCACTTTCTTCTCTTCTATCCTTAAAACTGAAGCAGAAGAAAGTTCACAGACCCTTTTATGTTTTTGCATATAACGTCTGTATCGCCTCTTTACCCATCATAGTTTTCATTTTGTATCCTTCCTTTATTATCATCTTCTGAAAGTTTGTGTATTATTTTCCAGGGATGGATGATGTAAAGGCTGACCACGCTTGGAGGCTGTGTGTATAATGAAATATATTCTTTGTCATTCAGAACGCTGCCTTCTCTTGCAAACTCTGTATGCATATGCATGTTTATATCTATACCTAAAATAATAGTCAACTCCTATTGTACACTGAGAATGTGGCTATTCCTGTAATGACTACGTTGTGTGTATCCTTTCAGAGTATTCAGTAATATTACGAAATAGGCTTTCTTATCCTCTTATTTAAAAAAATAGACTTTATTTTAAGAGCAGTTTCAGGCTTACAGAAAAAGTAAGGAGAAAATACAGAACTGGCGTACGTTCTTCTACCCTCCTACACAGTTTTCCTGGTTGTATCAACGTGGACTTCTGTTATACATGTCACAGTTGATGAACCAACACATTATTATTAATTAAAGGCCATAGTCTACCTTAAGGTTCCCTCTTTGTGTTACATAGTCTATGGGTTTTGAAAAATGTGTAAGGACATGTATCTGCCGTTATAGTGTCATACAGAATAGTTTCACTGCCCTAAAAAATCCTCTGTTCTCCACCTGTCCTTTTTTTGTAATGGAGAACATTATAGCCAAAAGAGGAAATTATTTCCCAAGAGTCTCTTAGCTACATAAGTGTAAGAGCTGTTCTGCTTCCCTGAATCTGTGCTCTTCACTCATACGTTAGGCTGCCTGATACGTCTCACTTACCTAATCATTTAGGGAATCCTAACCGGGTAAGATTCTTGCTAATTCTTGCTTAACTTCATGAAAGTGTGATATGTGTAACAAGTATTTTGCCTGCGCTTCCCTTTGAAATTAAAATGCTACGAGAAGTATTGCAGGGGCTTTTAAATTTTTAATTATTGGAGAGATGACGAGCCTTGCGAATTAAAGAGCAGTTATTGACTGGAGAAGCATTAGCAAAATGTAAGAGGAAGTGAGGAGGTCTGATCTTTTGCTTATCACTGGCTGCTGGGATAACGGGTGAATAAAGGATACAGCAACAGGGGGCATTTTTAAAATGAATGATAAACAAAAAGGAGAGGCCATATGAAGAAATGAGTCAACTTGCATGAAATGTAGCATATTAGGTTAATCATACCCCTTTGTCTTTGGAAGATTTGTCTTCATCGCAGTGGTTTAAAAAATTATGTGTGAAGGGGAGAAAAAAAAACTCCTGAAGTTCACGTGGTAGGTGGTATATACATTAGAAGGAACAAGCAGATAAGATTGTTTCTCTTGACACTAGACCCAAGATTTGGACACTCCCCTGTGTCTTGCTCCCTCCCTTCTTCATTCTCACCTCTCAGGACCAGAAGGAACTGTTACAGGAAATTTCTTCTTCTGGCCGTTCTCCTACCCACCCCTTTTTGTTTACTCTGTAAGCAGTTTTGATTCAGAAGCTGTAAACACAGCAGAGCATGTATAATTTTAGACTTGGCCTGGATTATGACATTGTTTCATGAAAAACCAATTTATTGCATATAAGTGTTACCCCCTGCTTTTGGATTATTTTCTTCAGAGTATGACGGTAATATTTATAGCTAAGAAGAAGATCTCGCTTTAGATTAAATCCTGGTCTGGGAGTATTGTTGGTCTGAATGCAAGCATCAGGGATAAGCAGTAGTAGCTTGAGAGTCAGCAAAGTGTGACTCGGTTTCTTCCTATATAAAGTGATTGTTAAGACAAAGTCATCTCCAAAGCTGAAATGGTGATCATTCTTTACAAGAAAGAAGGAACGAATGAAGAAGAACCAAATCGAAGGGAGAAAATAAAATAGAAAATGAAGCTGTGTTTCCCATCATTCCTAAAAACTCTCTCATCCTTTTGGTTTCTGTGAAACCATTTTTTTTTTTTTTCTCCAGCTTTTTCTCTGGCTCTCCTGGTCTCTTCTCTTTAACATCTTTGATGAACTTAATCTCATCGTCTCTTCTCCTAATCTTGACGTTTCCCAGGATTCTGACTTCTCTCTCCATCTGTTCTCCTTGATCATCCTCATTTAGATAAAAACGGAACACCTTTTTTGGGTGACAATTAGCACGCAGACATTAGCCTACTTCCTTTGGGCCCAGGAGGGGAGGAATTCCCTCGTGATCTGATCCGCTGCTGAATCATCCGTTTTCTCTGTTTTTCAAGGGTCGTAAGAGTGAGGCTGAAAAGTTCTTCTTGAAGGCTATTGAGCTGGATCCCACCAAAGGAAACTGTTACATGCATTATGGTGAGTGGTTGACAGTTTTTTTTCCGTGTCTCCCACATTTACGATGAATGTTGATGTGAAATGTAGGTGGTGCTGGCAAAGAACATTATGAGAGGGCGTTGACTTTGCAGGTGAAGCCTCATGCTAGAGTCTGGCCGCCTTGTTCAAAGCTGTCACATTAACAAGGTCTGTACATCCTGTTTCCCTTTGGTGCTTTTCATAGGACTTCAGCGGGGAAAGGCATTTTCAGGTTGTTGTGTGTTTTGTTTTGTTTTTTCAAGCTCACTTTGGAATTTAAATGAAGTCTCATCAAGAAATCATTTTGCTCCTTGTCTGATGCATGGTATATAATTAAAATATTAGCTCTCTCTTCAGTGCAAATGATAACGTATCATTCTGAATGTATCATTTTGAAGTTTCAAGAAGGCTTACTTTTTGGCCTCAAAATCTTGCTTTCTGAGAGATATGGATATACCCTGGCCTCTAAATGCCTGAGATTGGGGTCAAGGATGAAAACTCTAAGGGCTGTGTCTCACTTGGTTCACTGGATTTATCCCTGCTTTATCTTAGCCAGTCTGGAATGAGCTTGTATAACAGCCTGTCACTCTCCACACTATCCTAAGTAGTGAGTCATTGTGTTCAGTGAGATGAGGTATGTAGCTGGTTTGGTAATAGGTAAGATGTACTAATTTCTCCCATAGTTGCATTTGGAATGACTTTCAAGGAGCCAAAAAGCATTTACTTTTGCTGATCCCTTGGAAAATTTAAAAAAAAAAAAATTTTTTTTAACCATCCTTGGCTTTGACATGTTAGTTATTATCAAGCAGTAAACTTGAAGACTGGTGGAAATAAAAAATCTTGAGGAAATAAAGTTGAAATTCCTTCTTCCATTTTCCAACTGGTAAACATAAATGGGTGACGGGCTCTCCGTGTGGAAAATGAAAATAATGGAATAGAGGATACACTCAAGCAACCACCAGTCCATTTACGGGTGTACATTGAGTGTGTATGTTTATAAACCTAGGGTTGTGATATCTTTCCAGCGTAACATAGAATGTAATTTCACACAACTTGTTGCATAACCACTCCTGACTGTGTTTCACAATGCAGTTTTACTGCCGTGTTGAGACAGAAGTCAACTAATTTAAGTTTGCTGCAGAATGTACTTTATTTTTTCCGGTTTTCATATATGAATAATTTTAAATTAGGATTTTTCTCACGCATGCTCTTTTGGGTACCCCTACTGAGCTAAAGCAGTTCTCTGACTACCTTCTCTGAGCACTAAAGAACCTCTTGTCATTTTACAAAAGAGAAATTTTTTTCTCCTATCTTGCTGTTTACGTTGCCCATACCTCCCACTAATTCTACTTCCTACCTCTTCTAAGCTTTTCCCATCATTTTATGATATGCTCTGGACTTTTCTCATTCAACTCCTTTAAACTTCATCATTACTGCATTTGAAATGCCATTGAAAAAAATCACTATTTATTAATTTTGAGTTAGCCCCCTTATTATTCTGATTTGTCGATCTTTACCCACTGCTCTCTTTTTATTTATCATTATTTTTTATATTATAACAGACTCCTGAAAAATTGTTTTTCCAGTGCTCGTCATAGGGAGTATTTCTCCTTTGAGGACTTTTTGGATTTCGTTTTAACAGAAAGGGCGACAAAGTCTTTGCTGTGTATGTTATTTGGAAAACAGTGATAGATGTTCTGTAAATGCATGTGTAAAATTGATTCTTCCTGCTACTCTGGGGTTGTTTAAACTTTTTGGCCTACATCCATTATTAGAAGTACATTTAGTTCCTAAAGGAGGAGTGGCAGCATAACTCAATATACTTTTATGAAATAGTTTCAATATTTTCTCTCCACTCTGGATTAGGGAATGGTGAGGACTCAAGATGAGGCAGCAAAAAGGAGCAGTCAAGGAAAAATAATCTACAAACAGACAGGAAACCCGTGACCAGGTGCTTGATAGTCCTGTCTGCTTGTGTTCAGGTTATTAAAAAATGTACATTTAAAGGAATATTATTGCTTTTTATTTGGGGGAAATCTGCTTCCAGCAATTAAAATTTAGAACTGAAAGTTCTTCTAAAATGATCTACTATAACCTCTGTTGCACAAGTAAGTAGACTGAAACCTAGAGAAATGAAGTTGATTTGCCCCAGTCGGTTGTAAGTAACTAAATTTTGGATCCCTCGATAACTATCATTGTTTTTTTTAATATGTTTTCATTTCTTTTCACAACATTGTCGATAGACAAGGAGATATGTTGATCAGCCATCCCTTCTGTGCACAGCTTTAAAATGTCCAATTCATATACGTCATGACTTAGCTTGAAGTTCTTAGGGACAGGTGTTTCTTAATTTTAATATGTATAAGATGTGTCTAATAGATGCAAAGCACTGTTCTATTTTCAGAGAGTGAGTCCTGCTAGCTAGGTAGGATATAAACAGGATGATGTCATTTCTAGCAGGTGATGTGGTGAACAGTGGGTCCTCCATGAAACCAAATGGTCAGGTAAAGCATCTTTGAGGAGATGACATCTGAAATCTGTAAGCTTATGCCCATCTCTTTGAAGAGCCAGATGAGTGCTCTTCAGAGAAAAGAAACCAGAAGTTCGGAGGTCACGGGCAAGCCCAAGCCTGTGGTCACAGCAGAGAAAGAAGTGACCCTTACAGGAAAGTGGGGGGTGAGACCCGAGAGGAGGCAGAACCCCTGGGACTTTGTAACCACGTAGGGAGTTTGCGTTTTATTTTCAGGGCAGGGGAGGGGACCACGTGGACAAGACAGGACTAGAGAAAGGTCCGAGGAGAGCCAGGGGAACTCTCTTGCTATCTGACAGGCAGAACTGACGGTGGCTTGGACTGGGGAGTTTTGTAGGAATGTGATTCTTTATGTTGAACTTGTACACTTTTTCTTAGAAGAGTCTAAGATAATAGAGAGGAGCTGTTTTCCGTATTTACCTCATCGTTATCCAGCACATCGCCCCATCTCAAAATGTACAGTAAATGTTGAGTCAGTTTAGTATACTCTCCATTTTAGAACTGGATGGAGCTCCCAACATTGATTCAGAGTTTTTTCATTAGAATTTTATTACTTCTTGTCCAAGAAAATGCATACCAAGATTTTTTTTTTTTTTTTTTTTTTTTTAGTCTTTTTGCCATTTCTTGGGCCACTCCTGTGGCATATGGAGGTTCCCAGGCTAGGGGTCCAATCAGAGCTGGAGCCACCAGCCCAGACCAGAGCCACAGCAACGCAGGATCTGAGGCACGTCTGCAACCTACACCACAGCTCATGGCAACGCCGGATCCCTAACCCACTGAGCAAAGCCAGGGATCGAACCCGCAACTTCATGGTTCCTAGTCGGATTCGTTAACCACTGAGCCACGACGGGAACTCCATACCACGATTCTTATATCAGTTTGTCCCTAACTTGCTGGTTATGGATATTCTTAGGGTGTTTATACCCATGGACTGAATGAATAATAGCACTCCCTCAGCTTAAAAATAAATGTTTAAGTGAAATTTTAATGTTAAATGAATGTTTATGTAATGTCAATGAAATGTAAATGAAATGTTAAATGTTGTTTTGAACCCTTTATTTTTTTTTTAAATGCTTTTGCAAATGCCAATGAAAACGCCAGAGTAGATGAATTTTATTCTGTCGGATATTCACTCTGCTGGGTGATTATGTGCTTTTTATTTGCTTGTTAATGATACAAGTGACTTGTAATATGCCATCCAGTTGGGACTAGACAGAGGAAATTATAGGAATCTATATTGGCTGCAGTGTCAATTAGGAGGCAGTATTTAAAAGTACTATTACTTATTTGTATTTTGAATCCACCAGTTTTATATCTTCGGAGAAGGGATTTCATTAGTGATTGCTTTTTTTTTTTCCCCCCTCAAATTGGCTTGTAAGAGAGAAAGCAAGGCAGGTTTATAAAACTGGTTTAATAAATTGGTTATTTATTCGACCAGCTCCGATTCGACCCCTAGCCTGGGAACCTCCATATGCCACAGGAGTGGCCCAAGAAATGGCAAAAAGACCAAAAAAAAAAAAAAAAAAAAATCTTGGTATGCATTTTCTTGGACAAGAAAATGGCCTCTGTGATACCTATAGTCTCTGGAATTAAGATTCCTCTTCTGTCAAGTGGAAGGATTGATGTGGGCTTCCAAAATGTCCCAATACTCACATTTCATGTTGTTGCTACTATACACTTAATTTCTCACTGGTCTTTCATCCAAAACTTTAAGGAATGTATAAAAGATAGGTTTCAAACTATGCTATCAGTAATACTACACTGTTGTATCATATCAAGCTGATAGTGTATTAACATGCCTATATAAAACAAAACATAAGGAGTTCTTTAGAATTTAGTTTACAAATGTCAAAGGTGAGCATTTAGTGCCTTGATATCTCATGCGGGCCTGTAATTGCATAGGATTCTCCCTGAATTTCCCTTGGGCTCCAGTAGAAAGCTTCTGCCAAAAGAATGAAAGTCAAAACAAGACTATTCATGGTAGTAAATTTGATGTAGACTGAAACAAACCAGTATAATTTGTTAATAAGATACCTATGATGTATCAGTCTGGGGCAGATGGGAAGTCATCAGATATTATGCACCAAAGCATAAAAAGTTAAAAGAGAGCCGATTGTGAGAAACGCTATTGAGACAGTTCTTTCTGCCTCTTCACCATGTGTTTCTGAAAAGGCCTTTAGCCTGTTTTCTTCGTTATTGACACTCTCTCCGAGTGACGGTGTTCAGTTCTAAGAATTCAGCTACACAGTGATGAGTCCTGATCTTCTTCCTCCAGCTGAGTCTTTCGCAAGCACCCCTCGAGATGTAGGGACATTGGAACAAAGAAGATGGACTCTGTAGACACAAACTGGTGAGGGAGGCACAAAGTATAAAAATAATGATTCAGTTGCAATTATGATTAGTTCTAAAAAGGAGCCACGGTATCAACTAGAGGGCCTTGACCGGGGTGGCTGGAGTCCGAGAGAGCTATGTGTGGTACGTGGAGGCTATATCTGAAACATAAAGAGGAGTTCGCCAGACAAAACTGTAGAAATAAGGGGATGCACTGAGCACATTAAAGCAGAGAAGGTGCTTGAGGCAGAAGGTATAGCATGTGTCTGGGGAATAGCTCAAGAACAGAACCAGGATCATAGCTAGATGCTAGAGGAGACACCTTCTGGCTCCAGAGAAGGAGGAACATCTAAATTATGAGCTGTCAGGTTATGAAATGAGTGCCCATCAAAGATTTTTCAAGTGTGAGTTTATAAGGATAGTAGGGAAAATTCAAGCATTGGGAATGGTGAGAGGGCTGGTCCAGGCAACCATGAAATCATTTCTAACACTGAGGATCAGCCATTCCATCACGCTTCCTCTTGGGCCCACAGAGAAGGGTGCACTTTTTAAAAAAACTATAATTATCTGAATTATTTTGGGGTGGGATGACTATCCACAAGTGTAGACTCCTGAAAATGCTTCACTACTCTTAGCAAACGCTTTATGATCTTACCCATTGTTTTCTGACCCTGGTCTTTTTTTGGTCATTATCAAACCCCTATGACGTAGGAATGGATTCCAATTACATTTGTTTAAGATAATGAAAAATTCAGAATTTTCAAGCGACTCTCCTGATCAGAATTTTCAGCATATGTCTGTAGTGGGAGAAGAACATGAAAATCCTATCTTTCAAGTTTTAAGGCAAAACTTTCTACCATTAATATTGTAGGCTGTTTTTCTGCAGGAAGATGTGTATATATATATATATATATATATATATATAAAACTTCATTTTAAAAAGTAGGTACTAGAGGAAACTTAAAATATTGGGTTTGATTTATTATCAATGAACGCTAAAAGAAGCAGTTTGAAGAAAATGTAATAGATGGAATTGATGAGAGGCCTGTGGTTACTTTTATTATCCATAATTAGAATAGAATATGGCAATGAACTGAGGTTAGTATGTTGTAACATTTCATTTTTAGTCACCAGAAATTATAAGACTATTTTAAAAATTAAATAATGAGCTAAATAATGGTATTTTCTGGATTAAAAATGAAAGTACATTTTTAGCCTTTGCAAAAGTTGCACTGAGATTACAGTTATGTGTAATGTTTAACACCCTAACATTTTATTAAAATATCAGTGTTTTTGTCTGTCTTTATTGCTCCGAGGACAGCCCAGGCAGGTCACAGGTATATAATTAGAATAGGATTTTTCTAAATGTTGTTCCAGACTATTTCATGTATTACCTATGATTTTTGTTTTAAATTGTGCTTAATAATTTAAACTTCATACCTATGTGCATTTTATGTAAGAGACTCTCCAGAGACTTTTAAAATTAAAACTTTCCCATGAGTAAAATTGGAAGAAACAGGGAAGGGATTATCTCAGCTTAAAAGCCACAAATAAAGGAGAAATTCAATGATTAACATGGGCCCAAAAAGGAATACAGTTAAAGGAAAAACAGTACAGTGATAGGAAATCATTTCCTTAAAAGCAGATAATTAAAGATTAGGCTACTTAAGACATGAGAAACTCTGTAAGACTGCAAAGAAAATAGAATACAAAGACCACAGGATATGAACAAACAATTCTCAGAAGAGGAAATGTAGCAAGTTTTAAAAGATGTATTTCATTAGCAATCAAAGAAATTCAAGTAACAATGAATTCCTTTCAGCAGCTGTAGCACTTATTCTCAGTAATTCCTGGTAATATAGCTTAAGAAAATATGACTTTTTTCTGTATTTAAGATTATTAAGAACGACAGTAACTGGAGCACATCATTGATGTTTATCCGAAGCAAAACTAGGAAAGCACCTAAATGCCTGAAAAAGGAAAGTAATTAAATAAATTAGGGTTATTCCTCTTGATGAAATATTATAAATCAAATTAAATTTATAGAGAAGAGTAATAACAGAGGCAACTATCTGTGTTACTGTAGATGAAGAATTACTAAAGCAAACAAAATAACGACATCGTTAAAAAAGCAAAGTAAAACAAGCAGACTGTTAAGGATGGATATTTTAGCTTTTTGGATTTTTGCAGGCAATTTTTGGGGTGTTTAACAAACAGGCTTAATGTTTTCTATTTTGTTTTCTTTAATGAGCATGTGAGTTTTAGAAGGAATAAATAACACAATGGGAAAGAACAAGTATCTTAATCAATAGTTTTGTCTGTAGAAAAGATGGGGAAATTATTATAGTCACCAAATAATTATGCAAAAATTATTTAACAGAACTCAACATGTAAAATTGAAGACATTAAAACAATTAAGAAAGGAATAAAAAGCAGGGAAAAGCATCTTGCCCCAATTGTCCAATAAATACCATATTTCCATGATGAATGCATCAACTATGTGAAAGTACAAACATTTGCTAAGGGCTTTTATGTCCTGAGAAATTCACATGTATCGTCTCATTTGATCCCCGCAAAAACACAGGGATGAGGTTACCTGACCGTCTCCGTTTCACAGGGAGGAAGGTGAGGTCACCAAGCTGTAAAGCGTTACCCAGGATTTCAGTGCCGCTTCGCAGAGAGGCAGCCTTTGAACCACAACACTCCTGACTGCTGTGTGGCACTGTCATCACCCCTCGTGTCAGCATAAGAAATGAACACAGATATTTTACATCCATGGATTCTTAAGACATAAAAGACTTGAAAGCAAGAGGGAGAAATCTTTGTGGAATTCATGCAGACATTCTGTTCTTGGTACTTTCTGATTTTTCATTTGAGAAAGAAATAGGTAAGAATTGTGTATATATATAAAATTTATTACTTTGGAGTCACTCCTTATTGGCCTTTTAAATGTCATTTCCAGTCATCTTTTATATAAAGTAATACAAAATATTACTTAAAATATAAATAAACACTTCAAATAAAATTTATATAAAATATAAACACTATATACAATTTCACGTTTCACAGTGAAACTAAAAATCTTAATATATAAATAAATATGGATGTATAATTCCTACACAGGGTAAACTTGTGTCTTATAAACATTTTCCATAAAATACATTTAAAAACCAACTCACTGTGGTGATAGCCATCAGATGTCATGCAGCCTGGCACACTGTCACACAGTTGGCCACTTGTTAGTTGTGCAGATGTCTTAACCTCTCAGTGCTCCCATTTCCCCATGTGGAAAATGCTCGCAACCCCCTGCTTCTGAGATTCCAAAGTGACACCAGGGCTGACTTCATTTACAATTTCATAAAACAAATAGCCTGTAGTAAATGCTCAGGAAATTGTAACAGTGGCTGATTATTCTTTTAGAACTATAATGGAAGCATGCTAATATCCTGCAGAATGAATTAACGGTAGAGAAAAGTTGTTGAATAAGGTATATAAATACAGAACAGAAATCTAAGGAAGAGGAGGCAGAATAAAGACCTAGGAGTTACAAACAAGAAGAAACCCTTGCCTATCAACATGCAAACAGAAAGATCAGGGAGAAAGGGAAAGACTGCTTGTAAAAAGGAGGATTAGAAATCACAAGTAATTGTCTAGAGGGAAAGAAGGAGAAGGGAGGAAGGAGAAAGACAAGTACCGTTTTGCCAGGATGAGCCATTTTGATTTAGCGATGTAATGCCCTTGGAAATTCTCCTTTGCTTTCTGCCTCTGCTGAATTAGAACAGTTGTTCTCAGAGTTCCTATACCCTCCCATGAACTTCTCCATCCCCCGTGGATGTATCGTGAGTACTTTCGAAAAGCCTGTGGAGATGGCATGGAGCTCAAAGAGACCAGTCTGAGCTCTGCTTAGAAAGAGGATGTAGACTCTCTGACCACGTTTTCCGTTCGGTTGCCACCCTCTGTAACGTAGAGGCAGATTCCGAGGGATTTCCCTGTCTGTGTTTGAGTCCTCTGTCCGCCTCATCTCCTTCCCTAACAGCTCAGCTCCGTTGTCTCTGGTTGTACGATGTCCCAGAACAAAACGAGGCTGCTTACCTCTGCCTTCGATTAGGCTGCACCCCACTCTCATGATGCCTTTCTCTGCATCTCTAGGTGATGCAACTCAGCTTGTTTGAAGTCTTAGCATGACATATTCTCCTTGATGAAGCTATTGAATCCCCGTTGAGTCTGTATGTTGCTTAAACCTTTAATGGGATTGGGTGCCCCAACCCAGTGCTCCTTTTCTGGCTCCTCCCCTCTCTCCAATCTCTTCAGCCCCTCCCTACTCTCCCCTCTCTTCCTCCTTGCCACCCCCCCCATTCCCACTCCCCATCCGACCATCTTCAGACTTCCTCAGTAGTTTTGTAGTATCTCAGAATCCTCCTGGAAAGAGTTAGGCGGAAAATAAATGGAATAAAGCAAGGCTAGCCTCCCTGCCTCCTTTCTGGGTGAGCACAGAACCCCAGTGTGCTGCTCCCCTAATGTCCTTTATACTGGACAACTTTCAGGCCACCTGTCCAATTCAGGGCAAGTTCTTGGTCTCACGCTCGCTTAGAGACAGATCCAGAGCCTTCCAGCCTCAAAGTGGATCATCCGCATTGATCTCCGGGGCTTCCTTTTCCCCAGTTCACCAGCCGACCCGTTTTCTTGACCAGTAACTGTGGTGCATTTATCCCACTGAGTCTGTCTCCGTAAACCAGAGCTTTCATTAACTCTGGCTGCCAACACTCACAAACCTAAAGCAAGAAAACTAATAGAAAGACAGGAGAGAGAGATGGGTTTGAAGAGAGAGAGCATACCTCGCTCAGACATTCAGGAAGCTTCCTTCCAGAGAAGCAAATGAGAAGATTCCCCTCTGTAATTTTATTTCTCCCAGGCATAATAAGCACACATTAACAAGTAGCAGAATTTCTTCAGTAGCTCTTCTAAATCTGGACCCTTGGATTGTCACCTACCTTATCTTACCAGGCATGTGGTATCACCCTCACCCCCAATTGAAGAAGCATCTCAAGAAGGGCCCCCTCAGCACCGCTCGACCCAGTCTTCTTGCTGCCGTTAAATGCCACCAAAACCAGTCCACCCAATTCTTCCACTGTGGCGTGTCCCTGTTCCAGTCACCTGATTTTTTGGGAAAAGCCCTCACGTATAGATAATTACTTCTGAATAGGAGTAACGTTCTCTTTCCTGATCTGGCTTCTGATTATATGACTGTAATTACTTTGTAAAAATTCAGATGATACACTTACTTGGGCCCTTTAAGTATATTTAAATTTAATTATAAGTTGGGCAAAACCAAACGGTTCACCTCCAGAAGTGATGCATTTAGCTTGTGATACCTTGCACAGCTCATTTTTCAAATTTATATCTACTTGATGGTTAAACTTCTCTCCATAATCGCTTATTTCCTCAGCTAGATGGGAGCTGTTCCAAGGATAAACGATGCATTTATCTTCTTATCCCTCATGGCAGATGTCAACAGATTTTATGTATACAAGGCACAATATATATCTTGGGTTGCATTAACCTATAATTTCTTCCTTAATCAAACTATTGAATTTATTCCGTAGTCTGATGGAATATAATTTTAGCCACCTTACGTACTTTGACCTCCTGTGGAGTTCAGATATCTTTGAAGTTGTACTTGACATCTGGATTATTTGTTGTATTCCAAGGGAAATTCAGTAAGGCCCTGTGTTGCTTACGTCCAAGAGGTACATCCGTAGAGACTTCATTTTGAGTGGCACCCTTGGGAAATGTGCAGTGCCCAGCATGTGTGACCGTTCACTGCAGCCCTGCCTAAAATCACTGTGAGGTGAGAGGATATGAATTGGCAAGTGGCTGGTGCGCTGGGCTGACTAGGGTCTAACTTGCTCTGGAAGATGAAGCAGCCGCATAGGAAGATGATTAGTTCTTTCCATCCTGTCATGGAACACATATTTATTAAATCTCTGCCAAGTGGCAGGAAGAGAGTGAGCCACAGTGCTGTCTGAGGGAAGAGCATTCCAGATGAAGGGAATGACAAGAGTCTGACGCCAGGGTCTTTGTTCCTTCAGTGTGTTCGAGGAATAGCAAGAGGCTAGTACAGACATAGTGACCAAGAGAGAGAGAGTAGTTGGAGACAAAGAAGACGAGGTCAGAGAATTCGTGTGGGGATTGACGGAGAATTCCATGCTGGTCACACCAGGCAGTTGACAGGCAGACGAGTGCAATGACTTTCACGTTCCCCGGGTCCACTGGAGAGTAATGGCATCTTACAGGGTCTCTTTGATTTGCTGCTTTGAGTATATCCTGCAGAACCAAAGGCAGAAGCACGAAGATCAGTTAGGAAGTTACTGCTATAATCCAGGGGGAGATGATGGCTTGAGCCAGGGTGGTATGAGTGGAAGGAAGACAATTCTGATAATTGATCACCCGGGGTCCTCTCCCAAGGGCAACTATTTTAATGCAAAGGCTATCTATGTTCTAGCTATTGTTTTATCAATAAGATTTTCCTTTGTCTTTGACGATTGTTTAAAGCTATGTGTGAATGATTTTTTTCTAAAGAGAACTGGATCATCATGACACTTATTACAGATTGTTTCAGCTCCTTAATTTAGTTGCATTGATCATAAGAGTGAATTTTTCATCGTAGTTAGGAAGTGACAGTCCCAACTAATCAGGAGAGTTTATATGCAGAACTTCTACAAAGCAGTATTTGAGCCCACAGCTTAAGGCCAGATTACAATTTTATGGATTTCTACCTTCCAGTAGAGCTTTTTAAATCCAGGCATTAATGAAAGGCTGATCTTCACAGGCTTGTCATATTGATATGCTGGTAAAAATCTACCAAGTAGTTTCAGTCATTCAGTGAGAGAATTGTCCAGAGAAGAAGGGCTGTATACCTCTAATGCTGAAGCATTTGAATCCAGAAGAGTCGACTGCTTTTTCTTCTTTCCCATTTTTGCCTGTAGGGAAACTTACATTCTTTGTATCTGGACCTCTAGAGAATTACTCTTTTTATATCCTCTTCAGCTTTTCCCTATTCAAATGTCTTTGTTTTTTCTTTATAACTTCTCATCTTGTTTTTTTTTTTTTTTTCCCTCCCTTTGATTAGAGACAATGAAATGAAGATGATGATAATTAACTTGGGTAAGACAAATTACAAACCAAAGAAACAATTCTCAAGTGTGCTAGCACAATACACCGAGGAGAACAAAATGTATTTTACTTGAATGTTTTTGGTTTCTTTATTTGAAATTCTATTTAATTATCAAACACAAAGAAGGTGTTTGTGTACCATAGGTGACAGAGAAAGGACTTCTCGGAGTTCTAGTCTGCAAATGAGGGATAAAACTCTTCAGTTTCCTTACTTGGAGCTTAAGAAAGTTAAACCGATATGTAGTGAATATATCTGATTCATACACATGTGTATTTCTAGCCATTCTGGTCATTATGCCTGTAATATAAGGAAGGGCATGTCACAGGCAGCTGATTCCCGGAAGAGCTCAGTGTAACTGGTATTTAATCCCAGACACAGAGTCCAGAGTATGGATGCAAAACATTTATTTTCTTGTTCCCAGAAGACAACTGATTCTCCAGTCGTGGGTGCTGGACTGGCCGCATCAGCTTCCAGGGGGAACTTTAAACATGCAGATCACAGGCTCCACCCCAGACCTAGTGTGTCTAAAAACTCCAGGTTTGTCAAGAGTGTGTCAAATCCCCTAGATGATTCTGATGTGCAGTAAAGCATGAGAACCACTGGGAAAGGCAAGCTTTCCGGTCTTAGGGAATCCACCAGAGTGGATGGATTCCTCAGACTGCTTGACCTCATCAGATTTCCTTACTTTCCTTTTCTAATGCCCATCAATCCCTGTAGTGTCCTGGCTCCATCCTGTCTCCAAGCCCCAGTAGCAGCTCCTACCCACCGAGCTTCAGGATCTGGCATCTGGCTCGTCTCCGTGGGTGCAACTATAGACCTGCACATGTTTCAGGGAAGAACAATCCTGTCTCACCTGCTAGTATCGTGCACTTCTAACCATTGTTCGGTGCCTTGTTTTATAAAACAGTTCACTTCCCGGTAGTGATCACGGCAAGAGGGCTGAGATGCACAGCCTGTCTGTCATGTGCGCTGCAGTGGGACAGCCGTATTGGGACACTTCTCACATAATCCCCCTTCTTCCAGCACGATTAATAGCCCTATTCCCTTTTACTGTTTTAAGGGCTGTGGTTTAGGTGGTACATTATATCACAGTGAATTTAAATCATAACTAGTTCTAACCCTACTGGAAAGAGATCACAGAAGGATTCGCCCAGAAAGAAATGCTGTAGGGCATAGAAAGAGAAGATGTCCCATTACAATTAGGTAGGCGAGACAGGCCTGGAGATGGGGGTGGAACAAGGCAGAGAAACCTACAGGCTGAAAGTCCAGGACAAGTAAGAATGTGAAGCAGCAGGTCATGCTAGGGAAGCAGAAGCAGCTCACCGTCCGAGCCCCTGTCTGGTGGGAGAAAAACAGAGGAAGCTGGCGGAAGAGGAGTGTTTTGAGGTAAAATCTTTCAGGAAAAAGGGCAAGTTTTGTATCTTACTGTTCCTCTGGTAACATCAGTTTAGGGTCTTTGTTTTGAATTTAGGCTCCTTGGATAATTATTTGTTTAAAAGAAACCTGGTATGTCTTTTTTTCCTTATTTCTGTTGGTTCTATATATTTGAAATGCTTCTTGCTCTGTGGGCTCTATTTCAAACAAACCATCATTGCATAACAGAGCGGAATTATAACTGGCTTTCACATTTGGTTTGGATTTTCACATTCACTTCTTAAAAAAGATACCAAATGATTCACACTCCGTAACATTTTCTGCTTTTATCAGGAAGATCACTAACACTGGACTATTGAGATAGATGGCCTGTTGAGAGCAGAATGTAGGGAATTACGCAAATACTTTACTAATATGTGGGGTTCTGGTTTTTCTGAATGCCAGCATGATGAATGAATTCTATGTTATAAGCCGATCACATGGGAATTTTTTTCTGTCACCCTTTACGATACTAAAAATTACGTGTTTCATGTAGTTTGGGGATCTTGGAAGCTGCTGCAAAGTACGTTCTATGGCAAAGCTTACCGAAGCTGTAAGGAAATGCTTTTAACTATTTGACAAACTGGGTATTTGAGTGTGTACCACTAGTTAATCTTCCTCCTTTTGTCGTGGTTGTCGTTGTGTCCAGCAGTAACAGAATCTGAAAGGCTTTGCCCTGGACCTTGCAGGTCTGTGTCCTCTGGTGGCATCAGGTATCACTGTCACACAGACGTCTTGTCACTGTCCCTCTCTCTTTCTGTGTGTGCAGTCTGGATTTCATTCCTTCCTTTAACGAGAGCTTGTGTGTGTATATCTACATATCTCCTTTGCCCTCTGCCATCTGGAATAATGAATTTTAAGAAAATACCCTTCATTATTCCATTGATCATTGCATTTTTCTAACTATAAATACAGAATACATTTCAGAATGAATTGCTATTTGGAAAGGAAAAAAAAGAACAATTAATAAATGACTGCATTATCCTTGGTTTAACTGTCACATCATTCATATATTTATTAATGCGTTTAATTCAGTAAATGTGCCTTGAAGACAGGGAGCAATACATGTTGTGTTTTAATTTTCTTTAATGTATGAAAGGATAACTAACTGAGAAATTGATGTGCCCTCGTATCCTTTCCTGAGATGTATGCAAGGAGATGCTTATTCTGAAGTATGCGCCACAGATGATGCAACTTTTGTTCTACTCTTTTAAAACCTCATGTACCTTTTTTTTTCTTTTTCTTTTTTTTCTTTTTTTGGTCATGTCCATGGCATGTGGAGGTTCTCAGGCCAGGATTCAAACCCATGCCACAGCAGTGACAATGCCAGATCCCAGATCCTTTACCTGCTCGGCCACCAGGGAACTTTGTGAAAAACCTCATATACTTTAAATTGAATCTCCTATCACCACGTTTATAGAGTTAGCATCTATGTGAATTTCATCAGTAATGCATTTTTCTATGTATAAACATAACTATTTACAACTCTGTTTTCTTCGTTTTTGACCCAACAATTTTGTTTGTTTGGGGAGATAAGAAAAGGACCAAATGTTTGGTGACAAACTAAGAAAGTACATGGAAAAGTTTTTAGAGAAACAACTGAAGGATCTCCAACTTCTGGCCTGAAAACTTTTCTCTTTTCATTTTAAAAAGTAGGATTAAAATCCTAGGCCTGGCTTTACTCACCACGCCTTACCCACTGAAGTTTAGAAATGCTTACGAACAAGTGGTGGCTGTGGTTTATTCTAAATCCTTGAAACAGAAAGTTTCCCCTGTATTTTTTAAGTCCCTTTAGGTCAAAAGACAGTCCGTACTATGTATTAGGGAGACGGTAAACAGGAGACTCTTCTCACCGCTCAGGGTGGGGATGGGGGTGGAGGAGGGGCCTGAGCATTTTTTAGGTTTTTCTGTTTCTCTGTGTGCCTTAGGACTTGCAAATCATTTTTATTACTTCATCCATATTGTTAAAGACTTGAACTTTCAGCAAACAGGAATCCCAAAGCACAAATAAGGAACTGATAGAAAACAACTCTCTAAGCCTGTCAGTTGCATGGGTGGTTCTGCATATCTGTCATCCCTTAATTTGGTTTTCACTTGATTATCTGATCAGATAAGGCTTAACAAACATTACTTCTGCTGCTAATAAATCCCTAGCTATAAAAAAAATGCAGGCTGTTCTCTCTGTTTACAGCCTTAAAACTGGATCCAAATTTTGTTATTTTCTGTGCCTTTACAATATGATTCTAGGATAACATCAGATAACAGTTCCTAAGATACACGTTTTAAAGATTTGTGTGGTTCTATCTGCATTAATTCCAACCTTGCAAAGCCGACCCGAAAGCAATCTCAAAAATCTGAAGTTGTTAATATTTCTTCTGTATTTATTAGTCTAATTAAGTTAACGCTAAACTAACTTTTCTATGTTCTTTTGAAAATTTTAGCATTACTTACATATAAGACATAAGTGTATCTCAATATGTGTAGCCCTGTTTGTGCTTATGCATCAGAGACAAAAGCTGTTTTAAAGGACCAATAATTTAAATCAACTCAGTTCCTTTGTAATATTTCTTTTGTTTCTACAAAGCAACTATCGTCTTAGGATCTCAGAGGGTTATAGCCAGTAATTAAATTTTATACTAGTGATACAGCATCATGATTACAGTGACATTTAGGTGAAACAGCTACTGTTTAAACCAGTTGGTTGGTAGCTTAATAAAATATTTTGTACCCGAGCTGAGGATTTAGCAGAACTAATATAGCGTCTTAATCCTGCAACACTTTGACCCTCAGAAAATAATCATCTTCTCAGTAGTCTTTTTTTAATATATTTTTTTTACATTTTAAAAACATTTTTACGTCTGTAATAGATCTTCAAATTTGTTTCTTTCTTGCTTCAATAGTCTATGGAGGATTTTTAAGAAAAAAATAATTGTTAATGTACCAGATGAGGTGTGTTGAGATATCCTGCACTTAAGGGAAAGGCCCATAAAATATGACACCAGTGAGCACATAACTGCACGGCGCATATACATCTTCGCTTCCTTCTTCCCTTTTTTCCCTATAGCAGCTTTTGTTGTTTCGCAAGATTATTATTCTCCGTGTTGAAGAGCACTTGTTTTCATACTTGGCAGGTCAGTTTCTTCTGGAAGAAGCTCGCCTCATCGAAGCAGCCGAGATGGCCAAAAAGGCAGCTGAACTGGACAGCACGGAGTTTGACGTGGTCTTCAATGCTGCCCACATGCTCAGGTTAGTTTTTGCTGTGTGCCTTGGGAGACCAGCACTGTAGCGTTAACTGTATTAAATGAATATGATGTAATTAAATCAGTTATACTAATTCCCCTTATTTTACCATCTTATTCCACATTCTGAAGGTGAATTAGGCTCTTTAGCCATGATAAGATCAGTCAGGACTATTTAATTCATTACAGTTGAAATGCATAGTGTGTGGGGTGTATGAGTGTTTAGGGCTCTCTGAAAATTGTTAAGGCCCTTTCTCCCTTCCCTTCAAAAATGATCATCCATAACATACAAAAGAAAATTGGAAAATTAAAATTAATAACTATCTAATGAAATGTCTCCAAAACAAATGTTATGACAATTAGTCAACTGCCTCTCAATATTTGCATTTTTATTCTAATTATCATGTAGATACATTTTATTGTGCTTTTTAGTAGAGGATTATCAAATGCAAATATACCGAAGGCCTATCAAGTTCTCACACTGGCCCTATAATTAGCACTGTTGTTATGTTTTTAGACCTTTAGTCCATCTGTTTTCAGAAAGATTAATTTGAAGACTAACTAAACAATTAAAAGGTAGATTAATTTTTTGTGCGACTATGGAGTAAAAGTGCATTAAAGGAGGATTTTTTAAGACACTCAGGTAACTTACATAGTTGTTTAAAAGGCATTATTTGTTCTATTAGCTGTATGTTTGCCCCTTCTCACACACTCTTACCTGATTTAATTCTGTTAAATCTCTGCTTAAATGCTTCACTAGGTGACGTTCACACTATGCATGGGCTCTGAGCTTGGCTTCTAGACACAAGTTTCCGCTTACATGGGTTACTTTACATGGAAAGCAAGATAACAGAGGGATTGGTGCACATTTGGAAGGTTTTAGAAAGTGGACTTTTTCTTTTCTTGTCTTGTCTTGTCTTTTCTTGTCTTGTCTTGTCTTTTCTTGTCTTGTCTTGTCTTTTTGCCATTTCTTGGGCCGCTCCCGCGGCATATGGAGGTTCCCAGGCTAGGGGTTGAATCGGAGCTGTAGCCGCCGGCCTACGCCAGAGCCCCAGCAACGCGGGATCCGAGCCGCTTCTGCAACCTACACCACAGCTCACGGCAACACCGGATCCTTAACCCAGTGAGCAAGGGCAGGGACCGAACCCGCAACCTCATGGTTCCTAGTCAGATTCGTTAACCACTGCGCCACGACGGGAACTCCTAGAACATGGACTTTTGAGAAGAGTAGAACATTATGTTTTTTTATCCTGATTTGCATAGAGTTAAGAAATAATACAGAGAGATTCCTGTACCATTTATTCAGTTATCCCAATGGTGATACCATGTACAACTCCCATACAGTATCAGGCAGTATTTTGACACTAGTGGCATCCGCTGGTTTTATTGGGTTTCCCCAGTTTTACGTGTGTGTGTCTGTGTGTATTTAGTTTTATGCGCTTTTATCACACATATAGGTTTATGTATTCATCACTCTGGTCAAAATACAGGCAGTTTCCCTCACCACAAGCATCCCTTGCATTGTCCTTGCATAACCATGTGCTCTCACCTACCCCTTTCCCAGGGAACAATAGTTAAAGCAAGTTTTATAAGCTACCTTTGGGTTTATAATTTGAGTTTATTGCTGTAACTGTATCTTAGTGGTTTCCTTCTTGGCTTTTAATAAGTTTTAAAAAAATTCAAAGTCTGTTTGAGAGGAAAGAGGATGTTGCGAGGTTTGTTTAATACCTTCACCCTACATTAGTGCTTAGGGTTCCTAAAACGGATACCTGCAAAGAAAAATCAGGATTCAGTGGACTATCAGTATATGTTTAAAATGAACTACAGTCAGTTGATAGTTTGCAGAAACTTTCACTGGGAAAATAATTTTTAAAAGACACTTTAATTTGCATGACAAGGTTAGCTGCTATGATGGGAAGAGGACTTTTTTGTTTTTCCTGAATAAAACACTATGCTTTTAGTCACAATAAACCATTTCCAAGGATGCGAACACACAAGATTCTGCAAGCTAATTCATCTTAATCATAACGATAATAGGTACTTTCATCAGCAAGGTGTTTTGCTGCATATTAAATCAGTATCTGAAATTCAAGGTCTACCCATGCAAACTTGTTAATAGAACATTACCAAAAAAAAAGTCCTTGTTAAATATATGGCTTATAACTTTTCCTTGGTTATTATCCTAGTGCTGGAAACCACTGGAACGTTTTTGTTATATATTGGTGATATGGAAATCTTTACAATTTTGTTTGTTTTTTTTTTTTCAGGGCTGCACGTGCAGCATATGGAAGTTCCTAGACTAGGGGTCGAATCAAAGCTGCAGCAGCCAGCCTCCACCACAGCTACAGCAATGCTAGATCCGAGCTGCATCTGTGACCTACACCACAGCTCAAGGCAATGCTGGAACCTTAGCCCACTGAGCCAGGCCAGAGATCGAACCTGCCTCCTCATGGATACTGTCGGGTTCATTACCCCTGAGCCACAGCAGGAACTCCTAGGATTTATTTTTCAGATCTTTAACTTTCTGCAAAATCTCTAAGTTGCCTTCAGTCAGTACCTTCCTAAATTGACGGCAAGTGTGACCACGGCAGCCTGGCCAAATCCTCTTCCCTTTGGTGGTAGTCCCTATGCATTTGATACTTATTTTTTCAGCACTGTCAAATTCAGGCATTTCTTGAAGGTTTACTGTGCAGGATGAACACCAGCCTCTTTCCTAATTAATTAGGACTTTGTTTGCTGAAAAGAAGAAGAAAGGATACTGGTTTTCCAACCCCCTGAATGGTTAGCCATCAAGATTTGGCTTCCTCCGTGTTAGAGCGAACATTTCCCCTGGGGATGCCGCATTGTTCTGAATTGCATTCGATATGAATTTTTTTTTCTTCAAGAGCTCTGTTCTTTTGTAAGATATTTAGGAAACAAAATTGGCAAAGTTTGGTGGTCCTTTGGATGTGAGGGAAAGGACAGCTGTCTTCCTCTTTGTGTCTAGTTTAGCTGGGTTAATATTTGACTTAATACCCAAAGCAGCAATTTCGAAAATTTCATAGTTTAAGGTAAGATATGGTTTGAAGCACTCATTTAACTTCCCATTCCTTGGCTAGTTCCCCATGCATGGAACCCAAAGAATCTATTAATAAGGAAAAAATTGCTCCTCAGAAAAGTGGAAAAGAAAAAGGAAAAAGTCATTCCATCTAGAAGAGACCAGATGGGAAGAGCCCATCAAGGGGCAAAATGCTTTATGTCAAGAGGCTTGAGATGTAGACATTCCGAACAGACCCATTTTAATTCTCCGTGTGGGTAAAGATCTCTTTCTGTAAAATTAGAACATTTCTCTTCCATGTTGTCCCTGTCAAGGTGATTCACAAGAACATTATGTGTTGTGGAAGTATTAACGCCATGTACCCAATATATCTGGCCTTCTGCCTTCCAGAAACATTATAGGGTTGCACTTTCCTGCCTTCATGGGTCTCATGGGGTTGTTGGACGTGTGAATCTGATGTATATCACTTTTAAGCCAACATTGTAGGAGGCGGTGCTTTTCCCTTTCTCTGACTTGAAAATTGTGCAAATAGATCCTGAAGTAAGCACAGGGAGGCAAAGCTCCCTTCTCACTTGGATTGGATAAGTCGAGTGAGTATGAAATAAATTTTGTCTTAATTCACTCAGATGTAGGATATTTATGATTACAATGTAACCTAACCTATCCTAACTGATACAGAATATATCCATGAAAATAAAATAGATAGTTGGAAAGCGGACCTGTATAACAGCAGAAAAGGTTACTAAGCAATTGATAGGATCCTTGACTTCATGACTGCAATAGAGGCAATGGAAAGTTGATAGATTCATAGTTTAAATAGATGTTAGAGATATTTTCCCAGAACTTAATGGAAAATACTGAAGACATGAAAATGAGGACTGAAAAGATAAAGGGTTGGGGGGTAGACTGAGAATAGTATATATACACTAATAATTATATATATATTTCTATAGTTATATAGAGTACACAACTGTGTGTACATGGCTGTACATGCCTGTATAGTATATATGTAGTCTTTATGCAAGATGTGATATATACTTTTGTCTGTGTATATATAAATATATGTATATAATTATATGCTGTATATATTGTATATAGTTATGTATGGCACATACATACATAATTTAATGTTTTGTTAATGTTAATATAAATAGAAAATTTATGAAGGAGAACATAGAGCAGATAAATAGCTATCAACAAATAGAGAACATTTCCAAGATAGGACAAAAGTCTTTAATAATTATATTGAAAGCAAAATTAGTGAAAATAGATCTACTCCTAAACTTGTCTTGTATGGGTCACATTTTTTAGCTGCAAACTAAATAGTCCATTCTTGTCAGTTTAAGCAGAAACAGGATTTACTGAGAATATTTTATAGCACACAGACTTGAGAGTGCTCTACACAGCCAGAAATAATCCCCAACCTGCAATTTTCCTTGGGGCTCAGCAGCTCGTACAGTCCAGTCACTGTCGCCTATGAGGAACCACGTAGAGCAAGCACCACATTCAGTAGAAGATGCTGCTTCTGGGCTCAGCTTCCTCCCCATCTGCTCACCTCTGACTTTGAGTCCCTTGAGGTTGCATCTGATTGGTGGAAACTGAGTCATGTGCTGATACTTTGGCTGGAAGAAAGTTGGAAGGTGAGGGAGTTCCTGGCCTCTGCCTTGTTGGGAAAGACAGAATCCACATTGTAGCTAATTATCAAATATATTTCCAGGAAGGGTGATCACAGATGTTGAAGGCCTTACATAATGTGAATGTTGACTACATGTGCTGACATTTTTAGTACTTCAAATAAAATGGAAAAAGTCCTAGATGTTTCCAGATGAGAGCCCTAAAAAAAGCAGATTGGTTATCATCAAAGGAAAATATCAAAGGAATTTAAAATACTCAAACTCAGTAGAGTTATGTCTACAGAGTTGTGAGAGGAAATATTGAATCAATTATTCTGTTAGAAGCATTTTGTATGAATGGATTTATTCAATGTTCTCCCAGAACTCGAAACTAGAACGTGCAGAAAGATATTTGACACCTGAGAGGAAGTCTGGAGGCACTGAAAACAAACGTAATCACAACATCCAAGGACTGTGGTATAAAGTGTTTTTTGTTTTTGTTTTTAATCCACTTACAGGGTAATGAAGGAACAGAAAAGTAGTTTTGCAAACATCTCTTTTCTGCCTGGCACCATATTTTTCGTTTTAATTGTCACTCTCTTAATTATAATTGACATATATGAAATAGACATTAACATTCCCATTGTATAGATGAAGACACTGAGGCTCAAAGAGAGTCAATATTTCCCACAGTTGGTAAGGCTGGGATTTAAGTTTAATGTGTTCTGGCCCAAGTACAATGCTGTTGTCACATTGTCTCCCTCACAGCTTTATAGCTGGTTGATTACCCAGAAGATGTGATTCTTGAATTTATTGACAGAAAAAGGGTTTATAGGGAGCACCAAGTTAGAAAATGTGTAAATCCTGAATCGCAATGTGCTTCCAATATTATTAAATCATCCCTTTGTGGTAATAGGAGAGAGAACGTCAAGTTTGTACTCACAAAGGGTTATTAAGCTTTTAGAAATACCGCCACGGTGTATTGTCTGGCACAGGACGTTCTGCTGAGATAAGCATGCAGTTACCCTTTTCTCCAGGCCTAAGGCAGTAAGGAAAGCAAAACCGCCCTGAACCAACTAGTTCCCATTGCTTCTCTAATTTCTAGAGAGGAGAGTGAATGTATGAGAAAGAATTGTCTTTCGATTTTCATTCTCAAATAATTTCACTGGCAGTGACATACAATTGAAGTTCTCAAGTGCTGAAGGAACAAAATCAGATTATTCACTCAGAGCAGATTGCGAATGTACACACACGCAGAGAAGTACATATATTGGATGTTGGAGAGGTGTGTGTGTGTGTGTGTGGGTGTGTGTGTGTGTGTGTTCGTGTGTATATATACCAAGGCCTCCCAGGTTTTGTGCTTTCTTCTTGAACACTACCCAGATGATCAAAGACCACATGAAAATTTACCAGGTTTTCCATGTATACATTGTACTTGACTGCCAACTTTTGGACGAGAGGGTCTCATTTCAACTAGGTTGTCCTGGGTGGGAGGGACTTTAAAGCAAAGGGGTGAGCAGATGAGATTGAAGGTAGGCATTTTCCTACCCGTGCTTCTCTGACATTAACGTACCTGCGACTCACCTGGGGGTCTTGTGCAATCGCGTGTTGCAATTTAGTATTTTAATGTGAGTGGTGCCTGTGGTTTTGCCCTTAGAGGGTCCCACGTGATGCTTATTATGTTGGTTCCCGAACAACTTCCACAAGCAAGTTCTAGCTTGCCTCTCCTCCTGTCATCTCTCTCAACCAAGCATGAGCGCAAGAGGTAATTTACAATATAGGAATGTTGTAGCTGACGTGGCCAATGCGTATTTCTTCCCTTGTCACTTTTCCAGTGCATTTCCTTATGTGATCTTTCTAGATATAGGCTTAACCTGTCCTTAGCAGCCTTAAAAGATTTGAAGCCATGAAGGAATGGGCTTAAACTCTTAAAGGGCATCAAGCTCCTTCTAACTTCAAGGAATCTTTTTGTAAAGCTGTACCATCACCATAGTCCTTTCCTCTGTTTTTGCTACATTTCCACTCTGCCTCTCCACCCGTTATGTTTGGTACCAAGGCAGATGTCTATAGGTCAGAAGCCGTTTTTGATGTCTTGACTGAGAAGTTTTCATTTAAGAAGACCTGATCATAAACAATGCATTCTAGCAATTTCATTACAGAGTTTTTTCTTCTTCCATTATTTTTACATATGGGTGACTCTGGTTTTGCTATTTTAAGATTTTTCCGTGCATTTTTATGTCCTTGTCTGTTTAGTTCTACTTCTCTTCCTTCTGTACATTCTATCGACTAGAATTAAGATTTAGCTCTGCGTTGAGTAACTTAAGACTAAAGTGTAAATTTAGCAAGTGGGAATTAATCCAGGAAATCTCAGCTGCTGTTTCACTCTGCTTTCAGGATACAGGAACAAACATCTCCCGAGTTTAAAAAAAAGTTTGTAAGTCATCCTTGAAAATAATCACCCAGAGTTCAATAAAATATTCTTTTGTATGGGTCAGTTATTATCCATATTAAACAATATTAATTCAAAATTGACAGCTCACAACTTTGCCATTGTAAAGAGTGTCTTCTAAATGCTACCTAAGTTTTTATTTTTTATATTTTCAGGGAAGTAATTTTAAATTTGCCAACCTTTAATTTTATAATTCTTATAGAATACATAAAAATGTAGATAACTATAAATAATTCTTTTAATCAGATTCTCCTTAAATATCTTACAGGGTATATTAAGTTCTTGTTTCATAACATAATTGACTCCCAAATTTCTTTTATATATCATTTCTTATAAGAGTATTGGGACCTAAGCCCATGTTCCAAAAGATACTTTTGTCTTAAAAAATAATGCCAGAGAGAGGAATTAGCTGTATGAAATATATTTCTATATTCGTAAGAGATGTAAGTTGTGTAGTCCCATGTGCAAAAATGGAATTCTCTAGTAATCAAATGATGACATTTGTTTGTGACTTTTGTTATTTGTATTCACTTTGAGCCTGCATTTTCACTGATGGCACAAAAGCTCAATCTAAAGACTTTAAAAATATAATCAGCCCAATCCAGTTATTTCTTTAGAATTCAAGGTTTACTTTATAGCCTAGTTTAAAATACCATCTAGCCTTTTCTACTTCCTTATCTTTCCTGGCCCCGAGAGGCCACAGAGAGTGTGTACAGGCCAAGGGCTCTGCATATATGATGGGCAGGGGGTAATGATAAGAAAGGAGCCTCCATTTGCATTTCCAGTTGATGTCTGTTGTTGACGTGGTGATTCAACCTTTATTCTCTAGATATGGGACATAGCATTGACGCAGGGTGACACTTTAGAGTAGTGGCCCATCTGGACCCAGCGTGATTTTCTAATAAGAGTACTTTTCCTTGCTCATCCTGCCATTCCTGGCTTCTGTAAGGAGTATCGAGACCAGACGCAAGGTTGTCTGCATGTGACCCTGGGTGGCAGCGCTCTTGTCAGAGACAGCTCCTTTCCCTGTTACCCACCTCCTGAGTCTTCAACTCAGACATGTGGAAATCTTACGGGTCTCCTTTCTGTCTAATTGTGATCACCTTCCACCAAAAATGGGAACTCATGAATGTAAGAAAGTACTTTCTAAGCACTGCTCTTGTGTTTTTCACTCCCTGTTTCTTTGCCTTTCCCCTGAGTTATTTCCCCTTTCTGTCTTCTTCAAAGCGGGTGAGGTATGTAGGGCAAAATGCAATAGCACATTTCACTGTTCCTGAAACTATCTTTGGGTCTGCTGGGAGGGAGAAATTCATTTCTATCAGTCTGGGAATCGGAGTTGGACAGGAAGTAAGACTTGTCATTGCAAATGTTCTCTGTATTCTCTTTTGTGCAAATCTCCTTTCTTACATTTAAATCATGTCTTTTAAACATAAGAAGAAGAAAACATGTCTCATTCCTTTCTTAGGATTTGCTGTAGGAATTGTGTGGTCAACTGCCACAAAACAACGTATCACCTGTCATTCTGCTAAATCTGATGCTTGCAAAGATACCAGCATGATCCCGTTGTTGAGCTATTTCTTTTAGTGCCCCTGATTCTTAGCTCAACCTCCTCCCAGCTCTATTACCTTTGGGAAGCTATCACCTTCTCTAAGCCTCCCTTTCATCGTCCTTGAAATGTGGTTAACAACAGACATTGACTCAGGTATTTAAATGGAGTAATCCATGAAATTTTAGAAGTGATACATAGAAAATGTACTGTCCCAGCAAAGAAATAATGAACAAAAACAAAAAATATGGTTATTCAGGAAAAGTATATTGTATCAGCTTCTTTTAATAGTTTGATCCTCATAGTCCTGGGAGCCTGAGTGTTATAATCAATCTCTCCCAATCCAGTCGTTGAGATTCTAGACAATAGTTAATAGAATCCCCTAAGGAACTAGCATAATATTGCTAATTTCCTCAGTTTTCAAATGTTTATCAGTGATTCAGTCATTTTTACAGCGAAGATTTATTAAGCATTCCCACGGTGCTTCTTGCAGAAAGGAGAAGGCAGTACAGCTTACACCACAGAGGAGACACTGGACAGCTCCTCCTGACTTCTCTGTTTGTCAAGAGTAAAACTGGGGTATAAATGAAGATTCAGTGGGTAGAGCTGACATACTCGTCTTCCTACAACTTTCCATGTGTTTCCAGAAATGCCTGCTGACTAGGAGTCAATAAAAACTGTTCAATATTAGAAGCAAAGTCTGAGCGTCAAAATTAATTTTCACAATGTTATGACAAATCTAATAAATTCTACTATCTGTATTTTTAAAATTTCACTGGAATATCATCAGTTCTACTTCTGGCTTAAGAAACGAAGTCTCCTAAACTACCTATTTCCTTTGGGGATTAAAAGACCGACAACAGTGAAGACTTGAAAAACTAATAACCTTTTTAGAGGGAAAAACTTTTTTTAAGTGCATTGATTATTCTTTGAAAGGCATTTTACCTAGTGCATTCCTTAGTTTCTCTTTTGATCCTTATCTACCTCATGAATTTGAATGTCCATAAAGATGAATATTAATGGTAGCTATACTTCCCATGTTAGATATCTCTATTGATTGATCTTGCTTCAAAGTAACTTACTTCTTTGTAGTATTAAGTTACTCTAATTTCCTACCTCCATGCCTTTTTATTTTCCTCTGGAGAAAACCCTTCCAGGGCATGACCTAATGAATTCTGGTTCAGATTTCCAAATGAATGTAAACCAAAGTGATTCTGTAATTTGGTGGAGGGAACCTTCATTAAATACCCTAGCGAGAGAATTTTTACTATTTCATACCAGACTAAAGTACTTTTCTTGACATATTGAAATGGAACTTCAACATTTACGAGAATATAAATTGCAGCCACACGTTGTAATATGTCCTGAGTCCAGGAGAGCCTTAAGTCAAGGGTTTTTACTTTCTCTGTAACCCCATTAAAAATAGCAGTGGTTTTCATTATTTTTCCTTTAAAAATTAGAAAAATATGTCCTACTCTCCAGAGAGATGTTATCTTCACTTATTCGCATAATTTATATGGTTGCATGGCCTATGTCTTCATAGTTTTTATTTGGTTTGACCAATGTGAAAATTCAATTTTGTAGGTATGGCTAGTCTGCCCTCTCTTTTAAAGAGAGGGGTGGTTTTCTAATTGAGAAAGTTGATTTCTGTTTCTCCTTTTCATTCCTGACCCCTTTGCAGTCTTTTTGTCTCAAAAGCTTCTTCACTTCACAGTTTCAAGAGAACACTCCATTTTGACTGCAAGATCCCAACATTAACCACTGTTTTTCACGTTGTAGTTGTGCTCTGCAGTCCTCTTCCAGTGGCATTTCTTCTCTACCCCACAAATATGATCATCAGATTACCCCTCAATTTGCAAGAGTTTTCTAGCTCTTATTATCTACCATCGTGGTGGGTTTTCTGAAACCAGTGGCATGATTGAAAAAACACAGCATGTTTTGATGGCTGGTTGGCTGCACTTCCTCAAAATTTGGACATTTGATTTCTTCTGTTAACCAGTTGGCCAGACCAAGAAGTTTGCCGTGAATTGCAAGAATAGACAATGCACAAACTTATAAAGTTCCCTGCGCATCCCATTTGTATAAGTCAACTATGCTGCTCGTGGTATTTGATGGTCATTAAGAAAAACTGGCTGTAGCCAGCTATTTGAAGGCTGTGGGAACTTGAGTTTATTATAGACAGAAGACATAGCTTAAATCAGCAGGAAATAAGGTAGCCCCAGAGTCTTCCTGTAAAGAAGCAGGATATCCAATAACAGTTCTTTACAGGAAAAGACAGACTAAGCATAGACCTGTTGCTTCTACCATTGTGAGCAAATTCTAGTCATCTTTCGGTCATTTGCTTAAGAATGAAGTTTCTAAGCAAGAATATCCCATTACCTGAGGCTACATCGTTTGCCTGTCCTGATGGCCGGAGAGCAAATAGAGGGAGAGGCTAGCCTCTTTTTATTTTTTTCTTTTTCAGACTACAGGTAATGGAAGGTTCCTCTCCTGAATTGGAAAGAAAGCAACTTTCTAGATGGATAGAATTTGTTTTTTAAAAACCTGTAAATGTTTACTATTTTCATAAAACAAAACCAACTGAGTAGTAATCGTGACACTTTATTTTTGACATCATATTGATGCAGGAGAATCCCAATCCCATAACATATTATCCGGATTAGCTTGGAAAAGGAAAATAACGTTTCTCATTCCTAATGTGTCAAGTGAAAATAGTAATACCTGCTGAACAGCATTAAGGGGAGATGTCATTTAAAGGCAGTGACAAGTACATTTCGGGCATTCAGTTTTATGTGATTTTTTTCTTTGCTTCATCAGCTTATTATTTGGCATGATTATAATTTTTTAAATGTTAATGTCATTTTACTGCAAAATTATTCTGTTCACCTATCTACAATTTTAAAATAAATGACAGTTTTATTTATTTATTTATGTATTTATTTATTGTCTTTAACAGACAGGCTAGCCTCAATGAAGCAGCTGAGAAGTATTATGATCTGGCAGCCAGGCTGAGGCCTAATGTAAGTACCTTCCGAATGGGAAGCATTGCTCAAAAGGATGGACTCACAGCATGAGGCTCTCCTCATGACATAGGCATAGAAGGCTGTGATACTGGGTTTTTTCGACACACAGGCTTTTGATGCTGGGCTTTTTCTTTCTGATCACTTATTTTGGTTTGGGGTTTTTGTTTTGGTTTGGTTTTTAGGGTGATACCCTGCGGCACATGGAAGTTCCCCGGCTAGGGGTCAAATGGGAGCTGCAGCTGCCAGCCTACACCACAGCCACAGGAACACAGGATCCAAGCTGCCTCTGTGACCCACACCACAGCTCATGGCAATGCCGAATCCTTAAGCCACTGAGCGGGGCCAGGGATCGAATCCACGTCCTCATGGAGACTCGTTGGGCTCCAGCCTCCACCACAGGAACTTCCTGATCACTTATTTCGAATGGGCAACCCCTTGGCTGATTCACCAATACAACCTACTGGTTTCAGGCTCCTTTCTTTTTCCAGAGGTACAAATTACTGGTTACTACCCTGTGTAAAGCCCATCAGTGTTCATCATTTGAACATAGGCTTTAGCGTGATTAAATCATTTGTATTTGGATGATCTTTAAAGCGAGTTCTGTGAAAGAATGTTTGCTGTGGTCTTACGTACCTATGAACCAGCTAACATCTCGAGTATTTTTGGATTCTTGCATGTAGTCAACCCTCAAGCTGTGTGCCTCTTTCCTTTTCTGCAATCCTCATTCCTAATATTTGTGCTTTCCAGCCTTATCCAATATGTTTTTATTAGAAGTTTTCCCTGGGTAGTCACACTTCCATAAAGTAAGATGGATATAAATTAGATCATTACTATTGAAATAGGGTAACCATTTATGAGAGAGTAAGAATCGGGTTTGTGTCGGTCTTCGAAGCACGTTTTATTCACGGTACATCACGGAATTCCAGGGCGTTGCTTTTATTCCTCATCCACACTGCTCTGCATCACTCTCCTACACTAAAATCTCTACCCTGCTCTCTAGATTTACACCGTCTATTGAGAAATGTAATTTTGAAACAGTAATGAAAGTGCGCATGTGACGTGACTGCAAATAATGGAATCAGTTCCATTTCTGTGCAGCAAGTCACCCATTGGGCAAAGGTCTGCAGAGCGCCTGCTTTGTGATAGGATGCAGAGATTTCACACCCAAAAGACCACACAGTGTAGCAGAGAAAACTTATCATCAACTAATTGAAATACAGTGTGGCAGTTCCTCTGCAGGGGTATGTACTGTCCTGGGCAGCACGAGAGGAGGATTAATGCTTCCTGAAAGCAACCTACACAAGAAGTAGCTTTTTTTTTTTTTTTTTTTTCCATGAGACTCAACCACATGTAACCTTAGCCCTGACTCTGAATGTCCCCAGTTTCATTAATTATGAGGTAAGGATTTACGAATCAGTGAGCTGTTTGCGACAGAAGAAAATAATGTAACACTTGTAAGAACAATAACCACTAAAATGTGTTAAACACTTGTTAGTGTCCAGCTTAGCACTTCGTGTGCATTCTTCTACTTTCCTCACAACAACCCGCAGATACTCCTGTGATTCCCCATTCTGGTGAAATTGAGAGATCCGAGTAACTTGCCCCTTTCACAGCTGGTGAATGGAATCACATTGTAATGCAGGCGGATGTGTCCATAAGAGAAAGCTTGATGGAACACAATACAGTTCTGTCTTAGAATATGCAAGCCGGAAGTCGGGGGGTGGGGGGGATAATAATAGTCCCTTCGTTTATTTAATCATTAAATATTTAGTGAGCACCTAGTAAGTGCCAGGCACTCTTCCAGGCACTGGATACACAGCAGTGAACAGAACTGACAAGAGTCGCTGCTCCTTAGGAGCGTACAATCTGGTGATGAAGAGATGGACGAGAAAGAGACAGATAACGCATCCATTATGCCTGTCGGCGACCAGCGCTTTGGAGAAAAATGGAGCAAGAAAAGGGAATTAGGACAATGGGGGGGGGGTGTATACAGGAGGCACAGCCTTGTAAATGCCCAAGTTGGGCATCTTTGTGAAGCTTTCCAAGAAAAAGGTTAAATTTGTGACCTTAAACTTATTATTATAAGTTCATTGAAGACAGGAGTCAGGATTTTCTGTCTGGCTTGCTTCCTTCCTTCCTTCCTTGCTTCCTCCCTCTGTTTGTTTTCTCTGTTTCTTTCTTTCTTTGTTTCTTTTACTCTCTTTCTCCCTTCCTTCTTCCTTCCCTTCTTTGTCCCATCACATTGATTAAAATAATGATACAGTGCTTTTCATATATGTAATAAATGATGATAAATTCAACTTTTACTCATTGAGAAGTGGTCCCTTGGATATCACTTTCATTTTGTTAAGTGGCTGATCATGGTTTTCTTCAGCATGTTGTAATGGGTTAATGAGAAGAAAAGCTATCTGAACTGCTGACCTGACCTAAAAAATGAAAAAGACAACGAGGCACCACAAGATTTAAACCTGACTTATGAGAATATTTATTTTAAGTGACTGGCCAAATCATAAAATCAATATTTAATCTCCAATTTGAAGCCACTTTTCTCGAAGCCCCAAAAAGTTTCTTCATAAACATGCTGCAGATTGCTTTTGAAAAATACATTTATTCAAATGATACATCCCTTATCTGGTAACAATAAATTAAGTATTTTATGGATTTAGATAGAATATGAAGTTTATATTTGACAGTAAGTATATGTTATAATTGATGGATCAACAGATTTGTCCTTTTCCTAATCTGTTGTATAAATTTTGCCTATTTATGCACAGATTATTTCCTGCACATAATCTTGCTAACTAAGACGCCACCAAGGCCATAATATTGCAATACAAACCTTGACAATAAGAGAAGTTTCTATTCTGATCTGAAGAGACCTATTTAACCAATAGTCCCATGTCATGATTTATTAGCAGTTAGCATGTGACCTAAATTAAAACATCCGTCTGACATTTATCTTGCTCACAGCTGTTTGATCCCTTTGTCATAAAAACATTGTATGTTATTTCTGTACTTTAAGTTAATAAATTTCAGTTACCTGTTTATATGAGAACATAAAAAACAGACCTCAACTCTTATTCCCTGTTTATTTAGTGTTACTATCATTTCTTCTTTTCTCGTCTGCATGGTAATCTCATCTTACTCTTATTTATCATAAAGCATTTTCTTCTCTTGTTTCGTTTCGGCTACAGCAATCAGTAGCTGTGTGTGGATGCTTCAGCTGGGTTCATGTCAGAGCATGACTATGCAAAGTAAAATTTTGATTGCCACTCTCTACTACCTCTAGTTAGCATCATGTTGAGAAGACTGTTGATTATCTGTAGGATGGATTGCTCTCTTAATAATTAATATCTATTCAGAATTCCCGTTGTGGTGCAGCAGGTTAAGAACCTAACATAGCGTCCATGAGGATGCAAGTTCAATCCCTGGGTTAAGGATCCGGCGTTGCCGCAAGCTGTGACATAGGTTGCAGATGTGGCTCAGATCCAGCGTTGCCTCGGTGGTAGCGTAGGCCTCAGCTGCAGCTCCAATTCGACCCCTAGCCCAGGAACATATGACATGTGTGCCAATGTAAAAAGAAAAAATAATAATAATACCTATTCCATTTCTTTAGTATGTTCCATGATGCATTGCTTTATTTTTTCTATTCTACAAAAGCCATGTTTTTCTGTACAATTTATTTTAAATGTATTAATTGAGTTTTTGGATTTTTTCATATACAAAGAATCCTGGTAACCAAACGGTAAAATGATGAAAGAAATTTAAAGTGACAGGCATGTATGATTTTAAATTTTAGATTCTGATATTACCTCTTCCTATCAGATTATTCAATACGTTGTCATTTACCAATGGGCACATTAAGAGCAATATGTTTATGGCAAAAAATGATACCCTTTAAGTTTTTATTTACTCAAAAAATTAAACCTCATATTATATTAAAACATATTTTCGTGATGGGCAAACTCTTTACCAAAATTGCCCTTTAAAATTTTTAAGCATTCAGTTTTCCATTTTTATAAATAAAATCGATCTTCCTGTGGAGGTTACTTTAAAAAGAAAACACTTTCTCTGTCTTTCCTCCCGCTGATGCACATCAGAAACTGCTGACTCTTAAGGACTAGCGGGAAACGTAAAGTGAAACTGTTTTGTTCATCCTCTGGGAAGTAAGCCAAATTCTGCATTAATTTATGGCTTGTTTGGTTTTTTTTAATTGAAATGTGAAGAATGGCGAATTTGCCTAGTACAAAGTCACCCAGATCTATTTGGCGTTTCGCAAACCCCAGAGTTGGAAGCAGGTCATTCCCAATGATGAAGTCTATATATTTTGTATTTTTCTGCTTGTAATTGTTTTGGGGTCTGAAGTCATTCAACTTACTTTTTATTAAGTTCTAACATTGTGTAAAACTCTACGCCAAGGGCAGTAGGCTTTCAAAGTTGAGAAAAATTAACCCTGACCCTGGGAGATGCATGACCGAATGGGAGGAAAGAGGGGAGGGAGAACCCAGGCGTCCAAATCCTCGAATTTCAGGGCAGTAAATGATCTGTGGGATTAGTGCTTTGAGCTGGAAACATGCACAAGAGAGAAAAAAATTACTTTAAGCTGGACTGATCCTTAAAACGTTGAGTCGGATCTGGCAAACTTAGAGGCTCTTGAATGACTGGATGTTTATAGGTGAAGCTTTTAACAGGAGGAGGAGGAGGAGAAAAGAGAATTCTGGCAGGTTAGGGGCAGATGCAGCAACAAGGACGTGGCCTCAGAAAGCATGAAGTCTGCCCAAGGAACAATAAGTGGATGTGGTTAATGTTGCCAGGGGTGGGGGGCAGAGGGGAAGAGCAGTGGGAGACAGAACTGGAAAATACAATAAAACCAGATGAAAGGCAATGAATATCACACTGAGAATGATCATTTGTGTTCCAGGATTGTATTAAGCAGGATGACGTAAGGAAAGGGGTGATTTAGGGTGCCCACTTATATGATGCGATGAAGATGCGATGGGAAAGTGGCGATGAAAGATGCAGACCAATAAAAGTTCATTGAAATAGTATCGGCACAACGCATGATAGTTCCTAAAGTACAGAAACACCGCGGAATGGAGAAGAATGGGTAGAAGAAGTAAGCAAGTTGTTTGATAAGATGTGAGTAGGAGGGCGTTCCCATTGTGGCTCAGTGGGCCACAAACCCAGCTCATATCCGTGAAGATGCAGGTTTGATCCCTGGCCCCACTCAGTGGATTAAGGATCCTGCGTTGCTGTGAGCTGTGGTGGAGGCCAGCAGCTGCAGCTCTGATTCATCCCTAGCCTGGAAACTTGCATATGCCACAGGTGTGGCCCTACGAAAGAAAGGAAAAAAAAAAGATATGAGTAGGAACATTCATTGACCTAATGAATGTTCCAAAATTTTGTATTCAGATAAATTGGGGGAAAAAACAACAGAAATACCCTAGACAGAAATAGGACAGAAGAGTATGATTACTTCAGGAAGGAAGTGTTATATTTGGACCGGGCAGATTCTAAATAAGAGGCAGGGTCTTCTAAGTTGCGGTGGGACATTCCTGAAGGGTGGGTGGGTGGGATAAAGGCCACCATTAAACATAGGGTGGGGGAGTCCCGGACAGGAGATGGTGTGAGAGGAGAGGATGAGGTCACCAAGATGATGGGAGAGGAGAAGAGAGCTCATGTCACAGCCCCAGCATCCCTGCACTTGGCATATAGGCTAAGGAAGGCCTAAGACAACAACAGGATGTAGGAATCAACAGTGGCGAGCCGTTGCCCTGGGTGACGGTGTAGGTAGCAGGCGGGGCTCCCATCTGCTGTGGCTGTGGCTCTGGTGTAGGCTGGCAGCTACAGCTTCGATTTGACCCTTCGCCTGGGAACTTCCATATGCCATGGGTACTGCCCTAAAATGGGGAAAAAAAAAAAAATTGCTGAGCAGTTTCAACAGCTGCTAACCAGTAGAGAAAAACAAGGGCTGAGAACATCCTTTGACTTCAGGGGATGAGGTGGCATCGGCGACCTTCACAAGTTCACTTGCATGCAAGGAATGTGGGAAGAAGTTTTTACGGGGTTAAGGAAACAGAGACTTGGGAGCAGAGTGTAAAATGCTGTCTTTAAATCAGTGTGGAGATAAATGAAGGAAGGCACTGTAGGAAAATATATATATATAAATAAATGATAAAAAAGGCAATACCAAAAAAATATTAGCTATGTATTAAATGTTAAAGAAGGGTGCATGTGTGTACACCTGTGCTTGTGTGTATGTATTTAAATGTGAGATTGAAATGTGTCCACGTAGAGGGGAGAGCAAAGAAGATATTGAAGATGATAAGGGATTATTTCTTCCCCAGGCACGAAGAAGAAAACGTAGACTATGTGAATAATAAGGAGGAAAAAAAAAGGAAATTAGAAATGGAGCTTAAGTAGTACTTCATTCATAATTATTTGGCTATCTACTGATCCTGTGGCAAAAAAAAAAAAAAAAAAAGGCAGAATTTAAAGTCAAAGGCTTGTGGATAGCTGGATGTGCTGGGCCACCCCTTAATAATGTTTGATGTAGGCCTGTAGTTTTTATACATGACAAATAAGTGCCAGTGGTGGTCCATTGTTGTGGAGATACTGGCACTAAACCCTTGTTACTTGGGGTTCATTCTCAGTTCTGAGATCACTGGTAGATTCCTTCTAGTTTTGATTCGTTCTCTGCCTTTTACAGTAGGTGTAGTCACCCTTTCTAATAGGTTAATCTTTAATGAATGTTTTCCAGGGTACCTTCATTATGTATGAATTAAAGGGGGATGTGTTCCAAGGATCAAGCTGTCCCGTAGAAATTACATCCATGCATTATACCTTTCCCGGGCACTTAGGACATGAGATATTTCAGAGCGTTATTATAAAATCAAAGCTGATGTTATCCATTTGAGCTCTTTAGCAATGATTACATGTCAAAAGATCAAATGAGAAATACGGGCTTCAAAGAAATAAGCTTACAGTAAGAGAGTGCCGCTGTGTTAGGAGCTAGAACATAGATGCTACAGTCTATAACTTTGAATTTGGACTACCCTTTTTACTGTAAATATGGTAGTGGGGTGGGGTTGGGTGCGGTGGGCTGGGGAGAGACGGCGATGCAGTAGAAACAACCAGAGTAGGATCTGGGGGAGAAAGGCTAAGAATTACCTTCTGATAAAAGAGACAGAAAATGTTCTGAGTTGCAAGATTTTGGGGGTTTTGTTTTTGTTTTTGTTTTTGTTTTTTCTGATGGGAAAGATATTCCCCAACACTAATTAGAACAAGAGACCATGAAATGAAGTTAAACAGGACAGATTCAGATTTGACCATATAAGGGATGGGGAGCAGGGGGAATTACTGAGCTTACCATCTCACTGGGGGAAAAAATGGCAGGGTTAATAATAATATGTCTGGGAAGCAGTTAAACCGCATTTCTGCTTGTAAATGGAGGAAAAACCATATGGCCTTTTCCAAAACTTTCCACAAGCTTCTGTGCTGAGGGAAGATCATGTACCATGTGTCTCTTGCCTTCCAGACCTTCATAATATATGGATCCCCGAATCACCAGATTGACTTATGAGTAGAATGCGTTTTAATATTGTACATATATTTCCCACTCTCACTCGTCATTTCAGTTTGAAATACATAGTATGTATTTTAGAGTCAGAAATGGAGTCAGTTGGCCAACCCAGAATAAAGAGGTTTCCATCACGAGAGAAATTGCCTTTGGTTTTCCCCCTGTATTTTTCTTGGTTTTATGAAAAGGGCCCAGAGATAGCATTGAAAGAAAGACAGTTGTTTATTCACACAGAGAGAAGTTAAGTCAACAAACCTCATTCTCCTTCAGATCATAAATAGGCTTAAACCTATTAATAGTATGTCCATTTATGCACAGGGCTGTAGAAATCAAATATCTAATCCCTCTCATCAAATTTCCGCCAGATAGATGTCCACTTCCCTGGGAGCTTTGGTTATGCCAGGATCAGTTTCAGCTGCATCACACCCAGATCTGTCTTCACACTCCTTTCTATTGGAGATCTTCTTTCCAAATTATGTAAATATCGCTTTACTTCCACCAAGTTACAGAGTCTTGTTTTCGGTGTATTCCTCGTTCTCTGCTTCCATTGTCATTGCTTTGTGTTATACTTCTGTTTCAAACATGTTGGATAAACCAGAAAAATACATTTCTGCAGTGGTTACTGGTTTTCCTTGGTCTGTCGTCTTGGATAACTCTTCATGCTTCGAAGACAAAGATGGCTCGTACAATCAGTCCACTTGGTTACTCAGCGTTGGTGTGGGCTAGGTGTCTCCTGATGGGATCAGCTCTTTGGGCTGAGCTCAGCGGAATGTATAGTGTTTCCATCCTTGGAGCACATGGTCATTCATCACAGTCCACACGCAGTCGTTGCTGAGCGCTGCGTTTTGAAAACGTGTCTACGCCTTGTGCGTGCCTTAGATTCACAACCAGAAAAGGACGAGGCGGGTGTGAGGCACGAGCAGGAACTTGCGTGGCTCTTGGCTGTGGAGGAAATCAGCTTGACTCCTTGAGGGTGGAGGAAGCTAAAAACCTTTGGGAAATTCTGCTTAATTTTGATCTCTGATTTCCAAGCATGTTTATTTTTACTCACATTTCTTTGGGGGGGTATCCTTTGCATGGATTTATAGCTATCATTGTTTGAATGGTGGGACCACACACTAAAATGCCTTTAGCCCCTTCTCTAGAGAAATGGGATTCCTGCTTTTTTGGGTTTTCTTTTCTTTCTTCTTCTTCTTTTTCTTTTTTTTAACGTAGCTAATCTAACCACACTGCTTAATGCTCCTACCTGGGGGTACCAACGAGAATTATTTCAATGCTTTTAAAAATAGTAAGATTTTATTCAAGTCTATTATGCTGAGTGCTGTAACTGTGGACATAGAGAGAGCTCAGCCTGGAAACAGCGGAGGCAGCTGGGAGTGGTCAGTGGAGGAGGGTGACTGGCAAGAGACCTCAAGGGTGGGGGGATTCTTTGAAAACCCATTGAGCAGAATCCTGTGGAAGGTGAGCCAGTATGATTCAATATCAAGGGTGTGGGGGGATTGTCACTAAAGTGGCTCAGCAGAATTCTTGCTACAGGTGAGCTAGGCAGGCCTTTAAAAAGGCCCAATGATGAGGCCGAGTCAAAAAGAAGGCTTAGGATTATCAGATATGTGCTACTATATATAAAACAGATACACAGCAACCTTAGTATAGCGTAGGTAACTATACTAAATATCTTATAATAGTCTATAATGGAAATAAATCTGAAAAACTACACACACACACACATATATATACACACTCAAACATGTGTATGTGTATGTATAACTGAACCACTTTGCTGTACACTTGAAACCAATACAACATTGTAAATTCATGATACTTTAATAAAAATGAAATAAAAAGAGGACTCAGAGAAGTCTGCCTCTTTTGGTCAAGGAAGAGTTTATGTCATCCTGGATGACATTGTTTTTCCAGACTGAGTTGTTAGAATGCTAAAACTTCTTATCACTAGATAACGGCAAAGTCAAGAGTTTTTCTTTATCAACTTGAAAAGAATGTGCTTAAATATATAACTGCGATTATCTTTGCTGACAAACCCTGGAAGAGAGCTGAAGAGAAGGACATATTTAAGAGGGGGGAAAAATTGTATGCAGCAAAAAGTTTCAGTCTGTCATATAATCAACTTTGATTTCCTTGGATATCAAGTGCCAACAAATGGCCAATGTACTCCGGTATTCAGAGTTTCATCAGTTATCCTAAAAACTGCATTGTGGTTACATTAAAAAATAAAACGGTAGAGAACTCAGTTTTTTAGGAAGAGGACATTTCAGTGAGACTAACTCCCATTATTCCTATGTGGTTTTCATCCCCGTTTTTATGCTGTTGCTGTGTTCACTTTCTTCAAGTGTGAGCGCTACTGAAAGCACTCCCAGAAATGCAGCTGTACAGTGTATTTATTGTGACAGAGTATGACGTCTTAGGCCATGTTGCCTTTTTGAAGAGTAAATAGCAGCTCATTGGACTGGGTGGCTGCCACGCTGCCAGCTCTGACCCTCATTCCCGGGAGCGCGGCTCACGGGGCCGTCTGTGTCTTTGGTCTTCGCTGAGGACGGCTCTTAACGGTGAGCCCAGAGCATCATGTCGCTTTGTGTCCTTTGTAGCTGTTTAACGACAGAAAGGAGATTTGAACCGTGTGTGCCAGAATCCATCCATCAGACAGAACTAAGGACCAGCTCTGTCCCAGAAAGACGTTCATGCCACTGAGAAGACATCTGAGATGGTCTTTGTCTTAAAGCAGTGGTTCTCAACCTTCTTTTCCTCACTGATCCCTTAAGGAGAATACATTTAATTTAAGAGTCTCCCCAGCAATAGAAATTAAAGTGTGAGGAGCAAGATAGCATCAGGGAGGGTGGAGGCTTGAAGAACTACAATTTTTTTGTTTGTTTGTTTGTTTGTTTTGTTTTTTTGTGTGTATGTGCTTTTTAGGGCCACACCTGCAGCACATGGAGGTTCCCAGGCTAGGCGTCAAATTGGAGCTATAGCCACTGGCCTACACCACAGCCACAGCCACTCGGGATCTGAGCCTAGTCTGTGACCTACACCACAGCTCATGGCAACAGCAGATACATGACCCCCTGAGCGAGGCCAGGACTTGAACCCGCGTCCTCATGGGTACTAATTTCCATCGGGCCACAACGGGAACTCCAAAGCACAGATCTTTGTGTCTGTCACCTAAGACTTTTTTCATACTTCCAGGAGCCCGTTTTCCTCCTCTTGGGTCCTCAAGGACCCATTGGTGGGATCCGCTGGGAGAGATGAGGTGAGGAGAGAGGACAGCTAATGAAAGCCCCATGTGCCTCTGGTCCCAGCTGCCTCACCTGTCAAATGGTCTGGGATGGCTCCTTCCCCAGGGTGTTACGTGAGGATTAAATTAGATGATATTTCCATATAATACATGTGATGGCTAAATTATATAAAAATTAAATTTTTGTGTAATAAAATGCAGTCTCCATTAAAAAAAAAAAAGAGTAAATAGCAACCGGAAGAGGGCAAGTATGGTGCCATTAAAAATTTCATGACAGGGCTTTGCAGTGACCAATCACGGAAGTGGTTTCATGTTAAAAGTACCTCCCCCAGTTTAGGAATGCTGAATGTTAAAGAAAGAAAGAAATCTGAAAATATTTGTTAGAATAATTTACCAAATAATTTCTATATAGTTACAGTACCTCTGACAATTTATAACTAAAGAAATAATTACTTAAAGTACATGTTGAACTATTCAGCTGTGTTTTTGCAAGTAGGATATGAGATAGCTCAGCAAGACAATAGAGAACACTACTGCTGCTGCTCTCAGCCCCTTTTTTTCTTATCCCTCAATCTCAGTTACTCTGTCCTTGTCTGCTTCAGTGTTTAATCATATAAAAGACAGCTGCATCTTCCCCATGGAATCTGTACTTGAACTACAGTTTATTTTTTGATTCCACCTCAAATTTTCACTAATTATTTATTTATGAATACTAATAAAAGCTACTGAAACAAATAGAAATCCTCAATACATATTAATTTAGTTTTCCTGGGAAACAAATTATTTTTCTTTACATATATAGTGCATTTTTCACCATCACTACAGAAAACCAGTAGTGGTTTTCCCTTTTCTTAACAAGGTTCAACTGTCTTTTTCCCCAAAGAGTCGTATGTTTATTAAAAGTTTTTAATCATCGCTTCTATCTGTTTCAACTGCCTGTGCTTTTCTTTGTAATTACATGTATGCTATCATGTGTATCTATCAGCAAACCAAATCTCCTCTGATAAACAGATCATAATATGCACTGGTACTTCATCAGTGATTAGATGCATTATTAAAATGATACTGGAAATTGTGGAAAAACTGTGTTTCAAAAAGTATCAATATGAAAATAGTGAAAGACCGAAGGATTTTAAAACTGTATTTCACGTAGAGAAAAGACTTGTTGCCGAGGGAAAGGGGGAGGGAGTGGGATGGACTGGAAATTCGGGGTTAGGAGATGCAAGGTATTACATTTAGAATGGACAAGCGACAACGTCCTACCGTACAGCACAGGGAACTATGTCCACTCTCCTGGGACAGACCATGATGGAAGATAATATCAGAAAGGGAATGTAATATATCTGCCTGACTGGGTCACTTTATCTATACAGGGTCACTATATATACTGGGTCACTTTAATATACAGCAGACATTGACACAACGTTGTATTTTTTAATTTAAAAATGAAAAAATTGTATTTCTGTAGGTCACTCTATGTAAAACCACAAGCCCCAGGTACATGGGTATCTGCATTTATTTATGGATTGTCTTATGGGAAAAGAGATTCTGAGGTAGAATTTATAATTTCTCACTTACATTTAGTTACTTTTCTCCACATTATAGATTTTCTTTTTGGTATGTTTTTCTTAGGCTGGCACTGAGAGCAATAGATTTCATAGGTCTGGAAGATGGGATTCTTTTGCTGCTCAAGGAAGATTATATGCTTTGATTAGGCATGGAAATCTTTGCTGGATATGTGCACCTAGGCTTATGTTTCCTTTCCTTGAGTAATATAACTTGATTATTTTGTTTTCCAGTATGCAGATTGACCCAGGGACTCCTAAGCATTTCCTGCTTGTAGGGAACTTGTATGGTGAACAGCTCGTGAATTATAAGCGCCGTGGTACCGTGTCATTGCTTGAAACCCATCACTTGCACTTGAATTTTTATAAACTGTGGTCTCCGCGTTTGGAAGTTAGGAACCTGTTTCACACACCTAACTTAGTGACGTGAAAAAAGAGAGCATTCATCTAAATGGAAATAATAATATTGAGTGGGTTAAAAGTTGATAAACAATTATTATAGGTCCATTATTTCTGCTTGTGCCTATTATGAATTATTATCCAAAAATGTCTTCATAACTTGTATAAGAATAAGTATAATATTGAGACCAGAAAAACAGCTTTTTTAAAAAAATTAAGACATGTCAGCTTGACAACATGGGCACTAGGTAAAAATTTTAATTTAAATTGGGATTGGCATATGCACCCTGTGGTATACAGAATGATTGGCCAACAGGGACCTGCTGTATCGCACAGGGACCTCTACCCAGTATTCTGTGACGGTCTATCTGGGAAAAGAATCTGAAAAAGAAGGGATGTGTGTCCATGTGTGACTGAGTCACTCTGTGGTGCAGCAGAAGTGATCACAACATTGTAAATCAACTATACCCCAATAAACTTTTTAAAAAATTTAAAAAAGTTAAGTTCTACCCCACTTTTACAGATGGGGAAACTCAGACAGGGTTGTCTTCTGGTTTCTCACAGCTAGTGGTAGAGCCGGGATAGAAATCCAAGCAGTCTGGTGTCAGAACGTATGCTCTTAACTCCCTGTGTCTTCTAGAAGATTTGCCACCCGAAATTCAATAATCATCACAAATAAAACCTCAGAAGAGACAGTTGGTTACAATGTGGTGATTCAAACTGTCTAAAATATGTGTAAGTTAATCATTGTGTGGGGAAAGCTGTTTAGCAAAATGGACAAATTCTTGAAGTTAATTCACAGACCCTTGAATGTATCCCTGTAGCCACCCCACCCCACATGGTTTATGGACCCTCGATGAAGAAACACTGGAAAAGTAAAAAGGCACAGACTTAAAAGCTGAGAAGCCGAGTGCCTGTTATATGTCAGTTTCTAAAATAGGTCCTGGGGTTGTAATGAGAAAAAAGGATGTTGTGATTCCTGAGTGGTTTATATATTTTATGAATCTTAAAAGTTTGCATCTTCCACAGCGTATACAACAATGCATGCATTCAATCATCTCCTGTGTTGTGTCTTTAAAGAATATTTAGGGACTTCAAGAAATATAGCAAAGAAATTCCTATTTTGTATTGCTTGAAAGGTATTGATTACTTTGCCCTGGACTCACTCATACAACTACAGTAAATGTGCTTCTTTTTTTCTCATAAAGGTAATTTATTTCCTTTTTTTTCTAACCTGAAGAAAGCAAAGTTATTTAGTGAAAGGTTTGCTTTAGGATTTGGAAAACCAGATGCCTTGGACAGTAGGTTCTCACTGACCTGGCAGTTTCTTTGTGAAGTTTTGGTATTTAGTGAAGTTGTGTTCTGTAAATGAAAGAACACATTGGTAAAATGATATGGGTGTACCATATCAGATTTTATTTTATTTCTACTGTATGTTTATTATGGTCTAGAGATATATTTGAGAAAGAGTTCATATAGTAAGGTCATTGTGATTTCAGGTCTAGCACAAACATGTTTAAATACACAGGAATCTAAAATTCTCCTATATGAAGAGACTTGTGGCTGCCTAATGGGAGGGGGAGGGAGTGGGAGGGATCGGGAGCTTGGGCTTATCAGACACAACTTAGAATAGATTTACAAGGAGATCCTGCTGAATAGCATTGAGAACTTTGTCTAGATACTCATGTTGCAACAGAACAAAGGGTGGGGGAAAAACTGTAATTGTAACGTGTACATGTAAGGATAACCTAACCCCCTTGCTGTACAGTGGGAAAATAAAAAAATTATTAAAAAAAAAAATCCTAAAAAAAAAAATAAAATAAAATATTCTTTAAGATTTCCAAAAAAATAAAAGTAAATAAATAAATGAAATTCTCCTATATATAAATAAAGCCATATTAACATTCTCCTGTAAAAAGTTCCTTGAAAAAGAGGGGGGAAAAAACCCCCAAAAACCCAAAAAACTCTAGGAACTGTTGTGGTTCAGTGAGTTAAGCACCCAACATAGTTAACCCGTGAGGATGTGGGTTCCATCCCTGGCCTTGTTCAGTGGGTTAAACATCTGGCATCGTCTCAAGCGGTGGCATCAGTTGCAGATGGGATGTTTGGGATTTCTCTTGCGGTGGTGTAGGATGGCAGCTGCAGCTCCAATCAACCCCAAGCCTGGGAACTTCCATATACCACAGGCATGGAGGTTAAAAAAAAAGGAAAAAAAAAAAAAAACCGCTTAGAAATATGCTAAATTGATTGTAGGTATTTCATCTGAAGTTTTATTAATGGAAAATTATAGCAAAAAGCTTTTATTGAATAATTCAGAATTGACCTTGTAGTCCTTCATATTACTTTATCCAATCCTAGTACTTCTCACACATCTACATGAAAGTTGCTGGAAATGGTGAACATATTTATATGGAAGGAACTGTAGCATAAAATATATGACTCAATTCTTATTCAAACTCGGTTTGAGTTTTCAGCTCTGCTTTAATGGAAATGTATTGCCTCCTCAAACATGAGCATGCAACAGCACTTAAAGTGTGCTAGAACATGCTAGGCTCTGGGAATAACCAAAGTTCTGCCAGGTGGGTGTTGGCAGTCGCCTCAAAACAATTCAGGATCCCTAGTAACGGTAGGAATGGTGATGATACACACCTCTTTTTTTTTTTTTTTTTTTTTTTTTTGCTTTTTAGGTCCACACCTGCAGCATAGGGACGTTCCCAGGCTGGAGCTGATGCAGAGCTACAGCTGCTGGCCTACACCACAGCTCACCGCAACACCGGATCTCCAAGCCACTTAGCGAGGCCCAGAATTGAACCTGCATCCTCATGGATACTAATCAGGTTCATTTCCACTGCACCACAGTGGGAACTCCCATAACTAAATTTTGGCAGTCAAGGGGAATAGGTTATGAGTACCTATTTTGAACTACATGTTTTCATAAAATTAGAATATAATGCCAACCGACCATTGATAGGGTGTAGATTAGGTACGGTGTAGCACCTTCAACTATATGTCACGTTTTTATTTTCACATATGTTCAGGAGGCTATATCCATCCTGTCCCACCTGATCTAGCTATATATGCTGTTTTTCCAAAAGTGTACATATTAATCATGAATGTATGTTTTGTGTACCTTAATAGCATTAAAAATTGTAATTGTTTAGAGATAAACCCTATCCCACTCAGGATACGGCAACAGTGAAAAAAAGTTCCCTACTTCCAGCATGCTGTATCAGATTTGGGTTTTGCCTTCCAAATGTATAGAAAGATGTATAGCACATAAGATTTGCCTCTTTACTGGGCATTGCTAAAAATAGCATTCTTGCATGACTTTACTGGTTTCAGAAGAGCAGTCTGTGCAGTGAACTCCCAGTGGAATCATGCCATTTTCACAAACCCTGGTAGGCAGTATGGCTTAGCTGTTTAGGGTCTGGAATCAAATGGCTTGGGTGTATTAAACTGGGCTCCACCTGCCTGTGGCTCTGAAATCTTGGGTGTGTTGCTTACCTCCCTAAGCTTCATGTGCTCGCTCGGTAAATGGAGGTGATAACTGCCCCCTCAGAGGGTTTGTTGTGGGTATTAAACGGTGCACACAGAGCAGTTTAGACTACTCTTTGATCCACAGCTCGTGCGAATTGTTTACATTGCAGGAGTTTGTCCATATATTCTTCACACAGAGAATAAGTTTTAAAGACGTCGGTTCCATTTGCCAGGTCACAGAAACAACCAACAAATCGGGGTTGCGGGTCTCAGCCTCAAGCATGCTCCTTCCTCTGGGCGTTTATAATCAGATGCCCTCTTTCCTCCACCTGCGATGCTTTTCCCCCACAGAGCAGCATGGCTGAGCTCTGGCCATCTCTTAAATATCTGCTCAAGTAGCAGCTTATGTCACTAACCTTTCCAATCCTGCTCCTTAGGAAACGCTCAGGTACCACCTTCCTCCCCTTCCGCTGTTATCCTAGCCTGCTAGTCTTTTATCCTTGGTCTTATCACCCTCTACAGCCTGTGTCTTTTCTTACGAATTTGCATCATCTGCCTCTCTTCTCCTTCGTGTGAGCCCTAGGATGGCAAGGACGTTATTTTTCTGTGCGTCGCTTTTCCCAGTACACACAGTGGTGCCTGGAAGACCGGAGGTGCTCGGTCAATATTGTGAAAGGGAGTCACTGGATGCTTCTGTCCTCGCAGGCTGTGCTGGCTCCCTGTCCTTTCAGAGTGTGGCCATCTTACAGCACTGAGTGTGCTTCTGGTGTTTCAAACATGTTGCCTGCACATGTCTTCTCCCCAGTAAAACTCAGCCTCTCAATGCAAGCCAACCGCAACGCGGGCTGCTCGGCACCCAGCTCGGCGATCTTGTACGATGCTGGAAATAAGACCAAGTGCCATGAGCCTGGCTGCCAAGAACACACTGAGAGGCTGTACTGTCGTTTACTTCAAGAGCCATCTGAGTGGCTTTTTAAGAGATGTTGAAGAATAATGTTTACTTTTCTGTGTGTGTGTGTCTTTTTTCTATTTCTTTGGGCCGCTCCCGCGGCATATGGAGGTTCCCAGGCTAGGGGTCCAGTCGGAGCTGTAGCCACAAGCCTACGCCAGAGCCACAGCAACGCGGGATCTGAGCCGCATCTGCAACCTACACCACAGCTCACGGCAACGCCGGATCCTCAACCCACTGTGCAGGGGCAGGGACCGAACCTACAACCTCACGGTTCCTAGTCGGATTCGTTAACCACTGCGCCACGACGGGAACTCCGAATAATGTTTACTTTTAACACTCACTGAATGTAGAACCTTGAAATCTTCTTTCCCTTCCCCTGACTTGGCAGCCCTCCTGGCCCCTTTGGGTCTCTCTACCAGAGTCTCAGGAGGCAGCGATTACAATGAACCCTGTCACCTTTGAAATGAGTTCATACTCGCAGGAAATTCAGAATCACTCAGATCATTGGGTCTCTTGCTAAGTGTTGGTACATTCAGATTCTGAGACTCAGCCCATGGTAAGGTGACAACAAATCTAATCACGTAAATAGACATAACCTTTGAACCAGCTGCTACAGACCTGTGTAATCCAAATAAAAGCACATTTATTATTACCGAAGAAAATCAGGATAACCCCTAAACTGTTTTGTTTACCCCGACGGCAGGCCTGCTCTGGAGGCCTCGTTTTACTCTGGAAAATGCAAACTGAATAATAAGGGAGAAGCTGATTTTATAAATCTGTTATTCAGACTTTATTGAAAATGGCCAATGTTTTTTTTAAAAATTAGTCCCTAACAGACATATCTCCCTCAATTTACCCTGTATAAGATTCCCTTTAAAAAAAAAAAAAAAAAAAAAAACGACAAATATTTCAACGCTAAAAATAGGAAGGGTTTAAAAAAAAAAAAGAAAGAAAGAAAAGTGTGTTAAAAAAAAAAGTAGAATAATATGCTACAAAGTTTTCCTTTTGGGAAAAAAAGTCAATTTTATGAAGGAAAAAAAAACTTTTGTGGTTTTTTTCCCTATGTTATTGTGTATGGATGGCCTATTTTGATATTTGGAGACACAGTAGGAGGATGACACCGTTGAAAGGGGAAAGGTTCCACAGGCCTGTGGTGTCCCCACACGGAGAGGGCAGAGACCTAATAGGAGAAGCCACAGTCCTGTGAGTCCGGGGTTTCTGTCATGCACCATTTTCATAAGCATGAGCAAAAGGCCGTAGCCTCCAAAAGAGAAAGTGCCCATATTTTAAGAAACCTGACTATGGTTGAGAAATAATTTTAAAGACAGAAATAACAAATTGGCTCAACTAGTCTGTGTGTTTTCCAGGGAGGGGTTTTTTTTTTTTCTTTTTCTTTCCAGACTCTTCCGGCATCACTGACTATCGCAGTCCTGCGCCTTTTTGAGCGAGGACGCGAGGGCCAGAGTGGGGACTGCCCTCCCTGGTCAGGACTTGGTGGTGATCTGTTTTTAATGGGGTCATGGAGTCAACACTTCCTCCCTGGAAAAGAGCACTCCACGGGCCCTCCGCAATTGGTCTTGGCTATGTCTTCTTTCATGAGTTCCATCGGTTGAGGAAAACTAAACAAAGGGAGGGAAGCCAAGGAATGGGTTGCACATTCTTTGGAAGTATGCCTTTGAGAAAAGCTCTTGGTAGAGTCAATATTTGCCCTCCTCCTCTCAACAGGTAGGTTTTACCAAGCTTTATCCTTTATCTACCCTACTTTTCTTGTCGCCATTTTATTTGCCTCAAGAACAGGGCACGGCTGTGTGTACGTGTGTATGTATTTCTGTGTGTATTTAATGGCGGTCCATACACCGTTTTCACTGGCTACACTTTCGCATCCCAGATTTCTCTTTGGGACTTCGTTTGTTGTTTGAAACCCTATGCATCAAACAATAGGAAGATGGTAATGAGTATTACTTGAATGGAGAGGGATATTCCTTATGCCTTGAAAATATTGTCCTCTGTTTTGATCAGAAATAGAGTGGCATGAAAAATAGAACTCGCAGAATGAAATGAACACTTTAGAAATGAACCATCTGTTTGAGCCCAAGTGAAAAAAGATGCTGTAAGGCCTCTTTTAACATGGCATTCCTGAACTGTTGCTAGAAACAATAAGGTAAATTTACTATCCAATTATAACTGATAAGAAAGTCAGCTTTGACATTCATTAAATAAGCCCAGGATGCTGCATTCATTCTTGGGTTCTATTGTAAGTTATCTATGGTGCTCTTACAATCAATGCTAATAAATTTTCTACCGCAGCAAAGGCAATAGGGTTATAGCTCTGTTGTTTACTACTGAGTTTTCCCCTCCTGCCATTGACCTTTGAGCCTGAAGGTTATTTTCTGAGAATAAAAATAGTGGTCTTGGCTTGGGTTATGCAGACGTTCTCAGCCCTAGCTGCATTAAAATCACCTGGGGAGCTTTTGCAACACACTGAGCCCTGGGCCTCGCCAGACACTCTGATTTTAATCGGTCAAAGAGAGAGCCCATCATCCTAGTTTTTAAAGCTCCCCAGTTGATTCTAATGTGCCATGAGGTCTGTCTGGATCCATAGTTTCAAGACTAGCATTCTGTTCCTGATTGGTTTTGCTTCCATCCAGCTGAGCCATTTACTCTGTGACCTTGACTGTGTTACTTAACCTCTCTGCCTTTGAGTTTCCTCTTCTGTCAAAAGGGGCATTAGTAGTACTTAAATCATAAAGTCGTCTTGAGGAGCCAAGGCATTTATAGATTTTAAGCATTTAAAACAGTGCCCGGAATATCATCAGTGTACACCAAAGGTTGTCATCTCATTTTTTAAAATCAAAGTGATATAATGAGTTTTTGGATTGTTTCTGTGTGCTTCCTATCACGGGTTCTTCTGAAACACCTGCTCATTGGTGCTTTCGTTTTATTGTAAAATGGAGGGAAACTTTTACTTTTATTCTGGTTCAGCCACTTAAATGTATTGCCTTGTACAAATTGACTCAAATTCCCCACTTTATCTTTGGCACAGAGTTGGTGTGAGAATTAATTGAGGAGTTCCCGTCGTGGCGCAGTGGTTAACGAATCCGACTAGGAACCATGAGGTGGCGGGTTCGATCCCTGCCCTTGCTCAGTGGGTTAACGATCCGGCGTTGCCGTGAGCTGTGGTGTAGGTTGCAGACGCGGCTCGGATCCCGTGTTGCTGTGGCCCTGGCGTAGGCCGGTGGCTACAGCTCCGATTCAACCCCTAGCCTGGGAACCTCCATATGCCGCGGGAGCGGCCCAAGAAATAGCAACAATAACAACAACAACAACAACAACAAAAAGACAATAGACAAAAGACAAAAAAAAAAAAAAAAAAAAAAAAAAAAAAAAAAAAAAGAATTAATTGAGAAACTTGAAGGGCACATCATAAGCATTCAGTGAATGTGATTATGATTATTGGATTATTGTTTTTATTAACTTTATGGGACTCTTGCTATTATTAGCTGGGGTGTCTCAGAAGATAATTAATTCGCGGTATGGCAGATTCATTTTTGTATTTTTTTATGTGCTTTTAGCCAAACCAAGTAATCACTTGGGCACAATAGGCACTCTGACACTAAATCAAACAAATAGCAATAGCTTGCTCTCTGGCCAGCGGGATGCCTCTGTAAGAAGTACGGGAACCAAAACCTAAGCCATAACATCTTTAAATTTTAAATCCTTAAAATCTTTACAGGCTCATCGTGAGAATCTCAGTTTGAAGTATCGCATGGTGGTGAGCAAAGGAAGCTCCTTTCAACTCCAAGCACTGACCAACCCTCCCCTCCCAGGTCATGACCTTTCCCTAGGCAGTGCTGACTCTTGGGGGTTTTCAGTGATGCATCATGATTTGATAAAGGCAGAATAAGGGGTTGGCTTGATAATAAAAAAAACAAAAAGGCAGATTTTCATGTTATTTTTTGTGCTCCTGTGCCTATGCTTTCGGCTTCCTACATGTTGCAGAATTCAGTGCATGTACCGCAGGATTATAGTCAACATGGCTCATGGGCTTGGGTTTGAGGGGTGATTGAGGCCAGGAAGAGAAAAAGCACCTTCCTGTCCCCCTGTTCAGTATTTTTAATACCTTCATTTCCGTACCAAGTTCTTCCTTGGTACGTGGATAGATGACACATAGTCATAATATACTATAAGATTATTATCATGGGTTAGGCGTTTTAAGTGTGGCCTTAAAATATCTAATTTTCAGAAGCAGTAGAAGGGAAAGGTTAGATGTAGATATATTTTCCTAGATTAAGTCCATGTCTTGAAAAAAAAAAAATTACTTAAATCCTTGTGTTGAGTGAAGGAGAAAAGAATGAAACCAATTACAGTTGGAGAAATCAAATGAACTATAATCACTACAGTACTTATTCAAACAGCATATCCTGCTATGAGTGTCACATCCATGCCCTTTAGCGAGAAAACTCATTTGCTGCAATTTAATATTGAAGGTTCTGTTTCCATTGTTATGCATTAAAAGTCACGCAGCTGACATATCACAAGAATCTGCAAAAAGTTAACCTCTTTGGATAAGATGGTGTTCTGACTCAGCTTTTATCTCTGAATTCCCAGAGAATGGTGCCATCACCTGCCCGGGCATTGAGCAAGAGACATAGACATTCTGCCCTTTGGCTGGGCATTCCATCTCATTTCCCAGACCTGTCTTCCCGTGTCCATCTCTGGCCATGCTACCTTTGGACAGGCCCTTAGGAGGAGCCCACCACTGCATGAGTTGTCTGCTTCCTACTTAGATTTTTTCCTGGCTTGCTGCCAAGTGATATTTCTAAAATGTAAATCTGTTCCTATGACTCTCCTGAATGAGGTTCATACTCATCAGCTTCCACCTACCCCCAAGGCTTCAAGAGTTCCTCTCTGCTCTACTCCACTGAAAGGTTGGCAGATCAACAAATACATCTGGTCATGTCACATGTGACCCAGATGCCCCAAAACCTCACAATAATGTAAGTGCCAAATAAAGTCTCATTTCCTTTCATATGTAGATTTCAAGGACTGAACTTCACTTTTCGTATAATTTTGGGGTTTCCCCCAGGGAATGGCTGCATGTTCTACAGAAGTGTCGGGGTGGCTTCCTCGTCACCACGATAAGCCTTCCTCTGTCCAAACCCACTTTGTTCTGAGGCCAGCACATCACTTGGTCCCCCCTTCCCTGCTCTTCTCCCAGAATGCTTTGCCCCAGCGTCCCTTTCTAAACTCCCTTCTGCACAGGTGAGGCTAGTATTTCGCTGTAAACATTTTACGATGCAGGCGTATAACTGAAGGTCGTTTTAAAGAAGAGTAAAACTTCCCTAACGTATGACCATCATTTTGTCAAATTCTGCCCTATTGATGAACATTTCATTGGCTTCTTTCTTCTCTCCCTCCCTAAATGCTGTGATAAACAGTGCTCCAGTGCTTCTTTTAGGTATTTCCTTCAATATTTTGACTTTACTTCCCTAAGATGAACTCCTAAAGGTATGATCACTGAGTCAAAAAGGCGAACATTTTGAGTGTTAATAATAGCTACACTGCCAGCTTATGTTCCCAAAAAGGCACAGCACTTCACATTCCTACCAGCACAGTGGCCAGATTGGAATAATGTCCATCTTTTATAATTATCATCAATCTGAGGACAGAAAATTGCTGTCCTGTTTCAGGTTGCATCTTTCTGACGACTGTTGCAGTAACACAACTTGTCGTATGTCTTATATATTAATCCCTTTTTTAAGCAGCTTCTGGGAGACTTGGCTATAACAAATCTTTTTGCCCATTTTTCCATTAGGTTTTCTTCTTATCAAGATGTCTGTCTTTCCTACTGTTACCTGTGAGTTTGCAGACACACACATAGAGGAAGGAGGGTGAAAGGATATATGTGAGAGAATGAGTGCCAGCGCATGTATTTTGGTCTGGGTGGAAAGGAGGAAGTGATGGACCGTCTTTGGAAAGCTGTATCGGGTTCCCCAGGGAGCCAGACTTCTCATCCTGAAGCATCCCTAACTGGCCTAATCCCTTCAGGGCTGCCACTAGGTTTTTGAGCTATGATCTTGCTTTCTCCCAAAGGGTATACTGTTGTCGTCTTCTCACCTGCACAGAGGCCGGGTCCACCTGCTCCCAGCCTCCAGGAGGGTCGCAGGGTAGCCTCGTTCGGTTCTGTTGTTCTGTCATCCCACTGGCATGAGCCTCTTCTGCTAATCTTCAGCTGATTAAAGGCAGCAGTCTGTTCTCATGTGTTGGAGAACAAAGGAAAGGTGAGCATAAGGATTTCCTTTTATACAAGCTACCCCCATCATTCTGCTCCCATTTCATTGGTGAGAACTTCATTACATGACCGCGCCCAGCCGTAAAAGGAAGTGGGGAATATTATATCCAACTGGCAGCCCCGTACCCAGGAAGAAGGCAAAACGAGATTGTACTGGGGGAGCAGTCAGCAGTCTTCCCATATTATTTATATTGTTTTCATCATTTACTCTTGCCTTTCTAAATATACATTTCTATTTATAATAGGTTGTTTCGCATGGTTCCAGTAAATAAAAATAGTGCCCATGTTCCTGCTATCACAATGATTAAAATAGACCTTTTATCATGGGTCCCCTCTCAGGTATCTCTTTCTATCAAATTGTATTTACTACAACTATAAAGAGACAAGCAAAGCTTGAATGTGCCTTGTATTGAGAAATAGACAAGTGGCAAAGCTAAATAAAAGTGTCACGTTCTCCCCCACTTGTAGTTATGCAAACAGCTATTGGCACCCTGGTTTGGAATTGAATGGTGGTAACGGGGAATGTTTTTAAGACAGGACGCGCTCAGTACTGAAGTATTGTTATGCTTCAGAAATCCACACACTGTTTTCTGGGAGGTATACAGGAACTCCGTTGCCTATTCAGGTCACTGTGTGTGTGCACAGGTTCCTTTATCAGAGTGGAATAGCTCAACAAGATAACGAGTAATGCAACATTCGAGAAGAAAATCCTTACAAACGTAAGATGCGTAGTTAAATTTCTTGTGATCAAGTCTGTAGGTGATCTTTTACGTATTTTTATATTTTTTTTGCCCTGACTGAACTTAATCAAAAAAGAAGGAAAGAAAAGAAAAAAGTAAAACACAACCCTCCAGACATCTCCAGACTTTTCCTTTTTCTTTGTGTTTGAGAGTTGAAACTGCCAAGTTCAGTGAAGGAAACAGGACCTCCAGTGAATTCCCAAATACATGATATAAAACAGGGAAGAAAAGGCAGTAAAATATGTTTTATAACTCTTGCTTCAGATGATTTTCCGTGTATGAAATAAGTTGTTAGCTTGTCGTTGGGTTTGTTTTTGTGAGTGTGTGGAAGGTATCAGGGATTGCAGCTGGTGAGTAGGCTTACACCTGCTGAATCTCTGCCGAGGCACCTCTTCTCCTGAAAAAGGAAGAGAGAAATTGAGGTCTTGGATGTGAACAGGGCACTAATTAGCTCCCTTAAACTAGGGCAGTAGTAAGCAGGAGAAGAAGAGGAGCCTATTTGAGAAATATTTAGGAGATCAAATGGGTAGCATTTGATGATTACTTAACAGGAACAAGGGAGCAAGGAAAAGAGAGCAGTTTGTAGCTCGGGCGGTCGAGTTGATTCTGCCACTTGTTATGCCAACAGGGAGTCTTGAAGGGTGAGGATTCTGATTGGCAAGACAACACATGGACATGGACTGCTACATGTCCTTTTTGCGTAATAGGAAACTGATTATTGGCCTGAAAATTAGGGGAGCGGCCAGGGCTAGAGATACATATTTTCAAGTTATTTTAAAAACCCGAGGAGTTTTTGGAGTCCATGGAAAGATATCAGGAGGTTTTCGTGATTCCCAAACTTGACCTATCAGTGCCAGTTAGAAGTGAGGTTTACAACAGTGACTAAGAAAAAATTCTCGAAGAGGTGGGATGATTGTGGGGGTGTGTGTCTGTGAGTGAGTGTCTGTGTCTGCATGCACATGTACGTTTAAGCTAGAGCCTAGAGTGTTGGCTGATGGATTTGATTTAAGGTGTGAGAGAGGAATGTCCACAAGACTCCACGATGTTTGGCTTGAGCAACCTGCAGGAGGAGAGAGGTGCCGTGTCCTGAGACGGGCAGCCTCCTCAAGGAGCAGGTGTACTGAGTGAGGAAGTGAATGAGTGAAAAAAACAGAGAACGAATGAGTTTCCGTAGAAGATACAGCTGTATAACTTTATCACAGTGACTTAACTAATGATAATGTGTTTCTCAGCCTTACTAGACCATAGTAATGAACAAACTAATTTACATTTAGCAGCTTCTCATTTGCATGTATGTGGCGTATTATAAAGTAATTGGCCCTGCAAGTAGGTTAAATATGCCTTCAGGAAAGCCTCTCCACAAAATTAATATGCTAACCAAGCTCTTTCTTCTTAGATATTAGAAATAGAAATTTACCCTCAGACGAGGAAGACAGCTCTAGATCTGAAGTCAGGACAGATGATTTCTTTCTGTTATAAAAATTTGACGAGTTCCCGTTGTGGTTCAGTGGGTTAGGGACCACCTTGCCTCTGTGAGGATGTGGGTTAAATCCATGGCCTTGTGGTTCAGTGGGTTAAGGATCAAGCGTTGCAGCAAGCCGTGGCCTAGGCCACGGATGCAGCTCGGATCCAGAGTTGCTGTGGCCATGGTGTAGGCCAGCCCCTGCAGCTCCAGTTTGACCTCTGGCCCAGGAACTTCCATATGCCACAGGTGGGACCATAAAAAGAAAAAAAAGAAAAAAATAGCATCATGAGCATGTATGTGATTAATGGGGAAGCCTTGTCCATGTCACAGATGCGTCCCTTTGAGCTCAGCACAAACCACGTGACGTTTATTCAGTTCAGTTTACAGGTACTTTACGGATGTGTCCAGCGTGCCATCTGTGCATCTGGGAGAGTTTACGGTTTGGGGAATGAAAGAGTGTGGTTAGGAAGAGTATGTCTTCTGCCGTGTTCAGGACGTTAACCACACCCACACCAAGGACACATGGTGTTTCCAGCAGGAGGAGCTACCAGCGAAAGGCAGCCTGGGGGGGCCCTTCATTCACGGAGCTCTCAGATGACCTCTGCCCGATGTGGCCTTGAGGCGTCCTGCCGTCACCCCTCTCCGTGCTCTCCCCTTTGCCCTCCGAGCACCCAGCCTGTTTTTCCATCAGGGTCTTAGATGTGCCCGGCTTAGACTCAGTGCAGGAATTTGAACTTCCACCTGTGCCTCCCTCGGCTGTGACTTTCCCTTCATTCATCTGCTCTCCGCTTGGCCATTGTCACCTGGGGAAGCCTCCTCTGAACTGCATGTGCTCTGTGCACTTCGCTTCCTATTTCGAGGTCACGTCACAGTTGATCTTCAGGTCGGTGTGGGATGGTTTGCTGTTTCCTTCCCTCACTAGCAGGCTTCACAAGGGCCGAGTCTCCGTAAGTTTAGTCAGCATTGCGTTTATTAGACCACCACGGTGTCCTTCTGTGGGCGCTGCTGAATGAATGTATGAAAGTAAGTGGTCTGCCTGATCGAACTAGTGACAGCTCCCACTTTTCAATTCAGGCCACTAGTCATCAAAAGGGAAATCAGGGGGAGATGAGTTTCAGTTTGCTTGTGTGTCGTGGAAAAGATACATAACGAAGCTATGTACAGCAGATTATTTTGGGGGAATCATTCTTATCAAACACACACACACGCCCTCACACATGCAAACACAAGTGGTAGCTGAGTCTATAAGATAGAAATAAATCCTTGTGAAACTATGCCTAATCCCTCTAACTGTTTCTCCAGGCTTTCTCCTTCCCCTGGGCTTAGAACTTTCTAGCTGTTTGCACATAGTATTACCACAGGGCACTTGAAGCCCACCATTTATTCTTTCATTTACCAAATATTTATGGAGTATTTATTCATAGTTGGCACTGTTCCAGGCCTTAAGAACAAACAGAAAACAAGGTAAATAAAATCCCTTCTATTTACAAAAAGGATTTTTATTCTGGTTGTAGAAAGGACATAAAAACATGAAATATTATTTAATGATGCATGTTATGAAAAACATAAAGGGTCAGCCATAAGAAAGTAAGACATAATTGGCAGGACACCTCCTGCAGTTTGAATAATCACGGTATAACGTCTCTAAGAAGTGAGATGTAATCGGGGACTGAAATGGGAATGAGCTCGTCATGTGAAAAAAGCAAACCGGAACAGCTTGGGTAAAGGCCTGAAGACAAGATGGGAAGAGGCTTGGAGCAGAAGGAAAGGCCATGTGCAGGGAGCCTCTGAGAGGCGGGGAAGGGACGAGAGCTGAGATTGCAGAGATAAGTAAGGGTAGGCAAGGATGATTTGGTTTTATTTGAAATACAGAAGAGAATCTACTGGGTACCTTAAGTGGGAATAACAAAAGTAATTTTATTTAATGTTATGAAGATGCCTGGGGTTGCTGTTTGGAGAATGAACGATAGAGACGAGCTGGAGGCAGAGAGACCGCTCATCAGCCACGGCAGGAGTCTGTGCTGTAGACGGTGATGGTCTGGTCCCTGGGAGAGATGGGAAATGGACGTATTGGCAATAGCTGCCTCCGTCCTTCCATCCCAGCACGTCTCTTGCTCATGGATGTTTCACATTAGTTACTACATTCATCCTCACTCAAGCAGCCCAGCTAGTAATTTCCGACTGACTTTCACCTTTCTTTCCTTTTTCCCTCACCCTCCACCAAGAGGTCAGCAAATCCTATCAGGTAACAATCAACATGGCTTTGCTGTAACCTCTCTTCATCTCTCCCGTCGCTGCCTTAACATAGGGTTCCATAATTCCTGGCATGAAATCGCTCTGCCTCAAGTCTCAGGTCCCTTTACGGTGATCATCCGATGAAGCATTTCTTTAAACACATTTCTTTCAATTTATGAATATTCTCTTTCACATCTCATTGCTGATTAAAAAAAAAAAAACCTTTCCCATGTTTTTTTTTTTTTTTTTGGCAGAGACAAAATCATTTTTGTAACACAAATTTGATCAGAAGCCAGAGATGTAAAAGATGAGTTTGCTTTAGTGAGATTGCCCCCACCTAACACATATGACGTAGTACCACGAGGCTACTTTTACTACCCCCCAGTCTCCCAGCATCACCGCCATCCAGGAACTCAGCATGCTCGGAAATTTCGTGTGCTTTCCGCTTTTATTCTTTGAAATTTTTCTCCTGCCCGTATATCCTGTCCTGATCTTCTCCCTAACCCTAACCCTAATCCTTGAAAGTCAGTATCAAATGCCATCTTTGTGTGTTGCAGTGTTTCTCATAGCAGAGGAAGTAAAAACAACCTGCATGCCCACTGAGACTTGTTGGGTAGGTTAGGGTATGTTATACCCCTTCAAAAAAGAAACACTTTTTGGAAGATAGGTGACTTACAAAGTTGTGTGAGTTTCAGGTGTACAGCAAAATAAATCAGTTGTACATGATTTTTCAGATTCTTTTCCATGTAGGTTTTTACACGACATTGGAGAGTTTACCCTGTGCTATATAGTAGGTCCTTGTTACCTATCTATTTTCTATATAGTAGTGTGTATATGTCTATCCCAATCTCCTAATTTATTCCTCCTTCCCCCACCACATTTCCCCTTTGATAATTGTAAATTTGGTTTCAGACTTCTGAGTCTGTTTCTGTTTCATAAGTTCTTTTGTAACATTTTTATTAGATTTGTCATATGAGTGATCTCATGTGATAATTGTCTTTTCTCTGACTTATTTTACTTACTATGATAATTTCCACCCATGTTGCTGCAAATGGCATTGCATGCTTTTTATGGCTGAGTAATATTCCATTGTATGTATGTACCATAGCTTCTTTATCCATTCCTCTGTTGATGGATATTTGGGTTGTTCCCATGTCTTGGCTATTGTACGCAGTGCTACAATGAACATTGGGGTACATGTATCTTTTCAAATTATGGTTTTTTCTGGATATGTGCTAAGGATTATTGTTATACACTTTTAAGGAATTTTAGAATAAATTAGAATATGTCATATCTTTTTAATGAATATGCTATGCTAAGAGAGAGAAATCTATTTCTATTGCTGAGAGAGAGTGATTTTTCTCCATAATCATCAGATTCTCTTAATGCCAGCATCCTTCTATACAGGTCCAATCTTTTTTTCAGGTTTTCCTACTTTGCAGAAACAATGAAGTATGATGTATCTTCCTTCCCCAACTGTTTCCCAGAGAGCTTCTAATTTCTTGATTAAAAGCTTAATTTTGTTCTTTTTTTTTTTTTTTTTTTTTTACACTGGAGGTGTTATTCTTCAGCATTTATGGTAAAGATTTATAACAGTAATGAAAATTTCCAAACTAAATAGAAACAACCCCATAGGCAGCAAGATGAGTTCAATTTAATTTTTTTTCTCTAATAAAATTCTTACTCTGCACAACATCCGTGCACTGTCCTCACTCTGGATTTTAAATGTACACTTGTGATTTAGAGCCGAAATTTAACCATATGCTGTTTGGAATTTCCTTGTGCTACTATTAATATATTTTACTTTTTCCCTCAAGTCTAAATTCCGCCATCATTAGGAAGGAAAAAGAAATCTATCTGTGTATATGCTCTATGCACAGATATTTATGTCTCATCAGGTGCCTCTTGAGAATAAGCCATATTGAGAGGTTCTCCAAGGCTGCTTCTTCAACTGAAAAATTTACAAAACAGAAAAGAAGAAAAACGCTGATTTTTCTTCCAGTTTGGGGTTACCTTACCCTTACAAATCATGGATTTTCACCCTTGATCTAGTTTTTCCTACCGAGGTGGTATCATCTGGAATTTTTCACATTACCACTGAAATATTACAGCTTTGCTTTTAGTAACATGCTGTAAAATAAGATCTAACATTTCTATAGGGTTTTATAAATTTGCAAATGGTTTGCATACCTACTTTACTATTCCTTGCAATACCTAATAAGGAAAACAACAGCTATTTTTGCAGCTTTCTTTGTTTCATTTAGGAAACCAACTGGGCAATGTTGGGTAATTTTTCCAAAGCTATATAGGTAGGAAATGCTAAAGTTAAAATTTAGGTCTTCCTACTATTAATTAAAACTGTTCCCACTTTCCATTTTGGAGATAAGAGAGAGAGAGAGAGAGACACAGAGAGTTTTGATATGTTTGTCTTGAAACATTACCTTCTCATTGGAGAGTAAATATATCAACACCTTTATATTTATAATCTCAGGTCTTTTTGTTATTTTCAGTAAGAGTGATCTGTCAGAACAAAATATGATTATATAGATCCAACAGCTCAGGGAAAACCCCCACTGTAATTCTTCTTAATCTAGATAATGTATGTGGGCTTTTCTGTATTTTACTTATCTGAAACATTTTTTTTCCCCACCGACAAATTCTAACACAAATGGCTGCCATTAAAATCATCTTTTCACTTCTAATAACTAATAAGCATTTAAGTAAGTATTACAAAACCTCTAGAACCTTCTTCCAAAAAGTAAGCGTGGCACAACCAACACATCCTAAATGCTTCTAATTGATGAACGATTATTTTCTTGTTGAATTGTTTTGCAAATTAAAATTATGTTTTATAATCTTAGTTTTCCTCGCACTTTGAGGGCTAACTAAAAACAATATTGATCACACTTTTAATCAGTCTTCAGTCAATAGAACTAAATGTATAAATTAAGTAAATTAAAATAACAGGCATTTATAAAGCATGATTGCTAGTGACATGATTTTGCACTCAAAGATTGGAGTTCCCGTCGTGGCGCAGTGGTTAACGAATCCGACTAGGAACCATGAGGTTGCGGGTTCGATCCCGATCCCTGCCCTTGCTCAGTGGGTTAACGATCCGGCGTTGCCCGGCGTTGCCCGTGAGCTGTGGTGTAGGTTGCAGACGCGGCTCGGATCCCGCGTTGCTGTGGCTCCAGCGTAGGCCGGTGGCTACAGCTCCGATTGGACCCCTAGCCTGAGAACCTCCATATGCCGCAGGAGCGGCCCAAAGAAATAGAAAAAAGACAAAAAAAAAAAAAAAGATAAAGCTTCAATACAATATTTGGTGTGATTAAATACTCTTATGCATCAGTGTTTTGCTTTTAAATAAGCATAATAACTTTTTGGTGTGTGTGTCTTTTAGGGCCACACCCGTGGCATGTTCCCAGGCTAGGGGCCTACACACAGCTCACAGCAATGCTGGATCCTTAACCCACTGAGTAAGGCCAGGGATCAAACCTGTGTCCTCATGGATACTAGTCAGATTCATTTCCACTGAGCCACAACAGGAACTCCTTAAATAAGCATTATAACTTTAAATAACCCTACTGTTTGTGAGCAGTAGGTCAATTATAAAAATATAAATTTTGTGTTTCTTCACAAAATTTATCTATAAATCAAATAGATAATGATTTATTTTCAGTTCTAAGAGTACATTAACCAATGAATAAAGACTAAATTAAGAATAATTTCATTGACCCCCAAATACTTTTGAATGTGTTTCATAAAAATCACAGAAAATTAAAGTTGGTGCACATAGATTCTCAACATCTGTCCATATGTCTGTCACTCATTTTTTCCACCTTCCAGTTAGCCTTATGCCTTTAAATTATAGTTATAGATAATGCCAACACAGTCTATCCAAATGGTTGTGACAAGCATTGTGAATCACTGCCAATGTTTACCAAAATGAAAACAGTCACTGTATCACCATCATAATAAGCTGGGATAGTAGAGTGGATAGAGAAGTGGAAATAAATTAGAGAGAATTGAGTTTGGGACCAGCAGTATTGATTACTACCTGTGTTACTTTGAACAACTTAATTCTTAGGATCCAGATCTCTCTGGTCAACCGCACGGAACGAGTGAGATCATGTAAGTGTAAGCATGGCCCCTATAATATAAATAATGGAAGACAGACTTTCAGACACATGAAGACACTAAGATTAGAAAAGATCTAGGGGCTTTGTAAACAATGCCTGTTGAACAAATAATTGCACTGGAAATGAAAATGATTTGTCATGTTTAAGGTTAACAGTGGGCTAATTCTATTTTCATTAGGGAAATTGTGTGTAGAAAGTAGGTGTCAAATTCATATTATAAAGATAACTCAAAATACTGCAGTTACCGTAAAATGTGTATGTGAGTAGCTTACATATTGACATTAGCTCCTTGCAACTGGGTGGACCTTTGCCATTTGCAGCCCTTGAGGTTACAGATATTCCTATAAGTGAGTCTACACCCAAGCTTGATTTTGGAGAGACAGGAAGAAAAGTAGGTACCTAAGTCCTTCATCCATCCTGTGAACATCAATCCTGGTAACATGGAAAGTATGCCGTATTTTACTCTTGCTATAAGTGAAACAAGGAACAAAATGTATTTGGTCACTAGTCTTAATTTTCTGCTTAATGATGAAGGGAGATAGTAGTTGAAGGAAAGCAAATTCCTTTCTTCGCTTTTTGTAGGGCTGAATTGAGGCTTCATCTTGGCAAGAAGTGGAACTGCTCTGTTGACAACGTGATACCAAACTGAAATATAGAGAAAGGGTCATGTCACAATGCAAATCAGTCCGTGTTCTTGATAGGAAAAGCACTACATCCTTCTGATAAATAAATTGTGGGTAGCGTAGTGGTTCTCAATGGTAAGCTAAACAAAGTGGAGCACTGCCAAGAGTGGATTCCAGAAGGATGTCAAAGTGTTTCATTAGCTGTCTGTACGCTTTTATTTGTTTCTGTTGCTTATCTGTGTTTGCCATGTCCTCCCTTCCCTTGAGTTTGAAAACATTTTGAAAGCAAGATCCACTTTCCTTTTAACTCCTCCCATGACTTAGAATTCTCTTCTACACAAGACGCAGGCTCCGTCACTGCAACTCTTCATTAATATGCCACCTTCAGATTTTAAAGCCAGATCTTAAAACTGTTGACATGCCATGACTTTTATCATCACAAAGACTTCAACTGTGGTCCGTACAGAAGGGCACAGAAATTCTCTCTCCTGGGAGAAGATAGAATCTATGGCTTGAGTCACCTGTGGAAGTAGGGTTCTTCTTGCTTCAAGTCCAATAGCAGCCCTGCCTTCCTGCTAATGAGCCTGTGCCATGTACCAGATTTTTCCCATCAGCATTTAAACACGATGTTATGTCTCCCCAGTGAAAAACAAAAAGCCTCTGAAGCCCTTTTCTTCCTCTAACTACCACTGCATGTCCCTCCTTCCCTTTGCAGCAAAACTTCCCACTTTCATTTGGACCCACTCCAAACAAGCTCTTTCCCCAGTGATGTCACCAAAACTGCTCTTGTCAAAGTTACTGGAACAACATACAACATCATTAAATCCATTTGTTCTTGGTTCTATTTACTTGTCCCCTTAGTCACATTTGACCCAGGTCATTACTCATTCCTCCGGGAAACACTTTCTTCGCTTGATTACCAGCACACACCCCCTCTGCTCCCTCCTAACTCTGGTCCCTCGTATCTGTCATCCCCTTGGCTGGTTCCTTCCCCACCGCCCAGTCTCTTAACCTTGAAATGCGTCTCTTTTGTTGAATTTCTTCATTCTTTGCATACTCACTCTGTGGGAGACTCCGTCTTCTCTCATGGCTTTCAATGGCCCCGATCCACGGACGACTCCTACACTTGTAGCTCAGGCTGGCATCTCCTCTTTGGACTCCAGACTAATCTGCCTAATGTCTACTTAGGACCTCCACATGCAGGGACCCCTCAAACTACCAGTCCAGAACGGAGCTCCCAGTCTTCTTCCCATACCTTCTTCTCACATGGTCCTTCCCATTGCTTTATTACGTCATTTCATTTTCAGGTTGCATAAGCCAACTTCTGCTGCAGCTGTCCTTGTCAAAGACAAGACCAACGTCACCACTGACCCAAAACACTGAACTTGACTCCTTCCTTAGTCTCCTTTCAATCCAACATTCAAAGCATAAGTCAGATTATTATTTCACTATATAATATGCCATGTATTTTACTTATTTTGCGTGTATGTCTTGCACGTAGAATATAAATTCCATGAGGCCTGGGATTGCTGTTTTGTATGCTGTTCAACCCCCAACATGGCTTGTCACTAATCAAATGAACGAATAAGTCGATGAACAAATTACATTTAAAAAGAAAGTAAAGAGGAGTTCCCTGGTGGCTCAATGGTTTAAGAATCCAGTGTTGTTCAGGTTATTGCTATCGTGAAGGTCTGATCCCAGTTCTGGGAACTTCTGCATGCTACAGGTGCAGCCAAAAAAAAAAAAAAAGAAAGTGAAGAAGATTGGCTATAATGGGTGAGATCTCTGAAGAACTCAAATTTATTTTAGAAATGATAACGATAGAAATACAGGAGAGATACTTTAACTTTTCACAGCTTACTAACATCGCCTTCCGTGACTTTCTTTTTGAAATTTTAATTATTACTTTATCATTACAGATTTTCTTTTTATATTCCCTAAACCCCATTTATTTGGTGAGAGGTACTTCGATGCACTGTTCTTGAGATGACCATGCTTCCTGACCTCCTATGGTTCTCTAGGTTCTGGAATTAAATAGATGTACAGATGTGCCACTTGCCTTCCTGCTTCTCTGCTGGAGGCTGTCTTTTCACATAGCCACTGAGCTTCCAGGACTTAATTTTCCAAGAATATTGCCTTTTATCATTACCACTTAATTTCTACTTCTCTTGACTGAAACGAAGAAGTTACCAAAGTTCTTAAACTTCTGTTTTGACCGCAGTAAATAAAAGTGTTAAATTATAGGCATTAGATCATAGCTTAATTTCTATGGGCCATTCCAAGATACTGAAATTAGATTTAGTTATTATATGTAATGGACATTAAGCATTTATGAGACAAATGGCCTTTAATTTAATTAGATAGTGAAGTATTCATAAGATACTTTGTTTTAAGAATAGCTAGTATGTAATAGCAGGAAAGAATCTTGCCTCTAATTTCTTGCATGAAAGAGTTGAGAAGATGCTCCTTTCTTGCACTTCTAGAAAAGTTTTTTTTTTGTTTTGCTTGTTCAGATACATAGGTAGAGGTGATATGTAGCCAAGTTTTTTCTGTAGTCAAACATTAAATCACTACTCAAGGTTGTTGCATTATCAATACAAAATTTGTTCTTTGAGTAGGTAAATGAATATTACTTTGTGATTTGGTAAACATATTTGACATATATCACATAATCATTATGGTTTCCTAACTCAGTATTGATGATGAGTCTAAAATAAATCAAAGTTGGCATATGAGAATTAACCACTGGAATGAATAATCGATTTTGTTCTACCTTTCTTTTCCACTCCTATCTGAGTATGGGTGAATAAGAATTCAGTAAATACATTTGGGATTAGCAGGTGCTTGGACTCTTGGGTTATGCGATTGCTTTATGTTTTAAAAATTGTCTTGGCGTATAGTTGATTTACAACATTGTGTTCATTTCAGATACACAGCAAAGTGCATCACCACACACACACACACACACACACACACACACACACACACGTGATTGTTTCTCCATACAGGTTATCGCAGAACAGTGAGCAGACGTCCCTGAGCCCTGCAGTAGATCCCTGCCATCTGTTCCACACACAGCAGTGTGTGTGTGTCAATCCCAACTCGCCCTCTACCCCGCCCCTCCCACCCCCTATTTCCCATTTGGTAACCATAAGCTTGATTTCAAAATCTGTGAGTCTATTTCTGTTTTATAAATAAGTTCATTGATAGTATTTTAAAAATTAGATTCCACATATAAGTGATGGCATATGATATTTGTCTACTTTCTCCACTTAGTGTGATAATCTTTAGCTCTATCCATGTTGCTGCAGATGGCATTATTTTGTTCTTGTTTTATGGCTGAGTAATAGTCTCAGATAGACAGACAGACAGACAGACAGACCACATCTTCTTTATCCATTCCTCTCCTGATGGACATTTAGGATGCTTCCATGTCTTGGCTTTTGTAAATAGTGCTGCAGTGAACATTGAGGTGCATGTATCTTTTCCAGTTATGATTTTGTCTGGTTACATACCCAGGAGTGGGATTGCTGGATCATATGGTAGCTCTATATTTAGTTTTTAAAGGAGCCTCCAGACTGTTTTCCATGTAGTTGCACCAGCTTACATTCCCATCAACAGTGGAGGAGGGGTCCCTTTTCTCTACACGCTCTCCAGCATCTATTGTTTGTACACTTTTTGATGATGGCCTTTCTGCCCAGTGTGAAGTGATACCTCACTGTAGTTTTGATTTGCATTTCTCTAATAACTAGTGATGCTGAGCATCTTTCATGGTGATTGCTTTGTTGCTGACTTATTAATTGCTTAGTTACTTGCTTGCTTTATATTAACAGGATAAACCAAGGAAAGGAGGTAAGAAAGTAAGTGTGCAGTATTTTCAAAAACGCAGTTGCTCCGAGAAGCGATAAGACATTGGCAGAGTAGGTCAAGCAATACAAAATCTGACAATTTTGGAAGCTGTCACGCAAGAAAATGTTCCCAAGCCAGTCTTCGATACATTGCTATCATGTGCTGACTGAATAGGCTTTAAGTTAGGAGGTGCAGTCTGAATGTGATGATTTCAGATGTGACCATTTCAGAAATAAAGGCAGAGTCTGTGATTGAATATAGAGATCTTGAGGGTGAGATGTGAGCTTAGACTATGTGAGTAGCACAAGTTCTGCCTCTCAGCCTCCCCTGATTTGCCCTGAGTGTAGATACACACAAGCTTTGTTTATTTTTACATTTTCAGCAGGTGGGACACTTTGGCAAGTGTAATGGCTTGGAGTACAGCCTGGCTTCACCTTGATTGGTGTGTCCCGATGGAATATTTTCTTAAATGATGTGTGAAGACCTTGCATCATTATTTTTCCAAGCATGTATCAACAAAGTCTTGGCCTTGTGAAAGTGCAAATAGAATGCCATGCAGCAGACGGTGTGTTTACATTTTATTTTTAGACCCTGGAAAGATTTATACTTTCTGGAGGAATTGCTTTGCTCCTGCTTGTTACGTTTGATCTGGTCATCCTAACTCAGCATCTGCAAAACTTTCCACTTGCTGTGTGCATGAAGCCTGTGGCGAATTCTCCTAGGGAAATGTATTTTTTCCTGTCCCTTCTGCGAGTGGACAGTTGCTGGCTCCTCATGTCTTGTTGAAATGTGGTTGTTCCGAATGACACTGTCGCCCTTGCATTAATCCTGCTTGTTCACTCCGGGATCCCCATCTGTTTCGCGAGAGGGAAAAAGTCTCACACATCTTTAGAGTGAGGGCCTAAGCTAAATTTCACTTTAATCCACTGTGTTGAGGTCCCGACATGCTCATTTCCATAATAAAAAACATTTCAATTAGTCCTATTCAGGAACAAATCTGTCATTTCCACAATGTGCAAACTAGGATCTCTCAGTTGACTTCCCCCAGATCAAAGTAATTTATTAACCAAAAAAAAAAAAAAGTAGAAGTCACTTAGATAAGTGGTATACATAAGTCAAAAGTAATTTTCTAAATCTGATTGTCATGGCATCTGTCAAGTCTTTCTTCCAGTATAATTTTGATTCTATCAGTGTGGTAGGTCCATACCTTTTCCTGTTTTGTTTTGCTTTTGTTTTTTGCCTTTTTAGGGCCATACCAATGGCATATGGAGGTTCCCAGGCTAGGGGTCGAATTAGAGCTGTAGGCACAGTAATGCCAGATCTGAGCTGCGTCTGTGACCACAGCTCACGGCAATGCTAGATCCTTAACCCACTGAGTGAGGCCAGGGATCAAACCTGCATTCTCGTGGATGCTAGTCAGATTTGTTTCCATCGAAACACAACAGGAGCTCCTGTATTTTTTTTTTTTAATCAGATCAATTTGCATAGCAAAAAAAAAAAAAAAAAGATTTAGCTGTCTGCTTCTATCTTCCATGAGGGGTGAGCTCTTAACTATTGTAAGTGCAAATCTCAGCTTCCAACATACCTCTGCAAATGCATTTTAATAACACCATGAGTATTCCAGGGACGTGTTTCCACTCCTTGGAATGAGCAGTCATTGTATTAGATGTATTCAAGCTCATGCTTCACACATGAGCATTTGGATGTGGCCTGTACAGCTGGAGACCCTTCTGTGTAGTGTGACAAGGACTGAGAAGGCATTCCCTGTGGTCCTCCCTCCCCTTGCTGCTAAAAAGAAAGGAATAAAGTGCAGAGTGAATGACTAGAAACAGGCAAGGAGTTTGGTTCAAAGAAAAGGGGACGAAGATTCCATGGGCTTCTGTAGCAGCTCTTCGGGAAGGGAAGACGGCGCTCGTGTTTGGAAGCGACAGAGTTTGCCTGGTGTGCAGAGCTTTCCCCCAACGTCTTTCTTTCAGTGTTTTCACCCTTCAGCACATTCTTCGTATTTGCCTTTTTCTCATCCGTGTGCACTTTAAGTCATCGTTCATTTCCTCGCATGGGTGCAAACTTATACTTGGGTTTCCTTCAACTGTTTGCATGCTTCTGGCAAATCCAGATAAACAGAGTATTGATTGCCTTTTATAAAAGCTATAAGGGAACCTTAGGTGGCCTGGGACCCAGGTTTTCCATTTGAATCATGTGAGAGACTTCCTGTGAAAGGAAGGACACAGGGACAACCTATCTTGGACGTAAGATCATCAGTGTATAATTATGCAGAAAAAGAATTTCTGAGGTCCTATTTTTAATTGAGGACCTGCGCTTAAAAGTCTGTTAGAAAGCTCCCCATCTTGCAAAGGACGGTGTTGCAGTCACTGTTTGCTACGCCCCTGACCGCAGCTGTTGGCCTTTGGATGGCCGGAGAAATAAATAGGCCTCCCCATTGGGGCAGTCACACCCATCATGGAAGTTAAATGAACATTCTTAGAACACCCACTGGGATGGGACAGATGTCGGCGAGAAGGGCTGAGCGCTCGGGAGAAAATGTGTCACTGACAAATTGAAACTATTCCCTTAATATAGCGGTATGTCTTGCTTGTCACCTATATCTGTTTTGTTTTATTCAAAGCTATTTCAAAAACACAAATACTGTGTTGAAAGTGAGAATCAGAATGAATCATTTCTATTATCTGTCAGAATCCGCCTTGCCACTGCTAGATTTCCTGTGTTGTTTTCCTTGCTGGATGTACAGTTGAGTAAATCTTTTTGCAGAGATGCTTTATTCAAAATATGACTGTAGTCAAAATATGACTGCAAAGAAATACTCGCTCTGAATTGAGAGCATTTGCATTGCTTGTTGGGAGGTGGGGTTTACCACTAACTTTTGTGGAAGATCTTTTAGCTTGTGCCTCACTATTTCACTCCTTAATAACTTTTTTTTTTTTTTTCCCGTTTTGGTTTGGTCTCAGAAGGGTTAATGTCACAGCTGTCACTACTGACATATGAATCTCCACACTAATTGAAATGCAGACCCTGCTCTGGGGGGGGGGGGGGGGCTTCTCTCCACTGCTGGCTCTGCTCTCAGCAGTTTGCTTAACGCACTTTTAAAAAGTAACAAACTGATTTTGATGTGAACCATTAATTTCAAAAGTTTATGTATCATTCTCATTTGGGAAGAATAAAAAACTTGAAGCCACCTGATAATTCCTCTTTCGCAGTAGCCTCACAGCCATAAGAAAGTAATCTCCTTTTACTCCATAGCTCAGTCTTCACATCTCCCTTGTAGACACGTCTGATTGGTTTTTGGTGAAGAAGAGTTTGTATCCATGCGTTGGACTATAAACTCCTTGAGGCTGGTAAAGCCTTCTTCTTTGCAATACCCTGTAGTTCTTCAAGCAGTGCACAGATATCACCTTCACCTACCTCAGAAGTTTCAGGAGCATAAATGATGTCATAGAATGTACCCCTCCTAATAGTTTGTGATAAATGCCAGGAATGTAATTAAAGCCAGCTAAAGCGAGATATAGACTCTCTCTCTATATATATATACGTAGAGCCCTTTTTCACCGCTCATATAGAGTATCTGGCAGCCACCATGACATATAGTAAGTGCTTAATAAATGTTTATTAAATTACATTGAGATTGGGCTAGAATTCTCTCTCCTAGGTCACCTCTTTCTGCTAAGCCATACCAATTTTTCTTCTTTCAGAAAGCATTCCCTGAGAGTGTCTTTCATATCCCAGAGCCTAGCACTGGCACTATATAAACAGTTGAAATAAATTCACTGTCTTAGCCTCCAGCACAGAAGACAGACACAACAAGTAGATATAATCCATAGCGGTAAGGATTGCAATTCATGTATGTAGACCGTCCCCACGGGAACATAGTCAAGTCAGCTATGAATAAGCGATTGTTAAGTTCATTTTTGAAATGAGCAGAAGTTTGTCAAAAAGAGAGTTGAAGAAGAGCTTTGTCAGAGGAGCCGTTTGTAAGGAATGGATGCTCAGAATAGCACGTGGCTCATGCAGAATGGAAATAGAGGGCTCACGTGGGTGCTAAGTTGTAAAGGGCTTCATAGCACAGGGCTGAAGAGTCTGCGTGCTTTGCTGAAGGCACAGACTGACCCTCCAGAACCCCAGTGTGTTTAAGAAAGACAGTCGACACAACGAGGGCACGGAAGGTGGTGCCCAGGGGAGGCCAATGGAATTTAGGAATGGGATGGGATGCTGAGCCAGGCAGTGCCAGTCGAAATGAGAGGTGGGAAAGAGAGCAAGAGCAGGAAACGTATTGCTCCCTTTAAATGTTCTTGTTGCCCCTGAGAAAAGGAACTAAGACGCAGCCAGAGAGCAAGGAGTCTGGGTAGAGAGAGAGATGCAGGCCATAACCAACAGTCTCTTCCGCACGTTCGCCAGCTAGGAGCGGCCACCGTCTCCCACAGATCATGGGCCAGGAGCCCCACACCTACTGTGACACGTTTCCGTGGTTCCTGCTGCCCCCTCGCTGTCCAGATTTCTGTCATCCCTCTCTCACTGCAGTGAAAGGGAATCCATATCAAGAATTTCCCATTTTGAGTGGAACAGATTTTTCACTTCAGAAACAGTACTTCCCTGGTTGTTCGTTTTGAGAAAGTGACTTTGAGCAGGAACGATCCGGGCCAGACCGTGCTATTTATGAGCAGGTTTCAAGTGGGAGCTCTAAGTAAGGACCTTTCAAATGTCACTTTGTGGTTGACATCCCTTGCACAGCGTATTCCGTCCAAATGCTCACGAACAGGTAGACCACTGAAGAGGAAATGCAAAAAGCAGTCAACTCAAAAGATTATCAGCCTCTCTAGTAATCAGGAGAAAAAAAAAATGAAGCACAGAATAAGATTCTCTTTTACAGCTTTCAATGTGTAAAACTTAAGAAGCCAGACAATACTGAGTGTTATTAAGGATAGGAAATAGATTGACCTCAGTTACATGTGGATGCTGATGCGTGTTGATACAACCTCACTGAAGAGCAATTTGATAACATCTGGCAAAGTTGAAAATCCCCTGCGTCCGGCAATTCCACTCTTGGAAGCTCTCCCATAAGTATATGTGGAGCTATTCACAAGAATATTAATGGCAACCTCTTTTAAAGAGTTATATGCCCATCCTTCAAAAAATGGGTGGTCATTCAATGGAATTCATGTGAAAGAACTAAATCCTCAGTAAAGATGAATCTGAAAAACAAAACGATGAGCAAAACTTTTAGGGTCCAGGTGAGTGGTGTCCTATGATGGATCATAACAAATTTGTAATATTAAAACTTATGCATGTATAAGATCATACATGTGCTGTGGGTACCCAGAAAATAAAGGCGTAAAACAAGCATTGGAATAATAAATCCCAACTTTAAGATAGTGATTTTCTTGAGAGAAAGGGGCTGAGTTCAGGAACGGGACAGTGAGCGATACTTGGGGGCTTCAGTTATCTTGACAAAGTCTTATTTGTTAGGCAGGCATACAGTTTTTGTTACATTCTCTGAATCTTTGTATTCCTAAGACATTTACAATAAAGAGAAAACCCTGCATAAGGCTTTTCTTGTGTGTTCATTCATTTAGTATATCGCCCATCAATCTTTTTGGCTATCCGTTCATTTATTATTCTTTTTTGTCAAAATAATTTTATTTGAATAATCTCAGAAAATTGATTGTGGGTTAAACCAAGTTGGGAGAAAAGAACAGTATAATCAAAAGAGAGATTTAAGGGAGATGCGGGGGTGAAGTTGCCAAGACTAAACAATTGAATGAGTGTGTGTGTGTGTGTGTGTGTGTGTGTGTGTGTGTGAAGGAAGGCAAGGAATCAAGGGTAATGTATTTAGATTTCTAGCCTGGCCTTGAACCTTGAAGCAGCCAGTGGGACAACAGAAGACGTGCCACTGGAACTGAGTGCGACACGTTGCCTAATTTTGTCTCAATCTGTGTTACACTTTTTCCCGTGAGCCTGATAGTCTTACAATCTTTAATTCAGTAATTGTTGACCAAATAGTTGCCGTGTGCCAGGCACCATAAGTATAAAGAGCTCTCAGTTTATGCATACGTACTCTTTTTTATGAGGGTGTTTCTTAAAGCTATCTGCCACTCATCTTTAACCGTCATGGCACAGTTACGGCTCCCGTAGATTACATTGGGTAAGCAATTTCAGTTGAAGGGCAGCCTTCATTACGTTATTGGGTAGCCCCTTGAAAAAAAGTGAGAATCCATTAGAAACTTTAGACCGTGAAAACTCATTTAGGGGACGTTAAAGGTGGCTGTCCTGAAATAGCGTGTTAATTGAATAATGGATGGGTCAGGGTAACATTCTTTCTTAAAAGTTATTTAGTTCTTTTAGTATTTATTGATTGATTTATTTACTCATTTATTGGTGACATGTGGAAGCTCCTGGGCCAGGGATTGAACAGCAGCGACCCGAGCCACAGCAATAATTCCGGATCCTTAACCCACTGAGCCACCAGGGAACTCCTTAAGTTATTTAGTTCTCACAACAGTACCTGTATAACCGTATGGATAATTTCGGCAGCACTTTGCATCATAAAAGGGGGGGGGACCGCAGGACCAATGGGGCACAGGGAGGCCAGTTACTGTGTGGGTTTTCACTGCCAGAGCATTCCCAGCAAATCCTTAGTTTCCTTTTTCTGGACCTCACCCAAGTCCTCTGCCAAAGGTCTGTGTTTTAGTCCTGTTCCTGGTAGACACATGAATTCCCAGTCCTAAATCCCTTTATTTCTCACTGCTCTTCCACCATAGATCTCCTTGCAAGACTAAGTAATAGGCAAAGGCTGGGGAGATAGTTTTGTTTTCTGATCCTGTGTGATCAGGCTGCCCTAAATCCAGCTGGATTCCCTGGGAGCCTCAAGAGCAGTGGATTAGAATCAGACCTTCATAATCTTGCCTTTGCTCTACCCCACCCCAGTACACATCCATTGCTTTAATTTTGCTTATTTCCTCCCAATGTTGGAGACATAAACCAAAGACCACAGCAAAGTAACAAGAAAGGCCTCATTCCGCAGAGACTTGGAAAAGACGTCATTTGTTGCCTTGGTGTAGCTGCTAGTCAGCCCCTTTGATGTAGCGCCTCTGATTCTTCAGGGAAACAAGGACGGTCTGGTTCTCCTTTTTTTCTAGTCTGTGAAGTCGGAGGCAGTGTCCTTTACGGGCGAGGCGCCGCAAGCCCCGTGTTACATGGTTGCAAGCTGCTTGGCTGCCTTTGTTAATATGCTGAAAATTTCCTCGGCTGTCTTTAATAGAAAAAGGATGTGTGTGAGGCAAGACCTCGGCAGCTGTGGCTGGGTTCTTGTTCCCCACACATGAGTCACAGCGGGCAGAGGCCATCGCATCAGGATGTAACCAAGCAGCCAGTTACCTGGTTGTCTTGCATTTCAGTTCCATGGTGAGGTAGTCTTCAGGTCTGTTTAGAAAGCTTATGCGCTCCAGTTTGGTGATGAAAAGGCTTTTCATTTCCTCCCTTTCTCTCGAACAGTATTTAGTCATTTACTGCTTCTGTGAATAAAGTTTCTTTTGCACACTGACTGCCTTCAGTAATTGCATTGCCAAGAGAAGAATTCTCCTTTCTGGAAGGACAGACGTGTGGCCTGACATACTGTGTTCTATAGGATCTTCATCCTCTCAGGAATTTGATCCTTGTTCTGTAGGAAACTCCATCTCAAAGACTGTGAATTAGATAATCTAGAACCTGGAAATGACTTCCAGAACAGTGCTTCTCAAATATTAATAAGCATGCAGAGCACCCGGGGCGATCTTGTTAAAATTTCGATTCTGATGCATTAGGCGGCCCCTGAAATTCTGCAGTTCTGTCAAGCTCCCCAGCGATGCCCATGCTAGGCCTTACAATTTTTGTAGCAAGGCTGGAAGCCTGAAGGCATTCAGCCCAGTGCACATCCACTAAGCTGTGGAGGGCAGATAGAACAGGCTTAAAAGATAAAACTTTTGGAGTTCCCGTCATGGCTCAGTGGTTGATAAGTCCGACTAGGAACCATGAGGTTGTGGGTTCGATCCCTGGCCTCGCTCAGTGGGTTAAGGATCTGGCGGTGCCGTGAGCTGTGGTGCAGACGCAGCTCAGATCTGGTGTAGGGTGGCGGTGGCGGCCGCTCTGAATGGACCCCTAGCCTGGGAACCTCCATATGCCGTAGGTGTGGCCCAAAAAAGACCAACAAAAGATAAAATTTTTGTCTTTGCAGAGAGAAAACAACCACATAAGAAGAAAGTCATCTGTATCTAACTTCATTTACAAACTTTTAACAACTAACATGAAGTTTTTTTATCAAAATAACAATATTATCAAAGCAGTTACCCAAGACAATGAGGCTCTTTACTTAATGTCACCTTTGAGCACATTGCTTTGTAAATGTCATCGGTTTCTTTTTACTCAAAGAAGCAGCTCTAGTGATGTTTTAAGCCTTACATAATGTATATCCTTAGGTTTTGAAAATTTAAGCTTTTTTACTGAAAATAAACACATTTAAACCAAAATGTTTCTTCTGAACATAGACATCTACAGCTATTTAAAAATACTGAATGATCTTAAGTCTACACATTTTTAGCTGACTTGGATTTTTACCCTCGGGACACAATTGATGAGCATAGGTGAGCTTTCAAGAGATTGGTTTTCCCACACGAACTTTAACGGCCACTTTTGATTGTCTTTGTTTGATGAGTAACATGCATTAGGATAATGCAAAATTCGAATTGTTCCCCCAAAATCATTATAATTAGCACACAGAACTCATTTTGATAACAGATTTAACTTATTAGAATAATATGAACTGTTGTTTCATCCCTTGATAGCAGAAACGTGACCTCAAAGCTTTCCAGGAAAGAACGACCCCAGGCGACAATGTAGTAACAATGGCAAAACCTATTTTTGTCGCTTGGTATGCACTTCTCCACTTGTTGTCACAGCTGTCTTTTCCAGGTTTAACCTAAGAAAGCCTGCAAACCTAGTATAGGCAGGACCTGTTCACAAATCCTCAGCCTTTGGACCCAGTGGTCATTTAAGCTTCTTGGCGTAGACAAGATTCTGCTTTGTGTGTTTGCGATGATGAGGAGACAGAAGAGGGAAAAGACAATCTCCTTCCATCCTGATTTCATCTCATCTACAGCCCTCTGAAGAAAGAATGGTTATGATCCCATTTCCAGCAGAAACTGAGGTCTCAGGGCTCCCTCACCTTGCCCAAGTACAGACCGGCCTTTGGGACCTCGGCGGCGTGACTGGCAGCCTTGAGTGTTTTTAATAATCCCCTTGGGTTGCAATTACACTTCGGTGCAGACACTGATAATAAAGCGATTCAAGAAATAACCACTACCCTACAGAGCCATCTGGTTTCTCTCAGCCCCATCCCTGGGCTTCTATTTCTGGTTCAAAAGGAATGATCTCCAGCCGGGTTCCTTCCTCCCTTCCCACTCACGGCAGCAGAAAGTCTGAACATTTTATCTACTTTGCATCTCCAGTAAGTCAGGCTGTGAACACACCTCGCCATCACTTTAGTAGCTGTTTATTGACAGTCATGCTGGGCTCCGGGAGGGGACATAATTCAGAAGAGATGTGTCCCAGCATCAAGAAACTCAGTATAATACTGAGTGGTATGACAACCAAGTTCTCTTAGGAAGACGGAGTAGGTGGTGTTATTTTGGGTTTCCAATGGAGAGCTGTTCACTGCACATGTAATTTAGAGCTATGTTTATTTAGATTCGTGTTTAAAATTAGAAACTGACCATCTGTATTTTTCTTGATAAGTATGGAGTCATCCTGACCAAAAGGTTTTTGAAGGTCAGGAATGGCTTATATTTGCAACATTATTTTTGGAAAAGAAGAAAAGATGTGGAAAAGATGGAAAATAATGCCCAGCCGTTGAGGACTTCAGAAAACGTGTGTGTCCATGCAGAGACATATTATGCAGCCACTGAAATAAAAATTATAACGTATGTATAACAACAAAAAAAAATCACAAACACGCTAGGCCTCCAGCAAAGTGAGACAAGAAAAAGTGAACTTGACATTTGCAGAGTGTTTACTATGTGCATATACTATGCTACATTTATTTTCTCCCTTCATCTACAAGATGCAAAAAAGTCGATGCTATTTCAGTACTTCATAAATGAAAGAATTGAGACACAGATAGATGAGAGAACCTCACCGAAGTCACAGCTGGTGGTTGGGCACAAAGGCCAATCCAGATCTCTTCAAACCCAAATCTGATCATCTTTTTCCAGTTGATTTACTCAGAGTTATTCAACCCTCCCCCAGCATTGTTTTTGATTTAGAAATAATCGTTTTTATAGTAAAGAGTGGAGTCATCTGAATTCAACTGAAAAAATGTTTGCATAGTGAAAACACCAGATCATAAAAGTGGTTGAATTATTTTAGGCTGTATTATAGAGTTGCCAGGACAATTAATGGGTGACACCATCTGTAACATGAAAACATAGGCTTAGCATAAACAACTTCAGTTTTATCTGATGTTTGAAATATGCATCTATGTAACTGCCAAAATATTAGCTGCTCTTTGTTAGCCAAAAAGTTTCAGGGACAAGACAAGAGCAGAACAGCACTTTTTCATAGATAAGGAGCAAAGTGTTTTTCCCTTTGGGAAAGCCTCATTGTTGTTAACCAATGTTTGAGAATTTTGGGCTGGAAACCCTGGTGTTATACTAGTGCCACACAACTTACACTCTTTTTTTTTTTCATTACCTTTCACGTGATACCTTTGTATTGCAATTGTCACACCTTAACAGAAAATTCTGAGAATTGTTTAACTACTTTTAAAGCCAGGAGTATAAAACCTCTCTTATAAAAGGTACATTTTTCTGTACTGTATTTTATCTATTTTGATCTCATTTTACTTTGCTGTATTTATTGTAAACATTGACCATTAGAAGTTTACAAGCTGTTTGACTTAAAAAATAAGGATTCCATCTCATTAAACTACTTGGGTTAAATTTGGAAAAGACTGTAGTAGTGATTGCATTTGAACTTTTTTCAGGGTTTTTCACCTGAAAACACAGGTAGAATTTTACAAGGTAGGAATTACCTTGAGGTGCAGTGGGTTAGGGATCTGGCATTGTCATGGCAACCACGTGGCTCGGGTTCCAGCCCTAGCCCAGGAACCTCTGCATGCTGTGGGCGTGATCAGAAATATTTTACCGTGTATGTTTGGTAATGTTTGCAGAAATGGCATGGACTAACACTAAGGAGAAAAAACGAAAACTGTGTAGACCTAAGTTTGTCTCCTTTGCCCACTTCCTTTTTTATTTCTTGACGTTGAGTTGGGAAAAATTCAATTTCTCCATCTCAAGTTGTCTTTAGCTTTTTTCTCAAGAAAGTAGTCTGACTCGGCTACTCGGTCTTCATATGTAACCTACGCTTTCTCATTAAAGGAAAAAAACTCTTTCTCTAACCGCCTGCCCTCTTTAAAGCACAAAGTGCACAGCGGCTCTTAGAAAATTCTTTTTCCTTCCCGATTATATTGATCTCTTTGTATAAATGGCTAAATTGCCCCCCACCCCCCGACAAAATGCCTCCAGACATAAGGGAATCATTTCCGTATGTGGATGAAAATGTTTGTCTTCCATGAAGGAACGCTTGCAATGGCCTCTTAATTGTTTTCCTCCCTCTTCTGGTTCCAGTATCCGGCGGCTCTGATGAATCTGGGAGCCATCCTGCACCTCAACGGCAGGCTCCAAAGGGCCGAGGCCAACTACCTGCGGGCCCTGCAGCTCAAGCCAGATGACGTCATCACGCAGTCCAACCTCCGCAAACTCTGGAACATCATGGAAAAGCAAGGCTTAAAGACCTCCAAGACCTGACACGGGAGGGCAGCCCCTACCTCGTCCTCTTCCATATCCTAAAGCTGGCTTCACGGACGCACAGAATTTCCCCGCGGTGCTGTGACAAGAGCTAGTTTGGACTTCACGGCCCAGGGCAGAGATCACTGAGGTTGCTGCCCCTTCTGGAAGTACCCACTTTGCTTTTGGCACAGCCACTAACACCAAAAAAGGGGAATGTTGGAAACCTCCTATAGGACATAATTGTCACCCATAGAACCGTAAACCAGAGCACTTAAAACAGCATCTTTTAGCATCTGAAATGGGGGGGGGGGCTCAGTTGCAAATGTTGTTCATTTTTGAAAGGTAACTTCGAAATTGTACTGTTCCTGAAACACTGTGAGAGGAAGACAGAGTGCCTGTGCAGCCACCGTGCACTGTCAAGGTCACGTGTTCATGGGGAGTGATTGAAAAGGGGGGTGGATCCTGGGAAGCCGCCGGTTGTCCTGACGCTGCTGTCTTCCCTCTTTGGGACAGCCTGCCTATCATTTTCTAAAACTTAGAGAACTTTTTTTTTTTTAATCGTGTGTCAGGATCTGTCAGAGTCTACCTTTGTTTCTGGACTAGTGCCCATAAGGTTTTATGATTCAGCTGTCATGGTCCTTTGGGGCATTCCTTTGCTTTTCATGTGCTGAAAAGGGTGAGCAGGTGCAAAGCAAGCCACGTTTCTCACTGGTGTTGTAGGAGGGGCTGGGGAGGCCTTATGTGTGTCAGGCAGGCATTTTTTACTCTGATGTCACCAACATGCTCCACCCCCCCAAAAAAAACAAAAATGCCTAGGAGAATCCATTGTATTAATTCTTGGGCTTTTGAAATTGCCTTTTGAAATGGCTGTTCCTGGTTACTGCTCATACTTATATAGGGAGTAAATCAAAAGGAAGCTTAAGAAAAAAAAAAAAAAAGCATTCTAGTTCCAATAACTAAACAGCATCCATTTGACAAAAGGGAAGATGCTTTCGTGCCTCCCAGATGTTGCTTGCTGGTTTAAAAATCAAGTCTTTGCAAGGGAGTGTATAATGATGGTTGCCAGTGATATTCTATTTGATTTGGTATGAAATACTAGTCACTTTCTAATAGGTACCTAAATGGCAGCGCTGATAAGATTTGAGGAATTATTTTTAATCACACTCTGTTCTTCTCAAAAGATGTAAAAATGACTCGTCATCTGCAGTAGACTGTAGCATTAGCCACGTGTTCTAGGGCTCCTGCCAAGTGCTTTTCACCGTTGAAAACTATTTTTCACTAGCAAATTCGGCATTTTATTTCATTACCTATTAGTAACCACTTCAATGATGATTTCACCAGTAGAAGACTATAAATGAAGTAGAGAGAAACATTTACTGAACATTTTTTTGACTTTCAGTCAAATGTTGCTACTAAAAATTAACTTTGTAAAAATGATAGTCCACTCTCAACTTCCTAGAGAAAGTAGCTACACAGTACCCTAAGTATTTATTTATTTATTATTCTACCATAGCAGAATAACAAAACTTGATTCATTACCAGTTCTTTGCAACTTAAAACTAGCTTTTTCTCCTGTCCTTCCACACTGTCTATATCGTCAGCATCCCCATTTAAGGGAAGCTGGACCTGCAAACACATCATATTATGTTTTCTTCGTATTTTATGTTTTGCTTCATATCTGAATACGGTGAGATAAAGAATTTAACGTAGCTTTTCTATGGCATTAGTGTTTGGGCGAGAAGGACAACATAGAGAAAGATTTGTTGATGGCATTAAAAGAAGGTCCTCTTAATATGTGTATTATTTTGTAAACATTTTACTGAAGGGCCACAAGTTAAAGTATAACTAAATCACTGTGTTTTCAGAATGGTGTTTAATGTTTCATAGCAACAGACCCGTGGTCAAACCAAAAACGTGGGTTGGAGTATATTTTTCATCTTCTAGGACCTTGGCAGTTGCAAAAAAAGTGGGGGTGGGGGGATTTAATATAAGGATATAGAGATGAATTCAATGTTTAACATTTTTATTTATTTAAATAGTTATTGACCTATGATGACTTCCTAGTCTTAACCTTGTGTCTTTATTGTTATCATTCTTCCTTTCAAACACTTGGTTCTTGATAGAGTCACTGATTGCACAGAAGCGCTTCATGTTGACCCAGTTCCCAAGTAGCATTAATAATTGGGCCTGTGTCATAAAATGCATGGATCATTAATAACTAAATGTCCCCGACACCTTTCACGACAGGGCTGGGCTTAGTAAGTGACCACGTGGGGGGGGTGGGGGGGAGGGCTGGGGGGAGGGCTCCATAGAACATGGTAAAAAAAAAAGAAGTCTCTGCTCAGGGATTTATGGTGGATTATTGCAGACAGTGCTAAAAATATAGAGCACAAGACAAGTTTACTAAATTAAAATTTTATTTTTTGAGAAACTGTTATTTGTATAAATTATCAAGATTTGTAGGCTTTCCTTTTGTAGAAATAATTGTTTTATGTGCCAGAGAATTCTGATTTTGTTTTCAACAATAAAGCATTGATAACAAATGTGTCATAAGCCTTTTAAAGTCTCCTACAGCAACAACACTTGCACTGTCTTGAGTTTTTAACAGACATGGGAGAAAGTTGGGGATTGCCAGGAACTTCCCAAAAGCCATTTTAGATATATTAACTTCATAGAGTCCCAAAGCTCTTTGTTGGTGGGTTTGTCTTGTGACCTAATCAAGTTTTCTCGTGACTTTGGAACTTTCTCCTCTGATCCATGATTTTCTTGCTAAAGAGAAGTTCGTCTCGTCACTCTTTGGAAGTAGACAAATAAAGCACTTGCACCAAGAGTCATTCTAAGAAGTTGGAGGAACGTTTGGGGAACTTTAGGAGTAGACCTTCATGGAAATTTCAAATGACCAGGAGACTTCAAATTCCAGCAGTGCTCCCGAGGGGGACTACATCGCCAATCTCTATGAAATAACTGTAAAGGCCAGTGTGCGGCCATGTGGCCGATGAAATGAGAGCCGATTCAAAGTCCTCTCTGATTGCGCCCTGCAGGAGAACCACCCAAAATGACACAGCGAGAAGGCTGAAGTCCTGGCACGCCTGTGTCTTTCTCTACCGCAAAACCAAGCACACGGAGTTAGCCCGACACTGCCACTTCAGCTTGCTCTCTCCTTACAGCCTGTGGCATTTCCAATGCTTAAGCCACCTGTTCTAGCAATTTCTTCATTAGACTGAATCGAGTTTTATGAAGTCAGAAGCAAATTGTATAGTATTGAAAATAATATTTAAGTTAAGAGAGAAATCATATTCCAAAGGTACGTACAGATGCATTGCAATGATCACAATTCTTCAATTATCCACAGAAACCCAGTTTTCCCCTTGTAATAGAGTAACCAAGCCGCAGATGAATTTCCTTTCTTTGCGCTGAAAACCTATATTATGTGAAAACTGCCATTACCAAGGTGAAAATATCAAATGAAAAGTCATTGGTGTCCAGTTCTCTCAACTTTTCAGAAAGCGATTTTGAAAACTATCAGGTTGAGCATGAGCAAGCAATGGACGTGATCTTCATTTATAGTCTGTTTTATTTCCTTCTGCTCGAGAACCACGTACCAGGTTAGAAAAACAAGTCCAAAGAGAAATACATGGTCCCTGCCTTTACTGGTTTCAGAGAATAGTGCCTCAATCCAAAATAAAATTACATGTTGATTTTAAAATAGAATCAACGATGCAATCACTTCCTATTATAAAAGTTCTTAATAACCAACATTTCTAGAGCCTTTTGTGTAACTGCCGCCAACTGGTTCTGGGAACTTGGTTAACACTTTTGGGGGCCTTATGTTCCTCGCATGAAAGCCATTGGGTTTGGTTACATATTCACTGAAGTCTTGTTTGGCTCTCACAGTCAAAATTGCTAAGATGTTATTCATGCATTGTCTTAGTTTGGGCTGCAGAACTCGGTGTCGTACAGTTGCAGGGTCTGGACGTGTAAGACGTGGCTGCCAGCGTGATCGGATGAGGACCCTCTCCGGGTTGCAAACTTCTTGGGCATCCTCACGTGGTGGAAAGGGTGAGAGAGCTCTCTGAAGCTTCTTTTTATCAAGGCATTCGTTCCATTTATGAGGGCCCTTGCCTCATGACCGAATCACCTCCTAATACCATCACCTGTGCCAATGGGTTTTCAACGCATGAGTTTTGGTGGCATGGAAGCATTCAGACCGTAGCAACCTCCTTCCTTCTTCATGATCATCTGCAGGGAGAGAGGTTAAAAATGTGATTGTGGAAGAGAGACTAGCTAGAGAAACACCACCGTGGGTGAAGAAACCCCGTCTCTGGACTCAGGTTCACGGCCTGTGTGCTCACGTGACAGGATGTGAGCACAGGACTGCGTGGGGACAGGCTTGCTGCTTGCTGTCTTTGGGACAGGGACAGGTTATTTCACACCTTTGAGCCCTGGTTTCCTTAACTGTAAACTGGAACATGTCCACAGGGTGTCTGCCTTAAAATAAAATATTAATCCTTTTAGAAAGGAATTAGGAAATATATTATCATGTTGTTATATAATAATAATTTAGCACAACAATCAAATTCTCTGTCAGTGTTCACCTTATATGCTATATTTTATGTTCCACTCAACAAAAACTCAAGGTTTCCTTAGCTGGACTCCGGAATGTATTGTATGCATGTCTTCTTGGCAGAATGGAGTTGTGATTTCCTCCAAGAACAGAACTAGAGGAGCAGGGTCTGCTAAATATGGCCATTTTCACCACACGCCATGGGAAGTGAGGAATTGGCCCTGCTTGGGCCACTTAGTAACACTTTTGTATCGCTCACCAATAAAACAAAACAAAATAAAAACGTTGTCATCTTTTTTGAACATGGTAAGTCTGATGATATCGGCAACGCTTATTATAACTGGTACAAATTAGGATCATTATGGATTAAACCTTAGCCACAAAGTGTCTCCATTTGACCTTCAATCTCTACCTTTTCGAGAAAGCCATGGTGGGAAGAGAACGGATAGACACGTGGGGAGTGGACCGTTAATTGCCATTAGCAATGATTTAAGTTCTGGTTGTAGAGGAGGAGAATTGATTAGGACAGTTTGAGACTGTCCTTTTTGATTGCTTCGTAACCTGCCGAGACTGAACCACTCACTGCACTGGTAGAAGGGGTGGAATGGAGTTTAACAAATAAGAGACTGGATAACACAACCACAGGAAAGGCTGGGAAAATCTTCAATTTGATGTCTAGACTGGCGCTAGACATCTATTCTGATCTGAAATATATTTAACTTCTCTCGTACTTTCTTGGGATTTGACAAGAATATCCCTCATTCAAGACAAAGCGATCAGCCATTCTCCAGTCAGATGGAGAGAATAGACTTCTGTATTTCAGTGAGCGCTCAAGACTCCTCGAAATCCTTTTTCTAATAATTTTCTATCGTGTCTCTTTCTATCCCAGAAGACTCGAAATAACTCCTCCGAGAACTTTAAATTAGTAACATCATTGAGTGGCTAGAAACTCTAGTGAAAGTTAACTATATATATATATATATATATTGAGAGAGAAGTCAAGCAATTCCACTTCTTTACAAAAATATTAAAAATGTCAAAAAAAATTAAATGCCTTTTCTTCAGCTGGTCACTCCTCTCAAATAGTGTAAAAGATCATTTAATACCAGAAACTCAGAATTGGTGGGGGAGGACCAGGGCAAGTATACAAGAGGAGTGGAAACAAATGATTACCTTTGATTTTAAGGTAGACCCTTTTTCGAATGAATCTCGTTTAGCAAGTAATGTCCATATCGACTCTAGCAGTCATTGGCTTTTTAATTTTGCAGACATCAGCGTATTATATTACATAAAGCCAATTAATAATCTCAAGAGGTTTTCATCCTGAATTCTTTTCTGTGTTATTTTAAATGTCATTCTGTGTAATGTCGGGGTCTTTTACTTTTCCTTTGCAATAGACTATTACTCTGGCAGTGTGCCTTTGCCTATGGTTTATGATGGTGGCTCTTTGGGAAATTTCTCTGGCATTATCATGTTTCGAAGTATCTTTTTAGATACCTGCCCTGTACCACCAAAGAGTTAGCTGTCACTACATGTGTCTTTTAAACTTTAATGGAGTGAGTTTGCACCATGTGATATAGAAGAGCACATTAGTATTGGGTTTTCTTTTATCCCATTAGGTCTATTCTCCCAAATGCTTTGCTGACTGTATTTATTTATAAAATATGAACATACCGGAAAAACATACCTCTTTCTATAAAGTGAGTCGGAATTTTATCTGTTAGTTTTTTTCTCACTCCTATTTATCAAACCAATTTTATCTGAACTTTATTCACTCCAAAATCTTGCTCTGTGAATGATGCTGAAGATAAGTTAGTCTCCTGCTATTTCTCAAGTGGCCACAAAGTGGTATGCGTAGAAATCATAGCAGCAACGTCAGGGAGCAGGAGAGACTAGATTTGACCTCAGCACTTTCAAATGAAGAAGCTATAGTTTAGAGCAGTCCAACGACATAGCAAAGCTTACACAGTCAACAGTGGATCCAGTGGAGCTGGTAAAATATTGAATCCCAGCTGCAGGTTACATCCTGTGTGGCCCAATGCCAACCATCCGGAGTTTGTGAAATCTCTCTACTTTGGAGGAGAGAGTAGATAGACACCAAGCTCATGGAAGGTTTGATCGTGGAGTCTAAATAGATTGCACATACGGGAGATATTACTACCTGAAACTCCTGTGTCACGAAATTCACTTCGGGTCCTCGATTTAAGACATGAACTCTTCATTTTAGGGTGAATTTATGAGCCTTGCCTAACTAAACACAGCTGGTGTAAGTAAAAGTGGTGCAGAGAAGCATTAGGGTCGGTGAAACCATTTCCAAAGACACGTTCCCGTCATCTGATGATACGGCTCGGTGATTTCCGACCTGGCCACGGCCTGTGTGATCTGTGTGATCCAAAGTTTATTCGTGACGACAGCAGGTTCAATGTGCAAGATTTCAGTAGATATCAACCAAATTGGATGTGATCTTTCATGATGAAATTAGCTTTTTATCTTTTATTGTACCCGAGGCTATTCTATGTAAACATTTTGGAGCATACTAGCTCGAGGGAAGCTTTTTATAGAGAATCCTTGTGCCATATGAATGGCGTGTCATTTTCTCATTGCAATGGTAAGTACATGTGCTACAAGTCTTTAGTTCTCACCGGCCAATCTGTGAGATTCCCTTTCACCGACCTTGTCCACCTTCTCGTGTTATACAGAAGCACATGCTCGCACACACAGGCCACGCACACGCTCACTCGCTATGTGGCTGGAAAGTCTACACCTAAACCAGAATTCGAACCTAAGTGTCTGCACATTTGATCCTCCAGGAGAGGACGTGGTTATGCAGACTGAGACTGACTTTGAAATGTTTTGAGTAGCAGAGGACATAAAGTGAGATCAGAGCTTTTGTCCTCGGACGAGTGATTTAAATCCAGACGAGTAAGAGTCAGGAGATGAGGGCTGGCATTTCATAACCTTGAACATCTCTTCCCACCCTCCTCTGGGCCTGTCACAATCAAGCCCAAGCCCTCCTTTATCTGGAGCATGTTCCTGTCCTCATTCTGGAAAAGAAATACCGCTCTGATAGAAGATATGACAAGTGGAGATTTGTACGTCTCCACTTCCAGGATAAGAGACATTGCCAAAATGACCTTGAAATATCTTAGTTTTGAATGTATTTCATCTCAGAGACATTAGCCAACTGATTAAGCAACACAACTTGTTTAACACGGGAAGCAACACACCCAATAATTCTGAGCACCGCTGAAAATGTGGGGACTGGAACACCCCAGTTGTATCCCCTCTGTCTTTGGTTCTTTGGCTTTAGCTCTCCAGATGATGTTGTATCCCATCCTTGGCGTTCACCTGCCTCCTTGAAACTGCAGGGCAGTGGAGTCCTTCCCGTAGATAGAATTTTGAATGAGAAGAGTGCATGATTTCATTCTTACAAGATTTTGTTCCCTTGTAATTATCTTTTTTGCATGCAGAGCATTTTAAAGTTTTCAAAAGCCTTCATATATTTTTATACTTCGCTCTTGAAAACAATTTGGCAATGTAGACAGGAGAATCGTAATTATCCTCAAATCCAAATTCTAGATGAGGACTCAGGAGCTGAGAATGGCCATATGACTCGCCCAAGATCATGCTCAGTACAAAAACAAGTCTTCTTCTAATCTTATGACTTTAATCTAAATCCTGGGCAGGCGTGGATGGGTACGGACACAGTCAATGTACCAGGGGAGTCCTGCATCTGTTTCTTATTTCCTTGGTCTCTGAGGATCCGCTGCGATTGAGGAGTGTTTCCGTTTGAAAGACTTTCACTGAAAACTGGAGACTATTTCTGGTTAAATGCCTCTGGGTGAGAGGATAGAAGTAGGGGGAGAGGATTACTCACTTATAAAAAATAATTCTGCTTTTGTCCATCCGCTGTGTTATTTTTCTTTGCCTGTCAATACGTGGGGTTTGGCCTTAATTGCTACTAATTAAAATGTCATACCTCTTGAAGCTTTCTCCTGCAATGCAGGTGTCAACTGAGCTCAGCCTGTTTGGCTTCCCATCTTCTGTGGGATGTTTGGTGCTATTCCCTAGCTTTGAGCATGTGTGCCTCTCACATCCTGAGGCTTTGAGCCTCTGCTTCCACTGTTCTCTCTTGGCTTTTTCTTCTCACTGCTCTGATGTTCAGAACAGACTCTTTTCTAATTCTCCCTAAAACCATTTGCAGTTGTGTGTGTGGCCAGTTTTAAAGGTTTTACTGGCAGATCGGTTTTAATCAAATAGCTAAAAGTGGAATATTGAACATTCTTGTTCGCCATGGTTCTCAAGGCTCCCCTGGCAAGTCGAATGTCTCTCTGGTTTTCTCTCTCCATGGATTTTTTTGCCCCCTTTTCAGGTAGTCCTCTGTCTTGCGCTCACCCCAGTCTCAAAACTCGTGACATCTGCTTGGGCAAAGGCCCCCGGGTGTCCTCTTCCTCTCAAGAAAGCTGATGATCCATATTTTTCCTAAAACATGTTTTGAAAACTGGCAACTTACAGGCTGAGTTTAGTCTCCACATATATATATTTTTTTAATTGGGAACACATATTTAGGAATCTAGAGTTTAAAAAAAAAAATGGGTTTCTGGCTTTCCTTGAAATACAGAATTATCTGGCACCTGGAGGCCATACCTCTGTGGCAGGGCTGCTCCATTCAGATAGGACTTTTCTCTCCTCTGTATAACTGTCCCCACCACTTCTGCTTTGGCCTGGCTGCTTACGGCATTCAAGTTCAAGTCTCTAGCCCTTGATCAAAGACAAGCTTAATAAGTGGCTCTGACATCTGCTGCTAGTATTTTTTTCCTCCCTTGCATGATCTTATAAATATGTATTGGAAATATTCAAAGTGGATGATGTATCTAGAATTTTTTAAATTTTTGAAAATTTCTTTAGGGCAAAATTTTTTCTTATCGTTTTTAAAATTGAGTTGTGTCTACTCTTTGGATGTTACAAATAGTGCTGCTCTGAACATGTATGTAAAAGCGCTAATGTGAACACGTTTCCAATTCTTGTGAATAGATACATAGAAGTAGAACAGTGGGGGTCATAGGATCATTATACATTTAGTTTTTCAAGCAACTGCCAAGCTGTCTTCACAGCAGTTGCTGTTTTACGGTCCCACCAGCCGTGTATGAGCGTTCCAGTTTCTCCGTATCCACACCAACCCTTGATACTTTCTTTTCTACTCTTTTCCCTTTTATTATAGTAAGCCTAGTGGTCTCTCATTGTGGTATTCATTTGTGTTTTCCTGGTGCCTACTATTATATCATTTTTAAAATTTTTAATCTTAGTAGCAATAAAGTTTGCAAATGAATTGGGGTAATGCTTGGCAATATCATGGGGTAATGCTTGGCAATATCATGAATTTTCTTTTCTCTCAATTAGCTTTAATGTTATTAACTAATTCAGAGAATGCCTGGCTTATAAAACTTAACTCTTTGTCAGGGTTTGACTTTGCAATTCCTCATGCCAGAAAGAAAGACCCCCTCCATACGCGTCATATGGCCTCAGAACCGTGATTTTTCAAACCCTTTATCTTGCAATCTTATCCATTCAACTACATTTATACAAATAGTTTTAAATGCCTCCTACTGCAGAAATTAATTTTGATGGATGGCGACCCCATCTCAAACCTACAAGGAGTATGCTGCTCAGGGAACCAAAAAAATGAGACAAATGTTTAAGAACATGCATATTCTGTTTCACCATTTCAGTTTAACTGGAAATAATAAATGAACACCAACAAAATAGTCGGTATGCAAGAATTTTGCTCTTGAATTTGGCATATTCATTGGGATTTTTAAAATATTAATAATAAATAGGAACTTTTGAATCCATAAATACCTGATATATGGAATTTGTAAAGTGATTAAGTTGGTTTACTTCATCATATTCTATACAGAAGTCTATGCCAAACCCTATTAAAAATTTCATCGGTTTAAGAATTTCTTATCTAAAAGGTCTGTTTGCCCTCTCTCTCTCCCTAATTGTCTTCAATAGAGTGAACTTGATTCATGGGCTGTTTCATTTGTCAGAATAAAGCTAGCACTTTCCTTTTCCCAGCAATGCTAGCAAATTGCTTGATTCATATCAAAAAGCTCTCATTCACACATAACCTTTGAATAAACAAGTTGTGATACTGTTGGCAACATGCTAAGAGATATTCCTGTAAGTAGGCTATAAAGGAAATTGCCGTTGTAATTAAATATATAAAGGGAGAGCCTATTTTTTGCTTGCTACAAATCCTTTTTTCTCTCTTAAGTGGAGAATGTATAATGAGATTGGGCGAAAGCAGAACACGGAATATCTTTTTCTATGCTGGGGTACAATCTGTATTTCCGTCACTACTGGAAGCCAGGAGGAAAACTGTGAAACATTTATGAAACCTAAATAGAGTTTGTAATTCATAATTTTTAGAATTAGTTCTCTTTCCTCTTCAAGTAAGGCAATAGGGAGCCATCGATCCCATGCTGATTGAAAAAGTGACCCCTCTCCAAAAAACTTTCCTAGTATTAATTACTTAAAAATCAGAGTCTGGATAATGGCTGCTTTCACTGAGCGGAGCAAAAGCCTTTATGAATAAGACAGAATTCTGATTTAAAGTGGAGAAAAGAGAAGGGAACTAAAATATATCTTCATCATATACTAAATACTTTATAGATGTCCTGTTTCATATAGAAGATTAAGCCTGCACTTTATAGCTGCCTTGTGAATTGCCTATCCAGTAGCCATTTCTCCCTTAGAATCAACTCTTAGAACACCACCTTTGCCATAGGTTTTTGCCCAGATCCAGTTGATAGGTTGATTGGTCCAAGCCAGAGGTCAGCAAATGTTGGTCTCCTGTGCCAAATCAGGCCCACCATCTGTTTCTATACAGCCTGTGAACTTAGACTGTTTTGTACGTGTGAAAATGGTTGAAAAAAATCAAAAGAATAATATTTCATAGTATGTGAGAGTTATGTCACATCTCCACGTCCATAAATAAAGTGCTGTTGGATTATAGCAGCACTCAGTTGTTTCTGGATTGTCTATGGTGGCTACCCTGGCAGGATTGAGTGATTACAGCAGAGACTGTATGGCCCGCAAAGCCTAAAATATTTACTATCGGGCCTGTTACAGAAAAAGTTTGCCGACCCCTCGTCTAAGCGAATTGTGATAGTCCTGTCTCCTGCTTTTCCAGGCTCCAGTCCAGCTGGCAGTGCCCATGTGACAATGAAATGCAAGTAGAGGTCTGCTAGGGGGAATTCTGGAAAGGCTTTCCTTTCAACAACAACAACAACAACAACAACAACAACAACAACAAAAAACGGCTGGCATCTTAACACCCCCTTCAGTTCTTGAATAGGAAAATGCAATTGGAGGTGAGAGGAGCCATCTTGCAACCAAGGGGGGGTGAATATGCAAGTCAAAGCCAACACCTTAGAGGAGAGGCAAGGACCTGAGCACCTGGTAAAATTGTGAAGCTGCTGAACCAAGGCCAGTGCCTGCTTATTGCCAGACTTCCTGTTATGTGAGAAAATTAGCCCCGTCTGTAAGGCAGTCTTCACTGGGCATTCAGTTGCTAGCTGGCAAATGCCTTCCTTACTGATAACCCTCTTTCTTTCCTTTAGGCCTAGAACCTGTTTGGTCTCAGTTGTACAAGAAGAGTTGTGAGGGCCAGGGAGCCCTTCCTGGCATTTGTTCAATCTGCAGTCAGTAGGTAGCCGCCTAATCTCCCCGGTAAAGGCGCTCTTGAGTTTGCTCTTCCTAACCACCAGTTTCCCCGGCAGCGTTACCCTGATATTTTGGGAAGTGGCTAGAGAACAGTCTGTTTCCCATTGTTCCAACAAATAGCTCACAGCGCAAGGCCGTCTACATTGGTGGTGGCGGTGGTGGTGGTGGCAGTGGAGGCATCCCCCCCAGTCCCCCAGGTTAGATGTTCCATCCTCTGCGCTCCCATAATGTTCAGGTTAGAATGGCGTCCCACCCATGACCCCGTATCGTGTACGGTATGTCAGTTACTCAGCTCTAAATGCCTTAAGGACACCATCATGTCTTCTTCTGCTCTGTCACCCTAGCCTCTAACACGGAGCTTCATGCGTTAGAGGTGATGGAGGGTGGATGGAAGGAAAGCAGGCAGCAGGGTTGTCAGATAAAAGAATGTACTGTGCAATACAGCGAATGCATTCTTTAATTTATCAGATGTTTATGGAGTATTATATGCCTCCTTCTGGCTGATGGAGGTGAAGTGATGGATAAAATCAGCATCATTATAAAACCAAGCAAGTACTGAATACTTCCCAAATACCAGATGTTATGCTAAGCACGTTGCAAGTATTGATGTATTTAATCTTAACAATAATCTAAGTGAAAATTCTGAGGAACAGAGAGGTTAAGTAACTTGCTTCCAATCTCACAGTTAAAAGTGATTAAGTTAGACCCCCTCATATCCAGGGGGTCTAGTTCCAGGATACCACTTATTTACTTGCTGCTGTACCGTCAAGCTGCTTTTCTGATGCGTGAGTGTAGGGAGTACAGTGTAAAGAAAACTACTGTCCTCAATTATGAGATTCCAAAGCAAAATAACATGAGACACAGTTTTCATGATGCAGAGCTAGGTCCAGCCCACTGAGTTTCCAATCCTGGCTGCAGCATGGACTTGCGTATATTTTATGCCTCAGTGCCTTGGTTTCCTTATTAGTAAACTGGGATTGTAGTAATATCTAACTCACAGTTTTGTTGTAGGGAACACATGAATGTATGCGTGTAAGGTACTTAAAAACAGTGCCTGGCATTGTGTGAGTATAAAATAAGGGTTGGATGTTATTGCTGCTGTAGTGGATAGTTTTGTAATTATTACTCTGTAATCATAATAACAATAGCTATTACTATTATAATACCCTCAAGGGACATGTAGTCAGACCATAAATGATCTCATAAATAATTGTATAGTGACAAGTAGTGATTAAGTGTTGAGCAGGTATATTAGAGTTCTCCAGAGAAATAGAACAAGAATGAATAGGCTATGTTGGCTCATGAGAAGAACTGGCTCAGAAGATTATGGAAGCTGAGAAGTCCCAGGATCTGTTGGAGACACAGGGGAGCTGATGGTATAGTTTCAGTCCAAGTCTGTGTTCAAGTTCAAGAGCCAGGAGTGTGAAAGGTGTAAGTTCCAGTCTGAGTCCAAGGCCAAGACCAAGACCAAAGGCAGGCGAAGACTTATGTCCCAGCTCAAAGGCAGGCCAAGAAAGCAAATTCCCCCTTACTCAGCCTTTTGTTCCATTCAGACACTCAATGGATTGGATGAAGTTCACACATATTGGGGAGCGCATTCTGTTTTACTTGGTCTGCAATTGAGATGTTAATGTCATGCAGAAACACTCTCACAGACACACAAAAAATAATGTTTCACCAAATATCCGAATACTCCATAGCCCTTTCAAGCTAACACATAATATTAACCACCACAGGTCCACCCCGTGTCAACTTGCAAGTTGACAACTTCCCATCTCCATCACCATACTTAATCGCCAAATAAAGACAAGAACAAGAATTCTACCAAACATGATGCAGTTATCCTGTGACCCACTGCAAATATAATAAGACCCCTTTCTTCCAGAAGAGAGTGAAAGTCCTTGAGTGATAACTCTTCTTGATATCCTATAACTTAAGTACTATTATGTATTAAATTAACGGTACTCAGATACTGTGTATAAAGTCAATGTGTTGTATGTTAAATGGCAAGGGAGTAAGAGAGGAAAAAATATTTGCTTCATACACACACACACATATGCACACACACATTTGTAACAAAATTAGGAGGAAATACTCCTGACAGTTACAGTTCTTGTTTTTATAACTGGTCGCATCTTGTAGCTGATATTTATACCTACCTTCTTCTACTGCCCATTCTGTATACCCTTTGCCTTCAGCAAGTATCTCAATTGGTAATTCTTTCCCTGGTGGACTGACCCAAATCGTCATTCCTAAGGCTTCTCAACTATTAGCTGTGCTAACTGGATTGGATTATTGAAGTTTTCCATTGGACTTAATCACAGGGCATGGAAATACCAAGACAGGCCCTACAGGATCTCTTTCCTATATGCCAGACACATGCTTTCTTATCTCCATTATGGAAGAATAGTCAAATTTCCCTTGCTAGTCAGGGTCAATCACCCAGCCAATACCGTAACTCTCTTCTTTGCCTGTTGATTCGGAAGTCTGAGGAATATAAAGCAGATGGTGGGGGGCAGTCTTAACTCCAGTTCGCTGGAGTTGGTGTTGTGTCTCCTGGTAAGAGCATTCATCCCTCTGGATAAGACCTCTAGGCTGGTAGAACATAAGGTCAAAGGAATAGAAACCCAAAATTTTGCCAGTGGGTCACTCGAGGTAGTAATGAGTAGTGAATTTCTCATTTTTCACCACTTAATTCCTGTACTCATGAATCCTGGCTCTTGGAGAGACAACACCATATATGAGATGCTAATATTCTGAACATAAACAGCCTTCTGAAGAACCTAGCTCCAGTCCTGCAAGGTATTGCCATCTAGCTGTCACTGCAACTAAGTCTTCAAACCAGCTGCTTCTGGATGACCAGTGAATCCCCTGAGCACAGGCCCACTGCCAAACTTCATTTGCTGAGAATTGCTTTCCTTGGTAAGAAGCAATGCAAAGCATGTCAGTAGATAAGGCAGATTTGTAAGTTCGTGGATGGTTGTTTTGGCAGAAACATTGTATGGAAAGCAAATCCATATCCAACCTAAGTGTTTCTTCCAATAAGAAAATATTGCCCCTCTTAGGATGCAGGCCATCCAGTGTAATCACCTGTCACCAGCTGATCACCCTGGGGAGTGGTGCCATCTGGGGGGCCCAGCATTGGTTTTTGTGGTTTACAGACTGGGGATTCAGCAGGGCTGCAGCCGGGTTGGCCTTGGTGAGTGGAAATCCATGTTGCTGGCCCCATGCATAACTTTTATCTTTGCCACCCTAGCCACTTGGTTCATGAGCCCATTAGGTAATGATAGGAGTGAATGGAGAAAGGGATTGATGGGTATCCATAAAAAAGATAATTTTTTCCACTTAATTATCAAAATGCTCCTTTGCTATGTTACCTTTTCCTTTAGTGAGCATTCACATGGGACACAAATATCCTTTTTTGCATACTCAAAGAGGCCTATCCAGAGTGCCTTGTCATCAGTTTTTCCCACATTTACTTGTCATCAAGTTTCCAGTCATGTTCCTTCCTGACCATCCAGCCAAACCATTGGCCGTAGTCCATGAATTGGTGTCTAACTGCACGTCTGACCAATTCTCTTTCTAAGCAAAGCGAATATGCAGGTGTACAGCCTGAAATGCAGCCCACTGGGGGAAGTTCCCTTCACCCATGTCCTTCAGAGACGCCCCAGGGTGGGGGCTGCGGTAGTGCAGCTGTCCAGGTCTGGGAGGTGCCTGCATATTGTGCAGAACCACCTGTAAGCTAGGCTTCTCTTCCTCTGTCACCTGATTCCAGGGAACTCCCTGTGAGGCCGTGGATTCAGCCTGGGAGAGAGAAGCATTGGAGCAGGAGTGGGCACCAAGGACATTTGGGAAGTAGGAGGAACCATTTAATATTCTCCCACTTCCTCTCCCCATATATTCAAGATGATTCCTGGTGCTGTGTGTTCAAGAGGTTAGCTCTGTCTACTTCACCCGCGTCAAAGTTACTGCTCATATGAGGTCTTTTTTTCCCTTTGTGGCCACATTCTTTACCTGACCTCCTGGGTTTTTAAAAATTGTGTTTTGCATCGTGTTAATGTTTATTGCATGAGACCATGTGACAGTAGAGAGACATGGATAAAACCATCCCCGCCTTGGGCAAATGTATCCGACAAATGGGGAAGAACAGTCTTGGCTTGCACAGTTCTCCATCAAGCAGAGGGCAGGATTTGGAGGCCTGGGGGCTAGGCCCAGAACAAGGAGCGGAATGGATCCTGGAGCAGGAAGGTCTAGTGGTGTGCTTCAGCGAAGGCCTGGGAAAGCTGGGAAGACCCAAACCCAGAGATTCACCCTTACTCAGCCATCAAGTCCAAGCCCTGGAGGCAGCCTCAAAGGGAAGCCTAAAGAGCCCTAATTAAGGAGTTCCCGTCATGGCTAAGTGGTTAACAAACTTGACTAGGATACACGAGGTTGCGGGTTCCATCCCTGACCTCGCTCAGTGGGCTAAGGATCTGGCGTTGTCATGAGCTGTGGCATAGGTTGCAGACGTGGCTCAGATCTGGCATTGCTATGCCTGTGGCATAGGCTGGTGGCCACACCTCCGATTCGACTCCTATCCTGGGAACCTCCACATGCTGCTGGTGCCGTCCTAAAAAAAAATAAAAATAAAAATAAAGAAGTCTTTCAAAAAAGAGCCCTAAATGAGAACCTGGATTCAGCCAAGCGGTGGGTAAAAATGCCAGAGCAAATCAAGGGGGTTCATACAATTGCTGTAAAAATTCCCACCGCTTCTTGTGCGCGTCACCTGGCTATACTTCCCTAGGATGTGCAGTGAACCAGGATGTTTTAACATGAAGAGCGAGGCGAGACACAGGGGAGAGAGGACAAGACGCATCATCCGCTATTCACAACATCATTCTTCTTAGTGCCCTAAACTACTTCATTGGACTGCGCATTTTTTATTTTTCCATAGAACTCTTTGTGCTGTCATTCAGTTGTTCTTCACCTACCCCATAAAGAATGGAGGAGATTCAAACGTTCCCATGTAATGAAAAGAAACAATACAATGGAACTAGAGGTGCATAGTTATGGGGGAAAATGAATACACATGGAAACTGAGACAAAGTAAAAAAAAATAGGAAATCGTGTTTGTGCTTAATTCCTCACTATGAAATGAAAATCTTCAAAAAAAAAAAAAAAAGCGTGACAGACGCCATCTGAATATCTTTTTTTTTTTTTCTTTGTAGGGCCACACCCACGGCATATGGAGGTTCCCTGGCTAGGGTCGCAGCAAAGCCACAGCCACAGCAATGCAGGAGCCAAGCCACATCTGCGACCTAAACCACAGCTCACAGCAACCATGGATCTTTAACCCACTGAGCAAGGCCAGGGATTGAACCTGCATCCTCATGGATACTAGTCAGGTTCGTTAACCAGTGAGCCACGATGGGAACGCCTCCTAATATCTTAATAAGGTCAAATTGAAGAGTGAATTGGGCCTTCAGCAGCCAAGATGTGTCATTCCAGCTCTGTAACCCTCTTCAAACCCAGTTAGGAGCCTTTGGGCTCAGCTTCCTCCCGCATAAAACAACATTTAACTTTTTGCTGATGAAAAGAGCCAGAAACTGCAATCTCTGGGTCTGCTGCTTGACCTTGGAAAATTTATTAAACTTTTCAGATCCTCAGTTTTTTCACCTATTAGATGGAGCTCATGTGGAATTTAGACAATATATATGATGCATTTAGTGGAATATGCCATGACACTTGAAAATTTTCTCTCACAGTAGCCGTTTAAAAACAAGGTATCTTGAGTTCCTGTTGTGGTGCAGTGGTTAATGAATCCGACTAGGAACCATGAGGTTGTGGGTTCGGTCCCTGCCCTTGCTCAGTGGGTTAAGGATCCAGCGGTGCTGTGAGCAGGTTGCAGACGCGGCTCGGATCCCGCGTTGCTGTGGCTGTGGTGTAGGCCGGTGGCTATAGCTCCTATTAGACCCCTAGCCTGGGAACCTCCATAAGCTGTGGGAGCGGCCCCAGAAAAGCCAAAAAGAAAAAATCAAATCAAATCAAATAAAGTGAGTCACACAAATTAAAAAACAAACAAACAAACAAGGTATCAAGGTGCGTGATCTTGGAGGTCTCATGTACAAAAAAACCTCAAATTCTTCGAGTGGATTCTTTATCGTATGAAATTTTAATAACCATAACTCTTTTATCAGTGTTTGCTAGAAGAATTTATCTTTGAATCATACAACCAGTTGTATTTTTGGCATAATCACAAGGGGACTCAAGCAAAGTAAATGCAAACTGACAGCAAAACTGCCCATAAAAGTTTGTAATTCCTTATAAATGAATGGGCTGCAGATGAAAAGCTTTGCCTTCGTTTCAAGGGAAACCAAGCTTGAGACAAAACCTTATAAACCAAGACAGTGCGGTGTAGAGAAGCAGCACCAAAGGGCTCCCTAGAGCTTTGTCCCATCATGTGCTTTGCAAAATACGCTAATAATCCTAACAAAGAACTAACGGGAACCTACCTTGGATCCCAAGAAATTAAGACAAAAGGGTACATTTTCCGACGAATGTCATTGAAATGTACAGGAAGAAAACAGAGCTCTTTTGCTAGGGGAGCCGCTGGTTTTGAGGGGATGGGCGGAGGCCCCCTGGTTCACAGAAGGACGCATTTGCAGTGAATGGTCCTGAGAGCTTCTTGGATGCTGCCGAAAGATGGGAAAAGGACTTGGCGATGGAAGAAAGACAGCACATAACACATAGAACGACCTCCTACGTGGTCAAAACCGTGTCGGACGCTTCCCTTTGATTTCTCAACCCTCGCACTATCCCGAAAGGGGAGTTCAGCTCTTTCTAATATTAGTAGCAGAAAACCAGGATTCTGTAAATGACACGGCTTGAGTAACTGCCCGAGATTCAGCTGCCGATAGATAAGCAGATAAACCATAATTCGGAAAGGGGTTGTCTGACTCTAAACCTTCGGCTCTTGCCCCTCGGCTGGGCTGAGGGGCGGTGTCTCTAGGGAAGCCAGCTGTAAACCTATTCCAGCTGGGCTGGACCGCTATTCATCACCACCGCAGGAGTTGCCATCGCCCTGATTGGGATACAAAGCATGTAGCTGACCAAGCACAGGGCGGAATGCACAGCTGTTCCTTTATCTCCTTGGAGGTTGCAGAGGAGGGAAGCAGCAGGGGTGGAAACAGTCCGAGGCAGGGCCCAGGGATGCCCTGTGGATGGCACTTTTACCACCCCTTTCTCTGCTTCTCTGCAGAGAGGGCAGAGGTTACCGTCAACAGCCCTGCAAAAAAATATCTTGACACAAACGGTGTTTTTATCATTCACAGAGAGCGTCCATGTATATACGGAATGTACACACATGATTTTATATATATTTATATATTATTTCTATACAAATTATCAACGTATGTGTATATACCATATGCAAATCTATAAACTAATATGTATATATTTTTCACGCCCGGTAGCTTACGTACTCATTATTCTCTTCTTCTTCATGCCGTGATTTGTGATTCGGAAGAGGATATGAAAACAGAAGGCTCTGAAGTGCAAAGTGCTAGCAAAAGTGCGAGCACGTGGCAGACACAAATACAAGCCCAGGCATCCCACCTACTTTCTGTCAACGTCTCAACACTCACGATAGGATAGATGTCTGTCTGTTTTATTATAATTTGCCAGTTTCACAGGGGAATGGCAAAGCTGGCTTCCTCTCTGAAATTAAGGTCCTTGACTTCCTCAGAAGAAACTTCTCTCTATAAAACATAATGGCACAGTAACGCGCTCCCCTGACCACGTCAAGCATCTAGGCGTACCCTCCAGTATTACCCCCTCCCCAGGCTCCCGCTGCCTTTTGCTTCCTGTGGTGTGCAAAGGAAAGATCAACAGGAACAGTAGGAGGCTGGGAGAGCAGAGGAAATAGAAGTTCAAAAGGGTCGAATGATATATCAGACCAAGTCTTTATAATGGTGAAATTTTGGTTTAGAAATCCTACCTTTTTGGAAGATACCCAGGGCGGGAGGAAGGACTCTGTTATTTAGAGACAGACTGGGAATTCTGAACAATCTCTGCTTTTTCAGCTTCTTGTCTTTGAAAGTGTGTGATCCAAAATAGTTCTTGGCGAATTGACTATCCATTGAACAAAACACATAGCTGGGAATTCCTGTCGTGGCTCAGTGGAAACGAATCTGATTGGCACCCCTGAAGACACAGGTTCGATCCCTGGCCTCACTTGGTGGGTCAGGGGGTCTGATGTTGCCATGAGCTATGGTGTAGTTTGCAGATGTGGCTCGCATCCTGTGTTGCTGTGGCTGTGGCCGAGGCCAGTGGCTACAGCTCTGATTTGACCCCTATCCTGGGAACCTCCATATGCCTCAGGTACAGTCTTAAAAAGACAAAATATAAAAGACCAAAAAAAAAAAAAAAAAGAAAAAAAAAAGGCATAGCTAACATTCTGAGTAGGTTGGAGATTATGAGAATTTTTTAGGTGAAGCCTCTGTGTTTCGTGCTAATTAGGTTTGATCACCAATATCTCGAGAGCAGTGCGCAGTATTCATGGGAGGTGGAATTAGCTTGTACCAGAAATAATTTCTGTCCACCTTGTGTTTGCTGACAACAGAAACTGTGCTGGGCAAACATAATAGGAAAATCCCTCTGGGGACTCCGGATGACTCATGCAGCAAGATGTGGGATTTGGCCATAATAATGTATTCATCTTCATTTCTTTCTTGAAGAACATCAAGCCTAAAACAAACAGGACACCCACCCCATTCATCTTAGTCACAATTCTAGAAGTGGAGAAAAGAAAACATCTCTGGCAGTGATTCTGAACTAGTACTGAAACTGAAACACGGCTTGATCTCAAATTACTTCTCTTCTATCATCTGGGGAAATGACATAACCGTATTTAACTCCTCTGAGAAGAATTGTTCAGTTCCAACCATCTGCTAAATTAAGCAGCAGTGATTATAATGAACATTTACAACAGACCTGATGCAAAAGGGGGTAATAACTTCATGCACAAAACAAAGTCCTGGGGAGGCTACTGCCATCAGCTGAAGATCACAACGAGGGGAACAGATGTTTCAGTGTCCTGGAACTCTAGGGCCAGTCAAGGTCAAAGTGCAGCAACACATGTCCTTCAAGACTTTATGTCATTTTAGGAAAAATGGTCACCAAACTCTGTCCACATTCTGCTTTTCCAGATTTTTCTTTTACTGTGTCTCAGCATATCACTCGTTTTTCTTTTTCCTCATGGTAACCTAGGTTGTGTTTCTTGCTTGTTTATTGTTGCTCTCTCTGTGCTGGTGCAAAAATCTTTAGCATGCCTTCTGACAAATGGGAGACGATGCAAACAATTTTAAAAACCTGATCTCCTAAGTACCAGTAACCCTGAAAGAAGTGTTAGGAATGAGTCTGGCAGCTTTCTTCTTTGGTTTTTGAATGTCTGTTCAATGTCCCTGAAATTATCTGGCAGTGTTTATCTATGTGTAAGGGTCCACATTTTCCATGAAACGCGTTGCCTCAAACTAGTACTACTGAGGTAAAGTAATACTTGTAATAATAATAATAAGGTTTTGGACCTTGCCTGCCCTAGAATGTTGCCTATGTCTCTTCAACCGGGGCACCTATTTTCATAGCACAGGATCACATTATTATCAGGGACGCCTTGTCAAAAAAGAAAAAAAATGTATATTTACAAGTAGCTTCAAGGTCACAGAAAATTAAATGCCGTAGAATGGAGTTCCCATCGTGGCGCAGCTGTTAACCAACCCAACCAGGATCCATGAGGATGCGTGTTCGATCCCTGGCCTTGCTCTGTAGGTTAAGGATCCGGCGTTGCCATGAGCTGTGGTGTAGGTCACAGATGTGGCTCAGATCCCTAGTTGCTGTGACTGTGGTGTAGGCCCGAGGCTACAGCTCCGATTGGACCCCTGGCCTGGGAACCTCCATATGCCACAGGTGTGGCCCTAGAAATGGCAAAAAGACAAAAACAAATAAATAAATCAGTAAAAGAAAATGCCTTAGAAGTTGTTTTCCCTCCAAATGCCGACAAAGCTAATATGGTAGAAGCGCTGAGGCATCTGGGAGAGAACTAATCCATGTTTTAGATTTTCAAAGGCGAAGTTCTAATGATGTTGCCGCCCCACAAACAGAATATGAAAGCCCGAGAAAAAGTGACCTGTCTGTCCTTCCCCACGCACCCGGCCCCTGCCACGTCTTCACTCGTGAAACGCCTTCCCTGCCCTTTACAGTCTGTGGAACAAAGTCTGCAAATGGACTAAAACACTGATGATTGTACTTGTATTTAGAGATGTGATTGACAAGGCAGATCCCAGTGAAACTACAAATAGTTTCCTCCGCTCTGATGACAGGCTCACATGGTAATTTACTAGAATTGAAAATTGTAAGATTACATAATGCAAATAACATTCAGTTTCGGAATCCTAGTGAGGTTAATCAGGACAGAGGCCCTAAAGGACCTTTCTTTCTTTTATATCATCACTACGTGAAATGGAGTGGAGTCAAGTGACGCTTTTAACAAGGCTTCCTTCTTCTTTCTGTAATTACCATGTATCTTCATGTCATCTTGCAGGGATATTGGGGTGATTCATTTCAAATAATATTGAACTCTATGGGACACGAAGACCTATGAGAAGGTGTTTGCCCATCACCCATCCTTTTCCCATCCATCCATCCGTCCATCTGGTCATCCCCTGGGCATTAATTCCCTGGGCACTTGTTTCTTAAATCGCTACCACATTCCAGGCAGATAGTGAGCAAGAAAGATATAATTTCTTCCCTCGTGTGACTTGTATTCAAAATAGAAGTGATGGAATATTGAAAAGAATGATTGCTCAGATACTTTAACTGTGTCAAGTTCAGCAAAGAGGCCACGATTTCCCTTGGCTGTCACTGTCAGGGGCGTGGGGTGCTAGGCACACGGCTCCCTAGCCTTCCCCAAGGCTCTTGTGCCCCAAGAGTGACTCTGAGGCAGAAGTCTCCAGACCCAAGAGACCACATCGGCTGGTCCAGCATGTAGTTCTGTGGTAACCAGGAAGGACAGATGCCAGAGTTTAGGTGGCCAGGAATGGCAAGAAGAGGGCAGTGCCCAGTGAAAATGCTGGCAATGTGCCAAAGCTACACGGACGACCATTATTTTTGTGGAAAGATGTAGTAGGCTTCACGAGACCATTCTGCTTGCTTAAACGACAGGTGACAAGGGTTGTTACTTTCACTTTCTGTGAGGGGATTTCGAGAAGACGGGGTTGCCTGTCAGCTGGAGAGGAGGCAATAGGTGAGATGCTGATGCTGGATCGCCTTCACCTCCACTGCAGCCACCTGGGGTTTTTTCGCCTTTTCCCTGGGGCACTGCCAGGACCTGCTTGTAGGACCACAGACTTCTATTCCTTCTGTGAGTTCTCTCCCTGCCTCTCCTGCCCTGTGGTTGCCAAGGCTGCTCTGGAAGACAGCAGTACATTGGCAAGTAAACAGGCATTTACAATGGACTTCAATGTTTATAGACTAAAATGTGCCTTTCTACCTCAGCTGTCCCAATAGTTGGGCTAAGCAGAACGAGCTCTTCAATTTTGAGGCAGTGTTTGCATTGTCTTGAAGAAGAACCAGGTTCATAGCCAAGTGGATTTTCTGGAAATGAATGCATTCAATGAATTATTTATCAAGACTCTTGGGAATATAAATGCTGCCTTGACAATAACTTTGGCTTTTGAGTGAATTATGGGTTCTACAGTACTGGCCCCAAGGAATGTCTTAGGAGGTCAGAGAAGTAATATGTTTCATAACAGCTCTGGGGTAGGAGCAGAAGGTGTGAGATTTGATGGATTTAAAGAGCTGCTTCTTCAGATGGCTTATATTTTCATTATCTAGGCCACATTTATATTCAAACATGGAATTTTGGCCATGAAATAATTAATAGAATAACTAAAACAACTAGCTAAAATATGGGGATGCCGTCAATTCAGGGATTTTTGGATCAGGTAGACAAAATAACCCCTTTTTAAAAAATAATTTTTTGAAGGGAAAGGTATTTCTATATGTTTTATTCAGCTCCGTACATATTCATGGCATAAATAAAGTATTTTCTTAGGATGTAGATAAGTCATGGCAACTGAAAACTTATAAAAGTTAAAAAGAGCTGTTTTTATTAAAAGCCAAAGATTGTTGGCAAAACTTAAATGCTCTTTGCCTTAGATCTGCCCTTATTTAAAGATCTAACACACTTCACATTTCTGTATTTTAGGTGACACTCATAGCATATACCTAGGATTTCCAGCTCTGCCACGTTGCATAGAATTATGAAATGATTTCATTTATGTAGTCTACATTTTGGGATCCAGTGACAAAATAGTCAAGTGTTGGCATGATAGGACAGCAATGAGAGTAATCATTCTTTATTTCTCTGAGTCTGCCTCTACCCGTTCTGTGATAAATTGTTACCTTCTCACAAGGGATTATAAAGTGTCGAGAGCTCCTAAGATATTCTTCCACACTGGTTACTTCTCTGATTTTCCCGGTGACCTCACCTGTCTCTCAAAAGTCTAGTGTTTGATTCCAGATCGGGCTGGTCTTGCTTGTGGCTCAGATCTGTGTGTGGCCCGTTCTTGTTCCACCTTGCGCCAGCGATCACACCAAATATGAGAAGTAGACTTAGGAGTTCCTGTCGTGGCTCGGTGGTTAGCGAATCTGACTAGTAACCAAGACGTTGCAGGTTTGATTCCAGCCTCGCCCAGTGGGTCAAGGATCCAGCATTGCTGCGAGCTGTGGTGTAGGTTGCAGATGCGGCTCAGATCCCAAGTTGCTGTGGCTCTGGTGTAGGCCGGCAGCTACAGCTCCAGTTCTACCCCTAGACTGGGAATCTCCACATGCCTTGGGAATGGCCCTAGAAAAAGGCAAAAGAGACGAAGAAAAAAAAAAAAAAAGGGGGGAAGTAGACTTAACATCAGTCTGAACCATGTGTATTTATTATGGGCCACAAGTTCTTGCTGCTTTATGCTCTCTGTATCTCACGGATCTGTGGCAGTGTGATTCCTGTTTTATTATTATTTCTTTTAAATATCATTCTCTTGCCCTAGATTTCCATACTTCTACTGAGGGTTGGGAGCGGACCTGGAGCATCCAGCACATTCTTCCTAGCACTGTCACAAATGCTTCTCTGACACTTTCATTCTCCAGGGACTCTTAATTGAACACCTATGTTCTCGATGTTGTGCCAGGTGCTGGAAATAGAGTTCTGGATGCGACAGACACAGCTTCTGTCCTAAGGGTCCCTTAGGGTCTAAGGAGGGCAATAGATGCAAACAGTAAGTCAGTCAGTAAATTATGGTCTAAAGACATAATTGAAGACGTAATTACAGTTGGAAAGGAAGTGCAAAACTAGGAAGTAAAGACTATAATGAGGGGAAATTAAATGCCCTGAGAGGGTCTGCAGAGACTTCGTGAAGATGTAATGTCTAGGCTGAGATCTGAGAGCTGAGAAGGAATTAAATAAGTGACCGTGGGCGAAACTAGAGGAAAGGCAATGGCATCTTGAGCAGAGGGGAGTGTGTGAAAACCCCGCATTCTCAGAAAGCAACTGGTCTTTGAAGAAGTCAGTTAAGAGCAATGTGCTTTCTTTAATGAGGCTGGAAAGACCAATGAAAACCAGATCAAGGCAGGCCTTGTAAGTCACAGTAAAAGGTTTGGATTTTTATTCTAAAATAATTAAAACAAACAAACAAACACTGAAAGCTTGACATTGTGTAATATTCTAAAAGTACAAAATAATTTTAAAAAGTAATACATTAGATGCCTCTATAGGCATGATCAAGTCTGTGTTTACATTTGCTTCACAGGTTTGGAAGAACCAAACCCACATGCCTTCTTCCTCCCTCCCTCCCTTTCTTTCCAGATAACCTTTATCCTAAAGGTGGAACATATCACCCCATGCATTGATGCAGTATCTAGTGAATCGCAAAAAATGCAATCCCCATGACCATGCAATTTCCCTCTAGGTATCTATTTAAAAGAGACCTCACACATATGCACAAGAGACGTTTTCAAGAAACTTAATCACAGCATCATTCGTTGCAATGAAAACATGGAGTAACAGAATAGTTCTCAGCAGAGAGATGAATAAGAAAGCCTGCTTTAGTCAGACAATGGAACCCTATTCATCAGTTGGGGAAAAAAATGCCTTGGAGCTTACGAATTCTTGAGAATAACATTTAAAAAATAAGATGTTGGGAGTTCCCGTCGTGGCGCAGTGGTTAACGAATCCGACTAGGAACCATGAGGTTGCGGGTTCGGTCCCTGCCCTTGCTCAGTGGGTTAACGATCCGGTGTTGCCGTGAGCTATGGTATAGGTGTAGGTTGCAGACATGGCTCAGATCCCGCATTGCTGTGGCTCTGGTGTAGGCCCGCGGCTACAGCTCCGATTCGACCCCTAGCCTGGGAATCTCCATATGCTGCGGGAGCGGCCCAAGAAATAGCAAAAAAAAAAGACAAAAAAAAAAAAAAAAAAAAGATGTTTAGTTAAAAATGCTAGTTCCAGAGGAATATCTAATATATAGTGCATGTATAAAAATTTAAGTACATTAATAAAACACTATTATTTTTAGAAGCAAATACATGTAGTGAAACTTTAAAAAAAAATTTAGACTTCTGGGCAGTGTACAGTAGAAATTACATTTTAAAAGCTCACTCTGGGAGTTCCCGTTGTGGCTCAGTGGTTAAGGAATCCGACTAGGAACCATGAGATTGCCAGTTCCATCCCTGGCCTTGCTCAATGGGTTAAGGATCCGGCGTTGCCGTGAGCTGTGGGGTGGGTTGCAGATGCGGCTCGGATCCAGCATTGCTGTGGCTCTGGCATAGGCCAGTAGCTACAGCTCCGATTCGACCCCTAGCCTGGGAACCTCCATATGCCGCGGGAGCGGCCCAAGAAATGGCAAAAAGACAGAAAAAAAAAAAAAAAAATAAATAAATAAATAAATAAAAGCTCAGTCTGCCCACATTTCTGAGAATGAAATCACAAGGGTAGTCCAATTAAGAAGCTATTAGAGTAGAGCAGTTGAACAATAATTGAAACTGGGGCAAAAGCAGACCGATTCTAGAGCTCTTTAGAAAGGAGAATTTTTTTGGGCCATGTGTTTGGCTCTGAGGCTGCCAAGGCTGAAAGGAGTCAAGTGAGTCTCAAGTTCCTGGCTGGATTAACGTGGTCGCTTGTGCTTCTCTTTATTGACATGAGCAATAACAATTGTGTTGACAGCTCCGGGAAGGGGTGGAGGTAATAAATCCAGTGTTTGAAAAATAAATGTGGGTTGCTTTCTGCAGCTAGAGACTTTAGCGATAGATGGGAAATGGGTCTGGTATTCAACAGCCAATTCCAAGATGGGGGTGAAACTCGGGAGTCCTCAGCCAGGACTGCGGGAGGACACTCACTTTGTCAGCGTAGGTGGACTTGATTAGATAATACACACAGGATGAGGGGAAAAGACATCCTAGGACTGAACCCTGACGGCCATTAACATGAAGTGCTGTCAGTGGAGGCGGAGGGGAAGAGGGCTTAGAAATACGGGACGGGAAAGTGGTGGGGCAAAGAACCTGGGGTCAAGAAAGCCAAGCAAGCAAGTTCTTTTCAGAAAAAGGGAACAGCTCTCCGTTTTGATTGCTGATAATACTTCAAGCAAGAGAAGGGATGAAAAGTATCTGTTGGATTTTGCTCTACAGAAGTCACTGATGGAGGTCTCGTGGTGGCTCAGTGGTAACGAACCTGACTAGTATCCATGAGGATAGGGTTCAATCCCTGGCCTCGCTCAGTGGGTTAAGGATCCAGCTTCGCCGGGAGCTGTGGTGTAGGTGGCAGACACGGCTCAGATCTGGCGTTGCTGTGGCTGTGGTGTAGGCCGACAGTTGTAGCTCCGATTTCACACCTAGCCTGGGAACCTCCGTATGTCACACGTGCAGCCCTAAAAAAAGAAAGAAGAAGTCACTGGTAATGTAAAAGTGGGCTCGATCAGAAGGGAGGTGCGGCTGAAAGCCATTGGGATGGATTAAGAAGTAAACAGAGGCGAGAAAATGGAAATAAGCAAGAGGTGGGAACACCTTGTCTGAGCAGCTTGTCTGGGAAGGACAGGGTAACCACGAATAAGAATTGGGGGTTAGCAAGCTAAGGTAAGAGGAACAACTGCTTAGCTTTTGTTCATTTGCTCCTTTAAGATGAGGCAAATCTGAAGGTCTTTAAAGGCTGCCAGGGAAGATTTGGTAAAGATGGAGAGACCAAAGATACAGGAAAAAAAGAAGAAAACCAGCGGGTGAGTGGCCCCCAAAAGGTGAAATGCAGCACATTCTGCAACAATTTATTGTGGAGTTGATTATAAAGGAAGAGGAAGAAGGATGCCATTTCTATGGAAATGGACGTAAAGCATAAAAAAAAGGACTGTGGTCGTCAGCAGGTTTACTTACCTGAGCAGCGGTGACCTGTGGGTTTTGGTACCTGACGGCTTCTTTGGTTTTTCTGAGTTGGGAGGGAAATAATTGGTGGGGAGAAAGGGTGAGGGTGGGACCGAGAGGCTCCAGGAGAGCAGCGTTTGTGACAGCTGTCGTGGAGGGTTGGGAGGAACTCTGGACAGGGAAGCAGCATAGGCTTCCTGTCACCTTGTAGTTCCAGATGGAGGTTGGAAACTGTGAATTCATGGTGGTGCTAATATGCTTGGCCCGTTCTTGTGTATGCACACTCCATCCCCTTTGGATTAATTCTTCCACAAGAGGCTACTCATTTCTTCCTACAGACAGCCTCCCCTTCCAGATGTGCAAATCGTCTGAATTTGCTGTCGCTGTAAAGCATAGGTCGGTGTGGGGAGAGCCAGGGTTCTTTTCTGCAACTATGCCCAGCATATTTGCAAGAACTCTGTCCAGTGGCGATATTCGAGGGCTTCGCTCTCTCTAAGTGTGTCACAAGTCCTCATGGATTTCCAAACTGACCGTGTTTTTAAGCCCTGGAGGAAGACTTGGATATTTTAAAAGCTCTTCATAAATGACAGAGTGAGACTAAAGTGTTCCATTTCTCAGGAACAATTTATATCATCTGTGACATAGGTTTTTATCAACTCTGGGCTGGAAACCCAGGAGCTGCGGTGCGCCTCTTAACCGTGTTTATGCTGTGCAGATTTTCATTTTTGTCATTTAGGCATCGTCTTCCTCCGGGAAAATGTCATGGGTATTCAGAAGTCTAGGAACACTGCAGAATATTCTCCTATGGTGACTGTGGTCTGATTGAGTCAGCAGCATCTTGACACACATTTGCTTTTCCATAGATTCCAAAGAACCAGTGTTTTCTTTTTTTCAAGTGACTTCATCTTCCATCATAAATGCCTCTACGCTAAGGCCTGGTGAGAGAATTCCTTGGAAACCAAAAAACATTTAGTCATTTCATGTGTATGTGGGTGTTTTTCTCTTTAATTTATGAAGTTCTTTGAGCGAGTAAATTAAAAAGTGGTGTGTTAGTATTCCCCATTTTGTTATTTTCAAGGCAAATTTATTTCATAAGCAAGTCTATAATTTAAACAGTGTCTGTGATCTTCTATGAAACTTTAATTATATCTATACCATGCAAACGGGTTGAGCCATTTTTACATGATTTTGATCAGAAGGATATGGAACAGTAGAATGATCACTCGTTGTAGAGGAAGAACACTTGGGTTCCATTTCTAACTCTGGCACCAACAAACATAATCCTGAGTAACTCTGTCTGAACTCCAGTTTACAGTTTCCCGACCTAGGAAAAGAGGAGTTTTATTAGGTGACTTAAAAAATATTTTCCAGATCTTAATCTCGATTTTAGGAGTTGACACAGCTGTTTGGCAGCACACAAAAAAAGTCTAAACATTTGTAACGTTTTAATTCTCATATGGTACAATTACAGATGTGCACGTTCAAGCCTGAGGTTTAAGCTCACAGTATTCATTCATTTATGAATCCTTTTTTTTTTTTTTTCCTTTGCTTTTTAGGTCCACACCTGTGGCATATGGAGGTTCCTAGGCTAGGGGTCGAATTGCAGCTGCAGCTGCTGGCCTATACCACAGCCACAGCAACGCAGAAACCGAGCCATATCAGCGACCTACACCACAGCTCATGGCAACGCCAGATCCTTAGCCCACTGGGCAAGGCCTAGGATCGAACCCATGTCCTCATGGATCCTAGTCAGGTTCGTTAACCACTGAGCCGAGAAGGGAACTCCTATACATACTTTTATTAAACAGTGAACCTCAGAAATTTGGGGAATAGCGATGAATATGAAATATACCAATTTTTAGACGGTTCATACTGTAGCAAGGTGGATAGTTATGTGGGCAGACTACCGGAATAAATATGGTACGTGATCTTCTGATACTGTCTGCATCTCAGCCTTCTCTTCTTAGCATGTCTCATCTCCTGTGTAGTGTCTTCGCCTGCCTATTTTCCAGCACTTCAGACTTCACCCATCTCGTGTTGATCGATGGATCCCACCATCTGCTCTCAAAACCTCCTCCTCTTAATGTTTGTAAAGGACACCACCATTCGCCAGCTTGTTCAAGTAGAAATCTAGGAGTTTTGCCTGATTTCGGCCTCTTCTTCATTATCTCTGTATCTAATCCATCAGCAAACACTGATCAACATATGTTCAGAGCTTTCCATGCCCTTGGCTACCACTCTAGTTTAAGCCACTGCCATACCTTGTCTGGACTGCTATAAGAACCTCCTTACTGCTCTCCTTACTTCCATTCTTGTCCATTCTTGTTCCATTCTCCCATTCTTAGCTAAATTATTCCCTAAAGCAGTCAAGAGCAATGGATTAAAAATATAAATTCAATCATGGCACCTACATTCTTGGAGCCTCCGTTGGGTTCCTCTTGTATCTCAAACTAAATCAAATTGGTAGGATCTGGCCCTCCTGACACCTCCAGTTTCGTCATGGTGCGTCACCCCTTGGCCGTAAAACTTGGTCACACTGGGTCGAGCTCTGAATCTTAAGGTTTCCGTTCACAGATCTTCATCTTGGAGATGAGGTCTCACCAAGAGATTGCTCATCCTCACTTCTTTTCCTATTTCATTACCATCTGCTCTTATTTTTCACAGCACTTACATTTAATTTGATTATATTTTCATTTCCGTATTTATTGTTTAACTTGCCCACCAAATGACATCTTCATTTGGATAAGAAATTTTCAGTTCACTTAACATGTAGCATGGTCCTTATGTATAGCTCATGAAATAGTATGTGAAAAGAATCAGTCCATTATAATGACTTTTTCTGTTCTGCAACCTGAAAATATCGAGGAAATGGAAACAAAAGGCAATACTTGACATTTCTTATCAATGATGGGTCCAACAATTAGCAATTGTGCAAAGATTGGCATGATTGAAAAATAATTTGAAATTTGTAGTATTATCACATTCTTCATTTTTCAAAACAACACATCTGTAAAGAAGCATAAATAGGGAAATTCCTAATTGAACTAAGTCTTACTCTATTTAACTACTTATTCAGATATCAAGTTGTGAAAAAGTTTTAATTAGTAATGTGTTTGATGACTAATAATTTTTCACACCATTCAACTTTACTCTTGTACTCTTAGCAAAACAAACAGTAATAATGTTTTTCCTTCTGATTACTTTCTCACTCCTAAAAGCCCAAGTACTAATGTGCTGATAAATTGCCATCAATTTTTATGTGAAATAATTTACTTACTTTTTGGTCTTTCCTATTACATTGTGATATTATTTATTTTTACTTAAGATCTAATATCACATCATGATGATAAATCCTACGTTTATAAATAATTAATAAATAGAAAGGAGATAAAAATAATAAAGTATTTTTCATTTATGTAGCCATTGGAAATTAATAAAAACTTGTGAATGATTCAAATTAAGTTATTTAAGAAATATGGCTATGGATAGTTCAAATTTTGTGATAAAGTGTTTATATTCTATAGTAGATAATACAGTCGATACTTAGACTCTATTAATAGGAGCTGCCTCTTTTTGTGTGTGTTATTCTCATTTCTTGGAATATGCATAGTTCTCCTTTGAAGACCCACTGTATCTCTAGAGTTTATAGTATATGAGTCTGTCACGCAGTAGGTGCCTAATAAAATTTTATTGACTTGAGTGGAATATTTCTCCAAAGGATTAAGTCCCACCATGACTATACTCTATGCCATATAAATTATCGAAACAGATCTGAATTCTATTTTGTATTATAAAAATACGACTAACATTTTTAGATATTTACAGTTAAATTTTATTTAGTTTTGGATAGTTAACACATGCACATAATATTAGGTCAAAGTACAAAAGAATATAGAGTAAAAAAAGCTATAAGAGTCCTTTACGAGAGTACTTTATCAGGTCTATATTACAAATACTTGTTTGTTAAATACTTAGTCATATTCATATTTTATATAATGAATTCATGAATGCATTCAACCATTTATTAACAACCACACAGGGTATTTCAATAAGCTGAGTTCTTTGTGATTCGAAAAGATTTTAAAGCTATACTGCTTGTCCTTGGAGAGCTTGCATTTTCAAATGTCAGAAGGGCATAAAGACCATGTCATTGCTTTTATTGGGAATTCTGTCCCTACCTCTGGGTTTCCTTTTTAAACTGAGATTAGATAGATAGACTGAAATATATACATATCTATAACCTGTATCTATACCTATAACAAAATAAATAGTAAAGTAATAGGAATTATTTTTTTATTGTTATTTCCACAATACAATTTTTTTTCCTATGGTACAGCATGGTGACCCAGTTACACATACATGTATACATTCTTTTTTCTCCCACTATCATTCTCTGTCATAAGTGGCTAGGCATAGTTCTCAGTGCTACAAAGCAGGACTAAATTATTTGTTAATGTTTTAACATTATAGGAGTTTATTGTGTAAATGTTGAAGAGAAAACATAAAAAATAGGAAAAAATATTCCTCTCCTATGCTTTTTGGGAAGTGCAACCAATGTTAATAATCTCGACACACTCTTTTTAGTCTTTTTTCTAGGCATATTTTAATGTTACGGTCATACCATAACATAAGGTTTTGTCATTTCCATTAATGTGTTATGAATATTATCAGTGCTTTTTAATAATTATAAAATATTCTATATATACTTACATCTTATTTTACTGTTATTCCATGTGGAAACATCTGGATTATTTCTACTCTGTATTAATATAAACCACACCATGACTAATATTTTGTGGTACATATCTTTGTCTGCAGTTTTTCCCCATTGGGTAAAATGACTGGACCTCACGGAGACATTTTTTATGCATTTTCAGATGTGTTGAAATAGCATTTAAAATATTCAACAACTCTTAATTACAGCTAAATTTACTATGAATACGCCAGCATATTTTCTCATAACTCCCTTTGGTTGGAATTATTATTGCTCATCCTTTAAAACCCAAGCATTGAAGAGCTCAAGTATTGCAGCCCAGGCCATGTAGATAGTTTATGCTGTCCAGGGTTTGTTTTTTTTTTTTTTTTTTTTTTTTTTTTGTCTTTTTGCCTTTTCTAGGGCTGCTCTCACAGCATATGGAGGTTCCCAGGCTAGGGGTCGAATCGGAGCTGTAGCCACCGGCCTACGCCAGAGCCACAGCAACGCAGGATCTGAGCCGCGTCTGCAACCTACACCACAGCTCACGGCAACGCCGGATCCTTAACCCACTGAGCAAGGGCAGGGACCGAACCCGCAACCTCATGGTTCCTAGTCAGATTCGTTAACCACTGCCGCCACAACGGGAACTCCCAGGGTTTGTTTTTTGTTTGTTTGTTTGTTTGTTTTTTTAACTGAATGAAATATTCTTCAAATTCCTGAATGCTTTTCAATTTTCAAAACTTTCAGACATATGATTTCATTTAATCCAATAATAACCCTTTTTCTCTCCCTCCCCCCTTCCCTCTCCCCACTGGTAACCACTAGTTTGTTCTCTAAATCTGTGAGCCTGCTTCTTTTTTGTTTTATTCACTAGTTTATTGTATTTTTTTAGATTCCACATACAAGAGATATATACTGTAGTTGTCTTTCTCTATCTGATTTATTTCACTTAGCATAATGCCCTCCAAGTCCATCCATGGTGCTGCATGTGGCATAATCTCATTCTTTTTTATGGCTTCATACTATTCCTGTGTGTGTGTGTGTGTGTGTGTGTGTGTGTGTGTGTGTGTGTGTGTATCACTTCTTTATCCATTCACCTGTTAATGAATGCTTAGATTGCTTCCACATATCTTAGCAATTGTTGATAATGCTTCTATGGACATGGGGGTGCATGTATTTTTTCGAATGAGTGTTTGGGTTTTTTTGGATTGACATTGGTGGATCGTACAGTAGTTCAGTTTTTAGTTTTTTGAGAAACCTCCATGCGCTTCTCCACAGTGGCTGCACCAATTGACATTCCTACCAATAGTCCAGGAAGTAGAAGCAGGTTTAAGTGGAGATTTTTCTGACTCTAAGGATATACAATCTGAATTGTTTTGCTTGGCTACGATGTAAAGTATCATTGATCAGGTGACCTGAAAAATGGAAATTTATCTTCTTGGGCTGGAAGCCTAAGGTTGAGGTGTTGACAGATGGCTGCCTTCTCACTGTGTCCTTACATGGTCTGTCCTCTGTGCATGCATGTCTGTGCTCTAATCTCTTCTTCTTAGAAGGACTAGTCATACTGAATTAAAGCCCATCCAACAGTACCTTATCTTAACTTGATCACCTCTTCAAAGGCCCTTTTCTAACCACAGTCATATTCTGAGGTACTGGGGTCAGAACTTCGGTATATGAATTTTGAGGTATGCATTTCAGTTCATGACACTATCCTATAATAAATACGTGTTTCCGAAAGGGATAATCTCCCTTACAGCCAATTGTAAAATGTCATTTCCTTTATGATGTATGATAAAGTATTTTTTAATTAAAAAACCTTTTGTTTTTAATATTTCTTGAACTTATAGATAAAACAATTTTACATAAAACAATAGCAACAAAGAGAAGTATAGCAGAAAGGAAGAAACAAAATTATTATTATCCATAGATGATATGACTATACCACTAGAACTACACCGCATCCAAAATTACCTGGAAAGCTCTTCAAATTTTGAGGGATTCTTTAAGAACTTGGATATAAAATAACTATTCAAAACAAGTAACTTTTCTATTATTAAATAAAAAAATGTCTTTCTAGCAACAGTAATTTCACTGTAGAAAACTTTATTATGAAATATACATATGAGACTGAACATAACCTGTACACATAAAATATAACAAAAAACAGACAGATGTACAGTCCACATCAGTTAAGAAATGGAAAAAGCACAGTTCCCCAAACATCTGTGTCCTTTCGAGCTCCAAGATGTAATCACTATTCTGATGTATTTGTCACTCCTTTCTTTTTTTAAAAAAATAGTTTTCACATGTCTGTGTATATCACTAAGCTATATATTTTGATTTTGATTTTATTAGTGCTTTATAGAAGTGTGTTAAGTCTATGCATGCTCTTCTGTGGGAAGTTTCCTCATTTGACATGTTTTTGAGATTTATCTATATTGTTTTGTATAGTTGGACTATATTCCTTTTTATTGCAGTCTGGTATTCCATGATATAAAAACACTGTAGTTTATTTATCCATTTTCTTGTCTAAGGCTATTCAGAGTTGCCACTTTTTATGTTCTAAATAACTCTTCTATCAAGATTTGTGTCCCTTAGGATACATATTCAAGAGTATTCTAGGCCAGTGGCTTTTAAAGGATACATGTTCAAGAGTATTCTAGGCCAGTGGCTTTTAAGTTGTTTTGACTCCAACCCTTGGGAAATAATTCATTTTATATTACAGTGCAGTACACATACAAACACTCACATATGCAGGTGCACATATGATGAAAACAACATTTTTACAAAATAATATTACGTGTAGTGCTCCCTGATATTTTCTATTCTATTCTGTATTTTTAAATGCTGATTGTAGACAAAAAATTTGATTTTATGGTGCCCAAATATGCTATTTCAAAGTAGTAAAGAATAATATGGAATTTTACTCTATGTTAATAATATGGAATGCTTCACACTACTCGCCAGAAGAAGGATGGCTTTAAAATTCTTCTAATATGGTAAAAACTTCCCTTAAATCCATTTTAATCATATCTATTCCTTTCTCAAAGTGCTTCTTAATCTGATAGGTGTTAATCATCCAGCCCCCTCCTCTCTAATCAGTTTTCCTGTGTCTTTCTCATCATTTCTAGAGTCGACCCACCAATATTCCTGCCCTTTCAAAATATCTGTGTGTATCTCTACTCTTTTATTGTGCAGAAAAATTTAGCCTTAGGATCCATTCACTTTGAAACAGGAGGTTTTACATAATACAATTTCCAAGATATAAGTATGTATCCATTAATAAATCCTGAAATCAAACTAGTGGGTAAAACCAGTGTTTTTCATTGGAATACAGCAGATCAGAATATAAGTAGGTTAGATGTTTGCTACAATTGTGTGTATGTGTGTGTATGCACACGTGCACTACGTTGCAATAATATATATTCATTATTTTAGGTATGTAACAAAATATTTTTTTCCATCATATTCTCCTTAATAAATAAAACAGAACAAAACAACAACAAAAAACCAAAACAACGTCTTAATTTTCTTTACACTGAATTGCACTATGTGCTCTGACAGCCTCTCCCCACTTTATCATCGAAACCCTTGGGGGTGTTTTTATATGGTGCAAACTGACCCTGGGCCTCAGACAAGCTCATCGGTGTTGGAATTGCATGGGGTCTGAGTTTCATAACTGCCAGCTTCAGCCCTTAGCTCCCCCTACGTCTTTAATAGGGATCAGATGGAATTTTTCAGAGTTACTTGATGGCAATGAAATCCAGCAGGATTTCCATCTCCCGAGAGTTGAGTTAACACAGGGTTACTTCGTCAACTTGTCCTGTCAGCCCCGTGGTCTAGTTCTGAGGGACGTGTGCTTGGGGGACCACGATGAACTTGCTTGCCTCATACTTCCCCACGTTGGAGGCAGCCTCGAGGGCCCAGCCTGGCTCCGAGGAGTCTTGGGATTGGGGTGAGAAAGCGTCCCTCCTTCCTTGGGGTCTCAGTGGTCCAGAAGCCCACCTCGGATCGCCAAGGCAGGACTACACCACCTCGCTGCTCTGGTGCTTCTTGTGATTTTCTTGTTCCTTCAGGGTACACACCTTCTGCTGTCTGTCTGTTCGTCCTGATTTGGTTTCACTGATCTCTAAGATCTGGACAGGCTCTGGGCATCCTAAGCTTTTCCAGTCCCCATGCCAGGGTGCTGATATGTGGTTGATTCTGCCTCTATCCGGGCATCTTCAGTTCCTTCAAGTGCACTCCACCTAACCTTCCAAAGCTCGCTACCAGAATCTTTTGATTCTCTATAAACACTCAGAGCAAATCTCTCCCTCATGATTACATATGCTTATAAATACAAGAATCCACACATCTCCCCATCTTTTCTTAAGCTCCTTTGAATGAAGTGAAATGGTCGTCTGTAGTCACGGAGCTTTGGGGCATTGAGTTCTCATATAATTACAGTGCAGTCCTGGCATCCTCTAAACTCCTAGGTCGTCTCTGTTATTTGTCTCGCTGGGAGGCTCAGTATGGTACACAGAGGCATGCTCTAATCATGACTGGCAAGGCAACATACCATGTATGCATGTATTTTCAGATGTCAGTGTTTTAGGTGTGTAACATTCTAAGTATAATACGTTACATTCCTAAAATAAATTTTTGTCTGAGCCCCTGTGTTTCTAGTTAGTCTGTGCCAGATAATATCTCCAGAGATTTCAATGATAAAAATGGCTCAATTATTCTGCACAATGAAAGATAACAGACACCAGCAAAGAAGGTTTTAAAATGGCAAAGAGGCTGGTGGGTCAGTGTTTTAAAAACTTCAGAATATACACTGTAGCCTCCAACCATTCCTCTTTCCAAGAGGAATTTCACTTTGGAGCAGGTGAAGCATAGCAAGCTCTGACACTTCTGCCTCAGACCTAGTAGTATGTTAGAGCCTGCACCTATTGACTCAAGAGAGCTGTTTGTGTGCATTTATTTCTAGCCCTGCCTTGAGTGACGTCATGTCATGGACAATGTCAGTGTTCAAATTGGCCCGGGTGGGAGTACTTACACCACGGAAATTGGCAGATGTATAAGACTATAGATATAGATCTAGATCTAGATATAGATATGGCTTTTTAAAACATTTACCAGCACACATCTATTTATACCTGATTTTTATTTGATTTTCTTTTCCAGGAAGCAGTATAAATAATATAATTTATATTATCATATTATCTCATATATGGAGAATTGGGGTTAAACTGTAATTTTCAATCTAGAATTTCACATGGATTCCCCTGGATTAATTTATTAGAGTAAGATTTTATAACATTGGATCCCTCTGCCTTTTCAGTGGAAATGGCTGGTTCTGAATACTTGCTTAACTCTCTCACCTGCGAAAAGCTAAAAGTGCGACTGAGGAGTTTTCCACACTCTTATTCCACATTTGATGTGATCTGTTATCACACCTCTTGTCGGTTCAATATCTACTGACTTGCCTCTCACAGTCATTATAGGAATGCAATGTTGCCTCAATTCTGAGTTGATAATTCAAACTGAGTTGCAGCTGGACATGTGTTTTAGGGCAAATATTCTAGATAGAAACCATCAAGGGTGGATCTGAATGTAACTGGACTCCCTTGGAAATCTCTGCTGTGGCCTTGAGCTGCCCTGAGACCAACTCGTACATCCAAGGAAACCATCCAGGTGAGAACGCGACTGTAAATTCATATAGTACGCACGTATACCTCCTAAACCCTGTAAGCGCTGGGAAGTGATGTAGACCTATATTAAAATATTTTTTTAAATTTTTAATTAAAAAAGGAGAAAAATGGTTTTGAGATTAGATCATTGGTTCTCATGAGAGAGTGATGTGGCTCCCTAGAAGCCAGGTAGCCATGACCAGAGACATTTTCTGGTGTCCCAATTAAGGGAAGAGTGCTGGGAGTTCCCGTTGTGGTGCAGTGGTTAATGAATCCGACTAGGAACCATGAAGTTGCAGGTTTGATCCCTGGCCTTGCTCGGTGGGTTAAGGATCTGGTGCTGCAGACACAGCTCGGATCCCACATTGCTGTGACTCTAGTGTAGGCCAACGGCTACAGCTCCGATTCGACCCCTAGCCTGGGAACCTCCATATGCTGTGAGAGCAGCCCTAGAAAAGGCAAAAAGACAAAAAAAATAAAATAAAATAAAAGGGAAGAGTGCTGTTGCCTGCAGAGTCTAGCACTGCCTGCTAAACTCAGTAGAATGCAAGGGAATGTCCCCACAATGTCAATATGCTCAAACCAAGAAACCCTGGTTTGGGTGGATAGGGGTCTTACACAATCTGTCACCTTATGAAACTTCCTATGAGATTCATTTTAATTACTTCTACTCGCCATCTTTGGCAGCTGTCACCAATCTTCAGGCTGCCCATCCCTTCCTCTCCTAAGCCACACTTAATTTTCTTATTTGGAATAATTTAGCGATGGCTTAGTCCTCTTATTTCCTCCTGTCTCCCCTGCATTCTCCAGAATTATCTTATTTGCCACTCAGCAGGGCAAAAGAGGTTCCTTAAGATCTATTCGCCTTGGAGAGAGTTAAGGCAAAGAGGTAGGGAAAGCTATAAATAATAAGTGAGGTTTTCTTTTCTCACACTTGGAAGAGCTAAGTTAACCTTAGAATGCATGGGTAATATCTCTCTTTATATTTATTTTTTTCTGTTTAAGTTTTTCACGCTTTCCACTTTGTTCTTTATTCAGGTAATTAAAAGGTAGTAACTCAGCAGGTGGATTTTTCCCAGCTGTCAGAAGTCCTGCTAAAATATGGTTTAGAACACCTTGAATCAAAAGGGACCTGACAATTAAAGTGTTTTTTTAAAAAATCGCACAATGAATGTGCTTCTTTGGAAAGTTTATTTTCCATCCATTACTATACTTTGAAGTAGAATTACTAATTGTTATTCAACTATATTTCATTACAGTTAACTGGCTTCCAACATTTGAAAATGATTTACTCCCACTACTTACAGAAGCTGCTAATAGTAGCCCCTAAATCGTAGTCTTGACAGGAGAGCTCCATGTTCTTTCCTGATTACATTGTTTTTGCAGCTCCAAATTTAACAAGGTGATTATATTCCATGAATTTTTGTACTTTGTGAAATTTTTTAGGACATGATGATGCTGAAAGGATCCCAGTTTTTAAATTGGAACCTTAAATTTTCCTCCCACCTCAAAGATAGTCCCAAATTTTACCGTTCCAAAAGAAACAGGCCCAAATGGTCTCCGGGAAAATTCATGCAGAGTTTTACAAGGGCTTTTATGTATGACCACATGAGTGGATAGAGAAGCACTTCAAAGATAAACTTGCTTCCTCTTAGACAGTGACGTCTGAAACTCATGGAAATCAAATGCCTGGTTACATACACCCAAATCACTGGAAACATTTGGCATCTTCCAAGGAAAAACAAGAGAGCGGGGACTGGAAACGGGGGCAGTTACCCTCCTTTGTTAGTAGGAACTAGTGAATCAGATTAAGCCATGGTTCTGCTACTGTGTAATCTGTCGGCAAATCATAACACTTTTTGGAACGTCTGTAAAATGGGAACGCAGTGTCCGCCATGACTCCGTCACCACGCTGTGTGGATGATTCAGGGAACTCATGACTCTCTTAATAAATATTTACTTAAATCCTAGGATGTAATGGACTCTCCAGTAGATGAAACAGATGTAGTGATGAGAAAGGAAGTCAAGGTCTTAGTTGTTTTGTTGCTTTCACTATTAAGCACTTTGGCATTGAAAGAGCAGTGTGTACTGTAGCATCTGCAGCCCCCAAGAGCTTTTTAAAAGTCCCAAATCTCAGGCCCTCTGAATCAGCGTCTGTATTTTAACAAGACCCTCAGGTGATTCACATGTATGTTAAAGTTTGATAAACATTGGTCTAGCCGATATTATGAAAATTAATTCTAAGCTTAGGAAAGTGATATGCAAATATTTTTAAAAGGCCAATTACTCCCAAAACTAAGCAAAGAGAGATACAAATTATATTTAAACTTGCAAAGGAGTATGTGCACCTGTGCTTAAGTCCAATACTTTGTGTTGAAATTATTGGTAAAAGATAAATTGTAATTATTATTTATATTATTATTAGACATCTTTATTTTAGCACTAAAGGAGTTCAAGAAAATAAATAAGATTTCTGGGGGAAACTATCCACTGACGCTCATGTGTAAGAAAACAAGAGGGAAGAAACTCTTGATTCGAATCATTTGAACTATGGAATCATCCTTACATTATCCTTGGAAAACAGTATATCATAGTACTTGCTCTTTGTGAAATCGTAAGCAAAAAACATAACTGGAAAAAATGTTTTTCCTTTTGGGAAAGAAAGTATAGTTAAAGCAGAGAATAAGAAACAAACAGATGGGTAAAAAAAAAATAACAGAGATAACTTGAGACAAGTAATGAGTCTGAAAAGGAAAGAGTAAGTTAGAAAGTATATAGTGTGTCTCCTGTGGCTACTGAGACATCGAAAAGACAAGTATATTTCAAGGCTTGATATTCAGAACAGCCACAAACTCCTGTCGGTAATTTAGCAGAGACATTATGTCAAGGACAAAATCCACACACACAAACTCATACTCATCCAAATTGCATGCAGTTGCTTATGACAAGTCCTTGTTGGCATCCTCTTATCATGGCAAACATCCCCGGTATTTCTAAACAGTGTCATGAAGGAAGAAAACAGAAAAAAGTCCTGAGCCCAGGGCACAGATCTTCTGTAGGGGAAAAAAAAGAAAAAAGAAAAAAAAAAAGAAAAAAATTGAACAAGAAACTATTGTCCATGTGCAAAAATGTTTATAAACTGTATAGACACTACACATATAAAATATATACTCTCAAGCATTATTTCCTAAAAGGTAAATAGATAGATAGATGATAGATGATAGATTAGATGATAGATAGATAGATGATAGATAAAGATGACTTTTCTGTTTACAGAGCAGTTAGCTGCAGTTTAAGGACTGAGAAGATTCCAGAATTAACCCTCCTATTATTGATTTGAAGCTTGCTAAAAGAACGCAGTACAGGAACACAGCCAAAATATTGTGCCACAGTGTAGGATCAATCATTTGCGAAATTCTGCTACTCAGGCAGTACACTGTTCATCTATGGCGTGCTTAACAGCAGAAGAGAACTGCATCCAGCTTGTCCCTCCTTGGGAAGTATTTCCCATGTGATACCCATAGAGCTTCAGGTCATCTAGTCACCAAATATTAATTGGGCCACTAATATGTACCGGTTGTGGTGAGGGGGGTAAATTTGCAATCAAATTGAATATATGAAAATGATAGTAGCAGCTGAATTAATGTTAACCTTCCACTTAGAAGCCAACCCCAGACTTATCTTAGTTCCTACACCTGGCCTCTGTAATAACCCCGTCAAAAATGTTATTGCCTAGATGTCACTAATGGAGAGAACATTGCATGACCGAGTGTTGTGTATACAGCACTTGTATAGAGTGTGGAGATGAGAGCAAACTCAAATAGAAGAGGCAACAAATGATTTAATAATATTGATGTTCAAACATTTTTTTAAGATTTTTATATTTTCTATCATAGTTGATTTTTGATTTACAATGTTCTGTCCATTTCTGCTGCACAGCAAAGTGACCCAGTCATACATACATACATATATATATATACACACACACACATATCATATATATACAATATATGTGCATATATATGTGTATATATATAGATGCATTCTTTTTCTCACATTATCCTCCATCATGTTCCATCACAAGTGACTATAGTTTACAGTGCTATACCGCAGGATCTCATTGCTTATCCACTCCAAATGCAATAGTTTGCATCTACTAACCCAAACTCCAAGTCCATCCCACTCCCTCCCCTTCCCCCTTGAAAACCACAAGTCTGTTCTCCAAATCCATGAGTTTGTTTCTTTCTTGTAGGTAGGTTCATTTGTGTCATATTAAATTCCAGGTATAAGTGATATCATATGGTATTTGTCTTTCTCTTCCTGACTTACTTCACTTAGTATGGAAGTCTCTAGTTCTATCCATGTTGCTGCAAATGGCATTACTTTGTTCTTTTTATGGCTAAGTGGTATTCCATTATATATAAATACCATATCTTTTTAATCCATTCATCTGTCATTGGACATTTAGGTTGTTTCCATGTCTTTGCTTTTGTGAATAGTGCTGCAATGAACATAAGAGTGCATGTATCTTTTTCAAGGAAAATTTTGTCCAGTATATGCCCAGGAGTGGGATTCCTGGGTCATATGGTAGTTCTATATTTAGTTTTCTGAGGTACCGCCATACTGTCTTCCATAGTGGTTGTACCACCAACATTGTAGGGGGGTTCCCTTTTCTCCACACTCTCTCCAGCATTTGTTGTTTGTTGACTTGTTAATGATGGTCATTCTGACCAGTATGAGGTCGTACCTCACTGTAGTTTTGATTTGCATTTCTCTAATAATTAGTGATGTTGAGCATTTTTTCATGTGCCTGTTGGCCACCTGTATATCTTCTTCGGAGAAATGTCTATTCAGGTCTTTTGGCCATTTTTCAATTGGGTTGTTGGTTTTTTTTGCTGTTGAGTTGTATAAGTTGTTTGTATATTTTAGAGATTAAGCCCTTGTTGGTTTTATCATTTAAAACTATTTTCTCCCATTCTGTAGGTTGTCTTCTTTTTTTTTTTAATGGTTTTCTTTGTTGTGCAAAAGCTTGTAAGTTTGATTCAGTCCCACTGGTTTATAATTTATTTATTTATTTATTTTTGGCTTTTTGGGCCACACTCTCAGCATGTGGAGGTTCCCATGCTAGGGGGCGAATCGGAGCTACAGCTTGCTGGGCTACACCACAGCCACAGCAATGCTAGATCCGAGTCGCATCAGCAACCTACACCACATCTGACGGCAACACTGGATCCTTAACCCACTGGGTAAGGCCAGGGATGGAACCCTCAACCTCGTGGTTCCTAGTCAGATTCGTTAACCATTGTGCCACGACGGGAACTCCCCCTTTGGTTTATTTTTGACCTTCAAGCGTTTTGAGGTAACAACAGTCATTACCATTAATTCCTAGAGTGATGCAAACTGCAAACTAGTTGCCTCACTGGCCCCGGAAAAAAAATTGACAAAAATAATTAAAAACACAAGTAGCATAGTGCTGGACATTTATTCATTCAATTTTTTTTTTCTATTTTAGGGCAGCATATATAGCATATGGAAGTTCCCAGGCTAGGGGTTGAATAAGAGCTACGGTTGCCAGCCTACACCACAGCTTATGGCCACACTGGTTACATAACCCACTGAGCAAGGCCAGGACTTGAATCCGCCTCTTCATGGATACTAGTCAGGTTCATCACTACTGAGCCACAGTGGAACCTATTTATTCATATTCTACATGTTTATTGAGCACATGTCATAGGACATAACCGTTCTAGCCTCTAGAGGTGGAGTAATTAACAAGAAAATTTGGTCCCGGTCTTCTTGTATCTTACCAACTAGTGAGGAGGGTAGATCAAGCAATTTTACTTAAGATGAGGCTCCAGGGTTCCAGAAATATATATAGGGCTACCCTTGTAAGAGTGTGGTGTAAAGGAAAACTTTCTTTAAAGAAGTGATAGTAAGCTTTGGAAAGAAAAGTAAAATTACATTTTATTTGTATTTAAAAAACTTTTCTGGCCTTGACTATAGCACACTGAAGTTCCCAGGCCAGAGATCAAACCTGTACCCCAGCCAGATTCTAAACCACGAGGCCATCAAGGAACTCCAGAAAATTTAAAACTATCAGTTCTGATCATCAGTTTGAAAAGTCTGATTGGAAAAAAGTCAAAAACAAAAACCAATTCTGGAACATCCAGAATTTTTTAAAATTGATTTATATTAGAAATAAAATGTAGAGACACACAGGAAACAGGAGATAGATCTGAACAAATTAGAGAAAATACCACCAAAAGATTTTATGGAGAGAGATGTTCTACCACACGACTGAAGATTCAGGAGAAGATAAAAGAAGTTACAAGAGGAGCTGTAGGTAAAGGGATAAATGGCTGAAAAATTTCCAAAGATGATGAAAGACACCGAATCCCAAATTCAGGCACTCCCCACCCCTCAAATTTCAAATAGGATAAATAAAACAAATCCATGTCTAGAACCAAGATAGTGAAAACATAGTATACCAGAGGCCAAAAACCAATCCTAAAAACAGGGAGAAAGAGAGATTACTTATAAGGGAACTACAATTAGACTGACAGGTAATTTCTTAATAACAACAAAGTGTGTCTTAGTAATGTAATCAATAAAGCCAGACACATGGTCTTCAAAATGTTAAAAGTTTCTTTGAGGAATTCTCTTTGCAGCGAATTTTTTTTTTCCAAGAAGGAAGATGAAATATAGGTGTTTTTGGAGTAAGAAACTTTTGTTTATAAGAGATCCTTACTAAAGGAATATCTGTAAGAATGTATGTCAAGAATAAGGAAGCTAATCTCAGAAGAAACACTGATAGGCAAAGAGGATTGGTGAGCAAAGAAAATGATTAAGCATGTGAGAAAATCTAAACAAATATTGTACAAAACAATAATTAGGGCACTTCATATTAAAGATCACATATCCTAAGATAACTAATATTATACATTAGAGATTTCTTTTTTTTTTTTTTTTAATTTTCCCACTGTACAGCAAGGGGGTGAGGTTATCCTTAGATGTATATATTGCAGTTACAGTTTTTTCCCCCACCCTTTCTTCTATTGCAACATGAGTATCTAGACAAAGTTCTCAATGCTATTCAGCAGGATCTCCTTGTAAATCTATTCTAGGTTGTGTCTGATAAGCCCAAGCTCCCGATCCCTCCCACTCCCTCCTCCTCCCATCAGGCAACCACAAGTCTCTTCTCCAAGTCCATGATTTTCTTTTCTGAGGAGATGTTCATTTGTGCTGGATATTAGATTCCAGTTATAAGTGATATCATATGGTATTTGTCTTTGTCTTTCTGGCTCATTTCACTCAGGATGAGATTCTCTAGTTCCATCCATGTTGCTGCAAATGGCATTATGTCATCCTTTTTTATGGCTGAGTAGTATTCCATTGTGTATATATACCACCTCTTCTGAATCCAATCATCTGTTGATGGACATGTGGGTTGTTTCCATGTCCTGGCTATTGTGAATAGTGCTGCAATGAACATGCGGGTGCATGTGTAGAGATTTCTTTTTTCTTTTGTCTTTTTTTTAGGGCGACACCCACAGCATCTGCATGTTCTCAGGCTAGGTGTCTGATTGGAGCTGTAGCCTCTGGCCTACGCCTTCATATGCATCGCCCCAGCAATGTCAGATCCAAGCCGGTCTGCAAACTACACCACAGCTCAGAGCAATGCTGGATCCTCAACCTACTGAGTGAGGCCAGGGATTGAACCCGCATCCTCACGGACGCTAGTCAGATTCGTTTCCGCTGAGCCACTTAGGGAACGCCCATTAGAGATTCCCAACGAGAGAAACTTGTGAACATGAACACGAGGAGACATTTACAGAAACGCTCAAAATAGCCTTTTGAATAATAAAATTTACACATAAGTGCTCTGAAAAAATATCAAGTAGAGGTAAAAAGAAAAAGAGTGACTTGGGGGTAGGTATTACTATTGTGGAAAGGGCTGCTTTATTTTAGGAGAAAACAGAAGCTCCTTCTGAAGAGGTAGCCCTTAGATGGTTTTAAATCTGAAAACTCAGGACTCTGAGCTTATAGTGATGCATAAGTTGCAAACTGTAAGTTTCAACAATCACCCAGTATTTCTCCTTTTTAACAACTTTAGTAGTGGATAGCAGGAGATTGGGGGGAAAAAAAGACATATTAGTCTAAATAACGGATATGGAAAATGGGACTGACAGTTGGGAATCTTGCGTTCTAGAGTAGACAAGGTATTTAATTTCTTCTGTCTTCAACTTTCTCTTTTATGAAAGACAGAGTTGGATTTGATGGTGGCTAAGATTCCTTCTAGTTCCAGAAGTTTAGGATGAAAGGAGGGCCAACTGGGGGCAGTTTTTTTTTGGGTTTTTGGTTTGTTTGTGTAAGAAAGTATCAGAGTAAATGAAATATGTATATGTATTTATAAAATTTTTTAACTAGCTTGTGGACATCTGACAATTGCTAATACCACCAGAAAATAACAATATGCCCGTTCAGATATAAAGCAATTTTTTTCTTAATACAGTAGAATTTTCATTGAAATATATTATATACTCAAATCACTGGTTCAGATATACGGTTTTCATATGCATAAGGGTTGAGATTCATTACTTGGTGGTTTTGTTAAATAAATTTTCATATTTACAATGATGTGGTCATTTGATGCAGCCATGTATTAATTTTCTCTTAAATTAGGATCTTCTTAAGGATAAAACAAAGATAACTTAGCTTCCCTCCAAATTTGGCAGTAGTTTCTCAAACTCTCACAAACCTATGGTTTTAGTACTGAATTCTGCTAAGAGGGGAAAATGAAGACAGTCTGTTTTTATTTGTAGCTTGATTGCAATGCCTTGTTTTTAGATAGAAACCGAGAGGGCTCTTTCTCCATAATTTCATAGCCAGTTTGTCTCATATAATCGCCAAAGGCAGCTTGGGTCAACTTGAAATTTACTGATTATAAGAATCATGCAGGATTCTTTGCTTCCTGTCTTCTTTGAACATTTTTGTGAGCTTGAATCTCACTTCTTAAATGTCCTGCCTTTACTGATTGTCAGTACATCACATTCAGTTAGAAAAAGTACCGAATCACCTGTAATCACCGTTTTCCTCTCTTCCCTCCTTCGTTAAACTAAGCGATGAAACCATTTGTCTCTATTATCATTTTGCCATATTGAAAAACATATTTGAAGTTGAACTTTTTAAGGAAAAGTACTTGAAACAAACACATTCTATCAAATCTCATCAGAATGTGGCTTTAAAAAATATGACTTTCTCTGTGGCTAGGGACCACTTCAAGGCTATAAATCAACACACTATATTTTATCATTTTAAATTTCAAAACTTTTTTTTCTTTTATTTAAATATGTACTTACTGTTTTCCTCTGTCTGAAGTCAATATATACTTTGTTTAAATATAGAAGTTGAACTATATTTAAGTATGACTTCAGTTACGGGAGTTAGGGTAAAAAGAAAGACCAAGCCTTGGCTACAAGTAATTAACACCCTACATTTTGGGGAAGTGAAAATGGATGATCAGGTTGAGGCTGCTGAATATATAAAAGCAAAAGTGAAGAGCTTATCTATTACTATGTTAATTAAGGAGAGTAAGATTAATATTTAATACAATAATTTTTTAAATACAATATATGTATTTAAGCCAATTCTATGTGTCAGTGAAAGATAATATGCTTCTTGTTCTGAAAGGTTGTGGGTCCCCATAGTATTTTCAAAGTGTGTTGCACTGGATATTTGTCCTCTATGACGCTCTGATGAAAGCAGGGTTTCTTGGAGTTCTCCCTGTGGGGCAGCAGGTTAAGGATCTGACTGCAGTGGCTCAGGTTGCTGCAGAGGCATGGGTTCAATCCCTGGCCTGGCACGGGGTTTGTTTAAGGATCTGGCTTTGTTGCAGCTATGTTGTAGGTCACAGCTGTGGCTTGGATTCAATCCCTGGCCCTGGAACTTCCATGTGCCATGGTTGAGGCAAAAGAAAAAGAAAAAACAAAACAAAACCCAAATCCCAAAAACAGGGTTTCTTTGTCAAGTATTTTTCATATATGAAAGACTGAAAATTTCTGCTAAAGAAAAATCTGTTTAATTTTGTTTACCTGATGGTTTCTTGCCATACTTGTCCCTGGATCTCTTTTTATTGAGTAATTTTTTTTTTTTTTCATGCTATGTCTCCTACTATTCTATGGGAAGAGAGTTTGAGAAGCACACTTTGGAGAAAATTTGAGTGGTAATAGGACAAATTGCTTATTTCTGTTTATAAAAATGGTAATGAGGAGTTCTCTTCATGGCTCAGTGGTTAACAAACCCGACTGGGATCCATGAGGATGTGGGTTTGATCCCTGGCCTTGCTCAGTGGGTTAAGGATCTGGCATTGCCGTGAGCTGTGGTGTAGGTCATAGATGTGGCTTGGATCTGGCATTGCTGTGGCTCTGGTGTAGGCCGGCAGCTGTAGCTCCGATTAGACCTCTAGGCTGGGAACCTCCATATGCACTGGGTATGGCCCTAAAATAGCAAATAAATAAATAAATAACAACAATAATGAATAATATAATCAGTAACAACACTTGACAGTTATGAAGCATTTAGGTAGGTATCAGATGCTTCTCTAAATTCTTAATGATTATGACACTTCTGTTTTTAAAACTGAGGAAATTAGACCTCAGGGCAGGAAGTCACTTGCCAAAGACTAGACAACTGCAAGAATGGACTGTAAACTTGAACCTGAGCAGGCTGGATCCAGAGTCCACATGTATCACACCTGCGTCTGAACCCCTAACTCTCAAAGCATCCGTTTACTTCCTTGATAAGAGAGAGATATAAAAAGAAATGCATCTCAATCTCCTCTTCTGTGTGTAAAACTCCACATTTGTCAGAGGAAAGCAGAAAAATAACATTTCAGCATAATTTACTGATAGCGTTTATGTACTGCCTTTTATTTATTTATTTATTTATTTATTTATTTATTTATTTATTTATTTATTTTTGTCTTTTGTCTTTTTGTTGTTGTTGTTGCTATTTCTTGGGCCGCTCCCGCGGCATATGGAGGTTCCCAGGCTAGGGGTTGAATCGGAGCCATAGCCACCGGCCTACGCCAGAGCCACAGCAACGCGGGATCCGAGCCGCGTCTGCAACCTACACCACAGCTCATGGCAACGCCGGATCGTTAACCCACTGAGCAAGGGCAGGGACCGAACCCGCAACCTCATGGTTCCTAGTCGGATTCGTTAACCACTGCGCCACTACAGGAACTCCCGCCTTTTATTTAAAATAACAAAAATGTATCTTTCCTATAGAGCTGCACTTAAAACCTGAAGTAATTGACTTCTTAGGAGCCTTTCATATTTACTGATGTTAACCTAAGGCTGTTTTGTATTCATTTTACATGTTTGGACCAATACACACAGTGTAATTCTCAATTAAACGTGTTAAACAAACTACAGTTTTATAAAATCTAGAGTTTTATTTTCAAAGAGGTAATTCTGCATCAAACAGTTAAGATTTCTTCCAATTATGAGATTCTGTGATTAATTAAGCTGACGATGAAATCCAGTCTGAATTTAAACACTCATCATGAACAGATTAAGGGTAAGTACAAAAGATACATTGTGGAAAATGTAATATTTACTCTTAAAATCATCTTAGAAGCAAATAAAACAACTGTAGCTATCTTTTATTAAGTATCTCTGAAGAAAAAGGAATTATACTAGATGCATAAGTTTTTCAATATTTCTTTGAAATGAGTATCAATATTTATAAGTATTAATGAGAAACTTAGGTTCAGAGAAATTAAATTAATTGCTCACAGTCATAGAATTATTGAGTTACAAAGCCAGAATTCCAAACTCAGAATCCTTTGATTCCAAATCCTGGTCTCTCCCATGTATCACTTCCATGTCAAACCAAATATTTCAAGAGCATAACATGGTACTTTAATCAAAAATATAGGGGCTTAAAGCATAAATATCTATTTTTATATTTTGATGCTTATTTTATTTCATACAGCTATAATATTTTATTGTTATGTAGTGGATTTAGTTATACATTTTTTAAAGCAAGTGATAATTGTCAGATTTTTATATTTTCTGTAAAATGTAACACAGTTCTCTGAAAAGGGTTTGCCTGCTTGATATCACCCACCTTGGGTACCAGAAATCTGACTGCAGTAGCCAGATAAAATCTATCTTGTAGAATAGCTATAGTAGAATTTGTAGCAAAGTTTTTATAGATAATGACTTAGCTGTAACTCAATGAAAAAAATGAAATTCAGAAACAATTTGCTAGAAGGCCTACCTGAGCTAAGAATATACCACAATTATAAGTTAGACATAAAGTACGATGCTTTTATAAACATCCTATTATGCTGTACTGAGAAGATGAGGAGACTCCTAGGTCACTGGGACAAAGAGAAAGACGATTCACATAATTTCGTGTTAGGACTCCACTATCTCTAATCAATGGCTTCTAATTTACAACTCCCTTCAATTGTCTCCTTTATAATAAAACTCTAAAACAGCCTGTCCAATTTAATTTTATTTACATGACATTGCCCTTTGGATCTTTCGCTGGGTTCTTACACTCAACGTCTTCAAAAGTGACATCGCTCATATCTCTCTTCTTTCATGAGTCCCTGATTTAGCACATCGGGATCTACCCAGTTGCTCAAGTTGGAAACTTGGGCATCAGGCTCAATTCCGCATTCTTCCCAATGCTCTGCCACCAATCTTTTCTTTCTATCCTCTAAATAGCCTTCTAATCAGCCTATCCCAATTCCCACCTCCTGAGTCTAAGCTAACACATCTCTTTCCTGGATGTTGGCTGCTTCCTAACTAGGCTCATTCTGTCACCCATGTAATCCTTTCTTCGCACTGTAGCTAGAGAGATCTTTTTAAAGTACCATTTTTATCCTCTTCCTCCTGTGCTTAAAACTCTTCAAACATCTTCACATTGCACCAAGGTTATGTCCAAATTTTAAAACATGGCCTGTAGAGCTCTGTAGAACGTGCTATCTACATCATCTTGAAACACTTTCAGTCTTCTGCCTGTTCTGTTGCAGCCTTTTTGTTCTCCTATTGCTCTTGCTCTTTCCCATATTCTCTTGCCCAAGGTCAATATGAGAGTCTGTGTCTCTTTTACATAAAAGTTCAAGTAGAATTTCCAGGGATATGTCGGCCAGGACTCATGATTCTTCTATCTTGATATTCCACCTTGCATGGTCTCAGGTTCATTGTCCATAGCGGCAACCCTTACATAGAAGCAGGATGGAAAAAAGGACAGAAGAGGCAAAGGGTCCGTTTCTCTCTGTCTTAATATTTCTAGAAGCTGCCCTGGAGGTTATCTATAACTTTTGTTAGAATTTGAGTGGATGGCCATACCTGGATGCAAGGAAGGCTGGGAAATGTAGTCTTTATTTTGAGTGTACGAGTCCAACTAAAAATTAAGATTAAATAATTTTCTTTAAAGGTCCTTTCTCCTTCTCCATGTTGTTGTATCTGAATCTGTCACCTGGAATCGATGCAATAATCTTACTGCTTCAGAAGGAAGAGAAAGATGGATATGGCGATACAACAGAAGCATTAGCCAGGGATACCCTGGCCTTCTCTTCCCCTCTGTCACCTCTGTCAAGCCACCCCCTTTGCCTGGCAATTTTTATTTACCTTTTCTGTCTCGATCTGAAGCTATTTCCTTAAGGAATCTTTCCCTGAATGCCACCCACCCACACACATTGTACACTTTCTTCCACTACCTAATTTGGGTTCCAATCCTTGTTTTTTGTTGTTGTTGGTGGTGGTGCTTTTCAGGGCCTCACCTGTGGTATATGGAAGTTCCTCCTTTTCCCAAAACCCCTAGAACTACTAATTGTATTTATTTATTTATTTATGCTATGTCCTTGGTTTTGCCTTTTCCAGAATGTCCTATAGTTGAAATCATATAGCATATAGCCTTTTCAGGTTGGCTTATTTCACTTAGTGATATGCACATAAAGTTTCTCCATGTCTTTTCATGGCTTAATAGCTTGTTTCTTTTCAACACTGAAGAATATTACATTGTCCACAGATACTGGGGTCTATTTATTCATCACCTACTGAAGGGCATCTCGGTTGCTTTCCAAGGCTTGGCAAATTATGAATAAAGCTGTTTGCCTCTATGTATCATCTTTGATGCAGTTTCTGCTAATCTTTGGCCCATTTTTAATGCAGAATATTTATTTTCTCAGTCTTCTTTAGGAATTCCTTATATATATATTTTGCACAACAGTCCTTTATCAGATGTCTTTTACAAACATATTTTCCCAGTCTGTGACTTATCTAATCTTTCTCTTGACAGTCTTTTGTCGAGCAGACATTTTTAATTGTAATGAAGTCCAGCTTATCAATTACTTCTTTCACTGATCCTGTCTTTAGTTTTGCCCTGAAAGTCATTGCCATGCTCAAGGTCATCTAGATTTTCTCCTACATCATGCTGCTAGGGGTCTAATGGTTTTCTGTTTTTCATTAGGTCACTGACCCATTTGCAGTTAACTTTTGTGAGGTGTAGAAGGTCTGGGTCTATGTTCATTTTTTTGCAGGTGGATGTCCAGTTTTCCTAGCCCCATTTGTTGAAGAGACTATCTTTGCTCCATCATCAGGTCAGCAGTCAGTTGACTATATGTGAGTCCATTTCTGAGATTTCGATTCTGTTCCATTGATTTGTCTATCCTTTCATCATACCACATGGTCTTGATGACTGTAGATTTATAGAAGTGCTGAAGTCAAGCAATGTCAGTCCTTGAATTTATTCTTCTCCTTTCATGTCGTGTTGGCTATTTAGATCTTTTACCTCTTACGTAAAGTTTAGAATCAGTTTGTTGACATCCACAAAATAACTTACTGAGATTTTGATGGATATCGTGTTGAATTTACAGATCAAGTTGGGAAGAACTGCTATCTTAATACTGAGCTTCCTATACATGACCATGAATATGTCTCCATTTACTTAATTCAGCATTTTTTAGTAGAGTTCAATTATTTTTCACATATAATCTTGTATATATTTTGTTAGATCTGATAGTATTTTTAAAATTTTAGTCATTCAATTATTTCCAAATTTTAAAAACTACCTTTCCAGCTAGAGTCTTAGCTGCATGAGATCAAACCAATGACTGCATTTATTATTTACTACTATATCTCTAGTGACACCTAAGAAATACTTATTAAATAAATAAAATAACGAATGCCATATGTGCTGAGCTATATCGTGTGCCGAATACTAGCATTTTCTCCCCAACATCCATTCTACCCCAAATGAGCAGTCTAGCCACATGGTATTAAATTACTCCTTGCTAGTGATTTTTTCCAAAAAGAATATATGGCCATTCTGTCCCATGAAATGTTGGAAGTATTGGAGGGCTCTAGGGAAAATATTTCTTACTCTTAGAAGAAACTTCTTTGTAAGCATGTTGCTGGATCTGGATCCAGCGCCTGGAAATTATGTAGCCACCTTACTATAAGCCCTAGCATGAAGAAAACACAAAGGATGGACGTACAGAAAGACTGAGAAAAAATATATACCTAGTGGATCCTGCACTGTTTCTTTTGGTTCTCTCCTGCACAGCAAAGCATTGAAGCCCTGGGCATTAGAGATGCAAGCCAACTCTCTGGTCAGGAGTATTGCATTGGGATTGAAGTGGGGCCCTCAGAACCTAAGGGAACCCCCATAAAGTGACAGTGTCACATGTTGAGAGCTACAGCTCTTGTTGGGATGCTTTAAGAGGGCATCATCCAGTCCACCAGGACAAACACACTGCTGCGTGGGTTGACTTGGAGACCGTAATCCAGGAGAACAGAGTTGCCCGGAACCCGGAACGGAAGTGTGCAGCAGATTTATTAAAGTGAAAGCACTCTCTCAGAGAGAGAGAGCGGGCCACCCTAGGAGTGGGGTCTGGCACTGCCCTACGATTGGATTCTCTTTATTTGCCAGCCTGATTTCTCCTGCCCTGGCCCTCTGTGTGTGCCCAAGGGCTGAGTGTTGATTGGTTTCTGTATGGGGCATATTTGATTTGCTGATAGGTCTCAGGCCTTGGATACCTCATTTGCATGGGGGACAGGTTATAGTAAATTCCTCGAGAGTCCCCTGATGCTCCGCCTCTGAAGGGGCGAGGCGTGACCCCCCCCCCCATATCTTTCATAGCGGGGAGTAGAAGGAGTAGGCCTGGGTGATCAAGGTGGGGGAAGGGGCGTTACAGTGCGATGGGGTGGGGTGGTGATAAGGCTCTGGTAATTCTCATCTTTGCCAGAAGCTTTGGGTTTACTCTCCTTGAAGGGGACTTGAAGCCTAACAATCCGCGAAAAATGTCATTGTGCTGTTGAGTCCAAGCGACCCGGACTCTGGTTCTCCTCTGGATTCCGCCTATGTGAGGTAATCAATGTCCTAGATGTTTAAGCTAATTTTAATCTCTAGATTATCAGAAAAATTTGCAGTCTTCTTTTTCGAGCTCGACTTAAGCTAAAAGCAGATGTCCCCCGTTGGATAGAGGTAGATCCTGACACTTCGTTGTTAACATGAAATGTTATATTCTTCTTATATCCACTCCCGAGAGGGCGCTATGTGCTTTAATTTCACCCTAGGTCATCTTTGTATGTATCTTACTGGACTACTAGGTAATTACGTAGGTATTTTTGTTTATCCAAATGTGATGTTCATATTTTTAAAAATCCAAGATATAATACTCATCACCACTTTAAATCACTGAAGCATAAAATAATGACCTCGAATTGAACCTTCATTAAAAAAAAAATCCTTATAAACATCTCCTAACATAGCCTTATCTTTTCTACTTTGAATTATCAAATTCCTCTGTACACACACACACACAAACACACACAGCCCACTCTAATCTCTCTCTTTCATAAACACTTTTAAACTCCAACAATTATCTTTGTGCTGCCTGCTTAAATTTGAAATGAAGGGAATTTGAACTGTTAAGTGGATTAAAAGGTTAATTGCCTAATCTTGGTTTCTTTCCTGAAAAGACTACTTTGACCTATACAAGTTTCCTGTCTGGAAGTTAGAAATCTTTTGAAATATGCTTAAATGAATTGGTCTTATCTCAAAGGTTAACTACTTTTACGTAACAATTCTAATGTTAGTTTCTTGGAAACTGATATTCTTCTGTCTCTTCATGCTGTTACATTGGGAAACTGATTTCTAAACAGTTTCTATTAAATATTTTTAGAAAATATTTTCGAAAATGTCATAAACATTGAATAAACTTTATTTCCTTCTTTTCAAGATGCTTTCAGTCTAAAAAGAAAATGTCAAAAATTAGAGCTATTTTGGAAATTAATCTAATTTCTATTTTTATTAAATATCTGGGATAACAAAGTGGCCCTTCAAAGGTTTTAGAAAAATATTTCGTTTGCAATATCTTGCATAACAAAAGATTTTGAAGTATCCCAATATAGTTCTCCAAAAAAGCTGGTGAAAAATTGCAATTATTTGCAGCATGCCATTAACATTTAAGCATCTCACATTCAGGAATGGGAATTTGAAACATTTCATGTCTTAAATTTCCCCAGTGTATCATTAGCTTGAATTTTCACACTTTACTTACGTGATTAAAAAAGAGCAGTATTGATTTTATTGAGCTAGTTCCTTGTATTTCATCCTAAATGATCATACATTCATTTCTACACATTTGATATCTTTGACTTAGATTCAGGGATATTTAAAATATACTGTTTCTTAGTGATATTAAAATGCTGCACTGAAGAAGTGGCATTTAAGAACTTGGCTCTTGATTCCACTCCAAGATAATTTTTAAGAACTTAGAAAAGTAGAGAAACACCTGGGGCAGGGCTGTCATAGTTAACATCCTCTTTTCATGAAGTTATTTTTCTTTCTTTTTACCAATTGGGAAGACAAAGTCCCTAGTTAAGGCATTTTAATTCTTCTTTTCTTTCTAAAATAATCATCTTCCTTTAGAAAGAGACCTAAGTCAGTGTTTAGACATTTCCACAAAGGAAAAAATCATGGAAAGAAAAGCCCTAACGGCATTGTCCTGTCTGAAAGGGAAGAAGAAAGCTAAAGGGATAGGGCCTGAAGGCATTAAGGCAGGGAAAAGGGAAACATGAAGAATCCGAGAATAAATAACACAAGGAAAATGCCTGCTTTTCTGAGGCAGGGAGTTTGCTAGGCCAGGGTAGTGATCACCAGCAGACGAAGTACTGATTAAAGAGCAGGAGCAAAGGAAGTTGACTGATGTCGGCTGGGAACAGTCATCTCCTCATGAGAACATGCATACGGCTTGTCTCTAAAGGCCAAGAAACCAACACATGACCTGGCTGGCATGGAGCACAGAGCAGAGTGGGTCAATACATCACGACAAGTCTAGGTAGAGAAGGGCTTCATTTCCGGGGTCTGTGGTTTTCTAAAAAATTATGAGATATATACAAAGACATACAAAAGAATATATTAAGGGTACAAAGCAATGTTTCTCAAACTGAGTTATGTGTTAGAATCACTTGGGAAGCGTTTGAACCCAAACACCTCAGGATAAATAAATCTGTGGCAAGGCATCAGTTTTTGTTTTTTTGTAATTGGTTTTTTAAGCTCTTTAGATGAGTCCAAACCGCAGCCTGGATTGAGAGCCACTAGCAAAAAGAATGATAAGATGAATACTCATATACCCATCATAAGCTTAAGAAATACAATGTTACCAATTTCTTTGAAAGCCTCTGTGTTTCTCTAACAGAATTACTGCCCCTCCTCTGCTTACCCCAAATCTACAGAAATACCCATATCCTACATTTTGTGTCAACCATCCCTTACTTTCCTATCCTGTATCTCTAAATATTTTAACCTTTAGCCTTCATCTTAGACCTTTTTTTAAAAAATGGAGTATATAAATATACTCTTCTAAATACAGTGTTTCACTGAATTGCATTTCCGAGATGAATCTGTTTGATGCAGGTAGTCACTATTCATTCATCTTCATTGTTGAATAGTATTGTGCTGAATGAACATAAACCACTTTACTGTAATATTTTATAGTATCTTAATATCTTCTGTAAATCTGGCCTGCACTTTTTCTCATCAATCGATCACAGGGAAATTTTATTTTATTTTATTTTATTATTTTGTTATGTAATGTTTTTTAATTTTTTTCATTATAGCTGGTTTACAGTGTTCTTATATGTGGAAGCTCATATATGGCACAAATGAACCTTTCCACAGAAAAGCAAATCATGGACTTGGAGAATAGACTTGTGGTTGCCAAGGGGGAGGGAGAGGGAGCAGAATGGATTGGGAATTTGGGGCTAATAGATGCAGACTATTGCCTTTGGAATGCATAAGGAAATTTTAAAAGGTTGTAAGTGTTGATTAGGGCAGGAGGAGTAATCAGCAAAATTAGGTGCTATAGGCATATGAGCCATCTGTTCATTCAAAAACTTAACCTGTGTCTCTGAAGACCCGCTTAAGCTTGATGTCTTTTACATCATTTGCCCTTGCTGCTTTGCATGACTGAACGACAACTTGGTAGAGCAATTAAAAAACAGTCCATGACATGTTTCAAGGTCTTTGATTCTCTCTGGTCAGATAGCCTTTTCCAGAGTAGCAATCAGAAGGGAATATGGTTTTATTGCTATTGCTTGGGGGTTTGAAATATGATCCTCCTCTTTGGGCTGCCTAAAGGCTCTGCACAGTGCCCTCTTTGCCCCAGATAGTTCAAATATCATTGGACTTGCTAAACACATTTCACTGTGGTCAGATTTAATGTAGAGTCTTCTTTTGCTTTAAGCCCCATAACTCTTAGACTTATAGTTACTTGTTTGATGGATCAGAGCAGAACACTCAAATATGACTTTTGCCTTCAAAATCCCCAAATGCCTACAAGGCATTATGACTCTTCTTCAGTGCCAAGTGGAGCTGGGTACAACAATTTTTCTTTGAAGGGGAATTCCTAGCACTCTCTAGATCACTGAATCCTAGGAAACTTCGCTGAGATGCTAGAGCTCAGAAAAACTGTAGGGTTTATTTCCTTTGGGTACTAATCATCTCTTAAGCCTCCTGCTCAGCAGAACCAATTGGCATGATGACAGCAACATAGTGAACCAGCGTGGGATGAGAAAGTGAACAAGATCGCTATGGGCTGATTATGGTAGAGAATACGAACGTTGAAATAGCTTGGAGGCAATGCAGTGAAGATGCACTATGCCCACATGTGGGGTAGGCACCTTTGGATGTCTTCCCCCACACACTGCTAACTGGCAGCCCATGCTGGATATCCCAGGAATTCTCTTCTTATAAGTTTTCTTTTGCACCTTTTACTGAGAAATCTTGACATCAAGCTGATTTTAAAGAAGAAAATCTTAAAGGAATCTGTTACTTGTCACAACACATATATTGAAAGGGATATTCATTGTTGAGAAGCAACAAATGGAAAACTGACACAGTAGGCATTAAATAGATGGAAAGCCTTAGTTGGTGTTAGCCATCCACCACACTGCTGTTAGCACAGTGGACTGTCATGAGATAGCAGTGGTGGCAAGGGTGAGGTTCACATGACTCCCGGTCACCCAGGTGCCACTGTTGAATATTTTCCCTGCTAACAAAAGATCAGTGTTGTACCTCAGTATGTCCCATCCCTCAAGGAAACCAGAGAGTTAACTGGTAGGAAATTGAGTACACCAAATCCCTTACATCTTGGAAGTCAGTGATTAGCTTTGATAGTGATTTGTCTGGAGTTGATGTGTATTCCACACACGTTCTTACTTAACTTGCATATGGAAAGACTTAGCCAGCATCCTTCTAAAAAGGTTTATCGTTGTTTGTATGAGATTAACATGCCTCATACAAAAAGAACCCCTCTAAAGCAAAGGAGTAGTAGCAACGAGCTTGAGATGCCTTGAGATCCCCTGGTACCATCACCTACCAAACCACCCAGAAACTTCTGGTCCGATAGAGCGATGGAATGGATTGTAAAGGTGCAACTTAAGGGCTGCTTTGGAGATGGCACTCTGAAGGGATAGGGCCCCATCCTTCAGGACACAGCAACCATGAATAAGTGCTCTGTCCTGGGTAGTTAGAATACAAGGAACCAAAACCAGGAACTGGAAATAGGAGTGGCCTCACCTACCATCACTCTCGATGATGCATTTGGGGATTTTATAGTTACTGAATCCCCAACTCTAAGTTTACAGAGAGCTTGGTTGCCAAGGAAGAAATGCTTTCATCAGGGAACACAGATTCCTATGAAATTTTCTTGCATAGTTTCCACCCAATCACTTTGGATTCCTCATTCCAAGAGATCAGCAGGCAAGAAAAAGAGTCACTGTATTGGCAAGAGTAATTGACAGGGGTAATTCTCATCCTTAGAAGATAGGACGTCAAAAAGAAAATATTTAGCACCCACATGATCCAGGTGTGCATCCTTTGTCATTTTTTCCTTATCCAGTTTTGATGGTGAGTGGATAAGGGCAGCTGTCTTGCCTAGAGAAAGGCTTGGTAAACAGATGCTCAGAATAAATACTTGTTACCCCACACAAAAAATACCTGAACCAATAGATATGCTACACAAGGGTGAATCTGGAATGGTTGGCAGAGAGGCAGTGCATGGGAGTTATATATCCAAGAACTGTTATAGTCATGAGGGCTGTAATAGAGCCACTAACTTTGTCCTTGCAAATTTACACAAGAAAGGAGATAAACCAGAATTCCGGAGGCTTTGTTTCCAGGTGGGTGAACTTATGTAAAGCAGGTACATCCAAGTGCACAAAGTGTGGGCTACTGGGGAGACTGGGGAATCAGCCTAAAGTGATTCCAGATGCCTCAAGCACTCCCCCAGCCATTAGGAATGTGGACTGCTGACAATTTACAGCTGAGGCCCCGCCTGGCATGGCCAGTGGCCGGAGAGCTGCTTTGCCCAAGTTTACGGCTCCTTCCCAGACGCAACTACATTTAGTGACAGGTTAACCTGGAGGTAAAAATGCCCAGCTTCCTTGCCTCAATTTGGGACATCTCTGAAGGGCCATTCCAGTTCTAGAATTTCTATAGGATTGATTAAGTCCTCTCTCACAATTACATTTGGTTCAATTTCTCCCTCTGCTCAATCATGCTTTGCTCCCTAACAATGTTTTTCTGGAGGGCTCTCGTTAATCTCCTGAATGAAAATCTTTCCATCAAAGTCTTTTCTCTGGAGCACTTGAACAAAGGCAATATCTCACAGTCTTTTGCATTTTTATATGTGTAAACATTCTCATTTCTTTTTTCTTTCCTTTCTTTCTTTTTTCCTTCCAGTTTTTTAAAATCTAATTTCAGGTTCACTGAAAAAACTAGAATCTAAGTCTAGTTCACTGTTTTCAGCTGCAGTCTGCTGTTCATCTCACCTATTGAATTCTTAGCTTCAGATATTTTCTTTTTTTTTTTTTATTTGCAGAATGTTCATTTGATTCTCTTTTACAGATTTTAATCCTCTTTTAAATTCTCCACACTTTGATCTCCTTTGCCTCTCTTTTTCTTTGCTGTTTTTAACATTAAACCCAGGTTTTTGAAAGTCCTTATTTGATAACTCCAGTATCTGATCCATCTCATCTCACCTTTTGTCATGAGAGTTGGTCATATTTTCTTGTCTCCACACTTCTGGTAAGATCCTACTGCATGTTGGACATTGTGCTGTAATTCTCAAAGCTCTACTCTTTTTTTTTTTTTTTTGCTTTTAACTCAATGAATTGTATTATATTTTTACAGTTGGACAGTGATCATCACAGCCCAATTTTACAGCATTCCCAAGGCTCTACATTTTATCTGTGTTGGTAAATAGAGTGAGGATTGGAGCACCCAAATCCAATAAGACCTTAATTAAAGGTGGAGCCAGGTTTCTGTTATGGTCAACTCAACCCAGTTGAGCAAACCCAGCCTACATCTGCATTAACCCTCCTATCGTTTCCTGTGCTCCCCCTCCACCAGCACAGGGTTTTGATTTTAAGTTGCTAAATCTCTGTTCCTCCAGTGTAGAAGACTGCGGAAAATTCAGTGATGGCCTTCAGAGACCCCAGCCAGCTCAGCTCTCCAGTTTTCCAGCTTGCATTTCTTCAAAATACAGCCAATTCCTTGAAGGTAAGACAGGCAGTATATTTCTGTTAGGTCACTTCCAAAAGACTTCTGGAGATTTCACATTTGGCCTAGTTCCTTCGCTTTCTGTAGAGCACCAAGACTTAGCCAGTGTTCTGTGAGGAGAAACAGTTGTGAGTTTGAAAACTTGCAGGTTTCCACTTTGTCACAATAGTTTTGCAGAATCATTAAAATTTGGTTAGTGCTTTCTGTAGCCTGGACTCTGACTGCTCAAGCCAGATCCTCCACATGCACCCAGAATCAGAAAATGCCTGCAGGGGAAAGAAAGACGAAAATCTTTGCTCACAAAAAAGAAGTTTTTCCCCTTCCTGGAATTTTACTTTTCTTGCTTCTGAAGTTCTCTGATGCTTTACAAATGTGATATTTATAATTTATCTGGTTTTGTCCAGCTTTGCATCAAAAGTGCTTTCCTATCCTGACCTGTTCTAAAATAGAACCCCCTTTGTCATTTGTTTTTACCCCAATCCATTATACAACGTTGATATTATTGTTCGGTGAAATCAAGCTTTCAATGATTTATTTGTATGTTTACTATTTACTGTCTCTCACAAGTCATTTTTACAACTTAGCTTTTCTTCTGGGGTCAATTTCTTTCTACTTGGAAGAACATTCCTCAGAAGTTCCTTTAATGAGCATTTGTTGGTAGCAATACTCTTAGTAAATGTTTGCATAAAAATGTCTTTAATCACCCTAGTTCTTGAAGTATGGTTCAGTTGGATATATGTTGAACATTATTTTCTCTCTTGAAAATTTAATCCAACTCTCTCTTGCCTTCTATTGTTGAGAAATACATTGTTGATCTAAATGTAAGTCTTTGTAGTGGTTTTGTTTTTCTGTCGGGCTTTTAATATCTTCTTTTTATATTTGGTGTTTTTCAGTTTTTTTGGATGGATCTGACTGTAGATTTGTTTATTGTTTTATTGTGCTTAGGATGTATTTTGCTTCCTGAATCTGGAATAGGAATCTTTTATCAATTCTGGAAATTTTTATTACGTCTGAATATTCCTTCTCCCTCTTTCTCTATGGGACTTCTACCTTCTAGAAATCCAATAAAATGTTCATTATATTGCCTCATTGCATCTTCTAAATCTTTTACTCTCATCTGTATTTTCATCTTTCCCCCCATTTCTTAAGGGATAATTTCTTCTGACATACCCATCAGCTTACTTGTTCTCTGTTTAACTATGTCTACTCTGCTGTTAATTCAAAGAGATTTAAATCCTCTATAGAGTTTCTCTTTGATTCTATTTCTCATTACTAGGGCCAACTTTTATAAACTTACTTTAGAACACTTGACTACCCTACAATTTCTTAACCTTTCTTTTGCATTTTACGTTTTTTTTCTGTGCTACCTTCTAAATACCATATTCCTATCTTTCAATTCATTTATTGTCTCCTCAGAATTTAATTAATGTCTAATTTGGAGTTTCTAAATTCAATTGTTGCACTTTTATTTCTAGAAATTACATTAGATTCTTTCCAAATCTGCATGGTAAATTTAGAAATTCTGACTGTTTAATTATAATTTTAATAAAGTACTTTATTAATAGAAACATTTCTACTATCCCTGTGAGAATTCTAGTGTTTGTAGCTTTTACATTTCTAAACTCACAGTGGTTTGTCTCCTTGTGTGTTTGATTATTTTTACTTGTAGTATAATTCTGGAATTTTGTCTTGGAGACGATCTGATCCTAGATTTAAAGTCTGTGTGCAGAGGGAAATTTCTCATTTCATCTGCAGTGTTCCTGGGGGTTTTAACAATTTGAGGCCACTGTAAACTAATTTTGTGCTTGGACTTTTTTCCACTGTATCAGTGAGTATTAATTTCAGCATTGTATGCTATTTAGGGCAGGTATTCCAGTTCTTTCTATGGAGTAACTTTTTTTCTGGTTCAATCATCTTAATAATAAAAATTATTAGGCTAAATGTGGTTAAAGATAAACGCTCAAATTTCAAAGGCTTAAGAGAAGGAGGGTTTATTTTCCACGATTTTTAACTTAGCTGTGTGGAATACATGGTCTTCAGAGAGCCACGTTTGGAGGAGGACATCATTTCTGCTCACGTCCTCCCGGCCGGATACTGTCACACAGTCTCCCCAACACTGCAAGGGAGGTTAGTAAATGGGCATCCCTTTTTGCCCAGGAAAAGGAAGTATTATGATCAAGATATAACATTGTTTCTGTCACATCCAGCAAGGGTGACAGCCTTTCTGATGTCTAGCATTATACAGAGGTCTTCATTCTGACTTCCCAACTTGAAGGGGACCTAAACTTTTTTTTTTTTTTTTTTTTTTTTTAAATACTCCCTTAACTCAGGCTTTTGGTCAGTTAAAATCACATCCTTAGGAATGCCATTTTCAGTGGTTCAGGGCTTTATGGGTTTATATGTTGTTAATAATTCTGGCTTCAGAAAATTTCCCTTATTTTTCAGCCAGCTCATCAATGAAATTTTAAAGTTTTTGTTTCCTTGTTTTTGTTTTCATTTTTTTAAAAGAGCATTCTGTGCTCTATTCGAAGGTGTCTGTACCAGAAGGATTTCTTAGGATAGCTAGTCTGACATATTGCTGAAAAATGGAAGTCAGCTTCAGTCTGTTTGAGAGATTATTCTGTTCCCAACTGATAGCCAAACACTGATTTCTCACGTGGAAGAAGAAAATGGGTGATTTCCTCATTTTGAAAGCATCTGAAAATTAGGGCTGCCAGTTGGCTGCTTCCTAGTCATACATGACTGTCTTATTTTATATTTTATGTGAGAATCCAAGTTGTTCCCAGACCAAATTATTTAATTTGTTTCCAATGGGCTGCCATTATCAAGCTTTCATTTAGACTAGTACTAGGTAATCTTTCTCATTATTTTCCTTTCAAGGTGTCCTTCAGAGACTTTCAATTTGTGGGGAAGAAAAACTGATTTGCTAACAGAAAGTATAATTGACCCTTGAACAACAGATGTTTGAACTTCATGGGACCCCTTACATGCTGATTTTTTTTCCATTGTAAAGACTATAGTGCTACAGGACCCAAGATTTGTTCAATACAAAGATACAGAGCAACTGTGAATACTGAGGGTTGACTATAAATTATATAAGATTTTTTATTGTTTAGAGGATCAGAAATCCCTAGCCCCCACATTATTCAAGGGTCAGCTATAATTCATAATCACCCACATTCCAGTTACAACTAAGTAATATAAATGACATCAAATTGAATTTATATTTAGAGTATTAGTATTTCCTTTTTAATAAAAATGTAAGTAAATTTCCCTTAAGGTAAAAACAGACTGGGAGTTCCCATCATGCTGCAGCAGAAAAGAACCTGACTAGGAACCATGAGGTTGCAGGTTCGATCTCTGGCCTCACTCAGTGGGTTAAGGATCCAGCATTGCCTTGAGCTGTGGTGTAGGTTGCAGATGTAGCTCAGATCTGGATTTGCTGTGGCTGTGGTGTAGGCTGGAAGCTGTAGCTCTGATTCTACCCCCAGCCTGGGAATCTCCATATGCTGTGGGTGTGGCCATAAAAAGCAAACAAAACAAAACACAGCACAAAAAACACTTAAGTCTTTAGATGAATGATCCAATCCAAGATTACTTTATTGTGAGTTGTTGTAGTTATAGATCATGAACCAATTTAAATATAATGTTTACTTGTAAAAAATTACTTTGTATTTTCTTCACAAAAAAGATTATGATGGCATAATTGATTTTATTTAACTCAGTGGTTTTTAATCAGGGCTATATATTTTCATACAGGGTTAAACAAATTTCTATTGCAAAAAATGGTTTAAAATTAGTATTGAAAAATTTTGCAAACTTCAATAAGTGGCAACATCAGAAGAGCTTGATTTAGGACTTTAGGTCAAAATTAACTCTCATTCAGTGTCTTGATAAAGTCCCTTGTTTTTGTTATTATAATATTTCCAAGAAAATTTCTTTTTTTTTCTTTTCTTTCTTTTTTAAATTTATTTTAATTTTTTAATAGGTATTTCCCCAATACAATTTTTATTTCTACGGTACAGCACAGTGACCCAGTTACACATACATGTATACATTCTTTTTTCGCACATTACGTGTTCCATCATAAGTGAACACGTGACTGTGACTGTGGTGTAGGCTGGAAGCTGTAGCTCTGATTCTACCTACCCCCAGCCTGGGAATCTCCATATGCCGTGGGTGTGGCCATAAAAAGCAAAAAAACAAAACAAAACAAAAACCGCTTAAGTCTTTAGGTGAGTGATCTAGTCCAAGAGTTCCAAGTGCTACACAGCAGGATCTCATTGCTAATCCATTCTGAAGGCGGTAGTTTGTATCTATTAACACCAAGCTCTCAATCCCTCCCACTCCCTCTCCCTCCCCCTTGGCAACCAGAAGTCTCTTCTCCAAGTCTGTGGAACCAAGAGAATTTCAATAAAAAAAATGCTTTTACCCCAATTTTCTTTTTCTGTTTTTATTAAACTGACTTTGAGAACTCCAGCATTAGTGGTTGCTCAACAGTAGAATCAGTACCGTATAAGGCAGACTTAAAACTTTCCCAAACTCTTTTTCTCAAATTTTATCTTTGAGATTTTCAAATGAACAGAGTGATTTTCCTTGTAACAATTGTTTTTCTGTATTGCTTCCTTAAAATGTTTTACTTCCAATTAGTAAGAAGAGTTGATTTTTTTTAGCTTAATTGGTTTGAGCTTACCTTGTTGCAGTCTCAAATTGTCATCACGACATGTGACATGTCGGTATCATTACCAATTCAGTGCTAGAAGATAATTATTACCTTTTAAATGTTTTCATTCTTGAAACTTTCCTGTTTTTAACAGGTAATATTCCCTGTTTCACTCATTTCTTCCCATGATAGTATAGATTGTTGTGTTGCATGGAGAAGACGCTGCAGTTTCTAAATAGTACCTTTAAATGCAATAAAAAAGAGAACATGTATTAGTTAAAAAAAAAATTGACTGACTAAATTTGAGAATCTAATTTATTTTGTTCAATGATTCATTCATCTAGCAGCAACCCCCCTAGTAAACAGACAGGTGCTCCAAAGAGTTTTCCAAAATGGAAGGCTTTTCTAGATAGCAAGACAATAATTTAAAAAAAAAATTGTTTCAGGCTGGGTCACCTTTTCTCAGAGGGAAGGGCAGGGAGTCTTATCATGCAGATTACCTCACTAGTGCTGAACAGGAAATTCCAGACTGATTGGTTTAAAATTCCATTCCTGGGAGAGGCTGAAACTGCTGTGTGGGTTAGTTATTAAGTCTAGGCGAAGTCTGGCAGAAGTGACTCCATTTGGGGCTTGTTGTTTGTTTTTAAAGTGGGATTTGCGTTGAAAAAGAAATCCTGTTCTGTGGCTGTTGCTCAGATTTCCTCTCAAACATCATTTTCGTTTATGCACAATTGCAGCATGGTTTCCAGCCTTCGTATATAAGTCATGGTGTGACAAAGGTGAAGGACTGCCTGCTAACACAACATAAATTGGAAATAGGTGGATATAGGAGAAGAGCATCAATTTGGGCAGCAGAGGCAGAGGAAGATAGACAATTTAAGGAAAGGATGACAACATTTGAATTGGAGAAAGATAGGTGATTTAAGGAAAGGATGACAGCATTTGAATTGGAGAAAGATCCATGGAGGCTACAGGACTTGAAATAGTCACTCTTGTTTTTTCTTCTCTATGTCAAACCCAGAGCTTCTTCTCTTACAGGTGCCTTTTTTCTTTTGTAATAGGACCATTTACTAGGTTAGGTTGAAAAGGGAAATTTTTACGCATACATCTAACACCTGGAAAAACACATCCTATAATTCAAGTAGGTAGGTTTTCACATCTTAAGAGAAATCCTGTCAGTGGATCTCATGGGGATTCTTTCACCAGTGAAATTTCTATGTACCTAATATTTTAGAGATACTTGGGTCTTCTTGGAATTTACGCATTGATCTCAAGTTAAGAATCTCTCCCTAATATGTTATAATAGTTCAGTATCAATTGAATCAAATTTCAAAGTTTTATGAAAGAAAACAGAGACTACAATGAGAGTGAATGATTCAGCCACTTGACTAGTTTCTACTATGTTTTCTGTGTATTTCTGTAGCTTCGTATTTTTTTTTTTTTTTTTTTTTTTGCTATTCAGATTTGAAGTATTATAAACTCTACTCCATGTGTAACATAGCTTTGATGAAATAAAGTATTCAGGTAACCAGGTAGATTAGTGAGATCACTGAGAATACTAAGTTGGTTGTTAAGAAGGGTTGTTAGTTTGTCATGTCCCTCTGCATTATTTCTCTTGATTCTTGCCCACATGCCTCAAAGATTTGGAGATGTGGGCAGTTTGGCAGGGGACTTTTCTGGCTGGGAAGTGCATCAGCAGTGCCAGGAAAGAGCCAGTTGTCTCATGGCCTAGGGATGGAGGCAGGCAGGCTCTCTAGGCAGGAGCATTCAGTGTAGAATGGGAGTGGCTCTGGGTCAAAGGGAATTCCTCTCAAACCAACAGCACCTTAGGTCGAAAGTTACTTTTAATGAGCCCTTCTGGTTGGGGTCCATCTCTCCCAGTGAAAAACATTCCCACTGATTGCCTTGGAGATCACAACCAACTTTGAATCAAGTTCATAGCAATGTACAGCAAATTTTATTTATACTCTCACAGAGAGAGTGGGCCATCCTGGAGTGGGGACTGGCTCTGTGTATAGCTGGATCTTTCCTTATACCCCATACAGTGGACATATTCAGGGACCTGAATTCTCCCATCCCAGGCTCACTAATTTTTTTCTGTCCCAGCCCCCCTGCATCGTGCATAAGGGCTGAGTGTTGTTTGATCTCTGTATGGAGCCACACTGTGATCCTCTGATTGATTTCATGGGGAGTGTGTTATAGGGAAGTGCTCTCCAAAAAGCATGGCTCATTTGAATAGAGCAGTGCTCTCCAAGGAGCATGCCTCTAGTATCTGTGTGTGTCCTTATTGTCTGGTCATAGGCCTCCTGTTTTTGGTCATGATGAATGGCCTGTTCTGGGTACCCGTGTATGATTCCCTAGCCTTTCCTACCTAACCAGTTGTTAGGGAGAGAGCTAAGAGAAGGTGGCTGAAGAAGTTTCCAGAGATTCAGCGTAAACAACTTTTGATGAGAACTGTGTTGATTAGTCTGCTCAGACTGCCACAGCAAAATACCACCAACTGGATGGCTTTAAAAAAGTATCCTCTCACAGTTTAGGAAGCTAGACGTCCAAGACCAAGGTCCCAGCTGCCTCACTTTTTGGCGAGGATGTTTTCCTGGCTTGCAGACAGCCTCCTTGTCACTATATCCCCAAATGGCCTTTCCTGGATGTGCTCATGGTGTCCCTTCTTATAAAGACATTGTTCCTATCGGAGCAAGACCCGCACATTACATCATTTAACCTTCGTTGCTTCCTTAGAGGCTCCATTTCTAAATGTAGCCACACTGACCACTAGGACTTCAACATATGCATTTGGGGAGGGGGGAGGAAGTCCATTAATTTCATAACACTGGGCATCTCACTGTAAGCTATAAACCAAGAAGGAGTAGTCAAACGTGTTTCTCAAATCCAGTTTCTTAGCCACCTGTGTTCAACTCATCTACCAAATCCAGGGGTTCTACTCACATATTTACTGAAATAACTTCTAGGATTTGGACAAAAATACCAGTTTTAAATAAGACAAGGTGATTAATTTATATACCAAATATTGAGAATCATAACTTTAAAAACTTAAAAAGAGTTGATACCAGAGGCAATTGGAAGCTTCCTTCAGAGAGAGTATTTTATTGAGCACTTACTAACTTCTGTGTATAAATGCAAGTGTTGACAAGGAAGAATTTTTTTTTTCCCTTCTAAGAATTAAGTTTACATGAGATGAATTAACAGGAGAAAAAAATTAATGATATCTATACAAGGGAGAGACCCAGGAAAACTGAAGAACCCCTAAAAAGACAAAAGAGGATGGGAGGGCCTGGTGTGGCTCAGCAGGTAAGAACCCAACACAGTGTCTGTGAGGATGCAGATTTGATCCCTATACTTGCTCACTGGGTTAAGGATCCAGTGTTGCTGCAAACTGTGGTGTAGGTCACAGATGCAGCTCAGATCCCATGTTACTGTCGTTGTGGAGTAGGCCGGCCACTGCAGCTCTGATTCTAACCTTAGCCTAGGAACTTCCATATGCTACAGGTATGGCCATTAAAAAAGAGAAAAATTAAATGAAGAGGCCATTGGGGGCAGTGGTTTGGGACTTCAAAGGGAAGAATCACATTTATATGGAAAAACAAATTTTTGGTAAATAATTGTTTGTTGGGCCATGAAGAGACAATAGTGGACTTTGGTCCTAAATCACGTTGAGTTTCACCACCACACCTAGCTCGTACTCTTGGCAAATCTGGTGTTAGCTTTCATCTGGAATAGGACCTTTATCCAATGAGGTAGTTAAGACAGATGTAACGAGAACAATTTACTGAGTCATCTTTTATGTATTTATTTTTGAAAATTTATTTTTATCTAAATTTTTAAAAACTGAGGTATCATGGACTTACAATATGATATTAGTTTCAGGTGTAAAACAGTGATTTGATCATTTTATAGATTACATACCATAAAAAGTTATAATATTCACTCTATTCCCTTTGATGAACATTACATCCTATGAAGTATTTACTTTATAACTAGTGGTTTGTACCTCTTAATCCCTTTCACAGTTATACCCATCCCCTAAACTAATCCCCTTTGGCAACCAGCAGTTCATTCTGTGTATTTCTATTTTCATTTGTTTCAAAGTATTTTTCAATTTTTTGATTTCTTTGTTAATTCATTTGTTTTTTAGTAGCATGTGGTTTAGTTTCAATGTGTTTGTGTTTTTTTCCCTCTTTATTCCTTTAATTGATCCCTAATTTTATGCTATCAGTTCACTAAAGATGCTTGATATGGTTTCAAACTTCTAAATTTATTGAGACTTGTTTTGTGATTTAGTATGTGATCTATCCTGGAAAATGTTCAATGTTCACTTGAAAAGAATATATATAGGAGTTCCCATCATGGATCAGTGGTAGCAGATCTGACTAGTATCCATGAGGACACAGGCTTAATCCCTGGACTTGTTCAGTGGGTTAAGGATCTGGCGTTGCCATGAGCTCTTGTGTGGGTTGCAAATGTGGCTCAGATCAGGTGTTGCTGTGGCTATGGAATAGGCTAGCATCTACAGCTTCAATTCAACCCCTAGCCTGGGAACCTCCATATGCTGCAGTTGTGGCCCTAAAAAGACACACACAGAAAAGAATATATATTGGGGATGGAATATTCTGTAGGTATCTATAAAGTTCATTTGCTCTAATGTGTCATTTAAGGCCAACGTTTCCTTATTGATTTTTCTGTCTGGATAATTTATCCATCAGTATAACAGGGGTATTAATGTCTCCTACTATTATTACATTACTGTCAATTTCTCACTTTATATTTGTTAATATTTGCTTTGTATATTTAAGTTCTCCTGTGTTAGGTGTTCATTTTCCTGGTGGCAGTCCCAGGCCTCGGATGGCTAGTGTAGGTCTCAAAGCAAAGGGTTTCTTCCTTATGGCGGATCTCCAAGCTTTTCTCCTTCTTAATGTGTCTTTTTTTTCCCTTTATATCCTTAATTGTAGAAGAGCTGTTTTGCTGGTCTTCATGTTGGTCTCAGAGTTGTTCTATATGTAGCTGTAGTTTTGGTATATTTCTGACGAGGTGAACTCAAATTCTTCCTACTCTACCATGTTGAGTCTGCCACTCCCAAATCTTCTATTTATTAAAAATAATCAGCCTAAATCATTCTTTATGCCAAGGAGACACATATTGGGGTAGCAAATTTTGCTACCCTACAGTTTCACCTCTGAAATTTCTTAGAGAAATTCAGAAGCTGAATTGGTAGATTGTTCCACCATATTGGGTCAGTAACTTAGTCCTCACAAAAGTCAGTCAAGTTAAATTCATTTCAGGAGATGCTGACGCAGTTGGGCTCTCAAAGTTAGGTCTGTAATATACAATCAGATTTTTAATAATATGCATTTCTATGGAGGTGAAAGGACAACAATAGTTAATAATTGGAATAAATTATCAACCCAGTCTCTGAATCCTGAGAGTTGCCAGTTGAAAAGATTTCTAGATGTCAGGCTTGAAACATTTTCAGATGGAGTGAGGGCAGTCAGTGACAGTCTAACAGATTTTCCTGGGTTTTGAGTGTCTCTGATGATGTCATTGATTGTTTGGGTAAACTTTCTGAGTGGCTTACATAGCAACATGCACAAATGTTGTCTAAACATGGACTTTTGTGGTGATCTCTCAAGTTTACATCAAATCATTCAGCTTCCGTTTGCAGGGCTTCAGGAAAAGGATAGCTTTTAATTTCAATCATTCTGAGTAAAATGTGGGAGAAAAATTTGAAACGGTAGTTTGGAGAGTCCTAGCCAAATATTTGAAGAAACTAGAAGAATTCATGATCCAGTCCAGTTTACAGATGGAAAAACAAAATCTCAAAGATGATTTACAGAAGTAGAATCTAATATCCACAATTGCGTATTATAGTTTCCACTGAAAGATACTTTTCTTCTCTCTAAAATCACCATTATTTTTACCAAAGATAGCCAAATTAATGCTAATTCAATTGTAAAATAAGCCTAGTTCAATAAACTTGCCCTTATTATTTACATAATTCCCATAAGAATAGTGATTGATCATATGGGCTCCCTTAAAAGTGCCTTGCTGGAATGTTCATGAGGAATCTTCAGACTGAACTTTTTAAAGCCTCTTAAGGCTAGGAAACCAAGTCAGTAACTTGACAGCACAATCATCTGTAATACCTATGGATCTGAGTGAATGCTTCTCTTTTGAGGTCACCCAAATCTCCTAAGGTTCCTGTACTTGCCAGGAAGTGTCCTTCCTTAATCATCTGGTAAGGTGCTTACACCTTCTAAGCAATATACTAGGCTGTTTTTCCAAGGAACTTTCTGGCTTCATAAAGTCAAACTTAGTTCCATAAATCCATGTTGTCCTATGTGATTCAATGCACTTTCTCAAATATGATATTGCAGTCAAAGCTTTGGTAATATAACCAATGGTTCCAATGGTGTCTTGTTACAAGGAGAACAGATTCTCAGTGAATTTATGTAAAAAAACTATATTGCCATGAATATAAGAATATGAAGAGTTGCCAAATTCTGCAGGGATCAGGTAGGGAAGAAAAGATAAATATTTCAGTTTTGCTTACAAATGTATGATTTACCAAACTGCTGTGACTTATATTTAGCATAAAGGGAAAGCTTTCTTTATATGTGGAAAACAAAGATTAAAAAGCATTAATATTTCTGAAAACATGTCATGAAAATTACAATCATATTCATCATTTCATCCAGCTCTATGTAATTAGTTCTTGCTGATCTTGGTCTTTTGTTAACAGGTTTATGAGGCCATCAGTTTTTCCAATAGAGCTCTATTTTCTTTCCAAGTTCGGTAGTATAATGTGAAAGTTATCATAAATCTGTATTTGTCAAAAATGCTTGATGAATCTTCTTGAAGATGATGCATTTTTGCAAAAGTGTCAAAACCACAATTGTCTACAAATGCAGAAAGACCTGAAATGGCACAGTAAAGATCCAATTCGTTATAATTTGCTTGACAAGGAAATTTGTTCATTTTTGTGACACATAGTATTCTAAAATAAGTGAATTATAACTGATAGGATTTTACCAGGACATTATCAGAATTTAGGAATTTCATGTAATTTCTAGAACATGTATAACTTTTACCAGTCAATATAGCCTAAGAAGGTTTATCATTGTTGATTTGACATTTCTCATGTAATTTAGTACATCAAATTGGCCTCTTTCATAAGGAGTGAAACAAATCTTTTGAGCTGTTCTTGGGTCCCTATTAAAAAATCCCTAAATTATTTCCAGGTTGGTAAGACTTCATTTAGAACTTGGTTTTGAGGAGTTTGTCAAAAATTTCAAAAAATTTTAAAACACTTATTCAAACAAGATGAAACATCACTGAAAAATAATTTAATAATCCATTTAAACAAAGGGACAAAGTGTAATACTAGTAAAAAGCCTTAAATCTTAATATTAACAGGCTTAATCCAAGTAATCAAAGACCAGATACAAACAACCCAGGAAATTAGTTTGATAAAGCATAAAATTCCTGATTTTAGGCAGACTATCCAAAGGTAAAATAAACAAAATAAAAAAACAAACTTTTACTATTTATTTTCTGAGTAGACTTTTATCTTTTTAGCCAAGAGAAAGTCAAATTCTAATTTTGAACCAGCTTACTTTGATATTAAAACTCATTTACTTAATTTAATTTCAACCTTAGCCAATTTCATCATGTATAAAAACTCTTTTCTCTGTGTCCTTTCCTATAAACCTTCAAGTTTCTAAGTCTATTTTAGGTTATCCTTTGTTCTTAATTTTTTCCCCGTTCTTGAAATAACCACCTTGGTCTAGGACAAAATCATTTTCATTTCCTTCTACAAAAATGCCTCTCTCGTCCTCATATTTTTCTTACCCCCAAATAATTTTACTCTCTTTATATACAGATATAGTAGGGGTGTGGAAAAAGAGAATAGGGAGCTTGACACTAGTGAACCATCTTGCTGCCACCGTCCATCCTGGTGAACCTAAGGTGACCCTCATGAGGGCTCTGAGAAAAGCAAAGTCATCAGGACTTGAGAAACTCGGGGCCCAGATTGTCCTTGGGATATTCAAAAATTGCTAGATTGTACTTGAGGTTAATCACTGAAGTAACAATGTAAGACATTCTGCACAGCTATACATCTTTCTGTATCCTAGTGACTAAAAGTTCATGGAGCATGTTAGGTAAGCAAGCACTGTAAGTGTATCTCCCCCTTTCTGCTGGGGTCCATGATTGGGAAGCAATTCCCCAAGGACCCACAGGTGTGACAAAGCTCTTCTCCATCTTCCTCGAGTGTCCTCTGAGGCGATTTCTGGGAATTCTGCAACAATAGGTATTCCTTACTGTTTCTAGTGATTTACTTATTCACACATATTTTAGATTTCTTAACCCTTAAAACACTTCATTTCTAGTGAAAACTAATAGGTGAACAATTATGAACTATCTTTTAAATTTGCATTCTGTGGGCTGGCAGACTTATAAAGACTTCTGAGAAATAGGTGCTTTTTCATAGAAAATTTCTTAATGTGGCATAAAACATGCTTATTAATAGACCCAAATATCTTCAATTCCTCTTGTTGCTGAAACTTGGCCTCTTTCCACCAATGCTGAATAGAAACACAGAGGCAGTGTTTTGGGTGAAAGAGGAAAAAATAGATTTTCTTGCTTTGCCAGGTAAAGGAGGCTACAGCAGGCTAATGCCTTCAAGACTCTGCCCTCCATTGGGAAGCATTTGGGGGACTTTAATAATAAAAAAAAAAAAAAAAGAAAAAAACAGGTTTTCAGATAGGACTCAAGACTGGGGCCAACAGGCATTCTTCTTTCTTTGGGGGAATCTTAGTCATCAAAACTGAGGTCGGGAAATCACGGTATGATCACGAGAGTGGTATTGTGAGTTATTGCCTCGAATAACAGTACTTGTGAAAAGGGCAGATGGATCAGAGATTAGAACAAACTGGGAAAATTCCTGGAAAACATCTTGTGCTAATAATCTTTAACCCGCAGGCCGTTGTGCTCAGGGTGCTTTATCTTTAGTTTACAGCTGATTAGGTTTAGGGTATAATTAAGCCAGGGAGAAGCACAAGGAAGGACTCTAAGCTGTTTAATTTTAAAGTATTTGTTTTGAAAAGAAGCATAAGGAATATAACTTTTCTCTTAGGTACATAAGATGCCTACATCATTGCATGTATCCCTTGAGAGGGAACCAGGATCCTGCCCCAAGGCTCTACTGTTGTTTCTTGACTGTTCCTCCCTTGTCTTTGCATCTCTTTCCTTCCCTGGTCAACAACTGTTGAACCTGTCCCTTGGAACTCAGGGAAGGACATGGAGGCTGAATGAGGCCCATTTCCTAAAAAATACTTGACTTTTAGCAGACCTAGGTAGAATAAAAAGCCTTAGGCCCTGTCAACTTAAAAAAAAAAAAGTATGACCTGAAAATTGAGAGGTAGGTTTTATTTGGGGCAGTATTAGGACTTAAGCCAGGAAGACAGCATCTCAGGGAGCCCTGAGAAACCTCTCCAAGGAGGTAAAGGGGGAGCTAGGATATACAGGAGTTTTTGCAACAGAGGGCAGGTGGCAGGAACAAAAGAGGTCTGGGCTCACTGAAACCATTCCTTTGATCTGCGCCGCAGCAGTCCAGAGCCAGTATCCTGAGTTTTTACAGCCCTCAGGGCTCACAGGCTCACCCTTGGGGGTGGTTGCTGAAGCTGGCTGCACTTGCAGATGACTGCGACTTCAGTTGTCTTGTCCACTTAACGACAGCCCCGGCAGTGGTATTTCAGAGCTATCCCAAAGAGGAAAGAGGCACTATCAGGATATATGTGATAAAGGTGAGGGGGGAGGTCCCTGTAGCCGTGCACACTTTTCACAGTTTTGCTGCTGGTCTCGTGAAGGTTAGTAGCCACAAACATTGGTCATCATGAAGGATTTTACTGTTTTTCTAGATATTTGAGGAGACGTAAGAATTGGTGCATAAGATCGTCTCCTAAAAATATCTATACTAAGACCTGTTCTATCAGTTTGTCCAGTGCACAGAGGGCTTCATTCCTGATCTCCACCCTGAGCTCTGCTCACAGGTGCTGCAGGTCAGCAGCTACAGTGGCTCATGATTAAATCCATGTGGAGGCAGATGGCAAATGGTGGCAGGTGCCAGACTCCACTTCACAGCTATAACTGAGCTAGTGCCCTGGGGGCTCCTAGGCACACAAGACTTTCTGTGTCCTCCTTTTCTTGTTTATAGGGAATAAGCCTCAGCCTTCATGACTTTCCCTGAGTTCCAAAGTATAGTTGCTAATCAGGGAAAGGAGGGGATATAGAGACCAGGGAGGAGCAGTGCAGCCTTGGGACAGGGTCCTGGGTCCTCCTCAAGGAATATGCATAATAATATCTTTGAGCTTTTCTGTAGATCTAAGACCCCCAATAAATAGAAGACCTACTTGATGAAGCATTCTTCATTCCACAAAGGAGGACCACTAGAACCAGTCCTGGGGACACGAAACACCAGCTTTGAAAGGACAATGCAAGCTTGTCTCTACACTGATCCTTTTCTACAGCTCTGATCTTTATTCTACTCCCCAAACTATAAAACCACCTCCTAACTCGTTTCAAAGAGGGTGCAGTCTCTAAGGCATTAGCCTGCTCTGGTCCCCTTTGCCTGGCAAAACAATAAAGCTATTTTTGTCTCCTTTACCCAAAACTCCATCTCTGTGTTTCAATATAGCACCAGCAGACAGAGGCTGAATTTTGGCAACACAGCCCCCAATGAGGGGTCAATCCAAGGGACTCTGGTTCTTTTGTTGATCTTTAACTCGATTAATCAGCCTAACTGCTACCCCAAGCAATGATCAAGTTTCTTACTGTAATTTTGACCTTCTGGATTTTTAAATTTCTCCAAACTAGGGCAAAAAGAGTGGACTTTTTTGGTACCTTTTAGTGTTAGGGGGCCAGCAGGGTGTCCTTTTTGCCCACCCAACCTCCAGTAGCACTGTATTAAAACTTTTGTTTCAACACCATCAGTGTCTGTTTTATCTATCCCATTTCTTATTAACCATTTAAAATTTTTCACTCTGTTTGGGTGAATCCCAAGAATCTTCCCATTTTGATTTCTTTCTTTCCCCCACATCTTTGAGTATTAACTGTATTTACCTTATTTCTTAATAAGCTTTTTTAAAATTTCCACCTTGTTGGGAAGTGTCCTTGGGTTTCTCCTTGGCCTCTTCTCATTCTTTTGTTAATTAACTAATGATTTTATTAGCATCTGTAAGATCCAAGCGGAAGCTGAGACACAAATTTGATGAGACATCCTGAACTGTTTTTTGTTTTGTTTTTTAATCAAGAGGGTTCTTAAGGCCAGATGTTTTACTTCTTTGTTTCCACTTTTTAATTTGGTCTTTGCATAGGTACAAAGAAAACAGCTGTTTGCAGAGAGCTCTCTATACGTTTACTCATTTAGAAGTTTTTCCAGTTTAAAGGATTCACTGGTCATTGATGAGTGGATTCTTAATAGTGACTCAAACTGATAAACCTTTTAATGGCTTAATAATGGTCACAAACATTATCTCCCAAGGAGAGTGCAAAAAGATGCAGCCCTCACATAGGCCAGAAAGTCCAACTCCCAAGAGTCTTCTAAGAAAGTAAAGGCCCGTGTTGCCCATATGTACTCAGAAAGCAACAGAGCTTGAGCTGACAAAGAACCCTTATGAACTGGGACTCCTTCTGACAGACTCCCCTGAGAGCTGGCATGGCTACACAATCAAACACCACTTGCTTTGTCACCTGCTTCTGACCAGCCATTGATTCCACTGATCACCAAATGCACATCAGTACACACACCTTCCAGATGGTAGAGACCGGACAGAATAATCTCACTGGTGACAAAGTCAAGTTTTCAGGATATAGAACAAGACAAAATATATGGAAGAGATAAAGAAAAATAGTGACAATCCCTGAGAAGAAAAGGAACAATAAAGCCATGAGTTACTTTATTAAACTTAGCAGAGTTGCTAAGTCCAAGGAACTAACTCCACAAATATTTTCTCCTGCTGATCTAATTTTAGAAAAAGAAAAAAAAAGGGGTCTTACCACTTTCTGACAGAACCTACAGGCAGAGATCAGGAGACAGACATGGGAAGAATTCTTACCTTCTGTCAGCTTTCGCCATTTGCCCCAGGATCTTCTAGCTACAGCAGCCTCAGGGAGAACAATGTCCAGCCTGTGAAGTTGAATCCTGCTGACTGTACCAACTGTTGAAAAAGGAGAAAGTTTCCTCTGCTTCTTTAAATCCTTACGGCTGATATCAGAATTAAATTGACATGAGATGGGTTAACAAGAAAAAATAAAAAAAGATTAAAAACATGTATACACGAGAGAGACTCAGGACGACTGAGTAACTTGCCGAGGCTAAAACCTTCACCTTAATTACCACCTTCAGATAAAGGCCAAGGAGGATGTTGTGGGTGGTGGCCTGGGACTTCAAAAGGGAGGAATAAAATTCACATGGAGGCGAAAAAGCAAATGTCCTGTAAACAAATGTTTGCGGGGCCCTGCAGAGACAATAGGAGATAGAGTGAACTCTGCTGTCTAGACCCCACCATACTTAGCCTATGTTCTTGGCAGATACTCTGATAATAACTCCATTCTGAGAAGAGGTCTTTCATGTCGATTCTTTTAGTCAGTTAAGAAGGAGGTAACATGAAAAACTTCCTGAGTTTTCTGTTTCTTAAAAATCATCAACCTAAATCACTTCGTATTTTGGGGTGGTAAATTTTGCTCCCATACACAAGCTTAATAAGTACTCTTTTTAATAAATACTTTTTTTCCACTCAAACAACCAGAATGGCATTTTTAGCCTTTGATAGTTGGCAATGGTGTCTAGCAACAAAGTTAGTTTGATCAAGAATTTTGTTATTTGGACCTATTTTAAGACAAAAAAACCCAAACAAACCAAAAAACAAAAAGCTTGTTCTTTGGTGTTGTAATTGGCACAAATTCCAAAGGAGTGATTTATTAGAATTTAGTAAAAATTAAAAAAAAAAGAAGGTAACAGGCTTTCTTATTTTGTAAAAGAATACCAATGCATGATTAAAAGACAAAACTTTCCTTTGAATTGTAAATATCTATCTCAAATTGCCATATCTTCATGTGGGGAAGATGAAGGAGAAACCTGTCTTTTATTTGGTGGATTGATTATTGCTCTGTTGGATGTCCAGGGGCAAAAATCAAGCTGAAGAAACAAGTTGCTATTTGCAAAGTGTTAAAACAACAGCCAGATTGTTTCTCCTTCACTTACTGTGCACAGTATGGGCTGGCACTGCTGCGGTAGCTTAGAAATCTCAAATGCTGTCAGGAAAAACAAACTCAGCCCTCCAGATAGCATAAAGGGGTGAAAAACAAGCGAGGAGGAAGACCAAAAATTTATCTGCAGTTAACAAAAGAATGATCTATTTGCTAACAGAGTAGTAGAAACTGCTCAGAGAGGAGTGATGGATCTCAGGAAATGCCCTTCTCCAATTTTGCCATCTTTGTTCCTGAATATAGCATAAATGTTGATTGAATTCGCACTGAATTCTTTTAAGATGTAAAACTTCTTTTATGACCCCAAAGCCTATAGAGCCAGCATAATGATATTGACTTAAAGAGTTCATATATTACATAGATGTTTATTGAAAGAGTGTCTTAGGAAATTTTGTTCAGTTAAAACTGAGCGGTGGAAAAGAGAATGAAAAAAAATTATCTTTGGTTAAACTAAACTAGTTTCAAGCTATTTATCTGGAGTATGTGCAAGGCAAACAGGATGGTCATTAGTCTTTCTCTCTCTCTTTATCCCTCTTTCTTCCTCCCTTCATAAGAAATACTAAATTTGGGGAAATTTCCTTTTAGAGTCATTGTTATATCAATCACCAGTACATATAGACAATTGTTAGCATAAACAGAAGTTTAAAATTGCTAATGATACTCTGGTGGCCACAGTGAAGGAAAAACTATTAATTTACCGAAAAATGGAGCCAGTTAGCCAGTTTTACCAAGAATGTGTGTTGTTTGACTGAAATGACTAAATGACCAGCTCTATTTTTCTGTTGTTTGGTTTTCAGCATTTCTTTATTGTCTTTTCTTATTCATTATAGGTCAGATTTTTATCATGATCATTCTCATAGCATTTTTAGGGAGGTGAGTTGGTGGCAAGAATATTCTCTTCCTCCAAGAGTGCTTGAAACTGATTTTCGCCTCTAGTGCTTTAGCATGTTATGTTGTTTAACTTAATAACTTGAGATGGGAAAGAGATTACCATTAAGACACATTAACTACTGTGAACTAGAGTTAGGCACTTGCCACCTGCTTTTACATGGAGTAAATCATGAGCCACTACACCTGCCAACCTGCAGCCCTCTCTGAGCCCTGAGCAGAACTCAGGGTGGAGACCGGGGGTGAGGCCCTCTGTGCTCTGGGAAAACTGGAAGATCAGGTCTTCAGATAGATGTTTTAGGAGATGATGTTATGTGCCCAATTCTTGCATCTTCTCATATCTAGAAAAGCACTAAAGTACTTAATGGATTCACATGATGAATACTTATAGAGACATTTCTTGATAATTGACCCTTTTGCTAAATAATTCCTCAGAAAGGAGAAGGTACCATGTTTAAAAGTTTTAGCCACAGGATGACAAAACTGGACTGTGGGATAATTGTTTATATTTAAATACCATTTAGACACTTAGAAATGGTGCTTGCGAACTCATAAAAGATGATGGAAAACGATGAAATGATTGTAAAGTTAATGAACTGGATAACAATGCAAGTTCACATGCCAATCCTGCTTGTGTTACTGCACGTATAAGATTCTAAACTTAAGGACATCGTAAAATTCATACAGATAGATTTCTATAAATAAATGCACGCCCTTCAACCCTTTTCAACTATTAAATCAATCAGGTAGCAATAAAGGGAGCCAGACCAGAGAAGGGAAGTAACTCCAATTATTTTATTATTTTAACATGTAAACTTTCTTCATTGTCTTAGCACAACTGTCTTGAGACCTGAGGTCATCAAATGTTTTTGTGTGTTCATGTTTAGTAGACTATTCCTGATTATACTTTTCATTAGTAAGTAGATGCTCAAAAAATAATTTTTGAAATAATGAGTGAATGAATGAAGCTTTCATAACCATCTAATGATAAAAATGTATACATAAGACTATCGATGTCTGATATGTATTGCATTTATTACGTATATTACCTTATATATTATATGTATGTATTTGCTAGTCTAGTAATTTGAATTGACTTTATTTGCATCTCTTTACTCACTTATATTCCTGTCATTTATAGGCACAAAATATTCCTGTCATTTATAGGCACAAAATATATGATGTACTTTTCCTCTTAAGGACTTAAATGCTCATTCTGTTCCACACTTTCCTCTACCAAGGCTCATTCCTCCATTGGTCATGTTTCCCCCTTCTCTTTCTATTGCTCCCATGCACGTTTTACCTCTTCACAGAATGCTTCTGACATCCCTTCTCCTCCTTGCCTTAGTTTCCTTTGTCCATTGAAGACACTTGGCCTATAGTTGTTTAAACTAAATGCTGCCCATTGTCCCGCATGCCTATTTTTTTTTTAGATTTACTATATTTTTAGATTAATTAAGCATTCTTTAAATATTTTTTTGAATAATTATGGAGAGATTATCATTCTTCCATCTCTCTGTAAAAACCATCCATTATTCCAGGCTAATGGTGTCCAGATCTCTCTCCTACTTTTTAAAGGTGGCTCTTTTCTAACTTCAATTATCGCCCATATACTTCAAGAATTGTTGCTACTTATATTAATTTCTCTTTTCATCCCTTCCCCTGGTTCAATATGCATGTTGCTGCCCCTCCTGATGCCTTCAGATTTTGTTATTCCATTTCCAACCATGTAAGCTATATTCTTTTACTCAGTACATGATCAGACCATAGCTTTTCATACAATCTGAAATCCCACAACTTCTAAAATTCCAAACTTCTCCGATCTCTTCCATAATTAAATCTTCCACATACTTCACCAGAATCCTACCTTTCTTATTTCATTATATCCAATCTCATTCTTAGAAACTATCTTGTTCTTTAGAACGCTCATCACTAATAAGAATCATTTGTTTGTTTGCTTAATAACTGCATTTCTCTCTCGAGAATGGAAACTCTTGGAGGATAGAAGTTTCTTCTTGTTTGAAAGAAATGCCTAATTTTTATAACAGTGCACAATGTAGAGTGGGCTTTAGATAGTATCTGTTGAATGGAGGAGCAAATAAAGTGATTCTAGTGAATCAGGGAGTTTTTTTTTTTTTTTTCCTTAGAACATTATTGTATATCAGATTAATCATGTCTTTCAACCATATATACAAGATTGTTTTAAACAATCTCAAGAGCATGCACATTTTGGGATGAATGTTTCCTTTAGAGTAAGTTTACAAATATGAACTGTAGTAAATTAGGCACATGATCTTTTATAATTGAGTGACACTCGTGTAACCCAGTCAACTTATTTTGACCGGTCTCTGTGGGAAGACTGCAAACATTAAAGAACCAAAAAAACAACACACTTAGTTCCTTGTAAACTGAAGTATGATTTGGAATGTGAATTATATGTGTTACAGAAAACTTGGGAACAAAGCCTAGATAAATAATACATGAAACTTCTTTGACACTTTACCCAGAAACAAGAGTGCACTCTAGTGCATTTTAGTTGGGGTCATCTAAATAAGTTGCTTTGTTTCTTTCCTTTTGCATATTAGGATATAATTTGACTCAAGAAAAAAAACGCATAATTCCCATTGTAAAATGAGAATGAAGCAATGATACGAGCCTTATATCAGTGTTATTACTTATTTACAAACAGTTATGTAGAATGTAATTGAGAGGAATGACATTATATTAATCTCTTTGTCCCTTCAAAAGCAAAACACTGTATCTAACATTTGGCAGGAAGTAGTGCTTATCAAATGATCAATCAGATTGATTAGGCTCTTGAGAGCTGGTATTTAATATGAATTTTTACTCATTTCTCAAAATTAGTTTTTGCTTTTTGTTTGTTCTTTGTCATCACTAAACTCACTTGTTCTGTGATAAATTATTATGTAATTATGATTAAATAATGTAGAGCTATAAATTCATAATCTGATAGGAAGAACATCTTGAAACCAGAATTTTAGGGCTAGATGGGTCATTAGAGATCATCCAGTCCAATGATTTTATTTTACAAATGGACAAAAATGTCCCTGAGAGGTAAGTTGACTTGCTTGGGGTTTTACAACTTTTTAAATTGGATTAGAATCTGGGTCACTCAGTGCTGGACTGTTTCCACTTTATTAGATTGTTGTGCTCTATAAAGCACATTCAAAGAGTAGTAAACCTATGTTGTGCAACATTCTTTATGGCAGTGATTCCAAACCTTGTTGATAACACACTCTAATGAGCAATTTTAAGAAAAATCTTCATATATCTAAAATTGTTTACATTAATAAATTATCAAAGTACCTTATATACATTTTTCCTAATAGAAATTTAAAGGCTATAAAGAGTTATATAACATTTTAAAATAATTTCATTCATTTTTATTAGAGGTACAAACCTCCTTTTCTGTTTTCATCTAATATTATTATTAATGACATTGCAGATAACACATTATATTTTAATATGCTTTATTTTTGAAAATCTTGGTTTAAATGTAATTTGGTCAGGTGATTTAAGCGTCAGGTTTTGAATTCAGTTTATTTTTCATTTTTGGTTTTAGTGGCTGTCACTGAAGTAGGATATTATTCATTTATTTATTTTTGTGTTTTTAGGGCCACATCCATGGCCCATGGAAGTTCCCAGGCTAAGGGTCTAATCAGAGCTGCAGATGCCAGCCTAGGTCACAGCCACAGCAAGGCCAGGTCCAAGCCACATCTGCAGCTCATGGCAATGCCAGATCCTTAACCCACTTAGTGAGGCCAGGGATGGAACCCGCGGTCTCATGGGTACGAGTCAGATTCACTGAGCCACAATGGGCAATCCCTGACGTAGAATATTTAAATGGAAGAAATACAGGATGTAAACTTGCATTTATAAGATGAAAAAGTTTTTGGATCTAAACTACAACATTGTGCCTATACTTAGTAACACTACATTATATAATTGAAAGTTGATTAGATGATAAATTTGTTTTCACTGTACACATGCACATGCAAAATAGTAATTACGTGAGGTGATGGAGGTGTTAACTAACCCTAATGTGGTAATCATTTCACAGTATATACATATACCAAATCATCATATCATTCATTTTAAACTTATGCAATAATATAGGCCAAATATATCTCAAAGCTCAAAAAAATTAAAAACACATAAAAATGGAAGAAATAATTCATGGCTACAGCTAATATAACATGATATTTACTTTAAACTGCATTCACTAATTATGCAAAGATGTGTTGATTGAATTCATCTTATAAATCCTAATCTCCTCTAGAAATCAACAATTTATTCTTGCAAACAAAATCTAGATTTTGAACAAACGGTGTAAACATTTAAAACTGTTTCTTGGAAAGATTGACTACAGACATAAGCTTTTCTTTTTAAATGTTGATATGTCCACATATTTGCAGCAACTGCCCATCAGGACAGATACTTGGCAATTTTTTTTTTTTCTCCAAAATGTTCTCTTCATAACATGAAGTTATTTGGGAAACCAAAGGCGGTGTTACTCATTGTTAAACTCACAAACACTCTATAAAAATATTCATTATGAATAATATATGAATTCACACTTCAAAACCCTTCTAGATAATTTCAGCTTTTGTGGCAGCTTCTTGTCTGATCTGATTAAATTATCATTATTTATCTTTCAATGTGGTTGATGAGGGGGCTCGTACTAGTGATTAGAAGAAGGATTCATTCTGCGATTCTCTATGGCTCAGTTTTACCTCTTCCTCATATCATCAATCCATGTTTTTTCACAAAAATATTCTGGAATTACATAGGCATTTAGTGAGGATTGGTTTCCTTTAAACTGGATAATGTAATACACAAATCTCCCTCTTTGTTACTTGTCCACTGAAATATGATACTATCTGTTGAAAGCAAAAAAAAAGAAAAAAAAAAGCCAGAGAGACAGCTATGTCACACTCTCCTTTGTGGAACTTCTACTCTTTCTTTGTGGTGGCAATCCTATGTGACATGAAATTTCCTGAATTACATATCTGATGTAGACTGAGTGGGACATCAATATGAAATCATGTGAATAGTTAAATACTGGAAAATGTTGGTTTTTATCCTTTGTTAATTAAAAATATAAGTAGAGATTCTAATATTTTCTCCTGTCACTCTAATAGATAATTTTGCATGCACAGGTGGGTGCCTTCACCCCCTCTTTACAGATAATTATCTTTTGTGGGACTGCTTACCTGGCTTTCCTAATCTCAAAAGTGGAATCAAGACTGTAACAGTCTTGCCAGTTGCAGCAACATGGATGCAACTAAGGTGGCCATAATTTAAAAAAAAAGAAAGAAAGGATATTACAAGTATTGGTGAGAATGTAGAGAATTTGGAACTGCCATACATTGCTAGTAGGAATATGAAATAGTGCAGTCCTTTGGGAAAACAGTTTGGCAAATCCTCAGAGAGTTAAGCATAGAGTTGTCATTTGACTTGGCAGTTCTCTAAGAGAATTGCCAACGATAGCCAAAAAATGTCATCAACCCAAATGATGAACCAATGAATGAATAAAGATAAGGTGATACATCTGTTGACAGTTGACCTTAAACAATGCAGAAGATTGATCTGCATATCACTTATAGTTGGTCCTCCACATCTGAGATTCCTCTGCATCCACAGATGCAACCAGCGATGGGCCATGTACACTATAACCTTTACTGCTGACACATGTCTGCATATAAATGGACTCACACCGTTCAACTCCATGTTGTTCATTAGTTGGCTGTCGTGGAATACTATTCAGCAATTAAAAAAATACTGATATATTCAACAACAAGATAAGCCTAGAGAATTGATGAAAACTATCACTTCTCTCTCTCTCTCTCTCTCTCTCTCTCTCTCTCTCTCTCTCTCACACACACACACACACACACACACACATACAGATACACAGAGTTTACCGCACATTTCTGGGTATTTAAAAGCCTTCTAAAACAATTCATAAAACCCTAAGGCTCACTGACCCCCAAGCTAAGAATCCCTGGTTGGCAAGATGATGAATGAAATGATTTGATTAAAAGTAATTCGGGAACCTATCTTTATAGCAGCTACAACATTTGAATGATAGTAACAACCAAAACAGCTACAAAAATAGGAAGAACAAAAGTTGACACATTGATAATTCATTATATTTTGGCTATCGTACCTTACAAGCACTTTCTCATCTAATGGCCCCTATATTTTACAGATGTCAGCTGCAGAGCACATACTTGTTTTTGTCATAGCTGCAAAGTGATGGTAATGTAATTCGCCTTACCCCACAAGTTAATTGTAAGATACACAACGTGAACGAGGCTTAGAGCATAAGTGAGGAGCTCTTGGTATCAATTCAAACCAATTCGGCTCTCAGTTAGCTTATATGACTTTGAGTAGTTGTCAAGCTTCTGAATATCAATTACTTTATAAAATGAGAACACTGTTAGGATAGATTATTCTTTTAATTTCCTTGCAATCAATTATATGTTGTTCCAATTTAAATTTGGATTTGTGTAATATAAAAATACATGATATCTAAAGTAAGGCATTATTATACAAATATGTTGTTTCCAAACCAAATGAACAGCTTTTTTAGAGGCTATTTTATGGGGGGATACTAAAAATATCACACCTGCATGGGCTCCAAAGGTCAGGACCTATTTGGCATTAGAGATAGTAAGCACTTAAGATAAGAAAGGAGCTGCTTTGTGGATCTAGTTAATTCTTCCCCAACAAATGTTTTCCCCAAGGTAGGAAACAATTAGTGCTAACCATTTGCTTAAGCACCAGAGGGACTCTGCAAGAGCATTAGCTTGAGAGAGTTTCAAAGGAAGCTCAAGTGGCTTTTGAATATATTTATAGACTAAAAGCAAACTTTAAATGGGGCGACTCCCATAAAATCTTGTTTGCTTAGTGAAAATTTGCTTCGACTGAGGCTTGTGTACCCGCCTTCGATCTGAAAGTTTCCTAAGTCCCATGTTGGGGTAGAGACAAAGTATCCAGGTGGAAAATTGGGTCCTCTCTATGGACCCAACTGGAGAAAAAGGAAAGTAGGATTAATGCTTTAAGAAGAAAATCTCTCCAAACTAAATTTATTTCCTCTGACAACTGGACAAAAGTGCTCTGGAGATCAAGTTGGACCCAATCAGGCATTTCACTACTGAGACAGCAGTTACAGGATTATAGATGGAGAGAGATGCAGTCATTAAGAAAGAAAGAAATTTGTCCAAAGAAAATATAAATGAGAACATGGGGAAGAATTTAAAGAGCTGAAGGAAAAAGAGGAAGAGAGATCAGAGACCTTGGTAGTTGTTCCTTAGGAAACCAAGGGTATCTTACATAGAGTTGAAGGAGTAGTCTAATATTATAGAAAAATTTAAGTAGAAGATGTTATGAACATAGTTGTTTTTGTTTTGTTTGTTAAAAAAAAAAAAGGTTTCTGCTTGTAATGTATTCTTGTTTTTGAAAGAAAACAACTTAAATGGAAGACCTCCTCCCTTTGCTTGATAAACTACTACTTCGAGTATTTCTTCTAGATCCAATTTCAGCTTCCCTTTCTCCCTACTTTTCCCTCTCCAGCTCCTGTAGGATTGACTACTGTCCCTTTGTGCTTCTATTATATGTAGATATTTCAACACTCTGTGTATATTTCTGGTATACCATATATCACATTGTATTCGCCATCACTTGTTTACCTAAAGTTTCTGCTAACAGAATCTGAGCACTTTGAGAGAGAATCATGCTTATTTTACTAGCACCTAGCCTGTACGTTACATTCAGCCAGTTGATCAAATGGTTTAATGAAAATTTATTAACCACAGTCTTTACATTTTAGGAACTACATTATGATTATTATTATTTGGCTGCACCCGTGGCATGTGGAAATTCCCAGGCCAGGGATCAAACCCAAGCCACAGCAGGGACAATGCCAAAGCTGTAACTGCTAGGCCGCCTGCGGACTCCTAGGAACCATGTTATTTAAAGTGACTCTGATGCAATTTTTGTTATTTCTTCAAAAAATATCTGTATGTTAATTACGAGGCTCTCAAAGCTGCAGGCCGTCTAGAATTTCATCTTTTTTGGAGGCTGATGTGGCTGCTCTGTTCTTCAAAGAGGCGGCAGAAGCTTCTATAGTCCAGAGAATAGGATGTCAAAAAGAAAGAAAGTATTTATTTCAGAATTTTGAAAAATATGAGTCACCCAAAGTAAAGAGACTTAGCAGAGTTTCAGCAGGATTAGGATGAGGATAGGCTATGAGGACAGAAGGCTATCACACAGATTTTACCTTGGGAAGACCTTAATGCTGCTGGAGCCATGTGAGTCTTAAAAGTAGGTCACCAACTGTCCTTCCCATTCTCAGTTCTCTTTGCCTGTCTTGTGCATTAAGGCCTGTGGAGATGGAAGGAAAATTTATAAATAGTCAGAGAAAGACTGTGGTTGACTTAGGTCACTGTGGTCCTCGTAGATCAGAAATAATAAAGTCAAACCATAGGAGGATAGAGGAGAATTTTTCCTTGAAAGCTTTAGTGAAAGAGAGAGGGCAGGGAGCAGAATGGTTGGGTCAAGAAAAATGATATTCTTACTCATAACTGAGAAAATATTTTCAAGTTTGAAAGTCCCATAAAGAGACCCAGTGAAAAGTGAGCAGGGAGATAATCAAAACTGAAGCTGTAGGTTATAAACTACTCTGTGAAACTGAAACCACACAAGTCAGATTGGGATTGAACCCATGGGCTGGGACTCGAACCCAGTCAAAACTCAGATTGGGACTTGAACCCACTGTTTTTTAATTAAAATCACATTCCTCATCTCGGGATTTACTGAAGTTCAGGTTTGCCTCAATGAAGAAGGAATTCAGTGAGAGGCAAAGTGATAGGCAAGGTTTCTGAGAGAGATAGATGAAGTGTGGGCCATCTCAAACAGTGAGAGGCCCCGAAATACAGGGTGGTGAGTATTTATGGGCTGGGTAATTTCATAGGCTAGTGAGTAGAAGGATTATTCCAACTATTTCAGGGAAGGGACAGGGATTTCCAGGAATTGGGCCACTGCCCCCTTTTTGGCCATTTATGCTTGGCCTTAGAACTGTCATCGTGCCCATGGGTGTGTCAGTTAGCATGCTAGTGTATTATAGTGAGTGTATAACCTTGGACCTAGTTGGTTCTAACCAGTTTTTGCTGTGCCCTCAATGGCTGTGTCATTTTTTAAAAAGGTTATGCCCTGTCCCTTTCCTATTGTTTCAAAACTATTATGAAATCCAAGATAGAAAATAAAAGAACTTTGGAACTCAATTTTTTCAGCAAAAATATTATGTATCTTCCTTGTAAGATGAAATATTCTTTTGTGGTAAGACCTATGTCAGTGCTATCAACTTCCTCGGTAGTCTGTATGACTTTCACTTGTTCATTCCTCCATTGATCTTATATTTTGAAAGGGAATTGCTGGTTTAATTACAGTTACTAATAATCATTTCTCATTGTATATTATAATAACAGATAATTACCAATCAGAGCTTCTCATGAGCAGGAAATAAGCAATACTGTATCAATTTATTAGGAATTTAGCTGAAACCAAAAAAGGAAAAGTAAATTCTGGTTAGCTTGTGCGTTATGATCTTAGATAAGCACATACTAAACTTTTAAATATTACTGAAAATAGATTATATAGGAGAGCAAAATTTGTGACCCCAAAATCTATCTTTTTGACAAGAGGATTAATTTAGTCTGATTCATTTTAAGAAACAGAAGACTCAGGAAGTTTTTCTTGCTGTTTCCCCCATAACTGCTTAAAAATAATTTTGGTAATAGACCTATCCCAGAATAGAGCTATAAAGGAGGTCTCTCCAAAGAGTATGAATTATGTGTGTGGAGATCAGAATACATTCTGTCCCATTTTCTCTGCATGGCCCCAAAATTATTTGTTTACCAAATATTTGCTTTTCCATCACCCTGTGAATTACCTTCCTCCTTTTTAAAGTCCCAAACCATTGCCCTGCCTGACATCCTCTTTTTTCTGTAGCCAAAGAGGGCCTTTAGAATGAAGGTCTTGCCATTTTAGTGACTTATGCAGTTTTCCTGGGTCTCTTTCATGTGTACACGATTGATTTTGATTTTTCCCCTGTAATGTATTTCATGTCAAACTACATCATAGACCGGACAGAACTTAAAAAGCTGGAGGATATTTTTTTTTCTCTATGACACTTAAAATAGGCATTGCTTCTTTTGCGGGGTTTATCAATAATGGCACTATTGGTGTTCCTGGCCTGATAATTATTTGTTATAGAGGGCTGTCCTGTGCAAGGTGGGATATTAAGCAGCATCGCGGGGCTCTACTCAGGAGATGTCAGTAGCGCCCTCTAGCCGTGGCAATGAAAAATAACCCCAGGCATTGCCACATATCCCTAGGGCGCAAAATTATCCCCAGTTGAGATTGGGTACAAGAGAGGTCTGTGGTCCTGGTTTGAGAACCACTCACCTAAAGGGATCAAGTAGCTAGAAACACAAATAGCACATCACACCAAGTAATGCATCTAAAGGAGAAATAGAGAAGATCGCCAGAGGGAACTATCCACTGTCTTTCACAGAAGGTCAACCTGGCTGTTAAAGACAACTGCAAAGCTGGGCTGTCACTTTTCTGGTATGCTCTGCACAGAATCAACTGAAGTAAATTCAAAGTAAGACCACAAGCATTCGAAAGGAAGGGGGATGCCTCTTTGAGAGCCTCCAAACTGATCATGTAATTCAGAAAGAAGCGATTATAAAGCAAAAAGTAGGAGGCTGTGGTGTCATCACTTCAGTTTGTTTCTAATGAATAGGAAGTGCTGTCCCTCTCAGTCTTGCAAGTTCAGAGGACTGATACGAGTTCACAAGCTTTACAGTCTTGTTAGGAACAAACTTCCAATTACCTGATGTGCTCTCCATCTGTGGAAGAAACCAAAAAAACTTTTACAATAACATGTGCTGGGAGTTTTCTTTCATTCTGTCACTATATTTGAGGGTTGGATTCGAATCAAAATCTTTCCTCTCACATGGTTCAGTTACACAATATAGGTATTGTTTACCAATTTTTAAGTCTGGCTGCAATTACAATGACTGGGCAGACTTAATTGTGGTGGTCAATGCCCAATTTTATTTTTTGCTACAGTTTTCTGCAGATTTAAAAGTTGAGGCTTGGTCTAAGAAAAGCTATAAATTAAAACTGAATTTGAAATTTTATCATAAATGCTATCATTCTATCACCTGAAGAGTGGATTACTGGGGAGTCTGGCCCCAGTTGGCTTTGAACATGGAGCACCCCATCTGTCACCATTGGGAAAACTGACTTAAATACCACATTACTTGGGACAGAGTAATTAGAAGTAACTAATTGGACTATGTGATTAAGCCATTAGTTTTTATGCTACATTGAGGGAAGCTGGTATTTTCTAAGAAGAATGAACTCAAGTTTCTGACACCATAAATTTCATATACAAAAATGAGGCAGAGAAGAATGTGGTTAGCTTGGCCCCACTAATGTCTTTTTTACTTAATAAAGGGAGAGGGCATTCTAGTGTTTTACTGGCTGAGTAGTTTACCATTAATGCTACTACTATAAAACACCATTACTACTGTTACTGCTACCACTATAATTAGTACTAGTAAGAAGAACAGCAGCAGCTTCCATCAATTTAGAAGCATCTACTCTATGCTAGTGCTTGACATTGAAAATTATTATTTCATATTTTGGAGATTAGGCCGTTTGTTGCATTGTTTGCAAACATTTTCTCCCATTCGATGAGTTGGCTATCCTTTTTAAAAATAGTTTCTTTTGCTGTGCAAATGTTTGTGAGTTTAACTAGTGTCTCAGTTTATTTTTGTCTTTATTCTCATTATTCTACGAGGTGGATCAAACAAGGTGTTTTGTGATTTATATAAAAGAGTGCTCTGATTATGTTTTCCTCTAGGAGTTTTATAGTATCTGGCCTTATATTTAGGACTTTAATCCACTTTGAGTTTATTTTTGGGTATGGTATTAGAGAATGTTCTAATTTCATTCTTTAAATGTAGCTGTTCAGTTTTCCCAGCACCATTTATTGCAGAAATTATCTTTCTTCCACTGTGTGTTCTTGCCTCCTTTGTCATAGATTAATTGAACATAGGTGCTTGGGTTAATTTCTGGGCTTTCTATCCTGTTCATTGATCTGTATTTCCATTTTTGTGCCAGTGCCGTATTGTTTTGATAACTGTAGCTTTGTAATATTGTCTGAAGTCAGGGAGCTTGAATCCTCCATTTCTGTTTTTCTTTTTCAATATTGCATTTTCTATTCAGGATCTCTTGTGTTTCCATACAAATTTTTAAAATATTCTCTTCTATTTCTGTGAAAAATGTCCTTGGTAGTTTGCTAGGGATTCCATTGAATCTGTAGATCACTTGGGTGGTATAGTCATTTTGACAATATTCATTTTTCCAATCGAAGATCATGGTATATCTTTCCATCTGTTTGTGTTATCTTTTATTTCTTAAATCAGGATCTTATAGTTTTCAGAGTATAGGTCTTTTGTCTCTTTAGGTAGGTTTATTCTTAGGTATTTTATTCTTTTTTGATGCAATTATAAATGGGATATCTGATTTCTCTTACTGATTATTCATTGTTAGTGTATAGAAATCCAATTGATTTCTGTGTATTAATTTTGTATTCTGCAACTTTGCCAAATTCAGTAATGTGTTCTAACAGTTTTCTGGTCTGTCTTTAGGACTTTCTAGGTATAGTATCATGTCACCTGTAAATAGTGATAGTTTTACTTCTTCTTTGCCAATTTGGATTCCTATTATTTCTTTATTTTTGCTGATTGCCATGGCTAGAACTTCCAAAACTGTTGAATAGTAGTGGTGAAAGTGGGTGTCATTGTCTTATTCTTGATCTTATTTGAAATGTTTTCAGTTTTTCACCATGAGAATGATGTTAGCTGTGAGCTTGTCATATATGGTCTTTATTATGTTGAGGTAGTTTCCCTCTATGCCCTCTCTCTGGAGAGTTTTTATCAGAAACAGGTGTTGGATTGTATCAAAAGCTTTTTGTGCATGTATTAAGATGATCATATGGTTTTTATTTTTCAGTTTGTTGATGTGGTGTATCACATTGATTGATTTGTGGATATTGAAAAATCTTTTCATCCCTGGGATAAATCCCACTTGATCTTGGTGTATGATCCTTTAAATATATATTTGTATTCAGTTTGCTAAAATTTTGCTGAGGATTTTTTACATCTATGTTCATCAATGATATTGGCCTATAATTTTCTTTGTTTGTGGTATCTGTGTCTGGTTTTGGTATCAGGGAGATTGTGGCCTCATACAATGAGCTTGAGACTGTTCCTTCTGCTATTTTTTGGAAGATTTTCAGAAGAATAGGTGCGTTTTCTGGTAGTGTCTGGGATTTTCTAGGTATAATATCAAGTCATCTGCAAACAGTGATAGTTTTACTTCTTTTTCAATTTGGATTCCTTTTATTTCCATTTCTTCTCTGATTGCCATGGCTAGGACTTTCAAAACTATGTTGAATAACATTGGTGAAAGTGGACAGGCTTGTCTTGTTTCTGATCTTAGCAGAAATGCTTTCAGTTTTTCACCATTTAGACAACTCATACAACTCAACAATAATAATAATAAAAAAAACCCAATTGAAAAATGGACAGAAGACCTGAATAGATATTTTTCCAAAGAAGACAAATGGATGGCGAACATGCACATGAAAAATGCTCTACTCACTAATCATTAGAGAAATGCAAATCAAAACTACCTAAACATCCATCAACAGATAAATGGATTAAGAATATGTGGTATGTATATACAATGGGTAACTACTTAGCCATAAAGAGGAACAGAATAATTCTATTTGCAGCAACATGGATGCAACTAGAGATTCTCATGGTAAATGAAGTCAGAAAGAAAAAGACAAATACCATATGATATCAGTTATATGTGGAATCTACAATTTGGCACAAATGAACCTATCTATAAAACGTAAACAGATTCATAGACATAAAGAACAGACTTGTGGTTGCCAGCGGGGAGGAAGGAAGAAGTAGTTAGATGGGGAGTTTGGGGTTGGTAGGTCAAACTATTACATTTAGAATGGATAAGAAATGAGTTCCTACTATATAGCAGAGGGCTCTATGTCCAGGCTCTTGGGATAGACCATAATGGAAGATACCATGGGAGAAACATGTATATATATGTATGACTAGGTCACTGTGCTGTATAGCAGAAATTGATTCAACACTGTAAATCAATTATATCCTAATAAAATAATTTAATAAAATACAAATAAAATAATTACCTCACATCCTCCCAACAAACTGTAAACTACTACTATCTTCAAGCTATGGAGGGAGAAATTGAATTCTGGTGAAAATTACTTTCTTCTTGAGATAGAGTCTGAATTGACAAGGTCTGATTAGTTCCAAACCCCATGGTTTTTGTTCTTTTTGTTTGCTTAAATACGGACTTTATGATCAAGTCCCCCTGGTGAAGACAAGGGAGGAGGCAAGAAGAATGGCAAAGAACTAGTCTGCCCTCCTGGCATCTCACAGAGTATCAGGAATCTTCTGCTCTCCATTCCTTCTGTCCAGGTAACTGTTTTGATTGAGGCGTTATTTTCTTTCCCTTACTTGTCTCTACTTGTCATATGCCCTTTGTCCTAAGCCCATCCATTCTGGGCAATGAGATCACACACATAATTCAACTTTGTGATGTTTTATTTAGGTTTGAGAGACCAACTCTTTGCAATCTGTTGTTCAGCTCCTGTTTATACTTAAAGACTGATATTACTTAATACATTACTGAGAAATATTGGGACTTTGTGTTCCATTCAGTTCTAAAAATGAAATTTGGAGTCCCAATGTAAAATGAAAATCATCCTTAACCTCAGTAGGTGAAAATTTCTATTTTTAAAAATAATCTTTTCCCTATAACAGCTTGGTGAGGGGGAAAAAATCATTTTAGAAGAGAATGTGAATCTTAAGTACCCCTTTTCTAATAAATGTAATCTTCTCTAAAGCAGAAAGATTATCTAAATGATAAAATCCAATTGGTACATGATTTTGGTGGAATTAGTCAAGTATAAAATCTTTTGAGATAACTGGCAATAACTCTTTGTGCTTTTTGGTACCTTGAATATACATATGCATGATCATTCTCTGACAGTTTTAAGCCAAGACCAGTTAATAATCATTTAAATTTTCAAACTCATATTTTCTTGTATCTATTTTTGTAATAGTCAATATTTCTTATTATGATAAGTGTACAACCCTGCATACACATGTACGCTTTTATATTTATTTTACTTGATTTTTGTCCTTGATAAACATAAAAGATACCACATAAATGTGGAAGGAAGAAAACACCAATAAACCATCATTTAACCATGTCGAGAAGATGGCCCTAGCTCGGTGCTGTGAACACCAGTGACTCGGTTCCTGCTCTCACGGGGCACAGGTTGGCAGAGCAGCATATGTGTGTATTTCTTCATTTGTGATTTTTCCCCTCTCTCCTTCCTGGTTTATTTATGCTTCTGGGAGTCTCTGAAAGCGCAGAGGCCTCAGAGTCAGCCTGAAATAAATTTAGCTGGTTCTGAGCTTGCTCTGAACCTCAGTTTTCCCATTTGTAAAATGGAGTGACCGTACCTTCTCTACCAGGCAGTTGTCAGATAACAGGAAATACTGTGTGTAAAGAGCACAGCATAGCGCCAGAGAGGCACTTAATATTAGCTGTTATAACGCCATCTCTGCTTCTTTCTAGCTTCTACCTCCCTGCCATTGCCTTGTGCAGCTGTAGTCTACGAAGTCTTAAGACTGTGGATTGTAGGACTATAGATCCTAGCACTGATGTCCAGGGATTCTGGATTAGGAAACAGTGGCGTGGCTCCAAGATCAGGCACAGGGAGAACAGAGGATTGCATACCTAGGGAATGAGGGTCCTCAGTACTATGGGGCACTTAGATGTACCACTTGGTGGACATGTAGTTTTCAATCGATGTTTTAAAGATAGCAGCGTGCCTTATTTTAATGCATTCTGCTTTATTGCACTTCACAGATGCTACATATTTTTTAAACAACTTGAAGGTTTTTGGGCAACGCTGCATCAAGGGAGGGTATCTGCCTCAGTTTTCCAATAGCATTTGCTCAGTTCATGTCTCTGTATGACATTTTGGTGATTCTTGCAACATTGTAAATTTTAAAATCATATTTGTTACAGTGATCTGGGATCAGTGATCTTTGATGTTATTTTTGTAATTGTTTGGTGTCACCACAAACTATGCTATATGAGTTGACACATGTGTGTGTTCCATCTGCTCCACCAGCCAGCCTTCCTAGTCTTTTTTCCTCTCCTCAGGCTTTCCTATTCCCTGAAACAAAACAATATTGAAATTAGCCCAATTAATAACTCTACAATGGCTTATAAGTGTTCAAGTGAAAAGCAGAGTCACACATTTCTCACTTTAAATCAAAAATTAGAAATGATGAAACGTAATGAAGAAGGCATGTTGAAAGCTGAGGTAGGCCAAAAGCTAGCCCTCTTGCGCCAAATAGCCAACTTGCGAATGCAAAGGAGAAGTTCTTGAAGGAAATTAAAAGCGCTATTCCAGTGAACACGCAAATGAAAAGAGAGTGATACAGCATTGTTGTTTATTTAGTTTTTTAATTTTTAAAATTTTATATATATTTTTAATTTTTTGTCTTTTTAGGGCTGCGCCAGTGGCATATGGAGGTTCCCAGGCTAGGGGTCAAATCAGAGCTGTAGCCACTGACCTATGCCACAGCCACTGCAGTGCAGGATCTGAGCCACATCTGCAACCTACACCACAGCTCATGGCAGTGCCAGATCCTTAACCCACTGAGTGAGGCCAGGCTTAGAACCTGCATCCTCATGGATGCTAGTCAGATTCCTTTCAACTGAGCCAAGGTGGAAACTCCAGAAACAGCAGTATTCTTGATATGGAGAAAATTTTAATGATGTGGACAGAAGAGCAAACCAACCTCAGTATTCCCTTAAGCCAAAGCCTAATCCCAAGCAAGGCCCAACTCTGTTCAATTCCATGAAGGCTGAGAGGGGTGAGAAAGCTGTGAGAAGTTAGCAGAGGTTGGTTCATGAAGTTTAAGAAGCCCTTTCTGTAACATCAGTGTTTAAGGTGAAGCAGCAAGTACTGATGTAAAAGCTACAGCAATTTATGAAGAAGATGTAGCTAAGATAATTCATGAAGGTGGCTACACGAAACAGCACATTTTCAGTATAAATAAAAACAGCCTTCTATTGGGAGAAAATGCCTTCTAGCCTATCATAGCTAGAGAGGAGAAGTCAATGCCTGGTTTCAAAGTTCCAAGGGGCAGGCTGATTCTCTGATTGGGAGCTAATGCAGCTGGTGACTTTAAGTTGAAGCCAGTTCTTATCTATCATCCCCTGAATCCTAAGGCTTTTAAGAATTTTGCTACATCTGTGCTCTCGAAATGGGACAATAAAATCTGAATGACAACAATCTGTTTGTAGCATGGTTGACTAAATATTTTGAGACCTACTATTCAGAAAAAAAAGATTTCTTCCAAATATTACTGCTCATTGACAATGCACATGGTCACGTAAGAGCTCTGATGGAGATGCACAATGAGATTCATGTTATATTTATGCCACACTCTGCAGCCCATGGATCAAGGAATAATTCTGACTTTCAAGTCTTGTTACTTAGGAAATACATTTTGTAAGGCTACAGCTTTATAGATAGTGATTCTCCCAATGGATTTTGCGTAGAAAATTGAAAACCTTCTGGAAAGTGTTCACTGTTCTAGATGCCATTAAGAATATTTATAATGTATGGAAAGAGGTCAGATGTCAACATTAACAGGAATTTTTTTTTAAAAAAGTTGATTCTAACCCCCAGGAATGACTGAAGGTTACAAGACCTAAGTGGAGGAAGTAACTGAAGATGTGATGGAAATAGCACTACAATTTGATGTGGAGCCTGAGAATATGATTGAATTGCTGCAACCTCATGATAAAACTTGAACAGATGGAGAGATGCTTTTAATAGATGAACAAAGAAAATGGTTTCTTGAGATGCAATCAACTCCTAGTAAAAATACTGTTAAGATTATTGAAATGACAGCAAAGGATTTAGAAAATTACATCGACTTCGTTCATAAAGAAGCAGCAGGGTTTGAGAGGATTGACTCCAATTTTGAAAGACGTTCTCCTATGTGTAAAATGCTATCAAACAGCGCTGCATGCTACAGATAAGTCGTTTGTTAAAGGAAGCGTCAATAAGTGTGTCAAAAGGCATTGCTGTCATAATTTAAGAAATTGCCACAGTCACCCCAGCCTTCAGCCCCCACCACTCTGATCAGTCAATGGGCATGAAAATCAAGGCCAGACCCTTCACTAGCAAAAGGATTAGGAATCACTGAAGATGCAGATGATGGCCAGCATTTTTTAGCAGTAAAGTATTTTTTAGTTATGTGCCTTCTTAGGATAATGCAATTACACACTTAATAGACTACAGTATAGTGTAAACATAACTTGTTTAAGTACTGGGAAACTAAGTAACTCATGTGACTCACTATGTTATGATATTTGCTTTATCATGGTAGTCTGGAGCCAAACCCACAATTTTTCTGAGGTATGCCTGCATTAATAAGTGGAAGTCATTATTAAGCAAAAGCATATGTAGCTAGTGATAAAGAAGAACCACTAATGAAAAAGAATTGGAAAAAAATCATCACGTGTAAATACCTAACACAAGTAGAACCAAAAGCTTTTCCCCAAAATTAGTTTTCTGGGTGTTGTGGTAGACAGCAGAAGACCATACATATTTGGTACATAGATTATGCTCAATATGTATTTACTAAACAAGCAACTGAACAGCAACAACAAAAAGCAGAATAAATAACGCTGCCCTTGATTAAAATTGTGAAAGCCCCTCTAGAACTAGTGCTTTATAACAAGTAGGGATTCTGATGACATTTTTGAATTTTTCTTGATATTGGTGAAGATTAGAAGTGTGTACTAATTCTGTTTAAGTTAAACCTTTTGGAAGACACTTGGTGGTTTTTTTCAGAGGTCTCAATCCAAGAGTTCAAAGCAGTAACTTTTCTGTAGAGAAAGAATTTAACTACCTTAATTAATTTTCAGAGACATATCGTACCAGATACCATATTCCAATCTACAGTGGCCGTGTTAATACTTGTATGAACTGAAAGGATTTCTTTCTATCAATACCCAGTCGTTGTTGTTTGGCAACATTAATCAGAAAAATGTGTTGCCTTGTAAAAACAAGCATTATCCACTGGTTTAGGAAGTTCTCCAGACATGATTAATTCATCAAAAGCTTTTAAAAATGTTACGTTGCTTTGTCATTCAATTTGTGACATAAATTTTCATGTCGAAATTTATTCTGGTTAAAAGTAATTTTCTCATGAAAGATAAATGAGAAATGGCCAATGGTTTCACATCCCCCATTCTCTGATCTCACTTAAGTTCAGATAATGTTGAATTAAGTGGGATAATATTTAGAAAATACAAAGCGTTTGAGCAAACACATATAAAACTAGAGACTTCTGGGGAATCTGCAGAGCATGTAGTCTAAACTGGCATTTCAGGAAGTAGAAAATTGAAGAGGAAGAGTCAATGTTTGGCTGAAGGTTGTTCGCTCTGATTGGCAAACCACTGTTTTTTTTTTTCCTACGAAATCATGTTTTATCCTGAGGGTAACTTTTCTTTCAGATAAACAAATTTATTTATACATGTTCTTAGCCTTGAGGTTGTCATATTTGTTTCTTTTTCAATTTAGTATATTTACTTTCTCCTAATTAATTAGTTGGTCTGCCTGTTTTTCCATGACTTATGAACCTCCTTACAAGAAATGTTTTAAAGAAGAAATGGAGAAATAGAGATAGGTATCAAATGTTGGCTTTTCTCCCAAAAAACTACCAATTTATTGACTCTTAGCAGTGAACAATGCTTTATTCCACCCCTAATCACTGTTACTTAGAACTTCCTCTGTTTTTCCTTGAAATGAAGTATAAAACTAATGCAGTGACAAGACAGCATTGGGTTTACGTCTCTGTGGGTGTACATTTATCTTTAAAATTCTCCCAATATTTCTTCTATACCTGAGGTTTCTTGCTTTTCTTAATGGCTATTGAATAGAAATATAAACAGTATTTTCCTATTGATTGATCAATATAAATATCTGTATTATCTTTCCATATGCAGACCCCTCCTTTAGAGAAACAGCAGGGCAAAAATATAGTAGATAAAATGACATGTGTCTAATAGCAGATGAAGTCATACAGCGGGAAATTGGGTGATAAACATTAGTAGATCCTACCTTACTTAGATAAAATTCAGCCTCCTTGTCTGTCTGCAGTGCCTGATAATTTTGTTCACAATGATAATAGATGGAAATTCAGTTTATTTTTGTTAGAAAAAAGTCACTTCTTTAACTGATGTTGTTTATGGCAAATTGCAGGAAAGCCAATAAAAAATAACAGAGAAACATTAAATTGTTCCTTGTCTTTATCACAAACAATAAAATCCCATAGCAGTAATATTTCTCTTATTCCTTACCACTGCATCTAGAGTGGTACTATTTTGACATTTTGTTTTTATTTTTATTTTTGTCGCTTTACCTTTTCTAGGGCCGCTAGAACTAGTAGAATATCTTTTTGTTTTGTTTTGTCTTCTGTCTTTTTGCCTTTTCTAGGGCCGCTCCTGTGGCATATGGAGGTTCCTAGGCTAGGGGTCGAATTGGAGCTGTAGCATCCAGTCTACACCAGAGCCACAGCAACGCGGGATCCGAGCCACATCTGTGACCTACACCACAGCTCACGGCAATGCTGGATCCTTAACCCACTGAGAGAGGTCAGGGATCGAACCTGCAACCTCATGGTTCCTAGTCGGATTCGTTAACCACTGCGCCACAACAGGAACTCCTGACATTTATTTTTTATTTTTTACTTCTATTGTTGGAAATACATTCTTCCTTTTTAAAAAGAAGTCTTTGTAATTAGTATTTGCCATTGGAACATGCTTGGCTTCAGTGTCTTCATCTAAAAAATTACAGAGTTGATATTTAGACATTTTTAAAGTCTTCCAGTACTAAAAGTCTGGTGCTATTATTTAGTCACGCAACGTGAAATAGTTCCTCCTTGTTGAAACAGATGTATATTTGTTCAGAAGTGATCACAAGTCCTACCCACAATGTACCTATTTCTTCATTCAAATTTTAGGCAATGCATACTTCTTGCCTAATAATTTGCATGTACTGGTGTAAATAAAATACAGATAAACCATTGTCCCCAGGCTACATGTGACCTGCCCCCTATTTTCGTAAATAATGCTTTTTTAGGACATAACCACATCGTGTTGGTTGCCTCAGTCTGGGGCTGCTTTCACACTACAGTGCAGTGTTGACATGTTGTAAAAGAGCCCATTGTCCACAAACCCCAAAATATTTACTATTTTACCTTTTACAGAAAAAGTTTGCAAAACAAAAATATGCTTTTATGTATGTACTCATGTTGTTGAATCTGGTGAGTATTTTTATTGATTGCACTCTAAGAATTTTTCCTGTTGCTGTTGTTCTTGGGGGGGGGGTGTATTTGGTCTTTCTGACAGTACATTGCACCTTTGTTTTGTTCATTTTTCAATATATTGTTCTGTTCCATGCTACTGTTTCAATTGATACTACATTACGTAAACAGCTGGTAACTTGTCATTTCACTTAAATGCCAGTAAAGTACAATAGTTCTATGCTATTTAAAGGTGACAGAAATAGCTTTAATAGAACCTATAGTTTTGTCTGTGAAAACACTGCCAATGGACTGAAGAGCCATTTCCAAGTTCTATGTCACTGTAGTAAGTTGTATTAGGATATTTCCTTTTTCTGACAATCGGAATATGCAGATTACAGCTTGTCATATATTAAGTTTGATATTTATAGTAGTGTTGATAGATTGAAAAGTAAATTCTTATTTGATAAAATTTTCAGACTACTCTTTTCTCTGTAAAATGACCTGTTCCTTTAAGGGTCATTTTCAGTTTTCTCTGTGATTTCGTGATTTCGTTCTGCCATATATTGTGGTGGAGAGAGGGGCGGATGAGGGAAAAAGAGAAAATTGCAGAAGCCGTAACAGTCAGAGGCACGTGAGCAAAGGGCGTTGCTTTAGTTAACATTTAGGTCTAATAGTTGCTTGAGCTTCACAGGTCACCCTCATCTCCTCAGGAAATTAGACTTCATACGATTTTTTTCAGTTGACTCTATTATATGAGAGGATGATTAATGAAGATGACATTTACCCTGATTGTTGTGCTCTTTAGAAAGATAGTTTCCATGAAAAGCTCGCATTTCCAGACTCCAGATGCAGATGGCGTTCTTTGGAGAAGAAATACGGTTGAACTCTGTTTCACTAACCACATTTCCAGGTACAGATGCCTATCATGGCTCTTCTTGTCAGACTCATCAGCAGAGAGAACATTTTCTTTGAAGTACGGTACTCATCAATTTCTGAGCACTGAATTACATGACCTTTCTCTCTCTCTCTCTTTTAAGTTCATTGAAGATGCTAACATTCTGCCTTAAACCAAATTGTTTAAAAATACTGCAGGAAACTTCTGTTGGAAAAGCTTCAGCATTTCCAATTGTGGCTTAAATTGGGGATTCAGGACGTGAATGTCTAAAAGCAGACAGGGTTTGCATCCCATAAATTTACCTTCTGGGTCTTACAAGCAGGAAGCCTACCGAACTGCTCTCATCGCTCAGGGCCTCCAATGTCCTTGTCCTTTGGAAGTGGCATTCAGCCATTTTTGCTCATCAGCATCAAACATCAAAAACCTTGGACCTGGAGATCCTGCTGTGGCACGGTGGGCTAAGAATTCGACTGCAGCAGCCCAGGCTCCTGCGGAGGCGTGGGTTCGATCCTTGCCCTGGCTCAGGGGGTTAAAGGATTTGGCATGGCCACAGCTGCTACTCCCATTCAATCCCTTGCCAAGGGTGTGGCTATAAAGTTTATGTATTTATTTACTTACTTACTTATTTGTCATCTTTTTAGGGCCTCACCCACAGCATATGGAATTTCCCAGGCTAGGGGTCGAATGGGAGTTGTAGTTACTGGTCTACACCACAGCCACAGCAGTGTGGGTTCCAAGCCACATCTGCGAACTACACCATAGCTCACACCACCACCAGATCCTTAACCCACTGAATGAGGCCAGGGATAGTTCCCAAGTCCTCATGGTTACTAGTCAGTTTTGTTAACTGCTGAGCCATGACAGGAACTCTGTGCCTATAAAATTTAATAAATAAAGGGACCCCCCAAAAGAAAAAACCTTAGCTCTGTTCTGGAGTTATTGGACACTAAATGGGCTGGAAATAGTGCAAATCTAATTGCTATCTAATTTCGTAGCTACAAAAGGCAACACTGATTTTGCACCAGGGGTCAAGGTAGTCCAGAAAAGGGGAAACTTCTCTGAATTTCTTCCTTGGAGAAGTAGATACTCTGGTTGCTGAGGCTGGAATAGATTTATTTGTTACTTAGTTATTGTTTCTCATACACATCAGCCACTATATTTGTTCTCATGGAGCTCAGAGTCTAAGTGAGCCCCTGAGCCATTGCCTGAGCTCCCATGCAGGTAGGACAGATCCCCAGGGCTGACTTGAAGACATAGACTATGACAGCCAGTGGAATCTAAAAGATAGCTTTGAGGGAACAAATCTGAAGCTGAGATTTAAGGCATCATTTCAAAAGGTCAAGGCAGAATCTAGGTATGAGCTTACAAATCCATACAAGAATTATTGGGCAGACATGAGACCCTTTAGATTGGATGCTAGGACAGCTGATATGGGCTGGGCGGGGGTTACTCAAACCTGAGCTGTCTAGGCAGAACTCACCTTCTTACTAATGAAGAATAATCCTGGGAAAGATTTTCTGAAGTAAACTGCAGGCTCAATTGTAGAAAACTTTAAGGAAACAATTTTATTACTTTTAAGTAAGTCATACTGTAGCATCTCAATTTAGGACATAAAAGTTATTGCCCAAGAGTGACCCCTTAGGAATGGCTTTAAAATAGATGCCATGGATTTGTAATTAGAACATAATGTGTTTTCATACTCTTTATTGCTTCTAACATACTTTAAAATAGTTTTTGCCTATTCAGGTAAAATGTTTTCCTTGCAGTTGAATTTAGGCTGTTGCTTAGTTAAGCCTTTTTCTGCTTTGTGGAAAATCAACTCTCTTTTAATGTGACAATTACATGGTCACAAAGCTCAGATTACTAGAGTCCAAATGAACTTTTCTTAGGAACATTTGTTTGTCACTCTACAGGAGGAGAAATGACAACTTTTTCTTTTCCATTCGACTCATTATTAGTTACATCCAGTACTTTATCTCATTGAATGAAAAATTGTAAATCAGCAAGAATCCGGGCACCCAAGTAAATTTGGGAAAATCCTACTCAGTGTTGTTGGTCTGCTGAGAATATGAAGGGATTCAAAGGAAAGACCTGCCTCCTTAAGCAGATGAATATGCTTTTTCTCTAATACAGTTTAGAATTTCTAGAACCTTAATAAATTTTGATTACAAAAGAATGTTGCCAGACACAATTAAGGTTTTTTTTTTAATCCCTTAAATTTTTCAGTTAATTGATGATGTACCTCACAGTTAAAGCTATTTGGGAAATAAGAAAACAGAGCCTTTAAGATTCTCTGACATTCTCAGACTTCAGAGGCATCTACTCTTTTGGATCTATCTATCTTATTTCAATCATAAGTCTGATTAAGGTTTCCCTTCTAACTCTAGTAAAGTAATATGCTTCTACTCACCTCTTCTTTTGGCCTTTTTATTTTTTAAATTTTTTGTTTTTTTAGAGCTGCAACTGTGGCATACGGAGGTTCCCAGACTAGGGGTTGAATTGAAGCTGTAGCTGCTGGTCTACACCGTAGCCACAGCAACACCAGATCTGAGCTGGTCTGCGAACTATACCGCAGCTCATGGCAATGCCAGATCCTTAACCCATGGGGCGAGGCCAGGGATCAAACCTGCAACCTCATGGATCCTAGTCAGATTTGTTTCCACTGAGCCACACTGGGAACTCCCTTTCGGCCTTTTGAAAAGCACTTTTGCTTGGCAACTTTATCTGTTTATAGTTCCTTTCCTTGTTTCTGATGTGACATGAAGCATTACTATTTACCCCAAGCTCTTCAATCCTTCCTCGAGGCGTCACTGTCAAAAAGATGACCTTTTGGTCTTGATTGAATAGAATGGGCTTGCTCAAATCTTCTCCACACCATACATTTACCAGTTTTTACTCCTCTTAGTCCTAAGAGAATGATCTTTTCATCCATTCCCGTCTCTTCTGTGGCTTCGACCCATTATTGACTCCTTTCCATCACATCTTCTTCATATTGACTCCTTCTCTTTAGATTCTGACCATAGCTGATTCTCTCATAGAACACAAAATTACCCAAAATAAATTAAAAAAATACCCTTGACATTCATTTATTCACAGGTTTGCTTTCCTTCTACTTCCCTCTTAAAAAGATCAGATTCGCCATTGCTGTTGCCTTACTCATTTCTCAGTGTACACTAGTCTGAATGAACATACCTTTCTGTTGGCATTGCCCTCCACGGGCAGCCACTCTGCTCTGGTAACAGCATCTAATGATATTTTCTTAAAATGTTTCCTTTTGGGATGTACAGAATTTATACTGACAACTTCTCTCAGGCAACTGCGACCTCTTTTTCTCATAGTAGTTTATTCTCAGCATCCTGGACATACTATTTTGAATCTACTCTTAGCAGTTGGTATTTCCCAGGTTTTGACTTCATTCTTCATTTCATTTTGCTTTCTAATTTCACCGCACTCATTAGTAACTCAGTGTATCACATCAGTAGCAAGCCCTCCTAATTCTACGTCTATCTTCTTTTCTTTCCATTCTTACTATCAAATCTTTAGTTGAGTTTCTCATTGCCATAAAAAACACATTTGAGTTCCTTAGCCTGTCACAAAGCTGTTCAAATCCTATTTCTAACTGACCTTTTCAGTATATTCTCCTGATGCTTTCCCCTCCATTCTTGCTGTTCAGGTCATATATCACCTCCTGCATAATAATTGAAGGAATAAAATGTTGAAAAGCTTACTCCTTTTATGTTTTTGATAATTTTGTTCCTTTTGCTTGCAGTGCCTGTCAGTCCTTCTCAGCGTGGTATTACTGCACTCACTTATAAATTCCAGTACAAGTGTCCTCTTCTTTGTGAAAATGTTCCGCTTTTCTTTTGCTCAGGCAGAAATAGTCATACCTCTCCCTGTCTCAGATGTGCCTATTTTGCTTTTAGGTAACCAAAACATAGTTCCCTCAGCTTTAATGAAGAGATTTATGGGGAAAAAAGGCAAAATGTTCTTCATATACAGTAACCATTTGTATCAGTGATCTATTGCATCATAACAAATTAGCCACAAATTAAAACAATGCAAATTTATTATATCACAATTTCTGTGAGAACAGAAACCTGGGCATGGCTTAGCTGAGTCTTCTATTTCATGGCTTCTCAAAGGCTGCAATTAAGATGTCAGCTCAGGATTTGCATGTTTATCTAAATCCTTGAATAGGGAAGAAGTCACTTCTAAATTCAGTTTCGTCTCTCAGTTCCCTGAGGGCTATTGTACTGAGGGCCTCAGTTCTTGCTGGTTATTGGGTGAAAGGTACCCTTAGTTTGTTGCTGTGCAGCCTACTGCAACATGGCAGCTTGCTTCATTAAAGCCAGCAAGAGAGAGTCTGATAGAAAGGTAGAAATTACAATTTTTTTTTAACTTAAGCATGGAAATGCCAGCCTGTTATCCTTGCTATTCTATTGGTTAGAAGAAAGTCACTAGTATGGTGCTAGAGAATGTTCTAATTTCATTCTTTTGCATGAAGCTGTCTGATTTTCCCAGCGTCACTTATTGAAGAGACTGTCTTTTCTTAATTGTATATTTTTGCCTCTTTGTTGTGGATTAGTTGACCATAGGTGCTTGGGTTTATTTCTGGGCTTTCCATCCTGTTCCATTGATCTATAGTTCTGGTTTTGTGCCAGTATCATACTGTTTTGATTATTGCAGCTTTATAGTATAGCCTGAAGTCAGAGAACCTGATTCCTCCAGTTCTACTTTTCTTTCTCAGGATTGCTTTGGCTTTTGGTGGTCTTTGGTGTTTCCAAACAGATTTTAAAATTTTTTGCTTCAGTTCTGTGAAAAATGCCCTTGGTAATTTGATAGGGATTGCATTGCATTTGTAGATTGCCTAGGGTAGTTGAGTCATTTTGACAATATTGAGTCTTCCAATTGAATATCATGGTGTATCTTTCCTTCTGTTTGTGTCATATTTGATTTCTTTCATCAGTGTCTTCAGTTTTCAGACTGCAGGTCTTTTGTCTCTTTAGGTAGGTTTATTCCAAGGTATTTCATTATTTTCGATGTGATTGTAAATGGGATGTTTTCCCTAATTTCTCTTTCTAATCTTTCATTGTTAGTATATAGAAATGCGATCAATTTCTGTGTATTAATTTTGTTTTATGCAACTTTATCATATTCATTGATGAGCTCCTAACAGTTTTCTTGTTGTCTCTTTTAGGATTTTCTAGGTACAGTATCATGTCATCTGCAAACAGTGGTAGTTTTACTTCTTCCTTTCCAACTTGGATTCCTGTTATTTCTTTACCTTTGCTGATTGTCATGGCTAAGACTTTGAAAACTATCTTGAATAGAAGTGGTGAGAGTGGACATACTTCTTTTTTTCCTGATCTTAGCAGTAGTTCTTTCATCTTTTCACTTTTAAGAATGATGTTAGCTGTGGGTTTGTCATATATGGCCTTTATTATGTTGAGGTAGGTTCCCTTTATGCCTACTTACTGGAGGGTTTTAATCAGAAAGTGGTGTTTGTTTTCATCAAAACCTTGTTCTGAATTATTGAGAGAGATCATATGGTTTTTATTCTTCAGTTTGTTAATGTGGTATATTAATACTGATTGATTTGTGGATATTGAAAAATCCTTGCATCTATGGGATAAATCTGACTTGATCATGGTATTTGATCCTTTTAATGTACTGCTGGGTTCAGTTTGCTAGATCTAATAGACATTTCTCCAAAGAAGACATAGAGATGGCCAAAAATCACATGAAAAGATGCTCAGCATCGCTAATTATTGGAGAAATGCAAATCAAAACTACTCTGAGGTACTACCTTACACAAGCCAGAATGGCCATCATCAAAAAGTTTACAAATAATAAATGCTAGAGAGGGTTTGAGGAAAAAGGTACCCTCTTACATTGTTGGTGGGAACATATATTGGTGCAAAAATTGTAGAAACAATATGGAGGTTCCTCAAAAAACTAAAAATGGAACTACCATACAATCCGGAAATTCCTGGGTATCTATCCAGAGAAAACCATAATTCAAAAAGATACATGCACCCCAATATTCACTGCAGCACTGTTTACAATAGCTAAGACATGGAAGCAACCTAAACGTACATCAACAGAGAAATGGACAAAGATCTGGTACACATATACAATGAATTAGTACTCATCCATAAAAAAAATGAAATAATGCCATTTGCAGCAACATGGATGGACCTAGAAACTATCATAAAAGTGAAGTTAGTCAGACAGTGAAAAAATCATATGATATCACCTATATGTGGACTCTAAAGAGAAGAATACAAATGAACTTACTTGTAGAATAGAGACAGACTCACAGACTTTGGAAAAACTTACAGTGTCCAGAGGGGACAGGTGGGGGTTGGGAGGGATGAACAGGGGATTTGGGATTGGCCTGTGTACACAGAGGTATGTGGAATGACTGGGCATGAGGACCTGCTATATAGCACAGAGAACTCACAGAAGTATTTTGTGATAATGTATTTGTAAAAGAATCTGGGAGAGTTTGGATCTGTGTATATGTATGACCGGGTCACTTTGTTGTAGAGCAGAAATTATCACAGCCTTGTAAATTAACTACACTTCAATAAAACTTAAAAAAAAGACAAAAAAAAAAAGAGAAAAAAAGAAAGCAAGTCACTAGGTTCAGTCAACATTCAAAAGAAGGGATTATACTTGTATGTGAGCACAGCAGATGAAGATCATTTAGTACTGTTTTAGAAGTCTGTCTACCATAGACCACCTACCATTCAACTCTCACAGCAATCCTATAAAGTCTATTGCAATAGTATCACCTCTGTTTGTCACAGAAGCTCAGCCATGAGAGGTGAAGTAACTTGCTTATTGTCACCCAGCTAATAAGGGAGAGAACTCAGATTCAAACCAAGGTGCTCCGCCTCAAGAATCCTTGTGTTTAATCACTACGTACTCCCAGGAACGGAAGAAACCACTGTAACTCTGGGAATGGTAGCAGCAACTCTGGGGAAATAGCACTCATGAAATACTCATTTCCAGTACTTCACTAATAATATTACTCAGCTTCCAACTTTCTGTCTTTATTTCACTCAGTCCCTGTTTTTGTGAGAAAGACCCTCTCTGCTTGCTAGCCACTGAGCAGCTTCCTCTAGATCTGGTCTCTGCCTTTTATATAATAATCATAGCTAAGAAAAGTACAACGAAGCTTCAGGATTTCTAGCAGAAGGGAATTTCACAGACTAGCTGAATGTGGAGTGAAAAGATAGGTCTTTTGGGTTATGCGCTTAGAGCAGAATTTATGAAATCACACTGTATAACAGTGAGTTGCTAATACTCATGTCTTCCAATGCTATTTGCACATAGGACTGACCACATCTCATTTATCTCTTGATTCCTAAATGTCCAGTACTATGAAATTCAGCTGTACTGAAATTTTCCAGGTAGGTTGATTTTCTTTACACATGCCTTTGATCCTTATGGGACCAAGAATCTTAAGAGTGAGGTGATCTGAACAGTCAGAGCAACAGTGCTACTATTGTCTTTGACAAGAACTGCAAATAAACGAAAGCATGATTTTCTTCTAGGGCCTTTCATTATATAATTTTATATAATTTGTTTTTCTAGGGCCACGCTAGCAGCGTATGGAGGTTCCCAGGCTAGGGGTTGAACCAGAGCCATAGCTGCTAGCCTGCACCACAGTCACAGCAACGTGGGATCCGAGCTGGGTTTGCAACCTACAGCACAGCTCATGGCAACACCAGATCCTTAACTCACTGAGGAAGGCCAAGGATCGAACCTGCATCCTCATGGATGCAGTGTCCTCTGAGCCATGATGGGAACTCTCAGTGTTCTTGTCTTTGATATATACTTGTGTTACTGAAACTTAATGCAGAGTTTAATCACATTCTGTGACACTGACAAGTGCTCAGAATGGAAAGTAATAGAACCAGTGTACTAATGGCATCTTGCTCTGTTTTTCCAATTTGTGGTATTGTCCCTCGAGCACCTTTGTATTTGAAATGTTTGCATAGTCTACAGCCTGTCTCCTCCTTGAAGCCTGCAGTGGCCTTTCAACATACGTTTATAAAATGTGTTTTATATATGAGCCAAAGTGATGGATATTGATGGCACTATGGATATGGCAGTGTCTGCTCCCCGGGAACTCTGTCCATTGGGAAAGGCATCTTGGTAAATAGATATAAAACTCTCAATAAATATATGGTATATTTATGGGAGAGATAATCAGAAATAATCTCTCTTCCCTTGAAGGTTTACAGTATTGGCTTGTATTACTTATAGAAATATTTGCTTTAAATTACTTGCTTAATTGTTTTTTTTTTTTTTTTAATATTTGCCTCATTTCTTGTACTAAGTAAATTCGTAAAGGAGCATGCAACTGAATAAGACTCTTTCCTTCAAATCTCAGCTTAAGGTTTTTTTTTCCAGTAAGTTTTCTCCAAGTTCTCCCTGCATATGCCTCGTGTCTCCAAAAGATCTGGCTCTATCTTCATCTGCTTCTATAGACTATAAATACTTTATTTTATTGATCCCAAATTGACATGTAGCATTATATCAGTTTCAGGTGTACAACACAAGGATTCTTTATTTGTGTATATTTAAAAACGATCACCACAATAAGTCTAGTGAATATCTGTCACCATATGTAGTTATATTTTTTTTCTTGCAGTGAGAACATTTAAGATTTATTCTCCTAGTGCCTTTCAAATATACAGTATAGCAGAATTAACTATCGTTACCGTGCTGTAAGTTACATCCACATGACCTGTTTATTTTATACCTGGAAGTCTGTGCCCCCCTCTCAGCCCTTTTGCCCATTTTCCAGCCCCTGCTTCTGGACCACTAAGCTATTCTCTGTATCTATGAACTTAGTAATTTTAAAAATTCCACATATGAATGAGGTCATGTAGTGTCTGTCTTTGTCTGTCTGACTTGATCTCACTTTTAGCGTAAAAAGACCATCCATCCACACTGTTGAGCATTACAAGGCTTTTATTCTTTTTTTTGGCTGAGTGATGTTCCTGTGTATGTGTGTGTGTGTGAGCATTTTGTGTGTATTTTCTTTATCCATTCATCTATTGATGGATACACTTAGGTTACTCTGTACGTGGGCTATTGAAAATAACTGTGACGTGAACATTGGGGTGCATATATCTTGTCTAATTCATGATTTTCTTTTCTTCCTATAAGTACCCAGCCATGGAAGCGCTGGATCCTATCAGTTCTATTTTTAATTTCTTGAAGGACCTCCATACTCTTTTCCATAGGGGCTGCACCAGTGTAAAGCTCCACCCAGACTGCAAGCATTCTCTTTTCTCTGCATCCTCACCAGAATTTGTTATGGCTTATCTTTTTGATGATGGCCATTCTAACAGGTGTGAGGTCATATCTCATTGTGGCTTTGATTTGTAGTTCCCTGGTGGTTAGTGTTGCTGAGCATCGTTTCATGTTCCTATGGGCCGTCTGTATATCTTCCTTGGGAAAATGTCTGTTCAGATTCTCTGACCATTTTTAAAGCAGATGATCTTCTCACTGTTGGTAGTGCAAGTTCTTTGTGTATTTTTGATATTAGCCCCTTATAAGATACATGATTTGAAAATATTTGCTCTCATTCCATAGATTGGCTTTGTATTTTATTGATGAGGACTATAAATTCTTTACGAAAAAATTATGTTTCTTATATCTTTTCTCTTAAGCTTTCTGGTGCTGTCGTTCTTGGCTGCTGAAAATGTGAGCCTTAGACTGGCCACACTGGCATCACCTCCAAGTTTTTTTGGAAAATAGGATCTTAAGGCCCACCTTAGGCTTATTGAATCAGAATATTAATTTTATCATTATCTTCAGGTGAGGGCACGCACATAAAATTTAACAAAGTGCTGGGGGATATAGCGTATCATGGCACAAGGTTTTAAAAATGTAGTTAAAGGGTCATCAGTATCAGAATCATTGCATTTGGGTCAGGATGATGGTTTGGTGATGGTGGTGGTGGTCGTGATTGATGGTGGTTAGTGAGCTTGTAAAAATTTGTGTTCCTTGGTCTCATTTCAGAATTTGCCAAAAATGACATTACTCATGTTTCTGTGTTTTTAACAAGTTCGTCAAGTGATTCTTATCCTTATAGAAGTCTGGAGAGATACTGGGTGAAGCACCCAAACTTTGAAGCCAGATTCTCTGAGTCTCCTTCTTTAAACTATGGGACAATGATAGGAGCAATCTCTCTGACTTTTAGAGCCGCTAGAACTGTTGCATGAGATCACATGTGTACAGTGCTTAGCACTTTGCTTGGTGCCTAGTAATCACATGGTGAGGTTAGCTGCTAATAGCTGGGACACATATTTGGTGTTCAATAAATGCCTAACTACCTCATGAAGTTGCTGGCAATGGTAGCTGCACAATAAATATTATTTTCACCTCTTTTATTTTTTCTTGTTTACTCCTTTATCCAAAATACATTTTATGATTTTTTCCCCTCAGTTTCTTCTCTGAGACTTTGCTTTTATGTATTCCCTGTGTTATCCTTTGTAGTGCTCAGTATAAACACGTTTCTTGGATAAATTTGGTAACATGATACATTTGCTGACTTGAGTCATAAGAGATCTCAGGGAGCAGCAGGGCAAAGAAAGACAGTATCGTGACCCTGAGAGAAGAAGTGTGCGGGAGACAATATGGAAATAGTGGAGAAACATGGTTTTCTAGCCAGGTTGAAGAGGTAGCCACAAATCAATAGGCTCTCAGTCAAGGTAAAGTGGACTCAGCATTTTCACAGTTACCTAGCCATGGAAACTAACAGTCTGGTCTGATGTTAAAATCTAATTTCTGTGCTTCTACGTAGATTTTTTCTAAAGTGTTTCAAAGGTCATGTAATTTAGGCCTCCAAACTTTTGTATCACTGAATGGTTAATTTTTATAAAAGTCAAGGTTTCCTGAACTTCCCACTGTGGTTCAGTGGTAATGAACCTGATTGGTATCTATGAGTATGCAGGTTCAATTCCTGGCCTCGCTCAGTGGGTTAAGGATCCAGCATTGCCATGAGCTGTGGTGTGGGTCACAGATGTGGCTCTAATCTGGCATTGCTGTGGCTGTGGTATAGGCTGTAGGCTGGCAGCTACAGCTCTGTTTGGACCCCTAGCCTGGGAATTTTCATATGCAATGGGTATGGCCCTAAAGAGACCAAAAAAAAAAAAAAAAAAAAAAAAAAGTCAAGGCTTCCAGATGGAAAGAAGTTGTGTGCCTCAGAGAAAGAAAAATGCAAGGTATTTTTTGGTAGAATTGGAAAGCAATTTTACTAGAGTAGAAGGTTCGAAGTTAGGAGTAGATTGATTTAAAATGTCAGTTTGTATCATGTCTTTATCTAAAACATTTCAATAGGTTAATCCTGCCTTTGAAAGAAAAATCTGAACTCTCCTCATTCCCAACAAGGTCTTCTGGTTGGGCTCCTTCCTACATCTCCGACCTCATGTCTTCATATCAATTCCCTAGTTCCTGCTCCAGCTAGGTCTCCTTCCCAAGCCTTGAGTACAAAATGTGGAAATCACTCAGTAAATACTTATTAAATTAACTTACTGGATGCATGAGTGCACGATGAATGGATGAATGGACAGTGTGTTAAATGAATGGAGAGTGTTTTGCTTTAATTTTCCTTAAACTTAATCTATGTCTACAGAATTGAATTTGAATAAAATTAAAAACAAAAACATGTGCCAGTGTAAATAGTGATATTGATAGAGTTGGAAAGCTTTGTCTATAAGACCGTGTCATTTTCCCTATGGAACCAAGTTCCTCTTGCATGAATCTGAGCTTCAGTTTCTCATTCTATAAAAATAAATCAACTTTATTTAATCAGTTTCCTTCCCAAAGAAACATTTGTTTATGTCAGTTATTCCTCATTATTTTAGATTGAAACTCAGCTAATTTTCATGTGTATCTAAATCTATACCTAACCACATTTTTTTCAATTGGATTTTTTTTTTTAATTTGTGTAAAAGGGGAAAATAAACCTTTTTTTCCTAACTAAATTCATGGACGATTTGAATAGACAATTGAAAAGTTATTTTACTCTTCTTTCATTATTTTTTTTTTAATTCGCCACTTTACTTTGGCAACCTCAAAATGTTTAAACATGGAGATTTAAGCTGCAAAAAAAAAAAAAAAAAAAGAAAAAGTCTGAGTTTAACTTTGAATAAATTCAGAAATATCAGTGAGGTATTTATTTTTTTAGCACAAGCAGATACTTTATCAGAGCTGAATCTTTTTGACTCATCTATCTTTTCTTCTTATCTTATAAATTAATCCTTCTAGTAGATGACTTGGCTTGGGAACAAGATAAATAAAAATCTTTTTGCTTGTTGGATCAGCTCTTTTATAGACAGATGATAATGTGAACACAACAGGACATGCTTTGCTGAAGTTTAACCTAATTGTGGTGAGTCTTCAGAACTTTATACCAAAGGCAGCTCACCCACGGCAAGGGTATTTTTACCCACAGAAAACTGTATCTACAGAAAATGTTCTTATGTCACCAAGAACTTTTTGTGCTGCTGTCCTACAGTTGGACACCACAAATACAAATTAGTGAGACTCTGTGAACCAGATGTTCTTACTCTGCGGTAATATTTAGTGGTCTGTGGATGAGTGTTTGAGAATCCTAGAAACCTCTGAAACTGTACACTAAACTTTGGCATAATTAGAATATGCATTTTCTTGGAAGGGAGTCTATAATTATTACCAAATCCTCCGATAGCTTCAATATCTCTATAATTGCTTCTGCGTCAAATGTGGTTTATTTCACTGTATCCCACACTAGGCTCTAACCATGATGAAACACAAATCTTGTTCACTGTTAAAACCCCGGTGCCAAGCTCAGTGCACAGTACTGCAAAGGGCACTCGATGTTGATGAATAAGTAAATAATGAATGTATGGCCGAGAGAACAAATAAACGGACTGTATCATCGGTCGCTAGCCTCTAGTGTCTTACTCTCATGGGGTGGCCCTTCTCTTCCGTTTTTCCTTGGTTTGGGGAGTGATTATCTTCAAATTGCTCTTGCAATAAGTGTTCCATGCCAGAGCATGGAACAGGGTGTTTATACTCCTAACATTTCTATAACAGAGCTGAGATAAGAATAATTTTTAGCATATTGTAGTCTAAACCATTTAAATTCTTGTTCTTATGAGAATTAGCAAAGTTGATAAAGTTTTCCAATGATATCTTCCCTCCAAAATTGTTGTTATTGGAGTTCCCGACGCTGCGCAGTGGTTAACGAATCCGACTAGGAACCATGAGGTTGCAGTTTCGATCCCTGCCCTTGCTCAGTGGGTTAAGGATCCGGCGTTGCCGTGAGCTGTGGTGTAGGTCACAGATGTGGCTCAGATCCCGCGTTGCTGTGGCTGTGGTGTAGGCCGGTGGCTACAGCTCCAATTCGACCCCTAGCCTGGGAACCTCCATATGCCGCGGGAGCGGCCCTAGAAAAGGCAAAACAAAAAACCAAAAAAACAAAAATTGTTGTTATATTTTTTAGCATATAACCCATCATTAAATTAATATCTTTTTTTACCATATAACCCATCATTAAATTGATATCTGATTTGTTGTTTATTGGGTCAGTTTAAGTAGTTTACACGTGGGCTAATATTCAGACTTCTGGGATGTGGTTCTCTATGATGCACTTGTAAACCGTATGATGAAAACATGTAGAGTTTAATTGTAGCAAAATATTCCTGACTTTTTCATTATTTGACTGATACTCCACAAACTTAACGAGGACTTGATAAGGGGACTAACTGGGAACCAAAGTGCATGCTTGTGTTTATCTCTATATTCAACTCAATAAATATCTGTAAAACAAGATTTGATACCAAACTGTTTGCCAGTTCAACAAAAACTTTGTAAGCCTGATGAGAGAAGGATACGTGCATGCAAGGAAAGGAAAGCATTTTGGAGTGAATCCTTCTTATTAGAATCAGGTTCATATCCCGTCTTAGAGGCATTTCAGTGGTACATCAGTTTCTTTATGGTGAAGTTGGTAACACCAATTTTTGTTTTGCCCCATTGCACTCGGCTAAAAAGATGAATCAGTCTCAGGAGCGTGCCCTGGTAAAGTACAGACACTAGGGCAACAGAGCTACATCTGCCATGTAGCTTGCCACTGATGTACTTAGGGAGGAAAAAGCAGAAATACAGATACACATTATTTACCAAGAAAGGAAGGAACCTGTGCTAAAGGATTAGATATATCCTCTCAAGCTATTTTTGGATCAGATTCAATGATGACCTTCAGCCACAGAAGATACTTTTTTCCTTTTAAAACCGCTGATGTAAGTCATGTTGGTACAGCAATTCCATTGTGTTTCCATTTATTTAAAATAACACACAAAGATATATCAACCAAGGTTGTTAAAATATGTTAAAACACCTTTCGTGAGCATAATGCCATTTCCCCCATTTGTTTCCGTTTTCCTTTCTATCAAGAGGCAATGAAACTAGAAATCTCAATCTTTGTTTTTGGAGAAAATGAGGGCTTTGAATATAGAAACCACCCTCCTAAAATTTAATATACATTAGTGGGTATGTTTTTCTTATTGTGTTGTGTGTTTTTACTTTTTTTGAAAGGAATTGTGGTGATATATGCTGATCCTTGTCATAATATGTTGGTTTAAAATCTCAATGTGAATATAAAAACTAGGTAAAAAGGGTAAGAAGATGAGGAAACTCAAAAGCGGCTCTGCTGGAGTATACAGAGTTAAAACACTGGCCCAGTACCCATGACAAAGGAGTTCACTTCAAAGGAAAATTATACTGATACACTTTACCAGCTTTGTGAGTATGAATCAACTTTGTTTTAAACTTTTCTGGAGCTCCCTGGTGGCCTCGCAGTTAAAGGATTTGGCATTGTCACTGCGGTGGCTGGGTAACTGCTATAACGCAGGTTCTCTCCCTGGCCCAGGAACTTCTGCATGCCGTGGGCATGGCCCCCAAAATAAAATAAAATTAGTATTTCAGATAGACAGGGAATTTTAGCTCAGGGAGGACTCCTAGCCCTAAACAAAAGCTTCCCTTAAATTTATGAAAGAGCAAATGTGGATCAGGAGGTGCAGTAGATAGTATTATTTTACAGGCAAGGTCACATACCTCATCAGGAACTGAACTAGAATCCTGAATTCTTGTGTGTGTGTGTCTTTTGTGTCTTTTCAGGGCTGCATCTGTGGCATATGGAAGCGCTCAGGCTAGGGGTTGAATCGGAGCTACAGCTGCTGACCTACACCACAGCCACAGAAACACAGGATCCGAGCTTCGTTTGCGACCTACACCACAGCTCATGGTAAAGCTGGATCCTTAACCCATCACAGGGATCGAACACTTGTCCTCATGCATCCTAGTCGGGTTCATTAACCAGTGAGCCACAGTGGGAATTCCCTAAAATCCTGAGTTCTTACCTCCATATATTTACCACAGTGCACTACTCTTTGTAAAAATTCTCTTCTATCTCTTTATGCCTGTGGCAAAATACAAGAAGGGGATCCTTAGGAAAGTCTTCCCCAATACAGTTGATGGTATTAGTTATCTATCATGCATAACATAGTATAATAAAACTTAGACATAATAAATATTTGTTGTGGTAGCTACATTTTTGTGGGTTGGGGTTCTGGGTGCAACCTCGTTGGGTCTTCCAAGTCAGAGGATGCCACGGGCTGCAATTTCAGTGTCAGTCAGGGGCACAGTCCTCTCAAGACTCACCTGGGGGAGGTTCGACTTGCAAGCTCACTCACACGGTTTCCAGCAGAATGGAGTTCCTCAGAGCCTGTTGCGCAGAGGCTACCTCATTCTCTGCCATATGTCCGTTCCTTGCCTTGCCACACAGCTGCTCACAACTTACTTTATCAAAGTGAGCAAGCAACAGGAGCCACAGAAAGAGTGCAAGCAAGAGAGAAGTCACTGTCTTTTACACCTAATTTTGCTGTATTCTCTCTTTATTAGAGGCAAGTCAGTAGATCCAGCACACCCATCAGGGTGTGAACACCAGGAGAAAGGGATCCCTGGGGCCATTTTTGGTGCTGCCGCCACATTGACCAAATTCCATTGCTCCATCCTCTTAGAGATCAGTGTTACTCTCTTTGTAGGACTTCAGTAATGGATTGGAGTACCAAATGAATGGAAAGATGGATTCAGGGAGAGACATGAGGGCTCTTGTTCCTATTGTCTTCATTTGTGTAATTTCTCATTGAGGTTCTCGCCTCCCTTGACTATGCATTCCATGAAGACAAATGCCTTGTCCTGCTAGTCCCTGCCCCCTTCCTCTCCCCCAACACAGATGCTATTATATCTCCAGAAAATTTGAGAGTTAATAGCACTCTTAGGAATATAATATTTTATGAATAAATGATTGGAATGTCCCCAGAAAGTATTAACCTTGAATACAGATCTCTGTTGGAGGCAGAAATCTGTATTAAATCAAAAGCCAAGATAAATAAAGGAAGTTCTACAGCCTGTTAGAGTTCTTTGGTGCCCTATTTCTTTACACACTGCACACCCCATCTAGCATCTATTCATATACCAAACATCACTATAAGTATGAAATTTATGCTTAAAGAACAAGCAGACTCAGGAGCCAAGATGGATTGTTATTTAATCACTCATTCACACACTAATCAATCAGTGCAGAGATTTTGAGGACATCATATGTTTTGAGGCTTAGTCAATGCTTTATATGGTCTGCAGTGAAGTACAAAATGTTCCCTAATGTAAAAGAACTTATTATCTAATCAGTGAATTAAGACTAGTATATTAAAAGGTAATTAATGTCATATATATATTTCAAATGTCAAATGCATAAAAGGAAAAAAAGGAGATGAAAGATGGAAGAGAATTTTTACTTGAACTCACCAAAGAAGGCTTTGTAGAGCTTCTGATAGTTCATCTGTATCTTCAGAGATGGTGAGGATTTAGATGGTTAAGGAAGGCAGGGGGCAACAGCCTTTTTTGTTCTTTAATTATTTTTAAAAAATTAAACAAAATTTTTTTTGTCTTTTTGCTATTTCTTGGGCTGCTCCTACAGCATATGGAGGTTCCCAGACTAGGGGTCGAATCGGAGCTGTAGCCACCGGCCTACGCCAGAGCCACAGCAACGCAGGATCCAAGCCGTGTCTGAAACCTACACCACAGCTCAGGGCAATGCCAGATCCTCAACCCACTGAGCAAGGGCAGGGACTGAACCCTCAACCTCATGGTTCCTAGTCGGATTCGTTAACCACTGCGCCACGACGGGAACTCCAACAAATTTTTATTGTTGCACCTGTGGCATATGGAAGTTCCCAGGCTAGGTGTTAAATCGGAGTTGCGGCTGCCAACCTACACCACAGCCACACCGGATCTAAGCCAAATCTGCAAACTATGCCTCAGCTTATGGCAACACTAGACCCGTGGAACTGAATCCTTATGGATACTATGTCAGTTCTTAACCTGCTGAGCCACAGTAGGAACTCTGCAGGAGCCTCTTTTGGAGAGAATACTATGGACAGCAAAGGGGCTGACATGTGAAACCTTGATAAGTTTTAGAGGAATAATAAGAAAAAATAATGCTTAGAGGAGATATAATAGCATTAAGTTTCTTCTTATTGGTTTTATTTAGAGAGGCAGAAACTTAATGGTTGTAATCATTTGTTCGTTTGTTTATTTTTTTGAAAACTTTTAATTCTGTCCTTTCTCTAAGATGCAGGGGATAATAAGGTCAGCCTTACATAAATTTTCCTAGAAGTCTCTAGAGCTCTAGTGTGTTTCTGAATTAAGACGATATTAAATTATTCTCTGTATCACCCCACTCAAGAGCTTTTGATTCAAAACTATTTTTTTCTTCTTTTCCTCAGATTTCAGTTATTTGAGAAAGCAGATTACAAAAAATTCAGACTGAGGTATAAATGACTGAAAATCCTAAAACTCTTTTGAAGTATTTAAATTAAAAAAAAAAAAACACACTCCAGGAAAGGGGTTATGCCATTTATTACCTTGAGAAAATGAAAGTTGACTTTGTATTCTGCAGGTCAGTAAGGAAGTCAGAGTGCCAGTGTGCACACACCTACCTCTTTCAGATTTTTATTTAGTTTCCTCAAAGGGACCTCACTGCAATTTCTACGCAGTCCACGGATCATACCAGCTCCTTTCATTTGAAACCAGCCCTGCTTCCTTTGCTGCAACTTTTCTGGGCCCCTGTCCTGACCCAGAGCCAGGACTGGACTGGCTTGTTTGTTAATGAATTGGGGAACGGTGTGTTGGAGTGATATTAGTCTGGCGGGACACACACACACACACACACACACACACACACACACACACACGATGACTTAAACAACGGGATTATTTTCCTTAGAATTCTGAGAACTGAAAGTCCAAGATCAAGTTACCAGCAGGATTGGTTTCACCTGAGGGCTTTCTCCTTTGCTTGCGGACAGGTCCCTTCTCTCCGTGTCCTCAAGTGGCCTTTCTTCCGTTTGTTTGCGTTCTTCGTATCTCTTCATCTTCTTCTGCGGATACCAGTTGTATTGGAGTAGGGTCCCACCCTTATGACTGCATTTAACCTTCAGTACTTCTTTAAAGGCCCCATCTTCAAACACAAGTCACATTGAGAGTTGGGGTTTCGACATATAAATTTGGGGAAGACATAATTCAGTCCATAATAGATGGATCCTTTTCACTAGGTAACTTCATAAGGAGAGATCTTACGGTTATTGTGTGTGCAGCCTAAAGAAGTACAGAATCAAGGCCCAAGTTTTTTGGCTGAATAAACACTTATTGAACACTCTGGGCCTTAGTGTTCAAAGGCAGGGAAGGCACTGTTACAGGCCTTGCTTCCTCCGTCTCGCAGATGAAACACAAGGTGTGATGGTTTGTTGTATGTGACGATCTGGCTGGGTCACAGCGTTTAGATGTTTGGCCAGACTTGAATCTGGCTGTTTCCGGGAGGGTGGCTATTCAAATTAGTGGAACCTGAGTAAAGCAGACTGCCCTCCATAATGGGCACAGGTCTCATTCATTTCACTGAAGGTCTTAATAGAAGAAAGATTGACATCTCACGCAAGTAGGAATTCTTCCGGCAGACAGCCTTCAGGCTTGACCAAAACACGGGCTCCTATCCAGGTCTCCAGCCTGCTGGCCAGTCTGGCACCTTTTGTACGTGCAGCCTTTATTAGCTGTATGAGCCAGTTCCTTAAAGCAAATCTCTCTTTCTGTCTGTCTCTGTCTCTCCCTCCACACACATGCACATGCGCGCACCCCCCCACCCCCTGCCCCGTTCATTCTCCTTCTCTAGAAATCCCTGAATAATACACCGGGTCCCTTTTCATAGCAGAGTGGACTCTGTCCTTCAGTCACCTGCCCTCCCCCCTGGAGGTTTCGCTTGTCCCGAGTGGGTCTCCTTTGAGATGTCGGAGCGGGGGCCAAGAGCTAGAATGTCAGTTGAATTGAACGCCGTTCAAACCACTAGCCAGAATGAGCGCGTGTGGCTTGGTTTTCATACTGTGTGGTTTGATTTTTTTGGTCAGGGATTTACATTTTTACCAAGAGCAGAATAAACAGATGATCAAACCGTCTTCTTTCTGATCTCATGGGGCTGGATGTAGGGCAGAGACTTCTCTGTGTGAGAGGCTGAGGAGATTTGCACACAGGGTCCTTGCAGCCCCACTGGAAGGGGGCTGGTATGGAGTAGCGTGCAGGGCTGGGCTGGGACTACATCCTAGGCCATGTGTGATTTTGTTTCTAGAAGTAGCAGGACGCTCTCCATCTCCAGAGAACCTTTTTCGGTAACTTGCTGGCTCATAAGGCTTCTCACCTTGCGTGAAGCAAATCAGTGAGGAGCATTAGTAACTCCTTAGTGGCATCTTGGGACACTAAAATTCAAGGAAGAAGGTGGTCTGCCATGTTTCATGCCACAGTCCTTGGTGAGAATGTCACTGCATAAGCTAACTCTCGTGTGCTCGTTCTTCGAATTCACTTCTGGGGTCCAAAAGGTTTTCCTTTTGCTCTGTGCCCAATCTCATTGTTATAAAGTGTGCAATATAAATAGGGAAAAAAGCTTCATAATCAGTATATAAATGGATGTTCTATTTTTTCATTCCTGCAACGGCAAAGTCAACCACTGGAGAACTGTGTTGACTTGAAGCAAAAATGAAAAGGGAGTTTTACAGCTCCTATTATGGTGATAATTATTTCTCTACTTGATTTGCATCTTGTACCACAGGCTCCAGGGTAATTGAAGAAATGATAAGCCCTACCTAGGGAGTGTTTAAAGGGTACAAGAGACAAAAGGCCATATTTTTATTCCTTACTCCCTTAAATGAAATATGTAAACATTATCCACCAAAATGTTCCCTTTCACTTCATCAAAATCATGACAAACATATTGCATTTTAGGATTTTAGCATTTTTAATGTATTTTTTATTACTCAGTGAATTTTATTACATTTATACTTGTACAACGACCATCACAACCAAATTTTATAGCATTTCCATCCCAAACCCCCAGCACATTCCCCCACCCCTCAACCTGTCTCATTTGGAAACCCTAAGTTTTTCAAGTCTGTGAGTCAATATCTATTCTGTAAAGAAGTTCATTGTGTCCATTTTTCATATTCCACATTTTAGTGATAGCATTTGATTTTGGTGTCTCACTGTCTGACTGACTTTACTTAACATGATAATTTCTAAGTTCATCCATGTTGCCAAAAATGCTGGTATTTCATTCCTCTTAATGGCTGAGTAATATTCCCTTGTGTATGTGTACCACATCTTCTTGATCCACTCCTCTGTCGATGGGCATTTAGGTTGTTTCCATGTCTTGGCTATTGCAAATAGTGCTGCAATGAACATGGGAGTACATGTGTCTTTTCGAGTCATGGTTTTCTCTGGATAGATGCCCAGGAGTAGGATTCTGGATCAAATGGTAATTCTATTTTTAGTTTTCTGAGGAGTCTCCATACTGTTTTCTAAAGTGGTTGCACCAATTCACAATCCCACCAACAGTGTGATAGGGTTCCCTCTTTTCCACACCCTCTCTAGCACTTGTTTGTAGACTTTTTGATGATGGCCATTCTGGCTGGTGTAAGGTGGTAGTACCTCATAGTGGTTTTGATTTGCATTTCTGGAATAATGAGTGATGTTGAACATCTTTTCATGTGTTTTTTGGCCATCTGTATGTCTTCTTTGGAGAATTGTCTATTTAGATCTTCTGCCCTTTTTTGATGGAGCTGTTCCCCCCCCCCCTTTGGTATTGAGCTGCAGAAAGTGCTTATAAATTTTGGAGATTAATCCCTTGTTAATTGATTCATTTGCAAAGATTTTCTTCCATTCTGTGGGTTGTCTTTTTGTTTTGCTTAGGGTAAGATTTTAGCATTTTATCCACCTTCTCTAGGAGGGTTGCCTTCAAAAATTTTTGAAAAGGCCTATTTTTTTTCCTTCTTGTATCCCTGAATTCTAGCTCTTGAGATCATCGTACCCAATCCTCATTTAGCTTATGAGAAAACTGATTCAGGGAGGATGGATGACTTGCTATTTATCAGTAGCTGTTTTATTTTGTTGTGTGTACGTGTATATTGGTGACTGAGATAAGGCTGTACACTTCCAGCACGATGTAGAGATGCCAGACACAGAAGCACAGTAGTATTCGCCATGCTTCCTATGACTTTCCCTCAAACTTTGCAGGCTACACATCTGCTAAAGTAAATAAAAAGTAATTGGTAGAGCCTAGTGTTGGAGATGACTACCATTCTAACTGAACTGAGGATGCAATTGAATCAAACCCAGTGGCTGGAAGGGGCATTAGAGAATATAAAGGCTGTAGTGTGCTTTTCCTTTCTTAGTGTTCTTTTGTTACTGAGGGAGTAAAAATGGTTCCAGAGCCTCCATCCTGTCTGTTCAAACTGTTATGCATGGAAATAAGAGCAGGGATTTTGGTGTCAGAACTGTTTTAATTCTCTCTCTTCTATTTTCTTTCTATATAACTTTGAAGAGGTATATCAGCTTTTGATAGAATTGCAACTACCTTACAGCAGAGATTAAATGGGGCAATGCCTATAAAGTTCTTCTAAAGATAGCTTCTCTTATCTTGTGATTACTATTGTCAACAACTATTATTATTGATTATTATCAACTTTTCTCATTTGATCTCTTTTCACATAAATTTCCATCCCCCCCATTTTTTTTGTAAAGCCTTAAATGTAGGCTTGAAGAGGGAACTGCTATGGTCAATGAAAGAGCCTGGGCATGCAGTATAGTCCAGGGATCAAAATCAGTGTTCATGAAAGAAAATGATCTCTGGTTACTTTTCCTTAGATAAATAAAAACAATAGAACCAAAAATAATGGAAGCTACTAATTATAAACTGCTTATGCTGTGCAGTATTCACTAGTAAGTGTTTTGCACATATTAGCTCTTTCAGGCATCATTTTAAATAGTATAATTTTTTTTAATTAACCCAACTTTTTGGACAAAGGCACTGAGGCTCAGAGAATTAGATAAACTGTTCGGCATGAATTCACTGGCTAATTTCCGAGTTTGGATTCAGTTAGGCCTGTTCTCAATGCTTTAAATATCCTTAATTATTATCATGTAGAATTCTACAATAGAAAGACAAGTTTGGAAGCTTATAAAGCTTAAATCATGACATAGCCAACGGCATAAAAACCACAACTTTCTATAAGTTTTGTCCATAGAACTTCTACTATTGATTTACTGGTACATTATATGTAGCATACATACAGCCAACAAAATTTTGTGTACAAAACATTTAAAATCTATCACAAACAGAAAAGAAAATGACAGCAATCAGGAGTTCCTGTTGGGCTCAGCAGTAATGAACTCAACTAGTGTCCCTGAGGATGCAGGTTCGATACCTGGCCTCGCTTAGTGGGTAAAGGATCCGGCTTTGCTGTGAGCTGTGGTGTAGGTCACAGATGCAGCTCAGATCTGGCATTGCTGTAGCTGTGAAGCTACAGCTCCAATTCAACCCCTAGCTTGGGAACAACAACAACAAAAAAGACAGCAGTCTGGAAACAGCTTAAAAATAAGCAAAAGATATTACAATAATTAGAGTTACTTCTGGCTACAAGTGCCAGAAAGTTTCAAAATAGTAAACAGATATTTATTCATTTTTCTCACATAAAGCAGTGACATGGAAATTAGTGAAGGGTATCAAGTACTTCAAAAGCTGGTGGTGATTCTACTGTCATTAGGAGTCTCTGGTCCCTTTAAGAGGTTGCTTTGCCATCCTCTATGTGTGACTCTCTGCTGTCCGAGATCACCAATTCCTACTCCAGGGGTCATATCCGTATTTAAACCTATAGGAAGGGGAAAAGGAGAAGAGATAAGCAAGCTCCCTTACTTTATGGACATCTGCTAGAAATTGTGCATGATATTCCTGTTTCCATATTCTTGGCCAGAACCTTGATCCTTGACACACCATATGCCTAACTACAAAAAGAGAGTTTTTTCTAGAGAGGTCAGCTATTGGGTGTTGCCTAGTGGACATAAAGAGATAAACAGAACTTCACCCAAGAGAAATCACAAAAGGACAACACATTTTAAAAGATGCGCCATCTCGTCACATTAGGAATTATAATTGAAAATAAGTAGACATCTTATTTCACACACATTATATGGCAAAACACTTAAAAATCTGGCGTTCATGTGGATATGCAGCAATATAAATTCTTATTACACTGCTTATGAAAGGGTGTAAGTCGGCAAAATCAACTGGTAAGCCATTTGGCAATATTTATAATAGCTAAAGGTGTACATATTCTTCAACCAAGCATTCCCATTTTTATTTATATTACCTAAAGATATCATGGTGTGTACACAAGAAAGCCTGCCTAAGAATGCCATTGCAATATGCACCATATGCATTATATATTTATATACATATAAATATATCTAATTCATTCTCCCTATAATGAAATTTAGATTATTTGTACTTATTTATACTTAATCTCTCTACATAGAGACTATACTAGTCTCTCTCTGTTTCTCTCTATGTATACATGTTATATGTGTGATGTGTTTATATAAAGAGCTGTGTATATACCTATGTTATATATATTTGATATATATATATAGAGAGAGAGACCTGTATATATGTCTGTATATGTATGTGTGTGTATGTGTGTTTGGAGAAAGACAGACAGACACTCGTATAGTCTCTGTTTAGACTAAGTAGGAATAAGTAGAAATAATCTAAATTTCATTTTCAGGAGAGTAAATAAATGTATTGTGGTATATTCATCAAATAGAATATATATGTTATTGAAAATAAATTAACTAGAGCTCCATATACCTATGAATATACCTCTCAACACTGAATGGAAAAAGGAGTTGTACAAGGATATATATATATATATATATATATATATATATATATATAATATAATTTATATCAGATTTCAAAAGATACAATAATAATAGCAATTGTTTACATACACATCACAGATATAATACAATTATTTAAAAAATGCATGAGAATGACAAATAACAAATGTAAGCTAGAGGTTGCCGCCACCCAGAAAAGCAGGGGCATGGGTTGAGAAAGAAGACGGAGTAACTTTAATTTTACTTGTAATGTTTTATTTCCCAAGCTTAGTGGTGGGGAGGATAAGACTTCATTTTATTTTCCTTCTCTTAGTTGTGACTGAACCATTGTATAATATTAAAAAGAGTTTAGGAGTTCCCGCTGTGGCACAGCAGAAACGAATCCAACTAGGAACCATGAGGTTGTGGGTTTGATCCCTGGCCTCGCTCAGTGGGTTAAGGATCCAGCATTGCCGTGAGCTCTGATGTAGGTCGCAGACATGGCTCAGATCCCGCATTGCTGTGGCTGTGGTGCAGGCTGCCAGCTACAGCTCTGATTCTACCCCTTGCCTGGGAACCTCTACATGCTGCAAGTGTGGCCTTAAAAAAACAAACGAAAAGAGTTTAAAAGAGGGTAACTTCAGGACAATCATTAGGGGGATGAGAGATGTGGGAAGGAGAGGAAAGGAATGACTAACAACCAGACGCAGAAAAAACTGTGGGGTTATGAAGAGGTGAGTTTGGGAAGAAGAGAAATAGGTCCCTTTTTTTGTTTGAGAGCCATAGATTCTTGCTTCTGCTTGTGCTTCAAATACTCAGTAAAGGGATGATTGTAACAGCTAATGCCCTTTAGGAGAATTTTAATACACAGCATTCATAAGGCAATATCCTGTAGTTAATACTTTGGTACCGCTGTGATAGCTGCTCTCCCTTCTTGGGGAGGGGGATTAGTTTTAAATGTGTAGGGTTGTTTCGTTGTTAAATTGAAGCAGGGAGGGGGAAGCACTGTCATTTAGAAGGTAAGGACCAAGGAAACTCTATGTATTATAGTTCTGCACAAAATGCAAAAACCTCCTCAGAGGTGGGGAAGGGGTGGTAGCAGTGGAGGTAGAGACACGGGTAGAACTACCTTTCATTTGATAGGAGATGTGTATGTGTGTCTGTGTGCCTGTGTGTGAATCACAAGGATTTTATCACCTCAGAACTTTGCAATCTATCAGAATGACAGAAATATAAAGGAAAAACTCCATAAACTCAAGGAAATTATTATACTTCCTTCTACACCAAAGATGTGTACAACTAAATTTTGTAGACTGATTTCACATCGAGTTTGTTCACTCTAACGTCTTGGTTTATCCCCAAAGCTTGTAGTTTCTGGAGGTAATTTTCATTCCTCCTTGTTCAAAAGAAAACAACAACAACAACAACAACAAAAAAATCAAAGAAGACTATACACATAAGCCATAGATTTATTGAAACCATGTAGCTCTGATTTTATTAACCCCTTAATGATGCTTTAAATTTTCTGCCATGCTAGCTTTTTATGTAACAAATGATCTTGTAGTACCAACATTTAGAACAAGTGTTTAAAAACTCCTTTTTGGAATAAACAAGGGATAATTTGATTTGGAAACTTTATCTCCTAAGTGTCACCTGGAAGTGAGATCTGTAAATGGTTGAAGAGTCTATTACTGATGCTAGAAAACTTTAAATCTGTGGAAAGAGCCATTTACATTCACTGTGGCTGCCACCATAGTGGCTGATTCTTAAATTATTTATGCAAAGAAGCAAATTGTTTTCTTCTTTATCTAAAATTATGCCAGTTGCATGCTTAACAAAACTAAATTTTTCACTGAAAATTCAGCATTCTTTTTCAAGCTCGTGTTTTTTATCTTGTCACTGGCTGTTGACACTGAGGAAGATGAATCATGATCACACAACACAATGCTTTACCCAGACTTTGGAGAGAGTAATAACAAGAAGCTGTAATAGCAGACTCCGTAAGCAAACTCTTACAGGTTTATACGTAGTTGGTAGGCTATTAATGTTTCTTGAAGTTATACTGCTGAATAAACAAGTTTGGGGCATGATTATTTTTGCTCGGCAGAATATATTCACAGTTAAAAAAATTGGAGGTTAAAAGACTGTCATCCAAAATCTGTTTGCTATAAAACTAATGAACTTTATGTGCCAACGAAAACTCAGACATATCAGAGTTGGGATTTGGTTTGCTAAGGAAATGGAAAGGAACATAGTCCAAGTGGTTTATAGGCAACATAAAATTGTAGAAAATTAGAATTATTTTGGACATTTATCACCTGCCCAAAGCAAACCAGTACATTGAAAACTCATATTTGCTAGGTATTATGCTCTGGGCTTTTTATATAAACTGTCTCATTTATTGTTAGAACCCATCCTTGTGGTAGGCATCATTGTCCAGAATCAGGCAGAAGTGGTAACTCAAAAATAGACCACAATTAATTGATCAAATGGATCTCTGACATTTTATTCTTGTGCAGCGGACCTCTGATATCTTGAGCTTGAGAAAATTTCATTTCTGTGGTTTTCTGCAGTACAAGAAAAGTTTAATACCTCTTATTTATTATTTATTTATTTATTTGGTATTTCTTAATATCATTAATAGGATATTAATTGGCCCCAATGAGTACTTTCTTTGGACACTCCTACTGGATGTGTGGTTTGCTCTTTACTGTCAACTGTATGATCTCTTTACAATGTAACTTTGTCTAAACTCACACCAGGAAACAAAGTTCTCTTGAGAAAACATAAACCAGATTTAGTGCATATGATTGAGCAGACCCTGCTTCGATTTCCCCTCTTGTTCTCTTCCTAGGCCAGTACCAAACTGGTTTTATTTCAGTGGCTTTCAAGTACGGATATTGCATTAAATTAATACGAACTTGGGGGAGAACTGGCTTTTTTACCAGAGACCTTCTCCTCCAAGAACCTATTTCCAATTGTTCATGTTGTATCTCATTCTTCAGTACAATTTTATAGATTGTTTTTAACTCTTGTAAGTTGGATATGTAACATCATTTTCCATTTCTAACTAGCTATCACCATTAGAAATATATTTTGTTAAGGTATATAGCATCCTTTTTATTATTAAATGTAGTGGAGTTGCTAGAGACCCATGAATATAGAAGAAGCTTTTATTGAGGGAACTAATCTAAGGTATGAGATATAAATGAAAGAATATATTTTAATAAGGAGGTTTTTGGTCAAGAGTGGTGCATATTTTCAAGAAGTGAAAGAAGTTGAGGACTTAGAAAATAGGAATAGGATTAGACATCCAGAGCGAAGTTTCCATATTGTGTCAGTTGCACATTAAAGACTTAATTGCTGTAAAGCACAGCAATATCCTGGGATAGATCATAAATACAAAAAATACAAAAAAGAACTTATATATGTGTATAAATCACTTTACTGTACAGCAGAAATTGGCACAATATTGTAAATTAACTAGAACAAATTAAAGAACAAATCATTTATTTTTCAATAAAAAATAATTCCGCAATAGAAAAAAAAGAGGTATTTTAAAAAACTCTGTAAGAAGTCTTACTAATGTGGAATGTGAAGATACAGAATGGCCCCTGGAGAGTGAACCATATCGAATTTAGGGTTTTCTTTTGGTGACATGTTTGTAGGCAGAAGGGTATGAAGAGAGAGTCTTGAAGGTAGGGATGAGAGGGAATCATTGGGGGAACAAATGCTTGAAAGGCAAATTTTTGGCACAATTTCTGTAATTAGGCTTTCTAGGTATAAAATAATTTATACTAGGTAGATCACAAAATACCACTCTTTGAGTCTTTTTTTAGGGCCTCACCCATGGCATATGGAAGTTCCCTGTTCTAGGCTAGGGGTCAAACAAGAGCACAACTGCTGGCCCACACCAGAGCCACAGCAATGCCAGAATCAAGCCATATCTGAGACTTCACCACAGCTCACGGCAACGCCCGATCCTTAACCCACTAAGCAAGGCCAGATATGGAAACTGTGTCCTCATGGATACTAGTTGGGTTCGTTACCACTGAGCCACAAAGGGAACTCCGCAATACCACTCTCTTACTGGTCCACCCTATGAGTGCTCTGACCTCAGTTTTAAACTTGATTCTTCCAGTTGGAAAATGTATCAGTCCATAGGTATCTTAGAGTCTTATAGTAGTTCATTGATTTTCTCGACATCATCGAGATTGATTTCAATGGTATTTTTCAAGAAAAAATACTCATGCAAGTAATTATTTCTCATATACAGGATGCCAAATAATACTTGGGTCCTCTTTGCATTTTCTAGTAAGTTCTTTTCATGGGGGATTTCACTTCAACCTTAGACCATCATGCTCACTTAGATGGGGCCCCCCACGTGCCAGGAAGTGTCCTGGTGCATGCATACGTACAATCTCATTTAAATTTCACAGCAGCACTGTGAGAAAGATGATATTGCTCTCCTCGTTGGATAGATGGGGAAACTGAAACACAGAAAAGTCAAGTCCCATGGCCCAGGGTTTCATAGCTAGTAAGTAGCTGAGCAGGTATCTGAATTGCTGAAGTCTGGATCCAGCCAATCTGCTTTTAACCAATACAATTATTGTCTCATGTTAACTTCTAAAATGTAGCAAAATGTAAAAGGTAAATCTAAAATGTAAAAGTGGATGGAACTAGAGACTCTAATACTGAGCGAAATAAGTTGAAAGGGAAAGGCAAATACCATATGATATCACTTATAACTGGAATCTAATATATAGCACAAATGAACCTTTCCACAGAAAAGAAAATCATGGACTTGGAGAATAGACTTGTGGCTTCCCTGGGGGGAGAGGGAGGGATCAGGAGCTTGGGGTTAAGGGATGCAAACGATTGCTCTTGGAATGGATTTACAGTAAGATCCTGCTGTGCAGCATTGAGAACTATGTCTAGATACTTACATCGCAACACGACAATGGGAGGAAAAATTATGTATACACATACGTGTAACCTGGTCCCCATGCTGTACAGTGGAAAAAAAAAGAATATGCATATGGTAAAATGGGGTAAACATATTTAGAATTCTAGGGGTAGATTGGAATTTTGTTCACTAAATACAGACTTAGTGCACCAATAGCTCTCCAGTTCATGTTTTTCTTGAAGAAAACCTGTTGATTGGAATGGTTGGCCTCACAGAGTATGATGTATTTTGACCAATGGAAAACTTATATTTACGTAGCCAAAACTCATCACAACGTTATAGCACTACAGTGTGTGGTCACTGAATAGGATGTTTCCGTATTCCAGTTTTTCTTCCTGTAAAGTTCTCCCTCTGTCGTGTCCCCGTCCTGTCCCAGCCCTTCTGAACACAGGGATGTTGATGCAACTTTCTCCAGCCAGTGGATTATGATGAAAATGACCTGTGTAAATTCCAGGCAGAAGCTTTAAGGGCCTGTGTGGAGTTTTCCATGTTTTGTTTCTCTCTGCCAAAGATCATCAATATTCTAGATAGAGACCTGAGTCCTGGAAAGAGACAACACAGAGCGGAGCCTAAAGAGTCTTTGATAAATACATAGCTCGGGTGATAAATAACCTATGGTGTCATCACTCACTGAGATGTGGGTCACTCGTTATCTAACTGATTCTAGCTGATTCTGACTAATAAAGAGTTATAATTTATTCATGTAATTGTTTCATATTAACATTACTTTTACGTTGTTACTGAGAGTTTTTCTGACAAGACTCTGACTTAGGTGATACAGTTTCTGAGTATATTGCAGGTTTTGTTCAGATCATTAAAGAGATTTTAAACCTACGACCAATATTGCTATGGCTGCACCCATGGTGTATGGAAATTGTCGGGCCTGGGATTGAATCCAAGCTGCAGCTGAGACTTACACTGTAGCTGTGGCAATGCTGGATCCTTTAACCCACTGTGCCAGGCCAGGGATCAAACTCATGCCTCCACAGTGACCAGAGCTGCTGCAGTCAGATTCTTAACCCACAGCACCACAGTGGGAACTCCTAGTGTCTTATATTCTTACTTTACAAAAAAGATTTTATACTGATCTACTTCATTTCCACATTTCCAGGATGAACTAATGTCTGAAGTGGTTATGATAAAGGGAAAAATACGTGTACATTTTAAGTTGATGTTTTGCAAATGACGGTATGAAGTAGTTTATTGCTTCTATTAAGAACTCAGGAGTTCCCGTCGTGGCGCAGTGGTTAACGAATCCGACTAGGAACCATGAGGTTGCTGGTTCAATCCCTGGCCTCGCTCAGTGGGTTAGGGATCCAGCGTTGCTGTGAGCTGTGGTGTAGGATGGCGGCTACAGCTCCGATTGGACCCCTAGCCTGGGAATCTCCACATGCCGCGGGAGCGGCCCAAGAAATAGCAAAACAAAAAAAGAAAAAAAAAAAAAAAAAAAAAAGAACTCACAGTGGCTCTACCAGAGTAGAAAGTGAAACTGGCATGTTGTTTATAGTTTATCTCAGTAAAGGCAAATTTTTTTTTTTTTTTTACCTTTTTTAGGTGGCATATGGAGGTTCCCAGGCTAGGGGTCTAATCAGAGCGGTAGCCACTGGTCTACACCAGAGCCATCGCAACGAGGGATCCGAGCTGCATCTGCGACCTACACCACAGCTCATGGCAACACCGGATCCTTAACCCACTGAGCAAGGCCAGGGATCGAACCCACAACCTCATGGTTCCTAGTCAGATTCGTTAACCACTGAGCCACGATGCGAACTCCAAGGCAATTTTTATACACTGCACAGCTCTTGACAAGAAAGCTAGAATTATCTCTGACATATGCGATGAGTTTTTCATTACATATTTTACATAAATTTATAAATATTTTAATAAAATACTTCAATATTGTAAGGCAAAAACCTAAATCTCATTAGTTAACTTTAATAAAGAAGCACTTTTAATCTGAATACTCATTATTATCCTCTGCAAACCAAAGAAGTTTAAAATAGTGATTGCTGCCCATTTAAAAGTGGAAGTTGGGACTAACATTTGTAGCCAGTTTTTATACGTTTATGGTGATGAATATTGCTCTTGCATATGATCCTCCCAGGTTCAAATGCTACGTTGATAATTTGTTTTTGATTGCTTTCTTCGTGGATTATTAATAACCTCACTCATTTGGGAATGTTCATATTTTATAACCCAGTGTAACAATATCATCTATAATGTTAAATTAGGAAAATGTTTGGATAAGATCTTATAAACATTTATGATACTCTTTTTTGATATATTCATGAGACAAAAACAATTTGTTAGCAAGCCTGCAAATGTTAAGAAAAGTTCTTAAGGATTAAAAATTAAAAATGTTTAATTCTAAATTCTTCTAGTTGCTATGTGACTATAAAATAAGCACTAACACATTGTTATTTTTTATATTTCTTTAAGAGACTTCTATAAGAAGTCTTTCTCTTCTTCTATAAGAAACTTCTATATATCCTGCTCATAGCATTTTAAACAGATGCTTAAAAAATTAAAATTGGTATTTTCTGTATGAAGCATCATATATACGAAAGTTTTCACCTATGCGCAAAGTGATTTACTGAGCCATGATCATTTTCATAAAGTAAATTAATGTATATGTGATGGGCATATGTAATAAATTGTGAGTATCATTTTTATTAGGACATTCCAAGTCATCTTTTTGTAGTTAGAGCTACCAATAAAATATTCATTGTGTATATCTGTTTCTTTCTTCCTACATACCCGCCACACACAATATTATAAGGAAAAAACTCTTCAGCTTTTAGCAAGTTGTTATTGGATGCTATTTTTTTTTACTTTATTTATTCATCAACCTATGTAACTATTTGTTCAAATATTAATTCATTTATTCATTCAATATATTTATTAAACATAGGCATTTGCTCTAAAATTTCTAAATTTTACTTGTTTTTATTTCACTAATTTTTAGGTTAAACATTTTTGTTCTTTCTGTATCTGTTCATATCTTTATCATATCTATTTTGTCTGTATCATTTTCTAAATCATTTGTACATATGAATTATAATAATTGGACTTATTAAGATAACATACTGAATTTTGATATATTTATTCTGTGTTGGGATTGGGCAAATCAGAGCTTCCTATGGGTGATTGGTTGGGGGAAATCAAAGTGAGTAAAATTTGGGGTTTTTTTGCAGAGAAAAACAAAACCTCAACATATATAGCATGAATTCACTTGTTATATGGCAGTTTCTTTGTCAGATCTTATAACTAAACTTTCATTTCTCAATTTAATCTAGTATTAAGATCTTTCACTAAAAAATATTTTAAAACTACATTCATATATGTAATAGTTCCCCAAAGACATTATATGTATATTGAGCTTTCTGCTCCAGATCTTCCTACAGATTTTGGTTTGAAATTGATGCTTTGTGAGTCCCTGAGAGCTTTTACTGACAATTTGTCTGCTATCAAGGTCATTCATTGCAGGTCACTCCCCCCACCTTTTTTGGCAGGTTTGTTATATATCACTTATTTTATAATTAATGCTTATAGAATGGATTCTTCTTTCAATAGGCAGTAAATTCAAGACATGCTTCTACTCTGAACATAATAGACAGGCTTATTAAGATGACTGAAAATATCCATAAAAAATTCAACTTTTAAACATCATTGAGGTATCTCAAATTTTCTAGGAGACAGGGCAAGAAAGGACTGAAAGAATCATAGAATTTAAAAGTTATGATTAATTGAAATTCTCCTAAGAGTCAGCAGGCCTGGGTGTCATTTATCACACTGATTCGGTATGAGGGATGTGAGACTTCAAGGTTAGGCAAGGTGAGGTGGGAATTTCAAGGGAGCAATGCTTTTTTTTATTCTCTTCTGAATGGAGGCTGACAACCCATAATAGTTGAAAGAAAAGAAAGCCAGACTTTAAAGATGCTATACTCTACTATACAAAAGCCTGTCTGTGGTTCATTACTTTTATATTCTTATCATTTTATTAAACTGCCTTTGAACCTTTATAGGAAGAAAAACGAGAACATTAGGGGAAAAAATGACTTTATCTTAAGGTCATAGTGCTTTGATAAAAGGATACATGCAAATATTTTTAATTAGACTGCCAGGCCATTTATCAAATTGAAAAGAAGATTGATGTGGTTGTTGGTGTTTTGGTTGGTCAAGGCATAACACAGCTCTCTCCGCTTGTATTTGGAGGTACCTGAGAAACAGATGTAGGAACTGTAGCTTGAAATTATATTTGGGAAAATGTGGCAGAGCTTTTATGAAAGAAGCCCTGCTATTACTTTGTGTGTGAATGTAACCTGCCAACAAAGGCATGGGCATCAATAAAAAGCCGTGGACGTCCCATCTGGGCACCTGACTGTAAAGTTTAGAGCAAGGAAAAGCCATGATGATGTGCTTTGTGCAGACAGCTTCCTCTCAGGAAGAGAAGGGAGGTGAAGGAGCACGCTGAGCTCCTTCTGAACCTGCAAAGCAGATGAGGTCTCTTCCTCCCTGCAGAAAAGTGAGCAGAAGGTAGGGCTTTAGGCCAGGAATTTTCTCCAGCAAAATCCCTCCACATGGAAACCTGGGGAGTGAAGAATGCACGTGTACCTTTAATATTTTAAAACGGCAAACTCATGAACCATTAAATCATGTGTTATACTGTTAGGTAATTAATGTCACAAGGAAGATTATTGATTTCTACCACAATAGATCTATAATTAACTTCCTTCGGTTAATGTAAAATGTGCAGCAATGTTTCAAAATAGATTTTTCGAGCTGATTTCTCTGTTTATTTTGGGGGAGAGAATAAAATGTTTTCTTTCATAATTCTAATGTAGAGGAAAAATAGACCAAAAGAGAAAATCTAAACATTTTGGGTGCTATAATTCTACCAAATACTAGTTTAAGTCTTACCATTAGACTTTATTTCCAAAGCAGCTGGACTAATCTTTGGCTGCTGTGTGTGGAATAAATGGCAGAGGAGTAGGGCCAGATGGGGAAGAGCAAGGATGTTCTGGAAGATGGGGTTCCCTGCTGCTCTAGTTCCCTTTTAGAAGAGACCCTGAAGCGAGTGGTTGGCTGAAGGCCTTAGTTGTGACCGTCATGCAGGCTCTGCCTCAGTTTTACGTGAGGTCACGCTCTTCCTGGGTTGACTCCACCCCATCAACTGCACAAGGTGGTGGTACAAGGGCCTAGGCATTGCTGCTCAGTGTGGACACCTCTACTGGGCCACCTGTGCTTTAGAGCCTCCTGTTGGGCTGGTGAAGCCTTGAGTATATCGTCAGGTAGGCAGGTCCAAGGACAACCTTTGCCGCAGGCACTTTCTGCATGTCTGATTCCCTTGCAGAGTCCACTTGCTGGAGAACCCAAACTGCAGCAGATCGGAGAAGGGAGATCCTGAAGAGGCTATTGCAACTGAGGCAAGAGGTTGTGGTCTTTTTCACGGGGTTAGTGGACGAAGAGATCTGGAGAAAAAGACCGTGGCTATATTTTGAAGGTGCAAGAGTAATTGTTAATAGGTTGATGGTGGAGTGTGATGGGAAGGTTGGAAACAAGACTGATTTCAAGTTTCTGCCTTGAAAAGTTAGGAACATGGAGTTGATTCTCCACAACACTGAAAAAAAATATCAAAAGCGCTAGTATGGTGTGCAGATGGTAATTCAACCCAGATAATAGGAATCAATAGCATTCTCCAGAAACAATCCTTTCAGTCCTGTTGCTATGGGGTAGGATATTTGTATGTTGGAGTTCATGTACTAAGGGGAGTGTTAGTATAAGGGCAATTTGATGAGAAGGAAATCTGAGAGAAGGAAAGTTGTAGGAGCAAATTCTATGAGTCGGCAAGAAGGGATGTAAATATACTGTATAAATAGACTTTGGCCTTAGGTAGGAGCAGGGATAGTTCATCCATTGTGAAGGACAAAGGCTAATTATTTCCATGCAGATAAGTTTTAGTTTTGGTGCTAGGAGAATGAGGAATTTTTTGTCTAATTCTTTCTGTTTTCCAGTGAAACATGAAGCTAGGCTTTCACTGAAAGTGAGAAAGGAGTAAAAAAGAAGAAACACAAGGTGTAAAATGCTGGTTTGTGTGTGTGTGTTTGTTTGTGTGTGTGTGTGTGTGTGTGTGTGTTGTGGATGAGAGAATTAAATGACTAAGAAAATCTGAAAGGATTGCTTGGGAGTGGTAAGATCCTGATTGATATTTCATGCCATAAAAATAAAGTAAGGGCCCAAAAAATAATAATAATAATAAAATTGAGGCCAGTCGGCAGGTCTTCTCATATGTTTTTCTGATAGCCAGTTCAGCTACTTACTTATGCATATAGATAAAATAAGTGAAGAATTACATTTATCAAGTTTGAGGTTTTGCCAGAGGAGTGTTACGCAGGAGACAAGGATAAGAGAATAGAAGTTCTTTGGAAGTTTATTGGTTAAGTGAGGAAGTGAGGGAGCTGGTGGACAGTGACAAGTGTGTAAGTCACTGGTTCAGAGCTCCCGGTGTTGCCAAATAATTGATGGAAATGGGAGTCTTAAAAGAGTGTACTGGACTTGAAAGGCAGTAGCAGTAAGTCTGTGGAAGACCACACAAGCTCCCCTTATAAAGTCAAAGGTAAATTCAAGGGTCATTAGAAACTATTTCTTTTTTTTTTCTGCTATATAGCACGGGTACCAAGTTACACTTATATGCATACATTTTTTCCACCCTTTTTTCTGTTGTGATATAAGTATCTAGACATAGTTCTCAATGCTACTCAGCAGAATCTCATTGTAAATCCATTCCAAGTTGCATCTGTTAACCCCAAGCTCCCGATCCCTCCCACTCCCTCCCTCTCTCCCTGGGCAGCCACAAGTCTATTCTCCAAGTCCATGATTTTCTTTTCTGTGGAAATGTCCATTTGTGCTGTATGTTAGATTCCAGTTATAAGTGATATCAAGTGGTATTTGTCTTTGTTTTTCTGACTTATTTCACTCAGTATGAGAGTCTGTAATTCCATCCATGTTGCTGTAAATGGCATTATATTTTTCTTTTTTATGGCTGAGTAGTATTCCATTGTGTATATATACCACATCTTCCTGCAGTTATTTAATATCAATAAATAGAAATTCTACTGGTATCAATTATTGTAAGTTCTAATGTGGTGAAGTCATAGGAATCCTTCTTTGTATGTTCAAAATATGAAGTGATGCTACTACATAAATATTTGGTGCTCACTGGTGCTGATAGTGTTACAGGCAAAGCCATCATTTGTCTATTTTGGTGCATACGATTTACTAGAAGGGGGCTGGAGATAAGACAGGACAAAAATAAAGGTTCATTATTACTATTTACTGCCTTTGGTAATCTAACAAGGTCATTTATAGGTTCTCAGTTCATCAAAACCAGCGTAATTAAAGATTACAGAAAGTGTGTCAAGACTCAGAGTTAGCAGTATTTATGTTCTCGTAGGTAGATGACTGGTGCTATTTGAGCATAATTATCAAAATTTTGGCGTATTCTTCCTAATGCTTTTAGTCATCTTCTGAACATGTACCAATTTGCAAGGTTTTGTTCAGTTTGTTTTATCAAATTGTGTTCCTAACTTGCACTTACATAATGATGCCCCTGTAGGAAGAATTTTCGGTAGTGTTTAGAATAAATAACTATAATTTAGTGCACAGGGAGAATGTTCTCAAAGGTTAAATAATTCATTTCAAGATTCACATGGGATGTAACAGAAATAAAAACTCTGTTTTGGTTCCTTATTTTACTTGCTCTTCCTTATTCCTATTTTCCCTTTGTGATTAATTTTTCTCTAGGGAAAAGTTGAAATTTGATTTACTAATATGAATGATCAGGATACCATTAGAAATCTAAACTTAAGAAATAAAATGTATGGTTCTGTTTGATTCTAGACAATGCTTTTAACATCAGTACATAGCTGAGAAACCCTGTAATGTGGAATTATTTCTGTCTCACTAATCATATAAGGTGGTTTTGCAATTATTTTTTATGAAAAGGTTCACATACACAAATCCCGATTATTTTATAATGCACTTCCATTTACATTTCACTCGGCTTCAAAAATTGTCAGCTCATGGCCATTTCTTTCTTCTATGTCATGATCAGATTTGCACTTCTTAAAAGTCACTTTTTAGTGGTAGTAACTCTGTTAGAAATGATTATTTGAAATAGAGTAAGAAACCATTTAGATTAGCGAATGTGTTAATCCAGGTAATAACTTGAAATTTAAGTAAAGGAGGGATGGGATTTAAAAAATACCTATTGAAAATAGATAGTAACTGCCTAATCTGGTCATTGGTTGAATGAATCGTATCTAAAATATTCTGATAAGGGAGATGTTTGTGTCATTTAATACTTTTCTTGTCCAGTTTAAACATTACCAATATGCTGCTAAACAATCTTGTAGTGCTGTAAAACTCTCCTTTGCAGCCATGAAAATCATGATTATATATTTATGTAATTTTCTGATTAAAATGTATTCAGATTAAAATTTCAATAAAATTTCTTGTTTTTTTTTTTTTGAGAAAGTAGAAATGTAGGCATGTACCTGATATAAAATAGAGTCTTAATAAATGTGCTTTTGGAAACAAATAAATACATTGCCCCCCCAAAAAGTTTAAAAGCAGTTATTTTCAATCTTTTTTGCTAACATCTCACCTATTTCTACAAACTGTTTGGGTATATTTATTGTAAGAATACATTAGAAGATTTTATTGCTCAATTATTCCTCAACAAAGCTTAAGAAAAAAGAATGCAATAGGATAAGACTGTGCAAGTTCAAATGATAAATTCAAGAGGGAGAAGCCCAACAATAAAAAGAAGGAAGCAAATAGATAACTCTTTGCCTTGGTTGGTTTAGTTACACTCCTGTGACAAGTCAGAGGGTTGGACTGACTCTATTATTCTACCATCCTGAAAGTGAAAGAAACTGTTTTAATTAAGTGCGGTATATTTATAGCAGTACTCTGTGACTCCGGAGGTTGAACAGTTAGCTCCCACGAAGAAAAGAGAAACATGCCTTTGATTTTTATCATTTGTATTGGAGTCCATACTGGCATTTTGAATACAGCACGCCCTGAAAAGGGACACCTCTCCTCCTCTCAACTTCTCCACTTGCAACAACATCAGGGAGGGAGAGTGAGACCCTGTGCTTTGATCATCAAAGTGTAGCATCTGCACAGAGTGAGCGCTTCCAGGAAGGGAGGTGACACTTACAAAACACCTTAGGAGAGAGAAAGTGCAAATTTATCTTTTTCACGTTGGACGTTTCTTTTTTCATCCTTTAGTTTTTTGATTAAAGTACAGTTGATTTACAATGTCGTGCCAATTAATGCCCACTGTAAGAAAAACTCTCTCTCCCTACCCTCCCCTGTTCCCACCTCAACACTGAAAAAATGTAGAACCTCTGGTAACAGGTGTAGTCACCAAATGGCCAGAAATTGGAGTGCCACCCTTTTTATACAAATCTGATTCGTATTCTTCGAACAGCAATCGACCTTATTGGTTCTCTTCTGCATGACAGCAAATAGAGCCCTAAAGTGAGACTATTGCTATTTATTATTTTAAAAAGCGTAACATCTTCTGGAAACTGTTTTCCTTTTAATGAAGTGAGTCATTAGGGCAGAGAAGCATCTCTTACTTGTCTTATGACAAGTGTACATGGTTAATTGATTTCCTCATGTGACATACGTACGTAGTATACTTTTGAAATCATGTTTTTCTTCAAACTGTGGGCAACAATTTATGTTAGACTTTAAAGTATCATGTTACGTTCTCCTTTTAAATTTAAATTGTGTTGTTTTCTGTTTTTGGGGGTTTTATTTTGTTTTTTTGCCTTTTCTAGGGCCGCGCCTGCGGCATATGGAGGTTCCCAGGCTAGGGGTCTAATCAGAGCTGTACCCACCGGCCTCCGCCAAAGCCACAGCAGTGTGGGATCTGAGCCACATCTGGGACCTACACCACAGCTCACAGCAACAGCTGATCCTTAACCCACTGAGCGACGCCAGGGATCAAATCTGCAACCTCATGGTTCCTAGTTGGATTCGTTAACCACTGAGCCGTGAGGGGAACTCCTAAATTGTGTTGAGTTTATGAGTCCCTTTACTCATGGACATGCTGCTCCCTCTGAATTGATTGTTTTGTATACTTTTTGGCATCTAGAGAAAAGCAAATCGGATAAATCATGGAAGGGATCTTTTTAAAATGGCAAAATCCCATCCAACGCAAAATCCGTCTCCAATTCCAATAAATTAGCAAAACATTAAGATTTCCTCTGTCCTTAAAAACTTTTCAAAAGTCATTAGAGTAGTGGCCATATTGCAGTGTGAGCCTTCAGTTATATTGCAAACATTAACAAAAATAGACATATGATGACAGCCTTTCTGTTTGGTTAAATATACTATTTTAATTAAGAAATCGGAGCTCCAGAAGAGATACGAGCATGTATTCATTCATTTCATTATTTGATTCAGTGTGTTTATTGTCAATAACATTCTACCTTGTGCTAAAACTTAAAGTATGGATAAGATGCATTCATACTTTATATCATTCATGTGCCATAATTAAGTCTAAAATATAATTGATTGTCATGGGACCCAAGGATTTGATTTGTTTGGTGGCTTAGAATTCCAAAAAAAAAGGAAACTAAATGACTTCAGGAAGCACTATGTCAATAAAGTTTCTGCAGTAATATGCTCAAAGTGATACGAGCACGCTACTTAAAAAGATTCCGTGAGAGTCCCTTACTCTGCTGTTCAGCAGCTGTCTTAGCACATGGCCTTTCTGTATGTACTTTCTTTGGGCAATAGTTTCATTAACTACAAGAGTGACTGACGCTCAATAAACATGTGTTAAAGGACTGAATGAAGCAGTAAATTACTATTGTCAAAACCGTAAATACTCATCAGAAAACTTTTCATCAGGCAGCATTTGTATTTTGGATGGATAGTGTGTCTTGGCCCAAATTAAAGAGCCAGCTGACAGGCTACTAATCAAACTCATAAATACACCTTTCTACTTTAAAATTCAAAATTTTTGATGTAGTGTCAGGAATACAACATGATCTATGACATTAAATGATATTAGCCACTGAATTTTAATAGTTATGTGGTCTTTTCTTATGCGTTTCTTTTGGTTGTATAATTATGTATGTGTTAGCAGTAAGGCATTTATAAGTATCCGTGATTGTTAAATATTCATCTCCTAGAAAGAATGAGAAAACAAACCTGCCTAGACTCACTCTTGGAGGCCGTAGAAAATTGCAAAGGGCGAAGAGTGACATTTATTGTGAGTACATGATGCACCGGCCAACTGTTAGAGGTGCAAGGAGCATAGAGAAACTCAATAGGTGAGTCTACTCTTTACATCATGTACTTCTGCTTCCTGAAAATAAAAAAAAGCTGGAGAATTCATTTTTTGCTTCTTAGTTTTCAGAGGCTTCGTAGACTGAAGAGAGCCGCAGAGAGTGTTTTTCCTTATTGTTTGATTATGATCAGAAATATCAACTTGGAAAAGGAGATTAAAAATGTGACTTACTCTTACATTTAGAATGGATAAGCAATGAGGTCCTACTGTACAACACAGGGAACTATAACCAATCTTTTGGGATAGAACATGATGGAAGATAGTATGAGAATAAGAATGTGTGTATATATGTGTGTGTGTGTGTGTGACTGAGAAAAGGAATATGCATATGCACACATATACACATGTATGAATGACTGGGTCACTATGCAGTATGGCAGAAATTGACACAACATTGTAAATCAACTATATTCTAATAAAGTGTAGCTTATAGTCAAAACTGTGCCAGCCTAAAATACAGTAATCCAAAGGGTATTTTTTTTTCTTTGTCTTTTTGTCTTTTTAGGGCCGCACCTGTGGCATATGGAGGTTCCCAGGCTAGGAGTCTAATCAGGGCTGTTGCTGTTGGCCTATGCCAGAGCCACACACAGCAACACGGAATCCGAGACGCGTCTGTGATCTACACCTCAGCTCACGGCAGCACTGGATCCTTAACCCACTGAGCAAGGCCTGCAACCTCATGCTTCCTAGTCGGATTTGTCTCCTCTGCACCATGACAGGAACTCCAACCAAAGGGTATTTTTGATCACCAGATAGAAGCCTACTTTAATTGTAGGCACTTGTATTCAGCAGTGTGGACAGCAAAGCCCTCGGCCTTGTGGGATGATATTCTTTTCTACTTGAGGACAAACAGAAGAGTAGAAAGAATACTGGGACAGTATTTTGGAATTGTAGTGCCTGCTCAGATACGAATTAGCTTTCTGAAACTGGCAGACATTTTGCCTTTGCCTCAGTGTCCCTAAAATATAATGAAGTTGCACTCTGTATTTCAAAATAATTTCAAGCTTAAAGAAAAGTTCTGCGAGCACTGCTGAAAACACCCCTAAAATGGTTCTTTATAAGGCAGTTTCACCCCCTGTTACAATAAGGTCTTTTTGAGCAAAAGGACACAATTCAGGATCACATGTTGAATGTGGCTGTCTTACCTAAACTGTTTCTCATTTTTTCTTTGACCTTCATGACCTTAAGATATTTGGAGATGACAGGCCAGTTATTTTGTGGAATTTGGCATTGTCTGGTGTTTACTTTCATTCAAGTTATGTTATCAATGTCATAGTCGTGATTCAGTGCTTTTTTTTTTTTTACTGCAAGACATCAGAAGGCTCTTTGGGTAGCTTTGTCCCATCCCTGGTAACCTCAGCCTTGGTCACTTGAGTAAGATGATGTCTTCTAGGTTTCTCCACTCTAAAGCTCTTCTTTTTGTCTTTTATAATTAGTATATATTTTGTGGCGAGATTCTTAACATGACATAAATATCCCACTCGTCATTCAGTTTTTATTCACTGGTTTTCTTGATGTTTTTTGTCTGAATTATTACGATTATGGTTGACAAATGATTATTTTCAAATTTCATTATTTCTTCTGTCTTCATTAATTGTCATTTTACTGTATGAACGATTTTGCTTGCTATCTACGTATATGTTCATTTCCGTGTGGCCCTTACAGATTCCTGTTTAATTCAGTGGAGTGTAATTTGCTACTATCCCTAAGTCTTTTGATATGAAATTGTTCCAGATTATGCCAGTGGAGACAAGCTAGCTTCGGTGTCTGACATGGTTCCATCATTCTTTGTGCGTTTCCATAATTTCTGGCACAACCTTTTCCAGGTTTAGTCTGTAATTTCCTTGCCTTGGCTCTGGAATTAGTTCTTTTAAGCCCTAGTAGGTTTTGGTGATGTGTGCGCTGATTGCTATGGTGGCATCACTGTTTCCAGATCCTCTCACTCTCAAGAGCTAGTGCATATATCCTCATATAGCATCTGGATTTCCCTCTTTGCATATTTACAACTTCTTTCTCTTTCAGTGGGAGAGCTCCATATGTTTGTGTATTTGTTCAGTTTCCCAATCCCAGCAGGCAGCTCTCCCACTTGGAAGTTTCCATTGCCTCCACACCCACCAGGCTTTTCGCCTTCCTTCGTTGGGACTGGCTAATTGCTCTTTATCTGAATGACTGAGGGAGGAAGAAAGAAGACAGTTTCAAACAGGGAAAACAGTGGCTACATAGATTATTTTAAAATTAGGGTAAATATATGATACTTTATTATGGTAATATGGTGATATAATATAAAATAATTGATTTTACAATAAAATGCAGAATGTATTTTGAGTTTCCATATGTGTACCTTCCACTGGTTTGTCCCTTAAAAATGTAACATTCTTCTCCAATGGCCATAGTAGTGCCTCTGGACTTCACATTTGCTGTTTACATTGTCTTTCAATCTCTGAAGGGGAAAGGAGTGAATACATGGATTTTTTTATTTCATTTGGCTAACTCCTGAGAAATATGCTGTCCAAATTTTTGAAAAAGAGCATTTTTAATTAAAACAATATGAGTAAATTAAAAATAAACTCTCTAAGGACAAAAGAATCCAGAAACTTCCAATGGTTTGTGAGGCTTTGAAAGAAGTTAAAAATGGAAATGCCCTGACATTCTTATTTTGAAAGGTTGAGCTTAAAAATAAAACTGAGAAACACAAACCTTGATTAGACATTGGACCATAACATTACAAAAATAAATAGGCTGAGAACAGATACTTCTGAAAAAGAGAGAGCAGTGCTGAGAGTGAAGCAAGATTCTCCCAAAGAAAAAGTAATGAGTAGAGGATAACTGTATTTCAGTAGGTATTTATGGTGAGATAGTACTCTGGGGGAATGGAAAGGCATATTTAGTGAGTGTTCTAACTAATCATAGAACCACAACTTGAAAAACTTAACTGCTTTGATTTTTCTCAGCTATTATTCATTCCAGCAATCTTTCTAACACCTGGAAACACACATTTTTTTACTTATATGGGCATTTTTTTCCCTGTAGATTTTCCTTGGCCATTCCTCAGTCTTCAAATTCTGGTTCTTCTTTCCTTAAACCTAGTTTTAAAATACATGGTGAGCTTCTCCAGCTGTTTCCAGGACCTCTGCTCCTGGTTTTCCCCTCGGCCATCATGAAGACGGATCACAGTCTTGCCTGCGCACTAGCTGGTGGATATCAAGTTGCCTGAATGAGAAAAGGGATTTAGTCATCAAACAGCTGTTTTTGAGCACCTACTATGTGCAACGATCCCATTTGACATCACTGCCTCATAAAACATACTTGCAGTCATGGAAAAGATTAGAAAATATGTAATACCTATCACATCTCAGAATTCTCCTTATTGGTTTGGCTATTTTAATCAGATTCTTAGTAACAGAAATAAATTCAGCTTAATTTAGAAGAGCAAGAATCCTTGCAAAAATCAGTGGAAAGTCTAGAAAACTCATTTGAGGAAATCAGCAGGAATAAGGGTGGCTCAGCAGCAGGATAAACAGCCAGAATCTGGGTAGACTGAATCTGCATAATATGTAGCTGATACAGAGAGAACCGAATTATGTAGGGAGTTAATAGTGTGGTTTTAAGCACTGAGAGTAACAGTCTCAATTTGCTTGGCATAATTGTGGTTTCAACACTGAAAGCCCCATATCCGAGGTAACTCTTTAGTCCTTAGGGTGGATGGTCACCCCTTCAGTAACATTTGGCTGAACGTCTATCCTTGTATGAGAAGGAGGTTTAAATATTTCAGTTAAAATCACAGAAAAGTATGCTTCATAATCAATATATAAAACCCTGAAATGGGGGGAGCTTCTATTAAAATAGCAATTTAGCAGATGCTTTAACCTGTCACTGTAGTTAACCTTATTGATTCATAATTCTGTGCAGCCACAATTAAATTTATGTAAAAGTTTCTCCACGTATTTCTTGATTCATATCAAACTCCCCATTCACCGAACAGTCTTCACTGGAATCTTCCTTTTGCTATAACTATTTGTTAACTCACAATATAGACATTACACTGCCTCTAATTTGCTGGTTAATGCCTTCTGACATTTAATTCTCACAACAGTTTTTGAGGTTCTGTGGTGTCAACATTTTGCAGATGAAACAATTGACTCTGAGATGTTTAGCTACTTGCTCTTGTTCACAAATCTAGTGAGCAGCAGGCCAAAAATTGAATGCATATTTATTGACTCCAGAGTACACTCTTTATCAAAATTGTCTCCTACTGGTCACTGACATTTTTTTCAACTGTATTATCACATCAGGAAGATAATAATACCCTGGAGGGGAGGTCATATTTGCTGCAAGAACTGTGTATTGAGTAGAGCCGCCATTCTCAAGCCTACAGAGCTTTTAAAAGTGTTTAAAGTAGATTTTTCCCTGCAGAAATTCTGATTTATCTCATTTGGTGTGGACCCTGATCATTTAATATGTTTTTTAAAAACCTACACCAGCTGATTTTTATGTATAGCCATACTTGAGATACCACTTCTATAACGTTTTAACCCGTATTTTCTAACCATGGGGCTGTGAACCACAGAGGTCAAGAAGCGGATCCTAGGGAAGTCAAGGTAGGCTTGAGCATCATATAGGTATCTGGATAAATTTGTGAGATGTAATTTTGATATTTAAGCTAAACCAAGATATACATAGACCAGTGTATACATAAGCTTAGATAAACTGCTGGCCCAAAGCCACATGGACAGGCAAAATCAAGCTTATTAAGTTTCTCATCTCGATAGATAGATAGATTTGAAATGCTTTAGTCAAAAAAAGATGTTAACTTGAACATTTTAGGCTCAAATTACAGTTTAAGCATATATGAATTATGGAAGATTTAAATATCACTGAACAAACAGCATTTGGTTACATCAAGGTTTTTCTGAAAAATAATCATCTTTCTTTTTGTATCAACACCAGACTGTATTTATTTCAACTGTTTTCACATCCATTCCCTTCGTCATCTACTGTTGAAATAAAAATGCACCAAACCATTGAAGCAAAGCAGCTTATCAACAAACTACCATGTTGCTCCCATAAATTAGATATCCTCCCCAAGTGAAATTGTGTTGTATCTCATAACAATCAAGCATAGTGAAAACCACATCCTTAACTTCAGTTTCCAAAGATCCAATTCCAGTTTTGAACTTTTCCCAGGTAAGAGAAAAGTAAATACAAGGAGAGCATTCCAAGTCTAGACAGCTGAGAACTGGGAGAGAATCAAAATTCCAGGCAGATAAGCAGATGATATATAGTCACTGAAATATAAAGAAAGATAAATAGCTAGAAAGGAAGCAAACATCACTTGAAGATTTGTCATAACTGGGTACCCTCTCTCCTAGGACGAGAACATTTCTGGAATCCTCTTAAGGCAGGACCTGTTTCTTAATTTAGCTGGTTTGGTTGTCAGGTTGAGTACTTGAATGTTGTGGTCTGAGAGGTAGTAGCAGGGAAGTGATTTTTGACAGCGTAATGGATGACCCCAAACCCTTTTTGATCAAATGACTTCGAAGTTAAAAATAGGGCCATTATATTCTTTTGAAACACTTAACCAACTTACACTAAATTATCTGAATAACTGTTAATGTATCCTAGCTTTTAATGGTCAAAAGAAAAAGCACATTGAATTTTTGAATGTTTTCCTTCTAGATTTTAAATAACCACATTGTACTCCGTGTTGAAAATACTCTCTAGAATAGGAGTGTATATAGTACTTTTTAGGAAAAACACAAACTCAGTGTGAGAGCAGATGTGGTACTTCAGAATAGCACCAACAGGATAATAGAGTTATTAAACTGGCCCCAAACACCAGCACATACATTAAAAAAAAAAAAAATTGACAGGAAAACGTATCTCTTGGGAATGTAGGCTAGACCATCTGTCAAAGGGAGAATTGAAACCATATTTCCATTAGAGGTGGTCATTGATCATTTGGTGAAGATTTCTGTAGACAAATTGCATAGACTATGTCATCTTCCAGTATCTTATCTTACATGTACAGACCCTAGACGTTTTTCATGGAGAGGCAATTTGGTGTTCAGAATTTGAGCGAGATTGTTAAAAACATGATTCCAGGAAAGGCACTCTGTAGACATCAGTTGGATAAAAAGTAGTTGGAACAAATAGATATCGGCTGTACGTTGGATCTGGGAACCAGTAAATCAGCGATTGAGCTCTCTAAGGCTACAGCCCAGAAGTAGCTTAGATTTTTAAAAATTTTAGAATTTTATTTATTTATTTGGTAGATAAGGGGAAAAGAAAAGAATCCTGTAAATGAATTAACTTGAAAATTGATGAATAAAGAAATCCGTATTTTTTGTGATGGGGATTCTGAGAGATAAGTATTGCTATATTAATAAAAATACTTTGAGTTGTCTAATTGCTTTTTTTTAGCTATAAGCATGCTTACAGGTAGTATTTTACAACATTATTATCCTTGAACACTGATAGTAAGTGACAGAAACAAAAATATATCCCTTCTCAGAAAATAGAATTACCTGGTAATTTCTACAGTAAGTTCAGGGTGATTGGGGAGAAAAAAATGACAGAAATCCTAGCATTGCCTGCATGTTAAATCTCCCATGTATATAGTATTCAAATCTACCTTACATTATATCTACCATAGTGTCTTCATGGTATTAACATCTTAAGTTTGTATACAGGCCAAATAAGGAATGATATTTATGTTCATCATTATTTATACATGTTACTATTTAATTTTCCCCATGGATAAATTTTATTGTCTCCCTAAGAAGATGCAAACTCCCTGAAGATGTGGATGGTATGATCTACTTCTATACAATCTCTGCATCTTTAACAGAGTGTTACACATCTAGTCAGTGTACACACTTATTTGTTAATGATCTGTCGTGTGCAAGAGGAGAATATGTGTGAAAGAGCTTAAGGGAATTTTAAGTACTCTATAAATATAAATTAGTAAACTAATTTTTGGCTCATCCCATTCATTTACCTCTTTTGCTATATATCAAATACCTCTGAGTCAGTAAAGTAAAGAGGCTGTGCCATTCTTTGGGGGCAGTACCCAAACATTTTTATTTCTTTCTCTTGCTATCAGTGTTTACAGACAACACAAAGCATTTAACAAATGTCAGTTTTTATTTGTCTTGACTAGCTGTCTCGGAAAATATTTACACAGCATTTAATGTCTGTATCCCACTGTCAGTGGACGTGTAGCACAACACATAAGAAAAACAACTTTTTACCTGAGAACGCTGTAACTTGCTAACCGCATTGATTCTCACTGAGAATGGACATGAGTCTGTTCTTTTGTGGGCCTTCAGCTTGTAAATTTATGTTATCCATGTCTTTATGTGCAGGAGCAGACAGGGATGTCTGTATTGATTTAAGTACGAGCTAAAGATTGGGAGTGGGATGAGGTCAGAAGAGGAGAAAAAGGGGCAGTTACAGCATCTCGCTGTGATTGCTGACCAGGTGCCCTCTTCTTCTGTCTGTCTTTCTGGTTTGTGACAGACAGGGCTTTAACTGCATTACAAATGATTTTTGTCTTTCCTCTAATTTTTTAAAAAATTGTATTCAATTGTTATTTCCCCAATGCATTTTTTTCTACTGTACAGCATGATGACCCAGTTACATGTACATGTACACATTCTATTTTCTCTCATTATCATGCGCCATCATAAGTAACCAGACATAGTTCCCAGTGCTACACAGCAGGATCTCATTGCTAATTCATTCCAAAGGCAATAGTCTGCATCTATTTAGCCCAAGCTCCCAATCCATTCCACTCCCTTCCCCTCCTTCTTGGCAATCACAAGTCTATTCTCCAAGTCCATGATTTTCTTTTCTGTGGAAAGGTTGATTTGTGCCATATATTAGATTCCAGATATAAGTGATATCACATGGTATTTGTCTTTCTCTTTCTGACTTACTTCACTTAGTATGAGAGTCTCTAGTTCCATCCATGTTGCTGCAAATGGTATTATTTCGTTCTTTTTTTATGGCTGAGTAGTATTCCATTGTGTATATACACTACTTCTTCCTCATTCAATCATCTGTTGAGGGACATTTGGGTTGTTTCCATGTCTTGGCTATTGTGAATAGTGCTGCAATGAATATGCGGGTGCATGTGTCTTTTTCAAGGAAAGTCTTGTCTGGATATATGTCCAAGAGTGGAATTACATGGTAGTTCTATGTATAGTTTTCTAAGGTACCTCCATACTGTTCTCCATAGTGGTTGTACAGCTTACATTCCCACCAACAGTGCAGGAGGGTTTCCTTTTCTCCACACCCCTCCAGCATTAGTTATTTATGGACTTATTAATGGTGGCCATTCTGACTGGTACCAAGGAGGTAAAAGACATATGCTGAGAACTATAAAACCTTAATCAAGGAATTAAAGAAGATGTAAAGACATGGAAAGATATTCCATGCTCCTGGGTTGGAAAAATTAATATGTTAAAAATGGCCATACCACCCAAAGCAATCTTCAGATTCAGTGCAATCTCTGTCAAATTACCCATGACATTTTTCACAGAACTAGAACAAACAATCCAAAAATTTACAAGGAACCACAAAAGACCCAGAATTGCCAAAGCAATCCTGAGGAACAAAAACCAATCAGGAGGTATAACTCTCCCAGACTTCAGGCAGTATTACAAAGCCACAGTCATCAAGATAGTGTAGTACTGGTACCAAAACAGGCAGACAGAACAATGGAACAGAATAGAGAACCCAGAAATAAACCCCGACACCTATGGTCAATTAATCTTTGACAAAGGAGGCAAGAACAGAAAATGGGAAAAAGTCTTTTCAGCAAGTATTGCTGGGAAACCTGGACAGCTACATGCAAATCAATGAAACTAGAACACACCTTCACACCATGCACAAAACTAAACTCAAAATGGCTTCAAGCATTACCAATGTTTTAAATCTTTGCTATATTAAGAAGAATCTTGGAGGTAAGTGTTTCCCACTTGACTTTCTTTGATCAGTTTTGCTGCATATATTCACCGTGTCTTCCTGCCTTGGCAAGTCCCAGTGTATTGGCTCAGGAAAGAAGAGAAGGAAAATGCATTTGGGGTCAAATACAGTGGTAGTTTAGAAACACTTGCCCACTCATTACTTTGACCTGGAGTGTCAGTGTAGGAGGTTTCAAATTATTCAAATATTTTAACTTATGCAGTTATTTTCACAAGTCCTATAATATGGGCTGTTTCCTTATTTCATTCTACATAACTTTTTAGTCACCCGCATACACATGAAGAACATGAATTTTCAATGTTTATATTTCACCAAGTATGAAAATCTAGATAATCACACTGTCAAGAACTCTTGTTACTGGCATTTTCTATTTAATTGTCAAGTAGGTCTCTTCTTCTTCATGTTTGAGAATTTATGAAATGGGCATGCTGACCTTAAAAAATTGAAAAAAAAAAAAGACTCCAATATGTATCCACTTTTCCTACATCTACTTCAGCACAATCTAACTTTAAAAATTCCTTCTAGCTCATTAACTCCTATTTCTTAACTCCTATCACTGACTTTTAAATAAAAATCTTATTTTCTAGCACATATTTCTAACATACAATAATGCCAGTATATCAAGCTTAATGTCTGTTTTAAGCTCAAGGATATGTTTTACATGGAGATCCTTTTTTCAGTCTTTGCTGAGAAGAACATCCTTATAGATTTAATGAAATCTGACTCAAAGAATAGACTCTCCCTGATGATTAGTTAGCAGCTAAGGTGAGTGAGAGTCTATCTGCAGGAAATGTAATATAAATTTCATTTACACATTCATCTAGCTGCTAAAACTATAAAGAATTATTCCAAGATAAAAACTAAGGATTCGAAATTTTTCAGGAATAACCTAACTGAAGAGAATCACTCAGTTATTCAAAAACAATATCATCCTATTTATATTTTAGAGCTCTCCTGAGTATAGTTAGTTGTAAAGAAGGAAGCCTTCAGGAAACAAAGAATTGTTATTATTCCCATTATAGAAATGCCAAACTAAAGATATAGTCCACAGTCCATCTAAACAGCATTTTGCTGAATGAACAAAGATGAGGCTGTCTCGGTATTTCTCTTTGGGAAAAGTCCTTCCCACTGCTTCGGCAAACATACCACATTTTGAAAGGCTAGATCCTGAGGATAGAATAAAGCAATAAAACATGAATGGGAAGAGCCTTTTTCTCATGCTCTTATTAACATCCATCAAATATTGAGTCTTTTTTTAATACTACTTTCAAACGGACTTCTTCCCATCAGACAAGATTGCTTATGACTTCATTCGCAAAAACAGGCTTTTGGTTTCCCCTCAATAAATGGCAGTGCATCTTTTTTTGCCAACCCATCCAACAGGTCAGTCATTTTACATCTGATATGAAATGCGTTTCCAGTCAGTGAATTCGTTTATGGGGATAAGGCAAGAGAAGAAAGTTTAAAGTAGACGGGACTAACGATATTTAATCCACTGTGTATGTTGGGCCATCCCAATGGAATAAGACACAGCTATTTCCCTTTCTAAGCCTTCCTTCATCATTTCGAATGGAGCCATGAAGTATGTTTATTATGAACTTTTGAACTGTCTGAACTTATTCTATCCACTGAAATATTGCCTTGAAAATGCTTTTTTCATCTAGTGACATGACAGCTAAAGTTGTTGTGTTCTGTATCATTCAGCTGGAAGGTATTACCCTGAGAATTACATTTACTAGCATTAGCTGGGGTTTCCTGAAAATGGTAAGCTTCTTGGTGAATAATTAATATTGGCAGAGTCATTATAAGCCTCTGTAGATAGACTCTATCGTTCTCAACTGGAGTACATCCCAAGTACAAAGCAGCTTTGATTTAATTCATTGTCCATTCCAGATTTGTTTTTCTTTTACTAGCCTGCCCTCCACTCTATGCAAGACATCATATAAATAAAATTACTGTTTCTGGCTTGGATCATCACTAGACTTGAGTTAGTGGTTGCATGAAAGGATAATTTAAACAACAGGCAGGACCACTGCCTTATATAGAAGACAGGAAGGCGCTCTATCCATGGCCATCGTTGGCAGCAATGCTATGTCCAATTAGAATGAATCATATTCACGTTATATGCAAAATATATCGTAGTAGGGTAAACGAAGAATTTGCTGTTACAGAGTCCAGAATGAAAGACAGCTTAGCTTCAAAGGTTATTAGCCTGTCCTGTGGCTTTCTGTGGGCTACAATTAAAAAAATCCTCAGGAATTATCTGCCAAGTCCTTAAAATTATTCAGACAAGTAGGCACCACAGTCTGCTTCTGTAAGTCATTACCAGGTCTGCCAGCCTTTAGAGTCAGTGAGGTCTGCTTGCTATTTAACCCAGCCATGAAAATAGTCTCTGGCCCAAGTACAGTGGCCCCAGAACAAGATAGGCAGTGGATCTTATGTTTAAAATGGGATGAGAATAAAAAAAAAATTGTTTTTTTCTTTCTCTTCTTTCCAGAACTTTTACTTTTGATTTCCTTGGTAATAAGCCTTTTTGAAAAGTCATAGCCTATTAAACTGGTGAGGCAGTTTCTTATTACAGTGTGGAACATTGGCTGGCCCTGACTGTGCCCCAAATCAAAATATATTCCCTGAAGAAGAGCACAGAGTGATGAACAGCCAGCTTGCAACCGAAACCCCCATCCTATCCTCCAGATACGCAAAATAATGATAATTTACATCTACTGCCAGCTTACTATGTATTAGGCATGGTTTAAGACCCTCCCATGTCTTAAATCCTGGCAATATCCTATAAGAGATTATTCTTCCAATTTGACAAGCCAGAGTGTGAGGCTCTGAGGTCAGTAACTTGCCTACATCACCCACTAGTCAGTGGCAGAATTTGGGTCTGAACTCAGGCATTTTGGAATCAAAAATCTGTTTTTAGCCTTAACAAAGTAAATACTATTTTATATTTAAGAGTTTATGTTTTTCCAAGCTTTGGGAGTGAAAAACTGAGATAAGAAGCACAGAGTCAAGTGTAGAGGGTTGTGGTAAATATTAGGAATTTGTGAAGGAAGATAATTGTCTACATTTCTGTTGGAATTATTCAATATGGTAGGAAGCCACTTGTCCTGCAGAGACAGGAGAATTCTAAAGAGTATTTTTGGCAAACTGTAGCTTGCCGTTTTTTGTTTTTTTTTTTAACTGTCACAATTCCTGGGCTATATAATTGATTGAAATGGGCTATTCCAAGGTACAGTTTTAAATACTATGATGAAACTCTTTGTGGTTTCAAGGAGGAATATCTCAACAGGGAGTGACTCATTCCTGATTCCTGATTTAGTAATCCCTCTACTCCCTAATCCCATCAGTGGGTTGTTTTACAATGTCTTCAAATAATGTCTCCAAAAGTTTGCCTATATGTTTCTCAAGTCAGCAGTCTTTACTTAATTTCCACAAAACGTGATTTCCAAACTTCTCCACTCTCTTCAAACTCCTGACCCCCGCCTTTAGTTTTGGAGATGGCTGTATACCCTATTTTAAGGAGAACATGATAAGGTAAAATAGCAATTTTTCTTCCCCACCACTTAAATGCAAAACACACCCGTCTTCTTCTATGTCACTCTGCTTTTCTACAACTAACACTTCCACTGTTTTCCTGGGAACCATGTGCCTTGGGGTCTTCCCTCTCTTTTTCGTTTCTTTCCTGTACTTCTTTTCCTTTGCATCAACCTGTAAATAGGACTGTTTCTTATTATGAAACTAAACAAACTAAGTGAAATAAAATATCCTTTGACCTACTCTCACATCCCTAATTCCCTCTTTGTATGAAAGAATTGTCAACTTATGGTTTAAAAAACTATGTGTTTACTGGTTTATTCTACTTGCTTTCTTGGCTTACTAACCTCTGAATGCATTTCTCTTTTAATGGCACCTGATTTCTGTCCCCCCGTGTTCCATGAATATTTCTCTTGTCAAAGTCACCTCATTCATTTTTAGAAAATGCAGCAGGTATTTATCATTTGCCTTTTGGCATCATATCCTAGTACGGAGTATGCCCTTCTCCAAGAAGCCCATCAATAGGCTCTGTGCTTCCATGACTGCACACTGGCTTGTTTCTTTCTTACTTCTTTGCTCTTACCCAGTTTCCTTACATGTTCTTCTTCCACTTGGTAATGCAATTTTTATGCTTCATTCTCTTCTCTCTTGAGGGAAAATTCCCCTGAAAGATTGCATTCCACCTCAAGATGCTAATTCCCCAACTCCATGCTAATGATTTCCAAATAAATAATTTCAACCAGATACTTCTCATCTGTATCAGATCTACTCATCCAGCTTCCTGTGGGATACTACAGGTAGTTATTCTGACTTTTCAAATTAACATACAACGAAATAAACTCGTAGTTATTCTCTGAAGCTCTCTCTTCTTTCTATGTTTTCCTTCCCAGTCAGTGGCAAACTCTTTGCTCAGTTGCCCCATCATCAGCTTTGATGCCATTCTTGACTTCCCTCTTTTTCATCCCTCACATCCATTCAATCTCTGTGTCCTGTCTATTTACTTCCTACAAATCTCTCAGCCCTGTCAGCCTTCCCCCATAGTTGCAATTCAAACAAAGGCTACTATCTATCATCTTTCACCTGGATTCAGTGAAACAGTATCTTCACTTGTTTTTCAATCTTTAATATTGTACCATCCCATTCTCTGCATCTTTCCATGCTGTTGATGAACATTCTTCAGTGGGAACCCATTGTACTTACACTAAAGTTAATGTATTAGCAGATTTTCCTGATCAAGCCCTTGCTCAGTTCTCCAGCTTTGTCTTGTGAAAGACTGAAGTGCTCTCAATTTCTCAAAGGCATCATGTTTCTTTGAACTCTGGGCTTTTCAACCATTGTTTTCTTGAACAGTCATTTCTCCAACCGTCTCTAGATTTACTTTGCAAATTCTTTGGATAAATTTTTGCTTGCGAAACTTTGCCTTAATTATTAAATCTGGATTAAGCATTGTTGCTATGGGTTTTCCATAGCATCCAAGCCTTCCCTCATCAGAGTTTTTTCTTCCCCTTAACATTGTTTATTTATAGTTATGCCATTTTAAATTACAAGCTAAATGAAGGCAGGAGACCAATTTTTTTTTTGTTGTTTTAAATTTAAGAACTTATATAGTTTCAGGCAGTCTGTACTTAACATTTACTTGTTGAACACACAACTAATAAAAGCAACTCTGTCTTTGATCTCCCGTGTTAATTTATATTTTGAATTCATTTAGTGATAATTTGCAATATGATATGTGGATTTGCACTGCAGTCATTTGAAAGTCCCCTTGATGTCCCACCATAATTCGTATGATCCTGTGATTCTAAAGTTTAAATCTCACCAGGTTGAGACAGAAATCTTTCAGAAGTCATTTAATTTGGGGTTTGGGGGCTCTCTGAAATATGTGTCTGGATCTCTGGGAGAAAGACTCTAAGACAGATGGGCTGCTAGCGATTCACTTTTTCTCTCAAGAGGAAAAAGAAAGGAGTCAGGCGACCTTGTCTAATTGTTTTGTCAGCTGGTCCTCTGGGTAAACAAACTAAAATAGTTGCTTTGGAAGAAGAAAGCTTATATCTGAGATGCCTTTTGCAGGCTATCTCTGGCAAAGAATTATCTGTAGGAGAATAGAACCCAGGATCTAGGAGGCAGGGCTCCCTGGAGAATGCCATGTAAACCCTTAACTTCTCTGAGGTATAAAATGAAGATGTGTTGTAATCGAAACACCTCAAGTTGTTTAAAGAGTCCAAGAAACTCATCTAGAGACCAAAGCTGTTCAGGGGCAAAACAAACAAAAACAAACAAACAAAACAAAAACCACACAGCTGATATAGCAAGGGAAGATCTGAGGAATTTCTTTGAGTGTCCTAAAGCTCTCACTGCTGCTTACCAGTGATCCTAGGTGGATTCAGCACTTCTTCAGACTAATTTAACAGTTTTCTGTTAATATTTACAATAAATACATGATACAGCTGGATTCATGGGTCTTCTCTCCCTTTAAATTCTTTTAGGCATAACACTTTAAAACACTTCAGTTTTCCGACTTGATTATAACATATTTGAAAGAAAATTCAAGGTAGCTTTCCAACCTACTGCTCACCTTCCCCAACAGGTTGTGCATTTTAAGCAGATATAAATTGTGTTTATAAGTTTTATTTTAAAAAACATGCATCCTTTTTCAGAGAACAATGCTAAGGACATTGGGTCATTGTTGGGCCAAGTATGAGAGTTGGATAATTTCACTGGGTACTTTAATTGGATATCTCTGTGAATAAAGACTCCATCACACATTGCACTTGGCCTTGCAGTATCAAAAAGCGAAGTATCCATTTGTTACAAATAGACTGTGGTGACATTAGCTGTTCTGGGAGTTCCTGGAAATGTGGTTATTCTATCTACCTTTTAAGGTGAACAATTGATATTTACTGCCTCAGAGGCTCTGACGAGTGGATGGAGGAAGGAATGGGAGAGGGGGAGCAGGAGCAAGTTATGAGAACAAGATGTATTGCCATGTTTGCAGCAAAGGCAGACTGAACGCAATGAGTCTCAGAAGATAGCATATAAATCAGGATATTCTGACATAATAATATAAGAGAGGTCTTTAAATGGAACTGATTTCATAGTCTTGGTGAGTCATAAAAAGTCTATTTGAAAAACTGCAATAATAATTAGACATCTGCCAAGTTTTCAGTGTTGACATTTGCTGGAGGACTAAAAACTTTTTTAAGACATTTTCTCAGCTAATCACAAAAGGTTTTTTTTATCAGAGTATTCTAGGTGAACCCTTTATTCAAAAAATATGAACACTGAGAAGGAAGAGGAAGTGCGACACAGCTCCCTCTCAGAATTTCTGCTCAGTTTTCTGCTTCAGTTTTCTGCCAGGAGAGATAAAAATGAAGTCATAATTTTAAAATAGCCAAATCGTTATCAGCACTTTCTTATATTCCTATGACAGATTCTAAAATTTTGCTTTGTTTTTTATTTTGTTTGTCTTTTTTGTCTTTTCAGAGCCGCACCCAGGGCATATGGAGGTGCCTAGGCTAGGGGTCTAATCGGAGCTGTTGCTGCCGGCCTACACCACAGCCACAGCAACACGGGTCTGAGCCACATCTGCAAGCTACCCCACAGCTCACAGCAACGCCAGATCCTTAACCCACTGAGACCAGGGATCAAACCCGCAGCCTCATGGTTCCTCATCGGATTCGTTAACTACTGCGCCACTGCGCCACGACGGGAACTCCTAAAATTTTGCTTGGTAATAGTCAAGTTGGAATTGAATCTCACAGAAATAACTTCGACGAAATTAGCAAGCAAGAGTGGAAAGAAATATACTTGTTCGGTTCAACACAACGCAGAAATATTTACTCCAAAGACCTGAAGTCTTGAAAAGTGTAAAAATTCCATTTTTGCCATCCGATCAGCAGAATTTTTTCACACATTATTCTTTTAAAAATGAATAGATTGGACTTTTCTGAATTGTACTCAAGGAAAGATCTCATGAATGGGACTCCTGTGAGGGAATTTTTTTTTTTTTCTTCCCACTCACAAGCAATTACCATTTTATTTTAGCAGCATGTTTTGATTTGTACTTATGTGTGTATACAGCATATTCAGAGATGGGGAAATATATGCCTTATGGTAGTTGAAGAAAAGCCTGTGAATTTGAGAACATTTCTTTACCTCCACCCAAAATGCTGGAGAGGTAAGTGTGTACGGCGAGCTGTTCTGGACTGTAAGCAAATCTTGAAATGCATCTGGAGCCCCGAATAGCTGGTGAAGTCCACCCTCTTTCTTTCCATGACTTTAGTCTAAAAGATGTGAGGCACGTAGTTCTCTCAAAGTTAAGCCCAAGCAGATAATAAAATGAGTGGAGAGGGCCAGGGAGCAGACAAAAATTCGGCTCCAAACAGTTTCTGAAGACTTTTCTCAGCTGTGCTGGTGGTGGACATGAAGGCGGGCAGGCCCAGGGGGTAGAACCGTCTGTTTCAAGGGCATTTGAAAATCAACTTTGATATGTGACATTTTTCAATTTTAAGTGTGGGCCGGACACATCATGAGTATATGTTATTTGTGGCCCAATATCTTCCAGCTTCCATGTCTAATACAGGAAGTCTATATTCTATGTCCCTACCAAGCTAATAAAACCTGAAATGTATAAATCAAAACTTAATTAGCTTATTTTGAAGTAATATCTTCACTGAATTGTATTTAATATTGTGTATTCAGTTTCCATTGACATTTGATACATCAAACAAGATTATGAAGAATATCCCTGAATATGCTACAAAATTTGTCAGTAAATGTGGTCTATTAGGTGTTAAATGCCACTTGTGTAAGGATTCATGAGGCAATTGTTTTCGAAGTTAGCGCCAGTGGGAGATAATGAGCACTACCTAATAATACTCTCTTTGAAGAATAAGCAAACAAACAAGGAAGTGCACAGAAACCAATTTCCATTATGGTAATTACATGAATTCAGGAGAGTGAGCATCTTATCTTTCTCAGTGTATAGAATTTTGGATTTCCTCTTTTCTCTTAAAAGCTGTATGTCTGTGTATGTACATGTGCGTATAGAGTTATGCATCTTTGTATATATACATATCGTGTATATATATTTATATATATAATTTATACGAGCGTGTGTGTGTGTTCATGTGTTTTATTTTAAGTGACTCAAACCATTCTTTGGAAAGCAGAATGGAATTTTAAGTAGAAGTTTTAAAAAATTGGTTTGGAATCTTTCTCTTAGTGTGTCTGTGAAATATTGATACTTTTATCAAAATCTTAAGACATCTGAATAAGAACCTAAATTACAAAAAATTTGGAAAGCAGCCAAATTGTTCTTTAAATGCCCTTCCTTTTCTTAACTAATCTATTCTAATTTATCAAGAGATAATAATGATTTAATATTATCCCTCTAGAAAAGGCTTATATTTTAATAAGTGTATTTATTTTACAACTTGAAGGAATATGAAATAGAGGTAGCAGTTTACAGCATTAGAGAAAATACATGAAGTATTTATAGACATATAAACACTGGTTTGACTTTGTGTTGTTACCCACATATATTTAGATAGATCAGCATAGGTTTAGGGAAGCTATATTTATTGTTGGAGATAACTACGCTGGGTAATTTTAGCCAGAAAATAAATCTCCCGAGGAAATTTGAAAATTTTAAGATTGTATTTGCTTTAAAAGGAGCCTTTTCTGTTTATTTAAATTCACCAGGTAGGAGTTCCCGCTGTGGTGCTGTGGGTTAAGAAGCTGATGGCAGCTTCTCCAGTTGCTGCTGAGGTGCAGGTTTGATCCCCAGCCCAGTGTGGTGAAATGAGTTCAAAGAAACATCAGTGCTGCAGCTCTGTAACAGGTTGCAGCTGTGGCTTGGATTCAGTCTCTGGCCTGGAATGTCCATGTACGGTGGTGGGTGTGGCCATAGAAAAGGAAGTAAGGGAGGGAGGAAGCAAAGGAGGAGAAAGGAACATTAATCAGGTAGAATTTTTTAGCAGGATCATATTTTGGGGGGGTTGATTTCATGCATGATTCCAGGGGGGCTTAAATGTTGTGTTTGGGGACAGCTGCCACATCCTTCTCATCTTCATATCCTTTGTACCCTAAAGACGATAGCAGCTTTGTTGTCTTCTTTCTATAAAGGTTATTGAACTCTATTAAATACACATTATTAAATAATTTCAAAAACATAGTGGCATAAGAAAAATTTTTGTGCATTACTCTAGTTTTTTGTGTTAAGCCCAACATAATTTTTATTGATAGACTTTCATGCCATGTTAGAAACAAAGTTTCTGAATGGTCATTGAGTAATTGCCCCCCCTTTTTTTACATTTTGATCATAAACAATGGAATTATATAAATACTGCGCTAAATTTTTATATTTAACATGACCGATGAAGTTTTAATTACTGAGATGTCCATAAATGTAATGAGAAAGCTATAAATTGATCTTGAAAAATATTAAGAAATAGCACATTTCCACACTTGGATCCAAATGCATACACTTAAAGTGCTTTTTATGTATTTTACTTATTTTTGCACATGTTTCCGTTGGAATCACACTGATCCTCTAACTTCTCAGTGATTCCAGAAGGCATATTTTCTTTCAATGATTCAGAGAAAATGCTTTCCCTAGTAATGCTAATGTAGCATGGTAAGATAGGGCTTTTTCTGTTTGTTTAAAATAATCTTTGTATTTTCCATCTAAGGTCTTATCCTTGACCTGAGTCAATAAAGGATTAAAAGATGGACTTGCCAGCCTCCCTCCCTAGTCCCTTCCCCCAGTTCTTGATCTTCTTAAATATGTTCCTGGGAAAAAAGCTCAGTAGCCCTAAGTTTGCATTACTTTTTAGAAAGTTAAAGTACATTATTTTTTTAGCTTTCCAAATGGCTTCAAATTTGTGTATTTCTGGGGAGTTTTTAGAGAGTGTATTAATGAATTCATCCCAAATGCTACTTGTAGGGCTACTGTTGAACCTCTTCTTACAATAATCTGCATTGTTCTTTTATCAGTTCATCTTTCTGTTGAGCCCTTTACTTATCTTCACACATTATTTGAAGAATATTGCACTTTCCGTTCTCTTTTTAATTCCATGTTTCTCGGCCAATTCTCGTCTAGGCTTCTGACATGTAACAAGGAACTACAGAATTGTGCAGACTAATAGCTTATGAATGACTACTATTTTCTCTTCATTCAGTTTAAAGAATATTTCTGTGGTAAAAATATGCTACTATTGTCAGAATATAATAACATATTGCCTGGGGGAAGGGAACCAAATGCACGATTTATCATTAATATCTAGGGATAATTGCCGGTTAAGTTGCGGTGGATCAAGAGTGTCCATTTTATTGTTTACGTAGAATTCTGCCTGTACAGGTCTGCTGTCTTTGTATTCAAAATGTTCACATTTCTAGGTGGTAGAGCAAAAGCGTCCGATTGTTCACTGAGGATCCATATTTTCATTTCAGCTTTACAATTATTTATATACCATCTTTGAAATCTTAAAGAAGTCACTGGCCACCACAAGTTTTTTCTTCCTTATCCATGGCAATCTTCCTTCGCAGATAGAACAGGAGATTCAAATGAGGTGATAGATGGCAAATTATTTTATAGTCTAAAACGTTGTATATAAGTATCAGGGCTTTTGCCGCTGTCGTTAATTGTTATGTATTTGACTTTCTAAACATTGTGTGAGATAATCAAGACAAATTCATTCATTTATTCAACAAATAAATTATTCACCCACAATGTTTTCAGTAGTGCTCATTCAATAGTGATTAAATTTGTCAGGAGCTTCTGCCTTCCTTGAACACCTATCCTAGTGCTAGAAATAGATATCATCTGATTAAACCAAACCTAAGTAAAGATAATTTTAATCACCTATATATGTAATGGTGGGAATAAAACAGGGTGATGTGTTCAAGATTGCTCAAGCTATGAATTCAGAATGTTCACTATGAAGAGTGGACATAAATTGAGATGTAAGTGATAAACAGAAACCAGTTACTTGAAGAACTGGAATAAGAACCATTCAACAAAGGGAGGGCCTCGAGTGATCAAGGAATTTTCAAAAAGTCCTGCGGAGCTAAACATTGTGAGCTGGGGAGGATGGAAGGAAATCTTCATGGCACCCCCAGCTCCCAAACCATCTTCAGCATCCCTGCAATGCACTCCCACTATAGCTCCTATTTTCTTCTGTAGTATCACACGTGACTGTAATTACTTGTTTAGTTGTCTGCTATTCTCATTTAACTCTGAGCTGAGCTGGGAGAAAGCCAGGGATATTTTCTCTTACTCATTATTGTCTCCCCAGCACCCAAGTGGATGCAAAATTATTTGGTGAAAATGGAAAGAAACAATTATGTGATCAGCCAATAAAATACTGTTAACATCAGCAAGGTTTATCATCTTCGGAATATTTAGTCCAGTATTTCCACTGTTTCTTCCCACCTTCACTAGGATGAAACGATGTCTGTCCTAAAGGTCTGACAAGTGTCTTCTGTTTCCTAACTTAATATAGACTGCTGAGGATGAAAAAACATTTGTTAGAGAAATGCTTGAAATAAAAGTAAAGGCCTGTACGCTTAGGGTGACACCTTGGAGAACTTCTGGGGGATAAAATAAGAGATTCATAGGATTTGTGTGAATTGACAATTATTATTAAGATTGGGTTTCTTTCATATGATATATGAATTAATTTACACAGCATCACTTTGAGGCATTTTAAGAATAAAAGCAGAGTGGTGGAGTTACTCATTTGAAAGCATAGAGCTGCCAGTTGCCTACGTAAGTTTCACACCTAGGTTTGCTAACTTGAGTACTATTTTCACCCCACTTTACCTACACTGTCCTTTGTATTTGCTTAACAGAATATGCTACCATCAAAAGGCCACATGTTTTGTGTCTTTTTGTTTAATGTCACAGATACGTAGATGTTGATTTATTCGTTTGCACCCTCTTGCTGGTTTCCCTGATTAGTTTTTAAGATGCGTGTGAAAGATGACTAGGTCCAGAGAACTTGGGAGAATTCTAGCCATAATGTAAACAAGCTTTAGTGGAGCTTAACCCTATCTTGTTTGTCTTACTAACATCAAATTCTCATTAGAGAAAATAGGGAAGACCAAAAATTTTAAGTGCGCATAAATGGAGACAAATGTTGACTTCTATAATTCTCCGAACAAATAGGACGTGGTGCTGAGTTTTTGAAAGAAATGTGGAAAGAGATATGTTACTAATTTGCTTTATTTTCTGGTTGCTACCAGGCCATCAGTTTAATGTTAATCCTTTAACAATGCACCATAAAAAGAATTATTTATATAATAAATTTATTGTTTTTAAACAATCGCCCCTCAATTGCTTTTTTGTGTGCATTCATTATAACAAATTTGAATAAGTCAGAGGTGCAACAATGAAAAATAAGTTTTTCTTGTTTCATCAACTATGGCTATTTAATTACATGGTTTTCATTTCTGCATTGTCTTTATTTATAGAAAATTCTTTCTCTGTGTAGTCAACTGGAAGAAGGAAATTTGAAAGTCTTGAAATTTGGAAAACATTGATATGGAATTAAAACTATGAAATATGATTAATATAAATTTATTTAATTGCACTTTAGAAACCAAAGTAAAAAGACATACATAGTAGCTAATAATAATGATACATATGAAATATTTTTAACAAAACATTTAAATTAACTACTACCTTTTTGGATATAGTGATTATCAAAGTAATTATAAAATAATAACAAATATGATCTTTCAAGTTTTTAGAGAAATGTACTGTAATGTTATATATAAAACATATAACAATTTGTAGTTATTGGAATTATTTTAGAGAACAAAATTACTATCAAATAACTGTGATTATAATACTATATAAAATATTTTTCTAAAAAGTTCTTCTAAAAATGCTTTCAACCCAAACCTACAAATCGCAAATAATAAGAAAGGAGGAAAGATGAAAGTCTTAAGCATCTTGCACTTGAGACAGAGAAATTATACAGTAAACATCAAAGAGACTGAAGCATACTAACTGGGAATTTTCCAATTCATAATTGCTGATTGTACTTCAAGATACATCTACAAAGTCTTTCTTCTAATTTAAGTTATAGTCACAATTATAAGCTATCTTCTTGATGATTTTGTTTAATGTTAACTACAGGAGGGGGAAAGAAAGAATGACGGGAGATTTTTCCTAACATCAAGAAAAACGTGTGCAGTAAAAGTCAGCACAGATCTTTAACTTCCTTTGCAACTAAGTGCACAGATTTTCTCCTGGTTCTGTCACAAGATGTGGATATTCTAAGTGGTATGTTCTCTATCTGATAAACAGAGATCTGTGTTTTTTTCTCATTTAGGACAGTTTAGATGAGATAGATTTATTTCTTGACCTTAGAAATCTCACCATCCAAGTTGCTGAGCTTAGCTCTCTTAAGGCTTCTTAACTGGACCCTGTTCTTGGACTTAACAGCCTTATAACTGTTAATGTTCTTATAACTATAACTGTTAATGTTCTGTTCCATTTTTTCCCTTGTCTCTGTGTCCTTGTCTTACATAAAATCACAGTTACTAGACAGAGAACTCTCTGCTAGTATTGGACCTGCAGGTCTTAAATGACTTACTGACCAAATGCACCTGGGAGGGTTAATTTTATGTGTCAACTTGTCTCCACTAAGGGATGCCCAGGTAGCTGGTGAAAGATTGTGGTGCCTCTAAGGATATTTCCCTAACAGATTTGGAATCAGTAGACTGAAAAAAGCATTGGCATCAGTAAACTGAATAAAGTATCACAATCAGTAAAGTAAATAAAGAAGGTTGCTCTCCCTGATGCAGGTAGGCATCATCCAACCCAATGAAGGCTCCAATAGAACAAAAAGATAGAGAGGCGATTTTGCCCTCCGTTTGAGCTGGAACATCCATCTTCACCTACCTTTGGACGCCAGCATTCTTGGATCTCTGGCCTTTGGGTGTGGATTGGGACTTTCCCTGTTGGCTCATGCGGCTCTCAGACCTTTGGACATGAACTGAATGACACCACCAGCTTTCCCGGTTTTTCTAGCTTGCAGACTTCAGATCCTGTGACTTCTCAGACTCTATTACTGTGTGAGCCAATTTATAGAACAAATCTCCCATTGCATGTATTCATATCTCTATGTTTATATTTATAGCTACATCTATGTAACTATCTATGTATGGATGTCCTATCTAAAGATACATCCTGTGCATCTATCCTCGCCTGTCTATGTACCTGTAGATGGATGGGTAGATGGATCCCAAGGGTTCTGATTCTCCAGAGAACTCTGACTAATAGAGCCCCCATATCTAATCCTTCCACGGAGGAAGCGAGGCAGAGGAGGCGATGTGCTGGCAAATGTTCAACACCTGTCCCTCTAAAAATCAGTGTCCTGATCTGTAGGATTTGCCAGCTTCTTTGTTGTAAATCCTCTCAGCATAGTGAATTTCCAACATCATTTAATGAAGAATTGGGGAGCGATATACAGTGGTCCTTCATTATATATCTATTTCTCTGCCATAGATGTAATAGATGTAAATAAATTCAAGACCATAGAAGATAGTAAAATGTATCAAAGTAGAGAGTGGCTATATATGCATATTTATTACCTTTATTTTTTAAATTTTGCCTGAGCCCACCCACACACAGAAGTTCCCGGGCCAGGACTGAAACTGTCACAGCAGCAACTTGAGCCCCTGCAGTGACAATACTGGATCTTTAACTTGCTGTGCCACAGGTAAATCCTTCTTACCTTTATTTTAAATACAATGGATTTAACTGTGAGTTTATATTTTTAAATTTTTAATAAGTGTTTTGTTAAACACCAGCTGGCACAATTCCTAAAATCTTATCTAACCACTCTCATAAACTGCTACAGACTGACTCCAGCATACACCTAGGAGAAGACCAAATGGCAGAGATTTTGTCAGGGAGGTTGTTGCCTCAATCTAGACTTAGACCAATGAGGTCTTGGACTGCCATGGTGACTGACACGTGGAAGTGGAGGGAAGCTCAGGAGATGATGCAAGAGAGGACCAAGAAATCATTCAAGAGAAGGGTGGTCTCTGAGAGAAAGCAAATTTCAAGACTTGGTGAAGTGTAATCCAATGCAGAAAGGAAATTTGGAATTTGGAGCAAAGTTGGAAGGTCTGTTTGGTTTGGATCAAAGTACTGTTAAATTCCTGAGTTTGATAGAATGATAACATAAAATTGAAGATAGTGGCTTAAGGAGTGAGTCACGGGTAATCATTTAACCACATTGGGAGTCAAGACTATGACAGGGAAGTTAGTGACTATAAATCTGACTTTCAGAGTAATGCATACATTTAGATTTGAATTTAAGGAAAAAGAAGAAACCAATATAGAAAGTGATCTTAAGGTACCGTTTTCATAGAGTGGTGCAACTTGCTGTGATTTGAATCTAATTTTTCATTAAGGACTCAAAAGAGAAAAATCATTGCTAAAACAAGCTCTTTTGAATGTGATGTTTTATCATTTGAAGATGCAATAACTAATAGGATTTTCTTATTAAAATGGACAAAATTAATGCCCAGAGAGATTGGAAAAGCTGGGCCAGTGAGCACACTTTTTTCCTCTTCTTCTTTTTCCTTTATACTTTAAAAATATTACTTTAGGCTCACCATGTTAAGGTGGGCTCAATTAAATTTGCTGACTGTTCATTTAAAACGTGTTCAGTATTACACTATTTCTTAAGAGAGTCCTGATATTTTAGCTGGTTTTGAGATTTAAAAGAATTAAAAAAAGAACTCAGAGCAGCAGAGTCATTTATTGGCCAGCACTTCAAAAGAAAAATGCAATTTCTTTTGATACCCTATTGTTGAAGAGCCCTGGAGACCTGGTATGTTGTGAGGTCGGCTGTCTTCTTTCAAAGACTGATGCTCCACATCTCCCATGATTGAGCAAGAAAGTGACAGCAGGCCTCTTGTAAATTTACAGGTCAAAAGAAGCTCAGTGGTGCAAATTACATTACTTTGAAGTCTACATCCATTGCTGATCCCTTTGAAAATCTAATTTTACTCAATAAATCCCTGCCACCATACAAATATTATTTTCAAGGAAAAGATGGCATGGCTTTCCATAGTGGAAAGGGGAAAATAAAGTAAGTTTGTGCTAACTTTGTTGGGACCCCTGAATAATTTATACCCAAATGAGTATATATGTATAAAGGGGGACACAGAACAGAGCAAGAAACTGTATACATTTAGAGAGTCCACTCGAATGCTGGATAGGATTCTTTACTTAGCATTTAATATCAGGAAATTACTGATTGAGTTTTTTGTTTTTTCGTTTGGATGGTTTTTAAGGATGCGCCTGTGGCACATGGAAGTTCCCAGGTTAGGGGTCAAATTGGAACTGCAGCTGCCAGACCCCACAGCAGTATGGGATCCTAGCCACATCTGTGACCTATACCATAGCTTGCAGCGACACTGGATCCTTAACCCACTGAACAAAGCCAGGGATCGAACCCTCATCCTCATGGATACTAGTCACGTTCTTAACCTGCTGACTCACAGTGGAAACTCCTGATTGAGATTTTTGTGTAAAAACAGATTCTATCTTTTCCTTTATGCAATAATTTTCTTTTTAAAATTAATTTTACTGCAGTATAGTTGATTTATAATGTGTTAATTTCTGCTGTATAGCAAAGTGACTCAATCATATATATATATACACATATCCATTCCCATATAGTTATCATAGAACACTGAGTAGACTTCTCTCTGCTATACAGCAGGTTCCTGTTGATCATGCATTTTCCCACAAGTGTGTCTTTGCTATTCCCAACCCCCCAGTAGGATCTCATTTTGTTTCCTTTTCTTCTTTTTTAAAGTTTTATTGAAGTATAGTTGATTTGCAGCGATAGTTTCTGCTGTCCAACAAAGTGATTCAGCTGTACATGTACACACATCCATTCTTTTTCAGATTCTTTTCCCACATAGGCCACCATAGAATGCTGGGTCGAGTTTCCTGTGCTATACTATATTCTTAACCTAACCTGCCCAACATTCCTGTTGTGTCCCCCGCTGCTGCTTGCAAGAACTACCAGTAGGGACTTCTGAGAGTATAGTCTACAAACTCTTGACCTCTCCCTCTCCACATCAGAAGTCAACATAGCTAATCTATATATAGATAGATCAATTATATATACATACATACATATACATACATACACACACACACACACACACACATATGTATGAACTACACTGTACCACTTTTAAATGATAATGATTGCAACAGAGCAGGTCCCCATTGACCAACTGTATTGCAATAATTTTCATTTAAAAGTTGTGCAGTACAGTTTTAACGTTTGTGTGTTTATATGTATACATACATTTAATGTGCATATATATGCACATTTTTATATGTATACATACATTTAATGTGCACACATGTATTAGTAGTAAGTGTGATGAAAAGGAAGGACCGTTATATACGTTGACTTCTGACATGGTGCGGGAGAAGTGAAGAGTTTCAAGCTATACTCTCAAAAGTCCCAACTGGTAGTTCTTGCAAGTGGCAGGAGGGGACACAGCAGGAACATCGGGTAGCTTAGGGAATATGGTAGGCAGCTTCTGAGGTGTATCCCCATACGTCTACCTTCTGATTTTCCTGTCCATGTACAGTCCCCTTACCTTGACTATGGCTGAACCTCATGACTTGTTGAGGAGTAGAATATGGCAAAAACAAAGAGATGTCACTTTAGAGACTAGGTTACAAAAAGATCCTGTCTCTGTATTATTTGCCCTTTCTTCTTATTCTCTCATTTACTTCCTCTGACATTGCCAATTGCTTCATATGAGCTGCCTTATGGAGAGGTTCATATGACAAGAATCTGAGGGTGGCCTCTGACTAACCTTGAAGTGAGCCTGGAAGCAGATCCTCTCTTTGTCAAGTCTTAAGATGACCTGTACCCTGGTTGACACCTGATGGCAGCCTGTGAGAGACCCTGAGCCAAAAGACTCACCTAAATTGCACCCAGATAACTTACACAAAGAAATTGAAAAGTACTATTTTTTTTTTTTTAGCTACTAAAGTTTGGTATAATTTGTTGCATATAAGAGATAGCTAAAACTGAGCATCACTTTTTATTTCTGTTGCATGCTTCCCATACTTACACAGTCACTTTATAATTATATGTTGAATCAAATTAAGTCCACAGAATGATTCTGTCAATCAAAGTAAAGATGGGAAGTAGATGACATCTCAATGAGTTTAACCAAGAACAATATAATCAAGGACTACTTAGGCAAGGGTGGGAAAAATTATGAGGACCAACAAGAGAAACACTAAGACACTAACCTTAGAGGGGAGCCTTTAACACCACAGACCTAAAGGATTCAGAAGAGAGAATGGTGTTATTGGAATCCAGAAAAGGACTGGGGCTGTAGAAAACTGGCCGTCTTCCAGGAGCTCCAGCCTTAGAGAGAAGCTGCTGCTAGAACCACAGAAAATCTCTGAGAGAAAAGGCAAGGGAATCAGTACATTGACTTTTTCCCTCCTGCCTTTAGCTCGTCTTTCTCCATCTCCCACTGACCAAGCCTAAGCAGAAGCCAGTGGACAAGCACCCCTAGGGGATCTAGTCCTAAGATCATTCTCTCAGGACACAGACCAGGATAGAGAAGGGTGCCTTGTGGACCTCCAGGGGGTGTGAAGAGAGACCAAACTGCACAAGGGATACTCAGGTTGGAGATTTGCTACAACCTAACAATAGGAAAATGGTGATTGGTAAAGAGTTGGCAGAGTGTATTTGAGGGAAGGTGGATGCTACTTTTACAGAAAATATTATCACTTCTTTATCCTGGGCACAAACTATGCTACTGTTCCTATGCCTATTTACAGTTAGTTATGCCAAATTACAGAGATCTGGCAATGGAAACTGAGTAAACTCAGACGCTTCCAGATCTGGCCCATATAAACCTTGTAAATACTTTGTTTTCTACTGCCCTTTCTACTTCTTGCTGTGTTGAATGATGCCCCGGAAGAATATTTTCAAATTGAACTATAGACAATGGTAGACTTCTTAAAATCATAGATCCCTGAATGACTATATGGAACAGAGCTCTCAACCAGACTACTCAGAATGATTAAGAAAGCATGGAATAGATGGTTATTTTTAGAGACATTATATTTTTGAGGCTTTTCCCCCTCTTTTAACCTAGCTTATCTTTACTAATGTGAGGAGAAAGGATAGATTTCCCTCCAGGTAAGATTGTCTCTACACCAGTAGTTACTCAGTATTAGCTAAAGTTTGAGTCAAGATCTTTCAGTTTAAAATGAGCAAACAAAGAGAATACCCAGCATGGCTGATTATATTTTTCAAAAATACCTTAAACATTTTGTACAATCTTATTAGCTCATCTTAAAATTTACCTTTAACACCTCCTTTTACATATAAGGTCTTTGATGTTCCCTCTTCTAAAGTCTGGAGAGTTCGTGACTATAATACAAATGATAGTATGTGATTCCCAAGCCTCGATTAAAAAAGGCAAAACAGTTTCTTCTTGGTTCTCTTGAGATACTCACTCTCGAAAGCCCGTCACCAAGATGTAAGGAAACAGGCTGAGAGGACTGCTCAGCTGACAATATGGGCTATTTCACATTGAAAAAAAAAGAGGAAGATTCAAAAGACAAAGCCAAAAGCCCAGCAGGTAGGCCAGGAACTTAGAGGGAAGAGTCAAGGGCTACAAAGAGCACCTCGCAGGCATTAGGAATTAGTTTAATCAAGAAATGTTCTGGATTTCAAAATAACTAAAGGGAAATGCTTGTGTCTTGTATTTTCACCCCTTTTAAATAGGAGTGTCTATAGCACTTATCTTATGAATGTCCCACCACTGCGTGTTGGGTATGTGCAGGACAGATCACTTTAGTTCAGTTTTTCAGATTGACAGAAATGGAACAAAAGAAGTTGTATCTAAGTAATCACATTTAAAAAGCCCCATATGTACTTGGACCTGATTTAGATAATAAGACCCTTAACTTGAGGTTCATGATTTGTAGATTTGAGGATTTTAGAGAGAATCAAGAGAACATTTTCCACTTGAATATATGAATTTAGGGGTGCAGTGGGCAGACAGTGGGAAATTGAATTTCTCAAAACTGGTTTCAAACATATTTCCCTTCCAGATGTTCTTAAAATGTGTCCTTAATACTCCTGCCCCATTGAGAAGTAGGGGACCTATGTTCTCTCCCCATTGGATTTGGGTGTACTTTGATTAAAACAGAAGTCACATACATGTCACTTCTGAATCTAGGTTATAAATGGAAGGAAAGTATAGTCCTCCTGGGATTGATGCTTTTAGAATTCAAACAAAATTGCCCTAGCCAGGGTTGGAGCCTTCTGCCCTCATTTCCTATTAGATATATGAGTTAACAAGCCCTCAGAAGATTTCAGCTTCCAAACATTATGTTACCTCTAGCCTTTGAGTTTTCATAGCTAAAGCACTGGATATTGTGTGTATAGGTGGGGGAGGGGGAAGAAATAAAAAAGAAAAAACCTCTCTTGGCTCTGCCTTATCTGAATGCCTGACCAATAGAATTTGTGAGCACAATATAATGGTTATTTATCCCACTAAGTCTGAGGAGGTTTATTTTGCATCTGTAGTAGCTAAAATACCCTGTTGCCATCATTCATAGACCAATAGCTCAATTCTATAAAAGACCAACTTCTTAGGTATCCAAAAGTAAAGACCTTAGAAATTTCAGCAACTTCCCAATCCTTTGGTCACTCTTAGCCATCTGTCTGCTAATGCTGGATGGCTGGATGGCTAATTACCAGGACCATCATCTCAATTACTTTACTCTTACCTCTTCTTTATTTTGTTTTATTTTTTATTTTTTTGCCTTTTTGCCATTTCTTGTGCCACTCTCTCGGCATATGGAGGTTCCCAGGCTAGGGGTCAAATCGGAGCCATAGCTGCCAGCCTACGCCAGAGCCACAGCAACACAGGATCCGAGCCATGTCTGCAACCTACACCACAGCTCACGGCAACGCCGGATCCTTAACCCACTGAGCAAGGCCAGAGATCGAACCCACAACCGCATGATTCCTAGTCGGATTCGTTAATCACTGAGCCACGACGGGAACTCTCTCTTACCTTTTCTTTAATCAATTAATTTCGTATGATTGCTTGACTTTCACAAGTATGGTGACCTTGAGTATAAAAGGTAAGTTGTGCAGCCTTGATGAAGTCCACATACCTAGAGCTTTAAAGATACCAGCCATATCCCCATACCATTACTAATCATATCTGTATGTATGTTTATATGTATGTATTTATTTATGTGTTTGAGAAAGAGAGACTCCGTTAAGGAGTGGAAGACACAGAGATGGATACATGTAATTAAAAAAATGATGAGGAACCAGAAGAGGTGCATTTTTAGTTTGCAGCTCTACCCTGAAGATATTCATAGGTACATAGAAACAGTACAGAGGTAATATAAATAGATGGGAGTGGTAAATTAAACATCTTTTTAATGATCTCCCCAACTGTGAGGCTTGTTGTGTAGCATTCTACTTGGAAAAAAACCTAGGATTCACTCCAGACAAGAAATCAACTTGTAAAAATAATGCTCTGTCTTTGAGAGCCTCTGAACAGCCTCTCCATGCAAAACTCACTGAACTATCACAGCCTCCATCGGCATAGCAGTGCTGAGGGAGGTCAAGAGGAGCCAGGGGCTCCATGTGATTGGGTTACTGCCTGCTGTCCCAGAGTAAAAGAGAGATTTTTGTAACTCTCAGAAATGCACTGGAAACTTACATTAAATTAGCTGTATAAATTACGAGTCATATCCTATTTTTCTGTTTGTTCTGTGACAGTGTTAAAAGCCATAAGATTTTTCTCTAGGTAGTAAATAAAAATAAAGAATTATGAGTGCCATTTCAAGAAGAGACTTCACTATGTTATCATTTTCCTGTGTCCTGAACAATTTATGGTTTGTATTTGCTCCTCTTTGTAGAAGAGGAGCCTTCCCTTCTTTCCTTAAGGATGCCCTCCGTTGGTTAGAACACCTGTGCCTTTTCTTGCTTTGCAGTGAGCTGTGTGAATTTCAAGGGGATGATGATATATGGGGCAAAGCCCAGTTAGATAATATTGTCTCAAGGACAAAGCTGAAGTTGCTAATTCAAAACCTGCACCGAGTATGTGTTCTCAATTACGATTCTCTGAACCAAGGGATAGGCTTTAGTCTTAGTTTTGTTTGATGCATAGGTAACCAGACATAAGAAGCTCATTTGTGTCTGTTGTACCGGGATTCAGACTTTTTCCCTTCTAGTCATTGTGCAATGGCTGAACATAATAAGCTATGCCTCATTTCATCTTCTTCTCTAGTGGGAGATCCTGCTTGAGTTGACACTGATTTAATTTACAGTATTTAAAAGGTATGTTCAAATTGTACCTGAGGGAACTCTTGCAAGAATGCTGAAGGAATGTTCCAGGCAAGTATCTCATGCTCAAGGAAGACAGAGGCAAGGTGCTCAAGCTTGCTCAGGGCACAGAGAGGGAACGACAAGGAGATGTTATCCGCTGGGACTCTTTCAGTCTCAAATATTAGAAACTCGTTTTCAGCTACTGCTCATCTCTCAGCTAGACTCGGTTGTATGCTGGCATTGACTAGTACCAGCATGTGAGAGCTAATTGTTACATTCTTAGGAATTTAGTGATCTGGTTGCCGAACTATTGGCAGCTTGGAATTGGCCATGTTTGGAGGTTTTATACCTTGGAAGTTGCCAAACATACAAATACTTTTTTCATCCTTCCATAGCAGGTTGCTAAACCTTTACTGGGATACCCGTGGTTAGATTTGACTCGCTTGCCAATTTAATTACCACCACAATGGTCATGATGATGACTTTAAAAAATCATTTTATTATTCCACAGTTTCGAAATATCTAATGACTTCTGGTTTTATTTTTATTGTAGTGTTGCCTTGTGTTGTCTGAGCTGGAACTGTGTCCCCCTGAAGTACTTTATCTATATAGTTTTGGGCTAGCATGGGCCACAAAAGAAGGTAGAAATGAAGCAGAAGCTGTTTTATGCTCAGGAGGTCAGTGTAGAGACAGGTGCTGCTGCCACAGCCTGCTGTGTTTATCCTTGTGGTATCTAACTCATCCTTGCTCATCCTTATGAAATCCAGTTGATCCTTTTACACCATAACTTTATGCCTGTTTTTTCTTCTCAAATAGTTGATATAATGACTTCAAACTCAAAGCCAGAAAAAGAAGTAGCATTGTGACAAACTGTTTAATTAGCTCGCATAATTGCATTAAGATTCCTTTTATTTTGTTATTCCTAGTGGTTCTGTTGCTGAGTCCGAGCTCATTCTGTTCCTCACAGGACAGTCCAATAAGTTGGGAGATGAGTTGTTTGGTCAAAGAATCATAGTTGAGTCTACTGGGGCAGGAAGACTTCAGCTAACATCTACATCTTAGAAGTTAGGAGGAACGTGTGCTTAATAGCTAAGAGTGACATCTTTACATCCAAATTTGGATCTATATTTTCTCTACCATGTACAGATTCTGTGACCTTAACTATTAAGTTATTTATACCCTCTATGTTTTTGTTTCCCCATCTGGACTTTAGGACTAATAAAAATACCTACATCATAGGTTTACTGTAAAGATTAAATAGATGAAAACATTTCAAGCCTCATAATAGTGCCTAACACACAATGGGCAGTCATTTTAAAGTCTGGATTAATATGCATATCTTTTTCTCCAATCAAAATACAAGTTTCTGAAGGCAGATGTTATGTATTGTCTGTGTTCTCCATACCTAACCTAGTTTTGTTTCTGTATTAACCAGGAAGATGATTATGAAAATTATATGTTTTAAAATCAACTATACTGGCTTCAGAATATAATCACTATATCATAGTTTATGATTAATTATTATACCAACAAATATTTTCACATACATCATGAAGGAACATTCTGTGCATTTGATGAAATGGTAAAGATTTTATACTATAAAATATTATTTTCTGGTATCTAAATAATAACCCTTTTCCCAAATTTTAAACATTTTAATGATTATCATTAAAAAAAGATTGATAATACCCATATCAAATTCAGAAGGTATAAAATTTCTTATAGTGAAACATCAACTTTACTCTTGTACTGGTTTCTCTGTTTTAATTTCCTTCTTCTGACTGTTCAACCGAAGTTATCTTCTGGAGGTAATCTGTGCCACACAGGAATATAAATGCAATGACAGCAAGACACAGGCTCTTGCTTTCCTAATGCAAACAGTGACCAATTGACTTAGAAGTACAACCATGAGTCGCTCATCTCATTGATGGCTCCTTAAAAGGAGGAACGTCCAAGTAAATGTATCTGGGGCTTTGCTCTGCCATAAACCATGGAAAATTAAAAACTGAAATTACCAACAAGAGCAAAAGACCAAATAGCTGTTCAACATTAAATCCATCTGCTTTCTATGTCAGCTTTTCATCTAAAGTATAGAGAATTTTTACAAGCTCTCAAAGGAACTAAGAAACCTGAGGTTTATCCACTCAGAATATTAATAATTATGCAATATCATTTGAATATTTATTTGCAATATAAATTATATGTTAAATGGAAATAATTTATATTAAAATTAAAGATAATTTTGTTAGGTTAAGTTTTTCTGTGAGACCTTCTATATATTGTGATGCGGTAACTTTATCACACCATCTGAACTGTTTTCCATATAAACCTATATTTCATAAATTTATTTTTTATTGAAAAATTATTCTTCTGACTAGAAAATTTAAATTCCCGTTTTTTAATAGATATGTGAATATGTAACAGGAATATACATGAGTGATACAACAAATGTACAGACTCCTGTTACACATTTTTAAAAACATCAATTTAGTGAATGCATTATCTGAGATGTTACTTTACTTGATGTTCAGTTGCTTGGCTTTTTTTTCATTAATCAATGAATTTATTACATTTATAGTGGTACAATGATCATCACAATACAATTTTATAGGATTTCAACCCCACAACCCCAGAGCATCCTTCCACACTGCAACCTGTCTCATTTGGAGACCCTAAGTTTTTCAAAGTCTGTGAGTCATTATCTGTTCTGCAAAGAAGTTCATTGTGTCATTTTTTCAGATTCCACATGTCAGTGAAAGCATTTGATGTTGATGTCTCATTGTCTGACTGACTTCACTCAGCATGATAATTTCTAGGTCCATCCATGTTGCTAAAAATGCCAGTATTTCATTCCTTTTAATGGCTGAGTAATATTTCCTTGTGTATATGTACCACATCTTCTTGATCCACTCCTCTGTCAATGGACATGTAGGTTGTTTCCATGTCTTGGCTCTTGAAAATAGTGCTGCAATGAACAATGGAGTATATGTATCTTTGCGAGTCATGGTTTTCTCTGGATAGATGCCCAGGAGTGGGATTGCTGGATCAAATGGTTGTTCTGTTTTTAGTTTTCTGAGGAATCTCCATACTGTTTTCCACAGTGGTTGCACCAATATACAATCCCACCAACAAGGTAATAGGGTTCCTTTTTCTCCACACCCTCTCCAGCACTTGTTTGTAGACTTTTGGATGATGGCCATTCTGACTGGTGTAAGGTGGTACCTCATGGTGGTTTTGATTTGCATTTCTCCAATGATGAGTGATATTGAACATCTTTTCATGTGTTTTTTGGCCATCTGTATGTCTTCTTTGGAGAACTGTCTGTTTAGATCTTCTGCCCATTTTTTGATGGGATTTTTTTTTTTTTTTTGGTATTGAGCTGTAGGAGGTGTTTATAAATTTTGGAGATTAATCCCTTGTCAGTTGATTCATTTGCAAAGACTTTCTCCCATTCTCTGGGTTGTCTTTTCATTTTGTTTAGGGTTCACTTTTAATTAAGTCCCATTTGTTTATTTTTGTTTTTACTGTTAGTACTCTAAGAGGTGGATCTGAGAAGATGTTGCTGTCATTTATGTCGCAGAATATTTGGTCTATGTTTTCCTCTAAGAGTTTTATAATATCTGGTCTTATATCTAGGTCTTTAATCCATTTCGAGTTTATTTTGGTGCATGGTGTTAGAGAGTGTTCTAATTTCATTCTTTTACATGTGACTGTCCAGTTTTCCCAGCACCACTTATTGAAGGGGCTGTCTTTTCTCCATTGTATATTCTTGCCTCCTTTATGATAGATTAGTCAGCTGTAGCTGCATGGATGTGATTCTGGGCTTTCTATCCTGTTCCACTAATCTATATTTCTGTCTTTGTGCCAGTACCATATGGTTTTGATGGCTGTTGCTTTGTAATATAGTCTTAGGTCAGGGAACCTGATTCCTCCAGCTCTGTTTTTCTTTTTCAGGCTGTCTTTGGCTATTCTGAGTATTTTGCACTTCCTAACAAACTTTAAAATATTTTGTTCGAGTTCTGTGAAAAATGTCCTTGGTACTTTGATAGGGATAGCATTGAATCTATAGATTGCCTAGGGTAGTATAGTCATTTTGATGATATTGACTCTTCCAATCCAAGAGCACGGTATGTCTTTCCATCTGTTTGTGTCATCTTTGATTTCTTTCATCAGTGCCTTATAGTTTTCAGAGTACAGATGAATTCTCAGAATCAGTTAGGTACTGTCTCTTTAGGTAGGTTTACTCCTAGGTATTTTATTCTTTTTGATGTGATGGTAAACAGGATTGCTTCCCTAATTTCTCTTTCTGATATTTCATTGTTAGTATATAGAAATGCAGTCGATTTCTGTGTATTAATTTTGTATCCTGCAACTTTGCCAAATTCATGGATGAGCTCTAAGAGTTTTCTGGGGTTTTTTTGATATAGGAGATTATACATATGTGAGATCGTTTTAAGTTGCTGGTCTCTTAATTTCAAGTGCATCTCCAGTGTCCTGCATTTGTACTCTCCTCTTCTCACAGTTTCTGATTTGTGTGGCATGATTGTGTGTGGATGATTTCGTATCTTTGCTGTGTATATACCTATACTGGTGAGCCTTGTCATTTGTGGCATTTTGTTTCTGGTTGCAGCCTTTTCTGCCTAGAGAAGTTCCTTCAGTATTTGTTGTCAAGCTGGTTTAGTGTTGCTGAATTCTCTTAACTTTTGCTTATCTGTGAAGCTTTTGGTTTCTTCTTCAAATCTGAATGAGAGCCTTGCTGGGTAAAGCAATCTTGGTTGGAGGTTTTTTCCTGTCATCACGTTAAGTATATCATGCCACTCCTTTATGGCCAGCAGAGTTTCTGCTGAAAAAAATCTGCCAATAACCTTATCAGGGTTCCCTTGTATGTGATTTGTTTCTCTCCCCTAATTGATTTCAGTATTTTCTCTTTGTCTTTAGTCTTGGTCAGTTTGATTAATGTGTGTCTCAGAGTATTCCTCCTTGGGTTTCTTTTATGTGGTACTCATTGAGCTTCCTGGATTTGAGTGAGTGGTTCCTTTCCCATGTTGGGGAAGATTTCGGCTATTATCTTTTGGAATATTTTTTCTGTCCCCTTCTCTCTCTCTACTCCTTCTGGCACCCCTATAATATGGATGTTGGTGCATTTAACATTGTCCCAGAGTTCTCTGAGACTCTCTTTATTTGTTTTCAATCTTTTTTCTCTTTTCTCTTCCACATCTGTGATTTCCACTAATCTGTCCTCCACCTTGCTTATTTGTTCTTCTGCCTCCTGTATTCTGCTGTTGGCTGGTTCCAATTAATATTTTATTGCAGTTATTGTATTTGCATATCTTCTTGCTTAAGTTTTATATCTTGTATCTCTTTACTCAGTGTTTCCTATAAGTTATCCATCTTTGCCTCCAGTTTATTTCCAATGTCTTGCATCATCTTCAGCATCAACAGTCTAAAGTCCCTTTCCTGGAGGCTGAGGATCTCCTGATCACTTAGCTGTTTTTCCAGGGTTTTTTTCTTTCTCCCTTATCTGAGTTATAGTTCTCTGTCTTTTCATTTTTATAGGTTTTTTGTGTGGTGACCTTTTCACAGATAATAGAATTGTATCTTGCATTACTCTGGCATCTGCTCCCCCTTGAGGCTGAAGTTGGTACAGGGGTTTGCTGTAGGCTTCCTGATGGGAGGGACTGATGCCTGCCCACTGGTAGGTGGAGCTGATTCCTAGCCCTCTGGTGTGTGTGGCTTTGTCTCTGGTTGAGATTAGAGGTGGCTTTGTGCCTGGGGGGTCTTTAGGCAGCCTGTTTACTGATGGTCACGGCTGTGATCCCACCTGAATTGTTGTTTGGCCTGGGGCTTCTTAGCACTGATGGGTGGGGCCAGATTTTCCCAAAATGGCCACCTCCAGAGAAATGCACGTTGATGACGATTCCCAAGAGCTTTGCTTCCAATGTCCTTCCCCCACAACAAGCCACATTCACCCCTGTTTTCCCAGGAGGTCCTCCAAGAACTGAAGCTTGGTCCAACCCAGATTCCCATGGAGACCCTGCTTTGCCCTGGGACCCAGTGAATGCTAAAGTCTATGTGCACCTTCCAAGAATGGGGTCTCTGCTTCCCCAGTCCCATGGAGCTCCTGTGCACAAACCTCACCAGCCTTCAATGCCAGATGCTCTCAGGGCTCTTTCTCCCAGTGACAGATTCCCACATGTTGGTGTTTGATGTGGGGCTCAGAACTCTCACTCCTGTAGGTGAGTCTCTGTGATACAGATACTTTTCCATCTGTAGGGCTTACCACCTGGGATGTGTGGGGTTGCTTATATTGTGTAATTGCCCCTACTTCCTCTTGATGTGGCCTCTTGTTCTTCTGGAGTAGGATATCCTTTCTAAGTTTCTGGTCCATTTGGTTGAAAATTGCTCAGCATTTGGTTGTAAATGCTGTTGTTTTTAGGAGAGAAGTTGAGCTCCAGTTTCTCGGCTTTTAAAATTCAGTATATCCATATTCATAATGTGACTCAAAAATCATCTAGCTATATGATTTTGGACAAGTCATCTAATTCCTGGAGATAGTCATGGTTCACCTTTACTGAATGTCTGTTATTTGCCTCTCTGTTCCAAGTGCTTCACATGTATTAAGTTTTTCTCTTTTGCCAAATGAGGAATTTGAGGCATAGAGAAATTAGTAATTGCTTAGCAGTATAGAGTTAGAAAATTATGAAACCAGGATCACTTTTCAGATTGTTGGCCTCAATAGCCTGTGGACTTAACAACTGCATTATATTGCCTCCTCGTAGTCATACAGCATACCTCTCAGAGTGAGTATAAAGATTTTTTAATTATAGTTGATTTACAATGTTCTGTTAATTTATGCTGTACAGCAAAGTAACCCAGTTGAGTATAAGAATTTTAAATGAGATAATGCACAGGGTAAACCCATTAGATAATACTTGTTTACTCCTTTTAAAATTTTTAATTATAAAATTCACATAAAATACAATCTGTCATCTAATTATTTTTAAATTTTTTTCAGAGGTAAAAATAGCCTTTTATCTTTATTATTTTTATTTTTGATTTTATTTTTCACTTTTTAAAAAGTTTTTTAATTAATATATAGCTGATTTACAATGCTGTGCTAATTTCTGCTGCACAAAAGAGTGACTCATTTATACATATATTTACATTCTTTTTTATATTCTTTTCCATATGGTCTCTCCAAGGAGATAGGATATAGTTCTGTGCTATAAGGTAGGACCTTGCTGTTCATCTCTTCCTTTTTTTCTTTTAATTTTTTATAGTTGATTTACAATATTCTGTCATTTTCTGCTATACAGCAGAGTGACCCTGTTGTACATATATATACATTCTTTTTCTCATACTATTTTCCATCATGTTCCACCACAAGTGATTGTATAGAGTTTTCTGTGCTATAGAAAAGGACCTCATTGCTTATCCATTCCAAATGCAATATTTTGCATCTATTAATCCCAAACTCCCAGTCTATCCCACTCTCTTTCCTCCCCTCTTGGCAACCACAAGTCTGTTCTCTATCTTCATGAGTTTGTTTCTGTGCTATAGATAGTTTCATTTGTTCCATATTTTAGATTTCACATATAAGTGATATCATATGGTATTTGTCTTTCTCTTTCTGACTTACTTAATTTAGTATGAAAGTTTCTAGTTCCACCCCTGTTGCTGCAAATGGCATCATTTCATTCTTTTTCTATGGCTGAGTAGTATACCATTGTGCGTGTGTGTGTGTATAAATATATATATATATAAAACTCCTCTTTGTCCATTCATCTGTTGATGGAGATTTAGGTTGTTTCCATGTTTTGGCTATTGTTAATTGTGCTGCAAAGAACATAGGGGTGCATGTATCTTTTTGAATGCAAGTTTTGTCTGGATAGATGCCCAGGAGTGGGATTGCTGGATCATGTGGTAGTTTTATATTTATCTTTCTGAGGTACCTTCATACTGTTTTCCATAGTGATTATACCAATTTACATTCCCACCAACAGTGTAGGAGGGTATCCTTTTCTCCACACCCTCTCCAGCATTTTTTTGTAGACTTACTAATGATAGCCATTCTAACCTATGTGAGATGATACCTCACTGTAATTTTGATTTGCATTTCTCTAATTATTAGTGATGTTAAGACATAATTGGCCACCCTTATGTCTTCTTTGGAGAAATGTCTATGTAGGTCTTTTGTGTATTTTTCAATTGGGTTGTTTGTTTCTCCACTGTTGAGTTGTATGAGTTAAACCTAGACACCTAGGATCAATTAACCTTCAACAAAGGAGGCAAGAATATAAAATTGGGAAAAGAAAATCTCTTCATCCAGTGGTGCTGGTAAAATTGGACAGCTGCATGTAAATCAATGAAACTGGAACACACCTTCACATCATGCACAAAATAAGCTGTAAATGGCTTAAATACTTAAATATAAGACATGACACCATAAATCTCCCAGAAGAGAACACAGGCAAAACACCCTTTGACATCCACCATACAAATGTTTTCTTAGGTCAGTCTCCCAAGGCAATAGAAATGAAAATAAAAATAAACAAATGGAACCTCATCAAACTTACAAGTTTTGCAAGTTGTAAAACCATTTAAAAAAAAAGACAGCCCTCAGAATAGGAGAAAATAGTTGCAATTGCAACTGACAAGGGCTTAATCATCCTTTCTAAATGTAATAGTTTGCATCTACTTACCTCAAACTCCCAGTCCATCCCACTCCCTCCCCCTCCCCCTTGTCAACCACAAGTCTGTTCTCGATATCCATGAGTTCTGTTTCTGTTCTAGATACATTTATTTGTGCCATATTTTAGATTACACATATAAGTAATATCATATGGTATTTGTCGTTCTCTTTCTGACTTACTTCACTTAGCACCAGAATTTCTAGTTGCATGCATGTTGTTGCTAATGGCATTATTTCATTCTTTTTTGTGGCTGAGTAGTATTCCATTTTACACATGTACCTTCTCTTCTTAATCCATTCATCTGTTGATGGACATTTAGGTTGTTTCTGTGTCTTGGCTATTGTGAATGTTGCTGCTATGAACATAATCATTTTTAAATGTACAGTTTAGGGGTATTAAGTACATACACATTGTTACGCAGTCATCATCACCATCCATTTCTAGAACTTTTTCATCTTCTAAAACTTAAATTATACCCATTTAACAGTAACTCTCCATTCCCCTCTCATTTCAGCCCCTGGAAACCATTATTATACTTTCTGTTCCTATTAATTTAACTACTCTAGATACCTCATACATGTGGAATCATATAGTATTGACCTTTTTATGACTGGCTTATTTTATTTAGCATGATTCCCCCAGGGTTCATCAATACCGTGGCATGGGTCAGAATTTATTTCTTCTTATAGCTGAATAATATATTTTATGTATATACTACACTTTTTAAATCCATTTGTCCATCCAGGAAATATTGGGTTCTTCCTCATTTTGCCTGTTGTAAATAATGTTGCTATAAATAAGGGCATACAACCATCTCTTCAAGATCCTGGAATTTCTGGATTATATGGTAATTTAATTTTTAAGGAACCACCATACTGTTTTCCACAGTGGCTAAATCATTTAACAGTTCTACCATCAATGAATAAGCATCCCAATTTCTCCATATGCTCATCAGTATTATAATTTTATGTTTCTTTTTAAATAGTATATATCCTAATGGGTATGAAGTTCTGTCTTATTGCAGTTTTGATTTGCATTTCTCTAGTGATTAGTGATATCAAACATCTTTTCATAAACTTTTTGTCAGCTCCCGTATCTTCTTTGGAGAAATGGTTATTTAAGCCCTTTCCCAATTTTTTAATTGGGTTATTTTTTGTTGTTGTTGAGTTATAGGAATTCTTTATATGTCATGGATATAAACCCTTATCACACATACAATGTGCAAATATCTTCTCCCATTACGTGGCTTACTTTCTCATTCTTTTGTGTCCTTTGATGCATGGAAGTTTAAAATGTTGATGTAGTCCAATTTATGTATTTTTGTTTCTTTTGCTTTTGGTGTCCTATCCAAGAAATTACTGTCAGATTCAGTGTTATGATTTTTTTCCCTTATGCTTTTTTAAAAATTGTTTTATAGGCTTAGCTCTTACATTTAGGTTTTTCATCCATTTGAGCTATATTTTACTTTTATTTAAAGTAAAAGTCCAACCTCATTTTTTTGCATGTAGATAACTAGTTCTTTCACATTAGTTCTTCAAAGACTGTCCTTTCCTTACTGAATGATCTTAGCATACTTGTTGAAAATCATCTCTCTCTCTGTCTCTCTCTCTCTCTCTCTCTCTCTCTCTCTCTCTCTCTCTCTATATATATATATATATATATATATATATATATATACACACATTTTTTTGAAAATGTATTTCTGGGCTCCTTATTCTCTTCTGTTGGTCTATATGTCTGTCTTTATGCTAGTATCACAATATTTTAATGACTTAAGTTTTGTAATAACTTTTGAAATCAGTAAGTGTGAGACTTTCTTTTGTTCTTTTTCAGTATTGTTTTGGCTATTCAGGATCCCTTTTAAATCCATACAAGTTTTTGGATTGAGTTTTCTATTTCTCCTAACTATGCTGCAGAGATTAAATAGGGATTGTTTTAAATCTGTTATTCACTTTGTGTAATATTGATATCAAGAATTTTGTCTTCCAATCCGTGAGCATGGATATCTTCCCAGTTCTTTAAATTCTCTCAGTGATGTTTTGTAGTTTTCAGTATACAAGTCTTTCACCTCCTTGGTTAATTTTGTTCCCAACTATTTTATTATTTTCGATGCTATTGTAAATGTATCTTCTTAATTTCTTTTTCTAATGGTTCACTCTTAGTGTATACAAATGGAATTAATTTTTGTATGTTGATTTTGTATCATTCAACTTTGTTGAATTTTTTATTAATAGTTCACAACTTTTCTTATTTTTATGCAAAATCAAAATTTAATATTTTTTCTAATTTTATGTAAGATTTCTTAAAATTGTTATTGTAATAATATTTAAACAATCATCACTGTAAATATATCTTTCACTACATCTTTAGGATAAATTTGTAGAAGTGAAGTTGTTTGAGCACATTGACTATAGTCAGAACTCCACACATGTCTAGGATTGGTTCTAGTACCTCCTCAGATACCAGCCTCTGTTGATGCTCAAGTCCCTTAAACAAAGTGGCTAATAGGGTTAGCCCTCCACATCTCCAGAGTCCACATCCATTGATACAAAAGGCCAATTGTACTGCCAAATAAATTTTCAAAAAGGTTAATTAATAAATTCTTAGAAAAATGTAAAACCACAACTTTCATACAGATACAAAATGAATACATGTTAAGTAAATTATTTTATTTATAAAAAGTGAGAGAACCAGGCAAATGCTATAACTACTTCAAAAATAATGTCAAAATAACACAAATTTGAAATTCCCATCTTGGCTGGGTGGTAACAAACCCAACTAGTATCCAGGAGGACTCAAGTTCAATCCCTGGCCTCGCTCAGTGGGTTAAGGATCATGTGTTGCTGTGAGCTGTGGTGTAGGTTGTAGATACAGCTCGGATCCTGCATTACTGTGGCTGTGGCGTAGACTAGCATCTACAGCTCTGATGCGACCCCTAGCCTGGGAACTTCCATATGCTGGGGGTGCGGCCCTAAAAAGACAAAAACAAAACAAACAAACAAAACCCAGCTGCAGTCATCAAAACAGCGTGGTACTGGTATCAAAACAGATACACAGACCAATGGAACAGAATAGAGAACCCAGAAATCAACCCTGACACCTATGGTCAATTAATCTTTGACAAGGGAGGCAAGAACATAAAATGGGAAAAAGAAAGTCTATTCAGCAAGCATTGCTGGGAAACTTGGACAGCTGCATGCAAAGCAATGAAATTAGAGCACGCCCTCACAAAATGCACAAAAATAAAATCAAAATGGCTGAAAGACTTAAATATAAGGCAGGACACCATCAAACTCCTAGAAGAAAACATAGGCAAAACACTCTCTGACATCAACATCATGAATATTTTCTCAGGTCAGTCTTCCAAAGCAATAGAAATAAGAGCAAAAATAAACCCATGGGACCTAATCAAACTGACAAGCTTTTGCACAGCAAAGGAAACCAAAAAGAAAACAAAAAGACAACTTACAGAATGGGAGAAAATAGTTTCAAATGATGCAACCGACAAGGGCTTAATCTCTAGGATATATAAGCAGCTTATACAACTCAACAGCAAGAAAGCCAATCAATCAATGGAAAAATGGGCAAAAGACCTGAATAGACTGTTCTCCAAGGAAGATGTACAGATGGCCAACAAACACATGAAAAAATGCTCAACATCGCTGATTATAAGAGAAATGCAAATCAAAACTACCACGAGATACCACCTCACACCAGTCAGAATGGCCATCATTTATAAGTCCACAAATAACAAATGTTGGAGGGAGTGTGGAGAAAAGGGAACCCTCCTGCACTGTTGGTGGAAATGTAAACTGGTAGAGCCACTGTGGAGAACAGTTTGGAGATACCTTAGAAATCTATACATAGAACTTCCATATGACCCCGCAATCCCACTCTTGGGCATCTATCCGGACAAAACTCTCCTTAAAAGAGACACATGCACCCGCATGTTCACTGCAGCACTATTCACAATAGCCAGGACATGGAAACAACCCAAATGTCCATCAACAGATGATTGGATTCGGAAGAGGTGGTATATATACACAATGGAATACTATTCAGCCATAAAAAGGAATGACATAATGCCATTTGCAGCAACTTGGATGGAACTAGAGAATCTCATCCTGAGTGAAATGAGCCAGAAAGACAAAGACAAATACCATATGATATCACTTATAACTGGAATCTAATATCCAGCACAAATGAACATCTCCTCAGAAAAGAAAATCATGGACTTGGAGAAGAGACTTGTGGCTGCCTGATGGGAGGGGGAGGGAGTGGGAGGGATCGGGAGCTTGGGCTTATCAGACACAACTTAGAATAGATTTACAAGGAGATCCTGCTGAGCAGCATTGAGAAGTATGTCTAGACACTCATACTGCAACAGAACAAAGGGTGGGGGGAAAATGTATACATGTAAGGATAACTTGATCCCCTGCTGTACAGTGGGAAAATAAAAAAATAAAAAACCCACACAAGTTTCTATGGAGTAAATAAATGCCTAACTGAATATCAAATTAAGACATGGGTTTTTCCACAGAGGGAGTTAAGGCAATTAAAATCTCTAGCAGACAGGATAGCATTTATATATCTATATTAGTTATCTACAACTTATAAAGAGTTGCAAAATAACTTCAAGACAACACATGGGGCTAGAAAATTGTAATCCATCAGACTGTGCTATAGCAGACATGGTTTTCCACTGAAATACAAAATTTTTTCTTTAATGTTCTACCAATTTATGCTTCCAATAGCAGTTTGTGTCAGGTCCTGACTCACATTCTTCTCCTGGTGTTAAATATTATCATTTAAAAAATCTGCTATATTAATAGTAGAAAATGTGTTATGTAATTATTGATTTAATTTCCATTTATTTGATGACTTATCTAGTATTTCCACTGAGATTTCTGTCATCCCACTTCTCTTCAGAAGTTACCACAGCCAATAAACCCAATAAACCCAATACCCAATAAACCCAAATACCTTTCATCTGATTCTTTTACTACGTTTTAATGGGAGCAATTAATGATTTTCATAGGAAAGAACCTTAAAATAGAAATTAAATTCTGAAACTGCTATTTCATAGCTCTTGTATCTTACTTTCTAAAGGAAAGATAATAAAAGACACAGGTTTAAAAGGGAGTATTTTTGAACAGTATGAAAAAGATTCGTTTACTTAAATGGCTGAGAATTTTTGAAAAATAAAATTAAATATTAGAAATCATAAATATAAAATATTTATTTACAACCAGTGTTTTAAAAAAAACTGTATAATACCAATTTGATTATCCTTGGTATGTATTCTCTCTTGATAATTAGGATCAATTTCCCTTTCAGATTCTACTTGATCCTGGAAAGTGTGCTCTCTGCAGAGTAAGGCAAAGAACATTGAATGTTTAATGAAGGAAAATCTTTCTAAACCCATTGTTAAGAAATGGCTGTAACAAAAGCTGCTTTTAGTACTGTGTACTCCTATTACTCTATTACATATTCTAAGTTTGTTAAAAGAGACGCGCCTTCTCTGGAATTTTAATCTTTTCTCTGCTATTTTAAAATTGTGTGACCTTTGGCTGACGTCATGGACCTTTCTCTTTATTAGTACAAATGATTGCTTTATTTCTATGCAGGACTCTTTGAGAATCAAATTAGTCAATGTATATGAAAGCATATACAGAAATGGTGCTTTAAAGAGATATGAGAAAGATTTTGACTTTTCTCAGTTTTTTTTTTTTAATTCACCTCTTTTATTTTCCCTATATGGTAGCCTATCTGGCCTGCCTTTCTCTCCCCAATGCCATTCAAGCAGTAATGAGGGAATGATGGCTTTCTCTTCACTGCTGTCATATAGGAACACTAAAGAACAAACAAAGAATTAAATTCTTGACTTTTGATCCCATCAGCGGATACTGGAATGATCTAGGAAATACCTCGTGCCAAGAGGCCTTGATATTCAATTTCATAGGGATGCCACAAACTGCTGGGAGAAGATATGGTTGTCACCCTGACTTTAATTTCAAAATTTTTATTTTAAACTTCCAGCACCAAACCCTAGAGAACCCAAAGCTTAGAGCAGACTCCATAAACTGTAGAGTGGGAAACACTTTGAGGATACAAATCCTCCCTTTTCCATTAAAAAGTAGTAAAAGAATCAGAGGAAAGGTATTTGGGTTGATTGGTTTAGGAAAGCATCTAGTGACCTATTGGATGTGGTAAATTCTGAAGAGAAGTGGGATGACAGAAATTTCAGTGGAAATACTAGCTAAGTTATGGGAACAAATTCTTTAGCACACAGACTTGTCTGGCTGCACTTGGTGTAACCTGGTCATGAGGATGTATTGATGAGATGGCCAGAATCCAGCAGGTGTGAGAGCAGCATCCCAGAGCGCACTCCATGGCTCTACCTGGGGGGGTGGGATGCCTGGATAGAAGTTCACCATGTGCTGGTTCCTGATGACTGGATCTTATGGGCTACAGCAAATGTAAATATCTTCAGTTGGGGCAGATGACTTAGCCCAACACCTAAGTTGACAAAGGTCAACTCAGCAGAGGCCAGAAATGGCAGAAAACCATCCTGGGCTAAATGTAGAGATGGTGCATGTACAAAAGGACAATAGCCAAACCATATATAAAAATGGAAATCTGACCCACTATCCCCGAGGCATCCAATTCTGGATGCCAGACATCCTCTGTAGCAATCAGACCCCAAAGGTTAAGACTTGGGTAAACTGGCTCATTGCATTAAGGACCTGACATTGTCTTTGTGAGGATACAAGTTTGGATGTGAGGATACAAGTGCCTTGGTGTAGGTCACAGATTGGCTTGGATCCGGTGTTGCTTTGGCTGTGGCATAGGCCACAGCTGCAGCTCAGATTCAATCCCTGACCCAGGAACTTCTGTATGACACAGGTGTGGCCAAAAAAAGAGGAAAAAAAGAAGACTTGGGTAAATAACTCCCAGCTTTCCTAGTTTTTGCACCCCAGTGTATCCTAATTAATCATATTGGATGCCCTGCTTCTAGTTAGCTCAACTCCACTTTCCCTGTGCCAGCACTGCCCAATCACAGCACACCTGGAACCTCCCTGCTTCCTTCTGTGAAATGTTGCAATTTCCTATCTGTCGTGGAGTGATGACGGCTGACTCCCCGCCAAATGTGAGTGATGATGGCTGACCCCCTTACTCTAGCAAGCCCTGAATAAATAGACGTTGCTTGCTCTTGTTGGGATGGTCTTCATTGATTTCCACTATGTACGTGCCTGCCCCCTCTTAATGCATGAAACTATATATAGACTTGTTCTAAACCTAGATGTCACCTAGTGAAAAGTCAAGAAGCAGCAGCAGTGGGGGCATCTTAAGTTGACTAAAAATTAATTTTGAAAAACTGAGTTTTAAACAAAATTAGACTGATATTTCTTTTCTTTTTTCTTTTTTTTGGCTTTTTAGGGCCTCACCAGTGGCATATGGAGGTTCATAGGCTAGGGGCTGGATCAGAGCTGTAGCCACTGGCCACAGCCACAGCCACCCCAGATCCAAGCCATGTTTGCAACCTACACCAAAGCTCACAGTAGACTGGTATTTCTTCGCATTTGTAATACATTTTTTAAAACCAGGCATCAGTGGAGATTAGGAGATAAGACACGTTTAGATGAAAAGAAATAGATTTTATATATTTTGAGGAAAGTTTCGGTGGTATAAAATGTAGTATGCTGCTAGAGTTCCTGCTGTGGTACAATGGGTTCAATGGATCTCTGTTGTGCTGGGATGCAGCTTCGATTCCCTGCCCTGGCACAGTGGGTTAGGATCTGAGTGGCATAGGTTGCAACTGTGGATCAGATCTGATCTGAATTGGATTCCTGATATGGGAACTCCATATGCTATCAGTTGGTCAAAAAAAAAAAGTAGTATGCTGCAGAAAATGCTCTGTTGGACATTATTGCCTTTCTCATTTATTTATACTAAACCATGAGATATAGCATCCATTCTTCATTCATTCATCAAAATTTTACTATTTTCTGGGTACCATTGATACAAAGAAGAACATAGATATCAGGTGATCCAGCATCCCTGGTGGGGACACGGGTAGGATCACTAACACACATGTAATACAGGGATGAACATGATGGTATATGCTAATAGTATTATTTATGTCAGCAGTTGCTTACCCCAGACCTCAGAGCTGTTAGAAGACATGCGAAAGTCCCCCTGTTCAAAGGGACCACAGTAGCTCTGCCCTTAAATTTCCAGGCAGCTCCACTATTTAAAGCTTTTAGAAAACCAACATTTTTTTCAAGAAACTATCTCAGTAGGTACCAGTGCCACAGAATATATGATATTTTTGGTTACAAATATCTAATCAGAATAACAGCACTTGAGTTGTCAGTCAATTGAACTTGCAGTCTTTTTGGCAGTGAATTTAAGATGAAAAGCAATTTAAGGAGTTATATTATTTCCCTACTGTATTTAATCAAAGGTAGCAGTCTACAATAATTGGGAAACAGAGATGTAATTTACATAAAAGCTACATGCTTTTTTTAAAAAAGCAGATGTTTTTAATGTGCAATTTATTTCCTATACAGCAGTGAGAAATTTAAATTTAAGATTTGGAGATTATACTTCTTCTTACCCCTAACTCAATTGCATTTCACAGGTGCTTTGAATTGCCTTTCTCTTAAAACACTTTTATTTTTTTCTTGACTCCCTCTGTGTCTTTCCCGATGACGTCATTTTTTAGGATGGAAAATTCTGAAAAGATAGGAGATGGCAATATAAGTATCACATCAAGTAGGAATTTGAGAAACAATGGTTAAAATAATATAAAACTCTGGAAGTTCCTGTCATGGCTCCGTGGAAACGAACCTGACTAGTATCCTTCAGGACGCAGGTTCAATCCCTGGCCTTGCACAGTGGGTTAAGGATCCAGCGTTGCCATGAACTGTGGTATAGGTTGCAGTTGCAGCTTAGATGCAGCATTGCTGTGGCTGTGGTATAGCTCAGGTTTGACGCCTAGCCTGGGAACCTCCATATGCTGTGGGTGAGGTCCTAAAAAAAAATACAAACAAAATTTATAAAACTCTGTATGTTTAAATGTATTTCAGCTGTTTGGGCATGTAATATATACCAAGCACTATGCCAGATCCTGAGAGAGGATAAGTTTGGATGACGCAGCCCCTATTCCCAAGGAGGTCATAGAGGTAGAGGAGAGAAAAAAGTTCATTGCTTTTACTTATATCTTTCTTAATTTCTTTTAAAGTTTTGCACATATTTCATTAGATTTTTAAGTTCTTTGTGACTTTCAATGCTATTGTAAAAAGTTATCATTCAGAGTTCCCGTCATGGCGCAGCAGAAATGATCCAACTAGGAACCAGGAGGTTGCGGGTTTGATCCCTGGGCTCGCTCAGTGGGTCAGGGATCTGGCGTTGCCATGAGCTGTGGAGTGGGTTGCAGATGCGGCTTGGATCCTGTGTTTCTGTGGCTGTGGTGTAGGCTAGCAGCTGTAGTTCCGATTCAACCCATAGCCTGGGAACTTCCAATGCTATGGGTGTGGCCCTAAAAAGCAAAAACAAAACAAAATAAAAAAACCACCTTTATTATTAATTATATAGAGTCTTTTGAAATATAGTAGATTTCTATAGATTCTTTTGCATCATGTTATCTGTGAATAATGACATTTTATTTCTTTCTGATCCTGTCTTTTATTTCTTTTATGGTCCTATTACACTGGTTAGGAATTTAATATCAAATGAAACTGATAGTGGCTGACATCTTTACTCTCAAGGGAACGTTTGCAATATTTTACCTTTGAGCATAAGTTTCTCATAGTTGTTTTTTTCTTTTTGTGGGCACTGTTTATGCTATAAGAACAATTGTTCTTTTCCCAAGCTTGGAACAGTCTAGATATTTTCAGTAGAAAGGACTCTAATAGTGTTCTTACAAAACACTATACTTAAGTAATACTGTGTGCTGCAAAACTGCTGAAGGTATTGGAGGCTAACACTGAAGGTATTAATTTCCAGAACACACTGCAGTGTCTCTGATACAGGCATCAGGATGCTGATGCTACACCACCATAAACCACTCCCTAGCACTTCCTACCTTATTTATAGGGGAACCTGCAGCAAGATGACGGTTTCTGCCTCAGTTTTGCCTTTCTGTAAATGTTCCCTGAGTACTTCTAATTGGCAGAAGCAAATCTACATTGAAATCCCAGGCTGTAAGTAGAGGTAAAAATGCCAGATTCTGCAGCATAGAAAACAAGTAGAGGGAAGGGAAATGTCCCATTGACTAATGGACAATAGCTAGCACAGTCTATTCCTTGGACTTTCCAGTGTTCATCCCCCATACCTCTTTATCTACTCAAAATCTTCCAGAGGGAAAAAAGCAATAATTAAGTGCTCTTGACTAGCACGATGTAGCTTTCCTTTGTACAAAGGAAGATACTTTCACCTTTTCCTACACAGAGCACACCAGTCATTGAATCTGAGGAATGGCCATTATCCTTGTAGTTTGTTTCCTTAACTTGGTATATTTAATAAAAGTAAATTATAAATTTAAATAGCATCAGAATAACTAAGACAACGTACGTGCATGTGGAAGAACATGTCATATGAGTGAAAATGTAGATAGTTAACTTCCATCCTCATTTTTTAACTAGTCATGAGGCCATAGTTGGTTTCTATAACTTTCTCACTCCAGGCACTCTTTGTTAGCTAATAACTTAGATACTTGGGTTATTTTTTTTGGTGTCGAAACACATGTCTTCATTCCTTAGGGATTTGAGTGTTTGAGATCTGTATTGCATTGCCATAGTTTCGTGTTAATATTTAATACCTGTCATGGCAAGTTCAGGAAGTGTCAGACAGAAACTGCCCTTCCTTCACCCCTCATTTGTGGCAATAATATGATTTCTTTAAGATATTCAGAACCGAATTCACCAGACACTAAAGTCATGTCCTTTTTCTGGTCGTGGATTTATTGGCATGTGGATCCAAAAACGACCTGGTAACACTCTCAAATTCCAGTTCTGTGGAATAACTGTTCTGTCTCCAGGAGGAAGTTAGGTTTCTAAAACCTAAGAAGTAACCAGCCAGAGTCCTGTGGATAGGAAGCAAAATTGTTTACTAGCCTTATTGAGTACAATAGTGAGAAGTAGAATTGTTTTATCTCTTAATTCAAAGTTCCACATATTCTTGTTATTTCAGTAACTCCATCGTAAGTTGATAACTGACTCAGAGAAAATTTCATCATGTAGGAAAACATCCAGCCACATAAGGTGATATCTCCCAGTTGCTATAACTGAGTCATCAAGACCTTGAACTCCAGCTGCTTTAGAGTATTGAGGTATACGCTAACACCAGGGCATTCATTAGACTACGGGAATAGTTGTGCTGTCTAATAAGTCCCAAAGTCAGATGCAGTATTCTGTAGAATACCATAAAGATGAGTAAGGGATTATAAAGTTCTCAGTTGTTGATAGTTGCAAAAGCATGACAGGTCTGCTAGGTTGGAATATTTCTGTTTCAATAAGGACAAATTTCTAAGTTTCCTGTTTTTCCCAAGCCTGGACTATATCAGCTCTGCCATAATACCTAGGGTACTTTCTGATCATTAGGTCCAGTGAGCATGATATTATCAATTTGGCCAATCAGCAAGATGATAATGGCGTCTGTAAACCAAATTATGACAGAGTTTAAGAGAGTAGATATAGTCCTGAGATAAGACAGTAGAAACGAAGTGTGGTCCTTTCCAGGTTAAAGTAAACTGATTCTGAGAGTCTTCATTATTGAGATAGGGAATTTAAAAGTTGTTTTCTGATTGTAGCTGTAAACCAGGTTCCAAAGGATGTTTTGATTGAAGAGAGTATACCTGGAATCGTGGCACCTGAAACTGGAGTCACTAAATAGTTAAGATTGTGAAAATTGATTGTAATTCTCAAAGACCCATTCATCCTCAGATAGGACAAACAAGTGAGTTTAAGAAGGATATGCTAGAAATCATTTGCGTCTTCGAAGTCATTCTTAGTGACACTCTGATTTCCATTGAAGATCCTATATGTGTGTATGTGTGTGCATATACACACATTTTTACATACACACATTTTTGTAGGAAGGATGTTTCTCTGGACTCAAATGTGGCTCTTTCTGATTTTATGATCATGTCGGCCTCAGTCTCATGGATCAGAGAATCAATATGGTAGATGCTCCAACTGCTGAGCAAAGCTATCCCAACCTTACCACCAGGTATTGGGAAAAACTATGGGGTAGTTTTTCAAAATAAGTTAATGTCTTACTGATTATGAAGATAAATTAGTTTCAAAAGTGCATCAATCATCTGACCCACGTAAGTTGCAACCCATGAGTGCCTCATTATTTGTGGTGGAGTTTCCACATTCTCTTTTTCCAATGCTGGACTCGCTTGTATTTAAGGGCAATGTGCAATAATCTGTAAAAAAGATTTGGATAAAGGGCTGTGTTTCTTCATTGTGTGAAATCAAACAAGGCCTTCTTTTCTTTTCCTTTTTTTTTTTTTTCCTTGTCCTTTTAGGACCACACCCTCGGCATATGGAGGTTCCCAGGCTAGGGGTGAAATCAGAGCTGTAGCCGCAGGCCTACACCACAGCCACAGCAACCGCAGGATCCAAGCCGCATCTGCAACCTGCACCACAGCTCACGGCAACACCGGATCCTTAACCCTCTGAGCGAGGCCAGGGATTGAACCTGCGTCCTCATGGATACTAGTCAGGTTCGTTAACCACTGAGCCACGATGGGAACTCCAGGCCGTATTTTGTTAAACTTAGTCTTTTTGTCTTTGCGTCTATTTGTTCAGATCATAGAGTCCTCCCCTCCCCTTCCTATTTCAGTCTTAGGAATTCTGTTTTGGTTTCCCATTATTGCACGACACATTGCCACCAACTTATCCAGTTAAAACTACTCATGTCTATTATCTTACTGTTTCCATAGGTTAGGGCTTCAGCCAAGGTTTATTTCTGTATGCTACTCAGGGACTCACAGGGCTGCCATAAAGGTGTCATCAGGCTGCACTCTCATCTCCAGGCTCAGCTGGGACAGAATTCACTTGCAAACTCATTCAAATTGTTGGAAGAATTCACTTCCTTGTAGCTGTATGATTGAGGGTCCCAGATTTTTTATTTCTGCCTATCAGCTGGAGGTGCCCTTCATTCCTAGAGGAATCCTGCAGTTTCTTGACTCACAGACGTCTCCAACCTGACCATTTACTTCATCAAAGACCACATAGAAAGCCCATATCCTCTCTTCTGGCAAGATATAGTGTTTATAATATGAAAGTGACTGACCAAAACCTTAGCAATATAATGTATAAACACCAAAACAACATCTATTACCTTTGCTGTGTTGTGTCAGTTGGATGCAAGTCATAGATGCCATCCGTACTCAAGGGGAAAATATTATATGAAGATATGAACACCAGGAGGTGGAAATCATTAGGGTTACCTCTGGGTCTGTCTAACACAGATCTCATGTCGAATTAGCCATCACCAAAATTAGTGCAGGTCCCATCTATTTCATGATTGCTCCGTAAAGACAGAATGGACCCCCTCTCAGTTAATAGGTAGGATGTTGAGTATGATGACAGGAAGTTCTCTTCTGCACAGGACAGCTGACTCTGCTGTTCTCAAGCATTGTGGTGCTTCCCTCACCTGTTGTCTCTCGGTGCTTTGATAAGGGAAGTGTCTAAGCCGTCTAGGGATACATGACCAGATCTTAGGTGGTAAATCCATGTAAATAATCCCGTCTTACCAAGTCTTTGAATTCTTCCATCTACCTTTTACCAAAGAAGTTCTAGAACCTCAATTTTTTTAAAAAAAAATTTATTGGAATATAGATGACTTACAAAGCTGTGTTAATTTCAGGCATACAGCAAAGTAAATCAGTTATACGTATGCATATACCCATCTGTGTTCAGATTCTTTCCCCCTGTAGGTTACCACACAGTACTGAGTAAATTTTCCTGTGCTACATAGCAAGTTCCCATTACCCATCTATTCTACACATAGTCGTGTGTATAAACCAATCCCAATGACCTAATTTATCCCTCCCCCATTTCCCATTTGGTAAATATCAGTTTGGTTTTGAAATCTTTGAGTCTGTTTCTATTTTGTAAATTCTATAAGGTCATAATCTGTTAGATTCCATGTGTTAAAAGATCTTTGTATTTTTCTCTTTTTTTAATTCAATTAGTATGAGAATTTCTAGGTCTATCCATGTTACTGCAAATGGCATTATTTTATCTTTTTTATGAATAACATTCCATTGTATAAATGTGCCACATCTTTATCTAATCTTCCATTGATGGATTTTAGGTTGCTTCCATAGTGCTGCAGTGAACATTGGGTTGCATGTATTTTTTTGAATCACAGTTTCCTCTGGATAGGTGCCCAGGAGTGGGATTGCTAGAACATAGGGTAGTTTTTTATTTAGTTTTTTAAGGAACCTCCATACAGTTCTCCACAGTGGTTGCACCAGCTTACATTCCCACCAACAGTGTAGGAAGATTCCCTTTCATCCACACCCTTCCAGCACTTATTGTTTATAGACTTTTCGATGGTAGCCATTATGACTGATATGAGGTAATACCTCATGCAGTTTTTGCATTTCTCTAATAATTGGTAATGCTGAGCAACTTTTTATGTGCTTTTTCGCCATCTGTCTGTTTTCTTTAGAGAAATGTCTGTTTAGATCTTCTGACCATATTTTTAATTGGGTTGCTCGTATATATATATATATATATATATATATATATATATATATATATATAAAGCAGTATGAAATTGTATATTTTGGTTTGTTGCTTCATTTGCAAAGATTTTTTTCCCATTCTCTGCAAAAGCTTCACTGTGCAAAAGCTTTTAAGTTTAATTGGGTACCATTTGTTTATTTTTGTTTGTATATTCATTACTCTAGGAGGTGGATAAAAAAAAGATAGTGTTGCGATTTTTGTTAAAGGATGTTCTGCCTATGTTTTCCTATAGGAGTTTTATAGTGTTTGGTCTACCATTTAGGTCTTTAATCTATCTTGAGTTTATTTCCCATTTGGTATAGAACCTCAATTATTAAGTTTAGGCCATAGTTGTGTTCAAGTTTCATGCAGTCAACTGAACAAATATCGGCAGTATGCTCAGCTGCTGTAGCTAACACATTCAATGCAGAATTCCTAATAAGTACAACTATAGAAAACCTTGTCCAGATCTAAATTTATGTTCTACATTCCCTGGACTAGAATCTTTTGAATCTACTTCCACATATTTTATCCAAGCTTCTACTGATGAATATTAGTAAAATAAAATATACCTCTTTTGGTTTATAAATTTTGGGACAAAATTTGGCTCTAGGCTGAGCCAAGTACTCTAATAGTTGCATAGTAAATATATGTTACATATACATATACACACATATACATATACACACATATATAATATATAATAGCAGTATTTGTCGACAGTGACATTGTGTAACAGAGAGGGAGTGAGGCCAGTGAATTGACAAAACCCAAGTAAGTGAAGTTTTCTTTTGCTAAAGAGCTCAGTGAAGTTCTGAGAAGAGGAATAAGTATGCAGTGTTTTCCTTATTTTTCAGGCATGGGAATCTGTTTTTCCCTGACCAATTTATAAAACTTTGGAAATAACAAAGTAGTGAAAAGAGAAGAACTTTAGGTGGAATTAGACCCATAATTTAGTCTTGCTAAATATCCGGTTTGGGATAAGTCACTTTACATCACTGTGCTTTGTTGTTTTTTTTTTTTGTCGAGAAATTGAAGAGTGCAGATACATGGATTCAAAGTGTCTACTCACTCAAAGACACATAATTAGAATGTTTCTTAAAGCAGTCACAAAATTATTCATGAGACTTTTTGATTTTAATCTATAGAAAGACTTTTTTTCAGTTAAATATTTTAATAAGAAGTGAAGAAAGATAGAAAATCTGATAATTTTGTTAAGTTTTGTAATATATGTAAGAGACAGGAAAACCTTTCCACATTTGGGGATAATTCAATTACAAACAACTGAGGGCAAGCAAAAATCCAAACCCTATTTTTTTCTCAAGCCTTTCTTGGCTTAATATTTGACCTGTTTATACTCTTATACAATTTAATCCATATGGTAGAATCAAATACTTAAAATCAGTAAAATGATTTGTAAGAACTGTTTGAAGTCCTAAAGCTCTTTGAGTACTCTTTAATCAGTTAAAATGTCCTTTCCATTAGCTGCTGAAGAGTGTGTTTCTGTCAAAATTAAATCAACATATTTCCAGTCACTTGGCTTAGGAAATAAGATTCTGAAGTGATTAGGAGTAGTCTCTTATAAGTTACTTTCTTTCCCTTGCTTGTTAACCAGAGTAGGCATTTCTTTTTATAAACTGCTCAGTGAAACTAGCAGTAAAACCCTTCTCTGATTAATCTAGAACGAGAGAGTCTCCAGCTTGTTAAAGCACATAGAGAGTGCTGACATAATAGACTACCACTAAAGATAAGAAAGGTGAGCGCTAAAGAACGTAGATGAGATTTCAGGTCACATAGATAGTGTGTCAGGAAGGTAAAACTTGAATCTAAGTCTTTTTACCGTGGTTGTGTAAATGCTACCTATGACAAATAATTTCCTGGCTATTAAAATATCCTTCTTTTCTCTAGGACTTCTTTTTCATGTTTAATTGAATACGAGAGATTTCAACACGGAATTTTTCTTACGTTTATTTGTATTTTAAGCTAAGTGCCATGGTAGTGTTTAATAAGAGCTTTTCACTTTTTACATCAGCTTAAGTCATGCGTTCGCACATTTTTACGCACAAATCCAGTGTCTGGAGTAGCCTCCTTCCAGTCACTTAAACTTTGCATTGTCTACATATGTGATGACAGGAATGGTGAAGACATGTTTACTATACCTGATGAAATCCTGGATTCTTATTACAACTTTGGTTCATATTTGGTATGACCCAAGGGAAAAGAATGATGAGCGCCCTGAGTTTTGACAAAGCTTGACCTCTTCTGTGAAGCACAATCGTGGAAATGAAAAGGCTTGCCAAGTAGGAGTGGTTGTTGCCAACTCCCTGATGTTTATAAAACACCTATCACAGAGCTAGGATTAATTCAGGAAAGGAAACTACTCTAACTGATTCCATTAACATAGACAAAAAGTAGACTGAAGACGTTGCTTAACCTCCAAAGGAGGACCTTGCAGCTTTAGGATGTTCTTATAAAATTTTTCTTTAAGTAACTCCATATTTGGTTCTACTCATAATACATTCTTTTTTTGTAACGTCTTTGTAAATGAGCAAATTCAACCTAAGAGGCATACAATGGTTTGCATTTGATCCAGTCTGTTCAACAAACAAGCCATTTGATAGGGAACCAAACATTTTAAGAGATATGCTTTCTGATTTTATTGGGAGTCAGAATTGGATGATCCAGAGGAAGCATAACTCTATAAAGATCCTTCCTTGAAACTGCCTTTTCTCATCTAGTGAGAGGAGGTGTCAGCCCAGGGCAAATGTAATTTTGTGAGTATTAGGACCAAGAATAGAACATGGGTAGTTGTATTTTCCATTTATCTTTGGGACTGAATTTGGGCAGAAAAACATGCGGCACCTAGTTGAGAATATGCACTTACCCAAGCCACACTGTTTTCTTAAGTCTGCTGTGTCATTTTCAAAAGTGATAGTTTAAGTAACCTAAAGTATAATTTCGAAAGTCTAAACACAATCTAAGGTATTTGTTAGACTGCAGATTCTTGAAATATGTGACCTGTCTATTTAATCAGAATCTATGGAGTCCAAACCCTAGAATTTGCATATGTAAAAAGGACTCTTGGTTTTATTGAACAGATTTTTCTTGACTTATGATGGGGTTATATATTTATTGCTAAACCCATTTTAGGTTGAAAATATCATAAGCCCTAAGGCATTTAATACACCTAACTTACAGAACATCAGAGCTTAGCCTAGCCCACCTTAAATGTACTCGAAACACTTATATTAGCCTATAGTTGGGCAAAATTATCTAACACAAAACTCATGTAATAATGAAGTATTGGCCATTTATTGAATACTCTACTGGAAGTAAAAAACGGAATGGTTGTGTAGGTACAGAATGGTGGTAAATGTGTCTATTTTTGACCATCCTGATCACATGGCTGATGGGAGGCTATACCTCACTGCCTCTGTCCAGCATCATGGGGGAGTAAGTACCACATTTTGCAAGCATGGGAAAAGACTGAAATTCCGAATTCAAGTACAATATTCACTGAATTATTGCATATTGATTTTGCAGCACCCTAAAGCTGGAAATCATAAGTTGAACCATCATAAATCAAGGACTATCTGCACTTAGTAAAATTTGTGAACAAAGCCTATTCTGGCATGCTTTTCAGAAGAGCTTTTCAAAACCTGACCCCCTTGCTGTACAGTGGGAAAATAAAAAAAATTATAAAAAAAAAACAACAAAAAAAACCAAAAGTCCCTCCCTTTCTTTAAGAAATTACTACTTTTCTTAGATCATATATTTCTCCTAAATATATTCTCCTTCTAGACTGTGGTCATTTTGGCCTCAAGGAAAAGTAATTCCCACATCTCGCCTGATGTGTTGAATAGTGATAATGCTATTGATGACGACTATGAATACTCCATGTAAAAATCTTCCTGACATTATTTTCCTTCTTTTCTGGAATTTTTATCCATAGAAAGGCAGTGATAAAGATGAAATATGACAATTTGACCAACCAACAGTGCTTTTTAAAAATTTATTTCAAATAAAAATAAATATTAGAATCACCATCATAGTAACAGTTTATAAGACAACACCTTTTAATATTAGATTTAGAACTAGTTTGTTTTTCAATAGGTTTTTAGCTTTTTTTTAAAATTAAGGTAGAAAAACTCCACAAGATTAAAACTTGAGTCTAAAGTTTGCACTGCTCTTTGGATGAATGCACCTCTGTTGAGGAGTATGCTACTTATGAGAAAGAAAACATTATATTTGAATTTTGGCAAATTAATGTGAATTCCAGTATGTTCAAGCTTAACTACAGATAGCTTGGATTTTTTTGAGATTAAACTTTGTTTCTATCTGCAGATTCTGAGAACTTTCTCTGAGCTAAGAGACTCAGATAAAGAAAGCTAGAGAGAGGGGATGGGGAGAAACAAAGACATATACTGTGTGGCTTGAGTATGCAATACTAAAGTGTTAATAAGAAGACATTTGTCTCAGGACTGGTGGGCGAGGATTCATCCTAAAGTAAATTCTGCAAGTTTTGATTCTCCGCTCTTCATACCAGATCTGATAGCAAAAACTATCTTTTTAACTGTCATCACCAATTGGCTGTGGAACCAAAATAAATGGAACTGCCGGATCATTGTTCATTATATCCCAAAATAGCATAGCTTCATTACCAGGGGTACAGCATAAAAATACAGAGTTCTAGGGCATTCCAATTGTGGCACGGTACAAATGAATCCAACTCGTATCCATGAGGATATGGGTTCAAGCCCTGGCCTTGCTCAGTGGGTTAAGAATCTGGTGTTGCCGTGAGCTGTGGTGTAGGTCACAGATGTGGCTTGGATCCTGCGATGCTGTGGCTGCGGCATAGGTCAGCAGTTTAAGCTCCAATTCAACCCCTACCCTGGTAACTTCCATATGCTGTACCTGTGGCCCTTAAAAAAAAAAAAAGAAGCACCCCCCCCCCACAAAAAAAAACCTACAGATGTCTAGATTGCTCCCCTTCGGATTCTAATTCACCTTGTCCATGATGGGACTTTAGGAAATTAGGATTTTTTTTTCAATTGTGTAACTTTGGAAAATACTGTCCTAGTCTTTTATTCTTTGTCAAAATTGCCTTTTTTTTAAAGTAAGGTTATTCTTTAGAATTAACTAATTCTTATAATTCTTATTTCAGCTTTTTCTACTTGAGGTTACTGAGCTAGTTTGCTGTCAGGTGAAAATCAGGAGGTCTTGTTCTATTTCTGTTTCTGCCCCTTAATATAAATTAAGGAAAATCATAGAGTTGACTTCCATTTCCTTAATTTTATTCTTCAAATATTGCTTTATTGTTGCTTAGGTGCTGGACATGTATCAAAGGAAGGAATTAAGGAAAATGACCTCTTAGGTCTTTTTAGGTCTAAGATTATATTATAAAACTTTTTTTTTCTAGACTCAATTCTTAGACATAATGATTTTCAGCTTGTCTCTTAAATTGGCCCTTTATTCCATAACGTACTCTTGGCTTTGGACGTATGATTTATTTCATTGATCTTACGTCTAAATAGTGCAGTAACCTTAAGTAGAGATGCAGTTTACCTTTTGCATTATAAACTCTTTGTGTATCACAAAGTCCCTGGCTAGCTACAACAGTTTTAAGAAACCAACATTTTGACAAAATGTTCTTTAGTGGCTAGAGGGATTCTCAGGTATAATCCAGTTTCTGCCAGTGAGAGAATAAAGAGTAAAATGTGGGGTCACAGAATTTTACAGCCCAGTCTTTGAAGGACAGCCTTTGGAGTCACAAAATTTTATAGCCCAGTCTTGGTGTACATTTTCATCATTTAAAGTAAAGCACAATTTAAAACTGTGGCACAATGGGAGAGGCCATGTCTCTGGAGTACTGGGATGCAGGTTTGATCACTGCCCCCGCACAGTGGGTTAAGGATCAGCAGGTTGCTGCAGCTGTAGAGCTGTGGTATGGTGTAGCTCACAAGTATGGTTTGGATTAGATCTCTGGCCTGGGAACTCCATATGCTGTGGGGTGGCCAAAAAAGAAAAAAAAAAAGGCGACTTGGTCTTAAGATTTGGCCATCTTGGAAGTGACAATAAAGGAATCATCAACATACCACATCTTCAAAAGTTTGCTTCGTTAAGCAGCAATCCTCTGATGTGTTTATCAGCAAGAAAATAAAATGCTTTTTGATTCTCGAGTTTGATTTCTTATTCTACAATCTTCCTGATTCAACCTACCCTAGGATATATTATGAGTGTCTTCTCTGTGCCAGAAGAGCTGGGGCAGGAGAGAGAAAAGCACAGATGTCGTCCACCTCAAATCCACCATTCTGGTGGGGAAATCAGGCGATACATTAAAAACTCAGGAAATTATATAGCAAATTATAGGGTATACAGTGCGTTAAAGATAAACAAAAGAGGAGGTAGGGGTGCTTGGAGGTAGTTAGGTGAAGGACTAGTGGCCTTGGATGGTCTCACCAAAACAAACAAACAAACAAACACACAAAAAAACAACTCCCCTCAGCAAAGATTTGAAGAAGTTGAGGGTTTGCGCTCCAGGGATACCTGTGGCAAGAATGTCCCAGGTGGAGGGAAGAACAGGTGCAAAGTCCTGGGGTGGGAGTGTACTTGGCAAGTTCTTAGAACCTCTAGGATTGCAGTGGGACTGCAAGAGCCAAAGCAAGGGGCGTGTTTAGGATACAAGGTCACAGAACTGATGGGGCCAGATCATGCAGGATATTGTAGGGTATGTGTGATTTTGATATTTACTGTGAGGGACCTGGAAACCCACTGGAGGGTCTGGTGCAGCTCTGAGTGAAGCTCGCTAGTCAGGTAACAAGGTGGCCAGGCCGAGCCTATTTCCTCGTTCTCCAGTGCTGCTTTGCCCCAGTCTCTGTTCCCCATGACCCTGATGTGCCTTTGGGTAAAATGCGAAGCTGGCTAATGACACACCTTAGCAGAATAGTTTTAGTCATGTCATAATGATGAAGTCATGTGACTGTGGTGAAACTGGTGGCATTAATAAATCAGAGATTTTCATTTGCATAAGCAACCAGTAATGCACTATACACATAGGTATGTTTATACACCTTTGAATCTATTTTTATTTTAATGGATCTATTAGGTTGCCACAAATAAAGATGTACATTTTTGTACTTATATTTTGGTTGTGTTTGGTTGAATTTGGGATGAGGAAATGAGAGGATAAAACAAAGAAATGAAAACCTCCAAGATTTATATTTAAAATAAAAATGCTTGCATTGTATAATGTTTTAAATGTTAGATATCTAAATATTTTAGTAACTATTAGGTTCGGTTTTGAAAGTTGTTTAAACATAATATGTTAATGATAGGTAGGTAATTCAATCAGATTGATTTAGAGAATTTTTCATCTTAAATGCTAGTAAAAATTTAAGAAGATATTTCATGACATCCATGGGATTCAAACTAAAAATAAAAAATTAACATTCATATACAATTGAAGTTTTTTCTTTTATTTGAAAAATACTTGAACCACTACTTTCTTCAATTCTTAATAAGCATTTGCAAAGGCATATTAAATCTAACATAAGCTACTGGATATATTTTAAAATCTGTTGAGCAATAAAACTTTAATGTATTTTCCAACATGAAAAGCTAATCTTATTTCTATATAAAATTTAATACCAAGGATTTTTAGATTGCACAAAATGGAATCATTTCATTACCCAGTTTCTTTCATTTTTTAGGAAAATCTTATGTAGGTTTGAATAATGGCTTGTTTAATTAAGAAAAAACTTTTTTTGTAAAAACATGTCTTTATTTATGAGCCATTGTATGTACTAAAACATATAATAAGGTATATGATACTATTTTTAAATGAAAGCAACATCCAGGGAAACTTAGAAAGTTTATAGGCTTCATTTACATTGTTTAGTTTTACGGAATATTTTTTCTTTCATCTTTTTTTCCCTATTGACATTAACCCCTCTTGTTTTCAGCTTAATCTCTTTCATCCATTTGTATACCAAAACTAAATATAGGGCGTATAAATTAGTATAGCCTATCAGTAAAGTAAACTGATTAAACTATATGTACCAAGAGATTGTCATTTTCAAGGAGTACATCTTGTTGCACAAATATTGTTTGATTCCACCATATGTTGTTTTAAATGCAAAGCACATTTTCCTGTCTGATATTTCCTAATCATACTACAACAAAGTCAAATGCTTCCAATTTTTATAGACTTCAGAGAATGTTGTTCAGAAACACACAGTAATTTATTTTTACATTATTTTGCAGTATAGCAAGATTACCTCACCATTGTTAACAGATGTTTTTGTCTCCACAACAGTTTGCTGTTGTGTCATCAAACACAAAAATGCAGAGAACTGTAATAAGAAATGCATATTGTTTTCTCTTATACCATTTATCACAATCAATATAGTATTAGAGCAATGCTAATATGCCATGGTCCTTTGAGGCCGAGAGTGTTTGTAGTGTAGCAGTGCTGCTCTGAGCTGGTGCCAGGACACATTCATGGAAACACTTAACGATAATACTGCTTCAGTAGAGGCAGTAATGGTATAAACAGGGCAAAGGAAATACCAGGATTGCAACAGATGCAATTGATTATATGCCTTGGGGAATATTCCACTCATTTATTTTAAGTCCTGTCCGTGTAAGTCAAAAGACTGTGATGTCAGGAAGACAAATCACAGACATCGTAATGTGCTATGACAGTGCTCCTGCTCTCCTGACACAGAGGATCAGCCTTTGGACACGAGCAGCTGTCTTGCACCGCTCTTGCACTGTCAATGGTGGAAAATAATCTGACTTAAGCACCTGAATCACTGTGAGCTGGGATACATACGGCGTGCTCCCGAAGTAAAAGGTGATATGACTGCTTTAGGTAACGGTAACTTATGTATTTGAACTCAGCCTTAAATCGCTCATGAAAAAAACCTTAATAATTTTCAGTAATAGCCATAGTTGTATCTACACCAGAGCCACCAATTTTAGCCACCCAAATAGTCAACTATGGAAAATAACTCTAGCATCAGCATTTCAAGAGATGTATTCTCCCGAAAAAAAATGTTTTCTATAGGGGAGAAGTTGCTTTGTGAAGGCCAAGTGTCTTTTCCTTACTCTTTTCAAGTCCATTGAGTGTTTCTGGAGTGAAAAAAATCCTCTTCTTTTGTCAGATGGCGCCAGACTCAGAAAGCTCTGAAACACTTCTCTAATATGATACAGGGGCAGCACAGAAATTAGGGAACACAACATTTCCTTTTATCTCTTACTGTCCAAAGATCCATCCTACCTTGGGTTCACCTTGAAAGTAAGAAAATGACCAAGCAGTTCTTTGAAAGTTGGGACTTCAAGGGAATTTCTGAGCATTTTAATAGATGGAGGAATTGAAAGTCTTATAATTAATGCTAATGGGTGGCCTCACTCCTATGAAATTACACATTACATGCACATTAATTACAATTAGCATTCCTTCACTGAATAGCAAAGGAAATCATAATGATTTGTTACTTATTCTTCAATGCTGTCACATGGTCTTTTGTAAAGAATGGGCTTAACTTGCTCAGCAGATAATAAAGAGATGCTAAATGTCAGTATTATGACTCCTTTCAAAAGATAGTTCATAAATAAGCAAGTAGTGTGTGATTTAGCTTCAACTCTGCTCCTTTAAAAAAAAATAAATATGGCAATTTAAATTGTGACTTTGAAAAGAAACCTATTGTTTTCTATAAAGTGGAAAATACAATGCCTTCATACTTTTATTATTACCCTTATATTACATTTGATCAAAAAACACAGCATAAGCTCTCATTCACTCATGCAACCATTTGGGAATTATGGAGATAAAGATTTGGAATTTTTCATATGTGTTACAAATAATCTTCTCATGGGCAACACTATTGATATTTACATTACATTTTTGTAAGTTATGAGTCATCGTCTATAAATCCAGATGGGCAAGAAGTGTCATACACAGATGCGTGTGCTCATATAAACATATGATTAAGTTGAACTTGGAACGTATAGGAAGTAAAGTAGCAGTCAGTTGACTGTTGGGGGCACCTCCTCTTGTTGGTGTTACGCGAAAACCTGGCAAACAGAGGTAGGTGGTCCTCTAGCTTTCAGTTTATCCGTAACTGCTGATACACTGTTGTGGGAATTTGGGGGTAATCATCTCAGGGGCGTGTTGCTTTTGTTTTCAACGTGGGGACAGGTCTCTTTTCCAAGTCTGTAATTCCACGTGGAAGGTCCAGCTTCCCCAAAGGCAACCCCCGGTTGGAAATCCTGCCACATCGTAGGATGCGGCCAGGGACAGTAAATGTGTCCCCAACAATCTCAGGATCCAGTGACTTCCATGACCCTTAGTTGTGAAGACTCAGCATTTTCCCTTGTACTTTTGCTTTTTGTTTGTTCCTAACCTTGTCAAAAATATTCTTCCTCTTTCTCCTATCATTACCCTCTCATCCTTGAAATTTAATTTTCAAAATGCAAAAGCCGAGAAGGGCATCTGCAGGCAATTGATGCTTTAAGCCTGGTAACCACAAGCGTCTTTTGAGATAAAGGGACAAAAAGATCTGGATACTTTATGGGAATATGGGCTTGGAAAAATTCAGTGAGGATAGGATACAAATTAATAGCTCAATAAATCACCTTGCCCCGTTGCTTGAAAATTCCAGGAGTTTTGACTGTATCAGTACCCATAGTTTGGTTTGGGACTATAAATTCAAAGGAAGAAATAGAACACACATGAAGGGGATAATTTCTGATCCAGGAGTTTTGCGTCTGATTCACAGAAAAACTTCAGCAAGCCAGGTGAACCACATCAGAGATGCTGGTTGTATTATTTCTAGTAGGTACATATGTCTAAGTGAGTTGTACCTTTCAATAATACTGATTTTATCAGCCAGTTAATGGTGATGAATCCACATGTTATGAAATCTAGGTAGTCCTCCATCCACCTTGCATTGTACTCAGACAGCTGTTAAAAAAATTCCTCCTTTGAAACAAATTTAGTTTCACAAAGCACGTAAAGATTAGTTGCCAGCTTGCTCTTACCTGACTTATACCGCCATTCACCCTTGTGGCACAATGTTCATAACACATTTTCACTTCTTAAAATAAAAATATTCAAAGCACAAGATTGAGGCTAGACATTGGGGATTAGAAAAAATGACTGCCTGAGAGTTCTGTCAGTTCAGTGGAGTTGTGCTCAGTGGCAGTGATCGCTAACTGGGTGAGGCTTGTTATGTCCCAAGATGGTTTTAAGGGCTTTATAGGTATTAACTATTTCAGTCTTTCCCCAACTCACAATGAGGCTGCTACGTTATTATTCACACTGCACAGGTAAGAGAACTGAGGTGGAGACTCTCAGTGACTGTCCAAGTTCACCGAGCAGAGAGGAAGTTAATTGGGATGTGAGCTGAGCAGCTTGATTGCTGAATCATTCATCTTACCCACGCCATTCAACAGCATCCTTTCTTAGGGTGGAAAGAGGATACCATCCCCTTTATCCCCATCTTTCCTCAACCCAGCTCATAGAAAATGTGTACATAAACTTCTGTTTCAAAAAAACCTAAATTGGTAAGTTTATGCTTACCAAGGAAAACAGCATGTGAAAACATTTACAAGTAATTTCCGTCTGGTGCTTCAATATTCTATACATCTGCTAGCTAATATGTAATTATATTACGTAAAATTAAGATCGTAAGTAAGCACAATATTGAGGTCCACTTTTTCATTTAACTTGATATCATGAATTTTCTACCTGCAAAATCCTTCAAGTATCAGCTTGTGTTGTAACATGATTTATATGAAGTCTGAGATCGTTTCCATCTTTTCACAATTCTAGCTAAAAATAGTAAAAAACAGTCTTACATTCTTCTGATCGTTATCCTGAAACACACGTTCTAAAGGGAATCTATGGAATAAAATCATATAAACACTTATAAAATTTCAAAATACTTTGCCAGATGGTCTCCCAAGGTAGTCTTACTGTATAGGCCCACCGATAGCACACGGTGACCTTTGCAACCTGAGTTCTGCAGCACTAGGTAACTCATTCCCATGTCTTTGTTCCTAGTCAGGGAAAAACGGTTATAGGGTTGTTTTAATTTATCCTGTGAATGTCTATTTTTCTTGACATAGGAGGTAAACATATTTTTCTTATATGTATCCAAGTACAATTTCCATAGTGAGAATAAACAACCTTTGGCTCTTCCATATGTTAGAAATATTTTTTCCTAGATTGTTGTTTGTATTTATTTGACTTAACATGATTTTTAAATAGAAGTTTAAAAATATTGTTTAAAAATATCAAAATTTGCCTTTGTGGTTTCTTTCTTTATTTTCATGTTGAGAGTACTTACCATTATTTTAATACTGGAGAAATAATTAACTTACTATCTTCTCTAGTTATTTTTGGTTTGATCATTTATGTTTTCATGGCGTAGTTGACCTAGAACTTACTCTGGCAAAATTAATACTGAACTAATTTGTTTATAGTGATATCTCAGTAATATTGAACTTTCTCATCATCAGTTTATCAATGATTTCTTTTGTTTCTAAGTTTTCTTTGTTTCGGTTATATGAAGTCCATAATTTCTTTTAAATTTTATTTTAAGATATGATGTATCTTGGATGCTGTTTTGATGAAGTCTATGGGTTTCCCCAGTTTTTATTTTATTCTAAAATATAAGGAAGATATGAGTGATTACGTATACTTGGCCAGCTTATTGAAATCCCTGATGAATGTTATTAGCCTTTTTACTCTGCTTTTGTATGTTGTATAAGCTCAAGGTTATATAAAAAAATGATCACAACCATCTAAAAAACCAATTGTATCTTCTTTCTAATCATTGTATATCATTGTTTAGTTTTATACCAGATATAGCGCATATATATATATATATATCTTACATAGTGCTAAAACAGGTATTATTTTCTTGTTTTTTTTTTAAATTTTGATTCACTTTTAAACAGAATATTGGCTTCTATTGAGCTAATTTACTCAAAAATATTTATTAAGCGCCTAATATGGGGCCAGTACCCTTGGAGATCCTACAGGTAAAGGGAGCAAATAGGATATATAAGTAGATTTATCAAGTTAGTCAATGATAAATGTTGGTAAAAATGGAGTGAGATGTTTGGGTGGATTGATTTTAGATACAGGAGAGTCAGGGAAGAACTCACTAAAAAAATAGTTTTTGACCGAAGACCTTAAGGATGTGAAGAAGTAAGTTCTGGGCAAAGATTACTCCTGGAAGAGGAAACAGAACGTAGCAGTCCTGAGACAGGAGTTTGTCTGGTCTATTTAAAGACGAATGTATCGTCAAAGATCCGAGGCTAATGAGGCACCAGACCATTTAGTCTTAGACTTTGTAATAAACACTTTGTTTTTTGAATGAGGCAGGGAGTCGTTAAGAAGGGTTTCTTCAGAGAACTTGACTAATAAGAGGTTTTGTTTTTTTTTTAATTAGGAAGAGTTATTGAATCAACTTTAAAGTGAAAGATTTTATTAAGAAAATTTGCACAAAAGGGTCAAGCATTTTCTACATCTATCTTAGAGTAAAAGCAAAAATGAAGTTCAATCTTTAAGTAGGCTATTTCACCACAACAAAGGGCATTGCACTTTAGGGAAAACAACAGTATATTCACCTTAGGGATTATTATGAGATTTAGATGAAATAGCATGTAAAATATTCAGCTGATTATTTGGCAAACTGATAGCAAACATCTGAACACTTTACTGTAACATTATTAAAGTTATTTAAATATGTTGTTATGCAGCAAGAGTACTGACATAAGAATATATACAATATACGTAATAAACAAATTTGACTGTAATAATGAAATTAAACTTTAGCAATCATGTCATACATACTATTCCTTTAAATTTCCAGTCATAGAATTTTAGGATTTTTCTATATAAATTTACTTCGGTCTCACAGAAAACCTGACTATGCTTGGGTATAGATCCTAGGTACTTTTTTTTTTTTTCAATAAAAATTTTAAGAGCAATTTTAGGTTCACAGCAAAATTTATGAAAAAGTAGAAAGATTTCCTTTATACCACCTACCCCTGCACATACATAGCCTCCCCCATTTATCAGCATCCCTCGCCAGAATGATATATTTGTTATAACTGATGAACCTACAATGACACATTATTACCATTCAAAGTCCATAGCTTACATTAGGATTCATTCTTAGTTGTGTATTACCTTGTATGTGTTTGGACAAATGTGATGACATGTATCCATCATTACAGTGTCATAGAGAGTTAATTTAACTGCCGCCTAAATCCTCTGTTTTCCACCTCTTCATCCTTCCTCCTTCCTTAACCCCTGGCAATCACCAATCTCTTGACTGTGTCCACAGCGTTGCCTTTTCCGGAATGTCATGTAGTTGAAATCACACAGTGTGTATGTATCCTTCTCACATTGATTTCCTTCACTTAGTAAAATATGCATTTAAATTTCCTCCATGTCTTTTCATGGCTTGATAGCTCAGCTTTTTTGCTTCTTTTTTTTTTTTCCTTTTACTTAGCATTAAGTAATACTTCATTATCTGGATGGACCACGGTTTATTTTGCTGTCCACCTGCTGAAGAACATCTTGGTTGCTTCCAGGTTTGAGTAGTTACCAATAAGGCTGCTGTAAACATGTGTGTGCAGGTTTTTGTGTGGACGTAAGTTTCCAACTCTTTGGGTAAATACCAAGAAGCACTATGGCTGGACAGTGTGGTTAAGAGTGTTATTTTTGAAAGAAACTGATAAACTGTCTTTCAAAATATTTGTGTATTTCGCAGGCCCACCAGCAATGAGTGCGCGTTTCAGGTGCTCCACGTCCTCTCCAGCGTTTGGTGGTGTCAGTGTTCTGGAGTTTCACTCTTCTAATAGGTGTGTGGGGATCTCTCACTGTTGTTTAAACTGGGTTTTTCCTTGGTGGCATATGATGTAGAACATTTTTCCATGTGCTTATCTACCATCTGTCTTTCTTCTCTGGCAAGATGTCTCTTAAGGTCTTTGGCTAAATTTTCAACCAGTTGTTTTTCTTATTGCTGAGTTTTAAGAGTTCTTTGTATATTGTGATCTTTTGCTAGTACCTTCTCACAGTTTGTGGCTTGCTTTTTCATTCTCTTGAAAGTATCCTTCACAGGAGTTTCCGTCCTGGCTCAGTGGTTAACGAATCTGACTAGGAACCATGGGGTTGTGGGTTCGATCCCTGGCCACGCTCAGTGGGTTAAGGATTTGGCGTTGCTGTGAGCTGTGGTGTAGGTCACAGATGTGGCTCGGATCCTGTGTCGCTGGGGCTGTGGTGTAGGTCAGCAGCTACAGCTCCAATTAGACCCCTAGCCTGGGAGCCTCCATATGCTGCAGGTGCGGCTCTAGAAAAGACAAAAAAAGACAAAAAAAAAAAAAAAAGTATCCTTCACAAAGCAGAATTTTTTTAATCGTAATGAAATCTTTCTTTCATGGGTTATGCCTTTAGTGTTGTATCTTAAAGTCATTGCTGATCCCAAGTTCATCCATATTTTCTTTTATGTTATGTTGCAGGAGTCTTATAATTTTGCTTTTTTTTTTTTTTTTTTGTTAGAGCTGTACTTGCAGCATATCGAAATTCCTGGGTTAGGGGTTGAATCAGAGCTGCAGCTGCTGGCCTATGCCACAGCCACAGCAGTGCTGGATCCAAGCCACATCTGTGACACTTGCTGCAGCTTGCGGCAATGGGATCCTTAAGCCACTGAGTGAGGCTGGGGATCAAACCCACGTCCTCATGGACATTTTATTGGGTTTTTAACCTGCTAGGCCACAATGGGAACCCCTATAATTTTGCTTTTTACATTTAGGTCTATCATCCATTTTGAATTAATTTTTGTGAAGGATGTAAGGCTTGTATCTACATTTATTGTTTTGCATATGGATATCCAGTCAGCCAGTACCATTTACTGAGAAGACTGTCTTATCTTTTCTTCATTGTATCATCTTTGCTCCTTTGTCAAAAAGTAGTTGACTATATTTATGAGGTCTATTTCTGGATTCTCTATTTTATTCCATTATCTATTTGTTGCCTTTTTTTTTTTTTTTTTTTTTTTTGGTCTTTTTTGGCTGCATTCTTGGCACATGTTCTCAGGCTAAGGGTCAAATTGGAGCTGTAGCTGCTGGCCTAAGCCAGAGCCATAGCAGGATCCAAGCTGCATCTGTGACCTACACCATAGCTCATGGCAATGCCAGATACTTACCCCCCTGAGTGAGAGCAGGGATCGGACCTGCATCCTCATGGATACTAGTCAGGTTCATTACCACTGAGCCATGACAGGAACGCCCTCTTTTTTTTTTTTTTTTTTTTTTTTTTTTTTTTTTTTTTTTGCCAATACCGCACTTCCCTGATTACTGTAGTTTTATATAAGTCTTGAAGTCGGACACTGCCAGAAGTCCAGCTTAGTTCTTCTTCTTCAATATTGTTCTCGCCACTCTGTGTAATTCTAGGTACTTTTAAATACTAGCATGTGGGTAGGGAATCTAGTCTTTAGCACTAAAAAATGTACATGATAAAACAGAGATATACTACCTCGTTGTTTTTGAAATATGCCCTTACCTCGTAAAGTATGGATCAAGGAAGAGAATATAGAAAGCTTTTCTGTTTTGAACAGATGGAATTATGCCAAATTTTTTGTGTCTCCTAGAGATGAGAAGAAAGGAAAGATAATAATAAATGCGTGTGTGTGTGTGTGTGTGTGTGTGTGTGTGTGTGAGAGAAGGTGTAAAATCATCTGGGCATTAAATAATCTCTGCCTTTATTGTATGCCAATGCAAATGCATAGGCTACACTGCAACCAACTTAACAGAGAAACACTTCCGGATTAGTTGGGATAAATAATCTGTAATACTCACTTCTAAAATATTACATTGGCAGTTTCCTTTTGTATAACATTCTACTTAGTGGTGCCAAAGTCATCCGGGATCATTGGTTTGAAAAGATGGCTGTTCATTTTCTGAGGTTCTTCCTTTGACCTGGCTTTGATTTTAAAGTCCATTACCTTTCAGACATTCTGACTGAGTTACCTACTTTCTCAAACAAAAAACAAACAAAAAAAAGTAAGAGATGTTTGGGGTTTTTTTAGCATTTATGGAACATAAAATATGATAAGGGCTATCTGCATTATCTGCTCTCTAACTGGAAGGGCTTATGCTGAAAGATAGTTTAAGCTGAAAGTGACTAGAGGGCTTTGTTTCTTATTCTCTTATCTTATCACAGATAAGAAATATCTTTAGTTATGCAGGTGTCCAGCAGTTTCTCACAGTGTTCCCACAAAGGAAAAAGATCTGAGATAAATAATGGTCTCCCTGTTAAGTCTAAAAGGATAAAGAAATAGTTTTTTTCCAGCTGCAAAAATATTAAGGAGGAAATAAAGGATCATCAGAAACAAAAGAACATTCAATAAAATTGTATTTATTTAAATACTCAAGCATTTCAAATACTAATTTGATGTGCTCTTGTTAATTCAAGGTGACCAGCTCCATATATGAAAATGGAGCTCTTATAACGTGGTCACCGAGCTGTGCTTTAATATTAATGGAAGTTGGCGTCTTGTGAAATTCTTTTGCTCTTTGCTTTTTGAATAGTTTGAGGTTATTTCCTTAGGACCATTTAAAGTTGTGGACTTAAAAGTGTGTAAACCATTTTATTTACAATTCAATCCTATCAACTAAAAAACTTTCTATGATACATGTTCACTGACTGCATTTTTCCCTTTTCACTTTATTTACCAAGGAGCTAAAATAGAAAAGTGAAGCTCAGTTTTATGTACCTTGTCATGGATTATATTTTGGAATTCTTTTTAAATCTTGATTCTAACAGTTTTTTTGGTTTTGATTCTTTATTTCTGTTTTCTTGTGTGTTAGGTGTCCCAAATTTATGTATGTAAGCAAAGGTTGTACATAAGCAAATTGATGAATAAATGTGTGCCAGAATTTTCTAACTTCTTTAGAAACTTTTCAAAATGTTTGGTGCTCTTACTCAGTCAATCATCTAGCACATAAAATTGAACTCACTGGAGACAGACTAACAATTAGTCAGGATTCTGAACAAAACATTACATTAGAGTAGTTTATCTGTCAAGTCAAAGCTGAAGTGTATCAACACTTCAAAATCGGCTCACAAAGCAGTTATAATTTGATATAACCACTCATTTGAAAAGTTTTTTTTAGAATTACATTTCCCAGTAAGCTGGTGTATGATAAGGAACATAATAATGATTTCCCACAAATTGATGCTTGCAGGTGTAAAACACAACCTCTGAATTTTTGATAATAAAAGAATACCTTTATAAATGGTTTTTCATATTATTTGAACATCAAAACTTGTACATATTTTAATAATTTCCAAAAAACCACTATTTTCCCTTATAAAACTGAACTCTTTACATGATCTTTGAAGAACTTTATCGGAGTAATATGTCCAGTTTAAAATCATACGTTTTAGGAAATGAGAAAAAAGAGCTAGAGAGCATTTAATATAACTGGAGGGGTGCGGAAATTGTTTTTAGGGTAACAATCTAAAGAAGTTGTCATTATTGATTCTGGAAGGATAAATCAAAATAACTGCCTTTGAATTTAAAAAAAAGCTCTTTATAAGGTGACATCCTCTTCCCTACATGTTCTGTATCTACGTGGGTGTGGACTGATGAAAAAAAATGGATTTTATTTGTTGTAAAGGAAGAATTCACACATAGGGAAAATGTCTTTGCTGGTACAGTGGATCAAATACTAAGAGAGGTTACCAAGGGTTGTTAGGTTGCTATGAATTCTTTTTTTTTTTCCCCTGTCTTATGTCTTTTTTGGGCTGCACCCATGGCAAATGGAGGTTCCCAGGCTAGGGGTCTAATTGGAGCTGCAGCTGCCAGCCTACACCACAGCCACAGCAACATCAGATACAAGCTGTGTCTGAGACCTACACCACAGGTCACGGACAGCAACGCCAGATCCTTGACCCACTGAGCGAGGCCAAGGATCAAACTCACGTCCTCATGGATGCTAGTCAGGTTTGTTAATCACTGAGCCATGATGGGAACTCTGATTGCTGTGAATTCTTAATCCCCAGGGAATCACTAAATCTTTATAAACAACTATGCAATTCAAATGAGTTAGTGGTGCTTGGTGCTGAATCTTTGGAAGAGATGAAAGTTGTGCTGTTTTTCTAATTTATGGTTCAGTGATTTTATTGAACCAGATAGAGCATCTCAAATAGATACAGTTACTGCTCCCTAAATGAGGCACAGAGACAGACAGTGTTTCTAAAAATTTTATTTATTACACAATCATCTGATATATTTTTTAAAAATTATATTTGCCTTCCTATGGGCTCCTATACCATGCCGCACACACATCTATTGACGTATTTAATACGTTACATTGGGTTCTATATTTCTTTCACAAGACAGTAATTTTTTGAAGTTAAGATCATGGTGAAAATTATTTGCATTCATAGAACTTAGCACAGTGTTGAACTTGAGGCCTGCAATTAAATGTGGTAGGTGAAAGGAAAAGAGGAAGAAGGCAAATAGGGAGGAAGAAATTTCTGGCTCAGGTCCTAAAAAGCTGATCCTGTAATTTTGGCTTGTAGCCATAAGGTGGCGGACGTGTGCCACCATGAAGAAATCCATTTGTTTCCTTTGATTCACTCACTTACGTTATACACTATTAGGAGATTTTCTTTTCTTTTCCTCCAGGGCCATGATCTTTTGGGAGTTTTGATGACTAGAGAAGATAGTGAATAATCTGAAAAACACCTCATATCATATATATTTGTCAACTGAACACCTGAAATTTTAGCAAGGTAAAAGCATATTGATGCCGAAATGGAATATTATCTGACAAATTTTCTTACTCTCAGAGCTCTAATTTGAAGTTAATCTAATAAAGTATTCCAATTTAGCTGAAAATATTTCTGTACTTTCAGCATGTCTCTGCTTTAAAATTTATGCATATTTTCTTTTGGTGGGAGGCAGAAAAAAGCCCATTTTTTAAAAAACTAGCTGCATTCATTGTGGTCCTGTAAGATATCACTTCATGTATATTATTTATTTTTTCTCTTGCTTTTAAATTTATAATATATATAAAAAATTAAAAATTAAAAATTAATTTTTAAAGGTGAGGAAAAGTAACCAAATACTTAAAGAATTTGCACAATGTTCTGCATAAATTTATGGGAAGAACCAGGGCTTGGAGCATAGTGCGTGGTTTTCATAGCTTTGGGCCCACCCATTCGAATTTACCCATGTAAGATATTTTTAAAATTCTTATTTGTTGATACCACAGATTTCATTTCTCTTTCAATTCACAGTCAATGTTGAAATGATCCAGCTGAGGATGTATCTATCAGAATTCTTATCACAATGTATTGCAATCATTCACTTACTTATCTGCTTAATAAAAAAGATTGAATTTTCCAAGGGCAAAGTTCAGTCTTCTGTCTTTCTATTCCCAGTTCCTGGTAAAGAGTATAATAAGTAGAAAACACTCCATATACATGTTAAATAATTTAGCAAATAAAGGTTCTTTTATCAAAGCCTAGGTGTTTTTCCTCCTGACCCTCCCTCCATCCAAAGATTCAGAAATACTTTTCTTAAAGTGGTAATATATTTGCAGCAGATAAAGGTGGTTCCAAAGCTCACTTTCTCCTGTAACTTCATCTGTGTTTAGGTGTCAGGATGCTGTGTGTTTCAGGGGAGAGGGAATCAGGCAAGGTAATTCAGTCCTCTTGTCAGTGGTTGAGTCAGGAGTATGTAAGCCATACAGTGCAAAACAAGGGAAAGTCTGAACGGACTTTACTGCGAGAGTTTTTCTTGCCTTTAAAAAGCAAAGTAAGGAAAAGGTTTGTGTGCTGCTGCTGCTGCATGTTTCAGTGTGAGGATATGATTGTCCGGATCTGCCTCTGTCATTTTAAAGACAAAAACCAAAATAAAGAGAATGGCAGGAAAGACAGGTGGGAGAACTTTACAGTTTATCTTTCTGAAGTAATAGCTTGTGAGAGCTCCTAATCCCTTCTAGCCAGATAGATGATTCAATCAGAGCATTACCTTATCTACCATGCGTTCACCGCAGTTTATTATAAATTTTCCTGTACAATCAAATGTGGGCACAAGAGAGACAGGGAACTTTCCTCCCCTTCACTGGCAAATAGCCAGAAACTTCTGCAACAGTTAGGGAAGGATCAGATGCCACTCCTTGGAGCAGATTTTTCAGTTGTTCCATTCAGGTCCAGAAGAAGCTTTAAAGAATTACTCACTACCTATGTTAGGACAAGAGAGTGGCACACAATCTCCGGTGTACTGGTAAAAATGTAATGACTGGTTTCCCTAAAACAAAACAGTGCATATTGATGAATTTATTATAAATTCTGCAGATATCAAAGATGTATAGCAAACAGTTTACAAATAGTGATAAAGTATATGATCCTCTTTACTGTGACTTGTGTAGCCAATTGATTCCCACATAACACACCATTTAGTTTTTGTCAAACTTGTGTGTCCACAGGCAAGCTAGAGTTGCAACAGATGAATGATTGTCATTCCAACATGACTTTTGGTCGATATTTTCATTTGCATTACGAATAAGACAAAATGAGGCTACAAAGACATATGTTGGCATTTCACTCAATTGCTAGTGACATGACCAACATCTTTGCTGAGTCAGATAATGGTTTTCAAATACTAGAAGAATATTTTCTCAATATTGTGTGCTGTTCACAATGGAACAGATACAGCCATGAAGTTTACTCTGCAATGTTAACATTTTCTCCATCCCTTAAGTCTGGACAATTAATAAAGCAATCAATCAAGACTTGGTTTTTAGGGTTTCCCAATTACTCTGGTGAAAATATTCTTGCAATGGCTGACTTTAAGCCACTGACATGATGACAAAGAGCCAGAATTGGGAAGAGGTGTTTAGAGCATACTATATTTTTCTGACATAAATAATATCAGAAGCAAAGATAATTGTAAGATATATTAAAACAATTAGGAAGTGACAAGGTTTCAACATTTAATACATATAAAATTTACTGAATTGTTAATTTATGATTTAATTTTTAACAATAGCTTCTAACAACCAGCTTGCAAAATTCCTGGAAATTAAATGATCATTCCTTGTGAGCTGGTATGGGCCAGCTCAAACACACTGCTGCACCATATGTTTCATCACAGAAATAAGCGATTCATTTTCCTGGTTCAGTTTAGCTAGATTTGAGTAACAAATTACTTAGACCCTCCTGTTGCTATCAGATGTATTTGTTTTTTAGGCAAGTAATGCTACTGGCAGACTATTTTTTCCCTTTCAAGAGTTAATGCCAGTATACACCAGATAAAGTAGTTGAGAATCAAAATCTAATTAACTGTTCATGAGTACCACAATTCCAAATTTACCCCTAAAATTTAGCTATTATGACTTCTATGATAAGTAACGATTGAAGTCCCTTTCAAAGAATATATGTCAATCAAGTCCTGGTAATTGGGCATTTGTTATTTTGAGGGTTAAAATTTGAAAATTATTTTTGTGCGATTATGAAATAAATATAGGACTGACTTTAATTATGTTATTGTAAGCCCAAAACATCATATAAATTTTTTGTTTGCAGATCAAGTCTGGCCTTTTTGTTAAATCTGATGAATATATCAGGTGATTTTATTTTTATTCAGTCCAGATAAACGTAGTGACAAATATAGCCTTGACTTTTCAGATTTATTTAAATCATACAGGAACAAAATTAAGGGGTTGGAAAGTGATATCAACAGTTTTACAATACTGTTCTATAATTTGTCCTCTTCCAGTCTAGATTCAGAAATAACATTCTGTTATACTCCTATTCCTGTAGAGAATTCCTGATATTTATAAAACATTCCTTATTGGGGATGTTTTCTCAAAGTCTTGATTGCATGCACCATTTCATTTGTTTTGTTTCAAAATAAATCAATGGAAAGAAAAGAAACTACAGAAATAATCTTTCCCTCTTTAAATTTCATATTAAATAAAGGATGATTTATTTTTGAACCTGAACAACCAGCTGGTATAAAAGAAAGGATACATAAATTTGGCATTAGATGAAACAATATCTAATTCTGTTCCAAGCTTTTGAAAAACACATGGGAATTAAGTGTCATTGAAACTGAACCCTCTCTTATCTCAGTAGGGTCAGGAAACAGAAAAATAAATCTTTTTCCATTGCTCTAGACTAGGATCTAGCTGAATTTTGCCCACTCTGACTTACTGACTTGTGTTTACAGATATATTACAGTTGAATGCATGAGCAACTACCTATATGGGTTTTAAATAGGAGAAGAAATAATTTGGCTATACTGCCACAGAATGTGTTCCAATCGTTATAGACATAATACTATTATTCTTGGTCAATTTGACAAAAGTATCTAGGCAGGTTAAGAACAACCTCATCTATTAATTAATTATTCACAAAATTGAGAAAAATGGGGCTTATTATTCTGACCTCTATATTTAAACTCAGCTTTTCATTTTTTTGGTATTCGCAAAGACTTAACTTGGGAAATTATTTTTAATGTTAATTTTTACACATATTTTCTTTACTTTGTCTTCATAAATATTTACAACAAATCTCTGTTACTAAGATTTTTTTTCTGCTTCTGTATCTCCACTAAAATCCTTGTGAAATAGATATTTTATCAGTAATAATTTATAAATATCTCAATTTGAGAAATTTTTGAATACAAGCACAATTCAAAAGTTGTATTTTTCAGTATTTCTACTGGTTATTAACACTTAATGAACATGCTGATTTTTTTCCAGAAAATGTATTAATTTTAAAGCCCTTTTCCCCTAAATGATTCCTTTAGAATGTGTTTTGATGAAGAGAATATACATCACAGGCCTATTTCATTTGTCAAACCTATGATGTATTATGTGCATATAAATTTTGATACTTTCCAAGGCATTTAAAAAGAAAATTTTATTTGCCAATACTGATTATTTGCCACATAATATGACAATGGAATCTGGTATACTGGAAAATCCTTCAAGTGCCCAGCATAAAGGAGAAAGACATTTGTAGGAAAAAATTATGGAAAGTTTTTTTTTTTTTCTCTTACAGATAAGTTAATACAAAATAAGCCAAAAGCAGACCTGATGGCTTAGGGAAACACTCCAAGATATTAGGTTACAGAACCTGCCAAGCTGCCTTTCTCCTTTCCTCTCATTAAAAAGCCAGAAGACCATAAAAATTGCCAGATTTTATTTAACCCCTTTTTTTGGGTCTTTTCAAAATAACAGCTGTCAATTTCTCCTCTCACTCTGCAGCAGAGTCGTAATGATGAAGAACAGAGATATGGAATCTGTGATGATTAATTTTGCGTGTCAACCTGACTGAGCTAAGGGATGCCCAGATTGCGGGTGAAACAGCGTTTCTGGATATGCCTACGAGGGCGTTTCTAGGAGAGATTCACATTTGAATCAGTAGACTTGGTAAAGAAGAGCCACCCTCACCAGTGTGGGTGGGCATCTCAGTTTGTTGAGGGCCCAAATAGAACAAAAAGGGGGAGAAAGGGTGAATTATTTGTTTCTCTTCTTAAGCTGGGACACCTGTCTTCTCTTACTCTTGGACAGTGGAGCTCTTGGTTTTTGGCCATCAGACTCTGGTACTTTCACTGGAGCCCTTTTTGTTCTCAAGCCTTCAGTCTTGGACCAGGAGTTATACCATCAGCTCGCCTCGTTCTCAGGCCTTCTGATTCAAACTGAATTACATTATCCACTCACCTGGTTCTCTGTCTCTCAGAGAGCAGTTGGAACCCCTTAGCCTCCATAACCATGTGAGCCTGTTCCTATAGTAAATCTCTCCTCAGAGATCGCCACATATCCTATTGGTTCTGTTTCTCTGGAGATCCTGATGAATGCAGATACAGACGGCCTGATTTCACATGTTTACATGTTTGTTTAGGTTTATATATTTGTAATTGCTATACATTTATATAGTGATTACTAGGCGCCAGGCAATGTATTAAGCACATTTACAAACATTAACTCATTTGGTCCTTGCAGAACAGAGTCAGTATTGAAAGCTCGACAGTTTATCTCAGAGCCTGTGCCCTCAACATATTTTCAGGTCTAAGATGTTGGGCAGGTGCTGAAATTTCTGTAAAATGCAGTTAAAAATGGTATCTTTCTAATATGTTTTTGAAGAACAAACAAGTTACTGTATGTTAAGCACATAGAGCAGTGCCTGGCCCTTCGTAAGTAGTAAGTGTCAGCATTTCATCATTCCTACCTGACACCCCCCCCCCCACTCTTCCACTCTTCCTCCATTCTGCATCAGAATGGTGACCTGATTACTCTTTGGCTTTTATTTTTTAGGAGCTGCGCTAGCAGCAGCATATGGAAGTTCCCAGGCTGGGGATCCAATCAGAGCTGCACCTGCCAGCTTATGCCACAGCCACAGCAATGTGGAATCTGAGCCACATCTGCAACCTGCACTGTAGGTCATGGCAACACCGGATCCTTAACCCACTGAGGGAGGCCAGGGATTGAACCCACGTCCTCATGAATACTAGGTGGGTTCATTACTGCTGAGCTACGACGGGAACTCTGTCTCTCTCTCACTATTATCAACATTTCTCTTTCTTTTCTGTACATGTTTTTTGTTTTTGTCTTTTCTAAGACCTATTGGCTCTCAAAGTGAAACATTCAGACTCCCTGAGCAAGAGAGACTCCCTGATTTCATGGATCAACGTCAATCTATGTAAGATTGCTAGCTTTAGAGTCAGTTTCTGAGTAATCTATATAGACTGCGAGCTTTTTAGTCTGATACCTAACCCTGGCCACATGATCTGGGGTGAGGATGGCAGAGTCATTAAACACCTTTTCTTGAGATAGGAACAAATGCTTAATATATTCCACTGTTATTGACTATGGAGATATGATGGATGCTACATTTTTATGCCAGACTTAAATTCCTTTCATTACAAATATGCTTTATTCATCAATTTAACTAATTGTGTAGCTTGTTTGAGATCTGGCCAAAGCATGCTCAGCCAGTAACCCTCTGATCTACCTCAATATGTAATTTCCTCATTTTTCCAGACTGCTTTGGCTTATGCACAAGGAAGCAAGCCTGATATCATTTTAGATTAGATTACTGGTTTTTTTAATTGAATAATTTTGTTTATTTGTATTAGGAATGTAGAAAGAAACTTCTTACACTGTTCAAATATTATTTTTCATTTGCATGCATGAGCCATGTTACCTAAACTAATATGAGAGTTTATAAGTAGAGCAGAGCCTTTTCTGAGACAAAGCTGTCATTCAGAGTTAGGAGTGGGTGATAACATGGTAGGAACAATAGTCTCCAGGCTTTTGTTTGGATGCATTGATTTGAGACAGAGAAAGAAAACATGAAGATGGAGACTGAGGTAGGGGGTATTTTCTGTGACAACTCCGAGGTCTGGGTGAGAGACTCATTAAAGCAACGATTTCAAGCAGAAACTGAAGATGCTTTTATAAGGGATTCTCTGAGGCGGAGACACAAACTGTATGGGCTTGATGGGCAGGTAATGAGAGAGAAAACAGCTTCAAAAAATTGAATGTTCTCCTCATCTGTAGACAACAGGGCAGTCTTGGCCCAGGAACGGTGAAAATTCACTCGGTTCCATACTTGTCACCTTTTTCTTTGGAATCTCTGGGGAGAAATGGGAGACATAGCCATAGTTATTCCAGCATATAGCAGTGGTGGGAGCTGTGGGGAGTCAGCATCTTCAAGGGGTGGACATTAATGAAGAGATTTATGTAGTACACGCAAGGTGCTCAAACATAATGTCTGGAATAAATGCTGAACTGAGCAAAGTAGTGTCCGTGAACACATCTGAGTTACCCCAAGAATGGGGAGGTGCAATAATATAGGGATGGGACTGCAGATCAGAGACTAGATGGGGGGCAGAAACATAAAATTGAATTTGAGTTATGATTTTTTATGTGACTTATGTTGAATCCAAAATGTGGTTGAACCTGAGAAAAATATTAGTTACATATTGATGTCAAACAAGGTATTTCTTAATCAGGGTATTTCCTTCACTGAGAAAAATGTAATTGTACAAAAGGGAGAGATTATAAACTCAAAAAGAGGGCATAAATGGAAACAATGAAATAAATTAGGCAGCTGGGGAATATGTAAGGCAACTATTTAATTTTAATTACATAGAAGGCCCCTGTTGGATTTTTCTTTCCTCAATATTGAATGGATTTATAAATCATATAATCAACTTTTCAAGCTTCCTTTTGATATTTTTTGTTTATAATATACAGAGTAAAAAGTTAATCCATATATTTAACCTTTATTAAATACCTAAATATCTGGTTAAAAAAAAAGTTAAACCAAGTGTAAGCTTTTGTATCATAAGGATTATTATTGACACTTTTTTGCATGTTTTGACTTAGATCCCTTGCAGTATAGAAAAAAAGAAACAATATTTGATGCGTGCCTCCACTTCTGGTATGCTCCGAGAGTCACTCTACTTGTTTCATTTAATGAGTTAAGATGTCCAAGACTTATTCTCATTCTCCCTGTAGCTATGACTCTTGGAATTTTAGAATAATACAAATTAAGCAGAGACTAGGTGGGTGGAGGCAAGTTTGATTTGATGACCATAATACACTGACAATGATGCTGATGATGAAGCCATATTTTGTACAGTGCCCCATAGAAGTTAGAGTGTCTTGATGTTTTTCAGTTTCCTCTCAGTTCCTCTTCTTTCTATAATAGCCACTAGAGTCACCAGAAAGGGTGAAGGTAAAGGAAACATTTTAGGAATTTATTTCAAATTTCACATTGTATCTTAATCAGTTTGAGATCTTTTCTTTTCCAGGGGCCTTGTTCATTTTTTTCATTTTCCAAACATTATGTGACTTGGTATCCTATGCCCTATGCCATGCCCCTATAATATGAAACACATGGAAAAATCATTCTTTACCTCTTTTGATAACTTATGGCTTTATCCCTACAATATGTAAGCCAGACAGACCACAGTTTGGAGATAAGGTAACAGTTCTGGGAGCTTTAAACAAATTACAGTGTCCTAGGCACAACCTAGATCACCTGAGATTAGGAAGTTAGCTAGTCTAAAGTTAGTCTGAGATCAATGAGCCACAAGTTAGAGACCCACTCAGCTATGGAACCATGCTCTTCTGGAGTCCTTGAAGGTACCACTTTGATTCTTGGTTTATCTCTGATTCTATAGCTGACCAACTCTTCTTCTGATTCAGGCAGACTGTGTTTAGATATGGTAATAGACTCTCTGACTTGTAAGTTATTCAGAATTCTTAAGATGACTTGGTATATATATATATGTCCTGATTTTATCATGAATTGATTTATAGACTTATTTTAAGATGGACATCTTGTTTTCTTTTGGGATAGTTGTTGGGGGGAGACAGGGTGTATTTATTTCATCACTTGTAGAAAAATATAGAATGATAATAACAAAGGTACAATAACACAGGCATTATTTTCAAGTAACTAATATTAACATAGTACCTAGAACATTTTAGGCTCTCATGAAATTTTAATTCCTTTACCTCTTTGCTGTAGAATTGGTTGAATAGACTTTAGGAAGAAACAAATATGCCTGATATTTATCTCCATAAAATAATCTTTGTACATTACCATAAAAATACTTGACATTTGCAATATCACAGGGAAATATTAGGTTTTCCTAGACTTTCAAAAATTGTCTAGTTTGTGCAAACAGGGCAGAGAATTTGAGTCAGGTTACTTATGAGCTCTTTAGCAGGCCATCCTCGAAGACTTGGACCTGCAGAAACAGCTCTGCTACCTGGGAGGGTGACTCTGCAGATACTAGTCTCCATCGCAGAAGGGAAACTGGGATCCATTTTCTCACTAATGAGGGCTTTCGTATCCTGTCATTGTTCTCCTGACTTTCAGGATTTTAATTTTCTTTTCATTCTCTTGGATAATGTAGTCTAATAGAAAGTTTTATTAATAAATTGGGGAATTAGGTAGAAAAAAGTAAGATATTGAATTGTTTGAAAATTCTCTAAAGTTTATGGAAAATCTCCTACACAGTTTAGACAGTTCAAAAGCTATTGACGCTTTCCATTCAATTTTCAAAACTTCTACACAGGGGGTATTTTTATTTTTCTATTTAATAGACTTCATAGTTTATCTTCAAAGAAGGTTGGCTTTGAGGCACTTTATGCTGCTGCTTTGGAAGAATCCTTTTATATGTGTTGACTTTGATGTTTAATTATTACAAAACAATCAAATACGATTAAATTGTGTTGATGATTTCTTGAATTGTTTATCTGCTACTTTCATTACAGTTCATTTTAGTCCAATTATCATATATCCATATTTAGTTATGCTTTTTTATGCTGTTACTGTTATGAATGAGGTATATTTTATCACTTAATTGGAAAAGATGTAGGGTGCTTTTAATGTCTTTTAAAATTCTTAATTTTAATTAGTCAAATATATGAAGAATGCAAGAGTTATGCTAGTCAGGTTAATTTTAATGCTGTCAATTATCAGAGAACTCATTTCATCCTAGGTTAAATAACATTTCTTTTAGCTGAAAAACCCAAAGCTATTCTCATTTTGAGCAAGGCTTGATCTGGTGTCTAGTGATGTCACTGAGGAGCACATTTCTTTCTGTCACTCTGTCTTTCGTGGATTCAAATTCATTGTAAGATTGTCTCCAAGATGGCTATCAGCTACTCCTGGGGCTACACGATTCCGTAAGCATGTCCATCAGCATTCTCTGTGATTGCTTAAGAATCACTATGAATGTCCAATTTAGGTCACATGTCTCATCTAAGTCAATCGTCATGTATTTAGATATGAAATACACTGATTGGTTTGCATAGATTGCAAGATATACCCTGGTTCCAATGATGGAATCAGCTTCTGGGGAACCTGATTGTTCATGGAATTAGTGATCCATTGCTCTATTTCAAAATACATCAAAACTTAGTGTCTTGAAACAACAACATTTATAATTTCACGATTTCTATGAGTCAGGAATATGGGCTTGTCTTAGCTGGGTTCTCTATTTCAGGACCTCTCACAAGCTGGAATCCAGGTGTCATCAGGGACTGTGGTCATCTCAGAGCTCAACTAGGAAAATATATGCTTCCAAGCTGTATGGCTGTTGGCAGAAGTCAGTTCCTTGTGCGTTATTGTTTGGAAGGACTCAGATGCTTGCTAGCCATTGGCTGCAGGCATCTCTCAGCTCCTCACACATGGGCCTCTCTAACACGACAGCTTGTTTCATTGAAGCTGCAAATCAAGAAGGCAATAAAGGATGCTAGCAAGAAGGCAGTCATAGGATTTTTACAACCTAATAACAGAAGTGTCATGCTAACACTTTGGTCATGTTCTCTTTATTAGAAGCAAGTTACTAGGACTAGCACATATGCACAGGGAGAACATACCCAAAGCCATGAATATCAAGAGGCAGGGATCATTGCTAACCATGTCAGAAGCTGCATCCCATACTCCCTAAGTTCACTATGTTTAGATCTTAGCTCTTTTACAGATGATCAACAAATAATTTTTGCATTCTATCCACTCATGGACTCAGTTGTGTATACTTGAATAAAAATCTCAGTTATATGATTCTTTTTAAAGTAAAAATATTTATGTCTTTTCTGTCAGGCATTGCATTTTTTAAACAGATCTATTTCAACAAGAAGAAAAAGTAACCATCAAATTACAGAAGGTAATAGTCTTGGAAAATGGATTTTATTTAGTTCAGTAGTGTCTAAATTTTAAATTGCTAATTGTAAGTAACTAGAGGCCTTTTAACTTATATCTCAGGCAATATCCTAAAAAATGGACATGTTATTTTAATCACTTTAGTGCATCCAAATTATAGTAAAATAAATGATTGATCTGTGAAGGAAAGTAACCCTGACAGCTCTGTCATCTTTGATCTGAAGCCCATTCTGGCAATAGAGGTAAAAAAAGATTTCTTCCTTAGTGTCTGCTTATTACCAGTAGTTGAAGTTTAAAGTCTGCCTCTCTCTTAAAGGAGCGAAGTGGAATATTTGAATTATATAAACCTCCAGCCCGTATCAAAGGAAATACTGTAATGATTTTATAAATAAATAAAACCATGTGTTGATTCTGGCTTTCTGAGTCACCGTGTTCTCTGACTTTTCCTGGGACTGATTTTCAGTGAGGATACTGAGGTATATGAACCACTCAAATTATAGACAAAACAACTCACTCTTGTAGTAGAGTTCAGAACCACTCTGTTGGAGGTTTAGAAATGGCTTCTTAGAGATACAGCTGAGGATGAAGCCATTGACCTGAATGTTATCAGCTCTAACACCAGTTTTAGCTCTGATTTCCACTGTGACCTCTTTGCTTATACATTTTCTCATTGATAAGAGGAAGATGCTAAAGCATCAATCTCTGCCTCCTCCCAAAGCCTGACTTAAACTCTTCTGAATCAAATATAAGTGTTTCATATGAATTATTATCCCATTCCCTTTAATGCAGTACTGAGATTCACTGGTACCTTCCCCCACCCCAGTTTAAGTGCTACCTGAATTTGATGCATTGATATTAAGTTTTTATGTAGATGAAAATTTCAACATCAAAATTGCTTGTTACTTTTAGTAATATTTACTAAATATTTATTTATTTATTTATTTTTGTCTTTTATCTTTTTAGGGCCACACCCAAGGCATATGGAGGTTCCCAGGCTCGGGGTCGAATTGGAGCTACTGCTGCTGGTCTACGCCACAGCCACAGCAACGCCAGACCCGAGCCATGTCTGTGACCTACACCACAGCTCACGGCAACACCAAATCCTCAACCTACTGAGCGAGGCCAGGGATGGAGCCAGCAACCTCATGGTTCCTCGTCAGATTTGTTTCCGCTGTGCCAAGATGGGAACTCCTTACTAAACATTTAATTATGTATCATTGTTTTTCAAATTCAGTATATTGACTTATAGTCCAGTGATGAAGGAAAAAAATTAAGAAATAAAGGGAATTCAAAGAAGTTAGTCTTAGGTTTATGAGAAGGATAGAAATAAGGACTCATAGGAGGGAAATTTTTTATGCTTAGAGCTGTGAAGGAAGGCTTCAAAACACAAGTCACATTTGATGCACAACTCGAAAGGTAGTAAAATGATGGATTTTAAAATGTGGAGATTATGGGTCAGAACCCATTCCTTAAGAGGGAAGAAGAGGAGGAAAATATGGATGGCAGAAATGTATAAGCAGGGTACACAACCAACCATCTCCATTTGACTTGCTGTGCACAGAAGGTGTATACAAGAAAGTCCTAAATGTTTGGTTTTTTTTTTTGTTTGTTTGTTTGTTTGTTTGTTTTTTTATAAGGCACTTCTTGCCTATATCACACCCACTCCAATGCCTTGTTTCAGTACCTTTTTTATTTTATTTTTTTTCTTTTTCGGCCACCCAGTGGCATATGGAGCTCCTGGGCCGGGGATCAGATCCGAGCCGCAGTTGTGGCAATGCTGGATCCTTAACCCACTGTGCCAGGTCGGGGATTGAACCTGCAACTCAGCGCTCCCAAGAGGCCACTGATCCCACTGTGCCGCCGCAGGAACTCCAGTCCTAAATGTTGAAGTTACTAAGTGGGCTTGGGATCAGATTCCGGAGAAATCTAAAGGCAAGATGCAGGAGTTTCCATGATATTTTGTTAGATGAGGAGAGTTATTATGGGTTCTGAGTGACACAGCTAAAAGGGGAGAGGCAGAGTTAAGAAGCTGGTGTCATGGCCATAAGTGGGCTACTGTACTAGGTATGATTTTCCATACACACAGCTGCTCAGTTTAAAAAATGGAATGACTGGCCCTGAAAATAACTTCCAGCCTTAAGTAGCTGACCTCATTTGAAATTATTTTCTCATTAAATTTGTGTCTAAGAGGTCAATGTCAGCTTTCAAGCTATAGTTTTTCCTTTTGGGAAAACTCAGTTTTTTGAAACAAAAATTATTTTTTTTGTTGGTTTTATATATCTTCCTTATTCTTGCTATAGGACTTTTTTGTTGTTCAAATAAGATCTCTTGTTCTTTCAGCCAAAGAAGATTTTCTTTTCTTTATTTCCTCCAATCAGGCAGTAAATTTATAATCCTGTGTTTGTGACATCGTGTCTGTTTCCATGGGAATGGACGTCATGGAGCATATTTAGCCCTGTGGACTTGATCCAGCTAAAAATATTTGCAAGCGTCTGAAATGTGAGGCAGTATAAACCATGGATGTTGGCTCTGCCTTGGTGTTGATGTCTTCATTGAAAATGTCAGCTGTCTATGAAAGTCAGAAAGCAATTAAAATGGCACAGAAGGGGACAACCCTGCAGAGGTGGCTTCACTGCCACCTGAACTATGTTGTTTGAAGGATGTTTAGGAAGGTTTGTGTGTTACTGACCACAACCAAGTGAGAAGATCCTTCAAGATCTCTGTTTAATAAGAATGATTTTAACTGAAGTGAAAAAAAAGAAGTAAAGAATACTAGCACGGAGAAGATGTAGCATTTACCTTCTATTAAGAAACTATTGCCTTTAAATTCTTGTTCAAGTACACGCAAAACTACATAGAGACAGGGTTGCCCTGTTGACCAAGAATAACATTCTCTAACATGTAGTGCTAGTTTGACAGCCAAATTAACTCCTACAAACTAATTTTTTGGTGTTATGGAATATTTACCTGATATACAAAACTTTGAACAAGAATTGTATTTTGATACTTTTATATTTACTTCAGTAATTATCCTCAAGACTATCACTGGTGATTTTTTAATTAGTTTTTCCCAGATTTATTGAGATAGAAGTGGCATACAACATTGAGGAGGGTGAAGGTGTGTAATGTGATAACCTGATAAACTTTTTGAGAAGTGGTAACCACAGTAGTGTTGGTTAGCACCTCCATCACCTTACATAAGGTGTAAGGTGTCATTTGGCTTTTTTGTGGGAAGGACATTTAAGACCTATTCTTTTAGTAATTTTCAAGCATATAATACAGTATTTTTTAGCTATCGTCACCATGCTGTACCTTAGATTCCCCAGAATATATTCATATTCTTCTTATAACTGGAAGTTTTCACCCTTTGACTCATGTCTCCTCATTTCCTCTACTCTCAGTCCCTGGCACTTACCATTCTATTCTCTATGAGTTTGTTTTTCTCAGATTTCACATATAATATTAGTCTTTCCTCTGTCTTCTTTCTCCCATTATGCCTTTTAAATTATGTCATTTGTTTCTTTTCATGTGCAAAAACTTTTAAATTTGATAAGTTCCCATTTGTTGGCTTTTGTTCTGTTGCTTGAGCTTTTGGTATCATATCCAAAACTATAGCCAAGATCTATATCAAGAAAATTTTCCCTACATTTTCTCTAGGAGTTTTATGGATATGGGTTTTATGTTTAAGTCTTTAATCCATTTTGAGTTAATTTTTGCGGATGATGTTAATTAAGATTAGAGTCCAATTCATTCTCTGGGTGAGATTATCCATTTCCCCAGGAAAATTTATTGTAGAGATATCCCTTCCCCTTTGAGTATTCTTGGCTCCTTTGTCAAAATAAGTTGACCGTATATGGGAGAATTTTTTTTTTTTGGACTATTGATTCTGTTCCATTGATTTGTGTTTCTATTTTTATAATAGTGTTATGTTGTTTTGATTATTACAGCTTTGTGGTATAGTTTGAAATTTAGGGATTATGATGCCTCAACCTTTGTTCTTTTTCAGGATTGCTTTGGCTTTGGGGGGTCTTTTTGGTTCTATATCAATTTTAGGATTATTTTTTTCTGTTTCTGTGGAAAAACATCATTAGGATTTTAATAAAGATTGCATTGAATCTCTATATAGCTTTGGGTGGTATAGATATTTTAGAAATACTAGTTTTTCTGATCCTGATTTTTTACATCCTTGGTTAAATGTATTCCTTAAGTATTTTATTATTTTTTAATGCTATTGTGAGTGGGATTTTTATTTTTTTTCATATATTTTGTTGTTAATGTATACAAATGAAATTTATTTCTGTATGTTGCTCTTGTATCCTGCAACTTTACTGAATTTGTTGATTAATTATAACAGTTTTTTTGGTGGAGTCTTTAGGATTTTCTATACTTAAAGTTAATCATAAGCAAACAGATACATTTAATTTTTGCTTTATTCATTTAGTTGTGTTTTATTTCTATTTCCTGCCTAGTTGCTCTGGCTAGGACTTGTAGTATTATGTTAAATGGTAGTGGTGAGAATTGGCACTCTTGTCTTGCTCCCATTCTTATAGGAGGCATCTTAAACCTTTCATCATTAAGTATGGTGTTAGTTGTGGACTTGTCTTATATGGCTTTTATAATGTTGAGGTACCAAATTTATTGAGAATTATTTTTTTTTTGGCTTTTTTGTCTTTTTAAGGCCACACCCACGGCCTATGGATGTTCCCAGGCTAGGGGCTAATCGGAGCTGTAGCCACCGGCCTACGCCACAGCCACAGCAATGTGGGATCCGAGCTGCATCTGCAGCCTACACCACAGCTCACAGCAATGCTGGATCCTTAACCCACTGATGGTGGCCAGGGATCAAACCCACAACCTCATGGTTCCTGGTCAGATTCGTTAACCACTGAGCCATAATGGGAACTCTGAGAATTCTTAATCAACAAAGGATATAGAATTTTTTTCAAATACTTTTCTGCATCTTTTGAGACAATAATATGATTTTAATTTTTGTTTCTGTTAATGTGGTACATCACATTTATTCATATTTGTATGTTGAACTATCCTTATATCCCAGGAATGAATCCTCCTTGGTCATGGTATATGACCCTTTTAATGTGCTGTTGAATTTGCTTGGCTAATATTTTGTTGAAATTTTTACATCTATAATCATTAAGCATTTTAACTTGTAGTTCTTCTCTTATAGTGTCCTTATCTGTCTTTGGTATCAGGGTAATGCTGGCCTTGTAAAATCAGTTGAGAAGTATTCCCTCCTCATCTATTTTTTGGAAGCATTTGAGAAGGATTAGCCTTATTTTTTAACTGTTTGGTAGAATTCACCAAGAGAACCATTTAGTCCTGGAGCTTTCTTTGTTGGAAGATATTTGATTATAGATTCAATCTTCGTGCTTGTTCATGGTCTTTTTGGATTTTATATTTCTTCATGGTTCAGTCTTGGTAGGTTGTTTGTTTCTAGGAATTTATTCATTTCTTCTAGGATATTCAATTTGCTGCCTCTTAATTTTTCATTATAGCCTCTTATGATCCTTTGTGTTTCTTTGGCATATCATAATGTCATTTCCTTCATTTCTTATTTTATTTGAGCCTTCTTTTTTTTCTCAGTAATGATTTCTAGCTAAATTTTGTCAAATTGGTTTATCTTTTAAAAAATCAGGGTGTTCACCCTGTAGCACAATGGTTTAAGAATCCAACTGCAGTTCTCAGGTACTATAGAGGCACAGACTTGATCCCCAGCCCACTGCACTGGGTTAAAGGATACAGCATTGCTGTAGCTGCAGTACAGGTCACAGCCGCAGCTCAGATTCAATCCTAGGTCTGGGAATTTCCATGTGCCACAGGTGCAGTCATTTAAAAACATCAGCTCTTAGTCATTTAAAAACATCATCACTAATCTATTGTTTTTCTGTTCTCAATTTCATGTATTTCTGATCTGATACAACTTTGGGCATAGTTCTTAATTTTCTAGTTCCTTGAGGTACAGTTAGGTTGCTTGTTTTAAAATCTTTTTTTTTCTTTTTTTTGTCTTAATGAAGACAATTTTCCCTGAAAACTGTCCTCTTAAAACTGCTGTTACAGCAACACATAAGTTTTGATATGCTTTGTTTTCATTTTTGTTTTTTTCAAGTTATTTAAAATGTTTCCTTTGATTCTTCTTTGACCCAACAAACTAGTTGTTTAGAAGTGCATATTTAATTTCCACATATTTGTGAATTTCCAGATTCCTCCTCTTATTAATTTCTAGATTCATACTATTGTGATCAGAAATTATACATAGTATGATTTCAGTCTTCTTAAACCACAAAACTAAGACTTGTTTTGTGACCTATCATATGATCTATCCTGTAGGATGTTCAGTGTGCACTGGAGAAGAATGTACATTCTGCTATAGGATGGAATGCTCTGCTATAGGATGGAATGCTGAATGCTATTAGGTTCATTTGATCTAAAATATTGTTCCAGTCCAATATTTCTTTATTGATTTTTTTGTCTGTATGATATATCCATTATTGAAAGTGGGATGTAGTAAACTCTACCATTGTTTATTTCTCCCTTCATATCTGTTAATATTTGCTTAATATTTGTGGGTATTTGATATTTGCTGCATATATATTTATAATTGTTATATTCTCTTGGTAAACTGATGTTATATTCTCTTGGTAAGCTGATTATATAATGACCTTCTTTGTTTCTTATTACAGCTTTTGGCTTAAAGACAATTTTATCTGATGTAACTATAGCTACCATGCTGTCTTTTCATCTCCACTTGCATGGCATGTTTTTTGTTTTTGTTTTTTTGTTTTTTAACCTCTGTTCACTTTGAATCCTATGTGTATCTTTAAAGCTAAAGTGAGTCTTGCAGGCAGGACATATTTGGATTCTTTAAAAAATTTCATCAAGCCACTCTTTGTTTTTTGATTGGATAACTTAACCATATACATCTGGAGTAATTTTGTTAAGTAAAAACTTACTAATGTAATCTCAGTGTTTTCTTGCTGTTTTGTAGTTCCTTTGTTCCTTTCTTGCTGCTTTCCTTTGTGAATTGATGATTTTCTGTAGTAATACACTTAGATTCCTTTCTCTTTACCTTTTGTGTATCTATTTTAGGTTTTTGCCTTGTGGTTACCATGAGGCTTACATAAAACATTTCATAATTATAATAGTCTTTTGATTTTGATAACCACTTAATTTTGCATGCAAGTGTTTATCCTTTTAGTTTTCCATCATATAGTTTTAATGTCACAATCTATTTTTATATTGTGTATTTATTAACAAATTATTGTAACCATAGTTATTTTTAATACTTTTGTCCTTGAGCTTTTATACTAGAGAATATGTGTTTAATATACCACTATGTTACACTATTAGAGTATTCTAAATGTGACTATATGCTCACTAGCTGTCTGTCAAATTTTGCTGTCATTGCTATTGGGAGTGAGCACAAGGAACTGACTACAGGATGGGGGTATATGTAGGTAAGATGTATAGAGTACTGAGGTTACCCATTGGTTGGTTGAGGGATCCATGGGTGAATCATCCCCAGTGGCTCATGGGCAGGCTTCTTGATAGAGTCTGTAGGTTTTAAAGTAGGCTCCATGCCACTTTAAAACCTTCTGAAAGTCCTGTCTGCTGCTCTTAGCCTCTTCTCACTCCCCAGTTATTTAAGTCATGGATGAAGTGAGAGAAAAATGGCCTTCTTTGGCAGCACCCTGTACAGCAGAGGAAACCAGGTACTCACACACTTTTACTTTTCTCTGCAGAAGAAATCACCAGGCTGAAAAATTCTCTCTTGGCATTGAGCAGTACCATCTTGGTGGAGGGGATAATACAGATAAAGTCAAAATGTTCCTCTTACCCACTCTAATATATCCAAACTTGAATTTTTTTTTTTAATTCCTCTAATGGTTCCTGGAATTTGATCCACTGGAAATCTGTACTTCCACAAAAGCTCTTTTGTCTGTGAGTGGTGGTCTAACACAGTGTTTGTCAAGGGCTCCTAGACTGTGGCTAAGAAGGGCTGGAGACAGTTCATGAGACACTGTGGGGTCCACAGCTAGGACTGAGGGTGGTATACCTGTTACCCAGTGCATGGATGGGCAAGATTGCTTCTGGGTTCTATGCCATATGGTGCTGAATCCTATAGCTCTCACAAAGGTACTTTTGTCTGCAGATGGATGCTGAATTATTGTTGGGTAAGGGATACAATGAGGTATGTTTTATTTGGACATGTTGCTATCAATCCAGGGAGCTGTATGATTCTGGATTTTTAAAAAGAGATGTGAAAAGATCATTTAAGGACGGTTGCAACTTTACCATGAAATGAAGAACTGTTTCATCTGTTAGCACTTAATCAGTGAATATCTGTGATTCACTGTTTCGCATAGATTTTCCTTGTTTTCTTGTAGTTATATCTTGAATTGGCTCTGGAAAATATCCTGCTCATCTAGTCAGTCATGTTCTTTGAGTAAGATTGTGTCCATCCTCAGATCCTATTGAGGGCTCTCAATGGTTAATCCAGACATATTACCTAATGATTGCTTTATGGATAGTATGACATTTTGACAAATATTCACACTGTCATACTCACATGCAAGGATTCCTCTCCATACCAATGATGTTCACTGTGGTCACATGACATATTTTCGCCAGTGCCAATGGAATGTGAAGAGTGATGGTCTATGCCACATCCAAGAAATCACTTTAAATGTGATTTTCCTTTCTGTCAGAGAATGTGTATATCAGTCAGGACTCGAAAGAATATAAAACTATGAGTTTTATAGGATGAAGTACTTATTTTAAGAATTAGAACTTACATATGGAAAGACATGCGGAAGTTGAAGTTATAGGCAAATATTTTGAGTATCAGAGAAGTCATTAATGAATCTCAGAAGTTAAGCACATCCAGCCACAGAAGGGGAGGTTGTGGTGAGGTCTTTTTCCATATGCATCCACAATCAAACCTTTACTGGTGTGTGTGAAACCACTATTGGTCAACAAGATAACATTAAACAATGACAATTAAATGCAGAACAAAATGAGCAAGGCTAAATTACCCAGTCTATTTAGAATGATTTTCTGTATTGAATCCATGAACTATACTTCCTCATCTATTTATCATGGTATGATACTGTGACGTTCTTCGGAGAGTAATGGCCACTGTTTTACTTCTGACTTCAGACATAAAGCAAAATCTTCTTAAACTCTAATATGAAGCTTTAGAGGGAAATAGGTTCTAGAAAACAGTTCTCAGCTTAACAGATGCATAGTACACGACATTGCAATGGGTATTTCCCATCTTGGGACTACTCCTTCAACCTGGATCAGAATAAAGAATACATGGCATGGGACAACAGCTGAAACAGAGCTTTAGCCCAACCATCAGCTCTTATATAATACAAACAAAAAAGTATTTGTACTAAGCCACTGAGATGTTGGAATTGTTTGTGATTATAGTACACTTAATTCATAGGGAAACTGATACTGGAGTGAGGGGCCGCCGAATCCCAAAGCCAAAAATATGTATCATTTATTTTGTTGTCGGTTAGGGAGAAAACAAATCTGGAAAAAATAGCAACCTGTGTTTTCAATATTTCATAAAATGCACAATGGATAACTTAGAGAACAAATAATGACATAATAAAATTGTCCTGGCCACTCCACAAATGCAAGGGAAAAAACAGACATAAAGAGACGTAAAGGTTAGAATGGAAGAATTGAAACTCTATATGAATAGACAACATGTATGTAGAATATCACAAGGCATTTCCAAATATTACTGGAATTAAGTCAATTTAGCAAACCCACAGGATGGGTCAGTTAAAAAAATAGTATTTTTCAATACTGCAATTAAAATAGAAAGTCAAATAAAAATAGAGAAAAAATTCTAATAAAATTAAAAGATATAAAATTATATGGTTATCAACCAATGGAAAAATTGGCGAAAGACCTGAATAGACTGTTCTCCAAGGAAGATATACAGATGGCCAGCAAACACATGAAAAAATGCTCAACATAGCTGATTATAAGAGAAATGCAAATCAAAACTACCATGAGATACCACCTCACACCAGTCAGAATGGCCATCATTCATAAGTCCACAAATAACAAGTGCTGGAGGGGCTGTGGAGAAAAGGGAACCCTCCTGCACTGCTGGTGGGAATGTAAACTGGTACAGCCACTATGGAGAACAGTTTGGAGATACCTTAGAAATCTATACATAGAACTTCCATGTGACCCCACAATCCCACTCTTGGGCATCTATCCGGACAAAACTCTCCTTAAAAGAGACACATGCACCCGCGTGTTCATTGCAGCACTATTCACAATAGCCAGGACATGGAAACAACCCAAATGTCCATCGACAGATGATTGGATTCAGAAGAGGTGGTATATATACACAATGGAATACTACTCAGCCATAAAAAGGAATGACATAATGCCATTTGCAGCAACTTGGATGGAACTAGAGAATCTCATCCTGAGTGAAATGAGCCAGAAAGACAAAGACAAATACCATATGATATCACTTATAACTGGAATCTAATATCCAGCACAAATGAACATCTCCTCAGAAAAGAAAATCATGGACTTGGAGAAGAGACTTGTGGCTGCCTGATGGGAGGGGGAGGGAGTGGGAGGCATCGGGAGCTTGGGCTTATCAGACACAACTTAGAATAGATTTACAAGGAGATCCGCTGAGCAGCATTGAGAACTATGTCTAGATACTCATATTGCAACAGAACAAAGGGTGGGGGGTAAAAAAAATGTATGCATGTAAGGATAACTTGATCCCCTTGCTGTACAGTGGGAAAAAATAAATTAAAAATAAATTAAAAAATTAATTAATGGTCAAAAATAAAAATAAATAAATAAAATTATAAGGTTAAACAGATGTTCCAGACCTGTGAACTGAAAACTACTAAACATTGTTGTGAGAAATGAAAAACAGCACACATAAATGAAAGGAGGCCAAATTCATAGACTGGAAATCTCAACATTATCAATTCACCTGAAGAGTCAAAGGAATAACAATGAATAATCCAGCAGAAAATTTTGTCTTTTTGGTAGAAATTTGAATAATAATTTTAAATTTACATGAAAATGCTGATGACCTAGAAGAGCTAAAATAATTTTTACCAAAAAAAAAAAAATGAAGTAGTTTTCTGCTTGATAAATAAATTGGTGGGATAGGAGAGACTCCAGATGTAGGCCACATATGCTATATTAGCTGATTTTCAATAATGTTACCAGGTTAGGTCTTTGTGAGATATGATAATTTTCAATAAGTGGTGCTAAGACAATTGGATATCTGCATTTAAGAAAAAAAACAATATTTTACACAGAGTACATCACTGTGAGTTATAGACATAAATGTAAAAAAAGAAAAAATGTCTACAAAAATGGTAGAGATTCTTGATAACCTTGGGGCAAGCATATTTCTTTAGTTGCATAAAGCAATAAACATTCAAAGAAATGATAAATTACGCTTTGACAAAATTAAACGTCTATTCTTCAAAAACACTGTTCTACTTATAGTATTCTCTTTATGTTGTTTATAATATAGATTGTATTATATCTATTATTTGTATAGCCAAAACTTAAAACAGTATAAAATTTATTCCGCAAAAGAATTTCTAAACAAGTTGTATGACATTCATACAGTGGAATGCCGCTCAGCAGCAATAAGGGGTGAACAATTGAAACAACATAGTGATATGCAACAACATGGATAAACCTTTAAAACACACTTCAGGGCAGAAGCTAGACCCAAAGCACACATACTGTATGATGAGGGTTGGCAAAATTTCTCTGTAAAGATCGGAAATACTGTAGTTTTTCAGAGCCATGTGGTCTCTATCACAACTACTCAGCTCTGCCACTGTGGCATGAAATCAGTGACAGAGAAGATGCATGAGTTTGTTTACATGGAGTTCTAAAACAGATCAAACATCTATAATGATAGAATTCAAAATAGAAGTAGCCTAAGATACAGGTAGGATGGCAAAGTCATTGCTAAGGAGCAGGAGGGAATTTTCTGGTGTGAAGTAAATGTTCTATATTTTTATTGGAGTGGTGGTTATGCAGAGCTTACATTTGTCAAAACTTAAGAACTCATTTTATGTAGAAATAAGAGCATCTGCACAGGTGTGGAGACAAGAAATGACAAGGAGAGTGCAATTTTAATGTTCTTAGGTTTAATTTCAGACTTCTGGTTTATTTAGGGCTGTAGGTGGTTGTTAAATTAGGACTCATTCCCAGGCAAGGATGGAATCTCAACAGGACTTGCAAAAGAAGAAGGAGGGTAATCCAAAACATGTTTTATAATCCTTACTTCCTCACCTACACCAAGTATATTAAAGAGTTGGCATAGAAATGTCAAAATTTGGGAGGGATTACTATGCGAAGAGTCACTAGAGTTCTGTTGACCCCTTCCCGGGACTTGAAGAGGCCATTTCCTTCTTATGTAAGCCTAGAAGGCCTTCAAGGAGACAAACTGAAGAGTTTCACCTGTGCCTTCAGTTGGCTGAATGAATATGGTTTCACATCTGCCCCTGAGAAAATTAAGAGGCAAGAAACCGTGGCCTGTGGCTCAGGACTGACACTCATAATAGAGACAGAATAGCTTTTGGAATACACTTCCAGGCCAAGAATGATCCATTTTCCAGGAAAAAAAAAATATGCTTTGGTTCAAGAGGAATGAGGTGACCCCCAAATAAAATCGTTTTTATAGAGTTTCTTGAACAAAGGACATTCGACCATAGGATGAAGAGCCTTGGCTAAGGCAACTGCTAGTGAGAGTCCCCAGCAATGGAAGTGCTCTGAAAAACCCATAAGGAAGTTCCTGTAAAATGGATAATGTCTTTGTATTGGCAAGCCTAAGGGTAACCAATACCAAATTATGTCTGTGCCAGTCCTTTTCCCCTTTGCTCCTTTCTTGTCCTTTGCTCCTCTTTCTTCCCATTTCAATTCTGAAGACCTAGACACAGCCCATGGGGTGTGGAAGCAAAAAGAAGACTCTCAGATGGAAAAAAAAAAGAAGAAACTGAATGACATCACCTTTTCCATTGTGGCATCTGGCCTGAAAGCAGCCCCATTTTGAAAATTCGAGATATTTAGGCTGCAGACATTTTAAAAAAATTATTGCATATATGAATTTGTGAGTCTCTTGCAAAAACTTTGCCCATTTCCAAGGATCTCTGGCTTCTTTGAAGAATCTGGATTTTAGTTTAACCCAAAGGGTTGACTTTCTAGTCATTTCTTAAATAACCCAGAATGCTTTAAGTGCTCTTGCCTCTTCAGCCTTATCTCCTACTCTACCCTGTCATTTCTTGGATAGATTAGAATCATTTAACCCCTCCTATAGCTCTAGTCTTCTCTCTTGCTCTTCTGTTAAATGCACCTTCAGATCACATTAGCATTTCTTTGCTCTTCCCTGGATTCATCTTTTACTTTTTTTTTTTTTTTGACCTTTTGTCATTACTTTTAAGGCCCTGGTGATGTACTTTCCTCCCATCTCTACCTTATGAGACCCGACCCATCTTTCAAATGTTACTTCCTTTATAAATGATTTTCTCACTCAGAATTTCTCTCTCTCCTACAACATATTATGGCTTATAGTATTTAACATGTTATCTGTGATAGTATAACTATTTTGGCATTGCTTTTTTTATTTATAATCAACAAACTAACATATGCATGGTCTGTCTTAAAAATTCCAACAATGAAATAGTAAAAACTATAAATCTACCTTCACGTGGTTACTCACTCTCTTCCCTGTTTCCACTCTACAGTGTAATATTTTGGAAACTTTTATGTTGTTTCTGTAGGTTCCATATTTGTTAAATAGTCCCACATAGTTACACGGTTCATAGGATTAATTGAGATAATCTATAGAAAATACTTAACAGCACCTGGCAAATAGTGATTACTCAATATGAGTTATCTTCTTTATTATGCTTACATTATTGTTAACATCCTTTCAGATTTTTCCTATGCACATTGTATTTCCTTTTGAAAATGGCAGTACACAGACAGCCTATATATTTCATAGGCATATTTCCCATCCCATGTCGAAGGTTCTTATACTTTTTTTTTTCCTGTTTAAATATTTCTGAAGAGATTTAGCATAAATCTGCTATGTCAAAAGTTTTAAATGTTTGAGATTTTGATACTACTTTGAAACATTACCTTACTGTATCTTATTTCACCATACTTCTACCAGCATTGGGTACTGGTTTGTTTTTTTTGGGGGGGGATCAATTGGATGCAAAAATGATAACCCCTTATTATTTCAATTTACAATTCTTTGATTATTGGCAAGGCTAAGGATCTTCAAATATATTGGGTTTCTGTATATTTCCTTTTCTGTTAATTGCTTTTCTACTTAATTTCCCCAATTTTAAATAGGGTTGTGGTCTTTTCCTTGTGTCTGGAGTACTGCCCCACATTATCTAATATGGTTATGCATTGGCATACTCTTATTAAATTTTATAAAAAAATCTCCTTTGGATTTTTAAATTTCTATTTTTATTTTTGGTCTTTTTAGGGCTGCACCCATGGCATATGGAGGTTCCCAGGCTAGGTGTCAAATCCAAGCTTCAGCTGCTGGCCTATGCCACAGCCACAACAATGTAGGGATCCAAGCCATGTCTGTGACCTACAACATAGCTCATGGTAATGCCAGATCCTTAACCCACTGAGTGAGGCCAGGGATCAAACCTGTGTCCTCATGGATGCTAGTCACATTCACCAACTGCTGAGCCACAACCAGATTTTTTTTTATAATTATATACATAAAATGAGGAGAATTAACTTTTTTTATAATATTTTCTTGCTATCCAGATTCAGAGATTCTGAATTACTCAAATCTATTACTTAATACAATGCCATTGAATATTGTCTGGTATTCATGTTTACTTTAAATTGTGAAGTGATATATGTCCTAACATATGCATTTGTGTGTGTGTGTGTGTGTGTGTGCATACACATGTGTGTGAGAGAGAGGGTGTGTGCGTATTACTTCTAATTGGGAAAGTTCAGTTATTTGAGCTGTCCTCTTCTTTTGTTCGAAGGGGAAGACAATGAGAAGATAATTAAATTTTAAGTGCTGGGAACAATGATGTTTTAGGGTTCATAGCTTTCCCTCCAAAACAAGAATGAGGGGGAATATAAATTTGGTATGTATGACTGTGAGAGAACTTTATTGGTATAACAGTTTTAACTTTGGCATGATCTTAAAAAAATATATGGTTATTCCTTAGGCATCTGCATGATTTGTTATACTAGCAAGGCTCAGTGCATCAATATGGCTGTGTACTGTAGAAATGTAAAATTCTAAAATCTCATTTTTTATTTCCATTGTTTATGTCTGTAACAAACTTACGATTAAATTGAATAAATGTGATAATGTTCTGTATATAAAAACTACTTCAACTAACTCTGCCACATTAGGAAAGCACAAATATCATTTTAGTGACAACTGCACAATTTGAAGTCTCCTCTAAGTTTTAATGCCTACTTGGGGAAGCAATTATAATGGTAATAGTTAGCTGTTTCTTACCTTTTTTGTAGAAGGTGAATGGTCTAATCTCAGGATATGACATAAATGACTTTGAATTGACAACAGGAGGAATCTTACCAATAAAAGAGCGATTCTCATTGAGGGGCTACTGACAAAAGCGCTTGAAAATATACTCTTTAGAAGCACAAGTTTTCTTTGATTAATTTTATTGGGATCCCTATAAACCAAACAACTAGAACAGAAGGGTAAATCTTTGCGTTTAAATTCACAATTTGGGTATGTTTCTTAACTGTCCCTTCTTTTTCAGATCACCAGCTTTAATAAAGCTCGCATAGTTTCAGTACGGAAAATTTCATAAATAAATAGAAGCTACATCATACTAACCTAGAGTCTGGAATGATTTAAAATATTTCCTTTGATATGATTCCCAAATTCTACATAAAAGTAAAGTAATAACACAGAAATAAAGCATAAAGTGGCATGTCTAGAACTTTTATAACTAGCGTGACTTTAAGCAAAATGAGTAAGAGAACAAAGATTTAATGACTTGGTTTTTCTCTCTTTTTTTCTTTTGGAAAGGCTGGTGTTCTATGGGGAAACTAGAACAATCCACAGTGCAAAATAAAATTTGGGGGAGTATGGAAATTGATTTTTTCATCGTAAAGATTCATAGGTACTCTGAGATGGATTTTTTTTTAAATTTTTATTTATTTGTCAAAGCAGTTTAGAAAGAGTTAGCTAGGCCTGTGCTAAAAAAAAAAAAAGCATAGAAGAGGAACAATTCTGAATATAATAATAATAACAATAAATATTATTAAATGAAATATAAAGTATATTCTTCAGCTGAATGTGAAGCTGCAGGAAAATATTGTTACAAGCTGTGATAGAACAAAACTTTGTCAAATAACTTTCTTTCCCTGGGTGTAAAAGTTATTTCATTTTAATGGAACAGATTGCGTATTTGAGGAGGAGGAGCTGGCAATTGGTAGTCCCAAAGAGAGTGAAATAAAAAATCAAATTGATTTTGTGTTATAAGGTATTATTGATTTTTATTTTTGTAATAAGTTTATCTTCTTATATGTCTTTTTGGGGGGGGGTCATTTCTAACAAAATTTTGTTGTTTTGGCATGTGTAAACCTAAGGATTTATTTACCCCTTGGAATGATCAAATTAAAATTTTTGGGTAGTGCTCTTTTCTCAAGAAGCCATTTTCTCAATCAGTTATTTCTGTTGCTTCGAAAACACTACCTATATAAGTATCTTTTAAACTTGAGCATAAATCAGAATCATCTGGAGAGCTTGTTATACCACAGAAGGCAGGGACTCTACCCCAGCAGTAAGTGATTTAGTAGTTGAGGGGCGAGCCCAGAGATTTGCATATTTAACAGTTCTCAGGTGATTCTGGTGGAGTAGCTTTGTGAACCATTGGTTTATCTACCTTATTTGAATTCCAGTGTCTGCTTTCCCCTCCTCTTCAAACCTGAAGGTGCCTGGTTCTGAAGCTAGAGGTTTGAAATTTCTTCATGTTTTTCATCTTCAGGACCAAGAAAAGCTAAGCAGGCGGTGTATGATAATCCAGTCTTCAGGAAGTCAGCATTAAGCCGACCATATTTCTAAGCTTGGCTGTGCTCGTGCTCCCCTTCTCAAGGTAACTTTAATATTCTTAATTTCTCTCAAATGTTCTGGGTTTTTTCCTTTACGGTCTTTTTAATGTTCATATTTTGTTCCAAGTAATAGCCTCCTAATATATCGTGCCTCCATTCTCTTCTAAGAGATTTTGTGTTTTACCCAGATAATTTTCCACAACACTGCTTTGCCTAAACCACTCCTCCCTGAGTGATTAAGTGAAATAGACGGATGTTTAAAAATGCTAACGCATCCTTTATATCGCCGTTAAACTGAAAATCCTGCGATTGCTCCCAGTGCCTGGACATATTTCCCAGCTATTGGTGTATAAGCTAGGAAGGTGATATATTTTCCCAGAGTGAACCCACTCCTTTACTGTCTCTTGGGTCTTGTTGTGATTGTTGCTCAGATTGTCTCCCCCATCCCCATGTCCATGTCAAGGAATTTAGATGATTTACTTGTTGATATGGGAACTAAGATTTGGAAATGTAGGTTAAAAACAAACCTACTTTGCCTTTGCATAATTCCCTCCTTCTCTAAAGAGGCTGGGTTTTTGTTCTTTTCTGGACATATTTCTAAATCATTGTATACCATCTTCCTGCTGCATGAGGTGCACTCTTGAATTTCATTCCTTAATTTAACCAAGTTCTGTCCTTTCTTTAAACTACTGCACAATCCTCTACCCTGTCGTCCCTGTAGAGTTTTTCCTTAGCTTCTCCAAGCTCCCAAATTGCCTCCCTCGACAGCTCTTTTGTGCTCTTTTCATGTACTCCTTTAGGACTTAGCCTCTTAAATGTTTCATTCAGTTCTCTATATCCAGTCAATTAAAACTTTGCACCATGTAAGAGCTTCTGTGGCTATAAGTGGCACTGGGGTGTTTTTACAAATAGTGTTTGGTAATGTTTTTTAAAATATTCTGTAAAAATATAACAGCAATGCTTTGGCATCCTATTGAAACACAAAATGCGAAGCAAAATTTCGGGCTTTTGTGTTTGGAGTTCTGAGTTGATGCTGTGGTACTTTTGAAAAAGGAGGAGACTAAGAGAATAGCCTGTGCCAATTTGCGTGTGTGTGTCCAGAAGATTGGGTTCATGTTGATGCAGTTTGATTACCCTGGTATCTGGATACCAAGCTGGTGGTAAGGGACACAAGCCTGATGTATTAAACAAACTTGGTCATGATTTTCTCTGGCTAATTTTACAGGCATTACAAGTCATGAACATACCCTTTGAAATTTCTTGTAATGCAGTGAATAGTTTTATCTAATATGTGCCTATGGTTTCTTATTTTATCTCATGACTTTGGGTTGGGGAACTACTGACTATATTATTTTAAATAGCTATGTATCAGTTTTATTACTTACATTCTTAAATATTCACGTATCATTAGAACACTAAAAAAACCCTCATATTTAGTTAAAAGTTACTCATGAGTTTATATAAGATCTTAGTGAAATCTGCTTTTCATCCTCAGTTTTTTCAGTCTTTTATGTTTCTTTCAAGGGTCGAGTTCTCTATTAGTATTTTTCACTACAAAATTCCTCTTTCAATTTTTTTTTTTGAGTGGTAAGAATGAGTTGGTTAAGTATGGATGATTATTTTACTCCCTTTGCCTCATTAACATGGAATGAGAATCAGGAGGAGAACCCAATGAGAAACATGTTGGGAAGAGCCCTAATAGCATATATTGGGAGCCATCTGTGTTGGTAGAAGGTTGAACTAATTTGATTCATTAAATCAGTTGGTGAATAAGGAAGCAAATTTCAGAAAGGGTTGGTTTATGTAGTTTTTCTTCATAGTTAAACTTAAGTACAAGGCCACAAAAGTTCAATTGCTATGAATGTAGCACATTCAGGAATATAAGAATGACTGCATTTAGGGATTTTCTTTGTCAAGAGGAATAAGAGAATCAGTTGTTAGCTCTCCCCTCCTTCCCTCCTCCCACATTCAGCATTGGGTGCCATTTTGGCACTAAACCATTATGATCCGTCTCAATTACTGGCCTGATTCTCATTTTCTCCAAATCTTGAATATTGTAAAGGAGTATGTGTCATTCTTAATTGGAGCTCTTAGTCCCAAAAGGAAAGAAGAAAATGATAAGAATAGTATTGCCAAATTTACCTCACAACTTAGTGTTTTAGAATCTCCTCTAAGTCCGTGTAAGCTGGGAATATCTCACCAGTAAGAAACTCTACAATATTGCATTTCCTTAGCTAATAAATAGAAATATGTAGAGGTTTTATCATTCCATTGTTTCATATGTGTGAATATCTAAGTAGGCTTACAGGTCATTGTTACTTTTTTAATCAGTGTGTTCCTTAAGCACAGCCTACCCCATTCACTATGGCTATAACTTCTTGATAAAACTTGGTAGACACTCTATAAAAAGAGTACCCAACACATGGCCAATATTCATGGACTTAATTTTTATGAAGCATCTTTTATGCAATTCTGGCATCTTCAAGCTCAGCTTACTAGATTTGCTGATACTTGCAAGGATGTATTTGTTCAAGTTCAAACAAGGTTGCAGTTACTCATTTTTCACAAACCCTTTCTAAGTAATTCCCTACCCAAGCCTTCTTGGTGTTTACAATAGGCTGCAGTCTTCCTTGCATGAAAAAAATATAGGGCATGGGAAAAACCAGAGGAAAACTCTGAAAAAGTATAGGGAAGGGGGAAAAGGGTGGGTTATAGGGTTACAAGACTATTTATTTAAAAGAGAGTAAATTGATGATTGACCCGGCATAAGGTTTGGCTTAGTAGCTTAATCATGGGGATGCATTTTCCAAGCCTTAATGAATCCTATTTCTTGCTTGGATCCATAGTTCTTTTACCTTCTACACTTTGTCTCTTTTCCCTCTGTATTTGTCTGCCCAAGCTGTGATAAAATGTTGTAGACTGGCTGGTGTGGAAAAACAAAAACAAAAACGTATGCTTACTTTCTCATGGTTTTGAGAGATAGAAGTTTATGATAAAGCTTGTGTCTCCCTTGGTTTCTGGTGAAGCTTTCTTCCTGACTTGGAGAGGGCCAGCATCTTTTGTGTCCTATATGGCCCTTGCTTGATGTGTCTGCATGGATATAGAGAGAAAGATCTCTGGTGTCTCTACTTACAAGGACACTAATCCTGTTAGATCAGGGCCCCACCTTTATAACTTCATTTAACTTTAATTATCTTCCTAAAGATACAATTTCTAAATACAGATACATTGTAGGTTAGGGCTTCACCAGGTAAATATTGGGGGGAACAAAACCTTCAGTCTATATGCCCTTTTATTTCCCTTCCTCACATAATAGGTCTGTCATTTCATGCTTTGTGACTACCTAACTTCCCTTTGTGGCTTCATGTAGTATATTGCTTTCTTCCTTCTGGTTTTTCGATAGTGAATTCTACCAGGCTGCATCTCACATTGTAAATGTAGGGGTGCTGCTTAAGATGATACCTGCAACACCGTTAATATTCTTAGGAGCCTACTCTCACTTCTTAAAGAATCTCTTTTGTTTTTCCTAGTCTCTATTTTATTGTGCTTGGAGAGAAAACTTTCTATGGGTGTGGTTTAAAAAAAAAAAAAGATGGGTACTTCTCCTCCCTAAGATGTCTTGGTCTTAATCCCAAGAACCCGTGAATATATTATGTTACATGGCAGTAGGGAATTAAATTACAGACAAAACCAAGGTTTTTTTTTTTTTATCCAGCTTTTTTATCCAGTAAAATTAGATTATTCTGAATTTTTTGGCTAGGACCACTGTAATCAAAAGATCCCTTTAAAGTGTTAGAGGGAGGCAGAAGAGAAGTTTAGAATCCCAGATGTGAAGATGTTCTAATGCTGAACCTGAAGGTGGTTGAAGGCGTCACAGAAGGGTAGGCAACCTCCAGAAGCTAAAAAAAGGGCAAGGAAATTGATTGTCTTCAATGCCTCCAAAAGAACACAGCCCTGTTGAGACACTGGTTCTAGCCCAGTGAAGCCCATTTCAGACTTTAAACCTTAATCCCTTACTTAAATGGGATTATAAGTAAGTTTGTTGTCACTTTTTTTTACACAAACAGAAGGAAGTGAACACATCGGGAAGCCCAGAAAGCCGATAATAGATATGGTTGCTAAATGATCAAGTCCCTGGCTTACTATGAATCTGGATGGGAGCAGCTTCTTAATCTCTAATTGCTTAACACAGAACTTCCCCCAAACACCTGTCTCTTGAGAGCCATATCCCGTCATAGAAGGTAACCAGTGTTATTGTCAAGTCTTAATCCTGGTTGTCGGCTATCTCTAGTGGCCAGTAGAATCTCCTTTATGCTTCCCAGAAGCACCTGGCTGTTTGGTGTAATACATGCCATACCTGGAATGCTTGGTTTAGTTGAGAATTTCTCATGTATGGTTCTGGGATCATCCTCATGAGGATAACTTGGAATACTACCCAAAAGTTGCTGAATCAGTGTCTCTGGGGTTGGGACTCTAGAGTCAACATATTTAATGTTCAAATGACGTGAATATCTGCTAATGTTTGAGGTCAGTTATTCTAACTTAAAACAGTAATTATGAGAATAGTTTTCACAAACCTCTGAGATGGAAAAGACTTTCACAAATAAAATAATTCTATGTGTAGCTGTACCTAGAAATGAAATGTTTATTTCTGATTTCCAAATGATTGTAAAACTAGTAACCATATGTCTCTGAGAAACTCTGTCAAGCTTATATCTTTTTACAATAACTTAAAACATTACATGCCCAAAGCAGTTTGCCTTTTTGGCATTTTTAGGAAAGCCGACAGTTTTCACATTTGCCTTGAAGTTCTTGTACTTTCATTCTTTGCTTGTTTCATATTATGTCATTACTATACTACTTCCTACTACTCCAGAGTATAGGCTCTGAAGTATAATGTGAATCTCAATATCCACTGCCTATTTTTATAAATAAAGTTTTATTGAAATAGAGCTATGGTGAGTCATTTATGTACTGCCTTTGGTTGCTTTATTGCTATAACCACAGAACTGAATAGTTGTGACAGGGACTTTATGCCTACAAATTCTAAAATATTTCCTATCTGGCCTTTTCACAGAAAGTTTGCCAAATCCTGCCTTAGCCTGTTAGTAATTCAGCTTTTTGAATTTTATTAGCTAATTTTTTTTGTACCCAAAAGTATGATATGTTTTGTTTTCTTGGCTATAAAGGATGACAGTATTTTATATTTAAAAATTCTAGGATTTTAAGGTAGTTCCACAAAATAAACTTTAAATCAGAGCAGAGAATTTTGAGCTCTGCCATTTACTAGCTGTTTGGCATTCAAAGTCTCTGAACATCATTTCTCTCATCTGTGGCTCATTAAACGTGTTCAGGCATATAAAACGTTTAGTACATTACCTTTGCACGTGACTTTTGTGACCTTGTTAAATTATCATTTTTAATGTAAAGCCCAGGGGTCTTGGATGGTGAGCTTCGGTTTAACAGAAGATCCCAAGGGAATTGAGATAGGTTTATTAACTCCCAGGGGAGGTGCATAGCATAACTCAGGGGGCTGTGCAGGGAGGTCAAGGCGTGATGGAGACAGAAAGATGGTGGGACCTGGGGCACATGCCTTTATTAAGGTCCATGGCTGGAATGCTTTGGGGTTCCTAGACTAAGTCCAGATAATCAGTTCAAACCAAAAAGAGTAGAGATTTGACAAGCTTCTTGAGTGCCTTATTTAAGGCGCACAAAAGGGAGGCTCTGGGATGTGGGGAAACTGCTTATTGCCACTGATGGAGTCATATTAAAAATTTACTTTTACTTGTGGCTCTTCAGGGAGGGGCTAGTGTCAATTCAAGACCCCTGCAGGCTACTTGGCCACAAAAAATGGAGCTGAGGTAGCAAGATTATGGAGAAGCTTAGGTAAACCCTCAACTTTTACTTGCCTTATTTGTAATGATTTGTTGTGTGATAATGAAAATGAGGTGTATAACAAATGTGACAAGCCTATTTTAAGATGATAGTTTTCTTTATACTTACTTTGGTTTCATTTTTATGCAATGTATTTGCTTCATCACAGACATACTAAGAGCTTAGGCCCTGATGTCAGTTCTACTAGATGGCTTCAAACTTAAACAAATTGGTGACTTCTTTCAAGCCTTAATTATAGGATGGAGATCTTCTAGAGTGGAGATCTTCTAGAATATTCCTAACAGGGTTTCATGGTTTTTTTTTTTTTTTTCATGAAAAATTGATAGTGCTTAGCACAGTACTGAATAATTGGAAGTTAATATGTAACCAATAATTACTGTTTTTTTCTGGGAGTTCTCATCATGGCACATCGGAAACAAATCTGACTAGTATCCATCAGGATGCAGGTGCAATCCCTGGCTTCGCTCAGTGGGTTGGGGATCCAGTGTGGCCAAGAGCTGTGGTATAGGTCGCAGACCTGGCTCAGGACTGGGTTGCTGTGGCTGTGGTGTAGACTAACAACTATAGCTCCAATTTGACCCCTAGCCTGGGAACTTCCATATGCTGTGGGTACAGCCCTAAAAAGAAAAAAAAAAAAAAGAAGAAGAAGAAAAAGTTACTGTTTTTTCTAACCATTATAAGAACTTTTTATTAAACAAATATTTATTGAAGGTTTATTATTGGTGAGACTGAACTATTGGTCAGAAAATGTGTGTCTTGGGAATAGCACAATGAACAAGATGCAGTCTTTATTTTCAATGAGCTCACAATGTAGTAAGGCAAGTGTGTGTGTAATTAGTCGCCCTGTGTTGCGACAAGTGCTATGCATAATAAAGGCATCTGAGAATCACAGTTGAGGTCCAATGCATGGAATTTAATTCTGCTTGTTTTGGAGATAGTCAAAGGAGATTTCCAGAGATGAACTGGCTCCAAAACTTGAATTGCAAGTAAAAGTCTAGCAGTAGTTGGATATTTAGGAAAGGAACAGTTTCATTTGTGGCAATAGTATATCCAAAGCTTAGAAAGAGAGCAACATCCTAAAATCAAGAAAATGCAAGGCCTTTAGGTTGGATGTAGGGTAAGTGACAACTGGGGAGACTTGGGAATTGAAGCTGGGTATGGGAGGTGAGGCCAGCTCAGGGAAAACGTCTCAAAATTTGCTCACAAGAGTTTAGATTTTATACTGTACATGATGAGCTATATTGGAAGGTCTTAAAGTTTGGTTGTTGAATTTTACATTAAAGTGTTCTGAACAAGAGTTTCAGAATTGCGTTTTTGAGTTGTTCATGGTAATAACAACTGCCGCAACAGGAGCCTGAAATTTACAATCTAGTTTCTAAATAAGCATTATTTCCCTATTTGAAAGGGAGGTTCAGATAAGTCAAAGGTCCATTGTAATACAAATAAGTGAAAGAGTAAGAATGCATAATTAGTTTATTTTCAACTTGTCGTTTCAACTTCACATTCTCCTATAAGAATACTCTGTCCGCAGTTTGTAGGATATGAAAGAGATGAGATGGGGATGCATGGGGATGAGTAGGACTGTGAAGACACTGTTTGACATCACGAGAAAGAACAAAGGCATCTCCTCCCGCCCCCCTCGTGGTTTGTTTGTTTTTTTCTTGTCCTCTGCTTCCTTCCTGGAAGAGTCAGTTCCGCATCCAAAGAGATGGAGCCAGGACGGAGGAATGTGGTGATACATGACGAATCCAGAGCTGAAGCACTCCATGGAGATGCGAGGTCACAGGCCTGGAGAAAAAGGACAGGGAGCCACATGGGGCTGCTGAGAGGTAGCAACGGGAGGGTACAGTTCATGTGTTGGAAGACGGGTTACATGAAACAAATAAGTAAGTTGAGAAACTGTGTACACTGAGTCCAGTTTCTCTGACCTGGAAGATAGAACATAATCATGGGTGTGAGGAAGACATGAATAAACTCTGTTGTTAGATGGTGTGAGGCCTCAGGGTCAACTCCGACGATGAATGTGTATCACATATGAACTATTACATAGATACATAGATGCAACACACATTTTTCCTAGTTCTGAGGATGCTTGGGAACGAGGATGCCTCAGGAGCAATGAGTGCCCCACGTACCCAGGATTTCCTTTCTAAATATCATCCTCTCTCAAACGAAAAATGGCTGGCTACAGATTGGGGCAGAGAAGGTCCAAGATAAACCTTAAAATAATCCTATTCAATAAAAATAAGTCCTCAAAAATAATGAAGATGTTATAAAAGGATAAAATAACCAGTTTGAAGGAACTCCCAGTGGATATAGGGGGACTTGTGTATAAAAATAATGATAATAATTAATTATTGATTTAATATAAAATATATTATTGTTAATATATGTTAATAGGAAAGCAAGTAGGTAAATGGCAGAGGAATGGAAATCTGTTCCTCAGAGTTCTAATAAATGTTGGAAATAGAGAATCACCATTTGATAGCCATCAGATGAGGTTGGTTCAGTTGACAGTTGTCCATGAATGCTAAGGCTGGTAGGTAGAATTTGAGGAACTGGCTATTGATGTAATCTTGGAATGTCTCTTCAGGTGGAGAGAGCCATTAGACACCACCAAGACCACGCCATCTACATGGATATCACTAGTGTTTGGACAGGTTGACAGTGTACATTCCTCGATAGGTTGCGCCATAAAGAAGGCAGCATCATTTCTGTGGTTTTCCTGCCAAGAATGCATAGTCCAAATCTGGTCATGTTGACTCTTTAGATGGCCCCAGACTAGAAAACATCCTACAAAATATAAGATCTGTTCTCTTCAAAACTATAGGAACATGAAAAACTGAGAAGGACTCAATACTTCTTCTAAATGAGGGAGTCTATAATACACAATTATAAGCATATTTCTAAGATATTAGACTGGAAAGGAAAGAGACATTGTGAGCTGTTTTGTCTACTTCTGGGGAAAAGCATACCCCATAATGTAGTGGCATAGAGTAATAGATATATCTCATGGTTTTCTGAGGTAAGGAATTTTCGGCCACGCTTACCTGAATAATTCTTCTGGGCAAAGTGTTATTGAATATTGTCAGGCGAGTAGAAATGGAGGGTCCAGTACAGCCTCAATCACATTTCTGGAGATTTGGCAGGGATGGTTGGAAGATTGTGCTCAGTGAGGTTTTACACAGGGACTGTTTACCTGTGGCCACTCAATAGTAGTCTTGGACACAGATTTTTATGTGGCAGCTCAGGACACGAGGCATAGTATTGGTAAGCAGTCATTAATGTAAGCCCTTATTCAAGGGTAGAGGGATTAAACAATGCATTTTGTGTGTGTGTGTGTGTGTGTGTGTGTGTGTGTGTGTGTGTGTGTGTATTCCTATGACATATGGAAGTTCCCAAGCTAAGGGTTGAATAGGAGCTGTAGCCACTGGCCTACACCACAGCCACAGCAACTCCAGCTCTGAGCCACATCTGCATGGCCATGCTGGATTCTTAACCCACTGAGCAAGGCCAGAGATCAAACACATGTCCTCATGGATGCTAGTTGGGTTCGTTACCGCTAGCCATGACAGGAACTCCAAACACATCTTGATAGGAGAAATAACAGGATTTTTTCAGTCATCTTTGATCCACCATAGTGGACAGAAAGCAGGTTTGGGATGGGGTCTTGAGAGAGTGGTGATGTTATCAATGTTAAATAACTGATAGTAGTTTATGTAGGGATCCGTTCTAGTTTATGTAGGGATACGTTCTAGTTTTAAAGAAATAAACACTGGAGTGTTTGAAGTATTTAAGGATAATGGGCTATTACATCTTTTACTTAATCTCAGTAAGTTCTGAAAAGGACTTTGATACATATATGTGTATATTCATAGGCATATATACACATTGTCTACGTGTATATACATATATGAAAATATATGAGGGGGACACAGTGGGGAAGTATGTAAAATGTTAACAATTGAGTATTCTAGTTGAAGAGGATATAGGAGTTTTGGCTACCTTTCTATATGTTTAAAATAATTTCAAAATATAAAACAAATTTAAGCAAGGGGGAAATGATGAGAGTCTAAAGTAAGGCAGCTACAATGAACATTAAGAGAAGAGGAGGAACTGATGATAAATAAGATTTTAATGGCCAAATGGATGTTGGATTGAGAGAGATGGGTTGCTTGGAACACTGTCATAAGCACAGAAGTTCCATTGGCTGCTCATTTACAGAGAGAAGCAAACAAGCAAAGCTTGCCAATAATGCTTTGCTCTAACATTCTGCTTTGTCCTTTAATGATCAACCTGGAAAACAAACGATCAGCCAAGTTTAATTTTACAAAGCGTTGAGACCATTTAAACAGTCAGATTTACTTAAAATGTATAATGGATTCCTTCATTTAGAACAAAATCTGTGGCTCTTTTTTATTTGATGGAAAAATTCTTCTGCATAAGCATATTCCAAATGGATGAATAGACTAAGTGTGAGTAATGTGGTTTAGTTTGTGCAGAGTACACACTTTCAAAAGAGAAGAAATTCTTTCATAATAAATGTGTATCTTAAAGTGCATTTTAGGATTAAAAAATCTTATTTATTACATAAATGCAGTATAGAATGAGTGTGTGGAAGATTCCATATGACCTATTTGAATGTCAAAAACAAAAAATAGAAAGCATAAGGTTTAGAGCCAGGAACTTGAGGACAATTTCAAATATGTGAATAAATAAAACCATTTTTAAGGTATGATATGTGGTATAAATCTTCCCTCACAGTGTTTTGAAGCCTTAAATAACCCAATCGTTTTCAGTATTTCTGCTCAGGATATAATGTTGACATGTACTGAATGGGGTTCTGACATTTTGCTGGAACTTGATAAGAAGAGAGCTCTTGCTGTGTGGATAGGAAACACTAGTTCATAAAAAAAAATGAGAAATCAGAAGTCAAATATTTTTTAAGGGAAGTTCTTAGCAGCTTCATTAACTGTAGTCATTTCTACTCTGAACTTGTCACATGACAGATGTGTAACTTTATTTTCACAGGTCAAAAAATAGGAATTCATCATTTAATTTTCCTGAGTCAGGAGAGTTGTACACAACAAAAACAACAAAAAATGGCAAATTTTTTCTAAATGGGAATTATAATGTGACGTCATTTCAGCTGCTTCATAAAGCACCTAACCTACATCCCACGGCAACAGTAAATTGAGCTAGTGATATAACATGCTTCTCCGGTATGTGTGTGCCCACGTGTGCACTCCAGTCTGCATAGTGGCAGACAAAAATAGATGTATAGACAAGATGGGAATGGACTGAAGGTGAAGAAAGGTAACTTTGAGGATTAGAAAATCTCTCCAGAGAGTTTAGTTCTGAGTTCATCTTACTTTGCATAGGTATGTGTGCCTATGTATATTTTTGTTAAAACCCTAAGATTTCTCATATCAATATTAGTATTTGGTTTCTTAATTGATGGAGTTACCTAGTAAGCTCTTAAATATAGAATATTAGATAATCATGTCTGTATTAGTTAGCCATCACGGTATACCAAATCACCTCAAAAGCGAGCAGCTTAACACAGCAAACACTTATGTCTCCCAGTTTCTCGAGTCAGGAATCTCCTCACAGCCTAGCTGCGTGCCTTTGACTCCGAGTGTCTCGCATGCTTGCAGTGGAAGGGATGGACTGGGGCTACAGATGCTCGAGTAGGGGACATGCACGCTCACTCACACGGCAGTTGTCAGGCCTCAGGTCTGACCGGTTGTTGGTAGGAGACCTCAGTTTTTTGCTGTGGAGTCTTCTGTATGGAGTTAGTAACAACATGGCAGTTGGTTTCCTTTCAGAGTGAGGTTTAGGTGTGTGAGAGGGAGCAACAGGGACCCAAATCCAAGTTTTTTGGTAATCTAATCTTAGAATTGACATCGAATCACTTTTGCAGTATTATTTGTTAGAAGTAGGTCCCTCGGACCAGTAGTCACTGAAAAAGTTGACGGTACGCAAGGACACGAATACCAGGAGGTGAGAATCACTGGGAACCAACCACCATAATGGTAAAAGTTCTGTCACTCCTGTATCATGTTTTGTTTTTTTTTTTCCCTGTACAACTTTTTACTATTCTCTGGCCTATTGCCAAACTAGGCCAGCAACTTTCCTTCCTGCTTCTCTTCTCTTCTCTCTTTTTTTTTTTCCAAGCTTTTCCTATTCCCACAATTTGCTTTAAATCAGTAGTCAACAAACTGAGAATTCTGGAGAGGTGTATACCCAGTTTCTACATCAACTTCTTTCTGTTCTTTTCCCTAAAATCATTCACCTTAGATATTCCTGGGCTCGTAATGGCACTTTCTCTTTACAAAAAAAGAAATAATAAGATTGTAAAATAATCTCAATCCTCTGACCACCCATTTTGTTGCTTCTTAATCTTGCTCCTATATGTAAAATCCTCTGGAGTACCAACAAATGGGAAGTATCTTTTAATGGTTGATCAAAGCATCCTAAAGCCTGAATACTTGCCCATTTTTCCTTTGCTTGTGTTGATTTCTTTTTCAAAATGAAGTATGATTTTTACAAATCGGATGTTTTGGTCTTTTGAAATACTCCAAATTCAGATAACACGGTTGTGTACAGCCTTGAACATAAGGGCAGCTCTCTTCTTAGTAATTTGTCTCCTTACCCTCACCTTCGCTCACATTCACACCATTTTTAAAAATGCTTGTTTTTTTCACGAGGGAAGAGTTCTTGGGAACAAAAATTACTAACAGCTAAAAGTGGCAATTTTAAGTACTTAAAAACATAAACAGTTCTTCTCAGCTCTTCCAGACCCTCTTCTCTGGATTGTGTAACTGGTTGGAAATAAACAGCCACAAAATGCTGAAGCAGAATAGGTTCGCTTTTTAAAAAAAGCAGCACCAAAGTGTTTTCTGGGGTTAGAGAAATGACCCAGTTACATTGGAGCTACAAAAACGATCCAGGTATGTTGGGTACGTTTCACAGATAAAACTTAGATAAATTATTTCTTCAAGACTTTTATTTTAAAAAGGTAGCAAAAACTGATCTTTATCAAATCATACGGGATATGTCCCAAAGTCAAATTTCACCTTATTTCTTTCTATAAAATGCTTAATATTTTATACTTTAACAAATGTCTCTATCAAAAAAATTTGTAGCTGCTAGACACAACATTCACATTATGCTTTTTTCTTTGCTTAAAGACAGAATAATGTAGAAAAGTTGAACCTACTAGACATACACAGAACATTTCGCAGGACAGCAAAGGAGTGCATGTTCTTAAGCGCACGTGGAACTTTCTCTAGGCTAGATGACCTATTAGCTCACACACACACAAAAGTCTTAACAAAGTTAGGATTTTAAGGTTGAAGACTGAAATCATATCAAGTGTCTTTTCTGACCACAGTGCAGTGAAACTAGATATCAATAGCCAAAGGAAAGTGGAAATTTCACAAATATGTGAAAATTTAACTCACCTTTGAACAACCATTGTGTTAAAGAAGACACACAGAAAAGAAATGAGAAAATAACATGAGGGAAACTAAATGAAAATACAATAAAAAAATAAAGAAAAAGTTGAGGAAAGTGTTTGATAAATGCCTCCTTAAAAAAATACCTTAATCAAGCAACCTAATGTTATACCCCAAGGAACTTGAAAAAAAAAAACAAAACAAAAACAAAAACTAAATCTAAACTTATCAGGAGGAAGGAAATAAGGAAATAAATATGAGAGCAAAATTAAACAAATAGAAAAGTTAGGAAAAATAAGTTAGATTTTCAAAATGAAACAAATTGACAAATCACTAGCTAAATCATCAAAATATCATAGATGACCACTATGAACAATTAGATGGCACAAATTAGGTCTCCTAGAAGAAATGGATAGAATTCCTAGAAATATACAACCTACAAAGATTAAGTCATCAAGAAATAGAAAGTACGAATAGACTTAAAAATAGGTGGTATAGCGAATAAATCATATATCAAGTCCTCCCAACAAAGAATAGCCTAGGGCTATATGGCTTCACTGGTGAATTCTATCAAACATTTAAAAGAAGAATTGATGCCAATCTTCAAATTCTTCCAAAAAACTGTTCCAAACTCTTTTTATAAGGCCAACATTACCCTAATATCAAGCCAGACAAAGATAGCCCGAGAAAGTAACAGGCCCATTTCCCTGAGGAACATGGATGTAAAAATTCATCACACACCATGACCATGTGGAATTTACCCCTGGGATGCAAAATTGTTTCAATATATAAAAATCTATTAATATAGTATACCATTCTAACAAAATAAGGAACTAGGTCAAATTTCAGTAGATGTAGAAAAAGCATTTGACAAAATTTAACTCTTTTCATGATAAAAATTCTCAAACCAGGAATAGAAGGATATTACCTCAACATAATGAAGACTATATATGAAAACTTGACTGCTTATGTTAAACTCAGTGGTGAAAATCTAAGACACTCTGTTTTAAAATCAGAAACAAGACAAGAATGCCTACTCTCATCCCTTCTATTCAACACAGGATTAGAAGTCATAGCTGGAGCAACTAGACAAGAAAGAGAAAAGGCATCCAAATTGGAAAGGAATAAATAAAATAATCTCTGTTTGCCAATGACATGCTCTTAAATATAGAAAGCTCTAAAAACTCCTTAAAAAAGAAACCATTAGCACTAATAACAAAAGTTGCAGGACACAAAATCAACATACACAACGCAGTTGCAATTCTCTACACTAACATTGAACTATTTGAAAAGGATGTTAGGAAAATAATACCATTTTTACTAGCACCAAAAAGACTAAAATTCTAAGGAATAAACTTAACCAGGGAGATGACATTTACATTTATCTATATATAACATTGATGAAAGAAATTGAAGACAAAAATGGAAAGACGTCCTGTGCTTATGAATTGGAAGATTTAATATTTTAAAAATGTCCACTACTCAAAGTGATCTATGAATTTAATGCTGCCTCTATCAAAATTCCAATGACATTTTTTTGAAGATGAGCAATTCAGAGATTTACATAGAACCAGAAAAGATCATAAATAGACGAATCAATCTTAAAGAAGAACAAAGCCGGAAGCATCCTGCTGCCTGATTTTAAACTATATTACACAGCTATAGTAATCAAAACAGTGTAACACTGTATGAGACATATGGATAAAAGAGGTAGAATGGAGCTCAGAAATAAAGCATATAAAGTCAACTCATCTTCAACAAGAGTTCCAAGAAACAATGGAAGAAGGGATATCTCATCGATGAACAGCAAAACTGGAAAATAATATGCAAAAGAATGAAATTGGGCTCTTATAGCATATACAACTCAAAATGGATCAAAGACTTGAATGTAAGACTATAAAACTTCTAAAAGAAAATATAGTGGAAAAGCTTCCATATTTTGGTGTTGAGAATTATTTCATGGTTATGACACCTAAAGCACAGGCTACAAAAACAAAGATAGGCAATCAGGACCATATTAAATTAAAATGTTTCTTTACATCCAAGGAAACAGCAGCATAAAAAGGCAACTTATGGAATGGAAGAAAATATTCTCAACCATATATAGGGGTTAATATCCAACATATACAAAGAAATCTGACAATAGGGAAAAATTTAACAAATAATTAAAAATTGTCCTATGGATCTGACTATACGTTTCTCCAGAGAAAACATACAGATATCCTAAAGGTATGTGAAAAAAAAATGCTCAATGTCACTAGTCATCAGGGAAATGCAAATTCTTACCGCAACGAGATATCTCCTCATCCCTGTTAGGATGGCTATTACAAAAAAAAGTGTGTTGATGAAGATGTGGAAAAACTGCAGCACATGTACACTGTTAGTGGCAATTCAAAACAGTGTCGCTGCTATAGAAAACAGTATAGATCCTCACTAAAGTAAAAATAGAATTTTCACATGGAACTGGAAATCCTACCTCTAGGTATTTATCCAAAAGAATTGAAATCAGAATCCCTAAAAAGATACTGGTACTGCCATGTTCATTGCAGCACTGTTCACACTAGCCAAGAGGTAGAATCGACCTAGATGTACATAAACAGATTAATGGATAAAGAAAATGTGGTATGTGCATTAATGGAATATCATTTTGCCTTAAAGAAGGAATTCCAACTTATGGTACAACATTGGTGATCCTTGAACATTACACTAAGTGAAATAAGTCATAGAAAAACAAATACCTCAAAATTCCATCTATATGAGATAGACATAATAGTCAAATTGATAAAACCCAAGAGTGAAATGGTGGTTTCCAGGGGCTGAGAAAAGGGGGAAATGAGTTACTTATCAAGGGGCATAAAGTTACAGTTAAGCAAGATAAATTCTAGAGCTCTATGTACAACATAGCATGCATGGTTAAAACTAATGCATTGTACACAACTTTGAGACAGTAGACCTCATCTTGTGTTATTACCACAATAAAATAAAATGAAAACTAGAAAATTACAATCATTATGTAGAATGAAATTGATAATAATTTGTTCTTGGCTCTTATTTAATCACCCATAAAAGCTGAATTCGGAAGTTCCCATTGTTGCCCAGTGGTAACAAGCTTGACTAGTGTCCATAAGGATGCAGGTTTGATCCCTGGACTTGGCTCAGTGTGTTGAGAATCCAGTGTTGTGATGAGCTGTGGTGTAAGCCACGGATGCAGCTCCGATCCTTCATTGCTGTGGCTGTGGCATAGTCTGACAGCTGTAGCTATGATTCACCCCCTAGCCAGGGATCTTCCATATGCTGCACGTGTGGCCCTAAAAAGAAAGGGGAAAAAATGCTTAACTCAAAGTTTGAGGAGTATACGCATGTGGAAACAATTGTCTACCCCAAAGGAATTCCTCAGCTTATAAATAACTTTTAATATTATCTACTCATTGTGTTGATTTATTGTAAAATAATAAGAAACCACACACTAATATATTAGTTTTCTAAACTGTAAAAATAAATTAACTCTATTAGATTTGTAACACCACTTTGATATAATGCCTTTTAGTAATATATTTTACCTAGCTGACTGCCTCTAATTATTTTGGTGCATTTCATAAAATTCATTAAACTAGAACTGAAAAATAAAGTTAGCATATTTTTTCTGACATTAAGATATGACCGATTTTACAATTTGGACAGCTTTTGCCAACTAGATTATACAGTAAATATTTTTTTAAGTGAACTAAATATGAAGAGGAAAGGTTTTGATTAAAGTATAGTTGAGTTGTATTGAACATAAGACATACAACGTCTGTTACTCTCTCCGTTGTAAGTTTATCAGGGGTAAGTTGGATTTATCATGTTGCTATATTAAATGCTTAGTGTGTTATCGAGTACAGATTTTATTCTGTGGTGGATTTGTAATTTGATGCATTGTGGTTGGAGAACATAAAATGCATTGTGTCGATTCTTTTAAATTTATTGAGGCGTGTTTTCTGGTCTAGCATATGATCTATCCTGGAGAATGTTCCTTGTTTTCTTGAAGAATGTGTACTCTCACATCTTTAGGTAGAGCGTTCTATAAATGTCTGTTAGAACTAGTTTATTTACACTGTTCAGGTTTTCACTTATTTCTTGTCTATTCTTGTAAAATATTGAAAATGAGGGCTAGTGAGATGTTTATTGTTGAATTATCCATTTCTCACATCAGTTATATTTGTTTTTGCTTTATATTTTGTGACTCCATTGTTAGGTGCATGTTTGTAACAGCATATTTTCCTGGTAGACTGATACTATGATCAGTATAAAATGTTCTTCTTTGAATATAACAATTTTTATCTTAATGGCTATTTTGCCTGACATTAACAAATAGAACCTCATTTGCTATTTATTTTCTGCATGTCTTCTGTCTTTTCACCTCTCTCAATTCCTGCTTTTGTTTGTGTTAAATAGATATTTTCTGGTGTGTCTTTGAAATATACAAGGGATTTATTTCTCTCTCTCTTTTTGGTTTCTTGTTGCCTTGGGAGAGATAGTTAGCATATTAATCTAGTTTGGATTAATACTAATTTATTTTCAATAATTCAGAAAAACTTAGCTCTTACTCCTTATTTCATTGTTCAGTTCAAATGAATTGCATCATTAAAATTTAGAAATTCATCAAAAATTTTAGAACTATTTATTTAGGCAGTTATCTATTAAAATACAGAGAAAGATATAATCAAAATATATTTATACTGATTGTCATAATGTCTATGCTTTTCCTTTTACTAGTACTCAATCTCTTTGGATTTGACTTACTTTCAAATGTCCTTTTGTTTCTGCATGAAGGCCTTCCTTTAATGCTTCTTATCGGGCCCATTTGCTAGCATGAGTACTCATTTTTCTGAGAGTGTATTAATTTCTGCTTCATTTTTGAAGAATTTAGCTGTATATGGAATTATTGATTCACAGTTTTTCTTCCAAAACTACTATCCCATTGTCCCCTTGGTTGAATGGTTTCTGATGAAAAGTAAGCAGTTAATCTTATTGAGGATAACTTGTGTCTGATAAATCATTATTCTCTTGCCGATTTCAAGACTCTCCATTGGTCTTTGATTTTGCCAGTATGCATACGATGTGTCTATGTGTGCTTCTCTTTTATTTTGTTGGTTTTATTGAATGAGTAGACTAAGTTTATGAAGTCTTTAACTATTCTTTCTTCAAATATTTTTTCTACTTTTTTTGCCTTCTGTGGTTCTCACCAGGTGTATGTTGGTTTACTTGGTGGTATTTTATAAGATTTACTTGATGGCATCTTACAAGATGGTGAGGCTCTGTATATTTTTCTTCGTTATTCTTTGATTCTGTTCCTCAGACTAAAAAATCTAAATTGACCTCTGAAATTTCAAAGATTCTGTTTCTTACAAATTGAAGTCTTTTGTTGAGCCTCTTCAGTGAACTTTTAGTTATTGTACTTGCTACTCCAGAATTTCTATTTTGTCTTTTTAGTAACTTATATAACTATTTATTGATATTAATAGTCTCTGTTTGATAAGACATCATGACCTTATTTTCCTTTAATTCTTTAGATATTTGTTAAAAAATTTATCCAGGAGTTCCCGTCGTGGCGCAGTGGTTGATGAATCCGACTAGGAACCATGAGGTTGCGGGTTTGGTCCCTGCCCTTGCTCAGTGGGTTGACGATCCGGCGTTGCCGTGAGCTGTGGTGTAGGTTGCAGATGCGGCTCGGATCCCGCGTTGCTGTGGCTCTGGCGTAGGCTGGTGGCTACAGCTCCGATTCAACCCCTAGCCTGGGAACCTCCATATGCCGCGGGAGCGGCCCAAGAAATAGCAACAACAACAACAACAAAAGACAAAAAGACAAAAGACAAAAAAAAAAAATTTATCCATGATAATAATAGCCGATAATAGTCACTGTCTACTAATTCCAATATTGGTCCTTCCCTCTGGGGCTACTTCCCCTTACCCCTGTGCATGTGGCATACTTTCCTTTTTGTTTGCATGTCCCATATGTTTTGGTTGAAACTGGGCATTTTTGTTTTTTGTTTCTTATTTTATTTTACTTAATTTTTTAAAATTTTAATTTTTTTTCCCACTCTACAGCATGGGGACCAAGTTACATTTGCATGTATACATTTTTTTCCCACCCTTTGTTCTGTTGCAATATAAGTATCTAGACATAGTTCTCAATGCTTTATTTATTATTTGTTTATTCATTTATTTTTTAATTTTAATTTTCTTTTCAAAACTGGGCATTTTTGAAATGCATCAACTCTGGTATGCAATTTCTCCACTCTCTAACAGTTGTTGTTGTTGTTGTTTTTCTTATAGCTGTTCATTGTTAAGTAACATTCCTAGACTAGTTCTGTAGCTTCTGTATTCCTTATGGTATGTGTACATTGAGTTTTATACTAGGGTTTTGCTTTTAAGTTCTAGTTTTTATTTTAAGCCTGCTTTCTAAACACCTAGGTCATTATAATCTAACAGTCTGTCAATGATCAGTCAGATTTCCTCAAATGCCTTATTTGTATGTTTTCCACTCTTTGCCAAGGAGATCTCTGTAAATTTTACCTCAAACTTCTCACATTTTACAGGACAACCTTAGCTTTTCACAATGGTTGTATAGGTTTCAATGTCAACTAATAAGTGAGCAGTCAGTGCCTTCTTCATTCCTTGGTCTCTAGTGGACATGTGTATATCCTTTTGAAACTCCAGAAAAGGTCTTGGATATTTCCAAAGTTCCGTAGTTGTGTAGTTCTCCAGGATTTCCTTTAAAATTCCCAGCAAGATTCCTTTTGCCCCATCTGAAGTAGCAGCCTTAGGGAGCTAGGTAGTTACCAGGAGTTCTGTAATAGCCTGAAGGTTGCCTTACCTCTTCCTATGAATGGATGAATGAGTGAATGGTATGAATGAAATTGCCACTATCTACTTAGAATTATCTGTGCTACTTTTTCTGTCTATGAGAGTTGGTAATTAATAGTTTATATGTTCCTTTCACATACATTAAGTTCATGGAATACTAACGCTGTCATTGAAGCAATTCAATACCAAGACTGCTAAGTACTATTCTCAGGGACTTGACAGATGAATGAAGAATAAAATTTATTCAAGAACAGTTAAGTATGTAGGATATATTCAGCACAGTGGTTGTCAAAAATGTATAAATTACACACACACACATATATATATGTATATAAAATTTAGTGAACATTGTTTTTATTGTATTATTTTAATATTAATTGACTCCAAATTAGTCTTCATTCATCTATCCCACAACCTTATAATCAGTAATGAATAGATAAGGAATGGACAGAATTGATAGGAAATGTCAATGCTTTAACTTATAATTACTGCTCTTAGGAAGGTTGACATTTAGAGTCATGAATTATTTTATTCACTATGCTTAAAGGTATAACTTTAGAGATCTATAGTGTTCTTCTAGAATATAAGCTCCATTGTGCAGAGACTTGTCGGTCTTTTTCACCAGTGCCTCCAATATGTTCTAGCAGAGTTGGTGCTTGATGTATGTTTCATCCAATAAATGAATTCTGTATTAAAGCTGTATGTCTTAAGCAGAATCAGTGATCATTTTTTCCCCTCAAATAAGAACTTCTAAAATACAGAGTAAATCAGAATAATATAGACCTCTGCTGAAGACCTCCTTCTAAGAATACTTGTCACAACTTATTGTGAATCAGTTCTTTCTTTTCCTGCCTATACTTTGCAGTGGTTATTAATCTTTTTTTAATATAAAGACCATTTTGAGATTTCAGTGATATATATGAAATGTATCCTGAGTGGAAAGAGGAATACATTTCTTTATCCATATATCATCACAATTTTTATAGTGATTTTTATTATCCTTCATAGCTGGTTTACAGTGTTCTGTCAATTTTCTACTGTATAGCAAAGTGACCCAGTCACGCACACACATATATACATTTTTCCCCCATTATACTTTTTTTTACTGTTATTTCCCACAACACACTTTTTTTCCCCACTGTATGGGGACCCAGTTACACATACATGTACACATAATTTTTTCTCCCATTGCTGTGCTCCGGTGTAAATATCTAGACGTAGTTCTCAATGCTACACAGCAGGCTCTCTTTGCTAATCCACTCCAAAAGCAATACTTTGCATCCATTAACCCCAAGCTCCCAAACCACCCCACTCCCTCCCCCTCCTCCCAGGCAACCACAAGTCTGTTCTGCAAATCCATGATTTTCTTTTCTGTGGGAAGTTTCATTTGTGCTGTATATTAGATACCAGATGTGAATGATATCATATGATAATTGTCTTTCTCTTTCTGACTTACTTCACTCGGTATGAGAGTCTCTAGTGCTGCAAATGGCATTATTTCATTCTTTTTATGGCTGAGTATTATTCCATTGTGTATATATACCACATCTTCCTAATCTCAATCATCTAGCAATGGACATTTGGGTTGTTTCCATGTCTTGGCTATTGTGAATAGTGCTGCAACGAATATGCAGGTGCATGTGTCTTTTTCAAGGAAAGTTTTGTCCAGATAAATGCCCAAGAGTGGGATTGCTGGGTCATATGGTAGTTCTATATTTACTTTTCTGAGGTTCCTGTTTTCCATAGTGGTTGTGCCAATTTACATTCCTACCAACAGTGGAGAAGGGTTCCCTTTACTCCACACCCTTTCCAGCATTTGTTATTTATAGACTTATTAATGACAGCCATCCTGACTGGTGTGAGTGTGGTACCTCATGGTAGTTTTAATTTGCATTTCTCTAATAATCAATCATGTTGAGCATTTTTTCACGTACTTGTTGGCCATTGATATCTTCTTTGGAGAAATATCCATTTAGGTCTTTTGCCCATTTTTCCGTGGAGTTGTTGGCTTTTTTGCTGTTGAGTTGTATAAGTTGTTTGTATATTTTAGATATTAAGCCCTTGTCAGTTGCATTGCTTGAAACTAACTTCTCCCATTCTGTAAGTTCTTTTTTTTTTTTTTATGGTTTCTTTTGCTGTGCAAAAGCTTGTCAGTTTGATTAGGTTCCATTTGTTTATTTTTGCTTTTATTTCTGTTGTCTTGGGAGACTTGACCTGAGAAAACATTTGTAAGGTTGATATCAAAGACACACAATCTTTTTTAGTTTTGTTTTGTTTTTTGTCTTTTCTAGAGCCACACCCATGGTGTGTGGAGGTTCCTAGGCTAGGGGTCTAATTGGAGCTGTAGCTACCGGCCTACACCACAGCCACAGCAACGCCCGATCCAAGCCATGTCTGCAACCTATACCACAGTTCACAGCAATGCTGGATCCTTAACCCACAATCTTTTTTAATAGTTTTTTTTGATGAGGGGTGAGGGCACTAGCTCAATAATCCATTGAGACAGTACAGTTGACCCTTGAACTGTATGGGTTTGAACTGTAAGGGTTCACTTTTACACAGTTCTTTTTTCAAGACTAAATATGGTAGTCCTACACAATCCGTGGTTGGTTGAATCCATGGATATGGAACCACAGGTATGGAGGAACTACATATATGGAGGACTGAATATAGATTATATGTGGATTTTTGACTGTGCAAAGGGTTGGTGCACTTAACTACCTCATTTTTCAAAGGTCAAACTTTTGCTATAGTAATAGAAGTTGCAAAATCATTAAAAGAAGCCAGACCTGGGAGTTCCCTGGTGGTTCAGTGGTTAGGACTCAGCACTTTCACCACTGCAGTCCAGGTTCAATCTCTGGTCTGGGAACTGAGATCCCATACTAAGACCAAGAAAAAATAAATGAAAAACAAAACAAAAAACAACAAAGCCCATCTCTTGGTCACATTTATGTTCAGCACTTAAAAATGTGTCACAGCTCTTGTTTGTGTGCCTTTTCACTCTGGGATTCAGTATGAAAGGGCAGTCTTCTTTCTATGACATGCTGCGCATGTGGTAGATTGAAAATAGCGTATACTTGCAAATACTATAGATCATATTCATTTCTTGACAGAAGCAAGTCATGTGGGCAAGTTTTATTTTGTTAATAGAAGAGGGAAGTACAATTTTCCCATGAGAAGGGATCCCACTAGGTGCACAGCAAGTCTGATTTTGGCAATCCTCAGAAAGGGAGGGGGAGCAATAGCAGAGATTATGGCAAAGCCTCTCTATGGTCCCAGAGTAGAAACTAAACTATTGTTTTCCCTTTATGTATTATTCAGGGTTCTGCAGAGAAACAGAACCAGTAGGGTGTGTGTAGGAGAGTTTGCTCCTGTGTGTTTGTTTTAAGGAACTGACTCTTGTTATTATACAGGCGGGCATGTCCAAAATCTACTATTCAAGTTCAAAGGTCATAAGGCTGAAGGCCTAAGGAAGAGGGTTGATTGCAATTCAGGTTCAAAGGCCATTTACTGGCAGAATTTTCTCTTTCTAGGGGGGAGATGTCAATCTTTTTGTTCTATTCAGGTCTTCAACCGATTGGATGATGCCAACCCATATTATGGAGGGCAATCTGCTTTATTCAAAATCCACTGATTTAAATGATAATCTCATTTAAACACATGCTTACATAAATATCCAGAATAATAGTTGACCATATAGCTGGGCGCCATGGCCCAAACAAGTTGACATATAAAATTCGGTATCATACTATACATGGAGTTATCCTAGCACAAAATTATATTGAGCATAAATCCCTCTTCCCAAAAGATTTTTTGAATATTCCTATCAGTTGTGACATGATGTTTTGTACTGGAAGAGAATCGAAATATATGAGATAGTCCTTTCTTTTTCATACAGGAAGAGCCTCTAGTGTTTTGTTTCTTGCTACATTCCTGGTACTTAGAACAGTTCTTTGTGACATAGAACATGCTTATAAAAATTTGGTTAATGAATAAAAATTAAGAAAATTGTATGGAATAGTCCAAGAAGACAGGGAACTATAAAAGAAGCTAGGCTATATTAAGTGCCCAAATCAAAAGTGAACCATATTTTTAAGGAGAGCTAAAAAAATACTATTATATAGAGTTGGAGAGACTAGTAATACTGGAGATATCCTGAGTGACATTTAGTTAGAAGTTGAATCAGGTAAAGAAGAGAAGCGAGGGAATATTAAGTGCTATGTGCTTAAGAAAGCAGGTACAAGGGTACTCACTATGGTGCTATTGACAAGTATTTTCAAATGACTAAATGCCCAACAATAAGAGACTGCATAAAACTGTGAAATATCCATTTTATGGATTATGATGTAAGAGTTGAAAAAGGTAGCATAATAGATATCTAAGGCATTGTAACACTTGCTCTTATTTTCTTAAACCTATCTATACAACTACACTATGTATTTTCTATGGGTGAATATATGGGTGTAAAAGCACAAAAATACAGAAGAGTATCTATGTAAAAATGGTTACATCTGAGGAGTGGAACTGACAATGATGTGAAGGGGATTTTAGCTTTTTATGTTAACATTTCAGATTTTTGTAAGAATTATATATTGTATAATTAAAAGGATACTTATGCAGAGGAAAACTGGTCACTGGAAAAGTTAAAAAAATAATATTAAAGTAGTATGACCCTTATAAAAAGAGGATAAGAAAACGAATTTAAATATCTCAGGCAGTTATTAGAGGCAGTCTTTATTATCACTTCGTATTGAGTGATGTTAAAAAAATGCCATGTGAAAGGACAATTAAGGAATCAAAACTGAAGAAATCAAAACAAATGTCACATAGCAGAAAGGATTGGAAGGAAAGAAATGGTAAATTATTGGCAAATTCAAATGTGAATTTCTCTGTTCTAATTGGGCAGAGTTATTGGCTAGTGCAGTCAAGGTGGCTTGGAAAGAGGAATGGTATTTGAGACTATTCATGCTAAGTCAAGGAACTACAGATGGCCTTTTATTGGCACGTATAATTGAAAAATCACACAAAGAGATTTAATTATGAGAGGAAAAAGAGATATTCATTCTATCGTCTGGCAGGTTTTGACCTTGAAAGAACGGCTATGACTCATGAAACAACTTCAACTCTTGCGAATATGCTAAGTGCAATGTTTTAAATATACAGTATGTTATTCTTAAGCGTAATGTAAGTTAGTAATAGTATGTTCAAAGCTACCAGATGAAAAACACCTATAGTAAAATCTAGTTTCCTAGAAGAGTTAAGCATTTATTACATGGCATATATAATATAATGAAATAAAATGCCATAGCTCCCCCTTCCCTTTGATTGCTGTTTTTAATGGAGAGTGTTATACTCACGTGATTTAAGCAGGAGACTAGAGAGGTAATCAGGGTATTTTAATGGAATCACAAAATCTCAGAATCACAAAAGCGATTTAACGTACTTTGCTGCTCCTTTGCCCTCTCTCATTCCCAGTTTCTCAATCTCCTAGGACACTTTAAATTTATCTGCACTATCTACTTGAATACCTCTAGTCTTGGGGAATTCATTCTCAGTAGTGATAGTTCTATCTTTGAGTCCTGTCTTTGAATAATATATGTTGACATGAGCATTTGATTTAGTTAGTTCTCTCATGCCTTAGCTTTGACTGAGGAAATTATGGGGTGATTTTACTTTTCTTCCTTGGAATGTCTTTTTATAAGGTTTATGTGAATAATATATAACATAGTGATATATAAATATAATATTGCTCTCTATTGACATTTTCAACGTAAATAATTCTCTAGGACTAGGTGTGTTTTTTCTAGTGTAAAGTTTGGAGCAAATATAGCAGTAGAATGGCTGATAAAAGGTAAAAATTCTGAAAACATAAATAAATATGACCTTCTGGGAGGAAGTAAACCTGGTTTTTGTAAAAGAAAATCATGCTTGACTACTATAGGTCTTGGAGTGGGTAACTACAATAAGGAATTAATGAGGCTAGGGAATATGTGTTATTTAGACTTCATTTAGATTTTGGCAAAGTTCCCCATCAAAGACTATTTCCTAAGAATGTGAATTGCGGTGAAATTGAGGTGGGTCCATGGGAGCGTTGTTCAGTCATGGATAAAGAATTAGCTTAGTGACAGAAACAAGGATGAATAGGAAATTCCCTACAAGGGTAAGAATAAATGGTAGAGTCCTCCTCCGATGCTGCTGGACCCATATTTACTTAACCTAATCTAGGAAAAGGGCAAAGGGCAAGCTGCAGATACGCCCAATCTTCATTTGTTCTGGACTTGCTCTGCATAACAGAATGCCCTTTAGGTGGGTATACAGCTGCAGAGAGAGCTCCTGAGGCAGGGCTATAGAGAGATGTTTTGTACGGATTTGCATATGTGCAGGGTTAAGAGAAAACAAGATGAATTCTGCATATATTGACAAGAGAGTGGGCCACAAATGTATGTTCTGATGTAGGAATGGGGTTGAAACTCCTCCTTGTAGAAACCAAGACATTCTTCTATAATCAATGTGGTCAGCATAACTATGGGCAACTGAGAGAGGATAATAGAAAGAAAAGAAGAGGTGTCTAGAGTCATCTCTAATAAACTCACTGCTGTAATTAGCATAGGTAGAGAGAGTATGTTGAGTAGCAATTTTATCCAGACTGCTTATGGGGCTGGAAACTAGAGATATTAAAGATTTGATCTTTCGTGTTTTTATGTCGCAAAGGAAAAACATGTCTTTTACTAAACTTCCCTTAGTACAGGTGTTAGAGACATAAGGAGAACCGTTTTAAAAAATTACTTGGAGGAGTTCCCATCATGGCTCAGTGGTTAACGAATTCAACTAGGAAATGTGAGGTTGCGGGTTCAATCCCTGGCCTTGCTGAGTGGGTTAAGAATCCGGTGTTGCCATGAGCTGTGGTGTAAGTGGAAGATGCGACTTGGATCTTGAGTTGCTGTGGCTGTGGTGTAGGAGGCCTACAGCTCTGATGAGATCCCTAGCCTGGGAACCTTTATATGCTGTGGGTGCAGCCCTAGAAAAGACAAAAAAAAAATTTCTTGGAGGGAGTTCCCATTGTAGAGCAGCAGAAGCGAATCCCAACTAGAAACCATGAGGTTGCAGGTTTGATCCCTGGCCTTGCTCAGTGGGTTAAGGATCCAGCGTTGCCATGAGCTGTGGTGCAGGTTGTGGACGCGGCTTGGATCTGGCATTGCTATGGCTGTGGCCTAGGCCAGCAGCTGTAGCTCTGATTAGACCCCTGGCCCCTGGCCTGGGAACCTCCATATACTGTGGGTGTGGCCCTAAAAAGACCAAAAAAAAAAAAAAAAAAATTTAAAAACCTACTTGGAAGCTGCCAAGAGAGGAAGCCTGGTAAGTTTCTAAATTAAAACAAGGAGTTTTGCAGTAGCCTCCATGTGAGAAAATTATGGGAATTTCATGTATGTTACCACCTGCGTATAATATCAGACTTTCAGGGTGAGAAGATATTAGCCTGACCTCATTTTGCATTCAGAAAAATTAATGTTATGCTTTTAAAGCTTCAGCTGACTGTTGGTGTAGAAGAGTATAGTCGTGGAGTTCCCACTCTGGCACCAAATCTAACAGTATAAAGGGCATGGTTTACCTGAAGGCTATTAGATGTTTGCACTAGGCAGGTTTGAAGATATAACAAGAACAGAATCTACTGGATGAGGAAAGGGTTTAAGGTCTAGGAAATGAGGGGCATTTACAGTATAATTCTCCTGTGAAGAGTTCAGTATTTTCTTTTTTTTTTATTTTCCCACTGTACAGCAAGGGGGTCAGGTTATCCTTACATGTATACATTGCAATTACAGTTTTTCCCCCACCCTTTCTTCTGTTGCAACATGAGTATCTAGACATAGTTCTCAATGCTATTCAGCAGGATCTCCTTGTAAATCTATCCTAGGTTGTGTCTGATGAGCCCAAGCTCCCGATCCCTCCCACTCCCTCCCAGAGTTCAGTATTTTCGAACACCTTTCCTTTGGACCAAGGCAAACTAGAGTATCAAGTCTACCACTTTGCCCTTTTTAAGGACTGTGTAGTAGTTTTGTGGCAGGGGTGAAAAATGTGTCCTGCTCTATCCTAACCCCTCAGAAGCAGAAGCAGAAGCACCGTATTGGTGATCACTATCTGTGTTGGTTGAGGCTCCATACTGTGGCCAATAAATAAATGAAGACCCTAAGGTAGAAGTGAATTATGTTTGCCACATATGCCAGTGATGGATGACACTTTTAAAAGCAGGGGAAAAGCTGATATTTGAATTTAAAATAGCACTCATTTATTTATTATTCAAATACTTACTGAATGCTTATTATATACCAGACATTGTTCTAGGCCCAGGGGATTCAGTGTGAACAACACAGACAGGAGCCTTCCTTTAGCAACTTAAGTTACAGTGCTGTCGAAATAGCTCAATAGTATTTGCAAAAATGGGTGTTTTCAAAACATCTTTTTAAGAGTGATCTTCAAGGAAGGTGCAGAAAACAGGATAAAGTTTTCTCCTGGGTCAGTCAGAAGTTTCCTGGGACGCACAAGACCCAGTGTTATGTTATACCTGGGAAACAGAAAATAAATTTCACTGAGGATTTACTGACTAGGAGAACAACAAATGTATGTACATGACTCAGTGCATTTTAATGGTTTATGTACCGAGGTAGAAACATACCCAGAATGTAATGGGGCACAAAAGCAGATGACTTTACAGAACAGGTTGGATTTTTATAAAGTTGTTTCATAGAAAGGATGACACTTGAACTGCAAATATGAACAAAGAGAAAAGGAAGCAGTGAAAATAAAGTACAAAAAATGAAACAAGTAGCATATTACCTTCTCTTACTTTGGCACCTATACTACTCTTCTTTGACTTTTGTTGTCATTCTCTGCGCTATAGCTAGAGCACATTTCTTCCCCAAATGCAAATATGATGATGTGGATGGCTTCCTTTAGCTTTAGGATAAAGCCCCAATTGCTTATGATGCTTTCAGAGACCCATAAGGTTATGTGAAGTATGCAGTTTAAGGTATTTATGTATCTATATTGTACATCATAGACTTTACCCCAACTCTTGAGTAAAGTCTTTACTCAGTCTCTAGGTGGAGAAATGCTAATTCATGACATATAACTATATAGTAGTCACATAAAGTGAAAACTCCAAGTAAAAATTTTCCCCAAAACCTAAACAATGGGGCAGATTTACATTTTAAGCTTTAATTATCCAGATAATTACTTCCGTTTGCCACTTCATTCTGGAAACTTTTATGCACAGCATTGGTTTGATTTTTTTGTTAATTTACTTGCCATTTTTTCCACTTGGTTGGATTCCATTCCCTAAATTAGACTGGCCACTAAATGTTCCCCTCCAATTATCATTCTGAATGGGGCATTAAATGTTTTCTTGACCTGATACTGTTCATTCTATGGGTATAGCTTTTTTTAAAAGATTTTTAAGGCAGTTTATCTGATCATTGCATACTTCTTGATGGGTTTTGTTAGATAAACACAAGATTTATTTTCTTAAGGCAGTTTTCTAGTCTGTTTTCCTTTTATGAGATCAGTAACATTCCTGTATATTTTTGCATACATCTTGAGATTTTTCTTACTGTTTAGGATTAGTCCATGTTTGGAAACTTGTGACCTCTGACTCTGTTACCATTTTGGAAAGAATTGTTCAAATCCTTCAACCACAAGGGCAGACTATCCAAGAAAAAGAAAACATACACAAGCTGTAAGAAAAATAAGTCCCCAATCGACTCTTTTTTTTTGCCACAGTTACTAAAACGCCTGAGCATCTACCTTAATGTGAACTCTACTGAAGAAAAATAGCTCACGTAAAGGTATATCTTTATGAGAGACTTTGTGATATGACCATTAAAATCATTCACAGTTGGAAAGAATCTTATATTTTAAAATCAGTATTTAAGTGTGTGTGTGTAGTTTACTAAATATTAGAGAAAACAACATGTTCTAAATATACCTGTAAATATAGGGATTTTTTTATTCATTGCTCATTAGAGGGAAAATTTAGACTCATGCATGCACAGTGCCCTTTGAAATTACTGAGAGCTTTACCTAAGCATCTCAGGATAGAATATTTCATTAAATTTGCATTATTTATAAGTCAAGGATTTAAATTATATGGAATGATCTTTATGTAAGCCGAACCATTGCTACATCGCCCTTTGGTATATACATATTAATTTTACCCTCCCCCATCTCTCCATTTGTTAATATAGGTTTAAGTAACTTTTTGGTAGGAAGCACCAAAATTGTATTGAATTACTAAAAACTAGTGAATTACTGAAAAATAGTGTTTAATTCATTTTATGCCAGGAACTATCATAGCAGGGTTGGGCTTTATAAGTTCTGAAAAGAAAGCATAATTTTACCCTGTTTATTCTTTTTCTTTGCTATTTATGTCTCCTCTTAATTAATACACAACTTAAAAATACTTAGCTCTCTTACACTGATATGTCTTTGAACAGGTATGTAATGAATATTTTTACCTTAAAACAGAGAAGAGTCACAAGATGTTGCATGGAATTTCGAATACAAGTCTTTTTCTTCTGTGTTAGCTTTCTGTGCTACATAAGTTATTACAAATATGGTGACTTAGGATCACACACATTCATTATCTTATAATTGCTGTGGGTCAGCAGCTTGGGCTTGGCTTAGCTGGTTCTCATTTGGAGGATCTACTGAGAAAGAACCAGCTTCCCAGTTCCTTTAGGTTGTTGGCAAAATGCATTTCCTTGTGACCATAAGATTCATGTTAACTTTTTTTTTTTTTTTTCAAAACCAGTGATAGAGACAGAGAAGGGAGCTTCTGAGTGAGTTGACTAGCAAGACTGAATTTAAATAATAACAGACATGACTTTCCATCCCCTTTCCTATATAGGGTAACACAATCACGCAAGTGACATTCCATCCCATTTACCGTATTCTGTCGGTTAGAAGCAAATCATACTCAAGCGAAAGAACTAGGCATGGAATCATGGGGACCTCATTAAAATCTGTCCTCCACAACACTTCAATTATATATCAACTATATCACAGTAAGAAAAATTAAAATATTTTATACCGATGCATTGACATCTTTCCTCATTTCTGCTTCAGTTTGTCAAAATAGTATGATCTATACACCATTAATTTCTGAGTAGGGAAATAGTAAATTATATTAGATCTTACTCCTTCTTCTATAGGTGATTGATTTCACCTTGACTGAGGCTAGAAAAAAATAGTACTTCCATGTTTTGTTGCTTCTATTATTTTATTTTTAAATATAATCTTATTATAAATTCAAATATATGTTTATGGTAGAATATTTAAACAGTACAGATGAGTATAAAATAAAAAAATAGGCCATTAAATATAGAAATCATGAAAGTAAGCACTATTCATTATTTCAGCAATTTTCTATACAAGTCTACATAAATATATACATATATTTTTAAATTTTTAAAGTGGTACTATGGTATACTTTTGTTTCTAGAAGTTTATTATATCCTGTGTATATGTCTATCTACATAAATATTTATAGCTGTATCTTATTATCTTTAATAGCTGTTTAGATCTGCATTTAAGTATGTGTCATAATTGTCATAGTTAAAATTCTCTACAGAGATAATTTTTTCCATTTGTGTGCTAAAATACTATGTTTTATTGGGCTTATTTTGGTTGTAAAATATTATAAAGACCCGATTAAAATTGGCTTAAACAAAAAGGAAATTTATTTTCCATAAAAGCTCAAAAAAAAAAATAAGAAATACAACTGACTTTGAGTTTGACTGGCTCCACAGCCTCAGTTAATGTCATCTGTAACTGGTTTTCTCCAACTTTCAGCTTACCTCCCCTCTGGCTTGATCCTCTCATTAGACTGGCTCTCCTCTCAAGATGGCAGAATGGCTGCCAACAGCTCCATGCTCAGAGCCTTGTCCCAGGAAACCAGCAGAAAAGAAACAATGTCTTCTGTTTGCTTAAGCAACAGTGTTAGGAATTACTCTCTTTGGGTCTTAATTCATTACTAAGTCTTTCTCTTGATCACTTGCTGGGTTCGTGGAAAGTAATTCTCATTCAATTTTGGATCACATGCTGCTTATAGAATACCAACCTTACTGAAAGAAAAAACAAAACAAAACTAAGATGGTAGCTGGAACAGGGAAAATGCTTACAAGTTCCTTGTGTACATATTTTGTAAAATTGTGTATTTTTCTATTTGCTAAGTAAATTATTAGAAGTACAAATGCTGGGTAAATGAATATATGCCTCTTAACTTTTCCTGGCTATTTCCAAATTTTCCTCCACAATGAATACCACAGTTTATACTTCAGCCAGTAATGCACACTTGTGCCCACTGCAGGTTTCATCATAATTAATAACCCTTTTCAACCAAATATGTGACACATTGGGATTGCATTGTTGTTTTAACAGGTATTTAATAATGACCATGAGCAAGCAAGGTGTTTTTTCCCTATTTATCATGTATATTTCCTTCACTGTGACTTCCCCCATATATGGTTTTCTAATTGTGCCAGAGCAAATGACATAATGGAAGTGCTAAAAATAAACTTAAATATATCCAAACTTTATTTAATATGAAGATACCTCTACCCATGCAAGGGTGAGATTATAGCTTGGTAATCAGATGAGACAGAGGGGCAATAGGAAGGAAGCAAGTTATTTCCAGGGTATTTTATTTAAAAAAATGACATCTAACTCCTATGACTATATTACTTTATCAAATAAGGAAAACTAAGGATTAAAATGGAGCATGTGGTGTTACAGCCTGAACAGAACTGATGAGTCACTAAGAGGCTTGATGTAAGCTTTTCAGGGCATAGCAAGGGGTGAATATAGCAAATGTTTTCAGAAGCTCAGAGGAAGACAGGTCAAGCAGTGGACAAAAAGCTGAGGGTTCAGGCCCTTTTGAAGACTGGAAACCGTGAGACCTATTTTAGGATAGGAGATGGTCAAAAAACTTCAAAGTAAATACAGAAGAAAACAAAGAGTAAAAAAAAAAAAACCCTTGTGATCTAAAGCCTAAAACATTGTTTTGCAGAGTTCAAGCATACAGAGGTCAGGAGAAGTGTTGCGATTTCGACAGTAACAACATAGAATTTTGCCCAAGTTTTGCAGGCCTTTAAACTATAATATTGGGGTCTATGAAAGATCAGATGTGGTCTAAAAGCCTACAATGAAAGCCCCTGATGCTATAGAAAATGAAGAAGCCTCCTATTAAAAGATAAGGTTTTTTAAAGACAAAAATGGGGAATAAAGAGAAAATGATGTGCAAATGGATCTGGTGACTCATGGCTAAAATATTTAAGTTGAGTAAGTGAATTTAGGATTAAAAACAAGAGCACAGTTATATAATACATTATATAATTCTTTACGCATGTGTGTGTGATCATCAGTGAACAATTAATACACAGTTAAAGCAATCACACATTTTCCCCCATGGTCTAAGGAGAAACAAATCCATATATATCTTATGTGAGTTTTTAAACCCATTCAAAAATAATTTCTTGATTCAATAATTGTTTATTGCATATCTGTGTGCTGGATATTGCATTTGTCACTGAGTTTACAATGACATAAAAAGCATATACACATACCCTGCTTAATAGAGTTCTTAGCCCTCTAGAGGACACTGACTAAACTAAAGCAAAATCAAACAAACCCCAAAATGAGGAATTTCAAATTGTGAAACCCTATGAAAAAAATTAACGCAAATTGAACATTGATGCCACAGTACCAGAGCCAGTTCTCTGTGCAAATTCATTAATCTAGTTAGTAATCTACAAGGTGGGTACTATTGTTATTTGCGCTCTAAAAATGAGGAAACAGAGGTCCCACGAAGGTGAACTGAGTTGGCCAGTGTTCTTGAGCAGGAAAAGTTAAAGCTGTGATGTGAGCTCAGGGAGAGCCTTTGGTTCTTCATGTTGTAGCTTATCTGACCAGAGAATGTTGGAAGGGACCCATGACATGGACACAGTGGTTAGGAAAGCTCTCATTGATAAAGTGACATTTAAATAGAAACTTGGAAGGATGTGACAGAGTCAAACATGTTTGGAACGTAGAGAACAACAGCATTTTGAGGTATGAAAAATAGGAACCATGTCCCTAAGTAAGGAGGAAAAGTAACATCTTCTAGGAGATGAAGTTATGCTAATGGTAATTAAGACGATACATAAAATTGGAGACATAGTCAAGAGTCAGACCTTTCAAAGACTGGTAGGAAGTACAATGGGAACATGTTCAAGGATTTTGCAAAGAGGCCTGACCTGATCTGGTTCATGTTTGTTTGTTTATTTTGTATTTTTAGGGCTGCACCTTTGGCATATGGAGGTTCCCAGGCTAGGGGTTGAATCGGAGCTGTAGATGCCAGCCTGCCGCACAGCTCACGGCAACAGCAAATCCTTAACCCACTGAGTAAAGCCAGGATCGAACCTGTGTCCTCACGGATGCCAGTCAGATTTGTTTCCTCTGAGCCAATGGGAACCCCTGGGTCATGTTTAATAGGCTGCTGTGTAACAGCAGGATGGAGGAAGAACACAGGAAAAGCAGACACACCAGTGAGAAGGCTGTTCTAGTAGCCCCTGGAAGGGGTTTCAACAAAGGTGGTAGATTAGCTGAAGAAAAGCAGACATAATCAACATATATTTTTGAAGCATAAATCATGGGATGTGCTGATAGACTGAATGTGATTGGTAAGGAAAAGGAAGGAATTTAGCATTACTTCTAGTTTTCTGGTATTATCACATATGTGACATCACTTTCAGAAATTCAGACATGATGGTAATCTATATGCTTAGAAAAAACTGGGAGAGAACAATTTGCAGAAGAGTTACGTTTGGGACTTAATGCCCTATGGAATACTTAGTTAAATATACTATATAGAAAGTTGGATATAAGTGTCTGGAGTTAAGAAGTTTTAGTAATAGATGCAGTTTTAGATGTGTCAGTGAAAGGACAGTGTTTAAAAAACTGTGGGAACTGGTAGAAGGCTCAATACCAAATACAGAGAAACTCAATACCAAATACAGAGAAACTCAACTCCTAGAAGATGTTACTTTTCCTCCCTACATGATAGAGAAAGAATAACCAGTAAAGTAGAGCCCCCTCTTAAAATAATAAGAAAATATAACACAGAAAAGAAAAGACTGTTTCAAGGAGTAGGAGCAGACAGTTCTGAGACATCAAATACGTTGAGAACACAATCCATACATGTTCTTGATACTTAAGCAGCATCTATCTTATAGTGACCCTTTCTGTCCATAAATTGTAAACCAATAAGCACCAAATTAGGGCAGGTCCTTGAGTTCATATGCTTTGATTTGTTTAAGAGCCAGGTGATTGTCATCTGATATGTTTCATTTCTTCCTCCTGTAATTCACTGTAATGTTTCCCTCCCCCCAAAGTCAACACAAAAGCAAAAACACAAAACTGTGAATCATTTGTGATCAATGTAAGCTAATGCTATCAAACTATCTGTCAGTGACTAATGAGTCCAAGAGAGCAAATATTTGGGACACTTTTAAGAAATGGTCAAGGAATTGGCATAGAGACTGAGGACTCAGGTTCAAGAATGATACTGATGGAATCAAACAAAAAACAGCCAGCACTTTCTGAGCTAATTGTTTAGAGCTAGATTTTTGCTCCAGCTGCTATAAATTGAAAGATGGATGATGTGAGAATTTGTAATTTGTAATTTAAAACTTCATGAACCATGAAACTTTTGGAGGCTTTGGTCAGTCAGTTCATTTACTAGAAATGATGAGACCACCGTAATCCATAAACTGTCTTTTTTTTTCCCCACCACTATGGCAATGAAACAGAAGGGAAAAATATGCAAATTGCTCATTTATGGTTTTTTTTTTTTTAATTTTGCTTTCCTAAATTACTTCTAAGCTTGCTGAGTCGGATTTCTGTAACATCTTTAATTATGATGAAGTCGTGGCTTAAAAAAAGAAAAGTTGTTTAGTTGGAACTTCATAACTGGCAATGAAACATTTAACCAAAGTGCCAGCTCTTAAGTTTGTTATATGTTGTTTTTTGTTTGGTCTATGGGAACAGCATCATGGAGACGTGCAGAATTTGATATTGGGATCTTAAAATGTCAGTACAGAGATTTGTAGAATCCAAATAAAGTCAAGCGTTATATAAAACAGCTACAATTGTTAAACATGAACAAAATGCTGAATGTATTTAAGTAATATAATACATCGTAATATAATAAATCAGGAAATAGTAGAACAGCAATGGATTATAAATAATCTCTTTTAATGAGAGAGATTATTGATTTGTGATGCAAAATCAGCCATTTATGAAGTATCTAGTTATTGAATGAAGAGATTTCATGTCTGTCAAGTGAGGAAAACCAAAGAGAAATTCTTTTGAAAAACCAGGAATTGACTAGCACAATGACACATGTGGCCTTCAAACATTTTCGGTAATGAATTTTTTATAGCAGCCTCACAAATATTAATGAAGAATTAGTACTCCAGAAAATGTTCTCGCACTACTATTTGAAATAATTGATTTTTAATAAATTATCATACATAAAAAATAAGGACTAAGATTCTGGGAAGAAATGATTAGTCGATAAACCCTATTGTTTCAGTAGGGGCTGTAGTAAAATTGAAGAAAGAACTGCTTCTGCTTCAGATTTCTGATTCAAAATTTGCCTTCCAAAGGTGAACCAAAATAAGGTTCCAAGGCTGTGGATGAAAATTACATTTTGATCTTTTTGTTCAATCTTTTGAGATTAAAGATGCTATAAATTCCCTGTAATTCCTCCTATTTAAGCAGAATGCTTTTTTTCATTCCAAGATGATTCATACCGTGCTGATTTTTGAAACTTTAATCCTATTTCCAAGGAGAGTCACAATATCCTGATGCCTTGGTCTAATTTGCTGCAGATGATTAAGGCACAATTCAAGGCTCAGAGGAACTTGGGGGATTCTTTTCCTCCCTCTTCTCTCCCTCCCCGCCTTCTTTTAAACAGAGTATATAGAACCTACAGCTGACATCAGAATTATCTTGAGAAGATATTTTGGTACTTCTAATTACATATTGTTATAAAGGCAGATTTGATTTTTTAAAAAAGAAATTAAGTTTAAGACGCGCATGAATTGCCTTAGAGGACTGATAAGAGTTGTGTTTATCCTTGTTTTTTATTTATTTTTTAAGGTCTTTAATTAACATTCTTTCTCTAAAAGATAAACTTGTCTCTTTGACGTCTGATATTTCTTAAATATATTTCCTCTGCCAGTACCCTCCTAAGTTGCTGATATGGGGAGCATTCACAAGAGGTGATCTTGTAGTGACCAAAGTATGAAACTGGGGGGATCATCTTCTCCTCTTGGCAAAAGGCTTTTGCTTCAGAGCTTAAGCTCTGTTCCGGAAGTCATTGGATTGTAAAGATAAATACAGATACAGTCAAGAGTAACAGTATTTCAAATTTATATCTAGTAAGGGTTTGTAATCTAAGTGTTTTTTTTTTTTTTTTTTTTTTTTTAGAAAATGCACGTGAAAATTACATGTATTCAAAGCTTCTTTTAAGAACTAGTTTTTTCATTTTTAAAATTTTATTGAAGTATAATTGTTTTACGATGTTGTGATAATTTCTGTTGTACAGCAAAATGACTCATTTATGCATGTATATATATATCCGTTGATTTTCAGATTGTTTTCCCACGTAGGTTATTATCACACAATACTGGGTAGGGTTCTCTGTGCTATACAGCAGGTCCCCTTTGGCCAGTTGTTCCGCATTCCTCAGTGTGCATATGCCAATCCCAAACCCCGAGTCCATCCCTCCCCCCAACACCGGTCCCCTTTGGTTTATGTGAGCCCATAAGTTTCTTCCTGTGAGTCAGTTCTGTTCTACAAATAAATTCATTTGTATCCCGTTTTTTTAGATTGTGTATATAAGTGATATCATAGGATATTGTCTTATTCTGTCTGACTTCCTTCACTTAGTGTGATAATCTCTAGGTCCATCCATATTGCTGCAAGTGGCATTATTTCACTCTTTTTTATGGTTGGGTAATACTCTGTTTTATATGTATATACTATATCTTCTTTATTCATTCCTCTGTTGATGGTCATTCAGGTTTCTTGCATGTCTTGACGCTTGTAAATAGTGCTGCAATGAACACTGGGGTGTATGTACCGGTTTGAATGAGGGTTCAAGAATTAGTTATTTCCTGCTCCTTTTTGTGTCTCATAGGAAAGTTTACCATGATTCTGAGTTTGTTAATAAGTGATACATCTTAAATATGTTCGATTCCTTCACTTCATACTGAATTTTTGATCTATTTTTTATTTTTTTGTACTATCTCAATGGTTCATTTTATTCCCCTAATTTATTCATCTTTTAGTTTACGTGAGCCCTTGTACAGTGAGAATATAAAGCTGCCTTGTCATTTACTTCACCTTTAGGGTCATCATAAAATTAAATAACAACTTATATGTATATAAATATGACCCAGGTACATGTAAAAAAAACCTTAACATTATGAGTTACAATAAACAGATGACACAATTTTATCTTAATGAAAATTAAGAGCTTTTAAATATGCTTATTTTACACTCTATTTAGAAAAGACAGAAAATGATCCCTGGTTGTCCATAATTCAAAACCAGTAATTAAGAATAATTTAAAGCACACTTGACTTGAAAAACATCATGAATGTAGAGCATGGTAAATTATTTGGGATATAAAGATCTTCTGAAATACATGGGTTTAATAGTTTCAAATTCATGTTTATTTTAATCCAAAGTGCCATTAAGTATAATTTTATAATAAAAACAAAATTATTGTAAAATACACAAACACATTTACTCTCAAGATTTAATGCCTAATAATTGGCACAAATATATATTTATAATTTGGCAAAATGAAATTATATACTAGGTATATTTCTAATGCTGATTTTTTTAATGGATTCTGAGGTAATTACCTTGAAAAAGATACTTGTTTGTAAAACAGTGATTATTTTTAAGTAACTTGGATAGAAGCCAAAATGAATTTTAAAATCCTATAGATAATAATAAAGATTTTAAATTATGTAAAACCTTGTTCTTTTAAAAGACCCACAACCAAAACAAACTATTTGTGCATTTGGTTAATCAAATATAAAAGGAATGAAAAACCTTAGGAATGAGAAGAAAAACATAACTCCCAAACATAGAAGAGATGAAAAGAATTAGAAGAGGCTACTACAGACAAATCTGTTTTATCACCTAAAGGAAATGGATGATTGCCCAGCAAATAAAAAAGGGTTTAAATTATCCAAGAAGATGTAGAACACTTCAGTAAATAAATTAACTTGGAAGATAATGGAAAAGTGACTCAGGATCAACCACCAAAATGACGAAGCAGGGAGTTTCCTGGTGGCCTACTGGGTTAAGGCTCCAGTGTTTTCCCTTCTGTGGCTCGGGTTGGATCCCTGGCCCAATTAACTTCCACATGCCATGGGTGCAGCCAATAATAACAATAATAATAACTATTACTATTATTATTATTATAACTAAGAAGTTTCACTGCTGAGTTTTACCTGACATTAAATGATAAAAAAAAAAAGTTGAGTTACATGTATACGTTTATGAAATAAAAGTCAACCAATAAAATAAAATAAAATTAACTGTCAGAATTTCTTAAGCTGTAGTTTGCCATCAAAACAGAATTGTATTATAGACTATAACTTGTGAAAGGCAAAGTCACTTGTAAGTAAAGATAATGACATTTCTGAAGGGAGAAAATATATTGCTGATTTTTTTTCTGTGCAAAAAACAAACCTCTGGCCTAAAAATTATGAATTATATGAATATCTTCGTAGTGCATTTTGATTTGCAAATGAAGGCAAAAAAGCCTTCATTTTCTTTTGGAGGCTGTGTCGTTATGAAATAAGTATAAGGAAAATATTAAGTGAATTAAGAAAGCAAGCAATAAATTCATTTTATTTACTATTAAGATATTTACATGATGTGTAATGGTTTGATTCTGCCTCCTGAGAACTAACAGTATTATAATTTAGACAAAATAAATTTTTCCAACACTTTGTACATTTTTTTCTTCATAATTTTATCATCCAGTTGAGAAGATTACTCCAACTGGCATTTGATTAGGATAAAGTACTGGATAACTCCCCAGATTTAATATTTTCTCAGTAGCGGTAATACTTTCATTTTTGCATTTCTATGAAATTTACTGTAATACTTTTATATCTTAATAGCTAATTATTTTAAAATAGCATTGCATGCCAGCATTGATATAAGAACTTCTTTACCTATATTAATTCATTAAATTCTTACAGAGTTGTATGAATTGTTGCCTTTTTAACAGATAAGGAAATCAAAGACAAAAAAGTGAAATAATTTGCTAGTAAATGACAAAACTGGAATTAACACCCAGACAGCTCTGGGCCTTAGTCTTATACCATCACTTGTCAAAAGGATGATGAAATTGCATAAATTATTTAAATATACACTTCTCTGAAATATGGTCATAGCATTTGTATTAAGACGTTGATTGAAAAAAGAATACCCATTGACAACTTCAGGTGTTTGACTTATAAAAGTCAGAATTCTGTTTTTTTTTTTTTTTTTTCAAGGAATTTAAAGCATTAGATTATAATGTTAAAAAGTGGGAATCTGAACAAGAGACATATGGTTTGAATGTACAAAAAAGTCAAGGGCTGCTTATAGACCCATATTTTAGGACTCTGTAAGAATGATAAAAAGTTCTAAAAGTTTTCAAGCCAACAGATTAATTAAATTCAGATCTCTAGTCACTGAACATTTGAATACAGCCTTTTTAACAATGCCATTTTTAAGTTGGGTTGCTGCATAAAAATAAGACTTTTTACACATTTCAACTAGATCTTTTTTCCTTCTAAGGTTTTAAATCTCTTTCCATCCATCTCTCAGCCACAGATCATCTTACAGATGAATTCTAGTATATCATAAGAAACAATGAATAATAATTGTCATCATCCTTTTGCTGTAATTACAGAGTATGTTTCCTCTGAATGTGTGTGTGTGTATATGAGAGAGAGATGTATAGCATAATAAAAAAGTAAGTATCTAAAGGAAAAATAAATTAGCTATGACTTACAAAAAAGTCTTCATATTTTATAAAACAAGTAGAAAAACAATAATCCACAGCAGAATTCCTGTTAAAGTCACAAGTATTATTTAAGGAAGAAGCTTGAGGTACTCTTCCAAAGTGGCAGCTATGGTTAGTTGATTTGGAATTTTCTGTGACAATCCTAAAAGGGGCTAAGGTGATAGAATAGGAACAAAGAAATTGAATGTCACATCATTGAAAGCTAAGAGAGCACTATGACACCCCACCACCCAGGTGGGAAGGGCAAGTGTCACTTGGGACAGGGATGGCCATTATCAAGTGTGAAGTAGCTGCAATATTACCCCTGTTTTCTTTCTTGCAAATAACTGGTCTGTTACAATCACATGTAACTGTTGCAGGGAGGAAGTTGAGAGTGCCTTTGAAGAGAATTAAGAAAATACATTCTTTTCCTCATTGGGGAGGAAGTGAAAAACAGTCAGAGGACAGATTCAAAGTAAGTTTAAAATTTATCAGAATGAATAAATTAGGATAAACAGATTGGAAAAAAAGCATAAACTTTAATGATTCTCAGGAAAGGGCATGAGGAAAAAGGATTCTTAGTTCTCCCATTACAGATGGGACATAGACATCTTTAATTTCTTTTTTTAATTTTTATTTTTTATTACATTTTCTTTTTTTTTCCCCACTGTACAGCATGGGGACCCAGTTACACATACATGTATACATAATTTTTTCTCCCATTGTTGTGTTGCATTGTAGACATCTTTATATATATATATATATATATTTTTTTTTTTTTTTTTTTTTATTTTCCCACTGTACAGCAAGGGGGTCAGGTTATCCTTACATGTATACATTACAATTACAGTTTTTCCCCCACCCTTTCTTCTGTTGCAACATGAGTATCTAGACATAGTTCTCAATGCTATTCAGCAGAATCTCCTTGTAAATCTATTCTAAGTTGTGTCTGATAAGCCCAAGCTCCCGATCCCTCCCACTCCCTCCCCCTCCCATCAGGCAGCCACAAGTCTCTTCTCCAAGTCCATGATTTTCTTTTCTGAGGAGATGTTCATTTGTGCTGGATATTAGATTCCAGTTATAAGTGATATCATATGGTATTTGTCTTTGTCTTTCTGGCTCATTTCACTCAGGATGAGATTCTCTAGTTCCATCCATGTTGCTGCAAATGGCATTATGTCATTCTTTTTTATGGCTGAGTAGTATTCCATTGTGTATATATACCACCTCTTCCGAATCCAATCATCTGTCGATGGACATTTGGGTTGTTTCCATGTCCTGGCTATTGTGAATAGTGCTGCAATGAACATGCGGGTGCATGTGTAGACATCTTTTTAATGAAAGAATATGTGTTCTATTTTACACTTGAAGGAGAAGAATGATTTTATAGGAGTAGGCTGACTTGGGAACATTGGTGTGAAATTACACGTTATAACTTTCTCTTTTAACCACAATTTTATATTTGTTTAAAATATCATACCCATGGAGTGCTAGTTGTGGCACAGCAGAAACGAATCTGACTCTTGTCCATGAGGACGCAGTTTCAATACCTGGCCTCGCTCAATGGATTAAGGATCCAGCATTGGTGTGAGTTGTGGTGGCAGATGCAGCTCAGATCTGGCATTGCTGTGGCTGTGGTGTAGGCCACTGGCTACAGATATGATTCAACACCTAGCCTGGAAACCTCTATATGCCATGGGTGTGGCTCCTAAAATAAAATAAAATTAAATATCATACCCAAACAGACTGATCTGGTGATGTTCAGTCTGAACTGATTATCTGTACACTTTACAGCTTTAAAATCAGTTTGCAATATCTGAGTACCCATACTGACAATTAGAACTTAAAAGTGTTAGACAGGTGATCTGGCCTCTCCCCCCGCCACCCCTTGCATTCACCTAGTACCTTCCTCCCGCTGGACGTTTTTTTCCAAGCTCGTTTGCCACAGCACTTCTGATGGGTTGCCATCCCATGGATACGTTCTTCAACTGTACCTTCTACATGGAAACCTCAAATCCTACCTCCTTGGGGAGACCTGCCCTGACCAGCCAATCTAAATAGAGCTGCATTCTGCCTACCTAGTCATCTGGGCCCTCTCCATTACATAACTCTGTTTTATCACCATCTGAAATTACCTTAATATTTAACTTGCTAATTGCTTATCTCTCAGTGCTAGCCTAAAGTCTCCTTCATGGCACAGGACTCTAAACTGTGCTGGTCAGGGCGGTATCTCCAGCACCTGAAATTGTGACATGTAAAAAAATTTGTGAAATGAATATATAAATCAAGGTATATGTTATTCAACAAAGGGAATATAAATTTTTTTTTTTTGGTCTTTTCTAGGGCCACTCCTGCAGCATGTGGAGGTTCCCAGGCTAGGGGTCTGATCAGAGCTGCAGCCACCGGCCTACACCACAGACCCAGCAACGCAGGATCCGAGCCGCGTCTGCAACCTACACCACAGCTCACGGCAACGCCGGATCCTTAACCCACTGAGTGAGGCCAGGGATCGAACCTGCAACCTCATGGTTCCTAGTCAGATTCATTAACCACTGCGCCACGATGGGAACTCTGAATATAAATTTATAACTGTGTGTATAGAAAGTAACATATATGTAAAGGCAAATGTAAATTGTATGCTTACATAATATAAAAATATCATTACAATCATATTTATACCATGACTTGCTTCAAAATTTCTTCAAAACTGTTTTAAAAGTATGTAGTAGTTGGATTACATATGTTTATCATAATTTTCAAATTAGAGAAGTGTGGAATAATATTTAATGTCTTTCTGCCCCCCCCCCCAAATGTCTATGCCCTAATCACTGCAGCCTGTGAGTGTCATGTTTCATGTAAAAAGGGACTTTTGAAAATGTAAGGTGTAATTAAGGTTATGAACCTTAAAGTTGGAAAATAATTCTGGATTATGTGGGTGTGCCTGCCTTAATCACATGAGCCTTAAAATCAGATAATTTTCTCTTAAGAGCTCTCGGTAATCATTTTAGTGCCTTACATCTCTGATGTCATTAACATGGCCCTTGTATGGCTATGGTCACAGTAAAGTATAGAAATTCCTGCTCTCTGGGAAGTAGGATGATGGAAGTAGGAAGTAGGAGGATCTGGAAAATATAACTTGTATTCCTATACATAATGCCAAGGGGCATATACCCTCTTTATAGGTTTGTTGAGGGTAACGACTGAGGCAGTACATGAACCTTTAGCCAAAAAAGTAAAATCTCAGTTAACTATTAAAATAAAAGCATGAGTTCCCACTGTGGCTCAGCAGGTTAAGAACCCAACTAGCAACCATAAGATGTGGGTTTGATCCCTGGCCCCTCTCAGTGCATTAAGGATCCGGCATTGCTGCAAGCTGCAGTGGCTTGGATCTGACATTGCTGTGACTGTGGTGTAGGCTAGCAGCTGCAGCTCCAATTTGACCCCTAGCCTGGGAACCTCCATATGCTACAAGTGTGGCCCTAAAAAGGAAAAAAAAAAAAAAAAAAAAGCAGAAATCTTCTCTGGCTGGAGTCAGAGGTATGTGCTAGAATAGAAGGCAAGAAAAATACTGCAGAAGGGGAAGTAAAATTCCTAGTGAGAAGGATTCAATGCACCACTGCTGGTTTTGAGATAGAGGGGACCAAATGCAAGGACCAGGGAGAGGCCCCTGGGGATAAAGACAGCACATAGCTGCTAGTAAGCCAGGAAACAGAGACCTTTTTCCTAAAAAAGTGCAAGGAACAGAAATCTGCCAACAAACGAAAAGAACTTTGAAGTGCCCCTAGTAATCTGCTTCTATAACGGACCACAATCTTGCCAACATTTTGATTTGGTTCTTATGAGACCTGGACAAGAAGAACCATCTGAGCCATACTGTACCAGACTTCTGACTTGGGGGAACTGTGAGATAATAAACGGATGTTTTTTAAGTTGCTGTGTTGATGATAATTTGCTATGGCCACAGAGAACTAGTACAATGTTTAGTGATAATAATCATAAGAATGGCAAGTGGCATGGCATTCTTCCTGTGTATGAGAAACTTTGCTAAAGATTTCAGGCATTTGCTAAGCATTTCATTTAATTTTTATAATAATTCACGAGATCGTGTACTTGACCCATTTTAATAAGTCGTTTTACTCCCAAACTCTTGACATAGAGAAGCACCCTCTTTACTCCCACGGAGGAGGGCCTTTGGCAATGATGTTAGTGTTTTACGACCTCATTGCTTTGGCCTAAAGTGGACAAACGGTGAATCCTTGGCCTAAGATGTGTCGAATGGATTCTATCCCCTTAAGTTGGAAATTGCAGTTGAGAAATGTTACTTTCTTGAACATGGTGTGAAATATCAAACTGTGGAGTGGCATTTACATGTAAAGATGGAATAGGGAAGATATACAGAAATAAGAGATATTTTCAAAGTGGCCCATTAGATTTTTAGGTGACTTTTCCTGATGATTTTAGGTATTTTCAAGGTGACCTCTTAGATTTTAGATGACTTTTCCTTTTCTACTGCTTCTTAAAACCCAGCTATTTTCCTGAACTACCACTTTGTTATAGAAAGTTTATTCACTTAGCTTAGTCTAGTTTCAGTTGAGTTTTGCTACTCTCAAACAAAAGAATGTTAATGAAAGCAGGTAATGGTACTGCTTTGTTTTGTTTTTGTTTTGTTTTGTTTTTTTTCATTTAAAGAGATGTTGGGTTCATTTGTGTAGGCTGACTGAATGTAACAGATACCTTGAGGTTCAAAGACAAGGCACTCAAGGCAAAGATAAAGTGATGGCCTTGGTCTGAGGAAGACTCTTCTCCTTGTGGTGATTCAAGGAACCAGGCTTGTTCCAGTGTTTCACCACCCTCTTTATTGTCATCTGAATCTATATGTCAGTCTGTATTGAAAAAGGAGGATGGAGGTTGAGTACTGGCATCTCAAAATCCTTAGCCCTAAAGGAGCGTCTGTTGCATTTCTGTTCATGTTCGATTGGCAACAACTGGTCAGATAGCCACAATTAACTGCCAGGACTGTTGATAGATGTAGTCTAGCCAGGAACCGAGAAGTGAGGGTCATTGTGGTGGTCAGCTGGCAGCCCCTGCCAGCAGATGTTCAGTCACTTGTTCAATATCATACGACTGATGCTGGCAGATGTGGGGACTGGAATACATCTCTGGCTCAGGAAGTCTCGATTCCAACCAATTTTCTCTGCTTCATTTTTGTTTTACCAGATGGCTTCCATTTGTTTAATTAGTTGATTTAAAATTCTACTCAACCTGTTAGCTAACCAGCTCACATGTTCTATCTTTGAAAATTTACTTTTAATTTAGATAATATCAGAGAAAAGAAACTTAGTATACTCACAGAGAGTCGGTGAGAAATTGCAAAAGAACAGCTGAGCCCTCAATTAGGCTACTCACTGCAAAGCTCAGACATATGACCACCTGCTAGACTATTAATGACAAATGGTAGCCAAAAAGTTTGAAACCCTGTAACCTTTCATGAGTGTTTCTGAGAATTTAATACCATGAAGTCATTTGTTTTCAACTTCATTAGCACAAGACAATTGGTCGTTGGTAATCAACTTAATTTGAAGTAATTGACTTAAAATACAAACACTCTAAATATAGTCTAGCATTCTTGATTCTCTTCTGCTATTTTTGAAGACTTCCTTAGTGATGTATTGGTGGAATATCCAAGATCCAGGTCTGGCACTGATCCTGCAGGTATGGGTCTTGGGTTGAGCATATAGCGAGAATAGATTTGGCAATGTGGATAGCCTATTAAAAAATGGAAGTTTTCTTTCAGACACAGACATTCTGTTAGGGGTAGGTCAGGTGGATCCCACAATCTACAAGCCACTCATGTTTATACTTCAGGTAAAATAACTGACAACGTGGTTCCAAGTTGAAGAAGTGGATTATGAAGAAAATGATCATAGGTAATCTAGGTTAGGTGTGTTGGACCTGGTGTTTTCCGCTCACTCCGCCACTAGTGCACAATTCTGCACTCAGTAATGATACTCTGGTAGATTTCAACTGGCTGAGGTAGGAGTAGTTATAGAAATTGGTATGTGCTATGAGTAATGATGTGATTATGGAGGCTAAGTTCCATAGTCTGTCCTCTGCTAGCTGGAGGCCTGTGAAAGTTTGTGGTGCAGTTCTAGTCAAGACGCAAAGGCCCGAGACCAGGAGGGCCAAGTCTACAGACAGACGATGATGATGTCCCAGTTCAAACAGGGAGCACGTTCACCCTTCTCCTGTTTCTTGTCCTCTTCAGGACCTCCGTGAATTGGAGGGTGCCCAGCCAGATTGGTGAGGGTGTCCTTTATTCAGCTGACCAATTCAAATGCTAATCTCTTCTGGAAACATCCTGACAGACACACCCAGAAACTATATTTTATCAGGTATCTGAGATTCCTTGGCCCAGTTGTCACATAAAATTAATTACTCCTGTATATCACTGGCAATACCTATAATCCAGGTAGACTAACAGAAATCACCTGAGAAGGTTTCCTTCACATGATACTGTTACTGCTCTGGGTCAGGTTCAGAAGCAGACTTTCTGAAATTGGAGGAGGGGCCTTACAAAAGCAAGTAACTCTCAGTTAGCAGGCTACTAGAATGAGAACTGACAGTGAGTATGGATGGCATTAGCAATTTTCATATAACAACTGGATAAGGATGTTTTGAACCCCAGAGGCAGAATGGAGAGCCACAGTGTAGGTGGCTGACAGAAGGTAATATATATGGGTGGTCTCTACAGATATCCCAGAGCTTGTGTTAATCCATTATCCCAGGGGAATGATGATTTGATACTAAATTCTACTTTATGTAAAACTTAGAAAACAAGGGGAGAAGTAAATATACCTGCAATAGTGGCATGAAATGAAAGCCTTGTCCCAAGTACAGAGTTAGCAGGAAAACCTTTGAGCTGAGTAAGCACCATCTCCATTAATTTTGGGGGGCTGTTCCATGATACACAGAAATAACCTTGCCATGAGTGAGATAAAAGCTGTCAGTCCTGGAATTCCCATCGTGGCACAGTGGTTAACAAATCCAACTAGGAACCATGAGGATGTGGGTCCGATCCCTGGCCTTATTCAGAGGGTTAAGGATCCAGCATTGCCGTGAGCTGTGGTATAGGTTGCAGACACGGCTCGGATCCCGTGTTGCTGTGTCTGTGGTATAGGCCGGCAGCTACAGCTCCAATTGGACCCCTAGCCTGGGAACCTCCATGTGCCCCGGGAGCGGCCCAAGAAAATGGCAAAAAAAAAAAAAAAAAAAAAAAAAAAAGCTGTCAGTTCTGTCTGTTTTGGTCTATTTTGCTATCTTCTTAGTTGATTTACACATCTGCTCACCTTTCATTGCAGAAAGTCCTAGTTGAATCCTGAATTACTTCATAGGAATAACAGTACCTCTAAGCTAGAATTAAATACATCTCCCCTGCTTCTTTAGCACTAGATGCATAGAGGAATAATGCATAGGGATAGAGATCAACTTGACATACTTCTCGTGATAGGAACAATGACCAACTGTGAATAGGATCTATGGGATGTTGAAACCGTCATTAAAACTGTTTAAACCCATTAGACATGGGTTCTTTAGGAAGGCTGTACCAAAAAAGTAGTTTCTGTGCAATTTACTATCTACCTTGTGTGCTAGCCTGAAATAAAGTTTGTTGGACGCCAGTCTGGGGTCCAGTAAAAAGTGACCTAATGCATCTTGTAAAAAGGAGAGAGCCTCAAGAGTTCCCATTGTGGCACAGAGGAAACAACTAGTATCCATGAAAATGTGGGTTCAATCCCTGGACTCTCTCAGCGGGTTGGAGGTTTGGTGTTGCTATGAGCTGTGGTGTAGGTCATAGATGTGGCTCAGATCCCAAGTTGCTGTGACTGTGGTGAAGACCTGTGGCTAACAGCTCCAATTCGACCCCTAGCCTGGGAACTTCCATATACTGTGGGTGTGTCCTTGAAAATGCAAAAGAAAAAAAAAAATAGGAGAGAGCCTCAAGACAGGTATTTTGGAGGAATCAGAAAACACTTTGTCCTACTGATAAATGCATCTCAGCATCAGGATGCCTATTTCCTCATTTACTGGAAGAAACTGTAATCAAAAGCTGGAATCGTTCTCAGGAAATCCTAGCCCAGCATCAGGTCAGGGACCTTTTGAACTGTGATCCAACCTATTTTACTGAGGTGTACTTGAGTGCTAGGTCAAGGCCAAACACATCAAGAAACAAGTAAGTCGGTGACTGTGGAAGAATTCTTAAATGCCTTCAGATGGGCTTTTTGGTGAGTAGGGAGCTGGAGGGCAGTTCCAGCTAATTTCTTCACTACTTCCCAGAATGCTAAGGGGAAAAAATACAACTTTATAACCTGAAACATCTATGGAATCTGGATAAGGATTCAGATGTTTTCTGGATCAGTTCCAGGTTCAAGCTTTTCCTTGTAAGTTGCTCTAAGCGTAATTAGAGTATGATTGCTCCCACTCTCCCCATGTCTTTGTTTAGTTATTAAAGCTGATCAAGGAAGGGAAGGAAGCAGAAGCTGAAGGCAAGCTAAGAGAGAGTAAAGATATATTCCCTGGAAGGGCATGTGGGAATGACATTGGCCAAGATCTAAAGTTACTAGTGCCAATGAGACTATATCAAAACATACATAAGTTTCAGTGGTAGCAGTGCATGTCATCAGATAGCCCAGGGGAGATGCTTGAGGCATACCACCTTGATGAGTTATCACAGACACAGTGCAAGCAGTATCACAACTGGGGAGAAACTGCGGTCTCAGAGAACAGTATTAGTTCTTTCAAAAACATTAGAGACATCTCCAGATTAGACTTTGGTTTTATTTTGCTTTGCTTTCTTTCTTTTTCTCTCTTTATGCTGAGATCCTGGAATCCATCCATATCTAAGTAACAGTAACATTTAATTGGAATTTCCTTAGCGGATAACAGCAGCCTTCAGCAGGTAGATACTGCCACACTTATATGTCCAGACTTGGAAAAAGTTCAGATGTGTAGACACTTCCTGATTGCAATGAATTCCAACATTATTTCCTAAGTGCTTGTTCAACTCTGTCAACAGCAAGAAGCTATCCAATGACTGGATGTCCTTTCTTTCCACATTGTGTGTATTAATGCAAGAGAGCAGAACAGATAAACTGGTCATTATCTCCTCATTCACTCTGTTCATGGGTGGTATCTCAAGTGCTCTGTATATAAAAGCTTAAAAACTGATTTCAGAAGCCTCTTCAGTATGTTCAGGGTGGAAGGGAAAATCTATGGAAGAAACTCCAAGCCAGAAGAAAAGGCTTGTCTTTCCTTGGGGAAATATAGGATAGAGGTGAATAAACTTACGAAATTTGGGGAGAAACCGGGATATTGCATTGTCTGAAACCAAGAAGGTGTAGAAACACATTGAAAATTTTCAATTTAGCTGTGAAATCTCCATTGGTAGTAAAACAGGAAAAAGAATCAGGCAAAACAGAGTTGCATTAAAATGAATGAACACATCATACCCAGCATATGGAAGTTCCTGGGACCTAGGGGTTGAATTGGAGCTGCAACTGCCTGCCTACACCATGGCTGTAACAACACCAGATTCAAGCAGCACACATCCACAACCTACACCACACCTCGTGACAATACTGGATCCTTAACCCACTGAGCGAGGCCAGGGATCAAATCTGAATCCTCACGGACACTGCATTGGGTTCCTAACCCACTGAGCTGCAACAGGAAGCCCATGCTTTGAACTCTTTACTTGGAAATCAGTAGCCAGTGATGGATTTAAATGGATTTCAGCAGCTACCCAATGGCTAATGAGTACTAGCAAGCAAACAAAAATCTCTACTACCACTGCCAGCAGGGCTTCATCATATTTATTAATCTAAATTTTATTTTTAATATTGAGGTATGAATTTTTGAAGTTTTATTTAAGTAACACGTATTCGGTAGGATACCAAAACAGAGCAAACCTGTTATGAGTGCTAGCTTCCTTAGGGTATATAGATTTATGATGTCTAGATTTAGTTATAGATTATTCCATACTTCCATGAAATTTAGAGTTGATGGTATCTAAACGCACGAAAATATATATCATCATGACTTGAACTCCACCCACGAATTACAGATAGTTCAAACATTTGTGGGGTGGTTAGTGGCTACTAAGGGAGCTTTGAGGATTATAACATATTTCACAATTATGAAAAGAAAGGAATTACTGTAGTCAAGCCCTGCTGAACTTTTTGAGACTTGGGAATGGATGGAAGAAGATACTTAAAAGCATTTAAAGTATGGAAAAATTGGTGTTACTGTTATGACTCAGTAAGTTGAGAACCCAATATCGTGTCCTTGAGGATGTGGGTTTGATCCCTGGCCTTGCCCTGTGGGTTGAGGATCCAGCATTGCCACAGTTTTGGTGTAGGTCGCAGATGTGGCTTGGATCCAGCATTGCTGTGACTGTGGCATAGGCCAGCAGCTGTAGCTCAGATTTGACCCCTAGCCTGGGAACTTACATAGCTTCTGCCCAGAGAAGATTAATGATTCCCTAGAAATAATAAAAGATTCAATGGTTGCATAAAAATTTAAGCACAAACATACATATAAAACAGATAATAAGGAACATATATTTCTTGTTTCAGTATTCAGTTTCTTGACCTGAAGGGAACGGTAAGATAGTACAGGGAGGTGGGTTAAAAACAAGACCTCTGGGATCGTACAGATTGAATTTGTATATTGGTACTGTTATCCCTTTACCCCTTTGTGCCCCAGTTTCTTTTCAAGTGAATAATGAAGAAATTGTACCTGAGAAAGTTCCTGTGAGGATTAGCATGCTTCCTAGCTCTTATACATGCTAGTTTTATTTTAAAGAAAGAATTCATATTACACTTTGATCAGTGGTTGGTCCTCTTACTGCTTTCTAGTTAAAATCATGTTTCAAAATTCTGATATTTAAAAATGTCTCTCAAACTTATAGTTGTCCCTTCAGGAGCCAAATTATATTTCTCAATAAGCATTATTTATTGATTTACCAATTTTTTAATGATTTTTATTTTTTTCATTATAGCTGGTTACAGTATTATGTCAATTTTCTTCTGTGCAGCAAGGTGACACAGTCACACATACATATATTCATTCTTTTTCTCACATTATCCTCCATCATGCTCCATCACAAGTGACTAGATATAGTTCCAGTGCTATACAGCAGGATCTCATTTCTTATCCATTCCAAAGGCAATAGTTTGCATCTATTAACCCGAGATTCCCAGTCCATCCCACTCCCTCTCCCTCTCCCTTGGCAACCACAAGTCTGTTTTCCAAGTACATGGTTTTCTTTTCTGTGGAAAGGTTCAATTGTACCATGTATTATATTCCAGGTATGTGATATCATATGGTATTCATCTTTCTGTTTCTGACTTACTTCACTTAATACAAGTGTCTGTAGTTCCATCCATGTTGCTGCAAATGGCATTATTTTACACCACATCTTCTTAATCCAGTCATCTGTTGATGGACATATAGGTTGTGTATATACACCACATCTTCTTAATCCAATCATCTGTTTATGGACATATAGGTTGTTTCCATGACTTGGCTATTGTGAATAGTGCTGCAATGAACATGCGGGTGCACGTATCTTTTTCAAGTTAAGTTTTATGCAGATATATGCCTAAGAGTGGGATTGCTGGGTCATATGGTAGTATTTAGTTTTCTGAGGTACCTCCATACTGTTTTCCATAGTGGTTTTACCAATTTACATTCCTACCAACAGTGTAGGAGTGTTCCCTTTTCTCCACACCCTCTCCAGCATTTATTATTTGTGGACTTATTAATGATGGCAATTCTGACTGGCGTGAGGTGGTACCTGATAGTAGTTTTGACTGGTGTGATGTGGTACCTCATAGTAGTTTTGATTTGTGTTTCTCTAATAATTAGTGATGTTGGACACAATGTTTAAAGTCTAATTTGCATTGGTTATCTTTTGTTTTCTTTGAAAGACTTTCTTCCCTCCAATACGTTTTATAAAATATGGACTTCCTGTTCTTTACGTGTTAACTACAGAAACAATTTCTCTTTGGTGACTCATTATCTATTATAGAAGGATAAAGGGAAAACTTTTACTTTTGTTCCATTTGTCAAGGAAAAGATGCTTGTTTTGAGACTCAGAGCAGAATATGTATCTCTTATGGAGCAACATCAGTATACTTTCAAGGGTACCAGTTTGAATGTTCCCTGCTTGGAATGTTATAGTTTTAAGTATACAGTTGTCCCTCAGTATCCAAGGGGGATTTGTTCCAGGACCACCCTCAGATATTAAAATCCAGGGATACTCAAGTGCCTTATATAAAAAGATGCATTTGCATTAAGCTATACTCATCTTCCCACATACTTTAAATGATGATTAGGTTGCTTATGATACCTAGCACAATGTAAATGCTATGTAGATAGTCATAGGTACCTGGCTAATTCAAATTTTGATTTTTTTTTAAACTTCCTGGATTTTTCTGAGTATTCACATTCTGTGTTTGGTTGCATCCACATATGTGAAACCCATGGATAGAGAGGGCTGACTGTATTAAGATTGCTATTAGGTGTATTGTCCTATGAACACCAAGAAACACCAAGGTTTCAATTAGTTAAGATCTTAGTAACAGTCTACATAGTAGGCATTCAAAGTAAAATGCTCCAGGATAAAAGAAGGGAATATAAGTGAATGAAGTCAGCAAAAAACATTATTTTTCCTCTTTACTGTAAGAAAAAAAAAGTGTGACTATGATGGTAGATGGCAATTTATACTCACTGAACAAATTGGAACAGCTACTTTAGGACTGGCCAGCAAAACCTCCTTAGTTGGAAAAGTAATGAAATTGTTTCTTGGAAGAAAATGTGACTAGCATTGCCAGACTTTCATTGTTTTCAGAATGAGGCAAACAAGCAAAAGCAAAAAAAGAATATTTGTCTTTGTCTAACTTATTTCACTAAGTGTAATACTCCCTAGATCCACCCACATTGTTGCAAATGGCAGAATTTCTCCCTTTTTTATGACTGAGTAATATTCCACTGTATGTATACCACATCTTCTTCACCTACTCATCTATTAAGGAGCACTATGAATACATATGCGATGGCTTGAAGTTGCAGATCTCTTAATTTCAAATGTACTTTAAAAACCCAAATATTTTATGTGCTTATTGATATTTTGTCCACTTATTCTATCATTTAATGAGAGGTGGTAATTGATGTCTTTAACTCTAATTCAGATTTTTTTTTTCTCCTTGCTGTTTTAGTTTTTGCTTCATGCATTTCAAAGCTCTGTTATTGGGTGCATAAATATTTAACATTGTTATGTTATTTTGATGAATTGACTCCTTTATCATTATGAAATGACTTTCCTTTCCCTGGTGATATTCTTAGCTCCGATCTACTTGACTGTTAACACTGCAAGTGCATTAAGATGCTACCTGGATTATTTTTATCATGTTATATCTTTATCCATTCTCAAACCTGTTACTCATATGTGTTTTTATATTAAAAGAGGATTTCTCACAGTCTGAGCTTGCTCTTTTATTCAGTTTGACACTTTGTTTTATTTAAAAGTGTTTGAACCAAATACATTAATATGATAATATTATGGTTATTTTTAATAACATTTTTAGTTAACCCACAAAATCCAAAATATTGTCTGTTTAAAATGTAATCTATATTAGAATCATGAATAAGGTAGGTTTGATTTTCCTTCATAATTACCTTCAAAGTCCAGTATTTCATAGATGTATTACATGTAATTGGGAAACTAATTTAATCAAGTATAACAGATTTTATATAATTTTTAAGAGAAGTTTCAGAAAATCAAGTTGCCCAAACCCACTAAAAAACTTCTAACTCAGTCACGTATTATGTTTTAAAATTTATTTTAATTTTTAAATAAAAACTGTCCATATTTAAGGTTTACAACATGATAATTTGATGTCTAAATACATTCATATAGGGAAATTATCACCGCAGTCAAACTAATTAACATATCTTTTCCTCACATAGTTACATGTAGTTGTGTATATGTAATGAGAATACCTGAAATCATCTCTCAGCAGATTTCCATTATGCAGCACAGTATTATTAACTAGTTATGATGTTGTGTTTTAGGTATCTAGAATTCTTCATCCTACGTGACTGAAAAATTTGCACACTTGACCAACATCCCTCCACTTCCCCCACCTCCTTATTCCTTGTAAGTACCATTCTCTTTGCTTCTACATATTTGGCTTTTTTAGATTTTACACATGAGTGTGATCCTGCTTTTATTTTTCTCTGTATGAATTATTTCACTTAAGATAATGTCTTTCAGATTCATTCATGTTTTTGCAAATAGCAGGATTGTCTTTTGTGAGTTTGAATATACATACCATGATTTTGTATTCATTCATCTATCAGCAGATACTTAGGTTGATTCTATATCTTGGCTTTTGTGAAGAATGCTGCACTGAATATGGGAATGACTCTTCAAGAGAGATTGCTTCACTATACAGTCATTCTACTTTTAGCTTATTGAAGAAACTCTATACTATTTTTCATAATGTCTATACCAATCTACCTACCCAACAAGAGTGCACAATAGTTCCATATTCAACAACACTTGAATTCTTTTTAATAGGCATTCTGACGGGCATGAGGTTATCTTAGCTCATTGTGTTTTTGATTTGCTTTTCTCAGATGACTAGTGACATTGAACATTTTTGTCATATACCTGCTGGCCATTTGTCTTCTTCAGAGAAATGTGTTTTCAGATCCTTTGCTCATTTTTAAAATCAAATTTGTTGTTTTTTTGTTTTTGTTTTTGTTTGTTTGTTTGTTTGCTACTGAGTTGCATGTGTTCTTTATATATTTTAGATTATTAATCCCTTAGCAGCTAAATTAATGGCAAATATTTTCTCCCATATTGTATGTTGCTTTTTCACTCTGTTGAGTATATTCTTTGCTGTGCAAAAGCTTTTTAGTTTGATATAGTCCCATTTGTTTGTTTTTGCTTTTTTTGCCTGTTCTTTTTATGTCATATTTTAAAAATTACTGCCAAAGACAATGTCTAAGAGATTTTTTCTCTATTTTTTATGGATTTTTAAAGCTTCAGGTCCTATGTTTAAGTCTTTAATTTATTTTGAATTGATTCTTGATGAGGATTTAACATAAGGATCTGTGTTTATTCTTTTGCATGTGGTTATCCAGTTTTCCCAGCAATATTTAAAGTGACTCTCCTTTCTCCATTGTGTATTCTTGACACCCTTGTCAGAAATTAGTTGAATGAATATGCGTGGCTTTATTTCTGGGCTCTCCATTCTGTTCCATTTGTTTATATGCCTCTATCAAGGCCGGTAACATATTATTTTGATTACTATTGTTTGTAATCTAACTTGAAATCAAGAATTTGATGCCTCAAGATTACTTTGACCAAGCGTCTTTTGTGGTTTTATACATATTTTAGAATTAAAAAAAAAATCTGTGAAAATGCCATTGGAACTTTTATAGGAATTGTGTTGTACTCTGAATCACTTTGGGTGATATACACGTTTTAATAATATCAATTTTTCCAATCCATGAACATGAAATATCTTTCCATTTATTTGTATCTTTTTTCAATTTTTTTCACCAGTGTTTTATAGTTCTCAGTGTAGATTTTCACTTCTTTTGTTGAATTTGTTCTTTTTGATAATACCATAAAGTGTGATAGTTTCTTGATTTCATTTTTGGATAATCATTGTTGGTGTAGAAAATGCAATTAATTTTTGCATGTTGATTTTATATTCTGTAACTTAATTAGTTTGTTTATTCTAAGAGCCTTTTTTGTGTGTGGCATCTTTAGATTTTTCTACACATAGAATCATGTCATTTGCAAACAGAGAATCTGCTTTTTTTCTGAATTGGACGCCTTCTATTTCTTTTTTCTTCCTTTCTTTTTTTTTTTTTTTTTTTTTTTGGCTGCACCCATGGCACAGGGAAGTTCCCAGGCCAGGGATCAAAACCACACCTCAGCAGCAAGCTGAGCTGCCACAGAGACAAAGCCAGATCTGCCTTAACCGGTTGTGCTATAGCAGGAACTCATTTTTCTTATATGACTGCTCTTGTTAGGACTTTGAGTAGTCTGTTGAAGAAAGGTGGCAGGACTAGGCATCCTTGCCTTATACCAGGTGTTAGAGGAAAAGCCCCGTTTGTTCCCCACTGGTTCTGCACTGGTTGTGATTTTAGCTGCGAGGTTTTCATAACATGGTCTTTACTGTGACGTTTCCTTCATCCTTACTCTTTGGGAATTTTTACTCATGAATGGATGCTGAACTTTATCAGATTCTTTCTCCTGTATCTAAGGAAAGGTTAATGTGGTTTTTATTTTTCATTCTGTTAATAGGTTGTATCACATTGATTGATTTTGTCTATGTTAGCCTAACCTTGAGTCCCAGGGGTAAATCCCAATTGCGAATAATCTTTGTAATGTAAAATCTTTCTGATGTGTTGTTGAATTCAGTTTGTTACTATCTTGCTGAGAATTTTTGCATCTGTGTTCATCAGAGACATTACCTTGTAATTTTCTTTTCTTGTGGTGTCTGTCTGGCTTGGGTCTCAGGGTAAAGCTGGCTTCATACAGTGAGTTGGAAATATTCCCTCTATTTCTTGTTTATCTCTCACTGCTTTAAAGCTTTTTCTGTCTTTATTTTTCAAAAGTATGGTTATAATGTGTTTAGTGTGGATTTATTTTGGTTTATCCTGCTTGGGATTTGTTCAGGTTTTTGAATCTGTAGACCCACATTTTTTTTTTTTTTTTTTGGCCAAATGTACAAAGTTTTGTCATTATTTTTGAATATTTTTCTAAGCCTTCCTACTCTTACTCTTTTTGTTAACCTGATATCACAAATGTAGGATCTCTTCTTTGAATTCCACAGGTCCGTAATGTTCTGTATCTATATTATTTCTGCTGTTGCTCATGTTGGATAATTTCTATTCTATCTTCAAAATCACTGATTCTTTATCCTCTCTATTCTTTTGTTAATCTCCCCCACTGAGTTTTTGTTTTTGTGTTTTCCACTTCTAAACTATTTACTTTTTTAACATCTACTTTTCTTCTCTTTTTTGCTGACATTTTTTTATTGGTAAATTTCTATTTTTTTATTTGCTCCTAAGCATGTTTTCGTTTGGTCACTGAAGCATTTGTATGATGGCTGTTTTAAATCTTTTTTAGATAATTCTAAATTATCCGTCATTGGTTTTGGCATCTATTGATTTGTGTTTTGTTTGTTTGTTTTTAATTCAAGTGGAAATTTCACTGCTTTTTGGTATGACAAATGATTTTCAATTGAAATCTGAATGTTTTGTATCTAATGAGTATCTGGATCTCATTTAAATTCTGCATTTTAGTTCACTTTCTCTATCCTCACTTCAGCAGGCAAGAGGGCATCACCTCATTATACAAGGTAAGACCAAAGTGAAGGTTCCCCACACAACCTCTTGACACAAAGGGAAATGTTTCCTAATTTTTACTGCTGGGAAGTTGGAGTTCTAGTTCCCCTCTGGGCCCCCATTGATATCACCCTGTCTAGAGAGAGGAGTTTCTTATTACTGCTCCTCTGGTGGTTTTCACTGATACCACTTGGGGTGGAAGTTTTACCCTTTCTAGATGTTAAAAAAAAAATCCTGGCTTCCTATTTGGGTCCTCTGACACCACTCTGACAGTGGTAGGGGGACTGCCATGACTCATTACATCCCAGCTAGGTTAGAGGTCTAAACTGCACTCTGCCTTTCCTGAGGTTAATGATATGCAACCACAGGTTGTTTTGGTTTTTGTTTTTTGGGGTTGGGGGAGCTTTTTTTTTTGGTATTTTAGTCCTGTTTGGCTGGAATAAAGCAATTATTGTTTAAAACTTTTCTGTCTTACTAGGCTGTCCCTTTTCTCTGTTTTATCGTTAGAACACACAGGCTTCCCTTGAAGCTATGGGTGAGTGTATGCAGGTGTGTTTGTAAGCACATTTAAGTATCTTTGTCACTTGATGTCCAATGTCTTTAAAATCAGGGCTTTCTATATTTTGGCTGATTTTTATATGGTTTTGGGCTGGAGGGTAATTCCAGTCCTTGATTGTCTATATTAGCCAGAAACATAAATCCCATCTTACTTTTTTTTTTTTTCTTTTTTGTCTTTTTGCCATTTCTCCATGGTATATGGAGGTTCCCAGGCTAGGGGTCCAACTGGAGCTGTAGCCACCGGCCTACACCAGAGCCACAGCAACGCGGGATCCCAGCCGTGTCTGCAACCTATACCACAGCTCACGGCAATGCCGGATCCTTAACCCACTGAGCAAGGCCAGGGATCGAACCCACAACCTCATGGTTCCTAGTCAGATTCGTCAACCACTGTGCTACGACAGGAACTCCAAATCCCATCTTACTTTTAAAAAGACAATTTTCTATACAAATGTCTTTTCTGTGCATTGCTGGCTTCTGTAGCTCTAAGTTTGTGATGTTATAAGGTAAAACGAAGGCCCAGGGAATTTTATTCCTTGGCTATTTCCCTAGCCAGTCTGACTTTTCTCTACCTTCTAAGTCCTTTTATATTTGTTTATTTTATAAGTATTCAGTTTTTAGTTGTACTTAGCAAAGGAATAAAGAAAAGTACTTCTGCTATTTTTTTTCTGGAGGAAGAAATCCATTTTTTTTTTCTTTTAGGTAAATTTACAAAATGAAAAAAAAAAGTGTGTGTTTACCAACATACTATTTCTAGTGCTCCTCAGATATTGTTGAGATAGAGACCTTGTGAATTTCACTTTGTCGGATGTTGGTATTTTTTATACTCATAAAAGTATTCTTGAGCTGTGTACTGGCATAAAGTTGAGTTACTTGTAAAATCGATATGTTTAGATTTTGCTTCTAAGATTTATTAGGTAAAACTAGAGCAGTGTTTAATCTTTGGCTAATTATGTATTTTCCACACCTCGTTTCTGACTTATCTCTGAGATCACATTGTCCCATGTCACTTGACGTCAAATGTGAAAATACTGTTCCCTATATTTTGCTTGTTTTTCATACAGTTTTAGACAGGAGGATAAATTAAAGCCCCGAAATTCCAAATTGGCCAGAAGGATAAATCCCACCTTATTTAAAATGCAAATATTCTTTCTCCTTAACCTGACACTTTGTGGGGCAGTGACTATTTTTTTATAAATTGTCTTGCATATAGTTTAGACAAATTATTAGCATTTTTTTGTTGAATCTGAATATGGGAAATATTTATTGGCCATTCCACAGAATAATTTTTAAATAATGCTGTATCAAAATGTTAAAGTTCTACATCTAAATGTTGGTTCTTTATTGTTAACCTTCCCTCTTGCTAAGATGGTTTTATATTACTTGAATATAAACATGTTTTCAGAGTTTATTATGCTCAAAGTAGAAAATACGATGCAGAATTTCAAAAATAATGAAGAAACTGTTTTCAACGATCCTTAAGGCAATTACATATCTGTCATCCCTCATAAATCTTTGAGAATTCACCCTTATGTGCCTTTTTCAAGTTTATTTTTAGCCTTTTTTTTTTTTGGTAAAAAATAAGAATGTGGCTTTATCCTGTAAGCTTGTAACATTTGATTATTAGGATTTAAGTTTGAGATTTATCCCTATTACTTTTCTAAGTATGACAGTTCTTTATTTTTTCTCTTCCTTTTTTTCCTTCCTTCCTCCCTTCTTTTCCTTTTTCTTCCCCTTAATTCCCCCCACTACTAATTTGTAGGGTCTCTTTGAATGCACATATTCTATAATTCTCAGAAATCTGAAAAACTTGTTTTAAAACTAACAGTTTATTTATCATGATCCTGAAAATAGGACTTAAAATTTGTTAACTTCCAGAAAATTAACACTGGAAAAATAGTTTTTTTCTCCCAAATTAAACATGCCTTCTTTGTAACATAAATCAGAGTATATGCAATTTCACATTTTAGTTTTAAAACAATTTTGTAACATATTCTTAGCACACCCTTATGATATGGGTCGTTGACTATTTCACTTTTAAAGGTGAGGAAACTAAGGCTTAAAGAAGTTCGGGCAAGTTTGGCTCTAGCTCAAAAATTCATCCTTAGCTGCCTGCTGAATAATACTATTTCTGGTTTAGGCAAGTAGTTATAAAACCAAGGATTCAACTGGCTTTTCTTTCAAAGATAAGTATGGGCAGGATGGACAGAATTAAATAATTGGTTGAGAAGTAAAAGTAGAAGGAAGAGGTGGAGGAAAATCACAGAACTACTGACACACACTCTCTTTCTTCCCGAAGAAAATTTCTGAAAGGAGATGCATATTCATGAGAGATGGAGCAACATGGGAAAGGCTATTCATTGGTTGACCTTCTATGTTATTATCCAAACTTGAGCACTTTTGATAGTGAAAGGGATGTGATTAATATTTATTCTTGCATACATTATGATTCTCTCAGTTAACTCAAAGTGTACAGTGACCACTAACAACAACCAGAAAGGGTTTGATCTTAGTGAATAAAAGAGGTAGAATTTGGTGTCACTAAGAGGTTTCGCTCATCATCTTTCAAAGGGGATTCCTCTGTTGTTAGGAGATTTAGGTTTAAATAATGTGGGGTAGCCAAGATGAAATTCCTCCTTTTAATAAAAAAACAATTATAGAGCACTTATCACTGGGAAGTCAGTGGAAAGACATGGGTTAATTGCTACAGTGTGCTCCAGTTATAAGAAGACCAAAGAGTGATCAAGGATTTTTTAAATTATGGGGGCAATGATGACATATGAGGTGCTGATCAAATTATTTCATAAATCATTCATGAGAAAAGCTATATTTGCCTCCTGATTTTCACTGCTTGACTTTATGTGTCAATCACATTAATTGGAAATTTGTCAGGTTCTTTTCTCTCTCTTTTCACCTTATATACAATCTCTTTTAGGGGAGAAGAAAATCTACTTCCTGTGAATGTCACAGCAGTTAATGAGTGAGTTAATGAGTGAATGTCAAAAGAATTAATGGCAGCCAATATTATGCTATAAGGGTAGAACAACGGGTAATTAGTCAATGCTATAACCATTATTTTTCCTCTTTTAGAAAGTTACTCCCAGGTTAGAGATTGGTCATGTTCAAATATATGGTATTTTCCAGTGTCTCCTAATTGCTATATCACCATTCATAAGGAATCCTTAGCCCTTTCAAATGTTTGTTTTTAAATGGAATTTGTAAAACACCACCCTAAAGACAGGAATGGAAGCAATATCCTTATATATTTTAAATATAAATCCAGACCAAGTTCAATGTACAACCACTTTACTCCACTTTATCATAAAAATATATAGATGTACTTGAAGGTATTATTCTGCATCAAATAGTGTGGAATTATGTTTACAAAAAAAAAAAGGATGATGAATCAAGCTTTTCTGAAGACAGCCAATCTGAAACTTTTAAACCTCAAACATCTGCTTTTTCTTAATAATAGGGTTTGGTAATTGATTAGCCAGATAATCACCTCAACTCTCTGTTTAGTTTAGAACTATTTTTATGAAGCCTCAATGTTGAAGAATCTGTACGCTTCACTTAAAACTAGAACACACTGAACAATGTATTAAAGTACTAATCAAGATCATGGGCACCGTTACACTCACTTTTGTCAAATATAAAAAGACCTTAAAAATGTTTCAACTGTTGGAATCATCAGTCAGGTTTCCCCCAATTTTTTCTTTTTTTTTATTACTCAATGAATTTATTACATCTATAGTTGTACAATGATCATCACAATCCTATTTTATAGGATTTCCATCCCACAACCCCAGCGCATCCCCCACTCCCCAAATTGTCTCCTTTGGAAACAATAAGTTTTTCAAAGTCTGTGAGTCAATATCTGTTCTGCAAAGAAGTTCATTGTGTCCTTTTTTCAGATTCCACATGTCAGTGAAAGCATTTGATGTTGATGTCTCATTGTCTGACTGACTTCACTCAGCATGATAATTTCCAAGTCCATCCATGTTGGTAAAAGTGCTGGTATTTCATTCCTTTTAATGGCTGAGTAATACCACATCTTCTGGATCCACTCCTCTGTCGATGGGCATTTAGGTTGATTCCATGTCTTGGCTATTGCAAGAGTGCTGCAGTGAGCACTGGAGTACATGTGTCTTTTTGAGTCACAGTTTTCTCTGAATAGATGCCTGGGAGTGGGATTGCTGGATCAAATGGTAGTTCTATTTTTAGTTTTCTAAGGAATCTCCATACTGTTTTCCACAGTGGTTGGAACAGGGTTCCTTTTCCTCCACACCCTCTCCAGCACTAATTGTTCATGGGCTTTTTGATGATGGCCATTCTGGCTGGTGTAAGGTGGTACCTCATAGTGGTTTTGATTTGCATTTCTCTAATAACGAGTGATGTTGAACATACTTTCATGTGTTTTTTGGCCATTCATATGTCTTCTTAGGAGAACTGTCTGTTGAGATTGTCTGCCCATTTTTTGATGGAGTTGTTGTTTTTTTTGGTAAAGAGCAGTAGGAGGTGTTTATAAATTTTGGAGATTAATCCCTTGTCAGTCAATTCATTTGCAAAGATTTTTTTCCCATTCTGTTGATTTGTTTAGGGTTTCTTTTGCTGCACTGAAACTTTTAAGTTTAATTAAGTCCCATTTGTTTATTTTTGTTTTTACTGTCATTACTCTAAGAGGTGGATCTGAGAAGATGTTGCTGTCGTTTATGTCAGAGAGTGTTTGGCCTATGTTTTCCTCTAAAAGTTTTATAGTATCTAGTCTTATATCTAAGTCTTTAATACATTTTGATTTTATTTTTGTGTATGTGTTAGGAAGTGTTCTAATTTCATTCTTTTCCATGTGGCTGTCCAGTTTTCCCAGCACCATTTATTGAACAGGCTCTCTTTTCTCCAGGTATATTCTTGCCTCCTTTGTCATAGATTAGTTGGCTGTAGGTGCATGGGTTTAATTCTGGGCTTTCTATCCTGTTCCCCTGATCTATATTTCTGTCTTTGTGCCAGTACCATATGGTTTTGAGGATTGTTGCTTTGTAGTATAGTCTGAGGTCAGGGAGCCCGATTCCTCCAGCTCCATTTTTCTTTTTCAGGATGTCTTTGGCTATTCTGGGTCTTTTGTGCTTCCAAACAAACTTTAAAATATTTTGTTTGAGTTCTGTGAAAAATGTCCTTGGTAATTTGTTAGGGATAGCATTGAATCTGTAGATTGGCTTGGGTAGTATAGTCATTTTGATAATATTAACTCTTCCAATCCAAGAGTATGGTATGTCTTTCCATCTCTTTGTGTCATCTTTGATTCCTTTCATCAGTGTCTTATAGTTTTCAGAGTACAGGTCTTTGGTCTCTTTAGGTAGGTTTACTCCTAGGTATTTTATTCTTTTGGATGTGATGGTAAATGGGATTGCTTCCCTAATTTCTCTTTCTGATCTTTCATTGTTAGTGTATAGAAATGCTGATGATTTCTGTGTATTAATTTTGTATCCTGCGACTTTGCCAAATTCATGGATTTTCTCTAACAGTTTTATGGTAGAGTCTTTAGGATTCTCTAGGTATAGTATCATGTCATCTGCAAATAGTAATAGTTGTACTTCTTCCTTTCCAATTTGGATTCCTTTTATTTCTTTTACTTTTCTGATTGCTGTGGCTAGGACTTCCAAAACTGTTGAACAGCAGTGATGAGAACAGACATCCTCGTCTTGTTCCTGATCTCAGCAGGGATTCTTTCAGATTTTCACCATTGAGAATGATGTTCACTGTGGGTTTGTCATATATGGCCTTTATTATGTTGAGGTAATTTCCTTCTATGCCCACTTTCTGAAGGGTTTTTCTCAGAAATTGGTATTGGATTTTGTCAAAGGCCTTTTCTGCATCTATTGAGAGGATCACGTGGTTTTTATTCTTCAGTTTGTTAATGGGGTGTATAACACTGATGGATTTGTGGATATTGAAGAACCCTTGCATCCCTGGGATAAATCCCACTGGATCATGAGGTAAAATCCTTTTAATGGATCATTGGATTCAGTTTACTAGTATTTTGTTGAGGATTTTTCATCTCTGTTCATTAGTGAAATTGGCCTGTAATTTTCTTTTTTTGTGGTGTCTTTGTCTGGTTTTGGTATCAGGGTGATGGTGACCTCATAGAATGAGTTTGGGAGTGTCCCTTCCTCTGCAATTTTTTGAAAGAGTTTCAGAAGGAGAAGTGTTAGTTCTTCTCTAAATGTTTGATAGAATTCGCCTGTGAAGCCATCTGGTCCTAGACTTTTGTTTTTTTTTTGTTTGTTTGTTTGGTTTTTTTTTTTTTTTTTTGTCTTTTTGCCATTGTTTGAGCCGCTCCCACAGCATATGGAGGTTCCAAAGCTAGGGGTCTAATCAGAGCTGTAGCTGCCAGCCTATGCCAGAGCCACAGCAATGTGGGATCCAAGCTGCGTCTGCAACCTACACCACAGCTCACAGCAATGCTGGATCGTTAACCCACTAAGCAAGGGCAGGGATCGAACCCACAACCTCAGGGTTCCTAGTCAGATTCATTAACCACTGGGCCATGACGGGAACTCCTGGTTTTAAGTTTTTTAATCACAGTTTCAATTTCAGTACTTGTGATTAGTCTGTTCATCTTTTCTATTTCATCTTGGTTTAGTCTTGGAAGACTGTACTTTTCTAAGAATTTGTCCATTTCTTCTAGGTTTTCTGTTGTATTGGCATATAGTTGCATATAGTAGTATCATACGATCCTTTTTATTTCTGTGATGTTTGTTGTTACTTCTTTTTCGTTTCTAATTTTATTGATTTGAGTCCTCTTTTTTTTTTTTTTTGATAAGTCTGGCTAAGGTTTATCAATTTTGTTGATCTTTTCAAAGAACCAGCTTTTTGTTTCATTGATCTTTTCTATGGTTATCTTCATTTCTATTCATTTCTGTTTCATTGCTTTCTGCTCTGATCTTTATGATTTCTTTCCTTCTACCAACTTTAGGTCTTATCTGTTCTTCTCTCTCTAGATGCTTTAGATGTAAAATTAGCTTGTTTTTTTGAGCTTTTTCTTGTTTCCTGAGGTGGGCTTGTATTGCTATAGACTTTCCTCTTAGAATGGCTTTTGCTGCATCCCATTGCTTTTGGAGTGTCATATCTTTGTTGTCATTTGCTTCTAGGTATCTTTTAATTTCCTCTTTGATTTCTTCTGTGATCCATTGGTTGTTTAGTAACATGTTGTTTAGTCTCCATGTGTTTGTGCTTTTTGCATTTTTTTGTTGTTGTTGTTGATTTCCAGTTGTATAGTGTTGTGGTCGGAAAAGATGCTTGATATGGTTTCAATTTTCTTAAAGTTACCAAGGTTTGATTTGTAGCCCAGGATGCGATCAATCTTAAAGAATGTCCCATGTGCACTTGAGAAGAATGTGTATTCTGTTGCTTTTGGATAGAATGTCCTATAAGTCCATCTCGTCTAATGCTTCATTCAGGGCCTCTGTTTCCTTACTGATTTTCTGTCTGGATGATCTGGCCATTGCTGTAAATGGGGTATTAAAGTCCCCCGCTACTATTGTGTTATTGTCAATTTCTCCTATTAAGGTTGTTAGCAGTTGCCTTATATACTGTGGTGAACCTATATTGAGTGCATAGATATTTAAAAGTGTTATTTCTTCTTCTTGGATTGATCCTTTGGTCATTATGTGGTGTGCTTCCTTGTCTCTTAAAATATTCTTCATTTTAAAGTCTATTTTGCCTGTTATGAGTATTGCTACTCCAGCTTTCTTTTGATTCCCATTTGCATGGAATATTTTCTTCCATCCTCTCACTTTCAATTTGTATGTGTCCCTAGAAGTGAAATTGTTCTCTTGAAGACAGCATATATATGGGTCTTGTTTTTGTATCCATTCAGCCAGTCTATGTCTTTTGGTTGGGGCGTTTTAGTCCATTAACATTTAAGGTAGTTACTGATACGTATGTTCTTATTGCCATTTTATTACTTGCTTTGGATTTGTTTTTGTTATTTTTTTTTCTTCCCTCCTTCTCTTGTTCTATCCTCTTGTGCTTTGATGACTATCAATAGCATTGTATTTGAGTTGTTTTTTTTTTTGTTTGGGTATCAATGGTATATTTTTGGTTTGCAGTTATTCCGAAGTTTTGATATGAGTCTATATATATACGAGATTGTTTTAAGCTGTTGGTCTCTTAATTGCAAGTGCATCTCCAGTGTCCTGCATTTGTACTCTCCTCCTCCCACAATTTCTGATTTTGGTGGCATAATTGTGCATGGATGATTTGGTGTCTTTACTGTGTATATACCTTTACTGGTGAACCTTGTCATTTGTGGCATTTTTGTTTCATGTTGCAGCCTTTTCTTTTCTGCCTAGAGATATTCCTTTAATATTTGTGCTAAAGCTAGTTTAGTGTTGTTGAATTCCCTTAGGTTTTGCTTCTCCGTGAAGCTTTTGATTTCTCATTCAAATCTGAGTGAGAGCCTTGCTGGGTAAAGTAATCTTGGGTGGAGGGTTTTTTCCTTTCATCACATAAAGTATATCATGCCACTCCCTTCTGGCCAGCAGAGTTTCTGCTAAAAATCTGCCGATAATCTTATCGGGGTTCCCGTGTATGTTATTTGTTTCTTTTCCCTAGCTGCTTTCAAGATTTTCTCTTTGTCTTTAATTTTGGTCAGTTTGATTAATACGTGTCTCAGGGTGTTCCTCCTTGGGTTTCTTTTATATGATCCTCATTGCACTTCCTGGATTTGAGTGAGTGGTTCCTTTCCCATGTTAGGGAAGATTTCAGCTATTATTTCTTGGAATATTTTTTATGTCCCCTTCTCTCTCTCTCTTCTGCTTCTGGCACCCCTATAATAAGGATGTTGGTGTGTTTCACATTGTCCCAGAGTTCTCTGAGACTCTCTTCATTTGTTTTCAATCTTTTTTCTCTTTTCTCTTCCACATCCGTAATTTCCACTAATCTGTCCTCCACCTTGCTTATTTGTTCTTCTGCCTCTTGTATTCTGCTGTTAGCTACTTCTAGTGAATTTTTTATTTCAGTTATTGTATTTTGCATCTCTTCTTGTTTAAGTTTTATATCTTGTATCTCTTTGGTCAGTGTTTCCTGTAAGTTATCCATCTTTGCCTCCAGTTTATTTCCAATGTCTTGCATTATCTTTAGCATCAACAGTCTAAAGTCTTTTTCCTGGAGGCTGAGGATCTCCTGATCTCTTAGCTTATTTTCTGGGGTTTTTTCTTTCTCCTTCATCTGAGTTATAGTTCTCTGTCTTCTCATTTTTATAGGTTTTTGGTGTGGTGACCCTTTTAGAGATAATAGAGTTGTAGCCTCTCTTACTCTGGCATCTGCCCCCCCCCCCTTGAGGCTGAAGTTGGTACAGGGGTTTGCTGTAGGCTTCCTGATGGGAGGGGCTGATGCCTGCCCGCTGGTAGGTAGAGCTGATTCCTATACCTCTGGTGTGTGTGGCTTTGTCTCTGGTTGAGATTAGAGGTGGCTTTGTGCCTGGGGAGTCTTTAGGCAGCCTGTTTACTGATAGGTGGGTCTGTGATCTTACCTGGACTGTTGTTTGACCTGGGGCTTCTCAGTGCTGATGGGCGGGGCCAGATCTTCCCAAAATGGCCACCTCTAGAGCAAGTCATGCTGATGAAGTTTCCTAAGAGCTTTGCTTCCAATGTCCTTCCCCCACAAGAAGCCATATTCACCCCTGCTTTCCCAGGAGGTCCTCCAAGAATTGCAGTCAGGTTTGACCCACATTCCCATGGAGACTTAGCTTTGCCCTGGGACCCATGTGAAAGTGTGTGTGCACCTTTTAAGAATGTGGTCTCTGCTTCCCCTAGTCCCATGGAGCTCCTGCACACAAGCCCCACTGGCCTTCAATGGCAGATGCTCTGGGGGCTCTTTCTCACAGTGCCAGATTCCCACACTTGGGAGTTTGATTAGGGGCTCAGAACTCTCACTCCTGTAGGTGTGTCTCTGTAATACAGTTACTTTCCAGTCTGTGGGGCTTCCTATCCTGGAGATAAGGGTTGTTTATATTGTGTAATCACCTCTGCTACCTCTTGATATGGCCTCCTCTTTGTTTTCTGGAGTAGGATATCTTTTTGAAAGTTTTTGTTCCATTTGGTTGATGATTGCTCAGTATTTGGTTGTAAATTTTGTTGTTTTTAGGAGAGAAGTTGAGCTCCAGTCCTTTATTCCACCATCTTAATTCCCCCCAAAATTTTGGTTATTAAGCACTTATGCATGTATGTACATGTGTACACACACACACATACACACACATAGAGCTTGAAGTAGCAGATAGATGAAAAGCCTTTAGGAAAAAAGTTTTAAATACTCCAAGGAGCTATTGTTGTAAATAAAGCTAATTCTTGTTTCCAGAATATCAAATAGGCAAAGACTTAGGGGGAAAATGGAAATAAGCTTTAAAAAAAGCACTTTGGATGAATTATGTTTGAAGTAGCATTATATTTTTCTCATTAACTATAATCTTATTTTCTTTGTGTTTCAAATTCTTTAAGTTTTAGGTACCCCAAACTACTATAAACCTGCATGACATTTCCATAACAGTTGTCTATTTTTATCTAAAAATTCACCTCAAGGAGTTCACGTTGTGGCTCAGCAGGTTAAGAACATGACAAACTGTCCATGAGGATGTGTGGGTTCAATTCCTGGCCTTGCTCAGTGGGCTAAGGATCCAACATTGTCAGAAGCTGCAGCGTAGGTCACAGATATGGCTCAGATCCAGTTCTGCTATGGCTGTGGCATAGGCCTGAAGTTGTGGCTCCAATTCGATTAGAACCCTAGCCCAGGCATTTCCATATGCTGCAGGTACAGCTGTTAAAATATTCACCTCAAATTTTATGTTTTAAAAGAGTGTTGACCTATTATTTCTTCCTATTACTTGGGATGAATTAGTTTCCTCTCTTGGTTTTCCTCTAAGCTCAATAATAAGGCCATGTTCAGCTGAGGGTCGACTGGGCTACAAGGTACAGTATGTCCTACCTCAGAGTCTGGTAGTTGGTACTGCCTGAAAACTGGGGCACCTCAGTTCTTCTCCATAAAGCCTCTAATCCAGTAAAGTAGATGGTCCTTCTTCAAAGCATGGTAGTTTTAAAATTCCAGAATAGCAAAAGCAATAGCTTACAAAGTGTCTTAAAAATCTAGTCTTGGAAATCATAGAATGTCACTTCTGCTGCATTTTTTTTTTTTTTTTTTTTTTTGGCAAAAGTAAGCCACAAGGCTAGTAAAAATGTCAAGTTGGAAAATAGACTCTACCTCTTGTTTGAAGGAACTGCAAAGAATTTGTGGTGCTATTTAAGATATCCAATATGGTACATTTAGATAGGTATAACCCACAGGTTAAAATTCTTTGAGGTCTTCGGTAATTTTGAAAGGTATCAGGCATCCTGAGGACAAAAAGTAAGGGAATTTTTACCCTAGATCCAGTGACACAAAATACACAGATACTAGTTCTAGCCATTGCTAGGCTAAGATATCTCTAGACAGGTTTAGAACTGATACTGTTTACATAATATGTTCAGGAGTATTTATGTATAACCTACATTTTAATTTTATAGGCAATCTGTTTATCATTTTTATTGGTAATAGTTTATGTAAATAAAGCTGGGCATTTATATCGTGATCGTATTGTTTTGATTGCCGGCGTCCTCCATCTATTGTGCAAAGTAACTCCATCTTGGAAGAAACTTACTCCAAACAGAAAATCAGATCCAACAGGTTTATCTCTGTATTGTAATACCAAGGTTGTTGGGGTAGAAAAATGTTACATAGAACACGGTGCTTTTCATTTGGATTTTTCATAGTTCAGCTGCTCAGAGACTGATTTTTAGATCTTAGAGGTTAAGAAGAGGCTTTAAGTAAAAGCTGAAAGAAATTTTCCATAACATTTTAGTAAATATTTAGAAGCATGGTGCAGAACCCGAGATAGAGGGACAAAGGTAGATGGGGAAATAAACGCTGTCGCTTATTGGGTGATCTGGAACAATTTACTCAATGACTTTAGTCTCAGCGTTTAATTTTTAAGTAATGAACATTAGATGAGATGACCTGGCAGAGTGCCTATCACATCGTAAGCACTGAAGTAGGAATACCTCTTACTAAGTATTGCTTTAGGATTTGTCACAGGGTGTAACACTAATGGGCATTCTCTAATTTTTTCTTTTCGACCCAGCACCAGAACAGATGGTACCTGATAGGTTTGGTACTGCCTATGGGGAGTCATAGGTGCATCTAAGGGTAATTGATAATAGAACTGGCTTTGATGATCAGTGGACTTAAAGGCATATAAAGGACATAATGGTGCCTAGAACAGGTTAATAGGGTCGAGTGAGAATGGTACTACCTGAAGGCTTTACAGTGTTGGCAGAGAAATTCTGGGTATAAAGTTCCAAAATTGGTTCAAGAGATGACCTCATCTCTCTCTTGAGGATTCATAATTCTCCAGAGTGTGAGCTTGAGGGGACTAGGGAACTGCACCATTGCATATGGAGGGAGCAAACAATGAACAGAGCTTATTACTGGTAATGAATCCCCATATTAATTCTTGAGCTTGTGTGGCTTGAGGCAAGAGTTAAGTAATTGGTACATGATTGGTCATGATGCACTTAAAATTGTCTTCTTAATTAAACTTTGAGAAAGAGTTATCTTATAGATGTAAGTTTCTGAAATGAAGATATGCAGAGAAAACATCAAAATAGACTTAGGTTCTATAAATGTTCCAGCACATCACAACTTTGTACTCACAAAATTGAGATGCCCAGAGTCCCTCTATTCAGAAATATTGAACTGTGGAAAGTTTTGCTTGTTTCATTGACTGGAAGGCAAGTTTCTTCACTTTCACTCAGCCCAGCTAATACAGAAAATCACAATATTGCCACAGAGTAATGATTTCAAGTACAATTGCTTCTCCTAGGTGGTAGTCTCTGGAGAAAACCATGAAAGTAGATTACTTGTAAAAGCACCATTCTAAATGTACACCTTGGTGAAATAAATGTGTGTCACTAGTAAAAGATAATTTCTGTCATTTAGTTTTCCTTTCATTGAGTTATAGCTTCGAGTTATCTATATACCACACATGTAATCCTTTACACCGATACTCTACAGATGCATATGCCAACACAATCCAGAATATCAAAATAATTAGTGGCACTATTATTAACAAAAATAATAACTGTAAGTATATTGTTTTGAAAATAATGTTTAAGCAGGACTAGCAGAATTCTTTCAAAGTGAATACAGATTGTGACCATTTAAGTTTTGAACAATCACAGCAAATTCTGAGTCATGATTTTCATGTTAAGGCAAGCCCTTGTTTTTTTGAAGATATTTAAAGGTATTTTGTTTCTTAATTTCAGAATAATCCTTTTAGGAGTTCCCGTCGTGGCTCAGCGGTTAACAAACTTGACTGGCATCCATGAGGTCTCAGGTTCTATACCTGGCCTCACTCAGTAGGTTCAGGATGTGGCTTTGTCATGAACTGCAGTGTAGTTCGCAGATGCAACTCGGATTGCACGTTGCTGTGGCTGTGGCATAGGCTGGCGGCTAGAGCTCAGATTGGACCCCTGGTCTGGGAACCTCCATATGCCACAGGTGTGGCCCTAAAAAGAGAGAAAGACACACGCACACACACAACCCCAAAAGGAAAAAAAAAAAACAATGCTTTTAGAAAAAAACTATGAATCTTCTTTCCCAGTAAAAAGGGAGACTTAGAGAAATAACTTGATCATGTTCACATGTTTATATATATGTAAAACTCTGTTTAATATAACACTATTATTTATATATATATATATTAATTTATCTATGGCTACACCTGCAGCATATGGAAGTTCTCAGGAGGTCAGAGATTTAATTTGATCTGCAGCTGCAACCTATGCCTCAGCTACAGCAATGCCAGACTCATTGTGCCTGGCTGGGTGGAACCCACACCTCTGCACCTGCCCAGCCACTGCAGTTACAATGTTTTATTTTAAATTTGTAGGCAATTTGTTTTACATTTTTATTTGTGAATAATTAATGTAAATAATGCTGGTCATTTATGTTGTAACTGCATTGTTTTGATTGCCATCATCTCTCCCTCTATTGAGCAGAGTAACTCCATCCTAATTTTAACTTGGGGTCTAAATATCATATTTTCCATGGTACTTGCTCCCTGGTGATGGCAATGGTTTGAGAGGTGGCCATTAATCCAAGCCCAGCCACTCATGTCTCTTCACTGAGGTAGTTCCTACTTTTGATGGAAGAAGAGCTTTTTCAGTTCTATCACCAAGCTGTGAAAATTTGAGCCCAGTAGTTGTTGATGCCGTGCCCCTGATTGGCAGAAAAATGTATCTTAAGAGCAAAAGAGAATTAAGCTGAGACATCCCTGATGGTTCCAAGACAGGAGGCCTGCAAAATTGTTCCAGGCCTCCTGTCTTGCCAAGAATCTAATATTGCTGACATCACAACCAAGTCATTTACATGCTACATACAATTTTACTTTGATATATACAAAAATTTAAAATATAAGTGTTTGAAATTCTCGATCTTTCCAGCATTGTTTGAGGAATGATCCCTATGCCAATGGTTTGTCATCTTTTTTCATGTATTCAAGTCAACTGTATAAATACTCTAGACCTTCTATTCAGACACCAAAGTGGGTTTGGTGATGTAGTTTAAGCTAAAGGGAAGACCACTGTTAAAGGATCATCCTAGGGCACAGACTGAATCATATCATTCTCTTCCACTAGAAAATGATTATAGCGGACACAGCCCCCGTATGAGGTGTATAAGGACATCATGACACTAATTTTGGAAGAAAACATCAGGACTAGGTGCTGGGAATTTGAGGAAGTCAATGAGTGGAAATAAATTGAAGCTGATGTATATGTGCAGATCTCAGACTTGAAAAATCAGGGCAAAACACGTCTTATTCTCTGTATATTTTCAGGCCTGGGTTTTTTTTTTACCGTATTTTCCAAAGACAGTCTACTGATACTTTGCTTTATCTTCTTTGAAGAAAGAACTGAGTGATTTAACTTTGGTGGTTGAGTCACTTGACTCTTTTGAATTTTTCAATAGAATTAAAATCCAAAATTTTTAAATTTTAAAAATCAAGATTTTAAAAACTACTTTGCCATTGGTGATTTCACTATAGCATTTATGACTATAAGAATAGGTAACACCTTTGCATCACATTGTATGATTTTATTGCATAAAGTAATTTTATTACATGATTTTCGACTGATTTAACCTTTTCGTAAGTCATGAAATTACCTCATCTCCAATTTTCCTGTTTTAAAAGTGAGTACAGTGATTAGTTGAGACACAGGGATTTAGAACAACACATTTAAAAGAAAATGAGAATTCTGATATACAGCCACATGTTCTACAAATACTCTGAGTGCTATTTATGGAGGTTGATAAATCCATGATTAGAAACACCTGTGATAGTATGGTGGCCTCTTATTTGATTTTGATATTAAGAACTGAGGGGTAAACCATGCATCAAAAAGAATTACTGTATAGTATGATGTTCTCCTATCCCAATTTTGTGTTGTTATTGCTAACAGTATGTTAAAGCGATAAACGTGCTATGTGTAGATGCCTCTTTTTTTTCTCTCCTAGTAAATGTTGTAGTTTTAGAGAGATCAGGATCTACTCTTCTAAAAATCTCTCACTAATTCACACATTCACTCATTCATTTGTTAATGCTTTCATTTATTCCTTTTTTTCCAAGAGATATTTATTTAGTTCCTTTATGTATCAACTCCTGGGCTGGTCTCTAAATCAGTGCTTTAGATTCTGCATCTGAATAAAATATACATATATGTGCATGTATTAACATATATGCACTGCTAACTGGTGCTCAGGTAAATCTACAATACAGTTATTTTGAAATTTTTAAATTGTTCTTAACTGAACATAAGAATGAAAAATGACTTCTGTAAAAGACCATTTTCTTTATCCTTAGGATCAGAGAAAATCCTTTTTTTGCCTTTAAATATCACAAATTGTTTCAGCATGCTAACATTTTTATGAAATTCACGGTTAAGTGCAAGGCGAAAAACCCTATAGGAAGATAGAGTTTTGTTACCTTGGAATCTATAATTTATAATCAGTTTTTCTTGTAAGTGAATGTTCTACATATCTTTAGCAATATACTATTTTGTGGCCCTTTACATATGATGAGTACAAAAGATTCTGTATCAGAATAGGTGGAAAATTGTACATGAGAACACCCCGTTCCACCGAGTTACATATGTCAACCCAATACAAGTTGAAGTTGACCACTAAACCTGAGGATTCATATAAAATTATGATCACACACACTTGGTTGGTACCAGATGTGTAGGTATTCAAAGGGTTCTGACTCAGGGAAAATAAAAGATAATAAAATGATTTTTAGCACATGTACATCAGAGAGCATTCTAAGTTAATGTTTCTGAAGTTAACCCTCTCTGGGTGACCAGAGGCTGTGGGGAATCACGTTAGCAGCAAAGTGAAGCAATTTACCTACATTATGATAAATCAACATTTTAGCAATTGTTCTTTATTTTCATAATAGCTTCTAAATGGAGCCACTTACTTGTGTCAATGGCCAAGGCCTTCAGAGTAGCAAAGAAGGATTACAGCTTCCTGGGATAATTTTCAGAGTTCAACTTTTATATCAATACAACAAATTGAACTGAATCTGTTGACAAGTTAAGAAGAATGATGGCTTTGGGGAATGTCAGATTTGTTGTGGAGTAGGAATATGCCTGTGATTTTCTCTGCCTTAGAGGGCTTCAGTGATCCAGAATAAAAGCCATTAAACCTGCAACAGTCAGGCAGCCAAAGTTACTCACATAAAAACACAATACTTTGCTGGATGTTGAGAAAAAGTGACTCACATTTTTTCCTATTAAGTTGATAATGAAAAACTGGAAACATAGTACGTTTTTCTTTTGTTAAAAATATTTATAGGTAAACTGGCTTTACCTATACATGTCATTTTTGTTCCCTTTATTAAAAATAGCTTAGTTACTCTTTTACCTTGATGAAAATAGAGTTTAGTCAATTATTTAAATGGTTAAGTAATTCTTTTGATAAATACTCCCTGACAGCTTATTATGTGTAAGGCACAGTGTTATATTCTGGGGAGGGGTGCAGATAGGTTGGTAAGCTTGGATCTTGCCTTAAGGAGAGATTTATTTTCTTGGTGAATTAACCAATATCACCTCATCTCTGAAAATATACTGATTTATGTCTGGGATGTACTATTTGCCCTCAGTGACTCTTAAATATACATGCCCTTTTTGCTCTTGCTAATTGAATTATATGCTTACTAAAAATCAGTTATATATGTTCCAAAATTAGCTGTATTTGCTTTAGTATTATGGTAATTGAATTTAGAATTACATTGTGTTTTAGGTCCCAAAGATTGCTCTCAACTCGGGTGATTTGCTAGGACACAGTATACGTTGTAATCAGAGCCCAGATTTATTCCAGGGAAGGAGACAAAGCAGAGTTAGCAAATAGAAAAAGTGTATGCTGCAGAGGTCGGAGGAGCCCAGGCACAAATTTCCGAGTCCTTTCCCAGTGGAATCACACAGGATACACCTAATTCCTCTAGCAACTAGCTGTGGCAACCTATGTAAAGTGTTGTCTGCCAGGGAAGCCCACACGAGCATAGGAGTCTAGGGTATTTGAGTCAGTCACAGAGGCATCCTCTGCTTAGCACACATCAAAATTCCAGACTCTCAGAAGGAGAGCAGGGCTTCCCCATAAACTATATTGTTTGTACAAACAGTTTAGGGGCAGAGAGCCACTTTTCCTATTTCGAGACAACTTTATACCAATGTAGAGAACTGTTTCTCTGTCAAGTTTCCTAACACCAGTCAGGGGCCAATTTTGTAAACAGAGCTTTCCAAGGAGAACAGTCTCAGGCTATTGCCAGAACTTGGCCTCTTCTCTCTGGTGCCGAATAGAAATGCAGAGACAGAGTTTTGGGCAAAGGAGAAAACATAGCTTTATTACTTTGCCAGGCAAAGGAGGATCACAGTAGGCTAATGCCTCAAAGACTCTGCCTACCTTAGGAGGGATTGGGAGGTGGTTTTATAGTTTGGGGAAATGGGGTTGCAGATAAGGATCAGAGTAGAGGCAAGTTTGTGTTGTTTTCAAAGCTGGTGTTCAGCGGTCTGGTGGTCTTCTTTCTGGAATAAAGAATGCTTTATTAACATCTTGCATTTGTTGGGGGTTTAGTTCTATGGAATAACTCAAAGATATTGTTACTCCTTGAGGAGCGACCAGGACCCTGCCCCAGAGCTGCACTGTTGTTTCCAGAAGGCTCCTCTCTGGTCTCTGCATCCCCTCCCTTCCCTGATTAGCAACTCTTTGAACCTGCCCTTGGGAACTCAGGGAAGGTCATGAAAGCTGACGTTTATTGCCTAAAAACAAGGAATGGGGGACACAGAAAGGCTTGTGTGCCCAGGAGCCCACGGGGCCCTGCTTGGTTTCAAGGCCAGCTGTGTTGTCTTTGCTGCATATTCCTATGGCAATGAAATATGAGTGCAGAGAAAGAGAGATGAAGAGATAGTGTGTCTGTGAAAGCTAAGCTCAATATTTTGAAGTGATTTAATAAAGGAAAATTTTTTAAAAATTGCAGTTGAATTGGATAAATGCTAGATCACTGTTTATTCAACTTCAATGTTTACAAGGCTCACTTGGAGATTTTTTTTTAAAGTGTGGATTCATATGAAATTAATTCTGATAAAGATCATGAGATTCTGTACTTCTAAGGAGTTCCAACGTAGGATGCTGAAGATGCTGGCTTATACTTTGAACAGCAAGATTCTGAAAAGACTAAAACAAAGAAATAAAATAATGTTCAAGGGTTTTACCTTGAGATTTATGTACAGGTATCTTTAAGTTGCTGCTCAATATTCACTAAAATTGAGATCAGTATGCAAAACATTATGAGCATGGTTAGGAGAGAGCATTATGCAAAAATCTAATCAACAGATCCACACTCAAAGGTCTTGGCCCTACATTGAAATATTCATGGATGTACAATTATGTATTTTAATTTTAATATAAAATATGTGCATCTCATTGTTAACAATTCCTCATTTTTATAGACTTTTTGAATTATTTAACTGATTTCTGAACAGTTGTATTGAATAGCAGGGCTTCTAGGGAATGACATAGAGATAAAAACTCATAGACAAAAAGATATAAAGACAGAAGATGGAGAAATTATTCCAGTTGATACAGTTCCAGTTTCCTTGGTCCCCTGCCTCTCCGTAGCAAAGCACTGAAACAGCAGGTGTTTCACAAATTTATTAAAGTGAAAGTACATTTCCAGAGAGGGAGAGAGTGCTCACAGGCACACAGATTAAAAAGAGGGCCCAGCTCCCTCGGCAATAGTCTTTATAGGCCACAATGCGGACCTGAGTGAGGACTCAGTTTGGTCTTCTGATTGGTCTTGGACAGGACACCTTATTTGCACGGGGAACAGGTTATGGTAGAGGCTGGGTGGGGAATGGGAGATACTCCTCTAGCAGGAAGTGAGCAGCCCAGCCTGGTCAGGGTGGGGGAAGGGGCATTACAGTGAGACATGGTCAGAGGCTTTTAGGTTTATTCTCCTTGAAGGGGACTTGAAGCGAATAGCGCAACTACAAATGTTCTTTGTAAAGCATGTGGCCTTTAACCTGGGAGGCCTGGAAAGATAAGTAGATGTTGATAAGCAATGTCAGAAGTAATGAGAAATGATGACAGGATCTTTTCTTAGAGAATTAGGATTTATGGAATAATGTAGTTAAGTCTTGAAGGTAGATTGATTGGTTCCAGATTGTAGAGTTTGGATAGACAGAATCAAAGTATGAATTAATAACAAAAATGATGACTCACTATGAAAACCCTCCAAAGACTTTTCCTAACACAAAGTTTGAAATCCCAAATCTTGATAAGGCCATTAATAGATGACCTACCTGATCTGGATGCTGGATACCTCTCTTGATAGCCACCCTGGCCTTCTTTATATTCTTGAATACGTCAAACATATTACCACTATAAGGCTTTTGTATCTGCTATCATCTCTGTCTGGTAGAGTCTTTTCTCAAATATTCTCTTGGCTTTCTCTCTCCCTGTTTGATTTTTACTTTGTTCAATTCTCCTTGGTCAAAGGAGTCATCTTAGATAGATAGCCCCATCTAAAATAGCACCTACCCATCACAGTCTATCCCCTAATTCTGCCTTAGCTTTTCTGCATAGCAATAATAGTAACCTGAAATTATTTTTACATTTGTGTTTTGTCTATAACTGCCACTGAAATGTTACCTGAGTTTACTGAAATACCTCTGGAGCCTAGAATAGTGAATGAAAGATAATAGGCACTCAATAAATATTAGATGAATCAACAAGTATCAAATGTATTAGGTATTGAGTTTTTTCTTATGTCAGAGCTGATTTAATGTGATATGATAAAAAGTCCTATGAAATAGATGGTTTTAGTTATGGAAGCATCCCCCCAGACCTAGGATAATTCTTGATGTACAATAGGTGTTCAATAAATATTAGATGAAAGTATAGGATTCCTAACTTGTTATGCATTGAATTTTTCATTCCCCTGTCATAGCTAATTTTACGCAATAAAATGTGGCCATGTGTTCCAGAGGCTTATAAATATCTCCAGTGATATGCTCAGGCTTTGTATCTCGGGTTGTTGAACTGTTTCTTGGAGTGCTGCGTAGTCCAACAGGAAGATGTGAAAGATACTGGATGTGCTTAAAAGTAAGAAGGTAAAATCAGGGAATAAAGAGGGAGGTTACATTTAAGAGACCCATGTGAAGAATAAATATGAATTTTGAGTGTTTGTGTGGTATGTATACCTATAGACACCCTATTTATATCACTCTTAAAACATTAACATATGTACCAGATATTCCCTTGGGCAGCCTTTAGATTCCCTAGGTATTGGTTTTAGGTAGCATCATAAAAGCCCATAATTGCTGTTAGAAAGAGGCACTTCAGGTTGAAGAGATAAATTAAAAATCTAAAGATACTGCAGTTGATGCACCTGTGGGTAGCAGAAGATGGCTAATAAGCTTCCTTTGGCCTCTAGCTTGCGTGGGGGATGATCTGATGTGAAGATGAATGCTCTTTCACTTTAATTCTGGGCTCAATTACGTAATTTACTTTGGCCTATAGAATGAGGCAGAAGGTGTGCGTCTCCAAGCCCAGGCCTCAAGAAGCCGTAGCTATGTCCACTTGCCCTCCTTAGCTGTGCTACTGAACTAAAGAGAACAGGTTAGACACACCTACTAATCCCAGGAGGAGACTGAGAGGCACGCAGAGCAAAGCAAACCCCAGATGTATGAATGAATAAGCAGCCAGATTCAATACAGCGCAGCTGAATTTCACAGATGTGAGAAATACACATTTACTGTTTTAAGTCATTGAGATCTGGGTGATCGATTATGCTGCAAAAGCCAGTTGATACAGGCAGCATACCAACCGAGTATTTCTCTTTGTGTTGACTCTCTTCTTCCCTTCATATTTACTGTACTTTGTCTGTTTCTTCAGCATTATTTACACAACTTCCTTCACAAGTTCGATTTTACATTCATACCACAACCGCCTTAAATTTGGCTATTTTCTACGTTTCAAGCCTTAATTTCCCCTTTTGCCTCTTTCTTATGCTATTTTAAAAAATGCAAAGAGGATATATCATAAAAAAGTGTTACATTCTAAAAAAAATAAAATCAAAGGAATTCTCAAATAAACCAAAAATAATGTTGTTCTACGGTGCTCTTTTAAAATTTTTAATACACTATTATCAGTTGCATTGTGTTCCCTAAAATCTATTTGTTGACATCTTCATCTCTAGGATCTCAGAACATGAATTTATTTGGAAATAGGGTCATTGCAGATATAATTAATTACATTGAATAAGGTTATCCTGGAGTAGGAAGGACCCCCACCCAATAGGACTGAAGTCCTTCTGAAAAGGGGAAATTTGGATACAGACGTGCGCACAGGGAGAACACCATGCGAGGACTGGAGTGATGCCACCCCACACCCAGGAATTCCCATAAGCTACAAGGGAGGCCTGGAGCCCATTCCTCCCTACATCCTCAGAGGGCTCATGGCCGTCCTGATGCCTTAATTTTGTCTCCGGTTTTCAGAGCTGTGAAATAATCAATTTCCATTGTTCTAAGACACCCAGCTTGTTACAGCACTCTAGTAACGTAACATATTTGCTACTATGCATATTCATCTTTAGGAAAGACGTATACGACATTCCAACTTGATTTCACCAGTTCCTGCCCCCCTCACACGTGTTCTCTTATTACTGTCTTAGGAGAAGTGTTAAACAGAACTCAAGGTTCAGCAAATAGTGACTGGAAACACAGATCTCTTTTTCCAAGGCTTCCTAGCGAATATTGGCTTGATAATATATGAATTTCCTGTGACAATATTTGGGGGGTAGCTGATGCAACACATGATTCTAAAATTAAGATTAAAGAGTGGGTAGTTGTGAAGTGTTCTTCCAAAACCCTTTCAGTCCTATGTATGTGTCATTCTTCTACCTTTTATAAAAATATAGCATTATTCACATTCAGTGCCTTTAACACATAAATCAAAAGTCCAAAATCTTTCACATAGTTGTTTTTTTTTTTTTCTCACGGCACTCTCAGAAAAGGAAATCATCTTTTACTTGAGCAAAATTTCCCAACATCATTTCCCATTGATGCTTTGGTCCATGTCACTTATTAGGAACAAGAAAATAGATGTGACACTTGGCCTCTCCATAAAGGGAGAATTTTGTTAGCTTTACCACTGCTGGGCTGGAAATGAATTTTAGAGGAAAAGTGGGATAGAATCCCCTGCAGTGCATTTTCTGTAACTTTTACTCTCTATCATCAAACATGAAACCTACACTGATAGATCACCCAGAATGTGTATTGTCCTTTGTGTTTAATAGCATCCAACATCAGTATGACCAACAACTGACAATCGTTTTAAGTTTCTAAACAGAAAATGTTGATATAACACTAATATATTCTTCTTGAGCAAGCAGTGTTTGAAGCTGGTGGTAAATTACGATGCTTGCTATTCAGTTGTCCATGAGACTGTGATTCTCAAGGGCTTAGGCAGCTTCTTACACATCTCATATATCCTTGTAGCCCCACTACAGAGGGAATGAATTCAATGATAGCTTTCAAAGCTTGTTTCAAGGTCTTGCATATTTTTATTTTGAGGATTTCACATGTGTTATTTAGGAAGAATAATGTCTGAAGGCAAGGTGAAATAATTTTAAAAGTATGTAAAGTAAGTTGGTAGCACAGTCTTAGGGAAAGATAAATGGATTCCAAATTAGGAATCCAATCTTGACCCTGGGTTACTCTGAACATCTTACCTAATCTCTGAGGCTTGGTTTCTTATGTATAAAAGAAGAGGATTGGACAAGATAATTTCCAGCTGTAAAATGGTACGGCTTGAGCCTAAGTAGAGCCTGTGGTTAAGTCTGAGGGGTGTCTGAATATAGCTAGTGAAGAGGTCACCCAGGCCCACCTAGGATATTTCATGGGCTGATTAGGAGGAATATGGTGCGTCCTTTATGGAGAATATAGGACCTTAGGGGGAAAATAGTCAGTGGTCAGGGCGCTGTCTGGTTCTCAGCTCAGTGGAATGAACTGGTGTTAAATGCTCCATGAGTGGCACAGAAGGCAGAACTTGGAAAACGGTGACTTCAGAAAGGGTTGCAATATTTCTTTCATCCTTAGAAGACATTCGTCATCACAAGCACTATCAAAAACGAGTTTTCACAGAAAACAGCGTGAAAGGATGTACCACATTAAATCTACATATCGATGCCGTAGACATCCTGATTTCAGAGTCGTAAAATATGGAGGAATCTTGTGACTTAGACTGAAAGAAACGAGGCTTTTGAGATATGGAGCCCAGGCTGGGCCATATCACTATTTAAAATTGTAGAAGTGTCAAGTAGATATCATCTCTGTCATATTTAAATGCCATGATAACCAGTACCTTTTATATCTTTTCCATAGTTCGATCTTTAGTGCCTGGAGCAGTGCTTGGCACATAGAAGACACTCAACATGGCTTCTTTAATTGAATAAATCAATTCATGACGAAAATGTCTGCCACTTATTTGGAGGGAACAGAGTCCCCATTTTACATGGAAAACAGTATAGCACCTGAACAGTACTGACTGAAGGGAACCCAGTACTGCTTTGGCAGCTTCAGGGTTTAGCTTTGGGGAATTAATGTCCTAAGCAAGAAGGCTGTCATTGTAAATGGCATCTGTAACTTTCCAACAGTGTGCAGCTTCCACCTCAAACAGTTTTATAGGAAGACAAAAGCAACATTGTTTATGAGCCCATGGAAGTCACCACCATATATAACCAGACACCACAGTAGGAAGCTGGAATTCCTGCAGCGGGCAACTAAATAGAGCAAGCCAGTAATATTTGGTTTATGACTCTGAATGTGATTTCCCTGGGGAAATCTAGGTTAAAATTCAACTATTTCATTTATTCAGCATTTATTGAGTATGTACAATAACTTGCTAAGTACTAAGAATGCAAAACAAGCAAGACATAATATCTGTTTATTCTGTTTCACTTGCTCCTTCCAAAAGCTCACCGTTTTGAGGGAAGGCAAATTATTTTTATAATACTTAAAATCAATATGTTAAATACATTACAAACAATGTTTTATAGAACCATAGAAAGGGAAGGGCTTTATCTCATATGTTTTAGGAAACAAAAGGCAAAGAAAAATCGGCCAACTTGTTTCTTAAAAAATGTTTATTACCTTCCAAAAGTTGTCTGACTCCACAATATATAAGAAAACTGACTAGAGAAGTTGAAGATCTCTAGGGAAAGCATGGTATTGCTATTACATGTAACTGTAAACAAAGTCAGTTTTTTTAATTGACAAGAGAAATATGTGGACATAATTATAAAAAGAACCTGAAACTTCAGAGGCAAACACTCTTCAGCAGAGGCACATGAGCCAAAGCTTCTGTGCAATCATCAAAAGCAAGGCGGGCATATTGATCATAGATCCGGGCAAAGCTTTCATTCAAAAAGATACATGCCGTATGCTCATTTCAGCACTATTCGCAATAGCCAAGACATGGAAACAACCTAAATGTCCATCAACAGATGAATGGATTCAGCAGATGTGGTGCATATACACAATGGAATACTACTCAGTCAAAAAAAGAACAAAATAATGCCATTTGCAGCAGCATGAATACAACTAGAGATTTTCATACTAAGTGAAGTAAATCAGAAAGAGAAAGGCAAATAGTTTATGATATCACTTATATGTGGAACCTAAAATATGGAGCAGATGAACCTAACTACAGAACAGAAATAGACTCACATACGTAGAGAAGAGACTTGTGGTTGCTCAGGGGGAAGGAGGCAGGGAGTAGGATGGACTGGGAGTTTGGAATTAGTAAATGCAAATTATTACATTTGGAATGGATAAGGAATGAGGTCCTACTGTATATCACAGGGAACTATCCAATCACTTGTGGTAGAACATGATGGAATATGAGGAAAAGAAGGTACATATGTGCATGACTGGGTCACTTTACTGTACCACAGAAATTGACAGAACATTGTAAATCAACTGTAATAAATTTTTTTAGAAGAATACAAAAAAGGGGAAATAATTGTTAAAAAAAATAAAAAGAACTGCTACAATATGTGAAGGATCCCATAGGTGCACAGTTACTGAGAACCAACCTGCTATGGGTAAGAAAAAAAATAGAAATTTGAGTGGACAAGGTACATGCAAATGTTAATCACTTCCACTAATAATTACTTCATTTTGGTAGAAAAATACTGCAGACTTGCTTTAAGGAACTATTGAATTTTAAAAGAAAAAATACTTTATGCCTGTTTCCTAAATGTGGTAGAAAGGGCAATACTCTATATCCCTTTAGTTGATAGGATTTAGAGGTTGTTTCGGGTTCTAAAATCACTTACTTCCATCTGCGCTGAGTAAAGGAAAGAGATGTCAAAACAGATAAATCATGATGAGCTTAAATGTTGAGAATGGTGATGGGGTGAATGAAGGACAACATAATGGACTAAACTCTGGAAAATTTCTATATGATGAGAGTGCTCATTATGGAAAGCCATTAAATGGCACAGCAATCACTTATAATAGGTGTCTCTACCTGGGAAAACCTGAAACCAGCCAACAGTCATGTTGAAGAAGAATGAAATACAGAGAATGATCTGCTATTCTGTGTAGTCCTCCTGCCCTGTTGTCATATTTCTCCCGTAGAGTACAGCGTTAACTAGCAGATTTCTTTGCATAAGGTTAAATTTTCAGTAATACAAGTAATCATCTCTTAAAATTTCTACAAATTGTAATAAATACTCATTTTACTGTCAAAGGTGAAAGGAGAGGAAATAGGACAGGGAAGAGAAGAAACCTACTGCTCTATCTCACAACTTTCATCTCTCTAATTTGGAAACTTTCTGCGCAGATATATTAAAATGTTGTGACTATATAAGCATGTTTTGTGCATCCTGCCCTCCTATGTCCAAATATGTAATTAAGTAAAGTTTACCCCAAGGATCAGCCTAGCCATATTCTTTGGTTCTCTCTCTCATACACGATTGGATATGCTCAACCCTCTCTATTTGTAAACTAGTTGAAGGGTTGGCTTCATAATTTGTGTAGTCCAATGCAAAATTAAAAAGGAGAACCTGTATTTAAAAAGGAGGAGGGCATACCTTTAAACATAGCAGAACATTAAACTTTTTAAACTTTTCTTCTACAGTTTCTCTCTTGACTTGCCATTGTGTTTTGTATTGGTTAGTTAATGTCATTATAAGTAAAAAAGATTAGATTTTTAATTATTAGCATGACTTTCACTGCTCATAATTATATTACAGAATGCTTGCTTATAATGCAAATGTAAGAACATTTAACTTGTATGTAGGACCACTAAACGAATGCAATCCATATTTCATAGAAATAGAAATGTTGCACAAAATTCGTTCTCAATATTTTGGTAAGCATATATTCTACCAACATACTACTTTTAGCTCTCTGGTGAGTAAGCAAGTAAAAAGATTCTTTAGGTTGCTCTATATTTCTTTCTTTTCTTTTCTTTCTTTCTTTTTTTTTTTTTTTTTTTTTTTTTTTGGTCTTTTTAGGCCTGCACCTGCAACACATGGAGGTTTCCAGGATATAGGTTGCATTGGAGCCATAGCCACAGCAATGTCGGAACTGAGCCACATCTGCAACCTACACCACCACCATGCACTGAACCTGCATCCTCATGGATGCCAGTCAGATTCGTTTCTGCTGAGCTATGATAGGAACTCCTCCCTTTTTTTTCTTTGTCATCATTTTCAGTGTAAATGTTTACCTAGTAAAAGGAAATTATGCAAATGTAAATGGATATGGCAGTATTTCTTGGTTGTTGATGTTTTTTAGAACATCATTGCCTTCTGTCTCTATTTGAAGCAAGTTCTGGTTCCAACAGTAAGTGTAAACTCTTGGGGCTGACATGATCTCATATTCAGTTGTAAATATGACACAGGTATCTTGTGCTAATTTTGCCTCATGGAACTCCCATTCATTGTATGTCCCTCAGAATTCTGTGCTCAGGGAGTATTGCAAATGCTGCATAGAACAGTGTGACCAGGAACAGTGATGGGCATGCGCATTATGCATATCTTTTCTGATAACATGCATGCTCCATCGTCCCATCAGTCTTCATTAGCAGAACACAAGTTCAAAGATAAAATTACTGGGAATCTGAAGGCAACAACAGGGCATTAAACCAAGTCCCTTAGAACTCCTTGTTATTGCCCTGATCTCTCCCTCCGAAGCCAGCCCTGACTCAGTGTGTATATTATTTTGACCCAAGCCTCTGTTTTTATCTTGAGCCCACATCAGTCATACCTTGTCTTAATTGTTATTATAATGTATATAATCTTAACATTGTATTGTGTATATCTTTAAGGAAGAGGGTGGATATGCAGCCATTGTTCTCTGAATCGTATACCGTATAATAAAATTCAATCACATGTTAATACTGTCCAATACTTATAACTATTGGAGTTGTAAATAACTCCACTGACTCGTTCAATAAGATGTAAGCTTCAGAATAACGATCACAAGGGACTGCAGCCCACCTGATAAGTGTACCAGCTATGCCCAACCTGTCCAACAGGTGAACTTTAGGGCATAGGAAAAGTCCCAGTGTGGGTAACAGGATGTGTTCTGTCTTTGACTATTTGAACGGAGCCAGCTTTCACACATTTGCCGCAGGGACCTTATGGGTACCCACCTCTCTCTCTAGCTGAACCACGTTTTCTGCTATCTTTTTGTTGTTGTTCATGTTGTCCTGGTTCTTTTCTATCCCAGTATTTTCTTTTCTCTTGCAGCTGTTATTTGTGTCCATCTCTCCTTCTTTTATGATCATAAAGACTTTCTATTGCCGGTTACGATGGCCCTTATTCGTTGAGGCTCTAAATGATCTGTTTGCATGTTCCAGCAGATTTTCAAGAGAGTATGGTGAGAATATGATTTAACTATATGTCTGGAGAGGCTGAAGAAATGGAGTTAAGTGATATCAAGCATTGAGGATAATAAAAACAGTGAGATGAGGAATCACCATGAAGTTGGTGATCAGAATCTGTAACATCAAAGACTTGGTTAAGAGAAAGACAAGATGCTATGCCCAAAAGAGGAAAATAAGTTTGAGATTACAGAGCTTGTAGTGAAGACGAGGTTGAAGATGTATGACAATGTGGGTGGGTTGGCTGGCCTGGATTGAAAGGTTAAGGCTAAGGAGAATAAAGAACTTTTATTGTGTTTGATTATTAGAGCATAGAGAATGCTTGTCTGAGGTTTGAATAATCACTGCAAGGTTCTTTAAATCTTGAAATGTTTTTCTTCAGGCATTCGAAAGGTAATTTTGTGCTTAAAAGCCACCCCATTAAGGGAGCTATTATCTTACCTTCTCAATGCCCTAATCACTCATAAATTGAATTAAAAGCACTGGATGCCAGATTTTCTGTTGGATTAATCATAATTATCCAGCAAATAGTTTTCAGAAATCATTAGGCTGCAAAAATAGTATTTGGTTCGTACAGTTTTCTTTAATCTCATCCACATTTATCAATCAGCTGTGCCCCCTCCTGACCCCCTTTTGTATTTTAGAGCAACTGTGTATAATTAGACGATGGAACAAGGGCATCATGCAGCATCCTCTGTGCCCGTGTCTCAATGTCATCATCGGAACGGTTTGAAAGTGTAAAATAGTCACTCAAATCCTGTTCAAATTTTAAGGTTTTAAAAAAGTTTTCATTTTCTTGGTTGTTCTAATAAATAAGTTCTTTTTCATATGGGCTTTCTCTAGAAATTTTCTACAGAGACTAATCAGAAAGTAAATACTATGAATGGAGTAGCTTGTCTTACTGGTCTGGCGCTATTTCATTAGCAACACTAATTTCTTTGGCGGATTCTTTTTTTCCCCTGAAGGATCAACTCAAAAAATAAAGATGTTTGCCAGATATATTTTAGAAGTTAATATACAATTTTATTCTAGTGAGTTCCATAGAAAATGCATATTCTTACAAGTTAGATTCACTACATACTGAATGGAGGAATGTTATTTTAAACAGCAGCGCTATATCTGTGGCACTAACAATTTTATTCTATGGGCATATTTAAGAAGTGACATTAAAACTGTTTTCAAAATTTTAATCTTTTATATTTTTAGTACCTTAAAGACAATATATGTCCCCTTAAACTATTTCATTTCAACTTTGCAACAACCCTAAAATATAGATATTGTTTTCAATCCTAGAAGAATGAACTGCTTATAGTGAAATAACTTCATTTAAAATAGTTTTTTAGTTTTTAAGTTTTATTGAAGTATAGTTGATTTACAATGTTGTGATAATTTTTTTTTTTGCTATACAACAAAGTGATTCAGTTATGCATATACACACATCGATTCTTTTTCAGATTCTTTCCCCAAATAGATTATCACAGAATATTGTGTATAGTTTCCCTGTGCTATAAGCAGGTCCCCACTGGCCAGTCATTCCATATACCACACACAGTGTGCATATGCCAGTTACAAACCGCCAGTCGATCCTTTCCTGCCACCTGTCCACTTGGTAACCATAAGTTTGTTTTCAAAGTTTGTGAATCTGTTTCTGTTCTGAAAACATGTTCATTTGTAAATAGCTTAAAACAGACTGAAATATTTTATTCATTAAATTAATTTGTGTGGAAGGGGTACTATACTGTGGATATAAATTTAGGATTTAGCAGGATTGAGATGTTGTAAAATCATGAGACAGGAGAAGCCCAAAAATTACATCCAGGAGAATTCCAAAATTTAGAATTTGAGGCGATAAGGAGAATCCAGCAGAGTACACTTTTAAAGACTCTCAATGAAATAAGAGTTGAACCCAGAGGGCTCACTCAAGGGACTGCTGTGAGGAGACTGTGATCAACTGTGTCAAACGCTGCTGCCAAGACAGATATGAAAATGACCCATAGAACAGCCAGAACACTGAGCCACAGTGGAGAGAACTCCAACCTTGTCAACTCCTGTTTCAGTGGAAGAGCAAAGACGAAAGCCGTACTGAATTCAAGAGGGAGTAAGAGAAGAGCAGAGATTATAAAAGCCTTTAAATTAGTCTTTGCTAAAAGGGGATCACAGATACTGAATATTGTCTGTAGGAATATGAACATCACAGGAGGGCCTTTGTTTCACGTTGAGAGGGGAGATGTTTCAGAATGTTTATCTGACGGAAATGATTCCAGACAGAGGGATTCATTTATGATTGAGAGAGGGGATGAGTAGGATGAGGATGGGGAAGCAAAATGTAATGATGTGTCATAGGTACTCATGTTTGTAGAATCTAGTGGTCCCCTTGGTTTCCTGGGCTCATCCCTGAGATGATGGAAGTGACGTCACATGGGCAAGTGTGTTCCGGAAAGCAGAAACGGCACAATTCCCAGTAGACTATATGCAGTAGACCGCAATCGTATTCCAAAGTGACATTGACATTTTGCCACACAGATAAGCATGAGGAAGCAGGACTACCTGGTGTGTGTGTACTTTTTTTTTTTTTTTTTTTTTGCTTTTTTTTAGGGCCGCACTCACGGCGTGTGGAGGTTCAGATCCGAGCCACAGCTGCAACTTACACCACAGCTCATGGCAATGCCGGATCCTTAACCCACTGAGCGAGGCCAGGGGTGAAACCTGCAACCACGTGGCTCCTAGTCGGATTTGTTTCTGCTGAGCAATGACAGGAACTCCTCCTACCTGGTATATTTCAAGTCATCTGTGTCTGCAGCCCTCTATCTTCTAGACCTTTCCTGAGTGACAGTGGAGCTCAGGAGTCTTTGTGGGCAGGTGTGTTCTTTGCCTAGAAGTGAGGTAATATATTTTCTTATTATTCTAAGACAACTGATGTAGAAACTGGGTATACACCTTATCCTTTCCTTCTCTTAGAATGCAACTAGTCCCTTGAAGGCAATTAAAGCAGGAAAAAAAACACAAAGAGTTAAATTCTATTTACCCATCCTGGCTGAATATTTATACTTTGCCCTATTTTTATGCTGTCCATGTACAACAGGAGGTTCTAGATGCTTTGCTGGGTGACCGATAGAATATTCTCAAGCCAGATGAACCGTAATGTACCTAAATATATTTAGTATCATCTGAAACATCATTAGCCATCCAGGTATAATGACGAAGAAGAGGAAGAATGGGGAGAAGATAAAAGAGGAGGAATGGAGGACAAGGAAGAGGAAAAAGGAAGAGGAGGTAGAGAGGAAGGAAAGGGGAATAAAGGGAGGAAATGTCCAAAGCTCAGCAAAACCTCTTGTCCTCCAAGGAGCCTCTGGTAAGGAACCAGAGGGAACACTTAGAGCACATATATTGAGACTGCGACATCTATAGAAAAGGAGAAACTCACTTTTCCCTTGCTCAGGTTTTCTTCTCTTCAAGGAGCACCAGGGCTTGTATGAGGGAGGGTCTGGTGAACCCCCGATCAAAGCTACTGACAGAGGTTAAATGCCTTAGGTCAGAGAGTAATCTTGTCCAGAAGGAGCAAGACTCTGCTTACAAGATAGGATAGGTAGTAATTCCAGGCTTCCCCATCTGAAAACATTTTAGGCGGGATAGCCTATTAGGCTGTGATTTCATGCAGCTGGCGTGTCACATTTGGGCAGGCAGGCTTGGCAAGGGAAGGGAAGGGACGTTCTGTGTTTATATCAGAAACCAGGTGTACAAAAGAGGAGTATTCTTTTCGTTTTGGTTTTGTTTATGAGGAGGATAGAATATGGCTTTGCAACCAAGAAATTAGAACAGTGGGGGATGGAGTTAGCGACACTAGGAAGTGAGGGTCAAAAGGCTTAGTGCCAGAATGAAGATGCCTAGGAAAGGAGAAGGAAGAGGACACTAGCCTAGTGAAGCTGAGGAAGGGTGGATAAGCACGGTGACAGTGACACCAGCTGACGTAATGAAAGCTTATGATGTGGGTTTGCGTGTGTTATTGTGATCTTTGCAAAAACTGAATGAGGAAGATACTGTGATTCCTGTTGTGTAGAGAAAATGATCAGGGTTGAGAGAGGCTGAGTATTTTGTGTAAGGTTAAATTGCTCTTGACAGCTCTGGCCCTCAGGTGATTGTCTAATTCCAAATCTGTGATCTGAATCACCACTTTCCACACTGGAAGGCAGGAAAACCGTGAGAGCGTGAACATAAATAGCAAAATGACTAACTCCGGTGTGGGGGGAGGGTAAGAGAGGATGAGAAGAGGGACCGAGTTGATTGTTTTTATTGCCATAGTGATTCATGGACCTTTTGCAGATGACTGACTTCATATCACATATAAGGTTTCTTTGAGTACGTGTCTGCAAGTATTCTTTATGCATACAAAATAGCCAGTAATCCTTCCAAGAAAGCTTGAGCTATAAATCTAAAAATTCTTCAACTAAACCTATTCTTATTTCTCTAAACATAAATTAGTGGCCTGCCACAGCTGACATCTGTAGAAAATCACTGGGACAAACTGTCTCTTCCTCATTATGATTTGGTAGTATTTGTAACTTTTCATAACACATTGGGGAAATATGTCTTCCACATGGCATATTTTTCCTTTTTCCTTTGATGCTTATTTTTATAGCAGATTGTTTTGCTCTTCACCTAACCCATTGTTCTCTTCCTTCGTTTTTTCTTCCAAATAAACACTACTGCTTTTCTGAAGTAGTATTTTCAAATCTAAAATTAACTTCCCATGTGCCTTGGGACACCTTTTAAAAATGTACCTCCTTTAAGATATTTTCTTTGGATGCATGTGTCGTCAGTTTCTATTTATCTTTCTCTCACTAAGATGGACAGAAGAATTTGTGTTGATCGTAGTCAAATGTTTAGGTGATTTAAAATAAAACAAAACAAAAATAATACAGAAGCATCTGGAAAAGTTGGATTAGCGAAAAGGATAATAGCCTGGGTAAACTATTATGAGATAAAAGCATACTTTCTCCTAGTAAAATTTCTGTGGAATCACACAGAATGAAAAACAGGATGCAGTTCACCCTTGAACAAAGTGGGTGTTAGGGACGCTGACCCTCCCCACAGTCAGGTGAAAATCTGAGTAGAACTTGTACTTGGCCTTCCTCATGCATGGTCTTTGCACTTCTGTGGTTCCACCCGATGGAGTCAACCAACTGTGGACCATGTGGAACTGCAGTATTCACTATTGAAAAAATTCACTTCTAAGTGGACTCACATAGTTTTATAACCCAGGTTCAAGGGTCAACGGTATTTCTTTTGAAATTTTGAAGTATAGCAGAGCCACCTTTGAAAACATAATTTGAAAATAATGCCAAAAATAGGCTTCAAATCATTCATTTAGCCTCAACTTTTTTTTTAATCAGCACCACAATTGTGATGTTTTATTGTCATTTTAAAAGCAGAGTAAATCATTGCAGTGACCTCATTTCTAATTGTATGCAAAAATAATAAGTGATATTTTACCCTCCACTGCTGCCTAGTAGAACCTCATGTCCTTAAACACTTCGATACGTTTTACCATTTTGTGAGCTGTGTCCTGCTAGTTATTCATCGTGCAGTGCTTCCTGAGAACAGTGAACATTTATTTCTACTTTACTGTTATTTACCTACTCATTGGCTAGAATATCTGAAAGGTAAGTAGGTATTCAGAATATGTATAGGATGAATTAATGAATGTGAGGCATTATTTGAGAAAATTATACACATAAATACAGTAGCTCTGAGGGCAAATAAATATAAGATAAAAACCCTCAAGCTGCGGGCTTGAAATATATGCTTATGTTTCTCACAGAAGTTTATAGCTTAACAGGAAATGAAGTTTCTGGTATGAATTACCTTGTGTTTACTTTACAATACAAAGCCTCACTAAATCTTCTAAAAGATGTATTTAAAACATTTGATTCAGGACCAATATTTTATGATACTTTCAGTTTGAAGATAGTTTATGAAATTAAGGTTGAGATTTCTAATTGCATGTATTTCTACTTCTAATAATCACCATTTAAAAATAATTTTAATGCAGCATTTCTGGGAGTTCTCTTGCATTCACAGAAATTGAACTATCTGTCCTTCTAGTTCTTTCTGCACATTTATTATTATTATTTGAAGAAATGTCAAGTTTTATCTACATATTCCTGTGATTAATCCATGATAGTTATTGTAATTTATTTTGTGTCTTGTTTAATAAATATAAACAAGTATGCTTAAGAAACACACTTCAGGAGTTCCCGTGGTGGCTCAGCAGTTAATGAACCTGACCAGGATCCATGGGGATGCAGGTTCAATCCCTGGCCTTGCTCAGTGGGTTAGGGATCCTGCGTTGCCATGAGCAGTGGTATAGGTTGCAGACGCAGCTTGGATCTGGTGTTGCTGTGGCTGTGGCATAGGCTGGCAGCTGTAGCTCTGATTCAACCCCTAGCCTGGGAACCTCCATGTATGGTGAGTGCGGCCCTAAAAAGCAAAGAGAGAAAGAGAGAAAGAAAGAGAAAGAAAGAAACACACTTCATGATGTAATCAAGACATCACATAATGAATTATCTCTGTCTTCTACCATCCCTCTAGGCTTTTTCCAGTGCACTAAACTTCTCTTCCTCTGAAAGAAAACTCCATTAAATCTATGAGTTTTCTGCCTAGACCTTAGTCCCTCTCAATTGCATATAGTCTCAACTCAGAAATTATAGTGTTCAATACCTGTTATTAATAACTTAATTTTCATGCGTTAAATCTTTTCTCCTTCTACCATTACACCCCCTCTAGTTGAGGGGTCTATTTCAGACTGGAAATTAGTGGGGAAAAGGGAAGAGGGATGGACAGTGAGATGAGGTTTCACCTCCTTCTAACAACTGCTTTTCGATCTCAGCAAGGGAGAGGAAGGTTTGGTCAAGGTTTGGTCCAGGGCGAGAACAAGAATAGCTTTCAGTTGGTGTGGTCTTGTAATAAGCCATGTTTGGCCCTGTGGCTTGCAAGATGGGACATGTGTTTGGGTTCCTCCAAGGCTGGTTCTTAGTCCCTCTTTTCTGTGGAGGAATTATCTCTATTAAAAAGGATCCTTAGATGACTTCTTCAGCCCTTGAGTATCTGCTGCTACAACTCTGGCCTCTTTCTCCAGACACCGTTGGTGCCTCCAAACAGCCTTACAGGGAAGGACCCGAGGTGGAGCCCTGCCACTCTTTTCCTGGTATGGACTTCACTGGTCTTCAGGAAATGCTTTTTGTGGATGGCATGGCCAACTGCTACTCTGAAGTGCACGTTGATCCTTCCACTGTTGTACTCTCCTGGCTTCATCATCTACGCCAAGAGAGAACAGATCTCTCATTGGCAGCAGCCAGATCCAATTTATAGTTGAGATCTCTCAGACTTGATCCAAGTGCCAGCCCTCTCTTTATCCAACAATCTCGGCATAGTTTGAAAGAAATTTTCCTAGGTACAAAAGTTGAAGCCCCATCTGCTCTTATTATGCTCTGGGTAAAAAATAGGACCACACTTTTCAGCAGCCCTCCGTTTTTCTGTCTTTAATAAATATCTTTCATCTGCTTCAGGGCTCCCAAGGACCATGGAACTGGTTCCCTCGTATTCCTATTCTACATTCCCTTTGGGTGGGAGGTAAGGTGAGTCTGACCCATAGTCATTATTAGCCTCAAGTGAAACAGAGACAGGACTAGGTACATTCTAACATCCTATTGCACAAATCTTTGAAGATAAGAGGAATGACACACAACTAGGTTGAACCTTATAAAAGTGCTGACGCTGGATTATTTTGATTTATACAAACAGTAATTTCATCAATTGAATATACTATTTTAAATGTGCTGTTGCATAATTTATTAAATAGCAAGGGTCTATCATTCCTTATTTGAAATCTTTGGGCTCACATGGGTTTCAGAGAATTCATAGGATTTTCCGATTTTCGATTTAGATTTTTTAATGTCATTCAAATCTATATATTATGTATCTTCCCTGTAGGTCTGGATTATGAAGCTCTCTGATTTATGTATTGGGAGTATTTTTGGTTATGGAAAAATCTGCTTTATATAGAATGACTACTGTGGTTTCAGGTTCAGAATTTGCATTTCCTAGAGAAATTTAGGACACCTGGTGAGAAGTCTGGGAAATCTGTGAACTGTAGGTAGGGGATACACCATATTCTGCCCAAGGTGTCTTTAAAATTCAACAATATGACACCACCATAAGACCTCCATCATGACTTCATTTTACGCTGCCTTGATAGCTGATTCCACCCTTTAATATATAAACACACTGGTTCATAAAATCATAATAAATTGAATACATTATACTTTTGAGGCTTAGTATTGAAGATAAAATGAAACAAGCAGGGATAGTTCATATTTCTCAATTTGCCCTTCATTCATTTGCTGCTAGGAATTTGATCAACATACAATAGTTCAAAGTAGTTGAATTTTCAGCTATTATACCTCGGTTTTGCTATGGTTTCTTCTTTTCCTATCCTAGTTTAGACTATCAAATTTTCTGTAAGAGCACACACAGAAAATATATTAAGTCATGAGTGATAAGAATATTTTGCTAAGTATTTTCTACCTACATGTGATACTTAAGGCTTTGATTTTAGAAAATGACCCCAAGAGTTCTCTTGTGATGCAGTCCATTAAGGATCCAGCATTGTCACTGCAGAGGCTCAGGTCACTGCTGCATGGCGTGGGTTCGATCCCTGACTCTGGAACTTCCACATGTCCTCGGCATTGCCAAAAAAAAAGAAAAGAGAAAAAAGAAAATGACCCCTACCTCTATCTAAAATAAGAAGTGGCCTCACAGTGACAGGCCACTTAAGTGTGATATAATGGATTCATGGGATTTGAATGGCAGTTCTTTGTTAAGTGTATATAATCAGCTGCTGCTCACAGGCTTATGACTCCTCCTTCTAGGTGTGCTGAAACAAAAACATCCATTCAACAACGTATCATTCCACTTGACATTTGCAGTATCTCACTTACCCTGCTTTCTTTATGCTTTCTGTAAATGGAAACTGTATAAACTTTGAGAATTGTTTAATATAAGAGCAGGTATGATACGAACAAAAGAAAACTGTCATCGAGCATTCACTAAGCCATGTCCACGTGTCTGCCGCTATTAGTTACGCCACCTCAGGCAAATCTCACTTCAAGTCTTTGTGCCTTTTTTTTCCTGAAAATGGAGCTAACTGAAAGCAATAGGAATGACTTACATTTGTATGGTATTTTGATTCTAAGAAGTCTATTCAGTAAACCTCATTTGATTCTCATAATACCCCTATAAAAAAATAGCTCAGATAGAAGTATCCATATTTGACAGATAAAGAAGCTGATATGCAAATAGGTGAGGTATCTTGCCTAAGCCACCAAGCCCACCTGAATAGTCCTTTCAATAATTTGTCATTTCTGAATTTGTATATATAATCTAGATTTTAGACTCCAAATACATTTGCTTCCCCCTCACATCACCCCTCTCCAGCTATATCAGGTTTTTTTTTTCCAAACTTCAGTCAAATAGCATTGCAAATTAGTGCTTTTTGTCTGTATTCCAAGTATTCTATCTTAAATATATTTGACTCCCTTTTAACCTAAATAAATTTATATAAAGTAAAATTATATATAGTTTTTTTGCAAATGGATAATCAGTAGCATTTACCATATATGGGAAGTGTCTGTAGAACACACACATAAAACAAAACAAGACTAAATAAATGTCATTAAATTCTGGTATAAAGATCTCAGCCCACGGTTTGCTGTTAAGGGAGATAAAGAGGTTGAAGACATACTGACATCAAACTGAGAACTTTCCCTACTGTAATCAAATGCTTTGAAAAAGGACAATTTTCTTCCTGTGTGATTCAGTGTTCATTAAGGCCATGCCTGTATGCCACCTGGAATCAGTTGGTGTGCCACCACTGGGTGTTTGTCCTGCAATGCGGAGAACACTGTACTGTGCCTCACCTGGCATGACCTCCTCTTCAGGTTAGAGTAATTTCATATAAGACATTTGAAAGCACTTCAACAATATTAGCAGTGGTTGCCATTTGGTGTTGGATACTGTGCTATGACATTTAATATGTTCGATTGCCATATAATACCTACAATCTTGTGATGTAGGTATTAGAATCCATATTATAGTCCTGAAGAAACTAAAGCTAAAGAGATTTATTTATTAGGGGTTAAATACTTAGTAAATGGAAGAAGGGCTGGGGACTGAACTCTGGTTTGGATAATTCTAGAGAGTGTGCATGTGAACATAATGCCATGTATGCAATTCACAATGAATATTCCATGAAAACTAATAAACATACTGTGCTGTTTCCATGTTGGTTTTTTATCACTTATGCATTAGGAAAGCTACATGAATTTCTTTAATCTTTTCTAATTTTGTTCTATAAATTACAACACTGTATTTCTTTTATGTAGTTTTTCAGTGATACACACACACATAGGAAAGTGCTCCAATCATAAACATACACAGGTGGAAAGAATTTTACTAACTGAACACAGAATTGAGAAGGACTCAGATCAAGAAACAGGCGATCAGTAGCACCCTAGAAACTTCCTCCCAGCTCCCTCTAGTTCCTACCTTCCATGTGAGTAACTCATATGTTGACCTAGAAGTAACTCAGATGTTGACATCTCAGGCTAGTTTTGCCTGTTTTTAATTTCATAACAGAATCATGCATTAGATAATATAGTTCTCTTTAGTCCTGGCTTCCTTCCCTCGACAGAACATTTGTGAAATTCACCTTGCCGTGCAGGTAGTGTTTGCCCATTTTACTGTTGGTGGACATTTGGCTAGTTTGCAGTTTTTTACCCACCACCAATACTATTGCTCTGAATATTCTTGTACTTATCTCTTGTGATAATAGGCATGCATTTCTTTTCTGGTGAATATCCAGGGGTTCTATTGTGGGGTCAAAGGAGATGCATTTACTCTACAATTTAAGGGAAACATTGCTTTATTTCATCTTCTTGTCCTCTGCCAACCAACAATAATTTGTCCTTCGGAACTATATTCTCGGCTCCTTTTGGAGAAAGATCAATCATCAGTATGTAGTCATTTTAATGCAATATTTCAAGTTTTCCTACTCTAGAAGTAGAAGGAGTCTTCAGAGGCTTCTTTTTTCTTTTGTTTTGTTTTGGCCATGTCCATGGCATGTGAAAGTCCCTGGGCCAGGGATCAAACCTGCACCACAGCAGTGATCCAAGCCACTGCAGTGACAATGCTGGATCCTTAACCTGCTGTCCCATAGGATAATTCCTTTAAGGATTCTCTTACTAGGACATAACTAGAATTCTCCTTTCTCTAGGAAAAATATGGAGGTCTATAGTCTAATCTTATTCAATCAAATTCTTCCTTTTCTTTTCTATTTTATTTATATATTTATTTTGGTGGGGTGAGGGGTATGGATTTGAAACTGGGGCAAAGTGATTCAAAACAGAACAAATAATTGGCATTTGACCCTAATAGCAGCAGTGGTGACTTGGAAAGTCTGGTAAGATTTGTGCTTGCCTGTTCCTTGTCAGTTTCAAGCCTGGTTGTTTACCTTCCCCTAATATTGTGAGCTCTTATACCTTCTCCTAACACAGTCCTTTTTTGTTTTGTTTTGTTTTTTTTCATTAGAATGACCATGGTGGTTTCTGTTGCTTGCAAACCAAAGAAATCTGTGTCACATATAAGCTCATATACTGCACATTAGTAACAACTTTTACTGTGCTATAAATAATATTCCACTTTTGCATGTTGAGTGTGATGGATTTCAGAATAAACTTGGCAGCTACATACAGATGAAAACATCCATAAACAATATGTACTTAAGATTTCTGGACCTAGTGGAAATGCTTCCTACAAATGAGGCCTAGGGAAAAATGTTAAAGATTACAGCCCTATTTCTAAGCCACATGGGAGAAGTGGGTAATCAAAGAGAGGGAATTTGGTGGTACAGGAAATTTTGTCTTCCCTGGGTTAGGTTTACTGACTGTAATCATAATTATGTTATTTCTAATGTTATATTTCAGATTAGGTGAATTAAATGGTACTGTTTACAGGATCTTTTTTTTTTTTTAATTAGGAGTGATAGAAAAGATAAATAAGGGTCATTTGTCATGAATTTAACAGCTTGGGAAACATTTCTTCCAAGTATGCTGAGACATATTTTACATGTCCAAATGATATTATATTTGCTTCAGGATTTGCTATTGTGTATTTCACTTAGTTCGTAAATTTTAACCTGTCAGCTAAAATTTGGGGTTGACTCTTATTTCCATTTCAACTGCATGCAAAGAGGCATTGTGAGACTGATGATTTTATGTTACAGCTGTTTGTAAACTTGAGCTTCTTTGGAGTGTGCACTTTTGGAGTTGGGTAAAGGTTGCTTCAATTCGTAAGTGTTGAATATCCGATATCAGGACTAAACTAAAAGGGAACTTCAGATCACATTTCCACAGATTATATAAGCAGAGATGGTGGCCGCTGGAGACATCTTAGCCTCGGCGGTTTCTCGGCTGAACCATCATGCCATCAACTGTCACCATTCTCCTGCCCTGAGTTTCCCGATCCATCTCCGCTCACAAAGGAAATGGTTTAGTTGAGAAATCCCGGGGAGACATTTTTAGAAAAGTTTTGTCCTGGGGCTGTTATCCTAGCCCTGGAGTTCTGGGCCAGGAGGATAAATCAAAGTTTGGCTATAGAAGGTAACTTAGACAACTGCTGAAAACATAGCACTGGAGAGACAGACCGCTCAAGTCCAAATTCTGATATCATTTATTAGCTGTGTGTTCTTAAGCAACTTACTTAGCCCATTACAATTCAGTTCCCGGTCAGTAAAATGGGGACTAGAGTAGCATCTGCTATGCTGTGATAGATTAAGTGAGAAAATATCTGTATAACACTCAATAGGAGTTACACTGACTTTTAATCATTATTACAGGTTCCTCCCTTGTAGTCTAGAGAGGCCTCAAATATGGACTATGGATTACAAAATGTGGAACCTCAAAAATCAGACAAGATCTTCTTGGTTATTCTTTCATAAAGCCAGTTAAACAATCTTTAATACACTTATCACAATGTTTATTTTTTTTTGTCTCTTTGCCATTTCTTGGGCTGCTCCCGCAGCATATGGAGGTTCCCAGGCTCGGGGTCTAATCGGAGCTGTAGCCATTGGCCTACGCCAGAACCACAGCAATGCCAGATCTGAGTTGTGTCTGTGACCTACACCACAGCTCATGGCAATGGCAGATCCTTTACCCACTGAGCAAGGCCAGGGATTGAACCTGCAACCTCACGGTTCCTAATCGGATTTGTTAACCACTGAGCCATGACGGGAACTCCACTTATCACAATATTTATAATGCTGTGAGGATTGTTTTGATGTCTGTTCCCTAAGATTTAAGTTTTATTAGGGCAAAGATTATGTGTGTTTTTTTTAAATTACTGTATTCTTAATACTTAGGCAAATACCTGGAATATATCAAGGGCCAAGTAAACATTTAATACATCTATACCTCCCATAGATGTATTAAAAGGCCATGGAAATGAAAGAAGATTCATTCTCTTGCATATCAGACTCTAATTTTTTTCACCTTGTATCCTCAGTGCCTATAACTGATCCTTAAATCATGCGATTGAGTGAATATTAAATTTAATGATAAGAAACTGCAAATATGCAGCCCCTGCCCTACAAAAATGACAGTTTCATCTAACTCAATGTAATATTTGTTGAAGAGATTAGTAAATAAATATTTCAATCCTAGAGTAATTCTCCTTTAAGGCTTTAATTTTAAAGACATATTTATGTGTATTTGTGTATCTTAATTGTGGATCACAAGCAATTGGGATCTATACCATAAACATTACAGACTGCCATCCCATTCTTGTCATCTTAAAATTTCTAGTACTAAATATTGAAACTTGAAATTAAAAAAAATTTTTTTACTATAGTTGATTTACCATGTTCTGTCAATTTCTGTTATACAGCAAAGTGACCCAGTCATATATACATATACAGCAGGATCTCATTGCTTATCCACTCTAAATGCAATAGCTTGCATCTACCAACCCCAAACCCCCAGTCCATCCCACTCCCTCCCCCTCCTCTTTGCAACCACACATCTGTTCTCCATGTTCATGAGTTTGTTTCTTGTGTATAAATAGGTTCATTTGTGACATGAATTAGATTCCGGGCATGTGGTATCATATGTTATTTGTCTTTCTCTTTCTGACTTACTTCACTTAGCATGAGAGTCTCTTGTTCCATCCATGTTGCTGTAAATGGCATTACTTTGTTCTTTTTTACGGTTGAGTAGTATTCCACTGTGTATATATACCACATCTTCTTAATCCATTCATCTGTCAGTGAACATTTAGGTTGTTTCCATACCTTGGCTATTGTGAATAGTGCTGCAATGAACATAGGAGTGCATGAAAGTTTTGTCCAGATATATGCCCTGGAGTGGTGTTGCTGGGTCATATGGTAGTTGTATGTTTAGTTTTCTGAGGTGTTTCCCTACTGTTTTCCATAGTAGTTGTACAAATTTACATTCCCACCAATAGTGTAGGAGGGTACCCTTTTCTCCACACCCTTTCCAGAATTTGTTATTTTTTGACTTGTTAATTACGGTAATTCTGACCAATGTGAGATGGTACCTCATTACAGTTTTGATTTGTATTTCTCTAATAATTAGTGCTGTTGAGCATTTTTTCCTGTGCTGCTTGGCCATCTGTATATCTTCTTTGGAGAAATATCTATTCAGGTCTTCTTCCCATTTTCAGTTGAATTATTAGGTTTTTTTTTGCTGCTGAGTTGCATAAGTTGTTTGTATATTTTAGAGATTAAGCCCTCGTCCATTGCATCATTTGAAACAAACTTCGTATTTTAGATAAAGCCTTCTCAATTCTTCAGACATTTACCAAATATGGGAACTACTAATTTAAAATGAAGCCTCCTTAAAGTGGTCTTCTTAAAGAGAATTTACCTCTATTATTATTTTACTTCAGGTTAAAATATTTGGTAACAGATCATCTAACTCATGGAGATTTGCATAGCAATGCCTGAAGAGTTTTGTTTTGTTTTGTTTCTTTGTAGATTTAGGATTTTGTTGAAGGTGACAAAAAGATTTGTTGGCAATGACTGAACACATTAAGAAATGAGAACAAAGCATTTCTACTCAGATATCATGATAAACAACTGTGCATCTCTAAACTAAGTTTCTGATATCAACTTCTAGTGGCCTCTCAGCTGAAAAGTGCTTTATAATTTTGTCTTTTTAGAGCTGTACCCATAGCATATGGTGGAAGTTCCTAGGCTAGAGGTCAAATCGGAGCTGTAGCTGCTGGCCTGCACCACAGCCACAGCAACACTGTGGTTACACCAGATTACACCACATTTCCCTGCAGCACTGGATCCTTAACCCACTGAGCAGGGCCATGGATCAAACATGCATCCTCATAGTTACTATTTGGGCTCATTATCGCTGAACCACAATGGGAACTCCTGAAAAGTACTTTATAATTATTAACCTTGGAACTAATGGACTGGTCCCTCTTCTGGTATGGTTGAGTTTATTCTTCGCAGTCCTACCTCTTTCCTCATCTAATTCTCACAACTAGAATTTTCTGGGCTAGGATATCTGCTTTTGAATTTGATCTACTATTAATAATCCTATTTAAATTTTGTATTATTCCTTTTTTTTTTTTTTGTCTTTTTAGTGCCGCACCCATGGCATGTGGAGGTTCCCAGGTTAGGGTCCAATCAGAGCTGTAGCTGCTGGCCTACACCAGAGCCATGGCCATGTGGCATCCGAGCCGTGTCTGTGACCTACACCACAGCTCATGGCAACACTAGATCCTTAACCCACTGAGCGAGGTCAGGGATCGAACCAGCAACCTCATGGTTCCTGTCGGATTCGTTTCCGCTGCACCATGATGGGAAGGCCTTTGCATTATTCTTACGTGGTTGTTGAAAGCACATTAGTAAAGTAAATTATTTGTGATTTGTATGGAAGGCTTTGTGTCTTTCCTATCAATATGTATGTCACAAAGGCTGGGAGCTTGTTTTTTAAAATGCTTACATTTATATGTATTTTTTAATTAATGGCAATGGCTGTGGCTTCCTGGATATATATCTGTCTCTCTCCTTAACATGAATATGCATGTCTGGGTTCTTTCTTCTCACTAACAGACAACTTTATTTCTTTATACTTTGGCCATGGTGAGTGAGAAGAAACACTTGTTCAGCTGGAATTCAGAATCAGGTTCTCTGATTCTAAATTCCAATTTTATTTTTTGGAATTGCATACATATTCCAAGCTTATTAAGAACAGCCAAGTACATTTAAAATAGGTGCCAGGCAAAAGAGTTCTTATTAAACGCCAAGTAAAGTGTCTGGTTTGTGTTTTAATACTAATGTTTGGGAGGTAATCATGGAAGTCTGGTGAACATTTAGCAATTTTCGAAGAACTTTGTTCCAGCTAGGTCGTATGTGAAGACCTGGTCTATTCTAAAATCTTTCTAGGCAGTTATCTCCATAACTTAGTCTTGTGTTGAACTATTATTATCAAAACATTTCACTATATGACTAAGTATCTTGCGCTACTCCTTAATCCTAGATCTCGCTCTGTCTACTTTGGGAACAATTATTCATGATTCTCTGATGTATTAAGAAATCTTTCTAATGTCTCAAACTCCTATTCAAGATCTTTGCTCTGAGTCCTTCCTAACCCTCGTTTATGTAATTTAAAGAGCTTCACTTTCCACCCGCACTGCTATTCTACTGTAAAACACCTCTGTAACTCATTAGCTTTAATGGCTAAATCACACACCATTGATTTATATTTATTTAGCATGTTAATCTGCATGACCCTCAGTACTTCAGTTTCATTTTGGGGAGACTTATGACACACTGTGCTTAATTATGTGCTTGAACATTGTACTTGATACTCATTCAATTTCATTTCTGCCATCTACGTGTATCTTGTTTGCTAATTCAATTAAAGAAAAAAAATGCCCACCTCTTCACACTATAATTTACCTTTTTGTGAAGGTATTAAATCTTAGTGTAAAATATATGGTGAATTTTATTTTTGCTTTTCTCTCTTAACACTTAGGTTACTTTTTGACCCTCAAATTTATAAATATGCAAACAGTTTTAAAATTTAGAGACAAGCATCAGTGAGTCGTGTATACATCAAGTGGATATGCTAGTTTTAAAAAAAATTTTCCAGTAATATGCTCACTTAAACATGAAAAAAATGGGTCCATTTATTACCCCCTTATTACCTTGTTCTGACTGAATGTCTCAAATCTATTCAGTGAGATAGTGTTGTCAAACTTTAGTAAGAGTGTCAATAGAAACATATTTTGCAAGACTGCATCTTTAATAAACTACACCTATTCTATTTGTTTTACTTCTAGCTTAGACTTTAACTGAAGCCACGTAACATGATTTAACTGCTCATACTAGATTTTAGGAACTAGTTAGTTGCTTGAGAATAACTGCTCTCTCACAAAATGATTTTGAAAAAGAAAATGAAGTCCATTTTAATAGAAAAATCTTCTTGATTTTAATCACATGAATTATTCACTATATTCAATTAAGAGCATTAGAGACATGTAGAAGAATAAAATATATATAAAAGAGAAAAGAATTCTCTAAAAATAAAATTACATGAAGAAACAAATTAATGTAGATGCTGACATTAGTTTGAATTTAGTTATTATCCTCTCTCTCTGACTGAATTTTCCAAAGAGCATCAATTAAATTATGCTAAGTATGTCATATTAACTTATCAGAATAAATACACAAACTTGTAATGAAACATATAAACATAACCAGAAATATTGTGACAGACAGATAAAGTTGCTGGATTTAAGATGCACAAAGATCTGGCAAATGGCAGGTAGTAATTTTTGATTTTCAAGTAAATATTCAGGAGATGAAGGAAAGTAGGGAAGTCCTAGGAGGGTAACTGAATAAAGAGAAGTTGGCAAATCTGTGAAGTCTAGGGATGTAAGCAGAAATCAGAATCTGAGGATCAGACATTCAGGACCTAATATCAGAACCAAGTAACACTGGCAAGTTCTAATCCTCACAATCCTGATTGTTTTCAAACCTTGCCTACCGGATATGTTCAACAAAATAATTTATAGTGAGAAGAAAGTCAATTTCCTGAAATATTTTGCCTTTTGTTAAGTCGGGGACAAAGTAGTCAGGACTTTCTGAAATTTATGTGTAGTAACACCCGACACCTTTTTGAGAACATGTTGGGGACCAGATGCTGTACGTAGGTACCTTACATGCATTATATCCCTTAATCCTTTTTTATATCATGGGAATTCTCTCTGTTATTCAGATGAAGAAACAGATGCCCAGAGAGGTTAAATCATTTGTTTAAAGTCACAAAACTAATAATGAAATCTGGATTTGATGTCAGGCAGTTTGATTCAAAACTATAATGAAGTACTATTCTAGAACAAGGGCAGGTGAGGCCCTGGGTGAATGTGATTATATATGAATGGGATTCATCATTTTTGAACATCATGTTAAAGTAGTGAGACTAAAACTCAACAGCTCCTATACAGTTAATAATAAAAATACTAAACATTCTACTTAACTCAAGCCATCAAGGATGCACTATTTATGAAACATGAAAATAGGCATTAGAATATTCAACAAAATGAGAAGTTTTAATTGCTGAATTTTGTCTTAGGTTTATCGAAATTTATTGGTTTTATCATCATTTGTTCATTCAACACAATTATTTTGCTCTCACTCTGTACCAAGTATTACATAGGGACAGAGGGATTAGCAATTAGAGGAACAATGCATTACTAATATCTTGCTAGAAAGTCCATTGGTAGAGACAGTCAATAAAAAAGCAAATACATAAGTATATACCATTCTACTTGGAAATAAGCAAATGAAGAAAAATAAGGCAGATTAAAAGTAGAGAATGAAAAGGAAGGGTGATTTTAGAAGGGATGTTCATGAAAGCATTGTCTGGGGAGGTCAACTTGACAAAAGACCTGAATAAAGTGAAGGAACAAGTCTTCTCAAAGTACGGAGGACAGGATTTAAGGAAGAGGAAATAATATAAATATGTTGAGTTCAGAGGACAGGGAAGGAGCATTAGGAGATGAGCTTAAAGAGGCAGGTAAGAGGATGATTATGGAGCAGCTACTAGATCATGATGTAAGGTGTCCATGTGAACCAGATGCGAAGCCATTGGTGGTTTTATGAGAAATGTCATGTTTCTAAAAAATTCAAATCACTCCGGCTCCTATGGAGAATAATGCTTTAGAATAAGGTGCTAACAGGAGGGGTAAAAAAGTGAAGGACTCAGGTTCAGATATATTCTAAAGGCTGAGCACAACGTAATTGTTCATCATTTAGGATTTGGATTTGGAACGTTAAAAAGAATAGTCCAGAGTTTTTGGCCAGAGCAACTGGTGGCACCAGGTCTGAAGGGATAGAAACAGTCCAACTCCTATTTTAGACACATTGGATATGAGACGTCTCTGAAAGAGCCAAGTGAAGAAGATAGATTTGACAGTTGGATGAATAGTCAAGGAGATAGTGAGAATGTTCTAAGGTGAGGACGTAGTTTTAAGAGTTAGCAAATTATAGCCATGTGTCCAGAGCCCTAAAACTGGATGGCACTACGTAGGGAGTGAGAATGGAAAGAGAAAGCAGACACACATTGAGTTCTAGGTCATTCTGGTACTTGGTCGTCAGGAAGAAGACAACAAGGCAGAAAATGAGTCTGAACAGAAGTAATAAAATCAAAACTTGGATTGTGTAGTGTCTTGGAATTGAAGAGAAGAACATGTTTCAGGAAGGGAATGTCTAGTCAAATTCTGCTGAGATTAAGTAAAATTAAAAACCAACTATAGACCACATACCCATAGAATTTACCAGCAAGAAGATTATTATTATCCTTGCGTAAACCAATTTCAAAGGAATGATTGTGATCAAAGCCCTGAGAGATCAAATGGAGGCAGCAAACACAAATAAAACCTTTGAGGAATTTTGCCAAGATGCAAGCAGAGAATTTAAATAGTAACTAAATGGCGCATCGGGTATAGTTTTCTCTTTTCTTTAGTGAATGTTATTATAGAATGTTAGTATGTAAATAGAACCAATCTAATAATCTGAGAAAAAATAAACTTATGTTTGAAAGAGAAGTGGTAACTGAAGGAACAATGTCTTTGAGATGGAGAGAAGATTGAAATGCACATAAATGAATGGATTGACCTTAAGTTGATACAGAGACTTTTCATCTATTGTAAGAGAATGAAACTTGAGCATTCATAGATAAACACAGGCATGACAGCAGATGAGGTGAGAAGAGTAGAACTGCTGTTTTTGTTGCTTCAGTTGCTCAGTGAAAAATGAGTGTAGTTATCATCTGAGAGTGAGGAGGAGGTGTCAGTGCCGGAAATTCGAGGAGAGGCAAGACAGTATGAAATAAACTTCTTTGTGAATGGGAGAGTGGACTCTCCGGGGACGTGTAATAGAATCCGTAGAAAGATGGATGTGCAATTCACATGTCATTTGACCTACTGAGGAATGGAAAAAAGTGAAGCTTGTTTGTGAGATAGTGTTTGCATACTCCAAAAATCATAATAAAATTTATACTCTTTTGTAAATGGCTCTTTATTGGGATATTCTGTATTAATATGATTTTAAAAAAATCTAGTCAGTAACTCAATTCTGAATAATTTTTACTGAAATAAGAAAGGCTTAGAGAATTAATGTACCAAGTCGTCTTTATGTACAGGACCCCACAAAATGTAAATGCACATGAAGTCAATGAAGTACGAGATGATATAACAAGTTTCTCTAATTTTGAGACAGTGGTTTAGTCAATATCTTATCAGTGCATAATGATTCTTAGAATTGATTTGATTTCTCCTGCTCAATTTTACCTTAGTGATCTTTATAAATTAGCCTTTGGCCTTGCATATAGCTTTTATGCATTTATAAGGTCCAAAAGCTGTACATTTAAAAAAAAAATTGTAATTCAATTTTCACTCTAAAATACATTTTCATATATGGAAATACTAAATCATTGATGAAATATTAAGTTACAGGCGTTTGAAGAAAAGTTTATGGTGGTATCACTTATTTTACCTACATTTGTGTATGCACATGAGCATATAATTGGTATGTTTTACAGAAACTAAATTCATTGAACTTGATTATTTTGGAAAAAGACTCTGAACATTCCCTCAATACTAAACAAAATAGTTTAATATCAGATGTAAATGCACATTTATTGTAATTTCCTAAAAGGCATGTACTTTCACCAAAATAATTTTAAATATTTAAGAATCATAAAAAATTTTTAGCACTAATTTGTTCTTGTGATTTAAAGCATATTTTTATACAAATGACATATCTGATTTTTTTTTCTTGGTCTTTTTAGAGCCACACAAAGGGCATTTGGAAGTTTCCAGGCAAGGGGTTGAATTGGAGCTGTAGCTGCTGGCCTACACTACAGCAATGCCAGATCCAAGCCGCATGTGCAACCAACACCGCAGCTCACAGCAATACCAGATCCTTAATCACTGAGGGAGGCCAGGGATTGAACATGCATCCTCACAGATAGCAACTGGGTTCGTTACCACTGAGCCACAGTGGGAACTCCATATCAGATATTTTTATATGACTGCTTTCCTAGCAATCATATGATTGAATATAGTTTATCAAGTAAGCAAATCTTAACATTGTCAACCAGTACTTTGTGAATCCCTTTTGACTTCAAAAATAAATTATAAGATGATTTCTTGATTATATATATATATTTAATATAAACACACACATATATGCACAAATATTTCTGATATTATCAATTGTAGTCTCACATACATGGAAATGTGAACCCCCAAATAGGAAATATATGCAGAATCTGGTTGAAAAGTATTAGTTGTAGAAGCCTAGGTTTCCTTTCTATGACAGTTTTCGCATCCTTTTTGATCCTAATTTGGTTGTATTATCTGCTATTGCTTGCTTCTCCGAGCTTCTTAGTATTAATGGGTTAGGTGTTCGAATCACAGAATGTTAACAGTTGAAGGACAAATAGAATCTACTTTTCAGAGGAGGAAACTGTAGCCCAGATTGAGTGAGAATTATTCAAGGACCACAGAACTAGCAAAGGGCAGATTCTGAACTTGAGTTTTCCGACGTCAAAGCTTTTACCCTTTTCATGTTGAGCTGGAGTGGGCCTCGAAGGATGGGAAGGGGTCCCTGAAGGAGCCTGCTCCAAAGAAAGTTCGTCTAGGTGAGGAAAGCCAGAGTGTTGTAACATACTCGCTGCAAGGAAGAAAACAAAATAAAATGCATTGTCACTTGAAGTTTGGAGCGAAAAAAAATATGGATAACTTTAAAAGAACATCATATAAGACTGCTAGTACATCAATCCATAGTGTTTATTTTGAGAAGTTGGTGACATTTAGAAATAAGTGAGGGTTCCAGCCACTTTCAGTAGGTGGTCAGCTTGACATTTCTATATAATGACTCTCCGAGCTCATAAAAGTTGTCTATTCCTGCTGGTTCCATTTTCATTTTATCCTTTATGTTCATTTAATGTAACAATTTAGTAAATCAGAGTATATAGGCAAATGTTGGAAGTCAAGTGTTTACATACACTGAAATTTTTTAAGCCTGGATTACATTTTATATAACAGATGGGAGAAGTTTGAGTAATTTCACTGGAATTCTGTAGCCTTAGTTTAAAAAAAAATTTATATTTTGTGACATTTAAATATTCAGTGTATGTCTAATAAAACAAATCATCTCTCTAAGTAAGCTCCACAATTATTATCAAAACAGATTCATGTGGTTTGGCAACTAGCAAATAACATGGACATCTGTTACTGGGGAAATAAATTAAACCAAAATAAATTGAACCATAGTGAATGTTGCTATAATTTGGTAATTGATTGATATCCTAAACTACAAATTTGGTTTAGCTGGGCCTCTGTAATATGTCCTATTTAAAGCATGTCACACTACCCACAGACCTGTTTCAAAGATTCTCCAAATTTCTCAAACCCCAAAACACAAATCCACCATTCTCCCAATACTATCTTCTCATAAATTGTCTAGTCTCATATTTATGTGAATACTGTTGGAGTCTAGTTAGCTCCCTCCTTTTTCTTATTTGTTCCTTGCTGTTTTAATTCCCCTTGATTCCCTTCCACCTCTGAAGAAGCACTCCTACTTCCCCTATGTGACTTGGCATATAGCTTTGCTCTGATTACATTGTCCCTCCTAAGATCTTTTTTTATCAAACTCCTTCTTTTGTAAAAGTGGGATAGACTTCAACACTGCTCCTGTTTGAGGGCAGGGGGGACCCTGGTACTGGCTCTGCTTATCCTCATCCAAGTCCAGGGGCATGCAAAGATTTGTCCTTCCCTCAACCTTCAAGTGACTCTCTGGTTTTCCAGGACCTTATCCTATTTGGAGAGCATGTGAATGTCTTAGGGCATTAAATGTCAGCTTGCTCATTGGGAATACTTGTGGTGCGAATCTACCTTGCCAAAGATGGGTAGGTATCTGCAGAGGCTACTTTCCCCTTCCCACCTGAGTTATAAAGGACTGCTTACATAGCTCCTCAGCACAGGCAATGGCCCCCTCTTACTGGGGCTGGTGTAGACAGTACTTGCTCTTGGAGGAAGTGGAAATTTCCTAACAAGAATAGTCTACTTAGGCTGCAGAAGCTTTCCCTGCTTCTGCCTTTTGGGTTTTTCTGACTTTTCAGCCAGAACTAACACTATCAAAGGATGATTATAAAATATTGCTCTCCAGCTACCTTTTAAAATTATGTTTATGAATAAAGTTAATGCTATGTTCCTTCAGAGCTTTTTGGTCCTTGATCCTTATCCTGTTTTTCCTTCTTGACTATCTCTCCTTTTGTAAATCAAAAGCATGTCCATCAATGAAATGAGTTGCACAAGGCGATTTGAAAGGCAAAGATGTCTACTGCGTTTTCCTTTTCTTTTTAATCCTAATTCTCTCTAAAGTACTTGTAGTTGATTGGAAGAAAGTCATGCACAAGAATTTGTGTAAGGGAAAAGCAAGTTAAACTATTTTAAAATTCTATGTATCTAAAATTGCATGTGTACCATTTTTATTGAAATCTTTATTTTTTCATGCTCTCAATGTTCCTTCTGAAATGCCCCAACAACAACAATGATGATGACAAAGAAAAGTCCTTAAACTTTTTAATCAATAAAAGTATCAACCTATTTCATTCCTTTCCTATTTCCAGCCTGCTTCTCTATTCCAAATATCTTGAAAAGTAAAGTCTTATTTCTGGCTTAGTCTTCTGTTCTCTTACATACAACTGCATGTTCCTAGAAAACTCCCTTTTTGTTTCTTACTGTAGATATTTTAAGTAGATGATGATTTAAATAGTACCAACATGATAATGTGTTTGACTTTTTTTTTTTTTCAAATTATTCTACTGACATTCCTGCAAGGTAACATTCACCTCCAAATCCATCCATACTGAAGTGTTTTCTATGCAAATGATGTATTTCTCCTTCTAGTCAAGGTTAATTTCTATACTTATCCTCTGGTTCCCATGACCAGTAGCCTTTCCTATCCATCTCCAAGACATTCCTGCATCAATTGATTCCTTTTTGTTCTTACATCTTCAAGGTCTCTGCCCCTCTCTACCAGCTCAATAGTTTTGTCTCCTCTTCTGTTTGTTTAGTTTGACCCCTAAGTAATATTGTCCCCCAAATTCCTCCTTTCATCTCTTTTTTAATCTTGTTTTTTTCAGTTTGTTTATGGGCTTACATTTAGGAGTTCCGTCGTGGCTCAGCGGTTAATGAATCTGACTAGCATCCATGAGGACGCAGGTTTGATCCCTGGCCTTGCTTAGTGGGTTAAGGATCTGGCATTGCCGTGAGCTGTGGTGGAGGTTGAAGATGCGGCTTGGATCCAGCATTGCAGTGGCTGTGGTGTAGGCTGGCAGCTAGAGCTCTGATTAGACCCCTAGCCTGGGAACCTCTATATGCTGCGGGTAGATGCGGTCCTAGAAAAAGACAAAAGACAAAACAACATCAACAACAAAAAACCGTAACATTTTAATGACCTTATGCATAGATGATCACCCTCAAATCTAAGTCTAAAGTGACACTGTTTAGTATGATTTTACTACTTTAGCGGTAATATTAAAGCAGTAGTGATACTAAAGTAGCTTAAAATGTTACGAAGAGATCAAAAAGAAAGTACCACAAAACCCACACATTTTATTTGCTCCCTTGGAGCAAAACAATTTGCTAGATGAGGCAGTCAGTAAAACAGTATTTTAATTTTGCATTTATGTTTTTGTATCGCTAGTTTGAAAATAAAGCATGCATTAATGCTGGACTTCAGTCTGACTTAGAAATACGTTATGTTACATAGTTTTTGAGTTTCACTTAAGCACAGCATGGAAGTTTTTTATTAACATTTACTTGCTGTGAATGAGTTAGACCTTTCTAAATATTAAAGCGCAAGTGATTTCTCTGAAATACTATTTTTAGGATAGCACTTGAATTTGCGCTATTTTTTGACCTTCTCTTTCTTTTTATACAATGCTAAATATCTTGTTAGATTTATAAAACTTTTCTTACGTGTAGAACCATTTTAACGAACTTCATTAGCATTTCCGAATCAGGCACCGGCATAGGAAAAAATCGAGCTTCATCTCTTTTCTCTTCTCCCAAGAAGAAATAAATTGTATCCTTCCTACTATTAAAGAAGTGTTGTCTTTTTCAAGCAATGAGTAAAGCGGACATATTTCTGATTTCCATAATGCTATCCATAGCCTAAATTAATTATGATTTTAGCAGTATCACAACTATTACGTTAATCCTTTCATTAGGTAAAGATACTGAAATTAATGGAGATAAACAGATAAGACGGGACACACTTCAGTGGAATTTAAAGGCACATGGAGAGGGATGTAAAATAGAAAGACGAGAGAATCCAAGTTAATGCTTGGCTTTGTCAAGTCTACCACCTTGCCCAAAGTCACACATTAGGGATGTAAAATTAAAAGACGAGAGAATCCGAGTTAATGCTCGGCTTTGTCAAGTCTACCATCTTGCCCAAAGTCACACATTAAAAAAATCTCCATTTACTTCTCTTAAAATTAGCAATAATGTTTGGTAAGTATTTCAAGAAAGAATAATTTCTAACCAGTATGAAGTAGGTTAAGGTATTATGGAACATCGTATCTTTAGACTAGACTCAGCTTGCTTAATTTCCTCTAAGGAAAGGAAAAGTTACTCAAAGTCGTATCTCTAGACATGTAAGACGTTAGTTAATGTCAAGAGTTTTACCACACAGAGCCAACAATTTTCTCAATAGAATTACACATTATGCTATGTGCTCTTCAAAAAAGGAGGGATGGTAAGAATCAAACTGTTTCAGAGTTCATATTTCTTAGTCTTCTTAATTCCTAGCAGTGTTTACTTAGAATCTATAGTTTACTTTGCTTTGTTTCCCCACGTATTATTCCTAGAAGGAACACACAAAGCCATAAGCATAAATGAAATTATAAAACTGTATTTACACTTGGGGGAAGTGGAGAGGTAAAATCAAAACAATGAAATAAACAATGACGTCGCATGAAGACACTGGTCCTGCTGCAGAAGACAGCATTCATTTCTCAAAGAACCAACAAAAGAACATGTGGCAGGACGTGAATGGCAGGAACATTGAGACAGTTCGGGTAAATCAACTGAAAGTTTGAATGCTTCAAAGTGCATGTTTTAAATGTAGCCATTTCTTAAAAAAAAAAAAAAAATCAGAATTCTTTTTGGGAGTTCCATTGTGGCTCAGTGGAAATGAACCCTTCTAGTATTCATGAGGATGCGGGTTTGATTTCTGGCCTCAGTGGGCTAAGGATTCGGTGTTGCTGTGAGCTCTTCGCTCTGTGACTTTCCCTCCATCATACCTCACCCAGTATAATGCCTGCAGACTAGCCACAGGCTTATTGGAATCCGGTTAAGGGGAAGTTGAGTAAACCAATGTGCTTTGGGTTGAGCAGGATATAGCTGAATGGTTCATGGTACCTTTGGTGTCCAGTCAAATAATAGCTAGCTATGCCAGTGAGCTGTTGCTGAATAGCTTTCAGGAATGTTTTTTTCACTTTTAAAAATTGTATTGAAGTATAGTAGATTTTTACAATGTTCTGATATTTTCTGCTGTACAACAAAGTGATTCAGTTACACATGGACACACACCCATCAGGAATACTGCTGCCCAGGATACCAATCTACCAGGGCAAACTGGCAGGGCTAGAGATGATACCGTGAACTCATTCTACGTCTCTCAGTGTCAAAAAATGTTATAGTAGAGGAAATACAAAATTTGAAATGTGTAATGGCAAAAGTTAGTTTGTAAAAATACCTAATCATAGAACATATATATTACATGGAGAGATTTTGCGCCTTGTGTCTTGTTAAACCTATCAACATTTTAATCCATTCCCTAATATTTATAGAAATAGTACAAAATAATTTTCCTAGAAAGCTGAAATTTATTTATTTATTTATTTTTGTCCTTTTGCCATTTCTTGGGCCACTCCCACAGCATATGGAGGTTCCCAGGCTAGGGGTCTAATTGGATCTGTAGCCACCGGCCTACACCAGAGCCACAGCAACGCAGGGTCCGAGCCACATCTGCGACCTACACCACAGCTCACGGCAACGCCAGATCCTTAACCTGCTGAGCAAGGCCAGGGATCAAACCCGTAACCTCATGGTTCCTAGTCGGATTTGTTAAGCACTGAGCCACGACAGGAACTCCAAGCTGAATTTTAATTTTATTTTTCAGTATAGTTCTCCAAATTATATCACCTTAATCCCTCAATTTATATCTCCAATCCCTCTTTAAGTACCACCCAAGCAGTCATTTATACCTTAGTTCATTGGTTCTCAATGTTCACAATACATTAAGGCCACCTAGGGAGTTTAAAAAAAAAATTCAAGGCCCAGGTAATATCTCAGACCAATTAAAACATAATCCCTGGGGGTAAGAACAATACAACAGTACTTTTTAAAGGTTAATCCAACATGCAGGGAGATCGAGAAACAAATGTTTTTGGATTTGGGGTGAAAATAGAGAATGGTTCCCTGAGGGGGAAAAAAGCACTCAGGGGAAAATAAGACCAAAAAAACCCCAAAATTGTAGAGAACTGAAGGAGCTGTAAGATGAGACCTTGCTTTGAAATAGCTAGTGCAGTGAATGAGGGCAGAAAGGTGAATTCTGGCCCTGTCATTTTATTAGTTGCATGAGCTCAGAGAAGCCATTCAATTCTGTGCAATCTCAAGATCCTTCCTTATAACAAGGGTGTGGTAGGTACCCTCTGGCTGTCATGAAGCTAGAGACAACAAATGTAAAATAACCGCTGATTAAAATTAACAGTATCATGATTATTCATTTTAAAGACAGAGCACATAGTGGTTGCTTCAAGGGGTTGTAACAGTTAATGGCATACAACTGTGTAACACTCTCTAGGGTGGAATTCTCTGAGCTCTCTGAGGGGCTGACCACTTCTGCCTTCTTCATTGCTAGAATCACAGCTCCCAATAAATAGCCTGATACAGACCATAACTTAAAAATATGATTCAATGGCAGACAGAGAAAAACACATACTGCATGATATCACATATATGTGGAATCTTATAAACAATTGAGTGAATATGAAAAAAAGAAACAGACTCACAGATAGAACAAACTAGTGATTACCAGTACGGAGAGGGAAGGAGGGAGGGGAAGGAGAAAGTTGTAGAGGATTAAGAGGCACACACTAGTATATATAAAATAAATAAGCTACAAGGGTATGTGGTATAAGAACACAGAGGATATAGCCAATATTTTTATAATAACTATAGATAGAATATCTTTAAAAATTGCAAATCACTGTGTTGTACATCAGAAACTTATATAACATTGTGCATCAACTGTACCCCAATAAAAAAGAATCACAAAACACTAAATGCATGTGTAAATTTACATGTCGTGTAACTTAATCTCATTGGTCTAAAAGAGAAGAATGACTCCAGGTTATGGGTTGTTTTTTTGTTTTTGTATGTGCTCACCTACAATCTCTTACTTGAATAGAAAATTAGTAACAATAATAGTTTACTGTATGTTAGGTACTGTTACAAGGACTTTATAAAGTTCGTACTTATAATCCCACAAATTAGGTATTATCATTATTTCCATTTTCCAGATAAGAAAGACAAAGAATAGAAAGGTTAAGGCGTAGGTCTGAGTCACGCAGCTAGAACAGCTGTTGAGTTGGGATCTGAATTTATGTAAATAGACTTGAGAAAAACTGTCTTGTTAATCTTCCTGCTGCAATCATCACTTTGCTGGTGTGAAAACAGCCATTGCTATGAACTACTTGATGTCCTTGAAACAACTGTTAGTTTCTTTTTGTCAATGTTCCAAACAAGTTATCCTCTAGGCTTCTTGGGAACTAGTCATAATTCTGAGGGGAAAGAATACATTGTGTAAAAGAGATTTAATCATCATATTTACTTTGGTTGGAAAAACAATTTTTACTTTGTGACAATGATGTTATTAATTTTTATTGGGCTTAGACAAAAACACATGGACTCAAATCAATACAGCTATTATTGCTGTTAATTTCACATATTCCGGTGGAAGCAATGATAAAATGTAAAATCTTCCTCCTTAGTTTTATTTCACAGTTCATCAGGGAATTAACTGTCTGATTGTTTTATTTCACAGTTCACCCAGAGAGTTAACAGTCATATTTAAGAGTCATTATATTGGAACGTTAGGTTTTACTTATTTTTAAAAAAATAATTATTAAAGTATTCACTAAAGAAAAGCATACAGAGTTTGATCTTCTCCTAAACAGTAGTTCATGGGAAGGTGTATACCATGGATTATGCAATTCCATTTTCTTTAAAACTCTTTAGAAGATAAAAATCAGGTCAAGATAAAACTCTGTACAACCACAGAACTCAAGAAAATATCAGATGTATTTCTAACCTTTAATTTATGAGAAAAACCTTTTCCAAATCTGAAGTTATTTTCAGATGAATAATTATAAAGGTTGATTGCCTTTTACATTGCAGGTATTCTCTTTTTGTTACTCTATTTGTAATAATTTTTAACTGGGATATAAGTCTATTTTAGTGTTATTAGTTTTGGGTTGTATGGATATAGGCAAATAAAACGATTATAGAATTGCAAAAGCATTTTCATGTATTTCAGCAGAACACAATTGGAGTTCCAGGAAAATGCTAAGGAAATAGTTGCTCATTCCTAATAATATAAATATGTTTAAGATGGATGGATGGTTTTGGTGAAGGGCCACTGGCCTATGTAAGATTTGGAGGAATAAAATGGCAATCTCCTTCCAACAGCAGATGTTTCTCTACTAATAGTGAAACAAAACATTTCCCTTGGAAACATCTGTCAGAGTAATATCTCTATAATTGAAATGAACATTGAGGATATTAGAATATGCCAATTAAAAACCCACTCATTAACTCAAAAATGCTATTACAAAGATAGACTTTGTGGTAAATTTCAACTATAAATCTCGGTTAATGATATCTACCATGAAATGTGTAGAGTTTGCATCACACTGTATGCACAAAGCTACTTTTATGTGATATTTAATTTGAAATGCTGAATATATCTGTTTATGGATTCTGTTTGTGTGCCTTGCCAAGCAACATGGCTAGTCTCTTGTTTCACATAGTTTTGATTTAATCCAACAATAAGCTACATCATGTATGAAGAAAGTGTGGGAGAAGTATTTGATACTGGGCAAAGCAGGATTTAAAATTCAGTCCTATGTAGGTCTAACATGAGGCTAGATCTCCACAGAGGCTCAAACTAGAAGAAATTAAATTTTATTTCCCCAAACCCCTGAAGTTTTCCTAGAAGTCACATTAAATGATGGACAAAACTAAAGAAAGGAATTTGGGTCTCTTCAACCAGTTCAGTGTGTTGACCTCATCCATCCTATTGGCAGAAAGAGTTAATATGATTTATATTTACAAAGATGAGTTTAATCTCATATACTTAGGAATTAGATCTACTCCTTCCCCCAAAGTACCAAAGCATTCTAAGACGTTGTTTACTCTTTGGCTTTTTCATGGGCACAGTTTTTCAAAATACCCATCTATCGCCAAGTTTTCATGGTCACTTTTATTCTGCTGCTTAGGTTTACATCACAATTCTTCACCTCTTAGCAAATGTGGCAGAGATTCTGTGTGTTTATCTTTTACTCCTAAGCACACACGTAGACTATATTTTCTAGCCTCCTTATAATTTTATACAGTGGAGTGTGGACAAGAGTGATTAATGCATGTCACTTCACATCCCAGCTTCCAAAAATCATTCATGCCCCATACTTGACTTTCCTAATTTTTATTTGCCAAGTGGATGGAGATACTGGATATGGTCTGAGCAACAAGATATAAAGTGCCTGCCCCCTGAAAAATCTGAAGGGGTTGCCAGCAAAACTATCCACACTTATTATTAAGAAGTTGCTAAGATTTTCAGATTTGTTATTACAGCAACTAGCAGTATTTTTTTTTTAAGCACACTCTTAGGATAATTACAGATTATCTGCTCAGTACAAATGATCTGTTTAATGTAATGTCATTTAAATGTTTTTTTTTTTTTTTTTTTTTTTTTTTTTTTTGTCTTTTGAGGGCCACAGCCATGGCACATGGAAGTTCCCAGGCTAGGGGTCAAATCGGAGCTGTAGCTGCTGGCCTATGCCACAGCCACAGCAACGCCGGGTCCTTAACCCACTGAACGAGGCCAGGGATCGAACCCACGTCCTCATGGACGCTAGTCAGGTTCATTAACCCCTGAGCCATGACAGGAACTCCCATTTAAAAGACTAACGTCTTAAAACAGAATCTTAATATTCCCCTTAAAGCAGTTCTTTGCAACATTTCTGTTTTTCTCTTAACATCATAATTCTATGAGTTAGTTGTCAAAAAAGAAAATATGATACAATCTCTCTGGTTTGGGATTTTGGTGAGACAGAGAACAGCGGCATTTCAAAATCTGACCACAGGAGAATTAACTCTTCTACAGATACTGGATACATTCAGTTGTTAAATTTTAGTAGATATGATTTGGCAGCAAAATCAAAGTCCTTACAGCATATTTATACTATATCACTTTAGAACTTGAAAAGGCAGCTAGCTAAGGCTGTAGCAGGCTCCTCTATATTCCAGCATAATATAGTTTGAAATCTTTGAGATTTTTATATTAGTTCATGCTCATCAGAATTCATTAGAATAATTTATTAGCATCATCATGAAAACTATCCAAATGCTCATTTCCTGAGTTGAAGGCAGTGATCACTCATCTGGTTACCACTGGGTAGTAAGATATGTAAGAAAAACCTCTCATCACATATGAGTCATGCCGTCTCCGCACATGCAGATGATATACGTAATTCTTTCTCTGTCTCTTGAAAATTATCAAAGGAATAGCTCCAGACAAGCTTATTACAAAGGCCTGGTAAGTTTCTACCACTGTGGCAGGACTGGCAGCTGGGCTACAGTCGTTAGAATGCCAAATCCCAGACATGGCATGATTAAATCCAGTGTCTAATCATTTTGTTATAGTAAATTCACAAAGCAGTCTGATTACAGCATGCCCCGTCTTCATAGTGGCACACGTGTTACACATTTGCTATGAAATTACGAGTGTGAATTTGTAACCAAAATGTATTATTTACAAAAGAATTTTTTCCTCTTCAATTTGTTTTTAAAAACTGATTTACATACTCCATTAGTCCTGTTGGTAAAAACCAGGATGTTAATTGGAATTTTCACGATTTTACTATTAGTTTTTTGCTTTCTTATTTAGCAGTAATTTTATGTTTTCTGGGGTTTTCTTCATGGTTACTGTAAATTTTTTCTATCTTAGATACAAAAACCAGCTGTTTAAAATTATAACGTTCAAAGAACATTTAGGACAAATATTCATTAATTAATTTTCTCAAATACAAACATTAGAGTTGTTGAATGTGGATATATTAACAAGTTTACAAAAATAGATTTTGGGGCTTTAGGCTATAATAGAAGAAATATTTAGAGTTACAAGCTATTGTAATATCTTGGCAAAGGAGTTATATAGAAACATTTTAAGAAAGTATATTAAATCAAATCACTTTATTTGTTTCTGCATACTGCATCAGTGTGCAATAGAACACCATTTATTAAACTCTCTTGACAATATGTAATACATTAAATAGGTCATTAAAGTTTGGCTATGGATCTACTATGTTTTCTAGTGTTTTGTTATGAATAATGGTATATTTGCTATAAATACTCTCTTCTAGCCCTTTTCTACATAAAAACCATACATCTAAAATTTGACTCTTTTTCCCTTGAGGAAACTTTCTTTCTCTCTTTTACCTTTGTATTAAAATGTTACCCGTGTTGGGTGATTGGTAGAAAATCTCTGTAAATTTTTGGAGTTCACCGAGAGATGATTGGGAAAGAAAATCTGGGATCCTGTTGATCCAGCAGTTTATCAAGCTCGCCAAACACATGTTTGTGAACATAGTTACACGTGCGAACACATGCCGACAAATATTTCTGAGTGCTTACTCAAATCCTATCATTTAGTTTCTCTCAGTGAACATCCATTTTGATAGCAAAAAAAGTTCAGTATCTCCCTGATTCCCTGCAAAATCTTTCCCTCCTTTCCTCTGGATTGTGTTGTCTTCAGAACTATCCTCTCTTTTAAATCATGAACTCCTCCCAGTTTTGCTCACCAGTCTTGTCTTTTCCCTAAGCGCCAGCAGGATATATCCAAGTGTACTTGTCATCTCTGCTTGAACAAACTCAGCATGCCAAAATTAACCTCAATGTCCCCCTCCAAGCCTCCAGCTGCAAACTGGTTCCCATCTCAATAAAAGGCCCTCTCAGGTATGCAGTATTCAAACACCTGGAATGCATCCCTGTATCCTTGTTCGATCACATGTCATGTCCAATCCATTCATAAATTCTATTGATTTCACCTTTAAGGGTCATCCATTCTTTTTATCTCATCTGCTGCCACTCTCATCCAAATTAATAAGATTTCTAAGTTGTCTTGCCTGTTTTCTTGTCTTGCCCCACTTATAGCCTATTCACACAGCAGCTGAGTAAATTATGCCAATTCTCCCACTGAAAAATTCCAATGAGTTCACATAATATTTGGAGGAAAATATGATTTCCTGGTGACATCCTCAAAGCCCTACATGGTTCAACCTTTCCCTCCACCAGAGTGAACCATTTGAATAAACATCAGGAAAGGAACTCCAGATACAGCCCTAGCTTTTTCACTGTCTCTCTCATAATTAACTCTACTGACTTGTTTCTAGCTCACTCCTCTGACCTAGACTAATTAGCTTTTGTATGTGAAGAGTTACTTTGCTAAACATCATCTGCAGCAGAAATTCTTAAACTTTGACATGCATCAGAATCACCTGGAGAGCTTATTAAAACAGAAATGGCAGGACCTCAACCCCAGAGTTTCTAATTTAGTAGGTCTAGGGTTTGGCTAGAAATTTTGCACTCCTAACTATCCCTCAAGTATTATTGATTTCTGCTAGTCTGGGGACCACACTTTGAGAATTACTTCTCTCTAGAATGTCTGGATGATGGTCATCTCCTTTTGTTGTGGCTATCTTCCAGAGGGACATTGGGAAACTGGAGCAGAAGTTTCCTACAGAACAGGTTAAGGAGTGGGTACGCGCGGCCCTCTTAGCTGTGTATACTAGCTGTTGTTGTCCATGCATGTGGGTTGGAAAATGAATTTTCCAGATTCAAAACAAGGTGAAGAAAAGACAAGTGTATTGAGGCAAGAGACACTTTAAAACAGTGGGCCAACTTCCTGATAATCAGGGAGAGCTGATCCCAAGTGCATGGTCATGTCTGTTTTTATATCCCAGAGACAAAGAAGAGAAAGCAGAAGTCTTACCATACACCTGTTGGGCTGCTGATTGGTTGGGGAAGGATGGATTCTTCCAATACACTTGCTGGTTGGCTGGGGAAAGACAGGGCCTTCTGATACACTTGCTGGTTGATTGGGGGTGTGTGTTGCCCCTACAGGGGTGGGGTGAGGAGTGGGAAACACACGTTTCCCAGTAAAGGGCAAGAAGGAGCAGTCCAGGTTGCTCAAAGAGGTGGGGTGATATTACAATGAGATGGGCAGGGTGATGATAAGGATCTGGTAATTCTTTCCTTGGCCAGAGGCTTTGAGTTCTATCTCCTTGGAAAGGCCTTGAAATCCTGTACTAGGTGGACTAGTGAGCAGCTGTCAGAGAAATTGTCCTAAAGAGTTTTCTAGGAGTATTTCAAACTTAAAATCTGACCGAATGAGAAAGCAGAGGCAGGAGTAAAAGAGGCATAGATGGTGATAAATATGAAAATAGATGAGAGAGAAGGACAGGAAGGAGGAAGAAAAGGAGGAAGAAGGGGCAGGGGTTTGGAATAATTGAAATGTTGACATATGTAGAGATTCTGAAAGTGTACAGAATGCCTAAAATGCCTGAAGGAACCAGCTGAAACTTATTTGGAAAAGGTGTTTATAGTAAATTTCTCTATGGTCTTTATGGATTCAGGTTTAGAGAGAATTACAGTTGATCTTTGAACAATGACAGCATTAGGCGTGCTGACCCCCCACCTCATTTGCCGTCGAAAATCCATACATGCGTAACTTTTCAGTGGCCCTCTGTGTCTGTGATTCTGCCTTTGCTGATTCAACCAACCTTGGATCAGGTAGTACTGTAGAATGTATTTAGTGAAAAATTGGCAAACAAGTGGACCCGCACAGTTCAAACCTGTGTTGTTCAAGTGTCAACTGTATTGAGGGCATGAGAGGGACTAAAGAAACAGACACAAAGGAGAAATCTTCTATCTCCATTGCTTTATAGGCCTTTGTATAATAGACAGATTCTTATAACCAAAATCTGTATTAGTTCTCTGGGTTTGTCTTAATAAAGTGCCATTAACTTGGTGGCTAAAACAACAGAAATCTATTCTATTATTGTTCTAGAGGCTAGAAGCTCCAGTTCATCATGGGTTCAAGGATATGCTCTCTGAAGGCTCTAGGGGTGGCTCCTATATTGATGGCTCCTAGTTTCTAGGTTGCCTGCATTCTTTGGCACCGTCAATTTGCAGTCACATCATCTGGATCTCCACCTCTACCCTATATTATCCATTTTTCATGCCCCCACCCCCCTTGTCTTCTATTGGTGTTAAATCAAAAAGCAAACTATTTTGGTAAACTTTCTTAGGTGGAGAAGGACCTAGCTGGATCTCCCTTTTCTTTTGGCTGTGCCCCTCCTCCCCCAAAGACTTGCTCTTAACAAATAATCATTTGTGATTTATTTGTTAATATCCTTATGTTGTCTCTTGTATCTGCTCTCTGTTCTTCATTCCTTCATTAATCTAAAAGTGGAGGATTTCAATTCTCTGTTACAGTTCTTTACTAAAGCAAAAGTCTCAACTTTTAACTAATAAACTAGTGGACTTTCATGGGAATGTGTAAGCTCATCCCATCCCAGTGATTAAAAGAAACAGTCAAAAATTTATGTATATTTAATGCTTGCTCCATATTTGTTAGGGTATTAAGTGTTTTAAATGTTAACAACCTGACTTAATTTGTCTTTCTGAAATAGTGCCTCCCCGACCCCAGCTTTTTCATTCTAATCCCAGGGTGGTAACAGCAGCATTGAAGGATGAGAAAATCAGTTCATTAGTCAACAAATGCAATGGGCAAGATATCATTCAAATACAATTCTGCATCTGTAGATACTTTTCTTTTCTTTTTCTTCCCTTTTGCTTTTTAGGGCCGCACCTATGGCATATGCAAGTTACCAGGCTGGGGTTGAATTGGAGCTGCAGCTGCCGGTTTACATCATAGCTACAGCAATGCCGGATCCAAGCCGTGTCTGCAGCCTACACCTCAGCTCACGGCCACACCAGATCCTTAACCCACTGAACATGGCCAGGGATCAAACCCGCATCCTCATGGATCCTGGCTGGGTTTGTTAACTGCTGAGCCACGAAGGGGGCTCCCTCCAGATAGTTTTCATTCTCTAAATAACACAGTAGAGGTGGTTGTCTACTTTTCTTTATTGCCTGCCTTGTTTATGACTTTTATTTGCATTCTCTTTATGTTTTCTAACTCATTAAATAATGAATGAGAGGAATATTTTAGAATTTTTATTTTGCCAAAAATATGACTTAATTTATAAATTTTGACTATGCATATGTATAACTGTGTGTTAAGACATATCACCTATAGAAATTTCTGAGTTTAATGAAATTATATTGGGCAAAAGAGTCATTTTTAATATGAGGCTTTTATCATTATAGTAATAAAATCATTTGTAATATAGGCTATTTTAAATGATTCCTGGTTTCTGTCAAATGTCATTGATTTTTTTTATTTGATGAAAATATTTTCAATTTTGCAGAAGTTTTTGCAGCTAGAGCCATTTGAACGCCATACCCTGCCTCTCATATGTCAAAGCTCTTTATAGCTGTATATAGTATGACAGGTTTATTGGAGAGTCTGAGCTTTGTGAGGTACATACTTTAAAAGGATTTATATTTTTCTCTATAATCATTGCTCCTATCTGTGTGATGCCAAATCTTCCTTCCCTTCTAGGTAGCGGATCTCTTAATGATGTCTTGGGCAGATTCTATAGTTTTCTCTAAGTTATTAAAAAGTCTACTCTAGTTTATAACTCAAATCTCGTATCCTCTCCCCATCACAATCTATGCCTGGTTTGGGGCCAAAGGTCTTGGAGTAGGGAGGAAGTGTTGTCTACGCTCTCATTTCCTTCCTATTACTGAAAGTCAAAGGGAGGTTTAGGGTAGGTCTCTTTAGGATATCTCAACACCTTCTCTCTAGCTGCTCTAAAAAGATGTAGAGTTAAGGGACAAAAGTCCCTTTACTGTCAACTACCTTACTTCCCTGGTTAAGGCTGATAGGTCATCAAAATCCTGGATGACAGATGTCTAACTCTTGGCTGTTTCTCCTGAAACATGTGGATAAGTTCCTTGGAGATCCCGTTAGGAACATGCCTCATTTGTTATTATTTATATTCACTTGGGGAGTTCCTGTTGTGGTGCAACAGAAATGAATCTGACTAGTAACCATGAGGTTGTGGGTTCGATCCCTGGCTTCCTTCAGGGGGTTAAGGATCTGGCATTGCCATGAGCTGTGGTGTAGGTCTCAGACTCTGCTTGGATCCTGTGTTGCTATGGCTGTGGTGTAGGCTGGCAGCTGTGGTTATGATTCAACCCCTAGCCTGGGAATTTCCATATGCTGTGGGTGCAGCCCTAAAATCATATAAATAAAGAAACGAACAAACAAATAAATAAATTCACTTAACACTTAAATAGCTGTTACTCTGTCTTATACACTGTTCTTCATGGTTTACAAATATTGAGTCATTTAACTATCTGGAGAAACTGAACCACAGTGAAACTGAGTAACTTGTGCAGGAGCACATGTTTAGTAATTGGCTAACTTGGGATTTGAACCTTGGCAGTCTGGCTCCATTGCTCTTAACGACTATGTTAGACTGCCTTCATGTGGTTGTGCCTGACTTAAGGAAACAGTTTGTAGGAAATTGGTAATAATGGTCTGGGGCCAAAGGTTTTCTATAACTTCATAGGTTTTGGAGTAGTTGATGCGTATTTTTTTATTTTTGCATTATGAGTATAGATGAGATCTCTGAAGGGGAGGACCCAACTGGGGAAAACAATAGTATCTAAACACATGAAAGCCTCAAGGAAGAAGAGGTTAAAGAACCGGGGCAATCGGAAGATTTAATGTCTACAGTAAAGCCAATAGCTGGATGTCATTCCAACATCACTCTAAGTGGCTGTTTCTTATTCATCCAGAGAAGAGGCTAAACACTTGCATGGGAGGATGTTGGAAAAGGATAATATCTTGCTTTGTCTAATCCTGAGCAAAACAAAAGTCTTGGAGTTAAAGGAAAAAACAAAAACAAAAAACTACCTCCATAGAACATTGTTTATGGAAAGTAAGTCAAAGAAGTATTTCTCTCAGACTCAAGAAGTTTAATCAACTAATATAACTAGGAAAAAATATATATACTGAGGAAATGTCTTGGGAATTTATTTTTCTTCTCATCACTTTTTCAGTAAAATGATAGTATTTTTTTTTTTTTTAATGTATTGGCATCCTAAACAAGTAACTGTTTGCCTGGCCTGAGTCTACACTGAAACCTGAAATCCCTGAAGCCAAAGATTGGAGGGTTTCAGATGAAAATGAACAGCTGCAAAATGTTCAATATGTCCAGTGGATTAGGAAATTAGGTTCTGTAATTAGGTCATTCTGGTTTTACAAAAGCAAATTAGGGTCATTCATTTCACAGCTGAACCATAGGCCTATGTTAAAATTTGACATTTCAATATTTGATCTTTTGAATTTTTTAATAATGTATGATATAAAATGCAGTTCCAAATTTACTTGTATATTGATGGGTTAGCCAGTTTTCCCAAAAATTTTCCTAATTTGTGATCCAAACATGTTCATATATAAAAATATCATGAGGAGTTCCCGTCATGGCTCAGTGGTTAATGAATCTGACTAGGAAACATGAGGATGCGGGTTTGATCCCTGGCCTTGCTCAGTGGGTTAAGGATCTGGCATTGCCGTGAGCTGTGGTGTAGGTCGCAGACGTGGCTCGGATCCCGTGTTGCTGTGGCTCTGGTGTGGGCTGGTGGCTGCAGCTCCGATTGGACCCCTAGCCTGGGAACCTCCATATGCCGCAGGAGCAGCCCAAGAAATGGCAAAAAGACAAAAAAAAAAAAGATAAAAATATCAGGTATATGTGTGTATTTCTATGTTTTCTTCTACTTCTATATGGTTAATGTACTATCTTGTTTAAATTATGAAAATTTTATGTTATATTCTATCTTAGTGGATTAATGGCCTTCATTGACCTTTATTTATTTTTTATTTTTTAATTTTTTGTCTTTTTGCCTTTCCTAGTGCCACTCCCAAAGCATGTGGAGGTCCCCAGGCTAGGGGTCCAATCGGAACTGTAGACGCCCGCCTATGCCACAGCCACAGCAACGTGGGATCTGAGTTGCGTCTGCAATCTACACCACAGCTCACAGCAATGCCGGATCCTTAACCCACTGAGCAAGGCCAGGGATTGAACCTGCAACCTCATGGTTCCTAGTCAGAATCGTTAACCACTGAGCCACGACGGGAACTCCTATTGACCTTTTTTAAAATAAATTTCCTGGTTATTCATATTTATTTTTCATCTAAGATTTAGAATAACCTGTTTAGTTAGAAAAATTTTTTTAATTGACATCATGTTATCTTATAACCTGAGTTTTCTTCCTTCATAAGTGTTTTAAAATTTCTAGTCGAAGATCTTATTTATTTATTTCTAGTTAAGTTTATTTGTAGATATCATATTTTTTTTATACCCTTTTAAGTGGGGTCTTCTGTTACAGCTTTATTATGTCATTTTTACTAATTGCTGCTGGTAGTTGTTAATTTAATTGCTGATATTTTTACATACATAACAAAAATAATTGTCCAATATAGTTCAAACTATCGTATTTAAATAGCACTTTATGCGTATTGAGGTTTTATGTAATACTATGCTAAGTGGAATGAGTTCTTATAGAATAATTGTTGATTCTCTCCCATTTTATAGCTATTTAATTGTATCATCTGTAAATCGTAAGGCCACCTTATTTCCAAATTTTACGTCACCAGTTTTTTTGTGTGTGTCAAAATATTTTGGCCAGTAATTTAAGTATAATATTATGCTAATGTAATGATGGGCAGCCTTATCTTGTCTCTGACTTTGCTAGGGAAAATTTCCAGTGGTTTTCCATTAAGCTTTTTGAGCTAAGATAAACATATTTTGTCATTTTAACATGCCTATAGGAGTTCTCTTGTGATACAGTGAGTTAAGTATCCAGTGTTGTCACTGCATGGGCTTGGGTCGCCACTGTGGCATGGGTTTGATCCCTGGCCCAGGAACTTCCACATGCCACAGGCATGGCCAAAAAAACAAAGTATATAAATTATTATTTTATATTATAAATACCTATGGATAGTATGACATTTCTCCTTAGGCTTATTAATATGTTAAATTATATTAATAGTTTATAATTTTGAACAATCCTTATGTCTGGAATAAAATTTTCTTGGAAATGACATATTGCTAATATGATGATACACTAAATTCTGTTAGAAAATATTTTATAATTAATATCTCATAATTCATAAATGATATTGAACTTAGTATTTTTATGCAGTATTTGACAGGTTTTGGTACCTGTGTTATGCTTGCTTTGAAAACAAAGAATTTAGCTATTTGTTTTATTTTTTTTTAATCTATGGTGGAGAAGGGTTTAAATAACTTTGAGATGATCTATTTGTTAAGAATTTTATAAATTTTTCAGGTAAAATCATCTATGCCTAGGCTTTTACAGGGAGATTTCATTTTATCAACATTATTTCTTTTGTGGGAATTGACATATTTAAGATTTGATTGCAAATGCAGTTTCTGTTTTTCTAGAAAAATTTTCGTTTTACACAGGTTTTCTAATCTATTAATGAGAAAGATTTTTGTGGTTTTTTCCTACTTTTCTCACTTTAATTTGATGTTTTTAAATTTTAGGGATTTGTTCTCCAACTTTTTTTTCTTTTCCTTTTTTATGATTTTAGTTTTTCCATTACAGTTGGTTGACAGTGTTGTGCCAGTTTCTGCTGTACAGCAAGCAAAGTGACCCAGTCACACATACATACACACATACATTGTTTTTCTCACATTACCCCAAACTTTTCTTCATGACTTGGTCAGTAGTTTGTTGACTAGTTATTTTGAAAATTAGTTTTGAATTTTGTTGTTTGTGTTTTTTTCAGGAATTAAAATAATTCCTGTTTTTAATCATTAAAAATTACCCCCTACATTTTTCTTTTGTTTATGATGTTTTCTAACATTTTGATTCAGGTAGTTTCTTTTAACTATTTTTATTGACATAAAATTTCGGTTACGAATTACCTTAACATGGTGTTAGTTATATTCTTTTGGTTTCAATATAGAATGTCTTGATTTAAATATTTTCTAGATTTTATAATATTTTGATTGATCTGCTTCTTTCATGGAAGATTGTTTAGGAATTTTTTAATTTTGATTTGGTGGAGTATTTTGGTTTTCTGATTTTGATGTTAAAAATTTTTAGTTTCCTTTTACATTTGTCAGATAATGATACCAGTACAATATTTATATTTTGGGATCTATGGAGCTTTTTTGTAGTGGAGATTCAGGTCATATTTATTGTTTTATGAGAATGTAGGGAGTATCTTTCTATGTATAAAGCTCAATAGATGTCAGTGAGCTCTGCCACATTCATTCTATTTGTTAGCTCTTCTATCTTTACTTTTGATTATCATTCCAACTGGTATTATTTATCCATTTACCTGTCTACACTAAATAAATGAATTGTTGGAGTTCCCTTAGTGATTCAGCGGAAACAAATCCAACTAGTTCGATCCATGAGGATGTGGGTTCAATCCCTGGCTTTTCTCAGCGGATTGGGGATCTGGCGTTGCTGTGAGCTGCAGTGTAGGACACAGTCGCGGCTCGGATCTCACTGTTGCTCTGGCAGCCGCATAGGCTGGCCACTGCAGTTCTGATTGGACTCCTAGCCTGGGATCTTCTATGTGCAATGGGTGTGGCCCTAAAAAAAAAAACAAAAAAAACAGTAGTTTCCTCATACTAATCATTTTCTAATATCCCTTTTGTTCCATAGTTTTGCTTTCTGGTATTGACTTTTTCAAATGGACTATTTGCTTTTTTGCTATTGAGTTGCAGGAGTTCTTTTTTTTAATTTAATTTTTATTTTATATTGGAGTACACTTGTTACAATGTGTGTTAGTTTCTAGTGTGCAGCAAAATGACTCAGTTACACATATACATACAGTCTCTTTTTTAGATTGTTTCCCATATAGGTTACTATAGAGTATTGAATAGAGTTCCCTGTGCTATACAGTAAGTCTTCGTTAGTTATCTATTTTATGTATAGAGGTGTGTATATATTAATTCCAAACTCCTAATTTATCCCTTCCTCAATCTTTTCCCTTTGGTAACCATTAAGTTTGTTTTTGAATTCTTTGAGTCTCTGTTTTATAAAAAATTTCATTTCTAATATTTTTTGGTATTTCACATGTGATATCATATGCTATTTGTTTTTGTCTTATTTAGTTCACTTCGTATGATAATCTGTAGGTATATCCCTGTTGTGGCAAATGACATGATTTCATTCTTTCTATAGTTGAGTAATACTCCATAGCACATAAGTACCGCATCTTCTTTATCCATTCTTCTGTCAATGGAGATTTTGGTTGCTAGCGTGTATGAGTTCTTTATATAGTTTTGGTGTCAATCCATTATCAGAGAGATGGCTTGCAAATATTTTCCCCCATTTCATGGGTTGCCTTTTCATTTTGTTGATTTTTTCTTTAGTTAAGCAGAAGCTCCTCAGTTTGATATACTTCTACTTAGTTATTTTAGCTTTTATTGTCTATGCTTTTTTTAATCTAAGAAATCATTTGTAAGATTGATGTCAAGGATTTTCCCCTATGATTTCTTCTAAGATTTTTACGGTTTCATGTCTTATGGTCAAGTCTTTAATCTATATTGAGTTAATTTTTGTCAGTAGTTTATGGTAGGAGTCCAGTTTCATTCTTTTGTGTGTGAATATTTCCCCAACACTGTTTATTGATGAGACTATCTCTATTCATTGTTTTCTTGGTATCCCTGTCAAAAATTAGTTGACTGTATATGTGTAGGTTTAGTTCTCGGCTCTCCAATCTGTTCCACTTGTCTATTTGCCTGTTTTTAAGCCAATACTACGCTATTTTGAATACTACAGATTTGTTTTATAGTTCGAAATCAGGAAGTATAGTACTTTAAGCTTTGTTCTTTTTTCTTAAGATTGCTTTGGCTATTCAAGGTCTTTTGTAGTTCCATACAAGGTCTTATGTAGTTCCATAATTTTAAGGTTATTTGTTCTAATTCTATAGGGAAATGCCATTGGAATTTTGATAGGGATTGCAGTGACTCTAGATTGCTTTGAATAGTATAGAAATTTTAGTGATATTAATTTTTCCAATTCAAGTGCACAGTGTACCTTTACATTTGTGTTTTCCCTAATTTCTTTATCAATATCACATGGTTTTCAGTGTACAAGTAATTCACTTCCTTGGTTAATTTATTCTGAAGTGTTGTATTGTTTTTGATATAATTATAAATGAGATTTCTCTCATAATTCCTCTTTTAGACAGTTCACTGTATATAGAAAGGCATTTTTGTATGTTTTATATTCTGCAACTTTATTAATTTTTTATTATTTAAAAATTTTTTTGATTGAATATTTAGTTTTGTATATGTAATATTACATTATCTACAAGGAGAGTGTTTTACTTTCTTTTCGATTGGATAGATGTTTTTAATTTCTTTATTTTTTTTTTTTTTTGTCTTTTGTCTTTTGTCTTTACAGGGCTGCACACACAGCATATGGAGGTTCTCAAGTGAGGGGTCTAACTGGAGCTGTTGCTGCCAGCCTATGCCAGAGCCACAGCAATGCCAGATCTGAGCCATGTAAGCAACCACACCACAGCTCATAGCAATGCCAGATCCTTAACCCACTGAGCACGGCCAGGGATCAAACCCGCAACCTCATGGTTCCTAGTCAGATTTGTTTCTGCTGTGCCACAGTGGGAACGCCTTAATTTCTTTTTTTATGCCTTACTAGGGATAGATTTCAGTACTATGCTTATTTAAGTGCTGAGGGCAAGCACCTTATCTTGTTACTGATCTCAAGGAAAGGCTTCTAGCTTTCAGCGTTGAGTATAATATTAGCTGTAGTCTGTTATTGAGGCACATTCCTCTATAGGTGACTTTTTGAGAGTTTTTATTATTAAAGAATGTTGAATTTTATTGTTTTAAAATATTGATGGATATGGTCATATGAATTTTGATTGTTCTGTTAATGTGGTATATAACATTTAATGATTTGCATGTGTTGAACCCCTTACATCCAAGGCATATATCCCCTTTGATCGTGGTATATGATTCTTTTAAGATGACCTTGAATTCAACTTAGTAGCATTTTGTTAACAGTTTTTGTATCTCTTCATCAGAGTTATTGGCCTGTCATATTATTTCCTTGTAGTTTCCTTGTCTGTTTTGCGTATCAGTGTAAGATGACCCTACAAAATTAGTTTGCAAGTGTTTCTCTTCTATTTCTTGGAAGAATTTGAGGTGGAGTGATATTGATGCTTTAGTAAATGCTTGGTAGAATTCATGGTGAAGCCATATGGTCCTCAACTTTTGATTTTTGTTTGCTGGGAGACTTTGATAACTGATTCAGTCTCCTTACTAGTAACTGGTTTGTTCAGATCTTTCTTCCCCCATGATTCAGTTTCATAGTTTGTATATTTCTAGGATTTTATCCATTTCTTCCAGTTGTGCAAAATGCTGGAATATAATTGGTCTTAGCAGTCTCTTAGATCCTTTGTATATCTGTGGTGTCAGTTATAATGTCTTTTCTTTCTAACTTTGAGTTCTTTCTCTTTTATTCTTTGTGAATCTAGCTAAAGCTTTGCCAATTTTATCTTTTTTAAAAAAAGCTCTAGTTTCATTGATCTTTTCTGTTGTCTTTAGTCTCTATTTCATTTATTTTCACTTTGTTTTTTATTTTCTTCCTCCTACTAACTCTAGCCTTAGTTTTTTCTTCATTTTCTAGTTCCTTGAGGTGTTCCTTTAAATTAGATTATTTGAGATCTTTCTTGTTTCTTACTGCAGGTATTTATTGCTGTAAATTTCCATTTAGAATTGCTTTTACTGTGTTTCATAAGTTTTGATATGTTGTACTGTATTTTCATTTGTTCAGGATATTTTTATCCTTTGGATTTCTTCTTTGAGTGTTGGTTATTCAGTTGCATTTTGCTTAATCTCCATATATTTGTGAATTTCTCAGTCCTCTTATAATAGATTTCTATTTTATATCACTGTGATTGAAAATGATGCTTGATGTGATTTTAATCCTTTTCAATTTATTATGACTTTTGGGGGGGGGGCAATGTATGTATTTTTTCCTGAAAAAAGTTCCATATGCACTTGAGAAGAATGTGTATTCTGTTTTTTTTTTTTGGATACATTACTTTTTAGATGTCTGGTAATCCATCTTGTCTAATATGTAGTCTATGTCCACCACTTTCTTATTGTTATTCTGGCTGCCTGAATGATTATCTACTGATTAAGTGGGAATATTAAAGTCTTCTACTATTACTATATTGATGTATATTTATCCTGTAGGGCCGATAAGATTTGCTTTGAATATTTAGGTGCTTATATGCTGGGTACATAAATATTTACAAATATTATAGTGAAGTTTTTGCAGCTCCATCTACTGAGATCAACAGCAGCAAAGACGGTGGGCTCTTGCATGGTCAAGACTGAGGAGGTTCTGTGGCTTACATAAATGGCTTGTGCTATGGAGATCCTCAGAAGTTAAGGCTCCTACTGTCCTCATATTTTCCTTTTTTGCCCTTAATAAGAAATTATAACTGAAGGGTTCCTTCTCAGTGGCAGATCTGACACACTGGCATTCAGAGCAGCGGGGGGGAGGGGCAGAGATAGGGCACATGCAGAACTATAAGAGCTTCTTGGTTCTGAAGCACAGATGCACTGATGCCAGTGTCTGAAGTGAAAGAATATACCTGTCTGTGGAAGTGGGTACTGAGTCTGTGGGGCTCACAGCAGGGATTTAGGCCTGGGAGGAGGACACAGTTGCAGTGTGGGTTCTGGGATAACAGGATTCAGCAGTGACTTTGGTCTAATGGGTAGAAGGCAAGAGCAGTATATCCTGAGGATTGTGGACCACAGTCTCAACTCCGGCCTTAGTGCACAGGACACAGAGGAAGAGCAGTGCAGTTCTGGTAAGGACATGTCAAAGCCAACAATTAGAATCGTGGGACTAGGGCAAAGGGCTCCAGCAGTACAGCCTGGTGATGACAGGTCAAAGCCCTGGCTTAAGATCTGAGGGAGGGGTGCAGAGAAACACAAGTTTAGTCCTGGTAATGGCCAAAGTCACAGCTGAGACGTGGGGGCTAGGTGGAGAGCATCAGTCATGGTCTCGTAGATGATGAGGCACTATGACATCCTGATATTGAGAGCAGGGCATGGCAGCAACAAGGGCACCTGCAGGCAGCTGTCCCTACAGAGACAGCCCTAGCCTTGGGAGAAGACAAACCAGAGGGGAATCTGAGCAGCGCTGTCAGCTGGTTTAAGTGTTGCTGAAGACTGTGGGTTAGACTTGCTGGGGCTCACTTGCTCTCCTTTTCCCTAAGGAGTAAACTCCCTTTTCTGGGTTTTTGAGCTTTACAGAATTACTGGTGCTGCCACTTTGCAGTCCATAGTTTTCTTAGAGCTATTTTCATCTTTTTGTAGTTTATTTTTAAAATTGTTTTTGTGGAGGAGATGAATGTTGGAACCTCTTAGTCCTCCATGTTGCTTGATTTTGACTCTGTTTTATAACTCCAAACCCGTTTTGTTTGTTTTAAATAACATCATAAAAGACTGTACTTCTTTGCTTTATAATCTCTGAATCACTTAGTTTTATAGGTTTTCTTTTCACAAGTTGAGATTTTTCTTTTTTTAATCTCCAACCTGAAATCCCAGTTCTTCTCTCCCCTCCATCTGTACACGGACTCATGTCTCCCTCACTTCTCCCTCATCTCCCTCTGATTTTAAAGAGCTCAGATGAGCTCATTTACCTTTTTAAGGCAAATATATTTGCATTCGTTTTGTCCTACTTTTAAAAAACCTATTTTTTCCATTTTAAGGTTTTTATAAAGTGTTAATGATATTTTATCATCCAAGGGTTATAAAATTGGTTGGTAGATTAAAAAGACATTTATTTATTTATCCAGTGAACATTTACTGAATAGACACATTGTTCCCAGTATCATTACTGAACAAATGTAGAACTCCTATTCAGTGGAGCTAACTTTTTCTCTGAAGAACTAACATTAGACCAATTTGATAAGTAAAATATATAGTTAGCCAGTGGCTGATACTTGGTATGGAACAAAAATAGTGCATAAGAGAAAACCATGGAGACTCTGAATGTGTTAGTAGTTTGAATTTTAAATAGAGGGTATCCAGTTAGACCTCGTTGAATAAATGGCATCTGAGCAAACATCTGAATAATAGCTATTTGGATATGAGAGAAAGTATATTCTCAAGAGAAGGGTTCCAATAAAGTCAATTACTCTTCTGACAACTGAGGAAAGAGGATGAGGATGGGTAAAAATACACAAAGAAGTTTGAGGTAGAATATTCACACCTAGTTTTGCTAGAGAAACAGTATATGAACACATCAAATTTAGGATGGGTTGAAAACATATGGGAGTTGACAAAACAAAAGAGTCATCGTGGGAAAGAAAATGGCCACAAACTATGGATGAGCAAGACCTGTGCCCAGGAACAATTTGGGCCAAAAAGAGAATGGATGTTACTTAAGTAGAGTCATTCAACACAATTACATGATTTTTTTCTGAAATGCTTTTTGGAATGGCTGCAGCTGAGAATGGGACTGTCATTTGTTCCTTATATACTATATGCTAGTCTTTTGTAGACTGCTTTATAATATCTCAACACTAAGCAGAAATGATGAATTTTACACAAGGTAACTTAGACTCAAATAGGATAGACTATCTTATGTCAGAATGTTAGTAAACCTCTGAGCCATTATTAGAACAGAGTATTGCTCAGAAAAACAAACAAACCAAACAACAAAACAAAACAAAATCCCCAAACAAACTACACTGTGGTTGACTTTAGGTGAAGTTTTTATTTTATAAAGTGAAAATGTCAGAAAGCCATGCTGATGAAAAGTGATAATTTATACAGACGAGGCACAGAGGCAAGTGGGCAAAAGGGGCAGGCAATAGGGTACAAGCAAGAGGTTGAAAGTCATGATGAAAGAGAAACAAGACAAACTGCTTCTTTACACAAGAGATTTTGGTTGTTTTTATCATTAGAGTTTCAAATTTTATAGCGGTTAAGAACAATATATGTTTGTGAAATGATATGAGATGTTTAGGACCATGTAGCCATTTATTTTGGATTGTAGTATGAAAAAACTCATAGTTGTCATGAAATGTATTTATGGGTAATTATTCATTCTTCACTCTTTACCCATATATTTTCTAAGGTACAGCGTTAATTCATTTGTGGATTTTTTAAGACATATTACACTTGCAGATGGAAATGCTTTTAAAATTATTCATAGCAAACATTATCTCTGTGCTGCTTTCTCATGTGTTGCTATGTTGTAAATGCCATGAAAGATCTCTTGCCATGTCTATAAAGCATTTTATATGGAATTTTAAAAGTAATGCCAAATATGAGTGATACAATTGGAAAGAACTGAAGATTGTGGGAGTTTAGTATTTTGCAGTAGAAATGTGATAATATTCTAATCACTCTTTTATGAAAGCAATTTTTATTGAGATTACAAACCTGGTATCATTTGATCCACAATATTAATGACTCATCCTTGAATTTTTAGATCATTATCAGTAACTACACATATCATTTATGCAGTACAGTGCTGTTCAGTTTTCACTGCTAGATTTTTAATATTTTTATGTCAATTGAGTGGCATATCCCATTGAGATGCTTCAACAACTATCTAGACACAATATAAGTTTGATAAATAGAAATTATCTTAAATCATTTGCAATAAAATTGAACAGCTGACCTAAGGGCTTGGGTTAAGAGAGGCAAGTGAATGTATTGTATGGCATCATTTTTTATTTCTTGGGTTTGATTTTTCTCTGTGAGGTGTAATGAAATAGATTAATGGGCCCAATGCCATTACTGATTAAATGGATTTGATTTGGACCTGCAATAGGAAAGTCACAGTAGCAGTCAGCTTAGATTTAAAGCTTTGAAAGAAAAATGAAGGAAGGTTTTCAGAGAGGAAGGGAAGGACTAGGCAGTAATACAGAGGAAGACTTGTTTAAATTCAAATGGTCCATTTGATTAATGAGAGGATCATGCTGCTACATGTTGTTGATAAGCTGGCATATATAAAGTAGGTACTATTAAATTATGAAAACACCTCACATTTGGACAATTTTTTTCTTCATGTATATTTTGAATACTCACTATGTGTCAGACATTACCAAGTACTGTCATGGGTTGAATTGTAGCCCCTCCAAAAGATATACTGAAGTCAAAATCCATGGTAACTATGGAATGTGGACCTATTTAAAATAAGGTTTTTTGCATATAATCAAGTTAAGATAAGGTCATTAGGATGGGCCCTAATAGGACTAATGTTGGTCTAAAAAGAGAGAAATTTGGGCAAAGACCCAAAAAGAAGGGCATCCATGTGAAGAGAGAAACAGACAAGGAGAAAGCCATGTGGAAAAAAGAGGCAGAGATTGGAGCAATTCAGTTGCAAGCTTAGCAATGTTACGGATCAATGGCCACCACCAGAAACTAGGAGGCAAGGATTTCTCCCTTACAGGATTCAGAGGAAGCATTGCCCTGCTGACACCTTAATTTTGGCCTTCTTGTCACAAGAATGTTTGAGAGAGAAATTTATGTTCTTTTAAGCCATCCAATTTGCAGTACTTTGTTACAGCAGCCCCAGGAAACTAATATATACTTATGCATTTTAACGTTAGAACACATGTTATACATATTTTATAGGCCCTGGAGAAAGCTAAATGGTTTGATTAATTTATGAAGTAAACTGATAATATGGCATTCAGATACAATCACCACTAGTGATAAATACGAGACTCAGACACAATAAATACATTTAGGGTCTTGAAATATTGCTAAACAAAATAGACACATACCAAAAGCATTTCAATGTAAATAAGAATTTTTCTAGTTCATGACGTACTACAGAAATGATGCCATGATAATTTCTAGTGAAGAAGAGACTATATTGACCATTTCTTTGGCCATAGATGCTCCATGGGGGAAGCCGCAACTGAGCTGAGTTTAGGATACCTCGGATTTTAGCATACAAACCTGGAGCGAAGAATCTGAGGAGGGAACCATGAGAACAACCACACAGGCAAAAAGCACAGGTGACTGCACTATTAAACACCCATGCTATCCCATCTAGTCTAAATTTGTTTGGCAGTGGCAGGTGTACTAGGCAAAGTTTTAACACTGAAACCACGGTTTTCTACTCCTTTCTCATGGGTTCAGCCTCTAAGGCAGCAGGGTATCTTCAGGGAAGAAATGAAAAAAATAGAACAAAAGAAAAAAAAATGAGTCAGCTTCTTCATCTCAGAATGTCTATTTACCTACAGTGGTGACAATGTTTTAAAAAGACTGGACTTTTAATTGCAAGAAATTTGTGCTTGAGGTGAAAACGTATGTTATTCTTTCACTGCTAGAGGCTTCCATTCAAATATGAAGAGCAAGCTCCTGTTGGAATTTGAGCCAAGAATTGATATCTCGGTAGGAAAGTGAGGCTTAGACTGATTAGCTTATGGGAAGCTAAGTCTCAAAGGAATGTGACTAGACCTTAGAAACAATGTTTCTCTGGGAAGTGCCCATCCCCTGATTTTTGGACCAAGCTCCAGAGAGTGGAGGAGATGAAATAACCCCTAGATATGAGGAGAGAAGACTAATTACTTGGCTTCCCACATTATAGAAAGCAGCAAATCTTATGGAAAAACACACTTGTTTAAATGGTACCTAGGATTAGAGAGGCACTGACTGAAGGAAATTCTTAGTCACATCAGTACAATGTCACCCAGCAAAGTCATGAACTCCCAGCGTAGTGTGGGAAGATAACCAGTGTTCCTGAGCAACCAGTCTCTCAGATTGAGAATTGTTGGAAGGATCAAAGTCCCAGAAGAGGACTTATGCTGGGGACAAAGAGGGTGTGGATTATATAGTCTGACAATTCAAACGGTGGTATGGAGCCATGAACTGGGTCAGTGGAGACAAAAGAGAAGTGTAGGGCAGAGGAGTGTAAACAACATTCCCATGAGATCAGAGAAGCCAGGAACTGGCATGAGGGCCAGATGCCTCGCTTCTAATGCCAGGGTGATAGAGAGCTCCGCCCTAGATGAGTCAATGAGAAAATGAGGCGGACCACGCCTGCGTGTTGGTGTGTGCTTGGTGATGATGGTCGTGTGTGTGCGGGAGGTGGATTTCCAAGAAAGACGCGCCTTTAATACAAAAGTAATTTAAATACGATGAATTGTGATATTTAAACATTTTTGATATCCATGGAGGTGGGAACCCAATAACAGTAATTACAGTTATAAACAAATTTATATATTTATACATCTGATTTTGTGGAAGTTTAACTGCATACTTGATGTCTACTATGAAAGAAATTGACACAGAAGGTACAATAAATGAAAATATGTCCAATGTCCTATTTTAAGTCAGAGGTGACTGTGGATAAATATTCATAGTTGTTTAATTACCGTGTTAGTGCCAGATTGAGGCTAAATACTTTCATAGTAATCTTTTCTTAAAAGCTTCAGGCAACTTTATGATTATTGGTCAGATGAAAGGAACTGCACTCATTAATATTTAATAATCTGTCTGACATGATATATCAGAGTTGATAATAGAACTTGTGTTGGTCTGAGAACCAAGTTCATCACGTCCTGCTTTATTTAGTCAGAGCATATTCCATATTATTCAAACTAAATTCTCTATGTGAAAATGGCTATAGTTAGAGGAGAGTTGTTATTTTGCGTTACCTTCATTGGGGTGTTTACTGGTTTTCTATTTTGGTCACTGTGATTACATATATTTCTCCTTAGTCTGTCTTTGCTTGACCTTAGGCTTTTTCTCTTTGCCTATAAATTAGTCTAAAGCATTAGGCTCAAGAACAATGGAACCCTATGCAAGTCTCACCATTATTTTCATCATACAGCTCAGCAGGATGGGGCTGAAGAACAGGTGCTGTGGAACTTAAGGAAAAATAGTTAACATAAAACAAGACACAGAGACATTTATCTTAAGTAAAGGTGGGAGCCGGGGGACTCAAGGTCTCAGGGACCAAGAGCCCACCTCAAGAATCCACACTGCTTTTATTGTGCTCTTTAGATGAGATCAAGTGAGAAGTGGCTATGGGTGGATGATACAGGGTTTGTTACTATTATAGAAGTTCTTTTACTATTTAAAAAGCCACTTAGGTGGTAAAGGGTTAAGCTCTTACTCTGATCTCTAGGCACATAACAGTTAAGTCATTTATGCCTTTAGGTCTTTGTTCTTAAGCTTAAGTCATTTACCAGTACTGTGAAACATGTCTTGCAACAGGCAGAAAGAGCTCTCTGACAGAAGTTAAAACGTATGTTTGCCTATAGCATTTTATTGAAGCAATGCAGTTTTTTTTTCATTATAGCTGATTTACAATGTTGTGACAATTTCTTCTGTACACCAAAGTTACTCAGTCATATATATATATATATATATACATTTTAAAAAATATTTTCCATCATAGTCTATCCCAGGAGATTGGATATAGCTTCCTGTTTATTGTTTATCCACACTAAATATAATAGTTACATCTATTAACTCCAAACTCCCAGTCCATCCCACTCCCTCCCCCTTCTCCCTTGGCAACCACAAGTCTGTTTTCTATGTCTGTGAGTCTGTTTGTTTTTTAGATAAGTTTATTTGTCCCATACTTGAGATTCCACATGTAAGTGATAAAAGGCATTTGTTTTTCTCTTTCTGACTTATTTATATACTAGAGTACAAGAATCTCTAGTTGCATCTAGCTATAAGGCATTTGTTTTTCTCTTTCTGACTTACTTCATTCATATATTAGAATATAAGAATTTCTAGTTGCATGCCATGTTGCTGCAAATGGTATTATTTTGTTCTTTTTTTATGGCTGATTAGCATTCCATTGTGTATATGTACCACCTCTTCCTAATTCGTTTATCTGTTGAAGGATATTTAGGTTGCTTCTGTGTCTTGGCTATTTTGAATAGTGGTGCTCTGAACATAAGGGTGCATGTATCTTTTTGAATTATAGTTTTGTTCATATATATACCCAGGAGTGGGTGTGCTAGATCAGATGGTAGTTCTATATTTAGTTTTATGTGGAACCTCCATACTGTTTTCTCTAGTGGTTGTACCAATATACATTCCCACCAACGGTGAAGGAGGGGGTTCCCTTGTCTCCACACCCTATCCAGCATCTGTTATTTGTTGACTTGCTAATGATGGACATTCTGACCAGTGTGAGGCAATGCCTCATTGTAGTTTTGTTGATTTGTATTTTTCTAACAGTTGGTGAGGTTGAGCATCTTTTCATGTGCCTACTGGCCATCCATCCATGTGTCTTCTTTGGAAGAACGTCTAGGTATTCTGCCAATTTTTCAATTGGGTAATCTGGTTTGTTGTTGTTGAGTTGTACTAATTGTTTGTATATTTTGGCATTTAAGCCCTTGTTGGCTGCAATGTTTACAACTATTTTTTCCCATTTTCTGTAGGCTGTCTTTTCGTTTTGTTTATGGTTTCCTTTGCTATGCAAAACTTGTAGATTTGATTAGGTCAAATTTGTTTATTTTTGTTTTTATTTCTCTTGCCTTGGGAGACTGACCTAATAAAATATTTGTGTGGTTTATATCAGAGAATGTTTTGCTTATGTTCTCTTCTAGGAGTTTTATGGTATTATGTCTTAGGTTTAAGACTTTGAGCCATTTTGAGTTTATTTTTTGTGCATGGTATGAGAGTGTGTTCTAGTTTCACTGATTTATATGCAGCTGTCTAATTTTTCCAGCACTACTTTCTAAAGGAAATGTATTTTGCCTATTTTATACTCTTGCCTCCTGTATTGAAGATTAATTGACCATAGGTGACTGGGTTTATTTCTGGGCTCTATATTCGGTTCAATTGATCCATATGTCTGTTTTTTGTGACAATACCACACTGTTTTGATTACTGTAGCTCTATAATATTGTTTGAAGTCTGGAAGAGTCATGCTTCCTGCTTTCTTTTTTTCCCCCTTCAGGTTGCTTTAACAATTATGGGTCTTTTATGGTTCCATATAAATTTGGGGATTATTTGTTCTAGTATTATGAAAAATATCACACATAATGTGTTAGGGATTGCATTAAATCTGTAGATGAAGCAATCTGGTTCTTAGCTATACTCCAGTACCCAAATTTAGAGAACACATTGTCTCTGAAATGGAATTTGGTTCTGCCTATAAAAATCAATCCATTTTGGCTGCTGAGATTTATGTCAAAATTTGGCCAATTCAGGAAAACAAACAAAAGCTTTCAATGATTCTGGCAAAATCATAGATTATTTTGAGTTAAAAACAATGAACTTTCTTAATATGAGTAATTATGTGATTAGCTTAAATAAAACCCTTTAGCATTAATGTAAAAAATGGCTGAAATATCACATTCCCTAAACCATGTTTCGAATGAGTTCTTATCATTTCTTGAATATAGACACAGTTATATGTATCTATGGCATATTTCGACTATAGTTTCCAAATTCAATAGATGTGTGAGTAAAATTCAAAATATAATAAGAAACTGTAGCATTTTCTTGGGAGAAAAACACAAGATAAGTAATGACTAGCTAATGTTTAATGTTTAATTTAACTAGTTAATTACTAATAATAATATTGTTGCTATCTATGTTTTATTTTAAACAGTTTTTGTCCCTGCTTAGTATAGAACACTTTTGTAGTGGCTTATATGATTTTTTTTCTATTAAGATATACAAAATATGTGGTGGTAATTGCATAGTATAAGTTGAAAAAAAAGTACCCACAAAAGGCTAAGTCTAGCTTGCTCTGCTCATCACACCTGAAACATTGATTTGAACGCACTTTTTAAAACTTTTTTGTACCTAATTTTTCAGTCACAGTATTTCCTTTCCTCAGGTTCTACATTTAATGAATAAATATGTGGAATACATTTTTTCACATTTATATAGTCTTAGATCATATCTATTAGAATAATTCTTAAATTTTTAAACTCCTACAAAGTTATTCTTTTAAAACATTCATTTTTCCACTTAAGGTGAATATTAAAATCCAGACTTGCCTTTCAGTATTAATTCTTAAACCAGTAGGTTTTTCAAATCTTCAGGAAAGTAATTTTAATATACTTTACATGTATAAATGAAATCACACTCAAAACTCTATTCCCTCTTAAAGTCTTTAAACATTATCTAATCTTCATTCTTAGGGTTGGAATTCTGCTAGGTCTCTTGCTGGGTAAGTGGCCACAACAGGCATAGTTCCAAGGAATTTTGGTAGTTACAGGAGAGTGATATTTAATGTCAGATATGAAAAGTGAGTATATAGCAACCAGTAGTATGTGAAGCAAGTGATAAGGAATCACGTTGACCAGAAGGATTAAGAACTCAATGGAAGAGTAAGGGAAAACACCAGAACTTGACCATGAACAAGAAAAAGAGGTCAAGACTATTGGAGGATTCTGACTTTGAAGCAAAGATCTATGTCAACCAGGTAATACGGAGCTTTGGAATAGAAAAGATATTTGGAGAAAAAGAATCTCTGAAACGTTATATTGCCTTTTTTCTACAGTTATAATTACAATTCTTTTAAAACGTTAGTGTTACTAGTTTGGCTTTATGGGTCAAGATTCTGTTTTCTCAAATTAAAACTTTGGAACTGCATTTTTCCTTTGCAAAATTTTCTAGAGTTACAAAAGACAGTTATAAAATAGTAACGGAGAAGTATTTACTGCTTCACATAGGTTATCGTGAGTTGGCTTGATTAGTCTATACCCAACTATTTGAAATGAACTGAGTCAGAAAATTAGCGCATGGTTAGTAACCAGTTTGTTTTTTTGTTTGGAGAGAGAAAAATCCTCTAAGAGTCATGTATAAGTTATTTTTTGTAATTTGTAAAGCCAATAATTCTGATTCCCAAGAATTGACCTTAACATACAGAATGACAGATTGTTAAAATTGATTCAGTAGAAATTAGAAGATATGCACTGAACTGCTGATTCCAATTAAGATTTTATAACAAACCAAGCCAATGTATTTTTTGTTTTTTGTTTTTCAGGGCCACACCTGCAGCATATGTAAGTTCCCAGGCTAAGGATCCAGTTGAAGCTGCAGGTGCTGGCCTATGCCACAGCCACAGCAAAGCAGGATTTGAACTAAATCTGTGACCTACACCACAGCTCACAGCAATGCTAGATATTTAACCCACTGAGTGAAGCCAGGAATTGTACCCACATCTTCATGGATACTGACTGGGACACTAATCACACTAATATTTTTAGTGACCTCAATATATACCATATTTTGGGCTTTCATATATACTTAATTAACAGCCGAATATTCTATGTAAGCACACTAGAAAATTCCATAATAGAATTTCTCTTAAAAGTGAAAACTAGATTTTTAATTGAAAATATATTTATTTACGTGAATAACCAAAGCTATTTTATTAACTGTTAATAAAAGTAAATACACAATTAAGACATATTCCGATTCCCATAAAATACAATTTGCATCTCATCAGAAAATGTTTACTACTGGTAGTTATGACAGTTCATTTCTTCAGCAAACAGTAAATAATGGAACGTAAGCATACAGCTACCCTAGAAAGATACTTTTACTTCATTTATGAATAAGAAGGGTGCTTTCAGATCTCAGATGCAATATGGTGAAACTTATTCTTTGTTACATCCATTTACCTCATTATTCAGTATTTACTGAGTAGGATTAGGAATAGGAACCATGATGACCTATTGGTATCATGAAAGCAAACAACAGCAGGCCTTTGATTCGAAGGAGCTCTTGACATAGTAGGCTATCATGATCACTGCATTAACAGCTGTCGGACTACCTCCACATTAACAGCTAACATTTGAGTGTTAAATACTTTACATGTATTAACTCATTTGTTCCTTATAAAAATTCAAAAAGGTGACACTTTAAATATGATCTTAATTTTACCCCCCAGAAAACTGAGTGACAGAGAGAGTAAAACGTGAGCTTAAAGACACACAGCTACTGCCCGAGCTGTTATCTGAACCCAGGCAGTCTACTGCAGTACCTGTGCTCTAACCCACTCCATGAGCAAGAAAAATGCACAGACTGCTATTGGAGCATAGAGAAAATTCCTATCAATTGTATTCAAGAAAATTACAAGGGGGGGTTTAAATGTAGTTTTAAAAAAGAGTTGGGAAGAGCTCTCTGAACAGTGAGAACTGCCTGCATGATTGCGTGAGGGAAAAAGTTCACGTATTTGAGAAAGACAAGAAGGTGAGTGGGTTTGATGAGAAGAGTTCCTGTGAGGGGAAATTCAGGAAATAGAGCTAGGATTTTAGGGCAAATATCAGGACAGGAGGGACCTCGGAGGACATTCATAGAAATTTAACTTTGTTCTGGAAGCTGGGGGAAACCGTTGAAACATTTCATACTGCATATGAAGGCAGCAGGATCCTCACACCTGCCTTTTAGAAAGTTCATCCTGGAAACAGTTTGGAAGAGAACTGAAGAGTGGGTAGTTAGGATAAAAACTTGAACAAAACCCCAAGCATAAGTATGAATACGGGAAGGATAAGGAGACAAAGAGAAAGGATATCTCGTCGGATTTTAGTATTTAAAATGGCTATCATTTAATAACCACTTTATAGTAATCTCTAATCCTAAGAGGCTCTATGAGACAAGTTTTATTAGTGATATTTTATAGTGAAGTAATAAGGGCTTAGACAGGTTAGGTAGCTTACTCAGTGTTCATAGGTAGTCACTGATAGATTTGGGACTCCTATCTACGGCGTACATTCTTTCTGGTCTAACATGCTGCTTGCTTGCCATGAAAGTCTTTAAGTACAAACCTTTTCAGATGTCGAAGCAAACAGTAGAATACTAAAACAGAAGTGTGGATCTAGATTTTAAATACTCATGTTTATGACATGGTTATGAATTGTGGTATTTCACCAAAATGTGGAGCAAGAAAATCCCAAAAGGATTTTCTTAAAAGAGATATTTAGGATTGCTGCATTCATTTATTATCTCTTACTCCTCAAACCCTGATCTGGCATCAGTCATCACATCTCTACCAAAGCAGTTATTGATAAAATCATATTCCTGTCTCTAAATCCAAAGAGTTTTAATGCCCTTCTTAATCCACTTCTCAGTAACATTCAGCTCTCTTTTCCACTTTCTTGCATTGCAACATTCTCATCATTAGAATTCATTGCAATAGTGTCTTTCACTTTTGTCCTCCCTCCCTGTGTTCCTTGTCAGACTCATTACTTTAGGTCATTAAATATTGAAGTTGCTTAAGCTTAGTAGTAGAATCTCTGCTATTCTCATCTCTTATGTTCATTCACTTTTATGACTTCAATTCCTATTAGCTGCACAGAGATAACAGATGCACTTACCCAGGCCCCTTCTCTGATATCCTTTCTTGGCAAACTCAGAAGCACCTCAGATATAGGATATAAAACATAATGAACGCATAATATTCTGCCTCAGTTCTATCTCTTTCTAGCTTTCTTGATCTCTGTGAATGGCGCTGCGATCTTACTTTTACAAGCAAATAAAAGCAGTCATCTTGAACACTGCACTTTTCCTCATCTTCCGTATCTAAAGCATCACCAAGCCCTGTCAGTCACGTTTCCTAAATGTTTCCCAGCTTACTTTTCTTTTTTTCATGTGTATGACCAACACAACATTCCCTTCTGTATACACTGAAATTATGGGATTCTCAGTTGCCTGCAAACTAATTTCCCCAAACTTCTCTAAACCTTCCTTTAATCCACTCTTCATACTGCATTGCTGAGTGATCTGTCAAAATGCATTTCCTATTGTGTTCTCCCTCTGCTTAATAGCCTTTAATGATACAGGCTGCTTTCAGGATAAAGGATAGGACTCTTACTACGGCCTTCAGGAACACATGTCAGGCAATTTCTACCCTCCTATTGTGTCAGTCTTCCTCTGCTTCCTCTCACCCAGTCCCTCTGGCCTTCTTTCCACTATTCATACTCACTATTCACATATATTGCTCCTTTGGGTTTGAACACGTCTATTCCCATTCTTAACTAGGTATTTTCTAGTCATCCTACAAATTTGAGTTCATATATCAAATCTCTCTACTAAGGGCCTCAGAACCTAAATGGAAGGTCAAAAGATGTTCTTTGGCTCTTTTCATTGTTCAACTGATTAATTTAAAATAAAATGCCAGTGTATTAGATTTATGAAACACAGATTTACAGATTAAGTTTTCTTGAACACATTGTCTTTTAAAGATAGAAGAAAAAGGTTTTCTGCATTTTTTTTTTAACGAACACAAAGGTATGTGGGGTGAGAGTTTTTGTGTAAGATAGTGCATACATAACATTTTATGGGTTAAATCAGTGGCAGAAAAATATCAGAAGGCAAAGGCAGTAGAGATGAGAGCGAAGATATTTAGGGAGGATATATTTACATGTGAGGGACTTAAAAAGATCAACTAGGGCAACCAGGGAGGAAGAAGATACAAAGAGAAAATATGTTGAAGCAATGACGGGGACAATTCACTCCCATCCCAGCCAATTTAAAATAAAACATTCCAAGACTTTTGGACTAGATACACTATTTATTCCAAGTGTATTTAATCTTGATTATGTGGGAGAGCCTTTCTAGGCAATGGTTCGTTCTTGCCCTACCCTGTGACTTTGAATTGCCTAGCTAGCTTCAAGGGAATGGCATAAACTCTCTCCCATTCTTTTTATTAATTTAAATTTCCCCTATGGTTTTTATAAGCAAAAATGCTTTTCTTTGTCCGGCCAAAAATTTTTAGAAACAATAAACAGAACCAGACATCTCTTTCAAAACTCAGACAGAAAGAAAATAAACTCTTTTTGGCTGAGAACTTTTTTTTTCGGAGTGTAAGAGGGAATAAACCATGAGTACGGGATGCTTCCTGCCCCACGCAGAAAGAGATCGAAATATCAGAGATAAGTGTTTCATTCAAATGTCAACTCAGTTTTTATAATTCATGTTATCTAAATTGCATGGGTACTTTCCTGAGGAACCTTTGTTTGCGTCCCAATTAAAATAATTTTATTAATACAGCCCAAACTCAGACCTAACAACAATAGATTCTCGGTCACTAACAGATAAGCACATTTGAATTGTAATCAGAGTCTAACACCATGAACTTTGCAAGGCTCTCTCACTGATAACCCAACTGGGTTTCCTTCCAACTATGGAGAAAGTAGCTTTTGCGTTAAGAGGGCCCATATAAGGTATGCGAGACGCCAACGTGAAGCATAATCCATGTTGCTGGAGGTATCTGTTTATTTTTAGAAAACAAAACTGTATACTTATGGAAACAGACATATTACAAAGCAAAATGAAAATCCACATGCATTTTAAGACCAAATGTTGACTTGAAAAAAGTTTGATATTTGTGGTGGGTCCTGGGTTTACCTTCTAACACTCCTTTCATGTCTCAATGTCATGATAGAAAAGTTTAAGAAGCCATGAATAGGCAATGTCCAAGGTTTCTGTAAAGTTTAATATACAATTTTAAATTTTTTATTCAATTATAGTTGATGTACAATGTTTCTTCAATTTCCGTCAAAGCAGAAATTTGGTCACAGCCAAGTGACCAGATCACACAGTATATGCATCATTTAAATATTTTTAATAGAAAAATACAAAGGTAAGGGTAAATATGGCTGTGGTAATGCATACTTTCTTAATTCATGACTCCTTCCTGATACATCCACTGAGTGCCATCTCTTTCTCTTGAAAATACATATTCACATTTTGGTTCCCAAATGGCATGGCATACTGAAAGAATGCAAGATGAGATCCGATAGTTGTGGCTCCAGATCTTCATACCATTAATTAACATCTAGACTTGTTTCTTTGTCTATTAAATGGGGATCAAAATCCTGTATTTCACCTTGCGAGAACAGATGCTAAGTGAGTACAATGTAAAGCAAATGACTGTTGCTGCACAGAAGGTGTGGCCATCGTCATAAATACACATTATCTCTTTTAAGGAGATTAGAGTTGGCTGTAACTTCTTCCGCTTGGTATCCTTAGGACATAATAAAATGGTTTATGTTCAACACAGTTCTTAAATTCCATTGTCTCTACTAAGCCATTTGTTTTATTCCACTTTGCAGTGAAGATTTCTTATATAATACATACCCTTAACTTGATATGATATTCATGGGAAGAAAAGTTATGCTTTAATTGTCTTTATGTGTCCTTGTGCTTAATTAGCACACTGTTTTGTCATCCTGGGTACATGATAATTTATTGAATTTCTCTCTTCAACAGCTCTGTCTCCAATTCTCCCATTTTGGTTAATGATGGTTTTGTGACAAAAAAATCATTAACAAAAATGGAAAAAAAATTACAAGTGGAGCTGTTTGAAGAGAGAGATTCAACAATAATTCATCATTTTCCTAGGTTGATCAAAAAACAGTATGCTAAGTTGATCAAAAAACAGTATGCTAAGTATGAGAACACATTGAAAACAATTAAGGCATAACTCTTATTTCTCACCCTCTCATCCAAAATTCAGTCCAAATTTAAGCTGCATCAATTTATTTCTTAGGTCTTTCCATTTCTACTTATGCTCTCCTTTCTCCAATTTGTCACCATCCTCAGGTCTTAATATTTAATCTTTTGGTTTTAAATACAATTTGTGTGCTTCTGACTCCCAAATACACATCTGCAATAAAAGCCTCACCCCGAACTCCAGATTTAAACAAACCCAACTGCCTGTACAACTTTTATACTTGGGGGTCTAATACGTATCTCAGTTCATGACAATGGAATCCATAGCATTTATAATTATCAGACAATCTAGATAGACAGTGTAACTATTTTATTCACTTATTATTTGTATTCCTCTACTGAAACATAACTATCATGAGGTAGAGATGTCATATGTTTTATTCTTTCCTTATTGCAAAAGAACTGTTTCTGTCACAGTGTTTCACACATATGAATGAAGCAAGAAAAGAATCAATCAGTGATTTGTATACATTTTAAAAATCAATTAAATACTACTAGTTCCCCAGGACACAGAGTGTGAAATGAAGACTAATGGTTAGGAAGTTTATTGGAGATTACTCTCAAGGTAAACTCCCATGAGTCAAGGGAAGAAAGCAGCATTAGGTCAGGGCAGAAGTCAGCCTGTGATTCCAAGAAAAGCTCTGCAGCTGAGTTGGCAGTGTGGAGTGGTCCATAACTGGCGTATAGACAGGGGAAATGTTTATAACCCACTGCAAGCAAGTTCTCTTCATAGAGGTGGCACTTTTCCGACAAAAGTAATGTCTGCCGAAGTCTCAGTTACTTGCCCAGCATCAAGACAACCATAGCTTTCAGTGCTGAGAGGCCCCCGAGTCTCCACTGTGCTATTATTGTCAAGGTCAGATGATACAAATACATTATTAAAGTGTTTCAAAAGTATAAGAAGAAATTATAGGGACCTATGTGATTAAGTATATTTAGTTCACTAAGACAAGTGTTTCAACAGTATAAGAAGAAATTATAGGACCTATGTGATTAAGTATATTTAGTTCACTAAGACATTACAGAAGTAAAGATCCTCATAGAAGATAAACAAGTAGACGAGAACCTGAAAATATTCGGAATTTCAAAGGCAGATCAATGAGCAGTTTTTCAAAGCAGAGGACAGTTCATGTGCAAATTAAAGAGAGCTATCAAATCAATAACAAGCTACTGGCTGTGGAGCATTTTCAACCATTCTCTTGCACATGAATTCCACCCATACCCTGCTGCTCACATCCTATTCGTTTGAATTATATGTCATTATTCCAAGAATCTCATGGTGTTAGGGGCTAAGAATCCCATGGCTTTAGGGGCTAGTTGTTTTCAGTATACTTCTCAAGGCTGCCTTTTCTGATAATTTACAGAGAAAACGTCTTTCACTGTTTTAGAAGACTATGAATTGCCTCCCTTTAGCACTGCCTGCTCTTTTTCCTTAATACCCAAAGTTCACTGGCAAGAGCAGCAATGTGCCAAGATCAACATACGTGCTTTCCTTTCTTTCACTTAGGTATAGTCATATGACTGTTTGGGTCAATGAAGTATCTTAGAGGTTTTGAAAAAACGTTTTCCTTTTCTCACATTGAAAGCGCCCCTTTCTCTTTTTCCCGTGTAGAATGTGGGTAGGAAACAGAGGGACAGTGCCATCCTAGAACCATCAAGTAGAAAGTGTGAGCATGAAAGCCAGCACATGGATCGATTCACAACAGAAATATAGAAACAAGCCAGGTTCCTGAAGGTGATGTTAAACCACTGCAAAACCTCTAGAGGGATTGCCTCTAGATTTTTGTTATGTGAGAAAAATTAGCCTTTTTAAAATGTTACTGGGTATTCTGTGATTTGTTGCTAACCACATTCTTTTTTAATGTTTCTTTTTTTGAAGTATCATTGGTTTACAGGGTTCTGTATATGGTGTAGAGCAAAGTGATTCAGCTACACAGCTCCATTCTTTTGAAGATTCTCTTCCCATATCAATTATTGCAGAACTTTGAGTAGAATTCCCTGTGCTATACAATAGGTCCTCATTATCTATTTTACACAGAGGAGTGCAAATATGTTAATCCCAAACTCCCAATTTATCCCTTCCCCCAAACCTTTCCCCTTTGGTAACCATAAATCTGTTTTTGAAGTCTGTGAATCTGTTTCTGATTTGTTTATCATGTGTATCCTTCAGTTCATTTTGGAGTATGTTGAGCTTCTTGGATATTTATATTCATATCCTTTGTCGCATTTGCTAAGTTTTCAGCCATTCTTTCTTTTTTTATATTTATAATGATTTCTATTTTTTCCATTATAGCTGGTTTACAGTGTTCTGTCAATTTTCTACTATACAGCAAAGTGACCCAGTCACACATACATGTATACATTTTTTTTCTCACATTATCATGCTCCATCACAAGTGACCAGACGTAGTTCCCAGAGCTAAAGAGTAGGATCCAACTGCTTATCCATTCCAAAGGCAATAGTTTGCATCTATTAATTTCTTCAAAAATCCTCTCTGCCATGTTTTCTTTCTCTTTTCCTTCTGGGGCTCTCATGATAAATATGTGGTCTGCTTAATGGTATCCCACAGGTCCCTCCCTTACTGTTTACTTTCTGTTCCTCAGACAATACTTTCCATTATTCCATGAGTTTTTTTTTTTTTGCTGTCTGCTCCAATTTGCATTTGACTCTGTCTAGTGTAGTTTTTATTTCAGTTACTGTACTTTTCAGCTCCAACATTTCTTTTTGGTTCCCTTTTAGGTTTTACATCTCTCTGTGGATGCTTCCATCTTGTTCACGTGTAATTTTCTTGACTTTCTCCATGTCAAGCATGGAGCATGTTAAAGATAATTGTTGTGAAGTCTTTGACTAGTATATCTGCCATTCGGTCATTTTCATGGATAGTTTTGTTGATTTTTTTTTCCTTTGATTGGCCGTGTGTGTGTGTGTGTGTGTTGTTTTCTTTTGTTTTTGCAAGCCTTGTGATTTTTTTTGTTGTTGGACACTGAACATTTGAAATTAATATGATGCAGAGTTCCCATTGTGGCATAGTAGAAACAAATCTGGCTAGTAACCATGAGGTTGTGGGTTTGATCCCTGGCCTCACTCAGTGGGTTAAGGACCCAGCATTGCTGTGAGCTATGGTGTAGTTTACAGATGATACTCAGATCCCGTGTTGCTGTGGCTGTGGTCTAAGCCAGCAACTGCAGCTCTGTTTTGACCCCTAGACTGGGAACCTTCATATGCCATGGATGCAGCTCTAAAAAGCAAAAAAAAAAAAAAAAAAGCAAAAGAAATTAATATGATGGTGACTTTGGAAGTAAGATTCTCTTCTTTCCTAGGCATGAACAATCACTTTCTAATATTCTTGGTATAGCAATTGTTTTTGAATGTCCATGTTTTAATGTCCAGCTTCTGAAAGAAGGAAAAAGGATGCTGTAACTCTAAACCCCCTGGAAGTCACTTTAGCTGGAGGAACAGGGGCTTGCATCAATAGGGGGAGGTGCAACAATGGTACTAATCAACTCTTTTCCTGCACCTCTGTGGTTGGAGCAGGGATTCCCCGACATTTGAAGAAGAAAGTTCATTTTATTGCCCATCCTGGCTCTAGTAAGCTGTGTACAGCTCCTCCAATAACATGGTGCAAAGCTCCCTGCCATGTGACTGGGGTTGGGGGATAGATAGCTGCTACTTTGCTAAGAGCTGCCATTGATCAAAATCAATTGCATTGTACCAACCAAATATTCCCCTGGAAGTTGTAAGCCTTAAAAAGCCTCTGGAGTTTCAAATAATTTACATTATATAGATTCTGATAGTGGAATTGTCTAGATGTGGAGACAGATTCTTGGTGCCACTATTCTGCCATCATCCCAGAATCCTCTTCTGGTTATATTTCATTGACTTTGATGGTGATTCTTAGTTGGTAAGACTCATTTAAAACTAGCTTCTGAGTACCTGAAAATTCATTAATAGAATCGTTTGGTTCCTGTGGTTGCAGTTTTCAGCCATGTCTCTCATATTACATAATATTTTTTTCATTATTAAATGATCTTCTTTTAAGACCCATGGACATTACAGATTAGGCCATCTACTATTCTCGCTAAGACTTGATTCTTAACTGTTTATAAACCATGGTTGTAAAACTTGGAAACCGGATTGTGGCTTTACTCACATAAATACAGAGGGATTTATTAACCACAAATAACACTACCTTGAAACCCTGTATCACTGGGGATATCTTCTTATTAAAACAATGGTAGAAAGAAAGCTAAATCATTGCAAACTAATGCAAAACAAATACATGTGCCTCTATCTGAACTATCTCAGTTTAGAAAGGAATGAAAATACTTAAGATTGGAAGATTTTTAAGAGCTGGTTATTTTTAGTGTTTTTCCATGGATATGTACTTGGTACTGGCATTTAGGCAAGAGAGTGTTGCAATGCAAAGGATAATCCTATTTATGATAATATATTTGACATGTCACTCCAACCCCCCAAATGTCAAATATTCCCTCTGTTGCTGTGACAATCAAAAGAGTCTCCCGCATTTCCAGTCACCTCCCTTGGTTGAGGACCACTATTTGTAATGGAAGAGAATGACTGTTAGGGTAAAAAAGCTTTATTCTGGAAAAAGTTAAGTTTCCATTTGGGAGGAATTGAGGAATATAGAAAGAATAGCTAAATAGGTTTTAAAGCCAATAGATCTTATGTTAAAAAAATAAGAGATATATTCTAGGCAGTACCTGTTGTGACACAGTGGAAATGAATCCAACTAGTAACCATGAGGATGCAGGTTCCATCCCTGGCCTTGCTCAGTGGGTCAGGGATCTGGCGTTGCTGTGAGCTGTGGTATAAGTCAGAGATGTGGCTTGGACCCTGCATTGCTGTGGCTGTGGTATAGGCCTCCGCTACAGCTCTGATTAGACCTCTAGCCTGGGAACTTCCATATGCCATGAAAGTGGCCCTAAAAAGCAAAAAAAAAGAGAGATATTCTTTAAGAAATATACCTAGATGTATTCTAAAAATAATGCTAGAAGTACATTTTTCTTTTTTTGAGATTCATTTTTTTGCAGTGCTTCATTTTTATTAATGTACAATTAATTCACAATATTGTATTAGTTTCAGGTATACAACATGGTGATTGAACATTTTTATAGATTATACTCCATTTAAAGTTATTATAAAATATTGGCTGTAGCCCCTGTGATGTACAAGATATCTTTGTACCTCATCTATTTTATACAAAGTAATTTGTACCTCTTAAGCCCCTACCACTGTCTTGTACCTCCTCTCTGGTTGCTACTAATTTATTCTCTATATCTGTGAGCCTGTTTCTTTTTTGTTCCATTCAATCTTTGGCTTTATTTTTCAGATTCCACACTTAAGTGATAGCATTCAGTGTTTGTCTTTCTCTGTCTGACTTGTTTTCACTAAGTATAATTCTCCCCAGGTCCATCTATGTTGTTGTAAATGGCAAAATTTCCTCCTTTTTTGCAAATAAGTAGTGAATACACATCTTGTTTATCCATTCTTCTGCTGTAGACACAGGTTGCTTCCACATCTTGGCTTTGTAAATAATACTGTTATGAACACTGGGGTGCATGTACCTTTTTCTATGAGTATTTTCGTTTTCTTCAGATATATACCCAGGAATAGAATGGCTGGATCATCTAGTGATTCCAATTTTAGCCTTTTGAGGAAACTCCTTACTGTTTTCCATGGTGTTTGCACCAATTTACATTCTCACCAATAGTACACAAGTGTTCCCTTTTCTCCACATCTTCTCCCACATTTGTTATTTGTGGTCTTTTTGATGATAGTTTCACTGGTGTGAAGTGATATCTCACTGTGGTTTTGATTTGCATTTTTCTGATGGTTAGAAATGATCAGCATCTTTTCATGTGTCTGTTGGCCATTTGTATGTCTTTTTGGAAAAAATATCAATTGTTTCTGCCTATCTTTTAATTGGGTTTCTGCTTTTCTGCTATTAAGTTGCATGAACTGTGTATACATTTTGAAAGTAAATTTTAATGATTGCTCAGCTAGGGAAGTCGATGATAATTCAAAGATATCCAACAAAATAAGGGAGATCTCATGGGAAGCCCCTGGAATAAATAACATAAAGAAAACCAAGATCCCCCCCAAACTGACATTTACTGTGTTCAGTGGCAGGTAGAAGATTCTTAAGAAGCCAATTGAAGAACCACTATTTGAAGATTAGGACAACTATGGAATACGAATATATAAAATTTGGATAACTTAAAAAAAATACTGAAAGCATTATGGGGTAAGTTTCAAAGTGACTTGCTTATTGAAATTCAGAAGTTGCTCTTACCCTGAGGAAGTTTTTTTTTTTCAAGAAATTTGTAGAATTAGAAGTCTAAGAGCAGTTATACGACCATTATATAAAACTAAAGGGGAAACAAGCAAGACCACAATAAGAAGAAATAAATCCTGGGATATATTTTGGAATAGGAAAAGTTCCTCTTGATGGAAAAACTGCCTAGGAGAGGTAAGATATTTTTGAACTATGAGTCAAAGTTCATGGCCAGGCCAGGTGTTAGTCTTATAATACATTAGAAATGAAACACAGACATGGTAACTAAAATGCAAAGTGAACCCTTAATGGCTCATTATCCATTCTTGGGGTATAATAAGTTGTGACCTGTATTCTTCTTTGTACTTCTGACCTGGCTGTTTATTCAGAGCAGCTTAAATTTACCATTAAACTTTGTGCCCATAATATTAAATTCTGGGAAGTTAGAAAAGATTTAAAATGAATTCCATGCAAAGAAATAAATGTCTGGACCAGTATGTGGGTAGCTGGTCAATTCCCTTTACAGTGGAACTTCTAGGAGGCCCTCCAATGAACCATAAACTATATAATATGATGTAAGGATCAATAATTGAAATGGATATACAGAAAAAATATATCTTGCCTCTCCATCATATATTGGCTCAATTTGTCTGTACAAAAGCCAAATGGGACTTTGGAGACTTATAATCAATTTTAGGGAGGGTAGTCATATATCCCAGTTTGGGACTGTCTTGTCTTACGCCTGTTTCCATGTGACTTTAAAACAGCCATGTTTTACTCGTAGAAGGACCCCTCTTTGGAGGACAAGCCATACAGTTATCACACAGTTACAGAAGACTTAAAGCAAATTCCAAATCTAATTGCTTCCATGGTAGGTGGAGATTGAAATGGGAAATTTTTATTAATGGGAACGTCCTTGGGAAAAGAACTTAGGTTTAGCGAATAAATCTTGGTCTATACACATGAAAGATATGGCAGTGCACAACGGCATTTGGGAGCAATTTATACAGTTGATGTGGCTGTTACGCTCTACATTTCCTGGTGCATGTAAGGAAATTTTAATAGATGTATGAAGAAGGCCATCAAAGATAAAGCAAGTGATAGAATTACTGTGTTAATGTCCACGTCAGAGGAAAAGGTCAGGATATAAACAGACTGTCTTAATAATGTAAAGATGGTTATTTCAAAGTAAATAAGGAAAGAAAAAGTAATACTTGGGAAGTAACTCCCTCTTGGAAGGAAAAGGACAGATCAGGACAAGGCCAGGTTAATTAGGTTACTACTTAGGCCAACAGTGAAATACTGACAGTGTTTCTGTTTTCACTGGATTCTGCCAGGAATTTAAACACAGTGTGGTGAAATATCTCTGCCTTAATATGTAAGTTGTATATAATACCCACTAGGACTGAATAGTCCATCACACAATAATGGAAGGAAGCTTTCTTGGGCAACTATATCTGCTTTTCAGAAGCAAAACATCCCTCAGATGGAATAGGCATCGGATCTTACTCCTCTAGGTCCAGAAGATGGTAGGCTGGCCTTTGGACTATGGTTGCTTCTTTCAGTTTTATTAGTAGCAATATTGATATTTTGGCCTCCTTTATCCTCTGAGTTAGATCTGAGTTTAAGAAGGGAAAATGGGTGTAATTATTATACCTTATCAAATTCTAATATTTTTTTAATATACTGGTCTCTAGAATATTTTCATTTTAGCCACAATGCCTAGTTTAGATCCTGAAACACAATAATGTTTTCCAATGTTTGTTGGAAAAACACATGTAGAGTAATACATTTTAATTTAACTAAATTATTTTAATCCTTATAATAGCTTGGTAACTGAAGAATGAAAAGACCTGTTTTAACAAAAGGACAAACTGTCGCTCAAGAAGTTAAATGACTGAGAATCAAACTGATATTTGTTCCCAAATTTTATCTATCTTCCCTTTAATGAAGGGAAAACTGGATAATTATCTTGTTCAATAACCTGGCAATGGCATAGTAACTGTAGATAAACTTAACAGACAGGTGGAGGGGTGCTTTGGAAAGCCTTAAATGCCAGATTAAGAAGTTGGAAATTATGCTGCTAAATTATTGAGAGCTACTGAAAAATTTTGTGGAGAATCATGTTATTTTAGTTGTAGAGATATACAGTAAGTTAGAAGGTAGTAGAGGAAAACTTACAGACGATTAGGGAGGCCTGTGCATTAGGTTGTAGCAGCCTGAATCAGGTTCGTCATAATAGAAGTGGAAAATGACAGGAGTCTTAGAATATTTAATTTTTAATTAGGAAATTTAAAGAATTATCAATGTATTATTAATATTAGTTTAGATTTAATTATACTTCTGTTACCCCAAAAGCCCATCTAAGTAATTATACAGTCTCAGATTATTCATAATACCTAGCAGATACCAAAAAGCGATTCATTACTCACAGTAAATCTGTGAGTGAAACAATGGAGTGATGCTATTTCTCAAAGGTAAACTATGTTCTCCCATTTTATGTGATTCCAAGGTGATAGTTTAATAGCAATTTAAAATTTAAATTGTCAACCATTAATCTTCTATCTCCCTGAGGTGCCACTTTGATTTTGCTATTCCTCTGCTGGAAAGCTTTCCATGGTCCCTATTATTTTCCAGAATCCATAATTTGTTTTAATGGTGGCTTAACCACACTTTAATCCTTATCAATTCTCCTATATAAAATCTGTATAATTGAGAAAAAAGCATAAAGAATCAACATATCTTAAACTAGATTCAAATTTTATAATCCTATTTTTGTAGCTTTGCTTATAGGATTTCCATTTTCAGTCCCAGCTCTGGAATGAATCTGTTCAGGTTTAAAGCTGTGTGACCTTGGGCAAGTACCATTACTTCCTGCACCTGTATTTTGATTTCTCCTCCTCCATATCCCCCACTCACTTTCAAAGATGACGCAAATAGATGGAAAGATATACAATACTCTTGGATTAAAAGAATCAATGTCAAAATGACTAAAGTACCCAAGGAAATCTACAGATAATTCAATCCCTATTGAGCTACCAATAAAATTCTTCACAAAATTAGAATAAAACATTTTACAATTTGTATAGAAACACAACAGACCTCAAATAGCCAAAGCAATTTTGAAAAAGAGAAACAGAACTGGAGGAATCAGCCTCCCTGATTCCAATCTATATTACAAAGCTACAGTAATCAAAACAGTATGGTACTGGCACTAAAACAGAAATACAGAGCAATGGAACAGGGAAGAAAGATGAGATATAAACACCCACACCTATGGTCAACGTCTATGACAAAGAAGGCAAGAACATACAGTGGAGGAAATATAGTCTCTTCAATAAGTGGTGCTGGGAAAACTGGACAGCTACATGTAAAACAATGAAATTAGAACATTCTTTAAAACATACACAAAAATAAATTCAAAATGGAATAAGGACCTAAACAGCAATAACATCTAACTTGATCCACCTGCTAGAATAATGAAAATAAAGAAATGGGACCTACTGAACTTAAAAACTTTTGAACAGAAGAGGAAATCATAAAAAAAAACCTAAAAAATGAACCATGGAGTGTGAGAAAAATCTTTGCAAATGAAGTGACTCTCAAGGGACTAATCTCCAAAATATATGAAGATCTTATGCAGCTTTAAATTAAAAAACAAAACAAAACAAAAAACAATAAAAAAATAGACAATCTAAAAAGATATTTCTTCAAAAAAAAAAAAGAGGGCCAAAAAACAAATGAAACACCTCACTAATTATTAGAGAAATAAAATCAAAAGTACAATGAGCCAACACCACACAACAGTTAGAATGGTCATCATCAAAAAGTCTACAAACAACAAATGTCAGAGAGGGTGTGGAGAAATGCTTGAGAGGGTATAAAGAAATGAGAACCCTCCTATACTGCTGGTGGGACTCTAAATTGGTGCAACCACTATGCAGAATAAAACTAAATACAGAACTTAAAAAGTAAATATAGAACTACCCTCTGATCCTGCAATCTTGCTCCTGGGTATACATCTGGAGAAAGTCATAATTTGTAAAGTTACATATTCCAATATTCATTGTGGCATTATTTCAATAGACAAGACATGGAAGCAACCTAATTGTCCATTGACAGAGTTATAGATAAAGAAGATATATAGTACAATGGAATATTACCAAGCCATAAAAAAGAATAAAATCATGCCATTTGCAGTAGCATGGAAGGACCTAGATATTATCACACTGAGTGAAGTACATCAGACAAAGAAAGACAAATATCATATGAGATCACTTATATGTGGAATCTAAAAAAATGATATAAAACAACTTATTAAACAAAAACAGATTTCAAAACCAATCTTATGGTTACTACAGGTGAAACTGTGAGGGGGTAAGTAAGGGGAGGGTGGGAGTAATATATACACACTACTGTACAAAATAGATGATTAATGAGAACCGATCGTATAGCATAGGAAAATCTCCTTAATCATTTATAATAATCTGTATGGGCAAAAAGAATGGATATATTTGTATGTATGACTGATTCACTATGCTGTATACCTGAAACTAATACAATATTGTAAGTCAACTATAATCCAAGGAAATTAAATTTAGATAAAATCAGATACCATAATCAAGTGGAATTATTCCAAGATGTGGGGATGATTCAACATCCAAAATATCAACATGATATTCCACATCTGAAGGATAAAAATCATGATTTCCTAAGTAGATGCAGAGAAAAAGCATTTGACAAAATTCAACATTCATTTTTGATAAAAATTTTCAGCAAAGTGGGTATGGAGGGAACTTACTTCAACATAATAAAAGTTATATATGACAAGCCCACAGCTAACATCACCCTCAGTGGTGAAAAGCTAAAATCTTTTCCTCTAAAATCAGAAACAGGACAAGGCTGCCCCCTCTGTCCACTTTGAATCAACATACTTAGAAGTTCTAGCTAGAGAAATGAGGCAAGAAAAAAAAGGCAACAAAATTTAAAAGAAGTAAAACTGCCCCTATTTGTAGATGACACATTATATACAGAGATTCTAGCCAAAAAAAAAAAAGTATTAGAAAATCAATTCAGTGAAGTTCAAGTAAAAAGTCACTAGACAAAAAATATTTTGCATATCTATACACTAATAATATCAGAAAGAGAAATCACATTTACAATTGCATCACAAAGAAGGTAAATTTAGGAACAGATTTAACCAAATAGGCAACCTGGACATTGAAAACTATAAGACAGTGAAAAAAATGAAGACACATGTAAATAGAAATTTAGTCTGGGCTTATGGATTAAAAGAATTAATACTGTTAAAATGTCCATACTACCTAAAGCAATCTATACAGTTAACAGCAATTCCTATCAAAATTCCAATGACATAAAAATATTAGATAGTATGTCCTAATTTGTAGGTAAATATTAGTATTTGTTTTTATATTGCTAGTGGTATTTAATGCTTCCTACATATTTATTTGGACCTAATATTCTGATGGCATCCTCTTCTCATTTCAGAGAGGCCCTAATTAAGATACATTAACTGCTTTGAATGGTGCCTGTCATGTTGTCAGTACCCATTACAGAGACGTTTATTAGTATCAGTTGTTGTAACACAATTCTTTCTCCCCTATTTCTTCTCTTGCTGATAATTTTATTCTTCTCTTCCACCTTTACCCTCTTTCTTCTTATTATTATTAAATTAAGTAAATAATGGATTAAAATATACTCTTTTATAGCTTTAAACCATATCAAGAGAATTTTAAAACTAGGCAATATTATTTTACTTTATATATAATATATAATGTTTATATAATTATACATTATACTAAATATATCATTTTTGTATCGTGATAACTACTGCTGTATAAGCTATAATTTTGTCACTGAAGGGCTTGTAATTGCATAAGTTGATGAGGTATGCCATGAAGGTATGCCAATGTTTTTTTAACATGGAATTTTGTTCTATTATTTATTCTACTCTTTACAATGTATTATCTTTTTCTGTTTGTATGTTTTGTTTGACAATATGTGAAGAAATATCTTTTTTTCTATGTGTTAGAAGTATGGCCTTTGTGTACTTTTAGCTGTTATATTTTGAATTTGGTTTCACAGAAAATAAATATTTATGGTAGTAATATTTTAGCAATAAGCTACATATAATTTTTATCTGGATTTCTCTTTTGTAGGCAATCAGTATTTCTCGTCTGTCATTTCAGTAAAAATAAAAATGCATAATTATCTTAGACAGGTTTTTTGAAACAAAAGTATACCATATTGGAGTTTGTTCAGTCTCACTGCATAGTAGTATTTCATTGTGTGACTAGGCCATAACTTATCCATTCTTTTGTTTATAAGAAAATCAGTAGGCTTTAATTTAAAGCTGGTATCAGGTACATAAAAATTTAGCATTTAATATCCTGAGAGAAAATTCCTTTATCATTTTAAAACATCCTCTCTGTTCAAGTAAATATACTATAGCTAGTATGGTAGCAGCTATTATTAAGAAAATTTACAGAAGTCCATGCTAGTGAATAGACACTAAGGTAACTCCCAATAATTCCTGCTTACTGCTATTCATGATCTTGTATAATCTCCTCCCTTCACGTGCAATCAATGAAACATACCAAAGATGTTGGGGTGTCCCTACTGTCAATATAATATGCGTGAAATCCACATCACTAGCCAATGTGTTAGAGAGGCCCCCTTGCTGGCTTGAAGAAGCAAGCTACCATGAAGTAGAGGCCATGTTAGAATTCCCATGTCCAAGGAAACACAGATAGCCTCTTTGTGCAAGAGCATTCTCCAGTAAGAAACTGAGACCTTGGTCATGCAAACACTTGAAATAAATATTGCCAATGGCCTGAATGAGTTCTGGACCACATATTTCCACATTTGACACTGATGAAATTCCGTTCTAGCCTAAATGTGGATTATAGTATCCTGAGACCCTGAAGCCCCAGTTAAACTGTGCCCAGACTTACAGACACTGCGGATAATGAATGCATGTTGTTTCCAGCCACTAAATTTGTGGCAATTTGTTTTGTAGCAATAACTATCTGACACATTCGCCATGCCCACCATTATCCCTCAGGATTTTACAGGGCTTACACTAGTAAATTAGGAGGACTGTAATAGGGACAAGCATCCATGCATACTTTAGTGACACTTTGAAGGGTGATAAAATTAATCTCTGCCATTACACTTGAGATATAATATCACAGTTGACCCTTAAATGTAGCTATGAACTATGTAGTCCACTTATATGTGCATTTTTTTCAATAGTGAATATTATAGCACAACCCAGTCCATGGTTAGTTGAATTGGTCAATGAAGAGAAACTGAGGATATGAACAGCCAACTGTAAATTTTGTGCAGATTAACCTTTGTGCTATGTAAAGGTCAATGCTGCTTCTTACTATCTGGCAAGGAAAATGTGTGCGTTTTAGGACTTTTTGTCATGACAGCTCTTAATCCACATTCAGGATATTGAGAAAGTTCACAAGTGATATAGTCAACAAAATGAAAAGTCAACCTATTGAATAGGAGAAAGTATTTGCAAACCCTGTATCTGATAAGGAGTTAATACCCAAAGAACTGAAACAAGTTAATAGCAACAACAGCAACAACAAAAATCTAAAAAAAATGGGCAGAAGATCTGAATAGATATTCTTCCAAAGAAGAAATAAAAATGGCCAACAGGTACGTAGAAAGATATGCAATATCACCAATCCTCAGAGATTCAAACAAAACCACAATGAGCTATTACCTCATACCTGTTAGAATGGCCATTATCAAAGACAAGAAATAACAGGTATTGGTAAGAAAGTGGAGAAAGGGAAACCTCTGTGCACTGTTGGTGGGAATTTAAATTGGTGCCTCCACTATGGAAAACAATATGGAGATACTTGAAAAATAAAAATAGAACTAATGCATGACCCAGCAATTACTCTGCTGGGTATTTATACAAAAAAAAAAATGAAAAGATGAACTAAAAATATATGTATACACCCTCACGATTTCTTTTTTTTCCACCCTCACGATCTCGCACTATTATATATAGTAGCCAAGATAGAGAAATAACCAAAGTTTCTATTCATTTATCCACTGATAAATGTGTGATAAATATGTATAAATATATATATACACACACACACGCAATGAAATACTATTCAGCCGTAAAAAGGAAATCTTGCCAGTTATCACAACATGGATAGATCTTGAGGGTGTTATACCAAGTGAAATCAGTCAGACAAAAAACAGAAAAATATCTCATGATCTCACTTACATATGGAATATAAAAAAAAAAAAAAACCTGAACTCATAGATACGGAGGTTGGCAGCATGGGGGTTGAGTAAAATGGGGGAAGGGGGTCAAATGATATAAATTTCCAGCTATGAAATAAATAAATAAATCATGGAGCTGTAATGTATAGCATTGGTGACTATAGATGATTCTCAAACAACGCTGGGGTTAGAGGTGCTGAAATCCCATACAGGTGAAAATCCACATACAACTTAGAGTCAGCTCTTCATATCTGTGGCTCTCCATTTTTGATTCAACCAACCGCAGATGGCAGAGTATTGTACGATTTACTACTGAGGAAAAAACATGGATACGTGGACCTGTGCAGTTCAAAACTACGTTGTTCAAGAGTGAACTGAAGCTAATAATACTGCATATTGAATGCTGCTAAGAGAATAGATCTTAAAAGTCCTCATCAGAAGAAAAAAAATTTAACCATATATGTGGCTAGATGTCAGCTAGAGTTACTGTGGGGACCATTTTGCAGTTTTTCCAATATTAAATCCTTATGTTGTATGCCTAAAACTAATATAATGGTTTACTACCAATAATATCTCATTAATACAAAATTTTTGAAAAACTGAAAAATTAGAGGTTATCAGTGGGGGAGATCAAGATAGCACAACAGGAAACCATGGAATTCACCTCTTTCCAGGAATACATCAAGAATACATCTATAGGAGTTCCCATCATGCCTCAGCAGTAGTAAACCCGACTAGTATCCATGAAGACCTGGGTTTGATCCCTGACCTCACTCAGTGGGTTAAGGATCTAATGTTACCATGAGCTGTGGTGTAGGTCACAGATGTGACTCGAATTCTGCACTGCTGTGGCTGTGGTGTAGGCCAGTGTCTACAGCTCCAATTAAACCCGGTAGCCTGGGAACCTCCATATGTGGCAGGTGAGGCCCTAAAAAAAAAAAAAAGAAAGAAAGAAAAAAATACATCTACAAATGGAACAACCCTCATAGGACATCTACTGAACACTGGCAAAAGAATTCCAAGAATTCAAACATATGAAAGGACAAGAGGGATCTCCAGGTAACAAGGCAGTGTGATAAAGGGAAAAAAAAAAAAAAGAAAGGCAGAAGAGTTGTGGACCTGCACCTGAGGGAGGGACCTGAAGGAGAGGAGACCAACTTGGGCAGGAGAGGAGCTTTGGAGGCTCACAGGAAAGCACAACAGCTGGTCTGTGGTAGGCAAGACAGACAGAGACACATACAGATGGTCTGTGCAACCGCCCTGCATGCCCAAACTTGAGATGTGTGTCTGCTAATATGGGTGGGGGCTGAGTGTTGGAGTGTGGGGCCTGGAGAACAGAACTGGGGAGGGGCCAGCTACCTGTGTGAGACAGACTGGAGGTATGGGAGGGCAGAGTCTTGCAAACGGGAATATTTGGAGAGGGGGCCTGGGCTGCCACAGATGCTGTGGAATGACAGGGGCAGGGCCACTCTTGCAGCCTCCTTCCCCACACAGGCTCCTGCATCTGTGGGCTCTAGAGGAGGCAGCCACCTGAGTTGGACTGCTTCCCTTATCAAAACCCTGCCCCTCCCATCTGGAAAGGCATGTGGACATTCCCAATTGCAGCCCCATCTCACCTCCCCACCCACACTGATCACTGCCTGCCCCCCCATGCACCTGCTGCTTTGGGAGCAGTCACCAGTGGATTGCTCACATATAGAGGTGGGACTGTAATTACAACTGAGCCCCTGGGGCCCTGCAAGTAAGGAGGAAGAGCTGAAACCCCCCCTTCCAGCTGCATGAACTACAGATTATATCTCCTCTGCCAGCCTTTTAAATTTAGTGCTTGTGGAATGTCTGAATGAATAAGTGCTCCCACAGTTGAAAGGGTCTGGCATTAGCAGTTATGGCCTTTGTGTGTATGTACACTCAGGGTTGGACAAGCCCAAAGTCTGAGTAGCCTCCATAGCTCCCACAGTGGGCCTAGGTGCAGAAATGCTGCAGCCCTGGTTCCTGAACTTTTGAATATGTGCTGGTGGCCAGGTGAAACAATGCTGGAGAGATACCAGGGAAATTACTGACATACCCATAGTTAAGGTAGGGCTGAGAGCAGTGCCAACAAGTGTACTTTGTGAATCTACAAAGTAGGTTCAAACCTACAGAACACACTCACAGGTGAACACCTCCAGCAGAGGTATACTCAGTGGCTCCACTCCCAGTGGGAGTGCTGCAATTCTTCCTATCTTGTACAGACATATAGTTCAGAAACAGATCAGACATATGGCTCAGCAACAGATCTGGGGGCTTCTATGCAACAACTAGGGAGCAGAGCTTGCCCCTTACAGGGCAGTGACAATCACAGAGCAAATAGGAGGCCCCTCTCAATATCCAGTGCAGGCTCTGGTCACAACATCAGTCCAATCTGTCAAGGGGAGAATAGACAGCACACACTGAAGAAAGAAGTGGTAAGCATACAAATGGGAAAACTCACAAGTAAAGCCAAACAGTCAATAAAGGTAGGAAATCATCCATACATAAACATAATATCAAAGTCAGCAATCATGAGAAGAGGAGAGTACAAGTAGTTTCAAATATATTTTCAACATGCTCTAAGAGACTGGAAATTTAAAATAAATTTATATATATGTGTGTGTGTGTGTGTGTGTATAATGCTATATCAAAACCTTGTGGGAACCATAAACCAACAAACTACAATAGACACACTCATAAAAATAAAAAGCAATCCAAATATAGCTAAAGATAACAAGCAAATCACTAGAGAACAAAATGGGAAGGGAAGAAAAAAATTCTGACAATAATAAGACCAAGCAATTAAGAAAATTTCAAGTACATATATATCAATAATAACCTTGAATGTAAAGGCACTAAATGCTCTAACCAAAAGACAGAGACCAGCTGAATGCATACAAAAGCAGGACCTATATATAGGTTGTATACAAGAGATGCATTTCAGATCTAGACACACACAGACTGAAAAATGAGGGGATGGAAGAAGATATTTCATGCAAATAGAAATCAAAAGAAAGATGGAGTAGCAATACTCCTATCAGAAAAAATAGGCCTTAAAATAAAGACTGTCACAAGACACAAGGAAGAACACCACCTAATAATCAAGAGATCAATCCAAGAAAAATATATAACAATTGCAAATATATATGCACTCAACACAGGAGCACCAAAATATATTAGGCAAGTGCTAACAGACATAAATGGAGAAATTGTCAGTAACACAATAATGATGGGGGACTTTAAACCCTATCTACATCAATAGACCATCCAAATAGAAAATCAGTAAAGAAACACAGGTCTTCAATAACACATTAGACCAGATGGACTTGACATTTACAGAATGTTTTACCTGAAAGCAGCAGGACACACATTCTCCTCAAGTGCACATGGAACAAAGATCTAATGCAGCTTTAGATCAAAGAACAACCCAATCAAAAAATGGTCAGAAGATCTAAATGTGTATTTCTCCAAAAACAGACAGATGGCCAAAAAGCACATGAAAAGATGCTCAACATCGTTAATTTTTAGAGAAATGCAAATCAAAACAGGTATTGCTTCTCTCCAGGAAGAATGGCCATCATCATAAAGTCTGCTGACAATAAATGCTGGACAGGCTGTGGAGAAAACAGAATTACCATATGATCCTGCAATCCCACTCCTTGTAATATATCCAGAGAAAACCGTAATTTGAAAAGATATATGCACTCCAACATTCATTGCAGCACTATTTACAAGAGCCAAGACATGGAAGCAACCTAAATCTCCATTAGTAAGGGAATGGATAAAGAAGATGTGATGCATATATACAATGGATTATTACTCAGTTATAAAAAAGGAATGAAATAATGCATTTGCAGCAAAATGGATCGACCTAGAAACGATCATACTAAGTTAAGTATGTCAGTCAGAAAGTCAGATATCAGGACATGACTAATATGTGGAATTTAAAAAAATTCATATAAAAGAAATTATTCATAGAACAGAAATAGACTCAAAGATTTGGAAACCAAATTTATGGCTACCAAAGCTAAAATACTTGGGAAAGAAATAAATCAGGAATTTGGGATTAACATATACACACTATTATATTTAAAATAGATAACTAACAAGGACCTACTGTATAGCATGGTAGATTATTAACTCAATAATCTGTAATAACCTATATGGAAAAGAATCTGGAAAGGAATGGATATATGTACAACTGGGTTCACTTTGTTTTACACCTGAAACTAACAAAACACTGTAAGTCAACTATATTCAAATAAAGTTAAAAAAATAATCAAATAAAAAAATAGAAAAAAAATTTTCGAAATATTGCCAATTGTTAAGCTGTTGGTATCTTAAAATTGGCCTTGATGGGAGGATTTACACCATATAAATTTGCAAACATTAAAAATTAGGAGTTTTCTTTCTAGGTTAGAGAGCTAGCCTACAAGTACACCACTATCCATTCTCTTCTAGATAATTAACCAACTAACTAATTAACTAAATAAATAAAAGTCTGCTTATTTCTTGCAAGCAGTAGCCAATGAATGATCTAATTATTCTCTTTTCCACAGAGACAGTTACTCTGGTAAACTGCCAAAGTAACTTTGTGGAAATGTGAAAATAATCAGTACTATTAAAACTTGAGGGTGACACAAATAGATGGAAAGACATTCCATGCTCTTGGATTGGCAGAGTCAATATTATCAAAATGACTATACTGTCCAAGGCCATCTGCAGATTCAGTGCAATCCCTATCAAATTACAAAGGACATATTTTTCATAAACCTGGAACAAAATATTTTAATTTTGTTTGGAAGCACAAAAGACCCTGAATAGCCAAAGCCATCCTGAGAAAGAAAAATGGAGCTGGAGGAATCAGGATCCCTGACTTCAGACTATACTACAAAGCTACAGTAATCAAAACCATAAGGTACTGGCACAAAGACAGAAATAGAGATCAGTGGAACAGCATAGAAAGCTCAGAATTAAACCCACACACCTACAGTCAACTAATTTATCATAAAGGAGGCAAGAATATACAATGGAGAAAAGACAGTCCCTATGATAAGTGGTGCTGGGAAAACTGGACAGCTGCATGTAAAAGAATGAAATTAGAACACTTCCTAACACCATACACAAAAATAAATTCCAAGTGGATTAAAGACCTAATATAAGACCAGATACTATAAAACTCTTAGAGGAAAACATAGGCCAAACACTGTGACATAAACCATGGCAATATCTTCTCAGCACCACTTCCTATAGTAGTGACAATAAAAATAAAAGAAACAAGTGGGACCTAATTAAAATTAAAAGTTTCTGCACAGAAAAGGAAACCCTGAACTAAATGAAAAGACAACCCACAGAATGGGAGATAATATTTGCAAATGAAGTGACTGACAAGGGTTTGATCTCCAAAATTTATAAACACCTTCTGTGCTCCATACCCAAAAAAACAAACAATCCCATCAAAAAATGGGCCAAAGATCTCAACAGATGATTCTCCAAAGAAGACATATAGATGGCAAAAAAAACATGAAAAGATGTTCAACATCACTCATCATTAGAGAAATGCAAATCAAAACCACTATGAGGTACCACCCTTATACCAGCCAGAATGGTCAGCATCAAAAAGTCTATAAACACTATGTGCTGGAGAGGGTGTGGAGAAAAAGGAACCCTAATACACTGTTGGGGGGATTGTAAATTGGTGCAACCACTGTGGAAAACAGTATGGAGATTCCTCAGAAAACTAAAAATAGAACTACCATTTGATCCAGCAATCCCACTGCTGGGCATCTGTCTAGAGAAAACCATGACTCAAAAAGATACGCATATTCCAATGTTCATTGCAGCACTATTTTCAATAGCCAAGACATGGAATCAACCTAAATGCCCATCAACAGAGGAGTGGATAAAGAAGATGTGGTGCATCTCCAATGGAATATTACTCGGCCATTAAAAGGAAAGAAATTATGGTATTTGCAGCAACATGGATGGACCTAGAAATTATCATGTTAAGTGAAGTTAGACAGTGAAACACCAACATCATATGCTATCATTTACATGTGGAACCTAAAAAAAGGACACGATGAACTTCTTTGCAAAATAGATACTGATTCACAGACTTTTAAAAACTCATGGTTTCCAAAAGAGACAGTTTGGGGGGGTGGAGGGATGCGCTGGGATGGAAATGCTATAAAATTTGGTTGTGATGATCATTGTACAACTACGGATGTAATAAAATTCACTGAGTAATAAAAAATTTTTTAAATTTAAAAAATAGCATTTCAGTAGGTCAGGGCTTGGCTAACTGGCCTGCAGCCTTCCATTTTTCCTGTAAATAAAGTTTTATTGGCACAGGGCCACACCCATTTAAAAATAAAAGAGGAGGCGGAGCAAGATAGCAGGGGCGTAAGAGGTTGGGTTCACCTTCTGGCACAAACACATCAAAAAAACACATCTACATGTAAAGCGACTTGCAATGAACATCCACTGAATGCTGGCAGAAGAACTTAAACCTCCAAAAAGGACAAGAAATTCTTGACATAACTGGATAAAGCGAAAGAAAAAAAAAAAGAGAGAGAGAGAAAAGAAATCAAGATAGGACTAGCATTCTTGAGAGGGAGCCATGAAGGAGAAAAGGAACCCGCATCCTGGGAAGCCTCCTAACTGATGGAAAGATCAGCCGAGTCAGCAGGACCTCAAAGTCGCTGAGAAAAGCGCAGCAGCTGGACTGAGAACAGCAAAGCAGAGTGAGAGCCACCGAGATCATCTGAACCACTGGCCACTGCCCCGGACACCACAGCCTGAGATGCTTGGGCGGGGACTGGGTGCTGAGACATAGGCTCCTGAGGTCAGTCCCAGGGAGAGGACTGTTGCTGGGTGTGTGGGGACAGCCTGAGGGGCTAGGGAGCAGTGAGCCACTGGAAGGGGAGCGGTATGCCATGGGCTGGGGAGGGGAACACCACTGCAGAGGAAACCCAGGAGAAGGTCTGGACCCTCAGGAGAGGCAAGGCGCTGTTGTTGGGGGGAGAAGAGGAGGGGCAGCCACCATAGGAAATTCCCTGCACCAGAGAGTGCTCATCCTCGGGGGCTCTCAGAGGGCAGAGCAGCTCTGGTGCAGGCTATGGGCAGAGAGAAGTCTCTTGCTCGTTTAGGGGAGATTGGGCGCTTCTTATGCAGGCTACCAGTGGCCAGGCACCTCTTGTGTTGGCTAAGGGCATCAGGGGGCTAAGTGCCATGTGGTGCCTCTTGCATGATCTACACGTGGCAGGGACAGACTGCTGTGGTCATCTCAGAGGCCAGAGGTAGGCATGGCTTGCCACCCCAGGGGGCCTGTGAGTTGGCTCCACCTGCAAACCCAGTCACCTCAGGGGTTGGCCAGAAAGAAAAAAAGAGGGCACTGCAATCAAGCACCATACGCTGTTGCTCTCACTCCCCCAGGAACACACCTGCCCTGCAGTTGCCACTGCCAAACACTCTGGGTGGTGCCCAGACACTTGGTCACTGTCCCTTCCCAAGACCCTACAACTAGGAGCATCGTGGGCTAAGTGGGACAGGGTGCTTCTTGCATGGTCTGCAGGTGGTGGAGGCAAACCACTGCAGTTATCCCTGATTCCAGGTGGGCATAGCCTGCCACCACTGGGGATACCTGAACAAAAATCACTTGCAGCCCCAACCACCTCAGAGGGCACCACAGAGAAGGGCATTGTAACGGAACACCACCTGTTGATGCTCTCACTCCCCTGGGAGCACACCCTCCCAGCTGCTGCCACTGCCGAACAGTCTGGGCAGTGCCCAGATGCTTGATCACTGTGCCTTCCCAGGAACCTGCAACTAGAAGCAGCTTGTGCCACACCTCCTGTGTGGGCTAAGCAGAACAAGGTGCTTCTGGCATGGTCTACAGGAGGTAAGGTCAAACCACCGTAGTTATCTCTGGCTCCAGAGGTGGGAGTGGCTCGCCACCACTAGGGGGTCTGTGACCATGCATCTCAAGGGCACCACAGAGGACGGCACTGTGACTGCCACCTGTTGGGGCTCTGGCACCCCCGGAAACACACCCGACCTGCTGCTGCCAATGCAGTACCCACATGCCCGATCTCTGTCACTTCCCAGGATCCTGCAACTAGGAGTGGCCTTTACAACATATGTGGGCTAAGTGGGATGGCTTGCTTCATGCAAAGTCTACAGGTGGGGGGGCAAACCACCACAGTCATCACTGACTCTAGAGATGGTCATGGCCTCTTCCCAATAGGGGTCCCCGAACAGGCACCACCTGCGGTTCCAATCACCTCAGAGGAGGGCATTGCAATCAAACACTAGCTGTTGCTGCTCTCATTCCCCTGGGAACTCACGCACCCTGCTGCTGCTACTGCCAAATGCTCTGGTCACCTTGTAGATCTGCCTAGAGCTCATTACCACTTCCCAGGGCCCTGCAACTAGAAGTAGTCTGTGCCACCTTCCTGCAGGTCCTTGCTGCTGTTGAGAGCCCAATGATCAGGCACTGACTACTGGCCCTACCCACTGCCTCCTTCTCTCTGAAAACACACTTAGACTGCTGGAGATAACAGCCTGCTCACATTGAAGAAAGAGACAGCAAATATTCAAACTCCCACACCAAAAATAAATAGTAACCCCCCCCCAAATACAAAGGGGCACTCTTGCATAGAAGTAGCCTTACAAGACTACAGTTTGGCCTCCCCAAACTCACAGAAAAAGAAAAACACAAGCAAGATGAAGAAGCTCAGAAACCATTCCCAGGTAAAGGAACAGGAGAGTTCACCTAAAGCTCTCAACAATGAAACAGACCTCTGCATCTGATAGACATTGAGTTCAAAAGGGAGAGAGTGAAAATACTGAAGGAATTAAGAGAGGATATGAATACTAATGCAGATTCCTTTAGAAAGGAACTAGAAAATATAAGTAGGAGCCAAGAAAAACTAGAAAATTCATTTGCAGAGATACAAACTGAACTAAAGGCAATAAAGACCAGAATAAATAATGCAGAACAAATTAGTGATGTGGAAGATAGAATAATGGAAATCACCCAATCAGGACAGCAGACAGAAAACCAAATGAAAAAACGGGAAAGCAAAATAAGAGACCTGTGGGATAATATAAAGCGGGCCAATCTGCGCATAATAGGAATTCCAGAAGGAAAAGAAAAGGGGATTGAAAATATATTTGAAGACATTATGGCTGAAAACTTTCCAAATCTAAAGGATACTGATATCAAGATACAGGAAGCACAGAGGGCCCCAAACAAACAAGTTGAACCCAAAGAGGCCCACACCAAGACATATTATAATAAAAATGGCAAAAATTAAAGAGAGGATTCTAAAAGCAAGAGAAAAGCAAAGCATTAATTATAAAGGAACCCCCAGAAGGCTATCAGCTGATTTCTCTGCAGAAACACTACAGGCCAGAAGGGAGTGGCAAGATATATTTAAAGGGCTGAAAGGAAAAAATGTGCAACCTAGAATACTCTATCCAGGAAGAATATCATTTAAAATAGAGGGGAAATAAAAATTTTTTCCAACAAACAAAAGCTAAAAGAGTACAGCAATACTAAACCCATTCTAAAAGAAATACTGAAAGGGCTTCTCTAAATTTAAAAAAAAAAGAAAAAGAAAAAGAAAAAAAGAAGAATTAGGTTGGAGGAAACCACAATTGGAAAGCAGTCACTTAAATCAGCCAGCATACAGATCTAAACATGAAGATGTTGGGGGGGAAAAAAAAAGACATTAAAATCGTACATTGTGGAGAAGGAAAGTAAGAAAATATAGGTTCTTTTTTTTATTTTAATGATGTGTTTGAGCATATATAATATCAGGTTAAAGCAAGCAGATATAGGAAGGAGTTAACATACTTAAAAAACAGGGCAACCACAAATCAAAACTGAACATTCACAAAAAATGAAAAATACTCAAGCAAAAAAAATTTAAAAAAGACTCCTCAAGAGAATCCAACCACCCCTCCAACGGACTGGCTCCCAGATTGAAAACTGAGATAGCAGTAACAATTAGGGGATTTCATTATTTTCCACTGTAGTCAACTGTATCATCTTTCTGTTCCTATGTTCTTGATTTTTTTTTTGGTATTTTTTTCCAAATTAAGACATGCTTTTAAAAAGGTGCAGGATAGTACTAAGCTCTGTTGTTTGTCCTTTACTCAGATTCGCCAATTGTTCATATTTTGCTCTCATTGCATTTTTGTCTTTCTCTTTCTATGTGTGTGAAAAAAATTTTCTTGATTTTTGAGAGTAAGTTGCAAATAAAATAGTTACGTTAAACTGGGTGTGTTAAATATTTATTTCTTAAGAACAAGAATATTCTCTTAATAACCACTGCACAACTATCAAAATAAAAATTGACAGTAATATATAATTCTGCTATTTAATTCAGAAACCATATTCTGATTTTGTGTCTAGAATTGGTCTCAATCAGTTTTTCACAGCTGTTAAATTTCCCATCCCAGGACTGAGGCAAGAACACTCCCTGCATTTGGATATATTTTCTCCTTAGGCTCCATTTCTCTGAAAGTTTCTCAGGCTTTTGTGAATTAGACTTTCATGAAAAGTGGGTGGCAAGTATTTTGTGGACTATCCCTCAATTTGGATTTTTCTGATATTTCCTCATGATCGGACATAGATTAGGTATTTGAGACATGAATACACAGAAGAGAGACTCTTTCTCATGACATTACATCAGGAAATGGATGTTATCAATTTGCTCCAATATTGGTAATAATACATCTGTTCATGCTGTCACTACGGCATCTGCTTATGAGAGTTTCTTAGCTATACAGTTCCATTTCGCCACTTTGTTCTTAAGTAATGTCGGAAAAAATGCAACTATATATGCAATTATTCTATCCTTCATGTAACTTTTACCCTCTTAAGTATCCACTGATGATTTTCTTACAGCATCAACTTTTTCTGTTTTTTTTTTTTTTTTTATGGGCCATTGTTTCCTTTTTTTTTTTTTTTTTTTTTTTTGTCATTTTAGGGCCATACCCACAGCACATGGAGTTTCCCAGGCTAGGGGTTGATTTGGAGCTGTTGCAGACAGCCTATGCCAGAGCCACAGCAACACCAAATCTGAGCCGCGTCTACAACCTACACCACTGCTCACGGCAACACCGGATCCTTAACCCACTGAGCGAGGCTAGGGATCGAACCTGAAACCTCATGGTTCCTAGTCAGATTCTTTTCCACGTGCCACAACAGGAACTCCAGGCCATTGTTTCTTGAATGAGTTAAAATCTATTGCTATCATTATTTATTTTTTGACGTTCCACAAGTGACCAATATGAGCCGCTCAAAATAATCCCTGTGTCCTTTTGATATGTCCTATCATTCTTAGAGCATTTTATTTTCTAGCATAAAAAAAAAGTTCTGGTTTCATGTACCTTTCCTTCCTCAGCCCTAAAATCAGTCTTTTTTTCTAGGGGGCCTAAGTTCCTTTTAGTGGAGAATTATGTTTACAAACAAATATTCGACCTCTAGATTCTCACTGTTATTGATGTATAATTGCTTATAGACCTTCTCAAGAGACTAAGCAAGAACAAAAATATTATGCATCCCTCTTCCCCAGGCATAGTATTTCCATAGTGAATCCATGCTGAGACTTCCCCCAGTTATTGCTCTAGAAACAAGGAAAGGTAAGGTTGTGAGAAGACCAAGTATCATCTTTTAAGGTGCCTGCATCATTTGAGGACTTTGCATATTCTTAGTTTAGAACAAATCAGTTTCTTTGTTGCAGAAAACGCTGAAATTTGTTCATAATGATATAGAGGATTTAAAATTATCATTTTTTTCTCTCTGGGAAGAAGAGGCTCTAAAAATTTCCTACAAGTATTTGAGATCATAATTTCACAATTACTAGAAATGACAAAAGTGACTGGAAATTGTCCTATTTCACAAATTACGAAGACAAAAATTTTATTTGTCTAAGATCTTAGGAATATGAATGGTGGGATCCAAAGCAGATTACCTTGCTTGGTTTAACCATTATTTCTGTGGTATATTTTCCCTTGATAGCAGCCATTGTACATTATAGTGAATGCATGACTGTTTCAGTAAAACATTACTTTGTATTCTTTGTACATAAGCTTTTCTGCTCCAAATATTAGGTGCTTGATTGTAAAGTCACATATCCTAATTTTCACTGGAATGTGAGGTCTGCATGACACACATCATCTGGTTACAAAAGGAAAATGCAGTTGGCACGTAGGTTGCTGGTTCACAGCTGCATTGATATACATATATTATGAACGCGGAGAAGTTTTATTTTGGGGTCACTTTGGTCTCCTACATGTTTGCTGCTTTCAGCATGCACTGATTTTAATATCATCAGGCAATTTTCTACCTCCTCTACCGAAAAAGCAATGGCAATATATTTGTAGTGAAACCTCCAGAAACAGGTTTATTCTCACAACCACATATTCTCTTTCTATGGTTCCTCTATAAATCTTTGTTTTTCTTGCTTATCTAGAGCTCTCTGACACCATGCTTCAGTGACTTCTTTAGCTTTCTTCCTACTTGGTAACATTTTTGCTAGTGGCTCTCCAAGGACCAGGAGAGCATCTGGGAATCTAACCGGTCCATGGAGCAACACAAACTTTGCTTTATACCTTTTTTCTAGTAAAGATTTCTAGTAGAGAGTTAATTGACCCAGAAATATCAGACCTGGATTTTATATTTTCAAAATAAAGTGTGTGTGTGTGTGTGTGTGTGTGTGTGTGTGTGTAAGATTAAATAATTTTAACATGATTTATTGTTTTTATGTTTATATAACTTCAATGTCATATAACATTTCTAGTTCCAAGGATAACGATTTGATCATCTACATACAGCAACACAGAATATGCTGTTTAGGTTGGGGTCAGTGTATACACTGAGTTAAGCTTATAAAGAATCTGATTTTACCCACATTATGTACAATTACTTCACCCCAACTTTGCGTGTTAGAGATGTAATAGTTATCACAGAATGATAAATGGGACATTTCTTATGCTTTCTTCATAGATGGTAGGGCCCCAGCTGAAAACAGGGGCATTCTAAAGAGACCAACAAACTATAGGAGACATAATTACTTTTTAGGGTTTGTTAAGAGGCCACACAATGAGCCCTGCCACACTCAACCATTCACCGAACACTATCCCCTCCCCCTCATTCTGACAGTTCTTTGCCAGTTGCAGAGAAAAGGAGGAATGAAAGTATAACCATATTCCCGCTCCTACTTCAAATTTTTATGCCTTGGGAATATACTGTGTTACCGAGGATGGAAAACAGGATAAAGTGTGTGTATGTATGTGTGTGTGTAAATTAGAAACATGTTCTTTTACCACTAAATCCTTCAGTTTGCAGGCCTCAAGAATAGAAACCTTTTTTTTACGTAATCATTGAATAGTTATCAAGATCAGGATATTTAACATGTTATTCATTTATGGCATAATAAGATCTTCCTGGAAAGATTCACTTTTCCTATACTGAGATCAGTCTTTCTTCCAAGGGCCCTGTTTCTCTTCACTGGGAAATGACTCTCGGAAACCAAGATCTAGATTCTGGATGCACTCACTGTTACTCACTGTGCCATGGTTTTATATCCTCTCAGTGGACAAAGCTGAGGAGTATTTACCAACAATGTTCTCCTTGACTTCTCTTATTTTTTATGCATTTACTTAATTGCTCAAATCTATGTAATATACAAAAAGTAATTTGATAATTTATAACCTATGCTATTGTGAAAAACAAACTTAACTAATGAAAATTGTTTGTAGTTCCTTTTTTTTTTTTTTTGTCTTTCTGCTATTTCTTTGGGCTGCACCCGCGGCATATGGAGGTTCCCAGGCTAGGGGTCCAATCGGAGCTGTAGCCACCGGCCTACGCCATAGCCACAGCAACGTGGGATCCGAGCCGCGTCTGCAACCTACACCACAGCTCACGGCAACGCCGAATCCTTAACCCACTGAGCAAGGGCAGGGACCGAACCCGCAACCTCATGGTTCCTAGACGGATTCGTTAACCACTGCACCACGACGGGAACTCCCTGTAGTTACTTTTTATGATAAAATTTACATATAGTGATATGTTCCAATTTTTAATGTACATTTTTTTAAAAATTTTGACAAGTGCATACACCTATGTAATCCACATCTCTGTCAAGACATAGAAGATTTCCATAGCCCATAAAGTTCCCTCCATATCCTTCCCAGTTAAAGAAAAATAAATATTAGAATTTTTATTTTATTAAAATTTTAATTTTAATGCATTTTAATAACTAGAATGCCTGAACAATCATGAGATTTTTCAAAGATAAAATTTAGACGTAAGAAACTATTTTTTCATTTATTTGCTAGCACATGAGAAAAATAATTGGAAAATATTTTATGTACTACATTACTGAAGAATATGCCATTACACACATTTTGCCTTCAATAACTGTATTCTCTTTACAGATGAAACTACTGAGAATGCGATAGAATCTAAGCTTATCCCAGTTTAGAGAGTTGCTCTGTACTATCAATAGGATTAAATATTATATATTTCCACATACAACTTTAAAATTGTTTTTATAGCCTTCTTAACCAGAGGTCTAGTTAAACTTCAGTCCTAACAAACAAAACAATTCAGGTCATCAGTTCGACCTCATGATTTTCTAACAGAGTCTCTAATAAGATCTCATTCATTTTCTCACTAACATATCACTGGACACAGAGAATAAGATAAATACTTGCAGCACAATCAGCCATGACTAACAGATAACAAGAAAATCTGAAAGCAACTGGATATACATTACAAGCAGATTATATTTATTAAATATAAAATATGCCTGTGCATAAAATATTACTATAACATTGATAAGATGAAACTTGGGTTTGCTTAATGAAATAGAATATGGTTTATTACCAATTCTTCACTCTCTCTCTATAATAGAATTAATTGATGCATGTTCCTATTTGACTTTGCAGTAGGTGGCTCTCACTAGAATGGGCAAAGCAACTTTTCCAGCCCCATTTATTTTGAACCTGGCCATGTAATATGCCTTGGCCGCTGACAAGTGGACACGTGACACTGTGCCATTTCCAAACCAAGGTCTTAGGAACTACACTGTTTCAACTTCTTCCTCTTGCACTTCTACAGTCACCATGGGGAAGATATGTCTTAGGCACAAGGATGGTGGGAGACACATGGAACAGACCTCAAGTAGCACTACCCACCTGACCAACAGACCAAGGAGCAAGTGAAGTAAATTTCCCTCTAAGCCACTGAGATACTGAGGTTGTTTCATAGCACAGACAGACAAATATACAGATATTGTCTGGAAATAAGGCATGTGGTAGGAAACCAATATCTGACTTAAGAACACAAACTATTTCTTCCTATCCCTCAACAACTGTTTGGTGAGGATGGTGCACCCTCTGCAGTTATTTTCAGCTCTCATAGCAATTACTGCTTCATGGTGCAGCCTCTTCCAACTAAAAATAAGAAAAGAAAAGAAAAGAAAAAAGAAAAGAAAAGAAAGGAAAAGAAGAGAAAAGAAGAGAAAGGAAAGGAAAGGAAAAGAAAAGAAAAGACAAAAACTTCTTGGTTTGAACTGGCAACTTCTAAGTGGTAGGCTGGACCACTGAGTAGATTCACTTGTATATGTAAAAAAGAACCATCATACAAATGAAGGCTTAGATCAAGAAAATTTTCTTCACTCTTTCTGTTGGCAAACATTGAGTCTTGACTGATGAATAGTAAGGAGAAATATAACACAAAACAACATAAAACCCACTAGCAAAAGTGCTTTTGGAGGACAATGTATGAGAAAAGATGTTGAAACAAAAAAGTAAGCCAAAAGGAAAATAAAATCCTCAGAATGTAGCTACTGCTAAGTAGAAAAGAGTTCCTATTTGATGACCCCCATAGTGTAAACAAATACAGAAAAAATAAAGAAGAAATTCCAAAGAGGAAAGGGGATAACAAAAGAAATAATGTTATCAAACTGGATAAAAAGGCAACAAAAAGATACCTCTATCTACATACCTATTAAAATAAAAATTAGAGTAAATAACATTTAATGCTATGAGGATTTTTTTTCCTTTTATGGCCACACTTGTGGCATATGTAAGTTCACATATGGGATTGAATAGGAGCTGGAGCTGCTGGTCTATGCAACAGCCATGGCCATACTGGATCCAAGCTGCATCTGTGCCCTACACTGCAGCCTGTAGCCACGCCGGATCCTGAACCCACTGAGTGAACTCACAACCTCACAGACACTATGTTGAGTCCTTAAACACAGAGCCACAACAGGAACTCTTATGATGCTATTTTTGAAAGTAGGTGCCACAATTTAAAGTTTTCATATAGGAATTACCGTTGTGTCGCAGTGGAAATGAAACCGACTAGGAACCATGAGGTTGCAGGTTCGATCCCGGCCCTCACTCAGTGGGTTAAGGATCTGGCATTGCCATGAGCTGTGACATAGGCTGGCAGCTGTAGCTCTGATCTGACCCCTAGTCTGGGAACCTCCATGTGCCATGGGTGCAAAAAAAAATTGAAGTTTTCATATAATGGAGTATTTGGTTTCCAATTTTTGAAATTATAAGTAAGGATTTTCTTTAAAGAATGTTAACATTTTTACTTTAGATAATTATTTTATTCTTTATGAAGTTAAAAATATGTTGGATGCTTTTAGATGGCTATAACCTCTTATAACTGGAAAATAGTAATAGCATCCTTGAAGCTTTTTCATCTAATTATAAATAAGTTTTTAATGAACAAAGTATTTTTATTCTGAATATAATTTAGATTATATTCCAGAAACTGGATATTTTGGCCAGTGATTCTAGTTTAGAGATGCTATTTGACTTCAAAAAGTTTATGGTGTTCCTTATAACATCCTGCCTCCCTCTCGGATACTGATAAATTACTCTCTGCACTGTTCCACTAATTTCTATTCCCATAAACAATGCAAATTTGCCACGCTTTAGCCAGTACAAAAAGTTTCAACTGTTTAAACTTCAGGAATATGGTAGCATTATTATTACTTCTTTTAAGGGCCTCACCCACGGCATATGGAGGTTCCCAGGCTAGGGGTCGAATCAGAGCTACAGCTGCCGGCCTATGCCACAGCCACAAATGTGCGATTCGAGCCAGGTATGTGCCTTATACCATGGCTCACAGCAATGATGGATCCTTAACGACTGAGCAGGCCAGGGATTGAACCTGCATCCTCGTGGATTCTAGTTGAGTTCATTAATCGCGGAGCCATGATGGGAACATTGATAGCATTATAGTAATGCAGGGAGCCTTTCTCGAACTCCTGAGAATGAAAATACCTTACACCAAGGTTCATGATTATTATTTTTGAATATTAAATTTGAATATTTTTCTGTAATTGCAACTTATAATAAATAGCATTGTCAGTTATGGTAAATATGCTCAAATATAATTTGCCATCTAATTTTTCAGAGTTTTGATCACAGCCATCTAGCAGCTCTCCAATGAACTTGAAGTTGTCTTTTGTTTTCAACATTAAAATCTGATATCCATATACCGAGATTTTAAAAGATATTTTGCTGTTTTGTTCTTATAAATTATGCATACAGGGCATGGCTGTCTAGTCATGAATTACATGTGAATTTTACTTCATTTTTTCTGCTTTTTACATGAAGAAAAATAAATTATAACCTTAGTCTCTAAAGAGAGCAGAAATAAATGTTCTATTTCCTTAAAGAGTAAACTTAGTAATTTCCATTGATTTTCTTTTTTTGTTGTAAGCAATCCTATTATTTATTTGAGGAAAATAATGTTTTCCATTTGAAATAAGATTTGCTTTTGTTTTTTTAAAAAATACACTGGCAAATTAAGGAAAGTCTCAAATATCATCCTATATATGAGGTGTGGGCCTTTTATTTAGCTAGTTCTATTTTTTATACAGAGAATTATTTTGTGATTGATATTTTAGAGCTAATCAATTCCTTCTTACTTTGCGTACATTTGTACTTTTCAGTTATTTTTATTTATACCCTATTTTAAAAATTATTTTCAAAATTTATTTCAAATTCAATGACAATATACATGTCTCCCCAAAACATGCTTAGAATCTTTGCCTATAATGACCTTCTAGTTTTTCCTCTTTTAACAGAGTTTTCCTGAAATCTGGGGCTCTTCTCTTTCTTAGACACACAATTTTTTAGAGCTCAATAGAGCATGAGAAGAGTGTGCAATTTTAATAACATTTCATTTTATCTTCTTATAGATCAAGGTTAGCAGGTTTTTTTTTTTTTCTCTGTAAAGGTGCAAATAACGGATACTTTTAGCTTTGCTGGCCAGGGAGACTGTCACAATTGCTAGTTCTGCTGTTGTAAAAGAAAAGCAGTCGTATTCAATATGTAAATAAATGCGTTACTGTGTACCAGCAAAACTTTATCTATAAAAAAGGGCATGATTAGGATTTGGCCCATGAGCTGTAGTTTTCTAACCCCTGTTGTAGATAATTAATTTTCTCCTTGGTAAAGAACTGAGGAAACACATTATATAAGAGGATAATACCATGCTCTAATAATTGCAGTATTTGGTGACTTCAAGTGACTATAGCCACAATTCTTGCCCTCAAGACATATACAATATTGTTAGACAATTTTTGCAGAAAATAAAAATATGCAGTGTATTCAACCTTATCAATATGAAAAATAATATAGTTCAATTTGATCTCAGGCAGACTAGAGTTTTTTATAAAGCTAATTGGGTTCTGAAAGAGGTAAGAAAACTTCTTCATTTAGATATAGGGAGTAGGGATATGGGAGAGAAGTTATATGATAAATAGCTAAATGCACTGCTATAGACACTATTTTTCCCCTTCTCCATAAGAAGCAAGCTGAAGGTAAAAAGGTAAAGAACAGAAAGAAACTTAGTGTAAGCCTCCAACCTGCTGATCCTAGTTAGCTAATAAAGAAACATAAACACACTAAGTCTCTGAATAGAGATAGCCAGACTGGGTATCCATGTCTTATTCCTGATCTGAGAGATGCTTTTAATTTTTCACCATCGAGGATGATGTTAGCTGTGGGCTTTAAGCCGTTTTTTATATGAGATACATAATACAAAGAAATATAATGATGATGATGATAATGAGGATGAGGGGAAAATAAAATATTATTCAACCTTAATAAGGAAGTGAATCCTGCCATTTGCACCAAAATGGATGAACCTAGAGGACATTATGCTAAGTGAAATGATCAGACGAAGACACCATAATTTTAGTTATATGTAGCATCTAAAATAATCCAGTTTCTAGAAGCAGAGAATAGAATGATAGTTGCGAGGGGCTGAGGGGAAGAGGGTAGGACGTGTCAGTGGGTACAAAGTTTCAGTTATGCAAGATACATAGTTTCTGGAGAGCCACTATAAAGCACTGTGCCTATGCTAATAACAGAAATAGTGTAGTAGCAACATGGATGCAACTAGAGATTGTCATACTAAATGAGGCAGGCCAGAAAAAGAAAGACAAGTAACATATGATATCACTTTTATGTGGAATCCAACATACAACACCAAGGAATCTATGAAACAGAAACAGATCCACTGACTTGTGAGGAGAACAGACTTGTGGCTGCCCAGGCGAAGGGGATGGGGGAGGCTTGGAGTGGGAGACTGGGGTTGGCAGGTGTCAGCTACTATACACGGACAGAATAAACAACAACGTCCCACTGTACAGCACAGAGAACTCTATTCATTGTCCACGATGGAAAAGAGCATTTTTTAAAAACTGTGTATGTGTGTGTGTGTGTGTGTGTGTATACACACACATATATAATACATATATACATACAAATATATAAATTGTCACTCTGCTGTACAGCACAAATGAACACATTGTAAATCAACTATACTTCAATAAAAATAAATTAATAATAATAATACTGTATTGTACATTTGAAATCTTCTAAGAGGACAGATCTCATGTGAAGTATTCTTACCACACAGAAACAATGATGATGATGATAAAGGGAGGAGGAAAAATTTTTGGCAGGTGATAGATATGTTTATGGCCTTGACGGTGGTGATGATTTCATATACAATCCAAACTCACTGAGTTGCAGACATTAAATATATAGTTTTTACCTGGCAATTATACCTCAATAGTTAAGAACCCCTCTCATTTGGATTTGAGTAATAAGCACAAAGATTCAACATGTTATCTATTTCTACATGATAAAGAAAAAAGAGGCAGATCATAAATTACAGGTCACTGAAAAAAGACGGGAGTGGTGTTCCAGAAAGAGATGGCATTTTCAGAAAGAAATAATATCCTACATTCTTAAAAATATTGAGAACAAGATATCCCTCAATTCCATAAAATACTGCTCAGAGAAGAGTTAATCAAGTAGTAGAAGGACCTCAAAAGTGATGAGAGAGCAGAGCTCATCAAACTCTAGATTTACAACTTTGTCATTAGAGAAATCAGTGTACACAAGAAGTAAAGAGAAAAAGGTTACCTGCAAAGTCAGTTATGGATGACAGACTTGGGCAAGACAGCACAAAAGAAGATTTAAAAGATCTACAGAAATTCTCGATTAAATAACTATGAAATACACAGAAGTTCTGACACAAACATCACTGTGTTCCTGAAAAAAAAGTACTAACAGCATGGGAATAATATTTAAATTAAGAAATAGTTGTCTTGCATGAAAGAGGGCCTTCAACTGTTGTCTAAATTGAAGACAGAGCTTAGTCAGTGATAAACTGATAAAGAACAAAAAAACTTCAAAGCATACCCTGGTGAAGTTACTAAAATTCAAGTACAAAGGAAGATTTTTTTTTTAAGTCTTTTTGTCTTTTTTTGGGGGGGGGGGCGCACCTGCAGCATATGGAGGTTCCCAAGCTAGGGGTCCAATTGGAGCTATAGCTGCTGGCCAACACCAGAGGCACACAGGATTGGAGCCACATCTGTGACCTACACCACAGCTCACAACAACCCTTAACCCACTGCGCGAGGCCAGGGATCGAACCTGCATCCTCATGGATGCTAGCGGGGTTCACTAACCACTGAGCCATGATGGGAACTCCAAAAGAAGGACTCTTATAGGTATTTAGCTACATAAAAGGACTCTGATATAGGAAGAAAAAATATTGTGGCTATAGCCTTCACAAGCAATGAAAAGTGCCAGGAAATTATTTAAAATATCTGCTACAGAAGTAGTTTTCAATGTGAGGTCTGAGCTCCTTAGAGGCCTCTAAAAACTTTTTCTAAGTTCAAAACTAATTTCGCAAAAATACTATGATAGCATTTCCTCTTTTATCTTTCATTTTCTATGAATGTATAATGGAGTTTTCTAGAGATTGTATGTGTATACTGCAAGAGATAGGAGAAGCAGATATGAGATTGCAATGATTTTCTATTAAACTGAACATTTAAGAGATTTGCAAGAAGGTAAAACAATATGGTTGAAAAAGATGCTTGATGTGATTTCAGTCCCAGGTTTATTAAGACTTGGTTTGTAGTCTAACATACTGGGAGCAGTAGTCTAACACAATTGCAGTCTAACATTTATCTGAGAGAATGTTCCATGTACACTTGAGAGGGTTTTTTTTAGATGAATAACCTTGAGCTGTACATCTCAACTTTCTAAACGGGTCGTAAAGTAAGCAGTGTGCTTTGATTTTATAATTCCCAACACCACGTTTTCTGTGGCTCTACAACGGGTTCCCTTTCTCTGCAACACTATCAGAATTTCCCCTCCTCTTTTGCACCTCATTCTTCTAGAGCCTTCTAAGTGAGGGCTTCAACAAATTCATTTCCTCTTTTAGTTATGCTGCCATTTCAAATTAGAAGTACTGCAGAGATACATGCTCATGCCTCCCCCATATTATAATCTAAAATATGGACAAGAATAGTTAAAAAACTGGAGGACATATTCTGGACATTTTTAGTATATTTACTATATGTCAAGTATTCTGCTAGATACTAGGAATATAAACTAAGAGCGAGCAAAAACATAACATAAAAGAAAAAAGCACCTAACAGAGTAAGCTAAGATAAATGTTATTAGAAGCATATGTAGAAATAAGTGAAGCTTATCATTGGGAGTTTATGAGATTTCTCAGAGGACCAAAGCATGAAAGAACATGTTCGGATTTCTAACAATAATAAGAGAGCTTATTTTATCCTAAGGAAGAGAAATATTACAATTATTTTTTCAATATCTACCTTCTCCAAATAGGGATTTTTAAATACATGTCTTGGGAGTTCCCACTGTGGCTTAGCGGTAACGGAACTGACCAGTATCCATGAGGACACAGGTTCAGATCCCTGTCCTCGCTCAGTGGGTTAAGGATCCTGCATTGCCGTGAGCTGTGGTGCAGGTCACAGATGCAGCTTGGATCTGGACTTGCTGCAGCGGTTGCTTGGGCCAGCAGCTGTAGCTCTGATTGGCCCCCTAGCCTGGGAATGTACATATGTTGTGGGTGTGGCCCTAAAATAAATAAATAAATAAATTAATTAATTAAATGTCTAATATTCCAACCAAATAAACAGCCTGGTGATTAATTCCACTAGCACATGAACTATCCAAAGAATATTAGAAAAAGTAGAGCAAAACATGAGCCTCAAGAATAGCTCAATTATCTCTTCATGTTTCAGAGTCAACTTACTCTTACAGATCTAATGTTTCTGTTCCTGAGCAAGTGTTCCTGACGTTTCCTCAACTTGAATTCTCTCTTCTGCTCACTTTGTTAGAATTGACTCCAGAGTCATCTTTTCTTAATCCTCACAAACTGCTTTTTATTTTTAAATATCCCTCCCTCCTCTTATGTATATTCTCACCATGCGTTTTAAAGACAGAATAGCTAGGCTCAAATGACAGAGTTGTCAGTTGTGTGCTAGGGAAATATGGGCAAGAGTCTTCATTATTCTAAACACTCATGCTTTAGAAACACACTCCACGTGAATTTGCAGCACAGTGCACAGTACACAGTAGAGGCAAGAGTAGCCAAATCAATCAGAGATATGCAGTCTCCTCTCTCGCCCTAGGGCAAGGTGGAGAATGTTCTCTGCCTTCACAGCCCTCTCAGTCATGTGCAAGCTAACATGGGGTTGAGGGCAACGCTTGCCAGATTTTCTGGGTTCCCAACTGAAAGCCATGGGGAGAAATGCCGTCTGATTCTGCTCGCCCATGTATTCTTCCAACAATTTTTATATTACATCTGGACCTCAACTCTTGAAACTTGAGTCACAAATTTGATGCTACGAACATACACTCTGATTTTGCCATTAAAAGACTCGGGTTTAAAAAAAAAAATGGTGGTCTCAAACTGGAACAGAAGAGAGAAGGCTATCAGGTAAAACTTCACAATCTCTCTCTTTCTCAAAAGGTCATTTTCTCTCCTGAAATTTTCTTTAACTTAGATTTTTAGTAGACTCCTCCCACATTAGACACAAGTTCCATTTTAGAGTTGTTTTCAGAGAACTTTTAAACACCTTGTCACCTCCCAGAAGAAAAGCAAACTACATAGTTTGTGAGAAACATAACCTTGTATATGGTAATTTATTCAAATGCTAATTTTATTTGTGGAAGATTTTCATGTACACTGGAACCATACAATCCAGCAAATAAAAGTAAAAATTGTTTTCAATATCACATGGATTTGACCATGGGAGATGAAAATAAAATCAGCAGAAGTTTTATTAATTATTGGTGCCTAAGATGATATATGCTTCCTTTGGCTTGAAACGAGGTCGGGAAATTTGCCTTGAGACATTATCAAGTGACTTTCTGAATAAGTTATAAAAAAAAAGTGTTATTTTTCTATCAGCTTCATTTTATAATTCTATAAAAATCTATCAAGTTTTACTCATGATATTTTTAAACTTATTTAATAGTCCCAATACTATTCTATGTTAATTCCATAGTTTTACTAGCCATTGAACTTGCACTCAGAGGAGTATAATTTCCAGGGGCATATTTCATGATACCTCGTAAGTTATTTTATTATTTCAGTCTTACTTTATTGGCCTTTTTAATATATTGACTGTTTTATACTATGAGGTTCACAGCAGATCCTAAGTCCTTGAAAAGACCTTGTATTTATATTTACACTGCCTAAAACATTTTAAAGCTCTTGTAGTTCAAATGACAATGTGAAATTTCCAAGATTATTTGAGGAGGTAACTGATATTACTGCAGTGGAGAACAGTATTTGCAAACAGACATTATAGTACATTAAAACGTTACTTTAAAATTATTGTAGCACCAAATCCACAATGACTAATCTACGTTTCCAAATCAACAAAGCTCTAAAATCTAAAGGACTTTTAGTTTTTAAGTTTTAGGACTTCCCATGTGGCTCACAGCATAACTACTTGGCGTTGCTTTTTAAAATTTTTTTTTAAATTAAAAAAGATTTTTTTGTTGTTACTTTGACGCCAAAACTCTGTGAACAGCTAAATCTGACACAAATGGAAGTGAGGCTATTTATAATTTTTATTTACCCCACTTTTTCTGAATATCCACATGGTTTGCTATAGATATATTTACTAATGTGGTTAAAGAGTATTACCCTAGACTTTGCTGAGTATTACACAGTAAGTGGTATACATCTCATAATAATTTTTTAAAAGGTACAGTATAATATATGTAAAAAATAATACACAGGTGTATCAGTTTCTCAGGGCTGTCATAACAAAATACTATAGACTGAGCGGCTTTACAGCCTAAGTTTATTTTCCCACAGTTCTATAAGCTAGAAGGCCAAGCTCATGGTGTTGGCAGGTTTGGTTTTTCAGAGGCCTCTGTCCTTGACTTACAGGTGGTCGCCTTCTCGCTGTGGTCTGGTGTCTGACCCAATCTCCTCTTCTTAGAATAACATCAGATTGGATTAGTGCCCAACCTAGGGGCCTAATTTTAATTTAATTACTTCTTTAAAGGATTTACCTCCAGATACTTTCACATTCTGAGGCACTATGGATTATGGTTTCAATCTATAAATTTAGAATGGACCTTTCTCAGCCATTGTAGAGTTTGGTAAACTTTTCACATACACACACAGCACAAACACACACACAACTGCAGCACCACTCAAGGCCCTCTTGTGCTCCCTTTTGGTCACTACCCTTGCACTACCAAGGGGAATCTGTGCTGACTTCTGTTTGCATAGATTTAGTATTTTCCTCTTGCATTTTATATCAGTGGAATTATATATCTTGTGCTTTACATATTTAGCTTCTTTCAATTTAGCTTCATCCATAATGACCTGTATAGGTTAAGATAATTCATTCAAATTGAATAGCAATAAATTATGTTGACAAGTCAATTTATCTATTTTATTACTAGTGGGCATTTGGGGAGTTTCCAGTTTTGAGTTATTACGAATAACAAAGCTATGAACTTTCTTTCATCCGTCTTTCAGTGAGCACTGTCAAGTCGCAGGCTTGTTGGTCATAAGGTATGCTTATATTAAGCTTTAGCAAATCTAACATCTTGTATTTCAAAGTTGCCAGAGCAATTGGAACTACCATTTGGACAACTTCATGTATGTAACTTCTGTTCCATCAAGGCAGATACTGTAATTTAGAATCGATATAAGAAATCAAAGATAGTAAGGAAAAGCACTGGAGAGGAATGGGAGCCTCCAAATATTTATTATTTTAAGGTATGACACAGCCATCAGATAAGCATGCCAAGTAATATTGTACTAAGAAGTCAAGGATGAAAATGAACATGGCTTTGTGTCATAACCATTTTTCTTAACTGGAAGAATAAGAAATACTGATTTTAAATATCAGAGATCAGAAATAGAACTAGGAACTTCCTCATATTAGACCATGTAACAAATTACTAAGGAAAGTTCTGAAGCAATCTTTTTTCCAGGATGCAGTGACTTTAAAAATTACATTATAAAAGATTGTGATGACCCCTTATGAACTCAAATATCTTACTATCCTCTAGTCATGAAAATGAGTGTGCCTGTCACATCCCCATTTGCTCTCAATCCATCTCCTGAACTTCTCCCAATTCCTAATTCGCACTGATGGGCACTGAATCTTTCAAATTACCTTTCTAAAGACCAAGGGTATTCTAGTTGGTTTCAGCCAGTGGAAATAAAATAAGGAGTCTGGCAGATTCAAGGAAGGAAAATAACCAGCACTTTCTGCTTCTACTTCATATTTTCTAGCTCTTCTCAGCCAGCTTCTATCATAGTTCCAATTTCTACCGGTTGCACCTGACTCTGGTCACACCCTCCTCCCTTTGGTTTCTCCAAATCTAAAGTGATGCTCGTCTCCTGATGTTGGTAATTTTTGGTTGCCTTGCTAGTCCCTTGTTTGGCTTTCCAGCACTCTCATTTATTTGCAATTAATTATCTCTTTTGAACTACCTAGGCTGGGCTGTTTTGCTAATCAAACCCTTAGTAATACAGATTTAGTACCAGGAATAGTTCTACAAAAGAGGTTTTCAATATGGGATTCTGGGATTGGATTGTTCTCCTTTCCGAGCTTGATCACAGAAGAGCTTTTTTCGTACAGGAAAATGTGATGCTACTATCCATGGCTTGCAAATGCATTGAGATTATCTATATTATTGCACCTTAACACTTTTATTTATTTAAGACGAAATTCCAGTTTAGGAAAAGAGCTTTGTGATTTCAAGTATTTGCTGGCTGCTTCTAACAATCGTGAAGACCTTTAAACAAAGGCAAAGATGAGCTCATATTTTTAAACGTTTGTCTCAAAGCAGAGAAGGAGACAGTTATCATTATAACCTTAAATAAGTTGTTTTGTTGTTGTTGTTTTGTCGTTTTGTATTTTTTTGTAGCTATAAGGTAGGCATGACTCAAAGTCTGATGCACAGTCTAATTAAGATGATTGTAGAATTAAAATGGAACTCAAATGCTCCTCATGCAGTATTTTTATGTTAGGATTTTGGCATTGCCTTGGAAGGAGTGGAACCCCAAGACTGGGATGAGGAAAACTGAGAAGACAAAAGAATCTTTAAAAAGTTAAACTGTCAGAGTTCCCGTCATGGTTCAGTGGTTAACAAATCCGACTAGGAACCATGAGGTTGTGGGTTCAGTTCCTGGCCTTGCTCAGCGGGTTAAGGATCCGGCGTTGCGGTGAGCTGTGGTGCAGGTCACAGACGCAACTCGGATCCCACGTTGCTGTGGCTCTGGCGCAGGCCGGCGGCTACAGCTCCTATTCGACCCCTAGCCTGGGACCCTCCATATGCTGTGGGAGCAGCCCAAGAAAATGGCAAACAGACCAAAAAAAAAAGTTAAACTGTCAAATTTTGCTGATCTTTGCTCACTAACAGACGTACCCTTGCTCTGCTGTCTGAGAAGAACAGATTTCCCTTTCTTAAAACTCTGTAACACGTTCATCTGATATATTGTGCGTGTAAGAAAATATCTATCATGCTCAATTATTCCACCTTTTGTTGCCCAAAGTCTAGCAATTAGAAGAATGTTGGAAGAAATGTTGCTGAATGAATGACTCTGACAACTTTTCCTAGATTAGATATCAAAATGCATACATTTGGTTCAGATTTGCGGAACTGAAATGATTCATCACAGATTTGCAGAATGTATATAGAAGAAAAGCCAACTATTTCCTTGCTGAAGACACAAATTAATCTAAGAATGTGGTTTTTAAAGCTAATTAAGCACTTTACACAACAAATTTAGTTTTTTCCTTGATGTTTTACAAAAAATCTGTGCACATTTTAGGAAATTATATTTTCCTTCTGAAAGTTGAGATCATTGTTATAACCTTGGTTATATTTGTCCTACTAACTTTAATTACAATTTAGAAGAGGGAGATAAGGAAACGGGTTGAAGCATCTTTATAATGGCCCATATGATCAATGACCTTTAAGGTCTCATTTTCTGTAACGGTTCACTTTTTATATTCTGGCTGGTTCTGCTTCTATATGTCTATATTATGGTGAGAGGCACATGATTTATCTATAAATCCTGTACCCACAGAATTAATTACGTCTCTAAAATCTGTGAGGTTAGGAATTGTGGAGCTGTTTATAGTTTCTGTTTTATTTAGCATATTCCTCCAGTGTTCCATCATTATGGAACAGAGTAGGAACAAACTTTCTCATCTCAAAGTTAGGCAGGAATGTATGATGTACATGGATGATGAAAAGTCAGCAGATGCCCTCAGGAGCATCAGCCCTGGGAGGTGATTGTCAACTATCTTTTTCTCTATTGGAGTAAACAAAGATGTATAAAAAAAAATCTCTAAACCTGAACAAAATAGAGCACAGCCTTCTGTTACATATCATACCATGTTTTTGTTTAGTTTTTTTGTTTTTGTTTTTGGGTTTGTTTTTTTATTTTTTGTCTTTTTAGGGCCACACCCACAGCATATGGAAGCCCCCAGGCTAGGGGTGCAATTGGAGCTGCAGCTGCCGGACTGTACCACAGCCACAGCAACGCCAGATCTAAGCCGAATCTATGACCTACACCACAGCTGACAGTAACGGGGGATCCTTAACCCACTGAGCAAGACCAAAGATCAAACCCACATGCTCATTACTGCTGAGCCACATCAGTAATTCCTATATCATAGTTTTAAGCCTCTGAGATTTTATTTATTTTTAAATTAAAATATAGTGGATTTTCAATGTTGTATAGCCCTTTAGATTTTAGAGTTGTTAACTAGACATTAATTTTTTTGTTGATGTGATTTCTGAGAATGGGGAGTTTTTTAAATCTACTGTCTTACCCACTATAATAGTTTTCAATCCTGTTTTAACCATGGCATTTTTCTTCAAATAAAATTGCAAGCCAGATAAAAACACTTGAAACTGAGCTATTCGGGTGAAGGAGCTAAAGGGCTTGTTTGCTCAGAATTCACTGCTCTACCCATTCCCATGAGCTGAGCTGTCCAGGGACAATTTGTGGCTCCACCAAGACTCAGTTGAGCACAATTTTAAAAATTCACTTCGTTATCAGGAGATTCTGGTTTAATCCAAACTAATAATTGATGATACATATACTTTTATTCTTAATATTTCAAAAATATCTCCAGAATTCTATTTTATTACACATAAGAAAGACATACATGCTACAGCAATCATTCCTAAATCCTACCCCATGTTAATTGTGTAATAAGATTTGGAATGAAGGGTGAAAAATATTTGGTTTGATTTTATGTCTATGTGGGTGTGTACGTGTGCTTAAGAAATGCTATAGAACAGTAAAAATATATAATGAAATGGTACCTTTATGGTTTCTGATCAAATGGATTTTCTGAATCATAAAGCACTGTGAGAATATAAAGTGTTATTATTTTAATTAGGATAATGCATTTAGAGAAAACAAATGCAAGCACAATTTTTTTTAGATGATGGATTGTGAGCTCTTAGTTCTAATCCGGGAAAAGGAAAGCAAATTATTAAGCTTTTTTTCCCCTTAATGTGCATGAAAAGACTAATAAAAGTTGGGCACCCTTATAAACTGTAGGGAACTAACACAAAACATAAGCTTATCCTACTGTGAAATTATTGAGAGGCCCCATCTGCAATATTCCTTAGTGTGATTGCTAGTGAAATCAAAGATAAACTGGAGATAGAAAAAGCTCAGGAGGATGTAATTTAAATGGCCAAGATAATGGAATGCCTCCATGAAACACCAGAAGATTAGACCTCTTCAGTCTGAGAAAATGAATGTGAAGAGAGTAGTGGTTAAAATGAATAAACTAGTTTCTGAGGCCCATTCTACCTCAAGGCAGTCTTGAAGGAAATGAGAAATAATAATGGTAGGTAATTTTATTGAATACTGAAAAACTGCCAGACTCCGTTCCGAGGACTTTATACGTAAGGCTTGTTTACTTAATCCTCCAAACAACTGTATGAGAAGAGATTTTATTCTCTCTGCTTTGTAGATGAGGAAACTGAAGGCAGCCTAGTTAACATACAACATCATGCTTAAAAACTGAGCTAGCATCTGCTTTCTTATAATGCCAAATTATAGATAATCTAAGGTATGTAGATAGATAATTATCAAGATTATCAATGATTGATTATAAATTATTATCAAGGATGGTTTAAAATATGGATTCCTGGCCCCTCTCAAGCTACTTTAGTCTATCTGGGGTGAAGCCTAGAAATATGCATTTTTAAAACATCACAGGTACTAATCCAAGTGTATCCATGACCCATACTTCGAAAAATATCACATTTCTAGATAAATACTTTCTCAAAATCCATTCAATAAATAGATGTATGACCTTGGCTGAATTATTTAACCTCTTTAAAATCTTACTTTTCTAATCCACAGAAGACACATAATAATAGGAATATAATTATTTAATATATAATATCTTTAACTTTTAAAATGATTAACAAATTACACATTAAAAGTGCTAATTATGAGATAATCAATACATATTAGTTCTTATTTTTAAGCAAAGATATCTATGGCTGCTGAACGGCCATAACTGTTCTACCATGTAAAATTGCTCCTGCTTCTTACATCTGTAAAATTTTAAGTACCATAAATATTTTAGCTTCTCCGTACAAATACACTAAATTTATTGTGTCTCCACCCTCTATTTGAGTACTCTCCTGTTTGTTGTTGTTGTTTTTGTTTTATTTTATTTACCCTTTTTCTCCTGTGTAAAACTTCCCTTGACTGTTCCAGTTCACAATGATCACCAGCCAGATACCATTTAGGAAATTCTTGTTATATTAGTCAACATCTGAGTCTTGAATTCCCTAACTATTACTATCCAAGATTTATAGGAGAGTCAAACAAAGTGCTTGAAGAAGAGGCAGAAACTTCTGGAACCAGAAACATAATGAAATTCTATCTATGAAGCTCAACTGAGTTCAGTTCGCCTCTTTGACTCACTCAGAACTATCATCTCTACAACTCACCAGGCTCTATGATTTTCTATTGCTGAACAACTTTCATGTGAATTTATAGGGACGATTTATATACATTATTTTTAGTCATCAAAACTGTCACCTAAGTTAAATGCATGTACTCCCTAAAGCCCTGCCATCAAAAAAAATAGTAGTTGGAAGATATGATATTTTGAAGTCAAGTATATTTGATGACAAAGTCCACATTTTTTTTCATACTCATTCAATCATTAATCACTTAATTATTTGACTGCTTCACAAATAGCTCAGAATATAGTCATGGAACCAGGCTTCACAAATAGCTCAGAATATAGTCATGGACAGAGAAGAAAATCCCTGCCCTTATAGAGCAAACATTTTTTAAAATGTGGCCTCTCATTTCTTTGGCGTCATGGTGAACTCCTTGAGGGCAGCGGCCAAGTGACAGACCAACAGAGCCCAGCTGCAAGATTTCTCAAACAGAGCTGCCTAAAGCATATTTATTGACGTAGTAATCTTGTAGTTGATTAACGCAAAGTATAGGAACACACCACTTATTAGGCCAAATTAGTAAGTAATTAGCTTTACTCTATGCCAGAGCTTCAGAATAATCTCCTCTTCAAAACGGTGCCAAAGCAAGGCAGAATAAGTACTGCCCCACTTCCACGATAGCTTTCTATACTATTAAGGAAAGCATTTATCCCACTGCTTTACAATTATTTATTTGTCTTTATTTTTTAAATTGGAACTTAAGGTTTTGAAGGTTAGGTTCAGTTTTTTTTAAATTTATATCCATAGCAAGACACATCTGGCAAATAGCAGAAAGTCAACACAGTTCTGCTGAAATAAGGGGAAATATCACAACTAGTAATCTTATAAACGAATGGCATGTTCAAAAGGAAGAAACATACAAAAGCACATATATGAGTCAGTTTAAGTTGATCAACTCATACAACTAGGATGACAATTTCTTCCAAGACAGGAGTATAGTTGGAGGGTTTAAGTTTAAACTTCAACTCTATTTACTCCGCATTTGCTTTGAAACAAATCTAACTTCTCAAAATCTAAATTGTATTATCTATCAAACTTATATGAGATTAAATAGTTACAGACCATTTTAAAACTGAGACAATACATATGTTGTTACAGATATGTCACTGTATGTGAAAGTAACGGGATATAATAATAACTTCTCTCAGATTATCAATATACTCTTATAAAAAAGTAGCATTCCTTAGTGATTGAAATCAAATTCCAACTCTATCAATTTTCTGAGGTGTGATGTTATACATTTATTCTTATTCTCTCTAAGCTTCAATTTCTTCAACTGGAAAAAAGAAATTTTGTTACATGTATCTTCCAATGATATAATTCTTCTATAGAAGTTAAATGATAAAATGTATATCAAATTATTAGCATAGTACTTTGAATTTAAGAAGCCATAAAGAGTTCAATATCCTATTTGTTGCTATAAAAGTAAACAAACATTATTTAGCATGTTCAGATAGCACACTAAAAGGAACATGACAGGCTTTAAAAAATTTCCCCTGAATTTCCTATACTTCTAGTTTTATTTTTTCTGTGGTAAATTCTTTCATTTCTAATCTATAATAATATGTGATTACTATATAAATGTTACTCCAAAGGAACTTGATTTGCTTGTTCTGCTCAATTTAAATATTATCAGACTCCTCTTAAATACAGATATAATCAGTAACATAACTCAAATTTTAATTATTTTTCTTGTATCATGAAAACTACGTAAAAATATTTTTTCTATTTACTCATATTTAGCAACTTGATCAAAAGTGAGATCATGGCTTTGGATCCAATACTTTTCTCACTCCTAAATATGCCAGGCCGTGAAAAATCTGCATTTGGTTTTCCTTTCACATCTTGAATGTATTTCATGTATTTTTTAATGTTTTCTTATGGTGTATTTTCTCACCAACCTCCACATGCCTGATGGAAGATGTAAAAAAGCTATTCCATATGCTTGTGTAAAATGTGTTGAATGGAGAAAATTGGGCAGAAAAGTGTCTACTTATAAAAAATGAGGAGAACAATTGCATGAATTTTCCATCTGAACAGGAAAATTATATTTAATTGGTCTTTTCAGGTTTAAATTTCCAGATTCCAAATTCAGGTGATAAAATATTTAGCAAAAAATTACATAATTGGCCTTTACTATTGATTTATGAAGATAAGCATGTGTTATATGAGGTACACCTTCTAAGGTTAACTTAAAATACAGCTATGACAGATTAGGAGTCATGTAAAAAACAGGAGCAGAATTTTATCTGATTTTTAGTTTACAATGTATGCACTAAATAGCTCCCACAAAGAACTTCAAGTAGCTTAAAATACAAGAATCATATCCACTAAGTATTAGTAAGCAGACATTAATGAACTAAACCCCACACCAAATACTTTTGTTCTTAGAATTCAGACTATTCAGGACTAAATTTAGGCTCTAATCGTTCTGTACAGTACAGCTTAAAGAGAATTAAAATAATATTTTCCATAGCATATAGTTTTATTGTTGTTCCAGAACATATGAGGCCGTGCTGTAAGCTTAATAATGTGTCTCATGAATTGTATCTTAGTTGATGTTCCTCATAACCCAAGAAAAAGTATTTTTTTCCTCTTTTACAGATGAGGATACTGAGGTGGGAAGCAAGAAGGCAAGGTGTACAAGTGAATACATAACTTAGGGACCAAAGTTGGGATTTAAATTCTGATGCATCTAATTCCAATACAAAGCTTTCCCTCCTTAACATGTCCCTCTGTGATCTCTCCTGAAACACCTTTGGCAAGTTAGTACGTCCTCCAAGGAATGCACAAACACACAGAAGAAAGTCTAATAATCATTAAAAAATAATTATGATCCTTAGTGGAGTATCTATTACATTTTAAATATAACCCAAGAGTTCCTGTTGTGGCTTAGCAGTAGCAAACTGGACTAATAATCCATGAGGATGCAGGTTCGATCCCTGGCCTTGCTCAGTGGGTTAAGGATCTGGCATTGCCGTAAACTGTGGTGTAGGCTGCACACATGGCTTAGATCTGGTGTTGCTGTGGCTGTGGTGTAGGCTGGCAGCTACAGCTCCAATTTGACCCCCAGCCTGGGAACTTCCATATGCGACAGGTGCAGCCCTCAAATAAATAAATAAATCCCAAAGATCTCCATCTTAGTAAACTGATATTGGACTAAGAAGTTGTCAGAACAGTGAATGATTTATAGGTTACTTACATCGATAGTAATCCTGCCTCTTGAGGAATGATTACCCAAGTAAGCTTTGAGTACTCCCCAGTTCCCTGACTAAAATCGGGTTAATGACAAAGTACCACGTAACTCAAATTGTCTGTCTCCTGTGTAGCTTTGTCTTTACATTTTACTGAAATTAACTTCGAAATATTTAAAACAGATATTAATAATGACTGCTTATATCTACATTAAATCACAGTGGTAATATCTGAAATAATGGAATTTGGACCAGAACAGATGAAAGAGAAAGACACTTTTGATGAGATTGATAGAGGATGGATACAGAGAATAAGGAAGACGTTGTCAGGGATGACTCCTTACCTTCTGGCATGTGAAAGAAACTACGGAAATAGTGGGGGTGCTCAGGAGAAAACGGAAAGAGAATGAGGTGTGTGGCTTGAAATAACTGGGTAATAGTAATACCAAATAAGGGGTGACTCTCTCTATCCATGCTGAGAGGAACGATTAGGGCTGGAAATAAAGACAAACTTCCTCAGCCGGAGAAGTTCATGAAGAATGCATGCATCTGGCTGAGAGAGAGTGTAAAGTGAGGAGAAAGGAGACTCTAGGACTCACCCTTAAGGAACTCCAACTCCAACTGACCAGGTAGCAGAGAATAAGCCTGTGAAATACATGTCCTAGGAGATACCAGAGGTGTAGGAAGAACACCCGTGTAATTCCACCAACATGGGTGAAAAGAAATCCAAGATGAGAGAGACTATTTAAAAAGTCAAGTGCTGCTAAAAAAAATAAGTTGAAGCCTGAAATGTCCACTTTATTATAAAGAAGCGTGCATGTTTATGTTTGTTTCCAACTTGACCTACCAATGTATTTTTGCCATGTTTTGAATGTAAAAGTGTTTTGTTGATTAACTGATAAATTTCATCAACTCTTCAGCTTCTAATCATTGAGTTGCCTCAATATGGGAAAAATATTATTTCACAGAAAGTTTTTATGTAGATTTCTATGTGTGGATGTCTCTGTATGTACCTACACGTATACATTTTAGTGTTTCCACATTGCATTAGGTGAATAAAATATACACCATACCACTGAAAATAAAAATAAAACTGTAATCCGTTTCTCTGTGTTGTGGTTTTTAAGTTTGAATAAATAACATCTCTTTATTCTCCTCTTGGGTTGAGAATTAATTGTGATGTCAAGCCTAAAACTTAAAGACATTGAGATGAAAATATCAACTTTTATCAAGTAAGGCTGTTTAGAGAATTTGCTTCAAATCTATAGCAGAGAGAGCTTGCCAAAACCCAAACTACTAATAAATGTACTTGAATAGATCTGAAAAATTCAAAGCTTCCCCTGGTAAGCTTCATACTATAGGCACAACAATTTGTGAATTTTGAGGCTGGCATGAAAACGGAGGGGAAAGGGAGGTGGATTGAATGTATATAATTCCTCCTACAAAATTTAGCAGATATTATCTTTCGTTTACAGAGATGAGCATGTAAGTAATGGAGAAAGAGGCCCCGTATCGCTCTAAGCCAGGAAGTCCTTTCACTTGGAAATCTGAGTGGAGGGGAGAAGTTTCCGTACTCAATACAATCATGATAAAATATGCTTAAACTAATTTGAATAAAAAATTAATATATATGTGTGACTCTGTCAGGTATACCATAGCAAACTCCTATTCTATTAGTCCCTTATGTTACATTTTTAAAAATGGTTGAATTCTTCCATTCTAGGGGAACAAAGAATTTAGACTAGTAACAAGATAAGTAAGGCTTTTATGGATGTGCGCTTAAGTTTCAACAAGTTCATATGGGCAATGAGAAAAATAGTAGAAAGTGTGTGTGTGTATATGTATGTATATATGCATTTATTTACACATATATTTGCATATATATATTTACACATGTATATATATATGCAAGATGCAAAGACTTTAGAACGAACTGATTTGAAAATATCTTATTTTTTAATATATCTCACTTATAGCAAAAACACTGTTTACAATATATATATATCACTGTCATTTTGATGATATTTCCCAATTCCAACTGTCACTGTTAACCCAATACAGCTTATAAATTGCATACCAATCAAAAGCATCAAACATCTGGTAAACTCCTCTAATATAAAGGTATTCTCAAGGGCCAAACCAATATTTTCCATTATAACTGGTGGGTGGTTTTCACTGTATCTACTATAAAGAGAAGCCACTAGGAGTTCTTGCCTATTCTTTATACCTTGGCCTCTTTTCACTTGCCTCTGTGATTCAGGGAAATATTGTTGTTTAGAACATAATCAAAACTTGAATAATTTGTGACACACCCATGGCATGTGGAAGTTCCCGAAGCCCGGGACTGAACCCGTACCACAGTTGTGACCTGAACTACATACAGCTACAGCCATGCCAGACCTTTAACCCACTGTGCTACAAGGGAACTTCCTCAAATTTAAATTTCTAACTTATCGTGACAAAGACATTACAAAAATCATAAATTAGAGAAATGCCGAGGATAGAAATATGAGAGGGGTATAGACATGCTAATAGAAAACTCCAGGGAGTGTGGACATCTAACTGTCAAATCTGGAGACGACCCTGGCTTCCTTGCTCACTTGTTCTAAGAGGTACCTCCTTACACACGCACAGTCACTGGCAAGTCCTTGCTGCACTCTTGCGCATCACCCACTGGGGCGATTTTTTTCTTTTATGGCAACAGAGAAATGACACAGAACACTATGCAGTAATCTAGCAGTCTTGCAGACCCTTTCTTTCAATCTAACCCTCTCAATGGAAGAAGTCCAAGGACCAATCTCAAAACCGGGGAAATTGTAAAGTAACCAAGCTGATTCTAATTTTCCAACCCATGAATATGTTGGTAGGTTGTAGAGGTTCTTAGGAAAGTGTATACAATCCATGAAAAATTGAATACATCTTGTTTTCTACTACACTCACATTTTCTGGACACATAGTTAGATGGTAAAATAATACTTAGGGCATAAGAAGAGAGGAAATAAGACATTAGTGAAAATTGGGGTGAGATATAGAAGAGTTAGCAGACAGATATTAACTATGGCAATCAGAGGAAAAAACCCTGGGAATTTAGTTTTTAGTTGAATATCCAAATAAAACTATGTGTCCAGAAAATAATTAGAGTTTGCAATAAGGCTCCATCAAATCTCTATTTCTGGCCACCATATTCTATGAAAACTTGCCTGGGAAATGAGCTTACTTCAAGTCAAAAAAGACAAGGGACATATTTTAATATTTTCAGAAGTAGACCAAAACACAGGGAATTTCAGATGAATTCTTTCCCCCACACTTCCCATCCGCCCGACTCAGTCCCTTCTTTCCCCTTTAGCTGTTTGGCCATATAGAAGGCTGGAGGGTTCCTTCTTTAGCACAGGTCCTTAGTCTTCTGCCTTAAATATACTCTTTATATCCAGGCATTAGGTGATCAGGTTCGTAAGTTTTTCTTCCAGGAGACAGATTTACTCAAGCTCATATCTTGAATGAAGGAATAGAACATGGTATCATATCAGCAGCCACTGACTCAGTTCATTCAAGGTTAATTTGCTACTTTCCTGCATGACAGTAACACCATAATTTGCTTAAATTTTAGCAAATGACCGCTATTGCTAAATACAGTGAATATACTACATATGAGCTTGTTACTCTTTCCACCTTCAAACATGTACTCACTGGAAAGCTTTCAGTTAAGAAGTTCCTGCTGCGGCTCAGCAGGTTAAGTTCCCAACATAGTGTCCTTTGGACGCACATTCGATCCTGGCTTCCCTCAGTGGGTTAAGGATCTGGCGTTGCCAAGAGCTTCAGAGTAGGTTGTAGACATGGCTCAGATCTGGTGTTCCCATGGCTGCGGCATAGGCCTGCAGCTGCAGCTCTGATTTGATCCCTAGCCAGGAACTTCTATATACCATGGATATGGGCATAAAAAGAAAAAAAAAAGCATCTGTTCAATGCCAACCGTGATAGTAGGTCCTGGAGAGTCAATTGTGAATGTGACTGGCATTACCCCTCTCCAAAGGACTCCTCTGGTGAAGGAGGTAAGTTTAAAATTCTTAAGCAATAAATATAACTCAAAGTTCTAGTAAAAGTTATAAAGGAAACAAAGAAGCTGAAACAGAAGACATCTGAGACCACGGAGGACCTACTTAAGACAGAGTCATCCAACTATTTACTTGGGAGGTAAACTTTCATCTGAAAAGTGAAAGAAGAATGAAGTGTCTGGCTAAGAGTGGTGTTGGGAAAAGAGCCCTTTAGCCTGTACCCGATGTAGTCATGGGAAAGTCCTGTGTCCCATAAAGAGCCAAGAGTCGCACATGGAGAACTTTTGATGGATTTCTGACTCAAAGAGCGAGGCAAGCTTTTTCATACTGTAGACCGTTTACACTTGCAGTTTTAGATGTCTCAGACATTTCCCAGCTGACTCTTGGGCTAAAGCCTATTCCCACAAAGCTTTGTTTCCAGCTGGCTGTCAATCCAACCACCAAGAGTTTCAAACAATTCTTGCTAAGGAACTAGATAGCAATGACCTAACACTCTGGGGTAATTCTGTTTTAAAAGTGGACACAGAAAGACCATAAATCCATTAATATTCAAAGGACTGAAGTTCTAGTGGATCACCCAGCAGAAACGTGAGTTGGGTAGGTCATGCCCACCCACTGTTACAGAAGCTAGTTTGTAAATCTTTTCCTATTAGGGTCCATATGAAATTCAAACTTATACACTAAAGGAACTTGAAAACTGCCAATTACTTATACCAAAAAATGGGTTTGGTTCCAATTTGAATAAATTAACACACACACACACAAACACACATACAGTGATTAATGTTCTACCATGACCAGGTTACATTCTTACAATTGTTTCCTTGCCCCTTTAGTCAATTAAAGCTATTTTTATAATTATTAGTCATTAAGTTTGAGAACAAGTTTTTGTTATCCAAAATAATTATCCATGCTACTTCCCTGGAAAACAGTTCTATGGCTGCACTGTCCTATGGTTTTTAGGTTGAGCAGAGGACACTTTGTATAGCTCTGTCAATCTTTGACCACTGCTAAATTAGCAAACACTTTACATTAATATCCTGAATAGTTTGACACATCGCCCCATAATCACGTAATTTGTACCAATGTAATATGGCTTATGATTCAATAAGTAAACACAGATTTTTAAGGAATGTGTATACGCAGTAGCATTTTTAACTCAATAAAATGTTTTAAAACTATTTTTTTCAAACATTTGGGGTTTGGCAAAACATAAAATGCCTTGGCCAAGCACTCTTCCTCCAATTTTTAAAGCCAGTGCATTTCAAGGGAAATTTAATTCATATGTTTCTAGTATATTTACACTTAGTTTATTTAAATGGTGTTTTGTAAGAGCTTTGTGAGGTCCAAGAAGTCAATAACAAGTTTATAAAGTGTTTTAAATTTCCTTTACATTGAACCAGGTGAGCAAATTTTGTTTCAAATAATAAAAATTCATGGATTTACCTTAAAATGTGATATTCTATAACACTTACTGTATTCAAACTGTGTAAAAGTTACATATTATTCCCAAATAGGTCTCAATAATATGGCATCAGCTACCACCCAAGCATCCAGTGTAGGGCTGGTCTGGAACAAAGTTAAAGAAACTGGTTGAGATCAATCCAGGGTGTGAAACATCTGGCCTATGGCTTATTGGCCAAGCCAGCTACACAAAGGAAACTTCTCAAACACTTCTAGAAATAGCTGGCTCTACTAACCATATCCTAGTTCTTCCATTTACTAGCAGTAACTTCAGACAAGGCACTTAACTTTCCCCCAGCCACTCTCAATTTCTTTTAGCCAAAAAAAAAAAAAAAAAATGGTGATAATATATGACTAATTTCATCGGGTTCAAGTGAGGAATAAGTCAAAGAAAAGGGCAATGTTGGGTCCTGCTGAGGGGGTCTCACTGCAGCATGTGCTCAATAATAAAAATGATAGTTATGTGTGTTTGACTTAAGCCTGCCTATAAGAACTACTTCAGCAGGACTGTCTTTAGTTAGACATCCATTATCTGAAGACCATGAAAAATAATTTTTAACTGATTCTGGCTTATGTGGAAAGATGAAGAGAACAACAAAAAAGAAGTAAGAGTCAGAGCAAAAATGAGAGCTTTCTAGCTTTGTTTATAGTGTTGGTTCGTGAAAGGGACACTGGAGTGGGAAAGAGGACAAGAGTCCCCATTCTCTGTACTGCTATTAGCGGGATGATTGCAGGCAAGTTACATAAGGGCACTGGCCTCCAGCTTCAGCTGCAAAATTATGTGCCTAACGAGATGACTTCAGGTTCCTTCAAGTAGGATGGTTTTATTATTTACTTTGGCATTAAAAAAGCCTCAAAATCTACCATGAAAGTGAACTAATGATAATTTTTTTCTCTATATACTGGGTCACAGACACCATAACTTGGGTCAGCTTCAGACAGATGCCTGAGGTTGCTAGATATACTGAATATACACCAGATATGAGCCTGTTCACCTTTCTGCCTTCACACATTTATTCATTTATTCTGAATTATTACTCAATGTCAAGCACAATTCTAGGTCCTGGGGAAGCAACTGTGAAACTGACTGACATTATTCCTCTTCACTTTCTCAAAAGGATTGGGATGAAAAGTCAAAAAAATTTATCTAGGAGTTTCTGTTGTGGCTCAATGGTAGCGAACCCAACTAGGACCCATGAGGATGCGGGTTCAATCCCTGGCCTTGATCTGTGGGTTAAGGATCCAGTGTTGCCATGAGCTGTGGTGTAGGCCACACAGGCAGCTCAGATCCCATGTTGCTGTGGCTGTGGTTTAGGCTGGCAGCTGCAGCTCTGATTTGACTCCTGGCCCGCAACTTCCATATGTCGTGGGTGTGGCCCTAAAATAAAAAAAAAAATTAAAAAAAAACTTTTAAACTGATCCATATAGGCACACATGCATTATATTCATTTTTTCAAATATTGAAAATGTAGAAAGGTATACTTACACATAATTATAATTTGAAATACTGACAAGGAGCAACTTGGAATAAGTTAATTCCTATCAATCTAACTTTTAATTCAGAAACACTTCAAAAGGAAGGAATCAAGGTATTTTTGTTATCTGTAAGCCCACCAGCATTCTCAAAATGCTCTTTTACCCTATGTCTACATTTTTTGTCTTATAGTACCACTTTCGATCACATCTCCTTTATGTAATTTTGTCACTTTGAAACTGGAGAAACAGGACATTTTCTGAATTACTCTAATATCAAGCAGAAAGTTCAGACCACAGTCAAAATAAGGGTCCTAAAGCCTCTGTGGCTTATCAACCACTGCCCATCACCCATGCTATAGCAAATCACTATTCAAATTAAGAATGAATTTTAAATGCAAACAAAGAAAATCTTACATGAGCATGGAAAGCAAATTGTCAGGGATTCAAGAACAATAAATGTAGAGTTAAAATGTGACTAAAACATCTCTCTCTTATTCCAGAAATATTTCCATCTTGAACATCTGTCTTTTAGGGTCTTTCTTTTTTCTTCTGCTATTGCCAAGATAAATTCAGGAAGTGTGTGAATTCTCAGCCAGATTGAGACAGGCATGTAATTATTTTTAGATTTTAGATTGAGGAACAAATGTTATTGTTCTCTTCACAAACACCTTCCTATATTCCCCGCCTTGAACTTTCTCCTCGGGTTAATAAAATAATCCTAACCTAATGTATACAGTATGGTACTTGCCCTATATCACTTCTGTGAAAATAAATTATCTCATTGTTGCCACCTTCAAATATATCCATACTTATATATCAGTAATATAACTTTTCTCTCCCCTTTTCCTAGATATTAAGGGACATAAAATTTAAGAAACTATTTTGCTTTCCAGATGCTAACATTTTTATTGAATGGAGAATATTAGCATATATGATGTGCTGAAAGGAAGACTTCTGACAATGCAAGCAACTGGGACCCGAAGCAGAGAGATTCTTCTGGCTTTGAGGATTCTTGCATCAGTGATTCATATCATATGTGCCTCCTGAAATGTTTGCTAAAGAAGCTTTATTACCATCAGAGCCCAAGAGGAGAATTCTGACATCTCAGCTATGCTTGTTGGGATGGATGGTCCCCGACTCTCTATTCACCCAAGTACCAAAACACTGCTGGTAAGCATGAAGTTGATGGGGGTGGGGGGGTCTCTTCTGCGTCCATTGTCACCGTGGGCCCCAAATTTTCTGAGGCCAGGTCTAACAATAATTTTGAATTCTCTACTAGCTCTGCCTCTAAGTACACCAAATCCCCACTTCCTCTGGTTCAAAAAAATAGTATAAGGACCTTGGTGATGGGTAGATACTCTGTTTTCCACATTGTGTCCTCCTCTTCTTCCCATATCAATCTCTCTCTTGGCAACCTTCTCTCTATAAAATTAAAGTTTAAAAATACCACCAATATGAATGAACTGGGAAAACAAGGGAAGGCAGAAGAGGAAACTGTTATTGACATGACTGATAATCTCCCTAAAGAAATAAAATATATTCCTATACAGAACAAAAGATTGAGACAGACAAATTAAGTGACTTTCTGAAAATCCCATGTCAGTTAAGAGATAAAACAGTGCTGGTTTTGGTCAATACCACCTTCCCCAATTAAATTAGAAAGAAGTTTTACAAAATGATGAGTGCTATTCCAGTAGGGCTTGATAGAATTATTTAGGATTTAGATCAACATTTTGAAGCAGACTTAACTCACTGGAAACATTATTAAAGCAGAAAACCAAACTAGTCATATTCAAAGCAATATGATTTCTTCTGTTTCATTGATGGAGTTCATTATTTATTTTATATTCATGAATTTTTCAATTTATGTGTGTTTTGTTCTTATAGATCCATTTTTGTTTCAGAAACTAATTTATATAAACTACTATTTGGATATATAGGAAGAAAATTTGAATATTTTTTAAATATACCCAAGGCAATCTATAGATTCAATGCAATCCCTATCAAATTACCAAGGACATTTTTCACAGAACTTTAACAAAATATTTTAAAGTTTGTTTGGAAACACAAAAGACCCAGAATAGCCAAAGATATCCTGAAAAAGAAAAAATTGAGCTGAAGGCATCAGGATCCCTGATTTCAGACTATACTACAAAGCAATAATCCTCAAAACCATAGGGTACTGGCACAAAGACAGAAATATAGATCAGTGGAACAGCATAGAAAGCCCAGAATTAAAGCCCAAGCACCTACAACCAACTAATCTATGACAAAGGAGGCAAGAATATACAATGTAAAAAAAAAAAGCCTGTTCAATAAGTGGTGCTGGGAAAACTGGACAGCCACATGGAAAAGAATGAAATTAGAACACTCCCATACACCATACACAAAAATAAACTCAAAATGGATTAAGGACCTAGATGTAAGACCAGACACTATAAAACTCTTAGAGGAAAACATTGGCCAAACTCTCTCTGACATAAATGACAGCAACATCTTCTCAGATCCACCTCTTAGAGTATTGACAATAAAAACAAAAATAAACAAATGGGACTTAATTAAACTTAAAAGTTTCTGCACAGCAAAGGAAACCCTAAACAAAATGAAAAGACAACCCACAGAATGGGAGAAAATCTTTGCAAATAAATCTACTGACAAGGGATTAATCTCTAAAATTTACACCTTCTGCAGCTCCACACCAAAAAAAAAAAAAAACAAACAAACAAAAAAAAAAAAAACCATCAAAAAATAGGCAGAAGATCCAAACAGACAGTTCTCCAAAGAAGACATACAGGTGTCCAAGAAACACATGAAAAGATGTTCAACATCATTCATCACTGGAGAAATGCAAATCAAAACCACTATGAGGTACCACCTTACACCAGCCAGAATGGCCATCATCAAAAAGTCTACACACAATAAGTGCTAGACAGGGTGTGGAGAAAAAGGAACCCTAGTACACTGTTGGTGGGATTGTAAATTGGTGCAACCACTGTGGAAAACAGTATGGAGATTCCTTAGAAAACCAAAAACAGAACCACCATTTGATCCAGCAATCCCACTCCCAGGCATCTATTCAGAGAAAACTGTGACTCAAAAAGACACATGTACTCCAGTGCTCACTGCAGCACTCTTGCAATAGCCAAGACATGGAATCAACCTAAATGTCCATCAACAGAGGAGTGAATCCAAAAGATGTGGTACATATACACAAGGGAATATTACTCAGCCATTACAAGGAATGAAATACCAGCACTTTTAGCAACATGGATGGACTTGGAAATTATCATGCTGAGTGAAGTCAGTCAGACAATGAGACATCAACATCAAATGCTTTCACTGACATGTGGAATCTGAAAAAATGACACAATGAACTTCTTTGCAGAACAGATACTGACTCACAGACTTTTAAAAACTTATTGTTTCCAAAGGAGACAGTTCGGGAGTGGGGGGATGCGCTGGGGTTGTGGGATGGAAATCCTTTAAAATTGGATTATGATGATCATTGTACAACTATAAATGTAATAAATTCATTGTGGAATTTTTTTAAAAAGACACAAATTAAATACTGAGTCCTTAGCTAGCATTTAAAGCCTATCCTAATTCTCCAGCTTTTTTTTTACCCAGTATTCTCTTACACACTCAATGGGATTATTTTATGATTTTATATTATACCCTCTGCTTTACTATATCAGTATGTGACCTAACCTGTTCCTATACTTGTTACATCTCTAAGTATTAAAATTCCTTTTGACAAAAAAAGTATTTTTTAAATATAACAATGTGTTTCTAATTTTATTTTATCTGAACCTCAGGTTCATTACCTGAGGAAATTCTTTTACATAATCTTTAAGAATTCTTATCTTTAATACCTAAGAATTCTATAAAGTCTATATAATAAAATCTACACATGTAAATATATAAATACAATAATTATAATGAATATGTTACTGATTTCTTGCAAATTTCTTACAAAGTACATCTTGAAACAAAATCAAAATTTTCTACTAGAGATATAAAAATAAGGTATTTTGGAGAGAATATATCCTACTTTTCCAGAACACTTTAATTCTGAATGTAAAAGTTTATGTATCCTTTATAGCTAAACAATTTTACAATTCTTAGAATAAATTTGTGCTTTCAAAATGAATCAGATAAAGAATAAACTTGTATTAATTTAACATTATAATTAGAATAAAATCAAATGCAGCAATATAATTCATTTTTATAATATACTCTATTAATGTAAAAAAGAGTGGCCTTTTGATAGATACATTTATTTTTTGTATACTAGTGAAACACTACCTTCCGCTCTATTGTAAAATATCACTAAAATATACCCAGAAAGAAAAAAAAAATAGCAAACACATAGGTCTCTTCAATGGGAGAATTTTAAAGCTTTGCTTCAAGCACTATGTTTAAGTTTCATGTTATTACAGAACATGTCACATGCTGCATTTGAAAGCAGGAGAACAAAGAGGACCTTAACTCCACCATGGATTACTACTTTGCTTTTATATTTAGAAATTTAAAATGTACCCATACTAAGATTTCTCCCTTGGTTTTCTTTAAATATCACCAGTCACTGTTCTTTAGACCCCTATTACATTTCACACATGAAAAAGATTAATACAATGCACCACGCCATTCTTTTGTATGGTAGTCTTTCTACTTCTGTTGCCTTTATTCAAAAATCCCCAAAAAGAGTGTAAAAAAACATGGTTTTGGAAAGATTCAGGTGAAAAATTCTGTTAGTGGACTTCTGCCCAGAAATAGGAATCACTGTGACATTTCAGAAAGTAATTGCTAGTGCCTCACAAGTATCTGGTTATGAAAGATAACCCAGACGCTGGAATTTAAATTCACTTTCAGCATTCAAAGAGATACTTTTTTGTGAACTGCGCAAGTTTTCATTTGCCAATTTTTGAATCAAAGTATCTTGTAAAAATTCAATTCAATTCAATAGCTACTTATTGAATCCTGCTGTATGTCAGAGAAAGTACTGTGGATATGTAACGAAAAGAAATACACCTCTGAATTCAAAGTACTCAAAATCAAGCGCAGGAAACAGAAATGGAAGTGAGTAACAATTTCTTCTCCCTCACCTCCGTGGGTTCGCTTTCGTCTCTAGACAATAAAATGCAACACCGCAATCACTCGCTTGCTGACATTCTGTGTCGCAGTCTTCTCACATTTTGTCTTACAAAATGCTACACTTTCTAATTTATGTGATTCTATTGTCTGTTCCAAAATCTGAGCTTCTGAAGAGTGTTACAGAACTGCACACAATCCTGGAGATTCGAGGCACCCCAATCATCAATTCCCTCATACGTGGTAAGTGTGAGCATCTCTCAAGCATTTGGTTTCAAGTTTCATTAGCCAGTTGGCACTCAACTTTTTAAAAATAATTTTTAACACATAAATTTTATGTCTCTAAACAAAACTTTTATTTATTTACTTATTTATTGTCTTTTCTCCCCCCGTCCTCCTCCCCCCGCCCCCCGACCCGGGGCATATGGAGGTTCCCAGGCGAGGGGTCTAATCAGAGCTGTAGCCACCGGCCTATGCCAGAGCTGCAGCAATGCCGGATCCTTAATCCACTGAGCAAGGCCAGAGATCAAATCTGCAACCTCATGGTTCCTAGTTGGATTTGTTAACCACTGGGCCACGATGGAAACTCCTAAAACAAAACTTTTCTCATCTTCACAAATTGCCTCCCCTCTTACAACTTCTTGCCTTCTACATAACTGAAGCAATCATGGCTACCCAACTGAACTCATTTAAGTTTCTGCTCTCTACAACCATACCTGTCCTGTTTCTTCTCCAGCCATGGAAAATGGGGTACAGCTCCAGTTCTTTAAGGATATTAATTTCACCTCTACTTTTTAAATAACATACTCTCCTAATTCTCTTCAATTCTCTTCAATAGCAGCTTATATTTTTTGAGGAGAGAATCATATTTGGGTCATGATAATGTCTGAAAATAAATGTTCAAAAATTCTGCTAAAGGAGTGACTGATTTGTGTGTTTGGCACTCATTATCTATGGACTATCAAAAGAGGGTGCTTCGTAAAACTGCATATCTTTAGAAGGGGTGGAATTTCTGCTGTATATTGTACAGTAAATTAATACTACTCAGAAATAATCTGTTCCAGAAATGAAGCCATGAGGGATAAAATATAAAAATGGAAAATAAGTAGGATATATCTGGGCCTAAAAATAAGACATTTATTTTTTCTCTCTGGACTTAAACAAGACCACAAATGCAAAGTTAAAAGCAAGGGTGCTGCCACAGAAGCATGAAGTGATTCACAGAAATTTTAACCATCCTGCGGAGTAAGAGGACTAAAAAAGATCCTGGTTAGACAGGACCTAAGAGCTATACTCAATCATTAGAGCTGGGTTTGATCTCAATTCTGTTCAATAAAAGGAAGCAAAGAAAACAGCCCTCAGTGACAAGACTGTGGCTTTGTCAGCAAAGAGACCAACAATTAAACCAAAGTTGCCCGCTGTCTCAAAGACTGGGTGTGCAAGGTCCTTCATACCTGGATATCATGATAAGATTGATTAGAATTTTAAAAATATAAAGTATATAGTACTTTAAAAGATCCATGAGTTTTGGGAGGGTAAAACATAAATGAATAAGAGGTTAAAGAGAAAAATAAGACTAAAATTCTAAAATGTTTAGTGGACTAAAAATTCTTAAAATAAAAATATATGCTCTACACAAAATTTTTGAAAAGAAGGACAAAGATTTTAATTAGAAGAAACAGTAAAGATTAAATAATATGCAAAACATACTAGAAATGAAATGACAGAAAATAAACTTGCAACAATGGACAAAATTTTAAAATAAAAAGCTGCTTATTTGGGGAAAGGTAAAAATAAATTAGAGATACAAACTCACAGATTCTCCCCTCTAAAATTATAAATTACTAGAAAAAAGAGGAATGTCCAAAAGATAACACTAAAAATGAAAAGAAGGCTATTAAACAATCATAAGTGAAATATGTGTTATGTTTTCAGATAAAATACATAATTTTCTAAAAACATAAATAACCAAAGATGATTCAAAATTATACAGAAAATCTAAATAAAGCAGTAAGTATCAAAGAATAAAATCTATTTTCAAATATATTCTATGGCCCCTATTCCCTAAAACAGACCCAGTCAACTATATGAGTTTTCTATACCACCAAGGGTAAGAAAATCCATGTGTTATATACATTTTGTTTTTCCAGAGAATAGAAAAATAAGGAAAATTTAGAAGTTAAACTTTGTGATAAAATAACAGAAAAAAAAGAGAAAATATATTTGTAGAGTGATCACACTTATGAAACTATATAAAAATCTAAATAAACAAAGCAAGTATCTTTAAAATAACAGACCACAGTCAGCAATGTTAAAGGGAAGCAGCATCAGAATACTGAATAAACATTAGCATATTAAAAAGGGGAAAACCCCATCCAAAAATGCCCCCAAAAGTATTTTTGATAAAATCAAACCCTTATTCATAATTTTATTTTATTTTATTTTTTGTTTTTTTATTATTTTTAATAGTTATTTCCCTAATACATTTTTTTCTACTGTACAGCATTGTGACCCAGTTAAACATACATGTACACATTCTATTTTTTGCACATGATCACGCTCCATCATAAGTGACTAGACATAGTCCCCAGTGCTATAGAGCAGGATCTGATTGTTTATCCATTCCAAAGGCAATAATTTGTATCTGTTAACCCCAAGTTCTCCAACCACCCCACTCCCTCCTCCTCCCACTTGGCAACCACAAGTCTATTCTGCAAGTCCATGATTTTCTTTTCTGTGGAAAAGTTCATTTGTGCTGTATATTAGATTCCAGATATAAGTGATATCATATGGTATTTGTCTTTCTCTTTCTGACTTACTTCACTCAGTATGAGAGTCTCTAGTTCTATCCATTTGCTGCAAATGGCATTATTTCGTTCTGCCCCCAAAAGTGTTTTTGATAAAATCAAACCCTTTTTCATGATTTTTAAAATGTTTTTGCAAAGTAAGAATAAATGCAATGTCTATAATCTGATAAATGTATTGTTCCCAAACATAATTATTCTACTTAATGGTAAAATTTTAGAAGCTAGTTATTTAAACAAAGAATAAAGCACCTCTTCGTATACAAATTACAAGGTGAATGAAAGGTCTACAGGTGAAAAACAAAACTTTAATACAAAACAATCTAACACTTTAGAAGTGTTTCATTTAACAAAACTCAAAAAGCACAGACCATAATACAAAGGACTGATAAATGAAAGTAAATTAAATAAAAATAATATGTGATAAAAAGAAAAATCTAAGTATCTAAAAAGACTATCTACAGATTGTGGCCTATTTTCAAGATTAAAATTTAAAATATATTAAAAACTCTCTCAAATAAATAAGAGATCTGCTAACTATACAATAAAATACCACAAAAGACACAGATGAGTTAATGATCAGTTCATAGACGAGGAAATCTAAAATTCCAATCGCTATGTAAAGCGATTGAGGAGATGCTCAACCTCACTTTTAATCAGCAAAATGAAAAGTAAAAGAATATGATAGTATTAAATAACCATTTTTAAAATTAAAAAATTATATCTATTTATAAAAAAATTGTTTAGAATATGGACAAATATGAACTCTAATAAATTGCTGGTGGGGACTTAAGCAGATAATATCTATTTTAATAATAATTTAGGAGTAATGGGTAAAGTTTAAAATGTACATTCCCTGACTTAACAAATCCACTTGAAGTATAATATTTTAATAGTGCATAGTTATACCAGAACAGGCACAAAAAAGCTTATCAAAACATTTATAACAGCAAAGATAAATCAACTCACACAAAATCAATTTTAAAAATGGAAATTTTTATTTTATTTTTTGTCTTTCTAGGGCTGCACCTGTGGCATAATGAAGTTCCCAGGCTAGGGGTCAAATTAGAGCTGTAGCTGCTGGCCTACAACACAGCCACAGCAAAGCCAGATCCAAGCTGCATCTGTGACCTACACCACAGCTCATGGCAATGTAGGATCCTTAACCCACTGAATGAGGCCGGGGATCGAACCTATGTCCCCATGGATGCTAGACTAGATTCTCATACTAAGTGAAGTAGACCAGATAGAAAATGACAAATACAATATGACATCGCTGATTTGTGAAATCATGTGGCACATTTGTGGAAAATGGCATGGATGATCCTCTACAGAACAGAAACAGGTCATGGCCATGGACAGCAGACTTGTGGTTCCCAGGGGGTGGGAGTGGGATGGACAGGCAGTTTGGGGTTTTGGGGTGCAAACTGTGGTATTTGGAATTGATAGGCAATGGGGCCCTACTGTACAGCACAGGGAACTGTGTGTGATTGGGTCACTTTGATGTACAGCAGAAACTGATGAAACCATGTAAATCAAATATAATTTTTAAAAAGTGAAAAAATGGAAAATTTTAAATGTTCAACACTGTAAATGGACTAAATAATTGTCACTTATTCACACAATGGAATACCACACAGTGGCTAAAATGAATGAAACTAGACCTATGCATATTAACATGGAAAATATTTTAGGATAAAAAAATCAATTTGTAGAATTCTATAAATATAATATTTTATAATGAAAAAATTCACATTTGTTCTGCTTAAGTATCTACTTATATCTAGTCAATGTGTACAGGTGCATTAAAAAGTGAAATATTAAATTTCAGTTAGTTATCAGCTCTGGGAAAGCAAAGATGATAATGGTATGAATGGTGAAAAGTTAACCAGAGTTTCACCATCTCTGGATGGCATGCTTTACTAAAGAATAATGTTTGTACAAGATATGGAAGAATACTACTTTTGCTAAAACTTGTTGAATGATATTTTGGATTTTTTTGTTATTTTTCTAGAGTTTTCTGTTAGAAATATTCCACAATTAAAAAGAAATAAACAAAAACAATAAGCCAAGTGTCCTTAAGGTCAATTTTCTTTCTTTCTTTCTTTCTTTTTTTTTTTTTTTTTTTTTTTTTTTTTTGCTTTTTAGGGCTACACCTGTGGCATATGTAAGTTCCCAGAGTAGGGGTCTAGTCAGAACTACAGCTGCCGGCCTGCACCACAGCCACAGCAGTGTGGAATCCAAGCCACACCTGCAACCTACACCACAGCTCACAGTAACACTGGATCCTTAACCCACTAAGGGAGGCCAGGGATCAAACCCCCATTCTCATGGATACCAGTCAGATTGTTTCCCCTGAGCCACAATGCTTAACTCCCAAGGTTAATTTTCTTATTTTTGAATTTTCATTCTCCTTTACCACACTTCATGAGAAGAACATCTTTCTCAACCCAGTCATGCGCCACTTTGTCCTAAGGTTTGCTTTGGTCAATACAATGCAGACAGTAACAAGGTGCCAGTTTTGAGTAAAAGCTGTACGGACAAGGCAAGTTTCTGTGCCCCTTTTCTGTTCCTCTACTCTCCCATGAAAACATCACCTCTCAGATGGGTTCTGCATCACACTGGTCTTGAAATTAGAGGGCATATCAGAGCAGACTTACATCTGACATTGAACTTGGACAAGAGTCAGCATCTAACCCACCAGCACAGACATAAAATGTAAGCAAGAAATAAATCTACAGTTACATGAGCCACTGGAAATCAAAGGTTGTTACAGAACATTTTTGCACCCAAAGCTGTCAAAGTTCAATGTTATTATAGTATAGAATATTAATGCAAAACATCATAAAATGTATATTAGCGTATATCATCTCATATATTCAATATCAGAAACATGTTCATAAAATATACTTAATAACCTTAAAGCTGGCTCATTTTCACCACCCCCAATTCAATACACAACAAGAACACATGCATCACACAAACTTTTATAATGAATGATCAGCAAAAATTAACCCAATAGCTAACACGTAAAATTCCTAAGAAAGAATGGTATTTAAATATTTCTGAAATATAAAGCATAATACAAAATATAAAATAAGCAAAAATATAATAATATGATTTTGAATTTAGTTAGTAGTTTTAGGACCTCTTACATTTGGGTTACAATTTCTTTGGTTAATGTTCATCGGACAAAAACCACCCATATTCTCTGACATAATTTTATTTGTAGAGAAAACAGTCTCTGAAGTATAAGAATTTCTATAATAAGTGGTTATGGGAAATTTCTAAGTTACCAAGCCAAGGGCATCAACATGTAGTTTTTGTTTGTAACTACTAGAACAAGAGAAGATACTGCCTTAGAATTCTGTTTACTCTACAGTGGAGCTAAGAAGAGTGAAGAAAAAGCAAGGGTTCGGATTCCACTGAATCAATGAGTCACACAATTAAAAGAGTGGAGCCTACTAATCCACTCTACTCTGAGATATTGACAATGTGAAAAACTGTCATCCTGTCTTTGGAATTGTCAGAATTACTATTCAGATTATTCCTCCCTCTGACTTTAATTAAAACGCTAATTAAAATATTTAGCAAGGTATTTTCAAAGCTTCAAAAATTTAAGATAAAATAAAGGGTGAAAATCTTACTATAAAATTGCTCAAAGAATTAAACAGAGCATAGATGCCCACTTTTTCCCTAAAGACATTTTCCAACCATTATAATATTTATTGTAAGGATGCTTCTCTGTTCCCAAAAGTCATAGAGACAGAACCCAAAGCCCTTCCCATGGGGGCGGAGCCTAACAGGAGACATCTACATTCTTCCATCTAGAAAGCTAGGGCTTCAAAGGCTATTTGATGTTAAGTGTCAATCAAGAATAAACCCATCTCCACTCCTCCATCCCCAAGGGACTTTAAGAATAGTGATTTGACAATAGCAGAGTTGGAGTGTGTGTGTATGTAATAAATCTCAGTCTCACTATATCAACACAAACACAAAAATGCTGACTGTCACCAGGGAAAGACATCACCTCTAATCTACATCAGCACAGAATGGTTGCCAGTTTTGTATGTACATAAAACTGGAGGTAGATGGCTCGGGTACCAAAGCCAAATGTACATAAATCATACCACGGGTCCAGACGTTAGCAGTGCATGATTTACATAGAAGTGAATCCCACAACCAGCTGGATAGGATTAACAACAAGCATGGGCTCGTATAGTTAGGACCACCTTATTGTGACTCACTGAGCACATAAACCTAAAATATTCATAACTCAGTAGTACTTATTCCCAACAGAAAGATTTTTCCATTTTCACAGGAGTTTTTCAAGTATGAAGGCCAAACCAAGTCTCTTTCAAACAAAACTAAGAAAGCTGGTCACATGTGGAGGTGCACTGAAATCTACAGAATACATATTGCAAAGAGAAAGAGGTCCAAGAGGAATGGGCAGAAATAAAATAAAGAAAAGCACAGAAAGCAATAAATATGTGAATAAATGTAAATAAATACTTAATCATAATATAATATTAATGGGACTGAATGTATAGAACACAAACGTGGAACAGGAATAATTTGTCAAGAGGAAGAGAAAAGTGTTCTATGGGTCTTACATTGTCCTAGAAGGAAGCAGTGGCACTAATACAGAGTTTAGTAGTGGAAATGTATGTGTTATAATTTCCATGATAACTTCTATAGAATTAGAAAAGCATGTATTTCACAACTAGTATCAGAAAAAATATATCAGGAGATAAAATTAATACCAAAATAGGCAAAAAGAAAAAGAATTTAAGAATCAGCAGGGTGGAAATATATATAAACATGAACTAATTATATAAGCAATCACTCTAAATATAAGCCAATTAAATTCTCTACCTAAAGAGCAAAGATTTTTGGAGCAAATTTAAAAATCAAAGTATATAATGTTTTTGGAGGTGTCTAGTATTTTCTTTTGTAGTAGCATGTTATCTACAAACAGTGACAGTTTTACTTCTTTTCCAATCTGGATTCCTTTTATTTCTTTTTCTTATATGATTGTAGTAGCTAAGATTTCTAATAAGAGTTTAATACAAGTGAAAGAGTCAGCTTTCCATATTGAATATGATATTAGATGTGGGCTTCTGATATACAGACTTTATTATCTTGAGATATGTTCCCTCTAAAACTGTTTTGTTTAGTTTTTATCATGAATCGACGTTGAATTTTGGCAAAAGTTTTTTCTGCATCTAGTGAGAGGATCACATGATTTTCATTTTTCAATATGATTTTTATTCTTTGATTTTCTAATGTGGTGAATCAAGCTGATTGATTTCTAGATATTGAAACATTCTTGCGTCCCTGGGATAAATCCCACACTTGATCAGTAGGTATGAACCCTTTAATGTATCACTGAGTTATTTTTGCTAATATTTTGTTGAGAATTTTTTTTTTATCTACATTCAATTGGTAATTTTCTTTTGTGTGTGTGTGTATTTGTCTGATATTTATATCAGGGTGATAGTGATCTCAGAAAATGAATTTGGGGAGCTCCCGTCATGGCACAGTGGAAACGAATCTAACTAGGAACCATGAGGTTGTGGGTTCCATCCCTGGCCTCACTCAGTCGGTTAAGGATCCAGTATTGTGTGAGTTGTTGTGTAGGCTGCAGACATGGCTTGGCTGAGGCATTGCTGTGGCTGTGGTGTAGGCCAGCAGCTGTAGCTCCGATCCGACCCCTAGCCTGTAAACCTCCATATGCTGCAAGTGAGCCCCTAAAAAGAAATAAAGAAAAAAATAAAATGAATTTGGAAGCATTCTCTGTAACTTTGAGGAATAATTTAACAAGGATAGCTGTTAACTCTTCTCTAAATGCTGGAATTCAACTGTGAATCTGGCTGGGTTTTTTTTGGTGGGAGTTTTTAAAGTCATTGATTCAATTTTATCACTTGTAAATGATTTGTTCATATATCCTATTTCTCCCTAGTCTAGTCTTTGGAGACTATATTCTTCTAGGAATTGCTCATTCCTTCTAATTGTCCATTTTATTGGTTTGTAATTATTCATAGTAATCTCTTACAATCCTTTTTACCTTTGTTTTTTTTTAGGGCCGCACCCTCAGCACATGGAGGTTGCCAGGCTAGGAGTCAAATCGGAGCTGTAGCTACTGGCCTGCCATAGCCACAGAAATGCCAGACTGAGTCGCATTTGTAACCTACACTATAGCTCGTGGCAACACCAGATCCTTAACCTACTAAATGAGGTCAGGGATCATGGATACTAGTTGGGTTTGTTACCACTGAGCCACAACGGGAATTCCTGATCCTTTGTATTTCTGCGGCGTTTGTAACTTCTTTTTCATTTCTGATTTTATTGATTTGGGCACTTTATTTTTCTTGATGAATCTGGCTAAAGGTTTATCAATTTTGCTAATTTTTTAAAAAGAATCAGCTCTTAGTTTCATTAATTTTTTTGTCTCTATTTCTGTTTCAAGCTTTGTGATTTCTTTCCTCTACCAACTCTGGGTTTTGTTTGCTCTTATTTTTCTAGTTCCTTAAAGTGTAAGAAGAGGGTTTTGGTTTTTTTTTTTTTTTTTTGAGTTTTTTTGTTTGTTTGTTTTCTGAAGGAGGCTTGTGTCATTATAAACTTAGAATAGCTTTTGCTTTGTCGTATAGATTTTGGATCATTGTGTTTCTGTTTCCTTTTGTCTCCAGGTATGTTTTGATTTCCTCTTTGGATTTCTTAAGTGACCCATTCGTTATTTAATATCATATTGTTTAGCCTCCATGTGTTTGTTTGTTTGTTTTTGCAGATCTTTTTTTGTAGTTGATTTCTAGTCTTATAGCATGTGTTCAGAAAAGATGAATGATATGATTTCAATCTTAAATTTAATGAAATTTGTTCTGTGGCCTAGCATGTGACCTATCTAGGAGAATTACAATGTCCACGTGAAAAACTATGTATTCTGTTTTTCTGGGGGGATATATTAAGTCCATCTGGTCTAATGTGCTATTTAAGGTCAGTGGCCCATTATTGATTTTCTGTCTAGATGATCTGTCCACTGATATATGTGAGGTATTTAATTCTCCTACTATTATTGTGTTACTACTGATCTCTCCTTTTATGTCCACTAATATTTAGATATTTGGGTGCTCCTATATTGAATGCATGTATATTTACAATAGTTATATCTTCTACTTGGATTTATCACTTGATCATAATGTAACATCCTTCTTTATTTCTTGTTACATTATTTGTCTTAAAGTCTGTTTGCTCGGATAAAAGTATTGCTAACTTGGCTTTATATTCATTTCCATTTGCCAATAATACATTTTTCTATCACCTTTCAGTCTGTGTGTGTTTTTAGGTCTGAAGTGAGTCTCCTGTAAGCAGTGTATACATGAATCTTTTTTTTTTTTTACTCCTTTCAGCCACTCTGTTTCTTAATTGAAGCATTTCTCCATTTACACATAAAGTAATTATTGATAGATATGTACTAACTGCCATTTTGTTTGATTTTGGGTTGTTTTTTAGTTTTTTTGTTCTTGTTGTTCCTATCTTCTTTTACTCTCTTCTGTTGTGATTTGATGATAACCTTTAGTGTTACTTTTAGATTTTTCTTTTTGTGTGTGTATATATCTATTATTGATGTTTGGTTTGTGGTTACTATGAGGTTTCTATATTGCAATATATACATAATTCTTTTTAAGATGCTGATCTCTTAAGTTTGAACACATTTTAACAGTCCCACATTTTTACTCCCTCCTTCTAACATTTACTGTTTTAGACCTGATATTTAACATCCTTTTGTTTTGTGTATACCTTAACTTCTTATTGTGGATATAGATGATTTTATTGCTTTTTCTTTTAACCTTCCTACTAGCTTTATAAGTGAAATCTATTACCATTACTTCACATTTGACTTATCATTTTTTTCTTTTGTAATTTTCATCTTGCTGGTTGTGGATTTTTCTTTCCCATCTAGCAAAAAAGTCCCTACAAAATTTATTTTGAAGCTTGTTTTGTGATGTTGAAAAGTTAAGACTTTTGCTTGTATATAAAACTCTTGATCTCTCATTCCAATCTGAATGAAAGCTTTGCTAGGTAGAGGATTGTTGTCTGTAGGTTTTTCCCTTTCATCAATTTAAATATATTGTGCTACTCTCTTCTGGTCTGCAGAATTTCTGTTGAGAAGTCATCAAGTAGTTGCATGGGAGTTCCCTGGTCTGTAATATTGCTTTTTCCTTGCTGTTTTAAATATTCTCTCTTTATCCTTAATTTTTGCCATTAATTACACTGTGCCTTGATGTGGTCATCTTTGGGTTGATCCTGTTTAGGATTTTATATGATTTCCTGACCTGGATTTCTGTCTCCTTTCCTAGGTTATAGAAATTTTCAGTTAGTATGTCTTCAAATATGTTCTCTGCCCCTTTCTCTCTTCTCTTTCTGGACCCCTATAATATGAACTTTAGTGTGCTTCATGTTGTCCCAGAGGTTTCTTAAACTGTCCCTACTTTTTAAAATTATTTTTTGTTGTTGTTCAGCTTCAGTAATTTCCACTACTGTGCCTTGCCCTATGCTGAAATAACTCAATTAATTCAGTAAAGCTGCAGAATATAAAATTAATATACATCTATCTGTTATGTTTCTATGTAGTAACAATCAACTATCAGAAATATAAATAAATATTATAATTGTACCACAAAATAAAATATCTAAGAATAAATCTAACTAAGGATGTTAAAAGTCTAATACTTAGAAAACTAAAAGGCACTGATGAGAGAAATTAAAAACAATACAGATGGAAATATTACCATGATAGTGGATTGGGATAATCAATATTGTTAATAGGTCATACTAGCCAAGGCAATCTACATTTTCAATGAAATCCCTAGCTAAATTTGAATGGTATTTTTAACAGAACTTGAACAAATAATTCTAAAATTTGTATGGAAACACAAAAGGCACTGGATAACCAAGAAGACTTGAGAAAAAAAGAACAAAGTTGGAGGTATCAAGGTCCCTGGTTTCAAACTATAATACAATGCAATAATAATCAAAACAGTACAGCACTGGCACAAAAATAGATGCATAGATCAATAAAGCAGAATAGAGAGCCTATAAACAAACTATTACAGTAACCTATGACAAAGGAGGGAAGAATATACAATGGGGAAAAGACAGCCTCTTCAATAAACAGTGTTAGGAAAAATGATCAGTTACATGCAAAATCATCAAATGATACTGCTTTCTCACATCATATACAAAAACAACTCAAAATAGACTAAACAGTTAATTGTAAGACCTAAAACCTAACATTTCCAGAAGAAAACATAGGCAGTATCCTCTTTGACACTAACCTTAGCATGACACTGACCTTAGCAGTATTTTTTGTATCTATCTCCTTAGGCAAGGGAAACAAAACCAAAAATAAACAAATGGAACTACATCAAACTAAAAAGATTTTGCACAGTGAATAAAACTATCAACAAAATGAAACATCTGCCTACTGAATGGGAAAAAATATTTGCAAATGATGTATCTGATAAGAGGTTACTATCTAAAATATACAAAGTATTCATACAACTAGACATCAAAAAGAAAAGAAAAAAAAGAGGTAACAATCCAAGTCAAGAATGTGCAGAGGAAATGAATAGATATTTTTCCAGAGAAGACATACAAATGTCCAATAGGCATATGAAAAGATGCTCAACATCAATAATCATAAGAGAAATGGAAATTAAAACCACAACGAGTTATTACCTCCAAGCTGTGAGATAGGAAATAAGTGTTGGCAAGAATATGGAGAAAAGGGAGTGTTCATTGGTGGGAATGTAAATTGGTACCACCATTATGGAAAACAGTATGGAGATTCCTCAACAAATTAAAAATAGAACTACCATACAATCCAATGATTTCATACCTGAGATTTTATCTGAGGAAATTAAAACTTTAATTTGAAAATATATGTGTAACCCTAAGTTCACTGAAGCATTATTTACAATAGCCAAAATATGGAAGCAACCCACATACCCCACAATAGATGAGTGGATAAAGATGATGGGGTATGTGTACTCAATGGACACTTACTCAGCCATTAAGAATGAAATGCTGCCTTTCTAAAAAACAAATGAACAAACCTCACTAACCAGAAATCATAGTAATACAGAGAACAATAAGTAGTTGGGGGGGAGAGAAATAAATGAGAGAGATTAAGAGATACAAACTTTCAATTACAAAATAAATGAGTGGTGAATATGCTGTGTATCAGGAACTAAGAATGTTGTACATCACTTATACTTTAAGAACAAGTAAACCAGCAAACTCAAAGAAAAAGAGATCAGATGTGTGGTTACCAGAGGTGGGGGTTGGGTAAGATTGAATGAAGGTGGTCAAAGGAACAAACTTCCAGTTCTAAAATAAATAAGCATTAGGAATGTCATGCCTAATATAATAAATATAATTAACACAGATGAGCATTAGATATGAAAAGTTAAGAGAGTAAATCATGAGTTCTAACCATAAGGAAAAATATTTTGTTTATATGTCTTTAATGTGGTATCTGTTTGAGTTGATAGATGTTCACTAAGGTTGTTGTGGTAATCATTTCATGATGTAAGTCAGTCAAACCATGCTGTATGCCTTAAGTTTCAATGGTGCTGTGTGTCAATGCATCTCAATAATACTCCAGGAAAAAAAAAGAATAGCGTTAAAAAAAATCAATATATATAGAAAGTAAAAGAATGGAAAGAGATGAGCTGAGGAAATTCTAACCAAAAGGAAGTGCTCTGTGATTTACTGAGAGAATAGAATGTAGGACAGGCATTATCAAAGATAAAGACTTTTTTATGGTAAATAAAAATTCAATTTGTGAGAAAGATATTGCAGTATGAAATTTATATATGCACCTAATAACAGCTCTAAGTAAAAGCATTAATGATCCTTATGTATAAAAATGTTGAATAAAGTAAGTCATAGAGATAAACCCACACTATGATTCCATTTTTATAAATTAAAAAAAGACAGAAAAAACTAAATGACATTATTAAGGAGATAGAGACATAGATATAGGGATAATATATGTATATAAACATAGATATGATTATATAATACATATATGATATATAGATATATACACATAATATATATTTATATGCACATATACATTATATGTGTGTGTAGATATATGTATAGGCATCTCAGGGGATTTAAGTGAAGGGCAATATTTTCATTGTTAAATTGCTGAGTGGGGTAATAATGGTGCTTGCTTTCTATTTTTCTTTAAAGGATGTGTATACATTTGTACATTCCTATCTATTCCTATCATAGTTTTTTTAATGTGAAACTTAAGATCCTAAAAGAATAAATTTCATAGTTAAGGTAACACAGCTATTAAAACAGCAACAGTATCTGGATCCTACTGTATTATTATTTTTTTCTTTTGCAATATAAATTATTTAATCTCCTTAATAACGACTCTTATTTTCCATGTTCCTTAGTGACTTATTTATACAAAGATATAAGACATGTTTATACATACTTTATTTCTTGGAAAATACATGTAACATTTTTATTTTTTCAACTCATTTAGTAACTCAAATACTCATTCCTCAATACTACACAGTTCCCTAGTGTTATAACTTAATTTGTAATTGTCTTGGAGTATTGTCATTTTGCCTGACTTAAATCTCGCTCCCCTTCTCTGTAAAGGCAATTCTTTGTTATGGCATATTATTCCATGATTTTCAGATGAAGTTAACTCTTCTTGAGCTGCCTTATAGATGAGCAGATAACCTAGAACCTGGACCTGCTGAATGAACATACCACAGTCCCAGGGTAACACTGATTGGTTGGATTGGGCATGTGCCATACTGGAATTATTGAAAATGACACCTTCCCTCCATTCAGAATTGTGGGCGTTAAACATGACATAAGCCTGAGGGGACCAGTTGCCCTTGTCATCTCACAGCTAGAACCAGACCAAGAATGTACCCAATAGGAAGCACAATGGGATCAGATAATGAAGAACAAAAAAATAAACTTCTGATGACATCATTTTATATGTATTTATTATACTTGTTATACTGCTAGAACAAATAATGTGAGCATTAACTTCCCACTTCTGATTGTTTGAGGAAAGTTGAATTGGTTTCTGCCATCTGCGATCCAAAACTATCACTGTCTCAGTCCTTCTAAAACCTTGTATCAGGGACTGAAACTAAAAGCTAGAGGAGCCAGGCAAGCAGATGGATAAAGCAAGCCAGGTAAATAGTTGTCACCCCATTCTTCGTTTCCCAAAGTCCCTTAAAACTCCCTACTTTGCCTCTGCAAAAGAGTAATAGTATTGCTTTTAAAAATTAAGAATTTCCTTTGCCTTAGCCAAATGCTATAGGCAATAGAACACTTGACATTGATGGACCTGAAAAGTTCATATCCTGTCAGAAAGGGCAGCTACTATTAGGATATAGCAGATATTTATCTTTCAAGCATGTAGGCAGAGTGAGGATACATGTATTTTCTGATTTTTTAAGAGAAGATCGGTTTTTTTTTCATTTTGGAGAAATTCCCCAATTTTTAGTTGTGACAGTTTATTCAAGTTTGTTTTAAACAATGTGTATGCCAAACAAAACACATCTGCAGACAAGATTCATCTGGGGAGCCAGGAGATTGGAACATTTCCCTCATGTAATCACCTCGGTATGACCTTTCAGATAGTTCTCAAGAGTTCTCTCTGTTTCCTTCCTTCCCTCCCTTGCCTGCTTCCTCCCTCCTTCTTTTGCTCTCTCCTGCACCTACACATACTCATTCAGCTTGACCATGTCTAACTGGTACTTAGAAAAACTAACTTTGTTAGTGAAGTTGAATAGAAAAAAAAAATGTGTTTTTTCATGCTGTAAGGAAAAGATGTATTCATGATTTATATGGGTTCATGACTATTAATTATTAGTCTTCTTGATTTAAAAAGTAGATGGAGAATACTACTTAAGAAGTATGTTAAACAATAGAGATGCACTGTTAAATATAGAGAAACACCCTACTAGGGGTTATCTAGGTAAAAAGTTGTCATTGTATTATGTGGTCCCCCATTTTCTGGAATAGATACACACATATGCAAACACAGACATCATCACTTTTGGAATCAGAGAACAATGTATTGAGTTAGAACTAAGGAGTCTTGATTGAGGTCACAAAGGAATTACTTTGTTGAGAAATATTGATGGGGGTTCCAACAAGGTATGAATATTTTGAGATTCTATAAAGTATTTCGGCATTCCCAATATCGTACAATAGAAAAGAAAACTGGGGTAGATTTGGGAAATGGATTTTTTCAGGAGAATGTCTGAGCTCATCTTGTTGAAGATCATCAATAATGGATAAAAGGGATCCATGAGCCTGTTACTCCAGGAATATTTCAGCAGAAGTATTCTCCTCTCTTTCTCAGTGACAGATGTAAGGATTATGATTAAAATAAATATGTATAAATACATCCACTATTGTTCTATTTAAGGGTGAAGGTGAAGGACATGATCACTATAGCTATTATTATATATACATTATGCTATATATTATAAACGCTATCTATTATAAGCATTATAATATATATGCTTATATTCTATGTATTGTATCTATAGAATATATATAAATAAACCGACCTGGATTGCAAGCCATAACCCACCAGCAGAAACATTTGGACTATGATGGGGTGACTATATAAAGAAAGAAGTTACTATTAACGGAATCGGAAACACTGTGCAGGATATAACCAACCTATAAAGTCACAGTAATCTCACCCACCTTAGTGATGTACTAAGGCAATACCTCTATACCTACAGCATAGGAAGAACTTTTTTTGTATTTCATTAGCAACTGCTGAAGTACAAAGCACCACAAAACTTGGTGGCTTCATATGATATCTGTGCCAGGTTGCTTACAAGTCTATCCCATGGGTGGCAGTTCTGATCTTATCTGGGATTTTTCATGCATCTGTAGTTAGCTGTGGGACAGATATGAAATTGTGCTAATTTTGCCTGGCTTCACTCATGTATTTGGATTAAGTCTACCATTGACTGTGAAAATCAGCTCCTCTCTGTGTACTTTCTCATCTGCCAGTAGGCTAATCCAGGCTTATTCTCATAGTAAAGGGAGAAAAGCAAAGAGGAAGAACAAAAGCATATAAGGGCTCTTGAGTCTCAGGCTTTGAATTGGCATACTACCACTTTTGCCACATCCAGCTTACCTAAAGAAGTCACAGCTCAGATTCAAGGACTAAGGAAAATAAACTCAAGCTCATAATGGAAAGAACTGCAAAGTCACATTACAAAATTTAGGAATCTATAGGGAAGGTGGGAAATTCTACACCATCACTGTAATCAGTCTACTAAATTATACCCAGCAGAGATAATAGACAAAGAAGTTGTTTAAATTTTGTTTAAAAGAGAAAATGTAATCAGACTCTTCCTCCCTTTCTCCCTCATATTCCTCCTAAAATTAGTGCCTTTTACTAAACCTGCAAAATACCTACTGAGAAAAGCTTTAACTAAAATCTCCTTTTGGAAGTTCCCTGTGGCACAGTGGGCTAAGGATCCAGCCTTGTCACTGCAGCCACTCAAGTCCTGTGCTGCAGGTTCAGTCCTTGGCTTTAGAACTTCCAAATGTTGCAAGGTGTCTATTTAGGGCTGCACCTGTGGCATACAGAAGTTTCAAAGGCTAGGGGTCAAATCAGAGCTGCAACTGCCGGCCCTATGCCATAGCCATAGCCACACTAGACCTAAGCTTCATCTGTGTCCTATGCTGCAGCTGGGGCAATGCCTGCTTGATCTTTAACCCACTGAGCAAGGGCCAGGGATTGAACCTGCATCCTCACGGGTACTAGTCAGGTTCTTAACCCACTGACCCACAATGGGAACTCCAAAAACAGCTATTTTTAATGCAACATCAAGGTGAAAGTAAAGAGCAGTGGTGGATCAGTTAGGAAAAGGTGCTTCCTATGTTCTCAAAATCCAAAGGTAGCATATTGCTGATGGCAAACAGCAGCCCATAGTAAAGACAATGCCATGACGGTGGCTTTGAAGGTTTGAAAGCTTCAGAAATTCAGGTCTGTACCATAACCAAACTGGCTTCAAACATAGGAAACGGTATGCCATTGCCAGGGCACATAGCCCAAGTGCCTTTTTATGATACAGCAATCCCTGACGGATGTTCAGGGAAATACCAGGTTTCAGAGATGCATATTCCACATCAAGCTTTGTTTAAATATACAATCCCAGTATTTAATTTTCGGAGACTCTTTAAATGCTAACTTGTACTTCATTGGCTATGTTATCTCTGAATAATTGCGTTAAACGCTGTCTTTACATTTCAGGGTATCATTTATTTACTAAACATGTTTAGAAAAGTTACAGAACTATTCTGAAACTTACTTAAAACTCATCCAAGGGAATGTCATCATCATATATCCATCTTCTTTATCCTCAAACCTCAGTACCAAATTTATGCTTCCCAACCTACTCTCCTAATTCTCACTTTTCTCTCAAAGTATCAATCACTATAGTCTATCTAGGTATTTCTTTATTTTTGTTCCACTTCATCCTTTTCTCTCATTTCCAGTATCTCAAACCTCAATACAAGCCCATGTTATCTTGACCAGAATAGTTCCCCATATTTTATTTATATTTCATCCCTTCCAATTTACCTGCATTATTTTATACACATGAATTTTCAAAAACATAAATTTGAAGAGGTCATGTTACTAATTTGAATTCTTCTAATATTTCCTTTAAAAATTAGGACACCGTCATTAAGACATTGGAGGCTTTCATAGCATATTTCTAGCTCGCCTCTATATTCCATTTCCCTCCTCTTGACCTTTTTGTTTTTTCATTTCTGCCTTTTTTTTAAGGGTCCCATGTATGGCATTTGGATGTTCCCAGGCTAGGGTCCTAATAGAAGCCCCAGCTGCTGGTCTATGCCACAGCCACAGCAGTGGGATTCAACCCGTGTCTGTCACCAACACGGAAGCTCATGGCAAAGGCTGATACTTCACCTACTGAGCAAGGCTAGGGATCAAACCCTCATCCATGGATGCTAGTCAGGTTCATAACCTCCTGAACCATAATGGGTACTCCCCTCCTCTTGCTCTTTATTCTTCATCTGGATTCAAATCCTTGGAGATAAAAGAACATCTGTATCCATCATTTCCTATGCTGCTAATAATCTATGCTTTTTCTGATTAACTCTAACATATCTACCTGGCTTCACCTTTGGAGTTACCTCCACAAAGAACCTTTCCTTGACTCACTCAGTCTGGATGGATGTCTCCTACAACACTAGCCTACATGACTGAATGAATCAGCAAGAGACTATATATATTGCTGAGGAAAGGTCTCTTGTGTTTGGTGAGTATGTATAACTTTAATAAATTCATTAAACTGGTTGTCATTTCACCAACAGAAGCCAGAGACAGAATTAAGATTTCCATTATCCCATATTTTATGTTTAGTTGACTTAGAGTGTTGTGCCAATTTTTGCTGTACAGCATAGCAACCCAGTCATATATATATATACACATACATATATATTTATTCACACACACATTCTTTTTCTCATACTAAAAAAAAAGAAAAAAGAAAATAAAAATAGGAATGGTATTATTTAAAACAAAACAGACCTAATGAATAGTCACCATACCTAATGCATAAAATGTGTGACTGAATTAAAAATGAATCAAATATATATACTTTAATGCTTCAAAAATAGCAATTGTTACTCTAAGAATACTCAATTTTCAAAATGTAGAAACTAAAAAATGGATGGTTTGAGGGGAAGACAACGTAATTCTGGGTTTGATAAAGTAAAAGAGAATCAAAAACTTGGAGGAAACCCAAACCCAGTTAGTAAAATCCCATCTACTACAATGCTTTTAGTAATACCTGTGTGTCTATTTTGAATGCGTCCTTAGTTGTGTTTTATCAAGAACCTTATAGAGAGCTGCTCAATATATCCTTCTTTACTAGAAAATTATTCTTATACTGTTTAAGTAATGAGTATGATTTTTAGAACCTCCTGGATGTTATTTCTTTACTAACTTCACTATAAACAAAACTTAAACCAAATTGTCTGAGTAAGCTTATTCATTTAACAGATTGCAAAACATCTTCAAAATGGACTTTATTAATAAAAAAAGCCGTGATTAGTCATTTGAATGTGATGAAAATGAAATAAAGCCATGAAAGACATAAAATAGCCTCTTGTATTATATATTGGACATTAGGAAAACTCATCTCTGTTTACTACTTATGCTAGAATGTTATAAATTGGACCATAGCCTTAATCCATATAACATTACAATGATTTCTAGAGCAATTCAATCACAGACTAAGGGCAAATGATAGCCACTCAATTTTTCATCACTTTGGAAAGCTATAAACACATGATATTGAAAGATAAAATACTAGTGCCTATAAAATATTAATAGTTTTTCTCTATCATTAAAGTAACTTAGCCAGTCTTAGGAGATATTTCGATAGAAATCTGTTGTCATTGAAATAATAAATGGTAACTCCCTAGCTGGGAATTTTTATGTTGTTTTTCCTGTGCAGATTCTGTAATTCCTGGCAGTTTTTACTGATTTTCTTATTTTGTAAAATGTTACTTACCTATTTGCACTTTTACACAGACCAATTCTCTTGCAGTTCACATCCTTTCCCTTCCTCCCACCTATATGTGCTGCTCTCCCATCGCATTATACCCTTTTTCCATGTGCCCTCATTTCTTAAGGAATGTTAGGCAAACGCTCATGGGGGCATCGGTCCATTCTCCAAATAAAATCACAAAAGACAGAAGGACTCACATTCCCCAGAGAACTGAATACGATGCATTTTTTGTTGAAGACTTTGTAGGGGAGACTACGTGGTACAGGCACCTCTATATGATCTTGGAGCACAGCGAGTAAATGTCAGAATTGTTTCTGTAGTGGGTATTTGTGAAAACCATCTCCCTCAGGACACCCTCGGTTTATCTCTGCAGCCTTGGGTAGGTATATTTGCTGGTAGCTGAAAGTTTTGCCTACTTAAGCAAAAAGGAAATACGTAATGAAAATAAAAGACATGACAGTTAGTGCAGCTCCAGACAGGGTCTGCGGGGGTCCTGTTCCCACGTTTCAGGGCTCCTCCTGGTCTGTACTTCTCCTTGTCATGGCCATTCAGTCAGGTTGGTAGTGAGATGGCCATGACACTTCCAAGGTGAACATCTTTATTTGTCAGTGTTGACAGGAAGAGTGCGGATGCTACCTTTTTCACCTTTCCTTCTCAGAAGCATATAAACCTTTCCTAGAAGCCCTCAGCAGATTTCTCCTTAGTTCTCCTTGTTCAGGGCTGTATCATGCATATAACCTCATTGGATCTTATGATAAATATTACAGATAAAATAATCATGCCAGGATGGGCTTTGACTAATCACTGAGGATGAAATGGATATTGGGAAATTAAATTTCAACTGTTAAGCCACACTATAGCAAAATAGATTTAGTAACATTGTGAGCTAATTCAGGAGAAAAATCTTTTTTAAAGAAGTGTTTGTCTTCATTGCTTATCATTGAATTATGTCACCAAGGTCAATGCACATGTGGGTGCATCCTCGTGTTTTTCCTAAATAATTAAGAGAATGGATATTGTAAAAGAACTGAATTTTTCTTCAACATCTTTAAATAGCCAACCCATTACTGCACAGTAAGAAACCGTTAAGACACACATTTTTCACATTGAGTATTTGAGGTTTATCCTTTCAGATATCTTCCAAAGCAATGACACTTTAGTGTAAAAATAGTTTCTCTTTATAAAGATCTGAAATGATTAAATGAAGATTGAGTACATATAAAATTATGGGTGCATTCATTTTATATTCCTGTTAACGAGGTTAGGTAGGTACGTAGGGGTGACTCAAGGTCATGAAGGTGAGAGAAGGGAAAACAAGGTTACCAAGGGTAGGCTGGACACGTCCTCAGTGATGTCAATACCCTGCCTTTTCAGAAACCTCCTTAAATGGTAGACAATTTTGGACTGTTTCCTTTTTTAAAATTATAAATTTAATAATAAGCTCAAGTTTTATTCATACCTACAAGTGTCGACTAAATTTTTGATTTTACTTATTATCCTACTAGAAGAGAAGCCTACCTTTACACCCTACATAATCTTCTGAGGCTTGCTGCCTTTACTCCTGGAAGCTGGAATTGTTTCCTTGGTCACTGAAAGCTTTTCTAATATAATGCTGAAGGCCACACCATTACCACAATAATGCCCACCCATGCCTCATAACTATCTATTTCTTCAGTGCTTCCAGGCACACTGACTCTCTAAACACCATATTCACGTCAAGAACAAGAACTGTATTATATCCTTCTTCATATCCACCATGATCCCTGTTAAATTGTCTGCCCCATAGAGGATTCCCTGGAGAATAATTGCAAAGTGTATGCAGGAAGAGATACATGTTGAAAAAATAAACCCATATCATACCTAGTAGTACAGTGCTCTGGCTTTGATTCAAACAGAGCAGAAGTCTTGTCCTAAACTTCCACTTAGAATCTATGTAACTGAAAACAAGCTAATCTCATCAAGTACCAGTTCTAGAACTGCAAAATTGTCACAATAGTACCTAACAATAGATACATAGCAGTAGAATTGTTTGACAATTATGTTACATATTAAATAAAATACATTTGGAATATGCTTGACATGTAGGACATACTTAATATAGCTTATTACGCAAATCCTAAGTTGTAAAAATTTGATTAAAGTGTCTTTGAAAATAACTCTACTGTTAAAATATAAATAATTCTTTCCTCTTAAAAATCTATTTCATAGCTATGAAAATGTCCTAAGCTTTACTCTAAATTGAGAGCATACAGGGTATCAATCTTTCTATCTTCTCTCAATTCTCTTAAACCTTTCTCACTGGTCTACAAGGCAGATTTGTAGGAACTGTTTTAGCAAGTTTCTGTGTCTTTTGGTTTCAGGTTGGATTTGGCCAATAGGAAACCCTAATAGGAGCACAGGGGAAGACAGAATAAAGTGGCCAGGTTATTTTCGCCTGATCCTTCTCTGCAAGGAGCTGGCTTATTTCCTTTAACTGAGAGTCCTTGCTAACTCTGTTTACTTCCGGATTCCCCAAACCACTACCCCTACCTCTTATTCCAGTTGGACTTGGAATGATAAGAGGAGTGATGCTAAGCCCAGCACTAACCCTCATGGTGCTACTACGCGCAGACCTATATAAATAGTCCCTTTGTAAGCAAACCCTCATCAAATGAGCCTATCCTGAGTGCACCGGCTATCTCTTCTTGAGGCCTTGCTTGGTAGGGTAACTGGTACATGAACTGACCCAAGGAAACAGACACTTATAATGGCATTCTGCACCTGGATTGGTGAAAAAGTGGTAAACAAGTATTGTGATAAATTCATGTTAGTGGAGGCTGGGTAGAAAGAAAGGGCCATGAGCAGTCTGTCAAGAAGTGGCATCAGGTCCAAATAAACTATGATCTCTTGTGGCATGAGTTGAAGTGTAGGTAAAAGGGAGGGGGCTGAACAAGTCCCAATTGATACAAGCGGTAGTAGTTATGAAGACTGTGCAGTCAGTCGGCAATTTCCCACTCCTCTAGAGAGTCTATTAAAATAAGAAACAGAGAGTTGGCATGGAGCCTTTGAAGAAGCATCCTGTCTCCAGAACAGAAGCACAAATACAGCTGAAGAAGTTTAGGGTGGATTGTGATGGTGCCAGATATACAGTGGTAATTGCACAGGGCTACCAGTGGGAAGATAACAAAACCTGAGACATAGGAGGGATTTGGGGGCGTACATGGAAGAGTATGACCACCTCCAAATTCTCTGGAGCTTTTCCTGGACAAGGCAGCCCTTCTCTTCCCCAGCAAGTTGCTTTCTTATGCATAATAATTAATTCTGAGAAAGATACCTCAGAAGCTAATGCCAAGTCTCCTCAAGATCATCTCTTTCCAGAGTATTGCCTCCAGGGATATATATATATATATATATATATATATATATATATATGGGTTGGGGGGGAGGAGAAGGAGGGAGAGAGACATGGAGTCCTATTTAATTTAAACAAATACTATTTTTTTCTACTTGGAAATAGATAGCTATCTCATCAAAAATATTCTAAGCATCTGTATCTGCAGGAAACTGGGGAGTATTATGCAGCTCAATCTAAAAATGTTGGACTATATGGAAGAAGAGATACATGACTTTATCATGTATCATGATCATATATTATGACTTGGTAGGGCTGAATCATTAACTTGGTAAGCACTCACCAAGAATCTGGGTTTTAACGTGTTGTTGTAAGCACATGTGATTGATGTTACTATTAACAGTCTATTGGATTCATGATCAAAGCCTGGACTAAGCAATTACTTAACAATTAGTAAGGTTTAATCTCACAAATTCAAAAGCCCAGGACTGAGAAAGGAGTTCATAGACTGCTGAAATGGCAGCCATATAAGAGCAACTTGCTCCTCCAACCCTAAGAAGATCCAGAAAACACTTCCTTATCAAAAGCATAAAGAGATTTCAGTGAGGCGGTGTACCAGGATATCTGAAAAGCTCCGTGCTTGTTGTATTGTGCAAATGATGACAGTGAGAAATGTTTAAATGTATTGAGTTCCCCTACTCAAGAGAAAAAAGGGATCCCAGAGGGTAGCAATCAGGTGGCATTGAATGCTCAGGGATAAGATGGGTGCATGTGAATTATAAGACTCAGAAACAAAAGGGAATGAAGTTGTTTCCAAAATTCTCTGCACATTAGAATCCCCTAGAAAAGTCAAAAAAATTCTGATTTCCCAGTTCACCCTCCATACAAATTAAATTGTAATGTACATAGTGAGAGCTAGGAATTAATATTTTGAAAAAATTTCCCTGATGATTACAATGTGAAGCTAATTTTGGAAAACAATGAGTTAATCAGTTTTTTGATCCCAGGAATCTGTGGCAGGAGTCTATTGATAAGAATTCCCCTAGAATTTAAAATTAGACAGCTTGGAAGTCTATTAAGATATGATGTATATGTATTTAAAAGAAAAATTCAGAGTCTTCTGGGCTGCAGTCTACAAAGTTATCATTACTATAGTGAGAATTTACAAATTATTAATTGGAAAAAGGCCAAAAGGGGATCCAGAAATAAATGAAAATACCAAACTTGACAAAAAGCTTCAGGCCTAAAAACAGCAATAGAGCTTGAAAGGATTAAAATTGTCACAGTTATTAAGGACCAGTTGCTGGTTTACACAGCACATATTTCAAATCACGTCCAGTTCTCTTTTATTACAATACCTTTGGCTATATAGTTTTTAATTTATAATCTTATGCCATAATTAGAATTGCCATCAATAATCTTATGCCATAATTAGAACTGCAAATATGTATCATATCTTTTATATTATAATCAAGGATATTATTTAAAGTGTAGAAGTGTTACACAGCCAACTGCTCCAACAGAGTTTAGACACTGGAGAGGTCATAGGAAAGCGAAAGGAGTCCAGGAAATTTCCTGGAGAGTGTGATACAAAATTGCGAAGCTCTGTGCAGACAATGTGAGCATGCCTGCTTCTGCCTCAGCTAACCAGTGCACTATGAACTCTGTCTTCCATTTATTCTGGGGATGCAGGAACAATCAAAAACTGAGTGAACTCCCTCTTGTCCCAGGTTTTTTATTAAGATAAATTCCTAAAAAGTAAATTGCTAAGGAAGGTTTTTCTCTTGGTTAATTTCTGTTTTCAAATTTAAACATCATTTCTCTTAAAAAAAAAATAAAACCAAACCAAAACAAAACAACCCCTCCTTTCTACTAACTTAATGCAGCTTCCCCCTTTCCCTCTTTTGAATAGCCACTCTTTCAGGCCCAGTGAAGACATGCACTGAATTTCATTATTCTCCTCAATCTGCAGTCTGACTCCCATCTCCCATATGCTGCCTGAAACTGCCTTCTTGAAATCACCCCTGAGAAGTCTTTGTCAAATCAGATCATCTTTCTCATTTTCATTTTATTCCTTTCTATAATGGGATGCTGTTCCCCCAGTCTAGCAGTTTGTGCCTTCCTTTTCTCCTTGTCCTGGTGACTTTCTTCCTCTTGCCTTCCTTACTGTGGACATTTCCTCCACAGACTTCTCCGGCTTTTGCTGTTCATTCATTCTTTTATCCTCAGCTTATTCTTGTTCAAGACTCCAACATTGTAGGTGACTTTTGTACAGTTAAATGTACTTGTTACTTATTCACAACTGCAACACAGACTCTTTTACTATACTCCAAATAGCCACCACAATTTGGAGTTGGGGGTTTGCCATAGCTTCCAATTTCCTGCTCAAAACCAATGTCATGTTTGTTTTTGCCCTCTGATCAGAGGGACTCAGTTATATGACATTGTTATTTAAAATGTTCCTCTTAATCTGCCTCTTTCTTTCCATTCCCTACTACATCCCTTTCATCTCTTGCTGGGACTAATACAGTAACCACTTTACAGGTCTGCTTGTCTTCAGTCTCTCCTCACTCCTCTCCCAGAACATATGGCCACTTGATTAAACTTTTGAAAACATTGCTTTTATTAAAGTATGCCTCAGCACACAAACATGCCCTCAGGATAAAATGTGAACTCTTACGTGTGGCTTTCAAAGTCCTTCTTTATCTAACTCTCCCCACCTAGGCCCCCTCCTCCCACCAGCTGTAGCTAATCACTCTTACATACAAACATTCTATTGTCATTTTATGCTCTTTTTGCTCTTAGTATCTTTGTTCAGGTTTGGAGACTATTTCTTTGATAACTGCTCCACACACTACTGTGTCACTGCCTGCCATCCAACAATTTTAAGCTATACTTTCTCAAGATTAAGAAATAAACTACGATGAAGCCAGAAAATTGAATTCCAAAAAGATAAACGGATTATTTGGTAACAGAGGAAAATGCTCATAGTTCATAGGCAAGGTTTTGTTATAAAATTGAAAAAAATACTCCTATGTATACTCACAGAATTACAATATAACATATGGTATGATATATAGGTAGGTATCTGGACACCTAAATATTTGCAGAGCTTTCCTTTTAATACTGAGATGATGAGTGATTAATTTCATTTTGTGCTTTTCTGCAATTTCAGTTTTCATCAAAAATATTAGTATATTCATATAACCATAAAAGAAATGTGTTGGATTAATAAAAAACAGTAAACATGTACATATCACACTTCTTTGTGTTGAAATACTTCTATATTACATAAAATTTCCTTTTGGAAAGTTTTTTAAATTTCAGCTTTATTACTCATTATTTTAAATTCTATGTTTGCATTATTATCGAATCCGAGCCTCGTGGCTTTCGTCCTGAGCTTTGGTCCTGGTCCTGGTGTCGTAATCGAAATCTGGCTTTGAGGTATAGTTATTCTGTGGAATATTAGAAAAGTTTTCTGCCTTCAGCTATAAACACTCCAAGCTGATATTCTTGAGGAAGCCCTCCTTAAAATTTTTCTGCAAATGGTTTCTGGGTCTCTGAATACTAATCCTCGAACTGATCATCGAGTGCCTAGGACTCAAAAGCTATTTTTTTTTCTTTAGTGCTTACTTTGAACTTATAATAAAAAAGCCTGTTGCTACACCTTCACTAGATCTTTAAAAATCTACATTTTGTTTAATACAAAGAGCAACTGGAAAAGTAGGCCTGAAAGGCTGTACAGTTTAGTCACATAAGCAAATTTTCATTACCCATACTGTCCCAGTATATGCAATTTAGCTCATAAAGAGGCAGCAAGGAGGAGAAAGACAAATGTAGCTACGAATCCAATGAACCAAAAGAAGATAGTTGAATACATATTCTATATTCAGCTTAGGATATTTCCCCCTACTTATTATAATGGAACATTTTTCATGCTATTTAGTTTCTTTGAGAACACTGTTGGATCGAGTTATAGCCCTACAATAAAATATAAAAGTGCCACTTTCATCCTGAGTAATGCTATTTTCCAAAGTACATTCTTGATAACTGCAAAATCTATAATTCTATCCGTTCTTTCTCTTCATGCCAAGAGTCATATTTCAAAGTACCCAGATATACCAAAGCCACCTTAGATTTGGTAAAAACTAAACTGGACTCGTTACCTTCCCCACAAATTGTATGCCTTTTTGCTTTCTGTCTCTGTGAATGATGTCGGAACTGTTTCCCCAAGCTTAAAGCCTGATCTCTCCCATTTCTCCCTGAAACATGCAACGGAGTCCTATTAATCTGAGGTGGTATCTTTCAAAATTTCTTTTCTCTTGCTCAGTGGGTTAATGATCCGGCGTTGCCGTGAGCTGTGGTGTAGGTTGCAGATGCGGCTCGGATCCTGCGTTGCTGTGGCTCTGGCGTAGGCCGGTGGCTACGGCTCCGATTAGACCCCTAGCCTGGGAACCTCCATATGCCGCGGGAGCGGCCCAAAGAAATAGCAAAAAAAAAGACAAAAAAAAAAAAATTTCTTTTCTTGTTCCTACAACTACTGTTATTGCTTTATATGTCTCTTCTGTAAACTCTCAACTAGCACATGGCAACAGCTTCCTTTCTATCCCCAAGTATCTTTTATCCAGTCACTGAAAGTACCTTCATACAAAAAAGACATTTTAAAAGTCCATCTTCTGCTTAGTGTATTTCACTACCTTCCACTGATTATTAAAAGTCAAATTCCTGAACATGATATTCAGGCTTTCTACAATCTAACTTTCTATGCCAGATTTCTCATTCACCTATTTCCCTTACTGCATGAGTCAAAGCGCTCAGAGAAACCACACTTGAACCCCGAGCCAATGCCAGCACCAATTCTGACATAACATGAGTAAGTCATCTTGAATGGCCCGGCCCTGATGAAGCCACTAACTAAAAGCAGTCCAGAAGGTAGTAAAGATCTTTCTCAGCTTAAAATGGGGTTTCATCCTAATAAACTCCTCATACGTTGAGAACACTGTCAGTTGAAAATGCATTCAATACATCTAAACTACAAATATTAGAGCTTAACCTAGCCTACCTAAAATGTGCTCACGACACTTACATTAGCCTACAGCTGGGCAAAATTACCTAACACAAAGCCTCGTTTATAATAAAGTGTTAAATAACTCACGTAATGTATTAAGGATTATACTAAAAGTGAAAAGAGAATGGTGGTATGGATGAAACCATCGCCAATACTAAGTGCATCAGCTGTTCACCTCATGTTTGTTTGACTGGCTAGGAGCTGGGGCTCGTCGCTGCTCTTCAGCATCATGAGAAAATCTCTACCTCATATCACTAGTCTGGAAAAAGATCAAAATTCCAAATATCAATTATGGTTTCTACCAAATGTGTACTGTTTCCCCACCATCAAAAAATTGTAAGAAAAATTATTATAAATCAGGGACATTCTTTATATGGAACAAACAAGACTAGTCCAGCTAAGCCCAGTCAAACCCAGAGAATGATGACAGCTAATAAACGGAAGTTGTTATATTAAGTGATACACCAATAAATAGATAACTAAAATAGTTGAGAAACCAAAGAAGTTTCACTACATGCATTTATGTATAATACACTTACGTATAATGCATTTATGTTCAATTCAAGCAACCTTCCATTTTATGAGTATTCCTCACTTTATTCAAAATTCCCCCTCTAAAGATTTTTTACATTTTCCACCTCTGAACATCTAATTTTTTTTTTTTACATTTAGAACAAAGGAAATAGTTTCTATACTCTTTGACTAGAAATTCTGAAGTCTAGAACTTAAACGTGCATTATGCAATAGAACTAAGACTTGTTTTGCTAGAGAAAGCAAGTTTTCCATGCACTGTCTCATTAAATATTTATTGCTTTTACCCAGCTTCCATTTATTGAAAGAAACAAAGAAAGATAAAAAGCCATGTGAGCAAACAAAAACAGCAAATATTAACCCTGAGTCCAGGGAATACAAATTCTAGATGGGGATTCAGACAAGTTAGCAAAAATTACGGTACACTGTTAATCCAGTAGAGCTGTACACGGGGTTACTACTGGAGTAAAGTAGGCAAGTATTTCAGTTCTAAAGGGAGGAAAAGTAATAGGAACAATTTTTTTTTTTTTTTTTTTTTTTTTATGAAGAGGAAACTACTTCATCCCAGGGGACAAGGAAGAGATAGCCAGGAAGGAAAATGTGAATAAGCATAGTTCCTGACATAGGGATTAATACGTAACACCTAAAGATTCAATCTACAAAATAACGTAGTATAATTTTAACATATGCTTGGAGGATGTTCAGCCATGACAAGGGTCAGAATTACAAACAGGGAGCAGGGTGGCAAGATACTTATGCCACAAGAAGCATTAATTATGGGTTTTATCAGATTTCTAGTTGACAAAATTCTCACTGAAAATAGACTGGTAGATTGGGAAGTTGGTATAAAGGTAGCAGAAACAGAGGTTGATAATAAAAGCTGGGTAAATAACGTGGTAAAGCAAGTTAAAACAATGCAATACAGCAGTAACTAATATATGATATTATAAGTTATTAACTAAGTTACTATATATATATATATGTGTATGTGTGTATGTATGTGTGAATCCATATATACCTCCAAACAATGACACTGGTCATGGAAAGAAATGTATGCATGACATTTTTATTATAGTTAATTTACAATGTTCTGTCAATTTCTAGGTACAGCAAAGTGACCTAGTTATACATATATAGACATTCTCTCTCTCCCATTATCCTCCACCATGTTCCATCACAAATTATTAGATGTAGTTCTCTGTGCTATACAGCAGGATTTCATTGCTTATCTACTCCAAATGCGATAGTTTGCATCTACTAACCCCAAACCCCCAGTCTATCCCACTCCTTCCTCCTCCCTCTTGGCAAGGAATAAACCTGACCAAGGAGGTGAAAGACTTATATGCTGAGAACTATAAAACATTAATCAAGGAAATTAAAAAGGATTCAAAGAAATGGAAAGATAGTCCATGCTCCTGGATTGGAAGAATTAATATCGTTAAAATGCATGATGGCTTTTTGGAGCTATAATTTAAAGGGCTTTACAACTGCAATTATGAGTATAAGTTAACAATGGGTCCTAAGTTCCTGGCAGGCACAATGGAGGGAATTCTGAGGCCATTCCCTAAGAAATTGAATTTAGAAGGAGTAACTATGGTATTGGTGGAAACTGATGAGTTTGAAATGCCTATGAGATATTCGGTAGTTGTTAAAGACAGTAAGATTTCTACTGTATCACCTTGATTTTTCAATCTTTTTTTTTCTATTTCACTATCAACCAAAAAATAGATAATATTATGTAGTATGTATTAGACAAATTGTTCTGTCTAGGTTAAAAGATTAATTACACCCTTACTTTTGTCCTATAGGAGTTGTATTTCTAACCTCTCATCCATCTCCACAGTTTAAGATTATTGGAAGAAATTTCATTAGCTAGAGATAGATTGTGCTTTGCTTTCCCTTTCAGAGTGATTTATTGATAAAAGGAATACAACTAACTATATATTGCATGTATCCACGAATGCAATGGAAGCAAGTATTCAAATTAGTAGTGCAGATATTAGGGGGCAGGCAAAGGGGGCATGCCTGTCTCTCATAAACACAAAACATCTATCCAAAATTCTGTCCTTCATTTATGGACTGAATTACATTACCCTTCTCCCAAATTCCTATTTTGAGGTCTTAACCCTGGTACCTTAGATTATGACTATATTTGGGGACAGGGCCTTTAAAGTGGTAATCAAATTTGAATGAGGTCAGATGATGGGCTTTACTGCAATATTACTAATGTCTTAATAAAAAGATGAAGAGGTACCACGGATGCCCACAAAGAGGGAAAAGGCCATGCGAAGACAGAGAGGCAGATGTCTGCAAGCTGAGGAAAGAGGCCTCAGGAAAAACTAAACCTGCCACCGTCTCAGTTGGGCATCCAGACTCCAGAACTGTAAGAAAACAGATGTATGCTGTTTAAGCCACCCAGTCTCTGGTATTTTTGTTATGGCAGCCCTAGCAATTTAATACACCCTCTTTTTATTTGGAAGAAATAATTAAAAGAACATCCTGATGTTTTATTCATTGTTATCCCCCAGGAAATAAATTAATGAATGTGGCTCTCCTCAATTTCAGTATATTTATGATACTATGTTTTACTAGTAAGCTGTATCATCTGGTTGAATCAGTATTCAATGTGTTCTTTTTTTTTTTTTTTTTTTTCTGTTCCCTGTAATAACCACACATGTCTTATCCCTTAAAGATGTCTGGTCATACTTGTTCATTCAGCTTCTCAGAAAAATGAACTCAAGGTCTTTCAGATGCATTCATTCTCATTTTAAATCAACAAAAATTAGGAAACCTGCTTAGATTTCTTACTTCAAGTCAGCACTTGGAATATTGGATACTGGGAAATGGCTTGGTAAAAATACTGTATTATTTTCCATATTTGTTTGTTGACTCAGGAATTTGGAAGAAGAGGAAGAACAAGCAGAATCCAGGCTTCAACACCTTACTTCAACCCTCTAAAATAAATATTATATTTCTTATTAAAGCTATCTGCTAAAGAAGGCTTATTATAAAAACACAGCGTCCATTTTCCATGTGCTCATGAATAAGAAAACCACATGGCTAGATCGAATTTTGGGTATCTTTTGAAAATATAACTGGGAAGGGGAGTTCCAATGGTGGCTCAGTGGATTATGAACCTGACTAGTATCCATGAGGATGCAGGTTCAATCTCTGGCCTTGCTCACTGGGTTAAGGATCTGGCATTGCTGTGGGCTGTGGAAGACACAGATTGCATTCTGAGTGGCTATGGTTGTGGTGCAGGCCAGCAGCTGCAGCTCCAATTTGACCCCTAGCCTGGGAACTTCCATATGCCACAAGTGTGGCCCTAAAAAAAAAAAAAAAAAAAAAAGACAAAGCAAACAAATGAAAAATGGGGACATACTCAAAACTGAGTTGTATTAAAATGTCAAAATGATTTGTTTACCATGGCCAATTACCTGATTGCTTTGTTGACACAAAATTTTATTGTCACATTAAAGACCATACTTTTTAAAACTAAAAGTATCATAAATTATCATCCAGTATGGTCTTCAAAAGTAGGCTCTAAAACCAAAATTGATTTAACTGGAAGTTCATAGATCAAGAAATTGTTTTATGTGTCGAAGTTACTGACTCAATAAATATACTGCATTTGTATGATCAGAGAGATGTGAACTTGAAGGACTTCATTACATTGTAGGTATGTTAAAATCAGCAACAGAAAACATGGCATTATCAAGTTCTAGAATTTCTCAGCTTAAAATGTTGTTACAATTTTAATAGATCTACTGGGTGGGAAAAAAATTCACATAGAATAAAATAAGTTCAAAGTAATACAGAGTACCGAAAATATAGTAAGTTAAATTACTTCTACTTAATGTAAGGGACTGTGCTAAAGCAAGAAAGGAAAGGTAAACTTAATGTCAAGTACTTCTTTTCTTTTTTTTTTTTTTTTTCCCCAGGGCTGCACATGTGGCATAGGGCTATTCCCAGGCTAGGGGTTGAATGTGAGCTACAGCTGCTGACTATGGCACAGTCACAGCAACATGGGATCTGAGCCACGTCTATGACTTACACCACAGTTCGGCAACACCAGATCCTTAACCCAACGAACGAAGCTAAGGATCGAACCCACATCCTCATGGACACTAGTCGTATTCGTTATGGCTGAGCCACAGTGGGAACGCCAAGTATTTCATTTTTTAAAAAGTATTTCATTTAAGAATGATACTTGCATTGTTTTTAGGGTTAGTACATTTTGATTGCGTCTTTTTTAACTGAAAATGGTTAAGTGGACTTCTACAGAAAGATAGTAGATTGTGCATATGCATTTAACTCCATTCCTTGCCAAAACCCTTATCATTAAGGACAAGGAATTTGAAAAACATATTAACCCATGATGGGTAATGGAATAAACATATAATAGCAGAAAACAAACATGAAAAACAAAACAGTAATTGATCAGCAATTGGTAGAAAAAGCCTAAGAAAAGTTGAATTGTACTATAAAATACATACACTAGACTGACTAACATGAAAAAAATACATTCAGAATACCAAGTTTGTGCCAGAATGCAGAAAAATTGGAATTCATATATTGCTGTAAAACTGTATATTTCTACAAGCACTCTGGAAAGCTGTTTAATTTCTCCATTAATTCTGAACTTATGCATATCCTATTACCCAGAGATCTTACCAAGTGCATTCTCAACATTACGTGTGCACTCTGTGCACACAAATATTTGTAAGAATGTTCATAACACTGTTATTCTAACTGTTTCTATCTTCAAACAACCAAACTCCATCAATAACAGAGTAATAAATAAATTGTAGTGTTACTTTATACAATAGATTATTATGTATAATGAAAATGAATCAATCACTACATTGTACAACATGAATTAATCTCAGAAAATATTGGTTAAAAGAAGTCAGACACTCAAAAGATACTTACTGTTTAATAACATTTATATACAGTAGTCCAGAAACAGGCAGTTTTTTTTTTTATAATTTTATAAGCTGGATCAGAGATGACTTTTAAGCAAAAAGTAGGGTTTAGTGATTAAATATGAGAGGAATTCTACATTACTGGTTATATTCTATTTCTTGAGTTGAAAACATGAGTGCTGAACTTTGTGATAATAGTTTAGGTTGTACAATTACAGTTTTATCGATGTTTTTGCATAACTTCTAAAAGCTCCCGAATAATTTATTAAATAATATTAAATAGAAATGTATAGTTTTTCTTTTATCATGAGATGATTGGGGTCCACCAAATGCTGTGGATTAGATCAGGTAAATCAGAAGTACCACTGGATTTCGCAGCAAGATGAGAAGACTAATAACGTCCATAAAAAGTACAGTCCATGGTATGGTGAAAACAAAACTTTTTAGCATTTGATTCCAGCGAAAATGTAAAGTTGGAAGTGGAAATGGTAATTGCAGTTAGTTCTTTCAACAAGTTTTACCATGAAAGAGAAGGATTTGAAAAGTAAAAGTCAAGGTGAAGCATTCTAGAGCACGTTCATGAACTGAAGGGAACAGGTACTACACAAAGAGAAATAACACAAGGAGGGAGGTCATAGCTGCAGGGAAAGAGAAGGTTAAGACCAGAGGGGACCCAGACATCTGTGGACACCACCTCCAGGGGCACAGACGAGCAGGCAGAGTTTGTGTACAGACACTTGTGTGAGAGGAGACAGGGAGTTGGTTAGGTACGATTGCTTTAACTTAAGCTAAGAGGAGTGAGATTAAAAGCAGCATGAAGAGGGAAGAGAGGGGCTTTAAAATGGCCATTTGGAAAGAGGAAAAGGGAATGTGTTTCCGTCACGGCCAGTGACATAGTTTTCTTCATAACCACTAAGTAAATTCAAATCATTTTAAGTAATTTTTAGTGATTTGAGAGAACAAAAGAATGTCCTTGTCTTTTCCTAAAGAAAATTATCAGTTTATGTAGAAGTGTTTTATTCCTAAAATTAGCATCTGATTAGAAGGTAAAAAGGCTCTTCAAGCTGTTCCTTCCATTGCATTAAACAAATACCTGGAAGAAATATCAGGTTGCACCATCATCTGAGTATATAAGTATAAAATCATTTTCATGATGTTAAAAAAAAAGACATATGTTGATAAATTGCATGGAATTGGTATCACTTCACCTATGTATACATTTTATTTATTACCGTAAGTCAAATGTTAGAGTAGAACCGGAAATTTTAAAAGTTATGATTAGAAAAGAAGGGATGAACATCATCATATCCTCAGGAAGTTTTCTATCAAGTAGGAGAGACATATGTGTAGGAAATCATAGCAATTATTGCGACAATGATGGCAGTTGTAACAAAGTAATTAACTCTTTCTTGGGGCTGCTGTATAATTCAGAGGCTTGCTACAAAGACATTCTTTCCTTAGTTGACTTCTGATTAATTCATCCATTCCACATATATTTACTGAGCACCAACTACATATCAGGGATTGTTTTACATGCTGGGATAAGTGAGTGAATGAGACAGATATCATCTTGTCCTCAGGTAGTTTACATCCTAGTAATAGAGAGAGATAATAAACAAATACACACAGTATACCATCTAGAGATAAGAATTATAAAGAAGGGAATAACTGACATGATAAGTTGGAAAGGTAAAGAAACTCCTGCAGCATTTACTAGGAACTAAGAAAACCCATAGCAAAATGCAAGGAAAAGGAAGGGAAAGGAAAGAATATTAAAGATAGGATGAAATCTGTTAAATCTTTTGAATGTTGTATAAAAAGTGGATTCTACTTGGAAGGCATTGTGAAACTACTGAAGGATATCAAGCAAGGGAACGATAGGTTTTTATTTTAAAATAATCGCTTGGACAGTGGTGTGGTGTTTGAATCACAGTAGAGAGAAACTAAAATTGATGTGGGCTTTTTAGGTAAAAAAAGGAAAGACAAAAAGAGAAGGAAAGAAGGAGCAAGAGAAGGGGTAGAGGAGGAAGAGAGAGAAAGGCAGAAATAAGGGCAGAAAGAAACTGAAGAAAAAATTCAGATGAGAAAACAAAGAAACGATTTTCTTAATGAAATAAAGGGTGAATTCAAAGGGCATATTTATTTCATCATTGGCCCTAAAGCTAAGCTCTCTGCTTCTGAAACCCATCATGCCTACTCACTTTTGCATGCCCTTGGGTAATGTCTTCCTTTGTCTCAGATTATTTGTAAAATAAGGATGATAATAACAATCACGAGGTATGATCTATTAAGACTGAACTAATGAACAGTGTTTTTCTTTGAAAGCCTGGACCTGGCACATACATATTAGAAAATTAAAAAGCAGCTTCTGTTGTTGTGGGAGATATAAAGAATGACACAGAAGAATAAGTCAAAGATAACATTAAATGTCTTACTTGGTTAATTGGGCTGATGATAGTACTCCCAGTTTAGAAAGAGACTCAAAGGGGAGGCAGATTTGAAGGGAAATAATAAGGTCGTTGTTTAACATGCTGATTTTGAAGTACCTGAGGGATGTCTTATTAAGTTTGCTTATTAAGCGATTCGCTTGTCAATCAGGAGTTCAATGAGGAGGTCTGTACTGAAGATAAATATTTGTGAATCATTTCTGTGTAGGAGCAGATGAAGTCATTCATTGCAAATGCTGTCATCTAGGGAAACTATATAGATTCATTAGAGAGAGAGGTGTGCCCAATACATATGGAATGAAAGGAGAAAATCAAAAAGGCATAGTCAGATTTGAAGAGGAAATATGAAAGAAACATATTAAGGGAATAAAGATTTTCATGAATGAGAGTATTTGATATTATCAAATTCTGCCACAGAAAACAGGACAAGAACATAAAATCTCAATTCTTTCTCACTCACCACTAGCAGAGTCATCAACATCCCTGTTTCTCCTAAGGGTCTGTTCAAGAGGCTTTTTCTATCATGCTCCTCAAAATTCGTGAGCCAATTGCTCAATCTAAAAGTCACTTTTCGGAGCTCCCAGCAAGGTGCAGCAGAAGCGAATCCGACTAGGAACCATGAGGATGCAGGTTTGGTCCCTGGCCTTGCTCAGTGGGTTAAGGATCCGGCACTGCCATGAGCTGTAGAGTAGGTCGCAGACATAGCTCAGATCCCACGTTGCTGTGGCTGTGGTGTAGGCTGGTGGCTACAGCTGTGATTTGACCCCTAGCCTGGGAACTTCCATGTGCTGCAGGTGTGGCCCTAAAAAAAAAAAAAAAAAAAAAAAAAAAGACCAAAAAAAAAGTCACTTTTGCATTTTTAGGCATTTGTTACAGCAGCTCCCCACTTTCAGAAATCAAGGTTTAGTTTTTGTATATTTGGCTAATTTTAAAATCTGGTTTATTTTTGGTTTATTACTGGTTTCTGATTACTGCAATAATAACTCCCTATAAATATAGTTGCTTAGAACAAGACAGATTTATTATCTTACAGTGCTGGAGGTCTGAAGTCCGAAAGGAGCTTTGTTAGAGTAAAATTAAGAACCTGATAGGGCTGCCTTCATTTCTGGAGGCTGTAGAGGACATCTGGTTTTCTTGCTTTAAACCAGCTTCTAGAGATTGCCTGCCTGCCTTCCTTGTGGCCTCCCTCCATCTTCAAAGCTAACAATAACTAGTCAAATTTTCTTATGGTGCCATCTCCCTGGTTATAGTCCTTTTCCCCTCTTTCCCTTGGAGGGTCCTTATCATTACACTGACCCCAACCAGATAATTCAAGATCATCTCTTATTTTTAGGTAGCTGACTAGCAAACTTAATTCCATCTACAATTTTAATTCCCTCTTGCCATGTAACAGAACATACTGGCAGGTTCTATGGGTTATGATGTGGACATTTGGGGGGCCATTTTTCTACCTACCACAGTTTCATTCATGATGTAGCTGAGTGCAGTTCTAGAAATTGACTACGCCATAAGCCAGATTACATTGTCCCCAGAAATGGATGGATGGTCAAGAAGGGAAGATAATCTCACTTGTAATAAATACAGTGAATAGAAAATAAGTAAAAACATAAAAAATGGGAGAAACCAATAAAACAACTTGCTTTTTGTTGTTTGTTATTAAGATAACTGATGCTTTAAAATGTCCAGAGGGAAATACATAGAAGTTTGCTAAAGTTTTGCAAATATGAATTTTGTCAAAATTGTAAATCAGAATTTTGAAATTTTTTTAAAATCATAATGGGTATCAATATATGGATCGCAGAGGACATCAGCCAGCTTCCTTCCCTTTTTTAAGTCAGATCTCTTTGCTTCTGTGGATTAGACGTTGAAGTGGTCAAGAAATAAGCCCTGATTTATAAGGAACACAAGAGAATTAATATCATAGCACAGCAGTTAAGAGAATGGTCTCTGCATTACGATTCTTTCCAAAGTCATATCACAACACATTCACCAGAAAGAATGGTATTTCAAAGACTGATATTCCCGAGCACTGGAGTGGATGTGAAGCCACTGGAACTCTCTCACACAACTGATGATAAAGTAAATCAATACAGCCAGGCTGAAAATAAGTTGGCACTCTTTCAAACAATTTGGAAAATGCCAATTTACTGAGCAAATACAGAACCTCCAAAGAACTCTACTTCAAGGTATATTACTAATAGAAATGGTTATATATGCCAACCAAACATGTGAATGATGGTTTAACAATCTCATTTGTAATCTGGAAGCAATCCATACGTATATCTAAAGGAGAGAAATGTTGTTTTATATACTTACCAAGGAATACAATACAAAATCAGTTACTGCTATAAACAACAAGAAAGAATTTCACAAATGTAACACTGAGTGAAAGTAGCTAGATTCAAAATAATGCTCATACTACAATTTCATTTGGACAGAGCTCTAACACAAAGCAGTTGATGATTAAGTCTGGATATTGATAAACTCTGAGAAGGAGAGGAATAGTGACTGGGACGGAGTATAAGCGCTTCTCCGAAGCATTTCCTGGGAAGATATTTCTAGCATGAAACAATGCAATTACAATTTTATATTTTGTGATATGATTATACCAGTATCTTCACTTTGAAAACTGGTCAAGGTATATACTTTGGTTTGTGCAATTTTAGTATGTGCTACATGAATAAAAAAATGATATGAAATAATATGCAAATTCAGAAGCAGTGAAGACGGAAGACAGCCCAAACCGAAAATGCTCAGAGTATTTGATACGGGGGATAAATGCAAAGGCCCATTTATTTCTTCAAATTCCTAAATTTAAGACTGAAAAGAACTGGCAATAATCAAAGAACATTTTCCAAATCAATCTGTAGCTTACATACTCTATTGAAATCAGAGACGATAAATGAGAAAACCAATTTGCTTGGAAAATAAATGTTACTTTAACTTACAAACTAGGAAAATTTCAAAATGATCATTAGAATTCCAAAGAAGTTTTGATACAACTAAATATAAATTGTCATGGGCACAGATGTTACTATAGTTTACTCTATACTAACTATAATTTTAGCTTGTGATTTTTCTCCTCTTCAAGCAAAGGCTATGATCCCAAATGAAATGCCAGATGGCAAAAAGTTTGTATCACACACTCAGGAAACCAAATCCAAAAATTTTGAGGGCTGTGTTCAATAGGCTATTGTTATATTTGGCCTCGATTATTTAAATATGGAACAGGATGTAAAACTCACTTAAACAACTTACTTAAAAGTTGTCTTTTTTATTATATAATTTCTATACTTGTAATCATTTTTAAAAATTCTCCAGTTGTTTTACTTTTAATTTACCATGATTTCCATATAACCATTTATTTTATCCATTTCCCCAGACATACATGCTGGAATATTCATTGAGTTAAACTCTGGGTCATTTCATACTATCTACCTTTTGATATCAAGTAGCTCTAGCAAGTATCTGTTTTTTCATTTATGGACTTTTAGATAAATAGGATTAGGGGGATTGTTATTATTCTTTAAACTAGTTAAAGAATTAAGCAACTGAAGAATATCAAAAATTTTCTGGAATCTCTAGGTTGAGTCAGTTTTTAGCAATGCTAAATAAAAGTGATGAATTAATGTATCAATTTAAATACATCTTTCAATTTAAAATAATAAATCCCTTCCACTTCCTAGCAGGAGGGAACTAACCATTTATAGACTTTGATGACTGATAACGTGTACAAATGCAGTATGTTCAATTTGAGACCAGAGCGCTTGTTTTTATTGAAAGTGTATCACAGAAAACCATCCCAAACAACATTTTCTCCTGCGAAGTCAAAATAAAGAAATTCAGTCACAAGTGTTTTGCTTAAAAAGTCTCTTCTGTAAAAGTAAACATGGAAAGTAACAAAATGGTACAGACTAAAAACCAGTTATTATTCAGGAAACTATGATTCCTATAGACAGAAGCGTTATTGCATTTTGAAAGGAACATCACCAGAATCTCTGGGTCCTAATGCTTAATTTATCAATAATTCACCTGGGAGCTTGAATAAGGCAGCTAAAAATTTTGGCTATTTCCTCCTCTCATAGGCATTTGCATTAGATGTTAATAATCCCCATAATCCTATTTATCTAAAAGTCCAAAAATTAATATGAAAAATCAGGAAAAGTAAGCATTTGTGTATTATTTTAAGTTTATACTTTATTCTGTTTAAACACTGTAAATAAAAAGATCATTGGTTTTCAAGTGTTTTGGCACTAGATACCATTTTTCAAATGAAATCTTGGTACAGAGCAAGAAACAAAGAAAACAGGTAAAATTTGACCCTATTAAGGTGTCAGGAGGCTGTGGGTCTTGACTTTCTCTTTTGACTCCTAAATAGAACTTCACAGAATCTCTAAGGGTTTTTGAAATATAGTTAAAAAATTGGTAGTCTATGCTAGTACATATTTGAAGAAGTGAAAATATCACATGAGAAAATGCAATTTGTTATAATTGAAGTTAATTAAACTGAAATCTAATTTAGGCATCTCATTTGTGAAATTGTTAAAGAGGCTTTCTTAATATATGATGATTAATTCTGTGGTTAGTGATAAGTGAAGGATAAGAAACATATATATTATGGCTTTTAGAAATTTTGAAGTGGAAAATAGGTAATAGCATGTCATATTGCTTGTTTCCATACCACAGTCCTAGAGGCCAAAACCTGCCTGGTTAGGAGCTTTCTAGGACATTAGTCATGTTGGATTAGGGACTCATCCTCTTCCTTTATGATCTCACCTTAACTAATTTTATCTGCAACGACCCTCTTCCCAAATCAGGTCACCCTCTCACATACGTGGATTAAGACTTTAACATATGAATTTATGGGCAGGGCGCACACGATCACACTGGTGGAGTTTCAGCCAGGCATAGCTATGACAGAATTATGAGAGAAGATTTCTGAAAAAACTAAGAAGTGTTAAAACAAAAGACTCTTTTCTAAGACATTTATCTTTCTGGTAGTAACAGCCGTGTTGTTTGCAATTGCAAACCACAAGGATAATGTCCTTGGAGAAATACACTGTATTTAGCTAGTGAACAGAAAAGAAAAAGCTGAAAATGGGACTCCAAGAGGAGTGTCTAGTCCAGACTAGGAAAGTGTTCAGCACACTATGGGGGCAAGTGTTGTCATCATCTGTTACGGCCACAGGGAAAGGAAGCTGGACCACGCAAGCTCATCACTGAACAAACTCATACCAGAAGGACTTGAGAAATAAAATCACTACCTCCTGCCTGTGGGACCACAGGGGAACTCTACAGAAGACTCGATAACCTAAGACTTATCATTTAGGGAAACAGATTGTCAAGGGAAAATTTGAATTTGAGCATAGATATCTAACCAACCCAGAAAATGAAACCGGAGGGAACTTAACGCATGATAAGATATTCAAGGAACAAAAATTTGCAGTGACTGAGAGAAGCAATTCTAATAAAAATGGAGAATCTCTCATGGCAAAAGGTGAAAGACAGTTAAAATCTAGACTTGGAGAAAATATTTTAAAAACCTGAGTGTACCACAGAAATCTAGAAAAGGAGAAGTACAGAAAATACAGTCTAATCAGAACTAAGATTTAACAGCTAGAAAAAATTATGAACCTATTTCTGTTATTTATAATAAGCATACAGAAAGATCCATATAATTTAATAGTTGAAATTGCTTATTTAGTTCAGCTTGTATCCCTTGGTTATACTCATATCTTTTCTATTTCTGAGTCATTTACTATTCATTGATGATTAGTTCTTCAATACTAAGAGTTGATTATGTGTCAGTTACTCCAATAAGTGCTGAAATACAAAGATGAGGAAGAATTCCCATCCTCCAAATGTTCACAGTCTAGTAGAAAAGAGCCTCTTATGTTTTAATCTCTAAATTCTGCGACAAAGAAATAAACAAAGGGTTCCAGGAAACCTGGGAAATAGTAGCTTAAAGAGTAGATCACATTTAGTTTCTCTCTTTTAGGAAGAGTACATTTTTTAAGTCAAAAAAACCCAAATATGTTACGGATGATATACCTATGCCTGCTGATGTGATCAACAGCAAACTAAAATACCTTTGTGTGTACATCCTGTTGCTATAGCTCACAGTGTATGGATCACTTAAACAATTTATTTAAGCAAGTATACAAAAAGGCATCTAACCCAATTAGGAAGAGCAGTTTAAAAAGCACTTAGAACTAACAAGGGTGCATCTTTTCAGATGCTGTGTGACCAGTTTCATTTTCATCACTTAACTCAGGAAACAACAATTTCTCTGGGAAAATCCATCAAGGAAATATTTGTATTAATTCAGTAATTCTCTAGATAAGCCAAAAACCTATGTTCCTGTAGACTAAAGGAGGGGAACATGTAACACTGCCAATTAGATAAACTAAATGTGCTGTGACATATTCCTTAAATTCCATACTTTCTTTTATAATGAAAACACAAGAGGGGCTATTTCCTTCCTATTATCAGTAGATGGAAGTGTCTGAGAAGTCTATTAAAGATAATGCATTTGCGAGAGCTTCTAAACCCTAAATATTCCAAGAGCTTATCAGACATTCTCAGCCTAAAACTATTCCTATCTCTGCATTCATCTATAAAGTGAGAATGATAATAACAAAATGCAACACAAGCTGTTACTGTGAAAATTAAATGAAATAACATGTATAAAGTTTTAAAACACTACTTTGCACAAAGGAAGCCTAAAAAGTATTAACTTGTATTATTCTTTAAATTCTCAGATGAAAAGCCTGATTTCTTATGAGTGTAAGCTTCAAAAATATGCTAAAAGTTATAACCAGGCTAACATACATGGATTTGGAAAGCTTACTTTTAGTACAGTTAACTTATGCTTCCAAATTAATTTCATTCTGGTCATCTCGTCACAATCTGGGTATATAACGGGTGCTTAAATATTGTTTAAATATCAGTAGTCAACATAAAATATCACAGAGTTACAACCAAACGAGAAAAAAAAATGTTTGCATATAGTATATACAGGAATACCTTAGAGATACTGCATGTTTTTTTCCGTACCACTACCATAAAGTGAATATCGCAATAAAGTGGGTCACATTTTTTATTTTGGTTTCCAAATGCATATATTTATTCACATATGTATACGGTATTATATTAAATGTGCCATAGGATTACATCTTTTAAAAAACAATGTACATACCTTAATCTAAAAATGTTATTGCTAAAAAAAAAAAAAAAAAAACGCTAACCATCACGTGAGCCTTCGGGAGTAGCAACATCGAAGATCCCTGATCACCCTAACTAATGTAATAATGAAAAAGTTTGAAATATTGTGATAATTACCAAATGGTGACACAGAGACACAAAGTGAGTAAGTGCTATTGGACAAATCATGTCACTGGACTTGCTTGATGTACGATTCCCACAAACCTTCAACTTGTTAAAAAAAAAAAGCAGGATTTACAAACTCAACACAGTGAAGTACAATAAAAGGTCTGCTTGTGTAATAACATGGTTAAGCAAAAGGCAAACACGGCCACAAATTTTGACAATGGTTAATGGTAGGTCATCAACTGCCTTTCTTTAAGCCCTGACAGTGCATGAGTTTCCTCATCTGTGACACCTTCTAGCATTTACTTGTAGGAATACGCTATCGTTTAAATGAAAAGAAGGTGACCTATATATTCAATTTCAGAATCAAGGAAGTGAGTTGATTTGGTGCATATCAAGAGGGTGGGTTCTAATGTCAAAAGCTTAGGGTTAAAATTTGTCTCTGTCTTTTGGAATCTTTTAACGTCATCAAATTATTTAACCTTTCTGAAATCCAATTTTTACAGCAATAAGGAATTAATGCTAAAAGTAAAATAAGGGAAATAACACCACCTTGCTTGTAGTGTTATTTGGGAGTTGAGAGATGAAATTCAAATTAATTATCACTCAGTAAGTATTACCATTACTCACTGTTATTAAAAGTTTAAAAGAATAAGTGACAGAAATAATCATAATCTTCCCGGAGCTTATAAAAGCGTGACACAAGAGGTGTGAATTTTCCCCCCAATAATAAAACTGATCAATCTGCATAATTTAGGCAAAGTGCATAAAAGTTTTAGTACATTTCAGAGATTTAAAAATTTTTCTAATCATTTGAGCTATGAAATACAATATGAATGCATGCATACGTACTTCAAAATATGCTATTATCTATTAGGCCTTTATGAAATTTTCAAACATTCTTGGCTCCAGATAAGTTTGAAAAGGAAGAAAAGAGATGAATATTATGAAAACAAATTATATCCATGGGAAATTTTCCTAGATACGGAAGTTAATGTTTTTTGTTATGAAAACCTGAGTTATTGTATTACTCCAAGGCTTCCAGATCTTAGTTTTACATTTCATGTAAAACACAAGAGGATTCATTTCTTCTCCTACATACAAATAGTAACAAAATTATTTTTAAAAACTTTGAAACCAAAGAAAATTCAAACTAAAAGACGAAAAATATATAACCTTATACCCAAGATAAAAATATGTAATCCTATACCCAAAAGTATCACAACGAGTAAGCATTGCTCTTGATGCATTAATATGATTTTTTAATCTGGTAATTCAGAAGGAATAAAATTTTACTGCTTGAGTACTCTTGCAGTATGGTTACTCTGGTTCACAACCTAGCGTTTGAAATTTCAGACAACTCTCTGGGTTGTAAGATTTTCTTAGCATTTCCAGTGCACGAGAGCAGTACGCAATTCAGGGCTGTTGGTGCTAAGTGTGTTTTGCTTTTCCCTCCCGAGCACATAGGCAACAACACAGAGCACGTGCTCTGGCTTATATGATTCCTCACACGCAATGCACACCGTCTGGAGGAAGAAACCTGAGTATCTGCACACGTCTGGGCATGAACTACACGTCGCTGCCACCGTGATTAAGGCTTGTGTTTAGGAGGCCACGATTAGCTCTATTTACATCTTGGTGCCAGTGGGAAAATAGAAAATAAATATTTATCATTACTCCCTTGCCTTAATTTGAACAGGCTTGTTAACCAGTGTAGCAACATAACACGTAAGAGCAGTACTTATGAAAAGTTTCCTGTAAAAAATAGATGCTTTCCTTCTTTTCATTCTCTGTGGTAGAAGGTATACAAGCACACTAGATGATTTATTTTAAAAATGCTTTAAGTCCTGTTTTTATTTATATATTTTTGAGAAAAAAATAAACATGTTTTCATGATAAAAGGAGCCAACATGTTTCCTATTAAGAGCCATATAACCCTAAGACTATTCTCAATCTTAAGTAAGCTTTTCAGAAATACAAGTCTCTGTTGTTTTCTGTAATTCTATACCAGTCTAAACAAAGTGTGGGTATTTTGCTCCAAATAATTCATCTAAACTGGTATCATCAAGTGAGAACTTTTGAATCCATACATCTTACAAAATAGAGAAATGCTGAGTCTTTTTACAGCACTGTAAGTAGAATTTTAAAGGGCAATTTAAAACACTCATTCATTAACCTAAACACTCATTCATTCACTCTAAATAGAATGATTAGAATCAAAACAATTTCCCTTACCAAATATGAAGTCTTACATCTTCCCTTTCCCTGTCTCCCTCCCTCCCTCTCTTTCTTAAACACATACACATGCACAAAACCCTAAGCTACATAACTTTAGTGTAACTAACAAGAGAGTGGATAAGAGAAAAATTTTGAACAAATTCATTTCTATACTAATACCACACTTCCACCCTACCCATTTTTTCAGTATGATTAGAATAGCACTTAGCGATGACACATTATACGTAAACACAGTCCTGTTTTTTATCTACGATCAGTACTTCTAAAAATTTAATGTAAATATAAATCACTAAGAGGTTTTTTGTAAAAACGGAGATTCTGATTCAGCAAGTCTCCAGGGAGCTCCTTCCTAACAAGCTCACAATGATTCAGATGCTTGGTCAGGACTGTATTTGAATAGGAAAATTTGAAACAATTTACTTCTTCCAATATCACTCAAGGTAGGTATGACCAACATTTGCATGTTATAGGAATCTCCAACACAGACAGTTTAGGCAATTTTCCCATGGAAAAACATAAAAAACAATGAAAAATTAGCAAGGGATGTAACGTGTCTTCACATCCAGGAAGTTCATTTCTAGGCCCCTACATTTTCCATCCCAATCCTATCCTGTCTGGGAATTAATTAAGGCTAAGTGTCAGAATGTGTACACACAAGGGTAAGGCAAAGAAAATCTGAGATAGAGGAGCAAAGCGGAACTAGAGAGGAGGGAAAAGAGAGGACTGGAGAGGCAAAACCAAAGACCAAGTTTATAATAAAACATACGTGCTAATTATTTCCCTTCCACTGTAACAAACTGAAATACACAGTACAATTACCTGATAATTACATGCAGAACGATCTTGATAATCTCTGACTTTCAGAGTTCCTGTTGTGGCTCAGCGGTTAGTGAACCTGACTACCATTCATGAGGATGCGGGTTCAATCCCTGGCCTTGCTCAGTGGGTAAGGATCCGGCTTTGCCTTGAGCTATGGTGTAGGTCACAGATCCAGCTCGGATCCCACATTGCTGTGGCTCTGGCGCAGGCAGGTGGCTACCGCTCCGAATGGATCCCTAGCCTGAGAACCTCCATATGCCTCGGGTGCCACCCTAAAAAGACAAAAAGACCAAATTAAAAAAAAAACAAACAAACACTGAATTGCTTCATTTAATTAGATTTGTTCTACTTCTGTTCCCTGAGATTATTGATCGGTTATTGTATAGACTGTTTGGACTTCACCTGATCTCAAGTGAAAGAGTAACCTGGAATAAGATCACACTGAAGGAAATTTTCAAATTCTATAGTGAGGTTGACATAATCTTGTGTTGAAGTAATTTTTGGAGATAACACTCCTACTTGTTAAAAATCATTATCATCTCTCCTTCATTGATGTCACAGAGCCAATTAGATTTTAATGCTGTAAATACGTAGTTACATATTAAACTTGTTAAAAAGTGAAACAAAAGGTTGAGATGATATAGGAGTATTAGAATTACGTTTTTCATATAGCTAACAATCCTTGAGTGCTTTCTATGTGTCAGATACTATTATATACTGCATATAGAGTGGGGAAAAGAAAACAAAAACAAAACAAAAACCCTTGCCTAATGGTGCATATACTCTATTAGGAAGACAAACAACTAATACATAGGAGTAAGTGCTAGGAAGAAAAACAAATAAAGCCACAAGGTTAAAAAATGAAAGGCGAGAGAATACTGTTGTAGACACGGTGGTCAAGGAAGGCTCTCAGGAAGCAGGTGCGGGGGCAGGAGCCTGAATGAAGTAAGGGAGGAAGCCACATAACTGTCTGGACAAAAAGCATTCTGGACCCAGGGATGCAGGCGGGAGACACTGACACAAAAATGAGCTTTTACTCTTTCTGAAGACCGACAAGGTGAGCAGTGGCGTGGGGGAGACGTCAAAGGAGAGGAGAGAGGTAGAATACAAAGTGATACGGTAACTGCGAAAAAGACTGGAAAAATACCAGTCCTGAAGGGTGAGGGAACGCCACTGAGAAGGCTTCAGTCAAAGGGTAACATCAGCTACACGAATTCCAGAGTTTTAGACTCTGCTTTTGGAGAAATCCGTTAACGCAGCATACACGAAGTAATTTTGCTTTCCCCAACCATGTGGGTGTGAGACAGTAAGAGAGGTAAATTTAATCGGGTAGTATTATTTTTTATTAATCTAACCTGAAATATTTCCACCCATGTATAATATATATGTATACAGATTTGCCCATATTTATGTGTAAAGAGAGTTTATGCAGGTGCTTACTTCTGGAGAAATGCCAAAGGAAAATACTATAATTTTTTCCCATATGCATATTTTGATTTAGAAATTATTAATGTATTCATTCAATACCAGTCACTGAGCATTTTCCAAGTGCCTGGAATAGTTCTTGGTACTGGGGATTCAGCAACAAACAAAAATACAAAAATATTCACCTTTTCGTATTTTTACATTTTAACATAAAACTCAATTATGCACACTAAATTATGCAAACATTAATGAGAAAGCAACGTTGTGCAGAAAAGAGAAGGTAATAGATGTTAATAAGTGTGAGTAAAATAATATGTTAGCCAGAAAAAGGATTGGGAGGAGGGACATATTCAAAACTGATGAAAACTACGAATTACTATATTAAAAATAGAAAAACATTTAAAAAGCACAGAACTGAAAATAATTGACCAAAGGAAGTAAGGATTAAAGGAAATAGAAGAGCAGAGGTATTCAATCATACTTATTTTAAATGCATCCTGAAAGTTAATCTTTTTTTCCCCTCACTTCTGCTAATTCCTAAATACCATCTTTGTCTTCCATCAGTACTTAGAGCCAAACCACGGTATTATTCCTTTTAAAATTCCTACTAAAGTCGGAGTTCCCGTCATGGCGCAGTGGTTAATGAATCTGACTAGGAACCATGAGGTTGCAGGTTCAATACCTGGCCTTGCTCGGTGGGTTAAGGATCCAGCGTGGCCGTGAGCTGTGGTGTAGGTTGCAGAGGTGGCTCGGATCCCGCGTTGCTGTGGCTTTGGCTTAGGCCAGAGGCTACAGCTCCAATTAGACCCCTAGGCTGGAAACCTCCATTATGCCACAGGAAGCAGCCCTAGAAAAGGCAAAAAGACAAAAAAATAAAAAATAAAAAATCCTACTAAAGTGTTATTTGTGTTAAAAATCAGTGTCCCTAAAGCAAAGGTGAGATTGACAGATAGTTTTCTTCAAAGGCAATGATGTCATCTGTGAACAAAAATAGTTTTAAAACTATTTCTATCTTCCCAGACTATATAATTTCTATTTTCTTTTCTGGCCATATTCCTATAGCAAGATCTTCTAGTAGGATGTTGAAAAGGTGTGATAGGAGGAGACACTGAGAGCTCCTATTGTGGCTCAGCAGGTTATGAACGTCACCAGTATCCATGAGGGTGCAGGTTCAATCCCCGGCCTCACTCACTGGATTAAGAATCCAGCATGCTGTGAGCTGTGGTGTAGGTCACAGATGTGGCTTGGATCTGGGGTTCCTTTGGCTGTGGTGCAGGCCCGCAGCTGCAGCTTCTATTCAACCCCTAGCCCAGGAACTTTCATACGCCACAGGTGTAGGCCTAAAAAAATGAAAAGACATCTTTGAGCTTACATGATACTAGTGGGCCATGTACAAAAATAAAAGCTTTGAGTTCCTCCCCATTAAGTATGATGTTAGCTATGATATTTTTATAGTTTTTAATAAAGTTGAGACATTTCCCTGTATTCATAGTTTCCAGTTATTTATCATGAGTAAGTATTGCATTTTACTATATGTTTTTTCTTTATCTATTGGTATGATCAAGTGATTTTCCTTCTTTAGTCTGTTAATGCAATGGTAACGTTATATGATTTTCAAATGTTGAACAAGCCATGCATACCTGGGATAAGTCCCATTTGGTCAAGCTGTATAATTCTTTTTATAATTTTATGGATTCAATCTGCTAATATTTTGTTGAGTATTTTGCATGAATGTTCATGAGAAATATTCGTCTACAGCTTTCTTTCCTCATGTCTTTGGTTTTGGAATTTAGGTAGTGTTGGACTCAGAATCAGGTATTCTCTCAGCTTTGGTTGTCTGAAAGAGACTGTAGAGAATTAGTATAAATTCTTCCTTAAATGTTTGGTAGAATTCACCAGTGAACTCATTTAGGCTTGATGCTCTCTGTTCAGGAAGGTTAATAATAATTGACTCAATTTCCTTAATATATAATACTCACCTCCTCCCACAAAAACATTAAAGATATATGTACAGGTGGAACAATCCATGTGGAACCTCTACTGTATGTCAACAGAAGACATCACACTTCTGAAAAGGCAAGAAAACCCCCATGAGGCTGAGTTGGATAACGGGAAAATGAAAGAAATAACAGAAAAATGAGTGAGAGAGAAAAAGGAACCAGGATGGAACCTGCATCACGCGGGAGGGGGGAAATGTGAAGAAGAAGAAGTTCTCACATCCTGGGAAGCTCTCTGATCAGTGGAGAGATCAGTCTCAACAGCGGGGAGCTTTGGAGTCTATGACAAAGGAGGCGAGAGTATTAAGTGGAGGAAAGGCAGTGTCTTTAAATGAGTGGCACTCGGAAAACTGGAAAGTTGTATGTAAAAGAATGAAATTAGAACACTAACACTATGTGCAAAAATAAACTCAAAATGGATTAAGGACCTAAAAAGTAAGGACAGATGCTATAGAACTCCTAGAGGAAAACAGAGGGAAGATAAATTTTGGAATAAATTAGGGCAATATCATGTTTGATCCACCTCTTAACATAACAAAAAGAAAAACGAAAATAAACTATAGGGACCTAATTGATCTCGAAAGCCTTGCACAGCAAAGGAAACCATCAACAAAATGAAGAGACAACTCGCAGAATGGGAGAAAAATCTTTGCATACCAAGTGACTGACAAAGAATTAATCTCCAGAATATACAAACATCTCATGGAATATTATATCAATATTGTATGTCAAAAGATAGGCAGAATATCTATCAAAGACAGACAGATGGCCAAAAAACACTTGGAAGGATGCTCAACATTGCTAATTGTAAGAGATTGCAAACCGAAACTAAAATGAGGTATCACCTAATGCCAGTTAAAATGACTATTATCAAAAAGTCTAAAAACAGTAAATACTGGAGAGGGTGTGAAGAAAAGGGAACACTGCTACACCGTTGGTGGGAAAGTAAATTGATGCAATGATATGTGTATACATCTACATAACTGAACCATCTTTTCTGTTAGCTTAAGAGTAAGAAAGTTAAATTTTATTTCACTTTTGTACTTATTCCTTCTTCAATGTTCCTTTTCTTTAATGAGATCCACATTTTAGACCTATGCTATTTTCTTCACCTCTAAAGTACTTAAACATTTCTTACAAGACATTCTCTCAATTTTTGTTTACTGATAAAGTATTTCTTCATCACTTTTAAAGGATAATTTTGCAATGTATAGAATTCTAAGTTGGTAGTCATCTTTTTTTCTCAACATTTTAAAGGTATTGCGATACTGTCTTCTTGCTTGCATGGTTTCTGAGGAGAAACTGGATGTAATTTTTTTCTCCTACAGATAAAAGGTTCTACCTTCTGATTTCTTTTAGCATTTTTTCCTCATGTTTGATTTGCTATACTTTGAAGATGATATTACTTGGGCCTAAGTGTAAGGTTTTTTTTTGGGGGGGGGGGTGTTATTTATCTTGCTTAGTTTCTCTAAGCTTTGTGAATCTGTGCTTAGTGTTCGACTATAATTTGGGGGACATTCCCGGGCATTATTGTCTCAAATATTTCTGTTCTTTTTTCTGTTACTTCCCTTCTAGTATTCCTATTATGTGTATGTTAATTCTGTGTGTGTGTGTGTAGTACTCCATAGTACTTGGATACTCTATGCTGCTTTTTTTCAGTCTTTTCTCTTTGCTTTTCAGTTTGAGGATTCTGTTGATATACATCCTTTATTTCATAAATTCTTTCTTCATCTAGTGTCCAGTGTGCTAATGAGCTCATTAAAGACATTCTTCAGTTTTTTTAATTTCAAGCATTTTTTTTCTGTTTCTTTCATTTTCCTCTTCTTATACCAATTATCTCTCCTTGTCTTCTGTCTAAATCTATCCAAGGCACTCTTAGTATGTTAATAATAATTGTTTTAAATTCTTGGTCTGAAAAATACAACATTCCTACCATGTCTGTTATGACAGTTGCTCCATGTCTCTCAATTATGGTTTTTTTGCCTTTTGGTACATTTTGTACTTTTTTTTTTTTGATAGGTGGACATGATGTATGGTAAAAGTTGCTGTTGGAAATAAGCCTTTAATAATGTGGAAGTGAGGTGGTGGGTGAAAATGTGGTCTAGAGTCCAATGGCAGCTCTCCTTCTTTCACTGAACTCATGCTTCTGAACTATGAACTTCAAAAGCCTTTCTCAGTTTTTTCCCCCCTTAGGTAGGCAGGATGGCTGGAGTTTGCTGTTTCTCTTCTTCAGGTCACTGAGGGTCTGACAGTACCTCAGTGGTTTAGGTTCTGGTTAACTAGATTCTTTAAGGCAGGCCCTTGTTAAAAGGAACAGAGTGCTCGGAGATCTTTCAAAATGGTTCTTTTTCCATAAGGCTGGGGGCATTTTTTCCGAATATTTACAATGGGAATCAGATCTCGTAGTGGTGGATCTCAGTATACTGTGAACCCTCCATGAAGGGTTCTTCCTGGGGCTTTTGACTCTCATTGCTGCCTGTAATGAGCCTCTAGCAAATTGTCAGTTACGGTTTAGGTGTTCCTACCCTGGCACTAGTTCCCTAAGCCATTTCCAATCATAAGACCCTGCTCTGGCAATACAGATTTCCTATACATTCTTGGGGGTAGTGGTTTGCCCTGTGAATTCACTTCTCTTATGGGTCTAAGAAGAGCTGTTGATTTTCCAGTCTATTTAGCTTTTTACTGATTATGACAGATGGGTGATACCAAGGCTCTTAGAACTCAAAATTAGAAGTCTTTATTTACTCTTTCATATAGTTACATTGTTTTGTTTGAAAACTGGACCTGGAGCTTCCCATTGTGGTACAGTGGAAATGAATCTGACTGGTATCCATAAGGATGCAGGTTTGACCCCTGGGCCTTGCTCAGTGGGTCAGGGATCTGACGTTGCCATGAGCTGTGGTATAGGCTGCAGACATGGCTCAGATCCCACGTTGCTGTGGTGTAGGCTGGGAGCTGTAGCTCTGATGCAACCCCTAGCCTGGGAACTTGCACATGCCACAGATGAGACCCTTAAAAAATAAATAAAAATAAAAGTAAATAAATAAATAAAACTCGACCTAATAGCAGTTAGCTTAATGCAAACTCAATATAAGAAATAATGAGCCAGAATTAAGATGGTCGAGTAGGACATGGAGTTTACCTTTTCCCACAAATATACCCCCCTCCCCCCCAAAAAAAAACCGCTGCCTATAGAATGATACTCACAGAACATCTACTGACTGCTGGCAGAAGACCTCAGACTTCTAAAAAGGGCAAGAAACCTCCACATAACTGGGTAGGACAAAAGGAAAAAAGAGAGAGAGAGAGAAAAGAGAAAAATGAATCAGGACTGGAACAGCACTTCTGGGAACTGTGAAAGAAGAAAGAAATATGCATTCTGGGAGGTCCTCTGACTGAGGGGAGATCAGCAGGGAGGGAAGGGGAGCCTCAAAGCCTCAGAGAAAAGAACCACCACAGGTGTGAGGAGGGCAAAGCAGAGAGAGAGCTGCATATAATTGGTATCACTGCTTGGCTCACTCCAGCCTGAGACACTCTGGCAAGGACTGGGCACTGAGGCTCAGGCACTGGCGGTCAGTCCTGGGAGAAGAGTTGCGTTATCTGTGTAGAAACAGCCTTAGGGAGTGGTGTGCCACATCTAAGAGAGTGTGGGAATAAGCCTAGGCCTTCCAAAGAAGCAAGCTGGCAGTACAAAGGTAGGTAGGACTGCCATAGAAATTCTTTTCTCTGCGTGCATGTCCAGGCTCACAGGTGGCAGGGCACCTCTTGCGTAGGCTACATGGGTGAAAGCAAGCCACTGCGGCCATCTCAATCACAAGATTAAGATGCCTGGCACCCCCAGCACCCCAGGAACCAACACAGCTGCAGAGGGTCCTGTGATAGGTGATGAGAGTTGCTCGCACCTCCCTAGAAACATGTGGCCTGCCATTGCCACTGCTGCTAAGGGTCTTGCACCTAGCAACACTCACCACCCACATCCTCTGTAGGTTGCCACCACTGCCAAGGGCCTGGTTACCTAGCACCACCTGTAAGTACTACCCACTGCCCCACCTCTCTGGAAACACTCATGGGCCAAGAAGCTGCACACCCACGATTAGGGGGATAATAGCCTGCTCACAGTGAAGAAAGAGACAGTAAACATCCAAAAGCAAACCAAAAAAAGCAGCCCTCATGCCAAAAAATAGTGTACCCATCAAAGCTACCCAGGAATACTCTCAGATATAAACAGCCCTCTAAGACTTCAATAGATAATTGTTTCCCCTAAATTCACAGAGTAAGAAAAATCTAAGCAAAATGAAGAAGCACAGGAACCAACCCCAGCTCAAAGAACAGGAGAAATTCCCCGAAGGATCAAACAAAGAAGTACACTTCTTCAGTCTGTCTGACACTGAGTTCTAAAAGGAAGTAAAGAAGAGAACTTAAATAAAACACGACATGAAAAAGGAGAAATCCCAACTGATACTGCAAAATACACAAAACCAAAAGACCCCAGAGTGAAAGCAATCCTGAGGGAAAATAAAACAAGTCAGGAAGCAAAACTCTCTGATACTTCAGACAGTATTGCAAAGCTACAGTGATCAATACAGTGTGGTTCCGGTACAAAAACAGACATAGAGATCAATGGAGCAGTCTAGGGAGCCCAGAAATAATCCCAGACACTGATAATCAATTAATCTTTGGCAAGTAAGGTAAGAATATGAAATAGTAAAAAAAAAAAAAAACAATCTTCAGCAAGTGGTGTTAGGAAAACTGGACAGCTGCATGTAAATCAATAAAACCAGAACACATCCTCACGCCATGCACACGAATAACTCAAAATGGCTTAAAGTCTTAATCATAAGACAGGACACCGTAAAACTCCACGAAGAGAACATAGGCAAAACATTCTTTGACATATATTACATAAATGTTTGATTAAGACAGTCTCCCAAGGCAATAGAAATAAAAACAAAAATAAAGAAATTGGACCTGAGCAAACTTACAAGCTTTTGCACAGGAAAATAAACCATAAACAAAATGAAAATATAACCTATGGAATGGGAGAAAATAGTTACAAGCACAACCAACAAGGGCTTACTCTCCAAAAAATATATATATATATAAAAAAATCCTCATACAACTCAGCACCAAAAAAAAAAAAAAAAAAAAAAAAAAATTTGAAAAATGGGCAGAAGACCTAAACAGAAACTTCTCCAAAAGACATACAGATGGCCAGTACACACATGGAAAGATGTTCAACCTTGCTCATTATTAGAGAAACGCAAATCAAACTACAATGAGGTGCTATATCATACTGGTGAGAATAATCATCATTAGTAAGTCTACAAATAACAAATGCTGGAGAGGCTGTGGAGAAAAGGGAACCCGTCCTCACTCTTGGTGGGAATGTAAATTGGTATTAACCACTATGGAAAGCAGTATGAAGTTTCCTTGGAAAACTAAATATAGTATTACCATTAGATCTAGCAATCCCACTCCTGGGCATATACCTAGACAAAATTAGTATTCAAAAAGATACATGCACCCCTGAGTTCACGGCAGCACTATTCAAATATCCAAGACATGGAAACAACATAAATGTCCACTGCCAGATGAATGATCAAGAAGTGGTACATATATACAATGGAATACTACTCTGCCATAAAAAAAGAACAAACTAATGCCATTTTTAGCAACATGGGTGCAGCTAGAGCTTATCATACTAAGTGAAGAAAGTCAGAGAAATAGAAACATAAATACCATATGATATCACTTGTATGTGGAATCTAAGATACAGCACAAATGAACCTATCTACAAAACAGACTTACAAACATAGACGAAACTTGTGGCTGTAAAGGGGAAGAGAGGAGAGAGTGGGATAGACAGGGAGTTTTATAAAGACTATTACATTTACAATGGATAAACAATAAGGTCCTACTGCATACCACAGGGAATTATATTCAATTTCCTGGGATATACCATGATGGAAGATAATATTTTTTAAAAAAGACCAAACATGATCTGGTCACTTTGCTGTAAAGCAGAAATTGGAGCACTGTAAGTCAATTATACTTTAATTTAAAAAAGAAATTAAAAACTTCAAATGGAGCTATATATGGAAGGCAGACAACTCTTTCCAAGTAATGGTTTCTATCTTTAGAATTTCTGAAGCAAAAGGTAACTACCTGTCAGTGATCACATGAAGAGATTTCCGATATGTGAGAGTAAGGAAGAAATAGCTAAGTCGAGTGACCAAATAGTTTATCATTTAAATTGGGAAAAATAAGAAAGATTAAATGGGAAAACAATTATTATTATGGGCAATAGTTGTAAAAACAGATTGCCTCAAGCAAAAAGGAATGTACGGTCACTCCAACTTTTAAGTCTCTTTCAATTTTATAATTTAGAGATTATGACATGGTGATACATACCAACATTATTTTTAGAAATATTTAATTAGCTTTTATGGAAACGAGCTATAGCATGAATTCCTTCTTCAATGAATAGACAAGTTGTAGATTTGGCAGCAAAAAATTAATTCCTAAGATTTAAGTCAGATGCACCAAATCTATAGATCAGTTCTGGACCTCGGTCTTTCATGTCATTACCTAGGACTGAAAAGCTGATACTAGAAAATAAAATAATTAAATGAGAAACACAAAGAGCAATTTTCAAAAATTAAAACAGGACCTAGCTCCAAGTGCCATACCAGAAAATTGCATAACGTATCTAGAATTAAATTATGAAATTAGGGATCTCCCACTGTGACACAATGGGATCATGTCTTGGGAGTGCTCAGATGTGGGTTTGATTCCCAGCCCAGCACAGTGGGTTCAGGATCCAGCGTTGATGCAGATGCGGCTTAGGTCACCACTGCTTGGATCTGATCCCTGGCCTGGGAGTTCCATGCCATGGGACAGACAAAAATGAAAAAAAAAAAAAAATTGTAAAATTAGCGTAGTTATAGAAAATCCTTCTAAACATATAGGGGAAATCAAATCTGTCTAACTACGAAACTGTATGTATATACTGCACAAAGAGAAGAACTAAGGAAATAGAGGAAAAAAATGCAAAATATCGGAAGGTTCCAATCGCTTGAGATGAATTATTTCTTTGTGCTGTCAGCTAGAAAGAAAGCTCCAGGCTACCCAATTTCTTTTTGATTAATTGGTCTCAGGAAGTAATCCTGCTTACTGTTCTCATCACTTGGTAAGAGGTGTTGGCTTTTAAAGCAGAGATTCCTTTAGTCTAGTTCCAGAGCTGTCTGCATTTAAGGCAACACCTAACAGGAATGTGTACTCTTTATCGAAGCTGCTCTGAAATATCTAAAGGCAGGGCAGAGGCAGCAATGTAAAGATATCAAAAAGAAGTCATGTGTGAAAAAGGAATCCCTTTTGTACAGCTGTCCTTTTCATTTTAATCATAAAGGATAAGATAAAAAAATCAAGGCCTTTGTCTTCTAGGGTTTTAGTCCTGAGTAGCAGGAAAGAGAAAGGTTTAACCATTTTTATTCTTAGATGCTCTATATTTAAATCATTTCAAAATCTTCCACCTTGAGAAATGTTTATTTCTCAAACATTCTGAAAAATATGGCAATACATATTATAAAGTAGTGGAAACAGTGATTTCTTTTGAAATAACAGTGGGATCTAAAACAAGTAATATTTATCACAAGTATTTGCAACTAACTATAGTAATTATACAAAATGCTAGTAATCAAAGTAAGTTCACTGTCATGGTCTTTATTATAGACTAAACTTTAAAGGGTTAATTACTTTTAAAAGGCTGGTATCAACCAAATACTCCAATTTCTTTTTTAAACTTCTCTTTACCTTTTAAATTTAATTTTATTGGCGTCTAGTTGACTTAGAACATTGCATCAGTTTTAGGTTCACGGCAAAGTGAATCAGTCATAGTTATAAATATACGTTTATAAGGACAACTCTATATCCCCAATTTCTTACTAAAGAAATTCTGGTCATTTTTCATAAACTCCTTAATTCTACATCTCTTGACATTTTTTTTTTTTTTTTTTTTTTTTGGCTGTCTGAGTCCCTGGCATCCTTTTTCTGCAACTGAGGACGTTAGGCTTTTACCTGCAAGGCCAACTGCAGGCTCCCACTATGTCTTTCTAGGGCAGCGGTTATGCATCACTAATGACACTTCTTTACTAGCTCCACGGTAACCAACACCATGGTCAAGACCTTACTCTCTTCTCGGTGCCTTCACTACTCTCCTCGATGGTAGAGCTGCTAATCAACATCCCTGCCGAGGCAGAAAAATTCAAATAATTAAAACTGACAGGTTTACATGTGAATCTCTTCCGTTCTATTTTTACTTCCTAATTCATAAAGCTGAAGACAAGCACTCTCAGAGTCACATTTTTTTTTTCTAATAGACCATTCCACAATGTCAAATACTGGTCTGGACAGATTGGAAAGGGGATTGTGCAAGTGCTTTAAAGGTGGTTCTTTGCCCATGTACTTGACAGCCTCCTTGTGGAGAGTAACACACTTCACCAAGTACTTTGGGGCCTCCATTCCTTCAGCTCTTCATTCAACACGTATTTAGCACGCACAGGCATTTTAAAAATAAAACTGTGTAACATGAATTAGACTAGGCCCTGCTAATAGAGCAAAGACCAAAATACTGTGACTGCCTTCAGGAAGACGACCATTCGATAGGACACAGGAGATTAAATGGCTATATAAATAGTCACTTATTATGATGTATCAGAATAAAAAACCAGAGATGCTTCTGCAAAGTGAAAAGCTGAGGAAGTGAGGGAATGACTTAAAGTGGAAGACGGTGCTAAGCAAATGGAGAGAAGAGACTGTAGAAAAGCCTAGCAACGATTCCAGTCGGAGCTCGACGGCGAGGTGGATATCCATACCAAAGCTCAGAGGGCTGACTGGTAGGTTTACGTTGTTATTCACGCACCCCTATTACCTCTGTTATGTTTACAAATTATGACATGTTTTTAGAGCAAAGAGTCCTATGTTTTACTACATCCAACTGCATGTTTTTTCTGCTTTTTTGAACAAGGGCTTATGTAATTTTGTCCTTCTCTATGCATAGCCAGCCCTGACTCCTGAAGCTATTTAAAGAATAAACTAGGTGAAAGTAAGTATAGAGGCAGAAAGAATATCTGCACAAGCTCAATGTCGATCTTTTAACAGTCGAAATCTTTAATTTCTCCTGATTTGTCCTGCTGCCTTTCAGTGCAGATGCATATTAACCAGGCCTTTAATCAAGGTCTTTCTAGTTCTAGACCATCAGATTAAATATGCATTCAAATTTTTCAGTTGATGTATAGTCAATTATTTGCATAATAATTATTCTCCAAATTAATTAAAAATATATTTCAATATAACACTTTTTAAATAATTTTGTATAAAATACACTCTCTATACTATTCGAATTGAATACAGTTGAATCGAATTTTACGATTAAGAAGAGAAAGCGCACTGTCCTCAGGGGGTCTGCAACGGGGCACTGAACATTGTCCTTGACTTCCTGAGAGCTTACAAGGCTCCATACCACCACTACTGAGGGTTCAACAACTGGGTACCCACCATTACACCTGGCTCCCAGGGAGACTGCATGGCCTACTGCTACCACCAAAGGTTCTGTGACCATGTGCCAATCTCTGCCTCCACATCCCTCGGGGCATTGTGGGGTCTGCAGCTGCTGCTGCTGCCAGCAAGCATCCTATGACTGATGCCAACCTCTGCTCTCTTCCTCTGGAGTGTGCATGGTCCACAGCAACTACCAAGGGCCTGGGACTGAGTGTCAACCACTGGCAGCTACCAGGCTCCAGGACGGGTCCCATAAGCCACTAACACCTCCCTCATGGACTATATCCCTAGCCATGACCCAGCTCTGGGTGTGTGTGAGAGCGGCTACTACTACCTAGCATTTTAGGACCAAGCACCAGCTGACAACTGCATACCTGCTATCAAGGGGATAATGGTCAGCACACTCTGAGGAAAGAGATGATAGGCATCTGAACTAAAAATAGCCCTGCAATTAAGGAGGAAGAGCTGAAATCTCTCCTCCCAACCGCATAAATCACAGATGTACTCTTCCACTGCCAGCCTTATAAATTCAGCATTGGTGGAATAGCTAAATGGAAAACGAGTGTTCCTGCACCTGAGATGGATCTGGCTTGAGCAGCTCTGGGTTTTGTGGGCACATACACATGGGGGATGGACTAGCAGAGTCTCAGGTGCCTCCATAAATTCCACAGTGGGCCTAGAAGGACAACTGCAATCCTGAGTCTTGGCCTCAGTGGATCTGTATTGGTAACATAGTGAAAACAACTTCAGAGAGACCAGGGCCAATTACAAACATGGTTATGGTGGGGCTGAGAGCAGTGCCAACAAGTTTGTACTACGTCAGCCTATTCAAGGAGAAAAATGTGACACAATAAAGCACACTCACAGGAGAACACCTCCAACAAACGAATACCCAATGGCTCCTTCCCCAGTGGGAGTGCTGCAAACCCACCTACTTTTCACTGCAGATCAGAACCACAGCTCAGAAACATATCTGAGGTGTCCTGCTCCAACAACTGGGAGCAACCCTGCTCCCAGGGCTGTGGCAATCACAGAGAAAACAGGAGGCCCCACTCAATATCCAGAGCAGGCTTGGGCCACCACATTAAGCACACCTCCTATCAAGGCGATAAAGGCCAGCATACACTGAGGAAAGTGGTGACAGGATGCCTAAAACCATCTTAAGCCAATATCCATCCCTAAATACACCCCTTGACATAACCCTGACCACCAGAGATAAAAAGCCCAGCTCCACCCACCAGTGGGAAAGTACTAGTCACTTCAAACAGGAAACCTGCAAAAGCCCCATGCGCACCATTATGCACAAGAAGGCAGACAACAGAAACAAAGTGAGCTAAAACCCTGCAGTTTGTGGAAAGACCACAAGCACAGAAAGTTAGACAAAATGAAATGAGAGAGAAATATGTTTCAGACAAAGAAACAAGATAAAACCCACAAAAATAATTAAATTAAGAGGAAATAGGCAATCTACCTGAAAAATAATTCAAAGTAATGATAGTAAGGATGAACCAAGATCTCAGAAAAAGAACGGATGAACAGATCAAGAAGTTATAAGAAATATTTTAAAAAGAGCTGGAAATTTAAAAAACAGGAAAAGTAAGATGAATAATACTGTATCTGAAATGAAAAAATACACTAGAAGGAATTAACAGCAGAATAACTAAGGCAGAAGAATAAATTAGTGAGGTGGAAGACAGATAGTGGAAATTACTGCCATGGAAAGAATAAAGGAAAAAGAATGAAAAGAAATGAAAACAGTCTAAGAGAACTCTGAGACAACATCAAAGGTACCAATGTTCACATCATAGGTGTTCCAGAAGGAGAAGAGAGAGAGAGGAAGGGCTGGAGAAAAAAAAAAAAAAAAAAGGAAGATATTAGAACTGAAAACTTCCCTAATTTGGGAAATGAAACATTTGAATAGAAGCACAGAAAGTTGCATACAGGAAATTTGCAAGGAGAAACATGTCAAGACATATATTAATCGAATTGATAAAAGTTAAATATGAAGAAAAAAATTAAAAGCCAGGAAGGAAAAGCAACAAATAACATACAAGGGAACCCCAATAAGGTTGTCAGCTGATTTCTCAGCAGAAATTTTACAGGCCAGAAGGGAGTGGCAAGGTATAGTTAAAGTGCTGAAAGGAAAAAACCTTTAACCAAGAATATTCTACCCAGCAAGGCTTTCATTCTGATTTGACAGTAATATCAAAAGCTTTACAGACAAGCCAAAGCTAAAAGAATTCAGAAACAACAAGGTAGCTTTATAACAAAAGATAAAGAAACTTCTCTAGGCTGAAAAGAAAAAAGTCACAATTAGAAACAAGAAAATTATAAATGGGAAAGCCCACCAGTAAAAGCAAACATAAAATTAAAATAGGAAGTCATATACAGACAAATACAGCAAAACAAGCAATTGTGAGAAGAGGAAAGAATGAATGCAGAATACTGGAAAAGTATTTGAAATTAAAAACCAGCAACTTAAAACAATTTTACATATATATCAAACACTATATCAAAACAAGGGAACAAAAAAACAAAACAATAACAATTGACACTCTCATTAAAAAGAAAAAGCAATTCAAATACAACACTAATAATAGGTATCAAATGAGAAGAGAAGGGAAGAAGAAAGTCTAACAATAACTAACCCAAAACAATTAAGAAAATGGCAATAAATACATTTTGAAAATTACTGTGAATGTAAATAGATTAAATGCTCCAACCAAAAGACACAGACTGGATGAACAGATATGAAAACAAGACCTGTGTATATACTGTCTACAAGAGACCCACTTGAGACCTAGGGACATAAGCAGACTAAAAGTGGGGAGATAGAAGATGATATTCCATGCAAAAGGAAATCAAAAGAACACTGGAGTAGTAACATTCTTATTAGACAAAATAGATTTTAAAATAAAGAATGTTATAAGAGACATAAAAGGATGCTACCTAGTGATCAAGGGATCAATCCAAGAAGAAGAAAATATAACAATTAAAAAATATATACTTACCCAGAAATACATCATTCGTGCATCACCTCAATATATAAGGCAATTGCTAATAGCCATAAAAGGAGAAACTGTGAGTAACACAGTAATAACAGGGAAATTTAACACCACATTTTAGCAATGGAGAGATCATCCAGAAAGAAAATTAATAAGGAAACACAGGCATAAATCACACAATAGACCAGACAGGCATAATTGATATTGATAGAATATTTCATCCAAAAGCAGAAGAATACACTTTCTTCTCAAGTGCACATGGATATTTTCTCTAGGATAGATCACAAATCAAGTCAGTAAATTTAAGAAAATTGAATTCATATCAAGCATTTTTTTGGACCATAATGCTATGAGACTGTAAGTCAACTGTAACAAAAACACTGCAAAAAAAATGGAAACACATGGAGCCTAAACAATATGCTACTACACAACCAATGGATTGCTGAAGAAAGCAAAGAGGAAACAAAAAAAAAATACCTAGAGACAAATGACAACAAAGACACAATGGTCCAAAACCTATGGGACACAGCAAAGCATTCTCAGAGGGAAATTTATAGCAATACAAACTCCTCAGGAAACAAGAAAAATCTCAAGTAAACAACCTAACCTTACAACTAAAGAAACTAGAGAAAGAAGAACAAACAAAACTCAAAGTTAGTAGAAGGAAAGTAATCATAAAGATCAAAGCAGAAAAAAATGAGATCAAGACATTGAAAACAATGGAGAAGATCAATGAAAACAAAAAAGTTGGTTCTTTGAAAAGATCAATAAAATTGATAAATTTTAGGCAGGCTTATCAAGAAAAAAAAGGAGAGTATTTACAGCAATAAAATGAGAAATAAAAAATGAGAGGTTACAACTAACACCACAGAAATACAAAGGATCATGAGAGGATACTACAAGCATCTATATGCCAATAAAATGGACAATCTAGAAGAAATGGACAAATTCTTACAAAGGTACAACTTACTAAGACTGAACTAAAAAGAGGAAATATGAACAGACCAATCACAAGCAGTGAAATTGAAAATGTGATTTAAAAACTTTCAAAAAAAGTCCAGGTCCAAATGGCTTCACAGGTGAATTCTATTAGACATTCTAAGAAGAGTTAGTACCTATCCTTCAGAAATTCTTCCAAAAATTGCAAAGGAAGGAATACTTATAAGCTCATTCTATGAAGCCACCATCACCTGCATAATAAAACCAAATACACCACAAAAAAGAAATTTACAGGCCAATGTCACTGATGAACATAGATGGAAAAATCCTTAACAAAATAGGCAACCCAAAATCAAAAATATAGTAAAAGGATCATACACCATGATCAAATGTGATTTATCCCAGGATGCAACGATTTTTCCCTACCTGCAAATCAATCAATATGATCTATCACATCAACAAAGTGAAGAATAAAACTAAATGATCAACTCAAGAGAGGCAGAAAAACTGTTAACAAAAATCCAACACCATTTTTTTATTTTAAAAAATTTCCAGAAAGTGGTCATAGAAGAAATCTACCTTAACAAAATAACAGCCATATAAGACAAACCCACAGCTAACATCATTCTCAATGGTGAAAAACTGAAAGCATTTCTGCTAAGATCAAGAATAGGACAAGGACGTCCACTCATGACTGTTATTCAACATAGTTTTGGAAGTCCTGGCCATGGCAATCAGAGAAGAAAAAGAAATAAGTAACCCAAATTAGAAGAAAAAAAAAGTCATTGTTTGCAGATGACATGGTACTATACATAGAAAATCCTAAACATACTACCAGAAAACTACTAGAGCTTTTCAATGAATTTGGTCAAGTTGCAGGATACAGAATTAATACACAGAAATCTCTTGCAATCCTATATACCAACAATCAAACACCAGAAATAGAAATTAAGGAAACAATCACATTTACCATTACATCAAAAAGAATAAATACCTAGGAATACACCTACCTAATGAAATAGAAAACTGTACTCTGAAAACTGTAGGCACTGATCAAGGATATGGAAGATGACATAAGCAGATGTAGAGATATACCATGCCCTTGGACGGAAGAATCAACATTATCAAAATGACTATTTACTTTCTGTTCCATTTTTTTATTACTCAAATGAATTTATCACATCTGTAGTTGTATAATGATCATAACAATCTGATTTCACAGGATTTCCATCCCACAGCCCAGGCACATCCCCCCACCCCTCAAACTGTCTCCTCTGGAGACCATAAGTTTTTCAATGTCTGTGAGTCAGCATCTGTTCTGCAAAGAAGTTCAGTCTGTCCTTTTTTCAGATTCCACATGTCAGTGAAAACATTGGATGTTGGTGTCTCATTGTATGGCTGACTTCACTTAGCATGATAATTTCTAGGTCCATCCATGTTGCAAAAAATTCTGGTATTTCATTCTTTTTAATGGCTGAGTAATATTCCATTGTGTATATGTACCACATCTTCTGGATCCACTCCTCTGTCGATGGACATTTAGGTTGTTTCCATGTCTTGGCTATTGTAAATAGTGCTGCAATGAACATTGGAGTACATGTGTCTTTGCGAGTCATGGTTTTCTCTGGATAGATGCTCAGGAGTGGGATTGCTGGATCAAATGGTAGTTCTATGTTTAGTTTTCTGAGGCATCTCCATACTGCTTTCCACAGTGGTTGCACCAATTTACAATTCCACCAGCAGTGTAATGGGGTTCCTTTTTCTCCACATCCTCTCCAGCACTTATTGTTTGTAGACTTTTGGATGATGGCCATTCTGACTAGTGTAAGGTGGTACCTCAGAGTGGTTTTGATTTGCATCTCTCTAATAATGAGTGATGTTGAACATCTTTTCATGTGTTTCTTGGACATCTGTATGTCTTCTTTGGAGGATTGTCTGTTTAGATCTTCTGCCCATTTTTTGATAGGCTTGTTTGTTTTTTTGGTATGGAGCTGCAGAAGTTGTTTATAAATTTTGGAGATTAATCCCTTGTCAGTCGATTCACTTGCAAAGATTTTCTCCCATTCTGTGGGTTGTCTTTTCATTTTGTTTAGGGTTTCCTTTGCTGTGCAGAAACTTTTAAGTTTAATTAAGTCCCATTTGTTTATTTTTGTTTTTACTGTCAATACTCTAAGAGGTGGATCTGAGACGATGTTGCTGTTGTTTATGTCAGAGAGTGTTTGGCCTATGTTTTCCTCTAGGAGTTTGATAGTGGCTGGTCTTATATCTAGGTCTTTAATCCATTTGGAGTTTATTTCTGTGTATGGTGTTATGGACTGTTCTAATTTCATTCTTTTCCATGTGGCTGTCCAGTTTTCCCAGCACCACTTATTGAACAAGCTGTCCTTTCTCCATTGTATAGTCTTGCTTCCTTTGTCATAGATTAGTTGGCTGTAAGTGCATGGGTTTAATTCTGGGCTTTCTATGCTGTTCAACTAATCTATATTTCTGTCTTTGTGCCAGTACCATGCAGTCTTGACGACTGCTGCTTTGCAGTATAGTCTGAAGTCTGAGAGCCTGATTCCTCCAGCTCCATTTTTCTTTTTCAGGATGTCTTTGGCTATTCTGGGAAAATGACTATATACTATCCCAGGCAATCTATAGATACAGTGCAATCCCTATCAAACTACTCAAGGCATCTTTCACAGAACCAGAACAAAAAAAAAATCTTTAAATTTGTATGGAAACAAAAAAATCCTGAATAGTCAAGGCAGTCCTGAGAAAGAAAAAATGGATCTGGAGGAATCAGGTTCCCCATATTCAGACTTTACCACAAAACTACAGTCATCAAGACAATATGGTACCTGCACCAAAACAGAAATGTATCACTGGAATAGCACAGAAAACCCAGAAACAAACCCACACACCTACGGTCAATTAGTCTACAAAAAGGAGGCGAGACTATACAGTGGAGAAAAGATAGACTCTTCAATAAATTGTGCTGGGAACACTGGAGAGCTACATATAAAATTAGAACATTCTCCAACAGCGCACACAAAAGTAAACTCTAAGAGGATTAACGACTTAAATATAAAACCAGATACTATAAAACTCTTAGAGGAAAACATATGCACAACACTCTCTGACATAAACTGCAGCAAGATATGTCTTGATCCACTTTCTAGATAAAAATAAAAACAAAAATAAACAAATGGGACCTAACTAAGCTTAAAAGTTTTTTCACAGCAAAGGAACCGATAAACAAAATGAAAAAACAATCCATGGACTGGGGGAAAATCTTTGCAAATGAAATGACCAAGAAGGGATAATCCACAGAACATACAAATATTTCATACAGCTTTATAACAAAAAACTAATTAAAAAATGGTCAGATGATCTAAACAAGTATTTGTCCAAAGACAGATAGATGGCAAAAAACATAAGGAACTCAACATCACTAATTATTAAAGCAACAAATCAAAACTACAATGAGGTATCACTTCACACCAGTAAGAATAGCCATCTTCAAAAAGTCTACAAACAATAAATGCTGGAGCAGGTGTGGAGGAAAATGAACCCTCCTACACTGTTGGTAGGAGGTATATTGGTACAATCACTGTGGAGAACAGTATGGAGATTCCTTAAAACACTAAATATGGAACTATCATATGATTTAGCAATCCCACTCCTGGGTGTATGTCTGGAATAAACCATAATTCAAAAAGATACATGCCTCCCAGTGTTTACTGTAGTAATATTTACAATAGCCAAGACTTGGAGACAGCCTAAATATCCATCAACAAAAGGAACTGATAAAGAAGCTGTCGTACGTGGAGTTCCCAGTGTGGTGCTACAGGATCAGTGGTGCCTGGGAGTCCTGGGAACACAGGTTCAATCCCCTGCCTGGCACAGTGTGTTAAGGATCTGGCGTTGCCACAACTACAGCTTAGGTCACAACTGCAGGAACTCCAAGTGCTAGGGGTGGCCAAAAGTGGAAAAAAAAAAAAAAGATGAAGAAGAAGATACATGATGAATATTATTCAGCTATAAAAATAATGAAATAATGTCATTTGCAGCAACATGGATGGATTTAGAAATTAGCATACCAAGTGAACTAAGTCAGACTGAGAAAGACAAATATATGTTATTGCTAATATGTGGAATCTAATAAAAATGATACCAAAGAGCTTAGATCTATGGAACCAAAGATTTTTAAAACAAATTTATAGTTTCATAACCAAAGTTGAGGGGGGAGGGAGGGATAAATTAGTGTATAATGATTGATGTATACACACTATGATATATAAAATAGATAAGAAACAAGGACCTACCATACGGGACAGGGTAATCTGCTTGACAGTGTGGGGAAAGCAAAGAATCTGAAAAGGACTGGTTACTTAAGTGGCAACTCACTAGTTTAAAAGAAAAAGAACAAGAGAAAGCATATTTTAAGGGATTATGCAGGGAGATTATGACATAGAAAGAGATGCCTCATGTGTAGAATCCATTAGGCAATTTTATAAACCTATGAAGAGGGTGGAGAGGTGAATGTGAAAACTAAAAGGTGATATGACTTTAATTGATGAACACATTTGCATAAATTTAAATAATCTTTCAAGGTGAATTACTTGAGCAGTACCAGATCTATCTGACATATATTTCTATGAATCTTACCACTTTCCATAAGATGAGGAAAAAAATACCTGTTTCTAGGATTCAGAAGCCAGATATTTTGGCATCTTCCATAAATTATTTTTTTTTAAATCTTTCATAACTTTCTTCTGACTCCTCACTCTAAAGTTTAAAAAGAACTTTTAATCAAACATGCATTTGCTTTATTCCAAATCTTGTCTAAGTCTATAAACATTGAGTTACCTTAAAGAATGTTTTATTTTTCCAACAAGTATGTTTGTAATTAAAAATTGCTCTTTAGATTACAGACCACAAAGCAAGGCAGAGAATATGCAGGATATATTATAAACTGTTGTTCACAGAAAGTGTCATTCTTCTCTTCATATTCTTCAAGCCAAGTATAGCCTGCCTCTGCTTTTATGTCTCTTCAGAACAACAGAACAAGGCGGAATGACTATCTTGGTTTAGAATGTAAAGTAATGAACATTACATTAAAAATAACACACATGTAGAATACAAAGAAACAACAAAGGAAAAAATATTACAAATATGAAAATAAGAAAAAAAGCACAATACAGAAACTTGCAGTTTCTTCTTTGCTTATTCAACAATTACTGAGGAGTTCCCATTGTGGCTCAGCAGTAATGAATCCGACTAGTATCCATGAGGATGCAGGTTCAATTCCTAGCCTTGCTGAGTGAGTTAAAGGATCCGGTGCTGCCATGAGCTGTGGTGTAGGTCACATATGCAGCTTGGATCCCACATTGCTGTAGCTGTGGTAAGTCAGTGGCTACAGCTACAAGTAGATCCCTAGCCTGGGAACTTCAGTATGCCTTGGGGGTGGCCCTAAAAAGACAGAAAACAAAGAAAAATTAATTACTCAGTGCTTACACATTGCTCCTCTTTGGACAGGCACTTATGAAACATGCACAAGTAAAACACTGATCCTGCTCTAGAAGCTTCTTATCTAGTCAGAAGATTGTGTGGCAAGTCTTGTAGCAAATTTTGCTCTGTTTGTTTTTGCTTTTTAGGGATGAACCTGCAGCATATGGAAAATCCCAGGCTAGGTGTCAAATTGGAACTGCAGCTGCTGGCCTAGCCACAGCCATGGCAATGTTGGATCCAAGCTGAGTCTGTGTCCTACACCATACCTCACAGCAACACCAGAGCTCCAACTCACTGAGCAGTGTCAGGGATCCAACCCCCATCCTTCATGGATACCAGTCAGGTTCTTAATCCACTGAAACACAATGGGAACCCACTGTAGCACATTTTAAAGAGTAGAAATACCTCACGTGAAGCACTGATCTTTCAGAAGGTTTTCAATTCATCCCAACAACCATTGTTCCAGTTAAAGGGCAGAAAGTCAGTATGATTTGAAAAGAATTTACAATTTAGAGGTAATCATAATTAAATATCTTTAAAACCTGATTTATCTAAATAATCAAAATATAATTTAAAAATAATGACCTTCACTCACTTAAAGAGGTTTTTAAAAATATAAATACCAGAGTTCCCACTGAGGCTTAGCAGGCTAAGAACCTGACATCGTGTATGTAAGGATGCAGGTTCAATCCCTGGCCTCACTCAGTGGGTTAAGGATCCAGCATTGCTGTAAGCTGCAGCATAAATCACAGATGCAGCTTGGATCCAGTGATACTGTAGCTGTGGTGCAGCTAGCAGTTGCAACTCTGATTCAAACCCTAGCCTGGGAAATTCCATATGCCATAGGTATGGCCATAAAAAGAAAAATATGAAAATAAATATAAAAATTTTAGATCATGGGAATATCAATAAAGAACTACTTTTAATCTACATCCTTGATTGTAGATTAACTAGCCCTCTCTATCCTGCTATGAGAAATACTGACTATACCTTCAGTGCCTTGAGCAGACCTGTGGGGGTGGCTCTCCAGCCTGACTGCACAACTAGGCTGCCTCAGGTGACATGAATGCAATTGGCAGACTGTTGTGTGTGTTCCTCAGATTGTTTTATAGTGGGTAAACATGTTATTCTAATTCCTTAATGCAGGTAATACTATTTTAACTAAAAATGTTATTTCTATGTTAACTAAATTGAACATTTTGGAAAGGTTTAATAAAGATGAGCAAACTTAAAAATTGTTGTCTAATTACATGTGGGTGGGATAAGAGTAAAAGTATCAGGAAAAATAAAATATTTAAATAATTCCTTGGAGAAATGTCTATTCAGGTCTTTTACCCATTTTTCCATTGGGTTGTTGGTTTTTTTGCTGTTGAATTGTATAGTTGTTTGTATATTTTAGAGATTAAGCCCTTGTCAGTTGCATCTTTTGAAACTATTTTCTCCCATTCTGTAAGTTGTCTTTTTGTTTTCTTTTTGGTTTCCTTTGCTGTGCAAAAGTTTGTCAGTTTGATGAGGTCCCATTGGTTTATTTTTGCTTTTATTTCTGTTGCTTTGGGAGACTGACCTGAGAGAACATTTGTAAGGTGGATGTCAGAGAATGTTTTGCCTATGTTCTCTTCCTTGAGTTTGATGGTGTCTTTGCTTATGTTAGGTCTTTCAGCCAAAGCATGGAAACAATCCAAATGTTCATCAACAGACGACTGGATTAGGAAGATGTGGTATATATATACAATGGACTACTACTCAGCCATCAAAAGAACAAATTAATGCCATTTGCAGCAACATGGATGGAACTACAGACTCTCATACTGAGTGAAGTCAGTCAGAAAGAGAAAGACAAATACCATATGATATCACTTATAGCTAGAATCTAATATACAGCACAAATGAACCTTTCCACAGAAGAGAAAATCATGGACTTGGAGAATAGACTTGTAGTTGCCTTGGGGGAGGAGGAGGGAGTGGGATGGATTGGGAGCTTGTGGTTAAGAGATGTAAACTATTCCTTTGGGAATGAATTAGCAATGAGATCCTGCTGTTTAGCACTGAGAACTATGTCTAGTCACTTATGATGGAGTATGATAATGGGAGAAAAAAGAATGTATACATGTATGTGTAACTGGGTCACCATGCTGTACAGCAGAAAAAAAAATGTGTTGGGGAAGTAACAATAAAAATAAGTAAATAAATAAATATTCTAAAAATAAATAAATAAAATAAGTAATTCCACATCTGCTCTACACAAAGATAACATGAAAATTTGTGATTTTTTTTCCATTAAAATACTAATAAAATAATTCTGCATGCAAATCGTTTTACATTGTGTCTTAGGTTCATTGGTCTGCTGTGCCAAGTGAAAAAAGAGTGCACTGTAGTTGTAGCTTTACATATCAAAGAAAACAGAAACTTTTTAATCAAAAGACTCATTTTTTCACGTCCTGAGCACTCATAAAATAAAATGCACGTTTTTACATTTGAAGATAAAAATATATGATAGTGAATCTTCATAATCCTGTATTTTAATATTTCTAAATTAATTGATCATTAGTCCTAAAGATGCCATTCAAAATACTAGAGCTTATCAGTGAAACTTACAAAGGTTCAGGACATAACATTAATATACAGAAATTATTGCATCTATACACTAACAATAAACTATCAGAAGATAAATTAATGGAGTTCCTGCTGTGGTGCAGTGGGTTAGCAATCTGACTACAGTGGCTCAAGTCGCTGGGGAGACACGTATTTGATCCTCAGCCTGGTGCAGTGGGTTAAAGGATCTGGCATTGCTGCAGCTGCAGTGTAGGTCACAGCTGTGGCTCAGTTTCAATCCTTGGTCCAGGAACCTCCATATGCCATGGGTGCAGCCATAAAAATAAATACATAAAAAGAGAAATTAAGAAGTCAATTCCATTTACCAGTGCATCTAAAAGACTAAAATACTTAGGAATAAATCTAAGAAGGTGAAAGACCTGTAACTGCAAAACTATAAGACACTGCCTGTAAAAACAATAGAAAAAATAATAAATTGAAGACAACACATACAGATGGAAAGACAAACCATGATCATGAAGCAATATTGTTTTTAACAATATTGACCACAGTACCATAGGCAATCTATAGATTCATTGCAATCTGTATCAAAATACCAATGACATTTTTCACAAAACTAGAATCAGTAATTCTAATACTTACATGGAAATGCAAAGATCCTGAATGGTCAAAGTCATCTTGAGAAAGCAGAATAGAGCTGGATTCATGGTCTCTGACTTTAGAATATACTCCAAAGCTACAGTAATCTAAACAGCATGGTACTGGCACAAAAACAGACACATAGGATAAACTGGACAGAGTAGAAGGCCCAGAAATACAGTAATATATTTAAAGTCAATCTCTTCTATAAGCAGTTCTTGGAAAACTGGACAGATACTTGTAAAATAATGAAATTAGAACATTTTCTCACACTATATATAAAAATAAACTCAAAATGAATTAAAAAACCTAAATGTAAGAACTGAAACCATAAAACTTTCAGAAGAAAACATAGGCAGAACATTCTCTGCCACGAATCATAGCTCTCTCTCTCTCTCTCTCTCTCTCTATATATATATATATATATATATATATATATTTGATCTCTCTTAAAGCAAATAAAATAAAAGCAAAAATTTTTAAATGTGACCTAATTAAACTTAAAAAGCTTTTGTTGGAGTCCCCATTGTGATGCAGTGGAAACGAATCTGACTGGTATCCACGAGGATGAGGGTTTGATCCCTGGCTTCGCTCAGTGGGTTGGGGATCTATCATTTCCATGAGATGTGGCTTGGCTCTGGTATTGCTGTGACTGTGGTATAGGCTGGCAACTGTAGATCTGATTCAATCCCTAGCCTGGGAACTTCATATGACACAGATGTGGCCCTAAAAAGCTTTTGTCCACCAAAGGAAATGATCAACTAAATGAAAATCAACCTACTGAATGGCATAAAATATTTGCAAATGATATGATCAAGGTGTTAATATCCAAAATACATAAACACTTCGTACAACTAAATATCAAAAAACCACTCCGATTAAAACATGGGCAGAAGACCTGAATAGACATTTTTCCAAAGACATACAGATGGCTCAACAGGCATACGAAAAGATCCTCAACATAGCTAATTAAAGAAATGCAACTCAAAACCACAATGAGATGTTACCTCTCAGAATGGCTCTCATCAAAAGAGCACAAATAACAAATGTTGGTAAGGATGTAGAAAAAATGGAATATTTGCACACTGTTTGTGGGAATATAGATTGGTGCATGGAAAACAGTAGGAAGAGTCCTCAAAAGTCTAAAAATAGAATTATCATATGATTCTGCAATTCCACTCTTGGGTATCCATCCAAAGAAAACAAAAACACTATCTCAAAAAGATACATGCACCCAATTGTTCATAGCAGCATTATTTACAATAGCCAGGATAAGGAAACAACACAAGTGTTTATAAACAAATGATTGGATAAACAAAATTAATTGCATACGTACATGCAGACACACACAGGGAGAGTTTTGCCACTTGCAGCAACATAGTTGGAGATGGACTGGGATGGCATTATGCTTAGTGAAATAAGTTAGAGAAAGTCATACTATATGTTTTCACTTTTAGTAGGAATCTAAAAAATCATCAAATGAATGAATATAACGAAACACACAGATATAGAGAACAAGACTAGTGGTTACCAGTGGGCAAGAGAAGAGAGAGAGCTAAGACAGGGGTAGAAGATTAAGAAATACAAATTCCTATGTATGAAATAAATATGCTACAAAGATACACTGTACCATATAAAGAATATAGCCAATATTTTACAACTTTAAATGGAGTATAATCTATAAAAGTTTTAGATCACTATATTGCACACCTGAAACTAATATATTGTAAATAAATTATATCATAATAAAATATAGACTTTACAGTTTCTGAAAAATAGAGTAATTCATCATTTACTCATTCTGACAGCATTAGCAAAGAGTATTGTAGTAGAAATAATGATTTCGTTCTAGACTTATACACAGAGATGATATATTAATGAGAACATATATTACACTTTAAAAAAACTTTCTTGTCTAAAATATATATTATATCAAAATCTCAAAGGTAGTTTTACCTTTAATGTCTTAAAATTGAATGCCTATTACTGTTTGCACAAATATAGGAAGATGTGGATCTTCAATCATTAAAAGAAATTTTAAAATATTTTTTAAATATGTTTCCAGCTTATTATGGTAGATAATACAGGAACTGATACACATGTCAAAACCTCTCTTTGATAAAATCAAGTGTATTGGAAGTTTTCCCACCAATGTAGCATACACAATAAAAGGGAATTATTAGAACTGAATAACCAAAATTTTACAGTTTAAAAATATAATCCAAAACTAGAGTCAGCCTCTCTTAAAATTTTTGTAATAGTTGGTTATAAAGATTTAAACTACCTACTACATAGTAGGATATGCCTTTTCTCTCCCAAGAACTAGATAATTCTTATTTTGCTTTCATGTGTCCTTAGCAATTTAACACCAAATTTCTACTCATCAGATTTCTAAATTTCTGCAGCATCTCATCTCCTATAACTGTTCCCTTCTTTCTGTTCCACATAAAACTAGATACAGAGTAAGACAGTAGTTCTCATGCTGTAGCTTCCATCAGAACCACTTAGAGGTCTCCTTAAATACAGACTGCTAAGCTCTACCCACAGAGTTTCTGCTTCAGCTGGCCTAGCTTAGGTCCTGATTATTTTCATTTCTAACAGGTTTCCAGGTGATGCTGTTGTTGCTGTTCCAGGCATATATGTTGAGTGTCACTAAAATGTAGGACTTTTTCTTTGATTTCCCTGACATCGTGCACACAAAGAATTTGTTTATTTGGTGTAATCTGGTATTTGGAATTCTCCATTAAAGACGAGGACACAAGGACTTTTCATTGCATCTGAATGGATAAATGAATACTGAATCGTAATTTTCTAGATTCTAACAGATTCTTTGGCCATATTATAATGAATCTTTTTACCAGCTTCTATTCTCCCTGAGCACCAGCTTCCCTCACTCTAGCTTAGGGACCCCCTTTTCTTTTACCTTCCCCTCCTGCTGTTTGATCCAGCACCAGAGTTCCTGCTTTTACAAAGAGAACTGTTAACACCATCTACAAATCGTCTTTACAAACCATCATTTCAGGCATCCGAACTCTCCATTCAAAACAGACTTTCAAAGGATTTGGGAGCTAGGGAAGAGCCTCCGAAAAATGCTAATACCAGCTATTTTAATAACTTCTTCCCTTTTCTGTACATAAATGATGAGACCAGGTTTTGTTCATCTTTGTTTGGAATGCTAGTCTTGTAACTGATGGCTGAGACAGTAGAAAACTAGTACCTGCCTCTTCTTTCCTTGGGAACTCAGGGATGATAGGAAGTAAATAACTCCCAAGTGAATGAAAGAGAGAAATGCATTTTTTTGGACAGCTATTACAGTGGTGGCACAGCTGGTAGCAGACTCGATTCAACTGGGTCACTATGGGATTCATTAGTGCCAACACATTCATAAAAAAGGGACAGGAATAAAAACCTACAGTCAATACTGCATATGAATGAGCCAAGGGAAAAGTAACCCACAAAAACAGATGAACAACTCGCCACTGAGCTGAAGGCTGGGTAGCCAAGGCTACATGTACAAATTCACTAGGACTCTGGAGGAGACATGCTTCCCCAGACGGACTACATGGCACTTGCAGTCAACGAGAAAAGATCACACTTGGAAATTTGATGGAAACAACCCATAAGCCCAACTTCCAAGCAAAACGGCATTTTTATTTCAATTTATGAATGAGTAGGTGTACCTGGAGGTTGATTCCAATCATGTTTACAGCAATAACTTCACTTTCCTACTGAAAAATATTTTAAATAATTATATGAAGAGTTTTTACATGTTTTAAATCATACTGTAAATCTTTGGCCCAAGGCCTCTTACCTGTTTCTACCAGGATTCCTCAGGAGGAGAAGAAAGTGAACTTTCACAGCAGGAGGTATGAGGACAAAATCCACGGCAGCAGCAAGCATGATATTCTTTTGAAATGGTATAATATATCCTAAATTTGCTTTGTAAGTTGGTATTTTACTAATATATTTGTTTCAGACTTAATACCAGCTTAACCAGGAAAAGATAAAGTTTGCTCTCACTTTAATATCAACCTTGAAACTCAGTTACATTCAGACATGCCTTACTCAGTTAACTAATGGAAAGGCAATTTAAGTATTTATTGATCTTTCTTAAAGAATGCCAAAAGGATATCCTAGCCATATCATGTAAGCAAACTTGCCGAGCCGACTCACTTCTTCTCACCCTCTGTAGCTGTACCCAGAATCCTCTTCTTTCTCCAGATGTAGAAATTCACCGACGTTTAATCACACAAGGAGATTCAGCTGGTTTGCAGTGGGTCCGTGAGAGACCATAAGAAAAATGAGGTCAAGAAATGCCCCAGCCGTTTTTGTTTTCTATAATCTTCTTTGCAACGTTAATTACAGGGACAAAATCCTGTTTGAGACTGAATTTATACCTTATTTGTTACTTTCATTTCCTTGCAAGTGCAATGTTTAGATTTGGATTTACAAGTTCTTAATTTTGGCTGCCCCATGTACCAGGTGTGTGATGTTAGGTAAATCTCCAAATTTCTCAAAATTTGTTCGTTCTTATCTCAAGATGGAGCTAGTGTAACCTGACCCTCAAATTAGTTAATAAATATGAAAACTGTGAAAGATAAAATACTAGACAATTTGTTATTGTTACCTATGAATATTATATAGGAATGCAAGGGTGATCACATAAGCATAGCATATAAATTATAAATGTATTTTCTAAAATACAGTGGAGTTTAATGGGATTTTAAGAGTACAATTTATATATAAAGCAGGAAAGAGAATCTTGACATAATACATGAATAAGAATGATAATAGAATTTATGTAGTGTTGCCTGTTCAACCTGAAAAAAAACATTTTTCTATCTGAAGTTTCATAATTAAAAAGATCATTATCTTTATAGAATTAAATAAGATAAATTGAGTGTCAGAAGTCAAAATAGCTCAAGTTGAGATATTTTAAAAACACACACCGAGATCATTATTTTTAAATCAATATAATTTCAACAAATGTCTTCTATTAATGACTGCTGATTCCACCTTACCTGCTAGCTTGTTGGTAGAGAGCCATTTTTCTCCAGTGGTATCAAGCACCGGAATCACCTGGAGGGGTGGCTAAACCACAGATCTCTGAGCCCTACTGGTATTTCTAATTCAATACATCTGTGCTGAATTTTAACAAGTTTTCAAGTGGTTCTGATGCTGCTGCCTTGGGGCTACACCTTGAGGGCCACTGCTATGAAGGCCAATGGATTTACAATGATGGAGCGAAGCACAAAGGAATGGCTATAGGATGCTAGGATGAATCTCATACAAATGTGCAGCATAGCTGCCTTGAGATCTTAGAGGTATATAGTGTACGTTGCTCATTCTTCTCATCTCACAGTATGATAGGTCTGTAATATTATTCTCAAGACATATTACTGTGACCATAGAGTATTCCTTGTGAAATGGAGACTAAGTGTACTAACTGCTAAGAAGATCACTTGGGGGGCGGGGGTAAAGGCTGGTTTTGATTTGCACTCCTCTTTTTAAAATTGGTGCAGATTTATGCACCAATAACTTAGGGCTCAAGAACACTATTATTCTAAGCTTATACATGGGTGTGTTATAAGTAGGGATATAAAGTCAGCTACTGTAAGACAGAGGCCTAAAAATACATTTGGGTAAACAATAGAAGTTTGTGCCACTCTCATTTTAGAATGTAAGTGCAGGCAGGCTCTGCCTGGTGACTACTTCTGGGCCAGACAGCTCTACACAAAACATGGTTTCATCTCTGCATCAATGGTTCCAGCTACAGCTGTGGTTCCCTGGTTAGGAGAAGAGAAAAAAAGTAGAGTCAGGGCACACAACTTGCCTTTAAGTTGAAAATTGTCAATACATTGTATACATCACTTCTGTTTTTAGCCCATTAGCAAGAATTTGCTTGGGCAGACACACACCTGACTGCAAGACGCACTGAGAAATAAGCCCAGCTCAAACCCAGGGAGGCTAGGAAGTATGTGAAGAGTGAGAAGAAGGGTAGATTGTGCTACTAAAATAAAAAAAAAAAAGTGAGAATGGATTCTGGGGAACAGAGTAACAATGTCTGCTACAGGTAGGAGTATAACAGGTGAAATAAAGCAGTTCCAAATTTCATGGAAATAAAAAAACTTTGAATAGATTTAACGGATTCTTTAACGGTTTATAAAAGAGGCTACTCTCCTAAAGAGGACTGCAGTATTTTAAACTTAGCATTCCGGAGATGAATTATTGGTGCACTTTATTTTTAAAGAAAACAATTTAAAGCAGGACAAAGTAAGCTTCTTTTCTTTCCCTGGATGGTTACAGGCTTCTGCCCACAGGTATGGGTTTAGGAGGTGAAAGGCGAAAACAGTGAGTGTCAAGTATTTTCCATTTTATTTATGACAATGCAAATATCTGAAAATGAGGAGGAAATTTTGTTTTATTTCATTATGGATAATTAAAAGTTGAAATTGGGAGTTCCCGTCGTGGCGCAGTGGTTAACGAATCCGACTAGGAACCATGAAGTTGCGGGTTCGGTCCCTGCCCTTGCTCAGTGGGTTAACGATCTGGCGTTGCCATGAGCTGTGGTGTAGGTTGCAGACGCGGCTCGGATCCCGCGTTGCTGTGGCTCTGGCGTAGGCCGGTGGCTACGGCTCCGATTAGACCCCTAGCCTGGGAACCTCCATATGCCGCGGGAGCGGCCCAAGAAATGGCAACAACAACAACAACAACAACAACAACAACAAAAAAGTTGAAATTGATTTTGAAGGTCATCTTTTTCCCATTTTTATATCTTTAAATATGTGCTAGGAGACTTGGGTGAAAGGTCTAGTTCCTTCACATAAACCAGTCAGATCACCTTGATTTTTGCTTAAACAAATGTCCTGCTCAAAAGTTATTTTTATTACCTCTCTCTGTCTCAATTTGTTTCCTCATTATTTTGACACCTAGCTTTCATTCTTGATCCTCTGAAGAGATTAGAATTTTAAAGTACAATAAAGAATCTGTAGCCAATGTGTTTCACGAAATCAAGGTAAACGGGTATTTACAGGCACACTAATCTCTTTTCCACTGAGAAAACAAGGACTCGTGTAAATAAGAACGAGGGCCTAAGCTCTACAGTCTGTTCTATGGTGCACTTAGTAACAGGGGTGGGTCACGGACATCTAAGTGTGTGATTTCTTCTGAGAAAGTCACAGGACATTTATATATCGAAATGATATACTTGTCTCAACTCAACTGTTACGATTTTGTGTGATTGCAGGACACAGATCAGCTCCTTCCAGGTGTATAAACATCCTACTGTGAAATCTCACCCTTTATATAGTGCTTTAATACCTATCAACTCCAGCAACAGTGGAAGTTTTCTGTATTTTCATACAAAATTCCATGAAAAAATCTTGGTCCATAGATGTGGAAAGCTGAGGTGAAAGGTGGGACACCATGACCAGATCTGTGTCACACAATCCTCTGAACCGTGAGACAGATTGGAAGCCGTGTTGTGACATATATTTTGTCACATAAAAATCTGGAAAGCTGACTATGGCAACAGTGACAGCATGGCCCTGCCTCCGTCATTGGCAAAATTCTGCCTAAACTCCTGCAGAAACTACAGAAAACTCACCAGCAATTTCCTTTCAAATTATGGTAAAAGTTTTAAACTCCAATCCAGCAGAGTGGACATTACTTCTGCAATGATCCTGCATTTGCTTTGGGAAGAAACTTAGATAAATGGTCAACTCAAGTAAACATGTGTCACCATGAGAAAACTTAGTGGGCCAAAAATTCCTTTTCAATCTGTATATAGATATAGGTTGGAGAATGGGAAGCCAGCCACTCAGAATAAGAAGAAAGTGTTAACTTTGGTGATGTGGAAAATGTTGCTGGTGCTATGGCAAAATATCATAACCTGCACAGTATTAATTACAGCTGACATTCAAACATAGAGCATAACTGTAATGATATCACATCAAGATGAGCATCAAGCCAGGAAAGACTGTATTTAACTAATCAATAAATACCAGGTGCATGGTAGTGAAAAAGGTGAAGCAAACTTCTTCAGATTTAAGGATGAATTATTATTCATTATGATGACTGGATAATCTCACATCTAAAGGCAACAATAAATCAACTCTCTAAATTCAGAATTTGTTCTTTGAAATATCGTTGTATAATTATCTGCAAAAAGTAGTTTAATTGTAAAATGAAGAGTATTGTTCCAACTATGACTATTATGTGATTTGAAGAGTCTTTAAACAACGATTATTTTGGATAACATAAAATGCCCAAGATAACCACTGTCCACACTACAAAGGACTAAAGAGGAAATAGAGTAAAATGCAATGCTGAGATAATCAAGGGGGATTTTTAATGGTAGTGCATAAGAAAGTTACAGTATCAATATTTCTGTGTAATAGATCATCCATTTTTACATATAATTCATACCCAATTTAGAATGTAACTCAAAATCAGAAGGCACTGTGGAATATTCGCTTCCATTGTTGTTGCAACGCATGAAGGTGAAGAAGAAGAAAAGCGGGGAGTGGGAAGAAGAGACAGAAGAAATGGGCAAAAGGAGGCAATTACGGCAGAAGAGGAAGAGGAGGATAAGAAGGAGAATAAAGCATCAAACTAAAAGGAAAAGAGGACAGAGATTCGAGAAATATTGAGAGGCCCCACAGTAGCAGACGTATGAAAAAAAATTCCATTTAGAAACAAGAAGCTGTAAATGCCTAGATTTGCCTGATCCAGAGAAGTGAAACCTATTTACCAGCACACGTTGACAAGGTTGAAATAAGTTTGAATTATTACCTTGGGAAGGCAGTTTCCTTATAGAAAGAGCTCCGTATCCTATTTAGGGATCTATTATAATACAGGAATCTACCACCTGATCCAAGTATTATAAACAGTGTTTAAAATGATGATGTTGTGTAACTATAAATGTAATGAAATTCACTGAGTTAAAAAATAAAATTAAAAATAAAATTAAATTATTAACATTTAGGAGTTCCCCTTATGGCTCAGTGGTCACAAACCTGACTAGTGTCCATGAGGATATGGTTTTGATCACTGGCCGTGCTCAGTGGGTTAAAGGATCTGGCGTGGCTGGGTCGAAGATACAGCTCAGATCCCTGTGGTGCTGTGGCTGTGGTGTAGACTGGAGGCTATAGCTCTGATTTGACCCCTAGACTGGGAACTTCCATACGATGTGGGTGTGGCCCTAAAAAGACAGAAAAAAAAGAATTAAATAAAAATAAATAAAAAAATAAAATCACTAACATTTAGTGAGCATTTTTGTGTTCTTGCATCTGTAGTGAGTGCCTTAAGAGCATTACTTGTTGGGTTTCCGTAAAACCCTATGAGGTAGAGAACTGAGTAAAGGTATTACACAACGAGGCAAGGTTCCGTAAGGGTGGACCCTGACTTAACTTCTCTGAGTGATGACTGAGCTGAAATCTGCAGGTTGGTAGGAGTTAAGGAATGACAATGGTTGAACTGTTTCTGCAGACGGAAATGATACGGCACATGCAAAGGTCTGTGGCCATAGGGAGCATGCTTGCTTCAAGACACGGGAAGAAAGTGATTGACCTGAAGCAAATTTACCTAAGAAAAGAATAATGTGCGAGATTAGAAGAATTTTATTACAGGCTACTGAAATCTTAATCTTGTAACATTTTAACAAACTCTTAAAATCTTGTTATTTTATAGGAGTACAACAGAAGAAATACTCAGTTTTGTTCTAGCTCATTGTTTTTTTTTATAAGAAACATAAACTTCACAAAAATAAATCTTTCTTACAAAGATTTTTTCATAGGTTTATAACTTACTATCTCAGTGGTTATTTTTCAGTCCCTACTCTATTAAAACATGATTATTTTTGTTTTGGCTAACTCATGTGAGATTTGCCTCCCACATTTGGATCTTTGTCATCTAACCTTACTTGCTACATTGCAAAGCTGAACTTTATTCCCTTTCTCCTGTTAAGGAACTTCCTGTTCCATGAAATCATGAGCATTAATATGTCTAGCATTTATATCTAATATTCATAAAATAGCACTTACTTAGACAACAAAGGTATGTTACTAGTAAAATTATATTTGAAGAGAAATAATTATTCATCTATCATGAACTTTGAAGCTAAGTAATATATTAAAAGACAGTAATTTTAAATGGGAAACATGGCCTGAGAAAAGTAAGAGAATGAGAATGGCTGTAACAAGACTGTGGAGAATGAAGGAAATTAGCCAAGATTATAATATCAAGATCAGCAAAGGACAGAACCTCAATGATTTGTGATATAAGCAAAATTGAAACTAATGCCAAAAAATCAGATAAAGTCAGTTCATCAGTTCATTGCTTCCGCATGTAATTAATCCCACCTATAGTGTATCTTAATTCAACCAGTTCATTGAATTTTTGAGTCCTCAGTGATACCCAATGTGAACTCCAAGTGAGTTAGAAAAAGTCTTGTGAACAATGAAGAGTGAATAGTAACATAGAAAAATTGACAAACAAAAATGATTTTATTTGTTGGTATTTGGGCATGGATGGCAATAAGAGCAAATGCAAAATGGCCAGATGTTGGAGCAAAAGCTGCACACTCCTAAAAGAAGTGTGATAAAGAGAAATGGAACCCCCATCAAGTTCTGTGATTAAAAGGACAGTGGTGGTGATGGTGACTAAGAAACACTGGAGGAAAGAGAGAAGGGGGGGGGGTCTCCCTTGAAATTAACATCGGATATGTTCTTCCAGTAGATAAAATACAGTGTTATCTAACTTCAGAGAGATTAAAACATAGAGGCAATTACCTTGATCATTACTTGTCGATCAGGAATGTGCACTTTTGAAAGTGCAACCCTGGCCACTGCCACCACCAAATCCCCATTTCTCATTACCAACCATCTGCATTATCTAGTAGCCTCTCTTATAGAACACAAACCTTGAAGTTCATACGAATAAGCTGTAGCTCTTGTTAAAATGCATATTCTGACTCAGCAAGTGTGGGGAGAGGCTGAGATATGTTTCTCAGAAAAACTCCCACATTCTGCTAATTCTGTGGGTCAATGGACCACATGTGGAGTAGGACGCAATAATTCACACTCCATTTTCCAAGACAGCATCAAAATGGCATAAAACACACATATTCTATCGTCAACTCTGGGTGGGAAGGAAGTAGTTATGAGCAGAATTTTGACCAGTATCATTCAATCCTGAGGGTCAGAGTGCAGTAAAGAGGATACAGAAACAAGTGAACTGAGAAAAGCAGTTTTGCTTCTTGGCAGAATAACAACATGGACACTTTTTAAGATATGATTTTCTTTAATACTCCTTTTGGAGTGATACCTATACCAAACGTAGAAGACAGGTGAATTAAAAATTCGCCTTATTATGGTGTTACAAAATTAAAAAGTGTTAACATTTATTTATTGCTTCATGTGTGCCAGATATTAAGTTTGGTGTGCATATGAACTATCTCATTTACTCCTGACAACAACCCCCTGGGATAAATTGAATGATTATGTCACTATAATGTTGAGGAAATTAAGCTAGGAGAGGTTGGTTCACTTACCTAATGCCATACAGGAGCAGTAAATGAAATGTCTATATATCTGTATAGTCTGATACCTCATATAGATACTTAAAATAATTTCTAGGCTATTCTTGAATTAAATAGAACTAAAACACTTCTACCCATTGCAAAATAAATTCATGTTGCTTCTGGGGGAGCTAAGGCTTTGCCATGCCAAATTATTTCTTGCTAAGATAACAGTGTTTATCTGTTCCTTAGAAGAGAGCAAAACCTTAAAGGAACAGGACCCAGGGCACAGAGGCTGAAAAACTATATTGGCATTCATAGAAATTATTCTGTGTGTTTAAATACTCAAGCTTTGTTTTTCTCTTTTCTTTCTAACCTTAACTTTACTTCCTTACCATTTTTATACTTTATCTTTTTAAAAAGCTTCCTTAAGTCACTTTTGCAAAGAGATAGGATATAGTTAAACAAATGCAAAATCAAATAAATATACATTTTGCCCACATGAAATTAGCAATTTATTGTGAGAAGTAGAGGATGACAACAAAGACATTCACTAAGTTAAAAGTGTTGACGACGTCTCTTGCACTTGTTCTAGACCTGCGGTGTGCACCAGACTCTCATCAAAGAACAAAAGGGCTGACACAAGATCAAAGCTCAGATGTCAGTGAGGTTCTTTCCACATTGTCTTATTCCCTAGAACCAGATGAAATCACAGATCCATTCCTTGCTTTCGTTATTCTCTGCAGGCTGACTCTAAGCTCTGTGAGGAACAAATGTGTCATAGCCTTCTCTTGTTTCACTGCATGGCAACCAAAACAATGCTTGTAAGACCTTGCACAAGATGAAGATGGGAATAACTCTCCTGTAACCAGAGTGGTTTCTTACTCAAATATTTTGGTGCAATTCTTTTAAAAAATATATTTCTAATAGTGTTGTGTACAACAAAAATGGTTATTTCCCATTTGAATTTAAAAACCCATAAATAGGGAGATCTAGGAAAAGGATATTTTCATAACAAAGTACTTTTTCTCAATCTGATAGAGGTAGGCTTATTTCACCATTAATTTTAATTTAGGTCATTTGGGTTTACTCCATTCTGCCTTTTCAAATGTAAATCAAATACATTTAATTGATATGCTATCTTAAAATAATTGATAAATGTCCTAGTGAAGCTTTTTAAAAATATATTTGTTTGACATAACAATATTTATTAAACAGAAACTTGTATTTTAACTGCAAAAGGAAAGATGAGCATATTCCTCAACTAATTTAATTAATTTCATATTAAACTTATTAAGTTTAAATACTTTAAGGAACTCACTCTTCAAAATACTTTACTAGCGCAATGAATATTTTGTCAAAAGGGCTGTTTGCTCCCTACATGTCAATATGTTTACATACGCTGTCTTTTCCCTTACAGCCCTGTATAGCTTTAAATAAAGGAAGAATGGATTATTGGCCAATTTGTTCATGGATTGTCAGTTGTGCATTACTAATATAAAAAAGTTGAAGAAATCATTTTCAGTCAACTATTCCATTTCCTATATGCGTGCAATTCCTAAATGAATACTGAAAATAGCTAACATCATCATAATACTTAGGAAAAAAGAGATACTATTCAGCTTTCTCGTTCACCTCTTAATAGCGCACACACTACTCTAAACTTCTCTTGAATGCATGCTGAACAGCGCAGTGTAATAGATCCTGTTTTACATCTTAGGCAGGTTAATAGGTCTTCAGACTTCATTTAGCACCACATTTTCAGACCATCATAAGTTTTAAATTCACTTCCATGCTGACAGTTTAATGTTCCAATAAGCAAGGAGTTAACTTACTTTTAACTTCTAAACCTTAGGACCTCTCTCTTAGAGCTATAAAATTGACATTTCAGCATGAATTTTTTTTTCATGATGTGTCTTTCAAACGTGCACATGCTGCAATGTCTAAAACAGCTGTTCATGTTTACATTAAAGCCTTTCATGTTTTTCTTTAGGATGCCATTTGTGCAGAGAGGAAAATAAGCAAATTGATTACTTTTTTCCCATCCTTTTTTTCCCTCCCTTTCTCTTTCCTTCCATCCTGCATTTTCTCTTTTTCACTTTGATGTTTCTTTCACTTCTCTTTTCCTTCCTTCTTTTTCTTTCTCTTTCTAAAGCACTTCAAAGTAACTTTAGCAATTATTCAAGCAACATGAGGAAAGCCAGCAGTTTAAATCTGCACTCTGCCTTTAATTCCTGTCAAAGTTTCACATGCATATATCAGAAGTGAAATGTTCTACTATATATCATGCTTAACCAACTGGAGGTCAAAGACCTAAATCACCACATTCATGAAAGTAAAATGTTGTGCTTTCCAATTGCCATCACTTTGGGAGACTCTCGCTTCCACTTATCAAAGTGACCTTCAAATCCGATAATAACCACTTGGCAGTAAAATGTATTACAATTGTGACATGACAATACAAAATAAGAAATGACATGGATAAAAATAACTATTATAGTTGTAGCAAGATTTTTTTTACTCAAATAATTTTATATTAAATTTTCTGCTTGGTTGTGTTTTTCCTGATTCTCTATATTAACTTTGCCACTATATTGTTTAAATCTCTGAAGTTCTTTAAGTTCTTTTTTTTTTTTTTTTTTTTTTTTGTCTTTTGTCTTTTTGTCTGTTGTTGTTGTTGCTATTTCTTGCGCCGCTCCCGCGGCATATGGAGGTTCCCAGGCTAGGGGTCGAATCGGAGCTGTAGCCACCGGCCTACGCCAGAGCCACAGCAAGGCGGGATCCGAGCCGCGTCTGCAACCTACACCACAGCTCACGGCAACGCCGGATCGTTAACCCACTGAGCAAGGGCAGGGACCGAACCCGCAACCTCATGGTTCCTAGTCGGATTCGTTCACCACTGCGCCACGACGGGAACTCCTTAAGTTCTTAAAATAGAATCATAGATGTCTAAGGAGTCACATCTTTTGTTGAAAGATGTTCTAATAATTATTAATATTTTGCATATTATTAATGTGGAGAGGGCACCACCTATAAATTCCAGGTTAGACAATGAAATATTACATCAGTGTTCCATAGTTCTTAATTTGTTTTTTTGTTGTTGTTTTTTGTTTTTATCTTTTCTAAGGCCACACCCGCAGCATTTGGAGGTTCCCAGGCTAGGGGTCGAATCGGAGCTGTAGCCACCGGCCTACAACAACACCAGATCCGAGCCACATCTGTGACCTACACCGCAGCTCATGGTAACGCCAAATCCTTAACCCATTGAGCAAGGCCAGGGATCGAATCCGCAACGTCATGGTTCCTAGTCAGATTTGTTAACCACTGAGCCATGACAGGAACTCCATATAGCTCTTAATTTGGAACTTCCTTACAATACAATTCTAGGGTGTCAGTAAGAGGTAAAAACTAATAATTATTACCTGCCTACTATCTGCTAGAAAGATGAAAATAAATAATAATAATTCAGTTCTATAGGACAGAACTTAGCTAGGTTTTTTCCCAAGTTCTTTGCTGGGAATTTACTCAGAATAACTCAAGCTTTATTACAGAGAAACACATTCCAGAGAAAGCAGGTAACTGTCAAAATCATATAGCTAGGAAGGAGCAGAATTTGAAAGTGGGACTAGACTGCCTGTCTTCAAAATATTTCCATTGGTATGTACTTAAGGCTGGTAGAAGGGCCTAAAATCATCCAACTCTACCACTTTATTTGCAGACGAAGCCTTAAGGTGAAATAAGACTTGGCAAAGCTCAAAAAAAAAAAAAAAAAACTCTTGTTCCCGACTCTAGCCTTTCTCCTATATCACATTTACTAAGTGCTCACCACGTAATGAAAACAAGGGGTCGTGCAAAGGGCACAGTAGTTCTGAAGACACTATGCCAGAACCCAAGGAAATCACTTGGTATAAAAAAGAGTCAGTGCTGTGCTGAGAAACATATTATAAAATCGACATTATTTTTCTGTGAATGTTTTTGCTATGTAAATTACATTTATGATATTAGGCATGTGAGTAAGTAGATAGTGGGGAGAAGCTGAACAGATAGCCTAAAATATTAAGGAGAAAACAATTTCTACTTGTTTTTGCATGCAGTTTTAAAATTATCTTTTAGCTGATTTTCTGTAGTCTGCAGATCAAGTTTCAAAAATTCAATATAAAAATACACACCCATTATAAAAAAAGTCAAACCATGTAAACAGCAAATTTTGAAGCTCATTTTTGCTTTTTAACCCATTCCTATTTCCCTGGTTAACTTCTATTTACAATTTTGTATCCTTACAAAATGTTTGCTTTATATTTAGGTCAACAAATAGATATCAGTAAAATTATATTGATAAAAATCATGACACTATTTCATTGAAAGGTAAAAAAAAAAAAAATGTAGCAAAAAATATGTCCAAGAGAGGAGTCAATAGAAATGGAAAATACGACGGTAGACTTAACCCAAATATAGCAGTAATTAGATTAAATGTGAACAGAATAAATACTTTGCTATGAAGGAAAAGGGTTGTCAGACTGTGCTAAAAAACAAACTGAGTTACATGATTTTTAAAAAAGAAGTATCTATAACAAATAGTACAGAAACACTGAACATTAAAATATTTAAAATACAGATAAACTTGAAAGGTGGAGAGAAGAAATGTATTTTTGCAGATATTTTAAAAACCATTTAGAATTTTTCTTAAAGTAGAGATAAACATGTTAGAATGATTAAATTAATTTTCCAGAAAGATGTAACAAATTTAAATTTGCAGGCATCTCATAATATAGCCTCTGAAATCCAAAAACTTAGAGAAATATAAGGTATAGACAAATACAAAATCAAGGGCTCATCTTGCTCAGTAACAGAAGAAAAAATTTCATAATAGCCAAAAGAAACTTTAGGAAAAATATAGAAGGTCTGATTAACTTGATTAAAACAAAGTCTAAGGAACATACTAATAATCTTATCCCCAGCAACTGCAAAATACTATTTTTTAAGCTAACACAAAACACACTCATAAAAGTTTCATCATTCGCTAGGCTATAAAGTAAGTCTCAAAAAATTTCAAAAGATTGTGAAAGTGTACTTGTGTTTAAAATTACAATGCAATTAAGTTAGAAATATGCAATAAAATATAACTGAATATCACTATATATTTGAAAATTTATACATCTAAATAATCCATGGGTCAAAGAAGAAAGCATGAAGGAATTTTAATGAAAATGCTACATATCATATGTTGTGGGTCACATCTAAAACTGTTTAGAAGAAAAGTTATAGCTTTAAAATTAACATTGGAAGAAAATGAGGCTGAAAAGTAATAAGCAAATTAACCACCTTCAAATGTTTGAAAGCAAGCATAAAACAAACAAGCATAGATGGAAAGATATAAGAACTTAACTGCAGAAATTAATGATATAAAAAATAAGTAAAATGGAGGGATAAATAAAAAGCAAAAATGGCTTTTTTAAAGAATAGCAATATGGCACAAGCTGGGAAATTTTATTAAGAATAAAAAATAAATATTGGGGTGAAAAATGGATCATAATTACATATGGTACAGGTATTAAACAGCTAATTAAATAATAAAAAGTCTTGTTATTTCGAATACCAAGATTTGTTTTAAAATTGCAGCAATTAAGAGAATGGGATATTAATGCAGAGATTAAAAATAAACCAACCTAACATAATAGAGAAAAAATAGTTTTATATATTTGTCAATAGGTGACATGACAGAGACGGCAAAGCCGTGCAAAAAAGGCAGAATTTTCCATTAATTATGCCGATGTAGCAGAATAATGTATAGCAGTTAAAAATAACAAAAACATTCTCCATTCCTACAAAAGACCTCTGAGACATGTTATTATATCAGTAAAATGAGGTGAAGAACAGTGTGGGCGTGGTAGGCCACACTTTGATAAAAGTAGCTGAAGGACAGAATCTGTATTTCTATTTGCCTCTATATACATTAAAACTATACATAGAAGAATATACTCAAAACTCTACTTAAAAGAGACACATGCACCCACATGTTCATTGCAGCCCTATTCACAATAGCCAGGACATGGAAACAACCCAAATGTCCATCGACAGATGATTGGATTCGGAAGATGTGGTCTATATACACAATGGAATACTACTCAGCCATAAAAAGGAATGACATAATGCCATTTGCAGCAACAAGGATGGAACTAGAGACTCTCATACGGAGTGAAATGAGCCAGAAAGACAAAGACAAATACCATATGACATCACTTATAACTGGAATCTAATATCCAGCACAAATGAACATCTCCTCAGAAAAGAAAATCATGGACTTGGAGAAGAGACTTGTGGCTGCCTGATGGGAGGGGGAGGGGGAGGGAGTGGGAGGGATCGGGAGCTTGGGTTTATCAGACACAACTTAGAATAGATTTACAAGGAGATCCTGCTGAATAGCATTGAGAACTTTGTCTAGATACTCATGTTGCAACAGAAGAAAGGGTGGGGAAAAAAATGTAATTGTAATGTATACATGTAAGGATAACCTGACCCCCTTGCTGTACAGTGGGAAAATAAAAAAAATTATTAAAAAATAAAAAAACAAACAAACAAAAAAAACTATACATAGAAGAATATACATGGAACTAACATCCATATATACTTTTTGGGGTGAGGGGAAGAAGGTAGATATATGCTGAGTTGTTTTTTTTGTTTTTTTTTTCATGGTGCCCATGGCATGAAGAAATTCCTGGGCCAGGGATTGACCCATGCCACAGCAATGACCCGAGCTCCAGCCATGACAATTCTGCATCCTTAACTGCTTAGCCACCAGGGAACTCCAGAAGGCAGATATCTTTAAAAACAAATATATTAACAATAGACAACTGGGGAGTTCCATGGTAGCACAGTGGGTTAAGGATCCAGCATTGTTCCTGCTGTGGTACGGGTTCAGTCTCTGGCCTGGGAACTTTCAAAAGCCACAGGCATAGCCAGAAAAAAAAATTGGCACTGCCATATGAAGCCATCAGTATGGAGAAAGTAAAACTAGACCTTTAAATCTTAAAACTAATGTAAGCAAAACATATAAACTCTCACAAACATATAAAGAATTCTTATTTTGCATTAAAACAATTAAATAAAAATTGGGACAGTACATGTTAAGACACTTTGCAAAAGGAAAAAATTATAATAACCAATGAACTTAAAAAGGTATTCAACCTCACATGTAATAAGATAAAAAGTAAAATTTAATCAAAGCGACAGGTTATAACAAACTGGGAGAAATTAAAGTTTAAAATTAAAATGTTGACAAGGATGGGAAACAACAGAAACGTTCATGAGTAAAAATTTAGACAAGCATTTTCTTAAGAGTTTGGCATGTTCGATTAAATTTGAAAATGCACAAGTTCTGCAAGTAACCATTTCCATCTTATACATATAATGGAGAAAAACATGCCCCAGAAGTTAGGTACACAATTTAGATAACCACCACCGAGAAATGCCTATTATGGCATTCAGAAGAATATATATTTAAATAGCAAGCACTCCAAAAAGTATTTTTGGGTAAAAGTGAAAGTAAAATTTTATTAGGAATGTATTCAGTGATACTAATGTGAAAACCTGTAAAAATTCTTTGTATTTTTTAGCCATACACATGAATGTATATAAATTCACTGCTGGACCTCTTAACGTGTGTACACTGAAAAGAAGCCACAGCTATTATTATTATTAGGCTATTAGAGGTGGATTGTGAAAGGCGTGATAATTAAAATGTTCAGTTTTATTTATAATGCTTTTACAAATTTCTGGAACACTTTTCTTAAATTACTTGTACACTTAAAAAGTAGTTTCACGTTAATAACAGGAAATAATTCCAAAAAATGCTGGTTTTAACTGCCTAATATTTGGCAGCATATTTAAGATTTCATTAGGTCATTTATGCTTTTTACTTCAATTCTCATTTAAAAACAGACTAAATCACAAAATTAGACTGTAAAAAATGTTTAATTTAAAAACCTGTGAATTGCTGATTCTACTAAATTGCACTGCTTTGATGACTGAAAATGTATTTTGAAAGGAATTTTTCAGGAATAATGAAGAATATCTAGGGATTTTGACTTCAACTTTTTTATAAAAGGGTTTTCAACTAGGTCTAAAGGCCATTGAAATTCTTGTTTAAGGGAAAATTATTGCTCTCTGTTGACCAAGTACATAAGTAATTGAGAAAAAAAATAAAACTCGGCAATTAGTGACAAAATATAAATAGGAAGAGTTTGAGAGAATCAAATAAAAGCAACAATCAATTGAAGTATTAACTTCAAATAAATATTTGAAGCACATTACAAAGAAATCACTGTCTCTTTCAAAAGAAAATTTCTATTGCCTTTTTATAGTCTGCCTAACTTTTAAAAATAGCATTGTATTGAATATCTTTATGTCATAACCTGTTATGTGTTTGTTTCCTAAGAAAAACAAAAGAAAACAAACAAAAATGTCATTGTCATGAAAATTCACCTTTGTCAAAGAACAGATACTTAAGGGAAAATAATAAACTTTGCTAAAATAGCTGTACAAACTATTACCTTCTTATAGGTTAGTAAGCAGTGATCATTCTACCAGATCCTCAAGCATATTTTAATCAGTATTTTGGAAAGCTTTCTTGAAAAACTCCAATATTTTTCCTTTTAAGCATTCTACACTGCTATTTAAGCTCATAAAAGCAAAAGGAGAGCTAGTTCCTATGCTCCGGTCCTTTGTTAAAGGGAATTTAAAATTACTCTAGGGTTTAAAAAAGTAAATGAGCTTGTGAAAGGCATTCTGCAGTAGAGGAGTCTCTAATTCAAGATGCCTTAGTCTTTAATCACCTCCGACTTGCCCTTTAATTGAATTTTCAACTTCTTTTCTTTTTTCTTGGAGACTGACTTTACTTAGGTTGAAATAAACAGCATAGAGAGAGGATAATTTCATTTAGGTAGATTTCATATCTTGATGAATTATACGGGAACATTTATACTTCAGTTTTAAGTTTTAAAAGGATTTAGCAACATTTTACTTAAAATAGAGAATAACTTGTGACTCATAATGATCTTTATAAATTTATTAAGATTATTTTGTAGGCTATCCTAATTAAATCTGACAGTAATGTGAAGTGAACTTCCTTTTGAAAATATTTGCGACTGACGTATGGCAATAAAATGACTACATGGAATTCGGGGTTCAGTACTGCACCTTTTCTATTTCAGATTAGTGTTTTTTGGTGAAAGGAAAAATGATTTTGGAATAATCTTGAATAGTATTTTAACATTTCAACCTCACCAATATGTTATTAAAGAAGTCGAAAGAGATACCATATTAATGCTATTTAATAGACAAAAACTCTCCTTCTGCAGCAGTTTATGTTGTAGGATTTTAAAACAGACATGGAAAGGACCGTTGAAATATCACTGAGAGGGTGGATGATACGTTCATTCCCTGGAGATTGAGGCAATGCTGCAGACATTACAAAGCACAGAAACAGTGTGACCGTATCCACCCCCAAACCAGAGAACCTCTCCAGAGAATTCGATTATTATGTTCCAACTATTTCACCTTAAAATGAATGTGTTACTAGGAGCATACGTGATTCCAAAGGAAAAATACATATGAATGTTTTAAAAAGAGAGAGAGCGAATACAAGCTCAAAACATCTTTTCACTGGAGCTTAAGTTTGGAAAAGAGGAGCCCAAGATAATTTCTTTGGACACAGAATTAAGCAGTCATGTTGGATTGTTTTGTCAATTTATTAAAGTTTTATTACATGCCTTTATTAATAGAAGGATTCTGGACCTAGTCTTCCTGGGTTCAAAACCAAGGTTTACTATTTCCAATGTAACTGAGACCGTTATTTAAAGTTCTTAAATAAAGTTCTCTTCTTGGGAAAAATAGGGATCATATGATAACCATAGTACATACCTCCACAGATTAAATGAACCAAAATCCGTAAAGCACTGTGGGGAAGGCAACATTTACTTCTAACCTCTTAAGGCTTTTCAGATGGACCCAAGAATTAAACTGACAGAAGACAGATTAACAGAAGAAAAGCATTCACATTTATATGTTTTGGGTGATATGAGTCCTCAGAAGAAAATGAAGACCCAGACATGGCAAAATCTAAATGCTTTTACACTAGATTGACCAAAGAGAGTCAACTGTGGAAAAGTGACCAGGACACACAGGGAGGCTAAAGGAAGATGAGAATTATTTTCACAGGGTTTGTTTGTGTAGAATTCTCTTGGCTTTGACTTGCTATTGAAGAATGTTTCTTTTCCCCTGGTACAGAAAGGGCATCTTTCACAGGGAAGTTTTAACCACCTGTTTTCAGGAAGAAAAGAGATTGGAGTTTCCTTCTTTGCAGCTGCAATTTTATTAAGTGCCTTTGGCTCAAAATAATTCTTATACCAAAGTGGCATTTTTGGGGTGTGGCATATTTTGCTACCTCTCAGCACTCAGGACAGCAGCTGGTCCCTAATACATGCTCTATGAAGTTTAGTTACTATTCATTTGTAATATATTAAGAAAATCTTTGGTTTTATTTTTTGATTCTGCTATAAAATTGGAGTCATGAAATAAGATTCCATGTTGAAAAACTTTTGCAAGGAAGATCCTCAATTTGGAGAGACCTCCCTAAGAGTAACAATAATGACGACAACAAATATAAAAATGACAATCAAAGGTAGTATTAATTTTTAACTGCTAGGCACTGGGCAAGGTGTTAATTACATACATAGTTAATTCTTCTTTAAACTTTACATCTATCTCAAGAGACAGCTTTTATTATTCCTATTTTACAAAGTAAAAAAAAAAAAGGAAAACATAATCATTTTTACTAATGCGTTAAGTAGTCACACAGTTAGGAAATAGAGGTAGAGAACTTACAGGCTTTCCAGCCTTACTTCATGATTTTATGCCATTCCGCCATGGACTCTATTGCACTCATCCCCTGAATAATTCTCTGTTTATGTCTACCTTTCCATGCTACACAGTCTGACTCGAATATCCTGGATTTGTGCTACTTTTTCTGATTTCTCCATGCAGAACAAATTATATACCACTAGCTATCTGTTGGCAGTATATTACCACGATAAGTCATTTTAGAGCCCTCAGAGTTGATAGGGGCACTACTAGAGAATAGGAGTGTACATTCAGTTACTTTATATAGTGAGACATAAAGCATGCAATACATTTGTAAGATAATATGCTTGGAATGACCATAGTAAGTCAGAACAATGAATACTACAAGGGATAGAGAGGTATGTTACATTATGACAATGGAATCAATTCACCAAGAAGGCAAAATGCTCTTAAATGTGTATGTTCCTAACAACAGGACTTCGAAAGTTGTGAGGGGAACACTGGCCGCCTTAAAGGAGAGACAGGCAAATATACAGTTACAGGTGGAGATTTCAACATGTTTCACTGAAAAAAAATCACTAGAAGAAATAAACAGAAAATAATAAGGCTGTTGGAGACTGAAACATTATCAACTTGGCATTAATACATACAAAGCACCCTACCGAAGAAAAGCAGAATATGCATTCAATCTAAGTACACTGAAATGGATTATCTACCTGATAGACCATATCTGAGCCATAAAAATAAACCCAGTAATGTAAAAATAATTCAAATTACACAAATCATTCTCATCATCACCAAACTAAACTGTAAATCAGTAATGGGAAGATACCTTGAAATGTCTCAATATTTGGAAACTAAACAGCATACGTCTAAATAACTCATAAATCAAAGAGAAAATCAACATTAGTTTGAATTGAGTGAAAATAAAAGCAACATATACAAATATGCAGGTCTTATGGTTCTGGAACCCAATTCCAACCTTGGCAGGTGGGTGGAGCTATGGAAAGAGAGGTTCCCTCACACCAACAAGCAATTTTTGGATACTAGCATCCTGTCTGAGAATTCAACTCCATTCTGACACTATCTACCTGAAGGCAGCAACAGATCCCAGCCACTGGTGAAGGGTTCAGTCCTACAAAAAGGATTGACTGTAAATTTATAATCAGCTTTTCACTTGCATGGGGGGTCAGTGTTCCTAACCCCTTCAGTCCTTCAAAGGTCAACTGTAATTCAGGAATACCTACACGGAAGAAATACATTATGGTGAGGTATGAGGGAAGGGCACAGAACCACTTTTTCAACAGTTGACCAACTAGAAGCTCTCATAAACCTGTCCTTTTTCTGGGGGGGGAGGGAGGTAGTCTGCGGAGGCTTCATTACCTAGGAATGATTGATTAAATCACTGGCCATTCAGCTCTCTCCTGTATGAAGGTCAGGAGAGTAGGACTTAAGTTCCTACCCTGTAATGACTGGGTTAGTACCCTTGACAACCAGCTCCCATCCTTACCTGGAGTCCAAAACTCACCTCATTAACATTACAAAAGACATCTTTGCTGCTCTTAAAGTTTGGAAATTCCAAGGGTTTTAGGCCCTTTGTCACAGAAGAGGAATGAAGAGGAAATACATGACTTTTTATAAAGCACAATATCACTGTAGCACACAGATAAAGCAATATTTAGAAGGAAATCAGAGAAACTATGAACACCCTGGCAATAGTGAAAAAAACAGCTCACCAAAGAAGACATACGAAGAACAAATAGGCACACAGAAGGAATGGAAGGATGTTTAACATTTTTAATCACAAGATAAATGAAAACTAAAACCAGTGTGAAACCACTGTGGACACACTAGAATGGCTAAATGTAAACCCAAACTTAAATAAAATTTAATAAAATAAAAAGCAAGAAAAGCTTGGGAGTACAAATGCTGCCAAAGACATGCAATAAGTAGAAAGAACTCTCATACACCGCTGTTGAGGATGCAGTGAAAACATCCACAGAAAACCTGTAAAAGAAAGTTTATAGCAGCTTTGTTCTAAATTTCCACAAACTGGAAAGAGTTGAGATGTCCATCAGCTGGTGGATAAATAAAACATGGTGGTATATCTATACAAGTAGATTCTACCCAGGAAACACATATATGAACTACTGAAGTGTAATAACATTGATGAATCTAAAAAGCATTATTCTAAATAAGAGAAGCTAGACATACAGAAGGCCATGCACTGTTTGATTCCACTTATACAAAATGTTCAGAAACTGGATTAATGGTTGCCAGAGTCTCGGGTGGGAAGAGACAACTGACTACAAAGAGGTATGAGGGAACTTTGGAAGTGATCATTCTGATTGTAGTGATAATTTCATAACTTCATACACCTGTTAAAATTCATAGATTTGTGCATCTAAAAAGCATGAATTTTACATAAATTATATCATGATAGCCCTGATATTTAAAAGTATTAGAAAAGAGAAATATAGATTATTAAGCAGCTTTGATATATAAATATTAGAATTATTTAATAAGAGCTCATAAATATGGAGGGAGGAAAGGAAATTATCAAAGATAGAAAAAAAATAATTCCCACAACTGGAAAACATACTTCTCCACATTAAAAAGAACTGCACCTGTGCATGCACACACGTGCACACACACACACACACACGTGCAAATATAAACACAAGTTCCACACCAATGCATTCATCATGAAAACCCTGATCACGATGATTAAAGATGAGGAGTTCCCAACCGTGGCTCAGGGGTAACGACCAGACACTGTGAGCACGTGGTTGGATCCCTGGCCTTACTCAGTAGGTTAAGGATCCATCCTTACCACAGCAGCAAGCTGCAGCTTCAATTCTACCCCTAGCCTGGGAACTTCCACATGCTGTGGGTGTGGCTGTAAAAAGAAAAAAAAAAAGTATAAAGAAGAGAATCACAAAATCCTTTATTTGAAGTAAAATATAAAACCATAAACAGAATGCAAAGAATCAGACAGGGGAGTTCCCACTGATGCTCAGGGGTAACAAACCCAACTAGTATCCATGAGGATGTGGGTTCAATCCGTGGCTTCCCTCAGGATCCAGAGTTGCCATGAGCTCTGGTATAGGTCAGAGACATGGCCTGGATCCCACATTGCTGTGGCTGTGCGGTAGGCCAGCAGTTACAGCTCTGATTTGACCCCTAGCCTGGGCACTTCCACATGCAATGGGTATGGCCTAAAAAGACCAAAAACAACAACAAAAAAGAATCAGCAAGGCATTAGTCATCAGCTAAGGTGAAAACCAGTAGACAATAGAGATATACCTTCAAAATTCTGGGGGAAAATGATTTCTACTTAGATTTCTACTTAGACTTACACTGAATGTAAGGATGAAATAAGCTCTTTAAATATCATGCTATCAACAATTTACTATATATGAAACATTTCTAAGAGACTACTGGAAGATATATTTTATTATTTTAAGGGACTGTATCAATAACATGGACCTAAGCTCCAGGTATCAGGACATCTAGCATCAAAACAGTGAAGGAAATTTCTAGTATCTTGGAAATTTTGTCTACTCTTGAATTTCCTCTATCATACATTCAATTACAAAAGCTAAATAAATTATTAAAGTTTAAAATGCAACACTTTGTACAACATAAACCTTGTAGCTTATAGAAATGTTTTATAAAATATATAATTAATCTGCTTTTAAACTAAGCTTCGTAGTTTAATCTTCCTCTATTATCAGCATGCGTATTCGTCAACACACATGTGATGTGTTCAATTTCAGTTATTAGCGTTTGAGCTCTTTAATACAATTTAATAATATATAAATATGTTCTGTATTAGAAGTCTACAAGTTCATCTAAATAATTTCTTTTTCTTTAAAATAATTATAAAGTCAAGAAATGGTACCTTTTTTTTTTTTTTTGTCTTTTCTTGAGCCTCTCCCACAGGATATGGAGGTTCCCAGGCTAGGGGTCTAATCGGAGCTATAGCCACCAGCCTACACCACAGCCACAGCAACACGGGATCCGAACCGTGTCTGCAACTTACACCACAGCTCACAGCAACTCCGGATCCTTAACCCACTGAGCAAGGCCAGGGATCGAACCCACAACTTCATGGTCCCTAGTCAGATTCGTTAACCACTGAGCCACGATGGGAACTCCAAGAAATGGTATCTTCAACTGATGAGCAACACCCTCTGCTTTTTTGAAGGTTAGTTGCTATGGACACATTAAAAACAATCCGATTCATCAATGCCTTGTCAGTTTTTAATATGTGATGACAGCCTGCCAATTGACAAGAATGTAGGAAAGCATTTTCATTACTAAGTTGACATAGTAGCTTGATGAATCCTGTGGTTCAAGGTCAGTCATTTTTTTTCCTTTCAACCAGCATATTCTATTTGGAACAGAGCTTACAAGACACATTATGATAAAGGTCATTGGTTTAAAAACTCTATGCTCTTTCTGGTCTTTTGACTTTAAATGGAAAACACAAAGCACAATTTCTCACATTCAAAATCTATATTTTTAGCATATCTTTATTACTTGGTTTATGTAATTGCAAATATTTCAAAGCTATGGGAAAATCAATATCCTACTGTTCAGGTCAGGCATTGCAGAAATATTTACTTTGAGAAACATAATCAAAGTGAAATAAAAATTAACAAATGAAAGCAATTTACTATATTGAGAAAGACTAACTCTTTTTCAAAGCAGTAGGTGTATCTTAACAAAACAAGCTTGATTTCAAATCATCTTAAACTGTATTTTATATGTAAAATTATGTTATTACTGGTAAATAGGATATAAAATACCCATCATTGATTTTAAATTATACTATATTCTTTCAAGCTCCCAAATTCCACAGAATCCCATCTCTCTGATATCAATATCCAGTGCTCCTACCTTAAATTTGATTGACTTGTCTGTGTCTGCAGTTGCTCTGATGGACGTTTCCAAATAATCTCATTTTTATTAATGTCATGTGAAGTTATTTTTGTTAGCTTCTTTGTCAGAGAATGGAACACAAATCCAAAAACTCTAGGAAAATGGCTGCTTCACAATGAAAATTTTGACTCTATAAAATGTGAGAATCAGGGCAGTTATATGAGGAAGGGACTGTGAAATAAGCCCTGGGAAAATATCTTGGGAATGAGGATTCTCTGTTGGTTCCATGTTTGACTTAGGCGTCACCTAAAGGCAAACTCCTCAAGAAGAAGCCAGTGTTCAGCTGCAGAAATACGTTATTGAACAACACTCATACACATTTATGTATTTGAATAATGAGGCAAGCTATTTTAGTGGCTAGTTTCATGTTCAGGGGCACAGACTTTGGATAGAGAAGACTGAAAATTTGCCCTTATTGGCTGTATACTTTCCTACTTTGAGCTGCTGTTTCTTGTTCTGTGTGTAACTGTATTTCCCTAGAAGTTATTTTGAGGATAACCGTCAATGCTCACACACTAGACAACAGCCAGCTCTTTTTCAGACGTCCCCATTTCTTGGAGGCCATACGAAGGTCTCGAATGTGCTTGTGAAGATAATTCTTACATTCTTCTCATGATCTGATATCACTGCAAATAAAAAATGACTTTGGTGGGGCTCCAGCTGGTACCCTCTGTAGGGCAACTTGTCCCTGTCCTCTCCCATTACTCCTCATTTTATCCTCCTCTTTACAGGCTGGAAAAATCAGATCAGATGAATGGCTACCCACTGGCATCAGTCCACCTCTGGCTCTTCAATAAAACCAGACCCTGAGGCCCATCTGAGGCCAAACCAGGACCTGTATTTAGTATAAAACTAGAACAAGTTCATATTATGGAGGCTTGGGTGAAGATTAATGAGGTAATTTTATGCACAATTATTACATTTTGACTGTTCCAAACATGTAACAGGTACGTACATGCATTAACATATTTAAAACCTATACAAGGCAAAGTATGCAGAATTACTTTCCTGTTTCAGAGATGAGGCAACTAAAACATAGAGAAATTTGTCCAAATGGAAACAGACAATAACTAGATTTGGAAACTTGTCTGCTGTCATCTATAAATAAATGAATCAACGTAGCATTTTCTCTCTCTTTCTGTCTATAGTTATCTATTTTAAACTATCTTATTCAAAATCTCTAACAATGCAAATTGTGTTAGTTTTTTGTTGTCGTTTTCATATTTCCAAGAAGCTAAGAATCCAACAAATCAAATATGTTAAGATTATTCATAAATAAATATACGAAAAGCTATATTTATAACATTGTTTGGAAGGCTTTGGAAAAAGTATAAATGTCTATCACTGGGGGAATATTTATACATGATGTGGTAGATCCAAATAATGATAAAAAGGAAGAGTTGATATATCAAGATGTTCTTAACATGTGGTTTGCAGATCTTTAAGGTCTCATGATCTTTTCATAAGTTTTCAATGTTAAAATTATTTTCATGATGATAATATGTTACTTGCAGTTTTCATTGTGTTGGCATTTGTACCGATAGTTCTGAGGTGATGGTGAATATGTTAAAGTGTAACAGACTACCCTAAAGCTTAGTGACTTAATAAAGTAATTGCTTTACTTCTTACCATTCAGTGGGTCGGGAATTCACAAGTCATATGGCTGGCAGTTCTGGCTAATTTCTCATGAAACTTGGTCAAATGTTGGGCAGGGATAAGTATTACAAAGGTTTAATTTAAAGACAGGGGAGCCTCTAAAAAATTTTTCTTATTCACAGGGTTCGCAAGATGGTGCTGGCTACTGGTAGGAAACCACAGTTCCTCACCACGTCTGCCTCTCCACGGGGCTGCTCGATTGTCCTCACAACGTGGCAGCTAGCTTCCTCCAAGAGCATGGGCTAGAAACGTCAATGTCTTTTATGATCTCATACCACTTTTATAACATCCTGTTTGTCATACACTTCATCCCCATTCAGTGGGGAAAGGGACTACTCAGTGGTGTTAACAGCAGAAAATGAGAAGCATGGAGGGTCATTTTGGAGGCCGGCTACCACAGCGAGCTAAACAACTCACCCTTTAGTATGAATCAAGGCAGTGGCATCAAATAGTACCAGCAATCCCTGCATTCTTCAGCGTCTATGTATATGTTCTCCAAACATATTTTTTTAGATTTGGCTTCTTTGAACATTAAATAACTGGAGTATTGCATATATTAGTTTATGTCTTGCTTCCTTCACTTAACATCAGAGGTGCAATATTTATAAACCTATCTTCCTCTGTCTTAAAAGAAGGTGGGTCAAGTCATACTTAGTTATGTATCTCTGACCCACTCGTCTATTGTCTACTTTTAAGGACTCATGTGATTATGTTGGGTACACCTGGATAATCCAGGATAATGTCACATCTCAAGGTCCTTAAAATGAAACACACCTGCAAGTCTCCCTGGCATGTAAAGTAAAATATTCATGGTTCTAGGAAACAGGACAAAGACATTCTTGAGACGCCATTATTTTATCCACAAATTGGTCCAAAGTGGCTTATAGACGTCTATAAGACTTTCAATGAACAAAACACTAAAACCAAATACGTGAAGTTATGCAGTTTTTCAATTTATCTTAAGAGACCAACATAAATCTGGGACTGAAATTAGAGAAGAATATGAAACACAGAAAAATGTTAAACAACATTTACCTTTGCAAATGTCCTTATTATGTTATTAGCAAATCAAATCCAGCAGTAAACGAAGGGAATAATAAATCCTAATCATACCAAATTTATCTCAGTATAAAAGGACATTTAAACATTAGAAAATCTATAATTTTTCATTACTTCATATAACTTAATAGCTCAAAGGAGAAATATCTACATATGCATATAAATGTGTATGCATACATGTATTTAAATATGCATGTGTACATATATTCATTTGAATAAATACAGGATAAGAATTGAATGAAAATAATTTCAAATCCCATAAACAAAAGGCATTTTTGCAGACCAGAAACAGAATTGTTCTTTAACAATCTACTGTAGGAGGCAGGAGCACGATGGCAGAGGAGTAAGAGGTCACACTCACCTTCTCCCAAAAACGCATCCAAAAAACACGTCTACATGTAGAACAACTCACACAGAACATCCACTGAATGCTGGCAGAAGAACTTAAACCTCCAAAAAGGGCAAAAAACTCTTGCCATAACTGGGTAGAGCAAAAGAAAAAAAGAGAGAGAGAGAAAACGTATCAGGACTGGACTAGCATTCCTGAGAGGGAGCTGGGAAGGAGAAAAGGAACTCACATCCTGGGAAGCCACCTAACTGACGGAAAGATCAGCCAAGTCGGCAGGACTCAAAGTCTCCGAGAAAAGCACAGCAGCTGGGCTGAGAACAGCAAAGCAGAGTGAGAGCCACACAGGTATTGAGAACCACCAGCCTGGATACCACAGCCTGAGAGGCTCCGCTGGGGGCTGGGGGCTGAGACTTAGGCTCCGGAAGTCAGTCCTGGGGAGAGGACTGGGGATGGCTGTGTGGGGGCAGCCTGAGGGGCTCAGGAGCAGTGAGCCACTGGAAGGGGACAGTATGCTGTGGGCCGAGGAGGAGAACGCCACAGCAGAGGGAACCGAGGAGAAGGTTCGGACCAGCAGGAGAGGCAAGGCGTCATTGTTGGGGAGGGTAAGAGGATGAGGGGTGGCAGACCTCCAGGAAACTCCCCGCATCGGAGTGTGAGCATGCCCAAGGGATCTCAGAGGGAGGGGCAGCCCTGGTGCAGGTTACTGGTGGCAAAGAGCCTCTTGCTCATTTAGGGGAGAATGGGTGCTTCTTGTGCAGGCTACTGGTGGCCCCGGACCTCTTGTATGGGCTAAGGGCATCAGGGGGCTAAGTGTGATGTGCATCTTCCAAGATCTACAGGTGGCAGGGACAGACCATGGTGGTTGTCTCAGAGGCCAGAGGGAGGCGTGGCTTGCCAACCTGCAACCCCAGTCACCTCAGGGCTTGGCAAAAAAGGAAAAAGAGGGCCCTGCAACCAAGCACCATACACTGTTGGTCTCACTCCCCTGGGAACACACCACCCTGCAGCCGCCACTGTCAAACGCTCTGGGCAGCGCCCAGACACTTGGTCACTGTCCCTTCCCAAGACTCTACAACTAGAAGCAGCTGGTACAGCACCTCCTGTGTGGACTACGTGGGACAGAGTGCTTCCTGTGTGGTCAGCAGATGGTAGGGGCAAACCACCGCAGTTAACTCTGACTCCAGAGGTGAGCATGGCCCACCACCACCGGGGATACCTGAACAAAAATCACATGCAGCCCCAACCACCTCAGAAGGCACCACAGAGAAGGACATTGTGACAAAATGCCACCTGTTGTTGCTCTCACTCCCCACCTGCCCTGCTGCTACCCACTGCCAAACACTCTGGGCAGTACCCAGATGCTTGATCACTATGCCTTCCCGGGAACCTGCAACTAGAAGCAGCTTATGCAGCACCTCCTGTGGGCACCAAGCAGGATGAGGTGCTTCTTGCATGGTCTTCAGGATGCAGGGGCAAATCACCGCATTTATCTCTGGCTCCAGAGGGGGGAGTGGCTCACCACCACTAGCGGGTCCGTGAACAGACACCACTTGCAGCCACATTCATCTCAAGGGCACCACAGAGGAGGGCACTGTGACCAAACACCAACTGTTGGTGCTCTCACACCCCTGGGAACACACCGGCCCTGCTGTTGCCACTGCCAAATGCTCTGGGCAATACCCACATGTCTGATCTCTGTCACTTCCCAGAGTCCTGCAACTAGGAGGAGCCTGTACAGCACCTCCTATGTAGGCTAAGTGAGATGGGTTGCTTCATGCAAGGTCTACAGGTGGCAGGGGCAAACCACCACACTTATCACTGACCCCAGAGGTGGTCATGGCCCAGTACCACTAGGGGTCCCTGAACAGGCACCACCTGCGGTTCCAGTCACCTCGGAGGAGGGCATTGCAATCAAACACAAGCTGTTGTTTCTCTCACTCCCCTGGGAACTCACCTACCCTGCTGCTGCTACTGCCAAATGCTCTGGTCACCTTGTAGATCTGCCTAGAGCTCATCACCACTTCCCAGGGCCCTGCAACTAGCAGTGGCCTGTGCCACCTTCCTGCAGGTCCTTGCTGCTGTTGAGAGCCCAATGACCAGTCACTGACTGCTGGCCCTACCCACTGCCTCCTTCTCTCTGAAAACACACTGAGCATCCTGGGGATAATAGCCTGCTCACGCTGAAGAAAGAGACAGCAAATATTCAAATTCCCACACCAAAAATAAATAGTAACCCCCCCAAAAATACAAAGGGGTACTCTTGCATAGAAGCAGACTACAGTTTGGCTTCCCCAAACTCACAGAAAAAGAAAAACACAAGCAAGATGAAGAAGCACAGAAACCATTCCCAGGTAAAGGAACAGGAGAATTCACTTAAAGGAGTCAACAACAAAACAGACTTCTGCAGTCTGATAGACATTGAGTTCAAAAGGGAGATAGTGAAAATACTGAAGGAATCAACAGAGGCTATGAAGAGTAATGCAGATTCCTTTAGAAAGGAATGAGAAATATAAGGAGCAACCAAGAAAAATTAGAAAATTCATTTGCAGACATTCAAACTGAGCTAAGGGCAATAATGAGCAGAATGAATAATGCAGAGGAACAAAATTAGTGACATGGAAGATAGATTGATGGAAATCACCCAATCAGGACAGCAGACATAAAACCAAATGAAAAAAAAAATGAAAGCAATATAGGAGACCTAAGGGATAAAATAAAACAGGCCAATCTACACATAACAGGAATTCCAGAAGGAGAAGAAAAAGAAAAGGAGATTGAAAATGTATTAGAGAAAATTACTGCTGAAAAATTTTCCAAACTAAAGGATACTGATATTAAGGTACAAGAAGCACAGAGGGCCCCAAACAAGCTGAACTCAAACAAGCCCACACCAAGACCTACTATAATAAAAAACGGCAAAAGTTAACAAGAGGATTCTAAAGGCAGCAAGAGAAAAGCAAAACATTAATTATAAGGGAATGCTCATAAGGTGATCAGCTGATTTCCCTACAGAAACACCACAGGCCAGAAGGGAGTGGCAAGATATATTTAAAGTGCTGAAAGGAAAAAATTTGTAACCTAGAATACTCTACCCAGCAAGAATATCATTGAAAAAAGAAGGGGAAATAAAGAATTTCTCCAACAAACAAAAGCTAAAAGAGTACAGCAATACTAAACCCATTCTAAAAGAAATACTGAAAGGGCCTCTCTAAATTAAAAAAAAAAAAGTAAGAAGAATTAAGATTGAGGAAACCACAATTGGAAAGCAATCACTTAAATCAGCCAGCACACAGATCTAAACATGGAGATGGTAAAACTGTCACTGTATGCAGATGACATGATACTAAACATAGAAAACCCTAAGGACTCAACCCAAAAACTACCTGAACTGATCCAAAAATTCAGCAAAGAAGCAGGATATAAGATTAACATTCATAAATCAGTCGCATTTCTGTATACTAACAAAGAAACATAAGAAAAGGAATACAAAAATACAATACCTTTTAAAATTGCACCCCATAAAATCAAATGCTTGGGAATACATCTGACCAAGGTGGTTAAAGACTTATATGCTGAGAACTATAAAACATTCATCAAGGAAATTAAAGAAGATGTAGAGAAATGGAAAGATATTCCATGCTCCTGGGTTGGAAAAATTAATATTTTTAAAATGGCCACACTACCCAAAGAAATCTACAGATTCAATGCAATCCCTATCTAATTACCCATGACATTTTCACAGAACTAGAACAAACAATCCAAAAATTTATATGGAACCACAAAAGACCCAGAATTGCCAAAGCAATCCTGAGGAACAAAAACCAAGCAGGAGGCATAACTCTCCCAGACATAGGCAATATTACAAAGCCACAGTCATCAAGACAGTGTGATGCTGGTACCAAAACAGACAGATAGACCAAAGGAACAGAATAGAGAACCCAGAAAAAAACCCAGACACCTATGGTCAATTACTCTTTGACAAAGGAAGCAAGAACATAAAATGGGAAAAAGCGTCTTTTCAGCAAGTGTTGCTGGGAAACCTGGACAGCTGTATGCAAATCAATGAAACTAGAACACACCCACACACCATGCACAAAAATAAACTCAAAATGGCTAAAAGACTTAAATAATTAAGACAAGACATCATCAAACTCCTGGAAGAGACCATAAGGAAAACATTCCCTGACATTAACCTTATGAATATTTTCTCAGGTCAGTCTCCCAAAGCAACAGAAATAAAAGCAAAAATAAATCAATGAGACCTAATCAAACTGACAAGCTTTTGCATAGCAAACTAAAGCAAAAAGAAAACAAAAATACAAATTACAGAATGGGAGAAAATTGTTTCAAATGATGCAACTGACAAGGGCTTAATCTCTAAAATATACAAACAACTTCTACAACTCAACAGCAAAAAAGCCAACAACCCAACTGAAAAATGAGCAAAAGACCTGAATAGACATTTCTCAAAGGAAGATGTACAGATGGCCAAAAAGCACATGAAAATATGCTCAACATCTATGATTATTAGAGAAATGCAAATCGAAATTACTATGAGATACCACCTCACACCAGTCAGAATGGTCATCATTAATAAGTCCACACATAAAAAATGCTGGATGGGGTGTGGAGAAAAGGGAACCCTCCTGCACTGTTGGTGGGAATACAAGCTCATACAACCACTGTGGAAAACAGTATGGAGGTACCTTAGAAAACTATACATAGAAGTAGCATATGCCCCAGCAATCCCACTCTTTGGCATCTATCCAGACAAACCTTTCCTTGAAAATGACACATATATCCATGTGTTCAGTGCAGCACTATTCACAATAACCAAGACATGGAAACAACCCATGTGTCCATCAACAGATGACTGGATTAGGCAGATGTGGTATTTATACATAATGGAATACTACTCAGCCATCAAAAGAACAAATTAATGCCATTTGAGGCAACATGGATGGAACCAGAGACTCATACTGAGTGAAGTCAGTCAGAAAGTGAAAGCCAAACACCATATGATATCACTTACATCTGGAATCTAATATAAGGCACAAATGAACCTTTCCACAGAAAAGAAAATCATGGACTTGGAGAACAGATTTGTGGTTGCCAAAGGGGAGGGGGAGGGAGTGGGATGGATGGGGTGCTTGCGGTTAACAGATGCAGACTATTGCCTTTGGAATGGTATTAGCAATGAGATCCTGCTGTGTAGCACTGGGAACTATGTCTGGTCACTTATGATGGAGCATGAGAATGTGAGAAAAAAGAATGTATACATGTATGTATAACTGGGTCACCATGCTGTACAGTAGAAAATTGACAGAACACTGTTAACCAGCTATAATGGAAGAAAAAAATCATGATAAACAGGAAAAAAAAACCCAATCTATTGTACAACGTGCATATAGTTAACAATTTTGTACTGTACACTTAAAAATTTGTTAAGAAGGTATATTTTGTTATGTGTTTTCTACCACAATAAAAAAAATCTATGTAGTATAAAACTGTTTGCGAAATTTATTCTCAGTGGTGTAATGTCAGAAATATTCCATGAAAATGAGAAATAAATGTAATCAGTTAATTGTGATACATAATTTTATATCATAGTAGGGATTCTGTCTGATACATGACAAGAAAATAAGAGATCAAGAGCAGAAGAGACAAAGATTTCATCAGTTGTAGATAGTATGGGTTTGTTTTTTTTTTTTCCTGAAAAATACAATAATGAACTATGAATTACTAGTTCTTTTAATTAAACTTTCATCTAGGTAGACTGTAAAGGCAAAACCAATTTGACCCATATCAAGAGCATTTTAATCACTGACAATGGTATTATTTAAAATATAATAGGAAAAACTCATTCCCACAGAAAATAAAGATATCAATGTGTGCAGAAATAACAATAACTAGAATAATGCAAGATCTTTACAGTTTTCTGATCTTAAAAAAGACAAATTCAAACATATAAAGAGAAATGTCAGTTTCATGGGTAAGATGACTCATCATTTAAAGATGATGATCTTTTTCTAATTAACTGATAACAATCATCACAATTAAAAACCCAAGAATCTAAATCTAAAACGCATATAAAGTTTAATTTTTTCTATAATTGATTTCTGGGCAATTAATGCTAATCTTATTCCCTTGCTTAGGGCTTTCCTGCTACAGTATGATACTATTGGTGTATCTTCTGGCCCAGAAGTTGTAATTCTTTCCCAGAAGTAGAGGGCCATAGTTAAATGGATGCTCAGAAGCACAGATCAAACATTTTATGGTGTTATTTCAATGTTCAGGATAAAGAGGTGAAGAGAAGGAAGAGGCAGGAAAATAAGATATTACTGCAAACTTATAACTATGCCACACATTTTCTTGGTAAGACATGAATTAATGCTTACAACCCTATAGATTATGATTTGTTATCACTTTTTTTTTTTTAATTTTCCCACTGTACAGCAAGGGGGTCAGGTTATCCTTACATGTATACATTATAATTACAGTTTTTCCCCCACCCTTTCTTCTGTTGCAACATGAGTATCTAGACATAGTTCTCAATGCTATTCAGCAGGATCTCCTTGTAAATCTATTCTAAGTTGTGTCTGATAAGTTATCACTTCTTTTCATGAGAAACCCAAGGCTTGGAGAAGTTAGGCAAATCACACAAGGTCACATGCCGTGAATTGGAGTGTCAAGATTAATCTCTGTCTTGGTTTTCATTTGGTTTTTATCTGATTCCAAAGTACATGTTGTAGTAGAGTTGACTATGACAATAAATTTCACACATGATATTTGTATAAAAGAATTACATTATTTCAACCACATAACTAAAGTATTGTTGGAGAACACAAAATCAGGAGGTATGCATTATAGTGCCCACCACAAAGGAAAATATGAGATTTAAAGGTAGTCATAATAACTTAGCAATGTTACCATTAGTGGGGAGAACGTAATACCTGAAACATTAAAAAAGAAGAAAGTTTGTGAAAAGATAATGATAAAAGGTAAACTCATCACTACAAGTACATGGTAGCATAGACACTAGATTTTTGTTTATTTAAATGAAACAAATATTTCTTGTACATATAAACACAGAAAATTAAAATATATTTTACCTATGATATTCTTAAGGAAATATTAATATTCAAAATTCTCTAAAATGGCACAAGGATTTCTGTCAAATTCCACATTATAGAAAACACAAAATTTAATTTCTTTATACCATTGGAGGGAGACCTAATTTAAGACTTTAGGTTGCCTGAAAGAAATGCAGGTGAGAGCCTGCAGAAAATGGCTAACGCTCTTATACCTGAGGGGTCATTATGAATGATCATGATTGAAGATGGAAGTTACTGTGAGTTCGGTGGAACTCCTCAAAAACAAAAACAAAAAGAAATTTAAATATCGAATATTTTTTAAAAATGAAACTATGCTATTATATGTGATTATAGTGTTTTCATTAAAATATTTTCAGAGACTGATATTATCGCAATTACATAAATGCAGTTAATACATGTCTAAACAACAGAAAGCAATTTACAACTGCTTAAAAGAACTGCCTTAAATCAAATTTTGAATATGGAAATTCCATAGGCATTTATATGTATGGTCCCATAATTGATCTATGTGGCCTGTTAACTAGATTTTTCAAACAAATATCAAGATAATCATCATATAACAGTGAAACTTGACATTGTGAAACTCTGTTTTACTATATAAATCAAAGAAAGACTGGATCATTTAAAATGTTTTAACTATAAATTTAATTACCATTAAATTTTTTTTTAATTTTTTTTTGTCTTTTTTTTTTTTGCCATTTCTTGGGCTGCTCCCGCGGCATATGGAGGTTCCCTGGCTAGGGGTTGAATCGGAGTTGTAGCTGCTGGCCTATGCCAGAGTCACAGCAATGTTGGATCCAAGCTGCATCTGCGACCTACACCACAGCTCACAGCAATGCCAGATCCTTAACCCACTGAGCAAGGCCAGGGATTGAACCTGCAACCTCATAGTTCCTAGTCAGATCTGTTAACCACTGAGCCACGACGGGGAACTCCTAATTACCATTAAATGTTTTAATTACAAATTTAATTATCATTTATAAGGCATATTTGTAACTAAGGTTACATACTAAAATCATTTTTTAATTTATTGAATGATCATATTAATCTTTGGACATAGCCAAATCAACAAATCAAACTTTTTCCCTATGACTTAACTAACAGTTACATTTTTATAAGCTGATTTTTTGTGTATATACATTTCAATAGAGTTCCCATTTTCTTAATATTTTTGTAATACCAAGGTAATTTTTGAATTTAGATTTTTATATTATCTGTGCAATAGAAATGAAGACTTGCATTGCTAAATGATAATAACACTTTTTATTTTCTGCATTTTTTTCCAGAGCAACACTGAAAACTATTTTTAAGAGTATGGTCTATGTCAAATTCCCTCAGTTGACATTCCAGCTATGACAATTATAAACTCTGTGACACTGAAAAATTACTTAACTTTCCTAAGCTTTGTTTTTTCAATCTTTGAAATGGAAGATAGAGTAACATAACCCAATGGGTTTTTAACTCAATTAAGAATAAATGAGATAAATGAGATTTTACCCTCGTCCATTGATCTATATCTCCGGTTTTGTGCCAGTACCATACTACTCTGATGACGGTAGCTTTGTAGTACAGTTTGAACCCAGGGGGCTTGATTCCTCCACCTCCATTTTTCTTTCTCATCATTGCTTTGGCTATTCAGGGTCTTCTGTGTTTCCAAACAAATTTAATTTTTTTTTTCTAGTTCTGCAAAGAATGCCATTGGGACACTGATAAGGATTGCATTGAATCTGTAGATTGCCTTGGATAGTATAGTCATTACGACATTATTGATTCTTGCAATCCACAAATGTGGTATGTCTCCCCATCTGTTTGTGTCATCTTCCATTTCTTTCAACAGAGTCTTACAGTTTTCAGAGTACAGGTCTTTTGCTTCCTTAGGTAGGTTTACTCCTAAGTATTTTATTCTTTCTGTTGCAACAGTAAGTGGGATTATTTCCTTAAATTAAACCTATTTACCTAATCTATGCCAATGGAGGCATGAATACACAATGGAGAAAAGACAGTATCTTCAATAAGTGGTGCTGCAACAATTGGACATCTATATGTAAAAGAACGAAATTAGAAAACTAACACCATATACAAAAAATAAATTCAAAATGGATTAAAGACCTAAATATAAGACCAGAAAACTATAAAACTCTTAGAGGAAACATAGACAGAACAGTCTGGGACATAAACTTCAGCCATATCTTTTTGGATACACCTCCCAAAAATAAACAAATGGGACCTAATTAAAAGCTTCCGCACAGCAAAGGAAACCATTAAAAAATTTAAAAGATAACCCATAGAATGGGAGACAATCTTTGCAAATGAAGCAACTGACAAGGGGTTAATTTAGAAAATACACAAACATCTCAGACAGCTTTATATTAAAAAAAAAACAGCTCAATCAAAAAATGGTCAAAAGACCTAATTAGACATTTCGCCAAAGACAGACAGACGGCCAAAAAAAAAAAAAAAGAAAAGAAAAGAAAGATGTTCAACATTGCTAATTATTAGAGAAATGCAAATCAAAACTACAATGATGTATCACCTTATGTCAGTCAGAATGGCTATCATAAAAAACTCTACAAACAATAAAGGCTGGAGAGGGTCGGGGGAAAGGGAACCCTCTTACACTGCTAGTGGGAATGTAAATTGGCACAGCCACTATGGAAAACAGTATGGAGGTTGCTCAAAAAACTGAAAATAGAACTATTATATGATACAGCAATCTTTTTTTTTTTTTTTTTTTTTTGCCTTTTCTTGGGCCGCTCCCACAGCATCTGGAGGTTCCCAGGCTAGGGTTCCAATCGGAGCTGCAGTCGCCAGCCTGCGCCAGAGCAACGCGGGATCCAAGCCGTGTTTGCAACCTACACCACGCTCATGGCAACGCCGGATCAGCAACCCACTGAGCAACAGCAGGAATCAAACCCACAATCTCATGGTTCCTAGTCGGATTTGTTAACCACTGCACCATCACGGGAACTCCCAACAGCAATCTTATTCCTGGGCATATTCCTGGAGAAAACTCTAATTTGAAAATGTACATATACCCTAAAGTTCACTGCATCAGTATTTACAATAGCCAAGACATGGAAGCAACCTAAATGTCCACCGACAGAAGAATGAATAAAGAATATCTACTACATGTATACAATGGAATATTACTCACCCATAAAAAGGAAATAATGGCATCTGCAGCAACATGGATGGACTTAGAGATTACCATACTATGTGAAGTAAGTCAGGAAGAGATAGATAAACATCATATGACATCATTTATATGTGGAATCTAAGAAAACTATACAAATGAACTTATTTGCAGAACAGAAACAGACTCATAGACTTTGAAAACAAACTTATAGTTATCAAAGGGGATAGGATGTGGGCAGGGACGAATTGGAGGTTTGGGATCGGCCAATCTGAAAAAGAATGGAAGAGTGTATATGTTAACTGAATCACTATATTGTATAGCCAAAATTCTCACAACACTGTAAATCAACTCTACTTCAATAAAACTAAAAAAAAAATTTTTTAAATGCACAAGTGAGAAAAAAGAAATGAGATATTCACAATGTCTAGAATATGGATAATGCTCAGTAATTATTAGACTCTAATTTTTCAGTGTATATTTTTACCTTTATCAAAATGTTAAGTCCAAATTTTACTTCAATTTATTAATAAATATTGTGAACAACTCAGCTTCAATAAAAATACTCAATATTTTAGTTCTACAAATCTAATAAAGTAAGAAATTCTATTTTGAATAGCTATCACAATTCAAAGACAAAATATCACCTTTATATGTTTATTTCAATTATAAGGATGCTGAACTTTACCTTTGCTTAACCATATGGAAACATTAAAGGAAACGTGCATTTTCCTGTTTCGTTTTGTTTGTTTTTTTTCCTTAGCTTTGTGGAAAGTTCCTTAAATTTTAACAGATTTTATTCAGAGCATTCTTTTACTGAATCATATCTTATATAATTGATTTGATTAACTATTCTTTGAGATCAAATCTTTGTTTCTTCTAAAACAATTTTGTAGCAGACTTTTTTTTTTTTTTTGCATTTTGAGGTTTCCAGAAAACTTGAGCAGAAAGTACAGAGGTCCCATATAACATTCTTCCCTACCTACCTTTCCTCCTATCCTTAATATCTTACATTAGTGTGGTACATTATTTATTACTGATGAGCCAATACTGATGCAGTATTATTAACTGAAGTCCATAGTTGAAGATTCACTCTTTCTGTTATATAGCCTGTGAGTTGTGATGAATGTATAGTCACATGTATCTGCTGTTAAAGTAGCACACAGGAGTTCCCATCGTGGCGCAGTGGTTGACGAGTCCGACTGGGAACCATGGGGTTGCGGGTTCGGTCCCTGCCCTTGCTCAGTGGGTTGACCTTACAGCGTGGCCGTGAGCTGCGGTGTGGGTTGCAGGCGCAGCTCGGATCCCGCGTTGCTGTGGCTCTGGCGTGGGCCAGTGGCTGCGGCTCCAATTTGACCCCTGGCCTGGGAACCTCCAGGTGCTGCGGGAGCGGCCCAAAGAAATAGCAAAAAGACCAAAAAAAAAAAAAAAAAAAAAAAAAAAAGTAGCACACAGTAGAGTAGTTTTAATGCCTGAAAAGTCCTCTCCATTTTATTTATCACCACCATCCCTTCCCCAGACCCTCTGCTAACCACCGATTTTTTTCACTCTGTTCATAGTTTTGCCTTTCCTAAAGAATATCGCATAACTGGAGTCATACAGTATGTAGCCATCAAGTTGTCTTCTTTTACTGAGCAACGTCTGTTTAAATATGTTCCATGTCTGTGTGTCTTGGGAGCTCATTTCTTTTTATTGCTGATTAATATTCTACAGTGTTAGAGCACTACAGGTTATCAATTCACCTTTTGAAAAACACCTTATTTTCTTCCAAGTTTCAACAATTATGAATAAAGCTTCTATAAACATTTGTGTTTGGGGTTTTTTTTTGGGGGGGGGGCACATAATTTTTCAGCACCTTTCAGTACATACCAAGGAGTACAATTGCTGGATCGTATGGTAAGATAATGTTCAGCTTCGTAAGAAATTGCCAATACGTTTAACATATTTTTCAAAATGAATGTACAGGTTTGCATTCTCACAAGTAATGATGAGACACCATACAATTATTTTTTTTTAGGAAAGATAAAAGGGTTTTTTTCCTTTAGTTTTCAATAAATTTATTTACATTCCAAATTCTATACATTACAGGTTTTTTTATAAGGTAAAGGAATAACTTATCCAAGTCATTATTTTCTACAGAAACTGCTTACCAAAAAAGCAAAAATGAGGAGACGATGCTATTGGAATCTGGTTAAAGGGTAATTTGGAGAGACAAAAATTTTTCCTAGGTAAAAATGAACTTTCAGTGAAACTGCTCATAATAACTGATAATTAATATAGTTGTGGTTTAAATACTTTGTTCTTTCTCAGATGAAGCCACTATTTCACCTGTATAACATTTTTATGGTGTAATTAGATAAAAAGCTTTTTTGTTTAGTTTACAATTATTTCAGTTGAGGAACTTTATTTCATATTTAAAATTGCTTCTGGTGCTGGGTAAATGCAGTTTTTATCTACATATAGCTTTATTTGTTTAAAAGTGATAAAATTAAATATTTATGACTTGCAGCCATTCAGGTGTTCCACTTATACAGATTCCACTCAAATCAAAGAGAAGAGCCAGTATATGAGCGGAAAAAAATTACTTGTTTTAGTGCATGTAGTTTACTGGTGCAGTGAATTACCTAACACCACTTATTACTTTTTAAAAAATAAAGTGTTTTTAGAGTACACAGAATTTACCATGTCCCTTTTTTTAAATGGACTTCAAAGTACTTTCCTTTATTTCTTTATGAATCATCTATACATTTTTTTACGTTTTTGGGGACCATATAATAATCTCTGTCTCTCTTGAAAATAAGAAAATCACTTCCAAAACCTTGCTAAACTGTATATCCCTCAACTGTAAAATGTAGACACTCCTCTCATAGTTCTGTAGCTGTAGGCTGGCATGGGGCAACCATTTTGCTAAGCAGCACAATAAAGGGTGTATAAATGCTGACTGCTGCTACTATAATTATTGCAGAGTGTCTGTCACATAGCACCTATTTGATGAGTGACTATAAGCATATGGAAAGGAGAAAGGGACATTATTTTTGCAAAAAAAACAAAAAACAAAAAACCAACTTTGCTATATTTGAAAGGAAACACCCTACTAAAACATTTTCTTTGATCTTCTATTTTCCAAAGGAAATGAATAGACAGAATGGGTAGTTTTCATCTGATGAAAAATACTCTTGCTGTGAATTCATCGATTTTCCTCTTAAAAAAATCACTACATGTAATTTTTTTAGTGAGATCTCTGGGCATGTTTGCTGATACTTCCTTCACACATTGGAACATTTGAGTCAACACAGACAAACTCTTCCCACATAAAATATCAACGTAAATGGTATTAAAAGTACATTTTAGTGCCTGAATTGGGCCTGAAAATATACTCTCATATCCCACATAAAAGTTTGGAAAATGTTGACCATCTTCTTTGATGGCAAGAAACCTTCTGTCACTCACCCAGACCACATCTTGAACCCCATTTGCAGTGTGGAAAATGGTTCCAACTGTGCCATATTCCAAATTTCCTCTCCTTTGAGGACCCTGGCAAAAGAGATTTTATCCTTTGCTGTTCATTTGATAATGCTTCCACGATTTCATTGAAGTTACCTCATAAAATATAATGATAAACAGAAGGGTTACCCTCTTTTTCTAGTGGGAATGCTTCATACAAAGAAGTATAATTTCCCTTGTGGTTTGGAGTACCATATGGCTTTTCCCCACTTGCTTTAGACTTTTTCTTAAAAAAAAAGACAGTAAAGATTAGATTTATCCTTTAAGGTTTAAGAGAACCCAAAACTTACCGCAGTTTTCATCATCAGGCCACAACACCTAGCTAATGTCATATACCCACTTTGAAGAAAGCTCAGATAAAGTGGCAATGTTAACAGTTCTAAGCGCTTTCATGAACATTAAATCAGTGTGTGAGTGGTTCAACCAGGGTTTTTTGTTGTTTCTTTTCCTTTAAATAAAATTTTCAACTGTGATAGGTTGGGCTATGTATACATTTGCAAATGGGCACTTATTTGGCTGTATTTTCAAAAGCCACAAAATGCCAGGTCAAAGCCAGTTTGCCTAGCAACATAACTGGAACATAGTGGCTTTTTTTTTTTTTTTTTTTTTTGCATTTTATTTAAATTCAAAAGCAATAGTTTTCTGATGTTTTGTTTTGTTTTGTTTTGTTTTTAGGGCCGCACCCACAGCATATGGAAGTTCCCAGGCTAGGGGCTGAATCAGAGCTACAGCTGCAGGCCTAGGCCACAGCCACAGCAACACAGGATCCGCACCCTGTCTGCGAACTATACCACGGCTCGTGGTGACGCTGGATCTCAGACCCACTGAGCAAGGCCGGGGATCAAACCGTATCCTCATGGATACCAGGCAGATTCGTTTCTGCTGCGCCACAATGAGAACCCCTCCAATTAACTTTAAAGCAAGGTTTGGCAGGAGCATCCAACACACTTTGAGACCAGAGTGTCTGAATAAACTTTTTTTCCCCTAATCATACCTGCCTTGATTTGTGATCACATACTCTTTATCTTAACCATATTAATCTTTTGTGAAGTACACTGAATTCTTACCACTAAAACCTGTTAGCTAAACCAAGAGGCCCTCAAACATTCACTCTAAATGTAACATGATGTTGGGATGGTGGGGGACGGTTAAGATGCAAGGAGTTATTATTTTATATATCAAATTTCTGCCATACTCTGCCCTATTACTTATTCCCCGTGTGTCATCAGGCTCATTTCCCTGCTTTCTCAAGAGTTTCTGTGCACTCTTACATTTAAGGTAAAACCTGTGGTGTCTTAGGCCATAGTGTTCATGCCATGTTCCTGTCTGGTTACCTTCTTGACTCTGCTTTGTCTCCTAATAACATCCATTTAAAAAAAAAAAAAAAAGGCAATTGAGAGGCATGTCCTTGCGCCATTGTCAAATCTTTGAAATTGTATTGATTATTCTTACACTGTGCCTCACCCCTCTCTTCATGTGCCCAGATATTAAGGCAAAGCCAGTGCAAGAGAGTGCCCTGGTACACAATTTTTGTTGTTGTTGTTTACTTATTTTTGTTTCTATGTTTTGTTGCTATTTCTATGAACACTTGAAACCACTTGTTCAGGAAAAACATGGAGGCAAAACACTACAGATTACAAATTTACTCAGGAAATTCAGTCCTGAAAAGTTTTATTTAAGGTCATTAAAACATAAAATTACCAAATATCTTTGTGCACTTTCTATCTTATAGAATTTTATTTCTTGGTCTTCAGTGTTCTTACTATGCTGTTCTTCTAAACCTCCTTCATAATTCATTATTCTGACACCACTTAATCATAATTTTCTCAAGCCAGAGCATTTAAAAAGACATGATCCAACATAGCTGGAGAAGGTAAAATTTGTAATATAAAGTGTGTGTGTGTGTGTGTGTACATGTGTCTATATATGTGAAAATTCAGAACACAGGAACAGTTATTTACCCAAATTCCATTCTAATTCATGACTTCACTAATCCCGTTGTTGGATATGAAATCAACTAAAGGTTTAAATTTGCTCCCCTATATTTAAATATTCAATAGTAGAGGTTTCTATTAAACAAGAGTATATAAGCATAGCAGTAACTTAGGAATAGAATCCATGGTAGAAAATTAAAAAATGGTTAAGATTAATCATTGTACACATATGTATAGTACACGAGTGCTGTAAAAACTTACTTTGGCCAAGGTTTACATAAATCCCAAAGGAAAACAGAATAAGAAATAAAGAATAATACAAAAAAATTATATAAGAATTATTAAATTTATTCTGTGTCTCAGATAAGAACCACTCTGACATAATACTACATGAGAACTCTGATCCTTTTTGTTTTCAACTCTTAATTTTTAAGGAAATTTTTATCATTCCAATATTTAACTGTTCACCCATTTTTCAATATTTAAGTGTCTATTTACACATATTTACAAACACTGGACTTATGTTTGTCACAATAAAGACACTCAGAAAAGTCCTTAGAGTTCACCTGAATTTGTAGAGAATCATTTATTCTCTCTCTCTAGATCTTGATTTTCTTATACATAAAGAAGGCAATGTATTATATGACTCTAAAGTTATTTCTATTTTTCCACTTCTGTAATTCAATGGCTCTAGTTATTATTATTTTTTTTAGACATCATTTCTAATGTACTAGATCCCAGACCATGCTCCTTGGAACTCCAAGCACCTGGGAAAGCAGAAGTATTCTTAAAGAAATTCACAATAGACCCAAAGGTATAGAAGGAAAACCCAAGGCAAAATTATATCCACTCATTCTTTTCTTTGATTTTCATTAGGCCAAAAACCTAATTTCCTTTCAGAACTCCTCAGTTCCTTAAGACTTGGACAAGACTCTGCTGTATCACAAAATAAACATTAGCCCAGAATACACTTGACTTTTGCTGTATCACAAAATAAACATTAGCCCAGAATACACTTGACTTTTAGCCCAGTTCCGACAAATCTTTTAACTATGGAGGAACACTGCTTCCTCATTTTCAAAAAGAAAAGACTGAATAAGATGAATTACACAGTTCGCTTTCTGTCTAAATTATTGAGCAGATTTTTAGGAGATGATTTTAGACTTTACACATCAAAATCCTTTAAAAAATGCATATGATCCCTTAGAAACTGAAGAACGCATTTGATAAGTTTACTACAGCATAATAATTGATTTTAGATAATAAAAAGGAATGCGGCTTCCTTGAACACTGTAGCTAAAGCCATTTGGTTTGTTTTAAATTTTTTAAGTTGTTTGTTTCTTTCTCTTGCTGCCATGTAGGTCCCCTAAAGAAAAAGATTCTTCATTCCCCCACTGAATCCACAATAAAATGCCTGGCATATAATATTACTTTCACAATTTTCTTGAATAAATAAGACTAAATTTTTAAAACTGCTAGGAAAAAATTATGGGGTCAGAATAGGTCTAAGGAATATAATAGGTTATTTATTTTAAGGACAATTTAATAAACGGTAAATATGTTTCATTTATATATTTTATCACATTTTTATACCAAAATTTTAATTTAATTAAATTCACTTTTTTAGTGACTAACTTATTCTTGTCAAAACAAAAAAAAAAAAAAAAGAAAAAGAAAAAAGGGAGGGTGGTGGTTTAGAACCAGAAGTGAATGTCAATTCTGACTCTTTAATTCACTGTTAAATGACTCTGGGCAGGAATCTCATTGTTCTAAGTTGCAATATTCTCAACTGTTTTATGGGGAATAATACAAATATTAAAGTGTGGCACCAAGGGCTAAATTAGGTAATGTATGGAATGTGCTCAGAAGACAGCTCAGCCTGAGCAAGCACTTGATATATCTTCCTAAGTAGTATTACTATTACTATTCAATGTATTTAGTAGGTCTCCAATGGAATGAACTTGGTCTTAAGTATTAAAATTGCTGAGATAGTTTTATTTAAATAAGTAATAACTTTTTGCCTCTCACATTTTTACTGGCGTTTTAAAATATTTTTGACTCATAGATGCCTTGGAAATTCTGATAAAAGCTATGAGTCTTCTTTCCATATATGTGTATGCACAAACAAGCACAGTCCACAGACACACGACTTTGTTAAACATTTCAGAAGATATACTGTCTAACAAAAGTCCTTCCCTTAGCTGATGTCTTCAACAAGTAAAAATTGAATAAAATTGTCAATATTAGAAATTTCACAGAGAAGATCAAGGAATGTTTTCTCATTGCAAAAAAACATTTGAAAATCATATCTGATGGGGATGCTGCTAATATTGTGCTTTAACTCTTCCTTAGCAATAATGTGGTAAGGACAGAAAGCAAGATTGGATATGACATCTCAAGTTCAATAAGAAATCAGAGTTCAGAACAAAGGGTGGGGAAAAAATGTAACTGTAATGTATACATGTAAGGATAACTTGATCCCCTTGCTGTACAGTGGGAAAAAAATTAAAAAAAAAACAAATAAAAATATCAAAATAAAAACAAAAAACAGAAAAAAAAAGAAATCAGAGTTCACCAAGTAATAGCCAAAATATTTACTGAGTATTCAATAGACACGGGATGGGGCAAGTAAGTGGAAAGTTGAGCCTTGTTCATGGAAGACATTTCACAAATCTGTTTCCAAGCATTATTTTCACACCAATTTCAAAGTTTATATTTCTTCAGCAGAACAAGACTTGTGATCCCACTTTTCTAAAACTTACAAACCCATGGTCTATTTTCATAAACATAAAAATAGTAAGGTCTCATCTAATGTAACTTGAGATTGCAAAATTGCAAATATTCAAATACACATTAAAGCACTGGAAATTTTGATCACATTTTCAAAATTGCATTGGCTCCCAAAGATTCACTATGCCTCTCTCCATGTCCACTCCCCAACTTGCCTTGCCCTTGTGAACTCTAAACCTTGTACATACTCAAGTTATTTGTTATTCTTCTGCAAAAAGGGAAGCAAAAATGTATAGAGAACCAAAGCAGTTCTTGAGATTATTCTAATAAACATGTTCTTCTCAGTTATTGCAGTTCCTACTGGTTGTCTGCTCAGCCCTCCGCCTTCCTCCTTCTGGTGAGAGAGTCTAATCCCTGATCCAGGGGTCAGGTATGTGACCCGTGTTGGAAGACTCATAATCCGTACACTAGCTTCAAGAGATTTGTTCAGAGGTGGACATAGTAGTCCAGGAAAACCACTGGAATCACCTCCCTGGATTTTTAACCGGAATTAGTGCACCAGTGTAAAGAGGTATTGTATGTCCATACCTGTGGAAGGGTAGAGATATCTCATTTTTCTATGGCCATAGAGATGTATGGATATAATCCCAGAGAACATTTCCCCATCACACAGAAAGCATGAAGCTGCAAAAGGAGAAAATCAGAGATGAGAGACAGCCAAGGCCATCCCGAGAGTGTCGTGTTTTGGTACTGCAGAAATGCACTGATGCTTACAGTTCTTCCTTTTGTTCTACGAAGTATGCTAGTGTCCATTCAAAACACTTTTCATTTTGCTTAAAAATAAAATAATGTAAAATAAATAAAACTAAATTAAAATAAAATAAAATAGGAGAGATGCCAAATATTTAGACACAAGAGACAGGACTCTTCATGTAATTTTACTTCTCTCTTGGCTCCCAAGTATTCACAGCCTAACTTTAATCATTAAAACTATGTAGGTATACTATTTCCAAAATTGCAAACCCTTTTTTTTTCCCTCCAAATATTGTATACAAGCAAGGAGTTCCATCTCTCAAATATTCAAACTGTAAGTGGGATGATAGATCACATTCCCTCAGTCTTAGGTCAGATACTCTGAATACAGGCTCTGAGATGGAGAGGAGCCGAACACAAGAGGTATTTGGGGGAATACTCTCAGGAGCAACATTCTTGAGGAAGGAGGGTGGGTCAGTAAGAGAAGCTGAATAGTCAAACAGTTACAGCAGCACCCTAGGCCCATCCTACAGAGACCTCTGTGAAGAGACAGTCCTTTGAAATTGTTCTCAGTCAAGACAAATGGCCAAGCATTTTACCCGGTGTGGGCCAGTCAGTGGATACAGGTTTCTCTTGGGGTAAATGTGTTGTGGGCATGATAGCTCCTTTTTAGCTGAGGGCAATTTCTTGGAAGATATAGCTATGAGTTATAAGAATCCAATATTCCTACTCACAGAGGCAACATGTGCATTCGTTTTGAAAGAAGAAAAGGATGCACACAATAGTATTATACTATCTTACTAATCTCTAATATTAGATATTGTTGCTAATTGTATTTTCCTAATTGTAATACAAATGTGAATGGTCATAAGAAGGTAGGGAAATACCAGTAAATTAGGGTTCTGTATGTGTATATACATATATATAATAGCGAAGCTGATATAAATTTACCATCAAAAGTTTAGCAAGAATAACTTTATCTTCAAATATAAGTAGCCCATCAGAGATATTGTTTAAAAATTATCTTCTTGAAAGTCCTGATGTAATACAATGTAAAAAGAGTTATCAGAGTTCCTGTCATGGCACAGCAGAAATGAATCCAACTAGGAACCATGAGTTTGCGGGTTTGATCCCTGGCCTCGCTCAATGGGTTAAGGATCTGGCGTTGCTGTGGCTGTGGTATAGGCCAGCAGCTACAGCTCCAATTAGACCCCTAGCCTGGGAACCTTCATATGTCATGAGTGCAGCCTTAAAAAGACAAAAGACAAAAATATATAAATAAAAGAATTATAAGTATGGCCTCATGTAGAAAATTTTAAGTGATTAAATCTCAATTTCATCAGCCTTGTCTCTACTAAATTTATGTCCAATTAATTCACACATTTGTACTTTTATAATGCTAAATATAATTCATGCGTTTATATATTCATATAATTTAAATATATTTATACTAAATATATTTCATGCATTTATATTCTGCCTGCCAGCTAAAAATAAAAGTTTGAGAATAGATATTGAGTCTTTACTTTCATTTCTGGTTATACATACTCAACATCAATCATTTATTCAATTACTATGTTGACTCACTGGTTTTATTTTATTTTACTGTTTTGTATTATTCTGTTTTTATCACAATGCAGCATCTCTCTCCACCTTTTTGTGTGTGGCTTAAAACAACAGAAATGTGTTGTTTCACATTTCTGAAGGTTAGAAGTCAAAAATCAAGGTGTTGCAAAGGCCATGTTCCCTTTGAAATTTGTAGGTGAAAAATCAATCATTCCTTGCCTCTCCCTAGCTTCCAGTCATTTGCTGGCAATCTTTAGTTTCCTTGTCTATTTTTTTTTTTTAATTTTCCCTGCCCTGACACTATTCAATCTTTATAGTTCTTCCCCACTTTTACACTTTTGAGAAGAATATAGGAGCAAGATAAATGTACTCATTGGATCAAGAATTAAAGCAGCTTGTGATCCACTAAATAAAAGTAAAAAATGAAGCTCCTATCTACATTGCTTTTTAAGAAATATCAACCACTACTTCCCAACATATGTCACAGGGTAGATTTGGAGATATTTGTGTGTATGTTTATTTTTTAAATTTAATTTAATTTTTTTATTTTTTAGTACTCAATGAATTTATTACATTTATAGTTGTACAATGATCATCACAACCCAATTTTATAGGATTTCCATCCCACAACCCCAGTGCATCCCCAACACCTCCTGAACTGTATCCTTTGGAAACCATAAGTTTTTCAAAGTCTGTGAGTCAGTATCTATTCTGCAAAGTTCATTGTGTCCTTTTTTCAGATTCCACATGTCAGTGAAAGCATTTGATGCTGGTGTCTCATTGTCTGACTGACTTCACTCAGCATGATAATTTCTAGGTCCATTCATGTTGCTAAAAATGCCAGTATTTTGTTCCTTTTAATGGCTGAGTAATATTCCATTGTGTATATGTACCACGTCTTCTTTATCCACTCCTCTTTTGATGGACATTTAGGTTGTTTCCATATCTTGGCTATTGAAAATAGTGTTGCAATGAACATTGGAGTACATGGGTCTTTTTGAGTCATGGTTTTCTCTGGATAGATGCCCAGGAGTGGGATTGCTGGATCAAATGGTGGTTCTGTTTTTAGTTTTCTGACCATCTCCATACTGTTTTCCACAGTGGTTGCACCAATTTACAATCCCACCAGCAGTGTAATGGGGTTCCTTTTTCTCCACATCCTCTCCAGAACTTACTGTTCATAGACTTTTTGATGATGGCCATTCTGGCTGGTGTAAGGTGGTACCTCATAGTAATTTTGATTTTCATTTCTCTAATGATGAGTGATGTTGAACATCTTTTCATGTGTTTTTGGCCACCTTTACTGGTGTGCTTTGTCATTTGTGATATTACTGTTTCCTGTTGCTGTCTTTTATTTTCTGCCTAGAGAAGTTCTTTTAGTATTTGTTGTAAAGCTGGTTTAGTGTTGCTGAATTCTCTTAGCTTTTGTTTATCTGTGAAGCTTTTGATTTCTCCTTCAAATCTGAATTAGAGCCTTGCCTTGCTGGGTAAAGTAGTCTTGGTTGGAGGTTTTTCCCTTTCATCACGTAAAGTATATCATGCCACTCCCTTCTGGCCAGCAGAGTTTCTGCTGAAAAATCTGCCAATAACCTCATCAGGGTTCCCTTGTATGTTATTTGTTTCTTTTCCCTAGTTGCTTTCAATATTTTCTCTTTGTCTTTAATTTTGGTCAGTTTGATTAATATGTGTCTCAGGGTGTTCCTCCTTGGGTTTCTTTTATATGGTACACGTTGAGCTTCCTGGATTTGAGTGAATGGTTCCTTTCCCATGTTAGGGAAGTTTTCAGCTATTATCTCTTGGAATATTTTTTCTGTCTCCTTCTCTCTCTCTTCTCCTCTGGCATCCCTATGATATGGATGTTGGTACATTTAACATTGTCCCAGAGTTCTCTGAGACTCTTTTCATTTGTTTTCAATCTTTTTTCTCTTTTCTCTTCCACATCCATAATTTCCACTAATCTGTCACCCAACTTGCTTATTCTTTCTTCTGCCTCCTGTATTCTGCTATTGGCTGCTTCTAGTGAATTTTTTATTTCAGTTACTGTATTTTGCATCTCTTCTTGTTTAAGTTTTATATCTTGTATCTCTTTGCTCAGTGTTTCCTGTAAGTTATCCATCTTTGCCTCCAGTTTATTTCCAATGTCTTGCATCATCTTCAGCATCAACAGTCTAAAGTCTTTCTCCTGGAGGCTGAGAATCTCCCAATCACTTAGCTTATTTTCTGGGGATTTTTCTTTCTCCCTTATCTGAGTTATAGTTCTCTGTCTTTTCATTTTTATAGGTTTTTGGTGTGGTGACCTTTTTGCAGATAATAGATTTGTAGCCTCTCTTACTTCCAGTGTCTGCCCCCCTGTGCCTTGTCTATTTTTTTAATCATTCTAAGGGACACTCTAACCCTTAAGACATTTGATGATTTTAGAATACTTTACAATACTAAAATCATTAAAATATTTTAGTAAAATAATGATGACAATCTCGTTGTTCAATTTATAAATAATAATTCTAGGATTAACGAACACATGGTAACAGAACAACCTCAAGTAAATCAGGATGGAATTTTTAGTGCTATGTCTGATTTAGCCATAGATATATACCTTTATAGCCTTTATACTTGAGCATAATTGAGTAACTTATGGTTGGAATTAAATCTTAGCACCTTTATTGCTAACTCATTTAATATTTATTCACCAAATAATGTCAATTCCAGCCATTAATAAATATAATTAACATAAAAATGAACAACCTAAAGCATCATGGGTAGTCTATACCAATTAATGTTGCTTTCTCTTGAAGTCCCCAAACTATTAAACAATATTAAAGAACTTATTTATTCAATCTTGAGGAGCTAAAATGATGTACTCTCCATTTTGTTACAGATGGTACAAAACTTCCTGTTTTTCAGTGACATTTGTCATTACCAAATTGGCATACTATCTTCTCTGAATTAAATAGTATTCTGGTGGCCTAAAATCCCATACTCTTATTTTTCAAACCCTACCATACTCTGAACTTTTGATGGAATTAAGGAAGGAAATCAGTGAAAATTAAAACTGTTTCCTAAATTTAATTTTCTTCTTTTTTGCTTCATTTCTTTATCTTGGTTTTATAATAAGGTAAGAGGAGAAGATAAATTTTCAATATAAATATACAAACAGGAAAAGCCTGATCAATTTTTCTTGATTTTCCTTTCTCACTTCCTATTAAAAATAAAATACATTAGTAGGAATGAAATAGATATGAAATATCTCACTTCCTTGTTTTGTGAATTAGTCAAACTTTTTACCTGTAAGATAAATGTTACTTCAACTCATTAGCTGACTTAGTAAATATTCATTAAGTTTTTGTAATGTGCACTGCACTGCTGGATATTTTTAAGAAAGTAACAAGGTACAGGGTAAGTTCCTGCCTTTGAAGATATTATGAATCTGTTGGGAAGACAAGCTATGCATATGGGAATTTGTAAATAGTTTTAGGCAACAATATGTGATCACAGCTATGAATGATATCAACTGAGTTCCATATTAGTTTGCCAGGGCTGCCCTAATAAAAAACCACAGACTCAGTGGTTTAAATAAAATAAATATTTTCTCACAATTCTGGAGGTTGAAAGTCTAAAATCAAGGCACTGGCAGATTCAGTGTCTGGTAAGGGCCCACTTCCTAGTTAGAGATGAATGAGGAATATGAAAAAATTGACTTTTCATTTGCAGAATGATGATAAATACAATCATGTGGAGCCCCTATAGCTGTCAATATACATTCCTTGGACACGACAAAGATTCAGTATAACCAGTACATTGAGGATAGTCAGCATATTTGTACTTGACAAAAATTTGGCCAGTACTATCAAAGCTCTCAGGACCAAAGGGAGTATCTATGAGGCAGGTCATTATACAATGATAATATGACTAGAGCTGGCTGTCTACAATATTACCACTGGAGGAAGGCAGCAGAAGAGAAAATGAAGATGTCTAGCTCTCCCAGGTGAAAAAAGAATCCTCACAAAAAGTATTGGGATGACAAGACCTAATGTACAGAATTACAAAGCGAAGAGAATGCAGTGACACAGATGACTAAAAGAGTAGAAACACAAGTACAGAGAGGTTTTAGGGGTAAAGCAGATTGAATTGCTTGATTGTGTGAGCATGGGTTGGACATGTAGAAGGTATCAGATTCAACGCAGTGTGTGGGGAGCATAGGGTTAAGTTATACATGGTCCTAGGAATCAAAGATCTTACAGTCTAGCGGGGTAGCACTAAGTGTATTATCCATTCAAAATCGTTCTAGTTGTTAATGACAGAAGTGTGTATGGTGCACAGTAGGCACACTGAAGAAAGAGTGGTCAAGTTTAGGTGTTGACAAAGACTCCCCCAACATATTTTGTGTAAAATAAGAAAGCATGCTGTTAAAAATTAAAAGATGACTAAATGCAGTAAGTATTCTTAGTATTTCTTTACAGGAATCCCATACGCCAGTTAAAAAAAAAATTGTGGCAGCAGTAAGGACTAGTATAGCATAATGATGGCCAGATAGCACAAGCTTAGAGCTGTATAAGAAGACCGACGCCTCCTGGAACTCTGGGTTTTCCATTTACTCTGTTGGCAAACTGAGTCAAAACCCTTGTGCCTCTGTTTCCTCAAGTGTTAAATGTTTTCATAAATATTAACCGTTTTGATTTTTCTATACAATCACGCTAGAGTGACTGGTGAATCTGAGACTGCCCTTCTCAAAGAAAACAGTCACTGTGGGAAACAAAGCAGGAAGGTTCCCTAAGACACCAGAAAAACACTTCACTCTTTCTGGTGAGGCAATTTGATTTAAATGTTGGGTAGCATGAGGTGAAAGAGTACTTATTTTTATTAAAAACAAACTGCATAAGATTTAAATATAAAGAAAATTCTCAGGATGGTTGTCCATTCTCTTTAGATCTTAGTATTTCTTTACGGGAAAGGATAAAGCATCACAGCACTAGCCATGGTCTGGAGAAACACTGATTCTTAGTATAAAGGAAGTGGCAATCAAATAGGATCATGTCTACATAATACTTAGTGAATTTATGACTACAATTACAAAAAAAAAAAATATCTATGTAGGACTTTTCCATAGTGTTGTTTAGGATTTTGCATTCTTTTCCGAAGTCTCAGGTTAATGAATTCATCAGATATTTCAAACCAAAATTAACTAAACTTAATCCAAGCAAATGTAGCTCTCACACATCACCCTTTCAACTACATAACTTCAGCCTATATAAAGAAGAAACTAGGAAAGACTGCCTTTAAATAAAAGCAACCACAATATTGCATTTAATCAGTATTTATATGTACTGGTGGCAATGATATCTAAGGTCACAGCTCATCTATTGTCCAGGGCTGATTATGACACATTGTCAGGTCTCTGCAGAAATATCTGTGTCAGCTTCAGAAGAGTGCAAGCTGATAGACCAGCGCTAGCTGTGGTGGAACAAAGGCAGACACTAGGATAATTTCAGAGAAACAAGGAAAGACACTGAAATAATGAAATAAAATGTGGAAACAGGATCAGAATAAGAGAACAGCAATGTCAGTGCCATCTGTTTCCCCATAAAAGAGCTGCCATGATGTAAAATAGGGAAATAAAATTTTTTCAGTAGAGTAAATTCTTAAGTGATTTCTTCATTCCTTCTAGGTACCATGAGTTGCAGTTTTAGTTTTATTTAACCTGACCTAAAAGTTATTTCAATGGAATCTCACACTCAATAATAATGGGCTAGATTGTTTGAAAACATAGCTCATGCTGAGGAAAATTCAATAAGCTGGACAAAGTATGTTTTTAAATCTCTTTGGAAGCCTCAGGAAATACACAGCAACACAGGGAGAATATACTGGGCTAAGAAGAGAAAAGATGAAGAGAGAAGTTAACTCAGACCTTTGGCCACTTTTTCCCCTTAAGCAAGTGCTGATTCTAAAAGCAAAATTGGGTGGCAGGAAAGATATTAAATGAAGCAGAGTTTTTAGAGGTCTCAGAGGGCTGAGGAGAAAATCAGAAGTCTGAGAAGGAGAAGGGGCTCTGGTAAAAACTGCAGCCTTCTAGTGGGAGCCCTAAAGGGATGAGTGTGAACCAGACACAGATTAGCTTTCAGAAGGAATAGAGTCCTAACCATCTCAGTCCATCTTTGGACTGAGGATAATTCGCCTCCAGAAGTGTTTCAGACCAGAAGTAAAAATCAATCGTCTCTCAAGGAAAATAATACTATTGATCACACTTGCCAGGAAGTTACCCATTTTATTAGCAACTCCTCTCTTTTGTGGGTTTGATCTTCTTTCACCAATTGCTGCCTTTATAATTATTTTTTGGGTCTTTTTAGTTTGCTGGAATTTTTATTTTAACTTCTTGAAATAGATACTTAGATCACTGATTTTTTAAAATTTTTTTATCTTCTCATACATCCATGTAAAGTGAAAAATTTTCCTTGAATCATAGTTTAAGCTTAAATTTCCTGAGTAAAGTTAAAAAGTTTACTCACATATATATGTGTGTATAAACATATACATATATAGCATTTATCTAATAAATCTTTATTAATTATATAATTCTAAGTATTTATGATCTTTTTTATTTGATATCTACCTTATTTGGCCAAATGTTGAGAGGAATATATTTAAATTTCCTCCAAAATTACTCTATATCTCTTGATTTCTCTATTGTATGTTAAGCAGTTTTTGCTTTACATATTTTGCTATGGAATTACTCTTGCCAAAACTTTCTTGGCAGTTATATTGTCATTGTTCATTTTTCTCTTAGTTATGATAAAGTGACTTCCTTTGTTTCACTGAATGTTTTGTACCTTGTTGGCAAAATTTTGTAATACTAATATCATAACTGTTGTTTTCTAATATTAAAGCATTTGCCTAGGTTATTAGTCACAACTTCTGCATCTGCAAGTACCAAAACAATAAGGATAAAAGAATATTCGTTGACACAAAGAACTTCAACCCACAGGACTGAGGAAGCAGCTAGAAAAATATGTGGCCTTGATGACTAAACTAATACTCAACTCAGCCAGTATTCCCTTATATACAACTTCATTCACCCCTTAGCCCTTCTTGGTTTTGTTCCCTCTAATTACAGCAGCTCTTCCCCAAAGTTAATATAAGAGACCCTAAATCATATTCCTCCAGCCAGAGGCCAAGCCTCAAAATCCAGAGTGATAACTAAAGGACGGAGCATCCCTGGACTGGGTTATGCTAAATGCACCTCCTTCCCTCTCTAGCCCCACCCAGGCGTGAGATTTAGGAGGGAAGGTGATAGAAAAGGTTGCCCGGCAGTTAAATATAATAAAGACAACAGCACACTATGCTGAATCAGCATTCCACTATATTTGCTTTCTTGGTTTTAGCTGTATCTCTTAAGGATGGTATACCCTGGGTTTGTTTCTATAATCCAAAGGGAAAGTCTGTTTTATCTTTTTCCTTTAAGAGGTGACTTTATCTCCTCCAACTTCACTTTTAAAGGATATATTTACCTTAATTTTATCTTTAATTTTATATAATTTTATGTGTACTATTTTTGAACGTTAGCTTTTGGGCCTTTTTTCTTTTGCCTTTTCCATGTTTTTCTTTTATATCTTGTCTTCTCCCTTTTGCTTGCTCTATGCAGAAATTTACAGTCAAGGCTCCTTTTTCGGATCTTGCAGTGATACATCTGTATCTTTAGGTAAATGCTTGAACCTATATTTCCCAACTCATTAATTTCATTAATTTCAGAAATAAAACCGTCTTTTTTGTGTTTACTATAAAAGACAAAGAAATGATCAGGTTAATTCTAGTTTAACTTTTACCCTATGTTTATTTTTATTGATTTTCTCATTCCACTAAAACATAAACGCCATAATGGCAGAGACTCTCCAACTGTGTCCAATTCCTAGAATATTTTCTAGAACAGAATAAATATTCAAAACACATGGTGCAAAAAAAGACATGTCAAAGGATATACATCATATTGATAACAATCATTTCCTCTGTGAACAGGGATACGCCTGGCAGGTAAAATAGTAAAAAAAAAAAAAAAAATTAGGATATGGTCTGTAAAATTTTTATAGTGTGGCTAACTAAAAATTAAAAGGAGTAAAAAATTATGTCCCATCCTTTAAAAAAAATTAGTGTCTAGAAACTGCCCTCACTGTGGATGTACAGAAATGTGAGATACCACTGACATTTTTATATTTGCAAGTGATCTGTTTTTTCCTATCTGGATGTTTACAGTATTTTTTGTTTTGTGTTAATGTTCAATACTGTCATCAGAATGTTGCGTCGTTTGTGGTTTGCTGTTCTTTTTTCATTTCTGAGTCACATTAAACCCTATAAACCTACTGGAACACCATCTCTCTCTAATTTGAAATAAAACTTCCATTATATATTTTAGAATCTGTTTCTTTTTCATATTTAATTTTTGCTTTTTTTTTTCTGGAAATAGTGTGATTTTTTTTTTTTTTTTCCTCTAGGGCCACACCTGCAGCACTTGGAGGTTCCCGGGCTAGGGGTCGAATCCAAGCTAAAACTGCTGGCCACACCAGAGCCACAGGAACATGGGCTCCAAGTCAAGTGTGCAACCTACACCACAGCTCACGGCAATGCCAGATTCCCAACTCACTGAGTGAGGCCAGGGATCAAACCCACATCCTCATGGATGCTACTCGGATTTGTTTCTGCTGAGCCACAGCAGGAACTTCAATTTTTGCTTTTTTAAAATACATACTTTAAATGTTTATATCATTGTCTGCCTTCTGAATGTCATTTTCTCTGCTTTCGCTTTGAGTTTACTGTACCTTTTTATTGAATTTGGACCGCTTTTTGATCTTCTTCCATTTTTCTCAAGTATATCCTACATGACTAAATTCATTTTTTAATGTGCCCTACATTTTGCTGCTTCTAATTTTTCTTTTATTTAATTTCTAAAGTTTTAATGTCCTCTTCATTGTATTTAATTTGTACTACCAGCTATCAATTCATTCTGTTGTCTTTTGATCTATCCCTTTAGATTTTATATTTTTTCTTTTATGTTTTGTTTCAAAAAGTCTGTATTATGTGAAAATTTATTTTAGAAAGTTTTTAATCTGAAATTGTTTTCAATTTCCTAGACTAATTCTTCTTGCATAGTAAATTCTTTTTAGGCCTTTGATATATTATGTTTCTCTACTGTTTATTCTGTGTGTGCGTGTTTTTAAAACTCCATTTATGTATAGACTCCATCTTGGATTTATTTCTGAGAATTCCTTATCTTTTAATAGGGATGACTATATCCAGATATGCCATTCACTCTGGGACATTACGTCTGTGTTCTCTTTAAGTCCTATCCTCCTTTATGGAAATGCCCTCTTAATTTTACCCTTAGAACTTGAGGTAGAAGGTGAGAACAGTTATCTTTCAGCTTTGGGACTGGGGAGAAGATAGGCAGGGTTAAAGAGGCAAGGTTGAAGGGCTAAAGAGACAGGTTTAAAGAAGTAAGGCAGAAGAAATATGATATTTAATAATTGAATATTCCCATAAAATCTGATGAATATTCTGTCATTAGCCTCTGGTTCTATGTGAGAATCCTTTAACTCTGGCCCCACTTTTAGAACAGTACCATTTTTAGGCTATCCTGGTAAGGAAACTGATTATAAGAAAACAAATGGCACTTCCCCTCCCCCACCTCATCCTAGGATAGTATGACTGTCACTGTGACGTCCTAGGTTTGATCTCCTATCTTTTCAGCCACTCTCAGTCACAACCTGAATCACTGCTGAACAAGTTTGAGAAAATGCAGGGAGAACTTATTGTACCTTTTAATTATATTTCCAAAGGTACACTATGCTCAAGATAAGAGGTGAGTGCCATCTTCTTTTAGACCCAAATTTCAATCTATGTATACATATGCATTTATTATATAAAATAAGTGCAGAATTTATTGTTATCATGTTCATATATACTCTCCTTCTTAACAAAACTTAAAGATATTTTCATTCACTTGAGGAAAAATGCAACATGCACACCATCATATTTCCACAAAACCAAGCATTTACTTTCTTATTCTTAGAATTCACAATTTTAATATATTTATAATTATTTTTTCATAACGATTTTCTTTAAATTTGCCTTAAACATAGTGACCTTCAGACTAATGACTTATATTACATTAGAAAAGACTTATTTCCCCTATTTTAAGTTAAATCATTGTTTCTGTCACATTTAGCTCTTTTATCCTCCTATGAAAAATAAGGGAGTAAAGATTTATTTTAATTACCTGCATTTTGTTTCCTACTTTCTGTCTTACTTTCTTTTTCAATTTTTTATATTTTCCACAGTCTACTTTTGTCCTTTGATTAAATACTGTAGGATTTCTTCTCAAGTTTTTTTTCCAAATCATTAATTATCTTTAGAACATTGCTGATCCTATTTTACTTGGCTTCCAGCTATCTTTTAGTTTAGGTAATATGTGAAGCTGTTTTCCTTAGAAAGATCTGCTTATAGGAATGGTCTTGGGCTCTCTGGGACATTGACTTTTGATTAATTTCCTCCACTGGTAAGATTATTTTGCCAGTCTAGGGCACTAAACACTCGTTTTCCATTCTGGGAGTCTAAAATTGCAATGGTTATGGCTGACTGTGTGCCTATGTAACCAGCTCCCAATGAAAACAATAGAATCAAACAGCTCTTTCCTGAGTTAACACTGTGCCTGTGTTAACTACATTTCACTGCTGGAAGGGAGGGTATGCTCTCTTAGGTCCTCTCAGGGAGAGCTTGGGACGTCTGCCCATGAATTCATCCAGACTTTGCCTGTTGTATCTTTTTTCCCTTACTGAACCAGCTCTGCATCCTTGCTTGTCACTGCAATGAATGTTAGCCATTCAGTATGACTATATGCTGAGCCCTGTGAGTCTTTTAAGCAAAGTACTGAACCTGTGGCTCATCATAGGGCCTCTGCCGTAATTCTTACTCTAACCATTTTTATTTAGTTCATTTTGTTCTTTCTTCACAATATCGTCTCAAATCTTTTCAGGGGCAAGAAATTAGTATTTGCTAAAATGTTTGATCTTTTCCTAGATATATTTTAAGAGAAGTTCAACTACTTCAGAACTTAAATAGTGTTGCCTTCAGAGTAATGATTTATTGTTGTCATTGTTTTGTTATTGTCAGGGAGGCAGTTCTTATGCTATGTTTTTTTTTGTCTATTCATCTTAATAAGGGGAGATGAATGCATGGCTAATGACTCAAAACTTCATAAAAATTTTGACAAATAAAGAAATTTATGGTACAATACTGAGCAAACTTAAAATACATAACTAATCAGTAATTACGCCAGTTCTGAGGCTAGATTTCAAGGGTTCTAAGTGGTCTTCTGCTCTCTTTCTTGGACTGTTCCCTCTGTTATGAGAACAAACCCAGACTATTCTACTAAAAGATGAGATAAATCAATCAGAGATAATCATCCCAAATGATGTTCTCCTTGTCCACAGATGCCTAAGAAAGGTCAAGAAAGTTTGTTGTTCTAGTCCAGATCAGCAGAACCAGAAAGCCAATATCTAAATATTGAATTGGCTCATGAACAGTAAGAAGTATTATTTTTTTCCTTTGACTTTTTTTGTTGCTGTTTTTCTGTTTATTTTCTGTTTTTTTAATTTTATTTTTCCATTTTATTTATTATAATTTAAATTTTAACATATATATATATATATATTTTACTTTCTACATTTATTTATTTATTTAGTCTTTTTAAGGCTGCGCTTGTGTCATACGATACTTCCCAGCCTAGGGGTCAAATTGGAGCTGCAGCTGCCGGCCTACACCACAGCCACAACAATAGCCACGCCAGATTCAAGCCACACATGTGACCCACACCACAGCTCACAGAATGCCAGATCCTCAACCCACTTAGGAGGGCCAGGGATCCAACCCACATTCTCACGGATACCAGTCAGGCTCTTCACCGCTGCTCCACAATGGCAACAACTCCTTTATTTTACTTTTTTTTTTTTTTTATTTAAGCTACTAAATTTTGGGTAGCACATTACACCAATATCTTACTAATACAGTCAGGAAGAGTACCAAAAACATGATTATGTCTAGTGGATTAGCAATTTTATGACCAGTGCATCAAATAGACTAGCCGGAGACATTTTTAAAATTCAAGATATTTAAAAAGACTTGAAGAGCAATTACCAGTGTACCAGGTCCGAAATCAATCTCTAAAGAGTTGTGGTACAAGCAGTCTCACACACCACAAGTCTCATCTGTCTTTAGAATGCTATTTCAGCTGGTTTTACTAGTCTCAGTAACACACTGTCTGTGTTACACAACATACGTGTGTTATGTTGCTGAGGAGTTCAGTTCTCATTTGGATTTCAGATATAAAATTGTGACGCGGTAAGCACATAATTAAGTACATGGGGACAAGAACAGGAGACACAGATACCTCTGAAGTTGACTGATGATTTTCAAATGTTTCTTAGTGGATAGAACAATATGATAACACTGGAACGCTACTGTTCTTGTTATGAGCTTTTACTGCAAGGCACTCGTAGTAAGACAGAGGATAACAATGGGACGTGAGGAGATCTGAGGACAGCTTCTATTCTGCAGCAATCAACTTATCTGTCATACCTGACAAGTCATATGGCTTAATCCAAGCCTCAATTTTTTATTATGTTAACATTTTTAAATCCAGTCCTTTACTATTGAGTGTGGCTTTGTGTGTGAGTAATAATAATAATAAAAAAAAACAAGTTAAATTGGCTTTAAAATGAGAAACTTGATTCTTTCATATCATGTGACATCCAGAGGGACAGAAGTTTTCAGATGCTAACTCTAGTTCCTATGATGCCATAGTGTCTGCTTTCTGCTGTGTATGGCTTCATCCTCGTGTGGGTGATGAAATACCTGCAGGCATTTTGAGTCCCACTTCAACTTATAACATCTTCCAGAAGAAGTAATCATAGAGAGACATTTTCAACCTGAGTGTGCCAATCAAGCATCCCTAACTTCATAGGTTGCTTTGGTCATGTGCCTCAATTGAACTTGTGACTGTAGCTAAGATAATGCAGCGGCTGATTGGCTGAATCATCTGAGGCTCACCTCTAGGGCTGATTTCCCCGGAGCCAAATAGATTTTGTATAAGAAGAGCAGAAATCCAGAAAAATCAAAGTTCTGTTAGGATGTAGGAAAGGCATACGGGAACTTGGTTGGTGAGCCAGAATATCTGCTATAAGGTTTATGTAATTAACGCTCCATGTTTGCTGTAATACATCTGTGACTGACTATATCGTGAAGCACTATGAAAACATCCTTAATATTTGTTAAGAGTGAGTCAGCTTTTAAAGAAATTTTTAAACAGTGAGGAACATAACATTTTGGCCGTCTCTATTGTTACTGGACCTAGGGGGCTAAAGAAAGTGGTTGCCTTTTTGACCAACTCTCATGTTCGATTTTCCATTCCTTCCTTTGTATAAAATGGCTTTGAAGAATAAATGTAAATCTGACAAGTCAAGAAGAAGGAATAAAAAGCAAGAAAAAAGGAACATGATAGAGAAAACTCCCTGTAATGGGTAGCATATGTTTAAAGTGGAAACTAATTTTAAAAGTAACAGAATAATGATGGTAATTCTCCTATTCCCTTACCCTATATTCACCCTGCATGAAATAATTTAATATTTGAAGTAGGCATGATTTTTTCCATTTCACAGATGATAAATTTGAGACACAGAGAGGTTAAAAATTTCCCATTGACCCATAATTCTGGAAAATGTCACGTATACATGATGTACTATCCTTACTCTTTCCACTCTCCACATTAATGCATTTAAAAACTAATAGAAAACCATGTAGATTTTTTTTACATAAATGAATATAATCTTAGGAACTTTCCTTTTCAGACAATTAGAAGGTTTCTATATTGTTAGAAAAGTTTATAGGGTCATCAACATATACTGCTGAAGGTGAACTTTTGAGCAAAATATATCATATTGATTTCACAAATGAAAATGACTGCTGTAGCAACAAAATATAACAGTGTGTTCTTTAGGCCATTTCAAATTTTAGGTTCAAAATCAGCTTTCCTAAACATTAGCATTTAAAAAATTTATGTCAAACTCTGAAAGTTATATTAGGGAGTGGGGGAGTATAAATATTTTATCAGATGAAAATATACTTCACTGGATATTTGTGTGTACGTGTGTGTTGTGCTGGTTTCAGTCTGTCAATAACCAGTGTTGTGGCTGGCCCAGCTCTTGTGGCTCTTATTATGACTGCAAGACACCCTTCAGTAATAACCATCAGGAAACTGTGAAAAAAAATTGAGATTTATTATTTATAAGACCTGGAAATCACACAGCACACCTGGGGCCACATGACAAGGTCAAGGTAGAGAGAAAGGGAACACATAGGCCTAGAGTTTTGCTTTTATTGGGGTCAGGGATGGTGGTCTAGGGTTCTGTAGGCTTACTCTTTACTGTTGACTTCAAAACATAGGAGCAGGAATTTAATGCATGGGAAAAGAACAAAAAATAAGCAGCCCAAACATCCAGTTATTAATATCAACCTCTAAAACAAAGGAGCCTCAGTTTGAGGAGGCAGCTTGGCTCTTTATCTAGTCCTGTAACTGGCAATATATTTAGTCTTTGAAAGGGATGCCTCTTTGAAAAGGTGTGTCTGCAATCAAAGCTTAAATCAGACACTAGCATTCAAAAAAGAAAAAAAACTGTCAAGGCTTATGCTAGAGAGTGTGTGTTGGTTAGTTCTGAGAGCAATGTAATACCAAGCATAATATCAACATAATGCCATTCTTTCCATTACCCTAGCAATCTAGCTGGGTAAAAAAATCTAGGAAGAGCTCAGTCTTTCAAGATTAATGGTGAAAATTGCCCTAGAAAATACTTCTAATATGTACCTAAGATAGGACCCTCTGATTATAAATATGGCATACGATAAAGAAATAGGTAGAAGAAGATGGTGGATAAAACAACAAAATTATGATAATCTTGGTCTGATAAAAAAGGTAGAATATAGGCATTTTATCAAAGCAATAGCCTTGATAATATGCAATGTACTTATTATCGCCTCTGTCTTTAGCATTAGGATTCCAATGACAGCTTGTGTAAAATGAGAAATGGATTCAGGAAAACTGTGTTATGATTCTCTCACCAGCAATGTAATTTTGAAGAATTTCTTTATCCCAGATTCACCGATTAGCATTATTTTTGTCATCAACAAACATAATCACAGTACTCTATATTACTCAACATGGTTGAATGAATATCCTTGGATTACATTTTGGCTCACCAATAAATACCATGGATTATGTCTACAGAGGGAAAATGGCGCATTTCTAGGCACACACACAAAGGTCTTATTATATACTTGTTGATTGATTGAAATAATTTAGCACTGAAATTTATTTGCCCAAATATGAACACTTCATCTCCAATCACATATACATGCATTTACTTTTAAATGATTTTGAACTACTGACAAATAATGGAGCACAAAATACTACTGGACAAATAATGCTTTTGCCAGGTTACAACAAATATCTAGAATTCATAAACACTCCAGATTAGAGATTTCTTACTGTATCATCAAATTACACAAGTGCATGGTACTGAATTATTTATACACACTCCATTACTGTGTGTGGTTTGAAATGATTCAATTTGAATTCCTTAAATTCTAAAAAAATTAGAAGATGTCTTTAGGTATTTTGCCTCCTTAATTCCAATTCAGTACAATTTGTATATTCAAATTCCTTCCATTCAACGTGTCTACCACCTCAAATTCAATGTATCTTAAACCAAAATCATTCCTTCCACTGACAAAGTGGCAGCTTTAAGATCATCTCTCTTTTTTGCCACCAGTCTCTTTTCCTAGGTTTTTAAATCTTGGAATAGCATCACTTACAATATTCTTCTTTCCATCCTTTCCCGTCAATGCTCTCTTCTACAACTGCACTCAAGCCTTGCAGTTGTGATGAAAACTATTTCTTCGCCTCTCTAGCTCTTGAAATATATTCTTATAGAACCATCTTTTCTTATTCTACTTTACACTCATAATATGTACCTCATTCATTTATTAGTTCACTCATTCAACACATATGTTTAATTGCTATAAACAAAAAATAAACTAGGGCAGTTGAGAAGAGACCTGATGGTCAGGGAAGACTTTATATAAGAAATAACATTAGAGCTGAAACTTGAAACATGAAATTTGAAAGAGATAGAGGAATATTATACTTAGGAAAGACCCAGACTCAAAGCGGATTTTAAGCTTTGAAGCACACTGAAAAAGAGAATGACATGCAGTGAGGCTGTCGGGGGGAAGGGAGGAATTTCTGCTTCAGGTTTCCCCACTTCTTTCCAGGTAAAGCCATGTTCCTTAAACTGGCATCAAAGGATCATCTACATTTTACCTTCTGGCTCTTTCTATTTGAACTAAGATAACATGGCACAGTGATTAAACAAAGGGGGATCTAACAGACCTGGGCTTGAATTGTAATGTCAATACTTGCAGTGTAATTTGGGGCAAGTAAATTCACCTCTTCGATAATTATCAAGTTACTCACTGATCCTCAGCTATAAAATGGAAATAATAATAATACCTTGAAGGAAGCTGTGAATATGAAATAATTGAAAGGGACCCAGGTCTATCTTTATTAAATAATAAATAAAATTAACATTTCTGAAAGAACAAAGCTCAATAGAGGTAACATTATTTTTACTCTATTTGCATTCAATGTCAGAGCACCAGAGAGCAATTTTAAAATTACTTGATGGTGTTACAGTTGGAATGAATCACTAAGAATGTAGATACTGACATCAGACTCCACTCCTGATCTTGGAAATTAAACTGAAAACACTAGACCATAGTCAAGGGCCTTAGGCCCATACTTTAGCAACTTTTGAAATGAATTAATTGCATTCTTAATGAATTCTTTAGCTTACCCTTAAATATTTTCAAAGGAAGCAATTCTAAAATACTTACCAACAATATGCTGATGCATACAATGGCCTTAGAGAGACAATGCATTTATTAAAATATGCTATTTCACACCATAGTTTTTCCTAACACTGTCCTCAACTTACCATTTAGTATTTGCCAAACAATCAAAATAACTATCCAAAAGCCAAGAATTCAGAACAATTTTATTTTTGTCACTTTAACAATTTTACTGAATACCAATTGGCTAAAATCAATTACCATAGTTACATATACAATTTGTATCTGGGGAAGTGTACAACATGAAACCCACTTAGTAAATGATTTATTTAAAAGATTATCAAAGAGCACGTGGTAAAAGATTAAACAGTATGTTTAATGTGGCAGCTTGAAGGCCATGGTGGGGAGAAGCAACGTAATTGAAAAAGGCCTGGGAGTTCCTGCTGTGGCTCAGAGGAAGCGAATCTGACTAGTATCCAAGAAGATGCAGGTTTGATCCCTGGTCCGCTCAGTGGGCTGGGGAACCGGCGTTGCTGCGGCTGTGGCTGTGGCATAGGCCAGCAGCTGCAGCTCTGATTCGACCCCTAGCCTGGGAATTTTCATTTGGCTTGGGCATGCTCCCCATTCTCCAACCCCCCCCCCAAAAAAAAGAAAGAAAAGAGAGAGAGAGAGATAGAAGGGTCTACCATCTTGCCAGGTCATGTTTCTCAGGGTTGCACTGCCTTCATGAAACCATCAGATCCAAATCTTGTTCTGAGCAAGCAAAGGTCTACAGAAGTAAATCAGTGCGAATAAAACTCACAAACAACTGCTACAAAACAAACCAGTAAATAAACACAAACAAAATCTGAATCTTATCATTTAAGCTGAGTGATTCTTTCCTGTGGCTAGGTTATTTACAGCCACTTTCCCAACTAGACTTTCTGGGAATATCGCATTTGTTAAGGCTAAGGAACTTGATAGCTGAAGTCAGATCAAAGGAAATAGTTAACATTTTAAATTAATGAGAGTTAATAATAGTAGTGACAGGCTAAATACTGAATAGGGCTTCATCTGGAAGATACTAAATGGAACTAAACAATTTTATCTCTTATCTCTAAGCATCACAAGAGCAGGGACTTTGCCATAATCATCTACTGGTCCCTGACACTTAATTTGTTTCCACTACAATATTCAATATTTTTAACTCAATTCCTTTTTTTTTTCCTTTTTTTTTTCTTCTGTTTCCACAATGACAGATTCCCTTTTTGGCAGTAATTTTTGTTTTTGTTTTCTTACTTTAATAAAGCTAGCATTTTGGCTGCTTATCCTTTGAGTAATACTAACTGCTATAACAGGTAAACCATTTCTAAATCTTAGTGGCATAACAAAAGGTTCTTTCTCACATGGATCAGGCCACTGTGGGCTGTTCTGATGGATCAGCTCTCTTCCAATTGCTCCAAATAGTGATTCAAGGATGCTAGCTTATTCTATCTCCTGGTTCTGTCCTTTTCAACCCAATTTTTTCCTGGGTTCCAAAGAACCCCCAAAAAGAGTAAGGAGTATGTTGCCTGGGGTCTGAAAGTGGCACTTCTGCCTTGGTACCATTGTCTTAGATTCAGTCACGTGGCCACATTAGCTGCAAAGAAATCAGACAGATACACTCTGTGTGCACGAATGGGTAGACAAACATTTGAAAAGTAGCTTCATATTGTTCTCTTTGCCTTATTATATATTTTAATCTCACAAGATTGTCCTTCTGATCTCACACTGTTAGTATGGATGCTTCCTTTAGTACTGACCCTTAGCAACTTAGCACTATCTCTACAAGCTTTGGTATTCAGAGGAAAATAATTTATTTAAAAATAGTGAGAAAAGAAGAGCCATGGGTTTCGTTCCTGGTCTGCGCCGTACGACACGTGTGCACTTGTACAAACGATACACTCACACCTCCTGGTTCCCACTTTTCCTTCTCTGTAAAACTGGACAGTACTCAACTTAGAAATCCATTACAGCAATTTGATAACATAATATCAGAAAAATATTATATGACCATTTCCACAGCAAAAAGCTTACAACCTCTCAATTTTCCTTCGCATTATCGGCCATTGTCATGAAAGTTTCCAATTACACAGATGCTCCTTTTTATTTAATTTCCTTCCCCCTCTTAATATTATTTTGCTTCGTGTATTTTTGAAATGCATGACGGTATTTTTTAAAAATGTGATGCAACAATGTAAAATAGCATAGTCGCTATCAGGAGAGATTTTCTATTGTTCTGAGAAATGGCAAAGTCATTACCACATCAATAGTTTTGTAAAGTACTTTTTATTTTCAATTTTAGATGCCCATTTTAATAATGCAAGTGAAGCTTTTTACAAGGCCTGCTTTTCAAATCTATTAATTTTCAGAGAAAAGAAATGAGATAAGGCTTTATTTGCTTCCTACAGGGAAGATTAAATTGGTTCACTTTATTTTTTATTTCATTATTGATGCCTTTTGTCAAAAAGAAGCGTATTTTTTATGCAAATCCCAGGGTGTGAAAAATACTCAACTGAATTAACACCAGTAATACTTAAGGAATCATAATAGCTCTATCTTAAGATTTTTAATTACTTTTCTAGAACTAATATAGTACTAACCTTGCTAAATTATTGAATTTTAAAAAAGAGGCTGACAAATATCTCTTTTCAGATTAACAGTCATGTTTCCTCCTCAAATGCATGCGCAGCGCACCTAATGGTTTCAGCAGTTAAGCCAACGTATAGCAATAAATTTTAAGACAGTGAAGATGCCATCAAGGCTTGAATGTATTACGCTTACACACAGACAAAGGAGACATAAAGAATGCAGTGATACAGGTTATGTTTTGAATTGAGATAAAAATAGAGGAAATACCTTTCTATAATTTCCGGGTCAGAGTGTGCTAAGGAGTGAAAAGAAGATAAAAGCACACTTGGAAATTCGAATGGAGTGTTAACAATCCCCAGAGCAGACAGCTGTGGATCCCTGACAGAAAATACGTACCTATTAGGAAATCTACCCCATACTTTAGACCCTGGGGGTCTAAAGTTAAACAGGAGATTACTGTATTTTTATTAACCTCTTAGTAGGCTCATGTGCATTAACTGATGCCTAACATTGATGAGAATTTATCAGTCATCATACCATTATTAAAACAATCCGTAGATAATCCAATCTTATCAACTTCTAAAAGCATTACACCCACCATATTCTCTTCCCTATTTGGTTTCAGCACAGAACACAAAGCATTTGGGGGCAGGAAGAAAGATGTGTAAGGGCTCTAAAAAGGTGGCATTAGATTAGAAATAACACATTATAAGTAATTATGATATAAACTATAAAATAAGTGCCACAAAAGGTAAAAAAATAATAGTGCTTTACAGGAAGAGTCAGCAATTTTGTGCTATGATTAGAGGGGAATGAGTCTGTAGAGTCAAATGATGAGTTGGGCCGGGAGACATATATAGGATTTGATTATCAGAGAAGAGGGAAAGCCTAGTAAGCTTAGGAAATCTACTTTATACACAACATAATCCTGAAACTGTCTGAAAGCCAAAAGTATAAAAGTGGAATAGACATATATTATAAAAATGAAGCACACACCACTCACATATAATGGTGTATCACATACCATTTTATTTATTTATTTATTGTTTGTTTGTCTTTTTGTCTTTTCTGGGCTGCACCCATGGGATATGGAGGTTCACAGGCTAGGAGTCGGATCAGAGCTGTAGCCACTGGCTTACACAAGAGCCACAACAATGCAGGATTCGAGCCGCATCTGTGACCTACACCACAGCTCACAGCAACACCGGATCCTTAAACCACTGAGCAAGGCCAGGCAGGGATCGAACCCTCAACCTCTTGGTTCCTAGTCAGATTTGTTAACCACTGAGCCACTACAGGAACTCCAACATATGATTTTAACAAAATAATTCTGTCTCAGCAATATTTGAAATGGTTTGGCCAAGCTTAAGCAATAAGGGCAGTGATCAGAAAGCATCCTCACTTAAAACAGACCTGTGGTTGCCAAGGAGGAGGGGGAAGGAGTGGGAAGGACAGGGACAGTGGAGTTAGCAGATGCACACTATTACATTTAGAATGGATAAGAATGAAGTCCTGCTCTACAGCATAGGGAACTATATCCAACCTCTTATGATAGAACAAGATGGAAGATAATATGAGAAAAGAATATATTTATATATAGATAGATAGATGTGTGTGTATGTACGACTAGGTCACTTTACTGTGCAGCAGAAATTGACATAACATTGTAAATTAATTTTTAAAATTAATTCTAAATTAATATTAAAATTTAAAAATTAATAATAAATTAAGCGTAGAAGTTAAAATTAAATTAAAAATTTTTTAAAAAAGAAAGCCTCTCCACTGGCTAGTCTCATAAGAAGCTCCTGTTAACTACCCCAAAAGGTGGACAGTCTCCCCTGACAGGACACAAAGCCTGCCTGGACATCCGGAGGATCCCTCTCCCTTAGTGAGGCTGCTTCTCTTCCTCTCTCTCCACTCTGCCCCTAAAAATGGGACATGCCTCCCTGCATGAAGCCAGATCCCAGCCTTGGTTTTGCTGGAATATTGGAGAAGAACAGATCAGCAACAGTCTATGTTATGGAACAGAAAAGGGAAGAGAGGAGGACAGGAAGAAGAGTGTATGGGGGATATGAAATGACTTTCAGTTCTCGTTCAATCTTTTTCATCATCTCATGACAAAATATTCTTCCCTTTAATACTTAATAATCCCCTTAATACTTATGAATGTGAGCTTGAGTGTATTTTTTGCAGTGCAGCATCTTCATCTGCACTAGTACAAAGGTCAGAAACTGGCTGGATTCTAGAAGAATGTGTCTCATAGATGAAATGTGAATTGGCGTGAACAATTATATGGCTGGGTGGCTAGATAGATGCAGAGGTCCAGAGAGGCAGAGATACTGAGACTCAGAGCTATAAATTTAAATGGAGTCTGTACTCTTCTACACGGCTTCGTTGCCAACACTCCATGCTACATCGTACTGGTCTGCTGCCTTCCATTATATTAGTCTTCTTATCCTTGAAAACACTTGTATTTGGGACCATCGATCTAAACAGTTTTAATATAAAGCCAAAATTTCCTACATTTTGACTTATAAGTTTGCTGATCTGAATTTCTGGACCACTACATGGAACGCCCTCAAGGCATAATTTTGTTTTAATTTCCATCAGTAAAGGGAAACCTTATAGAGAAGCATGATATGTATGTGACATAAATATGCTCCTATGTCTTCAGGACATTGTAGTATGGTCTCAACAGGGGAAAAGAAAAATCTCTATTTTATTATGATCTTGAAAATATTTCGAAGGTCAAAGGATTCTGCAGAATTGCTTTTTTAAAAAAGGGGGGAAGAAACCCTGAGAAACATATGCATTGTTTTATTTTAGTAGTTATTTCCCCAATACAATTTTTGTTTTCTACTGAACAGCATGGTGATCCAGTAACACATACATGTACACATTCTATTTTCGCACATTATCCTGCTCCATCATAAGTGACTAGACAGAATTCCCAGTGCTACTCAGCAGGATCTCATTGCTAATACCATTCCAAAGGCAATAGTTTGCATCTATTAACCCCAAGCTCCCCATCCATCCCACTCCCTCCCCCTTGGCAACCACAAGTCTATTCTCCAAGTCCATGATTTTCTTTTCTGTGGAAAGGTTCGTTTGTGACATATATTAGATTCCAGATATAAGTGATATCATATGGTGTTTGGCTTTCTCTTTCTGACTTACTTCACTCAGGATGAGAGTCTCTAGTTCCATCCATATTGCTGCAAATGGCATTATTTTGTTCTTTTTATGGCTGAGTAGTATTCCATTGTGTATATATACCACTTCTTCCTAAGCCAGTCGTCTGTCAATGGACATTTAGGTTGTTTCCATGTCTTGGCTATTGTGAATAGTGCTTCACTGAACATGTGGGTGCATGTGTCTTTTTCAAGGAAAGTTTTGTCCAGACCTGTGCCCCAGAGTGGGATTGCTGGATCATATGGTAGTTCTATGTATAGATTTCTAAGGTACCTCCATACTGATCTCCATAGTGGCTATACCAGCTTACATTCCCACCAACAGTGCAGGAGGGTTCCCTTTTCTCCACACCCTCTCCAGCATTTGCTATTTGTGGAGTTATTAATGATGGCCATTCTGACTGGTGTGAGGTGGTATCTCATGGCAGTTTTGATTTGCATTTCTCTAATAATGAGGGATGTTGAGCATTTTTTCATGTGCTTGTTGGCCATCTGTACATCTTCCTTGGAGAAACATCTATTCAGGTCTTGTGCCCATTTTTCAATTGGGTTGTTGTTGGCTTTTTTCCTGTTGAGTTGTAGAAGTTGCTTGTACATTCTAGAGATTAAGCTCTTGTCAGCTGCATCATTTGAAACTATTTTCTCCCATTCTGTCAGTTGTCTTTTTTGTTTTCTTTTTGGCTTCCTTTGCTGTGCAAAAGCTCGTCAGTTTGATTAGGTCCCATTTGTTTATTTTTGCTTTTATTTCTGTTGCCTTAGGAGACTGGCCTGAGAAAATATTTGTAAGGTTGATGTCAGAGAATGTTGTGCCTATGTTCTCTTCCAGGAGTTCGATGGTGTCTTGTCTTATATTTAAGTCTTTCGGCAGCCATTCTGAGTTTATTTTTGTGCATGGTGTGAGGGTGTGTTCTAGTTTCACTGATTTACATGCCTTTTTCCCATTTCATGTTCTTGCCTCCTTTGTCAAAGATTAATTGACGATAGCTGTCTGGGTTTATTTCTGGGTTCTCTATTGTGTTCCATTGTTCTATCTGTCTGTTTTGGTACCAGTACCACACTGTCTTGATTACTGCGGCTTTGTAACATTGCCTGAAGTCTGGGAGAGTTATGCCTCCTGCTTGGTTTTTGTTCCTCAGGATTGCTTTGGCAATTCTGGGTCTTTTGTGGTTCCACATACATTTTTGGATTATTTGTTATAGTTCTGTGAAAATGTCATGGGTAATTTGATAGGGATTGCATTGAATCCGTAGATTGCTTTGGGTAGTGTGGCCATTTTTAAAATATTAATTTTTCCAACCCAGGGGCATGGAATATCTTCCATTTCTCTACATCTTCTTTAATTTCCTTGATGAATGATTTATAGTTCTCAGCATGTAAGTCTTTAACCACCTTGGTCAGATGTATTCCCAAGCATTTGATTTTATGGGGTGCAATTTTAAAAGGTATCGTATTTTTGTATTTCTTTTCTAATATTTCATTGTTAGTATACAGAAATGCGACTGATTTCTGAATGTTAATCTTAGATCCTGCTACTTTGCTGAATTTTTGGATCAGTTCAAGTAGTTTTTGAGTGGGGTCCTTAGAGTTTTCTATATATAGTGTCATATCATCTGCATACAGTGACAGTTTTACCTCTCCTCTTCCAATTTGGATGCCTTTTATTTCTTTTGTTTGTTTGACTGCTGTGGCTTGGACTTCCAATACTATGTTGAATAAGAGTGGTGAGAGTGGACATCCTTGTCTTGTTCTGGATTTTAGTGGAAAGGCTTTCAGCTTTTCTCCATTGAGTATTATATTTGCTGTGGGTTTGTCGTAAATGGCTTTTATCATATTAAGGTATGTTCACTCTATACCCACTTTGGTAAGAGTTTTGATCATGAATGGATGTTGGACTTTGTCAAATGCTTTTTCTGCATCTATTGAGATGATCATGTGGTTTTTGACTTTTGTTAATGTGGTGTATGACGTTGATTGATTTGCATATGCTGAACCATCCTTGTGCACCTGGGATGAATCTCACCTGGTCGTGTTGTATGATCTTTTTTATATGTTGTTGGATTCGGATGGCTAAAATTTTGTTTAGAATTTTTGCGTCTATAAGACAGGAAAGCAGGAGTTACAATACTCATATCAGAGAAAATAGACTTTAAAATGAAGGGCATAAAGAAAGACAAAGATGGACACTATTTAATGGTTAAAGGATAAATTCAAGAAGAGGATATTACAATCATCAATATACATACCCATTTTGACCAACAGAAACTGACTGGCAAGTAGTCTCTTTTAAACAACTCAAAATGCTTGTTCATCAGCTGACTTAAAAACAAAAAAACAACAACAAAAAACTGGTTTTAACTTGACAAAGATTTAAACACCTTTTCACTTTTAATGTGAAAAGTAGGAATTGTACAGGTGGAGGAAAGTCAAGGACTACTTACTGACCAATTTAGTGAAAGTATCACTTTCTAAAGGGACTTTGTAGGACATCAGGCTGGAAGAATGGGTAAAAGGAGGCTAGGGAAGGCCTTGAATAGACATTTTCAGTAAGCAATGAAATATGGAGCGAAGATAGAAACAAGCACTGATTCAATGCTTTCAATGTGGCAACCACTTCATTTCCTCTTATCTAAACCTCACAGGAAAAACATGAAATTTGCGTTATCCCATTTTGTAACAAAGAAATCAGAGGCAAAGAAAAGTTCAGCAATTTATCTAGAAATGCACATCTAGCAAGTGGCCAAAACAAAATTTGTCCTCCAGTGTATTTATCTTCAAATTCCTGAATTCCTTCCACACTGGTGAAACTAGATTTTTATGACGCAGTTCTTGCCACCACATCACACTCTTGTGGATTTATGCACACACATTTGCATTACCTTAGATTTAATTGATCCATACACTTTCTCTTGTCCTTTAACTCTGACTTATTAGAAACTTTATATCCAATAAATAAATTAACTTGTTTCTTTGCCTGATACCAGAAAAGGATTCAGAATTCAAATATAATTGGGAAGTATAATTCATTTATACTGAGGAATCTTAAATGATGATTTTCAGACTCAGGAATGTCATCTTTGTAGGTTACATTCCCCCTACATTTAAGGTTACTTTATTACTCTCAACTTTTTCTACTATTCATTAGGGTACTACATATTTTGAGTTAATAGACTCAATATTGATCGTGCTTGTGGGGTTTAGAGCCGGTCCTAAAAATATGAATCAATATCTTCCACTCTAGTTTCCCTCCAGTGTGATGTGGCTGTGTGCACTTTTGTATAAACAGCCATAGGCTGGATATAAATCATTCTACCTATCTTACTACTAACAGGCTGCAACCTGGTTGGTGGATTTCCCCAAGGGAAAAGAAAGCAGGGCAACTATAGGTCATGATATGCATTCCAACTGCAAGTGCTTACAGCTGGAATGTGCCTGCCTTTTAAGGAGCAGAAGGAAATGTCCACAGAGAGCTATTTTAAAAGATGCAATTCAATTTTAAATGTATCCATGCATTTCTGCTTAGGGACTTTAAGTTAAATTACCATTTAAAGTTAACATAGATATCTTATTAATGGTATTGAGATCATCTGCTTTGGAGTATTTAAAGAGTGGGCCAAGAAAATTTAAGCAAAGAAGCAGTGTATATAATTCTAGTTGTGTGCAAATACGATTATGCATGCCTATCACATCTCACTTGCTTAGAGAATGTATTTTATCAATCGTCTATGAAAGCAAGACATGATGATAAAAACCGATTCTATAAATTGCAAGTATTAATAAACATTAGGCTAACCCAAAGCGCCATTTTTCAGATATGATATAACTTAAAATTGCACAGAGCTTTTATTTTTTTTAAAGTACTTTCACATCACCCTGAGAAGTACTCTTGCTGTTATAAACACGAAGGGCACTTTTGTCAGCCACACCTGGTCGCATGGTGACATGCATCCTTAAAGAGTAGGGGTACAATCTCATCTTGAATAACATGTTCTTTTAGAGAAGCTAATGAGGCAAGCAAAGATCAAATCTACAACCTCGATCTCAATATAACCACATTCTGAGTAATTTACCTCGACAGTATAATCTATTGTAATAGAAATATGCTGTGCACGTGCATCATCAACTGAATACTCAGCCTGTGCTAAAATGATCCAGGCCATCAACTTCCAGGAAAAATGATGAAAAGCGTAGTATATACAGAGGCGAAGCTTATGGTAAACTGACTTTGATTGCCTGAATTCAAATTCCTACTCTGACTTTAAGGTAAGCTTGAGCAAACTTTTTACTCTCTAAGTATTAGTTTCCTTATTTTTAAAACAAAGATAAAAATTTTACCGACCTAGGTTTGTGGCTGTGTAAATTAAACATGGAAATGTAAAACACTTAGCATAGGCACAAAGTTCCTGTTCAAGAAATGTGCTACTGCCAATGAATTTCCATGTTGCATTTGTAGAGAATGAAAACCAAAATAAAGCTGGCACTTTATGTTTGTTTAGTTTAGATGGGATATATTTTGGTCTCTTATTTAATGAGGGCTTTAGACTGTCAAAGGCTATCATATGAATGCTTAGTATCAAAGTTCCCCAGACTGTTGTCTTTCTCAAAGGCAGATGGTAAATCTGTCAGCAGTAGCATTCAGAACAAGAGCAACCCAGATGCTTTTAAGCACTGTGTGTGAAGCTGCTCCTCCCACGAAGAGTACCATTGGGCACGATGCCAAAGGACAGTCCCCAAGGCAATTAGCTGCTTATGAATCCAACTCTGGCTGTCTGCGAAGTCAAATGAAGCCAGCTTGCTTAGCCATACACCACTTAATGCAAAGAGCATGCTCCTTTATAATCAAACCAATCTTCCATATTTCAGCGTAGCTGCATTTGAACAAGATGTTCGTTGATCTTTACTGTTCATAGATAAAAGTTTTACATTACTTTATAGATATATCTTATGTTAATAAAATAAACCTATTAGACTTAGTGACCACTTATCTGCACATGCATAATTATATTTAGTGATTCATAAAGAACCTGATATTTATGAGATCCTAGGTGACAAGTGAATTATGGCAACTGTAGTAAGCATGGGAATCCTACTTACAAGTGCTGGATAAAGACAACAGACTCTTGTTCAAAATGGCCGGAATATTCTATAAAAACGATAAAGGGAGTAGAAAACAATGTCATCGAATAGAAGTAATATCCATATTTATAAAAATAGTCCCTATATTTAAAGAAAATGCCTTTCAAGTACATAGATTAGTCAATACTCTTATTTGGAATCTTCCTTACTCTTTTTTGGGGTTCTTTGGAACCCAGGAAAAAATTGGGTTGAAAAGGACAGAACCAGAAGATAGAATAAGCTAGCATCCTTGAATCACTATGTGGAGCAATTGGAAGAGAGCTGATCCATCAGAACAGCCCACAATGGCCTGAGCCATGTGAGAAAGAACCTTTTGTTATACCACTAAGATTTAGAAATGGTTTACCTGTTACAGTAGTACTTAAGGCTTTGGTAAAATTCAACATAACTGAAATATTCACTGCACATTCGCTATGTATCAAGCACTGCTCTAGGCACTTTGGTTTCCTTTTTTGTAAACTAAAAGAAAATTTCAAAAAGCTTTATCATCCCCTTTGCACAAGAAAAGGTACTTTACCATGGCTACAGAGGTTAGGTGGTACTAGAGGGGCTATTTGAATCCTGAAAGTTTTTTGTTCCAAGGACAACACCTTTTTTATTATATCATCCAAAGAGGAAACAAGGATGTCTCAAATTTTACACTAATATGTTTCTCATATTTGATGGCAGAGTTCATTTAAAACCAAAACCCAAAACAGGACAGCTAGCCTCATGCTGAAGCTGTGGAAGGAAGTCTGGAGGCGTTAGAGGTAGACAACACTAGTATAATTACTGGCGATGTGACTTCTCTAGAGTACTCTGTTCTCTATGAAAAGGATGAAGATACTCATCTTAGAGGGTTGTGGCAAGGACTGAAGAGGACAATTAAGGGTTGTAGGGCACCAGGAATATACAGATTAAACAGTAAAGCTAAGAGGATTTAAGTAACTCAGTTAGGGTCACATGTATTAGCAGCAGAGCTGCCTTCAAAGACCTGTCTTCCAGGTACCTTCAAAAGAGAAATTGTAGAGAGTAATAGTAGATTATAAAACTTGAATATATTATGAACACATTAGTTATTATTCACTATCATAAGCATGAAAATATTATTAAAAACAATAAAATAATAAAAGAAAACAATATCCCACAGAACACTTAAAAAAAGTTTTATAATGGATGATATCACTCATGCTATATGTATGGATTATATATCTTGTAGATATATCATAGCAAAAGGGTGAAACACTCTAGAAAGACATACTAAATTATAGCTTATTTTTATTTTTTTTTTATTTTATTTTATTTTTTGTCTTTTGTCTTTTGTTGTTGTTGTTGCTATTTCTTGGGCTGCTCCCGCGGCATATGGAGGTTCCCAGGCTAGGGGTTGAATCGGAGCTGTAGCCACCAGCCTACGCCAGAGCCACAGCAACGTGGGATCCGAGCTGCGTCTGCAACCTACACCACAGCTCACGGCAATGCCGGATCGTTAACCCACTGAGCAAGGCCAGGGACCGAACCCGCAACCTCATGGTTCCTAGTCGGATTCGTTAACCACTGTGCCACGATGGGAACTCCTTATTTTTATTTTTTCATATTTCTGTTATCTGTAGTTTGTATCTATATATTTTCCATAATGAAAGCATATCACTTAGATTCTTACTCAAGGAACATGGTCTGAAAGTAATTATATTCTGAGTCTCAATTTTATTTCTCTAAATAAGCTTTTCCATTACATCCTGCTCAGTTTATCTTGAAACTGAAATGTTCTTAAACTTCTAATTTGCAGTGAAAGCTAATTGTTTATTGTTGTTTATGGTTATCACTTACACAAAGGATATTACAGAAATGCCTAATAAGAACTCTTCCACGCCTCAAAGAAGAGACTAAGCACTAAGCCAGGGACTTAGCTATGGAAATATAAGTTTCCTCTTCCTATCCATGGTATTAATTCTCCAACTTCATGTATATAAGACTCCTATATGATATCCTGAAAATTTACATTCAATGTCCCACTCTTGGAGATTTTGATCTTATGCATTTAGGGTGGTTTGCAGATTCAATATTTCTTTAAAGTCCTCAGATGATTCTGGTCAAAGGGTTCTCAAGTCTCTCAATTCTCCATAAGAACTGGCCTCTCAACTATTGCGACATTACAGTGACTATAACTTTGCAATTATGTATCTGTGTATAAATAAGCAGCTGTTCAAGTGAGAAACAAGTAACTGAAGAAAAAGGCATGGAAAAAGACATTTTACAAGAACAACTGTTTCTTGTTGTATCAGAATAGACTTGGTTAATTTGCAGTAATAACCCCAATATGTTAGTAGCTTAACATAATAATTTTTTTTCCTTCATTCATAGTATAGGCACAACATAGACCAGCATTAGGGATATGCTTGTTGTAGTCCCTCAAAGACTCAGACTGATGAAAGTTTCCAAAATCGTGTCACCAGTGGTACGAGAACATGACAAGTCACAAACTGGCCCTCAAAGCTTCTGTCTAAAATGGCACCATCACTTCTATCTATATTTTATGTCATAGGAAACCACACAGCCATGCTAAAATCAAGTGAGGTTGGAAATTCAATCAGATCATGTGTTCATAAAGAAGATGGCCAGAATCAGGAACATTTTCATGCCCATCTCTCTCACATGTCAAACTCAAGCAGTTACCACATAGTGTAGTCATTACAAACCCCATGTGGTGAGTCCTAAAGCTCAGGAATTAAACCCTAGTTGTGTCACTCCCAAATCAGAACAAGGCTCTTAACCCCCATAACCCTCAGCCTCCGGAAGTCACTGCATCTCCAAGGTCAGTAACCAGTGCATCATGTATCCAAAGTATGCTGCACAGCGCCTGATATGTAGTATGAACTCATGGCTATTAGTCTTACACATAACTGTGAGTTATCACAGATGACAAAAATATTTATATTCTAAAGTGAGTTCATATAAAAACATAAATGATGTCCTTTATCATGAATACAACATATATTTATGTAGCACATGGGACTAGATTAGGAAAAAATGAAGGATACAAAAATGAATAAAATATGATCTCTGATAGGAAGAATCTTACAATATCTTTAGGTAGTTAGGAAATTAGGAAAAAACTTTAGACACACAGTCTAGTAAGTGATGTAATGGAGGAGCCATGGAGAAGTAAGGAGATGAAATCAAACTTGAGAAAATGGTAAGTCTTTTTCTTTTGGTAGATGTGGCTTTTCTTTTTTAGTGCTATGCAGCAAAACATTAAAAACCTTTTTTTTTTTTTTTTTGGCGGGGGCAGGGGGGGACATGCCCATGGCATGCAGAAGTTCCCAGGCTGGAAATCAAACCCAAGTCACAACAGTGACAATGCAAAATCCTTAACTGCTAGACCACCAGGGAACTCCCTAAAAAAACCTTTTAAGATAAATCGGTAGCTAGTAGAGACAAATGGAGAAACACTCAAAGATAGGAGTTCCTGTCGTGGCTCAGTGGTTAACGAATCCAACTAGGAGCCAGGAGGTTGCGGGTCTGACCCCTGGCCTTGCTCAGTGGGTTAAGGATCTGGCGTTGCCGTGAGCTGTGGTGTAGGTCACAGACATGGCTCGGATCCTTCGTTGCTGTGGCTCTGGCATAGGCTGGTGGTTACAGCTCCGATTAGACCCCTAGCCTGGGAACCTCCATATGCCGCGGGAGCAGCCAAAGAAATGGCAAAAAGACAAAAAACAAACAAACAAACAAACAAAAAAAAAAAACACTCAAAGATAGGTTTTACAGGAGGCACTTCTAAGTAGGATAGATTTAGGTAAATAAATGATTAATAAATATACATACAGACAGATTGATCAATAGTTAGATGAATGGTAGGTTGGATGGATATAGGGTGTAACCTGCAGACGCTCTTATTGAGAGAATAGTTGGCTTAATTACTATCGTATGATTAAAAGGACTGCACTCTCAACTTAGCCAGAATCTGGGGCAAGACTCACTCCACAGAAGCTATAAAAACTCTGGATTTCCACACGCATCTTTGAGTGTAAGTAGACTGTGGCAAATACATTGTCCTCACTTTGGCAAGAGAGTTATTCTGTTCTCTAAATTCAATTTTCTTGTTGAGTGGTGTTTTGTGCAGTTAGAACACATTCCTAATGTTACTACATCTTTCTGCTGCACACTCAGCACTTAAGTTAGGGGAAAGAGGTCCTTTGGAAGGATAGATGTTGCAGAAATTGTCTCAGGAATTCAGGTATGCGACAATTTCCACAGATGTCAAGCACGGCAATTTGCCGTGGGGAGAAATGAGGTCATTTCATGTAACATTATCAGGATGTGGTGTACAGATTGTGACCAGACAACTTAATGCTTCTCTGATTCAACTAGTCATTCTTCTTGTCTTCTAAGTGGTTTGTATTCAGTCATTGCTGAACTCTATGAAGTCCTTTGAATACACAGAAACCATTAAGTTACACTATCTCCTTTATTAAATTGAAAGATTGAAATCATTCAAAATTCTACTCATAAATGTCTGCCAGCCAGGGAGCTATTTAACTTGATATATAACTTAAATGGGCCCAGACACCATCAGATATGAGATCGAGGCCTCAAGCTATCTAACGCAAGAAGAGCAATTCCCCCTTGTCAGTAGGTGGGGTATTAAATATAAAAACCTTTATTTTCAATTAAGGCACTCGAGCTCCTTGCGGAACCCTTTCTATTGCTGCCTATGAGGCATGCCAACTTTACCTGTAATATAAATCAATCAACTATATTTCATTTTAAGGCTTTTCATGTCATGATTTTTCATATTCCTTATCCAGACTTTCACGTTTCAAACTCTGGCATTCAAAAAAGTGGACATTAAAAAATAGGTCAAAGCAAAAGTTTTTATTTCAATGATGAAATGAAGTGGAGGACAGAGATTGTAAAAATGTGGTACACAAGACCTAATATTTGAAACAAGCACTTATAACTAAATGTGATCATTTTCCTCTGCACTTTTTTTTTTCTGTAAACCTAAAACTGCTCTATAAAAGAATAAGGTCTATTGATTTAAAAAAGATGCAGCCATCAATTGCCTACAATGCATATCTAGAACTGTCAAATCTAAAAAGTTCACAGAAAAAAAATGGCTATTCTTAGGTCTTCTCTATTGAAGGGTCATTTGTGCATACACATTTTAAAATGTTAAATATATTCATGATATCAGAAAAAAACTGAAGCAAAGAGTGAGGTGAATTGGGAAAATATTAACAAAATGTTTCCCTCCTCACACGTTTTAAGTGATGTGAGGATTTCTAATGCATCAGAAAAGTTTCAGAAACAACCCTTTCTCTAAAAGTCAGATTTCTACCTTTGATGACATTTCCATGCTTTATTAAAATGATGTGATTTATTTAAATAAATGAAATACCTAGCATCCTGGATATGATATTCGTATTGTATCTGCAAATGTTTCCTGATTCCTTCTTTTGAAAGCTTCTGTGGGGAAACAAAGATGAAAATGACTTACGGAGCACTTTAGACGTCTGTGACATAGGAGCACATCTGTGACTAAAGATGACCCTGTGTACAGAGGCTTTAATGGTTAAGCATCATGACAGTGGAATTCATAAAAACTGCTTAAGAGCAAACACTAAATCTGGCTGCTTCTCTCAATACTGAGCTTCAGTGAATTAGCTCATTTAGCTCAGATTCTATACAGTTTATATTGAAATGATCAATGTAAGGAAAATTTTGAAAGAGAGGAAAAGAACACATTTTCTAAGAAAGATGTTTAATGGTCAAAGAGTCTGTACTGCCAGGACGTGAAAACTCCAAGAGACCTGAAGTATGTTCATCACTTAAGTTGCAGGATATGGACATATGGCAATCAAATTCCTGATCAAAATGTTTGGAGGCACTTTTATGCCAAAAATACTCTTTTGAGTATCATCTATTTAGACACTCATATGCCTCTAGAATAAGTTGGCCAATGAAACATATTTCCATTTATGTCCTGCCAAGTCTCATTCACTCGCTAAAAATTCTCATTTTGTAGCTTTTATTAAAAAAAAGACTTGAAGTACGATGTTTCAAAGCTAAAATTTTTATGGTTTGTTTTGTGTGAATGTAACTTGCAATATTACCCAAAGGACTACATCTTAATTTTTAAACATTAACTTCATCACTTTTCTTCACTAAATCTTTGATCACAGATGCTAATAATTTTTAAAATACATTCACCGAGAATATTTTCTGGCATTGCTCACGTCTGCTACTAGGTAATCAGAAATCAGGGAGAAAGGAGAAAGTAGAACAAGGATATGAATCATGTGGTTCTTAAGAATCTACCCATATGTAAATCATAACAGAATCCAAATACTTTTGAAAAATTAAATAAATTACTTGGTTAATTCCACTATTTTTATGTTTGATCACAATTTTTGAAGTGTTGATTAAAAAAATAAATTCATGTCTTTGATTTTTCCCTTATAAGGTGTGTGTTTGACCCAACAGATTTTTCTAAGGAGTTCCCTCCTGGCTCAGAGGTTAATGAACCCGACTAGGATCCATGGGAACACTGGGGACATGGGTTCCTTCTTGGCCTTCCTCAGTGGGTTAAGGATCCGGCATTGCCGTGAGCTGTTATGTAGGTCACAGACACGGCTTGGATCTTGCATTGCGGTGGCTGTGGTGTAGGCAGGTGGCTAAAGCTCCACCTGGACCCCTAGCCTGGTACCTCCATATGCCACAGGTGTGGCCCTAAAAAGACAATAAATAAAAAATAAATATTTCTAGGATGTTGCATACTGCTAAGCAGACAGACCCAGACCTTGTAATCTCTCCTTTACTAAAATATATATTCAAGATGAACGTAAAACTGGGAGCTGACAGGGATAAGGATTCCTAGGAATGCCGAATTTCACTGAGTTTCTCTAACATGTTAGAAGTGGGAATCCTTAGAGGAAAGACACCATATTAGTTTTCTACTATCATGCAACGAGCTACCACAAACCTAGTGATGTTAATCAAGTTACCCTGAGGTAGTGGTTTAAAGCCACACCCATTTCTTATCTCATATTTTTCTGTGGACAGAAGTCTGGACATGTTGGAACTGGGTTCTTTTCTCAGGGTTTCCTTTCAAGGTTCTCTTTTCAAGGTGTCATTCTAGCTTTATTTTTATCCTGGACTCAGGTTCCACTTCCAAGGTCCTTGGTTATTGGCAGAATTTAGTTCCCTGTGGTTATCACACTGAAGTCTCCACTTTCTGGCTGGATGTCCACAGACGTCCCGGCCATATAGCTCTCTCCACATCACGGGGGTTTGCTCCAGTGAGGCCAGCAGGAGAAACTCACTTCAGATCTCTGATCACTTCTAAGGGCTGAGTTGAATCAGGATAACCTCCCTCTTGATTAACACAAAGTCAACTGATTAGGGACCTTAGTTACACCCTTAAAATTCCACATTACGTAACATAATCACCAAAGTGATGTGCCACCCAGTATAAACTCAAGAAAAGGTGATTACACAAGGGGCAGGGAACTTGGGTCATCTTAGAATCCTGCCTTCCATAGACACGCAAAAATATGTAACATGTTATATTAAAACATCCCCAATGTAGAAGCGAAAAAGATGTGAAGACAATTTTAAGCAAAGAAATTAGGAAATCTGTGACCTGAAAACAAATTAGTTCCCACAATTTTTTTTCTTCTTATGCAAATACAGAATTTAGGAAGATATACTAAAGGTTAATAACATAGCAATCTCATTTTATTTTAAAGAGATCGATGGAAAATCCTGCAATTTGATGAAGATCAGATACTCCTAGTAACAGTGATTAAAGAGACAAAGCATCAGAAATCAGAAACCATCTCATCCTCTGATTTAGTAATTTTTTTTGGCCATAGAGAAAAGTAATTTTGAACTCCCACGTATGTTTAATTTTTGACCAATAAAATATGTTTATTTATGAAATTTACACTTGGACAAACAGTTATATTATGCAATAAATGTATTTGTTTGGGAAGCAGGCCATTTAATTTAACTTAATTCTCTGGAGTCTCCGCAATAGTTCAGATCCACTCTCTTACATACTTCTAGGTAAAGGTAAACTAGAATATCAGTATCAGGATTCAGGAACAGATTAACATAAATTTGTCTGTGTCCATATAGCATAACTGTCAGATAATCAGTGTGATGGAACTTTTTATCATTGAATGTGTAGACAACATATTTTATCTTTCCATGCATAAGATTATCCTTGGATATATTATGCAATGGTTATATCATGTCATATAAAGAAACAACCTAGGGTGAATTAACTGTTATTATTAAAATTTACATATCTTTTAACTTCAACCCTTATATAAAATTGTCAGCAGCTGAAAAGGCTTATAAGAATAGTAAACTCAAGGAGAAAAGATGGAGACAAAATCAGATGTTTAGGGCAAAAATAATACTTCAATAAGACATTACCAGAGACAGGATCAAAGCCAACTTAATACAAAAGATGAAATTTTAGAAAACCCCAAAGACTCAACCCAAAAACTACTTGAACTGATCAAGAAATTCAGCAAAGAAGCAGGATATAAGACTAACATTCAGAAATCAGTCACATTTCTGTATACTAACAATGAAATATTAGAAAGGGAATACAAAAATACAATACCTTTTAAAACTGCACCCCAAAATATCAAATATATCTGGGAATACACCTGACCAAGGAGGCAAAGGACCTATATGCCAAGAACTATAAAACATTAATTTCCTGATTAACATTAATTAATCATGAAATTAAAGAAGATGTAAAGAAATGGAAAGATATTCCATGCTCCTGGATTGGAAAAATTAATATTGTAAAAATGGCGACACTACCCAAAGCAATCTACAGATTCAATGCAGTCCCTATCAAATTACTCATGACATTTTTCACAGAACTAGAACAAACAATTCAAAAATGTATATGGAACCACAAAAGACCCAGAATTGCCAAAGCAATCCTGAGGGGAAAAAAACCAAGTAGGAGGCATAACTCTCCCAGACCTAAAGCAATATTACAAAGCCACAGTAGTCAAGACAGTGTGGTACTGGTACCAAAACAGACAGACTGACCAATGGAACAGAACAGAGAACACAGAAATAAACCCAGACAGCTACGGTCAATTAATCTTTGAAAAAGGAGGCAAGAACATAAAATGGGAAAAAGACAGTCTACTCAGCAAGAATTTCTGGGAAAACTGGACAGCTACATGCAAATCAAAGAAACCAGAATACACCCTCACACTATGCACAAAAATAAAACTCAAAATGGCTGAAAGACCTAAATATAAGACAAAACATCATCAAATGCCTGGAAGAGAACATAGGGAAAACATTCCCTGACATCAACCTTATGAATATTTTCTCAGGTCAGTCTCCCAAAGCAACAGAATTAATAGCAAAAATAAACAAATGGGACCTAATCAAACTGACAAGCTTTTGCATAGCAAAGGAAGCCAAAAAGAAAACAAAAAGACAACTGACAGAATGGGAGAAAATAGTTTCAAACGATGCAACTGACAAGGGCTTAATCTCTAGAATGTACAAGCAACTTCTACAACTCAACAGGAAAAAAGCCAACAACAACCCAATTGAAAAATGGGCACAAGACCTGAATAGACGTTTCTCCAAGGAAGATGTACAGATGGCCAACAAGCACATGAAAAAATGCTCAACATCCCTCATTATTAGAGAAATGCAAATCAAAACTGCCATGAGATACCACCTCACACCAGTCAGAATGGCCATCATTAATAACTCCACAAATAGCAAATGCTGGAGAGGGTGTGGAGAAAGGGAACCCTCCTGCACTGTTGGTGGGAATGTAAGCTGGTATAGCCACTATGGAGATCAGTATGGAGGTACCTTAGAAATCTATACATAGAACTACCATATGATCCAGCAATCCCACTCTGGGGCACAGGTCTGGACAAAACTTTCCTTGAAAAAGACACATGCACCCACATGTTCAGTGAAGCACTATTCACAATAGCCAAGACATGGAAACAACCTAAATGTCCATTGACAGACGACTGGCTTAGGAAGAAGTGGTATATATATACAATGGAATACTACTCAGCCTTAAAAAAGAACAAAATAATGCCATTTGCAGCAATATGGATGGAATTAGAGACTCTCATCCTGAGTGAAGTAACTCAGAAAGAGAAAGACAAATACCACATGCTATCACTCGTATCTTATATCTAATGTACAGCACAAATGAACCTTTCCACCGAAAAGAAAATCATGGACTTGGAGAACAGACTTGTGGTTGCCAAGGGGGAGGGGGAGGGAGTGGGAGGGATTGGGAGTTTGGGGTTTACAGATGCAAACTATTGCTTTTGGAATGGATTTACAATGAGTTCCTGTTGTGTAGCACTGAGAACTATGTCCAGATACTTAGGACAGAGCATGATAATGGGAGAAAAAAGAATGTATACATGTATGTGCAACTGGGTCCCCACACTGCACAGTGGAAAAAAATTGTGTTGGGGAAATAACAATAAGAAAAAGAAAGATGAAATTTTCGTAGGGTTTTATTTGTAGCTCAGTAGGATCAATGAGATGGTAAATGCTACATAGCTCGTAAGAGTTAATTCGCTAAATATGCAAAATAAAAATGTTTGTGAAGTCTGGAATTCTTTAGCAAAACATGCTATCTAGGACCCAAAATCGTGTCCTGACTCAGTTTGTATTCTTTATGGAATATGGTGTGTTTATAGTTTTGAAAATTACAGCAACTACAACATGCCTATTTTGGAACACAGGAATCACATCAAAGCTTAACCTTTCTTCATTTAGAAACCAAGAATGAAATGTAATGGGGATGTGGCTGGAACCAAGTTACACTGAAGGGTAAGGTTCTACCTGTAATCATAAGTTCAAAATCATGCCAATTCAAACTTTACGAAATAAGTGTTTCTTCACTATATATATTATACTGGCTTGTTAATAGCAATATAGTAACTGTGAAAGCAAAGATGGTAAAATAATAACCATAAGCTATGTGTGACACTAAATAATTTTTGTACTTTTTTCACGTGCATTGTCTTCTTTGACATCAGGCCTAGAAACAATTATTAATGTTATACTCATACACTTATCTAGTCAACAAATAATCGTGAGATCCCAATATAAGCCAGAATTTCTGGTGGTAATTCTAGTGCCACCAGGTAAGACCTAGAGCCTGCAGAGGAGGAAAAACTTCTACACTATGAGGTTCTGTAAATGGGGCCGCTGAGTCAACCTGATAAAAGACAGAATGACAGAAGAAAAGAATGCCAATTTTAATTAATGATAATATCTTTTTATATGCAGAGGCTTCGCAAAAGTGAAAAACTCAAAGACGCCTTTGGACTTGAGAGATTGCATGTCTTTTTAACGAAGGATGATAAACTGCAGACAGGTGACTAGAAAAGGGGAAAGGGGAGTGGGCTTCTCAGGATGGCAAACGGTGGGAAGGTAAATATATGGGGGGAACCAACGGTAAATAAGTATGGTTACTTTATGCAGACGCATCTCCGTGCTGTCTCCCTCCTGGTGGTAAGAGCTGCTCTCCTCTTCTTCGTATGGGAAAGTGGAGGACATGTTTACAAGGGCGATTCATGTTCTGCTTTTAGGCAGAGGGGGGAGAGCATAGAGCTCTCTGTGTCTCAATTGGTTTCAGCTCAAAATAATCCACAAGCCAAGGTGGGAGATTTTAGTGTGACTCTCTGGTCTCCTCCAACAGACAAAGTAGCTATAGAATGAGAGAAAAAGTACATGAACATTTAGAGAAAGACCTTAAGGTTGTTACACTTGCTTTTTTTTTTTCCTCCACAGATCTCTCTTTATCCCAAGAATTACACTTGTATTTTTACATGTTTCATTTTACGTCTTACCTTTGATAGGCATTTTTCTGACAAGTCAAATTAAATTAGTTTCCTTGGGTTATTTTCCCTAATTATAGATGGTATTTTCCTTCAAAGGCCATGTTAAGGAATTGACATTTGATTCTAAGTATTTATGTATTGATTTGTTTATTTTTATGGCAGCACCCAGGGCATGTGGAAGTTCCCGTGCCAGGGACTGAGTCAATGCCACAGCCGTGACCCACTACCCCAGGCTGGGGATCAAACCTGCACCTCCGTGGTGGTCCCAGCCGCCGCAGCTGGATTCTTAACATACTGTATCACGGCGGGAACGCCCAGGCTCTAAGTTTTTAAAGGAGTAGTGAAGATGGCCCTCCTTTTCGAATGAGAAAATAAAATCTCAGAGAACACAGTGACACCCTGAAGGTTAAAGCTAGTAAGGGGCAAAGGTGGGGTTAAATTCTGGTATAGAGGCTAAAAATTCTTATTTTCTAACATGCTATGATGTTTTAATAAATTCCTTAGCATGGTTGTCCTTAACTGGGTGTGGTTTTTCTCCCCGGGGCCATTGACAATGGCTAGAGACACTTTGTGGCTATGTATGCGTTTGTGTTGGGGGAATAGGGGAACAGTCTTACTGGTATCAAGAGAATACAGTATAAGGATGCTTCTAAACATCCTGCAATGCACAGGACATCTTCCATCTTTCCACAACAAAATATTACCCAGTCCAAAGTAACAAACATCGTGCTGTTAAGAGGTCCAGCCTTAGAATGCTTAAAAGAATAAAAGCAATAGGTAACTATGCCATAATGTATTTTTGACATAAAAAGGATATAAAAGTAACATCTAAGTTCTTTCTGTTACTTTCCAAAGACTAATCTAATTCAATGTCTACTAATGTCAACAAGATAAACTGTAAAGGCAAACATAAGTCTTTAAGGAGTTCCTGTCGTGGCGTGGCGCAGTGGTTAACAAATCCGACTAAGAACCATGAGGTTGCCAGTTTGATCCCTGGCCTTGCTCAGTGGGTTAAGGATCTGGCGTTGCTGTGAGCTGTGGTGTAGGTCGCAGACACGGCTCGGATCACGCATTGCTGTGGCTCTGGTGTAGGCCGGTGGCTACAGCTCCTATGGGACCCCTAGCCTGGGACCTCCATATGCCGTGGGAGTGGCCCCAGAAAAGGCAAAAAGACAAAAGACAAAAAAAAAAAAAAAAGAAGAAGAAGTCTTTAAAATTGAAGTCATGGTTTGATTGACAAAAACATGTTGAGTATCTCCTATGTGTCAAAAAGTATGGAAGGTATACATGCATGGTGTAGCGCTTGTTCTGAATCTAAGGGCTTGTTCTGAATCTCTCTAGCATCTTGAGAATAATATAGATGCACATATCAGATCTTTATAGGGAAGCACATGTTAATCTTAAAATCAATTTCTAATTTTGCCATGCAGAAGACTTGAAAATGAAACTGTCAGTCTTCATATCCATGAAAGAATGAGACATTAATTTTAAAATCAATGATCTATTATAAACTATCACGTAAAAATCACACACACATTTCAAACTTAAAATGTAGCCCAGAAATAGTCCTGTTTTTTTTCCTATCATTTATTACACTGAATAAATGACCAAGACATGTAAGAAATGGATAAAACGACTCGCCCAGAACAAACTAAAGGTCGGTTGATGTAGGACATCTATGTTCCCTTTGAAAGGTACAGTGGCTTGTATGCAACCCAAGTCTCTGGCATGTAGACTGCCTGCAGGTGCTGAGAGCAGACAGGTAGCCCTACAGGTACCATCAAAGCAGAGTGGTTCAACCCGCAAAGAAAGGTTCAGGACCACCAGCGTCAGAGAGGTGAAGGGCTGACAACAGCAGACTCTCCATCCAGCCTTGTCCACCAGCAAAGTACAATCCTTTTGTCTTTAGCAGGACAAGCCTGATTTGTACATTTCCCTTTACACATTCTATTTACGGTTTTTTTCTAAAACCTATCAAAATAAGCCATCAGAGAGATGAAGAAATAAGCTGAAAGGGTTAAGATAACAATAACCTAATATATAGGTTATATAACATATGTGTGTGATTATCTTACTAAATTAAGCTAAATCTATTTGCACAAATACCCACTGATACAGAAAGCTGCTATTAAGACTTCATTTTAAATTTTTTTCACTAAGGAAATGATCCAAATACAGTCTCATTTTGAAGTAGTGGGCACTGAGGACTCAGCTTATTAATTTGGGGAAGACACAAATTTATCACATAATAAAATCTACTGCAAAGTGATTGCACTCTTTTACAATATGCAGTTGCTATTTACGTGGCTGTTAAGCACATAACATTTCACTACTATGTGCAAGTATCTCAAGTTTTGTAGATTGAACTTAGTAATGTATCCAACTAAATTACTGCTTTCATTTATCAGTTTCATAATAACAGTAACCATTATTTTTACAGTGTCCAAAACAATAAGATCAACTAAATTTTTAGTTTATTACTTTGACACATATATAGCACAAATATAAGAGATTAGAAGCACAGTGCCTAGAATAAATAAAGGATGATTTAAGTAAATGCATTGTGGATCTGGTTAACATATAAAATATTTGATGCAAATGCTTAAGAGGAAAGTGTTTTGTTTACCTACTTACAACACTGTTTTCTCCAGAGAATAAAAAATCATTTTGCATTCATTATAAAAGACTGTGGTCGCAATATGAGATCATTCTGATATTAAATAGTCAAAGACAGATATCAAACAATTTTAAAGTATCTCCTTTTTTAAAACAAATTGTTCTGTCTCAAAAAGACAACCATATCCTTCAGAGAAAGACCATAACTTTCAAACTTAGTGTCTTAATATTTGAAATTTAACAGCTTGATACATTTTAACTTTTGTGTGTGTGTGTGCTTTTGAGGGCGTATGGAGGTTCCCAGGCTAGGGGTCAAATCAGAGCTATGGCTGCCAGCCTTTGCCACAGCAATGTGGGATCTGAGCTGCATCTGTGATCTACACCACAGCTCATGGCAATGCCAGATCCTTAAGCCACTGAGCGAAGCCAGGATCAAATCCGAATTCTCATGATTCCTAGTCCTATTTGTTTCCCCTGAGCCACAATGGGAACTCCCATTTTAACATTTTAATGCTGGTGAATTTTTTTAAAGCTACCCCCCAAATGAGATAAGAATTAGCATTTGCGGTTATTAACTGAAACAAAAAGTTAGAAAAGTGACTATCTGAAAATACACTAAGAAATTTTACTTAGAGATATGATAGTAATAATTTACAAAATTAGTAATAAAACTATGTTCTCTACATGAACCATTTGTAAATATATATTTTCCCCCAAAAGATGAAACAAAGCAATACATTTTATATTGCACTCACTAAAATACTGGAGAATCTAATTTTAGGTTAAATTAAAATGATACACATATCATTTTATAGCACAAAAATACTTTCTGTACCAGAAAGCATTCTTTATAATAATCATCACATCCAAATATATGCAGCATCCTTTTAAAAGCCTTGAAGATTTTTTAAGTGAATTTGTCAGTTGCATTCTAGGGTTAGGTTTCTTTAATTTAGGATTTTGTAAAGGTAAGAAAAAGATAATTGAGGACTTTTATGATCTAAAATAGGTATGTTGAGGTCCCCACTCCCAGTACTTCAGAATGTGACTATATTTGAAGAGGGGGGTGGGCACTGATTCAGTATAACGTGTGTCCCTCAGGAAGAGAGTAGATTACTGATGCACACAGGGCAAGGAAGGTCAGTGTGAGGGCCGGGAGAATGCAACCCTCCACCCGTCAACGAGCGAGGCCTCAGAGGATATCAACCCTGCTGACATTCTGATCTCAGACTTGTAGTGTCCAGAACTGAGAGAAAATAAATCTGTTCTTTAAGTCACTCAGTCTGTGGTATTTTGTGATGGCAGCTCTACCGCAAGGACCTACGAACCTACACTATAAAAACGAGAATACATATATCTACAATATAACTAAAGAAGGTATGAATATTTATAAACAAGGTAAAATAATACATGATGCTGTTCTGATATTAAATTCCAATTCCTCCATTACAAAGAATTGTGGAAACTTATCCAGATAATATCTCCACATCTTTGTCTTGTTCTCCATCAGATTCTCTCTTTTGCCATCTAAATCTTGACATCATGCACAAACATACATCCACATTGACTACATCTCACTCTAGCCAATACCAAAATGATTCTTTAAAAAGATTCTATATGATATGATTATATCTGTATCAAATTTCAGAAAATACAAACTAATCTACTAGTGGCAGAAAGCAGATCAGTGGCTTCCTACACTGAGTAAGGCAGGGAGGTGCAGGGAGAAAGAAAATATAGCATGAGTTCTAATATCAATTGCAAATTATTCTGTTTCATTATTGTATCGGTCATGATTAAATATTTCTATGTCTGTAATTGACGTATGCATTCATATACTATTGGAACATAAGCTCTTCTTTTTCAGTAGCGCTGAAAATGCCTGTTAATCTGCTTATTATCTCTCTCTCTCACACACACACATTCACTCAGACATACACATGAACACATTATAGGTTTTCTAACTCCAGGTCAAGGCCTTCTTCTTCATACCATTATCTTTCTATATGTCCAATTCTGCATTTCCCTGAATGCACTTTTGGGGAAATAGAGTTTTATAGCATCTGATCGTGTTTTGATGAGACAAAAACAATTTTAAAATAATTTTGAATATAAATGCCAATAGTTTGGCTAGCAATTGGAAAATGTCATTGTTGCAAAGGTATTTGAATTATCTGATAAAGTTTTGCACCTAATGCTCAAACACCTCCCCAGAATGGAATTCACTAGACTTATGCTTAACTCTTTCAGGCTGCTTTCTTATGGCCTGTACTGTTAATGCCACTGTAGAATTTATCCATACACTGTCTATAAAGTGAAATTTGCTATTCCTACTTTGCACTTTTCTGTAAGGTCTTCTGAGAGACTATGACTTGCAGTCTCTTACCTGAAAATTATGGTAATTCGTAAACTTGTGTAATATAATTTATTCTAAAGCACTTTTTAAACATTTTCTTCTTACATTGGTTTTTAACATTCACCGCTCTTAAAGAATGTTCTGGTGTCCATTTCAATAATCTCTAACATATATAGACAAAGAAAAATTTTAAAGACCATTCAGATGTCTTAAAGTTTTTTTACCCACAAATAATTATAATTGACATGATAATTCTTACGCTCTTGAATAACAGAATTTTTCCTCTTTATCCCTATGCTTTGGGCTTTCATTTCCTGAAGAGGAACTGAATTTATTTTTGAACACAGCTCCTAATTCCATAACATGTACTGTGACTTCTTAAGTTTTGTAAACCTAGTAAAGAATGTTCAATGAAAATCTATAACTCTTCAAAATGACTGCATTGATTTCATAAAATTAACAACATATCAGATGAACCACTACTGTTTTGCAAGTGCATCAATTTTTTATCCACCTGTAAGAGACAGATTTGAAAATTTTTTTTCTTTTTTGCATTCTTGACAAAAAGCCTTTTTACTAGAAGAATAATAAACCTAGACAAGCTACCTTCTAGGCAAAGGCCTTACTTCATTTCTCTTTTAAAATTATATTTTGCATATCTATTCATACTTTATAATGTACCTAAGAGCTGAGTTCTCCAGAAGAAAAAAAAAAAGTCAAGGACAAAACGGATGCTTAAGTATTAAATACGCCTAATACAGAGTTCATAGCTAATCTCGCTTATCAAGGATTCAAAACTTGCAAGTGCTTTTTTTGGAGCATGCCATTCTAACTGCAATTTCATGAACTTTGATTTAAAAGACTGCAACCATCTTTATGAGTTAAACTGCTGTTAGCATCATGACGTATAATTTTTTTTCAAAACCCAGAGAAATAGCAATTTGTGATTTAGAATATCTTCTCTTTGCCTCTCATGACCAGACTCCTTCTCCCCTGATCTGAGGTTATTACCACAACTTTCCTTTTTAGTTAAACAAAATCTAATTCTATAAAAGGTATGAAAAATATTCCAGCCAAAAGGGGAATGGTGGTCTTTAGTGGTCACATAAGCCGAGATGAATTTAGCAGATGGGTGAGTCAAACTTGGAAAGGCACACATGAAAAGGCTATGTACCGTGAGCAGGTGAATCAAAGCACTAGAAGCTGCAGTTTCATCATTGTCCAACTGAAAATGGCACTAACTAGCTTTACAGGCTGATGTGATGAGGTAAGGTGATTTGTGAAAGGCACCCAACAGTACTGGGGACTTACGATTGTTGAATCTTGAATCTTGTATGGGCATACCGATAATGAGGCACAAGAGGCAGTGGAGATGAATGCAAGCGTAGATATTGCTCATAGATAGTGCTCACAGATTCAAACTCTCGACACTGGGAGAGCAACACAATACCTAGAACAAAGCAGAAAAGTCCTGGTCGACAGTGTGATATGTGACAAAGAAGAGAAGGACCGTAACAAAATAATAGAGAAATAGGCTGGGCGTATCGGCTGAAAAATAATGTACAACCTAAGAGTTGAGAATATAGGTTTGATTTAGTTGATGTCCAGAAGGACTTAAGCCCAAGAGATAGCCTCTCAGAGCACAGAGGGACTGTTCAAAGAGGTAAAGGAGGAGTCAGAACACATAAAAGTTTTTGTAAAAACAAATAATTAAAAAAAAAAACCCAGGTAATCAGAAGATCAAAAGATTACCATTAATTAAAGAAAAACCAGACATCTCGAGGTAGTGCCTTTGGCACTTTTCTTTATATGGGAAGATGTAAGAGTCTGGGCTCATTGAAATCATTCCTTTGATATGTATTTTAACTACCTAGGGCCAGTGCCCTGTTTTCTCCATCCCGAATCCCCTCAGAATGTATGGTGATGTGGGGAGTGGGATATAGCACAGCTACCGGGGCTGATGGCTTGATGGCAGCAACACCCTTTGTTTACTTATATGGCAGCAACTTTGTTCCCAGAGGTAATCCAAAAGACACATTTTACCTAAATATAGTTTTTTAAACTTAAAACAGAATTTTCTTTAAATATTGTTGTAAAGGTTTTCTTGATAGTCCGAAATACACACCATTAGAGTCGTATTATAAAGTATTTAATTTTTATTTTATCACTACTAAGTGGAAGAAACAATATCAAAATCTCAGTAATAACGCTGTACGCAGAGAACCCAATACTAGAAAAGATCAATGTGGTTTAATTTACTGTCACTCTTTCTAGTGTTAATTGTCAAGGTGTAGTATCTAAGAGATGAATTCAGCTTTAAGATGTATTAACCTAACATTCAGCCTTTGTAGACTGAAGTTTTAATGGCCAAGGCACCAAGAGAAAACATTCTGTGTAGAGAATAGTGAGGAAATAGTGAACAGTTATTACTAGAAGAATGTAAGCTATAATTAAAACTGCAGCTGTTAGGGCAAAGGGGATTCATTGCTGTCATGGAAACATGATTTTATTAATTCATGTCTTTCAACAGATAAAAATCAACCAGTTCTCTGTAATTTTTAACATGGAAGTATTTTTTACACTGTTTAACATTTTAACAATATTAGCATACAGTATAAACTGTTTTATATAATAAAATACCTCAAAGCTAATAATTGGGTTTGAGATGCAAAGGTGAGTTTATTTCCTAATGTTTCTGTATCAATAGCCTAATAAAAAATACACTGCACATATATAATGAAAATTGAATATTAAGTAGCTAAGTTGAGGCAGCAGAAATCCATAAATGGACCAAAAAATTTCAAGGTAAAGTAAGGTAAAGTACCCCCTACTTTTTCCTGAGATAGAAAGAAACAAAGCCTGACATATTTGCCATGCCAGGAGAATCAAGTTTCAAGTGCCTCATTGTCTCAGTAAGTACCGTTCTGCTTAGTATGTCAACTATGCCAATTATCTGTCAGGAACACATAATATTGTGTGTGTGTGTGTGTGTGTGTGTGTATGACAACTGCCGTATCGATTTTCTCTACTTTTAGGATTATGTTTGCTATTGTAAAATAAAATGCTATGTTTATATTCCCTTTATATTACTCTATAATATTGTAAGTCCCTCAATTCTCAAGCTAACCTGTAGATCACTGGTCCTCAATGCTTTATTGAATGACATATGGCAATGTCTGGAGACATTTTTTGATTGTCACACTGTGTGGGGTAGGCATCTACTGAATAAAGACCAGGTGCTGAACATCTTACAACGCATAAGACTGCCTGCCACAATAAATAATTATTTGATTCTAAATATCAATAGTCCAAAGCTTGAGAAATCCTACTTGAGAGCAAACAAGTAAAAATAAAACAAAAAATTATCAGCAACAACAAGAAATCTGCTTCTTTTTGGCATGGAGAAGAGAATGAATAGGTTGATTTTAAAGTTAAAACTTATGTTGCCCTCTCTTTTTTTTTTTTTTTTTCTTTTAGGGATGGCAATGAATTCTACTTCTTCCTTACTACCAAGATTTGAGATTGAAGAGGAAAATCTTACCATCAAAAGGAATAGAAATAAGGGAGTGAAAAATCACAAGAATGCAACACATGCAAATGTGTTGCATCAAAAGAATCAGTGATGCACTTTATTCTTTGCTAAGTATGTGAAACTATTATTTTCCAAGTTTCATTTAGGTTTAATTTTCTCTACATTTACAAGTTGACATCTTGAGATTGACAAAGCTTCCCAAATCTGGGAAAATCAGTTTTGTCCTTTATTTCATTTTCTGTAGAACCTACAGCTCCAAAAGCCATCTTCTTTATCAGGAGCAGTTTTTAAAGGTTTCACCATATTTATACAATATTTAGACTTGGTAGCTGATGTAAATACTATATTTTTTTTTCCCTCACGACCACATTGACATTTATTTAGCATTGGCTGCAACTTTTTAAATTTATATAATCATATATGCTAACAACTCGCAAAGCTATAAAACCCCTTATACAAATCTCAAAGCAGGATACATTAAACATAAATATAATTTTTAGAATCATACCATTGCAAATATGCTCAAGTGAGGAACTGACTAGGAATTTGCTTTCATGTATTTTGAGAATCTCAAGACATATTTTTAGAAAGTGTAAAAATCTAGGGAAAAATTGTTGCCTGACATACCAAAAGAAGAAAAAAAAAGAGTACAAAATAACTGCTTTGAAAATCTGCCTTTGAAAGTCACATAAATACAAGTTTAAAATCAGGACCTATCACCAAAAATATTATAAAAGTTCAAAAATGTTATAAATTAATTCTTTCTGTCCTCTAACATTAAGTGTGAGCATTTTCTAGCATCTACCTAGATATTACAGAGGTTTTATGTGCTTTTACATATGTTCACCAAATTTAAATCTATATATAAATCAGAGAAATCTGCCTTTACAGCATTTGAGATCCATTGAGTAATACACTGTTTCAAATCATGATATTACCCATCTGCGAAAAATAATATAAACCTTATTAAAACAAGCATTGAGGTTCCCGTCATGGCTCAGTGGTTTACGAATCTGACTAGTACCAGGAGGATGTGGGTTCGATCCTTGGCCTTGCTCAGTGGGTTAAGGATCCAGCGATGCTGTGAGCTGTGGTGTAGGTTGCAGACACAGCTTGGATCCCATGTTGCTATGGCTATGGTGTAGGAGGGCAGTTACAGCTCTGATCTGATCCCTAGCCTGGGAACTTCCATGTGCCACCAGTACAGCCCTAAAAATAAGCAAGTATTGAGAAAATAATCTACAACATATTAGCATAAGAAAGGCCAAATGAATAACACTTTAAAATGAAATTATATTAAATAAAAAGCAAAGGAAGACTAACTACTCATATTCAAAATACGCCAACTCGGGGCCAGGCAATGAACTTGATTCTAGAAAGAAATGTAAAAGAAAGGAACAAACCATGTATATGCTAAGACAATGTCCAAGTGCCACTTACATATCATTATGTTCCCTAAAAATAAATTAAGGCTAAACTGTCTTAGGGATTAAACATTTAGGGGTTTGCTTTTTGCTAGTATGCATGGATCATGGCCTAAGACATGCACTTAGCATGAATTTCTAATTGCAAGATTATCATATTTCAGTATTGATTAATGGGATAATGTCCAGAGGCAATTTCATGATATAAAGCAAGAAGACAAAGAATGCATAGTTAATTGCTACTAGAAGGGAAAAAATAATCAATTCCAATCTTCTTATTGTCAGAGTCCTAAATCTAGTAAAGTTCTGTGAGTTATTAACATATATGATTATATACATGTAAGAAGCTGAAGCCAATGCTAAATCAATGTCAGACACCACTGTTACAATGCCAGAGGGTCTCTTGCAATTTCTTTTGCTGGATCCAAAAATCTCTGCAATCCTTTGACATTTTCATTGATGCTTGCAGTTCTAAGAATATTGAGACCTAAACATTACTGTTTCAGAACCAGCTAGTTTTAGGTGAGCTTTCATTTCTTAAGCTCCAAGTAATACTGTTCACTGGAGAAATTGTCAATAGAATGTTCAAGAAGGCAATGCTTCAAACTTTATTTTCTGTCCAAGGTACTCAATGATCCATTTCTCTTTTAAGTCACATGAGGAGCATCTGTTAACCTACCTCAACTTTCATATATTTTATCTCGCTTTTGAAGGAGTAGAGAAAACTAGACTGAGTCAAAATGGAACTGGGTTAATGAAAAAAATTCCTGCTTTCAGAAATGTATATGTCAGAAAGAACCTGCAAGGTTTCACATAATTTCCAGAGAAAATGGACAGTATATTTTTATGGTAATGAATATCACCATCTTGGGAAAATGATGATTACTTCTAAGCATTACTTGACCAGATGACTGACTTACTCAAAAATCTAGGTAAGTTCCTTGTTCTAAAATCCCAAGATCCTTGGTGTATATTAATAGTCTTAGTTACTTCTTCCAAAGGTTTGATTTCTCCTGGGATGTTTATCATTTGAAATGCTCTTGAACTTGAAGAGGGGCACACATCACTCTGCTCATCAAAGTCACTGTCCACATATTAAACTAAGCCAAGTATAGGACAGCGACATCCCTTACTCCATTCTATTTGGATCAGCAACATACTCATACGCCATTTACTTCAAATAAGCTCTTGCACTCCTCCATTAGTTCCGCTACAGTAGATGGTATCAGGTAAGTGTGACTACTCACTACTGGTCTACTAGATTTCCTTCTGATGACCAGATGTGTCTTTTGGGGCTTCAATTCTCAAAGGTCTGCACGTTATTATTCCTTATTCCCTGTATACGAACTAGGTAAAGAGGTGAAAACCATAGAATCGGCAAGAGAATTGTCCCTGAATATTCTGAGAAAAAAGGAGCTCATTATTTTTCATACAAATTGAAAAACACACCTCATAAAAAGTAAATATCCAGGTGGCTAAGCTTTTTGTCGATCTGTTAACTTACACATGGAAACATTTTCAGCATTTTATTTTATCATTATGCTCCTCTATCCCATGAAAATTGCCCACCAACTATGAGAACAAAAAAAAAAGACCCACATTTATAAAAATAATTTTTCAATTTCAAGTAGAATTTATTTTTAGGGACAAAAAAATGAAAAAGTTGTGCTCATAGAAGTCACTTAGTTGCATGCTCCCATCTTTCCATGACAACATTTTAGAAATATAAAAAGATACATATTTTGCAGGAAAATTGTCCTGGTCTCTTCAACAGCTTACATTAAAAAAAAAAAACTTAATTAAAAGGGATTTATCAAAATAAAAGTCAGGTATAATAGGTGGCCCTAGATTAGAAACTTATTTTGTTAGGTAGGGTAGGATAGGGACTCAGACCCAGGTGATTCAAAACTGGCCATTTATTGTTACCTAAAAACAGGAAGCCTGCAATCAAACTATGAAGACATACAGAGATACCAGAGGCATGCTCTTCGGAGCACTTTCCCATACAAATGAGGCATGCTCTTCAAAGAGCACTTCCCTATAACCCATGCCCACGCAATCAAGGCATTCCTGCACAGAACTAATCAGAGGATCAAAACGTGCCCCCCATACAGAGACCAAATCACACTCAACTTAGGGGGCTAGGGCAGGAGAAACTGGGTCTCCACTCCGTCTGCCCTGTGGGAGTATATAAACAATTGTAAAAGGAGTCCAGTCCTCTTTTAACCTACGTGCAAGTGAGCACGCTCTCTCTCTCTGAAAATGTAGTTTCACTTTAATAAATTTGTAAAACGCCAGACTCCCTACACCTCCAAATCTTTGCTGCGTATGGGCAAGAACCAAGAGATAATGAAGAGGAACCTGACAGTTTATACAATGCACTCAAGGTTTACTTTGTTCTTTTTGCTTGTTTTCTCTAAACAGGGGCCAAAAACCAAAAGGTACTGGTAGTTGTCGAATAATGTGGGGCTAAAAGAGGGTCTTTGTAGGATGAAAGAAATAACGAACGGTTCATAAACATACGAAGGATCCAATGAAAAGAAAAAGTGGATGATGTGGGTTACAGAAGGGAAAACTGCTGAAGGAATGTCCTTGACTAAGCAAGAGAGATCTGGTGCACATGTGAAACATCTGGTCTTAGATAACAAAATGGAGAAATCATCAATTCCATAGGTAACAGAAGAAAAAATGAAGAAAAATGTCTATGTCTATTCTACCATACAAAAACACAATTGGAAAGGTCTACAGAATGTCATGAAAAAATGAACTTGAGAAGAAGAGTTGACATCTCATAAAGTTTAGCTTTCACACTCAGAGCTCTGTGGAAAGAAATTCATAGGTGTGGTAATAGAAACACAAATAATTTATCTTCTTTATTTTTCAGTGAAAGAGAAAGTTTATTCATCACTTGGAAGCATGAATGGAGACGCAAATACTAGATTTCAGAAAAGAAAGTTATTTGAGAGAGTGGCAAAGTGACTGGACCAGGCAGCATTATATGACTCTTATGCAGCACAAAAGACTGATTTGAGCTTAATGATCCTGAGTTTAAAATGATTCTTGTCATCATGGCTGGATGGTTTTCAATAATCACACTCACAAAAATATGTGATAGATTACAATTTTATAGAAAGACTAAGCAAAGCTCAAACAGGCAGATCTATCCTCAGAAAGATAATGTTTGCTTTATCCAAAAGGAATAGTGAATAAACGCCCATGAATATGTTTTATTTTTATGATTTTTATTTTTTCCATTATAGTTGTTTTACAGTGACCACAAATATGTTTTAATTAATTTTCTTTTGGCCATGCCCATGGCATGTTGAAGTTCTGGGGTCAGGGATTAAACCCACACCGCAGCAATAACCAGAGCCACAGGAGTGAAAATGGCAGATCCCTAACTCATTGAGCCACGACCAAACACCAGAATATGTTATAATTAAAACATTTTTAGAAGCAGATCAAGATGACCGAGGAGTAAGATGTCACACTCATCTTCTCCCACAAATACATCAAAAAAAGACATCTACATGTAAAACGACTTGCACAGAACATCAACTGAATGCTGGCAAAAGAACTTAAACCTCCAAAAAGGGGAAGAAACTCTTGACATAACTGCATAGAAAAACAAAGAGAGAGAGACAGACAAAAAAGGTATCAGGAAAGGACTAGCATTCCTGAAAGGGAACTGTGAAAGAGAAAAGGAACCCACATCCTGGGAAGCCACCTAATTGACAGGGAGATCTGCCAAGATGGAGGGACCTCAAAGTCGCTGAGAAAAGAGCAGCAGGTGGACTGAGAATGGAAAAGCAGAGTGAGAGCTGAACAGATCATCTGAACCACCGGCCTGGACACCACAGCCTGAGATGCTCAGGTGGGGGCTGGGCACTGAGACTCAGACTCTGGAGGTCAGTCCTGGGGAGAGGACTGGGGTTGGCTTTGTGGGAACAGAATGAGAAACTAAGGAGCAGTGTGCCACAGGCATGGGACGGGTGTGCTATGGGCTGGGCAGTAGAATGCCAAGGCAGAGGGAACCCAGAAGAAGGTCTGGGCCCACAGGAGAAGCAACGCACCATTGCTGGGGAGGGTGAGAGGAGGAGGAGGGTCAGACAACCATAGGCATCTCCCTATGCATGCTGCATAGGCTCTCAGAGAGTGGGGCACCTCTGGTACAGGCTACGGGTGGTGAGAAGCCACTTGCTCAGGCTACGGGAGACTGGGCACTTGTTGTGCAGGCTACAGATGGCCTGGCACCTCTCGTGTGAACTAAGGACAGCTGGGGGCTAAGTGCAACATGGTGCCTCTTGCATAATCTACAGATGGCAGGGATGGACCATGGTGGTTGTCTTGGAAGCCAGGGAGAGGCATGGCCTGCCACCACTGGGGTCCTGTGAGTGGGCTCCACCTGCAGCCCCAGGCACCTCAGGGGTCAGCAAATAAAAAAAAAAAAAGAGGGCACTGCAACCAAGTACCACATGTTGTTGCTCTCACTCCCCTGTTACTTTCACACTGGCTCTAAAGCTGCCACTGCCAAATGCTCTGGGAAATGCCCTTATGCTCGATCACTGTCCCTTCCCAAAACCCTAGGAGCAGCTGGTGCAGCACCTCCTGCATGAGCTAAGTGGCACGGGGTGCTTCTTGCATTGTCTGCAGGTGGCGTGGGCAAACCACCGCAGTTATCTCTGACTCCAGAGGTAGGCATGGCACACTGCCATGGGGGATCCCTGAACAAGAATGACTTGCAGCCCCAAACACCCCAGAGGGCACCACAAAGGATGGCATTGTGATGGAACACCACCTGTTGTTGCTCTCTCTCCCCTGGAAGCACTCCTGCCCAGATGCTGCCCACTGCTAAATGTTCTGGGCAGTGCCCACACACTTGATCTCTGTCACTTCCCAGGATCCTACAACTAGGAGCAGCCTGTGGTGCACCTCTTATGTGGGCTAAGTGAGATGAGGTGCTTCCTGTGTGGTGTGCAGGTGGTGGGAGAAAACCACCGTAGTTGTCACTGACTCTAGAGGTGGGCATGGCCTGCTACCACTAGGGGTCCATGAACAAGCACCATTTGTGGCCCAAATCACCTCAGATGAGGGCACTGCAATTGAACACTATCTGTTTGTTGCTCTCACTTCCCTGGAAACTCATACGCTCTACTGCTGTTACTGCCAAATGCTCTGGGCACCTTGTAAATCTGCCTAAGGCTCATTATCATTTCCCAGGGCCCTGCAACTAGGAGTAGCCTGTACCACCTTCATGAAGGTACTTGCTTCTGTTAAGAGCCCATCAACCAGGCACTGACTATCAGCGCTATCCATTACCTCCTTCTCCCTGGAAACCACACTCACCACCCTGGGGATAACAGCCTGCTTACACTGAAGAAAGAGACAGCTAATAGTCAAAGTTCCAGGCCAAAAAATAAATAGTAAAACCCCACAAAATACAAAGGGGTGCTCTTGCATAGAAATAGCCCTCCAATACTACAGTTTGACTTCCCTAAACTCACAGAAAAAGAAAAACATAAGCAAGATGAAGACATTCAGAAACCACTCCAAGTTAAAGGAACAGAAGAATTCACATGAAGCAGCAAACAATGAAACAGACCTCTGTAGTCTGATAGACACAGAGTTCAAAAGTGAGGTAGTGAAAATACTAAAGGAATTAGGACTGAATATCAAGAAATTAAGAGAGGATATGAACAGTAATGCATATTCCTATAGAAAGAAACTAGAAAATATAAGGAGGAACATAGAAAAATTGGAAAATTCATTTGCACAGACACAAACTGAGCTAAAGGCACTAAAGAGCATAATGAATAATGCAAAAGAACAAATTAGTGACTTGAAAGATAGAATAATGAAAATCACCTAATCAGGACAGCAGACAGAAAATGAAATGAAAAAACATGAAAGCAATAGGACAGATCAATGAGATAATATAAAGTGGGCCAATCTAAACATAATAGGAATTACAGAAGCAGAAGAAAAAGAAAAGAGAATTTAAAATATATTTGAAGAAATTATGTCTCAGAACCTTCCAAATTTAAAGGAAACTGATATCAAGATATAGGAAGCACAGAAGGCTCCAAACAAGCTGAATCCGAACAGGCCCACACCAAGACATATTATAATAAAAATGGAGAAAGTTAAAGATAAAGAGAGGATTCTAAAGGCAGCAAGAGAAAAACGAAGTGTTAATTATATGGGAACCCCAATAAGGCTATCAGCCGATTTCTCTACAGAAACACTAAACGCCAGAAGAGAGTGGCAAGATATATTCAAAGTTCCGAAAAGAAAATATTTCCAGCCTAGAATACTCTACCCAGCAAGAATATTATTTAAAGAGAAGGGGAAATAAAGAATTTCTCCAACAAACAAAAGCTAAAAGAGTACAGCAATACTAGACCCATTCTGAAAACGATACTGAAAGGGCTTTTCTAAATAATAAAAAAAGATATAAGAAGAAAGAAGATAGAGAAAACCACAATTGGAAAGCAATCACTCAAATAATCCAGCATACATATCTAAAAGAGGGAAAAAAAAATCTACTCTAACACCGATGATAAACACAAGGAACAGCAAAAGGATGTTAAAAAAGGACTTCAAAATCATAGAATGTGGGGAAGGAAAGTAAGAAAATATAGACTCATTTTTTAAATTTTAATAATGTGTTTGAGCCCATATGACTACCAGGCTAAAGCAAGCAGATACACGAAGGGGTTAATTACTTAAACAGGGCAATCAAAAATCAAAATCAAATATTACATTCATGAAAACTAAAAAGAAAAGTACTCAGGCATAAAATAAATGGAAATCATCCAGCCAATAAAAGAAGAAAAACAAAGAATCAACTTGAAAACAAGGTTTAAAACGGAAATAAATACATATCTATCAATAATTACCTTAAATGTCAATGGACTGAGGGCTCCACCCAAAAGACAGAGAGTGGCAGATTGGATAAAAGAGCAAAAAGCTTCAATCTGCTGCCTACAAGAGACTCACCTTAAGGCAAAGAACACACTTAGACTGAAAGTGGGGGGATGGGAAAAGATATTTCATGCCAATGGACAAGACAGGAAAGCAAGAGCTGCAATATTCACATTAGACAAAATAGACTTTAAAATGAAGGGCAGAAAGAAAGACAAAAAATGATAATATTTAATGGTTAAAGTTTACCTCCAACAAATATTAATAGACATAAAAGGAGAAGTTGATGGGAATACAATCATAGTAGGAGACTTTAACACCCCATTCACATCAATGGACAGATCCTCTAGACAGAAAATCAATAAGGCAACAGAGATCCCAAAGGACACAAGAGAAAAGTTAGACTTATTTGACATTTTCAGGACATTACATCTAAAAAATCATAATATACATTCTTCTCAAGTGCACATGGAACATTCTCAAGAATTGATCACATCCTGGGGCACAAAGCTAACCTCAACAAATTTAAGAGTATAGAAATTATTTCAAGTATCTTCTTTGACCTCAATAACATGAAACTAGAAGTCAACCACAGGAAAAGAAAGGAGGAAAAAACTGACCACATGGAGACTAAACAACATGCTACTAAAAAACCAATGGGTCAATGAGGACATGAAGAAGGAAATTAAAAAACATCTTGAGACAAATGATAATGAAGACACAACACTCAGACTCTATGGGATGTTGCAAAAGCAGTGCTCAGAGGGGAATTCATAGCAATACAGGCCTTCCTCAAAAAACAAGAAAAATCTCAAATCAACATCTTAACCTACCACGTAAAAGAATTAGAAAAAGAAGAACAAACAAAACCTAAAGTCAGCAGAAGAAAGGAAATCATAAAGATCAGAGAGGAAATCAATAAAATAGTGATTCAAAAAAAATAGAAAATATCAATAAAACCAAAAGCTGGTTCTTTGAAAAGGTAAACAAGATTGACAAACCTCTGGCTAGATTCACCAAGAAGAGGAGAGAAAAAACCCAAATAAACAAAATAAGAAATGAAAAAGGAGAAGTTCACAAAGGATACTATGGAAATACAAAAACCCATGAGAGAATACTACCAACAATTGTATGCCAACAAATTTGACAACCTAGAAGAAATGGACAACTTTCTAGAGTCTTACAGCCTGCTAAAACAGAATCAAGAAGGCATAGATCAACTGAACAGACCAATCACTAGAAATGAAATTGAATATGTCATAAAAACACTCCCTACAAATAAAAGTCCAGGACCAGATGGCTTCACAGGCGAATTCTACCAAACATATAGAGAAGAACTGGTGCCCATTCTCCTTAAATTTTTTCAAAAGGTTGAAGAAGAAGGAACATTCCCAAAGACATTCTATGATGCTACCATCACCTTAATTCCAAAATGTGACAAAGATACCACCAAAAAAGACAACCATAGGCCAATATCGTTGATGCATATAGACGCAAAAATTCTCAACAAAATATTATCCAACCAAATTCAACAACATATAAAAAAGATCATACACCATGACAAATTGGGATTCATCCCAGGTGCACAAGGATGGTTCAGCATATGCAAATCAATCAACGTCATACACTGCATTAACAAAAGAAAAGTCGAAAACCACATGATCATCTCAATAGATGCACAAAAAGTATGTGACAAAGTCCAACATCCATTCATGATAAAGACTCTTACCAAAGTGGGTAGAGAGGGAACATACTTTAATATAATCAAAGCCATTTATGACAAACCCACAGCCAATATAATACTCAATGGAGAAAAGCTGAAAGCCTTCCCACTGAAATCTGGAACAAGACAAGAATGCCCACTCTCACCACTTTTATTCAACATGGTATTGGAAGTCCCAGCCACAGCAATCAGACAAACAAAAGAAATAAAAGGCATCCAAATTGGAAGATGTAAAATTGTCACTGTATGCAGATGACATGATACTATATATATAGAAAACCCTAAGGACTCAACCCAAAAACTACTTGAACTGGTAAACAAGTCCAGCAAAGTAGCAGGATATAAGATTAACATTCAGAAATCAGTCGCATTTCTGTATACTAACAATGAAACATTAGAAAAAGAATACAAAAATACAATACCTTTTAAAACTGCACCCCAAAAAAATCACATACCTGGGAATACACCTGACCAAGGAGGCAAAGGACCTATATGCCGAGAACTATAAAACATTCATCAAGGAAATTAAAGAAGATGTAGAGAAATGTAAAGATATTCCATGATCTAGCTTGGAAAAACTAATATTGTAAAAATTGCCATACTACCCAAAGCAATCTACAGATTCAATGCAATCCCTATCAAATTACTCATGACATTTTCACAGAACTAGAATTAAGAATCCAAAAATTTATACGGAACCACAAAAGACCCAGAATTGCCAAAGCAATCCTGAGGGAAAAAAAAACAAGCAGGAGGCATAACTCTCCCAGACCTAAAGCAATATTACAAAGCCGCTGTCATCAAGACAGTGTGGTACTGGTACCAAAACAGACAGACTGACCAATGGAACAGAACAGAGAATGCAGAAATAAACCCAGACAGCTATGGTCAATTACTCTTTGACAAAGGAGGGAAGAACATAAAATGGGAAAAAGACAGCCTTTTCATCAAGTGGTGCTGGGAAACCTGGACAGCTGTATGCAAATCAATGAAACTAGAACATACCCTCACACCATGCATGAAAATAAAAAGAAATGGCCTAAAGACTTGAAGTTAAGACAAGACACCGTCAAACTCCTGGCTAGAACATATGCAAAACATTCTCTGATATCAACCTTACCAAAGTTCTCTCAGGTCAGTCTCCCAAAGCAACAGAAATAAAAGCAAAAATAAACCAATGAGACCTAATTAAGCTGTCAAGCTTTTGCACAGCAAAGGAAACCAAAAAGAAAACAAAAAGACAACTGACAGAATGGGAGAAAATAGTTTCAAATGATGCAACTGACAAGGGTTTAAACTCTAGAATATACAAGCAACTTATACAACTCAACAGCGAAAACGCCAACAACCCAGTGGAAAAATGGGCACAAGACCTGAATAGACATTTCTCCAAGGAAGATGTACAGATGGCCAACAGGCACATGAAGAAACGCTCAACATCATTGATTGTTAGAGAAATACAAATCAGAACTACTATGTGTACCACCTTACACCAGTCAGAATGTCCAACATTAATATGTTTACAAATAGCAAATGCTGGAGGGGGTGTGGAGAAAAGAGAACCCTCCTGAACTGTTGGTGGGAATATAAACAGTACAACCACTATGGAAAATAGTACAGAGTTACCTTGGAAAACTATACATGGAACAACCATGTGACCCAGCAATTCCATTCTTGGGCATCTATCTGGACAAAACTTTGCTTGAAAAAGACCCATGCACCTGCATGTTCACTGCAGTATTATTCACAATATCCAAGACATGGAACAACCTAAATGTCCATCAACAGATGATCAGATTAAGAAGATGTGGTAATTTATACACAACGGAACACTACTCAGCCTTAAAAAAGAATGACATAATGCCATTTGCAGCAACATGGATGGAACTAGAGACTCTCATCCTGAGTGAAGTAAGTCAGAAAGAGAAAGCTAAACAGCATGTGATAATCACTTATATCTGGAATCTAATATATGGAACAAATGAACCTTTCCACAGAAAAGAAAATCATGGACTTGGAGAATAGACTTGTGGTTGCCAAGGGGGAGGGGGAGGGAGTGGTATGGACTGGGAATTTGGGGTTAATAGATGAATTAATAGATGAAAACTATTACCTTTGGAATGGATAAGCAATGGGATCCTGCTGTGTACACTGGGACCTATGTCTGGTCACTTATGATGGAGTATGATAATGTGAGAAAAAAGACTGTATACATGTATGTGTGACTGGGTCATCTTGATGTGCAGTAGAAAATTGATAGAACACTGTAAACCAGCTATAATAGAAAAAATAAAAATCATTTTATAATCAAAAAAACATTCAAATATAGGTTAATTATTTCAAAATCTCTTGTTTTAACTAAAGTTTTCAATTGATGACCATATAACATTTAGAATTTTTTTGAATAAACAAACTTCGGGAAAATTCGAAGTATATAATTTTAAAATATAAAAAATTATGAGAAGTCAGACAAGAATCATCTTTTACTCATGCTACAAAGGGACCACTAGAAGCCATATGTATATATTGGTTTTTAGCACTGTACCTGCGGCACATGAAAGTTCCCAACTAGGGGCTGAATTGGAGCTACAGCTGCTGGTTTATGCCACTGCCACAGCAAGGCCAGATCTGAGCCCTGTCTGTGATCTACACCGCAGCTCATGTCAATGCCAGACCTTTAACCCACTGAGCAAGGCTAGGGATTGAACCCAAATTTTCATGGTTACTAGTCAAGTTCATTACCACTGAGATACAACGGGAACTCCCAGAAGCTATATTTTAAAATATTACTTATATTTGTAATTCAAGTGTAAAGGAGACAATAATAGATTTACTAAGACACATATTGGAAAAACCATATTCATTACAAAAATTCAGTAATGAAACTAAAATTTAATGTCAAGTGAAATGAAATTCTTATTGTGAAAACAACTTTACAAGATGTCAAATCTTTTTCATAAATTAACTACTTTCATGAAGTTCTACTGAAATTTCCAATTATGTTTTTATTAGTTTTTTTAATTGTGTTGAGATATACATAACAGAAATTTTACCACTTCAATCATTTTTAGATGTACAGTTCTGTGGCATTAAGTTCATTCACACCGTTGTGCAGCATCACAGTCATTTGTCTCTAGAACGTTTGTGTATTCTTCAACTGAAATTCGGTACCCGAGTCACTGGAAACCATCATTCCACTTTCTGTGTTTAGGAATTTGACTACTCTAGGTACCTCGTATAAGTGGAAACATACAATCCCTCTGTGATTGGTTCATTTCACTTACTGTAATATCTTCAAGACTGACCCATGTAGCATGTGTAAGAATTTCCTACTTTTTAAATAGATAAATAGCAACCCACTGTATGTGTATACTCCATTTTCTTTATCCCTTCATCAATTGATGGAGCCTTGGGTTGCATCCACCTTCTGGCTACTGTGATAAATGCTTCCACTGAGACTGGTATACAAATACCTGAGTCCCTGCTTTAGTTTCTTTTGAAAAAATACTTGGAAGTAGAATTGGCAATTGTATTTTTTAAACCATAAAACATAGTTCTAATTTTAATCTAGGACAATTCAGAAACAAGGATACGTATACAAAAAATGTGTATAAAAAGAAGGGTTATACTAGGAATTGGAAAGTACTGATGTATAATTTCTAAAACATAAAGAAATATAGTAATTAATCAAAAATATATACCAGGTGCAAGGAAAGATATATAAAGGTAGCAGAATAATTATTTTAGAAATAGAACATAAACATTTTTTTAATTTATTTTTTTATTTATTTTTTTCCTAGGGCCACACCCGCGGCATATGGAGGTTCCCCAGTCTAGGGGTCTAATCGGAGCTATTGCTGCCGGTCTACACCACAGCCACAGCAACGCCGGATCCGAACTGCGTCTGTGACCTACACCACAGCTCACGGCAACGCCAGATCCGAACTTCGTCTGTGGCCTACACCACAGCCACAGCAACGCCAGATCTGAACTGCGTCTGTGGCCTACACCACAGCCACAGCAACGCCAGATCCGAACTTCGTCTGTGGCCTACACCATAGCCACAGCAACGCCAGATCTGAACTGCGTCTGTGGCCTACACCACAGCCACAGCAACGCCAGATCCGAACTTCGTCTGCGACCTACACCACAGCTCACGGCAACGCCGGATCCTTAACCCACTGACTGAGGCGTGGGATTGAACCTGCAACCTCATGGTTCCTAGTCGGATTCATTAACCACTGAGCCATGACTTGAACTCCGAACACAAACTTTAAAAACAGCTTTTTAACCATCAGGGAAATGTGAATCAAATCACAATAAGATAATACTTGACACCTACTAAAATTGGTGTAATAAAAAACACATATAATATTATCAACATGTAAAGAAACAGGAACCCTCAAACACTGCTGGTGGTACCATAAAATGGTGCACCCACTTTGAACAACTATCACCTCCTTAAAAGGCTACACATAGAGTAACCACGTGACCTGTCAGTTTCACTCATAGGTATATCCCGAGTAAAATGAAAATATGTTTCCACCCCCAAAACTGTACAGGAGTATCCACAGAAGCATTATACTGGTAGTAAAAAAGTAAAAAAAAAAAAAGTTCATCAACTAACGAAGGGACAAATAAATGCGGTATATCTCTACAAAAGGACATTATTTGTCAATAAAAAGTAATGAAGTACTGATGTATGCTACAGCATGGATGAATTTTCAAAACCTTCTCTGTGAAAGAAGCTAGTCACAATACAGTGTACGATTCCACTTATATGAAATATACAGAATAAGCCAACCTCTAGAGACAGAAAATGGTTGTCAAGGTCTAGCTGAGGTCTGGGGGAAAAGATGAGTGTTCTAAGAGGGAATGAGCTTTCTTGTTTGAGCAGTGAGTATGTCTGATTGATCGTGGTATTGGTTATACAACACTGTGAACATACTCAAAACCACAGAACGTGCATATTAAATGAGTAAATTGTATGGACCGGGAATTCACTTAGAGATAGTAATCAAAAGAATAGCTTTAATATTGGAAAAAAGAAGAATATTCTAATCCAAAGCAATAAACTATCTAAGTAGTTCTTGGGTAACTGATTTTTTTTTTATTTGAAATAAACATACTTTGAATTGTTCACATTCATAAACGAATAGATGCACACGAAATATGAGACCAAATCTGAGGTGACAGGGTATGTAACAGGAATATACTTTCTAACTTAATGTCTATAGAAAATCACAAAGAAAACTATCAATAATTTGATCATATGGAATTTGAAAAAGTCTTCTTTGAAGTATTATGTTAACATATATCAAGAACCTTATAATCATCCACACCATATTGTCCCAGCAACTGTACCTCAGGTTGTAAATTCTCATAAATGAATAAAACTCATAAGCAAAAACATATGCAAACTCATTTTCATTACATATTTATTTGTGATGGTAAACTGGGAAAAAATAAGCTCACTCATGAGTTAAGTAAATTACAGCATATTTATTTAATAGATTACCATGTAGCTACTAGAATTCATAAGTTTTAATAAGTGGGAAAATAAACAATTGTATATAAACTAGGTATTTCACCATTTTTTAAAAGATAAAAAACGAAAGAAAATGAGAAAATAACATTGATAACAGTGGTTTCTTAATAGGATTAAGCTAAATTTTTCCTTACTATATTCTATTTTTCTGTTTCCAAAATTTTACAATAAACATACTGAAATAAAAATAATTTTTAAAATATTGCTAATTTTTATAATTGTTTCAACTATTGTCTTGCCAGTACATGGTAAGCATATAAAATTCTAATGTAATTTTGACTGGAAAAAATTTACTTAGGCAGAAATATACAAGAAAGAATGAAAAAGAGGATGATGGTTAGGGGTGTCTTCAATGGGTTTAAGAATTTTTATTCAATCTTTTTCAATTTTATCTCACTTTTGAAAAGTGTTAAATATATCAATTTTTATATATCTACCTTAAGTTAAAGAAAAAATATGGGCTTAGCCCATGGTAGAAAGGAAAGCAAAAATGGAAGAATGATTCATTTTTTCTATATATTTTCCATCTTTGTCAAGAAAGACCTCTTTTCTGAGGTTTATGTTACCTAAATGTATAAGTGAATGTCTGTATCTAATTATTTGCCATGGAAAAAAGTCCTGTGACCTAGTGGTAAAAACAAAGGAGAAAGACTGGAGGCTTAAAAGACAGAAATAGCAGAAAAAAAATTGAAGAAGATATATACCAGAGTATAAGCACCAACAAGATCAAATGGTTAAACAGAGAGAGAGGTGTATGTGCCCAAGACAGACCTCATCTACTTCAGTTTCATCCTAATATATTCCAGTTAATATAGACTTGTTAAGCAAAGGTCATGATTGTAACACCTAAGAAATCATTATGGTAAAGCTTAAGATACTTAGTAAAGATATAGTAAAGCTTAAGATATTTAGAATCTCACTTAGTAATAAAAAAGATAACCAGAAATTGGCATAGATTTGGCAATAGATAAATCACATAATAATCATTTTAATTAAGCAGGAACAACGTAGCTTAGAGTTTTACATTTCCTTAAGAGAGTCTCCCAAGGATCCTTGGGACAATATAATAAACAACAAAGGTCTTCTTTTAGTCATGATTTTAGGAAACATAATTTACCAATCCCTAGATGAAATGGCTAGTCATATGCGCAAAGAGTAAACAAATGGACAAATTGGTTAGGTACATGTTTAATGTGTATTAAAGCCTCCTGTCAATGTGTAAATAGATGGAATTGTAACACATACAGGCAACAATTACAATTTTTCTTATACTTTAAAGCATGACTACCAAAACAAGAAGAGCAGTTTAATGACTACATCAAAATTACTGAAAATACAATTATTTTGAAGTAATATGATCTCAGGAAGAAAGGCAGAATAAGGGGGTATGTGTCTCCATCCGTACGGAACTCTCAAACATCCAATATACAATATATCTTTTACTATAATCAGAAAGATATAAAACAAGGAAACAATGTCTGGTCTGTACAATTCATTATCAAATGTTAACAAATGCTCAACAGCCAGAACAAATTTTCAGATAAAATATGAGCACAATATAAGACCATATGGCAAATGTATTTTACTGCACAGATGGCTCATAGAAACTTACTAAAGATGGTTTGGAGATTTACTAGATATACATAAGTTAGGATCTTTAAAATGAGGCAATACAAGAGGAAAGATTAAATAATAAATTGAAAAAAAATAGGTGTAGAAAAACAGACTATCATAAAGAAGATGAGAGTAGACATGAAACAGGAAAAGAAAAATATAACTATCATTTTATTCTAAAATGACAACCCACATAACCCTGACTTAAGGCTGAGAATACTGAAGTTACATTAATAGATAACAGCAAATGAAGATTAATGAGTAAGCAATCAATTCATTCGGCTTATGAAACTAATTAAATTGTTACATGATGGTATGATCACTAAGATTGATTTAATGAAACAGATCCATTTTATCCAAATGGGATATATAGCTTAAAATATGTGGTAAAGTTTTATTGTCATAAACACAGTTTTTTCTAATTAAATAATTATCTTGAGAAATGAAGAAACATGTTCTTTTTAAGATGATAAAGCAGTACAAAAAGTCCCTAATGAAGATCACAGGTAATATCCTAGTGATTAATGAGGCAATTAGTCATACAGGCATCCATTTATGTCCTCAGATAAAAAGTAACTATACAGTCTTTCAAAAATGTATGAGTACCCATTGTGGCTCAGTGGTTTCTGACTTGTATCCATGAAAATGTGGGTTCAATCCCTGGCCCCACTCAGTGGGTTAAAGATCTGGCATTGCCATGAGCTGCTCAGCTCAGGCAGGGGGCAGCCATGGCTCAGATCCCACGTTGCTGTGGCTGTGGTGTAGGTAGGCAACTACAGCTCTGATTTGACCCATAGCCTGCAAACTTCTATATGCCATGGGTGTGGCCCTAAAAAAAAAAAAAAAAAGGAAAGAAAGAAATGTATTGAAAATTATACGATATATTCCATCTGCTTCATTGTGCTGTCAATTTAAAATCGTATTCATTATATATCCAAGCATTCCTATTTAAAAATTGTCTGGCTAACAAATTTCTCCAAAATATATGTTTTTGTTTATTTTGCACATAGCAAAACTGAAACCAAATCATTACGTAGTTAATGCACATAAAACTGGATATTTAAAGACTCTAGCTATAAAGAAAAGGCTGATATACAACTGTAATATTTCATTGGTTTAAAATCAGTTTGCATAATGGAAATATATACTCATGAGAAATTCAAAGAATATATGAAAAGAAACTCATGGACCTGAACAAACTTGTGGTTGCCAAGGAGGAGGGGCAGGAGGGGGATGGACTGGGAGTCTGGGGTTAATAGATGCAAACTATTGCATTTGGAGTGGCTAAGCAATGAGATCCTGCCGTATAACACAGGGAACTTTAACTAGTCACTTATGATGGAGCATGATGGAGGATAATGTGAGAAAAAGAATGTGTGTATATGTGTGACTGGATCACTTTGCTTGTACAGAAGAAACTGACAGAACACTGTAAACCAACTCTAATGGAAAAAACAAAAATCATTTAAAAAAAGAAATTTAAAGAACATAAAAGTGCATTAAAGGAAAAGCAATAATTTCTTGATTCAATCTACTCACCCATGCAGCCATTTCCACATCTTATAGGTAAAAACTCTTACAATATCTTTTGTAGAATTCTAGTCACAGAAAAATTCATGTATGTGTGTGTGTTCATTTGGCTACATACATACACATATACGTACCTTGAAAATATATATATATATATATAATTGTATATTTATAAATGTATATTGAGAGAAATAAAAATCATATATGTGATTATTTTCATTTGTTGTATTTTATTGTACTATAGGGTTATACCATCATTAGTTTAAATGTTTTCACAGATAGAGTTTTAGATAAGCTCAGTTTTGTGCTATTATAAATAATGCTGCAAAGAACATCTTGCTATGAATTTCTATGGATAAGGGTGTGACTTTACCTGTAAAGTAGTTAAAATGGAATTTCTTCAACAAATGTTATGCATTTATAAACTCTTTATATGCACTGTCAAATTGCCTTCCAAAATGATTGTACCAATTTATTCTTATTACTTTTCCACACCTTTACAATTTTCTCTGCTTCCACTCTCCAAACAATTTTAAAATGACACAGTGATCACTTTAAAATGTAATCTATCACTTCTCTACTTAAAATCTTCCAATGTTCCCTATTGAATTAGTCTGCTGGGACTACCAACAGAATATCACAGACTGAGTGACTTAAACAATCAGAAATTTCTTTTCTCATAGTTCTGGAAATTGGATATCCAAGATAAAGTACTGGCAGCACTGGTTTCTGGTGAGACCTTTCTTCTTGACTTGCTGAAGGCTACCTTCTCACTGTGTCCGCATATGGACATTCTTCTGTGTGTGCCTGAGAAATCTTTGGTGCTCTTTTCTCTTCTTGAAAGGAGACCAATCCTATTAAATCAGAGCCCTACCCTTATGACTTCATTTAACCTTAATGACCTCCGTAAACTTCCTGGGATGTAATTAATGTACAGCGCAGTGACCATATCTAACAATACTGTATAATATATTTGAAAGTTGCTAAGAGATAAATCTTAAACATTCTCATCACAAGAAAAAAATGTGTGACTGTGAGATGACGGATGTTAATTAAATTTATTGTGGCAATCATTTTTCAATATATACAAAACATTATAATATCAGCATTATACTGTTCATCTAAAATATTATAACAGTATAATAACAGCATTATACTGTTCATCTAAAATATTATAATGTTATGTGTGTATTACATCTAAGTAAAAATCAAAGTAGAACCCTTCAGAGTCCGTGAGGAAGCCTAAGCAATAAGAAGGAAGCACACGTGGGCATTTTGGTTAGTTCCAGGTAAACTAACCTTCAACTATTCTCACCCTAGACACCAGACATGTAAGTGGGAAACCTACAGATGACTTTGGACCTAATTAAATTCTCCTCCAGGTGACTGAGAAGTACTAGCTGACACCCAAGACATTATATGTCAGAGACAAGGCTGTCTCTTGTACCTGTCTAAATACCTGACTCAGAGAATCCACAATGAAAGTAAGTTACATTTTATGACAAAATTTTGGAATGGTTTACACACAAATTTAGATTGTTAATTAGAACGCTTTAAAGAGTTTCATTTTATTTATTTATTTTTTTTGTCTTTTTGCCATTTCTTGGGCTGCTCCCACGGTATTTGGAGGTTCCCAGGCTAGGGGTTGAATCGGAGCTGTAGCCACCGGCCTACGCCAGAGCCACAGCAACGCGGGATCCGAGCCGCGTCTGCGACCTACACCACAGCTGATGGCAACGCCAGATCGTCAACCCACTGAGCAAGGGCAGGGATCGAACCCGCAACCTCACGGTTCCTAATCGGATTCGTTAACCACTGCACCATGACGGGAACTCCAGTTTCATTTTACTTTTTAACTTAAATCACTCTAGATCATTGGCCAAGACAGTAGGTGAGGAAGACCTTGAACTCACACTATCCCACAGGCACACCAAAATTACACGTATTTACAGAGTATCTATTGAAGGGTTTCTTTTCCTTTTTATTAAAGTATAGCTGATTTACAATGTTGTGCCAATTTCTGCTTCACAGAAAACTGGCTCAGTCATACACATATTTACATTCTTCCTCCTCCCACTGTGGAATGATTTCTTTTTAATTTTTATTAGAGTATAGTGGATTGACAGTGTTGTGTCAATTTCTGTTGTATAATGACCCAGTCATGTATATGTGTGTGTGTGTATGTACATATACACACACACGTTATTTTTCTCATATTATATTCCATCATGTTCTATCCCAAAAGACTAGATACAGTTTCCTTTGTAATACAGTAGGACCTTATTATTTATCCATTATAAATGTAATAGTTTGCATGTATAACCCCAAATTCTAAGTCCCTGCCACTCCCTCCTCCCTTCCCCTAGGCATCCACAAGTTTGATCTCTATGAGTCTGTTTATGTTTTGTAGATAGGTTCATTTGTCCCATAGTTTAGATTCCACATATAAGTGGTATCACATGGTATTTGTCCTTCTCTTTCTCACTTACTTCACTTAATATGAGAATCTCTAGTTGCATCCCTGTTTCTGCAAATGGCATTATTTTGTTCTTTTTTATGGCCAAGTACTATTCCACTATATATATGTATATATATAATACATATACAGTATTATACAGTGGAATATAGTAGAATATAGTGGGATATAACAGTATATATATACTGCTACTACATAATACTATATATTGGAATGTATACTATATATTTCACTATATACTATATTACATATTCCAAGATATATATCACATCTTCTTAATATATATCAGATCTTCTTAATCCATTCATCAGTTGAAGGAAATTTAGGTTATTTCCATGTCTTGACTATTGTGACTAGTGCTTGGCTATTGTGAATAGATATGGCTGCATATATCTTTTTGAATCATAATTTTGTTTGGATATATACACCTAGGAGTGGAACTGATGGATCATATGGTAGCTCTATGTCTAATTTTCTAAGGAACCTCCATACTGTTTTCCATAGTGGTATCAATTTACATTCCCACCAACAGTGTAGGAGGGCTCCCTTTTCTCTACATTTGTTATTTGCAGACTTCTTAATCATGGCCATTCTGATTTTTGTGAGGTGGTACTTCATTTTGCTTTTGATTTGCATTTCTCTAATAATTAGTGATTTTGAGCATTTTTTATGGGCTTACTGGCCATCTGTATGACTTCTTTTTAGAAATGTCTATTTAGGTCTTCTGCAAATTTTTCAATTGTGTTTTGTTGTTGTTGTTGAGTGAACAGTTTCTTTTAAAGAAACAATGGCTCCAAACCCCACATTAGCATCTCCAGTCCAGGGTTCCTACACCAGTAAGATGAGCCCCCAGAACATGTGGCTTTGAAGGCCAGTGGAGCTTAATATTCAGAGACTGACATGGTTATGGTAGGTAGACATTCCACCCTTAAAGGCACACACAATATCTTTAACACTGTCAGACCAGGTAAGAAGTAAAAATTTGAGAGGTTCCTGGCTCAGACCCACTTTGTGATCTTGGGGAACCTCCTGGAGAAGCAGGAGGCAATAGGGACTCATCCCAAGGACACAGACACTATCAGGATCAATTTTGGGGAGCTCATCCTACCATGAAGACACTGGTCCTACTAAGTACATTATGAGAATCCTCCCTTTATCTTAGTGCTGGGACATGGCCTCACCAACCAGCCAGGCAGAACTAGTCTTGGCCTTACCCCAGGCCAAGCAGTTAGCTAGGCAGGAAATAACTCCCGCAGCAAGCCAGCTTCTGTAGCACTTCCTAAGCCTTCAGCTAACCCAGAACATAGACCTATCCCCAGCAGGTCAGCAGTAGTACTGGGACCCACCCACCCACATCAGTGGCCAGGCGCCATCCTGGGGGACCCCTTGGGCACTGGATACACTCACCAATGGGCCAACAAGAACTTGGAAGCACCTCAGTCACACAGTAAGCCATGTCAAGTCCAAGCCAGACACAACTCCATGGACTTGAAGCCTACCACCAAGGGTCTGGCTCCTTCTACCAGTGGGCTAGCACTAGCCTCAAGAACTCCTGGGACTCCACAGCCAATTGCCTCAGGACCTGGACCCACCCACCAGTAAGCAGTGCCTGGCAACTAACACAACCAGGGGCCAGCCACAATTACTATCATGTCCATAGTAGTGAGCACACCACAGCAGATGGACTCATGTAGCCCATATAAAGGGCATGACTAGAGCATATAACTCTGGTAACCAGAGGGTAGTGTGCCAATGTGCCCCCAGGATATCTCCTTTAAAAGGACATTTCTCCAAGACTGAGAAATGTATACTGCTTACCAAATACATGGAAATAATAACAGCAAATTAGGCAAAACATGTTACAAATGAAGAAAAGAGATTAAAGTTCTTCTGAAAGAAAAAATAAGTGAAGCAGACATAAGCAATCTATCCCATAAAGAGTTCAAGGTAATGATAAAGATGCTTAAATATTCAGGAGAAGATGGACAAATAGAGTGAAAATTTAACAAGGAGTTTGAAGATATAAAGAAGAACTGGGGCAGAAGAATACAATAACTGAAATAAAAAATACACTAGGAGTCAACAATAGATAAGATGATATAGAGGAACTGTGAAGCAAACTGAAAGACTGAATATTGGAAATCACTCAAAATGAACAAGAGAAAGAAAAAAGAAATTTAAAAAATTAGGATAATTTAAAAGTTCTTGATGAAAACATCAATTGTACTAATATTCACATTATAGGAGTCCCAGAAAATGAAGCGAAAATAATAGGAGCAGATCATATTTGAAGATAATAATTGTTGAAACTGCTCTAACCTCAGAAAAGATATAGGGCGTTCTCGTTGTGGCTCAGTGGTTAATGACACGGGTTCAATCCTTGGCCTTGCTCAGTGGGTTAAGGATCCAGCATTGCTGTGAGCTATGGTTAGGTCACAGATGTGGCTTGGATCCCAATGTTGCTGTGGCTGTGGTTTAGACTGGCAGCTGTAGCTCCGATTTGGGCTCCTAGGCTGGGGACTTCCATATGCCATGGGTGTGTACCCAAAAAGACAAAAAAAAAAAAAAAAAATAGGAATCCAGGTACAGGGAGCACAGAAAGTCCCAAACAGGATCAACCCAAGGAGGACCACATTGAGATACACTATAATTACAATGGCAAAATTTAAGGATAATGAGAGACTATTAAATGCAGCAATGGAAAAGCAAAAAATTATATACAAAGGAATTCCTATAAGGCTATCAGCTCACTTTTCAGAAGATACTCTGCAGGTCAGAAGGGAGTGGCACAATATATTTAAAGTGATGAAAGGGGAAAAACTACAAAGAAGAATACTCCTCCCAGAAAGGCTTTCATTCAGATTTGATGGAGAGATCAAAAATTTTACAGAGAAGCAAAAGCTAAAAGAGGTCAGCACCCCAAAATCAGCCTCATGAGAAATTTCACGGGGATTTCTGGAAGTGGAAAGGAAAAGGCCACAACTAGAATTATAAAAATTACAAAGGGAGGAACCCATGTGGCACAGTGGGTTAGGGATCTGACATTGTCATTGCAGCAGCTCAGGTCACTGCTGTGGCACTGATTAAATTACTGGTCCAGGAACTTCCACATGCCATGAGTGTAGCAAAAAAATAAAAAAAAAAAGAAACTATAAAAGGAAAAATATCATTGGTAAAAGCAAGTATACAGTCAAGGAAGTAAATCAACCTTGAAGGTAGTAGGAAGATTAAGAGACAAAATTAGTAAAATCATCTATTTCCACAATAAATACTTAAAAGAAACTCAGAACAAAAAGATGATGTCAAAAACAGTAACTGTGAGGGAGTAGTAAAAATGTAGAGTTGTTAAAATGCATTTGAAATTAAGAGATCAGCAACTAACATATATGTACTGCTATATATAAACCTCATGATAACCACAATTCAAAAGTCTATAATACTAAACAAATGCTAAAGATTAAGCAATCTAACATTAACTAAAGATGTCATCAAATTCCAAGGCAAGAGAACAAAAGAAGAAAGGGAGAAATAAGGACTACAAAACAACCCCAAATAATTTTAAAAATGGCAATCAGTACATGCCTTTCAATAATTCCTTCAAGTATAAATGTGATAAATGTAATAAAAAGACATAGAGTGAAATGAATAGATATAAAAGTTCCAGATATATATATATATATATATATATATATATACATATATATATATGGATATATATACTACCTTTAGGAGACTCATTTTATATCTAAAGACACACAGAGTGAAAGGGAAGAGATGGGAAAAAAGATATTCCATGCAAATAAAAATCAAAAGAAAGCTGGGATAGCAATATTTACATCATACAAAATACACATTATAACAAAAACTATAACAAGACATTAAAGAATGATCAATGGATTAATCCAGTAAGATGTAGCAATTGTAAATATATATGTACCCAACACTGGAGCACCTAAATGCATAAAAATCAGAGCAGAAATAGATAAAATAGAAGCTGGAAAACAATAGAAAAGATCAATGAAACTAAGAGCTCTTTCTTTGAATATATAAACAAAATTGATAAAACTTTAGCTAGATTTATCAAGAGAAAAAAGGCCCAAATCAATAAAATCAGAAATAAAAAAGAAAATGTTACAACCAAAACCACAGACATAGGAATGACCATAAAATGTGATTATGGAAAACTTTATGCCAATAAAATAGACAATTTGGAAAAAAGTATAATTTCTTAAGACTGAATCAGGCAGAAACAGAAAATATGAACAGATCAATTACCAGTAATGAAAGTGAGTTAGTAATTTAAAAAAAATACGTCAAACTCTCAACAAACAAAAGTCCAGGACAAGACAGATAGCTTAACCAGTGAACCCTACCACACATTTAGAGAAGAGTCAACATTTAACTTTCTCAAAATAGTCCAAAATATTGCAGAGGAAAGAGTGCTTCTGAACTCATTCGATGAGGCCAATATCACCTTGATACCAAAAACATAGATAGCATAAAAAAAGTGTAGACCAATACCACTGAATGTCAGCAAGCTGAATTTAACAACACATTAAAAGGATCAAACACCATGATCAAGGATCAAATACCATGATCAACTGAAATTTACCCAGGGGTGCAAGGATGGTACGATATTCACAAATCAACGTATAACAATACATTAATAAATCAAATAATAAAAATCATATGATTGTCTTAACATGTAGAAAAAGCTTTTGACAAAATTCAATATTCATTTATGGTAATAACCCTCAGCAAAGTGTGTATAGAGGGAACATGCCTCAACATATTAAAAGCTATATATATATATATATATATGAAGGCTATAGCTAATGATATACTCAAGGCTGAAGGAAGTTGAGAGCATTTTCTCTAAGATCAAGGTCAAGGCAAGTATTCTACTCACAACACTATTATGCAACACAGTATTGGAAATCCTAGACACAGCAATAAGAAAAGAAAAAGAAATAAGAGGAACACAAATTGGAAAGTAAATAAAATTATCACTGTTTGAAGATGACATAGAAAATCCTAAATATAGAAAATCCTAAATATGCCACAAAAAAACTACTAGACCCCATTAATGAAGTTTAGGGATACAAAATTAATATAAAGAAACCTGTTTCACTTCTATACACTAATAACAAATTATCAGATAAATTAAAGAAACAATCCCATTTACTATTACATCAAAGGAATAAAATACCTAGGAATAAATTCACCTAAGGCAGTAAAAGACTTGTACTTCAAAAACTATGATATTGATGAAAGAAATTGAGGACAACACAGATGGAAATACACACCATATTCCTAGACTGGAAGAATTAATATTGTTAAAATGAACATATTACCCAAGGCACTCTACAGATTCAATGCAATCCCTATCAAAATACCAATGAAACTTTTCACAATACTAGGACAAGTAATTCTAAAATAAGTATGGAGACACAAAAGACCCTGAATAGCCAAAGCAACCTTAAGAGATCAGAGCTAGAGGTATCACGTTCCCTTACTTTAGACTATAAAACGAAATACAGCCATCACAACAGTATGATACCAACACAAAAACAGACACATTCATCAATGGAAAAAAATAGAGGGCCCAGAAATAGAATCACACACTTATGGTCAATTAATCTGAAACAAAGGAGGTAAGAATGCCATGGGGAAATGACAGTCTCTTCAATAAGTGGTGCTGGGAAAACTGGACAGTTACACATAAAAGAATCTAATGAGAACATTTTCTCACCTCATATACAAAAATAAACTCAAAATAGACTAAAGACCTAAATATAGACCGTTAAGTATAAAATTCCCAGGAGAAAACAGGCAGGTAGCTCTTTCACATAAATTGTAGCAATATACTTTTGGATCTGTTCTCTAAGGCTAAGGAAACAGAAGCAAAAATAAACAAATTGAACTTAAATGCTTCTGTACAGCAAAGAAAACCATTGTCAGAATGAAAAAACCTATTGAATGAGAGAAAATATTTGCAAATGATATGACAAATGAGGGATTAATAGCCAAAATATAGAAACACCACATACAACTCAACATCCAAAAACAAAGAACCCCTGAGTTCCCACTGTGCACAACGGGTGGCATCTCTGCAGTGCCAAAACACAAGTTCAATCCCTGGCCTGGCATAGTGGGTTAAAGGATTCAGCGTTGCCACAGTTGCAGCGTAGGTCACAACTGTGGCTTGGATTTAGCCACTGGTCTGGGAACTCCATATGCTGCAGGGTGTCCAAAAAGGACAACAAAAAAACCCAAAGAAACCAATTAAAAAATGGTCAGAAGACCTGAATAGGCACTCTTCCAAAGAAGAAACATACAGTCAACATTTGTATGCAAAGTTGATCAAAATCACTAATCATCAGAGAAATGCAAGTAAAAACCACAATGAGATATCACTACACAGAAACAGAATCAGAGAGAAAACAAACATTGCCAGAGGGAAGGATATTTGTGTGGAATTAAATGCATAAAATAAATGCATACGATTTATTCTGGAAAGGAAGGAATAAATCCCAGAAGGGAGGGGTGTGGGGGGAGGAGGTAAATAGATGAAGGAGATTAAGAAGTACAAGCTTTAAGTTTCAAAATAAATGAGTCACAGGTATGAAATGAGCAAGTGGGGGAGTGCAGTCAATAATTAATTATTATTCATTGCAGTCAATAATCTTTCTATGGTGACAGATGAAAACTAGACTCATCTTGGTACTCTTTTCGAAAGGTAAATCCTTACATTGTGTACAGGAACCAACACAGTGCTATAGCTCTATTATACTTCAAAAATAAATCAGAAAACTCATAGAAAAAGAGGTTTGTGGTTAGCCGGGGGTGAGGGAATTGGCCGAAGCGGTGTAAAGGTACAAACATCCAGTTATAAGATGAATTAAGTACTAGCGATGTGATGTAAAAACACGATAAATACAATTAATACTGCTCTGTGCTATATATGAAAGTTATTAAAAGAGTAAATCTTGGGTTCTCAGCACAAGGAAAGGTTTCTTCTTTTTCTTTAATGCTGAATCTATATGAGACGATGGATGTTTACTAAACTTATTGTGGTAATCATTTCATGATGTATATAAATCATCTGACATTATGCTGTTCACCTTAAACATATACAGTGCTGTAGTCAATTGTATCTCAGTAAAACTAGAAAAAAAGTGTTTATTTATATATTTAAAAAACCCAGTTGAAAAAATGAGTAATCTAACTTTTAGGCCAGTATTGTGCCAACTCTCCTTGGGTAGTTGGCTTTGGCTATTTAAATATCATAACTGTAGGTACATGACTCAAGGGTGTCTAGTCCTGTTTGTATGATTGTGTTACCAAAATATAATTCTAAGTTTTAATTCTGCCTTTGAATTTGAATTTTTGATTTATCTTTCTGCTTTGAAATTTACCAAAACGTGGCTTCTTTAAGGTCAATATGGAGAGGAACACTATTTTCTCTTTTTTTTTCATTTTATTTAAATTTTTATTATGGTTGATTTGCAATGTTCTGTCATTTCTGTTGTAGAGCAAAGTGACCCAGGTATACATACATACATATATATACACGCACACACACACATTCTTTTCTTCTATCATGTTCCATCACAAGTGATTACATATACCGTTCCCTGTGCTATATAGCAGGTTCTCATTGCCCATCTACTCCAAATGCAAGATTTTTCATCTACTAACCTGAAATTCCCAATCCATCCCACTCATATCATACAGTGTCTTTCTCTTTCTGACTTACTTCACCAAGTATGAGAGCCTCTAGTTCCATCCCTGTTGCTGCAAATAGCATTATTTTGTCATTCTTTATGGCTTATAGTATTCCATTATACATATATATATGGAATACCACATCCTAATTCATTCATCTGTTGATGGGCATTCAGGTTGTTTCCATATGCTTTGTGAATACGGCTGTGATTAATTTGCAGGTGCATTATCTCTTTCAGTGAAATTTTTGTTTGGATATATGCCCAGGAGTGGGATTGCTGGGTCATATAATAGTTCTATTTTAATTTTCTGAGGTATGAAAGGAAGACTCTTAATTTAAATACATTGGGCAGCAAATGTACAAAGCAGTAAAGGAGGAAAAAAAAACTTAGCAAAGTGAAAGTACAACAGGGTTTCAATATTAAATCAACATTTTTCACGTCCTTGGAATGTGATGAGAAACTCTTTTCTTCTGTCTCTCCTCCTTTTCCTCCTTCCCTCCATCACTTCCCTTCCTCTTCTCTAATTTCTCCTTTCCTTTCTCCCCCATCCTCTTTATTTATTGTCATATGCATTGTTTAATGTAGCATATTTCACATGAGTCATATATTGCCATTTGCTGAAAATGTTCTCTATGTTGGTGGTTGACACATCATTTTAATTAACTTGATTCTTACAACTCTCTGAGAATGGCATATATACACTACTGTATATAGAATAGGTAAGTAGCAAGGACCTACAGCACAGCACAGCCCAGAGAAATTTACTCAATACTCTGCGGTGGCCCATATAAGAAAAAAGTCTGAAAAAGAATTAATATATGTATATGTATAACTGATTTGCTTTGTTTTAAAGCTGAAGCTAACACAACATTGTAAGTCAACCACACTTCAATTTAAAAAAAAAAAAAAATTCCCAGCAAGAGTTTGTGTGTGTGTATTAAGACCTTGACACTGCATCAAATGCTTTATGACCACTATTTCGTGTAATCTTGGCAGTAATCACACTGGTTGAGTATTCTTATCTATTTTGGAGGAAACTAAACCCATCCTTTGACGAATACAGTCTGACTTATGCATTAAATTCCATAAATGGAATGCAGTTTCAGTACTGTTTGAGCTCAGCGTTCTGGTTCTTATCTACTGTAATTCTCTCCTGAATCTCACTAAAGGAAAGTTTAGCATTTTTGTCAACCTACTTTGAAAGAAGTCACACAGTAAGTAAGTGACAGAGTCCTTCTCTAGCACTTCTGATAAATAATACCATTATTTCTTCATAACACGCTGCATTAATTCCTTGACCATCAAAAAATTACCGTAAAACTGAAATGTGTATTATATACTTCTTACCATCAGAAGTATGTAGTCTGACTGTGAAGGGCGGCAAATAGAAAGGATTTCACAGATTATAGGAGTGAATTTCTAACTCACTGCATTTTAATCTCCTCTCCAGCAGCTTCCAGTTCTAACTCGTAATTACCTTCTACTGCTATAGCATGTGAACAACTAGACTGTGTAAGCCATTTTCTGTACAGCACCAGGAGGAGCCTTGTCTTGATTTTACCTATTATTTATCTCTCTATTTTATTCAATTTTACAAAATAACTTATTTGAACAATAGAATAAACTATAAGTACTGAAAATAAAGACAACCTTAAGTTCAAAATCATGTATAAATTATACTTAGAGGAAGATTTAGGTCTGAAATGGTTAAGTGGAAAATCCAGCAACCTTAATTTTTGAATTGTACCCCTATTTTATCTTCAGCTTGAGTGATCAAACCTCCTTTAGACTTATTAGTTATTCCAAATACATTTATCAAGCACCTCTTGAGATGCACCAGTGAATAAAAAGGGAAAATCAGCAAAAAGAACGAAGTGAGAAGATCCCTGACCGCATGAAACTCCTGGTCCAGAAGGTTTCAGAGTGGTAATAAATAAGCAGAAAAAATAAAATTGATAAAGGAGAGATATAAATAAGAAGAATAAAGAATAAGTGCTACATAATGGATTAGAGGGCAAAGCAAATACTACAGTAGGGAAATAAACAATTTTTACAGCATAGCATCTTTTATGGTTCACTCTGAGGCAAGTTTTCATTAGAATCCCTGGAAGTAGGGCAGTCTTTTGGCTGCAGTTAAACATGGTTGGTATTTGAATGATAAAGGGAACCAGATTTTTGTCTGAAGATTGGAGATTATCTGTGAAGAGTAATTGTGGGAATACACCAGCCTGAATAATAATAAAAGATGACATCTGTTGAGTGTTCATTATGCAACATTGTGCCAAGTTCTGTGAATTTCTTTCTTAAAATACTTAAAAACAATCCTATGACACAGACAAATATTACATGCATTTTGCCGATGAGTAAAAGGAGGTCAAGGGAGTCAGTGGGATGATCCAAGCTCAGAAATTCATGATGTGGAAGAGGAAAGTTTCCTGATCCAAAATACCTGAGACCAAGTTTTTAACTACCATCGCCTTTCATCTAGACGGCATATCTTTATACCCCAGAATCTCTATGATACAAGTAAAGAAAGAAATCGTTTCAGAGCCCCGCCTAATTATACTGTGCTGAAGTAGATGGGGTCATGTGCGTTCCAGCAGAAGTGTGAAGGTAAGAGTTACAGGGCCTTTTGTCTTCAACCTTCCTTTCTGAATGTGATAGTACCAGTGGGAAGTTATTTAAGCAGTAATGGAACCAGAGAGGGGGTGGGAAGAAGCAGTAAGGGGTCCTTTTTCACTCTGAGTATTTCCTTAGGTCTTTTATTTTTAATTGGATAGCAGTGAAAAATAATTCTGTCTTCCTTAAATAAAATAGTTCGTGTCTGGCCATGTGCTCATTTAATTCTATAGGTCATATAGTGATACTTCAACATTTACGTATGGTAGGATGTAGTAATCCCACTTATGGGTATATATCCAGACGAAACTGTAATTTGAAAAATGCATGCACTCCTATGTTCATACCAGCACTATCTACAATAGCCAGGACATAGAAACAACCCAAATGTCCATCAACAGAGGAAGGGATAAAGAAGATGGAATATCACCCAGCCATAAAAAAGAATGAAATAATGCCATTTGCAGCAACATGGACAGACCTAGAGATTATTATGCTAAGTGAAGTAATTCAGAAAGTGAAAGATACCATATGACATCACTTATATGTGGAATCTAAAATATGACACAAATGAACGCATCTATAAAACAGATATAGACTCACAGACATAAAGAATGGACTAGTGGTTGCCAAGGTGCCAAGGTATGTGTGTGGCGGGGGTGGTAGAGGAGTGAAAGGTTGGGAGTTTAGGATTAGCAGATGCCAACTATTACATACAGGATGGATAAATAACAAGGTCTTACTATATACCACAGGGAGCTATACTCAATATCCTTTGATAAACCATAATGGAAAAGAATATGAAAAGGAAGATATATGCATAAATGAATCACTTTGCCATATATCTGAAATTAATACAACATTGTAAGTCAAGTATACTTCAATAAAATTTTAAAAATTGTATATGGCAGAAGTTTCGCTTAGCAAGCCGGCTGAAAATAGATGTTCAAAGTTCTTTGCATAAGAAAAATAAATCAGTAATTTGTATCTAAAGCAAGGATATGTTTGTTGGAGAAAATGGTCTCCATTTTTCTAAGGCTAATGTATGCATTTGGAAAGCTCCTCAAGTAATTTTTAGGTCAAAATTTGGTGTACATCCAAGTTTGAAGTTATATCCAGGATGTTAGGCAAACATCTGGATACAGACAAATCATTTCACATTAGTCTTTCAATAAAACTTCCTGCATTTGTGAATAAAACTATTATCTTCAGATAGGCCGTATTGAGATAATATTATTCATACATTAAATGTTTAATAATGTAGGAAATGTTCAAGGAATAAAAAGACTCCCACCCCACATCTCCTGGCACTGGAACAGGATGGCAGTAAAATGGAACAGAATGATTCATCTCTATAGCTTAGTAAGAACATTTTTCAAGGTATATTCACTTGCTGACATGAGTTATTTTTTATAATTATGCCTAAAATTTCTAAAGCAAATCCGCTCATTTTTATTATTTTAACTATAATTTTTCTTTGTTTTAAGAATTTGTTTAGGAATTTAATTTTTGCTAAATTAAATGATTTTCTGACTATTTTCATAAGCATATATAGGATACTCTTGAGAAGAATTATATCAAGATGTATAACAGGGGTGTAGGGGTGCTTCTATTTTTTTTCACTCACTCTGAATTTTACATTAAAATGTGTATTTATTATATAATACAAACCCTTTTCTAAAAGCAAAAGGCTTTTGGATGGAAAACATAACTTTGACCTGAATTTCCCTGTTATAATATACAAAAGATTATCACTACCTTGGCTGCCAAGAGTTCCTTAACAAGCAAAGTGTGGTTAAGATGTTTGTTATTATTAGCAACATATCTGCCGCTCAAGATTCCCCTGGCTGAGAAATTAAAGCTTTCTCAGCACCTTGGCAATGACATAAACCTGCTGCTCTTCATGTTCTTGGCCCTTCATGAGTAGAACATATGCCCTGTCATGTGTCTCCATAAATATGGTAAGTTGTACTGTTAGTTATACCAGTGTCTTTTAAAAACTCATATTATGTAAAAATGATTTAATCTGGGTTGGAGATGCATTTATTTTTCCAGCTTAAACATCACAATCTTAAACTCACCTTGCCACTTTTCCAGCTCACTCTCTCTTGTCTCTAAATTTGAACAGTCTTTCAACTACGTCAAAAACTAAAATCCATTAATCCTACCACCTTCCACTATTTATACAAAACCTTTCCCTTCTTTCCAGCATAAATCACAGGCATGTATGGTTTTAATCTTCTTGCAGTCATTCAACTCTCTTGAACTTGTTAGTTGCAAACCTGGTTCTATTCAGACGTATCCTTTGTACCTGCTCTTTCTGGACTAGCTGGATAGATCTGGCTGATACTACATAACACTGCTAACTTTCTTATTATAAATTCATTTATGTTGAGTAGTCTCTTGTTTGTACATTCGCACTCCATTCTCTTAGATGACACCTTTACCTCTACTTTTTATGCAAACTTACAATTCCTCTAACTTGAAACCTCTTGTCCTAGGAACAGCTAGTATAAGGTAAAAATACTTGTTGATCAATGAACTTATATGGTGATCATTTTACATTTGCTCATTTTGATTTTGGAGTTGTTTCATATTGAATTATACAAAAAATTAAACTTTGGAAAATCTGTTTTTAAAAATATTTTTTAGTGTTTTTCAAATATTTCTTTCTTCTTTTATTAAATTTACAAATTATCTTAGGATTTAGTTCAGTCTGAGTTATCTTTTTATTCTATTGTTTTGCCTTTGTTATGTTACTGAACCCTTTTAGTTCAGCTCTAGTTTATAAAATATTGATTTAACAGCCCTCCTTCTGATGCATGCATATCATGAACAATAAACTTGATAACTGGCTATTGCTATGACTTCCCCTACCAGGGACTCTTTTTTCCCCATCGCAATTTTTTTTTACCTTGCTAATTACTTTTCATTAGATCTACTAGAGTTTGACTACAAACACCCACTTAAAGTGACACATTTCAAATGTGGTCTCACTGAAATAAAATTGATTTTTTTTCTCATTATGTTTGAGATTCTATGTAAGTTAATACTGCCTATACAATCTGGGCGTACTTCAACCTTTCTGGCAATAGCCAACTAATTAATATGAACTTTTGTATTAAATATATCCTTAATATCCTAATAGTCATAAGGATATTAAGTAAATGTCCTCATTTTCCTCACCTTTTTCCATCCTCCTCTCTTCCCCTCTATTTTGTTTCATATACTTATATGGAGATAGACGTGGATATAGATTTATATATAGACAGATGTAGTAAATAATCTTTAGGGCAGCTGCCGGAGTCATGATTCATGCTTTTCTAGAATCATTCCGAAACTTAAGAAGGGGATCTCAGCATGACCACACCTCGCTGTGCACAATTAATGACTAGTGAGTAAACACTTGACTTAGTTGAGACTCTTGAGATTCTTGACCAGGTCTTTTTAAGCAGGATTTAGAAAAAAGAAGGCTGGCCTTTTTCTGGTATATCTGTCCTGTGTGCGAGAGAGTTGCTGATAACCGTGATAGGAACTAAGAGTTATCAGGTGATCTGCAGTAGGAAAGAACGGAGCTGCTTTGCAGATAGAAGCAGATAAAAGGGAGGAGAGAGAGACAGAGGGAGAGAAAGAGAGCTGAATACCTCGTTCTACATGTCCACAGCACCCAAGGAGGTTCACGCTTTGCCTTTGGTTTAGCTAGTATATGAGAAAATCAAACACGCTTTCCACAAATTTCTCTTAAGGAAGTTCAAGTCATGTCCTTTTGACATGTAGGATCAAATGAGTACCAATATTACATATATTTGTGTTTGTCCTCTTTATACAAAATATTCATACTGTACACATTATTGCATTTCATTTTTATTTTTTTCAAATTTAACAATGTCCCATGGACCTTATTCCAGGTAGTTGACTTTGGCATTTATTTTTAGTAGTCTTTGATCTCATCAGGTATTGCTATATTCTGAGCCTTCCTCCCCCACCCCACCCCACCATCTGTCATGTTAACTTCTTTCCCTTATCGCTATCATCCAGTTAGTCATTCCTGAATGAAAGAAACGTTATGTATTCTGGAGATTACTACTATTTTTTATCTATTATTAAAAGGAAGCCCCTTTGTACCCCAGAAATTACAAACTGTAGCCATCTCTGTGTGATTTCTATAGCTGATAACTCAAATATAGCTAAGGCAAAAAATCTGGACTCACGAGTCAGATGAAAAACAAGAATAATGGTAACTATCACTTATTGAGTGTTTATTATATGACAAGAATGTATGTTCTAAACATATACTTATTTTAATCTTTACCAAAAACTTCAAGGAATTATTTTTATTTTACATTAGGAAATTAGTTCTAACAAAATTATATTTCTTGTTGAAGGTCTGAGAGATTATGACATAAATAGAATTCTAGTGCAAAGTTAGACTAAATTAATGTGAATTTCTAAAAGAAAGAAGAAATTTTTTCTGACTACAAATGTTTATTGAAAGTTTGTACAGTGAATTAAGACATGAGGTATCAGACATCTCCGAGATAAATTATAGACGGTAATTTAAAATTCACATTGGGAATAAATCCAATGTAGGGTGATAAATATAATTATAAAGAAGTTAAAATCAGACTATTTGCCCCTAAGTAAGTTTGGGATTCAAACTGGATCCTAAACAAACTCATTTGGCATCCTTATCATTTACACAGGTTTAAGAACTCCTCGGGGAATAATTTTTATTCTGTTTTTAAAACTGCAAATTATGATCAGTAGGGATGTCTTGAGTCTCAAAAAATTCTAGGCATATTAAAATAATTCCTAAATAATATTGAGAATGGAGGAAGCACACTGTGGAAATGAGGGACAATATAAGAAAACTAAGCGGATACTGAACATTTTTCAGGTCAACACAACGATGTCATAAGATGAAAAAAAGACCATGAACAGTGTGGTATAGAAACAGACTGTAATACGGGGTCTCGGTTCGAAAAAGAATTTCCCGCTCTATCTCCCCAACCATCTCCCTTTATGTCTTTTTGTGTGTCTCCCTTTCTCCCTCACTCTCCCTGTCTCCCCACCCCATCTCACACACACACACACACACACACACACACACACACACACACAAAGTACTATAAACTGTTTCATAAGTATCACTAATTTAATTATTAGCTTAACAAGCTCTCCAGAAAAATAATAAGGCAGTTTACTGAAATTGTTGTGGTATCTAAAGTGCAAATATAGTCAGCATAATATCTTTAGATTTTGAACCTAAATTATCTGTGTAAGCACTTTCAGAAACTGTAGTATATTTTCTGTTTTGTAAGACTACTGGAATATGTGTGTCTCTTCTGATATACTTAAAGTCTCATAAATGCAAGGAGGTGTTGTGTGGGAACATTTCAAGTAATAATTGACTGTAAGGAGAGATATTCTGCAGCACATTTGAAAATTACAAAAGGTACTGTCAAGTATTGGAAACAGAGCCTTTGAAAAATTAGCTAACCTTGGTTTCAAGTGCTGTTTGATCCCTTGCTGCCAATGGGATTTTGACAGGTGAATTAAGTCCTATGAACTTAGGTTTTCTCGTGTGTAAAGTGTGACTTTTAATCAGGTATAGTACTGTTAGGGGGATTGGATGTGATAAGGCAGATAAAGAACAGAGCCAGGGAATCCCAGAAAAGATGATAGCTAACAAGAGTCAACAGTTATCAACTACTTACTATGTATTTGCTATAAATGCACTATAGGAATGGACATGCTTAATCCTCAAAACAATACCATAATTGTCTACCAGCATTATATCTTTTTAAAAACCAACAAAGAGAGTTGAATAACTATTCCAAAGCTGCAGAGCCAGGATTTGAGCTCAGTCTGCTTGAGAATATATAATCTTAACCAAAATGAAATGATTTTATAATAAACAGAGATCACAAAATCAACACATAAAAATACTCAGAAAATAAAATATAACCTAAAATCAAAGATCCCATTGTGGCTCAGTGGGTTAAAACCCAACTAGTATCCATGAGGATACAGGTTCCATCCCTGGCTTCACTCAGTGGGTTAAGGATCTGGTGTTATCACAAGTTGTGGCATAGGTCACAGATGTGGCTTGGATCTGGGGTTGCTGTGCTGTGGTGTAGGCAGGCAGGTGCAGCTCTGATTCCACCCATAGCCTGGAACGTCCATATGCCGCAGGTGTGGCCCTAAACACCCACACACATACACACACACACACACACACACACACACACACACACACACACACAAGCTAAAAGGAAAAATTTCATGTGTTTTCATCCTCTACTCATATCCAAGAATAACCGCCACATATTTAATATGGAGATAACCAAAATAAGAGCTTCATATTGAATCACACTCCCCAGCTTAGATGCCTACTGAATCATGACAGATTAGAAAATGAAATAAATTCCTAAGATTCCTCCAATATTAACAAGATTGCCAAGAGAGAGCTACTATGTATGTAGGTTATATGAAGATCATGAAACCTCCCTTTTGGACCTAAGTATTCCACTGCAGTTGTGAGAGAAAGCAGCCTTGGAGAAGAAATTGCTCAGCTAGTATGTTTTTTTCTTTTTCTGAATCAGTTTCCTGACTGGGAAGGGAGAGTTATGCATAGAATTCTGTTTTTCATCTGCATAAAAGAGGGATCTGTGCAATGAAAATTATGTGCTGAACCACAAACAGTACAGCCCATGATTTGCAAGACAGTCACTTTCACCAGACCTAACCAATCTAACCAAATTGGTTGGTGTTCCCAAGCAAGAGATCAAATCAAACACAAATGGTGTTTTCTCATCAGTCACATAACAGGTTAAGCTCCCCACCTGGATGAGTTAGGCCTCACAGTTAAGACTCAACAAAAGTTTTAAAATAACAAAGTACAAAAGAAAGCACAAATTCTTACAAAATTCTTCTCTCTCTCCTGACAATCTTTATGATACTGGAATTATTGGATTTCATGGGGGGGGTACCTAAAACCATCCAGCTAGAAATATAAGCTCATTTCAAAAGGATAAAAAAGCAAAGATGCATTTGGAATGACTACTGAAATAAAGAAAATAAAACAATATCTATATTGTTTGAAGTATGAAAGTCACCAATAACTATAGATCTAACCAAATTGCCATCCACATGCCAAAATGCATTTCATTTTTTTAATATTTTTTGTATTATTCCCCCAATACAATTTTTTTTCAACTGTACAGCATGGTGACCCAGTTACACATACATGTATACATTCTTTTTTCGCACATTATCATGCTCCATCGTAGGTGACTAGACATAGTTTCCAGTGTTACACAGCAGGATCTCATTGCTAATCCATTCCAAAGGCAATAGTCTGCATCTATTAATCCCAAGCACCCAATCCGTCCCACTCCCTCCCCCACCCCTTGGCAACCACAAATCTATTCTCCAAGTCCATGATTTTCTTTTCTGCGGAAAGGATCATTTGTGCTGTATATTAGATTCCAGATATAAGTGATATCATGTGGTATTTGTCTTTCTCTGTCTGACTTGCTTCATTCAGTATGAGAGTCTCTAGTTCCATCCATGTTGCTACAAATGGCATCATATTGTTCTTTTTATGGCTGAGTAGTATTCCACTGTGTATATACCACATCTTCCTAATCCAATCATCTGTCAATGGACATCTAGATTGTTTCCATGTCTTGGCTATTGTGAATAGTGCTGCAATGAACATGTGGGTGCATGTGTCTTTTTCAAGGAAAGTTTTGTCTGGATAGATGCCCAAGAGTGGAATTGCTGGGTATATGGTATTTGTATTTCTCTTTCTGACTTACTTTATTCAGTATAGGGATCTCTAGTTGCACCCATGTTGCTGCAAATGGCATTCTCTCGTTCTTTTTTATGGCTGAGTAGTATCCATTGTATATAGGAACTGTATCTTCTTAATCCATTCATGTGTCAGTGGACATTGAGGTTGTTTCCATGTCTTGGCTATTGTGAGTAGTACTGAAATGAACATGGGGTGCATATATCTTCTTGAATGAAAGTTTGTTCATATGTATGCCCAGGAGAGGGATTGTTGGATCATATGGTAATTCTATATTTAGTTTTCCACAGTGGTTGAACCAATTTACATATCCACCAACAGCAAAAGAGGGTTCCCTTCTCTCCACACTTTCTCCAGCATTTGTTGTTTGTCAACTTGTTAATGATGGCCATACTGCCCTGTGTGAGGTGGTATACCCCACTGCAGTTCTGATTTACATTTCTCTAATAATTAGTGATGTTAAACATTTTCTTCTTCATGTGCCTACTGACCAACCATATGTCTTCTTTAGAGAAATACCTATTTAGGTATTCTGCCCATTTTTTGATTGGGTTGTTTGTTTTTTGTGGTTGAGTTGATAAGGTTTGTATATTTTGGAATTTAGTGTATTCACGAATCTATACAATGTAAAGATGTTAAAAGCTGATGCATATGTAACTGGCTATTTGCAAAATCTCTTATTTTCTGGCTTATATTTTTACATTTTAGTAAGAATTAGGGGCAATCCACTCAGTGCCTAGTGGATTTAAATGCAAGATATTTTATAGACTAAAAGCTTTTAACTGAAGGGAATATCCTCAGAATACATACACTTGGCACGTATATTCTATTTCAAATCTACAAAACAAGGATAATGTAACCAAGAAGAAATCAGAATAAAAAGAGAGTGGGATGTAAAGAAGAAGTTGACACACTGTTATGCAGTAATATTCGTAAAACCAATTACATTAAGATGGTGGCAACTTAGTACTATATGGTAGCAACATTTTGCAAACCAAATGTCAGACAATTGAATGCATGGATAAGGACTACTGGCCAGAATATTTAGATTCAGGAAAATCCAAGACAGATGCTTTGGTATCTTACAATGCAACTTCTAATTGATCTGTGATATGACCTCAATTTGACACCATAAAAAGAGTTTTTCTTACCTAATATATCCTAATATATACTTTCTAGACCAAAAATAATATGCATTTCTTTAATTTAGATGTATATTTATTTATATATTCTAAATATTTCTCAAGACAGATATGCAGAAATTCAAGTAGGATAAAATTTTGTTTTAGTAAATTATTAAGTTTTTCAAATGATTTATGTTGGAACAAAATAAAATCTGTAGCATTATGAGAGCTACCTTGTTTCACTTATAGAAATGACTAATTTCTCTTGACCCTTCCATAATAATTGTACTTTCAGCAACCATAAACATTTGTGATTTTTATAAGAAAAAGTTTATTCATTAAATCTACGCCCTAAACTTACTACAAATGGATTGGATAGACAATTGTATGTGTGCATGTGTGTGTGTTCTATTGTTTATGTGTCTCTGGAGAAGGCTAATACAAATACGGCTGTGGGTTTTTTTTTTCCTTTTTAGAGCCGCACCCACAACATATGGAAGTTCCCAGGGTAGGGGTCAAATCAGAGCTGCTGCTGTGCAGGCCTACACCACAGCCATGCCAGGTCCAAGCCACATCTGCAACCTACACCGAAGCTTGTGGTGATGCTGGGACCTCAGTGAGGCCAGGATTGAACTCACATCTTCATGGATACCAGTTGGGTTCTTAACCCACTGAGCCACAAAAGGAACTCCAATTTATATTTAATTAATTCATTACATAAGGTGAGAGACAGTCTTGCCATATTCTGACTATATATGCTTTACTTTTTTCAAATATGGTATGAACAAATATTCTTTTTTGGCATTTTAGCTCTGACATCATATTCCAATCAGATATTTTAGGGACGTTTTCTTTCTAGCAGAAACCAGATTAAATATCCCCATTAGGAGCTTGTAGATGTTTGGCTCTGCTTTGTCTGTTGGGGTTGTGAAGTGGAAGAATAACTTCTACTCATAAGATTTTTCTTTGGTTTTACCTTTTTAAAACATGAGGTAGATATTATTAATATTCTTATTATTTCCAAATTAAAGCAAAAGAGGTGAAGTTTATGTAAATTAAGTATCTTGCCTATTTATAGCAAAAAAATTGCCCAAGTCAGAATTTTAAACTAAATCTATGTGGTTACAGAGGTAGTCTTAACAGTCACACAGGTCAAAAAACAAAATTCTCCCACTTTGATTCTGCAGCATATTTAACAAAAAAGGATGAGTATTTCTTAAGTAAAATTATAAGAAGATATGCCATTTTAAAAGTTGTCCTTATTTGCTCTATAAGAAGGGAAATAAGGTTTTATAATCTTATAAATGTCAGGGAATCACAAAGATTAAATGAAATGAAACTTTAAAATTTATATGAGTTTTAATATTAGCTCTTTTATTATCTTAACTTTTTATTACTTGAAATATTATGAGATTTCTAAAAAACACCTATGACTACTATGAATTTAACTAGGGAAAATGGCCTAATTAATTTTGTTATGGAAATATTCATTTAAATGGAATTTTATTATAGAATAGTGAATAATGAATACTTATTATCTTATAATATATTTACATGTAGATATTAAATATTTAAAGCATTTTAAAACACTTCATTAACTTTGCTTCAAAAGAAAAATGAAATATGCATGTATATATGCACACACACATAGAAGGGAGTGTGATTCAACTAATTTTTGGTACTCTAGTTTTTCACTGGCATTTGGCATTGCCTTTTGGAAATTTGGGACTTTTTTGGTTATGGTGGTTTTTCAAAATGGAGAATTTGGTCATATAATCAACATTTAATTTTTATTTTGCTCCTATTACGTATCTTTCTGCTCTCAGAATGTTAAGGTGTGTCGTGTGCTTCAATTTCCTCTCCAGATCCACATTTCACCTTTTCCCACTCTGATCTCTATCAGCATGTTAGCAACATTAGATATTTATAAATTACATCACTGCAATCTGCACTCTGTGACTTCAGTTTAAGTTGTGGCAATGGGACACTGATTGGAACACCTGGGAAGGAGAAGTGAGAAGGTAGATAGAACAGTTCCCTTTATCACCTGAGGATTTGTTCCAAAACCTCCAGTGGATGCCTTAAACCACAGGTAAAAACAAACTCTATATGTAATATACTCTTCTTATGAATACATACCTATGATGAAATTTAGATATAAAGCACAATAATTTATTACTGTAATAACTAACGATAAAACAGAACAATTATAATTATGTACTCTCTCTTGAATTATCTTGCTTTAAACATTCAATACCTTTTCCGTCTTAACTAAGCATTCACCACTCTTTGTGGTCATGCCTTCTGCAGTTTGGGTTGCAGCAGCAAAAGTGGCACCAATTTCTTCTTCCTTCTTCACACTTTCAGGGATAGAAGATTTGTTAAGGTAGATCTTCGCAAGCTCAGGCATACAATTTTTTCTTTCCTTATTAAATTGTCAACTTGCACCGTTTCACTTAAAGGAAGCACTTATGCATCTGGATTTCCAGCATCACTACTCTTGTGCTGCAGGACAATTATTGAGGAAAGAACTTGAATACAAACACGGCAACACTCCACAGTCAATCTAACCACCACGCTGGCTACTGACTGATGAATAACAGGGAAACGCTGGGCAAAGGGATGATTGGCAGCCCAGAAGGGAACTGGCGAGATTTCATAATGCTTCTCAGAACGGTGTATTACACAGTTTAAAATCTGCGAATTGTCTATTTCTGGAATACTCTATCTCAAGTTTTCAGACTGTGGTGCGCTTCGGATAACCGCAACCTGGGAAAGTGAAACTGCTATTTTGGATCCTTGGATGAACGGGACTACTGTGTTTATTTCCTCGTTCCTTGTGGTCTCCAGGACTGACTTTGCTCACGAGGAAAAGCACTGCGGCTCTCCGGAGGTCAGCTTTACAGGGACCTCGTTCCTTCTGGATTCCAATACTATCGCTCCCCTTGTCCTTTGAGCCTGGGAGTGATGTCAGCCCATTGCTGCTAGCTCTGTGTTTCCATACTATCATTGCTGCTTCCTCTATGCTCTGTTCACACCTGTGTAAATTTCTTATCCATAAACCCTCTTCTAATTATCACAATATGTGAATGTCATCTGTTTCCATTCGATTTTCTTATACACTAACAAAAGCAAAGCAATTAAGATATGCTTTAGAAACTATATGCTCTTCCTTAATATTTTAAACATAGCAGATATTACTGAAATTGATTTCTCTAGAATATTTTGGAATTTAAGGTATTAATTTTGATTCTTTGAGTCACTTTATCCAAAATTTTAACAAGTGTCAATTAGGGTGTAGCTTATCAATAGCCAGGGTATGCATAGTTACAAAGGCGATATACTTTTGCTAAGAAATCACTTATTATTCTTCCATACTGTGCAGACAGAAGAATATGAAACAGCAGATGTTGAAATTATTAAGAGTATTCTGACAATGTCAAAATTTTGGCCTTTTATTTGATTTGGCTGGAGACCATGAGCTCAGATTTTATTTGAACCTTGTCTGAACTAACTTAAGTAAAACTTACAGGATTTGGTTCACAAAGATTGAACTGCAACTTTTTTTGTATGTGTGAATTCATTTTGCTATCCATGAGTTTTACTTAGAACTTTGGCTTTGCTCCCAAAATGATTTTCAGAAATTACTTCTAGAATCTTAGAAACTTTAAGCTCCTATCAACAGTACAAGAAAAACAGAACACATTATTTAGTCTTTAGAAGAAAATATAGATTATTGCCTTTTAAAATCTGTAGAAATGCCATGAACCTTGTCCATTTATTTTCTAAATATCAACTTGATTACCTCTTTTACTCATGAATTATGTGAGATTAGCATGGCCATCCAGGACAATTTCAATTCTAACCTGACTTTTTAAACACACTAAGATATTATTGTTTTCTATGGTAAGTATTAAAGATTTTCTGTGATAACCATTCATTTTTGTATCTCAGTCCTTTCTTTGGGAATTATCCTGAGCCAAGGTCTGGGTGGGTGTGCCCCTTGCTTCTTGGGGACAGGTTCCTTGCTGATGTACCCCCTAAAACTGTTCTTCACAGATTTTGACTTTGTGTGAGTGATTTTGCATGAAACTCACTTTATTCTGCTTAACCCCCCTCCCCCCCCCATCTTAGGTGCCAGGCTTGGAACCTGTTGTAGCTTCACTAGTTAATCAAAGGCACACTTTAGTGTGTCAGAAATAGACACAGCCAGGTTGGACACCATCCAGTTTTCCTAATCCTATGGTTTTGTGCTCGTCATTTTTTAATGTCAATAAATATTCTCTGTTTACCTCCACAAAACTAGAGACTAGAAGCTATATTTTAAAATATATTTCAAAACTAAAGAGGATTATAAAAACAAAAACCTGCATATTTAACAATATATATTTTTATATTTTATCTAGCTTATAGCTGCATTTAAGCTTTTCTCTGATCATCTGGCTCACTACATTGCTGGAAATATAAGCCTAAACATATATGCTCCCTGAGTATATTAAAAATATTTTATGACTCTATATACTCTATGCATATATTATTCTTAGAAATAAATTTTGAACAGTATGTTTATGAATGCATTCTTAAATATTATTTTAATACAAATAATTCATACTGTAATTATAATATATGCTGTGTGGATTTATAAGAAATATTTTTAAAGAAAATAAAAGCAGTATATTAATCTAGCCAATTAATCATTTCACAAATTGGCCAGTTAGTAAATTGGCCATCTGGAGCAATTTAATTGGCTTTCCATGAATTGACTTGTGGAATTGGCCATGCAGTGAAATAAAAAGGTGGATTGGCATTCTGGTGATGTTCTTTTTTTTGAAGGAGCCTACATTTATGTCCAGAGTGAATCTTCTTTTCATCTGCAGAGTGCAGGTGGACAAGAAAGACAGTTGTCCTTGATGCATGGGCTAATGGAAGACACAGGAGATGCTTAACTTCTCCTTACACAAACTTTCAATCTTTTTTGGTTTACTTCTGTGTTCTCTCCATCCTCCCTGTGGAGCCTGTTATTCATCCTTCCTGAAGTGCTGAGTCATAAATGTCCTTGCTTCTTGCTGACTCTGTCCTGTTCTAAGCACTTAGGCTCCAGATTCCGGTGCCAAGTCAGCAGTCAGTGCTCCACTTACCTGCCCAACTGTGTTGTCATCTCTCCTCTCCATTACCTTTCTTACCATTTCTTTGTTAACATTTTTTTAAGATTTCCTTCACTGCTGTTTTCATGGAGTTATGACAGGGATTAGAAGTAAGTGCTTATTTAATCTTCCGAGGTTTACTTGATGTCTTTCCCCTTGGTTGTCTGACTTTAAAACATATAATAAATAGGAGTTCCCATCGTGGCGCAGTGGTTAACGAATCCGACTAGGAACCATGAGGTTGCGGGTTCGGTCCCTGCCCTTGCTCAGTGGGTTGAGGATCCAGTGTTGCCGTGAGCTGTAGTGTAGGTTGCAGACCCGGCTCGGATCTAGCGTTGCTGTGGCTCTGGCGTAGGCCGGTGGCTGCAGCTCTGATTGGACCCCTAGCCTGGGAACCTCCATATGCCACAGAAGCAGCCCAAAGAAATAGCAAAAAGACAAAAAAAAAATATATATATATATATATAATAAATAATGCAATGATAAACCTCTTTGACCAACATCTTTGTGCATAACAATGTTTAAAAGTTGACCTTTCAAGTATTCAGCATTTTGATTAAATGTGTTTTTAAAAATGTATTTAATTAAAGTGCATATTTTATTTTCATACACATATTTGACTTCATAAGAATAATAACTAGTTCTAAGTGGTTTCAATACCTCTTAAAAATTTATGTAACAGGCTGTATGTCTTAAATATTTTAAACATTTTTTTCATTTCCTAGGAATAAGATCTTTCATGATAGATTCTCGAGTGATTCCATAACAGCAACAACAATAAAAGCTGACACATTGGATAAGTAGAATTGGGATTAAAATTCCCCAATTCTTTCTGTTTTACCTACTAAGCCTTGGAACTATTAATGAACAATTACTATGCATAAGAAAATTCCAAGACTTCATACAACTTGAATAAATGACTGTAAAGATACTGTGTTCTCAACTGGTACCTACTGTAACTCAATTTTGGATAAATATTTGATAAACTTTAGGCCAGACTAACAGTAATACAATTATTGCCCATTTAAAAAAATCTTCATTAAAATACTTTATTTTCCTCATACTGATGTGAAGTGTTTTAAAATGTACCTCCATTCAAATCTGCTCATTATTAAAATAAGCTGATAGAAATGTTGAGACTGGTATTTTCCAGACTTTTAGATGGTTTGTTTACTGGATGTACTTATCATTTATGATACTACTTTATCTTCAATTAGGTAAACATATGGTTAAATTTTTTAAAAGAACTTATTTTCATGTAATACATAGACTATCTTCATTTATTCATATGACTTAAGATTTGTGATTTTATTTTACCACCATGATAAAACTCCATCCAACTCCATCACAGATTTAGTTATGCGGTAAAACAATATTCTGTTCAGAATTTATAGTAAATGTTGAGAGTAAAATTAATAACAGTGATACAGGTGTTCCTGTCGTGGCTCAGAGAAAGCAAATCTGACTAGCATCCATGAGGACTCAGCTTCAATCCCTGGCCTCACTCACTAAACAATGCTGGTTAAGCATCCAGCATTGCTGTGACCTGTGGTGTAGGCTGCAGACGTGGCCAGGATCTGGTGTTGCTGTGGCTGTGGCATAGGCCAGTGGCCACAGCTCGGACTTGACCCCTAGCCTGGGAAATGCCATATGCCGTAGGTACAGCCCTAAAAAGATAAAAAAAAAAACTGATATATTTGAATTTTTTATAAAATAAGAAGCTTTTAATTAAAAATGTCTACAATAATATAATAACATAGATAATACTGCTTAATTATGTCAGTCATTTTTAGTGTAGGTAGAAGAAAATGTTAAAGATTGGTAAGCTCAAATTCATCTATTGTAGTTTTTACTTTTTATTTATTTATTTATTTATTTATTTTTTTTTTCTGCGGCCGCTCCCACAGCATATGGAGGTTCCCAGACTAGGGGTTGAATCTGAGCCGCGTCTGCGACCTACACCACAGCTCACAGCAACACCAGACCCTTAACCCACTGAGCAAGGCCAGGGATCGAACCCGAAACCTCATGGTTCCTAGTTGGATTCATTAACCACTGAGCCACGACGGGAACTCCATCTATTGTAGTTTTTAAATGCAACAATCTAGGGGGTATTATATGAAATTTTAATGAGATGATTTCATAGTTTTCCATTGAAGAAAATAATACTGTTGAATAGTTGTAAAAAAAATTATTCACAGAGTAAGAAAAGACTGTTAAAATTTTATATCGGGTTTTAATCTCAGCTCCATCACTTAAAAAAATAGGAATTTGGAAAGCCTTGTTTCCACCTATAGAAGAAGAATAAGTGCACTAATATTACTGGTTAATTGTGAGAAGAGTGGGCTGTCAGTAAGTGGATGTCTTTCAATATTAAAGATATTTAATCCTTACTTATGTTAGTGAAAATGCATCCCTATTTGCATTAGTGAAAGTTAAAAAATAACTTTGGATACACCAATTATGATATATTCATCAGGTAGGATAGAATACAATACTACACTTTATAATGAAAGACACCCCAAAAAAAGACTTTAAGTAGGTGGTCATTCCATGGGAACATGTGTGTGTTGTTAAGCAAAATAAAATATGCTGAATGTTTAAAATAATTGTCTCAGTTTTAATATTGTGAGGATTTAGAGACTTGCTCTTCACTTTTCTGTGCAATTTTACTTGAAGTGGTACACTTCATTTTATCAAATAAAACTGTATTGATTTCTTTCATCCGACAAAAGTAATTATGAAGACAGAAAAAGTAGACTCAGAGATGTTACTGCAATACAACTAGAAACGGAGACTGCAAGGGACAAATGAAAGGAGTATGCCAATTTGTCTTTATTACAGGATTAAATAGTTACAACTTTTCAATCGTAAGAGTTGTAATTAAGTTTTTCTAATTGAATTTATTCATTACATAGTCTGCTTTACCAGTGTTTTATACTGTCACCTTCATAATACGTTAAACCTCTAAATTATTCTTTTTAAAAATCAATGTCTTTGTATTTTCCTCTTCTATTTAATAAGATTATATAATCTATTTTATTTTATTTATTTATTTATTTTGTCTTTTTGCCATTTCTTGGGCCGCTCCCGCGGCATATGGAGGTTCCCAGGCTAGGGGTCGAATCGGAGCTGTAGCTGCCGACCTACACCAGAGCCACAGCAACGTGGGATCCGAGCTGTGTCTGCAACCTACACCACCGCCCATGGGCAACGCCGGATCCTTAACCCACTGAGCAGGGCCAGGGATGGAACCCACAACCTCATGGTTCCTAGTCGGATTCGTTAACCACTGCGCCTCGACAGGAAGTCCTATACAATCTATTTTAAAATCTTACAGAGATTGTTTTCTCAGATAAATCTTCATTAGACTGATTTCCAAAGGATTCATTTTATTCCACTTAGTGGCTATTTCTCCATGTAACACAATACTAAAATTATTTTTTGAATTTTGTAAAAGCCCTATATTTAAACTCCCTACTTTTTAAGATTAATTTTAGCTTTTCTTTAAGGACCTTTAAAACTATTTTATGATTTGAATAAAAATATTTAAATTTATATACTGACATCTTTATAATATTCATTTCAGAACCATTTTATTTGGAAGATTTCTTCAAAAAGGTCCTACATATATAAATATACACTTTCTTTCTTAGCCTTAATTTTAAGGGTATTTGCATGTGTGTGTGGCTATTCTAATCAAGTATTTATCGTATAAAAACTTGGATTACTTAGGAAGTGAAAACAGTACAAATAGGCAAATATATATACATATGCAGATATGTACTAATATACAGAGACAAATATACATATACAAACTACATATGCATGGTCTAGGCTACCTTATTCCCAGAAGTTGCCTTGCCTGATATTATACTTTCCCTGGGTATAACTCTTATCTAATGATTGATCCTTGGGGGACAGATCACAAGCCCTGATTCTCTTGTCAACATTTTGCCACTGCAGCTTCAGAGCTTCCTAATGTACCAGGTAATATCTTGCTTTCCTAATATGTTTACCTATAGAATTTCTAAGAGCATTCCACTACAAACCCACAAAAGAAAAGTCCACCTGTGAGTCAATTTCCTGGAGAGTCTGACTGAAAACCTGAGCATGTGCACTTCTAGCCAAATGCGAACTTTTAGCTTTGATTGGGTAGCAGGAAAAAAGCAGTCCAACCTCAGGAACTCTCTAAGGCAGACAGACTAGTAGGAAAACTTCCCCCTTAAGCTTGGACCGAATCCTCTATATCCAAAAGCAAACCCTGCCTGAAAAAAAAAATTAAAATAGTCTTCCCAGGCCCTCAAATATATACACATGTATATACATTAATGTAAAAAGTTTGCTTTGATGCTAAAGAGAGCCAGGGGTGTGGGAAGAAGGAATATCTATCCTCATGTTATTACACACACAAGCCAATAAGGCAAGATTTTCCAGGGCAGGGACCATGTGTTTGATATACTATATAACCCAACACGCTGGAGGAGAGCGTTAAGAATTTGCCAAATGAACACTTAGAAAACAATATGTGGTGTACCAAGCCTGAAATCAAACAAGTAGATTTAAGATAGTAAAGTACATTTCAGATCGCTACAAAGTATTATAATAGGAAAGTGATGATGTGAGTTTTCTTTCTTTCTTTCTTTCTTTTTTTTTTTTTTTTTTTTTTTTTGCCTTTTCTAGGGCCTCATCTGTGGCATGTGGAAGTTCCCAGGCTAGAGGTCTAATTGGAGCTGTAGCCACCGGCCTACACCAGAGCCACAGCAACTCAGGATCCCACTGGCGTCACCGACCTGCATCACAGCTCACGGCAACGCCCGATCCTTAATTCACTGAGCAGTGCCAGGGATTGAACCTGCAACCTCATAATTCCTAGTAGGATTCTTAACCACTGCGCCACAACGGGAACTCCAATGTGAGTTTTTCTGTTAGCATGGTAATAACAAATGTAATTTTTTCAAGACATTGCCCTAAGCCTCTATGTTAAATAACTAAAGTTAATGTGACATTGTCAACAATGGAAATTTTCTTGTTGTTTGAGAAATAATTTATAGTGATTTGAGTGGTGGGCTAAAGGCAGTCTGGCTAAATTTGCATAACATCTGGACATTACACTGACTTCATGTTATATTTCAGATGAGCAGCAGAAGGTAAAATCATTTTACAAAGGAAAAATAAAACCAATAGCCCTCCTTCCTAGAAGAGCATTAAAATTATTGTCTAATATACACACTAATAAGCACATATGTCTCAATAAATCATTAAAAAATATACAAAAGATAAACACTCATAAGGCCATTTAAAAGTCTGATTGCATACAGTGAGTGTGTGTGTGTGTGCGTATTGTGAAATTTCATTTTCCCATTCCATGAATACTAACTAAATTTAAGTCTCTAGAGAGAAACTGAAGAAACTGTATCATTGCTCAGGAAGCAGGAACTGGCTTTAGATAAAAGGCTTCCCTTTCTCTTCCACAATGCATCTGGGACCTTCACAGTTGATTACTGTAATATTTATATAATATAGCTTTGACGTACAATTGAGAACTATAACACATTTAATAGTGGAAAAAGTTGGCTAGCATCAGATATTTTTAATGAATTGGAAGACAGCCTATTTTGTTTCATCTAAAATCAAGAAAGAGTGCCAGGTTGGTCACTAAACACTAGTCAGTTTCTTTTAAAAAGAATGCTTTGGATTTCACAATTTTTTTTTGGATGTGGTTTCCAAAAATCCTTCATAATTGCACCATAAAATCAGACCGAAAATGGTGCCTCCTTACAGTCCCCATTAACTGGAGCATCAGATTGATGGCCTTGCTCTTACAAAGATCATTGTACTTTTTTTTTCTTTTAAATCACTTATTTGTATGGATATGCAAGGAAATTTTATTTCACTGATTTGGAAGGTTTAAAAATGATATGAATCCTCTTCTTTTTTCCCATGTCTCTATTTTTAATAAACACTATTCTATTCTGAATGTGTATTCAGATATGTATTCAAAGAAGAAGATTAAAAAGGGAAAAAACAACTCACAAAACCAGGAACCTATATAAATAGTATCTCGGGCTATAAATAAGGTTAGTAACTTAATTACTGCACTCTCTCCAGACTTCCATGTATCACCCTTTGTTTTCATTGATTATATAACTTGTACATATTTATTATAAAAATATATAAGAAGCATTTTAAGAAAAGAAAAATAAATATTAAAATCCAGCTTCTCATAAGTCATATTGACATCACGCACCCCAATGGGGCGTACTGAAAAGAGCGTATCACTCCTGTGATACTCATGCCAAAAAGGCGCAACTTCAGTCCAGTTATGAGAAAACACGTTCTGCACAGATAAGGGGTTAGTGCTCCTCGAAAAAGCGAATATCTTGAAAGATAAGGGAAGAACAAGAGCTGCCACAAAATGCAGAAGACTAAGACATGAGAACCAAATGTGATTTGTGATCCTGACTGGGTTCTGGAGAAGAGAAAGAATGTTAGTAAACAGCCACAACAGAAACACTTGAATACAAATAACATCTGTTGTGTAATTAATTGTAGTCTGATTTTCTGGGTCCACATTCAACAGATGCTTTTGTAGGAGAACATCTGTGCTATTTTTTGTAACAGACAACTTTTTAAAAGGTCATTTCTCCTAGTTTTCTTAACCTAATTCATCCCCAACCAAAGGAAACAACTAAATGGGTTTCCGTCTGCACATTTCTAAATGAAATCATACAAAAAAAAATCTGTCACACACATACTTAGAGAAGATTTAGTTGATGGTTTTGTAACAATAATATATCATATACTGTTCAAGTAATATTTTGCCTGCCTTTAAAATTACCTCACAAGAATCTCAAGTAATTACTTTATAGGAAAATATTCCATGTTACCTAATGATGTATCTGTTTTTCAATCCTTTTCCTATTGAGGGGTGCTCATTTTGTTTCTATTTCTTTTTCAACAAGCAATTCAATAAAAACTACATTTTACATTTCTATGCATATTGGTGCTTTTATTTTTCTGAATAGATACTCATGACTGGGAGTATGGAATAAAGAAGGTATTTATTCTAGCTATAATTGATTATAATAGATATTACTAAATTGTTTCACTTGAGATAATGAATTAAATTTCTCTGAGTAATATGTGAAAGTTCATCCTTCCACTTACTAATGCCAGCCATCAGTGCTAAAATCTACTAACATTTTTTATATTGGCAATAAGCGAGGTTTCATTTTTTACTGTAATTTTATCTTAAATCAGTTTTGTCCTCAACTGATTCAGCATCACCTGGTATACTTACAGGTTATTGAAAGTAGTTCTTTGAATTGTTAATTTGTACATTTTTCTATTAGGATATTTATTTATAGTTTTCAGTATGCACATGCCTTTAAGTAGCATAAGTTTTAATACATTATCTGCCATCTGTAGTGAAAACTTTATTTTCTTTTAATTTAGTGTCTTGACCTATGTAGCTTTGAAATTTTGTTTATATATTCAAATAAGGATGCCTTTTATTTTTTCTAGTATAGTTGCTTTACAAAATTCTGTCGATTTCTGCTATACAGCAAAGTGAGCCAGTCATACATATACACACACACACACACACACACACACACACACACACACACATATATATACACACATACGTTCTTTTTCTCACATCATCCTCCATCATGTTCCACGACAAGTGACTATATATAGTTCCTGTGCTATACAGAGGGTCTCACTGCTTATCACTCCAAATGCAATAATTTGCATCTGCTAACCCCAAACTCCCAGTCCATCCCACTCCCTTCTCCTCTCTCTTGGCAACCACAAGTCTGTTCTCCAAGATCATGAGTTTATTCCTTTTCTGTAGATCAGTTCATTTGTGCCATATATTAGATTCCAGGTATAAGTGATATCATATGGTATTTGTCTTTCTCCTGACTTAACTTCACTTAGTATCAGAATTTCTAGTTCCATCCATGTTGCTGCCAATGGCATTATTTTGTTCTTTTTTATGACTGAGTTGTATTCCATTGTGTATATACTACATCTTCCTAATCTACCCATCTGTCGATGGACATTTAGACTGCTTCCATGTCTTGGCTATTGTGAATAGTGCTGAAAGTAGTGTTGGGAAAACTGGGCATTTGCATGTAAATCAATGAAACTGGAACACATCCTCACATCATGCACAAAAATAAACTCAATATGGCTTAAAGTCTCAAACATAATACAAGACTCCATAAAACTCCTATAAGATAACATAGGCAAAACATTCTCTGACATCAACCTTAAAAATGTTTTCTTAGGTCACTTTCACAAGGCAGCAGAAATGAAAACAAATTAAACCAACTGGACCTAATCACACTGACAAGCTTTTGCACAGCAAAGGAAACCACAAGGAAAAAAAAAAAAGACAACCTACAGAATGGAAGAAAATAGTTTCAAATAATGCATCTGACAAGGGCTTAATCTCTAAAATACATAAAGAATTTATACAACTCAACAGTAAAAAACAAGAACTCAATGGAAAAATGGGCAGAAGACCTGAGTAGACATTTCTCCAAAGAAGATATATAGATGGCCAACACACACATGAAAAAATGCTCAACATCACTAATTACTAGAGAAATTCAAATCAAAACTACAATGAGGTACCACCTCACACTAGTCAAAATGGCCCATCATTAACATTTCAACAAAGAACAAACGCTGGAGAAGATGTGGAGTAAAGGGTACCCTCCTACACTGTTACTGGGAATGCAAATTTGTACAACCACTATGGAAAACAGTATGGAGGTACATCAGAAAACTATATATAGAACTACCAAATGACCCAGCAATCCCAATCCTGGGCATGTATCTGAACAAAACTTTCATTGAAAAAGATACATGGACCCCTTAACCAACTTCAGACTTAAATACAATTATCTTCCCAAACCCTAAGTACTATATATATACTCTTATTTTGGGGGGGGGTGTTTTATTGTTTTTGTTTCTAAAATATTTAATTACTTAATCCAATGGTAACTGGATCCATTTTTGTTGCTGTTTGCTGTTTTCCTTCCTTGATTTGCCTCTGATTTCTCAAGAAGTGTATCCACTACCTCCTAAATGAACTACTTGCATTCAAGTCTTTGTCTTGGCATCTGGGTTCTAGAGTAACCCAGACTGAGGGAGACTTGTAAAAATTTTTTAATTAAAGTTTTTTAATATTTTAATTTTCAGATATATAATTCTTCAGCTACTATGGTAAGTTATCAATCCCCAGAATTAAAAAGTAAATTTTATTTTCATTTAAGATCAGGTCTAACAGCAGGGGACAGCCAGTGAGTTTGATGAAATTAATCCTTTCATCATGAGCAATAATCTATGATCAAGCAATCAGAAGAATTCTAAATATGAATGGGGACACATTTGACTACCTAAACTAGGACATTAAAAAAAAAAGAAAGTTCAATCAATTGGACAAGTGATATGACCAAGTATGAAAGTACAAATATTTATTACTAAAAGCTTTAACCATATTTCTCCTTATTTTTCTTTTTTGGCTGCACCCATGGCATATGGAAGTTCCCTAGCCAGAGGCTGAACACAAGTTGCAGCTGCAACCTACATCACTGCTTCTGCAGCAATGCTGGATCCTTAACCCAATGCACCACACCACCACAGAGACAATGCCAGATCTTTAATTCACTGTGCCATGGTGCAAACTCCCTATTTCTTCTTCTAAACTCCAAAAATATAATGTTATCCAATTTCAGATTTAGATGGCACAATTGATTTTTTTTCATTTTTGTGCATACTTTCACTAAAATGCATATATTTCTATAACTAATTCTTATTTTTATAGTACAGAATCTAAAATGTTGCACTTAATCTAGTAGGTACTCAAAAAATGTCCACTGAGCAAATAAATGACTTTTATATCTGTCATTTACTTTCCTATATTGTTATCTCTAATTTTCATAGGTCTTATTTTAACCACTGAATTTTATCCTTAATGACCTGTGATTAAGAATCACTGTGAATTACCACAATGCCCAGCTATTAATAGCTGACAAATACACACACAAATATATTAATTGATTTGCTTATTGAAAAAATATACTTCAGCTACTTAGTAAAGGTATGCCTTGGCCCATATTGTGAAATTATCTTTCTTAGCCACTATATATAAATGTAAATAATCTTTATATATTTAGGATATATATATATATATGTGTGAATATTTTTCTAAACCACCTCAAGTACCCTCTCAAAGAAGATGGGTTTGAATGATACTCTCTAAGTTTAAAGTTAAACTTTAAAATCATTTGATTTGAGAAACAAATACTTTCGAAACTTCCTTCTATATACCTCCTCTTACTGTACTCCTTCCTTCTTTCCTACTAATACAACTCTGCTCAGAAGGCTATTACTTCTTGCTTGGATTGATGCAATTGTTTTCTGTTTTCTCAGTGTCTTCTCCTTGCTCTTTAAAGTACAAAAGACTTGACTCGTTTTATAACTTGCTGCCTCAATTTAATTCTCCTATCTTATCTCTAAGTGCTCCTTGTTCTGTAGTCTAGTACTCTTGAATGTTTTTCAATTATCAAATGCATCAGAATGTTTTTCAATTATCAAAATGTACCATTTGCTTTCTTTTTTATGTTTTCCCTTTGTCTTGAGCATTCTGATATTGTCCTCCTCACTCTATATGATATATTTAAAACTAGAGTCAGAGTTCCCATTGTGGCACAGCAGAAATGAATCTGACTGGGAACCATGAGGTTGCAGGTTCGATCCCTGGCCTTGTTCAGGGATTCAGGGTCTGGTGTTGCCCTAAGCCGTGGTACAGGTTGCAGACGCGACTCGGATCTGGCATTGCTGTGGCTGTGGTGCAGGCCGGCAGCTGTAGCTTCAATTAGACCCCAGCCTGGGAACCTCCATACCGCCACAGATGCAGCCCTAAAAAGCAACAACAAAAAACTAGAGTCAGTCTTTATATCTCAGCATAGATGTCACTTTCTCAAGGTCACGTTCCTTCAAACTCCCGAAGATAGACCAGTGGCAGGGTGCTTCTTTACACCCTGAAATCCCCCATCATGTGAACTTTCACAAACGACTTTTAAAAACATGAAGAAAAAAAATAAAGTAATCAGGACTGTATGGATACTAAATGAGTAGAAGATCAAGAGGAAAGGCAGTCTTTATATTGCCCAGTATCTCTAAGTTAATCTAAGATATCATCCATTTCTATATTCCCAACACTGATGCTTATATGTATTTTGTGGTAGATGCTCAAATAATTGTTGTTGGAGTTCCTGCTGTGGCACAACAGGATCAGCAGTGTCTTGGAAGGTCTGGGACACAGTCTTGATCCTGGCACGGCACTTTTGGTTAAAGATCCGACATTGCCACAGCTGTGGCATAGGGTGCAACTATGGCTCAGTTCTGATCCCTGGCCCAGGAACTCCACATGCTGTGGGGCAGCCAAAAAAGAAAAATAATAATAATTATTATTGTAGTGTGATGATTACTGTATCAACCTTACACTCATGGTTCATTAATTAAGAATTTATCAAAACTTACTATGAGTGGACATCTGTGTTAAGTTTATCAGCAATAAACCAAGCTTGAGACAGTCCTGTACTTCAAAAAACTAGGGCTAAGTGGCGATGATTATTTTCTAGTTGTAGTATGACTACCTCTTCTCCATACTGAGAAGTTGGTAAGGCACAGATTTACGTGTGTGGGATCTTGATAATTACATGATGTCATGGAATCCTCAGTAGGTAAGAAAGAGTTAAATCTTCGAGACAGTAGCTACGATATTGTTCCATTTTATCACCAAGACACTTATTTATATAAATACAATAGAACAAATGAATCAAAGAGCCATTGAATGAAAATTGAGAGTTGGCACTACTCATTTCTTAATTAAATTTTTACAGATCACTGCCTTTAGAGTAGCAAGTATAATTTATGATTAATTATGAAAACAATTTCCTCAGATTCATGTCTCTTTCGAGCAATATATTGGAAAATCATTGACTATGAAACCCCAGGAAGCAAAGTCCATGAATGCTAACAATTTAGAAGCTGAGGAATTATTGTTTTAAACTAAATTGACATTCCTCACTTGTTTAAATTAGCATTCACTGAGTTCTTGCTTTTGTTTTCTTTTATAAGGGGCATAATAGCTCATGTTTTAGGAAATGGGTACATTAAAAATTACATTAACTTTTGTGAAATTTGTAGTAGATAGTAGAATTAAAAGAACATTAAATCAAAGATTTTTTTGAGGTGACCAACCAACTTTCATGAAGTGAAATTCATATTAACACAAACTTTTCCTTCATTGAAATTTTATAATTTCTAATTTCAATAAAGGAATAAGAAACCAAATCAAGACAGGTTAAATCTTTTCTGATATTTTCACTTCAAAAAAAACCTGTAGATAATTGCTAGTGTTAGTTTTTAAACTTTGTTTAATATAATTCTAAACTTGAAGAAAAGATACAAAAATGATGATTAAGCTCTAATATAACCTTTACCTAGACTCATCAGTTATTTACATTTGGCGTGCTCTCTCTCCATTCTCTCTTCCTCTTCCTCTCCTTTCTGCTCTCTCTAGATAACTGTACATATAGATATAGATATAGATATACATAAATAGATATCCAGTATCTACAGGGATGGATATTTAAAGAGAAAATTATCTATTTATCTGTATCTAACATTGGTACAGTATCTATCATATACAGACCATATTTGAATTTTGTCAAATGTCCTAATAAAACTTTTGTCTTTTTTCCAGTGATGTTTTTAAAGAATACAGGTATGTTATTTTGTTGAATGTCCTCAGTTTGAGTTGCTTTCTCAGGAGTAGCCCTGAAGTAATATATCCATCTCAGGGGATTGTCATTAGGAGGCACATGATGAATGTATGTCCCATTAAGAACGTGGGACATACCTCACCTTTGATCATCCTTTTAAGGTGAGGTCTCTCAAATTTCTCCACTGAGGAGATAACATGCGCTCCCAAGAAATTAATAAGTAATTTATGGGGATATAGTCTAAGACCATATAAATATCTTGCTTTTCACAAGTTGTTCATCAATACATTTTTAGCAGCTAGCAATAGTTATCTAACAATGTTAGTCCTTCTATACTTACTAGGACATTCTACTCTAAGAAAGTGCTTTACAATTTCTTCTATGCATTTGTTTTTTCACTTAACTACTTTCATGAACTTATATAAGCATCTTTGCCCAGTGAGAGCCTCTTAAAGTTGACTCCATTAATACTCTCTCTCGATATATACAAATCTCCAAAATATATATACTATACGTATTATATATACACAAAATATTCAAAAATATTCATTGGTTGGAATAGCAGAAAAAAATCTCAGGATTTCACAGAGCATATTTATACAAGGCTTTAATAAATGTAAAACACATAATACAAGAAAGCAAGTATAGGCGAGATTTGGTGTCCTAAGACACTTTCGTTGGGAAGTGCTTTGTGTCTGGATTATCATCTATCAAGGTACGTGCGAGAAATCTAGGTTTCAGGAGAATTTAGACAAATATTTTAAGTAGGGTCTTGTTGGCCTCATGGTAGGGTTGCCTGCATTTACAAATAAAATCCAGAACCCCAGTTATATTTGAATTTCAGAAAAATAACAATTTTTTAAAAATATATAAATTAGTGTCAAATAAGTCATGGGCATTCTGTCTTTTACCCGGCAACTCTATCCACTGGTCAACTAGCCAAGCCAATTAGAACAGCAATTAAAACAAATTGTAAACCATCAATTAACACATCTTTGAACAATGTAAGCAAGCTTGTCAATATCTCATTCCTTACCTTTGGGATTCTAAGTATACAATATACTGCTTGATACTGTCCAATAGTTTATTGAGGCTTTCCTCATTTTCCTCTAATAATTTTCTGAGTCTTACATTGGATATCTTATCTCAACTAATTATCAAGTTTAGACCATCTCAGACATTGGATTTTATCAAGTATGCAGCCAATTTTCAGTATGCTTTTCTGATGAGTAGAATTTAACCTTTGACTGTCACATTTGTTAAATTAATATTATATTAATTGTCCTACCTCAAGTTAAAAATTCAAACCAATAGCTTACTTTGATATATAACTATCGATTTAAACCAAGATTTTTTTCTTTAGTTTTCTCTGTCTAATAATTAAGTGTGACCTGAAGTGATCACGGAATAGAACATTAGAAATTTTTTTTTTTTTTGTCTTTTTTGTTGTTGTTGTTGTTGCTATTTCTTGGGCCGCTCCCACGGCATATGGAGGTTCCCAGGCTAGGGGTCGAATCGGAGCTGCAGCCACCGGCCTACGCCAGAGCCACAGCAACGTGGGATCCGAGCCGCGTCTGCAACCTACACCACAGCTCATGGCAACGCCGGATCATTAACCCACTGAGCAAGGGCAGGGATCGAACCCGCAACCTCATGGTTCCTAGTCGGATTCGTTAACCACTGCGCCACAACGGGAACTCCAGAACATTAGAAATTTTAAACCAGAAATTCACTTACTTTTTCTCCTAACTTTTCCCCCTTGGTCAGGGATATTTTATGAATAGAGAATATATATTTCTATTTATGTATTTTTTCATATAAAGCCACATGTTTCAATAATGTTTATGGAGAATAATTTAATTTCAAAATTGTTCTAAAAGCAGTAACATATTTATCAACATATTTAATAAAATCCTTGAAAACAATGCAATATTTTAACATCACATAAATGTCAATTTTAATTTACAGAAGCAATTCATTTTCTTTAGTCTTGTCCTAAGTAAACCAATTAAATTCACAGCTTTAATTAGCTGTGCAAGTAAAAAGGACAGAAAATTAATCCCAAACAACAGACCATGAAGCAAATTACTGGACTCAGCTTTGAAAATATCACTTTGTATTTTTCTCTTAGTAGATTTACCTTTTCAATTGATCATATCATTTAACTTTATCATGATTTTGTATTCTTTAAGAATATAGTATATAGTGGAACCATCAGGGTACATAACAGAGCCCTGAGTAAGTACGTGCTGGGGTAGATACATGGTGGGGAGGGTTGGAAGGGGCCTTTTGTGATGATAATCAGCATTTTCTCATTCAACACATATTTACTGAGCATCCCATGTGCTTGACTGTAGTCTCTCTACAAAGTTCTAGGTTTTAAAAGTAAAAATAATAACAGTAAAAAAAAAAAATCTCTCCTTCATGGAGCTTATAATCCAGTGGAAAGAGTAAACAATAAGTAAATAAGCGGAAATTTACTATGATATGTTCTACTACTGCTGGTATCTCAGGAGCTCAGGGAATAGGCACCATGGAGCCCAGTGAGGAAGCGGTAAGTCCCAAAGGTGCTGACATCTGACAAGGGGCTCAATGAGCTGGTTCTGGGAGTGCCTCAAAAAGCTGGAAGCTGAAAACCACGGCCACAGTAAACTGCCTTAGGTTGCTGTTGGAAGAATCAGCAAGCAAGCAGGAAAAAGTAATGGCTCTCTTACCTCTTACCTTCACCCTCATTTTAATGCTCCTATAGGGGGAACATACAGAGAAGCCAGGTGGCAAAGGAGAAATGCATTTGTTAGGGACTCAGAATCTTCATTATGGAGCAGATTAGGAAGGACGGTTTTAGCAAGAAACAATAACAGCTAAATTACATTGGCCACATGAAAAATACACTAATATAGCTAAATTCAGTATGCCACAGATGGGATGCCCAACGGCCATGCTCTTTCTTTTTGCTTAGTTTGGCCATGTGCATTCTTGTGAAAGTATTTAGTTTTCATTTCTTCATAATATTTATACATTTCTTTGTGTCTATAATTTGGAGGTTTGAGTCTCCTTTACATATGCCCTGCCATCAAAGCTGCTTTCACTTTTTATAGCAAGACATTTTATTAACAGTCATTTTATTACTTAAAATATGAATGTCTTTTAAAACACTTCTGGTGTTTTTCTGTTAATAATTACATTTTTTGTTAGTGCTTTAGTTAAAAAGATGCATAGATTTTGAGTATTTGCTCTTAACACTATTTTTCCATAAGAATCATTGTTTTGGGTTAGGTTTTGTAGAATTCAAAAAACTTTAATGAATATTTAATTTGTGTTACAATAGAAGCAGATGCACTCATACTGCAATAAATATTATGGATTAAAATAAAGGCAGGAAAGGGATATATGGAATTCTGGAGACAGGAGTATTACTTTACGTTGAGCGCAGCAAAGTTTTAGCCTTTGATTATCTTTGGAGGATAAATTTGATGGAAGTGAGGCAGTAAATGTGTGGATAAATGAGGGAATCACACTCCAGACAGTGGGAAAAGCTAGAACAAGGTCTCCAAGTAAAGACAGTTCTTTACCTGTCTGACAAACAGCACGGCTTCATCAGAGAGAGAATATTGTAAATCATAGCTAATGAGATCAGAGAGACCATAGGGGTTGGATGATTCAAGCAATAATTTCAGATTTTACTTAGAGTGAAATGGGAAGCCAAAGTAGTGTTTACGCAGAGGAGTAAGTTAACTTATATTTTAAGGGAATCACTATGGCTGCTTGGTTGAGAGCGAGTTAAAGGGGCAGGTCGGAAGCAGGATGCTCGGCATTACCTCAGGGTAGAGTTAAGAGTGCCTGGGACTAAGGTGTAGTAGTAGATACAGTAGCACATGACTAGATGATATAAGTAAGGGGTCTCCTGTTTAATCTACTCCTGAAAAAAATCAGTCATTTTTCAGGAAGGTGCTCAGTCCCTATCTCTCACTATTTTTAAGTGTTATAATGATCACAATCAAAGCAAATCAAAACCAACAACAAATATATTAGACATAAGTGCAATCTAGTAAAATGTCTATGTAAACATAAAGTTATCAAAATAGCATAAAAGATATATAGCATACTGCTTCCTGATCATCCAACTATTAATAGGCTTTCAACAAATTCAGTCATAAAAATAGTGAAAAAGAATGAAGAAAATATAATACAAATAATATAATTCTAATTATGAAATAAATATAATTAAAGACAATAAGAAGTCAGGATTATACAGAGGATATAAGATAATTATAAGAACATACCAGGAAACTTTGTGGGAAGATTGCCAGGAAATATTTGCAAAATAAGGATAAGGTTAGAGAATCTGTGATGAATATATATTTTGAAAATATTTTAAACACTATAGTAACTAACAGATTATAGTTCTGAAATTGCAACTGACCAATCAAAAAAGTTGAATAGAATAGATAATAATTGGGCAGATATAACTCTTAGCATTTTATCCTGAAGTGATAATTAAAGATAAATTCAAGTCATGAATGTAAAATTATTTAAAATTATGACAAAACCTAAATTCAATTTAAATTCTATACAAGAGCACGTCACAGTTCCTTAATAAAGTATCTTTAACCACTAGATGGGTATTCCATAAGTTTTATATATGTTTTCAACACATTTAATAACATAGAATTATTATGATGTAATATAGAGAAAATAATAATAGCTATCATTTTCATATTTAGAGTACTTATTGTGCTAATAGCCATACATATATATCCTCACAATTTTACAATCAGGAGGACAATCTTTGCAAGACTGCATAAAGCTTTGCAGCTCCTAAAATGCAGCCAAGTCTTAAGCCCAGGCAGTGGAGCCCTTAAGCCCCATATGTTCTACCAATCTCTTTCACCACCGCTCCATCACCACTTAAGCAGAACACATTTTTTCCCTATCATCTTAATCTCATAGTGTAGCCAAAATGGTATAATCAAATCCAAGGAGAATGCCTGCATAAAAGCCATAAAAATATTAATTATATTCCATTTTAGGTATCAAAGATATTTCTTTTCCTTCGATTTTATCATTTTTAATTTTATAAAGAGAAAAAAAAGATAAAGATGTATTTAAAATGCAAAAAGTGGAGCTCCCGCTGTGACTCAATAGAATCAGCAGCATCTTGGGAGCACTAAGATGCTGTTTGATGCCCCGCCCCCAACCCCAGCACAGCGGGTTAAGGATCCAGTGTTGCCGCACTTGCGGCTTAGTTTGTGGCTGCAGCCCAGGAGATCCATGTGCCTCTAGGTGGTGAAAACAAAACAAAAAAAAATAAAAAGTTTTCACCAACAAATGAATAGTACTCAAGAAAATATTTGTCTAACACTGTTCGAAGAATAGAGGAATTATTTAATTTTACAAGGTGAAAATATGTAGATGTACTTCTTTGCAGTCAGCCCTCTGTATCCATGGGTACAACATCTAGGAATTCAACCAATCACAGATGCACAATAATTTTTTCATGGTATATCATTCCATTTATTGTTGTCATCTTCAGTTTCTTTCATCAAGTATTATACACTTCAGGGTCTTTTATCTCTGCAGTTAAATTTATTCCTACTTTTTTTAATTATTTTTTATATACTGCTTTCTATTTTTTGCCATTATAACTGGTTTAGTGTTCTGCCAATTTTCCACTGTACAGCATGGTGACCCAGTTACACATACATGTATACATTCTTTTTTTGCACATTAGAATGCTCCATCATAGGTGACTAGACATAGTTCCCATGCTACACAGCAGGATCTCATTGCTTATCCATTCCAAAGGCAATAGTCTGCATCTATTAACCCCAAGCACCCCATCCATCCCACTCCCTCCCCCTCCCCCTTGGCAACCACAAGTCTATTCTCCAAGTCCATGATTTTCTTTTCTGTGGAAAGGATCATTTGTGCCATATACTAGATTCCAGATATAAATGATATCACTTGGTATTTGTCTTTCACTTTCTGACTTAACTTCACTCAGTATGAGAGCCTCTAGTTCAATCAATGTTGCTGCAAATGGCATTATTTTGTTCTTTTTTATGGATGAGTAGTATTCCATTGTATATATATACTACTTCTTCCTAATCCAATCATCTGTCAATGGACATCTGGATTGTTTCCATGTCTTGGCTATTGTGAATAGTGCTGCAATGAACATGTGGGTGCATGTGTCATTTTCAAGGAGAAGTTTGTCCAGATAGGTGCCCAGGAGTGGGATTGCTGGGTTACATGATACTTCTATGTATAGTTTTCAAAGGTACCTCCATACTATTCTCCATTGTGGCTGTACCAGCTTATATTCCCACCAACAGTAGAGGAGGGTTCCCTTTTCTCCACAATCACTCCAGCACTTATTATTTGTGGACTTATTAATGATGGCCATTCTGACTGGTGTGAGGTGGTATCTCATGGCAGTTTTGATTTGCATTTCTCTAATAATCAGGGATGTTGAGCATTTTTTCATGTGCTTGTTGGCCATCTGTACATCTTCCTTGGAGAAATGTCTATTCAGGTCTTTGGCCCATTTTTCCCACTGGGTTGTTGGCTTTTTTGCTGTTCAGTTGTAGAAGTTGCTTGTATATTCTAGAGATTAAGCCCTTGTCAGTTGCATCATTTGAAACTATTTTCTCCCAACTGTAAGTTGTCTTTTTGGTTTCTATTTGGTTTCCTTTGCTGTGCAAAAGCTCTTCAGTTTGATTAGGTCCCAGTGGTTTATTTTTGCTTTTATTTCTGTAGCTTTGGGAGACTGACCTGAGAAAACATTTGTAAGGTTGATGTCAGAGAATGTTTTGCCTATGTTCTCTTCCAGGCATTTGATGATGTTTTGTCTTATATTTAGGTCTTTCAGCCACTTTGAGTTTTATTTTTGTGCATAGTGTGAGGGTGTGTTCTAGTTTCATTGATTTGCATACAGCTGTCCAGTTTTCCCAGCACCACCTGATGAAAAGGCTGTCTTTTTCCCATTTTACGTTCTTGCCTCCTTCGTCAAAGATTAATTGACGATAGCTGTCTGGGTTTTTTTCTGGGTTCTCTATGCTGTATCTTTGGTCTGTCTGTCTGTTTTGGTACCAGTACCACACTGTCTTGATTACTGTGGCTTTGTAATATTGCTTTAGGTCTGGGAGACTTATACCTCCTGCTTGGTTTTTGTTCCTCAGGATTGCTTTGGCAATTCTGGGTCTTTTGTGATTCCATATAAATTTTTGAATTGTTTGTTCTAGTTCTGTGAAAAATGTCATGGGTAATTTGATAGGGATTGTATTGAATCTGTAGATAGCTTTGGGTAGTATAGCATTTTTACAATATTAATTTTTCCAATCCAGGAGCATGGAATATCTTTCCATTTCTTTACATCTTCTTTAATTTCCTTGATGAATGTTTTACAGTTCTCAGCATATAAGTCTTTCACCTCCTTGGACAGGTTTATTTCCAGGTATTTGATTTTTTGGGGTGCAGTTTTAAAAGGTGTTGTATTCCTTTTCTGATGTTTCTTTGTTACTATACAGAAATGTGACTGATTTCTGAATGTTAATCTTATATTCTGCTACTTTGTTGAATATGTTGATCAGTTTAAGTAGTTTTTGGGTTGAGTCCTTAGGGTTTTCTATATATATAGTATCATGTCATCTGCATACAGTGACAGTTTTACCACTTCTCTTCCAATTTGGATGCCTTTTATTTCTTTTGTTTGTCTGATTGCTGTGGCTGGGACTTCCAATACCATGTTGAATAGCAGTGGTGAGAGTGGGCATTCTTGTCTTGTTCCAGATTTCAGTGGGAAGGCTTTCAGCTTTTCTCCATTGAGTATTATATTGGCTGTGGGTTTGTCATAAATGGCTTTGATTATATTAAAGTATGTTCCCTCTCTACCCACTTTGGTAAGAGTTTTGATCATGAATGGATGTTGGACTTTGTCACATACTTTCTCTGCATCTATTGAGATGATCATGTGGTTTTTGACTTTTCTTTTGTTAATGTGGTGTATGACGTTGATTGATTTGCATATGTAGAACCATCCTTGTGCACCTGGGATGAATCCCAATTTGTCATGGTGTATGATCTTTTCTATATGTTGTTGAATTCGATTGGCTAATATTTTGTTGAGAATTTTTGCGTCTATATTCATCAAAGATATCGGCCTATGGTTTTCTTTTTTGGTGGTATCTTTGTCTCATTTTGGAATTAAGGTGATGGTGGCATCATAGAATGTCTTTGGGAATGTTCCTTCTTCTTCAACCTTTTGAAAAAGTTTAAGGAGAATGGGCACCAGTTCTTCTCTATATGTTTGGTAGAATTCGCCTGTGAAGCCAACTGGTCCTGGACTTTTATTTGTAGGGAGTGTTATTATGACATATTCAATTTCATTTCTAGTGATTGGTCTGTTCAGTTGATCTATGTCTTCTTGATTCTGTTTTAGCAGGCTGTAAGACTCTAGAAAGTTGTCCATTTCTTCTAGGTTGTCAAATTTATTGGCATACAATTGTTGGTAGTATTCTCTCATGGTTTTTTGTATTTCCATAGTATCCTTTGTGAACTTCTCCTTTGTCATTTCTTACTTTATTTGGGTTTTTTCTCTCCTCTTCTTGGTGAATCTAGCCAGAGGTTTGTCAATCTTGTTTACCTTTTCAAGATTACCTTTTGGTTTTATTGATATTTTCTATTGTTTTTTGAATCTCTATTTTATTGATTTCCTCTCTGATCTTTATGATTTCCTTTCTTCTGCTGACTTTAGGTTTTGATTGTTCTTCTTTTTCTAATTCTTTTACGTGGTAGGTTAAGATGTTGATTTGAGATTTTTCTTGTTTTTTGAGGAAGGCCTGTATTGCTAAGAATTCCCCTCTGAGCACTGCTTTTGCAGCATCCCATAGATTCTGAGTGTTGTGTCTTCATTATCATTTGTCTCAAGATGTTTTTTAATTTCCTTCTTGATGTCCTCATTGACCCATTGGTTTTTTAGTAGCATGTTGTTTAGTCTCCATGTAGTCAGTTTTTTCCTCCTTTCTTTTCCTGTGGTTGACTTCTAGTTTCATGTTATTGAGGTCAAAGAAGATACTTGAAATAATTTCTATACTCTTAAATTTGTTGAGGTTAGCTTTGTGCCCCAGGATGTGATCAATTCTTGAGAATGTTCCATGTGCACTTGAGAAGAATATGTATTCTGATTTTTTAGATGTAATGTCCTGAAAGTGTTGAATAAGTCTAACTTTTCTCTTGTGTCCTTTGGGATCTCTGTTGCCTTATTGATTTTCTGTCTGGAGGATCTGTCCAGTGATGTGAGCAGGGTGATAAAGTCTCCTACTATGATTGTATTTCCATCAATTTCTTCTTTTATGTCTGTTAGTATTTGTTGTAACTATCTGGGTGCTCCTATATTAGGGGCATATATATTGATGATTATAAAATCTTCTTGAATGGATCCTTTAACCATTAAATAGTGTCCTTCTTTGTCTTTCTTTCTGCCCTTCATTTTAAAGCCTATTTTGTCTGATATGAGTATTGCAACTCCTGCTTTCCTGTCTTGTCCATTGGCATGAAATGTCTTTTCTCATCCCCTTTCAGTCTATGTGTGTTCTTTGCCCTAAGGTGAGTTTCTTATAGGCAACAGATTGAAGCTATTTGATTTTTTATCAAATCTTCCACTCTCTGTCTTTTGGGTGGAGTGTTCAGTCCATTGACATTTAAGGTAATTATTGATAGATAAGTATTTATTGCCATTTTAAAACGTGTTTTCCAGTTTATTGTTTCTCTTTCCTTTTTTTGGCTTTATGGTTTCCATTTGTTTTATGCTTGAGTACTTTTCTTTTCAGCTTTTGTGAATGTAATATTTGGTTTCGATTTGTGGTTGCCCTGTTTATTAAATAATTAGCTCTTTCCTGTATCTGTTTGCTTTAGCCTAATAGTCATATAGGCTCAAACACATCATTAAAATAAAACAAGAATCTATATTTTCTTACTTTCCTTCCCCACATTCTATGATTTTGGTATCTTGCCACTCTTTTCTGCCCTATAATGTTTCTGTAGAGAAATCTGCTGATAGCCTTATTCAGGTTCCCTTATAATTAATGCTTTGCTTTTCTCTTGCTGCCTTTAGAATCCTCTCTGTATCTTTAATTTTCGCCATTTTTATTATAATATGTCTTGGTGTGGGCCTGTTGAGGTTCAACTTGTTTGGGGCCCTCTGTGCTTCTTATATCTTGATATCTGTATCCTTTAGATTTGGAAAGTTTTCAGCCATAATTTTTTCAAATATATTTTCAATCTCCTTTTCTTCTTCTCCTTCTGGAATTCCTATTATGAGTTGATTATCCTGTTTTATATTTTATCCCATAGATCTCTTATATTGCCTTCCTGTTTTTTTCATTTGGTTTTCTGTCTGCTGTCCTGATTGGGTGATTTCCATTATTCTATCTTCCATGTCACTAATCTGTTCCTCTGCATTATTCATTCTGCTCATTATGGCTTTAGCTCAGTTTTCATCTTTGCAAATGAATTTTCTAATTTTTCTTGGCTTCTCATATCTTCTAGTTCCTTTCTAAAAGAGTATGAATTACTGTTCATATCCTCTGTTAAGTCCTCCAGTATTTTCGCTATCTCCCCGTTGAATGCAAAGTCTGTCAGACTGCAGAGGTCTGTTTCATTGTTGCTGCTTTAGGTGAATTCTCCTGCTGCTTTAACTGGGAATAGTTTCTGTGCTTCTTCATCTTGCTTGTGTTTTTCTTTTTCTGTGAGTTGGGGAAACCAATCTGTAGTCTTGTAAGGCTACTTCTATGCAAGAGTACCCCTTTGTATTTTTTGGGGGGTTACTATTTATTTTTGGTTTGGGAGTTTGAATGTTTGCTGTCTCTTTCTTCGGTGTCAGCAAGCTGTTATTCCCAGGACACTCGGTGTGTTTTCAGGGAGAAGGAGGCAATGGGTAGGGTCAGCAGTCAGTGCCTGTTTGTTGGGCTCTCAACAGCAGCAAGAACCCGCAGGAAGGTGGCACATACTACTTCTAGTTGCAGAGCCCTGGGAAGTGGTAATGAGCTCTAGGCAGATCTGCAAGGTGACCAGAGCATTTGGCAGTAGCAGCAGCAGGGTGCATGAGTTCCCAGAGGAGTGAGAGCAACAATAGCTTGTGTTTGATTGTAATGCCCTCCTCCGAGGTGATTGGAACCGCAGGTGGTGCCTGTTCAGGGATCCCTAGTGGTACTGGGCCATGACCACCTCTGGGGTCAGTGATAAGTGTGGTGGTTTGCCCCTGCCACCTGTAGACCTTGCATGAAGCAACCCATCTCACTTAGGCCACCCAGCAGGTGCTGCACAGGCTGCTCCTAGTTGCAGGATCCTGGGAAATGACAGAGCTTAGGCATTGGGTATTGCCTAGAGTGTTTGGCAGTGGCAGCAGCAGGGCGGGTCTGCTCCCAGGGGAGTGAGAGCAACAACAGGTGGCGTTTTGTCACAGTATCCTTCTCTGTGGTGCCTTCTGAGGTGGTTGGGGCTGCTAGTGATTTTTGTTCAGGTATCCCCAGTGGTGGTGGGCCATGCCCACCTCTGGAGTCACAGATAACTGCAGCAGTTTGCCCCCACCACCTGCAGACCACGGAAGAAGCACCATGTCCCACTTAGCCCACACAGGAGGTGTTGCACCAGCTGCTTGTAGTTGTGGGGTCTTGGGAAGGGATGGTGACCAAGTGTCTGGGTGCTGCTCAGAGCATTTAGCAGTGGCAGCTGCAGGGTGGGTATGTTCCCAGGGGAGTGAGAGCAACAGAACATGGTGCTTGGTTGCAGGGCCCCTTTTTTTTTTGCCAACCCCTGAGGTGACTGGGGTCACAGGTGGAACTCACTCACAGGTACCCAGTATTGGCAAGCCACGCCTCCCTTTGGCCTCTGACACAACTGCTGTGGTCTGTCCCTGCCACCTGCAGATCCTGTAAGAGGTGTGACATTGCACTCAGCCCCCTGATGCCCTTAACCCACACAAGAGATGCCTGGCCACCAGTAGCCTGCACAAGAAGCGCCCAGTCTCCCCTAAACAAGCAAGAGGCTTTTCATCGCCCGTAGCCTGCACCAGAGCCTCCTAGCCCTCTGAGAGCCCATGGGCATGAGCACACTCAGGTGCAGGGAGTTTCCTATGGCATCCGCCCCTCCTCTTTTTGTCCTCCCCAACAATGGCACTTTGCCTCTCGTGCTGGTCCAGACCCTCTCCCTGGTTCCCTCTGCTGTGGCGTTCCCCTACCCAGCCCATGGAGTAATGTTCCCCCAATTCCCATGGCACACTGCTCTTTAGCCCGTTAGGCTGTCTCTACACCACAAACCCCAGTCCTCTCCCCAGGACTGACCTCCGAAGCCTAAGTCTTATCACCCAGGCCCCACCTGAGGCTGTCGTGTCCAGCAGGTGGTTCAGTTGATCTGTGTGGCTCTCACTCTGCTTTGCTGTTCTCAGTCCAGCTGCTGTGCTTTTCTCAGTGACTTTGAGGTCCCTCTGACCCCACTGATCTTTCCATCAGTTAGGTGGCTTCCCAGGATGTGGGTTCCTTTTCTCCTTCATTGCTCCCTCTCAGGAATGCTAGTCCTATCCTGATCTCTTTTCTCTCTCTTTTTTCTTTTGTTCTGCCCAGTTATATCAAGAGTTTCTTGCCCTCTTTGGAAGTTTAAGTTCTTCTGCCAGCATTCAGTTGATGTTCTGTGTGAGTCGTTTAACACGTAGATGTGTTTTTTTGATGTGATTGTGGGGGAAGGTGAGCACGACCTCTTACTCCGCAGCCATCTTGCTCCACTGCCCCCTCCCCCGGAAAATATTTTTTTTAATTCCAGAAAGTTCCAAAAAATCAAAGTTGTATTTGCCATATGCAGGCAACTATTTAGTTTGCACTTACATTTTATTAGGTAGCATAAGTGATCTATTGGTAATTTAAAATATACTCCAGGATGTATGTAGGTTATATGCAAATACTACACCTATACCATTTTATATTAGGGACTTGAACAGCTGCAGATTTTGATATTCTTCAGATTCTGGAAACAATCCTCCATAGATACTGAGTGAGGACTGTATTATATCTTAAAATGTTTCCAAGTATCTGCAAAACTACCAAGGAAAAATCAAGCATCAGCTGTGTGATGAGTGGGTGAACTTGCTTTCTGAAGTAGGGACATTTTCCTAGCACAGCTTTTATGGTAAGTTAGACCTCTCTGTAGACAAACTATGGATAGAAATATAAACTGATGTTTCGCAAGATACATAGCTGATTCTTTTTGTGTTTCCATGCCTGTGACACCTTATATATTACGGAGTTCAGGCCAGTATACCAGGACTCCAGTGCGATGAAATTTGGATATTTCCAATACATCTTATTGACTCTGGAACTCCCATCTCTGACCTCCTTGCTGCTCTACTTTCTTCTTTTCCAAATGGTTTCTCATGTAGGATGTACCATAATGTAATCCAGGCACATATGCTGATTTCCAGTCTTCCATATAACAGCAGTGCATGCCAGTAGAGCCAGTGCTTTTCTTTTACTTTTTAATTTTTTGATGGTGTTTATGTTGTTTTTAAAGTGCAAAAGAATATATGTAGTTTGAATAAAAACATTTCACCTTTCATAAAATCCTAGTAAATGCTAACACATTTAAATAACAGAGACATTTAAAAAGTAAGCTTTGTAGAAAGAAATTAATGGTTACATAATTAATTTGAGTATTTTTCCATCACTGAAATATTTGACTCTTTTCCAAACCTTTCTCTCCAGGGACACACTTGTACTTAAAATGTTGTGTCTATAATATCCAGTGGGAATAAAAAGCTTATATTTTCCTTGTTTTTATTCATGGGACACGTGAATATCCAGAGCCATTCAACTGAGGCCACACTTGAGGACAATTTTAATTTTCTTTTGAGGAGAAAAACACGATTTTACTCCATAGGTAACAAATATAAATTATATAGGTTTAGGTAGAATCTGGAGGCACTGGGCACCTATTAGCAACAGAAACTTTCTACATGTGTGTCTGAAATGATTTACATGGCCTAGGAGACCTCTGCTTATGGAAACAGGGGAAATCAGAGCGTAATGCATTCCTAGTCGATGCGAATCTCAAAAATACCAACTGATTCAGAAAGAAAAGTAGAGGAGGGAAAAAAAAAAAAAAAACTAGGATAACTTTAAGGCCAGTATTTATTCACAAGCCCCAGAGAATTTTACTATGCTGACACTGAGTAAATAAATTACAAGGAAGAGGAGTAAAATCCTATTTTTTTAAATAATAGTAAAATGTATGTATGTAAACAACATATGAGTCACTCATGTATACCAATAAGGTACTGTGACTTTTTCTAATAATACAATTTTAAAGAGTCAATACAATTTTTTTCACAAATATGAAGTTTAGGTATGAAAGAAGGAAACATTTCTTAAATCATGGTATTTTCCATTTATTTGTTTATTTATTTATTTTTTGTCTTTCTTTTTAGGGCCACACCCGCACCCATGGCATATGGAGATTCCCAGGCTAGTGCTCGAATCTGAACTGTAGCCGCCAGCCTGTGCCACTGCCACAGCAACGCAGAAGTCGAGCCATGTCTGCAACCTACACCACAGCTCAGGGCAATGCCAGATCCTTAGCCCTCTGAGTGAGGTCAGGGATCGAACCCATGTCCTCATGGATACTAGTCGGGTTCGTTAACCACTGAGCTGCAACAGGAACTCCTATTCATTTTTGACTTTAAGTTTCAAGGGCAATTTTTCTTTAAGCCTTGATTCTTTTTGTTTTTTCTGTCTTTTGTCTTTTTAGGGATGCACCTGCTGCATATGGAAGTTCCCAGGCTAGGGGTCCAATTGGAGCTACAGCTGCTGGCCTATGCCATAGCGACAGCAATGCTGGATCCTTAACCCAGCAAAGTCAGGGATCGAACCTGCAACCTCATGGTTCCTACTTGGATTCGTTTCTGCTGCGCCATGACAGGAACTCCCAAGCCTTGATTCTTAATATATTTTTTAACTAAAACACTGCCATGTGCATGTGTCTTGCAATGTTTAACTTGACTTTATGTGTTCAGTTATACTGCTAATCGTTTCTCCTGCTGACTTCTAAAATTGTAAGTGTCCTTTAATCTTGCCAAGTAACTTTGTATACAATCTTATCATCTCTGAAACCTCATTCTTTCTGGAAAGTTTACATGCCTTATGCCTTAATATCTATGGTTTCGCTTATTTCTCTCCCATATATAAAACAAGGGCACACACATACACACACGCACACACGCACACACACACACACACACATTCTGTAGGTTCCCACAACAGATACAAGATTTGAGTTTCGCTTTACTATGATGATTTCACATACTATTTCTACGTTTAGAGTTGTTTTCAATATTCAGATACTTTCTGAATTGAAAATATTCTTGCTCACACTATTTTATGGAATATATTCCATGTATTGGTTATTCATTGATTATATAGTATGGAGCAGATACACTGCTAAGCAAGGAGTTAAAAGATTAACAAATCCACACACTGTAAGAAATTTATGATAAGGAAGGAGGAGTCACAGTTTACAAGGCAGGAAAAAATCATGCTGTGTGAGTGTGTTTCTGTGTGTCTGTGTGTGTGACGGGGGAGTGAAGGGAATATGATTCTAGGCAGAAGGCCCAGCGCGAGCTGGAGACATATTCAGGAAACATATGTAGTTTGGTGTGGCTGGAGTGTAGGGCGCAACATGTTTTGACAAATACGGAATAGCATCTTATACTTTCTATTTTCCAGGAAAAGATAAATGTAAAAATGCATTTCTTACATATATTTTATTTATATATATATTGTGCATTGTGCAGATAATCTAAAAAATAATCTACATCTATGACAAATACATTTCCAAATTATGTGACTAATGAGGTGTTCATCTTGAAAAATCAGTATTTCTCTTCCACTTAATTCATTTCCCTCAGCTACTTCATCAATTATATACTCAGTGTACAACTGGTCAACTCCAAAAGAGCATGTGGCAGAATTCACAAAATATATCTGAAACTGTACAAAATGCCTATTTAAAATCAATCACTATCAACTGTGTTTGTCTGACAGTGAATCTCCTTTGTAGAAGTATTTCAGAAAAATAGAGTTTCCAATGAGATCTGAATGCGTACTCCTATACAAAAGCAGAGAAGCCAGGCTTGAGGATATGGGCAAGATACTGATTACAACTGATGTTGGCCTTGACATGGGGCATATGCCAAATTCTCCTTGGGGATAACAACATCAACTATATTTTGTGTTTAGTTATAATTATCACCTGATCTCAGCAGGGGCTGGCTTTTTCACCTGTCTTGAAGCGTAGGCCTTCACTTACAGAAGCCTATATGCTTTACTGCATCTGGGAAGAGTAGTAATTTGAAACTCGAGAAAGATTAAAGCATGCAACCCCCATCACTATGAGCACATTTACACAAAACATTTAATTTTCTTTTACTCTTTTTGAAGAACAAAAAAGACAAAACGAGAGTCATGAACAGAAAAGGGGAGTGTATTTTTTTTTTCTTTTTTCTTTTTTTCTTTTTTGGCCGCACACTCAGCCCATGGAATTTCCTGGGCAGCTGCCACCTATGCCATAGCTGTGGCAATGCCAGATCCTTAACCCACTGTGCCACAGTGGGAACTCCACGTTTTTTTTTTTTTCAAAAGAGCAATCAATTCTTCTTCCCTCCCACCCCCAGCCTATGGTAACCACAAATCTAATCTCATTTTCTATGAGTTTATTTGTTTTCAAAGTATGATTAGCCTACAACACTATGTTAGTTCTTGATACACAACATAGTGATTCAATATTTCTATACATTTCAAAATGATCTCCATGATATTTCTTGTTATTATATGTCACCGTACAAAGATATTACATAGTCATTGGCTATATTCCCCACACTGTACATTGCGTACCTGTCACTAATTTATTCTGCAATTCGAAGTTTGTATCTCTTAACTCCTTCACCTATTTATTTCCTCTTCTCACCCTCCTCCCCTCTGGCAACCACCAAATATGTGGAATTCACTTACAGGTGGAATCTAAATAACAAAACAAATGAACAAACATAACAAAACATAAACAGAGTTATAGATAGAGGAGATGTATTTTTACCTAATTTTTTTTCAGATTATTTTCTGAAAGTTCCTGCATTAGAAAACAGTCCTGTGATTTCTTTGAAGGTGATGGGTTATGTTTTAGCAATTTTTGTATATTCATAACTTAGGGTACATGAGAGGAATTCAGAAATTTGCTAAGTATTGAGCAAATCAAGTTTTAAATATTTTTCTAACACCTACCTACATTCTAACTTTCCAGAGAGTATTAAATAATCTAGAACCTAAGCATATTTTCCTATATTTTGGGGAAGACCTTCAGGTGCTAATATGTGAACTGTGGAGGTTGAAAGTCAACTTAGGGCAATTTGATTAGTGCTGCATTGGTGGGTTTAAACAGGCAACCCTACCTAGAGATGCACTGCTGTTTGATGAAATAATAAGCTTAACCGGCACTAGCACCACCACCACCACGTCAAAATCCAACCCACAAGGGAAACCTACATGTCTTTGTTTTGAACTGAAAATGAGACTCCCCTGAAAAATGTAAATCTTAAGCATCTATGAGAATTCAGAGCTTATACTCATGTACCTGAATCTCCAAAAGAAACTATAGCCAAGGGAATTTTACAAAAAAGTTAGCAAGTGGTTTGTATCCTATTGAAATTCCCATGTTGGGCCTCACCACTGTATATCCTGCCTCACATCCATCTGTAAGAAAGCACCGTCTTCTTAAACCAGAGTATAGCTCGACTTCATGTCACAGAGTATGACAGGAGTGATAGATACTACATGACTTCTGAGGAGAGGGTGTAAAACCAGCACAGACTCCACCTAGCCCTCTCTTTCAGGACAGGTGCCTTTGATTTCTAAGCTGCTATGCAAGAAAAATGAGCACCCTGCAGCTTTTAGGATGGAGAGAACACATACATATGCAGAGTGCTAACTAAGGACCAGCCCCAACTGTTCCAGTCCCCAGCCACTCAAGTCTTCTCATGTAGGTACCATATATGTGAGTGGTAAGAATCCATATGAATCGAGCTACTGGGATGCCTGGGCAGCTGGCCAAAGTAACACACAACCTCTCGACGGAACGTGGCATCAAGCAAAATGTCATGGTATTTCCTCGAATCTTCAGATTCATAAAGTCCGACACATCCTAAGCACAACAAATTGTATAGAAACTTCATTTGTGAGGTCTGATTGTACAGTAATAACGGAAGACAATTTAAGAAACACAATGTATATGTATGTATGACTGGATCACTTTGCTGTGCAGCAGAAATTGGCAAAACACTGTAAATAAACTACACTAAAAAGTAAAGAAAACAAACAAGAAACTCATTTGCATCAAAATCAAGAAGAATATCTTAATAACTCACAGAAAAAAACCGTATTGCCTACAAAATGTTATCAGTTAGACTTATAGTTGACTTCTCAACAAAACACAGATGGTAGAAGAAAGAACAATATCTTTCTAGCGTAAAATACTACTATACCTACAATGTATATAGACTATGTATGATAGTAAACACATTATATCAAATTTTATAAGCTAAAACAAAAAGTCTTCATAGGAACTCCTAGTGTATAACAGATGTATTTTTAAAAAAAACTAAAATAAATCTTTTGATCCTGATGTAGATGTTATAAACAAAATAGAATAAAATAAGGCATACCTCCTTTTACTGTGCTTCTCTTTACAGTACTTTACAAATATTGCTTTTTTTACAATTTGAAGATTTGTAGCAAATCTGCATTGAGCAGGTTTATTTGCTCAACAGTGAGCAAATGCTGTTGGGTGTCATTTTCCCAATAGCATTTGCTCTATTCATAACTCAGTATCACATTTTGATAATTCTAGTGATATTTCAAACTTTTCATTATTATTATATTTGTTATGGTGATCTGTGATTAATGATCTTTGGTGTTACTGTTGTAAAAACATCATGACTCATTGCTCTTAAAAGGGGTCAAAGGATGTATTTCTGAACAAGAATATGTATATGAGCAAGAGATGTTTATGAGAAAACTTTTGCTCCTCATAAAAGGGATGGCTTGAACCATTCTTCTCCACTCTTCCTGCCATTTAGAGGTTATTCTCCCTAAAGCCATGGTAGTCATCTTAGAATCTTGGGGAAAGGCCAACTGTAGGTACAGAAGACTGCAAGACTATTGAGCTACTCTAGCTCTTAGAATCACCACTTTTTCTCGTTATGTAATAAAAATTAAAAGAAAAAACCTTTTCTCATTGTTAGGCACATATTTCTTGATAATGATTAAAATAATAAAAATTATAAAGACCAAGGTAATTATGATCTATTTGAAAGCCAGGTTGTAGATATTGGTCAAATACAGTGTACCAGTTTATTGTTATATCATATTGCTTCCTTTTTTCAATACTTTTGTCTGAGTTTCACTCAGAAGATAATACAAAGCCAGTGACTGTAAGACTTCCAAGGTCACAAGTGTTGTTTACTTTTATATACTGAGCAATATATGTAAGTTTCAACCCCCTTTAATAAAAAATGTATGTCAGAAAGTTAAATCCCTTAGGATGCTTAGAGAAAAAACTTTGTTAATCTAATTTGAAGATTAATTTCATTCCCAGAAACTCAGATCCTTCAGATTGTATGATTTGTATTTTTAGGAAAGAAAAATAATTTAATTCAACAATCCAATGTTTTATCACTCTTTTTGTCTCTACTGCTAGAAAAAAAATGCAGTGGGAGATGGGGCTTGAGAAATATATAGGAAATATATTAATCTTCCTGATTTCGATAATAATTGTACTTTAATTTTTGCCAAAGTCTTCTTCATTTGTTTCTCTCCAAGGTATGATAGCTAAATGTGGTTTGACATGTCTTGCAATGTTAAAATATAATTGTGGACATGACATTTTTCTATGTGCAGCTGCCAGATGAGGGGTTTCCCAAAAAATGGATTTCCCAGGACTCCTGTCTGCCTCTGTATTGTAAAATAATTCCCTCCAGGTATTTTAGCAGATTTAGGAAACAATTTTGCTTCCATTGGCTTCACCATGTTGGGTCAGAGGCACTTCATAAACCTTTGCATGGTCATTTTAATTTTATGGCTTTTATTGAGAGAAAGTCATAAAGCAGTCTAAACCATAAAACGAATCAAAGAGTAGCATGCTTATGCTTTACAAAGGCATAGTTTCCTTTATTTGAGTATTTCAAGGTCTGAACAAATTTACTGAATAAGTCATAACCCCTTTTAAATTTCTGGATCATTAAGATAAGAAAAGAACAATGAAAAAATGCCCACTGAAACCATGAAAATTACCTGAGCAGAAAGAGCAGAGAAATATTAAATAATGTTAACATGAAATATCAAAATATGGTTATTCTGTATCAAAATGAAAGCTGTGGAATATCTGTCATACAAACTATTTCAAGAAAATATAGAGGGAAGGATGAAGATGGTGGAGGAATAAGACCTCATGCTCACCTTATTCCACAAACACATCAAAAAAACACAACTACATGTAGAACATCTACTGAACGCTGGCAGAAGAACTTAAATCTCCAAAAAGGGCAAGAAACCCTCCACATAACTGGGTAGAACAAAAGAGAAAAAAGAGAGTGAGAGAGAAAAGGAATCAGGACAGGACTAGCATTGCTGAGAGGGAGCTGTGAAAGAAGAAAGGAACCCACACTCTGGGAAGCCACCTAACCAAATGGGAGATCACTGAGACAGACGGACCTCAAGATCACCAAGAAAAGCGCAGCAGCTGGACTGAGGAGGGAAAAGCAGAGTGAGAGCCACACAGATCATCTACACCACTACCCCCGACATCACAGCCTGAGACACTTGGGTGGAGGCTGGGCACCGAGACCCAGGCACCAGCGGTCAGTTCCAGGGAGAGGATGGGGTTTGGCTGGCTGTGTGGAGACAGCCTGAGGCCCTAGGGAGCAGTGTGCCATGGGCTGGGGAGAGGAACACCACAGCTGAGGGAACCTGGGAGAACATCTGGGCCTATAGGAGAAGCAAGGCACCATTGTTCAGTAGGGCGAGAGGTAGAGGGTGGACTGCTATAGGAAGATCTCTGCACATGCACAGACTCTTGGAGGGTGGGGCACCTCTGGCACAGGCTACAGGTGGTAAGAGGCCACTTGCTTGAGCTACAGGAGACCAGGCTCTTCTTGTGAAAGCTATGGGTGGCCAGGCACCTCTTGTGTGGGCAAAGGGCAGCGGGGGGCTAAGTGTGATGAGGTGCCTCTTGCATGATCTACAGGTGGTGGGGATCAGTCATCTCAGAAACCAGAGGGAGGCATGGCCTGCCACCACTAGGGGTCTGTGAACAGGTTCCACCTTCGGCCACAGTCACCACAGAGGTCAGCAAAAAAAAAGGGCACTGCAACCAATCACCACTCATTGTTGCTCTCACTTCCCTTGGAACACCCCCACCCTGCTGCTGCCACTGCCAAATGTTCTGGGCAGCTCCCACACATGCTTAATCACTGTCACTTCCCAGACCATGCAACTAGGAGCAGCCTGTGAAGCACCTCCTGTGTGGGGTAAGTGGGTTGGGGTGCTTCTTGCATGGTCTACAGGTGGTGGGGAAAACCACCACAGTTATCTCTGACTCCAGAGGTGGGCATGCCCCACTACTGCTAGGGGTCCACGAACAGACACCATTTGTAGCCCCAATCACCTCAAAGGGCACCACAGAGGAGGGCATTATGATAGAAATGACCTGTTGTTGCTCTCACACCCCTGGACTCACACGCCCTGCCATTGCCACTGCCAAGTGCTCTGGGCACCAACTAAATCTGCCTGAGGATCATTACCACTTCCCAGGATGCTGCAACTAGGAGTAGCCTGTGCCACCTTCCTATAGGTCCTTGCTACTATCAAGATCCCAGCAACCAGGACTGACTACTAATTCTAACCATTGCCTTCTTTTCCCTGGAAACACACTAAGCACCCTGGGGATAACAGCCTGCTCACACCAAAGAAAGAGACAGCAAATATCCAAACTCCCAACCCAGAAATAAATAGTAACCCCCCAAAAATACAAAGGGCACTCTTGCATAGAAATAGCCCTCCAAAACTACAGTTTGGTTTCCCTAAACTCACAGAAAAAGAAAAATATAAGCAAAATGAAGACGCTCAGGAACCATTCCTAGTTAAAAGAATGGAGAATTCACCTGAAGCAGTAAATAATGATACAGACCTCTGCAGTCTAATAGACACTGAGTTCAAAAGGGAGCTAGTGAAAACATGGGAGGAATTAAGGGTGAATATGAAGGAATTAAGAGCAGGTGTAAACAGTAATGCAGATTACTTTAGAAAGGAACTAGAAAATATGAGGAGCCAAGAAAAATTACAAAATTAATTTGCAAAGACACAAACTGAGCTAAAGGCACCAGAGAGCAGAAAGAATAATGCAGAGGAACAAATTAGTGACTTGGAATATAGAATAATGGAAATCACCCAATCAGGACAGCACTCAGAAAAGCAAATGAAAAAACATGAAAGCAATATAAGAGATCTATGGGATAACATAAAACAGGCCAATCTATACATAATAGGAATTCCAGAAGGAGAAGAAAAAGAAAATGGATTGAAAATATATTTGAAGAAATTACATCTAAAAACTTTCCAAATGTAAATAAAACAGACATCAAGATACAGGAAGCAGAGAGAGGACAAGATGGCAGAGGAGTAGGGGGACACGCTCGCCCTCTCCCACAAACACAACAAAAAAAGCACATCTGGAGTTCCTGTCGTGGCGCAGTGGTTAACGAATCCGACTAGGAACCATGAGGTTGCGGGTTCGGTCCCTGCCCTTGCTCAGTGGGTTAACGATCCGGCGTTGCCGTGAGCTGTGGTGTAGGTCGCAGACGCGGCTCGGATCCCGCGTTGCTGTGGCTCTGGCGTAGGCCGGTGGCTACAGCTCAGATTAGACCCCTAGCCTGGGAACCTCCATATGCCGCAGGAGCAGCCCAAGAAATAGCAACAACAACAACAACAGACAAAAAGACAAAAGACAAAAAAAAAAAAAAAAAAAAAAAGGCACATCTACAGAATAAATGACTCACACAGAACAGCAACCAATCGCTGGCAGAAGAACCTAAACTCCAATAACGGCAAGAAGTTCGTGACATTACTGGATAGAACGGGAGAAAAGAAGGGAGTGAGAGAAGGTGAATCCGAGCAGGATGGGCGCTCCCGAAAGGGAACTGAGGAGGAGAAAGGGATCCTGCACCCTGGAAAGTCACCTACTCAGGGGAAAGATCAAACGAACCAGAGGAATCTCCAGATGCAGAGAAGAGTGTAGCAGTAAGTTGGAGTACGGAGAAGCCGATCAAGAACCGAACGGACCATCTGAACACGGTCACAGTCAACAAAAATTGAGACGCCTGGGTGGGGGCTGGGCACCGAGACCTCGGCTCCAGAGGTTAGTCCCCAAGAATGGGCTGGGGGGGCGGCGCGGAGCGGAGACTACTTGGGAGACTAGAAAACAAAGCTGTCGCAGAGGAAGGGAGCAATACTCTAGGGGCTGGGAAGTGGAAAGCCGCATCAGAGAGAACCTGGGAGAAGAGCCTGGTCTGCCCCCGTGCTGGGGAGGGGAGAGAAGAAGGGGTGGGTCCCCATAGAATACTCCCCATGCCACAGCAAGCTTACAGGCCCGCTAGCTAGCAGAAAGCTGTGCTTCCCAGTGCATCCCCTCCCCCCACCCCTGACAACCCCTATGCTCTCCCCGGACCTGGGGCTGCCTGCCATCCCGGAGGGCTGGCCTCAACAATTGCCTGAAGCCTACCACCTCAGGGTCTGTCCCTGCACAGGCCTGCTTGCCCTTTGGAGGGGTACACTTTCGCAGAGCAGCACCAAACACCACCAGCCCCCGAGAAAAGGCCTGCAGCCCAGAAAAGCTAGAACAAGCCTAGCCAGGCCATGAATAGATCTACCTAATTCTCGGACGGTTTTTCTGAGTCGGGCTGCCCTGGAGAGGAGCCTCTTGGGTTTCTAGCGGCTCTGCTACCCGCCCAAGCCCTCAGGGGGTGCCGAGACCTAGTGGATCAGCTGCATAGGACTGCCAGCTCCAGGCAGGACCCCCTGCAGCCCAGAAAAGCTGCAACAAGCCTGGCCGAGCCGGGAAAAGATTTAAGACGGTCTTTCTGAGTTGGGCTGCCCTGGGGAGGAGCCTCTTGGGTTTTGAGCAGCCCTGCTAGCTACCCAAGCCCTCAGGGTGTGCCCCACTCCCACGGAATAGCTGCTCAGAACCACCAGCCCCCTGGAGGAGCCCCTGAAGCCCAGAAAAGCTGCAACAAGCTTGGCCAGACTGTGAAAAGATCCGCCTATATTCTCAGGCCGTCCTTCTGAGTTGGGCTGCCCTAGGGAAGAGCCTCTTAGGTTCTCAGTGACCCAGATAGCTGCTCCAGCCCCCAGGGGGTGATGCACCTCTGAAGAGCAGCTGCCCAACACCGCCAACCCCCTGCAAGAACCCCACAGCCTAAAAACACCAGAGCAAGCTCTGTATGACCAAGTGAAATCTGCTACCATCGTGGTGTGGACCTCCCAGTCCTGTCTGCCCTCAGGAAGTCCTCCTTTGCTTCAAGGAAACACTGTTAGCCCCATCAACACTCCATAAAAGCCACACTGCCTCAAAAAAGATTGACCAACAACGCCAGCCCTCAGGAAATATTCCACGGCAGTGACAAGGCAAACATTGCCCGATAACGGAGAGTACAACTCCCTCAGGAGAAAGAAAACAACAAGCAAGATGAAGAAGCTGAGAAACCACCCCCAGTCAAACCAACAGGAGAACTCACCTAAAACAGTCAGCAATGAAACAGATCTCTGCAGTCTGACAGACCTGGAGTTCAAAAGAGAAATAGTGAAAATACTGAAGGAATTAAGAGAAGATATGAACAGTAATGCAGATACCCTCAGAAAGGAGCTAGAAAATATAAAGAGGAGCCAAGAAAAACTAGAACATTCATTTGCAGAGATGCAAACTGAACTAGGGGCAGTAAAAACCAGAATGAATAATGCAGAAGAACGAATCAGTGATATGGAAGATAGAATAATGGAAAGCACCCAATCCGGTCAACAGACAGATAACCGAATCAAAAAACTGGAAAGCAATATAAGAGACCTATGGGATAATATAAAGCGGGCCAATCTACACATAATAGGAATTCCAGAAGGAGTAGAAAAAGATAAGGGGATGGAAAATATATTTGAAGAAATTATCGATGGAAACTTCCCAAATCTAAAGGATACTGGGTTCAAGATATAAGAAGCACAGAGGGCCCCAAACAAACTGAACCCAAATAGACCCACACCAAGACACATCATAATAAAAATGGCAAAAGTTGGTGATAAAGAGAGGATCCTAAAGGCAGCAAGAGAAAAACAGAATGTTACCTACAAGGGAACCCCATAAGAATATCAGCTGATTTCTCTACAGAAACACTACAGGCCAGGAGGGAATGGCAAGAGATATTTAAAGTGCTAAAAGGAAAAAATATGCAACCTAGAATACTCTATCCAGCAAGAATATCATTTAAAATAGAAGGGGAAATAAAATTTTTTTCCAACAAACAAAAACTTAAAGAATACAGCAACACAAAACCCAGGTTAAAGGAAATATTGAAAGGGCTTCTCTAAACCAAAAAGAAAGGAAGGAAAGGGAAGAAAAAAAAAAGAAGAAGAAGAAGAGGAAGAACTAGGACTGAGGAAACAGCAGAGAGCAGTCATTCAAATAAGCCAGCATACAGATCTAATCATGAACATGCTTCAAACAAAATAAAATTAAAAAGAACAAATGAAAAAGAGTCATCAAAACCATAAAATGTGGGCAAGGGATGTTAGGAAATACATAACCCTTTTTGTTTGTTTGTTTCTATGTTTCTCTTCTTAATTTTAATATAGTAATGAAGTGTTTGAACTTACAGGACCATCAGGCTAAAACACACAATTATGGGAAGGGATTAGCATACTTAAAAAACAGGGCAACCACAAGCCAAAACCAAATACTGCATTTGCAAAAAATAAAAATAAAAAATACACTCAAGCAGATAATAACAGAAGACCACCCAACCAAAAAAAAAAAAAGAAAGGAAGAATGGAGAACCATAGAACAACTGGAACACGAGGATCAAAATGGCAATAAATAATCATCTATCAATTATCACCTTAAATGTCAATGGGCTGAATGCCCCAATCAAAAGACACAGAGTGGCTGAGTGGATAAAAAGGCAAAAACCTTCAATATGCTGCCTACAAGAAACTCACCTTAGGACAAAAGATACATATACATTGAAAGTGAAAGGGTGGGGAAAAATATTTCATGCCAATAGACATGACAGAAAAGCAGGAGTCGCAACGCTCATATCAGACAAAATAGACTTTAAAACAAAAGACATAAAAAAAGACAAAGAAGGACACTACTTAATGATTAAGGGAGCCATCCAAAGAGAGGATGTTACTATCGTCAACATATATGCCCCAAATATAGGAGCACCCAGATACATACATCAAATATTAACAGACATATGGAGTTCCCGTCGTGGCGCAGTGGTTAACAAATCCGACTAGGAACCATGAGGTTGCGGGTTTGGTTCCTGCCCTTACTCAGTGGGTTGACGATTCAGTGTTGCCATGAGCTGTGATGCAGGTTGCAGACGTGGCTCGGATCCCGCGTTGCTGTGGCTCTGGTGTAGACTGATGGCTACAGCTCCAATTGGACCCCTAGCCTGGGAATCTCCATATGCCATGGGAGCGGCCCAAGAAATAGCAAAAAGACAAAAAAAAATATTAATAGACATAAAGGGGTATATTGATGAGAATACAATCATAGTAGGAGGCCTTAATACCCCCCTCACATCAATGGACAGATCCTCTAGACAGAAAACCAATAAAGCAACAGAGATCCTAAAGGAAACAATAGAAAAGTTAGACTTAATTAATATCTTCAGGACACTACATCCAAAAAAAGCAGAATACACATTCTTTTCAAATGCTCATGGAACATTCTCAAGAATTGACCACATATTGGGACACAAAGCGAATCTCAATAAATTTAGGAGCGTAGAAATTATCTCAAGTATCTTCTCTGACCACAATGCCATGAAATTAGAAATCAACCATGGGAAAAGCAAAGAGAAAAAAACCTACTACATGGAGACTAAACAACATGCTACTAAAAAACCAATGGGTCAATGAGGAAATCAAAAAGGAAATTAAAAACTACCTTGAAACAAATGATAATGAAGACACAACCTCTCAAAATCTATGGGATGCTGTGAAAGCAGTGCTCAGAGGGAAATTTATAGCAATACAGGCCTTTCTCAAAAAAGAAGAAAGATCCCAAATTGACAACTTAACCCTCCACCTAAATGAATTAGAAAAAGAAGAACAAAAAAGTCCTAAAGTCAGCAGAAGGAAGGAAATTATAAAGATCAAAGAAGAAATCAATAAAATAGAGACTCAAAAAACAATAGAGAAAATTAATAAAACCAAGAGCTGGTTCTTTGAAAAGGTGAACAAAATTGACAAACCCCTGGCCAGACTCACGAAAAGAGGAGAGAAAGAACCCAAATAACCACAATTAGAAATGAAAAAGGAGAAATCACAACGGATACAGCAGAAATACAAAAAACCATAAGAGAATACTATGAACAACTATACGGCAACAAGTTTGACAATCTGGAAGAAATGGACAATTTTCTAGAATCTTACAGCCTGCCAAAACTGAATCAAGAAGAAACAGACCAACTGAACAGACCAATCACTAGAAATGAAATTGAAGAAGTCATAAAAACACTCCCTACAAATAGTCCAGGACCAGATGGCTTCACAGGCGAATTCTTTCAAACATATAAGGAGGAATTGGTGCCCATCCTCCTTAAACTCTTTCAAAAGGTTGAAGAAGAAGGAATACTCCCAAAGACATTCTATGATGCCACCATCACCCTCATCCCAAAACCAGACAGAGATACCACCAAAAAAGAAAACTATCGCCCAATATCATTGATGAATTTACATGCAAAAATTCTCAACAAAATCTTAGCCAACCGAATCCAACAACATATCAAAAAGATCATAGACCAGGACCAGGTTGGGTTCATCCCAGGTTCACAAGAATGGTTCAACATACGCAAATCAATCAGCATCATACACCACATTAACAAAAAAAAAGTCAAAAATCATATGATCATCTCAATAGATGCAGAAAACGCATTTGACAAAGTCCAACATCCATTCATGATCAAGACCCTCGCCAAAGTGGGTATAGAGGGAACATTCCTGAATATAATCAAAGCCATTTATGATAAACCCACAGCAAATATAATACTCAATGGGGAAAAAGTGAAAGCCTTCTCACTCAAATCTGGAACAAGACAGGGATGCCCACTCTCACCACTGCTCTTCAACATAGTTTTGGAAGTCCTAGCCAAAGCAATTAGACAAACAAAAGAAATAAAAGGCATCCATATAGGAAGAGAAGAGATAAAACTGTCACTGTATGCAGATGACATGATACTATACCTAGAAAACCCTAAGGACTCAACCCCAAAACTACTTGAACTGATTAATAAATTCAGCAAAGTGGCAGGATATAAGATTAACATTCAGAAGTCAGTCGCATTTCTGTATACCAGCAATGAAACATTAGAAAAGGAATACAAAAATATGATACCTTTTAAAATTGCACCTCACAAAATCAAATACCTCGGAATACACCTGACCAAGGAGGTAAAGGACGTATATGCTAAGAACTATAAAACTTTAATCAAAGAAATCAAAGAAGATGTAAATAAATGGAAAGACATTCCATGCTTGGAAAACTTAATATTGTAAAAATGGCCATCCTACCCAAAGCAATCTACAGATTCAATGCAATCCCTATCAAATTACCCATGACATTTTTCACAGAACTAGAACAAACAATCCAAACATTTATATGGAACCACAAAAGACCCAGAATCGCCAAAGCAATCCTGAGAAACAAAAACCAAGCAGGAGGCATAACTCTCCCAGACTTCAAGAAATACTACAAAGCCACAGTCATCAAAACAGTGTGGTACTGGTACCAAAACAGACAGATAGACCAATGGAACAGAATAGAGAATCCAGAAATAAACCCTGACACCTATGGTCAATTAATCTTTGACAAGGGAGGCAAGAACATCAAATGGGAAAAAGAAAGTCTCTTCAACAAGCATTGCTGGGAAACCTGGACAGCTGCATGCAAAGCAATGAAACTAGAACACACCCTCACACCATGCACAAAAATAAACTCCAAATGGCTGAAAGACTTAAATATACGACAGGACACCATCAAACTCCTAGAAGAAAACATAGGCAAAACACTCTCTGACATCAATATCATGAATATTTTCTCAGGGCAGTCTCCCAAAGCAATAGAAATTAGAGCAAAAATAAACCCATGGGACCTCATCAAACTGAAAAGCTTTTGCACAGCAAAGGAAACCAAAAAGAAAACAAAAAGACAACTTACAGAATGGGAGAAAATAGTTTCAAATGATGCAACGGACAAGGGCTTAATCTCTAGAATATACAAGCAACTTATACAACCCAACAGCAAAAAAACCAATCAATCAATGGAAAAATGGGCAAAAGACCTGAATAGACATTCCTCCAAAGAAGATATACAGATGGGCAGCAAACACATGAAAAAATGCTCAACATCGCTGATTATAAGAGAAATGCAAATCAAAACTACCCTGAGATACCACCTCACACCAGTCAGAATGGCCATCATTAATAAATCCACAAATAACAAGTGCTGGAGGGGCTGTGGAGGAAAGGGAACCCTCCTGCACTGCTGGTGGGAATGTAAACTGGTACAGCCACTATGCAGAACAGTTTGGAGATACCTTAGAAATCTATACATAGAACTTCCATATGACCCTGCAATCCCACTCTTGGGCATCTATCCGGACAAAGCTCTACTTAAAGGAGACACATGCACCTGCGTGTTCATTGCAGCACTATTCACAATAGCCAGGACATGGAAACAACCGAAATGTCCATCGACAGATGATTGGATTCGGAAGAGGTGGTATATATATACAATGGAATACTACTCAGCCATAAAAAAGGATGACATAATGCCATTTGCAGCAACATGGATGGAACTAGAGACTCTCATCCTGAGTGAAATGAGCCAGAAAGACAAAGACAAATACCATATGATATCACTTATAATTGGAATCTAGTATCCAGCACAAATGAACATCTCCTCAGAAAAGAAAATCATGGACTTGGAGAAAAGACTTGTGGCTGCCTGATGGGAGGAGGAGGGAGTGGGAGGGATCAGGAGCTTGAGCTTATCAGACACAACTTAGAATAGATTTACAAGGAGATCCTGCTGAATAGCACTGAGAACTTTGTCTAGATGCTCATGTTGCAACAGAAGAAAGGGTGGGGGAAAAAATGTAATTGTAATGTATACATGTAAGGATAACCTAACTGCCTTGCTGTACAGTGGGAAAATAAAAAAAATTATACAAATATAAAAAAAAAGACAGTAAACTAGAAATGTAAAAGAAGCAATCCAAAAAAAAAAAAAAGATACAGGCAGCACAGAGGGCCTCAGACAAGTTGAATCCAAACAGGCCCACACCAAGACAATACATAAGCTATTCTATGAATACTTGTGAATCCATCAAACAGCCTAAAAATAACAGAATATTACATAATTTCTGACCATCCCTATCTTCATCCCTTTCCTTCTTGCTGCCTCAAAATTTGTTATCATTTTGTTTCTTATCTTGGTCATTTTAAAAAATAATACATTATAAATCCTACATGTTGCTGATTTTTCTCTACTTGAATTATATAACACATACTTTTACCATGCTTGTTTATTTTTTATCATTATTTACTTTTATATTATTTTCCCCACTGTCTCTGTAGTTACCTCCTCTTTTCATTCTTAGTAACATTTTGTTGACTTTTTTTTCTGATAACTCTTGTGATAGTTAAATTTTGTCAAACTTTTCAAAAATGCAACTTCCCATTTGTTGATTCTATTTACTTGCTGATTTTAATTCATTAATTTCTCTTCTTTATTGTTTCACTTACTATATTTTTGCATAGTACTATTTTTTGTTCATAACGAAAAAATAAAATGTGGGATAGTAATATGCATGAGTTTATAACCTGTAAAACCTTCTAGCATAAATATCTAGATGTATACAAAAATTATATCAAGCATGCATAATTGAGATTTTACAAAGGAAAGCACAATTCGTCTATTTTCACAAAGAAGAAAGAGTTAAATTCAGTAAGCATCCAATGCTGAAACTTGTGCTGCAGCTTTTCTAAGTTGGTGGGTATATGAGGTTGAATGGGAGCTTTTCTATAACCTAGAGAATTGGGTCTTACTATCTGTACAAAAAGAGGAACTCTATATTGGAACCCTGAAGAATCGATGTTTGAAAAAGAAACCCCTACTGTAACACTAACCTTCAGTTAAAAAAAATTGGCTAAAATATCCACTCAGAAACAAGTCAGAAACAAATACTTATGTATTTCTTGGACTCCAGCTTGGATGTCTTCTAAGAATTCGTAAATACATGTGTGCCATTCAAAAGGTGTGGTCAGGGTACACTCCAACTTGACCTAGGAAAAGTCTAGCTGATGAATAAATATAACATTAAATTCTAAACTGACTACATTTCTGCAGCAGCACAAACTCTAAAGCCAGGCCACACAGAATTTCCAGATAAAGCATTACAAAATTGTAGCTTATTAACATAAATGTAAATTTATAAGCCTATTAGGGTTATTAATGCTTTGTAACAAATTCCCACAAAACTACTGGCTCAAAACAATCTTTTCATACACTTATGGGTTCTGTGGGTTTAGAAGCCAGAAAGAGTATTGCAGAAGAGTTTTACTTATTCCATGATACCTGAGACACAGTCTTAGGAAGATTTGACAGGTAGGGGTGACTCCATGGCTGGTGGCTGGAATCAATCAGTCTTTACATGCCTGTGAGTTGATTTTGGCTGTTGTCTAGAAACTTAGCTCTGGTTCACAGGAGCACCAGCATGTGGCTTCTCCAAGTGACCTAGGCTTCTCCACTACATGACAGCCTCAGGGTTCCAAAAGAAGGTATCTTAGAAAACTTGGTAGAGTCAATATTACCATTTATATTATAATAATATAGCTTCAGAAGTCCTGCAGCATTGAATTCACTATATTCTATTTGTTAAAAGCGAGTTACTTATATCAGCCAAGATTCAAAGGAAGGGAACACAGAAACTACCCTCCGTGAGAGAAGTTTTAAAATATTTGTGCATGTTTTAAAATCATCACAGCCTGCATTCTGGCTACAAATTACTTATATTCCTCCCACATGAAAAACATGCCTACATTCTCCCAAGATGCCTCAAAAAATATATTTAATGACAGCATGATGCTAAGGTTCAAGGCCCAGATCTCAAATTCTAAACCAGAACCAGGTCAGATGAAGTTTTTCAGGTAAAGTTACTCTTGATATGAAGACCTGAGAAGCAAAGAGATAAGTTTTCTTTTCTAACCTCTGTGCATACTTTTCTCCCAAACACAGTATCTATGGTGATACAGGCATGGATAACTTCTACTGATGCACACTCTTAAAAAGATGGCAAAAATATATTATATAACAGTGATTGGTCCACACACTCAGGTACATGATGGCAGGTCTTTGATAAAGACTCAGTCCTACTCTCTAGAGGTTTTTTGCTTATTTTCACTGGGGCAGTGAGTGAAAATAAGCATGTGGGTTCTTGGTTCTGACATGAATTGATAAAAGCATTATGATATATACATAGCACAATTAATATTTTAAATAATTAAGACACAATCTTAAAATCTTAAAAATAATATACCATGAAGCAATGGATGTAGGTTTAAAAAAGATTTTGAGAAATAAAAATATTAAAATTTAAAATATATTGCATAGTTAAAATAGCAGTTTAGATACAAGTAAAGATAGAACTAGTTAACTGGAAGAAAGGCCTGAAGGGAATACAGGTCAGAGTGAAAAAGGATAAAAAATATGTGCCATTTAAGCATCTTGCTGGATAAAATTATATGTTCTAACATAAGCTAATGGAATCTCTCTAAGAAAAGGATAGCAGCAATTTATGACATAAAAATGATTGAAATATTCTAAAATATCTTAAATTGTCAAATACTAGATGTGTAATCAATCCCAAATAAGGATAAATAATAGTAAATCTATACCCAGAAATATTCTAAAAGAAACTTCAGAGTCAGAGACCAGCCTGGTGAAAAAAGGCAGGATAACTACTCAAAACAATAAACCTGATATTAAACTTGACATTAGCAAAATGTCAAAAGACAATATGATCCATTCATAGTAATCTGAAAAAATAATTTTTAATCTAGAATTCCAACCCCAGGTAAACTACCATTAGACATTTTTAAAGAAACAATGAGTTAGAATCCACCACTCATAGATATTCATAAAAACTTTACTATGGATATTTAACTATTTGTAGTTAGTTCTACAAACTAGAAATGGATAGGATACTAGGTAAGGTAATGATCAAAGAATATGCTAAAAATGGATAAATCCAATGAAGGCTTATGCAAATCTTGGAAATACAAAAAATTAAGGACAAGAAAAATGCGTAAAAAAGGAGGCAGTCCATAAATTAAAGATAATAGATAGTAAGAATCTTGTATGTCTTGGGAGGAGACAAAGCATAACAACTAACTTTAAATATTGTTAGATAAATTATGCTCATTGAAAATATTTTGAAAGAGAAAGAAGATGCCAACAAAAAACCTTGCTTCAAAAATATTGAAAACAAGGTACTTTGAAAATCTCTTATGACAAAAAGCATTTAGCACATTGAATAGAATATAGCAAATATCACTGCAAATGTACACTGAAATTCTAAGGCTTTTAAGTGCAACGTCATGAGTCAAAAAGTAAAGAGCAAATTGAAAGTTAGAGCAGAAAGTGACAACTGTTATAACAGTAAGATGTAACATGCTAGGAGGCATGTCTTTTTAGTGGTTCTCAAAGAGGTTTGGCTGATAAACATCCAAAGTCTAAGCTGAAATCTAGGGAAGAGAGTGAATATTGATGCTTCAACTGTGCTTGGTGGCATTTGTCGATAGTGATAATCAAAGAGCTTGAGTGCTTATAGCTATGTAGGTACAGGGTCAAGGGAATTTGAGAAATAGGTGTTGGCATGAATCTTGGACCTTCAAAAAGTCTCTGCCCTCTGTGGACAGGAAGAAAACCCCTCTTTTAAAAGGAAATGAAAACAAATGGTGTGGTTTTCAGTTTCGGTTATGAATAGGATAGAAAAAAAATATTCCCTAAGAGATTTTGTGACCACATGCTTCCTTTCACATGGATTTTGTATTAATATTAACACTAATTTACTTGTAAGGCCGGGAAACTCAGGCAAAATAGGATTTCTGAGGTAAAATACCACAACTATATTCTCTTAATTTAAAATAACAAAATAGGAGTTCCCGTCGTGGCGCAGTGGTTAACGAATCCGACTAGGAACCATGAGGTCGCGGGTTCGGTCCCTGCCCTTGCTCAGTGGGTTAACGATCCGGCGTTGCCGTGAGCTGTGGTGTAGGTTGCAGACGCGGCTCGGATCCCACGCTGCTGTGGCTCTGGCGTAGGCCGGTGGCTACAGCTCCGATTCAACCCCTAACCTGGGAACCTCCATATACCACGGGAGCGGCCCAAGAAATAGCAACAACAACAACAACAACAACAACAAAAGACGAAAGACAAATAAAATAAAATAAAATAAAATAACAAAATATAAGACAAAGCAAGCTACCTTAGTGTTGGCGGCAGACAGAAACAAATAACATGATTAATCTGTCAAAAACTGCAGAATGGGAGTTTCCCTTGTGGTACAGTGGAAACGAATCCAGCCAGTGTCCATGAGGATGTGGGTTCTATCTCTGGCCTCACTCAGTGGGCTGCAGATCTGGCACTGCCCTGAGTTGTGTTGTGGGTCACAGACAGGCTCAGATCCCACTTTGGCTCTGGCATAGGCCGGCAGCTGCTGCTCCGATTCTACCGCTAGCCTGGGAACTTCCCTATGTTGCAGTGCAGCCCTAAAAAGCAAGCAAGCAAGCAAACAAACCAAAACAAAAACCACAACTGCAGAATAGAATAAATGGATGGAGACTACACAGTATTGACAGGCTGGCTGTTACCCCAACTTATTGCATTTTCCTCTTGCGTTCAGAGGTGAAGTGACCACACTTTCAAGTGTCCCTTGGAGCTGGCTATGGCCACACGACAATGTTTTGGACCAGTGTTTTAGACAGACACCTAAAATGATGTATGTCAATTCTTGGCCTACTTGATAGAAATTCCCAGCACACAATCATATTTCTCTTCTTTCTCATCCTTTCAGAATGGAGAAGACAGAACTGATTTGGAGGAGAAGCTCTCAGGAAACTGAAGGTGACTATACACTCAAAGAGGCAAAAGGAAGACCACTCAGCCCCAAATACCTAACTGACCTGACTTAACATTTACAAGGAATATGTGACACAGGTATTTTGTGGGTTGGCTGTATGTTTGTAACAACAGCCAGCACTAAACAAATGAGTAAACTATAAAGTATGTATACATGATTAAGTAAGAGAAGGAATTGAAAATTAGAAAAGGAGTAAAACGCTTTCATTAAGGACCAGACAGATTTGGAAAAGAACCAAAACTAATGCCTATAAATTAAATATTTAGGCATTAAAATTAAATGCAGCATTTAATGACTATAAATTCAGATTAATTAGAATTGAAGGGAGAAGTCGTAAACTGAAATAATTATTCAGAATGCAGCACAAAGAGATAAAGTGATGGAAAATGATTGATTAATAGATAAAGGCCAAAATACTTGTAATAGGAAAGAAGAGAAGGAAACGAGGAGAGACACAGTTTGACAACAGAAAGAAGAATGTTTCAGATCTGATGTGAGAACCATATTAAGGAAGCACAGTATATTCCAAACAGATAATAAGAAATCTACATTTAGACACCTATGAAACAAAGATCACAAAAGTTAAAAGACAATCTTAAAAATCAATCTAAGAAGAGACATAATATCTAGAAATTACACTGACAGCACATTCTCAACTGTAACAACATCCATAAAAAAGTAGAAAAATATCATCAGAGTACTGAGAAGCAGTATGTGTTGAAACATCTAACCTATCATTTACACAGAGAGGACTATTTCATTTTTATTTTTAGAAACCTAGGATATTTGTCATCATATGTCTTCATTAAAGGAAATTCCAGGAAGAAGAAAATAATACACTGGATGAAAAATCATAGGCAAGCAAGAAGAATATTAACTTATTCCATAAGTATATATTTTGAACACCTATTATGAGAAGTTACTAAAGAGACAAACTCTTAGCCTCAGAGGATTAGACTCTAGAGGGAAGTAACAAAAACATTTTAATAAAATATACAGTGCTAATGCCATGTTAAAAATTAGAGCAGAGGACGGAAACAGAATTTCCAGAAGGAGTTTCAATTTTTTAAACTGTGAGTATAAGAGTTAAATATATTTTTCCTCCTTGATTACTGGCTAAAGGTAAAGTCTGTCCTATACTCTCACATTCTAACATCAAAAATATTTTCCTATAATCACTAATTCTCCAACTTTCTGTGGACACCAGCTGGTTGTCCTAAAATTTTTTTTTTTTTTTGGATAGTAGATTTGGGGTGAATATTTTTTCAAGAGGTAGCATACTTTCTTTTTCTTTTCCCCTTTTTTGTCCTTCACACAGCATGTGGAATTGCTGGGCAAAGGATCAAACCCATGCCATAACAGTGACCCAGGCTACCGCAGTGACAATCTGGATCCTTAACCACTAGGTCACCAAGAAGTTGACGTTGTGCTACAATTTAATTCATTCTGACACTAACTGCCCCGGTGTTAATAAACACTACAGATCAGTCCCAAAAGACTACTCCCTGCTTTGGGGGCCAATGGCTTGTCCATTTTGTCACCTGAGCAACTGACTGACCAGCTATAAATTGGAGGCTCCTATGACCCCCTTCTCTGCTTTGATAATTTGCTAGAATAGCTCACAGATTCAGGAATGCATTTATTTACACGTAACAGTTTATTAGAAAGGGCATAACAAAAGGATAGAGACGAACAGCCAGGTGAAGAGGGATACAGAACAAGCTGTAAGTGAGGGGCACAGAGCTTCCATGCTTTCTCCAGGCGCTCCACCTTCCCGGAACCTCAGCGTGTTCACCAACCAGATTGTTCTCTGAATGTCCTTGGCTAGGGTTTTTCTGGAAGGTTCATTATACAAGCGTGATTTAATTAATTAATTAGCCATAGGTGTGATTAAATCAATCTCTAGCCCTTTAATCATGTGGCTGGTTTCTCTGGTAACCAACCTGCATCCTCCAAGAGACACCTAACTGGCATCAACTCAGCAATGGATGAAAGGTACATATTAAAAATAACAAAAGACTGTCCTCCCAGTCATGTCTCTAAGGAAGTTCCAAGGGTTTTAGGAGCTCTGAGCCAGGGATCAGGGATGAGAACTGAGTCCATATTTCTTATATCACAATACCATACCAGCTGATGTATATTTAGAGAGGAGCCCAAAGCTTAGCTCAGCTTCTCTGCAGGTAGAACATGCCTTCAATTTACAGTTCAGATGTGGTGTATTTGAGTATTAAATTGGGTGCTATTAATACTTATTTTGGTACAACAGAAAATAAGGACTGTCCTGGCAAAGTCAGACAAAGAGGCAATGTATCTACACATGGAAAAAGTTCTGGCAATTATTTGTATATTGCTAGGTCCTTTTCCTCTTGGAAAAGTGAGCTTGGCCCAAATACTAGTATCTTAGCAGCATAAGTAAGTCTAAGGCCAGGTGATGGAGACTGGAGTGTATATGTAGAAAATGTTTCTGGGGAGCTCCTGTTGTGACGCAGTGGAAACGAATCCAACTAGTATCCGTGAAGATGCAGGTTCAACCCCTGCCCTCGCTCAGTGGATTAAGGATCTGGCTCTGGCGTTGCCATGAGCTGTGGTGTAGGCTGCAGATGCAGCTTGGATCCAGCATTGCTGTGGCTGTGGCATAGGCCACCAGCTGTAGCTCCAATTCGACCCCTAGCCTGGGAACCTCCACATGCTGTCAGCGCAGATCTAAGGGAAAAAAAAAAAAAAAGGTTTCTTTGTATTATTCTATATAGTCTTAAGGCAGATGAAATTTAAAATGAAAGCTATATTAAGAAAAATAATTAGTCTGCAACTAGAAATATCTAAAACAAGTTGAACTAAAAATAATAGTAAAATGAACATGGTAAGTAAAATGATGAGGTAAATTAAAATCTTATTTTAAATAAACAATAAAAGGCAATTAAGGGATTAAACAAATAGTGATAGAAGTAAGGCTGAAGTGAAGTGACTCCTATTAGGTAAATAATAATCTAGGGTAACTTGCAGGAAAAAAAATTAAAAGACAAAATAAATCAGTCAAAGAAAAGAGGCATAACAGTTCCTAAGAAGGTCCTTGGAATGGCTCAGCATCCTCAAGAAGTAGTTTCTTTTTTTTTTTTGTCTTTTGTCTTTTTGTTGTTGTTGTTGTTGTTGTTGTTGCTGCTATCTCTTGGGCCGCTCCCGCGGCATATGGAGGTTCCCAGGCTAGGGGTTGAATCGGAGATGTAGCCGCCAGCCTACGCCAGAGCCACAGCAACGTGGGATCTGAGCCGCGTCTGCAACCTACACCACAGCTCACGGCAACGCCGGATCGTTAACCCACTGAGCAAGGGCAGGGACCAAACCCGCAACCTCATGGTTCCTAGTCAGATTTGTTAACCACTGTGCCACGACGGGAACTCCAGAAGTAGTTTCTGTTGGCTGTGGCTTGTTCCCCCCTAGGTTCCTATCACTATGCAGCACTTTCATTGTCATCCATGCAAATCCTTTCTGACCTTACCCCAGTATAGACAGACCTTTCATCTACCTATGAAAAAAAATAATATTTGTAAATTAGAGGACCCACACACTAGGGTAAGAATTATTTTGAATGAGAATCTTTCCCTCTTTAAGGGGTGTATAAGATGTCCACTTAATTTTTCTTCACTCTTTTCTTCTTAATTATAAACTTTTTCACCCCTGGATCAGGTATTGAACGTCCTTCCAAATGAACCTTTTCTTACAAAGGAGTATTTTCATTATAAGATGCAAATTTCAATCAATTAGGGAGGGTAGATATACAAAGACTTCGCCTGGAAGGCTTGCTAACCATTGACTGCTGAGTTGCAACTGGTTTGATTCAGGAGGTCTGAGGCGGCTCAGTAATTTGCATTTCTAACAAGTACTCAAGGGGTGCTGTCGTTGCTGGTCCAAGGGCAACAACTGAGAATGACTACATGAACACTGAGAAGGTAATTTTCTTCCACCCTGAACCACATTAAACATTCTTCTTTCTGGCTTTTATTAAAATGTTTTACCCACAGAACCTGTAAAATCTGAGTATCTTACAGGGAATGTTAACTTCAGTGAGGCAATATTGCTCGTAAGTTTGAGCTCATTTATATTTTGAATCTATTCGAATGGCTGTGAGTTACTTCATCTCCCCAAATTTTAATTTCCTTCTCAATAAAAGAAGAAAGATACATCTGAACTGTTAGTGTTTGTACTTGTGCTGAGGTTTAATAATAGACATAAAGTATTGGATATCATGCCACAGACTATGTATGTGCCCCTGGTAAGAGGATGAAGAGGAAAAGAGGAAGAGAAGGAGAAATTAGGAGGAAAAATACTCAATGTGCTACACATGCAATTGCAACAGGAAACACGACATGGTAACTTTGCAAAAAACACTAAACAGAGGAGTTCCCATTGTGGCGCAGTGGTTAATGAATCCAAATAGGAACCATGAGATTGCAGGTTTGGTCCCTGGCCTTGCTCAGTGGGTTAAGGATCCAGCATTGCTGTGAGCTGTGGTGTAGGTTGCAGACACAGCTTGGATCCGCGTTGCTGTGGCTCTGGTGGAGGCGGGTGGCTACAGCTCTGATTCGACCCCTAGCCTGGGAACCTCCATATACCACGGGAACGGCCCTAGAAAAAGGCAAAAAGACAAAAAAAAAACCCCAAAAAACGCTAAACAATGCTTTTATATTTCTTATCCAGTTCTTCATTCTAAAAGTAAATAATGGTATTAATAAAAATCTAAAATTTTTTCTATAAAAGTAAATGCAGTGATTATATGTTTTTACTAACCTTATAAATACATTGCATATACATTTAAAACTAAGCAAGTATCGTGCAAATATATCACTATACACTGAGATAAATACATTTTAAATTCTAAGTATGGGAATTATCATGAAAATTTTCTTTGGCTTATGTATTAAATACATATGATATATTAATATATGGTAATGATTCATTTCTCTTTTTTCCCAATTTTGTGACTTCAATCTGAAGCTACTGAGAATGAAATATTCTGCTAGTGAGGCAGAATACTAACTCAGGTAGTCAGTGTAGGAGCATGGGCTTTGATGCCTTCTTTGATAAGACTATTGATTAACATTTGTGGCTTAAGGGCTCCAGGGAGTAACATCCCCTTGGGCCTTGTTTATTATAGGGAGGGTACCTACGCCCAGATGGACGTTCATCCCTAATCCCCTGTGACTCAGTTTACAGGAAGAAAAGGGCAAAGAAACCATAAAACTTACGTGACATTTCTACCCCTAAAACCCCTATTGGACGAGGACTGATACAGGTAACTGGACAAGGCCAACAGGAGAAAACCGCATCTTTCGGGACCCCACGTTGGTACCTCCCCATCTTTAAGGGATAAAAACCTCTATAGGACAATAGAGAGTGGGGGCTCTTCCCCCCCACCCCCCGCAGCCCTGGGAGCTACTGGCTTTCCTGTAACAAAGATTTTGCTTGCTTGCTGTCTGTGTGTTCTCAAAGTTCATTCTTGGACTGCATGAACAAGAACCTGGATTCTGGTAATAGCTTGCCTGCATCACTAGCTTTAAAGTAGTTTAAAAAAATCCCCAATTACAGTTAGAAAGGATTAAATAAGTTCACCTTCTATATGACTGTTTTTACAAATTAAAGATTCTTAATGACAAATTCCATGCTACTTTAGGAGTGTGTTTCTTACATTAAAAGGCAAGTGATAATAATGTTACCTCGAATCCATTTTCCTAAATAAAATGATATGTTACATCACATTTACTTACTTATCACTACTTCTCAGCTCGGTTTCACATCTGTGAAGTGCTCAAAATTTTTATTCTGATAGATAGAAAGGTCGAGGCATTAATGTTAACCATTTTTCTCCATCTTTCTTGAATGAAGCAAAATGGGGGGAAAGAGAAAAGGGACCAATACCCAGTCATTAATTCAAAGAATCCTTAGAAAAAATGTGTAGAACAGTGATTTATGAGAATATACTGACTGGGGACACACCTACACCCTGTTGATATGTAAAATAAATAGCCTGATCTACTGTTCTATGAATTCCTGCCAGTTCTCAGTGTGGGTTAGAGCTGTTTTGACTATTAAACAGCAAATAGTAACATCTGGAAATGTGAAGGTCAAAGGTCATTTTACTCATAAAACCATACTGGCATGATTTGTAATAACCTGAACCTGACCTCTGCATGGATTGAGGACTGGTGCTGATATTGCTGTATAAATAAATAAAAACTTATTCTTTCATTCTGCTGTAATTTTATTTTGGTGACTTGTGTTATTTAAACAATTAGAATTCAAGAATTCCAAATGCTGCATCCTTATATTTAAGGTGAAAAGTATCTATTTTTGCTGAAATTCATTCTAACAAACTCATATTATATATAATAGCATTTGGAAGACAAGTTTTATTAAAATAAAATTTTTTTCATATTCAAAGCTTGTATGTTGTTGTCCACTTGTATTGATAATTGAATGTATTATATTTATATTTGAAAGTATGCACTATTTAAAATGATATTTAAAACAGAACTCCTAAATTTTCTTTTTCCCTTTCCTTATTTCTCTCATCTCTCACAACACACTTACAAAGGACTAAATGTTTATTTGCCCTCCAGATTCATATATTGAAGTCCTAACACCCAGGGTGGTTAGATTTGGAGATGGGGTATCTGTCTGTCTCTCTCCTATAAGCCAAAAAGAGGCCTTATGAGAAACTTACCAACTGGCACACCGACTTTGGACTTAGAGCTTCCAAAAATTGTGAGAAATAAAATTGTTGTTTAATCCACTGTTGTTCAATCAAAATACTGTGATATTTTGCCGTGGGAGCCTCCAGCTGACTAATGCAATATTTTTGGGGGGGCTAATTGACAATGGAATGTGCAGAGTTACTCTCCCAACACATTAGTGCATGGGGTTGTGGTATATGTTGCTCATATACATACTAGATACTGAGGGAGAGTGGATGATTTTCTAAGAAGGCTAGTTATGATATTTTGAATGATTATGTCTGTATTTGTAGCTCTTGGAACTGAGCAGTGACAGTGAAGGAAGTCCTCTAGCTGGCCAATTTCTAGACATCATGTGTAACTGAATCCAAGGTCATCTTGTAGAAGAGAGCAAATAAAAACACCTTAAGAATGCCATATATAGCAACATTTTTGCAAGTAATCAGGGCAGAGAAAAATGTGTATTTACCCTCCTCCCCACCTTCCTGGATAAAATGTGCCCTTATCTCTCAATTGAGACGGGTGCATAAATACAAATATCCTCTGAGGGCAACCATGTTGCATCCTTGATCTGCAGAAATCAACCTGAAAAATGTCTGCAGAAGTTGTGAGCTCGTTTGGAAAAGCAGAACTTCCCGAGAGCAGATGTTCCATAAGTGTGAAAACTAGATGCCATTGGCAAGTCAATGTTCTACATCTCTCAGCGTCTTTCTTTTTCTAGTACTGATTACTCTTTAATACAACTATTAGATCAAACTACTATTTAACTGCTTGCCATTTACTGAAAGAATAAGTCTCTGATTGGGTAGACTGACCTTAAAAATGATTTTTTTTTTTAATCTCAATTGAGTAGTTTCTTACTAGAGAAGAGAAAGTTTAGACATTCACTGACGGTGATATCTGTATTGGCATGTGATTGATCTGTTGCTGGACTGCACTGAGTAGATAATGGTTGCTTGCAATGGGTTTGCTGAAGAGACTGTCCTTCTAGATGGTGAACGAAAGATAGCAGTTGTTCCTGATGAAATTAAGAGGTTGTTCCTAGGGTAAAGGGGGGGATAACAATATTTTTATTTTTTAGAAAAACCACTGGTCTATTTAGTTATATTTCCATCATAATAATATTGTCTTATATTTTAAAAGGTCTTTAATCAGTTTCTTTGTATCGAGCGTTTTTACTGAAAAAAAGGTATATGATCTACGATTAGTTGTAGATCTTATTCAGTAAGTATCAGGTGCATGTTAGTTAACAATTGTCATGTTTTCTAGCGTTACTTGGGGATACATGTTCCTAATTAAATAAAATAGGAGAGTTGGTGACTATGAAAGGGCAAGCCTATACCTGGGTCACAGTTGGTTTCATGTGATACGTTAAAGCCAACGTCTGGTTTCCTTAAATAACCTATTAAAACCAAAGGATTGAGAAAGAAAGAGCAGGTCTTAACCTCAGAAACGTTGGCAGAAGGACTTAAAACACTGCTTCTGTAAAATTTTTAAAAATGCAAAAAAAAGTAGTTTGACAAAAGAAAATTTATAAAAATTGTAATGCAGTTAGATATATACATCAGTATATTTTTGGTAAAATATATCTTTCATTATCATTTTGGCTTTTTATGTGTGATTATATGGAATGGGTCCCCAAAACTACACATTAATTAATGAGAGTGCTAACACTCCTGGTCAAATATTTAAGGAAGAAGATAGAAATACACAGTATAAACAGAACAACAATCAATAGCTCTTAGTAATTTTTCTTTAAATTGAGATTGTCTTTAAATTGAGGTGTGTGTGTGTGTGTGTGTGTGTGTGTGTGTGTGTGTGTGTGTCTATGTGTACCTGTGTTGTGATAGCACATTTCCAACATCCAACTGGTGAAGAGTGAGACTGGTGAGAATTTATTTGCTTGTGCGAGTGATTAGGTTTAGAATCACTGCATGAAGTTACAGATTTTTCTCTAGGATCTAACTCACTTTGAAAAGGAAGATCTTATTTTTTTCCTTTTACAAATTTTTGTTGTTGCTCTTTTTTTTTCTTTAAGTCTCTCTTTGTTGTACTTCCTTGCATGAATTAATCACCGAATCTTACTTTCACCTTAATACATTTTATTTAAGAACACAATGTGTTGGGAAGGCTATCACTAGGTTAGGTTTAGAAAAATTAATCATGTTGATTCTCATTTTTTCAGTGTTATTTTCACTTTCTGACCAAATGTTCCAAGCACACAACTCAAATGCTTCCTTGACATCTCTAATTATCTAGTCTATTTCCAAAGTGCATAAAACCACTATCTTCCTTTAAAATTTTAGTCAATTTATATAGTCAATTGCTATATCTTGTGCTTCCCAAATATTAGTATTACTCTAAATGTAATGTAAATGCTTCTCATTTAATTTAACACAAAAAGTTCTTTCTTCCATATGGAGAATAGACTTGAGGGGAACTAAAATATAGAATGTGGTAGGAATTGAATAGTGAGAAGAGTTGCTACAAGTAATACAGATTGAAAAACAGGGGGACATTCAGGGTAATTTTGAAATTAGAATAAATGCACTTCAAGTGGGACTAAAATTTGAGAAGTGAGATTAAAGGTTAATAATATCTAGGTTAGTGGTGTGAGAAACTTGGAGAAAGAGCACTTATTAAGGGGAGAAAAATGAGGGAGGAACAGTTTGGGTCTTTTTATTTTTCCTCCAGCATTAGTGGACAATGGACTTGCGCAGACACAAGACATCGCAGTGCCTCTGGCTGTCTCCCATATTGCCCATCTTATTGGTGTAAGCAGCTACGAATGGCCTCTGAATCTTCCTGTGATTCCTGCAACTATCTGACATCTTGGGAGGAAGTGTAAACTGGGGAGCTACCAGTGATTTTTTTTTTTGTACCTTTACATAGTCATTATTCAATGATTTTTATAAATATCTAATCATCTGTATGAAATCTACTCTTGTTTCAAACAGCACTAATGATTTCTGTTTTAATGATAGAAACTTGACTTATTCTTCATCTAAATTCTTTAAAATAGAAATATGCCAGAAGTATTCTGAAAGAAAATATGTCAAAAAAGTTTCAGTAATATTATCTCTTGGAATAAGGGTAGGGAATGATGATCCTTGGCAATATAATTTTTGCCACATACTTTGTTTTCTAAAGTTTATAAATTTATAAGCAGTTATAATTCACTAATCACAGAAATAAATATAAGAAATGTATGTGCCCTGGACTTTATTTAGATAATTATAATAGTAATTAACTAATTATATTAGTACTTCCTGCATTCCAGACACTGCTCTAGATGCTGAGGATATAACTGAATAAAACCGAGTCCTTATGTTCATTAAGTTCACAATATCTGTCAAGCAGTGACATAGAAAGAGGATGATAGCGAACAGTAAGAGAAAAGATAGTGCATGTATTTTGAGCAGAAGCCTAAATGACCGAAATACTGAGTCATGTATTATATCTGGGCAGTAACTTACCAAACCAAAAGTGGCAGGTGGAAAGGTCATGAGGTGGAAATTTGTTATTTCAAGGAACATCAAGAAGATGAAGGTAGATGGCTTGTTATAAACAAGTGGAAGAGGAGCCAGATCTCTCAGACTTTCACTATTACTCCAAATGCAATGAGGAAGCACTGCAGCGTATGGACAGTTGAGAGGATAAATGTGGAGTAACACAATTTAACTCACACTTTATAAGCATCCTCTGGCTAGCATGTGAGGATTTTCTGAAAAGGGTGCAGGAGTACAACCAATAGACCTGTCAGGACAACTGTGCAGGAAGCCCAGCTTAAAGCTGTTGGAAGATTGAACTAGATCTAATATTGCAGTAGACATAGTGGGGAGTTCACATCATATTTTGAAGATAGATCCAAGATGATTAGTTATGCAAAAACAGAAAAGTAAATGATGGCAACTCAATTTGGGGTCAGGATAACAAGTTCAATAATTGAATGGTGCTACATCATAGTCGGCAAGTGTTTAAAGGTGCCATCATATTTTTGCATTATGAGAAATATCCTACGTTATCAACTTTTTCTTTTTTTTTTATGGATGAGGAGCACACAACTACTAAGTAATGAAGAAGGAAAACAATTTCTTCCAAGAAAGAAAGTTGTTTTAAACTGGTAACAAGGGATGTAACATCTTGCTATAGTCTATTTACTGCGTAAAATATTTCTGCTGTCTTATTTCCTACTACGTTAGTTAAAAACATTAAATGGCATAATCTTTTATCCATGCAGGGTATTTCTATAGATTCACTCATACAATTGATTGAAGGAAAATATCAACTTATTGACCTGCTCCAAGGAGACACCTCTGGTAAGGATGCATTAACTCTGGCAGTCTAGAAATTACATAATTTAAAATGTGATGGGGAAGTTTATCATTGGAGGAGTACTGGTTCATAAGAAAAAACTACCCGTAAAAATTTATATGCTTTAAGACCCATACACACATGCAGTTCTATATATTCGCAGTAGATGATGCTTACTGTGTGCTCACTGTTCTAAGTGCTACATTAGGCATTCATTCCTTTAATACTTTAATAGTTCTTGGAACTACATTCTCATTATAGGCCATTATAATTACTTCCCTTTAATACATGAGAAAACCAAGCTGCAGAGAGATTAGAACACTTGTGTAAGTCACACAACTACTAAGTCACAGAGTTAAATCTGAAGACACTACTCTGGCTTTAGGGTCCATGTTCTTAAAACACTATATAATAATACTTATCTCTTGGTTACTTGCTGCCTATCCAAAAGAAAAGCAACTTCTGTTATTACAGATAAATAACTTTATCACAATAACCACATTATATTTTAGCAATGATAGTAGAATAACAATGTGTATATCTGATGTTGACCTGGAATTTCTAAAGGGAAGTTGTTCTCTGATGGGATAACATTTCTTTGTATTCTTCAGGAAATGGTAGGATTCATATTTCTGTGGAGGGAAGGATAAACATTTTTGATGCATGGTACACTAATATGGTGTCTTATTTTAAAACAAGCAATAGTAACAACACAATAATTTTATAGAGTTGTTTTGTGCCGTCACAGATATAGTTGTATTTTGCACTGTTTTTCTCTTTTTTGTACCTTACTTTTATTCTCCAGTCTCTGAAGGATTTAGTTGATTATATTTAGTTGTGAATAAACTCGGCTACCCGTGACATTTCTCAGCTCCTATAATTTTTATTCAAGTGTGGAAATTGTGAGGAGCATATATTGCTTTACTTTAAGATTATAACTTCTAGACCGCATTTTCTTGAGTATTCATTCTCATTTTAAGATGATGTGTGTTTACTTTCTATCATAGGACTCATAAACATTAAAAGTCAAAATATAACGCACGAAATGTCAAGAGTATGAAAATAAATGGTCCGTGATTTCCCAAGGTGAATAACAGATATTCACATATATTTTAACACACAAAGTTAGCTTAAATATCACTGCACAGTATTATACAATATAATGATGATACACTACTTTTTTCAACTTGATTAATGAAATTGGAAAAAAGAAATATGGTATTTTTGAAGGTGAAGAAATCCCATATTGATATTGGTTTTTATTGGCCATTTTTCTATTTTGAATTTGTATTTCAAGAACAGTGCATATTTAAAACAATTAAGGAAATGCACAAATGACCATTTTTAGTAATAATAATTATAATTTATGAATATTAACAAAAATTTTGAATTTTAAATATGGACAAGCACTATTCTAGTTTTAAACAATTCTTCAGTTTTCCCAACACTCCTACTGGGTAAGTACTACTGTTATTTGTTATCTGAAGAGAGAGATTAAGTAATGTGTCCAGGATGCAGAAATTGAACTAACAGATACTGACCACTGAGTGTACTCTCTCAAGAAATAACATCAACCATCCAAAAAGAGTAATTTATTTTATCTATTTTCTTCCACTAATCAAAATGAATAATTATATCTATAAGTTGCCAAGTGCTAGTTGTGTTCTAAACACATGAATTATCACATTTAAAAATTTCTACAAGCAGGAGACACAATTATTACTCCTAACTTACAGAAGAGAAAACTCAGGCTTAGAGAAATAGGAAAGAACCGACAAGAGTCAGAAATTATCATTAAAGCTCATATTCAAATCCAGACAATCTGGTAATTGAGCCCATATTTGAATATTTTCTTCTGCTTCTGTATTTACATGATGACATCTTTATAGAGTGTAATCATATGATTATACACTACAGAGAATTTAGTATTTTATGATTCAATTTTATATTGTCTAGCATTATTGCTATTTTCCTTATGTGTGTGTGTGTATATATATATGTGTGTGTATATATATATATTATAAAATGCAGTTATTCTATGATTCAATTATTATTCATGGAGTTTGATATGCTACAATTTTCTTATTTTTCTTTATTTGGGGAGCATTGTTTTAAAGAATTGGATAAAGAACATCCTTTTGCATTTTTAGTTTTTAAAATATATCTAATTGTACTATTTAACTTTCCAAAAATATCTGAAACATTGAGCCATAGGTTTCTACCCTTTGGGGCTTTTATGGCTCATTCTCTGCTTCATTAATTAACTTTATCTTTTTTATTGGCTCCTGCTTCCACCTGTAATATGCGATTGCCAAATCTCTTCCCCCAACTCTTACCTTTCTGCTAAATACCATCAACAGATATTTCTAAATGCTATATAGACATCTTTACCTCCTTGCTTCACAGGCAGCACATGTGAAGATTTCCAAACTATTTTCTTTCTAAACACATGGATTTTTTTTCTTATAGCCATTATCTCAAGCATAATATTTTTATTCTCCTAGAAAGTGAACATATTATTTCCATCGTTCGTGAGTTCTGCCTTATCTCACACGAAATTACTTAAAATAAATTGTGGCATTTCTTTCTCCTGCTTATTTCCTGCTTAGAATCCATCTCCTTTGCTCCAAGCTAATTGTTTTTGTTTCAGTTAATATTCTTACTCTTCCTATTTACTGCAGTAGCTTCCTAACAAGTCTCTGTTTCCAATCTCTTCCACATGCTGCCAATTACCTTTCTAAAAGATATGTCATATGATTTCATATCTTTAATTAAAATCCAAAAGGATATCATTTCTTATAGACAAAATTCTCTATTTTATAATATGAGAAAGTTTATTTACTCTTCATCAGGAAAAAATACTTTGTATAGTACTTTTGGTCATGAAAGTCAAGCCCAGATAGAAGAGGCTTAGACAACAACAAAATATTACATGGATACGAGAGTAATTTTGTTACATGAATTTTGATTATCTCCTTAGAGGTTGGGTTACCAAGGCTTGAGGATCCTGAAACTGTAGAAAAATAATATAATCGAGATAGGATATAATTGAGTTACTAGAGAAAGGGACCCAAATAAAGAAGTCAAATCTTTAGAAAGAAAAAAATAAATAAATAAATATCCAATATGAGAATGCAGATGTCACATTATGTGTAATTCTTTGTTTTACAATTTCTCTGATATATACACTTAGTGCTTGTGAATTTATAAAGCAATTACTGAATGTAATGGGTATTTTCTGGGTACTTGCAATAAGGTAGTCAAGAAAATTATTTAAAAAAGAAAAAAAACACCTAATGGAGCTTGTATTGTAATGGACAGCATAAACCCAACAAATACAAGTCAACTTCTAGAGAATATTTTCAAACATCTCTTTACTTATCAAATAATTAAGACCAATAGTAAAGAAAATAAAAATTTTTTATATTTTTTGATGTCTCAGAAAAAGCTGCTCATATATGAACAACTGGGCAAAGTCATTACCCTTTGTCAACACACATCTATGAATTCTCTAACACACAAACTACACATGTACATATATACAACATACATACACCAAATACTTAAAAGGCTATGAGGATATGGCTACCCGCATATATGCTTATGCTGTATCCTTCTGTTTGGTAGCTATCTGAGTCCCAAAGAACTGGGTGATAACAGCAGTTAAGGGAGAATACCTTGGGTGGAAAAAAAAAATACGGATTTTCAGATGACAGACGAATTTCTATACCTATGTCTCAATGGACACGTTACTTAGCTGTTCTAATTCAACAGTTCTCCAACTTCTGGGTCCTCAGATTCTTTTACACTAGTATAAATTATTGACATCTCCAAAGGGTTTTTGTTTACTTGTGGTACATATTTTGATAGTTATTACATTAAGGATAAAAGGGAACTTTTAAGATATTTATAAATTAATTCATTTTAAAATGACAATAATAAACTTATTACACTGTAATGATTATCTTTTCCAAACCCACAAAAATTTAATTAGAAAAATATTACTTTTTATTTTTGCCAAATCTCTTTAATGTCCTGTTTAATATATTGCCATATCTGTTTTGGTATTTATTGTACTGAAAAATAGCATTTTTTTCTTGGAGTATATGAAATAATTCCAGCTTCACCCAGATATATAGTTTCCACATAGTTATAGATATCCTTCTTTGATAGTAAACCTTAACTCAGTATATAGAGTTTTTTGTTTTGTTTTGTTTTGTTTTTTGTCTTTTTGTCTCTTTTTAGGGCCGCACCTGTGGCATACGGAGGTTCCCAGGCTAGGGGTCTAATTGGAGCTGTAGCCACCGGCCTACGCCACAGCCACAGCAACACCAGATCCACACCACAGCTCATGGCAACGCCGGATCCTTGACTGAGCAAGCCCAGGGATCGAACCTGCAACCTCATGGTTCCTCGTCGGATTGTTTCTGCTGCACCATGATGGGAACTCCAATATATATAGTTTTTGAATGGTCATTTACAATGTGGAAACTGAAGTCATATCAAGGACCACTTCTTTCTCTGTTATGTTAAATTCACTGGTCTATCTTACCCTTGGAATGAATTCTTTATCCATGTATGACTTTGGAAAATAGTGGTTTACTGAATCATGTTTATTTTCCAAGTACGGCCTCCTTTCATTATGCACTTTCCAAAATCATTAGTAACCTCTTATTGATATCAGAAAAGTAGTTACATATTTAGACCAGGTCAAGGTCATAGTAGTGGATAAAAGTCTTTAAAGGCCTAATTTTTCCTCTGACACCACCAAATGGCATTTTCGGTTTTGAATCTTATACTTTCTGTTTTGATTTTCAGATCCTTGTGTACTCCAGGGGATTCCCTGTGCTTTCTTCAAATAAAGCTTTGTGTTTACTTCTATTTTTACAGCATTTTTACATAATTTATTAGTAGTTTTTGGTATTCTAGACACTAGAAATCTTTCGATCAGTTATCAGTCTTTGAAAAGGGAAAAGAAATCTGTATCTCTCATAGGCTGTGTATTGCTCACTTAGTATTCATCTGGATTTAAATCTTATTTTATGCTTTTACTCATCATTTTAGTGGGGTTTGAGAAGTGCCTTTCTCTAAGTAGTGGTGGTTATATCTCAATGGATTACCAGCCTCTATTTGTTCATGGCCTATACATCATCATTCTAGTTCACTACCAGAAAGTTGTCTGGCATCAGAGTTGAACTTTTATTTTATTTTATTTTTTAGGAATGCACCTGTGGCACATGGAAGTTACATATGCTAGGGATCTGAGCGTGTCTGCAACATACACCACAGCTCAGTGGCAACATGGGATTAACCTGCTGAGCTAAGCGAAGCCAGGGATTGAACCTGAACTCTCATGGATACTACTCAGGTTCATGATGAGCTGAGCAACAAAGGGAACTCCAGAATTGAACTTCTATTACAATTACACAAGTATTTTAAGCTTTTATTTTTTGGGGGAGGAGCTTTTTTGGGCCTCACTTGCAGCATATGTAAGTTCCTAGGCTAGTCGGGTGTCTTATTGCTGAGCCACAACAGGAACTCCTTAAACATTATATTTAAAAGTATGATTTAGTCAGTCTTCCAAGACAATAAAAATAAAAGGGAAAATATACAAATGAGACCTAATCACACTTACAAACTTTTGCACAGCAAAAGAAACTATAATAAAATGCAACAACAACTTATGGACTGGGAGAAAATATTTGTAAATGTTGTGACCAACAAGGATTTAATTTCCAAAATATACAAACAACACATACAACTCAACAACAAAAAAGCAAACAACCCAATCAAAAAATGGGCAAAAGACCTAAATAGGCATTTCTCCAATGAAGACATACAATTGGCCAATAGGCATATGAAAACATGTTCAGCTTCAGTAATTGTTAGAGAAATGTAAATCAATACCATAATGAAGTATCACCTCACACCAGTAAGCATGGCCATCCTCAAAAAGTCTACAAATAACAAATGTTGGAGATGCTGTGGAGAAAAGGGAACCCTATTACATTTCTGGTGGGGAATATAAACTGGTTCAGCTACTATGAAAAATAGTAATGGAGACTCCTTAAAAAATGAAAAATAATCTTGCCATACAATCTAGCAATCCCACTTGTAGGCATATATCCTGAGAAAACTTTAATTTGAAAAAAAATACACTCACCCCAATGTTCATAGCAGCACTATTGACAATAGCAAAGACATGGAAACTACCTAAATGTCCAATGTCCATCTATAGACAAATGGATAAAGAAGATGTGAGATACATATATATATATATATAAAACTAAGAGTCACAAAAAAAGGAACAAAATGTGCCATTTTCAGCAATATTGATGGACCTAGAGATTGTCATACTAAGTGAAGAAAGTTAGAAAGAGAAAGGTAAGTATCATATGATATCACTGCTCTGTGGAATCTAAAATATGATACAACTGAATTGACACAATAGAAACAGACTTAAAGAAACAGTTAACAAATTTATGGTTACCAAAGGGAAGGTGGGAAGAAATAAATTAGGAGTTTGGGATTAGCAAATACACAAAAGAGGTAAACAACATTCTTCTTATACAGCACAGAAAATTACATTTAATATTCTGTAATAAACCATAATTTAAAAGAATATATATGTATATATACATATATGCAATCATTTTACCATACACCAGAAACAAAGAAAACATTGTAAATCAACTATACTTCAATAAATAAATAAATAGGAATGTTTGCCTAGTGTAACAAAGAATATGATTTAAATAGAACACAAAATGTCAATGAAATTGTAGAAATAAGTGAAATAAAGAAGTGTCCTAGAATACTTTATTTTTCTTCAATAAAGATTATGAATATCACATATCATTTCAATAGCAGATGATAAAAACATACATTTTCACTTTTTTTACAATGTCAGGTTTGCCTTCACTTATAAATCTCTCTGTAAGAGTAAGCATAGTTGAATCTTTTCTTTTTTCCTTTCTCAGGTAAGGTTGGAATTATACAGGATAATATGTGAATTTTGAAACCAACTATTAAAAAAATAAGGGATTAGAAAATGCTAAAGGAACTATTGTAATTTATGGAGGGAAAAATCTAATAAGCTTATAGTTAAACGAATAATTATTTTTAAAATTTCTGTTGCTGAAATCTTCTAATTGTAAAGCAAAATGTAGATTATATGCTCTTTCAAGACTGCTTTCTTTTTATATTTCAGGTAGAACAAAGGAAAAACAGGGGAAGTTCAGCGCAGATTAGATGCTGAAAATATTGACAGTGAACAGATGTTCAGATATGTTGAGAAGGTCATTGCTTTTGACCTTCAGTTCTTTATCATCTGGAGTTTTGGGAAATGCCTTCAGATTTCCTTCCCTGTACTAAAGGAAATTTTTAATACAGATGTTTGTTTTATAAAACGGTTTAGCATGTAATTTCTATTTTTCTCAGTTCGTCAGTAGTTCCAAGGAAAAGTTTCCTTCGACAATGTGACACAAAGAAAATCTGGATTTGAAGCTTTTTACTTTTGGTTACTTTTCCATCATTATCTCTGTTCAATTTAACCCAAGAGGAGTGAAAAGGAGGGTAATTGATTTTTGCCTGCAGTGACTTATGAGATCTGATCTCTTCTGAGATGTGGTTCTGATTAACAAAGTTTTTGAACCATTTGGAATGCATTACTGAGCGATGCTATGAAATATCTTTTTTTAAGAGCTTTAGGAACATGGTAGAAAGCTATTTTTCTTTGTATATCAGACAGCGGAATGAACAATATCGAAGGTCCTAAACTCTTTGAAACTGTATACAGAAGTTGGTGGGTGGGGGCCTCAGTGCATTATTCTGAGAAGAAGGAACACAGCTTTCATCAGATTCTCCAAAGGGTAAGAAACCCTCACAAAAAGACAACAGACACAAAGGCTTTCCAATCCCATAATTGTAAAACTATGCCTATATGTTCAGGTTAGCAAAAAATAAGTAAACTGGAAAATAGGAAGAAACAGCTTGACTCCACAGAACTTTCCAAAAAGTAAATATTTAGAAATAAAGACATACTTCCTTAGAGGACTTGACTCTGGCAGGTTTTTATAATTTAGAGAGGAATGTTATTTACTGCAAAAGAAACATATAGAAATATATACTTGCCATTCAGAATTCCTTTACTATGTTTTTAAAATCCCTACAAAAGATGTATATTTCTTTGGTGACAGATGATGTTCTAACATTAATATCTTAATCTCTCCACTTTAACAGAGGAGACACCAGCAAAAGTAAGGATAGGGCTTGCTTTCCTTTTGTATTCCTTGGAGAAACCACACGCTATAGTGTAGAAACCCTTTTCTGTTTAACACAAGGAAGGAGAAAGATTCACTTAAAGGACTTATTTTATGAAAGGTGACTTATTTCCATTATTCACATGGACCCAAAGAAAAAAGTTTCATGAACGATCAGGAAATAAAATACTACTCACTGAAGCCCACGTAGTTGAAATCCACACCTAGAGACTTTTGCATACGTCAATCATGTTTGCAGGACAGGATGAACATACTTTGACTCTCCTCTTAAATGTATCCGTGTTTATGAAATGTATTTAATTTCATGTCTCTCAGACAGACTCTATTAGCCTGACTTACCATGCGGTCGAACCTTTCAAATACTGATTTAGTGTTCTTTCAAGAATATAGCCGTATTCTTATCATCACATCTTAAGTTCTGGGACAAGGAAACTGAAGACTAAAGGCAACAAAGGGCTGTGACGTTTTATTTGCCACACCATTGATTTACCTCATCCCTGAAATGTAAGCAAGTTCTTGGAATTCAATAGTCCAGTCTCCTTGTACTTCTTTATATCTGATATGTTAAATCTGTGGAATTGACTACCCCGAGTTTCCTTTAATTAACTTTATAGAAGTGGCAAGGTTTCTATTTGAATTTACTAACTTTGTTAGAATTGTTTTAAAGTCTAAAATAAGTATGCTAACGAAGTTTGATAAGATAAAGTCTCACACTCCAGTAAATCTCACATGTCCTTAGATATTATTTTACAAGTGTCATTTATGAGAACCTCAAATATACTTTCAAGTAAACAAAGAATCACAAATACCATCAAAAAAGAAACTCTTCACAGAATAACACTTGTTAAAAAATAATACATCATGCCAGTTAATCCAACAAAAATTCTTTTCATATTAATTTTATAAGTAGCATTATATCATCCCCAAGATACCTAATATGACAAAAATAAATTACAAAATCCTGATAAAGATACCAAATTCAATGTTTCAAGGTTACATAAGTGAGTGATATGGCCCTCACCCTAAAAGAGATTTATCTCCTAAATAACTTAAAACATTGCACAAATAACGCGACATAGAGGCCAGTAAAATCCATAATTGAACTGCAAACTGATAGAAGGGGTTCAAGATATAGAAGATACTATACCAACAAATAAAGTTTTACTTTAATGATGTTTGACATAACTCACGTGGCACCTACCCAGTACTCAGTACTTTTGACAGGACTGAGTATATCTTAGAAGACCTATCTGTCTGTCTGTCTGAAGACATTTTCTGCTACTTTTTTTCCCCCACATTATGTTCCAAGAGTATATATCTTCTTTTGATACCGAGATAGGGCAATTTAATTCCCCTGTCAAGGTCTTTGCAAGTGCTGAGACCTCTGTTTGGAATGTGTTCCATTCCCCGCTGCACCACCAGTTTTAGCCTGGTTGCCCCCTTTTCAAAATTAATGCCTTGATTCAAATCATTTCTTTAACCAAGATGAGCTGACTACCCTGTCTCTTGGACTGTCCTGTGCCTGAGTTTCTTCCAGTCATGTTACTCTCCTATGTTTATGTATTACCCTCTTTTATTTCTTCATATCGTTTTTACTAACCAAAGTTACAGTATACTGTATTATATTTATTTATCCATTTTTTTGTTTACTGTTTCTTCCCCAATTAGAATATTTGAATTTTCCTGAAATTTTCTGATTTTTTTCATGAAGGAATCTCAGCCCCATTTCCCTCACTGTTTAAACCCTCAGTGAGTTTTTCACAAACAGAACTTACTAATTTAAGTAGGTCTTAAAGGTATTACAAGGATTTGAAAGGCTAGAGAATAAAAGAGAAGCAGAGGAAGAAAACTCCATACAGGGGACATAGTTTATGGAAAAGGAAGATAACAGAAAGTGAGTAATAGCACGCAATGAATTAGTTTGTTGTTGTTGTTTTGTTTTTCTTAGGGCCACACCTGCAGCATATGGAGGTTCCCAGGCTAGGGGTCCAATCAGAGCTACAGCTGCCGGCCTTGCGGCACAGCCAGAGAATATCAGATCTGAGCCGCATCTGCGACCTACACCATGGCTCATGGCAGGCACCGCCGGATTGTTAACCCACTGTGTGAGGCCGGGGATTGAACCCACAACCTCATGGTTCCTCGTCGGATTCGCTTCTGCTGCGCCGGAACTCCTGAACTAGGTTTATATGGCAGACTAATGGGAAATTAGACTGAAAGGGAGTTAAATTTTTTAGCCTAGTATATTAAAATTTTACAAAAATGACATTTGAATTCAGGCATAAAAAATGGACAGAACTTAGGAAATGTACTTTAGGTATAAGAATCTTGTGTGCTTGGAATAGAAGTGGAAAAACACATACATGCCGTTAACACAATTTTGAGTAAACATCGAAGGCACCTACTTTTCACGCCCAGAACAATAGCTGTACTCGTTTTTACCCACCTCCACTTTAAAAGCTTTTCTAATTCCCTTGACTATATTAGTGTCTTTCTCCATCTCTCTCAGTAATTACTTTTGTCTTTTTATATGGATTCCTCTTTCACAGCACATTTTTTATTGGGTTTGTTTAATTTTGAAAAAGCTCTTCCTGTTTAGAAGCATGGCATCTGTGTAGACACAGACGTTTCCTCCTGCTGGTTCCTAGGATTAATCGCTATGCGTTGTAGTTAGACAGACTGCTTCATCCTTACGTTCACACATTCTCCACCATGCTATGCTGGGATCTCAGCACAGACCTTTGTACATGATTACAGGAGAGTGTTCAGGAAAATTATGTCCAGAATAAAGTTCCTGAAAAAGCATTTTTGTTTGATTTTGTTTGTTTGTTTGTTTGTTTTGGGCCACACCCACAGTATATGGAGGTTCCCAGGCTAGGGGTCGAATCGGAGCTGTAGCTGCTGGCCTACGCCACAGCCACAGTAATGTCAGATCCAAGCTGTGTCTGCCGCCTACACCACAGGTCACGGCAATGCCAGATCCTTAACCCACTGAGCCAGGCCAGGGATCGAACCTGCATCCTCATGAAAGCTAGTCAGATTCGTTTCTACTGAGCCATGAAGGAACTCCTGATTTTTTTTTTTTTTAGGGTTTATACCACAATTCTCATTATAGATTTTCTCCCCCTCCACAAGCTAACTATATTAAATCTAATGTGTTCACGAACATATTTCTGCTGAAAAGAGTCCATCTCTCTTAGAATTTCTTTTCTTTTTTTTTTTTTTTTTTTTTTAACTCCACTGGGAACCATTCTAAGATTCCCACCAGGGCAACCTAACTTTCACAGAGACCTAATCTTTGCTGGTATATTTTCCTGGAGAAGTCTTAATGACTTTGAGTCAAATACTTATTATTTCTTGATCTTCACACAGGTATTTACAAGGATAGAGTAGGATAATGAAATAGGCAGTTTAAAAGTACCACTAGGGGATTAAAGAAAGGGAATTTTAAGGGAGTTTGGGAGACTGTTGTAAGCTAATGACTATTCAAGAAAAGAATCCAGTAACCTGGCAACAACCTACACTACCTTGAAGAAAGACCAGTGCATCTAAGTACCAGATACTCAAATTACAAACCCTGATAGAACATAAGACAATGGATAAAAAATAAATAAATAAACAAGGTAGAGGGGGACATTATATTGAAATGTGAGATGAATTACCATATTTTAGTATATGCTACCACCCTTTTGCTAAATGCATCTGATTTAAATAGCTCCAGGACAGTCCTGGTTAAACCACAGAGGGTCAAAGGAGGAACTAAAGATGTAGGACTTGACATCTACCCAAAAACGAAGAAGAAGGAGGTCTTCTCTCCTCCCCACTTTTTCTTTGATCATAAAAATGCAGCCCTCTGTTTTGGGGACTGCTGCATTTCTTTGCTAGCCTGCTTCTATCTCTCACAAGTGTCCCATACTAGTAAATTCACTTTGCCTTCCACTTGCCCCGCGCCGAATTCTTTTTGCTATGAGACAAAAGGACCTGAGCTTCACTAAGTCCTGACAACGAGTGAGTGGTTTTAATTTAAAACGGTGGGTTTAATTACCCTCCGAATCAGGGATGGTGGGTTCAAGTCCCAATGTGAGGTGTGGTTGGGTCCAGGTTTCAAGCTGGGTTTTGGCTGGGTTTGAGGCCCACCTTAGAAGGAGTGTGGTTTCGGTATTTCATAGTTTCTAGTCAGTATGTATAAGAACGGCATTGGCGTGTTAATATTCTTTATTTTTCACCTTGATCCTAATAGAAATTATGTATTCTTTAAATTGAATCAGCAAAGTAGGATCACATTTTAATGACATATAACATTGAGAAAAGGCTGTAACTATAAATAAGTGAATAAATAAATCTCTAGTGGACTACTTAAAAGCTGATTAAAATTAACAGGCACAAAGACCTCACTGCTCCGGTCTCTGCCAGTCTTCCCCTGCAGTCCTCAGGTCACTGCTAACCTGCTTTCACAGGGGTGACGGAAGCGCCACTTACTGTTTTACAGCTTCCAGCGTCAGCCGAGAAACGTACCTCATCCCCTGGACAGGGGATATTTGAGTGTCACCACACAACACGGAGTAGGAAATACATTCCTTTGTTTTCTTTCCATCATTCATAGAGCACTGGTCTCTGCTCTAAGCTCAGGTGTGTTTCCCTTTCCTCCATCCATAGGCATTAAGAGAATGGGGGGTTCTCATCCCAACCGTAACGCTTATGTTAGAGATTTTGCACCAAATTCTAACCTTATTTGTTTCTATGTATGTTTGTTTTTTTTTTTTCTTACAGGAAGCTTATCTGGTATACACAGGCCACCAAAGAAGACAGAATGGCTCACCTATCCATGCCAACAAAAATGTAGAACAGTTTCTGCCAGAAAAGTAAATTGTATTTCATTTGTAGGTAGAATCTATGCTTTTACAGTTTTTGTATATCTACAGAAATCATTTTGTTTTATATTTAATATTTATGTATACACCATATATATATAACATGAACCAATTATATATAAAAATCAATTGTGTATACATATGTATATATGTAGAATATACTACAAAACTATCTTAATAGTTCTCACCTCACTTAAGTCTCTTAATTATCCAAAATTAAAATTTTACCATGTGTTACTCAAGAAAGTAATATTGACATCTTGAAATATTCCATAGTTGTAAAATTGCATCAAATTTACATGATATGAACTAAATTTTTTTTTTTTTTTTTTGTCTTTTTGCCTTTTCTAGAGACGCTCCCGCAGCATATGGAGGTTCCCAGGCTAGGGGTCTAATCGGAGCCGTAGCCGCTGGCCTACGCCAGAGCCACAGCAACGTGGGGTTCAAGCCGTGTCTGTAACCTACACCATAGCTCATGGCAACGCCAGATCCTTAACCCACTGAGCAAGGCCAGGGATCGAACCCGCAACCTCATGGTTCCTAGTCGGATTCATTAACCACTGCGCCATGAAGGGAACTCCACGAACTAAAAATTTTTGAAAGAAATCACTGTTTTTTAAAAAAAATTAGGGATTAGTTTTAAAATTAATAAAAACAGCATTTCTTTTAGAGTTTTACAGATTAAAGACATATTAATTGAAGCAAATTAAGGGCATGTGGAAAAGTACAAAGAAAGCACAATTGATCACCATCTACAGTTCTACTTCGTAGAGATAAAACAATTGCTACTTTTCTCTTTCATGTGGATCTTTATCTATACCCATAAATACGCACACAACTGCAATCAATCGGGACCTTCCTACATCCACCTTAAATATTATGAACGTTTTTCCAACTTAAATATTATAAACTTTTCCTGTTTCCTAAAATTCTTTCAACTTAATGGCTTTTAAAAAAACAATGCTTTATTAAAAAGAAATTATAAAACAATAAGTTATTATATGAATGTATGTAAAGAATGGGAAAAACCAAAGCCATAGCTAATCAAAATCATACTTTAATGAGATACATTTTCAAATTTATTTTTAGGACTAATTTATTTATTTAATAAACCTGTATCTGGGGATTCTAGCCCTGAAATCTCCAATCACACAGATGACTGGGAGCAAAATTTCACAAAAGCAAATCACGCCCAGTATATGCCAAATGCTTTTAGTGATTTGTAAATTTGAAAGACAGCAAAACAAACTAACAAACAAAAACCTTCCAGGTAATTGGTTGCTCTATATGTATAAGTATTATTAAGCAAAAGTTCATATATACATATATGTAGTCTTTTTAGGTCTGTACCCACCCATTGTATGTGGAGGTTCCCAGACTAGGGGTTAAATCAGCCCCTGCAGCTGCTGGCCTACACCACAGCTCATGGCAACTCCAGATCCTTAACCCACCGAGCGAGGCCAGGGATCGAACCTGGATCCTTATGGATGTGAGTCAGATTTACTTCCACGGAGCCACCGTGGGAACTCCCAAAATTTGATTTGAAAGCATTGTGTTCTAATTGATTAATGGGCACAAGAAGTTCAGATAATCATTTATAAGGCAAAGAAAGGGAATATTGGGAGTTTGTATCACGGCCTCATCACAGATAAACAAGGTGGCATCTAGTCTAAGTCCTATGGGGAAGTGTAGTTCTTTGCAGGACTGTATTTGACAGAATACAAAGGGTGTGTGTGGACAGGGGGAGGAGGGACTCTTTTAAGCTTCCCAGTTTCCAAGCGCATAAGGCTCAGGTAAAATTCAACACTGCTATTCAATATAAAAACAATACTGACGTTGCTGCTATATATAAGAGCAACCATACATTCACCTACTCAATGCTACTTGCCATAGATATGTGCACATAATAAATTAGTAGATAACATGAATGTCAATTTGTTTTGTTTAGTTTTGTTTTCTGTTTTTATGACCGCACCTATGGCATATGGAAGTTCCCAGGCTAGGGGTCGAATTGGAGCTGCAGATGCTGGCCTGCACCACAGCCACAGCAACTTGGCATTCAAGCCTTGTCTGTGAGTTACACCACAGCCCACGGCAATCCCTGCTCATTAACCCACTGAGTGAGGCCAGGGATCAAACCCGCCTCCTCATGGATACTAGTGGGGTTTGTAACCTGCTGAGCCACGGTAGGGACTCCCTTTCTATCAAAACCATGCCAAGGTAAGCCTTTCGCTAATTCATAGCGACTGAAGGCAAGGAGCCTAATTGCTGAACTGTATAACAGGAGTATTTTGTTTTCTAAGAAACTGTCAAACCATTCTCCAAAGTGGCTGTACTTTTTTTTAATTCTCCCCAGCAATGGGAGGTCCTTTTGTTCCACATCCTCAATAACATTTGACTCAGTATTCCTGGATGTGAGGCTTTCTTCCAGGGGTGCAGTGGTATGAAGTTGTAGAATTCAGCAATATATAAATTACATTCAGGTTGTCCTACCCTAGCACTGGTTCTTGGTGAAGTGGCTGCTTGTGGGTTTCTTTTCTAGTAAATCGTGATTCTCTGTATTGGCCTGTAGATGTGTCTAACTTGGGAGGCAGGGGTTTACCCTGTGATGTCACTTCACTTATGGATCTAAAAAGAGTTGTTAACATGTAAGTTTGTCCAGCTTTTTACTTTTTTACTATAGATTAGTGACTTCCAAGTTTCAAACTTACCCAACCTTGGCCTCCCTTTTTTTGTTTGTTTGTTTCTAAGGCCTTTTCTGTTGCAGAATTGGTGCTGCAGCTGCAGGCCTATGCCACAGCCACAGCACCACGAGACCCAGGCCGTGTCTGAGACCTGTGCTGCAGCTTGTGGCAACCCCAGACCCTTAAACCATGGAGTGAGCCCAGTGGTCACACCCTCATCCTCGTGGACACTATGTCAGATTCTTAAAGCTCGGGGCCACAGTGGTAACACAACGGCCTTGCTTTTAAATACTGTGTTGCCAGATATTTTTATATGTTTGTTTTTGTTTTCAGTCCCATCGGAGTCTCTTACTCCTCAATCTATAAACCTTCTCCGCAGCACTTCATTTTCCACACAAGTCCTATTGGTATATAGTTTGCTATTTACATTACAATCTAAGGATACTTATTAAGTGTATATCAGCAATGCAGAAAATATACTGTATTTCTGATTTCATTTGTGTAAACTAGGTACTTGTTCGTTTATTTTTCCTCCGCCAAAATCAGTCATTATTTTTTCATAATTATTTATGAACAGTTCCATCAAAAAGAGCAGACATAAAAGAAAAAAAAGTTTTAACTCACTCTACAGATAAATCTCCTTCTCCCCAGTTGGAACTATATCTCCAGCTAAATGCAGACATTCTTAATATTTCAAGAACACACTGGGTGGCATATTGAAAGGCACTCAGAACTCTGTCAGAGTTTTAAAGTGGAGCAGTTTTCTCAGGCATAGGCCTCAGGCTTAGTGTGTCAGAAAAACAACATAATTGAAACTAAGCCAAAAAGTCTGCCCTCTACCTTGTTTTGGGGAGGATTGTATTAGTCAGAGTTCTCCAAAGTAACAGAACCAATAGGACAAATACACATACATATATGTCTAAAAAAAACCAATGTACATACATACCTTCATTTTAAAATAATTATTTTCTTGCTTAAAAAAAGCAAACCATTGTTTAAGCCTTCAGTGAGTTGTAATCTTTTTGCAACAGTAACATCAAAAATCACTGATCGCAAATCATCATAACACATATAGTAATAACAAAAAATTTGAAATATTGCAAGAATTACTAAAATGTGACACAGAAATATGAAGTGAGAAAAGTCTGTGCCTATGAGGTGTGCCTCGTTTTACTGTGCATCACTTCAATCTGCTTCACTGATACTGCATTTTTTACAAATTGAAGGTTTGTGGCAGCCCAGAATCAAGGAAGTCTATTGGCACCATTTTTCCAGTGATGTGTTATTTTTAACTTAAAGGTATGTGTGATTCGTTTTTTTCTTTTTTCTAGAAATAATGCTATTGCACACTTAATAGACTACAGTATAGTATAAACATAACTTTTATGCACTGAGAAATAAGGAAATGTGTGACTTTATTGCAATATTCACTTTATTGTGGTGGTCTGGAACTGAACCCATAATATCTCTAAGGTATGCTTTGTATGAGAGGTATTATAGGAACTGACTCACATAGTTATAGAAGCTGAAAAATCCCACAATGTGCTATTTGTGGGCTGGAAAACCAGGAAAGTTGGTGGTATTATTCAATCTGAATCTGAAGACCTAAGAATCAGAAGAATTGGTAAAGTTAAGTCTTAGAGTCCCAAGGTCTTAGAGCCTGGAGTTCCACTGTCAGGAAAAGATGAATATCCCAGCTCAAGAAGAGAGAGTGAGAATTCATGTTTCCTTTGTCTTTTTGTTCCATTCAGATTCTTGATGGAGTGGACGATGCTTCTCGTTTGGTGATGGTGGTTCTCTTAACTCAGTCGGCTGAATCAAATGCTAATCTCCCAGAAACACCTTCACAGACACATTAAGAAATAGTTTTACCAGTTCTCTGGGCATCCTTTAGCTTAGTCAGGTTGACACATAAAAGTAAATATCGCAAGGATTAAAATCAACACTTGAGGTAGGCTTCCATGATGCCTACTTCTACCTGCTCCCTCATCCAGGGTAAACTTCTTCTGTTGCCTGTTCTGATCAACTGCTTTGGGGAGTTCTTCTGGGGAAATGAAAAGTGCTCTACTTTAATACTGATGAAGCCCATTCTTATTAATATTATTCCTATCTAAAACTGATGTTTTGGCCATGAGAAAATTAGAGCTGAAGAAAATTTACTTTTGGAAAAAGAACAAATTATCAGAGATACTATTTCTCATTGAAGTAGAACTAACTCAGGAAATAATCTGGTACTTTGGAAATATTATAAGCAGCATCCTAAGTGAGATGATGGAAGACCATACATTCATAAAACAAGAATATTCAGCTACAAAGAAAGAACAATTACATCTTTTAGATTAACCAAAAAGTCTTAGACATTTAAAGATAAATTTGTCAGTAGGATTTGTATGATGGCATATGCTAATTTAGATTTGAAGGCATGGGTTAGAAAAGGCATCTAAAATGAAACCAGAAATAAAACTAGGAAATAGCCCAATGAAGGACTAATGAAAGCATGCCCTGCAGTCATTGAAAACATGTGTTGAAATGAAATGGTTTTGTCCTGACTGCAAAACCATAAAAAAGCCAGTTTGTTGGCTGAGCACAACACTGCCAGATAAATCCAAAGAGGAAGGAAGTCTGGGGCTAGGCTTTAGGGCCTTGAAAGTCTTGTAAAAGAGTTTAACTCCAGCAAGTGTAATGGTACACACCTGAAGGAATTAAAGCAAAGGAGCTGACTTTCTTTTTTGAAATTATGCAGTATGCATTGTAGACAGCAGACATGAGGAGGGGCAAGACTGGAAGGGGGGACATATTTAGGAAGCTATTATTTAGTCAATTAAAAAAAGATATTGATTTGGACTAGAGTGGCAGCCGTGGGGAACAAGATGAATACTAGCTATATTTTAGAAAGAGAATTGGCTGGAAATTTTTTTTTTTTCTTTTTTGGCCACTCCACAGCAGATGGAGTTTCCTGGGTTAGGCATCAGACCTGAGTCACAGTTGTAACCTATGCCCCCAGCACCAGATCCTTAATTCACTGTCAAACCTGCATCCCAACACTACAGAGGCCCCACCAGTTCCACTAAGGCACAGTGGGAACTCTGGTAGGAATTTTTTATGGCTTGCTTATGAAGGCAAAGAAGGGAAAGAGAATAGCAAGTTAGGAAAGTAACCCATTATTTAGGGAAATGTAGTATGTGATAAAGATGACAGTTTAGATCTATGGGGATGTATAAATTAACCTTTCAGAGGCCTGGGACAATTGACTCGCCATTTGAAAAATAAATTTTATACCCGTCTGACTTCATTCATAAATCTCAAATGTATTAACTGTTGCAGATATAAAACTTAAAGCTACAAGAAATATAAAAATATATTTTCATAAAGTTGAATAGGAGAGAACGTATGAATTTTGACACAAACTCAGAAGCCATATAGGAAAACTTCGGCAGAATTACATATAAACTAAAAACATCTGTATAGCAATAAACACTCTAATACAAGTTAAAAGAAAACTACAAACTAAGAAAATATCTCAACATATATGACAGACAATTTCCTTTCATAATATATGAACTAAATCTAATCAGCTATATGAAGATAAAAATGATAGAGAAAAGGACAAATTATTATTATATGACTATTATATAATATGCTGTTCTAAACCTGTCATATGCATTTCATTTATTCCTCAAAAAGCATCTATGATGTAGGAACTCTTGAAATCTGATTCTACAGATGAGGAAACTGAGGCTCAGTAGTAAAGATACTTCATTTTCGAATGTGTGTGTTATGACACCTTCTCTCCCCGTTGGCAAAAGTGCATTTCCTATTTCTACTTTATCCTTTATGCATGAGTGCACATGCATATGCCACCCTACACACACACACTCCTAACGTCTGTCAATAGCACCGCAAAGATTTAATGAAAAATAGCTTCTTAAGAAATTGTGGTGAGCACTGTTTATAATGATTGTGTATTTCCAACATGAATTGATTGTTACATGTCAGAATAGCAAATGACAATTACAGAAAATTTGAAGGCAGCCTATTAAGATCCTTTATTGACTGGATGAGCTAAAAACATTAATATGCCCCTTAATAATAAACATAGTGTTCTTGATGTGACAGCATTCCTCATTAAAAAATTATTACTTTATTGGTTTAATAATGACTTTGAAATCATCATTTACATATCACAGTGCTGCATAAGCATCTAAATATTATTAATTACTTTATGATCAAAGAGCGATTTTTATTACCTATGTTAATATACTCTAGACTTTATCACTAAACTATTGAAATATTTAACCAACAAATACTCTATATAAATATTTTCTTACATGTTTGTATTCTCTAGAGGAAATAGATATAAACTAAATTATACTTCAGGCTCAACAAAAATAGAATTAACATGGAGCTTAATTGTTTTGTTCTTGCATTTCCTTTTCATAAAGAGAGAATCTAGCTGAGTGACTTGGCTGTGAGGCAGGTCACCTCACCAGGTACTTAACAGATTCTTATCAGCACAATCTATTGCTGTTCCAGCCAAAACATTTGATTTGGCAGAAGCAACAGATGCAAAGCCTGGCACTTACGAGTTTATTAGAGATTCACTTTTTTTTTAATTTAGGAGAAATATGTTAAGACTGATAGCTCTAGGCTGGCCTTGGAAATAATTAAGAGATAACTGTTCATAAACTTCTCCTAAGCTTATATATTTGGAGCTAAACAAGTATCCCTTACTAAAGATCTTTGTTTGTAACTGTCACCAAGTATTTCATATTTACAATAAAAACACCAGTATTCTTTTGAAGTAGAGTCCCTCCTGTTTTATGGCATCAATTTGTGGCACAAGGCCAACAAATTACAGTTTGAATGTAAATAAATTTCTTCTAAAAGCTAAAATGGATTGTCAAAAGTAGGATTTTTTTCCCTAGTGGCCTAGCAAATATTATCATACCACAATGCTCATTATAAACCTGATGCTGTAAGAGTGTGTAATATTATTCTAACCCATGAAATGGGAGATGAGTGAAACCAGTCTTTACAAAATATTTAATGTCCTCCAGTGACCAAATAAATCAGAATAGCATAGGGAATATAATTCCTTTGGCAGAGAATCCTATTTAGTTTCTTAAATGGCATGTGGTTTTTCTTGGGTCTGATGTAGTTCTAGTGAGAGAATGTAGAAAAGGCTAAATTATTCACAATAGATATCTGATTGGTTGCTTAAAGATTCTAAACACTGTGAATGTGTGTAAAGTACAGGGCATGGCCTTGAGCTGAGTGATAGCAGATAATGAAAGAAAATTAAGGATGGCCTCTTATCACAAATGGGAATAATTCATGTAGCTATACTTTCTACTAAAATATTGATAAGTTTAATTCTGGAAATCTTTCTTTTTATAGATGAGGGACTATGTAATTTGATGTGTGCTAACATAAGCTAGAGTAGGTTTGTAAAGAGATAATATTATTTTTTTTCTTTTTTCTCACATTATTCCAAGTAAGAGACTTAACATTTTCCTTTCTTAGATTTTCCATCAAAAAAAATTTTTTTTAAAGTTATTTATCTGTATTACCTTATATAATCAGTTTGTCTAACTTTTTCTTTCTTTTGATCAATTCTAGTCTCACTAGAGGAGAAATGAAGGACAACAGATATAAGCTTCAGGCCTTTATTTAGCTTGTTAGCAGGTACTTATTGATCATATAGTTTAAAGCGTTTTTAAGGTGTACTCTTAATTAGAGTACTGAATGTTTGGATCTTAGTATAAACTGGGGCGATTCTTCCCAATTATTGAGAAGATAATTTTTTCCTTGTATATTAGAGTGTTAGGGGCAATTTGAGCAAAAGAAATAATATGTATAAACGAAAAGAATCATTAGGTCATAATCTGATTTCAGGGGAAATATTATAAGAATATGGCACAGTAAGAAAACAGTGAGGAAATAATATCTTAGCAGTAAGGAAAAGAAGTGATGGAATGATTTGATGGACTTTTGTTAAAGAAACTTTCAGACGAATATATCTTATATATGTACCTCCTTAGTGACTACAAAACAGAATCTAACCCCAGGATATGTTAACATCCTACTAATTATGCCTTAGAGTAGGTTTTTATTTATAAAACATGGCTTCTGATTACTTACAAAATAAAATCCAAATTTCTTTACAAATTACCCAAGGCCAATAAATATCTTTCTTACCTCTAAACATGTTCCTTGGATATGTGCAATCCAGACAAACTGGACTATCTGCTCTTCCCTACTGATGACCCAGATTTTAACCACACTATTTCTTGGCCAATATGCTCCCCTTTAGGAGGGATGCTGTTTCTCTAAGCTCTCCTTTCAAAATCCAGTAAATTCTTCAGCCTTCAGAGCAAATAGTATGTCTTCCATAATACCTGTGAAAATCTTCCTATTAGAAATAACATCTTATTTTCCAGAATCCAATAGCACTTGTTAAAATAAGGGTTTTTTTCTTATTATACTAGTAATACCAAACATGGCTACAAAGAGGATGCATGGGTGTCTGAACAAACTCGGGATGCTGTAGGCAAAAGCTACGTGAAACAGACTGAACAGGATACCAAAGGTGACCATATAACCTAGTTAAACAATAGTCCTTTGGGAGAACTCTCAATAAGCAGTAGAATACTGCTTGTGACTTTTCAATATACATTGTAACTGAAAAAAAAAAAAGACTATAGCTTATTAAACTGTTGCTTTCTTTTTTCTAGTTCAATGGCCGACGTACCTATTATTTGCCTCAGAATGTGAGAGTGTTTGTGTCCAAATGATTTTTGTTATGTGTTCATGTGTGCTTTTTGAATTCAGGAATCATTAATGATTCCAATGCCTCTTTTTATCTCCTCATGGAATCCTCAAAAGTAGAAAGGTGAGCACTGTAGATACTTTGGTGAGTCTTGGAAAATGAAAGAAAACAGGATCTCTTTGGTCCAGTCTCTAAGAGAAATGCAGGTTTTAATGAAAAAATACTGCCAGGACACTCCCTACACCTTGTGAACTTAAATTCCGAGCATAGCAGAAAAATCACACTTCGTGGTTAAAAAATAACTGAAACAAAATAAAAGGAAAACGAACTAAATAAACCTAAACTTCATAATCATACAAATACAAATATTTTATTTTGATATTTTAATTAAAGAAATTAATCAACATTTGGTCTATTGTATTTATTTGTTGTTAGATTGAGGCAATATTTATTCATTCTGATCTCTTAAATTGCAGATTTTGATTGTTATGCCCTTTACTTTGCTTTACAAAAATGCCTAGTAAACAGTAACAGAAGAATAAATGCATATAATTTGCATGCTATTAAATTCTCTGTTTGAAATACATGATTTTAGCTTGATATTTTAGTTATCAAAGCATTCCTTCTGGTGCCATTTGCAGAATTAGTGTTAAAACAGTAAGTAAAACAATAAAGACAGTTAGTTATATGTTTACAAAACAAGTACCTCATTTGGAAAAGAATACTTGCCTAAAGATAAAACTCTGGGCATAGAATGAAGACAAAATGCAATAAATGGAGAATTTCATTGACTGGAATATTTAAATAAATTAATTATTTTAATACTCATGCAAATGAAGTGATTATCATAAATGAATCTTTGATAATGCATAAAATCCACAAAAGGCACTGCACAAAAAAATCTGCACTTAAGAAAGAAGAATTGTACTTGATAACTTGTACTGCCTTCTGAATCAGTCTCCAAACAAATCAGAATTTAGTTGCTCTGAGGATTGAATTTTAATTCAAAATCATGCAAATTTCATGGAACAGAGTTTGACTGTCTTTATTCCTCCATTTTCAGGAAAACTTAAATAGCTATTTAGCTAATTAATGAACCTTATTCTGATGACATTTAGTTCTCTTGCTCATTCTTATTTCTAGTTCTGCTAAATACAATTAGTAAGTGGCACTAAATAATATTGGTTTAGTAAATGACGTATTTCACTCTGCCATACATAATATATGTACTTATATATTTAAACACTATAGCTTAGTAAAATTAAGTTTATTCTTTTCCTCTCTCTAATGCTACTGAGAGCAATCTGAATAGTAATGCTAGTAAATCAACTTGAATAACAATTGAAATATGAAATTTAAACCACATCAACAGACTATAAAGGAAGTAACTCCAGATGACCCAACTGGTAATGATTCCAACTTTAAAACATTGAAAAGTGAGTAATATATCACCACCCAAAGTAGTTTATATTTTAGTAAATACTCCTTATTTACGCTTCTACATTCAGCCAGCTGATGAGAGGTTATTTTTTTCTCTAGGCTAACATAATGAGGCCTATTTCATGTTTCCTATGTTATCAATCAGACCTAGAGAGAGAAAGTCATTAAGGCATCCAAGGATAAGTCCTCTATGTATAAATGACCATAAAAATGTCATTAAATAATATTAAGAAATTCTGAGCCTCTCAATGTAGATAGATACATAATTGCATTTTAAAGAAAAAGAGGCCATTTGTAGCAACATGGATGGAACTAGAGACTCTCACACTAAGTGAAGTAAGTCAGAAAGAGAAAGACAAATACCACATGATATCACTTATATCTGGAATCTAATATATGGCACAAATGAACCTTTCCACAGAAAAGAAAACAGACTTGGAAAACAGACTTGTGGTTGCCAAGGGGAAGGGGAGGGAGTGGGATGGACTGGGAATTGGGGGTTAATAGACGCAAACTATTGCCCTTGGAATGGATAAGCAGTGAGATCCTAATGTGTAGCACTGAGAACTATATCTATTCACTTACGATGGAGCATGACAATGTGAGGAAAAAGAATGTATACATGTATGTGTGACTGGGTCACCTTGCTGCACAGTAGAAAATGAGAGAACACTGTAAACCAGCTATAATGGAAAAAAATAAAATCAGTATAAAAAAAGAGGATTCTTAAAAGATTCTAAGAATAAAATACTTGAAGCATTACAGTGACTAGAATTCATACTCTCATACCAAAGGAAAATTTTCAATTCTTTTATTTTTTCATGAGTTGTACTTACTGTGAACAAAAAGTTTTAGGCAGGTTGCATCCAAAGACAGAAAGTAAAGTTTTAAAGAGAGATCGTCAATAAATGATAACATGAAGAAAGAGGAGAGATAAGCTTTGCCTCCATATTTACACTCTGACTTAAAGGCCTTTATAAACTCAAACTTCTAGGTGAAATGTGATCCTAAATTCAGTGTCTCCAGTGCCGCACTGCACATTCACTCCTCTCTCTACTATAATCTATCCCTGTTCTACTTCGACTTGGAATCTGCCCTTTCTAGGGTTACCAAGTGCTTCCTTATTAATAAGTTCAGGAGAGTTCTTCAGTATTTACATACTTGAATTCCATTTACCCTCCCCTCTCCCCCAGCAGTGAGCATTCCTTTGCTTTTCAAAATATGCTGTTTCCTTGCTGGTTTTTCCTTCTCCTTTTGTAGCACCAGTACACTACATTGGTCAAGGAGAGATGGCTTCTTCCTGCTCTGGAAGATAGGCACATGATTTTTCTGTAAAAGCCACAGAAGGGTTATACCAACGTAGTTCTTATAAACAATCCTCCTAGCTTTTTAGACGACAGATGAACAATACACAAAGCAAGTAAAAATCTACACGTATTCCTAAATTACAGTGTGTACCTGCTCTTCAGTGAGACTGGTTAAGAAGCCGAATTATGACAACTAGGTTCAACTCAGATACAAGGAAAGACACTGAATCAACCACTGAAAAAGAGAATGTTAGGTGGTGCACAGTTGCAGGGGATGTCTGTGCTTGTACCCAAGTGGGGGTGAGTCTAGATTTCATACTTCTGTCAAGTTATTTGAGAAAAAATTATACCATATGATAATGTGAGATGGATATTACTGCATCACTAAAATTATGCTCATGCTCAGCAGGCCCCAGCAGAGCTGGCTGTTTAACCACATGTAGCGCGATGACGGCATAACTCTAAATTAGTAGAGACATTTTGAAGTTTTGTTTTTACCACTTTATTTTAAAAGCTCTAGAATTTTCTCCTGTCTTAGAATAGGGATGTTTACATCCTTAGCTTCTCCAAGTTTCTGCCAAACCCAGTGTATAGGAGAGTAAAGAGGCCTGTGCATTCTTCAAGGAAAAGTGAACTTTACTCTCAGGAGAGTAGGATTTTTCTTCATGGAGAAAGTATTTTAACATTTGAGCTCTTTCCTTGGGTTTGAGGGATAAAAACAGCAAAATGACTACGTGTGTGGCAGATCACAAGGACTATAAAGGGACCTTTAAATCTGCTCAGTATGGTGCTACAGGGATAGAGTGAATTTGAGGAGTTTCGAGGGCAGTGGTTGTTGGACAACTACTTTAAATGTAAACTGATCAATGATTTTAGCAAAGCAGCAGAATAAAAAGATTAACCTTCAGAGATCAGTTGCATTTCTATATACTGATGATGAAATATTATAAAAGGAATGCAAAAACACAATACCTTTTAAAATGGCACCCCCCAAAATTAAATACCTATGAACAAACCTGACCAAAGAGGTGAAAGACTTATATGCTGAGAAATATATAACATTAATCAAGGAAATTAAAAAATATTCAAAGAAGTGAAAGACATCCCATGCTCCTGGATTGAAAGAATTAATATTAAAATGGCCATATTACCCAAAGCAATATAGATTCAATGCAATCCCTATCAGATTACCTATGACATTTTTCACAGAACTAGAAAAAACAATCTAAAAATTTATACAATATTCTAAAAGACCCAGAATGGCCAAAGCAATCCTGAGGAACAAAAACCAAGCAGGAGGCTTAGCTTTCCCAGACTTCAGACAATATTATAAAGCTATAGTAATCAAGTCAGTGTGGTACTGGTTTAAAAAAAAAAAAAAAGACATACAGACAAACCAATAGAACAGAATAGAGAACCCAGAAATAAACCCAGACACCTATGGTAAATTAATCTTTGACAAAGAAGGCAAGAATATAAAATGGGGAAAAGACAGTCTCTTCAGCAAGTGGTGCTGGGAAAACTGCACAGCTGCATATAAATCAAGAAACTAGAATACAACCTCACGCCATGCACAAAAATAAACTCAAAATAGTTTAAAGACTTAAACATCAGACAAGAGGAGAACTCTTAGAGGAGAACATAAGCAAACATTCTCTGACATCAATATAAAAATGTTTTCCTAAGTCAGTCTTCCAAAGCAATAGAAATAAAAACAAAAATAAACCAATGGACCCAATCAAACTGACAAGCTTTTGCTCAGCAAAAGAAACCATAATAAACAAAAAGACAACCTATGGAATCAGAGAAAATAGTTTCAAACAATGCAACTGACAAGGGCTTAATCTCCAAAATATACAAACAACTCATAAAACTCATTAGCAAAAAAAAAAAAAAAAAAAAAAAATCCAACAACCCAACTGAAAAATGGGCAAAAGGCCTAAATAAATATTTCTCTGAAGAAGACATACAGATGTATGCCCAGGAGGGGGAATGTTTGATCATATAATAGTTCTATATTTAGCTTTCTGGGGTACCTCCATACTCTTTTCCATAGTGGTTGTACCAGTTTACATTCCCACCATCAGTGTAGGAGGGTAGCCTTTTCTTCACACCCCCTCCAGCATTTGTTATTTGTAGACTTACTAATGATGGCCATTCTGACAGGTATGAGGTGGTACCTTAATATAGTTTTGATTTGCATTTCTCTAAACTAAATAGAGAACCACCATATGATATACCAATTCCACTTCTGGGCACATATCCAGACAAAGCATTCACTGAAAAAGATATTTGTACCCCTATGTTCATTACAGCACTATTCGCACTAGCCAAGACATGGAAACAACCTAAATGTCCAATGACAGATGAATGGTTTAAGAAGATGTGGTATCTATATATAATGAAATACTACTCAGTCACAAAAAGAACAAAATAATGCCTCTGCAGTAACACGGATGGAACAAGAGACTCTTAAACTAAATGAAGTAAGGCAGAAGGAGAAAAACCAATATAATGTGATATTGCTTATATCTGGAATCAAATATATGGCGCAAATGAACCTATTTACAGAAAATAAACAAACTCATGGACATGGAGAACAGACTTGTGGTTTCCAAGAGGGAGAGGGAGGGAGAGGGAGTTTGGAGTTAGTAGCTGAAAACTTTTGTATTTGGAATGGATAAGCAATGAGATTCTGCTGTATAGTCCAAGAAACTATGTCTGATAACTTGTGACAGAACATGATGGAGGATAATGTGAAAAAAAGAATATATATATATAAGAATATATATACATAAGAATATATATATATATAAGAATATATATATAAGAATAACTGGGTTACTTTGCTGTACAATATAAATTGACAGAATATTGTAAATCAACTATAATAAATTTAAAAATATGAATGGGGAGTTCCCGTCGTGGCGCAGTGGTTAACGAATCCGACTAGGAACCATGAGATTGTGGGCTCGGTCCCTGCCCTTGCTCAGTGGGTTAACGATCTGGTGTTGCCGTGAGCTGTGGTGTAGGTTGCAGACGCGGCTCGGATCCCGCGTTGCTGTGGCTCTGGCATAGGCTGGTGGCTGCAGCTCCGATTCAACCACTAGCCCGGGAACCTCCATATGCCGCGGGAGCAGCCCAAGAAATAGCAAAAAAAAGACAAAAAAAAATTATGAATGGTATGAAAATGCCAATGAAATGGTAGAGGAGTGGGATGTGGTACCCACCTTCTCCCACAAACACATTAAAAAAAAAAAAAAAAAAACAAGTGTAGAATGATTTTCAAAGAACATCTACTGAATGCTGGCAGAAGAACTCAAATTTCCAAAAAAGGCAAACAACCTCCACCTAACTGTGTAGAACAAAAAAGCAAAGTGGGAGGTGTGAGCAGAATGAATCAGGATGGGACTAGCACTCCTGACAGGGAGCTGTGGAAGCAGAAAGGAATTTGCATGCTAGGAGGCCCCTGACTGGCGGGGAGATCAGCTGGGACTGAGGGGGAGCCTCAAAGCCTTGGAGAAAGGTACAACAGCCAGTATTAGGAGGGAAAACAGAGAGAGAGCTGCGCAGACATTGGTACCGCTGCCCATCTAACCACAGCCTGAGACACTCGGGCAGGGGCTGGGTGCTGAGTCTCAGGCTTCGGAGGTCAGTCACAGGAAGAGGACTAAAGCTGGTTGTATCGAAACAGTCTGAGGAGGATAGGAAGTGGTGTGCCACAGCCTAGGCAGTGCATGAGGAGGCCTCGTCCTGCACAGAAGCAAGGTACCAGTGTCGAGGAGTAAGAGAAGTGGGGGGTAAGATAGCCATGTAACTTCTTTCTCCGTGCAAGCCCGGACTCTCAAGTGGCAGGGCACCTTCTGTGTGGGCTGTGGGGCTGGGTGCAAAACGTCATAGCCAACTCAGACTCCAAAGGTGAGCACGGCCAGCCACCACTGTGGTGGTCACCTGGTCCCATGACCAGGCACCACCTACCACCCCAGTCATTCCAGGGGTCTCTGCCACAGAAGGCCCTGCAACTGAGCACCACCTGTTGCCCCCACCTCCAAAGGAACATGCTCACCTGTGCTGGTGCTGAGTGCCCCAGGCACTGACCACATCTCCCCATGGGTCACTGGCACAGCCAAGGGCTTGCAACAAGATGCCCACTGATGTCCATTGCCCCGATCTTCCAAGAAGCATGTGCAGGCCTGGTACCTGAACACCCCCTATCAAGTGGATAATGGCCTGCATACACTGAGGAAAGAGAGAGCAAGCATCTGCAACAAAAGCAGACTTAACACCAAAAAAAAAGTAAACCCATACAAGCTCTCCAGGGATGTTACTGCATGTAAATAGACCTCCAAGACCACAGTAGATAACGTTTCCCTGAACTCACAGAGTTAGGAATAATATAAGCAAAATGAGGACACTTAGGAACTATTCCAAGGTAAAAGAACAGGAGAAATCTGCTGAAGGAGCAAACCTCTGCAGTCTAACAGACACCAAGTTCAAAAAGAAGTAATGAAAATACTGAAGGAATTAAGAATGGCTATTGACAGTAATGAAGATTACTTTAAAAATGGAATAGAAACTTTAAGGAGTAGACAAGAAAACTTAGAAAATTCATTTGCTGAGACGAAAGCTGAGGTAAAGACATGGAACAGAAGAATGAATAATGCAGGGGAATGAATAAGTAATGTGAAGATGGAATAATGGAAATCACACAATCAGGACAGCAGGCAGAAAGCCAAGTGAGGAAAAAAAAAGTGAAAGAACATAGATCTACGGAATCCTATAAAGTGTGCCAATCTATGCATAATAGGGATTCCAGAAGGCGAAAAAAGGGAAAAAAAAAGGATTGAAAATATATTTGAGGAAATTATGGTTGAAAACTTTCCAAATCTAAAGAAAGAAACAGATATCCAGATACAGGAAGCACAAAGGTTTCCAAACAAGATGAACCCAAACAGACTTATGCCAATACATATTGTAATAAAAATGGCAAAATTTAAATTTAGAATGGATTCTAAAGATAGCAAGAGAAAAAACAAGGAATAAATTTTAAGGGAAACCCCATAAAGCTATAAGCTGATTCGTCTGTTACATGCTACATGCCAGAAGAGAGTGGAAAGATATATTCAAAACTCTAAAAGGGAAAATGTGCAACCAAGGATACTCTACCCAGGAAGATTATCATTTAAAATAGGAGAAAAAAAGAATTTATAAGAGAAGTAAAACTTAATACAGCAACACTAAATATATTTTAAAAGAAATATTGAAAGGTCTCCTCTAAATACGTAAGAAGCAAGCAAGAAGATATAGGATGGAGGAATCATAATTGGAAAGTAATCACTTAAATAAGCCAGTATATAAAACAAACAAACAAAAAAAAAACAAAAAACCCCACAAAAAACTACTTGTGAAAGCAATAATAAACACAAAGAAAAGCAAAAGGATAAACATGAAGATGTAAAAAAGGAGGTCAAAAATCATAAAATGTGGAGAAGGAGACTAAGAAAATCTAGATTCTTTTTTTTAGAATGTTTCTGAGCCTATATAACTATCAGTCTCAAGCAAACAGATATAGGAAGGGGTTAACATACTTGAAAAACCGGGCAACCACAAATCAAAACAAATAACACATTCAAAAAATCCAAAAAGAAGAGGACACAAGCATAAAATTAAAGGAAGTCATCAAACTGCATAAAGAAAAAAGGAGAAACATACAATCAACAAGAAAACAAGGTTTAAAATGGCTGCAAAGATATATGTGTCAATCATTACCTTAAATGTCTGAGTTGCCTTTGTAGCTCCAATTAGTATCCATTTGGATGTGGGTTAAATCCCTGGCCTTGCTCAGTGGGTTAAGGATCCAGCGTTGCCATAAGCTTCAGTGTAGGTTGCAGATGTGGCTTGGATCTGGTGTTGCTCAAGCTGTGGCCAGCAGCTGCAGCTCTGATTTAACCCCTAGCCTGGGAACTTCCATATGCCATTAGTGTGCCCCCCCCAAAAAAAAAAGGCTTAAAAATCAATAGACTGAATGCTCCAGTCTAAAGACATAGAGTGACAGAGTGGATAAAAAAATAAGAGCCTGCAATATGCTGCCTACAAGAGACCCACCTTAGGGCAAAGGACACATATAAATTGACAGTGAGGGAATGAAAAAAGATACTTCATGCAAATGGAAATGACAGGAAAGTAAGAGTCACAATATTCATATCAGACTCAAAATAGACTTTAAAATAAAGGCCACAGAGAAAGATAAAGAAGGACACTATTTAACAATAAAAGCATCTATTCAATAAGAGGATATTACATTTGTCAATATATATATATGCCCATAATATAGGAGAACCCGAAAATATAAAACAAATACTAATAGGTGTAAAAGGAGAAGTTGATGGGAACACAATAATAACAGAAGACTTTAACATCACATTATACCAATACACAGATCTCCTAGACAGAAAATCAATAAAGCAGAAGAGATCCTAAATGACGTAATAGAACAGTCAGATCTAATTGATATTTTCAATACATTACATATAAACCCCCCAACACACAGAAAAAAACAAACCCAGACTATATATTCTTTTCAAGTGCACATGGAATTTTCTCTAGTTTTGACCACATACTGGGGCACAAAACTAACCTCAACAAGTTTCAGAACACAGAGATTATTTCAAGTATCTTCTCTGATCCCAACGGCATGAAACTAGAAATAAACTCCATGAAAAGAAAGGAGAAAAAACTGACTACATGGAGCGTAAACAACATGCTACTAAAAAACCAATGGATCAACAAGAAAATAAAAAACAAAATTAAAAAAAAAAAAAACCTTGAGACAAATGATAATAAAAACACAACCACACAGCAAAGCTGCAAAAGCAATTCTTAGGGAAGTTCTTAGTGATAAAGGTCTTCCTCAAAAAAGATGAAAAATCTCAAATCAACTGCTTAATCTACTACTTAAAATAATTAGAACAAGCATAAACAAAACCTAAAGTCATTTTTTACAGAACTAGAACAAACAATCCAAAAATTTATATGGAACCACAAAAGACCCAGAATTGCCAAAGCAATCCTGAGAAACAAAAACCAAGCAGAGGGCATAACTCTCCCAGACTTCAAGAAATACTACAAAGTCACAGTCATCAAAACAGTGTGGTACTGGTATCAAAACAGACTGACAGACCAATGGAACAGAATAGAGAATCCAGAAATAAACCCTGACACCTATGGTCAATTAATCTTTGACAAGGGAGGCAAGAACATCAAATGGGAAAAAGAAAGTCTCTTCATCAAGCATTGCTGGGAAACCTGGACAGCTGCATGCAAAGCAATGAAGCTAGAACACACCCTCACATCATGCACAAAAATAAACTCCAAATGGCTGAAAGACTTAAATATACGACAGGACACCATCAAACTCCTAGAAGAGAACATAGGCAAAACACTCTCTGACATCAACATCATGAATATTTTCTCAGGTCTGTCTCCCAAAGCAATAGAAACTATAGCAAAAATAAACCCATGGGACCTCATCAAACTGAAAAGCTTTTGCACAGCAAAGGAAACCAAAAAGAAAACAAAAAGACAACTGACAGAATGGGAGAAAATAGTTTCAAATGATGCAACTGACAAGGGCTTAATCTCTAGAATACACAATCAACTTATACAACTCAACAGCAAAAAAGCCAATCAATCAATGGAAAAATGTCCAAAAGACCTGAATAGACTGTTCTCCAAGGAAGATATACAGACGGCCAACAAGCACATGAAAACATGCTCAACATCCCTGATTATAAGAGAAATGCAAATCAAAACTGCCATGAGATACCACCTCACACCAGTCAGAATGGCCATCATTAATAAGTCCACAAATAACAAGAGCTGGAGGGATTGTGGAGAAAAGGGAACCCTCCTCTACTGTTGGTGGAAAGGTAAGCTCGTATAGCCACTGTGGAGAACAGTTTGGAGATACCGTAGAAATCTATACATAGAACTACCATATGACCCAGCAATCCCACTCTTGGGCATATATCCAGACAAAACTTTCCTTAACAAAGACAGATGCATCTGCATGTTCATTGCAGCACTATTCACAATAGCCAAGACATGGAAACAACCAAAATGTCCATCAATGGATGATTGGATTAGGAAGAAGTAGTATATATACACAATGGAATACTACTCAGCCATAAAAAGAATGACATAATGCCATTTGCAGTAACAGGGATGGAACTAGAGACTCCATATTGAGTGAAATAAGTCAGAAAGACAAAGATACTGTATTTACCATATGATAACACTTATAACTGGAATCTAATATACAGCACAAATGAACATTTCCACAGAGAAGAAAAATCATGGACTTGGAGAATAGACTTGTGGCTGCCCGGGGGGAGAGGGAGGGAGTGGGAGGGATTGGGTTGTGGGGTTATGGGATGCAAACTATTGCTCTTGGAATGGATTTACAATGAGTTCCTGCTGTGTAGCACTGATAACTATGTCTAGATACTTACATTGCAACAGAACAAAGGGAGGAAAAAAAATGTATACATATAAGTGTAACTTGGTCCCCATGCTGTACAGTGGAAAAAATAAATTAAAACAAAACAAAACAAAACAAAAAATCCCCTAAAGTCAGCATAAGTAAAGAAATAATACATATCAGAGAGAAAATAAATAAAATAGAGATTTTTAAAAAATAGAAAAAATCAATAAAACCAAGAGCTGGTTCTTTGAAAGGGTAAACAAAATTGACAAACCTCTGGCCAGACTCACTAAGAAGAAAAGAGGACCCAAATAAACAAAATGTGAAATGGTAAAGGAGAAAGGAGAACTTTTAACTGATACTGCAGAAATAGAAAAAAAAAAATAAGAGAATATCATGAACAATTAACTATGTCAACAAATTTGACAATCTAAAAGAAACAGACAACTTTCTAGAAACATACAGCTCACCAAAACTGAATCATGAATAAATAGATAATTTGAACATATTGATCGCTCCAAACAGAATTGAATATGTAATTAAAAAAAAACCCTAAGTCCAAGACCAGATTTTCACAGGTGAATTCTACCAAATATACAAAGAAGAAATTATACTGATCTTTCTTAAACACTTCCAAAAGGTGGAAGAAGAAGGAACACTCCCAAAGACATTTTATGAAGCCACCATCACCCTGATATCAAAACTAGACAAAGATACTACCAAAAAAGATAATTATAGGCCAATATTGTTGATGGATATAGATGCAAAAATTTTCAAGAACATTTTAGCAAACTGAGTCTAGAAACACATAATAAAGACTATATATGAAGACCAAGTGGGATTCATCCCAAGTTGACAAGGATGGTTCAACATATACAAATCAATCAATATAACACACCAGATGAACAATAGGAAAATAAAAAAACCACATGATTTTCTTAATATATGGAGAAAAAGCATTTGAGAAAATTCAACATCCATTCATGAGAAAAAAATCTTACCAAGGTGGGTATAGAGAGAACATATGCCAACATAATTGCAGCCATTTATGACAAACCTACAGTCAATATAATACTCAACGGAGAAAAGCTGAAAGCCTTCCCACTAAAATCAACTTAGATAAGCATGATCACTCTCACCATTTTTATTCAACTTGTATTGAAAGTCCTACCACAGCAATTAAACAAAAAATAAATAAATAAAAAGTATCTTAATTGCAAGAGAAGTAAATTTGTCACTATGTGTAGAAGACATGATTACATATATAGAAAACTCTAAAGACTCTACACAAAAACTAGTTAATCTGATAAACAAATTGAAATTAGCAGGATATAAGACTACCATACAGAAATTGGCTGTACTTCTGTACACTAAAAATGAAATATTAGAAAAGGAATATGAAAAAACACCTTTTAAAACTGCAACCCTCAAAAAAACCTATGATAAAGATGACCAAGGAAATGAAAGATTTATATGCTGAGATAGTAAAACATTAATCAAGGAAATTAAAGAGGACTCAAAGAAATGGGAAGATAGCTCTTCTGGACTGGAGGAATTAATGTGGTTAAAATGGCCATACTTCCCAAAGCAATCTACAGATTTAATGTGTTCCCTATCAAATAACTCATGACATTTTTCGCAGAATTAGAATAATCCAAAAAAATATATATGGAAACATAAAAGACCCAGAATTTCCAAGGTAATCCTGAAGATTAAAAAAATCAGGAAGCATAACTCTCTTATACTTCAGACAATATTACAAAGCTATAGTACTCAAGACAGTGTGGTACCAGTACAAAAATAGACATACGATCACTGGAACAGAACAGAAATCCCAGAAATAATTCCAGACACCTATAATCAATTAATCTTCAACAAAGGTGGCAAGAATATAAAATGGGAAAAGACAGTTTCTTCAGCAAGTGGTGCTGGGAAAACTGGACAGGTGCATGCAAATCAATGAAACTAGAACATACCCTCTCACCACACCCAAAAATAAATTCAAAATGACTCAAAGACTTAAATATAATACATGAGACCATAAAACTCCCAGAAGAGAATAGAGGCAAACCATTCTCTGACATAAACTGTACAAATGTTCTATTAGGTCAGACTCCAAAGGCAATGGAAATTAAAAAAAAAAATTAATTGGACCTAATCAAACTTTGAGGCATTTGCACCAAAAAGAAAACCATAAGAAAAGGACAACAATAAAACTGAAAGACAATGTATGAAATGGGAGAAAATAATATACAAACAACTCATAAACTCAACAACACAAAACAAAGAACCAAATTGAAAAGTGGTTTGAAAACCTAAATAGATATTTCTCTAAAGAATACATACAGATGGCCAATAGGCACATGAGAGGATGCTCACATCGCTAATTAGTAGAGAAATGCAAATCAAAAGCAAAATGAGGGACCACCTCACACAAGTCAGAATGGCCATGATTAATAAGTCTACAAATAACAAATGCTAGAGAGGGTGTGGAGAAAAGGGAACCCTCCTACACTGTTGGTGGGACTGTAAATTGGTAAAATCACTATGGAGATTCCTCAGAAAATTAAATATAGAATTACCATATGATCCAGCAATCCCACTCCTGGGTATGTATCTAGACAAAACTCTAATTCAAAAATATACACACACCCATATGACAGCACTCTTCACAACAGCCAACACATGGAAACAACCTAAATGTCCATCAACTGATGAATGGATTTATAAGATGTGGTACATATACACAATGGAATAATACTCTGCCATAAAAAGAATACAATAATTCCATTTGCATAAACATGGATGACACTAGAGATTTTTATCCTAAGTTATGACAGAAAGAGAAAGAAAAATTCCCTATATCACTTGCATGTGGAACATAAAATACGGCACAAATGAACCTATCTACAAAACAGAAGCAGATTCATGGACATAGAGAACAGATGTGTGGTTGCCAAGGGCGAGGAGGGCGGGAGTAGGATGGAGTGGGAGTTTGGGTTTAGCAGATGCAAACTATTACTTTCAGAATGGATAGGCAATTAATGCTCTACTGTATAGCACAGGGAACTATATCCAATTTCCCAGGATAGACCATGATGGGAAATAACACAAAAAATAGTATAAGAATATAATATAAAAAATAAAAAATTAAATCATCTCACTATGTTAAAAAAGACAAATATTAGCAGAGTAGATAAAACAGTAAGGCTTAAATCTATGTTGATTACAAGAATCCCACTTAAAATACATTAGGACAAAGACAGATTATAAGTAAAGGAGAAACATATGCCATGCTAACACTAATCAGAATAAAGCAAGTATAAATAGTTATATTAATTTCAGACAAGCCATCTTTAGAAAAAGAGAATGTATTGGGGCTAAAAAGGGTCATTTTATTAAAGATCATCTCTGTCTTACATTAGCAGCAACAGTCATAAGTCATTTTGATAGTATGTACCCTTGATATGATGTCATGAAAATATCCCTGTAAATCTGTGATTCTTCTTCCCTAGACACATAATCTCAGTAGAACTGAGATAAATATTGCACAAATTTTAATAGAGGTGATATTAAGTAACATATAATTATCATTATAATTATCCCCCAAATTATCAAGATCATCAAAAACAAGGAAAGATTTAGAACCTGTCACAGTCAAGAGAAGCCTAAGAAGACATTAAGTATGTTAAATATGTTAAAAACAAGATGGCATCCTGGTTGGGATCTTAGAACAGAAAAAGGTAGCTTTCTAAAGCTAAGGCAATTTGAATAAAATATGGACTTTACTCATAATGGATCACAATTGGTTCATTACTGTAACAAATGTACCATACTTTTGTAAGGTGTTAATAATAGTGAGAACTGGGTGAAGGACTATAGGAAACCATCTGTGGTATCTGCTAAATTTTTCTGTAAGTATAACACTATACTAAAATATATTCTTTTAATAAAAATATTAAAAGTCAATGATAAAAATTATGTCCGTAAAATGTGTTCATTTTTAGTTGCCGTGTTAGTCAGGGATCACTTAACAGATTACTCATGATCCAGTTCTCAAGAATATATGAGAATAAACTCAAGATTCTTATAACAATTGTGACCAAATCTCTTAAAAAACACTAGGAAGAAAAGAAAGCTAGCTTCCTTCTGACATTCGGCATTGGAAGAAAATCTAAGGAAGACATTTTTAACAGCGAAGAAGGTTAAATATGTAAATTGTTGTCAAGAGAAGCTGTGGAATCTCCTCTTTCGCAGGTGTTTATAGACAGAATTATTTTAGATGTAATCTAATCAGAAGACAGATTGATGAATGAGATAATTTCTTAGATTTGCCTCTTCTAATAAATTTAATATTACACTAGCAAGTTGCAATCCTAAACAAAATAACTGAACATTGGAAAATGATGAATAGTAGGGCAGGATGACATAGATGAAATAGAGGCTTACACTGTACTTAAAACTATTAACATGATGAAAAACCTGCATTTCGGTACTGGCCAGTGTTCATTTCACAATGTCAAAAACCCGCTAATTCAATGATATACTTGCTGCTCAACAAATATTAAGTGGCTATAATTAATACACTTGGATAGTTAAGAGATGCTAGTTAAATTTTTAATAAAATGCTTTTTCATGAGGAAGAATGGAATTAAACAAACAAAATTAGTACTTCTTAACTTTCTTTTATGAAAACCAGCACCTCCAGGGTTATCGTTTATTCAAACTTTTTTGTCTTGGTTAGTTAAAATATAAGAGCAAAGGAAAGACAAATCTACATTGTGAATGATTTACTTATGAATTGCCATTCTCAATTTCAACTGAATGAGTAACAAGGCTAAACAATTCTGTGGGTTGTTTTTTTTTTTCTTTTCTTTTTAGGGGCACACCTGCGGCATATGGAAGTTCCCAGACTAGGGGTCGAATTGGAGCTACAGCTGCTGGCCTATGCCACATCCACAACAACTTGGGATCTGAGCCACCTCTGTTACCTACACCAGAGCTCATGGCAAGGCTGGATCCCCAACCCACTGGGCAAGGCCAGAGATCAAACCCGCCTCCTCATGAATATTAGTTGATCTGTTTTCACTGTGTCACAACAGGAACTCCCATTTCTATATTTAATAATATTATTATACACATCTTGAAATACTGTAAAAATTTCATACTGTACTTATTTCATACTGAAATAATTTCAAGTATGAAATTGCCTTTCTATTTATTCTTTACCTAACTTCTAGATAATTCCATCTAAAATTAACTTGGCCTATGCTAAATTTTTATAAAACATCTCAATGATTCAATTTTGTTTTCAGAAAAAAACTGTTATCTTTATTAAATAATTTAACTCAAAGACTTTCAACATCTAATCTCTACCTACTCATCCTCATATTCTGAAATAGCTTTTTTTCATAAATTATGCCCAATTATCTTTTTTCATATAAGCACATTTTTGTTTGGATTGCTTTCTTTTTTTCTGCTTTATCCATATGATGAATTTTGCTTATATTTGAAGACTCGATTTAGGCATCATACCTTGTAAGAAATAGTTCCTGAACTTCTGGTTTTAGCTTGGTAGACGTCCTCTGTGTTCTAGACAAAGCACATATCTATTTCTTCCAACTTATATAACTTAGGGATCATATGCATAGTTTTTTCCTTCTCTAACAGAAAAAAATTTCTTTGAGGTCTAAACTTACCTTGGATATCACAATAGGGGGCACATAAGAGATATTAAATCATAAGCTTGTGGCACTGGCTTCTAGGAAAATGGAGTAGATGTATCCTACTGTATACACTAAAAACTTGAGACATCATATTTAAAACAAAATATAAGAAGAATCTGAAAGGTAAAGGGAAAAAGGCTGAAGGTACAACGACCCAAGGTGAATATTATGGGCTTTCTTTTTGCCTCATGTATCTAATACTTGAGCCTGAATAAGTAGGCAATCCTAAAACACCAATGAGAGCAGACAAAAAAATAAAATAAAAATCACTAACAAAAAACTGTACACCTCTTCTCTGTAGCCATTGGACCCCGGAAGGAGTTTAGCAAGATAGAAAACTTGCAGATGATAATTGCTCAATTCTAGCCAAACACCACAGAAAAAAAAAAAAAGAAAACTGTACCCTCACCTACAACTTTGCCAGCAAAGACTGAGTGGAGCGCCTAGTTACCTTTGCCAGGGTGTAATGAGATAACCCAATCTCCCGCTGTTATCAGAGGAGGACTACTGGGCAGCAGGGATTGTCTCCTAACTGGACAGTAAGATCCCTCCATCCCTCTACAGTAAGGAGAGACCAAAGAAGCCTGGACCTTCACTCCTGCCAATGTCTTTCAAAATGTCAGCAAGATTTTTTTTTCAAGTTATAGAAAATTTTTTTTCTAAAATTTGTATATAAAGGCAAAGAAACAATTGTGAAACAATTTTAAAAGGAAAAGTAATGTGTGATGAAGCTACAGTAATCAAGACTGTGTGTTCTTAGCAGAGGAATATACACAGAGGTCAACGGGATGGAATAAAAATCTAGAAATAGTCCCACAGAAGTAGGGCCAAATGATTTTTGGTAAAAATGCAAATGTAATTCAATGGAGGAAAGACAACTTTTTAAATAAAATCTATAAAAATAGATTTTAATTGCTGGAGCAATTTAAAATCTTTTTGCACAAAAAAGAAAAAAAACACCTAGAACCTCCTCCTGAACCTTACCCCTTTTATAAATTAACTCAAAAATGGATCACAGACTTAAATGTAAAATGGAAAACTAACACTTTTCGAAGAAAGCAGGAGAAATTCTTCAGGACGGAGGGTTAGACAAAGAGTTCCTAGACTTGATGCAAAGAACATGATCAACAAAATAAGTTGGACTGCATCAAAATTAATGTTTATGTTCTGTGAAAAACCTTAATAAGAAAATGAAAAGCAAGATAGATATTGGGGGAAAATATTTGCAAACTACATATCTGATAAAGGAACCATATCTGGCATAATAAAGAATCAAAACCCACCAGTTAAAAACAAACAATCCAATTAGAAAATGGATAACAGATAAGAAGGGATATTTCACTGTAGATGACATAAAAAGGGCAATAAGCACATGAAAACATAACTGGCCCAGGAAAATGCAAAGTATGACTAAGATGAGATCTATTAGAACAACTAAAATTTCTTTAATGTGACAGTACCAATTATTAGTGAAGAAACAGGCTGTATCATTCCTATACTGCTGCTGCAATTGTAAAATGTTAGACACTCGGAAAATGATTTGGCAGTTTCTTAAAAACAAACAAACCCCCAAACGCCCTAAACATATATTTACTGTTTTGACCCAGATATTGCACCTCACCCTAGAAAAACAAAAACACTGCCACAAAACAATCTATATATGAATGTTCATAGCAACAATAATCAAAACCGGAAACAACTAAAATATCCCTTCATTAAAGTGAATGATTCAACGAATTGAAAGTGGAGTTGACCCATGGATACCATAAACGGGGGTTCCAAACACCACCCCTGCAGTCAAAAATCTGTGTATAACTTTATAGTCAGCCTTTCAAATCTGACTCAACCAACTGCGGACCCGTGTAGTACTTGGTGAAAAGAAATCGCACATGAGTGGACCAGCGCAGTTCAAACCTGCCTAAGAGTCAACTCCATACCACAGCATGAAATACTTCTCCGTCATAAGAAGGAATGGACTACTGATAAACGTCACAATTTGAATAAGCATCAACGAACTGTTAAGAAACACAAAAACTGGGATATGCCCATAATCCCAAAAACATCTAAAATAACGCATATGGTCTGGTTCAATTTAACTAACATTCTTCAAATGACAAAACTATGGAATGGAAAACATTTTAGTGATTTCCATGGGCTAGGGATCGCGTGGGAGGGCGATGGGTGTGAATGTAAAGGGGGCACGAGGGATCTTTGTGGCGACGAAATACTTCTGACTGAATGGGGGCTTACACGAATGCACATATGGGGCAACTGGCGTAGCACTAGACACACACTTTGTGCCACGGCCGGATTCCTGGTTTTGATTTTGTACTAGAAGCACGAACGAGATCATCTTTGGTGCGAACCGAGGGGAAGGGTACAAGGCTCGGCTCTGTGTTACCTTCGGGACTTGCTGCCCATCCGAGTACACTGGGAGCACCTGGCAGCTGGGTTTTTCGATTGCGGTGGTGGGGCCGGGCATTAAACTTTCCAAAGACAACTATCTCAGATAAACACCCTGCCAGCTACAGGACGAGATAAAGAGCCAGGCTGCCCCGCAGTGAGGCGTCCTTTGCTCTGGAGGTGCCAGGTCGACTGGGATAACTGATCCCCGCGCCGCTGGTTTTCCGCTTGCTGTGCTTTCTTTCCCACGCTTGGGCTTCGAATTCGCCAATAACGCGGGAGCCCGCGCCCCGGCCCCGCCCCGCGCCCCGGCCCCGCCCCGCGCCCCGGCCCCGCCCCGCGCCCCCAGCCGCCACAGCGCGCATGCGCAAGCGCCCTACCGTGACTTGCCGCCAAGTGGTCCCAAAAGCCGAATCCTCCAGGACACGTGAGTACTACACCTTGCTTTTTTTCAAAGTTCCCCGACGGTTGTTGTCAGGCTGCGACCTGAAGGCCTCCGGGGAAGCGCAAGCGTAGGTCACGGCCCCGCATAGGGTTCGCTCTGAGGGAAGCGTCGGTGGGGCCTCCACGTGCGCCCCCTCGGAGCAGAGCCCCAGGCATTTCTAGCCGATGGCCCTGCCATCGATAGGCGGAGACCTGGGGTGCACAGGAGGACGCGTTCAAGATGAAAAGCTAAAACATACGCATTAGTTACAAACTTGAAATAAGGCGGAGGAAGACAAATACTGTGTGATTTAACTTAAACGTGGAATCGGAAAAGAACTAATACGAACAGAAGATTGATTGGTGGCCAAGGGCAGGTGGAGGGAGATGGAGGGAGAGCGGGAAAAGGGTGAGGTGGTCTGAGGGTCCAGACTTCCAGTTACGAGTTTCTGCGGTACATTAAATCTAGGACTGAGACTGTAGTTTATAGTGTGTCATATGCTCAAAAGATGCTGCGAGAGTAAACCTGAAAAGTTCTCACGGCGTACACACAAAATGGTAATATTGGTAGCATGTACTGTATAAAATTATAAAGTTATATGCTTTAAATTGATAATATTTTATGTCACTGATATCTCAGTAACACTGGGGGGAAAAAACCTTTTTGATCATGAGGGTACATTGTGAGTAAATGAAGCTGTTAATGAGATGATGCCAAGTACATCAACAAGCCCCAAGGCTGTTTACCTTTCTTGTTTGAAAGATATACAGATCTTCATGCAGAATTTGGTGGGAATGAGGTACTATATGCAGAAAGACTCAAGTATGAGATAGGGACATAAAAGGCAAAGACAGATATTGAGATGTTGCACAGATGCTAAAATACACAGAAGCATCTTGGAGGGGATTGTGTATGTATATATGTGTGTACACAGCACTGAGCTAACTACCCACTGCCAGCTGCTGTTGAGAGTAGGCCTTCATTAAGTCCTGGGCCAGCTGGACAGATGCCTGGCACCAATCGACAAGGATGATAAGTGATCACTGGAATATATTTAAAATATGAAGGCAGTTAGTAGAGTTTCTCTTAGGCACTTATTAACGTAACTGGCAGAAAGTAAATTCTTTCTGCTGCAATTAAAATAGCAATTTAAAACTTGGTAAGGACCAATATATCTAAGTATTTTGGGGATCACTGTCTTCGTGTTTCATGTTATAACTAAGGGCAACCTCACTAACTCAGAAACAAGCCTGATTGTAGTTTTATCTTGGCAGTTACAGCCAGCTGAAATTCTGAGATTGAATTTAAAATGCATGGCATAATATTATTTATGGTGAATAGGTGACATTTCATAAAAATCTAATTTTATACATATTAACATTCCTCTAAAAATACTGCTAAATTCAGAAAGCTAAGATTGAAAAAGAGAAGGAGCTGCCCAAGAGTACCAAATACTTTGTCAAACTGAAAATCTGAAAAATGTTATATTTAATCCCAGTGCATACCAGAATCCCAGTAATTATGCCTCAATGATTTTCTGTCTTTTTCTGCCAATAAATAAAGCAGTTGAATGCTAATTGGAAATGTTACATTTTTACTTGTTTCTGTCATGAGGCATCAAAGAGGATAGAATGGAAAATTTATAAATAAAGTTTTTTTCAAAGGGTGCTCTTATTAATGTCTTAGGAAATTTGGTGTCCATTCTTTCACACTTTCACCAAATTTTCCTTGTTTCCACATATTTACATGTTTATGTACACAGATATATATGGATTTTATTTTTTTGTGTTGTATACATTTAATCATACTAAATGAACAAATCTGAAACTACTTAATGTATCAGCCGCAACTTAACAATGTATTTTGGCTAGGCATACAAGTTAATTGATACAAATCCAAATTTATCCTTTCTTCCACCTGCTTTGTCATTCATATATTCACAAATTTTATGTATACATTATATATATACAGTATACATGCACACACACATACTCGCAGGGAGACTCATGCGTATTTAATTATCCTCCTAGCTCTTGAAAAGCTATATTACATTTTAGAAGGTATGTCTTTTTTGTTCTGTCTTTCTGTTAAAACCATCCTCACCAATTGTTTTGTCACAGGAATTTCCTATCAGAGAATATCAGGTGGAGCAGGTTTTCTTTCACGTAACTTAAGCAAGTGATAGGGATAAAGAGGTATAGCATCTTCTTAGACGCTTCAATCTGTGTATTAGGCTATTTGACTCTCAGAAGCACGTTCATATTTAGTATTCATGTTGCTTGTAAAGCTGTTTTTCTGAGCTCTTAAGTATTTTAAGTGCAATTAAAGTGCAAGATGACAATGGAGTCACTAAAAGTTCAAAATTGGTGAAAAACGTCATATAACATGGTGCTTAATAAGTATTCCTGAAGTTAAATAAACACACAAAAGAGAAAATACCTTCACAGGCTGAAATTAAAAAAAGATAAAATCCATGGAGTTCCCGTCGTGGCTCAGTGGGTAAGGAAGTTGACTAGGAACCATGGGGTTACAGGTTCAATGCCTGGCCTCGCTCAGTGAGTTAAGGATCTGGCGTTGCCTTGAGCTGTGGTGTAGGTTGCAGACTGGGCTTGCATCCTCTGTTGCTGTGGCTGCGGCATAGGCTGGCGGCTGCAGCTCTGATTAGACCCCTAGCCTGGGAACCTCCATGTGCTGCTGGAGTGGCCCTAGAAAAAAGGAAAAAGACGAATATATATTTAAAAAAAATAGTAAAATAAAATCCATCTCTAGAGTTCCTGCAAGCTGTGTGGCATGGCCAAACACACACACAATAAAACCAATGACAACAGTTAATCCTAGTAAGTCCATCTCAACAAAAGTCAGGACAGTATAGAATTAGACTGTGAGGGAGGGGATGACGTTGCAAATTTCCCTTTTGTTGGTACAAGGAAGAATTAGGAAATTAAAATCCTGGTTTTGTTGTTGTTGTTGTTTTAAAGCTGATGGAGGGTGTGGGTCAGCTGTGGAGGAAATAATTGGTATCTTGTTTTCCTATGAATTAGAGACAGGTGTGTGTGAACAACAGAAAGAGGATGATACCATTAACCAAATGGAAATACGGAGTTAAATGCTATTACCAGAAGCATGGGATAAGAAACAGACTATCACTGCAAAACTGCTTGAAATCTTACTACCAGGAGACTTATCAGGAGAAAGTCAGGATGATTACTTAATTTTAGCAAAATCAGTCTAACTATGGAAGTATAGCCAAAAAAAAACAAAAAACCCTTCCCTCCCCCCAAAAAACCCAAACCAAAAATTCTCTTTATCCACCAAAATGTAAGCCACATGAAGGCAGAGATTGTTTGCATGTGTGTTTTCACTTAGGAATCTCAGTGCTTAGAATATGCTTATTTAATCCACGAAGTGTTTTTATTCCTTTTAGTTTATTTGATTTATTATCTGTTTTAATCTTTGTTGTTTTTCTCTCAAAGCTGAGTACTAGTAGATTTGATTTTATCTTGTATTGTTCTTTAAAGTATCTCAGGTACTTTTAGACATTTTTAGTTTGCTGCTTAGAATAAATACATTTTTTTACAGGTTCCTTGCACCTGTAAGTTACCATGGGACTACATTTTACTAATAAAGTATAAGTGGATATGTATCAGCCTAAGAAGTCCTTTTTTAAGGAGTTGAGATTATTGGCTCAGGACCAGTGAGATCTATATATATTACATTTATGTGACAGAGAAACTATCTTGTTTGAGACAGTTTTGAAATGTATTTTTCTGAGGCTTTCAGATAAACTACTAAAGCTAATCTTAATAAATGTGCCACCCTTTCTCCAGTTTATGTATCTTAGTAAGAGTGTGTGGTAAATGCTATCCAGGCATGAGTAACAGACACGCGAGAGTTGAAAGATAATTCCAAAATAATTTATTAACGTCATATTCATTTTTTGTACTATGTCTTTCAGATATCAGTACGTTTACCATTTCTACTAATAGAAAAATATTTTGTTTCTATTCCTACTCAATGCATGTCCATCAAAAATTTAAGCATGTGGGTTAGAAGTGTACCAAGAGATAGTCTTACAATATACTTATATGTTTTTGTCTGACATGTACACTCTTATTCTGAGTTAAAGAGGTATTTGGCAATAAACTGTCCTCATGCTATGACTGTAACGTAACTGCATTTTGAGGTGAGGAGGGATGTGAAACATGCTTGGATGTGCTGCTTCTGCTCAGAGCATTATAAACACACACAGCTCTGAAGGGCAGTGAAAGCCCCTAAGGGTCTCTCTCCCTCCCATCCCCTCTAGGTAGTAGCACTGTATCAAGAAAGCAGAGGTGGAATCTTCTAGAGGACAAAGTAGAATCAGTTGTAAAAATTTAGATTTTTGGACCTCTCAGATACTGATGTAGATGAAAACATTTCCTTGACACAGATCAAAAGCCAGACTCTGTTACCAGGATTTATTTAAAGCCCTCCATCACCCTCAAGTAGTCTTTGATATATTCTATATTTGACATGCTGGGAATCTTATACACTAGAATCCAGGAGTTAGGGACATTGGAATAAGGATGTATATTTTCAGTTTTGCCTTGTATTTAGGAGAAGTCTCCAACTTTTTAGTTACACAGTTGCTGATTTATAAGAAAATATTATGTTGACATGTGACCTGAAAACTGGCCCAGATTAACCTGTACAAGATTTTCCTAAACCTAGGTTTATTAAACTGTAGCAGGCCGGTGGATTCTTGTTTCCATTTGCAAGGTAATACCGTTTAGTTTGCAGATTACTATTACGCCTGACAGCCACTGCTTAGCTTGAGAAATCCCCACATTCTGACACTAGGGAACTTAGGATGGGGAAGGATGTGGTGGTGCCCACTGGTATAGTTTACAGGTAGCCACAATCAGATATCACAAAATTATTGATATTGATATGTTTTATGTCACAATTATTATATTCCAAAGTTGTTAATGTGCTAGAACTATAAAAGTATGTTATGAACCAAGTAATACAGAATGTTTCAACACTTAGTTTGTGCCAAAGTATCTTAAATCAGCTTATCCTGAATCAAATATCAAGACGAATTCCATGGGATTCCACCCTTATATATGTCATGGGCAGTTTATAAAACATTACTCTATAATTATTTCATTATTGAATAGTAACAAAATAAATCTGGTGGTGAAAGTTGATATAAAATTTTAGACATATTTTTCTGGGGCAGGAATGCTAATATTAGAATTAGCTTAATCTGAAGAAAGATAAGTAAGAAATAATAAACACAATGTTAACTTTTGATTATAGTGGGAAGAAACTCCGTATTTCTATTAGAGGATCTAAAAGGACTAGTTATATATTTAAATAGATATTTTGTGGATGATAACTAGAGTTACTGTGGTCATTTTTCAGTATTTACAAAAATCAAATCACTAATATGTTGCATGTCAATTATAACTCAATAAAATATATTTTAATTAGATCTTCTAAGATTTGATTATTCAAAATCATATTTTATTGTCTTAATATTAATAAAAATCATAGATAAATGGAATTTCTAAGAAATAAATTAGCTTATGTAGATCATATAGCCTGATTAAATATCAGGGGACTTGAGGAAGCGGACATGTATAAGAACTTATCATGGGGGGTGTGTGTGTGTGTGTGTGCGTGCACTGCTTGTGTGTTTTTCTCATAGCACCACTTACGTGTTCTTTGACAAATGTGCTGTTGGGTTACTTAAATACCTCAGAGGGAGAATCGTGAGATGAGTAAATAGAGGTTGCATATTTTACTTTGATCCTTTTTTAAGGTTATATTTATCCACTGTTTATTTTGCTAAAATCTGTATGTGAATGATAGATTTAAAAGATGACTATAGTTACTGTGAAATATACAAATCTAGCAAAAGAAAGTACATAAGATTCTCCAGGATGACTTGTTGTTAATATATCAGAAAATTGTGTGTGCTCTGAGCTATGTTTTTATGCAGACTTTCTGGAAATGCACATCTGATTAAACTTACATCTTATTCTAAGCTTGCATCATCTCAATCAGAAATAAAATTCTAGGTGTTCTGTGGAAAGTATGAAAAAGTATGGCAATATATGCTGTCCATCCCCAAATAACTATTTTTCCCCTAAAAAGTGATGATAGGTTGAACTTTTATGACTTGGAACACATAAATAATGCTATTCATGGTGGTTTGGTTTCAGGCCAGTTTTCAAATACACTTAACCCAAAATGTAATTTAAAAATTGATTCTAATCTCCATATGTAACTACATTTTTATGGGAAAGTAAATCAACATGTCTTTCTCACCAAACCACTAATGCTGGTCTAGTTACTATTTTACTTCTTTAAACTTTTAACTTTTAAAAAGGGTTTACAAGTACTCTTCTGCTGTGGTAGATTATTTTTCAGCAAACACTCATCACTTGGCTCCCAGATACCACCCCCTCCATCTAAACAGAATACTTCTTCATGTCTTGACTTTGACCTTGGCCATATGACTTGCTTTGGCCAGGGGTGCAATCCACACAGAACTTGTAAATGTGCTTGTGCCATTTCCCTTATTGTCTTGTGTGTTTGCCGTTGTCACAGGGGACCATGCCTTGAACAGTCCCTGCCCTTCCATCCTAGAGACCAGAACAAAACATGTGGAGCAGTATTTCCAGAGGCAGCCCTTAGATGTGGGAGTGAGAAATACATTATCATTTCCCACTGGTATTTTGTGGCGGTTTGTTATGAAGAATTACTGAAACAATAGTTAACATATGCAACCAGCTACAAGTCCATGGAGGGCCTGTCAGGGAGTCTCAAAGATTGAAAAAAATGCTATGAAATCTGTGTGAAAGTTAAGCTAAGGGTTTGAAATTTTTTATGTAAAAGGGATACCTCTCTAAATTTTGTCACTTAAGTTTGTCCTGACTTTTAGAAAAAAAAAATATGTTAAAAACTGAGGCACAAATGCATTTTTGGAAAATAGCTCCTTCATCCACACTCCCTCTCTGTAACTTGTTCCAGCTCAAATCACCTAAAGGAAGATGGGCTAATGAGAGAAAATTAATGGTGGAGGTTAAAAATCATCTATCAAGAATACTAAAATCATAACATTGTGAACATAATATTGGAAGAAAAAGAGGCTCTGAAAATAACATCAAGTATTAAAAATCTATTTGAAAGGACAAAATTTTTTAGGTAATATGAGGTCTATATAGTTGTCAGGGGCAGGGTAAATTAGGGACATATTCTGAAATATATTAATATACTAGGAAATATATTAATGGTGCTATAAAAGCAAGAAAAACATTATAGCTCAGTGTTATGGCAGTTGACTCTGAGAAAGATCTAGACCCTTACAAGTAAGCTTAAGAATGGTTCACCATCTTCAGAAGTGAACATTCTTAGTCACCAGTAGGATGATTTTCATAATAAGGGTAGAATCAAGGATGATTTTCATAATGAGGGTAGAATCAAGGAGAAGCTATCTGGCGTGTTCATGATACCATGTAGGGAATGCACACAAAAGCAAGGTGTCTAGCTCTGGGACTGCTTATTTCTGTAATATTACTTCTCTCAGAATGGTTCTCCTCAAAACCACACTCTGACTGTGGAGACAGAGTTGGCACTTGTCCTCCATGAGCAAGTTATCCATTCCCTTGATTACCAGGGAGACAACAACAATCAATAATAATCACCAACACTTAGTACGTTTAGAGGCACACTGATGGACTAAACATGCTTATTTTAAAGTTGATATGGATGTGTGTTCAGATAGTATACATCATGGCTCAGCCGTAACAAACCCAACTAGTATCCATGAGGATATGGGTTTGATTCCTGGCCTTGCTCACTGGGTTGAGGATCCGGTGTTGCTGTGACCTGTGGTATAGGTTGCAGATACGTCTCAGATCCCACATTGCTGTGACTGTATAGGCAGGCATCTGTGGCTCTGATTCACCTCTTATCTGGGAACTTCCATATGTGGTGGGTATGGCCCTAAAAAGCAATAAATAGGTAAATAAATAAATAAATAACAATATCCCTGAGAGATATGACCCTAAAAACCAATAAATAAATAAATAACAATATCCCTGAGAGATTTGTGGGAGAAGGTCATTGCCTATGGATTAGTTTTGACGTGCTGTATCACAGTTACCCAGGTAACTTATATAAATTTTTGTTTTTGTCTGGAGATAAAACATGGATTCTTACTTATGAGACAATATTTTCCCTAAGAAGAATCATGCTAAAAAACAGATTCCATTCTAATGTTGCTTTTTACCACAAACTAAAATCTGCTTCAAGATTCAGGCATTTTTTTTTTTTTTTCAAATATACATGCATACCCCCAAAACATTCTTTAGCTCTTCCAAAAATGCATATTTCTAAGCTAGGATTTAATAAATAAGGAAACAAATCTCTGCTTGCACAGATGAATGCACATAAAGTTGCAAAATGTTATGTTTCTCCATGGGATAGAATTGTTGGTAAGTAGTTTAAGTAAATACCTATTTTTTAACTTTCCAAAAGGAATGTTAAGCAACGTATATTTACTTGAATATAGAAATTAAATCTTTTATAAATATTTAGTATGATTATGATGTGGTATAAAGGATAAAGGTAAAAGCTAAAGATTTATGTCAGTTTTGTACAGTTTTAATTACTGTAGCTCTGTAATATAGTTTGAAATTAACGAGTATGATGCCTCCACCTTTGTTCATTCTCAAGATTGCTATGGCTATTCCTCACCTTTTATGGTTCCATTTCTATGAAAAATACCATTGACATTTTGATAGGGCTGCATTGAACCTAGAGATGGCTTTGGGTGAAATGAATGCTTAACAATGTAAATTCTCCTGGTACATGAGCATGCTACCTACATCTTTCCATTTGTTTTTCAATTCCTTTTATGAGTACCTTAGAGTTTTCACTATACAGTACTTTTACCTCCTTAGTTAATTTATTCCTAGGTATTTTACTACTTTGAATGCAGTTTTAAGTAGGATTATTTTCTTAATGATTTTTCTTTTTTTTTAGGGCCTAACCCGAGGCTGTATGGAGGTTCCCAGGCTAGGGATTGAATCAGAGCTGTAGGATTAATTTCTTAATAATTTTTCTTTTTTTTTTAGGGCCTAACCTGAGGCACATGGGGGTTCCCAGGCTATGGGTTGAATCAGAGCTATAGCCACTGGTCTACGTGCCAGAGCCACAGCAACACCAGGTGGAGCCATGTCTGTGACCTACACCACAGCTCATGGCAACGCTGGATCTTTAACCCACTGAGAGAGGCCAGAGATCAAACCTGCAAATTCATGGTTCCTAGTCCGATTCGTTTCTGCTGAGCCACGATGGGAACTCCTTAATTTTTCTTTTTGATAGTTTGTTAGTGCATATAAATGCAGCAGGTTTCTGTATATCAATTTTGTATCCTGCAGCTTTACTGAATTCATTTATTGTTTCTTTCTTTTTTTTTTTTTGTTGTTGTTGTTATTGTTGACTCTTCAGGGTATTCTATGTATAATATACAAATGTAGGGACAATTTTACTTTTATCTTTCCAATTTGGATGCCTTTTATTTATTTATTTTTTTCACACCTAGTTTCTCAGGCTAAGACCGCCAATATTATGTGAATAAAAGTGATGAAAGTGGGCATCCCTGTCTTGTTTTGAACTTTTTACCATTGAATATGATGTTACCTGTGGACTATACTGTTATTTTAATCTTAAGTGGAAACCTGAAAAAAATGTATATTATTTCCTCCTGTTCTACAGGTGAGGGCACTAATATCCACTGAAACAAAACAAGTTTTAAAAGAACCTGTTCTTACGGGTATGAGGTGGTACCTCATCGTATTTTGATTTACATTACTCTAATAAGTGATGTTGAGCATTTTTTCATGTGCCTGTTGGCCATCTGTATATCGTCTTTGGAGAAATGTTTATTTAGGTCTTTTGTGCATTTTTCCATTGGGTTGTTGGTTTTTTTGCTTTTGAGTTGTGTAAGTTGTTTGTATATTTTGGAGATTAAGCCCTTGTCACGTGCATCGTTTGAAACTATTTTCTCCCATTCTGTATGTTGTCATTTTTTTTTTATGGTTTCCTTTGCTGTGCAAAAGCTTGTCAGTTTGATTAGACCCCATTTTTGTTGCTTTTATTGCCTTTGTTTATTTTTATTGCCTTGTGAGTCTGATCTAAGAAAACATTTGTAAGGTTGATGTCAGAGAATGTTTTACCTATGTTCTCTTCTAGGAGCTTGATGGTATCTTGTCTTACATTTAAGTCTTTAAGCGTTTTTGAGTTTATTATTGTGCTTGGTGTGAGGGTGTATTCCAGTTTCATTGATATACATGCATCTGTCTGGTTTTCCCAGCACCACTTGCTGAAAAGACTGTCTTTTTTCCATCTTATGTTCTTGCCTCCTTTGTTGAAGATGATTTTACCATAGGTATCTGGGTTTGTTTCTGGGTTCTCTATTCTATTCTGTCTGTTTGTTTTACCATTACTACACTATCTTGATTACTGTAGCCTTTTAGTATTGTCTGAAATCTAGGAGAGTTATGCCTCCTGCTTTGTTTTTGTTACTCGGGATTGCTTTGGCAATTTTGAGTATTTTATGATTCCACATAAATTTTTGGATTGTTTGTTCCTGTTCTGTGAAAAATGTTTTGGGTAATTTGATAGGGATTGATTTGAATCTGTAGATTGTTTTGGGTAGTATGGCCATATTTACTACATTAATTTTTCCAACCACCTCACACTTGTCAGAATGGCTATCATTATCAAGTCAACAAATAGCAAATGTTGCAGAGGGTATGGAGAAAAGGGTACCCTCCTACACTGTTGGTGGGAATGTATATTGGTACAACTACTATGGAAAACAACTAATATGGTACACCTACTATGGAGGTACCTCAGAAAACTAAATATAGAACTACTGTGCGACTCAGAAATCCCACTCTTGGGCATATATCTGGACAAAACTTTCCTTGAAAAATATGTATGCGCCTGTATGTTCACTGAAGCACCATTCACAATAGCCAAGCTATGGAAACAACCTAAATGTCCATCGACAGATGATTGTATTAAGATGTGGTATATATACACAATGGAATACTGCTCAGCCATAAAAAAGAACAAAAGAAAGCCATTTGCAGCAACATGGATGGAACTAGAAACTCATACTAAGTGAAGTAACTGAGAAAGAGAAAGACAAATACCATATGATATCACTTATACCTGGAATCTAATATACTTCATAAATGAACCTTTCCAGAGAGAAGAAACTCATGGACTTTGAGAATAGACTTGTGGTTGCCAAGATGGAGAAGGAGGAAGTGAGATGGACTGGAAGTCTGGGGTTAATACATGCAAACTATTATATTTGGAGTGGATAAGCAGTGAGATCCTGTTATATAGCACAGGGAACTATATCTAGTCACTTATGATGGAATATGATGGAGGATAATGTGAGTAAATGAATGTATATATTTCTGTGACTGGGTCACTTTGCTGTACAGTAGAAAATTGATAGAACAGTGTAAACAAACTATAATGGAAAAAATAAAAATCATTGAAAAAATAAAATAAGCTGTTCTGTAAAGGACACTACTCAGTCAGAAGCTAGGACTATGTGCTTCAAAGCTTTCCCTTCCCATATTAATGTGACTATTTCTATTTATCATTATTGATTCTAGATGCTTTTTCTTTTTTAAATTTATTTATTTTTATTTCCCCAATACCTTATTTTTTTTTTCTACTGTACAGTATGGTGATCCAGTTACATATACATGTATGCATTCTTTTTTCTCACACAGATGCTTTTTCTTGGAGTTTTTAAACATTTTTCAAGTCATAAGCATGTGAAATTAATTTTAATTTTATATCTCAACCTTTATTAAAATATAATTGACATAAAATATTGTGTATGTTTAATGTATATAATATATTGATACACTTCAGTATTGCAGTTTGAAGGGTACCAGGTTACAGTTAGAAGGTGAATAACTTCTAGGGTTCTAATGGACAGCATTATAATTATAATTAACAGAACTGTGCTGTATTTTAAAAAAATTCTGAGAAAGGATCTGAAATGTTCTCATTACAAAAAAGTGGTAATTATGTGATATGGTGGAGGTGTTAGCTAATTTTGTATTTTATTAAACTTTATTTTCCTTTCATGCCATGTTACATTATTAGACCTTTCAAAACTATTAATAATGGTGCAAGCAAACACATTTATCTGTTGCAGACACCAGTGGATTATATCACTCCAGTACATTTCACCCATAAACTTTTCTTATTTTTTTACAAGAAAATCTAAACTTTTTACTTAGGACATTTAAAGAAACTGTACTACCTTCATATAGTGTACTAAAACTAAGTAATAGTTTATCAAATCACATAACATATCTGAACTTCGTATATGTTTTTCTAAATGAAAACGGCAGAGCTGGCTCCTACATGTCTGTTCTCTCTTATGTCTCTGTTCCCATGTGTCCATTCTGCTGAATAGCCATTGCCCTCTTTTTTGTTTGTTTGTTTGTTTTCCTTTTTTGTCCTCCCCATGGCTTATGCAGTTCCTGGACTAGAGAACAGATCCAAGCTGCAGTTGTGACCTGCACTGCAGCTGCAGTAATCCCAGATCCTTTAGCCCACTGTACCAGGTTGGGGATCGAACCTGTGTCCCAGCAGCTGAATACTGCCGGTCCTGTTGCACCACAGTGTGAACTCTACACATTGGCCTCTTTAAGTTATTTATATACAATATGCTCTTCACTTAAGCTTTCATGTAGTTTCCGTATCCTGAAAAATCCTATATGTTGTTCTGTGCATGCCTGGTTTTGTCTTACTTTTTAAATCTTAATTTAATGTTACTTCCATAGAGAAGTCTTCAGAAATAAAGTAAATAGCTTTATTAAAGACTAACAGGGAGACAGGATTAAGATGGCAGAATAGAAGGACTGGAGCTCAACTTCTCTCCTAAAGACAACAAAATTCACAACTAAAAACTGAGCACTCTTCCCCCAAATGGACTGGAAACCTTAAAAAAGATATCCTACTCCAGAAGAAAAAGGAGGACACAAAAAGAGGTAGGAGGGGCGATTTCGCGATATAAACAACCCCATACCTCCTGGATGGGAAGCTCCACAGACTGGAAATTAACTGGTTCACAGAGACGCACCTACAGGAGTGAGAGTTCTGAGCCCCACATCAAACTCTCACGTGTGGGGATCTGGCACTGGGAGAAAGAGCCCTGGAGCATGTGGCATTGAAGGCCAGTGGGGCTTGTATGCAGGTGCTCCACGGGACTGGGGGAAACAGAGACACCATTCTTAAAAGGCACACACAGACTTTCACATGCACTGGGTTCCAGGGAAAAGCAAAGTCCCCATGGGAATCTGAGTCACATCTGACTGCAGTACTTGGAGGACATCCTGGGAAAACAGGGGTTAACGTGGCTTGTTGTGCGGGAAAGACATTGAAAGCAAAGCTCTCCTGAATATTCAGCAGCCATGCCTTTCTCTGGAGGTGGCCATTTTGGGCAATTTGGCCCCACCCATCAGTTGGCTGCTGAGAAGCCCCAGGGCAAACAACAACCCACCCCTCAGTAAACAGGCTACCTAAAGACCCCTCAGGGCACACAGCTGCCTCTAATCACCTCCAGAGACTAAGCCCCACCCACCAGAGGGATTAGAATCAGCTCCACCTACCAGTGGGCAGGCAGCAGCCCCTCCCATCAGGAAGCCTACAGCAAGCCCCCCATACCGACTTCAGCCACAGGGGGGCAGACATCAGAACTAAGAGAGGCTATAACTCTACTCTCTGTAAAAAAGTCATCACACCAAAAACCTATAAAAATGAAAAGACAGAGAACTATAACTCAAATGAGGGAGAAAGGAAAAATCACACATTAACAAACTGAAGAATCAAAACCATATGATCCTCTCAATAGATGCAGAAAAAGCCTATGACAAAAATCCAACACCCATCTCTGATAAAAACCCTTCAGAAAGTGGGCATAACGGAAACCTACTTCAAAATGATAAAGGCCATATATGACAAACCCAGAGCAAACATCATTCTCAATGGTGAAAAGCTGAAAGAATTCCCTCTGAGATCAGGAACAAGACAAGGATGCCCGCTCTCTCCACTACTCTTCAACATAGTTCTGGAAGTCCTAGCCACAGCAATTAGAGAAGTAAAAGGAATCCAAATTGGAAAGGAAGAAGTAAAACTATCGCTATTTGCAGATGACATGATACTATACCTAGAGAATCCTAAAGACTCTACCAGAGAACTGTTAGAGCTCATTCACGAATTTGGCAAAGTCGCAGGATACAAAATCAATACACAGAAATCATCGGCATTTCTATACACAAACAATGAAAGAGCAGAAAAATAAATTAGGGAAGCCATCCCTAATTTCATTGCATCCAAAAGAATAAAATACCTAGGAGTAAACCTACCTAAAGAGACAAAAGACCTGTACTCTGACAACACTAAGACACTGATGAAAGAAATCAAAGATGACACAAAGACATGGAATGATATACCATGCTTGTGGATTGGAAGAGTTAATATTATCAAAATGACTATACTCCCTAAGGCAGTCTACAGATTCAATGCAATCCCTATCAAATTATCAAGGACATTTTTCACAGAACTTTAACAAAATATTTTAAAGCTTCTTTGGAAGCACAAAAGACCCAGAATAGCCAAAGACATCCTGAGAAAGAAAAATGGACCTGGAGGAATCAGGCTCCCGGACTTCAGACTATACTACAAAGCAACAGTCCTCAAAAATGCATGGTACTGGCACAAAGACAGAAATATAGATCAGTGGAACAGCATAGAAAGCCCAAAATTAAACCCACGCACCTACAGCCAACTCATCTATGACAAAGCAGGGAAGAATATACAATGGAGGAAAGACAGCTTGTTCAATAAGTGGTGCTGGGAACACTGGACAGCCACATGGAAAAGAATGAAATTAGAACAGTTCCTAACACCATACACAAAAATAAACTCCAGATGGATTAAAAACCTAGATATAAGACCAGACAGTATAAAACTCTTAGAGGAAAACATTGGCCAAACACTCTCTGACATAAATGACAGCATCGTCTTCTCAGATCCACCTCTTAGAGTATTGACAATAAAAACAAAAATAAACAAATGGGACCTAATCAAACTTAAAAGTTTCTGCACATCAAAGGAATCTCTAAACAAAACGAAAAGACAACCCATAGAATAGGAGAAAATCTTTGCAAGTGAATCAACTGACAAGGGATTCATCTCCAAAATTTACAAACACCTTCTGCAGCTCCATACCAAAAAAAAAAAAAAAAAACAAACAACCCCATCAAAAAATAGGCAGAAGATCTAAACTGACAGTTCTCCAAAAAAGACATACAGATGGCTGAGAAACACATGAAAAGATGTTCAACATCACTCATTATTAGAGAAATGCAAATTGGAACCACTATGAGGTACCACCTTACACCAGCCAGAATGGCCATCATCAAAAAGTCTACAAACAATAAGTGCTGGAAAGGGTGTGGAGAAAAAGGAACCCTAGTACACTGTTGGTGGGATTGTAAATTCGTGCAACCACTGTGGAAAACAGTCTGGAGATTCCTCAGAAAACTAAAAAGAGAACTACCTTTTGATCCAGCAATCCCACTCCTGGGCATCTACCCAGAGAAAACCATGACTCGCAAAGACACATGTACTCTGATGTTCATTGCAGCACTATATACAATAGCCAAGACATGGAAATAACCTAAATGTCCATCGACAGAGGAGTGGATGAAGAAGACATGGTACATATACACAATGGAATATTACTCAGCCATTAAAAAGAACGAAATACTGGCATTCTTAGCAACATGGATGGACCTCGAAACTATCATGCTAAGTGAAGTCAGCCATACGATGAGACACCAAAATCAAATGCTTTCACTGACATGTGGAATCTGAAAAAAGGACAGACTGAACTTTGCAGAACAGTTACTGACTCACAGACTTTGAAAAACTTATGGTCTCCGGAGGAGACAGTTTGGGGAGTAGGGGAATGTGCTTGGGCTGTGGGATCAAAATCCTGTGAAATCACATTGTTATGATCATTATACAACTACATATGTGATAAATTCATTTGAGTAATAAAAAAAAGAATTATTTGTAAAGCTATGTAAGTCCAGAAAGAGTCATTGGGGATGTATTAATGTTATTTTTGATATGATGGGAAAATAATCGTACCTATTCATGAAAAAAAAAAAAAAGACTCTAACAGATAGAAAGCTGTATACACTATTTATAAAAAGATTCATCTAAGCCTAGGGCATAAAATGTTCCTGGGCATGATTGATGCAAGTATATAGAGAAGTGACTCTCAAACTGTGGTAGCATCGGAGTTACAACCCAAAACACCGATTGCTGGATTCCAGTCCCAGAGCCTCTGATTCATTAGGTCTGATGTGAGTCTTGACATTTTGCTTTTGTACCCCATTCCCAGGTAATACTGATGCTTCTTGTCTATGGACCACACATGGAAAATTGCTATAATATAGAAGGAATTATGAGGATGGGAAGTGAGGAGGATGGGAGGAGAAGTACTGGGTTCTGGCTTCAAATAGAAAGGAGGGGACTCCAGTAATTGGCAACTAGGAAGCAGCAGGGGCAAAAGAATCTAAGTTCTGAGATTAATTTTTAATTTAGAATTTTTATTTATGAGGATTTTTAAAGAATGAATGAGTGAACTAATAAAATTCCCACTCACGAAAATACATTATTTGAGATACAGTCAAGGAACTGTAATATACTATGTAACAAAATGCTTCCTGACCAATATTATATTTAATCATTTTATAACACATTTTCAAGAAATTGTGTAATCATTAACATCTGTCTTCATGTGTGAAATGCTCCAAAGAACCCTATCAAAATTTAATTTGAATATGGTGTTTGGGCAGATCTGGTTTAAATAATTTTTCTTTGGATAAGGGGCAGCTTCCTTTCCACCTTTGTATGTGTCATTACTTAAAAGCTTTATCTCTGTCCCTGGAAAAGTAGAACAGAAAGTGCATGAAATTGGAGTAGAAACACCTGACCTCTACTTTTCTCAGTGGGATTTTTTTGAAGGTTAATGAGATTTTCACTTGTTGCATGTTTGATGTCTTTTGATGAGAGAAACTATATAAACATCAAATATTATTCTAGGCAAGGGGTTCATTAGTGCTTTATTTTCCATTAATATTTGCCAAAATCAAATTGGCACAGAGTGTAATTCTACAGAATGTTTGGCAACCGCTTGTTTTCTGTCAAAGTCATGTCAACATACAGATGAATTCCATTTTCACAGGAACCCAAATAAAGTGATACTCAAGATTAAAATTTGGGATGAAATAACTATTAATGTGCGAAATGCCCTAAGGAATTTATGTAGTAATGCAAAACTGTGATGAAATGCAATAAAAGCTAACTAAATTATAAAACTGCTCAGGAAAATAGATGAAGTTGGATATGCTATTATGGTGACCATTGGCAATCTCCTGTAATCACACTCTACCTATAGCAAAGGGAATATTTTTAAATCACACGTTGTGTAATTTTTAGAATGAGCAAATGTGGCCAGAAATAACTCCTAATGCTTATGTAAAGGAATTACATTTCCCTTGAGAAAAGTGGTGTTTGTTACTGTTAAGGCACATTGTAGAACACCGATGATTGTGAAAAATTTGTGTCGGTGTGTGTGTGTGTGCGCGTGCGCACAAGGGTGAAACTGTTGAGAGTCATGGAGGAGATGACGTGGACTAACCCGCAATACGAGGCATGGAAGGCTTGATCTTTCACAGGGCTGAGTGTTAGTTAATCTTCTCTCTTTTTAAATTTTCTGAGAGTAATAGATTTAATCATCTTTAACAAAAGAAACTAAACCACAGAGACCATGCAAAGAGAAACTGTCCTTTCGTTCTTCATTCTTTCAGTGGCTCTGTTGATGGCAAAACACGTAGGTGGTGCAGTTTAGGCGCTAGAGTTACATTAACAAAATAAGCAAATTATGTGTTCCTATGGGATTTACTGGCATGTAGCTTATATTCCATTTCAGAAGGCATCTAATTTTAAATATATATACGTGTGTGTGTATAATGACATTTATAAAAGGTATGGAGCAGTTTAGATGATAGAGATTGAGAAGACGTCATTTTTAGAGTGGGATCAGGCAGGAGTCGCTGATGGAGTGGTATTTGAGGAGATATCTGAAAGTGGATGATAACCTATGGAAAGAGATTTCCAGTTCAAAAAAAAAAAAAAAAACCGGGCTATGAGTGGAAATATTTTTCAAGGACCACAGCAGTAAAGCCGTAATGAATGGCAGAGTGCCTGAAGGAAAGCAGTGATGGCCTGGGACAGCTCATAGAAGCGTGCAGAAGATCATGTAAGGCGTAGTGAAATTTAGATTTTACTCTGAAATGAATGTAAATCCGTTAGAGGGTTTTCAGCCGGAAAGTGACGTGATCTAACTTATTTATAAGTGAGAAAACCTGTCTAAATTTGGAAGGTTGCAGATTTAAGTACCTTTGCCAGAATATAGGCACATGCTTTTTAATCTACTAAGGTGACGCTGTTGTCTTCATAAAGTATTAATTTAGAATACTACTTACATGCGTTTTACCTGGAGAGAATGATAACTTCATTTATGCTAGAAATGGCTTGCAAACACTTTATTCTTTCTGTGAAACATGTATATCATATCCATGCACAGTTGTAAAAGTAGTGATAAAATGATCATGTGTAGTCTCTATACACAGCTAACATTAAAGCCTCACATATTCTAGTGTCCTTTCATGCTTGTTAATTGTATTTCTAAGAATGTCTTATGTCTGTTTTTTTTTTTTGTTTTGTTTTTTTGTCTTGTCCTTTTTAGGGCTTCATCCGTGGCATATGGAGGTTCCCAGGCTAGGGGTCTAATCACAGTTGTAGCTACTGGCCTACACCAGAGCCACAGCAACGCGGGATCCGAGCTGCATCTGTGACTTACAGGACAGCTCACGGCAACTCCAGATCCTTAACCCACTGAGCAAGGCCAGGGAACAAACCCGCAACCTCATGGTTCCTAGTCAGATTCGTTTCCTCTGTGCCACCACAGGAACTCCTCATGTCTGATTTTTAAAATAAAGTTTTCAATATTGTGATGCCAGCATGTAAAATAGATTTGTAAATTAACTTGCTGCCCTGTGATATTGCTAAACTGATTTAATAGTTTGTTCATTTTGGTAGCTTCCTTAGGATTATCTATAGAAGAACCTCATCATCTGCAAATAGAGACAGTTTTATTTCTTGCCTTCTAATCTTTATTATTTTTCTTATGATCTACCAGTAATTATTACGTCCAGGAAATGTTGAGAAGTAGTGAGGGCAGCATTCTTTCTGTTTTTATAATCTCGGAAGGGACTTGTCAATTTTTTACCATTAAATATATTGCTAGTGCGGTTATGTAGACTGAAAAAGCTTCCTTGTGTTGTGATGCTTCTGAGAACTTTTCAAATGCTTAATCTAATCAAGGCCATATTAATGTAGGTATTTTTTCTTTGTCTTTTCCCTTAAATGTGGGTCAGAGTTTCCTGGTTTGTGTTCTGAGTAATTTTGGATTATATTCTGTCACTGAATATTATGTTATAATGACTTTAACTTTTGTTTTGTACTTTTATTTCTGAAGAATATTGATTTTGGTTTGTGTATCTTAGCAGGCAGTCATTTTGCCCTATCCAACTGAAAAATTCATCTCTGAGGTGGAGCTTAACTTTTAGTTTTTTTAATTATTACTATCATAAAGAGTTGATCCAGGACATTTGTAATTCAGAGGTCAACCAGATATTTGGGAAGAATTTGTACACAACATATAAGTTTCCCAATTACTGCCGCTCTATTTTAGAAATTCAAATTTTATTTTCCAGCTAGTATGGATGCCTTATAATCTGCCTCTGATTCTTTAAGCCAGACTGACTGTGGGTTTTCTCTCTTATACAATGTATTGACTTTAGTGAGCCCTCAAGCTGGAAAAATGTGTAGCCATATATTTACAACTCCCTGCTTCCAAGTACTGACTTGCCTTCTCAATCTTTCTGCTACGGCTGGGTTTGGTAGCAGAAAGATTGATACACAGATGATAAGTAAAAGCCTTTATCCTTTTACTTTTAACCTGAGTTTTAAAATTATAAGTACATATTGCATGGGTTCCTCTGAATCTTTGCTTGATCTTTGAACGTCTGAAAGTGTTCATTTTTTTTTTCCCCAAAAAACTTGCTTGATAATTTAGCAGGGTATTAGATCTATATAGTAGTTATTTTCCATCTACAATTTGAAAACATCAACTGGCCTATCTCATTTTGCACATTCTGTGACGCCACATATCGAAAAATCCCAGGGAATCTACCAAAAACTTATGGAAACTAATAAAATCAGCAAAGTTGTAAGGGACAAGATCAGTGTAAAAAGAAATTGTGTTTCTGTATACCAGCAATGATCAATAAAAAAAAGAAAATTAAGAAAGTGATTCTAGGAGTTCCCTTTGTGGCTCAGTGGTTACCAAACCTGACTAGGATCCATGAGGATGCAGGTTCCATCCCTGGCCTTGCTCAGTGTGTTGAAGATCTGGCATTGCTGTGGCTGTGGCATAAGCCAGCAGCTGTAGCTCCATTTCAGCCCCTAGCCTGGGAACTTCCATATGCCACAAGTGCAGCCCTAAAAAGCAATGACTAAATAAACAAAGTGATTCTATTTCCAAGAACATCAAAAAGAATAAGATATCTAGAAATAAATTTAATAGAAAAATAATGAAAAGCTTTTATCCAGAACACCATAAAACAATACTGAAAGAAATTAAAGGCTTAAATAAAATGAAAAACCTTCTGGGTTCATGGTTTGGACGACTGTATTGCTGAGGTGTGAAAACTCCTCACAGTGGTCTGCAAACTCAGTGTGTTTCCTGCCAGAATTCCCAATGGCCTATTTTTCAGATGTGGAAAACTAGATCCTGAAGTTCACATGGTATGGCAAAGTACTCAAAATTACCAAAATAACAATGAAAAAGAAAAACAAAGATGGAAGTCTCACAATTCCTGATTTCAAAACTTGGTACAAAGCTACTGTAGTAAAAAAAAAAAAAAAATGATATCGACATAATAATTTAAATGAATGGTGTAGAATTGAGAGTCTGGAAATAAACCCATACATCTATGGCTCTATAATGTTGAACAAGTTGCCAGGATCCTTCAGTGGGTCAGGAATAATCTCGTCAATAAATTAAAATGGATTGACTGAATATAGACAGGGAATAGAATGAAGTTGAAGTCCAACTTCACAGTATATACAAAAAATCAGCTCAGAATATATCAGTGCCCTGAATGAAAGAGCTAAAACTGTAAAACTCTTAGAAGAAAACTTTTGGTAAATTTTCATGATCATGAATTTGAATCATGGCAGTGGATTCTTAGATATTACCAAAATGAATAGTAACAAAAGAAAAATAGGTAAATTAGATTTCATCATTACTAAGTGCTCTTTATTAGAGGGCTTTATCAGAACAGTGTAGAGTCAATCTTCAGATTAGGAGAAATATTTGCAAGTCATATTGTTAAGACTTTATTATCTGGAATATATAACAAATGCTTACAAATCCACACCAATTAGACAAGTCAATTTAAAAAGGAGAGAGAGAGAAAATTAGCAGTTTTGTCTCTGGAGGAAAGAGATTCCTCTTAAGGGTAAGAAACTAAACATTGAAAACCTAAAAAAAAAGATTGGCAAATGTCTTGAACAGGCATTTTTGCAAAGCATTTGTGCAAGTGAACAACAAACACGTGAAAAGATACTCAGTACCATTAGTCATTGGGGAAATGTAAATCAAAACCAAAATGAGGTACTAGTTCATACCCAATAGGGTGTCTCTGATGATGAGAATAAGAATAAGAAGGAGAATCAAAAGCAGGAGGATAAAAATAGCATGTGTTGGTGAGGATGTGGAAAAGTTGGATTCCTTCTCATACATTTTTGGTGGAAATATAAAAGCATGAGGCAAAAGAAGCTTCAAAAAATTAAACAGAATTTCTATATTCTGTAATTCTAGTAATTCCACTCTTAAGCAGAGATCCAAAATAATTGAAAAGATACTGAAACATACTTTTATAAGAATCTTCCTGTTAGCATATCTGTTAACAGTCCAAAGATGGAAACAACCTAAATGCTCATCACGTGATGAATGGATAAACAAAATGTAGTGTATACATTCTTATGTAGTTGTTAAAAGGAATGACGTACTGACACTACAATTGTGGATAAACCTCAAAACATTTGTGAGCAAAGCGAGACACAAAAATAGTCACGTGTTATATAATTCCATACATACATATATATATCCCAAACAGACAAATCCATAGAGACAGAAAGCAGATTGGTGGTTGTCAGGGGAGTGAGTGGGGTTGGAGGTGGGAGAGAAAATGAAAAGTGACTGCTGAATAGGTACAGAGTTTTCTTTTGGAGTGATGAAAATGTCTTAGAACTAGATAGAGGTTTATTTGCACAATGTTGTTAATTTGCTCAATGCAATAAAGTTGTTCACTTTTAATGGTTAATACTGTGTTTGGTTAGTTTTACCCCTCCACAATTTACACTGACTTGCCATTTTTACCTGTCGGATTGGCAAAAATCCAAGTTTTACAGCATATATACTGTTGGGAAGTCTGTGGAGAAACAGGTGCTTTCATACATTGTTGATGGAAATGGAAAAGAGTAAAGATTCCATTGAGGGCAATTTGATAGTGGCTAGCAAAATTACATGAGCATTTACTCTTTGACTTAGCAACCCACCTCTAAGAATAAATCCCATAGATGCAGTAGCAGAAACACAAAAGGAGGTATGCATACGGCTATTCAGTGGAACTCTTTTTAATACAAAATAGTAGAAATGGGATAAATCTCTATCAGTAGGGACTGGTTGAGTAAGTCAAAGTTCATCCACGCAATGGAGGGCTCTCTGTCTATAAAAAGATTGATACACTGTTGTGGAACATTCACTGAGGTGGGTTGTTCCTTCAAAAAAGCAAAGTAAATGTCCAGAACAATGAAATCTACAAAGACAAAACCTAGACTAGAAGTTGCCTATGGTTGGGAGGAGAGGGAATGGGAGATGGAGGAGATTGGTAATTAAAACTACTCTAGCTGTTCCAGTGGGGCTCAGCAGGTTAAGGACCCTCCAGTGTTGTCACTGCTGTGGCTCAGGTCTCTACTGTTGTGTGGGTTTATCCCTGGCCCTGGGAACTTCTGCATGCTATGGTTGCAAGCAAAAAAATAAAAATTCTAAAATTTAGTGGGGATTAATGCACAAGTCTAAAAATTAAAAAAAACCCAAACATCAAATTAATACACTTAGATGGGTGAATTTTATAGTATTTGAGTTATGTCTCAATGAAGTTATTCTAGAAAAAAAAGAAGGAACAGATTTGGCATGTGAACCATGATTTCTGCAAGGTTGCATATAATAAGTGATTGAACTACAGTAAATAGTCCAGAAGCAATGGTTCAGATTAATAGAGATTCTCAGAAAATACTGCTCTTTGGAGAGACCTCCAAAATGGGGCAAGGATAGGGAGGAAGTGATTTCAAATCTAGGGTAAATTAAAACAACTTTCATGGAAATAGTTTTTTTAAATAAAGCAGGAAGTTCTTCCTCATCCAGAAGGTAAAGAACCAAACTATTGGAAGCAATGTGAGAGTTATATTACTCTAGAGAGTTATATTAAAGCTCTTTCTTACTGATGAAAAAATGCTTCAGATTGTCTCATAAAGGGGCAGAAAAGCCAATGAAAAAGTAGCAGCCAGTAGTATAAGTAAGCTGATCTGGTATCTGATCTTTTCAGGATTGGTTATAGATGATTTATAAGAAAAGGTCTACAAGAATTCCACAGGAGAACATTAATTAGAAAAGATTCCTAGGAAAGAGGTAGGCTTGTTGGCCATCTTTTCTTTGTTTATTCACATCTAATTCTTTATTCTCAGCCAGAAATTCCTGTAGAATGGGTTATTTGTACCCTTTTCACAGTCAACGAATTGGAGGAAAATGAGGCAACTGAGGTGAAAACCAGTGGCACAGAAATCGATGGTTAAAAAAAAAGGCTAAGCCAAATTCTTGGAGGCTGCAAGATGTCAGAAGATAATATAAGTATATAAGAAGTAGATGATTATAAATTAGCTAGCAAGAATAATTTTGTAGTAATTTAAATCAATTGAAAAGTCACACCATCACATGTCAAAACAAGTTTTTAAAAAGAATAAGTTTCTTTTTTTTTTTTTTTTTTATCTTTTGTCTTTTGTTGTTGTTGTTGTTATTGCTATCTCTTGGGCCGCTTCCGCGGCATGTGGAGGTTCCCAGGCTAGGGGTTGAATCGGAGCCGTAGCCACCGGCCTACGCCAGAGCCACAGCAACGCGGGATCCGAGCCACGTCTGCAACCTACACCACAGCTCACGGCAACGCCGCATCGTTAACCCACTGAGCAAGGGCAGGGACCGAACCCGCGACCTCATGGTTCCTAGTCAGATTCGTTAACCACTGCGCCACGACGGGAACTCCTAAAAAGAATAAGTTTCATTTGAAATATTCCATAGTAAATTCAAGGACATTCAATACTTAATTATATTTATATGAGTGTTCAACACATTTATAGAATTAGTCCTATAGATAATTTGATTAATCTTTTTTATAGTTGGCCCTGATTAAATATTTGTGGGGTTGATTTTATGATTAAAATTTACTTGCACACCTTAATATTTCATAAACTGGATAATATATGCACAGAGAAATGACTCACCTTTAATCTGGCAAATTAGATTTCTTGATTTTAAGTGATTTATATCAGGGACTTTCTAAAGTAGTGTTTTTTTATTTTTTAAAAAAATGTAAATTTTATTATTTAAAATTTTTTATTGAAGTATAATTTATTTACAATGTTCCTTCAGTTTCCTCTGTACAGTGAAGTGACCCAGCCATATATATATATATATATATGTATATATATACACACTCATTTTTTTAGTACTATCTTTCATTGTGTTCTAAACCAAGAGACTGTATACAGTTCCCTGTGCTCTGTGATATGACCCCATTACCTATCCGTTCTAAATGTAATAGTTTGCATCTACCAACCCCAAATTCCCTGTCCATCCCTTTCTTTTCCCCCTCCCCCCTGGAAAACACAGATCTGCTCTCCATGTCCATGATCTATTTCTTATTTGTAAATAGGATCATTTGTGCCATATATTAGATTCCACAAATAAGTGATATCATATGGTATTTGTCTTATTATTTCTTAACTTCATATGAGAATCTCTAGTTCTATTCATGTTTCTGCAGATGGCATTATTTTACTCTTTTTATGGCTGAGTAGTATTCCACTCTGTACATGTATCATATGTTCTTAATCCAGTTATCTGTCAATGGACATTTGCATACAACAAAGACAATGAAGATACAACAATCCAAAACCTATTGGACACAGCAGTGAAGTTCTGGGAGGGACGTTAATAGCAATACAATCTCATCTCAGGAAACAAGAAAAATCTTAAAAAAACAACCTAATCTTTCATCTAAAACATCTAGAAAAGGAAGAACAGACAAAGCCCAAAATTAGTAAAAAGAAACAAAGATTAAAGCAGAAATTAATGATGTAGACAAAGAAAACAATAAAGATCAATGAACACAAAGTTTGTTCTTTAAAAAGAACAAAAATAAACCTTTAGCCAGACTCATTAAGAAAAAAAAGGGAGAGGGTAAAAATAAATAAAATTAGAAATGAAAAAGGAGAAATTACAACTGACACTATGGAAATGCAAAGGATCATAAGAGAGTATTATGAGCAACTGTTATGCCAATAAATTGAACAGCCTAGAAGAATTGGATGGATTCTTGCAAAGGTACAACCTATCAAGACTGAAAGGAAGAAATAGAAAATATGAATAGACCTATCATAAGCACTGAAATTGAAAATGTGATTAAAAAACTTCCAAAAAACAAAAGTCCATGACTTAGTCCATGACTTGATGGCTTCACAGGTAAATTCTAACATGCAAAGAAGAGTTAACACCTATTCTTCTGAAACTCTTCTAAAAAATTGCAGAGGAAGGAACACTCCCAAGCACAGTCTATGACGCCACCATCACCCTGATACCAAAACCAAAGATTTCAGAAAAAACAAAACTGCAGGCCAATATCACTAATGAACATAGATGCAAAAATCCTCAACAAAATTTTAGCAAGCCAAATCCAACTCTGTATTAAAAGAATCATACACTGTGATGAGGTGGGATTTATCCCCTGGATGCAAGGATTTTTTGGTACCTGCAAATCAATGAGTGTGATACCCCCCCACATCAACAAACTGAAAAATAAAAAACATATGATCATCTCAATAGATGCAGAAAAAGCTTTGGCCAAAATTCAACACCCATTTCTGATAAAAACGCTCCAGAAAGTGGGCATAGAAGGAACATACCTCAGCATAATAAAAGCTGTATATGACAAACCCATAGCTAACATCATTCTTGATGGTGAAAAACTGAAAGCATTTTCACTGAGATAAGGGCTAAGTCAAGGATGTTCTCTTTCACCACTGCTGTTTAACAGTTTTGGAAGTCCTAGCAATGGCAATCAGAAAAGAAAAATAAATAAAAGGAATCAAAATAGAAAAAGTACCCAATACTGATAGGGTGACCTGGCAGAGAATAATGAATGATCATTCTCTGTCTCTTTTTTTTTCTTCTCCTGACCAGTAACCAATTCAGGCAATTTAAAAACAAGGGGGACATCTTGTTTGGATGATAAACATTTCATAGGAGACTTGATGATCGCAAATCATAGAAAATAGGAGTTTTCTCATTTCCTCACCTTGCTTCCTTTTCAGAACATTTTGGATGCTTCCCAAGTGTTATTTCACAGATTAAAATTCAATATGGAATAGGTTATTATATTTTGTTGTTAATTCTCTAAAATGTGGATTCGGGATTAAACGGTACTCCGAGTCTAGTTTCTTTGGCATGTTATCTTCTTTTCAAATGTTCAAGTGGAACAAAAATGTTCCCTAACAGTTTACAGGAGAAAAAAATATTTTTTGTAGTTTGCCTACTCTTTAAAATTTGTTCCAATTTTTACTACTGTAAAAGCTAAAAGCTATATTTTAAGTCTGAGGAAAGAAATTCCACATGCCAGAGACCAAGAGATTTACTTTTTAAATTTGTATTTGTTGAAAATTATAATCTGGAGATAATGATATGGGAATTTCTTTTTATAAAAATATACTCTATTTTTATTACTACATTATTGCAGTTTAAGAAAATTATATTAGCCATTTGGTTTTTTCAGGTAAAATATTATCTTCTGGGTAGGTTTCATTATACCAAGCTATGAGCTTCTTAATGTTCATAGTTCACTTGATACACAATCATTTCATTAGTATTCTTTTTGAAGAGCTATCAAACATTAGTCCATTTTAATGCTAATCAGTAATATGCAGTTCATATCTGAAGTCTTAACTCTAAATATGTCTCATGATTAATACTGTGTCAGTTGTTTTATTTTTAATCTTTTTTCATGAGAAAGGTGTCTCATTAACATTATTATTCTTCAGCACAGATTTTTATAACAAAATTATGTTAAAACATTTGTACTAGAGCTTTAAGTGCTAACCTTTTTTTGTTTTTATTTTCTAAGTATTTGTTTGTATGATGTATAGTTTTTCTTCTGAACATTGGAAATGAATGGTAAGCCAAGTGAAGTGTGTTTTAGCCTCTCTGGTGACTATAGATTCTGTTATATAATGAATTACAGAAACATAATTTTAGGTGAGGAAAAATAGAAGGCACTGTGAAATTTTAAAAGGGGAACTGATCCATCATGGATATTATGACATAAATAAATATCCTGAGAATGTAAAGCTTTAGTTGACCTCTAAAAAAAAGCAAAGAAGAATAGGTGATAATGAGGTGAATAGATGGAGGGGTCCTATGTTCTAGGGATTTGGAAGGTTCCAAGGGAAAGTGGAAGAATATTGGCTGCAAACTACTGAACGAAAGTTGATATTATCCCCATTTTGAATTAAGGCTTAGAGTGACATCTGAGAGTATCTTACAGTGACTTTTTCAATATCTCACTGCTAATTAGATGAAGGTATTGTTGGTGGGAATATAAATTGGTGCAGCCGCTGTGTGAGTCAATATGAAGGTCCCTAGGAAAACTAAAATACAACTGTCATATGACACAGCAATTTCACTTCTGGGTGTATATCTGGAAAAAATGAAAACACTAATTTGAAAAGATACACGTACCCCAGTGTTTGTAGCTGTGCTATTTACATTAGCCAGATATTTACAAGTAACCTATGTCCATCAGCATATGAATGGATTAAAAAGTGGTGCATATATGAATATTAATTAATTAACATATGAATATTAATCAGCCATAAAAAAATGAAAATTCTGCCATTTACAGCAACACGGATGGACCTGGAAAATATGCTTAGTGAAGTTATGTCACATATAGAAAGACAAATACTGTATCATAATACTTATATGTGAAATCTAAAAAAATAATACAAATGAATGTACATAGCTAAAGAGCAACAGGCTCACAGATTTAGGAAACAAACTAATGGTCACCAGTGGGGAGAAGGAGATGGGGGCACGTTAGGGTATGAGATTTAAGAGAGAAAAGCTGCTGTGGATAAAATAAATAAGAAAGATGACAACGCAGAATTATAGCCATTATCTTGTAAAAAGTTTTAATGGCGTATGAACGCTATGCTGTACACCTGAATAACATTGCAAATTACCTATGTTTCAGTAAAAAACAATAACAACAACTTGGTCTGTCTGATGCTAAATCTCTTGATGGTATAAATAAATCTAAACTCTTAATCACAATATAGAAGAATTGTCGTGATCTGGCCCCGGCCTTCCTTTCAATCTAATTTTCCATTCCATAGCATTATATAACCTACATACCTGACAAATAGTATGGTAAAATCTTAGAAGTCATAAACCAAGACTTATGAATCTTTCTTTTTCCCTCAGAACATGGCAAAATGTCCTACTCTAGCTGGAGCTCAGTAAATATTTATTTAAATTTCCATTAAAATTTCCATTGCCATGAAAATGTACTTTCAACTGTAAAAGACAAAAAATATATATTCTACTTGTCAGATAGAAAAGCAGCAGAGTTTTTGTGTTGTTTTAATTATTAATTTGTTTTGAGAATAAAAACCAACCTAATCTAAATAATATGATAAATATTCTGTGGTAATTGTCACATAACAGAATAGTTAGTTTTCAGTACAGGTTTAATTAATACCTTAGTAAAATAAATGTGGTGTCACGTGTAGAGCTATTTGGAACATTTTTAGTTTTTATTTTCATGAACACATAGTTTGTGTCATTTTGTTTTACATAGTTTATAAGATTAAAATGTTAATTTTTTGGAACATGGTGGCATGTGAATAAATAGAACAATAAGGTTTTTTAATCTCAGAAACTTATTATTATCTGAAATTCTGTCATTTACCTTTTAGTTATACTAATTACTAAATAAAAATAGATTTCCTGATTATAAAATACAATTGAGATATTGCGTGAGGATACATTCTTTAATAAAATTTCTAATGAAATTCTAAAGAAAGATGGTTGATATCTGTATCATTATGGGATGACTTACATTCTTGGTGTTATGTGGGTTTTTTTTTTTTTATTCTCTGTGCTTTGTCCCCCATGAATTTATGCCTTCTAACGAGTGAGCTAACTCAGCTCAGTTCACTTGGGGGGAAATCTGGGGCAAAGCTTGGGACAACACCTTTGACTTAATGCTTCACTGTGATGAGGAAAGAGTTTTTATTACTCCTCTGCTTGTGGGGTGTGGGGTAAGGTGGGGGTTCTTCAGTGAGGTTGTGCTGAGTACATCAAATGAATTCCTTACTTAAACCCCATAATAATCGTTTAAGGATTGAATTCTTGCTGTTCCCATTTAATATGAAGAAAGAGGCATTCCTTTGGTCACACAGCAGTAAAAAGTACTGGACTGTTTTTCTCCTATAATTTTCAGTTCCAAGTAGCTGGAATCTTCTAAGTTAGCCTTTAAGCTCTATTGCTTCTAAGGGAGCTTGGCCCACTAATTGTGTTTTTAGGTTGAACAAGCTTAAAGAAGATTTTACACTTCCATCTTCTATCTCTGTGACCTTGAGAAATTTACATAACCTTTCAGTTTCATTCGCTAAAAACTGAGGACAATGATAACAGTTATCTTTTGAGGTTATTGAGATCGATAAATAGTGGAAAGTATGTAAACCATAGGGCCCAGTGCCTGGCCCTGAACCACGTTTACTCTTACTATTCTTAATGGCAGAAACTCTGAAACTAGCAACCTAATCAATACTTGCGGCTTTTTCCCAACAGCCTGTGAGTTGCTACTGATCTATTCATCTGTGTGCTTGGAATAAATTTCCTACCGCTAAGGATTTTTATAAAGATTTTAAACTAACAATGTCTGTAATGCTTCAAGGATGGTGTCTGACGTTTTGGTAGGTCTTATATATATGTAGGTTTCTTACTCTTCTCTATGTGAATTACCTTGGCTACCATCTTAACACATAGGGAAGGGACCATTGGAAGATGCAAGGACCACCAACTGAGTTTGAAAATCTTTATGAGTTTTTAAGTCTGTATGGAACACTTGTTTGTAACAGTATTTGGATTGGGAGAGAAACGCTAAGCTGCCAAATTGAAAGTGTATCATTTATGTGGCTTTTCAGATTAATATGTAATAAAGGAACTTGGGCCACTACATGCCAATGCTGCTTTTAAAAATTTAACAGCATTACATAATGAAGTAAGAACCCGGCTTTTAATGTCTAATAATGCAAATTTCACAACCTTCTGAAATATAGCTTTTTAAATTAATTTTAGCCAGAGAAAATACCTTATAAAATGTAGGCTTTTTTGGTAATTCTTTAAACATATTAAACTACTATCTATGAAACTAGCTTCAATGAAAATATGGTTATATTAAACAAATTTAATATTGAATATGAATTTGTATTGTTGTCTCTGTGGAAAGACCCCATTAATTGCCAAGTGAGATCTGTGAAAATATTATACATAAGTAAGTATTGATGTGATAACCACACTAAAATCAATTTTGGTGGTCACCTGTAAAACTTTGATAATAAAAATTAAACATTATAGAAGGATTTAAAAATAATTATTTATATAAAATGGATTACTCAACTATCATTTAAAAATTTAATTTAGCACTAATTATATTTTGTTATTTTAACTTTATTACGTTTTATATTTGTCCATTGAATCATAGTCAGAGATATGAAACATTTCTAAAATTCCTAGGAAATAAGCCAAGTGTTTAGATTATGAATGTCCTATACCTGTAAAATGGGATTACAACATACATTTCTTTAGCTGAAGTCAGCGCTACGTGAGCACTTGCTTATACCTCTATTTTTAAACTTTTAGAATTTGCATATGTATTCTGCTTAATACTACAAGTCAGCTTATGTATGATTTATTTATATAGAATATCACTCAGCAGGTTAGATTTTATACCTTGTAGACTTCATAAAGTTATGAAGGGAAATTTTTACCACATGTGCCGTACATATTTGTTTTAGAACCTAATTATAAAATGAGATACCTCTGGATCAGAATTCAAAGTTTATGTAAAACAGCATAATTTTTGATCAATATTTTATGCAGTGTTCTACACTAAAGTTTTTAAGTTTTCAGTAATATAAGAAAAAGTAACAATTGTATTTTTTAGATATCTGAGTTTTCTGTTAGAGTTTTGCTTTCAAGAGTAGCAAACCAGAGGCCTTTAATGCATTTTCAAAATAATAGCAAGTTGATTGAATATTATAACCATCTCATTGATAGAGTTAACTAATTATTCTTTGTCTATAAGTTCAAACACCATGGAAGCAGCTAAAATAGTCATAAAAATTCTGAAATCAGGTATAAATTTTAAATAAGATGTAAAGAAATTTTATTCCAGTTACAATTCAAAGTATTTCTCTTGACTATAAATAATTCATTTAAAACAACACAGAAGAGCAATTTGTACCAACAATTTTCTAGGCAAAAAAATCTATAACAATGGGAGTTCTTTGGTGGCACAGTGGTTTAAGGATCCAGCGTTGTCACTGCTGTGGTGCGTGTTTGATCCCTGGCCCAGAATTTCTGCATGCCATGGGTGCAGCCAAAAAAAAAAAAAAAAAAAAAAAAAAACTATCACAATGAACAGAACAGGAAAAAAAAAATTGCCCACAGGAGCTTTCATTTAGTGGGAAAATTAGGCAAAAATCAAGGAACGGTACTCTATGGGAAATGGTGCTGTGTATTTAAGGGAAAAATAAGAGGGATTTTTGAAGGCAGGGAGCTACTTAAAAGGAAATATTGGCTTTGCAAAATTAAATAGAATAGTCAGAGATGATTCCATTTAAAAAGTGACATGTTATTAAAGATCTGAAGGTGGAGAAGGAGTCAGTCATGCAGGTCTATGAAGGAAGAACATTTTAGGTGTAGGAAACAAGTTCATGTGTCCTGAGGCATAGAACAATTAAGAGGTCAGAATGAGCAGGGGGTAATAGTAGGAGTTGCAAACAAGACAACAGGGCCAAGATGGAGTTTCTCTTGAAAAGCCCTGTCACCACATCACACCAGTCCTTAGCCCTTGGTAGTCTGGTTTCAGTCTAGGGCTTAACTGGTCAGCTTGAGCTGGCAAGTGGTTTCACCTGGAATCTGAGTCCACAGACCTTGGTAACTCCACAGTGTACTTGCTGTACTATGCTGGTGCAGGCCATAGTTGCACTTTGGGAACTGCTGCTTCTGTTGATGGCTCACCTGAGAGTTTCTCTTGGTCAGTCTGCAGTACCATGTCTTTAATTACTGCTGGTGTCCACTGTGGTTTCCGCTAATGAGGCACATAAGGTAAAGGAATAATAGATCTGTTGTTAATGGGAATTCCAGATGCCAAAGCCACAAAATTGGTGGTATGAATCAAACATTAACAGCTATTAGAGCACTTGCTACTTTCCTCAAAGACTCCTATCTGACCGAGGATAAGTTAGTCATAGATTAGATTAGATCAATACTAAGTTGTTTGCCAATCTCAGTAAAATTTCCATCCAGTGAAGTACACTGTGGAACACCACAAAATTCCCAAATCAATGTCATATCTTCTTAAATGTTTATTTAGGCCAAGAGACCCCAGGGGTAGCTAAAGAATGGGATTCTCATCACAGCTGCTTATTTCTTAGAAGAACTGTGATCCCAGAATCTGTAGTTATTTACAAAGAATGCAGAATCTTACTAAGACAACCTAGGATTACAGTGGCAACTGTGGAGAGCTTTTCCGTTAGACCAGATGATTCATTTAAGAAGTGCACTTGAAACTAAGGGTTTCCGCATCAAACAGAGTGGGATACCTATTTTAATTGATGTACAGAAGCCTCTAAAAGGCTTCAGGATTCCAAAATAGCTTCATTGAAAGATTCGTTGCAAAAGGCTAATGAAAAATTAAAGACGCAAGAGGTACCTAAACCAAAAGACCGTAAGATAGACTCCTACTATCTTCTATCCTCCTGTTTCTTCTTTTGTTAATACCCTACTCATCCTTCATCTGAATTGCCTTTCTACTCTCAAAAGATAGCAAGACCATAACAAAGTCCAATAAATTAGTGGAGCAGGAGCTCCAAGGCCAGAAACCTGAAACACCAAGCAGACCTCCTCTGTTGCACTGTTCTACAGATCCATCATCAGAACACTAGCCTGGAAATCAGTGTGTCATTTGCAGTTTACTGGGACACTGGAAACATGTTTGTCCTCAAAGGTTCTGCCAAATCCTTCCACAGAAATTCAAATGCCCCCATATCTCCCCTAGAACCAGGATTAATAGAACTCCAAGGGATTCTGCCTGCTACCAGTTACTCCCTTAAACAGCCAGAAACTGAAATTAATTCAAAACTATTCCAAATTCTGGTAGATACGAGGTCTACACTCTCTACTTTAAACCCCACTCACCATAGAGCTTGCAGATGGGATCCTGGGAAAAGAAGCCAGCGAAGGATGTCAGGTCTCCCAGATGTTTGTACTGCCTGGTCAAGAGAGGAAAATAAAACTTTATGTTGTCCTTTCCTTTCCAAATCCAGCCTCTTATAAATCTGGTTTTTTAGTAGCCATTTGTTGATTGTTTCTCCTCCCAGAAAGAGCTATTGCATTCTTGCTTGTCTCATTTTGAGTCCTGAGAATTTAGCTTGGCAACCATCAGATTAGGGGCTCCAGGGTGTGGCCCTGCAGAAGTGTGCCTTGCACCCCATTTGTGGCTAGATTTGGCCAGATGTATTTGTGGGTTGCATCCTGTGTGCAGCTTTTGGTTATCTTTGCAAGTGGCTCTGGATCTCAGGAAGATAGTATCTTTTGTACCCTCTGTGGAGATAGATATCTCTTGTGTCCAAGGGGTTGTTCTGTACTCCTAGGAATACTACTGTTTGTCCTGGTTGGAACACGACTAGATATTTGAAGGAAGTGGTGTTTGTGTTTTTGTTTAAGTATCTCTGTAGTGAGAAGTTGGCCAGATTAGAAGCCGTTTGCAGAGGCAGAATATTTTTTAAGGCTTCTCTCCTGGGCTAAATGAAACTGTGTACCCAGGGAGAAAGACTAAACTTTCCAAAGACAAATAGTTCTAAATCTAGAACATAGAAATCTTTTTGAGTTCCATTTTGGTTGAAGATCTCTATAATGTAAAGAAGCAAATCAGATATAATGTAGCCGGATGGTATCAAGTCAGGCCATTGATGTCATTTAAAATAAGTCTTTTCAAGAACAGAAATTTAGCTATAGAAGCAATTCATCCACCAGCTATCCTTTTTACCTTTATCCCTTATTCAACTCAAAAGGCTGGTAAATGTAAAATATCTGGACTTAGGGAACAAAAGCCTTTTTGGTGGAACTTACATTTTTTTTTTTTTTTTCTATGCCTTTTGAGATGTAAATGTCCTACCTGGTCTTCTCTAGGAACCAAGATAAAAAAGGAAAGGTTATTTAAAAGCTAGGCCTATGAAATCTTTTCCATAAATGTTAGTGAAAAAGCTTTAGCCGTCTGAGTAGGTGAACTTATTCTATCTGTCAGAAACTTGATTTGGATCTGTTGTCTTTTAATATTATTAAACTGGTGAGTTTATACATTATGGTACCTGTCTCATGACTAAAATTTAAAAACGAAAGCTATAAGATCTCTGTGTCTGTGTCTGACTTGGATATATGTTACAGATGTGTGTTTCTTTGTTTTTACCTCCAGGTGGTATTGCCAAAATTAATTTGTAAGGAACCGGTTTTAATTGACCAAGAGATAAACGAGTGTTTAGCTAAATCAAGTATACTCTTAGAAATTAAAAAATAAAACCCAATATTTTTTCAGGTTTGCATGCTCTTGGATAATCTTGGGTAAATAGAGCTAGTTTAAGTTGTTGGTTTAATAAAGACAGGCTTATCTTTAGAGTTATCAGCATTAAATATAATACTTTTATTCTACATTGGTTTATTAAAAGTCAAAAAAGCTTATGTTATCTCTGTTATAGAATTTTTCAGTAGGAAAGAGAACTTAAGATGATGGTTAGCATTTTAACACCTCATGAAATTTTTATTAGTAATCTAAACATAATTGTTAAGAACAAGTTAATAGGCATAGCAGGAGTTCCCATCGTGGCTCAGCTGTTAACAAACCCAACTAGCATCCATGAGGACATGGGTTCGATCCCTGCCCTCGCTCAGTGGGTTAAGGATCCGGCGTTGCCGTGAGCTGTGGTGTAGGTTGCAGATGCGGCTCGGATCCCCTGTTGCCGTGGCTCTGGCGCAGGCCGGTGGCTACAGCTCCAAATGGATCTCTACCCAGGAATCCTCCATATGCCGTGGGTGTGACCCTAAAAGACAAAAAGCAAAAAAAAGTTAATAGGCATAACATATAAAAGTCTAAAAATGAACTTTTCAACAGTAATTCTGCTTTATTTTATGTCTACTTCAAAAGAGTTATCAGAATATTTTTAATTTGAAACTTTAAAGTTGCACTGAGATAAGTTAAATGATGGGTATTCATTGAATATCTAGATCATTTCCAAATGGGATAAACTCTGAAAGAATAGTTACTTAACATAGGTTTATCCACTTTGGCTTTATTTTGCAGAGGAACAATATATTTGGGTCTACTAATAGACGTAGTGTATGCCGTGTTAAAAATTTATTATGAGGAAGAATGTACATCTAGAAATTATGAACTACATTTATAAATTTGCTAATCCACAGAATACCTGTATAACAGTCTCCAACTGCTTACATCTTAGTTTCACTAATAATTAAGGATTCGAAGGTTAGATAATTTTCAGTGATATGTGTATATATATATCATTGAAACTACTTACAACTAATAAAGGTGAAAGGAAACAACTGTGTATGAAAAGTAGGTAAAGACAGTAAAAGGACTGGTTGTTCCAGAATGAGAAAAAGGAAAAAGAAGAACAAAACAAAACGTAGGACAAAGTCTGAATGCATACAAAAAAATTATAGAAGGTTTTTGGTATAGGAATCTTGGGAGAGAAGTATGTGGGTGACCAAGCTGGTTAAGATTGAAATTGATTTACCTTAGTTTTTAAAAGATGAATTTTAGTATCAAAAATACACTGGTGCAAAATTAGAATTTGGTTTTCTCTCTGTTAAAAAGATAAAGTTCTATGGTCTGTTTCGCCATAAAATAAGAGATTATAGAAGGTTTTCTGATTTTGTTTTTACCTTTGAGTAATCTACTCCGTAAGCAAGGATTTTGTAATTTACTAAATTATTAACTGTGCTTCGTGTTGTCTCTGAGTTTTTCAATCTGAGCAACTTTGCAAATAAAATTGTCTTTGCAGAGGAATTGAAGAGATAGATTTGTGGTGGAGGGTGGAGGGGAGTGAAGTAACTGGGAGCTTAGTTTTTCATAGATTGATTTAATAGTTCTACTGTACATTCAAGTGGAGATGTATTGTAATTAAGTTGGTTACATGAGCTGGATGAGGAGAGAGCTCTGGGCTTGATATAATACTCTAGGAATTATCGATATATTTAAAGTTTGTGAGTTTACCAAAGACTTGATAGAAAATAGAGTGTACATGAAAAAGAAATCTGAAGAGCTATATTCTGAGCACAACAACTTTTAGGGTTTGGGGTGTAAACAAAAGATTAAGAAGAAATCTCAACATTTAGGTTTTTGTGATAAAGTATTGAGGAGACCCTAAAATTGCCAAGGAAAAACATGAGATTATGGATTACAGGAAACTGGATGAAGATAGGAGGTGGGAATGAATGGGGCAGGTAGAATGGGAATAGAGGACTGATTTTAATCTAAACCTTTAAAATTGTAAAATTCAGGAGAATCTTATTCAACACAATAAAATAATTTTACAAATTAGAAAGAAGGATAATAGTTATTTCCAATACTGACCAGATAACTGCACGAAGTTGGGACCATGTCCAAGAGGAATGCCGAATAACGAAGTCTCACTCTACTAATAAGGACGTAAATTTCTGGCACTTGGAAAAAGAGGACATTGTTCGTGACCCTTTTAAAATAGTTCTGAGACAGAAATAGCCACTGTGGGGAAGATTTGTGTTACTGTTACTTCATACTGTGCTCATTATCTCATCTGCTTTTTATGTTATTGGGGGGGCAGGGATATTTTTGTTTGACTTTAGACATTTGCTCTTAAACTCGTAGGTGTAGAACTCGGCAGCATATTGAAAGTTTTTCCTTTGCCCACCTAATTAAATCTGAAGTCCATCAGACTTTTTTTGGTCATTTGACTCCCTTCATTCCTCCTTGTTTCACGTCTACTGACATTTTGACCTCATTTTGACAGGTGTAAGACTGGTATTCTTTGGACATGATAGTCTCTTTAGCCCATTCACATTTTTTTAAAGTTTTTTTGAAACATAATTGACTTTCAAGGTTGCGATAATTTCTGCTGTACAACAAAGTGATTCAGTCATGCATATACACATATCCATTCTCTTTCAGCTTCTTTTCCCACAGAGATTTTCACAGAATTTGGGTAGAGTTCTCTGGGCTATACAGCAGGTCCCCGTTGGCCAATCATTCCATATACCTCAGGGTGCACATGCCAGTCTCAACCCCTCAGTCCATTCCTCCCACTTTCCCACCTGTCCCTTTTAGTAACCATTAAGTTTTATAGGGTCTGTGAATCTGTTGCTGTTCTTCAAATAAGTTCTTTCCTATCCTTTTTTTTTTTTTTGATTCCATATGTAAGTGATATCATAGGATGTTTGTTTTTCACATTCCAACTGACTGAACTTAGTATTATAGTTTCTAGGCCCATCCATGTTTCTGCAAATGGCATTATTTCTTTCTTTTTAATGGGTAATATTCCACTGTACATATGTACCATACCTACTTTATCCATTCCTCCGTTGATGGACATTTAGGTTGCTTTCAAATAGAACTGCAGTGAACATAGGGGTGCACACATCTTTTCGAAGTAGGGTTTTCTTTGGATAGATGCCCAGGAGTGGGATTGCTGTATCATATAGTAGTTCTATTTTTAGTTTTTTGAGGAATCTTCATACTGTTTTTCATAGTGGTTGACCAGTGTACATTCCCAGCAACAGTGTAAGAGGGTGTCCTTTTCTCCCTACCTGCATTTATTATTTGTAGACGTTTTGATGGCCATTCTGGCTGGTGTAAGGTAGCACCTCATAGTAGTTTTGATTTGCATTCTTCTAGTAAGTAGTGATGTGAAACTCCTTTTCGTGTGTTTTTGGCCATCTGTATGTCTTCTTTGGAGAAATATCTATTTAGATCTTCTGGCTATTTTTTGATTGGGTTGTTTGTTTTTTTGAAAGAATAGCTGCAGGGGGGTCTTTGTGTATTTTGGAGATTAAACCCTTGTCAGTTGCTTCATTTGCAAATATAATCTCTCATTCTGTGTATTGTCTTTTTGTTTTATTTATGGTTTCTTTTGATGTGTAAAAGCTTTTAAGTTTAATTAGGTTCCATTTATTTATTTTTGTTTTCATTTTCATTACTCAAGGAGGTATGTCTCAGAAGATATTGTTGTGGTTTATGTCAGAGAGTGTTTGGCCTATGTTTTATTCTAAGAGTTTTATAGCACCCAGGCTCACATTGAAGTCTTTAATCCAATACACATTTACATCCTGGACTGTTAGGTGCTTTCCTTAACTTCCTAACCCTTAATGTCCTTTTGTGAAAGAAGAAGAAATTCTTTTGGCTACATTGAGGCTCCCTCATTGTTTGGTGTCATCATGTGACTGGTTCTGATTAATGAGATTTTAGAGGAAGAGTGACAATTTAATTGTTAATACAAGGTTGTCCGGAGATTTCTTGACTTGGACATCAGTGGAATTTTGAGAGGGTGGTTGTTTCATATTCTGGGTGCCTGAGAAACTGTGATGAGCAGAGCCTTTCCTCCCACCCTGCTGACCTATGATAGACACATAGTTTGAGATAGCATTTCATTCTTTTTTTCTGTTTTTGTTTTTAAAAGTGCAGCATAACCCAGCTAATTCTGGGTTGTAGGATTAGAGGCATAAAAATAGTCTTACAGGAAGTCTGCTTACATAATTTTTCAAATGATCTAGAAATCGGTAATGGTTTTTACTCAGACTCATTGTTAAGTATATTTTTACATATCTGATTTTATTGTAAAATACTGCTTTATTTATAAATATATTTGAAAAAAATTTTTAAATATGAAATAACACATTTTTAAATAAATCCCTTATGGTTATCTCAATGTAAAATTCTAGTAATTATTTCAATCTTTTTATTCTTATTTATTTCAATATTATTAAGATAAAACTTTGAAATAAAATCCCCATAATAGCTCTTTTTTGTTGACCACTAATTACCTTCCAAATACTATTCAAAGAGCTTAATGTTCATTAATTTCTTAAATGGATTGGCCAACATTAGGTCCTGTTTAAATGTTTATTGAGATATTTGGTCTTCCAAAAAGTCTTTGAAATTTGGTCCTTTCCAAAACATCCTTTGAGACATTTTGTCTATGCCAAAAGGTCCTTTTGTTCCTCTCAAAAACATTCATGAGCATATCTGGACCATGCCAAAGGTCCTTAATATTTGAGCCTATCAAAATGTCCATGCTTATAAAAATCCCGGGTTTCAAATAGCCCATAGCATTTATTTATACTTTTGTTGACAAGATTAATATATAAATACTCTTATGTTTTATTGGTTCAATAATTGTGTTGTGGTTGTATTGCCAATTATAACACTTCTTGATTGGTAGACTAGCCAGTAATCACCCATGGGGTTAGGTGGGTGGGTTGGATTTTGAATGCTTCAGCAGAGTGGGATTATTTTAACTATACATACCAGAGAAGGTTCCTGCAGCTTGAGAAATGTGCAGAGTACGATAAGTCCAGGATAGGATCTCACAATGCATGATGTGTTAATTTGCTATGGGGCATTTGTTTGGAGGTGACTTGAGCATTCCCTAAGGGTGGAGTTTAAATGGAAGAACTTGCTTAAATTTCTGTATGAAATGGGCTGTGAACACATTGACATAAACACTTTAAAGAGAGTCTCATTTGTTTGGGAGGAGTGAGCATAGGTGAGGCTCTCAAACTACATAGCAGTTGGGTGTAATAGCCATTGAGGGTGATACCAGACATCTAACTAGTCCTACCCTAATCATTCCTTTGTCCAGAGTTATTGGGCCATGTTTCCCTTGAATTGATGTCTTTATAAAGATATGGTAGTAGACCACAGAAAGTGTCTGCTACTATTCAAAGCAGTTTAGTGAGTGTGGCTCCCGTATATACCTGAAAATCAGTGAGGACTACCACACCCTTGGTTGGGTACCTACTTTCTAGCTGATTCAGCCCAGATAAACCTAGAGTTGAACCCATAAGACATCAGTAAGCTTTTTCCTATCAGCAAAACCAGCAACCACCAGTCAGATACACAAACAGGCAAGTAAAGAAATAACCATTTTTATGTTGCTTATCAGTATGACGTTTTTCTTTGAAAAATTTCCTGGAATATGGCAGAAATAGTACACTCACCAAAAGCAAAGCCAGTGTTGCCTTAGAGTGGGTTTTGTTACCGTTTCCGTTTCTGTAACATAGATCAGTGTAAAGATACAAGTTCATGAAGAGAGAAGAACCTGCAGGGTCCAGTATACAAGTAGCTAGGATTTGCATAACACTGCAGTCATTCTGGATGGGACAGGAAAACATTGGCACAAAGTCGATATTGAAGAGGAAGTAAGGAAGGAAAAAACTGGCACAGAGTTGATACTGAAGAGGAAGTAAGGACGTATTGACGAACAGGTTAAAGAGATATGCAGCCACTGAACCAAAGGCAACTCCATCACAGATACTTCAGAGAAGTGTCCATGACATTCATGGTGGAGAACAGATAGAAACACATTAAAGGAGCAAGTAAACAGAATTCAAAGCAGACATCAATCTCCAATCCCAGCTTTACTGCATGGAATTGAAATTTCAGGGGGGTGTAAAGTGATCAGATGTGGAACATTTTTTATGCATGATTCCAGTGTTCAAGATGATGAAGGAATTATTTATCCAGCACATGACAACATTTGATATTTAGGTGCCAGTATCACATTATTCAGTGCTTGCACCTTTACGATGGCACCAGCACAGTTGACTCAGTTGTGTATGCGTTCCATGTAGTATTGGGTTATAGAATGCCATTGGTTTACTCACTCATAATGAAAAGGTGAGAAAACACTGAAAGGTATATATTTGAGAAAGTACTTAGATTTGCATAAGAAATAAATCTCAACATTAACCTTTCATTGTGCTTGATGAATTTTGAGATTGGAAATATGAATGCAATTTGACTACTCCTACCAAATGCACAGATAAAAGGCTGGCTGTTTCACTTTTTAAAATCATTCTTTAGATCTAACGTGTGTATATGAAGATGGAAAATAACACATGTAAGTGAGTGTCCGTGTTGTGTTGGATTTGTAGCTTTGGAAGATTTAAGTGAAACTTCTGAAGTGCATTTGGAAAATGCAGAAGAAAATTTAGACAACCTGTTTTAATATGTTGAGAGAGTGTAAGTTCGGTGGAAGGTGTGGCAGAGATTGAAGAAAGCCAGAAGCTCCAAGATTTCCACCAGAAACTTGAAATGTTTATACACCAGCAATCATAGGATGAACAATGCATTGGAAGGCTGGCAAAGCAGATTTCAAAATCTGATAGTAGTGTATCATCCTTCAATTTGGAAATTTATTGAAGTGTTACAAGACAAACAGAAAAGCAATGACAGAACAAAATTTCAAGGACATTTTGGCAAAGTTAAATGTTTATAGTGTTTAACAAATCATGGACCAAATGTCTCAATGGATGTGTTGGGCAGACCAAATGGCCTACAAGGATTAAATGTTCACAATTTAATTACCATGCCATTACCATCTCCGTTTAATGACTGAGAAAAAAAAAAAAAAAGAATCAAAGGAAGAACGACTTGCCCCAAACCACTCAATTAGTAGTTTTTTGTGGAAGATATTTTATGGGAGCAGTGTGTAGAACCCAGAAAGTCTAATGGGACCTGCACTCTTAACCACTAGACTAGATTCCTGTGTGATTAAATATTCCTTATACACATTATTTGAGATGTTTTATAATGAACTTGATATTTGGCTGATGTTGGACATTATTATTCTTTCCAGTATTTTACATCAATAATTCTGAGTTAAATGTCAGGTAAGTTTCCCTCTTTGTAGTTCAGGGTATTTCTAGTGCCTAGAAGTGTCTCTTCCGATTTAAAGAACACAAACTTTTGTAAACATCTTGAATAAAATTTTCCATATTTATATTTTTCTAAGTTATTGTATTAAACAACTGCCTTCAGTATGTGAAAGAGTCCCTGTTGAATGGATATGGATCTAAATCTGGCCTGGAATCATGGGTAAGTACAGTGTGGGATGGACTAAGACTACTTCAGCTTTGAGACTAGAAATGTGTAAAGGACAATATTAGGCTACACAATGTCTTTATTTCTTCTACCTTAAGACTTTCTCAAAATTTACTCTCTGTTACACCTATTTATAAAATATCTGTGTTCTAGTTTGACATTGACTTGATCAAATGTAAAATAACAGTGTCTAATATTAGGAAGTAAGCAATATGAGAGAAAAAAACTCTGTGCAACAGTATATCAGAACTAAAGAGAGTATCACACTGTTCAGTTTTAAATTAAGAGGGCAAAATAAACTCATAATATAGTAGGTGTGTGCAGGAGCATGAAGAAAATGTTTACCAGATTGAAATAACAAAGGCGAACAAACAAATGAACCTAATCCGGGAATGAATAACAGAATTACTATGCTTCTTTTGTTAAGCATTAATTTTTCATAGGTGTTAAAGGGATTTGACTTACTTCTTGTGCTTATAGAATATACACAGTCCGTTGCCAGTGACACTCATTATTATGCATACAGAACCTGGTGTGTTAGCAATGAAGTGAACCAGAGAATAGTGCAGGGAGAATCTTCTGCACCCTTTTCATTTGCATTATAAGTAGATTCTGAGAGGTAATTGGAGATCTGCTGGAAGAAAGAGTATTCTACATTTTTTTCCTGCTTTTTCCAACTGTACTGGAAGAGCTCTTCCCTTCAAAGTTATGTCATTGTTTAGCTGACCCCCTTCTTATAACTCTGCTACTAGTCACTCTAATTTATTCTAAAGCCGTGGAAAAAGAGAAAAAATAGTTGAAAGATCTTAAGATGGTTTTGTAGCTTTTATTTCTGAGAGGAGAATGTATCCCTGTCAGTGTCTGTATTAGATTCTTATTGTTTAACTGTGAAAAGTTACTTAAATTTTTTGATTCTTGGTTATTTACTTAAAAAATGTAGTTGGAGCAGTAACTGTCCTATTGAAAGGGTTGTTGGGAGCTTGTGAGCTTTGAATAAGCAGGTTATGTGGAGATTTGTAAACCATAACAACTATGAAAGATACACAGAATGTGAAGGGCAAGAGAAATCCAGTATTTAATAGCTGTTTATTAAATCTCAGTACCATACCTGCTGTATTGTTAGGTTTTTAAAATCCCATTCATACCATCCTGTAAGTGGCTTTTTATAATCTAGACCCTGTCAATTTTGTTCATCTCTGTGACCTCAGGGGTCACACAGTAAATAACCTTCAGCGTACTCGCAGCTGGAATCCAACATTCTACTCAGTCTTCAGTTATAATAATTATTTGGCTTAGTCCTCTAACACCTCTTATCCATTTCTGTTTTTGTGTCTTTCTCAACTAAATGTGCAACTGTGAACAAAAATAAAATTTTAAAGTAACTCACCTTTGGCAAATCTCCAGACTGCTCCTGTAGATGCAACCAGGTGGTATTGTGGTACCAAATGGAATGCTGATTTTTGTTTCCGAACCTCCGTAACATAAAATACGTCTTTTGAAATTTGATGTTAACTACCATGTTAAATTGTCTACTGAGATACCTTGTTTCCTCTTCACCTTAACTGTAATTTCCTCAGTGTCAGGAATTGCATCTTACACATGATTTCCCTTTGTAGCACCTGCAATAATACCACATCTATAATATATGATAAATAATCACTTTTATGTATTAGTCACACTTATATATTGCATTCTGAGCTCTTTAATAACGTCCCATCTCTTTTTGCACAGTGCTCTACAAACTACCTATCTTATAATTTTCCTGGTATATAATGAAAACTTTAAGTATGATGTAAGAAAATGCCCCTTGAATGGAAGAGCCATGCACAGTTTTTCCCTTGAGACTTTAATAGCAAACTCTAGAGAGCATTCTTTGGAACTGAAAAGTTAATATGAATGTTAGCCAGACTTAATAAACTAGATATTTAAGATAATTTTAAGGTAGTTCCACTATATTTCAATTTGAGAAATAGATCAGCATGGGCATAGAGGAATTAGGACAATTAAAATGTATATCATCATACTTATGTATAATCTCATTAAGTTTTGGTTTGGAGATACTAATTTTCTTCAGAATTCCTTTAAAATTGAAAGGGGCCACTGGGATTTTTGACAATGAGAGAAAAATAGATATCTTATAGTTAGGATAAAAGATGTCATTGTAAGAATAGATTCCTTGAATAAACTATAACAGAAATACACCTCTTTTTTTTTTATTCTAAATGCTCTTCTCATGTATGGAGAATGCATGCTTACTATTATAAAATAGAAAATATAGTGTATAGTTAAATGATTTTACTACATTTAGAAATTGTTTGGGCCCAAATTTAAGACTCTGAATCTAGATCAAATGTAACTACATAAAAATAGATTAATTGGTTATCCCAAATCAGAATACTGATCGGAGAGTAGAGGCATTAAAAACCATAGCTCCCACGCGTGTCTGTTGGCGCTCAGGAAACTTGGTGGCAGCATTTAATAGTTATTTCTGCTATATGCTGGAAGGCATTGTCCTAATGCATATGGACATATTCTTTGATGCTTCCATAATATGTATTTCAGAAACAAAATAAAGTACTGTTTTATTTTGATGTCTGCTGAGGAGTGGATACAAAATATTAGAAACTTGTTTTACTCTATTGAGTCTCTTACTTACTCACATTCTTTGGGACATCCAAAAATAGTTCGATTTGCAAGTTTCTATTCAAGTTTTCAAGATCTTGAATGAGAAGTTAACAGGAAGTTTCCTTCATCAATCAGATTGTGGTGTGACTTCTAGAGTAAATCATTGAGCCATATACTACAAGAGTTGACTTAATGGGACAGGAATTTGGGTTTCTAGTTAGATTCATTATAGTCCTGGAGGAACATGGTTAGAATTGAACTCAGTTGTTTTCCATTTTCACAGATGTCTCTGTTTAAAATTTTAGTGTAATTTTCCTAGTGCTAATTCTTCTTATACAATTTGAGAAAAATAAGTAAAATTTAATAATTCTCTGAGCATTATATTAATATTTTAGGTAAATACACCAGTCTATATATTAGGTATAAAAAACAAGTTTCAGGTGTCTAAAAATGCTCATTGTCAAACAAATAATGAGATCATGAAATTTACCAGAAGATAATTCAGAATAACAAGGTACCATTTAAAACACACATACACCTGAGCCCCTAAATTTTATCTGTCTCTTTCTCCAAAAATCAAACTGAGAACTTGTTCACAGGAACTCATAAATTGAACCATGTTCTTATAAAAATGCAACATAAAAATTAGGCATCTGGGTATCTGGAACTCAAACTGCCTTTAAACATTAAAATCAGTGCTTAAATTGCTTCTAAAAGTGAATAGGAAATTAGTACTGGCTGTGAGTTTTATGTGGCCAGGAACCTTCTGCAGGTGGGCTGTTGAATTATCCAGCCACTTGGTGTGAAACTGAACATATTCAAGATAAGTTGCAAATAGGTGTCGTTAAAATATTATGACCGTGGTCTTCAGTTTGATGTATTTATTTGACAGTTTTCTAAAAAGAAGAAGTGAAATTGTCCTATGCATTATTCATAGGATGATTATTATAAGTGCATTTTTATTTGTCTAACTAATGGCAAACTCAAATTGGAAAGAACATGGGAGATTTAAATTGATGAAGGACGTGTATTTATTTATTTTCTGATGTTCACTATATGAAGTTTCAGACTCAACTGAATTTTAAAGGCATTTTTTCCAGATCAGTGAATATGGGGCCATTAGAGATGGGGCCATTAGAGATCATTCAAAAGAATATTCTTTATACTTTTAGTTAGTTCTCTGCATCTCTTTATATATAGGAAGTCTGTGGGTACAAGCTTTTTTTGTTGCTGTAGCTATTTAATTTTTTACTGCTATTTGAAGAATACATTAATATTTAAAGACACAGAGTGGAATTCCCTTTGTGGCTCAGCAGTTATCCAATCCAGTTAGGATCCATGAGGATGCAGGATCGATCCCTGAGCTTGCTCGCTGGATTAAGGATCCTGGGTTGCCATGAGCTGTGGTATAGGTCACAGATGCGCTCAGATGCTGTGTTGCTATGGCTGTGGCACAGGCCTGCAGCTGTAGCTCTGATTCGACCCCTAACCTGGGAAAGCTTCCATATGTGGCGAGTGTGGCCCTAAAAATTAAAAAAAAAAAGGCACAGAGCACACATTAGCCTATTGGAAAAAGAAATAAAAGTGTGAATTGTTTTCACAGCTACTTACTATGTTAACAGTGTGTCAAGATAAACACCTTTTCTCCTTGTTATTTCTAAGACTGAGGATTCCTTCCATTGCCCTCAAAATGCAAGAGAAAACAATTCCTAAGTCACAGTGCAAATATCACCATTCTGACATGGAATCATCTCTCTCTTCTTCCTCGGAAGAGCAAGGACTATGAATGATGGTATCTCATGGCAGTGCTCAAAGCCTAAAGTCAAGGTTGAAAACTGTCTCCAGAAACCAAGGAACACGTTTATGATGAGAAGTACATATTGATTGGCAAAGATAATACCAAAAATATCAAATCAAAATAAAGAGAAGGTTATGAAAGCCAAATCTTACGAAGTTCACCCCAAAGCATTGAAAATAAAATAGAAACATAGAAACTCCATCTATGTTACTCCCTTTGATGATAAACACAAAATTAGAGACGGGCTAGGCAAGGCTTCTTGCTTTGTTGATCTTAGAGTCTAGAGTCGTCAGGTACAACTGACAAGTCTGTTATGGAAAAGATTATCAGCAATGCTTTTAATGTTTTTGATCACATTTGTAATATCAGTAGCAATGGGTAACAGTGGGTTATCTTAGAACAGAAAGGCATTCTTTGTGTTGGTTCTTCAACTCAATTATTGTTTTCTGTAGCACCAACCCATCTGTATGTATTATAAAAGTAACTGTGTTTTGATAGATTGCTCATCTTTATAATTATTTTTGTGGATGTTGATACGAAAATCTTATTCCATCTTGGTACGCCTAGAATATCTTCTGTGTAATTGTCATTGGAAACTCTGGTCACAAGCAGGAAAGGTTACAGAAATCGACTGGAAAAACAACTCTCGGACAGGGAATTAAATTTAAAATCCTATATTGAGAATGATAGTACAAACTTTGAGACCAAAAATTCTTGGTCTCAAACCAAAGATATCATAGTAAAACATATGGATGAAGTTAAAAATCAGGAAACATTCAAGTACTGAAGATAAAGGGAAAATAACCAGAAGACAGAATGACATAACTGAGTGAAGGCATAAGTTACAGAGAGAGGGGATCCAAACTTAGCTCAGCTTCTTACTAATTATAGTATATAAACCTCAGTTTTATCACCTGAAAAGGATTCATAATAGCTAATTTATTGGTCTGATACGAATATTAAAGATAATGTATATGAAGAATGTAACAAAAACATCTTGGTAATTGGAGAAATTGTCTGGCGAGCTGTCACTGAGTCAGGGAGTACAAGAAGTTGGAGCTGGTGGTCGGGAAAGAAGAAATTTTTCCAGATAGGTGAGATGTAAAGTGCAAGGAGCCAGCATAAGGCAGTTTGACCATTAACAATCAAACTGCGAACCATATTTCCCTCTACTCCATAACTATTTTATAACTATTCTATAGCTAAAAAAACCTTTTTTTTTTCTTTATAGAAATATTTCTGCCGTATCCTATAGTAGTAGGTATTTTGCCTAAAATACAGAGGATGGTCATGTAATGGCTTTGCATAGAGCATGAATGAATTTATATTTGCATAGAGCAGATAATCCAGTGTAAAGAAACAGTGGACTTTAATTGAGGTTCCTATATCCAGTTCCAGGTAAGTTACTGGATATCTGTGAGGACCTGAGCAGGTGATTTAATCTCTGGAAGTAGTGAGGTCAACTCATGAAATGATTTTTAAAATATAGCAGATTTAATTTTTCTAAGTTATACACAAAATTAATTTTTAATCATAGCTTTTTATTTTCCTCTTAACTACGGAAGTATTTCCCCACATGGCTATGGTTTGGGTTCCAAGTGCAAGTATTGGCAGTGACTTCTTTATGACATCTTGAGATGTGATGCTCAAGTATAATAAAATACTACTAACATGTAAAATATAATTTAAAAAGTAACCAAAGTATAACCAAAACATGTGGGATGTTAAAACAAACATAAATGGTTTTAATGTCATCTACAACATATATTGCTCCTTCCAAAAAGGAAACTTAAGAATAGATAAGGCAGTCACTGGGACAAATTCATTTTATGTTAAAAATGTAATAACAACTGCCTAAATTATTACTATCTGTATAATCAGCCACTTAGAGCTGAAAACAAGTAATAATCTATCTGGCAGTATTTGCACATTTCATGCTGTGATTGGTGAACTTGGCTATGTTAAAAAAGAATCAAGATGTTTACAAAAGAATTAGAAAATAGCAATTTAAAAACATCTATGTCTGTGTGTCTATTTTTGTTTGGTATATATGTTCATTTGTATCATGTTTATTTTTTTTAGATTCAGCATGTAAGCAATATCACATGATATTTGTCTTTGTCCAGTCTACTTCATTTAGTGTAATAATCTCTAGGTCCATCCATATTGCTGTAAATGATATAATTTCATTCTTTTTTTCTGGTTAAGGACTATTCTGTTGTGTAAATATACCACATCTTCTTTATCCAGGATGCTTCCAGGTCCTGGCTATTGTAAATATTGCTGTTATGAGTAATGGGGTGCATATGTCTTTTCAAATTAGAGTTTTCTCAGGATATATGCCCAGGAGCGGGGTTGCTGGATCATGTGTTAGTTTGATATTTACTGTTTTAAAGGACCTCCATACTGTTTTCCATAGTGGCTGTATCAATTTATATTACCACCAACAGTGTAGGAGAGTCCCCTTTTCTCTACACCCTCTCTAGCATTTATTATTGGCGGACGTTTTGATGATGGTTATTCTGACTGGAGTGAGGTAATATCTCATTGTGGTTTTGATTTACATTTCTCTAATAGTTAACTATGCAACAAATTATGGTTACCAAAGGGAAAAGCAGGGCATAGGGATAAATTAGGAGTTTGGGATTAGCATATGCACACTGCTATATGTAAAATAGATAACCAACAAGGACTTACTGTATTCAATAGTTTGTAATAACCTACGAAGGAAAAGAATCTGAAAAAAAAAGTATGTATAACTGAATCACTTTGCTGTGCACCTGAAACTGGCACAGCATTGTAAATGAACTAACTTTAGTAAAAGTTAATTAATTGAATTTTAGAAATCAAGCCATGGATATACTGTTATATAATGTGATTTTTTTTGTTTTTCATTTATTCGCCAAATATTTACTGAGCAACTATCATGTTCTTGGCCATGATGCTAGTGAGAAAAAGATAAACATGACCCTTGAATTTTTCATTTCATTAGGTACTACAAGAGAGCAAACAGTAAACAAACACATACATAAATTCCAATAAATATCAAACAATGATGAGTACAATTCAGAATATTAAAGTGAGGTATTTGAAAATAACTGAATGGTCACTTTAGGTGGACAGAGCAGACTTCTCTATTATGTCAATAAAAGGTGGCAGAATAATAGTAGTCATAGCTGGTAAATAGGTTTTGCAGTGTTCAATTGCAGGAAAGTAGTGATTTGAACTTGATTTAGGTTAGTGAAAATAAGAAATAAATATTGGTGCTATGTTTTGCTATAGGATTTGCTCATATATTCAATGAGAGAATTAAGAAAAGAAACTAAGATAAAACCCTAGGCATTTTGCTTGAAGTTCTGGGGCTATAGTTTTAATTACACAGCTGGGAAGGACTGAGGGAGGAGAATTTGAAGAAGGTAAATAAGGGTTTGACTGAGGAAGGTACATTAAAGTTTAAGAATCTTTGTGTATCCACTGGAGAGGTCAAGGAGACAGTTGGCGTTCAAGTGAAATTTAAGAACTAGAGATGAGATTTTAGAGTAGCTTGTATATTTTAATAGCTCTGCTTTTACTCATCCTCAAGGCATTGTGCTACTCCTCCTTTCAGTTTTGGTTTTTTACAACCTGAAACTTTCTTGATTTTGCATTTTCTAAACTTTAAATTCCAAAGATTTTCCCACCACTTACATTGGCTCTGTATCATTAACCTCAGGAAATTTACAGAACCTTTCCAATACTTAGACTGTAGTATAAAAAATGGTTTCATGCATGAATTAAACAAAAGAACGTTTGTGCCTGAATCATGGGGCTCTTTCCACTCTCTGGAATTTTGGTTCTTTATCTATAAAGAATAAAATTTGGTAGTGTTTTTAATTTTTTAAAAGAATCTTTGAAACTCTGGTAGAAAAAATATCTCAAGTGGAACCTCAGGAAATAGAAGGAAAGCAGGTATGTTCTATTTAAAGGAGAGTCAGCCTTTTAAGTCAGTACTCTGTGCCATTCATCTGGTACTGAGAGCTGCCCACTTAGGGCTCTGCTTCTGTGCTGTAGGATTAGATTGTATCTAGGGCCCCCTGTAGGGCTAGCTTATGATTTTATTAAGTTATTGCCTCAAGATGGAAATATCTCCGATGGATTAAGCTAGGTCTGAATTTGTTTTAGACTGTTGCCAATTCCCGACTCTGCAGGTGTAACCTACACACGTGGGAGCACCTGGATAGGCAGAGGTTAGAGATGGAGTCAGAATCTGACAGTCAAAATGCTCTGTGGAGTGCAGAGCAGTTGCCCTGTGATTTGAAACACATGGTTCATAATCCACAGAATCCACAGAATGGAAAAACTACACACTGATAATTGAGATTTCACAGTGTGACATTGTGCATCTCTTCTTTTATTGGGAATCACTGGCTAAAGTGCTAATCTATATCAGTATTTTCTAAATCACTGAGAAATTAACCATGTGTACTTTTTTTACTGTTCAAACTGTTTTCAATTATACAAAATGAATAATAATGAATAAATGCATTATCTTCTCCCAACTTTTAAAGAGTACACATGGAATTATTTCAGCAGCATTTCCTTTATGAATCTCAAGTCATGGCTGTGAACAGTAATGTTTATGTCAGGCTATAGATAGAGAAGAAACTTTGTATATTTTAACAGAGTTTCAGAGGACTGACTAATTTAGCATACCATTGTTTTACCAACTGTATCAGTTTCTCCTCACAGGTTTGAATTGTTTGTCTGCACTCTGGTTAACAGATGTCCTTAGGAATTACTCAGATGTGTGAGCTGTTTTTCATCCCTGCCTTCAATACTTTGCAGAAGTAAAAGGACTATTATTTCCAAGGCTATTGTAATCAAAGTGACTGTTCTCTTCTCCCAATTCATTCCACAAAATTTATCGAGCACCTACTCTCTGCCAGGAATTGTTCTAGGCACTCGGGACATGTCAGTAAACAAAATAAATATCTTTGCCTTATACTATAGCAGTGAGGAGAGAGGAAAAAAACAGACAAAAATACCTAAAAATAGGTAAAATATTAAGAATATAGTAAACTGAAAGGTAAAGAAGGAAAATGGAGATTGAGACTATTGTATTCGAGGAATGTTGGAGCAACAGTACAGGTTGCACTACAGCCAGACCCTATTAACAAGGTGACTTGGAGCAATATTTAAAGGAAGTCGGGGAATTAGTCATGCAAACATCTGGGAGAAGAGCCTTCCAGGCAGCAGGGAAATTAGCACACTCCCTGTTTTGGGAGCAGTTGGAACAGCACAGAGGCCAGTGTGACTGGGATGAATAGCATTAGGGGAATAACAGAAGATGAGGTCAGAGAAAGGACAGAGACAGATAATGCAAAACTTCATAAGCCATTGTAAGAAATTAGATTTTTACTGAAGTTGTGATTGATTCTCCCATTGGTGCATGCCCTAAACTCCAAACAGCACCTTTTTCCATCAGAGGTACCCTTAGTGCCATAATTCCTGCCAAGTCACATGACCCAAGTGGCAGGATTTCCATGGCCAACACCCACAGCTGAATTCATGCACATTCTGGAACTGCTGACCTGAAGCAGACAGACTGCCAGATATTCCTCTATCAGAGTTGAGGTTTTTTTGGAATGCGTAGAGACTTCAGTTCAGAGTCTGCAACCACGTGAACCGTGTGCATGTCCCTGCACGGCAACAGAAAGAGAGAGCTTTTATAGAAAGGAAAAGGGAGTTAAGGGGACAAGAACAAACAGAGTCCATCGCTCTCCATCGGCTGAGACCTTGTCAAGGCGCAGGAAGAGTCTTTCTTCTTCCTTTGGGCTCTGCTGCATCACAGCGTGTGAGATTTCCCCCTTTTGGTCTCCCAACTATGTAATTGAGGGTTCTGTTTATTAATTTTTGTAAAATAGCTTTTCTTGTCACGCAGTGTATGGCTGGAGAAGTATCATCAAGCATGCATCGGCTGCTTTCAGAACCTCAAGAATCCTGTCAAGTGTTGGTGCTTCCTTCTTAAGCACTAGCCTGTGTGAGATGCAGTGATATATCCTTTGAGTTGGAGGCGATATCCTAGCATCCTGAGGTTCACTAAATTCCCTAACACTGTACTGATGCAGCAAGCCTTGCAGTGTAATAGCGTTCTCTCTCTCTTCCCCTAGAATACGTGTGTTTCACTAAGGCTTCCAGTTTATTTGTTATTTCCAGTTCATTTGCTCCAGTCCATGCTCTGTCCTTGATGAAATGGATATTGGGGCAAGGCGATAGTCTACAGAAGGTCCAGGTGGTTTGGGTCTCTTTGGACTGTGTTAAAACAGTTGGCAGAAGGTTTGACTTAGCCTGGAGAAAGATTATAATGTATACATTTTCCATCCCATGTGATTGTGAACTGCTTCTGCTTCTCCTTCTTGAAAGGTGAAAAAGAAATTATTTCCCAGGAGTTCCGTCGTGGCGCAGTCGTTAACAGATCCGACTAGGAACCATGAGGTTGCGGGTTCGATCCCTGCCCTTGCTCAGTGGGTTAATGATCTGGCGTTGCTGTGAGATGTGGTGTAGGTTGCAGACACGGCTCGGATCCTGCGTTGCTGTGGCTCTGGCGTAGGCTGGTGGCTGCAGCTCCTATTAGACCCCTAGTGTGGGAACCTCCCATATGCCACGGGAGCGGCGCAAGAAATGGCAAAAAAGACAAAAAAAAGACAAAAAAAAAAAGAAATTATTTCCCAGATCAGTTATCCTGTCCTGTGTACCTGTGTCTTTGTTCATTTTTTTTTTTTTTTTAGTAGATTCTAAATCTGCTGTAACAGCTTCAGTTGGAGTTACTATATGGTTAAGACTATAGTAATAGCCCATTGCTCTCTACTACTATTCATCATCACTTTTTTTTTTTTTTTTTTTTTTTTTTTTTTTGCTTTTTAGGGCTGTACCTGCGGCATGTAGAGGTTCTCAGGCTAGGGGCTGAATCGGAGCTGTAGTCACCGGACTATGCCAGAGCCACAGCAATGCCAGATCTGAGCCATGTCTGCGACTACACCACGACTCATGGCAATGCCGGATCCTTAAGCCAGTGAGTGAGACCAGGGATCAAACCTGCAGTCTCATAGTTCCTAGTCAGATGCGTTTCCACTAAGCCACAACGGGAACTCCCATCATCTTTTTATAGTAGGAGGAATACAATGATGTATGATAGTTTCATTGACTTTTTATTGAGTTAGTTTCCTTTAAAATCACAATTATCCATCTTTGACTTCTTTTTGTTATATTACTATAGTGATATATTGTTGACTACCCATTGATCTTGACCTGTGCTCTATTAATTGTCACCATAGTTCTCTCAAGTTAGGCCTGCCTACTGCCTTCAAATATTTCCCCTCTTTATAATCTTTGTGCCCATCTTTTTGTGAGGGCTGAGTGTTACCACTTGGTCTCTGTCAGTTCAGGATTCTGTCATGCTCTTGCTGTCAGTATTTCCAGTTGAGTAAGAGCATCTCCTTCAGATGTGTTGTTGTCTACAGGGGAGAGCCTTATTGCTTTGGAAAATAGTATATTCCAGGGCATCCCACAGAAGTTAATTGTTGGAAATTTTCTGGTGTTATATGGTATATACCCTCTAGCATACACACTTCTTTGTGGCTTTTGATGCTTGTCTCTACCACCTGCCACAGCTCTTCTGGCATTTCTGCCTCATTTAAGGTGGGACATCCCTTTGAACAAGCTTCCAGCTTCCAACCTCCAGCTTGGCAGCAGCACATTAACTTCATTTTTTTTTTTTTTTGAGGTGCTCACTGCAGAGTTAAATACTGCATCATGAATGAGTGTTCCTATGTTGTTAAACTCTTCTTTGTTCAACGCTCTGTTCCTTTAGATTCATCATTTTCAGAATTCTCTTTCTTAACACCAAGGTGCTGCTTTTGAACATATTTCCCCAGAACTCCAGTCCCGTTCTCCTGGATATGACCCTGTAAACACGGGGATCTCAGCACTCCCTTGGAAATGGTGCTGAACCTGAGTTACTGAGTGACCAAGAAGGAGAGAAGGGATATATCCTCAGGAGTGCATGTGTTGTCTTGCAAGAAAGAGACCTCTGGATTACTTTTTAATTAAGCTTGGAAATTGGGTCACATCTGCAGATTTTCAAGTGCATTGAGCCAGCTGTATACATCCCAAGTCTCAGATTTACCTTTCTTCCCAGTTAGGGCTAAAATTGAGAATTAAACCTTCCCTGAAACTCTGGTACCCTTATAATGGCATTCCCTGCCTTGACCTCAACTTCATCTGTTGCTTAGCTCCGGGAGAAGAGGCTGTCTTTATATATTAACAAGAAAGTCCTCTAGTTTTTACACTTCACCTTAAATTACTGATTAATTACCCTTACACTTCGGTTGTTTTCTGCCAATGCATTCATTGTCCTGTATAAGTAGTAGTTTATCTAGTCTCTCAAATACTGGGTGTATTGTATAGAGAACTATATTCATTTACTAAGATTATGCTATATCTGGGATATGTCTAACCATGGCACTGCTAGAAATGTCTTAGAATTTCCTACCAGAGATAGCAGTTTTCTGCCAGTCAGTTGGTGATTCAGCTCCAAAATCCCGTTTTAGAGTCTACTTCCTAGGACCACACTTAGGACTGACTCTCTTTAGTCAAAATCTCTAGCAAACAGAATCTGTGATGGAAATTTCAACCAGGTGGTTTATTATGGATATAAACTACTCTAAGGATTTAGGGATGAAGAGTAGAGCAGAGAGAGAAGTTGAAATATAATTCGGTTATAACAAAGGCCTTAGCTGAAGCTGCTGGGAACTCTGGAGCCAAGAAAGACCCTCTGAGTTGTCCAAAGTTCAGGCAAGAGTGCTGGGCTTTGGTATCCCTGCACTGAGTATTCATTGGATGTAAACTGCTGCTGGAAATGGGGCATAATCTTGCATTATGAGCTCCCACCCCTTCGCGTTAAGGAATGCTGGGAGAAGAACTCAGCGGTGATCTGTAAGCAGCCAACGCTTCTGGCACCTGGGGGTGAGTGCCTCAGTGCTGATGCAAATACAGCATCCACTACATCTGCAGAGATAAAAGGTGTGGATAAGGTAGAGTTCAGGAGAATGCAGAGTTTCGTTTTAAATGTGTCCAGTAAGAAAAGTCTATTTGATGGAGTTCCCGTCGTGGCGCAGTGGTTAACGAATCTGACTAGGAGCCATGAGGTTGCGGGTTTGATCCTGGCCTCACTCAGTGGGTCAGGGATCCGGTGTTGCTGTGAGCTGTGGTGTAGGTTTCAGACATGGCTCGAATCTCGCGTTGCTGTGGCTCTGGTGTCGGCCGGCGGCTACAGCTCTGATTAGACCCCTAGCCTGGGAACCTCCTCATGCCGCGGGAGCGGTGCAAGAAAAGGCAAAAAGACGGAAAAAAAAAAAAAAAAAAGTCTGTTTGACATTCAAGTGGAGATTTGATTAGGCATTTTGATATGAGTCTAGAGTTTGATAGAGAAGTCAGACTTTAAAAACTGGAGGAGTTACCATTGTGGCTCAGATTAAGAACCTGACATAGTGCTTGTGAGAATGCTGGTTCGATTGCTGGCCTCACTTAGCGGGTTAAGGATCTGTTGTTGCTACAAGCTGAGGCGTAGTTCACAGATGGTACTCAGATCCAGTGTTTACGTGGCTGTGGTGTAAGTCTCAGCTGCAGCTCTGATTTAACCCTTAGTCCAGGAATTTCCGTATGCTGCAGGTCCGGCCCTAAAAAGAAAAAAAAAATGGATATTTTTATGCACATGCTTTTAAGAGTTGCAGGGCTGATGTCAATGGCTATTTAAACTCTTGAACTATTCACTGTTGTGCACCTGTTATTTTTTTAATGTCAGTCTTTCAGATTAGAAAATAAACTCCACATGTTTTTGGTTCACTATCCTTTTCCTAGTATCATCACATAATAGAAGCTTAGCATAATTTTGCTGAATCCTTGCCAGGTCAAATGTACCTCTGCTACTACTCAGAAATTTAATTAATTAAAATATATAATAATATACTCTTTTGATTGCTTTTAAGTATTTTCATTGCATATGGAGGGTCTGCTTTGTAAAACTACTTTAGAATTCAAAGCTCTTAGAAAAAATATGGAGGTTTTAGCTTAGAGTTACCAGGGGTTTGATATAATTCAATATGTTTATTAATTCATTCTTGATATGATTTAGTATTTTTGCATTAATAATCTTTAAAAATCATAGTACCTGCATGTGTGGATAGAAAGCATGTTGAAAGAAGTTGTAATAATCCTTACTTACTAGGAAAGGATGTACTTTAATGATTCTGGAAAAAACATGAAACATTTATTATTTTTAGCAATCATTTATTAACAAATATCAGTGGTTTTACTTATCCATAGTTTTCTTGTTCTTAGAGAAGAGTGTCTGCCAAATTCCTTGGCTTGACACAATTACGTCTCTAATAAGAAGAGTTAAGATACCTTATTGTTCTTCCTACAAACTAAATGTCTTAATTTTGATTAAATTAAATGTAAAAAAACTGCATTCTTCTCCAAGATATATAAGAAAAGGAAGTAGAGCATGCTTTTCATTGCTCTCTTCAAGTTATTAATTTTCCATTTGGGAAGAGCCTTTTGGAATTGCAACTCAAATAGTAAACATACCATCCTCTGAGGTCAATAACTTGATAAGAGAAGAAACTATAAAAAGTAAAATCTTCATGTATTTTCAAAGTGCTAATTATTAGTGTAAAATTTAAGGAGTTAAAAAAATTGGTGAACTATTACTAGTTACTAGGTTGAAATGATATTTTAGCTGTAATGACTAAAACTCTATTGAAACATTTAAAATGTAATTCTACCATGAAAAATATACATACAATGTTTTTTTAAAATATGAAGCAAATGTACACATCATGTAAAGTAGGCCAGCTCAAGATATATGAAAGGTAAAGGATTTCTATTTGAATATTATCTTGACAGTTGAATCTAATAAGAATTACTATATCAAATAATTTAAAGAATTTCAAAAAAGTATTATTCCCTCTAATTTGTGAGGACTTCGTTTTACGTCCTGTGGACTGCAATTTGAAGAAATGATGTATTTAGATATAGGTGGGTGTAGATCTTTCATGCGTTAGAGATGACCAGATTTTACTAGTTTCAAATTAATGGAACCAAACATGATTTCAGAAGGCATGCAGGTAAGGAGACAGATTCTAAATAAATAGCCATTGGATCATATGTTCAACTAGGTTTTGAGACAAGCTATAATGTAAGTACAAAGTGTTATGTGAATTTATGAAGATTTGCTCTATTTGTGGATATCATTAATGGCTTCCTAGAGGAGTATACTGATTTGAGCCAGTTTCAAAGCACAGAAAAAATTGAGCTGGAGAAGAGAATCCTAGGTAGAAGGACTTTTATAAAGTTGAAAATTGTAGAAGAACCATGAGCATAATTATAAATAATTTATAGCCTGCCACTTGAACTATTAGTCGCAAAAGTCCACCATGTTTTCCCTCCAGATGGAGATATTTAAAGCCATTCAGTGACTTCCAAGTTTCCATTGAACTTGATGGTTCAGTATTTCTAGACCATTGCTTAGTAAGGAGAGCAAAGAGAGAGGCTCTATCTAAGCCATCTCTAGGAAAATTCAAATTTTCATCTTAAGAATGACTTAACAGATATCATCTATTCCATTACGGGTTTCTGTCTTGATAATCCCAGACCTAAGACCCTCGTCCATCAGGTAACAAGGGCTACCTTTGAAGGTGGACCTAGAAGATAGCCCCACTCTTTGTGACTTGGTCTACCAAGAGTATGTTATCTAGTTTGTGAATCTTATCATAGAAATGTACATAATTCTTTCTGAATATTTAAGGTAGGTTATTTGCCACCCCACCCAATGGAAGGGAGATACCAGATCTATTTCATTTGTACAAAGAATCTAGAGATCTTTGTAAAGAAGAAGAGTGTGGAAGTTGATCCAGCTGTATTCCCTTCAGTGAAGTCAAAGACCATTATTCCTACTTGATTACCAGTCCTGTTTATTCAGTGCCCACTACTCAGGAAGGGTAAGTTTGCAGAAGATGACAGTGGATTCAGTTTTGAGTATGGTGGAGTTTAGATACTCTTTGAATATCCTTTGTAAATGCTACTACTGCTAATAGCTACCATGAAGTGAATGCTTGTTTTATACCAAGGCTAGAACTATATTCTTTACATGAATTACTACTTGTATAATTAATACCTCATCTATAGATAGGTGAAGCAATTAAAGATTAGAGAAAGAATCAAAGGAAAAGTTAAGTATACCCCATATACTTGAAAGTTATCCAAAGAGGTGATAGTTAAATTTGTGTAAATGAGTATAATCACCGAGAGAGTATATATGTGATTATTAAGTCTAACTGAATCCTTTTATTTGTGAAAGGTAAGGTGGCAAAAACTAGAACGATCAGTGGAATTCCAAGTGAGAAAGTGTCTTTTCTGAACACTGAAATGTTTGTATGTGGCCCAAAGCAAAAATACTGTGCAGAAGTATGACTCAGAAATATCAGAGCCGGGTGAGTGTAAGGATAGGGAAGTGAATGTAGACGGAGATTAAGACAAGAACAGAGGGCATTTTCTATCATTGGCTCATTCCTTCTAATTATGTGAAGGTGCTCAGGTGATTCAGAGCCATTTAATGGTCCAGAGATGTGGTAAAGAGAAGTGAGAATTTGAATATCATTCAAGGGCAGACACAGAAAACAGCCCCTCAAAATTACTGAAAATTAAAATTCTTGAATATATCTATTAGTGCCCTAGGAGGAAACAGATGCCATACTTTAACTGGGTAATTTGAAAAGAGTTTAATAAAATGTTTATGGAAAACAGAAGAGATACTGAACCCAGGATTACTAGCTGGAATATATTCATGCCTCTAACTCTAAAGAACAAGAAATTGCTCCCCAAATTCAGAATATAGAGGACCAAGAGATGAAAGCTAAGATGTTCAGTCTAGGGATGCTGCCAACCTTGAAGGAAAGACAGTAGAATACATAATGGAATTTTACTTTCCTCCACTCCTTGCTCTTCTGCTAATGATCTTCACTGGCCAAACATAACCATAAGCTTTAGAGTAAGAGAGTTCATTAATGTACACCAAATAAGTCAGCCTTCGGATACATGCGGCAGAATGGAGAGAGGTTTGTAAGAATACACGTGGAATTTTGGTATTTAGCAGCAACAAACCTGCCTAATGATCCTGTAAGGTTAGCACGGAAAAGATACACATTCAGAGGATAAAAAGAGTGAAAAAAAAATGAGTTATGAGGATAAAATTCATAAGAACACCAGACTTTAAGAAAAATAGAAGATTTTCATTCTTGTTTATTTGACCCTTTTGGATGCCATACAGTTATTTACTCCTCTGTCCCTTCTATTTCTGTCCTTTTTGTAGCCCTTGGAGGTAGTTTATGGATATATAAAAGATAAATTACATTAGTTGTATCATATTTCAGTGTACTTATGAACAATAAAAGCCAAAACAAGGACATTTTACTTGTGAACATTTGGTAATTAGTGATATGAAAAGGAATTTATAACAGAGATGTTGAGTAGAAGCAGTATTTCAGAAAGATTGAGGTGTGAGTACTCGCAGAAGAATTAGAAGAAATGAATCTAGGTTATTCTTTTAAACAATGTGATGGTGAATAGATAATGTCTTGAGAGAAAAACATTGGATAAAAGAGAATTCTCAATTCAGATACAAAAGCATAGGATGCATTCCTAAGCTGAGGTCAAGCATGTTGAACTAAGACATTCACCAAGTAATGACTGGGGAAGAGTGATGTGGAGTTTCTCGAGGTGATGTGTTAGGGTCTAGGTACAAATTTGGGGATAAGGATGACACAGAGTTGTCTCCTCAATCAATTGACTATTTGTCTTTAACACCAAAGATTTACTTATGACTAAGGAAAAAATTGAAGCGAAGGGAAAGCAATCCCATCATAATTTATAACCAGTGTCAGTATGTAGCAAGAGTGGTAATCTTGGTATGTATGAGCCTCATGCACGATGGCTTACTTTCCTGTTGTGATGTGTGATAAAACACATGCGTATTATCACCTAGGGAAGTTCATCCAAGCCTTGGTGTTCAGAACTTTTATTGGGGTTTGATCACATTCTGGCCATTCTTAGTCATTCCAGAAGTTTGGCTGATGTATTTATTCCACAGTCCTTCTGGAGGAAGAATTGATACTGCATGACTCAAAGTATAAATCCCAGTATAAATCATGTTGATACACTATTTCGTAGTAAAATCCCCCATAAAAACAAATGTATCCTAACTTTCGTGGCATTCTAAGGACGTAGGCATCATCTCTCAGGAGTGAAGGGCAAAGACCAGAGTTTAATTTGTGTGTGTCTTGTAGGGCCTCACCTGCGTGTGGCATATGGAGGTTCTCAGGCTAGGGGTCTAATTGGAGCTGTAGTCGCTGGCCTACACCACAGTCACAGCAATGCCAGATCTGAGCTGTGTCTGCAACCTATACCACAGGTCACAGCAACGCTGGACCCTTAACCCACTGAGTGAGGCCAGGGATCGAACCTACGTCCTCATGGATGCTAGTCAGATTTCGTTTCCACTGAGCCATGAAGGGAACTCCCTGAGTTTAATTCTTCACTGAAGAAACACAAGGGAATAAACTACTTGTATATCTTTCAGGTTTTTTTTTTTTATCTGAAAACAATTTTATTGAATGAAAATAACCAGAAGGAAAAAGTTTACATACGATGTGTAATTTTTATGAGGTTCAAAAACGCAAAATTAATCTATGGTGATACAACTCAGAAGAGAATTAATGGTGCTTGGGTTTGACTGAAAAGCGCAAGAACATCTTAAGGGTGATATAAATCATGTACACCTTGGTAGGGAAGAGCCATTGCATAACTATATGGTGTGTGTGTATATATATATAGTGTGAATTGCACACTCATGTCCATATGGAAGTTTTCCTCGATTAAAAATATGCTAGATATATAAGATTATTGCTACGTTTGTATGATGTGACTAGATTGAATATGGAATAAATGTTTAAATGGTCTGATACCCTAGAAACAATCTTGAGGAAATTTGCAAAATTGATCGGATGCTTCTGGGACATATTAAGATGTACAGTCATGAAAAATAGCCAAAGAATTGATCTGATTCATTTCAACCGCTTTAATATAGACATGGTCTCTTTCTTTTCCTAGAAGTTTAGTGAGGCATAATCGTCTCATTTTTCAAACATTCCACTCCAAAGCATTACTAAATTGGTTTATTAGTATGACATATGCATACTGATTTAAAAAATTTCCTACCAGAGAAAATTATTTCTTGCACAACAAAATTCCAACTCTTTTAGAAGTTGTAAGAATAATCTGAGATTGTGATAATTATAAATAACAATACCAAAGATAATATTACTTAATTTCAGAATACCCTTGATACAGTAAAAAGGACATATGTTGACCATGTATTTTACATATTTAAAATGACTTAATGTATGTTATGCATATGTTTTAAGTTATATCTAGCTTTTACACATTTAAAATTTTTTTAATGATTAAGAATCTTTTTATACTGTTCAGTTTAATTGAGAAATTGTAACATGTAGTTGTAATGCTTGCATAAATTTTCTTTGAGTCAGTAGAAATGAACTCAGAAATCCCACAGTACTCCATATGTAATAATTATGGCAATATCTTTCATGTCCTTTTCCCAAAAGTGATCATTCTCTCAACCACATGGTACCCATATATTTATAAAAAATTATAAAGACAATTTCTGAATTATTTTCTCCCTCTATATAAAATGGTTACATATTTTGATAAATAACAGGACCTTGCTTTTGGTAAATTCATAATAAACATAGATCAGAAAATAATGTAAAAGTAGAAAATTGGCAGATATCATATAAAGAAGTGAGAATGATCAATAAGAATGTGGAGGTATTGCTAAGTATTGACAGGATATATAAAAAATATTTTCCTATTTATGACAACCTTCAACATGAGGGCCAATATAGCAGAGTTCCCAGTGGAAGGATAGACACCTATTATATGAAAGCATTTTGTATTATTACTGGGTAAAACATAGAAAACAACAAAATAAAAGGGGCTCTTTAAAACAGAGTAAACACATTGATCATGCGTGAGCCCTGAGAAAAGTTCCTGCCTCAATTTTCAAATAATCAGGTTGAACTTTTCTATGAGCTTTTATTTTCATACCTCCAGTATAACTCATCTATGGGAAACTGCCAGCTTATGAATATTTATAGAACATTTCCTAGTTTCTCATGCAAGATAAACTGTGAAGAATTTCATGGACAGAGAGTTTGATATTGCCTGACTCCCAAATGCCTATTTCCTAAAAGTGAAAAGATGTTAAATTGAAATCACAAGAGCCCTGCTTGGGTCTAAAAGTGAATTCGGATTATATGCCATCCAAAAAAGGATTGATTGAGGTGTGGAAGTGTACTCTTATTTTATGATTTTTATATTGAATGCTTAAGAGTTTTTCTTTGTGAGTCTTTAAACTGTATTTCCCATCTGATGACATTTTTATTAGTGAAAAAATTAGATGGATAGAGGGGAGGCTTATAATCCTAAGCCAGTCAAGGTTGCTTATAGATTTGTTCCTCTCTCTTAGCTATATTTAGAAAAAATTTGGGGGTCCATGTTAGGGTTCCATGTAGGCAGACAGACATGGTTAGAGTTATATTATTTTTTTCCTAAGATAGGTTCAGAAACTAGGGTTCTGTATTTGCATTAAGTTCTACTTCTTCTGTTCACAAAATATGTCAATTTTATTATTTTTTTCCTTCATTCCAAATTAAAGTGATTTTTAAAGTGATTATTCTTAGTGATAAAATGCAACAAAAATATAGCTTTCTTCTGATACCTGATATCTTAGACAATTATACATTAAATAGAATAACTGAATATACTTAGGTTGATGATAGAATAAGAACATGAGGCAATTCCTCTGTTTTGTGGTTACAAAACTGAGAGAAGCTCATAGAAATATTGGCAGTAGATAGAAGCATGGCTAGTTCACCACAGAAAGGCAGAGTGTGTGGGTAAATAAGAGAGTGCAAGTCTTTTGAAGTCCAGCTTTGCTTCTTTTTTCTTGGAAAAGTAGGAGGCAGGTCAAAAACTGAGCATTTATGTTGAGTGGTTTGAGGTTTCAAGGGTAGAAGGAAGAAATTAAATGGTTACATCTGATATGAAGGAGTGAGAAAGAATGATTGCTGGACACTATTAAAGATCCACTTGAGCTATATTAATTGCCATAACTTTAAGGAAAGACTAGTCAAAGTTTGACCAACCAAAGCCATTGTGTTTTGCTTCAGCCAGTGTAGACATGCAAAAGGACACCCAGGGTGTCATAGCAATAGAATCACTAGAAGGAGAGAAATACAAGGGGAAAAAGGAGAATGCAAAAAAACTGATTGAACAAGTTGACTGGGGACATTTGGGTTGTTTCCATGCCTTGGCTATTGTTAATAGTGCTGCTGTGAACATTGGGGTTCATGCATATTTGCTAGTTATGGTTTTCTCCAGATCTACGTCCCGGAGGGGTTGCTGGGTCGTATGGCAGTTCTGTATTTAGTTTTTAAGGAACCTCCATCTTGTTTTCCACAGTGGTTGTACCAGTTTTTATTCCCACCAACAGTGTAGGAGGGTTCCCTTGTCTCCATGCATCGCCAGTGCTTATTGCTTGTAGGATTTTTGATGATGGCCATTCTGAGTGGTGTGAGGTGATATCTCATTGTAGTTTTAATTTGCATTTCCCTAATATTAATTAGTTATATTGAGCATCTTTTCATGTGCTTTTTGTCCATCTGTCTTTGGAGAAATGTCTATTTAGATCTTCTTACCATTTTTTGAATGAGCTAGGGTTTTTTGTTTTTTGTTTTGAATTTTTTTTAAATATATAAAGCTTCTTGAGATGTTTGTATATTTTGGAAATGAATACCTTGTCAGTTACTTCATTTGCAACGATTTTCTCCTATTCTGAGTTGTCTTTTCATTTTTTTTTATGGCTTCCTTTGCTGTGCAGAAGCTTTTAAGTTTGTTTGTTTTTATATAATTTTTATTTTTTTCCATTATAACTGGTTTACAATGTTCTGTCAGATTTCTACTGTACAGCATGGCGAGCCAGTTACACACACATGCATACATTCTTTTTTCTCACATTATCATAATTAGGTCCCATTTGTTTCTTTTTCTTTTTCTTTTGATTATTCTGGGAGGTGTATCCAAAAAGATAGTGCTGAAATTTATGTCAGAGGGTGTTCTGCCTGTATTTCTTCCTCTAGGAGTTTTATAGTATCAGGCCTTATGTTTAGGTCTTTAATCCATTTAGAGTTTATTTTTGTGTATGGTGTTCGAGAATGTTCTAACTTCATTTTTTTACGTGTAGCTGTCCAGTTTTCTCAGCACCACTTGCTGAAGAGATGTGTCTTTCCATTGTATATTCTTGCCTCCTTTGACATAGCTGAATTGATTAAATGTCCATCAACAGAATAATGAATGAAGATGTGGTACATGTGTATGTCAGCTGTTGCCCAGCCATAAAATGAACGAATTATGCCATTTTTCAGTAACATGGGTGTATCTAGAGATTATCATATTAAGTGAATTCAGAGAAAGACAAATCTTTTTTTCCCCAGCTTTATGGAGGTGTGATTGACAAGTAAAATTATTTATGTTTAAGATGTATAACATAATTTGGTGTATGTATATGTAGTGACATGATTACCACAATCAAGTCGATTAGCACATCCATCATTCGCATAGGTACCGTTTTGTGTGTGCGATGTGAACACTTGAGATCTCCTCTCTCAGCACATGTGAAGTGTGCAGTGCAGTTATTAACTATATTTAGGATGTTGTACATTGGATTGCCATAGGTCACAATTTGTTCCCTTTAGCCATCATCTCCCCATTTCCTCACCTTACTGTCCCTAACAACCTCCATTCTACTCTCTGTTTCTTTGTGTATGACTTTTTGGATTCGACATATATGTAATACCATACGGTATTTGTCTTTCTCTGCCAAGTGTAGAGTTTGATGCCCAACAAATTAACTAAGTGAAAGACAAAACTTTTAGACACCATCTGTTGTCCAATCAGCATTGGTGTGAATGATTACTTGTTTTGTTTTCAACTCGTTTGTGGACTTCAGCCTTCATCGATGTACTTAGAGAAATATGTCACTTCATAGTCCATGTGATCAGATGCCATTAAATGAATTTGGTCCAGGTGCGCAGTGGAGAAATCAAACTTCTTCCTCATAGATTTGGACAAGCTGCAGGTCTTTAGACTATTTTCACATCAAGTCACTCTTACCTCACTCTGTTCTGATATGTTTAGTGCATACATACATACATACACATGCATTCTTCTTCTTCCTGTTATTATTTTGTGCATAATACTGTATGGAGGCTGCGTTCCCAAAATCCTGTGACGTGTTACTTCACGCTCTTTGGATATTAGGATGCGTCAGTTAGAGATGGTGGTGTGTCTCCCTATCAACTTGCCTCATCTGCCCTCACTGGAAAAGATTACATTTCCTGCATGGCTACAGCACATAGAGAGTATGCTCGTTACATCCAAATGCTGTTCATGACACTAGCTTCGGTGCTTATGTAACCTTTCCTCCTCCTTTTGTTGCTCTAGCCTAGGAGTTAGCAGCTTCCTGTGTTTGACATCTTTAATTTCAATTTAATTACTGTTCTTAGTTTGCTTCTGAGATTTTTCTGTCGACTATGTAACCAATTCACTGCAATAACATTCCTCTAATTTTGATGTTATGTATTGAGGTATGGTTGATAAGGTATGGTTGACTAACAGGTTTCAAGTGTAGAGCATAGTTATTTGCAATAGTTAAAGTTTATATTCCATTTGAAGTTATTATAAAATAATGGCTATATTCTTTGTGTTATAGTAGATATACTTGTAGCTTATTTCATATAATAATAGTTTGTATTTCTTAATTCCATGCCCTTCTCTTAAACCCATTCACCTAAAAAAAATGTACAACGTGAAAGTTGAGAGTTAAGTCTTATTGGGGGCAAAATTAGGACTTAAGCCTGAGAGGTAGCATCTCAGGTAGGTAGCCCTGAGAAAACCTGCTCTGAGGAGCAAGGTGGGGGAAGTTAGGATCTATAGGCACGTAGCAGGAAAGAAAGATTACAGAAAACCAGATGTCTCAAGTTAAGGAATTCAGTGCTTTTCTATGGGGAGATGCAAAGGTCTGGACTGCTGGAATCCCTCCTTTGATTCGCACCTCAGCTAAGGGGCCAGCACTCTTTATTTCCTTCTCTGAGTTCCCTCAGGGCTCACAGGCTCACCCTTGTGAGTGGAGTCGCTGCACTGACAGATGACTGTGACTTGTTTTTTTCTTTTAAAGAATTGCCTGGGCAGAGGTGTTTCAGACGTCTCTGAATACTGCCCCAAAGAGGAAAGGGGGGACCAGCAGGATATATGCGGTAAAGGGGAAAGGGGAGGTGTATGCGTCCTTGCACACATTTCACTGAAGTTTGCTGCTGGTCTCGTGAAGGTTACTGCTCGTCACAGCCATCCGTCATCGTGAAGGAATTTAGTGTCTTTCTAGATATGAGGAGATGTAAGAATTGGGCTCATGAAATCGTCTCCTAAAAATATCTAACTATCTGAAGACCTGTTCTTCCAGTTTCTCAGAGCGGAGGTTCTCACTCCTGGTCTCCTCCCTAAGCTCTGCTCAGCGGGGGCTGCGGATCAGCAGCTGCAGCGGCTCGTGATTCAGTCCATGTGGAGGCAGATGGCCAGTGCCGAGCTCCAGTTCACACCCCTTTTTCTTCCCCACGGGTAACCACTAGTTTGCTCTCTATATCTATGAGTGTGTTTCCTTTTGTTATATTCACTCATTTGTTTTATTCTTTAGATTCCACATACAAATGACATCATACAATATTCATCTTACTGTGTGTTTCACTAGCATAATTACTGTCCAAGTATTACTGTGTTGTTGCAAATGGAAAAATTTCATTCATTTTTATGGATAAGTGGTATTGAATTTTTAATTTAGTAGTATTTAATTTTATTTAATTTGTGTGTGTGTGTGTGTATCACATCACTTTATCCATTCATTTGTTGAGGACACTTAGGTTGCTTCCATATCATGGCAGTTGTCAATAATGTTACACTGAACATTGATGTGTGTGTACCTTTTCAAATTTGGGAATTTTTTTTTTTTTTTATTAGGGCCACACCAGTGGCGTATGGAGGTTCCCAGGCTAGGGGTTGAATCAGAGCCACAGCCACTGTCCTATGCCACATCCACACAACTCCAAATCTGAGCCTCGTCTGCAGCCTACACATACCATGGCAACACCAGAGCCTTTACCCACTGAGCGAGGCCAGGGATCGAACCCACAACCACATGGTTCCTAGTCGGATTCATTTCCACTGAGCCATGACTGGAACACCTGTTTTTTTTTTGTTGTTGTTTGTTTTTTTTTAAATAAATACCCAGGCATGGAACTGCTGAGTCATATGACAGTTCTATTTTTAGTTTTTTGATAAATCTCAAATAGTTTTGAAATATCTTTTTTCACCAGCTTTTTTGAGATGTAAAAGGCAAACCAAATTTGTATGGATTTAAAATGTATAACTCAATGTTTTAATATACATGTACAGGCATACCTCAGAGCTATGGCAGGTTTGGTTCCAGACAACCACCAAAAAACTAATATTTGAATAAAGGAAGCCACACAAATGTTTTGGTTTCTGTGTGCATATAAAAATTAAGTTTACTCTATATTCTAGTCTATTAAGTGTACAATAATATTGTTTCCTAAAAAACAATGTGCATATCTAATTAGGTACTTCATTACTAGCAAATACTACCTATCACCAGAGCATTTAATGAGTCATAGCAGTAATATCAAAGATCACCGATCACAGATCAATATAACAAGTACAATAAGGATGAAACAGTTTGACATGTTGCAAAAATTACCAAAGTATGACACAGAGACATGAAGTGAGCAAATACTGTTGGAATGGTGCTGATAGATTTGCTTGATGTAGGGTTGCCGCAAACCTTCAATTTGTGGAGAACACAGTATCTGTGAAGTGCAGTAAAGCAAAGCACAATAAAACGAGGTATGCCTATATGTTGTGCTCAGGCAGTATATCTCTTCTGTTCCAATTATATGACACAGGTATAGGCAGTCTCAGTGGATTCTCCATAAATAAAAACAACAATCATTTATTTCAGTTACAAGTGCAACTAAAATTTATTTATATATCTTAAGGGAAATCCATCATATATAAATTGATTATAACCAAACAGCCAAAAGCAGATTTTATAGAAAGAAAATGTGGAACCATGAGTTGAGTTTTGTTTTTGTTTCTTTTGATGAGCTATTGGCCAGGGTCACAAAAACACCCTTGAATAAGCTGACTTCACCATCAGGCCAAACAGTTTTACTTATTTATAGATTTTCTAAGAAATTTTGCAGTTTTAATTGTGGAGTGTACTTGTTATTTCTGATGACTACTAGTGACCTTATCCTGGTGTTTCCAAATTTATTAAGACCTACATTTGGCTCTTCATATCCAAAGGTTCTATATCTGTGAATTCAACCAAGTATAGATCAAAATTATTAGGGGAAAAATTCCAGAAATTTCTAAAAAGCAAAACTTGAGCTTGCAGTGCAGAAGCAACTATTTACATATCATTTACATTGTATTTTAAACTATTTACATATAATTTACATTGTTTTAGGTATTATAAGGATCATACAGATGATTTAAAGTATATGGGATGATGTGTATAGGTTATGTGCAAATACCACAGTGTTTTATTTAAGGGGCTTGAGCATCCTCTGATTTTGTATCACTGGGGTGGGTCTGGACCTGCAGATACGGAAGGGCAATGTAAATTATCTCTCCCTTTATAATTCCATTTACTTTTTAAAAATGTTACTTATATATTAATGATATCAAGGTGGCAGATATATATTATGTAGAACAAATAAAATATGTAAATGCATTATATGTGTGTGTATATAAAATATAAAACTGACTCACACCAGACATTATTTTCATCAATTCAAAATCATTGTAAAGTAATATATATGAGATTGGTAAAAGAGTAGATAACAAATTGTATGGATCCCTTTGAATTCCTTCACTTGGAGATGTAGCAAAATGTCAAATCTTTTAATGGTTGTTAAAGGCATTTTATCTGTCATCCATTTATCTTTCCTTCCTTCATATCTGTCAGTCTATTTATACATCTATCTGTCTGTCTATACATCTATCATTATTATCCTATCTGCCTACTTGTTTATTTTTTATGAATATAGTTCTATTGTTTTCTGCTTTTTAATATTCTTTTGAGAGCTGAGAGTCTCACTGTTGCTTTTTTCACACTAAGGTACGTTTTGGAAAGCTTAAAGACATTTATGTCTGTAGCCATTTTGTTATTATATGTTGGGGGTTGTCGTGTGTGTCTGTATTTATAATGATTGGAGTTTGTATAGGCCCTGGCATTTCTGCATTGATTATTTTTTTATCAGAGTGAGCAAATTTTTGGCCACTGTTTTGTGATAACTTTCCTCGATACCATTCTCTCTCCTTCTAGTACTCCAGTTACGCTCATATTTGACCTTGCCACAGTTTTATAGAAGTCTTTTTTATTACTTCCCTCTGTGACTTGGTTTGGATAGGTTCTATTAATCTGCTTAAATTTTTGTTCAAACCATTAACTTAGGAGTTCCCGTCATGGTGCAGCAGAAATGAATCTGACTAGGAACCAGGAGGTTGAGGGTTCGATCCCTGGCCTCGCTCAGTGGGTTGAGAATCCAGTGTTGCCATGAGCTGTGGTGTAGGTCACAGACATGGCTCAGATCTGGCGTTGCTATGGCTCTGGTGTAGGCCAGCAGCAGCAGCTCCAATTAGACCCCTAGCCTGGGAACCTCCATATGCTGGGTTGAGGCCCTAAAAAGACAAAAGACAGAAACAAACAAACAACAACAGAAAAAAACCCATTAACTTAATGTTTTTTATTTTCAACTCTAGAAAGCCTACTTAATTCATTTTTAAAGATTCCGTGCTTTTCTCTATTTTGTATATCATGTTAATTATATTCATATAAAAACATCTGCAAAATACAAATCAAATCTGTTATACAAAACTAATTTGGGGGCTGCTATTTACTTTTTTTCTCTTCTACATTTTTTTGCCCTATAATTATTTTTGAAAAATTCTGCTAATAGTTTATTGAATACTAGAAATGCTTTTGTCCTGCAAAATTTTAGGGGGCAAAGATGAAATTATCTTCCTCTAGAAAGGGCTCACACTTTCCTCTTTTAGGATAGGACAGAATATGAGCTGAACCCTGAATCCAGTTAAAGACTGAGCTGAGTCAAACCAGGGTGCAATTTGGCAAGGCTCTGTAACTTCTGTTTATTACTTTTTGAAAGGTGTGATCCTCCTGAGCTGTCACACAAGGGCCTTTGTTTCCTTACTTGTTGTTCTGTTTTTGTTTTTTAAACACAGAATTTTCCCGCTGTTGTGTCTTTGTCCCTTTCTCATCACTAATCTGTAGAAAATTCTGTTCTGCAATTCAGAGATTTTTCTTAGGTTTCTAGAATCTTGGTGCATTCACATCAGAATTGTCAAATATCCCTAAGAGACACCATTCAAGTGTATTAGGTGTCGTACATTTCAGTTGTATTGCTTTATCAGATGAAAGTTCTCTGGTTTTGCAAACTTGCAGGTACAGTCCTCTGTTTAGGTTTACCCTGTATTTTTGGCCTCTTGCCCATGCCAGAATTAGCAAATAATCCAGAAGGAAAAAAAAAAAAAAAAAAAAAGAAAGTGCAGTTAATGAACTTTCCCCTTCAGTTATCTCTCTTTTCCAGAATCTTAGCCTCTCTGCTCTTCCCTGTTTCTGCAGCTCTGTGATGCTTTTAAGTAAATTATTTGTTCCACCTAGCTTTTATAGTTAGTGTCTATGTGAGCATTAATCTGTTGCAAACTATTTCATTCTAACGATAAGCAGAAATGCCTCATACTTTTATTTTAAGATTTGTTTATTTCCATATACAAATTATATGAAGCTGATCAGATACTTGATTTTAAATCTTTAATTCATCCATTGCTGTATATATGGCCAAGAAAAAGTCATTTAAGGTCATACATTTCAACTTCTAATTGTGTAAAGCAAGAGAAAAGAAATATACCTACCAATAGATTTATTATGAGGTTTCGTTAACACACAGAAAGTGCTTGAAATCGTGGCTGGCTTATTTGAAGTGCCTATTATACTGCCTATTATTATCCTTATTGATTTTATTTTTATTGTTTAAAATTATTAAGTTAGCATATATCCATGGCTGCTTTAAGGTAATAAATTCAGAAGTTTAATTCAATTCTGTAAACACTTATTAAAGAGATGTCATGTGCAAAGCATAGCATAAATTACTAAGAACTGTGGTGATCAAAATGAAATCAAATCCTATATCAGGAAGTATTGCATTAGCAGCGTACTTATGTAAAGAACAGTGAGTTCTATAGGAGAAGCAAGAAGAAAGATAAAGTTAGAGCCAGAGTAGAGAAAGCTGCCCCTCCCCATCTGGTGTTAGAGGAACGTTTTGGCAGTTCAGAAAATAAGTAGAAAATCGTCCTACCTGCTCAAGCCACTTTAAATAATCTCCCTAATAAGTTCTACTTGTGTAGAATGGAAGTTCTAATTACCAAAATGCTGCCCCTCAGCACAAACTAGTTTCCTGAAATATCTTTGAATTGGCTCATTGACTTCACTGAATATGCTGCTCAGAACCAATAGAGAAAACTGCCAGGGAAGAACTTGGCTGTAAAGCAAGTAACATTTTTAAAAAGTTGCAGAAGGATTTATTGAGTTCCAACCTGTTTAAGAATCTCTTTCTTAATTGTCTTCATCTAAATGCATATCTCATTAAAATGCATGTTGAATATTCAGCATTTTTAAAGCAATGATTTTCTTGTCCTTCTTTGAATTGTATTTTTACAGAATTTATATTCTGAGTTAATTTGGCTAGTATTAGTTTAACAGGGTTGAGTATATATTTAGACTAATATTTATGATCAATTCAGTGATTTCATTCATCTGTTGAACCACAGACATGAAGAATTTATTGGCTGTTTTAAGAATAGAGAAGATGGAGTTCCTGTCATGGCTCAGTGGTTAACGAATCCGACTAGGAAGCATGAGGTTGTGGGTTCGATCCCTGGCCTCGCTCAGTGGGTTAAGGATCCAGCGTTGCTGTGAGCTGTGGTGTAGGTTGCAGACTCAGCTCGGATCCTGCATTGCTGTGGCTGTGGCGTAGGCCGGCGGCCATAGCTCTGATTAGACCCCTAGTGTGGGAACCTCCATATGCCACGGGAGCAGCCCTAGAAAAGACAAAAAACAAACAAAACAAACAAGCAACAACAACAACAAAAAAGAATAGAAAAGATGAGAAGGAAAAAAAAGTGTTGATATAAGTTGAGGAAGAAACATGTGTTATAACTTTAAAATATTCCTTTAAGTCATTGCATTCAAAGAACATTTATTGAGCACCTGCTCTGTGCTAGAAATGTTAGAAAAGAATAACAATTAAATCAGTGTTCGTCTATGATTTTTTTTTACCACTAGCCCCATTCTTCTCAAAATGCACATGTAAATTAAAAAGTCTTAACGAGTTAAATGCTAAAATTGAATATATTGGTAATACAGTTTGTATGTTCTAAATAATATTATTATATATTTTTATGTATTATAATTATCATTACTTTTATAATCTTATTATTACTATTATTATCATTTTAGGGCTGCACCCTAAGGCATATGGAAGTTCCCAGGCTAGGGGTCAAAACAGAGCTGCAGCTGCTGGCCTACGTCACACCCACAGCCACTTAACGCAAGATCCTTAACCCACTAAGTGGCGCCAGAGATTGAACCTGCATCCTCATGGATACTAGTCAGGTTCATTACCACTGAGCCACGGCTCTACAAAGCTTATTTTATGCTGTTATAACAAAACTGTCTTTATAATGAAACAGTGAAATTGTCAACAAGAAAAGTGGTCTTTATTTCATGAAGTGGTTTTTTTTTTTTTTTTTTTTTTTTGTCTTTTTGCTATTTCTTTGGGCCGCTCCCGCGGCATATGGAGGTTCCCAGGCTAGGGGTCGAATCGGAGCTGCAGCCACTGGCCTACGCCAGAGCCACAGCAATGCGGGATCCGAGCTGAGTCTGCAACCTACACCACAGCTCACGGCAACGCTGGGTCATTAACTCACTGAGCAAGGGTAGGGATAGAACCCGCAACCTCATGGTTCCTAGTCGGATTCGTTAACCACTGCGCCATGATGGGAACTCCTCATGAAGTGGTTTTAAACCGTTAACAAATATGTTTTAAAATTTCATAAAGATTTTTCTAAAATGCTTTATGTACTTTTAAACAGACATCCATATATTTTATAATAAAAATATTAAAAGCAAATAAATCATGGAACTGTTGAATTTAATCATCACAAATATAAGAGGACATAAAAGTTGAAATTTTGATTAGGTACAATAGCTTTTGCATGCAGTGCTATATGTCATGTGTAATACACAGATTTTTAAGGATATGACCTGTTACTCGTTCCAAGACTCCAGCATGCTGTGACACCCCCCTTTCCACTCACATTTTGAGGATATAAAAAGAGCAAGAGAGATGAGAAAAGTAGGTTTTTATGAATTGGATATCTTTGAGCAAATAGGGCTCTAAGCCCCTTTTGCATATCCCTTCATTGGGAGTAGTGTCTGCTTTTCAAAGATAGGGTGGGACTTCTGTTAAGCTGCTCAGAATTCCTAATAAGAGTCTCATGTAGATTGAAGATGAGCTCCTCTGAAAATCTCACTCCTGCTGAAGAATTTTAGGATAGCTAGAGCCTGGAGAATTGCTTTGAATTTGAAGCCTTTAGAGTGCTTCTTTGCTGAGATCAGTTGGGCTGAACTCCCAGAATTGATAAAGTAGATACGTGCATGACTATTTCTCATGGAAGGTATACCCATCTCATGTGACTCTACGAGATTAGCTTCCATTCTTAAGGCTGCCTAGAAAAGTGAAGACACTCTACCAGCAAAAACCTAGATGTGATCCCTCGAGCCTGAGGAAGGAGCCAAAAGCCAAAGAGGGGAACCGGAAGAAAATAAAAGTATTTCAAGGTTAAAAAAATTTCAGGTTGGGGTGGGAGTCTAGTGCGAATCTTCTGAAGATTGCTTGAAAATACTCCATAGCAAAATCATGTTGAAATACATACTAGCTCCATGGAGTTCAAACCCAGCTTAAGATGCTGCCAATTTAAATAAGGCCATTCCTCTTACTTTTTAGAGAATTTAGAGAAGACATCAAGCACATACACTCTTTTCCTGTGGTGAATTTGCAGCCAAAAGCTGGTCCAAGCTACACAGGAGAGAATATTTAACTTTAAAGAGAGCTCAGAGTTTTGAATGATTTTTTTTTTTATTTAAAAATTTTTTTAAGATTTTTATTTTTTCCATTATAGTTGATTTGTAGTGTTCTGTCAATTTCTACTCTACAGCAAAGTGACCCAGTCATACAAATATATATTCTTTTTCTCTCTTTATCCTCCATCATATTGAATGGTATTTTAGATTGAACTCTTTTATTACTAATTGAATAAAATAGTAACAAAATAGTGTTTGTGGTCTATAAGAACGTACTGAGCAAAAAATAAATATAAAAATAGATAAGGGTGATAGCAAGTTCAAGAGTCAGAAGAATGACTAAATTTTTCAGTTTTTCCTAAAAGATTTTCAAGAGTGGTTGGACTAGATTGCAGTCTTTACTAAACTCGTCCTCCATGAAGCTTCATTTGTTTTGGGTGGGCCTTGATTTGTATAAGCTTACAACAGTAGTCTCCCCACACCTCAGCCCCTATCACAGGGGGAAGGGACAGACAGCCTCTGAACTTAAGCTGATCAGCACAGGACATTTCCCAACCAAACAGTTATGCTGGGGGAAGTTCATCAGTCCAGTTCTCAGGGCATTTGTTTCGTGTTGGTGGACAAAAAATATTTTGTTTTCCTGGATTTGAATGAGAAGGAATCTGCCTTCACTTTTTGAGAATCATCTTGAGATCATGAGGACAGCACATGCTTGGGGAAAACCAAATATATGTAGAACATTCGAGAGAGTCACAGAAATTTAGAGACAGAGATTCGACTGAACTGACCTGAATTCTGACCTTCAGTGAAAATTAATTACGCTCCTTTCTTTTTTGGTCAGTTTCAGTTGATTTTTCTGTTATTTGTATTGAAAACACAACCATATGGATATGTTTACAGATTATAAATGAATGTTAAAAATGACTTCAGGCAATTATACATGATCATGATTTCATATTAGATATGTATCAAGAGGGTTTCACAGACAACTGCTCCTTTAAGAAGGCAAAAATAGCAGTGTGTTTGGTGGTGTGGGCAATAGAATTGTATGGATTTTAACATCCCATTTCAGATTCATTACTTTTGAACTACTTTTTTTTTTTTTTTTTTGTCTTTTTGTATTTTGAGGGCCGCACCTGCGGCATGTGGAGGTTCCCAGGCTAGGGGTCTAATCGGAGCTGCGGCTGCCAGCCTACGCCACAGCAATGCCAGATCCGAGCCGTGGGTGAGACCTACACCACAGCTCATGTCACCGCCAGATCCTTTACCCACTGAACAAAGCCAGGGATTGAACCTGCAACCTCATGGTTCCTAGTGAGATTTGTTTCCACTGCACCACGATGGGAACTCCTAAACTACTTCTTTATGTATCCAAATTCAAAATGGAAATAACATCGCACACTAGAAAAATCTGAGAAGCAATACCTACCTTCCTCTCGAGTGTGCCAGACTTCAAAGGTTTAGATGGGGTTGATTTTCAGCAGGTGCACTCATCTTGAAAGTACTGTGCCTGATGGGGGTCCGTAATACTGCCAGTTGTCCTCAGATGGGTTCAGGAAAAAAAGGAAACAATAAGAGTAAGATTCATAGAGAAAAATAAGGTAGACGTTAATTATATTTAATTGTAAAATTTTATCTGCTTTTCTGTTTTCCCTATGCAGGATCAAGAGGACAGATACTGTATTAACCCCTATTGCTGCCATTAACAATTTATCAAAAATATAATGGCTTAAAATAGCATTCATTTATTCTCACATTTCTTAGGTCATAAATCAAAAGAAACTTGTCTGAATTCTCTCTTTGGTTTTATCAGGCGAAAATCAGTGTGCCAGCCAAGGTTACAGTTTTCATCTGGGTCTTGGGGTCCTATGTCCAAACTCACTGACTGTTGGCAGAATTCACTTCCTTCTCATGCTTCGCACGTGGTCTTCTTTACCTTGAAATACATGGCAGGAGGTGCATCCTCCTCATGTTCTTAGTCTCATTGGCCTCTCGCTAGTTGCCAGAGGAAGGTCTCTATTTTTAAAGATCCATGGAATTAGATTGGTTCCACTGGGTAATTCATACCCTCCCTATTTTATGGTAACTGATAAGTAATTTTAATTACATCCCTAAAGTCTCTTTGGCTGTATAACATAACAGATTCATGGAATTCATGAACTAATACCAGTTATGTCACGATCATGGGACTCCCACAGTTTCTGGTTTTTGTTTTTGCTTTGTTTTTTTGAGAGAAAGCGTGAACATACTAGAATTAAAAGCACTAATTTGTATTCTAATCTCGATTTAATTGTATGATAATCCATTTATATGAGCCAAAAAAGTACTTTAACATTTCCTTCACACTTTTAAAAAAAAGCTGTTTGAAAGACAAGAGAACAAAATTTGGCCTGACTTATTAATGCTGTAAAAAATCAGATTTATACAAAAGCTTAATGTTATTACATCACATTCTTACTAGTGCCTGTTGCATATTTTTGCAAGTATCATTCACTAAATAAATTACTGAATTTCTATATCTGAGGGCCATGAAAAGGCCAACAATATAATAGATGACATTTACTTAGAACTTTCTCTCAGTCTTATAATTAAAAATTCATATGAGATATGCTTTTTCCAGTAACTGCCTTTTGCAAATTGCAGTTACTTCTCTTGAGACATTAAATATTTTGTTTGTAACAATTAATCTTTGCACAACACTCTGATGAACTAGCCTCTTGACAGTCTAACTCAGTGAACAAAGTCCAATTGGAAGACAAAGGGTTAACACATTGACAGTTCACTCATATTACTCACTTTGCCTAAATCAGCTGTTGTGGTACAGGAGCTGAGATCAGAAAAGTAATGGAGGAGCTGAGACAAAAGCCAAATGCTTTTTAAAATAAAAAAAAAAAACTACAGTTTGATTATAATACAGAGAAGACTATGGCAACATAAACGGTTTTTAAAGAAAAACTATACTGAACCCAACAACAGATCATTCTTTATTTTCTTTCTTTTATAGTCAGTTTTAGCCTTCCTGTAATTACATGCATATCCTTCACAGTTATAATCACAGTGTATATAAAATCATATATTTACTTGTCCCATCAAATGTTCTACGTTAATAAAACACTTTTCCATTTTTCTGTATGACCTTATTTTGATCGTTGGCTAAGTCTATCAAGTTCATGAAACATAAATTCCTTAGTATTCTGTTGTTGAACACTAAGATGACAATATGTTTTTAATAATATAAGTAAGGCTGACTATTTTGATGCAGTCTTTACTTTTTTGAAACAATAGTTAACTTCCAGAAATTATAAAGGAAAGAAATAAAAATCATTAAATAGAAAAAAATCCAGAAATTAGATTATTTTGAAAATTAATTGAGCATTAGAAGGAACTTAGATATTTTAAGAAAAATCACTGAATTTTTTTTTCAGAACACTTATTGGATACATATCTTTTGTGGGTATAAATGGTTGTTTTGGCTGAAAAGATAAGGCCACCCACAGTACAGATTTGTTTTCACACTCCATCTGTTTGGTATATACTGTGTAAAATTAGAAAAAAGTTCCGACCCTGGTGAGACAGAATGTTTAGTAATATTTCTATCATATTCTTCAATTTCTCCATGAGTCACTCTCTCCAGATGCCTAACAAGATTGTGAGCTTTGCAAAAACCTTCCAGAAATGGAATCTACTTCTCAAAAATGAATAAGGATTAATGAACACATTGTATCCATCACAAAAAGTCCCACTTAAATACCAAATAATGGTTGGTATGTAGAAAGTGTGGAGAAGCATAAGGCATATTGACTAGCTTTACTGTCTAAATTTTTGTGATCTAAGCAAACATTCCTATTCAGGGCATGTGTGGGAAAGATGGTATAAAACACTTTAAAAATTATATTAAGTTTGGACTAACTGATTTAATGATATACTCTATCTTCAGTTGCACTTTATGAGTTGACTTAACTTTCCGCTTAAGTTTTATTCATAATTTAACAACAAACAGTAAAGAACTTGAAAGGTAGAATGTAATATTTCATCCAGCTAAAAAATAACCCAAACCTATTATCTCCATTAGTGCTCTGAATGTGTTCTTTATTTATTTATTATGTTTTCCTTTCCTGAACTGAGAGTACTCATTTTTATTTTTTTTGCACTGTTGCCTCAGGAGTTAATTATGTGTCATCTTGGAATAGATATTGTTATTTTTAGTATTATTAACTGATAATTTATATTAAATGTTCTTATGAAAAGGGAGAGCATGTAAAAAGTAATCACAATTCTGCTAGCAATTGTAAATATACTTAAATATTTTTGAGATTGTATAAAATTTTAATATATGTTCACTGAACTTCCTACTAGTATAAAATCCTTGACATTTATAATGCCTTGAATTCTTTTTTTTAAACAATTTTCATTGAAGTATAGTTAATTAACAATGTCTTAGGTTTAGGCATATAGCAAAGTATCCATATATATGTGTGAGCACATATATACGTATACAGGTATACGTATACAGGTATGTATGTGCTCACACATAATTTTCAGATTATTTTCCATTATATTTATTACAAGATGTTGAATGTAGTTCTCTATGCTATACAGTAGGTTTCTGTCGCCTATCAATTCTATACATAGTGTGTATATGTTAACCCCAAACTCCTAATTTATCTCTGTCCCCTCACCAGAGATCCCTTTTGGTAACCAGTCATTTCTATTTTATAAATAATTCATTTGTGTTTTTTTTTGTATTCCACATATGAGTTATACCATATTATATGTGTCTTTTTCTGTCTTACTTAGTATGGTAATTTTAGGTCCATCCATGTTGTGGCTGATGGCATTTCATTCTTTTTTATGACTGAGTAATATCCCCTGTGTGTGTGTGTGTGTGTGTGTGTGTGTGTGTGTGTGTGTTTGTGTTTATGTGTGTGTGTATGTATCCTGCATCTTTATCCATTTATCCATGGACATGTCTTGTCTATTGTCATTAGTGCCATTGTGGACCCTGAGGTGCATATATCTTTTAGAATTAGAATTTTTTCAAGATATATACTCAGGAATGGGATTGCAGTATTATATAATAATTCTATTTTTAGTTATTAAGGAACCTCCAAACTGTTCTCCGCAGAGGCTACCTCAATTTATATTCCTAGTAACAATGTAGGAGGATTCCTTTTCCTCCACACTCTCTCCAGCATTTGTTATTTATAGACTTTTAATGATGGCCATTCTGATGGTGTGAGGTGATGCCTCAGTGTAGTTTTGATTTGCATTTCTCTAACAATTAACAATGTTGAGCATCTTTTCGTTTTGGTCATTTGTATGTCTTCTTTGGGGAAATGTCTGCTTAGGTCTTATGATGATTTTTGACTGGGTTATTTTTTGATCTTAAGCTGTGTGAGATGTTTGGATATGTTTAGATCAGTCCTGTGTCCATAGCATCATTTATAAATATTTTCTCCCAGTTCATAGGTTGTCTTTTCATTTTGTGTGTGGTTTCCTTTGCCGTGAAGGATCTTCACTTAGGTCCCATTTGTTTATTTTTGTTTTTATTTTACTTTAGGAGATGGATCCAAAAAATATGGATTTTGCAATTTATGTCAAAGTGTGTTCTGCCTGTGTTTTCTTCTACGAGCGTTATAGTATCCAGTCTTACATTTAGGTTTTAATTTGTTTTGAGTTTGTTTTTTATACGGGGTTAAATAAAGTTATAATTTCATTCTTTTACACATAGCTGTTCAGTTTTCCCAGCACCATTTATTGAAGAGACTGTATTTTTTCCTTTGTATATTCATTCTTTCTTTGTCACAGATTAATTGACCATATAAGCATGGGTTTATTTCTGGACTTCAATCCTATTCCATAAATCTATATGTCTGTTTTCGTGCCTGTGCCATACTGTTTTGATTAATGTTGCTTTGCATTGTAGTTTGAAATCAGCAATTGTGATTCCTCTAGGTCTGTTTTTCTTTCCTAAAATTGCCTGACTATTTGGGATCTTTTGTTTCTCCATACCAATTTAAACATTTTTTGTTGTAATTTTGTGAAAAATGGCTTTGGTGATTTGATAGGGATTGCATTGAATCTGTCAATTATCTGGGGTTTTATGGTCATTTTAATTATACCAATTCTTCCAATCCAAGAACATGGTTTATCTTTCCATCTATTGTGTCATCTTCAATTTTTTTCATTGTGTATTACAGTTTTCAGAGTACAGGTCTTTTGCTTCCTTAGGTTTATTCTTAAGTATTTTATCTTTTATCTATTTATTTTTTTGGTGTGATGGTATATGGGATTACTTTCCCTTAATTTTTCTTTAGATGTTTCAATGTTAATATATAGAAGTGTAACAGATTTCTGTACATTAATTTTGTTTCCAGCAACTTTATTGAATTTGTTGATGAGCTTTAGTGGTTTTCTGGTAGCATCTTTCAGATTTTCTCTTTAAAGTATTATGTCATCTGTAAAGAGTGACAGTTTTACTTCTGAGATTGATCAATTATTTATAAATTCAAGTTGGTCCTTTAGATTCTATGAACATGAAATTAGAACTCTGGCATACTATAGGTTATCAAAATATCTGAATTTATATAAGGTTTTATTAGTATGTGTTGTAATTTAGATTTTGTTTCTTGAAAGGTCAGCCTAGATCTTCTTCAGCTGAGATTTTTCTTCTTTAGGACAGAATAATGTGTCATGTAGTATATTGATGCAAATGTTTTCCAGTTTATTTTCCAATATGAAATGCAAATCTGAATATGATATGATAAAAATATAGACCATGAAGAGTGAATGTAATGGATAGATTTGATTACTTTCATACCCAGAATATAGGATGTACTCACATATGTCTGAATTATTGTGTTACTGACAAATGTGGCTTCGAGACCTTCTAATAGTAAAACATTTCATTCTGTTAAATGACAATTCATTTTTCTATAGATCTCTTTGGTGATTCATCCAGCAAATATTTTGTGCCTACTCTTTGCCAAGCTATACACTAGACTGAGGACAGAGAGAGAAATATAGAGCCCCCCTTGCCCCCCACTTCAGGATGCTGTAAGTTTAATAGAATGTAATAAATATGTTAAACATAAATAATTACACGTAAAAGCTAAAAGACCTATGACCTAGATGCAGTAGTAAAACAAACAATGGATTGATCAACTTTGGTAAGGTTAATCAGAAAATGTTTCACAGTGGAAGAGATGCTTATAGCAGGTCTTAAAGGATTGGTAGTTATTCAGGTGAGGAAGAAAAAAGGCATTATTACAGGGAAAACTAGCAAGATCCCAAAGACAAGCCTGTCTGAAATTAACTGAGTTAATAGAGTTAGTCAAAAAATGTCTTATAGAGGAAGAGGTGCTTATGGTACACTTTAAAAGATTAGTAATGATTCAGGTGGGAAAAAGGCTTTGTTTTAGAGAAAACTAGTGGGATCCCAAAACTAAGGCTCCATGAAATTAACATGGAGTTTGGGAAAACTCTTAAGTTTGTTATGGCTAAAGCAAAGATCATATGTAAATGTTTGGTTAGGGAAGTTGTTGAAGAAATAAACCAGGCCAAAGAATAAGGACTATTATGATGAGTTTGGATTTTTATTCTTTTTGATGACCTGGAGAGACAATGATTTTACTATTAGAATTGCAGAATAAGATTGACGTTTTTTAGTTTTTTACAAACAAATTAGAGAATATATTGTGAAGGTAGTTTTCAATGGGAGGTTAGAAATCTCTGTATAAACATTTTTGAGCATGCAGGGAGAGGAAGAAGAAATGTGGGCGATGACTGGAGGGCAGAGACTGCAAAAGAGACATAGTGCACTGAGGATCCAGACCACTTGTGTCAACATGACTTAGCTGTTTATCCCAGAAATTTCTTTACCTGGAAAGTAATTCTGTAGCCTAATAATTACTTTCACTGTTTGCCAGCTTGTATCGGGATATTCTTGCAAATGAATTTATCTGAGCCGTCTGCTCATCTGGACAAACAGATCTCTAGTTAAGGTAACATTTTGCTTACCTGGACAAACACCCTGCTTTGCAGATACCAATTTGCTTTCAACAACTACTCAAATTCTTACCATATTGAGTCTACCAATCCTGAAGTATACATGAATACATGTGAGACACAAATTTTGTCCAATTCTAACTAGTTCTCCATCTTGAAGGACCCACCTAACTCACTTGAACCTACACTCCAAAATGTAAATAGCTTTCCCTAACTTGTCTCTTTTGAGACTGTTGAGACTCAAGGTGGCATTCTCCCTTATTGACGTAAGTTTAATAAACTCACATTTACTTGAAAATATATTTATGGCAGTCTTTGTGGAGAATTTTACGTCCAAGGGAACTTACGGATTTTCTGCATATAATGGGTGAAGGGAAGGAAGGAGACAAGGAGGATGTGTATACATAAAGGGAAGAGAAGGAGAAGATCAGTTTCCTGTATTTGGCAATGAATGAGTATTTGCTCTTAAAAACATAGGGGGATAAACTGCAAAAGAGTGATTTTATGTTAACCTGTTATAATGGTTCAGTCTATGTGTTAATTTGAATAGGTCGTAGTATTGAAGTATTTTAGTCGAAATGTTTCTGAAAAAAGATATTTTTTTAGATGAGATCATCATTTAAATCAGTAACTTTTAGTAAACCTGATAGCTCTCCATAATATAGGTGAGCTTCGTCTAGTCAGTTGACGGGCTTAGGAGAAGACACTTGGTTCCCAAGTGAAAGGACCCACTGCTCACTAATCATCTCTGGACGAGAGCGGTGATATGAACTTTTCCCTGGTCTTCTATTTGATATTACCCTATAGATTTGGGACTAGCCTAGACAATTGAATGAGCTAATTCCTTACAATTGCTCTCTCTTTCTCTGCCTGTCTCTTCTCACTCTCTCTCTCTCCCCTCCATACACAGCACATTCTATTGCTTTTGTTTCTCTGGAGAATCCTAATACAGCTATAAATTAGTTTATGATAAAGTTTATTATTTATGTATTGAATGCAAATTAAGCTTTACTTTTTGTATTGAGTGAGGTTATATGTACTCCACCTAGAGCATGATATACTAGCAACATGTCAATTTTGCTGCTGTTGTTGAGCAAGTTATGGGATTTAGGTAATTTAATATGTTTATCATTATTTCTGTTCCTTTTAAGTTTTTCTCCAGATCAAAGTAAATATTTATTTACTAAAAATATTATTGATGTCATTTCATTTACATTATTTTAACTACTGTTTTATTTATTACAGGTTCAGATTGTTTTATGAGGGATGCTAAAGGCATTAGACATACTTTATTTTACTTTTATGTATTTTTTGTTAAAGTATCGTTGATTTACATTATTGTGCCAATTTCTGCTATACAGCATAGTGACACAGTCACACATGTATATACATTCTTTTTCTGATACTATCTTCCATGATGTACTATCCCAAGATATTACATATGGTGCTATATAGTAGGACTTTATTGCTTATCCATTCTAAATGAAATAATTTTCTCCTGCCAACCCCAAGCTTCCTGTCCATCCCACTCTCTCCCCACTCCACTTTGGAAACAAGTCTGTTCTCTTTGCTTTAGTCTGTTTCTGTTTATAGATGGTTTCATTTGTGCCGTATTTTAGATTCCACATGTAAGTGATATCATGTGGTATCTTTCTCTTTCTGACTTACTTCACTTAGTATGAGAATCTCAAGTTGCATCCAGGTTGCTACTAGTGGCATTATTTTGTTCTTTTTTATTGCTGCGTAGTATTCCATTGTATATATCTTCTTAATTGATTCATCTGTTGATCCACATTTAGGTTGCTTCCATGTCTTGGCCACTGAATAGCACTGCAGTGAAAATGTTGGTGCATGTATATATATTTTGAATTGTAGTTTAATCTGGTATATATGCCCAGAGTGGAACTGCCGGATCACATGGTAGTTCTATTTTCAGGTTTCTGAGGAAACTCCATACTGTTTTCCATAGTGGTTGTACCAATTTACATTCCCCGCATCAGTGTAGAAAGGTTCTCTTTCTCCGCACACTCTTCAGCATTTATTTGTAGACGTATTAATGATGGCCAACTGACTGATGGGAAGTGATGTCTCGTTATAGTTTTGATTTGCATTTCTCTACTCATTAATGATGATGAGCATCTTTTCATGTGCCTATTGGCCATCCATATGCCTTTGGATAAATCCCTATTTAGGTCTTCTGCTCATTTTTTATTAGGTTGTTTGCTTTTTTGTTATTGAGTTGGATGAGTTGTATATTTTGGAGCTTAAGCCCTTGTTGATTACATTGTTTGCAGAGATTTTCTCCCATTCTTTGGGTTATCTTTTCTTTTTTTAATGGTTTCCCTTGCTGTGAAAAAACTTTTGAATTTAATTAGGTCCCTTTGGTTTATTTTTGTTTTTATTGTCATTCTTCTAGGAGATGGTTCAAATAAGATATCTCTCAAATTTATGTGAAAGAATGTTCTGCCTATATTTTTCTCAAGGAACTTTATAGTATCTGGCCTTATATTTAAGCCTGTCATCCATTTTGAGTTTATTTTTGCGTATGGCGTTAGAAAATGTTTTAATTCAATTCTTTTGCACGTAGCTGTCCAGTTTTCTCAGCACCATTTAATGAAGAGACTATCTTTCCTCCACTGTATATTCTTGCATCCTTTGTCATGAATTAGTTGACCATAGGTGCTTGGCCTGTTTCTGGGCTTTCTATCCTGTTCCATTTATCCATATACCTGTTTTTATGCCACTACCACACTGTTTTGGTAATTCTAGCTTTGTAGTATATTCTGAAGCCAGGGAGCCTGATTCCTCCAGTTCCATGTTTCTATTTTCATATTGCTTTGGCTATTTGGGGTCTTCAGTGCTTTTATACAAAAATTAAATATATTTTATTCTAGTTCTGTAAAGAAAGTCATTGGTAATTTGATAGAGATTGCATGACATCTTTAGCTTGCCCTGGGTAGTGTAGCCATTTTGAAAATGTTAATTCTTCCAATCTAAGAGCATGGTATATGTTTCCATTTGTTTGTGTCATCTTTGATTTCTCTTATTAGAATTTTATAGTTTTCAGAGTAGAGGTCTTTTGTCTCATTAGGTTTCCTAAGTATTTTATTCTTATTAATGTGGTTGTAAATGGGATTGTTTCCCTAATTTCTCTTTCTGATCTTTCATTGTTATTATATAGAAATGTAGTTGATTTCTGTGTATTTTGTATCCTGTAACTTTACCAAACTCACTGATGAGCTCTAACATTTTTCTGATAGTGTCCTTAGGATTTTCTAGGTATGATCTATGTCATCTGTAAATAGCAATAATTTTACTTTTTTTCCAGTTTGTATTCCTTTTATTTCTTTTTCTCCTCTGGTTGCCATCACTATGACTTCTAAAACTATGTTGGAAAACAGTGGTGAACATCCTTGTCTTATTCCTGATCTAAGCAGAAATGCTTTCAGTTTTTCGCCATCTAGAATGAGATTAGCTGTGGGTTTGTCATATACGCCTTTTATCATGTTGAGGTGGATTCCCTCTGTGCTCACTTTCTGGAGAGCTCTTGTGAGAAATGGGTGTTGAATTTTGTTGAAACATTTTTCTGCATGTATTGAGATGATCATATGTTTCTAAGAGGAAATCAGAAGATACTTAGAGACAAATGGCAACAAAGATGTGAAAATCCAATAGCTGTTGGACATAGCAAAGTAGTTCTGAGAGGGAAGTTTACAGCAATACAGTCTTATCTCAGGAAACAATAAAAATCTCAAATAAACAACCTAGTCTTACAAATAAATCATCTAGAGAAGGAAGAACAGACAAAGCCCAAAATTAGTAGAGGGAAAGAAATCATAAAGATCAGAGCAGAAATAAATAGAGAAAAAGAAAACAATAAAGATATATGAGGCCAGAGGTTTCTTTTTTGAAAAAAATCAATGAAATTGATAAACTTTTAGCCTGACCCATCAAGGAAGAAAGTGAGAGAGTTCATGTCAATGAATTTAGAAATGAAAAAGGAGAAGTTACAGTTGACACCACAGACATGCAAAGGTTCATAAGAAACTACTATGAGCAACTGTATGCCAATAAAATGCACAACCTAGAAGAAATGGACAAATTCTTACAAAGGTACAACCTACCAAGACTGAACCAGAATGAAACAGAAGATATGAACAGATCAGTCACAATCACTGAAATTGAAAATGTTATTTTAAAACTTTCAAAAAACAGGAGTTCCCATCGTGGCGCAGTGGTTAACAAATCTGACTGGGAACTATGAGGTTGCGGAATCAATCCCTGGCCTTGCTTAGTGGGTTTAGGATCCGGCATTGCCGTGAGCTGTGGTATAGGTCACAGACGCGGCTTGGTTCCTGCATTGCTGTGGCTATGGCTAGGCCAGCGGCTATAGCTCTGATTGGATCCCTAGCCTGGGAACCTCCATATGCTGGGGAAGTGGCCCTAAAAAAGGCAAAAAGCAAAAAAAAAAAAAAAAAAAAATTTTTTTTCAAAAAGCAAAAGTCCATGACTTGATGGCTTCACAGGTGAATTCTGTCAAACAGAAAAAACTTAACACCTATTCTTCTAAAACTCTCCCAAAAATTTGCAGAGGAAGGAACATTCCCAAGCTTATTTTATGTGGCCACCATCATCCTGATAACAAAACCAGACAAAGATACAACAAAAAAAGAAAACGAGGAGTTCTTGTTGTGGTGCAGGGGAAATGAATCCAACTAGGAACCATGAGGTTTCAGGCTCGATCCCTGGCCTTGCTCGGTGAGTTAAGGATCCAGCATTGCCGTGATCAGTGGTGTAGGTTGCAGACACGGCTCAGATCTGGTGTTTCTGTGGCTGTGGTGCAGGCTGGCGGCTGTATCTCTGATTAGACCCCTAGCCTGGGAACCTCCATATGCCACAGGTGTGGCCCTAAAAAGCAAATAAAATAAAAAAGAAAATGACAGGGCAGTATCACTGATGCACATAGAGGCAAAAATCTTCAACGAAATATTAGCAAGCCAAATCCAACTCTATATTAAAGAATCATACACAATGATCAATTGGACTTACCCCAGGATGCAAGGACTCTTCAGTATCCACAAATCACACCACATAAACAAACTGAAGAAGAAAAAACAAATGATCATCTTATCTTTCATAATTTAATCGCCAAAACTGAGCAGTGAGTTAAGTATCATGGTCATGCCTATTTTTCAAATGAGAAAATTGGGAAGAGTTGGATTATTTAATTTACTTTAAATCACACAGATAAAGTAGAACAAACAACTGAACCCAGACTGTATGTTTTGGGGCCCATGAACTTAGCTTGCATGCATACTTCACACTAATAATAGGAATAACCTATATGCACAGTTTTACATGTTTTAAGGCAAATACTAAATAAAGCATGAGGTAATGGAAAGACATAATGCCAATTATAATTAAAATGGAGTTCTAATCCTATTTATGTTATACTCTATAAACTTGTGTTTTAATTTACCCTTTGGGTCTTAATTGGAATAATTGGAATTGATCTAAATAGGCAATATTTTTGAGAGCCCATGAATAATTTTGTGAAAAAGTACACATTTAAAGTAATCTTTGCATAGTGCTTCTCACTCATTGCATTTTTGTTTGTTTACCTCTGGAAATTAAGTGTTAAAATCAGACTGATTTGATACTTTTCTCTTAATTTTTAAAATGTGGTATTTCTTTATGAATCGTAGATTGACAGACTATATTTATAGCAATTCAGTGACAGAAACTACAGGTTGGTAAGACAAGTTTAATTGCTATGCCAGATTCTGATATATCTTATTAGTATTCTCTATTTTATTTTTATATTTTAGTAAATGACTTTTAAGTATTCTTAATCCTTGAATTCTGGGGGCAGATGGTTCAGAAATCCTTTCAAAGATTGAACATATGCAAACACAAGCTTTCGTTTTAGATTATAAAGAATTTTTAGAATTGTTTAAACGTTTTATTTGAAACCGTCTAGCAGTCCGGGGCAAGTTAGTATCTTCTCCTCAATGACAACTCAATTCCACCTGATTAATTCACATCTCATGACATATTGTTGATCCTTATTTAACATTTACTTTGCAAGACTCTCTGAATATTAATATACTTGCTTGTATATGTTCTCTTATTTCAGTACAATTTACAGGTTTTAGTTAATGTTAAATATATTAAGAAGAAAACAATATAAATGATTTAAACATTTCATTCATACATATATATATTAAAATGCATAGGACTACGTCCTATTTTGATAAAAAGTTCACCTTTTAAAATGTTGATTAGAAAATTTTATATTTACCCCTTGTGAATAAGAAAAAAATATTTTAGGTATGGTTACATCAGTGAATATGCTATGGGAAAAGTGACTTAAAAAAAGAGTTCCCCTTGTGGCATAGCAGGTTAAGAACCTGACATAGTGTTCAGGAGGATGTGGATCGCTCCCTGACCTTGCTCAGTTGGTTAAGTATCTGGCATTGAGTGACTGTGCTGTAGGCTGTAGCTCCAGTCCAGCCCCTAGCCAGGAAACTTCCATATGCTGCAGGTGTGTCCCTTAAAGAAGTATTACCTGTCTACTTACTTTTTGTGAATAAAGTGTCTTTATATATAGACCATAAACCAGAACTGTTCATAACAAGAACCCAGCTGCCTAGATTTTGGGGGAAGGCTAGAAATAGATAGGCTTTGAGGGATATCTTTTATTTCTTTGAACTTTTTTCAACTTCTTATTCTCTAGCTGTTTCAGTATCGGCCACTTTTTCTATTAACTACTTATTTACAACATACTTGCTGTCAGATGTGTTTCAAACTACTTACAGTAAAAACATCAGACACAATAATACTTTTTAAAACCGTACCAAAAACCTAGGCTAATTAAAGGTACTGAATTTGCATACAAAGAATGGAAAAGCAAAAAAGAGTGGGAAGAAAAAAGACTGCTTATATAGTGACAATGGTCAAAATAAGGAACCATGACATCTTGTAAAAATGTGTGAGTTTAAAATTTAATTCTTAGCTTTCATCCTGAGAGCATATGGAGGTTCCCAGGCTAGGTGTTGAATCAGAGCTGTAGCCACCAGCGTACACCTCCATGTGCCGCAGGTGCAGCCCTAAAAAGACAAAAATAAATAAATAAATAAAGTAAAAAGCATGTTGGAGGCACCTAAATAGAACTATTAACAAAGCAAGTTCAAAGAGAAAGAGTCTAAGTTATTTAAAATTAATTTTCTCTGACTGGAGTACCTTTCTAGTCAGCAAAGGATGATTATATGTCTATCGGAGTGACACTGACTTGAAACATACACAAAACATTCTCAACTATGTGAGTGTTCAATTAATTCCTATTTACCTTACTTGTTTGTGGAAGTGGAAGAAAGAAGGATTTATTTCCAAGTTTACGGGACCACTAAATCAAAGTCATGTTTCTTTTTGTTCTATTGTCATATTTAATTCTGTATTTTAGTTATAGAAATTCTTTTTTTTTTTTTTTTTTGCCCGCTGAGCCATGACTGGAACTCCCAACATGCTTTTTAAAATTTACTTAGGTATGTAGACTATTTTATAGTTTGTCATAGCAACTCACGGTCCCTTGTTTCATTTCCTTTTTCTTAACAAATTCCAGTGTATATTTAAATTTTCTATTAATTTTTTTTTTTGTCTTTTTAGGGCTGCACCTACAGCATATGGAGGTTCTCAGGCTAGGTGTCGAATCAGAGCTGTAGCCACCGGCCTACACCACAGCCATTGCAATTCAGGACCCAAGCCACGTCTGTGACCTCCACCACAGCTCACGGCAATGCCAGATCCGTAACCCACTGTGCAAGGCCAGGGATCAAGCCTGCATCCTCATGGATGTTAGTAGAGCTTGTTAACCACTGAGCCACCATGGGAATGCTATTAATATTTTAGTAACTGCAATTTAGTGTTACTTCTCTCAAAATACTTTCAGCATTTAATTGTTATATGCTTACTAGTAATGTTATTGCTGTTTTTATACTCTTCTATATCCACTACATGCCCTTTAAATTTATTTTTCTCTAATCATTTTACAGTGTAATATATACATGTTATATATTTTAATTCAATATATATGCACATAGATACAGGATATATAATTCACATATTCAGAGTTTACAACTCAAAGAGTATTGCACAAAATACTCTTGTAATCAGCACATTTACTTAAATTAAATTAAAAAATAAAGGGATGTTACCAGCATCATAGTAAATCCACTCATGCTACCTTCTCGTCACTAGCTTCATAAAACAACCAGCATCTTGAATTATATAATAGATTAATTTTGCTTAAATAATGTTCTTTCAAAAACCTGTTCAGTTATTTTATTTTTTTAACATTTTATTTTCCTCTGCCTTGCCTAATCATTATCTTAAAATTATTAACATCATTCATAAGTTCTTGCCCCAGGATAGTTAATGAGAACTCCCTCTTTTAAATAATTTAAAAATGCTTTTAAATGTTAAAGCTAGACTTACTGTCTTATCATAGGCAAATAGAAAACTGTACAATATGTATAAAACAATTATCCTCGGGTATCAGAGAACAGGTAACAGGATTGTGATCCCCAAAAGGAGGAAACAAACAACGTAATATCTCTAATCACCTGCCTTTCTGTCTAAAGACATTTTCTGGCCACTGAGGCAAGTATAGTTATTGACATGGGACACCGTGGTCTTTCTGAATCAGACAGAAGTTCAGCTTCTGGACAGCAGAGGTATGTAGCATCTATGGGGCAGAATACCAGACAGGAGAAAAATCTTCAGAGAAAGATATCCAAAGGTCTACATTCTCTTTGAATCTATTGCTGAAAATGAAGTTGCACGTATTTAGGATGAAACTGCATGAATGGGCAAGAATGACTTAGAACTGTAAGATATATGATTCTCAGAGCCCTTAAAAGAGGGGAAGATATTCCAGTCCAATGAGTCTGAGAAGAGAGACTTAAAATTACTGTGACATTCAGAAGAAATGCCAAAGGAAATACAGAACAACATAAAAATGATTAGAAAAATAAACATATAGTACAATAGTAAATTTAAAGCAACCATATCAATAACTGCATTAAATACAAATGGCCTAAATATTCCAATTAAAAGGCATTGTACCAAATTGGATAAAAGTGCAACTGTGTGCTGTATACAAGAAATGAAAACAGTATAGACACAGAAAGCGTTAAAACTAAAACATAAAAATAAATATTCTATGCAAATAATAATCATAACGCAGCTGAAGTACTCTATGTTAAAAACTGAAAGGGTAAAACCTTCCTGACGGAGGTATTGACGGAGTGAGGAGAGACATTTCATAATGTTCAGTTATGGGTTCAATTTATCAAAAAGACATGGCAGTCCAATATTCCTGTGCATTAGTCAAGAGCTTCAAGTGTATGCCACAAAAGAACTGATACACCTAAAGGAGAAATGGAGCAATCTAGGGGTACAAGTAAAGATATCAACATTTCTTTCTCAGTACTTGACAGAACTCGTAGCAATAAACTCAGGATAAATATAGAGGACCTGAACAATACTCTCAACTTCCATCTGCCAGTGACCAAAACGTCCGCATACAAAGCTCCAGCTGACAAGGAGGGACTTCTGTGCCTGTATATCGGCCATGGGCCTGTGGAGACTGTTGTTCCCAGGGTCTGTCTGGAAAGGCTAAGTGCAAACTTTAGGAACTGATGTCCCACAGAGGTCGATTTTGGTCGGGGAAAGATGGATGGGAAGCAGTCAGTTGATACAGGGCTTAGCTTTTCTTTCTCCCAATATCCTGGACTATTTAAGCTGCCTTGTTGTACAGGGCTGGTTCTGGTGAAACGTAGTAATGGCGAGCTCAGTGACACAGCCCTTTGTAATTACTCTCCAGCCTTTTGAATCTCGTTTTCTTATTCCCCTCACTTTCTGCTCTGAAATTGCACTTCTCCCAATGTTATCATTTGAGTTTTTGCCTTACATTTTATGTTCTAGATAAATTGAACTAAGAAACCTGAAGAGGGAGTTCCCATCGTGGCCCAGTGGTTAAGAAACCCGACTAATATCCATGGGGACATGGGTGCGACCCCTGACCTCGCTCAGTGGGTTAAGGATCCAGCGTTATTGTGAGCTATGATGTAGGTTGCATATGCAGCTCGGATCCCGAGTTGCTGTGGCTGTGGTGTAGGCTGGCACCTACAGCTCTGATTCAGCCTCTCACTTGGGAACCTCCATATGCTGTGGGTGCCCCCCCCAAAAAAAAACGAAGAGGAAATTTAGAATGTTTTTCCTACTCCTCCCACCGTGTGTGTGATATGAATTTATGAGAATAAAGCACCACCTTGAGTCTGTTTGTGTCTGAGACCTGAGAAGCTTCCATGTGTTGCTATGCTTTATTTTTGTTATGTCAGTATAAATAGCAAATGATATGGTTACATATCTTCATTGTTCAGCTGCTTCTTGTCCAGCAGAGCTGCTTGATAGAAAATGAATAAATCAGGAATCTAGAATGGGAAAAACTTTCCCCTGTTGTGTAGTTAGTAAGGATTCAGAGAAATCTGGGCAGCCTAATACTTGGATTACTCTCTTTGTCCTTATCATGCTAGAGGGTTTAACGTCTTAGTTCTGGAGTCTCCGTAATGTGCGTTGTACAAGGATGTGCCTATAAAGACTGGCCTCCCTCGCCCAATGCGTTGCCGTAGGTCTTACTCAGATCATTTTTTTATGCTGTTTCTACTTTTCTTTTCATGTCCTCAGCTCTTTGGCTTATGACCTGTCATATCTCCTGCTTAAAGCCATGAATTGAAGCCTGAACTCCAGAGAATAACATCCTTATTGAATTGGATGTAATGGTGTTTCCTGGAGCATTCTACAGCTGAGGCCATGAATATAAAGCTAAGCATTAAGCGTGAGTTATCTCTGTAAAAGAGAAAAGTGAAACTGACTCGTGTTACGTTTGAAAGCACCGACGATTTTACCTCTGTGATCACCTTTAAGACACACAGGCCAATGTTGATATAACCCGTCACGTAATAACTGTGTCGTTTTTGGCATAACACAGTAAAGGTTTGTGTTACCATCCATAAAGAATTGGATTTGATCTCCTATCCATACACTTGTTCTCGTTCTGCCCTAAAAGAGTCTTGAGTTTTTGGGAGCATGACTCTATTTTAGCTCTAGAAAATTTTGTGTTAGAGTTTATGACACAGTGTAATGAGAAAAACATAAAGAGTATTTCAGGTATATTAAAACTGTTCCAGCATGGTTGATGATACCATTTCAATCTGTTTGATTTATTTGAGGCATGTGGTTTAACCTTATTGAGGACAATATACAGCTATAGTGTTCATTTATAGAATATCAGCATTTAACTTGTAGCAGTATAGTAGATTTATGGCCCGGAAAATATCCCAGCTGATGACAAATCATAAAAAAAGGAGATTAGATATAGATGTTTAACTTTCATGAATTTTATTATTTAAAAACTTTAGTTGATTTTAGAAAATATTAAAAAGCTTACTAAAGGCTCTTTATAACTTCAGGCTTTAGTTTTGAAATAAAGCTTTTAAAAAATTAATGAAATCTAAATAGAAGTGACTAAAAATTTATTGAGTTGGTCCTTAAAATTCAAGTAATATGTTTATTTCTCTTTTACAAGTATTTATTCATCGCATTAGCTTAGTATATAATAATTTCATTAATGTTTCTTACTTTTCTGTTCTTTTAATGTCATAAAGAAGGTTGTGTATAATCAGCCTTGAGTTCTGAGCAAGCTTGATGTGTGAGGAGTAAAATGTGGCAAGAAGACAGCAATAGGAAGTGAGAACAAAAACGTAGTTAACTCAGACACCTCCGTTCTTTATATAACTTTTAATGATATGTAGTGCTTTAATTACATTTCTTTTAAAATATGTTTTGAGATAATTGTAAATTCACAGGCAGTTAACAGTAAATAGTCTAGAAAGATCCCATATGTCTGCTTCATTTCCCCAATGCACGACAATATCAAAACCAGGAAATTGGCTTTGATAAAATCTTCCAAACTTATTTGGATTTCACCAGTTTTATGGGCACTCATTTGTATGTGGGTGTATAGTTTAAAGTTTTCTCCACTCTATCTGAAAGTAGAACTTCCCTGTGAAAACTTTTGTAACCCAAAATGGCATAAATCAAAGAACCACTTACCTTACAACACATCGTGCTTAACAGATGCATAAAATACATTGATATAAAGCACAGATGCTCACAGACCAGTTCATTGCTAAGGTGGCTTGATGCTGAGATGTTGAGTGTAGTTTTCTGGGAAAGTGCTTGGCCATGCCATTCTCAGCTCTTAGGGCTCCCCACTGCCTCTGTAGTGGCTCTCTGCAAGACAAGCACTGAACACTATAAAATCAAAAATCCTCTTCGTGTTTCTTTTGGTAGCAAGAACAGACTCTAATGCAGATCTTTTGGAAAAGTGAAGTGGCATAGAGCAAGCTTGAATAGTGGAGGACGCATGTGTGTATTTTATCCCATGTGTTGTTTCTTTTATTCCCTGCTGCACTCAGGATACAGAATAGTTCTCTCATAGGGATCCTTCATGCTACCACTTTATAGACCTAGCCACACTCTTCCCTGTTCTCCAACCTCCTTCTTCCTTCCTTCACCCTTGTCAATTGCTAATATTTTCTCCTTTCCTATAATTTTCTCATTTCTATAATGTTATATAAATGAAATTATACCATGTATATAACCTTTTGAGCATGTTCATTTTTCACTCATCGTAATTCACTTGTTACCTGTGTAAGTTGTGTGTATTAGTAGTTTGCTCTTTTATGTTGCTAAGTGGAATTCCATTGTACGGATGCACCACAATTTGTTTAATCATTCACTTGCTGAAGAGCATTTCAGTTATTTCCAGTTTGGGGTTATTATGAATAAGCTCTATGAATGTCTCAAATAAATGTCAGTGTAATTGTTGGGTCTCTTGTTAAGCACATGTTTTTATAAGAAACTGTCATATTATTTTTCAGAGTAGCTGTGCAAATTTGCTTTCCCTTCAGCAATGGTTGTGTGATCCAGTTTCTCCACATTATCGCTAGTATTTGATACCACGAAATTTTAGCCATTTTGGTAGATGTACAGTGGTATGTTATTGTGGTTAAGCATTTCCCTGATGGGTAATGATCTTGAACATCTTTTCATGTGCTTACTTGTGTTACCTATATGTCTGTCTATCTGTTTGTCTGTCTGTCTGTCTGTCTGTCTGTCTATCTATCTATCTATCTATCTATATTTCTGTGTTTCATGAGTCATGGAATGGCTATGAAATAAATCTAAATTCGTATGTCTTTTATGGTGTCATGGTGACAAGATTGTCAGCAGAGTTATGTGATAATATTTTTAAGGAACGAGAGTTTTTTATGGCACTAAATTTAATGTTCCTTAAGTTAAATAAGTAACACTATGCGTGTAAAGAAATGGAGCCCTATCATCACAGTGCTCCTCAAACTGGTAGATAATAAATGGAGAAAAGTATGGCACTCAAAATTTGTAATTTCAAAGGTTTGGGTGATTCTCCTGGCAATCTATTTCTGCATAATAAATTGGCCCAATATTCCTTTTTTATATCTCACAGAAATTCAGGCAGGGTTTGGATGGGCAGTTCTCCTGCTTCATATAACGTCAACTGGGGTTGTTTGGTGGTAATTTGCTGGCAGCTGGCTGATGTGGAGGGTTCAAGATGGTTAAAATCACACACTTAGTGTTTTGGCAGTAGTGGCTAGAAGCTGAGATCAGCTATGCCCCCGTCCCACTCCATGTATTTTCAGAGTGTCTCAATTTTTCCTTCTATTAGAGAAGTTGAACTCCTTAGATGGTGACTTAGAGTGTCTGGAAAACAAGACAGAGCTGCCATCACTTCTAAAATGTAGTTATAGAATTGCAACAATGTCACATCCATCTTACTTTATTAATCAAGGAAGTAACAGACCATCACAGATGGGCTTTAGAATGCTGCTTTGGTGTTTTTATTAAATAACAGGCCAGTTGCTTAAGTGGAAAACTTTATGTGATCACTTACACATCTTTGAGCATCTCCATGTCGGCTGATAGGGGCTAGGCTTAGTCAAGGCAGCTCACCCGGTCCATCTCTGTTCCAGCTATCTCTTAGCCTCCTCCTAGGGTCATGGTTAGGCCAGTATTGGTTCTGAGACTGAGAGTTTAATCAGTGTCAGAGCAGAAAGGAAAGTCCCTTCTCTTGAGTTATTAATTGTGTTTATTGTGGCCAGGATTCAATATTATATTAGTTTTTTTATAGTTTCACTTTAAAATTTAAATTTTTAGTTGCAATTTAAAATTGGGTTGACATTTTTATAGACTCTTTTTAGAGAAAATTGGGTTGACTTAATTATGAAAACAATACATATTTCTATTACGAAATCTCAAACTTGAAAGTACTGAGAGGAAATTTTATAGATGCTCATAGTCAAACCACTTGGTTTCTGTTTAAATGAACAAACATTTCAGACAAATTAAAGTCTTTCTTTAGTCAAAAAAAGTGCAGCTCAGGGAGATTCATTTGTTTATCATGGGACTAGAGGCTTAAGACCTCTAAAGAAGAAGACAAAAAATTAAGTTTCACTGTTCTCAAATATAGGCACAAGCTTCATTCAGCTTATGGGGCAGGTGGAAAGCATTAAATTCAGATTAGGACCAAAGGATTATAATGTAAAGGCAACTTTAAGTGTGCTTTATTGTTTCTGATCCCACATTTACAGGAGATTGCATTTCATAAAGGACATAACTGCCTTTTATGGTGGAATGTTTTAACACATTTATTTGTAAGGCTTGTAAGGATTTATAAACATTATGTTTTAATTGTTGCTGTAAGGCTGATGTATTATGGCTGCTGCTTTCCTCTGTTTTAGTTCAATAAATCTCCAAGTTCATATCCCCAGACTTTTCATTGGTCATTTGAATACACAAGCCAGGATTCTCCTCTGGACCTTGTGTAGGGAGGAATAACAACACCGTGGATCATACTAAGTAATTAATGTATTCAGTATATATTATATATTTTCAGTATATGTCATAGATACTTAAAAACTTCCAAAATGTGAATATTGTTCAGCTGTGAAAGTAAAGACATACCATTTTAAACATTTTTTTGTTTTTTAAATTTTTTTATTAATGATTTTTATTTTTTCCATTATAGTTGGTTTACCGTGTTCTATCAATTTCTACTGTATAGCAAAGTGATCCAGTCACACACACACGCACACACACACGTATATATATATATACATTCTTTTTCTCACAGTATCCTCCATCATGTTCCATCATAAGTGACTAGATAGAGTTCCCTGTGCTACACAGCAGGATCTTATTCTTATCCACTCCAGATGCAATAGTTTGCATCTATTAACCCCAGACTCCCAGTCCATCCCACCTGCTCCCCTTCCACTCGGAAACCACAAGTCTGTTCTCCAACATTCTTAGCATATTTTTAAATATTTAGTAGTGATTATTTACATTATTATTTCACATATATTAACTTATTAATACACTGAGACTAAATTAACCTTGAAATTTTTTAATGAATTAAAATGTTAACATGTTAAGTTACTGTATAAAAACAAAACTGAATTTGCAATGTCTTGATCATTTGAAGTCAGGGCATGGAATAAAATCCACATTTTGAATGTATGCTGTTTATTAATACATAGTTCTCCTATGACTCTTGTTCAAAACCATCCAAACTATCCTACTGTTTTAATGAATGGTATTTATTCTAGATCAATAAAACTAGGTTGGAAGCAGTTTGTTTAGAGTGGAGAACTTGGAGTGTAATACTATGATAAATGAATAAGAAGACAATTTAGGTGATGAGAATAAACTTTATGTACTGTTTCATGAGGTGGACAGTCTCCTTTGGGAGAATAGCAAAAGGGGACAGAAGGCAAGGAGCTTTTATAAAATAAAGAATAAAGATCAAGGCAGCGAAAATAGAAAATGTCTAATCGGCTGTTGCCACTAGTCAGCTTTGTTAGGGGTGAGAAGGCCCGGAGTAGGTGTGTAATTAGGAAGTTGGTTGACTGGATATATGGTCCTTCTGGTCAAGCAGAACACTTATGGGGACACACAAGGCATCTCAGTTTTGGTTTGCTAACATAGTACCTAGGCAGGAGCGGCTCCATCTTCGGCCTAGAAAATGATTTCAGCTGCTATCATGGTACCCATGATATTATGAATCATAAGAAATTGCGTGCCAGGGAACAGTTTGTGTTTGTTCACTGGCCATGCATTGCATCTGATTTTGTTCAGTTCACACATACTTATTAATCACCTGCTAAGTGCTTCATGCATAAATAAAATGTATTATCATAAAGCAGTATGTTTTGATATTAAATAAAATATCCAGCCATAAAAGAGAAATATTTGTAAAGCTAAAAAATTAAAAGCTGATAATTTAGCTGAAGAGAAGAGCAAATCTCTGGAATTGTGCGTGCAGAATGCTCTGGGTCGCACTGAAAGACTTGGTCAGAAAAGCTGTCTTGGTTCATAGAAATGATTTTTAAGCAAAGTTAATCAGAACAGGAAAATAACTGATTTAACAACCTGAATTCATCAGAGCTTATTGTGAGGGTGTGATTTTTATGCGAGTAAATTCTTTAAAACATGAACCTTTAGAAATTAAGAACTCTGTCTAGATGGTTGCTTGCCTCCCTCTTAGCTTCAGAATAACATTTTTAATTGTCAGAAAAGGCGTTGTCTTTGCTCCCCCAATTTTTGCTTGTAAGTTTCCTTGTAACTATCTCTAAGAAGAAAGGAAAACTAGCGTTATGAGAAGTCAATTTATTTTTAGGATGTGAATGGTTTTGAAATCATGTATGTCATTGAATCCTGCCCCAAAGAACATGTTATTACGAGAAGTTTTATACTCATTCTCACAGTGCTTTTATTATTTTGCCAGACTGGGGGAGATTAGATGTATTCCTGCCTACAGCTTTAGGTGGAATTCCCTTCATTTATTTGAATCTCTTGAAATGTCTTTGGTAAATGATAATCCAAATCCAGTTATCAAAACAATTGTAGAGCACGAGGCTTAAAGTAGTGAGAAACCGTCCTGTAGTGCATTGCTCCATATGCCGTTCACGTTTGAGCTGCTACAGAGGCCTCGGAATAGAATGAAGCATAAATCAGTACAAGCTGTGGAAACAATAGCTTTGCAAATACTGTATTCGCGTGTGGACATAATGCCGCAACATGAAAACATACCAGTGTCTGAGTCAGACCACACTCAGGATTTCAAAGGAAAACATACAGCACCGCTGCACTGCCCAGATGCCCTCTCTCCTCCTGGTGGACGCACATCTGTCCCAGTTCTGAAATAGCTTGGTTTGGCTCGGGGGGAGGCAGTGATGGCAGTGCCATTAACCGTTTGATTTTGCTCACTCTAACCAGAGATTTTAGGAGGCTTTCTGGAGTGTTTCGTTTCTTATTGATGCCTTGCCACTCTTTTCTGATGTTTGCAGGGGGTCAGTTTAAAAAATATTGCAGCTGGACTCTTTCAGTAATTGTCAGTGGCAACAGTGCCCACAATACACAGACAAACATGCTTTTTACTAATATGAGACATTCCATAGTAGTTGGCACATCTGTGTTTGTAGCTCAAGATAACTGAAGAATGATCTAGATGCAGTAAATTCAGTTCTGACCTCTGTGTCCCTACCATCAAAAGGCAAAGTGTCAGACCTGTCCCTGTCCACTGCCCTTCCTTTCAATGTGCTGATGATGGGGTATAATTATTGTTTAGTATATTAGGCGTAGGGCATTTTACAGATTTTCATCATGGCTTTTTATACATTTTTACAAGCTATTAAGTATTTTTACCCCAAATAATGCTGAGACTTTCAAAGGCTATAGTGCAACCAGGTGATGAATTTAGGCCCCCGTCTCTGAAGAAGCATTGGAGTAGGGAGAAGATGATAGATGTAAATTTCGCTGCTAACAGAGCATCACAAAACTGTGTACACATAGTCATCTTTTATCCTTTTGTTTTAATTATGCATATGTATCAGAAATTGGATCTTAAATGTACTTGTGGTACTTTCTGCTTTATTAGATTGCTTTTGGATGTGTAGTACTGTGTGTCTCTTTATGTTGAGGAGCAAAAAGACCAAGGAAAATGTGGCTCAGGCGCAGTGTCCCACTAAGGCTTACCGCAGTGATGAGTACAGGAGGAGGCCTAGGAATTATAAAAATTCTGAAGTTCTTCTCAAGGGTATATATATATATTCCATATATCATATCATGTATATGTGATACGGTTAAATATGCATATATATATTTAGCAGTTAGTCATAACTGACATCTGTAGTACACTCATCATGGGCAAAGTAGCATGCTAAGATTATTACCCAAATATCTCAATTTTTAAAGAAGCTCAAGGAAGTAGATACCATAAGAATCTCAATTTACAGATGATTCAATCAAAGTACAGATAGTTTGCCCAGGATTACACATGCGTAGACACTATAATTAGGAGTTAGACAATTGACGCTGGAGGCTGCTTTTTAAAAAAAGATCATTGCTTTTTAAAACGGCAGTCATGTGCTAAGCCATGCAGAAGCACTCCTGATAAGCGAAGATGATTGTTAAGGTCTGTTGTCAACATTAAACTTATCTCTCAATGGCTTACACTTGCAAAGTGACAAAAATCTCTGGGAGGTGCAAGTGGTTTTTATTTTATTATGTTATTAATAAACTGATAAGTAGTCTTCACTATGCTATTCCTTTTACTACTAAGTGTAATTAATACATAGTAGTATAGCATTGTAATGACACAGAGGATCTTTTATGAAACTCAAGGCCCCAGGAATAGACTTGAAGCCTGGTTTGAACACACTAAGGATGAGATATGAATTCATTCTGCCCTAGAGTTTTAAAACGGATGACAGAAGGTAAGAGTACATACATGATGATATGTAGAGGGATTATTTCTGGGAGAGATTTGTGAGGTAAGCAACAAACCATATTCTTCAGGGAAGACCTCAGAGAAGAGATTTCACATCACTTCCTGAGACATACTCTGAAAAGAGAGCAAGACCTTTCCAGAAGCCCTGATGCAGCATGGGCCTGGCAATTGGCACTGCCAAGCCTTTCATCTCCCTAGACCACAATGGGGACACATAAGATATAGTCCAGAGCAACTGAAAGGGCAGAAGCCCAGAGGAGAGCAGGTGTTAACAAAGAGGAAATAAAGAGATGATGTTTGTGGATGCAAACAGCGGATGGAGTAGATACAAAATGCATGTCAAATCCTTTTCATTTTTAATTTCCCCTTTTTCGTTCAGTTTATTCAAGTGTTTATTGAGCACATACTATGTACCAGACACTATTCTAGGTGCTAAGCAGGCAGCAAAGAACAGAACTAAAATTTTCAGCCTTCGTGGCGCTGTCATCCTTGGGCAAAGACTGATCATAGACAGTAAGTAGATAAAAAACTAAATATTGGTGAGTGTTATGGAACAAAATAGATCCTGATGAAAGTGTCCTAGGGAAGGGAACCTTTGCTGTTGTATCCTATAACCTGTTCAGGGAAGACTAACTAATAAAATGACAATCGAGGAGTGACCTAAGGGCAGTGGAAGCCAGTGAGCAAAAATAGCACCATATGTCCCCAAATATTTGGCATTATTTAGGCCACTCCACTACCACTAAGTCCAAATATCATCTGGGAAGAAGATAAAATGCATGGAAAAGTTGGAGGATATTAGACTGACAGATGTTGAATTTCCAGAGGGAAATAACTCTGAATAATCTGGAATTGCATAGATTATGATTATCTAGTCAAAATTGGACCATACCATAAACTGAATTACTAAGAAGTCGTGAAAACATTTGTAGGTGTGATTTTTATTAACATGCAGGTTGTTTATTGAGAAATCAATGTGAGTCACCAAAACAATGAAAAATAAATACTACTTTGTCACTTATGAAAAATTACTGAATAGCATTTCAGTAGCAACGTTTAGAATCTATTTATTTTGAATTACCATGAATGCAGATAAAAAGTTAAGTATCATCATCAGTGTTTTGGGAAACTTAAGGGGAAAAAAGACCTAAAATAAGATAAACCACAAGGCAATACAAATAGTGAATAACCTGAATATGGACTGTTCAGTGAGGGAGACAAGAAACATGTATTTTAAAAAAACCACTAAAAAGCTTTGGCATAAAATTGCGTGATGGAAATATAACCTCAAAGTGTATTTTAAAAGATAATATTTGCTCAAGGCAAGGATATGTAAATTACAAAGGCTATTTAAATATTATGAGAATATTCCAAACAAATAATTTTGTATGGTTAACCAAATAAATTAGCATAAGTGCTAATTTGCATCCTGTGACTAGTAGGAAGGTCCTCTACTTCAATTTCACATTTATTTTAAGCAGTTTTATTTTCCAGAAATGCCTAAGCCTGAATTTTTTGGTATCTTTGCTGAGTAATAGAAAGCATGGTTTTAATGTGTGCAAAGGGATACACACTCCCTCACTAAACAAACAGAAGAGAAGTATATCAGATACAAGTTAATACTTTTTCATAAGCAAACCAGTAGAATTCATACATGTTACTGTGGCTTGAAACTTAGAGTGTTCTCTTAGGCATACTAGCGGTTTTGCTTAATTGTTTAGCAGATGCAGTTAGTAGGGTCAAATTCATTTGTTTCTTTTCTGTAAAATTTTCTTTTCCTTGCTCTCTTTTAAAAGTCATATAATAATATGTTTTATTTGCTTTTTTTAGGGCCGCACCCTCAGCATATGGAGGTTTCCAGGCTAGGGGTCGGAGCGGAGCTACAGCTGCCAGCCTATTGCCACAGCCACAGCAACGTGCGATCTGAGCCACGTCTGCAACCTACACCACAGCTCATGGCAACTCAGAATCTTTAACCCACTGAGCACGGCCAGGGATCGAACCTGCAACCTCATGGTTCCTAGTCAGATTTGCTTCCGCTGCACCATGATGGGAACTCTACTGGTTTCATATGTAGTTAATTGATGAGTTTTGTAGTTTTTCTTCTGGTTTTGAGTTTTTTTTAAGTGTATATTTCAGGAGTTAATATTTGAAGTAAAATAATAAACAGATTTTTTGTGCATACTGTGTACTTCACTACACAGTCATGAAGGAATCACTGTAAAGGGGCAGTGCACAGCTTTAGTTCATGTTCATGTTTCATGTGAATCAACATGGATGATTTTCTCATCACCAGTTGGAGATTGTGCAGTGTCTTTACCATTCGTCAGAGTGCTTTTTCAATGATTTATTATCTGTTTTCTGACTTTAATAGTTTTCCTCTTTCTTCCTGTTCCTCAATTTCATAAACATTTCTAATTTTTTAATATATATATATTTAACTTTTATATAAAAATATTTTCTATTGTTCTTTAATGGCAGGAGAGGAGTTTGTGTGTATCTTAATAGAGAATCAAAAGGAAGACAAACTTTTGGGTCTATAAATAATTTATGGTCTTTCATTATTTCATGTTATCTGTGTTATGTCTGAATGCTGTATTTATTGAATGCAAACCTTACTTAAGACATTTTTCCCCATGGTTCATTTAGATTATGCCTTTTTATGATTATATCTTTCTAGTTATTCACAGTTAACACTACATTTATATAGATCTAATAATAATTATGGTAATTCATAACTTTTGGTAAATTCTTACATTATTAGAGTCATAAATGGCCAGGTTATTTTTTATTGTCAGATTATAGAAACAGTTTCAATCCTATCTAGTTTTAACAGTGTTAAAGTTTTAATTCTTATGTATACATTTGCTTACTGACAATTCTACTTCTCTAGAATTCCTTGTAATTTTTTTTCCCTCTCCCAAACAACCCCGCTAAGTTTATTACTGTCGTCTTAGTAATTCTTACGCTCAGCTCTGATTATATCTCCCCTAAAACCAAACATTGATCTTACTCACATAAACTCTCTATCCTGGGACTTAAGGCCTTTTGTGAGAGGTGACACTGTTCAGACCTTTTTCCCAGAGTTGTGTCAACCACACTGTTGGCTTGGACAAGTTCATGGTTTCCCTGTGATACCCACAATTTCCAGCTTACTCTTCCTGGATTGCATGGTAACAGCACTCCTGAGATTTTACGTCAGTTGACGTCGTCTCATTTACAAACTGCTTCCACAAATACTTAATGTTATTTCATCCTGAAAACAAACAAAAAATGAAAACAAAGACAAAAACGTTTTAGAGATAGATCTATCTTCATCATACTGGGAAGGCATAGGGACTCTATAAACGTGAATGGTTTATCAGTGAGTAGAGCCAAGTTTCACGTCTTCTTCTTTGCAATTAAAGCTTATTCCATTTACCACAGCTTTCTAATTTCCTAGATATGATAGAATCTTAGATCAGGGATCATCTTAACAATCACCTAGTTTAACCATTTTATTTTATAGATAAGAAAACAAATAGTTTCCCAGACATGGAAAGGTTTTGTCTTTCCCACCTGTTCTCGGTATGCAACGTTTGAGGCAATCAAAGATGACTAAGGCACGGTCAATGAAGGACCAAATAAAATATATATTCTATGATAGAGACACTTTAGCAAAGAGGTGAAGAAAGGTAGTAAAGCAGCAGTCGGTTCAGAGTGGAGCTCTGGTGATCTCTTTTCTCTTACACAACCTCAGGATATTTTATTGGCACATTGTTCTGAACTTACTACATCCTACTTAATGTATAATAGATATTTATGAAAATATCTTAAGGAAATAGCTTTCTTTTACTGCAGAACTTTCTTACAGAGTATTGAGTAATGTTTGCACATAGTAGTTATTCAACCATTATTTATTTAAATGAACAGATGATCAAATAGCAAAGAACAAACCATGACAATAATAACTTTACTTTGTCTAGTGTTCATTTTATAATTCTGATCACTGGGCTAAACTTTTAATGAATATCACATTTCATGCTTAGAATAAGTGTATGAGACAAATATTATCTGCATCACATTATATTCTGCAATCCAAATGCAGTGTGTCTGAAGATTTTTGTAGATATTTGATTATTTGAAAACATTGAGATTAAGGACCATTAGCTCTGATCAGACCGTGAACATAATTTATTTGCGATGGGGGAAGGGAGCAATATCATAAATTAAACCTCCAGAAGTGACAATTTGATATATATATAATTTAAACTTCCATTTAAAAATAAGGACTTGAAATTTAAAGATAATTTACTAGCAGAGGCAAAGAGAAGTTGAATTTGTCATTTTATTCACTCTTAGTTCTTGGCATTTCATGATAAACTATTGGATTTCAGTCCAGATGGAGCTAACTTTATGAGTATGTTCCAGTTTGGAAACTCAGAAGCTAGGATGTGGCTCAGGATTTATCATCAATGAATATCATTTTCAATAAATGCAGAAAATCTGAGGTGGTGGTGTTTGATGAGATGTGGCAGAATATGCCACTCTTCAAAATAGCCACTTTAGTACAAGGATCATTTTGAGCTAAAGGCACTTAAAAAACAGCAGAGGCAAGAAGAGGTGTTCTGATCTCCATTTTTCTTTCTAAAAACAGAAGGTAATACTCCCCTATAAAACATGCCCGCCCTGCACTAGGAGAAATGAAACATTCTTACCTTAGGGAAGGAAAGTTGACACCAAGAGAACTTTGCACAGACCTTGTTAAAATAGTTATTTTCCTTTAGCCTCCCATCCATTTTAGTTACTTATCCACAACTGCCTCTCTTTTTTCAGCCTACTATAAAAAGCATTTAGGTTTTTCTACCTCTCTGGGTCATTTCCTCGTAACTTGAAATTACATGCCTTTCGTTAATCTGTCTTTTGTTATGGAGCCAGAATCAAAACGTAGGACAGGTAAAGGAAAGATATATCCAGAATAGAGGAGTGTTCGGTTATCAGGTGATAATGTGGATGGCTCATTTTGAGCTGGTTTGCAAAGACCCTGCCTCCATTTATCTGCCACTAAGTCTCTGGGAGCGGGAGCTAAGGGGCTCCTGTAAGAGACGCCTTAAAGTTGATCTCCGATTCCGTGACACCGTAATGTCGGAGGGCTCCTGCTGGATCTGCTGAGCTCACATGGCACCAGAGGCCAGTGCTGGGCAGAGCCAACAAAAGACTTCAGCAGGGCCAGCCAACAAAGGATGCTGGTCCCCCACCCCTTCCTTTCGTCTTCCTAGACCCCAAAACGTACGAAGTGAAATGGATCTAGAAGAGGGAGAAAAGAGGAAAACTTAAAATGATACTCTTACCACCTCTCCACTCCAGGGACCTCAGACGGTACTGAGGGTGGAGAAAGGGAGAATGTGGAAGATGGTCAGAATCTTCAACTGAATTGTGCTGGGGTGAATTTTCAAAATCACGCGCCCTGACTGAGAGGCAGTGAGGTATTTCAAAGATAGCGGTAAGAAACAGCATAGGGCTTAGTTCAGGCTAGCGATTGATGAGAACACCGTTTTGTGCTTGTATGCTACCAGGGTGAACTTACTAAAATCATTTGTTTTGTGTATACTTTTGTATGTTTTGTGCTTCATTCCAAGAAGAATTTTGAGAGTGTTTGCATTAAATGATTGCATAATGGCGAAGAAGTAAATAAGAGGCAATATGGTAGAAATTAAAAGACAAAGGAGACGGTATAGCAGATAAACAGTCAGATAGATACTATGTACATCACCTTTTCCAGAGGTAATTCATACAGCCAGCTAATTCTGATTGTCCTGATAGCCAGTGCAAAAGGATGAACATGCCCAGTTTCAGTTCTCGAAGTGACTGCAAATAAAAGCAAGCAAGTTGCTGTGCAGAATGATGACTAGTCAGAGAACACATATTTTTAGTTATCTCCTGTTGTATTCAGATAAGTGAGAATTGTGTAACCAGATAATCTCTTTACCTTTAAGGAATTCACTTTCTAGTGTACAAAAGTTATTGAATAAATATTTGCAAGTATAAATGAGAAGTAAACATATAGGAATGAGCTTTTTTATATATTATATACATCATTGACATTCCTCTGACATAAGACACTTATGTCTATGTATTTGTGACTGAGTGTATAATATACTCTTAACCATTATTTGACAGGAAATTTAACCTCACTCAAATATTAGAAATTGTATAGGGCCAGAGTAATTTTGTTCAGCATTTTTATTCCTTAGATTATCAACCACAATCCCATTGCTGAATTATGTTGAGGTGACTTTAGGTGTAGTTATGAGAGCCCCATTGGCAGTGATTGTTAAATCTGAAATTTTCCTTCTGCCCTCAGTTCAGTAGCTTTCTCACACATAACACATTACTCAGTTTCCAAGATAATTATAGGAACTGCTAAGAGAAGTGGAAAATAGTTTCAGAAATAGAGAATTTTAGAGGGTAATCCAATATAAACAAATAGTAATGTGGTTAATAGTGAGAATTTCACAGTGTGCTGGCTAGAGAGTTCTGTCCTGGTCTACCTTCAGTCTTGGCTTAAAATATTTTTACTAATAGTATTATTCTTAGTTTATAGGATATGTTCATCTTCAACTTTGTTTTTGCTAAATAGCTTTTGAAAATGATTTAAAACAATTTCCATGTGAGTAAACTTCCATTGCTCCTCACATTTGCCACTATTTGTTGTGATTTTTTTGTAATTTTTGCCAGTCCAAAGAAGTGAATGACATCTCATGTGTATTTTTGTAATTACTAGTGAGATTAGAAGAGATTTATTGGCTCTTCTGTTTCTCTTCCTTCAAATTTCTATTCACCTTTTTGGCCGATTTTTAAAAAAATATAGTTGATTTACAATGTTGTGCCAATTCCTGCTATATAGCAAAATGTGCTAATCATATATTATATATATATGTGTATATATATGTATAATGTGTGTGTGTATATATATATGTACATGTGTATGTAAGTGTGTGTGTGTGTGTGTGTGTGTGTGTTTGCATTTCATTTATTAGATTATCTTCCGTCATGGTCTTTCCCAAGAGACTGGTTGTATGATACTGCCTCAGTGCTTATCCACTCCAAATGTAATAGTGTGCATCTACTAACCCAAAACTCCCAGCCCACCCCACTACTTCCTCCCTCTCTACTGGCATCTGCAGTTCTGTTCTCTTTGTCTGTGAATCTGATTCTCTTTTGTAGGTAGGTTCATCTCTGCCTATTTTAGATTCCACATGTAAGTGATATCGTGTAGTATTTGGCATTCTCTTTCTGACTTCATTTAGTATGAGAGTCTCTAGTTGCATCCATGTCACAGCAAATAGCATTATTTTTTTCTTTTTGTGGCTGAATAGTATTCCATTGTATGTATGTATCACATCTTCTTAATCCATTTATCTGTCAATGGACATTTAAGTTGCTTCGTGTTGTGACTGTTGTGAATAGTGCTGCTGTGAACATAGGGGTGTACGTATCTTTTTGAATTATAGTTTTGTCTGGATATGTGACCAGGAGTGGAATTCCTCGATTATATGATAGTTCTATATTTAATTTTCTGAGGAACTTTCATACTGTTTTCCATAGTGGAAGTATTTTGGCCTACTTTTCTTTCAGGTGGTGCTTTTTAGTTTATTAGGGTTTTTAAAAGGCTCTTTGCATGTTCCTAAAAATATTGATACTTGTAGTGAGCATTTATATAGTGCTCATTATGTGTATATTCTTTTCAGAATGCTTTATACTTAGTACCACATTTCATGGACATGAAATCCTATTTTTGTTATACATGATAAAATGATTTCCTTTCTATAGACGTCTATAAAATATTTTCCTTTTGGCATATTGAAATTTATTAGCCTACTTATTTTATGATTTTCATTTGATCTTTCTAGGGAATCTTTCCTACCACATGGCATAAAGATATTTCCATATATATTATAGTCCTATTAAATAGTGAATTTAAAAAAAAATCACACTTAGGTATCTAATACCTCTGGAATTTACTTTTATTGACATTGGGATCCATTTATTATTTTTTAGAGAAACTATATAAAATTTTCTGAAATGGCTACCCCATAACCTTTTGTGTTTAGTCTGCCATTTTTCAGCTGAATTGTAAAACTGTGTCATATATCAACTTGCCACAATTGTTGAGTCTTTTCCTGGGCTCTCCATTATATCCCACTGGTGCATTTATCTATCCCTCTGTCAACATACGCATTATGTTGTGTAACTTCATAATGCATTCTCACTGATATAAGTCATCCACCATCATGTTCTTTACAGTTGTCTTGGTTATGCTCATTCTAATTATTTTTGGCATGTTTCTTTTAAAAATCCTAATAAGATTTTTAGAATTGAATTGTTTATATAGATTGTATTTTAGTAAAATCTTCATGTTTAATGATACTGATCCTTATGTTCATGAACAGTGTTCTTTTTCCATTTGTCTACATCTTCTTTTCTGTCTTTGAACTAAGTTTTGTCATATTTGTTTTAAAGATTAGCATATCCTTAATAGATTGGACCCTTATTGTTTTGCTATTGGAAATAATACTCTTTTTTTTCTAAATTAGCTTTATAATGTTGATTCATATGAACACAATTTAATTTTGAATCACTGTTGATGTTCATTTTTCCATATTCAGTCTGTGCAAATGCTTAACCACCTCACTTTTATATTTGCAGGAGATGGTGGTTTTCTCCCTTGCTTGGGGCAGTTAGCATTCTCCTTCTTCCATCATGAATGTTCCTAAAAAACAAGGCACTCTTGGCTTAGAGCCTTCAATTTTTACCTATTGCCAATATCATGTATTTAAATTTATTGTATTTGACTATATTGCTGGTTAGAGCCCACATTTCAGACTTATCTACTCTTCGTCTGTTTTATGATGTGCTGTCAAGCTCACATGTGTTTTGACAGCCTGCAGGTTTGTTGCAGGCTAATAGAATGCCTGTCTCAGTTTCCTCCTGACTTTGTTGTACTGCCCTCATTTCTTTCCCACAGGGCCCTCCTCTTAGGGAAGCTGACAATATGGCAGCTTACTTCTTCAAAGGCAGCAGGGAGAGGGCTCCTCATAGAGCTGAGAGCTCAGACATTTTCACTGATATTTATTTAGTCAAAAACTGTTCGTTATTTGTAAACTCTGTGAGCAAATGTTCATTGGGAATGTACTGTGTGCACCTCAGTGCAGAATACTGAGGACCTGTAACTGAACAAATCAGCCATGACCTTTTACCCTCTATTATAAAGAGTAAGACAGCCATATAATCACCTACATCTCAACACTTTTGCCTTGTTCTGTTGGTTCGAAGCAAGTCGTAGGTCTCACCCATACATAAGGTGAGATTATTCTACAAAAGTGTGGATAGCAGGAGGCAAAGATCGTGGGGCCACCTTTAAGTCTGTTCCATATTATCTTCCATTCAAAACAACCAGAAAGTTCCTGTTTTAAAATTTTTGGTTTTTATGTATCAAAAATTACATGGAAAAACAAAACCCGGAGTTCCTATTATGGCTCAGTGGATTAAGAACCTGATATAGTGTCTGGGAGGATGCAGGTTCAATTCCTGGCCTTGCTCAGTGGGTTAAGGATATGGTTTCATTGCTGTGACTGTGGCATAGGCCAGCAGCTGTAGCTCCGACTGGACCCCTCGCTCAGGAACTTACGTATGCTGCAGGCATGGCCATCAAAAGAAGGAAAACAAAACAAAACCAGAATCATAGATGTACATAAATGTTTCTTATTTACTTTAATGAAATTTTAGTATTTATTCTGTTGGACAACTGCACTTGTACCTTATTTCTTCCTTGTGAACATCATTTCATATTAGAAATATTTACACATTAACATGTATTTGTCTAACACCTCCTTAATTACTATATGTAACAAATAATTCTTAAAAGTGATCATTGTATTGACTAGATCACAGTTATTAATTTTCCTAATATCAAATATGGGATGATAAAGTATACACAAGACCAGAGCTGTCAGGAAAAGCAATGCTAAAGTAATGTTGCATCAACTCACAAAGAGAGATTTCTAGGACACACTGTCCAAAATGGTAGCCACTAGTCACAGATGGCTATTAAAGTTTAAAGTTTAAATTATTTAAATATAATTGGAGTTCCCATTGTGGCTCAACAGTAATGAACCTGACTAGTATCCTGGAGAACACGGGTTCGATCCCTGTCCTTGCTCAGTGGGTTAAGGATCTGATGTTGCCATGACCTGCAGTGTAGATGGCAGACAAGGCTTTTGATCCAGCGTGGCTGTGGCTGTGGTGTAGGCTGGCAGCTACAGCTCTAATTTGACCTCTGACTTGGGAGCTTTCATATGCCATGGGTGTGGCCCTAAAATGACGAAAATAAATAGATAAACAGAGTTAAAAGAGTCTCTCGGTCACATTAGCCACACTACGAGTGCCCGTGTAGCTAGTGACGGCTGGATGGTTCAGGGCAGACACAGAACGTTACCGTTATCGCAGAAACGTCTCTAGGCAGCGGTATCACACAGGACGGTGCCAAAAACACAGGGTTAGATTTCAGGTGATTTCCTGGGAAGTCCTGTGATCTTTCACTTGGTGAAAGAATGTTAGGCATTTTCACCGTAACATACAACGTAAGCATGAAAAAGTAAGTCAAATGTCAAGAAATACATGACACGAATAAATGTGGAATACCTATTTAAACAAGTTAAAACATACATAAAATTGCTTAAGTCATTTAAAGAAATAAAAGATTATATAATAGACAAAGAGATTTTAAAGTATTCTCATTATTCATGTCTGTGATGAAATGCCACTTTAACCTTAGGCTCTTGTTCCCCAGAATCATTTCTAGGATATTTTTTTTTCTGATCTTAGCACCACATTATTACTTACTAAAGTTAATTTAATAAATTTAATTATTCTTGAATTTAATGACCTCAATAAATCTAAACTCTGATATTTAACACAGTAACAATTCCATGGGATATATTTAAAATGGGACAAAGTAATTGTAAAGTCTGTCTGTCTGTCTGAGGAAAAGCTCAAATAAATATGAGTGCACATATACATATATAAATATGTGTAAAGGGCTATTATCATGTACTTATCCTCTTGGTCATTTAAGCTTTTTACTAAACAACATTAGTTTAAAATATGCTATTGGCCAATAATTGATATTGAAAGGCTCTATAAAATATCTTACTATATCTAAGGAGAAATGAAAGAAGTAGAAATTTTATATATTGAGAGAGAGAACAAATTCAACTCATTAGGATGCTATGAATATAGTCCTAGATATACCTGTAGCAGAGACCAGTACTGCACCAATTAATCTGTGAGCCAGGAAATTAATCAAAGAACTTGGAATAATTTACTGGGGAGCTAGACATGGATGCAGGTACTTATGCTTAGAAAAACACATTCCAGAGGTTTAAAACAGTCTGCTAAATCTACCTTGTATTACTGGCTGTCAGAGAAAGCACAGTAGGATAAGGGTGATGGAAACCAGACTCATAACTGTAAGGAATGAAGATTATTGTTAAGTTAGTAACATTCTGTTATGTGGGGTATGATCTTGTAGGTAAAGCGCTTATTGAAAAACATATTCAAGTAAATGAAATGTGCATTGATGTTATATATATATATATATATATATATATATTTATTTTTTTTTTTTACCACTGGAGTAAAAATTATAATGAGATCCTGAGTTTCTAAGTATGTCAGTGCCTTACACAGTGTTTTTTTTCTAAGTAGTTGTTGGGATGCAAAAATGAGAACAGCTCTGTTTTAATTTCATTATATCAGAAAACCTATCGAATGAGCAACTTGACCACAGATTCTTAAGTTGAAAATAAATAGGGGCTGAACAATAAAACAAACAAAAATAATTAATTCCAGTAAAATTAATGTAGAAATAAGTTTATTTTGAAAATATAAAATTTTAAGACTAACTAAAATGAACAAAAAAACAAAAAAAAAAGACAATCCGCAAATACTGGAAATTAACTATAAAATTTGAGAAAAAAAGTTAATTAAAAAATTTAGAAGTAAGTAATAAAAAAGATTATATAAAATAGGGATACACGTACAGCAGGATTTTGGAGTTTTTCATGTTTACACACAAAAAATTTTTAAATCATTGGTCTGTGTTTATTAATACATTTTTTGAAAGGAAGAAATAATTAACGCAAAGTAAATAAAGGAAGAGTGAAAAAATGAAACAAGAAACAGACAAACCAAAGAGTACATCAGTAAAATAAAAAACTGATTCATTGGAAACATCTCTGCCTAGAGAAAAAATATATCATGAATGAAACAGAGGCGATCATTAGAGGTGGAGTTATAATAAAGATTATAAGAAATTTTTGAATAGTTATGAGAATAAATTTAACAACTTTACATAAAATGAACGAATTTCTTAAATAATTTACCAAGAATATTTAGAATATCTAAATTTCTATATGTATTAAAATTTATTTATTTATTTATTTATTTATTTATTTTTTATTTTCCCACTGTACAGCAAGGGGGTCAGGTTATCCTTACATGTATACATTGCAATTACATTTTTCCCCCACCCTTTGTTCTGTTGCAACATGAGTATCTAGACATAGTTCTCAATGCTATTCAGCAGGATCTCCTTGTAAATCTATTCTAAGTTGTGTCTGATAAGCCCAAGCTCCCGATCCCTCCCACTCCCTCCCCCTCCCATCATTTCAAATGATGCACCTGACAAGGGCTTAATCTCTAGAATATATAAGCAACTTATACAATTCAACAGCAAAAAAACCAATCAATCAATGGAAAAATGGGCAAAAGACCTGAATAGACATTTCTCCAAAGAAGATATACAGATGGCCAACAAACACATGAAAAAATGCTCAACATCGCTGATTATAAGAGAAATGCAAATCAAAACTACCATGAGATATCACCTCACACCAGTCAGAATGGCCATCATTAATAAATCCACAAATAACAAGTGCTGGAGGGGCTGTGGAGAAAAGGGAACCCTCCTGCACTGCTGGTGGGAATGTTAACTGGTACAGCCACTATGGAGAACAGTTTGGAGATACCTTAGAAATCTATACATAGAACTTCCCTATGACCCTGCAATCCCACTCTTGGGCATCTATCCGGACAAAGCTGTACTTAAAAGAGACACTTGCACCCGCATGTTCAGTGCAGCACTATTCACAATAGCCAGGACATGGAAACAATCCAAATGTCCATCGACAGATGATTGGATTCGGAAGAGGTGGTATATATACACAATGGAATACTACTCAGTCATAAAAAAGGATGACATAATGCCATTTGTAGCAACATGGATGGAACTAGAGAATCTCATACTGAGTGAAATGAGCCGGAAAGACAAAGACAAATACCATATGATATCACTTATAACTGGAATCTAATATCCAGCACAAATGAACATCTCCTCAGAAAAGAAAATCATGGACTTGGAGAAGAGACTTGTGGCTGTATTAAAATTTAAATACTGCAATAAAAACTTTTCCACAAAGAGAATTCTAGTCCTATATTGCATAATGGCGAACACAAAAATTTGATGAAAAAATAATACAACTCAAAACTAAGAAAACAACCCAATAAAAACTGAGCAGAGATTTCAACAGCTATTTCACAAAGAACATATATGCATATCAAAAACACATAAAAAATGTTTACACTGTTTATCATTAGGGATATGCATAGTAAAATTAGATACTACCACACACCCAGAATGTCTAAAATTGAAAAAAAATTATAATACCAAATGTTGGGGAAGACTGTAATTACTGAAATGTAATACAGTGAGGTGGGTTGTAAAATGATGCAAGACTTTAAAAAATACTTTAGCAAGCTCACTTACCTACCCTGTGGCTCGGTCGATCACTCCCAAGTATTAAACCATCAAAAATTAAAGCCATAGTTCTTCAAATAATTTATTATGAATACTGGTAATATTTTATTCCTAGCATTTACAAACTTGATACAGACAAATATATAAATTGTGATGTATTCATACAGTGGAGTAACCAGTAACATAAAGGAAAAATTGAAAAGGCACACGTTAACATGGGTGATTCTCAGAAAAGTTATGCTAAATGACAAAATCCAGACAGAAAACTGTGCATATGTTGGTTTCTATTGATATGACATTTTAATATAGGAAAAAACTAATTTAGAGATAGAAAGCATATTGATTTCTACCTGGGGTGGCAAGTGATGACAGATTGAAATCTTAATAGAGTAATCATAGTTCAGGCATACAATATGAATTCAGATGACTATTGAGGATTTGGTTTCAGACCTGGCCCCAGAAGCCTGATATTTCTCAATGGTGTGATATCAAACACAAGTATACCACCTGCCATGTTTAGAGTGACATCTATTAGCCATGACCTTGCTGCAACTATTTTGGACCTCACCAAATCCTTGGTTCACAAGCACCCTTGCTTTTTACCAGCTGCAATCATAGTTCTTGACAATTTATATAATTAGTGTGGACTTGCAGTGTTTGCTTTGTTTATAAGCTCCCTCCATTTTGTAGTCTGGTGGAACACAGTTCAAATACTTCTTGAATCTGTACTTCACAGGCTGCAGTTCTAACCACAAATAAACACCTCTTAATTTCAGTCAGGTCTTTGTTTCAGAGGTTTTGGTTGACACAGGAAAGAGGATGATGGGACTAGAGTCGCAAAGGATATTTTAAAGTTTTATATCACGATTGGTATAATGGTCGTATGCGTGTATGCCATTGTCAAAACCTATGAGAAAATATACTTAAGAATGGATGCATATTATTTTATGTAAAGAGTACTTTGGTAAAACTGATTTTATAAGGAATTGTGAAAAATCTATGTGGAGAAAATTATAAATGATACGAAAATCTGAACAATTACTTTAAAAATGCAGAAAGATTCTGGTCCAAGAATCCACTATTGAAAAATCAACTTTCTTAATTAACATACTTACATAATTTCAATTAAAATATTAAGTTCTTTTCTTTTTTGACAATCACATCAGAATTTAAAAGTTCATTTGGAAGAAAGTAATGGGTGAAAATAACCCAGAATATTTTGAAACAGAATAAAAATAGAGAACTTTCCTCAAGATATATTAAATTGTTCTCTAAAGAAATAATTCTAACAGATACCAGAAAAAGTGTAGGAAAAGAATATAATTTAATGTTTATAAATTATAGAATAGTTACTTAAATTTGGATAAAAATAAACATATCTTATACAAATATAATAATATATATAATATAATGTCTATTAACAGATGATCAGATTAGGAAGAAGTGGTATATACACACAATGGAATACTACTCAGCCATCAAAAAGAACAAAAGAAAGCCATTTGCAGCAATATGGATGGAACTAGAGACTCTCATACTGAGTGAAATAAGTCAGAACGAGAAAGACAAATACCATATGATATCACTTATATCTGGAATCTAATATAGGGCGCAAATGAACCTTTCCACAGAAAAGAAAATCATGGACTTGGAAAAGAGACTTCTGTTGCCAAGGGGGAGAGGGAGGAAGTGGGGTGAATTGGGAGCTTGGGGTTAACAGATGCAAACTATTGCCTTTGGAATGGATTAGCAATGAGTGCCTGCTGTGTAACACTGGGAACTATGTCTACTCACTTATGATGGAGCATGATAATGTGAGTAAATAGAAAGTGTACATGTATGTGTAACTGGGTCACCATGCTGTCCAGTAGAAAAAAAAATGCATTGGGGAAATAATTAAAAAAACTTAAAAAAATTAAAAAAAAAGAAAAACCAAACAAAATAAATAAATTCTAGACAAATAATGATGTATGACATATTTGGAGTATTGAAATGTTTATTAAGATTGGACTTTAAAATAAGTACCAGTTTTATCAAAAAATAATCTTAAGATTTAATTAATTTCAATGGTTATATTTTATCTTAAATAAAAATTAACTGTATTAAATATAATTATTTTATTGAACACGATATGTAATATAAAATATTTATGAAATGAAGGTAGGCTCTCTGGCCCTAAACTGTGCATCAAGGCATCAAAGAAATGATCATTGCAATTTGCAGTTAATGTTTCTAGACATTGGGAAAATATGAAAAGCTAAATGAAAAATATTGAATCAATATAGAAAATGGGAAACTACTATCTATAAATACAAAGCTTTTGCATGTTAATAAAAGTGATGCCAATAAGAATTGACAGAAGATAGGAATTAATATTTCACGGAAAATTTGATAATTCTATAAATATGATTGTCACTTTCTATTATAGTGTATGTCAATGAAAGGTAAGACAGATTTTTACCCATATAAAAGAAAAATATTAAAATATGCAGTATTTTCCAGTATACTTTGAAGTATATTTTTTCAAAATACTATTTGTCAAAATGTAAATTGGTAAAATTTTTGAAAATTTTTATTCAAAGTTTGAGTCACCCAAAGCATTCAGATGCTTTCCTAGTAATCTGATAATTTTTGTGGAGACAATCTGAATTGCAGTACAGTTTTATGTATATAGATGCTAATCATATAACTATTTGGGTGTGTCCTCAAATATAATATTAAATATTAAAAACAGTGACATATATACATAAGTTCTGTAACTACCATCATATGTAGATATGTTTTCTGATTGCATTTACTATGCATAAATCATAATGAAAAAATTAATATTTATAATTAGTTTTTTAAATTCTACATTACATTCCTAATTAGAGAAAATACTGCACACATTTTAATGACAAAACAGAGTATATATACAGTATTGCAAATGAAGTATTAAACATGTAATAAATATGATTTGGTTTATCAATAAGAACTGATAATTCCTAGCATTGTTTAATTTGATTTACTGAAATTTTACAAATTTTTTCATAGGTTAAATCTGTAATCTTTCTAAACTTTTCATCTCCAAAAGTAAATTGATTTAGTTTCCTGCATTGATAGCTATTTAGCCAAGATAAAGATATTTGCATGCAACCTAGGAATTTAAAAAGATGTTTTAGCATTTCTGTGGTTCTTAGAATGTTGTTTTATTATGTAGTAACCATTAAAAAGTCCATCGACACTCAAAACCTATCAGACAAAATTTTTTGTTTTGATTTTGTCTCTCTGTACTCTGATTTTTTAATATTCAATGCCATGAAAAAGTGAATGGGATATTTCTTTGTATTAGGTGTGAAATTAAGGAACAGATTTGCTATTTCTTTTTCGTAAAATCTCCCTAATATAAAGATGTGCCCGTGACTTTCACAAACCACCATCATCCTTATCCTCCAGGCTTCTTTGGACATTTTAGTGAGTTGATGTATTTTAACAAATGCTTCTAGCTTAACAAAATAAAAAAATTATATAAGTGTTACATTTTTATGTAGAGTTATGGTTTAAAGCTATTTTTAAGTAGAGGATTGCTTTTAACTGAAGACAAGTAAAACTGCCAAGCATGTCATAAGTAGATTTAAAAAATGTTAGTAAGTTCAATCACTGATGGATATGCTTTGAAACACTGTTCATTTAGGAGAAATCCTCAGATGCAGTACTGAAGCATAAAATGGAAAAGAACAGGAAATAAGCTTACTTAAATCATTTATAAAAGATTTGCAGAGGCAGTAATAATTTTACCTTTAAAATTTATCAGTGAATGAAATTAGTCTTGGTGAAACCAGTGGGTGAAAGCCCCGTCGGCTGGTGTTCTGTGGACTGCCCCCACATCTCTGCCAACAGTCCTTATCGCTGATCTTGAAACACCTGTTTGTTAGAAGGGGTTGTCTATCAAATAGAGCTTTGTAAAAATTGCTCTGTACTTTGAAAATGAGGTGTAGAATGAAACCTTAAACTTTCTTTTCGTCTGTAATCTGGGCCTTTAAACAGAAGTCTTTGAGAATAAAACTAATCAGTTCATTAGCCCTCTTTTCATTCCCAAATCCAGTGTTTATAGGAAAAAGTATTATTTTAAAATGTGGAAAAACTAATAAAAACTTCCTAAATGGGGATTAGAAATTATACACTATTTATTTTAAACTAAAGCAAAAAAAAAAAAAATCTGATACTTGAGATGGATTGAATTAAAATAATTTAAGAAATTTTGATGTACTGCTGATGTTAATACCATTGTTACTCTTTTGGTGCCTTTGTGCTACAATTTATGTAATGAAATAAATGCTCCTGTCACCATTAAGAAAGAGTAGAAACAGCTAGATGTGAATCTAACTTCAGCTGATTAACAGATGCTGTCATTTGGGAAAATTTAATTTAGTCTTTTCTGCCTCAGATGTTACTTCTGTAAAATCAGATGAACAGTTAGTTCTCTCTTCCTCAATGTGGAACAGAACACTTACATGTCCCCCATTGGTAATTTATCTTGCACTAAGAATAAAATGATAGTTTGTTTAAAAAAACAAGAAAAGCATTCAACTCATCTTCAGATTCAGTTAGGTACAAGATAAAGATTAGCTGTTACTTACTCAATAGTTACTCGTTGCATCCCACCGTCATAGTTATTTGTTTATATACTTTAGACAAAAAGGGTAAACAAAAATTCTGTTATACTGTAGGCGGGTTTTCGTAGTTGTAAGGACTGTCATTTTAATTTATAATTTGGGGATTATAAATCTTTATTAAGGAAAATTGAATGTACTAATATTTGGTTATAGATAACTTTTTATAAATTTGTTCAGTTAAAGCTTTTGACCGCAGTGTGATAGGATTAATATTCTTGAAATCTTCATTCTCTCCCTATAGCCTTATTTATTTCAAAAAATTCAACAGAATGCTTATTTTATATATATATATTCAAAAATATATAAATATATATTCAAAAGCTTGTAGCTGTTGGGAAACCTAATACAAGGTTTTCATGAATTTACAATTCAGTTGAAAAACTTGCTTATTACTACGTATGAGCATCTATCCTGGATAAAGTTGTTAACAGAGACTTGAAAAGTGAAGGATTTAAACACATAGCACAAGTTAGTAATGAAACCTCTGTTTCAATTCCTTTATAAAGAAAATAATCCACATCCATGTGTCATTTTGTATTTTAATGTATGGATAAGACCAGAGGCCTTAGTTTATATGATTGAAGAAAATATGTCGAACATTTCCAGAAGTGCATCAACGTGAAACTGTCTGGTTGCCTGTCATTTAGCATAAGCCTGCTTTGCCCATTCCCAGCTTCTCACTACGGGGTATTCCGAATAAAGTTCCCATCCCTCGTCTTCCTTAGCAGGGTGGGTCAGGCTCGTAATGACCTATTTCCTCATCTACTGGCAAAGGCACGCGATGCCACAGGCAACGTACAGTCCCAAACTCATGAATTACTTTTAGTGTTCAGGATATCTTGCTTCCCAGCTCTGTATGTGTTTTATCAGCTCCCTCTGATGTTCTCTTCCATCTGAACCTTGGAAAAAATGTATCCAATCTTTGTCACTTAATTGTCTTTATGGCACAGCTGTCTACTTTTAGCCATTAGAATTAGGTTTTCTGGGGACACATTTTATTTCAAAAGTATTTATAATTGGAAGCTCTTTGAAATGAAGTATTCCACTTTGTTTATGTTTGTAACCTGTGTTCTCACTGAGTGATGAAGGGAAATAAAATGGCTGAAGGAGCAAATAAATACATTTTTTTCAATGGCAGATCACCTTGTCTTCTTTAAACTCACAGTGCTCAAGCAAAGTGATCTCATCATCTCTCAAAGAGCAGACTTAAAACTCTCAAAGATTCTGTATCCCTTCTCCCTTTTAAGAATATGTGTCTTTTTAATTATAATTGTCATTGTAATTCAAAATAACTTTTTGTGACTTGAATTTCACAAAGCCTAGCACAGAGTGGACATAATAAATACAGACATAAACCAAATTGGTTTTGATCTACTGACGGAATAGCAAATATTCACATGAAATTGAAGCAAATTTTTTTACCATTTATTCTTGTTGGCATTAAAAAAAAAAAAAAGCATTTATGTGTAATAGGCCACAGAATGAGACACAACTGTTTAAATAGAAAGATGGAATAATGTATATATCATTATACACTTTCTTAAACCAAATGTTCTTAATAAGCCGTTTGTAAAGAAATCAGGAAAAAGTTTTGTTTTTTTTTTATTAAATTCAGATATGTTACTGAAGGATAAAACTTGGTAACATAAACATGTTACACTTCTCACATTAAATTGCTCTAAGTAAAACAATATAGACTTTTAGTATTTACAGTTATATTCAGGTATTATATTCAAGCATTAACAGGTGTATCATATAGCCATGGGTAATGAGCATCTTGGAAATACAGATACTGCTATAAATATTGATATTTATGCAACAGTAGAGCACCTAGTGTATGCTGAGTGGCTGCCATGCCTGAGGCACTTGACCTGGGTGGTAGAGACAAAACAGAGGACAGAGCTGATAAACTCCTTTTATCTCATAGATCTTCCACTTTAATATGGTTGAACGTAATGTTTATGTTATATGGGTATAGGTGCTGTGAAGGAAAAATTAAATTAATGAAAAGGACATAGAGATTTTTTCAAGAAGGTCAGGGAAGCCCTCTTTGGTTAAGAGATATGTTTGATATGCAGAATGATTGAGTGTGGAAACCATATACACACAGGCACACACACTTCAGAAAAAATCACAGTCATAAACAAATAACGGAATCTGACTTATACAGAGAGCATAACTTTAAAAGAGGGGAGTAAAAGTTACCAGTAAACCATGTGTATCATCTGTACACAGACAACCACATAAGGACAGGACAGGAGCAATAAATAGAATTAAAAACAGAATGAGAGGAGATTTGGCTTGTATAAGAATTGAATTTATACTTTTTTTAAAGCAATAATATTGGCTTGCTAAAGCTGCCATAACAAGTATCAATGACTGGGTGGTTTAAACAGCAATTTATTTCCCCATAGATTTTAGAGGCTAGACTTCCAAGGTCAAGGTATTGCTAGGGTTGCCTTCTTCTAAGGCCTCTCTCCTTGGCTTTCATGTGGCTCCCTTCTCCCTGTTCTCCCGTGGTCTTCCTCTCTGCGTGTCTGTGTCCCAGTGTGCTCTGCTTGTGCAGACACCAGTTGCAGTGGATTAGGGCCCATCCTGATGACATCTTTTTAACTATCTTTTTAAAGACCCTGTCTCCAAATACAAGAGGTTAGGTCTTCAACATATGAATCTGGGGGGGGGGGGAGGGGCGGCACAGTATAGCCTATGACAACTTTTATATTTAAAACACTTTTAAGATTTAAAGAAAACCTGTTAGGACAACTCGAGAGTTCCCACATACTCTACCTCCAGTTTACTTACTGTTATACAAATATAACAGCTTGCTAATATAGTACATTTTCTTCAATTAATGAGTCCATAGTGTATTCAGATGTTTTTACTTTTTACCTAATGTCCTGTTTACCTCCCCGCCCCCCAATCCCATTGTGATACCACATCACAATTAGTAGTCCTGTCTTGGACGCCTCCTGACTATGGGGATTTGTCAGACGTTGATTTCGATAACTTTGGCCCTTTTGGAAAGACTGGTCCGGTATTTTCCATAATGCCCTTCTGTTAGAATTTATCTGATTTATTTATTTTTTTAGATTGGGTTTATGGGTTTTTTGAAAGATCACAGTGGTATTTTTGTCCTGTCATAAGAAGGGTCTTGCGACTGTTGATGTTGACCCTGATTCCCTGGCTCGGGTGGTATTTGTCGGGTTCCGAAAGCTTTCTTTTCCTTTCTTTTTCATACTGTTCTTTTTGAAAGGAAGTCACTCTGTGCATCCTGTAATTAAGGATTGTGCAGCTCCAAAGGTGGAGAAACTCCATTCGTTATTTGGAATTCTGAATGGAGATTTGTCTCTCCTCACCACTTAGGAGTTTAGTCATGTTTTTGTATCAGTATGAAGTAATAGAAATTTATTTTATAGTTTGGGTTAAAGTCCAGTGTTAAAACCCAGTTATTTTGTTGTTCAGATTGTCCGAGATTTTTCTAGTGGGAGTTTGGAGTTGCCTCCTGTATCCCTTGAGATAATCCATCATTGTAGAAATCTTCAGTTGATGCCCTTCTTTTCTTTCAGGATCTTCAAAATGATCCAGACTCATCTTGAGTTTTTTAGCCATTTATTCAAGGAAGCAAGGTTCTCTTTTATTGGAAAATGATATTAGAAAAAAACAAGGTCTGTGTCTGAGATGTGCTTGTTGCCATGGGGATGTCCTTTCTTTTAGGCCCTCTCATCCGACTGAGTAAATAAACATATGTGTGTTTACTGACACGCTTATGTATACAGTCCGTAAATATTTCTATATGTAGTCATCTGTATGTTCTCCATCCATGTACTTTGCTGCCCCATTCTGGTATACCTGTATAGTCGTGTCAGAATTGCCAACCCATATCTTGAAGGGAAATATTACCAATGAGAGTAGAGTGCTTATGTGCACATTTTTTGCATTTAGGCATAGACTCATTTCCAAAATTTTTGTTTTTACTCTATAAATTTGCTTATTCCAGAATGTCACATCGTTGGAATCACACAGTATGTAGTCTTTTCAGATTGGCTTTTTTCACGTAACAATGTGAATTGAAGTTTCCCCTAAGTATTTTCATGGCTTTATAGCTCATTCCTTTCCTCACTGAAAAATACTCCATTGCGTTACCAGTTTATTTTTCCATTCACCCATTGGAGGGCATCTTGGTTGCTGTTTCTGAGGATTATGAATAAAGGTGCTATAGGAATTCATGCGCAGGTTTTTGTGTGACATATTTTCAAATCAGTTAGATAAATGCCAAGGGAATAGAAATACTGGATTGTGGCTTGTACGGTAAAATAATTTTTAGCTTTGTGAAAAGCTGCCAAACTGTCTTCCAGTGTGAATACACCAGTTTGCATGCCCACTTGCAATGAATTAGTGTTCCTATTGTTCTACATTCTTGCTGGCATCTGATATTGTCATTGTTTTAAGCTGCCTTAATAGGTGACAAATAATGTTGAAAATATTTTTCTATTCTTATTTTCCATCTATACGTCTTATGTATATTTGGTTATGTATGCTGTTCATTTTTCTATCGGGTAGCTTGTTTTCTTATGGCTGAACATTAAGAAACATTTGTATATATATATATATTTTTTTTTTTGTCTTTTGTCTTTTGTCTTTTTGTTGTTGTTGCTATTTCTTGGGCCGCTCCCGCGGCATGTGGAGGTTCCCAGGCTAGGGGTCTAATCGTAGCTGTGGCCACCGGCCTACACCAGAGCCACAGCAACGCGGGATCCGAGCCGCGTCTGCAACCTACACCACAGCTCACGGCAACGCCGGATCGTTAACCCACTGAGCAAGGGCAGGGACCGAACCCGCAACCTCATGGTTCCTAGTCGGATTCGTTAACCACTGCGCCACGACGGGAACTCCTGTATGTTTTAATTATAGATCATTTATCAGTTAGGGATTTTGCAAAATCTCAGCCTGTAATTTGTTTTACCGTTCTCTTAAGAATATCCTTCACAAAGTAGGTGTCATTAATTTTAATAGAGTAGGAGTCTTCCACTGTGATGCAAGAGGATCAGTGGTGTCGTGGGAGTACTACGACTTGGGTTTGAACCCTAGCTCTGCACAGTGGGTTGAGGATGGGTTAAAAATCCTGTGTTGCCACAGCCGTGGTCTAGGTTGAGACTACTGCTTGGATCTGATCCCTGGCCTGGGAGCTCCATATACTGTTGGGCAGCCAAAAATGAAAAAAAAAAAAAAACAGAGTATAATATCAAAAATTTCCTTCATCAACCACGCTCTTGGTTTTGTATCTATAATCTCTTCATCAAACCCAAGATTACAGATTTTTCTCTCGTGTTTTCTTTTAAAAATTTTTAACTGTTTTACATGTACATTTATGATAAATTTTGAATTAATTTTTGTAAAATGTGGAAATTCTTTGCCTATGTATATTTTTTTGCATATGGATGTCTAATTATCCCGGCACTCTTTGTTGAGAGACTTCTTTATTCATTGAATTGCCTTTATTCTTTATCAAAGATGCGCATATTTGTGTAGGTCTATTTATGTGGCTTTCTCTTAAACTCCCTTGATCTGTGTGCTGATGCCATCCCTCTGGATTATTGTAGATTTATAGTAAGCTGTTGAAGTCAGGTAGTTCAACTTTTGTTATTTTTCCTTCTTCAGTATTATGCTGTATATTTTAGAGTTTTCACTTGGCCATATAAACTTTAGATTCAGTGTGTCAAAATCCAAACCGCTTAATGAGATTTTGTTTGAATTACATTGAATATACAGATCAAAATGAGAATAACGGACATCTTCACAATATTGAGTGAACATAAAATAACTCTTATTTATATTTTTAAGGATTTATTTTATTAGAGTTTTTTAGTTTTCTACATACAGGTGCTGTACATATTTAGAGCAGTGCCTAAGCATTGCATTTTTTTTTGGTGTTAACATACGTAATATTGTGTTCTTAATTGCAAATACTAATTGTTCATTGTGGGCGTATAGGAAAGCAGTTGACTTTTTTTTTTTCCTAATGGCCGCACCTGTGGCATATGGTATTTCCTGGGCCAGGCTTTGAATCTGAGCCACAACCGCGAGCTATACTGCAGCTGCAGCAACACTAGATCCTTTAACCCATTGTGCAAGGATGGTTATCGAACCCACACCTCTGCCAAGGACATGAGCTGCTGTAGTCAGATTCTTAACACACTGTGCCACAGCGGGAATTCCAACATTTTTACAAGCACCCTATTTTCTGTGGTCTTGATAGTTCTAAGTTTTTTAGCATTTTATCTTCTAATAAAGGCAATTTATTTTGCTTCCTAATCTATCCACATTTTACTTTGTTGTATTATTACACTAGTTTGGACTTGCATATAATGTTGAAGTGAAACAGTGAAGGAGAACATCCTATAGTATTTTTAATCTTAGGGAAAGACGTTCAATTTCTTGCCATTGTATATGAAGACAGCTGTAAATTTTTTGTTTTTGTTCTTTTTCAGGTTGCGAAAGTTTCTAATTTTCTTAGAGTTTATATTTAAAAAAATTAAACTAGCTTTTATCAACATTGAGAATTGAACTGTATGAGTGTTTTTTTCTGTTTAATTGATAGGGTATTATAATGATTCTTCTTTAGCTTCTTGAATATGAGGGATTACATTTGTTTATTTCAAGTTTTGAATCTGCCTGGCTTACGTGAAATAAATCTCATTTGGTTCGTATATAATTCTTTTTGTACATTTTTGCATTCAATTTGCTTGCTAGTGTTTTGTTGATTTTTTTTACATCTGTATTCTTAAGAAATACCGGACAATGTTTTTCCTTTCTTGAATTATTGTTATCATGTTTTGATATTAGGGCAATGCTGACTTCATAGAATGAATTACAAAGTGTTCCCTTGTGCTTCTGATTTCTGGAGAGGATTGTGTGTAGGCTGTTGTATCTTTTCTTAAATATTTGGTAGAATTTAACAGAGACCTCATTTGGCCTTATGCATTCTTTTGGTTGGGTCAAACATTATTGATTAGTTTTTCTGATTGCTATAGGCTTTTTGAGATTTCACATTACTCTTTCTGTGAGTTTGATGTTTGTGCCTTTTGACTAATTTATTCATTTCATATAAGTTGTTAAATTTGTGGGCAAAGAATTATTCACAGAATACTTTTATTTTCTCTTTAATGTCTAGAATCAGTAACGATGGCCTCTCTCTCATTTCTCATATTCATGTTTCTTTCCATTTTTTTGGTTAGCTTAGCTAGTTATTAATTCCATTGTTCTTTTCAAATAACTGTCTTTGGTTGCTTTTATTTTTTCTACTCCTTGTGTTTCAATTTTTTTTATTTCTTCTTTAACAGTTATTTCTTTTTCTTTTTGCTTTCCTTTGTCTAAAATTTCTCTCCTTTTTCTAATACCCTGAAATGGAATCTTGCTTATTGATTTTTAGATCTTTTTTTTCTCATATATTTAATACTTTAAATTTTTACCCTAGCATTCACTCATTGCTACACTGCCTGTGTAAGTTTTCAAAAATTTTATAAAAAGTCAAAGAATTTGCCATTGGTTCAAAATAGTTCAGAATTTCTCTTGAATTTATTTCTGGGACCCAAATTTTATTTAAAGTTATGTTGTTCAGTCTCCTAATATTTTGGTGTTTTTCAGTTACGTTTTTGTATTTCCGATTTAATTTCATTGTGGTCTGAAAATATTCTTTATAAGATTTCTGTTATTTTAATGCATTAGTGTATATTTTTATGGCCTAAAATGTGCCTATTTTTGGAATGCTCTATAGCAATTTGAAAATAAGGTTCATTCTTCTTTTGTTTATTGGACTATTTTATAAATTACATCCATTTGATTGATAGTAGTTTTCACATTAACTATATCCTTACTGATTTTCTGTCTGCTAGATCTATCAATTACTTAAAGATGAATGTTGAAGTATCCAATTTTACACTGGGTTGGCCTGTTTCTCCCTGCAGTCCTATCATTTTGCCTCATGCAGTTTGACAGTCTGTTGTAAGGTGCATAAACAATAAGGATGACGTCCTCCTGGAAAACTGTTCCTTTATTTATCCCTGACTATTTTTCCTGTACTGAAGTCTGCTAATTCTAAAATAATATATATGCTGCAGCTTCCTTTTGACTTTCGTTATCATGGTGTATCTTTTCCCTTCTCTTTACTTTGTTTTTCTCAATCAAAAAAAATTTTTTTTGGATCATTACTCTGCTCTTGTGTGTTAGTGTGTGTGTGTGTGAGTGTGTTATTAACACACACAGCACTTTCCATCTTAACCTTTCTAAGTGTGTAGTACAGTGGTATCAAATGCATTCACATTACTATGCAACCGTCACCGCCATTCACTCGCATAACTTTATCTTGTGAAACTTTTTTTTTTTTGTCTTTTTGTCCTTTTGTCTTTAGCGCCGCACCTGCGGCATGTAGAGGTTCTCAGGCCAGGGGTCCAATCAGAGCTACAGTTGCCGGCCTGCGCCACAGCCACAGCAACGCCAGATCCGAACCATGTCTGCGACCCATACCACAGCTCACAGGCAACGCCGGATCTTTAACCCACTGAGTGAGGCCAGGGATCGAACCGTAACCTCATGGTTTCCAGTCGGATTCGTTTCCCCTGCGCCAAGACGGGAACTCCAATCTTGTTCTTTTTCCTCAAGTCCCTGGAAACCACCATTCTGCTTTCATGATTTTGACTGTTTTAAGTGTCTCACATAGGTAGAATCATGCAATAATTGTATTTGTGTGATTTGCTCATTTCAATTAGAATGATGCCCTCAAAATATTTTGTGATATATGTCAGAATTTCCTTTTAAGGCTCAATAATATTCTATCATAAATATACACCACATTATTCTTATCTATTCATTGGACATTTGCATTAGTTCCATGTTTTATCTGTTGTTAATATTGCTGTTATGAACATGAAAATACATTTATTACTTCTGGACTCAACTTTGATTTATCTTGGGTATAAACCCATAATTAAAATTGCTGGATTATATGAGAATTCTCTTTTTAGTTTTTAGAAGCCTCACCACACTGTTTTCTGTAGAAACCATATTATTTTATGTCCCACAAACAGCACATACTTGCCAACATGTCCTTTTCTTTTCTTTGATTGTACCATTCTAAGAGATGTGGGGTGCATCTCTCTCTTCTTTTTTTTTTTTTTTTTTTTCCTTTTTTTTCTTTTTAGGGCCATACCCAGGGCTTATGGAATTTCCCAGACCAGGAGTTGAATTAAAGCTGCAGCTGCCAGCTTATACCACAGCCACAGCAATGTAGGAGCCGAGCCACGTTTGTGACCTACCCCACAGCTCACAGCAACACCAGGTCCTCAACTCTCTAAGCAAGGCCAGGGATTGAACCCACATCCTCGTGGATACTAGTTGGGTTCGCTGCCACTGAGCCATGATGGGAACTCGGTGTATCTCTGTTTTGATTGGCACTTACCTAATGACTAGTGATGTTGACCCTCTTTATATGAGCTCATTGGTCATCCCTGTGTCTTCTTTGGAAAAATACCTATTTGCCCACTTTTGAATTGGATTGTTTGCTTTTTGTCGAATTTTGTTCGTTCTTTATATAATCTCTATATTAATCCCATATCAGATGTGTGATTTGCAAATAATTTTTCCATTTGTGTAGTTTGCCTTTTTACTCTGTGCATAACGTCCTGATGGACATTTTAACAAAAAATTTCATGAAGCACAATTTATCTAATTTATCCTTTTGTTATTCATGCCTCTTGTATTGTGTCCAGAAAATCATTACCAAAAATACAATGCCATGAAGCTTTTATCCTACGATTTCTTCTAAGAGTTGTGTTGTTTTAGGTCTTACAGTTAGGTTCTTGATAAATTTTGAATTAATTTTGTGTATGATGTTATGTAAGGGCCTAATTTAATTCTTTTGTATGTGGAGATGTAGCGTCCCTGGTACAGTTTATTGAAAAGACAGTCCTTTCCTTTGGAAAAGTATTGACACTGCTTTTAAAAATCACTTGCTTATATACGCAGGATTTTATTTCTGGGCTCTTTCCATCTTCCAGCTCATGAGCATGGGATGTATTTCCATTTATTTTTTTCATCTCCTCGATTAATCCTAAGTATTTTACCCTTTTTTGATATTATTGAAAATGGAATTATTTTTGTAAGATATTTCATTGTTTATGTACAGAAGTGCAACTTATGTTTTCATGTTTCCTTTGTATTTTGTTACTTTACTGAATTCATTTATTCTAACAGCTTTTTGTGGAATCTTTAGAATTTTCTATACATAAAATCATATCATCTGCAAACAGAGATATTACTTCTTTTCCAATTTGGATGCTTTATGTTATTCTAATTTCACATATGATGCATCCTTTGAAATCCAAGAATGTCATAATTTTTTGTACGTCTGATCTCTTTTATTTTGTTTTTAATATTTTACCATGCATTTATTTTAGGAAATTTCATTAAACTGTCTTCAAACTAACTCATTTTTTTTTTTTAGTAATATCTAATCCACTATCTTGCCCATCAAAAACACTCTTTATTTACAGTGTTTTTTACTTTTACATCTTATTTTTTTTCTTGGAGTTTACATTCTTCTGTTTTTTTATTACTCATCTATTCCTACATGTTGGGTACTTTTCTACTACAATTCTTAATATGCTAGTAATAGTTATTCAAAATTCCCTATTTGATAGTTACAGCATCTTTGCCATAACTGAGTCTTAATCTAATGCTTTATTTATTTGTTCAGACTGTTTTTTAATTTTTTGTATTTTTTGCCTTTTAATATACCTTGCAATTTTTGATTGTGAACTGGACATAAAGTATAGAATAAACAGGTCTTTAGTGTGAGGTTTTATTAATTTGGGTAGGGTTTGGGCTCTTTTTAATGTTTGCTATAGTTTTACATGTCAGTTTCACTGGTTAAAACATTCTCTCATGTTTTTGTTTTATCACCCTTGTTATTGGTGGACTTCTCTAAGAACTCTTCTGTGACAGAATCTGCATTTTCCAGGTCCTTTAGCTATTGTCCTTTGTTACTGGAGCATGGTAATGTGTGAGGACCTGTAAAAGGGATGTTCTCTAGAAGCCTTTGATTAAGTTACTGCCTTTCAGAGAGCCAGTGCCCTGGGTTGAGACCTAAATGTTTCTTAACTCCTCTGCCACATCCACCTTAAGTGAAACAAAAGGCTAGAGGAAACTGGAGTCAAAAAATGCCCTGTTTCAAGGTATATAAAACTGTGATAAAATCTTTTTCTCCTGAAAGTATTGGGAAAGTTCTAAGTGGAACTTTTTTTTTTCATAATGGAACACTTTTTCCATATCCACAACATTAGCATCATGCCAGGCAATAATAATATTTATTCAAAATCTTCCTATACTTAGCCCTTTTTAAAACTACCTAGGAGATCTAAAATTTGTCTTTTTTTATTTGATTTGTTCAGTGAACTAAGTGATAATGCAAGAAAGTCACCAGAACTTCAAGCGATTTCCCCAAGCCATCATTAGGAGATAGGAGAGGACATTCAGTAGAGTACATTGAAGAATGTGTTTGGAAGAAATAAATCATTTTACATTATTCCCCATTGATTGAACCTCCTCTGTAAATTGATTCAAATTTTTTTCCATTGATAGAGCTAATTATGGTATCATTTTAAAGCATATTCTCATTTATGTATTAAATTGAAATGTGATTTACCATGCATTAAGTTTTTGCTAAAAATTTTGTCTACGTCTAAGCTTTTTGAAAATCATTGTATTGTTCTTTGTTTCCCATGGGAAATATATTTTGATTACAAATAGTTTACCATATAATCATTCTTCTACTTTTGTATAATTTTCTTGTTAATGCTGATATTTTCTACTTCACAGATTTTAGATTTAAAATACATTGCATTATATTAGACTTACAAATTAATTTGTGTATGATTAAAATTTACTTTTGGAAATAACAGAATAACCGCTACCACAATTGCCTTCCATGATAAACAAGTTTAATAGTGGATGAAATATGTGAGGCATTTTTTTCTCAGGCAGTGGACAGCTAGTAATGGTCTGCAGTGACCGAGAGAGGGAAACAGGAGGAAGGTCCTATGGCAGCTCTACCTCTGCTCACAGAGACGTTATTGACCATAGCGTGAAGAGGCTGACAAGCTTAAGCTGACTATAGGGGCATCTTGAGTGGACAAAGTAGAAATCAGAGTGCAGAACTGCTTAAATGTTAATATTTGTGGGCAGTTTATCCCAAAGGAGGAAGCTCTCCAGATAACGGGGTGGGGGAACCGCTCCAGAAATCTGCTTGGGATTTCTCATGTGTCCCTGCAGAGAGCGGGGCTGTGTGTGCTCAGGGCATGTCACTGAGAGAAACGCACAGAAGAGAGCTGTGGGGATGAGGGCTGAACAGATACCAGCATTTCATGCAAGCCTTGAGTATGAGAGTTCTGAGGCTCTGAGTGGAAAGACTATGTAAACATCTCCAGAAAGGGCCAAACTTTATCAGTAAAGACCACAACCTAAAATACGGTGACACTCTGGGGTCAAGACAAAACAGCCCTAATAAACAACAGAAGGAAGTCTAATAGGATCGAAGTGACCCTCCAGGTGGGAGGAAGTATGAAAAAAAAGAAGTCTCTATCATTTCCTTTAAAAAATATATAATTAGGAGAAAAGGTATCTATCTCTTTAATAATCGTAATGATTTGTTGAACTTTATAAGATTTAATTGAAGGATATTAAAATTGAAAACTATGGCATATTTCTAAGTGTCTTAATATTGTAAATATAGTATTTCATAATTTAAATAAGTGTAGAATGGAGGACTTAGGTGAATAAATAAATATGAAAAATGAAGAATTATTCAAAATAATTAAGTTTAATGGCCCTTACATGATATCACCTACTAGAATCATTCTACCAAAATGTATGTTACATGTATCAAATAAAGGAATTGAATATATGTAAAGAAGAAATCATTACATGCCAAAATAGATATTGTAGGTTAATGTAAAGCCTAAAAAAATGTCTAATTCTTACAAAATTAAGTTCCAGATATATTAAAATGTAAAATTAAAATTATAGGAGATTTGGGAGTTCTCGTTGTGTCTCAGTGGTTAACGAATCTGACTAAAAACCATGAGGTTGCGGGTTTGATCCCTGGCTTTGCTCAGTGGGTTAAGGATCAGGCATTGCCATGAGCTGTGGTGTAGGTTGCAGATGCGGCTCGGATCCAGCATTGCTGTGGCTCTGGTGTAGACCGGTGGCTACGGCTCCGATTCGACCCCTAGCCTGGGAACCTCCAAATACCATGGGAGCAGCCCAAGAAATGGCAAAAAGACAAATAAAATAAAATTATAGGAGATTTGAAGTGATCTGTACATCTCAGTTAATCTTAGAAAAACAATAATGTGATAAAAATATCTGCGCCACAATATAGTAGTTAAAACATTATAGGCAGCTTATTAAATACATCTGTTCATTTATTATAAAAGAGCATGCATCCAATAGAAAAAAGATAAATTTTTAAGCTATTCAGAAAGGAAAAAAAAAACCTTTTAAGTTAAATAAACATTGATCACTCACTGTTTAAAGGGATGCAAAAATAAACTGTCTGAAACCTTCTTTATTCATTTGTCAGAGATTAGAAAGAAGTGTAATACCCAAAGACAGTAAGACTACTATTACATTTTGCTTGCGGAAATAAGATTCATTATAATTTTTTGACAAATTCATTTGTAATATTATTTTTCAGCAACATCCCTGTGGCTTTCTCTGCATCGGAAAAATTAAAAGCGTACAAAAAAAGGGTAAATAGCCAAAACTAATTATAGTTAATTATTGATGGGGATGGGTCCTGAACAGAGCCTGGATCCTCATTAGGAAGGAAAAGGTGAATACATGGCATTATAACCACACTATGGAATGCTACCGTTCCATTAAAAGGAATCTGTGGGTATCATCATGGAAGAATGCTCATGGTGTATTTATAAAAGAACATTTTAAGGCACAGAGAAATATCAGGAATAGTATATCATTTTCTAAAATCACGTTTGAAAAATTCTAATTATCTTATAAATGTGGGTGTGTTTATTTTGGAAAGAACTTTGGAAGGGATTAGGGCATCAAGCCACCAAGATGTTCATATTGGGCATCAGGAAAAGAAAGGAAAAGGAGATATATGAAGAGAAAAAACAAAACATAAATGAGAAAGTACCTTGTTTAATATTACTAAGTATAATGTAGTTCATCAAAGTATCATTATAGTACCTCCACAAATACATGTTATTAAATATCAAATGGCTAGAAACCTAAAACTTAAAGAACACGTATGCTGATTGTATTAGGTGATAAAAATGTGGATAATTTGAATTTTAGGTTACTGTTATTATTTAAATATTAGTTTTTTAGTAGACTTTTTTAACTTTCAAAAGAAATAAATAATTGCTAGGCTCTATAATATAGCCATTGGAGTCATTACTGTGACTAATGCCATAATATAACTTATCTAGAAATAAATGATAGGTACCTATTTTTAATGCATAATCATTGGCCAAGTAAGTTATTTTGTGAACAAATATAAGCAAGCAATAAATGTTTGTCTACCTGTTCAAAATATATTAACGAATTCATAATTAATTTGAAAGAACATTCGACACACGTACTTTCAGTGAATTGTGTGTACTTGTGGAGCATTATCTTTGTTTATGTGCATGCACTTGTTCCCATCTTTGTGTGAATATAAACAAGAGAGGGTGATGAGAGATAGAATGAATTAGGGAGAGAAAGAGAAACTTTCATTTTATATTTGTGTTATCTTAGTATCTATATTATAACAAAACTTATACTGGAGAAAATGTTGTTTCATCAAATAATCCGTACATATGTAAATATCAAAACTGTTGTACAAAATTCTTAATTTATAGGGTATTTCACTTAAAAATATCTATAGATGGAAGTATATATATCAAGAAAATTCCTTTATTGCAGTATATTTGTATTCAAGTATGTAAAATTGTGGTGCTAATATAGACAGTATTAAGAAGAAATACTGTGGGAAAAATTAGAAGAAAACATTTCCTTGAAAAATATTTTTATATAAATGTTGAATTTAGCTTCATTAATTGTTATTTCCTAACTTGTTTGGGTAAGCTTATAAGGAATAGAATAAGAAGTTTGACTGCAATATAATACAAAAACCACTTGGTCCCTTGTAAATTGAAAAGGATCCTTTATTTCTTAGATCCTGGATCACCTGGTTTTCTTGGTAAGTGCTTTTGTACTGTGTAAAAAAACCATGCATTTGTATTTTAATCTTTTCTTAGGCTCTAAATACATTTTATGATGTACCTGAAATGAAACGCATTGTAAATATTTTAAAATTTTCATTTTAAGGGAAAAACTAGAGAGTAAATTCACTTTTTCCTAAATTAAAATGCTATTTTAAATGGTTGGCATATAAACATTCATATTCAGGCTGAATTTTCCTTTCTTTTTTTTCTTAAACACATGCACATACAAATTGGGTTATTTACAAGAGGAAGCTATGATCCATTAATGGTGATTTTAAAAGCGTCTCAAGTCTCCTAGGTTTTCAGAAAATCTTTACTAAGCAACTTTTTTATTAGCCAATTGTAAATAAATTTGTAATGTGGATAGATTTAAACTTCTAACAAATTATATATAAACCTCAAAATTAAGAAATTATATTTGGCATCACCGACTTTTAGTTTAATTGAGTCCAAAGCCTCAGGAATATAGATGAAAAGTGTGTGTGGTTCCAATTATGTAGTCATTGAAAAAAAAAAGTTGCAGCAAATTGTATTTTGTGTTGCATGCTTCTAAAACTTAAAAATTAGCATTTATTACAACTTATTTATAATCTTAAGTCTGTTTTCTCCTACAGAATTTTAGGCAGCTCTAGTAAGCAGCTCATTAGTTAACTCTGGCTTAGTTTCATTAAGTTACATAATCTGAGTTGAAAATTAATATTTTTCATTAAAACTGTGTTCTAATTCTATGTAAATCAATATGGATGTCTACATTGAAATGGTTGGAACATATATCAGTTGAGCCACAAACCCAGAGGTAAAATGGCTTTTTTTAGAAAGGCTTTTGCAAGGCTCATAGACCGCCACATTCTATTAAAATGAAAAATTCTGATCTGCTACCTCATAGAAGAGTCTCTTGACAGTTAACATCATTAGCTATTTGTTTCACTCTGTAAATGAGAAGATTATAAAAATGTATCTAATGAAGTAAGGAAATACAATTCTGTTTAAAATTAGTGCAGTGAGATTGCTTTTTCATTATATTCCATTTGCTTAAACACAAAGCAGAGGTACTGTTCAATCAATTTTTAATAATTTTACTCACCTTATCATTATTAATTTATCAATTTGAAACAGTAATTGCATGACCACATTGAACATGATCAGTCTCTTGATATACATATATTTAATTATAATTTACAATGTTGTGCCAATTTCTGCTGTACAGCAGTGACTTACTTATACATTTATATATACATTCTTTTTTCATATTCATTTCTATCATGGTCTATCCCAAGTGATTGGATGTAGTTCCCTGTGCTATACATATACAGTAAGACCTCATGGCTTATCCATTCTAAATGTAATAGTTTGCATCTACTAACCCCAAACTCCCCATCCATCCCACTCCCTCCCCACTTTGCCTTGACAACCACAAGTCTGTTCTCTATGTCTGTGAGTCTGTTTGCAAATATTTTCTCCCATTCTGAGGATTGTCTTTTCATTTTGTTTATGGTTTTCTTTCCTATGCAAAAGCTTTTAAGTTTAATTAGGTCTTATTTGTTTATTTTTGTTTTTATTTTCATTACGAGGGGGATCTGAAAAGATATTGTATCAATTTATGTCGAAGAATGTTCTGCCTATGTTTTCCTTTAAGGATTTGATAGTATCCAGTCTTACATTTAGGTCTTTAATCCGCTGTGAGTTTACTTTTGTGTATAGACTAAGATAATGTTCAGATTTCTTTCTTTTACGTGTAGTTGTTCAGTTATCCCAGCACCACTTAATTGCAGTGACTGTCTTTCCTCCATTACATATTCTTGCCTCTTTGGTCATAGATTTATTGACCATAGAAAACGTGGGTTTATTTCTAGGCTTTTTATCCTGTTCCAATGATTTATATTTCTGCTTTTGTGCCACTACTATACTGTTTTGATTACTCTGGCTTTATCATGTAGTCTGAAATCAGAGAGCCTGATTCTTCAATTTCTGTTTATCTTTTTGAAGATTTGTCTGTTTGGGTCTTTTATGTTTCCATACAGATTTTTAATTTTTTGTTCTAGTTCTGAGAAAATAAAGCCATTGTTTTTTTGTTTTCCTTTGGCCACACCTGTGGCAAGTGGGAGGTCCTACGTCATGGATGGTAGTTGCGCCATAGCAGCAACCCAGTCCATTGAGGTGGCAACATCAGATCCTTCACCTGTTGTGACACAAGGGAATTTGCCATTGATAATTTAATAGAAATTGCATTGAATCTGTGGATTGCCTTGAGTAGAATAGTCATTTGACAATACTGAGTCTTCCAACCCAAGAACATGGTATGTCTTTCTATCTATTTTGTGTCATATTCCGTTTCTTAAAATACATATTTTTGAAGTTTTATAGCTTTTGCTTTAACATTTAGGTGATTAAACTACTTAGTATTTTTTTTTTAGTATGGTTTACTATTTACTGAATAGGAATTGATTTCATTATTGATTTGTCATACCACTATTATTTATTGTATTTCCAGGTAGACATAAATCTGTCCCTTATCTCTTTAGTGTAATCTGTTCCTCTATTCCTATTCCAGTGCTATGCTGTACTAATTATTATAACTTTATATTCTTAGGTTATATATATTTGAATATATCATAGTTTCCATTTATTTTTAACTCCCCTTGGAACTCTGAGTTATTCTATTAAATATTCCTCTCCAATCCTCATCCCTGTTATATTTTGCTTCATTTTTCTTTACGTCTTATACTAAATTTTTATATTTATTTGCCCTCTCAGTAATTATCTATTAAATTGAATATATCTGATGTTGAATCCTTCTGTATTCCACTTCTAACATTTTTAATGTCCAGAAATTTTGTATGGTCTTTTCCATAACTTCTTGAATATTTTCTGCATCCCCTTACCTTGACTTTTTGCTTAAGGCACTCATTTCTTTATACCAAGTAAATATTCTTATTCAATAGTCTCTTTCTAATAATTCTGACATCTCTCCAAGTCTGAATTTGCTGTCTGTTTTTTCTTGGTTATTGGACTTTGGTTATGTGTAATCCTTGTGACTTGCTCTTGTTTTTGTTTTACCCATCAGCATTTTTGAGACATTCAGAGAAATTCTGATTTTGCATCTGCCAGGCATATGGGTTACAAAAAACTAAGAACACTTTAAAATATTTGTGGGAGATATGGATAAACAATATAGATTTGGTGAAATTGGTTACCATGGTTAAATTAAGTCTGTTTTGTGATTGTAATCTTTAGGATAGATTTATTTTACCCTTTAGAAAACTAAGATTCATATGAGAAGGTCAAAATTCATTGATTTCTTCTCCTATGAAATGAATCTATTTCCTGGCCTTTGTCATCCAGTCTTTATATTAGGGGATTATATTAGTCATTCAACCCTAAAAAAGCCCTAGAAATTATTTTTTGTCATTTACCATTCCCTTTTCTTCTCACTTCTTTTTTTTTTGTCTTTTTGCCATTTCTTGGGCTGCTCCAGGGGCATGTGGAGGTTCCCAGGCTAGGGGTCGAATCGGAGCTGTAGCCACTGGCCTATGCCAGAGCCACAGCAACGCAAGATCCGAGCCGAATCTGCAACCTACACCACAGCTCACGGCAACGCCGGATCATTAACCCACTGAGCAAGGGCAGGGACCAAACCTGCAACCTCATGGTTCCCAGTCGGATTCGTTAACCACTGCGCCACGACGGGAACTCCTTCTTTTCACTCCTTGTATATCTCCCATATTCAGATTTTAAGTGACCAGGGTTTAGCAGAAATGCAGCTTCTGATAATAAATTTCCTTCTTTCAAAAAGATCCCCCTTTTCATATTGTTTTGCTTTTCTTCCCTTATAGTCTTGGTAATTTGAAAATGCATGTAAAAATGACAATTTCATTTTGCGTACGATATCAGAATTTTACCTGCTTAATGTGAATGTTATCTAGGATATTTATGTAATGTGTTATATTTTACAAAATAGAAAATCATTGTCACTTTATAACTCTGTTTATGCCATATATGATTAGAGTAAGGTTATTAGAAGACATACATTAGAATAAATGTAAAATATGCATTCAAATAATGAAAAAGATACGTAAATGAAATATTAATTATACTCTCTAAACTACTGAAAATTGTGGGGGAAAAGAGTGACATAAAACAATTTTCAACAGCATGAATTAAAAATAAATCCCATACTGTTTGTTTAGTTTTGAAGAAGAAATACATGACTCAGCCTTCATTCTTTGTTATTGCTGATATTTCTCCCCCTTTATTGTATATCTACAGATTATTTCTTCAATATGCGTATAATTGACAGAATACTTGCATGGTCTTCTTGTGCCGCCCTTTCTTACCTGCTTCACATATCAGTGTCACATGAATAATTAAGTTTAAAAACTTGGGCTTTCAAGGTTTTCCTTTCTTTTTTCTTTCTCTTTTTTTTTTTTTTTTTTTCTTAAATCTTTCAGATTTAAACAAAGGCAGTTAGTTTGGAAATTCCACCACAATATATATGTGAATTATTAGGAAAAACATACTCTAAAACGTATAAATAGATGATTTTACTACATATAATTCCTCAGATACATATACAATTTTAGCAATCAATGTCTATTTGGACAAAATATGTCCTATGAACTTAATATGACACTGTCCATTCTCGTTAAAGGATAGTCATATCATAGCAAAGCACATCTGCTATTATTATATTGTTTTTGGCAACAGTGAACATTGAGAAAAAAGATAGTTCTGCAGTTCTTTGGTAGATAAAATTATTTATCTTTTCTTCTGAGGGCATAGCTACCATGATATGCTGAATATTTTGCAGCAGATCTATATGCTGATTAAGATTCATGTTGAGATTTTTCTTAAGTATTTAATTTGAAGTGTAAATTGATTTGACAGAATCTATTACTTTGTGTATTTCTATCCAGGCAGTATGCACATGTGGTTATATACTTCTCTCTTTGTCTTGTTTCTTTTGCCCCACTATTGAAATGTTATTTATATAGATAAAATCTCCTGTTGGTGAATACATGTCCGCCCCCTGTGGTTTTCTAGTATTTTCAGGATATTTATATGCTTGGGAGAAAGAGAAAGGGGATATGAGACTTAATGATGCAGAACAACAAGCTTTGCTCTTCCTCCACGCCTTTTTCTATGTATATATTGAGCTAGCACTTAAATGGACACAATTGCACTAAAGAAAATTTTACTGGTTATTGTGTTAGAATGACAATCCTTTATAGTCAATAATATGTTGTAACTGTGTCCATGGTAACTTAAGCTCTTTATTAAAAACTAATTGCAACAATGAGACTAAAATCTGAAATAATTTTACAATAACATGAAGATGTAGAATATTGCACTCTCACTATTAAAAACTCCCAGTAGCTGATGCCTTAATTTATAATTTTTACACTATTTACTTAAATTGGATATATTTTACAAAGGAAATGCACATGACATTTCACCACAATACAACCATGTCAAAACATGTCTATTGCTATCTAAATGAAGAATCTTAATGTGACAGGAAAGAAATTTTTCTGTGGACTCTTGATGCCATTATAAGGCAAATATAGCATTTGCTTCACACAATACATGTGTTTTTGAGAACATCTGTTAAAAATGGACATTTCAAAAACCGAGTTGTTTAATGCTCTAGGGAGTTGCCCTGTAAAAATAATCTAATATAAATTTCTTTTAAAGAGAATGTGAGATAAATATCATTTAAAAGAAAATAATCAGTACTTTTCTACGTTAAACATTATTTTTTTTAAGAGACTCTCTCCTTATAGAGAAGATTTAGAATTCAACGTAAGCAATCAATGTGGCACTTTGCTAACAATTTCTAAACTTTTACTAGGGCTCTCATTTTGTTGTATTATGAGACCTGTGTTATAAAATCAGCCGAATTAGTGTGTTTTAATTAGTATTTGGTTTTCTTTTGTGCTTGGTCTGAGTATCTTGATCAGTTCTTTAAGGTCAGCATATATTGAAAGATCTGAAACACTCTGAGTCCCATCCACCCCAACCGCCCCTCACCGCCCCACGCCACAGGCACAAAGAAGAGAAATAGTAATTATCTTAGCCTAATTTTTTCTCAAAGAAAATCTTGAGAAAATATGATTTCAGGGGTCAAAAGTGAAAAGCATGAAAAATGAAAATGAGAAAGGTAAAAAGCCAACATAGAGATGTTACATGGTATTTTATTTATCTCGTAAGTATCTTTTAAGAGGCCTTAAACACGACATCTCAGAATTGTCCACCTAAGGGTCCAGAATGAGGATGTGTTCATTTATTCATGGTCTGTGATTACTGCACACTTCTGACTTGAACATATGTGATTGATGGGCAAATTCCCGTGTGTACCCCTTCAATAGTTTCAGAAAAACTCCAGGGCAGGAAGCAGGAGGTATACTGCTTGCTTGAGATGAGATATTATCAAATTACAGTTGCACGGTGCTGGTGAAAATCTTCTTTGAGCTGTAACGGTAGTAGTGAATGGCGTGTGAGATGGGGCTGAGATTCTGAAGTTCCCACTAGAGTTGTACAAAAGAAACCTGTGATACTCTTCTTAGACATCAGTTTTATTTTTCTCTGCAAATGACAGCCAAGATGGACCATACAAACTCAGGCATAAACATGAATCTTTCCATTAAACTTGGATATTCCTCATCAACCCTCCTTCCACTTTCATAATTTCTTACAGTGTTGACATTTTTGTGCTATGCTGTGACTCAGTTTACTTGATGTTTTTATTGTAAATATCTTTATATTTTGCAAATATTTTTAAGTTAGACCTATAAAAAATCCACAGAGAAAAGTCAATATGCTATTGCCATTTATAATACTTTCAAAATTCTATTGCTGTAGTTTTGAATATAACAGTTCTAACTCTTTCCTATATGCTTTTAAAAATTATATGATGTTTCCTTCATTAGTGGTGAGTTTCTCTTTGCGGACTTTGCTGATCTTGGCCCACCAATGACTCTTAAATTTCTCCTTGAGTGTTTTCATCATCATCACCTCAAATGTCTTGAATGGTGGCTCCTTTTCCAAGCATGAGGTTGGGAAGCTTCAAGATCCAAAATATGATTCCCATTCCGTGTGGCATCAGCCTAAAGTGATGATAAGAGGATAATTATTATAAATAGATTTCCCCATTTAGCTCTTTGGATGTCCTGCATGTATTTTCAAACGGCATAATCCCATAGTTAAGTCGTGAGGTTGGCTTTCGGAAAACTCCCTCTTCGGCTGGCTTTGAACCACTAGTCCTGATCCTTCAGAGGTTAGCTGCAATTATTCCAGCCTTTCTAGGTAAATTTCAATTAAGAGTTCTTAACGTGGTAAGAAGCACCGGGGTCCTACTGTACATCACAAGGAACTATGCACAGTCTCTTGGGCTAGAACATAATGGAAGATAGTTTGAGAGAGAGAATGTATGTGTGTTATGACTGGGTCACTATCCAGTACAGCAGAAATGGACACAACACTGTAAATCAACTCTTCCTTAAAAAGAAGGGTTCTTAAAATGTATCTTTCCTCGGTATTTTTCAGAGGAATTTTAGAGCTGCAATTTAAACAAAAATGATTTTGAATCACATTTCTTCTATATTATAAAATTATGTCTGAGATAAAAGTTGGCACCTTTATATATCATTAAGACTGTTTCATTTCTGTGATACATACCCAAACTAGTGTAACAGATGTGATTTTTTTTTCTCATCCTTACCCAAGACTAAGTATTTATTCCATGTGAAGTATTTATACTTCTTTCAAAAGCATATTCTGAAATTTCAAATTGATGAAGAGGTTGTGAAGAGAAATGTGACCCAATATTAAGAGTCTAAACAGGAAAGTTATGGCATTTTTGGAAGCATAAACTTTTCACCTGATTAGTCTGAAGTAAGGGTCATATATGGGAGCAATAATATTTTATTTTTTCCCTAGCTGTGATGTTGTTATATTGTGATGTAGATATATTTTCCGCATGATGTTGTTATCATAAGAATTATAATATTACCTTTCTTTCTTTCTTTGTCTTTTTGCCTTTTCTTGGGCTGCTCCTGCAGCATATGGAGGTTCCCAGGCTAGGGGTCCAATCGGAACTATAGCCACCAGCCTACGCCAGAGCCATAGCAACGCGGGATCCCAGCCGCGTCTGTGACCTACACCACAGCTCATGGCAACGCTGGATCCTTAGCCCACTGAGCAAGGGCAGGGATGGAACCCGCAATATCATGGTTGGTTCCTAGTCGGATTCGTTAACCACTGCGCCACAACAGGAACACCAATAATACCTTTCTTTTATAGTGCTTTATAAATTACAAGTTACTTTCAATTTCTCAATTGCCTTTAAGAACCATAAAAAATGTAAGATTATTATTATCCATATTTTATAGAAGAAACTTTTTATAGAAGAAACTAAGCTATAAAATGAATTAACTAGTCATATAGCTAACAAGCTTTATATGGAAACATTTTTTCTTACATGAATAAAATGAGTAAGTCTGTAAACATGGTATCACTATCTTAATTTACTGATCAATAATAATAATTCACTTAATTATTAGTGAGAGACTAGAGCTCTTTGAAGTGTTGATTCTAGGGATGGTAAAGGGAAAGTAAAAAAACAAGCTTGTAGCATTTTAGGCTTAAAAAAATGTAAGGAAATACTCAAAAAGAGTGAGAATCAGTAAGAATCATTAAATTAGTGATTTCTAATTTAATTTTCTTGTGGTCAGAGAACATACTCTGCTTTTCAGTTTTTTGAGACTTGTTTCATGGCTTAATGTATTTTCTACTTTGGCAATGGTATGATTTTATGGTACATGTTATTGCAGATAAAATGGTAGAGAAGCCAACCAGAAAGAGCTGGAACAATCTGAACAACAAAATAAAATAATCAAGTAATAAAATAATTACACATGTGTCCATACTCATGTAAATAAATAATCGAATAGATTCTTCATCATAGAAGAATTCCAATTAATAATATAGAGGAAATAAAATGAAAAAAAGATCACCATCAGAAAACTGCAGTCAGAGTTCCCCGGTGGTGCAGTTGGTTACGGATCTGGCAGTCACTGCTGTGGCTTAGGTTGCTGCTGTGGTTTAGGTAGAAACTATCCTTATTATATTTGGATTTCCCTGACAGTTCCTCATTAGAAAGAAACTGTGTCTTGTAGCTCTTCCCGGCAAAATCCGCAGGTGTCATCCTTAAGTTCTTTTGTTATGTAGGTGGGTGATCTATAATTGTGATTAAATACTAGCCATTGACTGAGTCTGTATCCCTGGACTTTGATCCTCACAAATATTTCTTAATCCTCCCCTTAGGTGACACAGGAGGACTAGAACTGCTGGCGTTGGATAATTTCTCTTCTCCCTGTTGGGTAAGTCTCTGGTAAAATTTTTTTTTTTCCCTGAAAATAAGGCTTTTGTCATAGAGAATGTTCTGGGCATATTGTAAAATGGTTATATGTCCCATACCTTTTCTGTGAACACAAGGGTATTTTTCTTAGTTCTTCATCATGAGAATCTGATAGGGTTTCTGAAATTAAGACCTACAAAAGGGAGTTCCCTACTGGCACCACTGGTTAGGGATCTGACATTGGCACTGCTGTGTCTCCAGTAGCAGATATGGTGCAGTTTTGTCCCTAGCCTGGGACCTTCCACATGCTTAAGGTTTGGCCAAAAACTACAACCTTTCCTGTGAACACTGTTGAAGTAACAACCTGAAGATATTGTTAATATCCAAAATTTGACTTTTATTTATTAACTTATTGTGAGTGATTTCTAATTTAATTTCCTTGTGATCAGAGAACATACTGTTTTTCAGTTTTTTTGAGATTTGTTTGATGGCTTAATGTGTTTTCTCCTTTAGTAATAGTATGGTTTTTATGGTACGTTATTGCAGATAGCATTTTATATGTGGTACTTTTGTATCCATTGCTTGTGATTAGTTGATTTTCATCTACAAGATTTAAAATTCCTGAGAATGGTGGTGTTTCCAGTTAAACTTAAGGATTGACTGTTTCTGGATCTAATTCTGTCCATCTTTGCTGTATGTTTTAGATCATGTGCTATTAGGTATATACATTTTTAAGATTTTATATTTTTTTCTGATTGACACTTTTAGTATTTCTTTTAATATAATGGTTTGAACTCTATTGTATCTAATAATGGTAGTCTATTGTGACCTACTTATGTATTCTCTCTAAGATCTTTTTAAAATAGAATTTTATTTTATTTATGTATTTATATATTTTTAAAGTTTTTATACAGTTTTTATAGGTTACCTTCCATGTGTAGCTATTACAAAATACTGGCCATATTCCCCATGTTGTATAATCCATTCTTGAGCCCATTTTATACCCAGTAGTTTGTATCTCCCATCCTCCCTATATAAATCCCTCCCTCCCCACTGTCAACAAGTTTACTCTCTGTATCTGAGTCTGTTTCTATTTTGTTATATTCACTAGTTTGTTGTATATTTTAGATTCCACATATAAGTGTATCAAGCAGTATTTGTTTTTCTCTGACTTATTTCACTTAGCATAATTCCCTTCAAGTTTCTGCATGTTTCTGCAGAAGGTGAAATTTCATTGTTTTTATGATTGAGTAGTATTCCATTTTATCTATCTACCTACCTATTTAACTACCTATTTATCTACCTATGTATCCATGTATGCCATCTTTTAGCCTATATACATTTTTACATCTAAAGTTTGTCACATTAGGAAACATATCTTGGTAGTGGTGTTTTTTTAGTAGGTTTTTAGTGTATTTTGATAATCTCTGTTATTTAATTGGTATATGTAATCCATTAACCTTTTCTTTGGTGGGGGGCTTCTTTTTTTTAAAACCGTTTTATTGAAGTGTGAGTAACAAAAAGATGCACATATTTAATGGATACAACTTGGTGAGTTTGGAGATGAGTAATACTTGGAATACAGTCACCACAGTCTATGCCAGAGCATATCCATCACCTCTTAGAACGTCCTACCATCCTTTGTTGTTGTTGTTATTATTATTATTATTAGTGATGAGCACTTAATATAAGATCTCTCCTCTTAGCGAATTTTTAGGTATACACTAAAGTGTTGTTAAGTATAGACACTATGCTGTAGCACGAATCTCTAGAATTTATCATTTAATTTATCATTTTACATTACTGAAATAACATCCTTTGAATGATACCTTCCCCCAAGTTCTGGCATTTGTCACTCTACTCTGTGTTTATATGAATTTAAGTAATTTAGTTTCCTCATAAAAATGATATTAAATAAGCCTCCGATGCCTGGCTTATTTTTATTTCACTTAGTATAATGTCCTCGATGCTCATTCATGTTATTCTTGCATATGGTAGAGCTTACTTCTTTTTAAGGCAGAGTAATATTCCAGTATGTATTCGTGTGTGTGTATCCCATTTTATCCTTTCTTCTGTCACTGCACATTTAGGTAGCTTCCATTTCTTGGATATTGAATGTTTGAATGCTGCTGCTGCAGTGAACATGAAAATATAAATGACCCTTGAAAGTCCTGATTTCAGTTATTTTGAGTTTGTACGCAGAAATGAGATTGCTGGATCATACAGAAGTTCTATTTTTGAATTTTTGAGAATCCTCCAAACGGTTTTTCGCAGTGGCTGTATCAGTTTACATTCTCACCAGCAGTGACCAGAGTTCCCTTTTTCTACATCGTCACTACTGCTGCTTGCTTTTGCTTTTTAGTCATTGCCATCCTGTGAGGTTATATCTCACTGCGGCATTGATCTGAAATTTCCAGGTGATTTGCGAACACTTTCATATACCAGCTGGCCATTTATGTTTCTTCTTTGGAGTCTGTAAACTTTTAATATGATTATTGATGATGATTGTTATTGTTAGGTTTGGATCAAAATTTTTATTATTTGATTTCTACTTGCCTTTCTTGTTTTCTTCCTTCGTCTTTTTGCTTCCCCAGCCATATTTTTGGGTATTTGAAGGCAGTCTTTCCTTGTTAACTTCAAAACGATGATGTGATTTATAAAATAAGTTGAAGGGAAAAAAAGCACAAAGAAAAAATAGTACTTTTCATTTGCCTGAATATTTCTTAACCCTGATGCACTTCATTCTTTTTTGTGGATCTGATTTCTATTGAGTATTCTATTGAGTATTCAGTATTGCATTCTGAAGACTTTCCTTAAATATTTTTATAGTGTTGGTATGTAGGACATGAATCGTATCGTTTGTTTTTGCCTGAAAATATGTTTTCGATGGATGTAGAATTCTGTGTTGATAGTCTTTCACTTAGTCATTTTAAAGATATTGCTTCACGCCCTCTAGGCCTCCATACATTTGATAAGCCATGATTGATCAAGTGATTGTTCTGCTGTATATGATTTTTTATTTTTTTATTTTTATTTATTCATTTTTTTTGGCTTTTTGCTATTTCTTTCGGCTGCTCCCGCGGCATATGGAGGTTCCCAGGCTAGGGGTCTAATTGGAGCTGTAGCCACCGGCCTACACCAGAGCCACAGCGACGCCGGATCTGAGCCGCATCTGCAACCTACACCACAGATCACGGCAACGCCGAATCTTTAACCCACTGAGCAAGGGCAGGGACTGACCCACAACCTCATGGTTCCTAATCAGATTCGTTAACCACTGCACCACGACGGGAACTCCTGATTTTTTATTTTTTGTCTTTTTGCCTTTTCTAGGGCTGTTCCCATGGCATATGGAGGTTCCCAGAGCTGCAGGTGCCGGCCACAGCAATGCCAGATCCTCCAAGCCGCACCTGCGACCTACACCACAGCTCACGGCAACGCCGGATCCTTAACCCACTGAGCAAGGCTAGGGATTGAACCCACAACTTCATGGTTCCTAGTCGGATTTGTTAACCACTACGCCACTACGGGAACTCCATGCTGTATATGATAAACCATTATAAAAGCAGCTGATTTTAAGTGTTTCTTTGTACCTTTGACTTTCAGCCCTTTCACTGTGGTGCGTCTTTGAGAGGTTTTCTCTGGTGTTCATTTGACTTGCTCTTTGCTTAATATTGTGTATCTGTAAATTTATATCTTTTCTCAAATTTGGGGAAATTTTGGATATTTTATTTCCAGTGATTTTTTTTTCTACCTTAATCTCTTTGCTCTCTTGGAATTTCAGTTGCACATTGGGTAGACTATTTAGTATGTCCACCCAATATGTGAATATTTGGAAATATGTAAAATGTTGTGAAGCTCTCTGTGTCCCCCCCACCCCCCCAACCAATATCTTTGCATCTTTTCCCTCCTTTATTTACCTTGAGTACTTTCTATTGATCTGTTTTCCAGTTCACTTGAGATCTTACCTATCCTCTTTTGTTGGTTGTTAAGTCTGTCCAGGGACATTTTTTTCCCTTTCATATATTTTCTACTTCTATCCAGATTTTTTTGTTTATTTTCATCACTTCTCTTTCTCTTGAGATTTTCTATTTTTCATCCTTCTAATAAACATATTTTGTTTTTACATCATTGAGAATAGGAGTAATAACTGCTTTTAAATCTGTATTGGTTAGTTTGAATATGCAATTCATTTTAGGTTCAGCTTTTACTGATTTTCTTTTCTCTTGGGAATTCAGTCTGCGTTCTTGGTTCTTCAGTACAAGTAGTTTGGGATTGTATCCTGGGCATTATGAATGCAAGTTGTATGGCTTTTGGGTTGCATTGTATTTCTCTGATAGTATTGTTTATTTTGTATATCAGAAGATTTTCTTGGCTGCACTTAAACTTCACAAACGGCAGCTTCACTGTCATTTCAGCTCTTTTGCCTTTAGGTAAAGCTGCTCTGAGTCTTTTCCATGGCTCAGAGGCCAGTGAGAAATTAGGTGGACAATATTTTTGTATTCTTTCTATAGCTCTTTTCTTTCTGAGATTCTTTCACTATCATTAGCGATAGTTTTTTTGCCAACAGTTTTCTGTTACCTTCTCCCAAAAATGCTATAGCTTTTACACTGCTGCTGCTGCTGCGATGAACTGCTATGTGAGATGCAGTTAGTCTCAGGCTGTTTGTCTTCTCTGATCATATACTATTTTCCAGAGTCTGTCAGCATCTGTTAATATCTAGATTATTTTCTAATATGTCAAGGCTTTATAGTTGTTTCTGTAGTAAAAGTTCTCCAGTTGGGTGTTACTGTAGAATAATGGGAAGTTGGGGGTTGACAAATGTTTTTTTTTTTTTCTGTTTCTCTTTGGTAGATAGGACCATTTGTGCCATATTTTAGATTTCACAAATAGATGATATAATACGGTATTTGCCTCTCTCTTTCTAACTTCACTTAGTATGAGAATCTCTGGTTGCATCCATGTTGCTACAAATGGCATTATTTTGTCCTCTCTATGGCTGAGTGGTATTCCATTGTATATATGTTTCACATCTCCGAATCCACTCACCTGTTGATGGACATTTAGTTTGTTTCCATGTGTTGGCTATTGTGAATAGTGCTGTGATGAACATAGGGGTTCACGTATCTTTTTCAATGAAAGTTTTGTGTGGATATATGCCCAGGAGCAGGATTGCTAAGTGATATGATAGTTCTGTGTTTAGTTTTCTGAGATACCTCCATACTGTCAGCTTACATTCCTACCAACAGTGTGCAGTGGTTCCCTTTTCTTCTTACCCTCTCCAACATTTATTATTTGTTGACTTGTTAATTATGTCCATTCTGACTAGTGTGAGGTGGTACCCCCTTGTAGTTTTGATGTGCATTTCTTTAGTAATTAGTGATGTTGAACATATTTTCATGTGCCTGTCAGCCAACCATATGTCTTCTTTGGAAAAGTTTCTATTTGGGTCATCTGCCTATTTTTCAATTTAGTTATTTTGTTTTTTTGTTGTTGTTGAGTTGTATACTTGTTTGTATATTTTGGAGATTAGGCCGCTGTCGGTTGTATCATTTGCAAAGATTTTCTCCCTTTCTGTGGATCATCTTCTCATTTTTTAAAATTATTTCCTTTTCTGTGCAAAAGCTTTTAAGGGTAATTGGGTCCTGTTGGTTTATTTTTATTTTTTATTGACCTTATTCTAGGAGGCAGATCAAATAAGATGTTGCTCTGATTTATGTCAAAGAGCTTTCTGCTTGTGTTTTCCTCTAGGAGTTTTATACTATCTGGCCTTATATTTAGGTCTTTAGTTCTTTTTGAGTATATGTGTATGATGTTAGAGAGTGTTCTAATTTTGTTTTTTATATGTAGTTGTCCAGTTTTCCCATACCACTTATTGAAGAGACTATCTTTCTTCCATTGTATGTTCTTACCTCCTTTCTCACAGATTAGTTCACCATATGTACTTGGCCTTATTTCTGGACTTTCCATCCTGTTCCATTGATCTATACTTCTGTTTTTGGGCCAGTCCAATATTGTTTTGATAATTGTAGTTTTGTCGTATTGACTCAAGTCAGGGAGGCTGATACTTTCATTTCTGTTTTTCTTTTTCAATACTGCTTTGGCTATTCAGGGACTTTCGTGTTTCCATACAGATTTTAAAGTATTTTGTTATAGTTCTTGATGAATGTCCTTGATAATTTGATAGAGATTGCACTGAATCTGTAGATTTCCATGGGTGGTATAGTCATTGTGACACTATTAATTTTTTCAATGCAAGAGCATGGTATGTCTTTCCATCTGTGTTGTCTTTGATTTCTTTCATCAGTGTCTTACAGTTTTCAGGGTATAGATCTTTTGTCTTTTTTTTTTTTTTTTTTTTTTTTTGTTGTTGTTGTTGCTATTTCTTGGGCCGCTCCCGCGGCATATGGAGGTTCCCAGGCCAGGGGTCCAGTTGGAGCTGTAGCCGCCGGCCTACGCCAGAGCCACAGCAACGTGGGATCCGAGCCGCGTCTGCAACCTACACCACAGCTCACGGCAACGCCGGATCGTTAACCCACTGAGCAAGGGGCAGGGACCGAACCCGCAACCTCATGATTCCTAGTCGGATTCGTTAACCATTGCGCCACGACGGTAACTCCTAGATATTTTGTCTCTTTAGGTAGATTTATTCCCAGGGTTTTATTCTTTTTTGGTGAGTTGTAAATGTGATTATTTCCCTGATTTCTTTTTCTGATCTTTTATTGTTAGTACCTAGAAATGCAATAGATTTCTGTGTATTAATTTTTATCCTACAATTGTGCAGGTTCACTGATGAAGTCTAACAGATTTCTGGTAGTATCTTTAGGATTTTCTAGATAAAATATATCATATGCAAACAGAGAAATGCTTTATTACATGATAGCAGTCATACAATTTTTCCATTCATTTACTAAATATGAATTTGATAAAACAAGAGTGTAAATTGTATTTATTTTCAAGAGGAAATAGTAGATTACTTTTTCAGGTTAATGAGGTATCATTTAGTGTACTTTTCGTAAGAACATTGCTGAAATATACTATTATGTTTAGACATCACACTGTACCCGTATTCTCTAAGGGAGTAGCTTATTTCCTAAAATGACATAAGCAATTTTATAGTATACATTATTCTCTATACAGAGGAAGAAAATCACCGACGAATGATCAGATAGTTCCATCCAAGATCTTGAAATATTTACATGGTTATAAAAATCTATTTTTAGAATTCGTTTTTTTGTAACTGCCATTTGCCTTGAGAAGAAAACAGATCTCATAGAGAAATAAATATTTAAAACTTGAAATAATTGATTAACTGTATCTATATCTCAGTAATAAACAAGTCTAGAAATGTCTAGTCACAGTTTATATTATTCAAATAGGCAAGTATTCTGTGATAAAAAGTAATTTTACCTATTCAGTTTTGGTATTCATGACATGAATTTCATTCTGCTTTGGCTGACTTCTATATGTTATTTTCAGAATTATCTATCATTAAATACGTATTACATAAGTATATTTCTAATGGGTGTATAAAACTATGAGAGAGAACATTTTTCAGACTTTCTATAACTCAGTTCAAATTCACTTTAAAAAGCAAATCGGCTTCCAGTGACCCTTTTTGCTATTTATAGCACTGGTTTTTGTATTTTCTTTATGTAATTTGTAGTTTCTATACAGTTCTTTGTCCAATTTTTTTTTTTTTAGAAAAATTTATTTTTTAATAGGTAAGTGTAATAAAATCGCAAAGCTCACTTCTATGGAACACCGTAAAAGATTGGGTCATACATTACTTTAAACTTAGGATGTTGGCTGAGGGAGATTTTAGGATTATTATTTTTTAAGCAATAAATATGTCATATCTCTAAGAAGTAGGAGTATAGTTTAACACTAAAATTAATTTTCGATTGAAAAATGCTTTTGAAATTGAAATAATGCAGCTAGCCAATTGTAATGTTTGTGATTTTTTGGCACAAGAGCATTTTTCTCTTCCTCGAAGCTGTATTTTCCATAGTTTTCAAAAAAATTTCATGTTCCTCACATTTGTTTATAAAGTTTAGTTATGTTATACACAGCAGAATCTATTTGCTAATCAGACTCAGTCTTGCTTACTTAGTTTTGGGTAATTGGAGCAGTACTCAACACGATGACGACTGTACAAGGTTATTGTGAGAAGCAACAGGGCTAAATGTAGGGGAAAAGCCCCTTGAAAGCAGCAGCATTCATAAATGTTGGTAGTTGCACAATCTTATAATCTTCTTTTCCCTGAGGTAGAACCGCTTTTTCACTGGAGTAGCCTTCTCAGGGCTGTGGAGGGTCATCAGAACTGTCTCTCATAGAACATTATTCCATTTACACAGTCTGCAGTGTCCCTCTCACTCCAGGCTCTGATTTATTGTTTCTCGGCAACTGTTTCAGTCTACATTTATATTTCACTCTATCTTTGTTCTCTTCTATCACAATGTAGTCCATGTAACTATTCATTTTGACCTTGAAAAAAAGACAAGAACATAATTTAGAACATGTCACACAGCTCCTTTTTGAGTTTGCCAATTACTGTCTGAATATCATCTCATGCATACGTGGCGAGCTTGTTGTATACTACAGATCTCTTTTAATTAAAAAAATATTTTATAATGGGTTAGGTTATGTTTTAAACTACATTTTAATAAGTAAGGGTCTATTACAGCTTAAGTAAGGATATACTCTCTTGCTAATGAATATAGATTTTTTTATATTCTCAGAATTCAATTTTTATTTTTGTAGGGCATGTGCATTTCATGTATAAAATGTACTCATATGGGAAAAATTATTGTTATTAATTTAATTAGTAAATGCCAGCGACATATCTCTTAATAAACTAGAATATAACTCTGTTCTTAATAAAACTATTAGAATTAGCGTTTCATTTCACATTGATACAAAGTGCAGATTTGAATAAATTTTGGGTTTAAGAAGCTGATCTTTTGTGTGTGTTTGTTTGCTTATTGACTTTTCTTCTGAAGCCTTTTCCTTGGGGGAAAAAATTATCCTCTCGAAGAACTCAGCAAAAAACAAAAACAAAAACCAAACAAAAAAAGAAAAGCAAAACACAACCACCAACCCAAAAGTTTTCGAAGTACAGTAAAAATATTGAAGGAAGTAAGATTTCTATACTCAAAGGTTTAAAAATAAGTAAAGCAAATCTTTTCAGCCTTAGATTACCTAAATACAGTCATATAATTTTGATTTCATTGACTCAGGAGAAGAAACATTCTAACAAAATAGAATTATTTGAAAATTAAAAATTTTACGTTTGAAACATTAGTTTTGCATTCCTGAAGTTAAAGCAGTTATGTAATTAAGCAAATAAGAATTGATTCTGAATCAGGGCTATAGTGGGAAGAATCCATTTGTCGTCATACTCAATGGCAAAATTTTCTATTAATTCTAGTATATGTGTGTATTTGTGATTTTGTCTAAAGATGGTGTTGTCCTGACATCTGGGAAGCCAGACTGTTATAACCAATAGAAGAGGAGGAGTAGACTGCGAATAGGGGATGATTAAGGACAAGACTATGAGTCAATAAATTAAACGAGTCTCTGTAAATTTAGGGACCACGTGTTCCTAAGAATTATCATTGCCCTTTTGTATCTTTTTCAGAAAGTATAACAACATAGATTCCTAGAACCAGGGGAAACCAGTTTCAAGATGAATTAAAGGGTAAGGGGTAGTAGAGTAAATTGGACTAGTAGGAGGGGAATACGGCCAAAGAGTATCGGGGCAGTGTCCAGGGAGTGGTGAAAGTGATGTACCACGAGCGTGCAGTCCTGTAGCTTAGGCTGTATTGGCTCAAGTAGATTGAAAAGAAGGCATTGGAGGAACATAAACATGTGGGATAAGATCTAGTGAGAAACCCACATATTAAAATATGGATGTATAAGAAATGATTTAAGTATACTATCAAAAGGAGGGACTTACATACACTGCGTAGGATAAAGGAGTAATGACAGAGGCGAGAAAAGTTAATAACTCACCCCCGGTAGCCCTGATGTCGCAGATTCCCCAAGATATACAGTATCCCAATCAGTATGGTATAGTCACATGTTTATTTTTCAAGAAGTTAAGATTTAATATCTGTCAAGGAGCCAATTACATATATATTTTGCGTCAAAACATAGATGGTTTTCTTTTCATTGAAAACTCAAGGGAAGCATTTAATGTGCTTAGAGAACAGAGACAAGACACTGTTAGATGTTTTGTCACTGAGGAAATAGACCCTTCATGGGTCAAGTTTTAGAGTCAAGGACGTGTTAATGTTTGGTTCAGGGTACTTATAATGTTTTTTCCATAGCTAGTAAGATATAAACCAACTGTCTCTCACTATTTAAAACCACCATAAACATACCGAATATGAAACTAATGAGAAATCCCATGTGCCAAAATCTCAAACAATAACTGCATAATAAATTCCCAAGAGAGACACATAAATAAATAAGTAGAGTATTATGTTGCTCTAGCAAACTTCCTTTGCATAATTAGATACCTTGGAAAGCAGGAGACAACTATCATTTCATACAAGGTGATTATAACTGATGTCTTTCTCAGATAAGTAGTACCATATTATGAATATGCACACAAATACACATACAACTTAAATCCAGAAAGAAAACTGAAGATCGCATATGAGAATATTCTCATTTTGCAAATCAGGAAATGAGGCACAGAGATTAGATGTTATCAAAGTGCAAACAGCTATTAATTAGCTGAATATTTGACTCATAACCTCTGATTCTAGTTTCCAAGTTGTAGGATCACATGTGTTACTTGTCTGTTTTCTATGCTTTTTTATATCAGTATATGTTAAAGTGCATATATGTTGTGGGCGGGTATTTGAAATCCCTCCAATTTAATTGGTTTTCCATTTTAAATTATGCAAAATGTTTATTAAAAAGTATTCATCTGTATGATTATAATTCATGCTGATATTTCATTAGTACTTATTGTAAAAGATACTAAAACCGGCAACAATACATTTAGTGTAAACCGATTTCCATTACTGAAAATCCAATGAATACCAGATTAGGTAGGTTAGCAAATGCAACCCTAAGGTGTGTGAAACATCAGTGTCTCCAGTTATCCTTAGGTGCATCTGTGAATCAAGCAAAAGTCAATACAGAGTAGTTTAAATTTATTTTAGTTCATTAAGTATTCCATAAATCATAAGAGATCCATTTATAAGTCTATTTTTTTAACAGACTATTTTTTAGAGAAGTTTTAGGTTTACAGAAAAATTGCACATATAGTAATTAGAGTTTCCATATTTGCCTCTCCCCCAACACATAGTTTCTGTTGTGACTAACGTCTTCTATTAGTGAAGTTACAATTGATGAACCAGTATTTATATATAATTATTAAACTCCATAATTATAATTATTACAATTCTATGGCTTTTTACTAATATATAATGTCATATAGCCATCATTACAAAATCATAGAGAATAAATTCATCCCCCCCCTTCCCTTGCGGCTTGTCAACCATTGTTCATTTTACTCTATAGTACTGCCTTTCTAGGATGTCATGGAGTTGAAACCATGTAGTAGGAACATTTTCATACTGGCTTCTTTTACTTAGTAATATGTACTTATGGAGCTACCATGTATTTTTGTGCCTTGATGGCTAATTTATTTATTTTTTATCATAGACTGTACCCCATTGCATGTGCCACAGCTTTTTCTTTGTCCCCTTACCTGCTGGAGAACATCCTGGTGTCTTAAACGATGGGGCAGTTATGAATAAAACAAATATAAATATCTGCATGAGGATTGTTGTGTGAACACGAGTTTTAGCTCATTTGGGTGAATATCTAAGACTTTGCTGGATTGTATGGTAAAATTTAGCCTTGTGAAAAACTGCCAAATTAATTTCCAAATGGCTGTACTGTTGCACAGACTCAGCAGCAATGCATGAGAATTTATTTTGCCTCACAGCCACATCACTGTTTTTAATTTTAACCATTCTAATAGATAGGTAGTGATATCTCATTGTTTTAACTGGCAGCTTGCCAGTGACATGTTATGCTGAGCATTTTTCTAAATGCTTATTCAAATCTGGGTATCTGCTAGGGCGAGGTGTCTGTTAAAATCTTTTGCCCTTTAAAAAATGTCTTTTGTTGTTGCTATTCTTATTGTTGAATTTTAAGAGTTCTTTTCACATTTTGGTTACAAGTCCTCTATCAGGTGTATGTTTTATAAATAGTTATTTTACCCAGTCTGTGGCTTGACTTTTATTTCTCTTAACAGTGTAATACAGAGCAGAAATTTTTAATTTTAACAAAGTGCAACTTATCAGTTCTGTCTCTCATGGATCAAGCCTTTGATATTGTATCTGAAAAGTCATTACCAAATTCAAGATCATCTAGATTTTTTCTCAATATCTTATGGCAGTTTTTAACCAGATTCTCTTTTGTTGAGTCATTTGTGTATAAGTTTCCTTCTCGGCCTCTGACTGATAGGGGTGGGACAACAAAAGGTATTTTCCAAAGGACAGCCATCTTATCTGAAGATGTAAATCTAAGAAATTCAAAGCATAACAGAAGAAACAGGAGTTCCTGTCGTGGCGCAGTGGAAACGAATCTGACTAGGAACCATGAGGTTGCAGGTTCAATCCCTGGCCTTGCTCAGTGGGTTAAGGATCCAGCGTTGCAGTGAGCTGTGGTGTATGTCACAGACGCAGTTTGGATCTGGCGTGGCTATGGTTGTGGCATAGGCAGGCAGCTGTAGCTCTGATTTTGACCGCAGCCTGGGAACCTCCATATGCCGTGGGTGCAGCCCTACAAAGCAAAAAAAAAAAAAAAAAAAACTAGAAGAAGCAGTTGAGTTGGAAGGCAGCTGTGCTCACCACTATACCACCAATGCTACTAGAAGCAGTTGAATTGGAAAATGATTACTTTGAATAACAAAATATCTGGAATCATTGTTAAGTGAATGAAGGGAGCTAGTCTCTTGAGAAGTTAAAGATGAGTGGGGTTCTATAAGATTAAATAATTAGGTGAGATTTAAGGTTTTTGTGTGTGTGTACATAAAGTCAAGAGATTTTAATCTAAGTGTTGGCTATGCACATTCTGAGGACTGAAAACATTCAAAGGGATCCCTGAAATGATATAGGTTTAGTAAATAAGTTCAGCACACAGCTACCACCTTTAAGAATGGGAAAATTTATGATTTATCTGGAAGCTTGGAGTAGGGCCTTTGTGTTTCTGATACCTAGAATCTGAAGAGGATGGCGGGTAGTGGTTCTCTAGACACTCAGCAGAGAGAATTCCCCAGAGCTGGAACCCAGATCTCAGGGAGAGGCAGCCTGCGGATCTCATATGTCTCAGGGGCACAAACAGCCTGGGAAAAATCAGGAGACAGGATCCAGCTGTGCTGCCATGTGTGAAGGCTTTATTGAGTGATGCTGTTAAGGATGGCCAGTAAACGGGAAGGAGTCTTTCCTCTTAAATTCCAGTCTCCCACTACTTTTCCCACTTAGAGAACTTAATAAGGAATGAATTGTAAAGAAATATGTAGTTTGCATGGTCACACACTCAACTTTGTAGAGCAGAGTGTAAAGATGATATATTTGGAGCTGAGAAAAGTAACTGTTAGGGGTTTCCTACTGGCTAATCTTGGTTAGAATGGGAGTTAGTTGTTAGGGCCTCTGATGTTCTTTAATATCAGTATCACAAGCTTGAGTTTCTGTTTCATTTTCAAAGAAAACAATATATGCTAAATGCTTTCTAGTTTAAATTCATTTGAAATAGATAGGAAGATAGGTTTTTTTGTTTGTTTGTTTAATCTTTCTGTCCTTTTAGGGCCGCACCCTCAGCACATGGAGGTTCCCAGGCCAGGGGTCTAATCAGAGCTGTAGCTGCCGGCCTACACTAGAGCCACAGCAACACCAGAGCTGAGCCGCATCTGCGACCTATACCACACTCACTGCAATGCCAGATCCCTCAACCCACTGAGCGAGGCCAGGGATCGAACCCACAACCTCATGGTTCCTAGCTGGAATCGTTTCCCTTGCGCCACGACAGGAACTCCAAGATAGGTTTGACTTAGTAAAATTCCAGTTACAGTTTTCATATTCATTGAGAGCTGAGTATGTTATTCACTCACACATGGATATCTACATAATACATATTAAGATATTAATGTAATTCTCCCTCCCATTTCCACTCTTTCATCATCATGTTTAATTTTCTCGTTTAGGAATTCATCAATTTTCATCAGGATTAATGAATATTTTTCTATTAGATTTCATTAGCCACATTTTTTATAACTATCTATTAGTCATCTTTCTACAATAAGAAAAAAATAAGAGATAGATAAGAAAAATAAAACGTCAACACCAATAACTGAGTTTAAATTGATCCCAGGTAAATTACAACTATGTAGCACTGAATAAAACGCTGTATAAATCCATTTGAATTTAACCTTTCAGTATATCTAATTCCCCTCCACTCCCATCATATTGTAGATATAGCAACCTAAACTCTTCTTAAAATATGTTGTCTATTTTTATACATTTGCACCTTGAGTTATCTTTTATGATCTTTTATGTAGTAAATGGCTAATTTCTAGGAGGTCCCCAAAAGACAATCTTTCTTATAAGGAAATATTTCCCACTGCAGAAATACAGAGAATTAAGGCCTACTCTTGAGGACTTCAAAATATTGGCAAGGTATAAGAAGGAGGCATAAAGATATAATAATCAGTACTTTATAATGATATCATAATATCCATAATAAAGCCCTAACAATGTTTTAAACACCAATTATAAAGCGGATCCTAAACCAGTTTTTATGCAATTTTTCTTTTATTTAACTGGCAAAATGTTGTATATGAAATATATATTAGTGTAAAAAACAAATCTTAAGTTTTTCAAGACTGAAAAACTAATAAGCAGCACCCTGAGAGCCTTAGATTTCATTGTTCTCAACAGCTTTGGCCTTAAACATGTACATACTGCTTCTAAGTGTTGAGGGCAGAGACTGTGCCACTTAGTTTTAATGACTAGCCAGGCAGATTATCAACAGGAACCTGATAAAGTAAAGAACGATGGAAGACTAAGGTAAATAATAGTGATCAAGAGAATTTGAACTCTAGAGAGTGCCACCAGGGCTGGGAAGGTCAAAGACCAAGTGAAGTGGCGGGATGAAGGGGGAGGAAATGCTGTGGGTATTTCCACAAGGTGCAGAAAAGACTTGAAGGGCCAGAACAAAAGCAAAAAGCAAATCCCTAGTAGCTAAAAAAGGAGAGGAATGCAAGACAATGGAGCTCATGCAGAATATGAATTCAAAAGCAGCATTTTTCAGAGGCCCCATTTTGGTCTATTCAAATCGTTATTATTCTTAGATACTAGATTTTAAGGAAAATTTGCCTAAAGGGTTGAAAAAAGCAAAGGAAGACAGAAAGGTATTTAGTACCTGAGATGAACCATACAGTGATAGACAAGCAGAATTCATCACACAGATCATGTTGTAATATCAAAGGATTTAAAATTCCAATTAAGAATGTTAATTATTTGCTTTTTTAAGCAATGATTTGAAATTTTCACTCAAAAAGTTCTATTATATGCAATAGTATTTTCAGGAATGATTTCAATTAATGCTTCAAGGATACCTGAGAACTACTCACAAAGATTTGTTCCCTACACATTCAAAAATATTGAGGATGCCATATTAAAAAAAAAATGTTTGAAAAGAATAATTTGAGATGAAACTAATGAAAATTTAGTCTGAAGATGTTGTCATATCCATATTACCAATGAATTTTTTTATGGTACTTTGCTCTGAGTTAATTGAGTTTTAGACCCTTTGAAATTGTGTGGCAGTGTGACATTATTTCTTAGGCATTTTTAAAAATGTAAATATAACCTTAAGTTTAGACTTACAATAAATGATACTTTATAAATTTATTAACTAACTATTGAGCATTAATTATATAGTTGCTGCTATAGAGAGAAATTAAAATATTGTTTTATTCATTAAGGAGGTGAAAGTCTATGCAAAAATAGATAAAATAAATAATTATACAATCGAGTAATATTAAATTTGATCTAGACTCCATTAAATCTTTATTTTTGAACTAATGATATATGAAGTTTCTTCCAATTCTAAAGAAACACCATATAGAGACCATTTTTTGAACCACAGTATTTTTTCCCCACCTGGAGTCCTCTTAAGTCATATAAATTGGGCCAGATTATATCTAAACACCTACTTGATAGTAGCTGCCAATCAGGCATGATTTAGATAGATTTTGTTCTGTTAACTAGTTTGAGTAATGATAGTCCAGCATGGCAAAACTGTCAGGTAGTTTGTAGGGACCCAAAGTCAAAATTTCTCCATTCTGTTGTAGAGTAAAATTTGTCACAAGTGATCAGTCACTCATGATACCTTGAATCCATGGATCCCCTCCTGTAATGATTTTCTTATCCTTGAACAAAGTGAAGTAAATAGGTTATATCATCTCAAGCTGTTAAGAAAATTTATTTCAGTGGAGATATTGAAATTCAAAAGGGTCAGTAGACACTGTTGCATGTTCTGTTGGAGATGCTCCATAGGCTTACCTTTTGTTACTGAATTTTGTTAAGTAAAGGAAACTGTTCTTTTTCATACAGTGGTTTATGAAGAAACACAAAAAACTATCAACCAAAGAGTTTTTTATGTCTTGTGTAAAAAGTAAATGTTGAAGCACTTTAAATAATTGTAGATAATATTGGGGAAAACAAAGGTTTTACAGTGAAATTTTACTTGAGAAATTGTTGCACTTTGGCTTCATCTATAGATCATAAAACACCAAAAATCGTCAGTAATAATAAAATAGAGGACTGGATCATTAAAAGGAAAAGCATGGTGTATGCCTGTTTTCGTTTGTAGTAGAATCACAGGTTGCTTCTCTAAGAGTCATGAAAAATGCTTTTCTTTCAGGTTGGTGTATTTAGGATGAATCATACAACCCATTAGGCAAAACGGGATAGATTACTTGGTAAAAATGATTCATTATGATATAATATTAGGCACCTGTGATCTGATATCTGTGTTCCACATGGGATACCAAGTGTTCAGTAACGCAAACTAGAATGCTTGGGGAGCAAAAGTCCTTCCACATGAACAGGATCGATGGCATAGACACTGCAAAAAGATTTCCTTTCTTCCTCTCGCCCCACCCCTTACTTCTTTCCATCTGTTCTTTTCCATCTCTTCTGTCCTCTCCTTTTCTCTGTTCTTGCTCTTTCTCTGTCTCTCCTTAAGAAAATGTTTATTGAGCACCTACTGTATTTCAAGCACATGTCATATGTGCCTTTTTAGATTTTTGTGAATTGATGAGAGAGAAAGAAGAAACATCAGCATTCAACTAGTTGAGTAATAAAAGAGTTAATAACTGATCAACAGGATTCTGCTATGTCATTTTCAGGACAACAATGATTTTATAGCAAAAAGAAAAACTCTACCTTCAGTTTCCTTGGCAATATTCTTGTTACCTAAAAGGATTTGGCTCCCAGCTTGGTGTCTACATTAATTTAATATCAATAAAATATGAAACATGTAACCAGAACAGAATTTTGCCAAATATAATATCTTAATATTAGTACTGCAGAGAAAATTGAAAGACCATCAAATATTCATATTTTATTATTTGAATCATATTTCGTAGTCTGTCCATATGCCTTTAGGTTATGAATTACAAAAAAGGAATTAGAACTATCCAAAGATAGAATTCATGCCATGTTTTTCGAAGGAAGATACACACAATTTCCTCGTTTTCAAAAATACATATGTTTACCTACCTGGTCCATAAACATCTAGTTAGACATAATAGATCAGTATATATAAATTATGGATAAATGCTGTGTTTTCCTTGGTAGATTTCTACTACAATATGAACCATAGTAACTTTCTCACCTATTTTCAAATATGTGACTTATATTCATTTTATTGTTCCATTTTACAAATGAATTAAAATAAATTTATAAATTGACAAACACAAGGACACGATCAGTAATGTAATTCAATGATTCAGTGGTTTGTCTGGGAGTATCTTGCCAAGTCCAAATACACTAATTATTCTTAGATGAACTGAGGGGAGAGAGAAGAGGACTTTTGAGCTCTTACAGTATTCTTGTACTATCCTCTGACATTTAGTTCACTCCAAAATATTTATAGGGAGTTCCCTCCATGGCTCAGTGGTTAACGAATCGGACTAGGAACCATGAGGTTGTGGGTTCGATCCCTGCCCTTGCTCAGTGGGTTAAGGATCCGGAGTTGCCATGAGCTGTGGTGCAGGTCATAGATGCGGCTTGGATTCCGCGTTGCTGTGGCTGTGGTGTAGGCCGGTGGCTACAGATCCAATTCGACCCCTACCCTAGGAACCTCCATATGCTGTGGGAGTGGTCCTAGAAATGGTAAAAAAAAAAAAAAAAAAGACAAAAAAATATTTATAGAACAGTTACTCTGTGTCAGGCTCTGTTTCAGGTACACTAGATACAGACTTAAAACAAGTCAGAATGTCTCTTCCCTCACTAAACATACAACCTAGTTGGTAGAGGGTGAGAATCAGTTTCAGGGAGAAAATAAAGCAGAATAAGGAAATAGGGTCCCAGGGTATGGTTTAGATTTCATCTCAAGTTTCTTGGGTCTGTGTGCTAGATTTTGAATGAGGCTGAGATGTAAGGAAAGGTTTTCAGAATAATGTCTTGGGGAAATGATTTGGATGGAAGTGTGTATTGCATCTCAAATCAGAACTCCTTATCTCTCTAAGCAAAGTATTCACTTCCATTCTCCTTCCAGAAGTGTACTTCTTTTATCTATGAATGTTTTAACCACAGATTGCTTCTATATATGGATTAAAATCATCTCCTATCTTTGTTCACTCTCATGCAATTTGGGCTGGAGTGCAGACATATTTCCTAGATCACCTTAGGTGACCTAGCTTGAAAGGGATTTATAGCTAGCTAAATACATTCGTAATTATATTAATATACTGGTTTATTAGATACTTACCATGCCAAGCATACTGATCTGTGCAGCACATGCATTATTTCTAAATTCTATGGGGTTGGAAATGTCATACTTTCCATTAAAAAGATGAAGACACAGAGTAAGTAACTTGCACAAATTTCATATCCTGTGCGATCTCACTGCAGAGTTTGCATGCATCTAGAAGTTTCTGGATTTTTGTTTCTGGATAGTTAAGAAATAGCACTTATCTATTTTTGCTTGTTTAGTAGGTCAAAAGTAACTCTTTTTAATCTTCATTATTATATCTCAAGTCTAAAAAAAAAAACCCTTCTCACTTAAAGACTAGGTCAGGGGCTCCTATTTTCATAGAACTATGGGTTTGCGTTATAACATTTTATTTCAGCTGCTTACTTAATTGATTTTGACAATGTAATCTCAGCAGGAATAAGGCCCATTGTCATTATTGCTCAAGAATATGAAATAGCCCTGGATCATAACCAGTATATCCTAAATATTTTTAGAGTGAACAGATTTTAAAAAACTGAATTGACTGACAGAGTAATGGCTAAGAGGGAGGGAGAGAGACAGAGAGGAAAAAATTGAATTCATATAAATTTTATACTGCTTCTATTATTTAAAGCAGTTCAAGAATATGAAATATACTGAACTATTTTCTAACTTCAAATTTTCAATAACTCAAAGAATAAGGACTAAATACAATTTTGGCAGAGTCCTTCTACTTTTATGATCTCTTATAACAATTACTTTTTGAAAATGTTGGCTATTCATAATACGTTATGAATTCATAATGTATTAAATATTCATGTTAGATTTGATGAGGACTTTTGATCTTGTTAGTTTTATCTGCTTGCCATTCTTTCATCATAAGCATGTTCCAAAACCCTAGGGGTATATGGTATTATTGTAGAGAAAGCAGAAAAGAATTCGGCAGAGAACTGGAACCGTGTAGATTAGAACTTAGAAAGGAAGAGGCAGTCTGTTTCTGTAGGTGTGTGTGTTGGGAGAGATACTTTCAGGACAACATCGAGCTGAGCTTTAGGCAGTGACATCAAATTAGAGAATACTGAATTTCAGAAAATTCAGTTCCAGGAATCGTTTTAAAACTTCTTTTAATCTTGCGTTTTCCTTTAGCGTAATTTGCGCTATCAACTGTATCTTTCTTAAGCTTCTTCCACTTAGCATTGTTAAGGAAAGCTAAATCAGTCTTCTTTTCTACTTTTTGCACTATTGCAGTCCAATTAATTTATTTCCTATAATTTATATAAAACATTTGAGAGATACAAGTTCATATATTTGAACTTGAAATGTGCATAAAGAATATGTATAATTATGTCAGATGCATTAGATAAAATTATGATTCAATTATTATTAATAATTATGGTTTAAAGCAGTGAAAGATTATGGCTTCTGAAATAGTACTTCAATAGCTTTTTCAGTTTTAGTCACTACTTAAGATTTTAGGCGTTCTCATCGTGGCTCAGCAGTTAACGAATCTGAGTAGCAGCCATGAGGATGCAGGTTCCACCCCCAGCCTTGCTCAGTGAATTGAAGTATCCAGCATTGCTGTGAGCTGTGGTGTAGCTTGCAGATGCGGCTCGGATCCTGTGTTGCTGTGGCTGTGGTATAGGCTAGCAGCTACAGCTCTGATATGACCCCTAGCCTGGGGACCACCATATGCTGCTGGTGCAGCCCTAAAAAAAAAAAGGTTTTGAACAAATCTATAGGAAGTGATTAGCTATCTTGCTTTTACTATGTCAATGAAAAATTAATCAGTCTATCTGAATAAGAAATGGAAAATTTCATTTGAGCCAAATTTGAGAATTTTAACCCAGAAAGAGCATCTCAGAAAGCTCTGTGAACTGTTCCATTCAGTAGAAGTCAATGCACAGTTATATAAGCTTTTTGAAGGATTTGCATTAAATGATATATTATTGACAGCTTATATAATCCAGGTCTAAGTGTCACGTGGCTCTTTAAGGTTCAAGAAGGAATGATAACTTTTAAGGAGTTGCCCTTTTGATGTTGCTGTTTTTGGTTGAGCAGGTATTTCTGCAGATGGGGGAAAGTATGGTCAATGCATAATGCAGATACACAATGCACAGCATGGGGAAGAGAGGAGGCCAAAGGGCAGAGATAATTTTTATGTTTAAATATTTCTTGCCTGACCATAAAATGTCAATTTTATTTAACAATTACTATTTTATTTTCAAAGGAGTCTTAGATTTGTTTCATAATGTGTAAGTAGAATTATTTAAAAGCCTTCAACACCTGTGCTTTAATGTTTTCATTCTATGGTTTAATTCTGTCCCTCAAAGTCATTCACTTGCATGTAAATCCTTTATCCCTGAGTGTTCCCTAGTATCACATTGGCCTAGTTCTCCTTAGTTTTCTCATGACTATCATTTAAAAAATAATGGCATAGACTATACATTTTTACTTTCCAGATACCATTTAAAATTGTATTTAGGTATAAAGAGTAGTGTATGTCTAGTTCATTTCTGAGCAGCCTTAGCACCTTCTCATTTTTTACAGTACCCAGATTTTGTGTCCATTATTTCTCTTCAAGCTTCGTGTACTTTAAGGGGACTGATAGCACCTCCAGCTCCATGGATGAGACGTCAGTGATCTGACCCAATCTGGGTAGTAATCCCATCTACTCTGATGCAGAGTTCTGTTCAAAAGTGAAATGATACCCAAGCTTTAGTGACTACATTTCCCTGTAGTCAATAAATAGAGCAAGGTCCGTCAGAGATAAACCAGTTGCATTTGTTCTTATTTGTAGCAGCACCCTCTTCCATCTGTTGGTCATGAAAAAGTATGCAGCCGTACCTCTGGATTCTCCCCTTAACCCTGCAGATTACTGAGCAGAGAAGCAATAATTAGAAACATTATGACATTGCTGAATTAACCAGTATAGTATTTCTTTGTCTCGACTCTCCAGCTATATAATATGTTAATATATTTTTATAATCCTAGGAAGTTAGTTTAAATTGTCACTTTGTAATTATCTTTATCATATGACAGGAATTAGATACAGATTATATGAGCTCCTCCTGTTTTCTTATAAAGGCAAACATTGTATTTTCATGGTCCTTCTCTTACATGAACTTGTAGATTCCACAGAGAAACGTGGACTGTCCACTATTCTTATACTTTGAAGGCTTTCAGTACTCAGTGATCCAAAGCCTACCTATGTCTGACCCCGTAATTGCTCATGTCTGCTTTCCCCCACGGCCCTTGTGCAGACCCCACTTGCCAAGCACCTTCTGGTTAGACAGGGAAGATCAAGGAGTATGCTCATCCTAAATCACTAACATCCGCATCCCCCCTAAATGAAAGCAAATTTAACTGTTACATCAGCCATACAGAGATCTCAGTATTATTTTGTATAGGGAGGATAGAGAGTAGATTTACACATGTTATTGAAGATATTTCTTCCATGCTCTATTTTCATTTTCATTTGTGAAGAGTGTGTTTAGATCATATTTTTTTCCAGGAATATCTAAGTTTGATAACTAAATCGATCTTTGTCCTTTGAAATGTCTGGGAAGGAAATCAAAGGCAACTTCAGTAAGAGATGCTATTGATTAGTTGGTAAACTGCCACAATATGGTTATATAATTCACTTTAAAGCCATTTTCTAAATTCAAGGCTTACAAAGATTCCTTTAATGAAGATTTTTTTGTTTTATTTTCTAACAATATCTTCATCAAACTTCTATTATATCTCATTCACAATTAAAGTGAATACTGAATTAGTGAGTTATTTGTAATTGGTTGTTTATTTTATTGTTTCTTTGACTAAACCATTAACATTCAAGAGCAGGGTGCACTTTTGATTTTATAGGAATTCCTATTCCCTAGAACAGCTTTGGATAACGTAATAGTGAATATCTGTGGAGAAATGAATTCACTTTTCTTTCTTTTACCACAACCGCAGCCATTATGAAAGTTTAGCTTGGGGATTCTCGGAACCAGACTGCGATGGACAGAATAGTGGCCCCAAAGATCACTCTGCCCTAATCCCCAGAGCCAGTGAATACAGTAGATTACAGGGCAAAAGGAGATTAAATGTGTAGATGTTAATCAGATGGGAAGATGTTATCTGATCTTCAGATAGGAAGATTATCCTGGATTATCTGGATGGGCCCAAATCACAATGGTTTCTAAATGTAGAAGAAAAGAATCAAAAGAGAGCCAGAGAGATGGCAGCAGAGGACTCGGCCCTGCTTTGCTGCTTTCTTTTGGAAGAAGTCCGTGAACAAGGAAAGTCTCTTGAAGCTGAAAGACTGGGACACGTAGTCTCTCATAGAGACTCTGGAAAGGAATACACTTCACCTACGTCTTGATCTTACTGCAGCGTGATAGATGTCCATCTTCTCAACGATGAAATCATGAGACGACAAAGTTGTGTGAAGCTCCTAAATTAGTGGGAGTTTATTTCAGCAGCAGTAGGATCACTAACTGATACGGCCCAGTGACAGGCTTCTCCTCGAAGGTGACTTTCTTTAGACAACCCCGTAGTCACCACCGTCCTTCTTTTGTCTCCTGTGGTCTGCGATGTTCTGTGCCATGAAGCATCACTTGTGGCATAAATTTGATCTACTTTTCACTTTGGCCAGCTTTGAAAGAAAAAAAGAAAAACCACTTTAAAATGAAGAGAAAATCAAAGGTCAGAAATGGGAACACCTCCAAACACCTAACATTTTTATAATGTTAATGATACTTTCTGTGTTTGCTTCTTAGGTCAGAGTGAGAGTGAGTGAAAAACTATGTAAAGAAAATGACTTCCAAAAAGCAGTATAAATATTAAAAATTAAAGTTATGTGCAGATATTGAGTTATTCATAACTCGGCTCACTTTAATATAAATTTAATGAAGCAACACTTAAAGAAAGACTTTATCTCTTATACTTTTACTCAGATGAAACAAGTTTTATATTTGCATATTTGGGTCATTGCAAAGGTTCTTTTCTATAAAATATTGGTAATTAGTGCAATGAAGCTGGAAAGATCTTGCTTTTAGTGCCCTGGCTCACTTGTGACCTGGTCATGCTAAAAGTTTTAATGGAAATATTTTAATTATTTCATTTTATATGTAATTCTGGCACTATTTTGACATTTTAATTTTTTCTTATAATGTCTCTCTTCTTTTTTCTCTATTTGAGCAGAATCCATATGATAATTTGAAAAAAAAAATCCTTACCAAAAATGAAATATTGAAAATAATACAATATTTTAAGCACAATCTCTTAAGATTGGTGATTTTCACAGATCATAAGCATGTGTTCTAATTTTACTTTTTAGGTGACACAGATTATATGAATTACTGTAAAAACAATGAACTCCAAATAAATCTAAACTATTAAAAATGTGGAATTTCATGTAAAGACTCTCATTTTATGGAATCACATAACTTTAACATACTTGAATAAAGCAGTACTAAAATGAAGAACTTGGAGTTACCATTGCAGACGTGGCTCTGATACCACGTTGCTAAGGCCGTGGCGTAGGCTGGCAGCTGTAGCTCTGATTCAACCCTATCCTGGGAATGTCCATATGCCACAGGTGCGGCCCTAAAAAGCAAAATAAAAATACAAAACTTCTTTTAACTCCTTTTTTTTTTTTTTTTTTTTTTTTGTTGTCTTTTTGCCATTTCTTGGGCCGCTCCTGTGGCATATGGAGGTTCCCAGGCTAGGGGTCCAGTCGGAGCTGTAGCCACAAGCCTACACCAGAGCCACAGCAACGTGGGATCCGAGCCGAATCTGCAACCTACACCACAGCTCACGGCAATGCCGGATCCTTAACCCACTGAGCAAGGGCAGGGACCGAACCCGCAACCTCATGGTTCCCAGTCGGATTCGTTAACCACTGCACCACGATGGGAACGCCTCCTTTTTTTTTTTTTTTTTTTTTTTTTAAATAGGCAAAGAGTAGCGTAATGATTTCTGTGTGGTGAATAAACTAGGCTTATATATCCCAGGGAAACTGACCAGAGGCTAGAAGACAGGAAATGGGTCAACTGGAGGATGGGGTTGGAAAAGAGAAAAGGGATCAGAGGGCTGGAGAGAAAAAAACACTTATATTAGGTAGCATGTGAGAGAAGTATAACAACTGTCATGAAAGGTTAACTTTCCTGAATATTCGTAACCAATTTCTTTACTTCTCTCCAGTATATTCTATCTTCTTATCTTTAAGGATTTGGAGAATTAAAGAATCTTTAATCCCATCTTCCTTTGGAAATTTTATGCTAGAGATTGTATAACCTTAAGATTGTACTCTCAGAATAAAACTGTGCAAAAATCAAATGCGCTTGGAACAAAAAAGGGTACACTAAAGAAATGAGATTTTTCATGCTTCCTTGCTAACTGTGATCAGGAATTTGAGAAAAGTATACCAAAATTATTAGCACTATTTCAGGGAGCTGTAAAAATAGCCTGTTGAAGAGAAGGAAAAAGTGTCCTATTATTTCTGGGAAATTCTTCCATCTGACCTGAATACATACTCTTGTTTGTATATTTCATAAAGTTACTTGAATTTTTGAAAGTGAATTCGTCTCAAATTTGGGATAAATGGTAGGGCTCTCATGACCCTTTATGAAATGTTGAGTGAGTGAATAGAACTTATACAGAAGCTAATGTGCCTAAGTGCACCTTCTGCAGATGTGTATTGATGTGGATGCAAGCAGCTCCAGTCGAACACTAATGAGAAGACAGCGCAGGTGCCTAAGACAAAGCAGAAAAACAGCAACTCTTGCACTGGTTTTGTATTATTTATGGAATAGAAAGGAATGGATTTTGTTAACGCAATGCAGCAATTTTGTGGGTCAACTAAATTTTCCTAGATAATTCAAATTTAGTGTGATTTTAACAGAATTGTGAATTAAAATAAAAGGAGGTAGCAATTCTTTCCTTCCTTCCTTCCCTCCTTCCCTCCCTCCCTCCCTCCCTCTTTCTTTCTTTCTTTCTTTCTTTCTTTCTTTCTTTCTTTCTTTCTTTCTTTCTTTCTTTCTCAAATGAATTTATCACATCTGTAGTTGTATGATGATCATCACAATACAGTTTCACAGGATAGGAATTCTTTATTTAAAATGTTAAGTAAGCTTGGGATTTCAGTAAACTTCAATTTGGGATTGTACCTTTTCAGCTTACTAAATTATGATTATGAAAATACTGGGAAGCACTGAGTAGTCACCAAACACATGAAAATAATTATTTATCCTGTTGTAGCACAAAGAGCAGATATCAACACTCAATCATGTAGGGAAAGTTAGCTTTTACCAGAAAGGAAATGAAAAGCACAACCAGTGCCAACAGGTTTTTTTGTAACTAAGTTATTTATATTTTGATGCAGTAGAAGAAAGAATGTATTCCAATTAAAACAAAAATTTAGAAGAAAGCTGGAAAGGATAATGCAATAGTAAAAGGATACCAGCCAATATGAAGGGATAGTGTTAAACCTTCCATTGACCACAATAGGTTAAAATAACTTATTATGGAAAGGAGCTTAAGTTGGAAAAACAAAGTTTAACTGTGTAGATTTATATTTGTTTAAAGAAAGAACCACTTTGCAAGAGGAGGCAGAATTCTATTCCTTTATATTATGAGGTCTCCTTTACTTTCCCATGAATGTCTTTCTTTTGGTAATCCTTTTGGAAGCAAATATAAGTCAAAGAAAGAGTTGATTCAGAAAGCTAGCATCTAACTATCCACAATTTTCTGCAGCCCTTCTCAGACTTCAAGCACTCATTTGAGTAGGAACACCAGCTCTAGTCAGGAGATAGAGGGTTTCTGGGAGCAATTTTAGGCTTAGCTGAAAAAAAGCTATTTTTAAAAAAGGCTTTAATAAGTGATATTTTGGCACTATGATTTCAGGTAAAGACATATTTACCAGTTTCTAAGATACTAGTTTAAAATCAGAACATACTCTGTAGAACAAAATTTCATTGACCTCCATGTTGGGATAAATGCACATCATTTTGTTTGAGAACACATATCCAGTGAGAGTGGTTCAAGGGTAGCATCTCCTGTGACACTTTAGTCTCTTGTGATAGTTCCAAGTGTTTCAAAGCTATTTCATGGTTAGACTTGATTTTGTTCTAAGGCTGTTTTACCCTTTTGTAATTTTAAATGCAGTTAAATTTTAAGTGCAGTTTGAGTGTGAGATCACAAAGAACCCCACAAAACTGTCTGCCTAAAATGTGACTTTCCACCACCTTCCAACAAATCTGTCCCTTCCATCCTTCCCTCATCAACTACAACCTGCTGTCTATGAACCCCCATTTTATTGGAAACTAAATAAATTTTCCTTACATTATATTGATATGCAAATTGAATTTTATATTTTAATAGCTTTTAATATCTCTATAATATAATATATAGCTATTTATTACTTGTATACTCTAATGCATAATATTTGAGTTGATCAAATGATATTGTGTATATTTGAAAATTGGCTTGATATCTTGAATTGGAATAGAACGTATAATTTTTCCATTAAAAATAATATAAGGTGAATGTCAGAGAATGCTTTGCCTATGTTCTTTTCCAGGAGTTTGATGGTGTGTTGTCTTACATTTAAGTCTTTCAGCCATTCTGAGTTTATTTTTGTGCATGGTATGAGGGTGTTTTCTGGTTTCATTGATTTGCATGCAGCTGTCCAGGTTTCCCAGCAGTGCTTGCTGAAAAGACTATCTTTTTCCCATTTTATGTTCTTGCCTCCTTTGTCAAAGATTAATTGACCATAGATGTCTGGGTTTATTTCTGGGTTCTCTTTTCTGTTCCATTGGTCGGTCTTTCTGTTTTGGTACCTGTACCACACTATCTTGATGACTGTGGCTTTGTAATACTGCCTGAAGTCTGGGAGAGTTATGCCTCTTGCTTGGTTTTTGTTCCTCAGAATTGCTTTGGCAATTCTGGATCTTTCGTGGTTCCATATGAATTTTTGGATTGTTTGTTCCTGTTCTGTGAAAAATGTCCTGGGTAATTTGGATAGGTATTGCATTGAATCTGTAGATTGCTTTGGGTAGTATGGCCATTTTTACAATATTAAGTTTTCCAAGCATGGAATGTCTTTCCATTTATTTACATCTTCTTTAATTTCCTTGATTAATATTTTATTGTTCTCGGCATATAAGTCTTTCACCTCCTGGGTTGGGTATATTCCCAGGTATTTTATTTTTTTGGTGTGCAATGTTAAAAGGTATGATATTTTTATATTCCTTTTCTAGTATTTCATTGTTAGTATACAGAAATGTGACTGATTTCTGAATGTTAATCTTATATGCTGTGTCTTTGCTGAATTCATTGATCAGTTCAAGTAGTTTTTCAGTTGAGTCCTTAGAGTTTTCTATATATAGTATCATGTCATCTGCATACAGTGTCAATTTTACCTCTTCTCTTCCTGTTTGGATGACTTTTATTTCTTTGGTTTGTCTTATTGCTGAGGCTAGGACTTCCAGTACTATGTTGAATAACAGTGGTGAGATTTTGTTCCAGAACTTGTCTTGTTCCAGATTTTAGTGGCAAGGCTTTCAGCTTTTCTCCATTGAGTATTATGTCTGCTGTGGTTTTGTCATAAATGGCTTTGATTATGTTAAGGTATGTTCCCTCTATACCCACTTTGGCAAGAGTTTTGATCATGAATGGATGTTGGACTTTGTCAAATGCTTTCTCTGCATCTTTTGAGATGATCATGTGGATTTTGACTTTTGTTAATGTCGTGTATGATGTTGATTGATTTGCATATGTTAAACCATCCTTGTGCACCTGGGATGAATCCCACCTGGTTGTGGTGTACAATGTGTTTTGTGTGTTGTTGGGTTTGGTTGGCTAAAATTTTGTTGTTAAAGTTTTCTTTTTTGGTGGTATCTTTGTCTCATTTTGGAATTAAGGTGATGGTGGCATCATAGAATGTCTTTGGGAGTGTTCCTTGTTCAACCTTTTGAAAAAGTTTAAGGAGGATGGGCACCAGTTCCTCTTTGTATGTTTTGTAGAATTTGCCTGTGAAACCATCTGGTCCTGGAATTTCGTTTGTAGGGAGTATTTTTATGACATATTCAATTTCATTTCTAGTGATCAGTCTGTTCAGTTGATCTATTTCTTCTTGATTCTATTTTGGCAGGGTCTAAGTCTCTAGAAAGTTGTCCATTTCTTCAAGGTTGTCAAATTCATTAGCATAGAGTTGCTCATGGTATTCTCTCATGGTTTTTTGTATTTCCTTAGTATCCGTTGTGACTTCTCCTTTTTCATTTCTTATTTTGCTTACTTTTTTTCCCCTCTTCTTGGTGAGTCTGGCCAGGGGTTTGTCAATTTTGTTTACCTTTTCAAAGTACCAGCTCTTGGTTTTATTGATTTTTTTCTATTGTTTTTTGAATCTCTATTTTATGGATTTCCTCTTTAATCTTTATGATTTCCTTCCTTGTGCTGACTTCAGGTTTTGTTTGTTGTTCTTTTTCTAATTCATTTAGGTGTTGGGTTAAGTTGTCAATTTGAGATTTTTCTTCTTTTTTGAGGAAGCCCTGTATTGCTATGAACTTCCCTCCGAGCAACGCTTTTGTGGCATCCCATAGATTCTGAGTGGTTGTGTCTTAATTATCATTTATCTCAAGGTATTTTTTAATTTCCTTCTTGATTTCCTCACTGACTCATTGGTCTTTTAGTAGAATGTTGTTTAGTCTCCATGTAGTCAATTTTTTCTCCTTTCTTTTCCTGTTGATGATTTCTAGTTTCATGCCTTTGTGGTTAGAGATGATACTTGAAATAACTTCTATACTCTTAAATTTGTTAAGGTTAGCTTTGTGCCCCAGGATGTGATTAATTCTTGAGAATATTCCATGTGCACTTGAGAAGAATGCATATTCTGATTTTTTTGGATGTAATGTCCTGAAAATGTCAATTAAGTCTAACTTTTCTCTTGTGTCTTTGGGATCTCTGTTGCCTTATTGATTTTCTCTCTAGAAGATCTGTCCATTGATGTGCGTGGGGTGTTAAAGTCTCCTACTATGATGTATTCCCATCAATTTCTCCTTTTATGTGTGTTAGTATTTTCTCCAGGTATATGGGTGCTCTTCTGTTAGGGGCAAATATATTGACGATTGTAATATCCTCTTCTTGAATGGATCCTTTAACTATTAAATAATGTCCATCTTTGTCTTTCTTTATGGCCTTCGTTTTAAAGTTTATTTTGTCTGGTATGAGTATTGCAACTCCTGCTTTCCTGTCTTTTCCATTTGCATGAAATATCTCTGCCCCTCCCCTTCTTTCAATCTATGTGTGTTCTTTGCCCTTAGGTGAGTTTCTTATAGACAACAGATTGAAGCTTTTTGCTTTTTTATCCAGTCTGCCACTCTGTGCCTTTTGATTGGAGCATTCAGTCCATTGACATTCAAGGTAATTATTGATAGATGTGTATTTATTGCCATTTTAAACCTTGTTTTCCAGTTGATTCTACGTTTCTCTTTTCTTTTTATTTGTTGGTTGGATGGTTTCCATTTATTTTATGCTTGAGTACTTTTCAGTTTTTGTGAATGTAATGTTTGGTTTTGATTTATGGTTTCATTTTTTTAAGTAAATTTACACCTTCCTGTATCTGTTTGCTTTAGCCTTATAGTCATATAGGCTCAAACACATCATTAAAATAAAAAAAGAATCTTTATTTTCTTATTTTCCATCCCCACATTATATGATTTTAATATCTTTTTTTTTTTTTTTTTTTCTTTTCATCGTCTTCATGTTTAGATCTGTATGCTGGCTTATTTAAGTGACTGCTTTCCAATTGTGGTTTCTTCCATCCTAGTTCTTCTTTTGTTTTTTTGTTTGTTTTTTTGTTTTGTTTAATTTATAGAAGCACTTTCATTATTTCTTTTAGAATGGGTTTAGTATTGTTGTACTCTTTTAGAATTTTTTGTTGGGGCAATTCTTTATTTCCCCTTCTATTTTAAATGGTATTCTTGCTGGATAGAGTATTTTTCTCTTGCTGCCTTTAGAATCCTCTCTATCTTTAATTTTTGCCGTTTTTATTAGAATATGTCTTGGTGTGAGCCCGTTTGGGTTCAAGTTGTTTGGAGCCCTCTGTGCTTTCTGAATCTGGATATCAGTATCCTTCAGATTTGGAAAGTTTTCAGCTTAAATTTCTTCAGATATGTTTTAAATCCCCTTTTCTTTTTCTTCTCCTTCCAGAATTCCTATTATGCATAGATTGGCCCACTTTATATTATCCCATAAGACTTATATTGTTTTCATATTTTTTCATTTAGTTTTCTGTCTTCTGTCCTGATTGGGTGATTTCCATTATTCTGTCTTCCACATTGCTCATTTGATCCTCTGCATTATTTGTTCTGCTCATTATTGCTTCTAGCTCAGTTTTTATCTCTGCAAATGAATTTTCTAATTTGTCTATGTAACTCCTTATATTTTCTAGTTCCTTTCTGAAGGAATCTGCATTAGTGTTCATATCCTCTCTTAATTCCTTCAGCATTTTCACTATCTCTCTCTTGAACTCAATGTCTGTCAGACAGCAGGGGTCTGTTTCATTGTTGACTGCTTTAGGAGAATTCTCCTGTTCCTTTAACTGGGAATGGTTTCTGAGCTGCTTCATCTTGCTTTTGTTTTTCTTTTTCTGTGAGTTTGGGGAAGCCAAACTATAGTCTTGTAAGGCTACTTCTATGCAAGAATACCCCTTCGTATTTTTTTGGAGGGTAACTATTTATTTTGGTGCGGGAGTTTGAATATTTGCTGTCTCTTTCTTTGGTGTGAGCAGACTGTTATTGCCAGGATTCTCAGTGTGTTTTCAGAAAGAAGGATGCAATGGGTAGGGCCAGCAGTCAGTGCCTAGTCATTGGGCTCTCAATAGCAGCAAGGAGCTGCAGGAAGGTGGCACAGGTTGCTCCTAGTTGCAGGGCCCTGGGAAGTGGTAATAAGCTTTAGGCAGTTCTTCAAAGTGATGAGAGCATATGGCAGAAGCAGCAGCAGGATGTGTGAGTTCCCAGGGGATTGAGAGCAGCTGCAGGTGGTGTTCCATCGTAATGTCCTTCTCTGTGTTTCCCTCTGAGGTGGTTAGGTCTGCATGTGATTTTCGTTCAGGTATCCCCAGTGGAGGTAGCCCACGCCCACCTCTGGAATCAGGGATAACTGTGGCGGTTTGCCCCCACCGCCTGCAGACCTGACAAGAAGCACCCTGTCCCACTTAGCCCACGCAGGAGTTGCTGCACAAGCTGCTCCTAGTTACAGGGTCTTGGGAAGGGACAGTGACCAAGTGTCTGGGTGCCAGAGTGTTTGGCCTTTGCAGATGCGGGATGGGTGTGTTCCCAGGGGAGTGAGAGCAACAGCATATGGTGCTTGGTTGCAGTGCCCTGTTTTTTTCTTTTTTGCCAACCCCTGAGGTGACTGGGGTCACCAGTGGAGCCCACTCATATGCCCCCAGTGGTGGCAAGCCACTCCTACCTCTGGCCTCTGAGACAACCTCTGCAGTCTGTCCCTACCATCTGTAGGTCGTGCAAGAAGCACCACATTGCACGTAGCCTCCTGATGCCCTTAGCCTGTACAAGAGGTCCCTGGCCACCTGTAGCCTGCATAAGGAGCGCCTAATCTCCCCTAAACGAGCAAGAGGCTTCTCGCCCCATAACCTGAGCCAGAGCTGCCCTGCCCTCTGAGAGCCTGGAGGGACATGCTCTGGAGCAGGGAGTTTCCTTTGGGGTCGGCCCCTCCTCCTCTCACCCTCCCAACAGTGGCGCCTTGCCTCTCCTGCTGGTCTGGACCTTCTCCCGGGTTCCCTCTACTGTGATGTTCCCCTCCTCAGCCCATGGCGTACCACTCCCCCACCAGTGACGCTCTGCTCCTGAGCCCTCAGGCTGTCCTCACACAGCCAGCCCCAGTCCTCTCCCCAGGACTGACCTCCGGAGCCTGAGTCTCAGTGCCCAGCCCCTGCCAGAGCTTCTCAGTTTGTGGTGTTCAGGCTGGTGGTTCTCAATACCTGTGTGGCTCTCACTCTGCTTTGCTGTTCTCAGCCCAGCTGCTGTGCTTTTCTCGGAGACTTTGAGTCCTGCTGACTTGGCTGATCTTTCCGTCAGTTAGGTGGCTTCCCAGGATGTGAGTTCCTTTTCTCCTTCCCAGCTCCCTCTCAGGAATGCTAGTCCAGTCCTGATACGTTTTCTCTCTCTCTCTTTTTTTCTTTTGCTCTACCCAGTTATGGCAAGAGTTTTTGCCCTTTTTGGAGGTTTAAGTTCTTCTGCCAGCATTCAGTGAATGTTCTGTGTGAGTCGTTTTACATGTAGATGTGTTTTTTTGATGTGTTTGTTGGAGAAGGTGAACGCGACCTCTTACTCCTCTGCCATCTTTCTCCGTCCCCCATCTATGTTCTCTTTTAGGAGTTTTATGATGTCATGTCTTATGTTTAAGTCTTTAAGCCATTTGAATTTCTTTTTTTGCATGGTGTGAGGGAATGTTCTAGTTTCATTAATTTACATGCAACTGTCCAGTTTTCCCAGCATCAGTTTTTAAAGAGACTGTCCTTTTCCTATTTTATATTCTTGCCTCATTTGTTAGCGATTAATTGACCATAGGTATCTGGATATATTTTTGGGCTTTCTTTTTCATTCCATTGATCCGTATTTCTAGTTTTGTGCTAAAACCACACTGTTTTGATTACTGTAACTTTGTAATATTTCTTGAGGTCAAGGACAGTTATGCTTTGGCAATTCTCAGTCTTTTATGGTTGCATGTAAAGTTTTGAATTATTTGGTCTAGTTTTTTGGAAAATGGTATGAATAATATATTATAGATCACAGCAAATCTGTAGATCTATTGCTATGGGTAGTATGGCCATTTTAATATTAATTCTTTCTAAATCTAAAGGCATGGGATATCTTTCCATTTCTTTGAATCCTTTTTAATTTCCTTTTTTTTATGTTTTATAGTTCTCAGCATTTAAGTCTTTCACGTCCTTGTCAGGTTTATTCCTAGGTATTTTATTTATTTGTTATTTTTTGGTGTAATTTTAAAGGTTTTTTTTTATATTCCCATTCTATTTTATTTTTCTAGTAATAGAAATGAAACCAATTTCTGAATGTTAATCTTATATCCTGCTACTATGCTAAATTTGTTTATCAGATCAAGTAGTTTTTTTATGAAGTTCTTGGGGTTTTCTGTGTATAGTATCATGTCAGCTGCATATAGTGAAAATTTTACCTCTTCCCTTCTAATCTGGGTATCTTTTATTTCTTTCTCTTGTCTTATTGCCATGGCCAGAGGTTCCAGTACCATGTTAAATACAAGTGGTGGAAGTGTGCAACCTTGTCTTGTTTCAGATTTTAGCAGGAAGGCTTTTGACTTTTTCCTTGAGTCTGATATTGACTGTGAGTTTGTCATAAATGGCTTTTATTATTTTACTATACATTCCCTCTCTACCCACTTTGGTAAGATATTTTATCATGAATGGATGTTGAATTTTGTCCAGTGATTTTCCACGTCTATTGAGGTGATCGTGTGCTGTTTGACTTTTCTTTTGTTAATGTGGTGTATGATGTTGATTGATTTGCATATGTTGAACCATCCTTGTTAACTTGGCCATGGTGTATGATCTTTTTTATGTGGTGTTGGATATGGTTGGCTAAAATTTTGATGAGAATTTTTGCATCTGTATTCATCAAAGACTTTGGCCTATAATTTCCTTTTTGGGTAGCATGTTTTCTCTGGTTTTGGTATTAGGGTGATTGTAGCTTCATAGAATATCTTTGGGAGTGTTCATTCTTCCGCCTTTTGGAAGAGTTTAAGAAGGATTGGTATAAGTTCTGTTTTGTATGTTTGGCAGAATTCACCTGTGAAGCCATCTGGTCCTGGACTTTTGTTTGTAGGGAGTTTTTTTTTTATTATTATTATTGTTACATAGTCAGTTTCTTTGCTAGTGATCTGTCTGTTCTTCATTTAGTTTTGGTGGGCTGTATGATTCCAGAAAATTGTCCATTTCTTCTAGGATGTCAAATTTGTTGGCATATAATTGTTCATGGTATTCTCTTATTGTTTGTCTTTCTACATTATTAGTTGAGATTTTAACTTTTTCATTTCTTACTTTATTTGGGTTCTCTCTTTTCTTGGTGAGCTTGACCATAGGTTTGTCCATTTTGTTTACACTTTCGAAGAACAAGCTTTTGTTTTTATTGATTTTTTCCTCTCTCTCTTTTTATTTATTTATTTATTTATTTATTTATTTTGTCTTTTTGCTATTTCTTTGGGCCGCTCCCATGGCATATGGAGGTTCCCAGGCTAGGGGTTCAATCGGAGCTGTAGCCACTGGCCTACACCAGAGCCACAGCAACATGGGATCCGAACCGCCTCTGCAACCTACACCACAGCTCACGGCAACGCCGGATCGTTCACCCACTGAGCAAGGGCAGGGACCCAACCCGCAACCTTATGGTTCCTAGTCGGATTTGTTAACCACTCCGCCATGACGGGAACTCCTCTTTTTTTTTTTTAACCTCTATTTTATTGATCTCCTCTCTGGTCTTTATGATTTCCTTCCATCTGCTTACTTTAGGGTTTTTTTGTTGTTGTTCTTTTTCTAATTCTTTTAGGTAGTAGGTTAGGTTATTGATTTGAGATTTTGCCTCTTTTTTTTGAGGAAGGCCTGTGTTGTTATGAACTTCCCTCTAAGAACTGTTTTTGCTGCATCCCATAAATTTTGTATGTTTATATTTTCATTGTCATTTATCTCAAGGTATTTTTAAATTTCCTTTTTGATTCCTAATTGACCTGTTGGTTTTTAGTAAGGTGTTGTTGATTAGTCGCCACGTAGTCAGTTTTTTCTCTTTTCATTTGCTGTGGTTGATTTTTATTTTCATACTATTGTGTTTAGAGAAGATGCTTGAAATAATTTGTATACATTTAAATGTGTTGACATTACCTTCGTGCCTTAGTATGTGTTTGATCCTAGAGAATATTCAGTGTGCACTTGAAAAGAATGTTTAATCTTTTTTTGGATGTAATGCTGTGAAAATCTTAAGTTTAACTGTTCTACTGTATCATTTAGGATCTCTGCTGCCTTACTGATTTCTGTCTAGAGGCTCTTTCCATTGATGTGAGTGGGGTGTTAGAGTCTCCTACTATTAGGGTATTCCCATCAGTTTGTCCTTTTGTGTATGTTAGTATTATTTTATGTAATTTGGGTTTCCTTTATTATGGTCATATATATTGAAGAGTGTGATATCCTCTTCTTGAATTGATCCTTTTATCATTGGTGTCCTTTTTGTCTTTCTTAATGGCATTTGATTTAAAGTCTGTTGTATCTAATATGAGTATTATGACTCCCACTTTCTCGTCATTTCTGTTTGCATGAAATACCTTTTTTCATCCCCTCACTTTAAATTTTTGTGTCCTTTACCATAAGGTGGGCCTCTTGTAGGCAGTACATTATAGGCTGTTGTATTTTTATCTAGTCTTCTACTCTGTGTCTTTTGATTGGAGCATAAAAATCCATTGATATGTAAGTCCATTGATTTATTGTTGATAAATATGTTTTTATTGCCATTTTAAACTGTGCTTCCCAGTTGATTGTTTCTCTTTTGTTCCTTTCTTTTTTTGTTGGATGATTTCCTTCTACTTTGTGCTTGTGTCCTCTTCTTTTTGTTTTTTTGTGTGTAGTGTTTGCTTTTGATTTGCCTGTGCCCTGTTTTACAAGTATGTTAACCCTTTCCTACATCTGTGTGCTTTAGACTGATAGTCATATAGGCTCAAACACATTCTAAAAAAGTCTAGATTTTCTTACTCTCCTTCCCCACATTTTATGAATTGATGTCCATTTTAAAAGAAATTTTCATGTTTATCATCACTTCCACAAATAGATATTTTTTTCTTAAAGCCGGTAGCCTTATGGAGATTCTCTTATAATTAATTTTTTTTTAAGAATCCTTTTCTTAACTTTAAATTTTGCCTTTTTTTTCTTTTTTTTTCACTCTGCAGCTATGGCATTGGAGGTTCCAAGGCTACAGGTCAAATCAGAGCTACAGCTGCTGGCCACAAGCTCGGCTACAGCAATGTGGGATCTAAGCCACATCTGCAACCTGCACCACAGCTCATGGCAGCAATGGCTCCTCCACCCACTGAGCAAGGCCAGGGCTTGAACCTAACCTTGATCCTGATGGATACTAGTGGGATTTATTTCCACTGGGCCACAACTGGAACTCCAACTTTTGCCATTTTTATTATAATATGTCTTGGCGTAGTTCTGTTTGGATTACTTTTGTTTGGGACCCTCTGTGCTTCCTGTATCTGGAAGTCTATGTCCCTATGTAGATGTGGAAGTTTTCAGCCATAATTTCTTCATATATATTTTCATTCCCCCCCTTTTTCTTTCTACTCCTTCTGGAATCTGTAGTATGCATAGATTGGCATACTTTATATTACCCCATAGATCTCTTATATTGCTCTCATATATATATATATATATATTTTTTTATTTGGCTTTCTGTCTGCTGTCCTGATTGGGTGATTTGCATTAGTCTATCTTCCAAGTCACTTATTCATCCTTCTGCATTAATCAGTCTGCTCTTCTATGCCTTTAACTCAGCTTTTGTCTATGCAAATGAATTTTCTAATTTTTCTTGGCTCCTTATAGTTTCTGGTTCCTTTTTAAAGTAATCTGTGTTTCTGTTGATATATGTTCTTAATTCCATCAGAATTTTCATTACTTCCTTTTTGAACTTGGTGTCTGTTAAGTTACAGAGGTCTGTTTCATTGTTTTCTCCTTCAGGAGAATTCTCCTGTTCTTTGAACTGGGAATGGTTTCTGTACTTCTTTATTTGGCTTATAGTTTTCTTATTCTGTGGATTTAGGGAAAACAATTATATACTGTAGTCTTGGAGGGCTCTTTGTATGTGGTGGCATCCCGGGGTAGCTTGTCTAGGCTTACTGTTTTTTTCTTTTTTTGGGAGCATGAGTGCTACCTTTGTTTTGAATGCTTGTTGTCTTTTTCCTCTGTGTGTACAGGCCCTTATGCCCTTGATAGGGAGTGTGCAGGGATAGGGATATGGCCTGCAGGTGCTGCCAGGGAGGTGGGGGCAATGAGCAGCACATGTAGGCAGTCCTGGGTTGCCAGGCCCTTGGCAGTGGCAGGGACCCATGGGGAGCTGGGGACACCAGGCTGTTCCTAGTTGTAGGGCCCTGGGCAGTGGCAGTGACACTCACAGAGGTGGGAGCAGTGCCCAGAGACTTTGACAGTTGCAGTGGTTGTGGTGTGTGGTCCCAGGGAGGTGAGGCAATGGCTGGTACTTGGTTGCAAGGTCCTCTTTAGTAAACCCTGAGGTTACTGTGGCCACAGGCAGTGCCTGTCATGGGACCCTTAGGGGTGGCAGGCTGCCCCCACATTAGGAGCCTGAAATGGCTGCAGTGGTTTGCACCTGCTCCTATTGCCTGTGTCTGAGGCATCTTGCTGCCAAAGAGCCCAAGAGTGTGGGTGGAGGACGAAGTGCCTACGGTGATCCTGTCCCTCTCCTGCCACCCTCCCCAGTAATGGCACCTTGCTTTTCCTGCAGGCCCAGGCCTCCCCCTCGCACCCCTTTCACTGTGGTGCATTGCTCCCCAGGCCTCTCAGACTGTCCTCCCACAGCCAACCCTCGTCCTCTCCCTGGAACTGACCTCGGAAGCCTGACTGACTCTCAGGGTCCAACCCCTGCCTGTGTGTCTCATGCTGTGGCAGCCCAGGCCGTGGCACTGACCATCTGTGCAGCTCGCTCTCTGCTTTGCCCTCCTCAGGCCGCTGGTGCACGTTCCCTCAATGCTTTGAGGGACTGCTTCCTTCCCAACTGATCTCCCCATCAGTTAGGTGGCCTCCCAGGGTGTGGACGCCTTTCTTCTTCCCTTCCAGGAATGCTGCTCACATATCGATTCCTTTTCTTCCCTTCTCTCTCTTTTGTCTCCTTTTGTTCTACCCAGTTACATGGAGGGGTTCTTGCCCTTTTTGGAAGTCTGAAATTTTCTGCCAGCATTTAGTAGAGGTTCTGTGCAAGTCTTTCTACATGTAGATTTCTGTGTTTGTGTGTTTGTGTGAGAAGGGGAGTGCTGCATCTTACTCTTTCAACTTGATCCTGCCTATTTTTGAAGATTTTTTTTTTGTCTTTTGTCTTTTTAGGGCCACACCCATGGCATATGGAGGTTCCCAGGCTAGGGGTCGAATTGGAGCTGTAGCTGCCAGCCTACGCCACAGCCATGACAGATACGAGCCACATCTGTGACATACACCACAGGTCATGGCAATGCTGGATCCTTAACCCAGTGAGCAAGGCCAGGGATTGAACCCACATCCTGATAGGTCCTAGTCGGGTTCATTAACCACTGAACCGCAATAGGAACTTCTTTTTGAAGATATTATTACCACCAATTTCTATTTAAAAATACTCAGTTTCTCAGATATACTTTTTAAAGACAGAAATTAGGTGTTGTCAGCAAAAAACCATAATAGTAATAAAGTAGTTAATATTGTTCCATCGTGACAATTTGTAAGAAGCAAAAACTAGGGCTTTTATATATCCTACTTCATTAAATTATCACATTTAATTTTTAGTCTTATTTAAGGTTGATTTTATGAACCTCTCTTTAAAGTTGAATGAAATGAAACAAATTTTTAAGTAACTTGTAAAAATTCAAAATTTTATTGAATGATGGAATTTGGATACAAATATATGTTAGTATATATTAATAGAATAAAACATAATTATATTATATGTTAGCTTGAATTCATAAGCCTTCTATAATACTTCCTACAATTTTTAGTGTAAGTATAAATATTATATGACCAAAATTTTACATGTAGACAGAATATGGTTGGTGAGTAGTTTATGGGTATTCTGGGAAACAGGAGAACCATGTGAAAAATTTTGCTTCCTTGTGATAGCACACTTTTCTAGACCCCAAACTTTTATTTTTACTTGTAAGTTCTTCCTTTGATTTTGATTTTCTAATATTTCTTGAAAGATGTGGGAAATATTTAATGACTAAATCAAAATCTCAATAATCTAGGCCATCATTTTTATTAAATAGTGTCTAAGTGCCAGGATTACCTGCAGCAGTTTGCTGCAATAAAATTTGTCCTCTGCCATTTAGCTTTAAAATACAGGTAGAACCTTATTGAAGATTTAAAAATACTTAGGAAAGTAATGGTTTTCCAATGGCTTAAGGATTTTGAATATTAAATGTTGTATTACGGATCTTATAATGTTTTGCAATACAGTATTAATTTACCTGAGACGTTTTCCCACAAGGAGTAAAAACATGTGTTTCTAACTAAACTTATTACTCTGAAAGCTTGACGAATGACAACTATGAAAAAAAAAATCCCTTAAAACCATAGGCTAATTGGTTGAACATAAAGTCTCTTGGGTCAGAAACAACAGCTGTGCATATACATTAAGGCAAAATATGAGGCAAGAGGCACAGATAACAGCACATAAGTCTGTCATTTTGTCTTGAATGATGCAACAACTCTTATAGGTATTTCCCTTCTCTCCTGCATTCTGTTCCCGCGGTCTGTGTCATTGAGTAACGACTTGCCATTCCTCATTTGTTTTTGTTTCTGGTGCCTTCCTCGGCACGGTTCTTCTCAGTGTCTCCTCTCTTCCTTGGCTCTCAGTTCAACCTGCCATATGGAGGCAAATCTGCGGAGTAGGTTGGATTTTCTCCCTACGGCCCCCCATACTCTTCAGGTCTCCATTAAGCCAGTTCTAGCTTTGACATCTTTTCCACATTTAAAAAACAAGATTGCGTCTTATTTTTGCCTAACTTTCACTCTGTCTATGATTTCTTTACCGTCATGTAAGCAGACTGACATTTTGAAGTGCAATGAAAATATGCTGATGCAAGATCCCAGTTAAAATGCTTCCTTTGTCCTGTGGATGATTCGGCAAAGATTTTAGAATGACTCACAGAGCCGTTCCGTCCTGGTCCCTGTGTACTTCTGTGACGTCATCGCTCATCCTTCTTGCTTCTGTACCCCATGCTTGGGTTGCTTGATTGTGTTCGTATTTCTCATTTCTTAGTCTTACCACAGGCTGTCACCTCTCTTTTGATCATCTTCAGCCTTGGTTTTTGGTTTGTTTGTTTGTTTTTAATATCTCTTAGTCTTTTTTTTTTTTTTTTTTTTACAGTATCACCTTAAAAGTCATGCTCTTTATGTACTTCAGGAATGTTTGTGTACTCACCATGCTTCTTACTTTGTTTATCTAAAAGTGTACTACTTCAGCTACCACAGCATCACGTTTTTTGTCCTTTTTGTTTTAATTGCTTGCTTTCTGCTTTATATTGTATGTGCTGAGAGGGAAAGACCACATCTTTCCTGCTCTCCATTTCAAATTTCATTCCTCGCACAGATGTTACTAAAATATTACTCATTAAATAGATCTTTGACATAAGTAAGTTCTTTACCGAAATGCCTTTTACCTTTTGCCTTCACACATTAAAGTGTTAATATGATTGGATTGTCAACATTTAAGTCAAAAGTGTGGGGATTTGAGAATTTTCAGAAGGGATGATACAATATCAAGCATTAGATACTTAAATAAATCTTAACTCTTAAATTAGTTATTTTAGGGATTTTTTTCCAGATAAATTTCATGTCTGTGAATGAGAACTAGATTGTCCATATAGTATTGTATTTTCAGGGTCTAAACTATGAAGACAAAAAAAGAACTATAGGTATGTGTGTGTGTGTGTGTGTGTGTATGCTATTTTGGCACGTATTACATTTACTATTTATAGAATGTCTCAAAAGCATGTAGTAAAGAAGAAAACGATCTAGAAAAAACTTGGTTAAAATCTTATAAGAAAACAGCCAGTATCCTAACAAATGGATAGAACTTGCATGTTCTGTTTCCTATTACAAATATCTCAAACATTAAGAAACAAAACTGGAAAAAAGGGACTGAATAAATGATGCAAATGGAGAAAATAAATGTGCCTCATAAATAAAATATAAATTTTTTGGGGCCAGATTAAATCTCATGAAACACTATTTTGGCATACTCCATATTAAAATTAACAAATATATATAGCAAATAAATACTGACTTGGATAGGAAAACAGCTATACCACCTAATTTTTGACTGTTTTATGGCTTTCTAAACTGGGTTGAGACAGAATTATGAGTTAATTTGGTCACAAATAACCAGTATTTTTTCTGATATCCTGTATTAGGTAGCATGATGAAAAATATTTATTTCAGAGATATATGAACCTAAATCTTTGAAAATTTATACAGCCTTTCTGCATAATGGTAGGTTTTCTAGTGTATTTGAAATATTTTTCCACATTAAATCAATTCTGTGTGTGTATATATAACAAGTTGATTCAATGTATGAAAAATAGGTGTGTGTATGGACACTGGTTTGAAGCAAGAAAGAAGCAAAATTATGTAGAAATAAACAGTTCATATTATCTGTGCCTTAGATCTAAATAAAATATATCTTTTGCAATTTTTTTTTTCAGAATTTGGGTAAAATACTGAATTTCCCTGCATCTCTATTCTAGGGTCATTTTAAGTAGTAAATAAAACAAAGACTGAAAAGTAATTAGTCTAGTACTTGGTTCAGTATTTATCTTAGCAATAGTTGTTGTATTGGTGTGTTCATTTTTAAAAATCAAAATTTTATTTATTGCATATTATGTTTCACACCTGTCTTACCAGTAGTTATCATTGCTGTGAAAGTAAAGACACATTTTTCACCACACATTTTGTTATTCAAGGATATCAAGTGAAATTCTTTTCCCATTAGAACTTTTGAAATAAATTAACTAGTTGTTAAATATGAAGATATTAAAAACATATATTTCAATAAAAGATGTTTCCAAAATAAAACAACAACAACAAAAACCCTCATGAACAATCTTAAGGAACTATCTCTTTTACTAACATTTATATTTTATAATTTTAAAACACACACTCCTGTTAAAGACTTCAGGGTAGTAAAGTAGAGGGTACATTTCAAAATATCTGATTATTTGCACAATACCTAATTTACTATCAAAGACATTTGCCATATGAAATTAGAAGAAAATGGTACAGATATAAAAATCTGTGTTGTAAATGGAATCATTAAACTATGCCTGATTCGTCACATTTCCTTGTGCCTGGTTAGAGATGTGACATCAGGTAATACATTTCAGAGTGATGAGACAGGGAAATTAGATATTGAATGCTCCATAGTTTTCAATATATAAAAGTTTTAAATCTCATTTAAGGAATGACACATCCTAGAAGAGCAACCAAACAAAGCTGCTTATAAATTCTCGAATTAACAAGAAAAATTGACTTTTTTTTTTAGAAAAAAGTATTTTGTTCACTGGGATCTGAATCATTACATAAAACATTTGGTAGAATCACTGCTAAGCATAATCCGTGTACTTTTTATTTTTTTTTTAATTTTTATTTTTTTGTCTTTTTTTTTTTTTTTTTTTTTTTTTTTTTTTTTTTTTTTGCTATCTCTTTGGGCCGCTCCCGGGGCACATGGAGGTTCCCAGGCTAGGGGTCGAATCGGAGCTGCAGCCACCGGCCTACACCAGAGCCACAGCAACGTAGGATCCTAGGATCCGAGCCGCATCTGCAACCTACACCACAGCTCACGGCAACACCGGATCGTTAACCCACTGAGCAAGGCCAGGGATCGAACCCGCAACCTCATGGTTCCTAGTTGGATTCGTTAACCACTGCGCCACGACGGGAACTCCTGTGTACTTTTTAAAGGCTGCATTATGCATTAATGCATTTAAAACTAAAATAAGAAATTATATCTAAATATTTATAAATTCTCTCAATGTGTTCATTAAGAAACTCAATGAATGGGTTTGTGTGCAGTGCAAAATTTTAATTTTTTTGAGATAAAAGCACACTCTTTTCACTCATTTTAAGAACTCAGTTTTATAGAACCCAAGGTACGAAATGGGTCTCTAGGATAAGGAATGTTGAATTATTGTTGGATTGGTAGGGTTTTAGCAGCTTTCATTTCAGAAGCAGAAGGATATTCAGAGCTAGTAATGGTAGAAATAGTTTCAAAAGTGAGTGGCGGGTTTTTAAGGAGAACATAGATGGGTAAGTTTGTGCAAGCAGCTCTGTGTCCTGAGGAGATTAATTAAAGCCAGCAGACCAACCAAAGCATTGAAATTAAAAACAAATTAAAGAACAGAACAGCAGTAGTTGAAAACTAAAATATAATATAAAAATGGACAAGAAATAAAATCTCTCTATACAATTATAAAATAGCAACTCTTGTTGATTTTCAGCTTTACCTTTCAGGTTTAAAGGCATATAAAATTTTAAGTAATTACTCTCTATTTGGAAATTTTGAATGGATGCCTTATGAAATAATTCTGGAAAGTAAGAAATTGAAATGTCGGACTGCATTGGTATTATGAAATTTTAAACATGCAAACATCCATTCAGTATTTATTAAGTACCTTTCTGTGCAAGACACTGGGTTAGATAACGAGAACTTAAACATGTGTACCAAGAATTTACTCCTGCCTTAATGAAGTTTGCAGTCTTATATAACAGCAGGTCAGTGGGCAACAGATGTAAGACCTTCATTCTGTACTTATGGGAAAGTACTTCTCTTAGCAGAAGAGAGAAATTAATTCTCCTCAATGTCCTTTCTAATGGGATGGGATTTGAACTGAATTATAAATATTATTTACTCATTGTTTAAAAAAATATTTCATGGTAGCAACACACCATACACTATTCTAAGACCTAGTAATAGAAGGATTTTCAAAACAGAGAAATTCTCTTCTCCCCACTCTCGGGGACCTTATGTTCTGAGTCGGACTAGTTAGGGAGAGCTTCTCCAGGAAGGTGATGTAAAAAATGGAAGGTGATGGTAAAGAAGCAGCCAGTCAGTGAACAATAAAAGGAAAGGGAGCTTCGAATAGAGTGTGCATTTGGTGGCCAAGCCTCCTGGGGAGGAAATGCAGAAGCTTGGTTTTTCAAAAGACAGAAGGGGGTCTCTTTGCTTAGAGCTTGAGTGACAAAGATGGAATGGTGAGAAGAGGAAGTAAATAGAGCTTAGTAAAGCAACATAAAAAATTTTAGTCATTTTTTTTCAATTGAGATTGTAAGGCATTCAGTAGAGAAGTGACAGATTTTAGTGTATTTAAAATCTTAAGCTGTCTTATCAAAAATGGATAGCATGATGTCAAATGAATATTAGATGATGTCTCCAGTGCTTTGACTTTGTCTGACCTAGATTGTGATTCCATTATGAAAAAAAAAAAAAGAAAAGAAAAAGTAAGAGACTTGGTAATTAATATGAGGTTTTTTCCCTCCTAGTTTTGAATGTAAAGAGTGTAAAAGTGTAATATCACATATGCCTAGGGAGAAAAATGTCACAGGGCACACAGGCTGTACTGACAATGCTATAGAGAAATCAAGAGTGATGAAGACAGAGTAGATGTAAATTGATTTATCAATTTCAAGGTCATTGTAAATCATGCAGACAGCAGCTTGCTGGAGTGATGAGAATAGAAGCCAAATTATTAAGGTTGAAATAGAAGGTGAGAAATGGAGCTATCAAGTGAATTCTATTATTTTAAAAAATTAATTGAATAAAGGAAAAGTTCAAGTCTTTTAGTTATTTTATAGTGCTAAGAAAAACCTCTTTTCTCTAAAATGTGAAGTAAACATCTATAAGCTGACTCTTGGCTTTTTTGACCAATTTTCTGCATTTCATGTTACTACATTTTGGAAGTAACATGTCACCAGTTTCACATTTAAACAAATTTTAAATTTGGGAATAAATTGATTGTACATTGGTTGTACCTATTTGACAGATTTTGTTTGATGGCTTAATATAATGAAAATGAGTAAAATATTTGATATGTGGGAAGTAATTTAATAGATATGAATTTTATTTATGTGGTTTTATTTTTCTCTCATGCACAAGTTCATTTAAGGACAGTGGTGTAATTTAGTAGAGGCATTAAGTAAATGTAAATGACCCAAAATGAAGCTTTAAATACCGTTTCCAATCTTTTCCAATCCCATATGAAATGAAGACAATTGAATTCAGTTTGCAGGCAAACTTCTGGTTTAAAATACTGTGACTAAACATTTGTAAGAAATTTTTTAGAGCTGAAATGAGAGAAATAATAGAATTGCCTTTGAACTCAGAGCCTTTTGGTGCATGGGTTCACTTGATCCCCATGGCAACTTTGTAAGTACACAAAGTTGAAGAAATTGAGGGTGAGTTGAATTTTACAGTTCAGCAATCATGGAATTAATACTTGGGCCCTAGATTTATGATGCTTAAATTGGAGCTTTTACCAATAAGCAGTGTCCAAAATATTCTAAGAAATCCTATAATGTATCCAGCAAATCTTACCATTTATTATTTTTCCTGTCTTGATTTCTCGAAAGTTCAAATATCGATTTTACAATTATATGGGCTCATATTAATCTAGTTCTGTATTGTCTTACTACATTATTGCTATTTTACATTTCTTTATCATTATGTGTGTGAGCATTCTTGGTTGTCAGTATTTGATATAGAAATTTATGTTGTATTTGAAATTAACATGATGATTATGAAAGATGAATAAATGAATGATTGAAAGTACCAAATTATTCCCTAACATTTTTGTATGTTTTTAAAGAGATCTTTATTCATCTGAAACTTCCACTTTAGTATCATATTCAAATACTATTTACTTAGCAAATATTCACCCACTGCCTATTAAACATATTAATGAATATAGAATATTTAAAAGAACAGTGTGATACACAGTACGAGCAGAAGTTTCTTTGCATGGGAGAAGCATCTGGTTATTCATCAGGAGATTCCATAAGATGCTTTTTAAGTATGGTGAATAAACATTTAAGTTTTAGAATTAAAATTTTGACTTTTCCACCTAGTGACAGTATCTCCTTCTCTTAAAAGTACTACGCATTTTTTTTCTTTTTACAAAAACAACAATGAACCAGTATCCATAGGTAAAACAGAAAAGAAGGCAAACCCCACATCCCATATTGAATTTAATTTCACAGTTACTACTTAATAACTTACCCATTTTTATTAATGATTCAGGTATAGTTTTATTATATAATATTCCCTAATAATTTTTCTTCTTTAATTTGATACTAGTTCTTGGTATTCTTTTAAGTAGATTTAAAAGTGAAAAAATTACTTCTAATCTGATAAGGCAAATGACAATACACCTGCTATATAAATACTCAGTGTTAAAGAATATTGTTTAAATTATATTGATGTGTTTGTTTCACCAATACAATGCTGCAGATTTCGATTTATTCAAAACAAAGGCATAACTGGAATCGCTCAACTGATTACTCTTCAGCATTTCAGCAGGCCCTTTCAGTCTTTCCACACCTCTTATCTCAGAGCATAACTAGACATATGGCTTTGGAGGATTCTCTGGAGACTGAAGAAGGGAGTGATTTTTTGAAAAAATAACTTGATTCCGGTGTGTGTGGTGAGTTTGTGTGTCTGTGTGTATCTCTGAATGCTTGGATATGCTGCACAGTATGAGGCTGGGGACTTTTGCCGAGGGGGAGCATGTGGTCATCCATCACAAGGGGCATCATTTGCAGAGTGCTCCTGCCCCTTCCAGAACTAAGTTGCCAAATGTGGAAGAGTTACTGAATAAAGGTAATGAAGTCATTTGTATGATAATTGCATAATTACAACCATGTGCAAAGAATATATAGACATACACACATGAATACAAATGTATAAAGAATTTATTCTCTGAACAGTTTATATTTAAATGTATATAGTTTTTATTTGTAAATGTATATGGTTTTATTTTGTATTTAAAATATACTTTATTTTAAAGCATAAAAATTATTTAGAAAACTAAAATGAAAATTCAGCATCAGTACATGCAGCTATTATTTTAAGCAGCAGTTCATATTATTTTTATTATTTTTGGCCATACTCATGACATGTGGAAGTTCCTAGGCCAGGGATCCTGCAGATCCTAACACGCTGTGCCACATGGAAACTCCTCAAGCAGTAACTTAGAATTTCTGATTGTTTAAATCTCTGGTCATCTAAAATGTTTCATGACCATTTAAATGAATGTTGGATGTTAAGTCATATGATATTTTTTTACTTAGCTTTAAGTGGCATTGCAACAATTTGCTTTAAAAGTCAACCTGTAGGATCCCATTGTAATTATTGAAACAAGGTGAGCAATTTCATGTTTCATCCTAAAAATATGAGAGTATGTACATTGCTTTTAAAATTATTTTAGAGAGTAATTGAGTAAGGACATTGGAAAATACTGTTGAAATAAACAGTTGAGAAGCAATAAAATAGGTAATAGCGTGACAAGAGTGGACAGATACATTTTGTATTTGAAGAGAATATTCATTAAGACACAGTAATTCATTGCCTAAAATAAGTTTATGTTGAGCAGAGGAAGAAAGTGTTAGATATAAAGCTAGGTTTAGAGTATAAGTAACACGAATATTGGAAGATTTGAAGTGTATTTAATTTTTATATATGTATGTATGTATGTATGTATGTTGTCCTTTTAGGGCCACACCCATAGCATATGGAGGTTCCGGGGTAAGGGTCAAATCAGAACTCTAGCTGCTGGCCTACGCCACAGCCACAGTAACGTGGGATCTGAGCCGCATCTGCAACCTACACCACAGCCAGTGGCAACACCTGATCTTTAACCCACTGAACAAGGCCAGTAATCCAACCGGTGTCCTCACGTATGCTAGTAAGATTCGTTTCCTCTGAGCCAGGATGGAAACTCCTGAAGTGGTTTTTTTTTAGAAGGTTTTAAATTTTTCTTGGTTTCTGTATGGCATCTCACAAGATTTTGATAGTGAGTCAGTCAGGTCTTCCAGACTATTTAACCATTCATAAATTCAAGTTAATTTAAATATCTCAGTATTTAAATATAGTTACTGCAGTTAAAGAAAATAAAACAGTTTACTTTGTTCAACTCTAATGTGTGATATGAACTATCTAAACATGTAATCCACGAGAGTCTACTAGCTCAGTATTCTCCTTAATTTATTATTACTGTTTTATCTGGTTTAATTGAAAATTTGGTAAGTTCATAAAAGCTGATCACTATCGCTCCTCCAGCTCTTCATTTTTTAAATTCATATTTCCGTTTACTATTATGCATGTGTTTATTAATACAGTTCTAATGCTATACTCATATACTCATAGATGCACACACCTCTTCAAATTCAGCTTTAGGAAATAACTTTATGTGCTTAAGTGTTCTAAAAACTACAGAAAGTGCTAATAAAAAAAGTGAATAAATCATGATTCTGCACTTAAGCTGTTCACAGACTAGTAGAAAAGATAGACCTAGAACATAAGGCAATAGTGAGGTAACATGAAAAAAAAATGATTGAATAAGTTTCAGTGCATAGTGGCAGAGTGATTCTTGGGTGCCAGAAGCATTTGAAGGAAGACTTCAAAAAGGAGGTGAAATCTGTGGCAAATTTTGAGGACTGAATAGTAGATTTGCAAAGGAAACCAAAGAAGGGTATTTTGAGTGAAAGAAATTTCGTAAAAGAACTTGATATGTTAATGCTACTGCTCGAAATAAAAGCAGTGACCGTGGAGAATGAAACGTGGCTGTAGGTGAGTGTGGGAGGAGGAGAGGCTGAGGAAGCCATGTAGAATGGCAGAGAAAAAACCTGCAGCACCGAAAGAATGAACTTCATGTGAATACTTGGGTTTAGCCTCAGGACATCCTTCTGTGACGCCGCGTCTACCCACCTGCAGGCTGTGGCTTGATTCAGGCCCACAGTGAAAGAATTTAGATGCATCCGTCACTTTTTATATGCCAGCCGTATTGTCTCATGTAATCTCTCCAGCAAGCCTCTTGCACTAGGAAGGAAAGATAAGCAAAACCCAGCAGATCCTGAAGGCGTCTGTGTACAACACTGGGAATTTAACATTTTATCCTATTTGTGGTGGGCATTCAACATTAATAATAATGAATGAAATAGTAGATTTGTGTGTCGGAAACAAATAGCAGTATGGAGAATGCATTGGCAGAGTACTGGGGGCAAGGAAACATGGTTCAAGTACCCATACTCATATAATTTCAATACCTTTGACTGCTAGCAGAAAATAGTTTGTTCAGTGTTATTATCTTAAATTTAGATTATGTATTAGAACATTAATCTACTCTATTTTATCATTTACTTCCAGTAAGCCATATGTTAATGTCATATATTTAAGCATGGATTTAAAAAAATTGGGAGAAAAATCCACTTGATTGAGGAAAATGGAGGAGTTTGAAATGAAAGATTTTTCCGAAAATGTTCAAACTCACTTGGGACTTCTATTTACTGTTCTTTTAAAGGCTGTTGCTCTGCTGTACCCTGTATGATGCTCAAGGAAATCTAAAGTCAACAGTAATAATAATGGCATAGTAAATTGTCCCCAGTGGATACTTAGAATGCATTTCAGTAATGGCTTGAATAGCAAGATCAAACTACATAGGAAAGAATAATCAGAAAATATGTACGTATATTCATTATTGTCTCATTTCATATTATTAGATGTGCATGCATTGTGGGTGTACTAAAAACCTACTGAAGAAAATGCTGTTAAAAAGAGACATATACTTACAGCAAAGAGAATAAGCCCTGAAACATAATAGATGGATTTCAGAGTATTTGTTAAAAAAAAAAAAAAGATTACTTGGGGGAATTTTTGAACACTTGTGATTCTGTGTCTAAATTATTATGACCTATGAAACTCTGGCAAAGTTTCATCATGGTTTGGCTTTTTGCACATCTGGATTTAGTTGGTGGCTTTAGTAATATGGATCTTTTTCAGCACAGTCTGCATTTGGTTTCAGGATTTTGTGTTAAGAGCATTGGAGAAAATTTGAAGGGCTGGGGAATAATTCCTTGAAATGTAGGTTTTCTCAGAAAAGATTACCATAGATCTTTATACTTCTACACAGGGAAACTATTAATACATAAGTATTAAAATAGAAAGTCAAGAATATAAAAGTCGCAATGCTTATTTGACCTGCGAATCTGCTTTTTAAAGGAATGTGGTATTAAGGGTCATTAAAAGTTAACACTAATTTATAAATATAGTCAGAGTTTGGATTCATGGACCTTGTCTTTAATGTGGGGAGAGGATGTGAACAAATTAATATGTACAATAATGAGAATCATTCCCGTAGCATTCTCTGTGGTATATGTTGAAAACAAATGTATACAGATAATTAATATGCCCCAGTTAGATTCAAAATAAACATAATTTTAATAGTTTGAAACAGATCTCATTCTGTGCTATCAATCCCCTTTTACAAGTGGGAAGGGTCAAGTATATATAGTGAATGTTACTGTTTTACTCAGAAAGCGGCATTCAAAATGCTTTGATAATTTTAAATTTATTCTCTTTGTCTCCTTTTCTAGAATTCATTTTCTGTGGGGATAGGAATTATCAAAGCAAAACTTGTATTGGACAAAATTATATAGATAAGAAAGAATTTATCCAAGACTGTTCTAGTAGGTGAGAGAGACCACCCCAAACTCAAGTTTATAAAAAGAATGGAAGAGTTTTTAAGGAGGGAAATGGAGGGGGCAGTCATGGGCCATCTGTGCTTGCTAATAGAATAGCTCTGAAATTGCACCTAAATTTTGACTTAGTCATTCAATTTCTAATACTTTTTTCTTGGAAAACAATCCAAGAAGCACAAAAATATATTTTTACATATTAATATTGTAACATTATTTATGGTAGTGCCGATCTGGAAACAACCCAGATATGCAGCATAAGGAAATTGGTAAACAAACGCTTCTAGCCAAATGGGGGCACACTGTGTGACCATTTAACAATGTCTGAAGTGTATATTTATTAACATAGAGTAATATTTATGGTATAATCAAATAAAAACTTTGCAAATTTAAACATATTTATAATGAGGATACGTCTATTTTTTAAAAAAATGTTGCATCAAATAGAAAATCTAGACTTAATATGCAGTGAAGATTTGGTGGTTTTTACTCATGAATTGTGGAATTAGGGTAATATTTTTCATTATTTTTGTATTTTCTAGTTTTCTAAAGATACATACAGCATTTGTATAATTAAAGAAATGAGGAAAACAGGGAGAGAATAAAAGGGAGGATAGGAGAGAATCTGAGGGGCATTTGAAAGTAAGAAATGCTGGAGTTCCCTTCATGGCTCACAGGAAACGCATCTGATGAGCATCCATGAGGACGCAGGTTTGATCCCTGGCCTCGCTCAGTGGGTTAAGGATATGGCATGGCCAGTGGCTACAGCTCCAATTCGAACCCTAGGCTGGGATCCTACATATGCTGTGGGGCAGCCCTAAAAAGCAAAAGAAAAAAAGAAAATTAAGAAATGAAACTTTAGCTAAATGAGGTTAACGTTATCACTGAGTTCATGGAAAATTAGTATTGTATTAGTAATGGATTATTTAGGGTTCTTTTACTAGTGACAAATAGAAAAAGTCAATTCTTGCTTATATACATCTTAACAAGAACAATTCTCAATGTACACAGAATTATAAATGCAATTTTGTTATACATGTGTATATATACTTATTCGCTGAAGACATGCTTATTGCTAGATAAGTGAAATGTAGGCACAAATACTTGACTTTCGTTAGGACTGAAATAGGATCAGGTCCATCACTTAGTTGTATTTGCTTTTGATTTGTCTGTACTTTCTGGTAGGATATGTTTTTCTAGTTGTTGACAAATTAATATCCAGATAGCTGGAGGTATCTCCTACCACAGTGTATATATTCAAGGTGTTCAAGCATCTTGGCCAAGAGACATGATTTTCCAATTGGGAAATTTCATGTTGAAGATTTTAGCACTTTAGTTACATGGATTGAGTAGAGAAAAGATGGCTCTCCAGATGAAAATTAGGGTGCTATTTAATATATGTGTAAGAATTCTGTGTTTGAAAAGAGTTGGGTGGCCACTGAAAATATGAATTATACAGTTATAAGTTGGAGATTGTAACCAGACTAGCTAGGTAGAAAACTACTGTAATGATTATTATAATTACTGTACTAATCAATGTATAAGTGATATAGATTAATGCAGAAACATTAATGATATTATATAATATAAAATACATGAACTCTGTAGAAAGTTATTAATTGAAGAAAAGTGTGATCTTAGCACAGTAATTCTATAATTAAAACACAAATTCAGGAGTTCCCGGTGGTGGCTCAGCGGTTAACGAACCCGACTAATATCCATGAGGACGCAGGTTCAATCCCTGGCCTTGCTCAGTGGGTTAAGCATCCAGTGTTGCCACAAGTGGTGTAGGTCACAACCTCAGTTTGGCTCCCGAGTTGCTGTGGCTGTGGTATAGGCTGGCAGCTGTAGCTCTGATTCGACCCCTAGACTGCGAACTTCTATATTGGTGCAGGCATGGCTCTAAAAAGCAAAAAAACAAAAAAAAAAAAAAAAGAAAACAAAAAACCCAAAACAAATTAGCGATGTTTTTATATTACATCTGAAGATTTACGTGTAGTCCTATGAGTTTTGTGGAAAATACTTAATTCACCGAAAACTTAACCATATATCCTTAGAAAAGACAATTATAGAAAACAACAGATAAGCACAAATGTACAGAACGAAAGGAGAAAAATTTTACAAGAACCGAAGTTTATGGTTTTGAAAATTTCTGAGGCAGAGGTCACTTCTAAAGTCCATTGAATTCTCAGCCCATCACACACGTTCAGCACACTGCCGGATGACTTGGTAATGGAGGTAAGGCCGTGGGAGAGTGCTGCTTTTGGGGACCCGGACTCAGAGCAAGACCGCTGCGCTGGAATCTCAGTTTTATGAGAAAGAGTTCAGAGGGGTTATTAGACATTATTAACGAAAATCAGTCATATTACATATTACTGTCATTGAAAAGCACAAGTATTTTCTAAGAAAATGGAATGTTCTATATTAAGAAAATGATGATACATGGCTAGCGGTATTCCAAGTTATATTTGGTTAATTCGTTTACAGGAAATTTATAATATGAACATGAAAATTGCCCTTATTGTGAAGAATAAAATTTTCTTCTAAAATAAGGAGGTAGAATATTTTCATGCATTATAATTGAGCTGTAATCACAACAGAATTTCAGCAGTCGTCAAACAATTGATAACTGTTTCCTGTAATCAGAATTATTTAAAATAGAAAATGTCTTCCGTTTGCACTAGCACATCGGATTTTGCATCTATACTTATCTATCTTATAATATTAAAAAACTTATCTCATTCTTCAGAAATTACATATCCTTGCCTTGAAAAGCCAAGAATTTGCCTACCTACCTCTAAAAGGAGGAATGAGACCACCCAAGGCTTTTCCATATGAGACAAAAATACATCAAATGTATGCTTACAAAAATTTGGAAAAATCATGAGAATGGATGATGAGTTTGGTGGGAGGGCAGCAAGGGAATTAAATTTTGAATAGAAAAAAAGAAAAAAGAAATCTGAGACAAGTAACCTAAAATATATTTGTCAGTTTCATCTGCTCGCTCATCTACATCAAGTGTTTAACGTGCTCTTTTATGCTGTACCAGAATCTTTTGCTGAATATCATGAAGATGCAGTTTGACCACTTAATCTATTGGTATATAATCATAGTAAACACTAAATTTAAAAAATGGTGTCAACAGACTTTTGATATCAATCAATTTAGTAGATTTAGATCAAAATAGATTTTTAAAAATAATTTCAACCAGGTTCTGAGCAATAGGTAATATTATGTAACCATATAATACAGCTGGGAATACGCAGATATTAGATATTTCAGTAGGTTTAAGCATGTTGGCATGCCTTTTTAAAAGAATTCCTTGAAACAAAGTGTGTTTAACAAGAGTCTCCAATCAAAAAAATAAGGTTTAACCAGATACGTCATTGGCAAGTTTGAAGCGTGTCATCTGTTATCATGCGCAGGGATGGTTGACCACCTGGGAAAACGGTTTTGATTCGTCAGTAGGAGGGCTTTGTGAAGTCTAACTGGAATATTTGCATATTTGATGGTGTGCTAGAGCTAACTTGTGTTTCCCTTTAAGTGATTTGTCCTGACACTGTGTTCAGTAACCATATGTTGGTAGCTTGAAACTGGCCTTGGTGGGAGTGTTAACCCCGTGGAAATCAGCAAGACTGTAAAACAGGGTGTCCTTTATCTCCTCTGCCTCTAGAGAGCCTGACATTCAGCACTTAACAGCATACTGTTCATAACTCCTCAGGTCAAAAAATGGCTTCTCTTTTCTTTTAGAAAATTCAGCACACTGAGTCTTTTATGTCAAAACTGTAGGTAATTTGAAGTATAGAGAAAGTAGTTCCACTACTGGAAGTGTGACTAATGCACCTTATATGTGTGGGTACCATCAAGCTCCCCCAAACAAAACAAAACAAATAATCAAAAAGACAAAAACTATAAGCTCTACAGCTACATGTTTTTACACTCACCAAGGAGAGCTAACTATATATTCCCAACCAATTTCAGAGGCAGTAAAAACACTATTTTTCAGAGAAGCAGAATATGCTGAAAATAAATTAGTTTGAAGTGGTGGCTTAAGAAACAGCAGAAATAAAGTCGGACTACATCCAGGACCTGTGTAAAGCATGTAATACTTCATGGAGGGCATCGCTTTGCCTAAATCTAACAACAGTCCTGAAATACCAGTGTGAATATTTATTCCCTACGCAATAAAATACTGAGACTCAAGGTCTGAGATTAAGGCAGCATGGCACACAAAGAGAGGTGAGCTCTTTCTAACGGTTTTAGCATGAAACTCAGACAAGATTCTGAATGAAGGTATCTTTCCGTCATGTCGTAAGTAAAATATCAGAAAGATAAGGCATTTACTTCTTAAGTAAAAATATCACTTGTTATGGCAAAATTCGTGAGTGGCATATTCAGTTCCATTTGCAGGCCAAGTCATTTGATATTTGACATCTGGTATCAACAGTTAATAGGTGACTCCATAGATACATGGAAAATGATAGCATCTGGAATATTTTGTTATTAATTTGTTTCTAAGTTAGTGGCTCAATCAGTGGCTTAACACTACTGGGGACTTTCTATTGTGATTATGACACTGCCATGTTTGGTCTTATCCTCCTGCAGGAAATTAGGTCTGTCCTTCTACTCTGGTTTCCTTTCTTTCCAAAATATTTCAAATGTGACTTTTGAAAAGGGGTCATTTGCATGAAGGAAATCTCAAGGGCAGTTCAGGACTGTGGAGAGGAGCTGTAGGATCCAGAAGGCTGTGCCATATTTTAATAGAAGATATTTACTGCAAAAATGCTGTGTAAGTATTAAAAAATAAGCCAAAATGGAATCATAAAAGTAACACCGACACAGTGACATTAGAGACCTACAGCCACCTCGAGGAAAGAGGTTGGAGTTATCACGTCTTAGAAGATGAGAATAAATGCCTGGCAGCCCTGCAACTTAGACCTCGGCGAAGTGTACGCTGCTCAACTTGTGCTGAATCTTCATGATTATCTGAAGAGGCAAAAACAAGCTGGCTTTGCAGGTTGGAATAAGTCACAGCTGCCAGGATGAAGAAGTGTTGCTGTGATAACATTGTCAAGAGGAAGAGAAAATAGGTGGCAGCAATCTCTTCTTCCTTCAGACATTCAGATGCCCCCTGGTATCCTGTTTGGCAGAGCCTAACAAAGAGCCAACTGGGCAAAGTTGCTCAGTTGTAGGATATGATTTCCAGAGTCCCAGCCGCCACATCAGAGAGCAGTGGAGAGAAGGAGTTTCAAAGTGGAGATAAAGCTGGAACTTGGTCCTGATCATAAGAAATATCTACTTTATCTATAGACTCATAAGCAATAATATATGGTTGATATTTTAACTTAATGTATTTTATAATGGGTCGTTGTACAGCAATAGATAACTGATGCACTGCTGTTCTGATTAAAATGCTATCTTCAAACCTGAAGAACTCAGGGATTGTTTTCTGCATGATTTCTTATTTAATAAACAATTTCAGAATAAACTTTATTAGCACCATGTGATAAATGGAGAGGATACAAAAAAATGTAGATTCCATGTAAAAGTAGAACTAGGGCCAAAAACAACTGTGGGAATTATTATAGAACAGGATGTAAATACTTTAATCTGCAAAATTTAGAATAATTATATATCTATATTTATATACACAAAGACTGGAGGTGAAAGAGGGTTGGAGGTGAGAGAGGAAATAGATAACTGTTGAGTTTGCGCTTATCACTTCTGGCAGAACTGTACCCAGTATTTTTTGCAGTCACATCCCCCTTTTTGCATGCCATGGGATAGTTAAATCCTGTTCTCAACTTCAGGAGTAACCACTGATAAGTTTATATATATCAGCATACCCTTTTCCCCTCTTTGTAGTTATTGACTCAGGTGTAAACAACCATTTAATTTAGAGTGAGGTTTCTTAACCTTGACACTCTTGACAACTTGAGCCAGACAGTTCTTTGTTGAGGAGGGCTGTTCTGCACATTTTAGGTATCTTGACCAGCATCCCTGGTCTCTATTTATAGGATTCCAATAGTATCTATCTACACTATTCCCATTTGTGACCAGGAGAAAGCTGTCTAAGTATTGGTAAACATCCTTATGTGTACAAAATTGTTCTTGGTTGAAAACAAGAAGACAAAAAAAAAAAAAAAAAGACGGAAAAATATGTGTGGAGGAGGGGTATATTTTAATTGTGGAAATAAAGAAATTTTTAAAAATGAGCTGTTTCATTGCAGCTAGAGCAATTTTCAACCACAAGTGTTAGGGAGTATGAAAATTCAACATAGTAAAAGTAGGAAGAAGAAATTGAAAAAGAGAATCTGAATTACAATAATTAAGCTCCCAATACCCGTGACAGCCAAACCCAATAACGTCTTTCTGTTTCTTATTTTCTGTTTCTTGCAACAGAGAGAAAAAAAAAAGAGAGAGCCAACATCATAAGAGGAGTAGATAGGAAGTATATAAAATGCTGCTTTCTCACATGTTTTTCCTATTTCATATTTGGTGTATACATATGTATACAACACACAGGGATAATTTTAAAATTATATATCAAGTAATAGTGGGATAATAACAGTATTGTGGTGGAGTTAATATATTTACCAAATTCTGGTAGTAGAAAGCAGGATAGGTGGTTGCAGAAGGTGTCATTATAATATTGTCAATATTCATATTAGGAAATCAATCAGTAGTTCTAAAGAAATAAAATAATAGCTATAAATGTAACCACAAGGACTTAAAATGGAGTATAAACCTTTCAAATTATTAGCAGGGAAAACCTTTTTATAAGACAACATATATTATGAATTTAAAATTGTAAAGAACATCAGAATAGAGCACATAATTTAAATAAGAGGGTAGGATTAAGATTAATCCATCAGCCTTTCAGGGAGTTTTAAATCTCATCATTTTTACCTACTAAAAGAATATTCTGGGATTATCAGTATTCACTGATTATCAATCCGTGTGATATACCACATTAACAGACTGAAGAATAAAAACCATATGATCCACTCAGTAGATGCAGAAAAAGCCTTTGACAAAATCCAACACCCATCTCTGATAAAAACCCTTCAGAAAGTGGGCATAGTGGGAACCTACCTCAACATAATAAAGACTGTATATGACACACCCACAGCAAACATCATTCTCAATGGTGAAAAGCTGAAAGAATTCCCACTGAGATCAGGAACAAGCCAAGGATGTCCACTCTCGCCACTACTCTTCAACATAGTTTTGGAAATCCTAGCCACAGCAATCAGAGAAGTAAAAGAAATAAAAGGAAACCAAATTGGAAAGGAAGAAGTAAAACTATCACTATCTGCAGATGACATGATACTATACCTAGAGAATCCTCAAGACTCTACCAGAAAACTCTTAGAACTCATCCGTGAATTTGGCAAAGCCGCAGGATACAAAATCAGTACACAGAAATCATCGGCATTTCTGTACACTAAGAATGAAAGATCAGAAAGAAATTAGGGAAGCAATCCCGTTTACCACTGCATCCAAAAGAATAAAATACCTAGGAGTAAAGCTACCTAAAGAGTCAAAAGGCCTGTACTCTGTAAACTATAGGACACTGATGAAAGAAATCAAAGATGACACAAAGAGATGGAAAGATATACCATGCTTGTGGATTGGAAGAGTTAATATTATCAAAATGACTATACTCCCTAAGGCAATCTACAGATTCAGTGCAATCCCTATCAAATTACCAAGGACATTTTTCACAGAACTCGAACAAAATATTTTAAAGTTTGTTTGGAAGCACAAAAGACCCAGAATATGCAAAGACATCGTGAAAAAGAAATGGAGCTGGAGGAATCAGGCTCCTGGACTTCAGATTATACTACAAAGCAACAGTCCTCAAAACTATATGGTACTGGCACACAGACAGAAATATAGATCAGTGGAACAGCATAGAAAGCCCAGAATTAAACCCACGCACCTACAGCCAACTCATCTATGACAAAGCAGGGAAGAATATACAATGGAGGAAAGACAGCCTGTTCAATAAGTGGTGTTGGGAACACTGGACAGACACATGGCAAAGAATGATATTAGAACACTCCCTAATACCATACACAAAAATAAACTCCAGATGGATTAAAAACCTAGATATAAGACCAGACACTGTAAAACTCTTAGAGGAAAACATTGGCCAAACACTCTCTGACATAAATGACAGCAACATCTTCTCAGACCAACCTCTTAAAGTATTGACAGTAAAAACAAAAACAAAAAAACAAATGGGACCTAATCAAACTTAAAAGTTTCTGCACGTCAAAGGAATCTCTAAACAAAACGAAAAGACAACCCACAGAATAGGAGAAAATCTTTGCAAGTGAATCAACTGACAAGGGATTCATCTCCAAAATTTACAAACACCTTCTGCAGCTCCATACCAAAAAAAAAACAACCCCATCAAAAAATGGCCAGAAGATCTAAAGAGACAGTTCTCCAAAGAAGACATACAGATGGCTTAGAAACACATGAAAAGAGGTTCAACATCACTCATTATTAGAGAAATGCAAATTGGAACCACTATGAGGTACCACCTTACACCAGCCAGAATGGCCATCATCCAAAAGTCTACAAACAATAAGTGCTAGAGAGGGTGTGGAGAAAAAGGAACCCTAGTATACTGTTGGTGGGATTGTAAATTGGTGCAACCACTGTGGAAAACACTATGGAGATTCCTCAGAAAATTAAGTGAACTATCATTTGATCCAGAAATCCCACTTCTAGGAATCTATCCAGAGAAAACCATGACTCATAAATACACATGTACTCCAGTGTTCATTGCAGCACTATTTTCAATAGCCAAGACATGGAAACAACCAAGATGCCCATTGACAGAGGAGCGGATCAAGAAGAAGTGGTACATATACACAGGGAATATTACTCAGCCATTAAAAGAAATGAAATACCGGCATTTTTAGCAACGTGGATGGACCTAGAAATCAACATGCTAAGTGAAGTCAGCCATACCATGAGACACCAACATCAAATGCTTTCACTGACATGTGGAATCTGAAAAAAGGACAGACTGAACTTCTTTGCAGAACAGATGCTGACTCACAGACATTGAAAAACTTAGTGATAGAAGACCCCCTGAAGGATTGTGATCTCCGTGTTGGAACTCATTCCGTACTTCAGTGATGGGTCCCTCACAGTCGCAGACTGCCAAGTTGTCTGATGAACGTGCCATGGCTTTGCCAGCCTGTGGTGACGATAGTGGTTGCCCACTCTTCATTTCCAACTCTCACCTGTGTTCCACGTAGTTGCTGGGTGAGTCAGGGGCTAGGGCCCGTGGGGGTACCAAGGCTTGGGAGACACATGGAGCAGTGGTATGGGCTGGCAGGCCAGGAGGGCAGAAGACAGGGAATCGGGCAGCCTGGAAATAGGAGAGGCGGTAGGAGGCAGAACCACCCAGGGTGCCTGGGCTCCAAGCCACTATGCCATGCTCCATTGTTCGGTTGAACTTGACTTATAAAATACAATTTCAAAGGTAAATGCTTGGTAATTTCAAAGTTAACCTCAGTACGTAAACATTTAAGCACCGGCCTGAGTAAGACACTTAGTAAATGATTGTAAGCTCGTAAATTTGACCCTGGTAGGTATTATGGTCTCTAGTTTCAGTTTATCCTGAGACCTAGATGTGCCATGTCCTTGACGTTTTGGAGACGATGATGTATCCTTACAACTTGTGCCATTTTTTGCTTAAGGTAGCTGGAGTGAAAATCATTTATTTTTCGTTAGAATTCCATTATTTTCATTGTCTTCTCTCTCCTTCCCTTCTTCTGTCTTTCACTACCTCCATCTTTCCATATCATTCCCTTTCTGTACCTTTTTCTCATTCTCATTTTCATCTTTAATCCTAGAATTTATTGTGGGATGTATAGTAATAAAACACCTAGTATGAGCCCAATTCCTTGTCTCTGATATACAAGAAATAAAATCATATCAGAGGGCTATCTACCCCTCCATCTTATGAATTCACAGCATCTTTTTATGTTAAAGGATGAATAAAAATGATTAAATATTAATTTCAGCTAGTCTCTTATTTCAGAATGCATTGACTTTTATTTTTCATAAATTAAAAATGTAATTAATTAAAATGACTAAGGAGCCTTAATATTAACATCCCTCTAGATTTTAAGAAATAATAATTTATTCCATGTGTTTACCTTTGAGTACATGAGTGTAAAATGATTTAAAAAACAGATGTAAACAATGGAAAAATAACATTCATGTTCTTAGCAAAGCATATCAGATCTGAAAAATCTGTCTGTAGAAAAATCATCTTTCTCCATGACGTTTCTGCTTTTTAAGTCTAGTTACTATCTGAACTTTCTCCATACAAAGGTTGTTAATATTAAGGATTGTTTAGAATTTTACTTTAAGCAAAAATCCTACCTAGTAAAGTTAGTATACTTAGGCCATAGAATATATTATTCATTCTTAAATAACTCCCAAAGTATCCGTACATTAATTCGGTTGAGGCTCTTCCAGTAAAGGGCAGCTCCTGTTAGCATGTTAACATTCATTTTAAAAAATGATGGCTTTTAGCTGCACATTTTGGAATAACATGGTGGAGTAATGTTTGTAGGCTCCAAAAAAAGAGTTACTGCTGTAATTTCTACCATAATTCTAAAATGCTTTTCTTCGTACTAAAAAAATACAAGTATTGATGTGCCCTGTGACCTAGAAAAAGTCTACAGAATTAAATAAAAGCAACCAGAAAACCAAGAAACTATTGTCTGGAATAACAAAACAGTGGATCTCTTCTAAGCTGTTGTTTTGCATTACATTCCATTCTTGTTAATTTGAACTTTACAAAATACACAGAAACTTTTGTCCACCCGCTGATTTATCTATATAGGTTTCCACTTTAAGTAATCTTAAAACATACAACTTTCCAGGTACCGTGCTGAAAGGATGCAAGTATAGTTATTTTTACTTCATATATTTAAAGACAAAGAACTTTAAGTCTTCACTAAAAACACTATTTTAAGTGCAATTTTTGCTCCCTTGGCATCATCCTTCCTCCTTCAAGATACTGCTTTTTAAATAGCCCTTCTCTTTTGTGTGTTTATAAGCTCTTTCTCCCTACTGACATTTTTCCTCAGGAAATAAACATGTGCCTGTTTTTCTTATAAGTAAGGGTTTCAAGTGGGTCAAAGAAACTTCAGAAGCTGCCATGAGTGAACTCACTATTTACCACCAGGATTCTTTTCTTTTTTAATGTGATTTTTTTTTTCCATTAGAGTTGATTTACAGTGTTCTATCAATTTCTACCCTACAGCAAAGTGATCCAGTCAAACATAATATGTAGATAGATAGATGTAGATAGATAGATATGCATATATATAAATTCTTTTTCTCACATAATCCTCCATCATGTTCCATCACTATTGACTAGATATAGTTAGGCAGGATCTCATTGTTTATCTACTCCAAATGCAGTAGTGGATAAACTACCAGTTTATTAACCCCAAACTACCAGTCCATCCCACTCCCTCCTCCTCCCCCTCCCCATCAGCAACCACAAGTTTGTTCTCCAAGTCCATGAGTTTCTTTTATGTGGAAAGGTTCATTTGTGTCATATTAGATTCCAGGTAAAGTGATATCATATGGCATTTGTCTTTTGCTTTCTGACTTATTTCACTTAGTGTGAGAGTCTCTAATTCCATCCAAATTGCTGCAAATGGCATTATTTTGTTCTTTTTATGGCTGAGTAGTATTCCATTATGTATACATACATCACATCTTCTTAATCCATTTATCTGTCAATGGACATTAGGTGGGTTCCATGTTCTGGCTATTGTGAATAGTGCTGCAATGAACATACAGATGCATGTACCTCTTTCAGGGAGTTTTGTCCAGATATATGCCCAGGAGTGGTATTGGTGGATCATATGGCAGTTCTATATTTGGTTTTCTGAAGTACCTCCATACTGTTTTCCACAGTGGTTGTACCAATTTACATTCCCACCAACAGTGCAGGAGGGCTCCCTTTTCTCCACGCCCTCTCCAGCATTTGTTATTTGTTGTTCATGAAGGCCATTCTAATTGGTGTGAAGTAATACCTCACAGTAGTTTTGATTTGCGTTTCTCTAGTAATCAGTGATGTTGAGCATTTTTTCATGTGCTTTTTGGCCATCCGTATATCTTCTTTGGAGAAATATCTATTAAGATTTTTGTCCCATTTTTTCATTGGGTTGTTGGGTTTTTTTGCTATTGAGTTGTGTAGGTTGTTTGTGTATTTTAGAGATTAAGTAAACCCTTGTCGGTTGCATCATTTGAAACTATTTTCTGCCATTCTGCAGGTTTCCTTTTTTTTTTTTTTTTTTTTTTTTTTTATGGTTTCCTTTGCTGTGTAAAAGCTTGTCAGTTTGATTTGGTCCCATTGGTTTATTTGCATCTTTATCTCTATTGCCTTGGGAGACTGACCTAAGAAAATATTTGTACGGTTGATGTCAGAGAATGTTTTGCCTATGTTTTCTTCTAGGAGTTTGATGGTGTCTTGTCTTATGTTTAAGTCTTTAAGCCATTTTGAGTTCATTTTTGTGCATGTGTGAGGGTGTGTTCCAGTTTCATTGATTTACATGTTCCTGTCCAGGTTTCCCAGCACCACTTCCTGAAAAGACTGTCTTTTTCCCATTTTATGTTCTTGCCTCCTTTGTTGAAGATTAATTGGCTGCAGGTGTCTGGTTTTATTTCTGGGTTCTTTATTCTGTTCCATTGGTTGGTTGGTCTGTTTTGGTACCAGTACCACACTGTCTTGATTACTGTAGCTTTTTAATATTGCCTGAAGTCTGGGAGAGTTATGCCTTCTGCTTGATTTTGTTCCTCAGGATTGCTTTGGCAATTCTGGGTCTTTTGTGGTTCCATATACATTTTTGGATTGTTTGTTCTAGTTCTGTGAAAAATGACATTGGTAATTTGATAGGGAATTTACATTGAATCTGTAGATTGCTTAATCTTAATCTGTAGATTGCTTAAAATCTTAATGCCAGTAGTCAATTTTTGTCTCAAATTACTCACCTCTACCAATTTCCCACAATCTATATAATTCTACAAAAATTAGGTTTTCCAAAAGCAGCCAGTGACTAAATTGCTAGTCTTCATTTCAGTCCACATCTGGCTTTTTCAAAAAAAAAGAGAGAAAAAAATATATATCATATGTATATATGCATATAAATATTTTATATTAGTTTCAAAAATAACATTGATTTTGTTCTCCTTTAATGAAGATGACATCTATAGAATTATTTTTCACAGTTTCCCTTACTCTGTCTGGTTTAAAATTTAACAAAAGATTTGTTAAAGTCCCTACATCTTCTCATTTTTTTTGTAGTGTCTTTGAACAGCCTACTTTATTCCCATAATTTCAAGTGGCCGCCATTGAAGCAAGCTTTTTATATATGTCCTTTAAAAGACTGAGGCATTTCCCTTCTATTCTGACTTTTTTTTTTTTTTAGTATACATTGTTGTTAAATTTTGGCAAATACTTTTTTTATCTATTGAGATGCTCTTTTAATTTTTTCCTTTTTCTTCTGTTAATATTGATGCTTTTTCACACATTTCATTTATCTCACATATCTTGCTCTGTAATTTTTCTGAAGTGAAATTTACCTTATATATCAGGATAAGCTCAACTTGGTCATGATGTATAATACTTTTTATTTACTCTTGATTAGGTTTGCTAAAACTGTATTATGAAATTTTTGTAGCTATCTTCATGAAGATGTGGTACTGTAGCTTTCTAATTCCTTTCTTTTTAGTATTAGAGTAATGCTGGTCTCATAGAACTAGTTTTTTTTTTTAATAATATTTTTTATATTCCCACTGTACTGCAAGGGGGTCAGGTTATCCTTACATGTATACATTACAATTACATTTTTCCCCCACCCTTTGTTCTGTTGCAACATGAGTATCTAGACAAAGTTCTCAAAGCTATTCAGCAGAATCTCCTTGTAAATCTATTCTAAGTTGTGTCTGATAAGCCCAAGTTCCTGATCCCTCCCACTCCCTCCCCCTCCCATCAGGCAGCCACAAGTCTCTTCTCCAAGTCCATGATTTTCTTTTCTGAGGAGATGTTCATTTGTGCTGGATATTAGATTCCAGTTATAAGTGATATCATATGGTATTTGTCTTTGTCTTTCTGGCTCATTTCACTCAGGATGAGATTCTCTAGTTCCATCCATGTTGCTGCAAATGGCATTATGACATCCTTTTTTATGGCTGAGTAGGATTCCATTGTGTATATATACCACCTCTTCCGAATGCAATCCTCTGTCGATGGACATTTCGGTTGTTTCCATGTCCTGGCTATTGTGAATAGTGCTGCAATGAACATGCGGGTGCATGTGTCTCTTTTAAGTAGAGCTTTGTCCAGATATATGCCCAAGAGTGGGATTGCGGGGTCATATGGAAGTTCATAGAACTAGTTTTGAAGTATTCTTTTCTATTGCCATTTGACTTGTCTCTCTACCTCTCTTGACGCTCTTTGGCCTTTTGCTTTTACAGCATGCAGAGAGATTCAGTTAAAAATATTAAGTCAGGATTTCCCTCCTGTGCCAGAGGCCAGCTCTGGCGGCCAGGGAGTATCTATCCCAATCAGAGAGGGACGCGCGTCGGCGAATGTACATATGGAGACAGCCTCTTTGTCCCTTCTTTCAGGGTGCTGGACTGCTCACACTTTATTGGCAACAGTGGTTGATTCTATAGACAGTTTTTCAGTACAGATTACATTACAGTGTTGAAAGTACATTGGTTGACTATTACATGGTATAGCAGCTGTGCCTCCTGTTTTAAGATCTCTATCTTAACTAAGCTTAGTGAGTACTTTGAAGAGGCCATAAAACACAAGAATTTAGCATTTACAAACTTTGTTTGTAGACGGGTGCTTATCTTCAAAGCGTTATGGCAGGGAGACAGTGTGAGTAAATATAAACCAACTTAATTAAACTAGCTATCACTAAAAAGCTTTTAAAACCAAAGACAAAACTCACAGCTAGGTTCTTTGGATAAGATATGGCTAACTTCTATGAACCTCATTAAAATCCTAACTCTAAAGTTTACTATGTAACTAGTTAATAGATAAACACTATGTTTTAACAAAGTTGGATTTAAATAGGGGAAAAGTCCTTCAGGATGAAATTTTTATTATACTATTGTTGTAATTTTGTTAAGTCACAAATCACCACAGGACAGTAGGAATGGGAAACAAGAATAATAAGTACATAATCAGGAAAGACTGAGAAAAACTGAATAGCAAGTGAATAACAGAAAAGACTAAGTTATCCATGGAACAATTCCCACTCAGCAACACAAAATGGAAATTATTTCCTGGGAAATTTAGTTTTCCACCTGTCAGCCGGCGAGCCTCATTGTCTTCTGGGGCCTGTCCTCGGAACTGTGCCATGCAGGCAGGCATCCTCTTGTTTAGAAACCTGCCCTCGGAATGGTACCGTTCAGACAGGCCCCTTTTCCTGAATAGGAGCTTGTCCTCGGAACTGCACCGTTCAGGCAGGCCTCTTTTTTTTTTTTTTTTTTTATTAGGAGACTGCCCTCGGAATTGTACTATTCAGGCAAGCTCCCTTCCTTGGCTTCTTGTATTTCCTCAGCTCCCCGCACTCATGGCTCAGCAGGTTAAGGATCTGGCATTGTCAGTGTTTACTCTGGTTATAGCTTTGGCACAGGTTCGGTCCCTGGCCTGGGAACTTCCCCATGCCACAGGTGCAGCAAAAAAAAAAAAAAAAAAAGTAGATCATGTCTTATTCTTAAATACTTAGATGAGTGCTTACTATATTACCATCTTAAAAAGTGTCAGACTGTAATTCCCAAAGACTTATTTCTCTGTAAGAATGATGTCTGTAACACTCCTAACAATTGTGTAAGCCTCATGGTTCAATTGTAGACAAGAGAAATGCTCTTGTAGAAATGACAATAAGTCTTAGGTGGTTAACACATCATCTGGGTACCCAGAATGACAGATTCTCGGCCTTCCCTTTGCAACAATTCTCAGCTTCTAAGGTTATCATGTTATTACCACAATTGACCAAACTGCCACTGAAGCCTCAAAAGCTGCCAAATGCTGGAAACTTGCTGCAATTTGTGTAAATAAATGGATGCCTTGAACCATGTTTCTCTCTTCTACTTAATTCAGCTCCGAATTAAGAATCACAGATATGCATTAGTTTGTAGAATGCCAATCATTCAGAAACGACTGAGCTGCAGAAGAGTTTAGAAATGTATAGATTTAAAAAAAAAAAATTGGGTTTTTTTTTGTTTTGTTTTTATTTTATTTTATTTGGTTTTTAGGTGAGAAAGGTCACTATAAAGAGAATAGAATGGTCAATGAACAAATCAGTCTCCAGGTTATATCTCTTGCAAATGGTGGCCTTGGATTTATGCATTGCAGTAGCTCTGCTCCATTAAAAAATAGTGATTTCTGCAAAATTAAAAAAATATACAAGGACTATACCTTCAGGTTTTTTGCATACTTAAACATAATAGAAATAAAAAATAATCAAGATTTGTATTTCCTTTCAACATCATTCTTTAGGTGATTCAATTATTTTAAATAAATTAATAAACCTTTAAAACTGCATTACTTTATGATCTACATATAGATGTAGGAGTCTTTACAAGGTAAAATACTGGTATCTTTTTTAAATCTGGCAGAACCCTGATATTTATTCTGTAGGCTTTTATTTCTTAAATATTTCATTGGACTTTATAAGTGACTTTCAATATTATGTTTGTTTTAGGTGTATAGTGAATTGAATCAGCCACAGACACACATATGTGGATGTGTACGTATATATATATGTATATATACACTCACACATAGATATTCTTTTTTAGATTCTTTCGCTATATAGGCTATTAAAGAGTATTGAATAGATTTCCCCAGGCTATGTAGTCGGTCCTTGTGACTGATGGATTTTATATATAGTAGCGTGTATATGGCAATCCCAACCTGCAGATCTATCCCCTGCCCATTGTTTGCCCTTTGGTAACCTTAAGTTTGGTTTTGAAATCAAACCTGGAGTTCCCGTCGTGGCGCAGTGGTTAACGAATCCGACTAGGAACCATGAGGTTGCGGGTTCAGTCCCTGCCCTTGCTCAGTGGGTTAAGGATCTGGCGTTGCCGTGAGCTGTGGTGTAGGTTGCAGATGCGGCTCGGATCCTGCGTTGCTGTGGCTCTGGCGTAGGCCGGTGGCTACAGCTCCAATTTGACCCCTAGCCTGGGAACCTCCATATACCGCGGGAGCAGCCGAAAGAAATAGCAAAAAGACAAAAAAAAAAAAAAAAAAGAAAGAAAGAAAGAAAGAAATCAAACTTAAGGTTATTCTATTTTTTGAATAATTGCTTTTGTGTTACTTTTTAATCCTGGTCTTTGATGTAACTTCTCTATCTAAAACACTGATTCAGTTGCTCAAATTTTTCGCTTCTGAGAATGATAGAAAATTAAGGTTAATCAATTTTATTTCAGTATTTTATGTATTATGTGTAATTATATATGCATCAATATCTATCTGGAGTTCTCGTCATGGTGCAGTGGTTAATGAATCCAACTAGGAACCATGAGGTTGTGGGTTCAATCCCTGGCCTTGCTCAGTGGGTTAAGGATCCGGCGTTGCCGTGAGCTGTGGTTTAGGTCGCAGATGCTGCTCAGCTATGGCGTTGCTGTGGCTGTGGTGTAGGCCAGCAGCTACAGCTCCTATTTTACCCCTAGCCTGGGAACCTCCATATGCCATGGGTGCAGCCCTAGAAAAGGCAAAAAATATAAATAAATAAAAATATATCTATCTATGTGTTTATATATATGTGAGAGACTCTAAATACGGAGTATTTAAGGCTAGTTTCAAAACCTCATCAGAGAAATTTATACACTATATATTTATGTACTAGCTAGTCACTACCAGAAATGTTATTATCAAATTAAGTAATTTTAGTATTTACTACAAGAGGAAAAAGGACCACCTTGCAAAATTGTGAAATATTACATATTCTATTAAAGTAAGATGTGTGTTATATTTTGAACATCCTAACATTCGCTTGCCACACCTCTGTTTTTTATATTCAGGATATGTGGGGACAGTATTCTATTTTGGTTTCACACTGTTCTGGTATGTTCCCACCCACACAAATGCACGCGTGCGTGTACACACACACACACACACACACACACACACACACACACCCCTACAACTTTGGCTGTCATGACTCTGCCAAGACTAGAATAAAGTGATGTTTTTCTAGTTCTGCTCAGAAGGCAAGATTGAAAAAGGATGTAACTATGAAAACCTTCATCAAAACTATTCACCATTTAGATTCCAAGCCACTTTCATTGGTACATTTATATATGTAATAAAGTAGAAGAATCTTAAATGATTCTGTAGACTATACTATTTAACCATCATTTTAACTACTTCTGATTTCATGTCTATTTCTTTTTATTTTATTTTAATAAGTACCATATTTTGTTTAAGTTGAATTTACTAAGTAAATCCTATGACATACTTGTGCAACAACATGAAAATAAGATTGTTAAGACTTATGAGGCAAAACAGTACCTTTAAACTTTATTTTTTGAGTTATAGTTAACTTGCAATATTATATTAGTTTCAGGTGTACAACATAGTGACTCAGTATCTTTATAGTCCATTTAAAGTTGTTATAAAATGTTAGCTATATTTTTCTGTGTGGTACACTATATCCTTATGCCTTATTTACTTACATCTAACTGTACATCTTAAATCCCTTACCCCATTTTCCCCCTTACCCCTTCCTTCTTCCCACTGGTAACCACTACTGCTAAGTTGTTTTCTACGAGTCTGATTTTGTTTTGTTACATTCATTAATTTGTTTATTTTTCCGATTCCACATATGAGTGATTACATGCAGTATTTATCTTTCTCTGTCTGACATACTTTACTAAACAGAATACCCTCCAGGTTCATCCATGTTGTTACAAATGGCAACATTTCATTCATTTTTGTGGCTGAATAGTATCCCTTTTTTTGTGGGAACTTCTTTATCCATTCATCTGTTTATATACACTTAGGTTGCTTCCATATCTTGGCTACTATAAATAATACTGTTATCAGTATTAGGGTGAATGCATATTTGTGCAGCAGTGTTTTCATTTTCTTTAGCCTTCCTTTCTGCCTTTAAACTTTTTCCTCCTTATCCCAAACTAAGTATTTCCTAAATGTAAAACTACATGTTTCCTAAAAGTGGAGGGGGCATTTAAAATATTATCTTACATATTAAAAATGATATTGACAAATTTATTTTTAACCAATATCCTAAAATTCCAATTTCATGGATTTTGATATATTGACCTAAAGTATCTAGGTCATTGCTCTCTAGAAAGCAATAATTCCTTCAAGTTAAAAGTATCTATGTAAGGAATATTAACTTTACATTCTGTTTTGAGTTTGGAAATAGCCCCAGATTTTCATAGTATGTTTAATTATCATTAAATAAACCAAGTTAGGCAATTGCCAAATTTCCTGAGCAAAATGAGATTAAAAAAAAAAATAAGTCAACATTTTCTGTTAGTATTTAAAACTGCTCGGCTACTTTAGTCAGTGCTCCATATCTGCATAAACAGACTTACTCATCAGGAGGAAAGTTCTATTTGTTTTTAAAGTATATATGGGAAGGATATTCTCATAAATTGGTAGAGTTCTTTTCTGACTGTGTATAAATTAGGCAAAAACAGTTTCTATACGTATGCTTAAGAATTGTCGGAAAGTACCTTATCCTATTGTTTAGTCACTGTAGATATAATTATTAGATTACAGTAACCCCTTAGACTTCTTGGCTGTAAATAGATATTGGCAAGACCTTTTAAGTTTTATAAAGCAAATTGGCTCAATATATGCAGACATCTGCAATGAGGAATAAATCTTTAAGACTTAATGAGGAACTGTTGCACTACTCCTCACCTGCACATATCTGTTCACCTACTTATCATTCCATTTAGAGGTTATAATATCAAAAAAGCTTAATAAATATGTATCATAAAACACAAAAGGGAATATTTATACAAGTGCATCAACAAAAGCATAGTTATTTGTAAAACTGTCAAAAAGGAGTGTGTGTGTGCATGTGTGTGTGTTTGTGCATGCGCACGTGGGTGTCTATGTATCTGTAGGTGGAAACTGAGATTGCCAGTGGATGTTTCTAAAGAGGTCAAGGACCTTCTCTCAAGAGATACTTTGTTTACTGGGGAAATGAAAAAATATCACAATTCCTCTTTTTTTTGTGATCTTTTTAGGGCTACACACATGGCATATGTAAGTTCTCAGACTAGGGGTTGAATCACTGCTACAGCTGCTGGCCTACACCACAGCCACAGTAACATGGGATCTGAGCTGTGTCTGTGACCTACGCCACAGCTCACGGCAACGCTGATTCCTTGACCCACTGAGCAAGGCCAGTGATCAAACCTGTATCCTCATGGATACTAGTCGGACTGGTTACCACTGAGCCATGACAGGACAGCACAATTTCTCAATTCTAAGTGGTATATTTTTTACATTGTAAGATTTCTAAAAGTAGAATGAGTCTTATAGTCAATAGTGTGTTACAATTTTTGGCAAGTTTTTATTCTTGTGAAATTGTCATTGTTTTCACAGGCATGGAACACGTAGTAGTATCAAGAAAAAAACAGTATCAAAATTTATAGAATAGGAGGGTATGACTTGGAAATAAATCTTAGAGGCAGTGCTGAAGCGCTCTCTTAAGAAATCAATTATGAATGCTTTTGATGATAGAGACTGATATTTATAGCAAATGTTTACAATCCTGAGTTGAAAATAATTTAGCAACAGTTGAAGTTAGAATTTGGAGTAGTTTTAGAAAACTTAATCCTCTTTATTTCACTTACATTTTCCTTCTTATATCTGCATGAAAGTATCATGTAATTAATTATATTAAAATACGCTTAAAAAGTATTTTTACTAGTATAAAATAAGTTTATCTAAAATGATACATTGATATTAATTACATTATCAGTGAATTTTGGTTTCTTAGTGGATTAAAATTTTTTATATAATGGTATACCCATTGATTCCATAGATTTGATGAAGTTTGACAACAGTAATAGTATATGAAAGCTAAGAAAATAATGGGAAAAGAGCTATGTAATATGGAGAGTAATGAATTAGCATAACCTGCAAAAGTCAGGGAAATATTTGACAAAGAATTAAAAATGGAATTGAACTTTGGAGGATGCATAAGGTTTTACCAGGAGGAGAAATGTAAAAATTTTCAGCATAACAGGCAGAGGCATGACAGTGCATGGTATTTAACAACAACAACCGCAAAGTCATAAATGCAGATGAAGCATTTTGAAGAATAAATGTTCCTTTACGTCGGAGAGTGTTCGGCCTATGTTTTCCTCTAAGAGTTTTATATATCTGGTCTTACATCTAGGTCTTTAATCCATTTTGAGTTTATTTTTGTGTATGGTGTTAGGAAGTATTCTAACTTCATCTTTTACATGGGGCTGTCCAGTTTTCCCAGCACCACTTATTGAACGGCTGACTTTTCTCCATTGTATATTCTTGCCTCCTTTGTCATAGATTAATTGATTGTAGGTATGTGAGTTTAACTTTAGGGTTTCTATCCTGTTCCACTGATCTATATGTTTGTCTTTGTGCCAGTACCATATGGTCTTGAGGACTGTTGCTTTGTAGTATAATCTGAAGTCCGGGAGCCTGATTCCTCCAGCTCCATTTTTCTTTTTCACGATGTCTTTGGCTATTCTGGGTCTTTTGTGCTTCCAAAGAAGCTTTAAAATATTTTGTTCGAGTTTTGTGAAAAATGGCCTTGGTAATTTGATAGGGATTGCACTGAATCAGTAATATAGTCATTTTGATAATATTGACTCTTTCAATCCACAAGCATGGTATATCTTTCCATCTCTTTGTGTCATCTTTGATTTCTTTCATCAGTGTCTTATAGTTTTCAGAGTACAGGTCTTTTGACTCTTTAGGTAGCTTTACTCCTAGGTATTTTATTCTTTTGGATGCAGTGGTAAACGGGATTGCTTCCCTAATTTCTCTTTTGGCTCTTTCATTCTTAGTGTACAGAAATGCCGATGACTTCTGTGTACTGATTTTGTATCCTGCGGCTTTGCCAAATTCACGGATGAGTTCTAAGAGTTTTCTGGTAGAGTCTTGAGGATTCTCTAGGTATAGCATCATGTCATCTGCAGATAGTGATAGTTTTACTTCTTCCTTTCCAATTTGGTTTCCTTTTATTTCTTTTACTTCTCTGATTGCCGTGGCTAGGATTTCCAAAACTATGTTGAAGAGTAGTGGCAAGAGTGGACATCCTTGGCTTGTTCCTGATCTCAGTGGGAATTCTTTCAGCTTTTCACCATTGAGAATGATGTTTGCTGTGGGTTTGTCATATATGGTCTTTATTATGTTGAGGTAGGTTCCCACTATGCCCACTTTCTGAAGGGTTTTTATCAGAGATGGGTGTTGGATTTTGTCAAAGGCTTTTTCTGCATCTATTGAGAGGATCCTATGGTTTTTATTCTTCAGTTTGTTAATGTGGTATATCATACTGATTGATTTGCAGATATTGAAGAATCCTTGCATTCGAACTTATGGTTTCCAAATGAGAAAGTTTGGGGGGTGGGGGATGCACTGAGGGTTTGGAATGGATATGTTGTAAAATTTGGTTGTGATGATTGTTGTACACCTATAAATGTAATAAAATTCATTAAGTAATTAAAAAAGAAGAATATGTTCCTTAAGGTATTATTCCAGAAAAATGATCAGCAGTAAAAAGCATCTGTGGTCAAATAAACTAAGAATAACTGTGTATTATAGCTTCTCTTCACTGGGAATTTTATAGAAGTGCACTGTATATGAAGTATTTTGCTTAACTTTTAAACCAAATATGTTTTAACCCAGCACACACTCTGGGGAATGTCAGCATAGAGAATGAATTAAAAGGGAAATAGTGCAGAGAGTTAGGGTTGGTTATAGAAAATGGACCCCGAGACGTTCTGCATATTCAGGAAGATTCTTCAAAGAGTTTGGAACTTCATTCTTGGAAGCATCGATAACCATGAGGAAATGGGTGAAGAGATTTAAAAATTTGAGATTAATTTTTTTAAAATATATATATTTAATAAATACATATGTAAATTAAATACATTAAGTAAATTTAAATAAAATTTTATTTATTAACGTTAGATGTTTCTGAAGAAGAAAGAGTAAGTATTGTGTTCTTTTTTCCCCTCCATGATAGGCATTCACTGTGAATGCTAATAATATAGACTCATTAATTGTAGTTCTAAAATAACCCAAAGAAATATCTGTATTATTTATCTCATTGATTTTCTGTGAGGCATTTATCAGCTAATTCCTTTTTAAAACATTTATAAAATTATTTAAATGTAAACATAATAAGATTTAAATCATTGAAAAATAATCATCATAATAGAAACTATTCATTTCAAGGAACATTAAAATGAAATTTGTTTGTAAAGGAAAACAGTGTTTGTAAGATTCCATGTAAATTTCTCATTAATACAAATATTTACACATAGTATTTGAAAAAATTCTTTTAGCTTTCAACCTGTTTCTTAAAAAAAAGAATATATTAACAATCCTTGCTGAAACACACACTGGTATTAATTCAAATCTTTTTTTCCAGGAGGTGATTTAGCAAAATAGTACTTCCTATGGAATAAATCTCCATAGACGTTTTAAAGTATGTTTACTGTTAATCATTTCAAAGGTTATCACCAAAGTTTGTTAAGAAGCTTGCAACAGGAGGAACACACGCTACCTCACACTTGGAGTAAATCACTTTCTCCACTAACACTCTTACCTGTGTTTACATCACGTTCAGCAAATTTATTGTATGATGTGGGCAGATGTATCAGGCATGTCTTTGCATATTGTTAAGTAGGAAGTTAGATTGGATAGGCCACAGGAGAAGAAAAATGCCTCCACAAAGGTAGAAGAGTATCATGAACACCGGTGAGATATACTGAATGCTGTCAAGGGCTCAACACACTCTTTTAAGCTAAGGGACGTAACTGATAGTTAATGCACTTTTGAATACCTGATGTTTTCCACATCATGTATAACTCTTTGAGCTTTTTTTTTTTTTTTTAATTCTAATTTTCCCTAAAAATAAAACAAAAAATACAACGGATGTAAAGGGAATAGTACAGTAGTGTGTCATACTTACCTAGTCAACACACATGATTTTTTCAGTAATGGTAACAGCAGCAACAACATCTGGATCCTTGGCTGACTGTGCTATGAAAAGTGACTGGCCAGATAGGCCTTGCTTACATTGGCATCCATTGATTTGCCTGAAGATCAGTCAGTTGGGGAGCTGTCTGGGAAAACTTACCCAGGTGGATGCCATACTCCTTTGATAGCTCTGTCATTGTCAAGAATTTGTTCAAGTTTATGTGTCTTAAGAATGAAACCATGTTCAAGTTTCCGATGATTTTTCCCACATGTTAAGACCCTTTTTATGATACAGAACAAAGGCCAAAAGCATTCAAGTGGAGGCAAAAAAGAGGTTTGAAAAGATTCGTTGGCTGGCTCACATTTGCTGAATTATTAAACTACAGGTTTCACCATGTGAAAGAAAAATCAGTTTTCAGTGTGCTAGGTGAAATACATATTCTGCCAAAATGAAAGATCCCTCCTGAGTTGACATATACACCGAACTAGAAAGATGAACAACTTAAACCTAAAGAAAATTTATTTGCAAGTAAAATGCTAAGAAAGAAACGAACTGATTTTATAATCTGACACCAATGCATGAGCAAAACACTTGTATAGTAAGAATATAACTTTCTTTTAGAGGTCTAGACCTAATTTGCAGAGGTTCACCCAAAATTAAGTTTGACACTGTTTCGGGGTTAGATGAGATCCTAAAAAATATATACCCTTCTGATGTTTAATTCCTCTGTAAATGCCTATTTTTGTCTGGCTTTGCTTTGATACCACCACCAATAGTGGTTCACTGTTTTGAGGCAGAGTTGGAACCTAAATCCTTGTATTTCAGGGAAATCATTAGCCCTTTACTTTATGAGATCCGATTGTATCTGTGAGGACCATTGTATCTGATTCCATTCATATTAGTCTGCTTTTCAAATATTTAAAAGCAGCCATTATATTCTACTTCTCCTGTCTTGAGTCTTTTTATCTTCAGCTAGCAAACTCAGCTTCCAACATTTGTTTTTCAACATATGTATTTCAGAACCATTTCCTTTCCGTGTATAATTTTAATTTAAATATACCTCTCTTAAAATATGATTTGCATAACTAAAAAAGATTAAATATACCTCTCTTAAAATATGATTTGCATAACTAAAGAAGGTTAAATGTGATCTTACCATTGGGGAAAATAATGAGGACAAGCTAAGGTTTCATTAGATGGCTCACATGTTTCACAGTGTAGATCCAAGGAAACAGAAAGTCCACCGGATATTCCAGAGATACCAAAATCCAGAGGGTTACTCTTTACTCTTCTTGGCTAGGCAATAAGAGTGCCTTGTCCTGTCTGTCTTCCTGAGTGGCGAAAGAATTCTCTAGACTCTTTCTTGTCCATGTTGGCTATCACACGACACTTGTGTATCCATCCTTTACCCTCACAAACCTTAAAGTCTACAAGATAAAAGAATGGTAATCAGAAGTTAAAAATAGATTATAGTAAGTACTCTTAATTGAAGCTGGACATGTTTAATCTTTTTATTATGGAAACGTGAGTTCTTTAAGTTTCCTAAGTTTTCTTTGTCCATCATCATTTATGACTTAGATAATTAACCTAAGGGGATCACACTTGTTATGTGTGATGTGGCACATGGAAGTTCTCTGGACCAGGAATGAAACCTAAGCCACAGCAGTGAACCTGAGCCATAGCAGTGACAGTACCAAATCCTTCACCACTAGGTTACCAGGGATCTCCCACACTTGTTGTCTTTAATCTTTTGTGTTTTCTTGTTTGTTTGTTTTCTTATCATTTATTTATTTTGCAAATATCTTTATCAGTAAAATCATGAAAATTTTTCTCACTCTGTAATGTTCTTTTTCCTGATTCTTTTCTCTTTTTTTAATACAATTTTCACAAGACTGGAGTTTTCATAAATTTTATCATGACTAAAAATTAAAGCTACAAAATGTATTAAAGCAGCACAAATACTGTTTTTAATTAAAAAACAGTAGTATAAAAGGTTTTTCTTTAAAAATGATTTTAAGAAAATCTAGGTTGTTTTTCTGATAATTTTGAGAGTGTTCAGAAGATTGCTAAAAGAATCCTAAATTATTACTCTGAAACCTCGATTTTGCTTATTCTGAAACATCCAATGCTCAAGATATTTATTAAAAATCATACCCATAAAAGATTTTTCTATTTTTGCTTAATTTTATTGTAAAGATAATATATAAATGCATGAAGTTTTAACTGCCTCATGTTTAAAAAACTAGTTTCTGCAATATCCTGAAAATCAAAGATTTATTTGCAATTAGAAAAATGAATGTTTGTTTCCAAAGATCCAGTGTATAAACCTGAGTGAACATAGCTTATACATGTTGAATATTTCTTCTGCTGTTTCTTGAGAAAGGTACATAAGTGAACTCTTGGGTCTTTCTCAGCGTGATAATCATGCCCAGAATTATTAGATTATTCCACTCAAGAGAAATTTGGTATTCTAATATTCCATTTGCCTATGTTCAGTACTAAAGACTGTTGGAGTTCTCTTGTGGTATGGCAGGTTAAGGATCTGGTGGTGTCACTGTAGCAGCTTGAGTCACTGATGTGACATGGGTTTGACCCCTGGCCAGGGAACTTCCACATGCCACAGGTGCAGCCAAGAGAATAAAAACAAAAACAAAAACAAACCCTCTTGGCTGGGGACAAAAACGTCAGCTTAAATTGCTGCAAACTATGAGATTATTATGTGGGGTATTTTATTTTATTTTATTTTATTTTATTTTATTTTATTTTTATTTTAGTTTAGTTTAGTTTAGTTCAGTTTATTTTATTTTAGTTTAGTTTAGTTTATTGTATTGTATTGTATTGTATTGTATTGTATTGTATTTTGCAGTTCAGTAATTATTCTCCCTCAAAATATGTTGCTAGGGTTACAATTATCAAGTAAGGAGTGGCGCTGTAGAAACGAATCCGAGTAGGAACCATGAGGTTTCCTGTGTGATCCCTGGCCTTGCTCAGTGGGTTAAGGATCCAGCGTTGCCGTGAGCTGTGGTGTAGGTTGCAGACATGGCTCGGATCCCGTGTTGCTGTCTCTGGTGTAGGGTGGCGGCTGCAGCTCCAACTAGACCCCTAGCCAGGGAACCTCCATATGCTGTGGGTGCAGCCCTTAAAAAAAAAAAAAAATACAAAAAATAAAGAATTATCAAGTAAGAACAACTGTGATACGCTAGTGACCTTGAAAATTCACAATTCAGTATTTTACAAGAATTTTTTCAGAATATTGGACAAAACGGTCAGTTTTCTGAACATCAGGAATTCTCAGGTCTTATGTAACGTGATTCAGGATCATTCTCGATCTCTAAGGCGTCATTTATTTGGCAGCATTTCTGGGGAAATGTGTGTGTGCATATGCACTGACAGATCTGGATAGTTGCACATACACACATACCTTCTTGAGAAATACATCATGGGACTAATGTTACAAATAACATACTTTAAGAAATGCTGGAGGAGTTCCGCTGTGGCGCGTTGGGTTAAGAATCTGCCTGCAGTGTTCAGGCTCCTGTGGAGATGTGGGTTCAATCCATGAAGTGGGTGAAAGGATCCAGTGTTGCTGCAGCTCAGATTCAATCCCTGGCCTGTGAACTTCCATATGCCAGGGGTATGGCCATGAAAAAAAAAAAAAAAATGCTGGTATAGGTACACACTCATCTCACACCAGTGGAAAAAAGGACTAAGAGATAATGTGTTTTGTGTTTTGCCCAGAGTCAGACAGATAATTCATGACCAAACTATTTAAAAGGTGCAGCTGTAGCAATGACAGCAGCACACCGAGCTCAGCTCTATTGTCATCAGCATGGTGGTGGCCAGTCAGAAGGGAAATGAAGAGAAGCGCGCCAACTGCTCCACAATTTTCAGTCTTGCATTATTGTTTTTTTTCTTTTTTAAAAACATAAATGCATTAAATCAAAAGGATTCTTAGTTTTTACTTCACTTTTGTTTTTCAGATGTGTCAGTATTTTACACTGCTAGATGTACAACCTTTATGCAGAGGCACAAATCTATAATTTGTAATAACAACAGAATAATGGTTTAATGAACCAATAGGCTTGGTTCGCCGAAGTCATTGCTTTTTAAAAGTGGTTTCGCTGTGCATAATGTATATTGAAGTGACCAAAAAATACTAGAAATATCTTTCAGAAGAGTGCAGGTTGATATTTATTTGGTATAAAAGGTTTGTGCACAGTGTAACAAGTACAGTTTTTAAAGATCTGTTTAGGAAAAAAAAATATATATTTATATATATTTCGGTACCCTTTCTCCGTCCCCCTTACTGCCATAGCATGCAGAGACAAGCTGTAGAGTTGTTAACTCTTTTTTTTTTCTTTTGATGAACAAGTAGTAATAATTTAATAGAAAATTAAAATTTCCAAAAGCGGTTGCTTTCAAACAATATTCACTAAAATATTCTTCGACTCTTCATCTTCTAACCCTGGTCAATCTCATAAGCTATTTTTTTAAAAAAGACCTTTAACTATATTCCTTCTTGTCATTCTTTCAAATATATAACCCGTTCTCTTTGGATATTCTTCTCTGTGTATGTGTCTGTGTGTCTGTTCTTCTCCCTGCTTGCATGTTCTATCTCTACCTGTTTTTTAATCAAAGAGTCAATCATTACATATTAATTATTCATCTTATACAATAGTGTGATCAAATATGGACGTGATGAAAAGGAATCTAGGGCAAGATTCTTTCAAACGGTAGTAAACTTCAAGAAAAGTCACTCATTTGAGTTAAATAGTTATGCATTGTAAGGACTGTAAAGACAATATAAATTAAGGAAACCTGACATTGATGTGGATTCTAAGGGTGTGAGAAGAAATTTTAGAATTGGAGTGAGGTTATATTGTCCCCTGGGCTTTTAGAGGGGGAAAAAATTAATTCCAAGCAATAGTGGAAACTCAGATGTATGATTGAGAATAAAGTAGCCTCACATATTGAAGAAGGTGCATATGTTTTGGAGAACTACAGAACCAGGGGTGGAATGACTATGGAACACTAGGGTATTTGATCTAGTAGTAAATTTTATCGTATTATAAAATTAAAGTATAAAATTTGATAGTGATTTTAACAGAAAAGGTCATTTGATAACTACTGAATACCTCCCACAGCATATGGAGATTCCCAGGCTAGGGGTCTAATCCGAGCCATACCCTCCGGCCTACACCAGAGCCACAACAATGGGGGATCCGAGCTGAGTCTGCGACCTACACCACAGCTCACAGCAGCGCCGGATCCTCAACCCACTGAGAAAGGCCAGGGATCGAACCTGCAACCTCATGGTTCCTAGTCGGATTCGTTCACCACTGACCACTGCGCCACGGCGGGAACTCCTCTGATAGAATTTTAAAGACCAGTAATAGCCCAGACAGTATAACATAAATGTGAGGAGAGTAGACAAGGTATATAAAGGTTTTTTTTTTCGTTTTTTAAAGTTTTATTGGAGTAGAAATGATTTACAGTGTTGTGATCATTTCTGCTGTACAACAAAATGATTCCGTTGTACGAATACACACATGCATCCTTCTTTCAGAGTCTTTTCCCACATAGATGATCACACAATATTGGGTGGCGTGCTCTGTGCTGGACAGCAGGTCCCCAGTGGCCAGTCATTCCGTATACCTCAGTGTCTGTATGTAAGTGCCAGACCCCCAGGCCACCCCCACCCCCTGCCACATGTCCCCTTTGAATTATTCAACGCCTGTGAATCTATTTCTGTTTTGCAAATAAGTCTATTTGTATCCTTTATTTTTGTAGATTTCACATAGAAGTTATATGATGTTTGTCGTTTTCTATCTTCATTTAGTATAATTTCTAGGTCTGTCCATGTTGCTGCAAATGACACTAATTTATTTTGTTTTTATGGCTAATATCCCATTGTATTTACATACTACATCTTTATTCATTCTTATGTCTATGAACATTTAGTTTTTTTCCGTATCTTGGCTATTGTAAATAGTCCTGCAATGAACATTGGGGTGCATGTATCTTTTTTGAATTATGATTTTCTCCAGATAGATGCCCAGGAATGGGATTACTGGATCATATGGTAATTTTTAGTTTTTGAGGAGCATCTATTGTTTTCCATAACAGTTGCACCATTTTACATTCCCATCAAGTGTGGGAGGGTCCCCTTTTCTCCACATCCTCTCCAGCCTTTATTGTTTGTAGGATGGCCATTCTGGCTGGTGTAAGGGGGACCTCATCGTAGTTTTGATTTGTATTTCTCTAATAATTAGTGATTTTTGAACATCTTTTCATGCTTTTTTTGGCCATCTGTATACCTTCTTTGGAGAAATGTCTATTTAGATCTTCTGCCATTTTTTGATTTTTTTTTTTTTTTTTGATATCGAGCTGCAGGAGGTGTTTGTATATTTTGGAGACTGATCCCCTGTCAGTCGCTTCATTTGCAAATATATTCTATTCTCTGGTTTGTGTTTTCATTTTATTTTTGGTTTCCTTTTCTACAAAACCTTTTAAGTTTAATTAGGTCCAATTTTATAATGTTTATTTTTATGTTCATTACTTTAGGAAGTGGATCTGAGTACCTGCTGCAGTTTATGTCAGAGAGTGTTCTACCTATCTTTTCCTCTAAGAGATTTATATTTTTGTATATCTGGTCTTATATTTAAGTCTTTAATTCGTTTTGAGTTTATTTTTGTGCATGGTGTTAAATAGGGTTCTAATTTCATTTTTTTGCATGTAGCTATCTAGTTTTCTCAGCACTGCTTATTGAAGGGACTGTCTTCTCTCTCCTCTCTCTAATATATATATGTATGTATACACATATACACACACACACACATAGGTATCATTATTACTAAATGAGACAAAAATGTGTCATATCCTAAGACCCAGGAAAACCCCCCTGATACCAGTATTTCCTAGAGAAACTTTCCTATATTTGTATAATGAGCTAAGTACGAAGTTAACCCATTTCCACATTATTTGCAATAGAAAATAAAACAAATGGAAGTCGATTTCAAGGTGGTAAAGCATAAATAAATCATGAGCCATTCCTACAATGCATCATCAAACAGCAGCAGTGACTGCACTTATACTTGAATTATATTTACCAAAATGGATAAATTATAAAAACAATTTTGTGTGAAAAACATTTGCAATTTTACGACAGTAAGTTTTGTTGATTATATACACCAGTGTTTTGTCACTGCTTATGTATGTATATATGTTCACATATGTATGTAAACACATACATAATATATAGGTGTGTGCCTGAGCGCTAAGTGGTGAAAACATAGATGCAGTGGTACTGAGCTTTGAAGAAAAAAGACAAGTAGGATTGTGGAGGAATTTGTAAACATAGCTTTAACTCTATAGAGCTTTGCATAAAAGATCTCCAAATTTGTTCTTTGATACCTTTTTCGTTGGACTGGAGTTGACGGAATAGGTCCATGAGTTACATAATACAGTAATAGATCTTTTTGAAGAAAGCCTCACTCCCTAGCCCATCCAAAGCTCAGTAATTTCTTTTCCTTTCTTATATTGCCTGGTGGAGGATGAAAGACTAGTGATAGTAGAACCATTTTATAATGGCTTAGCATGCCCTGCACAGGTGGTTTGAAAACTTGATTGAAAGTGTGGGGTATTTGGATCTGTATTTTAGTCTTGAGCCATCTCTGTGATAGGAAGAATCACATTTTGACGTTTGACCAATGGTCTCTCCCTTTATGTATTTCCTCCTTGAAATAAGCATGTAGATCCGTTACGTGATTATCGTATGAAATTATAAATTGATCAACGATCTTATTTTGTTTCAAAAATCATTACTGTTCTCTATTGCTATCAAAATAAATAAAGATTCTTCAGCATACTTTTGGAATCTTTTGTCATGTCGAACTAAACTCTATTCCTGACTTTCCCTCCGTCCTTACTCCCACAGTGAAGGAAAACAAAATGGACTTCTCTTTCTCTTCTTCCATAGTGGGATGAGGGCTAGGTAGGAGAGGGCCCATAGTTATCAGCTTCTTATGAATCTAGAATTTTCTCACTTTGCATATCTGATCATTGATCTCTTAGTGTATTTTTTTCATATTCCAGATCTTCTCTAAAGCCTTGTCTTTTTATCTTTGTGCTACGTGTTGTTCTAACCACTGAGATAAATGAATTTAAAAACCACCTAAAGAAAAATGAGCAAAATAGAAAAATCTTATTTCTTCCTCGTGTTATATTCTGTGTGGAATATAATCTGTGGAATATAAGTGGAATATAATCTGTAGTTTCAACTTCTCCTATCACCAAACTCCTACTCTGTATAGTGATGATTTCCTTAAAATATCTGTATCTTTATTACTATGTTACCTTTTTTTTTTTTTTGGTCTTTTTAGGGCTGTTCCCACAGCATATGGAAGTTCCCAGGCTAGGAGTCAAAGCAGAGCAGCAGCTGCCAGCCTGTGCCACAGCCACAGCAATGTGGATCTGAGCCATGTCTGCAACTTACACCACATTCACAGCAACGCCAGATCCTTAACCCACTGAGCAGTACCAGGGATCAAACCCATGTCCTCATGGATATTAGTCAAGTTCGTTACTGCTGAGCCACAATGGGAACTCTGCTATGTTAACTTCTTGATAGCCCTGAGTCAGTTATCTCTATTGAAATTGAAACACACCATGAACAGAGACCATAACAGAGGCTCAACATATGTCTTGATTTGACTTTATTCATTCAATAACACATTTTTGGTGTCTTATAATAGGATAACCGATTCTAGAGTAGAAACTGGATCTGAGCAAATGTAAAGTGAGTAATGACCTGATAGAATCAGATGTTATACATAAATTAAAGATCCTTTGTTGAAGTTTGAGATATAATATTAGTTCCAAATACGGAAAGATAGAAGGGATCTGGATAGGCATTAAATGATGACATGGTCCAGCATTCTGAATGGTTCAAAGAGTGTGTTCTCAGGTCGCTAACACAATAGCAGGGAATTGACGGGGAAAATGTGAAACAGCTGTTGTTCTATTCTAAGAAGTCTCAAATAATCTTAAACAATGATTTTCTTAAAAAGGATTTCTTTAAATATTTACGGAGGGAACCAGGTTTTAATTACAGCAGACTAGGAATAGAAAAAGCATGCAGTGAAGCATAATCACAATAGGTTAGTGAAAGAAGGTAGAGAACCGTCATTTAAATACAAATGATATTTATATGTGAAACTATATCTAGTACAAAATACATTTACCTTATATCCTATCTTTACAGCAGTGCTTTGAAAAAGGAATATGATTAGAGCTTGCACTGAATTCTTCATATCGTCAACCTAGTTCCCATTGCTTTACATTAAAACTGTTTGCCTACAGTTTTTTGTTGTTTTTGTTGTTTTTTACTTTTTCGGGCCACACCCGTGGAATATGTAAGTTCCATAGTTAGCAGCTGAATAGGGGCTAGAGTGCCAACCTAGGCCACAGCCATAGCAACACAGGATCCAAGCTGCATCTGTGACCTACACCAGAGCTCACAGCAACCCTGGATCCTTGACTCACTGAGCGAGGCCAGGGATTGAACCTGCATCCTCATGGACAATAGTCAGGTTTGTTACTGCTGGGCCACAGCAGAAACTCCTGTCTCTAGTTTTTATAGAATTTGCTAGTATGAGATAAGAAACATCCTTCTAGATTCATATGTAATTTTCTTTCTATCTATTCCCTAGTTTATTTTGGATTATTATTGATCATACCATCAATAAATAATCTATGAAAGGGAATGATGTGATCATCTTGGTAGAAGGAACATTGTCAAATCAATGTGGAGAATGAAGAGTGGAGAACTACAGAAAAAGGAAGGACAATCAGAAGGCTGTGTAAATAATCCGGTGAGAGAGATGAAATAAGAAGTGAAGTCATAGAAATAAGAAACATCGGAGGAGACAAGGAGAATGGCAAGGCCTTCAGTCATTGTTCAGATGCGGGGATAAGAGAGAAATATTGACATTTGAAAACTAGATTTATAGCTTTAGATGCTGGCTGTTACACATGCTTCTCCGTTAACACCAGGAGAGACAGCGACTCTGTAGTAAAGGGGAGTAGAATTGATTTGAGAATACATTCAATGAAGTGTTGGTTATAAGATGTCCTGATCAGAATTTCTGTCACAGAATTAACTAAGTAAATATGATCTTAGGATAGAACTCTGGAAAGATTTTTAAAATTGACAAGTATGGGCCTGTAGGTGATGAACCAAGTCACAGAAATGAACTTTTTCAGTAAGTAGAGTGTGTCATTAAAAGACATGGCTCAGTGGTTGGCGAACCCGACCAGCATCCACGAGGATGTGGGTTCAATCCCTGGCCTCACGCAGTGGGTTACAGTTCTGACGTGGCTGTGAGCTGTGGTGTGGGTCACAGACGCAGCTCGGATCCCGTGTTGCTGTGGTTCTGGCCTAGGCCGGAGGCTACAGTTTTGATTTGACCCCTGGCCGTGGAACCTCTATGTGCTGCTGGTGTGGCCCTAAAAGATAAAAAGATAGGAAAAAAAAAAAAAGACATGATGGTTGGTGGTGAAAACTGGTGAACACCCACAGATAAGAATCAAGCATAGGCAAAAATGCCATGAAAGAGATGGAGGGGATGTTACTATGTATGTGGGGGGAAATGTGGGAAGGTGTGCCATCACCAATTTCAAGGCAAAAAATGCGTGGGGGAGAAGGTAGGTTGACCATATCCAAGAGAAACCAAGACACATCATAGCTGGAAGTCAGTGTTCCCCCAAAGTGACCATTTACAACTTTAACCAGACTTGTTTCACTAAAAACTTGAGTGAGACGCCAGGTTGCAAGAGTTTGAGGCATGAATAGAAGAACAGTTGGACCCAAGACTTGGTGAGAATGAAAGAGACACTTGGTCTTCTGGGTGTGAGTGAAAGAGGCAGTTAGTGTGCGGCATGGGAGGAGGTGATAGAATGCAGCCCAAAGATGGTGAGGTTACCCTTGTCGTGGGAGGAATACTTCCATTTTTTCTTGAGAGAAGGAGGCAAAAATGTTGTGTCAATTTATCTACTTTACAACACCTCATACAATTAACAGGAAAATAATATTTTGATAACGATAGCCTCATTCTCAAACTAGAACCAGTTTAGACCTTAATGTTTATCTTCAGTGAAAGACAAGGGGACAAAAAAAGAGAAAGCTTAATGTTCAGATAGTTAAAAACAAATGTCTAGAGCAGAAATTAGAGTAGCATGATGTAGATCAAGAGAGTCAGGTTAACCTCTCATAGCTAGTAGGTATTTGCGTGTTTAATCACAGATGGTGTGTACAGGTTTGTGCCAGAACACACTGTCTCTAATTGGAAACACCTCAAGTCGGCTCCAGACCGAATGCACTTTTAGCCCAACGCCTCCATTAAAACTACAGGTTTTTAAAAGATGTTATTCCAAAAACTCATTGCCATAACATGTATATTCGTTTTATTATCTTCCTTCTCGATGTCAGTACTCTCAGAGTCGAGTTACTCACCAAAATAAATATATTTAAAGTACATTGATTGTAATAGATCTGGCTCATTAATTTGTGCATGTGAATTTTTTTGTGATTCCCACCCTCATTTCTGTATTCATAAAATATGTTTGAACAATCACTTAAAAAATAACAAAATCTTATTTTTCCTAACTCTCTATTTTTCTCCTCATAGACAACATCTTTCCCATGCCAACAAATAGGATTTGCATCCTTCATGTTTTCTGATGGCTTATCAAGTCATTGGTCATAGTCCATTAACTGTTCTCTGTGGTTATTGACAGCTAGGTCATTGTTGGGCACATTTTAAATTGTCATCTAATACATCAATTTTTTTTTCTGGCATCTCTCCATACTCCTTCAACTTTTTTTTTTCATTTCTGCACATTTTAAACTATTAAAATACCCGTGAACTGTCCACACAGTGTTCTCAAATAGTCTGTCCGATGTTTTTGTTGTTAGATAGATAGGGGATAATTCCACTTGGATTCTGGTGGGATTATTTGAAAATCTTAACAACTGTATCTGTGCATTTGCAAAAACTGGGTACAAGAATGTGAGGTTAGAAGAGATTAGGGAGAAAGAGAATAATGGAAGGGATACAGAAAGAGAACACTAATAATATTGAATAACTATGAATATATTTAAGTTCTGTATTTATTGGGAATATTATCCTTTTTGAGTTATATTCATAATCTTATGAAATATGTACAAGTATAATGACCACATCAAAGCTGAAGGAAGAACTTGAATTTTAGAAGTTAAATGGCCTGTCAGAGATCACACAGCTAGTAATAGCGAAGCCAGAATTTTGGTTGCAGTTTTCTGGATCTAGGATCTTAAGCACGAATCATCTTTCTGGTTGGGGCTTATTCTCCAATTAGAATTTGAGCACTAGTTCTATTGATTATTAAGTGATGGAAACTTGAGGAATGAATTTCTGAAGCTTTGTTACCGTTGCTTCTATGTTTGAATAATGTTTGTTTTTATTGGGTGGGTTTAACTCCAAAATCGTTGCCCCAGACAAGTAAGATAGAAGATTGTCTCTCAAGCAGTAGTCTGGAGATGGTCGGTTGATTTAAGGATGGGCAGTTAAATCGGCTTGGCAAACAGCCCTCCTGAATATCATAAAGTCCAGGTTCTCGTATCATTGTGATTTATCATCATCTAAGGTCTTTTTTTATTTCATATGATGCCATCCAAGTTTTTTAACCTTTGTAATAAGGGAGAGAAAAAAGGAAAGCAAAAAATAAATATATAAAATGCTATAAGGTACAAAAATCATTTATATTGTTGCATTTACTAAAATCAGTCATGGATATACCTAGCTTTAAGACTGATAATGGCAGTTTGGGAAGTAACATCAGTCATGAAAATATACAACTCAGATCTCTTTGAAGTGAAGATTCTAAGAGAAATGTAATTGGAGGACAGCATCCAGATGCTGGATTTTTGGGTCCACTATAGCATTCTAGCCAATGCTGTGTTCTTTTTGGCCTATACCAAATCAACACTTGTGCTCATTGGGTTGCTAGGGGGAGAACATTTCTGTTTGGAACCCCATTGATGGGTACTCGTTTTTTTTCCTGGTGCTCTTTAATCGTCTGGCATATACTTCCTCAAAGTTGCACTAAACTCAGATCTTAGCACCCAGTCATTTTACCTTCCATTCCTCCTTTCACAGATGTCATACTGTATCATAGTCGGAAAGCATTCCCTACCAAGACTTAATGCTTTTCCACTTAGCCTGGAGGTTAAACCTCCTTCACATCTAATTCTGCTTTGTCGTAGGCTTCTCAGGGGATTGAGAGTGAGATACTTGTCATGTACTTAACTTAAACCTTAGGAGTTCAGTCACACAGAGGAAGGTTATAATGGATCCTAGGAACAGGTAGCTTTCTCTATAATCAATCATCTTCAATTCTCTTCCACAAAATATCAATTCATACCATGTTTCCCATTTGTTCTCACTCCAACTGAAGGAAATCAAAAGTCCCATATTGTTACTTTATCCAGTTTTCAACTCAGGAACTCTGAGGAATGGGATGTCCATTTTATCCAATTTGCGTATGAAACTGATTTATAATTTTAAAAATCCCTGCCACGTCTTACCTTGAATATATAATGACAAAACCAAAACCGTTTGAATACAATAAAACTTCCATTTGGGAAATGGTGGAATGCAGACATGCCCAGTTATTAATTCCTGATAGGGAGGAATGAGGGATAATCCTACTCTGCTAGTGGAGTAACTTCATCTGTTAGTCCCATCAGGCTATACCCACGTCTTCTCTGGAGCAAACACTTGTGTACCTTGTTTCCTATGGCTCTCGGTTTTATTCTTGAAGAGATATTTTTAAGTTGACTTAGGGTAGATACTAATATTCAATAACAACTCCTCTCCACTTCGAAGCAGAGGAAAAATTGTTCTTCAGCGCCCCCTTGAAGTGACATATGGCCACATGGCTTTCTTTGGGCAGTGAAATAGAGGAAACACCTTAATGATGGTAGAAACATATGAGGGCCATCTTTCCTGGAGAGTTGTCTGATTTTGTACCAAACATTGTGGATATAAGAAATAAACTTTTTTTTGTCTTATGCTCTAGAGATTGTGATCATGTTGCAAAATTCAGTCTACATTGACTGATGCATAATTTTTTTGGTATGGTCACATCTTAATGAATGTTGGAATGTCTGCTTTTTCCAGACTATGGTGAGTTTCTGGAATCTCTTGCCTGCTAGGGCAGGTTTGGAAATTTAGGGGCTTTTATAGGAATAAAACAATCCGAGATAGTTTTGTAATTCAGGCTTATTTCTCTGGCAGTAAGTTTATGTAGTGGATTCATAGTTTATTTATTTCCAGAAAACTCCACTGTTGAGTAATCTATTCTTGACATTGTATTTACAGCTGTTGGTTAGCTTTTTTTGTTTACTGACCTATGTGCATAGATCATCTGTCTCTCCTTGTTTTTAATGAGGCCTGAAGCAGTAAGTGATCTATTTGAAACATCTCCTTTAGACTAGCCTTTATCACAGTTCTAACTCACAATATCTAGCTGAAATTCTCATGGAGAGGCCTCAGAGAAAATCTCTGAACAAAACTAATATCTCCTTCTAATGATATTTAAATAGCTTTTCAAAACATGTAATAGGCCCCAGATTACTCAATATAGCTATAAACTTAGTGAGCATGTGGTCTGCCTTCTAGTTTAACAAACAACAACAATTTATCCAAGTATTTGCCATCACATAATAAGGGTCATCAGCTTTTTAGTCTGTAAGCTGCCTAACCTTCCATGTTGAAGTATATTTTTTAATTTTATGGTCCTTACTTATATCTATGGGCAGATCATGCAGATAGAAATTCACCAGGGGAAAGCTGGCCTTGTGATACATTAAACCAGATGAATCATATATATATAAACATTCTATCCTAAGCAGAAGAATACACATTCTTTACAAGTGCACATGAGCATTCTCTAGGATGGATCATATACTAGGCCACAAACCACGAAACAAGTCTCAATATATTTAAGACGACTGCAGTCCTATCAAGCATGTTTTCTGACCACAGCACTTTGAGAGTTGAAATAAAGCATAAGGAAAAAAACTGTAAAAAACATAAACATGTTGAGGCCGTACAGTATGCTGCTAAACAACCAGTGAGTCACTTAATAAGTCAAAAAGGAAATAAAAAAATTCCTGGAGATGAATGACAATGGAAAGACAAAAATCCAAAATCTATGGGATGCAGCAAAAATGATTCTACAGAAATATACACACACACACACACATACACACACCCTATACATGTAGGATATATATCAATACACCCTACCTCATGAAACAAGAAAAATATCAGCTAAACAACCTAACTTTAGGTGTTTACCCCTAAAGAAACATAGAAAAACAAATAAAACTCAAAGTTAGTAGAAAGAAATAAATGATGAACATCAGAGCAGAAATAGAGATTTAAAAAAAACATTAAAAAAGTTCAGTGAAACTAAGAGCTTGTGCTTTGAAAAGATAAACACAATTAGTCAATCTTTAGCAAGACTCATTAAGAATAAAAGAGATGGCCTACATAAATAAAATCAGAAATTAAAGAAGATAAATTACAACGAACACCTCAGAAATACAAAGGGTTATAAGAGGTTACTATGAACAATTATATCGCAAGAAAGTAAACACCTAGAAGAAATGGATACATTCTTAAAAAAGTACAATTTCCTAAGACTGATCAGGAAGAAATTGAAGATATGAACAGAATGATTTCCAGTAATGAAATTGAATCAGTAATCAAAAACTGCCAACAAATTAAAGTTTGGGATCAGATGCCTTCGCAGGTGAATTTCACTATACATTTATAGAATTATACCTTTTTTTCTAAAACTATGCCAAAAATTAAAGGTAAAGGAATACTTCCAAGTTCATGGGAAGCTACCAGGCCAGCATCACCCTGATACAAAAACCTGACAAAGATACCACTCAAAAAGAAAATTATAATCCAGTATCAACAGTTAACATAGATGCAATACCCCTCAACAAAATATTGGCAAACCAGATTCAAGAATACATTAATCATACACCATGTTCAAGTAGGATATATCCCAGGAATGCAAAGTTGGTTTAATATCTACATATCAGTCAGTGTGCTACAGTGACTTGATTTGAAGAATGCATTAATAAATTGAAGAATAAAAACCATATGATTATCTTAGTAGATGGAGAAAAAGCTTTTGGCAAAATTAAACATCCGTATATGATAAAAACTGCAGGAAGTGAGCATAGAGGGAACATACCTCAACATAATAAAGGCCTTATGTGACAAGTCCATTGCTAACACAATACTCAGTGGTGAAAAGTTGAAAGCATTTCCTCTAAGAAGAGGAGCAAGACAAGGATGTCTTCTCCCACCGCTTTTATTCAGCATGGTTGTGAAAGTCCAAGGGTGAGCAGTCAGACAAAAAAATGAACTAAAAGTAATCCAATTTTGATAGAAGTAAAACTTTCACAGTTATAAAATGGCATAATACTTATATGTAGAAAATCGTAATGATGCCACCAAAAGATTATTAGAACTAATAAATGAATTCACTAAAGATGCAGAATACAAAATTAATATACAGAAATATGTTATTTTTCTCTGTACTAACAACTATCAAAAAGAGAAATTTAATAGTACAAGTCCATTTATAATTACTTAAAAAGAATGAAGTACCTAGAAATAAATATAACCAAAAAGGTTAAAGACCTGTACTTGGAAAATTTATAGGACATTGATGAAAGAAGTTGAAAATGACACAAATAGATATATAGATATATCATGCCCCTGGATTGGAAGAATTAATATTTTTAGTTTGTACTGCTTAAGGCCATCTATAGATTGAGTGCAATCCCTATCAAAATATGTATAAATTCAAATTTGATTAAAGACTTCAATGTAAGACTTCAAACCGTGAAAGTCTTAGAAGAAAACATAGGCAGTAAGCTCTCTGACATTAGCCAATTTTTTTTTTCAACCTGTGTAAGCAGTCAAGGAAGACAAAAGCAAAACAAATGGGAATACATCAAATTAAAGAGCTTTTGCACAGTGATGGAAATTATCAATGAAACTAAAAGGCAGCCTACTGAATCATAAAACATATTTGCAAGTGATATACATAATAGTTTCCAGAATATACAGAGAACTCACATAAATCAACATCAAAAAAGAAAGTCTGGGTAAAAGATTATCAAAACACCTAAGTAGGTATTTTTTCATATAAGTCATAGAGATGGCCAACAAACATGAGATTTCAACATCACTGATCATCAGGGAAATGCAAATCAAACCACAAGGAGATATCACCTCAAACCTGTCAGAAGGGCTACTGTCAAAAAGACTACAAATAACAAGTGCTGGTGAAGATAATAGAGAAAAGGGAACCCTCAGGCATTCATGTAAATTGGTAAAGCCACAATGAAAAACATTATGGAGAGTAAATGTAATTGGTGTAATGTAAATTGGTGAAGCCACAGTGAAGCCAAAATAAATCAAACAACTTAGAAATTCCATTTTGAAGTATTTTTCAGAAGGAACAACACCACCATTTCAAAAAAATATATATGCACCATTTTCTTAATTGAAGCATTGTTTACAATAGTCAAGATTTGGACAGAACCATGAATAGATTAATGCATAATGAACATATTGTTTACGTATGTCTAATGGAATATTAGGCAAAAAAGAAGGAAATCTTGCCATCTGTGATAACATGAGTGACCTAGAGGGTGTTATTCTAAATGAAATAAATCAGATAAAGACGACGGTATGATTTCACTTATACAAGGAATCTAAAAAAAAACCAGATGGACAAACATAGCAAAAACCTAACAGATTTATAGATACAGAGAACAAACAGGTAGTTGCCTGAGGAAAGGAGAATAAAGGGATTTAAAAAAATAAGATAGCTATCTATGTGAGATAATGAATACTAATTAACTTGATTATTTCACAACATATGTTTATATCATGCTGTGCACCTTAAATATATACAATTTTTGTCAATTATGCCTCAATAAAGCTGGAAAAAGATTTTCAAAAACCTTCTATGTAATCAAAAAATAAGCAAAGAAAAATGCAAGCAACAGGCTGGGAGATTTTTGCTGCTCACTTCAGACAAAATATTTGCCCTACATGTAAAAAGAACAGACATGGCAATGTAAGACATGGACAAAATATATGAATAGTTAATACACAGAAGAGGAGATACAAATGGCCAGTAAAATTTGAGGAGATATTCATTTTAAGAATTGTTAGGATAAATGAAAGCATATTTAAAATGGAGTAGGGAAGTCCTGAAGGGGAAGCTCCCATGCACATACCACTCACTGTCCTTATCGACTCCAGCCTTCTGACCTAGCAGAAACCAGCTGTCCACAGCCAGAGGCATTAGTGTATAGACTGTCCTATTGAAACAAAGACATTTCAAAATAAAGTGCTTTAAGCCAGGATAAAGTTTTTGTTTTTGTTTTTGTTTCTCATAGCAGGTGCCCATAGTGGAGCAAGTGGTTGAGAGAGGATCTCTACCCCATTCATCAGCATCATTTAGGGATCCAGTTTCCTTCTCTTCTTGTTTCTTTCTTAGCATCTGTCGTAGTTGTCACCTCCATGGTTATTGCTGCTTATATGCTACCATGACCTCATTTCACCAAATAGCAAGTATGAAAGAGAGGAATAAGGCAAGTGATTTTCTTATGCAAAAACATGATAGAGAGAAATTGTGAACATCACGGAAGCTCGGATTCTGCTGACTCTAATGGCCATGTGAGGAGAGTATTCATTAGCTGAGTGATGAATGTTCATCTCCAGTTAAATCTTTAGGGTAAAGAGGAATATTCTTTTTAAAGGGTAAGCAGGAGACTCTTTGCAGGGAAACAATTAACGGCTATCTCAACAGTATTCTTAAAACACCTGGCACAGTAGCTGACAAATAATGGCTATTTACTACATGCTTCTTTCATTGTTTCCCATGCTGTGCCTAATAATTTAGACTGAAATCAAGAATAAGACCATGTAGACCTGTTCAACAGCTTTGTTAAGGATCCATGGTTGAACAACTTCTTACTCTACTTACACTGTACACAGTGCGTAAGTTGTATTTAACTGGTAATGGTCTGACTTTGAAACAAGTGCAGGTGAAGAATTAATGCCGTTTGCTAGAGGTGTAATTCTCCTAATGCCCTTATTAACACTCTAATAATGTTCCTGGGATCTCTGGCTAATGATGGCTCCTCTGGCGCACAGAGTGTGCAGTTACAGACGCCTTTGTACTGAGACTAAGGGCCATGTTTAAATTGTTTCATACGAGGATAACAAGGACAGTTCTAGGACATTTGCAGGTCCACCGGATTTACAGGTCCACCAGTGTGGTGATGAATCATCCACAGAATGATAAAATCTGCCCGTCTGTGTCAGGTATAATCTTTTTGCAGGAAGTACTCTGAAATATGCACTTAAGAAAATTTTCAAGAGGAATATTTAATTAAAATACCTAACTTAAGAAAGTGAAAATTTTTGTAAAATATTGTCTGTAATATATCTTAGCTTTATAAAAAGATATTGTCATCAGTATATAGATCATGTTATATTTTAATGTATAAAAATATTTTAATCCTCTTCATCCCCTTTTTTGTTATAATGCAGGAGAATTTATTCTCATGCATTTTAATGGAGTAATAGGATTAATATATTTATGAGTAAAATTTAGAAATTTAAATTAATGGCCTTAAAAATGTAAGTACCCTTTAAAATTTCAATTCAAATTGTTGGAAGGTACCCTTGGCAAATAACTAATAAGTGATCCTAAAACTGCTCCACAAAAATAAAGTCTTCAAAAAATGCCTCGTCTTTGTAAATAAAACAACATCATTACAGTGAAATTCAGTTTTATTTACTCGCTTCAATTTCCAGTTTCCTAGTATCCTGCTTGAATTCAGTAATAGAAGATGCATCTTTAATTTAAAGAGCATAAAAGTCACTGTCTTACTGAAAATAACCTGGTATTAGTTCCTGCTTTGCCTTGCCTTATCTATGAGTTACCCCCACCCTAGAGCCAGCTTTGCCCAGTTCTCAAGCCAATCACAGGGTCATATCATTGAGGTGATGGGGAAATAGCCTAAACATTATTGTCTCGGGCTACACACTTGTTCCATGACTTTGTGTATTCATTTAATGATACAGAGCTTCTAAAATATTGCCTAACGTATAATATGAGCGTTTTTAGGAGCAGAAGCTAGGAACATAAATTCGGTAACTCGGAGAATCACTTTTTATCCTCAATAAGTGAATCTTGCAAAATCTCAGATGTGATATTTCTCCTGACTTTGCGTGTTTTGTCTGCTCTTAGACTTCACTTGCTATTGATTTTTTATTCTTTATCAGTTACTGAGTGTTAATATAACCTCTCTTCTTCCTTCCCATGCCAAATGCATGTGTGTGTGTATAAATTTTTATAGTGTGTATGTATATATAGTGTGTGTATCCATATCTATAGTATATGTGTGTGTGTATGTGTGTATACACACACGTACACTATGCTTTAGACATGTTAAGTAATATTGCCCAGTTTTACCAATTAAAGAAGCCTAGGTCTCTCTACTGTAGAGTAAATGTTTTTTCTTACGTAGTCTTGATTATACAGTTGGTTTAACCAAGTCCTTGGAAGGTCTAATGCCCAGCTTTATGGGTCACTGACTCCACAACAGAGATCTCTCTTGGATGCATAGCATTCGGGATTATTTTCTCACAGTTCTAAATCAGGCCAGAAAGTATCTTAGTTGCACTAAGTGAAGGCAATAAGAGTTTTAAGTAGCAATTGTTTTATGGGTTGTTTGCTTTCTAGAATGCCTTTTTGATGGGTAATACTTCTTACATGAGCTGAGATGATGTCCATTTAAACATTTTTTTGGGGGGAGGTGCTGCCTTTAGGTATTATGGAGAGAAACAATGTGTGTTTTGAGTCTGTTATGCCAATCTTTGCGCTAAATTCTCTAAGATCATTCAGTTGTCACGTAGACCCTTCACAAAAGTGGAAGTTGAATCTCAAAGGTTTTAAGTAAATTTTCCAAGATAACAGAAATTGTGTAGTCAAGGTTGAAATCTAGGACCATCTGCTTTCTTAACGTATGTTTCTTCTGATAGCCAGTAATGCTTAATGTAACTCGATATAATGGGAAAAAAAAAAAACAATGGAGAATTCTATTTTAAAACACTCTTGGGTATTAACACCATTGAACAGTTCATATCAAATATGATTCAGTTGGCCCACAAATTTCTGAATCTGCTGAAGGGACTGTAATGGTTGATTCTTCCTTGGAACACACATGAATGTAGTTTTGCCTTTCTGACAAAATGGAAGAAGTTTAATAGAAGAAATGTTCATCCTTAGCTTAGGAGAGAGTAGTACAGTGCGTAGCAAATTTTAAGACAAATATAATCCAAGGATGCAGTATATGATAGCTGCCAAAAATAAAGAGCCAACAAAGATTATTTTATTTAAAAATATTAGTTGGGAATAAAAGTGATAAGTTAACTTTATAGCATAAAAAAGTTGCTATGCTCTTGTTTTCAAGGTTCATTTTACTTCAAGCTTGCTTATCATTTTCACTTTTAACAATTTCCGAGGATAATTCAGGGTATGTTGCCCACCTTTGCTGTTGGAAGTCAAGTTTAGTCCTACACAAAGCTTATTAATGCATGTTTTTAATGACTATTTTAGCACTGTAAGAATTAAACTTTATGAATGCCAGATTCTGAATTATATTAATCTTTAATTTTATTTATAATATAAATATATTTAAGCCTCCCACTGAAATATTTGATCACCATAAATGGTGTTAAGTAAAATTTTGTTTTCAAAAATATATTATAATAAAATTGTTTAATTGGAACACTACTTTTTATATTTGGAGTTTAGGATGACCTAATGAAAAATTCATTGATATGTGTTCTAATCACAAATACAGATTGGACTAATGGTGGGTTTTGCCCTTAATTTGATTTTGATCTGTTTATTTCCATTTGCCATTATGTAATTCCTTCTAAACTTCTTTCAAGAATGTTTGTATGTTTAGACTAATAGATAATCTATTTGGGAGAATTTAATAATCTAGACATATTAAACATATTCTCATTTGGGTGTTTATAATTTACTTCCCCTTCAAAGTCCATGATGTCATATGTGTTTTACTGAAATTGAGATGAACTAGAGGAAATTCAGTGGCATTCTCTTAGGTGCCCTCATGGGGAATTATAAAGAACAAGAATGTGTACATGTATACCTATAGATAGAGAAGATCTTTCTTCCCTGCTCTTGAGAGTAATAAGAGTGTTGAAAAAGGAACATACTGGAGAAAAACATCGATTACTCAAATGCACATCACTGAGTGGCAGTTCTTAGCTGGACACTATGTCAAGTACTAAGAAAGGGAAGAGGCGTGAGATAGTATCTCTTGCCAAGAATTTAGACTAATCCAAACAACAAACATAAATAGATGTTTGGTGATTCTTGTTCAAGATTTTGAACTAAATTGGTCTGCTAGCCCTCCTGGAATCTCATTACAGTGATTTAAAAGACACATAAACCCACATAATAGAACAATGGCGGAGGGGCATTAATGGAAAATGGTTATAATAAATACCCAGATGAAGAATAGTTAGTACGTTTCCCAGATGAAGTACAGCAGTGGCAGAGCAGGCTGAAAAAAGAGGAGAGACGTGATTGGCCAATGCCAAATGCCCCACTGCTTCACACAGGATGATTCCAAAGCAAGCATCTAACTCCTAGGTAAATACAGATAAACATGAGTAGCTGCACTTGTAGCCCAGAATAAATCGTAATTATTTTGGCATTGGGAAATTAGTAAAATAGCCTACTCTTTACCATCTCATCCTAGAATGAAGAAAAGCAGTTGACATGAATGAAAACCACATAGGAGCCTTTCCTTTTAATTTATCTTTAATATAATCATATAATTAATTCTCAACAAAGTCAAAATTGTCCCTGGTGGGAAAATACAGTATTTGAGGACTTGGAGAAACATAAATTAAATAGAAAAACAAAGAAAAATCACAATAAAAATTAGAGAACTTGAAACTTGAAATAAACCATTTCTTCTTTTCAGTTGAGATGACTGTGAACGTGTCAAGATAATTAGGTCAGTTGTGGCAGAAGCTAACCGAAATAAACATTTTATTTTGAATCTCTTCGAAATATTTCAGATTCCACTCACCATTTATATATCACCAAATTCCAGATTGACACAGGATAAATGATTTCATTATTTTCCTGTAGTTATTGCATTTCAAAAACTTCTGACTGGTCTGGAAAGCCAGTCAACACATTAACGCAAAAGACATAAATCTGTTTAATCTCAAAAGAAATTTTAAAAATGTTGAGCAAATTGTATGTCACTCCTGAAATTTGTATACCTGGCCTATGCTGTGGATTTCCTTCTGTAAAACTCAAATGAGAAAAGTGGTTTCTTATGTATTTTCAGTGTAAAAGTATAGGTATGAATATGATCCTCAAGCCTAACATTTTTTAACTGTAAATTGCAGATTTCTTAAAATGTGCAACTTTTCATTTTTCAGAAAATATAAAAGCTTAAATAATCATATTATCTAGAGCCTGGTTCTTGCTAGATACTGAATTAGATCTAAATGGATACAAATGTGAATAAGCCATTATAAGAAACACCAGAAAACTTATGCCATTTTTGAACTTGGTTTTGGATATATTGACATTAAATTAAAAGTAATTATAGTGCAAGTCCATTTATTTGGACCCATTGTATTGCAATTTATAAAAATTGTAAAAGCTTCTGGGTTGAAAGTTATAGATATCTCAGAATGAAATAGATTGTTTAACAGGTAACTGTATGGAGAAGTGAGAGACAGTGAATTCCATATTTATATAATAATATTTTTGATATAACAACAACACACATCTACAAAGAAGGACTCCTGTTGTATTTATGCGTTTTTAGTTGAATCTGCCACAAAAATGATTGAAAACACCAGCTTTTCTATTAAGTCAAAATGGTTTGGTTTTGTTTTGTTTTTTGGACACCAACACAATTACCTACCCAAAGAATTAATAATTTTAGATAAACATTCTACTTAGTAACATTGTTAATAAAGCAAAAAAAGAAAGATTATGGATTTTGGCTGCTTTATGATTTTTCTGGAAAAAATGGTTTATGGTCACCTGCGGAGACTTTCTTTTCCCATCCAGGGAAATAAATATATCCTATTTTTTCCTGCTCATGGAGTATTTTATACATACATGTGTTCTGTATAAGCATTGTGCTGTATTTGTTGCTTTTGGTCTTTCCCGTGAGGGTGTGACCTCTCTATGGCAAACATATTGCATGCACTGCTTGTCTGTTTATCATCGGCTCTTACCACATCCATGAGTGGTCTGTGGACGCTCAGTAATCAGATACTTGATCTCTTGATTAAAGCGAGTAGAGGATGATTTGTAGGTTCTCAGTGTATGTTTGTTGTAGTAATGAGTATTTGTTTCTTCATAAAGTACTCAAGGATTATATATGAGTTTAAAAATAACTTAAAACGGCACATGTTAAAATATTTTATAAAGATAAAAAATTCCTAAGCAGCCAAAAGTGTTTTAAGAACTAGAAATGTCTAAAATATCTTGAGATCAATTTAGAACGTACTCTGTTATTACTAGAAGAAAAAACAAGATCAGTGATCAGATAACATCAATGAAATATTGGAATGAAAGAGTAAGACACATTTGGAAAAATTAGTAAAATACCCTTTCAAAAATGTGTAGAAACTGTGACTTTAATACATCATCACAGATTAATATTTTCTAAATTAAGGATTAATGAGATCTAGGGACGAGAAATGGGAAGATGACTTTTTGCTAGGTACTGGATTATCCTGACAAGTGATACTTGGCCTTGGGCACTGTCTTCCAGCATAAGAAATGCTGAAACAAGGGGACGCCGCTTCCTCAGCCTAGGCAGCGTAGAGGTGTAAGTTTAAGTAGAGCCAATTCAGGAGCTGTAATTCTGTGCTCAGGCCTCTTCAGTGTAATTGCTTTTCTCCCTTATCCAGAGTGGCTGCCTTTCTTATGGTGAAGTCCTTGCATTTTCCTAGAAACATATTACAATGTTTGTATTTTGTGTAGCCTCTATCTCAGCTGCTTTTTGTTCTCACTCTTTTTGCCAAAACAAGGAAAACGTCTCCTTGGACATGACTGTTGCTGAGCTCTATCAGGGAGGAGAGTTTAGAGGGCAGGTGGGAGGTAGAAGCGGGGAGAACACACCCTAGTTGGAAATACCTCAAGAATTACATATGTCTTCAAAAGTTAATTTTTATTAAACAAGAAAGATCGTTTATAGAAATTTAGATCACTATTTTTAAAAACAGGAATATTTTTAAAATATTTTGGGGATTATTTTGTGACCTATGAAAATATCAAATCACTATGTTGAGCATCAGGAACTAAGATAATGTTATAGGTCAATTATACTTCAAAAAACAAGCAAACTCATAGAAAAAGAGGTCAGATTTATGATTAGTAGAAACAGAGAGTGGGAGAGGAAAGGGAAGCAGGAATTGGGTTAGGGTGGTCTCAAGGTACAGACCACCCTAAGGATGTAACATACAGCTTGATGACTCTAGGTAACAATACTGTACTGTGTATTTAAAAGTTGAGAGTGGATCGTAAAAGTTCTTACCACAAGGGAAAAAAGAATAATTGACTGTGATGACACATGTTAACTAAACTTATTGTGGTAAGTCATTACCAATATGTACATATATTATCATATGTTATATTTTAAACTTATATATTATTGTATGTCAATTATATCTCAGTAAAAACTAGGAATAAAAGATAAGTACTTGAGGAGTTCCCGTCGTGGCGCAGTGGTTAACGAATCCGACTAGGAACCATGAGGTTGCAGGTTCGATCCCTGCCCTTGCTCAGTGGGTTAATGATCCGGCTTTGCCATGAGCTGTGGTGTAGGTTGAAGACGCAGCTCGGATCCCGCGTGCTGTGGCTCTGGTGTAGGCCGGCGGCTACAGCTCCAATTGGACCCCTAGCCTGGGAACCTCCATGTGCTGCAGGAGCGGCCCAAAGAAATAGCAAAAAGACCAAAAAAAAAAAAAAAAAAAAAAAAAAAAAGATAAGTACTTGAGATATAATGTATACTGTATAATATCACTGTTGTATGTTATATATGAATGTTAAGAGGGTAAAGACTTCTCACCTCAAGGGAAAAAATTTTAAATTTATTTATATCTATATGAGATGATAGATATTCACTGAACTTATTGTGGTAGTCATTTCATGATGTATGTGAGATCATTGTGCTGTGCCCCTTAAACGTATACAGTGGTGTATGTTAATATCTCCATAAAACTGTAGGAGGAGTGTGGAAATTTTAGTAACACTATTTAGCCTTCATAAATAGAATTTTAAATGTTGAAAAGTACTAAATACATATGTATGTACAGTGGAAGTTTTAAAATTTGCACAAATGTGTGGGCAAGTAGAGCCACCAACTTGGTGGAGAAAATATAATTAAAGACTCACAAGGGTTGACTATTCCAAAATCTTCATAATTGTTTTTCAATTAAAAAAAATATATATATATGCCTTTCACAGCACTGTTGTAAATCAAAATAGAATGATAGATTATGTTTCACAGTTTGTGTTTCTGATTTTAAGCTTCTCTCATAGCTTTGTCCTACAGAGACTTCCAGGCCCCCTAGGAATTGAGGCTGGCATGTGTCTCACTTTTGCCTCCAGCGTTTCTTTATTGTCACAGATATTGTCAGTGATATTAAACTGGGCTTTGCTGTTCTACTCCAGTGTAGAATTATAAAAAAAGTTGTTCTGAATTATAAACAGAACAACTGAATTATAAAAAAGTTGTTCTTCACTTACTAAGTTTAAAATATTTAGGAGTTGAAAGTATAAATTGACCATATATCTCTAGAACTACACCCTACTCCTTGTGCATATCTGTAAAATGCATAAACAAGGAGAATGGCACATCCTCAAATTACGGAATGAACATTGGATAGACATAGGCTTAAGTAAACTACAGAAGACTCATAGTTCCCACTCTTCATTTCTCTCCTCCTGAACAGCAGAAAGGAGGAATGTGCAAATTAAGTAATTGACCCACATCCCATAGAGTAGAGAGGTAAGAAAATGGTCGTTTTTGGCAATACCACTACAGGTAAAAGAACAGCTAGGCAAATACCCTATAATTAGAGAGGTAAAAACATGGTAGAGTGCTTTTTTTCTTGTTTTGGTTAATCATTTTGGAACCAATTACTAACAAGGAGAGTCTTGATTTACCTCTGACTTAGTGATAGCTTTGCCATGAAAAGCCCGCATTGCCTTACGTACTAGTGGATAAAGCAGATAAAGGAAGATATTTTCTAGCTCTGTGGTACTAGTCCAGTTTGCCTGAGGTTCTTAGTATACAATAATAAATACAGAAAACAATATGGGAAACAAAAGCAAAAATAAACAAATGGGACTAAATCAGACTAAAAAGATTTTCGCAATGAAGGAAACTACCAATAAAATTAAAAAAAAAAAACCAAAAAACTGGAGTTCCCATCGTGGCTCAGTGGTTAAAGAGTCCGACTAGGAACCATGAGGTTGTGGGTTCGATCCCTGGCCTCGCTCAGTGGGTTAAGGATCCGGCATTGCCCTTAGCTGTGGGGTAGGTTGCAGACGCGGCTCGGATCCCATGTTGCTGTGGCTCTGGCGTAGGCCAGTGGCTACAGCTCCGATTGGACCCCTAGCCTGGGAACCTCCATATGCCGCGGGAGCAGCCCAAGAAATGGCAAAAAGACAAAAAAAAAAAAAGAAAGAAAAACATAGTCTACTGAATGGGAGAAGATATTTTCAAATTACACATCCAATAATAGATTAATATCCAAAAATAACTCCTACAACGAAGAACTCATGCAACTCAACATCAAAAAATAAACCCAGATTAAAAGATGGGTGGAGGACCTGAACAGACTTTTTTCCAAAGCAGATGTGCAGATGGCCAACAGACAACTGAAAAGATGCTCAACATCACTCATCATCATAGATACGACAGTGAGATCCCACGTTATCCCTGTCAGAATGACTGTCTGCAAAAAGACAACAAATGGTAACTGTTGACAAGGATATGGAGCAAAGGGGATCATCGTGCACTATTGACAGGATTGTAAATTGGCATGTCCTCTAGCAAAAAAGTGTGGATGTCGATATGGATGCTCCGCTAAAACTCCAAAGTAAAACTGCTGTGCACTCCAGCAATGAGTATTTACCTGAAGAAAACAGAGACAGTAAGTTGAAAAGATAAATGCACATCAGGAGTTCCTGTCGTGGCGCAGTGGTTAACGAATCCGACCAGGAACCATGAGGTTGCGGGTTCGGTCCCTGCCCTTGCTCAGTGGGTTAACAATCTGGCGTTGCCGTGAGCTGTGGTGTAGGTTGCAGACGCGGCTCAGATCCTGCGTTGCTGTGGCTCTGGCGTAGGCCGGTGGCTACAGCTCCGATTCAACCCCTAGCCTGGGAACCTCCATATGCCGCGGGAACAGCCCAAGAAATAGCAAAAAGACAAAATAAATAAATAAATAAATGCACATCAGTGTTCACTGCAGCATTATTTACATGAGTGGCAATAGTGTGGTGTGTATATATATATACACACACAGTGAAATATTAGCCATAAAAATGAAATCTTGCCATTTGTGGCCACATGAATGAATCTAAAGGGTATTATGCTAAGTGAAATAAGTCAGACATAGACAAATACCTTTTGATCTCACTTATAGTGGAATCTAAAAGAAAACCAAAATGAAAACAGATACGTACAGAGAGCAGATAGGTGGTTGGCAGAGGGGAGGGGTTTTGAAGGGATAAAGTGTAAGTGTAGGAGATTAGGAGGTACAAAAGTCCGTTATAAAATCAATAAGACATTGGGATATAATGTGCATCATAAGGAATTTGGTCAGTAATGTTGTGACTTTTAATGGGAATAGAGGATTTTCAGACTTGCCATAGTGATCATTCTGTAATATATTCGATGTCAGATCACTATGTAGTAAGCTAAAGCTAACATAATACTGTGTCTCTATTATATTTCAACCAAAAAGATAAGTGACTTCAGTTTAAAAGACTGTTACAATATTTAAATTAATTTTGTGTATTTTTATATTAGTGTTTCTTTTCTTGTAAATCTAGAAGTTTTTGAGAAATAGCGAACAATTGGAAGAACTCAACAGTGGAAGTGTTTGATTCATGTAGGCTTGTATTGGAAATGTGCAGAGAAGCTGAGTGGACATCTCAATGGAAGTTGGATGGAAGGCATTCCACACATTAGATTAAATGACAAAAATCTCCAACAACTATACTTTTGTGCATCTAATAAAAGTGACTTTATTACTTACATATGCAATTATGAGATAGCCACGTTGTCTCCCACCAGCTACTTACATCGAAAAATCTTGAGTCCCTTTGTTTCCTTCAACCAGGCTGGATGGCACCTTCCACTTGACAGGCAGCTTGCCATGGCTCACTCAGCACCTCCATAAGTTCAATAAATACAACCAAGTGAAAATTGGTAAGAAAGAAACTGTACGTATGGTCTCCAGATGCAGTTTTGCTACTATAGAGTCCCTAATATAATCCAGGCTCAGCCAATTTAACCTGGAAGACACCCAGACAATATGGAAACACTGACTCTGTTAACAGGTAGAATCAGTTCAGAGTCTCTGAAACCATCCCACACACAGAAGGTTTCCACTTAAAACCATTGATTTTACTCTGATGTTCTTAGAGATGCTGTATCACATGAGTACTAGTTTCCTTGCCAGTATTATTTTCAGCAAGTTCCATGATCCCTCACAGTTAAACAATGGGAAACTTAACAAGCAGCTGCCATAAACCTGTCAAAGTCTCATTCATCGAAAGTCTTAAATCTCATTCATTCAGTCAAGTGTGTATTCACTGGCCACAGAACTGTACTCTCCTCTTTGATATCTAAATTCTTGTGTAACTAGTCTTCACTGTCATATATATGTATGTATACACAAATATAGAGATATATAAACACAGATTTATATAGATATCTATATATTCCTATAGATCTCTATCTTTAGATAGAAGATAGACTGATTGATTAGTTGATTGATTTACAAAGAAGCGAGATAAACTGATTTAAAAAGAAGGATCAAGGAAATATGTTTTGGAAAAGTTGAAAAATAATTTCTTTTTGGTAAGAGCTTTAGCAATGAAAGAACATGTCATGAAAATTAATGAGCTGCCCACTAAGAAAGACTCAGGATTAATTGCTTCAACATGTGATAAAAGCAGTTGTTTGAAACGAAAATTTCTTTGGTGGAAACCAACTAATGAAAAATAACCCAAGTAGTGAAAGTTGCTTTGGCAAGTAATTTGGCAGATTATTGGTACTTGCTATCTTTGACTGATGTAATTAAGAAGGATAAGAAGAATGTTTCTCAGGAGTTCCCTCGTAGCTCAATAGGTTAAGGATCGCTTGTTGTCACTGTGTTCCCAGCATGACACAAGTATAGCGAAGAAAAGGAAAGAAGGAGGAAATTTGTCTACATACATGACAAAATGGATGACAGCAAAGAAACGTGAATGATAGAAAAACCACAGGTATTGTCATATATGGTTTTGCAGCATCAGGATATATTATTTTTTGACTATTGTTAAAAATTGATTTCTCTTTTTCCAGCAAACTACCTTGTACAGACTAACATATCTTTTAATTACACAGGCCTTTCCGTAGTCCTTTGTATAATGAATTCTAACCTTCCCTCCAAAAACAAACATAATTTGTTTGTATGATGGATGTATTCCTGAGTAGTGTACTTTGTTTCAGTCAATCATGTGTATACACCATAAACTGGATTAATGAGTGGAAACTCTATTTTTTTAAGTGAGTACAAGAGAAGCTTTCAAATTGTTTGACTTACAGGGAAAACTGTAAGCCCTTTTCTCTGTTTTATGTTCTGTGGTCACTCATTGAAAGTTCACTCCCAGATATGAGGTTTTTTTTTTGTTTTTTTGTTTTTTTGCCATTTCTTGGGCCGCTCCCAGGGCATAGGGAGGTTCCCAGGCTAGGGGTCGAGTTGGAGCTGTAGCCACCGGCCCACACCAGAGCCACAGCAACACGGATCCGAGCCACGTCTGCAACCTACACCACAGCTCACTGCAATGCTGGATGCCCAACCCACTGAGCAAGGCCAGGGATGGAACCTGCAACGTCGTGGTTCCTAGTCGGATTCGCCAACCACTGAGCCATGACAGGAACTCCCCAGATATGAGTACTGCTGAGTAGAAAAGGCATCAAGTATGTGGATGGAATAAAATAAATACACGGCTATTACAAGGAAGCAGTTCACAATGCCAGTGGTGTCTATGGATGTTGCATTTTCTCTACTGCATCATTGTCTTAGTAAGATGGAAAGACTCACTGTGTGAATATACTTCATAGAATAGCAAAAACCACCTGCTGTTTAATCTATATGAAAACCCTGTGTGATGGTTAAATATTTCCAGAGTTGTCATGGAAAAGCTGAGAGGGCAGACAGAAAATTGGTGCAAGAGAGAAAACTGTACCTTTAATGTTTTCTAGTCTTACATGTGCTCAGAACACTCCTCTGATTTCTGTAATACAAATATTTATATTAATAAAGATAATCAGTATTCAAGGCACATTGCGTATACATCTCATATACTCTTCGCCAAAAAATGAAAAATAGTATTTGTTATTCATATTTTAGATGAATAGAACTTGTCACAAACTAGCATAGGGCTAATTTCAAATTCAGCTTCCTTAAACTACAAACTCAGGTTCTTTACAAAATACTAGATACTTTTCATTATGTACTGGAAAAATATGGCTTTGTGTGTGCATATTACGTAAAATATATCAATAATAATATTATTTGATAAGATTTCCAAGTAACCCCAGTATCTTGGAATCTTCCATATGCTATTTTGTCTTTCTCTCTTTTTCTCTCTCCATATGTGTGTGTGTGTGTATTTGTCATTGTTTTGAGTAGTAGAAATGGAAAAATTGGAAATACGAAAAGTTTGTCATTGGTCCTATTTCTGTCCCTAACTGGAGAGTTATGTATAATCTCTATATTATCATCATCAAGTTATCATAACAGGAGCTCTCTAGCTCACAGAGTTCTTCAGAATATATCTTGGCAAATAGGAGTAATAAGAAACTATGAAAAAGAAGTTTTTGAAAAATACTAACTAAATCACTGAAAATAATATTAACCTCATGATCTGGCATTCTTAGTTGTTCAAATAAGTCTTCTCTTTAAACAGAATTTCAGGGTTTATCAGTCTTTAATGTTCATTGTTTTATACGGAGAAACTAAAATAAATAGTCAAGGATTGGAGGGATAACAAGCTTACTGGAGCTGAAGTACCAGGACTGAACTGGAGTTTAGATAAAAAGTCAACTTGCAAATGCCTCTGAGAAAAAACGGCGGCAAAGATTTTTCCCTTATGATTGAAAAGACGAGTTATTATTTTCCAAGGAGAGTGTAAAGAGTTACTATGACTTATAAAATCAAAAACTTTTATGACAGTACCATTTCACTCCATAACATTTAGTTACATTTGAGGAATATCTACTTATAATTTCTATTCATCTAAATCTATAATTTCAGTTGCAGAACGCCACTTTGCCTTGATAATTGCTATTCTTCTCTCTCTCTCTCTCTTTTTTTGCTTCTTGGGGCCCACCTGTGGCATATGGAAGTTCCCAGTCTAGGGGTTGAATCAGAGCTACAGCTGTGGCTATTGCTATTCTTAAAACACAAGTAATTTTTATGTAGAGATCATTACAGTGGGGATAATTTTGATTTCTTTTTAATTGTTTTAAAAGATTTCCCCTGCTAAGTCTTTATGCAGTCTCTCCATCTTTTCCATTTTTCACTTTTGATTGTTAGTTCAATGAAGTCGAGAGTGAATGTCAGAAACAGCTTACACCGTATTTGTATTGTATTCATATTCTGAAACTAGAAGCCATGCTACCAATGAATCTAAAGACAAATTAATAGCCCAGCCCCCAGGATTCAGCCTTGGTAAGATCAAATATACTGGCTCTGGCAATTATGGTGGCAACACAGCAGATGTGCTCAGTTATCCTGACCTGCGCCCACCCTAAATCAGTTTGCACTTGGTAAAATATGAATGAACATCTCCTCGTTTTAGCCAGTAAACATAGAAGGAATATGCATTTCAGGTAAAACAAAATGAAGAAAACAAACAAAAAAAATAGTGTGTATCAATTTCCACTGTTAATCTATTCATAAATTCTGGTAAACATTACAAATTTAAAAAAGTGAAAAAGCTGAAAAATCGAACTCATAATCAAAATGAATAAATGCAGAACCACTGAAGACAGCAGGATCTGGAAGAATAGGTGGAAGTAATGAATGAACAGATGGGGAATATCATCAGAGAGCTGAAGACTAATTTGGTTGTAAACCTAAAAGTGCTTTTTAAAAAGTCTTTAAAAAACAAATATAGCAACCAGAACAATCAAATTAAAATCCTGTAATTGAATACTTTGTAACTGAGGATTAGTGAACTTAGTTATCTCATGACTTGAAGTCTAACATAATGTTTAATTGTAGAATGAGTAGAAGAAAGAAGCCAAAATTTTTCATGAAAACACCAACCTTGTAAAATTTCAAGCAGGGAAAATATGATAAAAAGTAATTGCCATGAAGTAATTGCTTTGAAGTAATTGCTTAAAACCAAAAATAAAGAGGAAAATCATGAAAGCTTTCAGAAATAAAAAGACTATTAACAGGTAGTGAACACTGGTCAAAATGATACCTGAATTCTTGTCAGGAAAAATGCAATCTGGAATAGAGTGAAAGGCACTTTTAAAGTAGTGAGATAAAAAAAAAAGTAAAACAAAACAAAACAAAAAACTTGTTCATCCTAACCAAGCTAGAATGTACTTAAAAAAAGAGGATGAATCTAATTAGTCTGACTGGTGGACTGATCATTTTATCATTATGCAATCCTTCCTTCTCTGGCTTTCCTTGCTCTAATGGCTATTTTATCAGATATTAATAAAGCTGCTTTTTTAAAATTTTGTTTTCACAATATATTGTTTGCCATGTTTTTGCTTTCAACCTATGTATGCTGTTGATTGTTAGGTGTGTTCCCTATATTCATATAGTTGGATCATTTTTTAATCTCAACCTCTATTTTTGAATGGTATTTAGATTAAATGTCACAATTTAATATTAATACATATATATTTGTTATTTCTGTACTTTGAAAAATAAAATATATTCAAAAAATTCAGTGACTTGCTCAAAATGATATGGACAGGATCAAATTTAGAGTAAGATCAGTAACTTCTGGATTTCCCATTATGGCTCAGGGTAAGAAACCTGACTAGTATCCATGGGGAGAGGGATTCCACCCCTGGTGTCACTCAGTGGGTTAAGGATCCAGCATTGTCTCGAGCTGCAATGTAGGTCACAGATGTGGCTCCAATCCCGAGTTGCTGTGGCTGTGGCGTAGGACAACGGCTAATGCTCTGACCTGACCCCTAGCCTGGAAACTTCCATAGGCCATGGGTGCAACCCTAAAAAGACAAAAAAAGAAGAAAATATTAGTAACTTCTGACTTGACTTCAAGTAAAATAATTGCTAGTCTTGTCTTATACCTATACTTAATAATTAATATGAATATACATTAATATAAATTTTATTAATTCTAAGGATTCTACAAAAGCATAGTTACTATACAATTGTTTTCACACTAGTGTATATAAGGATAGGTGCTTTAAAGTCAAGACCAGTGGTTTTTTGAGTGGTCTTTAGTGGTGTAAAATTTAATGCTTTTGTAGTATTAGTAGTATTCTAAATACTACTTCAGTTTTACAGAGGCTGACATATTCTTTCAGTTTGAGTACTTAATAAGGGTTATTTATATTAGTATTTCTGAAAACTATTTATAGGATATAGGTGATTTATTTTGCATCTTGCAAAAACAGATATCTGTAATTTTAACAACTTTTTCAAAGATGTACTTTTATCATCCCTTTTGATTGATTTTTATGTCCCTTGGTAATTGCAGTAAGACTTTTAAAACCAACCATAATCTTTTACCTTATCTTTCAGAGTTTACTACCACAGGGTGACAGCAGATATCAGGTGTTTAAGAGCAAAAACCAAATAGTCACACAACCATAGGAAACTCAGATTTAAAAAAATAATAAATAAATAAATAAATATATATATATATATATATATATAGTCAAATCTCCTGTGCAGTAAACACAATGTGTAGTCAATAAAAACATAATGACAAGTGTAAATGATAGTATGTTGATGTTGGAGATAAAATACTTTGAAATGAGCCTGCGATCGTATGTTAATTTTATAAGTTAAAACTATATTAATAAAATTAATATAGACATGTAGGCCCTCTAAGTTAAATGTGTTCTCCATTGGGAAAAAAAGCTTCCATCTTTAATTGTAGCAGAATCTAGAAAATAAATCATAACATTATTTTGAGAATTGGATAAACTATTGATTGGATCATATGTTTATGAAACTGTATCAACCCACATGGTACAAATGTTTTTAACCAAAAAGTTTGGACATTTAAATATTTAGAAATACTTATTTTTATAAAAATAAACAATAATTTTTTAAAGTAAGAATGTATAATGAGAATTATTGTACATATATAATTTGGCTGTATATCGCCTCTTTAAGTATGTGAAATAATTTTGAAAATAAATATAATATTTGTGAATTACTATAATTATAAATTAGACTCACTGACATTTATGATTTTTCTTAAAAGGTATAAAATATTTTGTTAACAATGGCTCCCTGGATTAGAAAAGGGAGGCTGCCTAATACAGTGGCTAAAGGTACAGTTTCTGGAATCAAATGATTTCAGGTCCTTGCTCTTCTACTCCCTCTGTGACCTTGGATTACTTACTTAATCTTTCTGTGTCTGTGTTTCCTCACACATGATAATACATTTAAATTTATAGAATAATTTCTATACTATTATTATTTCTATATTCTGTTTCAATTTGTGTATTCTAAATTATAATACAGTATTTTCTGACTTATCTCACAAGGTGATTGGAGCATTTCAGGAGAGAAGACGCATGTTCACCTAGCATAGTCCTTGCAGTTTTTCACCTCTACATACTGAGCTGCTATGGCCTTTTTAAAGGCAATTTCAAATGTCTTTCCCTGCATTTTGCCAAAATACTATATGGTTTTTTTGCTTTCCATGTTGATGATTCAGAAATTCACATTATAGTACTTTGGGTGTGTATGTGGGTACACTTTTAAAAATAACACTTCAAAGGTTTGGGAAGTCTTTGAGATCTTATTGAAACCAGAACATATGAAACATGAGTGGCCTGATGACCCAAAACACCAGTATTTTTTCCACACATCAACCTGCCCTTTGGTGAATTGTAAAGGTTCAGATGCAAGCAGGCAGCTCTAAATGCACCATGAGTTTTGTCAGTATTCTTGCTGTTAGGATTCTGGACAATGGCCAAGCTATAAAAATAGTTTAGACATGAGTGAAGTGATGGAGTCACTCATGGGGAATAACCCTGTTATCCTCTGTTCTTAAAATGGGAGGTTGCAGAATCAGTCAAATAACTCGGGGGTGGGGTGGGGGGTGGCCCCCCTCCTCATTAAAAGAAAAAAAATTAGAAACAAAAGTAGCCTGACTTCTGGGGACATAAGCCATTAATATCTGCAGTTAAATGTGAATAATGGAACGTTTCATTGCCTAGCAGTTGGGTGTTTTGAGCTAAGGAAAGTAAGAACTACTGTAAAACATCACAGCATAAAAACTGCTTTTAAAAATTAACAAAAGTAACTTTTTTAAATTCTGCTTTTGGATTCTTGTCTATGTGTATAGTATTGCATTTAAGGAGATCATTTTAATTTGAAAATTATCTTTCTGTATAGCTGCTTTTGCAACTACTGCAAGTATGCTGAAGTGTATTTAATATGAGAATTATTTTAGATAGGTGACTGAAGGGCCCTTCTATCTCCAGAAGCAACATAATTTGAAGCTATTTTCTAAATGCAGTTTTAGTGTGTCACTTATAGAAAACTACACCAATTCTCATGCGAAATACCATTATAAAGAGAATTTAATTATGTATTGTAAGAGTCAGTGTCACTTAAGTCTAGATCAGGATTTTGCCCCTTTAATTAAATTGGTCCTTGTGGGTGTATTATGCTTATCTGTGGCAGTTGATAAGATAATCCAACTATAGTTCTAGTAAGCAGGCTTATATTTAGCTTGAATTTACCCAAATCACACAGTTTTTAAAAGGTAAGAACTCTAGCCACACACAGGAAAAAGTCCCTCAATGTCAGGTAATGATGGCACTCAGAGTTATTATAAAGCAATTTTCTCCATAGGACTTAACAAACATTTTCATAAATCATTTTATTCAAATGACCAAATTCTTGTTTTTGCTTTCTAAATAAAAAGTACCATTTTGTCTTCATTCTGTATTTAGTCAACAAATACAGTTATATCCTGTACCTTAAATGGCTAATCCCCATGAAACCAGTGACAAGTCCCATTTTTCTATTTTGATGCCCTTGCCTTTTTTTTTTTTTTTTTTTCCCTGCCTCAGATTTCCAGAGGTCATAATGGACATTTCCTTGACATCCGCCAAGGGAGTCTTCACAGCTCTATCTGCCTGCCTTCTATTCAACATGCTTAAAGAATTTGGGGCTGAAAAAACACTCTCTTTTATTAGGGCCCAAACAACCTTCTCTCCATACAAATGATAAATGCTTTATAAAGTTGATTTAATTTAAAGGAAAAAGCTTATCAAAATGCATTCTGAACATGTAGAAAACAATTAGTAAAACAAGACAATTGTCAAGTTTAATTTCATCCCTTTGTAAGACTCACCTCATTATAATGTTTGTGAATGATTTCCATAGAGTATTGACAATAAACCACTTCTATTAATTGTACAATGCTTATCTCGAAAAATAAAAGCAGTGAGTCCCCAAAGAATTGCATTATTAAACTGATGCCTGCCATATCTAATTATTATTACAACAACAATTTTGAAGGAATTGATTTAAGTATTGTTTGTCCCATTAGCTGAAAGCAATTTTTAAACAAAATTTAACAAACGTGTAGAATTGTGTAGAATATAGTTAATACATATTTTAGGGTGTTTGTGTATATTTCATTATTTTAGAACTTGAGAGGAGTCTCAAGAATGCATCACAAGGCAAGTCAAATTTTAGAAGGTAACTGTAAAAAATTTTTAAAAATAAACGTAATATCCTACCAAAAGACCGTGCTTTTGTCAAAGGGCTGGGTTTTTTCTTAATGAAGTCTTGTAGACAAAGATGAGATCATTCAGAAAAACTGCTCATCAAATTCTCCCTCTCCACCCACTCCTTCCTTTCTTTTCTCCTGCTTGGTCTGTGATTGTTTATATGTGTATATGAGCTTTAGGTCCTAAATTACAATATGTTTTTTGTTGCCTCCTTATTAAATGCTAGTTTTTCTACAAACAGCTAAATAAACAATTTCGTTTTCAATTGATTATGTGGATACCTTATTCAGTTTCCACATATTTAAATTATAAGTTTTAATATAGTGACACATAGATAATAGAAATAAATTACCACTTACAATTAAAATACATGTTTCACTTTGTTTTTCACCTGTTATGATGATAAGTTGGTGTATAGTTAGACTATTTCAAACCCATATCTGTCTTTTTTCAGACCCAATAAATCTGTTCTCTAAATTAATTTTTATTTTAAAGTGTTTTGCTTGCTTTCTTGTCATTTCAGATAGCGTATATTTCAGGCGTGATCCTGGTCACTAAGATACTGTCTAGTGAAAAAAAAAATTAAGTCTGCTCTTCCCTTTTGAATGTGTGTACTTACTTAGACTCACTTTCTGCCCTTACTCACATGACAGGGGAAAAAGGAGAAAAAGAAATGAAATGATTCAGTAATACAACTATGATTCTATCCTCCAGTCACAAATAAATACTTACAAGTCTCTCTGTAGCCTGTCTTAAAATAAAAAGATATTTACTTGCCATTTTTTTCCTTAAAATTAGATATGTGAGAGTGGAAGATAGAGAGAAAAGACAGTGACGACTGAGGTTGAGAATTACCTTATTCCAAGATAATACTCATTAACAGGAGGACAGTTTAAGTGAGTAGTGATGACGTTTTATCTTCTTGCCTACTATTATTTAATGCTTAAAAACTAACATCTAGAAGTGTTTTCTCTTTTCAGTAAATTTTCAAATAAATACATGCTAAAATATATATCATTTCTCATACTTTATTGTGCACTGATGCATGTGTTTTTCTGGAATGCTAAAGCATATATTACACACTTTTTTAAAAAATAAAATCATGTCATGTTTGGCTAGAAAGTGAATTCAGTGGGCCAGAACCTCTGCAGTTTCTGCACTGCCTCTGATGAAACTTGTCGTGAAGTTCCACCCCATTTATGGATCCTCAGAAATACCAGGATTTAGGGAGACCGTTTAGGTTATAGTTTATCAAGGTCTTGAGATACAGAATTGTGAATAAGAATGTTTTCAGAGTATGTATACTGATGCCCATTATTTCTTAGGAACAAAATATTTGTACTCTTATTCCAATATCACCACACTTTAAAGCCCTGGAAAGAGGTAAAAACCAAGTGGGCAGAATTTCCAGAAAGAGACTTTTTTTTTTTTTTTTCTTTTTATTTAGGGCTACACTTGCAGCAGGTGGAAGTTCCCAGGCTAGGGGTTGAATCAGGGCTGCAGCTACCGGCCTACACCACAGCTACAGCAACACTGGATCTGAGTCTCATCTTCGACCTTCCAATAGACCCAACACCATACCCTTAACCCACTAAGCAAGACCGGGGATCGAATCCCCATCGTCATGGATATCAGACAGGTTCGTAACCTGCTGAGCCACCACAGGAACTCCCAGAAAGATCTTTTTATAAGTAGTTTGGTAAAAGCTAAAAGTGATACTCAGTGGGTAACTAGGATAAGCCCACTGAAATCACTTCACAGTGAGATTACATCAACACAGTTACTATAGTTATACCCATGTTTTCCTTTTTGATAAACCCACTAAGTTTTTTTCTGAAGTGTATCAGTAGTTAATTTTCATAGAAATTATCACAGCATCTCCTAACCCGTGTCCTGAGAATATTCATCACAATTGACAATGAAGTGGTCTGGCAGAGAAACTCCAAGGGATTTCGTCTATAGCCAAACCATCACAGTGCCCTCGAGTTTTATTAGAGATTAGTTTTAAATGCCAACAAAATAGTCCAGTCTAATACAAAGAAATAACCAGTCAAATACTTGCAGCACCTTTTCCAATAGACCCAAACCTGAAGCTAACTTATTAATTCAGTGAATTTTCATGTAAGATGACTGTCAAAAACTTAGCGTTAGATACAGACAGTCAGAATTATATCTTTGTAAACATTTGTCAAAAGATTGCTTTTTTCTCCTTATACATCTAAATAATATCACTGTAGCCATTTATCTTTATAAACAGTAAAATTTGCTATCTCAGTGCTTCAACCAGAAATTGATAGCTTGCCTGTTCAGATCTCATAACCACTCTATGCCAAAGTACCTGTCATTCTTCGTTCTCACTGAATTTTAGTTTTAATCAAACTAAACAAAATCCTACACATATGCTTTTCATCTTCCTGATTTATTATTTTGGGCCTATATAATCCCATTCTCCAGAATATTAATCCTCCTTAAACCCATATTGTCCAATATGTAAATTCCAAATAAAATTCCTCTGCCACCATAAACATTTTTCCCCAGCCAGAATTGAGTTGTCTTCTAAACGCCCATAACACTGGAGCAATATCTGTATCCCTGTCGTGTATGCAAACTGAAAGTAAGAGTGAACAGGACCATTTGTTGCAGTTTGGGGTCCTGTTCACTCTTACTTTCAGTTTGCATCTTCTCAAGAGCAGAGAAAGTGCTTGCTTATGTCTCTATTTGCATGTCCTCTCCCAGTGTAGTACTTTGCACATATTATGTATATGCTTCATAAAGGAATTGGTATTTGAGTCACTATCAAAATAAGGTGTCTGTCAAAATAAAGATTAAATGAGCTTTGTTTAAACAAGATTTCCATTTCCCATAGAGATGGCATTGACTTTCAGTGAAAGAAATAACAGTCATTGATGACTCTTAAATACAAATGTATACGACAGTTTCCCATTTTTCAAAACAATGCCCTTGAGCTTTATGTCACCTTTATTAGCAGATTTGATCCACAACTACTCAGTCCACCTAAGTAATGCCCCCTCTCCTTCCACTCATCCCAAGGATACATCCCTCCATTCCTCTCTGGATACCATGATGTTCAGAAGCCCTTTTAGTTTGAAACTCCTACACCTTTTCATCTCATGAGGTAAATCTCTGGGGCGTGTTCCTGTCCACAGGATATGTATGGAAAAATGAATGTTTTCCCCAATTTATGTGTATTTTATATATCATGAGGTTTTGAAAATATGTTGCAGCATTTTATTCATGAATAAAATATACAGTGAACATGAAACTATTCACTGGGAAAAACAATCTCCAAAGTAAGTACAGAAATAATCACAGTTGAGAAAGGAGCTTAGTGGGATGAGAACTCTATTTAGCATCAAGGGCAAATATTAAGCTTTTTAAAATATAATCTACCTTGATTACCTCTTTGTCACAGTTGATGTAATGTTTTCTTGTGAATGGAGAGAGGAAGATAGACTGCCATTCTTCTTATGTGCTAAGGACTCAATATTTGCATCCCCCCAAAAAAAAATCATATGTTCAGATCTTGACCCCCAATATGATATTAGGGGATGGGGGTCTTTGGGAAGTGATTAAATCATGGAGGTGGAGCCCTCATGAACTGGATTAGTTTCTTCCAAAAGAAACCCCAGAGAGCTCTCTTGCTCTTCCTGCATATGAGGGCACAGCCAAAAGATGGCTACCTGTTAACCAGGAGGTGGGTTCTCACCAGACTCTGGATCTGCCAGCACCTTGACCTTAGACTTCCCAGCCTCCAGAACTGTGAGAAATAAAATTCTGTTGTTTATAAGGCACTCCATCTATGGTCTGTTATAGCCACCCAAAGTAACTAAGATGCTGAGTGTATGTAAGAAGCACAAAATGTGACCTAGTGCTGTCCATTTATTTCAGTTCCCTTCACACTTCACAGACACTTTTATGTTTTCCTGCTGTCATTTTTTCACTGAGTAACTAGTTCAAATACTAATTCATTGCTGAAATGAAAATGGGTTCCTTTGGAATATTCCTCTTGAATTCTACAAGAATCTACACATCATTTAAAGAAATTAATCTGTGGTCTGGAAAAGCCACCAGGAAGACTAGAGTGTGTAGTCAGCACATATTTGAGCAGGAGATTATCAGTTTTACTTTTTAATACAGTAGATAATATTTGTGTAAAATGATATCTCATTGAAGGTAGGCTTATTTATATTTTATACTACACTAAAGTGTTTTCTTAGTTAAATGGCATTCTTCTCTTTTATAATCATCAAGATTCCCATTTTCCAGCCATCAACGGAAGTGCTCTCTGTTATGTATTGGCCCTTACTGTCAAGTAATAATAAAAGACCACCTTGAAAGAGAAAAAAATAAAAGGCAGATCAACAGTGAGGATGAGCACAGGAGAAAGATAATGGGTTAAAGCCATCATAACTTACTGTGCTACACCAAGAAGTCAATAAAATATCCTGCAAAGAGTCTTCAAACTTGTGTTCACAGAAGCATAATATCAGATTTTTTAGGAGATGACAGAATAGCACAAGAAAAACTGAATTTTTTTCATCAAAGAAATAAAACTTCTATAAGAAAAAATAAATGGCCAGAGGAAAAGGTAGGAGAAGATAAAGAGTTAGGAGCAGGAAAAAAAGTAGAAGTATATTGATTAAACTCATTTTAATGAAAATTCATTTTACACCTGTTCTGTGCCAGATGCTGTGTTAATTACAAAGAAAATAATTAAATATGTATATTAAGATGACAATCCTCAACAAATTTGTAACATAATAGAGGAAATCGGTAATCGTTATTATAATAATAAAGAAGATAAAACATTTCATGAGATAGGTACTAGAGTAAAAGATTAGATGAATATCTTAGTGAGGAATACCAAAAAAACCATGGGATTTCTTTTTGCAATTTGCATTTAAACATAGCACCACATTTGCAAGGATAGGACTTGGGTTTAAGGTAACCATAAATACTAGAGAAGGCATAGAAGTCAATACAAGTTTAATGACCTGGACAAAGCCTCCTCACCTTTGAGTATGAAGCTATTTTTCAGGAAGCTGCAAAGAGGCACAATATTAATTTTTAATAATGAGGAAAAATCTAAATGTTCAGTATTAGGACCACTTGAAATTCTTGGTATGTTTGTGTTGTAGTTTTGGGATATGTGTTTACAGGATCACATGACAGAAATTATGGATAGTTTATAGAATAGACTAAGAAAATGATCCCTTGTAGTTTTAGTTTTGTATTAACCTCTGATCAATACTTTGTAAAGAAAATGTAGAAAATTAGATTTTTAGAACCAGGTCTTTTTCATATACTTTTTATTAGGGAATGTTTCGAGCATGAGCTAAGATAGAGGGGCTTTCACAATACACTGATATGAATCCAGCCCCTGTCTTAAATTTTATTTATATACCTATTTCCTTTCCTCCATCCAAATATTGTGCTAATGAGAGTCATGGTCATCATTTCACTTAACCTGTGATTATTGAAGTACATTCAGAGCAGTTTAGACTCCGTAGACTCATTATTTACATCCCTTAATTTTACGGATGATAAAATCTAATCCAAGAGACATACAGTAATTTTATATGTAGTACATCTAGTAAGGATAGATTTGGGATTAGCATGTAACTCCAGTGCCTCATGTTGTCCTTGGACAGCATGATTTTAGGAAGTTATAGGAAGAATGGAAGTTCCTCATTAGGGAATGGCAGAGGCAAAGATGACATATCAATGAAAACATGAAGGCCTCATATTTTGTTTTCAGCCTTCAACTCTGAAGAGCTGTTACAGCTTCAGTGCTGCAACCTCGTTGGAGTTACAATTCTTAAGAGAATTTCCTAATGTTACTTCTGCATGCAAACCTCAGTCTCAGAATCTACTTCCTGGAGAAATTAACCTATGACAGAGTTGAACTTTAGAGTTATTTCTTGTCACCATCACAAGCCTGTATTATTTTGAGGTCTCTGAATTTGTCCCAGAAACAATTAGCTTGGTTGTGTAACTTTTCCCCATCAGTGAATGGCAAGACAAGTATAAAACTAGATGGCAAATTACTGGGTTAAGCCAAAACTGCAATATAAAATTGGTCATAGGAGCTTAAGTAAACAGCACAGAGTTTTCCTGCAGATTTGATAGGAATAAGTGGCTGTTGCAAATGTCTGTACTCATGTCATAGTAATGGGTTTACCCCTGTGTTACTGGCTCAGCAAAATCAGTGTGTAGGTGAGCAGGCCTAGGTGCTAGGTCTCCGTCTCCAGAGTTCTAGGTAGTGATATGTGCCAGGGTATTATACAAACACTGGAACAATGATGACGTGAAAGTCCTAGACTACAACTGCTTTTTTCAAATATGGGAACAAACCCATCATCATTTATACAGTAAGGTCTTCATATTGTCCAGACAGATATCGAACATGTTTTTCATCTTATTGCAGCATCTGCTCTCTGTACATTTTATCTAATGACAAAAAATACGGAGACATCATTCAAGAATATGTTTAAATATATTTTAACTTTTCTTAGCATGCCTCTAACAAACATTTTCCATGAATAATACCAACTCTATAGCATCATGGGGAAAAAAAGACAAGACCTTCTAAATTGTGGCATTTTTTTCCAAAGGAAGAAGAGATAGATAAAAATGGGTAAGTGTGTCTCACAAAGCACTCAGTGGTACTATAGAAAAATTGCCAAGGTTAGTCACACTGAGAAAAACAAAAACAAATATCATTCAAGTACCATGTAACTTTGATATGGGTACTCAAATTTTGTGCACAAACAATTGCATAAACTGATGAGAGTGTTGAAATGTAAAACAAAGTGAACCCAGTCTGCTCTACATCGATCATATAGATTTAGTGCCTATGATTCATTTAGCTCACACATTTTAAAGAAGAACATAGTATAGCATTTCAGTTAAGAGCCTCGTTTTGCACCAGAAAAATTACCTAATTTCATTGTCCTTCGGTTTCCTCATTTATATGGGAATTTTAAAAGACCCCAACATACTGGGCTGAGGAGAAAATTAAGTAACACAATAGAATTAAAGTGCATGGGATTGGTTTGGGGGTATATGCATTAATTAGTTAAAATATCTATAAACATTGGAGATTGGTCAGATAGTTGATATATATGGCCCCAGATCTGGTCCCAGAAATGGGAAATAGTGCAATCCATGAAGAGAGACTACACCTCATATATTGAAGTAGAGGGAAAAAATGGAAGTGAAAAGAATGAGAATAGAACTACAAGGGGGCAGGCATATGTTGGGTGTTCATATGATGGGTGTTTCCAACAGTAAGATGGTCCTGCTGGAACTGAGAATAAAGATGCTTCCAATATAGTGTCTTTACAGTTACATAACCTTTCCTGGAGACTCAGAGTCTTCGAAAATATTACATATGCAGCTACCTTGAACTAATGTTTGAGGTTGAGGAAATAAAGTTTTGAAAAGTGTCTGCGCCCTAAGTTTGCGTGGATGCAAGATCAACATTTAAGAAAGTACTATAAGACTTAGCAAAAGCATTAAGCTTCTGTCTGAGATGAATCTGAGGCATCAGGTGCCTGGAAAATCACAGAAGTCTACAGCTTTGTAGCATGTGCTTTCCTTAGACATTGCATTTCCTTAAATTGGTCTTAGGGTAAAGTTAGAAAATGTTTAACTTGTAGAAAACATAATTTAGAAAAGACAAGAGAGAATGGATTATTGATAGTTTGATAGTTTGTCTTAGCATAGAGAAGTGATTTATAAAGCTAAAGAGTACAGAACACAGATAACGAGAAAAAAGTCTGTGATGTTCATTTTTAGTCAGTGAGGTAGAGTTTTATAAATACAGATACATATGTCTCTAAATATGCTATCTGCCACAGGAAGTGGTGAATTCCTCATTGGACACATGTCTAAGAGAAGAATAAATTGACAATTTCTCACAGTTACTTCAAAAACATTTTGCTGGATTTGGTAGAGTATTTAGACTACAAGACCTCTGATGTCCATCGTTTTCAATTTCTACATATAAAATATTTTATTTCTGGAGTTCCCGTCGTGGCGCAGTGGTTAACGAATCCGACTAGGAACCATGAGGTTGCAGGTTCGGTCCCTGCCCTTGCTCAGTGGGTTAAGGATCCGGCGTTGCCGTGAGCTGTGGTGTAGGTCGCAGACTCGGCTCGGATCCCGCGTTGCTGTGGCTCTGGCGTAGGCTGGCGGCTACAGCTCCGATTGGACCCCCAGCCTGGGAACCTCCATATGCCGCGGGAGCGGCCCAAGAAATGGCAAAAAGACAAAAATAAATAAATAAATAAATACAATATTTTATTTCTTAGTTATTTTTTGGCTTATGTATAAGGAAGTGAATTTAGACTGACTTTCAAATTTCGATTTACATTTTTTCTTTATTTTATTTTTTTATTTTTTTATTTTTTGGCCTTTTCTAGGGCCACACCCACCTCATATGGAGGTTCCCAGGCGAGGGGTTTAATTGGAGCTGTAGCCACCGGCCTACGCCAGAGCAACAGCAACGCTGGATCCGAGCCGCGTCTGCAACCTATACCACAGTCCAGGGCAACGCCAGATCCTTAACCCACTGAGGAAGGCCAAGGATCGAACCCGCAACCTCATGGTTCCTAGTTGGATTTGTTAACCATTGGGCCGTGACGGGAACTCCCTCGATTTACATTTTTGTTTTTCTCTAGAAACACATTTATAATCTGATAGCGTAGAACATAGGATATTGACAGTCCAAGACAGATAACAGGAATTTGTATTTTTGGTTAGCTAGATATTTATCTGTAACTTTTTTTGGTGTATTATGAAGTTATACCAACTCCATGTAGCTGATACATATCTTTAGTTGGAGAACAAATATCTCAAAGAGGTTGAGGCAAGTACTATTTTAACATTAGCACAAGTAGATAGATTTATGGTTAATTGTATAACAAATGCCAAGAAAAACAAAACAAAAAATTTAAATGAATCTGCAACTCCATAAATACATTCAGATTCTATTTATAGCTTTATAATGTTTAGAATGGTAATTCTACCTGACATACAGAATGGCCTAAGCCACAGTTGTCAACATTTTTTAATGAAACAGAAGGATACATTTTGCGTGCTTCGATGATGGTGAAGAAGTGGAGATTTAATTATGCGCAAGGCAGGCATTCCCACTGTGGCACAGTGGGTGAAGAAACTGAATGTGGTGGCTTGGGTCTCTGGAGGTGTGGGCTTCGTTCCCTACCCTGGTGCAGTCGGTTAAATGGATCTGGGGGTGCTACACCTGCAGTGTAGGTTGCAGCTCCAGCTCACACTCAATCCCTAGTCCAGAACTTCCATATGGCACAGGTGCAGCCATAAAATTAAAAAAAAAATGTATACAAGGAAAATATAAAGCAACTTATCCCAAATTCTAAGTAATACTCATATTAAGTTACAAACTGTAACTATGACCAACAAAAATGATGAAAAGTCAAATCTGGGACATTTTAGAAAGTGCTGCGAAATGTTTTTATTTTGTGCTTGGTAGAAGCCATGACTTAACTGTTCCACATAGAAATCAGTATGGAAACACTCATGCTCTATTCTTTCACTCATTGTCCTGATTTCAGTCAGGAACAGCCTCCTCTCAAGAGATGAAGTCGAGAATGTATTAGTTGTAAAGAGATGTGAAAATACTGTAGCTGACATAAACGGTGAGGGAAAAAAAGCAGCATCAAAAATCTTCCAAATGTAGGCAGAGGTTCGTACAAACAAAGGAATGCATCCGTGTACACACACACTCGCATGTCTGACACCCCTTGAGAAAAAGCTTCCTTTACTGATACTTCACTTGGTCATTCAGGTTCTTGAAAGCATGCTTGCCTCTTCGGTGTTCCTTGAACAGCTCTGGCAGTTAGCCACCCACCTTTGACTGTTTCCTTTCAACGTTCTTCTACCCATGCCCAAAGCTCCAGTATTCCCAAGGCTCACTTCCTCACGTCACTCAAATATTTGCTCAAATTTCACCTCTTAAAGTAAAATAACATTTACATGTTAAATAACATTTAACATGCAAATTTTAGTTTTACAGAAAAATTGCAAAGGTACTAGATTGAGTTCCTATGTATTCCTGTCAATTTCAGTTGTTCCCATATGTTGTCATCTTTACAAACGTGTAGTACATTTGTCAAAAACTAAGAAACCAACATAAGTCTGTTACTATTAACAAAACTACAGACATTATTTGGATTTCCATTAGAGTCCTTTTTCTTTTTTAGGATCCAGCTCTGGATATTTCTTTGCATGTAGTTACCATATCTCCTAATTTTGCTTTTTTGTTAGTTTCTCAGTCATTGTTTTTCATCACCTGGACAGTTTTCAAGAGAACTGTTTAGGTATTTCATAGAATGTCTCTTAGTTTATAGTTTTCTTTCTTTCTTTTCTTCCTCATGGTTAGACTGGGGTGGTAGCGTTTTGGAAAATATACCGCAAAGGTGAAGTGCCCTTTTCATTATATCCGTTTCAGCGAATTAGGAAATAAAATGTTATTCACATGACTTCCTGTTGCTCACTTGGCTAAGGTAGTGTTTGGTTTCTCTGCTGTAAAGCATGTTTTTCTCTTTCCATACTCTATTACCTGAAAGCAAATCAGTAAGCCCCGCCCTCTCCAGGGGAGATTGGGACTAAGCTCCATCTATTGGGAGGCTTTGGCAACTGAGCATTCTATAAAATTGGCTCCTGCATCCCTTTGACTGCCTCTTTACTTTATTTTCTGTGCACTCCTTCCTCGCTGGAATTACAAGGTGCTCCAGGATTACCTGGTATTTTATCCATCCCATTCTTAGAAATCAGTCATTTCTCTAAGGATGGTTCCTCTTGTTGGAGAATGGTGTGTAGAAATCAAGTTCTCTGGGGTAGGTGTGCTCATTGTTGCAGGGGTAAATCTCATGGTTTTCATGAGACTACCTGACTGTCCTGTTTGATACTGCTGTCATCACCTCCCTCATCCACATTCCAAGTCTCCGTTATCTTTTAATAGCTTCTTCCCTCTTTCATAGCCCCTGTCATCTTTAAAACCGTTATAGATTGTTACAGAATATGCTTATATATGTTGATGACTTTTTCTGTTTTCTTCTGGTCCTAGATCTGAGTTTTATGAGGCCATAGATTTTTGCTTTGATTATTATTGTATATCTAGCATATAGAATAATATCTGGCACAAAGCTGAGAATCAATAAATACTTGTTGAAATTGATTTTTCAAAAAAGATTGAATAATCTAAATATATTTTAGATCTCATTTCATAAAACATTAACATCTCAAATTATGTTTAAATTTTGAAAAATAGTTATAATTTAGGACAATTCCTTTAATAGAATTGGAAAAATCCAAAGAAAATCAGGAATCTCTATTAAGACCGTTGACTAAAGGACACAAACTGAGTATGTTCACTTGTTAAGATGTAGATCATTTTACATAAAGGTACCGATAATTTCACTTCAGTGGAAATGCATGGTCATTGTCCTATAAAATGTAGTCAATTCAGTATATAACCCAGCAATCAACACTCACTTCATTCCCTAATGGAGATGTGTCTTTAAATGTGTTAAATATGAAGTCATCAAATTCTCTTTGACATAATTTTAACATCTCTTTGTTTCCAAAGTAAGTAAAATGTTAAATGAAATACATTTGACGCAGGGTAATTTTATCTTCGTATGAGAGTCATAGTTTTACCTTTGAAATGACACTTTAGTAGACTTACTGTTAAATAAGCATTAACAATTTCATAGTAATGGGGAAAGATATATGATTTTAATTCAATTTGAATGAAAAAATAGATATGAATATGAAATCAAATTCAAGTAAAAACCTCATGATTTTAACTTGGAAACACTCTTCAATAGAAGTAATTGTGAAAAGAAGTACATTCATTTGATAGTGCGTGGAATTTAAATGTTTTAACACAAGCTTTTGCGAAACTTTCCAATTACAGTAAGATAAAAAGATCACTTTTACAAAGCTTGAGCAAGAATCTTTATCAGTGCTTGTAAGCTATGATTCCCAGTTTCTCATCTACTACTTTTTCAAATACCTAAAGCACACTTTGATGATTCAAACTCTATTACAAATATCAAACAAAAGAAGGAAGAAAAAAATAGTCCCATTTTGGAGTCTTAATTCTAGAGTAAAAAGAACATGTCAAGTTTAAAAAAAAAAAAAAGAACAAAACCCCCCAAAAATCAGAGAAAGCAAATTTCACAAAAAACACTCAATATTTTAATATATTACTGGAAAAAAAAACATTGGAAAAAACCTTAATACTTTTAATATGTTTTGATATTTTCATTACACCTTGGCATAAATGATTTCTCACCCGCACAGTAAGTTACTTGTTTTCTTCAAAATTAAGCTTGTTGAGAATATCTTAACAGTACTTAGGAAAGGCAATTCTCTCTCTGTTCCCCTACTCTTTTTCTTTCATTCTCACCATCACATTCATCTTATACCCATCCATAAAGATACCCACACCCACAAAAACATACCCAGGCATCAGGAAGAATGCCAGAAGAAAGACGAGATTGATTTTCAGTCAAATCTTTTCAGTATAAATATTTGATAAAGGGGGTTCCCGTTGTAGGTTAGCAGTTAATGAACCCAACTAGTATCCATGAGGACATGGGTTCGATCCCAGACCTCGGTCAGTGAGTTAAGGATCCGGCGTTGCTGTGAGCTGTGGTGTATGTTGCAGACGCGGCTGGGAACTGGCCTTACTGGGCTGTGGTGTAGGCCAGGAGCTGTAGCTCCGATTTGCCCCCTAGCCTGGGAACCTTCATATGCTGCCCTAAAAAGACCAAAAAATAAAAAAATATTTGACAAAAACGATATGCTGATGCATAGTAATAATATATATACAAAGTAGGTATTTATAAAAGATAATTTGTATATTTAAAAATAAGTGCTAATAACAATACTTCAATAATGTATAAAAAAACCTTTAAAAAACTCAGGAAGATTTAATTAAGTTTCAAGAATATTAAAACTTTTTTCCCTACCACTGCATACAATGCAGGATAAGCCCTGTTCCTTAAGAGTATTATTTTATCTGTTGGTAAAAAATTCATATTTATGAAAAAAATTGTTTAGCGATCATAAGCAGAGTCAGCTTTCATGACCTTGCAGGTGTTAAATGTTTCTCTCACTTCCAGTGATCTTCAGTGATTTGTTGGTAGGTTAAAATCAGCCATGGTGGGAAAACATCACACAGTGAAAATCACCAAATAGTACAAATTAAAGGGTTATTTACGTGTGTCTGGTTTTGTTTGTGTTTGGAGAATTGATTGTAAAAAATTAACCAGCACATCCGTGGATATCACCTAAACATTCCACGTTTAGCAACAGAGTGCTCCCCCCCTTTCAGCTGTCATTACACGTTTATTTTTTCGTTAAATATATCCTCTTACTTTCATAGTTATAGAAAAGCCAGTAATTGAAAAAATGCGATTACTGATAAAGTACTATTGTTTGACTTTATGGCATCGAAAGAATAATGAAGCATAGTTTAAAAACATACGTTACTATTTAAATGTTCAAGTTTGAATGACTGTTTTAGGGATTATCGTTTTTATAAAACTAAAATGCTTTTTCAGAAATTTTCTAGTCATTGTCCATCCTCCTCCACTCACTTTAGAAAATGTCAGAATCTATCTGCCTGATCAATTCCTCCTTTGCAGATAGCTTTCAGAAGACAGAAAAAAATGGGATGAAACTCATGAATAGATGGAGTTATAACTGAGATGCCCATCGTAACTCAAAAAAGTTTTGAATTGATAAGCAAACAAAAGGTCTTCAGCAAGTCAGCGCTTCCTCTCTCGGGACTTGTCTTCTCTTGACCTAATCAGTAAACCTCCTGTCTTTATTTTGTTTTTGAGTTTGGCAACATCTGTGCTATTTTTTTTCCGTGACTGAAGAAGCTACAAAATATGGTGTCACATACACCACTGTTACCTGGAGTAAGCTGGAGACTGCGTAATGAGGATATATCTAATTGTATTTACTTCTGAGATGTATACAGACTTTTAGAGTAGTAATTTGCATCTCAAATAGAGAAAAAATAAAGCTCCTCTTTTGTTCTTTTTTTTTAACTGTTCTCGTTGTTCAGAAATGTAGGAAATTGTGTCGTAAGGAAACCTTTTTACGGTAGAGAAAAATTTTCTGCACTCGATGTCTTTCTGAGTGCATCAGAATCGGTCTGTGTTCATCATTGCACAGATCCTAGCCAGCTGTCATCGTGGAGACAGAGAATGTGATCATTGCATTTTGGAGTTGGGTCGTTCACATTCTTCTAGAACACGAAGTTGCTGGTTAGTGTAGGTCAACTCAAAAAATAAGATTCGCTTTCTCCAGACATCCATTGGAGACAGTATTTCACTGTAAATAGGTCAGTCAGTTCTCTTTGTTTATGGATTTCATATTTGCAAATTTGCCCACTGGAGGAAATTTATTTGTAAGCCTCAAGTCAACACTCATGATATTTTCATGGTCACTTACCTGGTCCTGAGTGGGGAAGAAAAAATTGTGTTGCCTGCATTTTCCCAGCTGAGACGATACGAAGTGACACTGTTAATTCTTGTTTCAGCTTTTATACTGTAAATTAATGTCTTTTTATGGTTCATGTAGTTCCCATTTGTGTGTTTTTTGTTGGTAGTTTCGTCTTTTAAAATGATACCAAGCATGGTGTTGAAGTAGATCTCTGTTTCTAAAGCATAGGCTGTGATGTGCCTTCGGGGGAAATGCATATGCTAGATAAGTTTTAGGCAGGAGTTAATACAGTGGACTTTTATTGAGTTCACTGAGTCCAATGTTAAGGAATCAGTAATGTACACTAAATAACGTATTTTTAAACAGAAATATATAAAGCAAGTTACTTAATGACCGGTTGCTAAAAGTGTTGTGACCAGAGGCTCACAAGAACTTAGCCCTAGGAGCAATGATTCAATATTCAGCATTTGCAGCTCCTTCATATATTATAACTACTGTAAATTATGAGACTGGATGGTATGTTGAAGAAAAGCAATGAAAATGTTATACCTAATAAAGATTTTGTGGAGAACTATTAGTTTTCACAAAAATTTTATGAGCATTTGATACTCTTCACTTAAATAAAATATAGATATCCCTCATCAAAATTTAATAAGTGATAATAACAATCTAAATTTTAATGCCACCTTAACACTGTCAATTTGATAGCTGTCTCTTCGCCAAGGCATTCCTAAAAGTTGGCTCATTTTGAAAACACTTGTTCTTGATAGTCAATATTAGTTCTGCATACTCTAGATTATAAGATACTCAATTAGAATGATTCAACTCATTTAAAAACTGTAATATATATAATAGAAAAATGAAGGAAAGCATGCTAACAGAGTCTAAAGCATTCAGGTAATCTGTATTGAAATATAATAAACTTCGACAATTTATATATGTCAGAAGAGGTATTTATACTATCAATCCATATCTAATAAGGAGAAAATAGCTACAATATATTGAATATTTATTATGAAACATATGTTTTCCTTTGTTCTTTATATGTTATTCTATTTTGTCCAGTAATGACTCTATTAAGTGAATTATTTTAGTATCTCAGTTATTCATTTAAGGCTGGAGGCCAGTTTATTAGTTAACCAACCCAGAGCCATACACCTGCTGAGGAAAGAGCCCAAATTCAAAAGTGGGCAGGCCTGACACCACAGCTAGGAAATAAAGACATAAAGTAGGTAATACCTTTTAGTCAATAATATTTTATCAGTACGTGAACGTCCCATTTTTCTAATCTGTTCTCCGTTCATGATACCTAAAATATCATCTAGCTAGCTAGTTAGTTAGCTAGCTAGCTAGCCAGTTTTAAATTGGGGGATTTCCTTACTCCAGTATTCAAGCATTGTGAAGAAACAGAAAGTAGTCATGAATATAATTAGGTGTGAACTGCACTAAGAGTATGGGATATTTCAAAATAAAAATAGTCATATACTTTCTTAGGGCAATAAAGTTATTCTCTAAGTTGTTGGAATGGCTAAATATTTAGCAAATGATTTAAAGAAATAGAGAATATTATCAACCCCAGAAAAGATTACCTGATGAATTTGGCATAGTTATGGGCACCGCTATTAAGCTATACTGATGACAAAACAAGCCTTCTCGGAATATAAAGACTAAAATGACAGCAGTCAGATGCTCAAGTTATTCTTTGTAAAGTTTGTGGTATTATTTTTGGTTTAATATGCTCTGTGCATCACTTTAATAAAGTAATCCTTATACCTGCTTTACCCACTCCTCACAAGTATGAAATTTCTTCCTCTTTTTATCTGAGGCCAGATTTCTCCATACCCCCAGCCCCACTGAGGCTCTTGCAATGTTTCAAAGAACTAAGTTTCTGACACCCTCTTTTATAAATCCAGTGGAACCTTTGGTTCAAATATTACTGTTGTTCTTTTATGTCAGTAAAATCTTTCAGAGAGGACCAAGGTAGGTGATTAAATGCAATTCTTCCTAAGGGCATCACAGTGCAGCAAATGTGTTTGTTTTCTGGATTTGAGACAAGTAGCAAACCCTGTTTACAAATACAGATTGCACCATAGGTATTAGTGACACTCTGTCACATCACATCACACAGTTTCCACTGAATAATTTTAGGGTGTCTGGTTTTCATTCTCTCTGTTCCTGTTTTTAAAGCTGAAGATGATCAGCGTTGTTATACAGAAATAAAATTCACAAGAAAACATGAATTCCACCCACCCCTCTGGCGTGTCCATCCCTCTTGAGTCTTGAGTATCTGACATGGCATAAAGGGCAGATTTCTTTTCCCCTTCAAAGAAAAAAATAGTGCGTCTGCTCTCTTCATTTTTTATGGTCCTCTATAGTGGGAGAATCTGTCTCAATACACTACCATTTAACTACCTTCTCAAAAGTTTTATGGCAATTTAGGCACAGCTGAAATCAATGGAAACTTCCTCCTGCAGGGTTTCTCAGGATTTGATTCTTCACACATGGAATTTGCCAGAAAATCTCAATTACGGTTTGGGCTCTGCTGGAGGGTGTGCCTCCCTGTGGGGAGAATCTCTTGCCACAGGGATGAAGACCCTCCCCGCTGGCCTGGTTCTGGAGTAACTCAGAGAATGAAGAGACAACAAGGTCTCAGGAGCATCCATCCAGATACGCAGAGGAGGGCTTTCGCAGCCACTGCCAGCTCCTAATTAGAAACAGGTGCACTCGATCTTTCATCAACAGCTCAATGCCTGCCCTTTACATTTTAGTGGTCTGTCAGTGTTTGACAAGTAGATGAAAAATGCAGAGAGATGACTATAATAGAGTGGGATGGAGTGAGGGAAAAACATGATTCCCAGGAATAATGTCCTGGACTCCAAAACATGAACAATGGAGTCCCTTTGTGAGTTTATATAAGTTACTCATTTATAAGAAGGCAATAACATAAATTACCCATAATTATACTAAATAAGCAGATTGCATAGACAATGAACACATTCAAGTCTGAAATAGTCATTGACAAAACTCACAGAAAGCACATACAAATGTTTTTCCTTGTTCTCAAACACGGACAAAGATGGAGTTCTAAAAAGAGTAGTGAAGCATGTAGGCTCTGGGGCCAGGGAGCCTGGGGGTCCATCCTGACCTGTCTACTTACTTGTATGATCTGGGACAAGTTGCTTAACCTTAGTGGGTCGCAGAGTTCTCATTTTCCAAAATTGAAAATGTTACTAATACTTGCCTCATAAAATTTTGAGGATTAAGGAAGTTTGACTGACCTAAAGTGCTTGGAACACAGCTGGCCATAGGGTAATTATGGTCTGTGTTAGCTATTGCTTTTGTTGTGGTTATTATTACTGTATTTATCGTTGGTACTAGTGAGATGAGCCGTCCTGTGCCGTGGCTGATCACTTCCTCTTAGAAAAACTTATTTTCATTTGGCCTTTGAACCACCACATTTATTAATTTTTTATGTTTCGCTTTTGTTTTCCAGTATCTTTCACGGACTTTCTTTCGTCTTTTGTGTTATGCCTAAAATCATAGTATCCAGGGCCTATAAATTTGGGCTGTGTCTCAGGGATGGATCTTTGGACCTTTTTTCTCTCTCTGTTTACTCCCTTAAATTCCTTCTGTATGCCGACAGTTTCCAAATATATTTCTACAGCTATACATATTTCCTAAACTCCAGACAGTTGCTTATTTTGGCATTCCTATTGGAATCTGAACAAGGTAGGAGCAAAAACAGGTTTTGTAGTACCTATAACTTCCACAATTGGGGGAAACTTTAAGAAAAATAACTCGGGAGTATAAATACGAAGTTAGGCCTAAAAGTGATTTTTTCTTTACCCACATGTGCGGTAGGGATGCACACTACATTCTTCTGAGATGTCTTTTAGCTTATTACCGTAAATGCTCGTGGTGTCGTGCTTTGTGTCGACCACCTGACATTCCTGTTCACATAGAATACTCTGTGATCCCCCAGCACTCCAGCAGTCATTGAAATCTGTGTATGAGAGGTGTCAGGGCTTCTCTTTCACTGGCTGAATAGTAAATCTGCCTAAGTAGGAGTGTATTGAATTGATTATAATATATTCCTTCCTCCTCTTATTTAGAGAAATTGGAAAAGAAAGCCTCTTTGAAGCCAGGGTCCTGGATATAATTTTTTTCTGATAATTTGATGCATTTGTGCAAGTTGAGAAGAGGAAAGCAGCCTGTAGATAAATTTCCTGTGAGTCTTGACTGTTGCTTCCAGCAGTCAAGAGTGTGCAGACATAAAAGGCTCTCCTGAAGATCTTCCCAGTGTCTGCTCTCTGGGTTTGTGGGTGAGAAGACGCCACGGTCATGCCAGGGGCTCTTTGGTCTGACTTAATGCCAGGAGCACCGATTGATATATGTGCTCTTAAGTTTCCTAGCGAGGAGGGGATATTTATGTAGTGATGGGAGAACACCTGTCATGAGTATCTAGGGTATCTGAGCTTTGCATTCAGAAATTTTTCTCCGTATACCTGGTAGAGTGGGGCAATTGAAGGACTTCAGAAATATTTGTTGAATGTGGGTCTAGAGCACTTGTTTTTTAGATTTTGCTTCCCGCATAAAACCAGAGGAGAATATAAGATATTGCAGTGGAAGGGTGGATGGAACTGGCCTACTGCATTAAGTAAAGTTCTCATGTCTCAATGTTCCAAAGGTGGAACAGGAATATTCCATATCCTAAGTGTGTCATCAAGGGATCTGAGAAAACCCACCATCTTTCCACGCCCTAGCATGGGCCAGCCATCACAAAATGACTTCCATTATTAAGAGACACATATAAGCATTTGAAAACGAGTACCAAATTTTTAAAAAGTCCTGAGGTTGAAAATAAGAGATGATTTAGCAATGAACCACATATAATACATAAGAATGAGGAGAGCCCTTAAGCAGAAACCAGTGTAGAAGGATGATGTCCCAGCTAAACTACCCCGCTGTAATTTTGCTGGGCATTACTAGGAGAAATGAAAGCTTAAAGAAAGACTTGTACGTAGATGTTCCAAACCGTTTTGCTCATAATAGCCAAACACTGGAAAAAACTTAAATGTCATAAAATAATAGATACACAGTGATTTATGTTCCCACTTTGGATTAGAACGTTCTCATCTGGGGCAATGTTGTTCCCCTGAGGAATCAGTAGAATGCAGAGTCACTTTTTGACTGTCATGATGGAGGTGCACAGTGGTATTAGCTTCTAGCGAGAGGAGGCTAGAGATCCTCTTAAACCTCCTACAGTGCGCGGGACATCCCTTCATAGCGAAAATCACCCGGTACAAAATGTTAGTAGTGCTGAGACTGGGAAGCCCTGAACAGGAAGGCCATCAGGAATCTGAACAGGATCATCAGGTAGTGGAAATCTCAGGAAAAAGAAAATTTACTGAATAAATTCTTTGTATACATTTTTATTATAGTTGATTTATAGTGTTCTGTCAATTTCTGCTGTTCATCAAAGTGACCCACTCATACATACACTCTTTTTCTCCTGTTATCTTCCATCGTGTTCTATCAGAAGTGATTGGCTACAGTTGCTGGTTCTCTGCAGCAGGACCTCATTGCTTATCCATTCTCAATATATTAGTTTGTATCTACTAACCCCAAACTCCCTGTCCATCTTACCCCGTTCCCTTTCCCCTGGCAACCACAAGTCTGCCCTCCAAGTCTGTGAGTGTCTTTCTCCTTTGTAGATGGTCCTATTAAGCTTAACTGAACCTCCAAGCAGGGATTTTTATGGGGCTTCTATTTTCAATGATTAAATATTTCTTGAAAACAATGTACACTGTCCCAAACAATGGGGAAAATCAAGGAATCTTTTTTACTTGTCAGCTTAGACGTTAATTAGATCATTTCCCTCTTCTGTGTTTGTCTTTTCAATTCTAAATAACTTTCCATTAGCTATTTTCTCCTCTGTTACTAGTTTTCTTGTGCCAAGTTTTCAAAATACATCTTATATTTATGTCACTGAATTCTAAAGGACTAAAATACAAGGACTAGCCAGAGTTATTGTAATTCAGCAATAGCCTGTATTTAATTGCTTTGCAGAGAAAATAAGGAGCTTATATTGTAAAAAATCTACTCACCAAAATGTTTGAAAGGGAAGTCTAATGGTCTTAAATATCTATTTAAGTGCATAGAAAAATGTATAATGGCATTCAGGCGAAATGATAATTGATGGTACTTCATGAAAATCACTTGTCTTTTTAAAAATAATTCATCTGGTCATGAATCGGGGAGCTTGTGATCTGTGGATTCTTTTTTTCTTAACTTGCATATATAGAATGTAACTACATTTGTCTTGTGGTGATCAAATATGAAAACATTTCAGAAAGGAGAATGCTCTAAGCTGATTCTGTGTAGAAGCTACTTGTCAAATACAGTCAGTGGCTTTTATTTGAACAGGTGTTTAAAGTTTTCTTTGCAACCTTTGCCTCTAGATTTCTGCAAATACCTACATCATTTCCAGATTTCCACTGTAATTATAAACACGTTCATTTTAAAAGTGCACTCCTCAAATAAAAAGTTTTTTTTTAAGTGGTAAAGGGTCACAATTAACTGGTCTAGATTAGTGTTACCATATTAAAATATTATTATAACTCTTGATATAGGCATCTTTAATCCCCTGAAAAGGGATTTCCCTTTCCAAGCTAACATCTAACATCTCTTAAGGGATTTACTTTGAAATAAAAATACTGTATTAATTGCACCTCTACACAAAGGTCAATCCTATGCAACAACATAATCAGAGATTTCTAACTCATAAATTGATAACACATTGTCTTAGAAGAAAATATGGACAAAACTGCAATGAACTAAGCTAAACACTGATATTCTCCTGTGCTGTCAGATTCCCCTGTTGCAGTTATTGAAATAGATTTTCAAGAATAGAGAAGTTGAAAGTCCTTTTACATCTCTGATATTTTCAGTTTCCTCCTTTTCCTTCTCTCTGTTTTAAATACTTGGACCCTCAGCAACTCCTGTTTTCCCTAACTAAATGGTAAACATAAATTACGGAATGCACTGATGATCATTGTGTAGATTCAGAAAAAAATTAGATTCCAGTAACTGAATTATGTAGGAGAAACTGGGAAAGGAATAGGGACTAATATTTACCTGATGCCTAATATGTGCCAGAAGTGTCGTAAGCAATACTGACATACATAAAAAATGACAACTTTATGGCTGTATTATTATCCCCGTGTTTAGAAATAAGAAACCTGGGATTCAAAGAGACCAGGTGCCTTTCCCAATCCACACACTGAGTAAAAGTCTCCTAAATATTTTATCTAGGTTAATATTACTCCAAAACCAGACACTTTATGTATTTTTGTTTGTTTGTTTGTTTCCTCTGGTTAAGTTTTTATTTTTTTTTTTATTTTTTATTTTTTTAGTTGTTTTTCTTTTTAGGGCCACACTCGTGGCATATGGAGCTTCTCAGATTAGGGGTCTAATTGGAGCTGTAGCTGCTGGCCTTCACCAGAGCCATGGTAACGCGGGATCCGAACTGCATATGCGACCTACACCACAGCTCACGGCAACACCAGATCTTTAACCCACTGAGCGAGGCCAGGAATGGAACGTGCAACCTCATGGTTCCTAGTCGGATTCATTTCCGCTGCACCACGACGTGAACTCCGATGGAATTTTTTCTTTCTTTCTTTTTAAAGCCACTTTAGAGGTTTGGTTGACTTAGAAAAACTATATATGCTTAATGGATATAACTTGATGAGTTTGGGGAGAGATATACAACCTCGAAATCATCACCACAGTCTATGCCATTGACATATCCGTCACCTTCAAACGTGTTCTCCTGCCCTCCTTATTATTATTATGACTTTTGTGGTAAGAATACCCTTACCCCGAGGCCTGTCCTCTTAGTCATATTCTGAGTTTGTAGTACAGAATTGTTAAAGGGAGTTGGTATGCTCCATGGCACATCCCTAGAACTCATTCATCTTGCACAGAATCTGAAACATCATACCCTTGACTTGTATCTCCTATTTCTTCCTTCTCCCAGGACTTGGCATTTTCCACCCTACCCTCTCCTTTTAAGAGTTTGACGATTTTATATTTCCTAGATAATTGGTGTTATGTAGTCCAAAATATATATAAAACTCTTACAACTCAATAGCAAAAAAAAAAAAAAAGGGGTAAATAACTGAATAAACATTTCTTCAGAGAAGACATACAAATGGCCAACAGGTATGTGAAAAGATATTTATTGTCATTAATCATCAGGGAAAAATAAAAAGCATAATAAGCTCTCATCTCACACCAGATAGAATGGCTATTATCAAAAAACAAAGATTGCAAGTGTTGGTGATGATGTAGCCAAAAGGGAACCTTCGTGCACTGTGAAAAACACTGTGGAAGTTCCTTAGAAAATTTAAAATAAGAGCTATCATATGATCCAGCAATCCCTCTTCTTTGTATGTATCCAAAGGAATGAAACCAAGAAATCAAAGAGCTATCTGCACCTCTGTGTTTAGCACAGCATTATTCACCGTAGCCAAGACACAGGAGTAACTTAAATGTCCATTTAGGGATGAAGAAAATTTGATACACGGCGGATATTATTCAGCCTTAAAAATGGAAGGCAGTTCTTATTTTAAGATTATAATTATTTGATTTTATTTCCATTTTCTTAGAGTATAGTCGACTTACACTGTTGTACTAGATTCAGGTGTATAGCAAAGTGAATCCACAATTCTGCCACAAGTCTGCCATTTTTGGCAACATGGATGAACCTGGAAGCTATTGTGCCAAGCAAAAGATGACTATTTCTGTTCATTAGAATATAGTATTAAATTTAGTATTAGAAAATGGTGTAATACTGTTCCTTTTAGTAGTAGTCAGTTTGAGAAGAGTGACAGTAGCAGTAGCAGTAAGTGACAAAGAGAGAAAATGTAGAGAGAGAAAGCCAGAACTTATTAAGCATTTTCTGTGTGCTGAAGACTTTGAATTAATTTCTTATTTAATCCTCAAAACTCTTGACATGCAGTGGGTAGGGCCATTTTGAATATTTAATAGATAAAAACCTTAAGTGATGTTACATTAGTTGTTCAAGTAGAAAAGCTAATAGATTATATAGTTTCATACTCAAATTGCAGGAATCTAATTTTATAATCCCTTTTATTAACACTTGACTGAGAATTTATTATGGTTCAGATATGACAAGTAAAAAAAATCTACAAATTAACTCAGTAATTTGCCTCTGATACAGAATGAGAGAAAAAAATGGAATGATAGGAAGGATCTTCAGTGAGCAAACGAAGGATAAAAATGATGTTTACACTATAATCCTAACTCTATCTAAATTATTGTAATAAAAAAGAATAAGGGGTATAACACAGACTGTTACTGATTATTTTCCCTGTGTTGTGAAATTACTACTACTGCTACTACTGCTGCTACTACTACTGTTAGTGTTGTCATTTGCTTTGCTTTTTGTAGTTTCCAGTTTCACCGATTACAATGTATAACTTTAATATTTTCATTAGACAATAAACAGTATTTTAATAGTTTTTAAAAATTAGAAACTGGTGGAGAAAAATATGATTATTGATCCATATCGTTTTTTAAATTTTTATTGTTATTTCCCCAATACAATTTTTTTTCTACTGTACAGCATGGTGACCCAGTTACACATACATGTATGCATTCATTTTTCTCACATTATCATACTCCGTCGTAAGTGAATAGACATAGTTCCCAGTGCTACACAGCAGGATCTCATTGATAATCCGTTCCAAAAGCAATAGTTTGCCTCTATTAACCCCAAGCTCCCAATCCATCCCAATCCATCCCACTCCCTTCCCCTTCCCCTCCCCCTTGACAACCCCAAGTCTATTCTCCAAGTCCATGATTGTCTTTCCTGTGGAAAGATTCATTTGTGCTGTATATTAGATTCCAGATATAAGTGATATCATATGGTATTTGTCTTTCTCTTTCTGACCTACTTCACTCAGTATGAGAGTCTCTAGTTCTATCCATGTTGCTGCAAATGGCTTATCAATCTTCATTTTAGACTAAGAGTGAAGTCAAGAGAAATATTGTAATAGGATTTTTAACTCTCTGCTTAGAACAGGTAAACACAAAGGATACAGGGGAAAAGACTTTGGTAAGCTTTAAAGAGTATCTTTCCATGAATGTTTAATTACTGAATAAATACTTTGTTTTTGTGCAAGCAGGAACAAACCTTTATAGATGTTTCCATCTTTAACATTCAAGCTAAATGTTACTGTTTGAATGGAAAGTATAATTTGTCCTGTGGTATATTAACATTGTGCTTTCCTCACTGAAATTTACAATCTGCATATTCTATGAAATTCTAAAGGGAGGTGGTTCTAGTGTGCCTTGAATCAGAAGCACAAAATCTTTTTAATAGGAATAGTCATTAGTGTGGATTTGGTAAATAACATGTGAATTTGAATATGAGGTTTTATTACATCTATGTTTTCGTTTTAATTAGTGACCATATAAATAATAAATGAGATATGAAAGGAGAGAAATGAAAGAAAGACTTCCTTTAAGAAACCCATTTGAAAGATAACATGATGTAACTTCAGAGACAAGATTCCTGGGTTAGAAGACATTGGTTATGTCCAAAACACCCATAAGACATTTTTCCATAAGACATTTCGTCCATGCCAAAAAGTCCTCAAAAATTGGTCCTATTCAAAATGTGCGTGAACATATTTGGCTCAGGACAGGTGGTTTTGTACAGGATCAAATATCAAGGACCTGTTGGGATGGACTGAACGTATTGTGGACTTTTTAGATAGGGCCAAAGGCCTGAAAGGGGTTTGTGGAGAAGCAGTTTAATTTTAGCCTCAGGTATACATAATTTCTGCATAGAACATGATCTTTCCAGGACTTAGAAACTTTTCTGAATGGGCTATTCACACTACATCTTCAATACCGGAGACTTTTTTTTTTGTCTTTTCAGGGCTGTACCCATGGCATATGGAAGTTCCCAGGCTAGGGATTACACAGTCACAGCAACGTCAGATCTGAGCCACATCTGTGCCTATGCCACAGCTCATGGCAATGCCGGATCCTTAATCCACTGACCAAGACCAGAGATCAAACATCTTCAACGCTGGAGTCAAAGGACTTGTAAATCAAAATTAAAAAGAAAAGTTTATTTGCAAGCATTAGAATTTCCTCTTTGTTTCAAAATAGAGACTCAGATTTTGAAATATTTAAGTTTGGGGAGCATCTAATTTATGAAATAATTTATTTTTGCTAATCTTTAGAAATATTGAGACTGGGATTATTCAGGGGTGCAGTGTGAAAACTAGGATGGAAATAATGTGCTGAGAAAAAAATGACATACTAAATAGGTTTTTCAATCACTGTCACCCTTTCTCCATGCGTGTCATCTCTTTTTTTTTTTTTTTTTTTTTTTTTTTTGGTCTTTTGTCTTTGTTGTTGTTGTTGCTATTTTTTGGGCCGCTCCCGCGGCATATGGAGGTTCCCAGGCTAGGGGTTGAATCAGAGCTGTAGCCACCGGCCCACGCCAGAGCCACAGCAACGCGGGATCCGAGCATCGTCTGCAACCTACACCACAGCTCACGGCAACGCCGGATCGTTAACCCACTGAGCAAGGGCAGGGACCGAACCCGCAACCTCATGGTTCCTAGTCGGATTCGTTAACCACTGCGCCACGACGGGAACTCCCTGATTTTACTTTCAATTAGTATTTAACTAAAGGAAGTCTTTACTATATCAAAATATAATGTATCAATTTGATAATAATAAATATCCCTTATATCCTTTAGTTTCATTAATGTTGATAATTTGTTTTAATGCTGTTATAATAAATTATCTGCAAGGAGCCATGTAAATGGCAGCTAGCTGAGTTGAGCTGTCAAATACAGAGAAAAGAAAATATTCAATCATTAAATATTTGAGAATCCATTACATGCATTAGATATGTTATCTAACTTGAAATTCTCCATAACTTCATTGGGAATTATGAAAAATTACAGTGCAATAAATTCATTATATTGTAGTATATTATCTTTATTTTATATTTATCCTGTGGATTTCCAGTGAATTGTATAATTTAGCTGGCATTTTATGCAAGTTAATTGAATATTTTAAATCAATATTATAACCTTTATCAAGTGTTCTTTAGCATATTTATAAAATAAAGTTTTTCCCTTAACTTAGAAACATTCTAAACTGATTAAACCCCAGCATGAATAGAATATTAAAGAAGAAAATGTTTTCAAAAAGGAGGTACAAGGAGAACAATAAAAACATAAATATATAAAATGTACCTCACACTAGCTTTTCGACTGCCAAGATTTTTTCACTGATGAATAAGGTTACTAACTACAAAGCTATCAAAGAACATCCTTTGTTTGCTTCATCTCCACTGTGTTCATTATTCTCTTTCCCTTAGAAATTTACAACTTGGAAAATCTAGTTAAATTTTTTCTAAACATTTTCTCAATAATTTAAAGTCTTTACTTTCTGGAAAGCAATCTAATTAAATTTCTTTTTCTTTAAGACCAATATGTTAGGTCTATTTCCAGCGTTTCTGCCTGACTTGTTTCTATGCCAGGTTTCTAACTGGATGAGTCAGTGGTCTGTCAATCTCTTTTATTTTATAGAAACATTATGAAATGTTAACTCTTGACCTCTTTAAGGGGATCTTTGTCAACTCAACTTGTTGGCCCTGTAGCACTCAGCAGTTTCTATCAGACATTGCATTCAAAACTCTTCTACCACATTTCCAAACATGAATGCCAGAGAAAACACTGCAGGAATCCAGTGAAGGATGTGGATGGTATTTAGATCAATTCTTCACAAAAGCAAAAGCCAAGTTTCTATTGACATATAGTGTTGAGTCTGACACTTGGGAACTCCAGAACTTTGATAATTTTAACTATTGTATGTTATATTTTATTGATATAAAAGGTTTTTTTCTGAGTAATAATCATCATCCAATTGAGATGAGAAATTCTCCTTGAACTTCCTAAGGAAAAAATTTCTAGGAAATGGTTTCTTAAGATGAAGAAGGAAAGCAGAAACATTATCACGGTTTGATTTACATTGTGTTAATGAGTGGCAGCAATGACTTTTTTTAGTACACTTGACATAATAACTGTAACAAAAGTATAGCATTATAAAAAGGATACTATGAGAAAAACAATAAATGTTTGCTACTGTTTTATTCATCCTATCTCGTACATGTTTTAGTCATCATTAAATTTTGTTAATAATTTTTACAGCTATTGCAATTATTTTTAAATATCTTGAATAAATTTAATTATAAAAGAACATAATGTAAATTTCTTATTTAATTAAATGAGAAAGGTCTTTTCTTCTTTATAACAACTTTTAGACAGCAAAAAGAAGTCTATAGTAAGTGTAATCTGATTTTATTCAGAGATGAATAAATGTAGCAAGCAAGAAATTCCAATATGTAATAGCGACATAAGAATATTCAAAAATAAAATTAAATATTCGATGTGAATATATAGAATATGCATAAGAATTATTCAACTATATATATTTATTATTATTATTATTATTATTATTATTACTAGGAGAGCTTATATACTTTTATTCATATGTATTCCAAAAAGATTAACCTGAGCTGTTTTTATCCATTTGGCAAGCAGTTGTGTTATCCCCATTTATAGTTGAGTATACGGATATACAGAAAGCTTAAGCAAATTGTCTGAGGTCACATAACTTCTAAATAGTTCCAAAGGTTCATAGGTTGGCTGATTCTAATGATTGTGCTTTTATCCACTGCAATATGTTGCTTCTTTGTATGGTTCCCCAAGTCCAGCCATTTAATCAAAGTTGTTCAGTTTTTATCAGGCATATATATGTGGCCAAATACCTGGTTTTTCATGTATACATGTTTCATTCTAATAGCACTCAATCACTTCAAGTCATATAACAATATCATTGCCCTTTACCCAAGGATAAAATGATGACTCAGTTGCAGAAAATATAAATAATGGGAAACAAAGAAGGAATACTGAACAAATAGATATTATAGAATTAGAGAACAGGTTATGATGGAGGAGACAATAATCAAAAAAACAGAAAGAAGATAATTCCCCTAATGTTACACTGTCTAAATAGTAAGCAAAATCTATAAAATTTGACATCTCTCAAGAAATATCTTGATATTTTAGGTTTATTTTGAGACTGAGTAATGTGGCTAAACGATGAAAGGAAAACAAAAAATGTTTTTCCTAATGGCATAATGCAAGGGCTTATCATTAGTTCTACATGATGAAAATATTATTTACAATAAGGACAATACCTTTTAAAATCCCACTCCAAAAAATAAATACCTAGGAAAAACCTGATGAAGTAAGTGAAAGACTTATATGATGAATTTCTCAAACCATTATTCAAGGAAATTAAAGAGGATTCAAAGAAATGAAAAGATATTCCAATATCCTGGAGTGGAAGAATTAATATTATTAAAATGGCCATACTACCCAAAGCAGTCTGTAGATTCAGTGCAATCCCTATCATATTACACATGACATTTTTCACAGAACTAGAACAAACAATCCAAAAAATTATATGGAATCATAAAAGATTCAGAATTGCCAAAGCAATATTGAGGAACAAAAACCAAGCAGGAGACATAATTCTTCCAGACCTCAGACAATATTACAAAACCACAGTAATCAATACAGTGTGATACTGTTACAAAAACAGAAATACAGACCAATGGAGCAGAATAGAGAACTCACAAATAAACACAGACTCCTTGGTCAATTAACCTTTGACAAAGCAGGCAAGAATATAAAATGGGAAAATGTCTCTTTAGCAAGTGTTGCTGGGAAAACTGGAGAGCTGCATGTAAATCAATGAAACTAGAACAAACTCTCACACCATGCACAAAATAAACTCAAAATGGCTTAAAGACTTAAACATAAGACAAGACACCATAAAACTCCTAGAAGAGAACATAGACAAAACATTATCTGAGAACAACTGTAAAAATGTTTTCTTAGGTCAGTATCCCAAAGAAATAGAAATAAAAAGAAAAATAAACCCGTGTGACCTAAGCAAACTGACAAGCTTTTGCACAGCGGAGACAATAAAAAAAAAAAAAAAAAAAAAAAAAAAAAAAAAAAAAAAAAGACAACCTACGGAATGAGAGAAAAACTGTTTCAAATAATGCAAGCAATAAGGGTTGTATAGTATCCAAACTATACAAACAACTCATGAAATTCAACAGCAAAAAAAAAAAAAAAAAAAAAAAAAAAATCAAAAATGGGCAGAAGACCTGAACAGACATTTATCTAAAGAAGATAAACAGATGGCCAATAGGCAAATGAGAAAATGCTTAACATCAGTGATTATTAGAGAAATGCAAATCAAAACTGCAGTGAGGTACCACTTTCACACTGGTCAGAATGGCTGTCCTTAATAAGTCTACAAATAACAAGTGCTGCAGAGGGTTCAGAGAAAAGGGAACCCTCCTACACTGTTGGTGGGAATGTAAATTGGTACAACCAGTATGGAAAACAGTATGGAGGTAGCTCAGAAAACTAAAAATAGAACTACAGTATGATTTAGCAATCCCACTCCTGGGTATCTATCCAGACAAAACTTTCACTGAAAAGACACATGCACTCCTGTCTTCACTGCATCCCTATTCATAATATCCAAGACACAGAAACAACCTAAATGTCCATCAACAGATGAAGGGATTAAGATGATGTGGTACATAATATGCAATGGAATACTTCTCATCCATAAAAAAGAACAAAATAATGCCATTTGCAGCAAGATAGATGGAACTACAGACTCTCATACTAAGTGAAGTAAGTCAGAAAGACAAAGATAAATACCATATGATATCACTTATATCTGGAATCTAATATATGACACAAATGAACCTATTTACAGAAAAGAAACAAACTTACGGACAAGGAGAACAGATTTATGGTTGCCAAGTGGGAGGGAGATGGAGTGGAATGGATTGGGACTTGGGGGTTAGTAAATGCAAACTATTGCTTTTGGAGTGGATAAGCAATGAGAGCATGATGTTAGATCAGGCAACTATATCTAATCACTTGTAATGGAGCATGATGGAGGATTATGGGAGAAAAACCATGTATGTATGTGTATGACTGTGTCAATTTGCTGTAATTGCAGCAGAAATTGACAAAACATTGTAAATAAACTGTAATAGAAATAAAAACTAATCAACCAATCAGTCTGACAAATATTTACTCCAGTTTCAATTTTAAAAAATAATAAAAATATTTTGAGTCATATCTAAAAAGTTTTAATGAAAAAGGACCTAAAGAAATTTATCAGGTATATTATTATTCTTGTGTAAGAGCAAGAGTCTAAATATCAGATATATAATGGTAGAAGAAATAAAACATCACAAAATCTCTTGGAAAATCAATAAAAAATTAATCTATCAAGAAATCATTTTATTCTGTAAAGAAATCACATTTTAAAAAGGCTGGAAAAAATATCAGTGAATCCTCAAAATCTTTGCTTAATTATTATTATTACCACCATGATAATGAAAGCTCCTGTAAGAGTAATAATTCATAAAAATAAAATGGCCATAACATGTAATTCATAATAATGTGTATCTTAAATAATATTTTTTCATCACAAGTGAATGAATGATGGAATTAAAAGAAGAGAGTTAATGTGTCATCTTAATGCCTTGATATTATTAGCATGGAAAGTTTATGTTTATAGTTAAAATGAAAATAACATATTTTTCTTAAACATCTTAACAAAAAGTAAAGGGTTAATCAAATATAGCAAAATCCAGCAAAGAGAAAAGAGATAAGACAAGTTTGGCATGAAAATAACAAAGCATAACATTGATGAGAGAGATGAGGCTAAACTTATAATTTGTCATAATTAGTATAAGTGAACTAAACCAACATAATAAAACAGAAAGATTAGGGGATTACATCAAAACTCAAATCCAAATAAGTGGTATTAACAAGCCAAATAAATAAGTCAAAGAAATAGTGAAAACTTTAATATATAACCAAAAAAAGAGTGCAACATTACTAATAAAAGAAAAGGCAGGGATTTGGGGAGAATTAAAGAAGATGTAATTAAATCATGTTAAAATAAAATTTATGCTGAAGATTAAAGAGTCATGATTGAGAAATGAGATAGTATTGCACATATTTTTTAAGTGACCTCTGTGACCTTTTTCCTCTTTTCCTCTGCTAATGTTTGTTGAGTACCACCAAAGAGAAAAAGATACATACCTGTCTTTTTATTAAACAATATAGATATTTTTAGTTTATGATCCTATCGTTACTATTATGTTAGTTTTGATTCAGGCTTATTTGACCTTGGAAATTATAAAAGTAGATTAGTATTTTCTTAAAATTTTATTTACTATTCCAAGCATTGCACTCATCTTGTGGGAAGCTATTCATTGTTTATTTAAAGTAGCTACTTGTGACTTCCAATTCAAGCATGAAAAATTGGGTAATGGGAAGCCAATACTTCTGCTGATAACAACTAGGAAAAAAGCTGGATAAATTACAAATAGAAATCATTTGAAGGCACCAGAGAACATTTCAGTGCATCATACCTATCGATAATTCAGCCCTAGCAGCTAACAGAAGAAAGAAGATACCTTCTCTTGGATTACAACATTATTTGGAACCTCTATTTTTTCAAACCATTGACATTAAGTGAAAAATTATTATTAAAATGTCACATAAAGTGAAAATTTATGACATACTGACATATAAGACAGAAAGTTAGAGGAAATAACAGACAATAGAACCCAACCAAAATATTTGGATATTGGAATTAATTGAAAAAAAAAACTTTAAGCAACAATTAATATGTTCAAGAAAATGCAAAAAAAAAAAAAAAACCCAAAAAATTAAATAGTAGATAAAGTTAGGAAGAGATGCATTGGAGAATTTAAATCTATGAGATAAAGCAAATGAAAGTTGAGGAAGTAAAAAATCAAATATCTGCTATTAGGAATCTAACAGTGATTTAACAGTACATTTAATCAGCAGAAAACTATAGTTGTGAAATGGAATATAGGTAAATAACAATAGTCAAATTTAAACATAGAAAAAATTTAAAAAATGTTAATATAAAACACATACTAAAAGATACATGTACCCCAATGTTCATTGCAGCACTATATACAATAGCCCCGACATAGACACAGCGTAAATATCCATCTGCAGAGGAGTGAATAAATAATATGTGGTATATATACAAAATGAAATATTATTCAGCCATAAAACAGAATGAAATAATTGCATTTGTAGCAACATGGATTGACCTAGAAATTATCATTCTAAGTGAAGTTATACAGTAAGACACAAACATCATATACTATCACTTATTGTGGAATCTAAAAAAGTATACAGCGAACTTATTTGCAGAACATAAACCAACTCACAGACTTATGGTTACCAAAGGAGATGGGTTGCAGGGGAGAGGAATGGGCTTGGGGGTTGGGATAGAAATGTTCTAAAATTAGGTTGTCATGATGGTTGTATAATCATAAATATAATTCATTTAATTAAAAAAACACATAAAATATTCATTGGATGAACTAATTTACATTTGCCTTGAGTCCCAGAGACAGAGTGGAATGGAGCTTAAGCAATATTTGAAGAAATATTTTCCAAGAATTTTTCATATATAATGTAAGACATCAATCTACATATCCAAAGGAATCACAAGTGGGAGATATATAAAGAAAATTATACCAGATCAGGGCTTAAATGAAACCAGAGGCACATATAAAAATCTTTAAATTAGCAAAAAAAAAAACAAACATGTTAGTTTCAGAAGGTTAGTAAAACTGAGACCTGACTTCCCAACAAAACTGATGCAAGGACCATTATTATGAAATACCATTTTTAAAGTGCTGAAAGAAAATAATTCTAACCTAGAATTCTATACATAAAAAAGTTAAATAAATCTGTAAGATATATTGTAAAACAAGAAAAAATAAGTTTCTCACTGCACAGCCCTTCACTAAAAATAACAACAACAAATAAAACCATAAAATTGATTTCTGTAGTCAAAAGGGAAAAAAGTTCAAGATGTAAATGTGGAAATATAAGAAAAAAAATAACAGTGGAAAGGGGAAAAATTGATAAATATAAATGGATACTTTCCATACAAAACAGCGTCTTAAAAGACTTTTAATTTGGGAAGTTCCTGTTGTGGCTCAGCGGTAATGAACCTGACTAGCATCCATGAGGACGCAGTTTCCATCCCTGGCCCACCTCAGTGGGTTTGGGATCTTGCATTGCCTTGGGTGTAAGTTGCAGACATTGCTCGAATTCTGCGTTGTTGTGGCTGTGGTATGGGCTGGCACCTGCCGCTCTGGTCCAACCTCTAGCCTGGGAACTTCCATATGCCATGGGTGTGGCCCTAAAAAGACAAAAAAAAAAAAAAAGATTTGTAATTTGAAATAAACTTGGAACTAAAATATATGACAACAATAATGCAGCAGTCTGGAGGGGGAGGAGGTATTAAAGGTAGTCAGTCAGCTCTATGGCAGGTTCCACACCTCCGAGTATGATTACTGTCACTTCCGTTAGAAAATCATCTCCGTCATGAAATTCAAGGAGAAAGAGGGTACAGTTATTTTCTTCTGTCCCAACATTGTCTCTTCAATTAACTGAGAAACCTAGGTGATTGGTAAACTCACAGAAACGTAACCTTCACTAATGAGGCCGAGATTCCCACGGTGACCAGATCTCCTCAACACCTCTGCTCCCTGAGTTGCAAAGCTTCTCGCAAGAAACGGCCACCTCGAGTATTCATAGGAGAGAATTATGTGAAATCTGTTTCGTTCCAAATTCTTCATGTAATTCAGTTGTGTTGGCACAAACTAACCGTTTCTTGTGATGATTAGATTTGTGTCAGCTTTGCAAAATTGAGGTGTCTTTGAGGAAGAGGAAATTCTTCCCCACGCTGGCTGTATCAACCGCCTGAGTTTCTAGGCTGACAGTCAACAACATGCATGTCAAACTTGCTTAGCTCATTCTAGCATAAGCCAGTTTTCCGAAATAAAAATCAATCTCTCCACATACACACACACGTGCACACATGCACGATCATATAATCACTTTTTTCTGTTCCTGTGAAGACTCCTGTGGACACGTTTCTTTTTATTTTCCTCATGCATACTGTTCTATGTGTTCTAATTACCGAGTACATTTCTTTTTCATATTCAACTCTGACATGTCCACAGTTGTCTGCTTGCTTTGTTGTAGGTGACAAATTAGGAAAAAATTGAATTTGAGTAAGTTCTCTACATAGCTTAAAAATGTAGTATCATCTAATTTTGAAGGGCATGGGCCACTTAATTCTTGCTGTAAATGAATCCAGTAAAGTTGTGGGCAACTCTTTAAGAAAACGTTGGGCTTAACCTCCTCAACTATTCCATACTTACTGTTTTTTGCAAAATTCTAAGAGTTACTTTGATACGTACTGATAGTTCAGTGTTCACTGATTTAATGAAAACTTTTGGTTCTAGTAGAATTAAGTAAATTTTTAAAATTCCATCCAAATAGAGACATTTAATTAATATGACCAATCCAGCATCTTGTGGTTAGAAAGTAGTTCTGGGGAGTTCCTGTCGTGGCGCAGCAGAAAGGAATCCAACTAGGAACCATGAGGTTGCGGGTTCAATTCCTGGCCTCGCTCAATGGGTTCAGGATCCGGTGTTGCCCTGAGCTATGGTGTAGATTTCAGACGCGGCTCGGATCTGGCATTGCTGTGGCTGTGACGTAGGCTGGCGACAACAGCTGATTCGACCCCCAGCCTGGGAACCTCCATATGCCGCAGGTGCGGCCCTAAAAAGACAAGAGACAAAAAAATAGAATGTAGTTCTAACTGTTTATAGGAGGAATCTGCAATATCTCCTCACCAAGAACAGTGATACATTCTTTTAAGACATGTTTTTAAGTCCTATTGATAAACTGAATATCTAAGTTTGTTATCATTTTATGCACTTGGCAAAGGGTGAATCCTGTTTAAAAGAAAGGTGATGAATATTCTCAGCCTCCATTAATATCAATGGAAATCAGTGACAAACGGAATCTTTTGGACGTTAGAGAAGTTGAACGGAAGGTACATCAGCTCATTGGCAGAGTATCTCTTTTTCAATTTCAGTATTTGAGAATGGTTTGTAGGCTTCTTGGAAAAGTGAAAAATGACATTCTCATGCTACAGTTTTACATATGTAGAATCTCTCTTCTCTCACAAGGAGAAAAGACATGAATAGCCTCCCTTTAAAAGATATTTGATACATTACTTTTATACCAAAATTAATTGAAAAGATAATGTATTAAATAAATTAAAATATGTAAGTTGAATGTCTTTTTTAGAGCATGAAAAAATTTATCCCTAACATTTAACACATTTTTTCAACTTGTTTTTGTTTGATACTGATGTTTTCCCATGATGATAAAGTTTGTATAGAAGGCCATTCTCATAAACAAATTTATTACATAACTGTTAATATTTCCTGATTTTATATCTTTTAAAACATTTACAATTCCTAAAAGCTATTTTCCTGAATTTTTCAATAATTACTCCTATGGCTTCTTTCCAATATTTTTTTTTCTAAAAAGAGAATATCGTATTGCCCTCTTCAACTGTAGCCCTCTATATAAGAAATGTTGTTTTTTTAGAATAACGGCATTAGGTTACCATTTTTGGTTGGCATATCCCACCCCATCCTTCCTGATTTACTTCGTTGGCATTATTGGAGCTATTTCAGGGTTTTTTGTTTTTTGTTTTTTTGTCACAAAACACTGTCTGAAACTTTATATGTCTTTCAACTGGGCAAACTCAGTAAACACTGCAGACTTCATTTAAGGTGACTGTACCTAATGGGAATAAAATTCATTATCTGTTTTTAACATTATTTTGTTATGTAGTTAGTAAAAATAGATGTATTTACTTAAACATACCAACTTGGTTTTAACAGTTAAAAAAAAAAGTCCCGTAAGATGCTGTAGCTTCAAACTGTACTTTAATAAATGCATGTTTGAGTAACATAGGAAATTTGACCAAAATCCATTTTTCAAACACCTAAAACCCAAAAATTCAAAAAAAAAATGAATCAATAGTTCATAACATGGATAAATAAATATGTATATAGTTATAAATCTATGCTAAAGATTATCAGCTTTTCATTTTATATACTCAAACCACATTAATTTTCTTAAAAGTATTTTCTTTTATTGATGGGAATCACTAATAAGCTTGATTGTTAATGTTGAGGTGCTTTTTTCTCTACTTAGAAAAGAAGCCACAATTATTAGTCAATAGTGACGTGTTCATGCACACACATTTTTATAATGCTCACATTTCAAGTAATCTTTGTGGCAAGAGAGTAAAGTATCATATTATAACAAGCGCTTCAGTTGAGGTCTCATAACTCACATTGCAGTCCATTAGTCTCAGATAAAGCTTGCAATAGCAGACATGATTACTTAAACAGTTCAGGAATATATGATGAGGCATTATGCAGTCATCTAGTACAAGTAATCACAAGATAGGCCACAATTTATTACAGTTCAATCAGCCAGTGGGTCCTGAAGCACTGGCAAAATTGTTTCCCTTCATATATAGACTCAACTAATCTTTATGTATGGAGTCTCATGAAGATATGAGTCACTGAGAGTAAAACAGACCAAAGGCAAAAAAAAAAAGAAGAAAAATGACATTGATATCTGTTCCTATTCATGTAAGCTATAATTTAAGGTCAACAAAAAACAGAGTTTGACTTTTGTTTTTCCCCTATGAAGAAGTAAGATGCCAAAACATCTTAAAAGTTGGCTTTGATTCACCTGCAGGTGCGAAGAGTTGAATGTGAGTAGCCATGGTGATTGAATAAATAAAAAAGTAACATGAAAAAAAAGTATACCTTTGAGATTTAAAACTTTACATCAGCCAAAATATGCTATAATATTTTCAATATTTTTGAAAAAATCAGAATGAAGTTATACGAAAGCTTACATGGGAAATTGTTTGATTTTAGAAAGTAGTACTTTATATTTTTTAGTAAATAGTCGTGCAGACTTTTACTTTTCTAAAGACATAACACTTGTAATGTGCTTTAAAAATTGTCTTTTCTGGGAAGCACTAAAATTCATGAGCTGTATTTATTTTCTAAGTAATGGCTAAGGAATGATTATAGATATTTAAATATTTCACAGTGAGCTTACAGACAATGATTAAAATGAAATGACTGACTTTATAGGAAATTATTTTTATAACCATTTAATCAATTCAGGTTTATAGAAATATGTTTATTACCAAATACAAACACATCTAAATTTAGACCATTCTTTCAGCGTTGTTTCTCAAGTGTAGTCAACCTCTGACCGCCAGAAAATATAATACCTATATTATATATTTCCTAGACAGTCTACATTAAAATGTGACTTTTTCTTGCTATCTTATTTGCTTCCAAAGTTTCTGTATAACCAGGGAATTTCTAATGGGATATAAACTTATTTTATTATTATTTAAAAGTACTAATTTAAATAGTAAATTTGACAGTCATGAAGGGTCATATAAGAGAACCCTGCCCTATCCTCAGCACGTGTTTTCAAGCACAAAGAAGAAGGTATGAGTAAACATAACTTTGATGGAGCTTCACAGTTACCTCTTTTTTATTCAGAAACAGTGAAAACAATGCAGTTTTGATAGAAGAATAATTTAGATAATCATCATACTCTATCATGTAGATGCTATAAATTTCATTGACATTTTTATCTAAACTGACATTCTTAAGACTGATGTATGGCATTCTTTCACTTGGTACACCTTCTGTAGCAAGGCTTTTGATGGCTAGGGTCCTGGTGCTGAAACCTATGCAGAGAGCTTCTGGTCTGTCAGTATAAAATTTACCCTTGTATATGGAGTAAGATCCCACGAGATGAAGTAGACATTCCAGGCCAAATATCTATGGAAAATAAGGGGTAAAGCTTCTTACTGTTTCTTAACCTTTGATATTAAAAGGCTGTTGCACAACTACAGACACTGAGATGGCATAGTCCATGTTTATTACAGTATCATCAAATCTTGGAGTTTTATTTTGTGGCCACTACCTTTTCTTCAGAGTCCTGGAATTCCCTGGTGGCCTAGTGGTTAAAGGATCCAGCATTGTCACTTCTGTTCCTCAGGTCACTTGTGTGGCTTAGATTCGATCTCTGGCCCAGGAACTTCTCATGCTGCGGATGCAGCAAAAATAATATTTCTATACTGCTTCTGTAAAGTCTTGAAACAATTCCCAAATAATTGGTGTCTTTGAGGGGTCTGTTTTTCATGGACTATCTTTTACACCAAAGGAGAATGACACTAATTCAGTGAACACACATGCAGAAGGTTCATTTTAAATTGCATCATAAACATTTTAAAATAGTGTCCCTTTTTAGTAATACAAATAAATCAGTGGTAATTAATGAAATGGTGTGTAATAAAATAAGAATGGAATATATATTAATGTTACCAAAAAAGCCAAACAGGAATAAAAATAAAACATAGGACCTCATATTAACAGAAGTAGAGAGAAACAATAGTTAACTATTGTTTTTTTCTTAGAGTAGATGTGGTTGATTCAGTTGAAAACACTGATTTGCAGGCTTTCTCGATCTTGGTCAGTGATTCATATACTACATTCACCAACTATTTCTTCATGTGATCCAAGTACAACAAAAGATACATTGTGGAAAATTAAATTAGACTTTTTAAAAATTAAAGTATAGTTGACTTACAAAGTTGTGCCAATTTCTGCTATACAGCAAAGTGACTCAGTCACGTACACACACACACACACACACACACACACACACACACATTCTTTTTTTTAATGCTGTTTCCCATCATGGTCTATCCCAGGAGATTGCATATACTTCCGTGTGCTATATGGTAGGACCTTATTGTTTATCTCTTTATCTATTCTAAATGTAATAGTTTGTGTGTGCTAACCCCAAACTCCTAGTCCATCCCCTTCTCTCCTCCCTCTCCCTTGGCTACTACAGATCTGTTCTCTCTCACACATGTCTGCGACTCTGTTTCTCTTTTGCAAGTAGGTTTATTTGTGCCATATTTTCGATTCCACATGTAAGTGTCATCATAAAGTATTTTTTCCTTCTCTTTCTAACTTAATTCACTTGGCAGTTATGTAAGTTGGTATAACCACCATGGAAAACAGTATGGAGGTTCCTCGGAATACTAAAAATATAATTATCCTATGATCTAGCAATTCCATTCCTGGGCATATATCCAAACAAAACTATAATTCAAAAATATACATGTATTTCTGTGTTCATAGCAGCACTATTCACAATAGCCATGGCATGGAAACAACCTAAATGTCCATTGACAAATAAATGGATTAATAAGTGCACATATAGGAAGTTCCACATCATGGCTCAGCAGTTAACTGACCCAGCTACCATCCATGAGGATGTGGGTTTGATCCCTGACCTCACTCAGTGGGTTAAGGATCTGCCATTGCAGTGAGCTGTGGTGTAAGTCACAGATGCAGCTCGCATCTGGTGCTGCTGTGGCTCTGGCAGAGGCTGGCAGCTACAGCTCTGATTAGACCCCTAGCCTGGGAACCTCCGTATGCCACAGGTGCAGCCCAAAAAAAGAAAAAAAAAAAAAAAAGGAGAAGTGCACATATGTACAGTGAAATACTGCATAGCCATAACAAAGATGAAAATAGTGCCATTTGCAGAAACATGGATGCCACTAAAGATTATCATACTAAGTGAAGTAAGTCAGACTTTTTTATTAAAGATATCTGTAGTGTACTGAAAAAGAGAATTTTTAAGGGATTATTACAATACAATAATAAGTAGTAGCCTCGAGAGTTACTTTGGAAATAGGATGGCCCTTTGCAGAGACTATAGGATGAGGAACGTCTTTTGGAGTGGCGTTTACTTAAATGGAGAGTGCCATTTCAGTCATAGAAATAACTGACTCCTATGTATTATTTATTTTCCATGTAAACTATAGAAAGAGCGTAGTCTGTCATCTTTCTTCTTTCCCTAGTCCCTTGTTTTTCTTTGTTGTGAACACAGCGAAGGTTTACTGCTGTTGTCTTACTGTTGTGAGTTTTTTTGTGTGTATTTCTCCTTAATGGTGAATGTTTGGTTGCTTGGAGTTACTTAAAGATAAGGATTGTTAAACTGCGTCATTATTCTCCAGTCAGCAAGTATGCATTGTCTCTTTGATATTGCCAAGATTATTTGTTAAAAAATTTTTTGGAAGAACTGAAAATACTTTTACATTCTTTATAGCCTCTAGAATACCTTAACTCAATACCAACGGGAACCTGTTCACCTAAGGACCTCCTTTTTATCCAGTGCTTTTTCTTTTAGATTGTTAGAAAACCTGGAGGAGACCTCTGGTTAATGTCCCGTGTAAAAGGGTCAGACTTCACACAAGCCATGGAATTATAGATTAGCGTTCTACATTTAGTTTCTTTCTCTTCACTAACACTTTTTTATATTCACTTCTTAATTTTTTCATATTCTTTATAGATGCTGTCAAAATATTTTCTATTTTTTAATTTTAGTACTTTAGTTGTACACACAATTCACTTTTTATTACCGTTACGATTTTGTTATTATTATTTTTCTTATGGTCTATTCATTATTTAAACTTTGTATTTAGTAGTAAGTATAAAATTGCAAATTATTAATATCTCATTTTGATTATATTTCCATATTTTCTCATTGTTTCTAAATGGTTTAAGTTGGTTACTATGTTTTCAGTTTTTTGTTTTTTGTTTTTCGTTGTTGTTTTCGCCCAGTTTGCCATTCTATTTGGAAGCACATTGAAGAAAATGCAGATATTAGGAGTCCCTACCGTGACTCACTGGAAACGAGTCTGAGTAGTATCCACGAGGATGCAGATTCAATCCCTGGCCTCACTCAGTGGGTTAAGGATCCAGCATTGAGATAAGCTATGGTGTAGGTCACAGATGCGGCTGTGGCTGTGGCTGTGGCCATAGGCTATAGCTCTGATTCACCCCCTAGCCTGGGAACCTCCATATGCCATGGATGGGGCCCTAAAAAGACAAAAAAAGAAAAAAAAGAAAGACAGAAAATACAGGTACTAGATATCATGGATGCATTTGTGCCTTAATCAAGGAAGAATTTTTATATTCCTTAATGCTTGGTCCTGAATTAGCCTCTTTACCTTCATGTTGCATGTAATCCACACTTGAAAATGCGTAACAACGTGATCTCAGTGATCCCTTCATTGAAATGATTCTATTAAAAAATCAGTTGTTTCTGAAGAAGTAAGTTTTCTCTTGATATCAATTATACTCAGGTGTCAATCAGATAAATTGCTAAGATGTAACCTCCTGACAGTCCAAATTATTCAGTCTCTCTATGAGAAGAGTCATGAATAAAACCCCATCGTCTCTACCCTGTGCAAATAGGATTTTATAGATAATCAAATAAATGAGTTTGCAATAACTTTTGTACAGAAATCAAGATAGTTTGGGTAGGGGACAATAGAGATTAATACAATATTATTTTCTAACTTTAATTTTTTTTTTTTTGTCTTTAGCCTTTTTAGGGCTGCACCCATGGCATATGGAGGTTCCCAGGCTAGGGGTTGAATTGGAGCTGCAGCTGCCAGCCTGCACCACAGCAATATGGGATCTGAGCTGTATCTGCAACCTACACCACAGCTCACTGCAGTGCTGAATCCTTAACCCACTGAGCAAGACCAGAGATCAAACCTCGTGGATACTAGTCGGGTTAACCACCGAGCCACGGTGGGAACTGCCTAACTTTAATATTAACTTAGACCAAAAACTTTTTCAATAAAAGCCTGAGAAGTCCTAAGCTATCTATTAAAAACTCTGTGGAAGTTACAACCATATATCTGTTACCAACCTACCCGTATTCTTGTCATAGCTTGACCTCAATGCACCTTCCTGTAGTGAGTATTTCTTTAGGAGGACCTTCAGGAGGAATTTCTCTCTCTCCCTCTCTTTCTCTGTGTATCTATAATAAGAGTAAGAATAAGCTACTTAGATCTAAGTTTATTCTCATGGTGTTTTAAGTTTTATTCTCCGGTGCTTTGTAGAATGCTTTATTTTAAACCAAAAGCTACCACCACCACTTACAGCACAAACAGGACTATCATTAATAAGTCTGACTGTTGAAAAATTAAGATTCTCTTAAGAAACCCTGTTGAGTTTCTCAACTGTACATCTCTGCTAAGAGGAAATGTTTTCTATTGAGGATGTATTTGGGTGGAAACATGAAAGTTTAGGGAGGAATCATCACAAAGGTTGGGTCTGATAAAATATCCTAAGACTCACAGATAGTATTGAAGACTCATTAATTGTGCTCTGTTACAGGACTGTTTTGTTTTGTGTTTCTAGCGGGATCATCAGCATCGTGTATCACATAGACCAGAACTGTATTTATTCAGAGATCGTTTTTTTTGTTCCAGGATTATAAAAAAGAAAAATGATTCTGTGTGGTATTTAGAAGAACTGAAAGCGAACAGCTAAATGATCAGGGCTTGGACTTGAATAAAACTAGGCTTTGACAGAAGACAGTTTTGGTAAAGAAGAAAATAGAGGTGTCTCTAGATTACATAGCCTGAGAAAATCCAGGAGTAAAAAGTAGTCAAACAAACTCTGTGGAATAAGCCTCAAAGAAGCAGGCGTGCTATTAAAGGAAAAGCCATTTTCTCGAAGCTGCCTCAGGGTTGAGGGTGAGATAATGTGTGCGCTATAGGAAATGGATTTCTCAAATGAGAGCCTCCTGGAAGCTAAAGGCGGGAGGGAGAGAGTTTATCAATCATGAGTGATGGGAGTTTCAAAGGACGCAATGGGAAAATTTGAAAGAGAGAAGAAAGTGTCAATTTAAGTCACTGGAGAGGAAGCGTCTAGTATTATGTGTCTATAGATAATCAATCAAGATTTAGATAATAATATTATTTTAGGTATGACGTTAGGGGAACGGAATAACCCTCCTGGTGAACATTCCTGACTGATGCATGGCTGTTGATTAAATCACACTGGTCCCCAGTGTCACACAGAATGCTGAGAACTAAGTAAATGCCTTCGCCACAGGTCTGATGGCTGTGGTACAGTCAGGATAAGTCATCACACCAGGTGGCTGAGAGCAAATACTCTAGTCCATCTGGCACTTGTTTCTTTCCCATAGAGCCCTTGAGGCGGGCACAGTGATAGGCAGAGAGGCCAGGCTGGCACATCAGCATTTGCAGCTCGTGTCAAATCATGTCACGTTTTGCATGTGGCTTCTCTGCTTTTCACTGCTCTAGGAGAGTTTCCTTGGAAGAAAATTTCCACGGATCCAGTTTCTTCCAAAATGTATTAGAATGGTGATAAATATTTAAAGCATTTCAACCAGCTATATCTCTACTGTCAAGTGCTTGGATTTGGGGGAGTTCCCTTTGGGGCTCAGCAGTTAACAAACCCAACTAGGATCCATGAGGTTGCGGGTTCGGTCCCTGGTCTCTCAGTGGGTTAAGGATCTGGCGTTGCCATGAGCTGTGGTGTAGGTGGAAGACGCAGCTCAGATCCCGTGTTGCTGTGGCTGTGGTAGAGGCCAGCGGCTACAGCTCCTATTCAACTGCTAGCCTGACCTTTTCCTGTGGTTCTTGTCATTATTATAAGGAGGGAAAAAAAGGAAAGGACGCGAATAGAGGCAAAGTCGACCTCTTTTGCTTGGCTAAGCAACCAATCTCATGTGACAAAACAAAACCTTATTTCCTTTTTTTTAAAATATGTGGTACATATATTCATTTACATACAATTCTATTTCCTTCTTTCTTTCTTTCCATTTTTGTCTTTTTAGGGCTGCACCCATATCATATGGAGGTTCCCAGGCTAGGGGTCGAATCCAAGTTGTAGCTGCCGGCCTACACCACAGCCACAGCAACTCGAAATTCGAGCCTCATCTGCAACCTACACCACAGCTCACTACAACGCCGGATCCTTAACCCACAGAGGAAGGCCAGGGATAGAACCCACATCCTCATGGATACTAGTCGGGTTCGTTCCACGATGGGAACTCCGTATTTCCTTAATTTTACTTTCATTAATATGTATATATTATTACCTGGTATTTATATCTTTCTGCAAGATGTATGCAGCTCACTTATGTGTCTGGACTAAATCTGATGGCATGGTGACCTCTGGCTCTTTGTGGTGCTCAGTGATTGACAGAATTATGTCTAAAAATTTAAGCAGCAGAACCAGAGAAGGCATAGTAAAGTCTTCTGAGCTTGAGAAAATTATTTCCCCTTTTGACAATACCTCAAAGATAGCGGATTTCCAGACAATTTCTTCTGTAAGCATAATTTAAAATTAATGTTCACAAGGCACAGTTCTGGGAAACTTTACTAATAGCAGTTATTTGATTATTTAATTCACAACTTCTCATGGACTATTGCCAATTCTAAAGGGAGTCCTTCAGATCATGTGGGAGTTGACTCATTTAATATCCGCAATTTCCACACACGATTCCTAAACCCGTTTTGAAGTTCTTAAGGAAGCGAACCTAAATGTATGTAGCGTTTACTCTTTCAGTTCTGTTTCGCTGTGCACATAACTTTAAGAGATAATCCTGTGTCCACCAGCCTACATGATTGACAGATTCAGCCAGGTTTATCTCTCCTTTGCTTAGGCTAAAGGAAATTCACCCATATCTCAAATGATTGATTTCAAAGGATTTATCAGAAGCCATAAACAAAAAATAAATAAATAAGGAAAAAACATGCACACACACAAAATGCCTCCTTTTCTGGCTTCTCACTCACTTCACTCACCTTTCCATTGTACACATAAAATATTATTTCATTCTCCTGTAATTCCTGTGCTTAGAGTCGCTCCACTACCACCAGGTACCAGGATTCTTATTTTCAGTGCAGTGTTTTCGAAACGGAGACACTGGATCAGAGCATCCGGACCCGTTAGTGGGGCTGCTACATCAATTTAGGGGTCAAGATTGAATAAAATAGAATTTAAAATATGAGTGCATCAAACACAATAAGGATAAGTATTATGAATGAAACTTTAGTTTCTATAATTATTATGAATATGTATGTATGTGTACATATGTGTGGGAGTCTGGGTATATAATGTTTTGCAATGTAAGGTTTATTTTTAACTCTGATACGTGTTCAAAAAATTTTGAAAGCTATATCCTAGAAAACAGATACTCATCTTTCAGAACTGGATTTTTACAAAATCATGACTGTGAAGCTTTGTGTGCTACCACTCAACTTCGCTGGAAAGAACTGATTATATTCTTTTGCACCACATTGTATCTTGTAATGCCATGTTGCTTTTACTTCTATGCCTGCCTTTCTTTTTTGAGCTGCACTGTTATTACCTTGATAAAAGACTGACGTCTTCATTCATCTTCACAAACACCATTTTGAATTTTTTGGTATCTAGTAGGCACTTAGTTCATGCTTTTGAATAATTGGTATGAACAAGTATATAGTTAATTAAATCATGTTCAACTTTGAATAAATTAGTACTTACTTATGTAGATACAATTCATAATTTAAATCTAAATAAAATTCGGTGATTATATTCTAAGCTTTATTTACCTTTGGACATAGAAAGCACATTTCCTGGAACAACCCTACTGAGTAATAGTCCTACAATGAATAGATGTTATTACTTGATTCAACACAAAAGATAAGTGTGTATATATATATATGTGGGGGAGGGTCACTTTGCTGTACACCAGTAAACTGACAGAACACTGTAAACCAACTATAATGGAAAAAATAAAAGTCATTAAAAAAGAAGTTAAATGAAATAGTTTTAATTGTCATCACCTGGGAACTTTCCAACCCAAATTAAACTGCAGAATGAAGACAGGACTCATTTGAAATGCAGATGTAACGTGTCTGTGTCACAGTGTCTGCAAACAAGATTTAGCTACCCTGAAGAAGCCTTTACAATATCATTGCTAATATTTGCTCATGTCAGGAATCGGCTGTGTTTTCTCAAGAGGTCAGGTACTAACACTAGCAAAGACGGTTGCCTAGGTACTACACACTCTTTTAGCCCTTCCTAGGTCCACCAGAAATTAGTTTTATGACCAGAGAACTAATGACTTTTCTTCTCATATTCCTGAAACAACTTTTATTTGAGCTGTTTCATTGATGTTTTCTTTAATTTTATACCACTTCACATAATTAATATTTTAATAAAGTCAATGTAAAGCCAGAAGATTAAGTCATCCTGAAAATTCCTGCAGTGAATTGGGTTTGATTTATTGGTATGCTTATAACCATCTCTTTCTAACGTGCCTGAATATACACAGTGAAATTACTTTCTAATAATTATTGATGGAATTATGATATCTTAAATATTATAAAAACGCTATATAAAATTTACATACTTAGAAAATATGACATTATAAAAACAATACAGTTGTTTTGTTCTGAATAAATACATATTTAAAAATATACAGAATGTCACGAAAAAATTTTTCTCTGAAGCACATTATTCATATGAAAGATTTACTTTTTTTTTATAAATTTTTTTCTTCCTTTTTTTTTAATTTTTTTTTTGTCTTTTTTTTGCCATTTCTTGGGCTGCCCCCGCGGCATATGGAGGTTCCCAGGCTAGGGGTCGAATCGGAGCTGTAGCCTCCGGCCTACGCCAGAGCCACAGCAACACGGGATCCGAGCCGTGTCTGAAACCTACACCACAGCTCAAGGCAACGCTGGATCCTTAACCCACTGAGCAAGGGCAGGGACCGAACCCGCAAACTCATGGTTCCTAGTCGGATTTGTTAACCACTGCGCCACGACGGGAACTCCAGATTTACTTTTTAAAGAATGCCAAGAGGGAAGCCTCATTATTTTATAATTTCTTATATGTAATTTATAGATTTATACCTAAGGAAGAACTGAGAAAAAGTAATTCATTTTTTCAAAATTATTATTTAGCTAAATTTTTCAGGAAAGTAACACTAAGTTCATTATTTCTTTGCCTATAAAACTAACAAACTTTCGTGTAATTGCACATATTGCTCATACGTGTAGTAATGATTGCTCCACAATTGTAAGGAATTTGGTCATTTTTTTTTATTACTAACATGTTGCTAACAGTGAAAAGTGCAGACACCTCCACTAAGACAATTTCATAGGTATAACAAAGAATCCAAAATCAGGAAAAAATAGCAACTTAACCATTTTTGGAAAATGGCATGACACAGTTAAAATTTGTAGTCACAGTTTTACCTGCATAATTGCGAATAGTTCTTTACCAAGAGAATTAGTGCTTTCATAGAAGTCAAGTGATTCTCTTTAGAGCCTTCTTATTCTTGTCCCTTTCTAAACCTAAGATGCACCTTTCTTATCTCTCGAAAAGTAAGTTAACATTTGCTTTTACACTTTAAGAAGTAACTATTTTTTTAAAGTTGTCCAGAGGACAAAACAGTGATGTCCCTCTTTCAACCTTAGCTTTCATCATGCAAGGAAAACACAAAATGTGCATTTAAAAATTTTCCCATCTTCAGAAGTTAGTACATAACTATTACCAAAAACAGCAATTAAGACTTTTTAAAATTTTAACTTGGAACTAACATTATATCTATGCAAATAGTTTATCATAGTTTCCATTATATTGATTCCATAATGATATGGTAAACCATATTATGTCATCATCATTAATTTCAATTGGATAGTACGAAGAATGTCAGCAGCAAATATAGCCAGATTGCTTTATTTTAAATATGATCAAACTTAGCATGTTCCTCCATCCTCGTCTTTCTTCATTTAATCATTTCAGTTCTGCCATTATGTTTGGCAGAATCTACAGATGAGAAATTAAATCATAGCAAGTGATTCAATAAGTATAACCTAGCTTTACTTCTGAGATTAGAAAACAATCATTTGTGAATTACACGAGGAATGACATCTCAATTTCTTACTTCCAGTTTTAGCAGTGGAAATTCAGTTAGTTGTACTATGTATAGTTATTAATTTTCTAATCCTTTCTCCATGCCAAGAGAGTGACTAACCAGATTATAGATTTTATTCTTGATAAATTTGATTGTAAAAATTCATTCTTTTGCCAATTAATAAAAGTTTCAAGAATTGTCATTTCTAGAAGTCTCTAAAACATTAAAAAATCAAGAGATGAAGCTATAATTATGTAATTCCAGGTTATGAAGCCAGTTATGGAAGCATAAATAATTAGACATATTCCAGAGCCTGTGGACAACTATAGACAAGCTGTATTTATGAAATGTATTTTATAAGGCCATTCTTGATATTTTCTAATATTAATAAGAAATTAAAAAAAATAGTGTCTAAAGTTACTAATAAGAGGCTACTGGTAAATGAATGTGATGATCATTAGTGCTTTTAGCAAAATATTTCCAATATCCACCTTTCTAAACAGAGGTAAAATCAATACACCAGAATTCTCCTTCTCCTTTGTTATGGATGAGATGGCTGCTGCTTCATCATCAGCTTCGAGCAGAAATCCCTTGCCTGCTTGCAATGACGAGATGGCATGAGGAAGTAAGAAATATTATTGAATAATAATTTGGGAAATATTATTAAGTAATGTTAAGTATTATTCTGTATTGTCAGTAAAGCAGTACTTAAGGAAATTTATAGCATTGAATACATGTAATAGAAAATAAGAAGCATCTAATAGGAAAACTTAGATAATTGATTTATAAGAAGGGAATTAATAAAAATGCTTTAGCTATTAGGAAGGTGCAAGTTAGGGAGTTCCTGCTGTAGCACAGTGGGTTAAGAATCCAGCCTCAGTGGCTGCGGCAGGAGTTCAATCCCCTGCCCAGGACAGTGGGTTAAAAGATCTAGCAGTGCCACTGCTACAGCATATGTCACAGCTGTGGCTCAGATTCAATCCCTGGCCCAGGGAACTTCCATAGGCTTTGGGTGTGGCCATTAAAAATATAATTTAGAACCATAGAGGTACCATTGCACACCCTCTAAAATATCTAAAATGAAGATATTTATTTTAATATCTTAAAATAGTAAACAACCTGCCAGTACCAAATGTTGGAAAGAAGATATTACATAGATAACTCTTAAGTTTTATCAATAAAAATTAAAATATATTTCCATACATTTTCACATGAAGGTTTATAGCAACATAATTCATAATACTAAAAAATGAAAATAAGCCAGGCATCCATTAATAGGAAACTAGATAAATTTCTCTGTATATACAGTGGGATACTATTCAAGACTAAAAGAAAGGACAGATTAGGGAAATGTGTAACTACTTAATGACCTCAAAAATATTGTGGTGAAAGAATAAGCCAGATACAAAAGACTGCGTCTTGCATGATGCCATTAATGTGAAATTCTAAAAATGACAACTAATTTATAGCACAGAAACCAAATGATTGCCTGTAATTGGGGGTAGAGATGCATAGCTACAAAACACCACAAGGGCAATTTCAGGGATAATATAAATGTTCTTTGAGATGGTGGTTATATGGGTCTGTATACATTTCTCAGAATTGTTCATACTATATGTTTTAAGTGATTGCCTTTTATTGCATGTAATTATACCTCAAGCAAATTATTGCTATTTCAAAATCCAACAAAATATTGGTTGATACTCAGAAAATAGTGTTCACGATGTTACCAAATCTACAGTATTGATGTGACAGAAATGTCTACTTTTCCATGTGATTTTTTTCTTCGTCTGGGCACATAACTAAGCTGTGTTTCTCACTACTTAGTTAGGTGTAGCCATAGGAATGAGTTTTGACTATTGAACTATAGTACTATGAAAGCACTAATGTTTGCCAGCTCCAGGCGTGGTTCTTGAAAAGGACCTCTATATGAGATTCTCTAGATCTTCCTTCTTTCTGCCAACTGGATAAAAATCTTCTCACATCTGTGAAAGATGTTTTCAAGATGACACAGTTACTAATAAGTCTGAGTCCCTTAATGGCTGTATAGTAGCTGTCCTCATATTACCACTTCATATCTACATTGACAAATATCTTGAGCTGTTTATATGAATACATACATTTCTGTTTCTTAGAATCTCTGTGGTTCACCAGCCAACCTACTCTAAGAGCATTTGCTATAAAATTCTGCAGAAAATAATTCTGAAATTTCTACATTTAATTCCCCAATAGACTTTCGTCATCTTGGAATAAAAACTAAACTATTTGCTTACGAAACCTTACATAATTTGGCCTTTGGCAGTTACTCTTTATAGCTTTCTTTCTATTTAAATATATTTCAGCCACAATAACTTTTTGCCATTCCTCATATATACTAGCATGTTTTGTACCTGGGTTTTTGCATATGCTCTTTCTTCTGCCTGGAATTATCATTCCCCAATAATAGCATGGCTCATTTTCATTATCTCGTAAGATAACCTTTCATTATCTCTTAAGATAAATAGATAACTTTATCTGTTAATAAAATATGAGTCTCCTTCCAGTTGTATCATTTTCTCCCATTTTATGTGCCTTCATTATTCTTGAGGCACCTAGCACTACTTTTCAATATATCATTTAATATGCTTACTATTAATCTGTTGATTTCTTGTATCTACTACCAGAATATAAATTGCACAAGGGCCTCAATAGCAGTTGTAGGAGGACCTGGTACATCCAAACTACATGATAAATGTTTGATGAAGAGATTAATGAATGTATGAATATACTTAGAATTTTGATCTTCTTAGAAATAAATGAGCTGAGAAGTCATGCAAAGAAATAATATGTTAGCATGAGTAACTCAAACTTTCATTGTAAGATGCTCCTTTTCCCATTGGGCAAAACATAATTATTTTGCTGATCTTGTTTGATTTTCATTTTCAAATAGGGGAAAAACATCTAGACTGCTAACATCAAATAAATGTGAACAGCTAAAGGATTTGTCATTTAAAGGAACTTGTCTCTGTTCAAGAAAATGTTAGACTAAAAGAAAAGTGCAGATATTTTTTAGATGTTTTAGTACACTGTCAATGGAAGCAATAAAGTGTGTACAAAAAAGGCACGTGTATTAGAACAGATACATGTTTTTCTTGGGAAAAATGCCTTTTAATTCACTTTAATATAATTTTAAATTATTTGATTACAAAGATGTCATTTTGTAGCATTAAATAAAATGTAAAGTACTGTATATTACCATATAAAGTCATATATTAATTAGAGGCCAACAGTATTTATCTAGATATTGTTTGACAAAAAATGTATGTTAATTAAAACATGAGTCCAAATTAAGAAAAGTGTATCACAATGGGTTATATGTAACAATTTGAATGCTTATGTCTTCTGTTTGTGTCTTTAAGAGTAAGACTAGTAATCTGGTCATCTTTATATCAGTGGTGCCAAATGCAGATTTTCAATCAGTACATGGTAAGTGCTGAATTGATGTCTGTTGAATGATAGAATATTAAATTAAAAAATTAATGTGGAGTTCCCGTCGTGGCGCAGTGGTTGACGAATCCGACTAGGAGCCATGAGGTTGCGGGTTCGGTCCCTGCCCTTGCTTGCTCATTGTGGGTTGAGGATCCGGCGTTGCCGTGAGCTGTGGTGTAGGTTGCAGATGCGGCTCAGATCCCGCGTTGCTGTGGCTCTGGTGTAGGCTGGTGGCTACAGCTCCGATTCGACCCCTAGCCTGGGAACCTCCATATGCCGCGGGAGCGGCCCAAGAAATAGCAAAAAGACAAAAAAATAAAAAATAAAAAAAAATAAAAAATAAAAAATTAATGTAACTCTCAGCTTTCGGAGCCTCGATTCTAAATTGGAAAGTGTGATCAAAAAGTTTTCAATTTTAATATGCATAAGAATAAATTAAGAAGCATAAATATTTTAAGCTTCCCTGACTCAGTAAATCTAGAGTAGGGACCAGAATCCATATCTTTAGTAACAACTAATGACATTGTGAAGTTTGAAGGCTTTAGAAAGAAATTTTTCAAGCATTAATGACCATTAATTGCATTAAATGTATTAATAGCAATATACCTAACAATGTCACTTATCTGACTTTCTAGCTCAAGGGAAATCAACATTATCAATTGTAAAGATCAGTAAAGCACAAGATTTCTAACACTCATTTAAGAATACTTAGCTGAAAAAATGTGCTTCCCCAAATGTGAAAGCTATAGAGTAAGATAATTTTCACCATATTTGAAATAGGATTTTTTAAGAAAACATTCAAGGCCCATTGACAGCCTTCTCGCTAGTGCCCACTTGGATAATCTTAGCTAAATCTATAGTTCGACCAAATTAAATCTCTCTACTCTTCATCTCTATCATTTTGTTTTGCTTCAATTGTTTTTCCTCAGGATATTTTATTCGTTTCATGGTTCCACATTTTGGCAAGTCTGCTATCATATCCATATACCTTTTTACCCCTTCTAAACTATACAGACCTAGCTGCCAATTTAGAAAAAAATTATAAAGACAAAAATTAGTTTGTAAATGCAATCCTCATTTATCTGAAACATGATGACAAACCTATAAAGGAAGAAAATAAATACAATTTACCTTGCTTTCTTTTATCCTTTTGACTTTAGAGCAAGTAACCAGCTATGGAAAAGCAGAAAGATGCTCTCACAGATTCTCCTTATTTTTTACCTACAGATGATTTAACATCTAGTCTAAACTTTCCCCTCTCTTATAATCTATATTTTAGCAACAGGAAGTAAGAGATAAGATTTTCTTATTTTTAGCTATAACCATTATTTTTGATAATTATTCTAAACTCGACTTCTGAAAATTGCCACACTATATCCTTACATATAAGAAAAGGTGACAGGATATTTTGTCATGCATTTAATATTTGTAAAACTTTGAGCAAGTTCTCTAGCCCTTGTAGAAGTTACTCTCCTCAACAAGAAAAAGTAGCAAAATTAACCCTCTTGTGTGGTTATTGTGAAAATTATATAAGACAATATACAGAAAGTATTTACTGCAGTGCCTGAAAATAAAAAGTTCTTATGTTACTTGCGTACTCATTCATACTGTGAAAGATTAACTCATGTATGTTTATGAATGACACAATGTAACCCAACAGGAAATGAGCAGAAGTCTTACTGTCAGGACTGTATCTATAAAAACTGCACGTAATGTAAAACTTTGTAGGCAGAGTGGGGGACAAGTAACATGTAAATTACAAAAGATTGTATATTCTGTTGAAAAAAGAAGACTGAGTATGTTAACTTGAATATATATTCCAGAATGTCCTTCACGTCCAATTCCTTGAATCTAGCTTTAATGTATATCTTTAGATTAAGATTATTTTTGACAGATGTATTTCATGTTTTCATATTATGTGTTTGTGTCTTTGGATAAACATACAGTTTTGTGCTAACATTTGTATTGAAAAGCTTTATAACCAAATATACATTACATATAATTGGATCTTTCATTAAATATAAAATAGATTTATTTATTAAATGTAGTATGTTATGTTGTCATAATAGTTTTGCTTTAGCATTAACAATGAAACATAAAAATATATAGCTATGATTTATTAAATATAGTATTTTATATGTATTAAATGCACTATTTATTGCAATATAGTATTTTAGGGAGTTCCCTTTGTGGCTCAGCGGTTAATGAACATGACTAGGGTCCATGAGGATGTGGGTTCAATCCCTGGCTTGCTCAGTGGATTAAGGATCTGACATTGCCGTGAGCTGTGGTGCAGGTTGCAGACGTGGCTCAGATCCCACGTTGCTGTGGCTGTGGTGTAGGCTGACAGCTGTAGCTCCGATTCGACCCCTAGCCTGGGAACTTCCATAGGCTGTGGGTATGGCCCTAAAAAGCAAAATGAAAAAGAAATAAAATACATATAGTATCTTATATTTTCATAATAAAAGTTTTTCTTTAGCATTAGCAATGAAACATAAAATATACAACTATCCTTTTCAAATTGACAGCAGAAAATGTTAGCTGTTTTATGAGCTTGGCATGTAAACGAAAGGAAGTGTTTTTGCTTGATTTAATGAAATAAATTTAAAATAATTTCTTATTGAGCAATGAAAAGAAATTGTTGGATCAAATATGAACCAAATAAAAATGGGATTTTTTCTGAACATTCATTCATATGTTTACATTTCAAAACAAAATAGTGTTTCAGAGAAATAAGTTTAGTGTTACAAAATATTAAAATTATCAATTTTTAAAATCATAAAATACTAATCAAGATTTATTTTGTGTATTGGATATGCGTGTAAGCAAACCATTATTTGGTTTAAGCTAAAGTGTTGGGTAAGTAAACATGGATTTCGTATAATTTCCTTAAAATGTGTTTCAGATGAGTGGCTAAATTATATTAGAGAACGGTTTAACACTGCTGAACTGATCACTTTCAGATGTATGTATGTGTGAGTTTGTATAAATATATCAAAAACTCATACTTTTAGCATCACTAGAATGTCAGGACGCAAACTGAGAATTACTTCTCTAAATACAGCTTACACAAATGTTTAAAATCTATTCCAACCTCTTCACCAGCAAACAATATGTAAAAGTTTTTTTTTTTCTTTCAGAAAACCTGGACTGTCTTTACATGCAGCCTATCATACATAATCATCTAAACATTCTTACCTGGTCTAAGGTCTGTGTGATTAAAATGCACATCAAAGTCCAAAGGGGGATAAGTCCTCCTTCATTTTCTGAGTTTCCTGGGCTTTAATTGGACTATGACATTTCATTTCTCCAAGAAGCTGTTAAATTTTACAGGTTTTGTATTATATTGACATTTGCATCTTTTGCCTAAAGGAAGAGGAGAATTTCGACCAGGCTCCTTAATTTTATTGGTGTAAATTTCCATCATTTTATCTTTCACAAGCTTTCCTTCGCACCATCAGCACCTAAAACGATGCTTTGCTATCGGCAATGACAATGTGTGGACAAGACATGAGAATTGGACTCAATGCAAAGGATGAAATATAGTTTCTCCTTTCACATTAAATCATACATGTAGATATGGCTTTTGGCTGCTCACAAAAATCCATGTTTGTAATTCTGAAGAGATGAGATTAGCTTTCTCAAAAGAGCTCTTAACTCAAAGTCATCATACATAAATTCTAAACAAAGTTTTGCCACATTCCAACTTCACTATTTGACATTTATTGTAACATCTCTGTGTCCCAGCCTTAATTTATTTTATTTAATCCGTTATGCTATTTTATGGATTAAGCAAAGTGAACATAGTGTGTATTTAAACTGCCTTGTAAAGTATAATGTATTACAAAATCAAGAAAAGATTTGATGAGGAGTTCCCACTGTGTTGCAGTGGGTTAAGAATCCGACTGCAGAGGATTGGGGCACTGTGGAAGTGTGGGTTTGATCCCTGGTCTGGCACAGTGTGTTAAAGAATCTGGCATTGCCACAGCTGTGGATTGGATTCAGGTCCTGGCCTGGGAACTTCCATATGCTGTGGGTGCAGCCATAAAATATAAATTAAAAAAAGACAATAATTTATTCAAATTAGCAGATATTAATGAGATGACTAGAGATTTCAATACCCTTAAAAATCTTAAACAAATTTCTCACTATTTCTGATTTGATATTTTTAAAATCAGAAATACGTTATCAAATATGTATTTTTCATTGATTAACACTACCATATACTTATTTTTCTATTAATATAGTAGATTTCACTTATCACTTTTCTTAATAAATCAACATTTTATTCCTGAAGTTTCTGAGATAAGGTCAAAAGGACCATAATTGTTTACTTTATTTAATATTTATAGGGATTTAGTTTGTTAATGTTTTGTTTAGAGTTTGGACATTTATAATTATAAATGTGAATAGATTGAAGTTGATTTTGTATGCATTGTTATTACCAGCTTTTGGTCATAGCAATCCTACTCTCATAAATTAGTTGGGAAATGATCCTTATTGTTCTGTTCTCTGAAGGAGTTTATGATTGATTCTGATTTTCTGTTCCTTAAATGCTTGTAGAAACGATCTTTGGAGCAGTTGGTGTTATTTCAAGAGGGCTAATATTTTCAGTTATAAAGTAACTTTTAAAAATTGTTATGAGGAGTTCCTGTGTAGCTCAGTGTTAATGAACCCAACTAGAATCCATGAGGATGTGGGTTTGATACCTGGCCTCACTCAGTGGGTTGAGGATCTGGCGTTGCCAAGAGCCATGATCACAGACGTGGCTCAGATTCCACATTTCTATGCTTGTGGCATAAACCAGCAGCTGCAGCTCCGATACGACCCCTAGCCCGAAAACTTATATATGCCGCAGGAACTGACCTAAAAACACGAAAAAATAAGTCATGAGATATTCATTCTTAAATTTCTTCTTAAAACTTGAAGATTTTTTTAAGTTGGTTCTTCTTCTTTTAAATATTTCTCAAGCATTTGCAGGTTCATAGGAAAATCGAGCAGAAAATATAGAATTATATAGTTCCTATTCACCACAAACAATTCCCCTTTATCAACATCCCCCACCAGAGTAGTGCTTTTGTTACAACTGATGAACCTACATTAACACATCATTATCAACCAAAGTTCATGATTGATATTAAGCTTCAGTCTTAGTATTATATTCTAGGTATTTTCAAAACTGTACAATTAATGACAAGTATCCAAGATTATAGATTCATAGGTATTTGTTTCACTGCCCTAAAAACCCTCTCTTCTCCTCCTATTCATTCCTCTGTCTCCCTGGCAACAACTGATTTTTTAACTCTGGCCATAGTTTTGCCTTTTCCAAATTGTCATGTAATTGGAATCATACGGTAGGAAGGCCTTGTAGAGTATCTTCTTTTTCTGTGTGATTTGCATTTAAGATTCCTCTTGGTCTTTTCATGACATAATAGTTCATTTCTTTTTGGAGCTGAGTAATGTTCCACTGTCTGGATGTGTCAGAGTTTATTTATCCACTCACTACTGAAGAACATCTTGATTGCTTTTAAGTTTTAGCAATTGTAAATAAAGCTGCTGTAAACATTATGTGTTGATTTTTGTACGGATATACCTTTCAGTTCATTAGGGTGAACATCAAGGAGTATGATTGCCAGATCATATGATTAGAGCGTGTTTAACCTTGTAAGAACTGACAAACTGTCTTCCAAAGTGGCTGTACCATTTTGCATCTCCACCAGCCGCAAGTGAGAGTTCCTTTTGCTCCACATCCTCACCAGCAGTTGATGTTGCCAGTGTCCTGGGTTTGACTGTTCTAATAGGTGCGAAGTGGTATCGTGTTTTTATTTGCATATATTTTAATCCAATAATGTATGATATAAAACTTGCTTTTGTGTGCTAATTTACTATTTGCATATCTTCTTTGTTGAGGTGTCTAAGTCCTTTGGCCCATTTTGTAATACAGTTGTTTTACTTATTGTTGAGTCAAAGAGATAATGTATTGAATGTAATACAGGTAGCCTCTATTAGATAACAGTGCTTTATCAGATATGTCTTTTGCAAATAATTTCTCCAGTCTGGTTTATTTTCTCAGTCTCTTAACCTTGTGTTTTCCTGAGTAGAAGTGTTTCATTTTAGTGAAGTTCAGATTATCAATTATTTATTCCATAGATCATGCCTTTGTTGTTGTATCTAAAAAGTTATCACCATATGTTGCTTCATAACCTCCTTGGGAGCTTCCCAGGTGTAATCTGAAACCTAACCCCATATGTAGAGGGCAGGGAGAGACCAAGGAAAAAAGCAGTAAGTACCAGACTGGTAAGTGACAGGTTTAATAAGCAAGGGAATTTACTTATGGGTTTGTCTTGGGTGACCACAACAGTGGATTTCAGCACCTGCCCTCTAGAATCTTAAAGATCTACATAGCCTTACCTTGATTCTCTCGTGTATCCAGTTCAGATAGCCTAAACACCACACTTCTATTCAAGTCTCTTTCCTTGGAGCAGAGAAGTGAAGTGGAACATAACATTCCAAGGTCAGTGTTCAATTGCCTTTGTCTAGCAACTGATAGAGTTGCTTCCTTAATTACTTGATAGAATTCACCAGCAAATCTATCTGGGTCCATCTGGGTATGGGACATTGCAATTACTGATTCAGTATCTTTAATAGGTATCATTTATTCCAATTGCCTATTCTTGTGTGAATTTTGGAAGATTGTGCCTTTCAAGGAATTGGCCCATTTAATCTTGTGTATGAAATTTATAGGTATAGAGTTGTTCATAGTATTCCTTTATTAACCATTTAATGTCTGTGGGGTCTGCAGTGATGTACCCTTTTAGTCTGTATGTGTCTTTATATTTAAAGTTTTGTTTCTTATAGACAACGTATATTCAGATTTTGTTTTTTGATCCACTTAGGCAATCTTTGTTTTGTAATTGGTGTATTTAAGCCATTTCTTTATTGGTTAAGTGGTTATTGATATAGTTGAAGTAGTATTTACTGTCTTTGTTACTGTTTTTTATGTTGCCCTTTTTCTTTGCTTTTGTTTTTGCCTTCCAATTTTTTCTGGCATTTTATGTTTGTTTTTTTTGAGCAAATTATATATTTTCACTTTACTTACTTAGCATATATATATATATTTTAAGCTTTTTTTAATGGTTGCCCTAGAGCTTGCAATATACATTTACAATTTCACAGGTAGTGCCAGTACCTTATAATAACAAAATAATTCTAATTTTCTTCTCATCTCTTATGTCATTGCTGATTTTCTTTTCATTTATACATAAGCATACATATGTATATGTATATATATGCATAGCATTCATAATTATATTGTTATATTTATTATTTCTAACAAGTTGTTATATATTAGATCAATTGAGAATAAGAAAAATAAAAATGTTCGTTTTACCTTCACTTATTTCTTTTCCAATATTCTTTTTTTATATGGATCCAGTTTTCTCTTGTATATCATTTCCTTCTCTGTGAAGAAATCCTTGTGACATATTTTGTAAGTCAGGTCTACTGGCCACAAATTCATTCAGTTTTTGTTTCCTTGTATAGTTTTATTTCATTTTCTTTTTTGAGTGATATTATCACAGGGTATGGAATTCTAGATTGGTGTTTTTTTTCCTCCCAACACTTTAAATATTTCACAGCACTCTCTTCTTCCATGGTTCTGAGAAATTAAATATAATTTTTATACTTGCTTCTTTACAAGTGAGGTGACCTTTTTTTCCTTGGCTTCTTTTAAGATTTTTTTCTAATCTTTAATTTTCTAGAGTTCAAAACTGATATGCTTAGGTAGTAAATTTGGTGGGTTTTGTTTTCGTTTGTTTTGTTTTGTTTTATTGTTTTGTATTTATCTTACTTGCTGTACTCTGAGCTTTCTGGGTCTGTGTTTTTTGGTGTCTGATATTAATTTGGAGAAATTCTAAGTTATTATTGCTTCAAATATTGATTTTATTTCTTTCTCTCTTCCTTCTCCCCATATTCCCATTATATATATCTTACTACCTTTGTGATTATCCCATAGTTTTTTAATATTCTGTTTAATTTGTTCAGTATTTTTTTCAATTTGCTTTTCAGTTTGGAAATTTTTTTGAAAAATCCTCAACTCATGGATTCTTTCCTCTGTTGTATCTAGTCCAGTAATGTGCCCACCAAAGGCGTTCCTCATTTCTGTTAGTGGTTTTGATCCTTAGAATTAAAAGAAAAACTTTTTTCTTAGAATATCCATCTCTCTGCTTACATTATTCGTACGTTTTTGCATGTTATCTGCTTTTCCCATGGAGCCCTATCATATTAATCTTAGTTGTTTAAAATTCATAGTTTGATATTCCTGTGTCCCTGTCATATCTAAGTTTGGTTCTGATGACTGCTTTTTGTCTTCAAACTATGTTTGTTTCCTTTTAGTACATCCTAATTTTTTTAATCGAAAGCCACATATGATATACTGAGTAATACGAGCTCTGATGAAGAGGCCTTTAGTGATGTGGTAAGGAGCGAGTAAGGTGTGTAGTCTATAGTTCTTCAATTAGGTCTCACTTGCTTAGTAAGCCTGTGTCCTGACTGTGAGCCTCAAACCTACCTCTCGTTTTTTCCCCTCAACTCACAAGAAATATTAACTGGAGAAGACTGGAATTGGATAGTTCCCTTCACTAAGGTCAGTTAGTCTCTGGTACAACATCAACAGATTGAATCTCTCAAAATAGTTTCTCTTGACGGCAGGTCTTGTGAAAAAAGAAAGTATTCTGGCTCTTTCAAAAAAAAAAAAAAAATTGCCAGAAGCTTGAAGGGACTGTTCCCTGAATTTTACTCTGACAACCTGGAGAGCTACATGAGGTAAAACTCATCAAATGGTGGGGGGTCCTCTTTCAGCTCTCAAGAGCCTTGTCTACACCGAGCCTTCAGCAAGTCATCAGTTACAGTTTAGATTTTCCTAGTCCAGTACTGGTTCCCAGGGAGATTTCTGCTTGTCAGTTTCTGCTCCAGTAAATTGTAGTTATCTGTATTCATTCATGTATCTCTCTATTTTAGGGAGCAGTGCTTTGGCCTATGGCCTCAATTCTCTGAAGGATCTAAGAACTGTTGTTGTTCTTTCAGTGTGTTTAGCTTTTAATTTGTTTTTATAACAGATGGCTGACTTCCAGACTGAACATATAAAGGCTTAAGTTGATTTTGGTATGTTGGAATTTTATGAGCAATTTACCTGTTTCCTCTCAGTTTTCAAATAATTGTCATAAAATTGACTATGTACATTTAAAAAATTGTAGTTATTTTGTATTCTAATATGAATGCCTTGCTTTTTTTTCTTTTTTTTTTTTCCAGGTGAATTTTATCGAAAGTTTGCTTATTTTGTTAGAACGGGAGGCATTACATTAAAAGACAGGGACAGAGAAATGTGTGTGTCAAGGGGGAAAGACTGACTGGTTTTCAGACCATTCACATGGCTTTGGCTTTTCCTCTTAGTGAAACAGAGAGCCAGTGGAGGCTCCAGAAGAGGCATTGTCAGTGAGGTTTACACAAGCGTCTCTGTTGTGGACTGAGAAGGTGGCAGTGGTGGGACAGGAATATTGTCAGGAGGATCTAAGTACAATCATCGTGAGAGAGAATTGGAGTCTGTAAACATACCGGCAGCAGTGGAAGTGATAAGATAGGTTTGGATTCTGAATATAATTTGAAGACGGAATTAAGCATTACAGACAGATTGGATGTGTGGTGTGAGAGCACCTAACTGAAGATTAAGCCAAAGTTTTGGGCCTGAGCAACAAGAATGTGAGTAAGCTAAGACAAGGTCACTGCTGGGAGAGCGAGTTTTGTGGCAGTGATGGCAGTTAGATTACGAATGTAGTTATAAAGAGTGTACAGCAGAGCTGTATTCTAACGAACACATTCACAAAATGCATTTTTGTCTTTTGGGAATGATTTTTGTCTCTCTGTACATATAACCAAATACTTTTCTTGGACGTGAGTCTTTTGTGATGTTCAAATTGTTTTTACACTGTGTTTTGACCTTCTGTTATGTTTTCCCTCTTTTACTGTCGCTGTCCAGAAGAGTAACGGTCACATTTTCTTCTTTTTCTTTTATTTTTATCACAGTGTAGTTGATTTACAGTGTGTCATTTCTGCTATACAACGTAGTGATCCAGTCATACGTATATATATACATTCTTCTCCTCAAACTGTCTTCCATCATGGTCTCTCTCAAGGGACTGGATCCACTTCCCTGTGCTACACAGCAGGACCTCATTGCTTATCCATTCTAAATGTAATAGTCTGCATCTAACAACCCGAAACTCCCTGTGCATCCCACTTCCTCCCCCTCCCCCTTGTCCACCACAGATCTCTTCTCTATGTCTGGGTCTGTTTTGGTTTTACAGATAGGTTCATTTGTGCCATATTTTAGATTCCACAAATAAAGGATATCACATGGTATTAGTCTTTCTTTTTCTGACTTACTTCACTTAGTGTGATCTTCTCTGGTTGCATCCATGTTGCTGTACATGGCATTATTTTGTTCTTTTTTTTCAAAGGCTGATTAGTATTCCATTTTATATATGCACCACATCTTATTAATCCACTCATCTGTCACTGGACATTTAGGTTGTTTCCATGTCTTGGCTGTTATAAATAGTGCCACAGAGAACATAGGGGTGCATGTATCTTGGGCATATATCCAAACATTCATATTTTTTTGAAATTAATTCACTTCATCATTGAATAACAAATGCATGACATTTCTTGTTTTATACCTTTAACTGTATCCCTCAACTACTACTCCTTTGTTGTGTTGTTTAACCACATTTACCCAATCACCTATCCCTTCTATCACATCTCATAGCAGAATATATATGTTTTATCTACCACTCATTCATACATCCAGATACTCTCTTCAGTTTCCCACATTCAACTTGAATCGAGGAGAGCAATATTAAACTGGGAGTATGTCTGTTAGTTTTACTATGTGAAGGCAGTTGCTTTAAACATAGAATTGTTTTACTATGTGAAGGCAGTTGCTTTAAACATAGAATTATCTCCAGCCTTATACTCTTCCCTACTCAATACAGATTTCCTGACTCTCTAAGACTTGAAAAACTTAGGTAACATTTATACCTTAACAAAGCTTGGTGTCACTATGTACAACATTTTCATTTCTAAAACCATTTTCTCCAAACACTTGCTGGTTTCCATTCAGCTCTATTCATGTTAACTTTTTTCTGGCGTATGTAGCTGGCACTTGACTTGGCTGTTTAGTGTGCCTTCCCTTGTTTCAATTTTCACCTCCCTCACAGATGCAGAAATTCAACCGCTACGCATGGAAGTACTACTCTGTAACCACCATTATTTCTCAAAAGTCTGTATTTCACAACATATACTCCTACATTTTTATCCGTTCTACCTCTAGTGTCTCTTCCCAAAATTCTCTTCTCTCTTTTTCCTTTCATTTCCAAAAAACCACACATTCATTCTCCAGACAGGGGGGGTATTGCTCAGTTAATCTCTCTATTGAAATTCTAAACCAAAATTCAGTATTCTCAGGAGTAGAGAATTATTTCAATTGAATATCAGTGTAAAATTACTCTGCAGGTGATTCACATGTTTGATCTTATTATTTCAAGCAGACAGTCTGAATGTCTGACAGTTTTAAGTAGAAATGGAAATAAAACTATTTTTCTGAATCAAATCTATCTCAAGTTAACCATGGCAACTTTCATTAATAAATGTTCTCAAAGTTTTGCTATATAAGCTATTTTCATTGTTTTTTTATTTCCTTTTTCAGACAATATTCATTAAACAGGTAGGATTTTGAAATACAAAGCATATAAGATTTTAAAGTTGTCTCAGGAGAATAAGACTGCACTGTTATAATAATGTCTCCAAATTAGGTCCTTCATTCATTATTATAAATACTTAAACAACTTTATAGATTTTCAATAAAATCTTTGATGAATCCTTATTTTAATGAAAGCCTTATATTATTAATATTGAAAATAAAGTAGAAGACCTAACTCAGATGATTTGAAAGAAATAATGAACAGGTGGTTTTATTACGCAGTTTTATTAAGTGTTTAATCAATGAATTATTAAAACAGTGCAGTTTGTAATGCCACCTAGTGGATATCTGAGTGAAAAAAAGTCCCTTGAGTATAACTGATGCATAATATGAAACATATGCAAAAGGAATGTTAATCCACTCTTCCTATGTGTTAGCACTACCCCCTCTTTCCCTTTCTTTCCCTCTCTCTCTATATATATACATATACACACACATATACATACATATATATACGCACATACATATATACACATATATACACACACATATATATACACACATACATATATACACACATACACATATATACATATATATACACACACACATATATGCATACACACACATATATATACATATATACACACACACACATATATACATATATACACACACACATATATATACACACACACCACTTCTGACTTGGCCCTGTGAATGTGACTTCTCTTTCTTCTTAGATAAGAGAAATATACATATTTATATAAAATTTTGATGTTACCTTGAAATATAAAACATTAAACATTTAAAAATGTTAAATTGAAACAGAGAAGACAGTGTATGTCTTAGAAGTTTCTTTTTAAGTTTTCTATAGGTGTAGACTCTTTGAATTTCAGAGACAGTAGGTAAAGACTTGGCACAGTTAGTTATAAATAGCTTCATATAAAGATAATTAAAATAACAGAATAGCAAACTATAAATTTTATCATCATATATAATATTTATGTATTAGCATAAATTAAGTCATTATCAATTAAGTCTTTAATATTTAACTCCACGTAAAACACTTGGATAAGCATAAAACTGTGATTTATAAATCTCGCCATATATAAAAAATGTGATTAAAAGTCATGAGGAGACAGGTCCAGGAATGACAATCTCTGAAACTACGACAAGTTATTATGATACATAATGATGGCTGGTAACTACTGGTTTAAATTATTATCTAGATTCAGAGACTAGTGTCCAAATGACCAAGAACTGGACAAATAAAGCCGCATACAACATACTGTCTTAAGATGGTTTATTTTGTGCTTGGATTCGCATGTAGCATGGCAGTATTCACTTGGTCCCACCTCTCTGTCTGTTTTACATACTGGTATGCCCTACGATTCTTTGTCTCATCTCCTCTCCCCTCTCTGCAGTCTCCTTGGGTCAAAGGATTCGTTTCCATGGTTTCAAATACCATGTATATGCCAATAGATTTAAAATGTCTGGAACAAATTTATATCTTATCTTCACTCCCAAATCTGTATACAACTGCCTGCTGATAGTCTCCATAGATTCATACCAATTTTGGAGTGCCCGAAGCGAAAGTTATCCTACCCCACCTCTAACCCCCAAAGAAATTCATCACACCTTTCACTTTCCTTATTTGAAGTAGTATAGCCAGCATCCAAACACGAAAACAGAAGTTCAAATCTGATTCTTCTCTCACCACTTAACAGTCCATAAAGCTCATCGGTTATATTTCTTAGTCTTACATCTACTTCCCCCTCTGTCTTCACCATGGCTACCTTATTAACTCGGTCCTTCTAAATTCCTTTCTCTGATCCTGGATTCAGTTTCGTTTACTCCATTCTGTCTCTTCCCTTCACTCTCTTGAGCGATACCAAATTAAGCATTCTAAATATAAAATTTGACCTATTGCTGATATCCTAAAGACGCGTTAAATGGTTTTTGAAATACATCTTGTATATTTCAGTGGCCCTTCAGTGCTCCCTCTGCCATAAAATCACTAAGGGATGGACTTGTGAATAGATTCTAGAATTTACTCCAAAACCATGGGGTACATGGAATATTTTAAGGTAACACTCAATGCAGAACCAATTAATGCTGAAAGACACTTTTTGGGGGGCATTGCTGGCATATTAGGAATTAGGACATTTCTTCAAGAGCATTCCTCCCTAAATGTGAAAAAAAATAAAATAAAGTAAAAATTGATTCCAGATCAAGAAACTCAGTCATCTGTTTCGGGAAGTACTACAGGATTGGTTAAGCAACAATCACTGATATTTGAGCTTTGGGCCAGCTTCCGAGGCTTGTATTCTTATATTGAGACAAGAAATTTGAGGAAAGCTGAAATACTCCTATATCGAAAATGTTTTCCTTGTGCCTAGTTGAAAAAGATATAAGCCTATTTTGGACAAAAGTATGCCACGTTAGTCTCAGAAATATGTCTGACAAAGACATGGCAGTGGCCTTACAATTAATATCATCAAGCACACAAATACTTTTGTGTTAAAAAAATTATTTTAATTATCTTCTAGGACTTAAGTTCTTGAAATTTCCAGAAATACAGTATTAGTTAGCCAAATACCTGTATAAGATTTTCAAGAAAAACTGGAAAAAGTGTAGTTCTAGAAATAAAATACAATTTTCAGAAAATTTAAATGTCAACAGTTAAATGAGAGAGCAAAAAAGATACAACTGAGGAGAGAAAAAAACTAGATGTACCCAAAGATTACATTCATTATAGAGTGACAGGAAGATAGAAAATGTCCAAAAAATGAATTTTAGAAGGCAATGTAAAGTTTTATTGTATATTTAATAAGATTCTGAGAAAAATAAAATAGAATGAAAGGGGAAATGGATTATAATCAAATTAAAAAGCCTCATATTTCTTTCTCTCTTTTCTCTCTCTGTCACTCCTATGTAATATTTTGATGTTTAGGGAATATATTTACCAGCCTATCTATCTCTTTCTGGTTGGTGGAACTGGACATCAACTGTTATGAGAGTGGAATGAAGTATGTACATAGATACCACCCACTTGCAGCATCTCCAGATAGATGGAGTTTGCTTATCAATTAGGGTAGAATAAAACAGAACTGTCTCATCGGTATTAAAGAAATCCCCAAGGAGAAAGAAAGGACTATAGAACAGACCTTGTAGTGAGCTAAATAAATTTGAAAAGGGAATTTAGATGCTTAAGTTATGCTGGAACAAGACAATCCTTAAAATATTGAGAGCGGTTTTGAAATCATTCCAATATAAATAAAGCTTCAGGGGAATTGTCTGAAGAGGATGAGAGTGATGTGTTTCTGTTGCCTTGTCCTGCTCAGGGTAGAAATGCACAGCCAGAAAAAATATTGTCAATTCAAGCATCAAATGTCATTACTAATTATAGCATGGACTGATCTAAAATGCAAAAAATAGAAACAGTTGTCTGTATGTGCACAGTGAATTTAACTCTATCCTACCAATGTGCGTTTTGCTCAGTTTATAACTTCCTGTATATCTTTAATCAGTGTCAGTTCTTTTTTAAAAACCTGTGTTAGTGTAAGTTTTTTTAAATTATAGTTGATTTACAATATTTCTTCAATTTCTGTTGTATAGCAAAGTGACCCAGTCATAGACGTATGTACATAATTTTTTTCATACTGTCTTCCACCGTGTTCCAACCCAAGAAATTGGACATAGTTCCCTGTGATGTACAGTAGAACCCCATTGCTCATCCATTTCAAATGTAACAGTTTGCATCTACTGACTCCAAATGCAGTGTAATTATTTGAGGGGAAAAAAGACCAGATTTAACCATAACTTTGGCTTAATTTTAATAATATTTTCTTGTTAAGTAGCATATCCTTTCCCAGAAATAATGTAGCCAGAAAAAGAAGACAATTAATTACTGAAATTTTTTGAACTTGCGGCGAAATCTCTTGTTTCTTTTGTTTCCTAATAGAGCTGGTTTAACTTAATGGGAAAATATGTATGTATTTCATTCAGATCCACCCTTTAAATAACTAAATTTTAAAAGACAATTCCTTATTTTATATTTGGCATTTATAAAGCCTATAAATGTCAATTAATATTTATGTTTAAAGATAGCAAGGAGGTGTGATAATCCTCAGATCATCAGATAGCTCAAAATAAGAATCTGGCACAGCTAAATCAAAATTTAAATTTTTGCTAACAATATTTACTCTTTGCTTTCCCCACTGAATTTTAAAATAATAATAGTTTCATTTGGCATAGAATATGTTCCAGGATTAATATCCATTTAGAGTTAACTGCTCTTAGATTATTTCTAGACTATTAATATTCTCTAATTCTTACTCTTGATGCCTAATACATATTTTTGGAATGAAGAAATTATCTGAAGAGACTGAATAAATGTCCCAGACGTTGGGAAATTGCTACTGTTTAATTGTCAGGACACATTTACTATCAAATAAGTCAAATTAAACTTGCCATGGCTCGATACAATGAGAGTTACTGAAAAAATTTTGAAATATTTTATGCAATTTTGGAATGGAGAAGCAGGTTCAGTAACATTTCCTTGGATCACCTCTCCATCTCATCCTTTGTATCCTTTGCCAATAAAAGTTGTACTCGCCACTCTTCTCCACACAGACTGTGGTCACCAATAATTTCTAAAACCCTTTTGTCAAGGTTACTACTCCCAGAAAAGGATTCACCTTCTCTTTACTATAGGTTGGAAGATCTAGTAAAGATGTGTAAATGACTTCACTGGATTCATGGGCACAGATCTGACCTATACAGGAGGCACGAATATGTGACTGACGTGATTGGCTCAATGTGGGTCAGATTATGCTTCCTGTTGGACTCAGAATGCTTAGAGCTAGACTGCTGTTAGCACAGAAAAAAACTCAGAGCCCAGTAACGTGTCTTGAGACCACTCTTAGAAAAGGAGTATTAATTCTGAACCAGGTACTATCCCAGTTGCCTCTTCTGCATATTCTCCATCTCCAAACATTTCTTGATGTTGGAATCAGAGATAGGGTATTATTTCTGGGGAACGTGAACATATTTCTCTTAACGCACACCAGAGATTATAATTTTAAAACAATGAATGTCTAAACTAACCTGATTGTGATAGTCTTTTCACAATATATATGTATATTAATTCATCACATTGTACACCTTAAACTTATACAATATTACATGACAATTATATCTCAACGAAACTGGAAAAAAGAGCTCATAATTCAACAATCAGGTGACCCAGTGCAAAAGTTCGAAAAGGATTTGAAAAGAAAGTTCACCAAAGAAGATTTGAATGACCCATAAACATATAAAAGATGTTCGATATCGTTAGTTATCAGAGAGGTGCAAATTAAAACTATGAAAACACATCCACTAGTATGCATACATCAAATAGACAATACCAAGTTTTGGCAAAGATGAGGAACAAATGGACCTACGTTTTATTGTAGAATATTATAACCACTCTGGAAGGAGATTGGCAATTCCTAATAAAGACAAATATAAAATTACCATATGACCCATAAATTCTGCTTTTAGATGTTTATTAAAAATAACATATTCTGCAAAAAGATTTGCATGCAAATGCTCTTAGCAACTAATTACTCATACACACAATAATGTGGTTGGATCTCATAAGCATTATAGTGAGCAAAAAAAAAAAGTCAGATGCAAAAGCATACATAATATATAATTGTATAATTGTTTATTGTACCCTTTTGAATTTGTACTAAAATTGTTAAAACTGTACAAAAATAAACCACAATATTTTACAATTCCGATGTAGTTAATGAAATTCTAGCAAGATCTTCTGCTGAAGGACTCATTCATAGCTTGTACTCAAGCAATTCATTTTGGTTAGGATAACGTGTCATTTTATGTAATACATTTGTAACCAATATCAAGCAAAAGGAAGCCAAGAGAAAAATGTTTTCTTACTTTTTAGGGGGACTTTTCTAACTTACTGACTGATTCAAAACAAGAAAACAATAGAGAATACTAGAGAAAAGACCTAGAGAAAATAAGAGAATCATTGTGGGGCTTTCTTCCTTTTTAACAACTTGTTATTAGGAAGAGGAATGTAGAATCCTGAAAAAAAAAAATCTGGTTTTCTTCCCACTTTTGTAATGCATGTCATAAAATTCTCAGGGAATAATGCACATCGGAGAGTCTAAATATTTTAACTGTGTAAAATCATGCAAAATAATACAAAAGAACTTCCAATTTGAATGCATTCCCTGTACTCTCATTGAAGAATTTGGTTTTGTTTGTAGTGGTTATTGCAAGTGTTACAAAACAAGAAACTTGTCACTTAAGAAAGAGGTAAAAACAGTGTTCTTTTCAATAGAGAAGTAACTCGAGGTCTGTAAATAATTATTGTGAGAAATATGTCTGTTAGTGATATATGAATCATTCCATTTTCTTCCATGGGGTGTACTTAAAATTACACAATTAGTTGTTGTTTCTAAAGTTGAAAACAAGAAGATCTCTGCCCAACTTTTCTAATCTCAACAGTTGCAATTATGATAGAAAATGCCAGTCTGTTACCTAATAACACATATTTCTGTGACACCAGCACATCTAAGTTTTTAATGATTACTTCTCAATTAATGAATAGTTCCTTGGGTGCTTCATCAGGCAGGGCATGCTAATGTACACTGATTTTTTTTTTTTCAAAAGTATTCATTCTTTGCCACTCATGAAGTATAGATACAGCCATATCTATGAATACGAAGTATGAAATGTAAAATTAGACCTCTTTTTATTTCTTCATTTTAGAATCAGTAGGTTTGTGACCGTCAGTTTAGAAGGGATGACATTTTCACAGTAGTTGTGAAATTTTTAACGTGGACTTTTTCAGTGTTCTTTTATGTCATGCTCCCAACAGCTGAGCTGAATTTCTTTAGCTTGAAATTCTGGAATTAATGCTGCAAAATATATACTCCTTAATTTCTTAAACATTAATTCATTTTACAAGAATTGGTGTGAGATCTCACAGTCTAGTGTTCCACCTCTTATCCCAAGAAAATGTTTGTTTGTTCCCTTATGAGGGTAGTTTCTCTTTGTCTCTTAGGACGTGAACATGGACTTTGGAATCAAATCCATAAGAGTCTGTCTTGAGCTCTGTAATTTACCAGCACCGTGATAGCTTCCTTGCCCTAATCCTGATAGCTTATTTTCTTGTTAGGTGAGAATAGTATTCCCCCTCCAGGTTGGCTATGAGAATCACCTGATTAAGGATAATAACTGGCATACAAGTCACTCAGTAGCAACCATTTGATGTTCTTGAGTTGCTGAAATGAAATCCTAGGATTATTCAATAAATATTTCTATATGCATGTCAACATTTTGACAAAACATGTAAATATTAAAGTAAAAGTACTTATCCAGTGTAAACTCCCAAAATTTTAAGTAGGGATGATTTCTCAGGCATTAATTATACTTGAATAAGCTATTTTAGGAAATACTATACTTTTAACACTGAATTTGTCGCTACAACAATAGAAACTATCCAGGATGAAATGCATTCTAAAAATAAATAAGATCAGAGCACCAAGAAGTTTAAAATGAAATAATCTCCAACGGCCTAATATATGCAGTTATGTATAACATATGTAATTGTAGTCCCCTAAAAAAAGGGTGAGCCTAAGAAATATTTGGTGAAATACTGGTCCAAACTTCTAACATTTGAAGAAAGTATAAACAGATTAAAAAAATTTTAGTGAACCCCTAACTTGGTAATGTAACGGCAAGCTAGAAGGAAGAATGACTGCAAACCAGATGTGCTTATTTCATTTTTTTAATGGAGTTCATTTGAGGCAGTGTCTCCCAGTGGGTTAACAATTGATAGCATGTCAAATATATTTAAGTAATCAGGTTAGTTTTTTGAGGAAAGTGCAGATAAATATTATTGACCCTTTATTTAGTTCTCATATATGCAAGCTTTAGCACATAAACCTTACTAACAGTTTTATATTTCTGTAATAAGATAGTGATTTTTATTTGATATTATGTTAGAAGATGAAATTTAAATGTTCTCTCTCTGGCAATCAACAGGGGAAAACAAAGCAACAAAGTATCTTCATCTTATTTTAAGTGGTTCAGGTGGGTTTTTTCTAATGCCAAAGCAGTAGCAGCTCTACTAGAGTAGAGATGTTGTTACAGAAGTAAGGGTACCAGCAGAACTAGGTCTGTTATTTGCAAACAAGAAAATGCACATTTGGGTGAGAGAAGTACCTCTTTCTAGCTATGGGATTCTGCCTCAGCCAGAGGAAGATTTCTCTGAGATTTTACTAGAGAAAACAGTTGTGACTATGGAAGCCTGAGAAATAAAAGTCAGAGTTTTGATTTAGGTGTACTCCAAAACTAGAAGGGCAGGATATCTGTAGCATTAGCAAGTTAAGGGAAGAAATGATCAACTTTTGTCATTTGTTAATTATTTTAAAATATATGTGTGATTATCCCAATCAAAATTCTGTGTCTAAGTTGCATTTCTAAAAAAGAAAAAGGAAGAGAGGGGGTACATTTTTAGGCTCAAATATGCTTTTGTAATCATAAAGATGATATCCTTAACTGACTTGTTTAAATGTATCTTTAAATCACTTTCTTTAAGTCACTTTCTGTGGTGTGAGTAAACTGAAACATTCCCTTCATAAAGCAACCTGCATAAGAAGAATTATTTTCCAGGTCAGTGCCTTCATTTTTAAGTTCAAGTTACATAACAGGTCCTCAAGCATTATGACTTCAACTCTGTTGTGGCCAATAATATTTTTAATGTGTTCCCAAAATACTGGAATGTGTGCATTGAAAGGATTATATATACCATTTAATGCCATCGTGTATTTGGGAAGCGATCTGGTGAGAGTGAGATATCAGGGTCCAAGCTTCCCACCATTTTTCCTTGTTCCTAGAGTAAGGAGATTTGTGAAAGGAGGTTAGGGCTCGAGTGACCCCAGGGAGGGTCTGACTTACAGTCAATCAATTCTTAGAGTCATACTCTTTCGTAAATTGCTCTTTATGTTATAGCTGTTCATGTTTCCATGTGGAGGAATTCACTAGAATAATACTTAAGCTCTTTCCCCACTGGCAATCCATTTCCTTCTGTGGGAGGAGTGACTTTTCTGATTAGAAATCTAACAAAAAGGAACCGGACATGCTCAGCTTAGCTTTTTCCTCTTTTAGAGTCAGGGGTCTCCTCATGCTATAAATTTTATAGGAGTAACCTCAATAGAGGAAGTTTGTGGTTTTCCAGCTATGTCTGTACCTGGATGAATAAGTGTAATTTTTCAACGCACTCTTAGCAAGCCATGTCTTCCATCCTAGCTTCTGTCATAAATAAAAATGATATATTAATCTCCATCTGTCTGACTCCTTCATCTAAGCCACACTTTCTCCTGTTGCACTCCTTGTATATATTTATGAAGGCTCCTGTTTCTTTCTGTTGCATTTTAAATTTATCCATCTCTTTCACAAAGCTGTCATTTCCATTATAAGCAGAGGATGTGGATTCCACTGCCCTAGTTTAATTGCTTAAAAGCCTTAAACATGGGAAGTAGGCAGTGAATGTTTGTGGAGTAAATGGATGAAAAGTACAGCAAGAATTCCATAGGATAAAGTTTATCTTGGATATATTTTACATCCAAAATTCTCATATAAATTTCCAGAAACCTTTTCAGTAGCCTTGCTGCTGTTTACTGGCATAGAAAACATAAAGGTGGCAGATTCGTTCTAAAGAGACACCATAACAGGAAGCCAGCCGCCATTCTTAGCCTGCTGAACTTTGAAGAATCAAGGGGACTTTTCCAGGCAATTAAACATCCTCTGAAACACATACAGCTAAGTGTTCTCTTTCTTCTGTTGGCTAATTCATCTTTTACCTGTAGTTCTTTGTGTGATTCTTTCCAGCTCAATCAAGTGAAAGAAATAGAAGTTTTATTGAGGGTGAAAGAGAGCCCATTGGCACAATGACAGCAGAAAGCCTTTGAAAGCACATATATTTCTCATTCGTATAACAGAGCAGTCTTCCTGGTTCAAACCAGCTGTTTGATTCTCTAGGGTCCTATTACTTAGACTATCTCAACTTTGAAAACATTGTGGCATAAATTTTTAAAAAGATATATTCCAGTACTGCTTAAGAACTATTATTTTCTTTTCCAGGATGCAGAAATTTCAGATGATCAATGTAGGTAATTTAAAAAAAAGTGTTATTGGGGTAGAGAATATAAAAAAGTTATTAATATTTATTTGCTGAAATATTAGCTTATGAAATAAAGAATAACCAGAATTTAATAAGTATTAAATAAAAAGTAAACTCTCCCAGGCCATATTATAATGCCTCAAAAATTGGGCAAGAATTTTTCCATTTCCTTTCTTTTCCAAGAGGAAAATAATAGTAATAACTATGATATTGAACCTCCTCTGGGATATGGTAGAACATTTTAAAAAGTCCAACCTGTGCATTTTTAGTTTTCATGACCTGAACTGAACATGACCTTATCCCATATTTCCAACTTCCTTTCCAGAATTGAGAAATTAGTGATTTATAGCATCATGTCATTTTTGGCTGAAGTAACATATCATAAATGATGCTGCATGTTGTTACAACATGCAGAGTGTTGAACAAATATTTCTCTTTTCTTCCTTCTTTCTGTGTTGTTTATTCACTTGTATTCCTAGGAGATGCCAACTCAACACAAAACTTTCTGGCATAGAAATCTTTAAACGAGTGGAAATAGCCAATGACACTTTTGGTTTAGGAGTTGTGCTAGCTTTAGAATCCCTCAAGCCTGCAGGAAGAAGCTATTAAAGTGGATTCCCTACACGTTCATTTTAAGTGGGTCAGAAGGTTACGTGACAATGTAAAACAGCACACTAGAGTTTTAAAAATGATTTATACTTTGTTACATGCATTAATACTAATAACTGAATATTTCATATAGGAAAAATACTTTGCTCTTGAAAAGCGTCGTATCTGTCTGGACATATGGTGTTTGTAAAATGCGTTTATTCACAGCTTTCTATCCTCACTTCTAAATCTCCTCTAAAGTTTGATTTTGTTTCAAATTTAGACTTTACTTCTTTCTCCTAGGAGAGAGTGATTCTTGACATTAGTAAGAAAATAAAAAGTTATATTTCATATGGATGCATGATGTATTAACAAGAAAATGTGTGCAATTAGCTTGAAGAACATATTTAAAGGAAAAAGAATAGGCCACTTTTATAATTCCTATTTACCTCTATAAAGGACTGGATTCGTTTATTTAAGAAAACTTTCAAGCCATTTAATCCATGCCAAGCATTGCTGTGTATGCTTTTCAAATATTAGCTCATGTAACTTCAGAACTGCCCTTATGAAGTAGCTGCAATTAGCATCCCTGTTTTATAAGTAAGTAAGCTGGGCCAAGCTATGCTTAAGAAATTGCTCAGATGGCTCTGCTGGTGTGGCAGAGCCAGCTCCCAAGTCTAGACTTCAAAGACTGTGTTCTTATTCCTTATGCAGTTATGGAAACTCCAGAATGTCAAAGAGGAAAAAACAAAAACAGAACATCCAAAATGCTACATAATATTCTTTCTGATTTACAGTATTCTTCTGTTGTCCATATGCCTATGCCTGGTAAGGGAATTTATACTTCCATTGATATATGTACAGTACAATTGCTGTATAAAAATTTACCTACAGTTTAACCTATACTTTTATCATAATTTTTAGTCTGTTATTACATTGTGAATTTAACTGTCAACTTGAAAAGACATAAAATATTACTATATTTTATATAGTTATCCTTTATTTGTAGAGGTTTAAATGAATATTTCTCTTATGGATATGAAAATGAATGCTATTAATTATGGTTTATTTGGAGAATGCGGCTAAGCTTTTCCACAATACTCACAACAGCATCATGAGCAGGTATAATTATCCCTGTTTTAAGGAGAAGGAGATAAGCACAGGATGATCAAATACATATATGGATGTCCCTCAACGCTATGGACTAAAACAGGATGTAAATGGGCAGTTTGACTAGCATCTCTGTTCTTATATATACTACATCCCCTTCCATTGGAAAAAAAAAAAACATTGTTCATAGAAAGTTCTTTAAGATCAAAGGCTAAGAGAACTACCAAGACTGTAATGAAGCTAGACAATTTGATATATGAACATGCTGTATTATTTCCTTACTCAGCGGGACTGGAGGTGTTCCCCTAACTCTGCCAGCACTGGGCGCTCTCTCTTCCTCTGGATTCATCTGTCGTTCTTTGTCTGTACATATGTGGACATACATAGATGTATTTGCTTATTTTGAAAGGAAGAGTATCCTTTCTTTAAATATGCACATAATGCATTTTATGTAATGATCAATTAAAGTTAACAGTTGCAATATTTGTATACATATGTATAACATTAATTTCCTTTTTTAATATTTTTTGATAATTTTGGCATTTTTAGGTTATGTTTTAATGCACAGGCTACCTTAGTATCATAAATATCACCCTTTTTCTACCTTGTCTGTTTTCTCCATTTCAAAGAGATTCTTCAGCTGTGTTGACGCAATGGCTGAAGAATTTCGTGTCGCACATTCACAAAGTAAATAAATCCCAAAGGGGAATGGTATTTACCCATTAATTTCAACAAAGTGCCAAGATTGAGACTAAATCGCTCTGACTGGCCCAACTTGAGCCAGGAATTCATCTTCAGAAATAGTCCTTGTGACAGGCTAGTGATAAGTTCGTCTATGTGCCCAGTCCTAGCTCACAAACTTCAAGTTGAACCTGGATTAGAGCCGTTAATGAAAAACTCATGGACTGAGAGTTGGTGAGATGTAGTTCCCCAAATGAATAATCAGTAATGGTTACTATAAGTAGGGAGAAAAAAATAACTGATTGGAAAAAAAATCAATAATAGTAGCCAGTGTGAGTGAAAAAAACAGGTAATTGCTAGTCTCTGGCAGTTTATTATATTCTTATGGATGAAGACAAGTAAATGAAAAAAATGTATATATATATATACATCAGGTAAAGATGAGATTTGATATATTATAAATGAATTTATAATGTGATACTTATAATATTTGGCAACTTTGCTATCAGATTGTTCTTACTTTATAAACTTTCCAACTTTGAGCTAGAATATTTCATAAATTTAGAACTTCTTTTAGTCATTCAGAAACATTAATATTAAGAAATACATTACCCATACTGATCTTTAAAACATCTAAAGTCCAATAGGAAAGATAAGATATGTAAATACATATATTTTTCAATGTTTTTCCACTTATATCTTTTTAGAGTTGAAATGATAAATTTAACTACAGTTAAAGGTGCAAAATGTTTAGGGCTGTAATAGTTCAGGAAGATTCCCTATGAGATGAAAGAAAGGAATAGTATAGATTTTTAATATGAATATAATAGACCAGCCCAGCACAGACTAAACAACCCAAATGAATAATTTTGTTCAGTTTGGCATAAACATAAGAAAGTGATGACAGCTTAATCCTGTGCTTATATAAGCAATGTGTATCTGGAGAAGCATTTGACAATGTGCAGTGGAATAGTTATAACGTTTCAATAATCGTTAATGTGTATCTTACTTTAAAGAATCTTGATAATTCCTAATTTTAATTTGTATCTATACTTGAACAAAATTTCTTAGTTTTACTTGTTTATTTATTTTTGCTTTTTAGGGCCACACCTGAGACATATGGAGTTTGCCAGGCTAAGGGTCGAATCAGAGCTGAAGCTGCTGGCCTACACCACAGCCACAGCAGTGTGGGATCTGAGCCGAATCTGCGACCTTCACCATAGCTAAAGGCAATGCCGAGTCCTTAACTCACTGAGCAAGGCCAGGGATCGAACCTGCATCTTGACAGATGCTAGTCAGTTTCGTTTCTGCTGAGCCATGACAGGAACTCCAAAGTTGTTAGTTTTAAAATAATTGTTTCTTTATAAAGTATCTCCATTTTATATAACATATACAAAAATAATTGCATGTAAGGGATGTGAATTTTTTCCATTATATTACTTTGTGATAGAACTCTGCTTTATATAATGGAATAAAAAAATTGTAATGGTTTCAGAGATTACAAATGGAATCACATTTAAAAGGAAAATTATTTTCCTGGTTATAAGAAATATTTGATTTAAATGACATGAACACTTTATCACTTTGGTAAGGAATTTTTGGCTACCTTCTTATTGATTTATAAAATTTGTGGCCAAACTGCAGAACTTTCCTTGCTCTCAAGCTTTTTGATTCTTGTATCCTTATCTGTTCTCAGAGCCATATGTTATTTTATAGGAACTTAAATTATCAAAGTTCCTTGTTTATTATATTGGCAGAAAGTACAATGTACCTGGACTTCCTTTTCCACTCATATGCCAAGACAGATGCTCTGAGAAAATTCATGATTAAAAACGCCTATGAATGCTGGAAAAATGTAGCAAACATTTGTTACTGCAACATTGTGCCTGCAGGAGAATAACAAAAATCCCCAGAGGCAAAGAGAAAACAAAAAACAAAAAAAAAACAAAAAAACACTGAACCAAATTTGCAAGCTAACCTTCCGGTGATGGTTATGCTTGGGGAACTTACTAATTGTGAAAATTAATAGTACTGGGTTTTAGTGCTTGACCCCAGAATATCTACAGCCTCCATGAAAATGTTGACAAAAATCCCCTTAGCTAGCAAGGGTAACTGAAAAGGAAAATTCTTTATTCGAGTATTTACAACATGGTCAGAGAAGTTGACACTGAGACAATATTAAATAGTCCCACATTTGATAGCAGCCAGGAGCAAATGGCAAAAGTTACTGTTAAGGACTACCACAGAGAAAGTTAGAGAAAGCTTCGCTCGATTGCAAACCCTTCTACGTAGAAAACAAACAAACAAAACCATTAGTGATGTTCTCCAGAATTGAGCATCATGGAACTCAATAGGCTATAAAGATTAGGCGAGACAGAAAGTCTAGCAAAATAAGGAAATAACGCTATTCTTCCACACATCAAATGGACAAAATGTATCTACAGCTTTGAATGTTCTCTTATGCTTTGAGCTTAGAGAACTTTGGTTTATTCACTGGGAGGGAATCACTTGGTGATTCACATCTTCCATTTGTCCTTAGAACTGTGTGGCATTCAATTATTTATTGAATAAAACAACAACAAAAAAAACCTGTACCTATTTCCTCTTCATTAAAATAGGAAGAGTTGTAACTGCTCATAAGGCAGTTCCGAGCATGAAGTGAGATTTTAAATTGGAAAGCTTGGCCACATTCTCTAAATATTAACTATAATTAAAAGTATTAGTCATGTCTAATGGGAAATTTTATTAGTTTTCTAGTAAAGCTAAAATAGTAACTGACTGACTTACTTTTCTGAGTCAGTTTCAGAATGCTAAGGCAAAGATCAGAGAGGAAAATTGTGTGCCTCTAATCTTTGTGGCAACCTTGTTATTTAAACACAATTTTTGATGTTTCAGTATTATGAACTGAAATGTGTCCTCCTCCAAATTCCTGTGTTGAAGTCCTACCTTCCATTGTCTTAGAATGTGATCTTAGCTTGCAGATAGGGTCTTTATAGAAGTAAAATGAAAACATTAGAATAGGCACCAATCCTGTATAACCGGTATCCTTAAAAAAGGGGGTATTTTAACAAAGAGAAATACCCAGAGGAAAGATGGTGTGAAGAGATGGGAGGGGATGGCTTTACCAGTGAAGGAGAAACACCTGGACAAACCCTTCATTCACAGCTCTCAGACGGAACCGGCATGGCCTATACCTTGATTTTGGACTTCCAGCTTCCATAACTTTGAGGCAATAAATTTCTGTTGTTTAAGCAACCCAGTGGGTTACTTTGTTACAGCAATTTAATAATATTTAGTATAGTATGATTAAGTTGGTTTAAAAAGAGGGTAGATTTAAACTTAGAGTAAACTTAAAAGGTTAAAATTTTGCAAATTTGGCAAGAAAATGGAATGATTTTTTAAGCACTTTTTTGTTTCAAAATAATAGCAATCCATGTGTTATCCTATTTTATCCAATATGCTTTTTTTACAGCAATATAATTACAACTCCTAGAGTACAAATACTGGTATCTAACAATATTTTCACTGTTTTGGTTTTGTCTATATTTAAGCTTGATTGAAGTATAGTTAATTTACAAGGCTGTGGTAATTTCTGCTGTACAACAAAGTGACCCAGTCATGCATATACACATATCCATTATCTCTCAGATTCTTTTCCCCCATGGATGATCAGAGAATACTGGGTAGAGTTTTCTGTGCTATCCACCAGGTCCCTGCAGGCCAATCATTCCATGTACCTCAGCGTGCATATGCCAATCCTAAACCCCCAGTCCATCCCTTCCACCCCCCTCTCCTGTCCCCTTTAGTAACCATACGTTTTTCAAAGTCTGTGAGTCTATTTCTGTTCTGCAAGTAAGTTCATCTGAATCCTTTTTTTTTAAAATATATATTCATATATAGGATATATATATGATGCTTATATTTGTTCATTGGAGCAATTTACCTTAGCCAAGACATGGAAGCAACCTAAATATCCATCAACAGAGGAATGAATAAAGAAGACATGGTACATATATATACAATGATATATTACTCAGCTATAGTGAAAAAATGTAATTTGCAGCAACATTGATGGACCTAGAAACCTATCACACTAAGTGAAGTTAATGAAAGATAATGTCATACACTATCACCTGTACTTGGAATCTATTTTTACTTTAATAACCAAAGTTCCATCTTACTGTTTTTAATTCTTTTGAGAAACAATAAAAACTTAGAAAGACATCAGAAGTTGGTTAAAAGGAGTCATCTTGAGAGACTACTTTTTGCCAAATTGTGACAATTTAGCTTATTTTTTTTATTTTCCCCAAAACATTATTTTCTTTTTTCTACTGTGCAGCATGGTGACCCAGTTATACATACATGTATACATTCCATTTTCTCACATTCTCATGCTCCATCATAAGTGACTAGACATAGTTCCCAGTGCTGCACAGCAGGATCTCATTGCTAATCCATTCCAAAGGCAATAGTCTGCATCTATTAACTCCAAGCTCCCAATCCATCCCACTCCCTTTCCCTCCCCTTGGCAACCACAAGTCTATTCTCCAAGTCCATGATTTTCTTTTCTATAGAAAGGTTCATTTGTGCCATATATTAGATTCCAGATATAAGTGATATCATGTGCTGTTTGGCTCTCTCTTTCTGACTTACTTCACTCAAGATGAGAGTCTCTAGTTCCATCCATGTTGCAGCAAAGGGCATTATTTTGTCTTTTTTATGGCTGAGTAGTATTCCATTGTGTACATATACCACATCTTCCTAATCCAATCATCTGTCGATGGACATTTTGGTTGTTTCCATGTCTTGGCTATTGTGAATAGTGCGGCAATGAACATGCGGGTGCATGTGTCTTTTTCAAGGAAAGTTTTGTCCAGGTATATACCCAAGAGTGAGATTACTGGGTCAAATGATAGTTCTATGTATAGTTTTCTATGGTACCTCCATACTCTTCTCCATAGTGGTTGTACCAGCTTACATTCCCACCTGGAGGGGGTATGGAGGGTTCCCTTTTCTCCATACCCCCTCCAGCACTTGTTATTTGTGGACTTACTCATGATGGCCATTCTGACTGGTGTGAGGTGGTATCTCATGGCAGTTTAGATATGCATTATCTAATAATCAGGGATGTTGAGCATTTTTTCGTGTGCTTGTTGGCCATCTGTATATCTTCCTTGGAGAAATGTTTATTCAGGTCTTTTGCCCGTTTTTCCGTTGGGTTATTGGTTTTTTTGCTGTTGAGTTGTAGAAGTTGCTTGTATATTTTAGAGATTAAGCCCTCATCAGTTGCATCATTTGAAACTCTTTTCTCCCATTCTGTAATTTAGCTTATATTTTTATTTAGAGATGACAATTAATTGAAAATAAGTATTTTGTTCTAAACCACAGATCCATGCAGTTAAAATCCAGCCAATTAAAATAAAGCTTATGGAAATCAAGTCTCTCTTGTAAGTCTTTTGTTCTAAACCACAGATCCATGCAGTTAAAATCCAGCCAATTAAAATAATGCTTATGGAAATCAAGTCTCTCTTGTAAGTCAATTGATTTGTATCTGATTTTCACATAAAGGAGGGACATAATTTTATTGATAAAGTATAATAAAAAGTTGAGTTTTGTGGATGAAATATCATCTCCAAAATTTAAAGAATTGTTGGAGTAATAGTGATAGGCTCATGTTTTGTTTTGTTTTCCTGAAAAAAAATTAGTAAAGAGAAAAAAAAAAGCTTTAGGAAGGACAAACAATTTAAGGCCAAATTTACTAATTTGATAATGTGTGTCTGTCTTGGTTCCAGAGTGGATTTCAGAACTGTTCCTCAGTCAGCACTCAGGTTTTTCTTACTAGAAAACGCTCATTCTATGCGATGTATCACCCTAGGGAAGAGCAGTTTGACTGATGTGGTTGAAGAATTGCTCAGCTCTCATAAGAGAATAATGACTCAACTATGACCCCAAATAGACTAGGCTGAGACCAACCCCAGAGCAGATAGAATTCTGTCCTATAACCTGCTAGTTAGAGTAATCTAATTGTTAAGGAAATGATTGAAGGTTTACTACTTTACTCGAGGAATACTGTGGCACCTTTTATTAAATGGCATTAGAAACGTTTTATAGCCTTTAAAATCTTCTATTCTATGAATTTAAGAGATATAGAGATAACATGGATGACCCTCTTATTTTGTTTTATTTCTTCACTCTCTGACTGTTCTTAGACACTGGGTAATGTGTTGGCCACTTTATTTGGTGCGAAAGCCTGGCACAAACCAACCCAAAAACATTTCGCAGTAATTTCTGGATGCCTTATTGTTTCAAAGATCAATTTTCTAAGCAGTTTTCTCTTTTAGGCAATAAAGCACAGTCATAATGCCAGCCAACTCTTAAGATTTTTTTACTTGCCACCAATTTGTCCCTTTTTTTCTCTCCACAGGAAATTTTGATTCAGTTTCTCAGGTATGTTTTTTTTTTTTATTCATTTTTATTAAAGTATGTCTGATTTAAAATGTTTGCCAATTTCTGCTGTCCCTGTATGATGTTTTTAAATGAAAATGTATTGCTTTTTTAAAAATGTTGGTAAATTACACATAACATAAAATTTATAATTTTTAGGTTACAGTTTGGTAGCCTTAAGGGCATTATCATTATTGTGAGACCATCCAAATCCATTCCCATAATTATTTTCATCTTAAAAAAAAAATGAAACTATATCTGTTAAACAATAACTCCCCATTCCTCAACCCTTTGATATACACCATTATATTCTGTTTTCATGATTTTGACTATTCTAATTATGAAATATAAGTGAAATCATACAATATTTGTCTTTATGTGACTGGTGTATTTCACTTAACATAATGTCCTCAAGATTCATCCCTGTTGTGGTACATGTTAGAATTCCCTTCCTTTTTAAGGCTGTATAATATTCTACTGTGTTTATAGACAACATTTTGCTTATTTATTCATCCCTCAGTGAATACTTGCATTGCTTTCATATTTAGCTAGTGTAAAAAAAATGTTATGAACATATGCATACAAATGTCATTTTGAGAACCTGCTTTCATTTCTTTGAGATATATACCCAGAAGTGGGATTGTTAGATCAGGTAGTTAACTCTGTTGTTATTTTTTTTGAGGAGCCATCATACTGTATTCTACAGCAGGTCTACTGTTTTTCTTTTCCGTAATAGTACATCATGGTTCAATTTCTCCATATCCTTGCCAACACTAGTTATGTTCTGTTTATTTATTTTTTCTGATAATGTGAGTTAGTATCTCCTTGTAGTTTTTATTTGAAAATCCCTAATAATTAGTGATGTTCAGCATCTTTTCATGTGTTACTGACCATTTGTATACCTTATTTGAAGAAATATTTGTTCAAGCTTTTTGCTTATTTTTGAATCAGGTTGTTTTTGTTGTCATTGTGTTTTAGGAGTTCTCCTTATGTTCTGGATGTTAATCCTTGTCAGACATATGATTTAAAAATAATTTATCCCTTTCTATGAGTTGCCTTTTTACTCTGTTGATAGTGATTGTGTCTTTTAACACCAAATAGTTGATAGTGTCTTTTAACATACACATCTCATGATGTCAAATTTCATATTGTTTTTATTACCTGTATCTTTGATGTGATATACAAGAAATTATTGCCAAATCCAACATCATGAAGATTTTGTCCTGTTTTGTCTTCTAAGACTTTCTGTGTTAGCTCTTGCATGTAGATCCTTGGTTTTTGTTTTTTTTTTGTTTTTTTTTTTGTTTTTTTTTTGAATTTAAGTTTTGGAAATGCTGTCAAGCATGGCTTCAAAGTCAGTACTTTGCATGTGAACATCCAGTTTCCATGTGCCATGTATTTGAGGAGACTGTACTTTTCCCATTGAATGACCTTGTCAAAATTCATTTGACTACATACATAATGGTTTATTTCTGGACTGTGTAGTTTATCCCATTAGACTATATGTCTATCTTTATGCCATGCTATTTGAATTATTATATCTTTGTACTATGTTTTGAAATCAGGAAGTGTCAGTCCTCCCATTTTGTTCTTAATTTTCAAGATTGCTCTAGCTATTCAGGATCCTTGAGTTTCCATGGGAATTTTAGACTATGTTTTTCTCTTTCTGTACAACATATTATTGTGGTTTTTATAGAATTACACTGAATCTATGGATCACTTGGAATTTTAACTATTGACATTTATTATTGACATTTTAACAATATTAAGGTTTATAATCGATGTACATATTAAGACTTGCAATCCATGCCTTTAGCAGTTCCTGCTATCCTTCTTTTCTATTTTCTATGGAAAGAGCTCATTCTTCTTTGTAGTCTCCTTCCATGGTAAGTTGTAACTGCCAAGGAGACAGGAAGTTGTTTTGTATAATGCACCCCTACCTCCAGGTCACATCAAATAAACATAAAAAATGAGTGAAATGAGAGTATTAATTATGCAAACATAGCTCTAAAATGATTTCCCTAGTTCCCTCTTCAAAACATGTACTAGAGCCGTTTCATTTCTTAGAAAATTTGTCTGTGATTTTTGCAAGAATAACAGATTGGCAGAGAAAATTCACTGTAATAAAAACAACAGGTTATATAGAGAAGGCAACGTCTCAAAGGTCCATTAAGGATTCTATCTCATGAATCATATGAAATTGCCAATATTTGATCCTTTTGACCTATAAGAAAATGTAGTCTTGTATACATAGTTTAACCAAGAAGTAGGTTTGATGGATGCTCAGGTAGTATTTCTAAGAACTCTAATGGTTATCATCTCATCAAAAGTCTCCTTTTCTACACTCTGCCATCAATATTATTCAGCAAATCTCTTTGACTCTACTTTTTTGTAAATAATTTCATTGGCTGCTCCCTTTACAAACTAGTAAAATCTCAACATACATTTGTATGTGATTCCAAAAAAAGAGAATTTAACTGATGTATCCATTTACCACTGCCACCTTGGGGCAGAGACTTATAACCAGATAAAAAATCTTTATTGAATTTTAAATTATATCAAAATCTATTTGAGGTGATCATTGATGTTAGATGTTTCAACTTAATATTCTATAGATATCAAAGACAGATAATTTTTCCAATTTACGTAATTAGATTTATATTTATGCATAGAATTTTTCCTGGAAATAATTCCACATTTTTAAGTTATCCAGTATTGTGTAATTGGTATGTTGTACTTAATTAACCGGTTAGCAGTATAATGCAAACAAGACCCTCATTCCAAAATCAAACCTTAATAAAATATCAGATAATATATGAAGGAAATTAGTGTAGATTTATTAAGTAAAACAGTACACATTTTGCAGTGAAATTTAGAGATTAAATATGTCCTTGGGTCATTGAATTCTTTTTTATCATTAATATTTTAGATTGTGATATCTATCTTTTACTTTGTATAGACTAATATTAACTTCAAGCAATACTTTGTAACTGTGCACATCTGAATCTTCTCTTTTGTTGAGACTGTATGCATAGAAATCAGGTGAATGCTGGGAGAGATTTACTGACTTTGCCTTTTATGTTGCTCTCCTGTGTGATGTTCGACCCTGCTCCGTATGCAATAATACAACAAAAGTTCCAAAACAAAACTGAACATGAATAAGCCCCATTCAATCAAGCATGGTAGAGGGGAAATACAGGTTCTCTAAGAATCCTGGGAGCTAGGTTGACATCCTTAAGAACCCTAGGAACTCTGAGCATCTGTCTCCTGACCTATAAAAATGAAATATGGATTTTTGCTACATCTAATTCATAGAGTTGATGTGGTGACAAAAGAGGTGATGGTGAAAGAATACTGTTAAGAAATTGTTGTGAAATATACAAAGAGGTCTATTATTCATAGATGAGGAAATTTATTAACTCTAAATATCTAATTAATTGTAGAACATTTTAAAAAATTCCATGCACTTCTTTCTTTGAAATTTTATGGAGAATGGTACAAACCTGAGGACAATGGTTAGAGTCATATCACCTGTGTTTAAAAAACGTTAGTGTAAATTATTCCTGTGCAGTTTAGTTCAGTTCTTGGTCTGGCTCTGGTGCAAGGGGAGAATAATTATCTATACCTGTAGCAGACATTTACATCATGACATGCCATGCTATTATTAGATCTTGTCATTAGCTGGGTTTTGTCTGAGTCATGCAAACATAATTCTTTACATAATATCCTGATTTTCTAGGTGTTTAGTCATCTCTTTTCCTTTCTACTGTACAGTTTTTTAAATTTCTATTAAGTTTGAGACACCGAATATGGAAATACTATTCAACTAACAACAAGACCAAGGATAATTGTAATTCCCCCACATTCTCTCGGTAGTATTCATTTTTAATATTTGAGACTCATGCTTGATAATAACTTTATCAAATAATTTTTGGTTATCTTCCACCACCTGTTTCCCTAAAGTGGGAAAATATATAAGCCTCATATTGATATATTTACATGCTATCATTTTTCCTATATTGCTTTACTATGTAAGTGCCTTGTTATTTTGCTCCCAACTTAGCTTCCTTTTGAGGTTGGAATTATTGGTTAGTAGTATTATGAAAGGCCTCACATTTATTATTCAGTTACAGTACACAAATAATATAAAATATGGGCTGACATGGAATTGCATTTTTATTAACAATAGTGGCTAAACTTTTGATGAAAAAAAATTAATGCCATGGTTACTCATTTTAGCAAAACCCAAACATCTTTGCTCATTTCTAGGGAAGAAAATGGTCAGTGGGGCCTTCGTATTTTCCTTGCAAGGTTATCATTGTTATCTTTGAGGACTCCTTGGCCTTTCTTTTTGGCCACAAGATCATTCACACACATAGTAGTTTGTAGATAATGCATTCAATATGCAAGTGGTGAATTCTGATATATAACCAATTCCAGAAAGAAAAAAAAATTCTTTTTAAGTAATAAAAACCAATGATAAACACACCCTATTTAATATATTTGAAACATATTACACAATAATAACCAAATAGCCTCATCCCATTTATATGAACCTGTCTTTCACTTCATAGCTTATAAGTACATTGTGTATTTTTGAAAAATATACACCAAACTTTTCAGTAATACTTCAAAGAACTTTCCCTCCAACACAGAATTCCTCTATAATTACCTAGAAATATTTTTATTAGTTCTGACTCTATAAAGTTTAGCAGGATAATAAAGATGTCTGCATAAAGGAATTTTTGTTAGATAAAAAAGTGAAATTCTTATAGCTGATGTGATTATAAAATTTCTACATGATCCATGATAACAGCAAGTTTCTAGGAAATAAAAAGGAAACTGCCAAAGAAAATAATAGAAATAAGAAACATATGTGCTATAGAAATACTTTCATTGTCCTAAGTATCTCTTTTATAGTGTTGGATCTAATATTTTTATTAGACTTTCCAGTTTTAAGTAGCATAGTTTGGAAAAAAATTGCTACCATCTCCTCTCAGGAAGTTTTAGTTATATTAGGAGACAACTGTAACCTCAAACCACAACGAAAAGGAAACTGGCTGAATGCGATAAATGTTAAGTAGAGGTGTGGAAAATCCTTAAGAGGTGAAAATTTAGAATTTCACCTAGGCACTGAAAGCAGCAGTGGTTAACAAATCCCCCTACGTACTTTTGCGTTCTAGAAAAATGGCTTACCGCAAAGAACCATCCTTTCCCGTATGATTTACTTACACTTGCTCCTCAGTCTTTCTCATGGCCCCCGTAAGTCTCGTGGATACCACTTTTCCTTATCTACGAAGAATAACCACAGAGTTTTAGCCTTTTGCCTAAACACAAGGCCAGACACAGACCTTCCAATCCTTTGTCTCTTGAATAATAAGCAGAACTGTTTGTCTCTCTAAACTGTCTAGATAGATAAATATTTCCTGTTTTCTTGACCGACTGAGATCCCCTAATTGCAATATCAGTCTTACTAGTAAATCATTCCAGCTATGATTTGTCTACTGCTCTTTATAAAAGTATTGTGATATCATCCTGCCAAGACACTCTCATCTTCAGATCTGGGAGTTGTCTATTTCAACAGCCTGAATAAAATCAAATTTTGTGTTCACTTCCGGTCATTGAAGGAGGGAACATTCAAAGATATGTACCCTATAAAACAAGGCAGAGGACATTTCACTACGTGGCATTTAAGAACATAGACTCTTCAGCCATTACTTGGGATTAGGAATCCCATCTCCTAACAATTGTTTTTAACTTTAGCATATTTAACCTAATTTTTATGTCAATATGTTCAATTTAAAATGTAAATCAGTGTCTGACCTATTTCATAGTATCATTGAGAGAGTAAAATGAGCTACTGTGCATCTGTATATATACATATAACAGAACTATGCAAGTCACATAGTAAGGATTATTGGAATGATAGACATGATTAATGCTTTTGAATGTTAGCAATTCTTAATAGTATTGATTTCATTAACTTTTTCTCTCAAGTAAGTTGAATAACCTTAGGAAATAAAACAATTGTTTGAAAAAAATGTGATCAAATTTTGTGGGCTAGAAACAGGAACATCTCTGGAGGCAGTTTGGAATAAATGCATGAGCCTAAATGAGGAATCATTCAGAAAATCAATTTACACATATTTGAGTGGGTAATAAGAATAGAGGAAAGGTCCTCTAATTGTGATTATCGATTTCGGTTGTAAGGACTAGGAGTTAACCTATATAAACACAATATAAACTTTTCTTTAAATTAAAAGAAAAAAATACGGCCCTCCTCGGTATGAACCTCCTAAAAATAGCTGGTCCAAGAAGACTTAACTTCATAAAAGCATGAGTTATAACCAAGTCAAGACAAATATACTACTCATTTATTTATGTTTATTCATTCAACCAACATTTCATGAAAACTCACTCTTAACCGGATATCTTTTTGATACATCAGTAAACAAAGAGATAATATGCCTTGCTCTCAAGGAAATTTTCATTTTTCCTGACAGAAATGGATATAAAACAGTTAATATTCTATAATAAACAATACATTTATGTTAGTAAGTTTTATGTTATAGCAGTGATCAAAACTGAAAAAGAAAAGATGAAACAAAACAACGGGAATCAACAACACTGAGTGAGTCAAAATGGGAGATGCTTGGAGTGTAGTAATAAGTAGACATTAAAGGTACTCCACATTAAGCAATAACCACATATGCTTATCACATAGGAAGGGAAAAATGAGGTGGATAACCTGGCCAACATTGGAAGAAACTCTTTATCTGACATGTAAATGACTTTATCCAGAATATGAAGAATTCTCAAACTCCTGATTTATCTTTCCTTGCCTCAGCTATCCCTTCTGGTAACCATAAATTTGTTTTCTGTGTCCATGAGTCTATCTTTGTTTTGTAGGTAAATTCATATGTATCATTTTTTTTTAAGATTCCGCATACACGGAATATCATGTTATTTGTCTTTCTGTCTGACTTAACTTCACTTAGTATGATAATTTGTAGGTCCATCCATGTTGCTACAAATGGCATTATTTCATTTTTTTATTGCTAAGTTAAAGATTAATTGGCCATAGGCTGTGGGTTTATTTCTGGTCTCTCTGTTCTGTTCCGCTGATCCAACGTCTGTTTTCGTGCCAGTACCACACTGTTCTGATTACTGTAGCTTTCTATATCATCTGAAGTCTCAGACATTATGCCTCCAGCTTTGTTCCTCCCCCCCCCCAGGGTTTCTTTTGCAATTCTGAGGGGTTTCTTAAATAGTTCTGTATGAATTTTAGGATTATTTGTCCTAGTTCTGTGAAAAATGTCATTGATAATTTGATAGGGATTGCAGTAAATCTGAGGATTGCTTTGGGTAATATGGCTGTTTGAACAATGCTGTTTCTACCAATCCAAGATCATGAAATATCTTTCCATTTCTTTAAATAATCTTCAGATTCCTTTAACAGTGTTTTATTGTTCTCAACGTACGTCTCTCACCTCCTTGGTCAGGTTTATTCATAGGTATTTTATTTTTTGATGTGATTTTAAAAGGGAATGATTTTTCACTTTCGCTTTGTAATATTTCAGTGTAAGTGTAAAGAAATGCAACTGATTTCTGTATGTTAATCTTATATCTTGCTACATTGCTAAATTTGTTTGTCAGTTCTAGTAATTAATGTTCGAGCCTTTAGGGTTTTCTATATAAATCATCATGCCATCTGCATGTAAAGTCAATTTCACCTCTTCCTTTCCAGTTTGAATTCATTTATTTCTTTTTCCTGTCTGATGGTTGTTGCTAGGACTTTCAATACTTGCAGAAGTGGTGGGATTTGCATCCTTGTCTTGTTCCATTTTAGTAGGAAGGTTTTCAACTTTTCATCTTTATTACATTGGCTTTGGGATTTGTCATATATAGCTTTGGTTATGTTGAGATATGTTCCCTCTATACCCACTTTGGTAAGAATTTTTATCATGAATGGATGTTGAATTTTATCCAATGCTTTTTCTGAATCTATTGAGATGATCATGTGGTTTTTGACTTTCGTTTGTTGATGTGATGTATCACATTGATTTATACATGTTGAACCTTCCTTGAGACAGAATGTAAATAAACAAATCAGAAGTGAAAGAGGAGAAATAAAAACCAATACCACACAAATACAAAAACAATAAGAGAACACTATGAACAATTATATTCTAACAAATTAGGCAACCTAGGTAAAATGGACAAGGTTCTAAAAACATCCCATCCACCAAAATTGAATCAAGAAGAAATATAACATGAACAGATGATCTTTAGTAGTGAAATGGAATCTGTAATTTTTAAAAAAAATCCCTACAAACAGAAGTCCAGTACAAGATGGCATCACTAGAGAGTTATACCAAATATACAAAGAACTTATACCTATAATTAAATTCTTCCAAAAGATTGAAGAGGAGGGAACACTCCCAAAATCATTCTATGAAGCCACCATCTCCATGATATCAAAGAGATAAAGACACTGACAAAAAAGAAAATTACAGGCCATCTTTGAAAATAGATGCAAAAATCCTCAATAAAATGTTAGCAAACTGAATCCAACAACTCATAAAAAAAAACACATACCACTGTCAAGTTGTTTACTTCAAAATAACTTCATGTTTAATTACATCGCATTGGCTTCAAAAGGCACGTGTGATCCCCATTCTGTGAAAATATAACTGGTGATTACTGTGAAATGCAAAGTATGTGGAATATCAACAGAATTATTCCTTGGTAACAGACCAAACAACTTGAAATAAAGAGGGAATAATTTCTTTTGTAACCTGTCCTTCATCAGTAAATGGTTTTTGACTAACTTGGTGGAACGAGTCCATCTGAACATTTCAAAAAACACTGCTTTGAAGAATAGACTAAGAGGGGAGTTTCTGTTGTGGCTCAGTGGGTTAAGAACCCAGCTAGTATCCATGAAGGTGCAGGTTTGATCCCTGGCTTTGCTTAGTGGGTTAAGGGCCCAGCATTGCTATGAGGGGTGGTATAGGTCGCAGATGCAGCTCAGATCCTAAGTTGTTGTGGCTATGGTCTAGGCTGCTAGTTGCAGCTCTGATTTGACCCCCTAGCCCAGGAACTTCCGTATGCCACAGGTGTGGCCCTCAAAAGCAAAAAAGAGAAGAAAAAGAAAAAGTCTAACAGGTGTAAAAGTAGAAAGTATTCAACTGGCTATTTCACATTATTGACCCCTCCAAAGTAGTTCCATTGAACGCTTTACCTTTTGGTTGGCAACTTTTATTATAGAATAAAATAAATTATATCAAATTAAGAGTAAGATGCTTATAAAAATCAGAATAGCAGAAATTAAACATGTAGGAAACATTTCATTTGCTCCAGAAAGAGTGTGTCCTGATTATTGCAATGTATCTACATTCACAAAATTTATCTTCTTCCTAACAGCAAGAGTAAATTCCTTCTAGTAACAGTAATCGCCTGCTTGATACTGCCTTTCATCCAAAAAAGGCCATTTTCATTTACAGATGATGGGAACTATTAAATAAGCTAACCTCCGCTCTCACCTGAACACTTGATGTTACTTGGGAAATCTATGTATACATCAAGGTGTTCCTGACGTCTCCCAGCTTTCATGTGTCTGGATGAGAAGTCACAGGGCACTTAGAGCCTTGGGGTTGAAGCAAGTTCAGTCCAAACATATTGGAGCAATCTTGAGTGCAAATGTGAAAAACAGCAGAGCATTTACTTCACAACATGAGCAATTTTAACAAAGGGATTCCTTCTTCCCTCCCTTTTTTGAATGAACACACATAAACAGTAAGAAAGAAGTAACTCAAGCTATAAGAAAGAACTGATTAGTATCCATATGCACACAAACAAAAGTACACTGACACACATTTTTAGAAGATGAATAGAAAAAGTAAAGCCTCCATTTTCAAACTCGTCAGAAAATCTCTTAACTAAGCATACTTGCTTACGATGTTTATATTCTAATTAATTCTGTTGAGTTCTATTGCATTATTCTCCAAAGTTACATTTTTTTATATTCCAGAACATTCCAGCTAATACTTATGAATTTTTTATAGTCTACAAATTGATCATTTTCCAGAATTGCTCTTTCAGTGCCCAATTAATAGGCAAGTACTATTACAATCTTCTTGTTTGGGTTAAGAAAAAAAAAACTCTTTAGAGGAATTAAAGTCACCTGATTAAGTGGCCATTATCAAGTTCTGAAGTTAATAACATCAAATTTATTTCTAATTGCATGGTAATGTTGGAAAATGTCTTCCTGGATGTATTTCTTCAATATTTCTGAAAATCAGTTTATTTGTTCCCTGAAACCATAATTTTCTATGAATGGGGACTAGCTCTTTGAAAGGAACACCACAGTAACCCAAATGTTTTATGAATAACAGCATTATTGTGAAAATCGGTTTTAAATATCAGCGATAATGGAATAAAATTAAGCGTATAAACTCTTTCGTTCTAAACAAAAATATAATATTAAGTTTTCGTGCTAAGTTTTGAGAAATGCATACACCCATGTAACTCATAATGCTATCAGATTAGTATAGAATATCACCATTATCTGTAACTAGGAACTTTCTGAAAAACCTTTACAATCCTGCCCCACATGCATGGAAAAAAATGGCTTCTCTGAATTTTTTCCACCATAGGTAAGATTTACTTGTTCTGTAAGTTCATAAAATGAGAATCAAACAGTCTTCCTATTTGTTTAAATCTCTTTCACTCAGCATAAAGTTTTGGATTATAATCCATGATGTTCCATGTACCAGTAGTTTGTTATTTCTGTGTAGTGTTCCCTTTGATTATTTATCCATTCTCCTACTGATAGACAGGTGGAATGTTTCTAGTTTGGGGTCATTATGAAGTAAACCACTATGATTATTGTTACACAAATATTTTATGGACACACATTTTCATTTTTCTTGAGTAAATACTTCATATGAGAATTGCAGAGTCATAGGGTAGGTATAGTTTTAATTTTATAAGAAACTTAAAGACGTTTTTCTAAATAGAGCATGTAACACTGCCGCCAATAACATGAGTTCCAGTTAATCCACAAACTGCTGTCGTTCAGTTTGTTTTCAGACTTTTCATTATGGGTTGATTTGTATTTCCTTGGTAACTAATGATGGTAAGAACATTTTCATGTGCTTAATGATTATTGAGATTTTTCTAGTGAATTTTCTATTTAAGAATTGTGCACATTTCTGATTGACTTTTTTTCCTTTTTCGTAAACTCTGACCTGCTGAAGTTTGGGGTATGTGTACTTATGAGGACTATGTAATAATGAAATAGATTATCTGGGTTGTCTACTTCTTTAAGCACTGAGTAAATTTCCAAACACAGAGATATACTTAGTATAATGGTAACCTCTCTAAAAGCAGAAAGGTTAGGAAGTAACTGCTAGAAATAGCTTTCTACCTGTGGCCCGCAATCTAAATTGACTATGAAAATGTAACAGTCCTCTTGTCCAAATTAGAATTTAGAATCAAACTAAAATTAGAACCAACAATGAAAAGCAAGACATTTACAGCCATAAGTTAGATCCTGGAGTTAAAAGGACAATAGATAATTGCTTTTTTTCAGATATATTCCTGCAACTTCCTTATGGTTTCCAATGATGTTCTGCCGGTGACTCAGTGTTTTATTTCTCCAAACTTTAGTTTTGATACTTTACATCATTCTGTCATATAGCTCACTGATCTTTTGTATGCATTTTCTAAATTACTGTTAATTTGATCCCAAGGTATAGTTGCATGTTCTTCTTTTTTCATCTTTATTTTATGTTGATCATTGTGTGATTTTCTGTGGGTGGTACATAAATTACCGTGAATTAGTTCGACTCTCTTGCGGCTTCTGTCTATTGTTTTATCTCTTGCTAGTTTAACCCTACTACTAAGGCTGGACTTTCCAGGGGTATTTAATGAATTATAGGTGAGCCACAAGGTTTCTTCCTGGTAGAAGGCTAGAACTTGACATTATAAAATAAATTTTGAATTTCTATGTATTTATAGTTTATTATAATTTATCACATTTTAAGTGGTAAAATCCATCCATTATCCAGCTAGAACTAACTCATTTTTCAGTATGCATTAATCAGCTTCTCTGATCCTTTTAAATATGATTAGTTTACTCAAACTTTTTACCTCTCGGATAATTTTGATGATTTGCTTGTCTCTAAACAAATATGCATTTGTTTTATATAGCCACATTTAGTATTTTCTTCGAAACAGCTTAACCTGTTTTTTGAATTTACTTACATATTTACTTCTTTTTCCCTTTTAGTTTGCTGAGAGCTTTTACATTTTTTTTAGTTATTAAAATCCTGATTAACATTTATTGTTATGTTTTTGTTGGTTATCTAATCTCAAGAGATAATTCTGCATTCTTTGCAACTTTCCCTCTTTTGTCTTTAATGAATTATAGCTATGAACTTTTCACCTTAAAATATTTACTTTATTTTATATGTATTAGTTTAAACTCTTCATTTTTCTTGCTTTCTAGACAGTTTGAAATTTCATCATTTTAACTTTCTTCTTTGACTCTGGAGTCACCTACATGTGTTTTTACCAAATTTCCAAGTAGTTAAGATATTTTTAACAGTCTTTGTATTACTCATATCTAACACAATTATATTATAAGAGGAAATAGCCTATAAAATCTTAATATTCTAAGTTTTCCTTGTGGTAGCTACTTGACAGTAAAACTTGCTTTAATAACAGCTTATACCAGTGGGTATTTATATATGTCTATTCTCGTTTTCTTCTCTTTTCATTCTATCCCTTCTTCCCCCTTTTCTAACTTATCTTTCATTTTTTCTATGCGTATTATTTTATTTTATTATAAATCAATTTAATTTACTATGGAATTTGTTTTATTATTAACTCAATCAATGTCATGTTTATAATGGCTGTCTCTTCTTAATAATGTATTATTATTCACCAATAATGTCACCACTGTCCCTCTATACTTAAATTCCAGTATATCTACTATGAGTAATCCAGTATTTGTGATCATTTTGTTTTCATGTGCTTGCATTTCTATTCCAAGTTATTACTTTCAGCCTTTGTTTATCACTTAATCTATTCATGTCATTGTTTAGAAGACAATGTTTAGTTGTTAATGTGTTAACCCAGCCTGAGACTGCATTAGAGCAGTAGAATTAACTCTATCCATATTCTACATATTGTTACATATGAAATAATATTTATTATATCTATTTAATCTATGGCTACCTTTACATTTATTTATTTTTCATTGTTTATTTTTCTCTTTTTCTTGTTTCTCCTCTTCCTCCTTTTTAACATTCATTGCTTTACCTATATAGCTGAAATATTTACCATATATTATATTTCATTGATAGTGTCTTTTCTCCTGTTTCCTACTGCACTTTCCCCTTTCCAATAAGTTGAACTTTTTGTTTCTTTTTTTTTTTTTTTTTTGGTCTTTTTGCCTTTTCTAAGGCCGATTCTTTGGCATATGGAGGTTCCCAGGTTAGGGGTTGAATCAGAGCTGTAGCTGCCGGCCTACACCAGAGCCACAGCAACGCCGGATCTGAGCTGTGTCTGCGACCTACACCACAGCTCACAGCGACACCAGATCCTTAACCCACTGAGCAAGGCCAAGGATCGAACCTGCAACCTCATGGTTCCTAGTCAGATTCGTTAACCACTGCGCCATGACAGGAACTCCCAAGTTGAACTTTTTCAAATTGTGCTTTCCTCCTATCTTCTCTGTATCTCTCCCATTTCCTATAGAATCTTTGATCAGATTTTGAAAAGCTTTATTTCTTCCTCCTCCCCCAATACCTCAGTTTTTGCCCAAATTCTTTATTCATTTTAGCTTATCTACCGTTATAGTGTCACCCACAATATGATTGTTCCCTTTGTCGAGACATCTTATTTTGCACATTCCTACTAGAGTTAGCCGTTAGTTCTTATTTTCTATATTTGGGGGCCCTGTTCAGCTTCATGTGTTATGTGATTAAAGTTATTTTTAGAGTTTTCTTCAGATGTAATGTTAATGTGATATTCCTAAATTCTTACATATCTGGACAGAGTTTTCTTTCCCCTTGACTGTAGATAGTTTGGTGGAATATTGGATAATTTAGTTGAAGTCCTTTCCTCTCAGTTATTTATGACTGTTATTTAATAATTGTTATATTTGTAGTGCCAGGCTAATATTGTATACTTTACAAGTTAATAATAATGGTTTGTTATGATGGAAAACGTGTAGGTATTTTTCTTTATGATTAGACATTAGTAATTTTTATGTTTTGTTTGGTTTATTTTTAATTATTTTTTCTTATGAGTTTATTTTGAATTTTCTGATCCATTTCAATCTTAGATTGAGTCTTTTCAGCTCAGGGACATTTTTTCAATAATTTTTAACTACTGCACTTCTTTAGCTTTTCTTTTACCTTCTCCTGGATTTCTAGGTACCTTTGGTGTCCTAGATACATTTTCTTTTCTGTCAGCATTTTATTCCCTGTTGACAGAAGTACGTAGGCCTATCTTTGTACCACCGCCAGGTTAGGGCTTCCCAGAGAAGCTACTGAAATTATCTCAAAGGCGAAGGTAGAGAGTCATCTACTAATTACATGCCTCCTATGTAGGCAGCCAGACCTTCTCACAGGATGGATCTAAGCAGCACACTTCTGTGCCTGTCACTAAATTGTGGGAAAAAAACATCTTATTCTTAATCCTGTTTTAAAAACTTAAAGGATATATCAACAAATAACATTTTAAATATAGAAGGTAAAGAAAAATTACGAGCAATATTTTGAGATTAAAAGAAGCCAGAAATGCATCTATACATTGTACATGATTTATACATTGTACATGAAAGGTCAAATTTTTAAAATCTAAACTTTCTAACACCTTACTGAAACTAAGAAAGTAAATCTCTTTCTTTAAATTCACTGTATCCTCAGATTAAGACTTTGCAATGACTTACGTAAATCACAACTTGGTATTATGATCAGACAAAAGTTCTCCCGCATATTTGTTTTGGCAGTAGGCTAATTAGGGAAGAGGACCAGACTTCGTAATAGAAGATAAAAAGACAGAAGATAGATTGAACAATCTGAGCAAAAGAGAGGGAGAAAAATAATGAAAAAATTAGCAGAGTCCTAGAACCAATGGGAAAATGCTAAATGGTTTAATTTTTTAGTGTAGGTCTCCTAGGAGAAAAAGAGAACAAGTGTGGAGAAGAAATATATATTTAAAAAATTAAATAATGGTATAAACCTCCTATCTATGGAAAAAGACATAAACGTACATATTCAAGAAGCTGAACAAATCCCAAGCAGGTAAAACTCAAGGCAATTTATATCGAGTGCCATAATAATCAAACTGTTAAAAACTAAAGGCAAAAAAAAATGCTTGACAGAAGTTAGAGAAAAACCACACATCACGTATAGAGAAACAATGACTTAAATGGCTTAGAATTTCTTATTATAAACCATGAAGCTGAGAAACAAGTAGTAAAACATATTTTAATTTATAAAGAGCTGAAAAGAAATACTCTTGATTCAGAGTTCTATTTCCAGTGCAAACATACTTCAGGAGTAAAAAGTGAAGTAAAGACCATCTCTGATAAAGGAAACCTAAGAAAATACGTATCTATTAGACATGCTCTAAAATAATTCAGAAGTATATTTAAATAGAAGGTAATTGAGGCTAGAGGGAGCCAGGTAGCATGAGGAATGAAGTTAAGAACAAAGAAATGATTAATATTTGGGTAAATTTGACCGACTATTCTCACCATCCGAAATTATGTAATATACATTTGGCAGTCTAAAGAAAAGTTATAATATTGTCCAAACAAATTGGAGGAGTAAAACTGCCTCTCCTTGCAGACCACAGGATTGCCTAACTTAACACTTATTTACAGTGAATCACCCATAACTAATAAGTGAGTCTAATAAGGTTACAAGATACAAAGTCAACTCTCAAAAATCAATTTTAATTCTGTATAGTATTCTAAACAGATTTTTTTGACAAATGTATCATTAAAAAGCATATAGTATAAGCAGAAAAAAAAGTACCTTAAAATAACCCTCTCAACTTATACTGTTATTAACTCTAGATTATAAAGCTGAATTTAAAATATAAAATTTAACTTTAAAACTACTTTTGAAATATAGCCTTTTAGGGGAAAAAAGCATAAGTGAAAATATAGATGGTTGTTAAATGTGGCACAAAAAGCTTAATCCATAAAAAAAAACAACAAAAATGGTCATTGCTCTGTGAAAGACATTTTTAAAAGTACAAAGCACATACTCAGAACAGATGTTTTCAAATCGTATTATTGTATCTAAAAAAGAATATGTATTCAGAATACAAAAAGAATTCCCAATGCTTAATAGTGAAAAACCAACCCAATTCATAAAAAAGCAAAAGACTTAAACAGATTCTTCACCAAGTTGAAAAGGATGCCAGATAAGGTCCTGACAAGTGCTCCGTATCTCTCTGCATTAGGGAGCTGTACATTGACATCATGATGGTGTATGAAAAGATGCCCATTAGAATGACTAAAGTGAAAAACAATAGCAGTAATGAACCTGATAATACCAAGTGCTGACAAGGATACAGAGTGACTGGATATCGCATAGACTTCCAGTGGGCATGGCAAATGGTACAGCACCTCTGAGAAACAGTGTGGCGGTTTCTTAAAGACTAAACTGTCCACTTATTTTACGACCCAACAGTATTATTCCTTTGTATTTACTCAAGGGATGTGAAAACTTATGTTCACACACAAACCTGTTCATAAAGGTTAATTTCAACTTTATGCATAATACCCTCAAACTATAAACAATTCAAATGTCCTTCTCTGAGTGAATCAATAAACAAAACACTAGGATAGCCATACAACGGAATACTACTCAGCAATAAAAAAGAAACAAGCTACTGATTAATGCAGCATCATAGTTGAATCATAAATGCATTTGCTGAATTTAAAAAGCCACTTTCATGGCTATATATCTCAAAATTTGATTCATGTGACATGCTAAAAAAGATACTGTGACAGAAGTCAAGAGTGATTATAGTGCTTGCCAGGGGTTAGAAGGGAACATGTGACTAAAACGGACAGATAATACCAGGGAGATTTTTTAATAGTGTGCTAAAACTATTACCCTGGTAGTGGTGGTTACACAAATCTGTACTTGTGTTGAATCACATAGAACGGTATATCAGAGAGAAAGTCAGTTTTACTGTATATTAACTTAAAAAATAGAAATTAAAAAATGGGTTTCATAAAGGGTCTAGAAGAAGACCCTTTATAGCACTGAGTGCTATCGTGAAGTATCTCTGCCTTTGCTTAGTTTTTTGTGATAGTCTACTCATCACTGTTGTCTGAGCTTTCTAACCAAGGTAAAAACCAGTGCATGTGATTATCATCCCACTTTATTCACCATCCGCCCTCCATCCATCATTCCTCTTCTTTTCTTAGTCCCTCTGCAAAAGACCCTCTTTCGTCTTTTTTCCTCTTTTTGGTTATAAAACTGGTGCTTATTTATGCGTTTTCGAGAAGTTTTTGTGGAAATACAGAAGTAATGTTAGTCTACATTTTCTTATTAAATAGTCCTAGTTTGATGGATATCTTATTGACCAGAAGCAGAAACTGGGATTGGAAGCTAACAGGCTCTAGCACTAAGATTTGAATTCAGATGTTCTCTAACTGTAAAAAAAAAAATCTGGGAGTTCCTGTAGTGGCTCCATGGTTAAGGAACCTGACTAGTAACCATGAGGTTGTGGGTTCGATCCCTGGCCTTGCTCAATGGGTTAAGAATCCGGCATTGCCATGAGCTGTGGTGTAGGTCACAGATGTGGCTCAGATCCCACGTTGCTGGCTGTGGCTATAGCGTTGCTATAGCGTAGGCCAGCAGCTGTAACTCTGATTGGACCCCTAGCCTGGGAACCTCCATATGCTGCCAGTGCAGCACTAAAAAAACAATATACAAAGAAAAAAAATGTGATTAAACTATACCACAATGTGCAATAGATCGATTTTTTTCAGTACATACCAGGCTTTGTAATTTACAATTAAAATTTAATAAATATTGTTTTATTTAAAACTAACAAGTGCTTCTTATTCAGATGTAATTACCATCATTTATTTATATCCTAACTTTTATTGAGTGCCTTCTAGAAGGAAAGACATATGGATAATGACCTCTGGATTTTTGGTCAAAATTATTATAAAATTAAATCTAAGTTTAGTTTAGCGATAGTTTATAGTTTTCATTTCACTTCAGAATGAAATCTTTTATAGCAAACCGATTTCTTAAATACACTTTTGCTGTAGAGAAATTCTGCTATTACTGTCACGATCTTTCTAAAAATATAAATATATAAAACTGAGCAGCAGTATACGGTTAATGAACCGAATACGTGTGTTTTTAATTCAAATCAACATCTGGTTTTGCTCTTGTTTTACTGCTGAAGAAGCCAAGGTTGACTGACTAAAGAAAGATCGATTAATATACGATGCTTGAGGAGTTTCCATTGTGGCCCATTGATTAATGAATCCAGCTAGGAACCCTGAGGTTGCAGATTTGATCCCTGGCCTTGCTTTGTGGGTTAAGAATCCGTCGTTGCCGTGAGCTGTGGTGTAAGTCGCAGACGCAGCTCAGATCCTGCATTGCTGTGGCTCTGGCGTAGGCCGGTGGCTACAGCTCCGATTAGACCCCTAGCCTGGGGACCTCCATATGCCACGAGAGCAGCCCTAAAAAGCAGAGGGATCCGTGAGGAGAATGGGATGAACATATACGCACAACTCCTCTCTATCAAGTAGATCACTACCAAGCAGAGACCTACTGGATAGCACAGGGAACCCTACTCCCTATTCTGGAATCCAAAAACCAAAAAGAACAAACTGGAGTTCCCATTGTGATGCAGTGGAAATGAATCCGACTAGGAACCATGAGGTTGCAGGTTCGATCCCTGGCCTCAGTCAGTGGGTAAAGGATCCATCATTGCCCTGAGCTGTGGTGTAGGTTGCAGACACGGCTTGGATCTGGCATTGCTGTGGCGGTGGTGTAGGCCAGCAGCTAAAGCTCTGATTCCACCCCTAGCCTGGAAACCTCCATGTGCTGCGGTGTGGCCCTAAAAAGACAAAAGACAAACAGACGAAAACTATGATGGTGGAATTACACGGTACCATTCATATGTAATAATACATCCTCCTCATTCATAGTACCCAATTATAATACAGCTTTCCACTTATATTTGCTAATATCACCAATCTTAAATTTATGTTTGTTATTTTGTTTAAAATGCTGACTATTTCAAAATGTTATTAATAAAGTGTTTCTCTTTATTTGCTGTTATGCACAAGTGTTTGGTAAGTGCAGTAGTAAACAGTGGGTGGTGAGATATCTTCATATGTTTGTTTGCTACTTTAAATGTTATTTACATTAAAACTGGTGGTTAAATCTGCTTCGAAGTTTTGTCTTGCCAAAAAATTTTAAAATTATCTTATCTGACATCCATATGAACTCATTATTAACTTAATACTTGTATGGATAGATATATACAAACAAGTATAGATACAGCAGATTTCTGCTGTGGTTGATACACATGCATGTACTCTGTCTCTGTCCACTGAGAAGGTAGGGAGTTATTCCAGTAGTGATAAACACATCACATACTAAATGCTTGGTTTCTAAATATCACTTACCAATAATGGGAACCAAAATTCCTTGGAGAAATAGTTGATTCTAGGACTGGGGTAGGGAAAATGCAAGACAATCCTGGAACTTTTTACAGTATCAAAGAATAAGAAAGATAGAGGGAAAAAAAAAAAAAAAACAGAAAGATGAGAGCATATCAGAGGGACACAAGAGCCAACTGGAAAAGCTCCCAGTGACCAAAGCTGGAAATATTTGAGCAAGAAAATAAAAAATGATAATATTGAATGATAAACCAAAGGAAAAAAATAAATATCTAAGCCAATATTGATATAAATGATGAGCTAAATTTTAAAACAGAGAAGAGCCTATCCTTCTCACCCATCACCTGTCTCCTTTATGGTCCTTTGGTCACCATAAATTTTTCTAAGTCTCTGAGTCAGTGTCTGTTCTGCAAAGAAGTTCATTGTTTCATTTTTTATATCCCACATAAAAGCAATTGCATGTGGCATTGGTTTCTGACTAACTTGACTTAGAATGATAATTTCTGGGTCCATCCATGTTTCTGCAAATGCCATCATTTATTTCCTTTTAATTGCTGAGTAATATTCCATTGCATATATGTACTACATCTTCTTTATCCATTCCTCTGTCGATGGACATTTAGGTTGCTTCCATGTCTTGGCACTGCTCCTTCTTAATTCTAAAATCATTTCAAAATTTAAGAAGCTGAAATTCAAATGATCAAATAATAGGAAATGGCCATAACACTCAGTAATAATCAGGAAAATTTGATGAAATTCTGTAATAGACTGGCATTAACTTAAAGAGTCTGGAAATAATAATAACAACTAAGGTATGAACCTTTTGTTTAAGAAGTTCTCTGAAACACACCTGGTAAAGTGTAAATAAGTACAACTTCTTTGGAAAATTGTTTGGCTTTATGTGGCAAAGCTGAGGATATGCATATCCATGACCTAACAGTTCCACTCTGAGGTGGATACTCTAGGGAAACCCATATACATGTACACCAGGATAAATGTCAAGAATATCCACACTGGCATTGTTTATAGGAGCCCAAATCTCAAAACAACTGAAATTCCCATTATTGTCAGAAGGAATGCATTGTTATATGGTCGTACAATGAATTAACAAATACACAACAATTAAATTTACTGACCTCCAGCCATATGTAACTATTGATGTATCATAAAAAATACTGAATGATACAAATACAAGATAAAACATGCAATGTGATTACGTTTATTAAAAGGTCAAGAATATGTATTATGTCTTTGGGGGAACATATACATTGGTAATGCCCAAATCCATTTAGGCTGCTGTAAAAAAAATACCATTGACTATGACTTCAACAACAGACATTTATTTCTCATAGTCCTCGAAGTTGGGGAGCTCATGATTAAGGTGTCAGCTGACTTGATGTCTGCTGAGAGCTCCCTCCCTGTCCCACAGACTGCATCTTCTGACTGAGTTCTTGCTGTAGAGGAAGGATGAGGGAGTTCTCTGGGGTCTTTTTAATAAAGACATTAATGCCGCTCATGAGATCTTTGTCCTTAGGATTGGGTCACCTACCAAAAGTCCCACTTCCTGGTACCACCGCATGGGGGTTGCAGTTTCAACATAGGAGTTTGAGGTAGGGGGACACAGAGATTCAGGTGGTAAACACATGAGTAAAACCAAAGAAATAATTACCAACAGACTCATCATGTGTTACTGGTAGGCTTCTTTAGGGATACATACTAAATGAAGAAGAAATATTTTAAAAAATATGAAGCTATTTACCATAGAAGTTGGCATTAACAGTTACTCCTAAGAGGTGAGGTAAGATAAAGCAAGAACCTATGAGGGAATTCCAGGCAGATGGCAAGTTTCTCCCCAACCTAGATGTTGGTTGGTCACCTGGGCATTGGCTTTCTAGTTATTTGATATGCTGCATGATATAATTTTATGTACTAACATTGTATATATATATACACACATATATATATAATTTTATGTACTGACATTTTATATATATATATATATATATATATGTATGTATAACACTTTTCACATTTTTTAAAGGAAAATGCATAAGTATATTTTTTAAGAAACCCAGAATACACCCTAAGATTTCAAAATCTATAAATCTCCAAAAATAACATTTGTGCAATTAATGAATAGAAGAAAATTTGATTAGGCAAAAGTGTCATTTGACTCAAAATTTGAAAATTAGGTATGGAATTGAGTCTCTATGAATGTGAAACACATTTTCCCTTATATTTTTTAATGTAGAATCTTAAATTTATGTGAAACTAGGAATAGCGGTTTGGCTCACCGTCCAGTCTAAATATTCAAAATTACTGCCAACCTAAGAGATTTGATATAATATATTCAGACAAAGCTGATACACTAAAAAAAGTGAACACCAATTATAGGGACACAATAAAATCATAGGGGAGGTAGAGGAGGTAACACAATATTATAAATTTCACTTTTGCATCACTTCCAATAGTTTATTATTCAAGCAAATCATAATCCCAGAAAGATTATACCCTCTCTGTGGCTAACTACAACAGTCCAAGGAAAATATTTCAGTCCTTCATGGGCTAGGTTATATAGCTACAAGTGAGAGCTGGTCACTAAACAGATCTCTTTAAATCCCTAGGCAGAGTTAACTCCTTCACTCACCCATTGTGGAGCTTTTATTTTTATTATTATTCTTTTTATTTTTTATAGTGTCTGCTGTCACTCCCACTTGCCCAGTTGTTCACCGACTCTAGGGTTTAAATAAACCCAGACCACTGGAAGTTATCCTGAATCCTTCTCTTGGTGCTGTAGTGTTTTTTTCTCACAGTCTTTTTTGATACTGTAGCTTCCATTTCATGAATTTTTTTTTTCCACTGAACTCTTCTGTCATTGCCAATATTTCTTCACAGTTTATACTTTTCCAATTATGTGAGAAAGGGTGCAAGGACTTTCCAATATACACACTCGGCTCTGACAGTTCTTTCCACAGCATTTGTGGTATCTAAAACAACAACTGTATGGACCATAGACATTCCTTTCACTCCTCCTAGATTTTGATATCACTTTGATAGTTTCATGCTAAGTAACTTACCCACTGGACATTTGCTTTAATTTGAAGTCTGATCTATGGGGACATACAGTCACTCCAATTCTATGAAAAACTCGCCTAACACCACTCTGTCAATACTAGGGCATGGCAGGTTTCCTCTGCGTTCTGTGGACACCCTTCAAGTACAAGAGGATTTTATTGCCTCATAGATTCAGTTCCTGGTTCTCGAATCCCAGATGTATCGGCAGTTTACTGGAGGCCATTATGTCAGTATTTCTTCATATTTTGAGTGATCTCAGTCCTAGTTCAGGGGTCATATGAGTTTGATTTCACATAAGGGCTAAAAGAACCCTTTGCCTGAAGTAGATGTCTTAGTTGGTTAATTGTTCTCTTCTAGACATGAGCCTTGTCTAGGGATAGCCAGACATAGCTGAGTAGAAATGATAGCCCATAGATGTGTGACTGGTATTGAGAAGTGTCAGAGACAGTGACTTTGCCAAATAAAAGTGACTTTTTTTCTTCTATTCGTATAAGGAAAATTTGGTATTAAAAACAAAATCTTAAGTTTTTAATATCGATATATCTCTCCTGAATATATTTTAAATTGCATTCTTTTAAACGTGAATTTTGAGTAATACTGTTGTTTCAAAACTATCAATTGCTAAATGTCGTTATATTAAAAAGTACATGAAGGCTGTGCCATAAATAGAAAAAGTAATGTGTAGGGCACAAAACATGAGACTACATGAAAAAAATGCATTTTGATTGTTAGTTTTCAGTTACCATAAAATTCAATTTTAGATTTGAAACCAAAGTTTTGCACTAAAGAGTAAGTGCTTGGTTTTCACAGTGATTATTTGCTTTTAGTTGGTCTGTTTTGCCTTTTCCTCGCTCAAAATAAAATTTTGTATGATACTCGGTGAGAGATAAATCAACAATCCTGCAGTATGTTGTAGTCTGTGGCTTCTGAGGGAAATTAATAACATCTGTAATTGGAAACTTTGTTCAAACCAAATCTCCATTGAATAGCACCACAAATGCTATTATTGACTCGGAAAATTACTGTCTAAATAAAAATGAAAATCCGTGTTTCAGGCCATTATTATTTCCTTGCCTCAAGTTAATTTCCTCTACACCACCTCTCCCACCAATGACAGCCACTAGAGTTTTGACTCACCACAGCACATTACTGTTCAGGCGCCACAAATAGCACAAAACATACCCATACTGGAAAAACCCTGAAGATAACTCTGTTCTCATTCCAGGCAGAAATTTTTTTTTTTCGGAATAATAAACAGGATAGCTAATTCCAATGGCATTCTGGAAGTCACATACATATAATATTTTTGAGTAAATATTTATAGCAATATTTGTCCTATTTAGTAGTAAGGACTTATTTGCACATCCAGTAAATAGTTTGAAGAGAATAATGTGTTTGTAAAATGGTAATTATATGAAAAAAGCAAAAATATAGAAGAAGTCACTTTGACACCATACTGAGTATGCTGACAAATCAAAACTTTTGAGCTATTAAGCCAAAAGCCAGGCTAGTCACTGGGCTTTGCAAATTCATGAAGGAACATGTCATCTTATTTCTTGGCCTCTTCCTGGGTAGTTCCGGTTACCATACTTTAACTGCAAATATCCATGTTTTCCAGACAAAGAACTTAAAGCTTTTATAAATTAAGCAACTTTCCTTGATGGAGACATTTCAGAAAGGAGCCAAGATTCTAGATCTGGTCTTCCTGAATTCAAGGTCTACAGTAAAGTTGTGACGGTTGCATTCATGGTGTCCTGGATTCTATGAGGATGGGAGAAGGTACAGTATGGAAATCAGGTGGAAGGCATTGTAATAGTTGGTCCAGAGGCAATAAGCACCTAGAATAGAGAAATGTCATAAATGCAGCAAGAGAGGAAGAAATCTAAGTGATATATATATATAAAATATATAGCCCCTAACAGCTTTTTTAAGGGAAAGGAAGAAGGAGGCTCCTTCAATCCCTATGACTTTAAAGTCCTGCCAAAAATATAAGTTAGGATAATTAGATTTATCTTTTAGAAACTTGGAATTAAAAACCATGAGACGAGCCAGTTGCTACTGAGCACTTGAGGTGAAAAATATAAAAAGTTCAGACATTTAGAGGAGCAGAGATGTAATGACTAAGAGAAGTTCTGGCTCATGATAAATAGAAATCTGGATTCCTGATGGCTTTCAAATTCCCAGTTGCACGCCATAAAAGATCTGGATGTATTTTGGTCTGCCTGTGGGTTTCTGTGAGGTTACAGTGTGTACCCATATGAAAACCACTTGCCTGAGCTGGTTCAAGTGTGTCTTTGTTTTTTGTTGAAAGAGAAAGAGAGAGGGAGTGGGAAAGGAGAGGGAAGAAAAGAAGACAGAAAGGAGAAGAAATGAAAGAAACCGAAACAAAACTCTTTAACTGAGCAAGAACATAAACTGTTGAGAAAGGTCTGTATTAGTGGTGATGGAAGCATAAAAGAGTGAAAGGTATAACAAGGAAGAAACCATTACGAAACTGTAGACAAGAAGGTGATATAGACACAGATACGTAACTGCTTTCCCGAAATCCATTCAGATAATCCCAACTGAAACGTGAAACAGGTCATCATGTACTCATATGGCGGAAACCAGAGGGAAATGTGTCTGTGTACACCACAGGTTCAGCATGAACCAGATTGAAGGACAGGCTGGTCCCACCTCATAAGAGTGATTTAAGTTAATTTATTTTATCCAGAATAGTTTTGTTTATAGTAGAAGGATTTATGCTTCTCATCCTTTACTCTAATATTTTATTTTTTTAATTTTATTAATAAAAGTCAGTGTTAAAAATGAGGCTACCTGCTTAAAAAGGAAATGAAAATCATATAAATTAATTATATAAAATTGTGCTAAATATTATGAAAAATCTAGTGTAACTGCCATCCTTATTAAGATAAATTGAAAAATTGCTTTTATATTTAAAAGAAAGAATAAATCATGGGAAAAAAACTGAAAAACATTTTCAGATGTAAATGGCTTCAGGCCTGCCTGCTTTTGTCAGGAAGTGCTTTAAAATTTCAAGAAACAAATAATATAATGGTTATGTACTAGTCTAGAAAAGATAATCTATCTTATCAACTAAATACTGCATATGTGGACATATGGTAAATATAATATAATGTATAGTATGTACACACATATATATAGGAAATTAAAATAAAGAAATTAAAATATATATGTGTATATATATATATATAATTTTACCTTAATATAATTTTAAAAATATTTGAAATATAATAAATATATCAACATAATTACTCTTTTGAGTTAAAGTTTTCATTGTGTAAAAAAATTCAATGTTAATTTAGCTATAGACAAAGGCCTGTCATATATCATATTACTGCATGTTTTAAATGAGGAAGTAAGGATTGTGCAGATAAAAACATATTTTTGGTTTTATACCATAGCATTTTTAATGCTATTCTTAACCTAAGTATATTCATCCAATAATGAATGAGTCCAGTGTCAGATGTTCCTTAGCCAAAATATTCTCTAGTCCTTCATTTTGAAATTCTGCTTTAGCTAATATATACTTCTTCTTAGAGCACTTGGAAAATTTGGTAGAAAGATTAGGCAAGAGGGCTAAGTAGTTATGAGGAAGGCAGGGAAGGGTCAGGGAAAATAAATTATTGTGTAATACTCTGTGCCAAGCACTGTGATGATTACTGGGTCACCATGCTGTGCAATAGAAAAAATATATATATAAAGAAATTAAAATTATGTGTATATATATGATGCCTTTAATCCTCAAAATTTAACAATTAGAAAATAAAATCAGAGCCAGTTAATATGATTTTACTCCACAAATACTCTCCCATATATTGCAGCATGCTATCACTCGAAATAGGAAAACAGGATATCTGAATTCAAAGTGAAAATCTCAGTTACAGTAAGTGTGTTAGAAGCCAGCTGTAAGGTCACAGACTCTGAAACTAGATGGCTTGGGTTCAAATTCAGTTCTGAGTTTCATTGATTATGATCTTAGGCACATTTTGTAACCTAGTGTGTTTGAATTACTCCATTTTAAATAAAGAGGTAATAATAAATCCTACTTCCTATTGTTTACAAACACTCTATCAGTTACTGTGTATAAAACACCCAGGAGAATGCTTGATATGTAGAGCTTTAAAGGTTTGCTAGTGATGTTTTTACATAAGCTTCAATTTGGTGGGGGAAAATAAGAATCTTCTGTCCTATAAAGCCAAATATATTTCCTGTTTACTGTTGCACATCTCCTGTAAATAAGACACAGTGAATTCCCAGAGATTACTTTTTGCTTAATCCTTCAACAGGCTTTCAATGACCTCAAGTAAAGTGAAATTTACTGCAGTTTTCCTTTCAAGTATTAATACACTCTTCTTTCTTAGAGCAATTGCCCTGTGTGATGGTTAATTTTATGTGTCACTTGTCTGGGGCCAAAGTGCCCCATATTCTTTTCTGTGAGAATGTTTTAGGATGAGGATTTACATTTATGTTGAATGACTTTGAAGAAAGTAGGTTCTGCATAATGTGGGTGAGACTGACCTGATCAGTTGAAGGCTTTAGAACAAAAGGCATGACCTACCTGAGGAAGAAGAAATTCTCAGATAGACTGGAGGTTCATCTGGGATGTTGCATGTGTAATAGCTGTATTTCTTTTTTATTCATGACTGGCATTCTATGGTATGATACACCACAGTTTATTTAATCCGTCACCAATTAAAAAGCATTTGGGTTATTTTCTATTTGGGGTTATTATGAAAAAAAACAATCTGCTGTAAATCTTTGTGTGCAGAATTTTGTGTGAATATACCTTTTCATTTCTTTGGGAAAAGGCCCAGGAGTGCAATTTCTCCATTGTGTAGTTAGTTAAATGTGTAGTCGTTTGTTGTTGTTGTTCTATATTGTTTATTTGTTTTTAAGAGACTGCCACTCTGTCTTCTCGGATTATCATTTTAAATTTTCCTGACAATGCACAGTGATCCTGTTTCTCTACACCTTGCCAACATTTGGTGTTATCTCTGTTTTCCCCCTTCTGATATGTGTTTAGTAATGTCTCATTATGGTTTAAATTTGTGTTTAACTAATAACAAATAATGGCAAATAACTATTCATGTACTTGCTTGCCATCTGTATATCATCTTCAGTAACATGTCTTTGCTCATTTTCTAATCCAATAATCTGTTTTCCTGTCGAGTTAGAGTTCTTTATATGTTCTAAATATCAGGCCCTTGTCAAATATGTGTGCTATGCAGATATTTTATCCCAGTGTGTAGCTCATATTTTCATCCTCTTAACAAGGTATTTCCCAAAGCTATTTTTAAAAATTTGATCAAATCCAATTTATTAATTATTCCTTTTCTGGATTGTTCTATTGGTATGATATCTAAGATCTCTTTGTCCTCAGAATTCGGAGATTTTCTCCTGTTTCTTTCTAAGAGTTTTACAGTTTCATGATTTACAGTAGGTCCATGGTCCGTTTTGAGTTGGGATGCGGTACTAAAGCCTTTTAACAGTGACATTCTAGACTCACTCCAAACCTTTGCTGGCATGTGTGCAGGTGGGGCCACATTTTTCTTCTGTGGTATTTGAATGGAGAATGGCTATTATTGTTTCTAAGTTTCTAGGAGCTTTGGTTAGAGATAGCAGACTTTTGGGGTAGCTTTTGTTTGTTTGTTTGTTTGTTTTTGGTCTCTTCTTCCTAGCATTTCTGGATTTTGATTTTTTTTTTTTTTAGTTCCATTCTGGGATATATGAGGCAAAAAAAACCCAGGGAACTCGGCACCATATCTTTCATCACATCTCAAAATCCCTAGTCAACTGCCTCTTTCTCTTCATTTTTAGAGTCTTTTCATGTTTATTTTATATATAATGACTTTGAGTTTTATTTATATTAAATAGTAGGAATAAGGAAAATGGTGTCGTCTACTTCTTCCCAGAAGTGGTGGTCATCACTTAAAATAAATCTCGTGATCTTGTAAGAGAATATAAAAATACAACCTTATAGATGAGTTCATCATGTGAATTAAATGAGTTAATATGTTTAAAGTATCTGTAAAAGTATGTGACATATAGTAAGCAGTTAACATATGGTGTATGCAATTAATATGCAATTGTTTCTCTTTTATGTCTAACTGAAGAATCCCATTTAGCTAAATAGACTCCCATATTATAGATTGATACATGATTTAATTCCCATACCCACAAACATAATTTGAACTACAATAGATTTAAAATTAGTAATTGGAGGTTGTCTAGGAAATCACAAAAATTGTTCTTTTTTCAATATATAAGTTGTATCTTTGACTATAAATTCTTTATGTGAAGCCAACAATTGAATTCCCCAAGGCCTGTTACCAGGATATCACTATACATGTGTGTTGGATGAATGATAGATGTTTAAGAATTTAATTTAGGCTGTTAGCACAAATCTCCTATTTTAAATAATGGTATAAAAAGAAAGCTTTCTCTGACTCTTCTTTTACTCCTTTTTCCTTTCTTTGCTCTTTTATATTTCTCTCCTTCATTTCCTGAATAGTTTAGTTCGACGAGCTTTAGCAGCACTGAGCATTGCATGCATCTGGATTTAGGAGAACCACAACAGTGCAGAATGTTAATTCAGAGTCAGCCTCAAATGAGGAGGAAGTTCAAACTGGGAGGAGTCTTGCCTCAAGTCAAGGCCCAGAAGGATAAGGAACCTGTCTCACGAGGGCCACAGAGTTCCACAGCCTCAGTGGCCTCAGGAGGTGCGTGGGTGGCTGTCCAACCCAGGGTGGAGGATGAGATTGGAACTCGTGAGAGTTCTCACGTAAGAGGGGGCCGCCACATACAGGGTGTCAGGACCCAAAGGAGAAAAGGAAGTCTGTGTAGGAGGCAATAATGAGAATCTGGTCATGTACAGGAGGACTGTTCAAGGAGGCACACTAATTGTGCATGATAGGAGCCAGGTGTCACACTCTCTTGGAAGGGAGTCACACATTAGAGAGAGCGAGAGCTGGGAAACCTTGTAGTTTTTGATTAATATATTTGTGGTATCAGTGTGAACTCATGGTTTTCAATGTAAATGTAGATAGAAAAGAAATAAACATAGCTGTATAATTCAGTTACAGGTTTTGTCTACCAAGCTCACGCAAGATTAGTTAATAAGCACATCTCATGGCCTTAGATGCCAACCTCTACTGAAACAAAGAAACCAGGACTCTTTTGGAGACATGCTTGATTCCAAGGCTGAATCAGGGTAATTTCAAAGGAACCCAGAGCATTTAGTTTTGCTGTAACATAACAAAGTTCTTAAAGAATAATAGCCACGTCAAAAGGTTCTTTCACTGTCCAAAAAAGAGACACTCTGAGAATAAAATACATATATAATTATAGTAACAGTTTACAAACTTTTGAATAAATAAGGACCTATGAATTTGTACTGACATTAATTCAGAATATGATGAAGAATGAGATGTATTAATGTAGCCTCAGATTACCTCCTGACAAAATACTGCATTATGTGAATTGACAAACAATGTCAGCGTGTCCCATTTCTGGTGATATTAACATTTTTCATTGATTAAGATGGGGTCTTCCTGGCTTCTACACTGTAAATACATTGTTTTTTTAATGACTTTTATTTTTTCCATTATAGTTGGTTTACAGTGTTCTGTCAGTTTTCTACTGTGCGGCAAAGTGACCCAGTCACACATACATACATACATTCTTTTTCTCACATTCTCCTCCATCATGTTCCATCACAAGTGAGGAGATACAGTTCCCAGTGCTGTACAGCAGGATCTCATTGCTTATCCATTCCAAAGGCAATAGTTTGCATCTGTTAACCCTAGATTCCCAGTCTGCCCCACTCCCTCCCCCTCCCCTTGGCAACCGCAAGTCTATTCGCTAAGTCCATGAGTTTCTTTTCTATGGAAAGGTTTATTTTTTTTTCTCTTTCTCATTGATAAATATTCTATTGAAAGACACGACAAATTTAGTATCAATGTGTATAGTATTAAAACAACTGATCAATATATTACACTTTCTTGTGTTTTGTATTTTTCCTCTGTAGATTTATAGAATGGATACTTAATTACTCTATATAATTACTGTAGCACATAAGGTTTAGTCTCAGATGTTTTCAATATCAAGTAGGTGAGATTGAGATACAAATATTAATAAAGTAACTTACTAACTAAATCTCATCTTTTTGGAAACTTATGAACCAAATTTTTCTTGGATTTATAGTCCTCTCTATGGAGTACACAAGTTGATTTTTTTCAGGGAGGAGGGAATCTTCATAAAATACATAATTACTATATACCATGTTGTGCTGAGTGCTTTATACATTATCTTAGGCATTTTTCACGTCAACTTTTTTTGTATTTTATAAATAACAAATGAAGTCTGCTGTCACTAATGTTTTGTGGAGTTGGGATTTAAAACCGCACTACCTACCCTTTTTGTTTCACAAAACTTCCAGATAACAATTCTGTGTTATCTAGCAATTATTGCTCAAAACTAAGGAATAAGAATGAAACTCAAACTTGAAATAGCTTTTGAATATTGTCCCTCATTCTCCCCCTACACTCACAAGGAAATATTCTAATCTGTTCCCCAATCCTGGGTAAATCTCTTCCCAAGCATAGGCTTTTAATGTGGGATTGCATCCCACAATACACATTCAATTTACAAGTGTTACCCCATTCTTTCTACACTCAGCACTTTCTCATTCCACTTTTTATTTCTTCCTTGCTTATTCTCATATCTTGCTTTTCCTATAAGAAACCAAATAAATGTTTTGCATAGAGCAGCAGACTTTTAGTAGATATTGATTTAAACAGTTTAATAATAAGGTCAACTTATTTATTCTTCACGAATTTATTCCAACATTTAGATATATAGCAAAAATTAGTACAATCAAAAGATATAAAGAAAACTGTAGCTGAAATGTTGGTGGAATAATTTAATAATTACTAGTAACAGGTATCTTCTGTAGAAATTGGGCAAAGTTCAAGCAAGTAAGCAATTGTTTTCACTTCTGACTAGAGGCTACAGTAAGAAAATATGCTCTTGTGGTGGGAAGAAAACTGTTTGAGGTTTAAATTTAGTGGGTTCAAGAAGTGTTTTTCATTTCTCTTTTAAGGGCAAAAGTGGGGAAGAATAAGAAATCTTCCTTTGCTGTTATCTTTTCTGTAGGATAGATAAATGAAAAATTAGAAAAGAAAGTTCTTGAACTATCCAACAGCTGGGGGGCTTTTGGCATCATGGACTGGGAAGAATTCTAGGAAAAGGAAGAGCCTTTGATATAAAATAACTGGAAAGATATAAATCTTCCTTTGAAGCCAGTTATACAAATTAAAGAAAGAGATCCAGGAATGGACAATAACTGGTAATCCAATTGCTAGTGATAAAAATCAAATAAATATGATGAATCTTATTTTTTTTTGTATTTCAATTGAAAATATAAAAAAGCTCTTAATAATCCCTGATATAAAGAAAATGTGAACAAGTATTTATTAAGTCTAAAGAGCCTATATATGCTTCTGGAAATGATGACAAATAACTGGTGCCCAACTAATTCTCTTGCAGTAAACAATTTGAAACTGGACAGTATATATAATGGAATTATTTATATGTCAAAAGGCAAAGTATTACTACAACTCTTAGAAAAGGGAAGTTTACAAAGCCAGCTTTGGCACAGATGCCCAACTTGCTGCCTAGAGTCAATTTCCTGACCACAGTGCAGAAAACTAGAGTCTGAATAGAGTACAGTGGTTCTGCTGAATTGATGAGGCAGTGATCAGACCTGTGAGTTAGAGGATCAGAGGGAGGAGGGATTATAAAAAGGAGAGGGCCTGAGAAGTACATCACAGGGCTTGTTGCAATGTCAGGACTGAGAGGTGGGCTAGACTGTACTATACATTCAGGCATGGGCTAGACTATACTATGCCTAAGATGAGTTGAGGCTTTCTAAATGTGGCAACAACTGGTTAAAAACAGGATAGAGATACTGTGTTGCACTGGCAAGAGCAGAAAATGGAAAAAGTCTGGCCCACCCAGGATTGTTATAACTTATTAACATTTGTCAAAAATCCAAAAATAGCAGAATTAAAACCAGCAAATCAATAAATAGTATTTAGTAGGAGTTTATGGTGCATAAGTTCGTGAACTGGGAGCCTTCAAATGTGAAACTGGTAGGAAGCTCAGGAGCATAACATTACCGAATGGTCTATAATGTGAAAATGAGGAAGTCATTTAACTTTCACAATGATTGGTTAGTACAGTGGGAATTTCCAGACTACAGGGAATTGGTTATAAATGCTTATCTTTATTTTTAAGGTGATGACTTAAATTTCTTTTGTGGTTATCAGAGGCAATTACAAGATCTATCTTAAGTAATAGCCTAAGTTAAGTTTTGTGTATGTACACAAAATAAGTTTTACTTATGTAGCTTAAATGGTTTTGTCTGCTCAGGGATGTTTCAAGTGTGGTCTCCCATCTTGTATTTAATTTCACACATTCATGCCAACCAGCTGAGACAGCCAAAAGACCACCACATGTTAGAAGTAAGAACCATGGATAGGAGTCAAATCGGAGCATACACCTACACCACAGCCACAGCAACCTGGAATCCAAGCCATGTCTACGACCTACACCACAGCTCAGGGCAACGCTGGATCCTTAGCCCAGTGAGCGAGGCCAGGGATCAAACCAGTATATCCCCATGGACACTAGTAGGATTCGTTTCCACTGAGCCATGGTGGAAACGCCAAGAGAAGTAGTTCTTAAAGATGGTGATGAGTGATACAGGTTTGACAACTAGTGGATATTTGAGTTTTGATTGTCACAAATTGTGAAGTGAGACTGTTTCTTGTTGTTAGAGGCAAAAGATTTTGTTAACCATATTCTTTTCACACAGTAGCCCCTGCAACAACAAAAAAAAATTGTCTGGTCCAAAATGTGGGTAATGCCAAGGTTGAGAAACCCTGCCCTAGCTTTGGATCTACTCTACCTGTTCCTTCGAAAAGCCTAAAAATTGGCATCAACAAGATCCACAGGAGAAAAAGACATATTATGTACAGGATAACAGAGAGAATAAAGTTCTTTTGCCTTTTCATTAGAAATAGTGGACGCCAAAAGTCAATTGAGTGACCTTTTAAAGTGCTGAACGTTTAAAAAGAGAGAGAGAGAAAGAACTATTGATAAGAATTTTAGATATAGAGAAAATGTTTTGAAAGGTAAGGTTTAAAGTCTCTTTTTATAAGAATGAAACCTGGGGGAGTCTGTCCCTGCAGGAAATGATAAAATGCCTTTCCATTTGAAAGGAAATGAGACAAGATAGAAACTCAAATGTACGGAAAATAAATAAGGACCCCTGGAAATAAAAGTCTGTGGAAAGATTGGGCTCCAGGGTTGATTTCGTTGCTCAGCATGATCATTAGGGTCCCAGGTTTTCTCTGTCTTTCAATTTGACATCATTGGGAAACGTCATAGGGGTGGATGGTAGCAATATATGCGCCACGTTTTAGACATCAGTTCTGGCGAAGTAACAACCAGAGCAAGTGAAGTGGGTGATCTCAGTGAGGTTTTAAGAAATAAAGGAATATTTCCCAGAGATTTTACAGCATATCTCTTTGGCCAAAATTGAGTCACATGCCTGTTGTCAAGCCATTCACAGGCATAGAGTCTCAATGACCATGATTGTTGTAGAACAGTTACCTGCCATGGGGTAAATTCCTAGGAGTGAGTGTACAATTCCTCCACTCATGAAAGTGGAAGGTTCAGCTGTCATACCTGGTCTAAATAGTTTTGTGCCCAACCACCTTCCACAAAATCACATCATCTTACTAACAAACTAACACCTAGATGTTTCAAATGGAATTGTTCCATTCTCCTAAGTTTGTGGTCCACTACAGGCTTTCTAGGAGTACATAATAATATAATCCATATTTATCAAGGTTCCCAACTCATGGTGAAACCTATAAACTCTAAATACTTTAATTCTCAGAATACATGATAGACTGGAGGAGGGGAGAAGATAGAAAATGTTCACCTGCATTGTTTTTGTAGCAAAACCAACTCTATGGAAAAAGGTCAGGAAATGACTCCCCAGGGAATATGGGCGCACTTTCTTCTGTGAAGCAGTGGGGACCGCATCTTTGGGCTTCCACTGTAAAATGGTCTCCAGTCCTGATACCATTGGCTGACTGAGTAACAGAGGACTAGAGCTACTTCTTCTGCCTCCAGAGTTAGCTCTGCCCACAGCAAATATTTCAAGGAACTCTTTGGTTTTTCCTCAAAGCTTTCTTTATTTTTTTAACCCCCCTTATACATATTGTAGGAATTCTCATTTGGATCTTGAGGCTTCTAAGCTCAGTTTTTTAACTTCTTTGCTTCCTACCTAGACACAGAACTGTATTTGCCAAGGGTATCATTTTAAGCAAGAGGTATCTCTTTTTTATTTATTTTTATTTATTTTTTATTGTTATTTCTCCCAACACACTTTTTTTTCCCCCACTGTACAGCATGGGGACCCAGTTACACATACATGTGTACATAATTTTTCCTCCCATTGTTGGGCTGCGTTGTAAGTACCTAAACATGGTTCTCAGTGCTACACAGCAATAGAACTACTGTACAATCCAGCAGTCCCACTCTTGGGCATCTATCCGGACAAAACTTCCCTTTGAAAGGACATATGCACCCGCATGTTCATTGCAGCTCTGTTCACAATAGCCAAGACATGGAAACAACCCAAATGTCCATTAGTAGATGATTTAATTAGGAAGATGTTTTGTATATATACACAATGGAATACCACTCAGCCCAAAACAAGAATGAAATAATGCCGTTTGGAGCAACGTGGATGGAACTAGAGACTCTCATACTAAGTGAAGTAAGTCAGAAAGAGAAAGGCAAATACTATATGATATCACTTATATCCGGAATCTAATGCACAGCAAAAATGAACCTTGCCACAGAAAAGAAGATCTTGGACTTGGAGAATAGACTTGTGGTTCCCCAGGGGAGAGGGGAGGGAGTAGGAGGGATTGGGAGCTTGGGGTTAACGGATGCAAACTATTGCTTTTGGAATGGATTAACAATAAGAATGATATCTCTTAATATGCACCTCCCTCTCTCTACATCTCTCTGCTTCCTGCAATACTCATCATGGCATGTTGCGCCCATCCCCAGACATCTTTCTGCCGTCTCCAGCTGCCCAAATTGTATCATCCACATAGATCTGTTCAGCGGCATCCCCCACAGTGAGACAGCCTTGATCCAACAGACAGCACCTGTTCCTAAAAGACCTTGAATTTTTGTGATAGCTTCTGCCATTCTTATCTGAAAAAATTAAACTCACTCTTCCCCACTCAATTTTTAGTTTACTTTTGAAGAAAGAATCAAGTTTTCCTCATTCATGCCTCATGCAAAGGACTTTAGTCAGACGTGTACAAGCTTTGGAATTCCAACTCCACTGTTTACTAGTAATTTAACTTTAGGCAAATCACCAAGCCATCCCTGAGACTTAGTTTTTTCCATGTGTAAATAGGAAAATATAGGTTCACCTGAAATTGGTGAACCATGATGTATGTCAAACTTCAATAAAAAATGAATGTCAAAATCTGAAAGACAGAGTTCCCATCATGGCACAGTGGTTAATGAATCCGACTAGGAACCATGAGATTGCGAGTTCGGTCCCTGGCCTTGCTCAGTGGGTTAATGATTCGGTGTTGCCGTGAGCGGTGGTGTAGGTTGCAGATGCGGCTCAGATCCCACATTGCTGTGGTTCTGGCGTAGGCTGGCGGCTTCAGCTCCGATTAGACCCCTAGCCTGGGAACCTCCACATGCAGTGCGGGAGCGGCCCTAGAAATGGCAAAAAGGCAAAAAAAAAAAAAAAATCTGAAAGAGTTAATGGATGGAACTAAATCAAGTCTTAAATGTCTCCTATTTATTTGGCTAATTCAATTAGCAGCCTATTCAAATGTCAGCAGCAAATTTTGAATAAGGAAAAACTAGCCATGGGGCATTCTGTTTATACAATGTTACCAAAGTAATCTCTCTCCAAAATAAAAATCATAAGATATCATTAATCATCATATATTATCAGCCTATAATTAAATATATAAAATATTATATACACATAATTTTATATAATTACATGTATATATATGTGTGTGTGTGTATTAAAACAGGCTCCATACATGCTGTCAAAGCTGTGAATGTAAAAAGTCTAATTGAACTATTCACTTTCATAAAGGAAAGAGCTCTTTCTAGGTGAATGTTTGGTTGAATTATGTCCCTCCAGAATTCATAATTGAAGTCCTAACTTCAAGTGCCTCAAAATGTGACATCATTCAGAAATAAAATGTTAAGATCATTAGGTTGGGCCCTAATCCAACATGACCAGTGTCCTTATAAATACGAAAAATCTGGACACAGAGATATATGCATGAGAGGAAGATGATATGAAGGGACGTAGAAGATGGCCAAGCCACGGAAGAAGACCTGGGCCACAGTTTTCCCTCAAAGACCTTAGGAGGGAACAGCTCTTGATTTTGGACTCTGAACCTTTAGAAATGTGAGGCAGTAAATATGTGTTCTTTAAAGCACTTAATTTGTGGTACTTTGTTATAGCAGTAACAACAAACTAATACAGTGAACAAAGAAGAGGAAGACACCAGACGCTTTTATACCTGGAGGAATTGTGCAGTGTGGCAAAGAAATGGACCTGCCATAAGCAGAGACACTTTGGCAAGATGAGAAGGAATCAGCCAGACTTTTTATATCAGCATAGTCTTGTGTGGTAGTATAGAATTTATGAGTCCCACTTGAGAAGATACTCTTCATGACATGAAAATTCTCCTCCATATAAGAGTAAGCAGTGGGCTAAGGTGAGGCAAGGAAGAAAAGGGAGATGGTAGTTTCCAAATACCTGGATCAAAAAACCTTGCTGAAGGGAGAGACCTGACCCAACTCTTCCAATATTTGAAACTAAAAGTGATCTGAATAGCTTGAAGTCTCAACTGTTAACTTTATCAGTACATAACCTGATTTAGTAAATTTGGGATGAATGTATTGTGCAGAAGACCATTACAGGCTATAGGCAATTAAAAATAAATTTTAAATTTAAATTTAATTTTTCATTCTAAAAAATTTTATTTACATTTTAGTTCATCCAGACTCACTCAGATTCAAGCAGGAAGCCCAAAAATTGTAAGCAAATTTTAATTTTGCGAAAGACCTCTTTCATGTCTTTTTGGATAATCCACAAAATTACTCTGACTTTGTTTTTCATGCACATGCAGATACAGCTAAATAAATAATTGAGTACATTTTTTCATTAAATTTTGTTCTGGAACTTTCTATTCTACTTTCTTGTTTTTAGAAGTAATCAAAGTTATAAAGTGCATAAAATGGCTAGTACATCATGATTAAACCATATTTATATGACCAGCAGAGTACTTTAACATTAGAAATTTGATAAATTGAGTTTATTTTTTAAGCGTTTAGGGGAAAAGTTCTTTTCAAATGATACGGGAAAATGTTATGTTTAAATGCAAAAGACTTCCTAATTAAAAATACTTAGCAAACTGGGATTTGAAAGAAACTTCTTTAACTTTATAATGATCATCTATATAAAAAAGAAGAAGAAAACACTGCAATGTATTACATTATTCTGCATAAGAAAATTGTGGAGCATTGCCTTTGAGATGAAGAAGACAGCAGTTATGCCTACTATCTGTTCCACATCAGTTGAACATCGCACTGCAATTTCTAGTCAAAATATTATGCAGGAGAAGTGGCGTATATTTTCAAAAACGTCAGTGTCATTATAGATGTGGATCTAGGTTACAAGAGAAAGATTAACAATGAAGATTTTAGTATGAACTCTGTATTAAGTAATCTAAGTCTACTAATGTTAATTTCCATGGCTTTAATAATGATATTTTTAATCTTAGAGATGCATGCCCTATATGTAAGGCAAGATTCCATGTATCTAAAATTTACTTTCAAACATTGTTTCAACAATACACATAGACATGTGTGTGTTTCTGTAGGTGTCAATTTACACAGAGAAAGTAAATGTTATTAAACAATAAAACTGAGCAAGTTCAGATGAAAGATATATATATGGGTGTTCAATCTACTCCTCTTTCAAATTTTCAGTAGAAGTGATATCTTAAAAATAAATTGTTTTAAAATTTAGTGAAAAATAGACTAAATTTTACCAGAAAATATCTACATTTTATTTTTAAATTTTATCAGAAAATATCTACATTGAAAAAATAAATAAATTTGAATCTATACTAAAAATTATTTCTACATGGATTAAATTCTCATTTCAAAAAGAAAGCTGTTGGGAGTTCCCGTCATGGCACAGTGGTTAAGGAATCCGACTAGGAACCATGAGGTTGCAGGTTCAATCCCTGGCCTTGCTCAGTGGGTTAAGGACCCGGCTTTGCCGTGAGCTGTGGTGTGGGTTGCAGATGTGGCTTGGATCTGGCATTAATGTGGCTTTGGTGTAGGCTGGCAGCTACAGCTCCGATTAGACCCCTAGCCTGGGAACCTCCATATGCCATGAGAGCGGCCCTAGAAACAGTAAAAAAAGACAAAAAAAAAAAAAAAGCTGTTAAGGACATAATGTAATAGAACATCATTGTATATGTTAAAAACCATAAAGAAAATGGGTGGTAAATTTGAAATCAGCAAAATAAAAGCCACTCAATTGTATTTCTCCAAATGTACATAACTGTCAACAATTTAGTATTCAGAATATGTAAGAATGTGTATAATAAATTAAAGGACAGAAAATTGCAATAGAAAACTAGACAAAAGATTTGTATTGATGATTCACTGTAATCACAACCAACCAATAAACATGTAAAAAAATGTTTTTAGACTCACAATTACAGAAAATGCAATTAAATCTAGAAAGAAAACAGCTCACATTGTTCAGATTGGCAAAAAAATAAATACTGATTATACAAAGCATTTTGTTCCATAGAAATGGAAGTTCCATATATGGCTAGTGAGAATATAAATTAGAATAGACAACATGGAAAGCATACTTGCACTAACAAAGGTAAATAATAGCATTCCCTCTACCATTAAATCAACTTTAGATATATACCCCAGGGGAACTGTCACACCTGTACAAGGTGAAATGTTCAAAAATGTTCATGACAACCATTGTGTGCAGTTGTTAAATCTTGGAAGCCAAGTAAATGCCCATTAATGATACAATATTATTTTGTTGTGTTTCTGCAACAGGCTGCAATATAACAACTATAATGTGTACATGAGGAACATGTTTACCAGCATGGGTAACTCCAAAACCTAATGTTAGAGGCAAAAGAATATTTTAGGAGGGTTTTGTAGTATGGTGTTATTAATGAAGCACGTGAATAGCTTAAATGTTGCTTGGATATATAGGCATGTGGAAGGAAGGAAATAATGTGTCCATGAAACACTAATACTTAAATGGAGAAGAGAAGCCAGTGAGATTGAAAACAAGCCTGAGATGTTATAAATTCACTTTGAGATAGCATGGCATACCTTCTACCTGTTCTGAGATTTCATTGTAACAAAAAGCTATCCATAGCAAGCCACCTGGATTCTATCAATCTAAGACATAATTCCATTGCCTCTAGGTATTGCTGCTAGTTCTAACCTCAGATTTTCCCAAAAATGCCTTTCTTAGTCTCATTCATGTGTGAATTTGGTGTTTCTTGCACTGATCTTTCAGTGTCTGTGTTTTTAAACTAAATTCAAACTAAGCTTTGCCATCACCATCACATTCTTTCCAGAAGTAAATCTCCTGTCGGCTAGATTATTCTATTATTCTATTTCCAAGAATTTTTTCCTATAATTTTTCTTTCTTTCAAGTGCCAGCATAGAGGTCTACAAAAGTAATTTACGCAAAACTGGAAAGGTAAAAATCAAATGGCAACCACTATTCTCTGAAGGCCACTGTTGGTGAGAACTGATAAAAAGAAGATGTAAAGCTAACATTTGAAATTTGTCTTCAACCTCCCCTACTTCTCATTTAACTCTCCTTCCACCTGCGTCTCTCTTGACATGAGCAGACACTTTGCTACAGTTTGACAGACACAGTAGCCCATCAAGAGCTAACAACATTTCACAAATTCCCTTCTTAATTTCCAGTTAGGCATTTGAATATAGTTACATCTGGTTTCTAAGTTTCTCTGAAAGCCCCAGCTCTTTCCCTTGTGTCAGGGTTGACAGTATTTTCCCCTGGTCTATTGATTCCCTTTAAAGATACTTCTTCCCCATCTCATCACACAATTGGGTAAAAGTTAATTCCTATAATAAATTCCCTATTTTAAATCCTTATGATAATTGAGCTTTCCTAATTGAGCCTTAATTATTAAAATGAGCATCCCAAAGCCAAGTGTATTTTCCCTTCCTCTGCACCATGATAACAAGGTATTTCAGCTTTCTAGTGCATGAAGATATAGCCCTGTTTTCATGAATCAAATGTGCTTACTAGGAAAAGATCAGTTGACTAGCTATACCTTTCTTTGTTCTGGTGGTTAAATTCTACCTCATGTTTAGATAATATACTTCTACCAATCATCACAATGTTGCAAAGCAGTAAGACTACCAAGATAATCTTTTATTTGTACAGGTTTACCAAGCTCTTTTTGTCATTTTCTGGTAAATCTGATGAAGAGATAACTCAATTCCTGTGTTTAGAATGCGCGATGAAGAGAACCATGTTGCATCCCTACAAATATTCTCAGTGCCGGCCAAATGCTGATAAGCCCTAGCGATGTTAATTCTGTAATGGTGTTCTTCAGTGATAGTGTCTTTTCCTGTAAGAACTGGATACAATTCTCATAAACACATAGGGTTGCCCTACTGACTATCTATAAGAATTAAATTAGGAAATCTTCTTGATTAACTTTTAGGAAAGTCAGTTCTGGATATGCAGTATCCATCCTGGTAACCCAAGCTAATACAGAAATTGTCAAATCCTGGACACTATTGCTGTCATTAGTATTTGAAACTTTGACACGGGGTATATAAAAACTCATAGAAGTTTCTTGTTGTACTTGTTAACCTTTTATAACTGGCAAGTCAGACATGTAAAAATAATTGTTTTAATAAAAAACTAGAATTTTTTATTATAAGAACAAGGAAGCATATATTGGTATATTGGTAGGGAAAAATATAGCTCTGTCAGCTGGAGATCCCCTTTCACTGATCCCATAGCTATATCTTTCTTTTTATGTGTCAGTCAACCAACTATTCTTTTTAACAACCAATATATTTCTATTCACAATCATCATCAAATTCATCTTATATGTTAGAATAGCTTGAATCTCTGGGAAAAGTTATCTACCAATAAAAAATTGAGAGAATGGCTGTATAGGATCTTAGTTTCTTCATTTAGACAAACCTAGAAATTGAATGCTGATATTTCTTTCTTAATCATGAGACCTCAGTCACATTGCTTAGGAGATCTGATCCTCAGTTTCACAAACTGTAAAAAGGGAATAAAAATAATATTCACCTTACAGGGTTGTAAAAATTACGTATTTTAAATTCTCAGTACTGTCTTTGGCACAGATGTGTGTATACGTAGTTTTATTCATATTGCTCTAATTTACATACATGGATATGCTCAGATCTTAAGTCTACTCTTTAATCAGTTTTGAAGCTGATAAAGACATAAAATCTATCACCTCATGAGTTTCTTTGGGTCTATTCCAAGAAATAACAGCTCCCCATCCCAGAAATAACTGCTGATCTGATAGCTATCACCATAGCTTAGTGTCCTAGGCATAATTTAAAGATGAGACCCAATAACTAATGTCCTTTTATAATCCTGGCCCCCATCAATGTTAGAGAGAGCTCTAACCTATTAAACTTTTCAGATAAGTGGAATCACAGAGAACATTCTTTTCAGTATTTGGCTTCTGTCATTCAGCCAGTAATGTTGAGACCTGTGTTGTTACATGTATCAGTGCTTTTTTACTTTGAATTACTGTACTGTATTCCACTATATAAATTTGCAATACTTTATATATTCTTATTTATGGAAATATTGATTGTTTCTGAGCTTTGGATATTCTGAATAAGGGTATTATAAAATTACCTATAAAATAAAAATTGTTTTCTGAATGTGCATTCTCATTAATATTGGTTAAATATATATCAGACTGGAATTCCTGGATTGTTTAATTTTTTTGAAAAATTGTCAAACTGTTTTCCAAAGTGGTTGCATTATTTTATACTACATACAAAAGAGTTATCAGACTTGCAGATACCCCTGCATCCTTTCCAACGTTTGGTGTTCTCACTTGTATGTTTTTTTCATTTTAGCGTTTGTAGTGATATCATAGTATGGGTATAATTTGTATGCCTGTAATGATGTTCAGTAGTTTTCTCATGGTTTTTGGCCACTTTTATATATTATTTTGGAAAATGTTAGTTTAATTCTTCCTCAGTTTTTGAAAAGTGGTATATTTGGGTTTTTATTGTTGAATTGCAGATATTTTTATAGAAGTCCTTTTTCAGATATGAATATTTCAGATATATTCCCCTGTATATAGACAGCTTATTTATTTTCTTTATGTTCCTTTACTTTTCTGATATGATTTAAATTTTAATTTTTCTAACTCTGATGTTCAGCTTCAAATTTCATTGCACATTGCTATCTCGCATATGGTAAAAGTAGGAGGGTAATCTTTTTTCTATAGAGATGTCCTGTTGTTCCAACACCATTTTTTGAAGAGATTTCTCCTTTTCCCATGAAATTGTTTGACTCTCTTGTTGTTGTTGTTGTTGTTTTACTTATACTTGGAGATTTGATTTTGTATTACTGATCTCCATTGCCAAATTCTCGAAGTAAGCGTAAGGGGCCAAGTGAAAAAATATAATTCAATACTTTACTAAACTGGCAGTAATGCCTTGGAATTTAGAAACTCTGCATTGTTCCTTTACCCCAAATTTATCTTTTGCACTTGCTAGGGGAAGAAAAAGACTCAAGCAGTGTTGTTTCAGATCTTGATTTCAGTTACTAGGATTAAAATATAAGAGAGAGATGCCCTTATTCCAAAGAGAGTTTATCACAGCTGTTTACCTCATTTCTTCCTTTCTTCTCGAATTTCTTAATTCATATATTGTGCAGTGTATTTATTTGACATTATGTGCAAGTAACTGTGCGATCCTGGTTTATAAAATTATGAAAGAGCAGTTCTTCCCCACACGGTAGTGTTTATATTAAGTAAGTTCCCTGATTTTTTTTTTTTTTTTTTTTTTTTTTTTTTTTTGCTTCTAAAATTTTCTTGGTACATAACTTCTTTTTTTAATTTTTTTTTTTTTTCCTTTTTGGAGTTGCAAGTGTGGCATATGAAAGTTCCCAGGCTAGTGGTGGAATCAGAGTTGCAGCTGCCATCCTGCATCTTAGCTACAGCAACGTGGGATCTGGGCCATGTCTGTGACCTACACCACGGATCACAGCAATGCCAGATTCTTAACCCACTGAGCGAGGCCAAGGATCAAACCCACATACTCATGGATAATAGTCAGGTTTGTTATCCCTGAGCCACAATGGGAACTCCCAATAGGTAACTTTTTTATATGACTTTTTTAGTTAGGAAGGAGTTCTAACACCCAAAGAGAATCTACTCAGTGAGTCAGCGGAGCTCATTTAGAGAGGGAAAGGGATAAGTTAAAAGAGAGTTTCCTAAAAGCAGAACAGTATCTCAGAAAGCAAAGATGCAATATTTTTCAAGAAGAAGGGATAACAGAATAAAATCAAAGGAATGACAAAAATCAGAAGAAGCACTATAGATACAGTGGGAGAGTGGTGGGAAATCTCAACTATAGTTCCATAATTTTATAAGGATTATGACAAGTGATATGTAAGACAGGGTATAGAAGCATGACAATTACTGTTTACAGAGTCTCTCTTCCAGTAGTGTTCCAGTGCCAGTATTCAAGTCAGCCAGCATTTGATATTTAGAAGATATTTATTAGTCTTTCTCCAGAGGCATAACATAAACACATGAGCTTAAAAAGCTTTGCACATCTGCTATGAAAAGCCTAACTTTATTCTTAAATATCTGGGAAATCTTTTCCTTGAGGAGCTATAGTATCTTTCTGATTCCCTTAAAATTATCTTTAATGCTGAGAATTAATAGCATTTTCCATGACCTTTTCCCCTCTTGACCTCCCAAAAGTATGTAAGCTTATGATTATTTTCATTAAATCAATTCCTACTTAAAATACCTAGGGTATTTATTGTTTATTTGACTAAACTATGAGTATAGCTGGAATTAAAACCATTTTCTTTTAATTGGAGAAAGGAAATGTAGGTTATCTTTCTAACAAAAGTAAATGAATAAGCATGTCAGCATAAAAATTTAATGTCCTTTAATGGAAGGCAACATAATCCAAACAGCCTAGTTTAACATATATGATGTCAAGCAGACAGTAGAAAAATTAATAAATAGGCGTAGAAGCAGGAAAATATGATAATCAGGAAAAATTAGTCAGCAAAAACTGACACCAAGATGACAAGGTTGTGTAAATAGCTAAGAAAAACTGATATAAATCTTACATTTATATTATAAATTACATCAAAACATAAATCTTAGAGGACACAATAGACATAATTAGAGGAATCTCAGCAAAGAAAAGACTAAAACAAACAAAAAATCACTACAAGTTCTGGAATTGGAAAGTAACAACAGCTTATTAAAAGTAGTTTGAATGGATTTATCATAAGAATTAAAATAAGGAAACAAAGAGTTCATGAATTCGATGATAGATTGTTGAAAATGCATTTCCTTTGAAGAAGGGAAAGAAATAAAAAGATTAAAGAACATTGACTACACCTCAGTGACTTTTGGGACAAAAAGTAGGAAGAAAGCCCTCACCAGAAACCAGATTTGCCAGAACCTTGACCATGGACTTGCAGCATCTGAGAAAATAAATGTCTCTTGGTCAGGCCACCCAATCTGTGGTATTTTGTTATGGAAGCCTGAGAAGACTGATACTCCTTACAAAATACTCATTTAAAAATATTCCATAAAACTGAAAGAACTATATGCTAATAATTAACTATGTAAGTGGAAATATATGCAAAAATATATTCTTTTCTCTATATTATATTTTATTTTTATTTTATTATTATCAGGAAAGATACCCTCTTATCAGCATTTTAGGTGTACAGTAAAGCACTGTTAACGATACACACACTGTCGGGCCTTAGATTACTTGAGCGTTTCCATCCTGCTTGACTGAAACCCTACACCCATTGAGCAGCAAGTTTCCATTCTCCACAAGTCTCTGGCAACAACCATTCAACTTCCTGCTTCTATGAGTTTGACTATTTTAGGTACCTCTTATACGTAGAATCATGCAGCATTGGTTCTGGTTTATTTGACTGGCTTATTTCACTTAGTATAATGTTCTCATGCTTTATCTGTGTTGTAGCACATCGCAGGATTTCCTTCTTTTTAAAGGCTGAATAATATTCCATTGTATGTATCACATTTTCTTTGTTCGTTCATCCACTGACTGATATTTAAATTGACATATGAATGACCAACAAGTACATTAAAACATACTCAGCATTGCTAATCATCAGGGAAATGCAAATCTAAACTACAGTGCTGTATCACCTCATACCTATTAGGACAGCCATTGGCAAACAAACCAGAAGCAGAAACTAAAGAACGATGATGAGAGTGTGGAGAAATTATAGCTCCTGTGCACTGTGGTGGAAATGTAAAATGGTACAGCCACTGTTGAAAACTGAATGGAGATTTCCTCAAAAAATTAAAAATAAAACATACATAATCTAGGAATCCCACTTCTATTTCTTAAAAAGAATTGAAAACAGAATCTTGAAGAGACATGTGCATGCCCACATTCACTGAAATATTATTCATCACAGCCAAAAGATGAAAAAGGGCTATATGTTTAAATTTTTTGAAACCATTGTATGTAAATCTTCTGTAGACATTATTTTATATGTAGTTTTTATCTCCTTCCAAAGTGGATGTGTGCATCAGAAATGACTTCATTTAGTGTCAGATTTTTTTAATAGGAACATTTAAGGTTTAAAATATGAAATATGTAATCATAAGATGACTTTTACATCCATAAAAACAAAGTTTAAAATAGAAGCAATTTTTTGGCTATCCTTATGTACCACATGCTGTAAAATCTAAGTTTATTTCTATTTTCCCTCAAAATATACATAGCTCCATATGTCCATAACCATCACCCTACATAGTTCAGTAATTCTGTTATCATTTATATGAAGAATAGAGCTTTAGATTTAATGAGTGATATATAGATATGTAAAACTGATTAAAAACAAACCAAGGTACTGATATCTAAATTTATACAATCGTGTGTGTGTGTGTGTGTGTGTGTGTGTGTATACCATAGAAATGATTGATTGCACTTGTGAACAGCACTATTTTCCATTATTTTACCTTAGTTTTGCTATATGTAAGCTCTGTCAGTCTTACTGTCATGGAAACACTGATTCCCCATTGTAATCACTGCCGGTGTAAAACACAGCTGCCTAACAAATGTACACTGGAATGGGCTGCTTTTAGCATCTGTTAAATCTCAACACAATATACAACCGCTCTTTTTAAAGAGCATCAATCATGAAAGAGTGAGACAGAATTAAAGAGTTTAGCCCTGCTTGGCTCCCTTTGTATCTAATTTAGGCACGTATGACCCACTGCATTCGTTGTTGTGCTTACAACAGCTGTTTCTTATTATTAAGAAAAGCAGCTTTGCGTGCGGAACATAAAACAATAAACGCTAGCCATGTGGACAGAGTACATTTGCTTCAAGGTTATAAATATACACTTAATAAAAAAGTAAGGTGATGCTAGCCGTATTTCACAGAGCACAGATGGTACGACTGGAGGCAATAAAGGCTAACACCTCCTGATCAAAAACCAAAAACCAAAAAAAAAAAAAAAAAAAAAAAAAAAGCAAAAATACTGAATTCAACAAAATTCAGTTGCAAAAAAAAAATGCAATGAATAAAATTACAATGAGCACAAAAAATGGCTAGGCACTTAAGAATTATGATAAGAAAGATCATCTTTAAGGATTTTTTCCCTTGGAATGCCACCATAATTTAACCTCTAGAAAATATTGAGAAGTATAGAAATCATGAAAATGTTGTTAGGTGAATACAAGTATTAATGCTGAAGACAGTGAACTTCATTTCACTTTTGTGTCTGAATATTTATAGAAAAATTTTAGGAACACTTTTAAAAACATTTTGTCTTGCCCAATTGTAAATGTGAAACTATTACTTTAATAATGGTGATGGATAAGTATTAATGAGTATGTTGAAAAATAATCCTATACTTTCATTATTTCTTTTGAGTTGAAAATTCTTAACTTAAAAATCATGAGAGCAACTTAAAGACTTCATTGTTTAGGCAATGTCAATCAGTAAAGGTCAAAATAATATAATATGTTATCAAAGTTATGACTTAAAATTTTAAGATGATGAGTTCCCGTCGTGGCTCAGTGGTTAATGAATCCAACTAGGAACCATGAGGTTGTGGGTTCGATCCCTGGCCTCGCCCAGTGGGTTAAGGATCTGGTGTTGCCATGAGCTATGGTGTAGGTCGAGATGCGGCTGGGATCTGGCATTGCTGTGGCTGTGGTGTAGGCTGGCAGCTGTAGCTACAATTGGACCCCTAGCCTGGGAACCTCCAAATGCCATGGGTATGGCCCCAAAAAGAAAAAAGAAAAAAAAATTAAGATAATGAGTCTTGTTTGCATTACAGTCTTTTCTTTAATCTCCTTTCAAACTAAAGGTCAGTATATTTCTTGAAGTTTTATCAAAGTACAGTTAATTTACACGGTTGTGATAATTTCTGCTGTACAACACAGTGACCCAGTCGTACATATCCACACATCCATTCTCTCCCAGATTATTTTCCCACATGGATTATCACAGAATATTGGGTAGAGTTCTACCAATATTGGGATGGCCAATATATTTCCAAGTGGTCTTTCCTGATTCTGACTGATGAGGTGCCTATAAATGAAAATGATTCTTTTGACTTTCTAGTAAAAATTCACAGAGCTACAAGGAATTCAGTGAGACAGTAATTCCTTTTCTTTCTTTTTGATACAAGTGATCATCTTCTGCAGTAGTCTGTTAAATGACTTCTTTCTAAAATTTTGTTTCCCCAAACGACTTTTCAACACCCTTTTTATGATAATCTTAAATTTTCCAATAGTGCCTTATTTATCATACTTTCTTTTTTCATTTGCTTTTTTCTAAATGCCCGTAAAAGAAGTTATAAGGCTAATACGTATCATAGGAATATTTGAAACTGTTACATTTTTTGCTTCTAAAACTATAATATACTGGTAGATAAATTAAACTTAAAATTGTTTGTACTGAAAAGGAAAGAACTATAAGAAAAATGAAAAGGCAACCCACAGAATGGGAGAAAAATCTTTGCAAATGATGCAGTCGACCCCTTAGTATCCAAAACATACAAACAACTCCTACAACTCAAAACAAAAAACAACCCAATCAAAAAATGGCAGAAGACCTAAACATAACATTTCTCCAAAGAAGACCTATGAAAAGATGTTCAATATCACTACCTGTTAGAGAAATGCCAATCAAAACTCCACTGAGGTACCACCTCACACTGCTCAGAATGCCATCACTAACAAGTCTACAACTAACAATTGCTAGAGAGGGTATGGAGAAAAGGGAATCCCCCCCACAACACTGTTGGTGGGAGTATAAATTGGTACAACCACTATGGAAAACAGTGACAAATAAAACAATTGCTTTAAAGAATACAGAAATTATCTACACTAAGTAATGAGGTTCCTCAGAAAACTGAAAATAGAACTACCATATGATCCAGCAATCCCACTTCTGGGACAAAACTATAATTCAAAAAGATCCATGTTCCCCTATGTTCACTGCAGAACCATTCACAATAGCCAAGACATGGAAGCAACCTAAATGTCCATTGACAGATTGGATTAAGAAGATATAGTGCATTTATACAATGGAATACTACTCAGTCATTAAAATAGAATGAAATAGTACCATTTGCAGCAACATGGATGCATCCAGAGATTCTCATACTAAGTGAAGTAAGTCAGAAAGAGAATGGAACTGAAGGGCATAGCCTACCTCTCCCTGTCCAAATCTTGGTACCATCCTCTGTTATAGTGTTGCCCCAATAATGCTACTTTTTTATTTCAGCATCTCACAGAAGGATTTTTCTTTTCCTGAAATCAGCTGCATCATTTTTAACTTGTTACACCTGTGTTTCTCTTCCTAGAATTCAAATGTGAGTTCATGGTATTGGGCTAATCACATACTTAAACAAGAAACATCACGCTTTGTCCCTTTGGAAAAAAAAAAAAAAAGAAAGCTGACCTGTCAGGGAGATTTATTAAAAATGTTTTCCTTCTAAACAATAAGGCTTTGTTTATTCATTGAGCATATATAGTTGATGGTTTCTTGCTTAGTTTCCTGTCCACTATCCCATCCTATCCCACAAGAAGTGTCTACATTCTTTAGATAAATCAAACCCTGATAGCTCATCATGACTTTCTAAACATGCGTTATAGATTCAAGTTGGAAGTGTTAGCTACGTATTAAATTAATCTTTGTTCCCGAATACCTATGCTTGATATATAGGTGAGAAATAAAACAGTTGCTTTAAAGAATACAGAAATTATCTATGCTAAATGATGAGTTATTAATAATAATAGCTAACATTGATTCATCTCTGTATTTTAAAAATCTGAACTGATAGCCTCAATATGTGTGCTATGCACCTAACTAGGCCCTAAGGAAAAGATAGCTGATACATCATTCTGGAAGGAGGGTGAAATTCATAATCTGGTGGAAGAAACAAGAACAGAACAAGTGAACAAGTGCAAAAGTAAATATTGACAATTTTTTAAAAGCTCTCTGAAGGAATAATAGCCTAATAAAAAGAATGAAGCCATTGAGAATATGAGACAGTCAGGAAAATGTGCTTTGTGTGCTAAAAATGATCTAAAAAAATTATGAAAAGAACCAGAGGGACGCCATTGAAGATAGAGTCAAAAAGCATGTAGGCTCTGATACAGAAGAATCTTGGTATGTTCAACCATGAGACAGAGAATGTGCAAACAGCAAAGAACGTGGGAGAAGGAAAGGAAAGGGCCAGTCCAGGCAGAGCTTTGTAGGAGTTGGTAAGGACTTTAGATTTTTTAAATTTTTTTAATTAACATAAATACATGCTGTGTTTTAAACAAAAAAAAGAGGTGTAAGTTATTATTTTATTTTATTTTATTTTGCATTTGTTACATAACACAATTTGAGAGTATCTTACATAGCAATATGCATACATAAAAAGCATTACTCATCTTTGCCCATGAAACCTAAAATATATACCTATAATTTACAAAAAGGATTGTGACTTAACATTGTTAATGGTTTCCACGTGAGCAGGTGTCACTGTGCCTTAATATTTTAAATGAGTTCATTATGAATGTTCATAAATAAATAGAAAATTTCAAATACAGTGTTACAAAATACTCATTTTAAATTCATTTTCATAAAATGACTTATTTTCATGGAAATTTTCTGTAAAATATGTACTGAATTTTAAGTTAAACCCACCATTTACTGAGTAGCATTGTTTTATAAAGAAAACTTTTTCCTTTATTCTTTCGTCCTTTTTAAGTATTATTTTGTCTTAGTGTAAGTATGGACTTGTATATTCTTTTTTAGAAATTGACGTATTGGAAGCCATTTCTGTCATTATTCATTTTGCAGCTCATTTTTGGCCAGTGGGAACTGTATAATCTGGCTCCTATGTATTTTGGCCAGATATCCATTAGTCGGAGCATTTTCTACTTTATTGGACATTTAGATATTTCATCTTACTTTGAAATTCCCCTGTCCTAGAATGTAGCCAGTCATTTCTGGAAGAAGCACTAGTTTTTTTGCTTGTTTGCTTTAGCTTTTGTTTTTTCCAGAAGGGAATAGTATCTAGAGTGGGTATAAAATATGACCATTGCTAATGAGGAGTCAGCTTTCCTGTCTTTTAAAAATGACTTAACTTTGATGCCTTGAATTCCACTTCAAATCATAGCTTAAAATCACTCTTCCTCCCGTCTTCTTGCTCCATTCCATTCCCAGAGTAAGAAAAGATGTTCCTGAGACTATAAATATATTACTTACTACTACCATAAACAAATTTAACTTATTATTTTGATGTGTAATAAAGACATGATATGATATTCACAACGATGGAAAAGGCATATTCACAAAAGTTAAATCCACATTTTATGGCTTTTAACCTATGTCCTATAAACACCTATTTTCATTACTTTATTGTTCCTGTATAAAATTATTCACAAAATCACCTTATTTTGAATATATACTTAAAAAGTAACATGTATACTTTTACACCTTGTTTTTAACATTAAAATATAATGTAGAAAACATACTAAAGAAGTTCATAGATTTTTCTTATTTTTAAACAACCGCGTAGTATTATTATTATCATACAACAAAAATGCACCAATTCACAAATGATCTTTTAGTAGTAATGATGTACTTAAATGTAGATGCACCTCTTCTTTTCCAGTCAGTAACCTAAGTACGCGGTTAGATTATTTCCAGTATGTTACTATGAAAATTCCATGTGCGTGTATTTGTGCATGTACTTTTGTTGTTGATATTATATCACTGTTTGTTTGTTTCCCAATTATGGTAAATTTCTAAAAGTGACAGTACTAGACAAAAGGCCAAAGCAAATGTGTCTTAAAAGATTTTTCCAAATTCTCTCCTTAGGGATTTTATCATTGTTAACTCTCAATATGTGAAAGTAGTTTTACCGCCACACTTACTGGTCTTGCCTTGTCTAATCAAGGTTTTGGAATTTTGCCAGTATAAAAGGTGAAAAATACCTGTCTCAAAGTAGTTGTAATTTACAATTATCTTAGTATAAGTGAAGTCAAACAACTTGACATGCTGTTGTCTTATATTTTAGGAACAATTATGGCTGTTTAATTTTAGGACTATTTCTCTAATATATTTTTCACCTTCAGTCCTTCAGTTGTCATGGTGCTGTTTATTTTAAGAGTGAGACATAATTTATAGACAATGAAATTTACAAATCTTGCTGAATTTGAGGAGGCTTGAGGAATATGTGCTGAAGTAACTGGCACTGCAGTCGAGATAGAGAATATTGCTATCATTCCAGAAAATATCCTCATGCCCATTTCCGATGAATGCCAACATCTGCTCCACACAGCAAACCCTGTTTTGATTTTAAGTAGCTTATGCTACATTTGTGTCCTCTTAAATTACATATGAATAGAATCATATGATATGAATCTTTGGGTTGGGCTCAACATTATTCCCTTGGGATTCACATGTGTTGCTTCATAGATGAGTAGCTCATTCTTTTTATTGCTGAGTGTTGGTCTATGATCAGTGTATACATTCCTCTGTTGATTGTTTCCAAATTGAGGGTATTATAAATTAAACTCCTATGAACATTTTTATACAGATCTTTTATATGCTTTTACTACTCTTTGATAAATATCTATGAAAACAGGTACAAGAAATTCGTAAGAAAAATGTTGAACTGTTTTCCAAAGTGATTGTGTTATTTTGTATACTATGCCACATATGAAAATTTTGATTTTTTTCACATCCTTCCCAGAATTTCGTTTGTTTTTTTTAATTTTAGCCATTCTAAAGAATGATGATCATATCTTATGGTGATTTCATATTGCATTTCCGTGATGCCTAATGATAACGAAAACTTTTTCAAGGACTAATTGGCCATTTGCGTATTGTTTTTTTATAAAATGTGTGCTCCAACTTTCATTCATTTATGTTACATTATTTCAGTTATTTATTTCTAGTGTTTTTAAAAATACATTCTGGATATTTTTCCTTTGGTTAATATATGCACTGCCAACATTTTCTGTAATGTGTGGCTTGTCTTTCACTTTCTAAATGACATGTTTTGATGTAGAGAAATGTTTGTTAAAGTGCAATGTGTCACTGTTACTTCTTTTTATTAGTGTTCTCTGTCTCAAAATTACTTTCCTATGACAAGAATACCAAAATATTCTTCTAAGTTTTCTTTGTAAATATCCATAATTTTAGCTTTTTTGATTAAACCTGTGACCTATCTTAATTTTTGATATAATGAAAGTTAGGAGTCAAGATTGTTTTTTCCCTTCCTTTGTACAATTGTTCAGGAACAATTTTTTCTAAATAATTTATTTTCCCAGTTGAATTTCTTTGGAGCTTTTGAAGAAAATAAAGTGACAATTATATTTCCAGCCTCTATTTTGTCCCATTGCTCTAGCTCTATATTCTTATGTTAATATCATACTTTCTTCATTACTGTAGATTGTCTTGAAACCAAGAAATTAAAATTTACCAACTTCTCATTTTCAGTATAACTTTGCCTGTTTTAATTATTTACAGTGCTTTATAAATTTTACAATGAGTGTATCAGTTTCAGAAAGTCAAGGGTTTTGATTCAGACCATTAATCTGTTGATTAATTCAGTAAAGATTAACATCAGTAATGAGTCAGAATTCACAACCATGTGTATTTTCTCACCTAGTTATATCTTCTCTAATGTCTCTCATACTTTTCAATGTAGAGGTTTTGTATACTTGTTAAATTTATTCCTAGGGATTATGTTGATTTCATATTTAACATTTATGTATTAGCTTTTTATCTTCCAATTATTTGTTTCTCAAATAGCAACATAATTGACATAGGTGACTTTGTATCATGCACCTGTAATCAATATATTTCCTGGTTTTGTATATGAGTACGTTGCTTAGGCTTTTCCACTTACAAAATTAGGTTATCTGCAAATAAAAATGTCCCTGCACAAGCACCACTGAGATAACGTGCTGCTGAAGTAATATATTTCACAATATATTTCCCAAGTTCGTGCCATATCCTCCTTGTAGAACACCCTTATGCTCTACCCGTGGCATTATAGTCCCTCACATAACATTATTCCCGCTGCTGGTTTTTGTGTGTGTTTGTTTAGGTCGAGTTCCTCTGACTAGAATCCTCAGCTGTTGAACTGTGAAACAGCTTTGTTGTGATCCTTATGTTAATTGTGATTATTTTAATACTTTGTCATAAAGTATACTGTTTCCATGAGGATCCCATACATTTCTTTAATTTCAGTAAGTTCATTTATTACTAGTTTCATGAGGTTTTTAACATGACTGTGGGTTGAATTTTATTAAATTGTTGTGAAATTTATTTGGTTGTCACATTACAGTATATTCTATATTCTCCTATTAATAGTGATCTTAGGTTCAGAGTGACAGTATAACTCACCAGAAAGAATAGGCTTCACACAACACCAAGTGTATTTTTTGTCTCTTTTAACAGCTTTTTTTGAGGTATCCAAAAACCTGCACGGGGACTTTTAGTTTCGAGTTATATATGTAAGTCACCACTCTGTCCTTACTGTAAGTGAAAAGCTGAGCAAACTGAAAAACTCTAAAAAAGCTCTTTTAGATTCTGTAATAGAGGTGCGGACATGGGGCAAACCACTGTCCCCAAGACTGGCAAGACAGACCGGCATCCACAGGGGGACATACTCTTACCTGAGTAGAGACTCATGAAAGAAAATGACCCTGGGAACCAATACCAGAGTAAGAAAATCTGTACTGTAATTGCTTGGCAAATTGTTGAGTTTCACTGCTGACAATCCTGGGAGTTAAAAACTCCAAGAGGACTTAAGCATAGGAGGAGCCATAGTTTTGTGAAATTTTACCTCTAGGAGTTTGACCAGGTTTTCACAGTAAATATTGGGGAAATATCACTTCATGCTTCCCCAGTGGGAAGAGAGTAGGTATCATTTTTAAAATATGTCACAACACCCTTTTCTTCTTATCAAAGCCAGCCATCAGAGAAACTAGTTAGCCAGAGCCTAACCTGCTGGAGTATTATGAAAACCTAACCAACCTGAGGGAAAGCAAATTGTCAGCCCTACTCTAGACAACCTCTCTCATCTAAGAAAAGAGAAAGAGAAAAAAATAAAAATAAACACTTAAAAACACTGGTGAATTTCACAGTCCAGAAGCATCATCTCATTAAAAACTGAGACTTAATTTAAGGGACCTAAGAAGCTTCTCCTCTATTCATCCCATTGTACCTCGTTACTAAAGGTTTATTTACATCAGTTCCTTCACCTGGTACATCCTGTGCAACTGTCACAAAAAAACGGATAATTTTTAGACATACTAAAAAGCAAACAACATAATTTGAAGAGACATAGCAAGCATCAATTTCAGACAGGTCAGGGATGTTAGAATTATCAGATTGGGAAAGTAAAGCAACTCTGGTTAAGATGCTAATGGCTCTAATGGATAAAGTAGACAGCATGCAAAACAGATGGGCAATGTTAGCAGAGAAATGGAAATCCTAAGAAAGAAATGAAAAGAAATCCTAGAGATAAAAATACTAAAACAAAAGAGAAAATAACTTTATTAGTAGACTGGATACAGCTGTGGTAAGAATCTCTGAGCTTAAAGATAACTCAGTTGAAACCTCCAACTTCTCAGAAATCATGCAAGTGAGAAAAGAGTGATCTAATTAAAATATTAAGAGAAAAACACACCAACCTAGAAATCTTTACCCTGCAAAGGTATCCTTTCTCAGAGGAACAAAAATTGAAAGTATTTGTTGTAAATCGACAGTCTTTCAAGCCATGTCAAAGGGAGTTTTTGTTTGTTTGTTTTTTGAATCAATCCATTTTATTGAGGGGCTTCAAGGGAGGGTTGAAGGGCTGAGAGGACAATAGGTCATAAGTCCTTTTCCTGTCCAGGATCTCCCAGCTTCACAGTTCTTCAAAAGTATTTCTTAACTAATAGAGGTCAGAAACTCAAGTATACATAAAGAAAGGAAGAGTACTAAAGAAGGAACACGTGAATATAAAATAAAATATTTTATTTTTCTTAATTGATCTGCTAAGTAACAGTTTGTTTAAATAATAATTGTTCTATTATGTATGATCTCATATATATTATATATAAATAAAATAAATGACAGCATGAAACAAGAATGATAAAAGGAATGAGAGAGAGCAGTTAGGATTTTTTTAAATTATTATCATGAGATACTCAATTCATGACGTGGCCCCATATTATTTGAAATAGAAATTATTGGAAACTCTGGGGCAATGTCTTAAAAAGCTTATGTGTATTATCTATATAGATAGAGATATAGATATATATTATAAATATAATATGCTATGAAGGGAAAAAATATGAATCACATAAAATGATCAAATAACATCACAGAGGCAAGAAAAGAGGGGAAGAAAAAAATTAAGCCAGGGACAAAGAACAGGCCAACAAGTATAAAACAGTAACATAATGGTAAATATTTATCCATCGGTATAAATAACTATATTGAATATCAAAGATCTAGGTGCACCAATTAAAAGACAGAGATTATCAATGGATCAAAAAAAAAAAAAGGACAAGACCCAGTTATATATTTTCAAAAAGAAATCTAATTAATATTTAAAGACCCAATTAAATTTAAAGTAAATGAATGAGAAAGATATACCATGCTAATACTAATCAAATGGAAGTGGGAATATCTATAGTATTTTTCAAACAGAGCTAACTTCAGAGAAAGGTAAGCTATCAAGGACAAAAAAGGGTATAGCATAATGATAAAGGGATAAGTTCTCCAAGAAGTTATAAGAACTCTTAATGCGCATATGCATAAATTAGAGCACCAGAGTACGTGAGGCAAAAACTAAGAGAATCACAAGGAGAAAAAATGAATCCTCTGTCACAGTTGGAGAATTCAAGACCCTTCTGTCGCAAGTGGACAGAGCCAACAGGCAGAAAAATCAGTAAGGACATAGTTTACCTCAGTAACACCATCAATCATCTAGATATAATTGACGTCTATAGGCTAATTCGTGCAGGAAGAGCAGAATACACATTCTTCTTGAACTTATATGGAATATTCACTAAGGTAGATCACAATATAATCCATAAAACGCACTTTAAAAATGTAAAATAATAGAAATAATACAAGGCCTGCTCTCATACCACAATGGAATAATTAATTAATAAATAATAATTAGTCTGTATAACCTAACAAAATATATGCAGATTAATATGAGGAAAACTACAAAACTCTGATGAATACCATTAAAGACTAAGTAAAGATATTTTCCAGGTTTATAGATAGCAAGACTCAAAAACAAATCAACAGAACAAAGAGGCCAGAAATAGATTCACACAAATATAGTCAACAGAATTTTGACAAAGGATCTAATGTCATGCACTGGAAACCAAAGTTTTATCTCCAACTGATGGTACTGAAACAATGGCATCCACATACAAGTAATGAATTGAGACGTAAACCTTATAGTCTTCAAAAAATTAACTCCAAATGGATCATAGACCTAAATATAAAATAAAAAATTATAAAACTCTTAGAAACAAACAGAGAAAACCTATATGATCTTGGGTGTGGCAGTCATTTTTTATGCAACCAAAAAGTTCAATACATGAAAGAAATAATAAATTGTGTTTCATTAAAATTAAAAAGTCTGCTCTGTGAAGCACAATGTCAAGAGAATGAGAAGGTAAATGGATAGATTGTGCTATAGCCAGACAATGGAATAAGATTCAGTGCTAGAAAGAAATGAACTATCAAGCCGTGAAAGGACATGACGGCATATGGAGGTTCCCAGGCTAGAGGTCTGATGGGAGCTACAGCTGCTGGCCTATGCCACAGACATAGCAATGCCAGATCCAAGCCGTGTCTGTGACCTACACCACAGCTCAGGGAATGCCAGATCCTTAACCCACTGAGCAAGGCCAGGGATCGAACCTTCAACCTCATGGTTCCTAGTCAGATTCATTTCCACTGTGCCACGACGGGAACTCTGGACATGGAGGAAACTTAAGTGCATATTACTAAGTAAGAGAAGCAAGTCTCAAAAGGCTACATACTGTGTTACTTCAAATATGTGACATTCTAAGAAATGCAAAACTATGGAGACAGCAAAAATATCAGTGTTTTCCAGGAATGCAAGAGTAGGGAGAGATGAATTGGCACAGCCTAAAAGACTTTTAGGGCCATAAAAATACTCCGTATGGTACTAAAGTGATAGTCCCATGTCACTATACATTTGTAAAAATTCACGGAATGTCTGACACCAAGAGTGAATGGTAATCTTAACTGTGGACTTGGGGTGATTACGATACGCCACTGTGGGTTCATCAGTCGGAGCAAATACAGGACTCTTGTGTTAGACGTTGTTACATTAACCTATGATCCTGAAACAAATCTTACCATATTATATTTTTATATTAGTCCCTTGTAATAATATATTATTATTTTGTAATGAAATTATTTGTTTCTATATTGTTTGGTCAATTTGTTAGTACTCTCTCTGTTTTGGGGAAATCTGTATCCGGACTCTCTAATCCTTGTAAAATGTGTTGGAAAGGTCCCCACTTTTAGAAAAAATTGTCCCCCAGAATATTTTATTTTATATAATGATTTTTATTCTTTTCCATTATAGGCAGTTTACAGTGTTCTGTCCATTTTCTACTGTACAGCATGGTGACCCAGTTACACATACATGTATACATTCTTTTTTCTCTCATTATCATGCTCCATCATAAGTGACCAGACATAGTTCCCAGTGCTACACAGCAGGATCTCATTACTTTTTATAGAACATGAGAAAGATCTCTTCCTTGAATGTGTGCTACAGTGTTCTCTAAAACTGCTTTGGCACTGTCTCTATAGGTAGAAAATGTACTACCTTTTTATATCTACTGCAGTTATCAACCTCTTGAGGTACAATGCTTGTGTCTAAGCCACTTTAGAAATATATATTTTCCCAGAAAACTGACATTTTGTCCATGTTGTCAAATTAATTGCCATAAATTTGAACACAGTATTCACTCTTTATACTTACTTACCTCTTGTCCTTCAGTCTTTAGTCATATGCGCTCTTTGTTCCCAGTCTTGCTTTCTCCCTGTTCTAACCACAGTTACCATAGACTTGTTGATTCCATGGTATTTTTAATGAATAGGGAATTTTAATTAATGAATTATATGCTTGTTTTTCCAGTTCATTAATTCCATCTCTATCTATGGCCATTATTTTCTTAATTTATTTTTACCTTTCTTATTTAAAAAACATTTAACACTATATATTTTCTTCGGAGTACTCTCTTGGCTCTATCCCAGTGTCTGCGTATGTTTTTGCTTCTTCTCTTTTGTAATACAGATTGCTTCAAGATACTCAATTCTGCTTGGATCCATGTTTGTCCTGTATTGTTCATTTCTGATTATATTACCTGAATCATATATCTATTTATAAAGCCTTTTTGTATGAAGGACTGTGATGCTGCCAGGTGTTACCTGGGTGATCTGATATGAGGTGAAGTTCAATCACAGCTGTTTGAAATGAACCAGCGTCACGTCTTCTAGGACAGGACACTTGTGGTTCCTCCCCAGGATCACAGTCCATCTTGGACATTCCTCTTTCTCTGTAGTGCATTATCCCACACTGCTCATTGCTTCCAGCTTCTGTTTGGTCTCTACGTTCCTTGAAATGAAGGATCTATTTCTTATTTTCCATCGTAGTTTTTATATTGTAAATAGAGTGGTAAGATTGGTCAGTAAATGGGGGTATACGTATAGATGTTCACGTGTACATGTACATGTGTGTGTGTGTGTGTGTTTCCTCTTAATCAGCTACGAAAATATTTGTCTAATAGATTTAATAAATTTCAAGGATCGATGGAGTCAATATGTGTAACATTTAATTTGTTTACTATATTCTGAACCAATTGAGAGAGAAAAAATGGCAGGAGGGGGTTAAGTATCACGTTCAGAATTCATAGATTATATACTTGAGGTGCGCAACCACCGCGGTTATATCGCTGAATTAAACAGGTTTATCCAGCTACCTGGATGCAGGCAGTGCTAGAAAACCATGGTTTGATCCTCACAGGAAAGGGACTATCTAGGGAAGCAAAATGGCTAATGCGCTTTCTGCAGGCAGGGTGATCTCAAGAGAGGGGAAAGGGGAAGGCCTGAAATACACATTGTTATTTCTGTTCACCATTTGCCATGTAGATACTTCATTCCTCCTATTGTGAGGGAGAGTGGGTGGCAAAGGGAAAGACTGTTTGCTATTGGCTGTTTCCTCGCCTGGAATTTGAAGGCCTTGAGAAGAAGTATTTGTTCCTCACCTTTCAGTGGACCATAAATTCAAAGCAGCTGAGAGCTAAGAGAACTGATATGACATCTAACCCACTGGTTCGTAGTTATAAGAATCAACTGAATGTTTTATCAACATGCTACTTCCAATTCAGTGCTCTTGGTTCTGAACCACTGATCTAATAAGACCTCTCAATGGTTTTAATAATAGTGATTAACGTTTGTTAAGTATTCTTAATCATTTGCATGTATTTACCTGAAGACTTCTTTATAGTAATCAGTTAGATAGAAATAACTTACCCAGGAGTTCCCGACGTGGCGCAGTGGTTAACGAATCTGACTAGGAACCATGAGGTTGCAGGTTCGGTCCTGCCCTTGCTCAGTGGGTTGACGTCAGGCATTGCCGTGAGCTGTAGTGTAGATTGCAGATGTGGCTCGGATCCCACGTTGCTGTGGCTCTGGCGTAGGCCAGAGGCTACAGCTCCGATTCAACCCCAGCCTGGGAACCTCCATATGCCGCGGGAGCGGCCCAAGAAATAGCAAAAAGACAAAAAAAAAAAAAGAAAAACTTACCCAACTGCATAGCAAATACATTATTCAGTGAGGATTAGGACACAAAAGCCCACAGGATATCACTGAATTTCACTGCCCAAATAAAATATATATGTATATTTTTTATAAATATGCCAAAATGTTTCAGTATAATCTAGAATTTATAATATCCTTGCTTGGATTTTAAAACAGGTACAAAAAAGAAAGGGAAGACAAGAGGGGAATATGATTAAAAAAAAAAAATACAATGCCAGATATCTCCAAGGTCCTAACCCAAGATTTGGAGAAGATAGTGGTGCTCCAAAAATAATTTGATAGACACTCTACAGGATTCATTTTAATACCAAACAAAATAAGCATTTGTCCAATCTTATATTTGTTGAGTTGTACAAAAAAAAAAAGAGAAAGAATAAAGAAAGAAATGAGAAGAATGAAAAATATTATAAGAGTATGGAATTTCAAAAAGTAGATCTATAATAATTAAAAGGCAAAAATGAGGAAGGAGTTTTCTTCGTGGCTCAGCAGTTAACGAACCGGACTGACTAAGATCCATGAGGATGCAGGTTCGATCCCTGGCCTTGCTCAGTGGGTCGGGGATCCAGCATTGCCATGAGCTGTGGTGTAGGTCACAGACACAACTCGGATCCTGTGTTGCTGTGGCTGTGGCGTAGGCTAGTGGCTATAGCTCCGATTCGACCCCTAGCCTGGGAGTTTACATATGCCACAAGTGCAGCCCTAAAAAGAAAAAAAAAAAGGGCAAGAATGATAAAGCAAAATTAGAATTGCTGAACAATGTCTCTATGCTATTTTATACCTTTTAGTTCTGCAGTTACAATGGTGAGCACAGCAGAATACCTACTTGTATCCGCATTCTGATAATACAGGAAGTTGCCAAGGGATAAAAAATAATAGAGGGGAAAACAGACAATACGTAAATAATTTGTATTAAATTATCAGTGAGTAATAAAACTCATGCATAAAAATAATAAAGCAGCATAGCAGAATGGGAACTGAAAAAGGATGTTATTTTAGAATGCGTGATCAAGGGAGACTTTCAGCACAGAGCTGAATAAAGCACAAGAAAGAAAATGACAATAGTTGTATTTATTACAGTCATATTTACACTTTAGAATATAACATCAGCTGTACACATTTCTTGAAGACGTAATTTGAGAGTCACAAGCACATTATGACTTTCAGAACATTGATACTGGATAAGTCCACTTTAACAGAGTGTAGAAAGAAATGAGAGAAAGAAGAAGGAAGTGGGCTTCAACAAGAGACTTTCAGCTGAGAGGAAAGAAGAAAATCGAACTGGAATAGGTTAAAATCAGTTCATAGTAGTGAAAAGTGTGAGTCTAAGGGCATGCAATGAGAGTTTCGAGAAATTCTCCTAGGAGTGGAAAAAGATGTGAAAATAGCTTAGGATGGACAGGCACGTGGGATCAAAGGAGGGTTTTGATGATTCTATTATGCATTTTGTTTGCAGGTGAAATTTGTTCGTAATGATACAGAATTTGGTGGTGTGGTGAGAAGCAGAAATAATTTTAGGAGCAAAATTTTTAGTAATGGAGGAGGGAGTGTGAGCCAAGGCAGAGGACATGCGTGGATGCGTGTGTTTTGTGTTCTTAGGATTATAAATACTCTTATACAAAATTCATACATTTCTTTTTTTTTTTTTTTAATCTTTTTAGGGCCACACCCGTGGCATGTGGAAGTTCCCAAGTTAGGGGGTGAATTGGATCTGTAGCCTCTGGCCTCCACCACAGCTATGCAATGTGGGACCTGAGCCATGTCTTCGGTCTACACCATAGCTCATGGCAATGCCAGATCCTTAGCCCACTGAACAAGGCCAGGGGTTGAACCCACATCCTCATATATACTAATCAGGTTTGTTACTGTTGAGCCACAAGAGAAACTCCCCAAATCACACATTTCTATAGACTATTATTATTTTATTCATCGTATTCTACGTTACACTTACCAAGTTTACATATACATAGTACGAGGGGAAATAAAAATGAAGATGAAATTTTATGTTACCATTTTATTGGGACTTTAAAAATCTTACATTATAGAATATAAAAGATGTGACTCCTTTTATTTAAAGAGAGTGAGAATAGAGTACCTATGAATGCTGCTTTCTGCTCACTTAAAATAACATCCAAATGTCCAATTTCACAGGAAATCACTATTACCTAAATTCCACCTCTGGCGAATGAAAATTCCTGATGGGTTAATGTCTTCTATGCCCACTTCTATACCTTTGCATTTCCTTTTTGAAGATTATTATAACACACAATTCTTTCTGCCCAGAAATAATGGCAATTCAAGATATATTTTCACAAGTGTTTCTTATTTTTTTGAAAGTTATAAAAGAAATCCCCTTTTCTCTTTATACCACTCACAGCAAACATTATAAATACATATTTTTAGGTGGGAATGGCTTACAACATTATTTCTTGATTAAGTAGATCAAAATCTTGGTTTTATGTGTGCAACTGAGTTTTCACTCAAATATGAAATGCTTCAGTTGAAGCATACTATTCTTTGATAAAATAGATGTTTTCAAAAATTAGAAAACTAAATTATGCACAAACTTTAAAAAAAACAAGCATTACTTTAAAAATAGTTATTGAATTTTCTTTTCTTGATGTTGGTCTCCTTCATATCACCTCAAGGTTTAGATTTGTGAGGGAACAAGTTTGATGGGGATAATAGTCCTGAAAGGAGATGATACTGTATCTAATCAGAAAAAAGAGGAAAGGACTTGCCAACTTTGATATTTCGCTGTAGGTGGCCAGTTTTATTTCTCACAGGGAAATCTGACCCACCTGTCATGTTGGCTCCTGAGGAACTGATGTGGTAAGTGGCTCATCAAGAGTTGAACTTCGTGTAGCCCTGTTGGGAATATGGAAAAGGAAGAAAGCCACAGGACCACCCATTCAGTCTTGGGAGGATCTCGATGATTCCACACAAGCAAAGAAGACTTGAAATTTACGTAGAGACACTTCTCTACCAACCGTCCTCAGCCGGCTGAATGTTGTCTAATAGCCCTTCTCCAAAGCAGGGGTGGAATGTTTTGGTTTCACCACAGATTTTCTACTCATTTCATTTTTGAAATCAGCTTGTGGAATCCTGGTCCCTTTTGTATATAACCTTTATTCTTCTGCTTTTTTAAAAATAATTTTGTTTCATATTTAAAGTCCTGTATTAGTCAGTGATTCATGTTCAGCATTATTTGAACCATTTGCCATTACAGAAAGAGAAATGTTTGTTTGTATTATAAATAAAAACCAATATAGGAAAAATAAATAAATAAATAAAGTTACCGATGTCTATATCATTAGAACTGTTTCTATTTATTTTTTAAACAATTTCCTTATTAATCGTTTTTTTTAACTAAATAGTTACCAAAAAATTAATTGCTCATTTGATGAGAATGTAAATTGCAATGGATTAAAACAGGTCTGATTCATAGTAATAATTTAGTTGTTAATATGTTGAGTATGTCATTTAAATACTTGTAATATATAAACCATGCTGTCCAAATTCATTGGTAATGAAGTATTAGACTTAAGTTGTGATATTTTACAATGTATTTTAATAAGCAATTCTTTATGCTAGAAATACCCACATTCTAATCAAACAAAATGTATTTAGTATATCAGATTGTGTAAGTGCATTTAACATGTCCGGTAGTGTTTCAAACATATAAGATATTTAAAAGACTTCCTATACATTAGACTAAAATGCATGGACTTCATTCTATCAACCAGAGAGAATTAATTTTTTTCACTTTGTAAGAGTTAACTCTGGACCAAGAGGTGGAAAGTGTTTCTGTCTTCATTTATTTTGTGTGAATGTGTGTCTGAAACTCTCTAAGTTACTAAATATAACAGAAATCATTGCTACCCTATTGTCTTATGTTGTCCTCAAACCATCATATAACCTATAATATCTTCTATATAACAGATCACAAAGTGGAGAAAGTTGTAAAGTCATCATTATAACCTATGCTTCTCTGAAGCAGTGGACAATTTGAGGACAAGAGCAGTTTGCTATCCTTATTAATAGAAAAAGTATAATAAATTCAGCCTTGCAAACTTAGATCCATATTACTATCTGTGTAGGATAGAAAAAGTTAATGAAACTGGCATTATGAGTTTTATGTTTATTCATTCATTGCTTTGTCTGTGATGAACATTGATTAATTTACATCCCATGTAAACTAGACCTCATTTCTCATTATTAATGAATCACAATTTTAAATATTCATTTTATCTGAGTAAGTAAGGAATTGAGTTTTTCAAATTAAAATCAATAAGAGCATGATTTTTAAAAGATGCTATTCTACAGAGTTACATTAGGCAGAAACTATTAGGAAGACATTCATTTCTGATTGGTAAACCTGTTAGAATTGAAGTAATAATAGTTATATGATTTAAAATACATGTGATTAAAGTGTGTTAAATCATAATCAAGAACATGAAAGTTTTTCATGCTGAGCTCATAATATTTCCGTGTTATATTTTACATTTTGTTTCATTGATGATTTGCGTTCAATTTCATGGTTATATTTGTCACAGTTAAGTTTGTGGCCATTTAGGCTCAAAGATCGGTTCCCATTGTCATATTCCAAGTTCTCTAGTCTGAAATTTTTCCTGATGTCAGTCTTTTCTCTTAATGAAATTTCATGGAGTTCCCATTGTGGCACAGTGGAAACAAATCCAACTAGTATCCATGAGGATGTGGGTTCAATCCCAGGCCTGGCACAGTGGCCCCGGGATCTGGCATTGCTGTGAGCTTTGGTGTAGGTCTCAGATGAGGCTTGGATCCCATGTCGCTGTGGCTGTGGTGTAGGCCAGCAGCTGTAGCTGATTCGACCCCTAGCCTGGGAACTTCTGTATGCTGTGGGTGCAGCCATAAAAAACAAAAATAAATAAATAAATGAATTTCACTCCTTTCTCTAAGAGGTTTACTTCTTATCTCATATAGAAGAGACTAAGCCATTATCTAAAGTATTTTTCTTGTCCCTCTGATAAGCTGTAGACAAATTCATTAAACAGAACTATCTGAAAAACCTTATTTAATCCCTTTAAATTAGATCATAATAGAATTCTATCTACTATTTAATCATGTCTACTAGTAAATGTTTGTATTATAAAACTATTTTCCTCTTACGCATTTTTTTCACTGATAGCCATGCTGCATTTTCAGGAGCATTATTCTGAAATAATAAGTCATCTAGGATTGAATCGCTTAACAATTTCACTCTTTTTCTTATTTTCTGCATCTGCTAAAACTTATATTCAATGTTCATCTACTTTCTACCTCCACAGTCATTGCTTTTACCCTTATGTAATCCCTGCAAAGACATTGACTTAGTGAATCTGTGCCGCCACACAGACGTGTTCCTGGCCCCTGTGGACCTAGAACCTTGTAAAGAAGCATCTCTTGTGTCTTTTAGTTTTGCTGCTTATGTACTATTATAAAATGTTGAGGTCCCTATACTTGCTTTTTGTTTTCGTTTTTATTTTTTTATCTAGAAGAAATATAGTCAAATTATATTTTTGTGGATGGTAGGTTCATGGAGCTTGTTTGTTTTGATTGTTTTTGGTTTCAATCACCATGGCCATGGGTAAGGTCGAAGTCCTTCTCAGACATACTCCTGGAAAGCAAGGTAATACGTAGTGCAATTTCCAGGCTATCTGGTGTACCAAATATAATTATCTCCTTTCCTCACCTCCTGAGCCCCTAGCACTGAAAGGTAGACCATGTGAATCTGTATAATCCTGACCATACCTTTCAAGTCAGCCTTTTCTTGACTTTTACCTTTCTACAGGAATTTATTGTGAAATTATACGTTTCTCAGTATGCAGTGCGGTATCATTAAACTTAATATATTCTGCCGTATTAGTTTATAGGAATTGTGTTCTCTGCAAAGATATAAAAGTGGTGTTGGGGAGACAAGAGTAGAAAATAGTTACCTTGAACAGATGTTCATAAAGTTTAGTAACAGGAAAGAGGAGAGAAATAGCTTCCAAGTTTCCTGTTTGGCACAACCGTACTTCTCTGAATTAGAGGCAAGTGCTAGAAAAGAACGCACGGCCCTACATTCTTTCATTCAGGCGGGGCTGCAGTTGTTTCATGAGGTGATGAAAACTGTGTCACTGAAGGGTTTCATGTGTGTGATTCATATTCAAGTGATATTTATCCCAGTTGCTGGCATTTGTTTTTCTATTGGTCTTAGATTTAGTACTTTTGTTGAGTTTTTTGTGTTTCCTGCTTTGGGAATGGTTTAAAGGAAAGTAGGAAGAAACTGACTTCATTTTAATCCAGAGGTTTCCCTCAAAAAAAATTTTTTTTTGGAATGTAAATATTGAATGGGTTCATTTTCCTTTTCTTCTGAAGATTCCATTAAATAGTTGATTTATTCATAATGCCATCATTTTTAACCTCTTTTGCTTTTAAGATGAACATATTTTGAAACTTTAGTTTAATTAAGAGAGAAATAGAACAATAGAAAAAGCAGATGAACTGACAGTTGAATGGATAGAGTACCCAGCAGTGTTTGCTTTCTTTTTTGTCTTTAAGTATCAATTTAATATTACTTTCTTTTTTTTATATGAATGCTGCTATAGATGGTCAGTAAGACGTTTTGGACCACTTTTCTATTAAAGCATAATAGAAAAATTTCCCAGATTCTTTCTTTTTCATCCTAGGTATTTTAACAAAATTATTCCATATGCATTATAATAAATATATCAAATAAAATAAGGGTTTGTAGGTTTATGTCAAGTATGATAGCTATTGGTTTCCCTCTACATCATGAAAAAAAAAACTAATTTTTTATAATGATAGCTTAAAAATCAAGGGAAAATTATTTTAATAATGTAGAGTATTATTTTAATGATTTGTTATTAGAAGTGTGTTACTTTAGTGTAATGAATCATATACATAATTTAAGAATACTTTATTATAAAAATAAGTATGTCAATTTGTTGAAGGTATAATACAAAAATACAATACATTTTAAAAAACAAAAGCAGGGACACATCTCATAATGGCTTGCCAGAATAATCCTGATGTGATGAGATGTGTGATCAGCAGTATGTCCTTACGAAAAAGCCTGAATAAGTCACATCTCTAACAGAGCTGTGTTTGGGGAATTTTAAATAAATAAGACAAATCCAGTAGGATATTATTAAGCTAAATAAGAAGCTCTACATTTTTAAAATAAGGAACATTGTCACTTTACATAGTTTCTTAAGCTTTCTATTTTGTTTTTAAATTTAATATATAACCAGTTAGATTATTTCTAGCATAAATGTGTGCTGGCAAAAAAAAAACAGTAGAAATTTAGGATACTTTTTCACATGTGAATTTGAATGTAGTTGAATAAAAATTTACTTTAATGTGTATTCATAAACTTTTAATCATTTGTTATATATATTTGTTGCAGAAAACTTAGAACATACTAATAAGGGAAAAACTTTTTTTTTTTTTTTGGTAAAACTCCAAAAAAAAAAAGTGTTGTAAGATAATTATTTTTCTAATTTAATTAACATTTTATATATTAGGTTTCAAATATATTTTCCTTGAATAATTAAATGAATAACTAGAAATATCTCAAATATTTACTGGAATTATCAAAATTTATTTCATCTGTGTACTCTTCGTATTGTAACCTTAGTTATCCTGTATACTAATACATTTGGAAAAGAATACGGTTCAATAAGAAAAAGAACAAGACAAGAGAAGAAGGAAGTCAGTTAATGTTTGTGAAGCAACATTTTAAGTGTTTACACCAACCCAATAAGCTAGATATTATTGTCATCTTTATTTTTTGAGCAAAGAAGCTGAAACACAAATAGATAAAATATCTTGTCCAAGTTTTTACAGCTCTCAAATGTCAGAATCGCAACTTGACTTTACAAGTCTAGCTCAAAGTCAGTATTTTTTAATCAGTACTTTATCAATGAGATATTATGGTAGGTATACAAACAAGATGAAGATGATATGAGGATAACATGTATTTGCTTCTAACTTACTACTCCTTTTTGGGAGAAAAGATAACTTCAGAACTAATATCATGGCTGTGTTTCACAATGTGTGCAAGGACATAACTTAATCTTTTTGCTCCATACATCAAACCTCATAGTCTCCAAAAGTTTTCTGTGTTTCACAGTGTGTGCAAGGATATAACTTAATCTTTTTGCTCCACACATCAAACCTCATAGTCTCCAAAAGTTCTGAAGATGAAGCAGGATATTCCAGTTCACAGGTGCATTTTAACCAACCAAAAAGAAGAAGCTCAAGTCGTACCTTAAAGGAACCATCCTGAACTTTATAAACATTCTTTTGTCTGCATCTTAATAGTCAGTTTATACTCTATTAGTCATTGTTAGTTGCAAAGGAAATTGGAGTTTTATTATGCTAAAAATTAAATGTGACCTTACCCTAAATCAAAGGGAAAACAGATTTTTATTTAGAGTGATAGTCTCTGCAACAGATCAATACAGAGATATCATCACAACTAATAAAAACAAAAACTCCAAAAAAAATATGTTTAAGTGTTAGAGTTGATATTTGAATATAGCAACCTGGGTCAAAATAACAAAGCATTAAGAAGAGATGCTAATCGAAAAAATATTTATTGAATTGTTTTGAATGTAGAAAACCCTTGGAACAAGATTATAAGGAAGATTCATCTGAGATACTGAAAAGAATAAAGAAAAACTAAGACAAGTATATTTTAGCTTTAGGTAAAGTATTTCTTAAGATGAAGATATCTAATTTTCACTGCAAAGAAAATTATACATATCCATCTCAGTGCAGAATTCCTTGAGAATTCATTAAATATATTGCTTTAGTAAATGTGAAGAAGCTCCCGCTGATAGTTAGAAATCATCCAACTATAAATAAATTACACTTCAGCTACATTTTTAAGTTGAACAAAAAGTATTTAATATTGAAGGTTCTATGATTCAAATTTTCTCATTTAAAAGCTTATTATAAATTAACCCTAACTTTTTCTTTTGGTATATTGCTGTAACATAATCTTATTTTTTTAAATGATTTTTATTTTTCGATTATACCTGGTTTACAGTGTTCTGTCAGTTTTCTATTGTACAGCAAGATGACCCAGTCACACATACATATATACATTCTTTTACTCACATTATCCTCCATCATAAGCGACTAGATATAGTTCCCAGTGCTATACAACAGGATCTCATTGCTAATCCATTTCAAAGGCAGTAGTTTGCATCTATTAACCCCAGATTCCCATCCCATTCCACTTGCTTCCCTTCCCCCTTGGCAACCACAAGTCTGTTTTCCAAGTCCGCTCTGTGGAAAGGTTCATTTGTGCTGTTTACTAGATTCCAGATGTAAGTGATATCATATGGTATTTTTCTTTCTCTTTCTGACTTAGTTCACTTAGTAGGAGAGTTCCGTCCATGTTGCTGCAAATGGCATTATTTTGTTCTATTTTATGGATGAGTAGTATTCCATACCATAATCTTATTTTAATTAAAATAATGAAAAGTAAGAGTCATGTATTATTAATAAATTCAGTGATCTTTAATTATCAATAGAACTGAAGTGTTTACATTATAACAGAGATAACTTATCTGGGAAATTGTATTTAGTTTTTGAACCCAGTTGAAGAAAAAAAGAGTCCTATGTAATTCACTTATGCAGTCCCTTTTTAAGGTATTCAAACGAGTTTTGATGTAAAACTTGTCTGTAATGCTTAAATACAAGAAAAACAGAAGCCACCTACTTTTAATCATTATAGTAATTTTCTGTGCCCAAATAATCTATTCATATTCATTAGAATAAAATAAAGGAGAATTCTGGAGCTAAGCAAATGGACAGAAGGATGTAAGTATAGGAGGAAGGAAAATTATGTTTGCTCAAAAGTTCACATAAATAATGAGGATAAATATAAAGTATTCAGAGAGGACTTGAATTCTTCCCTGGAATTCTTATTTTGTAACTAAAAAGTGTTAACCTATGAAATAAAGAAGAGACAAAACACTCTTCAAATCCTTCACCAAAGAAAAGGAAGTTGAAATGTTATTTCAGAGTCAGAGAGATCCTCCTCTGGGGAAGAAAATACTCCGGTTGAATACATATTGGGAGTAGCCATGGAAATGAGCCACTCATATCTCCTGCTTTGGGGACCACATAGTTGACCAAAAGTCCTACCTGCTGCTGCTCTTCTGGATCTACCATAATATCTATGATAAGACCAGCCTCCTCCAGTCCTTCTACTTAATTACTGAGTGGCACAGGATACTAGCACTGAACCTTTCCTATGGGAAATGGGACTCCCTTCAGCAGGTGATTTGACTCATAGACTCACCATTACCTCGGCCAAGTGTTCTCAGAACGGCACTGTCATGTGAGACTCCCTATGCATCCTCTCTCCTTCCCATTCTGCTTCACAGGCGAGATCTGCACTGTGGTCTGAAGTTTCTCCTGCTTCCTCTCCTGTTTTCTTAACAGTCTTTTTTCCTCAGTAGATCTCTCCCATGTCTGATCTCAAAGGACCATCTGTTTCTTGGGGAAGCAGAAGTAATGCCCTTTGTGTAAGGAAGTTACATCAGGGAGTGAACACTGGCAGGCAAGATATAGGAAACTACATCATGTATACATTTTACAGAATAATTTTTTTGTTAATGTCTGTAAATCTCATTATCAGAAAATAGCTGATTTTTCCAAGGTCTTTAGAGATAAACTTTAAAGATGGAAATGACATAAATTTAGCATGATTTCTAACTTTAGTTCAGGTGATTTTTTAATGAACTTAAATTAGGGATTTCATTTAATGTGATACAAAACTACTTATATCGAGAGATATATCCTCACATAGTGTAAAGCTTTCTTTTCAGAATTTCTCTGGCAACTACAAATCTAAGTTCTTGAAAGAAGTACATGAAAATACAATAAATAATGTTGTTCAACAAATTTATCAGTAAGCGATCAGTGAGCCCCTCTATATACTTATATAATGGATACTTACACTCTACAAGTAGATTCTACATTTTTTCTCATCATAAAATCCAATAAAATTAAATCAGTCTTAATGGAAATTTTAGTTTGTTTTATATGACTTGCATCTTTATTCTTTTGTACTTAAAGTGATAGATTTATTAGACTAACACATAAACATGAGAATGTTTATATAAGTCCCCTAGCACAAACTCTAAAAAATTTAAATTGCACTAAAATACCCACATGTAAGTTGAGCTAAGACCAAATGACTTAAGACATTTTTAATTAATTATAAGAAAAACAAATCTTGTAGTCTATAATACTGATATTGATCATGCCATTCAATTATCATAGTACAGTTAGCACGAACTTCTTTTTTATTGATGAACACAATGTTTTTTTGTGGTAGGTAAAAAGACAAATTAAGAGACAGTTAAATCCAGTTAAAGGTTACCTCTTCATCACTGTATACAGATTATTGACCACCCTGTGCAGTCTTTGTTTTGAATAAATTATAAATCAGACATTAGAAAATATGATGCAATCGTTGTAAAGGTGTGTCATCTAGACCAGTGAGAAGACAGCAATAAGTAAATAAGGTCTATCACCAAAAAAGTACTGTACTGTATTGAGTAATGCACCACCCCCACCACACCCCCACCAAATTTATATTCACTGAAACCTAGGAATGTGAACTTACTTGTAAATACAATTGAATTGCAAATGTAATTAGTTAAGATGAAGTCCTAGGGGATTAGAGTGGCAGCTGAATCCAATGTCTGGTATCTTTGTAAGAAAAGAAAGAGAGAGATTCAGACACTAACCCACAGGGAAGAAAGCCAGTTGTTAACAGAGGTCGAGACTGAATTGATGCCATTGTAAACCAAGAGTTATGGGCAACAACCCAATGCTAGGAAGAGGCAAGGAAGAAGCCTCCCCCACAACCGTCAGAGGAATAATGGCCATGTCTACATCTTGATTTCAGACTTCTAGCTTCTACAACTATGACAGGATAGATTCCTATTCTATCAAGCCACCCAGTTCATAGTAGTTTGTTACAGCAGCATGAAGAAACTAATACTGATACCTTTCTACTATGAAAAAATTATTTTAGTCATCAGCAAATATTTCGCTCTTAAATTATTCATAGATTATTTTACCAAATTTATAAAATTTATTTTAAAATATGGGACAGTCATAATAATCTGTTACCAGAATACAAAGGATAAATTTTTCTGATGATGATACAACATTATTTTTTAATTAAATGCACTCATATGAGACATTTTCTGTAACCTGTCACCAAGACTCAATGTAAAAAAAAATTGCTTATGATTGAATACTAGCATTATCTGTGTATTAAATACACAAGTGTACACATACACTTGTATTTTATTTACCACATTAAATGTAACTATAACAAAAAAGAAGTAAAAGAACATTAGCTAAATTAACAATCAGAACATAGTATAAGCAGCCTTTGATATTCTAGTAGCAGAATATATATGATTATCTTTTTAAAAAGAAAACGTATAGATATTTTTCATAGATGTTTTAGTTTAAAGAAAAATTAAGCAGATATTAAAGATACTAAAATTCTCATAGAGCCCTTCTTAATATCTTCCATTAGAGTGGTTTGTTATAATTGATAATCCAATACTGATGTATTGTCATTAACTAAGGTGTATAATTTAAATTAGACTTTTTTCTTTCTATTGTACAGTTCCCTGAGTTTTGACAAATGTGTAATATCATGTATCCATTATTACAATAACAAATGGGTTTTATTTCCCTAAAAATACCTTGTGTTCTATTCATTTATCCCTCCAACTCTTCTGAAAAATCTCTGGCAATCACTGATATTTTCAGTATTCCCTATAATTTTGACATTTTCAGAATGTCTTATAGTTAGAATCATACAATAGATAGTCTTTTTAAACTGGCTTCTTTCACTAAGCCATATGAATTTAAAGTATTTGGTGGCTTATTGTGGCTTGATAGTTCATATATTATTATCCTTAAATAATATTCCATTGTATGAAGGTACAAGACTTTATTTGCCTATTGAAGGATGTCTTGGTTGCTTCCAATTTGAGGCAATTATGAATACTCTATAAACACCGATGTGCAGGTTTTTCTATATTCATAAGTTTTCACTTCATTGTATAAATACAGGAGGTCAATTGCTGTATCATACGGTAAGACTGTATTTAGCTTTGTAATAAATTGCCAAAATGTCTTCCAGAGTTGCTGTATTATTTGCATTCCCACCAGCAGTGAATGAAAGTTCCCATTGTTCCACATCTTAGTCAGCATTTGGTATTGTCAGGGTTTTGTGTTTTACCCATTCTGAGATTTATAGTAGTTTCTCATCATTATTTTCATTTGCAATTCTGTCATCAGATATGACATGTTGAACATCTTTTCGTACGCTTATTTACAACCTGTATATTTTCTTTGGTGCGGTGTCTATGGACATCTTTCCGTCCATTTTTTATCAGATTTTTTTCTTGTTGAATTTGGAGAAAAAACTACGGAGAGCCTCATTCTGGGAGCTGTGAAAACAAACAAAAGCTGGGAGTTCCCTTTATGGCTCAGCAGTAATGAATCCGACTAGTAACCATGAGGCTGCAGGTTTGATCCCTGGCCTTGCTCAGTGGGTTAAGGATCTGGTGTTGTCACAAGTTGCGGCAAAGGTCACAGATGTGACTTGGATCTGGCATTGCTGTGGCTGTGGCATAGGGTGGCAGTTGCAGCTTCAATTCCACCCCTATCCTGGGAACCTCAATATGCCACAGGCACAGCCCTAAAAAGCAAAACAAAACAAACAAACAAAGACAAAGCTAAAAACTGGAAGCAGCTGCCATCATCAGCTGAAAGGCTGTTGTGTGGCTTTGCTAGCAAAAACAATAAGCAATTAGGGAAGAGGGGTTTTGGTTTTTTGTTTTGTTTTGTTTTGACTTCTAATTGCCTTCTAGATCCCTCTCTTGGCAGAGCTTAACAGGAAGTTAGCTGATAATGGTGGCTTTTGCAGTTCAGGAAGGTAAAGCAAACTCAGCAAATTGCAGAGAGGTATTAATGATGTAATAGTCTATAAACTTTTATCATATTAGTTTTCAAAGTAATTTGTAATTAAATTCAGTATCATAAAAGGGACTCTTAGAAAGGGTTGTTAAAAAGATGAGAACCACAGTCAAAAATAGACAATTTGTTTTTCTGAAAATGTTTTAACCTTAAAAGGAAATTTCCTCTTATCCAAGAACCTATAATATTAATTATTTTGAATTATTAGTTACTATGCTAAAAAGCATTCAAAAAAAAGATTTTTTAAGAAAACTCACTTCACAATATAACCTAAACTTATATGCAATGTATAAATGTTAATTTGGCTAAACAGCACATGGAATTATATGTATTATAAAAAGCTTCTGTGTTTTGAAGGTGTTTTTCCTTTCAGTGTTTATGAAAGGCAAATTCTTCTATTGGATATACCTAGTGCTATTTAGTTATTTACAAGTGCTCTGCGACACACACCATTCAAAACCCATTTGTTTCAAAGCCCAACTGTTAAAAATATGTGTATGACATTTATATTCCCACAGGTCCCATACAATTATTATTAAAGTTTATAATTAGATTTTGTCATATTAACACACAAAGAAACTATACAGATGCACAACACAGCATTTATAAACTTTATGCAAACATTTCACATTTCCCTGTATGTGTCCAAATAGACAATGATTTAAAATTGTTCAAGGAGTTCCCATCGTGACTCAGCAGAAATGAATCTGACTAGTATCCATGAGGACGCAGTTTCAATCCCTGGCCTCACTCAGTGGCTTAAGGATCTGGCACTGCCATGAGCTGTGGTGTAGGTCGCAGACGCAGCTCAGATCTGGTGTTACTGTGGCTGGGGTGGCTGGGGTGTAGGCCAGTGGCTACAGCTCAGATTTATCCCCTAGCCTGGGAGCCTCCATATGCCACAGGTGTGGCCCTTAAAAATTAAAAAAGTAAAATAAAATAAAATAGTTCAAGCATATTGTTTTACGTCTTTAAAAACCTGGGAATATTTCTGTTGTTCAATTCTCATAATATTGTCTGGATTAATATTTTATTTTAAATCTATTTTTTGGTATTGAGATTTTTTTATAATAACACTTTTCAGGAAAATGCCTCAGAAAGGCACCATAATTTTTGTTTTTTCAAGAACAATGCAGTAGACATCAACATACGGTTGTTGTTGTGTGTGTGTTTCCTTTATTCCTAGTCTGTTAAGGTTTTTATTCAGGAATGGATATGATATTTTATCGAATATTTTTAAATGTATTATACATTTATATTATCTTTAATTTATATTATTATAATAAATGTGATGTGTTGGTGAAACTATTACATGTTTAATTTAATAACAGAAAATATACCCAATGAACTTGTAGCCAGGTGGCTTCGAGGCAAATGCTGAAAGTTTGAGGTTGTTGCTGCATATAAGCTATCAAAGGAATGGATAAACTCAGAAAAGAACTAGACAGATTTCAGGCAGAATTGAGAGGTAATCTAGAGAGCCCCAAACTCTGGGTGGAAAAATAAAACTCTTATGTTCTCTTCCACCTCTCCAATCAGTGAAAGATTCTCAAATAAAGATACAGCCTGGAGACACAGACAAAATCAAAAGCGAGGGAGTGGGGTGGTTGGAAAGCTTGGGGTTACTAGATAGAAACTATTGTCTTTGGAATGGATTAGCCATGAGATCCTGCTGTGTAGCACTGGACAGTATGTCTGGTCACTTATGATAGAGCCTGAGAATGTGCAAAAATGGAATGTGTGCATGTGTGTGTGATTGGATCCCTATGCTGTACAGTAGAAAAAAAATTGTATTGGGGAAATAACGATTAAAAGAAGAAAAAAAAGAGGAGAGTCGCTTTTTTTGATAAGATATTTGAAAGAATAAGAATGACATGTAGTAGATCTTTTCATTTGGTCAAAAGAACTTATAAAAGGCATAAGTTCACGGTTATACTGAAGAAAGATGTACTTAAAGACGTTTAATTGTATCTATAGGGAAGTTGATATCTCTAGAAGAATTGTGGGGCTAGATTATGACAAAGAGAATTGATTGGAAACAAATACACAGGAAATCCATGATGTTTTTAAGAGAGATATATATTTTTTAAAGTGCAGTGAGCATTAACTGAGCTGGTTCAAGCTGAGAAAAGTTCTCTTCGTCTCTGAATTTCCAGAGGCATGAAGAAGGATGGGAAAGTTGTTTATCTCCAATAAGGTATATTTTACAATTTTCTCTAGAAATGTCCAAGGACAATAATGGAAGGAGAAGAGTGTCCCTAGCGCAAACACAGAAGTCTGGGAGAGTAGTGAGATGGCAAATCAGTGCCAGGAAGCAGAATCAGTGCCTAATAAAATGCACCTCCTACCCCACAGTCACAGAGATGTGGCCTCACTTATCCCACGGGGTCTCAAAATGTTTATGGACCAGTGACTGCTATGTGCCACAGACTATCTAAATAGAAGTTTTTATTGAGGATGCCCTTTCTGTGTCCTACCACTGTCTGTTGAAGCAGTGTTCTCTTCCTAGTTTATAAACCTTTGAATCATGAGGAACTAATGCAAAGTAGATATTGATATAGATCCCAAGATCTTAGATTTCAGACGTCATGCTGTGACTTGATTAGGGTCTGGGGATGAGTGGGGATGTGTTTTACATGTAGTGAGCTTGTGAATAAATGAGACCAAAAGAGCCCACTGCATTTAGTAAAATTACTGGCTGACATTCTTCACTCTTCCCTATTTCCATAACTCTTGATATATAACTTTGTAGTTTCCTCCATAAGAAGTCAAAATGCACCTTTCCCTTGACTTTGGAATTGACTTTGGTCAGTAACATGTGGATAGATGTGACAGTGTGCCAGTTCTAAGCCAAGGTACTGATTGTTTACTTGTGCTCTGTACAGCATTAAAAGGTATGTCTTAGCTTACCCACAGATCCAGGAGAATTAAAAAACTCTTGCTTTGAATCAATGAATTTTTGAGCGGTTTATTATCAATGCTCTCTAAACAGTGCTTTATTTACCGTGATGGCAGTAGCTAACTGATAGTATGAACCTGAGTGATTCAAATGATGAGCTAGTTGTAAGAAAATTTTAGAAGATACCCTTAGTTGTTTTCAAAGTGAATGAAATGGTTTATACTCCTCTTAGCAGTCCTGTTCAGTTCATGTTTCTCACATCCTTACCAACAATATGTAGTGTTAAAATTTTATTTTCTTCTTTTTACCAATCTAATGAGTGATTAATTAGGACCTATTAATAATGAATTTCCAGGTTTCTAGTGGTTTTCAGCAACTACTATGAATTCACTACTCATATTCATACAATTTTATCTTTAACAATTTGTCTTTTTGTATTAATATGTAAGAATTTTGTGTCTTTTTATATAGTCAAATTTCTGCTCCTTTTTTGGAAATGTGCATTCTAAATATTTTCCTAAGTATGAAGATTTTATTATTACATAGTTAATTAATCATTTCCACATGCAGAAGTATATAATTGCATGTAGTTAAATTTATGATTTATTATTTTTGATTTTTGGTCTTTTAAAAGATCTTAATATTACCACAGTGTCCAAAAGCATTTCTTTATTTTCTTCCAAGTTATTTTTGTAATCTTGCTTTATAAATACACACATTTGTTTGGGTTGAATTGTGTCCCCCTAAAAAATATGTTTAAATCCTAATTCTCATGTGATTTAATTTGGAAACAGGGTTGTTACAGATGGAATTAGTTAAGCTAAAATGAGGTCATACTGGAACAAGATAGACTCTTAATCCAATATGACTGATGTCCTTATAAGAGGAAGGAAATTTGGACACAGAGACAGAGATAGATCAGGAGAATGACATGTAATGAGGCAGCTGTGAGCCAGGGAACACTAAAGATTGAAGGCCACCACCAGAAGCTATGGAGAGGCAATGAAGGATCCTATCCACAATTTCAGAGGAAGCATGGTCTTGTTGACATTTTAATTTTGGACTGCTCATCTCCAGAACAGTGGGAGATAAATTTCTCTTTTAAAAGACCCAATTGCAATTTGGTATGGAAGCCTTAGGAATCTAATACAGACTTGGGTACTGGGAAGTGGGCTGCTGCTGTTATTAATACCTAAAACTATGTAAGTGACTTTGGAATTAGATAATGGGTAGAGCATGGAAGAATTTTGAGGTACGTGATAGAAAAGGCGTAGGTTCCCTCAAAGATGTTGGCAGAAATAAGGACTTTGGAGGCAGTTCAGGTAAGGGCTCAGAAAATATGAGGAAAGCTGCAGAAAAAGCTCCTACTATCTTATAGGATACACATATTATCATGAACAAAATGTTGCCAGAAATGTGAACGTTACAGGTGCTTCTGGTAAGATCTCAGATGGAAATTAGGAACATGTTATTGGAAACTGAAGGAAAAGTAATCCTTATCATAAAGTGGTAGAACTTGGTTGAATTATATAAGTACTTTTTTTGTGGAAAGTAGAATTAAAAAGTGATTAATCTGAATATTTAGCTGAGGAAATGTCCAAGGGAAGTATAGACGGTGCACCCGGCTCTCTTTGCTGTTTTTGGGAAAATTCAAGTGGAAAGAAATAAATTGAGGAATGAACTTTTAAGCAAAAAGTAACCAGCACTTAATAGCTTAGAAAATACTCAGCCTATCCTAAATACAGTAGAAGGGTGGGCTGGACGATCATTTAATAAAGAGGTTAAGTGGGTAATTCCTGAATCCAACTAACCATCTCAGCAAAAGTAGAGATGAGATCATCCGCAGGATATTTGAAGAGGGCTCTCAGGTTTGATGCCTTGGATCCCTGAGAACTGCAAGGAAGACCAAGAAGGTTTTAGAAAATACCTTCTTTTGTTACCAGTGGAAACAGTGCCAGTATGCACTGAAAGGGAAAGAGACGGCAAGCAATGAAGAAAAACTCAGAGGGAAGAGCCAGAATGCAGAGGTAGGCAGGGCCGCTACTGCCACCTTGAGACAGAAGGTACAGCAGGGAGGGGAAAGGCACTGCTCTGGTCCGCTTGCCCCGGGCTGAGGGACAGAGGGCTTCAGTGGACCCAGAGGGCAGAGTATGGAGCCACAGATTTTTCTCAGGCCTTGAAATCTGAAGGCATTTGCCAGGCTGGATTTCGGACTTGTTCACATCTGTAACCTCTTTATTCCTTCCAGTTTCTTCCTTTTGAAATGCGAACATCTATCCTATGCTTCCACCGTTGTATTTTGGAAGCTGACAACTTGTCTTGTTAGAGGCTTCGCAGATAGAGAGGAATTTTGCCTCATTATGATTCAGATCCTGGGTATCACCCATAATTGATTTAAATGATTTAGATGAGATTTGGGGCTTTAAAATGATGACATTTTAGATGAGATTTTGCTCTTAGAGTTGATGCCAGAATGCTTAAGTCCTTAGGGGATGTGAGGATGGTGGTGGATGTGTTTGTAAACATGGGAAGGATATGCATTTTTTCCTTAGGGTGGGCAGGGGTAAATTGTTCCAGGTTGAATTGGGTGCCTCAAAAAATTACGTTGAAGTTCTAACCCCACTTCCTCAGAATGTGACCTTATATAGAAATAGCTTCATTGTATGGAGTTCCTGTCATGACACAGTGGAAATGAATCTGACTAGGAACCATGAGGTTGTGGGTTCAAACCCTGGCTTACCTCATTGGTTTAGGGATCCGGTGTTGCCGTGCACTGTGGTGTAGGTTGCAGATACGGCTTGGATCTGGCATTGCTGTGGCTGTGTCGTAGGCAGCAGGTGTAGCTCCAAATAGACCCCTAGCCTGGGAACCTCCATATGCTGCGGGTGCAGCCCTAAAAAAAACAAAAACAAAAACAAAAACAAACAAAAAAAAAAGGCTCATCATGGACGTGATTAGTTTAGTTAAATTAAAATGAGGACACACTGGAATAGGGTAGGCACTTAATCTAACATTCTAGTGTCATTGTAGGTGGGGAATTTGGATACAGAAAAAAAAAAAGACAGGAGAGTGCCTTGTGATGAAAGAGGCAGAGACTGAGTGATGCAGTTGCCAGCCAAGAAATGCCAGAGGTTGACGGTAACCACCAAGAACTAGAAGGAGGCAACAAAGGACTTTGCCCAGGGTTTCACAGGGAGCTTGGTCCTGGTAATCTCTTGATTTTGGGTTTCTAGACTTCAGAACTTTGAGAGTAACTTTTCATTTTAAGCCACTCAGTTGTGGAACTGTGTTACAGCAGCCGCAGAAAATTAAAACAGTATTTAATACATCAGATTATATTATCAGTTATGGTATGAGGTATAAATCTAAGCTTATCATTATTTTGATGTAAATAGTTTTTTTCTCCAACAGTATTACTTAAAGAGTATATTATAAATACACACACACATATACCAACCTTCATACACACATACATATTCTTCTCAGTAGAGTAGAATTCTATAAAAACAACTCATTGTTTTACTTTGTGGACTTTTAATAGCATTTTTATAGTCAGTACAATTTTATAATGGGTTTTAATATCCTGTCTCCTCCTACAACTTCAAATATTCTATTTTGAGCCCTTTAATCCTCTATATGAATTTTGGCTTAGCTTAACATATTACGTATCATGGCACAAAATTGGAATTTCATTTAAGCTGTAAGTTATATTGGAGAAAAGAACTTATTTTTTCTATATTTAGTGTTTCTATCCATCAGCCAAGTACATAACTTTATATGTGTGGAAAAGCTTTTATATATTTATAATTCTTCTTTGGTGCCTGTTATCCAATAAAGTTTAATGAGTTTCTTCATTAAGTCTTTTTATTATTATTAAAGTATAATTGATTTACAATGTTTCATCAAGTTCTGTTGTACAACAAAGTGACCCAATTATACTGAAAAGTTTGTTCACAGATACTTTATAGTTTTCTTCCTATTATAATGTGTATATCCTTTGTCTTAGCTCAGACTGCTTTAACAGATTACCATAGGCTGAGTGGCTTAAACAACACACACTTATTCCTCACAGTTCTGGAGGCAGAAAATTCCAAGATCAGGGTATCAGCAGGTTGAGTACTTGAGGAGTGCCCTCTCCCTGGTTTTCGGGAAGAGGTGTCTTCTTCCTGTATGCTCACATGGGAGAAATTGAACTTGCTAGATTTCTGGCCTCTTCTCTTAAGGTCACTTATTTCATTCATGAGGTCTCCGCTCCCATGAACAATTCACCTCCCAAACACCCAAACCTCCAAATACCATCACATTGGGATGAAGTTTTCAACAAGTGAGTTTTAAAGGGCACGATCAGTAAACATTATAGTGTTCAGAACAGGTCAGATAATCTTTTATCATTTTTTTGTAGGGATCTTTATTAGCCTTAGCCCTATTATTGCCTATTTACTTAAAGTATATGATATTCTGAGCATTGTGTCAGATTTCTTTTGGTTACTAAGTACCTGATAAAACTTTTTTTAACCTTTCGATATGATTATATTTCATTAGTGCATTTCAGACTAAGTATTAACTGGATGCTTTTAGCATCCAATTTTAGACTCTACATCCTTTGCAAATTGATGTTTGTGTTTATTATGATTATTGACAGATAAGTATTCTATCATCTTCTTTTGTCTCTGATTAAATTTAAACTTTCCTTTTTCCTTAATTGTTCATTAATATGAAAGTTAATTTTTTTCTTTTTTTAAAGTTTTATTCAGACATAGTTGATTTATAAGGTTGTGATAATTTCTACTGAACAACAAAGTGATTCAGTCGCACAAAAACACATATCCATTCTATTTCAGATTCCCTTCCCACATAGATTATCACAGAATATTGGTAGATTCTCTGTGCTTTACAACATGTCCCATGGGCCAGTCATTCCATCTACCTCAGTGTGCATATGCCAGTCCCAAAACTCCAGTCCATCTTTCCCACCCCCCTTCGGTCCCCTTTGGTAACCATAAGTTTTTCAAAGTCTGTAAGATTGTTTCTGATCTTTAAATGAGTTCATTTGTATCCTTTTTTTTTAGAATCTGTATATAGGTGATATCATATGATATTTGTTTCACTGTCTGACTAACTTCAATTAACTATGATAATTTCTAGGTCCATCTGTGTTGCTGCAAATGATATTATTTCTTTTTTTAATTTCATTTTTTTGTGGCTAAGTTTTCCATTGTATATGTGTAGAACATCTTTATTCATTCCTCTGTTGATGGACATTTAGGTTGTTTTCATGTCTGGGCTGTTGTAAATAGTTCTGCAATGAACACAAGGATCCTGCTCTCACCACTTCTATTCCATATGGTTTTGGAAATCCTAGCCACAGCAGTAAGAGAAGAAAAAGAAATAAAAGGAATCCAAATTGGAAAGGAAGAAAAAAAAAATCACTGTTTGCAGATCACATGCTATGATACCTAGAAAATCCTAAAAATGCTATTGGAAAACTGTTAGAGCTCATCAATGCATTTGATAAGATTGCAGGATACAAAATTAATACACAGAATCTGATTGCATTTCTATATACTAACAATGAAAGATCAGAAAGAGAAATTAGAGAAATCATCCATTTACCATCACATCAAAAACAATAAAATAGGAATAAACCTACCTAAAGTGACAAAAGACCTTTACTCTGAAAACTATAAAATTCTAATGAGAAATCAAATATGACACAAACAAATGAACAGATATGCCATGCTCTTGGACTGGAAGAATCAATATTGTAAAAATTACTATACTACTCAAGGCAATCTGCAGATTCAGTGCAATCCTATCAAGCTACAAATGGCAGAACTAGATTAAAAAAAAAAAAAAAACAATTAAGATTTTTGGAAACACAAAAGACCCTGAATAGCCAAAGCAATCCTGAGAAAGAAAAATGGAGCTGCAGGAATCAGGCTCCCTGACTTCAGAATATACTACAAAGCTACAATCATCAAAACAGTATGGTACTGGCACAAAAAACAATCCTGTTTAATGGAATTGATTGAACAGGATAGAAAGCCCAGGAATACACCCAAGCAAATATGGTCAATTAATCTACACCAGAGGAGGCACAGTATTCAATGGAGAAAAGACAGTCTCTTTAATAAGTGGTGCTGGGAAAACTGGATAGCTACATGCAAAATAATGAAATTAGAACACTCTCTAACACCATACCTGAAAATAAACTCAAAATGGATTAAAAACCTAAGTGTAAGCCTGGATACTCTAAAACTCTTAGAGGAAACCATACGCCAAACAATATCTTCTCAGATCCACCTCCTAAAGTAATGAAAATAAAAGCAAAATAAACAAATGATACCTAATTAAACTTATAAGTTTTTGCATTGCAAAGGAAACCATAAAAAAAATATAACCCATAGAATGGGAGAATATATGTGCAAATAAAGCAACTGACAAGTGTTTGGTCTCCAAAATACACAAATTTCTCCTGCACCTCAATAGCAAAACAACAACCCAATCAGTAAGTGGGCAGAAGATATAAATAGACATTTTCCTAAAGAAGACATGCAGGTGGCCAAAAGGCACATGAAAATTAAAAATTATATCTTCTTTTATTAAGTGGCTGTTTACATCCTTTAAAATTAATGTTTGTCTTAAAGTATAAATTTATTTATTATTTCTATTATCTGGATCAATAAAAAAGAACTCAGCTACTTTAAAGAAAATTATCTCCCTCTCATCTGCTACATCATAAGACAACTAGATTTTTATCCTCCAAATTAATTATTAGTATTATTTTACACTCAATGTCTATTTGGATTTACAGTTAATTCTCTCATTCCCTCTGCTTTATTGTGTCTCTACATATTTCTCCTGTATTCAATATCCTTTTTCCTGATACACATTTTTCCCATTCTTTTAGCAAGGGTATGAAAGTGCCAATCCTTTTGTGTTTTTCTCAAATTGTCTAAAGTTTACCGTTGTAATTAGAATATAGAATACAAATTGGTAATCCACTTTTTTCAGAACTGGAAAATTCATTCTACTGACTTTAGGAATCTATTTTTGCTTTCATGAAATCTGTCATTCCTTTAGAGATAATATGTATTCTATTTACTTCCTATCTTTACCTCTGCTGTTGTGCATTTTTACCATAGCATTATATGAGTAAATTTATTTGCTTTCCCCATTCTCAATATTTATTTTGTTTCTTTAATTTGGAATTTATCTTTCAAAAATTCTTGAAAATTTCTTAAAATATTTTTAATACCTGTAACATTCTTCCTGGTCTTATATTTTGGACATTCTGTTAGATTTATGTTAAACTGTAACATTCTGCTCTCCTTTTCTCTTAACCTCTCACATTTTTAAAAATTTCTTTATTCTTCTATTTTCAGTTTTGTGGAATGCACCTAAGTTTATTGACTAGTTGTATTTTTGTGTGAAAAGTATATGTAATATAAATTATATATATATTTAATAACAATATATATGAACTCATACACACACACACACACCACGGAAGCTAAAAAATCAACCCTTTTTGATACTTATAATTATACTTTATTTCAATTCAGCAAGGAAATTCCAAGGCATTCATAAAAATTATCTCTTTAAGGAAAACTGCTTGTAGGGCAAAAGTGTGCAAATAAAATTAGAAGGCATCAGTTCAGTTAAAGACTGTCTGATTCCCTAACCTTTCCAATCTCTCCCCACCACTGTTTAGCCTGTGGATTCTCAGAGTCATTTTCCACACGCTAATCCTATCCCCATCATTCTCATACAATACAGTCTTCAAGTCTGAAGTAGGTTTGAGATTGCAGAGGAGATTTTCTAAGTTCATATATTTTATTACTGCCCTGGACTGGAATTCTGATTTCGTCTCCTGAAATTGAATTGTTGTAACTTAAAGTAACTGTCCTATTTTCTGCTAATTAAATTGTGAGCAGAAAGCAGCTGACTTGCCTTAGTTCTTAGCCACAGTCAGAGCAAGATAGGGTAGTGAGAAAGAGAAATAAAGTTTCAATTGGAAAAAATAAAAATCTTTAAAAAAGAAAAAGAAAATTACAGGTAAAATTTCAATTGTGATGTACCTGTGAGGCTTACCTAAGATGATGCTGGTTACCTACATACAAATATTACCATTAAAAATGGTCCCTAAAATTCTGAGTAGATTTCACACAGTCTGCTTTATAGAACATTCTTCTTAGATCTAGATCCATTTCACACCATTATTTTCATTTTATAATATAAGGCAATTTTAATGTAGCATATGAGATTAACTGCAATGGAATAATCTAGTTACCAGTACTTAAATTTAGTAATTTTAGATGCAGAAAGTAGAATGAATTTAGATCATACAAAATTCAAAAATTAAGCTTTAAGGAATGTACCCAAACTTAGTAATGAACGGTATTTAGTAACATTGAGGCAAATATTTACTATTGTTAAATAATTGGAAATCCATGATCACATAAGAGTGTGTGGACTTTTGGTAAACAGCTCTATCATAGTGATGTAGTAGTCAGTAGAAAATACTTGAACCATGTTAGTTACTGAAAGCACTGCCTGAGTAGCAAAGCAAAGCACAGTCTTTATTATCTATGTTTCCATATATTTACACTGAATAAAAACAATTAGGAAAGTAATAAACCTATATTCCATTTAACTTTCACAATATTGTGTTAATCTCTTAATTTAAGTAATTAAGAAAATCATTGAATATGAAAACATAAGGACTAGCTCCCAGTTATTGTGAAATAGAAACTTAAATGCTTATTGTTAATACTGTAGTAATATTATTACCAGGACTTGATCTAGATCTCAGTTTTTATACTACATATACTAATTGCCAACAAGTATATACCTATGAATGCACAGAAAACCTCATAGACTTGAAAGAAAGAGCTTCATTATAAAGTTTTATGGGTTTTTTTGTTTGGTTAGTTTTGGGTTTTGTTTTTGCCAAGTATCATGTGTGTTCTATTTTTTATTGATTTATAATTTTAGATTAGTTTCAGGTATGTAGTATAGTGATTTAGTATTTTTACAAATTATACTCCTTTAAAAGTTAATACAAAATAATGGCTATAATTCTCTGGGCTATACATCCTGTATCCCATTTTATACATTGTGGTTTATAGCTCCTGTACCCCTGACTTAGGTCTTCTGCTTCTCTTTCTGGGAACCATTAATTTGTTTTCAATATCAGTGAGTCTTTTTCTTTTTTGCATATACATTCTTTTGTATTACTTTTTAGCTTCCACATAAAAGTGATATTGTAGTTTTATCTTTCTCTGTCTGACTTACTTCACTAAGTATAATATCCTCTAGGTTCATCCATGTTGTTGCAAATGGCAGAATTTTCTTCTTTTTTTATGGCTACTGCAATGTGTGTGTATATATACTGCATCTTCTTAATCCATTTTGTCTGTCACACCTGTCAGAATGGCTATCATCAAAAAATCTATAATGCAGTTCCCACTATGACAGAGTAGGCTAATGATCTGGCTTGTCTCTGGGGAACACTGGTTCGATCCCTGGCCTGCTGCAGTGAGTTAAGGATCTGATGTTGCTATGCTGTGGCATAGGTCATGGTTCTGACTCAGCTTCATTCTCTGGTTCAGGAACTTCCATATACTGCAGGTGTAACTGAAAAAGGAAAAAAAAAAAAAGTCTACAAGTAATAGATGTTGGTGAGGATGCAGAGAAAAGGGAACTCTTGTATGCTACTGGTGAGAATGTAAATTGGTGTAGCCACTATGGGAAATAGTATGGAGTTTCCTTTAAAAACTAAAAATAGAACTACTGTATGATCCGGCAATTCATTCCACTCCTGGGTATTGTTCAGAAAAAACAAAAACACTACTTTGAAAAGATACATGCACCCCAGTGTTCATAAAACCACCATTTATAGTAGCCAAAATGTGGAAACAACTCAAGTGCCCAAGTTCTTTGGGTTTTGGTAAGTGAATCATGCCAGGCATTCATCCTTACAATGTCCTACAGGATAGTTTCATCATAAAAACAAAAACAAAACAAAACCAAAATACCAGTGCCTTACCTATTCAATATTCCTTATCTGATTCTGAGCCTCTGACAACCACTGAACTTTTTTTTATTATTAAAGTATAGTTGATTTAGTGTTTCATCAAGTTCTGTTGTGCAACAAAGTGGCCCAATCACACACATTTCCCTGTGCTGTATGGCAGGATCTCATTGCCCATCCTTTCCAAATATAACAATGTGCATCCTCAGAACCCCCAAAATGTCCATCCATCCCACTCCCTCTCCTCCCCCACCTCCAGGAACCTCAAGTCTACTCTTCTTGGCCATGATCTGTTTCTATTTTTTGTTTGTTTGTTTATTATTTTTAGATAGGATCATATGTTCCATATTTTAGATTCCACAAATAAGTGCTGTTTTATGGTATTTGTCTTTTTCTTTCTGGCTTACTTCACTTAGTATGAGGGTCTCTAGATCCATCCATGTTGTTACAAATGGCATTAGTTTGTATTTTTTATGGCTGAATAATATTCCATTGTATATATATACCACATTTATTAATCCATTAATCTGTTGATGGACATTTTGGCTGTTTCCATGTCTTGCCTATTGTGAATAGTACTGCTATAAACACTGGGGTGCATGTGTCTTTTTCAATGAAAGTTTTGCCCAGATATACACCCGCATATGGTAGCTCTATATTTAGTTTCCTGAGGTACCTCCATACTGTTTTCCATAGTGGTTGTACCAATTTACATTCCCACCAGCAGTGGAGGATACCTTTTTCTCCATATCCTCTCCAACATTCGTTATTTGTTGACTTGTTAATGACAGCCATTATGACTGGTTTGAGGTGGTACCTCATGGTAGTTTTGATTTGCATTTCTTTAGAATTAGTGATATTGAGCATTTTTTTATGTGCCTGTTGACCATCCATTTGTTTTCTTTGGAAAAATGTCTGTTTAGGTCTTCTGCCCATTTTTTAGTTAGGTTGTTTGTTTTTTTGTTGTTGATTTGCATGTATTGTTTGTATATTTTGGAGATTAGGCCATTGTCTGTTGCATCATTGGCAAAGATTTCCTCTCATGCTGTGGGTTGTCTTTTTTTTTTTTTTTTTAATGGTTTCCTTTGCTGTGTAAAAGCTTTGTGTTTGATTAGGTCTCATTGGTTTGTGTCTTTATATTCATTATTCTAGGAGGTGGATCAAACAAGATGTTGCTGTGATTCATGTCAAAGAGCATTCTGCCTATGTTTTCCTCAATGAGTTTTATAATGTCTGACCTTATATTTAGGTCTTCAATCCATTTTGAGTTTATTTTGGTATATGGTATTAGATAGTGTTCTACTTTCATCTTTTTATATGTAACTTTCCGGTTTTCCCAGCACCATTTAGTGAAGACATTATCTTTCTTCCACTCTATGTTCTGTCCTCCTTTGTCATAGATTAGTTGCCCATATGTGCTTGGGTTTATATCTGGGCTTTCTATCCTGTTCCATTGGTCTATATTTCTATTTTTGTGCTAGTACCATGTTGTTTTGATGACCGTAGCTTTGCAGTATTGTCTAAAAGTCAGGAAGCTTGATTCCTCCATTTTCATTTTTCTTTTTCTTTTCCTTTTTTTTTTTTTTTCTTTTTGTCTTATCTAGGGCCACACCCATGGCATATGGAAGTTCCCAGGCTAGGGGTCTAATCAGAGCTGTATCTGCTGGCCTATGCCAGAGCCACAGCAATGCCAGATCTGAGCCACATCTGCAACCTACACCACAGCTCATGGCAATGCTGGATCCTTCACCCACTGAGCAAGGCCAGGGATCAAACCCACAACCTCATGGTTGCTAGTCAGATTCATTAACCACTGAGCCATAATGGGAACTCCTCATTTTTATTTTTCAATATTGCTTTGGATAGTCAGGGTCTCTTGTGTTTCCATATAAATTTTAAAATATTCTGTTCTAATTATGTGAAGAATGTTTTTGGTAATTTGATAGGGATTGCATTGAATCTATAGATTGCCTTGGGTAGTATAGTCAATTTTGATAACTTTGATTCTTCCAATCCAAGGGCATGGTATATCTTTCCATCTGTTTGTGTTGTCTTTAGTTTCATTCATCAGTGATTTATAGTTTTCAGAGTATACATCTTTAATCTTTTTTAGGTAGGTTTATTCCTAGGTATTTTATTCGTTCTGAGGTGATTGTAAATGGGATGGTATCTCTCATTTCTCTTTCTGGTCTTTCATTATTAGTATAAATAAATGAAATTGATTTCTGTGTATTAATTTTATAGCCTGCGACTTTGCCACATTCCTTGATGAGTACTAAAAGTTTTCTGGTGCTATCTTTAGGGTTTTTTAAGTACAGAATCATGTCATCTGCAAACAGTGATAATTTTACTTCTTTTCCAATTTGGATTCCTTTTATTTCTTTTTCTTCTCTGCCATTGCTAGGACTTCCAAAACTATGTTGAATAATAGTGGTGAATGTGGACATCCTTGTCTTCTTCCTGGTCCTAGTGGAAATATTTTCCATTTTTCACCATTGGGAATGATGTTAACTGTGGGTTTTTCATGTGTGTTTTTTATTATGTTGAGATAGGTTCCCTGTATCCCCACTCTCTGGAGAGTTTTTATCAGTAATGGGTGTTGAATTTTTGTTAAAAACCTTTTCTGCATCTATTGAGATGATCATGTGGTTTTTGTTCTTCAGTTTGTTGATGTGGTGTATCACTTGATAGATTTGCAGATTCTGAGGAATCCTTGCATCCCTGGGATAAATCCTACTTGATCATGGTGTAGGATCCTTTTAATATATACTTAGATTCAGTTTGCTATTTTGTTGGGGATTTTTCATCTGTGTTCATCAGTGGTATTTGTCTGTAGTTTCTTTTTTTGTGTGTGGTATCTTTGTCTGGTTTTGGTATCAGGGTGATGGTGGCCTCATAGAATGAGCTTGGGCATGTTCCTTCCTCTGCTATTTTTTGAAAGATTTTCAGAAGCATAGACAATAACTCTTCTCTGAACTTTAGAATTCACCTGTGTATCCCTCAGGTCCTGGACTTTTGTTTTTTGGAAGGTTTTTACCACATATTCATTTTTGTTACTTGTGATTGTTCTGTTTATATTTTCATTTTCTTCTTGTTTCAGCCTTAGTAGGTTTTGCCTTTGTAAGAACATGCCCATTTCTTCTTGGTTGTCCATTTCATTAGCATATAATTGCTTATAGTATTCTCTTATGATCCTTTGTATTTCTGTAGAGTCAGTTGTGATTTCTCCTTTTGCATCTCTAATTTGATTGATTTGAACCTTCTCCCTTTTTTCTTGATGAGTCTGGCTAAAGGCTTATCACTTTTGTTGATCTTTTCAAAGAACCAACTTTTGGTTTGATTGATCTTGTCTATTGTCTTATTTGTCTCTAATACATTTATTTCTGCTCTGATCTTTATTTCTTTCCTTCTGCTAATTTTGTTCTATGTCTGTTTTTCCTTATCTAATTTTTTAGGTGCAAGTTTAGGTCGTTTATTTGAGCTTTTTCTTCTTTCTTAAGGTAAGATTGTATTGCTATAAACTTTCAGGATGCTTTTCTGTGTCACATAGGTTTGGTGGTGTTGTATTTTGGTGTCATTTGTCTGCAAGTATGTTTTGATTTCCTCTTTTATTTCTTCAATGATCCATTGGCTGTTCAGTAGCATATTTTAGCTTCCAGGAATTTGTGTTTTTTGCTATTTTTTTCTTGTAGTTGATTTCCAGTCTCATAGCATTGTGGTCAGAGAAAATGCATGGGACAATTTCAACTTTTTTAAATTTACCAAGGCCTGGTCTGTGACCCAAAATATGATATATCCTGGAGAATATTCCATGTGTACTTGAGCAGAATGTATATTCTGTTGCTTTGGGATGGAATGTTCTATAAATATCAGTTAAATCTATCTGGTCTAGAGTATCATTTATGGTCTGTGTTTCCTTGTGGATTCTCTGTCTCTTGATGTTACTGGGATGTTAAAGTACCCTGCTCTTATTATGTTTCTATCAGTATCATTTATGGCTCTCAGCAGTTGCCTTATATATTGAGGTGCTCCTGTTAGGAGCATAAATATTTAAAATTGTTATTCCTTCTTCTTGAATTGATCTTTTAATTATTAGAGAGTGTCCTTCTTTGACTCTTGTGATTTTCTTTATTTTGAAGTCAATTTTGTCTGATATGAGTATTGCTAACCCTGTATTTCCTTTGATTTCCATTTACATGTAATAACTTCTTCCATCCTCTCACTTTCAGTCTCTATGTGTCCTTGGATCTAAAGTGGGTATCTTATAAATAGAATATATATAGGTCTTGTTTTTGTATCCAATCAATACATCTATGTCTTTTGGTTCAGTGTAATTATGGATAAGTATGTATTTATTGCCATTTACATTCAGTGTAATTATGGATAAGTATGTATTTATTGCCATTTCTTTACATCCTCTAGCTCTTTGTTAAACATTTCTCGTAACCTCTCCATCTGAATTGTTACTCTGGGTCTTTTTTTTTTTTTTTCTTTTACTCTTCCCTTCTTTTGTTGTCTTCTGTTGTGATTTGCTGACTATGTTTAGTTTCATGTTTGGATTGCTTTTATGTTTCTTGTGTGTGTCTATTGTACTTATTATTTTAGTTTGTGGTTCTCCTATTTTTGAGTCCATTTTTTATGTTCTACATTTGTGTTCTCGTCTCATGTCTGCTAGTTTTGATATCATTTTTTCTGATAGGTAATTTTCTACATTTATCTTTGTCTTTACCACTGATTTTTCTCTTTCACAATTTTCTTGTCTAGTTGTGGCTTTTTCCTTTCTGCTTAGAGAAGTTCCTTTAGTAGTTGCTGTAGAGCTGGTGTGTAGTTGCTGAATTCTTTTAGCTTTTGTTTGTCTGAAAAGCTTTTGATCTCTCCTTCAAATCTGAATGAAAGCCTTGCTGGGTATATTATTCTTGGTTCTAGGTTCCTTTCCTTCATCATCTAAAATATATCTTGTCACTCCCTTCTAGCTTGCAGAGTCTCTGCTGAAAGATCAGCTGTGACCTTTATGAGGGTTCCATTGTATATTATTTGTTGCCTTTTCCTTGTTGCTTTTAATATTTTTTCTTTGTATTTAATTTTTGTCAGTTTGGTTAATATGTGTCTCACTGTGTTTCTCTTTGGGTTCATCCTGTGTGGGATCCTTGGTACTTCCTTGACTTGAGTGAGTGTCTCCTTTCCCATATTAGGGAAATTTTCAGCTATGATCTCTTCAAATATTTTCTCTGGCCCTTTTTCTCACTCTTCTCCTTCTAGAACCCCTATGATGTGAATGTTGGTACATGTACTGTTGTCCCAGAGAGCTCTTAGGCTCTCCTCAGTTCTTTTCATTATTTTCTCTTTATTTTTTTCTTTTTTTTTTTTTTTTTTTTTTTGTCTTTTTCTAGGGCCGCACCCGCAGCATATGGAGGTTCCCAGGCTAGGGGTCGAATCGGAGCCGTAGCCACTGCCTACACCAGAGCCACAGCAACGCGGGATCCGAGCCATGTCTGCAACGTACACCACAGCTCACGGCAACGCCGGATCCTTAACCCACTGAGCAGGGGCAGGGACCGAACCCGCAACCTCATGGTTCCTAGTCGGATTCGTTAACCACTGCGCCATGATGAGAACTCCTCTTTAATTTTTTTCTGTGGCAGTGATTTCCACCACTCTGTCTTCTACATCACTTATTCTTTCTTCTGCCTCCATTATCCTGCTTTTAATTCCTTCTACTGTATTCCTCATTTCAGATATTGTGCTATCCACCTTAGTTTTCTTGTTCTTTAGGTCCTCTAGCTCTTTGTAAAACATTTCTCGTAACCTCTCCATCTTTTTCCAAAGTCTTGGATCATCTCTACTATCATCACTATTAATTCTTTTTCAGGTGGATTACCTATCTCCTCTTCATTTTGTTGTTTCTGTGTGTTTTTGTCTTGTTTGCCTGGTTTGTTTGTCATCTCATAATGGTTAACTTTCTATATTTATTGTCCCCTTTATGACAGGTATGTATATGCCACATTTTTTGCCTTGTCTTGAAGTTCACAGAGGTGTCAGTAGCTCATGTGTATCTAGAGCACATGATGGGAGCTCCCCTGAAGCTGCATGACTGTTATTGATGGGGTCCATGTGAATGTTGATAGTGGTTCGTGGTTCACAGGATTGCTTTCTTGGCAGTGAAGTCAGGTCAGGACTGGCTCCTGTGATTCCTTTTGCTCCCAGGCAGCTCTCAGAAAAGTTTTCTATGATAGGCAACATCAGCAATTGATCCCACAGTCCCTCCCTTTGACAGGGAGGTTCTAGGGATTGCTCTCTGTAGCTGGGTGGGCAGGGACCTCTCTGTAGTCACTCCCTTTGTTTGTCCAGTCTAGGAAGCATTCTTTGTAGCCCCAAGGGTAGAGACTACTCCTTAACTGTTGCTAAAAGGCTTTCTCTGTAGCTGAAAGGCCTGCACATTCCAGTGGTCCTCTGGTTGAAAGTTGACCAGGATCATAGAACTTGTGCTTTTTCTGAGATCACTGCATGAACCCACTAGGCTGTTTGCGTCTCCCAGGCTATGTGCATTGTTTCCAGGTTCACTTTGCCCTTTCACTGAGCCTTTTGGGGTTTTCCACCTGCGCAGCTGGCCTCTTTCAATTCCCAAGATCATTCGTGCTGTTTCTAAGTTCTCTTTCTCCATCTCCTATGCAGATTATGGCTCTTGGCCTGTCCACTAGGCCTTTTGTAATTCTCAGGACCTTTTGTGTTGTTTCTGAAACAGCTTTACCAGTTCAGTGGGCTTTTCACAGCTCTCAAGCCACCTAGGAAGACTCTTGCAGATTTCCGGTATTCTTTGTGCTTCTTGCAAGATACTTTTCACTGCCACCTAGGCAATTCATGGTTCTGACTGCCCAGGAGGCCCCTTGCAGAACCCAGACAATCCCTACTGTTTCTCAAATCACCCTCTGTCCCTTTGGCAGATTGAGGCTCTGTGCCCACCCCAAAGGCACTTTTTGGAGACCCATCCCTCTGTGCTATTTCAGAAATAACTTTTTCTGTCCCCTAGGAAACCTGTGGGTTTCTGTCAGCTCAGGAGGACCCCTGCAGACTTCTGGACAGTCCGTGCTATTTCCAAAAACCCCTTTTATCTCCTAGGCACACACATTACGGGTCTGCACTCACCCAGAAGGCCCCTTGTGGACAGCCAGGAGCTTTCACTGTTTCCCAGGTAACTTTCTCCATCCCAGTATGAGATCGAGGCTCCATACCCTCCCCAGAGAGCACTTGTGGGATCCTACCATCTCACACTGTTTCAGAAATAGATTTCTCCTCCCCCCAGGAAATTTGGAGGTCTCCATAAGCTTAGGAGACCTCCTGCCAAATTCCGGGGCCTCCATGCGCTTTCCAAAATCACATTCTGTGTGCTAGGCTGATTGCAGTCTGTACCCTCTGGGAGGCCCCTTGTGAACTTCCAAGGACTTTCCTTCTTTCAAAGGTAACTATCTGCACCCCAGTAAGGAGGTCGCAGCTCTGTACCCTCACCAGGGGGGCACTTGTGGAATCCTGCCACTCTGCAGGAGACTTAGCTTTCTCTGCCCCTAGGAGAGCTGGAGGGCCCTAGCAGCTTAGCAGGCCTCCTGCCAAATTCTGGGCCCTCCCCATTGTTTCCAAAATTGTGATCTGTGTGCTAGGCCAATTGTGAGTCTGTACCTGCCTGAAAGGCACTTGTCCACTCCCAGGAGCATTCCCTGTTTCCAAGGTGGCTTTCTCCAGCCCAGTAGGGAGATTGTGATTCTCTGCCTGCCCCAGAGGGGACTTGCAAAATCCCGCCCCTTTGCATTCCTTCAGCAGTAACTTTCTCTGCTCCATAGGGAATCCAGAGGTCTGGGAGCTTAGGAGATTTCCTGCTAAATTCTAGGTCCTCTGAACCATTTTCAAAAACACCTTCTTTCCCCTAGGGAAATCGGGGCTATCCACCCACACCAAGGGCCGTCTATGATCCCCTGAGCCTTCTGAGCTCTTACAGCAGTCACTTCAGTGTTTCCCCACCCAGCTGCTGGCTGGGGCTATGTGGACAGCATTATTTCTCTGTTCCCTCCATCTGCTCAAAGGCTTTCTTCTGCTTGCTCTACTTTCTCTGTACTCTTAAGAGCTGTGGGCTGCTGAGCAGCCACTGCTCAAGGGTACAACCTGGAGCTGGGGCTATTGGGGTCTTGCAGTCTGAGAGTGCTCGTGGGGGTAAGGGTATGATGGTGGATCCCACACCCTCTCTCAGTCTCCCCCTAGCAATGGTGTCTAGCCTCAAAGCCTGACAAGAATTCCTCAGCTCACAACTTCAAATGTGGTTATTCTAGACTCGAATCACTCCAGGCTGTCTGTCTCCACGCTACCCATTCTAGTTTTTCTCCAGGTTGACAGACCCAGTTTTCTGTCTGAGTCTGATCCCCAAAGGTGGACTTGCAGTTCCTGGCCCCTGTCCACCCCTGCTTATGGTTGGAAGGTGCAGGGTGATGACACTGACTGTAGAGAAGCATTTCCATTTCAACTGCTTTATTCCAATTGCTTTGTTCTCCTGCAGTATTCCCCAGTTCCTATCTGGGCTGGGCTCCTTGCTGGTGTGGGGACTCCTCAGGGTGCAGAGTTTCTTTGTTTGTTCTTCCTCCTTTCCCAGCTCCATGCCAGGGGCGAGGGTGCTGACCTGCTTTGTTTCTTGTTTTCTCTTCTTTCTTGTGTCCTGCCCAGTTTCGTGAAGATGTTCATTCTCTATTGGAATCTTGGGTTCTTTGTTCAGCCTTCAGCAAGTTCTTTTGGGTAAATAGTTCGACACATAGATGTATTTTCAATGGATTTGTGATTTGTGGGAGCAGGTGAGCCTCACATCCTACTTCTCCACTGCCATCTTCTGTCCCCTCAACCACTGAACTTTAATTACCATAGTTTTATCATTTCCATGTGCCATATAATTTAAATCGTCTCATACATGGGCTTTCCAAGTTGGCTTATTTCAGTATCAATATGCATTTAAAATTCATCAATGTCTCTTTATAGTGAGGTAGCTCTTTTTTTTTTTTTTAATTGCTGAACAGCATTCATTTGTGTGGAGACACCACAGACTGTTTATCCATTGACCTACCTATTTATTTTGCTATAAATATTCATGTGCAAGTTTTTATGTGGGTGCAAATTTTCAAATGAGTTGGGTGTACACCTAGAGAACAGCAGCGAGATTGCACGGTAAGACTGTGTTTAGCTTTGTAAAAATCTGCCACAGTGGTTGTACCATTTTTGATGTCCACTAAGTAATAAATGAAAGTTCCCATTTGCTCTGCTTCCTTGCCAACAATGAGTATTGTCCTTGTTTTTGGATTTTGATCATGTGTGCAGTTTGTAGTGGATTTTGTAATTGGCTTAAATTTGAAATTCACTCATTACAAAAGATACTGAGCATAATTTTATATGCTTATTTGTCGTCTTTCTATATTCTTTGGTGATGTGTCTCTTCAGATCATTTGGCCACATTTTTCAATGGGCTGTTTGCTTTCTTACTACTGAATCTTTTTTTTTGGCCTCTCCAGAAGCATGTGGAAGTTCCCCAGGGCAGGAATCAAATCCAAGCCAGAGTTGCAACCTATGCCGCAGCTACAGCAACGCTGGACCCTTAGCCCACTGCACCATGCCTGGAATCAAACCTGCGCCTTTGCAGTGACCTGGGCCACTGCAGTTGGATCCTTAGCCCACTGTGCCACAGCAGGAGCTCCGTTACTGAATCTTAATGATTTGCTGTGTAATTTGGATACATGTTCCTTGTATTTTTCAAATTATTTTCTCCCAGTCTTTACCTTATCTTTTTGTTTCTCTTAATAGTGTCTTTAGCAGAGCAGAATATTTTAATTTTTATAAAGTCTGAAGTATTTTTTTGTGCATATTGATTTCTACTTTCCCAGCCTCGTTTAGTTAAAAAGACTACCCTTTCTTTATTAAATCACTTTTATTCTTTTGTAAAGGATTAATTGATTATATTATTGTAGGCCTTTTCCGGGCTCTCTATTCTTTTTCATTTATCTGTGTGTATATAGGCTTATCAGTATCATGCTAATTACTGTAGTTTTACAATAATCTTAAAGTCAGGTAGATTGAAACTCCTTCTCCAGTATCATGTTTGCTATTGCATGTCTGTGCCATTCCACATAAACTTTAGAATCAGTCTGTCAAATAGCAACAAGAAAACTCACTGCAATTTTGATGGAAATTATATTAACGTACATATGATTTGGACAAAATTGACATCCTAACAATATTGCACCTTCCAATCCATGAACACAGAATCTTACCCTTTATTTAGATATTTTATTTCTTTCATCAAAATTTTGTGGTTTTCACATATAAATAATTCCCCTTTTTTTTTTAGATTTATACTTAAGTATTTCTTTGATTTTTTTTAAAGCTATGTTAAAAACAGATTAAAAAAAGAAAAACAAAAAAAAACCCTAATTCCAATTGTTTATTGCTGGGCTATAGGAAAGCAACTGACTTTTTGTATATTAATTTTGTAGCCTGTGACTTTCTTTTACTCGCTTATTAGTTTCAGACTTTCTTCACTGACAATGAAGTCTCATGTCAGCTGCAACAGTTTTTTTTTTCTCCTTTCCAATCTGCTTACCTTTTATTTGATTTTTTTCTTTAATTGTACTTGCTGTGACTTCTGGTATAATATTGAATGGGTACAATGAGTGGGACAGCCTTGTCTTTTCCTCAATCAAAAGGGAAAATATACATTCTCTCAACACAGATTTATATCCAAAGAATAAAAGCATCTTCTGGCTCTTTAGCTATGTATACACAAACGCACTCTCATTGACACATTAATTCACAACATATACACAATTACAGAGCTAAAAATGTGCTATCCCTCTAAAAAAGCCATACTTTTATACTAGATTTAAGAGTATCACATATTAGGAGTTCCCATTGTGGTGCAGCAGAAATTAATCTGACTAGTAACCATGAGGTTGTGGGTTTGATCCCTGGCCTCGCTCAGTGGGTTAAGAGTCCAGCGTTGCTGTGAGCTGTGGTGTAGGTCGCAGACACAGCTCGGATCCTGTGTTGCTGTGGCTGTGATGTAGGCCAATGGCCGTAGCTCCTATTTGACTCCTAGCCTGGGAATCTCCATATGCCCCACTGTGGCCCTAAAAAAAAAAAGAAAGAAAAAACGTAAAAGCATCACATATTTTTGCATGGTCTTATGGCACTAGCTGGTAAATTAATCCCTTGCTAGTCTGTATGCAGGTTCCAAATATAGAATGATGTAGACAGGTAAGGCTGTGCCCCGAATTTCAAAGATCTGAGTTCTGGACAGGGCCTCTTCATTAACCAGCTGTGGTGATGCACTTTTGGTATGGAACCTGTCTGGATACATGTTCTCATTTCCATATTGATTTCTTCATTGATTGCAATGAATCAAGATATAATAGTGAATTCTAAAATAACTTTCAGGTCCCTGGGTCCCACTCTTGGTGACACTGGAGAGGCCATGCAGCGAGAGGCCTTTTGAATAGTCCAGTACCAGTCATACTCCCTGTTAAACGCTGCCAATAAAACACCGTAAGTGAGACTAGCATGGGGGAAAAACAAACAAGCAAACAAAAAACACACCTGGCTAACCCCCAGCCAACCAATACCGTTATGTGATGTAATAATTCTACGTTATTTTAAGCGTCTGACTTTGGGGATATTTTTTATGTGGTGATATGAAATAACAGAAAATGTAGATCCATGTTATGTCTCCAGGTTCTCCCAGAAAAACTCCCCAAGCGAATCCAATACCTAGCCAGACTTGGAAATGGCTGAATTAAATGAGAGTGGATGGATTTTCCAGTTTCAGTATTTCAGGAGTCTAGGATCATAGTCCAGTCCAGAAATGAATCCAAGTCTTAATGTGACTCAAACTAAATAAAATTCTCCACATCACCTCCTTCCAGTAATCTAACATTTAGGTAGTCTCACTAGGCACTGTCACAAATTCAGAGTCACGATCCTATAAGACAATGCCAAATGATAGAAATACTGCAAATACTAAGCCTTTTGCAATCCTCATTATAACTTCCAATTGGCAGCCTCGTAGTCAAATCTTTGGTATCATGGGAAATACTGCATATCAGAGTGCAACTCAGGAAAGCTTATCCTACCATTATAGGGTTTCGATTTTAATACTAATCTATGTTTGAATATTGACTTCATTACTCAAAACTAAACAAAACAAAACATCAGCGTTAAAGTATTTTACCAACTCTGTGGTGACTCTAAGCCAGTGTGAGCAGTGTGTGAAAATGCCTCAAAGCCAGTGGTTACAGGCATAAGAGATTTTCACAGCCAGTTCAGAGTTAAAGGACAGGCCAAAGCATATGAGCTTATGATCTCCAAGTAAAAATATTGAGAAGGTTTCTGGTCCCAATGAGAAAAGTGCTTGATTTCACTGTTTTTTTGAGAGTCAGTGGTAGATCTTTGGCAACAGTCAGCTCCATGAGCAATATCATTTAAGGAAGCAACACACTAGCCTTTTAATAATTTTTATAACTGCTTCATAAAACCTAAGAATTGTTCTTCATTCCCTCCCTATACCAAGAAATTCTCATGTATTGAGCCAGATCCTGATATGAGAGGAGCTCTCTTTGCTGTAATGGCTTCCACAACAAACTGCATTTGGGCTCATTTTTACTGTTTATTCCTCTGACCAGACTTTTGGCTTTTTGTTTGGGAATTTTATCTACCTCCAATCTATGTTTACACAGCAGTTCAAGACTTAGTTCTATGTAAGAGACTCTATTCCCTTCCTTTCATTGTTTTAAAAAACTTGAAACAAGGAAAGCAATAAACTATTTCATAAATTATTTCAATTATTTGTTGAGTCGTCATGAAAACTCTGAGTAAAAAAATATGAACTTAACTTATATGCCCTGAAATTGTGAATTATGGGTCTCTTTTCCAACATTTCACAAAATGTTCTGCTCTAACTTCTGTTTGTAATTAGTTACTTTGGAAAGAGCGAAGCAGATGTGTTACAGTTTCTTTGAATTATCAGCATGTATTTACGATAAACTACATCTTCTGAAGAAACTGTGTCCTCAGGGGAATTATTTGTCTTATGCTAACGGACTTATTTGGGATGTGGAGTTAGTTGTAGGTTTTAGGTGTGCTGGCCTGAGATTAATAGAGTGAATACTTAGAGCATACATTTTTTTAATATACAAGATCATCATACTTGGTTCTGATCCTTTGATTTCTAAGACAGGATGTTCTCCAAGGCATCAATAGCTGGAAACGATATCTGTACAAGGATTTCCAGCAATTAGGATTGATGTTACAAAGTAGAAGAGTAAAGGTGACTGCAGGAAAAATTTTTAAAAAATACTGTAAAGCCTTACCTATAGTGCATCATAGGCTAATTCTATTACAGTTGTTGGTTTTTATAGGGAAGAAAATGTTCAAGATAGAGGCATATGTAGCTCATGAAAACAAACAATTCTCCACACACTGCTTTCAGAGTAATAGTACTTTTTTTTCATTTTAGAGTTTTATTGAAGTATAGTTGATTTACAGTGTTGTGGTAACTTCTACTGTTCAGCAAAGTGATTCTGTTAATACACATGCATATATCCACTCTTTTCCAGATTGTTTTCCCATATATTTTTTTAGGGAAATGTATTATTGGGAAAATGAAATGGTTTAATAACTCAATATGCAGATTCAAGGGAAAACAGTACCTGTTTGTATTTATTTGAATATATACACCCAATTATGATCTTTCAGTCAGAAAATTTTCCTCTTTCTGTTAAGTTACCAATTATCATTTTTCTACTTCATTATTTATTTAAGTGCATTAAAATCCTATTACTTCTTAATAATACGTGTACTTCTTTTGATTAAAGTAGTCCCTCAGAAATAATGTTATGTCATTTTTATTTTATAAATGACTTGGTTCCTAACCATTAACCAAACAAAGCAAATTTCATTTGGCAAATATACTTAAAATTACATACTAATAAGTTTACAGCATTGGCTTGATATAGCATTTTAAGTTTTGTTTTATCAAACAGTTTTCTCCATGTATTTTATTCTAAGTTTAGTGTGCATCTTAAAGTAATAATGAAAAACAAAAGTTATCCAAGTTAAAAGGAATATTAATAGCATTTAACTATCTTTTTAATCATGCTATCATGTGTCAGTATATCATGACTCAAATTTCTTCAGGGCCTGTGCCTTTATAAATTATATTAATAAGGGTTTCATATTTGAAATTTTCATCTGGCTTTTGTCTGTATTTGGCCATGTTACTTGTAACAAAAGTAATGACTCTCCTTCACAAAAAATAAATTATATGCTTTTGAATCTCAAAAAGAACGCTTGGAATTACCAGTGCACGCCTCTACAATTTTAAAAATAAATGTAATTGATAGCTGACAAAAAATTTAAACTAAGGAGGAATTTGCTCAACAAAGTATATTAATTAAATTTATTTTTATAGTTCATGGTTTAAACATGGCTTTATGTTTAGTGTGCATTCTAAATAAAATTTTGCTTTAATAAGGTTTCTAACTTTCATCTCACTCCTAACCTGTGTGCAGTAGAAATGGATATACTGTTTTTCTTATTTTATTTTAAAAATTAGACCTTGATTTTTATTTGAGAGACCATCAAAACTGTGAAAATGAATAACAGCTTTGGCTCCAGCCCGCAATCTGTACATTCCCATAACTCCCACTGAAACTAATTATTTTTTTCTTCACTTTATATTAGTAGGAGTTGGGCATGCAGAGGTTTCCATTCAACGGTCCACACTGAAGTCAGCGGGAGTTCAGAGATGTCGATGAGGGGTACACTCAGGACAAAGATGCAGAGAAGGGTGTTATCATTTTCTCAGGGTAGACCTTGAGCAAGAAAACATGTTTCTGAAAATTAAATTTTTTTGTCTTCTGAATGGGAGTTTAAATTTAATGTATGCTAAATGGTCAAGCTTTTTTAAATAAATGATTGAAAAATACATTTTTAAAAGAGATACACAAATATCTGAATTTTCGGAATGTATTGGGTAAAATGTATTTTTTGCTCCTCTTGGTGATAAACCTTTTTTTAAACTTTCCTATTTGGTATTATTACATTGTTTTGTCGACTGAAACGTTATTTAGATTATTGGGAAACAGTCCCGTGTACACATCCGTGGATCCTCATTCAGCCTATTCAGTGACAAGGCGCTTCAGGCCTGAACATTTCCTTACCAAGAAATAAAGAGCCCACTAAGTCTGCAGGGCTTGTCGCCTTATGCGGGACTTCTTTTCCTGCTTTATGCTCAATGGGTGTCCCTTACTGTACTTAAGTGTGTATGTCAGTGGACCTCAGGTATATCCCCAGCCTTCAGTAGTCCAGACTTCACAGAGGAACAGTCGGGGTCCTTCTGCTGGGGCGCGAGAGCAGTGCGTGTAAGGGCCACCTACTAGTCCTGAGGAATTTCGCACATTCCGTTGGAGTTGAACTTGACCTGTCTCATCTCCAGTGTGAGTAAAAGCATTATTCCATCCACTGCTTGCTGTGTTGTGTTTTCCTTGGTAACTCCGACACCAGGGTGCAACAGAGTTCAATTCCTGGTGGGTAGCATCGTGAAGAACTTTGCAGTCTTCTGTGCAGTCGGAGTCCTACTCTGGCCTCAGTAATCGGGACACCATGTACTGCTCTATGTAAAACTTTGTGGCAAAGGATCCAAGAGGGACGAGGAGGGGACCACGAAACAGTCATTCAGCCAGTCCATTAATAGAAAAGAATTTAGTTGGCGGTGGTTTCTGTCATCTCGGGAAGATAGAAAACTATCAATGGATCCAGCTCTGAAAATCTTAGTATAAGACATGACAGGTCGACAGAACACAAAAGCAATGAAAAGACTTAGAGAGTATAACATGACATTTTAACCCACAAAACTCCATGGTATATACCCTTTCATTCAAAGAGAACTTCATGTATTTTTCCCCTGTACAAGGCCTCATGTATTATTTTAATGCATTTTACTAAAAATGTTCAGAACAATTCTGTGGACTACAAATCAATATCTATACTATATAGATGAGAAACTGAAGCTTAGAGAATGAAAAAAAAAGAGTCTGGATTTCAACTCATGTTTTGTGATTCCAGTTTAAATTTTCCTTGCATTGTGCCATACTGGCTCATGAATCATCTTCAAAATTATCGTACATATGAAAACCCATGGATATATTATTTGATGAGCATATCATTTACCATCTTATTTGAACTTCAGTAGATTCTAAATAGCTTAAATGCTCTCATTCTTTAAATCCCAATTCCCAGCTAAAATGTTATAAAAACTTTAGTAAAGGGATGTAACTCAGAAATCTATACAGAATTCATAAGCTTTTTATACTAATGTTTTGCTAAGATGTATGTGAGTAATTATGACCATATGTCTGCAGTTTTGTTTAACAAGATAAAGCAGAGAGAAATGTTACTTGACAAAATATTTTGCCGAAACCAAGATACTAAAAATAATTTGAGAATGTTTGGTCAAATCAAAATCCCCAAGTCCATTCATCCACAGTTTTTTCCAGATTTATTATTGTCACTTTCTTTTCCTCAGCAAAAAGAAGTAATAAGAATTGGATATATGACAACCTCTGACATCCAACACCAATGCTCTTCCCAGCACAGTGATGACTATTGAAGGAAACCCTATTATCTGGAGAATAAGTCTCTTGAGCCTATAGAGGAACTCATTTTACTATTGTGTAATATAAATCTATGTAAAATTAAGTATAAATAACAATCTTAAGAAGTGACTATGACATTAAAATCAGTTTAGATAAAAAGAGGGTGATACGTCTTCTCTCAACTTCAAATTAAGTACTTTTCTTTAAAATTAGCAAATGTTATTTTCAAGTTCTTCCTTTTTATTTCTCCCCTTTTTTTGCTTTTTATGAGATTCCAAATATGCCCTATATTGACTGAGATTTGATACTTACGCTGTTATCATCATTGATGAACACGATGCTTTGTGCATCACACTAGCTGGAAATCCATAGAAAGGGAAACAGATGACGGATGTCACAGAAGACAACAACGGATATATCCGTCTGTCTGTCGTCTTCTGTCTCATAGTGCTCTTCAGCAAGTTTTTCTCAGTTTGCTAACCTCTTCAGCTCGCCACGTTAGATCCCTCTCCCTTTTTTCACTTTTGAGCTTTAACATAACTCTTTCCCACAGTACTTAATTGTGTTTCAAAGTTTGCTTGAAATTACAGCTAATACCAGATCTTACTTATCTTTGTATTCTCTGTGTCTGATAAATGCCCTCCATATAATAACAACTAGAGAAACACTTTTTTGAATTAAACTGTCCAATTTGTTGTGTTGTAGTCCTGAATAATCCAGATTAGAATCATGAATCCAACACAACAAATTGGACAGTGTAATTCAAAAAGTTTCTTTTCCTTTGAGCACTGTAGATTAAATATATTTATTATTATTATAATTACCATTAAATAATAGTTATTGTCATTTTAGTGCCTACTCTGTATCATCATCATGTTGGAATGTATAAACTATGTCTCATGCATTTTTCATTGGTTATCATATTTAATTTTCACGATGATTCTATATGGCAGCAAAGTACTAACACATTGTCAGAGAAGGATACTGAGGTTTAGAGAGATTAAATAAATTTCTCAAATATGCAAGGATAAGCCAAACAAAAAGTATAAGCATTTGAATTAATATTTTTCAAGTCTTAGAGCCGGATGTTTCAACATTCTGCTAGTGATGCCAAAAAGATGGTACCAGAATCTGGGTTCTTGTTCACCATGGTCGAAGCATGAACTCCGCAAACGCACAGACAGAAAGCAAGCAAAGTTTTTATTAAAGGACAGCAGATAGCTCCCAGGGTTACTGGGAGCGGGGAGAAGAGCCCCACCTTTCTCTGTTGTCCTATAGGGGTTTTTATTCCTTAAAGTTGAGGGGGTACCAACGTGGGGTCCAGGGAGACGTGGTTTTCTCCCATTGGCCTTGCTCAGTTACCCATATCAGTCCTTGTCCAGTAGGGTCTGAGGGATGGAAATGTCCTGTAAATCTCATAGTTTCTTTGACCTTTTCCTCCCGTAAACTGAGTCACAAGGGATTAGGGATTAGTGTCCATCTGGGCGTAGGTACATTCCCTATAGTAAGAAAGCCCTGTGGGGATGTTACCCCCTGGAGCCCTTGAGCCACAAATGTTAATCAATGGCCATATCAAAGAATGCATCTAAGCCCATGCCCCTACAATGACTACCTGGGTTAATATTCTACCTCACTAGGCTATGCTTTTTAAAGATGGTATACTGACTCTAAGTTCCTTGATCCTCTTTTAGAAAAAACGCTTTCTTTACTAAAAGCACTAGAGAAAAAAGCTGCAAATATTGGGGGGAAAAAAGTAGTGGAAAGCACTCATGTTGTTCCTTCTAAAAATAAAATAGAATTAAACATAGCTGTCTTTTTGAAGTTAGACATTGCCAAGACCAGCTCAGCAGGTGAGGGCTGAAGAACGGGTGCTGTGAAACTTAAGAAAAAGTTAACATGAAACAAGACATAAAGACTTTTATCCTAATTAAAGGTGGGAACTGGGGAGGTCAAGGTCTCAGGGACCAAGAGCGTGGCCTCAGGAAACCACACTGTTTTATGGTGCTCTATGGGATTACGTCAAGTGAGGGGGGGGTTGTGTATGCAGGATATAGTTCTTTTTATTATTTTAGAAAGTTCTTTTACTGTTTTAAAAGTCACATAGCTGGTAGATGGTTAAGCTTTTATTCTGACCTTTTGGCATTTAACACTCATTAGCATTGAGGAAGCCTGGCATCAGCTATCTATGCATAGCATCTAGAGAATCACCATTGCAGCATGCCTGTCTCCTGCGACCTGGCATGCCTAGGTTTGCACCTCGTTCTCCTTGCTGATGCATATCCTGCTAAACTGCTCATAAACCCCTTGGAGCCATGAGGCTTATCTTCCTTTTATTCTTAAGGGGATATATCATGCTGTCCAAACGGCATGCCTATCTGCACAGGTCCAGCATGCCTAGCCCAACACATTCTGTCCTCATTCAGCTGAATAACATATGAATAACTTATGCCTTTAGGTCTTTGTTCGTAAGCTTAAGTCAGTACTGCGACTGTTTTTCAAGCAGGAATATGGGGTAAAGTAAAGCAGGACAAGATGGAGTTTCCAGCATAGAAAATAGAAGCAGAGGCTGAGGAAATACTGTAGAAACATGTCTCCCGACAAGGTTTGGCCAAGGGACTTTTTTTTGGCCAAAGTGTTAGTGATGCGTTATATGTGTACACAATTGTCTGTCGTGGCGTTTGACAATGGCCTGTGGAGTCCAGGTTCCTAAGAAGGCTGTGTGAAACAAACTTCCACATCCAACAGAGAGAATCTGCTTTAAGTGACTGAGATTCGGGGATTGTGTCTTAGTGCAATAAAATCTACTCACCTGATAAGTTCAAGTAGTGGTACATAACAAAAACTCAGTTTTTAACATGTTTTGAGTTTTGTTGATAAAGATTCCAACGTAGCGAGTTCCCTTTGTAACTCAGTGGTGTAGAACCTGACTAGTATACATGAGGACGTGGACTCAATCCCCAGCCTCGCCCAGTGGGTTAAGGATCCAGTGTTGCCGTGAGGGGTGATGTAGGCCGGCAGCTGCAGCTCTGATTCACCCCCTAGCCTGGGACCATCCACATGCCATGGGTGCAGCCCTAAAAAGCAAAGATTCAGGGGGAGTTCCCGTTGTACCTCAGTGGTTAACAAATCCGACTAGGAACCATTAGGTTGCGGATTCAGTCCCTGGCCTCGCTCAGTGGCTTAGGCATCCGGTGTTGCCGTGAGCTGTGGTGTAGGTTGCAGACGCGGCTCGGATCCCGCGTTGCTGTGGCTCTGGCGTAGGCCGGCGGCTACAGCTCCGATTCGACCCCTAGCCTGGGAACCTCCTGGCTGCGAGAGTGGCCCAAGAAATGGCAAAAAAAGACAAAAAAAAAAAAAAAAAAATCAAAGATTCCAATGGAATACTCGCATATAAGCCAAGAAAATCCAAGGGACAAGGGTCTAATGAATTCTTTTTAACAGCTTTGCTGGGGTACGCATCACATGCAAAGAACAGCTTATGTTTGATGTATGCAAGTTGAATAGTCTGGACATAGATAAACAGTATGAACTCATTGCCATAATCAAGGTAATAGATAAAGCCAATACCTCCCAAGTTTTCCTTTGTGTCCTTTTGTTTCAGTTTTAGTTTATTTTTTATTTTTAGGTCCACACCCACAGCATAAGAAAGTTCCCAGGCTAGGGGTCGAGTTAGAGCTACAGCTGCTGGCCTTCACCACAGCCATAGCAGCATGGGATCTGAGCCACGTCTGCAACCTACACCACAGCTCATGGCAATGCCAGATCCCCAACCCACTTAGCAAGGCCAGGGATCGAACCCGTATCCTCATGGATACCAGTCAGATTTGTTTCTGCTGCACCAGTTTTGATTTTTTTTTTTTTTTTTTTTTTTTTTGTAGTAGAAACATTTGACATGAGATATATATCCTTTAAACAAATTTTGAAGTGCATGATACCATATTGTTAATAACTACAGGTAGTGTGTGGTATAGCAGATCTCTAGAATTTATTCATTCAGCATAACTGCAACTTTTTTTGTTTGTTTGTTTGTTTTGTTTTTTCTAGGGCCGCACTCGCAGCATATGGAGGTTCCCAGGCTAGGGATCTAATCAGAGCTGTAGCCACCGGTCTACACCAGAGCCACAGCAATGCGGGATCCGAGCCGCGTCTGCGACCTACACCACAGCTCACGGCAATGCCGGATCCTTAACCCACTGAGCGAAGCGAGGGATCAAACCCGCAAACCCGTGGTTCCTAGTCAGATTCGTTAACCACTGAGCCACAACGGGAACTCGGCATAACTGCAACTTTTTAATAGAGGAAATAATACATTATTAGTTCAAGTGCCAACAATTACTTTCTGATCAAAGTTTATTACTGGTAGTAAAGATAAATAAAAAGTGGCCAGAAAATTATAAACAAAAACAATGTGAAAATATAATGACTACAGCTCTGTTAAAAACAGCTATTTTCAGCCTTAAGATGAACAAGCACTGAGGTTCTAAAGTGAAACATGACGGCTGCAATTGATAACACTATACTGTAAAATTGAAATTTTCTAAGACATTAGAACTTAAATGTTCTCACCAAAAAAAGGATAAATACGTGAAGTGATGAGTAGGTTAAGTAGTTGGGGAGAATCCCCTAAACTTTTGAAAAAAGACAACTATTTTCAAACATTTCGATGGAAAGGAAAAGTCTTATGTTAGTCTACAGAAAAAGAAGCTTTGTCTACTTTCCCATCTTAAAAAAAAAAATTGCTTCATTTTCTCTCTGTGTGTATGTGAGTGCATGTGATTTATATTGTAACTTTGGTGGCCATTCCTTTAAGTGTCTTCTGAAATGATAAGAATGTAATGAAATAGAGGCAGTACCGGCAAATTCATTTGTGATGAGAGATTTGGCACTCCATTTGATATTACTTATCAGTTTCACATGTTCCATGTGACAAAATGTACTTTGAACATTTACTTGTTCACCAGTCTACTAATGGTTTGTATTAAATAGATTTAGAAATTGCAAAAAATGCAAGAAGATAAGTCAGTTTATAAGTTAGCAACTGGAATCTGACAAGGTCATCGTCTTGTAAGGCAAAGATTAGTTTTCCTTTTTTCATGTTTCTTTATTCACAGAGACATTGAATATGCAAAATGAGTAACATATTACAAAGGAAAAGTTTTTAAATGAAGCAAGAGATACATTACATGTGCAAAAGGAAATGGAAGTAAATGTATAAACATTCCTTACCACACAGTAAACTTGGAAATATACATTGATATAATAGGCTGAGATTGTGTCAAAATTCATTCTTTTTACTACCACAGGACTATACACAGCACTATAAGGCAGCTGCATAGTATATACATCATTAGGCTTTTGACATTGCTTTTGGTTGGTTGTTTATTGCTTTTGCTTGTCTGCTTTGATTTTTAGGGCCACACCTGCAGCATATGGAAGTTCCCAGGCTAGCGCTTGAATTTGCCTTCACCAAAGCCACAGCAACACAGGATCCAAGCCGCATCTGCGACCTATGCCACAGCTCATGGCAACTCCAGATCCCCAACCCACCAGGCGAGGCCAGGGATCAAACCTGCATCCTCATGGTCCCTAGTCAGGTTAATTAACTTCTGAGCCACGAATGGAACTCCCTGTTTACTGTTTTCTAATGATATGAGAAAAAAATCAATTTTGTTTAAAAAAGCAAAATATGATCAAACTTTATAATCTTGGTATAATACAAAAATTATTAGACAATATATATAAGATTTTTGGATAAATCACTAAGAATGTCAGTTTCAGTATCTTCATCTGTAAAATGAGATTTGATGTGAGATAAGCTCCAAAGATTTCTTTCCATTCAAAATTAGTTTATGAAATGTTAAAATTATTTTAACATGAATATTTATTATTTTATAAAATCTTATACAATTATTTATTATACATAATATTTTAGAGCAATTCTTCTGTGTTCTAGAATGATATTTTAGTAAATGCAAATGAATATTAGCCTTTTCAACTCTTCATTAGATTGGGAAAGCATTTTTGAACTCTAAAATATATTTACTCTTTATACTCAGACACTTCATACACTTGCCAGAGTAAGAGAAATCAGAGACTGTCAGCAGACATTAAAATTCCTTAGCATTTGACACTTCAAATATCTGCTGGCAACATTCCCAGGATGATGTCAACCTCTTGTACAGTATACAACATTTAATGCTCCCCCAGAGCATCTCACTTTCAGAGTTGGTGCGCTTTCAAGTATCAAGTGCATTAATGGTTTTTCTCCAAATGGTGATGGAAATCTTTAGAAGTTATTCTCCAATCTCAACAATGAATGATATTATGACATAAAAAGCAAAGTGAAGGAAACATAAAATGTATATTAAATGTCTGAAAAAACATTTATGAAACGAACAGATGCCTTAAAAAATCCTGGAAACAGCTGTGGTAAATGGTATCGTTAAATATTTAGTCCCTCTGCCTAAAATTATGTCTTTTAAAGAGCTAATGTATAATGTGACTGTTCATGCTATTTTTTAAGACCATATTTCAAAGAGGCTTTATTGGGATTAATATAGCAACATCATTTATTTAGCATCCATATATAAATAAGTTGTTGCTTATAAGTCAAATTGGTATATTAATACATTTTTAAATTAGCAACCTGGTTTATATTTTACTAAAAAAAAAACAAAATTTTCTACTCTCTTAAAAAGAGACCTCTAAACCTGACATTTTTCTTTGCAATGATAGTATACTATTATAATAATCAATTATTATAATAGATTGAAAAATTTTAGGGATTCTCACTTATGTGTAGTAAGCTATATATCCCAATTCTGAATATCATTGATAGCAATTGATCTTTGGTTTATTTTAATGATTGTGATATATGAGAATATAACATATACTCATAAATTCATAAATTCATAAATTCAGAATTATGGGAATAAAAGAGAAAGAAAGTCTGAAAAAGTAAGTCACTCATAATTCCACTGTCTACAACCGTATTTCCTTTCTGATTTTTTTTCTATGTGGTTTTTACATGGTTAGAGTAGTATTTCTATAAAATGATGCATTCTGTATTTTTCTCATAGCCATGCATCTTAAACACTTATTCATTAAATTTCTAAAACTCTATTTCAATGAGTAGCATGCATTCTGTTTTGTTAAGGCATCTATTGCAAGATAATTAGGTGACCTCTAGTTTTTATTTTCTCCTCACTGTAATGTATGTTATATTTCTAAGACAATAAATATGAAAATATTTAAGCATCTCACGTAAAAAGTAGTCTAGAGGAAGGCAGTTTAGTGACTAAGTGACCTCGGAAATTCTCTTAATCTTTCCCTGAGGGTTGCTAAGTGGCTGCAAAATCTCCAGGCTTCATTTCCTTACACAGTTCTATTCAAACAGAAAGTATAAGAGCTAATCAGAATGACCCAAGACTTCTCAGTATACTTATTTTGTCCTGTGATCATGGAGAAAATAATCTTTCTAATAGATCAGTAGCAACATTATCATGATTCATTGCCCAGAACTGAATCTCATGAGAACACTTAATTGCACAAGAGATACTAAAAACAAGGGATAAAGGATCAGGATTGGACTAGATTAACTGTGCTTCACTTTGGCACATTAATGTGCAAAGAAAATCAGTTTTTACATGGCAAAGGAGAAGCACACATCCACTGCTGGGACAGATAACTGTAGATTAAGAAAATCTGTAAATACCATGTCCAGTTCCTAAAAGATATTAGCAAATAATATATGTACTAGTAGTACATAAGAATGAATAGTTTCATCTTTGTGTATTATTTAAAAATTATTGTTAATTTGAAAGGAATTTAAGTTTCTCTTATTGTGATGCAGTAATTTTTTAATGTCCAAATGTCTTTTATTTTATTTTTTTTTATTTTGGAAGTAGTTTTGTTCTGGACTTTAAAAGTAGTTTTTTATACCTTTATATATAGCATACAAATTTGAGGTTGATCTACTATTAGGATAGTAATAATTACACTGTGATGCATTCAACAAAAATGTGACAGTTTTTTCTAAGTTCTTATTCTCTGAAATGTGAGTTGCCCCAGTGGACCTTTCTGTAGTTATTATTTGAATATTCTAACATCTTGACTACTGGAAATCAATCTAAGTGATTTTTTAAATTTTGTCTATTAATTTTTATAATTTTCTGAACTTTTGTTCTCCAGATTTTTTTTAATTAATCATGTATACTTGAATATATTCCACTGTTTTAAAGTTGCAGAGTTGGTAGTGTTTTCATAAGAATGATGCTACATAAACATTTTGCTCTCCAGAAGCAATGGGAAGGCTAACGTAAGGAAAGCCTATATTGGCTAATTTCTTGTTCAGGGTTAGGGAATTAAATGATGATAATAAAAATAGAGCCACTACTGATTAGCCCATCAGACCCCATGAACCCACGAACATACTTCTAAAGCTACTGTCATTTAAGAAGAGGTAATTCACCAAAAGATGGAGAGAAGCAAATCTCTTATGAAATAAGAAATTGAATTGTGTAACTGTAATGGAAAATATTCTGGCATGATTGGAGAAGGGTTCCTCTCTTCAATGACCATAGTGCTTGGAAAGAAGTAATAGGCCAACTAGGACTAAAACATTGTTGACATGAATTGAAAGAGTATATAAAATCATTCCAAAATGTTAGTCTTACAGACATATAGTAAATTCCCTCTGGAACTCTTTCTGATCAAGTTGAATAGGACCTAAGTCTCTGCTCGTGCCTTTGATATTTTTTTTCTAATACTAGTGGTACTAAATGACATTCTCTTTTCTGAACCAGGGCTTCCATGTCTTTGATTAATTCCTAGTTAATGTTTATATTGATACTACAAATCTATATTTCTTAAAAAAAGTATAAAGGTTATTTCTCACATAATACAAGTACTTCTTTAAAAATATGTGTAATTTATTTGTATAACCCTATAGCCTCTTTATGGTGGGTAGATACAAACAATTGATTTGTAATTTTGCTAAGACACCCAGCTGGTAAGTAAAGGGGGTTGTATTCAAACACGTATCTATTTGACTCCAGAATCTACATATTAAAACCTGGAGTGAGAAAGGAAATATCATCAAGTCTAAAATGACTAAATATGAAGGCAGTAGATGAAAAAGGGAAAAAAAATAGAATATAGAAATATTTTAATTATAGCAAGCATTACTCATTGAAAATATCTCCTTGCCTTTAAAAGAATTCAAAGTGCCAGATTTAACAATTAAACTACAATAATTGTAGAAAGCATTATATTTATAAATATTCAATAAAATATGTGGCTTATAAACTTATAACACTACAATAATAAATAAATTCAAAATAACTGGTATTATTATTATCCAAATATCACACCGTACACTAGCAGTCTAACTAGACTAACACTGACACATGATAATATCTTCATATTATATCTACTTCCACTAATTACCTTATCAGTTTTGAAGCTGTTATGTCTATGAATAACTATGTCCCCTAATTTTCTTTGGAAAACAGATTTAGTCATTTGTTTATAGCTAGAAAGAAAAAGAGGAGTAATAAGATAAATAAGAGTGTCTTCTAAAAAACAACAAATTTCCTCAGTCATCACTGGCCTCACTACCAGCATTATATTGTAGGTGGTTAATATGCTTTGGAAATTGTATTAAGGAATTCAAAATTTGTTAATTGACTATAAGACCCTTTTGGTAAGCCTGACACTGGAACCAAAAAAAATATTGGTGCCTTCATGCTCATATCTTTTAAGATTTAATGACATGAAAAAATTGACTTCCATTGGAAAAGAGGGATACTAAATGCGGCCTGTGTTATAAAATGAAACCATGAGCTGAACACCATGTGTTTAGTTCCTCCATTACTTTGGAATACAGAGAGAAATTTGAGCTCCGTAATAGATACACATCTATTCACTAAATGTAATATGCTACTTCAGTTTTTCTCATCTCATTAATATAAATATGCATAACAAAATACTAAATCTTGAAGGACACTCCCCCTTTCCAAACTGTTTTCCAGTCCTCACTAAATAATTGCCTATGCTGACAGAATTGATTTCACATGGGTAGGAGCTGGCAATTAAATTTTTCAATTTAAGGTCAAAACCATAATACCAAATGAAATTATGTCACAAACTGAATTAGTCAATATAAAAATATAATGTAGTTTACAGTGGTCACTTTGGGTAGCTCTTTAAAAAGATCCAGAAGTTATAAATTTGATCTAAACCTCAACTCCAGTTCCTTAAGTTTTGCACCATTTCCTCAATTTCTGCAAATCTCTTTAATATCTGCTTATGGCTTCCTTGTTTACTCTCTGTGTTTTTACTCCTGATTTACTACTCTAGATAATTTCTCACATTGCGAAATTGAGTTATTTCATTTACTTCCACAAGAACACCTTCCATCAGATATTTCTTAATAAATTTACTAAAGAAGTGAGCGCTCAGAGAGAGTTACATAGCAGACAAGTCACTCTGCTCTTTTCACTCTATTCCCATCCTCCCTTCTCCCTCCTTCCCTCTCTCTCTCTGTCTCTCAGACATACACATACAAGGTATTCACCATATTGACCTACAGAAAAAAATGTTTTACCTTGGGAATCTCAGGGTTTACTACATACAGTTTGTCAAGGAATTCTTTTTCATAAATCCAGTGCTATTCTTTAAGGACATATTGGCATATATAGTATTATTCATTTTATTACAGAAATACTGTATAGAAATCAATGGGGTTGCAGTATTTTTCTCTGGGCTTGAATCCAATATATGCCTATGAAGAGAACTGCCCACCTAGAGGATGTACTAGTGCTTCTAGGCTGAATTGTGCTTCTGTTGGCAGCTTTGTTCATTTCTCACATGATGCTTGTATAAAGAAATAGAAGCTGTCAGTCATTAAAATGTAAGGCATTCAGCTTTGTGCCTATCTGAGGACAAAATTGGATTCCTCTGTCTGGGTTGTGCTGATTCCTATTTATTCCACAAAGCAAATTGCTTTTTCAAGGCATCAGTGTTAGTGGAAAAAGCCCCTGCTATGACAGGTAGTACTAAAAGCTTATTAGCAGCAATACTTTGTATTCTCTACTGAATATCATACCACTGGAGAATAGATTGATGAAATACAAAACTCATTTTTAAAGTTTTGTGCAATTTCATGTATGTTTTTTGCCAGTATCAGCCTTCCAGTAAGCAAGGTTGTGGTTGCACTGGTCCTTGTGGTTCTTAATATGATTGCAAGATGCTCTTCAGCAATACCATTAGTAAACCTCGAAAAAATAAAGGCTTGTTACTCACAGAGGCTGGAAATTACACAGCACACGTAAGACCACACCAGTAGGTAGGTAGGTTTCCCAGAGAGAGAAAGAGGGCATGCAGGCCTGGGTTCTGCTTTTACTGGGGTCAAAAGTGGGGGCCCAGGGTTTCATGGGCTCTTTATTGATTAATGAAAAATATAAGGGCAAGAATTTAAAGCATGGGAAGAGAAAAAACAAGTAGAAGTGATCCAAACGGTCAGTTATCTAAAATCAACCGAAGTCTCTAAAACAAAAAAGCCTCAGTGGGGGGAGCCAGCCTAGCTCTTTATCTAGTCCTGTGGCTGGCAATGTGTTTATTTGAGATATCAGTCTCTGAAATGAATGTCTCTTTGAAGTGGATGCCTCAGCAATCATAGCTTACGTAAGGCACTTGCATTAAAAAAAAAGAAAAACCCTTAGCTGTCAGAATTACACTACAATCCACCCTGTCAACACTGTCAAAGACATTAGTGATTAATGGCCTGGGGAGCTGATTTGCTAAAAGCCAAGGGTTGAGTATGTTGTAAACCAGAAATTACACAACTAAATAGGGTTATAGTCGCAGTCTAATAATTATGTAAGGGATAGTTTGAAATCTTTTTCATAGCCAGTGCTTAAAACTTGGGAAAAGAGATGAGTGATCTTGGTGGTCCTAAGAATCTGTTTAAAGATGTGGGTAATGATGTAGAGTTTTTTCGTGTCTTGGGCCATCGGGTGTAAGTCGGCTTTAACCAGTCCTGAGTTGATAGGTGTCTCCGTATCTCATTAAATCAGTGTCTTGGTCCTGAGAATGAGTCAGTTCCGTTAAAGGGTTGTGTCTCATCTTAGGAGGCAGTGAAGCAGGTGGATTTCCCAGGTTAGGCCCATTTGATACAAGTGTTTGTATCAGGTATTTAATAAGAAGCGTTTGTATAGAAACGAACAAACAAAAATGTGAGTGATTGGGACAGGTTATAATCCCACTTTCTGAGTTCTGAAGGCATCCGGTCAGCATTTCTAGATGTTGGGTTGGAAGCATCTTCAGATGGGGTGAGATGAGGCGGTGGCAATCTGAGAGATTATCCTGGTTTGAAGTGTGAGTGTCTCTGGTGATCTCTGTGAGTGGCCCAAACAGCAACAGGCATGAAGACTGTCCATGTATGGGCTGTGGTGGTAATTTCTCTGAAGTTTATATCAAGTTGCCCCACTTTCACCTGCATGGCTTTGGGAAAAGGGCACCTTTAATTCTTAAAGATTCCAAGTTCGAATAGTGGGAAAAAAATTGGAAATATTAGTTTGGAGAGTTGTAGCCAGATATTAGAAGAAATGGGAAGAAGTTTGTATCCAGTCCAGTTTATAGACAGAAAACAAAACTTGAAAGACAGTCAACAGTACTAAAAGCTGATAACCACATATGTGTATAGTTTTTCATTGAAATGTATATATGTATATATGTAATATATGTTATTTTTATATATAAATTTTTGATATATATGCTTGATGTATATCAAGTATATATATATATATATTTCTTCTCTCTACAGTCACCTCAGTTCTATCAAAGATAATCAAAATAAGATTAATTTTAAAAATGTCTAGTCTTAATAAACATGGCCTGATTATTTATAGGAGTGCAAGAAGAATACTGTTTTTCTCTAACTTTTCATGAGAAAATTCAGACTGAATAGCCAGCAATGTTTCAAGCAAAAGTCATAAAAAGTTATAATTATCCTCATCAGTTCATTTAATACCATGTAATTCTTGATCTTGATCTTTTATTCATGGTTTTATGAAGCTAGTTTTTCCTTAGAATTCTATAAATTCTCTCCCAGTTCAGTGATATTTTCTGAAAGTTATCAAAAACCCAGTACTTGTCAGAACCCTTTCCATGAATCTTCTCAAAGATGAAGAACTTTTGCAGAAGCCTCAGCATAAAATAATAATTATCTGTAAATGACAAAATGCTTAAAAGTATCCATGGTTTAAAGAATTTACAAGAGATCAATGTAATGCTGGTCACAAGGAAATTTCATTATTTTTGTGACACACAAGGTCCTAAAATAACTAATATTTTGACTAAAAACATTTAGAAATTTTACATAATTTCTGGAATACTTATGTTAATAGCGTTAAGTCTATGCAAAGATATCCATAAAGAAGATTTAACATTTTTTATTATTTGAAAATATTTCCCATGGGACCTAACATACCATATGAGACTGATTAGTTTAATGTCTCACTTTATAAGAAGAGAGAATGAACCATTTGAGATGTGTCAGGTACCCTCTGGAAAACCCCAAATTAGTTTAAGGTCAAAAAGACGTTATTTAGAATTTAATTTTAGGAGATTTGTCAAAAATATTAAATGGCTTTAGACGCCTGACAAATAGTGTCACAGATCATTATGAAATAATAATTATCTGCTTAACCAAAGGTTTCAAAATATTTTAAAGGCAAATACAAAAGGTTAATATTTGTGAGCAAAACATTAACTCTTTTCGTATTGAGAAGACTGTTTTCTTAAGAAACCAAAGACCTAAGACAATTTGAAGCACAGAAAATTATTTTGATAAAACACAAAATCTTTTCTTTCTAGCCATATTACTTAAAAAGCTTAAAAAAAAAAACAAAAAACCTTCTGTAATAATCTATCAGGTGCAGACCAATATTCTAAGAAAACTTTACCCTGTAGCAGATGAAAAAAATTACATAGCGTACTTTTGATATTATGGAAGGAAAACCTTAAAATAATTTAATTTTAGCCAACTTGACCACACAAGGTAAAAGTATCTCTTTTTCTTCCAAAATTTCAATCCATTCTGAATAACCAGTTTTACTTTAAGACAAATTTACTTTCTTTTCCCATAACAAAAATGTGTCTTTGTACCTGATACCTTCCCTTGACAAAAACACATTCTGCTTTCTTTGCACTGAAAGATTTTTCCCTTATATTATTTCTAGTGGCTTTAATATAAACGTGAATATAAATATATATATATTTATGTATCATATATGCTTTCCCTTATATTATTTCTAGTGGCTTTAAAGATATATATGTAAATATAGATTTATACATAATATATAATATATACAATATTTATATATGTGATTCACATATATATATATAAATTAGAATTACTGTCCCTTAGAAACCTTAATTTCTAGTGAGAACTAGGAAGTAAATAATTATACACTGGTAAATTTAGGAGGACATTTAAAAATTTCTAGAAATATCTACTTATTCACATTTGCAATGTGGCATAAGACATGTTTATTAAAAGCACAAAGTATCAAAAACTCATGAAAATTCATTATATATTAGATCCTAAATTAGCTATAATCCCAAGTTTCTTTTCTAGCTAATTACTTTTCTGTAATTGATAAAATACGAATTTATTTGACTAGTTAGATTAAAATGCAGTAGCCCTGTACTGTAGTTAGAGAAGCACCCTGTGAAAATAATTCTCTGGACTCACGGTCAAAGGGGGCCCCTTCAGGGTTGGAAAAGAAGGGGTCATTTGGGTTGCTCTGGTTATGCAAATGGTAAACACATTGGCCCATGCCAAATTCGCACAACTGGAGATGGGCTGCATCTTAATATTTTCTATTTGTTGTGACCCTCAGCTGTGATCACTGTGATGGAGGGATAGGCGTGGTACCAGGCAATAAAGATCCAAGTGAGGAGAGTGAGGGCCCTGGGATAAGTTCTAGGAAAGGAGCACTGCCGGAAGGGAGTCTGTTTCATACACATGTTACGTGCTTCCGCCTACTGCCTCTGCTGTGGGTTGCCTGCAGTATCCAACTCTAAAGGTACAGCTGCCATAATGATACAATGATATTCTCAGAGAAGTGGGATCAATGCGTAGACCATATGGTCTAAGGAGACGATCGACCACTAATTATTATGGCCTTGCTTGAGTAAATGTTAAAGTAAAAATGTTTAGTAATGTCACAGGAAAATACTGATGGATTACATTTCAGGGAGTCAATTGTACACAAAAAAATGCTACATAGAAATTAGCATGCTTAAAACACTATCGCATATTTCAATAAAGGCTATAAAATTTTATCTTATTTTTGAAGGCAATATTTTTATCTTGTTTCTTCATCACAAATGTAGCTGTTTGCTAAAGCTGTCTATTGCTTCCAAAATGAAATATTGCACTGTCAATAAACGTGAAAAATGTGATGTGTTAGACACAAACAAGATGAGAAAGGAATGGGAATGAAAAAGAAAAAAAATAGTAAAACACCTTAACACATTATAGTATAAGCCCTGATTTTTTTTTTTTTTTTTTACAAGTGCAAGTGCCTGACCTGAGCTTTGGTTGCCTGGGCGTCATCTCAAAAGGTTCTCTCAAATAAACACACTGCCAGCCACAGGACTAGATAAAGAGCCGTCTGACTCCCCCCTAACTGCGGCTCCTTTGTTTTAGAGCCTCTGGGTTGGTTTTGATAACTGACCATTTAGTCCACTTGTTTTTTGTTGCTTTTTTTTTTTCTTTCTCTTTCTGTGCTTTACATTCCTACCCTTGCATTTACAATTCACCAAGAGTAAGCCTGGAAAACCTTAGGCCCTCCACCCTCTGCCACAATAAAAGCAGACCCCTGGGCCTGCTTTTGCTCTCCCTACCCAAGTACTGGTTGTGTGGCCCTAGGTGTGCTGTGTAATTTCTAGGTCCTGTTAAGTGATAAACCTTTATTTTTTCAAACTTTCCAATGGTTAAAAATTGCACATTCATTCAAACAAGGGAGATATATAATGCAACACATATGATTTAAATACATAACTAAATCAAACTTGATTTAAACAAGGAGTACATTTCATGTAATAATACCTTCTTTATTCATGCTCACTAGCACCACAGTAATTTCAAAGGTCTCATTTAAATACAGTAATCAGGCTGAAAGTAAAATACTTGAATTTTGTTCAATGATTTTACTTTATTTTGATACCATTTATAGATAAATAATGATTTTTCATTGAAATGAATGGGAATCAAAGTTTATTATGATATTCATTAATACCATAAATATATAATCTCAAAAAGAGTAATGCATGCTTCACCTATCCCTGTAATGAGGCTGATGGAAGGTAATTGTATAAAAATCAAAAATTAAGTAGCCAATTGGATTTTTAAGTTTTGTAACCTTTGAATTTTTTTGCAATATTATTTAGAGATGAGAAATCACATGCCTTTTTTTAATAAAGGAAAATATGATTCCATTTATAAGCATAAATGCTTAAAATAATGTTTAAAATTATGTTGAAGATGAATATTGATTTAACAAAATCTTTCTCAAAAATTTTTGTAGTTATCGTTTGAAAATTTAAACGATATGTTAAATATCAAAGTAAATATCACACGGAAAGTTGTATTGCAGAATCATCTTTTCCTGCTGAGCCCAATTGAAAAAAATAAATAATCAGAATGTTTTGGATAACTTCAGATATTTCCAAAAAAGGTAACTGGTAAGTTCAACATAACCATTAGTGAGATTTCAAAATAAATATAAGTGGTTCGTTTGAAATTATGAAAGAAAAACTGTGATAATAGGACATTTCCAGTTATCACTGCTATTACATATTTATTTTTTCTTTTTGCTTATTTTGTCATAAGCCATTTATTTTTATAATGCTATATTTGAATTAATTCATACATTAACTTTTTCTTGAGCCTCTGCAACACTCATCCATCATTATAGCACTTTCCTCCCTGTAATTTTAGTCTAACAAATTTCACTATAATAATCTAAGCCTGATTCTTTCCGTTATATAAAACGTCTGGAAAAACCTGTGAAATTCAACTGTCAAACATTTCCTAGCACTTTAAGATTTCTGCCACATTCCATGGGAAGAGATGCTTTGTACATATAGGTGAGTTTCTGTTGATATTAGCATCATTCATTATCTGAATTTTATATGTTTCTGCCGATTTCCTGTTTTATATTAGTTTATTTTGGTTTAAACAGTGCTGTTGAGATATAATGGAAACATAAAACATTCATATTTAAGACATTTAATTTGAAAATTTTGACATATGTGTATATGGAACCATAACCACAGTCAGGTAATGGGCATCTTTCATCTGTGTCTATCATCTGCCTGAATTCTTTCATGTCCATTTATAATCCCTCTTTCCTTCCCCTTCTTTCCCAGCACCCATCGCAGGCCCTACATGAACACCGATCTGTGTTCTGTCACTGTTGATTTGGTTCTAAAATTTTATAAATAGCATCAAGCAATATGTATTCCTTTTAGTCTGGCTTTTTTCACTCATTATAGTTATTATGCTGTTTGTCACTGTTTTGCGTGTATCGATAGCTCCCCTCTTTTTATTGCTGAGTAAAATGCCATTGTGTGTGCACACCAGTTTCTTTATTGATTCACCTAAGTTGACACCTGGGTTATTTAAATTTCGAGGGCTAGTGCAAACGAAGTTGCTATGAACATTCACATATGAGTATTCATATGGACATATACTTTATCTTTCTTGAGTGAATACCTAAACTGGTACATTGGTGCTTTATTCAAAACTTTTTTAGAAGCTTCCAAACTGCTTTCTAAAATTATTGTACAATCAGTGTATGAGAATTCCAGTTGTCCCATATACTTGAAAAAGTGAATGTGGTCAGTGTTTTTTAATCTCAGCCTAAAAGTTGTGTTGTGGTATCTCCTGGTTTTAATCTGCATTTTCCCTGATGTCTACTGATACTAAACATCAGCATCAACAAAAAGGTGTGTCTCTGGTTGTTTGCAGTCTGTGCAGCTTCTCTGGTGAGGTGTCTGTACCAGTGATTCAGCCATTTTTTTCTCCTTACTGATTTTTGAAATTTTTACTATATTGTGGATGTAAGTCCTCTATAGTACATATCCATGGCTAATTTTTTTGTTCTTTCTCTTGCCTGAATTTTCCATTTTTCTTAGAGATTTTGTCCTGAGTATTTGTTGGATGCTGTCATTTGCTTTTCCTGCATCTAGTGGGATTATTACATGGTTTTCCTCTTTCACTTTGTTAATATGGTAGATTGCATGACTAGTTTTTGGATGTTAAACTAATCTTAGTTCCTGCGCTAAACTCAACTGAGTCATAATGCATTATTCTTTTTATATATTGTTGGATCTGGTTTGCTAAAATTTTTATTAGATTCTTTTATATATGTGGCCAGGAAGAATATTCACTTATAAATTTCATTTCTTATTATATGATTATCTGATTTTTGGTGTCAGAATAGTGCCATCCTAATTGAATAATTTGATTGAGATATATTTCTCCTTTTAAATTTGTAGAAATAATTTGTGTAAATTAGTATAAATAACTTCTAAAATGTTTTAGGGGAGTCCCTAGAGGACATCTGGATCTAGAGTTTTCTCCATGGTACTATTTTAAGTTAAAGTTAAATTGGTGTAATAAATACAGAATTCGATTATTTATCTCTTCCTGAGTGAGATTTGATAGATTATATCTTTTAACAAATTTGTATATTTTAACAACATTTTAAAAAGTTATTGATCTAAAATTATTCTAATACGCTCTCATTTTCATTTTTATATCTGTAAAATCAGTGATACTGTCATCTTTCTCATTTCAGATATTGGTTATTTACAATATCTCTGCTTTTTCATAATCTATTAGAGGTTCATCAGTTTTATGGATGTTCTCAACAAAATGTCTTTTGGTTTAATAATTTTCTCTATTGGTATTTAGTTTTCTTTTTCATTAATTTCCACCCTGAACTTTATTATCTATTTTTTTTTGTGTCCTTATTTGCTCTTACTTTTTAATTTTCCGAGGTAAAAACTGAGGTCATCATATTGTGGCTTATCTCGATTATAACAGAAGCATTTCATGCTATAAATCTTTCCCCCAACATTACTTTGGTGAGATCTGCAACCTTTGATATTCTGTGCTTTCATATTCATTCCATTCAAAGCATTTTTTTTTTATTTGATTACTCTTAACACATGAATTATTTAGAAGTGTGTTGCTTACAATATATATGTAGGCATTTTTGAGACATCCTCTATTATTGATTTCTGATTTAATTTTTTTATAGTCGAAACAATTTAGTCTGACATCGACCCAAGAATATAGAATATCTAACTAAATATTCCATATGTGCTTGAAAATGATGTATATTCTTGTAATATGGAATGTCCGTTAAATATGAATGTCATCTTATAGGCTGATATCTGATCAAATTTTCTGTGTTCTTGTTTTAGACTTGATGTTAGGCTATTAGGCTAAGTCTATTTAGTTTCTTAGGAAATAGAGTTCAAGTTTCTCTATTACTTTGTAACTGTTAGAGTCATTTGGAGTCACCAGTTTATCAGCACGTTTTATTCTGTCCTAAATCTCAGAGTTAGCACACTACTCAAAAGGAGATTTTACCCATTGTATCAGACCCTTCCTTCATCATTGCCCCTGAGATTCCATGTGCTGGAATATGTGCTAGAATGCCACAAACTCTAGATGGCAGCTTTTTGTTTTTTGGGTTTTGTTTTTTTTTTTGCTTCTTAGGGGCCGCACCTGCAGCATATGGAGGTTCCCAGGCTAGGGGTCGAATCAGAGCTACAGCTGCCAACACCACAGCCACAGCAACACCAAATCCGAGCAGCGTCTGTGACCTACACCACAGCTCATAGCAACGCCGGATCCTTAACTCACTGAGCGAGGCCAGGGAGTGAACCCGCATCCTCATGGATCCTAGTCAGATTCATTCCCGCTGCACCACGATGGGAACTCCAAGATGGCAGCTTTTTATGTCTCAAGTAGGAAATGAGTATACACCCTGCAGGGGGGAAAGTGGCCAAGATAGGTATCAATTTATATTCCATTCTCTCAAGGTTCTTGCCTCCTCACATCTTTTTCTCTCTTGGATGCTTTCCAAAGCCACAAACTGGTAATTTTAAAAAATATTTTATTTAGGCTTTTTTTACAGTCTCAGAGAGAGCCCGATACCAAACAGACTGGCTGTGTTTTCAAAGTAAGGAAGTTCTCTCTTCTTTCTATCTTGTGTTCATTATTTCATTGATATGTAGTTGAAAAGACATCTATATACTGCATAATTCACTTACTTCTTAGATTAGCCATTCATTCAGCAAATATAGATTAGGCATTGCGTTTATTGCTGAAAGAATTTTTCAAAGTAAAACAACAGTAGTTCGTAAAAACTTCTTATTGGACACAAACTTGGATGTTCATATTACCTATTATTTATTAAATACCTAAGTACTTAAGCACATGACAGATATATACACAAATGTACACACTTAATTATCACTTTATTGATTTTTCTCAATAATGCTGTTACTATATCTGAAATTATAAGTAAATTGAAGCTTGCCATTCACACATTTAAAAATGTATCTGAATTTTGGACCCAATTGCACATACATTTACCTAGCATGCACCTTTAGCAGATTTTCAGTTAAAAATTCAGTTATTAAGTTATGTAATAACGCTAGTGAAAAGAACTGTGTTTTGAGAGACTATCATAACACCTGGAACCCAGTAGGCATCCTGGAAATAAGTGATTAGTTTACAAATGATTAAATTTCTACAACAAAACATTTTGTTTATACAGAAACTAAATCCAAAAATCTTCAAATTTTTTATACAATATTGTTACCACTGAAATCATTGGCCACTTCATGGTCATCATTTTGCCTGAAAACCTCTCACCTTCCATCCTACATGTACCCACTGTATTTAAGTAGGATGCATGATAATTATCAACGCTAAACTCAAACCACTCAGAAATATCCCTTAATGCTTATGGTTAAGAGTTCCTCATGTGTATTCCATTTGCACCCTGTAATACTTTTAGGCTAAAATTTATGACCCAAGTTCATTTATCCTCCTGTGCCTTTTTCATAGCTTAAATACAGAATTATGCAAACCAACTTTATTTTAAGCAATTAGGGATTTATCTGAACTCAAACTGGACCTAGTAGGCTGTAAGAATATAGACATGAATAAAAACGTACTTGGCCTATAGTGAAATCTAGAAAAAGAGGCTCTCTACAGTTTGGATCACATTTTGACTAATCAGAGGGAAATATTTTTGTTATACTTGGTTTCCCTAAAGTTTATGTAACGAAGACACCTGCACAAATCTATGGCATTACATTTATTATTAGCTTAAATTTCCTAGTATCAAAAATTATTTGAACACATCACCCTTTCTATACTTTTTTTTTTCTAAAGATCATTTTATTTACTTATTTATTTATTTTGTCTTTTTGCCTTTTCTAGGGCCGCTTCCCGCGGCATATGGAGGTTCCCAGGCTAGGGGCTGAATCGGAGCTGTAGCCACCAGCCTACGCCAGAGCCACAGCAACGCGGGATCCGAGCCGCGTCTGCAACCTACACCACAGCTTACGGCAATGCCGGATCCTTAACCCACTGAGCGAAGCCAGGGATCAAACCCGCAAACCCATGGTTCCTAGTCAGATTTGTTAACCACTGCGGCACGACGGGAACTCCTTCTATCCTTAAGAGATAATATAGTTCCTAATTTTACTACTGCAAATTTATGTCAGGAGTTTTATCATTATATAATATTTGCCTCTTAAAACTGTTGAATGACTTACCTGGTTTTTATCAAAGAAGAGCCTCCAATATCTAAACCCTAGTTTTTTAAATCTTCCTTTTGTCTAACTTACATCCATATTTTCATGTCTTTATATTTTAAGAGAGAGTATATTTTGATGTAAATATAGCGGATGCTTTTAGTTATCTACATTGAGGGAGTGGCATTAAGACCAAATTAGTCCAATACAACATCACCTCTGTCTGTTGACAGAGAACTGAATTTTTGGCAGAGCCTCAAAGGGAAGCTAATGGGTCTCCAAAGAGAATAAAGGATTTTTTGCCTTTTTTAGCTAATATAGACTATGAAAGACCTAATCTGAAGATTTGCAGAGTTCATCAAAACCTTCAAGGATGTATCTGCCTTATTTGGTTATAGCAAGATTTCACTACAGTAAAAGAGCATGGGACACAGCTGGTCTCCAGCTGGTGGTTTGTACTGTTTGGAGTGGAATGTTTGTTACACCACGCATCATTAAAAAAAAAAAAAAATAAGTTCCACCTTCACTCTATTTATCATGAAAATTAATATGTTGTATAGGCCACAGCTTATGATTCTGCCAATACAGCAAAAGAATAAATAAAATGGAATACACTAGGTAATTTAATAGAGCAAAGGAAAGGATTTAGAAAAAAAAAAATGAAAGAACTATTTAAAAGAAAAGCAGGAGTTCCCATAGTGGCTCAACAGTAGCAAACCTGAGTAGGATCTGTGAGGATGCGGGTTAGATCCCTGGCCTCCCTGAGTGAGTTAAGCATCAGGTGTTGCCATGAGCTGCGGTGTAGGTCTAGATGCAGCTAGTATCTGGTGTTGCTATAGTGTACGCTGGCAGCTGTAGCTCTAATTCCACCCTGGGAACTTCCATATGCCATATGCCACACTTGAGACCAAAAAAAGAGAAAAGAAAGTCAGCACCTAGAGATGAATAATATCCAAGGTTTGATGATCAAAATTCTTGATGCTGTGGGTCCCATAATCCCATTAAGTACTAGTCTCAAGATCAAATTGAGGAAGAAGTGACTGATCTTAAATAAATTTTTTTTTTTTTTGGCTTTTTTGGGCCACACCCATAGCATACAGAGGTTCCCAGGCTAGGGGTCCAGTTGGAGCTACAGCTGCTGGCCTATGCCACAGCCACAGCAATTCCAGATCCAAGCCACGTCTGTGACCTACACCACAGCTCATGGCAATGCCAGATCCTTAACCCACTGAGTGAGGCCAGGGATCAAACCCAAATCCTCAAGGATCACAGCTGGGTTTGTTAACCACTGAGCCATGGCAGAAACTCCTTAAATACAATTTATTAAAAAAATAAAACCAAAGAAAAACAGAAATAAGATTTTTAAAAGGAGAAAGTTTATCTAGTAATAGTGAAATAAATACAATATAAGCAATGAAAATATTAACTTAAAATCTGAGACTTAGAAAAAGAGGGGGAAATGGTAAAAGACAAAGGCAATGAAAGTGGAAACAAACAAAAAAACAATTTAAATTTTTTTCTCAGCATGACCTGCTTTAGGTTTGTAATCATTCAATTGTCACTGAAAATTAAATAATACTAATAAAATAATGGCTTAAACTATTCAGAGATTTATTATATAAATTAGCAAGAGGGCTAAAGATAGACCATTTTACAGTCAGCACAGTGACCTAATGATGTTAAGTATCCAGGCTTGTCATCATTTTGCTGATATTCTCAGCATAAGTGTAATATTCACATGATATTTTCTCTAGATCTCAGCACTAATTAACATGCAATAATATATCAATGAGAAAGGAAAATGAGTTTAATGTTTCCCTTTGAGGATCAATGATCAGGACACAACCACTTTCCATCAAGAGCATATCAGGAGTTCCTGTTGTGGTTCAACAGGTTATGAAGCCAATTAGTATCCATGAGGATGCGGGTTTGATCCCTGGCCTTGCTGAGTGGGTTAATGATCCAGCGTTGCTGGTGAGCTGTGATGTTGGTCACAGATGCAGCTCAGATCCAGCATTGCTGTCTATGACTGTGGTGTAGGCTGGCAGCTGCAGCTCCATTTTGATCCCTAGCCTGGGAACTTCCAAATGCCACAGGTGTGGCCCTAAAAAAAAAAAAAAAAAAAAAAAAAAAAAAAAGCAATATATCAATAGCACTAAGGACAGAGTGTCCATGATTGGCTTACATTTGTGAATTTAAAAGTATCCTACAATAATAACAAGGTCATTTTTAAATAAAAAATTTCATACATAATTTATATTTATAGTAAAAACAAGTTCTATGAAACTGCATTTCCCATACACTAAAAAAAAGGCATTTTGATACTTTTCTTACTATTCAAGTTGGCTGTGATGCCAAATTAATTTTATGACTCACAACTGGTTCATATACCATAGCTTAGAAAATACTGACTTACATATGTGATGATTTATTTCCTCAAGCTCGGAGATTCCATTCAGGCTTTTGTAAGCCGGAAAGGTGAACAAGTGGTTTTTAGACATGTATGTAACAATATCCCACCACAACAGTCACAGTCTGGTAAAGTGGCTTGTCTTTGGCTTCTCTGCATTCCTTATGGTAACTTTCTCTTTGTTTCCATCCTTTGGCTCTGATATTATAAGATCTCCGATATGAATAACTTCAGATTATGCTGTACTATAAAATTCAAAGTATCTCTAAAATTACCAGCGTTCTCTATTACCGATAGGGGAAACCATGCACATTAGCTCAGTAAAGAAGCAAATTTTTAATTAAGCCATATAATGTGGGAAGGATAATTAGGCCAACACAACACAGCATTTTAAAAATAAGATGATTTCTAGCCATGCAAATATCCATTGGTGTCAAGCTATAGAACTAACCAAAACAAAAAAAAGTCAAGCAGTGTAAGGAGAATGCTTAGTTCCAGAAGTGTCTACCATTAAGCAGGTGAGCTTTTTCTGGGCTTCTCAGCTCCGAGTGTGTCTTCTCGATCATTTTCAGTTTTCATAGGTATAATTCTCCCGTCTCTGGACACAGTCAGAGTATTTTACTCCAGTTGAATAAAATACAGAAGAACAGATTGGGAAATAATTACTTTGACCTTCTTGTTAACTTTAAAGCAATATGGCTTTATAAAGAGCAGGTGTTACGGAGAGCCCAGGGAAAGGCATCCATCTTTTACCAGCAAAGTCAAAGGATTTCCCTACACAAACTATCCAACTTCATCTCTTTTTCTTGATGTTAGATTTCATGGGTGAAGATGAGCAAATATTGGGATCCCTGCTTGGAGGTAAATAAACAAAAACTGTAATAAGCAAACGAAGATATAAAGCCCAAGATAGATGTACTTCTCAGAGAAGGTCCTTCTCAGAGAAGGTCCTTCTCCCGTCTGTACAGTCACTGAGTTCTAGATTTTCAAAGCAATTTTATATGAATGTCTGATTTGATGTAAAGACAGTATTTGTGAAAAATTACTGATTAAATGTATAAAAATATACTTTTATATCTTTAGAAAATGTTTGAGGTGTCATGAGTAAATTAAATATACATATATATATAGTTAAGCTTCATTTAAAATTAATATTCATATTCCTGCTCATCTAGGTACTATTTTGTAGAAAATGTTTTAAGTAGGTCTTCTTTTTTCAGATATTTCTTATGGTTATTATTTTGTTAATTTTTTTTTTGTCTTTTTAGAGCCACATCTATGGCATGTGGAGGTTCCTATGCTAGGGGTCAATTCTGAGCAGTAGCCATCAGTATACACCACAGGCACAGCAATGCCAGATCCAAGCTGTGTCTGCGACCTACGCCCCAGCTCACGGTTGGATCCTCAACCGACTGAGCAAGGCCAGGGATGGAACCTGCATCCTTGTGGATGTTAGATATGTTTGCGCTGAGCCAGAGGGGAACTTCTCTCATTTATATTCTTATTTGTTTAATTATGATTTTATTTGTTGGCGCAGTAGAAGGGAATCCGACTAGGAACCATGAGGTTGTGTGTTTGATCCCTGGCCTGGCTCAGTGGGTTAAGGATCTGGCGTTGCCATGAGCTGTGGTGTAGGTCGCAGATGTAACTCTGATCCTGCGTTGCTGTGGCTCTGGTGTAGGCTGGCAGCTACAGCTCTGATTCCACCCCTAGCCTGGGAACCTCCATATGCCTCCATATGCTGTGGGTGCAGCCCTAAAAAGACACAAAGACAAAAGGACAAAAAAAAAAAAAAAGATTTTGTTTGTCTTTTGTCTTTTTTTTTTAACCTGATAGTTTTCCCAAAAAAAAAATCAAGCCTGAAAAATTATACATACAAAACTGTTTAGTTTCAATTTTGTAATATAAAGTATGTTGTGAAATTATGCAGTTTTCAACATTAAAACATAAAGGCATTCACATTTTTAAAAATCATTTATTAAGAAAAATGAAAGGGTACAATTATTACTAAAGCACAGAAAGATATTTTCGTATGGCACAACCTAAAACTTTGTTCATTTTCTTCCTAAGGAGAGGGGGAGAGGAAGCAGTAATGCTTCATCACTTGGCTTTTTGGATTCTAAAAATGATCCCATTCTACATTTTTGGATGGCACAATAACAGTTTTAAATATAAAGGCGGCATAAAGAAGAACTAGGAGTAGGGTGATTATATAATTCATTTTCCAAACTAGAAAACTTCTTGAATGTAAAAAAGGCGTAATATTATTATTTATATAATGACATTGATAAATGTCATAATACTGATAATACTTTGAATCCAAATCCATAAAATGGTTGGCATCTTGATTTCTTCATACGTCTTTTCTTTCCCATGTTTCTAAGTTGGTAGGATTGCTAATTAATTTATTTATATATATATTTTTTGTCTTTTGTCCTTTTTAGGGCCACATCCATGGCATATGGAGGTTCCCAGGCTAGGGGTTGAATTGGAACTGCAGCTGCCACCTACATCCCAGCCACAGCAACTCGGGATCTGAGCCACATCTTCCACCTACACCACAGCTTATGGCCACACTGGATCCTTAACCAACTGAGCGAAGCCAGGGATCGAACCCGAATCCTCATGGATGCTAGTCCAGTTTGTTAATCACTGAGCCACGACTGGAACTCCAGATTATTAATTTAGAAATGATATTACGTGTCAATAACATCATCCATTGCATCTTTTATAGTCTGTTCTCAAAATATTTTAAGCTAATAGAACTCAAAGTTTTATATTTGCAAAACGCAAAATACAAAATACAGACATGTTAATCATATCGTCTGGGGAGAAGAGAGCCATAAAGTCACTCTGTCTGTAAAGGATGTTGCAGAAGCAATTCTCAGGTTTTTGCCTAGAACACAGTTTATTTATTAAAAATGAAAAGTTTTAATTATTATTCTGGCCTTATCACCTGCTTGTTATGTGCTTGTTCTTTGCCAAGTATTTTACTTGCATCACTTCATTTTTCTTTTGCAAAACCTATGAGTTAGACATTATTATTTTTGTTGTGCTCATGAAAAAACTGAGATGAAACTCAAAAACTCTTCGTTATGATGCTCTACTGTCTCACGTTGCTTCAAGCTCTATTATATTCTTCCCTAAGTCACTAAACCAGCGGAAGAAATGATAAACAGTTATAAATCTTTCCACAGAGGCTTTGCAGAGCCCTTGCCTCCCAACATCTGTGGAAATATTGTGTCAAACAAACTACAAACCTGTTTTCAAGCAGAGACAGGAAGTTAGGCCCTTTGGCTGATGTGGGCAAAACTCAATCATCCGTATAGCAAATAGTTTTTGAGCAGCTACCAATTATGAAACACTGCAGTAAATAAGGTGGGAGAAATCAAGTTCTTAACTTCCAGGAACCAACATATAACATCAAGATAAATTAAGTAAAAATAGCTCCACCACACGATAGTTTTAGGTTAGGAGCCCAGCTGTACTGCGCTTCTGTGAATGGAGAATAAGGGACTGAACCGACTGAAGACAATGCCCACTTTATCTTCAGGAAAAGCAAATTGCCTTTGTTGGAGAGGGAATCTACAGATAGGGACACATGTGCATGTGTATGAGTGTGCACATTTACACCCATACATGTATATCCGCATATACGTGCATGCATAAACCTGCATCCGTATATCCTTAACAACTATGGAAAAGAAGGAAGAGAAAAGACAACAATGAAGTCACTCTGTCTTAATTATAAAAATCTATATAGGATTTCCAATTCGAAAAGCCACTTCGAATCTGAGTTACGGGACCTTTTTTGGTCCCCAGTGTACTTCATCATCAAAGTTCCATCACAAGGAAAAACCGTTTATATGGTATTTGTGTAAGAGGAAACACGAAATCCCCTTGAAACTTTCTGCAGTATTTCTTAGGAAATTGTTGTATCTGTCACCGCATTTTTAGGACATTTTGCAAAGCATAATAGTGTCGTAAATGATAAGGCTCAGGCTAATATATTTGCCCTTTTGAAATAATGAAGGACTTGTGCAGGAAGCTTTATCTATGAGGAATATATTTTTCACAAAATGATATATTTTATAGCTGAAACTCAGAAAGGGAGGTGGGACATGGTAGATAAATGTGTGTGTTACTTTATTTAAAATGACACTTAGAAGCAGAGTAAGAGAGAAGAAAGAGACCTGGTTCCAGATATACTCAGTATTGGAAAAGAAAACAGTGTGTCTGTTTTTCTTAAACTTGATGTTTCTTGTTACAGCATTAAGATCTGCCTCCCTGGAATGGAAAAGACAATATAAAAATTCATTATTATACGACTTTATGTCTTTCTAGCCCTTTATATTCTATAGACACCCATTATCATTTTAATGATTTTTAACAGTCTTTAATACATTGGAAAAAGTTATTCTTCTTGAACGTTTTTTTGCCTTAAAAATTCCAGTGTAAAAACTTTATTCATAAGTTGCAAAGCTAAATGTTATTTTTTAAAAACTAAGGAAGGATAAAGTTTCTTTTCCTTTTAGGTTATTTTATTTGACTGTCAAAAACATTAAAATTTAATTTATTAAACACTACTTTTTTGAGATTTGGAAGAATACTTGCCTGAGTATATATTTTTCAGAGATACGGTTGCTGAAATTCAGCCTGTCTGCCAGTTCCGAATGGAAACGCAGAGACAGAGTTTTGAGTAAAAGAGAAAATAATGGCTTTATTGCTTTGCCAGGCAGCGGAGGGTCACAGCAGGCTAATGCCCTAAAAACTGTGCCCCTCCTTAGAAAGAATTGCGAGGCATTTATAGTAAAAAAAGAGAAAAATAGGTTTTCAGATAGGAATCAGGATTGGGACAAACATGCATTCTTCTTTCTGGGTGGTGGTGGGCATCTTAGTCATCAAAGGTGAGGTCAGGCGATCTCAGCCTGATCACGAGGGTGGTCTTCTGGGTTGTTGCCTCGAATAACAGTACTTGCGAAAAGGGCGTATGGATCAGAGATGAGAACAAACTAGGAAGGTTCATGAAAAAGCTCGTGCGCTGATAATAATCTCAACCCACAGGCAGTTGTTCTTAGGATGTCTAATCTTTAGCTTATGGGTGATTGTGTTTAGGGTGCACTTAAGCCTGGGGAAAGGACAAGGGAGGACTCTAAGCTCTCCTTGACTGCTCCTCTCTTGTCTGGATCCTCTCCCTTCCGTGATCCGCAACTGTCTGAACCTGTCCCTAGGAACTCAGGGAAGGTCATGGGGGATGAATGGGGCCCATTTCCTAAGAACAGGAAATGGGGGACACAGAAAGGCTTTTGCACCCAGGAGCCCCGCAGGGCCATGTTCGGTTTCAATACTGCAACATGTGGCGTAAAAATGTTAGTATGCTGGAAATTAAAATCACATACAAATTGTTTTAAATGCTCTGATAATACTTGGAAGTCAGATGCACAAGATGATTGGCAGCTTGATATCTTCATACCTCTTTTCTTTCCTATGTTCCTAAGTTGGTGGGATTGCTAGTTTAGGGAAAAAAATACAAATTATTGTAATGCATTGTGATTTTACAGAAGGCTTTATCTTTAGCCCCACGTCAATAACATCATCCCCTACATCTTGCGTAGTCTGTTCTTGTACTCAAAATATTTTAAGCTAGTAAAACCCAATTCTCTGTATTTCCAAAATGTGGTCAACATATTTTAATTCTGCATATTCACTATTTTCACAATGACTTACTTCACACACTCACTACAAATGTGCTCTAACCATAGTAGAATGATTAGAAAATTTATAAATAAAATAACATGATGTAAAATGTTTTGTCATGCGTGAATTGAAGTTATAAAAATGTGAATTAGTAAAATTGCCAAGGATCCAGTATAATTTTTCAAATACTGAAGGTCAGTTTAGGAAGGATTTTTTTTTTCTAGTTAAATGCTATGAAAATTTTAAAATTTATATTCCCTATTTTTTTATTTTATTAATTTGTGGCACGATTATTTGATATTTTAGAGTACATTTGTATATTCTTAGTGTACTACCTAAAATTATTCACCCACAATATAACTGCTTATATTAGTTAATTTAAAATGCTGTATATTAATTTATTATTAAAGATCATAGTGGTAAATTCTGTTGGCACTAGATGACATATTGTGGGCTTTCAAATGCATAAGTAGACAAAAACATTACATATTTATGTAAAAGAGCATAAGGGCAAAAGCCAATCACTAGGTTTATTGTTTTTATATTTATTGTGATTCAAATTTGAACATATACACATATATTCATATATGTATCTACATGCAGATTTGAGCAATTTTAGAATAACTTGCAGATGTACATGTTGCATTATCCTTAAAGATTCATTATATTTTCTCAGTGTGAGGAAATTTTCATGCGTAACCCTGGTACAATTAGCTAAATCAGATTACTCAACCTAGTTTAATCTATATACAATTAATAATTGTAAATGTATTTCTTAATTTATAAAATTTAATCTAATACAGTTATTTGATTCACAGACCATATATACTTTTCCAGTTTTCCCAGTAATGCCTTTTATGTGTAAGATCATTATCCGTCTTGATCTATGCTCCACTCAGGATCACATATTACATTTAGTTGTCATGTCTCCATAGCCTCCTTAAATTAAGAGCAGTTTTGTCAGTTGTCTTTCATGAATTTGCCATTTTATTTATTTTTTTAAGACACACTTTATTTATTTATTTTTCTTTTTGGGGAGATTGGCGCTGCCCAACAGCATACGGAGTTCCTGGGCCAGGGGTCAAATCTGAGTCACAGTTGCAACAACACTGGATCCTTAACCCACCATGCTGGGCTGGGCTGGGGCTCAAACTGGTGTTCCAGTACTCCCAAGATGCCACTGATCCCATGGCACCAAAACAGGAGCTCCAAATTCCGCATTTTAGAAGGGTGAAGGGAAGTTAGTTTGTAAAGTGTTCCTCACCTTGGATTAGTTGGCTATAGGTGTGTGGATTTAATTCTGGGCTTTTGATCCTGTTCCACTGATCTATATTTCTGTCTTTGTGCCAGTACCATTCAGTTTTGATGACTGTTGCTTTGTGATATAGCCTGAAGTCAGGGAGCCTGATTCTTCCAGATCCATTTTTCTTTCTCAGACTGTCTTTGGTTATTTTGGGTCTTTTGTGCTTCCAAATAAACTTTAAAGTATTTTGTTTGAGTTCTGTGAAGAATGTCCTTGGTAATTTGATAGGGATTGTGTTGAATCTGTAGATTGCCTTAGGTAGTATAGTCATTTTGATGATATTGACTCTTCCAACCCACAAGCATGGTATGTCTTTCCATCTGTTTGTGTCACCTTTGATTTCTTTCATCAGGCCTTATAGATGTCAGAGTACAGGTCTTTTGTCTCTTTAGGTAGGTTTACTCCTAGGTATTTTATTCTTCTGGATGTGATGGTAAACAGGATTGCATCCCTAATTTCTCTTTCTGAGCTTTCATTGTTAGTATATAGAAATGCCGTTGATTTCTGTGTGTTAATTTTGCATCCTGTGACTTTACCAAATTCATTGATGAGCTCTAACAGTTTTCTGGTAATCTGTAGGATTCTCTAGGTATAGTATCATGTCATCTGCAAATAGTGATAGTTTTATTTCTTCCTTTCCAATTTGGATTCCTTTTATTTCTTTTACTTCTCTGATTGCCGTGGCTAGGACTTCCAAAACTATGTTGAATAGTAGTGGCGAGAACAGGCATCCTTGTCTCGTTCCTGATCTCAGAGGGAATGCTTTCAGCTTTTCACCATTGAGAATGATGTTTGCTGTGGGTTTGTCATATATGGTCTTTATCATGTTGAGGTAGGTTCCCGTTATGCCCACTTTCTGAAGGGTTTTTATCAGAAATGGGTGTTGGATTTTGTCAAAGGCTTTTTCTGCATCTATTGAGAGGATCATATGGTTTTGATTCTTCAGTTTGTTAATGTGGTGTATCACACTGACGGATTGTGGATATTGAAGAACCCTTGCATCCCTGGGATAAATTCCACTTGATCATGATGTACAATCCTTTTAATGTATTGTTGGATGCGGTTTGCTAGTATTTTGTTGAGGATTTTTGCATCGATGTTCATCAGCGAAATTGGCCTGTAGTTTTCTTTTTTGGGGTATCTTTGTCTGGTTTTGGTATCAGGGTGATGGTGGCCTCAGAATGAGTTTGAGAGTGTCCCTTCCTCTGCTAATTTTTGGAATAGTTTCATAAGGATGGGTGGTAGCTCTTCTCTAAATGTTTGATAGAATTCACCTGTGAAGCGAGACCTATCAGGAAAAAAAGCAAGAGGACTCAAATCAATAAAATTAGTAATGAAAGGAGAAGTTACAATGGACATCACAGAAATACAGAGGATCGTAAGAGACTACTACATGCAACTTTATGCCAGTAAAATGGAAAACCTAGAAGAAATGGATAAATTCTTAGAAAAGTACCATCTTCCAAGACTAAACCAAGATGAAATAGAAAAGACGAATGGACCAATCATAAGTACTGAAATTGAAACTGCGAATAAAAAACTTCCAATAAACAAAAGTCCAGGACCAGTTGGTGTCACAGGAAAATCCAAGTTTTTGCTTTTCAGGCTCTATAGTGCAAGGAGGCATACAAAGTGTACTGATCCAGAGTTTCCACTATAGGGGCTGTTCTGAAGCCCTCCAAGCTTCACCTCTTGGCATCTTCGACCACAGTTTGCTTAACACAGACTGTGGGCTTTACCTCTTCCTGCCAGTAACTTTTTCCATCCCGCCATTACACTGATTGGTTCTGCTGGGTCACCTCTCGCTTGTGTCAGATGTTATTCCAGAAAATCCCTTAGGGAAATTTCTTTCTAGCAGACAACTCTAAGCTGGTTGTCTTCTCTGGAACAATGTACAGGACAGAGGTAACAAGTAATGTTATAATTTAGGAGGAGACACAACCCACCTCCAGTGTAACCTTCACTTTTGTTGCTCTGCACCAGGTAGGCATGATTAGTAGGCTAAATCTGTGTGCCTTTCTATTCTATGGGATGGTATCTACCCTGCAGGGGCCCTAAAGGGGCCTCTTCCAGGTGGCCCTATCAATGGCTACAGAAAAAGCATCCTGATTAAACTTGTGAATGTAGCTCAAGATGTGGTTCTTAGTATGTATTCTGTTATCTTTCAGTATTCGAAATACTTAGATGTAGATACTTTCCTCATTTACACAAAGAAGAAAATGGTTACATGATAGTGGTTACATGATAAGCAATTCAGCAGAAGTCGTATTGCTGCCCAATTCCAAATTCTGACTATTTTTTTTAATATTCCACTCTCTTTAGAGCATTCAGAAATTGTTCTAAAGAGGCAACAAATTCCCAATTTTTCATATTCATGCATAAAATCTGTTGTTTAGCATCATGATTTTTATGTTTTCAATTCATTTTATGCACTTTTCTCTAATTTAAATTTAACTGCTGACATCATTTTTCCCTTCATGAGGTGTGCCTTTTCTCAAATGAATACAATTTTTAATTTTGTTAAACAATATTTAACATATGTTGGCAGCCTGAGAGGAAGAACATTTTTTTCTCTCATTATACTTCTTTGTTTCTTTCTTCTGGTTTTATTAAGATATCGTTGACATACAGCACTGTGTAAGTTTAAGGTGTACAGCATAATGATTAACTTAAATATATCATGAAGTGACTACTATAGTAAGTTTAGTGACTATCCATCATCTGTCATAAATACAAAATTAAAGAAATAGATAAAATATTTCTTCCTTGTGAGAATTCAGGATTTACTCTTTTAACGACTTTCATATATAATATACAGCAGTGTTCATTACTTTATCATGTTGTACACTGCATTCCTAGTACTTACAGCGGGAAGTTTGTACTGTTTGGCTGCTTCCATCCAGTTCCCCTTCCCCTCACCTCACCTCCGAACTCTGGTAACTACAAATCTTGACCTCTTCTTCTATGAGTTTGTTAAGTATAATTAACCTCTAACACTCTGGTGATTCCTGTTAGGCATCATAGTGATTCATTATCTCTCTCACATTCAAAATGATCGAATGATAAGTCTAGTTAGCAGATAAGATAAGTTACAGGCAGATAATGTCTACTCCTTCACTTAGGGACCAACTATTTTTTATTCACTCTCTTCTTAAAAATCACCTTGAAAGAGAATTCAGTAAATTTATTTACATAATAAAAATGTAAGAAATTTGCATTCAAAGACGGCAAAGCATGGGCCAATAGAAAGAAGACGTGAAAGTATAACGTGTGATTAAGCTGTGATTGATGAATTTGTCCTACAGTCGACACCAGATGCCTTCTGTGTTGTTGTCATTTATGACCATCACTGAAGCGAGATAATGTTGCTTTCAGGGAATAATTAGCCTTTTATTCCTGGAGAACAGTCTGATTTTATGAATCTTTAAAGGAAGAAGAAATACCAACAAACATGAAAATTTACAGAAAATTTCTTTGGTGAGCTTTTGGGCTCTGAGATGAACTAAGAAGTCTGTATTTTTGTTTCAATATGTATTTTGATTTAATTGGGTTAGTTCTTTACAAGTTTCAGAATCCTAGATTTAAATTGCTCTTTCGGTGACCAAGATAGTTAATTGGTTTCCAATTACGAGTTTTCCAGACCTCAGATAAAATCACTTCTCTATTTTAGTCCATTATGATATCCACCAGATTTTCCTGAGAGGAACTTGTAGGTGATAAAACCAATAACTCAAGGCAAAGGACAACTGTGACATTTAACAAGGACAAAATAAATGGTTCAATTTAAGGCCAATATTGCTTTGCAGAATATGAAATGCCATACCTTTAGTAGTCCCAAAAGGCCAACATCTTTCAAAATCTCTCTGAAATGCTAAGTGATATTTGCTAAGAGACTACAATCTCTGTAAAATATATTTTTCTAGTAAATAAGCCATGGCCTCCCATTTAATACATATCTTCTGAAAGCCTAGAATGCAAGAAGACTGAAATCTTCTGCATTCAACCTGCTTATATTTTAAAGATACACCCCTGCTTCTAAACATATAAATAAGCATGTATTTTCTTTCTCCCTAAGATTGCATTATATTCCACAGATTTCAAACCAGTTAATCATTTCAGTTTACTTATTGCTGTAAGTGTTCTCATTTTCATGAAAGCAGAAACCAAGTCCGAAAAGATTTCATAAGAACTTTGTATGCAATAAAATAGTTACCAAAATGCTTCCCAACTTACAGTGAATCTAACCCTTGATATTCTATCCCTTGATATTCTCATATGTTCCCACTACAAAAAAAAAAAAAGAAAGAAAACAAAAAAACTTTAAATTAGTATGTACCCCATTTTTCATTTTTTAGCCCATTAATAGAAAACAATATTTTGAAAAAGATAAATCTAAAAATAAATTTAAATTTCTCCTAAGTCAGCTGCATTAATGAAATAAGAGGAGGACATTTCTACTTATTATTTTCCAGAGTGTAGTAATAAAGCAAACGTTTCAGAGACATATTAAATTAAGAAGTTTAAAATTTAATTATACTGTTATTGGAGAAGTAGCATAGTTTCTGTAACTCATTTTATTTATCTCTTAATGAGTTTACTCAAAACTAGTAAAATTTGTAAGAATAGACACCAGGAAGTGTCTTGGCCCAGCTATACAGAGGCAATAGAGCTAGATTATGGACTTAAGTTTCACTAGTTCTTATAACTATCACTCAGGCTAACAGAATTCATAACAGTTACTGTTACCTGGCAGGCAGTCATGTAGCCAAAGCTTGAGAGCATAGAAGTGGAGGTGAGAGGAAATATGATAAAATTATACATAAAGTATAAGTAGGAAATGTTATAACAGACATGAGATCTACTCTTTTTTGGTGGGACAAAATGAAAAAGTACACTGGATTTGGAATCTAAAAATCTTTAGCTAAAGATATAATGCTTTCTTTACTGTATACGTGATTTATTGCACCCCTTAATTATAGTCAACTGACTTAAATTAGAACAAAGTCAATTCAATGGAGAAAAGATAGTCTTTTCAGTTAAGTGATGCTGAAATAATTGAACATCCATATTCAAAACAATGATCCTAAACACAGTTCTAACACTTTTCATAAAAATGAACTAAAAAAGGGATCACAGTCCTAAACGTAAAACATAAAATATGAAGATTCTAGAAGAAAACTTATGTGAAAGTGTAGGTGACCTTGAGTTTTGTGATGAATGTTTAATTCTTTTTTTTATTAGGGCATAATTAACATATAATATTAATATCAGGTGTACAATATACTGAGTTGATATTTGTATAATGATCACCAAAGTCTAATTAACGTGTCACTGTACATAGTTACACAAAAGTATTCTTGTTATGAGAATTTTAAGATGAGTAATAAAATGAATTTCTATATACAACACAATCTCTGAAAGGAAAAATTAGTAAGTTGGGTCTCATTAAAATTAAAAATATCTATTCAGTGGAAGACATTCTTAAGAGAATCAAACAAGCAAAAGACGTATTAAATCATTTGCAAAACACATATATGATAAAGAACTTGTGTTATAAAATACAAAGTCAAAATTCAACAGTAAGTTAACAGACAACCCATTTTTTAAAAATGAGAAAAAATATGATCAGACTTTTCATCAAAGAAGGTATACAGATAGCAAACAAATGTGAAGATGTTGAACATCATTTGTAAATAGGGAACTGCAATTCAAAATAATGACACACTTACTAGAATGCCAAAATTAAAAAAGGTAATACTGATTGCTGTCTAGGAGGTAGAGGTACAAGAACTCATAGTAATTGCTTCAGCAGAAACGCAGAATGGTACAGGTACTTTGGAAGACAGTCTGGCATTTTCTTGTGCAGCTAAACATAATCTTACCATTTGATACAACCATCATATTTCTTTTTACCTCCCCAATTGATTTGAAAATGTATGTCCACACAAAATCTGGTACACAAATGTCTAAGGAGAATTTATTAATATTCACTCCAAATTAGAAGCAACCGAGATATCCTTTAATATGCAAATGAATAAACAAATTCTGGGGCATATGTACACTGGAAAGTTTTTCAATATAAAAAAAAGAAATAAGTTATAAAACCATAAAATGTAGGTGAATTTTAAATGCATATTGCTAAGTGAAAAAATTCAGTCTTTAAAGGCTGCACAATTGTTTGATTCCAATCATATGATATTCTGGAAAAGGCAAAACTGTAAAACAATAAAAATACCAATGATGCTCAAAGGTCGCATGAACAGGAAAGGATAAAGCACTGGGGAATTTTGGAGCAGTGATCGTATTCTATATTGATGCTATAATGATGGATGCTGGACCCTACATATTTGTCAGAACTCTTATTACATGAAGCATACAGAGTGAAACTTAATTTATGTAAATTTGAAATAAATATTTTGGAAGTCAGGGGATACCTATATGGAATGAAGAAGATGACAGGCTATCGCTGTATGCAGATGACATGATACTCTACATAGAAAACCCTAAGGACTAAACCCAAAAACTACTTGAACTGATCAACAAATTCAGCAGAGTAACAGGATATAAGATTAATATTCAGAAATCAGTGGCATTTCTGTACACTAACAATGAAATATTACAAAAGGAATACAAAAATACATCTTTTAAAATTGCACCCCCCAAAAAATCAAATACCTGGGAATACACCTGACCAAGGGGGTGAAAGACTTATATGCTGAGAACTATAAAACATTCATCAAGGAAATTAAAGAGGATTAAAAAAAATGGAAAGATATTCCATGCTCCTGGGTTGGAAAAATTAATATTGTAAAAATGGCCATACTACCCAAAGCAGTCTACAGATTCACTGCAATCCCTATCAAATTACCCATGACATTTTTCACAGAACTAGAACAAACAATGCAAAAATTTATATGGAACCACAAAAGACCCAGAATTGCCAAAGCAATCCTGAGTAACAAAAACCAAGCAGGAGGCATAACTCTCCCAGACTTCAGGCAATACTACAAAGCCACAGTAATTAAGACAATGTCATACTGGTACCAGAACAGACATACAGACCAATGGAACAGAATAGAGAACCCAGAAATAAACCCAGACACCTACAGTAAATTAATCTTCAACAAAGGAAGCAAGAATATAAAATGGGAGAAAGGCAGTCTTTTCAGCAAGTGATGCTGGGAAACCTGGACAGCTGCACGTAAATCAATGGAACTAGAACACAGCCTTACATCATGCACAAAAATAAACTCAAAATGGCTTAAAGATTTAAATGTAAGACAAGACACCATAAAACTCCTAGAAGAGAACATAGGCAAACCATTCTCTAACATCAACCTTACAAATGTTTTCTCAGGTCAGTCTCCCAAAGCAACAGCAATAAAAGCAAAAATAAACCAATAGGATCTAATCAAACTGACAAGTTTTTGCACAGCAAAGGAAACCAAAAAGAAAACAAAAAGACAATTTACAGAATGGGAGAAAATAGTTTCCAATGATGCAACTGACAAGGGCTTAATCTCTAAAATATACAAGCAACTTGTACAACTCAACAGCAAAAAAGCCAACAACCCCTTGGAAAAATGGTCAAAAGACCTGAACAGACATTTTTCCAAAGAAGATATACGGATGGCCAAGAAGCACATGAAAAAAGTGCTCAACATCCCTGATTATTAGAGAAATGCAAATCAAAACTCCTATGAGGTACCACCTCATACCAGTCAGAATGGCCATCATTAATAAACCCACAAATAACAAATGCTGGAGAGGGTGTATGGAGAAAAGGGAACCCTCCTGCCCTGTGGGTGGGAATGTAAATTGTTACAACCACTGTGGAAAACAGTGTGGAGTTATATTAGAAAACTACACAGAGAACTAGCATGTGACCCAACAATCCTATTCTTAGGCATATATCTGGACAAATCTTTCCTTGAAAAAGACACATGCACCCCGTTTGTTCATTGCAGCGCTATTCGCAATAGCCAAGACATGGAAACAACCTACAGGTTCATAGACAAGTGAATGGATTAAGAAGATGGGGTACATATGCACAATGGAGCGCTACTCAGCCATGAAAAAGAATAAAATAATGCCATTTGCAGCAACATGGATGGAAGTAGAGACTCTCATCTGAGTGATGTCAGAGGAGAAAGACAAATGCCATATGATGTCACATATCTGGAATCTAGTGTCTGGCACAAATGAACCTTTCTGCCGAAAAGAAAATCATGGACATGTAGAATAGACTTTTGGTTACCAAGGTGGAGAGGGAGGGAGTGGGATGGACGGGGAATATGGGGTTAATAGATGCAGACTCTTGCCTTTGGAATGGATTAGCAGTGAGATCCGGCTGTGTAGCACTGGGAACTCTATCCAGTCTCTTATGACGGAGCATGATAATGTGAGAAAAAATAATGTATACATGTATGTGTGACTGGGTCACCTTGCTGCACAGTAGAAAATTGACAGAACACTGTAAACCAGTTATAATTGACAAAAAAAAAAGATGATGACAAGCAGTCTAAATCTGTTGTGAATATATGAAATAGCCACATTAAATTTAGGATGTGGAGGGAAATAAGTGCTGACCTAAGTAGTTCTGGAAAGGAATGGAGTCTATAAGGCAGCACTATATTATAATTGGTGTTCCCATAAGAATACAGGGTAACAATTCTGATATCACTGTATGTGCATATTGGAATTGAACAATTTAGAAAGCAGATGTTAGTTGTTGGGAGCCAAGTTTTCTCACTGACAGAGTGGGAATTTATATATCACCAAGAGGAGGCTAGATTATTTGGAAATGGACTAGGGTCATAGACATCAGAATGAATCATACTTACCTTAATAGAGGTAAATATAAGGTGGTATATTTACAGGTGGTAAATATAAAAGCATTTATTTGTATGTGCATATAAAAAATTAGTATATATTATATATGAATATGATATATGTATATTAATATGTGTACTGACAGCTGACAGAGCCTAGAAACAGTGATAGCCCAGTAACACAAAGTACATCTAGCACCTAGATTTTGATTTCCAATTTAAAAAAAGAAAGATCAGAGCTACTTAGAACTGTGGGACTAAGGAAGGAAGTATGTAAGATGAACCTGGAGCATTTTGTTGTGTCAGAAAGTAAGGAACCTGCCAATGAAAAAAGTTCACAAAGATGGGAGTGTATCAGGAGATGTAAAAGACAACCAGATGAGCCACCAGTGGCCAAAACTTGAGTAATTTGAGCAAGAAAATAGAAAAGCAGTAGTATTGGATTACAACCCAAACCAGAAAATACATATTCATGTTCCCATTCTGATGTAAAACCAGCAACTAGAAAAATTCTAAAATAGAAGAGGCAGATATCCTTCATAGAAGAATACCAAATAATTTGTGTACTCTGCCCTCAAGTAGGCGAAGCATAACTCTCTACTCAAGTGTGGGCTGCTCATTCGGTGTCCTTCTCACGTGTACAGACGACGCCAAACCAAGTGACCACTCAGTGTCAACAGTGATAATTCGTGTTGACCGTGTGGACTCTTGATATGATGTGGAAAAGATTTTACTTCTGTGACCTTTCCCTTAAAAACCTAAAACCCTAGTCTTATCATGAAAAAATCATCATCTATATCCCAGTTGAGGGACGTAGTGAGAACACCTGACCATTACTCCTTAAAACTGCTGAGATAGGTCAAAAACCAATGAAAGTCTAAGAAACTGTCACAATTAAGGGGATTCTAAGGAATGACTCAATATGGATAGGCTTGTCAAGCAGGGAAAGGTCATTAATTTAATTCTAAGCACATATGAATAAACTGTGGGCTTTATAGTAATGTACCGTATCAATTTGGCCCATTAATTGTAACAAATCCCATACTAAGAGAAGATGTTAATATATGGGAAGCTGAGTACAGAGTACATGGAAACGCTCTATATTCACAAATTTTCTGTAAATCTACAGGTGTTCTCAAAACAAAAACATTATTTTACTTATTAAATGAAAAATTCTTTAAGTTCTACAATGCTTTACAGTTTTCAGAAGATTGACATACATGATATAATTTGATCTCATAATAACCCTTTTTTATACCCCCATCCCTGCATTGCACCCACTTTCTCTCTTTACACTGGTAACTGCTAGCTTTTTTCTCTGTATCTGTGAGCCTGCTTCTTTTTTGTCTTATTCACTAGTGCGTTGTATTTTTTTAGATTCCATGCATACATGTTATATAGTTTTTCTCATTCTGTGTGACTTATTTCACTTAACAAAATGACTGAGTCCTTCATGTTGCTGCAAATGGCAAAATTCCATTTTCTGTGGCTGAGTAGTATTCCATTGTATATATGTACCACATCTTCTTTAGCCATTCATTGGTTGATGGACACTTGGGTTGCTTCCATACCTTGACAACTGTAAATAATGCTGCCATGAACATTGGGGTGCCTTTATCTTTCCACGTTAGTGTTTTTTTTTTTTAAGATATATACCCAGGAGTGAAATTGCGAGGCCATATGGTTGCTATATTTTTAATTTTTTGAGAAATTTCCATAGTTTTTTCCACAGTGGCTGCACCAATTTGTATTCCCACCAACAGTGTAGGAGGGTTCCCTTTTCTCCACACCCTCTCTAGCATCTGTTATTTGTGCTCTGTTTGACTATAGCCATTCTGTCAGTTTATTTCATTGTGGTTTTGAATTGCATCTCTGTGATGATTAGCAGTGTTGAGCATCTTTTCATGTGCCTGACAGCCATCTGCTTTTCCTCTTTGAAAAAATGCCTATTTGGTTCTGCCCATTTTTTTAATTGGGTCCTTTTTTTTATTGTTGGAATGTTTTAGCTGTTGGATGTATGTTGGATATCAATTCTTTATCAGTCATATCATTTGCAGAACGTCTTCTTCCATTCAGTAGATTGTCTTTTTGTTTTATCAATGGTTTTCTTTGCTGTGAAAAAAACTTAATTAGGTCCAAAAATAAACCACACATTAATGATCAGTTAATCTATGACGAAGGAGGCAAGAGTATACAATGTAGAATGGAGAGTTTCTTCAATAAGTGGTGCTGAGAAAACTGGACAGGTACTTGTAAAAGAATGACGTTAGAACATTATCTATCACTGTATACAAAAATGAACTCAAAAAGATTAAAGACCTAACTGTTAAGACCAGATGCTATAAAACTCCTTGAGGAAAACATAGGCAGAATACGCTTTGAAATGAGTCATAGAGCTATTTTTTGATCTGTCTCCTAAAGCCAAGGAAACAAAGGCAAAAATTTTAAAAATGGGACCTAATTAAACTTAAAAACATTGTTTAACAACAATGTTCTATACCATGTCTTGGATGGAACGTCTAGAATGTAGCAGAGTTAGGATTTGAACCCAAGCATTTGGACCCCCCGTCTACTTTACTGCCAAGAAATACTAACTGTGAAGAGAGTGGTTTATAGAAGAGTATGTAAAGAGAAATAAGTTTGAAAAACATTGGGTCACAAAGCTAAATTACCTTCTTTATCAAATCGAAAGATTTTTAGTTGTCTTCCGTGGGCTAATATAACTGCGACTACTCAAGAAAAGAACCGCATTCAACCATGGAAAACGTTTATCTCATGGACCCTTTGGTCTTGGAGCACATCCTGGAACTTATGTTTCATAAAATATAAACATTAGTGGACAATGACAAACCATTTTCACACATCTGGGAAGTGAACAAAAGATTACTCTGAACTAAACTCTCGGCATCACGGATAATATATCTAGTTTGTATACTTTTTTGCATTGTTCAATTTTAAACAGGAAATAAGACATACTATAACTAGAATGTCATGTTTTTATCAACAGTCTCCACTTTATAAAAAATTAAGGAGAGGAAGAACACAAAATGAAATACTACCTATTTTTCCTAGCTGGTATATTTCTCTATTTAAATAAAGTAATTTTAGAATAATGATATGCATTTTTCTATAATTAATCTTAGCTTGTCATTCTATTTTCCTTGGCACCACCTTGTTCTTTTTCTTCTGATTATGTCGCAGTGATCACAGTCCAAATGAGCCATGAATTATAGAAGAGGAAAAAGTCCTTATATATCTTCCGCTTCCATATTTTAAAAGCTCAAAATGATTAAGCCAGGTTAGTGTCTTGTGAAGCACTGGGCTGAGCATTCATTCTCACTGTTGTGCAGGGCCTTTTTCTCTGGTTCCTACTACTCATTACTGAGATAAGGTAGAAAACAGTTCATCTTACTTCTCCTCCACTGCAAATGTGAAGTGAAATAGTCGGTAAAAATGTAAACACACTATGAATAAATATCAGAGTGTAAAATTAACACAAGCGATAAAACTAACATCTTCACTGAATGATTAGGTAATATTTCAAAGCTTGAAATGTCCTAGCTTGGTAGAATTAAAAACCTTCATGCTTCGCTTAGTAAATGATATAGGGCTTAATCAAATATGGATTTGTCTATAACTGTCCAAATAAAACAATAAATATTCTATCCTATTAAGGAAAAGAACTATGGAGTTCCCATTGTGGCTCAAATGGTTAAGACCTGACATAGTCTCCATGAAAATGTAGGTTCAATCCCTGGTCTTGCTCAGTGAATTAAGAACCTGGTGTTGGCTCAAGCTGCAGCTTAGGTCTCAGAGGCTGCTCAGATCTGGTGTTGCAGAGGCTGTGACATAGTCTGCAGCTGCAATTCCCATTTGACTCCTAGCCCAAGAATTCCATTTGCCACAGGTGCAGCCATTTAAAAAAAAAAAAAGAAAGAAAGAAATATGAAACTCATTCAGCATGCCATCTTGGCATCAAAATTGCTGAAGTATGAATACATATATTTTCAAATTGCGTAATTTATGTGATTCAACTACTTTCTGAACTATTTTTAACCATTTATGCAAGTAAGCTCTTATTTATCAGTTTTCCCAAACTTCTGAAGCTGTATTATTTAGCTCACTTTGTTAAAGCATTAACAATGATGTTAGAGTGATTGATAAATATTTTATCAGTTAATCAAGTTTTTTAAATTTTATGCATAAATGCAGTATAATGAGGCTTATTATGATATTTTTACACACAAAAATGTATTAATGATCATCACATTGATTAAGGTTAAAATGCATTACCCTTATAGGAAAAGATAAAATTTAATCGTACTGATGAAAAGAAATTAGGAAAAAGTTCTATAGGCACAATTTGAAAATAACTCACTAGTTTATTAACTTTTACTTTAATATTTATTTTGTATTTATTAACTTTCTAATAATCTTCCAAGAGAATTTTTCTGCAGTGACTTTATTAAATAATGGCGCTAAGGACTGATAATAAGAATGGCAATAATGATGACTCTCCCTCTGTAAGTGCATTTTATGCCCTGAGGATCATCGTTGGCTTAGTTAGTGCAACTAATAACCACACGTTATGTGAGCTGGATCTTATTATCTCAGTTTTACAGATCTGAAGATACAGTTTTTAAAAGTTCATTAATAGTGTTAGTAGTCCTATCATTATTAAGTGATTGTGCTAGTATTCAGGCAAAAATATTTGAATAGGCATATCATGTACTTTCACTTACCATACTCCTAATTTTATTTAATTCAAAATAAAATTAATTTAATGTATAAATTACATTAAATTTTTTATTTTGCAACTTATAGCTTATGAATACTTTAATCTCTTTGTATAATATCAAATCACCTATGAAATAGAATTCTTCTTTTTTCTTCATCTTATGGATAAAGAAACTCAGGTGTCACAAGGTTCCTAAATTTGCCCAGATTCACAAAATTGGGCAAAGCTGCATCCTTGCTCCTTTCTGTCATCAATGTCATGGCTTTTCTTTCTTTTTTTTTTTTTTTTTTTTTTTTTTTGTCTTATGGCTTTTCATTGATGCCTCCCTTTCTTAAAACTAAAATAAAAACCATTTAATTTCTACATTAACATATCAAAAATACTTTGAAACACGGCTGTTTCTGTTGTATGCATTTTGGGAAAATTAGTGTGGTTTTCAAATATTTTTTACTTCATATAATTGATATTTATATGTTATTTTGCATTTACTCATAAAAAATGGTTATTACTAATTATACACATTCAATTACTTTTAACACTTAAAGTATAAAAATTTGTTAAACTAGAAAAATATAAAAGATTGACATACCCTAGACCCAAAAATCCGTATGGACCATTGTTTATGTAATTTGAATATGGAATATCAACAGTGTTTCAAATGGAGTATCAACTTTTGAAGCTTTCTTTAAAACTTTGAATTCACTTCATAGAAAAAGGTATACATTTCCAAAGTGGTTATTAGAGCTGATATTTATTCTGAAGTGCTGAATGATATTAAAAATGGTGGAAGACACTAGAGCTCTAGTCCTATTAATAAAAAAATATTGATTTTTTGGCATGTGTTATATTCCAAAGACTATGCTAATCAATCAATTCATGCATTTATTTTAACCTTACACTGAGATTATGAGACATTTATTATACACTGACAAATCTGAGAACTGAAGTTCAAAGAGTTTTAACTGGAGGAATAAGAAAAATACTGAAATAAACAAAAACATAAAAATAATATAGATCTACTTATCACCTCTTAATATAAGTACATTCTTAAAACTCAGAAAAATGAACTGTAAGATTAACAAATCTAAGCATCATTGTTTAATAAACAAAAGACATGGGGTGCTCTTTATCCAGCACATTCTTCATGTGGTGGTGGTTTCAAGGTTCCCGAGAGCCACAAGACAAGACTCTTCATGTGGTGGTGGTTTCAAGGTTCCCAAGAGCCACAAGACAAGAGCAAGAAATTCTTCATAAGCAAGCACTTTAAAAGTCTCTCCTTGAATCATGCTGGCTTTTCCCCATTGGTCAAACCAAGTCACAATCATATTGGCTATTATCCCACAGCCAGGAACTTAGATAGTATAGGAAGAGACTAGCAAGGGTGTGGATCTAAGAAAGTAAATTATTGCAACCACTTGCAAACAATCTATAGAGTTCAAACTGATTTTCTTATCTCAAGCTTGCACTCTGTCCACCACAGGGCCTATATCTGAAAAACATCAGAAAAGTAACAGTCTCAAGACTATTGATCCCAGACCTCTCAGGCTTCAAATGAAGTCAAATGATTTATCCTTTATCTTCCTGGCATCTCCATACTGCTTGATAAACACCCTTCTTTATTATCCCTATGTTATTTTCTAACATACCTCATCACGCCTCCTGGGGTTGGTATTTTTGATCGTCCTATGGCTGCTTCCTCTACTTTATTGATGCTCATCCAGTTTGCTTTTAACATGGAGTATGTGTGTCAAGAGGATGTGTTCTAGACTCAAAAAATGCTCGAGTTCAAATCCTGACTGTGTCACTTTGGGACAATAACATAATCACTCCACTTTATAATTGGATTTCCTCATCTCTCTAATCAACAGTATTGAGTACTTACCTGGCAGGGTAAGAGTGAATCTTAATTAAAATAATATGTAGGAATAAAACATCCAGCATTTGCTTGATATTTTATGTGGTCAGTAATAGGTCACTCTCAATACTTCATGTGCCTCATGCTGTGTGTCATATGTAAACACTCCTCCTTCTTTGAAGAGTTGGCATCAGTTGACTTGTCTTAGTTACACTCTCATTCCCACCATCGAACGGGCTGATACACATAACATTATGCGTGACTCATCTAACACTGCTGAGACCCGAACTTTATTATTTCTAAGAAACTCTCCTTCCAGTTTACCTTGGTAACTAACTATTAGTCATACTTTGAATTCCGTCATTCCCACAAACTTTCCATCCCTGGAATCACAATTTCATACTTTGACTTTTATCAGTTTTTTATCAGTCCCTCTGGAATATTGCCTCCCTTCTTCTCTAGTCTGACGAGGACACCTCAACCTCAGATTCCTCCTTCCCTTTTCTACACACCCGTAGCTTCCTCTCTTTCGTTACCTCCCCATATAGATATATTCTTTAATACAGCAGATTAAGCTGTCCTTTGCAAGTACCTGTCACTTATTTTTTCGTCACTACATTTCAGCTACCCTGGGATGTTAAAGCTTTTAACGTTGATCTTTAATTCCTAGCTCAGAATCTTCCCCGCACATGTTTGGTTCAAGCCTCAATCCTTATGACCCCCTCCCATCCCCATTCACCTAGGTTTACTCCTCAGATCTCCTAGTGGCAGCTTGACTACTCAGGTAAACATCCCATGCGTTTTCACTGTATAATTTAACCCTCCTAGAACTCATCAAAGCTACAATAAACTAAATCATCAAAAGTCAGCTTACTTATTTGTCAGATTACTTATTGCCATTTGTTCCAGTAAGCCCCTTGAGTGTAGGGACTATGTCTGACTTGCTTGACATTTTTAGTAGTAATCTGCTTTATAAACATTATTGTTATTGATGTCCAAATGTCAGTACAGACACGAATATTCTTTCATCTCTTTTTATCCCCACATGTCTGCATCTCCAAACTATTTTCCATTTTCTATGCAAAGCAGAACTCCTTTTCTGAGAAATTCCGAGTTTTAAAGCTCGTAATATAAACCGGGCTCTTCTAGGTCATTGTGTCCAAGTCATCTGCTTTGTGTTGGTTAATGTTATTTCTTGCAGATGACAGGAAATGCAATTCAAACTGGCTTAAACAACAACACAAAAATTTTATTGCCTCATGTAACTGAAATGTCCAGCTGTAAATTTTCAGGTGCAGCTTGATCCAAAGCTTCAAATGTTGTCAACAGGACTTACTTTCTCTACATGTCTTGGCACTAAATATACTATTCAGGCTTTGTTCTCAGCCCCCCCAGCCTTTTAGGTTTAAGTCCAGCAGGGAAGAATCTCTACCTCTCTTTCAGTGGCCCCGGGAAGCAGCACATTGTATCTCAGTGACTTTGTCTGGGTACTCATCACTTGGCCATCACTTCATGCTGCAGAATGTTGGATTTCATCTGTTTAGAGTCGAGTCTCTTACCTGACTGTCCTACCCCTGACATTAAGTGTAGAATTCCATGTGAAGCATCTGTACAGACACTTTCTCAAAAGAAAGCGACAGAACCATTTTATATAGCTACCAGATTACGAATACATGGCAAACATACACACAAAAACCCACACACATTCAGATAACTGCAAGGCATTGAAGAAATTGTGTATGATCATATTTGAATCCTCTAATCTTACCATTTTGGTCAAATAGAGAAGAAAGAGTATGTGCAAGGAAACTCAACAAGATCCATTTCTGACTGAAGGACATTTAATCATCTCCATTGGAGATTTTTTTTTTTCCTCCAGAGTTGAAAATAAAACAGAAACCATGGAGTTGTTTATCTTACACATTCACATAGGTATGTCAAAGTTCATTGGATAAGCTTCAGGTTACTCCTTAATTGACATGTATTCCATACTCAAATTTTCTCACTTATTAAATTAGCCAAGTAAATAAATAATCCCATGTTCCAAGAAAGATCAAATAAGATTTTTTTATAGTAACATAATGTAAAGAACCCACAGCTGGGACCATGTGAGCTGAAGTGCGTCTCTATGAAAACAGAGTTATCCAGTCTACAAGATAAAGATGGGGTAAGGGGGGAGGTTGGAAGGAGGACACTGTGCGCCAAGAGTATTGTGACAGGAATTCAATCCTCAGAAGTCACTTCGTACAGTAACCGGAAAAATAAAATAAGTGGAAGAAGCAAAAACGTGTGCCTGATAAAGAATTCCCAGTGGTGTGGTGAGGGGAGCATTTGAGTTCATCCCGGCTCTGCAACTTGCTATCGGGCTTCGATGTGTTAATGGAAATCTCTGTGCTTCTGGTTTTTTTGGTTTGTTTGTTTTTTGTTTTTGGTTAAACAAGTATTAATAATAGATTAAAACCTAGAGTGACTCTTTTTTAGTTTTTCCCTTTTTAAAGTTTTATTGAAGTCTAGTAGATTTACAGTGTTGTAATTATCTCTGCTGTACAACAACGTGAATCAGTTATACATGTGTACACATCCATTCTCTTTCAGATTCTTTTCCCACATAGATTATCACAGAGTATTGGGTAGAGTTCTCCGTGCTTTACAGCAGGCCCCCATTGGCCAGTCATTCCATATTCCTCAGGGTGCACATGCCAATCTCAAACCTTAAGTGAGATGGAGCTGATAAGACCCACCTCTCCAGCAGTGATAACAAATGTATATGACACGTTAATGTGGAAAGCAACTATTACTCCAACTTATAAGGTAAAGGGAGAAGAAGGATGACCATAATGAAGAAAAACTTTAAAGAAAGGCATCTGGGCACAAAATAAATGCACCGTAGAACTCTGAAATGTATTCTCTTATGCATTCTTTCTCCAAATCTTTGATTTTAAAACTCAAGAAATGAATCCTGGTAGTTCCCACTGTAGCTCAGTGGTAACAAACTCGACTAGTATCTGTGAGGATGTGGGTTCGATCCCTGGCCTCCCTCAGAGGGTGAAGGATCTTGCATTGCTCTGAGCACCAGTGTAGGTTGCAGATGTGACGCAGATCCCTTGTTGCTGTGGCTGCAATGTGGGCCAGCAGCTGCAGCTCTGATTCAGATTCAAACCCCAGCCTGGAAGTGTCCATATGGCACAAGTACGGCCCTAAAAAAGCAAAAAAAAAAAAAAAGAAGAAGAAGAGAAATGAAATCCTGGTTCATTTCGTGGGTGTCATTCTCCCTACTTTACTTAATTCTGCCTACACACACACACACATACATATTTTTTTTTTTTTTTCTGAGTTGAAATCTCAAGCATGAGCAGATTCAATCCCAAGCCTGTCACAGTGGGTTAAAGAATCTGGCATCGCCACAGTTGCAGTGTCTTGGACTCAGTCCCTGGCCTGGGAGTTCCCATATGCCATGAGTGCAGCCATTAGAAAAAAAGTAAAAAAGCAACAATGAACTTTATCTGACCATCCTCTCAACAACGAAGAGAATGTCAGGATGATTATAAATTATTTTATGAATTAAAATATTTTTCTCACCTCTCTTGAGACCATTTTGAACATGGTCATTTTATCAATTAACATATCAGTAAATATTTGTTACAACTCTCTAAGTTTGAAAAAAATCCGTTGGATTCAAAATTGATGTTGGACCTTTCCTAGTAAATATACAAATTACTAGGTCAAAAAATTTTATCAATGAATATTACGATGATTAAAGGACTGGAAAAATAATTTGACAGCTCACGCCTTTTCATAAGGACATCTAATTTCCTCTTTGAAAGTAGAGTCTCTTTGCTTCTTAACCACAAAGACTGAAAGGAATCCTATTTTTACTCCCAATTCTCTCAAACCAAGATGTGTTTTTATGAATGTGGTTTTTAAAACTGCACATGTGCTTAACTTGGTTTTTGATTTCACAGTCCAACAATTGAAGTAATGACTGATAAACACATAAAATCCATCCTAGGTTTTATACACAGAAAAATAGAGAATTTCTCGAGTACACGGAAATGATATTACAAATACCATCCTAGGTTTTACACACAGAGAAACAGAGAATTTCTCGAGTACACGGAAATGATATTACAAATACCATCCTAGGTTTTACACACAGAAAAATAGAGAATTTCTCGAGTACACGGAAATGATATTACAAATACCATCCTAGGTTTTACACACAGAGAAACAGAGAATTTCTCGAGTACACGGAAATGATATTACAAATACCATCCTAGGTTTTACACACAGAGAAACAGAGAATTTCTCGAGTACACGGAAATGATATTACAAATACCATCCTAGGTTTTACACACAGAGAAACAGAGAATTTCTCGAGTACACGGAAATGATACATCCATACGTTGACATCAACCCTCCATGTGTTCTACAATGTCCTGTGTCCACCTCCCCACACACCTTAAAGCTTTTCCTCTGAGTAAGTGAGGGAATGAGACTCAAAACCCTCCCTGATTTGCCTGTCTCTGCTTCCATTAATCCAAGTGTTCCAACCTGCTCCATCAGACATTATTTCCCCTTTTTCTGTTTTCATCTATTCCTAATAATATTCTGGTTTGGATTTCTGTATGCTTTAACATTAGTTTGAGCATGATTTTTATAAATGGTACCATTATAAATATTATTAGCTTTATAGATTTGGTAATTAACTCTTATGAACATAGATTGATAAAATGAGAGAATTAGTATTTGGAATAAAATCATAACTAATGAATTTGTCAGAAGTTCCAAAAAGCATGACTGCAATGAATCATCAGGTTTTCAATACTGAGGTTGGTTGAGTTTCCAGTGAGAAATATATTCCTCATATTTTCACAGTTGTTAACTTCTTTTCATAATACTCCAACTTATTTAATTTCTGTTTTTCCAACTATACTGTGGGTCAAGGGCTGGAATCATACCTAGATTTTTCACCGTGGTATGGAAGTATTTGACATATACTAGCTACTTGCTAAATACTGGTTGATCAACGATTTTTTTAAATTGAAAACAAAGATAACTTGTGCTTTTAACATTCCATCTCTCCATAAAATCTATCACTCAGTGACAAAAGTTCTTCCTAACACTGAGATTGGATTATTTCACACCCCTACGTATGAGTTATTCCTTTATCCTAACTTTCAGAATAATTACCAGATCATTTTAAATCTCCTTTTATACAGTCTTTAGCGTCCAAAATATTCTTCCCCACACTTCTCTTCTCTCTATTTCTGTGGTTATTACCTTGGCTTACAGTGTTACCCTCCTGCTGCTATATCTTACAAAGCTTTAATTTATGGTACAGCTGATATCGCTCAAAACTGCAAGCCAGCTCAAAATTACATCCTTGGCTAGTGAATAAAACAAAGCCATGATAAGATGTTCTGACCATGCAGAGATTAATTGAAGAGGAAATTGACTTGAACAGTAGCTCCTCGTTTTGTTTTCTGAATTCTATAGAAGACACTTACAGTGACTTTTGTTGAAGAATTGATGGCCAGGAAACACTGTGATGTATCCCTATGAAATTAAGCACTTACAGTGACTTTTGTTCAAGAATTGATGGCCAGGAAACACTGTGATGTATCCCTGTGAAATTAAGGACCGTGCAAATAAAGGGAGCCAAAGATCATCCCTGAGGTTGAGTTTTAACATACAGTTGCACCGCTGCGTGGATTCCCTGAATGAAGATCTCACTCTTAGTATGTGCATAAAGCTAGTCAAGTAATAGGCAAAATTATTTATAATTTATCAACTTTCATAACTGGGATTACAGATCTCTTGTTTTAAATTATAGTTGAGTTACAGTGTTGTGCCAATTTCTGCTGCACAGAAATGTATACATATGTATACATTCTTTTCTCACACTATCTTCCATCATGGTCCATCCCAGGAGACTGGATATAGTTCCCTGTACTATACAGTAGGACCTCATTTCTTATCCATTCTAAAGGTAATAATTTTCATCTACTAATCACAAACTCCCAGTCCATCCCACTCCCTTCCCCCACCTCCTGGTCAACCACAACTCTGTTCTCTCTGTCTGAGTCTGTATCTCTTTTGTAGATAGGTCCCTTTGTGCCATGTTTTAGATTCCACATATTAGTAATATCATATGGTATCTGTCTTTCTCTTTCTGGCTTACTTTGCTCAGTATGATCATCTCTAGTTGCATCCATGTTTCTGCAGACAGCATTATTTCATTCCTTTATGGCTGAGTAGTATTCCATTGTATGTATGTACCACATCATAATCCATTCATCTGCCAGTGTACATTTAAGTTGTTTCCGTGTCTTGGTTATTTTGAATAACACTGCAATGAACACAGAGGTGCTTGTATCTTTTGAATTACAGTTTTGTCCAGATATATGCCCAGGAATGGGACTGCCGCATGATTTGGTAGTTCTGCATTTAGTTTTTTGAGGAATCTTTGCACTGTTCTCCAAAGTGGTTGCACCAATTCACATTCCCACCAACAATGTTGGGAGGGTTCTTTTTTCTCTACACTCCCTCCCGTCTTTGTTAGTTGTAGATTTTTTGATGATGGCTGTTCTGACTGGTATGAGGTGATACTTCATTGTCGTTTTGATTTGCATGTCTCTAATAATTAGTGATGTTGAGCATCTTTTCATATGCCTATTGGCTATCTATATGTTTTCAATATCCATAAATGAATCAGTGTGATAAACCACATCAACAAACTGAAGAATGAAAACTGTATGATCATCTCAATAGACGCAGAAAAAGCTTTTGACAAAATTCAATACCCATTTCTAATAAAATCTCTCCAGAAAATTGGAATAGAAGGAACCTACCTCAACATAATAAAAGCCATATATGAAAAGCCCACAGCTAACTTCATTCTCAGTGGTGAAAACTGAAAGCATTTCCACTAAAATTAGGAATAAGATAAGAATGTCCACTCACCACTGGTATTCAACGTACTTCTGGAACTATAGATCTTGAATGGTAAATACTGTAATTAAGCTACACAGTTATTTCTTATGATATGTTCATTTCTGTGTTCTTAATTATGCTGTTTTTCAACTTTTTACTTATATTTCTCTTTTTATTCTTTTCATTTTTCTCATTAATTTTTTTCTGCTACATTAAGCTATATTGGGTCCTCTTTCACTGAAATCCTACATCTTTGCTTATTATATAACACAAAGAAAAAACTTGACAAAATAGCCTGAGAGTCACAAAATTAAATGGCTAAGAGAATGTGTTTTTTCATATAGACCGTGCCATAAATATTGCATTGCCATTTTCCTGCTGTGTTATCATGGATGAATTGTTTAACTGATCTGAGTCCCAGTTTTCTCCTCAAGAGGAAACTGAGAATAGTATCTGTGCATACATTGTAGCTTTTTTTGGCAAAAGCTATAAAAATTTCTTGGTAAATAATAGTGACTCATTAACTATTCGTCATGAGGATAGTAGTCAGGTACCTTGAGCCCTGGACATGACAATACTCCTAACAACATGACTTCAAAAAGATCTCTTACCCCTTTTGACAGTCCATACCGTTAATTCTAGATTGACAACAAAATTATACAATTTTAGTCTGATTCATAAAGTTGCTGTGAAGATTAGAAAAGATCAAAAACCAATAGTTTAATCTGAATATTACTATGCTTGCATATTTATATTGTTTTTAATGATAATAATTTGTTAATTCAGGTGCTGTTATGAAGTAAATATTTGTGTCCTCCCACGGCCATGTGTTGAAAATGCTATATCTCAGTGTGATATTATTAGGAGGCAAGGCCTTTGGGTGGTGATTAAGTCATGAGTGTGGTGCCTCATGATGGGTTCCTTTTTTTTTAATTTTTATTTTGTTTTTATAATGATTTTTATTTTTCAATTATAGCTGGTTTACAGTGTTCTGTCAATTTTCCACTGTACAGCAAAGTGACCCAGACATATACATGTATACATTCTTTTTCTCACATCATCATCTTCCAACCTAAGGGACTAGATGTAGTTCCCAGGGCTGTATAGCAGGATCTCATTGCTTATCCATTCCAAAGGTAATAGTTTATGTCTATTAACCTCAAATTCCCAATCCATCCCACTCCCTCCCCCTTGGCAACCACAAGTCTGTTCTCCATGTCCCTGATTTTCTTTTCTGCAGAAAGGTTCATCTGTGCCAGGTATTAGATCCCATGAGTGATATCATATGGTATTTGTCTTTCACTTTCTGTCTTCACTTAATATAAGAGTCTGTGGTTCCATCCGTGTTGCTGCAAATGGCATTATTTTGTTCTTTTTTATGGCTGAGTAGTATTCCATTGTGTATATATACCACATCTTTTTAATCAAATCATTTGTTGATGGACCTGTAGATTGTTTCCATGTCTTGGCTATTGTGAATAGTGCTGCAATGAACAAATGGATGCATGTGTGTTTTTCAAGGAGAGTTTTATCCCGATATATTCCCAAGAGTGGGATTGCTGGGTCATAAAAGCAAAAAAAAAAAAAAAAAAAAAAAAAAACTGACAAGTTTTTGCATAGCAAAGGAAACCATAAAAAAAAAAAAAAAAAGACCACTTACAGAATGGGAGAAAATAGTTTCAAACAATGCCACTGACAAGGGCTTAATCTCTAAAATATACAAACAACTTATACAACTCAACAGCAAAAAAGCCAACAACCCCTTGGAAAAATGGGCAAAAGGCCTGAATAGACATTTCTCCAGAGAAGATATACAGATGGCCAACAAGCACATGAAAAAGTTCTCAACATCCCTAATTATTAGAGAAATGCAAATCAAAACTACTATGAGATACCACCTCACACCAGTCAAAATGGCCATCATTCATAAGTCCACAAATAACAAATGCTGGAGCGCATGTGGAGAAAGGGGAACCCTCCTGCCCTGTGGGTGGGAATGTAAATTGGTGCAACCACTATGGAGAACAGTATGGAGGTACCTTAGAAAACTATACATAGAATTACCATATGACCCAGCAATCCCACTCTTGGGCATGATGGGTTCCTAAAAGGATAAGAAAAGAAAAGAAAGAGCTTGTTGTCCTCAGCCATGTGAGGACACAGCTCTCGGTGAAACCGAAAGAAAGCTTTCACCAGAACATGACCATTCTGGCTCCCTGATCTTTGACCTACTGCCCTGAGGACCATGAGGAATAAATTCTTATTTTTAAGTTACCTACGCTATAGCAGCCCAAATGGACTAAAATGGATACATTAGGGTAGGACACAAGAAGGGAAAAATGAGGTCTTTATATTGAGAGTTTTCACATCTCATTCTCTCAAACAAGTTGGGGCTTCAAAATGGGGGGGAATAAATAATAGGTGTTAAATAAGAAATTTGTGATTGAGAAATAATAACCCAAAATCCAGGAGTGAATGTTTATCTCTTGGGGGTAATAGATGCATGAAATAAGAGGGAGCAAGATGGGAAGGACGGCATTATCTTGGAAATGACTACATCGTGTTAAGTGGTTAGTCCTCAGGAGTCCATCATATTCTGCTTTATCATTAACATATATGTAACATACATTCTCTAAAAGTTTCATGTATTATACCAAATTCTAAAAACAGTAAGTGGTTACTGAATACACATTTTTCATTACTATGTGCATATGAAATATATGGAGTATTTTATGTTTGAAGAAAAAAAACACAAATATTCATCCCAAGGAATGTTTTCCCTTGAAAGTCCTTAACTGCAAAAACATATTTACAGAAGATTTTAAAAATTAATCATAGTGATATCACTGCTATGTGATAAAATCCATGGAACCATCACTCTCCTCTTCCTTTCAGCTTTCATCTAAAATTGCATTCTCAAACTATTCATCACCATGAATTTATTCCTATCCTTGGATTTTAACAAAATTTTATTTCCTTGATCATTCCCAGGGACACAATTAAGACCTTTTTCTTTTTTCATTTAAACACAGTAACATAATAATGAATTACCTGAGAAGTGAGGCAATTTCTTTATGAATATCAAGCCCTTTTTTTTGCCACAACATGTACACACTGAGTTTGGTTTAAATGTAAAAGTTGGCACACACAGGCAAACAAAGAACAAAGAAGCATGTTGTTGGACTCACTTGTGCATTGATTGCCCTCTGAGGATGGACCTCAAGGTATAAGCTCATAGAAAACTTTCTAGCTGAAAGCTGTATGTGTTCCCTCCTGCTGTTTTATCCCCTGTACTTGCTTATACACTGGAATCATTGTGGGGCTCTATTTACAGAAATTCAGTTGGGTTATTAGGCTCAAACCATGACTCTTTCATATTTGAAATGCTGCCTTTTTTCCACAATAAGCTACTTACATCAAAATCTACAAAATAAAAGAGTTATTTAAAGGTTTTAAATGACTCAATGTAATAGGAATCCTGAACCATTAAACAGCAACAACGTGGTGGTCAAATTAACATCTTTCTCCTCATCTCAGTGACTACCTTCTGCCTGGAATGTCTCTGAAGAACAGATAGACACCAAATAAACAGATGTGCGAAAGTGTGTGTTTGGCCAGAATGAAGACATATCATAAGAAATATGGGCAAGATGCCCAGCATTCTTCAGAGACACCTGAAATCTGTTTTCTTTGCAATATGTAGTTTCCATGTACAGTCAATTCCCTTATGATTTAAACTTAAATAGAATATAAGAAATATTCCAATAGGTTTGATGGCATTTCTTTTGTCTATAAGTTTCATGAGTTCAGAAACTGCATTAGTCAGCTCCTCCGGAACAATTTTGTTGTAACAAGTAATCCCACAATTTCACTGGCTTAAAAAAAAAACAAATATTTTTGTTTGTTCACACTGTATGCAAGTTATGTGTCAGCTGAGGTTCTGCTCCACATATATTCCTCTGGAATCCAAACTAAGAAGCAGTCAAATGTGGTCATTTCTATGAGAACAATTACACGGAGAGATAGGGGATCCGTTTTAAATAGAACTATGCAGAAAGGTTTCACTGGGAAGGTTACAGAAAGATCAGAAGGAGTGAAGGAGAACAGTATGGAGATCTGATTGAAGGTATATCACAGGGAGAGACTGAGGCGTGTCATTCTCATGGCACAGAGGAAAAAAATAATGGTAAAAAGCTCCATGGTTCTTAAAATATTTTCTTGGCAAAGGCACACATGCCATTGATCATAGCCAATAGCAGGGCAATCTTGGCGTCACTTAAATAAGAAATGGTATTTTCCTACTTGTATGTCTACTGTGATTCATATGACAATGGGTAAGGATTATATTATTCCTAGAGGGAAGACATCAAATAATAGGAAACAATAATACCATCTATTCAAAACGTAGTCTGACATTCACTACTACATGCCTTGAATCTAGGACAGTTTCAGTCATTTAGTAGTACTGTTACCTAACTCAGGTTCTACTGCTTGTCGCTCAAGAGCCAACTCTCTTGCAGACCAGTGTTGGTAGGGAATGAAATGTTGCTTTATTTGGGAGCCGAGCAATCTGGGAAGAAGGCAGACTCATGTCCAAAAGCTAACTCCCAATTGTTGATTGGAGGGCAAGAGGTGCTTTATTTTATTTTATTTTTTTAAGGGAATTTCAGGGGTATCTAGGCAGAGGGAAGAGCAACATGCTGAACAGCATAGTCAGATCCAACGATCATCTTGAAATTGGCCATACGGTGGTCTTATTACCATCATCTTGATTGTTTTAAGTACAGTTAATCTTCAATTCCATGGTTGGTTTGTTTCCATTTCCTTGAGGCCAGTTCTTGGAATTTTTTAAGATGGAGCAGCTTATGTCATGGCTATAATCTGGTCATCATGTAGTTAACTGCTTCCACTTGGTAAGAATTTTAGTAACTGCAAAACAGCTCACCAGATGTGGCTCCAAATATTATCTATAGCCCTTGCGGAGGAACCAGAGGTCCTTGAGTTTATTCGATGGCTGAACTATTATTATTTTCTCTTATTTGACTATTTTACTTTATTTCTGCATTTAAAAAATTCTTTGACTAAATTCATTCTTTGGAATTAGGGGAAGGCTGAGGAGGCTAAAGTTTTTATAAAAACAAGAGGCAGGTGGAGGATATGGAGGGGTGTCTGTTTCTGGAAGGCCACATAGGGTCCTGCTCTTTTCACTACCTCATTCATTAAGTGGGTATTCAAACATTAATTTATCAGTTTACTACTATGTGCCTGAAATACACCAGAGGTTTAGGATACTGCAGTGAATAATTCCTGGAATCATAAAGCTATTCTAGTTAATATAATCTAGCTAGTTAATAACTGGTTATTCTCATTAATAACATGTAGCTAATCATTAGCTATTCTAATGAGAGGAAAGAGACAGTAAACTAAGTTAAAGGTATAGCAGTTAGATGTGACCATTTTTATGAGAACAGTTAGAGATAAGGGATCAATTTTAAATAGAACTATGAAGAAAGGTGTCTCACTGGGAAGGTTATAGAAAGATCAAAAGGAATGAAAGAGAATAATATGACCTGATGCAAGTATATTACGGGGAGAGAATATCAGACTCCCGAATGTGAATGTGCCAAGTAAATTTGAAGAACAAAGATCCTAGTGTATCTTGAGATGAGGCCCATTGATGGGAAGTGGTAAGAGATAAGATCAGAAAGGTATCAGTGCACCAAAATTTGAAGGGAATATGGACTTCCACACATATTCATTTTTTCGATGGGTAGAAAAGCTTTGGAGGACTTTGAGGAGTGGCATGATCTGATTTACATTTTAAAGGATCCTTCTGGCTTCAGAGTTAGGAACAGATTGACTTTTGGTTGAATGGAAGAATGAAGACCAGCTAAGGGTCTGTAACAAACTGGATAAGGGATGACAGTGATTCACACTGTGGGGAACCAGTGCTGCTTGTCAGACGTGATTGGATGCTGGATATATTTTCAAGGAAACACTTGTAGAATTTTCTTCTGGATTTGATGTGGGGTTTGAGAGAAAGAGGTACCAAATATGACCCAAAACTTTTACCAGAGCAAATAAAGGACAGATGAGGTGGATTAACTGTGCCAATGAGCCGAATTTATTATCGCCTTCCTTTATCCACATTGTGTGAATACAGTGATATTCCTTTAAATGCTCCCATGCTGAATCTGTGCTTGGCCACATGACTTGCTTTAGCCAGGGTAACAGTGATATGTAAAACTTAAGTGCTTGTGTATTAGGGCTTGTCCTCCTGCTCACTTATAGCCTTAAACTTCTAAGCAAACAAGCTCAAACAGGAGTCCAGATGATGAGAAACGTGAAGCCCAATCAATCACTCTTGTTGTCTCTGCTAATAACCATTTAATCCCTCAAAAAAAGAACCAGTCTAGCTGATTTGTAGGTAACTTCGAGATACACAAGTGAGCCGGAGAGAAAGAGAATTGGCCAGCTGATCCTAGCTGAAACTCCCAATCTACACAAATGTTGGAAAACTAATTGATTTCTGTTTTTAACCACTGCCCTGGGGAAGCTGGCAGGGTGGAGGGTGCAGAGGAAGTTACACAGGAAAAGGTACCTGATGTAATGAAGTAACTGTTAGCTTTCATGGGGATGACTTTTGTGAGGTTCAGTTTTTTGGTTTTTGTTTTTGTCTTTTGTTGTTGTTGTTGTTGTTGTTGTTGTTGCTATTTCTTGGGCCGCTCCCGCGGCATATGGAGGTTCCCAGGCTAGGGGTTTAATCGGAGCTGCAGCCACCAGCCTACCCCAGAGCCACAGCAACGCGGGATCCCAGCCGCGTCTGCAACCTACATCACAGCTGACGGCAATGCCGGATCGTTAACCCACTGAGCAAGGGCAGGGACCAAACCTGCAACCTCATGGTTCCTAGTCGGATTCGTTAACCACTGCGCCACGACGGGAACTCCCGAGGTTCAGTTTTAAAGGAAACACCAGAAGTTTATTTTGGACATGCTAAATGTGTGCTATTATGTATTAAAATAGAAGAAGAGGCATTCCTGCCATGGCTCAGTGGTTAACGATTCCAACTAGGAACCATGAGGTTGTGGGTTCCATCCCTGGCCTTGCTCAGTGGGTTAAGGATCTGGCATTGCCGTGAGCTGTAGGGTAGGTTGCAGACGCCACTTGGATCCCGCGTTGCTGTGGCTCTGGCGTAGGCCTGCAGCTATAGCTCAGATTAGACCCCTAGCCTGGGAATCTCCATGTGCTGAGGGAGTGGCCCTAGAAATGGCAAAAAGACAAAAATAATAAAATAAAATAAAATAGAGGAAGAGAAAAAGGAAAAGATAGTAGAGTAGGTAGGCAGCCTTAAGGACTTCCTCCAGATCAGTGACCAGTTAGCATGGCTGTTGTTTTTCTCCACTTGCGTAGACAGGGAAAAGGAGGAGGCATAGAGCTGGCTTATTAGATATCTGTTAGATGTAAAATGTTGAAATTTGGTAGGTCAAAGCAAACAAAAATCAATTAGAGCAAATAAAAAATCTTCAAGGTCTTTCATTGTATCCCCTACATTTAGAATTTCTTCATGAACCACTAATCAGGACCTATAAACTCATGCGTGGTGCTGTGAGATATGCAAAATAAAAGTAAATATAATTTTCATTTATTTGGAAACAAGATTAATAAATATGAAACCAAATGAAGTGGATTAAGTGAAAAACTGCCTGATACGAACTATAAGATTAGAAGAAATAACAGCAGATAGTAAAAGCCATAAATAAAAGCAGCTGGGGACAATGTCTGGAAAAGGGTAAGTAGGATTTTCATTCATAAGTAGAGGAGAGGAAACGTAGGAAAGAACATTCATAGAGACATAGAAGAAATAAGAATAGAATTAAATTTCGAGCAAAAACAAGAGATAAGAGATGCAATTAAATTTGATTATTAGACAGACTTTGAAAACTCTTACCAATCACACTGTCAAGGGTAATAATATGCTGATACATAGTAACAGACTTTTCAAAGGTTGTGGAGGCTGGTTGTCTTATAAGATTTGCTGTTTTCCGTGATGTAAGTTCTGCCTTCATTGCCAGATACAAGCTACCAGTATAGGTCAACTGACGTGCAAAATTCCTGGAATTAAACAAATGTCACTAAATGCCAGATACAGCACATCAGTGCTAGATATTCTCACAACTAAAGCAGAAATGTCTTTGTCACTTTGGTAATACTGCCATCCTGGGATATTAATCCTTCTAGATCACCTGGAAAATGACTAGTTTTTACTCAATCCCGGAGCATTTCCCAAAAGCTAACATGACTTAGGTACCCAACTAAATGTGATGGATGTTCTTTTTCTCAGTGTTAGAAGGCACAGCTCATCATTCCCTGCTCAGAACTCACTCAGCACTTCTTGTGGATGAATTCTTGATCCCTCTGGTGAACTGCCTGATGTGGTCCATGGTTTCATGTCGACCCCAAGGGTACTGACGCTAAGCTTATGGAATTCAGTGTCCCTGGGAGACAGTTCATGTAAAGAGGAAAACGACTGAAGTTTGTTAGACTTCCTCCCTTTATCACCTCTGTAAACTTGTAAACTCACTGACCCCTCTGCTTACAACACTCCTGTTATTGGATGTTTTCTCCACACCAACCAATGTTTCAGTTCTCAGCAGACACTGATTGGGTGTTCTGCAATTTAACCCAATGCTGATACTAACAGCCCAGTGTTAGAACAGATCCCACAGGCTGAGGGCTTAGTCCCACACGACTCTTCCTCCCCCCACATTCCAGTTGTACCAGGTCCTCAGGTTACTCACATCTCGTATCCAACCTGATGACAAATCAGAGGTTCCCACAAACCTCTCCTTCAGTTTGATAATTTGCTAAAACATTTCTTAGAATTCAGGGGAACAGTTTACTTACTATTAGGGGTTTGTTGTAAAGGTTTTTTTTGTTTGTTTTTTATTTGTCTTTTTGGGGCCTAACTCACAGCATATGCGGGCTCCTACGCTAGGGGTCGAATCAGAGCTGTAGCTGCCGGGCCTACATCACGGCCACAGCGATGCCAGATCAGAGCATCATCTGCAACCGACACTACAACTCTCGGCAACGCTGGATCCCTAACCCACTGAACAAGACCTGGGATCGAACCTGCATCCTCGTGTACTAGTCAGATTTGTTTCCACTGAGCCACGACAGGACTCCTGTGAAGGTTATTTTAAAGGACGCAAAAGAACAGATACATGACAAGATACAACTTATCTTATATGATAAGAGTGCTGTCTGAAAGGGCCCTGGGGGCAGGGGCTTCTGTCCCCGGGAGGTCAGTGTGTCACTCTCCCAGCACATGGATGTGCTCATCAACCTGGAAGAGGTCTGAACTCCTTTGATGAGCGTTTTTATGGAGGCTTCATTATATAGGCATGATTGATTAAATCATTGGTTATTGGTTATTAACTCAACCTCCAGTTCCTTTCCTCTCTGGAGGTCAGGGGTGAGACTAAAAAGTCCCACCCCCCAATCACATTATTGGTTTCCCTGGCAACCAGACCTTCATCCTTAGGGGCTTTCCAAAAGTCAGCTCATTAACATAAACTCAGATATAATTGAAAAGGACTTCTTATCAGTAGCAAACGACACTCCTTTCAATTTAATGGCCCAGAGCTGTTTCAAGAGCCAGGAACAATACATTAATAACAAAAGGTGCTCCCGTTGCTCTAAGCATTATGAAAATTACAAAGGTTTTAGGTGCTCTGGTCAGGAGTGGGGTTGAAAACCAAAATAAAAATTTCTTTTTATATCACAGTATCACACTTGGAACATTACTTAACCTCTGTGAGTTTTCTGTAATACAGGACAAGATGATAAGAATGCTTATGTTACCAAGCCTAAGCTTTTCCTGCCCACTGCACAACAGGCCAATACCTTGAGAGAGGAGATATAGGGACAGGAAATAGTGACTTTATTAGGAAAGCCAGCAAACCAAGAAAATGGTGGACTAATGAGTATCCCAGAGTATCATCTTGCTTGAGTTAGAACTCAAGGGGAGAAGATGTGGCTTGTTTTTGTGAACTTCTTGGTGCTAACCAGACCCAGAGGGAGAGTGATAATTCTTTGTTCTTGCAGCTGTCCTCAGAGTTCCTGTCACAGTGTTCCGATAAATCTCCAACAAGACAAATGTTATTTTCTGTTCTGCAACTTTTTATCTTTATAGCAATGAAACATATACCTTATAAGGTCAAGCCTGAGAGGCAAAGCCTGGAGAAAGGGCTATTATGTATATTTCAGGCTATAGGTAACATTACATGCAGAGCCAGCATGACTAAACAGAGGCAACAGGGCAAAAAGGTTAGAGCTAAAAGAATAGATCCAATGTGGAGTCAGAACTGTTTGTTTAATTTTTAATTAAGTCAGTGATGTTTCTTTAAAATCTGTTCCTCGGTGACCTTGGGTGAGTTAATTAATGTCTGATAATTTATATTTAAATATTTAATGAGATGTTTGATATACACGGCCCCTCAAGCCTGTTATATTCAGTGATTTCAGAGAGCATAACCCAAATCTCAGGGGTCATTTCTTGCTTTAGCATGTTTTTTGTTCTTTGCTTAAAACCCACATTCATACATAGAAGACTTTAGTACATAGAATTTTGTTTGATGGACTCCCAGAATTTTCTGCCATCTTCCCTGCTGTGATTTGGATTTTCTACCCACAAATAAGCCCTCCAAAGGTGAGCATCCACTGTGATAGCCACTAGCCCCAGGTGGCTATTTAAATATAAATTAATAATATCTAAGAAAATACGAAACAGATCCTGAATTGCACGTTTCATGTGTCCACTGCCCAATACCCATATTTGAGAATACAGAAGTTTTCCATCATTGAAGAAAGTTCTGTTTGACAGGGCTGCTCTAAAATTCTTCATGAGATAGCACAGCTCCTTAAGGAGAGCACATAAAGCCAAAAAGTCTGATCTGTGAGGATGGGGAATGGAACTTTGGAACAAAATAATAGCCTCTAATCTTTTATTTCTTCTCAACTCAGTATCTATGCTCTCGGGTTGCAATGTGAGAAAACTCCATCTTGCTTTCTCTATGGTCTCTAGCCTCAGAGCTCTGTAACTATGAAATAGCTTATATCTGTATCTATATCTAATCTATAAAATAGCCGTCATCATTTAGAAGACGTTGACATAAATGACTCTACGTGCTTCATGCACTCATCATTTGCAGAAAAGGAAACTCTGAGTCACACTTGTCACGCTGTCTTTGATGGAATAGCCAGGAATATAAAGAAACCAACTGGATGTGCAATTCTCTACTTGCATCCTGTGTATCACACTGCCTCACATCCTTAGGATATAGCAAGTTTTCTAAGAGTAACATTCCTGCAGATGATACTTAACCCTGCCTTTTTTAACCATGATGGATCGTTTGCAAATTAAGATCAGAAAAAAAAGCTGATTTATACTTGTAGTAGATCATGACTGTTAACCTAATAAATGTAAGGTTAATGAATTTTGCTAATGGAATATAAATTCTTTGCCTCTTGAATAGGATCAGAGCTTTTTTGTTTCTGTATGTCCATTTTAGGATCCTGATATCTAATATATGTGACATAATAGGACAAATCTTAAGGGTGTAGCTGTATTGTTCCTACTAAGGAATTTATATTTTGGGTATATGTTCCTTTTATTGGTAATGGAAACCAGAGATTATTTTCCTTGAAGAACTGTTTTCCTCAAACATTTCTGCCTGCCTAATGAGTTAAAGTTGCTCATTGAAGAAACTGCATGAAAACACCCCACTAATTTTAAACTATCATATATACTAGATTCATGCGCAGATGTCCACCCTAGTTGGTGGGATTTATTTTTTTCTGCAGCAGAACAATATAGGTAGAGATAGGAAATAAAAAATATAGTTCTGTTGCATAAAGAGTAACATTGTTAAAAGAAAAAAAATTGACTCTTTTCAAAAGAGTAATTATATGATTTTGTTGTGTTCGTTCTTCCTTACCTTAGTACTCTTCTCCAGAATGGTGATTGTTTGTCTCATGTTCTTCTTACGTCCAGACATAGACAACTTTTCATAGTATCTGCTTGGATGAGTAGCAGCATATGGAGTGATTGAGAGTGTGAGTAGGAGCCAGCCTGCCTTGGATTGGCTGTTAGCTTCAATGGTCTACATGACCTTGGGTAAGTAATGCAACTTCTCTGCACTACCATTCCTTTCTTTGGAAGATGGGAATAATAATAATCTTACTTCAGAAGAGTATATGAATTATAAATTAATGCACAAGAGTTCCCTTCGTGGCTCAGCGGTTAACAAATCTAACTAAGGATCCATGGAGATGCAGGTTTAATCCCTGGGCTCGCTCAGTGGGTTAAGAATCCAGTGTTGCCGTGAGCTGTGGTGTAGGTCAAAGATGTGGCTCAGATCCCGCGTTGCTGTGGCTGTGGTGTAGGCCAGCAGCTGAAGCTCCTATTGGATTTCTAGCCTTGAAATTTCCATGCCACAGGTGAAGCCCTAAAAAGCAAAAAAAATAAAAATAAGAATAAAAAATTAATGTATAATTAAAGGGTTTACAACTGTGCAAAGAGTAGTGAGCCCTCCATGTTAGCAAACAACCATTTAGAGATACTTATTAAAAAAGTATAGAATATTACTCTATGAATATATAAATACATGTTTTTTATAGAGAGTAATAAGGGTCATGGTTTGTTTTTTAATAGGATGAAAACTAAATAATACCATATGTAAATGTCTATTTTTTCTTAAATATTTATACAGTAAATCATAAATAAGCTGTGTAAGTTAAATGTGCTCCAGAAAAATTATCTTTACAGTTAAATCACATAAAACTTCTGTGTGTTTTTATATTTTCTGAGAAACAGGCAACTTGTATGTATATTAGTCAGGTAAAGGGATATTCGTAAGCTTATTTTTGCTCATTATACAAAAATCTGGTGAAATTTCAGTGATGCAATTGGATTTTCCTAAATGAGGAAAATGTTGGTTAGTTAATTATTAGAAAAGTATAATCATATTCAGAAGAAACCTAATACAGTGAACAATCAGCTAAAAGCTAAGTAATTGGTAATTTTTTTTTTTTTTTTTTTTTTTTTTTTTTTTTTTTTAGTTACAGAGCCTATCTAATAATATTTCTTCTAGAAGTTTTTTAAATTTTAATCTTAAATTACTGCTTGCATTGGTCAAGGTTTGGCCAGAGAAATGGAAATAACACAACATATTTCAATAGAAAATTTAATATAGTGATCTGGTTCCATATTTGAAGGGTTGAAAAAAGGAACATTAAGGTGATATAAAGGCAGTAACAGTAGGAAGTAGTAACAGGACATAGGAAGCATGATTATCAGAATCTAAAAGCTTGGGTGTGGGACCTGACAAAGCTGGCACTCGGACCTTTGAGGAGGGGATGCTGCCTGGCTGATGCTAGTGACTCAGGGGCTCAGAAGAAGGACACTTAAGAGTTGGAGCTAAGATTGCTGAGAAGGTAGCGTTGTCAAGCTTATTGGATGCCTATGACGGGGACAACAGGCATGTGCTGAGAATGTCACAAATCTGAACCAGCTGCTGTTGCCCCAGTTAAGTGTGTTGCTTGGCCTAGGCTGACAAGAATAGCAATAAATGGGAAGGAGAAAGTCTCTCCTCTCCTCTTTCTGCCTCCAAAGTCTCTCCCCCTCCAGATCTCCCTATTGACAGAGGAAGTTAACTGATAAGGAGAAATGCAATTTTTCACAGTCACAGCCTCAGTGTCACAAAGCTGAGAATAAAAGGATGAACAGAGACTTTATAAACTGAAATCTGCCTTAAAATGAGATTACTGTAAATGTCCCCAATGCTAATGACTCTCAGTCCATCTCACGAACCTCTCTGTCTCCTAGTAACTGAATAGGGTGCATATTTCCTCCCACCTTCTCAAAAACTTTCCTGGTTTTAGCACTGAAAATTCTACATCTCAAGAAACCCCTTAGTCCTCGGCAAACTAGGATGGTTGCTCACCTTACCCTAGAAATTAATACTTAATTTCTATTAAATTATAAATAAGGACAAGGGGAAATTACCGAATTGGGAGGAAGTAGGGAAATGTATTTAGTTGTAGATAGGTCTCTACCTCTGTAGGCTAGGCGTAACACCTTCCACCCCGCCTTCCCTGGGTTTTTTGTGTTTTTTTTTTTTTTTTTTATGATTATTTGCAGAAGAACCTAAAGAAAATTGATGGTGTAGAAGGGGATGTGAGAAGAATGTTTTAACTCTGTTCTCACTTGAGTGAAATTATGCACATTGTCACCACCTGAGTAATACTTGGAACTGATTTCTCTGCCATTAAGAAGCCATGAGCTGAGAGGTCACTGTATGCGAAAAGTCAGGAGTTTTCCAGAACTGAATGCCACAAGTTCCAAATCAGATGAATATTGGAATTATTAGTGCAGGCACAAAGTATACTGGTTACCACATTATCCACGGATGGCTATTCCCTCTTACTGCACTGACAGCTCTCTGAGCAGGACTTAAATTCAGCTAGAATAGGTCAACCTAAATTGTTAATGTTTTCTTTGGGAATTGACTGGATGGAGCATCCTGGCTTGTCTGAGTCATGTTGAATACTTCACGGTGCTGCCCTCTTGTTAATGTCTGAGCTGTCACGTGTCCTCCCTCATGGATATCTTTATGCCATTTTAAGCAAATTACAATTAAGCAACAACATACTTTTCTTTCATAGTCAGGTTATTTTTGGTCTTTGATCTTATTTCCCTTTAGAATATTTTTTTAATGAAATCTAAGCTTTATGAAGATCTGATTTCTTACTACATGCTCAAATTCCATTTTAACTGCTCTGTTCTCATCCTTAGCCATCTGCTAATACAAGATCTGGTTCAAATTCAAATATTGTATCCACTGAGGTGAAGGCTAAGTGAGAGTAATTATAACGAAAAAGACACAAGTGGATTTTTTTCTTATGAAACAGTCTAGCTCATTCAAGCCAGTGAGTCATTCAGGGATCCAGGTTTATTTCCTTCATTTGCTCTGCCATTGAGATTGGGCTCTTCTGCAGGATCCAGATGAGATGCAAATCACTTGCATTCCAATCTGCAGAAGGAAAATGAGATAAAATCCAAGGCAGCAGCAGTTTATCTTTGCTCAAGTGAGAAAGGTACACCAATCACTCTTCAACCCTGACCACTCATAGCTACCAGGGAGACTGGGAACTGTAACAGGCAGCTAGAAGGTCCTATCCTGAGAAAGAGAAAGAAAACATATTTAGGGGAATAATCAGCAGTCTGTCAACAAAGTCACTCATTTTAAGAAAACTTCAAATCGCCAAAATCAATAGAATCAATTATTTTTTATACCTTGAACATAGAATGTTATTGTGCCTCTCATATCATAGTATGTATTTCAAGTTCTCCCTCAAATAGGAGATTGCAAAATCCCTAAAATGAGAACAGAGATTTCTTCACTTATGGGATCCTAGTCCTTGCGCATAGTAAATGAGCACTTCATGCTACTGAAATGATTTGAATAGATTGTGTTGCTATGATGGCCAGTTTAGGTACAGAGATATTAACAACCTCTGTTGTAAAGATAGGGACCCTGAGGCTCAAACAAAATCAAATGACTTTCCCCAGATACAGCTCATGATGAAAATGAGGATTAGGTTAACCTTTGTGATTTCTGGTTCAAGTTTATTAAAGTAAGCAGAGCAATGGTGTGGGTCTGCTCACGCATGGAAACGATTCATTTAAAAACTAAACACTAGCCATTTGAGTGGCATTGTGTTTATTGTGTGTGTGTTTTTAATGTCAGCCCTCAAAGACATTCTTCTGCATCCTCATATGTTTTGACAGTGTGTATAATCTAATCTGTTTCTTAATTCAGCGTCATTTTGCAATGTCCAATCGGCCCCTTTCCAGTTAATACCATCCTCTTACAACATCTTTCTGGTTCTTGATCGTATGACAACTGAGATTGTTGCTATATTGTCATATGAAAAGAGATACAAAAATAACAACTATATGACTTTTCATTAATAAGATGTCTTGATTAGAACAAATTAAATACACATGTTGACGGTGGGGTAATGGGTGTGGAGATGATGCTGAAATTTATCAGAAAAAATGAAAGTCTTAGAAACTCAGTGGTGACTGACTATGTTATTCACAGATTCTGTAATTAAATACACTTAGGTAACATCCTGGGTCTGCTGCTTAGAGCTCCATAGCTTTCAGAAAATCACTCTTTTTTTGGTAAGCATCAAGTGCCACGTCCCTAGAATAGGGATAATTCCTTAGGAAGAGCTTTTTAGGGTAAGATTTCATGGTGCTTCCTGGAATAGATTAAGCAAATAATAAGTGATAGCATTTTTTGCTGACTCCTATTATAGATCTAAGTGCCATCTAAGACATGACTGTACATAACCTAAGATAAATAGCTTGGCTTAAATTAGCTAATAATTTTGAAATGCTTCTTAAAAATAATTGTTTATTCCTCTAAATTCAGGCATTAACATTCATATTAATTTTTTTTTAATTTTTGCTGACATGCAGAGAAAAAGATCATATTTTTTTAATTAGTTTACATTATGGTTAAATTTTTAAAGTAAATCCTGAAAATCCAACACACACCACAAAAAAAACAAGCAGTCGTCAGAGGGGATAATCCTAAAGAAATGCAGAGATTGGCAACTGTGTTAAAAGTTCTGGAGAACAAACACATAAAAGGGAGGAAAATGAAACACTTTCATAGCCAAAACTTAAAAATAAGAGGAATTAAAAAGAAGAGGGATAAAAGAGAAACTAGTTTTCCCTTGTATATCTCTGAAAGTAAAGCATTTTTATCATCTATTACATTCACTACCAAACTCCATCAACCCTCTAACACCTTGGTAGTTCCCATCGTGGCGCAGTGGTTAACGAATCCGACTAGGAACCATGAGGTTGCGGGTTCGGTCCGTGCCCTTGCTCAGTGGGTTGACGATCCGGCGTTGCCGTGAGCTGTGGTGTAGGTTGCAGACGCGGCTCGGGTCCCGCGTTGCTGTGGCTCTGGCGTAGGCCAGTGGCTGCAGCTCCGATTCCACCCCTAGCCTTGGGAACCTCCATATGCCGCGGGAGCGGCCCAAGAAATAGCAAAAAAAGACAAAAAAAAAAAAAAAAAAAAACCCTCTAGCACCAGCCTCCTTACCAACATAATGGGCTAGAAGACATGTTGATTTAGATAAATTCCTCCAATGAGCTTTGAAACTTATTACTGATTGATTTTTTGGTGGAATAATGTTATTTGTGCAATTAGTTAGGCTGAATAAAAACTGCATCTATTTGCACCACCATAGAATTATAGGAGTTAACACTGATTAACCCTGTCATTAATTTGTCGTTTAGGGTTTAAAGGAAGGACCGCTAATGGGTTAATTGTGAATATTTTATCGAAATGCTTTAAGAATGTAGTTGGTAATTATAGGTTTAATATGACATTGAGAAGGTTGGATTCAAAACTAAAAAATCCTAATAATTATTAGTTCATAAAACTCTTAATTGCCCTTTATGCCATTTTATTCTATTGTTTGAAGATCACAGAGATTACACATTTATCTATAGATGGATGAAGGTGGATTTAATTCATTTTCATGATAGTTCCACTCTTGATTTTTGAAGAAAATCTAAAAGCAGGCATTTCAGAACTAGATTTCCCGTAACTAAAATAACTTTATTTATTTATTTATTTATTTGGCTTTTTTTAGGGCCACATCCGTGACATATGGAGGTTTCCAGGGAAGGGATCAAATCGGAGCTGTAGCTTCTGACCTAAGCCACAGCCACAGAATTGCTAGCTCCGAGCCACATCTGCGACCTAGAGACATAAGACTGTTGCAGCTTAACAGCAATACTAGATCCTTAACCCACTGAGCAAGGCCAGGGACCGAACCTGTAACCTTATGAATACTAGTCAGATTCGTTTCTGCTGAGCCACGACATGACTCAGAAGAACTCTTTTTAAAAGATACTTGAATCTATTAACATTTAATTCGGTCTAGAATGGAAAAATATTTTAGTAACAGTAAATGTATATTAAGGATTACTTGTTCCGGGTTTTAGTGAAAACATTTTTTTTCATTCAGACAGAGGAGACTGTGGTGATAGAAAATCTTTTGTAAGCTTTTATAGTTTTTTTTCTTAAGTCACAAATGCCACCTTTGCTTATGAGTTATTGCTAAGTTGCTGAAGGGCAAATTCTTTGAGTCATGTTTATTCAAAGGGAGCTGATAATATGATTCAAGTCATTGGAATTTAGAACTTGAAAGATCTGTTATAAGAGCAATCTGCAGTTAATTTGTTCACACTTTATCAAAATACTTAAGTAAATTTTGAAAATGCTTTTCATCAGTTGTCTAAGACCGCAATAATCATGCATCACAATGGCCACAAAGCTCCTGTGAAGTAGTACAGTGTGTGTATTGCTCACCTATCTGCTGTCATCAGCGAGGCAGCACTCTTGACTTCAGGTGGGTTCACTCAAACTTTTTGCATATTAGATAAGCTGTTGACTGGAGTGAGTCAGCCTGCTTCAAGCAGCTATCACCCTGAACCAGGCTAACCTGGCCGTGTTCTCATGATGGTGATGGTAGAGACACAGAGTCAACCAACCACATACAGCCTTTGAAGTGGAGAGTGGGAGTCTACGCCACAGCATCCATGTCCACAGTATCATATTGACTGGACAAGGCACGAGGTCAGGTTCACTTCACAGTGTGGGAGAAACTCTGCCTCGTAGTTAGAGGGATTGCAGTGCGACCGGACAAAGGTTGTCAATACAGGCTGAAGTAAAGGCTTGTGACCATTCTTAGAAACTATGATATATTTTCCCATACTTTATGATAAACTTCTTTTACTCTAATCAGCCAAATGGATCATCTATATGCAGGAATTATGCCATAACAATTAACATATGCATTTATCTGCTTTGTATTTCTGAACTGTGAGGCAACTATACATGCTATTTCTAACTAAAAAAAAAATTCTATTTTGGTCATTTTGAGAACATTTTATCAATATGGAACAATGCATTAAGCATCAAAAAATTAAACTTTAATAACCTATTGGATCCTGTACAGTTCTTTTATCTTTTCAAACAGAGTAGAAGTTTGTGCAGTAACGTAGTAAGGATCCTTCTATTTAGATAGCCACTTTTCCAGTGGGAAGTAGAGTCACAGAAATAACTGAGTGATAACATTCATTTGCCTTGATGGGAATTCATAAAACTCATAAAAACAATATGATGGGCAAGTAAATATTAAAATCTACTTCTGTTTAATACAATTCTACAGAACATAATTATGAATCCTTTAAAGAATCTCAAATCAAAAAAGAGGTGTGATTCAGGCAAGACAGTTAATTGATGACATTAATAATTCCATGGATTAATACTTTTTATTCATTACCTCAGATTTTCTTAATAAAGATCTATATTTTCAGAATGAAGCTGGTATTAATTATAAGTCTTAAATTGGTTAGTTTCTCCCCTAAATCTGTTCCTTGAATATCCTTAAAGCCACAGCCTCTTCTCAAATGCATTATTCAACAAACGACTTGATTCCAGAAGTAACCATTGACCTTTAATAGAAGTAATTTTAGACTTTATCTATAAACACCAATGAAAAGTTAAAAGAAAGACGCTATTTTTTGGAATTTATGTTACCATTTTAACATTGAATTTTTAAAATAATGGTTATTTTGGTTTGCTGATGCTCTATGGAGCAGAAAATCTGTCTTGTTCAATGCTAGATTGCCAGAACCTGGAATAGAGCCTGGTGCAAAGTATGAGCTCAATAAAGACTTTTTGAATAAAATATTTGTTAAGCGAATGCATGATATTATTATGTAATTGACTAACATTGTTCCTTGATGACTTAAGCACAATCAACAGGGAATTTTCCAAATCCACATAACTGGAAAATTATAAAGACATCTCTAAGTGTTGTCATATCCTTCATAAATTTCTAGAGAATGACATCAATAATCCTAAAAGGGAGATCAGAGCTAAAAAGACTCCATGTTATTTTCAACTTTTATATATTTTGCAGATTTCCTTTTAGGTTAATGGCGATTTTAGTTCTTCACTGTCAAATTAGAATGGGTCCTTTTATTTACTTTGGCACCTGAAACAACATATTGTTAGGTTAAAAATCTGAGACTGCATTTAACTTCAATGAGTTTATATACTCAGGAATTTGTAAAATTTAGGGAGAATCTGAAAAATAATACACTTGACTGTATACACAAACTAGAAACAGACTCATAGGCATAGGAAAAAAAAATTATGGTTACCAAATGGGACAGGGAGAAGGACAAATTAAGAATATGAGATTAACAGATACAAACAACTATGCATAAAGTAGATAAGCAACAGAGATTTATTATATAGCATAGGGAATTATACCCAATATCTTGTAATATACTACAATGGAAGATAACTTGCAAAAAAAAAAAATACCAAAAGACAAAACCCATTCACTATGCTGTACACCTGAGACTAACACAATACTATAAATCAACTGTACTACAATTTAAAAAATAATAATGTAAGACATAAAATGAACTCTTTTTTTTTTTTTTTTGTCTTTTTTAGGGCCGCACCTGCAGCAGATAGAGGTTCCCAGGCTAGGGGTCGAATCAGAGCTGTAGCTGCCAGCCTACACCACAGCCACAGCAACTCGGGATCTGAGCTGCATCTGAGACCTACACCACAGCTCACGGCAACCCTGGTTCACCAACCCACCAAGTAAGGCCAGGGATCAAACCTGCTTCCTCATGGATACTAGTTGGGTTCGTTAACCTCTGAGCCCCGATGGGCGCTCCTAAAATGAAGTCTTATGCTGAAAGATAAGACTTGCATTCCTATTAACTTTGCCAAAGAACATCCATAAGCTAGATCTTTTAAAAAATAATAAATTTTAATATTTGGCTAGTTATAAGATTGTCCAAGTTGAACAGAAAATTATTGTTTTGTTATTATGCTATTATAAAATCCAGAATTGGATTCAATACGTGGGAAATGTGAACCCTGGATTTTCTATTATTTAAAAAGTTGTGTCTGGTAAACAAAAATTATACTAGATGAATTTTTATTAAAGGTAAATCCACTGCATTCTTTTTCTGTCCACAATGTAATAATTCCTTCTATTAAATGCTATAATAAAATTATAAATTTTACTTTTTTAGGCAAAATCGTTTTGGAAAACCATTTTCATTTCTGAGAGAAGGGAAGCAGAGGTGAAGGACTGGGGGAGGGACTGATCGTAGATGCAGATTACTGCAAATTTTCTAGTTCTTACCTTGAGTAGATTGTTCATGAGTAGCATTTATATTACTATGCCTCAAAATAGTATTATGCTCATAACATATATGTTTTGTCTTTTTTCAAGTAACATATCAGTAAGGGAAGTCATTTTCAAAGACAAAATGTGGTCAAAACCACTTATAAATGCTAATCATATTGAACTCTGTTCAAGTCTAAAAGAATCTTGCTGAAAGCACATCAGAGAACATTTTTCAGATTTACTTCCTGGGAAAAAATAAAAATCTTAATTTTTGTATATGAGATTTCTACGTTAGCTAATCAAGGTATGAATAGCATTATTTCCTGACAACTTGGGGGAGATCAGTGTAGGGCTTTATTCAGTCTTCACATGGAAAACAATAATAATATGCTGTGAATTTATTTTGATTGGAGGAAAATGCCCATTTATTTTTCTTATAGTTAAATTTAAAGAAAATTTAAAATTAAGAAAAATTTACCTGTTTAAGAAACAACCAGAGTTCCTGTTGTGGCACAGGGGAAACAAATCCGACTAGTAACCACGAGGTTGCGGGTTTGATCCCTGAACTTGCTCATTGGGTTGAGATTCCAGTGTTGCTGTGACCTGTGGTGGTGTAGGTCGCAGATACGACTCAGATCTGGCATTTTGTGGCTGTGGTGTAGGCAAGCAGCTGTAGCTCCAATTTGACCCCTAGCCTGGGAACCTTCATATGCCATAGGTGCAGCCCTAAAAAGCATTAAAAAAAGAAACAATTTACTCTTTATGACAATGATTGTTTCTAAATATGAGGTTAAGAAAGTATATGAGAATAGGTTTTTTAATGAATAGATCACACCAAAAGGGAAACTGAACATAATTATTAGTGCTGAATTTAGACAGTTAAATAAAGTGAAAAATTTACCTAGGTTACCAAGAAATTAAAACTATTAATTGTAATATATTATGTATGTAATTGTTAGTACATAATACAATTATGTATACATAAAATATAGAGTTAATATTGAGACAAAAATTAACACTGAATTGACAACAATATATTGGGTAAAACCATGATAGGGAAGAATAGTTTTCAAATATCTAGGAAATGCAGCTTTATAAGAAAAAGACGTAATAGGAAATTATTAACATACAATGCATTGTAAAAATAAAATTAATTTTGAGAAATTGCAGTCAGTAGTATATTACAATTACATTGCATTATACTAGGCATAATGTTGCCAAATGTGAATGTTACATGGATTGTCAAATTGCTCTTCTGTATCATTCATGTTTTCCTTCTTGTTTATAAGAATAAATTGACATTTCTCCATCTCTCCCAACCTCTTACTCATCTTAGATGTCTACGGGTTGCAAGTAAAAAAAAAAAAAAAAAAAAAACTTACATTATTTTAAGAAAAAAAAAAAAAAGACATTTTACTAACTCATATAATAAGTAAATCCAGAGAGGATGTTTTATTTTAGATATTGCTGGGGCGTCAGGCCTCTCTGTTCCTGGATTCAACTTTACCCTGTTTCGAGAAATATCATTGGGCATCTCCACCTAAAGCATTAGATGATAACTATTGGCATATGGGTAGATACAGGCTAATATTCTCTCAGCTTATTGAATTTGATAAAAAATGAAGGCATTTTATCCAGAAATTCTGGGGAGGTTCCCCAAGCTTCATTAGCCTTTAGTCACATGGATGTATAACCCTGAAAAGTGATTCTCAAAAGGAAAATTAAGTACAACCCAAATAATTCTGATTAGCTCAACTTTCTTAGTGTAAAATTAAGATAATGAGAGTGTCTGCTTCACAGGGTTGGTGTGGATTAACTGGATTAACACATATTATCTGCTTACAGCAGCTCCTGATTCATATTTGGTTAGTCATCACTGGGGTTCCACCAGTAGTCTGTCTCACATTTATCCATTTCTTTACCTTTGACCAAGCCAGTTTGTTTGGCCAGAATCCTTTTCTTCCTCATAGCTAAAGTCCATCTCAACACCATTACCTCCAAGAATACTTCTCATTTTTTCCAGTCCTCTCAGCTCATTTTCTAAAATCACTTCTCTAAATCATTTCTGTATATCCTGCAGGTCTTTTTTATCGATGTTCTCCATGGCATCTAGTCTAGTGCTATGTTAGTATGAATGTACAAGTTTTTTTTTTTTTTTCTTTTTTTAGTTTCAACTGAATCTAGGTTTCAGGGGTAAAATAAATAAGAAATTCCAAATCATCAAACACACAGGCACACACACACACACACACAAGACTGAGAATAAAAATTGAAAAACAAAAACATTTCAACCTCTGGTTGTGTATATATCTGAAGTTATAGAATACATATATGAAGTGCTATATAATGTGCAAAGTGCTATTTAAAATAGGGTCCAATAATGAACATTAGAAAATTTGAGAAGTCTTCTTAGATTCTGATAGATTGGGCTGAAGTTTATATTTGAAGGAGGTATAATCAAATGATTAACTGTTGAAATCCAGTGCAGACTTAATAGAAAGAGGTAATGTTAAGGATGATTAAAGCGTCAAATACTTCTAAGCACTTTAGGAAATGCATTTACAGTCAAATAGATAAGCAGGGCCAAGTGGTGCCTAGGACCTTAATTTGCTGTGCTTGTTCAATTAGTTGCTATCTAATCATTAAAATAGATTTTAGTTCAAGGAGGTATATAAAATTGAAAATATCAATTGCCATTTCTCTAAATTTCATAAATATTGTGTCATTAATTCAGATTTTCCTGGTCGCTAAATATTTAAGAAACGCTTGTATACTGATGTTCAGGTACTGATATAGATGAATGATTTCATTTCATCCTCAAAACTTTCATTCTCACTTCTACTCTTACTACGATTTTACAGGTAAGGAAATTGGGTTACAGGGAAGTAAAGCAACTCGCTGAAGCTCACACCACTCATAAAGAGCAGAGCCAAGATTCCGCTTAGGGGGCCTGGCTACAGAGTTCAAACTCTGAGACACCACAGTGTGCTGCTTCTGTTGTTTGGTTATACCTAATGTAGAATATATCTTAATAGAAAGTAAGGAGAAAAAAATGAATACCCATATTACCCAATTTAATTCAACCAGTCTGCACCATCATTTTGTAGACATTTACACTATTTGAGTTTAGAACTGCTGTTCCCCTGTTTGTCAAATCTGCGATTTGCTTTGATCTGAGAAAACTGGGTGTTGCTTTGACATCCACTTTTCAAGTTAGAAAATATTTTGTCATATCTTTATAAATATTATGTTCCGATGTTACCACCTACCATAGACCGTTACTACTTGAAGTGCTCTATGTTACTCTTGTCTTGGTGACAAGGAGCACCATGACGTGTCATTAAAGGCAGTACATAAGGAAGCCTCTTTTTCGTGGGCACAAAACTGGTCCATTGGGTTTACTTTTCTGTGTCATGTTAAACAATGGGTAAATTTATCCTTATTGTAAGTATGCCTCAAACCAAATTCCGTCAACATTATCTTCCAGCTAAGGCAAATTCTCCCTACTCACAATTTCCAAAACCAAGCACTTTTATATTTACTTCAAAATGATAAACTATTGAACCAACGTTTTCATCTCTTTTTCTGTCATCTTGTCTTTATACTTGCTTGCTTTTAAGTCTATTTTTAAGTTCTGCTACTTTAACGCTTTCATATGCACACTTCAGAGAAGATGGACCCTAAAACTAATAGTTTCTAAATTGAGACAGAGTTGAAAAAAGGGTCTAGTCTATTGCATACAAAGTTCTTATTGTCTTTTCCTGTTATTAGTTGATGTCCATGACGAGAAGTTAAAGAAGTTGTGTGCATATTTCTAGGTGACTTACGTTAAATGATAAACTGAGGCATCTTAAAAATTTTAAGAGTTGGAGTTCCCGTCGTGGTGCAGTGGTTAACGAATCCGACTAGGAACCATGAGGTTGCGGGTTCGCTCCCTGCCCTTGCTCGGTGGGTTAAGGATCCAGCATTGCCGTGAGCTGTGGTGTAGGTTGCAGACGCGGCTCGGATCCCTCGTTGCTATGGCTCTGGCGTAGGCTGGTGGCTACAGCTCCGATTCGACCCCTAGCCTGGGAACCTCCATATGCCGCGGGAGCGGCCCAAAGAAATAGCAAAAAGACAAAAAAAATAAATAAATAAATAAATAAATTTTAAGAGTTTATCTGAGAAAAAATTGATTTTAATTAATCCAGCCCATCTGGTAAAAAGGAACTCTGAGGAACTGTACAAATGAAAAAGTTTTCCAGCCAGAAGGGAGCAGGAATGAGGAAGTTATACTAGGCAAAAAAAGTAGGTCGGATATTGCAAGGTTATTTTCCTTTAGGAGGTGGCAGTGTTCTATCAAGCAGATTACCTCATTGGTGCTAATCCAGGGATTCCTGATTGGCTGGTTTATGATTCTGTTTCTGGGAGAGCCAAAATGGTAATTAACTCAAGTCTTGGTTTGAGGACACGTGGCTTGGCATAAGCAACTCCATTTTGGGTCTTCTGTCTTATTATTAACACTCTTAAGAAAGTATTTAAGGTGAATAATAAAGTGCTGAGAGGAAGAAGTGCAGTGGATAAAGAAGAGAAAGACTATAAAAAAAAAGAGATGGGGGAACTTTATTTAAAAACATGTAATTAACTGAAAAAACAATCATTGTTTTTAAGCACATGTGTATGGTAACTCTGAATACTAGGCATCTGTACAATAAATGGCCAGTATGTCTCAGACCTAAAAATGGCAGACTGTTGTGCATTCAATGATGTTATAATACACTGATATGATTATATCAAGATGGTTAGAAAAGTTACTATTATGGATCAGTGAAAAAAACCTATTAAATATCTACCAGGTAACAGCTTCAGAGAAGAGATTGATTATAAGAAGGGGTTTGAGAGATTCATGTAAAATATTCTGAGATATTGAAGTCCAGAGATGCATGCCTTACTAAGGTTATCTGATGCAACTGGTAGTTTAAAAACATATGCAATCTTATATTTTCAATTCTAATATTTACAATGATGTATTAATCCTATTATCATCCCTGTGTTCCTTTTAAAGCATTTTAAAAATTATCATTACTATGCCCTCAAAAGTCATGTAGGTAAAATATTGAGTACATTTTATCTTAGGATATTTTAGTGCCCTCTAGTGTGCAGAAATTAGCAATAGCATTTAATTTTCTAAACTACATAATTTTTTTTTAAAATGCAAGATTTTACAAATGACAACTTTAAAACAGTATAAAATGGGTTCAAAAAAAAAAAAAAAACTTGGAAAGCAAATTAGAACCAGATGTCTAAATAGAAAACCCAACAAAATGCAACTTTGTTCCTCCTTTTATTCAACAGCCCTTCCTTCCCTCCGCTTTGTCTGCTAGACAGGATGTCTCATTTGCATAAATCCATCTCCAGATTGCAGAGGTTCAGGCAAGCTAGTTTGTTGTCTGCCCTTTCTCATACTGTGAGTTCATGTTTTCTTCTGAATGAGTGTGCAAAACAATATGTGCTTATTGCTAAAATGGGTGCCTTCTCTGAATCTGCTAGCCTAGCCTCTGACATACTAAAGCATATCATTTGTGATTAGGGCAGTTGGCTACTGCCTAATCTAAAGAGTCCTGCCATTCCCACAGACAATTTTTTTTTTTTATCAAACAAATTTGGAATTATCAAGGAGATGCAACTATTCAAAAAAAAAAAAAATGCAGGGTCTGTGAAGAATCAACAGGAGGGCTTTGAGCCAAAAGCAAGGTTTAAACTGAGTATGCAAAATCATTGGGGAGGAGGTTTTTTGAAATCCATTGAAAGATTCATCAAAATATTTGAGGATAATTATTCTTTATCTATCAGTGGCCAATACGACATATGTATGAAAATATCAACAATACCCAGATATGACGAAGGATATCACCTAGACTTGTTTTAATATTCTATGGTTAATCCAAGACATTTAAATTAGAATTCATTCAGATAGAGACCGTAGCTCAGTTCACATTATTAGAAAATCTATGAATGCCTCAGAATCGTCTTGCATCACCTTCTTTATCATGTTTTTTACTGAAAAGTGAACAACAGCAAAATTGAGTGATTACAAATTGCTTGTGGTCTCTAATATCAGAAAAGGAACACTAAAGATCAAGAATCATTACTGAATATTTAGAGGACATCCAAAATGCCAGATAATGATATTTTATTTGGCATTGCTATGTCCTTAATGTGATCCAAATTGTATGAATAATCATCTCCGTAAAAAATCACAGAGAATTATTTTGTCCTTGTGTTTTGGCAAGTCCTCTGTATGTTTCCAATGTGTAACTTGGGATGAAATCATAATCTTTAGGGGGTTGTAGCACTGAAATAAAACCAAACATTTCCATACATTTTAGCACTTAAATGAAACCCGAGTTGAGATTTTTAATATTTTAAGATAAATATTAATAAACATTTTAGTCCAATTTCTAAGTATCCTCAGTTAGCATAACACTCTACATTAGTGAACATTTTATAATAAATTAACCAAACTGACTGAATTTTCCTAATCTGTATAAAAATTCATACAAATGATTGTAGAGTTACCAAGTGACTTGAACATTCTAGTTGTTTCACTCAAGAGCATGGACAAGTGAGGAATCACACTTACACTCACTGTTGTGGTTACTATCAGTAAAGGAAGCATCAGGGAGGTGCCCTTGTGGTGCAGTGGAAGCGAATCCGACTAGTATCCATAAGGATGCAGGTTCTATCCCTGGCCTTGCTCGGTGGATTGGGGTGTAGGTTGCGGTGTAGGTCTCAGGTGCGGCTCGGATCCTGAGTTATGTGTGCCGTGGCCTAGGCCAGTGGCTGTGGCTCTGATTCGACCCCTAGCCTAGGAACTTCCATATGGCACGGGTGAGGCCCTTTAAAAAAAAAAGGAAGCAACAGTATGCACTTCTATGAATTCCTTGGGAGCACAATTTGTTTGCTCTTATATTTGTTTACCTATACCTTTGCCCTACTTCCCAATTTTTGGTCATATAAAAAATATGAACAGCGGTGAATGTACCCATATTTTATATACACTAAGCATAAGAGAAGGGGATTCAGTTAGTTAAATATTTACCATGCACCACATATCAGTTCTGAGTGCTTTGGGGTCTTAGTCTCTTATTTCTCATAGTAGTCATTTGATGTGGACCTTTATTTTAAAGATGAAAAAACTAAGGTTCAGAAAAAAAATTAAAAATAATATCCCTCATGTACTGATCTCTTTCTACATATCAGATACTGTTCTTAAATATTTCCATACATAATTACTTTTAATCCAGACGGCAACACCAAGAAGTGCATTTTTATGTCCCCAGTGTTGCAGATGAAACAACTAAACCTTAAAGAAATTAGTAGCTTGACTACATTTACACAGCTTTCAAGTAGTAACACTGAAACTTTATTTCAGATCAGTCTGACTTGAAATTTTGTTCTCCTACTGGTGTTAACAGGGTGAATTAGTAAGACTATTTGGATGGGGGGGGTCAACATCACCACCCTCACCCTTACTCCCAGAAAAAGGACAGTGTTTCATTTCCTTATTTACTTAAAGTCAGATTGATGGTAGATACAGAACAAAGAGCCCAGGTTTGTGGAAGTCAGACTTTTGAAAAGAATCCTTTATACAGTGCTGAGCACTAGGGCTAGAGGGCTTCCAGATTGGCCAAGAACCATGTGGCCATATTTGGCATGAGTTTATAATGTTATCCAATTTAAGAGGAACTATGAATTAGTAAAGATCTGCTGAGTGTCTTGAAAAGTCAGATCACTATAAACTTGGGAAGACTAAAGATGAGTAGTGAGGAGAAAGGAGGGCAGCTGCAGCAATTTTGCTTCTTAGAGAAATGATCAGACTCTATCCATTGCTGTCCAGCCAGCTTCAAGACTCCTATTCCAGTTTCCACCCATGCTCAATTGTCTGCACCATCTGGAAAGAGCAGTATTCTCTCCTGCCTCTGACACTTTGGTTATAGTGTACCTTTACATGGAATCCATTTCCTGACAATTTTTCCCACACTTTCCCTTGATAATTCCTACTCATTTTTTAGGTTTTAACATATAATCATTTCCCTGGGAGGTTTATTTTACCCTAAGTCCACATTAAATCCTACGTTTTCAATTTCCTAAAATACCTGAACCTCCCCCTCTTGTAACTCTCATTACTTAATTATTAAGTACTGAATACTTTTCTATTTATAAGGCTGCCTCTTGACCGTATGTGAAGTTCCATGAAAACGGGTTCCATATATGACTGATCCATCCTCACTTCCCTACATTTGGTATATTGTTGCGTAGATGAATGAACGTTAATCCTCAGCTCCCACTTTCACAGTGGATCAAAAGTATTCAGTATAAAAAGAAGTTCAATGTGAATATGAATAGAAGTTCTTATGGACGCATGAACGTCTCATGAGGACACAGAGGAAAGGTGAGCTAGATAGCCTTCAGAGTCTCATTACAGAAATTGAATAAATATCCATACAATTTTCTGGAATGAAAGTGAATATACAACAGTTTTGTACAGACTGTAAGGACTGGATTCCTCTTAAGTGACTTCTTAAAAAACTAAGAATAGAAAAGGGTTCTAGTTTGTCTTCAGTGGTTCCATTAATGTATTTAAAATAAAAGCCAATTTCGTTATCCTTTATTTTCTCCCAGTGAAAAATGCATTACAACTCTTAACTCATTCGAATACGTGTCAACTTTATATGCAAAGCATTTAGACCAAATGAAAATGTTAACATTGAGCATATGAAAGATGTGTTCTTATTAGCACATCTCTTATGCTAGACTTATGGGTAAATTTGTATCTGCTCTTCAGAGATGCTCTAAGTTTTACACAATGGGATACTTAAGGAAAAAAATAGCCATACGGTCTCCACAATGAGTGAATGAGTAAACTGTAACTGAAAAGATGCTGGTTAAAGTTTGAGTGGTTTTGTAGTACCTACATATTCAAACAATTTGACAAGGAATATAGTTCAAAGGATTTATTTTCTTGACTTTGGAGGCTCTCAAAATACTTTAACATCTACGATTATCAAAAACAAAAAGAATCTTTGCCTGTATTAGTCTGCCACAGAGAAATGATCCAACCTACTTTATTTTTCATGCAAGTAATTTCGCAAAGTTTATTCAAAATCTATTTATATTTATAAATCATCAGCCGAGAAATGACATAAAATTGATTGCACTATCCTACCTTTTAAACTTTTTGTCTGTATTTTGTTCTTCCTTGTTATCTGCATCATTCAAGTAAATTCAATCAGGCTTCCCTCTACCATCTGATGGATACAGATAATATTTCTGAGACTCTGAGCTGAAATAAATCCTCATTTTAACTGACAGTGAATGATATAAGTATCAGATCTTAATAAGAAGCACTGACATTCAAGAGACAAAGTAAATGGTTAGAGGTACCAAGTAATAGAAAAAAGATCAAATAGATAAGGGTTTATTTTTCCATGTAACAAGAACTCCATATGTAAGCAGTGCAGTGATTGTGTAGAGGTGTTCAAGAATGTCAAAAAAGACCTATGTGCCTTCTCTCTTTCTGCTACACAATCTTTATTGTCTGGCTTTTGTCCTCGAGTTTTCGATCTGGCTGTGGACTATCTTGTATTCCTCAAGAAGAGGGGTGGTTAATAACATGCAAAAGTGGAAAACTTTCTTCCAATGTGGCTTTTCTTCTTCTTTATGAATGGTTGTTCTCTTAGGGACTTTTACTTATGTAGCTTTTTTTTTTTTTTTTTTTTTTTTTTTTGGTGTACGTAAGTCATATCCCAGCACTAGGTGCAAGAAAATCGCAGTACACGTTCTGTTTTTAATATTTGCAGCCTTGCAATTTCTAGGGTCGCATCAGTGAGGAAGAGCGTTGACATCAAAGTCTCATTGGCCAGACTTCCGAGTTAGCCACGGATTTGTCCGCTATGCCTCCCTTTCTTTCTCTCTCTCTCCCTCTCTGCCTCCCCATCCCTTCTGCCCTCTCTCCTTCCGTCTCTTTCTCTTACACACATGTCTTCAGGTGCTAAAGATTGAGTTAATGACTGTCATCAAATTCTACAACTATCCTCTTTCACTGTTTCTAGTTATTTTCTGCTATCCTCTTATCTCTCTCCCATGTCCCTTTTCTACCATGGGCAATCAGTCTAGCCCATGTAGTATGTACTCATATAAAATGTTAATTTCTGTTCTAATAAAAATAATTTATGAAAATGATATTTTGTTGCATATCTCATTCTTTACCTTACTGTTACATAAAGTTCTATGTTTTAGGTAAACAGTACACAAAATAAAATTTTAAATGTAAATGTGGAATTCTTCATAAATATTTGAGGATATGAATCATTAAAATTCAGTTATTTTTTCAATATATATTTATTGAATATCTACTCTATCAGGAACAATTCTGGGTACTATAGATATTTCACTGAGCAACAAAAGACATTTTCATAAAAATGTGCTCTGGTGCTTATATTCTAGTGAAGAAGCTAAAGAAAAAAAGTTAATTATTAATTTACGTATTAAAAGTAAATTATATTTCAGAGATAATGGAGCATGATAATGAGAAAAAAGAATGTATACATGTATGTGTGACTGGGTCACCTTGCTGTACAGTAGAAAATTGACAGAACACTGTAAACCAGCTATAATGGAAAAAATAAAAATCATTATACATTTAAAAATGTAAATTATTAAATTAGATACTAAGAAGCACCAACAAAAACAAGCCGAAGTCATAATTAGAGATAGGAAGAGCTTCGGGCAGGCTGGAATAAAAGGTGAAAGAGCAAGATGTAAGTTTAGACAAGGGGAAAGGCAGTCAGGGAGGTTAGCACTGCAAAGGTGTCATGTGAGTAAAAACTTGAAATGTGGATGCAAGTTATTGATGTGTGGGGGAAGAAGATGCCAGGCAGAAAGAATACTAAGTGTACAGGCGTTTAGGAGGGCACACAACCAGACTGCTTGAAGATCAGCGAGGCACGCAGTGCTACTGTGGCAAGAGGTGGGAGGGAGAGGACAAGAGGTGCAGATATGAGAGTTTACAGGAGAATAACTTGTGTTAGGCCATCGTGCCCACGTTGACGTCCACTCTGAGTCAGAAAGCTCTTGCTCTTGCTGAGTTTGAGCTGAGGAATGAAAGTGATCAGGCTGCTATTTTATGGGATCATTTTTCTGCCAGATTAAGGACAGGTCAAACGTAGGCTATGCCAGAAATAGGGATATATTGAGAATCTATTAAAATAATGCAGGTGAGACATGATAGCAAATTAGTGGTCATAGTTTATTCAATTCTAGATATATTTTGAAGGGTAGAGCCAGGCAGAATGTGTTAGTGAATTTTATTTAGGATATGAGAATAAAGAAGAATAGAAAATCATTCTGAGTTTTCTGGCCTGGGCCAAAAAGAATAGAATTGCCATGTATCGCAACGGGAAAGTCTGTGAGAAAGCAGAAATGGGGGATGCTATCTGGAGGTCATTTTGGACTTGGTAGATTTGATATGCCTGTTAGAAATCAAAGTGGGCATGTCAACAAGACAGGTGTCCAAGCAGGTCAGGTTACTCTTAAGTATGTGAATATGTGGCTAGGCTCTGGATCCCTGACTCCCTCGGTTCCTTTTCATCAGTTTCATGCAGCAAGTCCCAAAGTGGCTGCTCCAGAGCAGTGGGCTGGAGCAGGTGATTATTCCATAAATCTCCCATAGCTATGTCACCAGGTCATGATTAATGTATACAAAGTATCATTGCTACACTAAGGATGGATCACATACTCTAAGGTAGACCAGCAGGGAGTTGGAGAACCATGCTGCATGGTATAGAGTAAATTTAGCTTACCCCACAATGTAGCAAAGCCTAAAGATAAGCCAGGCGGCACTAAAGAACAAAAGTTTCTTGCATTACTCTTTGTGTTGCCATGTCACTCAACATTGTGTGAGCAGAACCTACGCCATTTCTGCCTCACAGGTCAGGGATACTTTTTGTCCTATTGCCCGGGATAATTCTTTCTTCATCTGGAAAATAATTACCAACTTGATAAACTTTCACTGTAAAAACGTGATTTGAACGATTTCTCTCTCAAGACATAATTTTTATGAAGATCAACAGCAGGGCATGTTCTTAAGTCTTTGTATCTTCTGTCTTGCTACTTATTTAGTTGTGATCTTACTATTTGAAAATGGGTCCTAGTAAAAGTTCGTGGAATTAGAGATAGAAATAATCTACCAGTGAGGTAATCGCAAAGATTGTTAGTTTAAAAGAAATATTACAAAGGCATTTTCTGCTTTGAATAGTTTGAAATTTTCAAATCGCCTAAAGGGAAGAAAGTAATTCCTAAAAATCTAGCATTGAAAGGAAAACAGAATTTCCAAAAGTAGGAATCCTAATTATTTCAATAAGTAGCAGACAATAGGTTCTTGCTTAAAATCTCTAGCTTCAAGGATCCCCTGGCCAGACTTCATTGCAGGCAAAATAGAAGTTATTCCTCCAATTCCATAATGGAAGGTAATGAATAACACTGAGACTACCACAGACAGGTTCCATTTACCCTTTGTCATCAAGAACAAAAAACTGAGTTTCTTCAACTATCTGATGGTACGTTAAGTGACATTATTGTCTAAAATGTTTTCATTAATTTTACAGTTTTCAAAAATGTCTTCCTGAGGAGAAACTACGCTCATTTCTCAGACAAGAAAACAGATTGCGATAACACAATGTGTTACACTGTTATGTTAAGCTTCCTTTTAGGTCAGAATACCCTAAACTTGAAGTCACTGTCAAGTGCAATGAGAGAAATAAATCAGCATCTCAAAAGATGATGATTCAGTGCATCAGCTGTGTGTTTGGACAGTGTCCTTTTGCATCTGTTAAGTAAAATTCCTGATAATGGTTCTAGGAATTGTGATTTATTTATACATGTCCTTTTCTTCTAGAACTTTGCTTTTGTTTAACAGAATTTAAAATGTTGACATTTTGGTTACTTTTTTTCATGTGTGTTAGGGGGATTCATCTAGTATGCAGATATGGCCTAATACTGTGCAGCTCCAGCAGCTTAAGTAATGTAGCAAGGGCCTACTGTTTTGTTGTTGAAGGCATCCAAAGCTCCTGGAAATAGAGTAAAGTGGAAAAGACATGTATGGAATTATTCAGCACTTAGTGCTCTAACATAGTAATATGGTTCTAAGTAATGAAAAGTCCTGGGAAGAAAAAAAAATCTGTTTAAACAGCTGCCTGCTACTATCAGCAGGTAGAGCCAAGATGATAATGGCCTTCAGAACTTTAAATAATATACTTCGTCTTCCTCTGCGGGAATGCTCTCAAAATATAGTCTAAAGACTTTCCTAATGGTCCCCATCAGCAAGAATATAAAAATTTGAAGGTATTTTCTGTGTGCTTTAAGAATAGGACTACTAAAACTGAAGTTGGTCTAATTTAACTAATCAAATGTTATACCAGCTATACTTCTTATTTTCTGTTTATCTTCTTTTTCTCAACTTCACTTTTCCCCATGATTTAAATAGGTTTTTATGCTCTGTTTTGGAAAGGGTTTACATGCTGAAGGCTTAAATTAAACCACAGGCCTGAGGAAATTACTTACTGGAAATATGCACATAATAAAAAAATTCAACTGGGGTTTAATATAAATTGAGTCAGAGATAGAGTTTGTATATTTAAAAATCGAATAACACTTTCTTTATACTAAGAATTAGACAGTCTGAGTATAGTTCTCAGTATTTTAGGAAGATGAAAACATCCACAAAATTCAGGAAGGAATAGTGTAACTGTGTCAAAGTTGCATTTTTTAATAACTTAGCAGCTAAGAGTTAGACCTGACAACCTATTCTCAAAAATACCAAAATCTCAATAAATCGGAATATGCAGTTGTCTACTCTTATTAATTTGTTGTTGTTGTTGTTGTTGTTGTTGTTGTTGTTGTTATTGTTGCTATTTCTTGGGCCGCTCCCGCGGCATATGGAGGTTCCCAGGCTAGGGGTCCAATCGGAGCTGTAGCCACCGGCCTACACCAGAGCCACAGCAACACGGGATCCGAGCCGCGTCTGCAACCTACACCACAGCTCACGGCAACGCCGGATCGTCAACCCACTGAGCAAGGGCAGGGACCGAACCCGCAACCTCATGGTTCCTAGTCGGATTCGTTAACCACTGCGCCACGACGGGAACTCCTACTCTTATTAATTTTGATTAATGGAGAAAACTCTGCCCAGAGTTTTAACACCAGCCAATTCTTATATTATTATTTGTGGTTCCATTTAAATATTTATTTATCTATTTTAATCATCACCTCCACCATTGGCAACTACTTATTCTGATGGTCAAACATGTGGACATTAAATGTTTTTCATCTATTGGAAGATAATAGTCAAAACTCGAAATTATTTTGGAGTAAATGGGTCTTTCTTCTCCCTATTTGGGCTTGCCATAAGTGGGATGCCTGAGATGAGAAAATTGTCAGGCATTGACTTCCTCTCTCTTCCCCAGCTTGACTTCTCTCTTCCTCCACTCATTTGGTCCCCTGGTTCTTCCAGGTTGAAGACTCTCTTCCCCAGCCTGACTTCTCTCTTTCCCCCACTCAGTTGGGCCCCTGGTTCTTCCAGGGTGAAGAGTGGGAGAAGAGAGGGGAAGGATTTCCCTTGTGTTCTGGCAATGTATATCTCAGCCACTGAGGGAAGTTTAAATAAGTCTTCTTGCTCTGGACTTCACTTGTGCTCTTGCGGATGTTTTGAAGGCCTTGGAAGTCACACTAGAAAGGTTCCAATACATTCCCATTAAAAGATGGCACATTTCTTTGTCGGGCCCTTTATAGTTCTTTCTATGTTCTTAGGATTTGCATCGTTCATTCTTTTGTTGGGCTCACTCTCTCTCTCTCTCTGTAGGACAGACTTGAATTAGCTTCTGGGTAGCTTTCTCTCCTGGGGTGCTTTAACTAGATCTCCAGAAAACACATATACACTTGCCTCTACTCTCAGTAGAAAAGAGGCTCCCAACGACAGTAAAACGCTCTCTTCAGCTGCCTCAGATGAAGACTCACCTTCTACCCTTACTCCTTCCTTTTCAATCCCAAGACCATCCACTCTGCCCCTCAAATAACACATGGGCTTCTTAAACCAATTCTCATCTGGCTGGAGCTGAAAAGGAAGCAAGACCAGTTTGTATTGAGATATGGAGCATAATTTCTCCAAAGAAATTTTCTCTCCCCATTTCCAACATGGCAGTTTCTTCAATTTCAACGATGATATATATTCAAGGTGTGTGACGGGGTGATGATTTCCAAGGTCACCACTGGTGGTTACCACAGCATTTTTCAATTTAAAGTATTTGCTTCATTTGCTATGGTTGTTGGTGCTGTTGTTTTGAACCATTGTGTCTTTCTCGATTCTGAAGCAAAGTTCCACTTTTACATTCTATTTTGACACCTACATCAAGAAAAATCAGTTCAAGCTTATGTTTATGTTTTATAATAAGTTCATGCTTCTTATCAATTTATTTAATTAACAGGTAAAATAGAGACTTTTCTCCATAAAGTTTTTAGTCTAAAATCATTTGACTATGTAAATTAAAGATGATATAAACAGTGTAGGGTATGCTATGGAATTATTCATGTGGCTATAACCTAGTCTGGAGACCAGAAAAGATTTTTGAAGAATATGATTTTTAAGCTGAGAACGAAGAATGAATAGAGCACCAGAAAAATTATACAAGTAAAAAGAGCATGGATGAAAGTACTAAAGCATAAAAGGGTCCAGCACATTCAAGGGAGGGAAGAAATTATTTTGGAAACAAAGCATTAAGATTAAGAAGGGTAGCGGGACCTAGACCAAAGAAATAGGTAGTCACCACATTACTTAAACTTTCTTTAAAAAAAACTGCTTAAGGATTTTACTTTTCACTAGCTTTAGAGGCTATAATAAGGGGAGATGGTAGATCGACAGAGATCAAATAGCCTTCATGAGAGATGATGGTGGCTTGTACTTGGGTCATCCTTGGGTTATAGTAGAGGAAGAAGTGGACTAGATGATCTAGACTTGGTGCTTCCTACATATGAGGGACAAGGGAGAAGACAGACTCTTAGATTACCACCAGGAAAGTCACTCAATTAATAAGCCCTGGAAAATAAAACAGGTCACTTGACTTGAAAAATCACAGGATTATTAGTTTTATGGAAGGGACCTAATAATCTATGAGTCTAACTACCTTTTTTAATAAAGAAAAAGGTAGCTGCTCCTCCATTTAAAAGTCTAAGGAAATTTCATTTCCTTCACCTTCTTGCTTTACTAGAAAACTGACTCTCTCTTGAGGACACTGCTCCTTCTTCAGTCTTCTCAAGTGGTTGTTGTGGTCTCACCTTCACCCCTGTACCTATGTTAAGGTGTTCCTTTTAAACACAGCATCCCTCCAAAGACGTAACTTATCAGCCATTGTCTTTCGGTGCAGAGGCAATCTAGCAGTTGCTGCCTCATTTTGCGAAGATTATTATCTCCCAATCACCATTTTCTTAATTATCAACGTTGTATTCTGGTGACCTAAATACCAACAAGGAATAAGCTTTGGAGTGATCTGAGCCCCAGCAATGATCTCATTCTCCACTCCTACAGTCATCCCTCCATATTTTCTCAGTAACAGTAAGTGCACTCTGTATAATTCCCTATAATCTCAATTTCAAGCATCCCATCCCAGTGCACTCTGTATAATTCCCTATAATCTCAATTTCAAGCATCCCATCCCATATGTACATTGGCTGGCTAGCTTTTAGTCACAGTTAAGGTTTTACAGTCTACAGAAGCAAAATGTGTTTTTGTTTTTATTTTCCTACCAACAAAGTGGTATAGGTAAAAATTAAAAAGCATTACTTGCATAAATTAAGCTACACAATGGCCAGATTGGCGTCTTTGTGCCTATAACCAATACTACAAACACAAAAATAGCCCAGGAGATCACTTTCTAGAAAATTCACAAGCCGCAAGTAGAAGAAACAGCCAAGTTTTGTGCACTGGGGCTATTGAAAGTAAACTCAAGTTTAAATGAGTTGCCAGAGACAGCAAGAAAAGAAATGGGTATACAGAAAGGGATTGCAAGGTGTATTCTCCACACTCACCTTTAAATTAAAGACTAATACTGTACTAGTGCTATTGCTGGCTGTTAAAAGGTTAGGGTAGCGAAGATACTCATTTGGACATAAGACCAGTAGCACAGGGGTTAGCGCGTATTTTATCTTCAGCTTTGTCCTGGTGATCTTGAACAAGTCACCTCTCATCTAACCTTCTATTTTCCCATCAATAAAAAATCAATATTCTCATCTAACCTTCTATTAGTTCCCAGAATAATAATAACTACTTATAAGGGTTTTGTGCTGATTAAACCACCTAGCACTCTGAAGACTCTTCCAATTTTGGCCCTTTTGGAACTCTACTTTTTCCTAATTCATCATTCCTATTTTTACCCAATTCCCTGTGATCAACCATTAGTGTGAAGCACCCTTTTAGAAACAGAATATAATTGAGTAGCCTACTTGTCTCTCATTTCATGAATGCTGGCTCAAAATGTGTTTATTCTTCACCCTAGAGATATGGCATGAAATATCTTTTCCTATCCCCTCATTTTCAATCTATGTGTGTCCTTTGCCCTAAAGTGAGTTTCTTGTAGACAGCAGATTGAAGGTTTTTTTTTTTTTTTTAATCCAATCTGCCAGTCTTTTTTTTTTTTTTTTTTTTTTTTTTTTTGTCTTTTTGCCTTTTTGCTTTTTCTAGGGCTGCTGCGGCACATGGAGGTTCCTTAGGGGTCTAACTGAAGCTCTAGCCGCTGGCCTACGCCACAGCCACAGCAACCCGGGATCCGAGCCACGTCCCCAACCTACACCACAGCTCACGGCAACACTCAGGGCAAGGCTCAGGCAAACGCTGGATCGTTAACCCACTGAGCAAGGCCAGGGATCGAACCCACAACCTCATAGTTCCTAGTCGGATTCGTTAACCACTGCACCATGACGGGAACTCTTGCCACTCTCTGTCTTTTGACTGGAGCATTCAATCCATTGACATGTAAGGTGATTAGTGATAGATATGTATTTATTGCCATTTTAAACCTTGTATTCCAGTTGATTGTTTCTCTTTTCCTTTTTTTTTTTTTTTTTTTTTTGGCTTTGTGGTTTCCATTTCTTTTATGCTTGAGTACTTTTCACTTTCTGTGAATGTAATATTTGGTTTTGACTTGTGGTTGCCCTGTTTCTTAACTATGTTAACCCCTACCTATATCTGCTTACTTTAGCTTGATAGTCATATAGGTTCAAACACATCGTTAAAATCAAAAAAGAATCTTTATTTTCTTACTTTCCTTCCCCACATTCTATGATTTTGATTTTTTTTTTTTTTCCCACATCTTCATGTTTAGATCTGTATGCTGGCTGACTTTAAGTGACTGCTTTCCAATTGTGGTTTCTTCAATCTTATTAATTCTTCTTACTTTTTTTTTTTTTAATTTAGAGAAGCCCTTTCAGTATTTCTTTTAGAATGGGGTTTAGTATTGCTGTACTCTTTTAGCTTTTGTTTGTTGGAGAAATTATTTCCTCTTCTATTTTAAATGATATTCTTGCTGGGTAGAGTATTCTAGGTTACAAATTTTTTCCTTTCAGTCCTTTAAATATATCCTGCCTCTCCCTTCTGGCCTGTGGTGTTTCTGTAGGGAAATCAGCTGATCGCCTTATGAGCATTCCCTTACAATTAATGCTTGGCATTTCTCTTGCTGCCTTTAGAATCATCTCGTTAATTTTGGCCATTTTTTGTTATAATATGTCTTGGTGGGCTTGTTTGAGTTCAACTTGTTTGGGGCCCTCTGTGCTTCCTGTATCTTGATATCAGTATCCTTTAGATATGGAAAATTTTTCAGCCATAATTTCTTCAAATATATTTTCAATCCCCTTTTCTTTTTCTTCTCCTTCTGAAATTCCGATTATGCATAGATTGGCCTGCTTTATATATCCCATAGATCTCTTATATTGCCTCCATGTTTCTTCATTTGGTTTTACATCTGCTGTCCTGATTGGGTGATTTCCGTTATTCTATCTTCCATGTCACTAAATCTGTTCCTCTGCATTATTCATTCTGCACTTTATTGCCTTTGGTTCAGTTTGTATCTCTACAAATGAATTTTCTAGTCTTTCTTGGCTCCTCCTTATACTTCTAGTTCCTTTCTGAGGGAATCTGCATTACTGTTCATATCCTCTCTTAATTCCTTAAGTATTTTCACTATCTCCCTTTCAAACTCAATGTCTGTCAGACTTCAGAGGTCTGTTTCATTGTTGCTGCTTTAGGTGAATTCTCCTATTCCTTTAACTGGGAATAGTTTCTGAGCTTCTTCATCTTGCTTGTGTTTTTCTTTTTCTGTGAGTTTGGGGAAGCCAAACTGTAGTCCTATAAGGCTATTTCTATGCAAGAGTACCCCTTTGTATTTTTTGGGGAGGTTTACTATTTATTTCTGGTGTGGGAGTTTGAATATTTGCTGTCTCTTTCTTTGGTGGGAGCAGGCTATTCCCAGGATGCTCGGTATGTTTTCAAGGAGAAGGAGGCAGTGGGTAGGGCCAGCAGTCAGTGCCTGATCGTTGGGCTCTCAATAGCAGCAAGGACCTGCAGGAAGGTGGTACAGACGACTCCTAGTTGCAGGGCCCTGGGAAGTGGTGATGAGCTCTAGGCAGATCTGCAAGATGACTAGAGCGTTTGGCAGTAGCAGGAGCAGGGTGGGTGAGTTCCCAGGGGAGTGAGAGCAACAACAGTTTGTATTCTATTGCAATGCCCTCCTCTGAGGGATTGGAACCATAGGTTGTGCCTGTTCAGGGATCCCTAGTGGGAGCGAACCATGACCGCCTCTGGAGTCAGTGATAACTGTGGTGATTTGCCCCCGCCTCCTGTAGACCATGCAAGAAGCTCCTCATTCTGCTTGGCCCCAACAGGAGGTGCTGCACAAGCTGCTCCTAGTTGTAGGTTCCTGGGAAGGGTCAGTGATTAAGTCTCTGGGCACTGCCCAGAGCATTTGGCAGTGGGCAGCAGCAGGGCAGGTGTGCTCCCAGGGGAGCAAGGGCAACAGTAGGTGGTGTTCCGTCACAGTGTCCTTCTCTGTGGTGCCTTCTGAGGTGGTTGGGGCTGCAAGTGATTTTTGTTCAGGTATCTCCACTGGCAGTGGGTCACACCCACCTCTGGAGTCAGAGATAACTGCAGTGATTTCCCCTTGCCACCTGCAGACCACGGGAGAAGCACCCTGTCCCACTGAGCCCACACAGGAGGTGCTGTATCAGCTGCTTCTAGTTGTAAGGTCTTGGGAAGGGACAGTGACCAAGTGTCTGGGTGCTGCCCAGAGCGTTTGGCAGTGGAGGCTGCAGGGCGGGTGTGTTCCCAGGGGAGTGAGAGCAACAGCATATGGTGCTTGGTTGCAGTGCCCTCTTTTTTCTTTTTTGCCAACCCCTGAGGTGACTGGGGTCACAGGTGGAGCCCACTCAAGGCCCCCAGTGGTAGCAAGCCATGCCTCCCCCAGTCTCTGAGACAACCGCTACAGTCTGTCCCTGCCACCTGTAGATTGTGCAAGAGGCACCACATCATGCTTAGCCCCCTGATGACCTTAGACCACACAAGAGATGCCTGGACACGGGTAGCCTGTACACGAAGCCCGCAGTCTCCTCTAAAAGAGCAAGCAAGAGGCTTCTCGCTGCTGGTAGCCTGTGCCAGAGACGCCCCGCCCTCTGAGAGCCTGCGGGCATGCGCACGCTCAAGTGCAGGCAGTTTCCTAAGGTGCTCCGCCCCCTTCCTCTCCCCTGGCCAGCAGTGGTGCCTTGCCTCTCCTGCACATCCAGACCTTCTCTCAGGTTCCCTCTGCCGATGTTCCCCTCCCCTGCCCGTGGCATGCCGCTCCCCCACCAGTGGCTCACTGCTCCTTAGCCCCTCAGGCTGTCCCCACACAGCCAGCAACAGTCCTCCCTCTGGGACTGACCTCGGGAGCCTGAGTCTCAGCGCCCAGCCCCTGCCCATGCATCTCAGGCTGTGGTGTCCAGGCCAGTGGTTCAGATGATCTGTGCTGCTCTGGCTCTGCTTTGCTCTTCTCAGAGCAGCTGCTGTGCTTTTCTCGGCGACTTTGAGGTCCCTCTGACTCGGCTGATCTTTCCTAGGAGGCTTCCCAGGTTGTGGGTTCCTTTTCTCCTTCCCAGCTCCCTCTCGGGAATGCTAGTCCTGTCCTGATTCCTTTTCTCTCTCTTTCTTTTTCTTTTGTTCTCCCCAGTTATGTCAAAGGTTTGTTAGCCTTTTTGGAGGTTTAAGTTCTGCCAGCATTCAGTTTATCTTCTGTGTGAGTCATTTTACATGTAAATGTGTTTGTTTTTTTAATGTGTTTGTGGGAGAAGGTGAGCACGACTTCTTACTCCTCTGCCGTCTTGCTCCCCCCCGCCATTTGTTTTTTGTGCTGAATCATGTTCCACAGTCTGGATGTACCAAAGTTTATTTATCCATTAACCACTAATGAAATCTTGGTCACTTCTGAGTTTGGGAAATTATAAATAAACTTGCCATTTACATCCTCGTGTAAGTTTTATGTGGATGCGAGTCTTCTATTTTTTTTCTTTCATGTAAACACCAAGGCGCACAATTGCTGAATCACATTGCAAGAGTTTATTTAGTTTTGTAAGAAACCACAAAACTATCTTCCAAGATGTCTGTGCAGCTTTGCGTTCTCACCAGCTAAGACCGAGAGTCTCTGCTGCTCACATGCTCATCGGCATTCGTCTGGTCCGTGTTTTGGACTTTGACCATTCTAGTAGGTGTGTCGTGGTATCTCACTGTTTTAATTTACATTTCCCTGATGGGTGTAAGGCGGTGCTTCATTTCATATGCTTATTGCCATCTGTGTATCTTCTTTGATGACCTCTGTTCAGGTCTTTGGCCCATTTTTTAATCAGATTGTTTTCTGATGGTTGACTTTTAAGAGTTCTTTATGTATTTTGGATAAAGTTCTTTATCAGATGTGGGGTTTTTTTTGTTTGTTTTTTTTTTTTTTTGCAAATATTTTCTCCCAATCTATGGCTTATCTTCTAATTTGCTTTGGAAAATTCTGATCTTTATTTTGGAAAATCAATACAAAAAAGTAAAGTTTAAACAGGAAAATGTGTGTGGAAATGGATTGTCTAGAAGTGCACAACCTTGTACACATGCATTTGTGATTTGAAGATGGAGATGTGGAAAGAGATACTGAAAGAGCAACGCCATTAGCTAAAGATGGATGACGCTATTGTACAATTGAGGCGCAAACATTCACGCTGCATCAGGCAGGGTATAGATTGAGTAGCCATGCCATAGACAATCCTTCCCCCAGTGTGTTACATTTTTTTATAAGGAGAGCACACAGAGATGATCCAGGTACTATGTTGTAATGGGAAATTCCTAATCTTGAAAATGACCTTATAGAAATGATACCTCTGGAGTTAGGTGGCAGATATTGTTTTATAACTTATGCTGAGTTAACTCAGTCTTGTTAGGCCAGCTCTTGGTAAAGCCAAGGGGAAGTGGAATAATTGTCCAGGGCCATCTGAGGAAGGAGTTTAATTTTAGCTATAATAATCACAACAAATCAAAATAGGTTGAAAGCAATCTTGATATACCTAGGGGTTACACTAAGTAATATATTGATAAAGAAAATATCAAGCTTATTTCTAATAATAAATTTTACAAAGCTGAAGATGCAGTAGAGTATAAGGTCCCTAGAGGTTTTTTCCTTGATGGCTTCTTCATACAAAACTGAACCTCATCTAAGAACTAAACAAAAGATACTGAAATTAACTCAGCCGAAGCATCATTCCTCAACATGGCTGCAAAATAATTGCCAAAAAGAAGTGTGTATGGAGAGGTGCATGCCATCGCTAAGGAAAATCGTGTTACACATAATTAATCATGTTTTCAATAAACGCTATATTTTTATATAGAAAAAAATAGGGGAAGATGCAAAAATATCTTCTAGGGAGTAAAGTTAGGAGGTTATTGAAATATCTAGGTGAGACAAGATGATAAACTTGACCATGTTCTTGGAACATGGTGAAGGGGATAAGACCTGGCTGGGAGGCAGAGCTGCAAGCAATTGCTGATAGACTAGAGTGTTATTTAGAGAGGAAAAGGACACTACCACAGTTTTTGGCTTGAGCAAGTGAAAGCTGAGTTGTCATTGAGCAAGATAAAATCTTCAGCGCATTGCCTGGCACAGGCTAAGCACTCAGTGTAAGTAAAGAGGCGTGGGCATTCTCAACAGAAAATGGAGAGGAACGATAGAGATAGTAGGCAGAGTGAAACCCTCTAAGAGTGAGATATTACCAGATGACCAGGTGGCAGGTAGAGCATGGAAGCGTACAAGACACCCAGAAATCAGTTTACAGGTTTCTGTGGGACCTTGTAAGCCTCAATTTTCTTCTGTCAGTTGGGGAATAGAGGCAGAGCCAAGAATCGGTATTATGTGCATGTGATATATATTATACACATATGTAATGCATAGTACATAGGAACTCTCAGCTTCACTCCCCTGCCACTGCCTCTCTTTCCCAAATAACAACAACAACAAGATATTCAGATAAAGAGGGAATAAAAACAAAAACAAAAAACAAAACTGTGGAATAGGGAGAAGTGAATAAGGAGAGACTTGATGTTTGAGTTTCTTGTTCAAGAAACCCTCAGCTCAGCTCCTGCTTTTTCTCCCTATATGTTAGTTACCAAAGCCAAAAATTCCTTTATTTTCCCTTAATTTTGATTGGATTCCTGTCATTTCCTGTAGTAAAGTTATGACTATTATATCAATTTACATGTTTGCATATGATAATTTTCATATACTAATATGAAGTTTTCAGTATTAAATGCAACCCTTCAGGATATAATTAACAAAAAACTTCATTGCTGCCCTAATTCCAGTGTAAATATTCTTCTGTTATTATCTTGGCTCTCTCATTGCGCAATCTCCTTCATCACATGCTGATATATATTCTATACTCTTTCTTACTATTCTGTGTATCACTTAATATAACTAACTACCGACTAGCTTGTTCAGTTTCTGCAGTTGTTCCAATTAGATTTTAAATTGTAGTATTTTCTATTTCAGTAACTGCAGCTACATTTATTCTTAATATTTACTGTAAAAATATTTCTGAGAATTTCACCTTTTGTTTCTTAGGAATGTCTTATTGCTTCTGGGCTCTAGAGTGTGTGTGTGTGTGTGTGTGTGTGTGTTTGTGTGTGTGCGTGCGTGCACACGTGCATGCATATTTATGAACTAAAGCTGTATATAAATATGTATGAACAATGTAAAGAATAATTATAAACATTCATGTAATTACTATCTAGGTTGAGAAATGGAACAATACCAATACCTTAGAAGTGCCTCTGTTCTCTGCCACGTAAGCCTCTAGTATATCAACGTGTCCCTTCTCCCTCCCACATATAACCACCATTCTGTTTTAACCACTTTTTAATATTTGTTACCTAGGTATGCCCTTAAATAATATAATTGCTACTTTGGCCTATTTTAATTTTATATAAATAAATAAATAAATATATATATATATATATATATATACACACACACACAACACATACATACATTGTGTATGACATAGACACATAGCTTAAGTTTGCCTGAAGGGTGTATTCATATTGGTATATGTAACTATGATTTATTTTCCCAGATATGTAACATTCTGTGGTAAGCCTATTCCACTTATGTATGTTATTGCCTATAGTAGGGTTCTTAAACCACAGCAATATGAAAACCTTCAGGCTAAAGAGCCCCTCAAAGAAGAATTCCATTGTCAAATAAATATTTTATGGTATGAAGTCCCAAAATATGTTCTTAGTATAAATAAATGAAGAATTCAATTCTGAGGTTGTTTGGAATCAACAAGAGGAATACATTGTGCAGTTTACCCAAATACATTTAACTGGAGAAAAATCCTGTGGAAAGAACATCTCCCAAGATACGTATTTCCAAGAAAGCACCTTGGCAAGTGGTCCTCAGGGGTTGCTGCCTCTATCAAAAATTCCTTCCTCCCTTGCCGTCAGTCTTTCATTTCCTTCAGCCTGCCCCATGTATGTGTGATATGTGTGCCACAAAGTACCATGGGTTTTTCTTTCTCTCTCTTTTTCTTTTTCTCCCCTTTTTCAGGGAGGATGGTTCTCTCCGGAGGCCCACATGCCCTCTGGACACCTCTCCTAATCTTTTAGTTTCTTTGATAAAGCAATTAGCTTAATGCCTCCCTTAATTATGCCCCCTGGCAATTCCATCTTGCCAGGATAGAAATAATTGTATTTTCATTGACTCCTAAAATCGCATTCAAGATTGAGACTACAGTATTTAAACATGCAGTCGGTAATCTGGATTGCATGTGTAAAGAATAAACTCAAGCTTTACATATGCAATCCAGAGTTCTCACTGGCTTTCTGTAAAGATTTGGAAAATTCATTGTCTTCCCGCTGTCAGAGGCTATTATACTTTAAATGAATCACCTAACATTACATTTCAAGCCATATTGATGTTTCTCTAGCGGTAACTATCTTATCATTTTATGCACTAAATTATGAATTGTGGGCAATATGTTTTACAGATAGTCCCAGGTAGAAGCCCAGTAAAATTAAATTGGGTTTAGGGTAAGTCAGCTTTTAGTTCAAGTGGATTTTTAAGACGCTTGAAGGACTGATGATTTAAAGGCCTTCTTTCGCTGTATGTGTTACTTCTAGGCACAGACCCAAATCTGTTTCAGGTATTCCTTTCTGCATCTGTGTATTCAGATGCTTTCCCTCTTGCATCCATTCTTGTGAGCAAGCAGCATGTTATATCCCCTTTCTGTTTGCAGCTTCCGCTTTTACAGGTCGATGGTGGCTCCTCTAAGCTCCCTTGATATGTTAGGGTACACACCTGTCCCCACTCTTAGGGGGCATCAAGAATCAGTGCAGACTGTCTACTCTGATAACTGTAAACAAAAATTTTATTTTGCTGGCTAACAAGAACTTTGGCTGGCTCTTTTGATGAGTTTTTCAGCCTGGGGCACAAACACATAAATGCTTTTGTGAAAGCTTATACATCAAAATCACAGCTTTGAGTCTAAGATGAATTTCATAACATTTCTCCAACATGCCTTATGAGTCAACTTAAAGGAGGAATTTTAGAAAGGCATGGCATGAGGTGTTCTTAAAAAAAAAACAATTTACTTGCATTTTAAATCAAGATTCCGCGTAGGCATTTCTTCTCTATAAAAAGGCAAAAAGCCTACTACTTTATGCAGTGGAATCACTTTATTCAAATATGATATAAGGATTTAGACTAGGACATCTTATTTTTATTATGGATAACTGTAAAGATATTCCTTTTAATCTTATAGGCATTGGTTGAAAATGGCCATAACAAGGAAATTCTTCAATAAAAGGAAAAAATGAGAAAAATGAGATGTCCCACTAATTTGAACTATGATTTACAAGTACAAAATTAGCATGAAAGTACTAAAGAATGCAAAGTGTGTACTTGCACAGTGCCTGGCATAGCATGGTGGTGATATTAGCTATTGTGGCAGTGATGGTGATGATTTTGATGGTAATTATTAAAGTTAAATATCTAAAAGGAATTAAAAAAATAAATTATTACCTTATTGGAGATATAGGTTTAGTAGGGAAGAAGATATAGCACCAACTAGTTTATTTTTCAGCCAGTAATGTTAAAAAATAATAGTGCCATCATGTGAATGCCAGTTTAGTGTACATAGATAAATATCATTCTATGCTGATTTTTGAGTTCCCTGGAATTTATCATACTATGAGTTGAGCTATGTCACTAGAGATTATAGTCATCAAAGTTGCATATTATACACAGAAAGGGTTAAATATGAATAAACAGGGCTTAAGTAAGGGGCATCAGATTCATTTATAAGAATAGGATACAATGTACCAAATATCAAAAGTAAAAAACTTGTCAGCATAACAAGAAAAATTATTTATGATAAAAGAGTGGCACTAAAATTTTTGGAAAAGTATAGAGAAAATAGTAATATAACCAAAAGTTTTAAATAAATGAACAGAGGAACAAGAGGGTGAGGCTATATTTGAATATGTAATTTTTGCTACTTTATACTTATTCCAACTTCAGTTTCATGAGAACAAAATACAGTCAAGATGAGTGTACATTTCAGTTAGATACAACAACCACATTCACCTGTGTATGGACCATCAGTCAAGATAAAGAATTACTTTCACCCCAGTAAGCTCCTTTAGGACTCCCTTATTATCAGCTGAACCCACTGCTATCCCCAAAACCACTGATCTGCTTTATGTCATTAGCTATTAATTATGCCTTTCCTTGAACTTCATATAAACAGACTAATACAGTAAACACTCTTTGTGTCTGGTGTTTTTGCTCAGCATAGTATTTTTCAGATCCAATGTGTTATTGCATGAATTGATCATGCATTCTTTTTTTTTTTTTTTTTTTTTTGGCTGAGTATTATTCCAGTGTATCCATATACCACAGTTTGTTTATCCATTTTTTATCCATTCACTGTGATGGATGAATGTGCTGCTTACTGGTTTTGGCTGTTATGAATGAAGATGCTATTAATGTCAGGAGTTAATGTCATGAGGAGTTCAGTTATGGGACATACACTTACATTTTCCTTAAGTAACTGGGTAAGTGTAAACTCTACTCGGGGCTCATCATTATGTTCAGTTGGTCCATCCTTCGGTCACATCACACCTTCCTAGTTGCTGTAACTTTGTTATTTCTATTATCAGGTAATATAAATCGTCCAACTTCATTCTTGTTCAAAATTGATTTGGCTGTTCTAAGCCTCTGCATAGTCTTTTACATCTGTCAGTCATTTCATCAATCCCCCTACCCCCAAAAAAGTCTGATGGGATTTTGATTGGTAATGCATTGAATCTTGATTTCTGTTTGGGCAAATTGATATCTCATCAATTCTGACTCTTTGGAAACATAAATATGTATCTCCATTGATTTAGTTCTTTATCATTTATAACTTTTATATACATTTTTATTAAATTTATTGCTATGTACCTCATGTTATTATAAATGGTCCATTTTAATTTCATTTTCCTGTTTTGATTGCTATCGCACAGACAATTAAGTTTTATATTTTGACCATATATCCTGCCACCTTTTCAACACTGATGGCTATTTGGAAGATTCTATAGGATTTTCTACCTATATGATTGTCTTGTCTATTTACCTGGCTTTTACTTATTTTTCTTGCATGTTGTACTGAGTCAGCCTAGTAGTAAAATGATAAATAGAAGTAATGAGACTGAAATCCATGTCTTTTTCCTAATATTAGGTGTAAACCATTAAGTCTGATGATGGCTACAAGTTTATCATAAAAGAATACTCTCTTTTATTAATATTGCCAGAAAGTTTTCATAATGACTTGTGTTGAATTTTACAAATTTATTTTTGGTTATTTAGTGTTTTCTACTTTGTGTTGTTATTGTAATAAATCATATTGGGAATATTTAAATTTTAAACCTACTTTGCATTTCTGGGAAAATCATCCTTATAATGTTTTATTCTTAGTTATAGCTTGGTTCTGTTTTCTAATATATTTGGGGAACCTTTGCTTCTAGTTTCCTGAAGGACATTGGTCTGTAGACTTAAAAAATTTATGACCTTATAAGATTTTAATATCAAGCAATACTAGCCTCATAAAATCAGTTGGGAAATATTCCTAACATCATTTATTTTATGAACAAGCTTGTGTAATAGTAAATGCTTGAGAGAATCTACCAATAAAGGCATCTGTGACTGGAGTTTTTCTTTGTGTAATGGATTTCCAATGAAAATTTCAATTTCTTTAGAAATAAAACATTTCTTTGAATGTTTTATTTACTTTTGTGCTGATTTCAATAGTGAGTATATCTTTCATGGAATTTGCCCACTTAATCTAGATTGTATAACTTATTGTTTTATAAATTTTTAACAAGCATCTATAATTATTCTGGAGTAGCTCCATTCAAGTCTCTGCAATTTAAAACTCAGGCACTCACAGGACATTCTTAAAACATTGACTAAGTTTGCACTCTGCTAATAGAGCACTGAAAAGAATGCATAACTTGTGCCTCTCTGAACAAAGTTGTCTTTGGAACTTTGAAAATAACTTCAATAAATAGAGTTAGTAATTCTCCTCGTAAAAAAAGTATGTCTACTGGATATGATCATTTCATACTTACCAATAAAGTAATTCTTTATATAAAGAAATATTCAGAACATATAATTTTTCATTGGGTATATTAAGAAATATTATTTGGAAGTTCCAGAGGAAAAAGAAAACTGTCATCTTCACACCTGAAACAGCTCCAAGTTTCATTGCTTTGAAGGTAAATTACAGGTTCTGGTTGTTTTCCAAAGCATAAAAAATAATGGATTAATAATTTTTGAAGAGGAGCTGGCTTTCAGAATATTAAAAAAAAATAACCAGTTATTGTTGTCTCCAAATATGTTCCTTGGAATTCTGTATATTCTTGTTGAAATAAGATTTGATTTTTGTCTCACAGCCACAGACCTGCATAAGGAATGAAGACCTCTATAATCAAAAACTTAAGTTTCATACTTTATTTTCAGAGTTCATACAAGTAACTTATATTTTCAGTAATCACTGTTTATCTTGCTAGTTAATGCGTATGGGTGTATAATTTATGCCCCGTGTAGATTACAATTTCAGGTATAGAGTCAAGAGTAAGAGCATAGAGTTGTCTGTATAGTACGGGCAGCACTGTTGCTAGTTTTGTGTCCTTAGACAACTCAGGCTCTTTTAGCCCAAATTTCTTCACTGAGGATGTGAGCGTAAAAACCATGCCTTCTTCCTGACATAATACATGTAAATCGAAATCTGGCACATAACAAAGGCTAAATCCATTTTAAGTGATATTAAGATAACAAAAATAATAGGAAGAGTACTTGTTGATTCTTCACCGGGATCCTTTTTTCATTTTGAGTGGTTGGGAAACTGTTGTTCCTGAGCCAGACTTGATCCATGGCCTGGTTTGACATGGCCCTTGATGCAAGAATGTCTTTTACATTTTTTAAAAGCCGTAAGGAAAAAAAAAAAACATCTAAAGGGAGTTTCCATTGTGGCTCAGTAGTAACAAACCCAACTAGTATCCATGAGTTTGCAGGGTCAATCCCTGGCCTCCCTCAGAGGGTTAAGGATCTGGCATTATCAGGAGTGTAGTTCTCAGATGCAGCTTGAATCCCACCTTACTGTGGCTGTGTCATAGGCTGGCAACTGCAGCTCTGATTCAAGCCCTAGCCTGGGAACTTCTGTATGCCACAGGAGCAGCCCTAAAAAAAAAAAAGTAGAAAAAGGAGTTCACGTTGTGGCGCAGTGGTTAACGAATCCGACTAGGAACCATGAGGTTGTGGGTTCAGTCCCTGCCCTTGCTCAGTGGGTTAACGATCCGGCATTGCCGTGAGCTGTGGTGTAGGTCGCAGACGCGGCTTGGATCCCGCGTTGCTGTGGCTCTGGTGTAGGCCAGTGGCTACAGCTCCGATTCGACCCCTAGCCTGGGAACCTCCACATGCCGCGGGAGCGGCCCAAGAAATAGCAACAACAACAACAACAACAAAAAAGACAAAAAAAAAAAAAAAAAGTAGAAAAATAAGAAAGAAAAAACAAACTAAAATCAAAGAAAATGCAGCAGAAATCTTGTGGAATACAAAGCATAAACTATGTACTATCTGGCCTTAACATAAAAGATTGCCAGTCTTTTATTGAGTTATGTGTAGTTAATATATGGATTTAATTTTATATTTAATCTGTGCTTAGATGCCCTCATTCTGTCTCCCTGAAAAAAGAAAAAAAAAAAAAGAATTCAGTAGTCAAAGAGTAACCTCAAGTTGGATGAATTAATCGTCTTCCTCAAGTTAGACAGAGAAAAGCAGACAGAAAGGAATCAATTTAGAGCCATATTTTGAATAATAGAGATGAAACTTCTGTTTACATATAGTAGACCCTGATTTATGAGTTTTTTCAGCTTAATCGTGCAAAACATAAGGAAGTATTTTGCAGATGGTCAGAAAAGTTCAATTCAAATGCACACTAGTTAAAAACAGGAAAAAACTACTAGAATCCATTTTTTCACTTAATTTAAGTTACTAATTTGACGATCGCTGATAGCTAAAATAATATCTCCCAATTTCTGCTATTTTAGGGACTCTTAAGGAAATAATAAAGTTAAAAATTCCATTTGTATAACTAAGAATATTAATTAAACAGTGTGGTAGGCAGAATTCTAAGACAGCCTCCAAGATTCTCAGCCTGGTACACACATACCTCCTTCTGGTTACTTAATGAAAAACTCATATAGGTACTGTGGGGAAGAGATTTTGCTGATGTAATTAAGGTCTCAAATCCATTGACCACAAATATAAAGATTACCCAGTGGATCTAACCAAATCATCTGAGATCAGAGACAGGGAAATAAGCATTCAAAAACAAGGGAATTCTCCATTGGCTTTGAAGATAGCAGGGGCCACGTGACAAGGGATGTGGGTGGCAACTACTAACACTGGCTGCTAAAGACAGCTTGAAAAAAAAAAAAAAGAAAAATCACATAGAGCCTTAGTCCTCCAACCACAGGAACTTAATTCTGCCAAAAACTAGAATTAGATTGGAAGTGGATTCTTCCCCAAAAACTCTCGTCTGGAACTCAGTCCTCCTGACAATCTGATTTTAGCTCCTGAGAGCTCAAGGAGAAAATCCAGTCATCTTGTGCATGGACTTCTGACCTACCGAGCTGTGAGTTAAGGGATGTTGTTTTAAGCCACTAAAGGTGAAGTAATTGTATTCAGCAATAGAAAACTAACATGAACTGACATTTTTAAACAAATTTCTCATATTTGGGCATTTTTATTATTTAGAAGTTTTTGAGTTTGTTCGCATTATTCTAGGTCAATAGAAACTTAGGGCAATGGATTGAACAGAGATCATGTTACCCTTTAAAATGAGGCAGATCATTCTTAACAGATTTCAGAGTTTCTCAAGCATAAAAATAGGAGACATACCTATGATTTCATAACTCTTTATTACATTTTCTCTTTTCAATTTCACAGTAATGATAGTCAAATACAGTGTTTTAAAAATAAATCCAAAGGTAAAGTCAATCAAAATTCTTACAACAAATGTTCATCTTATGAGATTACATCATGGTCAAATGTTCTCATGCCTCAAATCACTGCAGCTTGTTTGACCATTTCTACTGCTTTGAACCTTTGACCAAGAAACAGCGGACTCAGCCTAACTAGCTATCAGGTTGTTTGTTTCAACACAAGCAATAGACAAAAAAGAAAATAATTTTTTTTTTTACAATGAAATGGTGGATGTTCACTATTGCAGTATTTTAGTTTTGCTACAGATTCATAAGTGTAACTTTTCTAAAGACAAACAAATGCATTAGGTAGGAGATTAAAACATTACTACAGTGCTGTTGTGAAAAATACTGCCTACAAGCATGACCTCTGAGTTCCCCAAAATACCTTGCCCAATTACATTCTATGGATTTGGCGACTAAATAGGAAATTATTATGTATTGAATGCATTCCACTGAATTTCCTGGCATTTTTTTTCCCTTTTATGTGTAAAGCACTTCATCAAGAATTATCTTTTCAGTCTTCACAGACAGACTATGACATAAGCACCATCATTATCTTTGTGTTACAGATCAGCAAACTGAAATTTGATGGGGTTAAGTACCTTGTTCAAGATCACAAAGCTAGTGAGAAGCTGAATCAAAACCTCAACTAGGCCCACTGACCTTTGCTTAACCATTGCCATTGCTGGCTCCATACTTGAATCTGAGGAATGAAGTACCTTCAAGTTAAATGAAGGTACTTCATAAATGTTGACATATAAAATATTTTAGAAAATGTTATACACAGCAGGGCTTTAGTTTTAAATTTAATCTAATATTTATGTAAAAATTAAAACTCCCTTAAATTATATATGTATGATCTGTGTGTGTCTTTACATGCATTATTTTTTTAGCTGTCCTTTACTTATTAATTAGTAGCTTCATTTAACTGTGGTCAGAGAAATACTGCAATCCTATGAAATTTGATGAGTCTTGCTTACAGGGTCAGTAAATGTGGTATGTGCAACATTGTGGGTCCTTCATGAGATGCTTCATGGAGAGAATGTGTCGGCTGTCATTGCTGCCTGCAGATATGCATGGTAAATAATGTCAAAAAGTCAAGCTTGTTCATTGCAATGTCACGTCCACTGAACCCCAACTGATAGTTTTCTGCTTGTTTTCTCAGCAGTTGAGTGTTCTATTATGATTGTTGATTCATCTATCTTTTCCTTCTAATTGCCTCAGTTTTTTACTCTATATAGTTTGAAGCCATGTAATTGGATGCATGTAGATTTAGAACTGATATCTTCATGAATGATGGTTTTATCATCATGAAAATTCCCTCTTTGCTCTTAAAAAGTGTCTTACCCTAAAGTCTGCTTTGTCCGATGTTAGTATTGTGACACCACCTTCATTGACTAGGTTGATGTTATCTTTTCCCATCCTTTCATTTTAGCATTTCTGTGTCTGCAGATTTTATTTTTTTTTGTTTTATTTATTTTATTTTATTTATTTTTTTTTAATTTTTTTTTTCCCACTGTACAGCAAGGGGGTCAGGTTATCCTTACATGTATACATTGCAATTACAGTTTTTTCCCCCACCCTTTCTTCTGTTGCAACATGAGTATCTAGACATAGTTCTCAATGCTATTCAGCAGGATCTCCTTGTAAATCTATTCTAGGTTGTGTCTGATAAGCCCAAGCTCCCGATCCCTCCCACTCCCTCCCCCTCCCATCAGGCAACCACAAGTCTCTTCTCCAAGTCCATGATTTTCTTTTCTGAGGAGATGTTCATTTGTGCTGGATATTAGATTCCAGTTATAAGTGAGATCATATGGTATTTGTCTTTGTCTTTCTGGCTCATTTCACTCAGTATGAGATTCTCTAGTTCCATCCATGTTGCTGCAAATGGCATTATGTCATCCTTTTTTATGGCTGAGTAGTATTCCATTGTGTATATATACCACATCTTCCGAATCCAATCATCTGTCGATGGACATTTGGGTTGTTTCCATGTCCTGGCTATTGTGAATAGTGCTGCTATGAACATGCGGGTGCATGTGTCTCTTTTAAGTAGAGCTTTGTCCGGATAGATGCCCAAGAGTGGGATTTGTGTCTGCAGATTTTAAGTGTGCCTCCTGTAAAATGCATATGTTTGGGTTTTATGTTTTATCCAGTCTGAAGTCTTATAATTTTAAAAAAGCTAGTCAGCTTAGATGTAGACTGATTGCTGAAACATATTGGCTATCACTACCATTTTCTCATTTGTATTCTGTTTGACCTACATGATAATAATTAGTTTCTATTGAATGAACAGATAAATTGCTTTTTCTCCCCTTTCTTATATTTTTTTTTTTTTTGGAAGGCAATTTTTTTCCTTTCTTTCTTAAAGTTTTTATTAAAGTATACTTGATTTAGAATGTTTTGTCAATTTCTACTGCACAGTGTAGTGACCCAGTCATATGTATATGTACATTCTTTTTCTCATACTATCTTCCATTATGTTCTATCACCAGAGATTGGAAATAATTCCCTGTGCTATACAGTAGGGTCTCATTGGTTATCCATTTTAAGTATAATAGTTGGCATCTAAAACCCCAGGCTCCCAGTCCTCACTCTCCCCCGCCCCTTGACAACCACAAGTCTGTCCTCCGTGTCTCTGAGACTATTTCTATTTTGTAAATAGGTTCATTTGTGCCATATCTTAGATTCCACACATAAATGATATCATATGTTATTTGTCCTTCTCCTTCTGACTTACTTCACTTAGTATTAGAATCTCTAGTTCCATTCACGTTGCCGCAAATGGCATTATTTTGTCCTTTCTATGGCTGAATAGGATTCCATTAGGAATATGTACCACATCTTCCTAATCCATTAATCTGTTGATGGACATTTAGGTCGTTTCCATGTCTTGGCTTTTTTAGAAGAATTTAGATTAAATGTAATGTTCAATAAATTCTCTTTTTGCTTAATATAGTAACATACTTTTAAAAATTTAAATTCTTAAAATTTATATTAAAATAATTCATTTTACCATAATGTATGACAGATTATATTAGAATCTTTTACTCAGGTGTGTATGACTGATTCCCAACTTCCTTAAATAGTCCATAAACTGATGTAATACGAAAGTACTTTCATAGTATATTAATATTTGTTTTAACTTTGCTTTCAAGGGGCTGTGTATATGTTTTGTAATATATTCTCAGAAAGTCTTTTCAAAGAGAATAATTACAAGTTTAGTTTACAAACCATTGTTATACAGTAGCAGGATAAATTATCTTTTTAAAAGCTATCTTGTATAGTGAGTGTTTTTTCTATTCCATTCTTTTTTATACAACAGTTTATCCTGAGATACTGAGATAACATTGTCCATTTCTAAACCTGTTGCTTGCTGAGAAAAGAGCTATGTGTTGTAAAGTCCTTGCTTCCATTACTGTGCCTTGCATATACTAAGAATTCAACAAATATTTGTTAGATGAACACATGAATATATGTTTATATGAAGGAATGAGTGGCTTTGAATCTAGGTTTTCTGACTTAGTGACTCTTTCAAATTACTTCCAAATGCATTGTCTTTATTTGGCCGCAATATAATTTTACACTTATTAACAACCATCTCCCTTCACTAGCTATTCCCCCAGGTACCGTGGTTTTTATGAAGCACAGCTTGCATGAGGTACTGATTGACATATGGTACTGTCTCCAGAGCTTGCTGAAGAATGCAGCATATGCTGGAGGCAGTAAGCACCCTGTTGAGATCAAAGTTGCCAAATTCTCCAAGGCCAAGTTTTTAAAAGGCCTGCTCCTTGGCCTGACATGCCTCTTCTGCCTCTGGATATGAGAGAGGGTAAAGTGTTTTATTGATTTACCACGAAAAGTGGAAGGAACGCAAAGTGAGTTGCTCTTCTCCAGCATTCACGGCTGAAGAAGCTTTGTCAGCAGGCGCAGACTAGAAGAGACCGAGGGAGTCAGGGAGGCAGTGCTCTTTCCTCTCACCACTTGGGAAATGGGTAAGAGCTGACAGTTATCATTCCCAAACAGGAATTATAGACTGAGGTGTCATTAAGGGAATCCACCAACTGATAGAAGAGAGCAACAGCAAAGTTAATATTGGTTACTGAATATTAAACCTTTCCATGTTTATAGTTGAAGTCCCAAGAGATTACTTTGTATGCAGTTTTTATTTTTCTTACTAAACTTTCTGGATCCCCCCACAACTGAACAACTGATCCATTTCAATACCTTGAACTCTTCTTTCTTCTGTATGCAGCCCAGCTATCACAGTGAATAAGCAATTCCCTAAGCATAAATTTGGCTCTACTATGAGAGATGTTGGCTTGGGAAGAATGTATTACCTCCCATGGAAACTTTAGTGAAAATGCAAATAGGTTTTCTCACATCATATAGAGTGATGCTGAGTACTACAATTCAAGTATGAAGTAAAAGAATTCAAATATTAAGGGTGGAGCTACGAGACGTTCTTTAATATGTAAATTATGAAAACAATAATTAGATGTCACTTGGTTATTTTCTATCTCAGTTTTATTTATCTATTTTTTTTTCATGGAAGTATCAGCTGGTTTCTCTAGCATTACATTTTTACTTAATGGAACAAATCCTTGTAGCATTGGTTTATGTGTAGTTTTCACTTAATTAGCCAGCCTTTATATCCTCAGATGTACTCAATCTAATTTTTTTTAAATCCTTGTCCTCAATTTGGACTGAAAGAAATCTTTAAGTACATTTTCAGCTAAAATGCTCTGTGCCTTGGAGGAAAAATGCCAACACACAAAGGAGAGTACTGAGGAACCACATAATTCTAACCTGGTGTACTCCCCACCCCCAAATAGAGTCTAACAGATTAGGAGTTTCAGATAATAAGCCCGAAGGGATTTGTGTGCTGGAACCCTGCTGAGGAAAATTCATTAACACATCAATTTATGAACATAAACAGTGTATTTGGGATTTTTGTGTATGCCCTGTAACCTATTAACAAGTTAATTTAGCATCCTACTTGAATGAAACAAACAGTTTGACCTTATTCAAGATCAATTATATTCACAAAATACATTTCCATCTTGTGTGTATTGGCAGCATGTCGGCATTGGAACAAAACAACTGGCCTGTTACCGAAGTCTCTCTTACACAGAAGATTTCACAAAAGCAATGAGGTTGTTCTGGCCAGCAGAAGGACATTGACTATTCAAACTGTCACTCTTAAGTATGCTTCCTGACCAAGGGTTACTGGGATTTGGGGAATTAGCAATCACGCATGTTAAAAAGACGAAAGCCTGACTTTATGTTCACTGTTAGGGAAGTACAAACAAAAGCAGCAAGTAAAGGGATAATAGTCATAGAAAATTATACTTTTCTAAGGTCAGATTTTTCTAGTTCCCAAAGAATAGCGTTTTCATTATGGCCCTGATAGCAGCCAAACTATCCTATCTTAGGACATTTATTTTCTATGTACAGTTTCCTGTACATTCTTGACTGATGTACAATAAAATGATTTAAGACCAAATGTGAAGTAATTCATCTTTGAGACTAAAACATACACCTTTGGGAGAAGACAGTGTATACAGGGTTCTCCAAAATGTTGGAAAACAGCTGTTTTTTGTTTTTTTTTTTTTTTTTTTTTACAATATAATCAACTAAATTAAAAACAGAAAAAACAAAGCAAAAATAAAAACAACAAACCTGTATAGGTACAGAGCATGAATTCATTTACCTCCCAATATTCAAAAAGAACATGCCCAGGTACACTTGGACCCATTTTTGTAGAATATCCTCTGGAACTGATTTCTGTATGTACACATCCATCCACCCTAGCTTTTCCACTCAAGGCATAGAAATTGGTGGGAGCAGGATGTAAAATCATACCTGAAGGACAGCTACCTTGGAGCTATGGAGAAATAGAAACGAAAGACTAAGAACAGAACTTTTAGCAGGATGTCTTTGTTCTAGTTCTTTTCTTTCATTCTTCTCTATCCTCTCGTTTTCCCTTTGACAAATACCTTCACCCTTCTTTCGCCATGCCCACCGTAGAGAGCAATTCAAAAGTACATAAATTACATCGCATCTGTTCCATTGTCAAGTCAGTTCTAACTATTGCTAATGTATACATTTCACAGAAATAGATAATTTTTTTAAGATAAATCAATTGGGAAAAATAACAGACTTCAGGAAGAACAAACATGCAACCACAATCAATCATCTAGTATTTTCAAAGCCCAGATTTCACACAAAACAATTCCCAATCAAGCTAATTTCATATTCCATATGGGGACATTTGATGATTTTGAGAGGGAATGCAGCATCCTCTAATTAGCTGTGAGTTCCAACTAGACAGAATATTTGGACTAGTGATGGAATATAACAGTGCAACAAACAAATGATAGAGCAGACCATAATGCAGTGGTAAGTTATTCACCTTGACATAAATGACCCTGCACATGATCAAATAAATAGAAATTCTGTTTTAAACAGCTCTTCATTATCTTGTTTTTCAGAGGTATATATGCAACGCAAAGGACCAGCATTTCCTTGAAAACACAAAATGACATTTTGAAGGTCAGAGCTCCCTCTCTGCCTGAACATTCACTATCTACACAAATAAAACAAAACCTAACCGGTTATTATTCCTTCTTTTCCTGGAATGTGAGCCTATATATATAAATCTCACCAAATTATTTATGTTCTAGAAATGGATAACAAGCACTTTCTTCCACTCCCACCTCAGTCCTGTCTCATGAACTTCTGGTTAGAATTTGAACTTATTTCCTTAGGAAAATAACTTTTGCATCTACCTATATTTCAGCATTATTAGGAGACTATCTTTGTATATTTACTTGTATTGTTGCCTGGCCCAGACTTCCTCAGGTTCCAAGTAAACTTGAGTCAAAGTATCTGACTTATCTGGCTTTTTGACAGTAATGACTCCTCACATTTTGCTTTGGGTAGCTAATCTGCAAAGCGGTCCTTACCTGACTTGATCTAATAACACAAAGCCTGATACATGATCATTAAGATGAGTATAAATATTTTTAAGAGAAAGCATTTCTATAAGGACACTAAGAGGCATTAAGAAAGAGAGACTGTGATTTCTCTGTTGTGGCTCAGTGGGTTAAGAACCCTACATGGTATCTGGAGGTTCAATCCCTGGTCTCCCTCAGTAGGTTAAGGATCCAGCTTTGCTGCAAACTGTGGTGTAGGTCATGGATGCGGCTCAGATCTCCAGGTCATAGATGTGGCTCAGATCTGGTGTTGCTATGGCTGTGGTGTAAGCCTGCAGCTCCAGCTCCAATTTGACCCCTAGCCTGGGAACTTCTATATGCTGCAGGTTCATCTGTAAAAAGAAAATAAGAGGTTAAGCTGTTGTAAACAAATAGTTTAGAGAGTCAGTGCAGATGGTGTATAGTTTCTGAGTCTGAGGTGCATAATTGAAAATTACATTCACTTCAACTCAAACAGCCATTTTTTATTATAAAATTAATTTTTAACTTAATTCTATTCTTACTCCTCATTTCTAAAAAAAAAAAAAAAAAAAAAATGGCTAAAGTAGGAGTGTGCTCAATATTTTCTCCAGCAAAATACTCAAAGGCAATAATGCATTCCTTTTCTAAAATGTATTTTGGAAGTTCCCATTGTGGCACAGTGGAAACAAATCCGACTAGTAACCATGAGGTTGTTGGTTTGATCTCTGGCCTCACTCATTGGGGTAAGGATCCAGCATTGCCTTGAGCTGTGGTGTAGATTGCAGATGTGGCTAGGATCCTGCGTTGCTGTGGTTGTGTAGGCCAGCAGCTATAGCTCCAGTTCGACCCCCTAGCCTGGGAACCTTCATATACCATGGGTGCAGCCCTAAAAAGCAAAAATAAAATAAAATAAAGTAAAGTAAAATAAAATAAAATAAATTAAAATAGAATAAAATAAATAAAATAGTATTTAGATAAACTACAATTTTATTAGCAAACTTGTTTATTATTTCAATAGTATTCTTCACAAAATAATGTGACTGAAAAAGCATAAATTTGTTTACATCAGAAAACACTGCAAATATTATACCTAGATATGCTTAGTGAATAATAATAGCTAAAATACACATTTTGTGAAACTTTTCTTAATCAGACATAAAAGTAAATGCAAACATTTTACAATTTGTTTTTGGACTAACGCTTTAGCATTGGAGGATGTGAACTTTATAAGTTATTGCCAAATATATTGTAGAATGCCTTGATTCACATTAGCTGTTTTTGTAATGCTGTGATATAAGATTCACATGAACAACAGCAATAATAAGCATTGACATTTACTGAATAGTTACACTGTATCAGGCATTGTGTTAAGCATTTTCCATGAATTATATAATTGACTCATAGTAATTCAATGGAACTGTTACTAATACGCTTATTTAACAAGTAGGAAAAATCATTTTCCTCCATGGAAATGGTAGAAATAATTATTTTCATATAAAATTATTTTAAATGTTTCTAAGGCACTGTTTAAAAATCTAATTTCTACCTATTTTGAGATCAATAAAATATCCATCTATTATATGGTATACTATATACAGCTTGAAGTTTTCATATTAATGGAATTGTTTTCATTATAGAATCCTGAAACCTTTAGCAGTTCAAAATAACTGTAGTTGTATGATTTATACCTCACAGTTTTCCATATTTTCTAGGGATGCTTCTTATGTGTTCCATGATGATTACTGAGATTTTTTTCAATCACCCACAAAAACTATTTTTTAACTTTCTGCTTTTTAACTGTTTTTAAACTGTTTCTTGACTTTGTTTTTTACCTTTTTTAAAACAATTCTGAGCACATAAGTTCCATACAGTTTGATACATTGGGAAAATGGTATGACTTGGACACACAAATGCCTAGGGTATTTATATATTTATATATGCTATGTTTTAATGCAGTAACTCTGCAGCAATATGCAGAAAACATATACACTAAACTCCTATAGCAGCAAGTCAATAAAATAGAGATATTTGTATTTACTACAAAGCGAAGTTTGAAAACTAGTTAAAAATGTTAACAATGCATAGATATTTTTTATTTTTAATGAAGTAATTTTGATCAGAGGCACAAGGACTTTTTGCATGTGTAGAACCAAGTATGAAAGACAGATGCATAGTGTTCCAGGTGTACCCAGACCCCTCTTCAAGAAGTAAAGACTGCCAGCTTTGCAGGCTGTCTCAGCTCAGGAGTGTGACCTCACACAAGGTCCAAGCCCATATCAGAGCAACTCCAAAAGATGCCTGTTCAGTACAAGGATGATCAAAACCAAATCCCCTCACCCCACTGGGAAATTCCGGAGAAACACCTCAGCCTTTGCCTCCACCGGGATCTCATCAGAGTTCATTTTCTCCCTGTTTACTTTTGTTTCATCGCTTCCTTCAATAGGTGTTAATCTTTAAAAAGCTCCTTAATAAACAAACCTCTTGAGTCAGGTTCCTAGAGATCCCAACCTGGGAAAGTACTATTTGTTTTGTTTTTTGTTTTGTTTCATTTTGTTCTACTTAATTAGCTCCATCACTAGAATCATTCAGAGAACAGTAAAAATTACAACCTATGGAAGAGAACAGTTGGAACTGAAAACAAACTTCAGACTATTTGGGGGACCAGCTTCGTAACTCAGTTTAACAGTGCAAATCTCAAAAAAGTACAGACCATTCAGTGCTGCTCTGAAGAAAATGTCTGATGAAATAGGCTATGGCAAAAGGAAGAATTTTAAGGACTGTGTCCTGAAAAATTACTTGCTCGGTTTTGAAAATAGGTATATTTCTTTTTTTATGGTACATATTTGAATGATAAAAATAAATTTTGATAAGTTTGGCATCTGCTAAAGTAGAGATCACATTTTCCTTGCAGTCATGAATTCTTCGGTTTAAGTAATACAGTATATATTTTTTTTTAATTTTGAAGAAAAATTGCCAAAATATTACAAACAAGTCGTCACTATAAATGACACTAATCTCACACAATATGACAATGAGAATTATGTCTAAAATTAAATTCATCTGAGATTCAGAAGTTCATTTTATTGAAAGTGATTTCTCATTCATCTGAAGTGTCAGCATTATTTTATGTACATATTCAGATGTGAAGATGGATATTGTCCCTTCACTGTAGAAGTACAAGGATTCGGGTGTAGCTCCACTTAATTTAGCCCAGATGCAGGTGGCATTTTTAGTAATTGAAATAATAAATCTCTGTTGTAAAATAAGGTTGTAGTTCTAGTCTCCAAAAAAAAAAAAAAAAAAAAAAAAGGCAATGAAAACCTGATTCCTCTATTGAAAATGGCTGGACTCACTTGCCTCATAGAATCAAAGTTTCTGAAGCCTTAAGTAAAAGCACACATAAAACATATCACAAGGTAATTACACTGAATTACTTGGCTTCACTTTTTGCTAGCGAAGCAAAATTTCTTGCCCTGCCTTTTCTAATATGGATTGAAGGAACAAAACCTTTTGTAACTATTCTCTATATTGTGAAATCAAAGATGAGTTGTTTTTAAAATCAGATCCATTCGATATCCCTTGTAGTTTTGTAATGGTTCCCCAAAGTCAGAGTTGATAATAATTTTCCTAAGGAATGTGCTCAAGTACTAGCTTTTTTGCCCTTATTTGATTCCAGTGAAAATCTTTGCCTTTTTTCATGCTCTGTTTCATCCAGCTATAAATCCTCCTCAGGCAGCGTAATACACCAGCAAATCAGCTTAAGGAGGTTGGCCCAATTTCCTGGTGAGTCTTCAGGGTATATTATCTAGGTACTCATGAAATGGTATGTGATACTAAAGAACCATCAGAAAACGATGTTCATGTAACCACACAGTTCATATTAGGGAAGAAAAATTAGAGTTTTTGTAAATTTCAAATGGAGAAATCTTTTCATTGGCTTCAGAAAAATATTTTAGCTAATGAAAAAGGTAGCAATTAAGAAGATGTTCCTTAAAATGCGCAAAAACCACCCAGTGTCACACTGTTTTCTAAAACGAGATTTTTTTTAAAACCAAAAAAACCCACCGTCCTTCCTCTTTTTTTTTTTTTTTTTTTGGATGCTATTTAGTGCTAAATATGTAGTATGAGGGGAGGAAAAAGTAGCCTGAGACATTGGATACAGGGCAACCAATCTGACACTTACAGCTAAGCCTTCGTTATTACACATTTATCTGATGCTTAAAGTTAGATCATGCTGTGCTCCCCAATGGACATAAACAAGCTCATAAAACAGCCACTTCAGGCTAGGTCACTGAGCAGCCCACAATGTATCAAACATCTTCCTCTCGATTACTGAGTGATTGCTGTGTCTTTCCTTATTATACCTTCACCCTGACTCTAGTCTGTTGTGCTCCCCAGAGGTCAGATGTCCTGTTATGCCTAATCGCAAAATTGTCCCTTGTCATGTTACCCAAGTGAGAGCAAACCTCCTCTTCTTTCACCAAATTACTCAGCTGATTCTCATATTGCACAAGTTCTTTCTAACACTATTTCACTGAGATGCACCATGGATCCCATGGTGAGAGTTCTCTCTTGCTGCAACCGGTGATAACCCGACCACTTTAACTGCAGGTATGTGTTCCTGGTAGTTTTTGACTGAGGGGCACAGATAGCAGCAAGGTGGATAGGATATTATTCATAGACCACTGGAATCTGTTCTAAAGATAGTTTCTTATAAGCAGAATTTCATGCAACCAGATTTTCAAATTAATTTTAAAATGTCTTAGTAGAATAAGTATAAATTGCCCCTGGAATCCTTAAAACTCCAAAGTTAGGTTTTTCTTTTCTTTTCTTTTTTTTTCTTGGTCTGGAATGATTAAGCTCTGCTGTAATAGATATATCTTTTTTAGAGAAAAAGGATAATTCATTGATTGTTCTTTTTTCTGTAGGCTCAATACAATCAGCCATTGAAGCTTTACTTTAATAATCACTTTCATCATTTTAAAAGATCTCCTTGGGCAATTGTTGGTTACTCCATAGATATGGTAAGGCATCTTAAAATAATGAAAAATAAGAAAGCAGAATTTAAGTCATAATTTAGTTTTTTTTCTTGAATATATATAATTATTCCATTGGTATTGTATTTATATTAATATAAGAGTGTTAAGAATAGGTCTTTCATTTAAATTTTTATTGTGGGAGATAATAAGAAAATATATCCTCTCTGAACTGTTATTCAATTACCAATGTAGCTATTATCTAATATATTTTAAAAAGTGATGAAAATAGAAGAAAAAGATGAAAAACACCACTGATTTATCATATCAACATTAGAAATTGATAGATCAGGGCAGAAATAATAATATTAAAGAGGTAAGTAACTGAATCAACAGCTTGATTTACTAGATATTGTATTAATTTTCAATTGTTACTATAAAAAAAATCACAAACAGTGCTTCAAACAATGGAAATGTGTCATCTTACAGTTCTGTCAGTCAGAAGTTTGGCATAATCTCAATGAGCTACGAAGTGTCAGTGAGGCTGCGTTCCTTTCCTGAGGCATTAGGGTAATGCTTTCAGCTGCAGATTTGTCCTATATGGTATTTGTTATATTAAGGTAGGTTCCCACTATGTCTACTTTCTGGAGAAATTTTTATCATAATGGGTATTGAATTTTATCAGAGTTTTTTCTGCATCTATTGAGATGATCATATGCTTTTTATTCTTCAGTTTGTTAATGTGGTGTATCACAGTGGTTGTTGATTTGTAGAAATTGAAAAATCCTTGCATCCCTGGGATAAATTCCACTTGATCATTGTTTATGATCCTTTTACTGTATTGTTGAATTCAGTTTGCTAGTATTTTGTTGAGGACTTTTGCATCTATGTGCATCAGTGGTATTGGCCTATCATTTTTGTGTGTGTGAGATATCTTTGTCTAATTTTGGTGTCAGGGTGATGATGGCCTCATAGAATGAGTTCGGAAGAATTCCTTCCTCTGCAACTTTTGGAATAGTTTCAGAAGGATAGGCGTTTATTACTCTTCTCTGAATGTTTGGATTTTACCTGTGAAACTATGTGGTTTCGGATTTGTTGGGAGTTTTTAAACCACAGATTCAATTTCAGTGCTGGTAACTTGTCTATTCATATTTTCTATTTCTTCCTGTTTCAGACTTTGGAGATTGTACCTTTCTAAGGATTTGTCCCTTTCTTCTGGGTTGTCCGTTTTATTGGCATATAGCTGCTTCTTGAGGCTCTAGGGAAAAATCTGTTACGTTGACTTTTTTAGCTTCTTAGAGGCTGCTCATAATTTAGTTCATTATTCCCTTCTACCCATCTTCAAAACCAGCAAAGTCACATCTGTTTCAAACTCTTTTTCAGTTTTCACATCTCTATCTTTGACCACAGCTGGGAAAGTTTCTCTGCGTTAAAGGATTCAAATGTTAAGATTACAGCCACCCAGATACTTTGGAATAATCTTTCCACTTCATGATCTTTAATCTTAAATGCATCTGCAAATTCCCTTTTATCGTATGAATAACATATTCACAGGTTCTATGGACTAGGATGTGGACATCTTTTGGGGCCCAGTATTCAGCCCAGCACAGATAATAATTAAATTTTAAACCTCCAAGAGCAAGAATATACATTGCTTTCAAACCCATGTGTAGTGTCCGCAAAAAATCAGAAAAAAGGCAATAATAAAAAGTACCAAAATGCAGAAATAATACAGATCATTTTGTGTGATTACAATGGGATAAAATTAGATATAATAACAAGAGCACCTAAAAATATTTATAGATAGGGAAATTCATAAGCCCTTTAAGAAAACTCTATTCAGATGGATTAAAAAATATTGAAATGGAAATTACAACCTAATCATAAATATATAACATAGGGAATTCAGTACATCAAAAGCTTGGAGCTGGAGATAAAGTGATGCTCAAAGGAATAGATATATTTAATATTATCATCAAATAGGAAAATTGAGAATAAATGAGATTTTTTTTTATTCTCCCAAAGATCTAGAAAAAGGACAACAAAATAACCACAAATTAAAAAAAAATAATATATAACTTGAAGAGGAACTCAAAATAAAGTTAATAAAGACAATGATTCATGAAAGGGTTCAAGTAGATAATGCTTTCAGATTTATGACTGAGATAGAAAGAGAGTGAGGGAGAGACAGTCTGGCTCCCTGTTTCCTTTCTGATCTTATTTCCTACTAAGTCTCCCTCTAACTTAATCCCCCTCTGCCCAAAAAACACTATTCTTTGTTGTCCCTGAAAAATTCCAACCATGTTCTGCCTCAGAACTTACGTCTGCTTTTTTGTTGGCTGGAATCCATTTTCACCAGATATATCACATAAATATCTTCAAGATAGGTGTTATTTGTTTCTTTTCTTAGGCTCTATCCTTGCTGACAGTATTTAACCTTTAAACCATCCCTCTTTACCCTCCCTGTTTCTCTCCTTTGTCTTATTTCTTGTCTCAGTAATTTTATCATCATCACAGATACTATGTTCTGTATATTGTTCACTACCCACCTCCACTAGTCTATAAATTCAGTGGGGCTAGAGGTTTCATTTATTTAGTTTTTTCACTGTACCCCAACAATAGAAAAGTGATTATCTAGTACATCCGTACTTACAGTTTTTAATAAGTACATGAGTGAATGAATATAAAAATAATTGAGAAAACAACTATATAAATACAGAAGATTAAAATAATTAACAAAAAATACAACTTTATAGAAATAGGAGTTCAAATTTACATGAAATTTGTTTTTTTTTGTGAAAATATACAAATGATATTTTCAACCTTTAGTACCTATGGAATAACATCAAATAACATTTACAGTGAATAGATGCAAGGAAAACTACCGATCTGAATATTTTAAATAAATCTATTACCTTTGAAGTAAAAATTATCTCTGTTATCTAGTCTGTTTTTCCCATTGTGCTTTGCTTAAGAAAGTTGTTTGGAAGTTGATTTGAGCAATAAGGACTGGAGGGTAGGAATGAGGACTAGTTTTTAAGAGGTTGGGATAGATGGCTAACCTTGGACATACTAGCTTCTTATGCACACAGTACACAGATTTGTTACTTTTATAAGAATAAAGTACTGTGTAAGACATTAAATTGGAATTTAGAATGATAAAATCAAAAGGTATTATAAATTAAAATAAAATAGCTTTATTCTGTATATTACCACTTTTATGGTTTTTCTCATATATGGACTTTTATTCCTATACTCATTATCTTTATTACTTTATTGAGTAGTCATTGCTCTTCTATTCACCAGATATCCCCTTATTTTTCTAAGAGCATCCACATTATCCTTTAGGAAGTCAGTCTTCCTTCAGTTTTATTCATCTTTATGATTTTGAAGGTATTAAACTCATTCCAAGCTACATGGATAGCCCCCCCCCCCAGTGGCATCATCCAATCAGCATAATCTTGTTCCTACATAAATCTATTGATCTTTTCCATTGTTGAAGTATGGTTGAGTTGGCTTTTACTTTCTAAGATCAAAAAAGTGTGTGTGTGTGTGTTATGTGTAAAGTTTGGACTTTGAGAAAATAGTTTGGGCTTTGTTTTATTTTTAAATTGAGAATGACTTGCCATATGTAAATTTCTTTTTCTCTGACACAGCCTAAAACTGTTGTTCTTTGCATCAAATTAAAACACTCAGCAATTTTGCTTCCCTAACCTATGGTTTTGTTCCCTGAACCAGAAAGTAGGTTTAGCTATGAATATTTACATGCTTATTCAGTGCATTATTACACATTGAGATAATTAGCTCTGTAATTATAATGTTTCTCTTTAGAAAAATGGAATCATAGCACTAATACTGTAATTTGTACATTGATCCCTTTATATCATTCTGTCAGACTTCTGGCCTTCAAAGGTTTCCTGAGTCTATTATAATATAGCATAATTCATTCATTTTGCTATCAGCACCATTTGCGAGAATGTTCCCATTAATTACTTTCAATTTCAACTATTATGCCTTAACACCAAGCCATGTCCTTTTCTTCAACACTTTTGCCATGATATTTTAAACTCTTTCTCAGGGAAAAAATAATAATCCCAGATCTTTGTGAAGACATGATGAACTATTTCCATGAAGCCTCATTTACAAAAAACAACAAAGTGCTCTTATTAGAAACAAGGGAACAATCAATCCAGATGGAAAAAAAAAAAAGAAAAGAAAAGAAAAGAAAAAAAATGACCTATGCCTTTGCTAAGCCAAATGAACCTTTCCTATAGTTCAAAATTTGGTTAGCTTGTTTCTGTTTGTTTTCTTTTTCATTTTCATGCTTCTATGCATTTCCAGCTGGACCAGCTCTGGAAGGAGCAACATATAACAAGAAACCTTGTTCTCATATTTCCAGTCTGATTTCAACCTCCATGAGAAAGGTTAAGATCATCACAAGAATGTTGCACTTCTTATCTGGAGCCCATCTTTAAACCTTGAAAGACTTACCCATCACTAGTTCTTAATTTCCAGTGTCCCTTCTGGGCTAGAGTATTTGTTATGATTAATGTATCTCTGATCTTTTCCCTTTGTCTCTGTCTTCCTCTGCCTTCCAAAGATACAATCTTTCCGGTTTTTCTCTCACATTGGTTGGTTTGTTTTCAGCTCTTTCATCTTTCAAAGGTTCACTTTGGAACCATGGCTAAAGAAACACTGGAAAGTTCACAAAAAAACACATTAGATAGAGATTGTTAGTTAATTTTATGATTTTTCTCTTTATAAAAAAGCAGTGCAACAGTTTTATGTATCAATTTGACAAAGTAGTGTTGCATACATAATGTTTATACTGTCAGGTGGTTATTCGTTGAATTTACTGTACAATGGATATGATTGAGAAGTTTTAAACTAACTCTCTTATATAAATATTTTCTTATTTAAAGTGAAATAATCGAAAATATTATCTTTAGGAAAACACGGTATTTTGTTAAAGCAGGAAATCAGAGACATTTTTGGCTTCATTTCAGTTTCTCTGTTCTGTGAACATAGAATATAAGAGAGAAGAAAGCCAAGAACATTCAAATACTATGAATTTAATTGACCATTTTGGGGAAAAGGGCTGCATGAAAATGAGACTAAATTGAGAACCAACAAAGAAGATATTGGAGAAATAAAAGGAACTCCGGTTATTATCCATCATACTTTCATTCTTCATAATCTTGTTCTCTCATAACAGTAATTTTCACAATGTCATTGAGTGAGTTCTAATCCTGGTCACTTCTTATTAGAGATATTTTAAAATGCATAACAAAACCTGAAAATGTAGTCTTTTTATTTACCTAATCTTAATATTTGTTTCTTCAGCAGGTGCTATCTCTAGAGCATATTTGGAAGGCTGTCTACAGGAGAGGCTCAAAATTAGACATTCAAAGAGATTTAAGTCTCTAGCCTTTACTAACCTGCTAGATTTGAACAAACAAATTAACTTCTTAATCTTAATTATCTAATTCATATAACGGGAAAAATTGTATCTATCTTATATGATTATTGCAAGAATTAACTAATACAAATAGAAAACTACTGAAGAAAGTAGTTTTCTAAAAATCCTTCAACAACGGATTTAATACATGTTAGCCATTATTGACAGTAGTATTGAAATGTAGTTTTCTAAAAATCCTTCAACAACGGATTTAATACATGTTAGCCATTATTGACAGTAGTATTGAAATGTATCTTTCCTTAAATCGAACATTAAGCTATCCCCCTGGAATTATTAATCTATGAAATATATATCCAACAATAACCTATTATTGTATTGATAATTTACAATTTACTTTCTAAGGAAGGACATTTTACAATGTTTTATATTTGAGCAGGTATGTTCTCATTATTTCTACCTATAGTCATTATTGAAGAGAAGTATAATAAAGTTAAAAAAGCTAAAGAAAATAATGAAATGCTAGTAGATTGGATTTTATAGTCAGACACACTTGCATCCAGCTTAGAACTTTTCTGCTTTTAAGCTCATGACATGATGCAAATTCCAACTTCTTGTAGCTCCAGTTTCTTCACTTGTTAAACAATGATAATGATGCCTATCTCATTGAGTGGCTTTGAAAGTTAAACAAGATGATGCTCAGCTGAGCTCTTCAAGGAGCGTAACTAACAATCAAAGGGGCTAAAAATGATAATTAGTATTACCACCATTAGTAAGAAGATAGTGCTGATTATTTTTAAGTCAAAAGATTGACCCTGTATGAAGTTGTAGCCCGTTGAAAGTGAGATGAACCTACTGAAGGTCTATGGGTCTTTATAGGCTAAAGGCTGCTGAAGTGACATTTTGTTACCAGAATATTGGAAAACTGAAATGCAGGTTTCTGGGAGGAACTAATTTTAAACACATGAACGACTTTGATGCGGTCTTTTTTCCCCCCACAATTCCACAAGGACTTTTTAAACTTCCTTAAGGTTTTTGTCAATGTGGTATCATTTATTTCAACCTATGGAGCTGCTCTGTCTCCATGTTCCTTCCCTAGCCAGGCGCATTTAACCAGCTTCAACTGGTGTCAACTCTTTGTGACCTCTAGTGAGGCAAATGGCTATAGCGTCTGGCAGGTTCATTTGCACAGTAATGAGTTCTGTCTACTAGTCTGCTAGAGACTGATGGGGAGGAGAAGATTACCTTCCACCACTGCCTATTAAATGTGATTGACATTCCTGCCTGATATCTGTCTTCCTTAACAGACCTCTCTTCCTGCCCTAGAAACGGTTCGTGAGAACAAAGAATGGTACTGAAATGAGGTCTGAAGCATTGCTCTACTACTTTCACATATTTTGTTTCAAATGTTGTGGTGTACAACAGCAGATTTTTTTAAAAAAAGGAAAAAAATGATATGGTGTATAACTGGTAGGAGAAGGAAGTTTTTCATTATTGAAAAAACTTAAATACCAAATCTCTCTCAGCAAAAGAAATATAGAAAAACAAAGTAGAAAATATTTTCTAAACTCATTATGTTTTATTTCACATCTTTAATTGTGCTGTTTTGTTTGGTATTTTCAAACATTGGTGTTTGTTATAGCTTAAACATCTACATTTATTCTCTAATCTTTCTTTTAATCTTTTCATTCAGTACCTTTTCTCTATTTTAAGATAACTTTTGCTTTATGGTGTAATTGTCTATAAACATCTTTTTAAAAAAATGTTTACTGGTAGCTGCATAAGACAAAACTGCAACACTTACACAATAACTCTAATTTTATACCTCTATAGGAATGCATTTGGCAGAAATTCTACAAACGTCAACATAAAAACTATATTTTAATTCTTGTAAAAATTTATCTTTTTCTATTTTTTTTTACCCACTACATTTTAGGCAATTAAAGCATATACATTTTATTTTAAGGTCCCATTTTTAAACAAAATGGGAGGCTGAATTATATTGGATTGCAAGAAAACATGGGCAGGTTGTATTGAAATTCTCTCCGGTGGTGAAATGTGACAAGTATTTTCCATGTTTAGATATTGAAATTCATTCCTGCTTTCTTTTATGATCTATAGTTCATGCCAAACTTCAGTATGGTTTACTTTTTTAAATGTTCCCAATCATAACATTATTAATTCTAACTTCTGATAAGCTAATAGCTTAAATAGCTGCCTATCAGCTTTGAACTATCTACGTTGGATCCCTGTGTAACCATCTCCCCCCATACTATAACCAGGATCTATCTAATTATCATAAAGCTCTGTCCGTTGGTTTAAGTTGTGGATCTACTTTGAAGCATGGAATCCACCTTGCTATTATCTAGAAGTTCTGGGTATACCGGTTTAAATTAACGGCTTGACTAAAGTAATGTAGCCTTGAAAGAAGAGTGTAGAAATATATTTACATTCACTCTACATTCATTTTCATCAAATGAGAGAGCAAGGGGCAGACAACTGCAGAAGAAAAAACTGGATCGCTGCTTTTTGGAGTCACTGAACAATTGTACCACATCAACTGCATACAATGTTATTATTCCACAGTTTCACTGTTACAGACCAGTAAGCACTCAAGAATAGCAGATGTCATCTCAGCTCTAGCAAAACAGTTGTTCTCTACACTGTGTATGTGTGTGTGTGTGTATATATATATATAAAATCTCGATTCTACACTGATGATTACTTCACTAAAGTATGGAGAAAAAGCTATTGGGTCCCTTCTGGTGTTAGTATTATACTTTAATTTAACTGAGGGCACAGCAGGAAATTGATTAATAACTACAAAATGCACACGTGATTTAAAAGCATGAAAAGTAATTACTTCACCAATTACAGTAAGCCTAAACAGCTGTGACTGACAGTGCCAGAACTGCATTAGAGTTGAAAAGGTGATGTGGAAAGAAAAAGACACAATCTCTTCATTTTGTTTATAAAGACACATTTTTGTTTGTTTGATAACCTATTAAAATGGAATAATACAATTTAAATTCATAAGTGTTTATAATCCTTAATGATTTTAGATTTGTGATGTGGTCATCTGAGTGACCTTATTAAGGTTGGTGGCTCGTCAGTATTTAAAAATTATTCTAATAAGAAGCATTCAGTCTATAACAAAATGCACAATGATGTGTTTAAGAAAATATGGAATTTTTCTGTAATGTCTAAAATAAGGAAAAGAGAATTCACTTGTAATTTTCAACTTTTCAAAATATCTGCATATTATATAATTTAAGAAATGGAAATCTAGCTGGTGGAATTTTATAGTAGGCTACATGCTTATCATATAAATTTCATGATATTATTGAAGTAATCATTATAGATAATGTTTAGTGTGTGTGTGTGTATATATATATATATATAGCCAGATATTTTATTCTAGACACCTAACAGTAAGAGCTAAAATATTCTTCAAGCTTACAAATCTGTTTATCTTTTCCAAGTATCCTTTGTTTTGGCAGATACCCTTAAATAATAGCTCAAAAGGCCATGCATAAGACCAATTTCTTTGCTTCTTTATTTCTTAGTAGATTTTTCAGAGCCATATGCTTATCACTGGGCATTGCATTTAGTCACACAGGGTGTTCAGCAAATATATGTTGAAAGATTGAACATCGATCATTAGCGTTGTTTCAGAGACAGTATTGATCACAGGACTTTGAATATTGCTGACCTGCATGGTAATTTATTTGAAAGATAGAAATTTAGATTAGGGAGTATGGTAAATAATTTCAGATGCTGTATCTCACAAGACAGGTCACTTTCTGAAATGCAGATGTAAGTGGCATTTCAAATAATTAGTCTTCTGCAGTCTATACCAAAACTTTCAGAATCTTTGAGTCATGTAATACTCCTTATTCCAAGTTCATGCTAAAATTTCTCTACAAGACTATTATCCAGGTAGAAAAACTCTTTTCATTTATGGACTTCTGGGCTTTCTTGTCCATGTGACAATGATTTCTAATTATGAATTAGCTTCTAGGAGCTGAATTTATTATCATATCCAATAAAATGAATAAGCAGCATTTATTAAGTATATATTTTGAGACAGGTAGGGTCCAGATTAGAACAAAGGAGTTGATGTCAAGCCAGCCCTCCTGGCCACTTTGGCATCTATTTCTAGTAGGCACCTGCCAACACTTATAGATTGCCCTCGCCAGATCTGTAAGTTGTCCTACAGGATGTTGATCTTATTAATAGAGCATCTTTTCAAAATTCACAGATAACATATTACCTGGCCATACAAAAAAAAAAAGCAAAAAAAAAATTTCTATGACTAAGAATAATGTGCTTAGTCATGCGAAGAGGTTGACATAAATTATTTTGGATAATTACTAATTGCTAGGAAAAGAAACTAAGCAAATTTTTTTTTTAATGAAACTGCTTGATATATTCCATATATTTCCAGAGGGAAAGCTCATTGTTAATCTCCATGCCACATTATTGCAAAAACAATCTCAGTATCTTCAAAAACCGTAAATTGCCAGAGTCAACAGAACAAACATTCAAAGTGTACAAATTATTTAAAAAAAATTCAACCACCAAAGGAAACGTTGACCTTTAACCAAAGGTCCTAAATTTTATGCCAAATAGCTATATGAATTTTCCAGTCTGATGATTCATAACAATATTGACAATGTCTGAAATTGTTTTTAAACTCTGACTTTCTAATGATCATATTTAGTGTTGCTATGTGAATTTTTCATACATCTCTAACACAGCAGTTCAACAAGTTAATGCCCAAATCAAAGCCAAGCAAAGAAAATAATTTAAACATGTAATATTCATTCACAACAAGATAGATACAGCATATTGGCAATTAGTCTTAGAACAAAAGCTTTTCTTTCAACTATGAATAGGCTAAAATAGAAACACACAAAAGTGAAATAAGCACTTATATTTCATGTTTGATGTAAAATTTACCTAGCTTATCCTAAAGCCATTTATAACAAATTGCCTATACTTTTATTTATTCTGTCTCTCTTAATGAAAAATTCATTTTCCCTTTGCTGCTTTCTGGAAGTAACTTGAATGCTTGGGATTCTCTTTGGCCTCTTGTTATTCATTCAAATTTTGCTTCTTTTCTCAGGGTAAAAGATAGATATTTATGAATCATTCAGCATGTCAGCCGCATGTGGATTCTACAGTGCTGTGAGCATATGTTATTTGTATCCTGCTTTCAGGTTTCCTGATTGACAGCATGAGTTTAAGGGTGACTAGGCTTATTTCCTGCAGTTTAAGACTGATAGAAGGTTAGCAAAGCATATTCACTGATATGTAATATTGCTTCCCTGATGACAGTGAGAATGAAGTTGACACACAAACTCTTTGAACTTCAGAAAAGAGGAAAGCTTTAGCAGATTGGGGGCTTATGCAAAGAGTGACACAAATTAACTTTGAAATGTTGAGATGACATCAGGAAGAAAGACATTTGAAAGTGAGCCAGTCATAATGTCAAGAAATTATGGAATATTTTCAACCATTTTTCACTTTATAAATTTTAAGTATAAGCACCATTCTTTTTCATGTGGTAAATCTTTAGGTTTTATTAATTTGCAGTTGAAAATAGGGAATTCAGTTATATGTTGCAAAATTAAATAAAATTCTATTGGAATTTTTGAAAGAACTATTTCACAGCTTGAAATCTGTGGTAACAAGTTAGGACATAAAGTGCTGATATAAAACAGTGAAAACTAATGAGAATACATTCATCACTGCTGAATCTGAAATTGTCATAGATCAACAGAAGAAAGCAATTTGAGTTTTGATTTATATTTAAAAGCTATTAAAATAGCTTTGATATTCCCAGTAAAAAATGATCAATATAAATTAAGGATAACACATTTTCTTTCTAGAGTTTTTTAGTCAAGATTTCAAACTTGGAAGATAAAGTTCTATTTTTTTCTTAGTCTAGCTAAAGTCCCCTGTAGTCCTCAGACAGGCCCCACTCTCTCAGGTGTCCTTTATCTTCCTGATTCCTAGACCTCTGCGAGTACTTTCAGCAGAATTTCTACCTGCACCTTGGTTCTTGGCTTAGGTGAGAGTTCCTTTCGGAAGAGATCTGCAGATATGTGTTAGACACATTCTTCACAAGTCCCACAGACCCCTCATTTTCTTTCTCTGCGGTCGTCTTATGAACATTGTATTTGCCTGTTGATTTGTCTGTGTTCTTCATAAACTGTCCACAACAACAGGGAGTACCTTCTTCCACGGGTCCCTTTACCAACAGAAAATCCACATTCGTATCCTCAGAAGAGCCGTAGCGTTCTTAAGGCTCTAGTTAAAAAATCAAACCGTAGAGTCAGGGATTGGAAAAAGTCATCCCATTTTTCTCTAGTCAAAGCACCTTATCTGATCTCATTTGCACTGTTAAATGGATTCTGTCCCCTGAGTTCAGGTCTTAGTCCCTTGAAGCCCAACACACATTTATCTTTCAAAGAGTCCCAATTCTACAGGTACAATCTCACCTTTCAGGACCATTGCTTATTCCTTGGGTTTTAGGAGAAGTTGAAGTTGAACTACAAAGCGGAGCAATGATGTTTTTGTTCTTGGATGTATTTCTCTACCTCCAGGCAAATAGAAAGCGCTCCCAGCTACCTAATGATGCCCAAAAAGTCGGAGGTGACCAGGAATTCTTAGAAGTTGTATCCTTAATAAATATCTAAAAACATTATCTGCCACAGAAATGTGTGCAGAATTCCCAGCCAGGGTTACATGGAAAAACCCCTTTCTATTGAATCTCACTACAAATGGTGCCGTCGTCCACCCTCTTCGCAAACTCCTGGATGTCCCAGTATTGTTTACACCTAACCACAGCATGCATATTACATATTTACCATCGATAATGATTCCAGGTGTATAGTAAGTTCCCAGTAAATAGTGGCTAGCAGTTTAACTCAATAAAATGGGTTTTTATAGGAAAAAAATGCCAGTATTTTCCTTCCTTCTATCATATTAGGGCTGTTTGTATTCCATATAATTTTGTAAAAGGCCTTTCTTTGAATTAGGCATGGGTACGAGTATCGTACCACCAATAACGTTAACTTTCCTTACTTCGAGCTAAATGTTCTCATATGAATTATTCCTTTAACAGCTGAGGCTGTCTTCTACAGTTTCTCTTCGTAAAAACGGTAGAGAATGAGTGAATTTATTTTGAATGGCCTTCTGTCTTTCATGTATTAACTTTATATTTTTATGCTTTTATTTTCCTACTTCTCAGTTCTTCTCCCAATGGACTGAGAGTAAGGATTAACTTAAGATGCCCGCTACATTTTTTTGTTTGTTTGTTTTTTGTTTTTTTTTAGGGCCGCTACTGCGGCATATGGAGGTTCCCAGGCTAGGGGTCCAATCAGAGCTGTAGCTGCCGGCCTACACCACAACTCGGATCTACACAACAACGGGACATGGGATCTGAGCCGCTTCTGTCACCTACACCACAGCTCACGGCAATGGCAGATCCTTAACCCACTGAGCAAGGTCAGGGATCAAACCCGCAACCTCATGGTTCCTTGTCAGATTCGTTCCCACTGTGCCACAATAGGAACTCCCCTGCTACATTTTTAAACAATCAGTTTAAACTCATTTTTCGTCAGTTCCTAAAACACCATCTGAAGACCTTTTGCTGAAATTTTTATTGTTATGTTTAGTAAGTGATGGGGGATATGACACCTCAAAATGTGCCTCTTTGGGATTTTGCCTTGAGCTGGTTAGTTTTGGAAACAGCAGACACAGGGGAAGCTCTGAAAACCCAGTTGGAAGTTATGCTTTTGTAGGAGATGTTTATAAGGAAATCTCCATCTGTTAGAATAGATTAAATCTGCGTAACAACCACATCCCACCCTCCTTCCTGTGCTTTGTCTGATGACTTCCCATAGTTGGCTCCCTCCGCCCCCATCTTCTTAAATCTTTAAGTGTAGATGGTATTTGAGGTGGTGTGTGGTGGGTTGGGCCATTTTGGAGAGTTACTCGGTTTTTCTATCTATCTCTTCTGTATAGAGGACCTTTATACGTTATTAAACATTTGTTTGTTTTTTTCTCCTGTTAATCCGTTTTATTATTGGGAGGGGGCATAATCTTAGCTGAGAATCTAAAAAGGTGGAGGGAACACTATTTTTCTCCCTCATGTAAGTAATCATTAAACAACACATTTATGATAAAATATTAGGCATGTGTGACTAATTGGAAGGAACTACAAGTGATCTGAAACGAAAGTAAATTAATGCAAGATTAGTAATTATCTTAACCTTCATAGAGATGGAACTTCTAGAAAGGCCATTGTGGGGAAAAAAAAATCGGAACATTTTTCCATCTTTTGTTCCAGGGGTGAAATAGAGAACGTTTGGACTGGTTCCAAGTTTGCAAATCTGGTTTTAGACATCATGTCATGTTCCTCACTGGCTCCTATAACCTCCTAGTAATAAAATCGAGCCTCAGTAGCTGTAGTTCACAAATGGCTGAGACAAACTTGTGCCCTTTCCCTTTGTTCAAAACAACTTTATCACTGCAGTCTTTTTGTTTTTTTTCTTCACCATTGTTATGTCTGGAGGAACATCTCAAACCATTTTATCACTTCAAAGGAAGGTTAGAAGGGCCTGATGGGGAATTGGTAGCTAAGAATTCAGTGGGATTTGAAATAAGAGCCCACGCACATTTCTGATGTGGCTCAGCTAGGTAGTAAAAACAATTGTCAGATTTATAAGGATCTCAACACAAAACATAGCAGATAGTGGGCTAAGCTCAACAAGCTGCAAGCATACCCCCAAACCTTTGCTTTTTGTTTCTCTTTCTCTGTCAGAACAAACAGTCCAAATTTGACAACCAGTTGCTCTGGACATTGTTGGAGCAAGAGACCTAACATGACTGTTGATCCTATAATTTTGTCTTTTTTCCCTGAGTTTAACCTTCCTTTGGGGCTTTCGTGGGTGTCTAGAATTGAAAACTAGAAGGTGTGAAATACCAACTATGAAGGTCTTTGGTGCAGCTGTATTAGTTCAAGTTAATAAACAGTTTAAACTACAAAGGCTGTGCTAGCCATATTTCCTAAACACTATGTAAAGAAGCAATAAATAGAAGATACCTATATTTTCAGTATATCACATTTTATATTTTTAGTAAACCAGTCATTTGATAACACATGATGATACAATTTAGGGCCCTTATGGATTAAAACACATATGCCTTGGCAGACAGCTTCATGTAACATGTGGCTGCAAGTAGAGAGGAAGGGTCTTTACCTAGGGGAAAAGCAGAGATCTGTTGGCAAAATTGGTAAATGTCCACTGTATTTTTTTCCACAAGAAAATTTTATAGTCTGTTAAACCACAAGCACAATATGGAATCCAAAAAAATTATATATGTATATACATGCATATATCTGTGATATACATATACACAATTCAAATGTGTATGCATATATATACATATATATATATAGATATATATATAGATTTGTATTATTTGATGATCTCATTTCCTTTAAAATGATTAAAAGAATCCTGGGATGAAAAGTCATAGGGGGAGTTCCCGTTGTGGCTCAGCAGTTAAAGAACCCAACTAGCATCCATGAGGATGCGGGTTCAATCCTTGGCATCACTCAGTGGGTTAAGGATGAGGCTTTGCTGTGGCTGTGGCGTAGGCTGGCAGCTGTAGGTCTGATTGGACCGTTAGCCTGGGAACCTCCATATGCTGTGGGTGTGGCCCTAAAAAGACAAAAAAAAAAAAAAGGAAAAGAAGAGTCATAGGGAAGAATATTGAACTAACACTTCTGTATTCTAAGATATGCAAGTCAGAAAATCAACAACTACAAAAATTCATATTTAATAATTCCATTGTAATGTATTTCCACAAATATAATTCATCTTCACTCTTCTGTTTTTACTGCTTCATTCTTTTCTTCAAGTTATTTATCTCAACTACATACATAGAATTGGAAAGGATGATTTATATACCCTGAAGATAAAATTAGGGTGTAGGAAAGGAACTCCTACAGGGGATGTTGAAAATAGGGGAAGCTATGCATGTGCAGGGGGCAGGAGTATGTGTCTACTTCTCAATTTTGCTTTGAACCTAAAACTGCTGTGAAAAAAAAATTGTCTTAAAAAAAAAAGATGTATCATTTCAGGACTTGTGGACATGGCAGATTTTTACAGTGGTTCATTGACAAATGAGTTTGAAACAAGACATGCTCTCATGTTCATTTTAAAAATATTCTTATGGACTTTCCACTGTGGCATAGTGGGCTAAGGATCTGGCATTGCCACACCTGTGGAGTAGGCTGAAGCTGTGGCTTGCATTCAGTCCCTGGCCTGGGAAAGTCTATATGCTGTGAGACCAAAAAGAAAAAAAAAAACTTTTTTTCAATTAAAATAATTAAAAAGATAAAATACTCATAAATCATACCAGTTTGAAAAATGAATGGAATTCACATTTCTTTGGGGATTTACATTTACTCTCTTTAATCAAGGCAAGAGACTTTAGTTTGAACTGATGAATCAGTGTTGAAGTGACTGATGACAATAAAATGATGTAGTCAACTGTTTCAGATTCAGTTTTCAGCTCTTAACTATACACAGAAATTAGAACAATCTTAAAAGAAGGTGTCAATGATATACTCTTGGAATTGCAAGTTAACTTGGAAGACAGTTTTTCAAAATGATTATTACACTTTACAAGTGATCTCTCAGTTCTCTTTCCCTTCCTCTCTGTTGGGAGAAATAAGTTCCCATTTCAAATACCACCTCCTCTACGCCCTAGGCTGCTTTCTTGGTTCACTACTTTGAGGTCTCTTCCTTTCAACTACTGCAGCGGTAATTTTAGCGTTATCCAGTTGTCTTTTATAATACAATAGTATTTCATGTGTTCCTATTGTAATCTCTACTGGCATACATATTCCGGATTGGCAAAGACCACTTTACACTTCCTTATACTCCTCAATGACATGCAAACAAAATTCATTCAAAGTGATATTATAGGTTTTAAACAGCCCAAAAGAAAAATTCCTAGTAATGATTTTTGAAAACCTAATCAAATCTGCCTCTGCCCACGCTTCAACCCAGGTCCCAGATCCCTCTTACCTGGTCATTTAAAAAAAACAAAACAAAACAGGGAGTTCCCATCGTGGCGCAGTGGTTAACGAATCTGACCAGGAACCATGAGGTTGCGGGTTCGATCAATGGGTTGAGGATCTGGCGTTGCCGTGAGCTGTGGTGTGGTCGCAGACGCCGTTTGGATCCCACATTGCTATGGCTGTGGCGTAGGCCGCTGCTACAGCTCTGATTCGACCCCTGGCCTAGGAACCTCCATATACCGCACCCACCGCCCTAAAAAAGGCAGAAAGACAAAAAAAAAAAAAAACCTGTCATTGACTCCCTCTCTCTTTTCCAGGTTCCTGAGAAGGTCTTCCAACTCTTTCCCATCTTAATACAAGTGAGACTAGGTCCCCAAATTAATCATTTATTTATATAAGTTCCTACGGTGCCCAGGTGGTGGAAATTTTCATTGCTTCAGTGTCCACTGGGAATCCTTGCCATGACAGGCAGCCCCTTGTTATACAGCCTGCCCTCCCAGGCACACCGAAGCCCATGGATCCACTTCCTTCTGAGATCCCATGACCCCTCTATGGTGGCGGTATGCTGCTGGGGCTCAGGTCCTGCTATAAGGAAAAAACCATTGTCTCCTTCTCAGCATTGGGGATGTTTTCATTTTTCCCCAGCAGGACTGATAGCTTTCAGTTCTCACCTACCAGCCTTTTCCTCCATACCCTCTCTTTTAGGTCGTAATTTCCTTTCAAAGTACTTTAGAAATTCAGTGTCAGTCTGTTTTTCCTGTTGTTTGACAGCAAGTTAAAAATGCTGAAATTCAAGTATTTATTTTTTTAAACTAGATCCACTTGTTACATTAATGTAGCATATACTGTTCAACACTAGCAAAAAAAAAAAAAATTTAAAGAGGTGGTTTGATTTGTTAATATTTTAGTTTGTGGAAATGTAAATGGACAGACATAGTATTGGAACAGAAATTTCACCAAGCCTGTTAACATGAGACTACTCTCATACTGACGCACAGCAGACAGTATTAATAGCATGCACTGATACTGCGCATTGTTGGACAAGAGCAAAGTTGGAAGAAATTAATAAATTACCTTACTTCCCTTCTTGTTCAATTCCATGTTGGCCAATTTCCATATGAATAACATTTGCTCTAGATGAAACGAAGTGCTGGTCATTATTTATAATACGTGTCTGACATCATGGATCAAATAATTAAATCTTAAAATTGGCAGTGCTGACCTGACATTCAGGAAAAATACAGAACATAGAAACTGATATTTAAAAATAATAGCTTTTTTCCTGAATTACTTACATGGAAAAAATCTTAGTAAAATGAATTATGAAATAGAACTGAGTTGTCTTTAAAGCTTAATAACATATAATATGGGAATTATAAAACAATATTTAGAGCACTCACATCAGCTTGAAAAAAATGGGAAACATTAACCAAAAAAATCAAAGCATACATACTAAACATCAATAACCTGAAAATATCACCATTATAGGATGTCATGTTAAGGTAAGCAAAAGGGCTGGAAGTTTTCATCCTGTGGAAGCCTCCTGCCTACTGAGAACAGTGTAGAAAAAGAAAAAGACATTCTTAAACATTTGTTGTTACTGCCACCAGTGAGTTAGGTTCATTTTAAGAGTCTCCTAAAATGGTTAGACCAAACAATACCTCGTATGGCTTGACAGTCTACACAGTTTCCTGAACCTGATTAAGGTCTGTCAATATCAGTTCCAAACAAGGGGCAGGAAGTTATGTTAAATAAGATACTTAGGGAGTTCCTGTTGTGGCGCAGTGGTTAACGAACCCGACTAGGAACCATGAGGTTGCAGGTTCGATCCCTGGCCTTGCTCAGTGGGTTAACGATCCGGCGTTGCCGTGAGCTGTGGTGTAGGTCGCAGACGCGGCTCGGATCTAGCGTTGCTATGGCTCTGGCATAGGCTGGTGGCTGCAGCTCCGATTAGACCCCTAGCCTGGGAAACCTCCATATGCCGCGAGAGCGGCCCAAGAAAATGGCAAAAAGACAAAAAAAAAAAAAAAAAAACATACTTAGCAAAAAGAGTATCCTAATTTTTACAAAGATATTAGGACATCATGCCTTAGGATTAGACAAAATCAAATGTTTCTTAAAAGAAATAATATGGCATTTTTAAAGAAAATTAAAATAGTTTATAGCCTGGCACTTAATATTAGGCCTCCTCTCCATAGACCCTGTCTGGTAGCATCCCATGCTATATAAACAGCTGTATAATTAAAATATTTTCTCAATTTACTATTCCACTTGCATGTTCTATGTAGGACATATATTTCCTTGCACATGCTACATAGTAGCTTCCAAATTTTGTGAACATGTATTCCTGGGGATAACTAATTATAAGTAAAACATTTATTTTAGATTCTTAATACATCTGAATGCCAGTGTGTTCACATTGTGTTTATTTTATTTTAATCTGCATGCTTGAAATTATATATAAATTGTGATAGATAGGCTTCCACAATGGTACAAAAAGAGCCTAACCTTCTGGTGTTCATGACCTTGGGTAATCTCTTCCCCTGAGTAATTTATTCTATCCAAGAGCATGTGGAAACACTGAGAGGGAGTTACTGCCATGATTAGGCTACAGGAGATTATGACTTTGTTCTTGCTGGCAGATACTCTCCTTTGTGAGCCTTGATGACGTTAGAAGCCACATAGAAAGGCCTCTGTGACAAGGAAGTGAGGGAAAACTCCCAGCCAACACCCCGTAAGGAACCAAGGGCCTCAGTTCAACAGTCGCAAGGACACGAATTCTGTTAGAAACCACCTAGTGAGCTTGAAAGCAGATCTTTCCATGCTCAAGCCTTCAGATAAGACCCTGGATGCCACACTGTGTCCGGTCTTGCGAGAAATCCGTAATCAGATTATCAAAAAAGTCATGCCTAAATTTTTGACCAATTGGTACCATAAAAAACAGTAGCCACAGTTTCAATCACTGAATTAGTGCTAACTTGTTAGGCTGTGGCAATCATGAATAATAGAATAACATAGCAATGAAAATAAATCAAAAGAACAAAATTTTAAATGTTATAAATTGTCAATATGAAGAGTTTCTTTGTCCTCAAAAGTATATTTACATCTCCTAAGATACTTACGCTCTGTATTACTTTGAATGTGCAGGCCTAGCATTAGTAATAACAAAATACCACCATCTGCTCAGTTGCTTACGTCACGGTTCTTTTATCCTTGGCCCCTGACATCTATTTAATCAGGAGCCCAGTTGATTCACACTCAAAAATTTTCTTATTTCTACCCACTTCTCTCCTTTCCCACTCATTACACCATTACCTGGCATCTGAAACACTACCTCATGCCCTCTCTATTCACTTCGTAAGCCTGCTTTCTCCTACCTGTGCATTCCATTCAGAAAATCTAGGGCAGAATTTTAAAATGCACATCTGACCACATCTGATCATGTTTCTAACCTTTTATGGCTTTTATAGGATAAAGTCCCAAATCTTTAATGGAGTGCACCTGCATAAATATAATGTGGCACCTGCTGCCCTCTCCAGTTTTCAAGTGATGCATTATGCTCTATACTCTAGATAGACTGGCATTTTGTTTCCACCTCTTCAAATGGGCCATACTTTGTTCTTCTACAGGCTTCTTCCTTTGTCTGGAATATTCTTTTCTTCTATACTCATTCCCTTTTCTTAATCTCCTTTAAGCACCCCCTTCTTTTAGAGCACTGGTATTTACAAGACATATTACAATCACTTCTTGAAGGGAAACTTTTCCCAGTTTCTAGTTTAGGATAAATTTCCCTGTTGTGTAGTTTAGTTTTACACTGTATTTCATAGCTTTAATTTAAAGTACTAGTTTAGTATCTCTCTTATTTCTCCTACATTTTAGTTTTTTTAGGGCAGCAAGAAAGTTTTTCATTTATTTTATATCTCGCATTTAGCAAAATATGTGGGCTGCAACAGGTATTTCTTCATCGTGGCTCTTAATTGGGGGGATGTGATTTTTCCCTCCCAGATCACATCTGGGAATGTTTGGAGACATTCCTGATGGTCACAACTAGGTAAAGGGTCAGGGAAAAGGGTGGTTGTTGCTAATATCTAGTGGATAAAAATGGAAGTTGCTTCTGTGAATCCTGTAATTCACTGGGCAGCCCCCAGAAGAAAGAACTGTCCAGCCCAAAATGTCAATAGGCCTGAGATTGAGAAACTCTGCCCTACAGGGCAATATTTATTGATGAATAAGTCAAATAATGAATGAAGAAACTATTTTTTATTATGAATAACTGCAAAATTCAGAAACATGAAGAAGCAAAAGCTTTTGTTTCTATTAATATATTATTTTCCTGTGTCCCTTCTTTACTAAAAATAGATTCATTTATTTACCCAGTTTTTAAATATTAATTGACTCTTCTGCATCATGCTTGGTGATGGTCGTGGGGATTCTTTGGTGAACCCGGGTCCTCTACTCCCAAGGACCTTAAATACCGAAGAAAGGGAAAGATGATAAACTCATAAATAATTAGTTGCAGTAAGTGTTATAAAATAAATAAACTGATTACTATTATAGAAATTGGCATAGAAGATAAATGTTGGCAGCACTTTCACAAAGATATGCAAGGAACCAATCATGCAAAGAACTGGGGGAGGATATTCCAGGTGTAGAAATAGTGGATGCAAACTCCACTAGACAGGAAAGACTGTGGTGTATTCAGGAAGCTTGAAGAATTCCAGCACAGTTGAATCATACACATTTGAGAGTATTTCAGGGGGCAAAGAAAATTTATTGAATGGTTTGCAATAGAAGAATAACATGATCTGGTTTATATTTTTTTTAATGTCTTTCTACTGCTGTAGAGAATGTAAAAGGGAGGGAAAGAGTGAAAGAAGAGCATAAAATAAGACATTGCTTTTAACAGACCAGTGAAAATTAATAGCGATCTGGAGATGAAACGGATGGTTATGAAGTCCATTTTGGAAATAGAAATTGCACGACTTGTTGAAAAATTGAATGTTGATGGTGAGAAGGAAGAGAGATATAAAAATTAACACTTTCTTCCTTGAGTCAACAAATTAAAAATGATAGATTTTGTTGAGTTTATAAGGACTGAAGAAAAACCTATGACAGAGAAAATCATGGGTTCTGTCTCAGATGTAAGTTATTTGAGATACTCATAAGTAATTCTGTAAGATATTTTTATAGACCAAGGTCGGTTCACTATGGACCAAAAATGATCCACTACCTGGCTTTATATATAAAGTTCAGTTGGGACACAGACACCCTATCCACTCACACATTGCCTCTTGACTCCTTCTGTGCTACAACAACAGAACTGCAGTAGTAAGAATGTGATCTGCAAAGCCTGCAGTATTTTCTTTCTGGCCCTTTACAGAGAATGTTTTCTGGTCCTTTACAAAGAAAGTTTGCTGACCCTGCTGTATCTGTTTTTTTGTTTGTTTGTTTGTTTTTTGTTTGTTTGGTTTTTTTTTCAGTGTTACAGCCCAATCACCAAAAAGGGTGCCTGTCCTTTTATAGCTGCTTAATAAATATGTGTAGTTGGGATGAATGTCAAGTGGATGAGCAGGCTTAGGAACTTGAAGGTCAGAGATCAACTCTTTGATTGAGTTATGCATTTTGAGATCATCAGCATAGTCATCATTTGAAAGCAAAGAATTAAATAAAGTTGCCTAAAACACCATGTGTATGAAAAGAAAGAGAGAAGAGAGAATAGATGTAAAAGGAGAAATATTAAAAAGGAAGGCAAGGAAAAGGGAACCAGACTTCAGTCTCAGAAGCATGTTAAAATGTAGAGATGTCATAACAAATAAAATGAGGAGAAGCCTGTAAGGTAAGAAGAAAAAAATGTGTATAGTACTTTATGCTGAAACAGGGGGAAAGAGGAGGAGATTTTGTGTTTGGGAAATGGTGCTTCACACTAAAGTGGTAGTGATGAGAGCCAGATTGCAGTGTTCCACAAAGAGGAGTAATTAGTAACAACGTAGACAATGACTCCCTTCAATGCCAAAGCACCAGCAAAGCAACCTAATGGCATTCAGAGGATGATTTCAAGAGAGAGATGATTTTGTTTTAGGTGATTATCCTTTACTCTGCAAGATCCTGGAAGGTTTTAGTGAGAGGAATTATATGAAGGGAGGAAACTAAATGTTGTAATTCAATGAGGGAGAAACTGAAGAATTTCTTGAAAAGTTGAGAGAGGTGATCAAGGGAACAAATAGAGGGGGGTTGTTTTTTGATAAGAGAAGGGACATTTATCCATTATAATGGAAGTTAAAATGGAGCCAAGAGAAACAAAAGAAAGTTGGAAGATTTGGTAATAAAAATACTGTTTTCAATTGCAAGTAACAGAAAATAAAATTCCGTATATTTACTTAAAAGGCTAGAATTTACTTCCTCAAAAACACTGAAAGTTCAGGAGAAAAACTAATTCCAAGAGTCTCTAAATCAGTTATAATGATGAATTAGTCATAAAATGTAATTATGGTTGCTCTGCCTTGAGCTTGCCTCTTGATGTGCATTAATTCTCTGTACTGGCCTTTGGCATTACATTATGGCAGTGCCTTCAAATCTTACACCTTTGTGCCACCTAATATGAAAGAGATTGTCACCTTCTTTTTCCTGGAAGTATCAGAAAGGTCTTCCATTTCACTGTCTTTGCTTGATGGCGTATTCTTCATTATATCAGCTTTATACAAGGATAGAGTATAAACTAATTGGCTTATGCCAATTATGTTCTTCCCCTGTATTGTGTGGCGTCAATTCTACCCAATCACATTGCAGAGTATTGAGATGAAGGTTAGGAATTCCAGTGGAACTTGGAAGTATAATAATCAAGGTGAATGATTGCTGATGAGAACAAACCATATAAAGGGAAATATGTGAACTTTAGGGGGTCCCTGCTCTGGGGCAGTGGATTAAGGATCTGGTGTTGCTGCATGTGGCTTAGGTGGCACCTGCAAATTGGATTGGATCCCTGGCCTGGGAACTTGCATATGCTACAGGTATGGCCAAAAAAAAATAATAATAATGTGAACTTTAAATTAGACATTAAAATATTAATAAATCTAACTATGCATATTTTAATAATGCAAATCCCTCGATTTTTATTTATTTATTTATTTATTTTTTTGCATTTTATTTTTTGGCTACACCTCCAGCATGCGGAAGTTCCAGGGCCAGGAATGGAACCTGAGCCACAGCAGTAACCCTAGCCACAGCAGCGACAATGCTGAGTCCTTAACTGCTGAGCCACCAGAGGAGTCCGAAATTCTTCAATTTTAAACACTCTAGAATTGGAGTAATTTCAAATATCAGAAACAAAGTGAATTCTAAACTATGTGTACTCTATTTTTACTTTGTGAAATCACTTTGAAAAGAACTACAAAATCTGCCCTGCTGTTTTTATGTGCACCAGTATATTTCTGTAAGAGGTTTGTTTATTCTTAGGCTATGATTTCTATGTCATACAATTTAAAATGTCTTATAGCAATGTCATCTGAGCACTCATTAATTTATAAGTTTGCTGCTAAACATGTGCTTAATACCCCAAAACTTTAGAAAGTCAGATGCCATTTAAGCTAATGAAGAGGACAAATTACATCATTATACACCAGGTGCTTTATTTGGGGGATCACACACTGCAGAATACCATAGAGAATGCTGCACAAATGAAAATCAACATCAAAGAGAAAAATAGAGTAATGCTTTTTGATTTATTTGCTCTAAGAATGAGCACATGCGAACACATGCACATGTTCATTCTTTTTATTTAAGTGGAAAATTTCATCTTGAATTACGTAGACTCTGAGTGTGAAATGTGGATTAAATGTGCCTCAGTTGTGTATCCACTACAGAAAATTTAAAAATTTCGTGTTTAAAACAATCAGTTTCAAAAGAAGGAATGAAATGTAGTCATAAGGTAAGAATAAGAATAGGAAAGAATTATAAGGTAGTTTCCCTCAAAAAGAAGTCACTTAATCCATAGTAAATATAAACTAAAGGCCACAAACCCTCTCTTGCAAGAAGTTGCATCTCTTTATTTTCTTTTTTTTTTTTTTTTTTTAATGTCCAACTAACACTTCCTAATCCAGGCTGGTGAGAAACTTAAAGCTGGAGCTTCATAGTATATTTTCCCTTTCAGTAGAGAAAGAGCTTCAAACACCAAGAGAAAAGTAATATTGATTATCCAGACACACTGTGACAATGTAGTACAATTTTAAAACATTTTGAGTACGCAGCTGAGGTTTGTAGTAATTCGTTTAAAGTGATGAGTTGGCCCAGGTGTGTGGCTTCTCTAAAAGCTTTCAGCTGCTGGAGAGCAGGTGCAGTCATGGTGGCTATTTGGATAAAGCCAGGAGAAAAATGTTACTAGGTGGAGGCTGTGGCTGTGGCAGGAGAATGTGTCTGGGAAGTGGAGGATATTCACAAGAGTGTGGTTATGTACTGCCAAGATCAGGTATCATTCAGGGATCAATAGCTGTCTTCTTAGAAGGAGACAGGTGATGTGGTGTAGTTAAACATTTTTAATGGTGTAAAAATGTGGAGGAAGAGGGATGGGCACCAGTCTCCAAGAGAACTGAATATTCAAACTAGAGCCTGAAAGCTTTCCGTGTCAATGTATATGTGTACTAGCATGTGGGTAGATAGTTCATATAAGGTGGACTCACACCGGCTGTTGAAATTAGTAGCTTATTGCTCATATCATATATGTGTATGAGTTTTATATATAGATACAGATATGTATGTACAGGTTGTAAGGTTAAATATAGAATGCAGTTAGAGATCTGGTTATCACATAGCCAAAACTGTTATTTTGACAATGATTAAGAAGTTGAAGTCAATATAAGAATATAAATGATGTTTGAAAATTTATCTTGACATCAGAACTAGTGACTCTGGCCCACATCTCTTGCTTACAGCTCAGTAAAGTCCACCTCCAAGTTTCATCTGTATTTTGCTGTTAATGCAGGGGCGCGCACACACACACACACACACACACACACACAAAATCACACAGACACACACACACACACCTCTAGTAACAGACTAGGTTTTTTTTTTTTTTTACTGTTCTTGGTGGGGTTTTTTTGTGGGGGTTGGGGGAGGAGAAAAAATAACTTTTATTTTTGCCAGGCAAAGGAGGTGCCCTAAAGATTGTGTCCTCCTTTGGGAAAGAATAGAAGGTAGTTTTATAATTTGGGAGTGGAAAATTGGGTCACAGATAAGGATCAGGGTAGATAAAGTATCTTTTTTTTTTTTCCCCAAGAAATCCTATTGATGTAGTTTGTTTCTAGGTCCAAATATGTCTTCTATAAAATCTGCTAGAGGGAACACAAAGATAAACTACTTTTACTGCTGTCATTTCATTTAACACAGAGAAAATATTGAATGCTGAAGGGAGTCTCAAAATATGTTGATGAATGAGGCAAATATTGAGTGTCCAAATTCTAAAGTCAATATTTACCTTGAGCAACAATGTATCTTAATACTTCCTCAAGCAAGAAACCAATACAACATGTAGCTATGTTATCATATATCTTGTATATATGTCACATGTTTGATAGCATTAAAGAATTTCAGAAATTATCCCGACAGTTTCCATCTGGAGATTTTCTATTATGGATATACTATAGAATATTTTTTTTCTTTTTTTAAAAGATTATTACAAGAGTTCTGGTTTTAATTGCTTAAAGTCTGTTTCTGTAACTGGTGATTAATACATCAAAATGATTGACTTACACTCTCTCTTTAGACATAATGTTATGACATAAGATTTTTACCTCTCACTAAATCATGAAAATAAAATTTCTACAATAATGCCTCAGTATTTTAGGAATAAAATACACGGCTCTCTGTGTCTAGATTGCGTGACTACTGATGCATAGCCACAGATGCAAATAAAATGAAGGAAGAATACATTAGAAAAAAATTGGGGGCCCCATGATTAATATGTATTCATTTCTTAGTATTATCATTAAAAATTACCAGAAAGTTTGGTGGCTTAAAACAACAGAAATTTATTCTCTAACAGTTCTGGAGGTTGGAAGTCCAAAATCAAAGTCCGAAGTCTAAGTGTTCACAAGATTGGTTTCCTTCTGCAGGTTCCGAGGGAGAATATATCTACAATTCTCTTCCAGCTTCTGGTTGTTGCCTGCAATCCTTGGTGTTCCATGGCGTGTTAGATGCATCACTCCAGTCTCTGTTTCTCTTTAAAGCATGGGATGGCCTTTGTGTGTGCTTTCTGTGTCTCTTCTTCGCTTTTTAGAAAGGCATCAGTCATACTGAACGTAGGCTCTCCCTCAATCTAGCATCGCCTCACTGTAACTTGATTACAGTACAGAGAACATATTTCCAAGTAAGGTCATGTCACAAGTTTTAGGAGGACATGAATTTTGAGGGAACACTACACTATGCAATTAGACTTCATGAGGTGTATGGTCCACATACACTGTGTAAAACTAAGCCCATCAGCCCGTATTAAATGTATAGACTTAGTGTAGGCACTTTTTTCCTCTGGAAATATGGTAGACTGAAAAACTGATGAACTCCATTCAACATTGGAAAGGTAAAAATTGAGTGCAATATTTATTAAGGTGCCTTGAATTTGTAGCTGAACTAGCAATAAAGGGAGGGGAATTCTCAGAGAACAAAATTACAGAAAATATAATTCTGAAGAGCCCATCAAGGACTAAACCCAACAGCTGCCCTTAAGACATCTGCCATTCCTTGTGTATAGCTTTCCATTTTAACAGTTCACCTAAGTGTGGGATGGAAAGAGAAGTCTATCTAGGGCCTGTGTGAAGGGAAAAGTTAAAAGGATGCCTTCATATAAGGCCATGACCCAAAAAGAGATGTTATGAAAGATTCTCTCAGCCTTGGTTTTGGATAGGTAGCTGGGGGGAAAAAAAAAATCTCCCCTGAGAATTTCTAATCACAAGCCAGAGTAGAATTTAAAATAGTTCCAGATTGGTAGCATCCCAGATGCCTGGCACAAGGAACTTCCTCTTGGAAGAAATCACCTTCAGTCCAGAACTCAATGTCTTACAGGGCAAATCCCATGGAAATTAAGCTCACAGTAAGTGCTATAAAATAAACAATAAAACAACCCAGCATGAGAGTAAGAAATAATAGCAAACAGAAAGTGATTGGAAAAGACTATAAATTTTAGCATTCTTTAACAGTTGACATTTATGTCAACAATTTAACTTAAAATTATTTAGTAGCTTTAAAATTAAAAAGAAGGTATTTAAAATATGTCAGAGGAAAAAGAGACTATTAAAAAAGGACTATAAAAGCAGAATTTTTAAAAGAACCAAATAGATCTTCTAGAAATGAAAATAAGGTAACAATTAAAATTAAAAATCCTTTTATGGACTAAACAGTGCATGGGAAACAGCTGAGGTGAGAACTTGTGAACAAGAAAATGAATCTGAAGGTTTTTTCCCATAATGCAAAAATAGGGATTAAAAAGACATTAACTGTGAGACAAACAGAATGAAGATACTCAGAAAGAAAAAACAGAGTGTGAATGAAAAATGAAATTCAAAGAACTATTAGATGAGATATCCAAAACTGTCCCAAAATACAAATAATTAGATTTAGAGGAGCAAAAAACCCCTTAGTATGATGAATAAAAGGAAATACAAAGCACAATATAGTGAAACTTAAGATGAATGAAAATAAAACGAATATATTAAAAAAGAGAGACAAAAAGACAATCTATGGCCCGATACAATGAAAGATGAATAAAGATTCCACTCACAGTTGACATTTTCAACTGGAAATCAGATTTGAGGAAAACAGTTGGAAATATAAAATTATATACCTAGAAAAAACATCCCATGAGAGCATATTAAAAACAGTTTTAGGAAAACTAAAAATTGAGATGGTTTAAGCATTAGAGCCTTACTGAAGAATTTTTTTTTTTAGATTATACAGCAGAAATTAGCAAAAATGAACACAAAAGAAAAGTTGAAGAAAAAAAACCTATGCTGAGTAAAGAAAATCTCAAATCCAAAAAAAAAAAAAATAGAAGAAAACTTTAGCTGTATAAGTTACTGTTAATGATACTTGTTTCATGAGATTATAAAAACTAAATCCAATTAAAATACTGTACAGCTTTCTAAGTCATACAGTTTCTAACTGGAATTAATATCTTCAAATTTCTATATATTGTTTAAATGGAAGATGTAAATATATCTCTCCCAAAGGAGTAAAAAGTTCAGGGGTTGGGGGTGGAAAGAAGGCAGAGAAGATGTAAAAAATAAACATACAATAAAATGGTAGAAATCAATCCAAATTTTGTTAGTAACCACATACCAAAACAAAACCAATAAAGGTAAGCAAAAAAGAACTATCCCACTTAAGTGATGTTTATAAAGATATACCAAACACAAGGGCCAATTTTGAAAGTAAATTCCTGGGAAAATGCACAAACACGAACAGGTCAAAGAAAGCTAGAGTAGCCATCATAATAGCAGACCAACAGCAGGCATTGCTAGGGAAACAGAGTTACACGTTATTTAAGCACAAGACAAGTAGTTGGGAAATTGATCACAAAAAGAGAGCTAGAATTAGAATAGCTGGATTAAACCCAGAGAACCCAATGAGTTTTGTATAAGCTTAGCGGTTCCGAAGTTTCCTTGAGGATGGAATAGTTTAGTTGCTTCATTCTCAGAAATAGTAGGCCTTCCTTTTGGCACCTAGTCAGCAAAGTGTTGTTAGAAATTGTGGTTGACTTGGGACATAGCTTGAACCTAAGTCACGAGTCCCAAACTTTTAATGCATAAAGCAGAACAGATATAAAATGAGAAGGTTATTGATGTTGGGGAAGAGGGGAGATTTTACTGAAAGACTTTGAACTACATTTCAATTAAAATTAATAAACAATATATATTATTTAAGCACAGGAAAAAAATAGATCACCTACCCGAGAGAACCATGTGCTAGAATATTGGATATGAATTGGAAAAGCAAGCTACATCATTGTGTAAGATAGAAAGCAGCATACCTTTCTCTTCTGCATACTGAACTTGACCATATTTGATCACAGATAAATATTACATCAACAATTTTAAGGAAATTTTTTTTTAGAATTTGTATTTAAAAATCTCATTGGATAGGATTATCTCATGCAGTTATGGATTAGTTTTAAAACAAGTCTATTTCTAGTGGACAGAGTCTTGGTGACATTTTATTATTATCATTACTGTATTTAAATATAGTTGAAGGTCATGCTTTATAAAATAGTTCAGCAGTATTTTTAAACATTAAGCTCTGCTGAAAATCATGGGAAAGTTCTTTGTGCTTACATAAAGATTATGCCACCCATTCTCATTACCTTACATTATCAACATTCAGGATTTTCTAAGCTTAAATTGCTCAGAGAAGTAATGTTGGCTTGCCTCATTCTCATTTCCTGCTGCATAAGTAAAGTGAAAAATGACTAACAGGAATTAAAATCCACTGAGAATATATAGTCAGGGATGAAGCTAAAATTTTTCAATTATGAACCCATGATGTGGTTTTTTCTTAGATAATATGAAGCGTGTTTGCTATTTTCAAGGAACTATCAGAGCCACTTAAAAATAAAGTACGTTCTGAAATCAGAAGTACACAGAAACGGAAGTGCTCAGTTTAACTAGTAATCAAGTAAATGTAGTTAAAAGACTGGGTTATTTCCTGTTCCTGTTAGTGAAGCTCATTCTTGGATTGTTTATAATGGTGCTAACTTACATCCCACTATTTAACCCACCAGACTTTTTTATCTAAAGTACTTAGCAAATTTTATGATTTTAGTGTAGAACTTTCTATAAAGTGCCTTAGGTGGATGGTCATGGTGAAGAATAAAAGTAATCTTTGAGAAACTTCTTTGAATTTCTGTTGCACATTTTTATGTTTATCTCCATACAGATTTTTTTTGTTTTTCTGGGTTTTTTGTTTGTTTTTGTTAGTTGATTTCTTCAGGAAGTATACATCTGTTATGCCACACGTATCTGGAGCACTGCTATTTCTCAAAGTAAGTACATGTGTATTCATGTCTACATATACTCATCTTGATAGTTATAAATCAAAGGAAGCATTTCAAGAAGTCATCTGGCCATCCTCACAGCTCCAGGCGTAATTTCCTTGGAAAGAGGCCAGAAAAGGAAATAATTTGACTTACCATTAATAACGTCAGAGAAAATGCTTCCACACCTAGAACAGTCATCCTCTCCAGCATTCCAAACCTTAGAAGACTCTGTTTATACTCACTTTACCCTGAGTATTTTTGGCATTTTACAAGCCCATTAATTTTTGCATCCCATGCTCATGATCAATATTCTCAACTGCTTCAAAACAGGTAAAATAATTTTTGCCTGAAGGCTCTCTTTCTTTTCCAAGTCCTACTTCTTTTCACTGATCTTTTCAAACTAATAAAATGCTGTTCAAGATCTTATATATCTTTCTTGTAATATGAAGATATTTACTTACTTTTTTAAACATGTATTTTAATAATTGAGAACTGAGTGAAGCAGGGCTCTGGGTTGAAGAATATAAAAACTTAGCCCACAAGTCTAGCAGGAAGGTAAAATCATGATACTCATTTTCTTTAGGTTTCTTACAATCATTGACAGAATGTCACTTAGTATTACGGCTCTGTTAGAGTCTCAGTGTGGGAGTATGTCCGTAAGACTACTTTCTCAAGCCTTGATAATGAACTCATATTTCTTCTAAGATACAGTTACTGAGATAGATACAGAGATAGTTAGGTCTCTTGATCCAAATCTATCTGAAGTCCTCCATCTTGTCCACAGATTTTGGTTATACAAATAAAGATCCTGTAATAATAATAGCATAGACAATGAACCATAACAATGATTCTTAAGTTCAAATAACCAGAGTGAGATTATGTATATTATAATTGTTTTGAGTTTTTAAACCTAATTTTTCAGACACAAATCAATGACTCTCCCTCAAAGAAAATCTCGTCTGATATTTTCCTCAAACAACTAGCTCTGTACAGACCACATAAACCCTTCCTCTGTGGCTTATAATCACCGATTTTTCCTTTATTGGCAGTCCCTTAGTCTTTAGCCAGCTGACTTCATAGAATACACTAAAACACAAATTTGTTTGCCATGGAGAAAGCACTGTTAAAAAGCATTTGAATTCCAAATGAGGCAGCAGATACAGTATTCAAAAAATATATTCTCTGGTAAAAGAAATGTTTTTACAAGCTGCATATAATTTTGTCACAGGTTCCATTTGCAAATGACAGCAACAGGAACTTAGTTAAATTGGATGAATCCAAGGATGTGAATTTTTTGACTCTCATAACTAAATGTTAGGCTTACCACATCACAAAATTCCGGGAGGCATCATTCATACAGTAAACAAATGAATGGAACCCCACGTAGTTATGCAACACAGAATTCCAAGTCCAGAGTCAAAATTTTTTCATTAGAATTTGGCCTTTTTCTCTCCATCTCTCATTCCTTCTCAGTTCCATTTTAATCTGTATGGACTTGATTCCCAGGCTGGTCCTCTTCATGACATTAATTGTCACTTATGTGACTCCGGTGGAAAGCAAACACATCATTCTTTATCATGTCAGAAAAGTCCAGATGCTGATGCTTGATTGTTCTGCTCTACGGACTTGGATCACGAGGCCATTCACCATGGCCATGGGTGAGGGTTAATCTTGTGTGAAATACATGGGATAAGTGGTCACTTAATTTAACCAAGGCTGCCATTAACAGAATCGTACGGAATGGAAGCTGAGCGGACAAGCTATATATATAAATATAAATTTATATAATAAAACAAAGAGAAGTGCTAAAGAAAAAGGTCTATAAATGCTACTAGGGAGGTCTGAAGATACTTCAGAAGAATGGAGAATAGATACGGTCTGCAGGTCGGGCGAATCAGGGAGGGTCCATTTAGACAGTATTAAATCTATAACATGAAAGATGCCTAGGATATGGGTAGTGAGAGACTGAAAAAGCGAGTTAAAAGAATACGACCTTCAGGCAACAAATAGTGGAGTATATTACAGAAAACTACCTTTTATGTAGTTTTTCAAACTGTGATGAAACATAAAAAGAAGATGATAAGAAAAATTGATTTGAAACAGAAAATGAAGGCCTTTGAATTCAAGGATAAAAATTTGAGACTATAAATAATGGCTAGTCAGTGATGGCTTTTGAGCAAGAAAGTAATATGTTCAAATTTGAGATTTGAAAAGATTGATATTGAAGCTGTTCATAAAAGGCATTGTGCCTGGGAAGGGCTGTTTAGGAGGCTGTGGCTCTAGCCCAAGTAAAATAGAATGAGACTATGAACCAGGAAGGTGGTGCTAGAAAAAGGAGTGAAATTTCACAGCTCTTTTAGGTACCTTTCCCGTGACCTCTGTCCCACATCCTTTCTACCCCCGGCAGGTGTATGAGTTATTGTAGCTCCTAAAGAAAAACCCAGTGACTTCTCTGAAACCTCATCATCAGTGACCTCTTTTCATTATTTGTCACTGTAAACCAATAATTCCTTTTTAAAAAATCATCTTCCTCTTGGCTCTCGTGCTATTCCACTAGAATAAAAAGATTACTTATCTGTATCTCTCATTTCTGTAATCTTTGAATCTCTCTCTCTGTCTTTCACTTTTCTTCTTTCTATGTTCTTCTCTATTCTCACTCAGTCTTTCACTCTAAAAGCTGGTTTTTTTTTTTTTTTTTTGGCCATGCCTGTGGCATGCAGAAGTTCCTGAGCCAGGGATCAAAGTCATGCCACAGGTGCAACCAGAGCCATAGCAGTGACAACACTGAACCCTAACCCGCTGAGCCATCAGGGACCTCCTCAGACTGCTTCTTTCCACATGGCTGCCTCCTCAATCAGTATCACTTGCCCTGGTCTTTCTCTTGAGCTGCAGATGTTTCAACAAAAATCCTTTATCTTCTAAAGCCTACCTTATTAAAAAAACAAGTCTATCGTCTTTTCTAGGATCCCTCTCTCCTTCCAAATTTCCCTATTATTTTTCAAAAGTTTTATCTTTTCATTAGACTTAGTCAAATGCTCCCTCATCCATGAAGATCCGTCGGACGTAACCAACCATGCATCTTATTTCCTTCTCAAAACTGCCGGTGTACCTGGTGCATGCTTGTCATGTCATGTACCTTAGCGTGTTCATTAATTTTTTGTTAATACAACAAATATTGATTAAGCCATATGTGGTCAGGCTCTGTGCAAAAAATATGATATTGAACTAATATCATCCCCTGCTTTCATGGAACATTTATGTCCAATTGTAATGTCTGTGTATAGACTGTATATCTGTAGGTAGTACAGGAACTGTAACATAGGGTTTTTATAATAAGTATTTGCTGGATGAAAGAATTAATAGGTGGATGCATCATCATCTTCTTATTTATTTATTTATTTATTTATTTACTTATTTGTATTTTTGTCTTTTCTAGGGCCGCACCTACACGCAGCATATAGAGGTTCCCAGCCCTAGGGGTCTAATAGCTGTAGCCACCTGCCTCCGCCAGAGCCACAGCAACACAGGATCCGAGCCGTGTGTGTGTGTGTGTGTGTGTGTGTGTGTGTGTGTGTGTGTGCAACCTACACCACAGCTCACGGCACCGCTGGATCCTTAACCCCCTGAGCAAGGCCAGGGATCAAACCTGCAACCTCATGGTTCCTAGTCGGATTCCTTAACCACTGAGCCACGATGGGAACTCCTCATCTTCTTTAATGTTGAAATATTTAGAGTGTGGTGTAAAACATTCACAGCACTAGATTCTGGAGACAGGGCTGTGTCTTAGCTTTCTTCTGTGCACAAGGAGAAATTCTGTAGAACTCTTCATTTAGCCTTAGTGCTTGGCCATAACAAAATAGCCTTTAACTTAGGGTTTCTCAACCTTGGTACTATTATTGCTTTACACCAGATGATTTTTTTGTTGTGAGGGCTGTTATATGCATTATGCGCTTAGCGTCTGTATCCTCTGCCCACTTGATGCTAATAACACCCCCAGACGTGAAAATCAAAAATGTCTACAGAGATTACTAAATACCCCTAGAGGGGACAAGTGAAGAGTGTGGACCTCATGCTCCTTCAGAACCACTAACCTTAGTGAAATTGAATTATCCCAAGTCTGCTGGAACTGAAAAAAGAGTCATTTTCAGAAAAATTTCCTGAGAAACTGAAACTATATTTCAAATTAGCTATTTTTTCTGGATTGCGTGACTGTTACACAGTAAGAAATATGCAGTCTTCCCCTTCATTCTCAGTGAGGATAAATCCTTAGAGTTTGAAGAAGACTGCCAGTCCCTGGCTCTCCTTGGGGAGGATTGAAGGTGATTTCGTATTTTCAATCAAACTTGTCTGACAAGCCTTGTCTTATGAAAATTGCAATTACTCTATGTAATGTGAAGCATAAAAATACATTATGAAAAAAAATCTGTTTCAATTTTCCCCGAATTACAATAAATTCTATGCAGCCAAAGAATTTTGTAGCTGCAATGTGATTGTCCTCAGCAAGTAGGTTGTGCTAATGTTGTTTTGCCTCTTTCTGACAAAAAACCAAAAGGTTTTCTTAGAAAATTAAATGAATATTTACATCGTGACATAAAAATATCAAACACGTCCCAGGCATTTTTGAGCCTTCATTTAAATAAAGGCATAAAAAATATTTTATATTAGTTATCACTGTCTTAAAAAAGGAAAAAACAAAATAAACGGAAAGGTAGAGAATAATATTTATCTTGCAAATCTGGCTTCACAGCTAACAAGTTGGAATTTTTTTCAATCACCTTTATGCACCCACTTGATTGTTTCCTCACAGTAGATTTAAAGAGCTTCGAATAACAATTCCCTGGGCAAAGCAATTTTGCATTTACAGTTATATCTCCTGTAACGGAGAAACAGAACTAAAGAATGCAATTCCTGTCGTCTAGAGCCATTTTCTTTCACCTAAATAAAAAGAAATAAGAGAAGGAAAGAAACCTAGTCTGTAAGGCAGAAAGAAAAAAGGACAGTGTGTTAAGAAATGGCAATTATGAGACACGATTATTGTATTTTCTATATGTAGGAGCAAATGTAAAATACATAAAATACCTGGCAAGCCTGAATAATGACCAGGGGGCTCTCTTCCACGGTGGGTCTCCAAAGATTTCATTAAATGCCATGAAATTGTTTGTATCTGGTTCAGGCTCCAGAAGACAAGCACCTTGGAAACGGGGATGATGGTATGCATTGTCCTTTAGAAGCTGTAATTTTCCAAACTAATTTTCATTTAATCCAGCAAGAATCATGTTCTTGGGGGGCCATTTTCAACAGATGTTCAAATTGCTGTAGATCACCTCCCAGTGAATCAACGCACTGCGATGCAACATCTTTTTCTTGTTACTAAAAATTGCCCCAATTTTCATGTGCTGTTTGTTGGGGTTCCTTTAAACTATTTAATTTTGACCAATAAGCGGGGCTGCCGCAACGGTACATGTAGAAAGGTACATAAAATATAGACATGTAAAATGGAAATTGAAAGAGCTGCCCTGTTTATGATTTATGCATTCAGGGAATTCTCTTAGTAGTCAAAACAACTTGCTAGAATCTTTAAAGCATATTTTTTTTTTTTTTCAGAAGAACATTTTACGGGATTTATATTCATCCTCGTCATTTAGCAACCATTATATATTTTCCAACAACAACTACAGCTAAGTCATTCTAAACTAAAACAGGCTTTTATTAAATTAAATACATAAGAAATCAGTTCAACACCCTGCATTAATGGTCATAGAACTTCATATTCAATTGAAGATAAAGCCAAAAAAGTCTATTTTAACAGAACTTTTTAAAAATATTTCAATTATAATATACTTAGAACTTTAAAATATCTCTCTATATAAAAATATCTAATATTTTATATTATGTTTCATGTCTCCCTTACCTAAAATGTAAACTTTTATATTTATACAGCTATGATTGTTTTTTATGATGCAGTTTTGTCTATAGTTAATGTTTTAGACCTTACATGTATCAAAATATCTGGTATGTATTTGGCACACAGTGAGTATTTGCTGATAGACTGAGTGAGTAAATAAAATCTATTCAAATATGACTAGAGAAAAAAGTGAAAATTTTCCCTTACTTAAAAAAAAATGTAATTGTCAAGACCAACCTGAAATAACCGGCTTATAAATCCAAACTTTCAATGAACTGTAGGTTTTTATATTCAGATCAATCTGAGTATAAATCTTCATTGTTGCTATAGACTTTCTGTAACTTTAGGCAAGTAACTTAACCTCTCTCAGTTTTTATTTCCTTGTCTGTAAAATATAACATCACAAAAGTACCTGACAAAAAGTAGATGCTCAGAATTCCCATCGTGGCTCAGCAGAAATGAATTTGACTAGCATCCATGAGGACACAGGTTCGATCCCTGGCCTTGCTCAGTGTGTTAAGGATATGGCGTTGCCATGAGCTATGGTGTAGGTCACAGACACAGCTCAGATTCTGCATTGTTGTGGCTGTGGCTTAGGCCAGCAGCTACAGTTCCAATTCCGCCCTAAGCCTGGGAACCCTAAAAAGACAAAAAAAAAAAAAAAAAAAAAAGTAGATGCTCAAATAAAAGTTGTTTCAATTCACTTGCAGAAATTTTGAGAAATCGCTTTAAAGGGGAAAAATATGCCATATACCAAATCGAAACAGAAACACTATATACCAAATGGAATCACTTAAAGGGGAAAAAAACACCATGTATACCACATGGAAACAGTATTTTATATGTCTTTTTAATATCTACACCGCTGAGGTAGCTGAGAAGTTAATGCATTTGCACATCCCAAGCAAAGAAATAAACTATCCTCTTAAGGAGACTTATCGCATGTGTGGTCTTGCAGATAGTAGGCCTTCTGTGTAACTGATGTGGTTTCCCATTAGACTTTGAGGCTTGCATAATTATAGCAATAGGAATATTACACCTACTATCAGAGCATAGTAATCCATGATTCTGCCGAAGTAGGAAGAGTATCTCTCACTTAAGGTGGTATAAAATAAAGACCTAGAAAGTAGAGTACTTTTCAAATTTCTCTTTTCCATCAGCGAAGTTCCTAATTAAATTTAACACATGTAGGAAGAAAAGAAGTCACGCAGAGAAATACAGCTATGATTATGTTTTTCTGATGCCAAAATACCTACATTGAAAGTGCCAAGTTCAAGTCCATGATTTTCTTTTCTGTGGAAAGGTTCATTTGTGCTGCATAGTGGATACCAGATATAAGTGATGTCATATAGATACTTACCACGGAGCATGATAATGGCAGAAAAAAAAGTATGATGCATGTATGTGTCACTGGGTCCCCATGCTGTACAGTAGGAAAAAAAAATTGTGTTGGGGAAATAACAATAAAAAAAAAGAAAAAAAAAGAAAGTGACGCCTTCAGTCTGTCATTCAGATGGATTTGTCCAGTCCCTCACAAGTGATTATTTCCGATTAAACTTGGTCTTCAGAAACAGTTGCTTTGTAGGAGTGAAGCCAGTGAAGTAAGTCAAACTAGTAAATGTAGGATTTACTATGTAATATCTGAACAAAAGTAAGCAAATTATTTAACCTCACCCTTCCCAAATCTTACTTTCTTTATGTGGCGTAGTTCCTTCAGCATAGTGTATTTTGGATTATTTGATTGTTTTTCTGAGGAGCTATATGCATAGCATCAGCATCTAAATCATATTTGATATTTAATAAATTGTAGTTATTATTATTACCCACCCACACCTATGTCTTATTGTCTAGCGTGTCGTAGAATTCTCCGGCAAAACTGGTACTAATATGCCAGGGAGTTTTAGTATCTTGGTGGCAACTGTCAATGATTCACTCTCTGTCCATACTCCTTCTTGGTTTAGTCTTGAATCAGACTCCTGGCCCTCAGGTTATATCTTATTTTTTGCTACCATTCACTTTTCTTCTGATTTCTTGTGCCCATTGAACTTACCTATGGATTCTTTTCTTAGTGGCTTCATTTCTAGTACTCACTAAGATTTATGGCTTAGAAATTCCTTTTTTAAAATTCTGGTAAGGATATTCTACTCTCAACTCTACCTGAAAGCTCTCTGGGGTCAAAAAGTTTCACAGAAATCATCACAGTTATTTACATTGGGTAGGAAATAGGATTCTGTATTAGAGTAAAACCCTCAAATGAAAATTTATGGTTTTGTTCATTTTAATTTGTTCTTTTCCTGATCGGGAAATAGTTCTCCTTCATATAGTAATTCAGGAATGCAGCTCCTTTCCATTTTGTGGCTCTAGTTTTCCATGTTTTCATTGTCACTCGCATTAATCCCTCTAAACGCAAAGAGAATGGTGGTGTAGAAAGAATACACATTACTTCTGTCTTCTTTTTCTTGGCTAGAATTCAATCACATAGGACCTCCTTACCTCAAGAGATGCTGGGGAACAATTCTAACTGTCTGCCTATAATGAACACAGATTTTGGTAAACAGTCTTTACCACAACTGTTAGATCTGGCTTTTAATTCATCTGTCTATCTTTGTCATCTAGCCGTCAGTTTCTTTCTGCTCTGAACTCAGTAAGCTTCTTTCCATCTTTGCCCCAGATATATTTATGGCATTGAATTAGCTGTTTCCTCTTGCCTGGAGTAATGGACCTCTAGAGTACTCATTATTCATCTTTCTGAACCTTCAGATCTTAGCTCCAGTGTCAACCCTGGGAGCTACCTTCTTTGATTGTTCCATTCTAATTACCAACTCGCAAACATTCCCTTTCTTGGCACCTTGTTTGACTCCCCTGAAAGCACTTATCTTTCTGCAGTGACTCCTGAGGCTGGCTGCCTGGAGTTGGGGCAGGTTTCATAGATTAAGGGCAAGTGATTCACAAAACTGCCATCACTTCAGATACCAGCCTCAAGGGTGGGGTTCCTAAGCCGCCTACAACTTCTGTCAAATTGGCTACCACTTTGGGGGTTCCCACTACCCCCTCATGTTTGATGCATCACTGGGAACAAATCATAGAACTCAGAAAAGCTCTGTACTTACAGTTTAATTTTGCACAAAGGATGCAAATAAAGATCACGCAAAAGAAGAGACGTAGCGGATGAGGTCTGAGAGGATCCCAGATGCAAATCTACTGGTTCCCTTTCCCTGTGGAATCAGGACAAGTCACCATACCTACACAGCAGTGCATGTTACTAACCAAGGAAGTCCGTCCAAACTTTGGTGTCCAGTTTTTATTGGGATTTTAATTCATTTAGTGGAGATTCCTTGATTGATTCATTAGCCATAAATTTGAACTCAGTCTCTAGGCTCTGTCCTTCTTCCAGAAATCAACTGCTATCATCGGGCTCAAAACTCAAAGCTTTAATCACATGGTTAGTCTTTCTGGCATGGCCAACCCTCATTCTGAATCTTCTCCTTCCTGAAAATTCTCTGGGGACACAGCATAAATCATCTTATTAGCATAAACCATCAGGATCTACCATGCAAAAGACTGTCCCCTCACTAAGGAAATTTCAAGGATTCAAAGACTCCTTTTCAGGAGCTGAGACAAATGCTAGCCAAATTCTTTATTACACGACACTTTTGTGAAGTGACTCTGTGCATTTATTTTTCAACCTCTAATCTTTCTGAATATAAGTTTTATGTGGCCAAAAAGTCATTTCTCCTCTATTGGTGCAGAGGAATAATTAGTAGTTGCTAAATAAGTATTTATGAAATGAAAAGGCTATGAATTATCAATTCTGGCTTGGACAGTTCAATGGAAAGTTAACTATCAACTGGTTCTTGAGACAACTTGAAGCAGTGATATGTGGCCCTAAAATAATGGCTTCATTGAGGTTTTAATTATGGAGAGAAATTTGTCTTTGCCCATTGTTGTCTGGTCTCATCCCAGCTCTACTATGTACTGTGTAAGCTGCTCTGTGCTTCATTTTCTAATTTCCACGGTGATAATAACTCTTCCTACCTCTTTGTGAGAACCAAATGAGATGTCTAAAAAGTTGTTTGAAGGGCACCTGATATATTAAAATCTTTACTAATCATTATTTATTATTGAGGACACTGTGATTATTGTGTAGAAAGGTGTAAAAGTCATTGAAATGGAAGAGTCACTGAAGTAAATCACGCATCATTATTAACCTTACAGAGATCAGCACAGTCTGATCAAAATCATTCATTAAATAGCTTTGCAGTTCACACAGAAGCCCTTGATTAATAAGCTATTTAATTTAACTTGAAATTCTCTATTTAGATGTGCTGTGCTAAAGTCAGATGGCCTGGCTCTTAAAACGATACAAAACATCTAGAGAAAAAAATGATTCACATCAAGACTGTACCAGAATATCCTTGAAAGCAGGATATATATTTATTCGGGTTTATTTCTCCCTACTATCTTAAACTGGATCAGGACAGAAAAGCCTAACTAAATGCAGTATCTTTAGGAGATTAGATAATTTTAATAAATGTGTATTTTATGTGTAAAATAGTGTGTTACTATATTAGGCTATATATATTTGTGAAATTACTACCATGAAAACAGTTCCCAAATCAAAAAAAAAAAAAATTTTTGAGGAATTCAGTGTTGGATCTTTTCATTTTAAATCTTCCACTTTTGACTATGACAACATTAAAATTTAATGTCTAAAAACAAAAGATAGTCTTTATTTTAGCCTTTTGGAAAAGATGTTTTAATATGTAGTTATTACTTTATAATTAAAAGAGACTAAAAATCAAAAGTTAATGAGCTCCTTTTTAATTGACCTATACAAAGCTGACAAGTTTAATTTTATTTTTCATAAACTGAAAAATGCTTGACTTCATTTAGGAAAAATCATATTTTCTCTTTTCTATACTAGGAAGTTTATGTTTAATTTTATTTGCAAGCAAAGAGGTATTGCATTTTGGGTGCTGTAAAGAGTTTCTGCGGACTTCTTAATTCATACAATAGATATTTACTGAATGCCTTGTATGTACCAGACCTCCCAGATGCTAAGATATAGCATTGAACAACACCGAAAAAAAAAATCCATTCCTCATGGAACTTTCATTCAGATCAAGATACTGACTACTACTAGGGGGTGGGGTGTCGAGTGTCTATGATTTAACCAACATAAAGCCAGATATCGATTTCACCTTATCATTCTATACTACTCAGTGTACCTTCAATAGTTGGACCCATATTTATTTTATGCCTCCCGAGTGTGAGATGTGACATAAATCCTGATACTGTAACAGTGAAAAGGAGATAAGTGATCCGTGTCATGATGAAACAAAGAAAATACAGAACAGAATTCCAAGGATAATGTGTTTTTTGGTTTTTTTGGTTTTTTGTCTTTGGGCCACACACACCACATATGGAGGTTCCCAGGCTAGGGGTATAATTGGAACTATAGCCGCCAGCCTACGCCACAGCCACGGCAACACCAGATCTAAGCTGCATCTGCGACCTACACCACAGCTCAGGGCAATGCCAACACCACTGAGCGAGGGCAGGGATCAAAGCTGCATCCTCATGGATGCTAGTCAGATTTGTTTCCACTGAGCCACGACGGGAACTCCAAGGATAACAGAATTTTTTAAATGACTATGCAAATAGTGACTTGATTAAAGTTTTAATTATGGTGGGAAATATGTCTTCACACGTTGTTAAATTTGAAAGGATCTCCCTTTAAGAAGGTTCTTTTTTTATTATTTAAAGAGAAAGAAGCTGAGTTTCAAAATGATTACATTATTTACTCCAGTTAAAGTTGGAAATAAAGATAAATCACATCTCCCGAGACTAAAGCTGATATTCTCTCTTTTGTAACACCCTGCTTTCAGTTTCTCATGAAAATACAAGCTCCACAGTATCTTTGCAAAAATTCAACCTAGTATCCTTGTGTCTGAAAAACATTGAGCAGATTAATTAGCCTACTTTTCAGACTGATTTTTCTTTTTTCTTTTGCAAATGTATGTTCTTTGGGACAAGAGCGGAAGAAAAGGGAGCTCATGGCCCATTCAGTGAAGCTCAAATTTTAGGATTCTAAAAAGACTACAGAAACAAAACAGTCTGGGCACCATTGTCAGTGCCCAGCTCCAGCTGAGTGGATTAGAACTATAAATAACCCAGAGAGAAAATGACCCTCTTTCAGCATCCCAATAATATGTTTTATATTTGTGGGTCGAAGCTGAGTGATAATCAGGGCTTTCTTGTTCTTTAATTCAAGTAGGGTTGCCAGATAAAATAAAGAATGCCAAGTTAATTTTGAACTTCGTATAAACAAGGGTAATGTTTTGTAAAAGAGTGTTCCATGAAATATTTATATTTGGTAATATTATCAATCCCACTTTTCTTTTTTCTTTTTTAGGGCCACACCTGCGGCATATGGAGGTTCCCGGGCTAGGAGTCGAATCGGAGCTACAGCTGCCTGCCAACACCACAGCCACATCAATGCAGGATCCAAGCTGCATCTGTGACCTATGCCACAGCTCACAGCAACACTGGATTCTTAGCCCACTGAGCGAGGCCAGGGATCAAACCCACAACCTCGTGGTTCCTAGTTGGATTCATTTCCACCTCGCCATGATGGGAACTCCAATCCCACTTTGCAAAGAAAGAAAATTCCCATTGCTCTAGTCAGTGGAAGATTTTTTAAGAAAAGCGAAAAACAGGAAAAGAATCTATAGCATTTTATAACACATCCAGGCTGATATAGTTGTTTTTTTTTTTTAAGTGGAGGCAATAAAAGTATTGGAATAGTTAGTAGTTGTACATCTAACTAATGACTCTGATACCAAGACACCCATACACATTAGTTTCAGCTACACTAAGAAGGGCTACACGGAAGGATCTCCTCAGAATTCTCTCACTCATCTGTTGCTGTGCCTTGTATTGAATTTGCGTCTGTATTTTGGGTGAATTGAGTGGAGCTGCTCCCAGTTTCCTACACATCTAGCATTTATATTTCTATATTGACTGGGTCTGACAGAGAAGATGTACCTTCATCCTCCACCCTCCACTGTCACTTTCTCTTCGGCTGAACTGTAACTGCGGGAAGAATATGCATCATTTTACAATGAACACTGGTATGAACTCTGTTCTAAATATCGTTCTGTGGCACATTTTCTATCAATAGTACAGGCATTCCATGGCGTTCCCATCATCACTCAGCAGCAACGAACCCGACTGGTATCCATGAGGACAAGGGTTTGATCTCTGGCCTTGCTCAGTGGGTTAAGGATCTGGCATTTCTGTGAGCTGTGGTGTAGGTTGCAGGTGTGACTTGGATTTGGCATTGCTGTGGCTGTGGCTTACGGCTGCAGCTCTGCTTCGCGCCCTGGCCTGGAAACTTCCATATGCCCCAGATGTGGGCCTCGAAAGCAAAAAAAAAAAAAAAAAAAGCATAGTTATTCTTGATGATTTAATTACTACAGAGGAATATGCCTTTTGGCATATTGAACCTGCTAATTAAAAAAAATTTTTTTTAAACATTAACACTAGTGGCTTAAGAATCCAACTGTAGCAGATCAGGTCACTGCAGAGATACAGGTTTGATCCTTGGCCTGGCACAGTAAGTTAAAGGATCCAGTGTTGCCTCAGCTGCAGCATAGGTCGTAGCTGCAGCTTGGATTCAGTCCCTGGCCTAACAACTTCTATATGCCATGGGTATGGCCATAAAAAAGAAAAAAAAGACTTAGACTAGAAATTAAATTTTCATATGCATAAGTTATTCAAAAGCATATACATAAAGAGCTCAAAGTGCCAATGTCTCTTGTTAATAAACATAGTTATTTTCATAATAAACAAACCTGAATTTTCAAGGATAAACCAATTCCGATTGAAAGCGTTGGTTATTTAACTTAGCACCTTCTATTACATAATTCTATTTAATATCTAGCATTATTGAATTTAAAATGTTCCGATTTTATTTATGAATAGTAACAGTGATATGTTCTTTTACCTCCTTTAATCAATCAAAGTCGAATAAGCTACAATCTCACATAAAGTATAATTTTACCTTTGTAGCTTCATTAAAAAAATACACATGTAGTTATAAAACTGAAAGGGATGATTCTGATATGTACAGGAAAAAAAAAACACCTTATGTTTAAAATATGTCATGAAACTAAAAGAAAATGAACTTTAAGGAATCTCTCTGAAAATACTTTGACCGCAATTGCTAGACCCTGACAGCTGCCTTTCTTCATGAAGATATGCGCTGATTAGAGCAGGACAATCCCATACATCTGTCTTGTCATTAAACACAATGGTTAGAGACAGACAACATGTAGAAGAATCACCCACAAGACTGATTATATAACCATGGGAAAAGTTAAGACTCCTGACATTTTCAAGAACTGATTTTCTGTCTAGGAAAAATAACTATTGCAGAGAATGAGGAATATGGCTCTACATCCATTCATTGGCTGAATTAGATAAGAACGTGGTGTTTATTCAATTGGACATGTCCCAGTTTTACTCTATGGCAATGGTGAAAATCTCGGCACATATCTCTGAAGAGTTTTCCAACTCATAAATTATTGGTCCAACACAGATGTAAATTGCTTGCCAGAGCATCTTAAGTGGTGTTTCCATCTTGGCTTGAATATCTCTAAAGAGAATAGATCTTTCGAATTGATTCCAAAAAGCTTTTGAGCTCTTCTGGCTGGGAGAGAAGAAATACCTTGCAAAGTCAGTAAACAAAAAAAAATTCTTGTATAAAATAGTGCACTCTCAAATCTTTAGGTCAAAAGAACCCATGTTTTATTGACTCTTTACTCAATAGACATACAATTTATATAAAGAGTAACCACAGTGTAGGTATTCAACTGAGGGAATGGGCAATTGGGAAGAAGGCAGAGTTGAAACTTGAGATGTAATATACTAAAATTGTTCTCCAATTGATTTGAATGTGGAGAGATCAGGTATTGTTTCTAACAGAATAATGTGTATAACAGAGAAACCATGGAGGTTTTATTCTACAGCTGTGGAAAGAGCCCTGCAATGAATGGATGTTTTAATTTCATGTCAGCAAATGTTGTCTGAGTTGGCTATACACTTAGCACAGTATTCAGAACCACAGCAACCACAAATAGAATAATTTATAGAAACCTTTCATAGAAAAGTGTAGTGATTAGTACGTATATAAAACAATAATTAATGATAATATTCAGTTTCTTGATTGCCTTGAAAACCTACTCTAGGGCATTCACAGTAAAATATTTATGTAGGTAACCATTTCTTTCTCCACTGTACGTAGTATACTCCTTGGAAAATACAAAAAAAATAATTGTTCAATGAGTGTACAGATCAGTTGTGAAACAGCAGAAGGGAGAGTAATAGGTTCTATGTGTGGATGTCTGGAAAGGTTTCAAAGAGAGATTGACCTTTAAATTCGGTCTTGAAAGATAAATAAAATATTAATGAGCAGTCATAGGGATTCTCTGGTGGTACAATGGGTTAAGGATCAGGCATTTTCACTGCTGTGGCTCAGGTTGCAGCTGTCGTGTGGGTTGAATCCCTGGCCTTGGAACTTCTGCATGCCATGGGCATGGCCAAAAATCGAAAACAAAAACAAAAAGCAAGCAGTCATAAAGAGCAAAACACCCAAGCCAAGGAGCAACCCCATGCAAAATAGGTGCCATTTCCTGCCATACTCAGGAGTACTGATGGGTCTGGTTTATTGAGTCATAACTTGTATATGGAAGTTAAAAGCTTCCTGGTAGGAGGTGGTTTTAATTTATATCAGCGTAAGTTCATGCATTTTATTTAGCATTTCTGGGCTTAAATGATTGTTAAGTTTAAAGCTTGTTCATTCATTTAAAATGTATTGATCACGTCTTATCATGAGAGAGACACTGGTCTAACCACAGGGGAACAGCCTCAAGTAAAACAGATGAAAGCCCATTCTTACGTGGACAGCATAGCCTAGTTTCTGTGATAGATAGTTAGGGAGACAGAAACAAGCAAATGTACCAAAAGTATATAATATTTATACTGCAAATATTTATTGAGCATCTCTGTGTGTCAGTCACCATCAATCTGATCAAACTGACTAAATTTTTCAGAGCAAAGGAAACCAAAAATAAAACAAAAAGACAACTTACAGAATGGGAGAAAATAGTCTCAAATGATGCAACTGACAAGGGCTTAACCTCTAGAATATACGAGCAACTTATACAACTCAACAGCAAAAAAGCCAACAACCCCATGGAAAAATGGGAAAAAGACCTGAACAGACATTTCTTCAAGGAAGATATACTGATGGCCAGCAACCACATGAAAAAATGCTCAACATCCCTGATTATTAGAGAAATGCAAATCAAAACTACCACGAGATACCACCTCACGCCAGTCAGAATGGCCATCATTATTAAGTCCACAAATAACAAGTGCTGGAGGGGTGGTGGAGAAAAGGGAATCCTCCTGCACTGCTGGTGGGAATGTAAACTGGTACAGCCACTATGGAGAACAGTTCAGAGATCCCTTAGAAATCTATACATAGAACTTCCATATGACTCCGCAATCCCACTCTTGGATATATTTCCAGACACACCTTTCCTTGAAAAAGACACATGCACCCACATGTTCACTGCAGCACTATTCACAATAGCCAAGACATGGAAACAACCCAAATGTCCATCAACAGATGATTGGATTAGACAGATGTGGTATATATATACAGTGGAACACTACTCAGCTATCAAAAAGAACAAAATAATGCCATTTGCAGCAACATGGATGGAACTAAAGACTTTCGTCCTGAGTGAAGTAAGTCAGAAAGAGAAAGCCAAATACCATATGATATCACTTATATCTGGAATCTAATATACGGCACAAATGAACCTCTCCACAGAAAAGAAAGCCATGGACTTGGAGAATAGACTTGTTGCCAAGGGGTGGGGGGAGTGGATGGATTGTAAACTTGGGGTTAATAGATGCAGGCTATTGCCTTTGGAATGGATTAGCAATGAGATCCTGCTGTGTAGCACTGAGAACTATGTCTAGTCACTTATGATGGAGCATGAGAATGTGAGAAAAAAGAATGTATACATGTATGTGTGACTGGGTCACCATGCTGTACAGTAGAAAAATGACAGAACACTGTAAGCCAGCTATAATATAAAAAGATAAAAATCATTATATATAAAAAATTCAAAAAAAAGTAATAAAACACAAAAACTCTTCCAGCACTGTAGATTTATGTTTGATAAAAAAATCCTAAGACCACACACACACACACACACACACACACACGAGTATATGGAGCAGGGTAAGGAGCTAGAGAGTCGCTAAAACCAGTTTTAGAAAGTTAGCTACTTTTAAAAAATTAATCATCAAGGAAGATCTCTAAGAAAAGAGGACATTTTAGCAGAGACTTTTAAAAAATGAGAAAGAGGAGTCCAAAAAACGTGGTACAAGTAATCCACCACTGGAGTAACTGAGCGTGGTCTAGAAAAGTCAGTGGCTAATGCTGCCAGAGTAAATCAAATGAAGGAATCAGAGGAGCTAAGGTCTATGGGGTGGATACTTGTATATTCAAGTAAGAAGAGGTTAAATAGGTGGTTGAAATATTTAAATATGGAATTCAGGAGCGTGGACTTGGCTGAAGATGAAATTTGAAGTAGTCAGCATTCAGGTGGCATTTAAATGTACATTCTGGATAAGGTCAGATCAAAATAGATTAATTGTAGATAAAGAAGAAATCTACAGGGAACTTCAGTATTTAGAAGTCAGGAAAAGAAGAAGACTGCAAAGAAGAAACAGTAAAGTAAGACACGCAGGTGGGATTGATATTCTCTACCAAGTGCACAAAGGGCTCCAGATAGTGGTGTGGTTGGTAGGTTAAGGGCTTCTGAGTGGTTAAACTAGATGTGGAATGAGAGTTGCCCTTGGACTCCACAGTGTGGAGTACACCGTTCGCCTTGATCAGAGAAGTTTCCGTGGGTAATATGAGAATGGGAAGAGAGGAAATGGAGCTATTGAAACTCTAAAAAAATGTGAAGAATTGGGGTTAGAGGAAGGGAGTGTGGGGTTAAGGGAGAAGTATTTTAAGAAAGCTAACATAACGTGTGTGTGTTCTGATGGAAGAAACAGCAGAGTGGGAAGAGTGATGACACAGAAAAGAAAGTGAAAAAAATCAGAAGTAATATCCTTGCGGAGGTGAGAGGGGATGCGATGAGCACGTGGAGGAAGTTGCCTGAGAGTAAGAATCATTCGTTCTTGGTAATGACGGAAAGCAAAAACACGTAGCTACAGATTCAAGTAGAACACTAGATTTAATAATAGAATTTTTAGAAAGTATCTTCTAATTGCATCTGTCTCAGGAATTGAGAAGCAGAGTCATCAACGGAGAATGAGGAGAGGAAAGTGCTGTGCACTAGTCATGTAAAAAGTAGGAGAGGAAATTGACTAGGGAAATACAGTAAAATTGGCTGGCAGTGCTAAGGGCTCACTTGAGATTCCTGGTCATGAATTTAAAGTGAGATCAGCCAGCATGGTTTTCTATTTTTCTGCAGCTAGAGTCGGCTGCTGTCGTGGAGTGGAGTAGGTGGTGAAATGAATTAAAGAAGTATTGCCGTTGTTAAAACACTTGCTGAGGTTGCTACAGGATTCAAGTCACCAAATATAAATGAAAGAACTTTGAAAGCTGTAAAGTACCATAGAAGTATATTTCATCACAGGGGTTCAGTACCATAAGGTTCCTTGTCGTAGCTTCGCTCTATGAGTGCAGGTCAGAGTGCCATTTTTGGTGCCAATGTTTAAAGGAGATCAAAGATACCTAGTAGCCTCACGTCTTAAAGCCTGTACCTGACAGATCATAAAGCAAATTAAATTTCAAGTTATTACATGAGAAGAATTAAAAGGATCTGACCAAGAATACATTTATCACTGAGACAAGAGCTGTGGCATTTTCATTTTTCAGGATGCTTGTAAACTCCTTTGAAGCCAGTATTATTGTGGAGCTCTAATAGACAAGCTTTGCTTTAGGATTTAAAATGTCGATGCTTTCTCTTATATGTCATGTTAATAAGTTTCCTTACATGAAAAAAAGGATGCTTTTGCCAGTTATTTCCCTGAAGATTCCTCTGTGAAATAAGTGTTCCACTCCAAGAAATTCTTTTCATATTGCAAGATTAGATCAATTTCATTCATTACCATCACCCTTGGCAATCTCTGTAGGACTTTTTGGAATAATTGAGTAATTCAACAAATTCAACAATGGCTTCAGCCTTCCCATAACTAAAGAATGGTTCTTTACAATCTTCATTTTCCATTCAAAGCTTTCGGAAGGGAATTGCAGTTTTAAAAGCAAGAAAGAATATACATTTGACCCAATGGATTTTCAGTATTTGGCTTGAAAGTAAGTAAGGTCTTTCTGAGCAAGTAACATTTTCTCATTCCTTTTCAATCACTGTTCCATTAAACCTCATACATTGCCTCTTGGTTTCATATATTCTTTTATATTTAAATACATGTTTTTTCCTCAGATTGTTATGTTCACTTATTTTGTCATTACATTATAATGTTTAAAACATTTAATTATTCGTATAAAAAATCAATATGACTTGAAAATGGTAATGATCAAGCAGATTCTTAAAATTTCTTTAACTAAGATGCACCATTAGGTACCAATGTAACTAATGTATAATTTATGCAAGCATAAATTCCTAGATCAATCATCACGAGTAAGGGAAAAAATAAAAGAAGAGGGAAGAAAGGAAACTATTACTAATACTATGTGCTTTACAATAGGAGCAAAATAATTAGTCATGTATGTTGTGATCCCAAACTTAGCTTTGTAAATTACAATCAATAGTTGAGGAAATAATTTGGCTTAGTCCAAATTTCACCACTTATAGTTGTAGTTCTGATTCGAGGGTTTATTTTACATATGTATAACTAGGATTTTCTATGGGATTAATTCATTATAATCCTACGATCCATCAGGGGAAAATATGATAAAATTGAGTTCAAATGAGTAACAAAAAGAAATAAAGATTTTTCTTCTCAAAATATTAACTGTATTTGAAATCTAATAATCTTAAATCGTTGTTCAGTAATAGCTTATACTATATTGGAAATATTGCAAAAGATCACAAATCTCGAAGAAGAGTTCCTCCTCTTTTTTAAGAAAATGAGTGTAATGAGTATCCCAGAGAGGGAGGAGAGAGAGAAGGAAGCAGAGAGTTTATTTAAATAAACAATAGCTGAGAAACTGGCAAACCTGGGGAAGGAACTGGATATAGATGTTCACAAAGAGAACACCAATTTCCCTCAACACAAATCACATTATATTAAAACTGCCGAAAGTCAGTGACAGAGAAAGAATCATAAAGGTAGGGAAAAAAGGATGGTGAACCACAATGGAACCCTCTAAGTTATCAGAATATTTCTCTGCAACAACTCTACAAGCCAGGAAGTTGCAGTGACGACAGCCCCAAACCAAAAACAACCCAGATGCTCTTCACTGGGTGATTGTTTAAGCAAACCATGGTACGGTCATACCATGGGGTACTACTCGGCAATCCAAAGGAGAGAACCGTCGGTGCATGCTACCGCCTGAATGAATCTCCAGGGAATGATGCCGACCAGAAAAAGCCAATACCAAAAAATTGTATACTGTGTGAGTCCACTTATATAACATTGAAATGACAAAAATTATAGACGTGAAGAATAGACTAGTAGTTTGCAGAGGCTAGAGTCAGAGTTTGGGGGAGGTAGGGATGACAGGTAACAGGGGAAACAAGGCATGCAGGCTGTAGTGGCATTGGATGTGGTAGTGGCTTCACAAATAGATACACAAAAATGTTTGTACTTCAAAATACGTGTCCATACACAGGGAGCTCCTGTTGTGGTGCAGCAGAAACTAATCTGACTAATAACCATGAGGGGGTGGGTTGGATTCCTGGCCTCGCTCGGTGGGTTAGGGATCTGGTGTTGCCTTGAGCTGTGGTGTAGGTCACAGACACAGCTCAGATCCTGCATTGCTGTGGCTGTGGTATAGGTCAGCAGCTGCAGCTCCTATTTGACCTCTAGCCTGGGGACTTCCATTTGCTGCGGGGGCGGCCTTAAAAAGCAAAAATAATAATAATAATAATAAGTATACACATACAGAGACTCACACAAATGAGTATATGAAAAACAGAGAAATAAGTAAGATAGTGGATTATAGCAACATCAGTTTCTTGGATGGGATATTGTATTTTTTTTGTATTTTTGTATTTTTGTATTTTGTATTTTTGTATTTTTTGTATTTTTGTATTTTTTTGAGAGATGATCTCACTGTGTGAAACTACATCAAGGGTACTTAAGATCTGTCTATATTATTTCTGACAACTACATGTGAATCTACAGTTATCAAAAAAAGAACAAAAGAATAGCTTGTCTATGTGTTTATGTGTATGTATATATTTCTCTCTTATTGATTTCAATATCAACTTTTTCCATTTTAAGATATATATAAACATTCTTTTAGAATATAATTTTAAAATCATATACATTCAACATGAAGTAAAAAAATGCCGTCAATCATTTTTAAATCACCAGGGAATCCATACACATATTTGTATTTTCAGATTCTCAGTTAAAGTTTTGAATTATTAATATGCTTCTGGAAAATACTCGCATCAGATCTACTAACTTAAAGCAGACTAGATAATTAATAATGTTAACTTCCTCAATGCATTTCAATAGGCTCTACATTTTCACATAACCTTGGGGAAAACTAGAGAAGCACTTGATTAATAAAAACCCCTTCTCCCATGTCAGGTGGCCTTTCTAACTCTGAAGCTGACAAGAAATAGTGATCTGAGCATAAGAACTCCTGAGGATTTTATTTATGAAGCTGGTGCCTCGGTTTTCAAAAGGTCAGGCAAGGACATTGCTGTATTAGCCTTGCGTTCCCAATCTCCATCACAGTGCCTTTTGAAATGATGAATAAATAAATATCTCAATACAATTGGAATATTGAATATAAATCTCCAAATTATACTACTCATTTCAAAACAATCATTCCCAAAGCTTCTCTATGCCTTGAATCAAGAGATAGCCTACAGAAAGGACCAAGTATTACACAGAGATTTTCTCACTGAAACAGTAGATTTTATTTTACCTTTAATCTTATCACTGTTTTTGGTCACAGAATTGTACAGAAGCAATTACAGTTTTTATAAGTTCCAAAATGATAGTCTAATCATCTGGAGATATCTTTTTAAAAATTCCTCTATATTGGGAGTTCCCATTGTGGCACAGCAGAATTGAATCTTACTAGGAACCATGAGGTTGTAGGTTCAGTCCCTGACCTTGCTCAGTAAGCTGAGGATCCGGTGTTGCTGTGAGCTGTGGTGTAGGTCGCAGATGCAGCTCGGATCTGGCATTGCTGTGGCTTTGGCATAGGCTGGCAGCTGTAGCTCTGATTGGACCCCTAGCCTGGGAACCTCCATATGTCGCAGATTCGGCCCTGAAAAGACAAAAAAAAAATTTATCTGTATTGATCTGAGAAAATAGTGGACAGTATATTTCTACAATAATGTTTAGCTATGTGAATTAGGTTTGACTAAGTCGGCTAGGTAAGAGACCAACCTCCAAGGTAAGTCAAAGTTCTTGGCAAATGTAATTCTCTCTTGAAATTTAATCAGTAATCCACCCATTGTTTCCACTGGTTTTGATTTTGATACCATAAGTACTTTATTTAGGAAGAAACTATACTAGTAAGTTTTCGTGTCCCTTTAATTCAAATTGAGACCATGTTTTCTAGCAAATTGTCTTTGTATTGAAAAGAGCATGTACTAACAGTTCCTTTTTCTATCATGGCACATAACACTTGATATAATTTATAATGTTTATCTCTGAAATTGTATGTGAATTCAATAGAGTGATTTTTTCTGTCTCCATTTCTACATATTGAAGATGCCAAAGGTTTTTTGAGAAAATGTGCAAGAAATAACTTCTTTTAGATATAGTATATTCTAAATAAAGTTATATGGAAATACTTAAGGCATAGCTCCAAATATTTTCCCTTTGATCAGAATATAGACTATTTATGTCTGCTTGTGTGAGTTCCACAATTCTTGTTCTAAGTATCACCATCCTTTGTTCCAGATTCTCTGGTTCTCCAACTCCAGCAGAGCTATGTCTTTCTCCTCATTAACATATTTAAATTCATCTTTTACTTAATTTTAATATAGTTGTGTTTTTTTTACTGTAGGAATTTTTTTTAGTCTTACCTAATGTGTACTCCACTACCAGTCATGTAAACCTTACCTTTTTCATGCTTTAGAAATTTCTATTTTTCTTATAACCTCCTTGAACCAAACTCCTTTTCCTTATTATAGTCTGAGAGTATTATTATATAGTTGGAAAAGGAGAACATTTAAATGATAAGACCCTTCATCAGGTTAAGGACTTGACTTTGTCTCTATGAGGATTCAGGTTCGATCCCTGGCCTCACTCAGGGGATGAAGGATCCAGCGAGTGCAGGTCATAGTGTAGGTCATAGATATGGCTTGGACCTGGCATTGCTGTGGCTGTGGTGTATCAATTTGATCCCCGGCCCAGGAACTTCCATATGCCGCAGGAGCAGCCGTAAAAAGGAAAAAAAAAATATATATATATGTATATATATAGCCTTTACACAAGAAACAGACTCACTAAGTGTAAGGGAAGTAAAAGAAGCATTAATGTTATGCCCCCCCCCCATTGCCTGGAAACCTATAATAGAAGTGAGAAAATCCCAAGAAGAGAGCGAGAAAAGGATTACCGCTTTTACTAAAAGCAGAATAAATCCACAGTGATGGTGGAAAGGGAAACTTCCTACAAATAGTGGGTGGTCTCTAGAGGAGCTGGCTTTCCTCATCCAGCAAAGAAAGATGAGGAAGGTTTTTAACATTCTATCTCTCTAGAGAAAAGGATGACCCTCCAACGGATGTTTCTCCAATGAATCCTGGTTGTGAAATTGGTACACAAAACAGAAAATGAATTTCAGGGTTGTATCGTCGAGAGCCAACAACATTGACTAAGAGAATTCCAAATATTGACAGAGAAAAGCAGGCTGAAAATGCTGCTCAACCCCCAGAGTTGGTGTATTTTTTTTAATGTTCTTTCCAGACGTGGCCAAAGGAAAGCCCTTGATTTGCACTGAATGTTTGTGTTCCTCTAAAATCCCTGTGTTGAAATCCTGATGCCTCATATGACAGTATTAGTAGGTGGGTCCTTTGGGAAGTGCTTATTAACTCATGATGGTGCAGCCGTCATGAACCTGTGTCATGGTCTTATAAGAGATGGAGCCCCAGCCTTTCATGCTGTGAGAACTCAGCAGGAAGGAGTTGCCTATCAACAGAAAGGGAGCACTTACCAGAAGCCTACCATGCTGGCACCTTGATTTTTGACGTTTTAGCCTGCAGAATTGGGAGCAATACATTCCTGTTATTTATAAGCTACCCAGTTTATGGTATCTTTTATAGAAGCCTGAAAAGAACAAGACAGTCATCAGAGAGGGAATCCAAAAACGGTAGAGAAACTACTCCCAAGGCACAGAGTTAAGATTAATCCAAGACTATTCCCTTACCATCAGGGTAGGGAGCCTGCACAACACTTGACCGGGGAGATTATTACTGACCGGTTACTGCTGTGTGCCTCGCATTTCCCCCTTTATACACCAGGCACTGGAGCATGTGTTGCAGTTATTATATATCTGTTTTCCACCATATGTTGTATAGCTGGGAGAAAGAACTTTTTTAAAAATTTTTAAATTCATTGCTATCTCATGAAAGAGAAGCCACCTCTTACATCCTGGGCTTGGGGCCTAATGCTGTGATTGGGGGAGACTTGGGGGTGTGTTCCTCAGGAAAGAGGGAGTGAATTTCACATGCAGAAAGTAAGGAAATATTTGTAGAGAAAGGATTGCCTTGGTTTCTATTATTGTTTCCAACTGTTTATCCTCCTTCCCTGCAAGAGGATTAAATATCCTTGCCAGTTGCTGTGTATTCAGCAGTAACTGCTTGTGGAAAGAGTTCCTTTTCCCATCCCATAGATATCAGGCTTAACCATCAGACTTCCTTAGTCCGTGGCACACAAAACGACTTAAGTGCCAAACCCAAGTCTATCATTACAAGCATCTCATTTGAGATAAAGTCAAACTACCCATTGAAATTAAATTATTTCAGTCTGCTTTTTATTTAAAGTCTTCAAACATGAAGGGACATTTTGGAAAACGAAATTCTTACTATGGTATGGTAATTTCTTGGGGAAGTTTGAAGTCTATCTTGGTAATTGACCTAATAGATCATAACAAACTTACTATCTTAAAAAAAGAAAATCACATCATTAATCCTAGATGGCTGATCGTATCTGAAGAAAGCAAAATATGCCAATTAGCTCTACAACAAAGTATGACCTTGTAACCTAATTTTAATATATAATATTACTTATCAATCTTTATTTTAATATCTTATTGAGTTGATATTGTCATGCTTACCAAGTTGTATATTGCATGATACTATTACCAGGTGATGTTCTAAAAATGAACCCATCATATAATAAAAAAGGGAACTGTTATCTAGTATATCCATCTTTGAAAATAGGCAATGCATAATGATATTTTTCAAACACAGAAAAAATTCCAGAAACTAGAATGGTGAACAAGCATTTACTACTACAGAGCTCTGTTTTATCCTAGGGTTTTGCCATACTTTATTTTACTTTTATAGTTAAAATCAATATACAAATAACTGAAGCCTCTCTGTATAGCCTTCTTGTTAGAAGGGATTTAATCACCCCTATTTTACTGATGTTGAAACAACCCAAGATCTTACCCAAGATCACAAAGCTAGTGAGGAATTTAAATGCTGTTTAAACTGGTTCTAGCTCATAATTCAGATTTCCTTCCTGAAAGTAAATCATAGATATAATGTAGGTTCATCTACAAAAGAAAAAGAATTGTATCTGACATATGTATGTGTTGTAATATCTCCTACTTTGAAATTAAACATCTAATTCAAAATTTCTGTAGAAGATAGCCTATAAACATAAAATAACCTGTAGATAAATATACACAAATTTATCTCTCAACATATAATTGTATACTTTAATTCAGGTTTTTTTTTTTTTTGCCTCTTTTTGTCCCTTGACTTATACTCCCTTTAACAAAACACTATCTTTTCAACAAAAATATTGTCACATAGTAGGTATTCATTAAATGCCCAATGAATACAACTAAATTTACAACAAATAAAATAGTGTATAAAACTATATGTATTCCCTTTGTGGCTCAGCGGGTTAAGAACCTGACTAGTAACCATGAGAATGTGGATTCAGTCCCTGGCCTTGCTTAGTGGGTTAAGGATCTGCGTTGCCACAAGCTGTGGCATAGGTGGCAGGTGAGCCTTGGATTCTGAGTTGCTGTAGCTGTGGCATGGGCTGGCAGCTGCAGCTCTGATTTGACCCATAGCCCGGGAATTTCCACATGCCGCAGGTGCAGCCTTAAAAAGAAAAAAGAAAAAAAGAAAAAAAAAACTGCTATAATACAATATTCTTTTAAAATATTAGGGAGTTAATTATTCTTCATAATCTTAAAATAGATTATAATGGAACTGAAATTTTTTTGTTGTCGTTGTCTTCTTGGGCCTGCACCCACAGCATATGGAGGTTCCCAGGCTAGGGGTCTAATCAGAGCTGTTGCTGCTGGCCACAGCAACGCCAGATCCGAGCCATGTCTGTGACCTACACCACAGCTCAAGGCAACGCCGGATCCTTAACCCACAGAGCGAGGCCAGGGATCGAACCCTCAGCCTCCTGGTTCCTAGTCAGATTGATTTCCACTACACCACAAGAGGAACTCCTGAAATTTTTTTTAAAATCCCAAAATGAATGTTCTATTATGGAGATGAAACAGACTCAAACTTTGCCAATTTTTTTTTTTTTACTTCTCTATATTCTCTATTTTTAGAGAGAGTTAAGCCACATATCGCAAACCTTTTTACATACAGTGATCAAGTCACTCACTCAGTACCATAAGGTGATCTTATGCAGTTGTTTATTCCCAAAATACTCATTTACCATATTCACTTTTTGTCAACATCAGCAACTGCATTCTAATTTATCTGTGCTTGACCTAGTGTTTCACATTGACAGATAGTTTAAAACTATTTTGAAGTGAAATACCTAACTCATTTTTTTAACCAATAAGGGAACTAAAAAAATACTGAAATAAAGAATCAAATAGTTCTAAGACTAAGGTGATGAAGTTATATATGTATATATAAATATGCAAAACTCTCACAGATTGTTTTAATAGCAATATAATTTGTTAAAGACGCATTTCAAAGGTTACTTAGAGTAAGAAATATGATTTTCTCCCAGGCAACTAAAAGAATGGAAAAATTTGCAACTTAAACAACAGCCAAATGTCAGGTTTCCTGACTCTTGGTTCTTATATCAGAATGATACTTAAGACTTTTTAAAAGTAAATGTACATGATTTTCTCCTCCATCGTGAATTCTTGCATCACGTGGTTTAAAGAACTTTTGCTACTGGATGTTTTTCTAATTTGTCAGTTGCTCATAATAATGCATTAGTGAAATGCGTAAGTAACAAAAGTAAAGTTTTGCGTCTAGTTGTGACTTGGTGACATTTGTGTTGTAAGGAAGGAGGATGTTTCTCTAGACTCCGTAGGGTCCCTGGCTGGGTCTGAAAATTAAGTGGGCAGAGATAGGTTGACAGGAGAGGAGCAAACAAATGTATTGATATGTTTTGCATGGCATGGTAGCATCGACAGGAGAAAAAAAATACAGTTTTGTTTAATATAAATTTTATGTGACACAGTAGCTTTCATAAAAGTAAATGAAGACCTGAAAAACAGAGTTGGACTTGAGGATTTTTATTTTGATGAAGGGTGTAGAGGTGTGGAAGAAATGAAAGGTTAAAGAGGGTGACCTCAGCAATAAACTGTAAACTGGGGAAACTTAGCAAGGCCCATTTGGAGTCTGGTCAGCGGCCCTTTGTATGTGGAGATAAGGAAGTTCCTTTCCGCTGCGTGTGGGGAGGGCACCTCTCACATGAGAATTCTATGATCCAGTTCAGGGGAGAGGCATGAGAGGAAGGTCAGATGACCTTCCTGCTTCTCTTGTTTTCTCAGAGTCTTTCGACTTAAAATATCCAATATGCCAAGGTGCTGTATTTTGGGATGGCCTGTTCTGAACCCCCTTATTGCCAAATTATAATGCTAAATATTCAGTTGCTATTTTAGATAGGTCAGTCCTCTCTTAAAGTCATGTCCTGGAAGTGGAGAAGGTATAGTGAACACAGTGCATTAGCCAAAAATAAGGTCAGTGTCTTGGGTTAGCAGGATAATAAGTATATATGGGGATATATACAGATATGTCTTCAGCCATATACGCAAAGAAAAAATTTAGAGTAGAAATGTGCATCGAAGATAACAAAAGAAACAGAATAAACTGAGCTTTATTGGAGTTCATTTATAAAACCAAAATGTATAAAATTATACAAGTAGTTATTTCATTAGTATCACAGACTAGGATCTCACAGTGTAGTCTATGAACTTGGAGGATTGTTGAAACACTTTCAGGAAGTCATCAAAGTCAAAATTATTTCTACAAGAAATTTTTGCCTTTGCCTTTTTCCCATGTGGACATTTCACTGATGGTGGGTAAAATCACTGGCACCTGAGCATGAAACAAGGCAGTTGCACCAAACTGGAGTAGTCATTCTAATCTTTGCTAGGCAGCACACTCACAATTAAAAAAAAAAAATTCAGAGTTCCCATCGTGGCACAGCAGAAACGAATCCAACTAGGAACCATGAGGTTGCGGGTTCAATCCCTGGCCTTGCTCAATGGGTTAAGGATCTGGCGTTGCCTTGAGCTGTGGTGTAGGTCGCAGACGTGGCTCGGATCCCGTGTTGCTCTGGGTCTGGTGTAGGCTGGCAGCTACAGCTCCCATCAGACCCCTAGCCTGGGAACCTCCATATGCCGCGACTGCGGTCCTAAGAGGACAAAAGACCAAAAAAAAAAAAAAAAAAAAATTAAGAATGCCCTTCATGAGCAGTAAAAATAGTAATTTGTATTAAATATCAACCCTTGAGAATGCATCTTTTAAATATCTTTTAAATAAATATTCTGCCTGAGCTCTTTGATAAAGAAATACAGTTGTCTCCAAGGGAAGTACTTTTATGAATATTTGAAGTGGTCAGATGAACTAGCAAGCACATGTGTTTTAGGTGAGTGTCTGCCTCTTTTGGATGCTTCGGATGCTTTCCTGTTTGCCACATCCTCCACGACTCGTTCTTTATCCAGCTGTCTTCTAGTCACCTTTCCCACCTTACCTAAAACATCCATTCTTGGCAAACCCTACTTCATACCCACACAAGAACTGTGTAAACCTTCCTAGTTGCTCTGTATTCCCTTTCATTTGCCCATTTCTTTGCATTTGCTACAAAGTTGAACTGGAATTTCTTGCCACCATGCCGTTTGCCTGATGAATTAATCCATGCTGTCTTTGCACATTTACTCCTTTCATTTGTGTCTGAGCCATAACATTTATTGTGTCTATTATAACAGAGTTTGTACTGAGTAACATTTGGATGCTATGCTTTTGCCTTCTCTTTCATAGGCTTTAAGGTGCTTCAAAATCAGGGCCATGCTCTAATAGGTATGCTGTCTTAACAACCTAAGACCATGCCTAGGCATGCATTTAAGAAATTTTTGTTGAGCTCCTGTAGTTATATCAAGTTCAGGGCACCCTTTAACTTTGTAAACCACAACTGCCATACATCTAATAATTTTGGATTCCATGTAAAGAATATTTTGTACTATTTCTGTCATCAACATTATACATAGTAGAATTAATTAACATTGTTTTCTTGTGAAGTTGTAGGTATTAAACTGTATAAGAAAATAAAAGTATATCTATGGCACAATACTTGAGAATAGTTAATGTAGTTGGGAAGAATAATTTTCAAAATCAGTGAGTTTTAGCTGTGGAATTTGTGGTAGTTATAGATGTGTTTTTGTATTTATCCATGTATTCTAAGTTTTCTAAAGTGCCCATATGCTGCTTTTAAAATAAGAAAATAAGATAAAAAGGAAATGCACATTTATAATTATATTTTAAAGAACAGTAGTTCTTTAGATTGTTATTCAGTTTCATTACTATAATATCAGAATAGGGAATTACTGATTGAGCCCCATTCTTGCTGTAAAGAATAAATTAAAAACTCATATTGCCACCATTATGGAAGCAATATGGAGGTTCATCAGAAACTTAAAAAGAGAATTACCTTATGATTCAGCAATCCTACTGCTAAGTATATGGACTTCTGTGTTTAAAAGTATGAGGCTCTCAAAGAGATATTTGCCTTCCCACATTTGTTTCAGTATTATTTACAATACCTAAGACAGGGAATCAACCCAAATGTCCATGGATGAGTAAATGAATAAGAAAATGTGATGAATCGTATCTCCACACAATGGATTATTATTAATCAGCCTTAAAAAAGAGGAAATCCTTCCATCTGCAGCAGAATGGATGAACCTGGAGAACATTATGCTAAGTGAAATAAGCCAGGCACAGAAAGGCAATTACTGTATGATCTCATTTATTGGTGAAATCTAAAATACTCAAACTCTAAGAAGCAAAGAGAAAAATGGTGATTATCATGGGCTGGTAGAAGAGGGAAATGGGAGATGATGCTCAAGGGATACAAATTTTCAGTTATTCAAGATTAACATTCTCAAGATACAAATGTATAACATTGTGGCTCTAGTTAAGAATGTTGTATTGTGTACTTGAAATTAGTAAGAGGATAGATCTTGAGTCTTCTCACCACAAGAAAGAAAGAAACAGAAAATAGTAACTATGTGGGATGACTGATATATTAAGCAGCTTGATTGTGGTGACTATTTCATAGCACATATATTTATATATCAGGTTATCAAGTTGAATATCTTAAATATGCACAATTTTTAATTGTTAATTATACTTAAGTGAATCTTGGGAGTGGGGTTGGGAAGCTCATAGTGTGACCATAATGAAATAAACCAAAAACGTTTTACATTTTTTCAAGCATTTTGTTTTTTTTAATTTTTTATTATAGTTGACTTAGTGTTCTGTCAATTTCTACTGTACAGCAGAGCGACCCAGTTATACATATATATGCATTCTTTTTTTCACATTATCCTCCATCATGTTCCATCACAAGTGATTGCACACGGTTCCCTGCGCTATACAGCAGGATCTCATTGCTTATCCACTCCCAATGCAACAGTTTGCATCTACTAACCCCAAACTCCCAGTCCATCCCACTCCCTCCCCAACCCTCTTGGCAACCACAAGCCTGTTCTCCATGTCCATGAGTTTGTTTGAATCTATCTACAGAAAATAAACAAACCCATGGGCATGGAGAACAGACTTGTGGTTACCAAGGGGGCGGGGGGAAAATGTCTAAGGCCGTACCACCCTGAACATGCCTGATCTCGTCTTCACGCATTTTGGAAGCACATTTCCATGTGCATACCACTATGTGAAAACCACCGTTCCTTTTTATGTTTGCATTAATGTACATGGTAGATTTATCATAAGCTAATTTGTTTTCTCAAAATTGGTATATTAAGTTTGTTAAATAAGCCTACAATAGGGAGAAATAGGTGAGGTAATCTCAGGCCAGATAGTATGTTATAATGATAACAAGTCTCAAATTGAATTCTATTACAACTATAAATACGCATAAAGGCAGACACACCTCTATTGTGTAAGTTTGGTAAACCTCTAGGTCTCTTTTAAGTGTTCGATCAGCAAAAGGCAAACACGACAATAATCTTGTGGCAGAATTTGGCTAAACGTGTATCTAAGAATCTAGTTTGGGTGAGGTAACACTACCATTGATAAATCATAAAGCAGGGAAGAATCTTAAAACAAAATTATCATTCAAAAGGGTATAGTCTATTCCACTTTCTGGATTCATACACGTTAAACAAAGATTAAGTATTCCTCAGCAGTCTCAGCACTTAAATACCATTTATTTCATTAACGCTATTTGTAATATTTATTAGGATTGCAATTAACCATCCTCTGTTGTTTAGGGGATATAAAACTAGATAAATTTGCACACTCTTATCAGACTTCAAGAGTATGAGTTGCTGAGTAGATCTTGCAAATGAATGGAAAGGACCCCTGGTATGCACATGTACGTTCCAAATCAGGACACTTCAGTATTGGACGGTTGTCCATGTAGTATAATAAAAATTAAAACTAGCACCCATCACACACATACCTCCATACTATTTATACTGAAGTATATTTAAATTAACTATAACTCATATATAAAACCATTGCTAATTTTCACATAGGAATATCTTAAATATAATAAATTAATCTCAATAATAGAAATTAAACAGTTAAACCTCTGCTAATGACATGATGGCTCATATTTATTGAGAATGTGCTAGTGTCATTACATCATGACTAAGTGCTTGGACGCCTTCCTGGCTCATTGTAGATACTCCATCAGTGTGAGTAATGAATGAGTAAACACATCAGTAGATGAATGAATGAACACTGAGGACTCATGCTTACTTTACTAGTATTTTATGAAATCCTCTCAATAATTCTGTGAAGTGACATTACACAAATGCATTTTTTGAGGCTGAGGCATTACGAATGATAACATGGTGGTGGCATTAGCATTTTTATTTGTCTGCTTTCTTCTCTTTTACTCGTGTATACGCATTTATAGCGCATGAACTGAACACAGGTGTTGAGAGAACAAAGGCATATGACCAGGAAGCACCCACATACCAGACCTAATGGAACAGCATTTGTTGGAGAAAACTCAGAGACAAGAATGAAAGTGTGCTTTAAACCCAGTGACTCAGGAGTCAGATATTTGGAGAAGGATCTCAAATTTGGTCTGGGCGCCTTCTAAGCTAGACGTTGGGAAAGAAATAGCCTCCTTTCATGTGATGGTTGAAAAGGGAGGGCTGGCATTGGAAGTCCTGGAATCATCCAAAATTGATTCCCTTAATACCAGACCCCTGCTGGTTTCTGTGGAGCTTGGAAGGCAGCTCAGCTCTCTTCTGGGAGGCTAGCCTGTAAGGAATTAGCCTCAAATAATGTAACCCTTACTTCTCAAAGTTAAATATTAATAATGATTCCTATCATTTATTGAGTGAGCATTTAATTACCAGTGTTAAGTGCCTGGGATTGCCTCAGCCAGCCCTCTAAACTCTATAATGATTCTAATGCATTCTATATTAAAAAAAAAAAAGTGGTCTATAAACTCTAAAGCAAAGGCCTTTTATTTTTAACAACAAATAAAATCCACACAATTGAACAAGATTGGCAATAAAGATACAGCTTTTCCTTGGCTTCCTTAGTCTGACTGAGTAGAATCTGGTTCCATGCAGCCAGCGCAACTGTGCGTTTGAGAACAGAGAATAGTCTTCCATTAAAAAGCTTAACATACTATTACATTAGATTCAAATTTAAGTCTAAAAAGCAAAAGGTTTTACTCCATAACAAAGCCTTCATTAAAAATACAAACCCCAAAAGTAATTTAAATGGGATTTGCAAACCTCCAGGTTACACATTTCTTATGAAATCCAATTAAGTCAAATAAATACCAAATCCTGAGAAAATGTTAAGAATTTAGTCTAGCCTATTTAGATGAATAATACCAAAATTATTAAAAGAAGAGTTTTCAAGTTTTTTTTTAGTCAACTACTTCTTAATGGAATTTGTAAAAGTATGTATTTCCTCACAGATTTTTAGCTGAAAATATTCCATGAATCTAAATACCACCAAAAAGAATAATATCTGCATTTGGTAAATGTTGACTTTTTGAAATAACTGGTTTCAGTATTTTTAAAAAATGAATTCACTGGTTCCTAAATACCACAAATATTTAATTCCTATGATCATATATTTTAAAAAAGCGTAAAAGGACATTTTTTAACATCGTTAAGTTTTACATTGTTATTCTCTCTTGAACTCATATTTCCAGGTCACTTCTCTAACAGAATATTATCCTAAGATATGTTTTGATGCCTGAAATATTTTATCAAACTCCTAAAATTCTTCTCTGACACAAAATTCTGAATCAACATTTGATAATCTCCAATGATCCAATAGTGCTAAGGTTTATTCTGGGTTAAGTTTTTATTACAAATATTACTGATACGCTATTGATAAAAACACTATAAATACAACACATTTTGATGGATATGTTTAAGCGGTTATTTTTCAGTGTGATAGAAGAGGGATTATCTTTACAGTTGTTTCATGAATGCTTGGATGACTATAACTTATTGCTAGATTGAAACTAGGTCAAGCATTGATTCTTCTCCTCATCTTTTCAAGTAGATGTTAGCACTGATAATGACCTTCTCAGAGGTCATCTGTTCTCCAGGATCGTTATCTTCGTGAAAAGTACCTTAACTCTCAGATACATGCTTGTATCCACAAATAGCTAATAATATCACAGGAAGAGCAATTGCTATCACCAGCTTAGCTCTTGATTCCACCTCTCTGGGATCCTAGCCATTTTGGTCCCTTTTCATCTGTGGTTCTCTGATATGCAGAGAACAGATAATTAACATATTATTAACAGATAATTTTTAAAAATTAGTTTTCTCTTGTTATTTTCTATAGGAGCATTTGTCCACTCAAAGAATTATTCAACTCTATTCAAAAGTAGGAGTCTGGGGAGTTCCAGTCCTGGCTCAGTGGTTAACGAATCCGACTAGGAACCATGAGGTTGCGGGTTCGATCCCTGGCCTTGCTCGGTGGGTTAAGGATTCGGTGTTGCCGTGAGCTGTGGTGTAGGTCGCAGACACGGCTCGGATCCCGCGTTGCTGTGACTGTGGTGTAGGCCAGCAGCAACAGCTCCAATTAGACCCCTAGCCTGGGAACCTCCGTATGCCGCGAGAGTGTCCCCAGAAAAAGGCATAAAGACAAAAAAATTTTTAAAAAGTAGGAGTCTATCATAGCAATGCTGTTTGTTTGTTTGTTTGTTTGTTTTTTAACCTGCCTGTTGACAAAGTTAAAAAAAAAATTGGTGCATTCATGCAATTTAACAATATGCAGTAATTAAAAGAATGAAGCTGATTTATATGTCCCATATGGAAACATCATAATATCAAGTCATATTTTTAAGAAACTAACCTTCATTTATTTATACCTTTTTGAGTTATATTTTTCCTACATACATACATTTAAATATACAAAAAAAATTAAAAACGTTACCAGTAGGATTCTTTGAGTGATGATACAAACTTAAGAATTGAGCCTCTTGTTTCAAATTTGAAAATTAAGGAAACAAATGTTCACCTTCTATCCTTATAGAAAAAGAATTAACAGTCAAGCTTTGATGGAAGAACACCATAACTGATAAATTTGGTTTTATATTCTAGTCTGATTCTGTTAAATGAGTAATATTGGAAAGTCTCTGACTTCTAAATGTCTCAAGATCCAAATCATAGGTTTATAATACTAAATAATATAAATACTTTCTGGAATTCTGTTACCCATTAATGTAAGTATTATTCCATACCTTACCACCTGACAAATAAAATAAATGGATAAGCAGATATTTTATAGAATCAATATATGCTCCACTGAGGCATATGTATAAACATATATAATAAATATTATAAACATATATAAATATGTTATATAGTATACAATTTTATGATCATATATAGTATGTAATATATATAACATAAAATATTCTATTTGTTAGCTATACTAAAATAAAGTTTTAAGGTTAAACTAATATTCCCTCCATTGACATATTAATAATATAATATATAATGAATATAATATATACATACATAGTACTTAAGTAATACATATTATGTATATTTCTATGTTATATATTATGTATATAAAACATATAACATTCAATTTAATGTTTATTCTGAAATAAGTTTAATGGTTTAACTGACACATCTTCCACTGATTTATTATATCAATATTATAATGAATATACATAATATATTGTGTATATATACACATGTACATATTGTATATATAATATATATATATATATAATTTTATTTACTAACTTAGCTGAAATAAAGTTTTAGGGTGAAACTGATAGCCTAAGGTTAACTTTGTGTGTGTGTGTGTGTGTGTGTGTGTGTGTGTGTGTGTGTGTGTGAGAGAGAGAGAGAGAGAGAGAGAGAGAGAGAGATGTGTTTCATTTAAGTACAAAGTATATTTCTAAATTACTAGGTTTGTTTGACAATTACACAAGAGTACTCTGGTTCCCAATAGCTTTTACTTTTTTGGCTCTATTCCATTCTGAAAGGTTTTTGATGACTTTCTCATAACTTTGGCTGTTACAGATCTTTTACATTTTAAATAGCGTTTATTAGAACACATTTTTTTTAAGTTTTAGGATTTAAACCTGCAAAAGCAACATTCAAACTGTAGGGTTTTGATTACCCAAATTAATATAAATATTCCCCTCGTAAGGTGCCAAATTTAAATAAATGCATAAGCCAGTTTGTTATGAAAAAAATAAAAGCTAAGTAATATATCTAAATCTTATATAGCTATTTAATTAAAATAATTTCAGATTCAATCCCTTTGTGTGTTAGTACATGTGTGAGAAAACTGATAGCCTTATTTATTTATACTGATCAGTGTGTATTAAAAAGGTACATTCCCTATTATATTTAACACTATATTAAGTCAAGGACATAGTATGTTGGTTTGCAGGTATTAAAACCACTGTCACAAGAAACTGTGGGTGCCTTGCCCAGATCCCCTGAATTCTATTAACTGTTTCTGTGGTCTGCTTCTCAGCTTCTGTCTAATTTCTTCTGAGCTTATACCTGAAACTCTATTTAGAGGAGTTATCTTGTTCACCGGGGCACTTTGTCTCCCCTAGAATGCAAACAAGAAAAAACACTCGCAAGTTTCATCAAGCACCCCTTGCCATCCAGCTGTGGTACCTTTGGCCTATCAACTAATATCAAAATATAAAAATCCAAATCCTGTGCTGTAAGACATGGCAAACTTTGAGACATTTCCACTCCAGAGATGCCACGTAAGTTCAGGCCCAGAGGGAGTCTTTCTCTAAAATTGCACCATTTCTTGACTACCCCCCTTCTCTGTCCTGCTGCTCCCACTCTTTTGCTGGGTTCTGCTAAAAGTACTCTTTGAAGTAAATCACTTGTATGCAAAACCTTGTTTATTCCTACTTCTGGGGGAATTATGGCATTCAACTTGTAACTGAGCAGCGTTTTGCCATAGTGATCGTAAGAAAAACAAGGCACTGTCACCCCCATCTTAGTCATAACCACCCTTCCAAAGGAAAGCATCGCTCTGTAAGGACAGAGGCAACTGGACCACTCTTTTACCCTGGAGCTGTGCCGCTGCAGGTGCATCAACGGTAAAATGACTGTCCTTATGCAGAATGTGCAGAAGCTCTTCTCATCCTGCATCCATCCTCCCTAGGCATGAACATGGGCGTGCGGATAGCATTGCTATTATTGGAGTTTTTTCCAATAAATTAAAACAGCGTTTGACTGTCACTATGTACCAAATGGGTAATAGCTTCATGTGTGCGTTAAAGTTTATTCTAATCAAGTACTTTAAAAGGTATTTGTAGCCACTTATAAATCCTGGAAGCAAAATATTCTTCTTTTGATGCAAGTTGGTTTTTTTTTTCCAGAATTTAAAGAACATGGCAGATGGTAGCATATTTGAAGTATTTCCAAATTATTTTACTTAAATGTAACTACATTATACTCCAATTACAGAGAAAAAGAAAGGGGCAATAGGGGCCATATTTAAAGAGTCACATTGAAACTCTTTAACTGGGTACAATTATACAGCCAGAGCAGATGGCAGAGGTGATATCATACTTTGAAATCAAAATAAGTTATTTTTAATGTAAGTGAAAGTTTTGAAATATGAAAAATTGTAATAAAAGTAATTAATTTTGACCTTATTTGTTATTGTTCTATAGTTAGGAAAATCCTTTTGTTAAAACAAACAAAAAAAAAGCTTTATTTAAATCATCATATACTCATACTCTCGAAATTCCTTCCCAGAGGAATAAATGCTGCAATCCACCTGCTTCTCTTTTTGAAAAATTCTCAAATTATATTAGGTTGTATTTCCATATGTGTTGGCATCAGAAATCCACCCCCAAAGAGCAGTTTTAGCTTTTCATTTCATAAAATTACCATTTCTTGCAATAGGATTCTTGATTTTACACCTGCTTTCATCTTCTGGGCCTGATATATATGGTTCTGCCGAGGACAGAAGGTGTCAGGTGCTCTGCTTCAGTGCTTCTCAACCTGCAGCCATGCATATGAATCAAGTGGAAAGGTTGCTAAAACACAGGTTCCTAGTTACCACTCCAGAGATTCTGATTCAGAACATCTAGGTTAGAACCGGAAAATTTTTTCTTTTCTTTTTCTTTTTTTTTTAAACAATATAACACTGCTCATTCTGCCCATACCCGGGATTACATTTTCAGTAACATCCTCTAGGTGAAGTTGTTCTTTCACTTTCCAGTAAAAGATTAATTTAGTAATGGGCATCTGGTCCCATAACTTCTCTTCACCTCTCTTTATGTATATGTTAGAGAATGGAAGATCTTTATTCTCTCTTTTGATTTTCTTTGAATTTTGAAATTATATCTTTAGGTTATTTTGAAATATCAGTTTGAGGGTTCATGAAAAAGCCAAAAAGATACGGTTCATCAGGCACATATCTTAGAGAAAAACATCGAGCTGTTGACATGCTCATCAGAACATCATGTCTGAAAAACTAGATAAATCTCCCCCAAAGATTCACCTTTTGAGAGGTAGTGTCAACTCATTTCATCCTCACAACTATCTCTTCAGCTCTAACTTGCTCTCATGTGTCTTTCATTGGATGTTTGACCTGTCCTTGATTGCTTGATAGCTTCCAATTACATTTCACGTCATTGGGAAAAAGAAGTAAAAAGTGAGAAGCACCATACTGTTTCCATCCTTGAAAAAAAGTTATTCCATGTGGCTTAGAATTGACTAAACCTGAGACTGAATCCTGGTGCAATTCTGGGACTCAGTCACACCGTGTCTGTCTTCAGCTTCCAGGCAGGTTGGATTTGTAATGACATCCAAAGCTCAGAGGATCTTTTAAGGCATTTTATCAAACAGTTAAGTGTCTCAAATTAGAATGTTTTATTGCAAAAATTTTAGAATTTTTGGCAAGCCTTTCCTTGTGGTTGTTGAATATTTAAGACAAACTTCCATAGTCTTCTTTAGCCCTATTATTGGACTGAAATCCTAGATACTCCCTCTGTAAATATCTGTTTTATGACATCTTGTACAAGTTATTTTTCTCAGCTTCCCTTTGTCTCATCTGAAATATAAAATGGGCAAGAGGATCTACACCCCCAGCTCAAAAGTCGTACTACTCAATAAACAGTTCTTTCACCACATTTCTCAAGCCATTTTCTTTTGGAGATGGTGAATATACAGCATACCCTTTATCCATGAGGAAAAAGGAAGATGAAGGAAGAATTCGGTTTGCACATGTTTTCATGGAAAAAACTGTATTAAAATTATGTATGGGATTTAAACTACTTCCCCAGACCAATTTCCTAATCCCAGATGTAATGTTTAGGCTCTCTATTAAACCTATATTGCTTAATTATTTATACCCTTTGAGAAATCGTACTACTACTCATTGCAATTACTTGACGCTAGAGAATGGTATTTTTGATTGGAAATATTATCTAACTTCACATTTCGTTAATAGACATAACTTTCTGAATTCCTAAAATGGATTTTAGAGAGGCATCATAAATATATTATATGAATTATACACTGTTAAGCAGCATATTTATATAAGAAGATACAGTTTGAAACAAGATCTAAAAGAACTAGCCTCAACATATACCACTCCTAATTTTAATAACAGTTTGACCAAAACACTTGGCTTTTATTATGCTTCCGTAGAAATTCTTCAACTTTCAAAGGAGTCGGACGCTTGCCATACAGGGTCCGAGCCAACCGTTTACAGCTTTGGCGTCTGTTGTTCTGTATCCAAGCTTGTCACTTCATCAGAGCTAAAGCATCTCTTTTAAATCTGGAGAACAGTTTTCTGGGCAAGGCAGGAGCAGAACTCTTGGCCTCTTCCTGATTTCCCTCTGAATCGTCCAAGAAGTATCTCAACATGGTGGACACTGGCTTTGGGTGGGATTATCAAGTCAGTCCGCCTAACTTGTCTCTAAGGTTCACCATCCCTACACGGTCTGCTCTCACTCAACAGACAAGCACCCAGCTCTCTGGCTAACGTCTCCTATCCTTGACACTTGAACTTAACCCTTCCAACAGCTGTTAGCTTTTAGCAACTTCACAGTCTGGCTCGGTCCAAGACAAGGAGAGATTTTTGAAGGCACCACCTTTATCTTTTGAATACCATAAAACATTAGAAAACTTAATATAGTATATTTAAGTCATTATTCATACTAACCAACAATACTCCTTATACAGTCCGGGGCCCCAATTTCAGTAAATAAGAAAAAAAAAAGTATTAAATTTTAAGATGAAAAAACCCAGGATGCCGAGAAAGTAGCACAGATTATGCAGAGTCACCTGGTTAAAATCAACAAGAGTTTTAGTATAACCATCATGGGCTTCAAAATCAGTTACGCAGATAGCAAGATGGAGATTCCATAGTTTAAGTGAAAAATATAGAGATTCTTACTCAGCTGCAAGTTTAATACTAGCTAATAGTATAGTGAGACTATATATTAATACCTTGTATTCTGCTGGCTTCCGAAGGGTTTTTCTAATTTAAAATCTCATATCTAGAGAAAATAGTTTGAAAAGACATTCAAAGCAATTTTTAAAAACCTTAATATAAGAGCGGTTGAAGGAACTAATGCAAACAAAACCATCTGACCAGTTCTAGGTTCGAGATGGAGGTCAATTATTGTTAGATAAGAGGTGGGAGTATATTATTGTTTCTAAAAAATTGCAAAGAGATTATTATGTGAGTTTCTTAAGGACGGGTCTTGCTTTCTTTCATGTTCCTCACATTGGAAGCCTCTCTTAGAAATGTTGTCATGAGTCATGGTGTTGCTTTAATCCTTAGTACAAGTGCATAATTTACCTAATGAGAGCAGTGAGCATTGCAGTAAAGGCAGAGGGCAGTATAACCCAGAACGGAACACAAAGGAGATAAATGATAGTAAATGAGTGGCTAGTTTTCCATTTACCTCAAAGCTTATTTTATGGAGTTTCATTGAAACCCTTATTCCTCATGATTTCTTTAGCAAAGATAATAAAAAGAATTCTCATTACTTTTTATTGCAGTCTGAGAAGTGTTATAAAAATTTTCTTCTATTTTTATAGCTTTAATCTCTGTTTTCCCAGCAGTCTAGATTTCCAGCAATGGAGGCTTTCCTCACAGATTTGTACATGATGGAATATATGTAACAAAGAGTATACCTACGAGTCTCTCAGTAGACTTTTTTTTCCCCTCTTATTTATAGAGTACTTTAAAAGTGGAAAAAAAAAGGGGGGGGGACTAGCAAAAGTTTGGAAATCTTACTGTTTAAAAGTGAGCATCGTATTACCTTTTTAAAATAAGCTTCAAATGCTATGCTTTTGCTATCTTTTCATCTCAAACCTCTACTTGGCTGATCTTTATGTGGTGTTTCATATTTCCTTAAAAAATGTCTTTGGGGGGATAGTGACACGTTCATTACCTTTGTGTAGCATCATTACATATGTGCTTAAAGACAAAAGAAGAAAATCTAGCAGGTTAATGTACTAACATTTCAAGGCTAGAAATAGAGACTCAAATTTCAAACTACTCTATGGGTTTGGTGCTAAAGGTTATTTATCCACTTCACAAAGATAGTACAAAATTGGCAGCATCATTTTAGCTGAACACAATCATAGAATGCAAAGAAGACATATATATTCTTCAGAATAAATCCTCTGTGTGAGTATTTTTACATGGTGCTGTACTGTCCTTTATATCAGGATGAATTTTTGGTATTTTCCCATTAACAAAGATACATTCTCGAGTTTTCCTGAAGCTACATCTATGCAGATCAAAGCTAATTTTCAGTATATGTAATGGAATGAAATAAAGGAGTCTCCATTTCCCTTCCGTATTTTTAATAGTTATGTGAAAACATAATGTATTTTATTCTTTCCCAAATATATTTCAGCCCTGATGCAAGTTAATTTGTCTCCTCAGAGACTTATGTTACTTTTTAAAAATTAATTATGGTACTCTGACATATTCTGATTATTTTAGATTGAATATTTTGCTACAAGTTCTGTTGACATTGAATAGCAAAATATAAGATGGTGCAAAAAAGGTCATTTGGAAGCTGTTCTATAGGAAGGAATAAATTAAATATTGGATTTTCTAAATATTAATTTTTAGCTTAAGATGATGTTCAGAATTTTTGACTCTAATCAAACATTTTTTTCTCCTGTGAATCTTGAATTCACAAAGCAAATTGTTAAGTGCTAAACAAACTTCTAAATTTCAGTGTGTCTGCAGTTGTATCTGCTAGAAGGTCCAAAGAGGAGATTGAGAGCAATGAAAAAAGCCTATAGTCAAGCCTCAGAGCATAGTGCATCTCTTTTTGGTTGAAAAAGTGAGACAAAAGAGGAAATGGAGAGTATTTTCCCCTCCTATCATGAAAAGCAGTAAAGGATCGATCATGTTTCATAAGTGGTAGAGGTCACTATCAAAGGATGCAAAGACCCCAGAATATCTGGTGATTCTTCTAATTGGAGGATTATACCTGTTTAACAAAACCTGTTTAACTCGAGCGGGACCATATGACTGGCTTTGGCCAGGAAATGTGAGTGAAAGTAACATGTTCCACCTCCAGTCTGAAGGTTTAAATGAAGTCTGTTACATTTTCTTTTCACTGCCAGCAGCTCTGGAAGCATGCATTGCAAGAGAGTTTTCATCAGCCCACACCCTAAGTAGCTCATGCGTATCACCTCCTTGCTTGCCCACAGTAGACATGTAGGATGTGTAAGAAATAAACTTTATTGCTTTAAGTAAGTGACAGTTTCAGTTTGTTTTCACTGTACCACAGCTTAGGTTATTCTGACTGATATATTAAGCCCTGTGGTCTATGAAGTCATCACTGGGAATTATTATAGAAGAGAAACATACTCCCTGGTGGCCTGAACAATGCTGAAAGATAGTGGCACATTTAAGATACTTCATTAATTTCATCAGAAAAAAAAGTGGGGCTGGATTTTTTAAATTTCAGTGTGGCTGGATCTGTCATCAGGAGGGTTACAGACACCTGTCACTAGCACTACACAATACAGATGTAACATAGAATTTCTGGGGTGGGGGGGGGGAATTACAAGCACAGAAGTAGTAGAGTACCTGCAGGCCTATGGTCCACACAGGTACATATAAAATGCTAGGCTCTTGAGGGAGCCCAGCAATTCATAGTCTGGGTTCTAATAGTATCGTGAAGAAGAAATATTCAAAAAAATATAGAAATACCCTCATTATAGCTCTGATGATATATGAGTATTGGAACAGTGAAAATGGTATCACCACTTTCCTAATGACCAATTTGAGCTTTAGAACAACTGTCCTGGAGTGCCTGTCGTGGCTCAGCGGTAGCAAACTTGACTAATATCCATGAGGATGTGGGTTCCGTCCATCGCCTCGCTCAGTGGGTTGAGGATCCGGCATTGCCTTGAGCTGTGGTGTAGGTGGCAGATGGGGCTTGGATCCTGTGTTGCTGTGGCTGTGGCCAGCAGCTGTAGCTCTGATTTGACCCCTAGCCTGGGAACTTCCATATGCCTCGGATGGGGCCCTAAAAAGACACCCCCCCCCCAAAAAAAAGAACAGCTCTCAAGGATTTGAACCTACAGAAGAGAAATTCCCAGTGATAGACCTACAGATCTGAGTGGAGACAGAAGTCTGAGGGAGAGCAGCGCAGATTCCCTTAACATGGAAACTTCTGAAAGATTATCTACAATCAATCAAGAAATTTAAATCATGATGTCAGCTCACTCATTTTTGTTCTGTGAGCACAAGTAAGAAGTAAGACAAAAGGGCAAGAGTATTTAGGGGAAAATCTCTGTTGATAGAAACTAATAGTAAGGGAAAAGTCCTTTCTCTCTAAGAACATTGTGCTATCTTGACCATTTGAGCTTAACCATGAGGCCAGAGGTCATTCACAGGCCATTGGACTTGTTAGAAGAGGACATCACTGATTTCTCAGAATGATCCTCATCCAGCCTTCTGGAGGCAGATGCCCAGTGTCCATCATGTCAGCGGCATAGGTTAAGGTCCCAGAAGTTCCTGAAGTGAATAAAAATAGTGCAGTGAGTAAAATCATCCCAGGGTCACTTTTTACTCAAGACTAAAAGCAAGTTCCCTCCTCTATTTCCCTTCTGAGTTTTGTCTGGTAACCTTGTCAGATATGGCCTCTGAGGTCATGACACCAGAGTGAGAACATTAAGATAAACCTCATGAAAGCCTACCACGGATAGCATGCTGGTGCCTTCCCTTATCAAATTGCCAAGGACAAGTTAAATACCAGAAATAAGATTGATTTTTTTTATTAAAAAGGGAATTGAAGCCAAATATTATTTTACTTTGTGATTTGGAGAATGTGAATGCCAAAAATCTACCACCCCTACTTTGTATTGCTTAATCTCAGCTAGAGTGTTTCTCAGAACCAAATGAAGGGGTGCCTTTTCTCAGCCGCTGCAGCCCCCGCTTGCTCTGTCTCCCTGCAACTGGTTGTGGTTCCATGACATGAGTTTAATGCCAAGTCTTTAATGGGCTGAACATTTAAAGGTTATAAAGAGTTAATTGACCTTATGAGATTATCACTGCACTGGGCAACATCCACCAAGTTTAGAAAACAAGCCAGTCTGTATCTCCTACCCATCACTCCAATCAACAAAATGTTATTGTCAGAAATTGGGATTGCCTCAGACTCATTGCTGTGTTGGGGATAGAGGGTAGGCCGTCAAAGCCTTTGGCTTTAGCCTCAGCAGGACTTCATTTAATCCGTAACCATTGAATGGAATCCACAACTTTGAAGTTATCCGTTGAGAGAAATAGCCCAGGAGTAGCTCATTTTCTTACTCTGCATGCCTGAATCATACTGTTACCAAGTCCAAACTCATTCTGTTCGCCACACGACAGACCAGCAAATCGGGACAGGAGTTGTTGGGGCAAAGAATAATGACTTTATTTGAAAATTCAGCAGACCATGAAGAGAGCGGACTTCTGTAAAGTGCTAGAGAATCATCTTACCTGAGCCTCTTTTAGGCTAAAAGGGGAGGGGTTGTGGTGGGTTGTTGAAAACTTCTTGGTGTCAAAATCCTTTGTTCTTGCGTATGTTCATGTAGATCAGGGGACGATTTTCCTGTAAATCCCAAGACAAATATTATTCTCTGTTCTGCAACTTTTTATCTATATATGGATGGACTCTTAACTGTCAGAGCCCTGACAATAGGCTACTGCCAGAGGCCCGCTCGGGCGGCCAGGGAGTATCCATCCCGATCGGAGAGGGACGCGCGTCGGCGAATGTACATACGGAGACAGCCTCTTTGTCCCTTCTTTCAGGGCGCTGGACTGCTCACGCTTTATTGGCAGCAGTGGTTGATTCTATAGACAGTTTTTCACTACAGATGACATCACAGTGTTAAAAGTACATTGGTTAACTACTTCATGGTACAGCAGCCATGCATCCTGTTTTAAGATCTCTATCTTAACTAAGCTTAGTGAGTACTTTGAAGAGGCCATAAAACACAAGAATTTAGCATTTACAAACTTTGTTTGTAGACGGGTGCTTATCTTCAAAGCGTTATGGCAGGGAGACAGTGTGAGTAAATATAAACCAACTTAATTAAACTAGCTATCACTAAAAAGCTTTTAAAACCAAAGACAAAACTCACAGCTAGGTTCTTTGGATAAGATATGGCTAACTTCTATGAACCTCATTAAATTCCTAACTCTAAAGTTTACTATGTAACTAGTTAATAGATAAACACTATGTTTTAACAAAGTTGGATTTAAATAGGGGAAAAGTCCTTCAGGATGAAATTTTTATTGTACTATTGTTGTAATTTTGTTAAGTCACAAATCACCACAGGACAGTAGGAATGGGAAACAAGAATAATAAGTACATAATCGGGAAAGACTGAGGAAAACTGAATAACAAATAAAACAACAGGAAAGACTAGGTCACCCGAGAAACAATCCATGTTCTCCAGTGCAAACATGGAAATTGTTTTCCCAGGAAAGCCCCAATTCTTCCCCATCAACATCAAAGTGAGAGCTGTGTAACCTGAGCTCCCTTTCTTGGTTAAGAACCTGCCTTTAGGTTTTTCTGCCATCAGGCAAGGTCCTTTTTAAGAGTCCCTGCATCTTCTCGGCTCCCCGCAGGCTACCCTGTGTATTTCAGACCATAAGCAGCATTATTTTTCTAAAGGTGCTGAGCCAGCATGACGAAGCGCAGACAATAGAGCACAAATGCTAAAGTAAAAGAGACAAATCCAACCTGGAGTCTATTTGTTCTTCCCTATTACAGTACTTTTGAGGGAGAACAGTCCTGTCTTAGCTCCCCTCAGAAAATGGCCTTCAAGTCCCTGCTACTTTCCCAAATAGTCGAGACCTTCACAGGCATGGAAACCCCGGTTGTGGTACTTCTCCACCCTCCTCTTTATTCAGATCATAATTGCAGTTTCCCTCTTTAGCTGTTTTGAAATTTCACTGCTGAATTAAATGTGACTTCCCGTAATAACTCAGAACCTGGGGAACTGTCTGCTGAAGGAGAGGTCACCACGTCTTCACTTCATCTCACCGGAGGATCACCTGCAGGTTTCCGAACTGAAGCTGCTGGTGGAACTTGCAGATCGGATCTGGGTCACTAGAGAGGTTGTGAAAACCAGAACATTGGCCGTTCAGTCCTCATGGTGTGTTTTCCTTTGTGTCCTAAGGCTCGAGTCCTTGAGTGGGTTTTCTGTTTTCTCTACCGTAGAGCTAGGGAACTCCAGGGCGTTAGTTCCAGGCACTCTTCTTCTACTGGCTTCAGGAGGGCTCAGCTGGTGTGTAGAGTTAAATGTTTTAATTTTGACATTTTTTGTTACTGTAGAGGGTGAGCACTCTGCTGAGCCAGGAAGCCTTTTTTAGGTTTTTGGTCCAGTTATATTTTCATTAGCATTTCTTGTAGAATCCATCTTGTTGGGTCCCCACAGTGAGTGAGAAATTTGAAACTATGAGTTTTGGGATTTCCAAATGCATCAACTATTCCAACATCTTGCGCGATTTCAGATTCTCAGTTGGATGATCCTTCTCAGGAGATAGTCTCCCATCGTACATTACATTTGGCTGAATCTTGGACTTAAAGCTGTCATCGTCTTCCCTGATTTTCTTTGTGTCCCCATTCCTTTGTCTTGGAGTTCTAATTCCACACATTTTCACAGTATATTTTCTCAAGACCCTAATGTTCCCTGGGTACTCTGATACACTATGCCACTTTGGATTTCAAAAAAAAAAAAAAATATATATATATATATATATATTTAATTGGCATTCGTGGTTTTCTTTTCCCAAATATGTTCCCCGTGATAGTATCCCAGTCTTTCAAAGCTGCTTTCCTAATTTCTCTGATTCCAGTTATTACAAAGACTACCAAGAGGTAACTCTATATGTTTTTTCTCGTTTTCCTCTTGTCTTGTTTTAATGATTAATGCTTAGAACAATGCCTGGCACATGGTTGTTCCTCAGTTAATATTCACTGAATGAATGATTGATTAGTTTTTGGCCTTCATTCAAGATGAGTCTCTCCAAGGGTTTAGTCTAGAAGGAATTAAGTTAAAGGCAACCAATCTACTGCCACTCTTCTAGACCTGGAATTAAACGTTTCCTTAGAGGTGCTGAAATACAAAGTATATTACAACAAATCAATATTTTGCCTCCCTCTGGCCATAAAGGTGTGAATAGAAAAAAAAAATTCTCTCTTTTTCCTATATTATTCATTTCAGCTATGCTTGCATTCCTGGTACTTATTTAAGCTCCATGCCTTGCATACAGCCAGGGAATCTTCTATAGACATGGACTGTCATCTACAGAAAAATAGACACAGTATGGGCAAAGTGACCTACCAAGTGTTCATTCCAAATGGGGTATTTAAGATTAATTTTTCTATTAGTTCAGGCTCCAGAAACACCAACTGCAAGTTCCAACTTGAGGTGTTTGTTTGTTTGTTTGTTTGCTTTTACCCCCTCTATAGACAAATCTTAATTTTTGTTTCCCTTTTGAGCTCCTTGTTTTGGCTCTTTAGGGTCAGGATGGTTGGAATGTAATAAAATACCATCAAAATTTAGAGCCACTCTCCTCAGCAAGCCAGAATCCTTGAACTGTCTAATGTCCATTTGTCTATAAAATTGTCCTATTCCCTTTGTTCCCAATGATTATACCCTTTGCAATCAGGTAACACACTTATTCCTTATGCATTTTCCTTACCAAACTGAAGTTAAACACTGTTTTCCTGTTCTGAGAGGAGGATAGCGTAGTAAGACAAGAGAGTGGGAATGCCTAGGGAAATTCTTAAGGGAAACCTGGTTCAGGCAAGCATATTTATAGAGGATAATTCCCGTGGGCGGGTGAGTATCTTATCTGATCCCCCAAATCCATCAAATTTGCTTTATTTTCTTCATTTCTTAAGATAAGGAATCTCAGCTTTACAATAAAATAGTTTTGCAAAACCATGCAGCCTGTCATTGGCAACAGTTTCTACGTCACCTCTTCTTTCCCTACTGAAAAATGATCTGATTCTGTGATTACAGATAAGACCTCAGTGCCCAAAAAATAATTCCCAAAGCATTTGAAATTCCATTCATACCACCTCACCAGTCTATAATTTCCTTGTAGGTGCTTTACCTTTAGATTACACAAATAAAGGCAAGGCTAGCATCTCTAGAAGGGAGAAGAGAGCGTGCCACCCTCCCCCTGTACCTTCTGCTTTGAGTGCTATTTTCAAATGAACTGGATTATTTTATAGTTATGGTTTTTATTTTGTGCTATTATATTTAAACTATGGACTGCTCTGAACCATCATGAGCAGTGGAGAAAAAAGAAGAAAAACGAAAAATATCTAGAATAGAAAAAATGGTACTAAAATGTGAGGAAACTAAAAATTGAAACAAAAATAATAGATTCTAGGTTGGGAGAAGATCACTGAGATATCAGGACTCACTGCCTTTATACTCACTGTCTATCCATTTTAACTTTATGCTTTTTTTCTAGTTCTTTTTTCTGTTTGCTCTGCCATATCAGACCCCATGATACACAAAATAAATTTAGGAAACATGGAAATTCTAGAAGACTTTTGATGAAATGTAGATAGCAAGATAAATATAGATATAAAAACTGGGTATGGCTTTAAAATACTGGAATTCATGTATAAAAGGGAGTGTTATTTACTTAATATCTTAGATGACTATGCAAGAGCAATTACTAGAAATGCACCTTTTGAACCAACTTCAGAGCATGAGACTCAGTTCTTGGAATGTGCTTCTCTGTGAATCTCAGGGTGCAGTTTAGTTTCAGGTAATTGTTTTGGCTCTCATGTGCTTTATTAGAAGAAAACCCAATACTTCCCTCTTGAATTTCCCTCCTATCTATAAGTATCTAAGGACTTATAGTCAGAAAAGGATTTAGTTCTGACTTCTAGACCCAAAAGGGAGGCTACCAGTTTGGAATGATTCTCCTTTGATCTGCCCCCTCCACAATGAATTGATTATACTACCCAAGGCAATCTGCATATTCAGTGCAATACCTATTAAATTACCAATGGCATTTTTCATAGAACTAGAACAAAAAATTTTGAAATTTGTAGGGAAACACAAAAGACCCCTTAATAGCCAAAGCAATCCTGATAAAGAAAAATGGAGCTGGAGAAATCAGGCTCCCCAACTTCAGACTATTCCATAAAGCTACAGTCTTCAAAATAGCATGCTACTGGCACAAAAACAGAAATAAAGATCAGTGGAACAGGATAGAAAGCCCAGAATTAAACCCATGCACCTATGGTCAACTAGTCTCTGACAAAGAAGGAAAGAATATACAATGGGGAAAAAAACAGTCTCTCTAATATGTGGTGCTGGGAAAACTGGACAGCTTTATGCAAAAGAATATAATTAGAACAATCTCTAACACCATCCAAAAATAAACTCAAAATGTATTAAAGAACTAAATATAAGACCAGATACTAAAAAATTCTTCGAGGAAAACCTAGGCAGAACACTCTCTGACATAAATCGCAGCAATATCTTCTCAGAGCCCACCACCTAGAGTAATAAAAATAAAACAAAAATAAACAAATGAGACCTAATTAAACTTAGAAGTTCTGCACGGCAAAAGAAACCATAAACAAAATGAAAAGACAGCCAACAAAATGAGAGAAAATATTTGCAAATGAAGCAACTGATAAGGAATTAATCTCCAAAATATATAAATGACTCAGATAACTCAATATCAAAAAAGCAAACAACCCAATAAAAAAAATGGGTAGAAGATTGAAATAAATATTTCTTCACAGAAGACATGTAGATGGCCTGTAGGCACATGAAAAAATGTTCAACATTGCTAAATGTTACAGAGATGCAAATCAAAACTAAAATGAAATGTTACCTTACACCAGCCAGATTGGCCTTCATTAAAAAGCCTACAAACAATAAATGTTGGAGGTGGTGCAGAGAAAAGGGAGCCCTCTTACACTGTTGATGTTAATATAAATTGGTACAACCACTATGAAAACAGTATGGAGTTTCCTTAGAAAACTAAAAACAGAATTACCATATGATCCAGAAATCCCATTCCTGAGCATCTATCTGGAGAAAAGCAAAATCCAAAAAGATACATGCTCCCCAATATTCATAGCATCACTATTTACAATAGCCAAGACATGGAAGCAGCCTAAATGTCCACCAACAGAGGAATGAATAAAGAAGATGTGTGAAAATAGAACACTATCTAACACCATACACAAAAATAAACTCCAGGATTGAAGACTGAAATATATAGGCCAGATACTATAAAACTCCTAGAGGAAAACAGGCAGAACGCTCTTTGGCATAAATCACAGCAACATCTTGTTTGATCTACCTCCTAGAATAATGACAGTAAAGACAGAAATTAAACCAGCGGGACCTAATTAAACTCAAAAGCTTTTGCACAGCAAAGGAAAACTATTAAATAACAAAAAGACAACTCATAGAATGGGAGAAAATCTTTACAAATGATGCAGCAGACAAGGGCTTAATATCCAAAATATACAAACAACTCATATAACTAAAAAAAAAAAAAATTAAATAATGGGCAGAAGACCTAAATAGATAATCCTCCAGAGAAGACATACAGAGGTCAACAGGCACATGAAAAAATGTTCAGCATCACTTATTATTAGAGAAACAAAAATCAAAACTACAATGAGGTACCAAGCTTACACCAGTCAGAATGGCTGTCATTGACAAGTCAACATATAACAAATGCTGGAGAGGGTGTAAAGAAAAGGGAACCCTCCTCCACTGTTGGTGGAAATGTAAATTGGTACAACCATTATGGAAAACCGTATGGAGGTACCTCAGAAAACTAATTATAGACCTACAATATGATCCAGTAATCCAGCTCCTGGGCATATATCTGGACAAAACTTTCACTGAAAAAGATGCATGCACCCCTGTGTTCATTGCAGCACTATTCACAATAGCCAAGATATGGAAACAAGCTAAATGTCCATTGACAGATGAGTGGATTAAGAAGATGTGGTACATATGTACAATGGAATGCTACTCCACCGTAAAAATATAAACTAATGCTATTTGCAGCAACATGGATGGAAGTAGAGATTCTCATACTAAGTGAAGTAAGCTGGAAAAAAAAAAGATGAATACCATATGATATCACTTATATATGGAATCTAAAATATGGCACAGATGATCCTCTCTACAAAAGAGAAACAGATCACAGCTGAGGAGAGCAGATTATGGTTCCTAGAGGGGAGTGGGAGGAAGGGGGATGGATGGGCAGTTCAGGGTTTGGGGATGCAAACTGTTATGTTTGGAATGCATGGGCAGTGGGACCCTACTATACAGCACAGGGAACTGTGCGTGATTGGATCACTTTGCTGTAGAGCAGAAATTGAAGAAACATTGTAAATTGACTCTATAATTAAGAAAAAGATATACATCTATACAGTGGAATATTACTCACCTTAAAAAGAATGAAGAAATGCCATTTGCAGCAACATGGATAGATGTAGAAATTATCGTACTATGTGCAGTTAGGCAATGAAAGATAAACATCATATGGTATTCCTTATATGTGGAATCCAAATGAAGGATACAAATGAACTTATTTGTGGAGCAGAAATAGACTCACAGACTGAAAACAAACTTCTGGTATCAAAAGGGACAGGTTGGAGGGGGAGAGATGGACTGAGTGTTTGGGATTGGCGTGTGCACACTGTGGTATGTGTAATGACTGGCCAGCTGGGACCTCCTGTATATAGCACAGAGAACTCTACCCAGTATTCTGTGGTCATCAATGTGGGAAAAAAATCTGAAAGAATGGGTGTGTGTACCTGCACAACTGAATCTCTTTGTGGTACAGCAGAAATGATCACAACACTGTAAATGAGCTCGACTTCTACAGAAGTTTAAAACAAAATTCTGAACCACCAGAATTCTACTTCTCTTGGGGGGTTCCACGTAATATTTGCCAACTTTTAAGGAAAATATAGGGTTATACTTACTTTCCCCAGACAACGGTGCCATTCACTCACCTCCTGAAGGGCTACGATAGGGGATACAAGAAGAAGTGATAAAATAACTTTTGTTACCCAAGCCTCTGCAATATGTGAATATATCTTTTCCTTGTAGCCTAATAAGTTGTCAATGGAAGTAGAAGTGAAATGTATACACACACTGCGGAGGAGAATATGTCTGAGGATAGTAAGATGATGGAGTGGCAAATGTAAAGGTCAAAAGTTAGGAAAGGACTTCAGCAGCCGGGGCATCAGCTGTACAGGAAACCTCAATGAAAATGCAACAGTACAAGCCTAAGAATGATAGAGACGTAATTGGAAATGATAGAAGAAAAGAATACTGCTAATGACCAATCAGAGGGAGGTAACTTTAGAATTCCAAGATAATACGTGCTTCTAAAGGAGATTTGTATGTTTTCCACCTTGAGAAAGTTAAATATTGTATATTTTTAGTGATTTCAAATTGAATTTTCAAGGGTATTTTTTGCATTTTTGCATTTATGTTTTGTAAATAAACTAGAAATTTATTCTTTGACAAGACTTTTTGTTACATTTGAATTGGTTTAATTATTGGTAATAGCCCAAACACATTAAAATCCAATTATATTAAATGGGAGAGATAGTTAAGCTGTATGATACTAGTTTGGGTGTAAAATGATCTCTAATTCTATTGGGAAATGGATAATGGTGATAGTTGTATAACAATGTGAATGTGTTTAATTCCACTGAACTGTACTAAGTGTACTGAGTGTTATGTGTATTTCACGACAATAAAAATAAAATGATCTAAAATAAACTAAAAACTGAATGACTAACAAAATGGTTCTGATATCTCTAGTCCTGATATGTTCCCTTTTATACAGATTTTGACTTTATAGTCACTCCTCATAAAGACAATTTTACCAAAAACAAAACAAAACAACAGAATTCTTACCACCTCAAGAGCTAAAACAAAAATCATTCAATGGTTCAACTTTGGAAAAAAAGATGAAAAAACTAATAAATTAAAAGATGTTAAAACACACTTTATGAAAAATTCAAGTGTGACTTTCAAGTCTAACATGACTGTATATCAAAGATTATACTCAATGTTATAATTCAGGAGGTAGCCAGTAAGATGATAAGACTAATTAAAAGAAGAATTCGAGAACCAAGCCTTTCTATAGTCAGTCAGTCAACAGAATGCTGAAATGAATTGTCTGATAGATACAAAATTGGTTTATGTCCTGTCAGTCCACAAAACAGTAACATTTGAGTTTATAATTTCCACTGGGCAAAAACCTCTAAGTTAACGTGTAACAGTTAACAGTTTTCAGGGCTTGCATAAAATATTAAATACTAAGTCAAGCACAGTGTTTTCTCTTAAATACTTAAATAAGTTTTGGGTGAGCCTGTTTTTTAGACCTAAACATATATGCAAGATTTGTAAGGAGGAAAGTCCGTCCACCTGTTACATTTTGAATTTAGATAAGTTTTTAACAAGAGTAAAGCAAAAGGCAAAGAAAAGTTCCGTAGAGAAGAATTAACATTAGGTTATGAGTTTGAGATTTTTTTTTCCCCTTCATAAATGAACTGAGATACTAATAACAGGGATATTGATTATAAACAGCAACACATCATTTTTGCCAAATGTGAGCACAAATTTTAAGACATTAAGTCAAAGGCAAAGAGCATTCAGTTTGAAATAGCACATATTCAATTCAAGCCCTGGACATAAAATAAGGTTAAAATTAGAAGGATATGGATACTTTACTTTTTTTTGAATGGGTATTACTCAGTAAAACCTTTTTTCTTTAATTATGGAAGTTTCCCTTAGAGGATAGCTCCATATGAAAAATCACTCAATATCAGCCTGACACATCAGGATATAAGGTTCAATGTACAGGGAGCAGAAATCCATGTCTTTAATTTGGTAGTTCCATGTCAGGAAATAATTTTTTTCTCATTTTATATTCTTGTTTTCATTCCACTGAAGATTCATTTTAAATAATTACAATACCAGCCTCAGCAGAGTAAGAGAGTACTGTGTTTTCCTCAATCGGTTTTATAAAATATTTTCAGTACTTTATCCCTGGAACAAAGTATGTCTTTATTCATAGCATCACCGAAACATTTATTTGTCCACAGAAAATTAAGCACAATTTGAAAGCAAAATGAAATTTGAGAATACAAGCTTTAAACAATCATCATTGAAAACTAATTCTTTAATAAAATAAAAAGTCCTATGGTAATTAGCAGCATATATATGTTTATATATATAATGTATATATAATTACAACTGATTTTCATAAGCTTACATAAAATGATTTTAAAATATCAATGTATTTATTTTATAAACATGTATCAAGCTTCTCAGCAGCATTTAATTTGTAACAGAACTATTGCTAGGCATTTACTTATGGATTTGGAAAATGCTTTAGAACAAATTCCTGCTCACATATCATCAGTTACATAAGGGGTCAGATAAAATGTCTGAACTCAAAAGTTTAAGTAATGTATACTTAGTAGTTTCCTCCCTTTGCCCCCAGTCCAACTATCATGTAATTAAATAATAAATACAAAATATATACTTTCATTCACTGTTTTATCTGACTTCCTCCACTTTCTAACTGTAGGTTGTCACCTGTAGGAACTATCTATCCCTCTCATGCTTCCTTTGCCCATATTAACGGTACCAATGAAACGGCACTGGGGATGTTAAATGAGTTAATAAAACATATACAGCACGTAGTAACGAGTTCCGTATGCTGTAATCACACAAAAATGTCAGGTGCTTGTATTATAAGTATAGTTAATAGTAATAATAGTGACGTGTTCTTTCCTAAAGTCTTATATTCATATTGATTGGTCTTATATTCACCTCAATCAAAGACATTGAACTTGTTCTCTTAGTCCGGTTCTTTTGATGAGATTATAGAAATTCAAAGCTGGTGATGATGCAGGGTCAGAAAAGTGAATTAGATTGATTTATTTTTTGGAAGAGGGTGTGCGTGTGTGCATAAACCAGAGCACATATGTATTCTCAATTTATATCACTAGTACCATCTTAACCTTAGTTTTTTTGTCTTTCCTTTGTTAGTTAGAAAAACAAAAACTTTCCTTTAAATTCACTTATCAGTTATATACTCTGAATTGTACATCACACACCAAACGTTTGGTGCTCTGGAAATCCTATGAGGCCTATATCTAACCTAGAACAATTTTTTTTTTATTTATCAAATAAGAATGAACAAATGTAAATTGTGTGCATTTCCTCACTTAAACTGCTGCTATATTTGACACATCTTGTTAGAAAGAAATATTTTGTTACAGAGTGTGTTTCCATTAAACCATCTAAAGGATATATATGTTTGTTTTACTTTTTAAAATAAATATAGTATTGTATTTTAATAAGAATAATCACTAAATCGATTAAGTGCCTACTTTGCAATAACTCCTGAAACTTGTGTATTTTCTAATATCATATTCATTTTACAATAAGTGTCATTTAGAGAGGCATGGAACTTAGTAAAATCCACCTAAAACTAAAAGGTAGAGCAAGGTATTTAAGTCATGTCAGAATGTAACCAAAGCCCAAGAATTTGCCACATTGTATTAAGAATAAACTAATTCTATGAAAAGAAAAAATGTGAAAGAGGAGTTAAATCTACTCTCTAGTGATAAAATGCTCCTTTTTTTTTTTTAGTTACGAAATGTTCCTATTTGGAAATAAAATATTTAAAAGATTTTATTATAAATTTACTTTCCATTCTACTCAATATAAGAAACAAAAATGATGGTTAGTACATCTGTCCCAGAGCTGTTCTGTGATTTTTTTTTTTAATCACAGCTGGGAAAAACATATAAAATATTACCATTGATATTAAACTTCCTCCTTTAAACATTTTGGATGTATCAGTCTACACACTAAGAATAGATTGTTAAAATGGAAAAAATCAAAGAGGATAATACATATTCAGATACTTTTGGGTCAAGTCTAAAAATGATTTTTATGTCTTATTTATCCAATGATATTCCCTTACAGTCACATTGATTCTCCAATAGAAACTAAAATATTTATGGATGGACAATAACTTTCTAGAATTTCAGTTACGTACATCTCAACTTTGAATCCATCCAAAATATAACTGATTATTTCTGGAAAGTATCACAAAGAAAAATTGAATGTGAAGTTGAAAGGATGAAAAAATACAGTCTATCAAAGTTGTAGACACATTATGTTTCTCCCTAGTGTTCTATTGCTTCTATAACAAATTGTCACATACTTGGTGATTTCAAAGTTACGGAAACTTATTATCTTATAGCTCGGTAGGTAGGAAGTCCAGTACAGGTTTCATTCGGTTAAAATCAAGGTGTCGACATAATCACACTCCGTTCTGTAGTCTCTAGGGGAGAATCCATTTCCTTGCATTTTCCAGCTTCTAGACACTGACCACATTTCCTGGCTGGAGTCCCCTTCCTCCATCTTCAAAGCAGCAAGCTTGCATCTCTAGCAACACTCTTCCTTAGATATATCGCTGTCTCGTTCTCCTCTGCTACCTCCCTCTCCCACTGATAAGGACCCTTTTGATTATAGTGGGTCAGCCAGGATAATCCAGGATAGTCTCTCTTAAAGTCAGAAGGTTAGCAATTAATTCCGTCGGCAACCTTTATTCCTTTTGTCATGTAATCTAGCATATACATGAGTTTCATAGTCATCTTTGAGGGCAGCTATTCCTCTGCTTTCCAAGCACCCCTTTGTTTTACTGTATTCTCTTTTAAGTTTAAATTATTTTAAATTGCTGCATTATTTTAGCATCCTCAAGAAACTGTCATGAATATACAATTCACTGGCTTAGCAAACAGAAGTCTCAAAACCCATTCCCCTTGAATGCTCCACTGTGGAGACGCACATAGTTTAAACCTGCTCCCCCAGCCAGAATCCTGGCAAGGAGTAGCTACGTGACATAGTTACAGCTAATCAGTCTACTAAGGGCTTCTAGTTTCCCTTTGCTTTTAAAGGGGTCAGGCCTAGCTGCTCTCATATAATATTTCTTCAAATATACCTTGGTTGCAGATTTAATTCCTGAAGATGGAAAAGCCATGTGGTGTGCAGGAGAAAAAGGCCAAAGCAATTACAGACATGGCAGCTTTGAGATGGATGGCCCACCAAACGAATGACTGAAGCTGCTTATCTCAAGAGGTTTGTTTTGTTTTTTTTTTCCCCCATGTCGGAAGAGTCACCATTTATTTGTTTATGTGACTACTAGTCATTGATCCTGTTGCTTGCAGCTAAGTCGAGTAGTTTGCAATTAGTAGCACCACGTACTCATATCAGATTTACCTTGAAACGCAAGCAGCATTGCAAGACTTTCTGAAAAAATCTTTTTTTATTTTATTTTTTTTGCATTTTAGGGCTGCACGTGCCACATAAGGATGTCTCAGGCTAGGGGTCCGATCAGAACTGCAGTTGCTGGCCCACACCACAACCAGAGAAACATGGATCCGAGCCGTGTGTGGGACCTACACCACAGCTCACTCAATGTCAGATCCTTAACCCACTGAGCAAGGCCAGGGAGCAAACCTGCATCCTCATGGATATCAGCTGGGTTTTTGTTGCCACTGAGCCACAACGGGAACTCCCCAAATGTTCTTAATTACTTTTGATTGTTCCTGTTATTTACAGGAAAACAAATTTTTGGAACAAGTTCTTTTTTTTTTTTTTCTCTTTTTCTTTTTAAGGCCACAACGTGTGGCACATGAAAGTTCCCAGGCTGTATTTGCGACCTACACCACAGCTTGCTGCAACACCTGAACCTTAACCCACTGAGTGAGGCCAGGGATCAAACCCCCATCTTCACAGACACTTTGATGGGTTCTTCACTCGCTGAGCCACAACAGAAGCTCCTGGAAAAAGTTCTAATGTATGTAGAATACTCTCAAAGTAAACACAGAATAACAAAAGAACATAAGAATTTATTTTCTTCTAAATTTCTTAATGTTTTGTGCCAGTTACCAACTTAATATCTTGCCCCTTGAAATCTACCCCTCCTTGCCTGATCTGCAAAAATAGATCTGGCATTTCAAATATACTTTCTTTTGCCAGTTGGAAGTAAATTTTGTCAATAGCTTTGCAGGAGTTAGGGCTTTTCCTCCTGGTTCAAGTGTGCTCACCTGGAAGGCTCTTGCATTACCTTGGCTTCTCAGCTTCTCCAGTGTGGAACACTGGCTCTTGGAACACACACAGCTTCTCCAGCATCAAGGCTCCTATAGTGCATGAGCAATTTCTCTATCACCCAATTCCTGCCGTGTCTAATATCCAGCAGTAGCAGCTGGAAGCAGCATCAGATGAAAGCAGCTTCCCCCAGAATCCCCGAAGAAAAGTCATGCAAAATGTTTCCATGAGACACCTTTCTGTGAACAGCTTTCTGTCACATCCTGAAGAATAGGTTTCCAGCAAGTTCTAGAAGGAAGAGTTCCAGCAAGGTCTACCAGCACCTCATCACAGTGGCATCTCTGCCATTCAGTGAGAAATGGCCCTGGCGTCTGCAACAAAGTTGTAGCTTTCTGTGCTGGCAGGGTGGAGGGTGGGGGCTGTTCCATGGGTGTCCTGTCTCAGCTGCTATTTTCATATTCTTTAGGGTTCTTTCTACATTTTACCAGACTGTCTATTACTAATCTAATTCACACTGTGGTTAAAGCCTGTTTATATTAAATATTCCCTGTTGAGATCACTGGGTCGTTCTATCTCCTGATCAGACCCTAATTCACATTCTATGTGGTACAGTTATATTCAATTACGGTAACATTTAATAAGTACATGTATGTGTATGTTTTTGTGGCCGAGTAGTAGTACATTGTATATACGTACCACAAAATAATGCCATTTACAGCAATGTGGATGAACTAGAGATTCTCAAAGTCAGAAAAAGAAGGACAAATACCATATTATATCACATGTATGTGGAATCTAAAATATGGCACAAATGAACCTCCCTCCTACACAGAAACAGATCACAGACATGGCGAGCAGATTTTGTAGTGGCTGGGAGGGGGGGGGAGGAAGTGGGATGGACGGGGAGTTTGGGATTGTTAGATGCAAACTATTACATTTCGAATGGATGAGGTCCTACTGTATAGCACAGGGAACTGTATCCAGTCTCCTGCAGTGGAACAGGATAGAAGATAATATGAGAAAAAGAATGTCTATGGGTCACTACACTGTACAGCAAAGATTGACACAACACTCTAAATCAACTATACACTAATTTAAAAAAGTAAAAATAAGACATCATTGTAGAATTTACCTTAAAGCAGCTTCTCTCAAAAATGTTTCTTAGAATGTGCCCAAGAAAAATGGGTTTCAAAGTCCAATAGCTTAAACAATTCTTGTTCAGTTAGAGGTGCTTAGTTCCTGTAAGGATATTAATTCTCCTAGAGGTTCTGTTGTAAACATAATCTATTTAATTTTGTGTAAGCCAGCATTTCCTGAACCTAAATGACCTTCAGCACAGTTTATTAAACAAAAACAACTGTAGAAATTCATGAAACATTGGTGTGGGAAACAGTCTTGGAAAATACTTTCCTAAAAATATCACTGTAATTCCCTATTCTGTCAACAACAAAAAGCTTTTGAAGAGCATGGAGCAAAGATCCCTCTGGCATTGTGTGCCAATTTTAGACTCTTCTTTTGCAAATGGTAGGAAATTTCTGACTGTAAGATGGGTTTTTTTCATTTTTCCATAAATGCATTTCTATGCAGAATGGGTCTAATCTGGCATAATATTTAAGTAGATCTTTAAATTGGGTATAGCTGAGGTGGGGGAAGTGAGTTTTTAGTTCATGTTATCGGATACTGATCCTCTCCATGTGTGGTATTGGTCACTTTATTTGTTATGAGACTTGCTTTTGATCAAAAATAAATTTCTAACTGAGGCCTCGTTGGCTTCTCTCTCAGCCAAGGAAGATTTAAATAGAGTTACTTTCTAGCGCTTAATATCTGTGGCTAGCCACTGCTGAGTGAGCTAAGCTGAAAAAATCAACACTAACTGCTGTAAAAGGGAAAGTGACACTGTGTAATGGTGATGTGATCATTCTTTGTTTAGACTAAAACTGCAAAAAAAAAAAAAAAAAAAAAAGCCATTCTTTTCCAAAGCCATAGCTTGATCAGAACAAAATATCCAGTCTCACTGTTCCCTTTATATAGTTTGTGATAATAGACTAAAGACCTCAAACTGATTCTTCAAAAAGAAGAACTACTTTACAATTTTACTAATTAAAAAGACACAGCAAAAATATTTCAAGTTTTTCCCACCTTGGAACTTGAGATGTTTTTATAAAAATTTTGATATCATATTGATGTCTATATCCCCTGGCACATATAGTAATTATTATAAAACTTCTATTCGAATGTTTTCATGGTTTCTTGAAATGCTGGCAACTTCTTTCTTATCAAGTTCATGATAGCAACATTTTTCTTACGTTTTTTTGGTTGTCTGTGTGTACGTAAGTAAATTCGTAGTATAGAGCAAATTGTCAGTAAATGGTAAAGTCAGAAATCATCAGTATAAGTAATAGGGCCTAAGGTATGAAATTAAATGTTCAAACTGGCAATAAACTGGCAACTTCTCTTTATGAAAGCTCTGTGTCTGAATTATTCCCCTCTCGTAGTTTGCTGACACTGGTGCATCTTAATTATACTGCAGGTATGAGAAGTTCTTGGTGCTTCACGGGGGTCCTCTTGACGAGTGTATCACCCTTAACTGCTGTGAGTACTGAAATTGATGGCTTACAACCGTGACCTTCTTAGAAGAATTGCCCTTGGCTGAGGCACCAACTTGCCTGGAAACATCTGGGCCGTTATACCACCCCTTCCCCATTTACTGACCAATAAAAATACACAAAATTCTGTCCCTTGGCCTCAAGGTGGTACAGTTCTGTGGGTTAATTCCCTTTTTCAAGAATATCCCCCATTCCTGCTGCCTTCCACAGCAAAACTAGTTTGTATCCTCGAGCAGATTTTTCCCTGCCTCAACTCAGCTTCCTTCATTGCCTTACAGGATTTTCCCGAAAGGCATTTCTTCAATATATGGTACACATCTGAATCTTTGGCTCGATCTTTACTTCTAGGGAAGTGATGTAAGAAGTGGCCTCTAGGAAGCTGACTCTAGAGTGGGATTATGGAGTCGAAATTATGGTAACCAGCTGGAGTGAAGCCCCCTTCTCAGACGGTAGGTAGAAAATTGAGTCATACATCTATTGTGTAACTGCTATTGTCAAGGCGCACACCACCAGCAAATATGGCTAATCTACACTTGGAAGGGGGTTGCATTGACACTTGATATCTGATAAAATATCTCTGGAGAAGTACTGCTATTAGAGTAATGATACTCAAAGAGAAGTTAGCTGTTGGTATGCAACATTGATATGTTGAAGAGAAAAAAAAATGTTTGTCTTCTTCAACTTGGGATGACCAAATATCAATGTCAATAATTTAAATAAAAATTTGAGGATCAGAGGCTTCCTTAGTGATACTTCATAAAACAATCACTTTCTGGAGTTTCCTAGTAGTGCCGCAGGTCCAGGAGCCAGTATTGTCTCTGTTGTGGCTCGGGTCACTGCCGTGGCACAGATTCAGTCCCTGTCCCTTGAACTTCCATATGCCATAGTTGTGGCTGAAAACAAAATAAGTCTATTATAAAATAATCATTTTCTGTAATGGAAGGACTGGTCATGCTGAGGAATTGGCCTAGAAGTTTATTTAAAGAACAGAAAAATGTAGACGGTTGGAGAATCTTTTTCATGAAACTTAGGTTCTGGTTATGAAGGGAAGGGGGTCCTTAGACTTGGGATGGGAATAAGGTAAATGAACTAGAAAACCTTAAGAGCCCAGATCCCCCTAAAAGTTCTAGGCCTAGAAAAGTAGCACATAGCTCTTACTAAAGAATAAAATACAGCCTGTTGCTTTAGGATGACGTGGAATCCTCAGGTGAAACAGGTGCTTTCCCAGGCAGTGTTTGTCTTCCTTAAGACAGTCGCCCACAACCCCTCCTGCTTAACAAATCAAATCACAAGATAACTGACTGGAGACATACGAAAGCCTGCTAAGAGAGAAAAAGTTACATGAAAAGGAGCTGCCATGTATTCTCGGCCTGTAGCAGCATGGACTAGGAGAATATAACTGGGAGTGGGTCCTGAGCGAGGCAGATAGAATATAGAAGGTAAAAGAGAAAGAGTTTGTCAATGTGGAAACTTCTTCACGACACAAAATTTAGACCTTGACTTTAGGCCCCAGGAGCCAATTCTGATATGTTTCTGGGACGTCTCTTAAACACTTGGAAATAGGTTGACCACACAAAGTAAAGAAGATGCTCGAACTGCCATGGCAGACTGTGGAGAAAAGTGGTCCTGCCTGCAGTGAGCATGATAGAATGGGTCTGTTATGAAAGGTGATAAACTACACAGCTGTCTTTCCTCCAGAGCACTGTAACTTGTCATTTAAAGATAAAAAGGAATGGAATGTCAGTGGGCAGTAGCACTGATAAAAAATGTTCCGTCATGACTCTTCTTTTTCCGACGAGAATCATGGGAGAAGATGCTGTTACAGATGCTGTCAAGTAGCAATGAGGATGATTAATCTCCGAATAGTAGAGTCCAAGTGCAGGCAACATGAGTATACTTGTCATAATGGGACAGGGGATTTGACATGGTGGCTTGTGGCGCATGACAATGCATGACTATTTAGAAATGATGACATTTATACCTGTGTAATGCTTATATCCGAAAGTTGTATTTTAAAACTTTTAAACTCAGAGAAACTGAACTCAAAAGCAAACGTGTAGTCTTAATGACTTTGATAATACATAATTGAATGAAGAAAAGAAGGGGAGTTCCTGCTATAGCACAGTGGTTAAGGTTCTGGTGTTGCTGCAGCTGTGGCATAGGTTACAGCTGCAGCTTGGGTTTGATCCCTTAACCAGGAAAGTTCCATGTGCCACAGGTGCCAAAAAAAGAAAAGAAAAGAAGGAAGAAACATTGTAGCCTCAAAACATTTGAGAAGTAAATATAAAATAAACCAGAAAAATCAGAGGAGGAAATTAATGGAGTTAAAATGTAAAATTAATTTAGTTAAAATGTGATATTAATAAATAGAAAATAAAAGAAATAGAAAAAAATGTCCAAAAGAGTTCTTTATTAAAAACAATTGATTAGCATTATTCAATTGACCTTTATATGATCATAGAAATATTCTATATCTCTGCTGTCTAAAAAAGTATCTACATATGACACCTGACATGTGGTCAGTGGAACTGAGTAGTGAAATTTTCAGTTTTAATTAGATAAATTTAAATTTGAATGACATGTGACTGGTTATTATAAAAATTAGACAGCACAGTTCTAGATGAATAGTTTTTCATGCGGGTAGTTCAAGAAAAAGATGAAAATTTAAAATATTTTTATAGATTAAAAATCTATAAACAATGTCAATGTATAAATAATAGATTTATAAACATATATATCTGATGCATAATAAAGACAGAAGAAAATGTCTATGGTATACAAGAAGCTTTTACAAACTGGCCAGACAGGGATAAATAACCAAACAGGAAAAAAAAATAGGCGTGAAGAAACATTATACAAAGATTAAATCAATAAAGCCAACTGTGGCAATCAAAATTCTAAGACCATCTTTTTCATTCCCTGGCATCCATTCCCTTGAGTATAAGTAGAAATGTGACTTTTCTCTAACCAATAGCATATGGCAAAGGTAAAGGGATTTTTTTTTTCATTTGGAATTAAGGTTCTTAAATAGTTAATTCTGTGTTAATTAAAAAAAGATTGTCCTGGCTAGCTCTGACCTAACCCTGAAGCAGTAGAGACTGACTCTTTCTATTGCTGGTTTTGGAAAAAAAAAAAAAAAAAGCTGCCAGGAGGAAATGAATTCCACCAACAAGCAGAGAATGCTTGAACACAGACCCTTCCTTAGTCAGGTCTCCAGATGAGATGACAGCCTAGCCAACACCTTGATTTCAGCCTTATGAGATTCTAAGCAGACAACCCTTCTAAGCCAGGCCTGAGCTTCTGATCTACAGAATCTATGAGATGCATATTGTTTTCAGCTGCAAAACTTGTGGTAATTTGTTATGTTGCAATAGAAAACTAATACACAAACAAAATGATGCTGAAAACAGGTAGTGAGAAACATGAAAGTTAATGAAACAATGGATTGTTTTCTCTTGGGATGGTTTCCTGAAAATTCTTTGACATTCCTCTCAAGCAAAGGGGGAGTCCAGTTCCCCAGGAGTGTGAACTGGCCTAAGCGACTGATTTCTAATGACCATAATGAGGTAGAAGTGATGAGAAATGACTCTCCCAGCGTGCTGAGGTTTCTCCCCTGGAACGGTTGCCCTTGGAGCTGAGCCACCATACTATGAGGAAGCCAAAGAGCCCTTGGAAAAGCCATACTATGTATTCTGGCCACTGCCCCGGCTGAAATCTCAGCCAACAATCACCGTCAACTTGCCAGATTGTGAGTGAGCAAGGCTTTGGATGATTCCAGTGTGCAGCCTTCGAGCAAGCCCAACTGGAGCTGGATGAGACAGAAGAGAACAAATTTTATCAACTCCTGCTGGATATTAGTCAGCAGACATCGGTATTTTATTTGGGGTGGTTTTTATATAGCAAAAAGGTAACAGAACGTCTTTGGACCCATCTGACAGGTGAAACATTAAAAGAATACTAATACCTATGGCCAGAAGGGGTGTTTGGAGGAAAGCTAACTGTGGGGCAATAAACAGAACTTTACAAAGATGATTTTGTTCTCACTCCGATTAATGTTAAGGCAACCCTGCACCCAAGCCCTGCTTCCCACAGGACTAGTAACTGCTTTCAGCTACTGGCAAAAGAAACTTCAGATGGCTTCAAATTTTCCAGGTGCAGAGCAGCTGGCTTTCCCAAACAAGTGCAAACATAACACAATGAACATCAGCTCTGCCTGGCGAAAACTAGAACGTCTGTTCTTTTACTGACAAGCTTGCAACAGTGAATTGGATCCCTCTCTTGGATGGTCTGTGTGTGTATTAGCACGTTGCTCTGACCCTGGCAGGAGTCTCTGGGAGAGAATGAGGACTGAGGATCTGTGCCTTCTCCTCTCACTGGACTCTGGTTTAGAAGTTTTCTGAAGTGCTCCCGTGCGATATTGTAGAAAATGTCCTGGAGCCTAGGGCAAGACTGACAGCGAACATAAGGGGCCCACCGGTATGATATGTGGTGACAAAAAAGGCTTTCACCTTGTATAATATTTATTCAAATATTCAATGGAGCATGTTCAAGAGTAAATAGAACAACAAAACCCCCACAATGTTACACAAACATGAATTAAAATAATTTTAATATCTATTGACAAAAGGATAATTGAGTACATTATTTTACACCAAGTACATGGAAAATAACTGTCATATATACATGTATGTATACATTAATCATATATATATTTATGTATATATGTGTATATCTATATATATACACACACCATATTTATGAGTTTGGTGAAAATGGGAAACACATGAAGGAATCTATATTAGCTTATTGATATGAAGAAGGTAGGTTCAGAGAAAAAGAAAATGCAAGTTGATTATTCCTTTAAAAATAAAAATGAAAAGATGTGAGAGTCAATGTGAGTTTAAGTAAGCATCAGCTATTTTAGCAGGCCTAAGTTTATTACCTTGAGAAGATGATACATGGTGGGACATTTCAGCCTTTCCTTAGCTAGCATTATTCAACAGCTCAAGATGGAAATAGTCACATTTGACTCATTCTGTCTTTTTTTTATTTCTGACAAAAACATTCCATTTTTGGTGCTGAAACCAATCAGTAGAATAAAAGACTGAGTAATCGCGTATTACCTTCAAAGTCAAGGAGTCTGCATTATTCTACAACTGAGGCTATTTCAGAAAAGCAATGTTCCAGACAATTGTCTGGTTACTACAGAGTTTCAAGCCCCCTGGGAAGCTGCTGGAAAGACAAAGGGATATATTTTATCAAATCTTTGTATCTTCCTTTGTATCACAAAGTACAGTAGGGAAATCTGGTAAATGACCTTGGAAGGAAAGAACAAATGGCGAAATCGCTGTGTGGTTGAAAGCAAGGCTCTGAAACCTGGCTGCTGGATTCCCAACTCTGCTTCACTGTGCATTAGTTCTGTAAATTTAGACCATTCTTTGTAAAACTGGGGTAATAATAGTAGCTATTCCCTAGTATTGTAAGGAGGTTTAAATGCATTAATACCCGTAATGTTTTCAGAAAGGAACTAGGCACACTGTAAGAGTTCAGTATATGTCAGCTGGTATTATTATAATTATCTCTCTTGTCAACGGAGCAATCTAGTTCCAAAAGCAGCAAATAACTAGTTCCTGCTGTTTTCTAAATGGCTAAGGTGCTTTATGCCACCAATAAAGACATCGTAGCAAATTCTGTAGATGCTCCACCCACATTCCCTGGACCTCACCACTTCTTTTTGTTTTCTCTTCCTTCTTTTTTAATTACATTTTCTTTTCTATAACTTACATTTTCATAAGAATAAGACATATAGCATACAAAATATACGCTCATCAACTTTGTTATCAGTAAGGCTTCTGGTCGACAGCTGGCTATTACTAGATAAATCTGGGGGGAGTCAAAAGTTATATGCAGATTTTTCACTGCACATGGGTCAGTGCCCATAACCCCTGCTGGCCCTCACCACGTCTAAGGACTCCAGAACCCTCCTGTGACTTGACCTCAAAGCAAACATGAAGGGTGGGGGAAAAAACTGTAATTGTAATGTATACATGTAAGGATAACCTGACCCCCTTGCTGTACAGTGGGAAAATTAAAAAAAAAAACAAACAATAAATAGCCAAATAAATCTCCGCAGTTGCAGGACCAATAACCAAAAAAAAAAAAGCAAACATGAAGAACCAGAGAACAAACATCTCCACCCCAATAGCAGTCATCTCCTAAAAATGACTGGACAGGAGTTGGTAAATATCCTAGCCCCCTCCCCTCAGAGGAGTAATTTTGAGACACAAGTTTTACACTCTTTCTAGAGCTCCTGTGCTATGATTAAGGTGCAGTTACATATGATTTATTGGCTGCCATCCTTGCACTGTCTTATGGTCCCATGCCCTACCAGGAGCGCAGTGAAATCCTTTGTTTCAGAGTGGGCTCCTGGAGGTACTGAAATTGAGAAAGACTTCTAGTTCAGAAACAGTAACATCCAGTGGACTTTTGAAATATGAAAAATATATGCAGAAATACCTCCACTGATAAGTAGCATTATCTTTGCCTTAAGAAGTGCAGTCAGATACAATTAAAAAAATTAATTGAGTGATAGTTAACAGCACAGACTCCAAAGTGAGTCTGCTGCAACTCTCACTCCATCTTGGCAATGTCACGTAATCTCTAACTAAATGTCTTCATCTATAAAACAAATATTTCAATATTCCCAAACATACAGGGTTGTTCTGGAGAGGAACCTGTATAAGAATCAAAGCACTTAGAATATGATCACTGTTGTTATTAGCAAAACTGAGTTGATATGCAGAAGCTAGATTGCCCTACTGCAAAGAAAAATACTGATCTAAATCATTTCCTCTCTCTCTCTCTTTCCTCCTCCTCTCAATGTAATGCCTTCAAGGCCATCATACTCCCTAGAATATAGCTGACCTCTCTGCTGACCCCCAGCTGGTATCTGGCACTATGGCTTTCCCCAGCCATTCACAACAAAAAACAATTTGGCCCATCTCTCAGCCCACAATGTCTGTCATATTCTTCACTCTGGCCTGCACACCCAGCAGTGAAATACGACTGAAAAGTGGGCGTGGACACTCTGACAGGTGTGAAGTAGGATCTTGCTGTGATCTTGACTTGCATTTCCCTCATGGTTAGTGATGTTAAGCATCTTTTCAAGTGCCTGTTTCCCATGTGTGTGCTTTCTTTGGAGAAATGCTCATTCATGTCCTCTGCCCATTTTGTAATTAGGTTTTTTTTTTTTTTTAGGTATTGAGTTGTATGAGTTCTTTATATATTTTGAATATTAACACCTTATCAGACGTATCTTTTGCGAACATCTTCTCCCATTCAGTAAGTTGCCTTTTCCTTTTATTGATGGCTTTCTCTGCTATGCAAAAAGCATGAAACCATAAAGCTCCTACAAGAGAATACAGGCAAAATACTCTTTGACATTAAATCATAGCAATATTTTCTTGGATCAATTTCTTATAACAATATAAATAAAAGCAAAAAAATCAACAAATGGGATCTAATTAAAGACTTGCTTTTATATATGTGTATACACACACACAGTGGAATACTATCATATTTACTATGTATCTTATAAATACATATATGTGATGGAATATTACTTGGTCATAAAAAAGAATGGAATATCACTATTTCATTATAGAGATGGACCTAGCAGATATTATGCTTAGTGAAATAAGTCAAACAGAGAAAGAAAATACTACATAATATCACTTATATGTGGAATTTAAAAAATAGTGTAAATGGGAGTTCCCATTGTGGCACAATGGAAATCAGTCCAACTAGTATCCATGAGGATGTGAGTTTGTTCCCTGGCCTCACTCAGTGGGTCGGAAATCCAGTGTTGCCATGAGCTGTGGTGTAGGTTGCAGACACAGCTTAGACTCTGCATTGCTATGGCTATGGCCACAGCTGTAGCTCCAATTTGACCCTTAGCCTGCGAATTTACATATGCCACAGGTGTGGCCTTAGAAAGCAAAAAATAAAATAATAAAATAGTAAAGTAAAATAAAATAAATAAATAATATAAATGAATGCATATACAAAACAGAAACAGACTCACAGACATAGGAACAAACCTGTGATTGCCAAAGGGAAGAGGGTGGGGGAGGGCCGAATCAGGGTTCTGGGATTAGCAGACAGAAACTACGATTCATAATATAGGTAAGACAATGATTTACTGTATGGTGCAGGGAATTACAGCCAATATCTGTAATGGAGTCTAATCTGCAAAAAGTACTGAGTCACTATACTATATACCTAAAAATAACACAATTTTGTTGGTTAACAATACTTCAATTAAAAAAAAAAGCTTTTAAGTTCAAATATGTCCCCTTCATTGTGGCCTTTGTCTTCCTTGCCTGAGGAGACAGATCCACTATGTATAGGTATGTACATATATGTGTATATATGCATATATATGTATGCATATATAACATAAGACCTGTGTCAAAGAGTGTACTGCCTCTGTTTTCTTCTGTGAGTTTCACGGTTTTCAGGTCTTACATTTAGGTCTTTAACCCATTTTGAGTTTATTTTATGTATGGTGTGAGAAAATGTTAGGCTAATTTTAGTCTTTTATATGTGGAATATAAATAATAGAACAAATGAATGATGTAACTAAGCAGTAACAGCCAGATATAGAGACAAATCTAGCAGTAACCAGCAGGGAGGGGCTGGAGGAGAGACAAAATAGGGACTTAAGAGGTACAAACTAATAGGTATAAAACAAGATACAAAGATATAATATTTAGCACAGGAAATATAGCTGCTATTTCATAATAACCTTATATGCAATATAATCCATAAAAATATAAAGTCACTATGTTGTACACCTGAAACTAGTATAACGTTGTGAGTCAACTATACTTGAATCTTTAAAAATTGGGCTTGGAGTTCCCATCGTGGCGCAGTGGTTAACGAATCCGACTAGGAACCATGAGGTTGCGGGTTCGGTCCCTGCCCTTGCTCAGTGGGTTAAGGATCCAGCGTTGCTGTGAGCTGTGGTGTAGGTTGCAGACGCAGCTCGGATCCTGCGTTGCTGTGGTTCTGGCGTAGGCCAGTGGCTACAGCTCCTATTAGACCCCCTAGCCTGCGAATCTCCATATGCCACGCGGGATCGGCCCTAGAAAAGGAAAAAAGATTAAAAAGTAAATAAATGCATAAAAATTGGGCTTGAAAAAAATTTCCAAATTCATACGCATCATAGATTCTATGTATAAAACTATGAACATTTAAATTCCAAATATTGAGGATCTGTTGTATATCTTCAAGGTCATTAATTTAGGTCATTACCCTAAATTAAATATTCTTCTCATTTAAACTTGAGAAAGCAACTGATGTTAGTAATGATGAGTTATATTAACTTAAAATTGAGGCTAAGTAATAGGTCACGATCGCCTGTCCAACTGATGCCACCTCCTGCAGAGGGTCCTGTGGAGGCTGGGTAGCCTCTGGAAGCTGACCTTTTCTGCTACAGTCATTGCAGTCCTCATATTCAAATTCACATCTTAACCCACCTCTCCTAAGTATCAGAGCCATCATTTTCACCTGCCTTCCTTCTATCTTAGCTGTAAAATGGTTTTTCTTCATCATGCATTTTTCCAAATTTCTGTCTCCTGCCTTGCATTCTTTCCTTCCTCTCCTAAAATCCACACTTCTAAAATTTAATTGCCTTTTCCTGCTTTTCTGCAATAATGACCTCATCTTAAGCAATGGATACCAAATCCCTGAGGTGGGGGGGTCACAGGCCAAAGAGCAGGATGGGTTATGTACATTTATAATTGGGAAGTTATATTCCATCAGTTATTTAGGGATTGTGTGCAGACTCAACTTTTATTAATCTATTTTGCTAACTTCCATAAACTGCTCAAGGTCAGAAGCCATGTAGCAAACATCTTTGGATACTTAAGCCTTAGCATATTGCCTGGTATTTATGCTAGAAATGCTCAAGGTATGTTGGCTCTTTGTTGGCTGTTGAATAAATTTATGAGAAGCCAAAATGGGAAGACACAGACAGATGTGTGTTAGGTAGGTGGCACTTGAAATTTGATTGTAGACCTAGGTTGGACCACATATGTTTATGCTCAGAGGAAATTCCATTTTAGCTGGTTAGCATCAATAAAGAACAAAAAGCTATTGCTTAGACCATAGCAGACTAAAGATGTTTTACCTCAAAAGGAAAGATACCTGACCTCTTTCGTGCCAGTACATACACACCTAGGAAAAAATCTCATGAGAATAAACTTTAATTTAAAGGGAGGGAAGAATAAGGCATTAGTTGAAAGACGTTATAATAAGGCAGTTTGTTAAAAGCTTAATTATCCGCGCCCTTAGAGGAGGGTATGATGTTATGGTGGAGGAAGAAATCATAAAACTTAGCAGCAGGGGTTCATCTTCTTAGGTATTAAATAGGTAATTAATCTGAACTGCAAGAGGCAATTAAGCCTCACTTAGTAAGGTGAGGATTTTTAGGCTCAGTAAAAGCAAAATTTCAAGCCAAAGAAGACATGGAAAAGGCAGGAGATCAAAATAAATTACATCTCTGAGTACTTTTCCTTGTAAAAGTACATTAATCTTTACATTGTTTCTGTATTAATCTGTATTTTTTTTTGGAGAAATTTAGACTGTGCTTGAGATAAAATTATATTTTCTTTTATTTAGAAAAGTATTCTGGATGTCCCCTTATTTTATTGACTTTTATTTTTTTTGCAATCCCTTTAGGCATGCTACTGCAGATGCCAAAACTGCACCTTTGAGCTTTCTGCATGTTACAGAAATGTCACTCCACAGTAAATTTATAGAAGTACAGGCTGAGGGAGGTGTGATTGGGGGATCCTTTATACCTACCTTAAAAGAAAGTTCATTAAAATAAAAAAAGGCATTAAATTTTGACCTATATAAAATATTCAGTAAATAAATTTGAAAAATATTAACTAATTTTGCAACTTTAGGAGTAAGAAAGGATAGCATATCCTGTATTACTTTTCTAGGGTTGTCATTATAAAATACAGCATTGTTTAAATCAGCTTAAACTGTGCTGTTTAAACAACAGAAATGTGTTTTCTCAGAGATCTGAAGACTAGAAGTTCAAGACGAAAGTGTCAGCAGGTTTGCTTTCTTCCGAAACCTGTCTCCTTGGCTTGCTCCATTTTTTGTTTTTTTCCGGGGCCTCATGGGCTTCTCTCTGTGAGCATACACCCGGTGCCTCTCTATAAACCCGAATCTCTCCTTCTTAGAATGACACCAGTTGGGTTGGATTAAGAACCATCCTAACAGACTCATTTTGACCCTTTTCAAACCCCTGGTTCTAAATACAGTCACATTCTAAAGTACTGGGGGGTTAGAGCTTTAACGTAGAAATTTTTGAAGAACACAATTCCATTCACAATTATACCCCCCCCCCCGAAAGCATAAACTTTTGCGATAAAAGAGAACTGTGTCAAAATACCAGTTCCACCTTCTCACTTCCTGATTTGGAACCAATTATTTAACTCCAGTGAGGCTTGGATTCTTCCACACATGTGATTCGATGATCTATGAACGTGGATGTTCCCCTGATTGCCATCGGCGCCGTAGTAGAATCGTGCACTTGGATTTCAGCTCACACCTATTTACACCCCGGGTGAGTTTGCCTTTGTGACAAATTGGATTTCTTCTCTGTAAAGTGGGAACTAGAGAGTACCTACTTCATATGCTGTGAAGATTAAACAACTGAAGGCCAGAAAAGCTCATACATATAAGCAATGAGGTCCTGCTGTATAGCACAGCGAACCATATCCAATCACTTGTGATAAAACACGATCCAAGATAATAGGAGAAAAAGTATATATATGTATGTATAACTGGGTCACCTTGCTGTACAGCAGAAATTGGCAGAATATGATATATCAACTGTAATAAAATTTTTCAAAAAGGAAAACTTCATACAGAAATATCTAGCAAAGAGAAAGCACTACTGAAAGGTAGGAATTATTATGGCTACTGTATACCAGCGATAATGTATACAAAATACACATGCCAGCACTTAGTACGTACTATGGTTACCTATGAAATAGTCACTTTTATTATGCTAGTGTTTACTACAAGTGCCTGTTTATAACTATTGCTACTGTTACAGCTAGTAGTATTATTTAAGTACTGCTGTTACTACTGTCCAATGCTATTCATATTTTTACTGAAACTACTGATCTTTCTAAAATTCTAAAGTTCACGTTGGAGGAAAGGTTACTCCCCTGATTTTAAACACATTAGTGATTGCTGGTTGCTTTTAGGACAAAGCACAGACTCCTTTATATGGCTCATAATTTTCTGAAGACTCTCACCCCATAAGCCTTATCTCTAGCCACTTTCCACCTGCCACAGGTAGCCATGCAAGGAGTATTTCCGTTTCTCCACAATTACAAAGGGGCTTCTTGATTGTCTGCCTGCTGTGATAGAAGCGCTCTTCTGGGCATGGGAGATAGAGCTATGCTGCACTCAAGAAGCATATATTCAGGAGGGTTGTGGGGACAAATAAAAAACAAGTAAACATATAAGCCTGAAACATGCCTTTAAGAAAGTCAAACATCCGTTGAAAGAGACTGAATGGTGGACAGCGTGGAATGGAGAGGTTAAGGAAAATTTTGACTGAGGAGATATTTAAGGTGAAATATGAATGAGGCAAAGGAGTAAGATGGACATTCTAGGCAGAGCTAGTACCGCGTGTCAAAGCTATGAGGTGGAGATGCATGTGGTGAATTCATGAACCTGACCAGGGCCCACTGTGCACAGGAGAGAGAATTAGAACATAGGAGGGAAAGCCCGGGAGTGGCCAGACCCTCAGGCCCTCACCTGTGTAAGGAGACTGGCTTTTATCATATGTGCAGTGAAAGCTGTTGGAAGAACTTAGGCCTAATCAAAAACGATCTGAGTGACATTTTTATGAGACACCTTTGACTACTTTATTTAGAATTGATTGGGAAAATACAATCACGGAGACCAGTTAGAGGACAATGATGAAAGTCCAGGTGAGGAGGAATGATTCTTGGCTTTGAGAACTGGATGGAGGATGCGAAGGACTGGATGAGAAAGTTTTAGAAGGTAACACGGAGACCTGTATTCCATATTACGGCAGATACTGCTATTCTCTGAAGTCTGGTCTTTCCTCTGTCCTTGTTAGCACAGGGAGCTGATTTTTAGCTGCACGTGTAGCTGCCTAGAATAAAGATCACGTTTCCTTGCTGGAAGGAAAACAAAGTTCTGGACAATGGAAGCTAGAAGCGGTATGTGTAACTTTCTGAAGCATGCGTAAAGGCAGGCAAATTTCTCCTTCCCAGTTCCCATTCCTTCTTAGCCTAATTGCCAAGAATGGTGAGACCACGTGGTACCAAGGAACATGGGTTACTGAGGACTTATGGTCCATACAGATGAAAGGAAAATAATCTTTTATCTTTTTTAAACTACTGGTTAGATATACAAGTCGGGAACTCAGAGAAGTTGTTAGGGAAAGATAAACGAATTTGGAAATCATTTCCTTAAAGATGATCTCTAAAGCTTAAAACTGACTAGCATCACTGAGGAAGAAAAATTAGCCAGAAAAGCTGTCCACCCATTGGGCCCTGGGGCACTAGATTTAGGCAAGAAGAAGATTCATTAAAACAGAAGAAGAAGGAACAACCAGTCTTATCTTAGAAACCCAGAGGACAAGACTTTTAGGAGTTCCCTTTATGGTTCAGTGGTAATGAACCCAACTGGTAACCATGAGGACACAGGTTCCATCCCTGGCCTTGCTTAGTGGGTTAATGATCTGGCATTGCCGTGAGCTAAAGTGCAGGTCGCAGATTGGACTCGGATATGCCTTGCTGTGGCTATGGCGTAGGCCAGAAATTATACCTCTGATTTGCCTACTAGCCTGGCAACTTCCATATGCCACGGGTATGGCCCTAAAAAAAAAAAAAAAGACTTCAAAGAAGGCAGGAGTGGTTAAATAAATAGGTCAATCCATGAGAACAAAGAGAAAACCAGTGGGAATTTACAGCAGCATGGCTGATGACCTTGACAGGAACAGCTTCAGTTGTGTGGAATGGACAGAAACCTAAATTTAGTGGGTTGAAGAGAGAACAAGAGATTAAAAACAAAAAAAGTGATGACAACAGGCAATACCTCTGAGTTTCTGAGTTTGTTTTTGTTTGTTTGTTGCTGTCCTTGTTGTTTTACCCTAACAGAGAGCAGTAAAAATATGCAAAAATAGAGGAGGAGGAAGGAAATGAGTTAAAGGAGAAGAATTTTACTTTGTTTTGCTTTGTTTTATGGCAAATAGGTCTATATATTCTTTCAAACATCCCCAGGCATGGTCTTTCTCATGAGTTTTTTCACATGTCTTCTCTGCCTGAAATAAACAGTTTTCATTCACCTTTTTCTCCTGGCTTTCCCACCCACTCAAAATTAAATATATCCCTTTTTTGTGCTCACAGTGAAATTCAGCCTAGAGAAAAAGAAGGCTCTTCTTTCGGAGAGCAGATTTTTACAGTGGAAAAAGAAGAAGCTGTGAGACACGTGGACCTTCCAAATATAAGTCATTTAATACTGAGGTAGTTGCTAAACCGTTCTTAATTTCCTTATCAATTCAAAAAGGATGTTTTGTTTTAAATTCCTGAAAATCTGCTGTAAAATCTCAACGGAATAACTTGTCAAAGGCTTTGCATAGACCCTGTCACAGAGTTAGCCATCGGTAAAGGTGGTCCTTTTCCTGTGAGCCTATCCAGGTCTCTCTTTTCCCCTTGTGACCCGGTGGCTACAGATTCCTTTCTGTCCTTCTCTTACTTTTGTCCATTGCTAGACTGAGCTAGAATGTCACCCCTTCTCTGGTAATTTTAATTTCAAGGAAGAGACACGTCTGTGTCCCCTCAAATGTGTATATATATGTATATATATAGAGAGAGTTGTTGTGAAGACATTTTCAGTAGGAATCATTGGGACTGATGGATCTCACTCAGTAACCTGAATTTTAGATGCAGAGACTCAGTGAGTAACTTGGGACAGAAGCATAAAGGGCAATGCCAAACTGCAGATGCCACGAGGCAAAAACAGCCATGAGTAGGCAGAAGCTGTGGATGCTTGCCTTTTGAACGATTATTATAATAGGAGATGGTAAACTTGCAGCAATATGGGAGAAAGAAACAAGAATTGGTTGAATCTTAGTCAACACTATGGTGAGATGACTAGTACACAGATGAACAAGGAAAGGCTACTAGAGGCCAAAGACAAACCAGTCCTCAAAACAGTGTCAGTCCTGAGCGACCTTCTATTTCTTGAACTATAATCCCATTCCTGCAACCGCATTAAACTTGGTGCAGCTTCTGCCATGACGACTGGTAGGGCAACTTTTCTTTTCTTTTCTTTTCTTTTCTTTTCTTTTCTTTTCTTTTCTTTTCTTTTCTTTTTCTTTTTGGGGCTGCGCCTGTGGCATATGGAAGTTCCCAGGCCAGAAGTCCGATTGGAGCTGCAGCCACTGGCCTATATCACAGCCACAGCAACCTGAGATCTGAGCCACATCTGCAACCTACACCTCAGCTCACAGCAATGCTGAATCCTTAACCCACTGAGCGAGACCGGGGATCAAGCCTGCGTCCTCATGGATACGGGTCAGATTAGTTTCTGCTGAGCCATGACGGGAACTCCAGGACAGCTTTTCTTAATTCTACGTAGCTGTCAGGTTTTTGTCTTACTTGACAAACCACAAACACACACAAAGCAACAACAATAAATACAGTTGACTCTAACTGTATCAGAAATAGAGTCTTATGAACAACAACAAAAAAGTGTTCAAGGGTATATCGACCAACACCTGTGATACCAAACCAAACAAAACAAACATAAAACAGGAGATTCAAGTATATTTCAGAAAGGAAAAAAAAAATAGGAAGCTTTGACTGTTGCACATAAAAGGCTATCACTCAATAATACAATATTCTACATTTCCAAATCTCTCACGGCCTGAAACCATCCATATACATTTTTTTTTTTTCTTAACCATAGCAGCACATTTTTCCAGCTGGCTACCTTCTATATGGTGAGGGTACAGCAAAATGAACCAGAGGGCAGGTTTTGGAGACAGAGGATTTTATTGGAGGCCCAGGTCCATATACACACATGTAATTATCTCACATATTTAAAGGAGGCGTTATCTCTCCATCGCCTCTAACTAAATGTAGTCCTGCTTTGGATCCAAAGACTTATGGGTATGTTCTATTAAACTACGGGCCATCTATACCAGGTGTAAACTCTTAGCACCCCACACTGGCAAAGACATTAAAATGGCAGGCCTGTCATCTCCTCATAGATGAACAGGTTGTATGAAAAGAATAAAGCAGTAAAAATATTTGTATTTCCTGCACTGACCTGAATTATGCAGCCACAACCTCCTTCATCTCTTTAAAAGGCAGAGATGTCTAAGATCAAGTTTAGTTTTATGTGACTTCTCCTGGGCCCCTCTCTATGACTAACTCTTTATTTATATATATATATTGCTTGAAGGAAATAACATTTTGGAATAAAACTGGATGCAAGAACATTCTCTCAAAATTTAGATTGAAATAAATTACTATGTAAAGTGAATACTTTGACTCTCTCAGCAACTTTTCTAGTGAGGCAATTTTGCATTTTCACCACACATTTTTATCTTAATTTGAAAGTAAAGGTAGGTGTATCATCCATGAAAAATTGTCCCTCTAAGTCATTAATGAAAACGTTCTCTAAATTAGACTTGCATATTTTAACTCCACTCCTGACTAAAGTTCATATATCACCCACTTACAGAGCCACGATAGAAATCATTTTCCCCTCTCTTCACTCCATGACAGATCATTCCAATTGTATGTGTGACGTGTAGAATTCAGGATAGAAAGTGAGGGTTAGTGAATTTCAGTGGACCAGTGAGATTTTTTTTTTTTCTTAAAATAAAATCAAGATAGTTTCATTTATGGGTATATATAATGCAACAGTGTCTTCTAAAGGGAAATATTTTTAAAAAGTAAGATTAAAATAAATGTATTCACATAAAATCCCACTTCTCAAAAATCTTTTAGGATAGCCTCTCAATTTAGCCATCCAAACGGGGGGGAAAATGAATTTTATCTTCTTTTTCTGCTTTGATATCATAGGTTGAAAGTATCAAGGTAGGATTGATTTTCTCAAAAGGCAAAAAACAGCTCTTATAAATAAGCAACTTGCGAGAATATTAATATTGATACATTTAAAACACAGTAGAGGTAAAACTATCCAAGTTATTAGGTAAGTACTTAACATATTTGTTGCATGAATTAACTAATTAATATAACTTCATATTTCTTTATTATGTGTCTTGAGAATTTTAACTATAAGCACAAATAATCACTATGATCTAAAAATATGAAAGTTCATATTATCAGTTAAGCTTTGAAGTAATATTGTTCTTAATTTTGGACTTTCTTACCAAGATAGCATGTCTTTTACATTTCAAATGACCTGTCAGCAAACAATATACTGTACGGTTTCTTGGAGGGATCTCAAGGTTAGTTTAATTTTTCCTTAGTCTCTTTTGTCTCTAAGCTCCTGCTTTTGCTAGAACATTAATTATGGATCATTTCAATATCCTTCCTATTTGGTTCCTGTTGTGCAAAGACAGACATGGCACATGTTCTTTGATCTCCCTTGTGAAAATGTCAGTCCCTAATTGATGCTAAATTCACTAAATATCATTAAACTCATGAATTGTGCCAAAGGAATTGAGGCTTTACAATGACAGTTTGTAAGAGTTTTCCAAGTCTCTCCTTATAGAAGTATTCCTGATAATAAATTAAGAAGTAATGATAAAACTGGAATATCACCAGTTTGCAGCTTCTAAAATAGCAGATATAAGAAATGAATATATTAATGCTTGTCAACATTAAAAAAAAAAAAAGTCAAAAACAGAGTAATGTCTCCTGATGGAAGAACATAATACCATTAATGAACAATTCTTAAAAATATAAAGCCTTTGGATTTATATTGGATATAAAGCGCGGCTCGGATCCCACATTGCTGTGGCTGTGGCGGAGGCCAGTGGCCTCAGCTCTGATTCGACCCCTAGCCTGGGAACCCCCGTATGTTGCAGGTATGGCCCTAAAAAGACAAACAAATAAAGCCTTTACCTGGTGAAACCTCTGCATCTAACCTTCAATTTATAGGTAATAGAGGGGGCAATTATATGCATCAGACAGTACCACAGATACACCTGTGTAGGATAATCTTCAAGAAAACCACATAATGTGGTCATAATCTGGTGTAGTTAGTTGCATTAAAATGTTTTTGCTTTCAGTCACCATCAAAGCTTTACCCCCAGGTACATCAGCTCTCTCATATTTAGTGACGAGAGGATCTGGAAAGAAGGTCTGTTCCAAAGCGTAACTAGAAATACGAGGTATAGTTACTAAGTCCCCGGGGGAAGGAGCCCTGCAATTCTGCCATGCTCCTTTTTTGTTTTAAAATGAATAAACTCTGTTCACTAGGAATCTGAGATAAAATTGTTTCGCACTGCTGAAATATGTTCTTATCTTGTGCTGAATCTCTATCTCCTCTCTTTTATAGCACATCATTTGGGAGAAAAGAAAAATCAGTGATGTAGGAGCTGCTTTCTGAAATTATCTATCTTAGACTCATGGATTATTTGGGTCATTGCTTTTTTTCACTGGTGGAAAATAGAAGAAAAGTGTATAATGGAAGGAACAATCCCAATAAGAGCAGGTTAAACTGGTGCAGAATTTTAAGCTTGAAATGTGAGCTATAGAATAAGGAATAAGCTGTCAACTCTGTAAAAATAATAATTTCTGCATATGGAATGCTGCTAGTTTTAAAAAGATTTTTTAAATCTTTCTGAGATTAGACTCTTCTTTCGCTATATCAAAAGATTTGTTTTAATCTTAAGTGAAGTTAGCATTCCTAATGAATCTAAAGCTAGGACACAGGAATTAAAAGGACCCGGCGTATCATACAGGCAAGGAATCCTAGGAAGTGCACCCCTGAGGAACCATCATTTCTATATTATTTACATGACTAAATCCCTGCAGAATGCTAAGAAATGAGGAACCATATCAGTTTTAGTTAGACCGTATTTACATGGAATGACAAGAATATTGACTATAAGCTTGTTAAAAGGCAATATCTCAAAACAACTGAAAACTAGGACATGCTTAATAACATAAATGCAAGAAGTGGCATAAAATACTTCTTTCTTCCAAATAAAAGCAACCACCCCTATTTCCAGCCTGAATCGGATATTGCTTCTATATATGCCTACTTCCCCCCCACAAAGAAAAAAATTAAACGAATTCATAGTCACATTTTTGCATCTAAAACAGAAAGTGAATCAGGCTAAATTCAGAGACCTGGGAGAGAATAAACTTCTGTTGTTTAGGTAATCCCATGTGAGGCTTTGCTAAAGTAACGCCAGGAAACAAATACAATGTAAATCTTAGCACAGTTTGGTATGAAAATCTATTAGGAGTCGGCTTTGACAATTCACCATTCTGCATAACACAGATTAGTGACAGTGGTGAGATTGTCCTTAGACCACAAAATATAACGCCCAAGGCATTTTGGGGTACAAAAAAAAGGAGGAGGAAAAAATGCCCAATAAGAATTTGATAATGGAATATCTCTATATATCCTTCGTATGAAGAGATGAAAGCCTTCAGGTAAATTACAGAAGACAAATTTACTAATGAAATACAAAAGAAATACACTTAAACGTCAGGGAATTGGATAAGAGAATAGCAGAAAAGAGGGAAATTCAACTAAAATACTGCTGTTCCTGCCATTACAGAAACACTGGTACGTTAAACCCCCGAAAGGAGGAAACTAAAATAGGAAAGTTGTTTTCTCCAGTCCAATGTATTGTTAAGAAGGAAATTAAAAATTGATAACAAGACCTTAAGTCATTGGTTAATTCTTATATGTACGCTTATTAACTGAATAATTAACTGAATAAATCAGTCCATAATATGGCATCAGGCATCCTCAAATACTTATGTATGATTTTTATAAAACATTGAGGCAAGGAAACCCTCGGGGTATTCTTATGGCAGATATCTAATAAATGTACATCCTAAATGGCTATTTCTTTTTACTTTGCTACTCAGAGTGGGAAATGCTTAATTGTTGTCTTAAAAGTTTATAATTTTAAAAAGTTTTAGTAAATGCTAAGTGCATAGTGGATAAGCTGTTTTTAATATAACCATTCATGAAACAAATTCTATGAAAGTCAACAGATTTTGATGCAAAGTGAATGAAGATTAGTGAAGTAAAACATCAGAGGCATTGATGGATCACATAAGGAGAAATAATTTCATGTTAAAAGAATTTAATGCAGTTATATTTTACTTGTTACTAATTAATACTGATCCATTAAATTCCAATAAGATTATGTATTGCATGGGATGGATGAGTTGGTTCTCCTTGGCGTTATAGTGCTAAACGGAGTATTGTTTTATCATTCTTGTCAGAGACACTTAAAGAGTTGGAATAGTTGCACATACATTTATCGAATGACAACCAAATAACTGAGTTTATGCACAATGGAGACCACAAGTAGACTAAGCATAAGGAGAGATGTAAAGTGGATAAATGATGAACTGTATGTCTTACGCCCGATATTTACCATAGGACTCGATTTTAGATGTTTTTATTAATGATAATGATGACAATCTTTTACAAACTGAAAAAAGTCTATTTATTAGCCATGTTCAGATAAAAATTTCATTAAGTAAATGGAGTGAAAAAATATACCCTAATTCTATTCTATTTATTTTACTAAATAAGACCTTTTTGAATACCTAATCTTTTAAAAGACAAAAGGAGTAATTCAAGATCCTCTTCAAAGATGAAGTTTGTCAATGAGTTATTTTTATTCATTTGACAAGGAATCTAATCAATGAACCATTTGTGAATAATGCATGAAAAGTAACCAATATATTTCCCAGCAATTCCTTAAATACTTTGGTATATAAAATCCTTTAAAAGAAAGAAACCTAAGCAATGAGATAGTTTGACAAGAAATATTCTACAGTTATTTTGGGGATAAGTAATTTATAATGACTATTGATTCTGGAAGCTGTCTTCTAAATTTCAGTAATGATAATACCACCTATGTAATTATTAAAATGTCAGTAAAAGCTGTTTTGCCTTTTAAGCATAAAACATGATTGTGACAACATAAAGATATCTTGGTAAAAAGCTATTTTGACATGAGTTGAAAAAGTGAAATTATAAATAATTTTCTTAGGAGAAAGTTCTTAACTTAAATATACCCATCAAAACTACAGTAGTTACTAACAATTTAGTTTAATTATAATACTTCATGTTTAATGGGTGATTGTTCACTTAATAAATCCATACCCACCACCCCATCCATTTCATTATATTCAATATAAGTAACATTTTATGTCAATGTTACAGTTATGTATTTTACTATCTATCATTTGTTAAATTCAGAATTACTGATTTTAATTTCCAAAGTATTTCCCCACTTTCCTGCAATCAAGATTCCCTGATAAAAGAACAAAATTTAAAATTGTTTTGGTTTAAGTGGACACCAGCTCTATCTCGGAAAAAAGCAGCAATTCCCAAGAGAACTTGGTTGATCATGGGCTTTTGAGCTGACTTAGTGGCGTTGCTAAAAGACCTGACCTTGCAGCAAGATTAAGGGAACAACTCTTGGGAGTCAGCTCTGGCAGATCTTTCAGCATTACCACTGGCAAGTGTTACCCAAATCAGAAAGCTATATGGAGAGCCTTGAAAGACAGAAACCCATCAAAATCCTGAATCTAATTTTCTGCAGGGCTTTGTTTTTGCATGCAAGACTTGCAATGCAAATTTTAGGGTGAATGCATATATTTATGGGTGTATAAATATAAATGCCTCCCTTTATTATTCTTTTAGAGTCTGTCATTGTAATCTTCAGAATGGTTGTGAAACCAGTGTGCAGTGTACCAGAAATTAACAATACTGACAAAAGAGTTTCCTCAAGGTAAGTCTTATATAAGACATTATTTAGGTATTTTACTTTCTTTCCTAACCCACTGTGGAAAGGCTGACCACCATTTAGTTAAGGAATTGAATACTTTGTCAGGGACCGGAATATGCATTCAGCCTATACATGGATATTGGCACGTGGCCCCAGTTCCCAAGTCCCACGTGAAAATACACATATATGGGCTATCACTTAGACAATATTTAGTGATAAATCCTGAGGATGGGGAGATAGAAAAGATGCACTGTCAACTTAGTGGAATAGAAAATATCTGAGCTCCCTTGTGATAAATGGATGGTAATTTGCTAAGAAAATAAGGAAAAAGATTTCTCTAGCAGGAAGAACTATGGAAACAATGATAAAAAGACCAGGGTATACACGGCATGTTGGAGAGGCAAAAACTATTTACTATTCCTAAAGTATAAACGGAGCATTTGTAGAGTCAAAATACAAAGAAGGATAAGAACAGAGGTCCTTAATCTTAAGTGGTCCTGAATTTTATGCCAAGAAATTTAAATTTAAGTTTGTAGATAATGGGGAGTCATTAAGGACTTTTGTAAAGAGTGTAACTGGAAGTAGAAATCAATCCTGGGCTGACAAAAAGTCCAGGAAAGAGGAGCACAAGGCAGGTAAAATAAGATACCATAGGAGGATGAAGGAAATAAAGATTTCAGTTATTTTTTGAGCAACTGTATGAAAAGGATGCAAGGATGGAAAACTCTGCAATGATTTTCAAGCTTCTAGCTTATGATGTTATGTAAATTTTATGCTATCCATTTACATAGAAAATAATAGATTCAAGGAAAGTTACTGTATTTAGTTTTAAGTACCTGATGGGCCTGATGAAATTTCCAGAACTCAGACAAAAAATGTTTGTTCTTAGGAGAGGAAAGAGATACTGATTACAAATGAAGTTGTTGGTATATATGTAATGGTTAATGCTACAGGGTTCAATTCACTAATACTTTGACTCATCAATAAATGTTCGCATATAGCACAAAGTCTATTAACTTTATACATGACAAAATGTATAACTAATGTGAAAATAAAACCTAAAATCAATACCAAAATCAATTTTACAATTTTATAATAAAATCACTATTCGTTTATCATACATCTAACCCATGATGTCTCATACACTGTCCATGCACGTGCAAAGCCATGAAAACTTAACGAATCATTGAAGCACTTTCCAGACTTACAGTAATTTAGACAGAATATAACTGTCTCAATTACACTCAACAAACATATGACTCTTGCTGTAAGCCATGAGGCGCTGTTATCAGCCTGAATATCAGTCGTTAGGGGTTATTACAGTGCTCCTAAGTAATAACACTACGGCCTTACAGTAAAGCAATGACATGGATATTGAAAAAACAGATCAGACTAAAAGCATTTCCGTGGTTAAGAAAGAAGTTAGAAGTCAATTGAATGCAAGAGTCAACAACTGATTTTTATTTACTACCTGGTAGACACTCTTACGTATAAATAATTGAGCATATTGCTAATTATATTTAAGAATTAACTTCTAGATTTGGAATTTACCACTATTTTTCAGTTAAAATGACTATCAACTCACCAATCATTAAATGTAGAGCTCAATGGCCTGTAGAATTGCATGTTCCCTGAATGTTCTCTAATTTAATATGGTTTCCTTCAATCAGGAAAACAATTATAGGCTGTATAGGCACAACTTAGAGTAATAGGTATTAATACTTAATAAAATTAAGTAAATAGAATGATTATGATCAAAAATTACTACTCTGCTAAGTGTAATAAACCTCTGCTAAGATGTTTAACTTATCTTAAATAACTGTTTGTTTACATTTATTTTAATTATTCAGTGTTAAATTAATTTGAGACATGAATTTTGACCCAAAAAAATTTTACAACTAGACAAGCTTGCAAAATCAAGAGATCTTAAATCACAAATCTCTATGAAGAGCTTGATAGCTTCCCAGATGAATGGCAAAGATGATAATTTTAGAGAGATCCTATGAGAATAAACCCACTTATAAATTTGCATGTAAAATTCAATGGGATATTACTATCTCACACTGTTTAAATGTAAAAGCCACACTTTTATTCACACTTTTTACTCTAGAAATCATGATAAGCTCAGACAAGTTTTCATCTCAGGATATATTGTATTCACTATAGGCACACAAGCTTTTTTTATAGTTGATTTACAATTTAGGTGCAGAGAGCAGAGATTTTTTTTGCATGGCAGGAAAATTAAAGTCTGTTTGTTAACTCTCAACTGATATTTAAAGTATTATTTTCTGTTCCATTTGCCTGTTTTCTTATCTCTTCAGCTGTGTGAAGCATTTTGAGAACTACTTATATGAATAATTTAATATTGACCTATAAGTCATCTACCACTGAGCACTTTAATCAGATATGTACATGGCTCAGTGCAAATAATTAATCCTCACATATGTCTGCATAAAATGGCCTTTTAAATTTGAGGGCATTTGTATCGAGGACAGAAAAGGGAAAACATAAGTACTTTAAGAAAAATGCATAATAAACCTGAACCAAACGTTCAATCAAATTAAATAACTTTAAGCAAGTAAAAAAAAATAAAATCACTGCTTTGCATTTCTGGTAAACTATCCATTCACTATTATTATTATTTCTGAATTCTACAGAAGTTTCCAAAGTTCGCTCTACAGACTATTAAAGCAGACATGTTGCCCTTAATAAAACAAAAACCTAGCAGGGATTGTTGAACTTCTATAGCCAAGTAATTTGAAGAAAGTTAGTTAAATAGAATTAAATGCCTTTAATTGTTGTTTTGGCTTTGTAGTTTCTTTTCTTAGACTTAATGCTTAGGATATTTGTATCAGTTATTTACTGACGTATAACAAGATGATACCGGAATCCGGGTTCTCATTCAAGGCGGTCAAAGAATGATCTCTGAGAACACACCGGCAGCAAGCAAGCAATGTTTTTATTAAAGAAAAGCAAATAGCTCCCAGGACAGGCTGGGAGGGGGGAGAAGAGCCCCCCTTCTCTACTGTCCTTTAGGGGTTTTTATCCCTTAAAGATGGGGGTACCAACGTGGGGTCCAGAAAGATGTGGTTTTCTCCCATTGGCCTGGTTCAATTACCTATATCAGTCCTTGTCCAATAGGGGTTTCAGGGTTGGAAATGCCCCCAAAGTTTTACGGTTTTTTTTTGTTTTTTGTCCTTTTCTTTCCTTAGATTAAGTCACCACTCCTCTCATTCCCTTTCCATCAGTTGTGGGGTGGGCTAGAGATTCGCATTTCCTACAGTAAGCAAAGCCTGTGGGGAATGCGCATTTCCTGTAATAAAACAAGGCCTGTGGAGGTGTTACTCCCTGGAGCCCTTAAGCCACAAAGGTGAATCAATATCCATATCAAAGAATGTATGGGAGCCCATGCTCCTACACTAACTACCTGAGTTAATATTCTGCCTCAAACCACCCCAATCCTTGCATCTATGAATTTTTGAGCAGCTGTGCTGACCTCAAGCAGCCTCCACTGATCTCTGGATTCTCTCCTGTTTCTATCATCCCCAATCAGGTCAGGTTGCGACTGGATGGTCTGGTGTCCTCAGCTGGAACTTTGCGACACGTGGTCTTGCATCCTCTAGCAGGCAAACCTGAACTTGTTCCCCTAGCAGAGGCAGAATACAAAAGAGAGAAGGGAAGGGAAGTATGCCCAACGCCCTGAACTTAAACAAACAAACAACAAAAAACCTTAAAAGTGGTAACATCACTTTCACTTTTATTCCGTGGGCCAAAGCCAGCCACCAGTGCAGCACAAATGTAAGGAGTAGAGAAAGAGATTCCACCTTTTGATGAAAACACCTCTTGATGAGAGTTACACTGCAAAATATGTATGTGTACAAAGAGAGAAATGGAGTATGGGAATGATACTGTAACCAACTTACCATACAGTTTAAACCAAGGAAACTTTTTTGGCATGTGATGTCTTCCAAAAATGAATTTGTAGCTCTTGTCTCAGAAATGCTAACATACAAGGATTTTTATCATCCATCTTATTCAATAAATACTAATTGAGCGCTATTTGAGTAGAGTTAACTAAGCTTTTCACAAAGTGTTAGAACGCATTTTCCAGCTTCATGATAATTCCGTGCAGCTTTCAGTGCAGCTCTGCCCAGGTAGGTGGAGTAGACTCTGACATTGATGTTTTCCAATAAACTGCATTTAGTGTTATTTACGCTCCTGACTCCTCTTCAATGCTGATTTGAAGGCTGGCCATGTAATTTGCATACAAATGAGACATTAGGAGTGTGATGCAAGCAGAGGCTTCATAAAAGTTTGCAAGGTGGTTTGTGCACTTGAAACATTACCTCCTGGGTCCTGGGGGAGACCACTATCTATGAGAAAACTCAAGCTAGCCACATGGAAAACCCAATGGAGAAGAACCAAGAAGTTGCATGGACATCCCGAGTCAAGACTCCAGGTGTATGGTCCCAATCGACCTACTTTAATCAGCTTCAGCCACTCAAGCCACAACGGTTGGGCTTCTACAGGATGGAGCTGATACCAGCTGTTCCTACTTTCCTTGCCTGAAACTCTGACCCACAGACTTGAGAACAAATTGTTTGTCAGTTTACTTTACTAAGGTTTGGGGTGATACCATGTACCAATTGGTAACTGCAAGAGAAACTGATGCCAGAAGAGTGGCTCCTAGGCAGAAAAGCCTTTCCGGTTTCCCCATTTCTTATTTTAGGCAATAGACCTCATTCAGCCTCCATGACCTTCCCTGAGTTCCAAAGGGCAGGTTCAGATGGCTGCTGATGGGGGAAGGAGGGGAATGCAAAGACAAGGGAGGAACCCTCAAGCAACAATAATACAGCCTCGGGGAAGGCTCTCAAGGGGTACACGTGATGATGCAGGCATCTTATATACCTAAGATAAAAGTTATACTCCTTATGCTTCTTTTAGAAATGAATACATTAAAATTGAACAGCTTGGAGCTCTTCTTGTCCTTTCTCCTCATTTGATTGCACCCTAAGCACAATCACCTGTAAGCTGAAGATTAAGCCCGCTGAGCACAATTGTCAGTAGGCTTGATCAGATGCTTCGGGGTTTTTCTCCACGCCACCTCCTTCAGGAGAGCAGAGAGTTGCAAGATGCCTCCAGAGGCCAGATTGCCAGGGGTCTTTGCCCTAGGGTCATGCCCAGATCATACCTGTACTGCCATCTCCATGGTTAGAGCTCCGGGATAGGAGCAGGAGACTGGAGAGAGACTGCCCTAGCAGCTTCCAAGGCCATCTTTGCCTTGAAGACCTCTCTCTCTTTCTGCACGCATGAACCCAGACCTTCCTGCTCTGAGAAATCATTTGGGGAAAGAAGAAAAGTAACATCTGGGACGTGGCGACACCTCCACCAATGTGTCTGGGTGAGTCCCCCGGTGTGCACTCCAAGGGTGCTTGGATCTGGTTCATTTGAGAATTCTAGGCTTTTGCTGGGAAATCTATTTGTAAAGGTGCCGCTTGGACACAGGTCCCTGGCTCAGCAGGACTTGTGGCTTCCTTTTTGGCTGGCGAGGATTCTGGTTTTGTTTTCAGTTTTGCAAGCAATTATTTCATTCCACTCAATATGGCAAGTGTTTCTCCAGTTTCCTCTGGTAGTATCCTGGGAAAGATTTTGACAAACTGGTTGAACTATAGCTATGAGCCCATGACTACGAAAAATACAATATTTCATTATAACACTATGTGACCACAATATTTTTGGACTCCAGAGAACTTGCTTTTGTCTCCCTCTGCCTTGAGACTAGGGCTCTCAGGGTCACTTATCCAGATCACCTCTAATTCCTGGGACTAAGGGAGAAAAAAAGGTGGAAACCTTGTCTGTATTTCACTTATTTCAGTTGTTATTTATAAATTAGTTTTATGTTGTGATACCTGATTTATGACTAAGTCTAGAAAATGAAGCTATGAGATCTCTTGTGTCTCTCTCTATGTGTGTGTATTATATATGCCTTAACCTTTGGAAGGTATTATCAAAATTAATTTGACAGTGAGCTCTACTTAATTGGCTTGAGAGAGAAAAAATTAAGTGCTTATATAAGTTTCAAAAATATGAAGGAAACTGGCCAGATTTAATTTTAGGTTCATGTGAACTGGGAAATATCCAATATTAAATTAACATCTGGTATTAAAGTTAAAGTTACTTAGAGAAGCCCTTTCAGTATTTCTTTTAGAAGGGGGTTTAGTATTGCCGTACTCTTTTAGCTTTTGTTTGTTGGAGAAATTCTTTTTTTCCCTTCTATTTTAAATAATATTCTTGCTGGGTAGAGTATTCTAGGCTGCAGATTTTTTCCTTTTAGAACTTTGAATGTATTTTGCCACTCCCTTCTGGCTTGTAGTGTTTCTGTAGAGAAATCAGCTGGTAGCCTTATGGGGATTCCCTTATAATTAATCCTTTGTTTTTCTCTTGCTTCCTTTAGAATCCTCTCTTTATCTTTAACTTTTGCCATTTTTATTATAGTATGTCTTGATATGGGCCTATTTTGGTTCAACTTGTTTGGGGCCCTCTGTGCTTCCTGTATCTTGATATCAGTATCCTTTAGATTTGGAAAGTTTTCAGCCATAATTTCTTCAAATATATTTTCAACCCCCTTTTCTTTTTCTTCTCCTTCTGGGATTCCTAATATGTGTACATTGGCCCACTTTGTGTTATCTGATAGATCACTTATATTGCTTCTGTGTTTTTTCATTTGGTTTTCTGTCTGCTGTCCTGATTGGGTGATCTCCATTATTCTGTCTTCGAAGTCACTAATTCATTCCTCTGCATTATTCATTCTGCTCTTTAGTGCCTTTAGCTCAGTTTGCATCTCTGCAAATGAATTTTCTAATTTTTGTTATGTTCCTTCTTATATTTTCTAATTTCTTTCAAAAGGAATCTGCATTACCATTCATATCTGCTCTTAATTTCTTGATATTCAGCCTTAATTCCTTCAGTATTTTCACTATCTCCCTTTTGAACTTAGTGTCTATCAGACCACAGAGGTCTTTTTCATTGTTTGCTGCTTCAGGTGAATTCTCCTGTTCCTTTAACTGGGAATGGTTTCTAAGCTTCTTCATCTTGCTTATGTTTTACTTTTTCTGTGAGTTTAGGGAAGCCAAATTGTAGTCTTCCATCATCCATTCATGATAAAAACTCTTACCAAAGTGGGTATAGAGGGAACATACCTTAACATAATAAAAGCCATTTATGAAAAACCTACAGCAAATATAATATTCAACAAAGAAAAGCTGAAAGCCTTCCGGCTAAATCTGGAACAAGACAAGGATGCCCACTCTCACCAATTTTATTCAATACAGTATTGGAAGTCCTAGCCACAGCAGTCAGACAAACAAAAGAAATAAAAGGTATCCAAACTGGAATAGAAGAGGTAAAATTGTCACTCTATGCAGATGACTTGATTATGTAGCTTTGTAATATTGTCTGAAGTCTGGGAGAGTTATGCCTCCTACTTGGTTTTTGTTCCTTGGGATTGCTTTGGCAATTCTGGGTCTTTTGTGGTTCCATATAAATTTTTGGATTGCTTGTTCTAGTTCTGTGAAAAATGTCATGGGTAATTTGGCAGGGATTGCATTGAATCTGTAGATTGCTTTAGGTAGTATATCATTTTTTTTCAACCCAGGAACATGGAATAACTTTCCATTTCTTTGAGTCCTCTTTAATTTCCTTGATAAATGTGTTATAGTTCTCAGCATATAAGTCTTTTACCTCCTTGGTCAGGTTTATTCCCAAGTATTTGATGTTTTTGAGTGCAATTTTAAAAGGTATTATATTTTTGTATTCCTTTTCTAATATTTCATTGTTTGTATACAATGTGGCTTATTTCTGAATGTTAATCTTGTATCCTGCTACTTTGCTGAATTCATTGATCAGTTTGAGTAGTTTTTGGATTGAGTCCTTACGGCTTTCTGTATGTAGTATGTATGTGTCTCTTTCCTTGGTGCGTGCATGATGTTATCCTCATGCTAACCATACGGCTTGTGTATCTGCCAGGGAGATGGAGGCAAAGGGCAGGGCTAGTAGCCAGTGCCTGGTTTCTGGGCCCTTGACAGTGGCAAGGAACTGCAGGGAAGTGGCACAGGCTGCTCCTGGTTGCAGGCCCTGGGAAATGGCAGTGGTCCTCAGGCAGGTGGTGCTTAGAGCATTTGGCAGCAGCAGAGCATATGTGTTCCCAGGCGAGTGAGAGCAACAATGAGTGGTGCTCGGTTGCCGTGCCCCCCTCTGTGCTGATACCTGAGGTGACCGTGGCTGCAGGTGATGCCTATTCACTGACCCCTAGTGGTGGCAGGCCACACCCACCTTTAGAGTCTGAGATGACTGTTTGCCCTGGCTGCCCATAGCACACACAAGAGGCCCCCTACTGCCCATAGCCAGCACAAGAGGCTGCCCTGCTACCCTTAGCCCATGCAAGAAGCAGGCTGCTGTGAAAGCCCATGTGTGCGCAGAGAAAGATATTCCTATGGCAATCTGCCCCTAATCCTCTCACCCTCCCCAGCAGTGGCACCTTGCTTCTCCTGTAGGCCCAGCCCTCCTACCATGCTCCTCCAGCTGTGGTGCTCCACTCCCCAGCTTTCGGCGCACTGCTCCCTAGCCCACACAGCTAACCATAGTCTGCTCCCTGGAACTGACCTCCAGAGCCTGAGTCTCAGTGCCCAGCCCCCTTCCTAGTGTCTCAGACCGTGGAGTTCGGGGAAAGTAGTACCTATGGTTTGTGCTGCTCTCTCTTTTCTTTGCCCTCCTCAGGTGGGCTGCTGTGCTTTTTTCCAAAGCTTAGAGGTCCCTCCATCTCGGCCGATCTCTCCATCAGTTTAGGTAACTTATCCATACAAGTCATCTCTACTCCATTATAAATTGTTAATAATTTGTTTAAAAGGAAAATAAAACTAACATTTATTGACTCCCAATAAATCTTTTAACAGCTTTACTATTAGAAATAATGTATTGATTGACTTGATCATTACAATCACCTCCTGTGTAGCAGAAACTATCATCATCTTCACTTGAAAAATGCAAAAACAGAGCTTTAGACAATTTAAACAGGCTGACCATGATATGTTCTAGTAAATTATGAAGTCAGAACTCAAAGTACTGGAGCCCAAGAATTTGCAGTCTTCATTATTATATTAAGAGACTTGTGACCAGTCTAGATCTATAACTGCCAATTATTTTTTCTATCAAAATTGGATGCTACAAAAATAACTGCCTCTAGGAGTTCCATCATGGCTCAGTGGAAACAAATCTAATAGCCATGAGGATGCAAGTTTGATCCCTGGCCTCTCTCAGTGGGTTAAGGATCTGGCATTGCCGTGAGCTGTGGTGTAGGTCCCAGATGCAGCTCGGATTTGGCAATGCTGTGGCTGTGATGTAGGCCAGCAGCTACAGCTCCAATTCGACCCCTAGCCTGGGAACCGACCCCCAGCCTGAGAACCTCCATATGCTGCATGTGTGACCCTAAAAAAACAAAGAAAAAAATAATTGCCTCTAACAGTCTTCTTTCAAAATCTTTATTTGCAGAAACTAGAAGGAAAGCAGTAGAGCATGAAAGAATCAAGGGAGAATTCAAGTTGGTTATAGAGATAAGAAAAAAGAGATAGAGAAATCACTGCAGTGAACCCCTGTGCTGCTTTAGGAATGGTGGACATAGGAATGAAAAAAAAAAAAAACAAACAAAACTGACACTGACAAGTTCCTTGCCTGTGAGGAGTTTGCATTGACTCCAGATAATTAACATAATGAAATGATGAAAAATTAAAAAAAATTAATAGAAGTTAAATGAGTAATAAGAAGTAGATAATCCAGGTGAAGAGAATCAGAACATGCCACCCCCAAATATGCCACTTTGGCATGTTCATTATTTTGATCTTAAAGCCATTGAGAAGCAGCAAATGCAGGAAAAGCTCTCTAGCTTCCCCCATCTGCCTAAAAGCAGGACGTAAATTTCCCATGAGAAGGGTACCTTCTCTGTACCAAGAGAAGAGAGCACTCTATCACCAGAAACAGAGTCAATGCCAAGCTTTTTCTGCACAAGCAGATGTTTCTAAAATCACACTTACCTTCCATTAGTTCCCTCCATATATTTCTTAGTCACTTTTCCGTAATTTGTTAGCCCTGGAAATCCAAATCGCCTTTTTTTTTTTGTCTAGTCACCTCTCTGCAAATGAGAACCCTCTGTTTAAAATGGTGCGTAAGCCTGGAATCTAACTTTTTAATTTAATTTTATTGGAGTATAGTTGTCTTACAATGTTGTATTAGTTTCAGATGTACAGAAAAGTGAATCAGTCTGAGATTTTAACAACCTACATATATATTCTTTTTTCCCATATAGGTTGTTAAAACCTATTAAGTAGACTTCTCTGTGCTGTATACAATGGGTCCTTGTTAACAGTCTGTTTTCAGGAGTGTGTGTATGTTTTTCCCACCTTCCGATTTTTACATCCCCCAGCAGTTTCACCTATGGTAACCATAAGATTGGTTCTAAAATCTGTGAATTTGCTTCTGTTTTATAAATAAGTTCCTTTGTATTAATTTTATTAGATTCTGCATATAAGTGATATCATATGATATTTGTCTTTCTCTGGCTGACTTACTTCATCCATATGGCTGCAACTGGCATTATTTCATTCTTTTTTATGGCTGAACAATACTCAAGTGTATATATATGTACCACATCTTCTTTATCTACTCCTCTGTTGATGGACATTTAGGTTGCTTCCATGTCTTAGCTATTGTAAATAGTACTGCAGTGAAAATTCACATGCATGTATCTTTTTGAATTATGGTATGCTCTAGATGTGTGCAGGGGTGGCATTGCTGGATTATAGCGTAGCTCTTTTAAGGAACTTTCCTAACTATCCTCCATAGTGGTTGCACCAATGTACATTCCCAGTTTACATTCCCACCAACAGGGTGGGAGGGTTCCCTTTTCTTCACACCTTGGCCAGCATTTATTGTTTGTAGACTCGTTGGTGATGGCCATTCTGACCAGCGTGAGGTAATAACCTCATTGTAGTTTTGACTTGCATTTCTCTGGTCATTAGTGGTGTTGAACATCTTTTCATGTGTTTTTTTACCATCTGTTTGTCTTCTTTGGAAAAATGTTTACTTGTTCGATCTGTCTCCTAGAATAATGAAAATAAAAACAAAAATAAACCAATGGGACCTGATTAATTTAAAAACTTCTGCACCATAAAGAATAACATTTTAAAAAAAGAAAAGAGAGACCACAGAATTGTAGAAAAACTTTGCAAATGAAGTGCATGACAAGGGATTAACCTCTAAAATATACAAACATCATATATATGTATATATAACACAATCAAAAGCTTTAGGTTTTTTATTTTCCGTGAAGTCCTTATGAGCATAAATTGAATATCTTAAAAAATTGTATACCTTTTCTCTCATTCATTTGTCCTTTGTCAGTTTAATTTGCAGGTTACAGTGACTTAAGCACAAAAGGCAGAGAAAAAGCTGTTCCTTCCTTACACAGGGTAATGACAAAGAGAGGTCAGGGCATGTTATTTTGGAGACTGTGCCAAGGAAAACTTCTTTTAGTAAACACTATGTGTAATAGCACTTGGAAGCGAACAAGGTATGTTACAGGTAGGGGGAACTGCAGTAGCCGAGGCCTGAAGTTCAAAGCACAGAAATAACAAGGAAACCATCATGAATAGCGGACAGTGAGCAAGGGGGAGAGGGAAGATGAGCCTCTAGGAGACAGAGACCCAGGGAGGGAATTGTGTGCTAAAGTATTTAGATTTTATTCTAATTAAACTAGAAAGACACCAAAAATCTCTAATCAGGAGATTGATTCCATTTGATGAAAGAATATTTTGTGTTATCCATTCACAAAGGTCACCATGCAAACCCCTCTGTGGCAGAAATGCAAGCCAGTACCTGCAATTGTGTTTGTTGTCTATTTTCTTCAGTATACAAAGGAAACATCTCATTGAAACAGATCCACTGTCCAGCACAATGTAGACTATGTCTTCTGCATAGTGTTAGATCTTCAGTTACCATTCAAACTTGTTAACAGCCCTTGAATTTATTTTCTTCCTAAACCATTTTTCATTTTCTTTAAAGCTGTACCTAAACATGATTTAGCCTTAATGATTTTAAAATACAACAAGGAGTTCCCTTCATGGCTCAGCAGAGACGAATCTGACTTAGTATTCAGGAGGACATGGGTTCAGTCCTGGGCCTCTCTCAGTGGGTTAAGGATCTGGCATTGCCATGAGCTGTGGTGTAGGTCGCAGATGTGGCTCAGATCTGGCATTGCTGTGGCTGTGGCTTAGGCCAGTCGCTAAAGCTCCAATTCAACCCCTGGCCTGGTAACCTCCATATGCTATAGGTGTGGCCCTAAAAAGACAAAAATAACAATAATAATAAAACATAGACAGTGTAGTAAATATGAAAATTATACTTGAAACATTCTTATTAGCAAATAGTAAATATTTTTACTATTATAGAGTTTTTTAAAAATCTGACTTTTAAAGTTGAATTAATAACAAATTGAAGCAATTAGAATAAAGATAAAAATCATAACTTCCTAAGAATTTTACTAAATCCCTATAGCCCTCTAAGTACACTTAAGTTTTTTCTTGCTAATTAGCATGCAGCTAAGACACAAAATGAAGCTCTGAGCTGCTGTGATCCCTCTGAAGCTGCTACAAAAATAGAATAGTTCAGAAGCAAACCAAAGTAGATTTCAGTTCATTTTCTTATAAAGGTCTTTCCTGAGGGGGTAGTTAGAGGTATGCCCTAATGTTTGTTTTTAACGCCAAGAAGAAGTTAATAATTGATTTTCCCAGGATCATCAGTTGTCACTACAAGAACTAAGAAAAAAATTCCAGCTTTTTCCATCCTTCACTGCATCAGTGATTTATATCATTTTTGTGTTAAAACTGGAAAGTGTAACAAAACTTCCTATTGGGTAAGTGAATTTTCATTTGTTTAAAGTTGAGATATAATTACAAATGTTAAATTATTTTCAGGTGTACAATGTAATAACTCAATATTTGCACATACAGTGCAAAATGATCACCACAATCTGGTAATATCCATCACTACACCTAATTACGGAATTGAATTTTCACCTTTTTTTGGCTGTACCTGTGGCATGTGGAAGTTCCTGGGCTATGGATTGAATCCTTGCCACAGCAGTGACACAGCAGTGACAATGCCAGGTCTTAACCTGCTGAGCCACCAGGGAACTGTGGATTATTTTTTCTTTTTTTAGGTCTGCACCTGTGGCATGTGGTTGTTCCAGGCTAGGGAATGAATCAGAGCTACAGCTGGTAGCCTATACCACAGACACAGCAATGCCAGATCTGAGCCATGTCTTGGACCTACACCTCAGCTCATGGCAATATTGAATCCTTAATCCACTGAACGAGACCAGGGATCCAACCCGCATACTCATGGATAATAGATTCATTTCTGCTGAGTTACAATGGGAACTCCCTGGATTTTCACTTTTTACATGCAGATACTGGTGTGTTACAAGTGTAGTGTACTGGAAAGACCTCAAGAGACTGGGGCAGGTAATCAAAAGATTTTGGTTATAATCTCAGCTATATTTACCAGCTCTTCTAGTTACTGTTGCCACAGAACATATCATGCCAACGTTTAGTTGGAACAACTAAAACAGCAATCATTGTATTATCATCACCCTAGTTCTGGGGGTTGATTAGACTCTCATTTGAAATTTCTCATGAGTTACTGTCAGATTGTAGCTGTTAAACACTTCTTCCCCCACGTGCTTGTTGATTGATGCTAGCTGTTGGCTATAACAACTACAGGAGGCCTTTTCACAAGGCTTGAGCTGCATCACAGCATGGTAGCTTTTATAACCTAGCTTTAGAAGTCACAGAGCTTCAATTCCAATATAGCCAAGGGCCTGCTCAGATTCGGGGGGGAGTGAACACCTGCAGCTCTCAATGGGAAGAATGTCAATGTCACTATGTAAGAAGAACATCTGGGACTGGACAGTTTGTTACAGCCATCCTGGAAAATACAATCTGCACACTGGCTGTGCTCTCAATTTTCCGAATCCTTCTCTGCTTCCGTTCTTCCATCTATAACATGGAAAGAGTAACTGCTTGACTTATGCTACACTGGGGTTATGAAAGTCAGATATTAGGATGTATGAGAAAAGATGTAATAAACATTTAAACACATTATAAATGAAAGCTATTGTTAGGATATAAATATTCTGTAACTTATGTGACAAACCTTGAAATTTTAGATTCCAGCTACTTTTCTGTTTTGGCAATGAATTGCCCTTATGAGATATGCAATTAAATGAACTCAATATTAAAACAAACAAAAAAATCAAAAAATTCAAATAACTATAATTTAAAAAATAATTTTGACTGCGCTATAAAGCAATTTATTTTTATCTAAATAAGTAAGCACAAATCATTCTAAAATAAGAAAATTGACAGCATATTCCATCACTTTGGTCAACTAAAATTTATGTAAGCAATACTAGCTTTAAAGATTTTAGGGAATCTAATTGGTAGATTAGAATGTGATTAAATGCAGCAATTTTCACAGTCATCTAAAAATATCACCCCTCACCAACAGTAATTCATTTAAGAAGTATTCACTGGGCACTATGACTTCTATGCACATGTCATTTTTCTCAGATCTAAGAAGATAAAAATGGACGAGACACACGCACTGTCCTCAAGGGTCTTCAAACAAATTATTATATAGTTGTGTTTTGGACAGTTGTCTTCCTATGGCAGCAACTAGTCTACTGTTTATCAAACTGGTTGCCTGTTCTTTTTGAATATGCAGCTATCCACATTTTTCCCAGCCCCCTTGCAGTACAATGTGGCCTGGTGTCTGAGATGCAGAACAATAGCGACCATGGAATGTGCTCCTTTCGGGATTAGACCATGAACTTCCTATAAGCATCATTCATGGTCATTCCCCAAACACCTGTTTGACAGGGAAAAACAATGAAAGCTTCAAAGGTATGTGGAAATGAGGCAAAATTCAAGAAGTGTCCAAAATCACCTTAATGTTTCCCTCAGCTTTACTAACCTTTAAAGGAATTTCTTCTTGACTAAAGACCTCTGGCCTCCTTTTTCTTAGAGCATTTATTTGTAACCCAATATTTCTCCACCAACTGATCCTAACACTGAAAAAGTTCCCCCCCTTTTGTTTCAGGCGAGTTGATTTCACTGTCTCCCTCCTATTGCAATAATCTTGGCACCTATTGCTATAGTCTTGATCTTCTTGACACTTGAACTTTCTGGTGCATTTTCTTTTAATATAGGAAAACAAGGTCTCTATATCACCACATGTATCATGAATGAAAAAAATCAGTTATTTTGTTGGAGCTATGAAATTTGGGATTTGTTGCTTAGAAAATTTAGTTTTCCTTTATTTAATATAAACCCCACAGTAATGCAAGCATCTGAGAACAAAGACCCCTTTTTTCTTACTCACCATTGTTTTTCTATAATTGTAAGAACACAGAAAGGACAAGATCTAATTAAGATAATTCAAGAAAGTCTTCAAATAAGATAACATTGATTTGAAACCTTACTGAGAAAGAATTTTCCAAGAGCTGAAGCTCTCCAAAGAGTGATCAACATATTGGAAACCCTGGCCGTAGAAGTAAGCATAATATATAGAAATGAATCCTTAGCTACAATTAGATTACGTAAAGACAGAAAGTTTGCATTAGCATTAGGTGAGTAAATGAGGAATAGATTTTTTTTTTTTCTTTCTGAGAGGCACAACCATGGCATACGAAAGTTCCCAGACTAGAGGCTGAAGCAGAGTCATAGCTGCAGGCCTACACCATAGCCTCAGTAACACCAGATCCGAGAGACATCTGTGACCTACACCACAGCTCACAGCAATGCCAGATCCTTAACCCACTGAGCTGGGCCAGGGATCAAACCCACGTCCTCATGGATACTAGTTGGATTTGTTGCCCCTGCGCCACAACAGGAACTCCCATGAATGGATTTTAATATGAGATGCTCTATGTCACTGATGGATGAATTTTAAGATTAACCAAGGCAATTGGTTTTCATTGAACCAAGGATGAGAGAAAAAGGCAAAGATTCAAAGGTCATGAAAATTAGAGGATGAAACTAACCCAGGAGGCAATTTGGGAACTTAGTTTAAGAATCTGAAGAAATAGAAGTTCCTGTTGTGGCACAGTGGAAAAAAGAATCCGACTAGGAACCATGGGGTTGCAGGTTCAATTCCTGGCCTTGCTCATTGGGTTGGGGATCCAGCATTGCCGTGGGCTGTGATGTGGGGCACAGATGCAACATGGATCTGACATTGCTGTGGTTGTGGTATAGGCCAGCGGCTACAGTTCCAATTCAACACCTAGCCTGGCAGCCTCCATATGTCGTGGGTGCAGCCCTAAACAAAAAGACAAAAGACAAAAAAAAAAAACAAAAAACAAAAAAAAAAAAACTGAAAAAATAATTAGAATAGAAGCAAATACCAAAGCCAAGCTTATATAAGAGCCAAGAACATATGAATCACAGATATAAGCCAGAAGAATGTAGTTCGTTACTCCAACAGTCCAGGAGAAGTCCAAAGACGTACATTTGTGATGTTACTGTCGAGGAGAGAAACCAGTTAGAAGAAGTGAAGTCTGTAGAATTCTGTGATCAACAGACTGAGAAATAATACAGAGGAAAGTCCACTGGGCTTTGGGCTTATGGTTTCTGTCCTGGATAAGTAAAAGATAATGTAGTTATTCACTCAAAGTGAATAAAAAGGGAGCAGTTATTTTTGAGGTAAAAAAAATTACAAAATTATTTAGGATAAAGTAAATTCAGAAACCCTATAGTGTATCTAGGTGGAGATCCAACCATCTCAATTTATCTTAAACTTGGATCTCCACCTGAATACCCCATGAAGTTTTTAAAAAGAAGATAAAATATGCATTTTGCTGAAAGTTGAGGAGTTTGAAATTTTTGTTATTATTGAACAGAGGTTATAGAGCACATAGTGGATTATAAAGGGGTCATCAGTTACAATGGAATTAGTGAAAGAGCAGAAGCAAAAGTCTCTGAATTTCAGAAATGAAAAAAGGACTGATGGCTGGAGGTGCTTGCCAGGGTCCAGGGAAATTTGTTTTAGATAAAAATAGTTACATACTACACAGACTGGGGTGCAGTGACACTCGCTGGCATGGCTGGTGTAGTGAGGAAATTGGTCTTCAGATGCTACCATTTCCACTGCCAAAAACTGTCCTCAAGAAAGTTTAAAATAAATGTTATATTGGAAGTAGAATGTATTAGATTGTCTGATGATTCCTATAATTAACAGCAAGTAAAAAAAATAGATTTTGAGTGAATAAGGCAAAAAATGGCATTGTATATTAACTGGGAATTTAAAGGCAGTTGGCATTGGAGCATCAGCTCTCTGGTCAATACAAAAGTTGGTTTCCATACATGAAGATGTAGTAGGAGTGGACATAGGATACAGTAAGTGGGGTGGTCATTGAACATACAGTGCACAGTTGGCTCTTATTAAGAAGTAGTTGCACTCATTTTACATATGTTTTCACATGATTGTTGTTTATACCTAAAATTAAAAGAAAATGTTTTTCTCCTAATATTTAAAATTATCTCAGAGAGATTATCAAACAATGAGCTATCTATAAATTTTTTTCAGCTCTCTTTACCAAATCCACTAGATAGTCTTCTTTTTTTTAAATTTGGCTCCCTTTTTATTTTTAAATTTATTTTTTTAATTTTTTTATTACTTAATGAATTTTATTACATTTATAGGTGTAGAACAATCATCACAACCCAATTTTATTGTATTATCATCCAAAACCCCTAGTGCATCCCCCCACCCCCCAACCTGTCTCATTTGGAAACCGTAAGTTTTTCAAAGTCTATGAGTTAGTATCTGTTCTGCAAAGAAGTTCATTGTGACCTTTTTTTTAGAGGCACATGTAAGTGATAGCATTTGATGTTGGTGTCTCACTCTATGGCTGACTTCACTTAGCATGATAATTTCTAGGTCCATCCATGTTGCTAAAAATGCCGTTATTTCATTCCTTTTGATGGCTAATACTCCATTGTGTATATGTACCACATCTTCTTGATCAGGTCAATGGACATTTAGGTTGTTTCCATGTCTTGGCTATTGCAAATAGTGCTGCAATGAACATCGGAGTACATGTGTCTTTGCGAGTCATGGTTTTCTCTGGACAGATGCCCCGGAGTGGGATTGCTGGATCAAATGGTAATTCTATGTTTAGTTTTCTGAGGAATCTCCAGACTGTTTTCCACAGTGGTTGCACCGATTCACAATCCCACCAACAGTGTAATAGGGTTCCCATTTCTCCACACCCTCTCTAGCACTTATTGCTTGTAGACTTTTTTATGCTGACCATTCTGGCTGGTGTAAGGTGGTATCCCATAGTGGTTTTGATTTGCATTTCTCTAACAATGAGTGATGTTGAACATCATTTTGTGTGTTTTTTGGCCATCTGTATGTCCTCTTTGGAGAATCGTCTGTTTAGATCTTCTGCCCATTTTTTGAGGGGGTTATTTGGTTTTTTGGTATTGAGCAGTAGGAGGTGTTTATAAATTTTGGAGATTAATCCCTTGTCAGTTGATTCACTTGCAAAGATTTTCTCCCATTCTGTGGGTTGTCTTTTTGTTTTGCTTAGGGATTCCTTTGCAGTGCAGAAACTTTTAAGTTTAATTAAGTCCCATTTGTTTATTTTTGTTTTTACTGTCATTACTCCAAGAGGTGGATCTGAGAAGATGTTGCTGTCATTTATGTCAGAGAGTGTTTGGCCATTGTTTTCCTCTAACAATTTTATAGTGTGTGGTCTATATCTAGGTCTTTCATCCATTTGGAGTTTATTTTTGTGTATGGTGTTAGGGAGTGTCCTAATTTCATTCTTTTCCATGTGGCTGTCCAGTTTTCCCAGCACCACTTGTTGAACAGGCTGTCTTTTCTCCATTTTATATTCTTGCCTCCTTTGTCATAGATTAGTTGGCTATAGGTGAGTGGGTTTAATTCTGGGCTTTCCGTCCTGTTCCACTGATCTCTATTTATGTCTATATGTCAGTACCATACAGTTTTGATGACTGTTGCTTTGTATTATAGTCTGAAGTCTGGGAGCCTGATTCCTCCAGATCGATTTTTCTTTTTCAGGATGTCTTTGGCTATTCTGAGTCTTTTGTGCTTCCAAACAAACTTGAAAATATTGTGTTCGAGTTCTCTGAGTTCTGTGAAAAATGTCCTTGGTAATTTGATAGGGATTGCATTCAATCTATAGATTGCCTTGGGTAGCACAGTCATTTTGACAATATTAACTCTTCCAATCCATGAGCATGGTATATCTCTCCATCTATTTGTGTCATCTTTCATTTCTTTCATCAGTGTCTTATGGTTTTCAGAGTACAGGTCTTTTATCTCTTTAGGTAGGTTTACTCCTAGGTATTTTATTCCTTTGGATGTGATGGTAAATAGGATTGCATCCCTAATTTCTCTTTTTGATCTCTCATTGTTAGTATGTAGAAATGCCATCGACTTCTGTGTATTAATGTTGTATCCTGAGACTTTGCCAAATTCATGGATTAGCTCTGACAGTTTTCTGGTATAGTCTTTAGGAGTCTCTAGGTATAGTATCATGTCATCTGCAAATCGTGATAGTTTTACTTCATCCTTTCCAATTTGGATTCTTTTTATTTCTTTTACTTCTGTGATTGTGGTGGCTAGGACTTCCAAAACTATGTTGATGAGTAGTGGTGACAGCGGATATCCTTGTCTTGTTCCTGATCTCGGTGGGAATTCTTTCAGCTTTTCACCATTGAGAATGATGTTCGCTGTGGGTTTGTCATATATGGCCTTCATTACGTTGAGGTAGGTTCCCTCTATGCCCACTTTCTGAAGGGTTTTTATCAGAGATGGGTGTTGGATTTTGTCAAAGGCTTTTTCTCCATCTATTGAGAGGGTCATATGGTTTTTATTCTTGAGTTTGTTAATGTGGTGTATGACACTGGTTGATTTGCAGATATTGAAGAATTTCTGCATCCCTGGGATAAATTCCACTTGATCATGATATACAATCCTTTTAATGTATTGTTGGATTTGGTTTGCTAGTATTTTGTTGAGGGTTTTTGCATCTATGTTCATCAGTGAAATTGGCCTGTAATTTTCTTTCAACTCAAATATAACACTAAAGATAGTCATCAAACCAGAAGAGGAGAGAACAAGAGAAGAAGGGAAGAAAAAAGAGCAACAAAGACAAATCCAAATCAATTAATAAAATGGCAGTGAGAACACACATATCAATAATTTCCTTAATGTTAATGGATTAACGCCCCAACCAAAAGACATAGACTGGCTGAATGGATACAAAAACAAGACTCATATATATGCTGTCTTCAAGAGACCTACTTCACTTCTGGGGACACATACAAATGGAAAGTGAGAGGATGGAAGAAAATATTCCATGCAAATGGGAATCAAAGCTGGAGTAGCAATACTCATATCAGACAAAATAGACCTTAAGATAAAGAATATTTTAAGAGACAAGGAAGGACACTACATAATTATCAAATAATTAATCCAAAAAGAAGATATAAAAATTTTAAATATCTATGCACCCAACATAGGATACCATAATATATAAGGAAACTGCTAACAACCTTAAAGGGACAAATGGACAATAACACAATAATAGTGGGGGACTTTAACAGCCCACTTACAGCAATGGACAGATCATCCAGACAGAAAATCAATAAGGAAACACAGGCCCTGAATGAAGCATTAGATCAGATGGACTTAATATATATTTATAGGACATTCCATCCAAAAGCAACGAATACACTTTCTTCTCAAGTGCACATGGAACATTCTCTGAGATTGATCCCATCCTGAGCTACAAATGAAGCCTTGGTAACTTTAAGTAAATTGAAAAATCATATCAAGCATCTTTTCTGACCACAACACTATATGACTGGAAATCAACAACAAGAAAAAAACTGCAAAAAACAAACAAGTGGAGAATAAACAACATGCTACTAAACAACCAATGAATCACTGAAGAAATCAAAGTGAAATTAAAAACAACACCTAGAAGCAAATGACAACAAAGTTACCGCAATCCAAAACCTATGGGATGCAGCACAAACAGATCTAAGAGGAAAGTTTATAGCAATACAAGCCCATGTCAGGAAATAAGATAAAGCTCTAGTAGACAAGCTAACTTTACATCGAAAGCAGCTCGAGAGAGAACAGACAAGACCTAAAGTTAGTATAAGGAAAGAAATCATGAAGATCAGAGCAGAAATCAGTGAAATAGAAACAAAGGAAACCATAGAAAAGATCAATGAAACAAAAAGCTGGTTCTTTGAAAAGATCAACAAAATTGATAAACCCTTAGCCAGACTTAACAAGAACAGAAAGGACTCAAATCAATAAAATTAGAAGTGAAAGAGGAGAAGTAACAACGACATCACAGAAATACAAAGGATCATAAGAGACTACTATATGCAACTATATGCCAATAAAACAGAAAACCTAGAAGAAATGGACAAATTCTTAGAAAAGTACGGTCTTCCAAGACAAAACCAAGATGAAATAGAAAAGATGAATGGACCAATCACAAGTACTGAAATTGAAACTGTGATTTAAAAACTTCCAACAAATAAAAGTCCAGGACTAGATGGCTTCACGGGCAAATTCTATCAAACATTTAGAGAAGAGCTAACACCTATCCTTCTGAAACTATTCCAAAAAATCATAGAGGAAGAAACACTTCCAAACTCACTATGAGGCCACCATCACCCTGATACCAAAACCAGACAAAGATAACCACAAAAAAAGAAAATTACAGCCAATTTCATAGACAGTCTTCTAATTAAAGCGCATTTTCCATTGTTCCATTATTAAAAAGCAGTGAACACTTTGAGACTGAGAACTGTATGTGAACTGTAAGATTCCCCAGCATTACATCTTAGAATAACAGAATATTTTTGGCCTCTACAGACTTGCATATAACTTGAAGTTTTTAGCTGGAAAAATGGTAAAATATATATGAGACTCAACCATCATAGCACCTTGTCAGTAGTCAGTGCTTGCTGTTTCTTTCTCTCTCAGCTCTCCATTGTTCTTCATTCAGGTGAAAATTTTAAAATCAGAGGAAAATACCAATTATATGCAATTGTAAATTTATCATTTTTCTTGACAGTACATTTCAATGCTTTGTAAGGTGCTGAATATTTTGGAATGGGTTACACTATCATGAGTTTTGGGAATTATTACAATGCCATACTATTAAGGGATAATTGACTTACACTGTAGCTAATTTATTTTTAAATACAGCTGTGCTAAGACATCAAATAAAACTAAATAGGCAGCAAGATGATGTTTATTGCTTAGACTGTAAAGACCAGCAGACTGGTTTCAAAATCAGTTTTTGCCACGTACCAACATGTGACTTCATGCAGGCTATTAAACTCCTCAAGCCTCAGTTTTTTTGTCTTTATCATTAGTAAAATAATAAATACCCATTACACCCTACCTTTGTGGGGTATCTTATTAAATAATTTATACAAAATACTTAGAAAGTAATATCATTTTTAATAATTACAGCTTTTATTGGAACATGAACATAACAGGCAGAGGTGAGGCATGGGGCACAATTAAAGTATTGTGGAGAGCATTTTAATCACTGTACAAAATTCTTTCCTTTATCTTAAGGAGTATAGTCTAATTTATAAAGCTACCCCATTAACTGGCTCAGGACCAGATAATTTTGTTATTAATTGTGAAGATCTTCTCAAATTGCCCCATCAGGAAAACTATTTTCTCCATGTTTTACTTTCTTTATACATTTCCCCCTAGCCCACAGATAATAAGCATCCCTTCACTGTTCTTTCTTAATGTGTCTCACCTCCTCCAAGGTCATTCTGTGCCATCAGCATCTCCTTCCTGCCAACGTGGCCATTATCCAGTTGCCAAGAGCCTAGATATTCAAGGAGGTACTTGTGGCATAAAACTTTCCCTTAATCTCCTTGGTGGTCTTTTTTTAAAGTCTCTGTACCGTTATGTTGGAATTCTCAACTATTTCTGTTTTTTGGAAATTTTTCTGTAATAGTCTTCATTCAAAGGTAGGAACCTTTGACCAGTTGGTGTTGGCACAAGAAGCCATGGGGGTTGACACACAGATTGACCTTTTCAGATCAACATATAAGTTGACCTTCTCAGATGTATAAAATAACCCTTGAGTATAAAATATTTAAGTCTATATGTCAGTAAAAATTTTCAGCTATGAAGTAACTAATTGGTATCCAAGAATATTAATATATCAGAATAACTTATTGAAACATAAATATCTGCTTGGTTTTTTCTTTTTCACCTCTCTGCCAGCCTTACTATTTAGCACCAGAGTAGGTAGCCAGGCTTTGAAAGACCAGGGATTTTTGATGGAGTGGAAAACTTTAGAAGTAAAGTGACATAATGATCTTTTTTTGTCTTTTGGGGGAAAATATACTTAACTGGGAGGGGAAACAGGCTAGCAGGAATGACAACATAGTTCAAAATGTGAGGTTCACAACAAGCTTCACCGTTCCCTAATATATTCAGTCTGATTCTAGGAAACATATCAGCTCGCTATCTCTGAGCCCCGCACCATTAAAAAAAAAAAAAAAAAGATCATGTTAGGTATACCTAACATGGGCAGAGTTTGGAAGAAAGAATTTTTTTTTTTTGCTTTTTTAGGGCCTCACCCATGGCACATGGAGATTCCCAGCCTAGGGTCCAATCAAAGTTACAGCTGCCAGCCACAGCCACAGCCACAGCAACACCAGATCCGAGCCACGTCTGTGACCTATACCACAGCTCACAGCCATGCCAGATCTCTAACCCACTGAGCGAGGCCAGGGATGGAACCTGCAACCTCACGGTTCCTAGTAGGATTCATTTCTGCTACACCACAATGGGAACTCCTGGAAGGAAGTATTTTTAAGAATCAAGGAGGCATATAAAATGGATTATGTAGTGGAGGATGAGATTCTATTGCACAGCTAATTAAACGTCTAAGTACTTCGCCAGGGTGGGCCAGAGAAGATGACTCAATTTTTATAGAGATTGTTGTATGATGTGTCTTGGGAGATGCCTCCATCTGCTACGAAAAGGCAGAAAAACAGATCCAATAGCTTGAACAGAAAGGCAGTATATTGGCTTACATTACTGAAAAGTTCAAGAATTATTTGATCAGCAGTTGAAATAATGTGCCAGGATTCAGTTTCTTGTCTTCAGTCTTTCAGTTCTATTCACTATAACATCAGTGAAATTCTCCAGCAAACTTTCCCCGCTCATTTTTAAGATAGTTGAAATAGCTCCAAACTATACATGCTTGGAGCTTCACATTTTAAAGGAAAAATGAGATTCTCTGATCTAGGACCCCCTCCCTGTGGGAAGGTTTCATTCATTTCAATAGCTCTGAAAGTGTCATATGTTCATATATGAAGCAATCCCTGTAGCCAGAGGAATGTGCTGTGCTGACTGGCCAGACTAAGGTAGTATGCATACTTCTGGGTCTTAAGGGTAATGAGCTTTACCCAAACCATATAGAGTGAGATTGAAAGAAATGAGAGTTTTCAAGGACAAAAATGTTCTCTAAAAATAGAATCAATGAATTTTTTTAATTAAAGCATAGTTGATTTATGACCTTGTGACAATTTCTGCTTTACAGCAAAGTGATACACTCGCTCTCTTATATTATTTTCCATTATGGTGGATCCCAAGAGATTGGATATAGTTTCCTGTGCTGTACAGCAGGATCTCATTGCTTATCCATTCTAAATGTAATAGTTTGCATCCATTAACCCCAAACTCCCAGTCCATCCCACTCCCTCTCCCACCACCCCCTTGGCAACCAGAGGTCTGTTTCTGTTTTGTGGATAGGTTCATTTGTATCATATTTTAGACTTCACATGTAAGTGATATCATATGTTGTTTGTCTTTCTGACTTCATTCAGTGTGAGACTCTCTAATTGCATCCAGGTTGCTGCAAATAGCATTATTTCATTCTTTTTTATGGCAGAGCAGTATTCCACTGTATATGTGTACCACATCTTCTGAATCCATTCATCTATCAATGGATGTTTAGGTTGTGCCCATGTCTTGGCTACTGTGAATAGTGCCGCTATGAACATAGGGGTACAAGTATCTTTTTGAATTGTTGTTTTGTCCAGATATATGCCCAGCAGGCAAATATTTCTGTATCTCACACTGAGCATGAAAGCACAGAACTATCGGATATCAAGGGAACACTGCAGACTTAGACAAAAAAGAATCTAGCAATAAAAGGTAAACAAGCACTTAGCAATCATTATCCCATTTTGGGGATAGTGTCTAGCTCTCCTGATTTCTGAGTGAAACTGGAAAAGTATGCCTCTGTAACGACTGAGATGAAATTCTTATCCAACGTAGAAATGCAACTTTGAGACAAATCTAAATTGACTTAATGGTACATACAAAATAATATTACTTTTATACTTGGCTCTGTGAAGTAACTTTACTATCCTTTCATAAGGATTTTAGACTTGCTTAGTAAATGCTGACCCAGCAAGGTTACTCAACTTGTAAGTTTAAATGATGTCACTGAAATCATGGAAAGTCACCAGAGAAATGCCAGCACTTGATGACTGTATATGACTTGGGATAATTTTAATGATAACATACTCATGAATTAATGAATGCATAAAACTACGATCACCCATTTACTGTATAACCAACTATTAAAATCTACCCTAAAAACTAGACTACTGTTTACAAGATTATCATATGAATTTAAGAAAAATGAACAGGGTGGACAGAGGGAAATATTTTACTTAAAGCCTCTTTAAAGGAATGAAATCAAAGAAAAACAAAATCCTGAGTCATACATTGCATTCCTCTTAGTACCTCTCTGACAGAACTCCTTTTTCTAGAGGTATTGAAAGCGTGCATCTGTACTTCAGAAAGAGGGTACCCTTTTGTTACCAGCATTAGGGTTGTGTTTTAACTGAAAAAAAATGAAAGCTATAAATATGGCTCCAATCATAAGTATATGTGGAATATTTCAAGTTCTAAAAAACCTACATTTTTGCCCACACATTCCAGCAGAATAAATAATGAAACCAGATGACCTCCAGTGGTGACAGATGAGCTCAGCTTTTGATGACGGGATTCTTATATTTGCTCTAAGCTAGAACATCTTTAAACTTGATGAGGAATAAAATGAGAGTTTTATTGCACAATGTAAAATAAAACTCATTCATATAAATAGAGCATGAACCCAGAGCATTAATTTACAATAACTTGAGCTATGTATAATTATACAAACATTTATTCTAAGTCGGTAAAGCAGAAGCAATTTTACAAGATAGTAGTTCAGTTTCCCAGAGTGGTGCAGGGTTGATAAAACCTTAATGATTTTATTTCCTCAAGAGATATCTTCATGCCAAAAGTCAATGCCTTCAAAAGCCTAAAAAATTAATTATCTTTATTTGATTATCTGTATGTCTATGGTTTAAAAATCATTTGCTCTCTATAGAAAGTTCATCTTATTAATTATTATATTATTCCCCCCCCCCGGTGCCCAGAACATTTATTTAAAAAAATAGATTCTCTTGTTATTATTCACAATGCTTTGAGTCAATAATAAAAAAAAAATCCAAATAAACAAAAGCTTGAGATTTTACATAAGGTTTCAATACCCCTCATTATACTGAGATAAACTTACTGCCAAACATTTATGTGTTTATTTCATGACAAAATACCAAATTTCCCTCTTTTTTTCCCAAGTTATTATAGTTAGCAAGAAATGTTTTCATTTTAGTCTTAAATTGAACAAATGGGGGGAAAGTACGCATGCATTTTGTAACATATGACAGAATGATTTTCCACCGTGACTCTCCTATGGGAAGAGTCAGCTACCAGACAGGTGTTTTAGCTGCTTTCCATCGGATCATCTGTATCCTGTTATGCAACGTGTAACTACTGTGGAATGTGTAACTGCTTGGATCTTATTGTTTACTAGGTGAGGTGTAGACATTAATATGTAGGATGCATTAAAAAAGTATAGGTTATTCAAATAGAGAAAGGAGAGGGCTTCCTCTTTGTCTCATTTGAACCAATATACACGTGAAAGAAAAATTTTTATTCGATGGAAATGTTTAAGCCAAATTGACCAGGCAGCTTCCTTAGTTCTTCTCTTTCTTCACCTTTACTTGTCCAGGGAAACTGTATGTGATGGTAAGTGAGACTATAGAGTCTTTAGTCAGGTTACCTGAGTCATGATGCTAATTTGCTGCCTGCACAGCTATTGTGGGCAGAACTCATGACTCAAGTGACAAAACCCAACCCGTATTATCTTACAGAGAAAGAGAATTCATTGACTCCTGTAACTGAAAGAAGCAACATGTACATTCAAATGTCACTGTTTCCAGGGACACAAAGCAAGTCACCAGAACTCCATCCTCCTCCGTCTTCCAGCTTTTGTTCCTCCTATAATTTCTTTGTTTTCGGAAATTGTCCTTCATGGTATCAAAGAGGGCCTCTGTTTGCTCCAGGCCTAAGCTGCTTCGACAACTCAGCAAAGTATTTTCTGGGAAGGACCCTCATTAGCCTAGAACATTTTACATGTTCTTCTCTTAAGTGAATTGCGATAGTCGGGGGAAAGGAAATGATGGGTGGTGAGAGCCAAATACTAAATTGACAACTCCAGCAGGTTGAGGGGTCAGTTCCCAAAAGATAAAAGACGCACATAACCTTGTATGATAGACTTAAATAAGTTACTAAACCACTGTAAGAGTTGTCTCCCTCCTCTGTGTGTGTGTATGTATATATACATCCATTATATATATAATTATATATACATATAAAGAGAATAACTATATAAAGAGAATCATTGTAACTATATAAAGAGAATAACTATATAAAGAGAATAACTATATAAAGAGAATAATTATATATACATATAAAGAGAATGTACATATACATACACATACATATATTAAATTATACATATATAATTTAATATAATATATGTGTATATGTAATTTATATGTATATTATATATACATATAAGGAGAATGTACATATACATGTACATATACATATATTAAATTATATATACATATAAAGAGAATAATTATAACTATATAAAGAGAATATATTAGATTATATTATATATTATAGATATAAAATTATATTATATATATATATATGGAGAGAGACAGAAAGAGAGAGAGAATAACTCTATAACTTCTTTAATGGTGAAAAGAACAGGAAGGCTCATCGGTAGTTAAGAGAATTTTTTTAAATTCTGGGATGTAAAAAGCAAAAAATACTCTACTGATGATTTCACAGAGTCAATGAAGACACACAAAGAAAGCATAGGAGGGGGTCTTTAGGAAAAAAGCAGGAGTGAATTGGTCATTCTGAGAGAACGCTGAGCTTGAAATCATTGGAGAATTAGCAAAAGGAATAAAAGATTAAAAGGATGACTTGGGAGGACTTTTAAAGACAGGCAGTTCTCCTGCTTCTGCGTCCTCCCCAATCCATCTATTCTGCCAGCCTGCTTCTTAGGTATTGTCGCTGAGTATCTGCTCTCAGTCAAAAAGAACAAAGTATTCTCTAAAGAAATTGAACAAACTACTTGTGGAAAATTAGAGCAAATTATTCATCCTCGGGGCAAAACCTCTTGAATCTGGAGTTTGTTTTTGCCACGCTAAAGGCTAGCTCTGCACTTTGTAACGTGGTGTGAAGCCTGGAAGTAGATCAGCACCAAATATTCATTCTGCTCCTGGCAGCACCAGATCTTCAGGAGAAAGACCTCTAGAGAAAAAGAGAGTGACATATTCATACCCTCAAAGGAAACCCATGCCAGTCACCAAGAATAACCAATTCAAGTTCTTCTGAAACACCGTTAGCGTTAAATATCAGTAGACATATAAAGAAAATCAGCACTATGAAAGGGCCGAAATAATATGATAATTTTTTTCCATACAAAAAATGATTTTTTAAGTCAACAAGCATCTTCAGGGATATTCGGGCTGGAATATTTTGTTCCCATAAGAGAGAAACAGTTGTCCCCTGTCATATGAGTTCTGACCACAAGAGCTGTGCAGGCAGCAAATTAGCATCATGACTTGAGTCACCTGACAAAAGAATCTATAATCTCACTCACCATCACATGTTGTGTCTCTGGACAATAAAGGTGAAGAGAGAAAGAAGAACTAAGAAACAGATTATTTCTTTAGAGCAGCAATTGGGGAATAAGAAATTCTAAAAAGAAAGAATAGATACAATTAGGAAAACAATCAAAAATACTGAAAATATTGTAGACAAGAATATCCCAACCCTGACACTATTAAGGGTCCTTACAGTGCCATGTAGGGTGAATAAAGGATATATCATTCTGATAAATACATATTTGGTATGTAAAGAAAATATAGAGGTGCCTATTGGTTATCAAAGAGAGAAAAATTTAAATGTTGACTATGAAGGAATGAGAATCAAACTGACATTACCCTTCTCAATAGAATGCCAGATGGTTGATGCTTTGGAGCAAGGCTATAAAGCCCTGAAGGAAAATGAGGTTTGTACCAAGAATAGTCTACTCAGAAGTACTCCCAATTTAAGGGAGAAAAATAAGGACATTTTTTTGATGAATAATACACTCAGTCTCCTTTCAAAGAAGATAATGCACCAAAACAATTATATCCTACATCCATTCTTTTTGAATAGAACATGATGGAAGATAGTATGAGAAAAGAACGTGTGTGTGTGTGTGTGTGTGTGTGTACAAAACTGGGTCCCTAAGCTATACAGCAGAAATTGGCACAACAATGTAAATCAACTTTAACTTAAAAAATTCAAACGTGGTTACCCTCCCCCCAAAATATTAAACATATCCAATTCAAGGAAGGAAAAAAAATTAAAATTCCAGGATGAAAGCTGTACAGTAAGTTTAGAGAGCAAATAGCCCAAATTAGAACAGGTATTTAGTGGGACCAAAAGACAGTGTCTACATAAAAATAATGGAATAGATGTCAAGCAATGGATAGTATCAAAAGATGCTATTTTTGAAAAGTTATTTTACCTCATATAAAATAAACATGTCAAATATTTCATTTTCTAATTAATCCATGGTGTAAACAATTAGACAACACAACCAATTCAAAGAACACATAAATATGTAGGTAATCAGGAATACTAAAATTAATGTATTCTAAAATGCAAAACCATTCAGTATCTACAAGGCAATAACTGATTGTACTCCTCCACTTGACAAAATTCATTTATCTCTCTATGGATATGAATTACTTACTTTTCTATCCATTTTCTACCCCTTGGAGCTATGAAAGAACTCAGACACTAAAAGACACAGATAACCCAGCAGGCTAAGTTAAACAGGACTTCTAGGAATATTTTTAACCCATGTCAAAACCTCCCACAATTTTTCCTGACAATGAAATGAATAAGAAGCAGGAGTGTATTGGTTGTTCGATGAGAACAGCATGTTCTATATTCTAGATAAAGAAAAAAGGAAAGGGAAAAAGGAAGAGAGGATGGATGAGAAGAGGGAAGGGAAAGGAAAAGAAAGGCAGGCAAACAGAAACTTCACAAAGAAAAAAAGTCTAGAACACAGTAGTCCAGGTATGAAACAACTAAAATGGGGCATGATTTAAATGACTTGAGGATATAAGAAAACGTAATCCGTTTGACCTTAACAGGAAGAATATTCTTTTTCATAGAGTGATCCCAAACCTACCCAATGTTATCTGCGGTGGTTAAACCTCACAGTCATAATAAGGAAAATGGAATTAATGTGTTTTCATTTTTGAAATCTGTTAAAACAAAAGTGAAATATTAATTTATGGTTTATGTAAAAGTAGACAAATATGAGAGTACACTGCAGAAAAAGCCAAATACATCCCAGCATTCAAAACAGAAAATAAAAATAGTATTTCATTGTTACGCAGTAAAAATAGCTAACATCTCTTTAACATGCAAAAGACACCTTAGTAAGCACTTTACATTTATCATTTCATTTATTCCTCAGAAAACCTCTATCAGTAAGGGTATTTTTATTGTCAATTTACTACTAAGGAAAATGAGAGAAGTTTTCTGGTGCTCGCATTATGCAAGTGTTAGAATTATCGACTTAAACCAGGCAGTTTGATACCAAGGCTAACACAGGACAAATTGGAAACTAAGATTTCTCAAGAAAATACTACGAATACACTGAAAACCAAACATCTGTATTATAACTCTTACTGTAGTGAGTATCAGAAAATGGAATCCAAACTGGATTGGGCAAAAGGAGAATTTATTGGTTAATAGATCTGACAGGCCCAAGAGCATAAATAACTTCACGACTAGCCTGATTCAAGGGCAGAGGCAATGCCATCTCCCTCTGTTTGTAGTTACATTTTCCTCTAACGTGGTTTCTATATTTAGGCTTCATTTGGTATCAAGATGGTACTCAGCAGCTATAATTCCACATCTGCCAGCCTCAATTCCAAAGGGGAAAGGAAAGAGGGAGGGGAGAGAAGGGAAGGACATACTTCCTAGCCTGTGTCTCTGTTGAATAGTTCTGAAACCATCCTGAACTAATCACTGCGATGAGCACAGTGTGACATCCTGCTTGGCTTGGTCCACTATGCATATTCCAGACCTACAGTGTGAGCCAAAGCAACCAAGTGATCACGGACTGATCTTGAGACACGTTTCATTTCTTGCAGAAAAAATGGGATGCTCATACTTAAAGGGTGAAAAAAAATACTAGTCAGTAAAAATGAAATATCTAACATACAGATATATGCAGCCCTCTTCAATTTTAGGAAATAAAACTCTCTTTATATGTATGCCTGTGTCCTAGAAAATGTACAGAGCTCAGAAAAATTGAATCATAGTTTGATATATCATAGACTATTGAATAGAATATTTTAACTTCATTATATGAATACAATGTGAATAACTATTAATAACTCAGCTGATTTTCCCTAGGAAATTATTGCATGTACCTAAAAATTGGATAATATATCATTTGACTATAGGAAGTAAATAAGAGAGAATAGCTTTTTTGTCTTTTTCTCTTTTTTTGTGGCATATGGAGGTTCCCAGGCTAGGGGTCAAATCAGAGCTGCAACTGGTGGTGAACACCACAGCCACAGAGATGCAGGATCAAAGCCGCATCTGCGACCTACACCATAGCTCACGGCAACACTGGATCCTTAACCCATTGAGCAATGCCAGGGATTGAACCTATGTCTTCATGGATGCTATTGATAGTCATTAACAGCTAAGCCACAACGGGAACTCCATCTTTTTTTTTTTTTTTTTTTTTAATCAGTTCTTCCCCAAGAGGCAGATATTCCAACTCCACAGTTTGGGAACATCTGGTCTATAATACTGAAATACCATGACATACAACATATTACAAAAGTTAATCTAACTTAGAACTTCATGGAACACTGCTGCCTCCCACTCTCACATTTTCACATATGAAAGATGTCATCACTTTTGAAACACTCTGTTCCTTTATGTTTTTGAGCTTTCTGCTTATTTTTTAAGACAACTCTTTCGTGTCTTTCTGTCTTCTCAACCAAATAAATTGATAATCCCCCTTCATAACTAAATATATATCACTTCTCCTTGGAAATTTTCCCAGATGAGACCAGGTAAGTTTAGGTTCTCCTACAGAGTGGACTCATATGACATTTTATTTCCTTCCCAAATTTGCACTTTTCATTGACAAGGATTGTGTTTTATTCATCAGTCTATTTCTAGCATCTACTATAACATGGTGTCTAGAACCTAATAGGAACTCATAAATACCACATTTCACTAAATTTAAAATGTCATCTGATATAAGATGTACTGACAGGGTATATACCACTAAGAAAGACCAATAATAACTTTAGCATTTAGAATTCTTTTTGTTTGTTCTTTTTGGGTTTTTTGGCCACGGCCACAGCATGTGGAAGTTATCTGGTCAGGAATCAAATCCACATCACAGCAGCAAACTGGGCTGTTGCAGGGACAATGCCAGATCCTTAACCTCCTCCTCCATAAGAGAATTCCTAGCAATTAGAATTCTTGTTTTATATTTTCTTATAGGCTTTATCATAAATTCCTGTAACTTCTCGGGTATGACTTCTCAAAATTCTTTTTCATCTCAGAAAGATGTCTGTTTTTTTCCACACAATATCAACCTCTTTGTCATTGCCAACATCAATGATGAAGGATTTCTTTAAAAGGTTCTCAACAGTTATTCAGAATTTTCCTTTAAACTGCTGGCTGACATGCATTCTGCGTGTTTTTATATTGGTCCTCTTGCTCTTAATAGACCAAGGATTCATTTGCCACTTCAACTGTACTTAAGTACTTTAATATGAAAATGTTTACTGATGAAAATGTCAATAGTTTACAGTTGTTTAATTTTATCACTAATAAGAATGATTAAGATAGTGCATGCATTTGGTTGGGCTATGTTAAAATGAATAACTAACTAAAAGAAAATTTGTGTCCCGTATGTATTTTTTCTAATCTATTATAATACTTTCCCATATAGAGAAAACATGAAAGATTTTTACAGCAAATAGCCATAGACCTAGTACATAGGGTGATATAATTAATGCTTTGTTACACTTGCTTTATCAGATATATGTTCATCAATTTATCTCTCTACTCATCCCTCAACCTATACTGCTTTTGATGCACTTCAAGGTAAGTTACAGACATCAGTACACTTCCCTATAAAGATTTCAGGATATATATAATTACCTACAGCTTAAGTTTTGTTTCTTTTGAGATAAAACTTGCAAGCAATGAAATACATAAATGTTTTAATTTTTATTAAAGTATGGTTGATTGACACAGTATTGTGTCAATTTCTGCATAGGAGATAGTACAGCATAGTGACCCAATCATACACACATATAGAATCTTTTTCTTATGTTATCTTCTATCATGTTCTGTCACAAGTGATTGTGTATAGTTCCCTGTTCTATTCAGCATGACCTCATTGTTTATACATTCTAAATGTAATGGTTTGCATCTACCAACCTTAAAATCCTCTCCATCCCACTTCCTCCCCCTACCCTTGGCATCCACAAGTCTCTTCTCTATGTCTGTGGTTCATTTGTGCCATATTTAAATTTCATATGTAAGTGGTATCATATGGTGTTTGTCTTTCTCTTTCTTATTTCACTTAGGATGAGAATCTCTAATTGCATTCATTGCTGCAAATGGCATGATTGTGTTCTTTTTTATGGCCAAGTAGTATTCCATTTGTATATATGTACTGCATCTTCTTGATCCATTCGTTAGTGAATGGATATTTAGGTTTCTTCCGTGTCTTGGCTATTGTGAACAGTGCTCCAGTGAATATAGAGATGGATGTATCTTTGTGAATTGTAGTTTTTATCTGGATATTTGCCCAGGAGTGGGGTTGCTGGATCATATAGGAGTTCTATATTTAGCTTTCTGATTAACCTCCATACTGTTTTCCAGAGTGGTTGTACTAATTTATATTCCCACCAACAATATAGGAGGGTTCCCTTATCTCCACACCCTCTCTAGCATTTGTTATTTGTAGATTTATTAATGATAGCCATTCAGACTTTGGTGAGATGGCACCTTACTATAGTTTTGCTTTGCATTTTTCTGATAATCAGTGATGTTGAGCGTCTTTTCATGTCCCTTTTGGCTATCCATAATGTCTTCTTTGGAGCAATGTCTATAGTGTACCATTCACTTAGTTCCCATAAGTGCAAACATCGTGCAACCCAATAAAGATTAGAATATTACCCCAGAAAGTTCCCTCATGCTTCTTCACAGTAAATCACTGCACCAAGGCCTGAGACATAAACACTATTTTTATTTTTTTACCCCATCCTATAATGTCTTATAAATGTAATAATATAGTTGTTATTCTTTCATGCAGTCTTTCTTTCATATCTATTATGTATGAGACTCATTCATGTATCACTAGTTCATTCATTTTATTGCTGAGTAGTATTTCAGTTTTTGAATAGACCACAATTTGTCTATTGGTTATCTTACTGATGAACACCTGGGATTTTTCCAGTTGGGTTATTATGAATATAAGTGGTATGAATATTTTTATAGGTATCTTTTTGTGGACATGGTTTTAGTTCTATTGGATAAATACCTAGGCTTAGAATTTTTGGTTTGAAGGTAAATATGTGTTTGGTTTTATAATAAACATCTGGATAGTTTCCAAAGTAATTTTAACATTTTATTTTTATTTTATTTTATTTTATTTTATTTTATTTGTCTTTTTGCCTTTCTCTAGAGCTGCAACTGCAGCATATGGAGGTTCCCAGCCTAGGGGTCTAATCGGAGCTGTAGCTGCCAGCCTATGCCACAGCCACAGCAACGCGGGATCCAAGCCACGTCTGCGACCTACACCACAGCTCATGGCAACACCGGGTCCTTAACCCGCTGAGCAAGGGCAGGGATCGAACCCGCAACCTCATGGTTCCTAGTCGGATTCACTAACCACCGCGCCACGACGGGAACTCCAATTGTAACATTTTAAACTTCCACTAGGGATACTTAAGAGTTCCAGTTCCTCCACATGCTTACTAATATTCAGTGTTGTCAGTCTTTTTCATTTTAGCCTCTCTGGTCATATTCAGTAATTTCTTGTTGTCATTTTAGTATGATTTTTTTCATAGTGACTAATGATATCACAACCTTTCTCATGTGTTTATTGCCCATCTGTATAGGTTTTATTTGTGAAGCATCTATTAAAAATATTTTGCTGCTTTATATTATGTTGTTTATGGTTTTATGTTATTTTTTTTTTGAGTTGTGGAAGATTTACAGTAGTTCCCGGATACCAATCTTTTGTCAGATATAGGTTTTGCAGATATTTCAAATATTTGTTTCCATATCAGTGGCTTGTATATTTATTTCCTTAGTGCCATCTCTTAAACTAAAGTTTTATTGAGATCTAATTTCTCATCTTTTTTCTTCATGGTAATTTCTTTTTATATCTTAGCCTACGTGCAAGTTGTAAACAATGGCTCCCTCTTCTTTTGTGTGTGATTTATCATGTAGTAAGTATTCTCAGATTGCATCTGGGACATTAGGAATGAAATGTTGCAGAAACCCTGACTTTTATATTCCTCCAAAGCTTTTTCTTTTTTTTTCCAAAGACAACTTACAATTCTAACTGGAAGTTCTTGCTTCCCCTTTAGTGGAAGACAGCGTCAGTCTCAGATCAGTTCTTTAACTGTTTCTGGGCTATTTGCTATCTTTTCCATGCCTACATAGCCAAGGGTCAACCAAGATACAGGCAATTTATACACAGAACATGGGTACCTCTCTGACTTTCCTCTCCCTAGGATTTCCCTTCTAGCTTTCCAGTTCGGCCCTGAACTCTGCCCTTTTCTTCACTACAGTCAAAAACAGGTTTTTCCATTGGTTTTAACTGACCCACAGTGCATAGTCTGGGATCTGCCTTTCATGTAAAAACTCTGAAAGTAGGAAATTTACCTAGTGTCATTCTCTTCTTCTAAGGGTCACTTCTTCAGACACTACCTACTTTTGTCTACTCTCCAGCTTTTGATTAATTGTTTTATAAATAATTTCTAGGGTTTATAGTTATTATCTATGGTATGGTTGGTCCAACAGGAACTACACAACTGTAGCTGAACTACAACTTGTGCATTCATTCTTTACTTGTATTTATGTAATTGATTTTTTCCACCAATAAAACCTATTGTGGCACAGTGTGGCTTTTCAATAGGATTGGTGATAATTCTAGTCCATTTTTATAAAATTAATGGAAAATACTGGGTTGACAAAATATGAACTAGTAGTGAGAAGGTAATAGTTATTTAGAAAGAAAAAAAAGGATAATATCAACTTTTCTTTTTGTTTAAGTTTTTGCTAACTGTACATAAAATCCAAGAAAAGACTATTCCTTGTTCTTTTCCTTTTTGGAACTGGAAATATTTCATAGGCCTAATAGCTTTTATCCTAATTTAAAATTTTCTCAGTTATGTGAGATATAACCCCTTCATTTAAGGCCAGTGTATTAAAAAGCACGATACTAAATTTATCAGAAAATTCTGAATAAAATAGGTTTTTTTCCTCTAATACTCTTGAATACAAAATGATACTGTTAAGACCTTTATATATAAATATGTGATTATCTGTAAATTTAATATGAAAACAGGAGTTCCCGCCATGGTGCAGCAAAACTGAATCCTACTAGGAACCATGAAGTCATGGGTTCGATCCCTGGCCTCGCTCAGTGGGTTAAGGATCCGGCATTGCCATGAGCTATAGTGCAGGTTGCAGATGTGGCTTGGATCTGGTGTTGCTGTGGCTCTGGCGTAGGCTGAAAGCTGTAGCTCTGATTGGAACCCTAGCCTGAGCACCTCCATGTGCCATGCGTACAGCCCTAAAAGGCCAAAGAAAAAAATTCAATATGAAAACAATAGAATACTATCACAATGAAATCAATAAATAATACAGAAGCCAGCTAATCTGCCACTATTTAAGATCTAGCCTCTTCGCAATTTTGAAGTATATAATAAAGAATTGTAAACTACAGTCACTATGCACAGTCTCCAGAACTTGTTCATTTTCTAGGTGCAATTTGTGTTCTTTTTTTGTGTGTATAGGGGTTGCGTGGTGGCATATGACAGCTCCCAGGCCAGGGATCGAATGTGCACCACTGCAACAACCAGTGACAGTACTGGATCCTTAAGCCCCTGCACCTCAAAAGAAGGCCAGGTTTGTGCCCTTTGGCATCTCTCCAATTCCCCCATCATTATTGATTTTAATACCTGGTACCAAAATATTAGAACAAAAGGGAATATCCATTATGACTAAATTTACTAAAAATCATCCAAATTACATAAAAATGTCTGAATGTTTTTAACATACTATGTAAAAGCTGTTTTGAGTTAGTTTGGGCAGTAATTTCATCAAGCAGTCAATAATTTTTGAGTACCTTCCTGTACAGACTTATACAAAGAAGAGTTAACAAAAATGAAAAAAGTTAAAGAATGATGTACAGAGCAACAGAGCACAGTCATAAGAAAGAAAAACACAAATGGTGTTGTTAAAAAAATTTAAAAGGTTGACTCACATTTGGAAAGAATTAGAAAACAGGAAGTTATGAGATTAAAATTTTAAAAGGTAAAAATAACGAAATACAAATTAGAACCAGCTTTTCCAAAATGAAATGAAATACAAATTACAAGGGGCAAAGAACATTATGGAATCTATGTATAACAAACTGAAATCCCAGTATAGGGTACTTAAATATGAAGTCCAGTTGAATTAAGTGCTTAGTAAGCAGATAACTATAATTAAAATTGGAAAAATATAATTAAGATAGAATTTAGTTACTATATAAGTCTGAAAGAGACTCATCAAAATCAAAAGTAAATGGTCTATAACACGTTGACAAAAATGGCACTTGAAATATACCACTTGCAAAAAGTACAGTTTAGAATTTGACAGTATAGATATGTTCTCACCAGTCAAATGAAAGAATACTATTCGACATTTGTTGCTTTCCAGAGTTCATTCTTATTATAACGTATTTGTTTTTCTCATCTTAGGTATAAAACTTAAATAAAAAACATACTTTTTTTCATTTTCCATGAGATCTTGTGGTTCAGATATATTTGGAATGGAGTTATAATTTTTTAGCCTGTGATATTAAAGTCTTTATTCCCTGTCTCAGGAGAATTGAGTGGAATTTTCTATCCTGAACTTATAAAGATGAATAGTCAAATAATAAAAAGAGTAAGACAAAATGTGTTCCATTTTTGAAAGAACTTTAGAGGGGTTTTGGTTCTCACCCCTGAAAAAAATTATTGGCATTTATATGTACTCCTAAAAATATCTAAATTACTACTGTGTAATTTGATTTATGAATCTGCCTTATATTCTGTTATCTAGAATAGATAAACTATGTAATAAATGATTTAGCTTCATTTTTCACTATAATTTTTAGATAAGAACAATGTAGCAAAGAAAGATGGTAGGGTAAAAACTTTCAAAGATAAAAGTTATATTTACTGTGTTTCTTTTCTTTTTAAATAATAACTGAAGTAAGTTATCAGCATTACAAAAAATAATAAAATAATATGAAAAAGATTTTGGATTTAAATTGGTAATTATATATATTATAGACCCTGTGCTGCTAAAGAGGGGGAGTACTGGGGGCAGACTTTTTGAGTTTAAATCCTGTGTTTAACTATTTCAGCAAATTATTTAGTTTCCTTTACGTCACAGTTTTGTATCTTTGCTGTGGATATAACGTTACCCGACAGGTTTATTGTAAAGTTAGTACGTGTAAAGTTAGTACGTGTAAAGTGCTTATAATAGTGCTTCCTGTGGTATTGCTTTTGGTTATTTGTATATAATACACAAGGAATTGGAACTCAAAATTTAAAACTATGAATGTTTTAAACTGTTAAGTGTTTAGTTATCAACCTTTTCTAGTCTCATTATCATTATGTGATCTTTGAAAACTAGAGTAATAGATGAGGCCTGTGGAAGAATATCAGAAACCACAGATGATTATTTTTCTCTAAATATATCTTCTTTAAATCTGTATAAAGCTTACTAAATTAGAATTCGGGACTGGGGTGAAATGGAGAGGGAGAGTAAGTCTTGTCTGTGATGCTTTCTTTCTCAATCTTTTAAAAAAAATTATTGGAGTATACTTGACTTAAAATGTATTAGTTTCAAAAGTACAGCAAAGTGAATCAGCCCTGTATATAAATACATGAATTTTTCCCATATAGATTATTATAAATTATTGAGTAGATTTTCCTGTGCTATACAGTAGGTTAATCATCTATTTTATATGGCAGTGTATATATGTTACTCCCACCCTCCCAATTCTGTCCTCCCCCAATGGTTTCAACTGTGGTAACCTTAAGATTGGTTTTGAAATCTGAGTTTGCTTCTGTATTATAAACAAGTTCTTTTGTGTCATTTTTATTAGATTCCACGTATAAGTGATATCGTATGATATTTGTCTTTGGCTGCCTTTACTCAGTATGATAATCTCTAGGTCCATCTATGTTACTGCAAATTGCATTATTTCATTCTTTTTATAGCTGAATAATGTTCCATATATATATAGATAACATCTATTGTTAAAAATACTTTATTATAGTGGATTTACAATGTCATGTCAATTTCTGCTGTACAGCGAAGCGACCTAGTCACACTCTTCTTCTCACATTATTTCCCATCATGTTCTATCACATTATTGTATATAACTCACTGTGCTATACAGCAGAACCTCACTGTGTATCCATCATAAATTGAATAGTTTACATCTATTAACCCCAGACTCCCAGGCCATCCCACTCCTCCCCCCATCTCCATGGCAGCCATAATTCTGTTCTCTAGGTTTATGAGTCTGTTTCTGTTTTGTAGATAGATTAATTTATGCCATATTTTATATTCTACATATTATTAATATATATGATATCTTTCTCTTTCTGACTTATTTCACTTAGTATGAGAATCTCTAGTTGCATCCATGTTGCTGCAAATAGCTTTATTTCATTCCTTTTTATGGCTGAGTAGTGTTCCATTGTATATATGTACAAATTCTTCTTAATCCATTCATGGGACTTCTTTATCTATTCTGTTGATGGACATTGAAGTTGTTCCCATGTCTTAACTATTGTGAGTAATGCTGCAATGAACATAGGAGTATATATCTGTTTCAATGAAAATTTTGTAATATATGCCCAGGAGTGGGATGGCTGTATCACATGATAGTTCTATATTTAGTTTTCTGAGCTACCTCTGTACTATTTTGATATTGGTTGTCCCAGTTTACATTTCCACCAATAGTGTGTCTCCTTTTCCCCACACTATCCCCAGCACTTTTTATTTGTATCCTTATTAATGATAGTAATTCTGTCTGGTGTGAAGTAGTACCTCACTGTAGTTTTAATTAACATTTCTCTAATATTAGTGATGTTGAGAGTCTTTTCATATGACTCTTGGCCATCCATAAGTCTCCTTCAGAGAAATGTCTATTTATGTCTTTTTCCCATTTTTCAATTGTGTTGTTTGGTTTTTTATTATCGAGTTCTATGCGTTGTATGTATGTTTTGGAGATTATGCCCTTGTCAGTTGCATCATTTGAAACTATTTTCTCTGATTGCCTATGTTGTGTTTTCATTTTTTTAATGGTTTCCTTTGCTGTGCAAAACCTTGGAAGTTTGATTTGGTACCATTGGAGTTTTTGTTTTGTTTTGTTTTTATTTCTATTGCCTTGGGAGACTGACCTAAGAAAACATTTTTAAGGTTTATGTCAGAGAGTGTTTTTTTATTCATTTTATTTTTTTTTTTATTTATTATTTTTTTATTTTTTGTCTTTTGTCTTTTTTTGTTGTTGTTGTTGCTGCTATTTCTTGGGCCGCTCCCGTGGCATATGGAGGTTCCCAGGCTAGGGGTCGAATCGGAGCTGTAGCCACCAGCCTACGCCAGAGCCACAGCAACGCAGGATCCGAGCCGCTTCTGCAACCTACACCACAGCTCACGGCAACGCCGGATCATTAACCCACTGAGCAAGGCCAGGGACTGAACCCGCAACCTCATGGTTCCTAGTCGGATTCGTTAACCACTGCGCCACGACGGGAACTCCAGAGAGTGTTTTTTTACCTATGTTCTCTTCTATGAGTTTATGGTGTCTTATGTTTAAGTCTTTAAGCCATTTTGAGTTTATTTTTGTGTGTGGTGTGAGGGTATGGTCTAGTTTCATTGATTTACATGCAGCTGTCTACAGCTGTCTATTCTTCCCAGCACCACTTGCTGAATAGACCTCTTTTTTTCTCTTTTTTAAGGACTGCACCCATGGCATATGGAAGTTCCCAGGAGACTAGGGATTGAATTGGAGTTGCAGATGCCAGCCTGTGCCACAGCTACAGCAACACCAGATCTGAGCCACATCTGTGACTCACACCATAGCTCATAGCAATGCTGGATCCTTAACCCACTGAGTGGGGCCGGGGGTCAAACATACGTCTTCATAGATATTAGTTAGGTTCATTACTGCTGAGCCACATTAGGAACTCCTGAAGAGACTTTTTCCCATTTTATATTCTTGCCTCCTTTGTTCATGATTAATTGACCGTAGGTGTCTGGGTTTATTTCTGGGCTCTCTGTTCTGTTCCATTGTTCTGTATGTCTGTTTTGTACCAGTATCACACTGTCTCAATTACTGTAGCTTTGTAATATTGTATGAAGTCTGGGAGAGTTATGCCTCCTGCATGTTTTTTGGGTTTTTTTGTTTTTTGTTTTTTTTCCCCCCTTAGGATTGCTTTGTCAATTCTGGGTCTTCTGTAGTTTGCTATACATTTTTTGGGTTGTTTGTTCTAGTTGTATGAAAATATCATGTGTAATTTGATAGGGATCACATTAAACCTGTAGATTGCCTTGGGTAGAGATTTATCAATTTTGTTAACCCTTTCAAAGAAGCACCTCTTGGTTTGATTGATTTTTTTCAAATCTGTTTTACTGAGTTCCTCTCTGATCTTTATAGTTTCCTTCCTTCTGCTGACTTTATGTTTTGTTTGTTCTTTTTCTAATTCTTTAAGGTGGTAGTTTAAGTTGTTGATTTGAAATTTTTCCTCTGTTTTGCGGGAGGCCTATAGTGCTATGAACATTCCTCTAAGAACTGCTCTTGCGACATCCTATAGATTTGAATGGTTTTGTCTTGAGGTATTTTTAAATTTCCCTTTTGATTTTTTCATTGACCCATTGGTTTTTTAGTAGCATGTTGTTTAGTCTCCATGTAGTCAGTTTTTTTCTCATTTCTTTTCCTGTGGTTTATTTCTAATTTCGTGCCATTGTGGTCACAGAATATGCTTGAAATAATTTCTGTACTCTTAAACTTGTTGAGGTTAGTTTTGTGCCCCAGTATGTGGTCAGCCCTTGAGAATGTTCCATGTGCACTTGGAAAGATTGTGTATTCTGTTTTTTTGGTAGTAATGTCCTGAAAGTATCCATTATGTCTAATGGTTCTATTGTGTCATTAGGATCTCTATTGCTTGTTGATTTTCTGTCTAGAGGATCTGTCCATTGATGTGAGTGATGTGTTAAAATCTCCTTCTATTTTTCTATTCCTTTCAATTTCGCCTTTTATGTCTGTTCATACTTGTTTTATATGTTTTGGTCCTCCTATATTTGGGCATATATATTGTGCATAATATTCTCTTTTTGAATTGATCCTTTTACCATGAAAGAGTGTCCCTTATCTTTCCTTATGGACTTTGTTTTAAAGTCTATTTTGTCTGATAAGAGTGTTGCAGCTCCTGCATTCCTGTTATTTCCATTTGCATGAAATATCTTTTTCCATCCCTTCACTTTCAATTTATATGTTTCTCTTGCCGTAAAGTGAATCTCTTGTAAGCAGCATATTGTAGGGTCTTGTCTTTTTCATCCAGTCTGCCACTCTATGTGTTTTGATTGGAACACTCAGTCCATTGACATTTAAGGCAATTAGTGATAAATATGTATTTATTGCCATTTTAAACCTTGTTTTCCAGTTGATTCTTTTTTTTTTTTTTTTTGGTTGAATGATTTCCTTTTATTTTATTCTTGTGTCCTCTTCTTTCTAGTTTTTGTGAATGTACTGTTTGTTTTTGATATGTGGTTGCCTTGTTTTTCAAGTATGTTAACCCCTTTTTTTATCTGCTTGCTTTAGCCTGATAGTCATATAAGCTCAAACACATTCTGGAAAAAAAAAAAAAGGAGAGAAAAAAGAATATATATTTTCTTATTTTCCTTCCCCACATTTTATGATTTTGATGTCCTTTTTTACATTTTCATGTTTGTCCTTTTTGCTGTTCTTTGGTACAAACGGGGTTTTTTTCTTTGTGAAACTGTGTACTGGCTTATTTAAGTGATTATTTTCCAGTTGTTATTCCTTACATTATATAGCTTCTTTCTTCTTTCCTATTTAGAAGAGACCTTTCAGTTTTTTCCTTTTAGAATGATTTTATTTTACTATTATTATTATTTTGTCTTTTTGCCTTTTCTAGGGCCACTCCCGCAGCATAGGAGGTTCCCAGGCTAGGGGTCGAATTGGAGCTGTAGCCCCCAGCCTATGCCAGAGCCACAGCAATGTGGGATCTGAGCCACGTCTGCAACCTACACCACAGCTCATGGCAACGCCGGATCCTCAACCCACTGAACCAGGCCAGGGATCGAACCCACCACCTCATGGTTCCTAGTCGGATTTATTAACTACTGAGCCACGATGGGAACTCCATAGAATGATTTTCGTATTGCTGTATTCTTTTAGTTTTTGTTTGTTTGAGAAATTATTTATTTCTCCTTCTATTTTAAATGATAATCTTATTGGTTAGAGTATTCTAAGCTTCACTTTTTTCCCTTTTAGAATTTCGAATATATCCTGCCATTCTCTTCTCCCAGTAGTGTTTCTGTAGAGAAATTGGCTGATAGCCTTATATGTACCACATGTTCTTTATCCATTCTGGAATATGGATATTCATGTTGCTTCTATGTCTTGACTTTTGTAAATAGTGCTGCAGTAAACATTGAAGTGCATGTATCTTTCTGAATTATGGTTTTGTCTGGATATATGCCGAGGAATAAGATTGCTAGATCATGTGGTAGTTCTACATTTATTTTTTTCAGGAACTTCCATACTGTTGTCCACAGTGGTTGTGACAGCTTGCATTCACATCAAGAGTGAAAGAGGATTCCCTTTTTTCTGCACCCTCTCTAGCATTTTTTTTTTTTTTTTGGTAGACTTTTTGATGGCCATTCTTGCTGGTGTAAGGTGGCACCTCATAGTAGTTTTGATTGGCATTTCTCTAATAATCAGTGATGCTCAGCATCTCTTCATATGTTTATTGGCCACTGTATGCATTCTTTGGAGATATGTCTATTTAGATATTCTTCCTGTTTTTTGGACTGGGTTGGTCGTTGTTTTTTTTTTTTATATTGACATGCAGGAGGTGTTGGTATATTTTTGAAATTAGTCTCTTGTCATTTGCTTAATTTGCAAGTATTTCCTCCCATTCTGTGGATTCTCTTTTCATGGTTTTTTATGATTTCCTTTGCTGTGCAAAAGTTTTTAAGTTTAATTAGATCCCATTGGTTTATTTTCATTTCTATTTTCATTATTCTAAGAGGTGGATCAAGTAAGATATTGCTGTGATATATGTTAAAGTCTGTTCTGCCTGTGTTTTCTCTAGGTGTTTTATAGTATCTGGCCTTACATTTAGGTTTTTAATGCATTTTGAGTTAATTTTTGTATGGTGTTAGCAAATGTTTTATTTCATTCTTTTCCAGTTTTCCCAGAATTACTTATTCTTTGAAAGACATTTTTCCAGAGTCTAGATTCCAAAATGACTCACTCAGAGACTGCCCAATGTTTAATCATTGCAACCTTCCTTCCCTCCCTCTCAAAATGACTAATCCACAAGAACCAGATGTGGCAACATTTTAGTTATTCTTTCCTTAGAGAGGCAAGGAGGAATAGCTCATGCCCTTCTCTGTGTCTTTTGCCTCATCAAACTCCCCCCTAAATTGAAATGTTTCAGAACTCTGTGACTCTTCGTCTTTGATAATAACAGTGAGCAAGTTGCCTTTAAAAGATCAAATAAATGGCTAAGCCAGGCATTTGAGTTGCTAGCTCTAGATTTAAAAAAAAAAAAAATGACTGGCTAATCTTTAATGACTACTGGTGTTATATGTTGTACTTGCTCTGAGAAGGAAAAAACAACCAATTTTCAAAAGTCAAAACCTTGAAACTAAGGCTATGCTTAAGAATAAATACTTATGCTCCAATTCAAAAATGCTATTTCTGATTTACACTAAGTTAGAGTCATCAAGTTTTGCCCCAATGTATTTCTTGCTTTTAAGCAACTTGTGTAACTAACTGTAACTGTACATTGCATTTTATAATAGGTTGCCTTTACTATGCATTTAGAAGTCTTACTAAATGAAATCTTTAACCTTAAACAGGAATCCAGAAATTTCATCTAATATCTAATCCATGCACTGGTAGATTTCACTAAATAAAAATCCTTAATATTTAGATGCAACTTAGGATTTACCCAACCTGTAGCAAGCATGTTATTGCCTGGAACTGACTGTAACTCTGACAGTATTAGGCTTTTCTCTAGATGTATATAATACTTTCTGAAATGTTAGTTCCATTTCTTTTGTTGCTAATTTGGTGATGTTTTGGGTTCTCTTTGTGTGGTTATTTTGAATTTTTAATCTCTCCATTTTACAAAATCATTTGTGAGCCTATTATGTAGCTGGCAAAGCAAAAAAGAACAAAGTGTGGTTACTGCCTTTACAATAGTCTGGGAAGAAAGCCTCAAACTCATTGGGAAGAAGGTCTAAACTTTCTAAAAAGAATGGAAGGCAACTCTCCAGCTAGACTTTCTTGAAGGTAGGGTTTAATTAGGAACTGGGAGTTTCAGGTTAAGATCTAAGATGAAGAAAATGTACTGAATTGGAAGCCCAACATTATGAGAGAATGTTTTCTCCTGGTTCCTTGGGGATTTTGGAAGCAACAGCTGTGAGAACCTCAACAGAGTAGAGAGGAAATGAGGAAACACTGCTGTATTTCTATGTGGCAAATACCCAATATTCATAATTTAAAAGATCCTAACTAAGAGTATGCTTACTTTTGACTTTATAGTCCCATTGGTGTTGTCTAACTTGCTTCCAGTAGCTTCTTTTCAATATTTCCCCATGCATTCATTCATTACTATTTTACATGAGAAGATCCAAACTTCCTATGACCTGTGTTCATCAAGAAATTCTTTATTTCCCAAGACCATCAATTCACCAAATTGGAACATGTACCTTTCTCTGAATACTTCCTACACTTGCTCTTATGTGTCACCCTCACTGTCCCCTCATTTGCTCCCTGTGAGGTAACTCTACTCTTCCTTTTAGGCTTAGTCCTCCTTCCTCTGTGCTCTCCCCAGTCCTCTGTTCCTTCTTGATGATGCCACGTGTTATATTTTGTCATAATCTATCACTATCTGTTCCATTTTTATGTATGCTCTGCCAGACTTTATGTATGGCAGCAAGATATGAACTTTGAAATTATTTTAATACAGAAACATAACTTTTAAAAATTAGTACTATGATATTCAAATTCTTCAGATATAGAAAACTTCCTTCATTATAATGTTCTAATTCCTCATTACATTCCCCGAATTAAATTCATGGATAAAAAACTATTTACCTAGATAGAATTAAAAATAATCTCTCTAGGAGTTCCCATAGTGGCTCAGCAGGGTAAGGACCTGACATTGTCTCTGTGAGGATGTGGGTTCAATCACTGGCCTTGCTCAATAGGTTAAGGATCTTGCATTGCTGCAAACTGCACAGAGGTCACAGAGGCTGCTTGGATCTGGTGTTGCCCTGGCTGTGGTGTAGGCCTCAGCAGAAGCTCCAATTAAACCCCTGGCATGAGAACTTCCGTATGCTGCAGGTGTGGCCATAAGAAGAAGAAAAAAATCACTCTAATGCCCAAATTTTTGCATTTCCAAAATAAAATAATTTGTAATAACACAGGTTTCTTTCCCTCCGTCAGTGCTCAAGCAGGTCTACACTAATTGACATGAAGTGGGCATAGGGTTGTGCCTGTACATAGAATAACAGTGGGTTCAAAACCATGGAAGTTGATCCATACCATTTGTATTATATTGTCTTAAATATTATCATTGGAGTTACTACTATTTATTTTATTTCCTGCAACATGAAATACTCATGGTAAATTCCCAAACAGAACAGTGTATAATTTTCCCGTGATTTATACAATAGTTACATTCCTACAAAACTCAGTGTCCACAGGCAAAAATATCTTTTGTGTTTATATGTTCTAGTCTTAAATAATTATAAGAGAGTTTTTCCATCTTCAAGACTGACTATGGAAATGTTTAAAAGTCATTAGACCACAGTAAGATTTTCTGTGTAAGACTTTTCCCCACATTCCAGATTTCTAGCACTCCGATGTAAGAGTCCTGAATGCTTGCAGCACAAAATGATAGTGACAACTAAACACCTACTCCACAGAATTCCAACTCTGCCTGACTCTCGGGAGTTAATATGATTTTTAAAATACCCTGTATTAAGATTGATTTTACTCACTAACACCGTCAGCATCCAGAGTAGAGTGAAAATATTTCTTAGTGATGGGAAAGTGTGCAAAGAACTGACTCCTTTTTATTCTTTAGACAGTGGTTTAATGGGCCTTCAAGGTCTAATTTGACAGAAAAATACTATAGAAGAATGAAAAGAATGTAGAATAGAACCCATTACAAATTGTTAAGCAAGAGGTTTGGCCATAGACCTCAAATTATCTTCATTTAGCTCCTGTCTTGCCAGCTCTGAAATGATTACTTTGATTTTAACCATTATTGTAATTTTAGGAAATAAGACTATTGGATTTTTAAGCTGAAATTAGAAAACCTCTTTTTTTTCGTATACCTCCCTCCTTGTTGCAGTTATATCAAGAACAATAAATTTATAATAATCTCCAGGTCTTTTGAGTGTGGGCTCTTGGTCCACAAACTAGGTATATAAACCAACGCAATTGAATGACCTAGGTCAGGAAAGAACACACAGACCCCAGCTTCAAGTCTGTTTGGCCAACTAGGCATCAGTGTGTCATATACGCCATGTCAGTGTGGGCAGCCTCTGCAGCTCCAGGTTTACCCAAGTGCTGTATAATGGAAAATGTAGACCCCATTTGATCAAATGTGAACAGCTTTGAAATAGTGAGCTCTTGAGAGACCACAAGTGTATTTAGGTAGAAAAACAGCATGCCCCTATGCGATTACTTTAGCCAGCGGTGTGAACTTGCCTTGGACTGAACCAGTCTTCTTGCAGTGCCGATTCCTCATTAGTAGAACTCTGACTGTGGACCTTTTGGAGCCAATAAAATGAGATGGTGGGAGAGGGAGAATCTAAGTACCTGGGTGCTTTCAGTTAAACAAACCAACTAGATATAGTCATAATCTAAACTTTGCTTGGAGAAATGATCATAGCATAAATGTTGGGAATAAATGTCTAGCTGATTTGTTTGCCCTTGCTTGTTTGAATAATAGAGCACTAAATCAGCCATCAACACCAGAGAGCGTTTCTCTATGCAGAGAAATATAAAGCAGAAGTTGTTCATTAGGTTTATAGCAATGCAGAGATGCTAACCTATCTTTATACGCCCACCTTTTTTGAAAGAGTCAACAGGTATTTATTACCCATCTACTCTGTTCCAGGAGTTGTTATGTTTGCTTAGTACATACCTCTGAAATACTGCCCCTATCTTTAAAGAATTTATGTTCTAATAATAAACTCAAAAACAGGTAAAAATTATGTTATGTACATATGTGTAGAGAGAAGAAGAGAGCAGGGAAGAGTGTAAGGAATATATAATAAGATAATGTAGGAGGCTACTATCGTAAAAGATGAAGACAGGAAGTTTGAAGGTGGGTACTTCTTTTACTAGAGCAGTCACAGAGGACCTCTCAGAAGTGAGACCTGCGTTTATATGCATTCATTCATTTATAAAACATGGGCTAGGGCATAGGAATTTTCTTTCAGTTTGACAATATCTGAACAAAGATTCCCTACATCACTACCTTCTAGCGATGTTAGAGAGGGTTCAGAACAATGACCAAAAAAATGATCTGTGACATAATAAATAATAGGAGAGAATGTGATAGGTGCTATAGAAAAATAGTGATGCACATAACAAAGATCAGAAGAGCCAGTAAAGACGTCATTTGAATATGGTGGTCAGGAGGCCTGTTAAACAGACAATAGTTGATCAAATACTTGAAAAAAGAGATCTTCCATGGAATATTTGAGGGAAGGGTATTCCAGGCTGAAGGAACATCTAGTGCACAATTGGGGTGGGAGGGTTGCTTAGAGATTTTCAAAAACGATGAGGAAGCCAGTTACGACCAGAGCAGAGTTGCAGAGGGGTCAAGAATTAGAAAATGACTTCAGAGGTCTCTGGCTTAAGTTTTGAAGAATGAGCTTGTGGCTCTGTGTCAAACTTTGACCTCACCAGTTGGTGCTTCTCTGGGAGGAAAGAAGCTTTGAAAAAGAGGGCACACCTGTCTGGAATAAAACTAGCCTTCTTTTTCTGGATCTTTAAAAACCTTCCACCCTGAGACCCCATCCACACACCTGCTCAACACACACCTTTACCAAAATGCACTTTCAGCAGAGAAAAGCATTAGTTAAAGCTCACAGTGGTGCTGAGAATCAATGGTGGGAGTGTGAACTGCACAGTAGCAATTGTCAGCGGCCCACTGGGTGGCGTGGACTCAGATCTGAATTATGGCACAGGCCTCTCTTTTGGTCTAAAATCTCCCCCAAAGTAACTTTGGTGGGCAGTCAGGTAGAGAATCCACTGCTCCAAATCCTTCCTAGCTCTTCCGTGTGTGGTCTGAGCAGTATGAGTGCTATCCGGAAGCTTAGAAATGCAGAATCTCAGGCCTCATCAGAGAACTGTGGAGTCAGATTCTATGTTTTAACAAACTCCTCGAGAGGTATGTCTACACATTGATGTTTGAGTTGTGTGTCTCTAGATCATTGCCTAAATTCTCTATGCTTCTATACCGAGTCTGTGTACATATGCCCAGGTACTTAACACAAGTTTCTTAGAGGGAAGTAAATGTAGACCAACAAAATAAAATAATCTTCCCTCCAACAGAAACTCTTCATGGGACTTCCTATGTCAATCTTCTCTGCTTTCTCATATTGTTTTTATAACCTGGAAACAGTTTGTAAAATAGTATCTGTGGCCAGAAATCCATCATGCTAATTCTGTATAATTTGATATCATAATAATATAATTATTCATTAACTCATTGGTGAAACTTTTTTTAGAGGTTTTTCTGAAGCATTCTTGAAATTAAAATTTTCTCTCAGCTTGAAAGTATGAGTAGGCTCTTCTGAATGTTTGGAATAAGAAAATAATCAAATTCAATTTTAAAAAAAATTAGGGGCTGCATTTTCAGGTTCTTGTAGACAATGTAAATTTTCTTTGTCCCTTTTTTTCTCTCTTTTAACGAGTAGGCATGAGTATTACAGTTATAGACTCAGAATTTCTTTATGTAAATTTTTAAGAATAAAAAATAGCCTGTAATAGCCTATATAAAATATTTTAATTAAAAATAAGCTGAAAGGGGAGCCCTCCTTTGGCACAGTGAGATTGGAGGTGTCTGCAGTGCCAGGATGCAGGTTCCATCCCGGGCTGGCACGGTGGTTAAAGGTTCTGTAGCACAGAGAGCTCTACTCAATAGTCTGCGATGATCTAGGTGGGGAAAGAATCTGAGAAAGAATGAATATGTGTCCAAGTATGGCTGGGTCACTTTGTTGTACAGCAGAAATTATCACAACCTTGTAAATTAACTGTATTTCAATAAAACTTTAAAATAAAAGGTTCTGGTGTTGCCACAGCTGAGGTTTACGTCGCAGTCGCAGCTAGGATCTGATCCCTGGCCTGAGAACTCCATGTGCGCAGGGGCAGCCAAAAAACCAAAAGTTGGAAGGAAAGTATTTAATGTTCTTTCTTCATATATGTATATATAATATATCTGAGTTAAATGGAGTAGCATATCCAACAGAAATAACAAACTTCAAAACTAATATATAATTATGCCCACATAATTTCCACAGCTGTCAGGGTAAAGTCTCACAAACTCCAACAAGGAACAAAATAAATACATCAGAGGATATTTTTCTCTTTAGGTTCATGGCAAAGATTTATAATTTGAATTCAAACATCACATCTAAAAGTGAATATATTGCAGAAATAGCAACCTGTAACATTAGCTGTGGTTGCCAGTGAATTGAAGCCATTCCCAATGACTCACTTTTTTTCTGTACTAACAGTTGAAAAACCTAGTTAGTCTATTTGATGTCTAATTTTAGAGTTGGAGGTATTTCTTCACCCTTAAGAATCCATGATTTGTGATGTGGGAGAAATTTCATTTGAAAAAGGGCAAGGCTGATTTGCTAAATGATATTCAGTCCAAGTCTGTATGGTATCCTGAAGAATATCAGCCTTTGGTAGGGTCTCCTCTAATAATCAAAGACCATTAACCAAGCCACAAACCAGCCAAGCAAGTCATTTGTTCAAGGGAGGAAATAAGTAAAAGACTTTGCAGGTGATATCAAAACTGTCACAGATTTTATCACCTGGCCTGTATCATCTAAATCTAAACTTGACCTAAAACTTTGTCAGATGAAAGACACTGCCCATAAAGTGTTACTAGAAAATAATTCGTAGATTTCATGTGCAAGATTTCAGTTGAGCTACACTATAATTCTGTGAATTCAGAAGGACAGAAGTTTCTTTGCTTCCTAGAAAACCATTTATCCTCTTTGTCTCAGAAGGGAAACAAATCTTCCATCTAAATGTGCCCATTTCTGAAATAACTCCCTTCTCTTGTTCCTTCTACAACATCAAAAAATCCAGCAGTAGGGAAAGGTTGGAATGGAAGGATGAAGAGAAGGCATAACAGCTGTAATGTGATCTATTGGCGCATCTAGAAATTCAAGAGAAAATGTCCCTATTCCATTTTTAATACTCAGAAACTATTCATTATAAATTGAATTGCCTTGTCATCAGAAAGTCTAAGACACAGTCATGATGGCAGAAATTAGAAAAAAATGATCAGTTCCCGGCATAGTACTAAAGTAATTTGAATAATTCAAGGTTGTATCTGTTTTCCTGAGTTGGATGGAAATTGGAGAGAGAAGAAAGTAATGACGACTTATTTTTAGCACTTTAAACAATATTATAAAGTCTTTATTCGACATGGAGCCATTGCAAGATTAGAAATACATAAATTTAGTCAGTTACAATCAGGAGGCTATCATCTGGGGGGAAAATGCTGGAAGGAAATTCAGATATTTTGAAAACTATTTTTAAAGGAAAACATCTTCTTAGGGACACTCTCATCCTATTTCAGTTTTTCCCCAAACCTGGCCACACTCTACAGCTACTCATGTTATTTAATAAAACAAAGTATTCAGAAGTTAATCCCTGGAGATGCTGATTCAGTTGAAGGGGCTCTGGAAGTGAAAGAAAACAATTTTTTTTAAGACTCAACGGACTTTGATTGGGCTAGTCTAAATATGTGGATTTAAGATCCACGCCAACAGATGCGCTGTTGTTGTTTGTTTTTGTTTTTGTTTTTGTTTTTCTCCTCTAAACTATTAGATCCAACTTGCTTTAAGTCATTTATTATCTCAAATCAGCTAAATTGACCACTAAGTGCAACTGGGCATTCATGCCAGTGTCCTGTGGTAAACGGAATGATTTCAGGCATGAGGAAAAATCTCAAGTAAATATCTCTGCTATTATTGTATTCCACACTTCATTATGTCATGTTTATTCTTACTAGTCTTTCCTGTGAGATTGCTTGAAAAATAAAGGAATAAAGTCATTGTTGTAGAGATTTTAGGACCGTTTAGAAAAATGTTATTAAAACTTTTCACAATTATTTTCTGATGTGTGGTATTATGGGTGATTTTATTTACTTTTCTAATTTTTCAGTATTTCCCAAGCTTCTATAATGTATATAAGTTACTTTCAAAGTTAGAAAATTTCAAAAATATACCAAATGGGAATTGTAAGTAAAATGAATATTCTTATAAGGATCAAGAATATCAATACAAGTGGATTTATTCAGTGGCATGATAATTTATGGAGTTGATGCGTTGTACATTTTCATTCTTGTTAATTTCCTTTTCTCACGTCATGACTTTGGACTCTGCCTCAGAAGCAAAGTAAAAATTCCTTGCAGCCCACCTATCCTAACCCTCTATCACACAGAAATTTTAGCTCATGGAGGGTAAGAGACTGAAGGCTTTAGGAAGAAAGGAAACAAAAAAGTGTCTTCATGAGGGAGAGAATAAAAGAAAGCCGGTGTGGTGGATCTCAGGAAGCCAGATTCTTCAGAGCATAGTACGCTAGAGCCAAGGGCATTTGGTAAAGTAAAATAGGGTGTGGATCTCAGTCAGTGGGCCATGACCTATATTCACTACCCTGTTTACGTCATACGTTTCCATCCTGTGGAAGAATATTTCGCACAGTAAGTGATACAGGTCTTTGGCATCCAGATCCCCCAGAATATCTGTAAAAATAATGGCAATCACTGAGTCCTCTTCACACTTATTCAATCAGAATTTCTGCGGACTAGAAAGCAGTAATTTAAATAAGCTTCATAAGTCATTTTAATCAAGTAAAGTTTGAATAATGTTATTGTAAATGCATAAATTAGAATTTATTGAAGATCTTTATATTCAGAAATTGATTTTAATCATATCATCATACACTTAATTTTAACACGGGGGCAATTTCTTTTTACATTTTCCTCAGTAGGAAGGTCTCTCTGATGCACAGTAGATGGGAAAATAAGGATTAGGCAGTAAATATGTAGAGACACCACGGTCCTCTCTTTCCCATCAGGAAATTGATTGCATGGGCAGGAGGATAATAAGTCCTTATTTTCCTCCCTTCACTAACATCCATTTGTTTCTGTCTAATCTAAGCTTAAGTAAATGTATTTTTTTCTTCCAAAAGGACTTGTGCAGAAAAAAGATACCCACATAAGACAGATGCCAGGAAAATGCAAAGAAACTATGCCTATTTCTCATTGACTCAAAGCCCTCTGGTTTTGGAATTGGGAGGAGGATCACAAGCCTAAGTCGTAACACTTCGTTATCTCTGTATAGGTGAGGTACCCTAGAGAGAATGCAGGGTGTTTAAAAGGAATCTGGACCACACTCGCCCTAAATTGTTATTTGTCAGGGTGCATGTTCATGTAAACATGGTGTACAGATTTTCCACGAACAACCACATCTTCAGGGCTTTCCAGTGGAGCGTCCTCAGAGGATGCTGGAAACTGGAACACCAAACGCTGACGCAGACCTGTGAGCTACACCTAAATTCCCATGTCTCATTCACAGCCGTTCTGTTAAAGCATCTTCTGCACTGCCTATTCAGTTTGTTTTAAACAGAAAAATAGACCTGTGGTATTTACTCAGGTGCTTGTATTATGTCCTGCAGATTGCACTGGTGGAAGGGGAGAACTGATTCTAGAATGAGACCAGACTCTACAGTTTTGAGGGGAGTTTTCTAAGAGGGGTGGGAGGAGGTGGGGATGGACATGGAACTATCTCAGGAGAGGAAAGGAACAGGTTTTGACTTGGGGGAGCATGACTAGGCTCTGGGAGTGTGCGTGGGAAACTGGATTCTTAGGGAAAATCACTTGGTTAAGTAGTTTATAATTGTGTGGAAGTTGTCCTAATACTCATCATAAAAATGAAGACATTTTTCCCTTATATTCATGGGGTAGCGGTGATATTAGGAACCTCTTCTTGTTAACAATTGACTTTAATATCTGCATGAACTTTGAGGACACAGGTTCGATCCCTGGCCTCACGCAGTGGGTTAAGGATCCAGCGTTACCATGACACAGCTCAGATCTGACATTTCTGTGACTGTAGTGCAGCTCTAATTCAATCCCTAGCTTGGGAACCTCCATATGCCACAGGTGCGGCCCTAAAAATACAAAATATATTATATATATATATGCATACATGAACTTTAGGAAAAAAATGTAAATTAACCATAATACAAGCAACATACAATGAATCCTCACTACTTTAATGTTGTTCTTAGAGAATAGAGAGGAACCACCTGTTCATCGAACCCATCCCAATGAAGTGATAGAATTATGATTGCCTTCTATCATAACCCATTGTTTCTGCCCAAGAAGAAATAATAAAAATGGGCTAAATCTCTCTCTGCTTTCCAACAGTTACCCATTGTAAGCAAAACCTGGGGAAGTTCAGGACTGCTCCGTTTTAGAAGAGAAGGAAGAGAAAGAATCATTTTAATGAGGACTAAGGTGTGAAGCCTGTGGGGATAGAGCCCAAATGTATTTAATTCTGTCTGGGGATAAATAATAAGAGGCAAAGTTTGAATTGGTCTGTGCCTTCGTGTAACCTTTGCTTGTTTTAGAAGGACCAAATTAAAATTACATGCTGTCTGAAATTTACTTTAAAATATTCCAGAAAAAAAAAGTTATGGACTGGGAGTTTGGGGCTAGTAGATGCAAACTATTACATTTAGAATGCATAGGCAATGAAGTCCTGCTGTACAGCACAGGGAAGTATATCCAGTCTCCTGGGATAGACCACGATGGAAGATAATACAAGAAAAGGAATGTATAAATATGTATGACGAGGTCACTTTGCTGTGCAGCGGGAATTGGCACAACACTGTAAATGAAAAAATAAATTTAAAAAATAGTCTTGAAATAGATAAACAAGATTGGCCAATCCTTTAAAATTATTCAAATTAAGTGAATGAAATACCTGAAGATTTGTTATATCCTTCTCTCTTTTTTGTGTATGTTGTAAACTTATGTAATAAAAAATAATTATGTTTTAGCCCAGAAAAAATGGGACTATTTCTGATGTTGCCAGGTAGAAAACAGTGACCCTTCGAAAATTTTTTTATCCCCTTTGAAATAGAAGAAACTATATTCAGTGTACAGTTGTGTATTTTTTTTCTTCTATGCTTAAATTTCCTAGCTAATTCAGTAAAGTCTTATAAACACATAGCCCTTGATGGGGGCAGACGAAGATATAACACAGTAAAGTTTGACCTTTTGCATAGCAACATTTATTTATATATTTATTTATTTATTTGTCTTTTTTTTTTTTTTTTTTTTTTTTGCTATTTCTTCGGGCTGCTCCCGCGGCATATGGAGGTTCCCAGCTAGGGGTCGAATCGGAGCTGTAGCCGCCGGCCTACACCACAGCCACAGCAACGCGGGATCCGAGCCGCGTCTGCAACCTACACCACAGCTCACAGCAACGCCAGATCGTTAACCCACTGAGCAAGGGCAGGGACCGAACCCGCAACCTCATGGTTCCTAGTCGGATTCGTTAACCACTGCGCCACGACGGGAACTCCATTATTTTAAATGTTTATTTTATATTGTTCTTCATCATGGTTTTTGGAATTGTTCTAAAAAATCAAAAAGCCTAGGAATCAGTTTTTTCATCTCAGTTTTATCTATTTCCATCTCTTGATCTCCTCTCTTTAGCAATCTGCTTCTCCAGTTTCTTCTAAAACCATTTTCTTTCTCTATTCCACAAAGCTTGATTATGTTGAACAGTTTATTCTCTTGCAAATATCTTTCTTACTCTTTTTGGTCACTGTTGACTCTGGTCACTGTCTAAGACTCCTGTGGGCACGCAGTAAACTTTGCAACAGAATGACATATGATATGTAGAGGTAATGACTTGGTCTTCCGTGTCTTTTAACTATTTCAATCTTATTCTTGAGTCTGTCTTAGCTCAAATGCAACCACCTTTTAAAATGGATCTTTTTCACACCAGAGCACACAGGTCAAAAGTAAAAATAGGAGTTCCCCTTGTGGCTCCGTGGAAACAGATCTGACTAGTATCCATGAAGATTCAAGTTTGATCCCTGGCCTCACTCAGTGGGTTAAGAATTCGGCATTGCCGTGAGCTGTGGCTATAGCTTAGGTCAGCAGCTGTAGCTCTCATTTGACCACTAGCCTGGGAACTTTCATATGCTGCAGTTGCAGCTCTTAAAAAAAAAAAAAAAGAAAAATATAAGATCAACTATTAAGTTTTAATAGTCTCATTTTTTTTTTAAATGTGTTGAATTTTTGATGCTTAACTCCAGCAAACTGATTAATATCTCAGCCTCCTTGAGACTTGATTCTGCCACTGACTAGCATTGTGAACTTGGGCAACAGATTTTAATCCTTAAGTATAAGAAAGGAGTCATCATATTGAATGAATATCATACAAATGTTGTAATGAATAAAGGAGGTCAGAACTGTAAAAATCTTATGAGCTTTATCTGGCATGTAGCAAGCACTTAGTCAAAAATGTCAGTTACTGCTGAAATATATTTTATGGAGTTGTTATTGACATCAAATGCAGTTCATATTAATATTTTCATTAGCACTCTTCAGATTTATGTTCTTCAAGAATTTATGTATCCCCCAAACCATTAAGTACCTGAAAAAAGTTTTTAATTATATAATTATAGCAATAAAAATTTTGCATACTTATGAGCAGATTATACAAAATAAAGGGAATAAATTAATTTTGCTACAAGTCTATTTCAAAAAAGGCAGTATTTGCTTTTTCAGTAATGCATGGAAATCTACACACACTAATACAAGCACACACATAAAAACTGTCTAAACAGTAATGAACAAGTGGTTAATATATTTCAATTATTTATATTTTAATAAAAGAAAACTATTTTTAATGTCTAAAATTGTTAGTGTAAAATGAGTATGTTATAGTAATTTTCTTGATAGTTGCTTTCATTTAGGAAAACAATATTTTTAATTTGTTAGTGTAAAATGAGTATGTTATAGTAATTTTCTTGATAGTTGCTTTCATTTAGGAAAACAATATTTTTAATGATTGTTTATCTTATTTTGCTTTGAAGAATTATGTTGGTCTTTTTATATTTTTATAAAGGTTTTATTTCCATAAAAATATTTTTTCTTTTACAGTTACATGGTAATAGAGGTTAAAAAAAGAAAGATTTAAACCATAAAAACCAAGATTTTTAACATGTACATACACCTTTCAAAGCACCAATTACTACTGTCAGCTGGGCATGATGTTAGTGAAAGAAGTTGGAAATCTGTTGAGATGGAAATGTGCTACTGCCCTCTTATGGAAAATGCTTTAATGACACCGTGGTTTTACACATCTCTTTTAAGTGGAGAGAAATGTTAACAGGATTTTTAAAACACGATTCAAGGCACAAAAACAACACTTAAAATTTTTATTTGTATAATTTTCCCCTTAAGCTAATTAGTGTAGAATCTCTATAAATTACCTTTGACAAAGTGCCCTTTAAATTTGTATCAGAACTATAGTGCTGTATTTCATGAAAAACTAAAATATAATCATTATTTAATTTTGAGGGTGGGTAAAAATAGTCATTTTAACATTTAAACCATTGCCAATTAACATGTCTGGTTAATCTTGATAGGAAAAACTGGATAAAATAAGAAAATGTAGAAAATAATAGTTCACACTGTGTGTAACACATGCTACTTGATATGCATTGTTCTAGATACAAAACATTCTACATATATTAATTCACTATATTCTCACATCACTTTATGAGTTAGGTGCTGTCTTCATCCCTCTTTTCCAGATGAGGAAAAGGAGGGATGGAGAAACATGTGAAATACTGCTGCTTGGATACTCAGTAGCAGAGCTGGTTTCTGAAGGTAGTAAACCGCTTCCCTATTTTTAACACCAACACTCTACTGATTCTCTATGATCAAGATAATTTATTAAAAGAACTGATGTACTTTACTTACCTCTGATTCCCAAAAGACACCCAGAAATTGTCAGCTCATTATTGGATCATTTTAACAAACAGAATAGATGGACTAGTTTGATCCTATTAATAAGAGTGTGGGTGTTCAGATATGGCCTTGTTTATTCTCCTCTAATACTTCTTCCTCCTTCACTCTCTCCTTCTTGCCTAGTCCTGCTTCCTTTAAAAAAAAAAAAAGTGAGGAGGAGAAAGAAAATAAGAGAAAGAAGAAAAAGTTGCATGTCTATTCTGTGCCAAGTAGTTTGTAAGTCCTGGAAATACAGTTCTGAATAAAACAAAACATCTAACCTTTGGGAGTGTATAAGCTAAGATGGAAAACAGAGAATTTGAATACAGTGTGATGGTGCTATTCCAAGGGTCACAGAGCACACAAACAAGGCAAACAAGGAAAATACCTACTAAACTGAGTACTGGAAGATGCGTTGGTTCCAGCCAAAGATAAGCGGGGGTGGTGGTGGGGAATAGAAAGCAATGTGGATGCATAGAACAGTGTGTGGAAGGAAATGGATTAGAAGGCATTCAGAACATTCAACCTGTAAAAGCAGTGACTGCATGCAGCTGGGGTGTGGAGCAGAAAGAGATGAGCCGGAGGCAAGGCAGAGACTTCTGTGAAAACCAGATCTACCTACCATCTAAGGCAGTTTGAACTTTCTCCTGAGGGAAATGCAGAGCCTTAGTAGCTTTTTTAAAAGAATAATTAGAGGAGAATTACACTTTTAAATGCTTCACTTAACTGCCTTTTGCTATAGAAATGAAAGAAAATAGTGAATCGGTATTTTTTTTACTTTTTAATTTTTTTTATTATAGTTTAATTACAGTGTTGTGCCTATTTCTGCTGTATAGCAAAGTGCCCCAGTCATACATATATACACACATATATATATATATCTATATATATATAGATATATATATAGATATATATCCCCTTTCTCATATTATCTTCTATCATGGTTTATCCCAAGAGATTGGATATAGTTCCCTACGCTATACAGAAGGACCTCATTGTTTATCCATTCTAAATGTAGTAGTTTGCGTCTACTAACCCCAAACTCCCAGTCCATCCCACTCCCTCCCGCCACTCCATTGCCAGCCACAATTCTGTTCTTCAGGTCTGTGAGTCTGTTTCTATTTTGTAGCTCGATTATTTTATGCCAAATTAAAGATTCCACATATAAGTGACACCATATGGTATTTGTCCTTCTCTTTCTGATTACTTTACCTAGTATGAGAGTCTCTAGTTCCATCCATGTTGCTGCATATGGCATTGTTTCTTTCTTTTTTATGGCTGAGTAGTATTCCACTGTATGTATGTATGTATACACACACACATATATGCATGTGTGTGTATATATACATACACACACATACATATATGTATACACACATACATATATGTATACACACATACATATACCACATCTTTTTTTTTTTGAGGCATCTCCATCACCATTTTAATTTTTGAACTTTATTTTCCCTCAAACGGGGGTACATCTTTCATCTTTTTTTTAAATTTCTTTTTATATATTTTTTTCCTACTGTACAGCATGGTAACCCAGTTACACATACACATATACATTCTTTTTTCTCACATTACATGTTCCATCAGAATTGACTAGACAGAGTTCCCAGTACTGTACAGCAGGATCCCATTGCTAATCCATCCCGAAGGCAACATTCTACATCTATTTACTCCAAGCTCCCAGTCCCTGCCATTCCCACCCCTTCCCCCCTGGCAACCACAAGTCTGTTCTCTAAGTCCCATGATTTTCTTTTCTGTGGAGAGGTTCATTTGTGCCATATATTAGTTTCCAGATATAAGTGATATCATAAGGTATTTGGCTTTCTCCTTCTGACTTACTTCACTCAGGATGAGAGTCTCTAGTTATAGCCATGTTGCTGCAAATGGCATTATTTTGTTTTTTTTTTATGGCCGAGTAGTATTCTATTGTGTATATATACCACATCTTCCTGATCCAATCTCTATCAGTGGATATTTGGGTTGATTCCATGTCTTGGCTATTGTGAATAGCGCTGCAATGAACATGCGGGTGCATGTGTCTTTTTTTAAGGAAAGTTTTGTCCAGACCTATGCCGAAGAGTGAGATTACTGGGTCATATGGTAGTTCTATGTATAATTTTCTAAGGTACCTCCGTACTGTTCTCCATAGGCGTTGTACCAGCTCACATTCCCACCAACAGTGCACGAGGGTTCCCTTTTCTCCACACCCCCTCCAGCATTTGTTATTTGTGGACTTATGAATGATGGCCATTCTGACAGGTGTGAGGTGGCACCTCATAGTAGTTTTGATTTGCATCTCTCTAATGAACGGGGATGTTGACCATTGTCTCAAGTGCTTGTTGGCCATCTGTATAGCTTCCTTGGAGAAATGTATATTCAGGTCTTTTGCCTATTTTTCCATTGGGTTGTTGGCTTTTGTTGCTGTTGAGTTGTGTAAGTTATTTGTATATTTTAGAGATTAGGCCCTTGTCAGTTGCATCATTCGAAACTATTTTCTCCTGTTCTGTAAGTTGTTCTTTTTTTTCTTTTTGGTTCCCTTTGCTGTGCAAAAGCTTGTCAGTTTGATTAGGTCCCATTGGTTTATTTTTGCTCTTATTTCTGTTGCTTTGGGAAACTGACATGAGAAAATATTTGTAAGGTTGATGTCAGAGAATGTTTTGCCATCATTTCTCTAATGATCAGAGATGTTGAGTAATTTTTCCTGTGCCTACTGGCCATCTGTATGTCCTCATTGAAGAAGTATCTATTTAGGTCTTCTGCCCAATTTTCAGTTAGGTTGTTTTTGGTTGGTGTTATTGAGTTGTATGAGTTGTTTGTATATTTCGGATATTAAACCCTCGTTTGTTGCATCATTTGCAACTATTTTCTCCTATTCTGTAGGTTTTCTTCTAGATTTTTGGTATTTTTGTTTGTTTGTTTGTTGTGGTTTCCTTTTCTGTGCAAATGCTTTTAAGTTTGTTTAGGTCCCATTTGTTTATTTATTTTTGTTTTTATTTCTATTGCCTTGGAAGACTGACCTAAGAAAACATTTGTGCAGTTTATATCAGAGAGTATTTTGCCTCTGTTCTCTTCTAGGATTTTTATGGTGTCATGTTTTATGTTTAAGTCTTTAAGCCATTTTGACTTTATTTTTGTGCATAATGTGAAGGTGTGCTCTAGTTTCATTGATTTTCATTCAGAGTCCAGTTTTCCTAGCACAACTTGCTGAAGAGACTGTCTTTTTCTCATTTGATTTTCTTGCCTCCTCTGTCAAAGATTAATTGACTGTAAATGTCTAGCTTTATTTCTGGATTCTCTCTTCTGTTCCATTGATCTACATATATATTTTAGAACCAGTACCACACTGTCTTGATGACTGTAGCTTTGTAATATTGTCTGAAGTCTGTAAGAGTTATGCCTCCTGCTTATTTTTTCCCCCTCAGGATTGCTTTGGCAATTCTGGGTCTTTATGGTCCCATATAAATGTTTGGATTAATTGTTCTAGTTCTATGAAAAATGGCATAGATAATTTGTTAGGAATTGCATTAAGTCTGCAGAGTGCTTTGAGTAGTATGGCCATTTTGACAATATTAATTGTCCCAATCCAAGGGCATCTTTTCATTTCTTTGAAATCTGATTAATGTTTTTCTAGTTCTCAGTATATAATTCTATCACCTTCTTGGTGGTTTACTCCTAGTTATTTAATTTTTGGGGTGCACTTTTAAAAGCTACTGTTTTCTTACATTCCTTTCTAAAATTTCATTGTTACTATACAGAAATGGAAACTTATTTCTGATATCCTACTTCTTTGATGAATTTGTTTATCAGACCAATTAGTTTTTGTGTGGAGTACTTAGGGTTTTATATATATAAATCTGCATATAGTTACAATTTTTCCTCTTCCCTTCCAATTTGGATGAGTGTTGAATTCTGCTTTTTCTGCATCTATTGAGACTATCATGTGGTTTTTTACTTTTCCTTTCTTAATGTGGTATATTAAATTAATTGATTTGATTATGTTGAACCATCCTGGTGAACTTGGGATGAATGAATCCCACTAGGTGGTGATAAATGACCTTTTTTATGTATTGTTGGATTCAATTGGTTAAATTGTTTGTGAATTTTTGCATTTATACTCATCAAAGATATCAGGCTATAATATTCTTTTTTTGGTAGTATCTTTGCCTGGCTTTGATGGTGGCTTCAAAGTGTGTCTTTGGGAGTGTTCCTTATTCTTCAGTCTTTTGGAAAAGTTTAAGAAGGATGGGTATAAGTTCTTCTATGCATGCTTGGTATAATTCACCTGTGAAGCCATCTGGTCCTGGATTTTTATTTGTAGAAAGTTTTGTTTTGTTTTGTTTTGGTTTTTTTTTTTTTTTTTTTTTTTTTTGTCTTTTTGCCTTTTCTAGGGCCATTCCCACAGCATATGAAGGTTCCCAGGCTAGGGGTCTAATTGGAGCTGTAGCCACCGGCCTATGCCAGAGCAAAAGCAACGCAGGATCCGAGCCATGTCTGTGACCTACACCACAGTTCACAGAAATGCCAGATCCTTAACCCACTGGGCAAGGCCAAGGATCTAACCTGCAACCTCATGGTTCCTAGTCAGATTCCTTAACCACTGAACCATGACAGGAACTCCTGTAGAAAGTTTTTAAATTACATATTCCATTTCACTTTTAGTGATAAGTCTGTTCAAATGATGTATTTCTTTGATTCAGTTTTGGTGAGCTATATTTCTCTATAAAGTTGTCCATTCTTCTGTCAAATTTGTTGGCATATAATTGTTCATAGTATTCTTTTATAGTTTTTTAAAATATATCTGCAGTATCCATTGAGATTTCTCCTCTTTCATTTCTTATTTGGATTCTCTCTCTCTTCTTCTTGGTGAATCTGGCCAGAGGTTTCTCAGTTTTGTTTCAAAGAACCAGCTCTTTTTTTTATTGATTTTTATTTCTGTTGTTTTTTAAATCTCTATTTTATTGATTTCCTCTCTGATCTTTATTATTTCCTTCAATCTGTTGATTTTAGGTTGTGTTAATTCCTCTTTTTCTAATTATTTAATGTGGCAAATTAGGTTGCCTATTTGAAATTCTCTCTTCTTTTTTGAGGAAGGCCTACATTGCTATGAACTTCCCTCTAAAAGCTACTTTTATGATATCCCATAGATTTCGAATGGTTGTATTTTCATTGTCATTTGTCTTAAGGGATTTTTTAAATTTCCTTTTTGATTTTCTCATTGTTCCATTGCTTTTTTAGTAACATATCATTTAGTCTCCATATAGTCAGATTTTTTTCTCATTTCTTTTCCTGTGGTTGATTTCTAGTTTCATGCCACTGTGGTCAGAGAAGATATTTGAAATGATTTCTGTACTCTTAAGTTTGTCAAGATTAGTTTTGTGCCCTAGTGTGCAGTCAGTCCTTGAGAATGTTCCATGTGAACTTGAAAATAATGTATATTCTGAGATTTTTGGATGTAATGTCCTGATAATATCAATTAAGTGTAACTTTTCTATTGTTTAATTGAGGATATCTATTACCTTATTGATTTTTCTGTCTAGAAGATCTACCCATTGATTGGGGTGTTAAAGTATCCTATTATTATTGCATCATTTTCTCCTTTTATGTCTGATAGTCATATAGTTTCAAAAGAGTCTAGATTTTCTGACTCGCCTTCCCCACATTTTATGATTTTTATGTCCTTTTTTACATCTTCATATCTGTCCTCTTGCTGTTCCTTGTGTTTATCTTCACTTTCACAAATAGGTTTTATTTTTACTTTTTAATCTGTATATTGGATTATTTAAGTGATTACTTTCCAATTGTGATTTCCTTTATCCTGTAACTTCTCACTTTTTTTTTCTTATTTAGAGAACTTTCAGTATTTCTTTTAGAACAGGTTTAGTATTGTTGTATTCTTTTCATTTTTGTTTGAGAAATTCTTTATTTCTCCTTCAAAGTTTTTTTTTTTTTTCCTTTTAGGGCCACACCTGTGGCATATGGAGGTTTCTAGGCTAGGGGTCAAATTGGAGCTGCAGCTGCTGGCCTATGCCACAGCCACAGCAATGCCAGATCCTAGCCACGTCTGCAACCAACATCACAGCTCATGGCAACACCAGATCTCTAACCTACAGAGCAAGGCCAGGGATTGGAATTGCTCAGGTTGTTACTGCTGAGACACAGTGGGAACTCCTCTTTCTGTTTTAAATGATAATCTTGTAGGTAGGTTATTCTAGGTTGGAAATTTTTCCTTTTTACACCTTTGAGTGTATCTTGCCACTCTCTTCTGAGAATTTCAGCTGCTACCCTTATTGGGTTGCCTTATAATTAACTCTTAGTTTTTCTCTTGCTGCCTTTAAAACTCTCTCCTTATCTTTAACTTTTGCCATTTTGTTACAGTATGTCTTGTATAGGTTTGTTTGGATTCCACTTATTTGGGGCCTTCTATTCTTCCTGTATCTGAGTATCTGTTTCCTTCTTTAGATTTGGAAATTTTTCAGCCATAATTTCTTAAAATATATTTTTAATACATTTTTCTATTTATTCTCCTTCTGGAATCCCTTTTATGTATAGATTGGCACACTTTATATTATTCCATAGATTTCTTATATTGCTTTGTTTTGTTTCTGTGTGGCTTTCTATCTGCTGTCTTGATTGGGTGATATCCGTTATTCTATTTTCCTCTGCATTTTTCATTATGCTGTTCAATGTCTTTGATCTTTGCAAATGAATTTTATAATTTTTCTTGGCTCCTCTTTATAGGGTCTAGTTCCTTTTTAAAGTAATCTGTGTTACTGTTGATGTATGTTCTTAATTCCTTCAGTATTTTCATTAACTCCTTTTTGAACTTGGAGTCTGTTATACTGCAGAAGTTACTTCTATTGTTTGCTCCTTCAGGGAAATTGACCTATTTTTTTAACTAGGAATGCTTCCTATGCTTTTTCATTTTGCTTATATTTGTCTTACTCTGTAAGATTAGGGAAAACAATTATCTTCTGTAGTTTTAAAGGGTTAATTACATACTGGAGCATCCCTGGGTAGCTTCTGAGGCGTTATAACATTTTTGGTATGAAGGCTATTTTTTGGATTGGATTCTTGCTGAATCTTTCCTCAGTATGTGCAGGCTGTTATCCTTTGATAGGGTGTGTGAAGGTGTGTGGCCTGCCTGTGCTTCTAGGGAGGTGGTGGCAATGGGTGGTTCCTGCTGGGAATCCTGGTTTCCAGGCCCTTGGCAGTGGTGAGGACTCATAGGGAGGTGGGGGCAGCAGGCCACTCCTGGTTGCAGAGCCCTGGGCAGTGGCAGTGACCCTCAGGGAGGTCGGGGTGTGCCCTGAGCCCCTGGCAGCAGCAACAGTGGGCCATTTTCATTCTTAGAAATGTGGGGGCAATGGGTGGTACTTGGTTGCAGCATCCTCGGCAGCAGCCACCCCTGAGGTGACTGGAGCTGCAGACAGTGCCTGTTCACAGAACCCTTTGTGCTGGTTGGCATTGCCCTTCTCTGGAGTCCAGTATAGCTGTGGCAGCTTGCATCTGCCCCTGTAGTCCACACAAGAGGCCCCCCTCCACCTGAGAACCCTTTTGCGTGCCCAGAGAGAGAAGTTCCTACAGCAGTCCCCCCCACCCCTCCTTTCATCCTCCTTACCTTTCCTGTGGGCTCAGGGTCCTCCTGCACTCCCTTGGCTGTGGAACACTGCTCCCTAGGCCTATCAAGCTGTTTCCATGCTCAACCACCACCCGAGTGTTTCAGGCTGTGGTGTCCCAGGCAGTGGTACTGATGGTCTGTGTGGCTGTTTCTGCTTTGCCCGCCTCGGTCCTGCTACTGTGCTTTTCTCTGAGGCTTTGAGATTCCTCCTCTGTCCTGTCAGTTATGTGGCCTCCTAGGGTGTGGATTCCCTTCTTCTTTCACAGCTCCTTCTCAAGAGTGCTGGTCCATCCTTGTTCCTTTTTTTTCTCTTCTCTCTCTCTTTTGTTCTTTTTTGTTCTGCTCAGTTATGTGGAGGGTTTCTTGCCGTTTTTGGAATCTGAGGTCTTCTTACCAGCATTCAGTAGCTGTTTTGTGCAAATTGTTCTACAGTGTAGTTGGGTTTTTTTGATGTGTTTATGATAAAAGGTGAGCTCCACATCCTACTCCTCCACCATCTTGATCCCACCTCCTCCTATGACTCTTAACAGCATTAGATTTCATCTGGGGAAACTGAACATAAATGAACAGAGCTTCATCTTCCTCTGTTGTAGGCTGAATTGTGTTCTTCAAAAGGATATATTGAAGTCCTGACCCCTGGTACCTATGAATGTGACCTCATCTGGAAAAAGGGCTTCTGCACATCAAATTAAGATGAGGTCATAATGGAATAAAATGGGCCTTAATCCAATAAGATATCTTTCTTATAAAAATAGAAGAGGTATAGACACAAGAATAGAGAATAGCATATAGTGATGAAGGCAGAGATTGGAGTGACAGAATACCATGAATTGTCCAACACCACCAGAACTAAGACAAAGGCATTGAATGGACACTGCTGGAACCTTCGCAGAGAACATGGCTTCTGGCTTCCATAACCATGAGAGAATATATTTCTAATGTTTGAGCCACCCTGTCTGTGGCACATTGTTTATGGCAATTCTAGAAATTAGTACACTATCCATCCTAGTTCTACTCTTCAGCCTTCAGATTAGGGTCACTACAGAGCTCTATACAAGTCACTAAGTGATTGGTAGTTGGCTTATGAGAAAACTCCATCCTCATATTTGACAAGACTTTTTTTTTATTAATTTATTTTTTTCCCACTGTACAGCAAGGGGATCAAGTTATCCTTACATGTATACATTTTTTTTTACCCCCACCCTTTGTTCTGCTGCAATATGAGTATTTAGACATAGTTCTCAATGCTATTCAGCAGGATCTCCTTGTAAATCTATTCTAAGTTGTGTCTGATAAGCCCAAGCTCCCGATCCCTCCCACTCCCTCCCCCTCCCATCCCGGCAGCCACAAGTCTATTTTCCCAGTCCATGATTTTCTTTTCTGTGGAGATATTCATTTGTGCTGGATATTAGATTCCAGTTATAAGTGATATCATACGGTATTTGTCTTTGTCCTTCTGACTCATTTCACTCAGTATGAGATTTCTCTAGTTCCATCCATGTTGCTGCAAATGGCATTATGTCATTCTTTTTTATGGCTGAGTAGTATTCCATTGTGTATATATACCACCTCTTCCAAATCCAATCATCTGTCGATGGACATTTGGGTTGTTTGCACGTCTTGGCTATTGTGAATAGTGTTGCAATGAACATGCGGGTGCATGTGTCTCTTTTAAGTAGAGTTTTGTCTGGATAGATGCCCAAGAGTGGGATTGCGGGGTCATATGGAAGTTCTATGTATAGATTTCTAAGGTATCTCCAAACTGTTCTCCATAGTGGCTGTACCAGTTTACATTCCCACCAACAGTGCAGGAGGGTTCCCTTTTCTCCACAACCCCTCAGCACTTGTTATTTGTGGACTTATGAATGATGGCCATTCTGACTGGTGTGAGGTGGCATCTCATGGTAGTTTTGATTTGCATTTCTCTTATAATCAGCGATGTTGAGCATTTTTTCATGTGTTTGCTGGCCATCTATATATCTTCCTTGGAGAACAGTCTATTCAGGTCTTTTGCCCATTTTTCCATTGGTTGATTGGCTTTTTAGCTGTTGGGTTGTGTAAGTTGCTTGTATAGTCTAGAGATTAAGCCCTTGTCCGTTGCATCATTTCAAACTATTTTCTCCCATTCTGTAAGATGTCTTTTTGTTTTCTTTTGGGTTTCCTTTGCTGTGCAAAAGCTTGTCAGTTTGATGAGGTCCCATGGGTTTATTTTTGCTCTAATTTCTATTGCTTTGGGAGACTGACCTGAGAAAATATTCATGATGTTGATGTCAGAGAGTGTTTTGCCTATGTTCTCTTCTAGGAGTTTGATGGTGTCCTGTCGTATATTTAAGTCTTTCAGCCATTTTGAGTTTATTTTTGTGCATGGTGTGAGGGTATGTTCTAGTTTCATTGCTTTGCATGCAGCTGTCCAGGTTTCCCAGCAATGCTTGCTGAAGAGACTTTCTTTTTCCCATTTTATGTTCTTGTCTCCCTTGTCAAAGATTAATTGACCATAGGTGTCAGGGTTTATTTCCGGGTTCTCTATTCTCTTCCATTGGTCTGTCTGTCTGTTTTGGTACCAGTACCACACTGTTTTGATGACTGTGGCTTTGTAGTATTTCTTGAAGTCTGGAAGAGTTATGCCTCCTGCTTGGTTTTTGTTTCTCAGGATTGCCTTGGCGATTCTGGGTCTTTTGTGGTTCCATGTAAATTTTTGGATTGTTTGTTCTAGTTCTGTGAAAAATGTCATGGGTAATTTGATAGGGACTGCATTGAATCTGTAGATTGTTTTGGGTAGTATGGCCATTTTTGCAATATTGATTTTTCCAACCCAGGAGCATGGAATATCTTTCCATTTCTTTACATCTTCTTTGATTAAAGTTTTATAGTTCTCAGCATATAAGTCCTTTACCTCCTTGGTCAGGTGTATTCCGAGGTATTTGATTTTGTGAGGTGCAATTTTAAAAGGTATTGTATTTTTGTATTCCTTTTCTAATATTTCATTGCTGGTATACAGAAATGCGACTGACTTCTGAATGTTAATCTTATATCCTGCTACTTTGCTGAATTTATTAATAAGTTCAAGTAGTTTTTGGGTTGAGTCCTTAGCCTTCTCACTCAAATCTGGAACAAGACAGGGATGCCCACTCTCACCACTGCTATTCAACATAGTTTTGGAAGTCCTAGCCACAGCAATTAGACAAACAAAAGAAATAAAATGTATCCATATAGGAAGAGAAGAGATAAAACTGTCACTCTACGCAGATGACATGATACTATACATAGAAAACCCTAATGATAAGACATTTTTACATATTTTCCTCTCCCTGAATTTTCTGTATGAATATGTGTTGAGGTAAAGAGAATTATCTAAGCACCCCAATATTTTCAGAAGCTGAGTGTCTTCTCATTTGCCCACTAAGATAATAATGCTTGAAGAAATACTCCCTGTCCAGGTGATTCCCAAGATTTTATGTGGAGTAAATAAATGAGATATGCATGGATATGATTATAGACTGGCAGCCTGTTAGCAGAATCTGGCCCTTACTTATGTGTGTTATTTCATTAGCATATATATTTCTTAATTTAAAAAAAAATAATTCAAAAATAATCATTGGAGCCCAGTCTCCAACATTTCCTACTTCTCTCTGGATTCTCAAATGCATTTAACTTAAAGGATCTGGGTTTGTCGCTATACACGATCCACCTTGCTTTGCACATACACCTGTTGTCCAGCTATATTATGCTTTTCGAAAGTAAAGAGGATCTGCATGGATCTGGTTCCTCTTCATCAATGCACCACACCATTGCTACCCCCATAGGAAGGAGATTTGGGTATCCCTGTTCACGGTCACAGTTCTGGCTCCTCAGGCCTCATTCTTTCCTGTGCTTCTTAGTTCCCATTTCTTTCCTGGGTCCCTAACTCTTGACTTTGGGGTACAGTGTCTATTTTCAGCCCTGTATTCATTGGTTTGATTTGTGTTTGGCTTCTATAATTTGGCTGTAATTTACATGTGGCAAAGGCTTAGTAAATATATATGGAATAGAACAGAAGTCATATAGTGTCTTGCCAATTTCTAAATCAAGAGGCTTAATTTGTCTTGGCATCTCAAGGTTAGTCTTACACACAAGAAAAATAGAAAGTACTTATATGTGGTTCAATTTTTATGGGTTCTGGAAAGCCTCAAGCTTGTAAAGAATCAACTTTAGCTTTTGGAAAAATGCCTGAATGTAATAACCACTTAATGAGGGCCAGCAACTGTACTAAGCATTTTATCTCATTATCTCCTTTAATTATCATAATAGCTCTGTATGGTAGACACTGTTATGAATCCCTCTTTATAGATAAGGAAACTGAGGTTCAGATTAGGTGGATAAATTATCTAGACATAGTGTTACGTAGTAGAGCTCATATGAAGAAAAATTAAATCTGATTCCAGGACCAAAGTCTTAGTTTATATATCTAAAATGGGAACATTTGCATATAGCTTCTTATAAATTTAGAATTCATTTTTAATGAAATGTTACCCAACCTAAAAACAGAAAAAAAGCGATGCTGCGTATGAGATCACTAACATGTGTAATCTAATAAAAAGTGATACAGAATAACTTATAAAACAGAAACAAGACTCAAAGACTTCAAAAGCAAACTTGTGGTTACTAAAGGGGAAACGTGGAACGGAGGTTAGGATGGATATATACACATTACTATATATAAAATAGGTAACAAGGACTTACTGTATAGAACAGGGAAATCTACTTCAATATCATGTAATAACCTATCTGGGAAAATAATCTGAAAAGGAATTGATATTTGTATGTGTATAACTGATTTACTTTGCCCTACACCTGAAACTAACACAGCTTTGTAAGTCAACTATAATCCAACATTTTTTTTTTTAAAAAAAAAAAAAAGGAGGGTGAAGTAATTAGACACCGAATCCACTGCCTCCCCATGCAATAAGGCTCGCAGAATAAAAGTGGAGTGGGTTGAAAACCATACTTTCTGATTAATGGTAGCTGCTCCAGAGAGTGGAGCTTACACATAAAACTTTTATTAGTCATTTATTCCTTGAGTGATGAATATGAATTAAGGAGAAGAGCGTGGAAAAGAGCAGAACACTGCAGCTAGAAATGGGCATGAGGGAGGAAAGAGCCAAGGAAAATGTGACCAACATGAAGCTTAGGGCTACCCAGGTAAGAACCTTTAAACACTCAGCTTATAAGACGTTAATAAAGAGTAGGGGTGCAATAGAAAATTCTCTAGACCTAGCCACCCAGACCTCAATATTGGAGCTCTGAATGGAAATTTTACATTTCACGGTTTCAAAAGCTTGCAATCTAGCTTTCAGTCACTGAGTCTCAAGATGTTCAAATCTATTACCCAAAACACGCTGTGCTCCTTAAAACATAAGTAATGTATGAGAGCTACTTTTCTAAAATTACCATAGATAATGCTAAGTAAGCAGTAACCCTCTCCAAATTATTTCCTTTGCTCTTTAAGATGGGGCTGCTGTTAGGTCTACATTCTAACGTGTAAAGGAATGGAAAGATATTCCTTGCTCCTGGGTTGGAAAAATGAATATTGTAAAAATGGCCATACTACCCAAAGCAGTCTACAGATTCAATGCAATCCCTATCTAATTACCCATGACATTTTTCACAGAACTAGAACAAACAATCCAAAAATTTATATGGAACAACAAAACACCCAGAATTGCCAAAGTGGTTCTGAGGAACAAAAACCAAGAAGGAGGCATAACTCTCCCTAACTTCAAGCAATATTACAAAGCCACAGTCATAAAAACAGTGTGGTACTGGTATCAAAACAGACAGACAGACCAATGGAAGAGAATAGAGAACTCAGAAATAAACCCAGACACCTAAGGTCAATTAATCTTTGACAAAGGAGGCAAGAACATAAAATGGGAAAAAGTCTTTTCAGTAAGTATTTCTGGGAAACCTGGACAGCTGCATGCAAAGCAATGAAACTAGAACACACCCTCACACCATGCACCAAAATAAACTGAAAATGGCTTAAAGACTTAAATATAAGACAAGACACCCTCAAACTCCTGGAAGAGAACATAGGCAAAGCATCCTCTGACATCAACATCATGAATATTTTCTCAGGTCAGTCTCCCAAAGCAACAGAAATAAAAGCAAAAATACACCAATGGGACCTCATCAAACTGACAAGCTTTTGCACAGCAAAGGAAACCAAAAATAAAAGGAAGAAAAGAAAACCCTCATGCACCCTTGGTGGGAAGGTAAGCTGGTACAACCCCTGTGGAGAACAGCATGGAGGTACCTTAGAAAACTATACATAGAACTATTATATGACCCAGCAATCCCTCTCTTGGGCATATATCTGGACAAAACTTTTCTTGAAAAAGACACATGCACTCATATGTTCATTGCAGCAATATTCACAATAACCAAGACATGCAAATAACCCAAATGTCCATAGAAAGACAATTGGATTAGGAAGATGTGGTATATATACACAATGGAATGCTACTCAGCCTTAAAAAAAGAACAAAATGATGCCATTTGCAGCAACATGGATGAAAGTAGAGATTCTCATACTGCCTGATGTGAGTCAGAAAGAGAAAGTCAAATACCTTATGATATCACTTATATCTGGAATATAATATAAGGCACAAATGAACCTTTCCACAGGAAAGAAAATCATGGACTTGGAGAATAGACTTGTGGTTGCCAAGGGGGAGGGGGAAGGAGTGGGGTGGTTGGGGAGCTTGGGGTTTATAGATACAAACTGTTGCCTTTGGAATGGATTAGCAATGAAATCCTGCTGTATAGCACTGGGAACTATGTCTGGTCACTTATGATGGAGCATGATAATGTGGGAAAATAGAATGCATACATGTATGTATAACTGGGTCGCCATGCTGTACAGTAGAAAAAAATGTATTGGGGAAATAACTATTAAAAATAATGATAATAACAAAAAAATAAAATAAATAAATGCTAACTCTCATATTAAAAAATAATAATAAAGTGAAAGCTCCTAGTATTTTCTTTGTGTGAAATCAACTGGACAAATCTGAAACCTGGACAGCGCAAGGCTCCAAGTCAGCTTTGAGAGGTAATAAATTAGAGCAGGTGAGGCTGCCATGCCTGGCTGATCACTGAAGGATATCACAGCATGAGAAAGGAATGCACAGTCCCAGAGTCTGCTCCTCTCTCTACTGCACACCAGTAAGGTCTTTTGCCAGAAATATATCCCTATTTTTTTCTGGAAAAAAAAAACTGTTTTGTCTTTCTTTAGTGACATTACAGTCAATGCTTTATTTTTCCTATTAAAAGATTCACTCAAATGTAAATTACTTTCCTCTCTAATGACTAGAAACAATGATATAAAGACAGAGATTTAGAATTTTATTTAGACTATTGTCAAATAATTATCATTATTTTCATTTGGAAATAGGATCATTTAATAATAAAAATATTTCCTCTATATCTTCAAAGAATCCTTTATAGCCTTGGTATTACCCAAAACTGTTTGATCATAATAAAGAAATATGTATGCATTAATTAAATAGTTACTAAATTCCTATGAAACAAATTACTTGTGAAATTGCAGCTGTGTTTTTATTTACTCATGACAAAATCAAGGCAAAATCTCTGAGCTACTGCTTGTCATCCCTATATGCATTGAAAAGTTTCCTTTTTTTAATGAGTACATCAAGAAAGTGAAGCTTCTATTCATCATCTCAATTCAAGAGGTGCTATGTCCACTCATCTGCCTGAAAATTGCTGGTTTTAAAAACTTTATTTGGAAAGTTGGAACTATGAAAAATTAAAGACTTCTAAAAATTCAAGTTTAGAATATGGACTACTGTAATTCTAAAAGAACACCACAAAGTATTGACAAAAAAGTGTGTGTTGTTTTTGTTATTGAAATTCATTTGTACAATTCAGTAAAAAGGTATCTTAATGTACTTGTTTGGGTTGGAATTTGAATAAAAATATTTTATGAAGAGGTGGAAAAATGAAAAGTGAGAAAATGTTCTTTTTAACAAGTATGACATGAATTAAAAACTAAAAATAATAAAATAGTAAATTTCATATCATGATAATAAAATATTTACTGCATAAATAGTTAGATTTATTCTACTGAGTCTAAGTCCCAGAATCAGTTTATCAGTGACCTCACTAGGCTAGAGAAATGAGGAATATACAGTCCTATTTAGAATGACTGGTTGGTTGGTTGTTTAGTTGTCTACCTCAAACTTGCATTACTTCGTGAAGTAATTCAGACAAAAAAGATTGAGATCATTAAATTTCATAGGATTGTTTACAAAATAGCTGAATAGAAATTATTTTACTCAAAAATAATATGGGTGGCTTCTCCACAAGGTACCCATGAGTCATTTAGACTAGACTCAGCACACAGGACAAGAAGAAAATGGAGAGGAAGTACAATTTATTGGTCACTAATACAGAGCCAACAATGGCCTCCTACAAAAGACCATCCCAACTTTATAACATGTGGACAGGACTACAAGGGAACATAGGAAATTGAATGTAATTAACAGAGACAAGATTGTGGAGTAGAAGGACTCCATCAATAAAGTAGACTGGAAGCTACCAGAAAAGATATCCTGTATCCAAAGACAAAGAAGAAGTCACATCAAGATGGTAGGAGGGGTGCTTTCATGATATAAACAATCCCTCCCGGATGGGTGACCCACAGACTGGAAAATAACTATACTGCAGAGGCTCTCCCACAGGAGTGAGAGTTAGGTTCCCATGCTTGGGGGTCTGGCATTGGGAGAAGGAGCCTGCAGAGCATTTATCATTGAAAGCCAGCAAGGATTGAGAACAGGAGCTCTATAGGCGGGGGAAACAGAGACGTCACTCTATGAAGGCACACACAGGGCTTCAGGTGCTCTGCGTCCCTGGACAAAGCAGGCACTCTATAAGAATCTGGATGAGGCCCACTGTCAGATCTTAGAGGGTCTCCTGGGAGAGTGGGGGTGACTTTGGCTCACTGTGGACATTGGAGCTGGAGGTCCTGGGAATAATCATCAGTGTGACCTCCCCCGGAGGCTGCCATTTTGGAAAAATACAGCCCCACCCATCAGTGCTGAGAAGCCCCAGGCCAAACAGCATGGGAACACAGCTCCACACATCAGCAAACAGGCTGCCTAAAGACCTCTCAGGCACACAGTAGCCTCAAATCACACCCAGAGAAAAAGCCTCACCCACCAAAGGGATAAGGATCAGCTCCACCTACCAGTGGGCTGGCACCAGTCTCTCCCTTAAGGAAGCCTGTAACAAGCCCCTGTATCAGCTTCACCCACAAGGGGGCAGATACCCGAAGGAAAAGAGGCTATAACGCTCTAGCCTGCAAAAGGGAGACCACACAAAAAGCTATACAAAATAAAAAGTCAGACAAACATGAGTCAGATAAAGGAAGAAGACAAAACCCCAGAAGAACAGCTAAGTGAAGAGGAGATAGGAAACCTATCTGAAAAAGACTTTAGAGTAATGCTAGTAAAGATGATATAAGAAATTGGGAATAAAATAGAGACAAAGATCAGTGAAGAAACATTTAAAAAAGAAATAGAATATTTAAAGATTGAACAAGCAGAGATGATCAACACAATAGCTGAAATAAAAAATTCACTAAAAGGAACCAATAGCAGAATACAGGAGAAAGCTGAACAGAAAGGCAAGGTAGAAAACAGACTTGTTGAAATCACTGATGTGGAACAGAACAAAGGAAAAAATGAAAAGAATTGAGAACAATCTAAGAGAAATCTGGGACAACTTTAAAAGCACCAACATTCACATTATAGGGGAAGGAGGAGAAGAGAGAGATAAAGGGCCAGAGAAAATATTTGAAGAGATAATAACTGAAAACTTTCCTAACATGGGAAAGTAGTCACTCATTAAAATCCAGGAAGCACAGCACATCCCACATAGAGTAAACACCCTAAGACACATATTAATCAAACTGAACAACATTAAAGACAAAGAACAAATATTGAAAGAAGCTAGGGAAAAGAAACAAGTACACAAGGGAACCCCAGTAAGGTGATCAGCTGATGTTTCAGCAGAAGCTATGCAGACCAGAAGGGGGTGGCATGATATACTTAAAGTTGTGAAAGGAAAAAACCTGCAACCAAGAATACTCTACCCAGCAAGGCTTTCATTCAGATTTGAAGGAGAAATCAAAACCTTTACAGACAAGAAAAAGCCAAGAGAATTCAGCACCACTAAACCAGGTTTACGACAAATACTAAAGGAATTTCTTGAGGCAAGAAAGAAAAGGCCACTACTAGAAACAAGGAAATTACAAATGAAATGTCTCACCAGTAAAGGCAAACATATAATAAAGGTAGGAAATCATCCTCCCACAAATATGATACTAAAACCAGCAATTGTGAGGAGAGGAGAGTACAAATGCAGGATCCTGGAAATGTATTTGCAGTAGGAGACCAGAAACTTACAGGAGAAGAGAACAAATGAGGGGAAGGAAAAAGGGCAAGAGATAAAGGGCCAGAGAAAATTAACACAAACAAATCCAAACCAATTAACAAAATGAAGTAAGAACATCCACATCAATAATTACCTTAAATGTAAATAGACTAAATGTTCCAACCAAAAAACATAGACTGGCTGAATGGATACAAAAACAAGACCCATATATATCTGTATAAAGCAGATTTGGTACATATACACAGAGGAATATTACTCAGTCATTAAAAAGAATAAAATAATGTCATTTGCAGCAACATGGATAGGACCTAGAGATTATTATACCAAGTGAAGTTAGACCGTGAGAAATAAATATCATATAATAACACTTATATGTGGAATCTTAAAAAAGATACAAATGAACTTATTGCAGAACAGAAACAGACTCATAGCCTTTGTACGCAAACTTGTCATTACCAAAGGAGACATGTGGGGGTGGAGGGAGAGATGAAGTGGGGGTTTGAGATTGGCATGTGCACATTGTGGTGTATGAAATGACTGGCCAGTGGGGACCTACTGTACATCACAGGGAATGCTACCCAATCAATATTCTGTGATAATCCATACCGGGACAAGAATCTGAAAAAAAAATGGATGTGTGTATATGTGTAATTGAATCACTTTGTTGTACAGTAGAGATTACCACAATCTTTAAATCACCTATGCTTCAGTAAATTTTCTAAAAAAACCTTTAATATGAGAGTATATAGTGAATAAACTTCTATTTGATCTGTCTAGCAAGTGATTAGACCATCCAAATACCATCTTGCTCAGAGAAGATATCTTGTTTGATTAATCCTACCAGATATTGATATAACTGATCTCAAATGATGTTTTATAAGCCCTTTTAATATGTACTCAAATTAAAGCAAAGTTTTAAAATGAAGAAGGAAAAAAGGCATAATCCTAATGAAAGAGAGAGTGGTCTGGGGGAGTGAATATAAGCCAGGCATATGCATATAAATTCTGTTGGCTTTATAAGTAATGTGGATAAATGCTAGTGACGAGTGGATCAAATGAATGCCACATTGCTACCATGCTTGAAAATTTTAAGGTTTACTTAATCTTTTCGAATTGGTGTATAATGGGGTATTGTGTTCTGCTTTCTTTTGCTTTTTGTAAGCATTCCTTTAAAGGACAGTGTAATAACATGTTGTTGCAACTCTTTTATTAATGGCTTTTCCTTAGAAAATTGTATTCTTGAAAATATCAATGCCAGTCTCTTTTAAAGAACCTTACTCTTCCTTACTATGTAACTGAATATCCCCTGAAAAGGTAATAAATAGAGAAAGAATAGCAGCTGGGTTATCATCATTTGTCTACAGCATAGTTTCTTTTATTTACACGACTCCAAATGTAGTATCGCATAGGAACCACAGTGCATGTTTCTTTTGCTATTCATATAGGTCAAGAGTTTTTTTGTGGGTGTGTTGGTGGTAGTGGTGGTGATTTGTATGTTCTGATGTTGATTCTAGGAAGATCTGTGATGCCTTAAAGTAATAGTAGAATCTAAAGAGCTTTGGATAAAATAATGCACAGAAATATAAGCACATAGAAATGCAAATATACTTTCATAAGATTATGCCCCAAGATGTGGTTTCACCAAGATAGGCTTATTCATGATTACTCTAATACCTAGAAATCAGGACGTTTTCTTCCTCCTCCTTTTATTCCACCCTGAATACTTACGATAGCCCTCTGCTCGCACTCCCCAGGCTGCTATCCTCTTGAAGATAGACAGTCTTTGGCTATGTCACATGTAGGTGCAAGTTTAGGCCAGTGTTTATAGAAATAGTGGAAAGTAACACAAAAGCAAATACCCTCAAATTTTGGAGGACAGAGAAGGATACTTCATATTACTATTTATTAATGAAATTCTATACTTCCTGGGGAAAAAACAGATAAGAGGGCTCCGAGACAAAGGTGAAAAAGTTGGAACAAGATGAGTAGTTTACACCCAAATTACACTGGTGCTTGAGCTGAGAACTACTAAGAATAAGGCAGGTTTTTGGTGAATAGATGCTGAAAGAAAGGATGAATAAATGAATGAACACCTGAGAACTGACTGAAAGATAAAAGCACTTTATCTTAAAGTGTTTTCACTTTAACTTCCATTGCCTTGGTTTTCTCATCTGTCACATGGGGGCATTAGAAGCTATTCAAATTCTCTTCTTTCTCATAGGATTCCTGCATTCTTCCTATTATCTGTCAATAGAAGGGCAGAGACGTATTCCTCAATGCAAGGCAGGCATCCAAACTGTAGCTAAACAGCCCTCATGGCAAGAGAGGGAGTGTAGAGCGATGATGCTATTTGGCAGTCCATTATCATGATAAGGTAAATGCTGATTGGTAAAGTATTTGCTACAAGCTTTCTAATGTTAAGGTAGCTTAGGAAAGAAAATATTGCTTCAACGTGAAAATAAAATTTGTATTTGTCCTCATTCACAACAATCAGAACTTGGGCTGCACCTGGACATCAGTTTAAGAAAAACACAGAGACAACTAATGCTGTGAAAGCAAGAGCCCTGAGCAAACTCAGGGTCTGTCTTTTATTAGGATTGTGAACAAAGGTTAAGTGCAGAAGTGTGGGAAGCAGAATTTTCAGAAATATCGTAAATACAATTTGCTAAACTAGCACAGGGAGCTTCAAGGCTACTCTCCTGATGAGAAAACCACTAGCAACAGTCAGGAGAGCATTTATCTAGGACATAATGCAACTTCCTACAGAACAGCAAAGAGATTGCATTAGTCCTTTTTATTTTTTTTAATCTTAGCAATGTCTATTCTTTCCTAGCGCATCCCTTTTGGCATTCCAAGAGGGAGTCATGATTTTTCATGATCAAGCATTCAGTCCCTTCTTTTATCTTAGCAAAGCAGTGTCTGTTCTTTCCTAGCGCATCCCTTTTGGCATTCCAAGAGGGAGTCATGATTTTTCATGACCAAGCATTCAGGCTCAAGGTCTACGGCTCTGCTTTCGTCCACCCATATATATTTCCTCAGCTTTTGAGATAAAGAGGCAGATTTATATGCCTTTGCATGAAGCACTACCCAAAATAAATTAGTTTTTTTTTTCAGTATTTGTTTTGCTCGATTTATTTTTAAAGCAGAGAATATTTATTGTTTAAAATTTTTATTATACTTGATTTACAATGTTCTATCAATTTCTTCTGTACAGCAAAGTGAGCCAGTCATACACACACACACACTCACTCTCTCTTTTTCTCATATTATCTTCTATCGTGTTCTATCACAAGTGATTGGATATAGTTCCCTGTGCTAAATAGCAGAACCTTATTGCTTACCCATGCTGAAAGTAATAGTTTGCATCTACTAACCCCAAACTCCTAGTTCTTCCCACTCCATCCCATTCCCCCTTGGCAACCACAAGTCTGTTCTCTATGTCTGAGAGTCTGTTTCTGTTCTGTAGTTAGGTTCATCAGATATAAGTGATATCATAGAACATTTATTTTAATGGGTATTTTTGGTCATTCACTGTATTTATAGTTTTGTTCTTTTTCCATCTGCACCAGCTCTATGTACCACCTTTGTTTTGGTTGGGGTTTGCTCACATGATTTGCCTTTGGGGGTCTGAAATTCCATCTACCTGCCTGCAAGTGACAGATTACTATAGTGAAAATAAGTTGGCAGTAAAGCCAGAGGTCACTGAGTTCAGTTTTTTCTAATGATCAAAGAGGCCTTCAAGATTCCAGACTCTCAGTTTTAGTTCTATGTATGTTTCCCATGCTTCTCCCTTATGATCAAATGATGATTCCTGCAGGTACAAACATCTCATTCTCACATAGTAGTATCCAGGATAGAAGCAGTTAGGAGTGTAAAAGGCTTTCAAACCTTGCATGGCCTAACAGGGAAGAAATGGTTCTCGTAAAACGTACTCCCAAAGGATAGGAATGGGTAGGAATAAAAAGGCTTTCTCTTCTACTGCCTTACAGGGAAAAAATGTTTCCCAAGACCACCAGAGCAAACTTCCTTTTTTTGCCCATATTCTGAAGTTTTATTGAAGTATAGTTGATCTACAACGTTGTGAGAATTTCTGCTGTATAAAGAAGTGGTTCAATTATGCATATACACATCCATTCTCTCTTGGATTCTTTGTCCACATAGATTACCACAGAAGACTGGGTAGAGTACTCTGTGCTATATAGCATGTCTCTAGTAGCCAATCATTCCATATACCTCCATGTGCATGTGCCAACCCAAACCCCACTTCACCAGTCCCCTTTGGTAACCATAAGTTTTCCAAAGTCTGTGAGTCTGTTTCCGTTCTGCAGGTAAGCTCATTTGTATCTTTTTTTTAATTCCACATGTAAATATCATATAATGTTTGGCTTTCACTAACTTCGCTTAGTATGATAATTTCTAGGTCCATCCATGTTGCTGCAAATGGCATTATTTCATTCTTTTTAAGGATAAGTAATATTCTGTAGTATATATGTACCATATTTTCTTAATCTGTTCCTCTGTCAGTGGACATTTGGGTTGCTTCCATGTCTTCACTATTGTAAATACTGCTGCAATGAACGTTAGGGGGGTACATGTATCTTTTCAAATTATAGTTTTCTCCAGATAGATGCCTAGGAGTGGAATTGCTGAATCATGTGGTAGTTCTATTTTTAGTGTTCTGAGGAACCTCTACACTGTTTTCCAGTTTACATTCCCAATAACATTTTAAGAGAGTTCCCTTTTCTACACACACTCGCAAGCATTTATTGTTTGTAGACTGTTTGACGATGATTATTCCGTCTGGTGTAAGGTGGTACCTCATTATATTTTTGATTTGCATTTCTCTAATAATTAGGGATGTTGAGCATCTGTTCATGTGTTTTTTGGCCACCTGTAGGTCTTTTTTGGAGAAATGCCTTTTAAAATCTTCTGCCCATTTTTTGATTGGGTTGTTTAATCCTTTGTCAGTCACTTCATTGCAAATGTTTTCTCCCATTTTATGTGTTGTCTTTTCATTTTGTTTATGATTTCCTTTCATGTGCAAAAACTTTTGAGTTTAAGTCTCATTTGTTTATTTTTGTTTTTATTTCCATTACTCTAGGAGGTGGATCTGAGAAGATACTGTTGCAGCTTATGTCAGAGATTATTCAGCCTATGTTTTATTCTAAGAGTTTTATACTATCTGGTCTTTTATTTAGGCCCTTAATCCATTTTATTTTTTGTGTATGGTGTTAGAGAATGTTCTAATTTCATTCTTTTGCATGTAACTATCCAGTTTCCCCAACATTGTTTATTGATGAGTCTGTCTTTTCTCCATTGTATATTCTTGTCCCCCTTGCCATAGATTATTTGACCATAGGTGTGTGGGTTTATTTCTGGGCTATCTATTCTATTCTTTTGAGACAAGGAGGGCAGACATCAGAAGTAAGAGAGATAACAACTCTATTATTTGTAAAAAGGTCACCATGCCAAAACCCCATAAAAATGAAAAGACAGAGAACTATAACTCAGATAAGAGAAAAAGAAAAAACCCCAGAAAAACAGCTAAGTGATCAGGAGATTCTCAGCCTCTAGGAAAGAGACTTTAGACTGTTGATGCTGAAGATGATGCAAGACATTGGAAACAAACTGGAGGCAAAGATGGACAATTTACAGGAAACACTGAGCAAAGAAATACAAGATATAAAAATTAAGCAAGAAGAGATGCAAAATACAATAACTGAAATAAAAAATTCATTAGAAGCAACCAACAATGGAATACAGGAGGCAGAAGAACAAATAAGTGAGGTGGAGAACAGACTAGTAGAAATCATGGATGTGGAAAAGAAAAGAGAAAAAAGATTGAAAACAAATGAAGAGAGTCTCAGAGAAATCTGGGACAATGTTACATGCACCAACATTCATATTATAAGGATGTATAACTCATTCATATCCTGTTCCATTGATTTATTTTTCTGTTTTTGTGCCAGTGCCATACTGTTTTGATAACTGTAGCTTTGTAGTATTGTCTGAAGTCAGGGAGACTTAATCCTCTAGGTCCATTTTTCTTTCTCAGGATTGTTTTGGCTATTTGGGGTCTTTTATATTTCCATACAAATTTTCAAACAATCTGTGAAAATTGCCATTGGTAATTTGATAAGGATTTTATTGAATCTGTAGGTTGCCTTGGGTAGTATAGTCATTTTGACGGTATCGATTCTTCCATTCGAAGAGCATGGTATGGCTTTTCATTTGTTTATGTCACCTTTGATTTCTTTCATCAGTGTATTATAGTTTTCAGAGCATGGGTCTTTTGTCTCTTAGGTTTATTCCTAGGTATTTTATTCTTTTTGATGTGATAGTAAATGGGATTGTTTCTCTAATTTCTCTTTCTGATCTTTCATTGTTAGTATACAGAAATGCAGTAGACTTCTATTAATTTTGTATCCTGAAAGTTTACCAAATTCATTGATGAGCTCCAACAGTTTTCTGATAGTGTCTTCAGTTTTCTACATATATTATCATGTCATCTACAGTGATAGTTTTATTCTTTTGCTAGTTGGATTCACTTTATTCCTTTTTCTTCTCTGATTGCATGGCTAGGACTTGCAAAACTATGTTGTATAACAGTGGTGAAAGTAGACATCCTTGTCTTATTTTCTTAGTAGAAATGCTTTCAGTTTTTCTTCATTGAGAATGGTGTTTGCTTTGGGTTTGTCATATATGTCTTTTATTATGTTGAGGTAGGTTCCCTCTATGCCCACTTTTTGGAGGGTTTTTATCAGAAATGGGTGTGGGATTTTGTCAGAAGCTGTTTCTGCATCTATTGAGATGATCATATCTTTTTTATTATTCACTTTGTTGATGTGGTATATCACACAGATCAGATATTGCAGATATTAAAGAATCCTTGCATTCCTGGGATAAATCCCACTTGATCATGGTGTATGTTCCTTTTAATGTATCGCTGAATTTGGTTTGCTGATTCGTTGAGGATATTTGTATCTATGTTTGTCAGTGATGTTAGCCTATCATTTTCTTTCTTTTTTGTGTGGTATCTTCTTCCGATTTTGCTATTAGGGTGAGGGTGGCCTCATAGAATGATTTCAAGAGTATTCCTCCCTCTGCAGTTTTTTGGAAGATTTTCAGAAGGGTAAGTGTTAACTCTTCTCTGAATGTTTGGTAGAATTCACCTGTAAGGCCATTGGGTCCTGAACTTTTGTTGTTGTTGTTGTTTTTTTAATCACGGTTCCAATTTCAGTACTGTGATTAATTCGTTCATCTTTCCTATTTCTTCCTGGTTTAATTTTGGAAGATTGTATCTTTCTAAGAATTTGTCCCTTTCTTGTAGGTTGTCCAGTTTATTGGCCTATAGTTGCTTGTGGTAGTCTCTTAATGATCTTTCTATTTCTGTGATGTCATACTTCTCATTTTTCATTTCTAATTTTATTGATTTAAGCCCTTTCTCTTTTTTCTTGATGAGTCTGGCTAAGGGTTTATCAATTTTGTTAATCTTTTCAAAGAACCATTGAATTAGTTTCATTGATCTTTTCTATAGTTTTCTTCATTTCTATTTCATTTATTTCTGCTCTCATCTTTATGATTTCTTTCCTTATAGTAACATTGAGTTTTGCTTTTGTTTTCTCTCTCGAGTTACTTTAGGTGTAATGTTAGGTTGTTTATTTGAAGTTTTTCTAGTTTCCTAAGGTAGGCTTTTGCTATAAACTTCCCTCTTAGAAATGCTTTCGCTGCATCCCATGGGTTTTAGATCATTGTGTCTTTTTCACTTGTCTCTATGTATTTTTTAAATTTCTTCTTTGATTTACTCAGTGATCCATTTGTTTTTTAGTAGCATATTATTTAGTCTCCATGTGTTTGTGTTTTTTTAAGTTTTTTCTTTTTGATTTCTAGTCTTAGAACATTGAAGTTGGAAAAGATACTTGATTTTTCAATTTTTTAAAGTTTACCAAGGCTTGGTTTTTGGCCCAGAATATGATCTATACTAGAGAATGTTCTGTGTGCTTAAGAGGAATGTGTAATCATGCTGCTTTGGGATTGAGTATTCTATAAATATCTATTGAGTCCATCTGTTGTCTAATCCATCATTTAAGACATATGTTTCCTTGTTGATTTTCTTTCTGGATGATCTGTACATTGCTGTAAGTGGAGTGTTAAAGTCCCCCACTATTACTGTGTTATGGTCTATTTCTCCTTTTAAGGCTGTTAGCAGTTGCCTTATATATTGAGGTGCTCCCATGCTGGGTGCATGTGTATTTGCAATTGTTACATCTTCTTGAATTGATCCTTTGATCATCATGTAATGTCCTTCTTTGTCTCTTATAACCATCTTTATTTAGAAGTCTATTTTTTCTGATATGAGTATTGCTACTCAAGCTTTCTTTTGATTTGCATGGAGTATCTTCTTGCATCCTCTCTTTCAGTTTGTATATGTCCTTAGAACTGAAGTGGATCCCTTGAATACAGCATATATATGGGTCTTGCTTTTGTATCTTTTCAGCTAGTTTGTATCTTTTGGTTAGAGCATTTAGTTCATTTACATTTACGGTAATTATTAATATGCATGTTTTCTTATTGCATTTTATTAACTACTTTGGATTTGTTTTTATTGATATTTTTCTTCCCTTCTCTTATTCTGTTCTCTTGTGGTTTGATAACTATATTTAGTGTTGTGTTTGGATTGCTTTTTCTTATTTGCGTGTGTATCTGTTGAAGATTTTTGGTTTGTGGTTACCATGAGATTTTGATATAGGAATGAATATATATATGTGTGTGTGTGTGTATGATTGTTTTAAGTTGCTGGTCTCTAAATTGCAAATGCATTTCCAGGATCCTGCATTTGTACCCTCTTCATCTCACAATTGCTGGTTTTGACATAATTGCGTGTTAATGATTTCCTACCTTTACTATATGTTTGTCTTCACTGGTGAGACATTTCCTTTGTAATTTCCTTGTTTCTAGTCATGGCCTTTTCTTTTCCACCTAGAGAAGTGTTGTATGTGTTGGAAATCTGGTTTAGTGGTGCTGAATTCTCTTAGCTTTTGCTTATGTGTAAAGCTTTTGATTTCCCTTCAAATCTGAATGTGAACTTTGCTAGAGTATTCTTGGTTGCAGGCTTTTTCCTTTCACCACTTTAAATACATTGTCCCACTCCCTTCTGGTCTGCAGAGTTTCTACTGAAAAATCAGCTGATCACATTACTGGGGTCCCCTTGTGTATTTGTTGCTTTTCTCTAGCTTCTTTCAATATTTGCTCTTTGTCTTTAATCTTGGTCAGTTTGATTAATATGTGTCTTGGGGTGTTCCTCCTTGGGTTTACTCTGTGTGGTATATGTTGTGCTTCCTGGAGGTGAGTGAGCTGATGATTATTCCCAGGACATATTCAGCTATTTTCTCCAGCCCTTTCTCACTCTCTTTTCCTTCTGGCAACCCTATAATTAGAATATTAGTACATTTAAAGTTGCTTGAGAATTCTCTTAGACTGTCCTCAATTCTTTTTTTTTTTTTCCTTTATTCTATTCCATGTCAGTGAGTTCTACCATTGTCTTCCACCACGCTTTACTACCATTACTCTAAAATCTTTTTCATGGAAGTTGCTAATCTCCAGTTCACCTAGCTGTGTTTTTTTTCTGGGTTTTTTTCTTGTTCCTTTATCTGGCTCATATTTCTCTGTCTTTTGATTTTGTATAGCTTTCTGTATGGTCTCCTTTTTTGCAGGCTACATAGTTGTAGACTCCCTTACCTCTAGTATCTGTCCCTTTGTGGGTGAAATTGATACATGTGTTTGTGGCAGCTTCCAGCTGGGAGGGACTGGTGCCTGCCCAATGGTAGATGGAGATGAGTCTTGGCCCTCTGGTAGGTGGGGTTTGTCTCTGGGTGTGATTAGAGGTGGCTGTGTGTCTAAGAGGACTTTAGGCGGCCTGTTTGCTGAGAGGTGGGGCTGTGTTCTCACCCTGTTTATTGTTTGGCCTGGTGCTTTTTAGCCCTGAGGACGGGGGCTAGATTTTTCCAAAATGTTAGCCTCCAGGGGAGCTTATGCCAATGATTATTCCCAAGACTTCCACCTCCAATGTCCTGCCACTCTCCCCAACGGTTAGCCACAACCACCCGCTGCTTTCCCAGGAGAAACCCCCAAGACCCAAAGGTAGGTCTAACCCATGTTCTTATGAGTACCTGCTTTCCCTAGCACCCACTGCACATGAAACCCTGTGTGCACCCTCCAAGAGTGGAGTCTCTGTTTCCCCCAGTCCTATGGAGCTCCTGTGCACAAGCCCTGTTGGCCTCAATGCCAAATGTTCCAGGGGCTCCTTCTCCCAATGCCAGACCCCAAGCCTGGGAACCTGTGGGGAGGTTCAGAAGTCTCACTTCTGTGGGAGGGCCTCTGTGATGTAGTTATTTTTCAGTCTGTGTGTGGCCCATCCAGTGGGTATGGAATGGCTTATGTCACAAAAGCACCCTCCTACCACCTTGATGTAGCTTCTTCTTTCTCTTTGGGTATAGGACACCTTTTTTGGTAGTTTCCAGTCTATTTTCTTGATGTTTTTTCAGCAGTTAGTTGTAATGTTGGTGGTTTTGTGAGAGAAGGTGAGCTTATGTCCTGATAGCCCACTGCTATCTTGTCCTAGTCTTCCCAGAGTCCAAAATAAATTATTTCTTGAAATAAGATTCATGAGAATATAGAATGCTGTCATGTGTATACATGGAGCATCTCCATAAAGACACATAAGAAGTTGGTAATGGTGGTTGCCTTCAAGGATGGAAAATGGGTGGCTAGGAAAAGTTTTGCAAGGATATTTTAATTTACACAGAGTTGTGATATTTTTGAGTTTATATAATGTGCATCTATTGTCTGTAAAATAGTCTAAATTTTAAAGTGATACAAAATATAATATTAGTGAATTTAAATTTAAAAAACCTTTAAAGTTTTATTAGTCACCAGTGGAATTATATTTTAAATGTTATGATGAGGTCTGTTAACATATGGGCATAGCAGGTGAAAAATATTTAGACAATAAATATTTGTCTAAATAGATAATGGATACAGTATGTATACTACCTCCCTAGTTTTGCTGATTTATCCATCACTATTTTTAAAATGTGACCAATATGGTGGTAGAACAGTAATGAACAAAAGCTTTTTAACTAGATGGGATTCAGTGGTGTTCTGGTTCAACTAGCTTCATACATACAAACGTTTCATGATTTTTTTCTACTTCAGAGACAATAATGACCCAGAAAACAGTCAACTCTACACATGGTTTCCTGGGAAACTATTTTTTCAAGACTACATTAGAATACCATTTAACCATAATACTATTTTTTCTTTTGTGTCTAAAGTGGTGGTAACTCTATTAATTACTCTATTGATTCTACTTGGAATGCGATGGCTAATTATTATGAAATGCCTAAGTGCCTAAATGCTGAATGAAGTATAAGATAATCCAGTTCAGGTGGCACAAGAAAAACCAATGAGGAAAACAAATATCATTATTTAACTTTGTTTATTCGTAGCTTAAAATGTAATGCCATACAATTTAACAATCACTTAAAAAAGGATTTATATTTGCATAAAACAGAAGCAAAACAGAAAGATATGAAATAAAATGCCATCTTGCTTCAAGTTTTCAAATCAGTACTTAGAGTACTAATATACATCTATATACATTGTAAGTATATTATATAAATATACTATGAGTAATCTTGAAACCACAATAAATATCAAGTAGGTTTTTAGGCACACGGCTTAGAAAAATGCGGCATCTGCATAATTCTTGAGAGTGCTGAGTGACTCATTCTTAGAACATTTCCACACGTTTTACACAAACATACAGCCACCACACACATGATCCCCAGTCACCTCTGAATCTCATCTTTCACCCCAGCATCCGTGCCTTCTTATTCTTTGATACTATTGCTCTATACAGCTATTACATAAGAAAATAGTTTTGCGGTTTTCTTCAACTAATTGCCTAAGAAGGTATCAATGCTACCAAAATAAGGACAGCCTATCTATACAATATATTCATGGAAATGTGCTGAATGGCACCATCTTACAGAACTGTTCCTTGTAATCCGGGGGAGGTTACCCTGACGGCAAACATAAATTTTGAAGTATACCATTTTTAAGTTGCCCATACTGTGACATCCAGAAGTTATTAGAAACTGAGGTAACACCTGTGGTTTTTAGAAGAATTTTTTAATAAAACACCAGAATTATTTTTAAAACTTCTGACCAACATGAACCTCAGTTATCACACACTTGGTCTGTGACTCTTTCTTTGCAAATGTAAACCAAAGAACCCAAAGAAATGCTTGAGTCGAATTTACGTACACTGTTAGGGTTAAAGATCACAGCCATGGAACACCTGAGATTGCCCTCTGATAAGTGAAGTCGAACACTTCTCTTAGTAGAGCCAATGTTCATTGATAAAAATGAACCAAATAAAGCCCACTGATCTTTGCCCCCAGCTACAAGTCAGATTCTGGCATATCTGGCATATCTGCCATCAAGTACCCTATTCCATATCGTCCATTGGGAGCTGTATCCAGAGTAGGCGATCCACTCTGTTTTCGATAAATGTTTTTACCAAAATTGGGAGAGGACATCTCACTTGATGTCTTTCCATGAATGAGGCTTGCATCATCTCCCTCTAAGTTAACAGGCTCCTTCAGGGCCCTTCCTCTCTTATAGGTCACAGATGCCAAACTGCCAGAACTATCATCTATAAGGTTGCAGCGACGAATGATAAAGACAACTGGGACAGGGAGTATTGCCAGGAACATCATAGAAAAACAGACAACCATTCCCCATGTTGGGTAGCTCAGAAATTCCTCAGATGCCTGTTAAAAACCAAGAAATAATTATTAGTAAATCATTCTCTGCAGGGACACGAAAAACAATTAAAACTGTCTCAGGATTATAAGCAAAGAATCTGGGCTAGTCTATTTCTTTTTTCTTTTTAGGGCTGTACCTGCAGCTTATGGAAGTTCTCGGGCTAGGGGTTGAACTGGAGCTCCAGCTGCTGGCCTATGCCACAGCCACAGCAATGTGGGATCTGAGCCATGTCTGCAACCTATACCACAGCTCAGGGCAACGCCAAATCCTTAACCCACTGAGAAAAAGGGATCAAACCCACATTCTCATGGATACTAGTTGGATTCTTCACTCACTGAGCCACAAGGGGAACTCCTGGGCTAGTCTTTTGACTTTGATTAATAAATTGCTATGGAAGCAACTTCTAAGGCTAGGACCTAAAGGCCTTACAGTTTCTGCCTCTGTGTCCTGGAAAGCTGCCCTGAGTCCATAATGCCTGGAAGAAACAAAGAATGATGCTGACAGAGAGAGAGCCCAGCTCTCCCAGTTTAATCAATTGCATGAGTTAGCTCAGGCAAGACCCAGAGAAGAATCATCTAGCTTATCCACAGAGCCCTAAGAAATAATAAATCAGCATTGCTTTCAGTTATTAAGTGGGGGTCATTTGTTACTAAGCAATAGATACCTGTTACATGTGCCACATTCTTTTTCTAAAATCTGAAATTACATTTGAACTACATCTGACCCAATAGTTTTAGTAAGGGATAACAGACTTATTTGTTTAGAATAGTCATGAGTTTAATTGTTATTATATAGAATTATTGACCATAGAATAAAGGTCAAGGTATCACTGAAAAATAAGCATTCTGATTTTCTAATAGCTAATATACATCTTATGATTGCATTACTACGTAGCTAATGCAGCTTGAGAACAGTAACTGAAATAGTCATGGCTAATATAAAAGTTATAGCAAAACTTTACCTCAATACTTACTTGAATTATGTCTATATCGCTAATATATATTTTCATAGTTATAGAGTGTCCAGAATATGATTTAATAAATTTATACAGGAAAAAAATATTTCTGGTCATTTGATCAATATTTTTCTAGAGTTAATGGTCAAATAATTATTGATTCCTTGATTGTGGTATGAATAAAACTACATTAATGAGGAACCAGTCAGAGTTTCTCATATACTAAAAAAAGTCCACAATGAATAAAAAAAATCATGCATATTTGGGGATAAAAAAAATGTAAATCTCAAGATTCTTGCTAAAAGCAGTATCAGTCATTAAACAGGTTACTATACTGTGAAAAAAAGCAAAAGACAAAAACCTCTAAAATGACATTTTATGTATATTTTTTATCTAACTTCCTTATTTTGTATTTTACCTTATCTTCAATCCATGCATTATAGCCAGGAGGACTTAATCCCATATTTACAATGCTAGCAATCAGCAGTGATAACAGCATTAGAGGAGAAATATATTTCCACATATAGTAGTAATATCTGTTGGGAGCAAAGCCCAGCATATCCTTTAGGTCTTCCATAAACCTAAATAGAAAGAAGGAACTTAATTATTCCGTAAGTTAATATAGCTATATTAAAATATGCTAAATTAAATGTCCTTTAAAATGTGCACCATATCGTGGTTTGACAGAGGGCTAACTCTGATATCCTATGACATTTTACACTGAATCCAAAAGTCATACTGGAAGATGACTTATGAATTAAAAACATTTATAAAGTAAAATGGAACTTTTACTTTACATTTTACTATGATTTTCATCTGGAGAAAGTCGTCTTAAGTCAATTGCTGGAAACTCTCTTCTAGCTGATGACTTTTCACTCTATGAACACGAAATTTTCAATAAATTTCCCTGTTTCTTTTTTTACTTAGCCGGAATTAATTAGTATCATCCAAGCCAAGCGGTGTTGATATGCTCTGAACTCTCATTTATTTTTATAGTCCATTTTTTTAAATTGAAAGGTCTCCACATTGCAACAGGTTGATGTATTTCTTAAGTCTGTTTTTCATCTCTGAGTTCCTCCTACATTGCTTTATTGTCTCTTTCAATTTTTCGCTGAATTGATCGGGCACTCTGTCTTACAGTTTCCCACAGTTGGGTTTTGCTGACTACATCCCCACAGTGCTAGTCCACAAGTGCATCGGATCCTCCTATTTCCTGTGAATTAGTACTAAGACCTACTTATGATTAGACATATTTTTTTTAAGTCAGGTTAATGAGTTATTATTTACCTGAAATAAAATTCACTTTTTAGTTGTATGATGGTAACACTGTCAGGAGCATGTAGCCAGTACATACTAGTTTATAGCCCTTAAAATTATCTAGGGGTAAATATTTTCTGCTCACCCAGCAGTCCTTATACTAATGTTTCTGTAGATATTTTGGGTGTCCAAAGCTAGTTCTCTAGTAGATTCTTCCGAGAATGATCATAGTAACTACATTCCCTAATTTCTTGCTTGTTTCTAATTGATTTTCTGTGGTCATCATACTTGAATGTTAGTTCAGCTGAACTTAAAATCTCGTGTAGAAATAATGTTAAAAAGCAAACAATATACTTGGAAAAATAGACATACAGGGTAACACCAGGTTGTAGTCTAGGATGTCACTTGAAGACAAAAATAATAAATAAATAAATAAATAAACAAAATTTCAGGCATCCAAGCAAAAGCAAAACAAAATTACTTATAAGAGAAAAATCTAAGAGTCAACAAAAACTTTTAACAATATATTGGATATATTGATTCTCAAGGAAAGTAAACATAAGCCACAGATTTTAAGTTCAGCTGAACTGACATTCAAGTATGGTGACCACAGACAATCAATTAGAAAGTTATCTCAGGCAAGCTTCTTCCATTAAAGTTTTTAGCATTTGTTCTGGCCAGTTTTTAGACTCTTGTTTTATGTATGTTGAATCATCTTTGCTTGCTGTTTCTATTTATTTTCCTTAAATCCTTTGTTATTTATTTACTTATTTATTTGGCTGCACTCATAGCATGTGGAAGTTCCCAGGCCAAGGTATCAAACCTGTGCCATAGCAATGATCAAGCCACAACAGTGACAACACCAGATCCTTAACCCACTGTACCACAGGAGAATTCTTATTTCTTCTTGATTTTCATAACTATTCCTCCTTTCTAGCTTCTAATTTTTGTGGAACTGGCCACTGTGCTTATTGCTTTATTTTTTCTTTTAAGATTGATCTTCATTTCTTAAGTATTTTTATTTTATTCACAATTATTTCCTGAGTTCTACATCTCTGTTTTCAAATCTGCTTTTTTCTTAATTATATACTTCTAAATTTAAAAATAACTGATATATGCTATTCTTTTGTGACTTCTATCATTTGTAAACATTTATTTCATTTTGAAGTATTGTTGCATCTATTTTTCTTGCATGCTGTTGTTGCCCGCAGGGTTTTTATCCTACTCCTTCCCTCTTTTGAAAAAAAAAAAAAAAGCTGTAAGATTTGAACACATGTAAGTGAAATGAATTTCCTGCATTTTCAGGGGGGAAGGATGGACCTGTCCTCTCCATTTTTGCAAAGAAATTTAAAAAGGTGGCCTCGTAACTTCTCAGTTCTTTTACTTCTCTCCTCATGCTGAGTAGGCTTTCTTTTCCATTCAACCTAATACCTCTCTCTGGCTCAGTTCGGGTTTTGTGCCCACTACTTTCTCTCTTCAGTGCAGAGCCTTATCTTGGAAGGGAACTTTGGGTGTTAGCTTCAAGAGCTTTTAGAGACCAGGTTACTCCAGCACTGATGATACTGAATATCGGTCCCCCGCATTCCTTGAAATGAGGGCAAGGATCCTATAAAACTTCTCCCCGTTTAGCATGCTGTCTTCGGACGGGCCTGCCACACGTGTCAGGGAGGACCCGGGGGTGTTGGGAGAGCTGCCAGAAGCCCAGCTGCACATCCGCCATCCCCTCCCACATGGATGTGATACCACACAAGTCCTCCAGCTGCCAGTGGTTTGTCCCTAACCTTTCATACATGAGGAGTCACAGCAATACCTTCTTGCTGGTATTTACGGGTAGTCAGTTTTGCTTTCTACTCATTCTTTTTCATTTTTAGAAGGAGACTTGAGGAAATGCAGTCTACACGGCCGCCACGTTCAGCTTCACAGGCTCCTCCTCATTTCCCCTCATTCCTCGTTCTTCCTAATCCCTAACTTGCTGTGCTCCAACCTTTCTTTTTCTGCATTTGAATTCTAGGTCTCAAAAGTTGGGCTTTGAAAGCCTTCTTTCTCTCAGCTCTGTCTTTGGAAATGCAGGCAAATGTGGCAGGAGACAGAGCAGAACTGAGCTCACGGCACTACTGAAGGTGAAGAGGAGGAAATATAAGGTTGCCGTAGACATTTAAAGGAGGGGAAAGTAAGCAAATGAGAGCATTTGAAATGGGAGGATTCTCATCCTGCTCCTAAAACAACACACAAGGTTTGGAGACCAAGAGACCTGGTCTCAGATTATAGCTCTGTCACCTTTTAATGTGTGTCTTAGTCCCTCTGAGCTTCATTTTTGGCATTTTCAGAAAAGTCAATACTTTTCTCGGAGGGTTATTTTCTAAGGCTCATAGACAAGTATGCAGAACAGACTACCTCACATACAGTAGGAATTTAACCCATGCATCTATCATCAGTAGAATCATTTCTCCTGTTGGTATAATGATTATTATTTAGGACTACTAAAACTAAAACTACTAAAATGAACTACCAAAAGAGATATTTACTACCATGCCTATTGTAAATGATGAACTGTCTAAATGGAAATCTAAATTATGATCTTATTGACCCACAATTCAGTCCAATATCTCTATCAAAATCCAGCACAGTGCAGGTTATGAATTAGGGGTAGCTTGGTAGCGTGTGGAAATATCTGGTTTTGAAATTAAAGTTTAAAGTCCTGGCTCTACAACTAATACCCTGTGTCCTCCTGTACAAGTAGGGCCAATTTTCCATCTGTGACATGGGTAATATTAGTTGCCACAGAGTATTTTTATGAGGATTAAGATTTAATGCATGTCATAAAGCTATTACTACTACTGCTATATAGTTCATGATCATTAAATATAAGTTCCCCTACCTTTCCTTGCCTGGAGCTTTTGAAAGTAATAAAAACATTCTTTAAGCTTTCTCACAAAGATGATTCAATACGAATGATTTTTAAAAAAATTTTTTTTAGCTATTTCTTGGGCCGCTCCCGCGGCATATGGAGGTTCCCAGGGTAGGGGTCGAATCGGAGCTGTAGCCACCAGCCTATGCCAGAGCCACAGCAACGCGGGATCCGAGCCGCGTCTGCAACCTACACCACAGCTCACGGCAACGCCGGATCGTTAACCCACTGAGCAAGGGCAGGGTCCGAACCCGCAACCTCATGGTTCCTAGTCGGATTCGTTAACCACTGCGCCACGACAGGAACTCCCAGATTTTTTTTTTTTAATATTGTTTAAGAGGCCTCTGGTCCTCATTCAATGCACTCATTCTTAGTTCATAGACATCTTTAATAAGCTTGATGGTCTTACTGCCTAAATCCACATATGTTAACTAAAGACAACAACTTTTAAAATTACTAGACAAGGCCTCCAGAAACTTTCTTCTTCTGAGTTACTCTAATCCTTCATTTCACACCAAGTATATATACTTTTCAAACCAGGCAGGTACATAATTCAGAAGTTTAGGCATCTAGTGAATTTAAGCCATGACTCTATATAAACACAAAATTTATATATAGCAAATGCCATATATATCTTGAAGCAGAATATATCACCTCCCCAAACTGGCCTGCTATGTAAGATATTATGTAACATGATAAAATAAGGCATTTAGTGCAAAACGGAATAAAATTCCTCTTGGATAGCAGGTTCACAATGTAATTAGAAGCACAGACTTTAGCGCTTAGCAGGAGTGGGCTATAAATCCCAGGTCTGCCTCTGTCCGGGTGTATGATGATCAAGTCACTTGGTGTCTCACTAAGTCTGCATTTTCTTATCGGTGCAATACAGACAACAACAGCTCAAAACAAACTCCCTGAACTTTGTCAATACTCAGTAGATCTTGTAAATTACTATTTGATAATCAGAATTAAAGCTCCAGAATCCTAAATTACATTATCATCTATGCCATTCCATCTACTCCCCTAATAAGGGGATATACTTTATTTAAATTTTTGAATGAAAAAAAAAAAAAAAAAAGCCTGCAAGAGATTGGATTTGTGTGGCAAGGAATTTTCCCCTCTAGTCATTTTCCTCCTCTTCTAAATAAGATAGATATTAACAATCAGTCTTCCCAAAAGAGACGAAAAATGAATGCATAAAAGAGGACATACTTACTTATCGATGCCATAAACAAAAGATACAGCAATATTCTCCAAAATGACTACAATTAGCAGAGGCACTGTAGCAGAGTAATCATCAAACATTGTAACAAAGTAGTTTCCAGAGCGCTGCACAAATATCAGACCAATACAGAACGCTAGAAGACAACAGATAACTGGACAAAAGAAATAAATAAAATTAAGCCCTAATCAGAGTCAAGTCTTTTAAGCTTCATTATAAAATATTATATTCCAGCAATAATTTTTTTTCACTTTAATAAGTTGTCAATGATATAATACCACTCCTGATATCATGGAATGTAACATATTGGGAGTTAGTTCCATTGGTTTAGCCCAGATTTAATATGAATTCATTGTAAGATAATAATTCATCTCCCTGAGGCTGTGGAAACTTATTTACCAAGCACAAATAACACATGAGACAAAACTGAGAATATGTTAAAAGTGTCCATCTCCATAACCTTCGTCTCATTAATAGCAAGTGACCTTTTCAATCAGCAGATATTCATGGGGCATTTCTACCTTTAATAATGTTTTATAGTTTGGGGAGCAATATTTACTTTTTAAATTAATAATGAGATTACTGTAGCTTATAAGACTATAACAAAAATTCTCAATAAAATTTTAGCAAACTGAATCCAACAACACATAAAAAAGATCATAAACCACAACCAAGTTGGATTCATCCCAATTTCAAGTTCAAAGGATGGTTCAACATAGGCAAATCAATGAAATAAACCATATTAACAAAAGAAAAGTTAAAAACAACATGATAATGTTGATAGATGCAGAAAAAAAAAGCATTTGACAAAATTCACCATCCAGTCATAATAAAATTCTTACCAAAGTGGGTGTAGATGGAACATATCTCAACCTAATAAAAGATTTATGACAAACCACAGCCAGTCTAATACTTAATAAGGAAAAGCTGAAAGCCTTCATGCTAAAAGGTGGAACAAGACGCTCACCACTTTGATTCAACATACTACTGGAAGTCCTAGCTGCAGCTTTTAAGCATGAAAAAGAAAGAAAAGGTATCTAGGTTCCTTTGTGCCATATTTTAGACTCCACATCTAAGTGGTCCAAAACAGAAAAAGACTCACAGATATAGAGAAGAGACTTGTGGTTGCCAAGGGGGTGGGGTTTGGACAGGGAGTTTGGGGTTGGTAGATGCAAAGTATTACATTCAGAAGGGATAAGCAATGAGGTCCTACTGTACAGCACGAAGAACTATATCCAATCTCTTGGGCTAGAACACGATAGAAGGTAGTATGAGAAAAAGAATGCTTGTGTATATACATATATATATGTGGATGACTGGGGTCACCATGCTGTACAGTAGAAATTGGCACAACACTGGAAATCAACTATATTTTAATTAAAAAATAAAAGAAATAAAAGGTATCCAAATTGGAAGGGAAGAGATTAAATTTTCACTGTATGCAGATGACATGATACTCTATATAGAAAATCCTTTAGACTCCACACAAAAACTACTTGATCTGATAAATTAATTCAGCAAAGTAGCAGGATACAAGGTTAACATTCAAAATAAGTTGCATTTCTATGCATTAACAATGAAATATTAGAAAAGAAACATAGAAGTTCCTGTTATGGTGCAGTGGAAACAAATCCGACTGGTATCCATGAGCATGCAGGTTTGATCCCTGGTCTCGCTCAGTGGGTTAGAGATGTGGTGTTGCTGTGAGCTGTGGTGTAGGTCACAGATGTAACTCAGATCCTACATTGCTGTGGTTGTGGCACAGGCCAGTAATTGTAGCTCTGATTCAACCCCTAGCCTGGGAATGGGAACTTCCTCATTCCATGGGTGTGGAAAGGAAACCACCCCCCCAAAAAAAAAATGTAAAAAAAGAAAAAAAAATAACTTAAAAAATCTCACCAAGTTAAATTAAATACCTGGAATAAACCTGACCATAGGGGTGAAAGACATGCTGAGAACTATAAAACATTAATCAAGGATATTAAAAAGTATTTAAAGACTGGAAAGATATTCCATGCTTTTGGATGAGAAGAATTAATATTGTTAAAATAGCCATACTACATAAAACAATCTACAGATTTAATGGAATCCCTATCAAATTGCCCATGATATTTTTTCACAGAACTAGAAGAAATAATCCAAAAGTTTATACAGAACCATAAAAAACCCCTGGATTTGGCAGGACAAACCTGAGGGGGAAAAAAAAAAGCAGGAGGTATAACTTTGGCAGACCTCAGACAATACTACAAAGCTACAGTAATTAAAACAGTATGGTATTGGTACATAAAACAGACATACAGATCAATGGAACAGAATAGAGAGCCCAGAAGTAAACCCAGACACCTATGGTCAGTTAGTATTCAACAAAGGAGGCAAGAATATAAAATGGAAAAAAGTCTATTCAGCAAATGGCGCTGGGAAAACTGGACAGCTGCATGTAAATCAATGAAATTAGAACACTGAAAAAGACTTAAACATAAGACATGATGCCATAAAATTGCTAGAAGACAACACAGGCAAAATATACAAATGTTTTCTTAGGTCAGTCTTCCAAGGCAATAGAATTAAAAACAAAAGTAAACAAATGGGACCTAATTAGTTTTAAACATTTTTGTACAACAAAGGAAACCATCAACAAAACAAAAAGACGGCCTATGGTATGGGAGATAATAGTTGCAAACAATGCAATCAAAAAGGGCTTAATTTACAAAACAGACAAACAACTCTCACAGCACAATGAAAAAAAAAAAAAAACAAATTAGCAACCCAATTGAAAAATAGGCAGAAGATCTAAATAGACATTTCTCTAAAGACGACAGGAGGCATAGGAAAAAATGCTCAATAATTGTTAAAGAAATGCAAATCAAAACTAAAATGAGGTACCATCTCATACCAGTCATAATGGACATCATTAACAAGTCTATATATAACAAATGCTAGAGAGGCTCTGGAGAAAAGGGAACGCCCCTACACTGTTTGTGGGAATGTAAATTGGTACAACCATGATGGAAAACAGTACAGAGATTCCTCAGAAAACTAAAAATAGAACTACCATGTGATTCAGCAATCCCACTCCTGGGTATATATGCAGAAAAAAATAGAATTCAAAAAGATATATGCACCCCTATATTCATAGCACCACTATTCATAGCAGACAAGACAGGAAAACAACCTAAAGTCTATCAACAGATGAATGAATTAAGAAGATGTGATACCTAGTTTCACTGATTTGCATGCAGCTGTCCAGGTTTCCCAGAAATACTTATGGAAAAGACTGTCTTTTGACCATTTTATGTTCTTGCCTCCTTTGTCAAAGATTAACTGACCTTAGGTGTCTGGGTTTATTTCTGAGTTCTCTATTCTCTTCCATTGGTCTGTATGTCTGTTTTGATACCAGTACCACACTGTTTTGATGACTGTGGCTTTGTAATATTGCCTGAAGTCAGGGAGAGTTATGCCTCCTGCTTGGTTTTTGTTCCTCAGAACCGCTTTGGCAATTCTGGGTCTTTTGTGGTTCCATATAAATTTTTGGATTGTTTGTCCTAGTTCTGTGAAAAATGTCGTGGGTAATTAGATAGGGATTGCATTGAATCTGTAAATTGCTTTGGGTAGTATGGCCATTTCTACAATATTAATTTTTCCAACCCAGGAGCATGGAATATCTTTCCATTCCTTTACATCTTCTTTAATTTCCTTGATGAATGTTTTATAGTTCTCAGCATATAAGTCTTTTTCCTCCTTGGTCAGGTGTATTCCCAGGTATTTGATTGTTTGGAATGCAATTTTAAAAGGTGACCCAGCAATCCCACTCTTGGGCATATATCCAGACAAAACTTTCCTTAAAAAAGACACGTGCACCCAAATGTTCACTGAAGCACTATTCACAACAGCCAAGATATGGAAGTAACCCAAATGTCCATCAACAGATGATTGGATTAGGAAGATGTGGTATATATACACAATGGACTACTACTCAGCCATAAAAAGAATGACATAACGCCATTTTCAGCAACATGGATGGAACTAGAGACTGTCATACTGAGTGAAGTAAGTCAGAAAGAGAAAGACAAATACTATATGGTATCATTTATATCTGGAATCTAATATAGGGCACAAATGAACCTTTCCACAGAAAAGAAAATCATGGACCTGGAAAATAGATTTGTGGTTGCCAAGGGGGAGGGGAGGGAGTGGGATGGTTTGGGAGCTTGGGCTTAATAGATGTGGACTATTGCCTTTGGAATGGATTAGCAATGAGATCCTGCTGTGTAGCCCTGGGAACTATGTGTAGTCACTTATGATGGAGCCTGACAATGTGAGAAAAATGAATGTATACATATGTATGTGTAACTGGGTCACCATGCTATATAGTAGAAAAAAAACAATATATTGGGAGATAAAAAATAGAAATAAATAAAAATAAATAAAAGGAATTCCTGCATGAGTATTAAAGAAAGATGCAGAAACTTCTGACCAGTTACTATTAATATAAAAACTTAGAGAGATTTCGGGTAATCATATAATACTCCCACATTTTTTTAGATTCTATTCTCTCATCACATTAGTAGAGAAGCCCTCAAAAATAAGATATAACTATGTTCTATTTAGTCAACATTTTAGCAGAGGTGAGTAAAAGTGAAAGTATAGCAGAGAAGGGCACTTCAGCAGGGAAAGAAACAGACATTCCTGGGTTCAATCTGATGGGGGTTCCGTACAATCTCAGTAAGTATGGATTAAATTAAGCAATTTCCTCCATCTCTTAAGTGCTGTGCTAGTGGTATGAGTTACATCATCAGAGATGAATATTATATATAAACACATCATGTAGAAAAAGAGACGTAGCATTTACTTGGAATCTAACACATATTGAAATATTTAAACGCTTGTCACAGTAAATTGCACTCACAGCCTCAGGATGGAATGAGGAGAACCTGGATGTGAACCAGAGACAGTGTCCCTCTCACTCTCTGCTAATTGCATCATAGTCTAAGGTAGCTACGAAGAAAGGATTCTACGTCGTACAGACACGGAGTTTTGCTGACGAGGTGAGAAGACAACTAGTACTTCACTTACCTAAGTCTTACTGTACGATCAAAGGAGAATAAACACATCCCGTAAAGGTGATGGGGGGACATTTCATCAAGGTAAAACATGACTGAAAGTAAAAAGTATGACCGAAAAAGACAGCTAACAGCGAAGGAGAATCTATTCCTCTTTAACCTAAGAGGTCTTCCCTCCACTGCAAGTAGGCAGATACTCCCATGTGTGTTTCCCCAGCCACACTGTTGCTTTTTCCCTTAATTTTTCAAACCCTCTTCCCACAGGAGGCTTGGGATATGGGGCAGAGATGAGGAAAGCCGCAAAGATGACTGGTATTTAGCCTGCATGTCAGGCAGGGCATTGACCATCTTAAAAAGAAACTGCAGAGGTAGAGACTGCCTTTCAGGAACAGATAAAGGCATTCCTCATTTGTCTTTAGCTCGGTTAAAGACACTTAGATATAAATATTTAAAAAACTGTTGAAATTGTTTTACACACACACTTAGCAGAGCAGTAAGTGAAAAAGGTATGTATGAACTCGTGAGTTATTTACACATAAATTATGACTAAATCTTTCAGAGCTAAAAACTGAACCTTGGGGAGCTTGTGCATCACTGCCCAGCACATTCAAGATTATCTTCCTATCTGTCTATCCATCCATCCATCCGTCTTCCCAATTTATTTTTGTATCCCTTACCAGCCCTGCTGCTGAACTCTGGTTTGGCCGGCTTCTTCGCTGCTTCCCCTATCTCTGTATACACTTACCTGCTGTCAGCCTCTGACCCCTGAGAAGATCCTTCCTCATTCCAAGTTCATTTCCACGTCTTCTGTTGACAGTTCCCTCATATTTTTATTTTTATTTACTTATTTATTTTGTCTTTTGTCTTTTTTAGGGCCGTACCTGCGGCATATGGAGGTTCCCAGGCTACGGGTCGAATCAGAGCTGTAGCCACCAGCCTACACCAGAGCCACAGCAACACGGGATCCGAGCCACATCTGCGACCTACACCACAGCTCGTGGCTCCTCATATTTTTAGATGACCTTTGCTTTTTCTTAGTTCATAGAACATGTAACATTGTCTCTATTATGCTATATATCAGTACATTACATGGTATAAGTCTTACCTACCCAACTTGATTTTAATTATCAGTACTGGTCTTTTTAGAGGAGAGGCTCTCCTATGTCTCTATATCTCTGCTGTAATTTCTCTGATAGCCTTGATATCCTTCAAGCACAAGGACAAGGCAACACAAGACCAGTACTTTTTTTTCTTTGTATGGTGGCCCCTGCAGCATGTGGAAGTTCCTGGGCTAGGAGAAGAATTGGAGTTGAATCTGTGACCTATGTATGCCACAGCTTGCAGCAATGCTGGATCCTTAACCCACTGAGTGAGGCCAGGGATCAAACATACGTCCTTATGGAAACGATGCTGGGTCCTTAACCCACTGAGCCACAATGGGAACTCCCCAAACTGGTACTCGAATAACTGCTTGTAGATTAGGCCATCAATAAGTTATATTATTGTCTTTCCTACCTAGATATATTCTGTCAGAGTAAAGTTGCTATTTTATATGAGAACTAAATTTGCGTTTATCGATTTCTGCTGTGTACATTTGGAAAACCCAGTGTGATCTGAACTGCTTTTTATATAATTGACTTGAAAGTAAAATACATGAACAGTCTATAAGTTTGTTCTAGTGCCAGGAATGCATGATGATGATATTACTGCTAATAAAGAGGAATATAATAAGTGATCACTAATAAATAATCTATTAAATCTGTTATTTGCATATTATATAATGTCACAAATAAAAAATGCTAATAATACATTTTTTTCCATTTTTTTTTTTTTTTGGCCACCCTGTGGCATATGGAGTTCCTGGGCCAGGGATCCGATCAAAGCTGCAGCTGTGATCTATGCCATATCTACGGCAGTGTGGGATCCTTAACCCACTGTGTGGCGGCCAGGGATCAAACCTGCATCCTAGAACTCCAAAGATGCTGCCAAGCCTGCTGTCCCACAGCAGGAACTCCTACTAATCCATATTAATAAGGAGACATTCATAATAAACACTTTCCTATTTCAATCCCTCCCCAAGGATAAAAGGGCCCCTATCAGTGCAAGGAAAAGTCAAATACACGAAAACTCACCAGTGAGAATTTCTTTCCTCACTTTGAAAGTGTCCACAATGGGCGTAATGATCCCTTCGATGGTTCCAAACATGCTGCCAAGCCCCAGGTTTACCAGCATGAGGAAGAACATCACTGACCAGAAAGGAGAGGCAGGGAAATGCGTCATTGCTTCCGTAAAGGCGATAAACGCTAAGCCAGTCCCCTGAACAGCCTGTGAGACACACACGATAGCCACATTAACACAGAGCAACAGGAAGGGTCAGCGGTCAACACCAGTTACAAAGGGCAGGGAAACTCTGACACCAGAGAGTTACTAGAACTCGGTGTGCTGATGGACATGTTGTCTCCTAAGAAACTGCACCTCGAACAAAATTCAAGGTGATGGTGTTATCGTACGAAGACAGGAGACAGACCAAATTTAAAAAAAAAAGAAATTTGAGGGTAACTTAGTAATTCAACTTTTCCTTAGAGAATTCAAGATTTTTATATCAATGAAGGCTTCATCTGTTATTTCCTGCACATGATTCTTTATGTTTAGTCTCAAGTATAGTGAGCTATCTTAAAGCAAGTGATTTACAGCCAGTTTCTCATTATATTTTCCTTTTTGTCAACAGAGAGGATGACACCTAATGCAAGGATATTTATTCATGTTCACTCATCTCATGTTTATTAAAATATATGACAGAGGCTAAGAAAAAACACTTAATCAGACTTACTGAATACAGGTTTTTTTTTCTTTTTTTTAGGACCACACTGTGGCATATGGCGTTTCCTAGGCTAGGTGTCTAATCAGAGCTACAGCTGCCGGCCTACACCACAGCCACAGCAATGCCAGATCCAAGCCGTGTCGGCGACCTACACCACAGCTCAGGGCAATGCCAGGTCCTTAACCCACTGAGCGAGGCCAGAGGTCAAACCCACATCCTCATGGTTGCTAGTCAGGTTCTTTTAACCACTGAGCCACGATGCGAACTCCCTGCACACAGTTATTAAGATAGGCACATATTTTTCATGTGTCCAAACAATTATGCAACTAGTAAATGATAGTCATAATTCAAATTTTGTATTAAATATTATACTGGGAAAAATATTAGACTAATTTTATTTTCTGTGATGGAAAACAGCTAAATCACATTCATATTTTAAATATTTGTGACTTAATGAAACTACTGTTTAAAGCAACTTTTTTTTTTTTTTTTGGAAAAAAATTGTTCTCCTGTTTTTTAGGGCCACACTTGCGACTTATGGAAGTTTCCAGGAGAGGGGTCAAATTGGAACTGCAGCTCCTGGCCTATTCCACAGCCACAGCAATGCAAGATCCAAGCCACATCTGTGACCTACACCACAGATCACAGTAATGCTGGATCATCAGCCCCCTGAACAAGGCCAGGGATCAAATCCACACTCTCATGGATACTAGTTGGGTTCATTTCTGCTGAGCCACAGCGGGAACTCCTAAAGCAAACCTTTTTGATTTAAGAAAGTATGGTCACTGAAATAAAGCACATGAGTTTTGCAACTATATGATATTCCACAGGCATTGTAAAGGACATTTTCCTAAAAGAAGTCTTATGGGTCATGGGTATTTCAAGTTAATGATAATTATTTTATTAAGCATAGCCTACTAACTTTATTTAGCTCATCTTCAATTTGACAGGAATTGAGATGAAGAGCAGGAAACTCTTCTTCTTTCACTTTTTGAATGATGTCATAAACTAAATTATAATCTTCCGCAGTGATAGCTGAAAAGTTAACGTGACGGGGAATAATATCTTGACTAATGTTGCCCATTTTCACAAGTTTGATGATCACCTCCGAATTTCTGAAAAGCAGAACAAAATTAATGCACACTGGTTTGGAGGGTTACTTTTTTGTAACTGTGGCAGCAAAAGCTAAAGGAAATGAGTATCCGTACTCTGCAATGCATTTCTCATTTATAACGTTTGCTTTGAAGCCCAGAACTGCAAACACCACCAGTGTTGCCAGGATGGAAGTAAAAAAGTTGATGAACGACACCAGGACGGCATCAAAGTGGCAGTTGTTGTCTCTCTTGTTGTAGCTTGAAAAGGCAATGACGCCACCGAATCCCAGGCCTAAGGCAAAGAACACCTGAGCTGCAGCTTCTCTCCAGACCTTGGGCTCCAGCATTATTTCAAGCTGTTTAAAATTAAACATAACAGAAGTCAGCTGCAAAATAATATTTCAGAATCATCTACATGAAATTAGATCTATTGTTTAAATATATAATGAGACTTGGGCACCCAAAGCTTGTTTAAATCTTTGGGGGGCGGTGGGGAGAAACTGTTCTTAAGTAGACAGAATGCTTTTTTCATTGAGGAATGAAACAGGGACTACAAATAAGAGACTAGGGACTATCAAGCCTTTATATGGAGGCTTTAGCAACAAGCCTTTAGATGAAGGTGTTACTTACAAGGGAAAAATATGTGGGAATTAAAATAGCTTTTGGACAAATTGTCAAAGGGTTATTTGAAAGAGAAACAAACTATCTTCAGTTATTTCTATTTATGTCTTTGTTTTCTTTCCAAAGAAAAAGAAATCAGTTAGCCATAAAAGTTAAATAATTATTTAACTAATACCCTAAGTTTTGTGTTTTCGGGTGAGGTCTAACAGTCAAAGCAGATAATAATTTTAATCTGGGTACAGTTGAACTATTTGTCCTTTGCATATTCAATATTCACATGTATTCATTCATTCAGTAGTTTCCTGAAAGCCTTTTCTTTGAAAATTAAAGAAATTCAACTATCAGATTCAAAGTTCTAAAGGGGCTTCTTTGCAGTATTCTGCCTTACTCCCTCAACAATTATCACTGTATGTAACCAAATCTTTTAAATGGAACAATTAATATTAGTCATAACTGCATAGACCTCAATAAAGTTAAATTTGCTTTCAGTTAGAGGAGTGTTTAAATTGGTATTTTTATCTACTTGCACAGCTGCAGTGAAATCGCCTTTATGAGGAATAATGCCATGTGCCGTCAAGAACCCGAGTTCCATAGACCGTTTGAGAGCCTGCCTGAGCCAGCGTTTCATACCCTACAACACAGTACAACATGGGGAAGTAGCCTGTCCAGTCTTGAGTTGTGGCTTTCTCAAATGAAAGATGAGCCTAACAAGACACGTACTTCTTATCACATGGCCTGCTCTACTCCATAACCGCTAACATAGATGGATGAGCATGGCAGGCACACTGATAAGCGCTTTCTATGGATTTCCTCATTTAATATTCACAACAATCCATGAATGGTTGCTAATACTATCTGGCATCTTAAGTAACCTGCCTCGGGTTACACAGCACGTCTGGAATGGAGCTGAAATGTGAACACCAGTAAATTTCAAAATGCATAAGCTCTCATTTAGAATGCATAAACATCAAGGGCCTACTGTGTAGCACGGGGAACTGTATCTACTCTCCTGGATACATAAGTAGAATGGAGTCACTTTTCTGTACAGCAGGAGTTGTCACAACACTGTAAATCAACTCTACTTTAATATACATACATACATAAATAAATCCCCCTGAACCTCAAAGAAAACCCCAATAAAAAAGCGTAAGTTGTCTACATTAAGGTTTACTGTTCAATTAATTTTAGTGATTATTATTGAAATTTATGCAATATTATAATGAAACATAATCATGGTTATATTTATAACATTTGCAGTTAACTAAAATAGCACATTGTTTATTGACTACTGCTGCTGCAATACCATTCATTCCATGGTTAGTAACAATCTCCTAAAGTATATTCACTCAACTGTCTATCTCTACTTTGCCCACTAGATGGCAGATGACACCTATTTACTAAAAACATTTTGGTTTCTTCCACTTTAGGAACTAAATCTCCATTCACTGAAAATATTTCCTGTGTTTAGGTACTTTCTCCCTTATGTGAGCAATGAAAATTAAAAGGTAGTTGATAACCTCTTATCATCACTATATTAAGTATCACATCCTACAGTGGCCTAGTATAGAATCTTTTCAACAGTCTGTAAAAATGAGCTGAAGAAATAATTAACTATATTTTAATTATTATCCCCACTTCTGGTTTAATGTGTTAATAGCACTGCAGTTTTCAAGCCGTGTGCTATATACAAGTGACATATCAAAGTACTTAGATTCTAAAATATCTATTTAAATCAGTTATTTAGAATTATGCCACAAACAGTGCCAACTTAGGGAAAGGTGATATTCCAGGAATCTACACCAAATCTAGTTGTTTTAAACTCAGAAAACCTTTTTTTTTATTGCAAACATAAGTATTTGTGGTGATTAAGTGTGGCCCATTTGAGGCTGATGTGAATTATAACACAGCTGAAACTCACGAATCACAAGTAGTTATTCACTGAGGAGTTCCAAAAACTCTAAATGTTAAATAGGACTTTAGAACTATTCAAGAAAACCAGCTCACATGGTCAACATGTTTGCTACTAGAGAATGAACAGCATCTTGGAACCAGATACACAAAGCACAGCCTGCTTCCCACAGTATCAGGTAAGCTGCCGGGAGTGACCATTCCAGGGGGGCTAACATCTTTTGCCCCAATCTCTCAGCATGATGTTTGACTGCACATTCATCCTTCAAACAACCTCCAATGTCTGAACTAATTTTTTTCTACTTTGTTTTTGGATTTACAGAATTTTTTATTTTCTCCATTACAGTTGATTTACAGTGTTTGAACTAATTTTTTACATGTTTTTATAACTCAGTGTCTGCCTCTAATAGGTAGCAAACTAATGTGAAGTATAATTTCATTTCAGTGAATAACCAAAATATATATACATCTCATTATTTTTTCCTGTCAAATCTATACAATAAGTCCACAAGGGTTCACTAATTATGTTCAACATGCCCAGTGCTGAGGTCATATCTAAGCTGAATGACAGACTCTAAAGTTTTGAACCTTTTAGGAAAACTAATGAGAATTTTCCTGAATTGTATATGCATTTATAAAAGTTACAGAACTTCCCCAAAGCACCACTATAAGCACCACTCTTGAAAGCACAAAACCTCAAAACAAAAACCTTTCAATTTCTCTGAGACAGGATTTAGAGCGCAGTAGGGCTCTGAACCTGGGATTTTAGGTGATGTGTCACCTCCTGAGACACTGAGCAAATTAATATGTCCATTATTTTTTCTGGTAAGAAGATCCATTATCAGTTTTTTTTTTTTTCCCAAAGGGGTCCATGTCACAAAAGATCACGAACCACTGAAATAAAGGAGGAAGAGGAAAGACTGAGAAGTTCTAAAATGCACTAGTGTAAAAAATGGGAAGTTAATTTTATTAAAAAAGAAGAACTTTTGAAGTTGAAATAGTAACATTTACTCTAGAACTAAAATGGGACATTTAAAATTGGAGAGGGATGGGTATAATTACAGATATTTAAAAGCTTCGGTTTTACTCAGCTGGTTAACATAACAGCTGTAATTTAAAATCCAGTACACACAGGTTACAACAATCACCCCTTAAATCTAACTGTGGGAACATTCTGACAATAAACATAAGGCTTTTGTGATCATAAGCCTTGACGAGAAATACAGTACATACCTCAGGGGTAAACATGTGACGGATGCCATCAACTGAGCCGTTCAGAAGGAGTGCTCTGATCAGAAAGCACAGAAGTACGACATACGGGAACAGAGAACTAAAATACATGATCTGCAAAGAAAGAAAGATACAAGTAGGCGCGACGCACTGACGCCTGTAGTTTTCATCGTTAAGATTATGTGTTCTCTGCTGCGAAAGTTGTGTTCTAAACCATGAAAGTCACCCTTTTATAGCATGAGTCATAATACTATTAATATGTTCTAAACCATCATCCTAGAATGGCTTATTATCCTTGATGTGATGTGACTCTTTAAGATCCCATTTGAAATACAATGAAATACATTAAATCGTCCTTATTTAATCTCCTTTACATTAGTCCACAGGTGTAGTGTAACTTGAATAGTATCAATTCCTTACAGTTCACAAAACAAACAATTTTTATGAGACATGAATAGGTACGAACTCTTAAATTCCTACATTATTGTTTTAGGTGGCAAAAAAGAGGTCCTTTAAAAAAATTTAACCAAAATTCCATTATAATTCTACAAAGCTTCCGGAGTAGAGAGTGGTGCCTGTTAAGGCTGCTACGGAATTTGTAAAAATAGTGTAAAGGTTTTACTTTCCACTTCAGAAGTTCGCATCCTCAAAGTTAAGGAAATGTTTTATCACAGAAAAGCAATTGTCCCAAGCAGACAGGCACCACTTCCGTGGTATCTCCGTGGGATCTCAAACTTTTCTGAATTTGCCCCCAAACTGTCCCTCCCCACCTCCATCCCCGCCGTCCATCTCGCAAACATCCAGAAGTAGCTCTGCACTTGTGTAATAGCCTTCTAGTTTCCCAGATACCCTGCGGATTCCCTCCTTCCCGGATTCACACACACCAGAACGAGATCTCCAATACAGTAGGAATAAAGCATGAATTTCTCCCTCTGCCCTTCAAAGCCGTTCATTCACTAGCCTGCCTCTGACCTGCCCCACTGCTCCTCCAGGACCTGAGCGTGAGCCCTCCGCCTCTGGGCCATAGGAGGGCTGCGCCCTCAGTCCAGGGCACTCACCTCCCTCATCCGCACTTGCCCTGCTCCTCTGATATTTACACGCCGTCTTCATCTTCTCAAGTCTCCCCAGACCACCCAGAATAAGGCTATGCCTTTTTTCCATCCAGTATGTCCCCATCTGCCCTCCCATGTGCCTCATGAACCTTCAGTGATATTATTTTGGTTTGTTTTTACAGTGCTTGGCACTGTTGAAATTAACTTATTTATATGTTTACTTGTTAATTTTCAGTCCCGCCTACAGAAATACAAACTCTGTGAAGGCAAGGGCCTTTTCTCTCCTGTTCACAACCAAATCTCAGACTCTTACCACAGCTGCTGGCGCAGAGTACGCATATGAGATGTCTCTGCGGAGGAAAGTAAGAGGGAGGTGGAAAGGAATGAGAGAGAATAAAAGCTGCCATAAGCGAAGGATTGCTCAGGCAGGTAAGAAATGCTGGATCCTATAAAAACTGTACACAAACAACAGAAAAGTCAACACAGTAATTTGCATTTTTCTACTGTTCTTTATAATTATATATCAAAATTGTATCTAAACAGTCCCAGAAAAAATATTACAAATAAAACCTCAGTTAAGGAGGAACCAACATTTTGTTAAACATAATGATTTTAATTGAGTTGTAAAGAAATATAATTTCTCAATCATTTAAAAATGGCATAATTTTTTAATTGCATCTATCCTTCTGCATTTGATTTTTTATTAGAATGCTTTCAGATGGAGCACTTCTCTTTCATTCTTCCTGCCTACTTTTAATGTTCTTTAAATTTGTTGGTCTGATATATATTTATTCCAGTAAATTTGATCTCATTTGAATTAGTTATCCCTTTTCTGATTCTCCGTTACAGATCTCAAAGCAAAGCCAGCCAGAATCACGGATTCAGTTTTCTGTGGTAACTTACACTTTTTTTTAACAGAACGCAAATTTACTGCCTTAGAAGTGACTTAAATGACTTCCGTGAACCCATTTATTTTAAAAGTGAACACGCAGGCTGCATGCTAAAATAATCTGGATAGACTGATGATGATTTTTTCCCAATCATATGCTACTACCTCACCATATTTTTAATATAATTTGAAATTAGAAGCTAAGGGAAGCAACGATTCTTCCTGTATTTGTATTTGCCCAGGCTAACAACTCTGACACACTCTAATTTGGTTCTCTTCCCCAGTCCCATAACCAACGGATCAGCAAGTGCAAAGAGTCCACGTTTCACACTGTCCCTCTGTTTCCATCCTCAGTGATGTGTCACTTCTCACTATTCGCTTCATGCTCATTTTGCCTCTAGATTTTTCCCTACCAGCTCTCCTCTCCATCCTTGAAATTCATCAGCACACTACTTTCAAAATGATCTCTCAAGATCTGATGGTGTTAATGAGCAGCTAAAAATCCTCAATTATTTCACACTGTTGGGTAACAGCTAATCATTTTACCAGTGTCCATAGAGACTTTAGTATCTGCAGTTACCTTACATTTCGAGCTTCATCTCTCACAAGCTGCACAAATTGTATGTAAAAGTCACAGAGAACTCTTTGGGCTTTGCACATGCTGTTTTTCATGCTTCCCATATCCTCTCTGAACTCTCTGGTGAATTCTTCTTCAACCATCAAACTCTAGCCTCAAAGTTACCCCTTTTGTGAAGAGGTAAATCCAGGTTAATTTCAGCGGCTGCCTCTATGCTATCATGAACTTTTTATTTGCACCTCTTCTTGCATTTATTCCACTGTAATTACTTGTCTCATCCATTAAATTATGGGTTGTTTGAGGATGAAGATGTTGGCCTATTAACTTTTGCACACTCTGAGATACTCAAATATATTGTACATTAAGACAAAATTCATAGCAAGTTTTCCTTTCTGTACACATTCCCTAAAAAAAAGGAAAAAAAGTCATCTTTATTCTATATTATTTTTACTAATTATGTAATCATATTTCAAATTTCATTTATTAAATTCAACAAATATTTGATGTCCTAAAGACATTCATCTGGCTTTAGTGATAAGATGCTAGCATAGATTCCTAAAAAGGAAGAGGAAAATTTCATGTTCTATGAAACATGGAAAAATTAACAATCAAGATTTTAAACAAGTAGTACTAGGTAGGTCACACTTGAATTTTCTTCTCCTTTGAGCAAGTAAAAGGACGAAATGTTTGATTATTAAATTCTGAGGTTAAAGATGTATCTTTAGTCATGACTTTAGAGAGGTAGCCATGATATGCTTTTAAACACAAATTCTTTTCATTTAGTCATACGAGTCTCATGTGGGTCTCAGCTGCGTAATATTATAAAATACTTTAAATTTCACCTAATTGACTATATGCAAAATGCTATCCCCTACACACTTGCTCCTCATCAAACTTTAAGTTTGCATCAGTACTGCAATAGGGGAGAACAAATCAGACTCCGCGTTAGATCTGTTTCTTTTACTTTAAACTTTGAATTGTTGTTTTTGCTTCATGTTAAGAACTCAGAAGTGAAACAATGAAATATGTTTTTTTGGTTGATTTTAAGACTTCCTGGGCTTTAAAAACTGAAATGCCTTTTACAGCAAGCACATTCACTAAGAGAGATAAGTTTATCAGTCAAAATGCTATATGAAAAAAATCATTCTACTCAACTATTGAAAAATAGAAAATGTGAAATCATTTAGTTGTCTTTCTCTCTTACATATTAAAATGTTTATTTTAAACATGTCTTCAGAAAAAGTCATCTTTCTGAGGATTTCAGAACATAGTTGTAGCTCCGCCAATTACCAATTGCTAATTCTGGCCAAATATTTACTCTTCCTAAGCTTAATTTTGCAGTAAAATGGGGATCAAAAGATGGAAATCATCTTGCCGATAAGATGATTAAACAAGCTAATGTATGCAGGGTATTTCGTCAGCACACTAGCAGCAGTAATGCGCAAGTAGTACCAGTAGGAAACACTACCTTAGAGTTAAAGAATGCCCACAGCATTCTCCGTTCTACCTCTTGAGGCAGGCATCCCCTGTACAGAGACTCTAACAAGGGGACACGCAGCCTCTGCTGGATCACTTCCCAAAGTGCTGAGCTCTCTACCTCTGAAACAACTCCTTTCACTGTTACCAGGCTTGTTTCCTGAAAGATCTTCTCCACGACAATTTACCACTACCCCACCACCCTCTGTAATCCCCAGTATTTGATCATGGTCTGTCTTCTGTGACCGAACAGAGTAAGGCTTATTCCTCTTTGGATTCAATTCTTAGAAGACTGTGATCAGAAGGCTGAGATCGCTCTTCTCCATAACAAAGGGATAAAAGTAAAGACTTCAGGAAAATCCAGTATTACGGGTGCTTCAACTGATACGTGCCCACCTGACCCCTAGGAGATGACACTGTCATACTTTCTTTCAATACGTGCAGTTTCAAATTAGAGGGAGGGGTGTGTGTGTGTGTGTGTGTGTGTTGGCCAAGCGTATCATAAGCTAACATTTCTTTCAGCTGCTAAATCCTCTGGGTTTTTTTTCTCATACTACCCCTAAGCCTTATTACCCTAAACCATAATTCTCTATACTGCACTTACGTGATTGTTTAAAGATTTTTTTGTTTGATAGGCAAGCAGAGCTTTACATTTATACCTAATAAATTTCTTAATATATTTAGCTCATTGTTTCAGAATGAGGAATTGTGACAATTTAGACTTCCATAATTTTGTTTGGCTCTCTCCCATCCTGTGCCTGCTAAATTCTGTAAAGTCTGCCCTGAGGTCTTTGCATAGAAATAATAAATTATATGTAGTATATAAATGATATTTCCTGAAGTTATATTATTCTATATGTGAAAAACATCCCAAATACTGTGATAAGAAGAGGATGAGTATTTCTTTAAATGATAAGACGCATACTCAAAGAAGAACTATAATATGGTGGTAAGACTTGAGCACAGGGATTTTTGGACTTTTTTGGATGACCACAGTTGGTTCTCATTCTATCACATGATGTTAACTTAGGAAGCATATAAATGTGGGTAGATCTGGCTAAAAATTGATTCCTTTATTTATAACCTGACTATAACAGGGCTCTGACAATGTAGAAGACACACCCAATTAAACCAATTAATTGAACTTATTTAATCACAGAATACACTGCCATTCACAAAAGACTAAAAATGTTCAGATTGTTATCTACCATATTCATTTCTGCAAAGGAAAAATGGCATGGAAGCTCCATCAAGAAGGTAAGTGTAAAATTAGCTCTGACTTACAAGTTAAAAAAGAGCGTCAAAACACTCGTAATAAATATGAACTAATAGGAAGCAAAGAGGAATTAGAAAGACTTCTTTCCTAAAAATTGTTCACTATTTGGTGGGGAAAAAATATCACAGTTAGAGAAATTATAGTGTTACAATTAAAGAACACAGGCTTTAGGATTAGACAGAGCGGGGTTTGACTCCAGGTACTAGTACTTACTAGCCTTGATTCTTCAGGCAACTGATCTGCTTTCTCAACCTTTTTTTAATCCATAAAACAAACCTGAGAGTGGCAATCACTTAGTAGGGGTTTGTTTTGTTTTCTTTCCAAAACAATGAAATAGTATATAGAGCGCTATCACAGTGCCGAGAGCCAAGTAAACATATAGCAGATAATGGCTGGCTTCCGCTGCTGTTCTTGCTCTGATCACTGTCAGAATCATTTTCATCACCATCATCTATTATCACCACTACTGCTGCTATTACTGCTATTCCCATTCTCTCCAGTAGACTGTGGTGAGTGGTAATATGTTTGCCTGGAAAGATATATGCTCCCACCTATGCTTTAGGAACAAGAAATAGTAGAAAGGGATCACTAAAGGGCAGAGAGAAGAAGAACCAAAATCCTCACTGTGGTTCAGACCTTGTGTCAGGCAATGACAGTGATACTGAAAAAATGCAGTATGAAAGCAAAACAGTAAATAACGATAACTTTGCTAATGCCTAATACAACCTTTTAAAAAATTACCTGATTGACTTCGTGGGGTATCTAGAATTTACTTCATATCTTTTTCAGTCACAGCTTTATAAAATTTTCCATTTGCCCTGGCAGGCAGGCCCTTTAGTCCATATTACTTACTCTGAGTTCCTTTTTGAGATTATCACAACTACCTAATGTTTAGATCTTTAAGAATTCTCCACACTAGACTATTTTAAAATCTTTTCGGCAACTATTCCCCAGAGCACCAAGAGTAGGGAAAAATGAATGACATAATACAGCTATCAAAAACAAATGTGTTCTACCACTTTTCCCAATTTCTATGATTGGAACTGATCAGTTAACTAAAACATTAGGGTCAGGTGAATAACAGCAAAAATAAAGAACTTTTAGGTACTGATAAAAAGTTCAAAAAACATCTTGATAAAATAGGGAAAGATCATAAATGTTATAATTGGCCTTAGACCTCATTATAAAACACTTCTATCTCTACTTATATCCTTTCCTTGATTTAAACACATTTTTTAAAGCGCCACTTTTTACCAAGCTTTAATTAATTGCCTAGAATGAAGTGCTGTTTGCAGTTGGCCCACACAGATACACAGCTGAGAGTCGGGTTGCGGGGAGGTGCAGTTCTCAGGAATGGTGATTAGCAGAATCAGAAGGGGCTCGAACATACTAACTTTTCCAGATGACTGAATGCCTTTGATCATAGCCAAGCACACCACGACCCAGGCGGCCAGCAAGCAGATGGTCATCTTCCAGTTTAAGCCCCCACTTTCAGAGATGGAACTGGAAATATTCAGGGCTTCTCTATACCAGTAGTAGGTAGTGGCAGAACTTTTTTCACATTCTGGCTCTACAACTGTCGGAAAAAAAGGCAACACAATCATTTCAGACTATAAAGAGTAATGAGGGCTTTTTTTTTTTTTTTCCCCAGTAAACCTAAAAATCAGTAAGTACCACTATTCTATAGAAACATTTAAATCCACAATGAAACTGCAACTGTGCAAAAATGTGAAAAACCTCAACAGACACAAATCCTCTTTGATACTTCGTATTACGTATTTCTAAAATAGGAATATGGGAGCTTTTTAATCAAAGTGATTAAAACATATCAGGTTCATAGCCCCTCTGCCCTGAGAATTATCTGATTGACTTCTCAGGGGTAGCCTTGCCAAAAATGCTAGCTGCTAGCCACCTGTGACTTTGAAATGAGCTGGCCTAGAGTGACTTGTGCTCTAAATATAAAATACAAAAGGACTTTTGGAGACTTAGAAAAATAATGCAAATTACTACATTATTAATTTTTATATTAATTACATGTTAGAATGTTAACGTATTAGATATATTGGATTAAATATAATCTTTCACCCATTCCTTTTTACTTTTTGTAAATATGGCTACTAGAACATTTTAGACAACATTTATGAGTTGCAGTCTATATTTAATAGACATCACTGGGGAATTATTCTTATATTCTAGGATGTAAAATGATAGGAAAACTATAGAACAATAGAATCCAAGACATAAAAAACAACTCCTTCAATCCAAATTTGTCCATTTGTCCTCCTATTTTTTGCTTTTTTATTTTTCCTTTTAGGGCTGCACCCATGGCATATGGAGGTCCCCAGGCTAGGGGTCAAATCGGAGCTGCAGCTGCCAGCCTCCACCACAGCCACAGCAACGAGGGATCCGAGCTGCATTTGTGACCTACACCACAGTTCATGGCAACAGCGGATCCCTGACCCACTGAACGAGGCCAGGGATCAAACCTGCATCCTCATGGATACTAGTCAGACTCCTTTCTACTGCACCACGACAGGAACTCCTACTCTTTTTATTTTAATGAAAATTTAAGTCATCAAGAAAGTTGTGCAAAGTAAAATATTGTCAAAGTTAACAACTGAAGGCTTATAATTTTTTACCCTAATGTTACGGGAAAAAATAAAATAATTTGGAAAGAGGTAGATAAATGACGCCAAGCATCATTTTTCTGAGCATGCCAAGGGACGTTTGTTATGATAATAATTTTGAAAGATTTTTCCACGCCATTAAAAAAAAAAAATCCTGAAAGTTCATGCCTTGACCAACTTTATCACCTTTAAATACAAAAACAATACATTACATATGTCTTACAAGTATGTGAAGCATTTTTCACCAAAGGACACTGATCCCAAGGTAGAGGTTGCTGAAAAGACTGAGAAAAATAAAATAAACTCCAGCCAATTATGACATTGTAGTAGAGAGCCACAAAAAAGCATACCTGCAAAACAGAATAATGAGAGTACATTAAACGTCTCATGCCCCTTCCTTTGAAACAAAGAGATTAAACGCATAAAACCCCGTTTAATACTTTTTTATATCATCTTCATTTTATTTTTATTTGAAACACATATTTTCTCAAATGATGACTCATTGGTCTCAAGAACATGCATTAACAAGATTGAACTACATTAATATTTACAGCTTTTCTTGTGTATTCCTGCAAGCTCCAGTGCTGTCTTCTTTTAAAACATGATTAAAGAGTTGAGGAGAAATACACACTCAAAGGTTTCATTTAAATGCAAACTATACAATTACGAACCCCGAAAAAATTATATGGTATATACCATACCAGGAAACTTACTACACAACTTGCAAATCCAATCCCTCCCAGTTTAGGGCTTATGTAATTCCACACACCAATGCTTCCTCGCCGAATTCTTTGACCCACAGAAAGCTCCAGGAAAAAAAGGGGAATACCTATTACCAGAAGCAGTATTAGATATGGCAAAAGATAGGCACCTACAGAGACAAAAAAAATGAAATAAAGTAGATTATATTTTGCACAGTCACAGCAGAGAATACACTAATTCTGATTATCTCATGAAAGACGATATTTGAACTTCCATGTGGTATAATTGTAAAGGACTTTCAAGAATATGCAGTTTCATCACTTTAAGCTTTCTAGCATTCAAAACCTGAACTTGAGGGCTACAAAGCATTTCTGACAAAAAGAACTCTGAAAAAAGTAAAGACATCAGTCAATGTTTCTAGTTTCATTTTATGGAAAAAGGGTAAAACAACTTCATTTTTTGTGAAACGAATGGATTCCATAAAATTACTTCTTTTCTCAAACAGGCCTCACAAACTCCCAGAAATCTTATTCACACAATGTCAATACAGTCATTTTTTAAGTTTTATTCAAACTCATCTAACTCATTCATTTCAAATGGGATAAATCAAAATGAAGGAGACGACAGGATACTAAAACTGACTTTCGCCCTCAATAACAACAAGGGGTAAGAAATGGCTGTTTTAGACTAAAAGAGAAAAAAAGAGAAGAACGTTCACCATAGACTGTCATTTTCCCCCATACACACATTATATAAAAAGTTCACTTCAGGAAGCAATTCGGGAAATAGGCAATATTTGTCTTCCAAAATTCTGTGAAGGAATAGGGAGGACTGACTCAAAAACTAAGATATTTAATAGCTATGATAAAACATATGGGCTATTATCCTAAAGTTTCCACAGTTAATATGTATATAATTTCAAGTCAAGATACATGACAAGTGGTTTAAAAATATACTGAACAATTTGACAATATTAATAGCGAACTCTATTGATAGTTAAATATGAAAACTGTGCTCACTTCTACAATTGAATACATATGCCAATTATTCATGAAATAACCTCTAAAATGGACCTGCTACAGTCATATTTCATATTTGAAGTTTTGTCCAACCAGATACTGTCAAGCGGGTCCTTCAATTTTTAAGAAGAAAACCATTTATTATATTTTCTCATTTCAAAAAGTGTTTCATGGTATTGAATAGATATTGGAAGCTATTCAAATTGTTATGGTACTTATTCTGAAGGAGTAAATATTAATGATTTTTTCAAATTATTTATCTCAGTATCTAGGTATCTCTGAAATAATTACTATATACATGAATTTCTCTTAATATGGTGGCTGGTAGAAAACCTCTGCCTTCTCACAGCTGATTTTCAGTCTTTTGAGACATGAGTTGATTCTATAAATGGGTATATAATGTAAAGCATGTGATTATAAAACAGAATTAACAAAATGTGGATTCGAAAATGATCAATAACATTCAGGCACTAATGACCTGAAAATGTTTCCCGACGGTCTGAAAAGTGCATTTTAACACCTGCATCAAATCCTAGAGTGTGAATAGGTTTGTGTGTATGTGAATGACTGGAAAAAAAGAGAGAGCGAAAGAATGAATGAAGATAGGACCCATTGGGAATGTTTATTAGATATTCAGCTTTTTCTTCTAACTCAAGTTATTCTTAACATTAGCCCCCCTAATAAAAATACTGATGGCCAAAATATAACTGAGCATTTACCATTTGCAGCATATTTCTATCCATGTTACATGTAGTTACTCATTTATTCCTTGTAAGTATACAGTGGGTTAAGTCCCATTACTATCTCATTTTATAGGTGTGGGAATTTCAGCCAGAAGAAATAAGTTAACTTGTGAAAAGTCACCTTGACATTCACCTGGATGGCCTGGGAAAGAGCCAGGCTTCACAGTCAAACTTACATAAGCACCTGAGCCAGTAGCTTCTATACTGTAACATGTATTAAGCTTAACCATTGTGCTTTAAGTAGTACCTTCAGACAAATCAACTTACATTCATCTGCTACTTTTTATTCTATTATTCATAAAGTGTTTCAAATGAGGAATATGACTTGGGTAACCTGTGACTGACTAAATAGTCAAAGACTGGGATGGCTCAATGCTAAATACTGCATGCTGAGAACAGCTTTTGTATTCCAACAGCCATCTTGAAATGATAAAGTCCATTGTGTTTATAATATCACTCTCTAGTATTTACAATTAGAAGAGAAGAAACAATACTAGGAAGGGTATTTTGACTCTCTTTATATATGAAAGTAAGGAGAAGTCATTTTTGCTAAAAGCTGATTACTAATATGAAATCCTTTGGAGCTCTCCACCAAGACAAATATTTTATTACAGGGGAAGCAACCTGACTTTTCAGCCAAGACAGCTTGCTTGCTTGCCTTTTTTTTTTTTTTTTTTTTTGGTCTTTTTGTCTTTTTAGGGCCACACTCATGGCACATGGAGGTTCCCAAGCTATGTGTTCAATCAGAGCTGTAGCTGCCAGCCTAGACCACAGCCACAGCAACGTGGGATTAGAGCTGCATCTGCGATCTATACCACAGTTCACCACAATGCCACATCCTTAATCCACTGAGTGAGGCTAGGGATTGAACCCACATCCTTGTGGATGCTAGTTGGGTTCACTAACTGCTGAGCCATGATGGGAACTCCAGCCTTCTTTCTTAATAGTATGGCCAGTAGGGTTCATGAGATGAAAGGTGTGAAAATAAGAATTCATCTTCTTCCTGGCTTGCAAATGTGAGAAACAAAAGGCAGGACATAGCTGCTTGTAGCTGATGTGATAAATAATTCATCCATGATATTGAAAACTAGGTAGGGAGCTTACAGTTTCAATGGAGGGATGTGCAGTACAACACTAACTTCATTTGCTGATTCTGACCTCCCAGGCAGATTTCTCAAACAGGCTACTCTTCCCCAAGCCTCGTGTTTTGTCCCTGGTTGAATGAACTAAGCAAGATCTTAAACAATTTGGACACCATGACACCTTACTTTGCTTTTTATCTCATAATGATTAAGAAGAAACCATTTCACATGTGAATGGTCACATTATTTCATTTGATTTATGGGTTATAAAGACATCAAAAATATACTAAAACCATGTACTTGTCAACAAAACTATCACAACCTGGAATCAAATACCTAAGGATTCATTCTATCCTTTTTATCTGAAATGCTGCTTACAGAATATTTAGTTTTTAACCACATTATTTTAACAGTTTGAGATGAGATAATAATACATATATATATGTATGTATGAGATAATAATGCTAAAGATATTAAAGTGTAATATTAAAATTATTTGAACTTAATAAATCCAAATGTTAATTAATATTCAATTTGACGTTGGTATACTACTGAGCTTATATCCTACATAAACAATCAATTCCTTTGTATATATGTTTGTATTATCTTGGTTTTTAAGACAATTTTTTCTTAAATAACCCTTGGTAATTACATGCACAAATATAAAAAGCTAAATATCACACTGATGGAGATAATTTTGCTTAGAATTAAGAATGCTAATTTCTTGATAGCATCTTAAGGGTGCTAATTTCTAAGAATGAAGGCTCTCTGGCATTATACTAATTATCTGGTTAAATACCTTTTATTAGCACCTACAGAGTTCTGGTCAGCATTTGAAGACTATAATCATTCTATATAATATGTAATTTTTGCTTTTTTTGAAGAGTAAAACAACCTAAAATCTGGGGTTAATAAGCTATGGACAGAAAAATTCTGTCTTACTCAACAACACCGTCTTAGAGAAACTTGAGGATTTTCTCCAAGGTGAGTAACTGACAGGCACAAGGGAGGGAACACTGGTTACAGAAGTCAGCAATTTAGAGATGTTTAGTAGTTTCCACAGAAAGAGTCTGGGAATTCATTACCTACAGCAGTCCTTGAGTGTTCATAGCAAGCCATCTGCTCCTACGGAAACCTAATTTGAAAACAGAGCTGAACTCAGTTCCAACAAAGGTGTCTCCCTGGTTTCACAGTGGAATTCATAGTCTTTTAAACAGTGAGACTATAGCAACAACAGGGGCTATTTGATATAATCTAGCGCAATTTACTCAGCAACGTCTCACTCAAAAATAACTCCAGAAAACAAAAACTTACCACCACCATTCTTCTGACAGAGGTATGGGAATCGCCAAACATTCCCTAATCCTACAGAAAATCCAACCTGGGCCAGGATGTATTGTAGCTTACTATTCCAAGCTGGTCTTTCATCTTCAACTTCAGATTCTTCTTCAACATCTGTATCTTTCTCTTCTTGGACATCAACAATTAGTTCACTCTTCTTAAAAGCATCATCAGCTGAGTCTTCATTGGAAAGAAGGTCTTTGACAGACTCAATAACCTCATCATCTAATTCTCTTTTTACCACCTTGCTATTCTTAGGCATTGGAAAATGTAGGTAGTAATATTTTTTTAAAAAAATTCCTTTTTGGCAAATTTGTTAATTCTTTTAAAAAAATATGTTAGTTGATATGAATAAAAGATGGAGAAGGATATCAAATAAATCCTTGATTCAAGGTGATAAAGTCTTACAGATCCTGGATCTATATGTCCAATATTCTGTAGGTACCTGTAAAATTTTAAGTTGAAAAATAATAATAGTTAATGAGGAAAAATTGTTTAAATATAAAAGACCCTTTCTTATTAATTTTTATGATGCAAACTCTTTCTACAGAGTATAAAACGTATGATTGTCCTTGACCTTTCAGGGCTTAATATTTCTAGAGGTATAAAAACGTAAAGGAGACAAGAGCTTTACTCATATTTTCTTTTAACTAACCTCTTCCTTCTTGTAAAACCCGACTTGATCTAAGATATACTCCAATGCATAATGTAGACTCTTCATTTGCAATTAAAATGAGAGACCCTTTTTCCTCAATGCTTTTTTTCCCTGACTAAAGTACAGCTCTTATTTTATTGCTTATAGAATTGAATACATGCTTGCATACCATCTCTGTAAAGTTGTCTCATATAGAATTTCCTCTGTTCACACATTTATCCATTTGTTCATTTGATATTAACTGTGATGAGACATTAAGGGATATACTGGGGGAGGGGAAATTTCCTTTTTTCCCTCTTAATTATCTTGGTTGGCAATTAAAACAACATAAGGCAGATTAACAGGAGAAAGTAAGTCAAATTTATTACTTTAGTATGGGGACTCTAGATTAAGTATGAAGAATTACAAAGACAGCAAAGCAAGGTGATATATATATATAATATATAGCATGTAATAATATATGTATATTATTCTGGATTAAGAAGAAGTAGGTAAGGATCTGAGGCTTCAAGGGGAAGTGAGGTATTTCACAAAAAGATATAAATAGTTATCTATAGTGATGGCTCCTTTCTGGGACAGGCTTCCTATCTTAAATTCTCTTAGGTAGTAAGGGGACAGTTCAAAAGTTCCTCCTGAGGCTTTTGAGCTGTCACTGTTTTCATTTCAAGATAATCTGCACATCTTAGGGTGGCCTGCCCTAATCCCCATCTGATACAACATTAATGAAACATATGACATCTGCTTCTGAAAAGTTTATCTAATAGGGGAGAAAGGCACATGGCAAATAACAACACTGCACTGCCAATCGAAATGAGTCAATATCATTACTACAGGAAAGATCAGGAACATTGGATAAAAGTGACCTTAGAATTGGCCAGAAATGAAGTAAGTCCACCAAACATAAGAACTACATAAACAAATCAGGAAGTGGCAAAAATTCCTATTTGTTTCTCTTAACGCAAGGAAAACAATGCCTACACCTTGGCATTTTTTTCTTTATTTCTTTTTCAGTTTAATTATCTCTCAAATGTTTTCTTTGTTTAGATACAGACCATGTACATGTACAAGGCATGTCTACAAACCAATGAGAACATCTATTTTTAAAAGTGATTGGCAAACCATTAACAAAATGGAAAAACAACTCACGTAATGGGAGAAAATATTTTAAAAAGATGCAACCAACAAGGGCTTAATTTCCAAAATATACCAAAAGCTTATACAACTCAATAAAACAAAAAGACAAGCAACCCAATCAAAAAATGGGCAAAAGTCATAAATAGACATTTCTCCAAAGAAAACATACAGATGGCCAATAGGCACATGAAAAGATGCTGAAAATCGCTAATTATTACAGAAATGCAAAACGGAAATACAGTAAGGAATCACCTCACAGTGGTCAGAATGGCCAGCATCAAAAAGTCTACAAACAATAAATGTTTGAGAGGGTGTTGAGAAAATGAAACTCTCCTGCACTGTTGGAATGTACATTGGTACAGCCACCAGGGAAAACAGTATGGAGGGTCCTTAAAAAACCAAAAATAGAACTACCATATATTCCAGCAATCCCACTCTTGGGTATATATCTGGAAAAGATGAAAACTCTAAATCAAAGAGATACATGCACCCCAATGCTCACTGCAGCACTTTTTACAATAGCCAAGACATGGAAGCGACCCAAGCATCCATCAATAGATACATGAATAAAGATGGAGTATATATGCCATTATGCTAAATGAAGTAAGACAAAGACAAAAATCATATCAGTTACATGCAGAATCTAAAATATGATACAAGTGAACTTAATTAGACAACAGAAAGATCCACAAGAAAACAACCTTGTGGTTACCAAAGGGAAAAGGGGAGGATGGATAAATTAGGAATTTGGAAAAAACAGGTACACACTACTGTATATAAAACAGACAAACAGGAGTTCCCATTGTGGTGCAGTGGAAACAAATCCGACTTGGAACCCTGAGGTTGTGGGCTTGATCCCTGGCCTCACTCAGTGGGTTAAGGATCCAGCATTGCCATGAGCTGTGGTGTAGGTTGCAGACGTGGCTCAGATCTGGCACTGCTGTGGCTCTGGCATAGGTGGGCAGCTGTAGCTCCAATTAGCCCTCTAGTCTGGGAACCTCCATATGCTGCGGGTGTGGCCCTAAAAAGACAAAAAGGAAAAAAAATACAAATAACAGACAAACAACAAGGACCTACTATGTAGAACAGGGAAGTCTACTGACTATCTCGTAACTACCTATAATGGAAAATAATCTTTAAGTGAACACACACACACACGTGTATGAAACAGAATTGCTTTGCTGTGCACCTCAAACATTGTACACAAACTATAATTCAATTTAAAAAAACTAAAGAAAATACTTGCTCTCCAACTTTCATACTCAGGTACTTTGTATTCTCAGGTGAATACTCTCACCCATAAGAGATCTGATGAGCCTTACTGGGAAGGGAGAGACAGACTACATGACTATGAAGTGGAGCCGGCCAAGGTGGAGACCCATCCTAAACGACAGGTGTGAACATTAATTTAAATAAGGAAATAAGGTTCAAAATCTATAAGAATTATGTTGAGAAAAAATATCCAAAAATAACCCAATGAAATCAGGAACTGAAATGGGAGAAAGAAAGAAAGATATGAGAACACCCTCATGATTTGCAGCAGAAAGCAATTTAGGATACTGAGGGGAAAATCAGTCCAACAAAGGATAATGACCCCAACCTCTCCATGTTTTCATGTATATAATCCTTCTCACTTGCTTTTAATGGGATCTTGTAGGAATTAATATTTCTTGCTGTGAAAAGACTTGTGTGGATGCCAATCATTTTTATGTATATTCTAGCAACAGACTGGGTTCAAATCTTAACTCTATCTCTTACGGTTTTATGACCTTGGATAAAGTACTTAGTTATCTAATAATAAAGTGCTTGGGTAAATGCCAGCACATCACGAGTACTCAATATATGTTTTCTTTTATTACTATGATTATTGTTCCTCTTATGGTTGTATTACATTATGACTTTATTCTATTACGGATAATTTGAGTCCAGAGCCAGTGCTACATGTTTCTGTCATTTTAACATCACTTTTTTTTTTATACCAGGTTCCTATCACTATATAATAAATTACCTTAAATACCATAGCTTAGCAAACATACACTGTATTTGCTCATGATTTTGTGGGTTAGCGGTTTGAGCCAGGCTTGGATAATCAGTTGTTTCGCTGGTCTTGACTTGGCATCACTTCTGCACTGCAATCGCCTGTCAACTCAAGTCTGGAAGGATGGTCTAAGAGGGTCTCACTCACATTCTGGCAGGAGGCAGGCTATCCTCCAGAGCACTTTGGTCCTTCTATACCTAGTCTCTCCAAAATGCTAGTTCCTACTTGTTCACATCATGAGCTCAGATCCAACTATAACCAAAAGTGGTGAGTACAACACGGAAGTGCCAGCAAAACCTGTTTGTGGCACATGTGCTCATGTCTCACAGACCAAAGCAAGTCACACGGGTAAGACTAGGCAACTCAACAGGGGATCAACGCCTCTTTTTTGATCGAAGGAAGCAACAAAGTCAATTTGCTAAAGGTACGAGGACAGGGAAGAGAGGAACATCGCCACCATATTTGAAAATAATCTTCGGCATTTGTCCAGTGAGATTTCCCCTCCCTGGATTTTGAATCTTGAGGAGAGGTACAAAGAGATCACAAAGTTGGCATCTCATTCAACTCCAAAGGCAACATGCCCAGGCTGTCACCACTACTGTAGTCATGGATCCCGGTTCCTAGTTTTCAGAATTGTTTTCATTCTTGCCCTTCTCCATCTTATTGCCAAGCACCCCATTGTTTCTTTTAGCCCCTGTGACCCTGCCAGTGTTCTTGGTTTTTGTTTTTTGTTTTTTTCCCCCTCTTGGGCAGCATCATTTTCTGCAGTTTACCAAAAACTTTATTATACACCTATTATAAATGTAAAACAATTGATATCTCTCCATTTATTTATTCTGTCTAAGGACTTACCGAACAAAAATATTGGAAATGTAACATTATTTAAATTTGGACTTATATTTACATTTTTTCTCACTCTCCTATTTTTGCATTGCTTTAACGCTGAAATTTGTAATTTTTTGGAAAAAACAGCTAAACACAAAACTAGATTCCAAATCTTTTTAAAGCAACATAATAAATGTTTAACGTGTAGTTCTCAACCCTAACTGTGTTTAGTGTTTTTCCTTTTTTTAATATTGTTTCATTGCCTTTCTACATAACGTTTCAAATCTGCTTATCCATTTCTACCCCCGAAAGACGGCCAACTGGAATTTTGAATGAGATTACATTGATTCCAGAGACCCATGTGGGGAGCATGGGCATCTTAAAAAAATGGAGTCTTCTAACCTATGAACTTGGTATACCTTTCCATTTATTTGTATCTACTTTAATTTCTTTCTCAAAAAAAAAAAAAACCAACTGATTTTTTCATACAAGCTGTCTATCCTGCAACAATGGTAAATAACGCTGTTGTTTTTAAGATCCCTTGGCATTTTTATATACACAATATACCATTGGTAAGTAAATGATAGTTTAGCTTTCTCTAATTTTTCACGTTTAATTTCTTTCCTTGACTTGTTGTCTTGGCAAACACATCCACCAAAATGTTGAACGGACAGTTAAGAGCGGACCTAAGAGAGGTGACTCAGTCATTGGTCTCAAATCTTAACACTACAGAATAAAAAAACTAGAATGACAGTAAATTGTCTCCCTACTTGTGTAAGTTCATATTTCACTGAATAAGTTTTCTTTAAATATGAACCACTTCTCAACACTGAATCTGAAATTCATTGGGAATTCCAATTAAATATATATTTTTCATATCATATAAGGTAAAAAGCAAAGACCGTTTGAATAAAAATAAAATGCTGAACCATACTGCAGTACTTAAGAAAAAATATGGTGCATGTTGAGAAGTTTGTGGTTGTAACTGCAGGAGTAAAGAGCCAAGATTTGGTAACATAATGAAATAATGATTTTGACAAATACTACAAAAATCTTTCAACAATAAAAATTCAACCTAAGCATTTATTATGCAAATGATATCCCTTTTTACATAAAATAGTGGTATTAAACAAGAAGATAACAAAAATCACTGAATCAATCTAAAGGAGGGGACCCTTTTTAAAATGGAATACAAAGTCACAGCTTATGTTTTGCAATATATGTTCTGTCCCCAAACATGGACTATAACACACCTGTCAGAATAGCTAAAATACATGCACACATACACACACCAAAAGCTGGTGAGTATACGAAGAAACTAGATCAATCATATATTGCAGATAGAAATGTAAAATAGTATAGCCACTCTATAAAATAATCACAGTTCCTTTTAACACTAAGAGTTACCATGGTGGCCACCATTTTGCATTCTTAGGCATGTACCCTGGAGAAATAAAGCTTATTTTCAAGCAGAAACTTGTACCTAGATGTTTAAGTTTTATTCATAACAGCCCCAAACTGAAAACGACCCAAACATCCTTCAATGGGTAAATGGTTAAAGAAACCAGAGTGCATCCATATCACGCAATATCAGCAATAAAAAGAAAGAACTATATTGATGCAGGCAGCAACCTGGATGAACTTGAACTTCAAGGAAATGACGCTGAACGTGGGGGAAAAGCCAATGTGAAAAGCATACATATGTCATGATTCCATTTATATTACTTACGTTTGTGAAGTAAGATAATGACAGAGATGAACCACAGAACGGTGGTTGCTAGGAGTTAGGGTCGGGAAGAACAGGCAAGTGAGCTATAAAAGGGTAGCACAGGAATCTTGCGAGATGGCACCATTTAGCATCTTCACTGTAATGAGGGTTACATGAGATAAGGGTTGCAAAGAGCTATACATACATACAGGAAAAATGCATAATCTGAAAAAGCTCTATGGATTATGTCCATAATAATACACTATCTTTGATATTGTACTTTTTTACAAGATTATAAAATGGGGGTGGCTAGGGAAGGGCGCACAGGACTTCCTTTGCACCTTCTTGTGAGCTTGCATTTCAAAGTTAATTATAATTATTGAGTATTTCCCATAAATTGGAATTTTTTGTTTTTGGCTTTTTGGTTTTTTTAATTTTTTCCATTTGTGGCTGCACCCACAGCATTTGGAAGTTCGTGGGCCAGGGATCCAGTCCAACCTGCATCTGAGACCTACACCACAGCTGTGGCAATGCCGGATCCTCGACCCCCTGTGTACGGCCATGTTAAACCAGCAATGCAAGAGCGATAAGCCAATTCATTAACCACTGTGCCATAGCAGGAACTCCTGAAATGTACTTTTGTTGAATTTTATGAACCAAGGACAGATTTTGAATCTAACTTAACCAAGTCTTTTCATGAGTATTTGAAGCATTTTTAAAAACACAGAAACCTTTTACACACTTAAAACCTTATTAATATATTAAGAGCACTCAGATTTAGGCACTGCATTCATTTTCCTGGGGCTGCTGTAACAAATTCACATTTGGCTTGAAACAAAAGAAATCTAATTTTTCAAAGCTCTGGAAGCCAGGGATTTAAAATCAGTTCCAATGAACCAAAATCAGGTTTGTTTGCAGGTCTGAATTCCCTCAGAAGACTCAAGGAAAGAGTCTGTTCTTTGCCTCTTTTAGCTTCTGGGGCTGCCAGCTTTCTTTCATTCGGAGTCAGATCACTTATATCTCAACCTCCATGTTCACATTGCTTCCTCCTCTTCTGTGTGTGTCTATCTCCTTCTGCCTCTTTCATATAAGGACATATGTGATGGCAATATCCCATCTGGACATTCCAGGATAATCTCTTCATCTGAAAATGTTTTCAAAAACTCTATTTCCACATAAAGTAACCTTCACACATGTCAGAAATTAAGAGGTAGATACATCTTTAGGAGCGATTATTAGCCTATACTAATTTGCATATACTATTATATTACATTTACTTATATATTTGTATTATCATGCCTTAAATAAAAATGAATTTGAAAGCATTTAACATGTTTTCTTGTTATCACCATAGAATGTCAAGTATGATCTTCCTTAGGTATTTCCTGTAACAGATTGCAAAAATAAACATTAACAATTCCTTCAAGTGCTGTATATACCTGCTAATGTTCCCATTAAAAGACGGAGTCTATTTCCCCATCTTTTAATCCTGGGCTGACCTTGAACTTGCTTTGACCAATAGAATGCAGAAGTGACACTATGCAAGTTCCAAGACTGGGACTGTAGGGACCTGGCAGTTTCTGGCATCATGCACTGGAAGCCAGACACAATATAAACACGGCCACCTGCCCTGTTAGAAATCCCGCGTGGAAAGAAAAAGAGGGAGAGATAGACTCAAAGGGCCAACCAATGTACAAATGTACCAGCCATCTGAGCTAAACCTCTTAGGCCTAAGAACACAGACATTGATATTCTAGCCCTAGCTGAATTGCCAGATTCAGCTGGAACAGATGAAGCACCTAGTTGAGCCCAGTCAACACAGAAAATAATGAGAAACAATAAATCATTATTGTTTAAGTCACTATAATCCCAGGAAGGCAACAGAGGGGAAAGACTTAAAGAAGACATTGTTTCAAGCTCACTATATTAAAAGGGGGGGGGGTATTTTGTTATGCAGCATATGCTGCAATAGATAAGTGCCTAATAGAGGAAATAAACTGAATAGTCATTGAACTTAACTGAAAGTAAAAATAATTAACTAAATTTAAAACATTGTTCAAGGAAACATTCAAAATGGGGCTAGACCTGTGTAGAAAGGAAGTGGTTTCGATTTTTAAATCATTGTAATTTTCTTTTAATGACAAGATAAACATTAGCCTTGAAAGAAACATTTAGTTACCCTAATGTAAAACTCCAGAAGGTCAAGTTTATGCTTTTGTGTATTACTTTATATATCAAAGGTGAAACAGGATTGTAACAAAACCTGCAGACATCAAAATGATCATGAGGAAATAACAGTAAAACTCTACATGCACAAAAATTGACCAATTCCTTGAAAGACACAACCTACCACAACCTAGCCAATATAAAACAGATGATCCAATAGCCCTGTAACTACTTAGAAACTTGAATGCCTTATTTTAGAACTCTCACAAAAGAAATCTCCTGGCCTAGAGGGTTTCACTGGAAAATCTTACCAAATATTTAAAGAACAACTAACACCAACTCTGCAAATCTCTTCCAGACAACAGAAGATGACAAAACACTTCACAATTCATTGCATGAAGCTAGAATTACTCTGATACCTAAACCAACAAAGACAGTACTAAAATAAACAAAAAACATATCTATAGCCCTCATCAAAAAGATACAAACTTCCTTAATATTAGAAAACAGAATTCAAAATTCAATATTAGAAAAAAAGGATGCAATATGAAACTGGAAACATTATTTAAATGTAGACTTATATTGTTAAAATTAAAGAGTTTTTAAGAATTATACACCATAACCAAATGGGATTTATTCTAGGCATACAGGCTAGTTCAATATTCAAAAACTAATAATGTAATATACCTTAAAAAAATCAGATGACCATATAATGTGATGCAGAAAAGACATTTGATAAAATTCAGTTCTATACATGATTAAAAACTGCCCCTCCAAAAAAACTAAGAAGAAGCTTTCTTAACTTGATAAAAATCACTGCAAAAAACATACAGCTGACATTATAATTGCAAATGAAAGACTAAATGCTTTTCCCTTAAGATCAGGAATAAGACATGAGTGTCCAGTCACATACTTTTATTCAACACAGTATTTGAATATCTACCCAGTGCAGTAAGGCAAGAAAAGGAAATATAAGGTATAGAGATTGGAAAGGAAGAAAGAAAATTTCTGATTGTCTATGTTGAAAATCCCAAGGTACCTATGAACAAAAATCAATACTGAATACTACAGAGTGATTAAATAAATAAGATCTAAATACATGAACATACAGTGTTTATTGACTGAAAGACCCAACACAGTAAAAACATCAATTCCCTCTAAATTGATATACAAATGTAAGGCAATTCCTATAAAAACCCAGGAAAATTTCTGTAGATACAGATAAAATTATTCTAAAATTTGTATAAAATATCAAAAAACTAAAATAATAACAATTTCAAAACAGAGGAATGAAGTAGGATCATTTTACCTGATTTCAAGACTTATACAGTCAGTCATGAAGACTGTGTGACGCTGACAGAAGAACAGGCAAATAGATCAAGGAATAGAAGAGAGTATGCAAAAGAAACCCACAAAAATACATATAACTGATTTTTGACAAAGGTGCAAAAAAACTTCAGTGTGGAGAAAGGACATCCATTTCAACAAATAGTTCTGGAAGAACTGGACATTCCCAGGCAAAAATATAATCTAGACCTAAATCTCGGACCTTATACAAAACTCCATTATCATTAACTCCAAATGAATCATGGATTAAGATGTCAAACATAAAACTATTAAACTTTTAAAAAGAAATTATCAAAGAAAATCTTCAAGATCTAGAGTTAAGCTGAGAGTTCTTTGACATGACAGCAAAAGCAAAATCCATCAAAGCAAAAATTGGTAAAATGGACTACAAATTTCAAAAATTTTGCTCTGTGAAAGAACCTATTAAACACACACACAAAAAATAAGCTGAATACTGGAAGAAAGTATTTACAGGCCACATATCCAAGGAAAAAAACAGTATTTAGGGCTCCATAAAGAACATATCGAAGTCATCAATTAAAAATAATTCAGGGACCAGAGATGAAGATGGCAGAGGATTGTGATGTTGTGCTCACCTTCTCCTCTAAGCACGCCGAAAAAAAAATTTACATGTAGAATGACTGGCAAAGAACATCTATACTGAATGCTGGCAGAAGACCTTAAACCTCCAAGAAGGGCAAGAAACTCTCCACTTAACTGGGTAGAACAAAAGGGAAAAAGAGAGAAAAAGAAGAGAAAAAAAAAAAAAAAAAGAATCAGAACTAGACCAGCACTCCTGAGAGGGGACTATGAAAGAGGAAAAGAATCCACACCCAGGAAGGCCACCTAACTGACAGGGAGATCAGCCGGATTGGAGGGGGAACCTCAAAGCCTCAGAGCAAAGCACAGCAGCTGGACAGAGGAGGGCAAAGCAGAGAAAGAGCCGCAGAGACCATCAGTACCGCCGCCTGGGACACAGCAGCCTGAGACACTCAGGAGGGGGCAAGCTGAGTTAAAGGCAGTGAAGAGCACAATGAATAATGCAGAGGAACAAATAAGTGACTTGGAAAATAGAGTAATGGAAACCACCCAATCAGGACAGCAGACAAAAAGCCAAATGAAAAAAAAAAAAAAATGTGGAGTTCCCATCATGGCACAGTGGAAACGAATCCAACTAGTATCTGTGAGGATACAGGGTTGGTCCCTGACCTTGCTCAGTGGGTCAGGGATCCAGGGTGGCCATGATCTGTGGTGTAGGTCACAGATCTGGCTGGGATCTGGTGTTGCTGTGGCTGTGGTATAGGCCAGAAGCTGTAGCTTCAATTCAACCCCTATCATGGGAACTTCCATATGTCACAGGTGCTGCCCTAAAAAGCGAAAAAGAAAAAAAAAACAAAAGAAAAGAAAGAAAGAAAGCAATATAAGACATTTATGGCATAATATAAAGCATGCCAAACTATGCATAATAGGGATTCCAAAAGGAGAAGAAACAGAACAGAGGACTGAAAATATATTTGAAGAAATTATGGCTGAAAACTTTTCCAAATCTAAATGAAGCAGATATCAAGATATAGGAAGAACAGAGGGCCTCAAACAAGTTGAACCTAAAGAGACCCATACCAACACATAATATAATGAGAAAGGCAAAAGTTAAAGAGGAGAGGATTCTAAAGGCAGCAAGAGAAAAACAAAAGATTTAACTATAAGGGAACCACCACAATTTCTCTATAGAAACACCACAGGCCAGAAGAGAGTAGCAAGATACATCCGAAGTTCTAAAAAGGGCAATTTTTTCAGCCTAGAATAGTCTACCCAGCAAGATTATCATTTAAAATAAAAGGAAAGGGAGTTCCCACTGTGGCTCAGTAGGTTACAATTCTGACTAGTATTCACGAGTTGTGGGTTTGAACCCTGGCCTTGCTCAGTGGCTTAAGGATCCTGTGTTGCCATGAGCTGTGGTGTAGGTTGCAGGCACAGCTTGGATCCATGATGCTGTGGCACAGGCTAGCAGCTTCGGCTCTGGTTTGACCCCTAGCCTGGGAACTTCCATATGTCCCTAGTGCAGCCCTAAAAAAAAAAAGGAGAAATAAAGAATTACTCCAACAAACAAAAACTAAAAGAATACAGCAATACTAGCAGAAACGAATCCAACTAGGAACCATGAGGTTATAATTTCGATCTCTGGCCTTGCTCAGTGGGTTAAGGATCTGGCATTGCCATGAGCTGTGGTGTAGCTCACAGACACAGCTTGGATAGGGCATTGCTGTGGCTGTGGCATAGGCCGGCAGCTATAGCCCCAATTAGACCCCTAGCCTGGGACCCTCCATATGCCGTGGGTGCAGCTCCAAAAAGATATATAAAAAAAAAGGTTAAGTAATGAGGTCCTACTGTATAGCATAGGGAATTATATCCAATCTCTTGGGATAGACCATGAAAGAAGATAATCTAACAAAAGGAATCCATATATATAGGTATGACTGGGTCACTGCTGTATAGCAGAGGTTGGCACAACACTGTAAATCTACACTTCAATAAAAAGTGTGAAAAAAGAAAAGAATACAGCAATACTAAACCCATTCAAAAAGAAATACTGAAAGGTCTCCTCTAAACAGGAAAGAAGATGACATCAAATGGAGGAAATCACTACTGGAAAGTAATCACTTAAATAAGCCAGTATATAGATGTAAAAGAAAAAAAAAAGATTTGTAAAGGTGACAATAAGACAATGAACAGCAAAAGGACTGACATGAAGACGTAAAAAGGACATCAAAGTCACAAAATGTCAGAAAGGAAAATGAGACAATCTAGACTTTTTTTTTTTTTAAAGAATGTGTTTGAGCCTATACAACTACCAGTCTAAAGAAAGCAGATATAGGAAGGGGTTAACATACTTAAAAGACAAGGCAACCTCAAATCAAAACCAAAAAATACATTCATAAAAACTCAAAAGAAGAAGACACAAGCATAAAAAAGGAAATCATCCAGTCACAAAAAGAAAGAAAATAAGGAGAAATATAGAATTAGCTGGGAAACAAAGTTTAAAGTGGCAATGAATATATATTTTCAATGATTACCTTAAATGTCAATGGACTGAATGTTCCAATATAAAGACATGGAGTGGCAGACTGGATTGAAAAAACAAGACTCTGCAATATGCTGCCTACAAGGGACCCACATTAGGGCAAAGGACACATATAAATTCAAAGTGAGGGGATGGAAAAAGATATTTCATGCAAATGGAAAAAACAGGAATGCAGGAGTTGCAATAATCACATCAGACAAGATAGACTTTAAACAAAGGCCATAAAGATAGACAAAGAAGGACACTATTTAATGATAAAAGGATCAATTCAAGAAAAGGATATTATATGCATTAATAAATATGCCCCTAATATAGGAGCACCCAAATACATAAAATGAATACTAACATACATAAAAGGAGAAATTGATGGGAAAAGAACAATAGTAGGTGATTTTAACATTCCTCTTACATCAATGGACAGATCCTCTAAACAGAAAAATCAATAAGGCATTAAAGATCCTAAATGACACAACAGAACAATTAGACTTGATATTTTCAGGACATTACTTCCAAAAAACCCATGTGCACATGGAACATTCTCTAGGATTGACCGCATACTGGGACACAAAACTAACCTCAACAAATCTAGCAGTATAGAAACTATTTTAAGCATCTCCTCTGAAAACAATGGCATGAAACTAGAAATCAACTGGAAAAGAAATGAGAAAAAATTGACCACATGGAGACTAAACAACATGCTACTAAAAAACCAATGGGTCAATGAAAAAATCAAATGGGAAATTAAAAAATATCTCGAGACAAATGATAATGAAAATACAACCATTCAAAATCTATGTGATGTCACAAAAGCAATTCTTAGAGGTAAGTTCATTAGATACAGGCCTTTCTCAAAAAGAAGAAAAATCTCAAATCAACAACTGAACCTACCACCTAAAAGAATCAGAAAAAAAAAAAACAAAAAACAAACAAAAACTAAAATCAGCTGAAGGAAGGAAACCAAGAGATCAGAGAGGAAATCAATAAAATAGAAATTCAAAAAAACAACAGAAAAAAATTAATCAAATCAAGGGTTGGTTCTTTAAAAGGGTAAAAAAAAAAAAAAAAAAAAAAAATTGACAAACTTCTGGCCAGACTCACCAAGAAGAGAAATGAACAAAATAAGAAATAAAAAAGGAGAAACCACAACAAATACTGTAGAAATACAAACAAAACAAAACAAAACAAAAAACTAAAGAGAATACTATGAACAATTATATACCAACACATTTGACAACCTAGAAGAAATGGACAACTTTCTAGAGACAACACACCCACCAAAACTGAATTAAGAAGTATAGGTCAAATGAACAGACTGATCACTAGAAATGAAATTGAGTATGTAATAAAAAATACTCCCTATATACAAAAGTCCAGGACCTGATGGCTTCACAGGCAAATTCTACCAAACATACAAAGAACTTAAACCCATCCTTCTTAAACTCTTCTAAAAGTCTGAAGAATAAGGAACATTCCCAAAGACACTCTATGAAGCCACCATTGTCCTAATACCAAAACCAGACAGATATACTACCAAGAGAAAATTATAGCCAAATATCTTTGATGAATATAGAAGCAAAAATGGTGAACAAAAATGGTGAACAAGTAGTATTTATCCCAGGTTCACAAGGATGGTTCAACATATGCAAATCAGTCAACGTCATACAACACATAAAGAGTAAAAAACCACAAGATCATCTCAATAGATGCAGAAAAATATTTGACAAAATCCAATATTCATTCTTGATAAAAACTCTTACCAAAGTGAGTATATGGGGAACATACCTTAACGTAATAAAAGCCACTTTTGACAAACCCACAGCCAATATAATACCCAACAGAGAAAAGCTGAAAGCCTTCTCACTAAAATCTGGAACAAGGATGCTCATTCTGATCACTTTTATTTAACACAGTATTGGAAGTCCTAGCCACAGCAATCAGATAAACAAAAGAAATAAAAGGTATCCAAATTGGAAGGCGTAAAATTGTCCCTCTATGCAGATGACATGATACTACACATAGAAAATCCTAAGGACCCCACACAAAAACTACTCGATCTGATAAATGAATTCAGTAAAGTAGCAGAATACAAGTTTAACATACAAAAACCAGTTGCATTTCTGTATACTGACAGCAAAATATTAGAAAAGGAATATTAAAAAATACCTTTTAAAATCACACAAAAATACTAAATACCTGGGAATAAACATGACCAAGGAGGCAAAAGACTTGTATACTGAGAACTATAAAACATTATTCAAGGAAATTAAAGAAGATTCAAAGAGATGGAAAGATATCCCATGCTCCTAGATTGGAAGAATTAATATCATTAAAATAGACATACTACCCAAAGCAACGTACAGATTTAATATGATCCCTATCAAATTACCCATGACATTTTTCAGAGAACTGCAACAAACAATCCAAAAATTTATATGGAACCATAAAAGACCCAGAATTGCCAAGGCAATCCTGAGGAGGAGAAAACAAAACAAAACAAAACAAAACAAAAAACAAGCAGAGGCATAACTCTCCCATACTTCAAGACATTATTACAAAGTTACAGTAATCAATGCAATATAGTACTGGTACAAAAACAGATATGGACCGATGGAACAGAATAGAGAACCCAGAAATAAACCTAGACACCTGTGATCAATTAATCTTTGACAAAGGAGGTAAGAACATTCTCTTCAGCAAGTGATGCTGGGAAAAATGGATAGTTGCATGTAAATAATGAAACTAGCACACACCCTCACACCACGTACAAAAATAAACTCAAAATGGCATGAAGACTTAAACATGAGACAAGACACCATAAAACTCCTAGAAGAGAACATAGGCAAATACTCTTTGACATGAACCATACAAATATGTTCTTAGGTCAGTCTCTCAAAGCAATAGAAATAAAAACAAAAATAAACCAATGGAACCTAATCAAACTTCCGAGCTTTTGAAGAGCAAAGAAAACCATTAAAAAAAAAAAAAAAGACAACCTACAGAATGGGATAAAATAGTTGTAAAGGATACAACCAACAAAGGCTTAGTCTCCAAAATATACAAACAACTCATACAACCCAACAGCAAAAAAACAACTAACCCAACTGAAAAATGAGCTGAAGACCTGAATAGATATTTTTCCAAAGAAGACATACAGATGACCTATAGGCACATGAAAAAATGCTCAACATCACTATTTATTAGAGAAGAAAGATGCATATCACTGCAGCATTATTCACAATAGCCAAGACATGGAAATACCATAAATGTCCTTCGACAGATGAATGGATTCAGAAGATGTGGTACATGTACACAATGGAATTCTACTCAGTCATAAAAAGAACAAAATAACGCCATTTTCAACAACATGGATGGAACCAGAGATTCTCACACTAAATGAAGTAAGTCAGAAAGAGAAAGACAAATACCATATGATATCACTTATATCTGGAATCTAAAATATGGCACAAATGAACATATCTACAAAACTGAAAAAGACTCACATATACAGAGAGCAGACTTCTTGTTGCCAAGGGAGAGGGGGAGGGAGTGGGATGGACTGGGAGTTTGTGGTTAGTAGAGGAAAATTATTTCATTTAGAATTGATAAGCAATGAGATCCTGTGTATAGCACAAGGAACCATATCCAATTACTTGTGACAGAACATGATAGAAAACAATACGAGAAAAATAATGTATATATGTATATCTGGGTCAGATTGCTGTTCAGAAATTGACAGATAATTGTAAATCCGCTATAATAAATTTTTTAAAAAATTCAGAAATTGGATAGAGGACACAAAGGGACATTTCACTGAATGTGATAATGTCACTGGCCTTATCAGCCACTAGGAAAGACTAACTGAAACAATGTGATGTCACTGCATACTTATCAGAAAGGCCAAAAGACAGTGACAACCAAATTCTAGCAGGGATGCAGAGAAACTCAATCATTCATACATTGCTGGTGAGACCATAAAATGGTACACACTGCTCTCTAGAAAACAAAACATGCAGCTACCTTGTAACCTAGCAATTGTATTCCTAGCTTTAATCCTGGAGAAATGAAAATTCGTGTTCCATCAAAACCGTAAACAAGTGTCTTGAGCAGCTTTATTCATAACAACTCTAAACTGGAAAGAACCCAATGGGTAAATGGTTAAACTGGTAAATCCATACTATGGAGTACTACTCAGAAATAAAAACAAACTACTAATACATAAAACAATTTAGATGAATCTACAGACAATTATGCCATGTAGAAAGAGCCAGTTTCAAAAGGTTTCATATTATATGAGTCCACCTGTATTCTTAAAGGGACAAAACGAACGTGAATAACAGATTAGGTTAGTGGTTACCACGAGTTAAGGAGAGGTTGGGGGCAGAAGTTAAGTGGCTATGCTTATGAAAGGACAACACAGGGATACTACAGTGATGAAGCTGTTGTGTAAGTTTGCTTTAACAACGTCGAGGATATTCTGATTATGATGTTGTAATATAGCTTTGCAAAATGTTACATCTGCAGGAAACTCGATAAAGGGCACACAAGAACTCTCTAATATTTCTTTCTTTTTTTTTTTTTTTTTTTTTGTCTTTTTGCCATTTTCTTGGGCCGCTCTCACAGCATATGGAGGTTCCCCGGCTAGGGGTCGAATCGGAGCTGTAACCACCAGCCTACACCAGAGCCACAGCAATGCTGGATCCGAGCCGCGTCTGCAACCTACACCACAGCTCACGGCAATGCCGGATCCTTAACCCACTGAGCAAGGCCAGGGATCGAACCCGCAACCTCATGGTTCCTAATCGGGTTCGTTAACCACTGTGCCACGATGGGAACTCCGATATTTCTTATAATTAAATAGCATCTTACATCATTACTTCTTAACAACATGTGAATTTATAACTATCTCAAAAATCTTTTGTAAAAACCTCAGTCAACTCACTAAAAAAAATACATGCATTTTTTGAATTACCGCTGTGGCGCAGTGGCTTAAGAACCCAACTGCAGTGGCTCAGGTAGCTGCAGAGGCGCCTGTTCCATCCCTGGCCAGGTGCAGTGGGCTAAAGGATCTGGCTTTGCCACAGCTGTAGGTCGGTTACAGCTGCAGCTCAGATTTAATCCCTCGCCCATGAGCTTCCATATTCCATGGGTGCAGAGCAGCCATAATTTTTTAAAATGCATTTTTACGTTGATATAACCAGCTAATTTTAGTGGCTCATCTGCTGCTCTAATATAATTTTATAACGAAGAACACTGAAAGAGGAAACTTTGCTATAAATTTAGAAACTATAAAAATCATGCAGCCAAAATAACGACTGACTTTTATACCTTCCTCCCAGGAAACTAAATATAGAACTACCACATGATCCAGCAATCCCACTCTTGGGCATATATCTGGACAAAACTTTCATTGAAAAAGACACACGGGCCCATATGTTCATTGCAGCATGATTTACAATGGCCAAGACATGGAAACAACCTAAATGTCCTATGACAGATGAATGGATTAAGAAGATGTGGTACATGTATACATCTGGAATGAATGGAATGGAATACTACTCAGCCATAAAAAGAACAAAATGATGCCCTTTGCAGCCAACATGGATGGAACTAGAGACTCTCATACTAAGTGAGTCAGAAGGAGAAAGACAAGTATCATATGATATCACTTATATCTGGAATGTAATATACGGCACAAGTGAACCTATCTACAGAAAAGAAATAAACTCAAGGACATGGAGAACAGACTTGTGGTTGCCAAGGGGGAGGAGGAGAGAGTGGGAGGGACTAGGAGTTTGGGGTTAGTAGATGCAAACTATTGCGTTTGGAGTGGATAAGCCATGAGATCCTGCGGTATAGAACAGGGAACTATATCTAGTCACTTGTGATGGAACATGATGGAGGAGAAGGTGAGAAAAATAGCACATATATATGTATATATGACTGGGTCACTTTATTGTATAGAAGAAATGGACAGAACATTGTAAGTCAACTATAATAACAAATTTTAAAAAAAATATATTTACCTTCCTCATTTGACAGCATTTGATGCCTGGATACCTTCTCCCAAAAGTGTTTATTTGCTATCGTTTTCACTTTAGAATATGTTTAGAAATCTATATGTAAAATAAATAATACAGTAATATGGTGGGCGTAGAGTGAAAAATACCTTCCCACCCCTTTTCCCTAGCATATCTAGTCCCACACCTATTTTTCTATAAGTCACCAAAGTCCTCCACAGACATTTGAATATATTCAAACTAATATGTACATTCAGACTAATATGTATTTTCTCCCCATTGACTCAATCTTTTTTCTTTTTATACAGCAGTTACAAATACTATATGAATAATTCTCCAGCTTGGTTTTTCGCTTTAAAAATCTTTAAAAACTTTTGCTGTCAATGCAATAGCTTACTGTATGTTTTTTTTAAATGACTGTATGATAGCCTATGGCATGAGTATGTCATATACAGGTCCATTTCTAACAGTTTGCTTCAATGTTCAAGCAACTCACTCGGTATATCCGGCATCTGCATAGCTGTAGCATAAATTCCTAGAAGCTGAACTGCTTGATCAAAGGGTATGCACATTTATAATTTTGGTAAATGTTGCCCAGTGACCCTTTATAAAATCTGTCGCCATTTGGACTACCACAAGCAAAGTATGAGAGGAACTGTTTCACCTCTGCCTTCTTCGACACTGAGTCATCTTTTTTGATCTTTGCCCATCAGGTAGGTAAAAAGCTCCTGCGTTAAGTATTCTACTCAAAGATAACAACTGATTCATCTTACAGGAAGGATACCTCAGCACTCTAATCACAAGGAAATAAACTGGCCTTCGAGAGTGAAAACAACTCTATCCTATATCAAATAGGACTGTGCATTTAAAATTACCCTGTAGCCCAGTCTCCAGGGCTTGCTGTTCACTGAGAAATATGAGACAGTCATTACCAGTCAAAGCTAATGTACAAGCAGATAATTTATTATAAGAAGAGTAGTTAGGAGTTAAGTTATAGGGCAAACTGGAAATAATCGAAAGATTCCTACTATGTAATGTTGAATGTTTTCACACATCGGACCACACCCATGGGTTTTTGTTAATAATGCCATCTGCTCAGAAGTTATTTTAAAATTGACTCTGCATAGGAATATATTAACATAGCCAATCAAGCATAGGTATGCAGTAATAAAAAGTTAACATACTCTCCAAAAGAAGCTGGCAAGTAAATTAAGAAGTACAAGTTTTCAGAGCTTTTGATCACCAACAGTCTCTTTCAGGTTTATCTTTCTAAGTCGATGATTTTTTTTTCATTCCCTGGATAATCCAGAGTTCTAAAGAATGCAAATTTCTCACCAATGCACACAACAATTTTATGTTATGACAGGACAAGCGTATTTTCTAACATGCACAAAGTAAAGTTTGAACTATGAATCCCTGGGTTAACTAATAATTGCAGAGTTTAGGTTTTGGAAATTATTCTAATTTAACTTTTCAGTAACTGACAACTATGGCATCTCCCTGACAACTGGCATCTCGAGTAGTTATTATCCAATACTAACATTCTTTATTGTTTGCTATGGTTTGAATGTTTTTGTCCTCTTCCCATCCCATATTCATAAGTTGAAGTTCTAACCGCAAGGTGATGGTATTAGGAGGTGAAAGCCTTTGGGGGTTAACAAGAGATGCTAGAGAACTAACTAGCTCCTTCCACCACATCAAGCCACAGTGAGAAGGCACCGTATAGCAACCAGGAAATTGGCCTTCACTAGAATCTGCCAACACCTTGATCTTGGACCAGTCTCTAAAACTGTGAGAAATACATTTCTATTGTTTATAAGCAATTGAGTTTATGGTAATTTGTTATGGCAGCTTGAACTGGACTAAATAATTCTTACCTTGTTGGATGAGAGAGCACTTATTTCCTAAAAATGTGTATAAATCTTAACGCCATTAAAATACAGTATCTTGGGTTACATATATTGGAAATATAAAGTAAGTCCTGAATCAAGTATCAAACGTGCTATCAAAAAAAGAAAACTTGTCAATAAAAGATGAGATTCTCTTCCTTTCAAAAATGTTAATCCCCGAGTTCCCGTCATGGCGCAGTGGTTAACGAATCCGACTGGGAACCATGAGGATGAGGGTTCTATCCCTGGCCTTGCTCAGTGGGTTAAGGACCCGGCGTTGCCTTGAGCCGTGATGTAGGCTGGAGACGCAGCTCGGATCCCACGTTGCTGTGGCTGTGGTGTAGGCCGGCAGCTACAGCTCCGATTCGACCCCTAGCCTGGGAACCTCCATAGGCCGTGGGAGCGGCCCAAGAAATCACACACACAAAAAAAGACAAAAATGTTAATCCCTGAAAAATAAAAAATAAAACCACACTGAATGTATCAAGTGTAGTAAAATGGTCAATGAATTCAGAAATATATCGAAAATGTTTTAGTCTAACAAACATACATAGACCATTGATCATAAGGCACAAAAAACAGATATTCGAAAAAATAAAATAGATGATTTTGGTAGTGAAATTCTCCGAATGCAATGAGAGAAATACACACGCTCTTCAATCCATCATGAGGCTTTTACTAAAGACCTAATACAAGTCAACCTCCACCACAAGGCGTTGAAGACCTAAGTAGGTGTGTTTCTCAGCGCCTTTCGTGCAGAACGGAGGCTGGGTGGGGTAGGAGCTCTCCGTGGGGTAGTTCTTCAAAAAATGGTTATTTCCTGAAGCAAACGCCCTGTTCCCTGGGCGAGCAACCAGGCAATGACAGGTACAAAACAGCTTTAAAGACTGGAAGATAAGAGCCGAAATGCAGCACAGAATGCAAACCCTTCGGTCCTCTCGTGTCTCGGGTCAGTGAACCAAGCCAGTGGTGCCCACTTAGACTGGGGTCTACCTTTAAGACCTGGAGGGGAGGCGGCCGGCCGCTCAGAAACGGTAGCAGCCTCATTTGCATAAGCACCCAAACACTGCTGACGTCACCGCGCCCGAGTGCGGACCCCGCCCCGTCTTACTCCACTATTTCCACCCGAGGGCAGAGAATGGAAAGGCGGAAAGGAATGCACCGCACCGGGGAGCGCGAGCTGCAGGGCTTCCCTCGCCGCGAAAGGGCGGAAGATGCCGCTTCTCTGCATAACGGAAAAGAATTCCCGCCACTGCAGCTCTGAGCCCGAGCGGGTCAACCTGTCTCCAGGACAGCTGGGGCGGGTTTTGATCCATTCATATTTGTAAGGCGGGTATGCGTGAGAGATGAGACTGAAAGTCTATGCCTGTGCTCAATTTCGTCCTCTGTCCAGGCCATGCACGAGCCAGCCGAGTCAACGAAGTCTGAGATTCCAGTTCTTCCTACCCCCTCCTTTAAAATCCCAGCACCAACACCCTCACGCCACAGTCTCAAATGCTTGGATGGGCAGAAACACACGGGCTGTGCTTTCTTGGGCAGTCATGTGCCTTGTGCGGGAGGAAGGCCCACTTCTGGACCATTTCTCGCAGGATGCCTCGGCAAAAGCGAACTGGCGTCACGTGAACACACACCGTCTTGGGCAAATGCCTTCAGCAGTTGCAACAGCAACCAGAAGCGAATGAGGAATAGGTTGGCTCCTCTCCCCGCCCCACCGCCCACGCACACGAGGTTCGGCTTCCTCCTCACCTCGAACCTTGAAAGCGTCTCGATCCGGTCCCGACCCTCCCAACTTTCTGACTTGCCACGTCGGGCCCCACCCTTCAGCCAACCCTGCCTTGACGTGGGAAGAACTAGTCTCTTGGGGATGCTGTGGTCACGACCAAAAGGAAGGATGGCGGCACGTTTCGACCCATGTGCTTTCAATTACGCGCCGCCTCTAGGCCCCGGGATTGTGCACAGGTGCACTACCCTGAGCCTGAAGGGTCTCCCGAAGAGCTCAGCCTCGCCTTCTCGGGGCTCTGGGGCCTCCCTGCCTCCCCTCACTCCTGGACACAGCCTGAGTCCTTCCCAGGAGAGCCAGCCATCAATTCCGCTCCCTTCCCGGGTCCCGGGCTCCAGGGTGCCAAACGGTGAGCCCCACCCCAACCTAAACCGTGCCCTTAGTGGTAGGAGCGTGTCCTCACCGTTAGCGTGTGTTGGTCGGGGGCCTCTTGCTGTTTCCACGTCCCGACAGCAGCAGCAGCAGCAGCAGCAGCAGCAGCAGCAGCGGCAAAAGGGTCTGGTCCAGGTGGCTGCGACCGAGGCCGCGAGGAGCCGGGTGGAGAGAAGCGGCGGCTGGCCAAGGGCGGGCCCTGGGCCTGGGTGCAGGGGTCGCGGCCCGGAGGGCGGGCAAGGAGCGACTCGTGAGCGCCCGAGTGTCGGCCAGGGAAAGAGCACGAGATGCAGGCGCGCGGGTGCGTGCGCGCGGGTATGTGTGAGTGTGTGTGAGGGAGGGTGTGACGGAGGCGCCCACGTGCCCGGCCCGCCCAAGCGGCGGCCGCCGACAGGCTGCGGGGGAGGGAGGGAGGAGGCTGCGGGCGGCTGGGGGACGCGAGCCAGGTCGCCAGGCCCCGCGCCGCACCTCCCCGCCCCGCCGCCCCTTGACGCAGAGGCCGCTGCGGCTGCCTCGCCGCGTCGTCCCTGCGCCCCGGGCGGGGGGCGGGAGGGGTTGGGGAAGCCCGCTTCCAAGCCAGCAAACCGAATCCGCCTGCCATCCCGTCCTCCCCCAACTCTCAGGGCACCTAGAGGATGGGCACCCGTTACCCGCCCCCTGCCGCCGCCACCACCCGCCTTTGTCTCAGCCGGATAACAATGGCAGTGGTCCGACCTGACACCCTCTGAATGTTTTCCCAGGGTCCGTCGGCGACTGAACTAGAGGAGGGAGGGAACCCCAAGAACCCTTCTCCCCAGCTCGCTCCCTGGGCCGGCCATTTACATCTCTTGCAAAAGGAAAGCCCGCTGGGCATTTGCTTCTCCGTCCACCGGGGTCCTGATAGCGGCCAAAGTTTCTGGCCGCATTTTGAAAGGCTGTTTGAGGGAGGTGGTCCTCCCCCTATGTTGGTGTCTTAGCATCCAACTCGCCTCCCAGGGGTCTTATTCCTAAAGGAAGCCTGACCTCCCTCTTGGAGCAGTGAAGCCATCCTCTTGAAGCCACGTGGAGAACTCCTGAAACATACATGACTGAGCACAGAGCGTAGCCGACTTTGGAAAATGGCTGAATCTTCCCCCTAAGCAGGGCGTATACTCTAGAAATTAAATTGTATGTCCTTAAACTCTGCAATTGGGAAGAAATGCAAAATGAACATACAACATATTGGAGCAGAAAGGTTTAGTAATTTGGTGAAGGAGTTTTCCATTTCCAGATGACTGGGTAGTACCATTAAAAAATACATTTGTGCACCTTTAGGCCTTCCAACAGTCCCTCAGATGCTGACCGTTTGTATCCAATTAAGGCTGAATTAAATAATAAGGCCATTGGAGACAGGTTTTTCATGCAGTGAAAAATCTCCTGAAAAGAAATCACAAGACCTAAATTTCAGGTCAGAACTTTGCTACTAATCCTCAGCTTTTAATGCAGCCAAGAGAGCTTTTCCTCAGTCTCTTCCAAACCCACCTTTAAAGCACTTTTTAAAGAAAAAAGAAAAGAGGGGAGTTCCTGTCATGGCTCAGCGGTTAACAAACGCCACTAGCACCCCAAGAGGACGCGGGTTCGACCGCTGGCCTTGCTCAGTGGGTTAAGGACCGGGTGTTGCAGTGAGCTGTGGGGTAGGTGGAAGACAGGGCTCAGATCCCACGTTGCTGTGACTGGACCCCTGGTCTGGGAACCTCCATATGCTGCCAGGGGGGCCCCAAAAAGGCAAACAAAAAAAATCAGATTTGATCCTCTGGACGGCCTTCACCTGACACGGGTAAATAAATACTCTGATAGGTGTCCCACAGGAAAAACTAAAACCAGTTACAATAAAAATCTTAGGGAAATTCTTGCATAACTTGCTTTTACTTCACATATTGGGGACAGGCAAATATATATATATATTGAAATTAAGATATAGTGCAAATAATACTGTTAACACCTGAGAAGAATGTAAGCAACTGAGTCGTGCTGTGTCCTCCATAATCAGGATTAGGCTCATCTGTGGGAAACAAAGTTTTCTGTATACTTTCGAGATTGCTTTATAGTAATACCCGGAAGGCCTTTTTACCTATGAGTGTTCCCTCTCTCATACTTTTTCATTGATGTTTGACATCTATTTCAATCGTATGTACAAAGCTACAATTCACAACGTATTTGTGGAGTAAAGCCTTCAAAAATGATTGATACTCATTTAAGTCTTGAGGCCAATGAGAAGTTAGAGAAAATACCTATTGCCTTTCCCACTAAGCACCTGGGGCTTTCACATAGCTTGTTTAATATTCTCAATTGATTAATGAGGTAATTTTCCCTAATTTAGAGATTAGGCAGAGGTGATACCCAGAAAAAAAGAAAAGTTTACAAAGGGTTACCTAGCTAGTTCCGTGGAAGAATGGAGATTTCAACCTAGGTCTGGATGGCTTTTTTTTTTTTTTTTTCTTTTTCATGAATTCTGGTAAGTATTTAGTAAATGTATAGACTTTATCAGGAAGAAAGTGTAGAAATGCCACAGGGGCTGAGTGGCTTAGAAAGTAAGTGGGGCAGGGGTGCAAAGATCTCAGAAGGAGATCCTGGCAACTCCAGTCACAGAGGACGAATTTTAAGATTTTAACAACAAAAACCCTTCAAAGACCTAACGTCCCGTTGCTACTATCTTTTAGCTAATAATTATTAAGTGCCTTCTCTGTCACACAGTGGGAAAGTGGCCCTGCGGCGTTGGTGTGGGAGGAAGAGGCAGCACACAGAAGAGGAAGAGCAGAACTTGGCAGATTTTCAACCCACAGGTAAAGGAAGACTAATCTTTTGGGCCACACTATATTGCTACATACTAACAAGTATTCATTCCATATTAAGCATGTGCCTTTGCAATGTGTAGAATAGTAATATGCCTTCCTTTTCTTAACCCTGAAACCAATCCTCTGATGCAGGTACACTGCAAAAGAAAAAAACTGAGACTTTGTCGAAATTCACACAGTCAGAAAGCATCTGTTAGATGCAGGAAATACATACCAGACTGTATCTGAATCACCTTCTGAATCTGACAACTACTTTTAAGCAATTAATGTTATACTTCTCATTTGAAAAAAAAAAAGTAAGAAAAGGTGTGAATGACAGAATAAGTGAATGTACTCCTTACATGTAGTTGGGATATGTGTGAGGGGAGGAGTCTTGACGTGCCAAGACTTTCCTCCGTAGTATGTTTTAAACTAAATCCCTTAAAATGACAATATTATGCAAATACTCCCAGAGTTCAGAAAAACAATTCAAAGATTTTTTTTTAAGTTTTAAAAGCACAATACTAAAGGAAAATACTGAAATCAGTTCACATCATGAGATTATATTAATTCATTTAAAAATTCTGCCTTTTGGCACTTCTGCATACCAATTAATAAAGGAATAATTATTTAATTGTTTAATTACATTTTTTAATAATTTCAGATCTTTCCAGTTTATAATATCCATCCATTGTTTAGCCACTGATGAGTAGGAGCTTAATAGCAACTTACACTAATGAGTCTTTTAATAACCAAAACATAGGTGTTTCACAAGAGAGTGTAAAGGGAGTTCCCATTGTGGCTCAGCAGCTTAAGAACCCGACTTGTATCCATAACGATGCAGGTGCCATCCCTGACGTTGCTCAGTGGGTTAAGGTCTGGTGTTGTAGTAAGCTGTGGTGTAGGCTGCAGATCAGCTTGGCATGACTGTGGCTGTAGCATAGGCCAGCAGATTTGACCCCTAGCCTCCAAACTTCCATATGCCACAGGTACAGCCCTAAAAAGCAAAAAAAAAAAAAAGCGCACTAGAGAGAGAGAGGGGGGGAGAGTGCAAAGGATGAAGCCCTCACAAAATCCAGAAGATTCACTCCCAAGGGTGTATAAGAAAGTAGAGATTGTATGAGCAGAAACAACAATTAAAGGGAAAATCCTGAGGCGTTCCTGTCGTGGCTCAGCAGTTAACGAATCTGACGAGCATCCATGAGGACACAGGTTTGATCCCTGGCCCTGCTCAGTGGGTTAAGGATCTGGTGTTGTGCCTTGAGCTGTGGTGTAGGTCACAGATGCAGCTCGGATCCTGCGTGGCTGTGGCTCAGGCCGGCAGCTACAGCTCCTATTCCACCCCTAGCCTGGGAATCTCCATATGCCACAGGTGTGGCCCTAAAAAGCAAAAAAAAAAAAAAAAAGGAAGATACCGAAATGAATTCCAATCAATGAATTAATCCGTTTTCCTATTGTTGGGGAGGAAGAAATTACTCTCTACCCTTCCAGGTTCTTCTGGCTAGTCTAATAATTAAATTGACATGAGATAGATTAAAAAGAGAGAAAATAAAAGAACATTTATTAACATGTATGCATGAGGGAGACCCAGGAAAACAGAGTGACTCACCAAAACGGCCCAAGCCCTCCCCTTAAATACCCTCCTCAGCTGAAGGCGAGAGGACGCGGAGGGTGGTGAGAGTCAGTTATGGGAAGTGACCGGAGGAGCACAGGAAACAAGGTCAGTTGTGATGCAGGTTGAAGCCATTGCCTTCTCCACTGATAAGAGTTGCCAGAGATTCGGTCACTGTCCACTTCCACAGAGGCGGAAACACACTTAAAAACGGAGATTTCTGTTTTAAATGTCTCTTACCAAAGAGTAACTTCTGCTTGGTTTTCAGAGCACTTTCCATGTCTGCTGTTCTCAGAAAGAAAAAATAAAAGCTTAAAACAATTAATATGACAAAGAGACAAGCTTTTTGGTGGCACATTCTGCTTCCGTAACATTATATTGCCCCCCCCCACACACACACATATTGCTATGGAGATTCTATTTTCCACTCTAATAAAAATTTTTATTGTCACCCTCCATACCTAACATCACTTGACATATAGTCTCAAAAATGTTTAGAAGATTGTCTGCATGGTCCCTAAATGACAAAATGCCTAGTGAATATTCTGTTCATCCTGCATATTCGTGATTGGTGAAAGGCTGAGAGGTAAAAGCAAGGCAATTGATTAGGTTATCTCATCTCTGTTTAGGTAGTGGTTAGGTTAACTAAGTTGACAAAGGTCAAAGCAATCAAATCAATTTTTAAACACTTGGCTGAAGATAGTGAAGCATTCCAAACAGACAGTGATTAAATTTGCTCATGTTTCTGCATTTGGTAAATAAAGCATTAATTGTTCTGATATGTGAAAATACCAATAAAAGTTATTACCTTGTTGGCACAGGAATTCACTCCGGCCTCTATCATGATCACTACATTTTAAGTTACTTTTTCATTATAAGTTTATTTTTTATAATAATAGGTTATATTCCTAAAATACTTTATATATGTGGGCAAAGACTGGCACCTGCCATTTGAATAAATAAAGAAGATTGACTGGTATTCCAATAAGTAACATATGTGGCCCACCATCAGGCCATCAGCCACTGCAGCTGCTCCCTAGTGGTGCATCCTGAGGGGAATTCAAAATGGGAAAAAAATAGGATACTGGCCCTGGAGAGTTAAGATGCATATCAAAGGAATGATTTTAATGATCCCTGACTTTTGCACCTTTCCGCACAGAGAAAAGCACTAAAATGTTAACTTGAGATGTCTGTCTTTTGTGATGAGCAGTAATCTTGTGATGTTTGACTACATGGGTTTTTTTGTTGTTTTGCCTTAGCAAAAACTCTTAAATATCATGGCTCCTCCCTTATCTCTTTGAAGTTTCTTCAGAACCTTCTGAGAGGTGGTCTCTCAGGCTGTAGTGCTCAGTAGGGTCCCTGAAGAAATCATAGCTCTCAGTTTTTAGGTTGTGCATTTTTCTCCAGTTAACTCTATAGATCAGGTACTGTGCTCAAGCCTTAATCAATGTCTACAGCTCTGTAGGGATCTAAAAACAGTTTTATGGTATTCGTATTGCATGTCATGCCTTTTCTACTTGTCCTTTGACTCGTTTCAAACTCGCACTACAAATTTATTCAAATTCAGTTACTTCGTAATCTAATCGAAATTCTAAATTATTATTTTAATACCACAGTCATACCTGCTCATTGAATAAATGTCTAAATATGAACTTGTACATGGTAAGAAGTTAAAAAGTTAAAGCCCCTGTGGTTATGTTTCTTTGTCATTCTGTCAATTCTACCAGCTAAGAGTAAATACTGTTAACTATTTCATATGTATTCTTAGAAAATTTCCTTCTCTTTCAGTCTCTCTTCCTGTGTGTGTGTGTGTGTGTGTGTGTGTGTGTATGTATTCATCTATATGTACATATAATATACAGGTTTGTTTGCTTTCATTCGTGGGGGTGTTGTTTTGTAAAATGTGACAAATGGAGTTCCCCTCGTGGTGCAGCCGAACCAAATCTGCCTAGGAACCATGAAGTTGCAGGTTCGATCCCTGGCCTCGCTCAGTGAGTTAAGGATCCGGCATTGCCATGAGCTGTGGTGTAGATCGCAGACCTGGCTAGGATCTGGCATTGCTGTGGCTGTGGCACAGGACAGCAGCTGTAGCTCTGATTCGACCCCTAGCCTGGGAACCTCCATGTGCTGTGGGTGCAGCCCTAAAAAGCAAATAAAATAAAATAAATAAAATAAAAGCAGACAAATGACTGCTTTTCTCATTGAAACATGAACAGAACAACTCAAGAAAAGTAGGGTGGTGCTGGAGTTCTACTATTTGAAGATAATTCTTAAGTGTTGAAGGCACATATAGGCCTTCTGTGCTATGATCAGTGGTTCTCTTTCATAAAAGTCAGTGCTTACCTTTGTCTTGTGAAATCTTAGTAACCCCTTGTATCTTCTTTTTATTTCCTTGTTTATATATGTTGATGCCTTTAGGGCTCTGTGCTTGGGCCTTATATCTTTTTTCTTTCCACACTCTCCCTGAGTTCATTCACCTACATTTTCTTTTGTGTTTGATTCAAATAATGGTAATATTTTTAAAAAATCTATAACATATTTTCTGTAAGTAATAGTCTATAACTGGCAATGAACCAAGGAAATGCATCGTAGAGAGAGCCAGGTTTCCATGAAAGGAGAAAGGGTAACTGGAGCAGCAGAAAAGAGGTATTGGACGACCCAGAGCACAAGTATTTATCCAGCAGTGAAAAAATACTTCAATATTCCTTCAACTGACACAGCCAAATAATGTCTTATAACTGAAAACCATTCTGCATATTGAAGTGTGGTTTTTTTTTTTTTTGGTTGTATACTCTTTGTCACATTAAAGAAATTCCTTTTCGTTACTAATTTACTGAGTTTTTAAATCATGAATTAGTTCATTGAACAAATATTTATCGGGCACATACTAACTAGCAGGCAGAGTTCTAGGTGCTTGAAACACATCAGTAACCAAAGCAGACAAGGGTCTCTGCCCTCATAGACTGTATATTCTATTGGGATGGAACAAGGGAAGGCAGACGCTTCGCAGTAAACGTAATAATTACACCCAGTGGTACGTTAGCAAGCCCGTGCTATAGAATACAAGAGAAACTAAACTAGGCTAAGGGAGTTGGGAGGGTCGGGGAAGGAGGGTGGATTTCACTTTTAAATAGACTGGTCAGAGTAGGTCTCCTGCAGTTGTATTGGAGCAAGCACTTGAAGGACTCGAAGGGGTTAACACTGTGGATGTTGGGAGGCGGGTGTGTTCCCGACAGAGTCAGTCCCTAAGACCCTAAGAGAAGTTCACCTGGCAAGTTGGAGAAACAGAGAGGAGATCCAGACAGAGTCAGTCCCGAAGACCCTAAGAGAAGTTCACCTGGCAAGTTGGAGAAACAGAGAGGAGATCCAGACAGAGCAAATGCCTGTATTACTTTATCAAGTCAAGTGTATGTTTTTCAAACGTTAGATTGCTACATAATATTTAGATGCATACATTTTCTGTTGTTCAATCATGCTTGCTTTCCTGGAATAAATTGACTGTGATATACTATTATTACTTATATAAATTGCTTACATAAATTGATGTTTTAAATTATAAACATTTTCATATCTTGAGCTTATTTTAAATCTAGGTATACAATGAAATTGATCTGTAATTTGTTTATATTCCCCTCACAAAATTACTTGTTTTTCAGTTATTCTACTGTTGTAAAATGAAATCCATAGTTTACACTTCTTTTCCAGTCTCTCAAATACCCTTCTATAGGATAGTAACTGTTTACTAGTTGCTTCAGAAATTAGGGAAACTGGAAAAGGGGTGGCAGCTAGAGATACTGTATTAATTATTCAAGTGTTCTGTTGGTCTATTTAAATTAACTATTTTGTTGACACTATGCATTTAAAATTTTTCCACTTTTATTGAGAAATAATTGGCCTACATCACTGTATAAGTTTTAAGCATACAGCATGATGGTTTGACTTACATATATTGTGAAATGATTCCCAAAATAAAAGTTAACATCGGAGTTCCTGTCGTGGCGCAGTGGTTAACGAATCCGACTAGGAACCATGAGGTTGCGGGTTCGATCCCTGCCCTTGCTCAGTGGGTTAACGATCCGGCGTTGCCCTGAGCTGTGGTGTAGGTTGCAGACGCGGCTCGGATCCCAAGTTGCTGTAGCTCTGGCATAGGCTGGTGGTTACAGCTCCGATTCGACCCCTAGCCTGGGAACCTCCATATGCCGCGGTAACAGCCCAAAGAAATAGCAAAAAGACAAAAAAAAAAAAAAAGTTAACATCCATCTCCTCATATAGATACAATAAAATGAAAGAAGAAAAGAATGAAAGAAAAAAAATTCTCCTTGCAATGAGAACTCTTAGGATTTCTTCTCTTAGCAACTTTCCTATATATTATACAGCAGCATTAGGTGTAGCTGTTCTATTGGACATTACGTCCCCAGTGCTCATTTGTCTTATGACTGCAAGTTTGTACCTTTGCCCACTTTCCTGCAACTCCCCCTTCCCCTCTGCATCTACCTCTGATCATCATGAATCTCATCTATTTTTCTAGGAGCGTGGTTTTGTTTTTTGGTTTGTAGATGCCGTATATAAGTGAGGTTATACAGTCTTTGTCTTTCTCTGACTTACTTCACTTAGCATTGTGTCCGTTCACATCATTACAAATGGCAAAATTTCATTTTTTTAAGATTGAGTCATATAGCATTATACGTTGCTCAACCATTATCAGTATGCTTTGACTTCTTGATCACATTCTTTGATGATTTTCCTATGTAGTTACCGTGAGGTTTACATTAAATATCTTAAACTTGTAACGCCCTATGATAACAACTTGAGCAGAATTTGTCCACTTTACCCTTTCAGTTGCTCTCCCCTTGACATTTATGGTATTGCTATTACAGGCTCCATGTTTGTCATACTTTGTAACTAATAACAGGTTATTGTATTTTGGTTACTTTTGCTACGGTCATTTTTTTTTTAACTTTGAAATGATGCAAGTGAGTTATGCATCACAGGGTTTGTATAACTCATTGTTTCAGCGCCTGAATTGTGCCTGAGTGTGCATTGAATTCCCTGATCATGTGAGGCCACCGTTGTTTGTTTGTCTGTTTTTTGCAGATAGGGGAGGCCATAGGTTGTGCTGTCTTTCAAGCTCCACTGTATATAGGGCTATTGAATGAGCTATATGGCTTCCCTGGTTGGACAGGCTGAAGGCTGCATCAGAGATGAGTAGAACTACCAATTAGATTCCCTGCCCAAGCACAGTGAGAGAAGCAGCTCTAAAACTGGTAAACACCAAGCCCAAAAATAAACTCAAAATGGCTGAAAGACTTAAATAGAAGACAAGACACCATCAAACTCCTGGAAGAGAACACAGGCAAAACATTCTCTGACATCAACCTTACAAATGTTTTCTCAGGCCAGTCTCCCAAGGCAACAGAAATAAAAGCAAAAATAAACCAATGGGACCTCATCAAACTGACAAGCTTTCACACAGCAAAGGAAACCAAAAAGAAACCAAAAAGACAACTTACAGAATGGGAGAAAATAGTTTCAAATGATGCAATGGACAAGGGCTTAATCTCTTAGAATATGCAAACAACTTATACAACTCAACAGCGAAAAAGCCAACAACCCAGTTGAAAAATGGGCAAAAGCTCTGAATAGACATTTTTCCAAGGAAGATATACAGATGGCCAACAAGCACATGAAAAAATGCTCAACATCCCTGATTATTTGAGAAATGCAAATCAAAACTACCACAAGATACCGCCTCACACCAGTCAGAATGGCCATCATTCATAAGTCCACAAATAAATGCTGGAGGGGGTGTGGAGAAAAGGGAACCCTCCTGCACTGTTGGTGAGAATGTAAGCTGATACAACCACTATGGAGATCAGTATGGAGATACCTTAGAAAACTATACATAAAACTACCATATGACCCCGCAATCCCACTCTTGGGCATATATCCGGACAAAACTTTCCTTATCAAAGACACATGCTCCCACCAGTTCATTGTAGCACTATTCACAATAGCTAAGACATGGAAACAACCCAAATATCTATCAACAGATGATTGGATTCGGAAGGTGTGGTATATATACACAATGGAATACTACTCAACCAAAAAAAGAACAAAATAATGCCATTTGCAGCAACATGGATGGACCTAGAGACTCTCATCCTGAGTGAAGTAAGTCAGAAACAGAACAGACAAATGCCATATGATATCCCTTATATCTGGAGTCTAATATATGGCACAAAGGAACCTTTCCACAGAGAAGATAATCATGGACTTGGAGAATAGACTTGTGGTTGCTAAGGGGGAGGGGAGGGAGTGGGATGGATGGGGAGCTTGGGGTTAATAGATACAAACTATTGCCTTTGGAATGGATGAGCAATGAGATCCTGCTGTGTAGCCCTGGGACCTATGTCTAGTCACTTATGATGGAGCATGATAATGTGCAAAAATAGAATGTGTACATGTATGTGTTACTGGGTCACCATGCCGTACAGTAGAAAGAAAAAATTGTATTGGGGAAATAAGTATTAAAAAAATATAAAAGTGGTAATGCTCTCTGTTAACTCAAGCCCCGCCACACCCAGTTTCCCTGGCCAAACAGGACCACTGGTTTTGTTCCTCAGACTATCAGCTCTGTCTGCCCTTCTCTTGAGCGTTGCTGGGCTGCACAACTTTCACGTGTTCTCATCAGCCCTTTTCATCAGATGGGACCAGAGGACACTTTCCGTAGTGAATAAGATTCTCATCCCCCTTGCCAGGGCAGAAGGGGGAGGCATCACCAGAGGCTACTCTCAATTTCCCAAGCAGCGTCTCCAGTTAAAAGGGGCCAGAGGTACCCTTAGCTTTGGCTATGACTTAATCCACCTGCCTGTATTTAGCATTGGAAGACTTCATGCTTGGCACTGGCTTTGCTTTGGGGGTAATCAGCTCTTCCCACTCACCTCTTGACTTGAGTGACACTGGGTCATACAGCTTCCAGGAGTTGTCATCAGCCTTTCTGGTCAGATGGGGCTGGGAGACACTCTCCATAGGGGATGCGACTGTGACTCAGCGCCTTGGCTGGAGGTGAACAAACCAGGCTCTAGGTCTGGCAAAACCTCTTTGAGGATGCAAACCAGGCAGAAGATGTGCATCCCGCTGAGTTCTCTCAGAGCTTACCCCTCCTCGATTCTGCAGATGCGCAAAGTCACTGGTCAGAATTACTCTTTGGACACGGCAGCTGTGAACTCAGTCGGCGAAGATCCCTATGAGACTGCTGATTGTTGCAAGCTTTCCTCACTGTCCGATTCCTAGTAGCTGAGCCCTGCAAATTCTCCTAGTGGAGGCCGGAGTAGGGGCTACGACAAAGAAACCCACGATGGGAGAGGGGACTGTTTTTCTCTCCTGGATTCTCTTCTTCAATTAGAGAAACCAGAGGCTCCGGAGAGACCTCTCTATGTGATTCTCGGGGGTCCTAGGGGAGGAGCAATGCGGTCAACAAGTAGCTGCTTCTCTTATCCTTCAAAGGCAATCTGTCTTGGTCTCTGAGGTGCAGATGGAGGGTGGGGGGTTAGAGGGTACTTCAGCCTCATGTTCTAGGATTCTCATGTTCCAGGATTCTCTTAGTGGTGATTGTTTTTGAATAGGTATTAGCATCCTTGTGAGGGGAAATTAAGTCAGGAATGATTTATGTTGCCGTCTTAGTGTCACCACTCTCCTAAGTTAACTATTTTTTATTCAGTAAATTTGGGTAATTTATTTCTTTTAAATTGTTCATTTCATCTAATTTTTAGTCTGTGCAATACATTGGTTAGTACCATTTTTAAATTTTAAATTTTAGATTATCCTTGTAGATATATGTACTTCTCCATAACAGTTATTTCAGCCTTTTCTCTTTTCTAATCAGTTTTGCTAAATATTTGACTACTAGTCCTTTCAAAGAATCAACCTTTGATATTGTAGGTGATTTTTTTTTTTTTTTGCTTTCTTGGGCATTTCTTTTCTCACGTTATTTATATATTCTACTTGTCTTCTTCCAGCTTTTGTATTTGAACAACTGTGATTATATTTCAATTTGTAAATTGCTTCAAGATTGTGATTCACTCCAAGTACAGCTTTGGTTGCAAAGTACCAACAACTTCAGTGTCAAGTAACATAGCAGCTGGAGATTCCCAAGCTCACGGAAAATCCCAAGAAGCCACTGCATTGTCTGTGTACCCTGAGAGTAGTGACTTCCACTTACTCTGTCTTCCAATGCATGTGTGTTTCTCTTATTGCTAAACTCTAAGAATCTACAAGGAAGGTGATTCTTGGACATGTGGTGCTTTCCCATATAAGGAAGTAATAGTAATGCCACATCAACAACAGCCAATCTACCACATAGCATTCCTAGTCCTCACTGAGGTTTTTCACGAGTTTCTTTTTGTGTGTGTGATATTTTTGTTAAGTGTTGTTATTATGGCTACGCTGATTTTACAAAGTAAACTGGGAAGATTTTATGTTTTACTACATCATTGACTAGCGTGAATATATCTCCTTAGAAATAGCTCTCCTTTGAATGATTGAAATGAGTTAGCTTGTAAAACCATCAGGACCCAATAATCTTTCAGAAGTAATTCTTAGACATTATTTCCAAGAGCTTCAAAAAATTCTTCCTATGTAGGTTTTCTTCTTCATCTTTAGTTACTTTGGAAAAAAATCTTTTTTCAGAGAGTATTCTTTATTTCAATCAGAACTTAGATCAGAGTTGTGCATACTAAAGCTGTACTTACAGAGTACTTTACAGATGTTTTCTATGCTTGTGATTGACAGCGTTGCTGCACAACCAACCACCCAAGAATCTCAGTTGCTTACAAGGAGAAGCGTTTATTCCTCTCTCATACTTGTGCAACTGCAGTTTGCTGCTGCCTACTTGACTCTGCTCTACTTTTCTCCGTGTGTCTTCTCATTTGGGGACCTTACCTGAAGGAGCAAACCTTATATGGAACACACCTATCCTCTTAGAACAAGGGAAGACAAGAGACCAAATCAAACCATGCAGCTGCAAACAGAGCTTCTGTTTAGATGTGGTGTGCGCTGTTGCATCATTCACTTTTCATTGTCCAAATTAAGTCAGGCCCAGCTATGGCTGCTTTAATCTGGAGACGTGGAGGAGGGGAGTGGGATCCCAACCTCCCCCCACATGCCCATAGCACAAATCCAGCATATAATGGGGGACTAGGGACAAGATAACTATAATAAACACTGCCATTTAGAGCAGTCAGCAGTACAAAGCCCCTCCGAAATCCCACCGGGCTAGCTTTGTAAAGTGTTCCTCTGCTCAGTGAGAAAATACTACTTCGAAGTCAGGTTCTCCTCCTGAAAAGTAATGCCCTTGTCATCTGTTCTTCATGGCTTCTGGGTCCCCCACTCTTTAATTAATGTCTCCTTTTTCAACAACATCCTGCCCTCATATGAAATGGAAATTTTGATGCTTAAAATAGTCTGTCAATTTAATCAGACTGGTGGTACTTCCAGAAGTATGACTCTCAAAGCATTTTTAAAAATCATTTGCTTCCAATCCACTCTATGAATTAATAGTCACATGCACAATTCTTTTTAAGACATGCCTTTCTCTTTAGATTTAATCATAAGTACTTTGAATTTATCAGAGACCTGTGAGATTATGCCTTTGGTCTCTTTTCCCAGAGATATTTTGTCCAACATTAAGGATCTGATGGGGGACAGGCAAGTTAATTACATCTGAATTTAAAACAAAAGACGTGTGCCCTCACCTTGTTCACTGAAATTACTAAAAAGAAATTATTATTATTATTTTGTTTTTCCCTTTTACCAGTTAGAGAAGAGAAAATGCTGTATCTTTAAATCCTGCAGGTTCTGGAATTCCTAATGTGACCTTTTTTTTGATATCTTCTTGAAAATGAGCCAGTTCTCTCCTAACCTAACTCTTCCTTGGCAGGCACCGTATAAAATGCAGCACATAGCAACAAGCTCATACTAATAACAGTATATTTTAAAATTCTTTCCCAGAACCACAGGTTCATTAGATACATTGTCAGTTTCTTAAATGATTGCAGGGGATGGTTTTATCAAATACTTAACCACTGTTTCCTGCTGCTTGCCACTATCCATTCTTTACTAATATTTTACTTTGTACCCACATCTAACAAGCCAGTGCCATATATGTTAGGGTGTCTTGGTTGGTGGTGGTGGTGAGGGTGATGGTCGTTTTCTTTCGTGTAGGAACCCATTCCTTGTATCCATTTCTCTATTAGTGAGTCTTGGGTCATAATAAGTATGTTTCATGTAGCTTCTCATTCTGGAAGCAAGGCTGAAAGAGTAGACCCCATGGAGATCTCGCACACTTTCAAAGCAAAGGGAAAGGGCAAAGATAGAAATCCAACCAAACAATTATATTGGAAACTGTTCAGACATGGAGAATGTTTTGCTTTTTGAAAAACGCAGCTCTTAAACTTATGTATTCTATTGATTTTTTCTAGTTCTTAATTTGCTGAATTTGACTTTAATGGTGTTATATCCTTCTCCTGCATTTATTGATTTGATTTGTTTTTCTATTTCTAGCTTTTTACATTAAAGCTCAATTAATATTTTCCTTTTTTGGATAAGAAAAGGCTCTCACTAGTTACAAAGTGATGCTATATTCAGCCTCTTTCCTAGCGTGACTTCCTCAGTGTTAAAAGATTTTCCCCAGTTGCTCCTCAGCTTTCTTAAAGTTGCTCTCTGTTTTCGGTATGGCTTCCAGTCCAACTGCTTGCAAATTTATACTGTTGCAGAGTGTAAAAAAAAAAAAAAGTGATAAGCTCTCTCTCTGTTCATTGAGGACTTAGCTCCTTGGGCTACAAATTAGAGTGCTTTTTAAATGGCCTAAAAGGTGTATCTTTATTATTTTGAAGTGATGCAGTATTTTCAAGGAGAAAAAGAGTATTTGTGTCCTTCATTATAATCTAGTGAAAATTCTTGATTTTTTAAAAAGCATCTTTCTTTAGTTTTCCCTTCATAGCAGAAACACCTAAGATTCCCTTTGATAACTGCAGTGCAATCCAATAAGGAGGAGGTAATTGCCTTTGTTCATATCATCGTCAACCCAGAAGTTGTCCTGTGAATTATACATATAGAATATATTGTAGGATTTGAGCCGTGTGTAATATATTGAATACAGTTGCTATAACCATTCTTTCACACTTATTTTTATTGACATATCTTTTCATTTATCTTGGGCAAATTTTTACTGTGCCACGCAGTAAGCTTATGCTTAATTTTATAGGAAACTGAATAACATTTTCCAAAGGGATGCGGCGTCAGAGTCTGTGGTCTTAACTACTATACTGTAGAGTGGAAGTGGCCCTTGCAGGAAAAATGGGGTTTTTCTAAATAGAAAATTTAAGGAAAGATATTTGCAATTAAGAGAGCATGGCATAAGCTTGTGAAGCGAATATTACTAATGAGATGGAATTGAGGTATGTGTTTGATATAGTGAGGGATGGGATTGCGATGGTGATTAAGTCATGCACTAGAGATCTGCTTCTTCACAATGATAAAGATTTATGGTTTAATGCCATAAAAATGGGAACTCATGGAGTTTTTGGGGGAGAGGAAGCAGTCATTCATTCAGTCGCTACAGTGAACATCTGCTGAATGCTGAGCACTTGCAAACACCACAGTGGTCTTTGCAGTAGTTTACAAAGAGGTGCTAAAGGTTTGAGATAGCACGTTATCAGGAAAGGAAAGAATATCTTCGAGAAACACCGAAAGGGACAATTCCAAAGGATTTTTTAGTCAGATTTAGTTTCCTGAAAGAGTAAGTGCTTAAAGTCAAAGCCTAGAAAATTGAAATCTCTGTAGCTCTTAACCACAACAGGAAAGTTAAAAGATAATCAAGCTGGGGCTATGAAGGTGGAAGGAGAACATGTACCTGTTATAAATTCAAGGGATTTATAGGGAACACAGTACCTCTGTTATAAATCCAAGTAAAAAGTCCTAAATCTGGAGTTTCTGCTGGGGTGTGGTGGGTTAAGCATCAGACTGCAGTGTCTCAATCACAGGTGCAGTTGGTTAAAGGATCTGGTGTGGGATTATTCAATCCCTGGCCCAGAAACTTCCATATGCTGTGGGTGCAGCCCATAAAAAAGAACAAAAAATATTCTAAATGTAACAGAGGTCAAGCATTCATGACTTTTACATAGAAAAAAAAAAGCCTTCTTCAACTATTCTGTAATAAATATAGGGCTATTTTAATTCTAAGTTGGTTCTATCAAATAGTTTTTTAGAATAGTTTTGCTCGTTGTAGAAAATATAGCCAAGAAGTTCATATTTTCTTTGAAAATAATATTTAGGGATTTAAACGTTGATTTCAGGGCTTTTAAAATTTAATAATGCTAAGTATTGATGCTTTTTTGGATTTAAGCCAAATTGATTTGCTGAACTTAAAAACCAAAGGAGATATACTAGGATATCTTTCAAGGAAAAGTAGTGTGAAATCATTTTTAATAATACAAGCTTAATGTTATGCCAATAAAACATTTATGGATATGTGTAAAACATGAGATTTCAGAGTGAGTCAGAAGAAAATCTATAATCTTATAAAAAGCTCTACCAGCAATCTTTCTCTTCCATTATTTTCATAAACCTTCCCTGAGTCTAATTGTCACATTGTAATCTTCTAGTTATTTGCACATGATTCTCTTATGAGTAATACTTGAGCATTATATTTCCAGCCCAGCTGAATAGAGTCTTAAACTAAATTCTACTTTTTTTCAAAATTTAGATTCTCTCTGTATTTGATAATGCTAGGTATTATATTTAAATGGTCCCTCTCTACCTCTCTGCATAGTTCTGTTGATTTCTTATTATGAAAGGTGTGATAAAAGTCACAATTCAAACCAATGGCATAAAAGGAGTAGCTGGGAGGTCCTGGGAAGATTCAATCGGAAGAGAGTGCTAATTCAAGACTAAAGCAAGGAACACTAAGTCAGTTATTGCCACCAAAAGGCCGCAAAATAAATTATTCCCAAGCCCGATGGCTTAAAACTGCCATTACTATCCTCATTACACATCTATGGGACGGTCAGGAATTACCTTACCTAAACTGGCCTGGCTCTGTTGGTTCTAAGCTTCTTTCAGGGTTGCTCCATATGTCTCTCACCCACCTTGGACCATAAACTTCCAAGGCATGTTCTTCTCATGGCCAAAAGGCCAACTTGATGCCTTTTAAAGCCAGAATTAGAACTGGTATATTATCACAACTGCCCACATTCTATCAGCCAAAGCAAGTTACTTGGCCAAGTTCCATGTAATGAGGCAAGTACATTTATTTCTTCTATAAGATTGGGGGAAGGACTGGATATTGTGAACAATACAATAAAACCCAAGCACTTAAACAATCTGAAATATTTTCTGTAACTAGATTTCTCTTTTTTGAGTTTCTCACCTGAATATTTCCCAGCTAACTGTCCCCAGGTTACCTCAATTTCTCAGTCTTCGACAATTCTAATCCTGTCCAATGGCATGTTTTGAATACCTTTTATATGTAGGCCTAGCCTCACCCAGTCCCAAAATCATCTATTATGAAGGCAATTTATTAGTCATACCATTTCTATTAAGTCTTGCTGTAGAAAGTAAATATCATTTTGCCTGGGCTAAGATCCATAGACTTGCTGAGAATGGACCTTTTTTTCTCTTAAAAATATTTGCATGGAGGTGTTTAATCTAGCACTCTGCATCAGTTTTTCCTTAGTGCCAGAAAATAGGTAGCAATAATTTATTATAAAGAATATGTTGTGTTGTAGCATGGACATTATAACAAGATTAATTTTAGCTGTGATCTCTATGATTTCCTTCTACTAACTTTGGGTTTTGTTCTTTCTTCCTTAGTTGCTTCAGGTATAAGGTTAGGTTGTTTATTTGAGATTTTTCTTGTTTGCTGAGGTAGGCTTGTTTTGCTGTAAATGTCCCTCTTGGAAATGCTTTTGCTGCATGCTATAGGTTTTGGATCATTGTGTCTTCATTGCCATTTGTCTCTAGGTGTTTTATGATTTCCTTTTGATTTCTTCAGTGATCCATTGGTTGTATAGTAGCATATTGTTTAGTCGCTTTGTGCTTGTGTTCTTTTGCAGTTTTTTTTCCTTGTCATTGATTTCTAGTTTTATATCATTGTCAGAAAAGATGCTTGATATGATTTTAAGTTTCTTAAATTTACCAAGACTTGTTTTGTGGCCCAGAATGTGATCTATTCTAGAGAATGTTCCATGTGTGCTTGAGAAGAATGTATATTCTGCTGCTTTTGGATGGAATATTCTGTAAAGATTCATTTCAATTCCAATCCATGAACATGGAATATATTTTCTCTTAGTTATGCCTTCTCTTCCATATATAATAGTTTTCAGAGTGAAGATCTTTCACTTCCTTGGTTAAATTTATTTTTAAGTATGTTATGATTTTTGATACTATGTTAAATGGAATTGTTTTCTTAATTTATTTTTGGATAGTTTGTTGATAGTGTATATAAATGTAACTTAGTTTTGCATATTAATTTGTATATCCTGCTATTTTACTAAATTCGTTTACTAGTTCTGATATTTTTTGTTGGAATATTTAGGGTTTTCTATATATAAGATCATGATATCTAAAAACAGAAATGATTTAATTTCTTCCTTTCTTATTTGGATGCCTTTTATTTCTTTTTCTTGCCTGATTGCTTTGACCTGACCTTCCAGTACCATATTGAATAGCAGTGGTAAAAGAGGGTATCTTTGCCTTGTGTCTGATCTCAGAGAAAAATATTTCCTCTTTTTACCATTGAATATGACATTAGCTGCTGGTTTGTCATATATGGCCTTTATTGTATTGAGGGATATTCTGTACCTGATTTGTTGAAAATTTTTATCACGAATGGATGTTGAATTTTGTCAAATGCTTTCCCTGCATCTATGGAGATAATCATGTGATTTTTATTCTTCATTTCGTTAATGTAGGATATTACATTTATTGATTTGCATATTTTGAAACATTCTTGCATTCCAGAGATATATCACTCTTAATTATGGTATATGATTTTTTAAAATTTTATAATAGTTGATTTACAATGTTATGTCAATTTCTGCTGTGCAGCAAAGTGACCCAGTTATGGCAACTGATTTTTAAAATGTGTTGTTGGATTCAGTTTGCTAATATTTTGTTGAGAATTTTTGCATCTATATTCATCAGGGATACTCGTCTCAAGAAAGCTGGAATTATATACTTCTATGCAACTAAACACCATAGATAAATTTAAATTTCAATGAAAAATAAAGAATGAATTGTTAGGACAATGACAAGGAAAGAAACCATTCTCAGTCTCATTCATTTAAGCAATAAATATGTATTGAGAATCTAGCTTGGGCTATGCACACTTCTAAATTCTGTATTTCAAAGGGCTGAGAAAGGAGCATTTGGACAAGAAGCAACCTTTGAATCTGGGAACAAAAGGAAAATCAAATGATAGTGTCAGTAATAAAATAATTATTTGTTTTGATTTTCACCTCTAATACATCTCCTCCACAGCAAGCTATACATTATTCCATATGCAAGTCTACAAAGTCAAAGTACAGATTAAAAAAAATAGTATCTATAAAAAATGTTGATCAAATCCATGCTCATCTTTGAATATCAATGACTTATTTAATTATTTAAATTGATAAGAATGAAATGTTCCTATATATTTTAATTTAGAATATGGATGTTTCACAATACACTCAATGAATAAGTGAATGTTTATGATATTGAATCATAGGTAAATCTTGCTTTATCTTTCCATTTTTAAAGTCAAAGTTATCTCTGATTGCTTTAGAAATAACTGAATTCAAAAGTACACCAATTATGTTTTGCTTTGAAAAGATCGACTCAGGCAATTAAAAGGAATAAATGTGGAATTGCCATTGTGGCTCAGTGGTAATGAACCCGACTAGTATCCATGAGGACCTGGGTTAAATCCCTGGCCTTGGCCAGTGGATTAAGGATCCTGCATTGCTGTGAGCTGTGATGTAGGTTGCAGATGTGGCCTGGATCCTGTGTTGCTGTGGCTAGAGTGTAGGCCGGCATGAGGCTCTGAATTGATCCTTAGCCTGGGAACTTCCATATGTCATGGGTGGGGCCCTAAAAAAGACACACAAAAAAAGAGAGAATAAATAGCTGAAGCATAAAAATAGCACTTTTTTGTGGTATTTTGTTTTTCTAGAGAAATTATTAAATATATTGCATTTAAAGTGGTAGTACAGTCTCTTTAGCAAGTGGTGTTGGAAAATCTGGACAGCCATAGGTAAATCAATGGAGTTAGAACACTTCTTCACACCATACACACAAATAAATTGAATGGCTTAAAGATTTACATATAAAACATGACACCATAAAACTCCTAGAAAAAAATATAGAAAAAAAAAACCCATTTTCTGTCATAAACAGTACCAAAGTTTTCTTAGGTCAGTCTCCCAAAGAAATGGAAATAAAAACGAAAATAAACAAATGTGACCTTACCAAACTCATAAGCTTTTGCACAGCAAAGGAAACCATATACCAAAAGAAAAGGCAGCCTGTGGAGTGGGAGAAAATATTTGCAAACAATGTGACTGACAAGGGCTTAATTTCCAAAATATACAGACAGTTCATACAACTCACAAACAAAAAACAACCCAAAAAATAAGCAAAAGACATAAATAGACATTTCTCCAAAGAAGACATACAGATGACCAGTAGACACATGGTGCTCAACATTGCTAATAATTAGAGAAATGAAAATCAAAACTACAGTGAGGTATCACCTCACACTGATCAGAATGGCCATTATCAAAAAGTCTACAAATAGTGAATGCTGGAGAGGTTATGGAGAAAATGGAAACCCCCTTCATTGTTGGTAAATTGGTGCAGACACCATAGAAAATAGCATAGACTTTCCTTAAAAAATTAAAAATAGAGTTACCATATGACCCAGTAGTCCTACTCCTGGGCATATATTCAGAGAAAACTCTAATTCCAAAAGATACATGCATCCCAGTGTTCACTGCAGCACTTTTTACAATAGCCAAGATATGGAAGCAACCTAAATGTCTACTGACAGGGAACCTATAAAGAAGGTGTGGTGTTTATATAAAATGGAATACTACACAGCCATAAAACAGATGAAATAATGCCATTTTCAGTAACATAATAAACCTAGAGATTATCATATTAAGTGAAGAGAGTCAGAAAGAGAAAGATGGATACTATGTGATATCACTGATGGAATACAAATGAACTTACTTCCAAAACTGAAGCAGACTCACAGATATAAAAAACAAATTTATGCTTACCAAAGGAGAAAGGGGATGAGTGAGAGATAAATTAGGAGTTTGGGATCAGCAGATACAAACTACTTTATATAAAATAAATAACTAGCAAGATCCTTCTGTAGAGCATAGGAAACTAGTCATATCCTATAATAAACAATAATGGAAAATAATATGAAAAAGAATATATATATTATATATACATAACTATATGTGTATATATTTATCTATATATATAAAAAATAACTGAAGCACTTTACTGTACACCATAAACTAACACAACATTGTAAATCAACTATATTTCAATAAAAAAAATTTTAGGTACAAAGCATCCAGAATAAAAGAAAAATAGATAAATGGACTACATCAAACTAAAAAGTTTCTGCATAGGCATGGAAACTATCAATAGAGTGCAAAGACAACCTATAGAATGGGAGAAAATATTTATAAGCCATGTGTCTGATCAGGGGTTAATTTCCAAAATATATAAGGAACTCCTACAATTTAATAGCAGAAAAACAAGTAACCCAATTTAAAAATGAGCAAAGGACTTTGAGTGCACATTTTTCCAAAGAAGACATGCAGATGACCAATAGGCCTATAAGAAGGTGCTCAGCATCACTAATCATCAGGGAAATGCCAATCCAAACCTAAGGAGATATCAATTATCTGTTAGAATAGCTATCAAAAAAGACAAGGGGTAAGAAATGTTGGTGAGGTTGTGGAGAAGATCGGTCCCTTATACACTGTTGGTAGGAATGTTAAATGGTGCAGCAGCTATGGAAAATAGCGTGGAGGTTCCTCAAACAATTAGAGATACAATTGCTGTACGATCCAGCAATTCTCCACTTCTGAGAACTATAAGAATTGAAATCAGCATCTCAAAGAGATTATCTGCATTCCTGTATTCATTGTACCATTATTCATAATAGCCAAGACATAGAAACAATCCACATATCCATCAATAGACAAATAAATAGAGAAAATGCAGTATATACACACAGTGGAACATTATTCAGCCTTCAAAAAGAAAAAAGAAAAAAAAACTACCGTATTTGAGACCATACATGGTCCTGGAAGACATTATGCTAAATGAAACAAGTCTGTCACAGAAGGACAAATAATGCATGTTCTACTTATAAGAGGTATCTGGAATAGTCAAACTTACAGAAATAGAGACCACTTATAGATTGCTGATTGCCAGGGAATGAGGGGAGGGGGAAATGGGGAGTTGTACCATGGGTATGATGTTTCAGTGATGCTAGATGCATAAGCTATAGAGGTGTGCTGTGTAACCTAGTGTCTATGGTTAATGGTGTGGAATTGTGCACTTAGAAATTTAAGTGTGGTATTCATCTTAAGTGTTCTTACCACACACGAGCAAAGGGACACAAGGAAACTTCTGGTGGTGACGCGTGTGTTTATTACCTTGATTGTGGTGATGGTGGTGCCGTGGGTGTATGTGTATATCCAAACCTATCAAATTATATACACAGTTTTTATACATCCATTAAAGCCATATAAAGCTATTTTTAAAAGTAGTAGTGCAAAAGTATGCCAGCCTCACTATATTTAATTAGTAAAATAATATTTTATAGTAATATTAGTTTAAAAAGTACAATGCATCTTTTAATACAGTACATAATTAAAAACTACAATTCCAGCAGAAAACTTTTCCCGTTTCATAGAAACATTTCTTAAAATCAGACCTTAATGTAATTGGAACTGAACTAAAAAAATAGATTTGATAGAGCATTCCACCATTTAAAAATAATTTACTCAAAAATTTTTAAATTTTGATTTTGTCGTTAAAATTGATCAGGAAAATCACTAATTTGCATAAAAACTGTCTCATTTTCATACCAGCTGCTAAAAAATTTGCGAAACAAGTTTCATGTTGGCAAGCAGAACTGCAGACTGTCTTAGATGTAAAAATATCTGCAGACATGAAAGATGTTCTCTGCAGTTGGAGAAGTACAGACCTCAAGTACAGACCTAAATTTCTGAGGATTTCTCTTGTGGATGATTTTCATTCTCAGTGAAGATGGGAAGTTATAAGGAGGGGTTGCCTGACAAAGGTGGACATCTTGCAACTAAATTCACCTATTCTCAAACAAAAGGATTATTATATTTAAGGGTACAGGATCATAAAAGCTTAATGAACTAGCCTGCACCCAGATGTAGATGCCATTATCACTTTTCATAATAAACTGGAATCAATGGGTGTTTCCGAATTTATTTCAAAGTTGTTACATCATGTATTTCCAAGAAAGCCAAGAATTTTGAGAACTCTCCATGTGGTTCCACTTGAATTGTTTTATACTAGATAGTAAAAAATTGGGGGAGGCCAAAAAACAAAACAAAGAAACAAAAAAACTCCACAAAGATGCTCCTGAAATGGTTTTGTGGTTGCACATTGATATTACTTTTGTGGAGGTTACTAAAGGTGATTTTTTAAAAAAACCATTTTATTACAGTTGATTTACAATGTTCTGTCAAGTTCGGCTTCAAGGTGAATTTTTAAGACAAAAAATGATAAAATTATCCAACAAACTCGAATTTTGAAAGAGCAGATGCTTTAAAAGTATTTTTAACTGAACTACTTGTGTTACATGAAGTTCCACGATAATTTACCACTAATCATTTTGTCCTATGCCCTAAATATCTCCAGTCTATCATTTATAGTTACTAATGTTGTGGCTACTTTTTTAGCTAGAAAAACTCTGGTTTCAATCACATCGAAATTTAAATATAATGGTATATGTAGCCTGAACTTTTTATAGGCAAAGTGTGGTTATCCTAATACTATGAGCAAGATTCTCTGCTTCTCTATCAATTAGACAGGTCATGTCAAAGTACTTTCTGCACGATTCCTTCACTCCTTCGGTTTGTCGGATTATGTACCTTCACTAATAGTATGGACTTTAGATCAAAATAACAGGAAAAATTAGACTCACGTAATTAAATGAATTTTCACTTTATAAATTCAAATCATAATTTGCATCAAGTATTTTGTTTTACTTTAGGACAATGCATATTCTCCCAGATCAAGGCGGAAATGTCTGTTTTCCTCTATAGAAAGTAAAAACAAGGTGCATCTTTTCAATTTGTTGTAAGATTTGGAAGCTATATTACTTGGTTTGTCTCACTATATAGCTTAAATTATAGAGGTTATTGTACATTTGTTTATATTGTACTAAAGATTGACAAGAATTTTAAAAACTGTGAAGACCAAAGAAAATTATGCTTATTGAACACATTTTCATTTCTTTCTGAAAAAAACTATATAAAAGCACACTGTGTTCACTGTTTACAGAAATATCTCATTAACTTGAATTCACATCTCTTTCATGGTGCAGATTTAGGCTTACACTAATATTTTACTCTTTTTTTCACATTTATTCTTCGCTGGTAGTATCTTGATTGCATACTTGCATCAAAAATACAAAGAATATTGAATTCTCTCACCATAATATTATAATTGATGAAATGATTAAGTGAATTAACACTTGTCACCATGCTATTTTATTAAAATAATCATGAACATTTATGGTCATAAAAAACATGTTCTTAGACCTCATAATTTTTAACCTCAGAAGCCTTAGTAAACATGAAAACTAAACAAAATGGGAAATTTCCAGAAAGCTTTCTCAAATCTTCATTTAATTTAAGAAAACTAAATCAAGAATGTTGACCGAGTACTTCTTACAGTTAAGGCAGAGTAATACATAAAATTTGCAGCCTATCCTTGAGCTATTTACCATTCACAAGTGAGATAATACCAACTTGAATAAACAGCAAATGCAACATTTTTGAGTAAGCATTTTAGCATTATATGACATTTTAAGACTGTCACCTCTAGCTGAATTCTTACAAGAACTAATTAAACAAATTAAACCAAATTAAAACTATGATAAACCTTCAAAATATATCCAGAAATCAACTACTGGTATTCTCTCTTCTTCCGTCTCCCTGAGGTAAATCATCTTATCTCACCTGTATTATCCCTGTTGCCTCCTAACTGCTTGATCTAGTTCTGGCCTTATCTCTCTACGCCTCATTTCTAATACTAGTGAAAATAATACTTTGAGAATGGAAGTTATATCCTGTCACTCCCATACTTAAAAACAAAAAACAAAACAAAAAAAAACCTGAAATGGCTCTCCATTTCATTTAGAATAGAGTCAAATTCCATAAAATAGCCTGTAGAGTCTTCCATGACTTGCTCTCCACCCCTTAACATACTGCACAAGCTTAGGTACAATTCTCTGTTGTCCGTTCCCTTTGGTCACTCAGACCCTGTCATGTTGGCTTCCTTCTTGTCTCAAATCCCCCAGGTACACTCCATCCTTAGTAGGGACTTTGCAGTGGCTGTTCCCTCTGCCAGCATCACTCTTACTGCATATGTTTACAAGTCAAATATCCTTATCTCCAGCTCTGCCTAAGTTTCCTTGACCATTCTCTCTCTTTTTTTTTTAAGGTTTTTTTTTTTTTTTTTTTTTTTCATTTTAGGGCTGCACCTATGGCATATGGAAGTTCCCAGGCTAGGGATTATTCTGAGCTACAGCTGCCATCTATGCCACAGCAACAGCAATGTGGGAGCCAAGCCACGTCTGTCACCTATACCACAGCTCACAGCAGCGCTGGATCCTTAACCCACTGAGCGAGGCCAGGGATCGAACGTGCATCCTCATGGATACTAGTCAAGTTCGTTCCTGCCGTGCCACCACGGGACCTCCCGACCATTCTCTCTTAAACTGCACCCTACTCTTCAACCCTGACACTCTCACGTCTACTTACCCTGCTCTTGTTATTTCATAGCACTTATTTAGTTATTTATTATGTTTATTTTTTTCTTTTTATGCCCATGAACCTAAAGAATCTTTATATTGCCCACTGATACATCTCAAGCATGTGGAACCATGCAAGGCTCACAGTGGGCGCTTAAAAATGCATAATGTAAATAAATGACTGTGAACAAATAGCAAATGTTATGGTATTTTTTTCCAAAAAGTTCAAATTCTATTAAAATGAAAGCTAGTTATATTGTGTTTGGATTTTGAAGGGTTTTTTTGTTCTTCTATTTCCAATCATGAGGTTTTGCAAGAAAGACTGAAACACCACCACCAATAAATGTAAAAGACACAAGAAGTAGCAACAGAAAAACTATCAAGGAGCTTTTCTTCATTACTACTGATCAAATATAGAAGTTCAAAGTTATATTCTAATTATTGTATCTCTGTTTACAATTATGGCATTTTCTATTCAAAAATAGAAATCCATGCTAGTTTAATTATTAGTCTGATCTTCAGCAGGCAGATCAAAGTCTGGGCTTTGGGCTACTTTCAGAGAGGAGACATCTTGTGAAGGTTTATGGAAAAAAAGTCTAAATAGCTTCTTCCCCTTGATAAAATCAGACCCCTAAACATCTGTTTTGTTCCCATTCCCCTTTTATTGATGCCGGCACTCTTTTCCTGGTCAAGACACACACCGTAGGTATATGCTTAAGGATATAAATGGACTTATGTGAAATTTAATACTTATGTTAACTAAAGCTCTACTTCTTCCTCTTCCATTAAAAAAGAGCATATTGGAATACTAATGTAGTGAGTAATTTTATATATAAACTTATTTTTCATAAAAAATATTTTAAAATTCACAACCATTGGTTCTTTGCCTATCTGTATATATAACGTAGTAATTTAGGATAGATGAAAAAGCAGCACTCAGTTTTGACACTGAGTAAAGATTCACTAATTGGTCAAAATCTGAGCATGTTTTTAGAAGAATATAGAGAGGTGTTGGAACCACTTTTTGAAACTGTCAGCATTTATCTGACTTTCATTTACGACTCCAGGTCAGAAAGCTATGTATCTTTGTTTCCTGCTGAAGTAGCTGCTAGGTACTCCATGAAACATACACATTTTTCAAAAGGTGTAGACTCAATCTGACAAAGAATATCTGTTACTCTAAGAGAGAGATATTTCCATTTACTAGAAACTGATGTTGATACCTGAAAGGCCATTTCAGGTTAGTTATTTCAGATGGGAAAGGGAAGAATTCAGCAGTGTTACAATGAGAGTTCCTGCTGGTACTTCCTATGCATTGGCAGATTTCAGTGTGTCACATTTCTTTCCCAGTGAATTAGCACATTGGTCCAGATTTGTGTATCTTGAACTTTTGAGAAATAGTTCCCATATTGGTTGCTGGAGGTTATTTGAACCATTTCTTAATATTAGGATAATTTACCTGACATTGAGACATATTTTTATTCTCATTAGCTCATACTAGCAAATAACATAATTAAATTAGAATATTCATTTCTATGCCAGAAGGTTTCTCTAGTCATTGTAGTAATTTGTCTGTGTGGGTTGCAGTGGGGAAGATAAATTTTAAGGAAAAAATATGGCCTTAAGGCCCACATATTTTAAAATTTGAAAAAAGAAATCCTAGTGTTCCTAAATCCTAATTTTAATACAAATGAATGAAATTAGGATACTCACAAGTGACATGCAAAACCTATACCTGAAAAATAATGTCAACCAGCAGGAGAACATAAAGATAGAGGAGTTCATGCTAGAATAAATTTTGAGGTGATTTATTCTATACTGTTTTAGTTTGGAAAGTTACTTATACTTACTTTTAATTCACCGAAGGACACCTACGGATCAATGATAAAGGAACAGCAAATATTTGAACACCTTTTACCTTGAAAATTAGTCACCGTGGTTCTTGGAATTGAGAGCCACGTTTTGTGATGGTGAACCCGTGGCTGGAAGTGAAACCAGAGAACGATTTCGTTTCCCTGACCAACGTCATGGTCCTGACGGCATCTAGATCCTGTGTTAATATCAGGAGCTCTAAAATTTCCCTCCTTTTCATGTTCAGGCTCATTTTTTAACACGCAGTGTCCAGAGAATTTTCTACAGGCTCTATGTTCTTAACCTTGAGTTCTAAACCCAGAGGCGAGAGTGCTTTTACGATCCCATTCCCAGCGGTATTGCTCCCTAAAACTGGACACTGGACAATTTTATACACAGATGTTTATAGATAGCACAACATGGAAATATTATCCATACGGATGATACCGTAATAAAAGATTGATGTTATAAAATCCAACCTTAGCACCAGCTTTTCCGTCAATATTAGAAAATAAATGTGTCCTCATACACCCCACACAGTTCTCCACATCCATTGCTGCAATCCCTAGATATTCTGGTAGGAGCACATGATGTCCATTAAAAATAAAACCTTAAAAACGATATTTGATGAAAAGAAATTAGATGCTTGATAATTGCCTAGGATTAAGGGGTGGGGGAAAATACTGTTACAAATGTGTTGCAAAGTTCAGTGTCCCTGAAAATGACAGATAATTTATTAACAAGACGTACCTAGTCCTTTTTGCCATGTGTTTGTAACCAAGCTCTCCAGAAGTGTTTTAATGACCCACCGTTGGCACCTTAATCCACTGTTGTTTTATTTTTTTTTTATTTTTATTTTTTTTGTCTTTTTGCTATTTCTTGGGCCGCTCCCACGGCATATGGAGGTTCCCAGGCCAAGGGTCTAATCGGAGCTGCAGCCACCGGCCTACGCCAGAGCCACAGCAAGGCGGGATCCGAGCCGCGTCTGCAACCTACACCACAGCTCACGGCAACACCGGATCCTTAACCCACTGAGCGAGGCCAGGGATGGAACCCATAACCTCATGGTTCCTAGTGGGATCCGTTAACCACGGAGCCACGATGGGAACTCCATATGTTACATTTTAAATGACTGACCACATGAAGAGGTGAAAAATATCACTGCAGTAAACCCAATGTAGACTTCAAATGAGCACTATTGGGTTTGCCAGATCGTGCTCATACTTTCTTTTTCATTTTATAAATATCTTAATTTTTTTTTTCCTTTTTAGCATACCAACTGCCACATATGAAAGTTCCCCGGCTAGGGGCTAATGTTAATCTTAAACATTTTAAGAAAGTTGTAGCTAATCAGAGGTAACCACAACGTCCAAGCCTACACCACAGCCACAGCAATGCAGAATCCAAGCCGCATCTGTGACCTACACCACAGCTCACAGCAGTGCTGGATCATTAACCCACTGAGCAAGGCCAGGGACTGAACCTGCATCCTCATGGATACTAGTCAAGTTTGTTACAGCTGAGCCACAATGGGAACTCCTAAAATTTTTAATAAAAGCATAAGCCTAATCCAACAAATCTTGTGCACGTTTATTTTAAAATATAAATCGTTTTTCTAGGCAAATTTGTACACATTCAAAAAGGTTCAATCAAATGTTAGAAAGGATTAAGAAAGCTATAGTTGAGTACAATTAGTTTAATATCCATATCCTATTCTAATGCACTTGTGTTAAACCAAATTAAGATTTTTTTAAATGGATTGAAATGTTTACATATTATATGGTTTTTTTTCCTAAGGTATACCTTCTTTTCAGATTAATGTGTGCTTAATACTACAAAACAATCATTTATAGTAATAGAAATGCATTTACTTATTCATCTGTTAAGCTCATATTTATTCATTGCCTTCTTATGCCCTACATTGACTTGTTTATAGGAATGTAATATATAATGAGTGTCAGACTGTTTTCCCCTGGACAGCATAAATTCCCTTGAGGGAAATGACCATTTCTTATATTATACGATTCTCATAAAATTGACCGCTAAGGAACCTCACTTCCTGTATTGCAGAGTTGAGTGCAGAGTCTACAGCAACAAAAAGACTTCATCCCTATAGCCAGCTGATTTTCTTTTTAGGGTTTAACATAGATACTGAAAGAGAGTGCCTCTCTCTCTCTCTCTCCTCTGCAAATACAAGTTTCCGAAGTGTTGTAACCTTGCAATGGCTACTAGCTGAGAGAGGCTGCTTGGGAATGAGGTCAACCTACACAGGGGTAAGCTTGGACAAGATGTGCAAAAAGCAATTTCGTACACTTGTAATCAGACAATTCAAAGAATTTAGTCAAGTCTGAACCTGGTCTTGAGCACTGAATGGCAATCGTTGTGAAGGCGTGAGAAAGATATTTCAGGCCTAGGGAAGTAGGGATACGTGTGGAGACATAATTAAGCAGCTGGCCTCCTTCCTCTCTCCGACCTTCTTTCCTTCCCGCTCTCTTTCTTTCCTTTCTCCATCCCTTCCTTTTCTCTCTCTCTTTCCTCCTACCTTAAGCATTTGAGGAACAGCTATAAACTGTAATGGATACTGAAAATAAAAACTGAAAGTATAGAGTCCCTGTCTTCTAAAACTGTAGGGTTTAACCATAGGGTCAAAATGTAGTACCTTTAAATTTGTTTGATGGAGGTGAAAATGATCTATGCAAAAAAAAAAAAAAGAAAACAAAAAAAAAAACCTTTTTTCCCCTCTATTCCTCAGAGACTTCAGATAATAGAGCAATTCTTGATATATAGATGTGTATGTTTTTAAAGGAATATTTGTACAGAAGGTGGTTTTAGGTCCTTGAGATACGTCATGAGAACACAAATTATACACTGCCCTAAATCTATTTAGAACATGGTTATTTAGATAAAAAGTAGAAGATAAGTTGCTTTTTACAGAAAATATTTGAATTTGTTTGTAACTGTATGATACAATTAGTGAATACTAAGTCTTTCTGATTCTACTGCTTTGCTACATGATATGCATCTTGAAAATAATGGTTTCAGAATTTTATGTAAAAACTGTTGCTCAGAGTTCTCATCATGGCTCAGCAGAAACAAATCTGACTAGTATCCATGAGGTTCGATCCCTGGCCTCACTCAGTGGGTTAAGGATCTGGCGTTGCCTTGAGCTGTGGTGCAGATGTGGCTCGGATCTGGCATTGCTGTGGCTGTGGCATAGGCTGGCAACCGCAACTCAGATTCTACACCTAGCCTGGGAACTTCCATATACCACAGGTGTGGCCCTAAAAAAAAAAAAAAAAAAAAAGACAAAAACCAAAAAAAAAACAAAACTGTTACTCATGATTTTTCGTATGGCTTATTAATTGTCAAATGAAACTCGTGAGTACAAAATCCAATAGAAAGACGTTTGTGTCCAAAATATAAGTAATTTGATAAAGAACAGAGGGATAGTCTATAAATGCATTTTACACTTAGGCACACACATACGTGTTCTCACATAGAGTGGATAATTTCACTTTTATGTGATAAAATTTAAATGTCAATTAATTTTAATGATCCTGAGAAATTAAATTTACTCTTTAAAACAAGACTTCCTCAAAGCAGTGGAATCATTTTTTATATTGCCAACTATGAAACTGCTTACACTTTATAGCCAGAATTTACTGCTGACAAATAATGAAAAATGTTAATTTCCTAACTCTTCAAGACAACATGGAGACGGCATTAAGATTTAAGATACTCAAAGTTATTTCTGTTCAGAATGCTTTAGTTGGTTGTTTTCGCAATTTGATGTCGTGCCAAAATATTTTTCTATTATAAACTGTACTCTTAAAATAAGCATTTCATAATTTTTGCCTCTATTAAAATTGAAAAAAATGTTTCTACATGTATTGCTCTAATTGCTTAAATTACCTGTAATAAATTAGGATAGTAAAATAAAGACTGCAATTGTTCATTTCACATAGTTTGTACAATATTATCTTAACAGATATTTTTTCTTTTTCTTTACTTCTTCTTTTTTTTTTTCAGGGCTGCACTTGAGGCATATGGAAGCTCCCAGGCTAGGGGTCGAATCAGAGCTGTGGCCACTGCCTACACCACAGCCACAACATCAACTCCTAGCCGCATCTGCGACCTACACCCCAGCTCAAGGCAACGCCAGATCCTTGACCCACTGAGTGAGGCCAGGGATCACATCCGCATCCTCGTGGATTCTAGTCGGGTTCATTTCTGCTGAGCCATGACGGGAATTCCCCATAAGAGGTATTTTCTTCTCACTTTACATTGTCTGTTTAGACATAACAGTAGGACAGTTTTTGGTTTTTGTTCTTCCCAAGTTGATCTGGGGTATTTAAAGATTTAAGATTAAAAAGTATATTGATTACAGTAGAAATAAGCATCATTCCCTCATTTAATGGAGTGTACATAATTCTATATACATATATAGGCAGTTGCCAAGTTATAAATACAGTTTTTTTCCAAACCTCTACTTATGAGAAGATATTTTTCCAGAAAGGGAAAACGGTACTGACTTTCCTAAACAATGGCACCAGTATTCATTTCATTAATGTCCTAGGACTCATTAATACTACATTAATTTCTGTATGTGAAGCTACTCAATAATGTGAGAAGAACAAAAATTAAGAACAATCTAACAGAACGAAATGTAGTAGGAATTATTAATGAGAAAGAAAGAAGGAGGCATTTTATTTGGATTTTTTTTTAGTACATTTCTCTAGGTAAATACATGCTATTAAGATAAATATTTTTATACAGTATTACTGTTTTGGACGTTGTGGTTACCTCTAATTAGCTACAACTTTCTTAAAATGTTAGTCTAGTGTTAAGACTGATCTTGGTTCCAGTTAGATGCCGAGAGTAACCCAAGGCACTCATTCTCAGTGTTAGCAGCACATTACAATAAGCAAGAGGTTTTCTGAAAACTATCGAAGCTAGGATGTCACTTCCATAGTCTCTGGTTAGTACTGTTTGCTTCTCAGGTCATTCTATCGTGTAGCCACGACTGAGAATCACTGGTCTAGGTTAATCATAATTTTACATTCATTTGTCCAGTGAATGTTTCAGGAATTAGAATTGGTTCAGATCTGGAAATGATGTGTAGATCCTGGCCGGGCTGTAGCCTTTGGTCTCTCCAAGCAGATCAGAGACCAGATGCCCACAGACAGATGAAAGCTATGATGCACTGTCCATGTGTGATGGCTAGTGACTATTACGTAACCTGCATATGACATTTTGTGAGAGCTTTGGTTAAATGTTAGGAAAATACATTTGAAATTTACATTTTAGAACTAAATGACATGGTTTATGAGAGCCAGTTTTGGCAACTTGGTAAGTATGTAAGAGTTTCAAGGTGGTTTGGTTAGAGATACACTTTGGTAAGCCCATCTTTATAACGTCCCACAACCTGAAAGAGTAGGCAATACTATTGCAAACATCATGACCAGGAAAATAAGAAAACATCACAAATTGCATATTCCAGCTGGTTTCTCTCATGAGGGCAGGCATTTTTCCTCTTTGAACTGACACACCTGACACAGTAAGACTGGAAGGGAATGCTTATCCCGGTCATGAGCTTTCCCATCCTAGGGGACCGTCGGAGAAATAGGATAGAGCTTAAAACATCATCATCTTAGTTAGATGGAAGGCCAACTAGAGCAGCCCCAACTTGTGGTAGAAATTATAAATTGTAATGTTTCTCCCTCATCTCGTATGATTGAGGCTTTTCCAGGAAGTTACCAGAAAGCTATCAGACAAGTCAAATAGCGATGATTCCCTGGGGATGGCGGTCTTGGAAGGCTCCAAACCTAGTCTGCCGAATGCCAGCACTTGCAAGACTGTCACTTTTAACAGTTACCGTGGTTGTGAGACCGCTGGTTTTTAGGGCTACTGTGGAGCTGGGAGAGGACAAGTTATAAAACTTGCTGTTTTATTTTGTTTTGTTTTTTTGAAGTTAAGTATGATGTTCGCTGTGGTTACCATTATATGACCTTTAGTTTGTTGAGGTATGTTCCCTCTATGCCCACTTTCTGGAGAGTTTTCATAATAAAAGGATATTGAATTTTGTCAAAATTTTTTTCTGCATCTGAGATGATAATATGGTTTTTCCTCTTCAATTCATTAATGTGATGTACAAAAACTTCCTGTCTTTAAACAAGATTCTGCCCTTTTTTTGAAGTCTTGCAAGGCTTTAGTTAATTTCTATAGTTCTGAAGGGGTGATTTTTAACAACTATTGGTATTTTTCTCACAGCTCTTATGGAGAAGTGGATTTTTATTGTCCTAACTGCACCATTCCAGAAATCTCTGTTCCACCCATTTTGAAGGTCTGGTTTCTATTCTTCTTATCAATTTTACCTTCAGGGGAAATTTGGTGTTAACAGAGATGGGTAGAGCCTTTCCTTCGGTTGTAACTAGGTCAAGATGGAAAAATCTTTGTGTAGCTGCTAGAGTCAATTATAAAGACTATTTTTAAAATTATGACAATGAGCATGCTAGACTAGATCAATAAAGCAAGAATTCTAAATGACAGATGCCGAACCCTAAAGCTAAAAGAGTAAAATGGGAGTTCTCCTGGGGCGCAGTGGGTTAAGGGTCTGGCATTGTCACTGCAACGGCTTGGGTTGCTGCTGTGACAGGGGTTTGATCCCTGGCCTGGGAACTTCCACATACCTCGGGTGCCTCTAAAGATATAAATATAATAATACATAAATACATAAAATCCTGTATGATATCAGAGCTCCATTTCTTCCCGTCTCATGAAGATTATCAGGGAAAGTTACGGGAGGAGAGAACCACTCTCTATCTATCATCTCGAATAAATAGGGGCTTCTGCTGATTACAAAAAACAACAGAGAGAAATCTTCCAGCTGTAGTAACATACAGGCTAGGAAGGCAGTTATAATCAGAAAAGAGTAAAAGCTTTCTCCGCAGAAATCATGAGATTGGACCAAAATAAATGATAATGACTCTCTACATTAACCAAAGTAATTATTGCCAGTTTCTGCAGCACACAACCCCCCAATGTTAGAGGCTTCCCACAAAAGGTGTGTGTCTCATTCATATCACATCCATGTGGCTCAAGTGGCTCTTCTATGAGAACTCTGCTCTAAGTAATGACTAGAGAACCCAGGTTGTTTCTATCTTCCAAGTCAAAGAGAAGAAAAGAAAATGAAGAGACCCACTCACCCTTGGCTGCTTTAAACAAGAGTGACTCTCACTGCACCTCCCCTTCCAACAAATTGGGGATAAATCACCACTTTTACCCAGTTAGACGAGTGAGATCTCTAAACTATAAGGAAACACTTAGATATTTGATGAACGCTCGCAATCTCTGCCAAACTCTGACAACGTAAAACCTAAGACTAGCAATGAAGGAATTCCTCTCTTGTGTTCCTGAGCCTAATTTGGTCGTTCCAGTGTCCACCTTGTCATTTCTAGCAGTTAGAGTCCCTTTCTGGCAGCTTTCTCTTTTCAATTAGGAATTGCTAACACTTTTAAAAATAGCCACTTAATATTGCTTTTTTCTATATAAATGATGGAAATGATCATAATTATATGTCTAATTCTACTCTATATGAAAAGTTAACACTTTTAAAAATAGCCACTTAATATTGCTTTTTTCTATATAAATGATGGAAATGATCATAATTATATGTCTAATTCTACTCTATATGAAAAGTTACAGGAAATTATATATCATTTTAAAGTAATGATGAGTGTAAACTAAGATGCTAGGCCTTTGATAATTTTTCATCTTACTATCTTTAATATTTTATCTTACTAGCAATTTCTACTTGACTAAATCCATACTTTGCTCATACGTTTTACTCTTTACTACTCTCCTGGATCTTTTGGGTGATGTGTATACAGGTAGATTCATGCAGTCACTGAAATTAGACTTAATCAGAAGATAGTTTTCCTTTAGACAATATTGCAGTAATAAATAATTTCAATAGCCATTAACTCTATATGCTGACCAGATGCTAGAGATTCCAATTGATTGCGGCTCGACAGCTGCACCAAGAAAAGTTTTCTGAGGGTGTATTTTCCTTCTGTGAAATTTGGAATCAGGCAAATTCTAGATTTGCCTCATATCCACTATGCCCTTTTAAGCAAGTTATTTATTTGTACCTCTGTGGCACAACTTTTAAATCTCTGACATAGCTAGCTTGTAGGGCTGCTGTGATTAAATAATACAAACAAAAATGTTTTCAAGTATGAGCACAGTGCACAAAATATGGCAGCCTTTCAATAAATATAAGTAGTAATAATACTTCTTCAGAACTTCATCAACAGGTTTTAGTTTTATAATACTAGGTAGGTGAAGTGTTCCCTAGAATGACATAATATCCATCTCATAAGGCTTATAACATAATTTTTTTGCGTTGTCCCATATTTAGATAAGTTTTATGGTTCAATATCCTCAGTAGCCTGTTGTTAAATCTCATGTTTAAATAAATGGGTAGCATAAAAAGATTACCATTGCTTGGTTATTTAATTGCAGTGATAAACTTTTACTTCAAGGAAGATGAATAAAATACCTCCAAGTAAGTTTGCCTTTAGATATGAAATATTTACATGGATGCATAATATTCAGTATACTAGGTATTTGCATTGGCTTTTTCAAAGTACGTATGGGTCAGCAGTGCACTACCAGTTTCATTTCCATTGGTAATCTTACTTAATGTCAGATTTCTTCATATTTTCAAATTAAGAAAAAGGGCATAAAAAGACCTTAATTCCATTTTATCCTCCAAAAAAGTGTCAACCAAAAAAAAAAAAAAATCTGTGCTGTACAGGAAATAATACATGTTGAGCTAATAAATGCCCCAGGATTTATTTCAGAATTGTGGACTGACATTCAGTGTATGAATGTACACTTGATGATTAGCCTGTGGGTGCAGGAAACAACATGTTCAAGAGATCGTTTCAGAGCAATCAAATACCTAGAGCATTATGAGGCTTAATTGAATAAAATTTCACACACATTCATAAGCTTACAACTCTTAACAAGTTAAAACTGCATCAAGAATTCAACATCAAATAAAAATTAATTTCTCCCAGCAATGTTGTGTGAAACCCTAATCCAGATGGGATGATACTACTAACACCTACATTCTTTGCTCAAGTCTTAGTTGCCCCTAAGCTAATTTAAACATGTGTTTCGGTTTTCCTCATTTTCCCTGAAGAAAGTATCACTCATAACTGACATAACATTTTCAAGAGATAGTTTTCCAAAAGGCAAGACTTTTAAAATTCTATTTTCCTGGAAGGGAACACATCTTGACCCAAGAGAGTAAAATATATACATACATAGCCACAACATATTCTTAGCTTTTCATAAATTAACAGTATTAATGTAAGAATAAATATACTAGCCATATTAAAAATATTTTTATTTATATACACTTAGTGCCTGTCGAAATCTCCTTGAACAAAGCATGGCTTATGGTTTAGATCTAAAGCATTATATATCAGCAGGAGTTCCCATGGTGGCATAGGTTAAGGATCTGGCATTGTCTCTGTAGCGGCACAGGTTAAATCCTCAGCCCTGTGTCGTGGGTGAAAGATCTGGTGTTGCTGCAGCTCGGATTCGATCCCTGGCCCAGGAACTTTCAGAAGTTATGGGTACAGAAAAAAATAATCAGTTGGGTACCTGGTACGTGAAGTGCATATTACTTTCTTATTAATCAAAAAGAAGAGGATAAATTAAAGTAGAAGCTAGCGAGTTTGTTACAGATGATTTTATAGATTAAGGTTCTAAAGATTAAAGGTATTTTACTCGATTAGGTGATTAATTCCAAAAAAGTATAAAACTGTTTTATGATGGATAATTATGAGTGAAAACTAATATTGTCAGTATGGTTTTCCTAAGTGCACACTGTGTCCCCCAGATTATCTATGAGACAGGTGAGTTTAAATATATTCAGGTGTTTGTACCAAAGCGTTTTTCCCCCTTCTGTTTCTACTCCGTTTCGATTATGTATTCAGCTTAAGATGGTACATGCTGAGAGAATACAGTTATTGTGACTTTACATGTCTTGCTTGTCAAATGATTTGAAGCTGACTTGAGGTCAACAGCATTGAAAATTCTAATTGAAGTGTGAACAGCTGAAGGAATTCTCCAAGAATGGAAAGGAATGAATATATTCATCATAGATAAGAACATGGGAAAAGCAGGCCATGAAAAACATCCTTTCTCTCTCATACCTTTTTCTTCTTTTCCATTTTAGAACCTATTCAAAAATACTACTCTTGCTCTGCGTCTTTGGTTTTTAGGAAGAACTTTATTAGATTGCTTCACAAGTCAACCTCTCAGGTTCTCAGGTTTCTCACCTGCAAACTAAGGCGATGGGCTTAGAATATGTGATCCACAAAGTTTGGGCTAAGAACCCAAACAGGGATCGTCTTAAAGAGTCCCAAGACCTGCCTCAAAATTTTTCATTCACTGGGACTGGGTAAACCTTTGAATTTTCTTTTTTAAAACATGCCCCTACAGATTTTTGAAGCAGGTAGTTTGCAGATCTCACTGTGAAACCCTGAGCATATGACAAATTCTCTCCAACTCTCCTCCCACCTTCATAAATCCCCAAGACTTGCTTTTCTTTAGATTCTGTAAAAAGAATGGAAACAGATTTTCTGGCTAATAACAGTAGAGGAATTTTGACACTGTTAAAGTATTTCAGTGCATCCATTCAGTTTTCTTAACACCTATGTGGAAGTGTTAAAATCTGTGGAGAGGCCATTCTACAAGTCAGTGGAGTACTTACTGCAAGAGAAAAATATCTCTGCACAGTGATTAAATTGTAGCTTTTGGAGCATTTCATTGAATATTACAAAACTGTACAGGGATGCTATTATGCTATCAAAGCAAGCAGTCATTTTTGAAAGTGTGCTGATCTCTTAATAGCTTCAAGGTTATGACTGAAATAAAATTAATATGCAGCTGGTGCTTTTCATTTTGAGTTTCAGTTTGTGCTGGAACACTGAGAGGAACCAAAATTACAAAGTGTTAGAGTAAAGTAGATTCTACAGATTATTACACACATTTCTGTTCCCTATAAGTTGTTATCAGTCTTATTACACCAATAATCAGGATGTATTCATTTTGCATTCTCGTTGCACAGTGCCTCGTTTATTGTAGACACTCAAAAACATTCACTAGTGAATAAATGAATGAACCCTTCAACATGGTTTGAAATACTCAGGGTAGAGAATTTTACCTAAGAAATCTTACTCCTCACAGCCTGCCTAATTGAAAACCCAGATAATTCCAGATTATTTTTTTCTGTTGATAGTAGATCATGGCAATAATGTGAACTCAGTTTGCAGGTAATAATCTGAAATTATGTGATTCTTAAGAGTTATTTTCGTTTGTGAGATTTGTGTCACCAAGTGAACCCTGGTATTTTATATCATAGGAGCTCAAATGTGTAGGATTCAAATCTGCACGAAATGCAACCGCACAGGACCATCCATCATTTCGATTCTGGTACAGAGTCTAAACAGATGGGCTAAGGCTCTCCTGGCTGTCTGTTGTCAGTCCACTGGCTTCATACACAGCCTTGTCTGATAGTAGAACAAGTAAAGAATGGGTATGGAATTAATTTAGTCATTGGCCCCTAAGGAAAAGGAGATACTGCAGTCTGTTTTGTCATATTGTGTAGAGGATGAGATTTTTCATGTGGATCTGCTTTAGGTAAATGAAATGTCATATAGGAGGTAAAAACTCAGGGGCCAATTAAAAAGAATATGAGGCAAAGAATGTGTGTGTGTGCGTGTGTATGACGGGTCACTATGCTGCATAGCAGAAATTGACACAACGCTATAAATCAACTACACTCTAATAAAATTTTTTTTAAAAAATTTAGAGAATTGCTCCTTAAGGCCTCAGCAGGGTAGATTCGCTTATATGATGGAAAAAAAGAGGGAGTTCCCCTTGTGGCACAGCAGAAACGAATCCGACTAGGAACCATGAGGTTGTGGGTTCAATCCCTGGCTCTCTCAGTGGATTAAAGATCTGGCGTTGCCATGAGCTGTGATGTAGGTGGCAGACGCAGCTCGGATCCTGTGTGTTGCTACGCCTTTGGAGTGAAGTGGCAGCTGTAGCTCCGATTCAACCCCTAGCCTTGGAACTTCCATATGCCGCAGGTATGGCCCTAAAAAAGCAATATATAAATACATAAATAAGTAGAAAAAAGAAACAGAAATTCAATACATTCAAGAGTAGGTAAGATGGAGGGGCTCTTTATTGTTTCAATTGTCTGGTGTATGTAGCAAACCACCTAAAACCTAGTGGCTCAAGACAACATCCATTATGTTACATTTCAGACGCTGTGGGGTGGTGGGGCCCAGAGGTAAAATTTCCCAACCGCTTGGACGCTGCCTTTTCACACAGGGACACTCACATGGCCCATGTGCCTGGATGTCTGGCTCCTCATTGCCGCTCTGTATGGTTTCTCTTCCCTCAGCAGATCTGCCTGAACTTATTTTCATGTTGGGATCAATGTGCTAAAAACAAGGAAGGGGGAGCTGCAAGGCAAGTGAATTAAACCTGCGAGTTCACAAGTCCTGAGCGGTCCCTTCCTCCGCACTGTTGGTTAGAGCAGAGCAAGCCCAGGCCGCCCTCAGCAGGAGGGGACATAACGTCCACCTGCTTCACGGGAGGACCATCAGACTGGAGAGGCGAGTGGGATGAGTGGGATTGTTTCGTGCTACCTCTGGAAACCAGCCACAGCTTTCGTTGTTATTGTAGCTAAAATTTGGTACACCCGAATGACTGATGATTTGGATCTTTGGAGATAGCTGAATGCTTTCTGAAAGTATTTCTGTGATTTTTAACTCTCCCTGGCCCACTTCCTGGGTGAAACCATACTCTACAATATTGTCTGTGTCCTTCTGCAATAAATGGAGAACAGCATTCACCGATGTGTGGAGAAGAGAAAGGGAAAAAAGCGAGAAATCCTGCTATCATCCACACAGCACACCCCAACCATTGCTAATCTTGTTTGATCTCACAATGGAAGATTCTCCCGGGTGCATGTGTTATTCCACGATGAACTGACATAACTACAGAAAGGTAATATGCAAGGAGGGTTTGCCCACTGCCGATCTTTTTCAGCCTTTGGAGAGTTTGAAGTATAGGGTGGAGATAAGGACATCTTCCATCATAGATGGAAGACCAATTATAACAGCTGTAATTTTTCATGGGAGGTTCTACATTTTTAAGATTTCTTCCCATCTCCCAGCAGTTTTTATTAATTAGATGAAACCCACTCTAAATAATTTTTCTTTAACAAGGCTATGCCATCAGAAACTCTATATCTATCTATCTATCTATCCATCCATCCATCCATCCATCCATCTATCCATCTCTGTCTTATAGACTTACTTCTTCCCGAGACCACTTTGGAGATGTTAGATGTATTCTGTATTTCCACAACTCTTACATCATGTTTAGAGAGATAATTTTAATAAATCAGAACAATCATCTGGTGAGGTTTAGTTGATAAAACTGTCTGATTTTAAACACACTTTGAAGCACATTATGCTCATTATCTCATATCTAATCACTAGTATTAACTTGTATCTGTTTTCCAAAGAGTGCAAATATTTGTAGAGGAAATAAAAGTCTTCAAAGCACAACTACTTTATTTTTTAAAGAAATCCTAACCACCAAGAATACATAATCCAAAAGTTACTTAAGAAATAGTGTCAGTCCACATATACTTGTGCATAATCCTCTCTTTGAATTGGAGAAGAATATAACAAGCCTCTGTTTCTATAGTAAAAAGGTTTAAAAAAAATCCCAATCTGCTCTGAAACCTTGATGCCATGATAGAGCCTCATCACATGACCAGGATAAAGAACTGGACCGTGACCTCAGTAATCCCTGGATTTTAGAGGTGGTGCCTATGACTAGTACCTTGAACAAGTAGGTGTCATCAAAAGTCATGAGAAAGCATATTTGTTTTCGCCTCTGTGGAGAACTTTCTTGCATCTAGGTGAAAGCACGGGCAGTCTCTTTTACACTTTATCCTTAGGTCATCAAAATTTCCTTGGCCTCTTTATTTTTTTTTAAATTTTTTTATTTTCCCACTGTACAGCATGGGGATCAGGTTATCCTTACATGTATACATTACAATTACATTTTTCCCCCCACCCTTTGTTCTGTTGCAACATGAGTATCTAAACAAAGTTCTCAATGCTATTCAGCAGGATATCCTTGTAAATCTATTCTAAGTTGTGTCTGATAAGCCCAAGCTCCCGATCCCTCCCACTCACTCCCCCTCCCATCAGGCAGCCACAAGTCTTTTCTCCAAGTCCGTGATTTTCTTTTCTGTGGAGATGTTCATTTGTGCTGGATATTATATTCCAGTTATAAGTGATATCATATGGGATTTGTCTTTGTCTTTCTGGCTCATTTCACTCAGGATGAGATTCTCTAGTTCCATCCATGTTGCTGCAAATGGCATTATGTCATCCTTTTTTATGGCTGAGTAGTATTCCATTGTGTATATATACCACCTCTTCCGAATCCAATCATCTGTCAATGGACATTTGGGTTGTTTCCATGTCCTGGCTATTGTGAATAGTGTTGCAATGAACATGCGGGTGCATGTGTCTCTTTTAAGTAGAGCTTTGTCCGGATAGATGCCCAAGAGTGGGATTGCAGGGTCATATGGAAGTTCTATGTATGGATTTCTAAGGTATCTCCAGACTATTCTCCATAGTGGCTGTACCAGTTTACATTCCCACCATCAGTGCAGGAGGGTTCCCTCTTCTCCACAGCCCCTCCAGCACTTGTTATTTGTGGACTTATGAATGATGGCCATTCTGACTGGTGTGAGGTGGTATCTCATGGTTGTTTTGATTTGCATTTCTCTTATAATCAGCGATGTTGAGCATTTTTTCATGTGTTTGCTGGCCATCTGTATATCTTCTTTGGAGAAATGTCTATTCAGGTCTTTTGCCCATTTTTCCATTGATTGATTGGCTTTTTTGCTGTTGGGTTGTCTAAGTTGTTTATATATTCTAGAGATTAAGCCCTTGTCCGTTGCATCATTTGAAACTATTTTCTCCCATTCTGTAAGTTGTCTTTTTGTTTACTTTTTGGTTTCCTTTGCTGTGCAAAAGCTTGTCAGTTTGATGAGGTCCCATGGGTTTATTTTTGCTCTAATTTCTATTGCTTTGGGAGACTGACCTGAGAAAATATTCCTGATGTTGATGTCAGAGAGTGTTTTGCCTATGTTTTCTTCTAGGAGTTTGATGGTGTCCTGCCTTATATTTAAGTCTTTCAGCCATTTGGAGATTATTTTTGTGCATGGTGTGAGGGTATGTTCTAGTTTCATTGCTTTGCATGCAGCTGTCCAGGTTTCCCAGCAATGCTTGCTGAAGAGACTTTCTTTTTCCCATTTTATGTTCTTGTCTCCCTTGTCAAAGATTAATTGACCATAGGTGTCAGGGTTGATTTCTGGGTTCTCTATTTTCTTCCATTGGTCTGTCTGTCTGTTTTGATACCACTACCACACTGTTTTGATGACTGTGGCTTTGTAGTATTTCTTGAAGTCTGGGAGAGTTATGCCTCCTGCTTGGTTTTTGTTTCTCAGGATTGCCTTGGCGATTCTGGGTCTTTTGTTGTTCCATATAAATGTTTGGATTGTTTGTTCTAGTTCTGTGAAAAATGTCATGGGTAATTTGATAGGGATTGCATGGAATCTGTAGATTGCTTTGGGTAGTATGGCTGTTTTTACAATATTGATTTTCCCAATCCAGGAACATGGAATATCTTTCCATTTCTTTACATCTTCTTTGATTTCTTTGATTAAAGTTTTATAGTTCTCGGCATATATGTCCTTTACCTCCTTGATCAGGTGTATTCCAAGGTATTTGATTTTGTGAGGTGTAATTTTAAAAGGTATTGTCTTTCTGTATTCCTTTTCTAATATTTCATTGCTGGTATACAGAAATGCGACTGACTTCTGAATGTTAATCTTATATCCTGCCACTTTGCTGAATTTATTAATCAGTTCAAGTAGTTTTGGAGTTGAGTCCTTAGGGTTTTCTAGGTATAGAATCATGTCATCTGCATACAGTGACAGTTTGATCTCTTCTCTTCCTATATGGATGCCTTTTATTTCTTTTGTTTGTCTAATTGCTGTGGCTAGGACTTCCAAAACTATGTTGAAGAGCAGTGGTGAGAGTGGGCATCCCTGTCTTGTTCCAGATTTGAGTGAGAAGGCTTTCAGGTGTTCCCCATTGAGTATTATATCTGGTGTGTGTTTGTCATAAATGGCTTTGATTATATTCAGGAATGTTCCCTCTATACCCACTTTGGCGAGGGTCTTGATCATGAATGGATGTTGGACTTTGTCAAATGCTTTTTCTGCGTCTATTGAGATGATCATATGATTTTTGACTTTTTTTTTGTTAATGTGGTGTATGATGCTGATTGATTTGCATATGTTGAACCATCCTTGTGAACCTGGGATGAACCCAACCTGGTCATGGTCTATGATCTTTTTGATATGTTGTTGGATTCGGTTGGCTAAGATTTTGTTGAGCATTTTTGCATCTATATTCATCAATGATATTGGGCGATAGTTTTCTTTTTTGGTGGTATCTCTGTCTGGTTTTGGAATGAGGGTGATGGTGGCATCATAGAATGTCTTTGGGAGTATTCCTTCTTCTTCAACCTTTTGAAAGAGTTTAAGGAGGATGGGCACCAATTCCTCTTTATATGTTTGATAGAATTCGCCTGTGAAGCCAACTGGTCCTGGACTTTTATTTGTAGGGAGTGTTTTTATGACTTCTTCAATTTCATTTCTAGTGATCGGTCTGTTCAGTTGGTCTGTTTCTTCTTGATTCAGTTTTGGCAGGCTGTAAGATTCTAGAAGATTGTCCATTTCTTCCAGATTGTCAAACTTGTTGCCATACAGTTGTTCATAGTATTCTCTTATGGTTTTTTGTATTTCTGCTGTATCTGTTGTGATTTCTCCTTTTTCATTTATAATTTTGGTTATTTGGGTTCTTTCTCTCCTCTTTTTAGTGAGTCTGGCCAGGGGTTTGTCAATTTTGTTTACCTTTTCAAAGAACCAGCTCTTGGTTTTATTAATTTTCTCTATCGTTTTTTGAGTCTCTGTTTTATTGATTTCTTCTTTGATCTTTATAATTTCCTTCCTTATGCTGACTTTAGGACTTTTTTGTTCTTCTTTTTCTAATTCATTTAGGTGGAGGGTTAAGTTGTCCATTTGGGATCTTTCTTCTTTTTTGAGAAAGGCCTGTATTGCTATAAATTTCCCTCTGAGCACTGCTTTCGCAGCATCCCATAGATTTTGAGAGGTTGTGTCTCCTTGGCCTCTTTAAATCACAAAAGAAGAAAGAGCATCAATTCACTATTAGAACATCTGGTTTTAGGTACTTGTCAAAGCTGTTGACATCATCCGAGGTTATAGCCAATCTCAGTTTGCCTTAGGTGCCAGCTCTCCTTTTAACTACAGCTCTGATTCCTCAGAGTTGAAATAGAGATTGAGAGGAGAAAGCCAGGTCTTAGTTGGCTGGTATTCTTGTACCTCAGATTCATTCTCCATGCATGTCCTGAGTATTTAAAACTGTCAGTGCCCCTTGTAGTTGTGGTTGTACATTCTTTAGAGGCTCCCTTGTTCATATGCAGTTCTCTTTATCTGGTGAATGATAACTCCTCTCTTCTCTTTTGCAGCCTCTTGCTTAATGTTGCAACCCCTAAGGATGTAGTGGTATCTACTACGTAATGCTGAGGTTCTTTTTCTCCTCCAAAACTATCCCCTTGGCCAAGGTCTAATATTATCTGCATGCTAGCTCTCTATTACATGTGGTCCTCACATGGCCCTGCAGAAATAGTTCGGTATCCTTTGTTCCTGTAAGTAATCTAAGGTGAATGCTTTAGTAACTTGTATGTTTGGTTTTCTCGTTCGTATGTAAGAATCAATATGTTTCCTGTTCCAGGACGTGAAATTTGTTTTGTCAAAGGCAATTTATTCATTCAACAAATATTTATTCAACATATTCTCAGCCTTGAGGATACAACAGTGAACAAAAACTGAAAAAAAAAATCTCTGCTATCGTGGGGGTTATGTATGAGTGGCAGGAGTCAAACAACCAACAAAATTTGTGCTATGTATTATCATTGTCTCATTTCCCATGGAGACTTAACTGAGTCTCCATGGGAATAGATTGGACATCCTCACCTCCTTGTTGCGACAGAAGTAATCTTGTGTTTAAGCATAATAAAAGGAGTTCTGATCATCTCTAGATGGATGGTGATGCTGAGATTGCGAATAGTGTTCTGAAAAGAAAAGGAGGGGACTTTTAGCAAGTGCATACAGAGTTCTGGGCTCCCCATCTTTGCTGGACAGGAATGATGTTGTCATCAAAGGGTGGTCTCATTTGGAGCAGACAGGTCTTCTGGGCTTCCTCTTGAATCCAGATGGAGTCTTGAGGATGAGAAGGGGCAGCCTTACCCAGAGTTCTTTATCCCGTGTTCCTCTGTGATTCAAAGTGCAAAAACCCTCTGTGGTATCCTGCAGATGGGGCCATAAAGGAAGAGGAAAAAGAATCATTACTGTCATAGGATTAGGTGTGTTTTGGAATTCATTCTAACCGGAATAAAATACTGGTTTCTGTGACCTATGAAAGATTAAAAAAAAATCTTACACTGATCAGAATGTCTGACATTCAAAAAAAGGAAGACTGACCACATTCAGTGTGGATGAGAATGTGGACCAGACTCAGCGCTCATACGTTACTGGTGGGATTGGAAGGTAGTGCAATCAAGTTGCAAAAACATCTAGCAATATTTACAAAATTAATAAGTGTACACCTACCCTGTGGCCCAGAATTTAGTCATGACAAATGAAAACACGTGTTCTCTCTCTCTCTCACACACACACAGAAATCACATGTTCTCTCTCTCTCTCACACACATACATACACAAAATACAAACATTTTTATAGCAACTTAGCTCATAATAACTCATAACTAGAAATAGCCCAGATACTCACCAGTAGGAGAGGAGATAAACTGTGGCTTATTCACACAATGGAATACTACTTAGCAATAAAAATAAATGGAACAACGTGTAGGAATCTCAAACTGCTGCTGAATGAAAGAAATCTTACACAAAACGAGAGTACGTACTGTATGATCTATATGAAATTCTAGGACAGGAACTACTAATCTAGGGGGTGAAAATGAATAATGGCTGTTTCTGGGGTGGTAGAAACAGGATTGACTAAGGAGAATGAAGGACCTTTCTGGGGTTATCTTGATAGGAATATGAGGTTGCATAAGAGTATGTACTGTGAAGGGCATGATTATGAGCTTACTGAATGGTAGGTACATTTAAGGTTTCTGCCTTCATTGTATGTAGATTTTATCTCAAAAGAAAAAGAATATTCTGTAAAATTTTGGTTAATGCCATGCATGCTTAAGTATTTGGGGAACATACAGATGTCTGCAATTTATTTAGAAAATCATCAAAAAATAAGATGGATGAGGAAGTTCCCGTTGTGGCTCAGCGATAACGAATCCAACTAGTATGCATGAGGATGCGGGTTCGATCCCTGGCCTCTCTCAGTGGGTTAAGGATCTGGTGTTGCAGATGCAGCTCAGATCCTGAGTTGCTGTGGCTGTGGTGTAGGCCGGCAGCTGTAGCTCCAATTTGACCCCTAGCTAGGGAACTCCATATGCTGCAGGTGCAGCCCTAAAAAGCAAAAAACAAAAAATAATAGAAAAAAGGATGAGTAGATGGATACTGGAATAGTTAGATAATTATGTGATCTAGCAAGTATAGTTAAAAGTTAATCATAGGACTTATAGTATCTAGGTGATGGGTACATGTTTATTTACTGTAAAATCCGTTCCTTTTATGTAAGCTTGATAATTTTCAATATAAAGGTTCTGGAAAAAAAGGTCTAGTTTGAGGTGAGACTATGATCTTTTTTATGGTGCCTCACATATTATAAAAATTTTAAAAATATGAGTATCTCTTATGTTTGTTATATACCTCTTATCGAAATAATAAAGATGACAAAAGATGCATTCATTCACTCAGTTATATTTTGGGCAACCCATTGTTAGACTCTAACAAAACAGACACAATGGTCTGTTCCTGTCTTCTGTTCTAATGGAGGAGGAAAAGGCATTTATAAGTATTCTGCTAATAAAAAATGTACCATTTATATTGAAAATGTTTTAAATAAAATATTTTTTCATTAAAATTCCTAACACTTCTTGGATATTTTACTTGATTTGAAACATTTTCATATAAAGAATAATGCATACTATGAAAGCAAGTCCTAGAAATAGGTTTTATGGTGCTTCCTTTTATTGAACCAATAGTTAGCAACTTATCTCCAATTAATAGTCTTGATGTCTTTCATGTAAAGTACAGTCATAAGATATTTCTGAAATTAATTAATCCAAAATAAAACCCCCTTGAACAAGTGATCATTAAGAAGCACAATTTAGGAAATTTTTTAAAAACCAAAAAATTTTTTTTCTGAAACATAAGCCAGCAACATCACAAGATTTGTCCTTAATACCTACATAATGTAAATTACATCTGGCATGTCTCCTCACTAAAGCCACAATGCCCAGAAATGACTAAAGTGAATAGCTTTAAGCAAGTTAATTTATAATCTCATCTAGTGAGTGTATATGCAACTGTCAAAAAAGATTAGCCTTCTAGTTACTGACTTTAAATACAAATCCTATTATCTCTATTATTGAAAATGCTAAAAGCCAGTTTGGGACCTAGGACCTTAAGCCCCATCCTTAGTCTTTTCTTTCTATGTTTTTCTTCTGTGAATTTAAAACCTGACATTTTCCCTAAGCTCCAGTCTTATTTCTCTTATAGAATACTGAATATTTTCTCTTTAAACATTTCTAAAACTGAACTTTTCATCTTTTTCCCAAAAAAGTCATGCAACTATCTGCTTTAATTGTAGCTGTACTGTTTTCTCATCATCCAAATGCTGAATCTGCTCCATGCTTCTCTTAATCTAATATAGTAAGGCATTGAATTTTGTTAGTATTTTCCTCAAAATTTTTTCTCATCCCTTTCTCTTTATTCTCACTGCCACCAGCCTAGTTCATTGATCTGATACTGAACTACTGCAATAAATTTTAAAAGTAGAATTTATTGTTGCTCCTTTTCCAATTATTAAAAATCAGAAAATTGAAAAATTTAAAACATAGGGGATTCAGGGCATATGTTTTGATGCTACTGTGAATTAAAGCAACTATTCTTATTTTTTAGCAAATGCTTCTAGTTGCTTCTTTTATTTGAACATGATTCTTAATTATGTATATTATTTTCTCACAGACACCAAAATTTATGTATTTAATCCCCACACTTGCATATTTATTTCATTGTTAATTTCTCATTATAAATAACACTGATATGGACATCTGCATGAATATGTGTCTATGTGAATCTCTAATTTTCCTAAAGATAAATGCCAAGAGGTGGAAATAGTGATTTATTTTTTATTTTATTTTATTTGTTTCTTTTTTTGCCACCCTGTGGCATGTAGAATTTCCGGGCCAGGGAACAGATCCAAGCCGCAGTTGCAACTATGGCAACACCGGAGCCTTAACCCACTGCCAGGGGTGGAAACTTTGTCCTGGCGCCGCAGAGCCACAGCAGGGACTCCAGAAACAGTGACTGAAATAACGTGAACTACCAAAACTGTAGTCTTGCAGATATCCTTCCAAACCTACTTCCAGCAGGTATGAGTATCTGTTTTGTCACTCTTCCAAAAAAATAAATAAATAAATAAAAATCAACATTATCATTTAAAAAAATCAGTTTTATAGCTTGAAATAATATCTTATTTTAATTCTCATCTATTTAAATACTGATAAAGTTAATCTTTTTTTAATGTTTACTGGCCATTCATACTTCTCGTGAATTGCTAATTCAGGTCTTTAGTCCATTTTTTAAAAAATTGAGGTGTATTTGATTTGCAATATTATTGAGTCCATTGCTCTTATTAGAGACTTTGTCTTTTGCCTATTCATTTCACAATAGTTTTATAATCTCCAGTGTCTCAAAATTCTAAATATCTTGTGCTTTGTTTCAAGACAAATATAGCTAATACACCGTTTGGTTATCTAGGTGGTGACTAACTCCCCATATAGCCTAGAGGATCAAGAATCTTTAACTTTCAAGAATTCTAATTTCTCTTTCTCCCTAAACCTATCAATAAGTATCACCAATGATGTGTCCAGCCCCAATGAGGTGTTTCATGGTTACCAAACTATGCAAAGATACGTTTCCCTAAGGGCCCAGCCTCTCGTCTCCACCTAAACCCTATCCTTCCTTCTGAATCAGATTCTGCCTAAACCTTGAAATCAGCTCACATGAATCTTTCCTTTTTTAGTTTATTCTTCCCTTATCCACCCATATGCTCCAGCCGAAAGTCTGGGAGCCTTTGCTCCTTTCTCCTCCTTTATGTCACATAGTCAACTCATAACCAAGAACTCTTAATTCTACTTCATAAATACAATTTAAATTCCCTTACTTATCTCCATCAACACTGCACTATCCTCACCACGTTTTAATTCTGTACTCCATAGACTATGAAGAGCCCCCTCCACTACCCATAATTCATTCCCTCTTTGTAGTCATACTGATATTTTAAAAGGCAAATTTGATCACAGTACTTACTCCCCTGCTTAAAGCTCTGTCAGTAGATTTTGTACTGCACTTAGGTTTGAATCCCAAATCCTTTCCGTGGCCTACAACATCCTGTGGAATCTAGCCACTCTTCATCATCCTCTATCACTCCTCCCTCTCCCTCACCCCCAATCCTTGTCATCCCTAACCTTCTTAATAAGGACTTTCCCATATCCGTCTTCTTCTGATTTACTCTCTTCTCTGTACCCACAAATCTATTCCTCCCATGGGTTCCAGTTTACATGTTACTTTCTCATGGTAGACATCTCAACTTCTCCAGACTAGGCTTCTTTATTGTTGAGGCTCAAAGCATATGACACTTTGCAGTGCTTAGGATCATTGTAGTCACTGCCTAATCCTTGCAATTATTTCTGTAATATATGTTGCCTTTCCCAAGGGCAAATATAATGTCTATATGTTTCCAAGCATCAAGCAGAATGTTTTGCAAAAACAGGAGACTCAAAACATATTTGGCTTAGAAAAACATGAATGCCTGATTTAACCTATGTATACAGTTCTAACTTGTTCTCCAAATTTTTCTTAGGGTTAAATTTTATTTCCCTAAGCATATTTCATCTTTTTCAAGTCAAAGATCATGCTCTATACTTCTCTATAATCTCCATAGTAAAGAACAATTCTGCAAAACAGGAGACATTAAATATACACCAGTTGAGATAAATGTGCAATTGAATAGTCACAACACTGACCTTTTAAAGAGAAATTGAGGAACAGATGGTCAAAACAAAATTTGGTACTGGAAAAAAAAAACAGAAGAGGGAGATAAAAATGTCGCTACTGAGGGTTTATCAATAATGAATTATTAAATTGAGAATATTCTTAGTTCACCAGTTGTTTTATGTTTGTTTTGCTCTTAAATGACACAAGGAAATCTATTAATACAGTAAAGTGGAATATACTTGAATTCATTTCAGACAAGAGTTTGACTTCATTTTAAAAATTACCTTTTTCTTACACATAATGATAAGTATTAGTAGCCATTTTTATTATCCCATCAACTGATTCTTTTAAGGTAAAAAGGCATTAAGGAGTGAGTGATAAGATAAAGAAAATAATAACACTGTATTGCATATTTGGAAGTTGCTAAGAAAGTAAATCTTGAGTTCTCTTGACAAGAAAAAAGAATTGGTAACTATATATGGTGATGGATGACAACTAGAGTTTATTATGGTGGTCAGTTCTCAGTGTATGTGATTATTTAATCATTACGTTGTACACCCGAACTAATATAATGCTATATGTCAATTATATCTCAATTTAAAAAATCAGATTTAAAACCAAAAGCATAGTTACTTCTGAATTGCGTAGTGGTAGCTTAACCCAGTTAGGATGCGGGCCAGCTCCAGTACCTTCTCGCTGCCATAATTAAGCACAGGTGGCAACAAACAAGTGCTGATGGGCAACACTCCCAACCCAGATTAGAGAGTAAGATCTAGCTTTGGGATTCGAGTGGCCATGGGACTAATGAGAGGAATTCCCACTTGGTGGAGCCCAGAGTACTGACTGCACCTAGAGCAAAAGTGCCAGGGGCTCACTTCTTGTCCTCAGACCCTGAGTGGAGCTACATCAGCATTGGTTCATCACAGCCAAAGTATTCAGTGTCTCTTGGGGGGAGGGTACTTTTCCCAGGTGTTATTGGTCATTTTTAGTTACTCAGTTTGGAACTCATCTTTTCTTCCTGCCCTCCACATTTACCTCATCAGCAAAAGTTTTTGTTTTTAAATTTATGGATACAGTGCGAATTCTTCTTTTGAAGCAGTATAGTCATATGCACCCTTGGTCCTAGGTGCTGAGTTCCTGGGTGGGACTCACAATGCAAATTGGAGTTTAGGGCCAAAGGGAACCAATTTGCTCTCAGGATTGAGAGCGCATCACATATCCTAAGAGGGAACTCGAGGGGTAAGCGATAGAGGCCAAGCTACGACTCTGGAGGGAAGAGTGGGACTTGGGAGGGGTCGGGAACTGGCATGGAAGATGCCACCTGTTCCACCACTGACCCCTTTTCCAAAGCTCCAGCTGAGTGCACTGAAGCCCGTAGAATAGATGGTGCAAGTGGACTGCTTGTGCAGATTATTGAAGGGACTTAGACTCGTGTCCGAGTTAAACAAGTTAAAACAGGGAAGATAAAAGAGACAGGATCCCCGGCAGAAGCAAGAACCTCTGCAGGGGGATTCCCAAAGAAGAGAATGTGGTGAGACCTTTGAGCTTCCACAGTTTACACCAAGTTTAGATGGATCAACAGTGACCAGGTGTCTAAAAACCAACATCCTGAACTAAAATCTATGTTTCATCTCCTTTGAGAGAAAGCAGGATCATTTCTTATGGAAAACACAGTGAAATCCAGTCACATTGTAGGTGAGTTAGTTAAAATAACAAAGTTGGAGCCAAATAGAATTATCTGAATTATTTTTAAGGGAAAATAACCTTATAAATAAATCACTACATCATTGAAAATTACGCAAATTATAGAAATATGCGTTGTAATCCTAGTTCTTCCAAGTTGTCTCACAATCTTGTTCAAACTGTCTTATTTATAAATGTGACTGATAATATCTGCAGCATGTGACAGGGGTGGGTGAGCTCCTAAAACCATTATCTCTCTCAGAGATATTATTCTCAGAGTAAATAAATCAACTGTTTAAATATATATATTTTGTTCCCATTATTTGCAATTCAGGTAGCTAAAATAAGCACATGTGGATTAGTAAAATGACAGTCATTAAATTGTTCAATTTTCCTAGTTTTAGTGAAGAGCTCATATGGAAAATGATACATGGATAGACAAGGTAAAATAAAAGCACGGTTTCTAAGAGAGTTCTGAATGATATTATCATTCCCTGTAAAACAGTGACTGAGAAAATTATTCTATCTTTATTTTACATGCTTTGTTATATTTTGAGGTAGAGCCTTCAACTATATATATATAAAGACAAATAAACATGCATACTTATCAGTTAGATAGTAGTCCAGATAATGCTCTTAGGCAATATATTTATTTAAAAACTCACATGCTATTGCTGTTAATTTGTGGGGTTTTGTTTGTTTTCGTCTTGTTTTTTTTCATTTCAATTTGATCTCATTTTTTTTCTGAATGGACATTGCCTCTGGCAAAGCCCTAATGATAAACCAGCACCTAACAATAACACATATTTATATGAAAATGTATTATTTAAAAATATATTTACATGTAAATATCCCAAACCCCTGCGTGATTATTTTTTCATGTTTTCCATATATGGAAACTGAGACTCAGAAAGGTTAAAAGGAAATCCATATCATATTAGACTCCCAGTCAATGGGAAATACAGTGAAATCTGTATTTTTGATTTAAATCTGTCTTATTTTGACTTCACCAAAAAATGGAGAACACAGACGTAGAGAGATAAATGACACCCTAAAACTAAAATCATTTTTGTGTCCCTAAATATTTAGAGATTTCAGATGATTTTATTTTTTAGCAGCATGATTGTTTCATGTCTGCCATAGCAATGAGAAAACCGAGCGATACCTCAGTGAGTTGGATTAGGTGATGTGCTTCATTCTCTCTCATTTTAATTAGCTGAATAATTGCTTCAGTTTTCATTTCTCTTTGTCCATAGAGACTTAACGTGAAACTCAAATGTCATTGCATGAAAATCATATTCAGATTTCTTTCCAACATAATCTGTTCTAGTTTGTTCACCAAAATGATTGACAGCTGTCCAGAAAGAACAAAATCCAGACAAAGCCAAGCACTGAGAAACTCTGATCCAGGAAAGAATAGTGTTTCACTCTGGGAAAAAAGCCCACTGATTTATAAGTTAATAATATTTATATGATTTAATATATGTGTATATTTATGCAATAAATGACATCTACTTACATACATTTATATTTTTGTATATCTATTTATGAATCTCCAGTAGGCAGCATTTATAAAAGATATGTGGGATCCCCAATTCTGAAACATTTTATTCAAAGTAATATCAAGAGAACAACGGCATGCATAATAACACAAGAGACTATGCAGAGATGTAGCAATTACAAATTCAAATGTGGTATAAACTTGACTGTATCCTTTTTTACACATAATTTTGTATATTACATACTTCATATGTTTCTCATTGTCTTTGAAATGAGGTTTAGCCTAGTCGTAAGGGTAATTAATTTCTTTCCTAATAACAGAGAGGGAATTATTTTATTTAACTGGATTCAGTATGGTATTTTAAAGGTCATGCAATCACATGGCATATAAAATCCTAACACTTAGAGGCAAACTGCCCTTGACTCTTTTAAGCTGTTTCAAACGATCATGTGTTTGTGTGTATAACATGTGATGTGTAATAGCCAGTGTTTGCCATCTGTAGTGTTGCCCTTAGCAACCGAAAAGCATGTGACAGTGCTTATGTGACTCTGCTGGCCTGCAACAGTGTGTATGTAGTAGGATTTAAGCAAAATGAAACAGACAGAAATAATGACCCAGGCACCTGGAGTTTTCAAAGTGTATTGCAATGATAATGCAGGTTGCTTAGGTAATTCTAGAATCACAACTTCCTCTGTTACCGTCAAAATTAAGAACAAGATTGAAAATTCCATTAAATATCACCATGCTCCTTTAAAGATAGCTGGCGTAATACATTTTCAAAGGAAATTCTTTTTTATGGAGTCCACAGAGCAGTTTAAGTTGAATAGAATAGTAAGATAATGTATATGGAATAGCATGATATAATCATATCTCATGTAAACCATAAGATTTTTTCCACATATATTCTTTTTATTTGAGCTTAAGAAACTTAGAAAAATTAACCCAACTTACTCACTCTATTAAAAACTCTGGCTATCCATATATCTCCAATCAGAGAGGGAAAAAAATCCAGATGTGACAGCATAAGGACCAGTGTCATAGAGGCACATTGTGTAGACAAATATGCTTCCATGACTGTAATCCTTCCATGTAAATTGCAGTGCGTTTAATAGTCTGTTGTAAAAAGAACCATGTTGTGAAGAGGACACCTCTCAAAAGGGAAAGTCTCTTCATTTTTACTATGTTTACGATTTTAAAGAAGATAAGAGATAAATGAATTTTACACGGGACCAAATAGCTGAATGGATTAGAGAACCAGTGAGTAGTACTGTGGTATCTAAGTTCCTTTATATGATTGCCTTGCAAAAGCAGGCTGAAGTACATGATGTTGTATGCATTTCACAGAGGAGAATCTTGAAACCTTAACAGCTTAAGGAAATCTCTCAAGGATCCTCCTTAGGAATTAACTGTGTTTTGAACCTAAGACTTACAGCACACCCTTGCTTGCCACCAAGCCACTTTGCCGGAAGAAAGTCTGTGTGCATGTGTGTTACGTATTGTAGGTCGTGTACAATTGCAAAAAGTAGGCTGTGACTCTGAGCTTCCGAAAAGTCAAACCAGTGAGATAAATATGTGATCAGTTATGTAGCTCTATTTTTTTCTATAGATATTTGCTTAATGTCCCCTCTGTGTCAGACACTGTACTAGACGCTAGAGAAACAAAGGAGGGAAAAGGAGCACTTTTTGCCTTATATGCGAGTTAGGCTTCTCCACAGAAACAATAAGAGAATATGTATATATATTCAAATGCTAATCTGTCTACATACTTGTGTAAATGAGTTTTATTATAACTGTAGGGGTTCAGAACAGACCTCTCTAAAATATGTCACTTGAGCATTTGGATTATTTTGAGTTAAAGGCAGTGAAGACCCTATAGGCTCTAAAGAAACATCCATTGCTCCCTTAACTACCTAGAATTTAAACTGGGGCTTTTTCTAAGAAAAAGTTATACCAGAGATAAATTTTACCTAAGTGGCCCCATCTGTATGGCAGAGTAAACAGCTAGTTCCCAGGCATTCTTTTTTCTTCTTATCCTGTGAATGAGCCTGCTGTCCTTGGAGGCCCCGGGCTCCTATTCCCTTCCTTCGCTCAGGATGGCACATACACCTTGTTTTATCTTCTGTCTTTGAACCTCTCCTGTTGGTGGGGTCTCTGACTCATGTATGTGGCGTTCCTGCATATATGAATTAAAATCTGACTTTTCTCACGTTCATCTGTCTCATGCTAATTTAATTCTTGAACATCCAGAAGAGTCTAGAAGGGTAGAAGGACGTTTTCCTGGTCCCAGCGTAAGGTATTGGCTCACGTATTTATGGAGGCTAAGATGTCCTGTGACCTGCCGTCTGCAAGCTGGAGGCCAGGAAGGCCAGTAATTAGATGCCAGTTGTAATTTGAAGACCTGAGACCCAGGAGCACTGAGGGGCGAAGACTGAGGTCTCAGGTCCTGTCAGAGGAAGCACAGACACCCTCTTCTTCTGCCTGTTTGTTCTAATCAGACCCTCGAAGGACTGGTGGTCGCTCACCCACACTGGGGGTGAGGGGTGGGAATCTGCTTTGTTCGGTCCATCCATTCAAATTCTAATCTCTTCCTGAAGCATTCTCGCAGACACACCCTGAAATAATGTTTAACCAGATATCTGCACCTGGTGGCCCAATCAAGTTGATAAATTAAATGGACCATCACACCTTGGTGTTCTTGCCTTGCCTCTATAATCATGAGTTCGTGGAATTACAATGTCCTGCCCTCTTAGTCCTTGATGAAATGGCAAAAGAAAACATTAACCAAGTGTTAGTTTTATTTTCTCCATCCCCAATAAGAGTACCATGGCATAATTTACCCCAGAACTATGTCTTGCTCCACAGTTATGTTTCAGTGAACGATTAAAGTAATCACAGATAAATATATCATTTATATATTTATTATTTATAATCTATGTAAACTATGGTAGGAGGTATTTGGTTTTATAAAGTAAGAGTGAGATGGGGATTGCCAGATCGCTTTAGGAATGAGGGAGACACTTGGCTTCAAATGGGAAGGACAATGAGGTAAGTTAGTAGCTAGAAAGTAAAGTAGAAGAAAGGCAGGAGTTTGATATTTTTGTTTAATTTTTATCAGGGAGGAAGCAATTTTCCTCTGCTCTCCTATGTTCTTCTGGCTGGTCTAAGACTTAGATTGCTATGAGACAGATCAGCAGGAAAAAAAAAAAAAAAAAAAGAGTCACACAAAGTGGAAATGAATCCCCCTAAAACTGAGTTTCCCTGCTGAGGTTATGATTAACCTCTCTGTCTAAAATTTTATGTCCAAATTTTATTTTCTTGTCCCAGCTCTGCTCCCCTCAAGATTCAGGATTTTCAAAGAAAATGGGGGATTGAAACCAAGCAGACGCTATGGGGCCTTCCTAGGTGCTGAAGACCTTTTGTGTCTTTCATTTCTTCTTTGTAGGAAAAAGACTTCAGTTTCCTAGGCCTTCCCTGAGTTCCAAAGACCTGCACAAGCAATTACTAATTAAAGAAGTGAGAGAATGCAGAAACAAAGGAAAAGCAGTTAAGCATGAAAAGTAGTGGTGGCAATAGTTGAGTGATAAAACAGTCCTAGTTCCTCTTCAAAGGATATACAAAATAGTGTGACACACACCTTTGAGGTGTTCTGCAGAAAGTAAGACCCCCACCCAGGTGGAGTATAGCGACCCCAAGCTGAGCACAAACATTAGGCCCCAGACAGGTTGGAACCAGAAGGCTGATGATTAAGATTCCCAGAACATCACCCTGTTACCTCACCACCAACCAATCCGGGGAAACTCACGCACCTTGGAGTCTTCACCCCAAGTGTTGCCTTTAAAAACCCTGAAAGCCATCAGGAAATTCAGGTGTTGAATGCCCCTTCTCCTTGCTTGGTGCTTGCAATATATGCTATACTTTCCTTTACCACAAACTCATGTCCGTAAATTGGCTTTGCTGTACGGTGGGTGAGTGGACTCAAGTTCAATTCAGTAACAAAAATGTAATGAATATATACACATGGGAGAGACCATGAGAACTAACTCACCCAAATGACAGAAACTTCCACTTTAAATACCAGCTTCAGCTCAAGGCAAAGGAAGATTTGAGGGGTGCTAGTGTGGGGCCTCAAAGAAGAGGAAGGCAACTGACACAAAAGTGGAAAAGCACTGGTATGATAAATGTTTGCCGGGCCATACAGAGACAATGGGATATAGAAAGACACTTTAACGAGCAGACTTTGCCAGATTCCTCTCTGTCTACCCACCGTCTTCATGCTATAGTTGTCTGTGGTGATAGTTCTCTTCTTGGAATAGGTCTTCCTGAGTTTCTCCCACATCTTTTGGGCTTCGATTCCTTTAAGCTTGAGATAATCTGCATGCCAGGTACAGTTTGGGTGGCAAATTGTGTTCCCTAAACGCTTTGCTTAGTTTTGTTTTTTTAAGGTAAAAGAATCTTCATTAGATATAAGTGTTGAGAAGTGTGGAAGACTGTTAATTGGCCCCTAAAGGTTATTCTCGCTCTCTCTCTTTTTTTTTTTTAGATAAAATTTTAGCTGAGCACATAGCCACTCAACTGGAGACTACATCTCTCAACGTCTCTTGCAGCTGATGGCGGCCGTATGACCGACCAAGCCGTAGCCAATAGTATGTGAATGAAGGTGACCTTTGCAACCTCTGGAGGTCTCAAGGTGGAGTTTTGTGCCCTCTGCTTTCACTCTCCTTCTTCCTAAAGGCTGGAATACAGAGGTTGTGGTGACTTGATTCAACCATGTGGAAGAGCAACAAGATGAAGGGGACTCGGGTCTGCCAACAGATTCGGAAACACCAGCAGCTCATCTCTAGGCACAGTAGGTAAGAGAAATAGCATTTATCTCATTATGCCTTTTTGTCTCTTTCCAAACTGCTTAGCCCATGCTTGACTAAAATCGGAGGGATCCAGTGGAGAGGGAGCCCTTAGAGGTTCGTAGTAAAAGGAAGAGTTAAGATTAATTAGAAGCTGTAAGAATTAAGAATGGCACTCTATATTACCTATGAGTAGGAGTCACCAAGAAGGAAAGGCGGGAGCCTGCAAGGGTAGAGGCCTTTTAGGTTAAGTATTATGGATCTGGCGCAGTATGAGGTGCTTTTGCGTAATTTATCTCACTTAATATTGATAATGTTCCTGAGAGTAGGTGTTATTAAATGAGGTTTTTAGAAGCAAAGAGCCAAAAAGCCTTTTTTTTTTTTTTGGTCCATTTCTCACAACTATTAAGTGACTTATTTGGTGTCCAAAGATAATGTACATCATTCCTAAGTCTTTGCATATTTTATTAATCGCTCAATGAGATAATTGAATTCTTATTTGAATACTAATTCAAATATTAATTTACTTAGATATATATCCAACTCAAATATCTAATACACTACCAAGAAGTAGTTTAAAGGAATATACTGTTCAATATACTAGCATATAAAGGATTACTTATGCTTCTTCATGCTCATGATTAAGGGGAATTCTGATTAAATGTGATTCTGCCTCAAGTCCAAGTCCTACATCTAAATGCCTTTGTTTCTTTGATAGGTCGTTCTAGCCAAGCAGCCTCTACTTTATTCTTTAAAAACAGCATAGTCAGAGGCTGCTCATTTTACAGACTTCTCCAGCCAGCGCACTTTTGTAGATTTGAACGTACTTTTCAGAACAAAAGTTATGTCATCTCTGTCTGCCCGCAATAAATGGTACTAACAGTTCTACAAAATGGCATAGTATTTCTACAAAATTATAAACATATAAATTTAGACATAAGCTTATATATAAGCATATGAAATTTAGATATAACCTTTCATAATCTGCGTTGTTCATAAGTAGAGGAGCTTTTGTGCATGTGACAGTTTGCTCCAGGGACTTACTTGGCAAAAAGTCCTGTGACCAATGGCTGAATGGATACAACCCTCAAAGTATAGAAACAGCAGAGGTTACTCTGTCTCTAGATTGCTTGTTTAAATCCAGGATCTTTTTATTTCCTAAATGCAGGACACTTTGCAAGTTACTTCATGGTTCCAGGCCTCCTTTTTCTTATCTCCATCAGGGTACCCACTAGAAAAGTTTGTTGTGAAGTTTAACAGAGATAATTTATGTAATTACTGTGGAAGAATATTCAATATATAGATTGGTAACAATATCCTAAACTTCTTAACCCTCGTTTACATATACACACAATCAATCATTATTCAGTCTAGGTGTTGTTTTGTTTTGTTTTTTTTCTTAAGAATAAGCATTAATTCACACAACACAGTCATTAATAAAATTTGGAACTTAGGAGGCACTGTTAAAAACACCTTTGTGAATGTGAAATACACTCCTAAAATCCTAGGAACAGATTTGTAGAAAGTTGAAAGCTCACATGTAAAATGACATTTCTATACCAAACTTAAGAACTATAGTTATCTTTGTCCTAGCTTAAACTTTTAACATAATTCCAAGAACTATAAATATGTCTACCCATATACTCATAAACACACACACACACACTAAAACACACACAGAATGGGTGTGAAACTGGAACCTTTAGGTCGTTCTCATTTATGTCCATTGATACTGCTCATTGCTGTTGTAGGTGTGAAACAGACAGTTGCTTATGTGTGCAACTTGTTCATGTCACTCTCTCCATATAAACTCTAACACCAAATTTTGGCGGTAAGTTATGGGTGATGGTTAGAATAAAAACTAAGCTCTGAAAAAAAACCCCAAAAACAAAACAAAACAAACAAAAAACTAAGCTCTATAGCTCTATAGCAGGAGACTAAAAACAACAGTAGCTTTAAAAGGTGCTTTATTTTTCTTTCAATTCATAGCCTGTGTCTCTGTTCCAGGGCTGGTATGCCATCTCCACTGTTAAGGACTCAGAGACTTTCTATTTTGCTGCTCTTCCACCTTAAAATACTGCCCGTATCCACAGCCAGCGCACAAGGTCGTTCACCATCCCAACCCCCACCCCTGATCGCTAGAAAGGGGAAATGAAAAACAGGGAAGGCATGAGCTTTCATTTTTATGGGCATTCCCTAGTTGTGGGAAACGTCACTTCCATTTACAGTAATTGACTAGCAGCTAGTTGCACATTAGCTGTAAGAGAGTGAGGGGATGTAGTCTTTATAGGTGGACATGAGTGCAGCTAAGAATTATATAGAAGTGAGAACAGGAATTGGCCGTACCTGTGTTGGTCTCTACCACAGTTTGCCAAAGCTGAATCCATTTGAATCCAAATGTTCTGAAGTTGCTGACCAGCTGTTTGCCAACCTTCTTTACTTATTCTGAAAACTGTTTATAGAATTAGGATTGTGAGAAAAAATAATTTGAAGTTAATTCTTTCATACCTCTTTTAATGCCACATACTGAGTTTTCATTGTAAAGGGGGAAAAAGCATAAATAAAGCTCAGGTTAAGGGTTCAGTGTGGGAAATTCTCTAGGCAGGGACAGCAAGATGTTACTGTGGGCTTAAGGAAAAGGAAGTAGGAAATAATTCTCAATGTCTTTTCAGTATTGATAAGAATCTACAAAGAATGTGTTGTATCTGACATCTTTCTCTCTTTGCTGAGAACAATGTGTCAAGTGAAACAGCAAAAAAAATAAGATAGATAATAAGATGCAAAAGAATATGGACAGAGAAAAGCATAGCAGATAACATGGGTTTTTTTTTTCTGTTGAGGAAAATGCAAGTCATTATTTCTTTCTGCTTTAAGAAAAAAAAAAAAAAGACTTGTGCTCCTTTTGAAAAGCATGTGACTTTTGATTAATAGAATTTATAAAACTAATCCAGATCCTGAAGCGCTAACATTTGATAGAATAAAACAAAATACGGTCAACCTTTCTAAAGTCTAGTGCCTTTTTTGGAAAAAAGGAGCCAAGCTTGTTTAGGATTTGGTTGTTACAAATAATCATATAGTTTATTTTAATTTCAATTTCTTAATCAAATTTTGATTCAAAAAACATTTAGTGCCTGACAGCCTCTGCAGTCAGTCTAAGTACTCCAGCTTTTGTATCTGAAAAACTAGCACGCGTTTGGCTGCTCTGAAATACACCACCTTTCTCCTGGGTTCTATGGAAGTAAAAGTGCATGCTGTGCAGACAGTGGGCTTCCCCCTCCATGTAAAACATGGAGGCACAGGAATGAGCAGAACTAGGGATCAAAAGTAAAAACCAATCAGTATGAAAAAGGAAAGATTAGAAAGCGCTCAAGAAGGAATTAGTGAGTTGGAATGTTCGAATGAAGAATTATTCTAGAAGGCACCAAGAAACAGTAATGTAACTTTTTTTTTTAAATAAAAAATAAGAAATACAGGATAGAAATAGAAATGTATGGGCTTTAGAATTGATGAATCATTTAGCTCACAAGCAGAAAAGAAGAGAATTTCTAAGGTTAGTGATAAACATAAAATGAAAGTCAAGAGATCAAAGAAACTGATGCCTTTTAGCCAGAAAAACATGTTTAAAGAATGGCATATCAAATGCCACTCTCTTTGGACAAGACTCATGACACTGTCTCAGAGGGGGTTTTCTTCTTGGAAAAGGTAGTCATCAAACAAGAGATAGAAATTTAGTGAAATTTAAAATGTGGTTAACTTTCCACGTGAGACTACAAATCAATTTTAAAGGAATTCAAGAGTTTCTACACATAATTTCATGAGGCACCAGGATGCTGAAGTCACTTGTACTGCCACTGAACTTCACTGTAAGTTGGTTTGGAAATTATAAATGTCTCCAGATAGACAATTGAAGCAATGAAGAGGTGGCAACAGCTGACATGTTGCCATGGTAACATTTCCTCCCCAGCTGAGAAAGCTATACAGAAGAGGATGTAGGTCAGAAAATGTTTACTCTGACCAAACAACTGCATATTAAAATCAAATGGTCTTGTAAACATCATATGACTAAGGAGAATTGAGAATTCTAGTTGCAGGCTATTAAAAACAGATTGATTCATCTTTGGGATGATGTAGCAAGTTGCACTGTGAGATAAGAGGTATTCAAGGTCAAGAATACTCTCTTGTCTGCATATTGGCAGTTCAATTTAAAAAACTGGGGTCATGATAAAACTTTTTTTGATGGGTTTAATCTGAGTTCCTTGAAATAGAGATATATTCAATTGAAGAATTCTTCCAGAAGGCAGTTCACTTCACAGTGAATCACGCTGGGGTAAGAAGAATCAACTCTATGCCCAATAAATATCTGTTGGTTATTAATTCAATACCCTCATTAATGACCAAAATTTCTGAAATGCAATCGAATCCAGATATAACTAAAGAGAAAGAGATAATGAGGGTGAGACATGAAGGAAGGGATAGAGTAAAATTTGGCAATAAGCCAGAGGCAGAAAGCATGAAAGAAAGAAATAACAAAAGTAGGAGGGAAGAAATTAAAGAAGGAAGAAAAAAAGAAGGAAGTGAGGGAGGAAAGACATTGGGAAGTAGCCTTGTCTCCCTGATAGAAGAATGAAGGTGACATCTGCAAGACAGTGGCTGAAATGAAAATTTGTGGTTTGCCTTCACCGCATCCATCAGCACCCAGGCCATCAGACAACCATAACCTTTCTCCTTTGGGGAATTCACACTTTGCATTTTTATTAACTTTGGTTTGGATGGGGTGGACTGGATGCCCAGTTCTAAGAGTAGTATATGATAGGCTTAGGCTAATGGCATACCTCATTCTCTGCTGAACCACGTGATTAACTCAGGGATAGGCAGATGATCTAATCTGAGACTGTACTTATATGTTCTTTGGAGTTTCTAAAAAAGAAAAACTCTTTCAGTCTTCTCCTGGAGTGGCAGTATGAAGAATTGAGGTCTCTCTACGGCCATCCTAGGACCACCAGCGAAATGGTTGAAACTAGTGGAAGCTGTCTGTTGAAGCTGAGATGAAGATACCCCTAAGGGAAGATGAACCAGGACATGGATCAAATGATATTTCAGCCTTGAAGCAAAGCATCCAAGAAGGCAGGGCCGCCCATGGACTGTTTAGTTGCAGGGGAAATTACAGTCTTTATTTTGCCTAAGCCAATTTGAGTTGGATTTCCCATTTCTTGCTTTGGGAGAGAATTTTGTTAAAATTCCCCTTAATTCCTAAATCTTTCCCCTCTTTTGAGCCAAAGGAAGATAACTGAAGTAACTAAAGTACAAAATAATGGTCACATCTTTGGGTTCAGGATCCATGAAAATCCTGGAACATACATGGGTGACCTCCCATGTGCAAGGCACTAGAAAGCATATGCAAATGAGTAAGACTAAGTCTGTGACATTAAATGCACTGAAATAAGCAGGAGGATAGGATAAGTACCAAATAATTAGCATTGAGGTACAAATGAGAAAATTGAGGCACTGAATCTAAGAAAGTGCCTCAAGAGATGGCAGAAGTGAGGGATGGAACTGTGAATCAAGGCACTTCGATTTATATAAACCGTGGACCAATGAACAGTAGTAAACACGTACTGTCAGTATTAGATTCATATACACATATACTATCTGTTTATTATTATATCTATTAGTATAAAAACAGCATCTCATTGTTACCATTAAGAATTTAACTGGATTTTGTTGCTGTTTCCTAGGAGACAACTAAATCCCTTGGATTTCCTCAATGTGGGAGTTTTTTTTACTTATAGGGAGCCCTGATGGTTTACACTATCTGGTGACTCATAGAGGGCCCCTAGTGATCTTACACTAACAGATGATTTAGGATGGGGTAGGGCTCTGCAGAAAGACCACTATGTGATTAAAGGGTTGGAGATTTGGGCCACGTGATATCAGCCAAAGTTCTAACCTCCATGGAGGTTGGGAGGTTGGAGATTGAGTTCAATCACGTGGTCAATGATTTTTTTTTCAATTTATTTATTTATTTAATTATTCAATGTATTCATCACATCTGTAATTGTATAAGAATCATCACAATCCAATTTCACAGGATTTCTATCCCATAACCCGAGCACATCCCCCTACCTCTCCTCCGAAGACCAGACGTTTTTCAATGTCTGTGAGTCAGCATCTGTTCTGCAAAGAAGTTCGGTCTGTCCTTTTTTCGGATTCCACATGTCAGTGATAGCATTTGATGTTGGTGTCTCATCGTATGGCTGACTTCACTTAGCATGATAATTTCTAGGTCCATCCATGCTGCAAAAAATGCTGGTATTTCGTTCTTTTTAATGGCTGAATAACATTCCATTGTGTATATGTACCACATCTTCTGGATCCACTCCTCTGTCGATGGGCATTTAGGGTGTTTCCATGTCTTGGCTATTGCAAATAGTGCTGCAATGAACATCGGAGTACATGTGTTTTTGCGAGTCATGGTTTTCTCTGGATAGATGCCCAGGAGTGGGATTGCTGGATCAAATGGTAGTTCTATGTTCAGTTTTCTGAGGAATTTCCATACTGTTTTCCACAGTGGTTGCACCAATTTACAATCCCACCAACAGTGTAGTAGTGTTCCTTTTTCTCCACACCCTCTCTAGCACTTATTGTTCATAGACTTTTTGATGATGGCCATTCTGGCTGGTACCTCCTAGTGGTTTTGATTTGCATTTCTCTAATAATGAGTGATGTTGAACACCTTTTCATGTGTTTTTTGGCCATCTGTATGTCCTCTTTGGAGAATCGTCTGTTTAGATCTTCTGCCCGTTTTTTTGATGGGGTTGTTTGTGTTTTTGGTATGGAGCTGCAGTTTATAAGTTTATAAATTTTGGAGATTAATCCCTTGTCAGTTGATTCATTTGCAAAGATTTTCTCCCATTCTCTGTGGGTTGTCTTTTCGTTTCATTTAGGGTTTCCTTTGCTGTGCAGAAACTTTTAAGTTTGATTAGGACCCATTTGTTTATTTTTGTTTTTACTGTCATTACTCTAAGAGGTGGATCTGAGAAGATGTTGCTGTCATTTATGTCAGAGAGTGTTTGGCCATTGTTTTCCTCTAACAGTTTTATAGTGTGTGGTCTTATATCTAGGTCTTTCATCCATTTTGAGTTTATTTTTGTGTATGGTGTTAGGAAGTGTTCTAATTTCATTCTTTTCCATGTGGCTGTCCAATTTTCCCTGCACCACTTACTGAACAAGCTGTCCTTTCTCCATTGTATATCCTCGCCTCCTTTGTCATAGATTAGTTGGCTGTAGGGGTCAATGATTTAATTAATTGTGACTCTGTAAGGAAAGTGCAGTGAAAATTCTGGGCATGGAAACTCAGTGAAACTTCATGGCTGGTGAATACCACTGATATAATGGGAGGGTGAAATGCCCTGATTCCATGGGGAGAGGACATTGAAGCTTGCTCTTCCTTCCCAGACCTCACCCTCTGAGCCTCCTCACTTGACTGGTCCTCTTGCTTTGTATTCATTGTAATGATACCATCATCATAAGAACAGCACTTTTATGAGTTCTCTAAGCCATTCTAGCAAATTGTCAAACCTGTGGGGGTCATGGGAACCTCCAAATGTATAGCTAGTCAGTCAGAAGTACAGGTGGCCCAAATGACCCCTTAATTGTGGCTGACAGCTGAAATAAGATCGGTATTTTGGGGGACTGTGCCCTTTAATTTATGGGGTCTTTGCTAACTCCAGGTGGTACCAGAATTGAATTGTAGTACACCCAGTTAGTTTAGGTTTGAAATAAAATAATACTATAAAGTCATAATGACATTTCATGGCTTTTACAAAAGGTAAGAAAAACTAGTGTACCTCAAATCCAAGTTTAGTACAATGATATTTAAGAGAAAAAAATGTTTCCTTGGTATTTTCTCCAATTACGCATACATAGGGTTCCAGAAGAGTTGTAGGGAATGGCTGGAACTCTTGGGAGACAATGTGATAAAAGACTTGTGAAAGGATTATTTTCAACAGCTTCTAAATTAGAGTTACTCGTGTTCACAGCCCAGAGTTGGAGGATGAAAACAAACACAAAATTCAGTTTCACATGAAGGAAGCCAGACATGAATTCCCTTCTCTGGAGTAGATCCAGAGCTCAGCTTCAGGTTAATTCCTAATTCTGTTTGTTTTGTTTTGTTTTTTTTTTCCCGCCTTCACATACTGGTTTAAGGATTAATGTGAGCTTTTGCTAACTCCACATGTTTACATATTTACATATTCATTACATTTGTATATTTACATAGTCATTATTTATTACCATTTTTATGGTTCCTGGAAAAGTACCTCCTCACTTTTCCTCCACTCCACAGTACCCTGCACACAATCTTATTCCCCATGCTAGAGGGACTTTACCAGAAAGCCACCAGCCATGCCAGGAAGTAGAGGGCTGATTATGTCAGTGATCATGATTTTATAGTGTCCTGAACAGTTACATTTTCTCCAGCAAACTTCAGCTACAACAGAGCCAGTATATACTTGGCTGCTAAGATTAAGGGCGAGGTAAGAATGGTTGCAAAGAAGTTTACTTATGAATCATGAATCTGAGTGAAAAAGGAGAAGAAGACAGGTGGGAGATATGAATAGTGGGGATGTGAGGAGGTCAGTGGACTGAAAGACCACAAAGGTACAAGAACTGTCTTCATGGGGCACTTATAAGGGCAGCGTGTAAGGAAGTGTGGGCAGATGCCAAGATGTTTTTTCTACTTTTTCCTTGAGTCTTCCGAGTCCAGAAGGCTCAAGCACCATTGCTGGGTTGGTTGGATTGAGGAGAAAACATTTATGCCTCAAAGTTAAACACTATTAAACTCAAAAGGAAACACTAAAACTCAGTATATTTTCAAGGTTGAAAAGCAAACTTTTAAATGCTGTGACTGTTCTGTTCACAATTTATTTTGAAGTTATTGGTAATGTTAGACAAATTTTCATGTAAAATTATACTAGGCCTTTTAAAACAGTGCCCTCCCTATCAGGAGGCATTCCCACTATCAAGCATAGAACAACTTAAACCATTTTACCTGTTGCTCCAGGAGACTGGAGGCCAGTTTAGTCAATTACCAAGACATGCAAACCCTCCTCTCTCAGTCTACTCTGTTACCCCTACTCCATGGTCTCAGCCACTGGCATACGACGTATGTTTCTCAGAGCAATTAGGAAGCCAGTATAACATATTCTTGAAATCATTTATGAAGCCGATATAATTTATTTTATAGATCCATAAATAATATTCTTTTACAATATCCTATGTATAGCTTTAAACACGTCACAAATATTGAATCATTTAATCTTAAATTTGTTCCTACTTTACAGGTTTACTTTTTATTACATGCATATTTCAAATAATGAAACTGAGCTATAGAACCTTGCTCGGGGTTATAGCTAGTAAGTGGCATGATTTGAGTCCAGACCATCTAATTCTAAAACCACATGCTAACCCCTCTCCTTTTCTGTCTCTCAAAGCCCCTAAAGAATTAGGCTTCTGCCAGTGGGAGAACTGGAAGAGGTACTCAAGGAAATGGGAACAGAATGAGCAAAGATATAGAGAGGAATAGGAGATATTATTTGAAAAATCCAGTGTGCTTAGGCTGATCGAGTGATTTATCTAACGGTGGAATGGAATAAAAGTAGCCACTGAAAATAGTTGTAAGCAAGTAATGAGATCGATTACCCAAGTAAACATGAAAAGCAACTATTTTGGCTAAAGGTAATACATTTCTGTGTATTGACAGCATCACTTCTGAGACGCAAGCCCTTGGCTTGAAATAAAATCTCCTTTCCAGGGAGTGTGTTGAGGGTCTCCAAGACCATTCTAGGTTCAGTGGTTCACTGGAAGAACTCCCAGGACTCAATGTGTAATTTTACTCATAGCTAGGATGTATTACAGTGAAAGGATACCAAGCAAAATCAGTGAAGGGAAAACGTACATGGATATAAGTGAATCAACTTTCACGTCTTTTTCTAGTGGAGTCACACAGCACACACCTTATCCATCAGTGAACTTCTGTTCATTGTCCAGGATTCTTACTAAGGACTGGTCACGTAGGCACCCTCTGCCTAGCACATAGGCAAAATCTAGAATCTCCAAAGGAGAGCAGGGTTTCAGCATAAAGCAAATTGTGCAAACAGTTCAGGTACAATGAGTCACTCTTGTCATTTAAGGAAGTTTCAAATTAGTGTATCATTCACGTTCCCAGGTGCACTCTAAGAGTTCATCTTGTAAGCCGGATCTCCTAAGATTAGATGGTCTCAGGCTACCAAGATACCTCTTTTCTGCAAAGAAGGTCTCCAGAAAAATGTTCTTTATAAGGTAAAGGATATTGCCTTTTCGTCTGAGTACAAGATCCCAAGTGAAAGACTCATCCATGTTTTCATTAATAAATTAATTTATTCGATGCATGGTTTTGATGTGAAGGAGACACTAAATTATAGTGCTCAAAACTGGCCTATGTGTGGACTGTGGTTGAGGTCTCAGGTTGAGAACCAAGAGCTGCAAGACATGCTCACATTCACAAGTATAATGCAAGCCATTCTTTGCCAGTCTTGCAAAAAGAGTGGCACAAGTGAACTGGGTAAACTTAGCCTATACCTTAAGAGTTTATGGAGTGGAGGTGGTAGAGGGCTTAAGGAAACGTATATGCCCAGAAAATAAGAGGACGCCTGGCAACACATGAATCTCCCTGGGCTCCTGTAGAAGCCCAGGGAAAGAGAAGGCCCACCAGCTATAGTTGTGATATTGGGACTCATATATTTTAATCTAGAGAAAGATAGGTAATATTTCCGAAAAATCTTAATTTTCTCATGAAAAACCTAAGACTGGTACAGAGTCTACAGATTGAACAGAAATATTGGAAGTATACTAGAAAAAGGTTTGGTTGGCTTTGAAATAGACCAAAATTGAAAGATGGAAAAATGAGGTTGGCAGTATTTTTAATGAATATGGATGAATACATGACAAGATAAATATGTAATGTGTGATAAATTGGTATGATAGGATGCAAGATTATCTGTTTCTTGTGCATAGTACAAATTGCTAATTAAATGCACAGTTTTCAGGTATCCAATAATAGCCCAAGCAGTTTGGATTTGAAAAAAAATGTTTAGACCAGAAAGTCAAACATCAATAGACACAAAAGTATATATTAAAACTCAGTATCTTTATATCATAGAGACTCGAAAAATAAACCCCTCAATGTTGTGTCTATTTTGTGGATAATTCATTTTGAGGTTACTGGTAATGTTTACCGAATTTTCTTGTAGAAGTGGACTTTTCAAAACCTACTGTATTTTTTAACAGAAGAAATTCTTATAATTTCAGTTGCTTTAAATTTGTGGCCCCATCACATGCAGGCCATTTTTCATTTAGTGGTATTTAGAAACACACTAGGTAGTGATATACTTAATGCAACATGAAAATTAATGACTTTGTTGTTAAATCTTATTTTATTTCTCATTCTTTCTCTTTTCTGGAGTTAAATAGTGATAAACCATATTTCAAAATGAAAAAAATAGCATTTCCTCCTGAGTGAAATAAAATAAATGAATAAATAGTAAACAACTTACACTAGAATATCAGTTATAAAATCTGATTTATATTGTATATAATGTGTCTATATCCTAGAAAATTATCATAAAATGAATGATTTTAAAATATTGTATCTTCTACTTCCACTACATATAATAATTTAAATGCTATTTATATGCATACATTTACATATCTATGATACCAATTTTCTGATAAAGACACTGTAGAGAGTCTTACTTTTTCCCTGAAATAAAATGTGCAACCATGATGAACTATTAATTAAAGAAGTGAGCAGTTCTGCATGTTTCATTCCATAAATCTTTTCAGACATACAGGAGAATGTCTACTGTCCTCAAGTGCAATTAGTAATAACCTTTAATAATTTTCAACAATGATTACATACTTTCTCTTCACATTACAAATGTTCTTGTACAAAAGTATTGCCTTTTATTTTGTTCCAGATATTCAGAATACTAGCAAAGATTTAATCTTAAAATAATTTGATTTTTCAAGGAATAGCTTCTGCTTTCCCTGGTTTTACCATTTATATAGTGTGAAAATCCATTCCCATTCAATAAATATTTATAGATTTACTGGAAATATGCCACTGTTCTCTTTCACCTGATGGGTGATTTCAATAGAAAAAGGAATAAAGAAAAAGTAATAGAAGAGGTTAAACAATGAACCATAACAGGTAGTATAAAATTTTTTTTTTCTTTTCAGGCTTCTATCAGTAAAAATATTAGATTTTTTTGTTTTGTTTTTTTGCCAGGGGCTCCAATGTCCCTGAAGAATCACTCCCCTGAGATCAGAAAGAGAAAATAAAGGCAGACACACATTAAACAAATGTCGCAAACATTAAACAAACAGGATTATCTGATAATATTTCTATTTTAGGATTTTTTTTTAATTTCTGGTTCAAGGAAATTCTTTTAAAGAAGTATTTGTTCTTCCAAAATCTCTCATTCCGGTTCCTAGAGAAAGGAGAAGTGGGTGGCAGTGACTAACCAAACTAGCAGATACTGTTTACCAACCAAGTTTGGACAGATTATATTTATGAGAGTCTAATGAAGTTAAAACTATTGAGTACAGAGTCAGACAACCTAAAAGGGCAATAGGATTGTAACTCACGACACACTGAGTAATCTGACCATTAAAGTTCATTAACATTTACTGGCCAGCTACATTGGGAAGTACTGAGTAAGCCTTTGGGGCTGCAAAGACACTCAAAATAGCTCTAGCCTTGAGTTTCTTACAGACTAGTGGGGGCTGCAGACACGTAACAAATGACCTCAGCAGGATTTTTCAAGTGTTAAGCGTTGCTATCATTTATATGTGGGATCTAAAGAAAGGACACAAATGAACTTATTTGCAGAACAGAAACGGACTCACAGACTTTGAAAAACTGATGGTTACCAAAGGGCACAGGTGATGGGGGGCTGGACGTGGCGCTGGAATTGGCACATGCGCCGTGAGCTATTCGCCAACGGGGACCTGCTGTGTAGCACAGAGAACGCTACCCACTCTCCTGCGGTGATCTATGTGGGAAAAGAGTCTGCAAGAGAAGGGATGTGTGTACATGTATAACTGAATCACTTTTTTGTACAGCAGAAACTACCTGCTATACTTCCATAAACTTCAAAAAAATGGGAAAAAAAATAAAATCACCTTGCTTCTTCCACAGTCTTTCCCATGTTTATAAATGATAACTCTATCCTCCCACGTACTCAGGTCATCTCTGGCTCCTCTTCTTCTTTCGTATCTCTCCCTTCAAGCTGCAGGAACATTCTGATGACTCTAGCACAAAAGATAGACAGAATCTGATCCCTTCACACCAACGCCACTTCTGTTCTCTGGCCAAACCCACCATCATCTCTTATCTGGATTGTTAAATAGAGTTCAATTCGTTCTGCCTGCTTGCATACTTGTGCCTTTTGAGTCTGTTTTCAACATGGAAGCCAGCTTGCTCCAATTAAAAAATAAGCTTAATCATGTTACTTGTACAAAACCTGCCACTTGCTTTCCGTTTCACTCAATAAAAACTAAAGCCCTGAGAATGGCTGACAGCTCCCTATAAGACCTGTTCCGCCTCTGAACCTCCCTACATTCCCCAACCTCCAAGTCCCCCAACTCACTGCACACCCACTACATAGGCTGTCTTGCCCCTCCTTGAACTCACAGTGCTCACTTTTGTGTCATGTCACTTCTTCCTTCTGACTTGCTGTTTCCTCTTGCACTTGCAGTGTTCTTTCTGCTGGTCATCTCATCTCAAAAGTCATTTTTCCAGTGAGGCCACCTTTGGAAGTCCTGTTTCAAACTGCAAGCTTCCTACTTCCCCTTATTCTACTTCCTGACTGACTTTTTCTCTATAGCACTTCCTACCATCTCACATAATAACTTTGTTTCTGTGTTATTGTTTGGCTCTGCTGAGTTGAATGTAACCTTCGTGATTTTTCATTTCTTCATTTTGTTTTATTCTCTACTCTTTCTCTAGCACTTAGAGTGGTACCCAACACATAGATGTTGCTTAATAAGTAACTGTTGAACGAGTGATTCCTTTTTGAAGTGCTCTCTGATTTTCTAAGGCAAACAGGAATTTTCTTTCTGGGTGTCCATAAAAATTATCCCATATGTATGTTGACGTGTTCGCACGTCAGGATGTGTGACTGACTCTAAGTTTAACTAGAGGGACTGGGCTGGCTACCATTTAGAGAGACCAGTCCAAGTGTAAATGTGACATTCCTTGTTCAAAAATTATTAAGAATTTCAAGATGACACCTGCCAAGTATTAAACCAAATTTAGGGCTCTTCTAAAGACAAGGTAGATGCCTCTGAAGCCAGCTCCCAAGAGGAACTATAGATGGATCTCTTCTTACCTCAATAGTGAACAGTGTCCTTGGAGCATAGTAGGTACTCCATAAATGCTTGTTAACTGAATGCATGTATAAGAAGGTAAAAGGAATCTGAAGGTAGTCCACGAATATAGTGCCAAAAAAAACTGCCCTGATTTTTGGAAACATAATTAAAACAGGGAGCCTGGAGTAAGTTAAATGTGTTTTTGCAAGTGATATGACAACGTGAGGGGAAGTCGGGACTACGTGTTGCTCTAAATATTAATTCACTGTTTCACTTCTGATCCAGATTGACTTTCAGAACTTTCTATGTTTTCTAACTCAGAAATTAAAAAAAAAAAAAGTTTAAGTGGGAGGTATGACCCTAATCTACTCTATTTTATCTTACCAAGTAAGTCTTTATTTTATTCAAGGTGTAAAGCAACATCCTTTAAAACAATGTTTCCTAAAATCATAAAGGTGATCGATTTGGTCAATGGTGCATATATTTTGTGATTTAATTGTATTAACTGAAAATAGACAATCTAGTATGTAGAGACCCTTTTTGGTTTCCGTGATGTGAAAACAAATAGAATATATTTCTATAATATTTATTTGATTATAAATAAGTTGGTCTCAACTTTCAAGCAGGAGAGAGATTTTTGTTGTCAGTGTGTTCCTGTGGTATATTTTATTGAAAATAGGAATTTGAAAATGAGCTTTTAAATCTCAAGAGAATTTTCCTTTGTGAATAGAAGGCACATCTATTTACAGGTCATTTTAGAGAAAATGGTTATTATATTTTCTTTTGTGCTGACTTAGAAAAGTCCACAGGTCTCTGAAATCTGTAATGTCCTGAATAGATATATGCAGAGATATGACTTAATTAATAAATGAGTTTGCCTTCTATAGCAGTGGGTGCAATGCAGTATCTTTAGGAAATCTATCCTTTCTTCATTTCCTCAAGGTCAAGGCGGCTTTTTTCTATAAAGGACAACAATGATATGATAATATCTCATATCTGTATAGCACTTTTTATTTTTTCAAAGATTTTTTCTGTTCTCAGTATCATTGTTAGGAATATAGAACAGGTAGGTTATTTTTATATACTTCAGAGAACTGTGTGTGAATGCACTGAACAAAAGTCCCAAAAAAGGGGGAAAATGAGGAATAAGAATATGAGAACTCAGTGAGTAGATAATTATTTTTGCTATAGTTAAAAATCCATCGTTATTTTAGTATTTTATTATTGACCCTAAAGTATATCCAAATCTATAGAATTTTATTATCCACTTGTAAGAAATTAAAAGACAAGAGAAATCAATGATTAATTAAATGTCAAGGTCAGTGCCATGAATACTTTTAATCCTTCTTTTAAATCTCCTATAAATCAGTGTTGTTTCCTTGAAATTTGCAAGTGTAAAGTACATGTTATAATTGCTTATTTAGTATTTTCTAAATATCATATTGGTATTTTTTTCTACATAAGAAACTCAAAATGTGGTACCACATTTTAAAATTAGAATATATGATAATACCCTCTGAATTCAGATATTCTAAAACTAAATTAAGAAAAATTTCATGGAGTGATTTATTATAGCAGCCAATAATTCTGTGTTATATATAACCAATGACTCTGAATAAATCCTAAACTTGATGAATGTCATTCAAAACATTTTTTTGGACTAGAAGAATACGACATGATTATTTTGAAAATTAACTGGTTTCTTCCAGACAAATTAAAATCCAAAGATCACTTTTCTGCATATATTCTATTCTTGATGTGTCTGAAGAAAGAAAAAGTTAACACGACTTGCAAAACCTTTTGGGAAAAAAGAAACAATAAGAGATCAAAATGTCATCAATATGAATAATTTGTAAAGCTAATACTATATAATCACCAAAATGCATTCTGTACAAGGAAAAGGGATCAAGAAGGATGAGAAAATTTCAGAATAAGGTACATACGGTTGTGAGTAAGTCTACAGAGTGGGTCTTTTAGGGTAACCCAGCAGTTACCAAGTTCATTAGTAGAAGGGACTAAGGAATAGACTGCTCAATATTAATTACATGGGTTATCATTAAGCTAGATGCTTTGATGAATTGCTAATCTGTTTTGTGTTTACCTTTGTAACCACGCCATCAATATTCTACAAAATTTCCTCTTCTTTTTTTCTTTCCTTTTTTTTTTTTTTAAATTAGAGTAGTTAATTTACAGTGTTAAGTCAATTTCTGCTTTACAGCATGATTTTTGTCAGGGATCATAAAAGGCGGTCTGCAGAGGGCAGATGATAAAGATGGGGCACTGATACTCTCCCCCATTCAGTTTTGTCTTAAATACTTCAGCATGAATACAACAGAGAATATGCACTTTAAAAGAATGCTATCAATGCTTAGAAAAAGCATTGTTTACCACCCTCCTGAAATTAACACTGTAACCAGCCAAAGAAAACTTATAAAACCTAAGGCCAATGCCTTTGTGGATCAACACAAAATTAAATTTGGTATCTTATTTTGACTAAAACATGCATTACGTATTTATTCCAATGTAATAGTCCACACAATTATAATCTGTCCATCCTCACAATTTCTTTACATCTGTAGCCTTCATTGAAACTGGAGAATGAAGTAGTATTTCTGAAACTCCTTTCTGCATTTGGTACACCAGAGATCAAGGAATAGGTAAATTTTGCTTCCCATTGTATCTCAAGTTATCTAGAATAGTACCAGACACACAACAGATGTTCACCCCACTCCGTATTTATTGAATGAATGAATGAAGCAATGAATTAATGAGTATACGGGTGAACAGATTTACTAATATCCAGCATCTGCCTAGATTTAAGAAATTTGCCAACTTGCAGACCACTGAACATGATGCTCTCCCTGCTCAGATTTGAAGTATTTTTGTTTTTAAATCACAAGGCAATGAAATTACTCTTTCCCAGAATGACAACTTATTAACAGGCACTACCCAGGTTAATTTAGGGATATCTCCTCCAGTTGGGACCTATTCCTCTACTGGGTGTGAACAGTCTCAATGTCCTGGCTCCTACTAGGTTAATTTGTTGGATTAGGTGTCCACCTGGTTGTTCTGCAGTTTATCCTGTATAGTTTATACCTTAATTTTTTTAATCTTCAAATATATCAACAAAAGCTTACCTCTGAAGCCAGAAGTCCAAAGTTAATTCTAACTAAGGTTAAAGCATTAGCATGATACCATGTGTTGATTTTATGTTCACAACCCTAAGGGAAAGAATTTAGATTGACTTAAAGATGGAAATGGTTTTATATATAATTCTATTTCAAAGAAGAAGAGATTAGCAAATTATTGAAGTCTAAAAAGCAAGGTAGTGTCTAAGTTGAGATGGAATTTTTTTTAGTCCAGAAAGCTTCATATAATAGTAGGATGCCTCAGTTGCTGCTTTTAAAGTTGCTAAGATGTCATGTAGTTCTGCAAAGTATTGTAATTCAGTAGGCTATACTACTGCCTAAAGTATATTTACCACATAAAGAAACTTTTAAAAAACATAATGCTCTCTTTATCTGAGAATGCATTATATAATTGAAAGATACATCTTAAATTTACAACATATTACATCAGTATATAAACTATATGAAGTATTACAAGGTCTTGGAATGGAGATCCCTAGCTTACCAATATCCCGTATCTACAAATAGCAGCTGCTACAGATGAACCTCTACTCTTGCTTCTGCCACATTTACCTAAACACCACTTTTGTCACTTCTGGGGTTTCCTTCCTCAGTTTCTGCCAAACCTCATGCCTCTTCCCTTCTGCCACTGCAGCTCCATCACTAATCGTATACACCAGAGATTTGCCAAAGGCGCCGCCTCCATCAGAGGAGGGATGAGGGGAAGTTGATGGTATCTCAAATTGTAGGACCATTTAGATTTCATACTCCAGAAAGTTTAACTAATTTACTGTATACCTGAAAAGATACAATATGCCTTGCTATGGTTTCAGTTTACTGAAGTTGATTAAAAGCCTAATAACCATGAATAGCATTGTTTTCAACATAAAAATTAGCTCAGAATTCTAAAATGACTTGCAATAAAGGGCTCTGTAAACACTGGAGAAGCCTCGACTTATGTTTACCTCTGTGTAAGTTGCATTCTGTGGCTCATCACAAAACCACTTTCTTAATGTAGAATTCGTGCAAGAACACGGCACCTGTTCTGAATTTTCTTTATTCTTATTCTTTATCCAATCTGTATAATTTTTTCGTCCGCAACACTGTAACTAGAAAAAAAGATTCTGTTAAGTTTTACTGTAAAATATTCAAACTGTAGTTCATTATATGATTCCTATACATATTAAAGTGGTTTTGTGAGAAATGTATTAATTTATTCTCCATTGAAATGTAGTGAATTAAACAAATAAGTATATTTTTCTTTGTTTGTTTAATCCATTACTTGGTTGCTGCTCTGGTTGATATTACTCAGACCTAAGATCTCTACTCATATACGTGGGCTATGTTTGAATGAAATTGCTATGTGTGAATTCACGTTGTAGAAGCTCAGGATGAAAGATGTACTTGATTTAGCAAACCATGTTTAGAGCTAGAACATAGAAGAGAGAATCCCCTAGCCATAGCTTTTCCTAACTATAAGCATTCTCTTTTATTTTTCTTTTTTTGTCTTTTGTCTTTTTAGGGCCGCAGCCACAGCACATGGACGTTCCCAGGCTAGGGGTTGAATCAGAGCTACAGCCTCCTGCCTATGCCAACAGCCACAGTAACTAGGGATCTGAGCTGCATCTGCGACTTAGACCACAGCTCACAGCAATGCCGGATCCTTAACCCACTGATCAAGGCCAGGGATCAAACCTGTCTCCTCATGGGTACTATTCAGGTCCGTTTACTGCTGAGCCATGATGGGAACTCCCTAACTATAAGAATTCTCTTTATAATTTATCCATAATATGCTACCATATGTATTTAATATACATAGAAACTCAGGGTTCTTTCTACATTCTTAGAGTTGATATGAGATGTGAACTTTAAATTTTGTATTGTGTGAAAAGCTGACACACAGAAAAAACCCCAAAAGATGATAAGGAAAATAGTCACAGCCACATTCTTTTTAATAACAGTGAAGTCATACATATAGAACTGTTTTCCTAATTATCAGTTTATGACCATAGGAAGGTTTGATACTCTGCAATCAGTCATGATGCAATAGAAAATGCAATACATGTTCAGAGCACATACACCAGAAAAAAAATAAGAGAAATAAAAGCATTTATAAAACATTTAAGTTCTCTTAAAAAGCATTTCTGTTATTAAATATGCTAAAAGTACTAACTATTTTTATGTGAGGACAAAATCTAGTGCTAGATTGTCTGGGATTGAATCTTGGCTCTACTACTATTTATTAGCTGTGTGACATTGTTTAGGTTACTGCATTTCTCTGACCTTCTATAAAATGAGGATAATAGTTCTTACCTCATTGAGTTGGGGAGAACTAAATGACTTAACATATGCAAAGCACCTAGTAAATGGCCCATGCTAAGTAAATGTATGCTGTCTTTTTTAATCAAGCGTTTACTCTTTTCCTGTGCTGATCTCTTCTTGTAAAACATTTGGCAGACTACATACATTCCCTTACCTTTCCAAGAAAAATCTGAACCATGAAATAATAATCCCAATAACCTTAGCTAACAAGTGTTAGTTGCTTACTATGTCCCAGGTCCAAGGCTTTCTCTACATTCTTGACAACCAGAGGTAGGGCTTCTTCTGCCTGAAGTAAAGAAGGTTGCATATCCAAGATCACAACATTATCGCAAGGTCAGCTTAACAGTCAGGCTCAAGCAGTAGCCGCCACACCACTCTGCTGCCAGCAGGGACTGTGCTTAGACCTTTTCTCCCCGCAGGTGCAACAGTGCAGATTCCTCCACTTGGCAGAAGACCCCCCAACATGTTTACAGGTGCATCCAGGTGAAAACACACACCAGTTAACCCAGAAAGGATAAATGGATGCATTCCACAAGAAGGATAAACTCAAGATCTGTAAGTGGGGACACTCTTATCCCACTTGGTTTGTTTAGATGAAATGTGGGAACTTCTCATTCCTCTGCCCCGTCCCCTCTCCTTCCGTGTCTCCCTGCTTCTCTGCAGTGATGACTTTTGGTGTCTAAGTTTTAGTTTTATGCTAATTTAATCTTACTGTTTTCTGTAAAGCATCCAGAATCATCCACTTGGGTATGTTTCCAGGCTGATCCTTACAGCCATACTCGGAAATGACTGAATCAATTTCATCATGCCATACTTGGTGAACCTGTTGAACATTTTATTGAAAATGAAAAATTGATAGAAACCTCCCTTACAGTTCCTCATAAAAAGTATTCAAAGCCAGTTTGTTGATTTCTACTCATTTCTAAGTGTTTTTTTCTTCCTTATAATTGTATTTCGTAAACCGTGCGCATTGAGGCATTTGGTCTTTCACGCTGATCTATACAAAGGCTACATCAGACTTATTTTATGATTAGGGAGCAAATGATGTGCTATTCGCCTGAGTGTTGAAGCATTCTGCCTTTCTTCTCAAACCCTCAGGAAGATTTGTGAAAGGCTTTAAAACAGGCCAAAAAAAGATGACTGAGCATCTCTTCAATGAAAACTATGCTTCCTCTAGTATGCCTTCAGGATCCTCTGATTCCATGAGATTGTACCTTTTGTAATTTTTATGTCACAACTTTGTAGGTTGCAGAAAACTGTACTTAGACAAATGATTCTTTGTGAGAAGTGCAGATGAATTTTTACTGGGGGGGATGCACCTGATCCCTCTCCTTTTCAAGCCTGTTCTGTGTAGGTTTTGTATCTGTACAAATGTCTTCTCTTTGCACTCTCCTTTGAATTGATTTTTATTTTAATTTTTTAATTTTTAAATATTTTTTGGTTGCACCACTGGCATGCAAAAGTTACTGGGCCAGGGATCAAACTTGAGCCTTGACAACACAGGATCCTTAACCTCGAGGCCACCAGGGAACTCCTGAATTAGTTTTTATATTTTAATAATTCCTGCATGAATTAAGATGTTAAATAAAATTACTGACCTATGTCTATTGTGCATTTTTACAAGAATTATGATTTTTAATAAAAAAGTGATCTCTTCACAATGCTAAAACAAAAGCAATCACAGCTGAAAGTTTGGAGGAAAACTACTATTTCAAAACTTAGATATGGCAGAGGTAATTTTTACTAGCAAGTTGCTTAAGCATTGAAAAGTTTATATGCTTTTCATAACTAATTCCTAATTTGGCCCTAAAAAATGGCAGAAGGAAGAAAGGCCTGTTATTATTGCATTTTATGAACAAGGAGACAGATACTGAGAAAATATAATTATTTGCTTTGTTTACACGAATAAAGAAGAAGAGCTGAGACTTTTAAAAATAATTCACTTGAATTCTAGTCTAATAATTTCTCATAATAACATGTCTTTGAATAATGAAAATGAAGTAACTGGTGGGAATACTATAATAATTAAGACATCTGTAGAAGTTGAATAAACTCATATATATCTATGCTTTAATACATTTAAGACTAGAATAATATAATGTGTTATTTAGATCCACAAGTAATGTAACTTATTCTATAAGTTAATTTTTCTTAGAAGAGAAATGATGGTGTCTTTCCATTTTGTATCTTTGGGGAGAGGGCAGACCTAGGTCCTCGTTTACCTTCTAAAGCATTATTTGGGAGTTCGGCGTGCTTATGACTCACACCTTCGTACATAAGAGTAAAAATGAGTTTCATTCATCATCTGTGGGACTACTATGCAAAAAAAACTTCCCTCACACGTATTCACTTTGACAAACATCCTTTGAATCCCTAGGACACCTCCAAGACGGAATTAGGCCCTCTAAACGACAGAAAATTTAGAGGCTCCTGAGAGTTTAGTCCAGTTTGAATGTAGAAGGCAAGTTAATGTAAGCAAAGCTTTTATCTCTGGAATCAGTTAATAAGTATTAGCGTTTAGGCTCTATTTGGCCGTGATATAAAGAAGCAAATATTTCCCCTCTCAAAGCCTCAGTTTCCTGCTCTAGGAAGTAGGACTACGAGTGTATTTCCAGGAGCTGTTGTGAGGACCAGTACTGCAGCGCCTGTAAAGTACTTACCACAGTCTCTGGCACCTGGTAGTTATTATCAAATGGCAATTCTTACTACTCTCAAAATAGGTGGAGAGAATTATGTGAACAGTGCCCAAGTAAATATGGGTGACACACATTAACTCTATGTGTTCAGGGTCTTTAAGTGTGATCTTCAGGTTCTATCACCAGGTCCGAAAGTGAGATACTAATGGGTTGAGATCTGGTACTTGGCCACCAAAACAGCTTTATGGGACTCACATAAGCATACTCACGTACGCACCCTCATTTTGGATGTGGAGAAATTTCAGCTCCAAAGGCCAAGCCTTTAACAGTAGGTCCTGGATAATTAGATATCCAGAAGCACAAGCCAAGCACAAAAGACCAAATGAAGTTGGATGGCCACGGTGTTATACAGGAAATATTTTGTTGAGGTTTGGCCATTGATTAGGAGTTGAGAGGTGGAGAGAATTTGAAGGCTAGGAGGTAAAGGAATTAATCATAGTCTCCTTCAAATGCATTAAGGGAAAGTAGACAGTCCTCAAATAGCTACTCTATGACAGGAACTTTTTAAGTGTCAGTTAGTGATCACTCTGGAAGGGAGGTAAATGAAGACATAGGCTTCAGGCTGTTAACTGGCTTGTGGATCCTTGATGTCTAGCCACGTGCAGATCCGTGTAACTTCAAGTCCATGTCCTTATTGCTACAGGACATGTTCCCATGATACAAACACAGACCTTGTTTGCCCTGAAACACCGAAATGTCTTAAAGAATTAAAAGTCACTATAGGCTGTCATAGGTAAAGTGTGTTATCAAGAAGGTTTTCAGGCAATTTATTATGGGCTTCTTTTGGACTTGAAAAACAGAAATCTTGTTCTAATGAATTTAATTGTATCAGTCAGGACCATACCTGTACAAAATATATGAATCATTCAATAATCTTATTTAAATGAAATTGCTAAATTTAAAATTAATACAAGTCTAAAGATTGGGTCAGTGGTGGTAGCCAGGGTTGGCTGGGGGGCTGATTTTGGGTTCCCCACACTAAGCATTCCTCCTCCTTTCTCACCTTCTTCGGTATTTATGACATTCTCCATCTTGTGCAGACAGAGTGAAAGACGTGTTCCTCTAGCCCACCATCCTGGTCTGATCCCAGAATCCCTCCTTATACAGGATTCTAGAACTTAATGGAATCATTTTCCCCTCCAAAGACATATACCTGTAGTGGTTTGTTTGGTTTTGTTTTGTTTGCCACTGAGGAAGTTCTCAGGCTGGGGATTGAACCCATGCCACAGCAGTGACCCGAGCTGCACAGTAACAATGCCAGAAGAGAACTCCCACTGTTAGCTTTGAATGTAGGTTGAGGTCTCAATAATCTAGCGTATCTGATTTTCCTTATTTTTCAAATAAAAGGACGATGTTCCCATACCTCCTCTTTCTTTGCGGAGATGAGTGCTGAAAGTACAACCTGAACCCCAAAGGCCCACATCAGCAGCACTGCATACTACAACAAAAGAAGCAAAATGTGAGGACCTATGTCCCGAGTATATTTTTAGATACTACCATGAGGGGAAAATGAACATCATATGAAGTATACAGTCTTAAAATATACACTGGTATTGCGGAAATCTCCTTTTCTCTTATGCATGACTGAAATTAACAAAAGGCAAAGAAAAAAATCAATGAACATTTGGATAAGAGTAAGACCGAAAGAAGTGACAGTATTTCATGAGAACCCTAGCAGCCTGCTTAGTTCCTGGAGTTGGTGATTATACCCTCTTCATTCAGTCCTAAAACTGTCTTAGAGGGGATCTAAATGACTCCGCCTCTGCTTACACCACTCCGCTAACACTTCAGATCCCACTAAATTGCAGCCTACTCTGTTAAGTCTGACACATGCTCATTTACCTATAGGTGATTCATGATTTTACCTTTGAAAATGATCTTTTAACAGCAGTTAGATGTGCACAGAAATAAGAAATATTCACTGTATTTGTGTTATTAGCACTCAGAACAGGGAGACACTGCCCCAAGAACTTGCAAAGAAGGAAGTAAAACTGTCTCAAGAGTTAAACTGCGAAACTATTTCCTATTTGATTAGAGTAGGAACATTCAGAATCACCTTTAGGCCGGAGAAGAGTGTTTAAGTCTGTAAGATTTTCCCATAGCTTGACTGTGTGAATTCACATTGTTAAAGACAAAATGTGTCTATCAAAAAAGTATTGATGGGAGTTCCCGTCGTGGCTCAAGTGGTTAACGAATCTGACTAGGAACCATGAGGTTGCGGGTTCGATCCCTGGCCTCGCTCTGTGGGTTAAGGATCCAGCGTTACTGTGAGCTATGGTGTAGGTCTCGGATGTGGCTTTTGGATCCTGCATTGCTGTGGCTGTGGTGTAGGCGGGCGGCTACAGCTCCAACTGGACCCCTGGCCTGCGAACCTCCATATGCCGCAGGTGAGGCCCTGGAAAAAGGCAAAAAGACAAAAAAAACAAAAAAAGTGTTGATGAACTCAGAATAGCAAACATGTCCTGATTGCAAGATGTTGCAACACCCTTCCATGTCGTGTCTGGAAGGAAAAATGGTATCTTGGCTCTAGGATCTAAGCTGTCAGGTCCTAGTATCACGTAATCCCTGCAATGGGCTCTCTGAGACCTTCTCAGTCAGAAGCCATTCATACTGGAATCGCATGAGGCAGTCATTTTTAAGATGTTTATGTTTTTCTCCCTTTAGTTTCCCCCTTCCTTTCCCATGCCCAAACCCCAACAGTATATTAAGAGCAGACGGAGTCTCCTTTGCCTAAATAGAAACGTGTGGCAAGGAGAAAATTAAAGTTTTCTGGCAATCCATTTCTCCATCCCAGTTTCTATGCTAGAGGCCCTAAGAAAACTATGCTAGAGGCCCTAAAGAAGAGAAAAATAAACTGGGAGCATAGGGGGTGGGTCTTTGAGGAGAATAAGAAGAAGGGAGAGTGAGATCTTTTTTAGACGAAAATGATTCTGAGACTGATCTAGAGTCTGTGGCTTCCCAAAGCAATGGGAGCCAGCACTGGCTTCTGGCCTTGCCAGAGTAAGGCATCAAGACCCCAGAGGGAAACGAAGGTGTGGTTTCCAGTTTCGCCTAAATTATCCTCTGCCAGGGGTGATTTCAAATAATATTAAGTAGCGATTATTAGCAATAGGCAGCAACGAATGCCTCTATCAGGCAAGACTCCTTTCATTGCTGTGTCACTGTCAAGGCTGAATGTCTCAGGTTTCAGGGGAGGAGAACTGCAGGGAAAGAAATGGGGTAATGGCTACTTCAGGAGCCTCCCAAAAGAGCTCCACGGATGTCTGTCTCGGTATTTACTCAATGAAGAGCAGCCCTGCCTTGGCCACGCCAGCCATTCAAACAGCAGAACACACAGACCTGAAGGGAACACCTGTTACAGGTTTCAAGTCCCCTCAAGGAGAATAAACCCAAAAGTCTCCGGCCACGTCTCAGTGTAATGCTGCTTCCCCCACCTTGACCAGCCTGGGCTGCTCACTCCCTGCTGCAGAAGGAATGTCACCCCTTCCTCACCCCACCTCTGTACAACCCGTTTCCTATGCAAATAGGGTATCCTGCCCAGGGCCAGTCAGAAGATCACATGGGGTCTTCACTCAGGTCCGCCCTATGGGGTATAAAGACGAGGGCAGAGTGGGTCAGGCCTCTTTTTAAACTTGTGCTCAGGTGAGTCCTCTTTCTCCCTCTCTGAAAATGTACTGTCACTTTAATACAACTGTAGAATGTCTGCCAATCCATGCTGTGCTGTGAGACAGGGACGGGGCGGCCGTGACTGACTCATGTTGGTGGTGCTCGTGACTCAGATCAGAGAGCTCTTTTAATTGACAGTGGTCCCTGGCTTAACCTGTGAAGTAATCCCAGTCAGTTTAATTTTTTTTTTTTTTTGAGAGGCCTCAGGAGCCCTCTGAAGCATTCCAAGTTAGCTAGAGGTCAGAACTTTAGCTAGAATTTGACATTTGGAAAGTTTGTTAAAAACATCAAAATGTTTTAAACACTTGGTCAAATAGAATCATAGATCATTGTGACATAATATGTATTCACTTAACTGAAGTAACAAAGGGCCTTTCTTTTCTTTTCTTTTCTTTTTTTTTTTTTTTTTGGCTTGGCATACACAAGTTCCCAGGCTAGGGATCGAATCAGAGCTACAGCTGCCAGCCTATGTACCCACAGCCACAACAACACTGTCCCTGACACACTGGGAGAGGCCAGGGATGGAACCTGCATCCTCATGGATGATAGATTCGTTTCCACTGTGCCACGATGGGAACTCCTACGAAAGGTCCTTAAAGTAAATATGAATCACTTAAAGGCAAAGAAATTCACAATTCATTACTGAAGGCAGCATTCTAAGAAAACCTTGTTTTAACAGAAAGACCAAATCCAAATTCTGTACCAGCTTACTTTTTATTCTTAAATGCCTCAGTGTGGCACCAAACATCCGATAATTTCTCTGTAAAGTGAAACCAATGTTTAGTAGTGAATGTTTCAGTATCTTCTTCTATTTGGAGATGACCCAGCTATTCAATAAGTTTCCATCACTTACCTTAATTCAGCACAACTCTTGTTACATTACCACATATCTGGAGAGATCATTCTCAGATATTCCTAGAACCGTCATTCCTAAAAGTTGACCCCAAAGCTCTTGTTTACCCCAAGTTATTTTTCTTGTTGGCAATTCTGTAACACAACCAGTGGTAACCACTGTAGACTGAGAACCAGAATGTACAGTGACCAAACCGACTTCCAGTGCTACTTGAAAGCTAAGTATCTCTGCATTCTTCCTCGGGAGAGGCACAACTGGCTGCACTTGAATTTTCTATTTGCTTAACAAGAGAGCGTTTGTGAATTAAAACTGATTTGATTTAAGGAAATGTTAAAAACTCTATTTCACATGAATCTGTGGATTGTGATCCACCCCAATCCCGTGTATGGTAAATGGCTCATGTTCAGGTCTATGTCCCTGGTTATAATGTATCTTTTCACATTACATGCCTGGGGAGAGAGAGTGTGCCAGCCAGATGTCAGAGTCTGGCCTTCTCAGCAGGTATATTTCTCTTTGTTAAATTATAAATTATGATCTCAGCTCTAAGGTAGCTTCCCACGTGGCAAACCCACAGAAAGAAAATGTGCCATCTACAGGCCAGTTTCCTTTTCCCAGCTATACGTTTCATTTTTCATTGGCTTTAACATAGTTTATTCTGATTTCAGTCTTCAGATGTAAGTTTAGTTCATTGTAGTTCACCCTAGGAGAGGGACTCCTATTGTCTCTATTGAAAATTAATATCGATGTGTGCAAGTGTTGAGGTCCAGACTTGGTCCGCAGAAAACTCAGCAAGAAAATTCCACATAGAAAAGATTCTTGGGAGGGGGAACTTCACTGTCTTCCTCCCATGTGCACATTATACTCCAGTGTTACAGGGACATAAGTCATTCTTGCTCACTATGTGAGCCGAACAATGAAAATTGAAGATACAAATTCAGGGTATGGAAATGAAATACGTACCAGAACTAGGAGCCATCTGATTTCATTGTGAATTCCCAAGTAACCCAAGAGACAAAGAAGAATGATAGCAGATCCAGTTCCAATCAAAATTCGAAAAATAAATACTATTAAGTGCTTATTTTCATCTGCAGAAACTACAAAATAGTGCATTATTAAGTGATAGTTGTTTTCAATTTAATAATAAATGCAGCAACCCAAGGTTTCTCTAGGGAAACCCACTAGGATGCTCCTCCTCTTTTCACCTCATTCCAGGAACAACTTAATCCTATTTACTCTTAGCAACAACTTTTACTCCTTTAATGACATGATAGAGAATTTCATCCATCTCAGAAGATGCCATTACCTTACCTTTATTGTCTTCTAGGAAGGAAGACAACTTTTTCTTGGGTGAATTCTTCTATGGTCTAATGTACCTCCAAATATTTATGTATTCATTCATCAAAAAATATTTGTGAGGGAGTTCCCACTGTGGCTTAGAAAGGTATGAACCCGACTAATGTCCATGAGGATGCAGGTTCAATCCCTGGCCTCACTCAGTGGGTTAAGGATCTAGTGTTCCCATGAGCTGTGCTGTAGGTTGCAGACGCAGCTCAGATCCTGCCTGGCTGTGGCCGTGGCATAGGCCTGTAGCCGCAGCTCTGATTTGACCCCTAGTCTGGGAGCGTCCATATGCGGCATGTACAGTTCTAACAAGCAAAAGGTAAGAAAATAAATAAATACATACAATATTTTTCAGTGCCTAACATATGTAGATTAAATTTACCTTGTATGAAACCCTGAGTTTATGGCTAATATGGCCCCATTAAAACTGTATTTTTTTCTCTCCCCATCTAGTCTGAGCTTTCTGTGCTAGAGACTATATATATATATATATATATATATATAGTTAATAGACTAACTGTTAAATGCTTAGTACAAATATTTTTCTAAAAAGAAGAATAAATAAGCATGGCCTAGGTTTTATGGGAGAAGAGCAGAGGCAGTGGGCAGTGGTGTGCTGGAACCAGACTGTTCTGGCTGATAAAAGCCGACTATTAAATTTTCACAAAATCTGTCAGCTCACTCAGTCCACTCTGGCACCCTGAATTTGGCCATCATGGGATTACTTGAACCACAGAAATCAGCAAATGCCATAAACCGAGGCTCCATCCTATAACATTTCCTGGCACACCACTGGATACAAGACCAGCTAATCCAGTGGGGAATAGGGTTGGAAGGTGAAGGTGGGCGAGATTTCTGGAGAAGGTAACACTTGGGCGTAGGCTTTAAATGATCACTGGAAGTCTCTAGGTCGGAATGGTGGAGCCATCCTGAGACGCAGGACCGTGCAGTGTGTGTGGGACACTTAGCATTGCTGGCACTTACAGGTTCAGACAAGTGAGCCTGGCAAGCTTTGCAGAGGTCAGATTATAAGCATTCTGTGTGCTGTCTTCCAGCTTTCCTCCCTGGTATTACACTCCATGAGGACAGGCCCTTTGTCTTTCTTGTGTATGACTGTATCCTCAACTCATGGAGACGGTGCTCTCCAAATACACGGCATGTGAGTAAATAATGGGAATGGGGAGAGAGAGAAGCTCTCGGTGTTTCATGGTGAAGTTTGCATTTTAAGTGAATTCCTTCGGTGGCATATGGAAGACGGTTGAGAGAGGTGATCAGAGGACAAGGCTATTGGAAGAGGGATAGATGGAGATCGTAGGCAGCATGGGATTATTGAGGGCAGAATGACTTGAAAACAGGGAAATTAATTAACAGCTGCAGATCAAGAAGAGCGTAGGGGAGTTCCCGTCGTCGTGGCGCAGTGGTTAACGAATCCGACTAGGAACCATGAGGTTGCGGGTTCGATCCCTGCCCTTGCTCAGTGGGTTAACAATCCGGCGTTGCCGTGAGCTGTGGTGTAGGTTGCAGACGCGGCTCGGATCCCGCGTTGCTGTGGCTCTGGCATAGGCTGGCAGCTACAGCTCTGATTGGACCCCTAGCCTGGGAACCTCCATATGCCGTGGAAGCGGCCCAAGAAATAGCAAAAAGACAAAAAAAAAAAAAAAAAAAAAAAAAAGAAGAGCGTAGGACCTAAGGTTTCTTGCTTCAAACTGGTCATTTCAGTTCTATGACCTGAAAACTGAGATTTCACGGAGTATTTTAAATACATGATTTTTAAAAAAATAGAACTTGAAGTATAAGTTTCTGACTCCCTTTGCAGGTCTTTTTTTCTGTAAGCAAGTACATTAGAGTTATTAAGAATTATGTGTCAAATCCATAATGGAAGGAAAGAAAAAAATAAAAGGAAGCCTTTTGCTCCACATTAATCACTTCATTGTTAAATCAGATACCATATGGAAAGTGCTCAGCCCTGTGCCTGGCACAGAGTCCACACCAAATAAGTGGCAGCTCTTATTTTCATTATTGTGGGAAAGGAAAGGAGACAGAAAGGCTGTCATGATATCTCCACACAGCCGTTTACAATTAGCAAATTGCTCATGCACCCAGGCACCCTGAATACTTTTGCATAAGCAAGGATACAAACAGAAGAGAATAAAGATAATAGGCAGTTAGATATAGGTGAAATTTAGCACTTTATTACATATTACATCTTTATTAAGCTTGCTGTTTCCCACAACAAATTTTGTCTTGCTTGATATCCACTAAGAAATCTGTTGGCTCTAAAGTGCAGGTGGTTTTTTGCCATATATTTTATGATTACCGGTGGTGTTCAACAAAATTTATTCAGATAATGGAAATGTTTTGTAACTGTGCTATTTGACGAGGTAGCCAGAACCCAACAGCCCCATGTGGCTACCAAGCACTTGAAATGTGGCTTCCTTTCTGCTAACCAAGTATATTTACATGAAAATAACCCTTAGCCTGTTAAGCTTCTGTCCACAGTAACCACAGCATACCACAAAATGGTAAACTATGAGAAATATAAAATGTATTGCTTTTTAAAATAGAGTTGAATGCATTCAGTTATTTTATTAATATTTGGTAAATCACATCTATAAACCCCAAATAACTGAATTTATTTAGTGAATATTGGGAACATGCAAAAAGATAATCTGAGCAAACACACATTGGGAAAAATGTGGAGATGCATTTGGGCCTTGGAAAAATCAGAAGCAAATGATGACTCTCTCTCTGTTTTCTGTCTCTCTCTCCAGAATCTAATTCCCCGCATGTTTTTCCTCCAGAGCAATTTCTGATATTCCGCAGTTCATAAGGTAAAACATGAGTATTGCTAAGTCCTGTGTTTCACAATCTTGGCTATGTAGGGTGAGACTGGCCCCAGTCTTCTAACCTCAAATCCAAAATTCTACAGGAATATTTTTTATTAAGATATAACTGACACATTACATGGAGTAAGTTTAAGGTGTGCAGTGTGTCATCTGGTACGTTTATAAATTGCATTAATATTACCACAGTAGCATTAGCTAACACCTTCATCATGTCACATATTTGTCATTTCTTTTTGTGTTGAGAACAGTTAAGATTTAGTCTCTTGGTCACTTCGAAGTTTACGATACAATATTGTTGACCATAATCACTCTGTTGTGCATTAATCACCAACATTTATTTATCTACTAATTTATAAGTTTGTACACTTAACATCTCCCCAACTCCCCCATCCCCTAGTCCCAGGTAACCTCCTTTCTATTCTCTGTTCTTACAAGTTCAGTTTTTTCAGATTCCATATAGGAGTGATATCATATCATGTTTGTTCTTCTGTCTTTCTCACTTAGCGTAATACCTTCAAGGTTTATCCATGTCGTCACAAATGGTAGGATTTTTCTTTCTAATGGCGAAATGATACTTCATTTTGTGTGTACATATGCACATTCGATGGCGTATTTTATATATAAAAATATCTTCCTTATCCATTTATTCATTGATGTGTATTTAAGATATTTCCATAGGTAATATTTTATTTTATTTCCAATCATTAATGGTGACAGTAAGTGGTAACTGAGTTTTAAGAGAAATTATTTAATTTGGGCAGTAAAACTATGGTGATTTCCGTTATCTTTTCAAGTCTACAGATCTATAAAAGTCTAGAGTTCATAGAACCACCACAATCCTCCATTTTTCTCATCTCTCTTGCCCAAAGTTCCTAGCTCTCTCTCCCCAAATTCTGTCTCCTTTATGGTCTTGGATATAAGTCTCATTTTTAATAAGTTGTTTCTAAAATCAATTGACAAAAACTTTCTGAGGAAAAACTGGTCATAACTTAATGAATTTTAGAGAAATACTGCCACCTGCTGCATAAATCATGAATGCAATTATTTAAAACCAAATGCCTTGATTTAGAGAAAGAAAAATAGATACATACCCAGAGCTGTGAAAAAATTTTGTTCCAATAAAAGCCATGTACCAAATCCCATGAGTAAAAGTCCAAGAACCTACAAAAAAAAGGATAACCAATACTTATTTTTTAAGTAACTGCCAGTAAAAATGCACTCCATTTTCTTTACTACATAATTATGAAGATACTTACCAAGAAAGCTCCATTAATAAGATTAAGAAAGTATTTAAAAATTAATGTTTTGTTTTTCCTTGACATTCTTCTTCTCCCCATATGCGGATAATTCTGAAAAGATAAGCGCAACTTTTACTATAAACACTCACCACAGTAACTAACAACTTTAAATAATTACGCCTACTCATGTCGTTTATTTGGATATTTTTCTTCTCATACCAGCAGTTAGTATAATATTCCCCTTTGCTGTCCTGAATATAAGGAAATATTAAGGGTGTATTGAAACCGTACCTGTCTTTCTTCACATGCATTTTGGGGCCAGGCAATTGATACCAAGAGGACATGTGTATATGTTAACAGCTTCACGGAATTTCTTGCAAGTTTTGGAAAGTAAAATATTTTATTTTGTTTCCAGTCTTGACACACGTTGTTCTCCTTGCTAGAAATCTTTCCTTTAGCTCTGACTGTCCTCATTTTTTCCCAGAACAATGTCAACTCCTCACTGAGGTCTCTTGCCTTGGAAACCTTTCTATTTAGAGGCTATTTTCACCTTGATTTGTCTCCTTTTCATGTAGACAGAGGTCTTTAAGCAGAGAGACCAGATTGTTGTGTAACATTATAACCCTGATTCTAGCACATAGTAGATACTTAATAGTTATATGTTGGGTGAGTGAATCGATGACTGAGTGAACTAAATTATGTAATTACTTTACCATTTATGTTGGTATACAGTGTATGGAAAGGAACTAACTTAAGGTGGTTTTAAATAAATATCATTCTCCAGATTGCTGATTTTCCTAAACATTTATGGAGAAACCAACCCTTGGGTACTTTACTAGATATGGAGGTTTCACGTTTTCCTGGGTATGTTTCTGGGTCTTCCTTTTTTCCCTTCATTGTCTCAATTCTAGCTGGCTCTATAGTTTTTAAAGTGTTGTAGTTCCTGATGTTTTAATACATGCAGTGCCTAACTGGCTGGTGAAAGTGGATTCAGTGAGGCTGACTTGAAGCTATTTGACCCTAGATAGAAAGAAACCAATCTTCTGGTTGAACGGAAGGATGCCTTGGAAAGTGGACATGTGAGGGATGTCTAGGTTCGCTTCCGTGCATTTCCTTCCCTACTTTAACCCCAAGCCATATTCCTCCTAAAAATTCCCAAGGTCCTGCTTCCCAGAGTCAGGGGTCTCTCCAGGCTTTGTCTCTCACTCTCGGCCTTGAAATCTCCTGCTGTCATTTGATTTCTCCAGTTTCCGTCTTATTCTTGGGTTCCTCCCGTGCCATGGGATGCTCAGTTAGAAAAACAGCATGATTTTTAGTTTATTGTCTTCCTAAGATGCTGTAGATTTACATTTTTAGCTTTAAGTCTACTTACTTTAACATATGAGGAAGTTGTGATCCTCTCCTATGGTCCAAACAAGAACTTAACCCCAAAGTCCTGGCCTCAGTTTCTCTACAAATAGGAAAGAAAAAGGAGACCAGTGAATGAGAACTCTCTGCAGTGGCTCTGGTGTGAAATGCTGAAAGCACAGGCCTGACCATTGATTTGGTCATAATTAGCAGATTAGCGTCAAGGCTAAAACAGTTGATCAGAGGACCCAAAGACCAAATTAAACTGAAGTTTATTTGCTCTCAGCCCAAGATGGGTAATTGGATCTCTACTGGGAAATCATCTTAGGATGTGGGGCTTGTTCCAGCCTGTTCCATATATGGCTACCGTATTTGCTCAAGGTGTCATTCTTCAGAGCCAGCAGAAAGGAACAGGATGGGTCAACTAAGGGGAGCCTCTTTTAAGCAAGTGAGACGAAGGTTGCACACTTCTGCTCTTATTCCATTGGCACATACTTAGTCACATGTCAATTCTCAGCGAGAGGTGGAGGGTACTATATGCCCAAGATCAAGGAAAGAAGTGAATTAGGTTGGGAAAAGCCAAAAATGTGCCCAACAGTTAGGAAAGGACAGTATAAAAGATAATTAGAGGGAGAAAGAGAGGGCTTGGATACAGTTTGAATATGCTTTACTCTGAACTAGGAAAAATCAAAGAGGATCAGAAAGATGCTTTTACAATGGGAAAACAAAAGAATAGTGATAATCACTGGAATTGTTTGAAGAAATGTCATGAAGTTCATAAAATCATATTTAATAAGTGGGCTCGAACTGGTAAAAGATATCCTTATGACTAAGCACTGGAATTGGAGTGCAGGGAAGTGGAGAGCATAGGCGATGCAGTCCTGGGAGTCAGCTACAGAGAGCTGATGCCATGGAAGTACATGAAAGAGATGCGGGATTAACTCTAGAAAAACTAAGCAGAGGTTTGATGGTAGGAAATGATATAATTAGGAATTTGGGTTTAAAAAAATATAGACTTTCATGAAATGAGAAAATACTCAAAGCTGATCTCATTGAAACCCACAGAGTAAGAACTTCCTAAAACAAGTGTTACATGAGACACATGTCAACAAAGGAGGGAATTCCATTCTCTCAAAGTCAGATGACTTGATTAAGGAAGAGGTTCATGGTAACTTCAAAACAGTTGGGTTTCAGTTCATTTGGGCTGCTATAATAAAGTGCCACAGACTACGTATTCAGTAGACAACAGAAATTTATTTCTCACAGTTCTGGAAGCTAAAAGTCTGACATAAAGGCTCTGGGTTTCAGACTTCTTTCATCCTCATATGACAAAAGTGGCTAGAGAGCTCGGTGGGATCTCCGCTAAGAGCACTAACCCCATTCAGAGAGGATCCAGCCTCAAAAGCTAATTGCCTCCTAAAATTCCCATTTCCAACGCCATCAACTGGGTGTAAATATTTCAACATGTGAATTTGGAGGGGACACATTCAGACCATAGCAAACAGTTCAACCTAAAGAGTTGGCATACAACAAACAAGGTGTCTTAGCAGCAAGCCAAGAAAGCCTCTGGCCATGTTTGCACAGAAGGGTAAGGGAGCGTCATGTGCTGATCTTGCCAACCACACGGCCCATATACTAAACCAACATCGGTGAAGTGGAGATTTGCTAACGCAAAGATAGATAAGTTTGTGCAGATCTTATGTAAATATTTGTAGTGAGAAAGAGCTATATTTTATTTTGCTGTAGACAAAGAGGTTTTTTTTTTTTTTAACTTAATCAAGGAAAGTCCTGGTGTGTTATTTCTTTGGTTCATTTCCTGATTAGTTAATTAATGGTACAACATCAGAGATATTTTCTAATAGTTATCCATGCAATTATAGGACAATTTGTAATAATTCATCTATTCCTAGGTGTCACTTTTCAATACTTAAATAAAGCACAAAGTAATGTTTTTAAGTTCCTTCTACGTACTGGGAGATGGGAACACAGGAATACATAAGACAGACTGTTAGGGAACCAGATATTGAAACCTGTGGCCAACCTTTGAATTATGCATTAGGGGTGTGGAGTCTGGGGATAAATGGAACTGGGGAGTTTCAGAAAGAGGACGGATTTGAGGTAATCCTCGAGGGATGATTAAGAAGGTTCTAGTCAGAGCAAAACATGGTAGATGCAGGAAGTTTTCAAGACGGAACACTGTGTTCACAGGCTTTGAAGTAACGTGTCTGGGGGCATGGGTAGAGTGAGAAGAGATGAAAGATAAGGTTGGAGAAGCAGACTCTGTAAAGATGGTGAGGGATCATGTGTGCTTTGCTAAGATTTTGCTTTTGCTTTTCTGAATGTAATGGGGAACCATAATTCTGTCATCAGAGTGAAAGTCAAATTAGAAAAGCAACCTAAGACAGGAGATGTTGCACAAAGCTCATGCAGGAGTTCATGAGAAATGTAATGGTCTAAACTGCAAGGTGGCTGTGGGGACAGAGAACAATACAAGGATGCGGGAGATATGGTAAGAATTAGGATTTGCCACCCTCGGGATGTTAGAAAGAGGCCAAGATGAAATTCACATGCGGTTCTCTAGAGCTTAAACACTCAGGCTGTTAATATTGCCCCATATCCCGTATTTATATTGTTACTTAAATGACAATATAAATCAATATGTCATTTATACTGACCACCTTGACCATCAGAATTTTGCAAATTAGGTGCTATTATGCTAGTTATCCCCACAGTTACCAAAGAGGAAAAAGATTCAGGAAGGTAAAATAATTTTTTTGAGTTCACCTAGTAAATATGTGGCAGAGCTGAGATTCAAACCCAGATATAGAAACTTGGGGGTATAAACCTCTCTTGGTATACTTTCCAAGCCCCAGTGTCATCATCTGTAAATGCAGATTATAATATCAGCATGCACCCCAAAGGGATGTTGTGAAAACCAAATGAGATCATATTGGTAAAGCACTTAGTCTAGTACCTGGGAGAGGTTAGCTATTAATCTCATTATACCACATCTTAGTTGAGAAATACTAAGACTGCACCAGGGAGGTTGGGAAATGGGATGTGAACTGTGGAGAATGATGGACTCAAGTAGGTAGTTGTGGCAGCTGCAGGGAGAGAGCACAAAGAGTGTTAGAGAACCTGAGGGTGTGGGATAGTCTTTAAAATGAGAAAGAGAAGCGGAGGTTTGAGAGTCTAACACAATGGATCACATATTGCTAAAATGGCCATACTACCCAGAGCAATCTACAGGTTTAATGAAAACCCTATCAAATTACCCATGACATTTTACACAGAACTAGGACAAACAATCCAGAAATTTATAGGAAACCATAAAAAATTCATAATTGCCAAAGCAATCCCAAGGAAAAAGACCACGCAGGAGGCATAACACCTAGACTTCAGCCAATATTACAAAAGCTACAGTAATCAAGACAGTGTGGTACGGGCACCAAGACAGTCACACAGACCAATGGAACACAATAGAGAACCCAGAAATAAACCCAGACACCTATGGTCAATTAATCGTCAACAAAGGAGGCAAGAATATAAAAATAGGGAAACGACAGATTTTTCATTAAGTGGTGCTGGCAAACTGGACAGCCTCATGTAAATCAATGAAACTAGAACAAACCCTCACGCCATGCAAAAAAACCCTCACAAAAAATAAACTCAAAATGGTTTAAAGACTTAAACGTAAGACAAGACACCATAAAACTTTTAGAAGAGAGCATACGCAAAATATTTTCTGATATCAACCATGCAAATTTTTTCTTAGGTCAGTCTTCAAAGGCAATAGAAATGAAAACAAAAATAAACCAATGGAACCTAATCAAACTTACAAGCTTTTGTGCAGCAAAGCAAACCATACAAAACAAAACAAAACAAAACAAAAAGACAACCTACAGAAGGGGAGAAAATAGTTGCAAACGATGCACCCAACAAGGGTCTAATCTCCAAAACATACAAACAATTCATACCACACAAGAGGAAAAAACCAAACAATCCAATTGAAAAATGGACAAAAGACCCAAATAGACATTTCTTCAATGAAGAAATATGGATGGCCAACTGGCACATGAAAAAATGTTCAACATCACTAATTATTAGAGAAATGCAAATCAAAACTACTATGAGGTACTGCCTCACACTTGTCAGAATGGCTGTCATTAGTAAGTCTACAAATAACAAATGCTGGAGAGGGTATGGATAAAAGAAAACCCTCCTACACTGTTGGTGGGAATGCAAATTGGTACAGCCACTATGGAAAACAGTACGGAGGCACCTCAGAAAACTAAATACAGAACTACCATATGATCCAGCAATTCCACTCCTGGGCATATATCTGGACAAAACTTTTGTTCAAAAAGATACATACACCCCTATGCAGCACTCTTCATAATAGCCAAGACATGGAAACAACCTAAATGTCTTTTGACAGATGAATGGATTCAGAAGATGTGGTACATATACACAATGGAATTCTATGCAGCCATAAAAAGAACAAAATAATGCCATTTGCAGCAACATGGATGGAACCAGAGATTCTTAGACTAAGTGAGGTAGTTCAGAAAGAGAAAGACAAATACCATATGATGTCACTTGTATCTGGAATCTAATTAATACATGGTACAAATGAACCTATCTACAGAAAAGAAAGAAACTCATGGACATGGAAAACAGACTTGTGATTGCCAAGGGGATGGGGGTGGGAATGGAAGTGAGATGGACTGGGAGTTTGGGGTTAATAGATGTAAACTATTGCATTTGGGAGTGGATAAGCCATGAGGTCCTGCTGTATAGCACATAACTATATCTAATCACTTGTGATGGAGGATAATGTGAAAAAAAGAATGTATATATGTATAACTGGGTCACTTTGCTGTACAGCAGAAATTGACAGAACATTGTAAATGAACTACAATAAAAATTAATTTAAAAAAAACTTCCACAAGAATAAAAAAAGAAAATCTTACTCAACAGTCACTGTCGATAAATTAACACTCAAAGGACAAACACCGGTTATGTAGCTGCTTGAGTACTACAGTGATATACTAGGGTGTTTATTTTAAATCATTGCCATATAAAAATAGGACAACTGCTAAAGAATGCTATTAAGCAGAAGTAATTCCACTCACTATTCAATGAACATTTTCAAAGAAATCTCATTCTTATCAGATAACCGAGGCACAAGCAGTTCTCTTTTATCCTCTCATTGCCTCAGTATTTACATGTGTTCTCTAAGGGAAATACGTTGTTCTCAGCCAATTGCCTATAAGCCAGCCAGACTTGTGGATACTTTTCAGAATGAGGGCAAAGTTTAATGAAAAGAAATGGATTATTAAAACGGCACTTGAGGAGTTCCCGTCGTGGCGCAGTGGTTAACGAATCCGATTAGGAACCATGAGGTTGAGGGTTCGGTCCCTGCCCTTGCTCAGTGGGTTAAGGATCCGGTGTTGCCGTGAGCTGTGGTGTAGGTTGCAGACATGGCTAGGATCCGGCGTTGTTGTGGCTCTGGGGTAGGCCTGTGGCTACAGCTCCGATTAGACCCCTAGCCTGGGAACCTCCATATGCCACGGAAGCAGCCCAAAGAAATAGCAAAAAGCCAAAAAATAAAACAAAAACAAAAACAAATGGCACTTGAACATGGACTTTGATAATGAAAGTATCCAAAATTTACTTCTGAAATTCCGTAGTTTGTTTTTGAAAATCATTATCTTTCTTGACTGGGGAACTAATGTGTGTTTTAAACATCAAAGTGTAATGATTTTTCATTCTATAATTAATTCTTATGTTGATGCAATCCATTTTATTTTTCTATTGTTACCAGGAAATACAGTCTATTTTCTTTCAAAGGCTCAATCAAATGTTTGCTTTTAGCTTATTGTATATCAGATATCTTCTACACTTATGCTTAACCACTTCCTCTTGCAATTTAATGCGTCATTTACAAACTTAAAAAATTAAAATCAGGGATATCTGTTATTAATTAAAATGAAATTTCACATTTTGCACATCATATATTTTCTCCACTAAAAAAAGAAACTTTGATGAATTTTTAAGTTAAAGTTAAATAGTATGATACATACTTAAACTTCAAAATTTACATTAAAACAGTGTGTCACTGTCAATAGTTTACAGTAAAACATATTCCAGAAAATAATTTTTGAAATTTCTCATCTCACACAACCGTTCGCTTAGTTTTTGACAGGCATTGAGTGATAATTACGGTTGTTGGTTTTTTTTTTTTTTTTCCCAAAGAAACTGTTGTCACGGAAGGCAAACAATTCATTGGCTTTTCTACCACACTTCCAAGCACCGCAAATCACAATTTAGGTTTACGCTTTTGTGGAATGAACAATTTCTACATGGGCAACTCAGCATTCACTAGATGCAAATACTAATATAGATAGGTCAGACACAATTGAAAGGTCAGGCCACCTCTACTTGGGTAATTGTAACAAAGTGTGATTCCTTTATTGATTTCCCAAATTATCTAAACATGAAAATCTACCTGGAAGAAAGTCTAAGTTCTTCCTCCAGCTCCTGCGCCGAGAAGAGCGCGCTCCGATTGCGAATAGAGATAGTTTGTCCCATCGCGGCACCAGTAAGGCCCCTCTGCCTTGGGATTGGCGGTTGCCGTGGTTACGCTTTGTTTGCGGGCTCTGGGCGCAGTTTTCCAACCCAGCCGAAGGGTTTAGCCGCTGCCGGGTGAGCCAGGATTCCCGGAGATCCGGGGTCGCCGTGGCGGGAGGCGAGGCGGAGCTGCGGGTGCGCAAGCGGAGCCGGGCCCCTCTCCCCCGAGGCCGGACCTTCGGCCCGAGGAGGACCGCGCGTCCAGGGCGCGGGCGGCGGCGCGAGGCTGGGGAGCTAGAGGCCCCTTTTTGTTTGGGAGGCTGGGGACTTCACTCAGAACTTGGAGAACTATAGTTGAAGTTAAAATGTACAGAATTCCCCATTTCTGTCAGCTTTAGCCAACTCGCAAGTGATCTATTACCACCTTGATGTAGTTTACCGTAGCCCGTTTGCAATAGGATGATAGCGCTGCCCTGTCCTATCAGATGTCAAAGAATCAGTATACAAAACAAACATGTAAACCTTTTAGCTTGGTCTTAGAATGAATAATTTTCTATTGATTATACGTTGAGATGGTATTTTGGTATATTGAGTTGGACAGGATATACTATTAAAATTAATTTCTCCTGTTTCTCTTTACATTTTAAAAAGCTGCTACTAGAACATTTTAACATCAAATATGTTGCTCAAATATGTGGCTGGATAGGGCCAGCAGATTAGAGGGACATATAATGGAGATGCCTCTTTACCCTCTTCTCCCACCCTTTATTTCTACGCAGTTTTGTGTATCTGTGCATTTCACTTTATAGCCATGTTAAAAAAAATCTAATTTTCCACCTAACAAGACTTTTGAGTAAGTTTGACTATAGGGTAGCATTTTGTACTGGTTCTGGGTTTTTTGTTTTGTTTTGGAAGACAGAGGTTATGGGTAAAATTGAAATATTTTGAAATTAGATTTTAAAGTTATAAAAGTAGTACATATATCATGATAAAAGAATCACTCAGTGTAAAGGTATAAAATTAAAATAAAAAATCTCCAGTTGCTTCCAGAAAACTATGGCTAAAAGTAATGTGTGTGTGTGTGGGTGTGTATGGTTACACAAAAGAGATGTCACTCTGTGTTGTTTTCTGCTGCCTGCCTTTGTTCAGTGATTCCTTCTTGGCTGACTTTCCACAAGTGTGCAGTAAATGTACCCATTTTAAAAAGGATTTGTGTGGTATTCCATTCTATGGATTTATCATCATTCATTTAACTGTTTTCTTAGTGAGTACTTAGGCAATCTTTAAATAACTCCTTTTTGAGGTAATTGTAAATTTACGTCCAATTTTAAGAAATATTGCAGAAATATCTCTTGTACACTCTGTCCAGTGTCTCCGTATGATAAATACTTTGTATACTGTAGTATAAGATCATGACCTGGATATTGATATTGGTGCAGTCTGCTGATATTATTCAGGTTGCCTCAATTTTATTTGTACTTGTTTGTGTTATGTTGTATACAATATTTGTCATCTGACTGTGTTCCCTTACTCACAACCACAGTCAAAAAACTGAATAGTTCCAATACTGCAGAGATCCCTCATGTTGCCCTTTTATCATCACCTTCCTCCAACCCCACCCCATTAGTAGTAATCACTAATCTCTCATTTTTATAAAGTTCTGATATTTCAAAAAGTTATGTAAATGGAATCATATAGTATGTTACCTTTTGGTGTGGACTTTTTACTCAGCATCGTTTCCTGGAGATTCCTAGAGATTGTTATTGTGGCCTCTGTCAATGATTTGTGCCTTTTATTGCTGAGTAGTATTCCATGGCATCGATGGACTAGGGTCACTTTGACTCTTCGTCTGTCTAGTGACATTTTGGTTGTTTCCAGTGTGGAGCTGTTATGAATAAAGTTGTGAACATTTGTGTACAGGTTTTGGTGTGACCACACATTTTCATTTCTCTGCGATAAAAACCCAGGAGTGTATATGCAGGACAAGGAGAGCAGTCTAATTTAATCATTTATATGTGAAAGAAAGATACGTGATATTTATAGCTAGAGGAAGGACAGACACAGGTATCACTTTTTTTTTTTATTGGAATGAACTGATTGTGTTGATACTGGGGAGAAGGTAGCAGTGGAACAAAAGCGTATGGAGAAGCAGTAAACAGGGAACAGGGGATGGAGCACAGTTCAGTAGGTGAGAAGCTGTCATACTCAGAGCGCAAGTTCAAGGATTACATTTTACTAGGAAGAGGGACTCCTAATATGATTGGAGTAAGAAGAGATTTTAGGAAAAGAAATAGGAAAATGAGGATGTTTCATTTTCTTTGTTAACTAGACTGTTAACGCAATGAAAACAGGTTACTTGTCTTATTTAATAAATGTATTTGTGGCACTTAGCACTGCTATGGGTGTACCTTTTGGGCTCCCAAAAAGTGGATTTTGAGATGAATAAGTAAAAGAAGGAAAAGAAAGAAGAAGGGAAGGAAAAGAGGCATGGGAGAAGGGAGAAGGTGCGGGAGGGAGGAAGAAAGGAAGGAAGGGCCAGGAAGAAGACAGCAGTGAAAAGACCAGGGATTGGAGGAAAGGATAAAACTTTAGAACAGTCTATAAAATAAAAGCTGACTAGTACGGTATTTTCAATTTTTTTTTTTTTTTTACCAAGACCCATAGTAAAATAAGCAGAAATTTACGTTGCAGTTCATACACACATGTACTTTTAATTGAAAAAAAAAGTTTTAAAAAGTAATCTTTAACTTTAGTGTATATAGTGCACGTAGTTTCCTTTCTGACCTATCCTAAATTTTCCTATCCTATCCTATCATTTAAACTAGATAAGCAAGAGCCACTAAATTAATTTCTTTTTTCTGTTTTTTTTTTTTTTTTTTTTTTTTGTCTTTTTGTCTTTTTAGGGCCGCACCCGTGGCACATGGAGGTTCCCAGGCTAGGGGTCTAACCGGAGCTGTAGTCAGCAGCCTACGCCAGAACCACAGCCGCGTCTGCAACCTTCACCACAGCTCATGGCAGCCCTGGATCCTTAACCCACTGAGCGAGGCCAGGGATCGAACCCGCATCCTCATAGATGCTAGTCGGGTTCGTTCACCGCTGAGCCAGGACGAGAACTCCTAATTTCTTGATCTATGAATAGATTACCATCTGCTATTTGAAGACTGCTGTGCTAGAGGGTGTTCAGAAGGATTTCTGGGTAGACAATGAGCTTGACTGAGTTTGGATACCGTTTGGGAGTGGGAAAGCACCGGCTTTGGATTCGGATCTCTAAATGAGGATCCCACTCCTATTATTAGCTTAATGCTGTAAGCAGCTAAGTAACCTTCCTTGGTTTTCTCACCTGTGTAATGACTGCAATGACCTTTAACCTGTTAGGTTACTGGGAAGATTATCCCACAAGTGTTTTCTAGTGCCTGGCTTGTCACGGGTCCTTAAGGCATAGAAGCTAATGACAATGACAGTGGTTAATGATGATACTGTAAAGTACTGCCTGACCCATATGTATTACAAGCATTAAAGATTTAAATGAAATAAATATTGAACTTAAAAGCCATCATTGCAACATGCTATTGTTGGTAAGAACATGTGGCTATTGGTAGAAATAACTGTGATTTAATAAGTAAAAACTAGCCATATGTTTCCACATATACAAATATAAATTGCTCTCTTGTAAGTATTTTAATCTTTGAATAATGAAGCTGTTCAGATGTATTTTGCCATTAATTATTACCATGAAAATAAGTTTTAATGTGAGGTTTCTTGGTGTTGGAAGGTAGGCCAGTCCATTCCATGTAATTTTCCTTTAGGGAATTTAAAGAGCACTATTAGAGTTGGTGATTTTATAGTCAAATGTTAAAGAAATAATAAATGAATATGGGGAGAAAACAATTTTCTTTAATATAGAGTATAACTATAATAAGGTGTGATGAAAAGTTGTTAACGGAGACATTTCTACATAGAACGTGTTGGACACGCAGAGGAACCTATGGTTTTTACCGGCAGGCTCTTCAGTTTTCTTCACTCGATTCTGTGTTTTACTGTGAAGGGCGATGGAAGACAACGATGATAATGATATAAAGCTGAAAGAAGAAATGGAAGCCGAATTGGATAAAATCAGCCTTTCTTCCTTGGAAAACGATGATCTGGAGAGTGATTCAGAATCAGAAACCCAGAGCGGTAGTAGTGACACAGTAAGTGTTGCACTTTTGAGCCTTTTAACTGGAGTAAGCTCTTGAGGAGAAATACTACCTTTCTCAGTGTGTGTTTTGTGTACTTATCTCATTATTTACCTTAGGATCACCTTTAAATGATGTGTATTGGTGGATATTTAAATATAAAAGATATATTTATAGGTAGGAATCACCTATAGTTTCACATGTGTACGTGTGCCTGTTTCACAAAATTAGGATTGTACTATACATAAGATTATGTGTGTGTATGTGTATATGTACAGCACATTTATATTTGAATTCTGCTTTTTTAACTTAATCATGAGCATTCTAATATCATTAGGTATGTATTAAAAGTAAAATTTATGTGAAATCTTTTTTTTTTTTTTTTTTTTTTTTTTTTGGTTTTTAAGGCCACACTTGCAGTATGTGGAACTTCCCAGGCTAGGGGGTCGAGTTGATTCAGAGCTGCAGCTGCCGGCCTGTCCCACAGCCACAGCAATAGTGGGATCCAAGCTGTGTCTGCAACCTACACCATAGCTTAAGGCAACACAGGATCGTTAACCCACTGAGCAAGGCCAGGGATCAAACTCACATCCTCGTGGATACTAGTTGAGTTCATTTCTGCTGAGCCACAGTGAGAACTCCTTTATGTGAAATCTTTAGACCCACAGAAATAGTTACTTTTTTGGAAATTGAACATACTTTCTTTTCATCGGTATATTTTCCCCAATGTTTATATACTCAGAAAATTTTTCATGGATTCATTCTTGTATATCAAAATCTTTAATTTTATGGAAACTTATTTTTAGATATGTTATAAAAAAGTAGATCTAATTAAAAATTTCCTGCACCTATTTATTAAGTATTCTCAATGTCATTTGTGGAATGATCCACTTCTCAATTAATTTTCATAGTTTGTGTATATTTAGTTGCTGTCTACATAACATGTATCCATGGCCATCAGGTCTTTTCCATTATTCTGTTCATTTTTGCCCTATTGTGGTTTTACATTTTAAAATAGCAAATGGGTCAAATTCCCTTAGTTGTTTTGGGGCTCCAAAATCTTTTTTTTTTTTTTTTTTTTTTGGCTTTTTAGGGCAGCACTTGGGGCATGTGGAGGTTCCCATCTAGGGGTTAAATCAGAGCTACAGCTGTCGGCCTGCGTCACAGCTCACAGCAATGCGGGAACCCCGACCCACCGTGGGAGGCCAGGGATCAAACCTACATCCTCATGGATGCTAGTCAGATTCATTTTTGCTGCCCCACAACGGGAACTCCGCACTTTGTTTTTTAATTAGGATTGCAATAACCTACATAATACTTTTAGAAAAAAAAATAGTATTTTTACTTTATTATAATGTCTTTTTTTATCCACAGCTAATTTAAGTGAGGCAAAAAATCTGAGATTATTCGTTTGAATATGAAATCCAACAGAATCACGGATGCAATTCATAACCACTTGAAAATGAAAAGCAAATTTTACCCAAGTATACTTGGGCCGTGCTCTTTATATGGAGCTCTTCTACTTCATTTACACATTTTGCTCAGATTTTTGGCACATCAAAAACAAATTTGATGCATAGTTTTAATAAAGAGCTTTACATTTCCTTTCATTATTCACATTTTTAGGATTTGGATGAATTACCTGAGTCCGTTCTTCACTGTATTAACATCATAAAGAATAAGAGTAAAACTGTGGAAGAGCTCATTCTTCAGGACGTGGAAGATACTGATGTTTTAAGTAAGTACACTTTTCATCCGTTTGGCAGATAAGTCTTCTGTAAGTATGAGTAATTTGTAACTTAGAAAGTTACACCGCTTAAAGTACTTATCTCTTGTCATGTACAGGCATGTGCATTTGTCTTTAATAAAATATCTAGCGGAGGGTCCCATGAGGATATGGGTTCAATCCCTGGTGTTGCTGCTGCTGTGACTGGTGTAGGCCAGCAGCTGCAACTCCAATTTGACCCCTAGCCTGGGAACTTGCATATGCTGTGCCTGCAGCCCCCCAAAATAAAAAAAACAAACAAAACTGTAGTATATTGGACTCCTTAATTTTCTTATTCATTTCTTTTCCTTTCTGCCTTTCTTAGGTCTTCAATAAATACTAGTCACCAACGATTTGTTTTACCAGTCCTAATTAAAACCAGACATTTCTGTTACTTGATGTTAAAGAAAGGAAAATTAATCTTGGGACTATTTTTAAATTATCAGTTTATACTTATTTTGGAGAAAAATGTAATTTATATCAGAGCCTCACAGTCTTTATTTGCTTCAACTGAGCAAGTGTACTTCTTGTCATTATTCCAAGAATAATAGAATAAACGGATATTTAACTGGTATTAATCATGGCTTGGTTTATAAGGAAAAATGGCAACAACCTAAGTGTTCAACAGGACCTTGGCGTGTCTGACAATATACTCATTAAAAAAGACGACTTAGAGACTATGTAATGACGTAAATAATTCATGATGCACTATTACATTTATTTTGAAATTCAATGTCATTTTTGCAAACATTGCTATAAACTATAATGTGGACATTCGTAGACCGTGATACCAAAATATACCACTGCGTGAAAGGGTATGTCCTGGTCACTGAGAAAACAGCAGAGAACAAAAGAGGCAGTGGTCCTGCTCTCATATTCTAGTGTTGGGAGATGGACGAAAATCAAATAGATACCTGTGTCATACTGCAGTAATTGTAACTTCTGTTACAACTGAGTAGAAAGAAGGAAGAAGTTCTGTGAAGGAAGAAGTTCAAGAAAAGTGAGTAGAGCTTGGAGGAAGGCCCCTGTGAGGAGGTGATAGTTAAGGAATGACTGACCTGAGACCGCAAGCCACGAGGCTAGCTCAGTGAAGAAGTGGGCATGTGGATAGCCAGAGAGCTGGTGTCCAACAGAGGGAATTGTAGAGCCTGAGGCAGGCCGAATGGGCTTGATGTGTTTGACGAATATCAAGCCTTTATGGTTGTATCCAAGGAAGCAGTGAGTTAGATCATGAAGAGCGCTTATGAATCCAACATGTGGACTTTTTTTTTTTTCCTTTTTGTCTTTTTTCCAGGGCCGCATCTGCGGCATATGGAGATTCCCAGGCTAGGGGTCCCGTTGGAGCTGTAGCCGCCCGCCTACACCAGAGCCACAGCAATGTGGGATCCAAGCCACGTCTGCGACCTACCGCCGGATCCTTAACCCACTGAGCAAGGCCGGGAACCAAACCCGCAATGTCAGGGTTCCTAGTCGGATTCGTTAACCACTGCGCCACGACGGGAACTCCTGACATGTGGACTTTGGATTCTGTCCTGAGTATGCGAAGGTTTCTGAGGAAGGAGTGACAGTTTCTGACGTATCCTGAGGCAGTCTTCCTGGGGACTGTGTGGAGAAGGTGCCTTGAGTAGCGAGAATCTAGCACAAGACTATCACAATACTCTGGTTAGCGATGAGCGTGATTTAAGTAGAAATGATGAAAATGGTCATATTCTAGAAATGAGTTTTAAGGTGGGAAGAGCCAGAAATATTTGTTGATGGATTGGTATGAAAGGGAGAGAGTTTGCAATTGGTTCCACATTTTTTTTTCTGAGAACCTGTGTGGATGAATGTGTAAAGGCTTACTTTATTAGATGCTTCAGATTTCAGCAGTGATTCTCCATAGTTGAGTTATGAGTATTTTAATGGTTTATTTATATATATATTTACTAAGGCTTATGCAATGAAAATATATTTTAAATATATTGGCAGTTATAGAGCATAATTATGAAAAACATTAAAGGAAATATAATTACAGAAAATTAGTTAATATGAAAGATTATATAACCACAAATAAGCACTGGTTTAGAAAATTACAAGATCCCTTGATAGCTCTAATCAAATAGGTTTGATAGTCTCAATGAATAGAATAATTTTCCAAAAAAATTCAGATTATCAAGATTGCTTGAAAAAACAGAAAACACGATTAAATCAGTATTCGGCAAGAAGGTAGAAAGAGATTTCTTCTCAAATGTCATTAGGAACTAGGGATAGTTTTGCAATTGAATTCTTCCAATCCAAGAAGAAAAAAATCTGCAGATTATATATATTTCATTTATAAAAGATTACACGTTTCAAATACAAACTGTACAAGCATAACACACACAAGAGAAACTAGAGGCTAATTTTATTTATGAATATGGATGTATTGATTGTGGTTCTCAGATGTAGGTGAAAGTTATCATAGCTACTTTAAATAAGCAAGTTTTAGGGGGTATTTGTACAAAACAACCTGTGTTTTAAATAACAGTGTTGTTATGTTGTTATCTTTTATAGCTCTGTGGTTTGACCTGGCTTAGGGTAGGCAGTTCTTGCTTGGACTTCTTTTTTTTTTTTTAATATATAATGTTTTTAAAAATTTTTTCTTGTTATAGCTGGTTTACAGTGTTCAGTCAATTTCTACTGTGCAGCATGGTGACCCAGTTACACATACACGTATAGATTCTTTTTTCTCACATTGTCATGCTCCATCATAAGTGACTAGACATAGTTCCCAGTGCTGCACAGCAGGATCTCATTGCTTATCCATTCCAAAGGCAATAGTCTGCATCTATTAACCCCATGTTCCCAATCTTATGCATGTAATAGTCAAATACTGGTTAGGGCCAGAGTCATCTGAAGTGGGATTGGAATTCTAAGATGGCTCACTCAAATGGCTGGCAGTTGACGCTGATTGTTGGTTGGGATTTCATTTGGCACCGTCAGTTGGAGGTACCTACATTTGGTCTTTCCCTATGGCTTGCATGGCACCTGGATCCTGAGAAAGAGCATCCCATGAACAAAGTCTCAGGAGACGAGGGTAGAAGCTCATAAAGCTTAATATACCCTATTCTCAGAAGTCTTGAAATATCATTTCTACAACAGCCTGATGGTGACCCAGGGTCAGCACAGACTCTGTGTGGGAGGGACCTGCACAAGGTGTGCATACAGAAGGTGGCGGAGTGACGTCTTTGGAGACTAGGTGCTGCAATAAATAACAGAATTGTTCGTAAAACCGAAGAAGTAGATTTTAGGGTGAACATTCCACGTGTGGAAAACACATGCACACACACTGTAGAACGGGGCTGCAGCAGGAGCAGCTGTCTGATGTAATGAAATTCAGAGACATTAATCCTCCACTCTACATTCTTATCTGCAACGCAAAGCTCCCTTTGTCATAGTCTGGGCCAGACAAATGAAAATCTGTCTCCTTCCTCTCTTCACCCATAATAATTTTATGAAAGCAAAGACTTATACAAATGTGTTAATCGGCAGAACCTAAATCACCCTCAAGAAACCTTGCTTCAAAGGAATCTGGAGAATGTTATTTTATGCTTTTCAGCTTCTCATGGGGAAAACATGCCAGAGAGATAGTTAATAGGTATTGAAAAAGGAAATCTATAATATAGGACGAAAATAGGTGTGAAGATTCAGTTACCTGGCAGAATGGTCATCTGTAAAAAATAGTTTCCTACTAAGGACCGTTATCATGATAAAACAAGTTAATAGGAAAAGTCACGTAACTATATCTGCACAGATAACAAACAGACCATAAAATTCAACAAAAAGTCACAAAATTAGGAATGATAGTTTACTTGATTTACATGTTAGTAATTGTAATCTTTTATATTAAGACTTTTATTAAAGTATTTTCAGCATCTTGTCCAAGATTATGTTGCTAGCTTGTGGCGGGTAGAATTGAACCTTTGTTGACTTCTAATCAAGGTGCCTTTGCAGTATTAAAAACAGCATTATTCTGTTACATGGAAAATAAACCTCAGTCTAAAATATGAAAGATGATGGAGTAATCTACAAATCTGTTACTTTTAATTTTTAAAATTTTTAAAATTTTTTTGTCTTTTTGCTATTTCTTTGGGCCGCTCCCGCGGCATATGGAGGTTCCCAGTTAGGGGTGGAATCGGAGCTTGTAGCCACTGGCCTACGCCAGAGCCACAGCAACGCGGGATCCGAGCCACGTCTGCAACCTACACCACGGCTCACAGCAACGCCGGATCGTTAACCCACTGAGCAAGGGCAGGGATCGAACCTGCAACCTCATGGTTCCTAGTTGGATTCGTTAACCACTGCGCCATGACGGGAACTCCTGCTTTTATTTTTAATAAAGGTTATAGATTTCCTTTCTTCTTTGTTCTTCAGTATTTTTCTTTTGTTTTGAGTTACTGATCAAGAATATACTGTGGTAGAATTTGAGCTTAAAGGATGATGGAATGGTTTGGGATTTTAACATATTGTGCCCTGCTGTAATATTTAAAGTTGTAATACCTTTTTTTCTTTTTATAGGCTATGGTTATGGAGCAGTTTCTAATAACCATATGCATTTAAGGATAGAATTATCAAATGACTGTAAAGAAAATCCAGAACAATTAATGAAGGTATATGTTGTTTAACTGAAAGTATTCAATATTCCAGTTATAAATTGACCTTTCCCGCTCACGTAGGATGACAGCTCACTGATTTCAAGTTCACTGACTTAAAATTTAGTTATTTTAAGCAAAGAATTTTGGCTTTATGTTCTTTGAAATGTAAAATAAAAATGTAGATTTCAGTCTTTGATAGTGATTTGAACCATCAATACTTAGGAATTTAATGTGCATGTAAATAAAACAGCAGAACCATACTGTATAGTATTTTATCTCTAAAACGCCGAGGAAAACAATGAAATGTCCTCTAATATTATCACCTGCCTAGGAATGTACTGTGATCCAGCAGAGAGTTTAAATATCCTGTACAGACTTTAAATGTGGAATGTCTTATGTTAGTTTTTAAAAAAATGAAAAAATAAAAACATCTCTAAAAAAGTAAGAGTAAATAAGAGTCTAGCATTTTTGAGAAAACCCCCCAGAAATGTATTGAAAAGAACTTAGCTTCCACAGGTTCAGCATCTTAAAGCCATTTTTACTTCTCATTTTACTTAACTCTATTCTTGCTCTCTGTTTAACATAATTTGAAAATTACTTGTATATATGTTTTTTTACTCTCTTTTTTGTAACACTCAGACCTAAAATATTAATTTTGAATTATCATATTGCTACTTAATTTGGAGTAGGTGTCTTGTATCTTTCAAACTAGAGTGCTGTGGAAGTCTAATTATGGAAAAGCATTAATCATATTTATAACTTGTATATAATTCAGGGTAAATTAGAGAATACTTCTGCTTTTAAAACATACTGAATATATTAGCAATTTGTGTATGTGAGAAACTGCTACAAATAAGAAACATAGAAGTATATGCGGAGGAAAATGCATATAAGTAGAAACATTTTGACATGATTATCAAGCAGTTTAATTGAATGTTGTGAGTAAATATTAGAAAGTAATTAGAATTCTATAAAACATTAGGAGGGTAAAATATAGTTCACCTATCTGGTAAAAACATTTTTCTTCACCATAAAAAGAATAATTATCAATGTGCTATAGAATTGTATTTGAGTGAGATTTGAAGTAAATCAAGTTCTAGGTGTGCTATGTAAATACTAAATATGTTATTAAAACGATAGCTTTACTCTCTATTTTGTTTTTCTTTAATCATTTGGCACTTTTTTCAACCTTTTAGATGTTATCTGAAATAGAAAAAGGAGAATTTCTGAGAAGTGAAACTCGCTGTGGCGGTCCTGATTCTGTTCCAGAGCCTGATCCTTGTGATTTGCCTGTGGGTGGGCATGTTTTGGCAGGTGCTCTAAATTGATTAATGATATTTGTGGTCATTTTTATGTGACTGACCTTAATTATCTGAAAAAAATTTAGATGGTTTTCTTTTTACATTTAGAAGAATGTAGTCACAGTATTTGAAAATTACACAATGCTTATTTAATTACATATTTTCATGTTTTTTAATGGCCCCTAATTTAACTTCCCATAAGTTATTTAAAATTTTTCCACATATGTAGCTGACTGCAATAGATATAGTCAGACGTGAATTTTTTTTTCTTTCTTTTGTGAACTCTTTTTTTTTTTTAATTTATTTTTTATTGCTATTTCCCCCAACACTTTTTTTTTCCAACTGTACAGCATGGGGACCCAGTTACACATACATGTATACATAATTTTTTCTCCCATTGTCATGCTGCTTTGTAAGTATCTAGACAGAGTTTCCAGTGCTACACAGCAGGATCTCATTGTTAATCCATTCCAAAAGCAATAGTTTGCATCCATTAACCCCGAGCTTCCAATCCCTCCCACTTCCTCCCCCTCCCTGCTGGGCAACCACAAAGTCTATTCTCCAAGTCCATGATTTTCTTTTCTGTGGAAAGGTTCATTTGTGCCGTATATTAGATACCAGATATGAGTGATATCATATGGTATTTGTCTTTCTCTTTCTGACTTACTTCACTCAGTATGAGAGTCTCTAGTTCCATCCATGTTGCTGCAAATGGCATTATTTCATTCTTTTTTATGGCTGAGTAGTATTCCATTGTGTATATATACCACATCTTTCTAATCCAGTTGTCTGTTGATGGACATTTGGGTTGTTTCCATGTCTTAGCTATTGTGAATAGTGCTGCAATGCACATGCGGGTACATGTGTCTTTTTTAAGGAAAGTTTTGTCCAGATATATGCCCAAGAGTGGGATTGCTATGTCATATGGTAGTTTTATATATAGTTTTCTAAGGTATCTCCATACCGTTCTCCATATTGGCTTCCATTCCCACCAACAGTGCAGGAGGGTTCCCTTTTCTCCACACCCCCTCCAGCATTTGTTATTTGTGGCCTTCTTAGTGATGGTCCTTCTGACTGGTGTGAGGTGGTATCTCATGGTAGTTTTGTGTCTCTTAACTATGTTTCTTATGTATCCCTTAACTGCATACATGAGTGCACCCACACATATTTTCTTTTTATATAAGTTTTGTGGAATAGTTTAAGGCAAGTTATGCGATGTCTTTATTGACTGCAATAGAGTTTACGTGATTTTCTTTTTGCATATTATCACTTTTACTTTGGCAATAATACACATTATTTCTTTATTTTGAAATTACTTTTATCCTTTGTCTTGGATCAGTTTTGACAGGTTTTATTTTAAAGATTTTCTCTTCATTACTACAGATGATGCTGATCTAAATTTTGGGTACTGCGAAGTGGAAGAAAGATGTAGGCAGTCATTTGAGGCTTGGCAAGACAGACAGAAGGAACTAGAAGACCAAGAGAAAGAAACTCTCAAAGCTCAGAGGGATAGAGAAGAAAAGCAATTTCAAGAAGAAGAAGAAAAAAGACATTGCTGGATGAAGCAATTTGAAATTGAAAAGAAGAAATTAGAGAGTATTCATAAGGCAAGATTTTTTTTAATTTTTGTTTTTGTTTTTCATACATTTTTTTGAGTCAATAACTATTTCTGAATAGTATTGATGTTTTGCATAATGCTGTGGATTGAGCTATGGGTTCTAATTTATTCTATGAGTTTGAATTTAGTCTTAATAATCAAAGTAGTTGACTGGATTAACAATATTAATATGGACTCCTTGATTAGTTTTCATTGAAATTCATTGGATTTTCAGGTACTGCTTTGTATCTTGAGGGCCTCCTGAGCCTATATCAGCTAAACAGGCTGATATTTAGAACATAAATTATTACTTTTTTATGTCCTTCTAGTCATAGAAAAAGGTAACAGAATTTTCTTGGTCATGTACTATCCTTGCTATGTGGTTTAATATCTAGCAATTATGTGAAATATATTAGGTTGAACTGGTTCAGCCATGATGAGCTAATCCCTGGGACTAGAAAATTTTTGGTGTGAAGGAGTTTTGAGTAGTTTTATTTCTGTTCCCTCCCAAATGCACGTCAGGAGGTCCGCATCTTCAGGTCATAGTAGCTGAGAAACTGGTGGATTTCTAGGACTTGCTTGTAGGCCAACAAAATCCTTAGAGTGTATGGATAACAGGCAGGACTTACATTCTGTCTTTGTGACGAACGTTGACTTACATATTACGTGTTGCATATAGAGGACATGTTCCATTAACATGCGGTCACATAGGCAGTTGAGAATATTCTAGCTTCCCATGTTGGGTAGATTGCATTTCCTGATTATATGGAAAATAAATTAAAAGCAATGACAGTATTGCAGAACCAGTTTAGCCATGGCTTTTTCTAATAGAAGCTATGACTCTTTAGCTTTCTTTTAGTTACATTTTCCTTTCCACAGACCAGATTAGTCATTTTCAAGTCAGTTTTTTTTTTTAATTCAAGAATAGGAGTGAATATAATGTAGATAATTGGAGTAGTATTTGCTGACTTGTGCTGAAATGCATCGTTGATACTGGATGTTAGTGATATTATCAAATATTTTCTAAAAAACATCTGATTTTTAAATTCTTTTCCACTAAATTGTCATTTTTCTTTGTTTTATAATAAAAATTTACTGCCTACTTCAAAGCTTTCAACAATGTGCTTAGATGATACAAAAGAGGCTCTAACCTCAAACACCAGGTCCCTAACCTCAAAGAATTTAATTTAGTTTTTGAAATAATTTGTTTTATCCTAAAATTATGATTGTAAAAAAATATGTGACATTAGTAGGTTTAAGGAGTTTCTAAATGTGCTCTTTGTTTTGTTTTGGAGCTTAGAAGTTTCCCAATGGGACCATTCCATTATTTTATAATGATGGATTCTAAACATATAATTTACTTATTCAGTACTTCTTTTGTGTCCTTTGGTAGCTTCCTTTTCCACTTTCCAAAAACAGCTCTTGTGAATCTCTTTCATTAAGAGTTCTACCCACCCCCACCCTCATTGTTAGTAGCAAATGATCACCCACCATTTATGCATCAATTATGAACTTCTTTTTCTTTCTAAACCCAGGTCCAATTAGCATCAGTCTGTGGTCACCTTTTATTTTTCCTTTGCTCTTCTTATCTCAGTAAGAGATTTCTTCTACCAAAGGCTAGCTTTTCCTCTTCTGCTCTATAGTCTGATATTTTCCACTTTACCCCCATTTTATTCTATGTATTGAAATCCCTCTACAACTTCCTCCTTTCTTCTTTGTCTTTTTAGGGCTGCACTTGTGGCACATGGAGGTTCCCAGGCTAGGGGTCGAATCAGAGCTGTAGCCATTGGCCTACGCCACATCCACAGCAACACCAGATCCATGCCACATCTACTACCCACACCACAGTTCACTGCAATGTTGGATCCTTAACCCACTGAGTGAGGTCAGGGATCGAACCTGTGTCTGCATGAATATTGTCAGATTTGTTTCCAGTGAGCCACAATGGAAACTTCTAGCGTTCTCCTTTCTTATTGCTTATAAGCATGTTCAATTTTCTCACATCCTAGAAACAAGAGTTATGAGATCATTTTTGCTTAAATATCTCACATTAGCTGCTCTTTAGCTCTACTTATCATAGTTAGGGTTCTTAAGGAATAGTTTTTAGTGCTCGATCCATTTTCTCATCTCTCATTTAATCCTAAACATGCCCGGTGTCTTCTACCACCACCCCAGTGAATGAAACTGCTTTTGGTGAAAATAACCAATGGTTTATAAATTTGGCTTTGACAAAAAATAACCAGTGACTTCTAGAACCAAACTTGCAGGTTCTATTTCAGTTTTTATTTTGGCCTCTTTAACCTTTTATGCCAGTTAAAACTTTATTGCCAACCATTTCTTTTTCCCTTGGCTTCTGTGGGATCTACCACCTCGACTGTCCTTTACATGCTTGACAACTCTTCCTTGATAGCTCTTTTAGGCTTCCTCTTCTCTTTCTCCCTAAATGTGGCGCTACCGACCATGTACTTGTTCGATAATCTCAAACACATTCAGAGCCAAATCTGTAGTTATAATAGCAACAAAAAAGAAGACTGCATAACTCTACACTGAGAACTTAAGTTTCTAAAACTGAAAGCATGTCCTTCTTTCTGATTTGTTCTCCTCCTCTGGTATTTCTTATTTCGATGAGCCGCACTGTCAGCATAATCCAACTAGAAAGATGAGGACCATTTTTGACTTCCTCCCTCTCTTTTATTATCCTCTTCCTTGTACTAGTTTTTTACCCATTGTCTCATCCGTATGTCTACTGCTACTCCATAGTTTAGGATGTCCTAGTGTCTAGCTTGGAATATTTGCATGTTCCCTCCTTTTAGTCTTGTATTCTATAAACTCATCACCATAGTGCAGTCAGGAGGATAATTATTTTCTAAGAAAAAGTTACTTTTCTGCTTAAATGACATCATAACATCCCCCAAGTCCTGTAAGATAATGTCCAAAGAAAGTTTCCCATTTCCTTTTACCCAGTCAATTGGAAGTTTGTGGCTATTTCGTATGTACATTATTTTTGCATCTCTTCTGACTCCTGCCACCCTATCCACAGAAGGCTCTCAGTGATTCTCACATGGTCGTCTCTAACACGTACTTCACTGAACTCCTTAGCGTCTCCTTGACTCGCTTTCTCTAACTATGAAATGTAACCTTGTAATTTTCCTAGAACAGAGTTGTAATCACTTTCCTCCTTCAGAAACATTTAATAAATGCTTAAAATGTTTATTTAATCTCTTAAATGCCTAGTCATTTCAGATATAATTTTCTTTATAAAATCTTTCATGATCCTCTAATTTTAACTCCTATTCCTATTGTAATCCTTATATTTCTCATCTTGTGATAAACTTATTCTGCTAAATTTGGAGTAATGTGTATATGTACGATAGTATTTGCGTATTATTAAAGGTAAAGTTTTTAAGGAAGGGGAGTGTATTCTACTGGTCTTTGTTTATTCTGCAGAGCCTTAACAAAATAGACTCTAATAAAGTGTTAATGAGAGGAAACAATTGCCCTCTGAACTGATTATGTGAATTAAAGGAAATGGTGTGGAGAGAAAAGAATCGTAACGCAAAACTCACCCTAATGCACGTTATTGTTTGCAGTTTTTCTATTTTCCTTTTTTTTTTTATAATTTTTTTTTTCCCCACTGTACAGCAAGGGGGTCAGGTTATCCTTACATGTATACATTACAATTACATTTTTTCCCCCACCATTTGTTCTGTTGCAACATGAGTATCTAGACAAAGTTCTCAATGCTATTCAGCAGGATCTCCTTGTAAATCTATTCTAAGTTGTGTCTGATAAGCCCAAGCTCCCGATTTTTCCAGAAGTATTTCTAGCCAGTGCATTTTATTATATGAATAAACATACTCAAATATAGAAAACAACTTTCCCAACTTTCCTAGACTGTAAATGTTTTTACATGCTAATGGAAACCCCAAGTATCATTTTATGATATTTTAGGTTGGATTAAAGTTCTCATCCCAGTACTAATAATGGAGGACCATTGTGTGAGTTATTATTTTTAACCATTGTTTACAAATATGTTGTAAGAATCGTATATCATAAACATAATATTGTTTGATATTTGAATACACTCTTTCAATATTCTAATATGTTCAGCAAGAGCAGGACAAGATGAATGACGAACTTCACAAAGAAGAGAAAATGTGGAAGGAGAAATTTAAACAGCATGAGGTATGTATTTGTTGTTTTTAAGCAGGCCAGTAATCATTCTTCATCTGAAATAAGTTACTATGCTTGGAATGGGTGTTTTAAAATAATATTGCCTGGTTGGTATAGGATTTAATTTACTAAATCTTTAAAAACTCCTTAGTACAAATGTTTTCTTAGGTCAGTCTCTCAGGAAAACAAAAATAAAAGCAAAAATAAACCAATGGGGCCTAATCAAACTGACAAGCTTTTGCACAGCAAAGGATACCATAAAAAAAAAAAAAAAAGACAACCTATGGAATGGGAGAAAATAGTTTCAAATGATGCAGCCAACAAGGGCTTTATCTCTAAAATCTCTAAACCACTTAGACAACTCAACAGCAAAAAAACTAACAACCCAATGGAAAAATGGGCAAAAGACCTGAATAGACATTTCTCCAGAGAAGCTATACAGATGGCCAATAAGCACATGAAAAAATGCTCAACATCCCTGATTATTAGAGAGATGCAAATCAAAACTACTATGAGGTACCACCTCACACCAGTCAGAATGGCCATCATTCATAAGGCCACAAATAACAAATGCTGGAGAGGGTGTGGAGAAAAGGGACCCTCCGTCACTGTTGGTGGGAATGTAAATTGGTACAGCCACTGTGGTAAACAGTATGGGGGTACCTCAGAAAAATTCCTCAGTCATTAGAAATTCTCCCTGAAATAAGATGTCCTGAAAAGGAAAATAAACTGGTTCAATGTCTATATAAAATTATAATTGTAAAATTTAAGGTTTGAGGAAACATGCTATTAAATATTTAATTTAAGATTGAGGATTGTTATGCAAGGTTACTGAATTTCTTCAGCACAACTAATTGAATGTGTTAAATAACTTCTTTAAATTTAAGATGATACTGAAAACATATTTATTAAGTTTTAATTTTTATTTACTCCACAGTTTTTCTATAAAATCAAGTACTTTTATTAAAAGGAGATAAAATTTCCATAATCCTGTATCCTAGCTAAACATATGACCTATCTTCATATTTCTTTCAAATCTTTTTTCAATTTATATAAACACATTCCTAAAAAAATGGGTTTACACTGTTCATCTTTAAATTTTAAAAGTTGGTTAGGCATCTGAAGACACAGGTTTATTATGAATGACAAGAAAGAAAAGACAATAGTAGCTCACTTGAAGGTAATTCACATGTTGGAGTTAAGAGAGCCACCAAAATACCTCTAACTTGGGAGTTGGGGATTGGCATTTGGACACTGTGGTATATAGAATGGCTGACCAGTGGGGAGCTGCTGAAGCACAGGGAACTCTACCCAGGATTCTGTGATAATCTATATGGGAAGAGACTCTGAAAAAGAATGGATATGTGTAACTGAATTACTGTTGTATGATAGAGATTATCAAACATCGTAAATCAACTTTTCATCAATAAAATTTTTTAAAAATTAGAAATTAAAAAATTAAAATACCTGTAACTCTCATGCAATAGCAAAATAATTGAACAGGTGATATGAAAAGAAAGTTAAAATCTAGAATGAAATGCCAAGTATATATTCTAGAGTTGAGCAGTTCAATGTATAAAAATAAAAATTCAGTGGATAAGTTTGACGGTAGATTTAATAGCAGTTGAGAACATTAGTGAAGCCAAAGGGAAGTCAATAGAAAACACCCGAATTTAAGCACAGAGAGGACAAGAAAATGGGAAAAGCAGAAAAGAGCACAAGAATTATGTGATGCATAATGAAAAGATAAAAAATGTGTATAACAGTAGTCTTGGAAGGAGAGGGGAGAATGGGGCAGGAGCAGTAGGTAAGGAGATAGTAGTTGAAATCGTTTCAGATTGTTTTTTAAAAAAATCAATCTGAACATTTGAAGGTTATTAAAGATCCTCAAGTAGAATCAATACAGAGAAAACCACACCTGGGAATTTAATACTATAACTTTTGAAATTCAAGACAAGGGAGAAAAATCTTAAAAGCAGCCAGGGAAAAAGGCACATTACCTAAGAGCTGTCAGCAGTAAAATGACAGCTGACTCCTTAAGTGAAATGATGGAAAGAAGACAGAATAAAAAAATTTACATGCTAAGTATTTCTTTCATCATTAGTGTTCTCTAAATCCTCACTTTCTCCTGCTTTTGGGATTCAGTTTTCACTTCCTAGAATATATACCTAAATACTTGTCAAAAAGTAATTTTGTATAGCAAATGTTCTCAATTGTTACACAATTGAAAATAGTTTGCTTTTAAAACTGAAGGATTAGTTTTCTTGGATAAAGAATCCAAGTTTATTGCCATTTAGTTTTCATAATTTATTTATTTATTTATTTATTTATTTTTAGGGCCACACTCCCTGCACATGGAGGTTCGCAGGCTAGAAGTTGAACTGGAGCTGTAGCTGCCAGCCTATGCCACAGCCACAGCAACTCAGGATCAGAGCCACATCTTCGACCTACACCACAGCTCACGGCAATGCTGCATCCTTAACCAGGAGCGAGACCAGGGATCGAACCTGCATCCTCAAGGATACTAGTCAGGTTCACTAACCACTGAGTAACAACGGGAACTCTCTAGTTTTAATAATATAAAGATATAACTCCATTGCATATTTATTTATTTTTGCACATGCTGTCTTTGATAGCAGTTTTGATACTCATTCATTACATTCTTTTGAGGCTTTAGGATTTTTACACTTTTTACACTCACTTTCATCCACACATATTTGCTGCTTTTCTACTGTGTACCAGGCACTTTAAGTACACAAGGTACAGTGGTAAATAAAACTGAAAACAATCCTTGCCTTCACAGAGCTTACATTCCTTAAGGTTCTGGAATATTGCCAGCATCTGTATGAGTATACTGTTTTGCGTGTGTGTTGTGGGGAGGGGAGTTAACTCAGCTTTTTATCTTAGAGCCTTTTTGTTTGTTTAGAAAACGTATTTTTCTATTATTCTCTTCCCTTCATTTTTTTTCTCAGTTCTTTATTTTAAAACTCCTCTTAGTGTATGTTGAGGTTACTATGTTGAGCCTCTTTACACCTGAACTTCTCTGTCACGTATTTAATAGTTTTGTCATTTTATGTTGTTTTGGGAAACACCTCATTTTGAAGTTTTTCTTTAGCGTATCAGCTGTTCAGCCATTTTATCTTGATTTTTTTTTTGTTTGAATGAGTCGTATCGTTTTATTGGAGCACTTGCATTTCATTTTTATATGAGATTATTCTTTTTGAAACACTTTTTCTTAAGAAACTAATTTTTACTTAGTTTAAATAGCTCTCTTCTCGGAAATTGGTTCTTTCTTCTGCTTATTGAAGTATTTTCATCGCTTCACCTTCTTTGTGTTAGTTTTTCTCCAATATTTGCTGAATTTTGTTCATCTGTTTCCTTTTTTTTTTTTTTTAGGGCTTCCGTGACAGTGATATTTTCCCACCTACCTTCAGGTTATCTCACTTAATGCAGTGTATGTTGATCAACTCTCTTAGGAGTTGAGAAAGGTTAGAATGTGTCACTAGGCTTATGTGTGTGAGGTGTATTACCTCATCTTCCTGGTATCATAAGTCACACAGTAGTTATCACTTTCTGCAGTATCAGTACTAGCCCTGGGAATCTCCCTTATCAGAACTCCCATCTTAGAAACTGTGAAGTACTCTTTTCCTACACAGATTTTATCTTGTGGCTTTTTTGGCTTTTTCTCTGTGTCGTTCTGATTTCATGTTCTTTGTTTCTTCAAGGAATTTCTCAATTTGTATCTGGGTGGTTTAGTATATTATTAGAGTATCAACTTACTGACTTGAGAGACGTGCCTAAATATTTAAAAAGTTAATATAATCTTGAAAATAAATTATAGTTTCTCTAAGGGAATTTTATAGTAGCTGTATTATGACTCCAGTTTTAGTATTTGTTTTCAATCTATATTTTAGATCATACTTTAGTTAACATTGCACATCTATTTTTATGCTATTATTTCTTACTTTATTTTAGGAGTTTATTAGAACCTTGCATATTCAAATGGAAGAAGAAAGAACAAGATATAAAGACCTACAGGAAAAAGAAAAAATGCGTTTGTTAAAACTGCAGCATAATGCAGCTGTAAAAATTCAAGCTAAATATAAAGCACTTGTGGCCTACAGAAAATATAGCCCAATCATAAAGGAACAAATAGAAAGTAAGAAAAGGAAAGCACAAGAATGGAAGGAAAGGGAAGCAAAAATACGACAGATGGAAGAAGAAAAACTAAAGAGACTGGAGGAGAAACGAAGGATAGAAGAAGAGATAAAAAAGCAGCAGCAAGAGGAAAGGAAAAGGAGAGAGAAAGAATATGAAGAAAAAAAGAATATCTTGAGACAAGAAAGAGAGCAACTACTCAACAAGGAAAAATTGAGATTAAGAGAAGATGCAAGAAAACAACTAATAATAAGTAGAGCATTAAAGAAGGGAGAACATAATGCCAAACACTTACCTGTCAAAGATGCATCAAGGAATAAAGAGGATGCAGACAAAAGGCTAGGGGTTGAAAAGTCAAGGCAGTGGGAAGATGTTCCCCCTTGGCTCGTTGAAGAATCAAATAAGACAGAAAATGTAGATGCCCAGCTTGTATTGAAAGAACCAACACAAGTTCTATTAAAAGAGTCTGGATCACACCAGACAAGTTTGGCAGAATTTAAAATGGAAGAAAAAAATGAAAACCTAGGAAAACAGTGTTCAGAAGAATTGGTCAAGCAAGCAAGAGATTATGAAAATGCAAACCAGAAAACTCAATTGGAAAACCCAGATCGAAAAGAAAGTGTGAAAGAAGAGTTTCAGCTACAAGAATTAAAGTCTCAAGCCCAAGAAGAGGATGTCATGAAACCTGCCATAAATAAGACTATGAGACAAGAAACCCAAATAATAGTATTAGGATATAATCAAGAAGTTAATGACGTACAAAACAATGAAGCCCCAAAAGTAATCAGTGATCATCAACAGAATGAGATACAAAAAGTAGAAAAAAAGATATCAGAACAGAACGGAAAACTGTATGAAGAGAATAACATGAAGGGGATTTCAGTGGTTTCAGTGAAAGAAAACCTACTACCACTAAAATTAGAAAAGTCTGAAGGTAGAGGGGAAATTGTAATACTGCAAGAAAAAGAAATTGATTTAAAACCTGAAAAAACTGAGGAGGACTCAAAAGGCAGTGCTCTGAATGGTGACTTGGTTTGTAATATCAGTGACGCCATGATAAATGCAGAAGGCAAAATAAACAAGCAAAATTATATTTTAGGTAAACATGCTCCTTGCGAAGATTTGGGAGGCGCTAATGGAAAAAACTCTTTGGTTTTTAAAGAAGTGAACTCACTGAAGTCTCAGATGAGAGAGATTCCAGAAGAATGTTGTGACCATAGGGTGAAATGTAGAGATACAGTGACCAGCTCTGTTCCAGGGTCAGCACTTCTGTCTTCTCTTGAAGAAAAGCGGCTAGCATGGATAAAATCATTTAAACCTTGGTTTGAAATTTTCAATCAAAATCAACAAAAGAAAATTGTGAGAAGAAAGAGGCTTGTAAAACGCCCAGTCAGTGCGATGCCCCCTTTGAATACGCTAGAAATTCTTCGCTGTGGCCCTTGGAATACTTTACAGCAGGTATTTTTATAATACTTTTTTTCATATTGAATTTTAATCGGTTCTTACAAATCTTAATAAAAGGCATATTTAATTTTAAAAATTATAGCTAATTATAGTGGGTGTACAGTATGTACATTATAAGTGTATAATACAGGGATTCAATTTTTAGGGGTTTACTCCATTTACAGTTATAAAATATTGGTTATATTCCCTGTCTTGCATAATATATCCTTGTAGCTTACTTTACACATAATATTTTTTATATATTTTACTTCTTATTCGCCTGTCCCTATGTTGCCCTGTCCCCTTTTCCTCACCCCACTGGTAACTACCAGTTTTCTCTCTATATCTGTGAGTCTGCTTCTTTTTTATATCTAAGAATTCTGTCTCTAAATCAATGGAGTTTGCCAATGAAGTATTTCTTCTATTTGAGAGTGGTTTTATTTAAAACATCTCAGTTAAAATTATTCAGAGCATCTTCTCCCTCAGCTCACTGTGAAGCACTTTGGTTCATATCTTGAAACCTGTGTTCAAGGGCCCTATAGCCATTATTAAGCTTCCAAGAGGAGGCCTGTAGAAATGTAGAGGTGAATTAGAGTAGGAAACTCCTCGCTTGATACTCAGTTGGGAGTTGGTTTGCTTTCGTCCTGGGCAACAGTACCACCTGGTGGCTCCTTTCAGAATGAAGTGGCTTTCCCTGGGTTGAATCTGTAAACCCTTCAGTTTGCTGTGAAGGAAGGGCTTACAACCATGGAAGACTCTAGACTTTCTATATAGAAGCAGAATTACTTAGTCACATGCTGAATATATGTGGTAAATATATGCCTGAAACTTTAAGTAGTTGTCACCAAATGAGAAAAATTTTCTATGTCTATGGAAACATAGTTTCAATTAAAATTAAGATGGAACTTAACATGTATAGGAAACAGGAAAGAATATTTCAAAATAGTGGAAAGGCTTATGATTAACATAGTTTATGATTAAGTCCTGAAATTCTAATGATTCAATAAGGTTTATTTAGTTTCTTGATATAGACAGATGATTATAGTTTATGATTAAGTCCTGAAATTCGAATGATTCAATAAGGTTTATTTAGCTTCTTGATATAGACAGATGCGTAGAAGAGGAAATAGTCATATTAACATGTCTGCATAATTTGATTCATTCACTCGATAAATATTCATCTGCCCAACATGATTGATCCATGTTTATTGTTCGGTTAAAGGGACAGGAACGCACGCCTGTCTTTGCCCTTAGGGAGCAGACTTTGTTGGATTAAAAGGCGTTAAATAAACACACAGATTTAGTTTACATTACTACATTACTACACATCTTGATATTTCCTATAAGATTTCAGGGTATTATATGAGAGGATAATAAGACAGTGGGATTTAAGAGATCTCTGGTATGTGAAAGGGCATTAAAGGAACGAGAACGACTTGGCAGTGTATTCTTTTTCCTAGGCAATGTATTTTTAATATCCATTAGACCTGTGGAGCTATATATAGAATCTCTTAGTAGCTCTTCTGTTACATTTTTTTCTTTGGATGTTATCTCTGGAATCATCCTTTTTCTACTTTACCTAAGATGATGTTGCAGGCTTTTAAAATGGATGACATTAGATACTGTTTAATGTTATTTAATTTTCCTCGTGAGTCTCTATTTGGGCTAGGCGTGAGTCACCGATTTTTGCCTATAGTGTTTGTTTCAGAAGTTAGAGAAACCAGGAGTGTTCCTCTCTTTTGCTGTGGGTCTCTGTCCTGTCCAATGAGAAGAGCATCGAGGACGTTAAAACGTGTGAACCTCTTCCTTGCTGTTTCTGCAGCCCACTCTGTTCCTTCTGTGGAACTCTTGTCGATTTATATAAAAGGAGGATTTACCTTTCCTTATACTTCTTAGAGCGAGACCTTGCAAGCTGCAATGTGTATGCAGATCCCCTGGGAGTTTGTTAAAATATTGATTCTGATTCATTAGGCCTGGTGATCAGCCCCAATGAACTGCATGTTTACAGTGCCCATGGGGATGCTGCTGGTACTGGTTCATAGTCTAGTTTGAGTGGCAATGTTCAATGTAGGCCATATCATCCTCTGACCACTACTCAAACAACTGTTTCTCAAACATTTAATTTTTTTCTTTGAAGCATCAAATATACAGTATAAAGATGAAAAATACATGTGAATGTGCCATATAAATGCTGAGGTGTTATAAAAGCCATCTTATAATGATTCTGTTTAATAGTTTATTGTAGTATCATCTTTCACCACTGCTACTAACCCATGAACTCACTCTCCTACATTGATTTTCTAATCTCTTAGCTTCACGTCTTTGTCCTGTGTGCCATCTTTGTTAAGTCTTTCTGGAGTGGACTTTTAGAAAAGTTTACTCTTAGGGAATTTCACCCAGTTAATCAATCCATTCTTCTTATGTTTCTCTCTCACTTTGAGCCTTCAGGACATGATCCAGGGCTGCCTCTTGTCCATACTTTTTTATGAATTGCCGGACAAGTAGTGGTTTTATTACTGGACTGTGAGATGGATGAGTAGAAAGATGGATAAATGGATGGAAAAATAAGTCCAACTGAATGTTAATCTTATCTCCATATTATTATTAACTTCACAATTTAGACAAGGTGTATTGGTTAAAAAAGAAATTAATATAAAATTGATTGTAATTTAATAAAGTCCTAACAAGCCCTGTATCAAGTAAGATTAGTCTTCTAATTGTATTTCTGCCGTTTACTGGCTGTGTCCCCTTGTGCAAGGTACTTGACCTTTTTCTTTCTGAGCCTCATTTTTGTCTTCTATAAACTGGGAAAAGCAATACCTACTTTATAAGACTGTTGAGTTTTAAAATACAATGTTAAGAATCTGGCCTTGGGGTCCTAACATATATAATAGTCACTGTCAAATGTGGATCTCGAGCATCTGAAGAGAAAGGCAAATGGAGTTTTGAGGGCTCCTTAATAGTTTGTTTCATCAAAAAAATTATAAAGTTGAAAATTCTGGATCACATCCTGAAAGGAAATGTGCGAAGAGCAGTGATTATTGACAACTCACATATTTTTATTTTTCCTAGTTTTAGTGCTTTAATGAATTCAATTTTGTTTTATTTTTGGTATTTTGCTACTAATAGTAACTTGCTTTAAATAACAACCACAAAAAAAGGATACTGTGCCTTTATAACATGGCATGGATGATAACATTGTAGGGGCTTACTAGCTTTTAGATCAGAATGTTTCACTTCATTCAAGGCAAATTGTAGTTAGCTGGAGTTGTGATAGTACATGACTTACGTGAAGTTATATTCTTGTTCATTTAAGCCACTGATTATACCTTAGATTCGTTCTCCTTGCAGCTGATTTTTTAAACATTATTATTGCTTCAGGTTTGATAGATTTGAGATTGTGGCCCTGAACACAAAGCCAAACAGTTACTGTTTTCATTGCTTTTTGTGGTTGCAGTTTGCCATAGATGACTGACACTCTTTGGGTTTAACTCAAGAGTAACTAAAAGTGAACTCTCTAAATAATGACATAGCTATTTTATAGGTCATTTTATATACCAGAACTGTCAGGGATTTGGTAAAATATAGGTGATTAAATGGAAAACTGATTTGTGATCTTTTATCAAAATGTAGTGACTGAGTCATAGGTTCTGTAGGTGGAATAGTTCATTTTTAAGTCCTGATACTTGAAAATATTAATTTTCAACTAATTTTATATTACTTTTTATAAGGGAAAACACTATGACTACTATAAATATTATAGTTTTGTCATAGGGCCAGCATAATTTATTCATTCAGCTATTTAAAAGCGTTTAGCGACCGCCTGTTATGTCAGGTTGCCCTTTTTCAGGCTGACCATACAGTGATGAACACCCGTGAGTACTAATGCTATATTGACCTTAATTTTTAGAGCATAAAGCAGTTTTATTTATGCAATAATTATCATGCGTGCATCAAAAATGATTACTGTAAAAATTTATTTGATTTCGTATGTTTGGAAAAATCCAGAGTGGGGTAGAGAATAAATTTCCATATCATAAGGAAAATTTTCAAATGTGCAATTAAAGGAGGGAGGAAGTCCCATGAAATGCCTTCTATTCAAAAGTGGACACCATTAACAAGGATGCTGCAGCAGCTGTCTCTCCTGCACTATAATTAAATTTAGAGAGGTTGCAACATCATAATAACTAGAACTCAATTGTGTTTATATAGTTGATTGTAAGGATCATATTATTAAATGGGGTAGGAGAGTATACATTTTAAGGTCGAGTAGCGTTGGTTACTATAAAGCTGCACCTGTAAGTTTTTAGTTTTTAAGTCCTCTATTCTACATAGTGTGTTCAGTTTTTTAGTATAGAGCCCGTTTCTAATTACAGAATTTATAGTATCTTTTTGTGCACAGATTAAATGGGCATTATACAACAGTTATCCTGACACAAGTAGAGGAATATTTTTCTTTCTGGAAAATTATAAAAAAGACATTTTTTTTCAGAAGTTGTTTTAGATTATGAATAATTGAGAAATTCCTAAAATAATTATGAAACTAGAAAATTTATTCACCCAAAATTGTAAATAAATCAGTTATTACTTTTGCTACTAAAAGCAAGAAGTAGACTAATCCTTTCTTTCTTTTTTTTTTTTTTTTTTTTTTTTTTTTGTCTTTGGTCTTTTTAGGGCCACACCTGTGGCATATGGAGGTTCCCAGGCTACAGGTCCAATCACAGCTACAGCTGCCAGCCTACACCACAGCCACAGCAATGCCGGATCCTTAACCCGCTTAGTGAGGCCAGGGATCGAACTCGCAACCTCATGGTTCCTAGTCGTATTTGTCTCTTCTGTGCCACCACGGGAACTCCACTAGTCCCTTCTTTTCGCCTCCATGAACATTTGATCTTCCCATTCACTTAAAAAATATGTAAATCTAAAACTTTAATGCTCAGGCAATGTTTCACAGGAAGAAGAGTTACTGCACTTAAGAATTTTATACTTTTTCTGGCTTTTTCTGAAGAAATAATGCTTTTAGTTTCAATAGAACGTTTTTTTCCCCTTTTTCGGCTGTACCTAAGGCATTATGGAGTTCCCTGGCCAGGGATTGAATCTGAGCTGCAGCTGCGACCTGTGCTGCAGGGGCTGCAGCCCTGGATCATTAAGCCACTGTGCCACAGCAGAAGCTCCTCAATAAGACATTTTCTGAATTTATTTTGAGGATGACATACACTAGACTATTTCTGTAGAGCTAATCATTTAAAAAATTGTTATTCAGTACCCAGGAAACCTGGCTTTAGGATTTGTGATGTGGCAATATGAAAGTATCCTTACTGTAGGGTCATTTGGCTTAATAGTTAGTTCTATGCATGGACTCAATCAGTGTGAAGGACAAACATGTTATTACATCACTACTGTGCCAGTTTTACATAGGCAAGAGCTCTTGAGTTGAATAAGTGGGCTGTTTTTCAGTAATCTCAAAATATTTCTCTCTGACATATTCTTGTATGTCAGACTACTGTAAGGGTAGTCCTTAATATACATACCTTAAAGTTGAATACATTCTTTGATACTGAATTTTCTTTAGTTGAAAAGACTTAAAAAGGGAAATGTTCCTTTGGAGAAAAGCTTTATTAAGATTTACGTCTATAATAATATCTGAGTAGTAAGTGTCGTAAAAGTCTGCTAATAGCTGTTTATGATTTGTTATACCACAGATGCCATATGCTCTTAGTATATGGCATTATTCAGTAGGAAAGAATGGTTCATACCGTTCTAATACAGAAGTCTTGCGATAGGATGTTCTTTGTATGGCATGGTTCAATTTTTATTGCATGTTTCTGCTTAAAGGTCCTGTAATTTCTCTTTTCAAACTTGCTTCTCTTTTGGAAGATAGCTGAGCTCTTCGAATTGAAGCATGGCGGGTTGGATGTAAAATCTAGCCCTTGACTTGTGCCTTCCGTACTATCCAGCTGTCCTAAGATACTGTCACACACAAATCATCAACATTTACACTGTGCAATCCTGAAACTAATGCCAATGAACATGAAAAACAAGGAAAGTGAATTTGGTCAAAAAACAGGGTGTGAACTAATAAATGACTATATTATTATTCCTTCTATGCGTATTACTTTTGAACTCATGAATGATTGCATTATTTTGCCTTTCTATGAAGAGAACAAAAGTGGCAAAATGGCCAGATAACTTAAATGAAACTGAGTTGTTAGTCAATGTGGGTTTCCATATATAGCATTCCTTTTTTTAGGTGAAGTTTCTGCGAGGCTAGTATAGTTTATATTCGTTATACTTAGGTAATGTTATACACTCCAATATTCTTGAATTTTCTAGGTTACAACAATTTCATTTCAAGATTTGCCAGGTTGTAGCCTCTCCACACTGGCAGAGTGTACAAATCTTCAGTGTCTGTCTCTTCAACGCTGTGGATTAACTTCTTTGCACGGCCTGAATAACTGCAAAAAATTGAAGTACATTGATGCACAGGTGTGTCCTCTGATCTATTCAATATTTTATAATAAAATATAAAATTGTGTCATGTGTACATTTAAGAAAAGACAATTTTAAAGAAATATTTACTAAAATAACCTGTAACTCAGGGTCTAAAAAGATCAAGGGCCAAAATTTGTGAGAACCATACATGGAAGATGATTAGGTCGTATGACCTGGGAATTACTTATCTTTATCTGCAGATGATATTATCTTGTTACTTTTTGATGTGTAACAAATGACCACATTACCTAGTAAATTAAAACCAGCAACCGTTTTATTTGTTCGTGGTTCTGTTGTCCATGAGTTGAGGCTAGGCCTGTGTGGGCATTACATACTGTATTGACTGGGTCTCTTGTGTAATTTGCAGCTGGGGCTGGAATGTCCAAAATGCCTTCTCTTACATGCCTGGTGCCTTGGGAGGCTGGAATTTCAAGCTAAATCTCTCTTTCTGCTGTCTTGGGCATCTTTACAGAGGGAGTGTTCTAAAAAGATAAGCTTCAATATGAAGGGCTTATCAAGCATCTTGCTGGTATCATGCTCACTTCTGTTCTACTGGCTAAGCTTTCAGTTCGTATAGGAGCCTACTGTGTGGATGTGGGAATATTGGATTGTGAGGTTTATTGGGAAGTAACATTCTACCACAGTCTACCCCTGGCTTCTAATAAGTCACATCCTTACTGCATGCAAAAGGCACTCATGTCCCAAAGAGCCCAGAGTCTGATCAATTTATGGCATCAGACTCAGACTTGAAGCACAGAAGCTTCTCGTCATCTAAATCAGATCCAAGTGGAGGTGATCTGTTCAGAGAAAGTTCTTGCAACTCAAAGATCTGTGAGGTTAAATGAAAAGTTGTCTTCCTTCCTCCTCCCTGCCCCCTTCACACCCACACACGTAAGACATGACTTGATGAATTACGAGTCAGTCCCATTCAAAAATGGGAGAAAACAAGAAGCTCATTGCAGTCCCTGGTCCATGGCTAAGAACAACAATCAGCTCCTTAATAAGGACTTAGTTCTGCTCCGTGGGAATGGTTCTCTGTGACTCTTGGGTCTGCCCACAAAGCTTTTAATTCCATTCTCAAGGCATCTTTTCTTTTCCATAAGAAGTGCCCTGTTTCAAAGCTGGTAATTTTTCTCAATCTGTTTCTTTCTTGCGGAAGACTGGGGAGAGGGTAGCTAGAGCTTTCTTTTTATTTTTGGATTATATTCTTTTCAGTTCAAACTGACAGTGCTTCCGCCAATATGACTTTCTTTTCGAACTTTGTGAGTTTCCTATGCTCCTTACGAAGTTTACTCCTTTAGATAGAGGATCTTTTTGAGAGGGATGCTGTGGGACTACACCTTTAAGATTCTTAAAAGCCCGTTTATCTTTCTGAGGTCCTAAAAGAATTACTCTTGCATCCTTGACTTATGATCTTGACACTGAGACCAATATTATGTGTTGCAGAGATATGTGTGTTGAGTAAAAGTATAAATCTTTACATGAGATATATACCTAATTCATGATACTGGTATTCTTTGAGGGAAAAGGTAGCAAAAGGAACCGAAGAGGGGAAACGAGAAAATTTCCACTTTTTTCAGGTTTGGTGTTTTAAAAATAACAATTTTATAACAGCTATGACCAAATGTTCACTCATGTTCATTTAGATTGTCTGAAATATTTTTATATGCTCCTCTGCATTTTCTTTATTTTGAAAGATTATTAGTGAATACAAAATCAGTTTGATTATTTATTTGGTTACTTAATATTTTCATCGAGGTAGAGGACATGCTTATCCTAAAAGTTAGGCATTCACATATTCATTTGGAGACTATATCTCATCTTCCCTCTCTTTGCAAGCTTAAAATGTTTCATTAAAGAGCCATTGAAATAAAACTAATTGCATTTGTTCTTTGTTTTAGGAAAACCGTATTGAGACTATCAGCTGTGAAAATTTGGAACATCTCTGTGCTGTTGTTCTTAATAAAAATCAGCTGACTTCTTTTCATGGTTTGGATGGCTGCACTAACATCCAAAAGCTTGAACTTTCGCATAATAAAATCACTCGAATTGGTGAGAACAACGAAATTTGAATACCTAGACATTTATTTCTCATGTTATATTTTGTTTCATTTATTCTTTTTAAAGAATAGCCTACCGTCACTAAATTGCTTATTATAGTCAAGCCGTACATATTTAATATTTTACCCATATTTATGGAGGAAATACAACTAGTTTTAATGTATATAAGAGGAATATGCTCCCCCTCCTGGCAAATGGGTAGTTGTCAGTAGCTTCTTAAATTAGTGTATTCATTTCCATGGGTTTTCTCCTTATAACCCGTTCTCCTGGGGAGTGTAATATCCCCGTTTGGTGCCATCGTATTTTTATGGCTTTCTGCACTTCTCAGCAGCTGTCATAACTGTTTCCCAGGAAACCTCTTCTTTGCTGGTCTCCTCACCTACACACATCACTTGTACTAACCTTTCCCTCTTTAGATAAGGCTACTAACGCCACGTAAAAGAAAGACTGTATCAGTTTGAATCTCCCGAATCATCTCTGTCTCTCCCATCCATCTGTATATATTGATAGTTGTTTCCATCCTTATTCTTTTAATCCATGTAAGTCAGTGATGAAATGTATTTTATTGTTTAAGGCTAGCCCTTCTATTTTCTGTGAATATACCTATCATTCTCCTCTGGAATCTTCCTCCATCATTTATTACCTGTGTCGTGTCAGATTCTTCCTATTGGCATTCATTTCTTCCATTGCTTCATCTCTCCTTAGGTTTTGCGGAAGTGTTCTGTTTTCACTTCTTACTACCCAATTTCCCTCTTCTACTCGCTGAAATCCAGCTTTGACTCACTTCTATGCATTTCCAGTGTGGTAACTCTAAAATGAAAATCTCATGTTTTTCACTATTTGACTTAAAATTCTGTTTTTTTTTTTTCATTATTTAACTTGTGAGATTCTCAAGAGACTTGATAGAGACTTAGATAATAGTTAAGAATGATCAAGACATGCCAAAAGATCATGAACTGGATAAAAACATTACTCTGGTAATAATTATTAATGGATTAAATTGCTGGATCTCCAAAAGGTACATCTATTCTGTCTTCTCTGTCCTGCAGTCATTAGGAAATGTGATCTGGACTGAAATACTAGGGAGCAGGCTGGGAGTAGCTGGAGGGGTAGAAGTAAGCCTACCTTTGGGTTTAGACTTGGTTCTACTTCGTCCTTCTTGATAGTAGTTTTGTTTTGTTTGCTTATTTTTTTCTTTCTTCTTTTCCTTATTGGAAATTCCAAACATCTACAAAATGAATATGCAGAGATTTCGTATAACCATATTCAACATTTGGTCCATGATTACTGCTTTGTTTCTGATGTTATCTTTTCTTTTTAAAAGCAAACCCCAAATCATAAAATTTATCCTTTCCTACCTCAGGAAATGGATTTTAGTCATATGGCCCTTTCTTAACTACAATGCATTGCGATGCCTAATAAAATTAATAGTGATTCCTTATATCAACTGCTAATTCATAATTCAAATTTCCTTATTTTCTTAAAATTGTCTGGGTTGATTTGAATCGTAACACAAACAATGACCACACATCATATTTACAAAGATGTCTGAAGTCTTTATAGTAGTCCTCCCACTTTTTTTCCTCCATCCCATTGATCTGTTGCAAACCCTGTGCTAATTTGCATATACAGAATCCTGCATTCTAGATTTGTCCCTTAACTTCCTTTTAATGTATTAAAACTGTTTCACTATGTCCATAAATGTTTTGTTTCCTGTAAATGAAAATTAGCTGAAAGTGCTTGGTTAAATAAAACTCAGTCTTTTGGGCAGGTATTTTTCCTGGATGTCGCTCTGTGCTTCATATTACATCAGGAGCCACCCACTGTTTATTTGCTTTCAGTGATGCTACAGCCACTTATTGGGTATAGCTAGTGATAACCTAAACTCTTCCTGATAAAGTTGCCTGCTAACCTTTTATCCAGTGCTTTCATCCATTGATTAATGTGCCCTGAATCAATTAATCCAATGGGGAATACAAAAAATGAGTTTTCTGATTTAAACGTTCCTTCCCTTTTTTTTTTTTTTTTTTTTTTTTTTGTCTTTTTGCCATTTCTAGGACGGCTCCTGTGGCATATGGAGGTTCCCAGCCTAAGGGTCTAATCGGAAATATAGCTGCAGACCTACGCCAGAGCCATAGCAATGCGGGATCGGATCTGCAACCTACACCACAGCTCACGGCAATGCCAGATCCTTAACCCATTAAGCAAGGCCAGGGATCAAACCCGCAACCTCATGGTTCCTAGTCGGATTCATTAACCACTGAACCACGACTGGAACTCTTCCTTCCACATTCTTAAAGCTGGAATCATTTATTTAATAAAAACTATTTGGTTATCTTGGAATAGTTTGTAGAGGAAATATAGGGATAAATGCCTGTCTTTATATTGACAAATTTTTATAGTAAGGTCTTAGTGGCCCTCAGTTACTTGCAGAAGTGCCAAATGAATTTTTTTTTGTTTTATACTTATTTTCTTTTTCTCCCTGCTCTTCTTTCTTAGTATCCTTATGAACTCATAGAATTTTATAATACAGACTATCCCAGGCTCTTCTCTTATTATACTTTTTGATACTCACATTGTCCTGTCCTGTGAATTTGGTTGAAGATATCAAATACTGATATCTCCAATTCAGATTTACTTTTTGAACTCTATAGTTGTGTTTCTTTTCTCTTCCGCTGTAGTCCATGGTTGATTATTTACTATCTATTATAATATCCATAAAATAGTTTCAAAACAACAGTGCCAACATTAGAAGCATTTGGAAGTCTTTAGAAAAAAAACTACACAATTGAGATTTTTTTGCATTTCTTTTGGTCCTTGTACTTCGTCCTCCAAAGTGATGCGCTCACTTGAAGTATTTTATCGTTGTGACTATGTTATCAGTTTGAAATCTCATTAGTTCACTTTTCCCGTTTGGTTCCGTTTTATTTTTGATGTCTAACAGATACGTGTTCCCACAGTCTACATTAAAAAGGGCCTATTCAGAGAGGTGGTGCTTTCATCCTAGTCTCTTCACTCTGTTCTTCCATCTACCTTTATGTACAGACTTTTCTGCATGTATGTGTATAGTAATACATATTTATATGTGATGTGTTTGAAATATGCACATACATAAGAAATATATTTTGTAAGTACTCTTCTTCAAGTGCATGCTCTTTTTTTTTAACAGATGAACTTCATGTGTGAAGTTCATAGTGTCCCTTTCCATGGCTTCATCATATTTGGTTGTGCACCTTGACCAGAGTTTATTCTGCGGGTCCCTGCTTGATGGACAGTGGGTGGTTTATGATCTTCCACATTGCCAGAAGGATTAACCTGATACTTATGTCATTTCATGCTTTATCAGACATATCTTTAGGTGAATTTCCTACCATATATTCTTGGGACATCTTTAATTTAGGAAGAGAGTGCCAGACACTATATGGGTTTACCATTTTGTATTCCTGCCTTTAATGCATGTTAATATCAGGTGGGTTTTTTTTTTTTTTTTTTTTTTGCTTTTCTTCTGTTTATTATGGTATTTTAGATTTTAATATTTAATTATTTTTTATCATTTTCACTCTTTTTGACATAAGTACTTGAGTCTGTAAGTTTTCCTCTGAGTGCTGTTTTTTCTATTGATATATAGATATTTTCATCTATTCTATAATTTGTGATATATTTTATCTTTTACCTAAAATTTTAAATTCCCATATGAAAAGACCATTTTTGTTATTATATTTTTCTAGTTTTATTGTATTATAGTCAGATTATTTTTGTGCCATTTCTGCTTTTTGAAACCTGTGCTCTTCTAATATGTGGTTAATTTTCAGGAATGGTTCATGTGTACTTGAAAAGAAGGGTTTTTTTGGTTGAAATATAGAGTTTATATTTTCATCTTTAAGATCTAGGTTAATAATGATTTATTTTAGGTCTCCTGTACCTACTCAATTTATCTTCGACTGAAGAGTTGAGCTAGTTTGGGTTTTTTTTTTTTTTTTTTTTTTTTTGCCTTCTAGGACCGTACCTGTAGCTTATGGAAGTTCCCAGGTTAGGGGTTGAATTGGGCTGCAACTGCTGGCCACAACAGTGCAGGATCTGAGCCGCCACGTGTCTTCAAGCTACACCACAGCTCACGGCAACACTGGATCCTTTAACCCACTGAGCGAGGCCAGGAATTGAACCTGCATTCCCATGGATACTAGTTGGGTTTATTACCACTGAGCCACAGTGGGAACTCCTAAATGTGTTTGTTCTTCACCAACCTCCTTTGGTTTCTCCAGCTCTATGCTGTTAGCATATGTTAGTTTCTCCAGCTCATAGCTTTTCTTAACTGTTCTCTTTATTGTGAATTTTAGCCTTGGAAATTAGAAATTGCCTTCTTTGTCTCTTTAATGCTTTTGTGACTGAATTCTACCTTGTCTCATATGGTTTCATTCTTTGTATTTGCCTAATGGCTGTCTGAAAAAACTTTCTGACCTTTCCGAAATACTTTGTTTCAGAAATGTACTTGTTTGTATACAGCATGGGTTTGCATTTTATCTTTTGATCCAAGCTTAAATGTTGTTCTCTCATGTAGACCTTGGCCATTTGAATTTTTTTTTTGTCTTTTTAGTGCTGCATCCCTGGCATATGGAGGTTCCCAGGCTAGGGGTCAGTCAAATTGGAGCTGTATCTGCTGGCCTACGCCACAGCCACAGCGATGCCAGATCTGAGCCACGTCTGTGACCTGTATCACAGCTCAAGGCAACGCTGGATCCTTAAATCACTCACTGAGGCCAGGGATCGATCCTGTGTCCTCATAGATCCTAGTCAGATTCGTTTCCACTGAGCCACGACCGGAGCTCCGGCCATTTGTATTTATTACTTTAACTCGCATACTTGGTTAGTTCTGTACTCACTCAGGATGATGTTGTCTCTTTCTGGAGAGAGGCCTTATTGATAACAAGGACTGCCTCCACGACCGGGGCACCTCCACTTCCTACTTATCCATTCAGTTTTCATAGGATTTCCTCTGCACACGTCTGTGGATTCAGTCTGGATTGTGTTGGATGATTGGTCCTGGATGATTTCTACCCCAGTTCCAAAAAAATTTAGCTTATGATTTTTTTTTATATCCCATTTGCAATGGAAGGATAGGCTGAAGATCTTTTAATTTCTTTGTTGCTCCTTGTGAATCTCTGGAGGAGGTTTGGAGAGAATTGGACCTAATCAGTTACCGTCATCTCTCATTTATTTTAATATGGGAAAAATATAGTTGTTTTCATAATGAAAGCTTTTGTTTTATAAACATTTCAAGGCGTAATTTTTAAAGGGTAGTATATAATGTTTTTTAAAGTGTTTATTTGCCTGTGTGTCTGTGCTGCCTGTTTTGGGACCACTCATCACTATTTCCTATATGTAAATACTGATGCTTTGGATGCACATTTTTTATTTTAAAAATTTAATTCAAAATGCACACAGAATTAATTTTGTTGTTCTTGGAATGAAGGCAAGTGCGCTGATAATGTATGTTACTTTATTGGCACACACTGAAGCAAGCCTGAAAAAAAGAAAAAAAAGCTTGTTTGTAAGAAGAAGTGCTTGAACTCCCATTCACTTCATTTTCATTGCCAACAGTGCTGTATGGGATTTTGTGTAGTCAGTGGATTTCCTGGGATAGGATATCTGCATGATTTATGTGAAAACTGCCGTAGTATTAATTGATGTACCTGAGGCATCTCTGTGCAGTGCAGAGCAAGCAAAGTAAAAGACATCTTTGCTGTCTGTGGGGTACAACGAAAACACTGTATTTATTGAGTGTGAGAAGAGTATACATGAGAAAAATAGATTTTCCGAAGACCAGTTGGAGTCTGTTTTTCATCTTGAGGAATTGCTTACGGAGATTCTGGTTGAGCTAAGTGAAAAGCATAGATTTTTGTCTTTCAGTGATATATTGGTGCTTAGAACCCTTAGGAAGGGGCACAAAGATAGATTTGTGTTTATAAGTTAATAACTCACTATTCCATACTATAATATTTCTTAAGGAGGTGAAATAAAATTGGAAGCAATATCATGTCTTCTGCATTTCTAGTTTCGAGTTTAATTTGTTCCTACTTCTTAGTAAGCTGTAGTTACTGCCGTAGTTAATATGTAATGTTAGGTCTGATTGATCTTTTTATTAGAAAACATTAGTACACATGTTTATTTTACTTTTATGCATTTAAATGAATGAAAACAAGTCTGTCATTCTCTTTAAGGCAAGTCATTTGAAATCATTTACGCTGAATATTTTCCATTCTGATTAAACTGGTTAATTGTTTAAAAACACAATGTGAAATATACCTTTTTAATGTAATAGCTTAACTTTTAATTCTGCAAATTGGAAGTTACAAATTAGTATCTAATGCTTTAATGTTTAAACATATTGTGTGCTATGACTGTGGAAAGATATGGGTTTAATTATTATTATTAATTATAACTTAAATACAAATTTAAAATATAATTCAAAATGATACCTTTAAGATGTATTATAGGAGTTCCTGTCATGGCTCAGTGGAAACGAATCTGTCTGGCATCCATGAAGACTCAGGTTCGATCCCTGGCCTCATTCATTGGGTTAAGGATCTGACATTGCCGTCAGCTATGGTGTAGGTTGTAAACAGGTGGCTCGGACCCTTCGTTGCTGTGGCAGTGGTGTAGGTCAGCAGCTACAGCTCTGATTCGACCCCTAGCTTGGGACCTCCATGTGCTTCAGGTGTGGCCCTAAATAGACAAAAAAAAAAAAAAAAAAAAAAAAAAAAAAAAGGAGTTCCTGTCATAGCACAGCGGAAATGAATCTGACTAGGAATCGTGAGGTTGCGGGTTCGATCCCTGGCCTCTCTCTGAGTGGGTTAAGGATCCAGTGTTGCCGTGAGCTGTGGTGTAGGTTGCAGATGCGGCTCGGATCCTGCATTGCCGTGGCTGTGGTGTTGACCGGCAGCTGTAGCTTGGATTCGAATGCTAGCTTGGGAACGTCCATATGCCACAGGTGCGGCCCTAAAAAAGGACAAAAAAAAGACACAAAAAAGATGTATTACATATTGAGGTGCAGATTCTTTTCTGGTCAAAATGTAGCAAAAAATATACTATTATATTGGGTATGTATGGTCATATTAATTTTGTGGTAATTTAAAGAAGACTGTGGAGTTCCCGTCGTGGCGCAGTAGTTGACAAATCCAACTAGGAACTATGAGGTTGTGGGTTCGATCCCTGGCCTTGCTCAGTGGGTTAAGGATCTGGCGTTGCCATGAGCTGTGGTGTAGGTCGCAGACACGGCTCGGATCCCACGTTGCTGTGACTGTGGTGTAGGCCGGCAGCTACAGCTCCAATTCAACCCCTAGCCTGGGAACCTCCATATGCCATGGGAAGCAGCCCTAGAAAAGGCAAAGAGACAAAAAAAATAAAATAAAATAAAAATAAATAAATAAGGAAAGAAAGAAGACTGAATTTTTATACTTTTTCTATAATAGCTTCTATTTTGTTTTATTTTCTAAAATTAGTTCTATTTTGTTTTGACTATAAAGTATTTTTACTTGATCTGGAGTTATTCCTGCATATTTTGAATTCACAAAATAGTTGCTTTAAGTACATTAAATTCACTTTAGGTTGATGATTTTAAAGATGGATTCATTTTAATTGGAAAAGAGATTTCACATTTTTTAATTTAAAATGTTTTATTTTTTTCCTTGAAGTTATATGTATCTTTATCTTATGAAACTCAGTTTTATTTGGGTGGATTATAGTTTAAATTTTAGCCTGTATTATCATCATTATATCTCATGCTTTCTTTTGGCCGAAATTTCTCTTAAGTAAATTTCAGACAAAATTGGTAAGACATTTTGTTTTGTGCAAGTAATGTGGAAAAAAAATTACTGAAAGAGTCTCGTCACAGTAGTCATTAAAGTTTATAAAATTGAAAAAAAAATTAGGGGTATTTTGGCCCTTTTTTTTTCTTCTTAGGCCCACACCTGCAGCATATGGAAGTTCCCAGGCTAGGGGTCGAATTGGAGCTACAGGTGCTGGCCTATGCCACAGCCAAAGCCACACCAGATCCGATGCCTGTCTGCTGCCAGCTACACCACAGCTTATGGCAACACTGGATCCTTAACCCCACTCAGCAGGGCCAGGGATTGAACCTGCATCCTCATGGATACTAGCCGGGTTTGTTACAGCTGAGCTACAACTGGAACTCCAAAAAATTAGTATTTTTCATTTAGTTTTTGAATGATTAGCCAAAGCAAATGAATAATAGGTGATTCATAATTTAGTTTCCTTTTTTCCTCCCAAAATATGTTTTAATTTTGTTGACTTTCTAGTAGAAACATTTTGAAACTAAATTATTTAAACTTCATGTGGTAAGACCAAAGTGTTTTATAGAAAATAATACAACTTAGTATAATAAATACAGTAATCGATAATTTTATTTTATGTTGCATTTTATACTTTAACTAATTCGGTCTTCACATAAGTGTTATGAGTTAGGTACTGTTAAATCTTTTTTTTTTTTTTCAAGATAAGAAAACGGAAAAATAAGAACTTTAAGTAAATTGTCTAAAATCAGTTAATAAATGATAGGTCCAGGATTTGAAATTCAGCAGGCTACTCTGGTACCTAATTTTTTTGTTGTTTCATTCTTCTGCCTCCCTCATAATTATGCATTTAATATTTAAGATTATTGCTGTTTTGTTGTACCATATTATACCTCTTGATGCTGAAAAATATGATTTTAAGTTTTACCCATTAATACATTTATTAATGAGCAAATTTATTGAGTACCTACTATGTGTAAGCACTTTTCCAGGCATTAGAGCATAGTACTAGAATATTTCTGAATATGCAGCAGTAAACAAAATAAATGACAGTTCTTACTTTCACTGAGATCATTCTGGTGATCAGTATTTATGTAGAGAGAAAGACACTGGGAGTAAATTGCCGTGTTTTCATTTTTATGACTATTGCATAAAAATGAAAAATAAGTGTAATGGTAATGTGTAAGAGTGAATAACTACTTTTCTTATTCATGAAGCTTCTGTTTCTGGTATTTTAGGAAAACCTTAATCTGGAAAAAAGTTTTTTTTTTAATACCAGCAATTTATAAATTAGTACTTTATAAATTTCAGGCCTTATAGTCCTTTAAAATATTGTAAATAGTGATACTAGGATATTTATTTTCTGCTTTATTTTCAAATAATACTGCTTTCTAGAAAAGTAGTACTAATATTCTAAGTAAAACATACATCAAAATCAACATTTTTCACATGGCTTGATTACTGTGTCCTGGCTTATAGGGAAAATGTGTTTGGATTAATTCTTGCTGCCAAATGGTTGTCGTTGGAACCTTAGAAAAAAAATAATGAATAAATAAGATAAAGCTCTGCGTATTTTGCTTGTGGAAATGTTTTTTTGTTATATTTTTAGTGACTCCTTTAGATTCCACTAGATGGTGCTAGCTTACCCTTCAGTTTTGAAATGTAACACAATGCCTGCTACTACAAAGCTGAAACGGATTTTGCAGATCTGCCAGCCTAGGCTTCTTAGTTTACAGATGGAAAAACAGACCCACATAGCTTTCAGCTCCTGGCAGAGGTGGGGCTAGAATCCACATTTCCTGATTCCTGTCTCAGTCTTCTTTTTTCCATACAACCTGTATGCTCCTGAAGGACCTTTGCATTGAAATCGAAAATCTCAAGTGTAACTCAGCCTATTTATACTGAACTGTCAAACAGCAATCGTTGAGCAGCTAAAAGATTCAAAGAAGTTAGACCTTGACCAAACACTTATTTTGTGAAAATCTCAGCGTAATTCGACATCTTTAGTTTTGCTGTTTCTTACAAGGAGGGTCCCCCCACCCCTCCCACCCTGTGTCAGGAATGTTTTGTTAGACCATTGGCTCATTTCTGTGGGAGGAATTCTTTGAAACAGATATTTGTAGCAAGTGTACTCAAATGCTAATTTTGCCATTGGCAGTGGTGTTTTGAGGGATAAACATACTTGGCTTCACTTATATTTGGAGGGACTTAGGAAACTTTTAAAGGGCTAATAAAGAATATATTAAAGCGGTAAATTCAAGAATATTTAAGCAATTCTTTATAATTATTATATTTAAGGCCTTTGAAAAAGACTCTTGAATATTTGGGGGCTGTTTTGTTTTGGATGAGGAGTAGAAGAAATAGAAATTTTGACAGAGAGAACTATTTTCTTAGAGATGTCGAGATAATGATATTCTAACGTAAGTCTTAACTATGTCTCTTTTGCTCAGTTCTCGTCCTTTATTTGACAACAAAGAATTTCTAAAATTAAAAGAAGAAAGGGGCAATTTATTCTAACTTCCTTCCCATCTAGATTCCTCCTTTTGATCCAGTGCACTGACTGGATCACATTACTGTTTAATCAGTTGCGTATAGACTTTTCTAAGTGTGTATTAATATCCTATTCCTTCTTCAAGGACTAGCTGAAGCATATGCTTGGAAGCCTTGTTTGGTCATTAAAGTTAACAGTTTTCCTTGCTTTTATTGAGGATAATTGTTAAGAAACAATCACTATAATTTTTAGTACCCACCATGTGAAAGTGTTGTACGTGTTACTTGAAAATATTATTTTTAATCCTCCCAATAATGTGAAATCACTCCCACTCCACAAATACAGGAACAAAGGATCAGAGAAGTTAAGTAACTTGTTGATACTCACACAGCTAGTTTTCAAAGAGGTGTGTGTTATTGAAATCCAGGACTGCCTCCCTCAATGTCTATTCATTATTCATTATGCCCTGTTGCCTTCTGATTAAATGGGGCACTGGGCATGTTAGCGTAGGTGTGGGGAAAACGTCAGAGACGTGACTCCCATGATGATTATAGATTGATTATAGATCATTCTCAAAGCTCTTTTTGTTTTGTTTTAAATACTTTTGAGGCAATACTATTTGATGCGTACAACGTTATAACTGTTGTGTGTTCCTGTTGAATTGATCAGTTTTACCATTTTTAAATGTTCCTTTTCAACACTATTAAAGCTTTCTGCCTTAGTTTTCTGTGTCTGACATAACCAGACCAGCTTTATATATTTTGGACTCAGGACCTTTTTAACACTCTTAAAAATTATTAGGACTTTCTTCAGACAGCTTTATTTTTGTAGGTTGTATCAGTATTTACTGTATTATGAAACAAACAGAAATTTGTTTTTATTTGTTAATTCACACTTTAAGATAATAAATCCTTTGCATTCATAACAGTTTTAAAATTAATAACTATTTTTAAACAAGAAAGATATAGTGTTAAAAGGGTCATCCTTAGACGTATTTGCAAATCTCTGATGTCTAGCTTAACACAAGATAGCTCAATTTCCATGTTTTTCTTCTGCATTTAATTTTCTACAATATTACACTTCATGTAGCCTCTGGAAAACTCCACGTACACTCTTGAACAAATGCGAGTGAAAATGGCAAATAACCTCCCAGAATTATTATGAAAATAGTTTGACTCCATGGAACCCTTAAAAGCATCTTTGAATGAGGCCTCTGGACCACACTTTGCAAATTACTGTTTTAGTGTTTATGTAATACACCTTTTTCTATTGTTTTACTTACAGTATTTCTACAAGTTCTATTTTTTGAATTTTTATAATGTAGCATAAAAATGTGGTTTTTGTGATTGTTTTATTATTCATTCATTTTTGTTGTCATGTCACCTTTTTAATTTTATTTATGTATTTATTTATTTATTTATTTATTTTGAGGGCCACACCTGTAGCATATGGAATTTTCCAGGCTAGGAGTTGAATCCGAGCTTCAGTTGCCGGTCTACAGCACAGCCACAGCAACCCCATATCCAAGCTGTATCTGTGACCTCCACCACAGCTCATAGCAATGCCAGATACTTAACCCACTAAGTGGGACCAGGGATCAAACCTGCATCTTCATGGATACTAGTCAGATTTGTTTCTGGTGAGTCCCAATGGGAGCTCCACCTTTTTATTTCTTAAAAAACTTATTGGAGTAGAGTTGACTTTCAAAGTTGTGTTAGTTTCAGGTATATAGCAAAGTAAATCAGTTATCCATTCCTTTTCAGATTTTTTTCCCATATAGTTTATTACACAGTACTGAGTAGATTTTCCTGTCTTATATGTTGGTCCTTATTATTTATTTTATATACAGTAGTGTGTGTGTGTGTGTTACTCCTAATTTATTCCTCTCCCCCACGTTTCCCCTTTGGTAACCATAAGTTTGCTTTCCAAATCTTTGAGTCTATTGTTGTTTTGTGAATAAGTTGTTTTATTTTGTATTAGATTCTACATATTAGTGATCTCATATTTTTCTTTCTCTGACTTACTTCACTTAGTATGATCAGCTCTAGGTCCATCTATGTTGCTGCAAATGGGCTTATTTCATTCTTTTTTAAGGCCGAATAATATTCCGTTGTATATATGTACCACATCTTCTTTATCCAATCATCTGTTGATGGATATTTAGGTTGTTTCCATGTGTTACTATTGTAAACAATGCTACAGTGAACATTGGGGTACATGTTATTTTTTTGAATTATGGTTTTCTTTGGATAGATGTCCATGAGTGGGATTTAGGGATCTTATGGTAGTTCTATATTTAGTTTTTTAAGGAACCTCCGTACTGTTCTCTATAGTGGTTGTACCAATGTACATTCCCACTGAAACTAGGAGGGTTCCCTTTTCTCCACACCTTCTCCAGCATTTATTGTTTGTGAACATTTTGGTGATGGTCATTCTGACTGTTGTGAGGTGAGACTGCCTGACAAATTCTAGCCTTTAGTCCTGAATATTTGTGTAATCAATAATTAAGTGCAGTTATTGATATATTCAATTTTAAATCTACTCTCTTTTTGGTTCTTTGCTCTTTTTGTTCTTTTTTTTTCCTTTTCTTTTGCTTTGGTTGAAGTTTTAAATTATTCCATTTTTCTTTTCTATTATGTTATCTTTCATATATTATTTTACTGTTCCTTTGGTTTACTATAGATATTATGTCATGTCTTCTTGATTTACCAAATCTAAATTTATTTGGCACTTTACTCTTCTTCAGGGCATGCTGTGGTGTTAGAAAAGTTAAACTGTATTTACTCCCTCTGAACTTCATGTTCTATTGTTGTCATGTATTGTAACTGTGTGTATGTGTGTGTCTGTGTTTCAAATGTTTTAAGACATTATTATTTTATAAAATCAATATCATTTGTATTCATTCACTTTTTAAATCTTTCCACTGACCTTTATTCTGCCTTTCATCTATAATATTCTTTTACCTGAGGAATATGCATACATATACACACACATATATGTGTATGTATTTTGAGATAATACCTACCATTTTGCATTTTCTGCATTGTGAATGTATTTTATTTTATTATATCTTTCCTTGCCTAGGTTGACATGCAAAAACCTATTGTTGATCTTGGAAGATAATTTATTTTTCCCCTTTTATGGACCATTGTTTTCATAAATTTACTCTGATGTTCCTATTTGTGGTTACTTTAGTATTTATCTTGCTTTAGATCCATTGTGCCTCTGAAATCAGTGGCTCGGTGTCTTTATTCTGTTTTGAAAGATTCTGAGCTATTATCTCTTTATGTACATATATGTACAATATACACAGATAAGTGTGTGTGTATATAGTTACCTATAGATTTAGTAGATATATATTCCCTCTATATTCTGTAATCCTCTTATACTTTTATAATTCTCTCACATTTCTTTTGCACCCCATGCATCATTCTGGATATTTCCTTGTAACTGAAATTATGGTTTACTAATTCTCTCTTCAGGTGTGCCTGATACAATGTTCAATCTGTCATGAGAGTCTTGTTTGTAGTCATAGATTTTCAGGTTTAAAATTTCCCTTTCCTTTTATTTCAATTCACAGTTCTATAGTATCAATATGTAAGTTTTAATTTTAATTTTCTTTAATGTTTTCAACAAACTTTTGTTAACTTCTGTGTCTGATAACTTCATTATCTTGGTTACACTGTAGATAGTTTCTATTATCTGTGATTTTCTTGATTTTTGTTCATATGGTGTTTTCTCCTTGCTTAGTTTTTTGTTATTTTACAATCAGACAATACTAAAAAAAAAAAAAAAAAAAGCAAAGCTGTAGAGTCAATTCGAGGCTATGATGTTATTACGTTCCTTCCTCCAGAGGACTTTATTGTTTACAGCTACAAGCACTAGCAATCTCTGTGCAGCTAAATCTGTCTATTGGGATTGACATTATTTAAAGCTTGGTGTCATTACCTTGGGAGCCATTCTGTATTTACTTAATGTGTAGCACGTGAAGGTCCCAGCCAAAAGTAAGGTGAGGATTCATTAGGCCTCCTTCTCTGAGGAGACCAGTTTCCCTGGATCCCAGTTTTTGACCCTTGCGCTACGAACTGTCTTGCACAGAATTAATCGACACCCTGAATGAAGTACTCATCTCATTTCTCCTGGAACATAATCGTCCTACTCTATGATACCATTTTAGTTCTTAAATGCCTTCAGCAAATACGTTTATATTTGTTTCCCATTACCTAGTCCATCATTACTGTAAACAGAAAGCCTATGCATTTTCTACATATTCTGTTTTCACCTCTCTCCTCTCTTCTTTTGAGTTGTTATTTTCCCTCATTTCCTCTTTTTTTTTTTTTTTTTTTTTTTTTTTTTTTGCCTGCACCACAACAAGCAGAAGTTTCCAGGCCAGGGATTGAACTCATACCACAGCAGTGACCTGAACCACAGCACTGACAATGCTGGATCCTTAACCCACCAGAGAACTCCTTTTTCTAATATTTTTGATAGTTATATACCTCATTAATTTAGTGATCACCATAGAAATTATAAAATATACTCAATTTATTTCAAGTTAATTGATATTTTTACCTCAATTTTCCTGACTTAATGTGTTTTTTTTAATTCAGGATTTTAAGTATATTTTTATTTAACGCTTCAAGGAATATATTATGGTTATTCTATACAGTCAAACTTTGATCATATTTGCTCATATTTATTGCTTTTAAGCCCTTTATTCTTTTTTCATCTAAGATCTTGGATCACTTTCCTTCTTCCTGATACAGATCCTTTAAAATTTTCTCTTAAAGGATCTGTATCAGAAAGAGCTAACTGCTGGAAGTTTCTACAAGATTTAGTTTTTCTGTAAATGTCTTTACTTAACATTCATTGTAAAATTGTAATTGTGATGTAACTGTGTATTTTTCTAAATTGAAGTTTATTTTCTATCAATAATTTGTATATATTATTCTATTACTTTTTTACTTTTACTGTTGCTCTTAAAAAGTCAGCTGTCTATAGAATTTCTGAAACTTTGAAGGTATTTTTTATGTCTTTTCAAGTATCCTTTTGTCATTGCTGTTATGAACTCTTATTCTGATCTAAGCATGGATCCTTCTCGGGTTCTGATACAATTTTGAATATGTGATTTGCACTTTTAAATTTTATCTGCCAGCCATTATCCCTTCAAACGTTTTTCTTTCTTATTTTGTTCTCTCCTTCTGAAATACTAGATATATATATATACACACACACATATATATACATATATACACACACATATATACACACACACACATACATATATATATATATATATATATAAAATCTTCTGACTCTTGCCTCCATATTTCCTATATTCTATCTTGCTGTCTGTCTTTGCTCCCTCTACTTAATTTCTATATATCGGTATTCCAGTTGATAAATTCTGGCTTGCTGTTAATCCTTGTCATTAAGTTTTTAATTTAAATTCATTCTAATTTTCATGTGAGTCTGGATTTGCTGGACTTTGTTATTTCTGCCAACTCTTGTTTATGGCATCTTATTTCTTTGTGTATTTCATGTGATTTTTCTTTCTTTTTTTTTTTTGCAACCTGTTTATTTTCCCTGGAATTTAATCTTTGTGATTATTTCTAGTTATTAGATTAAAGTTTGTTCTTTAGAGCTTTTGCAGATGTCAAAGGACACAAACAATCTAGAATCATCTGTGCTACATTTTTGGTGAAGTTTTCTGATCACCATTAGAGTGATTTTAAGTTACAAACCGATGGGAGAGTCAGCTTGTGTTTATTATTTTAAAGAGAGTTTTTTTCCCCTTTCACTGAATTCTGAGATTTGAGATAGATAGCTTAATTTCCTGTCTTCTGGGTAGGTATATAGCTGATTGGGGTTCGGATTTACTTGGAATTTTCTGTCATACTTGCCTGCTATTGGTGACTTTTAAGTTTTGTTTACTCAAAGGCTACAGAAATTGATCTTAATATTCATCAAATTTAGCACATTTTCTCACAATGAAAACTGTTCTGCTTACTTCATTTTGCCAAGCATATCTATTTAGATTTTGGGCTGAGAATTCTTTACTCTCTTAATAGTTCATTTGAAACATTGAAAAAATGTAATGACTGTTTGTAGTTATTTTCAGAGGTAAAGATGACTGGAAATTTCCAAAAATGAAATTTTGTATTTTTTATGTAACTTTTAATCTAATCTACACAATGAAAATATGCCTGTTGTCTATAAATTAAAATGTAAATAATAAAATAACAATCCATATTCCCAGCATCCAGATTTAGTCAGTATTGGAGAGCCTTCCAGATTGGTTCCATGAGGACATAATCAGTGCTAGGACTTGTAGAATTAGTCTCCCATGAGTTTTATATTACAAGTAAAGCAGTTTTTGGAAAAATAGATTTTCATATTTGTAGTAGAAATGTGGAGACTATAAATGATTTATGTGTTAACATAGAAGATTCTAGATGCCTGTTATTTCAAGAAATTAGAATAAATTATCACATGTCACTATTAAGAAAATAAAACTAATGAGTTTTGCTAACACATGAATAAAAATTCAAAACTCTTTGAGGAATTACAAATGTAAAATAGTAAACAAAATGTCTTTCTTTATGCAGGAGGCATATTATATGAAAAAAAAAAGTAATCAAAATAAGAAATCGCTTGAATGAGTGTTATCTGTAACAATTCAGGCAATAATGATACCAACTTTTTCTATATAAATAAACGTACTTAGGGTAATGTTAAAAATTATACATTAGAATAAGTTTAATAATACCTGTGATTATTAGAGTATACCTAAAGAGACATGCTCTAGGCATGTATTTTATATTGTAATAGTAAAGTAACAATTAACTTTTTAGTACTGCTTTTGAGACGATGAAGCCAAAAAAATTTACTACTACTGAAATAGAACATCAACTGGAATAATGATTTATAAAGTAAGCAATCATTCAAATATATTAAGGTATTAAAAAATAATCTTAAAGTGATCAGTAATCATCCACACATGAATTATTGGGAAACATTCATTTTCAACAAATTTTCTTACAATTTACTAAGCCAGCACATATTTTAAAACTCATCAAAGCCTTGTTAAGCAATAGAGCAGGAAATTATGTGAAAATGTTTTGACTTTAAAATTTTAGGGGAGTTCCTGTCATGGCTCAGTGGAAACAAACCCAGCTAGCATCCAAGAGGACGAAGGTTCGATCTCTGGCTTTGCTCAGTGGGTTGAGGATCTGGCATTGCTGTGAGCTGTGGTGTAGGTTGCAGACATGGCTTGGATCCTGTGTTGCTGTGGCTGTGGCATAGGCCGGCAGCTGAAGCTCTGATTTGACCCTTAGCCTGGAAACTTCCATATGCCACAGGTGTGGCCCTAAAAAAGCAACAATATTTTTTTTAATTAAAAAATAAAATTTTAAATTGTTAGCTTCCTCACGCTAAAATTGGTAATGTTATCTTATTTACAATTCCGCCTCCCTCTTCCAATTTTGTCAATTATAATATCTTTTTTGTTCTGTGATTTACTACAGTATATGCTTGTGATTAATCTGTTTTATGTAACACTAACTCTTCTTTAAGAACATAGTGTACTTAGTTTCCCCTCACAATTTTTGTTTTTCACATCACGGCTTATGACTCTACCTATATCCTTTAGCTACATTTGATCTGTATTAAAATAGGTCAGTACTAGTCCTTTTATGGCAAACTATTATCTTTTGCTTGTGTGAATTACATAGTTCATTAGCTCTCTTTAAATCTTATTTTTCAAAGAAGTGCTAAAGAATGTGGTGTTCCCTGAATTCTTTCCCAGTCAAGAATATCTGTCAACTGCCTTTATACTGGAATGAAAGTGTAGCTATGCATTCTATTTTTAGGTCACATTTCCTCTTGGTACTTCATGGACATTGCTCCTTTGCATTTTGGTATTGTGTATTGCTGTGGTTAAACTAAAGGCTGCGTTGGTTTTACTCCCTCATAACTGTTTTCTGCCCAGATACCTGAATAACATTTTCTTGGTCCTTAATTTAGGAATACATTTAGGAAAACATTTTGTTGTCAATACACCAGTGTGAGTTTTTCTTGGAATATTATTTATGAGTCCTGCCATGATGTTATTTTGGTTCATTGCTTATATCTGTTACTTTAGTATCTTTAAATTCTTATAATTAATTTTCTTTAAATGTTCTTCAGTAGCCCAAAGTATTTTCAACATATTTTCTTCTTTCTCATGTTTTTTTTTTCAGAATAGAATTTTTAGTATATCAGCTATATATTGTAGTGAAGCAAAATACCCCCAAATTTAGCAATTTAAAACCACAAGCATTGATCACCTCCTATTTTATGGGGATCAGTTATCTGGTTTGGGCTTAGGTGGATGGTTCTAGTCAAAGACTCTCCCGACGTTACAGCGAAGCTGTCAGACAGACTACCGTCCTCTCAAGGCTCGAGAGACTCAAAGATCTGCTTTCCGTCTCACTCTCTCATGGTTATGGGCAGACCTCAGTACTTGTTTTTCAGATGATTCCCTTTTCTTGTTCTCGTTAGACACACACGCACCCACACATTGCGTGTGTGTGATACATGGCAGCATTGCCGTCAGCTGTCATGTATCACAAATGCGGCTTGGATCCCATGTTGCCGGGGCTGTGGTGTAGGCCAGCAGCTACAGCTCTGACTTGACCCGTAGCCTGGGAACCTCCGTGTGCCGTGGGTGCAGTCCTAAAAAGACACGTGTGTGTGTGTGTGTGTGTGTGTGTGTGTGTATGTATGTTTACGTGTATACACATATATACACACATGTATATATGATGTGCATTCTCATTAAAAATTTTTTTAAGAATAGAGAAGTATGTAGGGTAAGAAGTGAAACTTTCCCTATCTGCTTACCCCCTTCTCTTTCTTATTTTGCAGAACTAACCACTATTCATAGATGGTTACAAATCCATCTAGACCTTGCTCGATGCAATGCAATTATAGGTGTGTAGATTTAGATTCAGCTGTATTCAATAGCGAAAAGCCTTGGCAACTTCGGTTTTACATACAGTCATATATTGTGGGCGTTCTTCTGTGTCAACCTACTTCATATTGAAGATTATTCACATTCATTTTATAGATAATCCATAATTTATTTAACTATTCCTTTGCTAATAGGTAACTTTTCTCCATCTCTTTGTTTTGAAATAATGTTGCAAGGACTCTAAATATTCCTTCATAGTTGTGTACATGTTACTATATAATGGATTCCTAAGAAGGAGAAATACTAAGTCAGATGTTCCTCAGTATCTGAGGCTTGAAATCATGATGCTTTTATCAGATTGGAATCTCTGATTGGTTATTGAACAGGCAATCCTACGTTCTCTGTATATTGAACTGAAAATCATGGTGTCTTAATATATGATATTAGGTGATAAGCTTTCTTTCATTCTTCCTAGTCTAAGGTGTCACACACGGAGAGGTTTTTGTTTTATGTACACAGGCAGCCCAAACGTGGAAGCATGTGTGGCGTGTTCGAGGAACAGCCACGAGGTCAGCATGTTAGAATGAACCAAGAGAAGTGGACAGTGGCTGAGGCTGAGTTCAGAGATGGATCTCTTCTCCATTATCAGAAATCTAAACAAGTCTGTACTCTCCGTCTCCACTTCCGATGCAGTGTGGCTCTCATCCTGATTTCTCCATTTATACCTCTAGCGAAAGTCTTCAGCTGCCTCAGCACGTGTCAAGACAGTGGCCTCGTCATACTCCCTTGCCTACTCTGGCTCATTCTTTTTTTTTTTTTTTTTGGTCTTTTTAGGGCCGCACCCGTGGCATATGGAGGTTCCCAGCTAGGGATCACATTAGAACTGTAGCTGCTGGTCTACACCAGAACCACAGCCACACAGGATCCAAGCTGCATCTGCAACCTGCACCACAGCTCACAGTAGTGCTGTATCCTTAACCCACTGAGCGAGGGCAGGGATCATGGGTTCGTTAACCGCTGAGCCACAACAAGAACTCTTGGCTCACTTGACTGTATATAGTTTAGTGTAAATAAAATTGCCTTTGATACTTGTAAATTACAGTCCCGTCGTCACAGAACGCGAGTTGCCTGTTCCTCTCCTGATTGTTTTCCAGCTTTGTATGCTATTTCCTTCTATTTTTAGTTTTTGCGCCAAATCCTTTACCTTTCCTCAGTGTGTAACCTGTTTCTTTCTTCTTTTCTGAGGTGACCTTTGAAAAGTTTCACAAATGCATTACCCACTCTAAAGGAGTTAATAGAAAATCCTATTTCTGATTAGCTCTGAAAAGAGGCAATGCGCATGGCTTTTAAAAACCTTAAGCAGGAGTTCCCGTCAGTGGCTCAGTGGTTAGCGAATCCAACTAGGAACCATGACGTTTCAGGTTCGATCCCTGGCCTTGCTCAGTGAGTTCACGATCCGGCGTTGCCGTGAGCTGTGGTGTAGGTTGCAGACGTGGCTCGGATCCCGCGTTGCTGTGGCTCTGGTGTAGGCTGGTACCTACAGCTCCGATTCGACCCCTAGCCTGAGAATCTCCATGTGCCACAGGAGTGGCCCAAGAAAATGGCAAAAGACAAAAAAAAAAAAAAAAAAAAAAGTTAAGCATATGGAAGTAGATTGCTTAAGGCATTTAAATACTTGATAAAAACTATTTTATTTTATACAGCTACAAATTTATATTAATTGGTATTTCCTTTCTCCTAATGCCTTTTATTTGCTTCAGTGGGTTAATTGACATTTATTAGATATTATCACAAGGCATACTAAAAAGTATTCTCTGTTTTAGCAAATTTTAAATTACGTTGTAGCTAATATATATTTCTAATACCCTGGTTTGTTTTAGTCAAATATCTTATAGGGCACAATATTCACTCCCTGACAACATCAGATAATTTTCTGTAAGTTACAATTGTTACCTTATATCACAAGAAAATACCAGTACATTGACTCTAGGTAAGAACATTAAAAAGTACGATTATTGCCTGAATTTAAATTTCAGTCTTTCTTTTCTTCTTTGTGATTATCTGTGCATTTTCCTGTTTCTCTTAGATATTGCATAGTTTATTCCTTATCACAAGAAAATTTACTTTGTAGCATAAAAGCATGTTTTTATGAGCAATGATCATCCATAACATTAAGATGCTTTATTTTACTCTAAGTATACTGCAGTTTTCAAATACTATTTTCTTGATATACATCTTGATGAAGTGTTTTTATAATACACTCAGAATTCAAATTATCACACTCTCTGAATTTTTAAAAAATGCAGAATTGTTTTCTTGTGAGATCTTGATAATGTCACTTGATTCTTCCTTTTATTTCTCCATATTTCATACAAGCAAGCTGTCTGCCCTTTCTTTCTGTACATCACAACATTTAATCAAATGAATAAATCTTAAATGCTTTAAATTCCTCCAGGATAAATTGATTACATAAATTCCAGACTTTAGTATACACAGGTATGTTTCTTTTAAATTGATCTTTTAATTTATTATCAAGTAACTTAGTAGAAAAAAATCACCCAAGACACTTTGCTGACTAGTACTTATTGTAAACCTTAAGTGGTATTTCCAGCTTCTAGAATTGCTTATTCCATATAATAGGGTAGTATTTGCAGAGAGCATATGCAGTCCAATAATCAAAGTAAAATTTTCTAGATTTTCAGTATCTTCCATGAAATTTTTATGGGCTTTCTCAGCATTTCTTTCCAATGCCATGATGGCTTATTTAAATAATGTTCTCAGTTTTTTATTTACAGCCACTGAGCTATAGTTCAAAGCCTCTTCTGACATTTTTGAGCTGGGAATCATACTGATCTTTTATTTTATCTGGGTAAAAAGGAAGCCACTGTGACAGTCTTCTAATACCAGAATAATACACTTATATTTTATTGCTTTTAATAGAGCTGCACCTTCTTCATTTGGGAACCTAAGGAATATTATTTCAGTGGAAAATTACATTCTGATCTTATATAACAACCTTAGCAAACATTCAAAATTCAAAGACCCTAAAACTGAATAAAACTTTTCCTTTTAAATGATTCCTTCCTCTCCCTTATTCCATTGTCGATTGAAATTAAACATTCAATGCTCAATGTATGCCTTCTAGTATTGTGTTCAATTTTGAAGTGATGTATAATTAAGTTAATCAAAAATACGTTTTACACTTTCACATATTGCACCAGGAAATTGGGCTGAGTCTTTGCTGTAATTAGAAATATTCAGAAATAGAAAGATGCAGTGATTTAGAAAAAAAGGGAAACTCTGGAGTCTGGAAGAATGTATAATATGAGTGAACTCTTTCTTCCAGGTGGTTTAGAATCGTTGAAAAATCTTCAGCAACTGATTGTGGACCACAATCAGTTAATTAGTACGAAAGGTCTTTGTGATACACCTACCGTTACATACCTGGATTGCTCATATAATCATCTTACTGAAGTTGAGGGCATTGAAAACTGTGGATTGCTCCAAATACTGAAGTTACGGGGAAATTATCTAAGTGAGGTAATTGCTTTGAGTTAATTGATTTCTGGGGTTAACACATTTTTATTTTGATGGAAATATCGACCATACATTTTAGCAGTTTTGGTTTATTTTTGTTCTTTTTGCTATCAGCAGTATTTGATTTCCAGTTTACTTTAAACTATTTCATACTGTATTTAAAAAATGTTCAACATAGTTATAATATCTAAATCTCTGTTTTTTAATAATACTAAATATAATCAAAAATTTTCAGTTATGATTCACTGTACAAGTGGGAGAAAATTTATATGAAATTCTAAATAAAATTTGTCATGACATGCTTTTGCTAATTAAAATTTGTCACGAAGCACTTTTTATGAAAAAAACAAATTCTTATTGAAAATAATTATTAGAAATTTTATTTATACTAAAATTCTCATAACATTATAGTTTGATTTGTGACATGCTGTTTATCAGAATATATCTGTAGTTAGTTTTGGTAAGTTTTAAATTTTTAAATTTGGTGAAGTGACAGAAATATTTTGTTTAATATAAGCTACCAACCCAAATTTAAATGCAGCTTCCATCCTTGGAGAATCATGTTCTACTAAGAGAGCTGCACTTGGATGATAACAGCATTTCAACTATGGAAACATTTTCTTCATATTGGCTGCCTTTACTACAAATCCTGACTATCTCTCAAAACAGGTAAAAATATACTTTGCTTAGTTAAGCTTAAATGCAGTGAATGATTGATGTAAATGTGTGATTGTCATAACAGTAGAAAGGCTGTTAGGTTTTTCTAATAAGTCAAAGAATGTATATCACAATGGATTCGTTATAAATGTAACTATAGAATTTTAAACATTAGTGTATTGACATACCCTCAAATTTTAGTAGAATTTGTCACATACTATGCATTTTGCTTCTTCTCAAAAAATGTACTTATGGAGATTTCTCAGGGTAGGTTTGTTTACTTTTGTAAAGATATAGTCCTTAGAAAATACAGGAGGTAGTTAATTTAATTCAGAAGGATGTTTCATTCTCTCAAGTGGTACTTATTAAGTTCTGGAAGAACGATTTTTAATCTGCTCTCAACTTGCATGTCTTTTTGTAACTGTTAAGATTGATTTAAATTTGATTTCCCTAAGGATATAAAGTAACACTTTAAAAAAAATACCTTAACGTTAAATCGAGATGGGTACCTGCCACAGAAGATCCATATGAAACCATCAAACATCTGGATCTTTGCATGGAATAACTGTCTAAAACCAAAACAGAAGCACAGTATGTGTATGTCTCCCTCTGCTTAATATTTCATTGAGATCTATTCACTCTAATATAATTAATTTGTTCATCAAAGGCACATGGAGTAGGGGAAAGGAACTACCTTTAAAAAGAAGGTGCTTCTGTGAGTTATACAGTTGTTGCAAGTAAGTGAACAAGGACAACTCATGTTAATGTGCTTACCTATTTTCTGCCCCAAGCATAGTTTTCTCTCCATCTCTGTCACAACAGTGCTCATCCTTTGAGCACTTATGTCCCAAATGATGTATCTTCCACCTAGTAAACTATTCCACTATTTGACAGATCAAAGACTGAATATGTATTTTTAAATTCCCTCAAATTGTTTCGTCACATCTAAAATATGAAAGTTGATTTGTCTCTGAAAGAATGTTCACTCCAGAATAGCTCTGCCAGATAACAGCATTTAGGTAATCTGGTCTATCACAAACTCACTGGATCTTTTCACAGCATTTTTCAGATAAGAAATACCGTTTCAATAGAAATACTCAACCATGCTTTGGACATATGCAGTAATCATTCAGTAACTGATATATGGAGCGTATTTTAAAGAACTAGATCTCAAGCCACATTGATGAGCATAACAATATTTAAAGAATTTAGGAAACATTTCAATCAAGAACACCTTTTGAGATGTGATGCCTTTGTTTTCTTTGGACAATGTCAGTCATCAAAGAAATATTCTGCTTCCAAAAATTAAAATTAATACTAGCTGGTAAACTTTTGCCCTATCAACCTGATGTGCCTTGTTTCTCATATCAATCCTATGTGACCAGAAATTTTTATAAACTAGAACTTTCTAAATTTTATAATGATTTTTACTGTAAACCAGCTATAATGGAAAAAATAAAAATAAACTGGAATATTAAAAAATCTTTTGGAGTTGATAGCAATGATTGGGACACTTAAACCCAATAATCCTTATTTATAATTTTGTTTGTTTAACATTATGACATTTGGATATTGAGAGGGTGTTTGCTATTTGGGGGGATACAAAACTGAGTAACATAGTTCCTTACTCTCAGAAAAAAAAAAAACTCATAGGAATAAAATAACTTAATCTACTGAATTTAGCTACAAAAAAGTGGTAAAATTTTCTTTTCTGTGGAAAGGTTCATTTGTGCCATATGTATGTGTAACTGGGTCACCATCCTGTACAGTAGAAAAAAAATTGTATTGGGGAAATAACAATAAAAAAGCGGTAAAATTTTTATGTAGTATATGCTATTTTGAATTTTTAAATAATATTGTCACTTACATTTGAATATATTTTGTATGGGTCTTTCAAACTTCTTTGCACAAGTAACCTTCTACCATTTCGGAGAGGATGAAAGTGTAATTCTTGAGGGCACCAAGGAAATGTGACTGATAGAAATGAGCATACAGAATAATGAAATTATTTCCTAAAACCATAGTGAAAAATAATCTTCAAACTTCAGACTTTCACAAGCTAATACCATCAGCTGTAGAAATTACCCATTTTACATTAAGCTTTTATATGTGCAGTGATTTTTTTTCAGAACTATATTAGGTTTGGTAAAAATTCAGGGTCAACAGAACTGGGTTTGAATTCTGATTCTATAGCTTATCTGTTCATTGACATTGATCAACTCTTTTCTCACTACCTGATCCTTGGGTTTTTCGTGTGTAAAAGGGTAGTAATTACCTAGCTTACCTGGATATTTTAATGATTCTCCCAAAAGGAAAATGTTATGTAAATACATTTTGCAAAGCTTGCAAAGAATATTGGATTTGTGGTAGGTATGTCTTTTAAATTGTAGATAATTTTTTTTTAATTTTTGATAAATATTTTTTCATCACAAGGAAGGAATTATGTATCCATATGCTTTTTTTCCTTCTTGCAACAAATGAAACACATATAAAGAGTGATACTTAGTACATATTGTTTGAAATACTTGTTTCATCCTGACTTCTGTTTTAAATTTTCATTAGGACATGTGACTGTTTTAAGTTTTTCTCAGTGGAGTTCTAACTGGAAGACTCTCCAGCTTCATAAGCCTTTCTACTTCCAATGAGACTCTAAGTAGGAGCAGAAAGTGGAAACTATTATCCATTGGCTGCTCATTGTACAAATCTTTTACTTTTTGTCGTCTTTGAAATTTATATCTTTTTTATGCCTAGGGCTAATGTGACAAGGTCAAATGGTATTAGGTTTTCACTAATGTCCTTTGTCTTTCTGGTTTGAATTTTCTTGGAAAAAAATATACACAGAATGTTACTAGAGGAAAAGTTCTACAGGTTAAAAAAAAAGGATTCTCCTATTAGGTTTCTACCATCCTGATGAATAGTCATAAAGGCGAATGAATAGCCAGTTTACTTGATTAAAATTTCCAAAAGAGAAAAGGAACATAATTCTAAATGTATGGTAATCCAAAAAGATAAAGCTTTGATAGTGTAAAAAATATGTAGTCAAACATTTCTGTACTTGAGTTGATTTATGCAAAGGGATTTTTTACTTTTAATTCCAAATCTTTATTAGTTATTTTTAACGAGTGTCTCATGTAACCTATATGTTACCAAATATTACCATATGACTTATTGGTTAAAAATGTGAGATATTCTGAATAAAGAGAAAACATTATTATTAGTCTTTAAAATCCTTTTAGAAGAAGGGCAAAGATTACAAATAGACTAAAGGTAAAAAGAAATCCTAGTTTTATTGTAATGAATACATTTATTAGAATCATATTTTCAGTTGAAAAACTTAAATGTCTTACTTGTAATAATAATTTAGAATGCCTGAGTAGGAAGTGCTATAAAATTAGGATCCAATTCAATAAAAATGTATTGGAAAAATTTTAAGTTTCTTTCTTTCTTTTTCAGTGTGCATGTGACATTTCAGTAAGTTTTACTGTTAAGGAGTATGTGTACAAATCATGAAATGTGTTTATATTGTAATGGCCAATATTTGGTCACTTTTCTTGTTTTGATTTTTTTTCCTGGAAATAGTTTTTAAGAAGTAGTGTTATAAAGGTGGTATAAATGGTAATATTGTACTTGGGATTTGGCTACATTTAGAGAGATCTTTTTCCAGACTCATTATTTAGTCTATTTTGTCATCGGTAGCATCTTCTGTCTCTCTTCTAATGCAGGACAGAATAATACAAGAGAGGAGTTCAGGTCACTACAAGGGTTGGTTTTGTGCAATGAGACTTCCAGTCAGTATTATTCTGTAAGGTTCTGATCTCACAATAACAGTACTTTTTTTTTTTTTTTTTGACCATGGCAGTGTGTTGGTAGAATAAAGACGTAAAAATTCCTGCAAGGACAGCTGGAGGGACAGTATAAAAACTGAAAAAGTAAAATAAGTACATATCATTGCATACTTTTTTTCTTTTTTGTACCAGCAAGTACTCCTTTAGTGGAAGCAGATATGAATCTTTAACACTTATAGTAGGGGTTAGTTCCGAAGACTTTTGTTTTTGTGATGGGAATATATTTGGTACAAAGAAATTTTTGTCCTATGTAAAGATTAGATAATCTTGCTTCATGTTTATTGCCAAATGGCTAGGGTAATGTGATATTATGTAACAAAGTATGAACTTATCTTAGATGGAAATGCAAATCAGACTGAAATTAATTTTACCTTCTTAGCTTTTGTTAACCAATACCATAAATGTTTTGAATATCATTTATATTCCCTGTTTGAAATGGATTCTTAATGACAATTGTGTCTTAGAAAATGATAGAAACTTTTAAAGGTGGGAGAAATTTTATTATTACTAAATTTGAATATGCTTGCATTAATAATGAGTATTAATTTTAAATATTAGTATATCTCTGCCAAACTTGAGTCTGTTCTATCAATATAAAACAGTTTCTATTCTTGTGTTCCTTAAGTGCATATTTTCCAACTTAAAAATAACCCCAGGGTAACCTTCCAGACCTAACAGTACTTGTAATACTTTCAATCAAGTAAACAAAACCTTTTTTAAATTAAAAAACAAAACTAGTAGCTCTAGTTTTGTTGTCAAAAAATAAAAATAAATTTTTTTATGTTTTTACCTCTTTGTGGTTTGTTATTTGTTTGAGCCAAGAAAAAAATACATAGAAAATATGAATTTTTTGCTAGTGTGGCCATATACAAAGACAAACAAACAATAACAAAAAACATTTATTTTTATTTAAATACCAAGACCCATTAAGACTCATGATATTTATAACTGATATTGGCAATTTCATAATTTCTCTTTAGAAATGAATATAAATCTTACATTATAGAATACTTAGAATCATAATTGCTGCACTTTTAGTAATTAATGTTAGTAAATGTTATTGTATTTTATTATGAAAATGAAATTTTATATGGTTACATATTTCTGCCAAATTTATAATTTATAAAGTTATGTAATTGTGTTATATAAATATATTATATAGCTACATTAATAATTTTGATAGCATTCCAATTTAAAATTTTTATGGAGTCCATTTTTATTTTCAGCTTGACAAAAATCATACCACTTTTTCATTTTGTTTCATTGGAAAAACTAGATGTCAGCAACAATTGTCTCTCTGGTAAGTTTATCATAATCTATAGTTGTTTTATAAATAATATGCTTTTGAGTTCCTGTTCCAAGTACAGTAAGGAATTGTTTTGGGTAGATGCGTTAATGACACCTACAAATAACATATCTAAGGTGTAAAGGAGGAAAAATATCTCCTCTGCCTTCTCAGGCTAGGCAGAATTAAGCTAATTAAGTGAGATAAACAGAAGAAAAGAATATGAGTTGTTGTTGTTGTTGTTTTGTCTTTTTAGGGCTGTACCTGTGGCCTATAGAGATTCCCTGGCCAGGGATCTGATCAGAGGGGTAGCTGCTGGCCTACACCACAGACACAGCAATGCCAGATCTGAGCCGCGCTTAACTGTGTGTTTTTTTTTTTGACCTGTACGTGGGAGTCTCACTAGAAAAATAAAGACCCCAAGAAGCAGTTAGAATTGAACTTAAGCAGTGCGCTGAGCAAAGAGTGGTAAATTGTGAAAATGTGGTGAGGCAGAGGCGCTTGGGCTAAGGTAGTTAATTGGATGGAAAAGTGACCAGGGAATAAAGACCTGTTTAACAAGTTTGTATATATTTCTCTTGGCCTCAATTTCCCGTCCTTGTGATAAGAATGTCTCTCTGCTTCTGGTATAGGGCGAACATCTTTCACATGGGAATTTAATCTCTTGCTTTTAAGAAAAAAAAAGGAGGGTCAGAGGGCCCTTGCATCTGCTCTTTTTTAAGTGCCTCTGACTCAAAATAGTCAGAATGCCAGAATGGCATATTGGGGTACCATGTGTTCTAAGCTCCTTCAAATGTGTGGTGAAATAATTCAATTAAGCATTTCTTTCCACTTTAAAAATCCTATTTGTTCTATATCTTTCTGACAAATCTGGGGAAATAGCACACTTGTATTTTTATATCTTTTACGCATGAAATATTGAAGATAAGTAAACAAACATGTCCCACTTGTTTGGTGACTCCTAACAGAGGAGACGTCCATTAAAAGTTTACTAAAGAGTGTTGAATTGATTTGGTGAGGTAATTCCGCCACCAGAATTTTTCCATCTCCCTTTTCCGTCAGTCCCCTCACAGAGACAATCACAGTTCTAAATTTGTTAAGACAAGTTAAATTTGACTTCTGTATCTTCATATTAATGAGTCAAATAGTATGTTCTTTTTTGACTCTAGATTTCTTTGTGACCTTCATTCATGGGAACTTCATACCATCACTTGTTCAGTTGTTTGTATCAGTAGTCTTTCTTTTTTCTCCTAAAATGAAGTGCATTGTATAAATATGTCCCGATGTGTCCGTTCTACAGATGATCAATATTTTAACTGCTGCTTGTGGCTACCATGATTATAAAGTTCCTGTGGAAATTGTTTTATAAATATTTTTGTAAACATGTATTATTAGTTCTCTTGGGTGAATGCCTAAGAGTGTAACTGCCGGATAAGAGAGTAGGTGTATGTTTGACTTTATAAGAAACTGATGAAACTGTCTTGCAAAGTAGTTGTAACACTTTACTTCCCCATCAGTGATGTATGAGAGTTCCAGTCATTCTGTTATATAAGGTGTTCCGTATTGCACTGTTTATCTCATTATGGTTTAGGTTGCACTTCCCTGAATAATTATGATATTGAACCTCTGCATACATTTATTAATAATTTTTGTATATTCCTTTGTGTCTATTCAGGTGTCCCTACCATTTTAGAAGTTTGGTTATTTGCATTTTATTGATTTGTACAGTAAATTCTTTATTGTAGATGAAATTCTTTATCAGATGTATGTTCTGTAAATGTTTTCTCCCTGTTGTTTTACCTATTAGTTTTGTTAATCGTATCTTTAGATGAACAAGTTTTAAATTTTGATGAAACTTTATTAGTTTTTTATCTTTTTAAATGATTTTTATTTTTTCCATTATAGTTGATTTACAGTGTTCTGTCAATTTTCTACTTTACAGCAGTGACCAAATCGTGCACACACACACACACACACACACACACACACACACACACACACACATACGCATATGTATACATTCTTTTTCTCACATTATCCTCCATCATTTTCTATCACAAGTAACTGGATATAGTTCCTTGTCCTATATATGCAGCAGGATCTCATTTCTTATCCACTCCAAATGCAATAGTTTGCATCTGTTAACCTCAGACTCCTAGTCCATCCCACACCCTCCCCCTTGGCAACTACAAGTCCATTCTCCAAGTTCATGCATCTCTTTTCTGTGGAAAGGTTCATTTGTGCCATATATTAAGATTCCAGATATAAGCAATATCATATATTTGTCTTTCTCTTTCTGACTTACTTAGTATGAGAGTCTCTAGTTCCATCCATGTTGTTGCAAATGGCATTATTTTCTTCTTTTTATGCCTGAGTAGTAGTCCATTGTGTATTGGAAGTATCGTGCATTGTAGTAGACCACATCTTAATCTGTTCATCTATCAGTGGACATTTAGGTTGTTTCCATGTCTTGGCTATTGTGAATAGTGCTGCAATGAACATATGGGTGCATGTGTCTTTTTCAAGGAAAGTTTTGTCTGGATAGATGCCCAAGAGTGGGAATTCTGGGTCCTATGGTAGTTCTATATTTAGTTTTGAGGTACCTCCATACTGTTTTCCATAGTGGTTGTACCAATTTACAGTCCCGCCAACAGTGTAGGAGGCTTCCGTTTTCTCCACACCCTCTTCAGCATTTGTTATTTGTTGGCTTGTTAATGATGGCCATTCTGACAGATGTGAGGTGGTACCTCATAGTAGTTTTGATCTGCATTTCTCTAATAGTTAGTGATGTTGAGCATTTTTTCATGTGCCTGTTAGCAATATGTATATCTTCTTTGAAGAAATGTCTATTCAGGTCTTTTGCCCATTTTTCAATTGGGTTGTTGGTTTTTTGGCTGTTGAGTTGTATAAGTTGTTTGTATATTTTAGACATTAATCCCTTGTCAGTTGCATCCTTTGAAACTATTTTCTCTCATTCTGTAGATTGTCTTTTGATTTATAATAGTTTTTCCTTTCTGTGTCCTTTGCAATATTTTTTGACCTCTGGATTGAGGTGATTTTCTACAGAAGTCTTGTACTTTTCATTTTTACCTTTAGGTCTATAACCCACCTGAAATTAATTTTTCTGAAAAGTATGACATGTAGGATGAGTTCCGGTTTTAAAAGTGGATTTTTAGTTGTACCAGCAACATTTGTTGAACAAACTGTTTTCATCATTGAATGACTTTGGTGTCTTTATCAAAAAATTGATTTACATTTGGCCTACTTTGGGATATATTCCTATTAACTGCTTTTCTCTTAATGGCAGGCCATATTTTCCTATTTATTTTCATGTTGAATAATTTTTAACTGTATGCTGAACATTGTACATAAGACAGTTTATGGAGTGTGGTGGTGGTTGTCTTCCATTTAGAAGGTAGCAGGTGTAATGGCAGGCAGTTAAAGTATTGATGGATAATTTTGTTTCTGTCAGCCGTAATTTTATTCTCTCCTAGAACAAGTCGTTTTAGCTTTCTTTCCTTGGTGCGTGCTCTACCCCAGGACATTGTCTTCACTCCTAATGCAGGCTTTTTGGATTTTAGCTGAACCTCTGGGATATGCAGTTAAGTCTCATTTGGCTGTGCTGAAACTCCAGTGTCCTTCACTGCTGCGTGGACTACAATGTCACTTTCAGATCTTACCCCATAGCAGGTTATTTCTGCTAGGTTTTTCAGTCTTGCCCTGCCTGTGTGGCTCCTAGCACTTCTCCAAGAACCTGCAGTAAATCCTCACTTAGACTTCTTCCCCTGCCTCCTCTCCCCAACATTATCTCCTATCAGCTTCTCCCAAGACTTTTCACCATATATTCTAGCTTCACATTTAAACTTTGCTGCTTCGCTTAGCAGAACAGCCTCTTTACTTGGTTTCCACTTTCTTGCTCTCAAGTGGTAAAGTGCTTTTATGCAGAAAACCATTGTAATTGTCAGCCCACCATGTGTGCTTCCCTTTTCTCAGAGTCAGACTTAAAAACAGGTGCTACATATCTATTGTTCAGTTTTATGAATTTTTTCTGTGGGAGAGCAATTCTAGTATAAATTACTCTTAGCCTACCCTCGATTGACCTACTGTTTTTACTTTTGAAAATATAAATAAATATAATTCTGTTTAGGCATCTGTTCAGTTTTACCACTATCCTATTACTTTTTTAGATTTTGTGTTTACAATTTGGCACAAACTGTTCTAAGCCCATTACACAAATGATCTCATTTAATTCTCACCCATGAGATAGATATAAACCTGCATCATCAAGCGGTTGTATGATTTCCATAAATTCACACAGCTGGTCAATAATAGAAATATGTATTTTGACAGCAGAGTATATATATGTTCTGAATATAGTCTCCTTTTAAAAGCATATCATATTCTACAGAATAAATCATTTTTGTTGCTTTTCTTTAATAGCTAACTAATAAAACGGTCATTGATTTATGATTATTTTTATCTGTGATACCTTTCATAATAATTTGTATTGCTTATTTTCTGCAGATCTTGCAAATACCATAAGGTGGTTTGATGCATGCTTTTCTCTCCGTGAATTGTCTCTCATTGGAAATCCACTTCTTCAAGAAATAAACTGGAGGTAAAGAAATATTGTTACACTTTATGTACATCGTTTATTAGAGCTACAAACGCCATTTGATAAAAATTGTTCTGTGTGTACTAATTGCTTTGGAAAAGTTAAAAAAATTAATTGAAAATCTATTCAAAGTAAAAGTTTTGTAAACATAATTTAAGAAATATCTTCTGCCTAAAATAATTTTTGTACATGTATAAACTAATGCAACTTTGATATAATAATTCTTACCCATACCATTGATTATGTGCCAGTTTTAATATGTTGTTAACTTGGGCTTTGTTTTTACAGCAAAGACGTTTGTTAGGAATTCCTTTTTATGAATCATCTCAATTTCATAGGTTGCTATTCAAAATTATTTCCTTTTTGCCAGTAATTTGATTTTTATTTTCTTAAAGAAAGTTAATGTCTGTTGACACATGTATTATAAGAATTATCAATTTGTGTCTTTCTTTGGAATATTGCAGTACATAGATGTAAATTAAAAAAAATTGTGATTTTTTTTTTAAATGAAACTTCTGTTTTAAAAAATTTCTCTAATCTGAAACTCTCATACTATGCTCACACCATTTCCATCAAGTTATCCACCATCGTTTTCATAATCAGGTTTTTTTAGGTAATTTACCTATCATAAATTTATCAATATGTTTGAGTGTGAACACTGTGTAAGAACTACCACGCCCAAGACATTGAACATTTTTATCACCTTGAAAAATTACTTCATGCCACTTGGTGGTCAGTCCCCTCCTCCAGGACTTGAAAAACGTCTCTCCACTCTCTTGTTGTACTCCCTGTTTCTAATGAGAAGTCTATGGATATTCTTATCTTCATTCCTCTGTCTGAGGATGCTTTGAAGAGTTTTCGTTTTATTGGTGGTTTTCAGCAGTTTGATTAGTATGTGCCTTGGTGTGGTTTTATGTAGATGTACTCTGCTTAGGATTTCTTGTTTATTTGCTTCATGTTGGTTTTTTTAATTGAAGTAGAGTTGATTCACAAAGTTGTGTTAGTTTCAGATGTACCACCAAGTGATTCAGTTATATAGTCCTAGATATTTTTTCAGTCTTTTACATTATGGGTTATTATGAGATATTGAATATATTTCTCCATGTTCTATAGTAGGTCCTTATTGTTTATCTGTTTTATATATACTAGTGTGTATCTGTTAATCTCAGACTCCTAATGTATTTCCCTCTGCCCGTGCCTTTCTCTTTTAGTAAACCCTGTGTGTTTTCTATGTCTATTTCTATTTTGTAAATAAGTCCATTTGTATCATTTTTTAGATTCTACTTATAATTGCTATTATATGATATTTGTTTTTCTTTGGCTAACTTACTTCACTTAATATGATAATCTCTAGATCCATCCATGTTGCCATAACTCTGCTTAAAATTTATTGAATATCTTAGATATAATGGATTTATAGTTTACATAAAATTTTGAAAAAATTTGGCCACTAGTTTTTTTGTTTTTTGTTTCTGTTTTTTTTGGGGGGCCGCTAGTTTTTCAAATATTTTTCTTCCTCCTTTCTATGTTGTCTTAATAGGACTCTAACTTCACCAATGATAAGCCACTTAATATATACATCAGAAGTCGCTTTGCTTGTACTTATATTTATTGTACTTTTTTCTACCTGTATTTCAGTCTTACTCATTATCACTGTGTCTTCAAATTCTGTGATAATTTCTTCTTGTTTATCGACTCTGCTGTTAATCCCATAGAGACTGTTTTTCAGTTCAGATCAGATATTGTGATTTCCATTTCTAGAAGTTTCCTCTTTTTAACATTTAAAATTTCTCTCTAGCCATGCTCATATTTTTCTGAATCATTTTGAACATATGGATATTATTTATAATAACCATTTTAACATCCTTATCTGTTAGTTTTATCACCTCTATAATTTTGAGGTCTATTTTCATTGATTTTTTTTTCTAATTTTGGGTCATATTTTCCTATTTCTTGAATGCTCAGTTAATTTTGGTTGCATGACGGACATTTAAAATTTTATACTGTTGATTTTTTAATTTTGTTTTTTTTTCCTTTACATAATATCTATTTTGTTTCTGACATGCAGCATCTAAGTTACTTGGAGTTAGTCAGATGCTTTCAAAAACTTCCTTTTAAGTTCTGTTAGCAAAGCCCCAAAGAAATCTTTAGGCACCGGTAAAACGAAGATAATAACGGTGCCTATCTTGTGGGACAGCCGTTAGATTTGAATGGGGTGATATACATATTTTGTTGAGAAAAAGTCCTGGCACATGGTGAGCACATATGCATCCATTATTTTCTATTACTAGGTTAACCAGATTTTATATGGGTTATTTAGTGTATGTCCACTGTATGAAACCAGTGTCCTAACGTGTTGGATATTCTAAGGGAAATTCAGTGTAATCTATGATTTCAAATAATTTTTATAATCTTGTTAGAGACAGAAAAAGTATGCAAAAATTATTACCATGAAAGCTAATGGTAGCAAACACTGATACAGTATGTACTTTGTGCCTAGCACTGTTCTCATTTAATCCTCACAATTTGCCTAATGAAATAGCTACCTAGTGTTCCCATATTATACCTAAGGAAACTGAGTTACAAAAAGGCTAAATAAGTTGCCTAATTTCACAGCTAGCAAGTAGAAGACCCAGGATGCAAATCCATGCATTTCAGCTCCAGGATCTGTGCTCTTAATTCTTATATTTTAGTAGCTAATAAAATACAAGTGTCAGATGATTGTTGTAGATAACAGATATGCCTTAGAAATTTGTAAATATTGTCTTCATTTAGTGTGACCAGGAAAAAGAAAAGTACTTTGTGTGTGTGTGTGTGCTTTTTTAGGGCCACATCCACGGCATACGGAGGTTCCCAGGTTAGGGGTCCAATCAGAGCTACAGCTGCCAGCCTATACCACAGCCATGACAACATCAGATCTGAGCCACATCTGTGACCTACACCATAGCTCAGGGCAACGCCAGATCCGTAACCCACTGAGCAAGGCCAGGGATTGAACCTGCAACCTCATGGTTCCTAGTCGGATTTGTTTCCACTCCTCCAGGACAGGAACTCTCCAAAAAAAGTACTTCTAATGGAGGAAATATGCAAAAAAAGGAGGGACTGTTAAAGGTGAAGTTAGACTCTAGAAGAAGACTTGAAATTAGATCTATTCATATTAAGTGGGTATAGTGGGAAGTTGGAAAGAAGCAAGAGATCAAGTACTTACACTGACAGTGTGTCAGAGAGTAGGCTCAGTACCTAGACATGTTACTCCACGTTACAGTGGGTTCTAATTATCATTTTCATTTTATGGTGCTGAGTAGTTATGCTGGGAACCACAGGGGAAGCCATATCATTTTCATTTTCCAAAGCTATTTACTGAAGGTTAGATACTGTGTGATTTGTTGAGTTGTGGAGTAAGTGATGTGATAGAATTTGAGTTCTGAGGCTTGGAGTTGACACACTGTGCTATGCTGTTTCACATGATGTAGTACTGCCAGTTTGAAAAGGGCTTCATGTGCTAGGATAAAAAAGTCTCTCACCTCTGCCAGTCATGGAGAGGGATTACAGCATAGTGAATATCTACGTAGGCCTTGTGAATAACCAGCTCAGGTGCATATCTAGTTCCTAGATGTTTCCTAGATGTTTGCCTTTCTCAAGTTAATCATCTCTTTCTTCATCTGTAAAATGAGAATAATAATAGTACCTATGTCATAGGATGTGTTCCTTATGATAATATAGGTTATACCACACGACAGCAAGCTCGGAGATCTTTTTTTTGCTATTTCTTGGGCCGCTCCCGCGGCATATGGAGGTTCCCAGGTTAGGGGTTGAATTGGAGCTGCAGCCTACGCCAGAGCCACAGCAACACGGGATCCTAGCCGCATCTGCAACCTACACCACAGCTCAGGGCAACGCCGGATCGTTAACCCACTGAGCAAGGGCAGGGACCAAACCCGCAACCTCATGGTTCCTAGTTGGGTTCATTAACCACTGCGCCACGATGGGAACTCCAAGCTCGGAGATCTATATGGTTTTTGTTTTGTTTTGTTTTTGTCTTTTTGCCATTTCTTGGGCCGTTCCCACGGCATATGGAGGTTCCCAGGCTAGGAGTCTAATCGGAGCTGTAGCTGCTGGCCCACGCCAGAGCCACAGCAACGCGGGATCCGAGCCGCATCTGCGACCTACACCACCGCTCATGACAACGCCGGATCATCAACCCACTGAGCAAGGGCAGGGATCAAACCCACAACCTCATGGTTCCTAGTCGGATTGATTAACCACTGCGCCATGACGCGGGAACTCCAAAGGATTTTTTGTTTTTTGTTTTTTTTAATTGTTTATATTACATTTGCCATCAGGTTGGCCTGTTTGAGCTGACCCAAACTCGGGCTGCTTCCACTTTGTGGCTCCTGTCGTATAACTTCAGTGGAACCTCACTTTTTTAGGTAGTAGATTGTGGTGGGAGGAAAAGACCACCAGGAAAGCACAACTGACATTTAACCAGTTTGCCCTCAAAAGTGGCAGTGCTCACTGATCTTATGTTGTATTGGCTGTAGCTAATCCCATGGCCAAACTAACTGCAAAAAAAGCTAGGAAACCCGGAGAACATGAGTATTCGAACACACCGTTATCCCATGTGTGTTCTCTGAGGGATAAATAGGTGAGGAATAGATACATTGCCACATGAAAGCGCTTCATATTAGTGCCTAGCACATAGCACACCTGACAAGTGCTAGCCATTGTTTTTTTTTAATTTTTATTGAACTGATTTACAATGTTGTCTTAGTTTCAGGTGTACAGCAAAGTGATTTAGTTAAACACACACATAGAATTTTTTTTACATTCTCTTCCATTATATGTTATTACAAGATTTTTGAGTATGGTTCACCAGGCTACACGCTAGGTTCTTGTTGGCTATCTATTTTATATATGATTGCGTGTATATTTTGATCCCAAGCTCCAATTTACCCTCACCCCACCTTTCCCCTTTGGTAGTCTTAAATTTGTTTTCTACATCTATGAGTTTATTTCCGTTATGTAAATAAATTCATTTGTATCTTTTTTTTTAGAGTCCATGTATAAGTGACATCGTATGATATTTGTCTTTCTCTGTCTGGCTTACTTCACTTAATATGATAATCTCTAGATCCATCCATGTTACTGCAAATGGCATTATTCTTTTTATGGCTGAGTTATATAGTCCATTGTGTATATATACCACATCTTCTTTATTCATTCCTCTGTCAGTGGATATTTAGGTTTCTTCCATGTCTTGGCTCTTGGAATTAGTGCTTCTATGAACACTATGGTGCATGTATCTTTGGGAATTAGAGTTTTTTCCAAATACATATCCGGGAGTGGGATTGCAGGATCGTACGATAGCTCTATTTTTTACCTTTTTAAAGCAACCTCCATACTGTTTTCCATAGTGCCTGTATCATTTTACATTCCCACCATCAATGTAGGAGGTTTTCTTTTTTTTTCCACATCCTCTCCAGAGTTTATTATTTATAGATTTTTTTTTGTTAATGGCCATTCCAACAGGTATGAGGTGATACCTCATTGTAGTTTTGATTTGCATTTCTCTAATAATTAGCAATGTTAAGCATATTTTCATGTCTCTTTTGAACACCTGCATGTCTTCTTTGGAGAAAAGTCTATGTCTTCTGCCTATTTTTTGATTGGATTGCTTGTTTTTGGATATTGAGCTGCATGAGTCATTTGTATATTTTGGAGCTTAATCCCTTCTTAGTTGCTTCATTTGCAAATATTTTCTTCCATTCTCTGGGTTGTCTTTTCATGTTGTTGATGATTTCCTGTGCTGTACAAAAAGTGTTTAAGTTTAATTAGGTCCCATTTGTTTATTTTTGGTTTTTTAATTTCCATTATTCCAGGATACAGCTCCAAAAAAATATTCGTACACACAGGAATTCTATAGAATGTGGTCAACAGGGCTTGAAATTTTACCTTGGAATTTTTTGATGTTTCATTGGCAGTGCTAGCCATTATTTTTAGGGAGCTATAGAAAAAATTTGAGTAGTTGTGTGAAAAGGGAAATAGTAATTGAGGAAGCTTTTTTTCAATAGAAAAGTAACAAGAGATTAGGGAAAAGTAGCTAAATTAGAGTCCAAGCATTAAAAATGGCTAAAATTAAGTAGTAGAAGTGACCCGATATCTTTGCACAGATCCTTCTAGTTCAGAGTAGGCCTTGTATGCCTTGTATTTAGTAAACATTCAAAATTATTTGTTGAGGGAGTTCCCATCGTGGCACAGTGGAAGCGAATCTAACTAGGAACCATGAGGTTGCAGGTTCGATTCCTGGCCTCGCTCAGTGGGTTAAGGATCTGGCATTGCTGCGAGCTGTGGTCTAGGTTGCAGTCTCGGCTTGGATCCCGCATTGTTCTGGCTGTGATGTAGGCCAGCAGCTACAGCTCCAATTCACCTCGTAGCCTGGGAAATGCCATATACCCTGGGTGTGGCCCTAAAAAAATAAAAAAATTATTTGTTGAGGTAATACATTACTGAATTTAATTACATTATAATGTGTAAAAACTTGGGAAAGTGCATATTTCTGCCCCTCTAATTTTTCTTTTGAATTTATTTAATTTTAGTGATTGAAAATCTTATTTTCTGTATATTAAGAATTTATATTATTATCGATTTGCAGTAATTATTAGTATCTGGAGTTCTAAAATTGGAGTCCTCAGACTCCTGGGGAACCATAGTGTTTATCAGATTCTCCAAGTTTCCTAAGAAGCTGATCTTAGGACAAGTTGTTATAGGAAATGTTAGTAACTATTGGTTAATGTCAAATCATAAGGGAATCAGAAATTATAAGTATTTAAAGAATTTTTGTGTATATGTGAAAAGGCCGCCTAAGCATGTTTCTAGGCCTCTTGCCAGCTTAGTGAAGGACTCCTTCTTCTGAAGTGGAAGCACATTCACCATCCAGATGTACTAGCTTACACTCTAGGGCCGTACTTCTCTTCCGTTGAGACTGAAAGCACTAATCCCCAAGTTCTGGATCCTTATTTCCAGGAACCGAATCTTAGAGTGAAATTTCCCGTACAAAAAGAGGAGTATAATTAGGTCCCAAAGCCTGCTTGGCAGATGATATTATTTATAATGAAAAGGTCTAATGAGTATTTTTAGAGAGATATTTTTATCCTCCCAAGTAAGTGTATAGAACAAGTTATATACTTTGTATACAAAGACAAATTTTAGAAAGTAGTTGTGCTCATTACTTAAAGCAAGCTCTTTAGGGAGCAATGGTTTTTCTACTAGGTGTTGGGCAATAGGACATGACCTGTTGCTTTTCAGGTATCAGTTACCTGAACAGCTGCCATGTTGCCAGTTGCAAACAACTAGAAACAAAACTATGTCCTGATAATCTTTTAATTTATTTATTTTTCATTATTTCATTTGTAGGAAGTACAAGCACGTATTTTATTGAATATATATATATGTGCCTGTTGTAAAATCTACTGATTTAACACTGTTATAAGTATATAAGGATAAATATTCACATTTTACTCTACTTACTAAGTATATATGCTTTACAGTTTTATAGAAAATATTTAATTAGAAGTAATACTGAAAGAAAATAGGTATAAATACTTAGCTGTTATAATTTTTGTGTTTAAATAAACTTTTCTGGACCAGAGTAATAATACAAACTTGAAAATTTTACCTATAAAATTTTACTTAGGTCACTTGCCCTAATACAGCTTTCCTAATTTTAAAAAGTTCATTTACCTAAAAGATTTAAAATCCAGTAATCTATAAAATGTGGATTTGTTAATGTAAGGATACACCCAAACTTTAACCAGTGTGTTCCGATGAACTTTATATAGCCCCCTGATACCAACTAAAGCATTAGTTAAAGATTTTCCCACTTGGCTTCTTGCTTTCATGTCCAGCCAGTGATAGCATGAACAAAACTGATGTACTCAAAAAAATTTCTTTTTAAAACTTAATCCAGAGATTCAGTTTGGAATTTCCTTTGGGAATGTGTTTCATTCATTAATGATTAATAGAGCTTCTTAAGTGACAGAATATTCACCAGGAAGTTTTCACTAAATGAAATATTGACTCAGCCCTTGACTAGGAGAAGCCCAGCTGGAAAAACTAAGGTTGAGATCTTGCAGTGTCTTTATACTTCATTTCCAACATGAATCAACTTGTTACAGCACTTTCTAATATATTTATCATAGACTCTTATAAGGCTGCGTTTGAATTTAAAGCCAATCCGTGCCCTACTAACTTATATAAATCTCATTACTATTTGTTAAAAAAAACTGAAAAAAAATGTTTAAATAAAACACGAACTCCAATCTGGATATTCATTATGTAATTCATACATTTCAAGACACCGTCATATCTTTTTTTTTTTTTTTTTACTTTTTCAAGACACTCTTTCACTCTTGAAGAGCCAAAGTAAAGCTTTACATCCAAAAAAAGTTCAAAATATTCTGACTCAAATAAACTGGGAACTTTTTGTGTAAAGGTGATGAATGTAACATCAAAATTTTCCAAACATAAAATTTCAACCCCTGTTGACCCAGGTTCTCTAGAATTATTGTGTGTAGCTAAAATATTATACTTAATGACATATATATCAATAACTGTGTCCAAAATACAGTCCACGATGATAAAACTATCATTTTCCCCCTGGCTTATCTAATATCAATTAGCATCTCAACATCTTCCACGTGATCCCAGTTGCAACCCCTAAGAACAACTCTAATGACCCGTATTGTATTTGATTTATTTTTCATTGCTTTGGTTATCTGGTGCATAAATATTTGTTTTATTGAATTAAATATTTATGGAGTTCCCATTGTGGCTCAGCAAGTTAAGAACCCAACCAGTATCCATAAATATGCGGGTTCAATCCCTGCCCTCACTCTGTGGGCCTAGGATCTGTGGTTGCTAAAATAAATAAAATATTTGTGGTAAAATATTGATATGTTCCTTAACCTGATTGGGCAAATTCTTATATTTTTGCCTCTTGGAATGTATTAAATTATCTGGTTAAAATGGCCCTTCAGAATACTATGACATTCTATGATGCCACCATCAGCCTCATTCCAAAACCAGACAAAGATACCACCAAAAAAGAAAACTATCGGCCAATATCTTTGATGAATATAGATGAAAAAATTCTCAACAAAATCTTAGCCAACCGAATCCAACAACATATCAAAAAGATCATAGACCATGACCAGGTAGGGTTCATCCCAGGTTCACAAGGATGGTTCAACATATGCAAATCAACCAACATCATATACCACATTAACAAAAGAAAAGTAAAAAATCATATGATCATCTCAATAGATGCAGAAAAAGCATTTGACAAAGTACCACATCCATTCATGATCAAGACCCTTGCCAAAGTGGGTATAGAGGGAACATTCCTGAACATAATCAAAGCCATTTATGACAAACACACACCAGATATAATACTCAATGGGGAACACCTGAAAGCCTTCTCACTCAAATCTGGAACAAGGCAGGGATGCCCACTCTCACCACTGCTCTTCAACATAATTTTGGAAGTCCTAGCCACAGCAATTAGACAAACAAAAGAAATAAAAGGCATCCAAATAGGAAGAGAAGAGATCAAACTGCCAGTGTATGCAGATGACATGATACTATACATAGAAAACCCTAAGGACTCAACCCCAAAACTCCTTGAACTGATTAATAAATTCAGCAAAGTGGCAGGATATAAGATTAACATTCAGAAGTCAGTTGCATTTCTGTATACCAACAATGAAATATTAGAAAAGGAATACAGAAAGACAATACCTTTTAAAATTGCACCTCACAAAATCATATACCTCGGAATACACCTGATCAAGGAGGTAAAGGAGCTATATGCCAAGAACTATAAAACTTTAATCAAAGAAATCAAAGAAGATGTAAAGAAATGGAAAGATATTCCATGTTCCTGGATTGGGAAAATCAGTATTGTAAAAATGGCCATACTACCCAAAACAATCTACAGATTCAATGCAATCCCTATCAAATTACCCATGACATTTTTCACAGAACTAGAACAAACAATCCAAACATTTATATGGAACAACAAAAGACCCAGAATCGCCAAAGCAATCCTGAGAAACAAAAACCAAGCAGGAGGCATAACTCTCCCAGACTTCAAGAAATACTACAAAGCCACAGTCATCAAAACAGTGTGGTACTGGTATCAAAACAGACAGACAGACCAATGGAACCGAATAGAGAACCCGGAAATCAACCCTAACACCTATGGTCAATTAATCTTTGACAAGAGAGACAAGAACATAAAATGGGAAAAAGAAAGTCTCTTCAGCAAGCATTGCTGGGAAACCTGGACAGCTGCATGCAAAGCAATGAAACTAGAACACACCCTCACACCATGCACAAAAATACACTCAAAATGGCTGAAAGACTTAAATAGAAGACAGGACACCATCAAACTCCTAGAAGAGAACATAGGCAAAACACTCTCTGACATCAACATCATGAATATTTTCTCAGGTCAGTCTCCCAAAGCAGTAGAAATTAGAGCAAAAATAAACCCATGGGACCTCATCAAACAAAAGCTTTTGCACAACAAAGGAAACCCAAAAGAAAACAAAAAGACAACTTACAGAATGGGAGAAAATAGTTTCAAATGATGCAACCGACAAGGGCTTAATCTCTAGAATATATAAGCAACTTAGACAACTCAATAGCAAAAAAGCCAACAACCCAATGGAAAAATGGGCAAAAGACCTGAAATAGACTGTTCTGCAAGGAAGATATATGGATGTCCAGCAAACATATGAAAAAATGCTCAACATCGCTGATTATAAGAGAAATGCAAATCAAAACAACCATGAGATACCACCTCACACCAGTCAGAATGGCCATCATTCATAAGTCCACAAATAACAAGTGCTAGAGGGGCTGTGGAGAAAAGGGAACCCTCCTGCACTGATGGTGGGAATGTAAACTGGTACAGCCACTGTGGAGAACAGTTTGGAGATACCTTTGAAATCCATACATAGAACTTCCATATGACCCTGCAATCCCACTCTTGGGCATCTATCCGGACAAAGCTCTACTTAAAAGAGACACATGCACCCGCATGTTCATTGCAACACTATTCACAATAGCCAGGACATGGAAACAACCCAAATGTCCATCAATAGATAATTGGATTCGGAAGAGGTGGTATATATACACAATGGAATACTACTCAGCCATAAAAAAGAATGACATAATGCCATTTGCAGCAACATGGATGGAACTAGAGAATCTCATCCTGAGTGAAATGAGCCAGTAGACAAAGACAAATCCCATATGATATCACTTATAACTGGAATCTAATATCCAGCACAAATGAACATCTCCTCAGAAAAGAAAATCATGGACTTGGAGAAGAGACTTGTGGTTGCCTGATGGGAGGGGGAGGGAGTGGGAGGGATCGGGAGCTTGGGCTTATCAGACACAACTTAGAATAGATTTACAAGGAGATCCTGCTGAATAGCATTGAGAACTATGTCTAGATACTCATATTGCAACAGAACAAAGGGTGGGGGTTAAAAAAAAATGTATACATGTAAGGATAACCTGACCCCCTTGCTGTACAGTGGGAAAAAATAAATTAAAAAAAAAAGAATGCATATTTGCCCTAATGCTGATTCTTATCTGAAACCCTGTTTTTCTCCTTTTAGACTATAAAACTCCCTGCAGTTCTTCCCCAATGGAGGGCACAGTCTTGAGCTTGCTGTGGCCTCTACTGCCTGGGAAAGCAATAAAAGCTATTTTTTTCTCCTTCACCCAAAAAAATAAAATAAAATATAATAAAATGGCCCTTCATTCCAACCATCAAATTGCTTGTGACTAGAAAGCTTATTTCTTTATATATTTGGTATGTACTCTCTAATTTTAGAGTTACAGCAATACTTTTTCTAAGAATATTCACACCATGTATATGAAACTGAAACCAATTTTAATCTATGATATTATCATTGAATTGTAACTGTCTAGAACCACAATATGTCGTATTTTAACAAATTGTCTGGATAGCATTGATATATAGAATATGGTATAAGTATCCATGCAAGCTAATTTTTTTTCAATTTAAGACAATTTGCAAATGATTTGAATTTTAGAGTTTTTTAGGAGTTTTTTTTTTTTAAACTTTAAACCTGATCATCTCTGATTTTAGCATAACATGTTGTAGTCTATTTCCTTCCCAGTGTAGCGGTTTTTATTACTTAAGGTGTGAAGAAAGGCTATATTTTAAAAATACAAATTTCCGTGAAGCTAGGAGTAGAGGTCTGTGTGTATCTCAAAAAGCATCCCCACATACCACTGATGCAGTAGCTAAAAGACAGTCTTTTCAGAAATGCTACCCTGAAGGGTTGAAGATACTACTAAGGATCTAGCTCGAATTCCTATCGCAGCGGATTTAGAGTGACCAAGACAAAGAAGTGATGTGTTAAAAGAATGTGTATGTATCTATGTAAGAATACATATATATATATATGCATGCATGTATGACTGGGTCACTTTGCTGTATAGCAGAAATTGACAGAACATTGTAAATCAAATATAATAGAAAAAAATAAAATCTTAAAAAATTAAAAATATTTTTTAAAAAAGGATATGTTAGACCCCGAGGTTCTCATGTTCGCAGCCAGAGCTTTGCCTTCCTTTTGCTGACAGCTCATTTAGCCAAACTGTAACCTGGAAAATGGCTGCTCAGGAGTATTTCATAGGTGTTATTGAATCTGCACTACCATTGTGGGTCCAGCATCCTGGTGCAAAGTTTTTTTATATTCAACAGCTTGCTGAAATGATTATACCCTAGCAGAAAAGAAAACCAGCTTTACCTAACTCCTAAGAATTCCAGCTTATGATAAGATAAGATACTTTAAAAGACTAATGCCTGTCATTGGCACATTTCATTCCTTCTGCTGGTCAGGTGCATTCTGGAATTAAGGTATCAGAAATTTTCCTGGCACCCAAATAATTAGAACTGTTGGCTATTGTCAAGAACTCTTTCCTTCAAATTGTTAAAGCCTTATATTTGCTCTTTTATAAATTAGGAAATTTAACCCAAAGAATCAGGACAAGTAATAGAGTTAGAACATATTTTTAAGCTGGATGAATGCCAATACCATCTTACCTTCCAATACTCTTTATCACATATCAAAAATTGTCATTATTTCACACTTGGAATTTTATAATTATATTAAGTAAGTTATTTGGAAGTTGCAATCGTGTCTTCAAGAAAACTTGACTGGGTATTTTGATAAAGATTTAGACTATAATGTAGCTTCCTTGGTACTGTAATGAACTATTTGGTGAGGTGAAATATGGATAGTCAGTTTCTTGATTGTGTTTTTATTATTACCAGCTTCAGTTTCAGAGAGGAACCTTTCCTTGTTTTGATAAGAACCTCAGTTAAAGATTTCATGTTATGTATCATATTGTACCTATGAGATGAATGCACTGATTACCTCATCACCTGTGATGAATAGATATTACCTTAATGTAACATCCTACGTTGGAACCATCTCTTTGTTTGTTTGTTGTTTCTTTTATAGATTTTATTGGAGCATAGGTAACTTACAATGTCGTGTTAGTTTTAGGCGTACAGCAAAGTGAACCAGCCATACATATACATATATGTCCATTCTCCTTCAGATTCTTCCCCCATATAGTCTATCACAGTGTTGAATTGATGTCCCCAAGCTATTCAGGAGGTCCTTGTTATAGACTGGTTTTATGTACAGTGGTGTGTATGTGCCAATCCCAGCCGCCCAGTCCATCCCTCCTACCACGTTTGCCCCTTGGTAACGGTATATTTGGCTTTGAAATCTTTGAGTCTGTTTCTGTTTTGTGAGTAAATTCTTTTGTATCATTTTTATTAGATTCCACAAATTAGTGATTTCATGTGATATTTGCCTTTCTCTGTCTGAATTATTTAACTTAGTATGAAAATCTCTAGGTCCATCCATGTTGCTACAAATGACATTATGTCATTCTTTTTTATGGCCAAGTAATATTCCACTGTATACATGTACTATAAATGCTTCATTCAATCCTCTGTTGGTGGACATTTAGGTTGCCCACATATCTTGGCTATTGTGAGTAATGTGCAGTGGAGTTCCCACTGTGACTCAGAAGTGTAAGAACATCGTGTCCAGGAGGATGCATTGTCCATCCCCGGACTCCCTAACGGGCTGAGGATCCAGTGTCGCAGATGTGGCTTGGACCCATTTTTGCTGTGGCTGTGGCATAGGCCCACATCTGCAGCTTTGATTCAACCCCTAGCCTGGGGCTTCCATATGCCACAGGTGTAGTTGTAAAAACAAAAACCAAAAAACTGTGTATTACTTTGGTGGACATGTTGGTGCATGTTTCTTTTCAAATTGTGGTTTTCTCCACATTATATGCTTAGGAGTGAGATTGCTGCATCATATGGTAGTTTTGTAACCAGAAATTTCCTATGTCATTCATTTAAAGTTTTGTGGTAGATGTGTCAAGTAGTTTTTGATTTGTCAAGCATTTCTAGCTTCAGGGCTCCTAAAAAAATTTCAAAATATATGGACTCAAATTTTGTTAACTAGTGTAAAGTCTGCTAGCAAAGCATTAAGCTTTTTTCTGCTTCTTAACATTGAAAATATCTGATAATGGGAGTTCCCGTCGTGGCGCAGTGGTTAACAAATCCGACTAGGAACCATAAGTTTGCGGGTTCGGTCCCTTCCCTTGCTCAGTGGGTTAATGATCCGGCGTTGCTGTGAGCTGTGGTGTAGGTTGCAGATGCGGCTCGGATCCCATGTTGCTGTGGCTCTGGTATAGGCCGGTGGCTACGGCTCCGATTCGACCCCTAGCCTAGGAACCTCCATATGCCGCGGGAGCGGCCCAAGAAATAGCAAAAAGACAAAAAAAAAAAAAAAGAAAATATCTGATAATGACCCTGAAGAACCAAATCTAATGCTTTCTTTCCTTATTAAAAATCTTTAAGGAAAAAAAAGGCATTGTTTCTGCAGTGGTAGAGGAATGTAGGGAGCTATTCAGCTGGGTCCTCAGTAAATGAAAAACTCCGGTATTCCTCTGTTTTGTGTCATTGAAAGAGAAGTATTTGTACCTCTCTCGTGATTACTCTTAGTTAACACCAAGGCTACCAAGCTCATAATTGTACTCAGGGATGCATTATGACTTCGGTTGGGCCTCTGCATTTTTGCGTTAATGGACAACTTCCTCCATTAAGAACAATTAAAATAACATTTTATAACTATGTTTACATAAACAGGTGTATCAGTCCTGACTATGCAGGTGAGGTAGAGGAGGAACCGTTATTAGAACTTGGGTGGAGTTTTTCTCCTTAACTCTTGGTATTTTAGTAATCTCAACTTGCCATCCTTCATTTAGTGCTTAGGAACATTTTTTGGGTTTTTTTTTAATTAATAAACTTTATTTTAGAGCAATTTTAGGTTAATAGCCAAATTGAGAGGCAAGCACAGAGTTCCTACATACCTCCTTCGCTGTCAATGTCTCACACCAAAGTGGTACATGTTTTACAATCAGTGAACCTATGTTGATACATCATCACCCAGAGTTCATAGTTTATATTAGGGTTCACTCTTGGTGTTCTACATTCTCTGGGTTTTGACAAATATGCAGTGACATGGATCTACCCTGTGGTGTTATATGGAATAGTTTTACTAAAACTCCTCTGCGCTTTGCCTTTTCATCCCTCCCTCCTCTTTCTTCCTTTCTTCCCTCCTTTCTTGCTTTCTTTCTCTTTCTTTTGTCGTTTTGGGGCTGTGCCTGTGGCCTATGGAAGTTTCCAGGCTAGGGGTTGAATCAGAGCTGTAGCTACCACAGCCACAGCAACACCAGGTCGGAGCCACATCTGAAACCTACACCACAGCTCACGGCAACACCAGGGATCAAACTCATGTTCTCATCGATACTAGTCAGGTTCATTACTGCTGTGCCACAACGGGAACTCCCCTTCCTAATTCCCGGCAACCATTAATCTTTTTGTCTCCATAGTTTTGCTTTTTTCCAGAATGTAATGCAGTTGGAATCATACAATAATTCTGAAACATCTGAAAAGCCTTTTCAGATCGGCTTTTTTCACTTAGTAATAAGCATTTGATTTTCCTTTGTGTTTGTTCTTATTTGGATAGCTCATTTCTTTTTAATGCTAAATACTATTACATTGTATGGATAGATGTAAGAGTTTATTGATCAGTTCACCTCTACTGAAAGACTTCTTGGTTGCTTCCAAGTTTTGGCTAGTACAAATAAAGCTGCTGTAACATCTGTGTGCAGTTTTTGTGTAGCTAGATTGAATGCTAAAAATGTTTAGTTTTGTAGGAATCCACCAAAACGTCTTCCAAAATGTCTACCATTTTTCATTACCACCAGCATGTAATGAGAATGACCCACGTCCTCATCAGCATCTGATATTATCAGTATGTTTGGATTGTGGGCATTTTGTAGGTAGTGATAACTCATTGTTATAATTTTCAGTTCCTTCATGAATGCTTCTTTGTTATCTTTTTATGTTCTTTGCTGAGATGCCTTTTAAGGCTTATGTTTTAATTGAGACATTCATTTTCCTATCACTGAGTTTTAAGGGTTTTTTGTGTATTTTGGGTAACAGTCATTTATCACATGTTTTGCAAATACTTTCTCCCAGTGTATGATTTACTATCTCGTTCTCCTGACAGTGTCCCTAGGAGCAGGAATTTTTAATTTTAATGAAGTCCCACTCATCAGTAATTTTTTCATAGATGTGTCTTTGGTATTGTATCTAAAAACTTATTACTGTATCCAAGGCCATCTAGATTTTCTTATATTTCATCTTCTTGGGGCTTGGGGTTTTAGGGTTTTCCATTTTGCTTTTAGGTCTGTGGTTCTAGCATCAATAGTTGGAAAGACTTGTCTTTTCTCTGTTGTATTGCCTTTGCTTCTTTGTTAACGATCAGTTTATGTATCATGTGAGTCTGTTTCTGGGTTCGCTCTTCTGTTCCATTGATCTGTTTGTCTATTCTTTTGCCATTATCACATTACCTTGATTACTGTAGCTTCATAGTTAATCTCCAAGTAAGGTAGTGTAGTCTTCCAATTTTTTTCTTCTCCTTCAAAATTAAGTTGGCTATCTGCCTCTTTTGCCTTTTTGAGTAAACTTTAGAATCAATTTGTTGATATCCACAAAATACCTTGCTGGTATTTCGATTGGAGTTGTATTATATCTATAGATCAATTTAGGAAAAACAGACTTCTTGGCAATATTGAATCTTCTTATTCACAAAGACTTTTCCATGGAACATCTTTCCGTTTATTTAGTCTTCTCGATATCTTTTGTTAGGGATTTGGAGTTTTCCTACTAGGAACGGTTAATTGTTTAGTAAGGACTTTCAGTCACTGAAGGAGTTTATTTAGCCCCTGTGACCATCAATATAGTCTTCTGAAAAAAAGCCCATGTTCTTTTCATGAAAGGCTTGAGAAGTACTTCAGAGGGGCTGGGCTTGGACACCTCTTGCTTTCTGACCTGGTTTTACATAGCAGTGGTCTTATAAATTGATCCAGACATTTGCTCATCACTCAAAAATTTTTGTTATAATCCTTACTAGGATTCAAGGAGAAAATATCATAATTTTAATTTTCCAGTTCATGAAAAATAGGGTAATCACCACCCATCTTGTTTTAACCCCTCTTGTTTCAATCCTCTTCTCACTGTATTTCAGATTCACACCTATTTCTGAAATATACAGCAACTTTGAGTTAAATTATTTTGGTTATCTTTTTTTGGGTCATGCCTGCAGCATGTGGAAGTTCCTAGGCCAGAGATCGAACCCAAGCCACAGCAGTAACCCAAGGCATAGCAGTGACAATGCCAAGTCTTTAACCTAGACCACCAGGGAACTCCATAATTATCTTATTTTTAGAAGAGTGTGTCCGATACTTTTCTTCTCATAATGCAGCCTTTTATTTACTCCCAGCCTAAATTTCCAGCTTCTTGAATTTCCCCTTTGTGCTTAAGAAAAAAGAAGTCAAATGTGTTTTAAGAACTCTAAAAATTTACTTTGTATATTACATGATATATTTTAAAAAAACTTTACCAGTATAACTTTCTTTACAAAAATCAGTGTTTCTGAGATATACTTTGTGTTTATATTATTTAAATAATAGGCATATGGTTATTTTAGATATGAACTCTTCTTTTCAAGATTATTAGTTTTTTTCCTGCTTTTCAATAGGAATTCTCTACTTCAAATATTACCTGCTCTGAGAATCCTCAATGGTGAAATGCTAACCTCTTCTCCAGAAAGTCACACTGAAGAACATCTAGAATTAGAGCATTTCCTGGTACTTTGTCGGTCCCAGATTAGAGAATTTAACTTACTAACTGAAAAATATAATCCTGGAAAAGGGTAAGACTCTTTATCTTCCATTTGTCATAATTAAAATATTTAATGCAGTTTCTACATGCGATTAAAAATTATTCTGATTAATATAGTCATACTTTTTTGGACTAGTGCAGTGTGTTTTAGGGATATTTTCTCTTTAAAAAAGAACTTCAGAGCATTTTTTTTATTATCTGAAATGTATAAATATGTATTTTGAACATAATTTGGAATATAATTGAAGTGCTAAAATTATATAAAACAAATGAAAACGTGAGGATAGCACATCAAGATACATTGCAAACATTGGTTCAGTTGGTCATTCAGTGAATTTATTCAGCAGTTATTGGTGGGCCAGACACATAATAGGTAAATATTAAACTTTTTCCTCAAAGAATTTGTGATTACATTAAAGAAAATTGGAGAAATAATACAGTGGAGCAAGGCCAGTGTTATAAAATATAATATTTACTACATATATTTATTATATACAAGGTATCATATTGCACATATATTTGTATATTAAGGTATTTGGGAGTACAGTGGAGAAAAGCAGTCAACATACTCACATATTCAGAGGCCAGAGGCTCAGAACAGAATCCTAAAAATATATCAAAGAAAAAGAACTTCCCGTTCCCCACCCTGAATTCTGAATGCATTACTATCAATGAATTACAGTTGATCTTTTAAAAACTGTATTTTCTAATTTATATGCTCCAAGAAACAAAAATGAAAAAAGAAAAATTATTTTTACTTATGATTGCTCTCCATTATAGGTGGAGCAATAATACATGCTTCCAAATGTCTAAACTTACTTACTAAATTATATTTAAAATTTTTGCTATTTGTACCTTCATTCATGCTCATTCTGTATAGGAACTGGTTTTTCATTCTATGATGCTACCATCACCCTAATTCCAGAACCAGGCAAAGATACCACCAAAAAAGAAAACTACAGGCCAATATCTTTGGTGAATATAGACACAAAAATTCTCAACAAAATTTAAGCCAACCGAATCCAACAACATATAAAAAGGATCATACACCAATGACCAGGCAGGATTCATCCAGGGTTCGCAAGGGAGGTTCAACATATGCAAATCAATCAACATCATACACCACATTAACAAAAGTCAAAAACCACATGATCATCTCAATAGATGCAGAAAAACATTTGACAAAGTCCAACATCCATTCATGATCAAAACTCTTCCCAAAGTGGGTATAGAGGGAACATACCTTAACTTAATCAAAGCCATTTATGACAAACCCACAGCAAATATAATACTCAAAGGATAAAAGCTGAAAGCCTTCCCATTAAAATCTGAAACAAAACAAGAATGCCCACTCTCACCACTGTTATTCAGCATGGTACTGAAAGTCCTAGCCACAGCAGTCAGACAAACAAAAGAAATAAAAGGCATTCCAATAGGAAGAGAAGAGGTAAAATTGTCACTATGTGCAGATGACATGATAATATATATATAGAAAACTGTAAGGACTCAACTCAAAAACTACTTGAACTGATCAACAAATTCAGCAAAGTAGCAGGATATAAGATTAACATTCAGAAATCAGTCTCATTTCTGTATACTAACAATGAAATATTAGAAAAGGGATACAAAAATACAATACCTTTTAAAATTGCACCCCAAAAAATCAAATACCTGGAAATACACCTGACCAAGGAGGTGAAAGACTTATATGCTGAGAACTCTGAAACATTCATCAGGGACATTAAAAAAGGTTCAAAGAAATGGAAAGGTATTCCATGCTCCTGGGTTGGAAATATTTAAATGTTTCTGAATATAGTCTAGTCAGATTATAAATAGATCTCACAGCTTTAAAAATAATTCTAATTGTTATAAATAATATTTACTTTTAACAAATACTAAGATTATTTGCATTTATCTTTTTGCAAATGTAAACTAATATCTCCTTGTGCATGTATTGTAATCTAAAATTTTTATGTCAAGGTGATTCTTGACATTCCTCATGTTGAAATTTAGATTTCTCAATTTTTCATTGTTACTACAACTTAAGTTTCACTTTAGAATTGAAAATAGACTATATTTTTATGTTTGATCATAAACGGTGGTAAATTGAACATTTAACCCAAAATAGTTGGCATCACATATTGAATTAAACCTTTTCTGTGTTATTAGCCAGTAAAATGAATGAAATACAAAATATCAAAATATATCAGAGGTACCTTTGCTAACATCTACATGTGTAAACATAGAAAGTATCTATCTCTATAGTTTAGGAAATAATTATGACTTTCATTTTATTTGGTATAGTTAAACCTAACAATTGTTCAAACAAATCATAAACATTTATGTCTTAAAGTATTTGAATTCTCTTTGCAATTGATTCTTCTACCAGAGAAAAATGAGAATAAAAACTTTCCCATAATATAATTTATTTGTTTTAAAAGTCCAGTACAAATATTTTGCATGGCAAAAGTCAGTGTACGAAGTACTTTTAACTTCGTTTCCTAAATAACTTCTCCAAATTTAGGCAGCCATGATTTCTCATGTGGTAGTAAAAAGCATGGATTTTTCTCATTCATTTATACCAAAAATATCTAGGATAAAAATGGTTTTAAAACTTCCAGACATTTTGTCTGGATTGATGGATTGGAATTAACTAACCAAATATTTTCAAATTTTGTTAGAAAGCAGATCAATTTTTATATAAACAGTCAGAAATAATTTTTAATGAATGTTGTAGTAAAGTTTAATATGCATGTCAAACCACACAGATCCATTTTCAAAACCTATTCAAGTTTTAATATATACCGATGTAATTCTTCTTATTAAACATCCTCATTATTTATTTGCTCAGAAACATAGTTACCTTGGATGCTACAGAAAATCTCTGCTATTATTTTAAGAAATTGATGACACTTAGTAATGAGTGTCGATATGCACATGAACATGGGGATGTAAGTTTCACCAAAAGAGAAGAATCAAAAGCCCAGCAAAATCATTTGGCTTCTACAAACAGGGATGGCGTACTGCAAGACAGAGTCCTTTCCTCCTGTGCAAATGAATATGAACTGGACTCCCCGAAGATTTCTGAGAAGTGGATGGACTCTGGTTCCAGTCCTTCCCCATTAACCAACCCCTTATGTGAAGATACTGAAGAAAGAAATCAGGGAGAAGTAATGGGCCAGAAAAGAGAAGACAACAAGGCAAGCATGTTTCCCACCAAAAAAATAGCATCCATGGAAACAGTACTGACAAGGTCTCTACTGAAGGACTGCCAGAGTATTGAAGATCACGAGAAAAGGTACGATTGATAGATCATTTTTCTCTGACAGTTGTATTTTATTATTTTTATGGATAATCTTAGTTACTGTTACAAAAAAATAACTTGGAAAGGATTTAAATCACTGTTCTTATATTTCATAGTAATGTAATCAGGTGTTTATGGTATGAACTAATTATGAATAACCGTGCAGACTAATTTAGTTGAACTTTGGCAGATGCTTATTTAATCGACTAGTACTATTGAATTTACAGTGAGTGTGAATTTATTTTTTCTGCCTTCTAATTTCTAAAGAAGTAAAATGAATTTTTAAGAAGAAACAAGATAACCGCATTATTCTTAGAATACTCTGAAGATCACTCACATGACATGCTTCCAGGGCAGGTCAGAAAATTCTTCCTGCACATGTGTTTCTCAGATTCCTTCCGCTTAAAATATTCGGCATGCCAGGGTATCATATTCTGGGATAGTGTTAACCAGGGTCCCCCAGACATTGCCTGCTCGAATCCTGTTAGCTCTAAACACTGCAAACATTACCTGTTGAAATTTCAGATAAACAACACGTTTAATTTCTTAACTCATGATAAATAAAATAGCCAAAGGATGGTAATAGGGCAGCGTGAAGAACTAAAAATAAATAAACCAGAGGCCTAAAGAACAAAGGGAAAAGCAAATGTACACGCACTTGCTGAATCCTGCCATTCAGTGATGCAGGAAGATTCACTATCCGTGGCGTAGGTGTTTCCTAAGCACGATTTACCTGTGTTCTTATGCTAAGGACACTTTTATCATCATTATTTTTACTGGAAGAAAAAAAAAAGGTGTTGCTAGTAATAATAGGGGCTGTTTTTCTCAATTTGGTGAGCACCTTACGTTAAGGAAGCCCTCAAGTCAGCTTCTTTCCCTGCTTTCCCTGCTTCTTGCTACGTGGTGGAAAGCAATTCTCATGTTAGTGTCGCTGAAGAAAATATCCCCCATCCATTTTTTTTTTTTTTTTAATTTTCTCCCTTGGGAAGTTTTAATGACAGTAGGTTGAGGAATTCAAGCATTCAAGAGCTTGTCAGCTTTATAAGAAATTCACAGTTACAGTCAGTGAAACTTGTATCGGTAGAGAAATATAAAATGCTGCCTCAGGTTAGACGTGTTTTCTTACAAGCCTTTCATTCTTCTTTACCAGTTATGCATTGCAAATAGGTTTTCAGATTTTTTTTTTCTTTGTCACCCAAATACATATTATTGTGCCTTAAAATGCCCTAACTCCAATTTTGTTCAAAAGATGAATCAATTAAGGTTGAATGACTGAATTTGAATTAATTCCATAGCAAAATTTGTAAGCTCTATTTGCCCTAGGAGGAGGAAATGATTTGTTGAAATGTGATTTTTTTCCCCCCACGTATTAGGACTACAAGTAGTTTATCTTAAGCCAGAAAGAAGTTTTATCCACTAACCTCAATTTTCAGAGCAAAATAGGTTGCCTTCCACAGGCTTTAGAAAAATGATGATGATGGGAGTTCCTTGGTGACTCATCAGGTTAAGAATCCAGCCTTGTCACTGCTGTGGTGTGGGTTCGATCCCTGGTCCAGGAACTTCTGCATGCCGCAGGTGTGGACCAAAAAATGGTGATGATGATAATAATATTAATAACAAAAAATGGTTACGTCTCTGCTTTCTAACTTCTTACAAATGTATTTCTATGAGAAAATATGTATGTATGGAGAGAGTAGCATTTATCACTTAACTCCGCTTTGCCTTTAACTCACTGGTGTGAGAAATGAAAAGATTTTCTTGGTCCTGACAATTATGAAATTACTGAAAACTGTTCCAAGGAAGCCAGGGGAAGGTGACTATGCAAGAATCACATCTCCTTTCTATAACTTTTAAACTAAATTTAGGAATCTGAAGACTGACTAAGAGATAATTGGAATTTGACTGTACTCTGTACCTTTGATAACATGTCTTCGCTTCTCTCTCTGAGCAAAGGAAAACATATACAATTACAAAGAGTTGAATGAGCAAGCAAACTGAGAGCACACTTACAGCCAATGTGCATTGCTATTCACATTTTCTAATGTTGCTGGGCAGCCTGTGGGGCTGTGGGGAGAACATAACTGATCGATTCAGTTCCCGAAACTGGCAAATAGATGCAGGCTAGCAAAACGCTGAAACTTACTATGGGACTTATAAGAGTGTGATTTAAGTGTTTGTCCATAGGGAGGAAAGTGATGGGTCTTTTTTCTTACGGTGATGGGGGTGGGGGTGGGGGGGGGCCCTTCCTCTCAAATCTATTCTCTCCGCTGTGAACAGGGTCCCTCCTCTCCTGCCAACTCAGTATCATCTCTCACATGTGTCCCCTCTTTGTCATTATCACTTTTCTCCGCTTTACGGGTTCAGCATCCTCAGCATCATACATCACCTCGGTAATATCTTCCTCCTTAAAAGAAACAAATACAATTCCTAGTACTCAGGTTCCTCTCGAAGTTACTGGCCTGTCTCCCCCCTTCAGATTTGCAGGTTTCTGTACCATTTTTACTTCTATAGTCATAGTTAAATAAATGAATAGGTCTTATTTTTAAATAGTACTTTATATATTCTATATTTACAAATAAATGTAGCTTATGAGGACCTCTTATCTATGACTGTATTATTTACGGGTACTAAACAAAATTTTCATTTCTCTTCTTAATAGTATGGCAGCTGTGATAATCCAGGCACACTGGCGTGGCCACATGGGGCGCAGACAGATTCATTTCTCTGCAAAGCCACATCCTCCTGCAGTAGAATCCCTGACATCCCAGCCAAATTCCCGCATTGAAATTCCAACTGTTTTAAAGAAAGAAGAAATAAAAAATACTGTGACTATCCAAGAACAGAGGGAGAAATCTGCTATTCTCATTCAGGTTAATTTTAATCTTTGGGTGAAATTAATCATGAGAAATGTATTTTTTACCTTTCACTGAGTTATTCTGAATAACAGGCAATCCCCAAATCTTAGTAATTTACAAATACACTGATTTATTTCTTATTTATGTGATGTAGGCTGAGGATGGGGGCAGGCTGACTGTGCCTCTGCTTCGCATCCAAGCTGAGGGAGTAGTCTATAATTTGTAAATACTCTTCTTATGACTGAGGATCAAGCCGGACCACACAATCATATTAAAAGTTGTGTTCAGATGTGTCATTTGCAAATGTCACTAATCTAAGCCTATTTCTAGAATCACTTTTTTTTTTTTTTTTTGGTCTTTTTGCCTTTTCTAGGGCCGCTCCGGCGGCACATGAAGGTTCCTAGGCTAGGGGTCGAATTGGAGCTGTAGCTGCCGGCCTACGCCAGAGCCACAGCAACATGGGATCTGAGCTGCATCTGTGACCTACACCACAGCTCACGGCAATGCCGGATCCTTAACCCACTGAGCGAGGCCAGGGATCGAACTCTCCATGTCATGGTTCCTAGTCATTTCTGCTGTGCCATGACGGGAACTCCAATTATTTTTTTAGAGTTTGTACTGTTTGTTAGGCACAGTGTTAGGCTCAGGAAACATAACTAGGAAGAAAACATACAGGATCTCTTCCCTTGGAGAGTTGTTGTCCTAGCGGAAGAGTCAGACAAATTAAATAAATACATCACATAGGATCTGGAAATTCATGGTACTGCACCTGAATTGAATCATAGTACCTAAAAAAAATTAGTGTAACCCTTCGTTCAGAAATTTTTACTAGCATATATTCTTTTGGGATGTGCAGATAAATAAGATGAATACACATGTTAGACAGTGATAAGTACGAAGGGGAAAAATAAAGCAGGAGAAGCAAGATAGGATTATCAAAGGAAAATCCCTCACTTTCGATTGGATGGTATTCCGCATCCATCCTCTGGCGACGTTGCAGGGAGAGATAAGCCTTGGGTGTGTGGGGAAGAATATCCCTCAACTCAGAGGAGTAGAGTATTTGAAGGCACTGGTTTAGGAACGTCCCTACAGTGTTACAGAGCAGTAAGAAACCAGCGTGGCTGGAGAGGGATGAAGGGGGGAATGAAATTAGGCATCATAAGTCATTGTAAAGACTTGGGTTTTACTCTGAATGACATGAGAAGATATTACGGGAATGTGAGCAGAGGACTCACACGACCAAGTTGATGTTACGAATATCCTGTAGGAAGGCAGTAGTAGAAGCAGCACAATCAGTTAGGAGGCTGTTGCAGTAATTCAGACAGTGGATAATGGTAGCGTGGACCAGAGTGTTACAGTAGAAGTGGTAAGAAAATCACACTCCAGAATGTATGTTGATGTGTCTCGAGGGTGTACAGACATACTTTGAAGGTGGAACTGACAATATGAATACACGAGGATGTGGTCTTGGAAAGACAGGGACGAGTAAGGGATGGCTCCCAGGTACTGGCATAAACAACCAGAAAAATAGCCTTAAAATCAAGCTGCTGGGTTTTGCTAACCAAGACATAATTTTCAAGAGAGTTATCTTTGCCATGGTTCTAAGGAATGTATTTAGTATTTCAGTTGACTCAATTTATCTGGGCTATACTTCTAAGATAATGCATAGACAGAGATCTCTTACTGGTGCCTGAATGGTGTTGGGAGTGGAGGAAGGGCCTTGGATTCAAGGAAACTCTGAGGAAAAGAAAGGAACCTCAGTTACAGTCTCAAAATATTGTTCTGCTACACGAGGAAAGAAAATGCAGGCAGTCCAGACTCCTTCCTGTCGCCAGTGGATGAGCAATACATTTTTCATCATTGATGGTAAATGGATATTAAACTTTTGCTTCATTCCATTCAATAAAGAGAAGTTCATTACTTTATGAAACAGTCTGGTTCAGTGACTGAAATATCTGCTGAATGTCCTTCTGTTAAGATTCTTTGTCTTTATAGCAAAGGTAAACATAATTCAACCTTTTTTGCAACATAGAGCAAGTCTCTTCTGATGTACATAATGCTACTAAAATCATCAAAGTCAGTCCAACTTCACTGTCCCTTCTGAGCACAGTCTTCTTGTTTCTTAAGCCATGCCTCTTAGTGTGACTTCTAGACTGCCGAACCATCCCGGAGAGCAGAGCGTGATCTAGTAGAAAGAGCCTGGGCTTTAGAAGGAGCGAAATGAAGGTTTTATGAAGGATGTGATGGAACTGGCCTTCTGATCATAAAACCCCACATCTTCCTCCTCTTCCCAGCATTCAGCCAGCCTAGATATTCCAGCTGCCTCTGCACTTTAGCATAGCCCTTTTTCTGAGTAAGTGAAAAATATGTGCACCGCTTCGTGTTTGGACCATAAAACCTCCCGCAGACATTCTTTCATATTCCTTTCTCTTTCTGGTTGGCTGAAATGAAAAATAGCCTTTGGAGTATCCTTGGATTCTGTCTTTGGGGACTACAGAGTTGCAAAGCTGGATACCTGAATCACTTTATGTTAAAAGTGCTGCCTGGTGTCTTTACCGTCTCAGTGCTTGTTATATGGTCAAGAAATGAATTATTGTTTTTGAGTTATTGTGCATTTTTGGATATTTTTGTTATACCACTTAGCTTACCCTAACTCATGTAAAGTAATAAGATACAGCTTGAAAAACAGATGAAGCTCACTGTATATATGTAAGAAATTGGAATCCCAGGTGAAAGGGATAGTGTGAGTAAAAGAACGTAGGATTTCATATTACTGGAATAAAAAGAAGCTGAGTGCAACTAAACTACCATAAGGACTAGAATATTAAGAGAATATCGGAGGAATGTGAACAGAGAAATGTGAACATTTTTAGCAAGAAACGAGTACATGGTATGAGTATGTTCTGTTTGGGAGCTGGTGGTCATTCGAGAAGAAAAAGATGTCACGTGTATCTCATATAGATAGAAGTCTGCCCAGGGAGTTGATCTGAATGTGTGAGAAAGAAATATGAATTAATCATAGATGGATTACTGGGAGAAAAATTGAAAAACTTGAAATGAAAAAAAATTAGAAGAAGAATCAGGACATTACTTTTTATACATTTATTTTACCTTTATTTCCTGTAAACTGAACAGAGATGGCTGGGACTTAAATGCCTAACCCTGCGCAGATTCATGAGGGTGCTATCTGTATGTGTCACACCAGAAAAATACACACTGTTTGTTACTGTCTAGAGCTTTGCAGCACTATTATTATCCCTGATGAGTTGGGCTGGACCCATTGTGAGCCGTGCTGCTAGAAGGCATTGACCAAATCTTAACTGTTTCTGGCTATTTTTTGCAGAGGTTGTGTTTGGCTTCCTGAGTTGCTTGCTGCCGAGATTGTGTAACTTCTATTGTCATGTATGGTTTGATCTTACCTGTTTGTGTATTCCTTTTCTCAATATATATATATATATTTTTGGTGTTTCTGTTGTGGCTCAGTGGGCTAAGAACGCAGTATAGCGTCTTGAGGATATAGGTTCAATCCCTGGCCTTGCTCAATGGGTTAATGATCTGGCATTGCTGTGAGCTGTGGCGTTACGTTGCAGATGTGGCTCAGATCTGGTGGTGTTGTGGCTGTGGTGTAGGCCAGAAGCTATAGCTCCAATTCGACCCTGAGCCCAGGAACTTCTGTATCCCACAGGTGTGGCTTAAAAAGGAAGAAAAATAAAAATGAAAAAAAATTTAAATATATATGTATTTCAAAATAACAATATCAGTATTACTACTAACAAATGATTGCTAAAAACATATTTAAGGTGACTTTTGTAATTTATCTTTTTAGTGTATTTCACTAGAAATATAGTCAAATAAATCTATTTTAAAGTCACTTGAAATAACCATGTGTGGTTGTGCACATGGCACAAAGTATATTTTTTCAGGAGTTTTTTATTTCGTATTTAATTGTTTTACAATTATCTTAAGCTTGTGTACAGTTCCAAAGTCAAATCAAAGCAAAATGTGTATTCAGAGATGTCTGGCTTCTATTGCTATATCTTCCACCCTGTTTTCTGCCTCTATAGGTAACAATTTTAAAAATTAATTTTGTGCTTTATGCCTTCATTTTTTAAATGTTAATAACCATATATACATATATTTAAATATGTTTATACTGTATATGTTCATTATATATTTTATGTGGTTTTTCATAGATAAATGGAAGCGTGCAATAGACACTTATTTCTACCTGTTTTATACACTTGCTGTGTATACTGGAACATACTCTCTTGCAGTATATAAAGATACTCGTTTCTTAAAACTCCAACATTCTTGGGATTTTAGTTAGGAAAGCTCCAAGATTCCTCCACGATTACTAAGGAATGTAAATGTTTTTAGTTATTATGTGCAGGTTTATTTAAAGATGAAATTAGTTATTTTTAATGGTTCAGGATACCAAGTTTCTAATAAAGCCACTTCTATATGTTGAAGTTTTCCTAAATGTGTGTTACTTTACTTTATACATAATCATTTTAAAATTAGCAAAATTGGTTTTCCTCTGAACCTCTTTCTTGTTAATTTAGAATGAGTCCTAGAGGAATTGTCAGATAATTGATTGGTTGACCTACATGTGCAGTTGAGGGAGTTTTAAAGATTCTTTTCTGCTTACCATGAGGAAAGTCTCTTGAGATTCAAAACTTTAGTTGCAAGCAGTTGTTTAATTTATCTTGCAGTTTTAAATGTCACACAAAGTTCAGAAAACAGATTATTTAGCCATTAAACTAAGGTCGAAGATGTTTTATCTTCCTAATGGGATAACACAGAGAATCTGGTTTGGAGTCTGATCTATAACCTTGTATAACATGCTTTAAATTTTTGTTTAGGCAGTTTGGAAGGGCTTTCTTTTGCGAAAGAAACTGACAACAGCCCTAGAGGCTATTAAGAATGAAGAATCTGAAGAGGAGTATGAAGAAATAGATTTAGAAGATTTTACATTCAGTGAAGTAAGTGCCAACTACAACATAGAAATATTGGTCTTAAAATATTTAGTATATTTACTATTGTGGAGCTAAACCAGTTTTTAAAGTTTTTATCCTTTTAAAAAATATCATTCAATAGATTTTTTTTTCAAATCACACTTGAAAAAGTATCTTCTAATTTTTTTTAACATCTTCATATATAATACAAGCTTGTACAGTGTGTAAACATGGTCGTAGGCTATTTACAAGAATTCTTTTGTGGGTGTTTTGGTTGGTGTTTTTTGTTTGTTTGTTTTGCTTTTTAGGGCCATACCTGTGGCATATGAAGTTCCCAGTCTAGGGGTCAAATCAGACCTATGGCTGCTGGCTATGCCGCAGTCACAGCAAACCGTGATCCCAGTGGCATGTGTGACCTATGCTGTGGTTCAAGGCAACGTCAGATCCTTAACCTACTGAGTGAGCCCAGGGATCGAACCCACATCCTCATGGATACTAGTCGGGTTGGTAACCCACTGAGACACAACAGGAACTCCAAATTCTTGTGTATTCTTTAACTAGATTTACATAATATTGTATCAGTGATTCGTCATTAAATATAACTCTGGGCTTATTTATGCCCTTTACAACAACCTTTAGTAATTCCTTGTTTCTTAGCATAATGAGAATAATCTCCTTAAATTGTTATTCAGGTTTTCAACAAGAAGGCAGTGACCTCTACAGCCATATTCACCACTTCCCAACCATGGAATCCACATATCTAACCACATCGAGCGCCCTCTTACTCTACAGAGCACTCGCCTTTGACAGCCTTAGCATTGTTCATTCTGTTCCCTTTCCTCTAGGTCGTTAAACGTACCTAACCACCACTCACGTTAAGATGTAGAGGATTTCCTGCTGGGGTGCAGTGGGTTAAGAATCCAATTTCTACAGTTCAGGTCACTGCAGAGGCACAGGTTCGACCTTGGGCGTGGTGCAGTAGGTTAGCTGTGGGTTAAAGGATCCAGATTTGCTGCAGCTGCAAGAACTGTGGCTTGAATTCAGTCCCTGGCCCTGGAACTTGCATATGTCCTGTGTGAAGAAAAAAAAAAAAAAAAAAAAATATATATATATATATATATATATATATATATATATGAGTTCCCGTCATAGCACAGTGGAAACAAATCCACCTAGGAACCGTTAAGCTGCGGGTTCGATACCTGGCCTCGCTCAGTGGGTTAAGGATCTGGCGTTGCTATGAACTGTGGTGTAGGTTGCAGAGGCAGCTCAAATCTGGTGTTTCTGCGGCCGTGGAGTAGGCCAGCAGCAACAGCTCCGATTTGACCCCTAGCCTGGGAACCTCCATATGCTGCGGGTGCGGCCCTAAAAGGACAAAAAAGACAAAAACAAAAAACCATATAGAACCTATGACTATTCCCAGAAGACTTCCTTATGCCTCTATAGTATTCATACCTCCAACATCATAGATGAGTTTTGCCTATTTCTGAACTTCCTATATGTGGAATCATCTAGTATGTACTTTTTTTCACACAATATTATGTCTGTGAGATTTATCTATATGATTGACTGTAGCTGTATATATACCACTCTTTTGAACATACTACTTCTTGTCTATTATATGAAATGTGCCACTATCTGAAAGTCTCTTCTACTACTGGGTTATTGGTTATGGAGTTATTTCTACTGTTGCCTGTCATAACCAAAGACATTATAAGCATTCTTGGCACATGTCTTTTGACATTCAATATTGAATATGAGTATGTGACATACATATTCACATTTCTTTTGCAAATTAAAATTGATGTTTACTTATGTTTAGTAGATAGTGCCTAACAGTATTCCAAAGTGATTGTATGAATTTACAGTCATATCAGCAGATTATGAGAGTTTCAGAGAGGCTTCATCCTCACCAACACTGTATTTTCACATCATTCTGAAGTTTGTAGTGGTATCTAGTTCTTTTAATTTGCATTTCTCTAATATCTGTCAGTTTGGAAAAAGTGGTACTTTTAGAATATTTTAAAATTCATGAACACAGAATATCTCATTATTTACTTTAAATCTCTCCATACATTGCTCTGTGGTTTTCTTTATAGTGGCCTTATACATTTTTTGGTTAGATTCATTCTTAGGTATTTGATATTTTCTGATATTTTATTTTTGTACACCAACCTTATATCCAGCCACTTTGTTGAAAATCACAAATTAATTTTAATAGACTGTCTCTCAGGTCTTTGAATATTCCATACACAGAGTTATGTCACCTAAGAATAATACCAGCTTTTTTTCCCCAATTCTTATGCCTCTTGTTTATTTTTCTTGCTTTATTACCCTGACTACTACCTCTAGTAAAATGTTAAGTAGTGGTGATATTGGCAGGCATCGTTTGGTAGCTCCTGATCTCAGGGTGAAAACTTTCCACCATGAAGTCGGATGTTGGGTAAATGTTTCTGGTAGAAACTGTATATTTGATTAAGAGAGTTACCCTCCATAACATCTTCTTATCTTTCCAAGAGGTTAATATGATGATGATATTGATGACTCTATATATGATTTGGATTTTGTCAAATGATTTTTATGCTTATAACATTGATTTTCAAACATGAAATCTTATATTCCTGAGTAAACCAACTTAGCTATGATGCATTATCTTTTTATCTAGTGCTGAATTTGATTTGCTAATATTTTGTTTAGAATTTTTGCATTCATATTCACAAAGAGGTTGTGCCTCTAAACTTTCTTTCTTATAAAACTCTGTTTTTGGATTTTGGTATAGAGATTATGTTGACCTTCTGTTTGAGTAAGAAATTCATCCTTTGTGGAGTTTGATGTAAGATTGATGTTATTTGCTTCTTAAAAGTTTATCTTAGCACATAGTCTGTTTGGGAAAATGTTCCATATGCACTTGAAAGGAATATGCATTCTACAGGGGGTATAGTTACTAAAATCTAAATTACATATAGTTCATTAATTGTGTTTTTTAAAATCTTCTGTATTTTTAGTGATTTTGGTAGGTCTCTATCAGTTATTGACAGAGAATACTAAAATATCTTATTGTGTTTGTTGGTTTCTCTAAATCAGTTTTTAGTTCTGTCAAATTCTGCCTCATACTTTGAAGCTGTGTTATTAGATTTTGGATCATTAAATCATTGTATTATTGACCTTTTTTCATGATAAAATTTTACTCTTTAGTTTCTCTCTTTAATGAATCACCCTAATGAATACTTCCTCTGATATTTTCATATCTATAGCTTCTTTCCTTAGACTAATAATTTCATTACATATATTTTCCTAAACATTCCCATTAAACATTTCTGTTGCTTGTATTTGAAAGTGTGGCTCATATAAGAGTATATAGTTGGATTTGCTTATTTTTATATTTTATTCTAATTTTTTATTAATATATTCAGAGTCAAATTTATTTTAAGAGTGTAATTAGGCTTATATATCAGCTTTCTATTTGTATTTTATTTGTTCTGTGTTTCTTTTTTGCTTTTTTATTACTTTTTTCTCATTAATCAAGTACTTTTTGCTTTCCCTTCTCCCCCCCCCGCATTACCTTGTTAATTTATTGTTACCTCTTCTATGCATTTCATTCCTTTCTGCATTATCATGCTTCTAGCATTTTCTTTTGCCCAAAGGACTTTCTTTAGCATTTATTTCAGTTCATGATTATGATTACTTGAAGATTTCTTTTTTTATGTTCAAAATTCCAAGTTTATTACTATCCATTCTCCTGTTTCCTGTATTTCTAAAATCATTGATACAGTATTTACTATTAATTTTACTAAGCAAAGGATTTTGAAGTTACAATATTTTGTCAACATTCTGATGATACCATGGAGGTCAAATTCCAGAAAATGTTGTCACATGACCACTAATGATAATTAGCAAAAATCCATTAGGGTGGAACTGATGAGATCCATGAGATCCTGGACTCCTGCTACATCAGAATATATTGCATCTTGAAATACAGTATAACAGGAGTCCATCTCAGACCTGAAAGATGAGAAAGAATTTGTAATGGATTCCATAATATAAATATTCTCTTTTAATATTGATATTTAGCATAGATCAATAATATCAAAATATCTTATTTTTAAAGCAAAAACTTGGTTATCCCTTATCATTTATATATATTTTTCCTTGTAAAGCATTTGTGATGTTATCTAAGTTAACAGGCATGTATTTGGCACCTATTATGTGCCAAGCTCTATGGTTACTTAAGTGTAAAGTATGATTTTAACACTCCATTATTCTACTCTAGTGAAAAGACAGATTATTTTTAAAAGTTATGATAGAAGTTAACTTTTGAAAATTTCTTTTACTTAAAATTTTGATGAGTATCTTCTCTAGATAGAGAACTCTAGGTAGATCTTTGACATTTAAAGATGCCATTTTATTAGCTTCTGGCTTTCATAGATTCTATTGAAAAGTCAATAATGGGGCTTATTTTTTCTTCTCTGAAGATATATCTCCCTAACCCCTACTCTCCAGACTACTTTTAAAGTTCACTTCCTGTTTTTGCTTTTCAGCAGAGTATGATTTTCTTTGTATGTACTCTGCTTGGAATGGGGACAGTCATGTGGCTTCTTGAATCTGTGGTTGATGTGTTTTAATTGCTTGGCCAGAGTTATATCAAATATTTAATCTTTTTCATTATCTCTCTTCTTTGAGGTAAAATGCCTCCAAAAATATATATGCTAGAGTTTCTTACTATTTCTCATGTGTCTCTTACTCTTTTCTGAATTTTGTTTCTTTTTTTTTACTTCCATATTTTAATTTGGGTGTTTCCTACTGACCTATCTTATAGTTCTCTAATCAGGTCTCCTGAATTATCTAATCATTTTTAGCCTATCAAATTCTTTTTTCCTTTTTTTCCTTTTCTTTTAAAAGTTGTGTTAGACTACACATAACATAAAATTTATCATCCTAACCATTTTTAAATGTACAATTCAGTTCTATTAAATACATTCATATTTTTATGCAGCCATCAACACTATCCATCCTCATCACTCTTTCATCATGTAAATCTGAAACTCTATATCCATGGAACACTAACCCCCCATTCTCCCCTCCCTCAGCTCCTGGCATCCTCTGTCCTACTTTCTGTCTCTATGATTCTGACTACTCTAAGTGCCTCATGTAAGTAGAATCATACAGTATCTGTTTTGTTTTGTTTTTTGTTTTTTGACTGGCTGATGCCACCCAGCATAGTGTCCTCGAGTTTTATTCATGTTGAAGCATTTTGCAGAATTTCTTTCCTTTTCAGGGCTGAATAATATTCCATTGTATATATACACCACATTTTGTTTATGCATTCATTTGTCAGTAGACACCGGGTTGCTTCCGAGGTTTGGCTCTTGTGAGCAATGCGACTACAAACTTTAGTGTACAAATATCTCTACAAGACCCTGGTTTCATTTCTTTTGGGAATATATACTCAGAAATGGAATTACATAATTGCTGGATCATATAATCCTATGTTTAAATTCTTAGGAACTACTGTATTGTTTTCTACAGGGGCTGCACCGTTTTTCCTTTCCCACCAACAGTGCACAAAGGTTCTAATTTCTTCCCAGCCTCACCAATGCTTTGCTGTTTTCTGTTTGTTGTTTTTGTGTGTTTGTTTTTTAGTAGTCATCCTGATGGGTATGAAGGTGACTATCTACTAATTTTTTGATTTCAGGGTTTTTTAAAGTGGAATTTCTACTTATTATTTATTGTAATTTCCAGTTATATGTTGAAATTTCTATCATTTCCTATTTTTTCTGGAAGATACTGATTATGGTATTTTCATAGCTTTCTCTGTTAATTGAAGCATCTGAACCACTTGTTTTATTTCTGTTGACAGTTTATCTCTTGTATTTTGAGCCAGTTCCTCTGTTAGCATTTAATCTTTGATTAAGTATCAGACATGTAAAAAGCGTAAAGATACTGGAAGATGTTTTCTTTCTCTAAAGAGGATTTAATTTTATTCTAACAGGCAAATGTTATATAGGCAGAGACCCTTTAGAAGCTTATCTTCAAGCTTTGTTAGGGCTAGTCTATTTCTGGTTTCTCTTAGGGTTGAGCCAATATCATATCTAACCTGAAAGTGGGCTGTTTACCAGGCTACCTTCATCTTGTTTGTTCCTGAATTCTAATTCCTTTTTCCACAGCATCAAGTAACTAAAGAAGCTTCTTAGCTTTGTGAGCTTCCCAGTTGTTGCTATGCACTTTGATCTCTCCTACACATGTACTCCTTGGAATTTGGAAACACATGAAGGGTTATTTTATACACGACTTTGAGCTCATGTTTCTGTGATTCTCTCCTCTCAGGGATCTTGGTCCTTCAATCCTACCTGCCTCAGCATCCCTTCACTTCAACCTTTGTCTCTTCATCCCAGTGAAACTGCTATAAGTGGACCTCACATATCTGCTTGGCTTCTCTTTCCTGTTGATAAACTTGGGGATTCCCCTGAGGAAAAATATGGAGAAAAATACAGGGCTATACCTGACTAAAGCTATAACAGAATGAAATGGCCAGAGTGAAATGTTCCCCCTTAAGAATTCAGAAGCCTCGGAAACCCTACATTTTATAAAGGGTTGCTAGCAAACCTGATCATCCCATGCTCAGAGGACGTTGTTCTTTTCTTACACTAGACAGCAAATAAATTTTGCTTTCTGCTCTGGGGGGAAACACTAAGAGGCTACCTTGCAAGCTATACTAACATCTTCGGAGAAATAGTGTAGAACCAAAGTTATCATGAAGTCTTGCAGAAGGATTACAGAGCTTATCTGCCAACAAGAGCTACTCCTTGGGTGTACATGGCAAAATCATCTCACCCTCCGGTGGTCACTCTGAATAATCTGGCAGAGGCGAAGACAAAATCCATCAGGTTTCCCTCATGATACAGTTAATGAGGTTTCCTATCAATACCCCACGCATTTATTTCCTCTTCAAGTTCAGTATTGACCTTCCCACTAGACTTGAGACTTTAACCCAGGAAGAGCTGGGGAAGTATTAGCTATTACACAGACTCTTTCTTGGCCCTTAAGGAGGCAATCTAAGGCAATTTAGCCGTCTGAAACAGCCCTAGCCTGTGAGTTGAGGGATGACTTGAATGCTTTCCAGGGCCCTAGTAATGTTTCCTTAACATTTGAAGGTGATTTATGACCAGAATACCGTCCAGGTGACATTTGTCTACCCCATAGTATGACTGAAAATGGGAGCGGGGAAAAACATCCAGAGATGTTTTATACGGAGGTGCAGGATCTGGGGGCATCCTTTGCTGTCTTGATAGAGTTCTCAATGAGTTTAAGGGAAACAGCTATCAAGTGTTGTCTCAGCCTCCTGGAAGGGGTTGGCAAACCCAGCAATAAGTTAAATTTAAGGTGTTTGCAGGAGCTTAGGAGGGCCCTACAGGGGTGGGTTTTTGGTTTTGTTTTGTTTTGTTTATGGAGCAAGGCTTCAGAGGTAGTTCTGAAGGACAAGAGATCATGAATGTCTGTCCCTTCCTCATACCTCTCAGGATCTGAGGTTTTCTTGAAGATGTGACTTGCTGTTCTCCATTAACTTCTTAAAATTAGTGTCTCATTTCAGTAGCTATGACGTCACCTTTTTTCCTAATCACTCTCTATTCACATCTCGCCCTTTCATCCAGAAGGGTTCAGAAGACAAGGAACAAGTGCATTTTTATAAAACTTAACCGGAGAAAAAAGTATGTATATGTGTATGTGTAACTGGGTCCCCATGCTGTACAGTGAAAAAAAAAAATTGTGTTGGGGAAATAACAATAAATAAATAAATAGCTTTCAACTCCAAAAAAATAAAAAAATTAAATATTAAAAATAAAAGCAAACTTAACCAGGATTTCTGTACCTCAACTCCCCTGTGGCCAGGCTGCACCCTGAGGATGTATCGGTCGTGCTGGCCTGAGACTTCCTGTTTGGGAAAAGAAATATGCTTAAAGACCAGGAATGGTAAGAGCAGAATCCTGGTTGTCAAAATAGCTCTGTGTTATCCTCCACGTATTTTTTTCAAACTGTTACCTGGGAAGTAGCTACAGAGAGTATAATCCCTTCCTGGGGACATTCACATTAACTGATCAAATTGCCTTATTAAGGTGTGTGGACAGAAGGAAGTGAGAGTGATGAAGCAAACTATCCAGCTTATTATTGAGTAGCTTTTTTGATAAAAGGCACTCAATCGTCAAGCTCCAGTGGTCCAGAAAAGTGAAAAATTACACAGACATATTTCAAGGGTGACAGTTATATGGCCAAAGTTAGCTGATAGATAACCTGAAAAAGTATCAAAATTTGAGAAGGAAAGAGAGGGTTTAGAAAGTGAGATTTGAGATTCATCATGGGCCAGATTTCCAAACTGTTAAGAGTTCTGTGGTGCTACAAAATTTATCAAGAAGAATTAGAAAGAATTATTTTGAGGCAGCTTGGGGAGAAGAGGAGGAACGTGTTGAGGCGCAGAGTAGGGGTTGGTGGAGGGAATAAAAACAAAATCAGGGCATGGCTTTTAGAATTTCTAGAACTTATTCAGCACTAACTGACATGTGGCTTAGGGCAAGTCTAATTCTGTCAAATGAAAGGATTACACTAGTTGGTATGAAAAAATTTGCATATACATATGCAAATAAACATGATATTATCTGCAGGTTTTGTGATAGCCTTATTTCCTAATCTATCAAAGAATATACGAGATTAGGAGTGTATATATGTTCTCAAAGAACACAAATTATGTGTATACACACACATATATATATTCAAATGTTTGTGAGCACAATTACAAATTTCTCTAAGTACATTTTAAATTTGTAAGTAAATCTGGTAATAGTCTTATAATAAATAGAAAGCTTTCTAGATTCTTAGTTGTAGGTTAAAGAATATTTAAACAGAAGGTTTTTCTTAAGCAATAACTGAAATTTGTGTGAATGTCCAATGACAAGCATGATATATTAATATACAGCTTTAAAACAGTAGTATATTTATAATCTTGGCCAATTCCTCCTGACATTTTGAGATTTTTTTTCCTCACATACTAGGTACTGCCAAATATACATGATATTAATAAACTTGAACTCATATGAATCATTAGTTTTGATAACATTTTTGGTTGAGATTATATAATTACTAAAAGTCACTTTAGCATTTTATATTAAATGTTCTGTTTATGTCTCTAGAAATTTCTAAGAGACGATGGTTAAGAATTGCTCCGGAAGCTTACCAAAATTTGTGACGTTACGTTAAAAAACAAGAAAAACTATTTTCAAAGTTTTCTGCATGTTTGAATATCAATTTACAGACCTACATTTCCCCCCAGACTTTGTGTAACTTCTTTTCCAAGGAAGGAATCTCTGTCATCATATATATGATATGGCAGAGAAATCACTGTGCTTTGTGGGATCTTGTCCTGCTGCAGAAAGAGAACAGTTGGAATCCCAGAGAATACAAAAAAGAGGTGGTTTGACAAGTGTTTAAGGAAAAAAAAGTTGTTCGTTTATATAAAAATTAGTTCATAAGTCAGACTGCTTGCCTGGCATTACTGGTCCTTTTCCACAGTCTCTCCCCAGAGAGCATGTTACCTTTAAAATTTTTATTCCAACTTTATTTTATTGTGTGAAGATACACACTGCATAAAATTTGCCATCTTAACCATTTCAAGTGTATTCATTACTATTAAATATATTCATAGAGTCGTGCTACCATCACCACCACATAGATCTAGAACTCTTCTTGCCTTACAAAATTGTATACCTATTAAACAAGATACCTGAAAACCGAAACTGTATACCTATGAAACAGTTAACTCTTCGTTGTCCTATAATATCCTAAAGTTATAAGCACTTTAAGTTAAATTTACACCAGCTTAACTTTAGTAGCATCCATAAATTCTGCTTCTTTACAGCTTTATCTCCTCCCCTTTCAGTTGTTGGTGTCAAAAAATTACATCATTATACATTGTGTGCCCCAAACATAGACTAATACTTTCTCTAAATATATTAATCTCTTAAATCATGTAGAAAGCAAAAGGTGGAGTTACAAGCCAAAGTTTCAATAATACTAGCTTTTAAACTAAGAATTGTTTTTAAATGTATTAGTATCTTAAATTATGTAGAAGACAAAAAGTAGGATTCCGTCCTGGCTCAGCAGTTAATGAACCCACCTAGCATCCGTGAGGACGTGGGTTAGATCCCTGGCCTCACTCATTGGGTTTGGGATCCAGCATTGCCCTGGGCTGTGTGGCTCAAATCCTGCCTTGCTGTGGCTCTGGGGTGGGCCTGCAGCTACAGCTCGCTTTTTATAACTTCCCAGGAAGTCACCTTTAGTGAGATCCTTATTTCTTCATTTGACTTTGAACTGCTATCTAGTATTCTTTCATTTCAGCCTGCAGAACTCTCTTTAGCATTTCTTTCAAGACAGGTATAATGGTAATGAACTCTCTCAGCTTTTGTTTATCTGGGAATGCGTTCCGTTCCTCAATTTAAAGGACAGTTTGTCAGATAGAGGATTCTTGATTGACAGTTTTTTCTTTCAGCGCTCTGAATATGTCAGCCCACCACCTTCTGGGTGTCAAAGATGCTGATGAGAAGATCTTCTGATAATCTTCTTGAGGATCCCTTACATGTGACAGGTTGCTTCTCATTTGCCGCTTTCAAGATTCTCTCTTTGGAAGTTCCCTAGTGGCTCAGTGGGTTAAGGATCTGGCATTGTCACCGCTGTAGTGAGAGTTCAGTCCCTAGCCTGGGAGCTTCTGCATGCTGTAGGCTCAGTTAAAAAAAAAAATTGAAACAAAGATTTTTGTCTTTGCTTTCTGAAAGTTTGATTATAATGCGTCTTAGTCTAGGGCTCTTTGAGTTTATCTTACTTCAAAATCATTGAGCTTCTCAGATGTATATATTCAGGTGTGTCATTGAATTGGGGAAAATTTTAGTCGTTATTTTTTCAAATATTCTCTCTACCCTTTCTTTTTTTTCTGTGACTCCCATGATGTATATGTTGGTCCATTTCATGGCGTCTCAAAGGTCCCTTAGGTTCTGTTCACTTTTATTCAGTCTTTTTTCTTGCTGTTCTTTAGACTTAATAATTCCATTACTGTATCTTAAAATTCAATCCTTCATCTACCTACTCAGAGGCAGATCTCTCTAGTGAATCCCATCAGTGAATTCTAGTGAATTTTTCATTTCAGTTATTGTACTTTTCAGCTTTAAAATTTCTTCTTGATTTCTGTTCAAGTTTTCTCTCTTAATCGATATTTCTATTTTGTCCACTACATTATTTTCTCTCTTCTTTTAGTTCACTGAATATCTTTAAGATCGTTATTTTAAAGTCTTTTGGAGTTCCCGTCATGGTGCAGTGGAAAAGAATCCGACTAGGAACCATGAGGTTGTGGGTTCGATCCCTGGCCTCACTCAGTGGGTTAAGGATCCAGTGTTGCCATGAGCTGTGGTGTAGATCGCAGACACAGCTCAGATCTGGCATTGCTGTGGTTCTGGCGTAGGTGGGCAGCTGTAGCTCTGATTAGACCCCTAGCCTGGGAACCTCCATATGCTGCGGGTGCAGCCCAAAATAAAACAAGACAAAAAAGATAAAGTCTTTGTCTAGTAAGTCTGCCATGAGATCTTTTGAAGAGATAGTTCTTGTTGATTTTTTTTTTCCTTTGAATGGGCTGTACATCTTTCTTTGCTCGTATGCCTTACAAATTTATTTAAAATTAGTCACTGAATTTAATAATGTGGCAAGTTTATAAATCAGGTTCTCTCTCTTCCCCAGAGGCGGATAAGTTTTTTTTGTTTTTGTTTTGATTGTCATAGGCTGTGTCTGTGCCAAGGATCAGCCTGAGTTGTAAACTCAAGGTCTTCTCCATTCTTTTCTAAGCCTGTACCTTTCCCTGGACATAAGTGCTAACTTTCTCATTTCCCACATATATGCAGATGCTTTGGGATATCCTAGTCTTTTTTTAAGACCAATATTCTAGTCTTTAATGTTCATCTTCCAAAAGAGGGAAAAAGAGAAAAATGAAGCTGGGACAGCATGGGGGAAGAACTTCAGTCCTTTAAATCCTCTGGAAATCACTTAGTAGGTAGATTAAATATGCTTAAAAGGGGAGCATATTTAACAACAACAATAGGGAAGGCACCGCTTGCCTCTTTGTACTTCTGTGATCAGAAGCAGCTATCAACAGTCCGAGAACAAATCTCCATTATTTGGAAGACAGCATCCTCATTGTCCACCCTGGCTCCTACAGACTGTGTGCAAGTTACTCTTTGAAACACACAAATAGCTAGGTGCCTGCCTTGGGGCTGGGGAGCAGAGGAGAGATAGCTGCTACTGTGCTAAGAGCTGACAGTGACCAAAGTTAAGCACAATTTACTTTCCAAGTCTTCCCCAGGACACTGCAAGCCTTCAGTAGACTCTAGCATTCCCAAATGATTACATTAACAGATTCTGCCAGTTCAGTTGTTATTTAGGTTGGAAGACAGGTTCCTGGTGCTCTCTACCCCACCATCTTCCCAGAATCCTCTGGCACATTGCCTTTTGTAGTATTGTCCCTACGTCTTCTCTTCATTTAGCAATTTTGTAGAGTAAGAGTACTGATAATTTTTTTTTTCTTTGTAGGACTGCATCCATTACACATGGAAATTCCCTAAGCTAGGGGTCAAATCTGAGCTGCAACTGCTGGCTTGCGCCATAGTCACAGCAACATGGATCTGAGCTGCATCTGCGACTTACACTGCAGTTTGCAACAATGCTGGATCCTTAATCCACTGAGCAAGGCCAGGGATCGTACCCTCCTCCTCAAGGATGGTTGGGTTCTTAACCCACTGAGCCACAATGGGAATGTCTGGAATGCTGATTTAATGATAGCTAATAAGCCTTGGGACTTGATGTTTCCTGAGATAGATCTGAGTTTTCCTTTATTTGTCCTACAAAAGAAAGAATTAAAAAAATTGAGCCCTGTATATTGTTTGCAATTTTGCAATAAATAGCCCTTGTTAAATAAGATATATATTCTTAAACCAGATATAATTGATATAACCATGATATATAAATATATGTTAATAATCTCTGCCTAGAAGCATCTGGACTGTGTCCCAGTGCCCACCTGAGTAAAGGTGTCCTTTTTACACAGATAGTCAAATAACATGAATTTGATTAGGTTTCCAAAGAGTAAATGCTATAAGTAATAGTGTGTCATTGCACTGCTGGCTTGTAGTCAGGATGTCTCAGTCTTGCATTTCTAATGGTCTTTCAAGAGATAGTCAAGAAACACTGAAACTCTGTAACTGGAAAATTGTATTTAGTTTAGTCTCCTCAGATTATAGTCATTCCAGTTCTCGAAATACATAAATATGTTTGATCATTTTAGAATCTTTTAAAAAACAAATTCACTGCTATTCTGGATCATCCTTTTTTCCTAAAGATTCAAAAACAATTATAGAACCACAGAATACTGTTTAAATCATATTAGGTAATTCAAGCAAATAGAATTTAGATAAGTATATTCTAAATGATGTAACACTAGCATAACTAGTTTGGTTCCATTGTAGAAAGACAAAATAAATTTGTAAATTACATAAATGGAATAAAGGTGTTGTAAGACGAAGAGCGAAGTGACTTAAAATGAGGTCATTTAAAAAAACTAAAAAAAGCAAGAAAAGAATGTATGCACCTGGGTCACCATGCATTAGCAGAACACGGTAAACCAGCTAAAGTGGAAAAAAATAATCATTGTATATCAAAATAAAATAAAATGAGGTCATTTCAGAATTTGTGTTTACGTGTTTATCGTTCAAACACTTGAATTAGGGAATATGAGGATCCATATTCCCTATATTGCCACAAACTTTTTTCCCATCTACTTACAAAATTTGTGAAATTTTGAACAAAAATTAAAAGTTATCTTGCAGATGGTATTTGAAGAAAGTTGATACTAACATGTTAAAATACTCCAACTTTTTAATAGTGAGGTTTGATAGAAAATATTTTAATAATTTGCATAATATAAAGCCAAACTTTTATTTCCCTCCGTTATTTCTAGAGTTGGCTCAGAGTCATAGTTATCAAAAAATAGTTTTTTTAAATATCCTGAGTAGTCTGAACCTCTCCTTTTTTTAGAGCATGTGAGTACTTGAGTTTTCACTTTATCCCTCTTGGTGATGAAAAATCTTATCCCATTTTTTTTATAAGGCTTGCGTTAAACAGATTCATAACATCTCATAAGTGAAAGTAGCAAATTTTCCCCTAAATAAAAAAACTCTGATATACTTTCTTAACATTTGTAGCATGTAAGACAATTTAAAAGCATCTTTGTTAAAGTTATGCAAACTCAGTTATGTCCATTAATGTTGTTGTTTGTGCAGGCTGCCTTAGAGAAGGAATGGCTAGCTTTAGATTCCACCCGCTTCCCTTCACAAACACTGCTTCTCCCAAACCAGCTGCACTGGCCAAAGGTAACATGTCATGGAAACCTCTTAGTGCTTGATCTTTGCTCATTTCTTAAGGTTATGCTGTGCTGCAGTGATTAATAATACAATTTATTGACTCGAAAAACACAATTACTTTTAGAAACCTCTGACTTCCTCCTCATCCCCAGATGTAATTTTTCATGTAGCTTTTCTTTCGTTTGCTCCCAATTTTTTTCTTTATTTTGGATTTCTTTCAGCACTTTATTTCACAGTAGCAAAAAAAAAAAAAAAAAAAAAAAAAAAGATATGTTTCAGCTGCATAAAATCACTAGTTGACAGCACTTTAAAAATACAAAAATATGCATTAAAAGGGCAACAGCTGAAGATTCTCAGTCAGAGGTCAATGGACTGCAGTATCTGTTATTTATTTGATAATCTTTGAAGTTTTTGTTTTCTGAAATTTTTTCAAGATCTTTGCAATTAATCATTTTTTTATATACAAACTACACCAAGAGCATATTACTCACCACTCTAACAAAAGGCATTTGTATGTATATTCCATAAATTCATTTTATTATAATTTTTAGTTTATGCGAGTCTTTCTCAGACTCTCAATAATATGCATGTAAAGTAATATAAATGCTAGATTTTTAAATTTATTTTACACTTATTTACATTTTTTCTAAGTTCTCTGAAACCTTAAAATGTGATGATACTTCGTTTAATTTACCAAGTCATCCAGCTCATGCATGGCTATGTAATGAGAAAGAAAATTTGTTTTCATCGGAACACACACAACTTAATAGCAGGTAAGCTGTTTTAGAGGATAAATCTCTAATGAATGACAAGAATATTATACTCCTTACAAAATTAGTAAGATTATGAAAGCAGGTATGAATTTTCTTGTTTAGAAAGAAGATGGAAGAACATTTAGTATTAAAAATGTAATGATTTTATGGAATTTTCAGCGTAAGAAAAATGTGTGAGGTAGGTTCACTAAAGCCAGTGTAAAACAATGTCAGTGAAATAATGTAATTAACTGTTGTAAACAAATAGACTTTCAAATACGGCTGTATAGGTAGAGATAGGGATTAAAATAAAAATTCCACTGCTGTGTTTCTCTCAACAAAAGGATTGAAATATGCTTCAAGTAATTGAAATGTAAAACATTTTAAATTAATGGCAGACTTTTATTACTTTTCAAGATAAATTTTTATGTATCTTAAGTGTATTTTTTTCCAAGTTTGAAACAACATAAACAACCTGTAGTTTTAAAAAGTAGTGATATACTTTGTTGATTCAGTTGTGGGTTTTTTTTTTTTGTTTGTTTGTTTTTTTCCTATTGCTAGATCAGAAAATAGAACTTTTTCTAGGACACCTGAATTAAAGATCAGCAGAAAGAGCTTGCAAAAGTCTGAAAAAGAAGAAAAAATTTCAGAAGAATGGTATGTGGTGTATTTTACACTCAAATATTAAGAAATTGAGAAAGTTTTAAATATCCAAGGCAGATATTTTTCAAGATTTCAAGAATATTTTTATTAGTTTTTAAGAAACTATTCCTCTGTTAAATCACAATTTTTTAAATGGGAATTCAAATTTGTTTTGGTATGATATAATTCAGATATGTATGTTTATATATGTATATTCATGCATAAATACGGTCTGGATATTTTTACTTTTATTAAATTTAATCTTTTTATAGGGGCTTTAAGGATATTTCTACTGCTCAGCAAATGCTAAAGAGAGCACAGAAAATGAAATCAAAGAAATTAAGGAGAAAATTAGGTGGGTAATCAATGATCATTGCATAACTGTGTCTGACATTGAAGATAAAATCTTTTAAATTAGTTTTTTAGCAAGTTTTATTTAATAAGAATAAAAAGGAAATGCACAGATATGACAATGTCTAAGGTACTACCATAAAAAGGAACAAGAAAACTTGCAGAAAATTATATTACATTTAATGATTTGTTATGTGCTTAAATGCTATTTTCATTTTCCTGTTTCTTTTCTACTTTCCTATTGATTATTCCATTGTGTACTGAAAATTATGCCATAATTGGCTTCTAAACTGGTTCATCTCAGCAAATGTTGATTCTAAAGAGTGTGTGCTTCAATGTGCTTATTCCCTTCTGTGTTTTTTAAATCTCTTGATTATTCAATAAATTATTTGTATAAGTTCATCAGTCCGTGAATATCAGCCACGAAGATTTCACAACTTGACACTTTGGAAAAGGAGCACAGTGTTTATATTTTGTGATTATGCTGAACCTGCGAAATCTTCAAAGTCTTTATTCCACTTGCTGGGCTGTTCTTCAATCATTTGCCTTTTTTTTTTTTTTTTTGCATCTCTAATCATTGTAGCAAAATTACTTAATATGTGAAGTAGTTTATAGTTGTCAGATGAAGAAATAGGTTATTAGGAATTTATGTCTATAATTAAAACAATTTAAAATAATCTGTTTCATATAATTACATTTAGCTATAACTTTATAAATATTTCTTCATGGACTCATAGGCTCAATATAAGTAACATATTCTTTTTGTAACTGTTTTGAGTCTCTCATCAGTTTCTTTTATAAAGGTCTTAATGTCAGTGAAATATTTCCACAAAAGTACCATTATTCCTGAGAAGAGCAAGGAATCTATATTTATCCTATAGTTCTAGCTTATATCAGAATATAAAGAAGCACTCAAATTCATTTTTGTCTTTATTAGTTTTTTATTTATTTTAATCAGTTCAATTGTAGAATTCTAAAAAAATATATATGTTTATGAACAGAAATAAAAATAACCAAAATACTGTTTTTCTAATGAATAACTGATATTCGTTAGCACAGCACTTACTAGCCATTTATAAATTACTGATGACTCATTTTTATATTCATAAATGTTCAACTTTCCTTTTTTGGTTTGTATGAGAGATATTTTAATTTTATCTTTTTGAGATAACTAATCTTATTGTATACTAAAAGTTTGTCAGGTTTAAGGTACTGAAATTTAAGCATTTTTAAAGAAAATATGAATATATGTTCTGTCAACTTGCTTTGTGTCTCCTGCACTCTTGTTTTGGAAACTCCTATTAAGTTCATCAGGGCTCAGTGAAGTGAATATTCCATGCTGGTTGCCCAGTGTAATGTAACCCAAACCCTTAACAATGATGAGACTCTCTGTTGGTCCTGGGGAGGTGGAATTCAGAGCAGTAAATCAGAGCAATGTGGTAATCTACCTTATTGCTTTGATGTATATATTTCTACTCATTTTCAACCATATCAAAAACAATGTTTAAATAGTTATGTTGAGAATAATACAATTTTCTGAAATTCTGGGGACAAGTCCAGATATCGGAAGTGGCTTAAAAACAGATTAAGCCAATATTCAACAAGTAATAACTATTTATTTATGTTCAAGGTCTATTTTTTAAGATATTTACAGTATTTGCAATAGTCTCTGATAATGAAGGCAAGGAAAAGTTTATCTTGTTAGAATCTATTTCTGGAAATTAATAGGTCTTTCCTGCTAATTCTTGAAACTGAGATTTTTTTTTTAAGTTGAGTACTTTTAAAATAAATCAGAATAGTGAATTATATTTTTAGAAAAAGTTTTAATAAGAAATATATGTTCATGCATAAAAATCATTGCTTAAATGGCCAAAAATTAGATATAATTATTATGAAACAAAAATTAAACCTCTTTTATCTGTCACAAGGGGGCATAGTAGGTTAAAAAATGCAAAAGGACAATCAGACATGGGCATTAAGAAACATATCTTAAATTTAATATTTTGACAGTGGTCATTAGCATAACCTATTAGGTAAAAAATACACAATGGCAATTGTATAATTTTTATGAGGATATTTACTCTATCATTAGATGATTATAAGCCGAATTGCATTCTATTATTATGTGAGATTTTGTGTCTTTATATTAAGCTTTTGTTTTGTTTTTGTTTAATCAAAATACTATTAGATTGATGAAATAAAAGCAGTTTTTTTTCTTTAAAATTTGAATTCTGAAGTGTAAAACTTAATGATAGTCTTTGACTCTCCTCCTCCTTTTTCTCTGCTCCGTCTTCACGATAGATACACTGAATAGAAATGGTCAAAGTAAGAAAAGATGAAAACGACAATCAGTGGGCTCATTTCCAATTATAATATTTTAATCTTTAGTAGATTAATTATGTAGTGTTTTTGTCATTTGGTATCTGTGAGGAGTCACTTAAGACTCTGTAACTCAGGCTTTCTTCTTACAGAATAAAGAATTTTCTAGAATTAATGCAATCAATTTCTGATTATGCTATTAATTTATTTGAATCTGCCTAAAATAATGGTCATAATTTTAAACTTTACTCATCAATAAATTAAAATGATATTTTAAATATTTAAATTCTGTTGAACACTTAAAATTTACTTGTAATTTTCATATATACATATGCAGTAATACATATATGTATACTATGTATATATTTTTGTAACCTACATGTATAGCTTGCCAACTTGAAAATTTTATGCCACCAGAGGGCAACATTGTTTGTTCATAAAACTGCTGGAGACGAACCAGCTCTGTGGGGTAAGAGTGTCAAGTGGGGCAGTCAGAATTGAAACTTAATTCAATGACCTTACAATCTAACAAAGCAGTAATCCTCAAGGAGACAGGGCATAGATATACTAAATGTGGGAGCTTTAATTCAGATTTCATGCTGTGAAAAACCTTAGAGCAAGTGGCTCAGTAGAAATCTCTTAATATTTCCTGTTTGCATCTTGTACATATATTTATTTAACCAAGGGATGTGAGTCAACAATATTTGATTTAAGATGAGAGTGAAAATAGGGCAAAAGGTAGGAGTCAGCTATTTGAAGAAAGTTGTAGATAGAGGAAGACTACGACTGAGGTTGCTGATTAATGAAGAAAAAAAGAGGCTGAGAAAGCATGCAGTGTAGACAGCCCTCAGAGGACACTCAGTATTGATGACCTCCATAGGATAAATGAGGTCATCTGCTTTAATCAGAAGAAAGGGAGGAGAGAAAGAGGGAGAAAGGAATTGCTGGGAAGCCACTGGATGAAATCTGAAATTGTGAGGAGTTATCATATTTACTTATTTTGGGTTTGAGTTATAATTGCTATTCCTAGTAAGTTACGGTTTCCCTCATGATGGACCTACGCGTGAGCCAGTACTGATGGTCTTTTGTTTGTGGAGTTTTTATTTGTTTATTCCTCTCTTTATTTTTACTGTTGCCTCATGCACAGAAGTAATTTTAGAATTTGGTGATCTGGACTGGAATTTAGCAGATGGTTTAGACGTTTGGGGATTAGTACTGCAGTGAGGAACATCAGGTGTAAGGGGGGAGTTGCTGGTTTATTGAAAACATGAGGGTCAATATTCTCGAAAACGGTCAACATAATTGGTAGCAAAACTGAGGTGAGCCACATGGAGAAAGAGAGAGAGAGATTGTTTATGATGTGAAGAACTCAGGATGGGGTCTGAGTATAGGGATTTTGGTGGAGAGCAAATGGTAAGTTTAGGGGCTGTGAATATAAGGATGACAACATAACATCATTTTCCAACATTTGCCATAATTATGCATATCAAATTTCAAACGTTGGAGGAAAGAAAGAGCAGGATGAAGCAAGCAAGCTTAATTTCATTATAAAGGTTAGAGCCATCACTAGGAATAAGCATCATCTTGCAGCTCTTGGTAACACCTTAGACCAGACTGTGACAAAATGAAGTATATTGGTGATTTATTTTGTTTACTTCAGTGATTTCCAAAAGGAACTTATTAGAATTTGGATCAAGTATTACTTTGATGTAAATAAAACAATAATAAAACCTACTTGAATAGTAAGATCCTGGAGGACCAAAGTCTCTACTTGTTGCCCACTGAATTCTCGGAACCTAATACCATGGTAGATGTTCAATAAACAACTCTTTCCAAAGAAGCTGTAAATTAGACAAAACTCATTAAAGACATTTGATTGTGTGCATGTGTATGACCGTGTATGTATATTATAGTCATTTAAATATATGTTTATATTTGAGAAGACAAATTTAAATTTGTATATAATACTCCTTATAAAATGATGAACAATAGCTAATCATTCAGCCATAACACAAAACTTACTTTACAGTACTGCAATACATGACACATACAGGAAATGAATCATAACCAGATTTTCACGTATGTACTTAATGAGAATAAGATAGACCAGTGAGCTAAGATTCGGATTATAGCAACTGAAAAGAGATTATACAGGGAATGAAAGAATTTTAAGGATGTTATAATGCCTAAATAAGATTGTTACTTCAATGAGATAATGGATATAAAGTGTCAATTACAGACCCACATATATAATGGGCACTCCGCTTATTTATAGGTTTCTTTAAATATATTATAATGATGTATTTAAAAGCCTATTTCCCAGACACTGGGCAAATCATACCGGGGAATACAAAAATTTTAAAAAACAGCAACATAGACCTGCCATTGATGATCTCAGAGTAGATTTAAATGACTTTGTACTGCTATTACAATATGCTTATTGCTTGTCTTTCTTGATTGTGTATTTTTTGAGGATAACAGTACCATTCACAGCGGTCTTTCTAAGGACAATCATATCAGGTGATTTTTTTCCCATCTAGACTTACTAGATTTTTAACTTCTTTTCATTATTCCTTGTTATTATTCCTGTGCAATTTGAGTTGATTTGTTTTATTTTATATATATATATATATATATATATATATATATATATATATATATATATATATTTGTATTTTTAGGGCCACACCCATGGCATATGGAAGTTCCCAGGCTAGGGGTCGAATCGGAGCTGAAGCTGCCAGGCCTACACCACAGCCACAGCAATGCCAGATCCGAGCCGCACCGCAGCTTGCAGCAACCTGGATCCTTAACCCACTGAGTAAGGCCAGGCATCAAACCTGCCTCCTCAAGGGTACTAGTCATCGGGTTCTTAACCCACTAAGCCATAATGGGAACTGCTAGTTAATTTGCTTTAAATCAGTTTGAGGTGATGAAATCAGATTGTTTTGAAATAAAAAGATTGAAAATGTAGCCTTCTTTATGTGTTCTTGATGAATAGAATCATTTTATTGAGTAAATTGAAATAGACAGTTCTTCTAAATATTTCGTGTATTAAATCATTTACTCTTGCTAATGATGTGGGGAAAGTGCTATCATTATCCATGTCTTACATATTAAGAAATCAAGTCATAGATTGTTATTTGCCCTAAAATGTGACAAAGCACTTACAAAAGATCCTTTGCTTTTATTTCAAATGCGTTATGACTGAAATAAGGTCAATATGGCTCCATTAATCTATCTCCTATATATCCCACCTTATTCTAGGAATGATTTAAGATCTTTTTGAGAATATAAATTGGAAATAATATTGTTTATGTCATAATTATATGTTTAACTAGCTGCCCTTTGTTGAGAACCTACAGTTATGTAGGCATGAGTCTTGCTGCTTTACACACATAATCTTATTAATTCTCACAGTAATACTTCAAAGCCAATACTATTTTTATTCGACACAAAAATGAGGCAGAGGGTGAGACCAGTTTGTCCAGAGTAATACAACTAGTAAAAGTTGGAACTTGGGGAGTTCCCATCATGGCTTAGTGGAAACACATCTGACTAGTATCCATGAGGACGCAGGTTTGATCCCTGGCCTTGCTCAGTGGATTAAGGATCTGGCATTGCCACAAGCTGTGGTGCAGGTCGCAGACATAGCTCAGATCCTGCGTTGCTGTGGCTGTGGCGTAGGCCAGCAGCTACAGCTCCAATTCAACCCCTCGTTGTGGGAACTTCCATATTCTACGGGTGCAGGTGTGGCCCTAAAAAGACAAAAAAAAAAAAAAAAAAAAAAAGTTGGAACTTGGATCTAACCTAGATCTGTCAAATTGTAGTATCTTTGCTCAGGAAATACATACATCAGATACAAAGGCAAGAAAGACAGGAGAACGTGTAGAAAGATCAGCAGGTATAATAAGGTATCCTATGTAAACCTGTGGTAATCTGCCTTCCTAGAGCGAGTGATGCTCCTTGCAATGTGTCAGTACTTTTTTTGTAAATGACTTAGGTGATGTGTAATAGTTATTCTATTAAAGACATGTAGACAGAATTTTTTATTTTCCTTATTGATAATTCATACTGAATTCATATAGAAGTTCCCAATTTTTATAATATCTTAGACCACTTATAATTGTGAGATATGTCCAAATATTGACCAATATTTTCCCTTATCTGAAAAATATAATCTCTCTGAAACACATGCTTTGTAAGGATAAATTATTACTGGAAGACTAGTGGAAATCTTCAGTATGCTTATGCTTGAGAATAACTGCAAATACTCTTGTGCTTTGCTAATTCACATTCTAAAAGCAGGCTACTTAGCATTTAATTAAAGTATGTAATTTGGGTTTTATGATGTCTTAAATCTTATTTTTTCATTTAGCGTATTCATTACTCTGCAGTACATAGTAGTCAAAGATTCTGAGTCTCTTTTTGCAAGATGATGTAAGATATTAATAAAATGTATGCTGCCCTGAATTGTGGTTTTATGTTAACCTACTGCACTTATTTTTTTTATTGACGTATCATTGACATACAGCATCGGTCAGATACCACCTACTTTTTTAAGAGTAGTTTTGTTAACCTACTTTAAATGCACAACTTTTCAGTCTTTATTGTCCCCCCTGTTACTTACCTCACTAATTACTTTTCTTAGTTTTTTGACAAGCAAAAACCTTTTGTCTTCATTCAACCACACCAAATCCCCAGTTTCACATTCCATAGAACCGGTTGTTATCAATAAAAAATTAGAGTGCTGCATTTACAATTTTCTCATTTATTTTGTAAAATTAATAGATTTAGAGTACTCTTGGCTATAAAAATACTTAGAATTTATGCATCTTCATTATGTGAAATATGCATTAGAACAAAAAGAAATTTATTATAAAACTAATGAAAAATTACCTTATCTATTTCTCATCCCACTAGTTTTTTTGCTTCTATATCTTAGTTTCTTCTAGATGAGAATAATATGGATATATATATATTCTATGGACATAACCAGAGGCTATATGATTTTTCCCTGTAACAATAGTTTTTACCTATTATGCACCTGTGGAAATTTTCCTTTATTTCAGCAGAAATATCAGAAATTTAACAAAGGAGTTAAAATAATAAAAAGTAAAACAACTTCCTAAATAAATGATGCCATAACTGGACATTTTAAATGTGAATTTTTTCTCATTATTATTCTTTCTTCTGTTTGTATTAAATATTGGCTATGTGCTGAATCCAATAGCCAAGAATTCACATTATAAAGCTTTTTAAAATAACATCATCATCAATTTCACAGAGTTTTATACAGTGGATATTATTTTTGATATTTTTTAAAATGGGTAGCTATTTCAGAGAAGTAAAGAACCAGGCTGAATTTTCATCTTATTTTGCTGTTTTTGCCCAGATCCCACTGTGCGTCTGGCGTTATTCAAAAACAATGAAAAGAAAGCTTCTGTTATGAAATTACCAAAGAAGGCACAGCCCAAAAGAGATGGCTACTTCGAAGGTATGATTCAATCACAGATACATAGAAAAGTTAAAAGGGTAAATTTAATTTAAATGTAAATTTAAAAAATTTAAAAATTCTCAATAGTCTTAAAGTGCATCTATGAAAATTCATGTATAAAATATAATTAAGGGCAAAATATGACTCATAGCTGAAATCCTAATTTGGTGTCTTGATTTACTAGCATAGTAGTTTAGTATTTTTATCAGTGCTTACATACTTAAATTCCTTATACTTTTATGTGAAAGTCTTATAATGCTGCATCATCAGTATTTACTAATTTTACTTAAATTTTACATTGGTAGACAATGTTACTCTATATCATTGTAAATGAGTACATGTTGAAATGATAATCTTGTACCTCTATTGCCAATATACACAAATTGTATTAAACATTATGAATCAAGCTGGAATTTTAAATATTTTACTATTTGAAGCTTGTCCAACTCATTTCTTGGGTAAAGGATTTTCCTATTTAAGTGGCAGATTTGATTCCTTATTGAAACATTCAGAAGACTTATGGACTTACATTATTAAGCAGGAATATTTAAATATAATAGAGCATCAAATATGACTTAAAACAAGTTTTCTACTGATTTTTCTCTAATCATTTTGCATATAGATTTTTAGTAATTTTTAATAGGAAAAAAATGGAGTCGAATATTTTGAATGGAAGTGATCTATTCAGAATTTTTAATACTTTGTCTTCTACATCTTTTAAACAAATTTCCCAAGTTATGTGTCATCATAGCATGATTGAAAATAGATATATTTTAATTTACATTTCTACTCAGTAATGTCTCAATTAAAGAAAAATTTAAGAGCTACCAATTTTATACTTTTTCAGAGATGTCTATTAAGTACGTAGAAATCAGAAAACATGGGAGCTAGAATTTTCTTTAAAGTGTATAGTAATTAAAACATACATAGAAAGATAAGGGTGGCAAATTATTGAAATTGTTGGATCAATAGGTGATGGCATAATTAGGTTTGTTTTACCATCCAATTTTTGTAATATGTAAGTATTTTCCATAGTAAAACATTAAAAATTTGATAGCCATTTAAAGTATAAATATCAATATTATTTCCTAAATATTTATGGGTTAGTATTTTAATGGAATTGAAATATGTTTTCAGTATAAAATAAGGCTCCCATTTCAAGCAGGGTTCATTTCTTTGTAATAGTCTTAACTATTTCACTGTTTTAAAAGGAATAGTGGAAATTCTGCTAAAATCACTAACAACTCCACAGACATGACTTGATAAGTAACGTTGTTACTTTAGAAAGATATGCCTCGGAAGAGAGAGAATTGAGTATTTTTGCCCTTTAACGTAGCATGTACTTTAGAATCAGAAAGAAATCTATCCTAACATTATTCTGTTACATTTTCTCTTTTCCTGTGAAAAGTGAGGATATATTACCATCAAGAATAATATATATGTGTACAGCATATTTGTTGATTTGTATACCGATATAAAATATGCCAGAAATAGTTCAAATAGGAATAAAGTGGAACATTTCCACATATGCTTTATGACCCAATGTGCATTTTTGTTTTCTTTCCTCCATATGAAATATATTTATTTTAGTTTTTCCTATTTAACCCTCAAGTACATTTGCTTGTCATTAATTTCACTAAACGGTCTTTATGTATATGCCGTATATTCTAGTGAGTAATAGTTATTTGAAGGATTCCTTGGCATTGTTGTTGAAAGAATGGCCTTGGCAAACATGACTGTACATAGCATGACTTTCTTCCCCTTAATTCTTACGTTTATTTCTGCTCCCTTTCTAAGGGAGAAGGAGTGAAGCAAAGATTATTTGATCCTTCATTATTAGCCAGATTGAACCCCATGTTATCTTTAAATGCTGCTCAGGCCTCACCTACCTCCTAGACTCATACTCTCATTTTCTAACTAGCCACTGGGGCCAGTTAGCCTCCAAGTTAGCAGCCTGACTAACCTCAACTTCCTAGTGGAGGATGCATTTTTAAACCCATTGTCTAAGATACAAATTACACAGTATAAAATACACCTGTTCTGAGTATGATTCTATGAATTTCAATATATTTACATTTATACAACCTAAATATAATTAATTTTGGTTAAAATCACCATAGTCTAATTTTAAAACATTGAAAGTTTTTGTTTTTCCCTGGAAAAATTTGAATAACGTTAAAAATTGGGTGTCTTAACCTCCCAAAAGTGTGAGAGATCAGAATTAAATTTTCCTGTAAGTTGAGGTCAAATGATTCTATATGGATAGTATCTCATCAAAGTTGCATGCTGGCGCTGTCTTATAATTTCCTTGGTCTTGTTGGAATTAGTTATTATTTGAATATTTTTTCTATAATGCCCATATATTTTAGAATAATGTTATCTGATGTTGCAAAAAAACTGAAGAGTACTTCACTTTGCAGTATCGCCTATGTGCAGTTTCCCTGATTCTTCTTATAAATTGTGCTAAAACGCTTTGATTAGTTTTGTTGCTTTTATCTGGATGTCACCAGCAGGACAGAGAGGACAGTGGATATACTCTATAGGTCTGGAATTTAAAATATGCATGATTGAGGCAATATGTAATATGAAGTATCAATTATGATAAATGACGTAAGGTAAACAATGATACCCTTTTAACAGACCGTGCTTGCAGAATATCCTTGTATTTTTCTGTAGTCATCAATAGTTGGCAATGTTTGTCTAGCAGCCAGATTTGGACCCTTAAATCAGACCTAAGACTGAAGAATCTTTAACTACACCCGTTCTTAGGGTAACCTCATACATATGCCATGTGTGAGATATCTATTAGTTCTTCCCATGATATACAGCTACGATTGTGAGGACCTAACAGGTTTTCCATTGGTTTCCTTGGTTTATGTGTTTATTTATTTATTTGTATATTTATGTAACGTTGGTTCTCTATCATCCATGATCTCGACTTGGGTTTTCATATCTGATCATGGCTCGTATCTATGTTAAACACTTTCTGGATTATTACCTTAAATATTTCCCACCAAGTTTCCTTTGTTGGTATTGTTGTTAATTGTTTCAAATGTTCAATTTGGAGCCCTGACATTCACTCTTCTATAGCTGTCGCTGATGGAAGAAGCATGATTTAATGGAGGTTATGGTAGATTCGAGAGTTGATCAAACAGATTGAATCCTGATTCTACCTCTTATTGGCCGTGTGACCTTGGGGACATTATTTAACTTCCTTGTTTAGCATTATTTTTCACTTGTAAAACTGGATACTAACAATACCTATTTGCTAGGACTTATATGAGATTCTACTTGTGAAATGCTTGAAGCACAAAGTATAAATACATAGTAAGTGCTCAACACTTGTCATCTTTGACAACAGTCACTTTTAAAGGAAAGTTTTGGTGTTTTGTTTTGTTTTGTTTGTCTTTGCAATTGGTAGTATTTATTGTATTTCTCGCTAGGTACAATGCTGAGAGTTTTACTTAAATTCTCTGATTCAGTCGTCTTGGGCACTCTGAAGAATGAATTATACCCCTCAATATTTTACAGAAGAAACTGGTTTTGAGAGTTTAATAAGTGACTTGTTTGTCCAAGGTCATATGGAGAGTAAGTGGCCAAAGGGAAATGAGAATAATTTCCTTATCAAAACAAAAATAACAGTGTTCCTATGGTGGCTCAGCAGTAGTAAATCCGACTAGTTTCCATGAAGATGCGGGTTCGATCCCTGGCCTCACTCAGTGGGTTAAGGATCTGGCATTGCTGTGGTATAGGCTGGCAGCTGTAGCTCTGATTTGACCCCTAGCCTAGGAACTTCCATATGCCTCAGGTGCAGCCCTAAAAACAAAACAAAACTAACAAAAATCAAACAAAATGCAGACATTGAAGAGCAAATGCATACAAACAGAATCAATATATTTAAGAAAAAATAAAAAGTCGGAGTTCCTGTCATGGTGCAGTGGAAACGAATCCGATTAGGAACCATGCGGTTGTGGGTTCGATCCCTGGCCTCCTTTAGTGGGTTAAGGATCCAGCGTTGCTGTGAGCTGTGGTGTAAGTCACAGAAGGGGCTCGGATCTGGCATTGCTGTGGCTGTGGTATAGGCCGGCAGCTACAGCTCTGACTGGACCCCTAGCCTGGGAACCTCCATATGCCACAGGGTGTGGCCCTGAAAGCAAAAATAAATACATAAATAAAAAGGCTAACTATTATATTAGGTAAAACTCTGGGAAACTAATAAATTTGTTTTTTTATTCCTTTCTCATAACTTGCATTAATATAAATTAAGAAACAGTTTAGTGTCAACATGGTAATAAATACCTGTTTTGTGACCTGTAATTAGCTGCTATCTATTTCAATTTTATTATGATTACTTAACATTATTAAGAACCAAATCTTTTAGACTCTGGTAGTTTAAAAATAGACCATATTTTCAGTCACCTGTTTTAATTTTCAGATAGATGTGACCCTCTCCACACAGCTCAAAAGTAAACCCTATATTTTTGTTTTATTTATTCTTCTTCTTTTTATTTATACATAAATTAAATGATTTTTCTGCCCTAATCTGCTGAAACTTAAACTGGCTACTCCCAAAGCTAATGCCAAATTTGGACTTCTGCTTTTGGCCAAGGAAAGAAGCTAGACCAGCCAGGAAAAAAAATTGTGTCTGCCCAACAACATTCAGAGAGAGGCAGATTAGTTCCTCCAACCACTGGGACAATTTTACTTGCCTTTAAGTCAGATTTTCATAATTCCCAGTCTAGTACCATCATCAGTAAAATGCTTTTTCCTTCTCTTATAGAACTGAAGATTCATACATACCATGTGTCCATATATATATATATGTTGTATTAAATTTTTAAATATTGAAATCATTAAAAGACTTTAATTTCTATAATTTTTACTTTGGAGCATTTCTCATCAAACCATCTTCTTCTCCAGCTTTCTCCCTTTTAATACCAGCTTAGGGCACAGAGTCATGTTATGTATGTTGTTTTATGGTAAGTCTTGTATTTCTATAGCTTTTAGAGTACTTTCTAATAACAGCAACACAGTTAAGTATTAAGAGTTGGTAAAATAAACTGCCACAAGGTTGATACAGATAACCAAAGATTAGCTGAAGATATACTCTTAAGAAGAGACATGCTTATAATCAAAACTCCCTAAATATATTTTAGGCACTGTCATACCATTTGGTATGGAGTCATTTCAGCTTTCTACACAAGAAAAAACTGAATTAGGGAATTCAGTCTAGTGAAGCATAAAACCAACTGCAATTTAAAAAAAAAATTGTTTGCTGGATAAATGGGGCTTGAAGAATGGCAATCCGGGGCCAGAGAGAAGCTGATTAACTCCTCTTTATCAACATCAGTAATAAATAGTTTATATTTTCTAATTTCCACCTAAATTTAGTCAAAATAATGTGCATATATTCTATTCCAAAAATATATGTGTATAAAACATATCTCATGCATGTATGATTTACATTTATATATATAAATAATACAATATATGTATAATTGCCATGTAGACTATATGTATGTTCATATGTATGTGATGTGTATGTAGATAAAAATGGAAAGGGATTTCAGAGCTTTTAGAATGAACCATGATATGTAGGCTGTGAAATATTATTTATTTTTCATTAAAAAATACTAGAGGTCTTCCACTTCTTGTAATACAGGACTATTTAACTCAAACCAACTCTCCTTCAGGAACAGCTTTAAAAGCTGGAAAATTTAGTTCTAAAAAATATAATTGAAGTCATTGGAGAACTGGACTTGTAAGTAAAGAATTGTTGGACAAGTAAGTCAAGAACTATAAGTCAAGAAGGAAATCTCTAGAGCTAAAAAGCTGAGCCAAGCTTTTGATAATGTCACCATTCTAGGTGAATTGGAAATAGACTATTTACTAACTTCTTAACAGAAACAAACATAAACCATGTCCCAAAATAGATACCATCATCTCAAGTTTCAAAATATCTCTAATTTTTTAACTATTTTTTTTTTTTTTTGTCTTTTTGCTATTTCTTGGGCCGCTTCACGCAGCATATGGAGGTTCCCAGGCTCGGGGTCGAATCGGAGCTGCAGCCACCGGCCTACGCCAGAGCCACAGCAACGTGGGATCCAAGCTGTGTCTGCAACCTACACCACAGCTCACGGCAACGCCGGATCGTTAACCCACTGAGCAAGGGCAGGGACTGAACCCGCAACCTCGTGGTTCCTAGTCGGATTCGTTAACCACTGTGCCATGGTGGGAACTCCAAGCTATATAATTTTTGGCACACAATTTAAAAATAAAGTGTAGAAGGAGATGAGACATCACTGAACACCATCAGAAACAATAGTCAATAGAAATAGAGCCTATAGGAGTTCAGATAATGAAAACTTTTTAAAAAATGTACATAATAACTTTAGGGATATGGAAGAAATTGAGAATTTCAGTATACATATTAAACCTATTAAATATCTAAATGGGAAGTCTATAACTTAAAAGCACAACCACTAAAATAAGGAACTCAGTGTATGGGTTTAACCATAGATTTATCAAAACTGAAGAAAGAATTACTAGACAGTAGAATAGCTATGAAAGAAATATTCAAAATGAAGCATTAAATAAAAGAGAGTGGAAAATACAAAAAAGAGAAGAGGCATGTGAGATACACCAAAAATATCTTAGCACATATGTAACTACAGCTCAAGATGGAAGATGAGAGAATGGTGTAGAAGTCATATCTGAAGAGTGAATGGTTGAGAATTTACTAAAAGTGAGGCAAAAGCCTCAAGTCATAGATTCAAGAAAAATATATACAAGGAAAAGCACACTGTAGCACATCATAGTAAATGCACTAAAGAAACAAAGACAAGGAGAACAATTTTTTAAAGAGCCAGAGAAATAGTTTATTATCTTCAAAGGAGCAAAAATAATGGACCTAGCTTCTTGATAGAAACTGAGAGTCAGAAGACAATTGTTTCATGTTGTGTTGCTCCCCAAAGTCACAGGTTGAAACCCTAAACTTTGATATGACAGTTTTTGGAAAGAGGCCTTTTAAGAAGCTAAGATTAAATGAGGTCAGAGGATTGGGTCCTAATCCAATTGGACTGATATCCTTATTAGAAGAGGAAAAGACAGAGGCGTGTATCATACTCACGGAGGAAAGGTCACCTGCGGACACAGCAGAAGGGTGGCCATCTACAGGCCAAGGAGAGCGGCCTCTGAGAGACTCGACTTGCTGTCACCTTGATCTCACATTTCCTGCCTCTGAAACTGAGAGAAAATACATTTCTATTCAGCTTCTGTTAAGTGTGGTATCTTGTTATAGCAGCCCAAACTGACAAGTGCGCGGTGCGATGGTATCTTCAAAGTACTGAAGGAAAACAAGTTCCACTACGAAAGTCTATACCCAGCAAAACGTTCTCTTCGAAAATGAAAGCAAGGTATTCTTGTCACCCAGCTCGCCGCCTGCTGCTTCCTTGTATGGTCGCAAGGAAGGAGAAGGATGACACCTGGATTCCTGAGGCAAAGCTTCACAGAGAAAACGAGGAAAGAGAACAGCTCTGGGAGAAGCCCATGGCACCCTTTACTCATCTGTGCCATCCCTTGCTCCTGAAAGAAACCTCTCTGCCCACCTGTCAGCTGCCTATTTCCTTGCTACTTAGGACACTTCCTGTATTTCTGGGGTAGCTGATTATCCTACCAGAGTGTCAGAGAATTATTACAGGATTTCAGAAGGTTCACTGTCAAGGACATTCATCTGCTGTCTGACGAAGTCTATATAAGATAGTGAAGTAGCAGTGGATTTGGACTAAGAAGATTTAGGTTCAAATCTTGCATAAATACTAGCCGTGCATTCTGTGACTTTGCTTTCTCATCTGTCATTAAGAACACCAATATACTCCCATGATGTTTTGAAAATTAAATGATAATCTAGAGTCCGCCAGGTAACGATGCTGGCTCTGAAAACCCTCATTAAAACTTCAAGGGAGATATTTTTAGGACATATACTAACAAACACGGAAATATAGGGAAAAGGCAACCACATTATAATTGTTTGGGACTAGAAAATAAACATATGAGTAATAGAAAATAAACACTTAAACCAGCAATGAAATAATACAACTATCTCAAACTCAGAGTTTCGGGAATTGATGGTATGAGGCTTCTGGAAGTGGGGTGAAAAGGATAGTAAAATAAATAGGTCTAGTATACCCTTGAAAAATTCTTGAACTTAATCCTTTGATAGGATAAAATAGTGTCTCTGGATTCAGGAAAAACCTTGGCACCTTGCTAAAACTGGGAAGAGTAAGTTTAGGTATTCATGCTAAATGCCAAGACCTCAAGCCCTTCCCCTTCTCCTGGAAGCTTGATAATCATATTTTTTTTAATCTGCTCAAGTGTCCACAGCAAAATACCACAGACTGGGTGGCTTAAAATATGAGAAATTATATTGCATAGTTCTGGAGCTGGGAAGTCAAAAATCAACATGCAAGCTGATTCAGTTTTTAGGGAGAACTGTCTGACCTATTTCTTGTTTTAAATATAAATATATGCTTTTCCTTAGTGCATATATATGGAGAGAGAAAGAAATTGCTCTTCTTCTTATAGAGCCACGAATTCCATCATTAGAGCCCCACTCTCATGACCTAATCTAATCATCTCTCAAAGACCACACTTCAGATACCATCACATCGGGAGTTAAGATTTCAACATAGGAATTTTAGGGAGATATGGATGTTTATTCAATAGCACCATGCCTTTAACTTCCAGGAAAGAGATTAGAAGAGTCTTTCTGGAGATTCTTATCAGTCCTAGAGGAAACATCTACATATTGACATCAAGTATTTCTTTTTCTTTTTTTTCTTGGGTCATTTGTTTATTGGGAAAATATTTTTTATTTAATTTTTTATTGTTATTTCCCTAATACATTTTTTTTCTACTGCATGGCATGGTGACCCAGTTACACATACATGTACACATCAGTAGGGTACTCAGGTAAGTCACCCTAGGATGAGACTCTCAGATGACAGGCGTCGCTTGCTTGTGCAGTTTCCTATCAGTTTTGCAGACCCACACTCTAAATGTAAACCCACAAATGAGGATTCTTAAACATCTGAAGGCAACCTATAAGGCAAAAGATAGAAAAGTAATAACTAGTCAACTTTAGGTGAAAAAATCATCAGAAATATCACCAATATTTTCATAGATGTAAGAAAACATCCATGAAATAAAAATGAGATTCTATAGTAAGAAAGTAAGAAGTCAGAGAACTAAAAATATCTCTTGGAAATAAAAATATGATATCAGGAATGAAAACTTGGCAGAAGATAAAGTTGGAAGGTAGTGTTAAAGAAATTTCCCAGAAACTAGAGCAAAAATGCAAAGTGATAAGGAACGTGAGAGAAAAGGTAAAGAGAGGAGGCTTACTCTAGGAGGTCCAACCTTGATAACTAATAGGAGATCCAGAAAGAACACAAGCAGAATGAAGGAAATTATCACACAAATCATTCTAAAAAAAGTTCCCCAGACTAAGGGAATTTCCAGCTTCCAGATCAAGAGGGCCCGTTATGGAAAATGAATGAAAATAAAGCAATATTTATAGCACATCTTAGAAAATGTCATAAAACCAGGGACAAAAGAAAGACTTTAAAAGTCCTCTAGGGAAAAAAAAAAAAACCACAAGATCACATGTAATGGATTAGTTATCTAAAAGGCATTGAACTTCCCAACATTAATCTTAGAAGCTAGAAGATGATGGAACAATATAGTCGGTAGTCTTAGGAGAGGTTATTTTCAACCGGGAGAATTCTATAAACAGGTAAGCTATTAATAAAATTTAAAAATATAAAAACCTATCAAGTCTTAATTTATCTCCCTTGCAACTTTCTCAGGAAGCTACTGGAGGAGATACACTCCTCAGGAAGAGAGTTTTGTGTGTAGAGTGCTCTAATGTATGTCTATGCAGTACATGTACCCTCCTAATGGAGAATTTGGATGCTAATGATAGTGCATAGAAACTAATTAAATGTAAAAAAAAATCAGATAACCAAATGTGAGGGGAAAAAATGTTATACAAAGAAGGAAATGTAGTCTGTAACTGCTGAGCTACTTTTTGCTATTAGCAGCTGTGTGTTTGAATCCAAATCCACACTTAAATTCATGAAACCTGATAGCCTTCACACGACACTAAATTTACTTGGCCTCAAGGAAGGACAAAGGAAAGGAGTCTACCTAGCATGTTTATTATGGAGAGGACATTGTGACCCCTACGCACAACACCTGGTGTCCTCGTCATTCTGCTCTTAGATGTGTGGGCATGAGGGTCAAGGCTGTAAGTGTGTAGATAATCTCAGTTCAAGGAAACCATCAGCCGTGGGGAATCGCAGCAGCGTTTATAGTTAGTCACTCATGTAGTCTTGTCAGATATGACAAGATATCTTCAGAGGGTAAGCCAGTCCACATGAGGGTATGTAACTAGCTTCCATTCTCTGGTTCAGTTGCATTTTATCCGTATTGGTTTCTTACAGCTCAATAAACAACCTCAACAATGAAGTACAAGGGCTTGATCGGGTACAGCTGGATTCTCCTTGATCTTGGATTCAGTCGAGATTAAATTCTGACAATTACTTGACCTGAGGATTAAATCCTCACACCTCCCTGCGGGAGGAATACCATAGAACAAGCTATTAATCTTTCCCTTCCAGTACCCTGAATAGCTCAGGTGTAAATGATATTTACATTGTCATAAATAGGTAAACACTTAATCATGATCCAACCAAAAATTATGATTTGTCTAATAAATGGAAAGAGGAGGTATGTGTGTGTATGATGGAGGGGCTGCAAAAGAGCTAAACCTTTATCTTTTATTTCGTGTAGTCAGTAGGTAATATAAAAACTATCAAAGATGAAAACATCAAGCTGTACACAGGCCAGCAGTGGAAGAAAAGGCTAAGATGATTGAATGTAGTTGTCTTCGGAGTATAAATTGGGAACGGGAAGGAGTAGAGCTGGGGACTATTATTTTCCGTACTTAACACCATGAACATATATAACCTTGATGAAATTTAATTTTTTATTTTATTTTATTGTGTTTTTAGGGCCACATCACAGCATATGGAGGTTCCCAGCTAGGGGTTGAATTTGGAGCTGTATCTGCTGGCCTACACCACAGCCACAGCAACGCCAGATTCGAGCCATGTGTGCAATCTACACCACAGCTGATGGCAATGCTGGATCCTTAACCCACTGATTGAGGCCAGGGATCACACCTGAGTCCTCATGGATACTAGTCAGGTTCTCTTCTGCTGAGCCACGACGGGAACTCCAAAATTTAGTATTTTAAAAATGACTAAATGAGATGATTTAAAATCACCCATTGAAGGGCCTGGTTTTTAATACAAAATTTAATAAATGAAAACCCGTTAAGGTAAAACAATAACATTTTTAAACAAGCAAAGAAGAATTCCTCACCAATAGACCAAGGTTTTTTTAAATAATTTTAATTTTTTTTCCATTATAGTTGATTTACAGTGTTCTGTCCATTTTCTACTGTACAGCAAAGTGACCCAGTCACACACACATATATACATTCTTTTTCCTCACATTATCATGCTCCATCATAAGTGACTAGATATAGTTCCCAGTGCTATACAGCAGGATCTCATTGCTTACCTATTCCAAAAGCAATAGTTTGCATCTATTAACCCCAAATTCCCAGTCCATCCGGCTCCCACCCCCTACCCCTTGGCAACCACAAGTCTGTTCTCCAAGTCCATGATTTTCTTTTCTGTGGAAATGTTCATTTGTGCCACGTGTTAGATTCCAGATATAAGTTATATGGTATTTGTCTTTCTCTTTCTGATTTACTTCACTCAGTATGAGAGTCTCTAGTTCCATCCATGTTGCCGCAAATGGCATTGAATAGTATTTATTGTGTGTATAGACCAGATCTTAATCCATTCATCTCTTGATGGACATTTAGGGTGTTTCCATGTCTTGGCTGCTGTGAATAGTGCTGCAATGAATATGCAGGTGCATGTGTCTTTTTCAAGGAAAGTTTTGTCTGGATATATGCCCAAGAATAGGATTGCGGGGTCATATGGTAGTTGTATATATAGTTTTCTAAGGTACCTCCATTACTGTTTTCCATAGTGGTTGTACCAATTTACATTCCCACCAACAGTGCAGGAGGGTTCCCTTTTCTCCACAACCCCTCCTGCGTTTTTTGTTTGTGGACTTATTAATGATGGTCTTTCTGACTGGTGTGAGGTGGTATCTCGTGGTAGTTTTGATTTGCATTTCTCTAATAATCAGTGATGCTGAGTATTTTTTCATGTGTTTGTTGGCCATCTGTATATCTTCTCTGGAGAAATGTCTGTTCAGGTCTTTTGCCTATTTTTCCATTGGGTTGTTGGAAGTTTTATAAGTTGAGTTTTTAAGTTGTTTACTGTTGAGTTTTATAAGTTGAGTTTTTTTTACTGTTGAGTTTTATAAGTTGTTTGTATATTTTAGAGATTAAGCCCTTGTCAGTTGCATCATTTGAAACTATTTTCTCCCATTCTGTAAGTAGTCTTTTTTTTTTTTTTATGGTATCCTTTGCTGTGCAAAAACTTGTCAGTTTGATTAGGTCCTATTCGATTATTTTTGCTCTTATTTCTGTTACTTTGGGAGACTTACCTGAGAAAACATAGGCCAAATTAAAATAAGTAGTAAAAGGTGTTCCTCAGGCAAAAGGAAAAGGGTTTCAGATGAAATCTTAGAAATACAAAGTAATGAAGTCAAAGAAGGACAAATATGTACAAAAACCTAAATGAACGCTGACTTAGTTCAAAAGGTCTAACGATGATTATAAGTTTTGGCAAGTTTATAATATTTTTTATAATACTTATTGACATGGTAGCAATGACAGTTATACTTTGTTTTAGTTTTTTTTTTTTTTTGGTTTTTGTCTTTTTTAGCTGTTCATCAAGTCACTTATCTAGGATTTTTTTATTTTATTTTATTTTATTTTACTTTATTTTATTATTTTGATGAGTCCTACACTCCTCTATTCCTTTCTATTTTGGCTGCCTCCACCCCAGCAGAAACATATATACTAGTTCGGAATTAGATAAGATCGAGTTTCGATTCCAATCCAAACCCATGTCATTTTGGTGAAGATAACCTTTCTATATGTAATTTTTTCATTAATTAATTGGAGTAAATCATACATAACACATAAAGTTACTAGATAGATTGAATACAAAAGGGAGTTCCCTCTGTGGTCCAGTGAGTTAATGATCCAGCATTGCCGCAGCTGTGGCGTAGATCATAGTTGCAGCTTGGATTCGATCTCTGGCCTAGGAACTTAAATATGCCAAAGGTGTGGCCGGAAAAAAAATGTTTGGAAGGTACTGGCATGGACTAATCTATAGATTGTGGAAACTCAGATTTAATTGCTTATCTTTTCTGTTTAATCTACCGATACATCTTTATTGAATATTCCCCATGTGCTTGGCATTGTATGAGGAGATGAGGATACAGTGGTGAATGAAATAAACACAGACCATGAGTAGTGGGGTTCACCATCTATCAGGGGCAGGGGAAAGGGTGATTGGCATTTATTAATACTCATATAAGTGTATAATGACGCAACTGAATAAAAAGTTCTTGGAGGAAAAATAGGGGGACTCATAAATTTAAGCTGGAGGGATATGGGGAGAAGTGACACTTGGGCTGAATTTGAAGATTGGATAGGAGTAACTAGACAATAGGAGAAGTGGTGGATAGAGTGTTTCAGGCCAAAATGTGTGCCTAATTAAACCCTGAAGACAGGGATACCCTGGGCCATTCAAGGAACTGAAAGAAGGATGGTTTGGCCAGAGAACAAGGAATGGGTTGAAGCTGGAGAGGTTGGCAGGGGGACAGAGCAATCTAGTCTGTCCTTGTTAGTCCATGTCAAGAATTTGGTTTTCTCTACTCCAAAAACAATAGTCATTGTAAGCGGAAGATGAAATGGCCAGATGTATTCTTCAGGTAATAACTGTGGAACATTTGTGTGGAGAGCAGATAGAAAGGAGTGAACGAGAGATGACCAGTTAGAAGGTTATTGCAGTAGTCCAGCACGGAGGCGGTAGCTTGGACCAGGGTGAACACTGTAGACATAGACATGTAAGGGAGAAGCAGAGAAATAGCAATCACACGGAATGAGTATGTTTAACATGCTTCTCATGTGTTAAACGAGAAGAATAACCTAGTCTGTAGAGTGGTTGTGAGGAGTGAGATGATTGCTTGCCACTCACTATTTTCATTCCCATTAACATTCTAAACTAATATAACCTTTTCTCTCTTTAAATGGTGGTCCCAATTCCTTTCCAAGGCTAACCGTTTTATCCTTGAGATGGATGTTATTCTGCCTCATCCCATGATATTCTCATGTTCAGTTATCTCCTGTCTTGTTTCTTAAATTTCTGTCGGTTACATCCACTTACTTCTTCAAATCAACATATGAATAAGCTGCATCTTTGCCATTGAAAATGTGATGCTACCTCATTTTAAGCCACTACACAACCATCTCTCTTTTTTCTCTATCAGCCACCTTAGGCGCTCTAATCCGTATCTTTATTTCTCACCTTCTGTTCATTCTACACTTTTTTATTCTTTCACAAAACCATTTTTAAGCTTCTACTTTCCTTCCTGGTACTTGAGACTGGAAGCACAAGTAAAAATCAGTTCCTTCTTCAGAAGCTTTGTCATAGCATGAAACAAACTAACTAACTGAAATTTATAGTCTCATGTACAATCCTTTCATAAACTTATACATTCTGGCCACATTCTCATCATTCTGCTCAAACTACAGTCACTACAGTAATCACTGTTAACCTCTTAATGCTAAATGCAAGAACTGCTTTTATTCCTCATTCTACCTGCCATTTCTTCAGGAATTTCTCTCCCTAGAATCTCCCTTTACATCCTCCTTCCCACTCTGTCCTGGTTCTCCTCATTATCTGACCACTGCGGTTTAGATGTCTTCTCTGCCTGCTTCTGTTCCTAAAATAGCAATATCCTATAGAATTTTGTCTCTGACCTTATTCTATATTCAATCCACATATCTATTTACTCATACAGTAAATATTTACTATAAATATTTACTTTGAAATTACCCTAGATCAAAGGATACAAAGATGAATAAGATATAGTCTCTGTCTTTAAAAAACTATCTTTGGGAGTTCTGGTCATGGCTCAGCAGAAACGAATCTGACCAGTATCCATGAGGACGCAGGTTCGATTGCTGGCCTCGCTCAGTGGGTTAAGGATCCAGCGTTGCTGTGAACTGTGGTGTAGGTCACAGATACAGCTCGGATCTGGCATGGCTGTGGCTCAGGCCGGCGGCTGCAGCTCCAATTCAACCCCTGTCCTGGGAATCTCCATATGTTGAGGGTGTGGCCCTAAAAAGACAAAAAACAAATAAATCAATAAATAAACTTTTAAAAATCAAAAACTACGTTTGAGTCCAGTTGAGGAGACATATAAATGGGCAAAACAAACGTTATGGAAGTGCAAATCAGACCTCTTCCCGAGGCATGATGAAAAGATCAAGATATAACACCTAATTCTCTCCTGTATCTTATATTTCCAGGTAATGACAACAAAATATCTCTCTCCATCCTTCCTCCTTTGACTTTTCTCTAGGAACTTAAAACCCAGCATGTCTAATATGAATTGTATTATACACATTCCATTCCACCCACCTGTTGGATTTTTTTCACTGTCTCTGTTCATAGCATCAGTAGCCATTAACTCACTTAAGAAAATCAGAATCATCCTGAATTCTGTTCTTTTTCATTTGCTAAATATCAGCAATCCCCTATAGGAGCCATTGCCTGCCATGTCTCTTGCCCTGAAATATTTTAATGGTCTCCTTTCTAATATTCACACATCTCTCAATTTTGTAAATGCTATCTTCTATACTTGTATAACACTGTCTTTCTAAATTGTAATTCTGTGTACAACACCCCCGTTTAAAATCTTATAGTGGCTTTATGTTTCCTCTAGTACGAATTCCAAAGTCTTAAGCATACAATGCCCTTTACATACTGTTTCCAGCCTACCTTTCCAGCACCACCTTGTATCATTTCTCCCCCCATCCCTGAAATAGTCTCTCACCATATTTCAATATTTCAGTATATCCCCAACTACAATGGATTGCTTGTTCTTTCCCAAAAATGGCATGCCCTTCATATTTTCATGCCATTTTCTTTATCTTCCATGCTTTTCCTCACCTGCCTAGTTGCAGACTTTTACTTACCCTTCATGACTCAGACAAATGTCATGTCATCTATAAGCCATTCTTAATACCACCAAGCTTCCCATAGGCCCTTGTCATGTCTTTTTAATACTGTCCTGTAAATACATGTTTTTATCTATTTCCTCCCTTGACTGTAAATCTTTTTAATGGCAGCGATCAACTTTTAGTAGTATTTCTGTTTCCTCCCATCCCCAGAACCTAGTAACAGTTTTTACACTCATCTGTACGAGGCACTCACTAAATATTTGTTGAATTAATAAACAGTTCTGACTCTTAAAAAAAAAATCTCTTTGGATTCTCAGAAACACTCTTCCTGCCAATTGCTGTTACTCTAAGTCAGATATTGGCCTATTCCCAACTCAAACTTACAACTCATTCAGTGTTCGCATTCAAGCTTTAGGTCCCACTGTCTCAGCCACCTCTTAGATCTACTTAGCACACTTTGGAATTCATTTAATCATTTCCTCCCTTAAGCTCCAGCAGCTGTGAGGTTTTGGATCTTGAAAACCCTCATCGCTATAAACAATATCCCTACATTTTAAGGATTCATGATTTTAAAACATTTGCTGGAAGAACAGAGATGGGTAATATGTTAAAGTTACTATATGTTTTTGTGTTCCCTGAAAACGAAATGATTTGTATTTTCCATTGATATTTTATATTAGTTTAGTAGAACTGTGGGATCACATGTCCCATGGGTTTTTCCTAAAGTTTCACTACTTTCTATAAGATTTCTAAACTATTACTTTAATTAAAAAATGATTCTCAACCTAACAAATACAGAATGAGCTATGGAGCCAGACTATCCAGATTTAGATCCCAGCTCTGCCCCTTGATAGAGGTATAACTATGTCATACACTTAATCTTTTTATGTCTGTTTCCTCACTTATGGAACTGGTATAATGAAGTAAAATAATGCATAGTTCACAGAGCTGAGTAAATAGATCCATATTTACTGAGTATAAAATGCTGAGTATGGTACCTAATGCATAGTAAGCTCAATACACTTTACCTGTTGCTATTGTCAGAAACAGTAGCCATTCACACTGCAACTCGCCCAAGTTAGAATTTGATTATAGTAACTGCACACAATTTGAAACATTACATTTTAAAATATGGTGTCTGTGTGTTAGGAAACTTTATTATTTGCTTAGTTGATCATTTTTCCATGGAATGGGATTTTCCAGGTGGAGGTAAATGCATGTGCCTGATTAGACAAGATACAGATTCTGGTCAGTGATCCATTCTGACTCGATTTTGGCTGGATACATTTGATAGGCAGCTTTAATCCAGATTCTAGAAAGTGATGTCAGTCAATCCATCAGTCACACTTCTGGCATTAACCTACCACCCCCTAAGTATATGCTATCCCTTGTCGTTTCTTTTCTTCACTCTGTAGAAGGTCTTGAACTTAGGTAGTCCACTGAAGCATGAATTAAAGAAGAAATTGATATCTTTAAACATTCCAGTAATAAATCTAATTATAAAAATTAACTTAATTTTTATCTTCCACTTAGAGATAACATATTTTGATTCAGATATATGTTTTATAAAGATAAAATATATTTTGCAGTTTTATTCAAGAAGAAGAGAAAAAACTAATATGGAGAAGTGACTCAATTTTCAATAATTTGAAATGTGATTCTAAGATTTATCATTTTTTTAGCAATTTTGCAGTGTTTATCAATATTAGGTAGAAATAAGATCATTCCTTGAAGTTTGCTAAAATAGTGACCTTAAATTGTATGAGATTTTCCTATTTAAAGAGAAAAGATTACTGCAAGTACTATATGTAAATTAATTTACTGCATTACTACTAGAAGTAATATTTAGACTTAATCTCAAGAAGTTAAAACATATTAACCATAGCATCAACTTTTTATCATCACTCAATTGCCAAACTCAAAGCTTTATATCAAACTCAGTGGTTGGCTCTCAGAATCGCCACTTACGAATGGCTAGCTTATGTTTAAAGGGAATTATTTGTGTTTGTGGTGGTGTATACCTTGAAGCTGCTTTCCAGTCCTATGCTTGTTTCCATTCTCATGTACTTGCACGTGTGTATGTATTACATGAAATTTCCATCTCATACAATGAGTTCTTATTCTTGGCATGCAATGGTAAATTGGAATTCATACATTTTTTCCCTTAAACTGCTTGTCTTATCAGACACAACATTGTAACCAAGGCTTTACATTTTTAGTGCCCCTTAAATTTAATTTTATGTGTTTTTTCTTTGGTATATTTCTCCTAATTTTAGATGAAATGTTCAAATATATTATTTAGTAAGCTATTCTATTTGTAATTTATATATTTGAGTGTTTTAATATTTAAAATATTTTTAAGGTAATTTGAATGTTCATAAAAAATTCCATTTCATTTGGAACCTTACATTGCCCTAAAAGAAAAAAGAAATCTCTTTAAAAACTATGAAAATTTTACTCTTTTGCCGTTTCTTCAAAGAAGAACAAGTCCTTTTTATAAAAGTGCTAGTAGTCATCTCTAAAGATGTCATCCAGTCACCTCTAAGTTTAAAATATTTTACTTTGAAAAGTATATAAAAGCACCTGAATTATTGTCCTACAACTCATCTAACCCATGACAAGAAGAAAATGTTGTAGAAATAGAAACAACAAGGGTTGGCGTATAAGAAGGAGAATAGGCCCTTCTATATATTTTTATTTGACTATTAGCTAAAATTCTGTGTGCCAAGGTTTAGGTTAGTTGAAACCCCCTACAAACTGGGCTTATGGAAACAGTAACTGATCCTTCTAAGATTGTGTTTTTTAATACACCACAAGAATGCATTTCCCAAAAAGTATAAGATCCCTATCTTGAGATGTGATGAAATGCTTTAAAAAATCCTATAGCAGAGGAGAAATGTCTCTCTTAAAATTTTAAATCATGTAGCTAATGTGAGCTCACACAATAGAGCCCGGCACATTGAAATATTTTTTCATTTTTTAAGGGAATTAATGGCTCTCCACCAGCCCTTTAACATGTAAAATGAGTAAGTTACTTGTGTCCAGTACATCCAAAAAAGAGCCAGGATAAAATAAACATAAGGGGTTGGATATCTTGGAAAAAATCTGTCATGGGTTTGGGTTAATCATCTCCAGAAGAAATTCAACTTGATGCCTGAAATGTAAGACCTCTTGGAGAAAGCAGAAAGGCCTGAGGCAGTGTTGATCTGAAGGAGTGCTCTCCATGGGTCAGAGCTGCTCTGCTGGCAGAGTGCAAACCCAGTTCACAACCGAGGCCTCTGAAAAGTTGTAAAAGACTGCAGGGGCCTTCCAGTGCACGCACTCCAGCTTTGGTTACATAGTTTTAATGGCCCAGTTTCTTATTATAAAATAAAACTTAAAAATAAAATCTGTGCCTGATTTTCCAACTTTCTGTCCACCCATGATAGGGTTGCTCCCTGTAACATTTGCGGAGTAAAACATCTATTTCTTAAAACTTTAGTGATCATGTAGAAAAATTATGTAAATATAAAATACCTTTATCTGGTGCACTTTTCATAATGTCCTATTCTTAGGCTTTTGAACATTGGAAAATGCGTTATTCACGCAATACTTTGGCTCTGTTCTCTTCTACCTCTTTTCATACATTTTAAAAATATTTTTTCCAGCCACCAGGTACTTTTTACATAAAATCCCTTACATTGCATGCCTTGGAAACTGTGCAAAATGATAATTATGATTTTTGATAATTTTTATTTCTAATAATGGTCTTGAACTCCAGGGAAACTGATCTAGGGCTAAATGACGAATCGAGTCTATACTCTTTTTGGCCCAATTTCCCCCTCTTTTGCCTGTTTTCATCATCAGAGATTGTATTCACTTAAAGTAACATCAGGTGAGTGTAAATACAGGCTTGCGTTAATCATTATCATACAGGAATAATTATATGATTTTATATGATAATTAAGTGTACTTCTAAATAGTTTGGTAACTTGTTTTTTAATCCACTTTAGAAGAAAAACAGCATAGACAAATCACTCTTATGTTCCTTTTGCTTTTACCCCTAGTTTTATTGCATTCCAATGCCAGGGAAGTTATATTAGCCTTGGACTCAGATAAGTTGTTAATTAAAATATCTGTGCATATCCTAAAGATGTTCCTTTTTGTAGATATATGAGGCTATTCGCTTTTACTCTTATGTCTGTTCATATCCTGTAGATTTTTCTTTAAATTGCTGTAATCATATAGGCATAAGCTGACTAGTTCCAGTAAAGAAGCCAACCTTTAAACGACATAGAAGTCAATCATTTCAATGAATGGAGTCCTAAGTGCTGAAGCATTTCAAATCCTTTTTCATTTGACCACTCAGTGACCTGATAACTATTTCCTGTCCCTAAATAAGGTTGTGACCCAGGTCTTAGAGTGCGAAACTCAGATAATTTTAGAAACAAGGCAAATGCCATAGGATTAAAAAAAGTAGAAGACAGTTTGACTAAAATTTTTCCTTTTAAGGTGGAATTGTGTATCTTAAATAAGAAGGAATCAAAGTTAAATGTGTTATCTTGTTTATTCATGTTTAAAATGATCAAAATTATTGATTTCATTGCCCATCAGGGTGGAAAATCACCAGGTATCTCTACAAGATTATTTTGGTACAGTTCCTCATTTCTAGTCTTTTAAGGTAATTCAGATTATTAAGTAGATAAATCAAAACTAACAACGTTTTAATAACTCACCAGAGTAGCTTGAGAACAGTGATGTTAAAATTAACTCCAATTACATATGTACGTGTACATGTAAATGCGTCTGTGTGTGAGTGGACTCTTTATTAGTATTTGTACCTGTAGAAAGAGGAAAATCATAAAAGTATAACAACAACAAAAAAACCTATACATCTCAGAAAGTATGGCAGGAATGTTTCTAACCATCCATTTGAACTGGTAAAATGCCCTTGGCAATTGGATTAGGGGAAGGAAGACTCTTACAAGTGCATTTTACTGATCTAGAAGTGTAATTGACTATAGTTTGTTTTGATAATGTTTTTTGCTTTTTCATAACTTGGATGTGAGATATATGTTATGAAACGTTAATTATTCTAATGAGGTCAAGAAGTGTTTCCTTAAAATAACAGTTTTAATGTTTAACATACATTTGATACTCTTTCTCCTTGTACAGTTAATAAACGTATGTATTAGACATATATTTGGGCTAAACTATAAAATATGCTTTTAAAAGAGTACTTCTCACAGGGATCATACAATGTATTGAACTATAAGTTCTCAGTTTGGATCTCATACATTCTAAAGAATCATTATAAAATAAGCAACTAAAAACTATAGGGTTGATTAAACAGTAAGAACAGTATTATCTTAGATTCTGTTTTAGAATGTGATGTGTCATATTACTCATAGGACCGAAGTTTTCTATTAATGATATACTAATTTTGCAGCCATGAAAAAATAGACTTTCAGTCTTATTCTGTTGAATGCTGAACTATTGCCAGTTTTAATCTTATAGTCTTATAATTCAGTTTATTGTGTATTTCACTTGGGAACTGTCATGAAATTGTGTGTTTGTGTGTGTATAATTTAAATATTAAATCTAAGAATTTTCAAAGCGAAATGTGAAATAATATAAAATAAAACCAAGAATGAAACTCTTGATTTTCTTACTTCCTAGAATTTATATGAGCAAAAGAGCCCTAGAATGTAGTTTTCCAAGCATGATTTGTGAAAAATATTTAAAGTAGTAAAATTTATAGCAAAAGTAAACTCTCAAGGATTTTTAAGTCAAGCAATAACTAAAAGGATAGCACAACTAAAGATGTTGTAAACAGTTATCATTAAATGAAAAATATGACTAAAATTAAAAATAAATTTTCAGTTGTGATCTGAAATAAATTCAGATAATAATTCATAAATTCCAAATTGCTTTGAGAAAATTTGAACTAAATATTATACATATCTCATAAATCTAAATACAACTTTATTCTGTATGTTTTCATTTTCCCTATTTGATTTAAATGCATGTTTTAGCTACTTATTTATAAATGTACCTTTTGTTATATATTAATTACTATTTGTGAATTTTGCATCTTTTACATCAAATTCCTATTTTGAATTTAATTGCTTTTATGTAAATGATACATGCAATGATACATAAAAGCTTTAAAATTTGAGATTATTTAATTTGAATATGACTATTCTTGTTACTTTAATTATAATGCACTTTATACACTAAATATGAAGTTTCAATTGCCGTGTTATCATATAGAGTCAGAATTTTAAAATTGCATTGGACAGTAAATGATAAAATGGAGTTAAAAGACAAATGCATGTATTTAAAGGAAGATTTGCTGTTGTTGAGATCAGAAAACAAAAAAATTTATTAGGCATTGACTTGTTCAAAAGAAAATTACAGTTATAAGTTTAAAAACTGTAAGGGATTAAGAGTAGAAAGTAAGTTCTAAGTACCAGGAAAAAGGCTTGAGATTTAACCTACAGATGACCTGGACTTGTTTGTTCAGATGACAATTCTAAAAGTGTGCAGGGAATATTCCTGTTTAATACAATTATTTGCCACAAGCCTTGACCTCAGTGACTGTCGGGGACCAGATTTGAATTGGCCCATTCTCTGATATGGTGACATTGCTTCTGTTGCCTCGATTGTGACCTCTGATTGCATGGTACCCTTGAGAGTTCTATGTAACAAGCGTAACTCCTGGTTCTTAGCCAGGAAGGTTGGTCTGCCTGCGTAGATTTGTCTGCCCCCTTCGTCTGAGTTGCATATGCTACCTATCCTGCAATGATATAAAACTATGTGGTTTTGTGTGTATGCATCTCTCTGAGGACTTAAATAGTAGCATTTCACAACTAGCAAAATGGGCATTTTTTTCCAAATAAAAAGTCTGTGTGATCTATTAATTTTGAGAACAAATGCCCATTTACTTTCAAAAGTTTATTGTCTTAGTGCATTTTTAGTTACATGTGTAACCTTTCTTCATAGGTACCTTTCCTTCCCATCCCCCATCTTTCTAGTCTAACTATATCTGAGATTATAGAAAGTTGACGTAGAGAGGTGGCATGGCTGAAGAGAAGTAAGTGAGACAGACTACTGGCTTTAAATCATAGTTTTGCCATTGTCACCAGGAGCAGTCCAGTTAATTCTTTGAACCTCCTCATTTTAAAAATGGGGAGCAGCACTCAGAGTTTTTATAAGAATTAAGTAAAAATTAACATAATGTGAAGGACATGTCACAACATCCAGCGCATATTATACTCTTTATTATGATGATGATATTTTTTTTATAAGGAGGAAAAACCATGAAAATCCCAACACAGTGGATATAGGATAGGTCCAGAATTCTTGTAATCACAGCATGAGATGAAGGCTGTTCCATGCACAGCAGCTTGAATAGAATGATTTGCATAGCTTTCTTCACAGTTTAACTGAAAGCTAGGCTCAGCATCATTTGGAATCATTTGTTTTTCAGTCATGTGTTTAGACGTGGTTTGGTTATTTGAAGTCAAATTATAAATGGCAGTAGAGTTGGAAATTTAATTTTGACATTTTCATGCTGGGATTAGTGCTTTGTCCACCAGATCAGTGGTTTTCAAACTTTATATTTTAGTAGAAAACCTCTGTCTTCAAATGAAATATTACCCTAAAATCAATATAGTGTGTAAAATAGCTAAAAGTACATCTGCTCTGGTTTAGGAAGTGGGTCTGATCTCTTGGCTACTTCCCATAGCAGCCACTGAAATGCATTTGCAAAGCCTCCTACCCATAGCAGCCACTGATATGTATTTGCAAAGCCTCCTAGGGCTTCACAGAACACAGTATGAAAATAGTGTACGTGTTTAGACTTTTCCAAAGAGCATTCTCCCATTTAACCTAGGACTGACTGAGTTGTCCTTATCCCATGCAGAAGTATAGGTTTAATAGCTGTTGGTTCACTGCTAGATCCTCAGAATGAAAATAGTGCCTGGCAATAGTAGGCACTCAATAAACAATTAAGCAATTCATGCAAAATATATCAAATTTTTGTTAGAGTAACAACCCAAAATCATGCAGCATAATTCTTCTGGGTAGGCTAAATTAATGATCCCAGATTAACTGTTAGGGATAATTACAGTTCATATTATAGAATACAATGTGCTAATAAAAAAGTAATAGTTTATTCATATTTCATTGATTTCAAGATAAGCATTTTGTTTTTCAAATTTCCACCTCTCTGAACTCAGAGTACACCTCATAATAAATAGAAGTATAGAAGCTGCTGACAGCTAGGTAGTAGTTGACACATCATGTGAAAAACTTCAGTTGTCATTTTCTAGCAAGATCAGGATCAAAGCATCATAGATACTGTGAAATGATATACTGCCCTCAACTTTGGAGAGCATTTAAATAGAACTGATAGAAGACCGACATATGCAAGAAGGATTGGAACCCTTAATTGTTAAAACACTGAAGTGCTTTCTTATTTTAAATAGCTGCTTCCTTGCCTTTCTCCCCACTGCTGCCACCCCAGGCACTGTGGCTGGCTGCTTTAGCTACTCCCCTGCAAATTTGCCCCCATTCTGTGGTGTTCCATCATTAAAGGGCCCTGGAACAGCAGTTCCAAACCAATGTCCTTTCTCATTGGTCATTGCCCATGTCATAAAGCTTAGGAAGCATTTACCATTACCACTATTAAGATCAATTTTTAAAATAGGATTCAACTGTGAGAGTAAAACAAAAGAATTGCTGCAATTGCTTAATTTTATAGATGAAGAAATAGGGCTTGGCAAGGCACCAACACCTCTCCCATTTCTGTAAACATCATTCTGAACAATGCTTTAAGTAAAAGAGACATAAAAAGTGGAGAGGGACTTCCTGTGGTGGCTCAGTGGAAACAAATCTGACCAGTATTGAGGATATGGGTTCAATCCCTGGCCTCTCTCAGTGGAATAGGGATCCAGTGTTGCTCTGAGCTGCAGTGTAGGTCGCAGATGTGGCTCGGATTCTGCATTGCGGTGACTGTAGCATAGGCTGGCAGCTGCAGCTCTGATTCAACCCCTACCTAGCCTGGGAATGTCCCTGTGCCGAGTGTGGGGCCCTAAAAATACAAATGAATGAATGAATAAATAAATAAGAAGGAAAAGAAATAGAACAGGTGGCGACGCTCAAATCCAAACAAGCCCAGGCACAAAATGTGTGAGTTCGAAAGATCAGGTTAAAATTAGCAAAATCCTAGTAAAAGATCCATAGACAATGAAGCCGAAGACATTCCCTCAGTCAGGGAATGCCAGTGTATGCTTTCTGTCCCAGAATGGCTGGCGTGGAGCCTGCAGATGGACCCACGGAAGAGCGAAAGGCTGGACTCAGTAGTCAGGGGCTGCACCGAACATCAGCCGTCTCCTGCCAGCCCTGACTGTGTGTCGCGAATGGAACGGCCCCTCCAAGAGGTGCCTTTATAGACTGCTCCTCGGCTTCTTCCACTGTAGTCAGAGATGTCACCTGTCTTCTTGTTATAATATGAGCCCTGAGAAAAGCATAGATGGCAAAAGGTAATTGAAGTAAAGGTAAGGAAAAAGAGAAGACGAATAAAGACAAAGTAGGACATAATTGAAGAATTAAGAGAAATATTGACAAGTAAAAATAACAAAATGATAGGGGTTATGAGATCAAGTTAAGAAGAAACAAACGTATGCTCTCCAAATACTAGGGAGCCCCAGAAAGACCCCATGAAATGTGGAGGAAAAAAAAATATGTATGTAGTGACCATCAAAAATTAGTTTTTGATAGAAATGTAAAAGTAATTCATGACTCCCAAATCCTACATATGAAGGTAAATAAAATTGAGACCTCGGAGTTCCCATCGTGGCTCAGAGATTAACTAACTCGACTAGCATCCATGAGGACGCAGAGCATCCATAAGGACGCAGGTTCGATCCCTGGCCTCGCTCAGGGGGTTAAGGATCCGGCGTTGCCGTGAGCTGTGGTGTAGGTTGCAAATGCAGCTTGGATCCCGCATGGCTGTGGCTACAGCTCGGATTGGACCCTTAGCCAGGGAACCTCCGTATGCCATGGGTTCACGCCCCAACGCCCCGCCACCCCCTGCAAAAAAAAGATTTAAAAAATAAAATAAAATTGAGACCTGGACTTTCCTGTTGGGAACGTGAGAAAAAAAATGTATGATCATAGAGTTAGTTAAAGAAATATTCTGGTTCAGACTAATTTTGATTTCCTAGTCCTACTACTTACTAAGTGATGTGATATGTAAACTCGCTGTGCTGAAGCATTCTTATCTTTAAAATGGGAGTGACACTGTGGACTTCTCAGAGTCCTTGTGAAATAATGCACTGGAAGTATGTGGACCCCTGCTGGGCATGACTGTCCTTAGGAGAAAACTGTAACTCTTACTGCTGCTAGAATCTTGTCTCTACCTCCAAATATCCCTCCAGCCAAATCAGAACTGTACCCTCTCACTACAGTGTGTCACCTGTTGGCCTTGGGATGTTGAGCTTCTGCTTCCACAGTGAGTGTTAAAGAGATTTCTGTTTCAGGCAATGTGGTCAACTACATATGCACACACAGCTCACCTAAGATACCAAGTTTTAAATAATATTTAAAATAAATGTCTTAAGCTATTTTGGTTTTAAAATAGTTCAGTGCAAAATTGAGTTAAAAGTGCAGAGAATTCCCATGTCTCTCACACGCTCAGGCACAGCCTCCCCAACTCTAAGCATCCTGTACCAGTGGCGCATTTGTAGCAAGTAGTGACCTCCATTGGTGCATCATCCCCCAAAGTCCCAGCTGACATTAGGGTTCACTCTGGGGGCCGTGCATTATATTTAGGTTTGGAAAAATGTATAAGGCCATTGTGGTATCATACAGAATGGTGTCACTACTCACAAAATCCTCTCTCCTCCTCTTCACCACTCCCTCTGCCTTTAGGCCTGGCAACCACTGATCTTTCACCTGTCTCAGTAGTTTTGCCCTTGACAGAATGGCACACACTTAGGATCATGTGGTATGTAGCCTTTTCAGATTGGCTGCTTTCACTTAGTAATATGCATTTAAGTTCCCTTCATATTTTTTCATGGCCTGATAGCTGATCTGTTGTTGTTGTTGTTGTTGTTGTGAGTTTTCACTTAATCATATTTCCTTCTCTGAGTTTATTCACTCACCTGCTGAAGAATATCTTGCTTGCTTCCAAATTTTGGTAATTTTGAGAAATGCTGATATGAACATCTGTGTGTAGGTTTTTGTGTGGACAGAAATTTCCAGTTCATTTGGGTAAATATCAAAGCATGTGATTGCTAGATCATTTGGTTTGGTTGGGGGTTTTTGGTACTTTTTTTTTTTTTTTGCCAGAAATGAAATTTAGTCTAAATGTCTTTTGATTTTGTCTGAATTTTATTTTTATCAGACTATAGTTGATTTACAATGCTGTCAGTTTCTGCTGTAGAGTGTACTCCTACATACGTTCACGTTTCTATACACATTCTTTTTCTCATACTGTCTTCCATCATGTTCTATCCCAAGAGATTGAATATAGTTCCCTGGGCTGTACAACGGGACCTCACTGCTTATCCATCCTGAATGTAGTAGTTTGCATCTACCAACCCCAAATTCCCATGCGTCCCACTTCCTCCCCTTTCCAGTTGGCAACCACAGTATCCTCACTATGTCTGAGCCTGTTTCTGTTTTGGAAATAAGTTCATTGGTGCCATATTTTAGATTCCACATAATAACTGGAATATCATATGGTATTTGTCTTTCTCTTTCTGTCTTGTTTCACTTAGTATGTTGTGGCAAATAGTGTGATTTTGTTTTTTATGGCTGCATAGTATTCCATTGCATACATACGACATTTTCTTAATCCATTTATTGGTCAATGGACATTTAGGTTTCCATGTTTTGGCTATTGTGAAATAGTGCTGCAGTGAACACAGGGGTGCATGTATCTTTCTGAATGACACATCTGACAAATTTTGAGAAAATATCGAAAGTGTTTTTTATATTTCTTTGACTTAATGGGCTAGATGAATACTTCTTTCTCCAGTCATATTTCAAAGTCAGTAAACCTAAGCTACTGGGTATTGAACACATATTTTATTTTTTAAAGCATCTTTATTTTTGGCCCTGCCCATGGCATGCGGAAGTTCCCAAGCCAGGGATCAAACCGAAGCCACAGCCATGACAACACTGGATCCTTTACCACTAGGCCATCAGGGAACTCCCAAGAGTATGTTTAGTTTTGTGAGAAACTGCCAAAGTATCTTCCAAACTAGCTGTACCACTTTGCCTTCTCACAAGCAGTGAAATAGTTTTGTGTTAACAGGGTTCTCATTCTGAAAGGTGTGTTCGTGTGTCTCACTGTTGTGGTAATTTGCATTTCCTGGATGACGTGGAATGTGAAGCATCTTTTGATATGCTTATTTACCACCCATGTATCTTCTGTGGTGAAGTGTGTCTTAAGGTCTTTGGCTCAGGTTATTTGTTTTCTTCCTGCTGAGTTTTAAGAGTCCTCTGTATATTTTGGATAGCACTCTTTATCAGATAAGTGTTTTACAAATATTTTCTCCCATTCTTTTTTTTTTTTTTTTTTTTTGTCTTCTCATTCTGTTGACATTATCTTTAGCAGAACAGAAATGTTTAATTTTATTGAATTCTAACTTATCAATTATTTCTTTCCTGCATTATGCCTCTGGTGTTGTATCTTAAAAAAAAAAAAAATCATAGCCATTTCCTGGGTTATATAGGTTTTCTTCTATGTTCTTTTCTAGGAGTTTTAGAGTTTTATGGTCTACATTTAGGTTCGTAATCCATTTTCAGTTAATGTTTGTGAATGGTATCAGATCTATTTAGATTTATTATTTTGTATGTGGTTGTCTACTTGTTCTAACACCATTTTGTGTGGATATATTTCTGGGTTATTTATTCTGTTTTATCGATCTCTTGCCAATACCACACCGTCTTGGTTGCTATAGATTTATAGTAAATCTTGAAGTAGTGTCGGTCTTCCAACTTTGTTCTCCTCCTTCACTATCATGATGGCTATGCCAGGTCTTTTGCCTCTTCCTGTAAACTTTATAGAGTCAGTTTGTCAATATCCACAAAATAACTTGGGATTTTACTGAATCTGTAGATCAAGTTATGAAAACCTGAAATCTTGCCAATGCTTAATCTTCCAATCCACGAACATGAAATATTTACTCATTTAGTTTGTTTTTTATTTCATCAGAGTTTTGTAGTTTTCCTCATATAGATCTTATACATATTTTAAGTTTACCCCTAAGCTTTTAGTGTTGGGGGGTACCAATGTAAATGGTATTATGTTTTTAACTTTAAATTCTACTTGTTTATTGCTGCTATATAGAAAAATGATTGACTTCTGTATATTACCTTAGATCCTGTAATCTTGCTATCATGTACTTTCAGAAGTTTTGTTTTTTTTGTTTGTTTGTTTGTTTGTTTTGTTTGTTTGTTTTTTGGCTACACCCATGGCTTAGGGAAGTTCCCAGGACCAGGAATCAAATCCACACCATAGGAGTAACCCAAGCTGCTGCAGTGACAACAAGGAATTCCCAACCTGCTGCACTACAGGAGAACTCAAAAAGTTTTCTCATCATTTATTTAGATTTTCTGTATAGACGGTCATGTCATCTGCAAACAAAGACAGCTTTATTTCTTCCTTTCAGATCGGTATACCTTTTATTTACTCTTCTTTTTTTTACTACATTAGTTAGAATGTCCAGTGCAAGGTTGAAAAGGAGTGATGCAAGGCATCATCCTTGTCTTGTACCTGATTTTAATGGGAAAGTCTCAGATTTCTCACTATTAAATATAACATTAGCTATGGGTTTTTTTGTAGGTATTCTTTATCAAGTTGAGGAAGTTCCACTTTATTCCTAGTTTGTTGGGAGTTGTTATCACAGATGAGTGGATTTTGTCAAAGGCTTTTTCTGCATTTATTGATATTTGATTTGATTTTTCTTTTTTAGCCTGTTAACGTGATAGATACACTTATTCTTTTCAAGTGTTGAACTAACTTTGCATGCCAGGGATAAATCTCATTTAGTGGTGGTGTGTGAATCCTTTTATAAATTGTTGGATTTAATTTGCTAATATTTTGTTGAGGATTTTTGCATCATTTCATGAGAGATATTGGTCTGTAATTTTGTTTTCATGCAATGTATTTGTTCTGGCATTAGGGTAATTCTGGTCTTAGAGAATAACTTAGAAAACATTCCCTCTACCGCTATCCTCTGAAAGAGATTGTAGAGAATTTGTATACTTTCTCTCTTAAATTTTTGGTAGAATTCACCAGGAACCCTTCTGGTACTGGTGCCTTCCAGTTTGGAAGGTGATTAATTATTGATTCAGTTTTTTAAAATAGATACAGACCTATTCAGACTATTTATTCTTATGTGATCTTTGGCAGTTTGTATTTTTTAAATAATTGGTCCATTTCATCCAAGTTAGCAAATTTGTTGGGTTATAGTTGTTTACAACATACCTTTATTATTCTTTTACTGTCTGTGAGACATGTAGTGAGGCACCCCTTTCATTTTTGATATTGGTAATTCATGTCCTCTGTCTTTTTTTCCTTGGTTTTCCTTGCTAGAGGTTTATGGATTTTATTGACTTTTTTAAAGGACCAACTTTTGGCTTCAGTACTGTTCTCTGTTGATTTCCTATTCTCAGTTTCATTGATTTCTTCTCTAGTTCTTTTTTTTTTTCTCTTCTATATACTTTGTATTTGATTTGCTCTTTTTTATGATTAAAAAAAGATTATTGGTTTTAGATATTTCTTCTTTTCTAATATATGCATTCAGTGCTATAAATTTCCCTGCAAGCACTGCTTTTTCTGCATTTCATAAATTTAATAATTTGTGTTTTCATTTGTTTTCAATTTAGTTCAAAGTTTCATTTAATTCACAACTTTTCGTGAGATTACTTCTTTGTCCTATGTAATATTTAGAGCTGTTGTTTAATCTCCATGTATTTTAGGATTTTCCAGTTGTCTTTCTGGTATTGATTTCTGATTTAATTCCATTGTGGTCTGAGTGCAGACACCTTATATTATTGCTGAGGCTATGTTATACTAGTTAATTAAAATTAAAAGTATTATAGCTTTATGGTTAAATAAATTGTTATCATTTTAAAACAACACTAATATTTACTAATATTTAATGTTTAGTAAATATTTAGTAAATGTAGGGATTTTTTGTTTGTTTTTTCTCTTAAGTCTCTTTTGCCATATATATATATTTGTCTTTTTTTAATTTTAGGGCCACACCCACGGCATATGGAGGTTCCCAGGCAAGGAGTTGAATCAGAGTTGTAGCTTCTGGCCTATGCCACAGCCAGAACAACACAGGACCCGAGCCACATCTGCGGCCTATACCACAGCTCAAGGCAACGCCAGATCCTTAACCCACTGAGCAAGGCCAGGGATCAGACCTGTGTCCTGGTGGATGCTAGTCACATTCATTTACACTGAGCCATGATGGGAACTCCTCTTTTGTCTTATATTAATATAACACCAGCTTTCTTTTGGTTACTGTTTTTGTAGTATATTTTTTCTGTCCTTTTAAATTTCAAACTTATTGCACCTTTATAATTTGTTTGGCTCTTGGATTTTTTGTTTGTTTGTTTTGATCTAGAAACAGTTATATGCTAACTGGATTATTTAATCATTTACATATAATGGAAGTACTGATGCATTTGAACAACTGTCTTATTGTATGCTTTCTATTAGTCCGAATCCACTTGGTTCTTTTACTCTCTTTATTTTGGATCGAATGCTTATTTTCTTTCTACTGTTTTCCTTTTGCTAATGGGGAAGTATTATTGCCTGTATGTATTCATTTTAATTTTTACTCTGGAAATCATAACATATGTAATTAACAGAATCTAAAATTAACCAATCTTTTTTTCTTCCTAGAGAATATGGGAATCACAGGACACTTTAACTCAGTTCAGTTCCATTCTGTATTATATATTAATATTTCTGTGTATTTTACTTGTGACATATTTAATTTCACAAGATATTATTATCACTGTTTATACTGTCAATTTGTGTTTGATTTTCCCAACAAATTTCCTATTTATGAATTTTTTCTGTCTTCTTATAACACAAATCTTTCATCTAGAATTTTATTGTGAAAAGGACTGTCCTTTTAAATATATTTCTTTCATAACAGTTTGCTATACCGAATGGAGTTTTTTGTTAATATGAAAATATCAATATTTTATCTTTGGTGATTTATACTTAGGCAGTAATTTTCATTCATACGACTTTCAGATTATTAAAAATATTCTACTCCCTTCTGCCTTCTCTTGTTGCTCTTAAGATTTTAGCTATTAATTTAACTGCAACTTTGTCGAAGATAATTTGTCTGCTTTTTTCTCATTTTTACTTTAATATTTTATTTTTTTGCTGCATATAGTTTTACTCTCATGAGTTTAGCTGTGGATTTCTTTTAAAATTTATCCTGCTTATGATTTACTCATCTTCTTGAATCTATGTGTTCATATCTTTCATTCAGATTGAGAAATATTTCAGTCATTATCTTGGATATTGCAATTATCTCATTCTATCTTATCAACCTTCCTTCCTAGAACTACAATTAACTTAAATTTTCTCTAGCTTTTTCTATATATTTTTATTTTTTTAACTTTTCATCTCTGCTTCTCTGCCCTACATTGTAGGTAATGTCTTTTCACATATTTCTACATTCATTATTTCTTCACCTTTGTCTGATTTGCAAATAAATCCATGTTATAGATTTTAATTTTGATTATTTTGTCTTTCATTTCTAAAATTCATACTTGGTTTTCTCAAACTTTTCTTCCATGCAGATAATTCCAAGATAGCTTATATTTCTTAAATAAATTAAGCATATTTGTCTCATAATTAGTGTCTATTAAAAATTAATATAAAGGCTGTTTGGTATACAAATGTTTTTGAAAAAAAATAGTCCTGAACAAAAGCCTAGTTAGTTAGTGCTATACTTCCTGGATGTTCAGAAATGGAGAACTATCAGCACTGCTGCCTGGTCAGTTTCAAATGTGAAACCAATGATTCACTTTTCCTTTCCTTCTATTGGAATTCAGACTAAAGCAGACATACAGATATGATTAATCTAACCAAATATTATGTCCTATTTAGTGTCTGTGATTTTGAGTGTTCAATTTGTAAAAACAAAAACAAAAACAAAAACAAAAACAAAACCTCTTTATAAAATTGTCTTCTTAACTTGAAGAACAAATTTAAAAAAAACTGACTTAAACCATTTGCGTTTAGGTTTAAAAGGAGAAGATAAAAAATAAAAAATCACTAAGTTCTATCTTTAGGTTAAAATATGCGGTTTTATAATTATTTTGTAACACAAACACATATGTATATAACTAAAAATAGTTTTACAGAGAGCATCGGCAAGAAGTATGCTTTAAATAGTCACAAATTTATTTTCCAATTGTGTGAAAAAGCTTTTCTTCATAAAGCATTTAGTATAGGAAAAGTGCAAAATTATAGAATACTGTGTTTTTTGACCAATTCACACATAATTTCCTACGACTAGAATGTCTATTGTTCTTTTTTAGTCCCATAATTTAACATCTGAATAGGTTTAGTAGAAATTTAAAAATTCCTCTGAGACCAAATATGGAAAGTTTTATTTCAAAATTATTCCTGATTTTCCAAAAGTTATCCACAAGAGAAAAAGAAATTGTGTGTTATTTATTACAGCTGGTATATTAAGAACATTTTAAATGTCATTTATTTCCATATTCAAAAATCTGACATTAAGGGGAATTTCATGGGAAAATATGGCTTCTTGCTAAAGTGGAAACACTGTGGGCTCTGGAGTCAGCCAAATGTAGCTTCAAATTCATACCACTCTTACATAAGCTCAAAATTTAGCTTCATTTTCCAGAAAAAGGGGGATAATTATGTTTTTCTTACAAGGATGTTGTGAAGACACTATGAGATACACCAGCTCCCTGGAGACTATTCTGGTTGCTCAACAAATTACATTTTATCCTCTTTTCTCCTGAGGCAGCTACCTCAAAATATTAAGAATAGATCTTGGACATCAATTTATTAGATATAGATATTTACTAGAGCTTTTTATCATGCTTTTTTTTACTAATCTAAGGTTCGGGAAATTGTCCTCATATATGTGCTATCGCTATACTCAGATTCACAAATGAAAATGCATTGCTTTCAAAAAAGGGAAACAATCATTTTTTTTCAAGTGAGAAAACTGAAATTCAGAAGACTTAAGTGACTTACCGAAGATGCAACAGCTAGTTAGTGACAAGTCAAGAACTTTCTGCTAAGTCTTATTCTTAAGCCCTTTTCACTGTATTGCTAATACTAAAGCAAGCAGTGAGTTTAGGGTTTTTTAAGACTGCAGCTGAGTGCTTTCCATGTTCATAGGAGCTAAGAATGCCCACCAATGTATTATTTGAGTTATAGAGCCAGAAGACAGAAAGAATTTCTCTGCAGAAAAAGAAGTCTCTCCAGATAAATGCCAGTGCTTTGGGTCAGGTGAATACTGAGTAGATCTTAGGTGTAAAACATTAGGTAACTATCCAAAATAGAATGTGTTATCTTTAGAATTTAATAGCTAATTTTATAAATAATGCAGAATAATATAAATTAGGTTCACTAATTTTATGTTTAGTCCATCTGTTGAGTTTGTAATATTCGTTATAGTTCATTTTTATGATTTTGTCTATCATATTTCATTTCTAGAATTTCTATCCATGGTTTTGAAAGCTTTCTAATTTTACTCATCTCTTGTTGCTTTAATACATTTTAAAGTCTATTTTTATGTAGATGGATACAAAATATTTTGTATATTTTATCAAATTAAAGATGTTTATTTTTTATTCTGTTTCTGATAAATCCACTACCTTCATGAGTCAATGGACTGATTTTGTGGTTTGTTTTTTCTGTTTATTCTCACGCTAATGGCTTATTTCCCAAGGTGTTTAGTGATTTTTGTTATTGTTTTAATTAGCTTTGTGTTCTTTAGGTTTGTATTAATGGCAATTTTTAGAAGTGTGAGTTTAACCTTTCCAACTCAGGAAGGTTTTTGACTACTTCTGTCAGTTATTATAGGGCACGTTCCACCCTAGTCTGGAGAGAGAACTCCGAAGTCATCTGTTGCTACACCTATCATACTTGTGGGGTTTTTCTTTTAAGGCGTACGAACTGATGATTTGGTATGCATATACAGAGAGAAATGATTACAAAGCCAAGCTAACTAAATTATCATATTCTCACATAATTAGCACTTTGTGTGTGTGTGAAGGGAATACCTGAAATGTACTCTTTTAATAGTTTTTCGGTATTCAATGCAACATCATTAACTATAGTTATCATGCTGTACAATAGATCACTGAACTCATTCATCCTTATATTTGTTTTTTCTTGTCACTTTTGACTTCTGGAGATTTCTCTACCCTTTTTGCCAACTCAAACTTTCATTTTAAATTGCTTTTTGAAGCATTTTTGTTACCTAACTTCAAGACTTACTCTAAAGGCACATTAACCAAGGCAGTGTGGCATTGGCAAAAGAATATACAAGTAGATTGATGGAACAGAATAAATAGGCCAGATATAGATTCACACAAATATCATAAGCTGGTCTTTAATAAAGAAGCAAAGGCAATACAATGGAGAAAAGATAAGTCATTTCAGTTGTTGGTGCTAGACCAACTGGACTTTCACAAAAATTAAAAATTAGAAGAAAATTAAAATTAAATAAAAAAATTAAAAATCAGAAATGAAAAAAAAAGATAATCTAAATACAGACCTTACACCATCATAAAAATTAACTCAAAATAGGTCATAGACCTAAATGTAAAACAAAAAAAACCTCCTAGGAGGTAACACATTGGAAAATCTAGGTGATCTCGGATTTGGTGATGACCGTTTAGCTGTAACATCAAAAGCATGCTGCAGGAAAAAGCCTCTAATTTATTCTCACTCAAATTGTGAAAGAAAATTATTTTTACTTTTATTTGATTATTATTTTATAGTGCAAGCAATATTTTAATGTATACTCAGTATTTCATACGTTAATTTCTACTGGTAACAGAAGCATATCTGTATTCCTAAGTTTTGCAAATATAACGGTGCCCGACGTAGTGCAGCAGGTTAAGGATCCATCATCTTTACTGTGGCTGGGCCCCCGCTGGGATGCGTGTTTGATCCTTGGCCTGGTGTAGTGGGTTAAGAATCTGCCATTGCCACAGCTGCGACCTACAGTAGTGGCTTGAATTTAAGCCCTGGCCTGGGAACGTCCATATTCTGGGGTTTCAGCAAAAAAAAAAAAAAAAAAAAAAATTGGCAAATCTAGAAATCATCAGATGCAGAAAATAAATAACCAATGAGAAATATATATAAGTGTATAGACATATATATTATGAGCATTTCTGTTTTATAGCTACTAAAAAACTTGGAGTTCCCTGAGGGCACAACTGGTTATGGATCCAGCATTGTCACTACAGTGGCATGGGTTCAATCCCTGGCTCAGGAACTTCCTCACGCTGCAGGTGTAGCCATAAACACACACACACACTCCCACAATGATTACAGTGAATTTTAAAAGTATTTAATTGGGTCCATCAAGCCTCTGTCATTAATGTATCAATATAGTACCACTTGCTGGCTTCTTTTGAAATAAAACTAGTAAAGGAAATTAACTGTCTAACTTGGCCCTCAATTAACAAATGTATGAGTTAGAAATGTCTTTTTACCAGAGTAGAAACTTTTAAATACATCAGGGAACGGAAGTCTAAAGCTATACCAAAAAACAAACAAAAAGAAAAAGAAAAACAAGTGGCAGTAACGCTGATGTGGCTCTTATGACCATGTTACTGTGAAAGCCACCCTGCTGACATCATCGGTCTCTCCATTATTCTATTGGGTGGGCCCTAGTTTGGATGACCTACTGCATTAACACTCCCTGAGGGAGTCTAGGTTGGATGGAGGAATATTTTCTAAGGATAATTAAATTGAGAGAGTGAAACAGGAGAGAATCATGTCAGTGGAGCTTCCTTCATGGTTTATTACTGAGCAATTGCTAAAAATTATTTGAAATAACTTCAAATCAATTAGGACTGCGTACCCTCCTTATCTTTTGGAAATTAATTCTTCTTTATTAAAGACACACTAAAATCCTCATATATTATGAAATAAGATACATTGAAAAATACCTGTTACAGATTTAGAATTCTGGTAAGGAAGACATCCTGGACTCACCCCCAGAAAAGTGTTCTAATTTTGTGGTTAATCCTGGAATCTTTTCGTTTGGTCAGTGACGTCCTGGAACCTTGATCTTAGCCTAGATTTAGGAACTCCTAGGGATAGTCCCACCTCTAGGGTAGGTAGGTCTTAGCCTGTGGCAAGCGAGATAGCATTGAGGCTATGCATCGTGGAGCAACTTTCACTCATTAACAAAAAGAAAAAAGAAAAATGGCTAGAGTTATTAAATCCTTACTAAATGTGTAACATTATGTGTTCTATTATTTTATATTATTATTACATATTTTAAGAGGAGGAAACTGAGGCAGAGAGGAGGTAAATAATTCTTGCCCAACATGACAGTGAGAAAGTGAAAAGCCAATTTATTATGTGCAAAGTATTTGCTAGGCAGATGTAAAGATGCTTTCCTTTATAAACTTTATAGATGAAATTAATTTATTCTATCATTATTTTCTTATACGTCACAAATCCAGGGCCTCATTTAGTAGAAAACTCAGTGGTATGCGTGATTCATGAGAAACAGTAGAAAGAGATCTTAGACAATGACTAATAGGTAATTCTAAAAACAACATCCTGTTGACACTTTTGTTAGTATTACTTAGAAATGGGTAAAACTGCCAAGACCATGGCAAAGGAGAATCAGTATTACTGATTTTTCCTTTTAGCTCAGGCTCCAGTAGAGCTGGGCACAGCACTGTTACTGATTCTGTCACCTAAAATTTTGATATTTCGTTCATCATGGGTTTTCCCATTAATTTTGCTTTTAAAATATTACATTAAATATTAGTTATATTAGTTATTGACTTTTTGGCACCCCCTTAAATTTTGTGCCCAAGGCAAGTATCTCACTTGCCTCACTTGCCTTATCTTAGTCTCCCCTGGTTAACAGCAAGCACAGGGACACATTATGCATTGATATCTTTATAACTTTAATAACCTGCTATTTTCTTGTTATGTGGCTCTCACAGAAGAAACGAAAGAACTACCCTTTATGTAGTATTTGGTACTTTACTATGAAGATATTAATGAGGAGATACAGCTCAATGGAACAATGTAAATGGGAAAATATATCCTTTCAGGTTAGAATTATACATAAGTTGAATACAGAACGCTTGTAATTATGTAATAATTATAGCTGTACCCTCCTTGTAAAAGAATGATTCTTTTATTCCAGAGGGATTTACTTAAAGCTAGCAATTCCACAGTATTGAAAATTGTCTTGCAAAATCCATGTGTTTTAAAATATATGATTTAGTAACTCATTTTTATTTTTCTTTACTTTCATAAAGGACATTCATACACTTTATGTATTACCCACCCCTGCAACAGATGAATTTTGAAAATTAATTCAAATGTCAGAAACTAACAAGTATTTTTTATTCTAGTAGGTTTTTTTTTTACCCTTTCTGCCATAAAATATAGTGAAATATGTAAAGGAGTGATTAAGGCTGTAATTAGCCTTTGACTCTTATATATAGTTTGGCTCTGTTTTCTAAATTTCTGTTTTTAAACTCTTGTACTAACAACCCTCTTCTCTATTCATAGTCATTTTTCCTTAGTGATCAATTACATATATATTTAAATACATTTTAAAAGAATAGGAATGTTGCTTGTCACAGACAAATGACTCTTAGAGAGTTATTGGTTTCATTCCAGTGCTCTTAACTTTCCAGCAACAGATTGGATGGGTTAGGGAAGAAGCCATAAACAGCCTACCAACAAGTATTTATACAGATGTTAATGAATTAAAAATTCTGTTAGTATAATATTTATGCCAAACTCCAATTTTATTTGCCCTTTATTTGTGAGATATGATGCAATAGCTTCTTTTAGTAAACACATGCAGACAACTTATACTTTATAATGTAAATCATATGTTTTACTATTTCCAGCATAAAATACATAGAATCAGCCATTATCAAAATCACCAAAAATATTCCCTTCACATGAAACATTTTGTTCAGCAGGCAACTGTGTCCTCCAAAAGTTTTTGGTAAAGAAAGGAATTCATCTCTATCCATGAAACCAATAGGATTTTATTATTATATTATTGAGAAGGGCCATTAAGAGGAAAAAAATAGGCATGGGAAGGATGCCATAGGTATTAAAAATATAAATAATTACCTCCTTTTTGTGTGCCCAGATATTGAATCCTAAAATCCCTGTGTATAGGATAGTATACTATATTGAAAATTTAGAAAATTGATTAATTTGAAGCATATGGGTTTAATGAACACTTATTTTGCTTTTCACGAAGGAAAAAATTTCCATTAATTAAAAAAAAAACTTCATTTCTTTTGGCAAACTTCTTAAAGATGAATTGCTTTCCTCTAGGATTGTGTACACTGTCTACACATTATAAAGTAGCCATTATAGCACACATACATAGTTTTATTTGTTTGTTTTTGTCTTTAATTTGCTACCTTTGGTTGCCAACTTTTATTTCAATTTAATTCAGACTTTCAGAGCTTTAAGTTTCTAGTATAATAATTAAGTTAAAAATATTTAGATGTGTGTTATCCTCCATAATGCACAGATTTGTTTTCCTGCTAAAAAACTAAATTCCAGTTCTGCATTTCACAGAGAACATTAATCAGCTATGACTATTTTTCCTTAATTATACCGATATTTCTTGAGCACCATCTTACTGTGTATCGCTTAAAGAATGCATATTGTAGTAGGCAAAACAGACACATGAATAGGAAAATAAAATATGATGTAATAAATTCTATCATAGGGTCTCTATTGTATCCTTTAGAGGACATCACAAACAGAATTTGGATAAGTTAATGAAGTGTTGGAAGATAAAGAGCTTACCCCAAGAATGTAATTTCTAAACTAAGACCTGAAGACCTAAAGAAAGAACACCACTGGTAAAGTGAATAATCCCAAACATAATCTGTAGGCAAAACAGATCATTTTGAGTGATTATAATACATCTGGGTGATTGAGACAGGAACTTAATAAATATGTCTGAAGGTATGTGGAAGGCCTGTATGCTGTGCAAAGGGTTTTTTTTTTTTTTTTGGTAATTTTATCAAAGTATAGCTGATTTACAATGTTATGCCAATTTCCGCTGTACAGCAGAGACCCAGTCATATATATATATATATATATTATATACACATATATAATATATATATATATATATATGTACACACACACACATTCCCTTTCTTATATTGTCTTACGTCATGATCTATCCCAAGAGAGTGGGTATAGTTCTCTGTGCTATATAGTATGATTTCATTGCTATTGTAATAGTTTGCATCTACTAACTCCAAACTCCAAGTCCATCCCACTCCCTATCCCCTTCCCCTTGGTAACCACAAGTCTTTTCTCTGTCTGTGAGTCTGCTTTTGTCTTGTAGATCGGTTCAGTTGTGCCATATTTTATTTATTTTTTAAAATTTTTTATTGTAATTTCCCCAATACAATTTTTTTTCTACTGTACAGCATGGCGACCCAGTTACATGTACATGTATACATTCTTTTTTCTCCCATTATCATGTCATAAGTGACTAGACATAGTTCTCAGTGCTACACAGCAGGATCTCATTGCTAATCCATTCCAAAAGCATAGTTCGCATCTATTAACCCCAAGCTCCCTATGCATCCCACTCCCTCCCCCTCCCCCTTGACAGCCCCAAGTCTGTTCTCCAAGTCCATGGTTTTCTTTTCTGTGGAGAGGTTCATATGTGCCGTATATTAGATTCCAGATATAAGTGATATTATATGGTATTTGCCTTTCTCTTTCTGACTTACTTCACTCAGTATGAGTCTCTAGTTTTATCCATGTTGCTGCAAATGGCATTATTTTGTCTTTTTTATGGCTGAGTAGTATTCCATTGTGTATATATGGCACATCTTCCTAATCCAATAGTCTGTCAATAGACATTTAGATTGTTTCCATGTCTTGGTTATTGTGAATAGTGCTGCAGTGAACATGCAGGTGCCTGTGTCTTTTTTAAGGGAAGTTTTTTCTGGATATATGCCCAAAAGTGGGATTACTGGGTTATATGGTAGTTCTATGTATAGTTTTCTAAGATACCTCCATACTGTCCTCCATGTGGTTGTACCAGCTTACATTCCCACCAACAGTGCAGGAGGGTTCCCTTTTCTTCACACCCCCTCCAGCATTTGTTATTTGTGGCCTTATGATTGATGGCCATTCTGACTGGTGTGAGGTGGTATCTCGTGGTAGTTTTGATTTGCATTTCTCTAATACTCAGTGATGTTGAGCATTGTTCCATGTGCTTGTTGGCCATCTGTATATCTTCTCTGGAGAAATGTCTATTCAGGTCTTTGGCCCATTTTTCCATTGAGTTGTTGGCTTTTTTGCTGTTGAGTTGTGTAAGTTATTTGTATATTCTAGAGATTAAGCCCTTGTCAGTTGCATCCTTTGAAACCATTTTCTCCCACTCTGTAAGTTGTCTTTTTGGTTTCTTTTGGGTTTCCTTTGCTGTCTGAAAGCTTGTCAGTTTGATTAGGTCTCTTTGGTTTATTTTTGCTTTTATTTCTTTGCTTTGGGAGTCTCACCTGAGAAAACATTTGTAAGGTTGATGTCAGACAATGTTTTGCCTATGTTCTCTTCCAGGAATTTGATGGTGTCTTGTCTTATATTTAAGCCATTCGGCCATTTTGAGTTTATTTTGTGTGTGGTGTGAGGGTGTGTTCTAGTTTCATTGCTTTGCATGCAGCTGTCCAGGTTTCCCAGCAATGCTTGCTGAATAGACTTTCTTTTTCCCATTTTATGTTCTTGTCTCCCTTGTCAAAGATTAATTGACCATAGGTGTCAGGGTTTATTTCCGGATTCTCTATTCTGTTCCATTGGTCTGTCTGTCTGTTTTGGTACCAGTACCACACTGCTTTGATGACTGTGGCTTTGTAGTATTGCTTGAGGTCTGGGAGGGTTATGCCTCCTGCTTGGTTTTTGTTTCTCAGGATTGCTTTGGCAATTCTGGGTCTTTTGTGGTTCCATATAAATGTTTGGATTGTTTGTTCTAGTTCTGTGAAAAATGTCATGGGTAATTTGATAGGGATTGCATGGAATCTGTAGATTTCTCTGAGTAGTATGGCCATTTTTACAATATTGATTTTTCCAAGCCAGGAACATGGAATATCTTACCATTTCTTTGAATCCTCTTTAATTTCCTTGATGAATGTTTTGTAGTTCTTGGCATATAAGTCCTTTACTTCCTTGGTCAGGTGTATTCCCAGGTATTTTATTTTTTTGGCGTGCAATTTTAAAAGGTATTGTATTTTTGTATTCCTTTTCTCATATTTCATTGTTAGTATACAGAAATGCGACTGATTTCTGAATGTTAATCTTATATCCTGCTACTTTGCCGTATCTTAGATTCCACATATAAAGTGATATCATATGGTATTTCTCTTTCTCTTTCTGACTCACTTCACTTAGTATGATAATCTCTAGTTACATCCATGTTGCTGCAAATGGCATTATTTAATTTTTTATGGCTGAGTAGTATTCTATTGTGTATATGTATCACATCTTCTTGATCCATTCATCTGTCAAAGAACATTTAGGTGGTTTCCATGTCTTGGCTATTGTGAACAGCGCTGCTGTGAACATGCAGGTGCATGCATCATTTTGAATTGTAGTTTTGTCCAGATATATGCCCAGGAGTTTGATTGCTGGATCCTCTGATAGTTCTATATTCAGTTTCCCGAGGAACCTCTGTACTGTTCTCCATAGTGGTTGTACCAGGTTACAATCTCACTAACATAGTAGGAAGATTCCCTTTTCTCCACACCCTCTCCAGTATTTGGTATATGTAGACTTATTAATGTTGGTCATTCTGACTGGTGTGAGGTGGTACCTCATTGAAGTTTTGATTTGGGTTTCTCTAATGTGAAAAATGTTTTGAACTTTATCCAAAGGCAGTAGAGAACCAAGAGTGCAACTTATAAAGGAACGTAATTAGATTGGTGCTTTAGAAAGACATTGGCAGTATGGAGATATACAAGTGGGAGCAAGACCAAAAGCAAAAACAAACACACAAACGAAAACAGCGAGAAAGCTCTTAAGGTAACTGAGAAGAGATGATAACAACCTGAATTAAAACGGTGGCACATACCAGAGATTTAACCAAACAAAAAGAGCTTAGAAGGTAAAACCTGCAGTTGAAGGGTGAGGGAGAATGCTGGTACAACACTCTGGCTTCTGAGTTTTTCATTGACTGTGGTGATAGAATCACAGGAACTTGGAAAAGATGAGATAATACGTGAGTTCAGCTTATGTTTAGTTATTTGTAGGACACCACGGGGGGAGAGGCTTTGGATGGATACATTTTAGAAGGAGAAAAGGAAAGTGATTACAGAACTTAAATGAATATCCTCTTGCAAGAAGATTATAGCCTAAGAATGAAATGGGGCCAGGATAGTACTTGAGAGAAGAATCCTGAGATTGAAAGAGATGTCAAAAGAGGATGAGCCCTTGAAGGAAACTGAGGTTTAGACAAAGGGGCAGAGAAAAACAGGTTCAGTGTAATTAAACAAGAGTTAAAGGAAATAAGCCTTTTAAGAAGGAAGGAGTGGATAGCAACGTCTATTATAGAGGAAGCAGTACGATAAAACTTCAAAAAGTCCCAAAGATTTAGCAGAATTAGTGATCTTGGTGTGACTACTTCCAGTGAAATGACATGGGGAAGAAGCCATGTCGCAGTGGGCTGAAGCGTGAATGTCAGTAAGTCAACAGAGATTCACTCAGTCCTGTGAAAAATGGGTAAAGTGGGGGTGAAAAGGAGGAGCCAGGTATTCGTGAGATACCCAGGGGGAAGACTGGACCTAGTTTCTGGATTAGAGGTTGTTATGTAAAGAATGAGCAGCCAGGACTGACTCTAGAATATCTTGTCTGAACGACCTGGGAATTCAAGAGAAAAAGCAGATTTAGGATGATGATGATAAAAAGAGGTTGTGATTCTGCAGTTCAGCTGGATCTGAGAATAGGGATAAGATAGAGATTGGTGATATATCTGGTCCTCTGGGCTGCCAGCCTCATGAGGCAATAAATAATTTGTATCTAGTTGACTCTCATCCAAGGCCAACACAGTGCCAAGCATGGGGTGGTGGGGAGCAGGGCGAGTGGTGGAATTGACTCCTAGATACTTGAAAAATGACAAGCACCCATATGCAAAGGAATCTATAAAGGAGCCTGAAAGGAAACACTCAAAGCCTGATGTTCCAAAGTCCTGCAGAGAAGAGAATTTTAAGACAAGGATAAGGAATAAATGTGTTTGAAGATAATCTGAGCAAAAGAATGTATATGTATATATGTGTGACTGGGTCACTTTGCTGTACAGCAGAAATTGACAGAACATTGTCAATCAACTGTAATAGAAAAAATAAAAATCTTAGAAAAGAAAGTGTATTTGGTGGGTAAGATGGTTTAAGACTTCTTGGTAAGGACAGTTTCATTTTGACAAAGTCAGATTGCGGTAAATTAAGGAGGGAGTAGAAAGTGAAGATAGAGAATAAATTTCTCTTAAAGGAATTTTGTTGACCAGAATCTTTTTGTGTGAAATATAAAATATTAGAAGAATATAGAATTTGCCCCTGAAATCTTATGTATCATTTTATATAAGTTTATTGAATTGGGAGACACAAACGTATAAGAGGAAAGTGGCTTGTAGTTTAGAAGATGTTTAGTAAGTGGATAAATTCAAACAATGGGCAGGAGAAAATGTTTACACCAGTAATAACAGAAAAAGGATTATGAATGGTTGATTGAAAACAAAAATGAAAATAGTAGAATATCCAGCAGATAATTGAGAACAATAAAGATATTTTATGTTTTATGACATATAACTAAGAAATAATCATTTGGAATCACTTTCAATCTCATTAGCAGTAGAGACATAAATTAAGACCATATTAGACAACATTTTTGTCAGCTAATCAACAGCTTTAGAATATTTAATATCCCAATGTTAATGAAGGGCTTAGTGAAATGAATAACCTCATATAGCATGTGGTAAATTGGTGAAAGTTTTTAAAACTATTTGACAATATAGATTACATCATGTTCTTCAAAATATTTATAACTTCAGAATATTATATTTAATTCCACCTGGAAAATGGATTAATTAAATAGAATAATTAAAAACCTTCATGTAACAAGTTGGTACATCATAGTATAATGTGTCTGACCCCTAAAAGTATGTTTGGGATGAGATTTCCCTTACATAGAATGCATTTGTTATAGTACTAACTGAAAAGTAGAGTGTGTAGGATACATACACTTGTATGTAAACAAAAACCAAAATAAAACAAATCTATAAAAAAAAGAACTACAATAAAACAAATCTATAAAAAAAAGAACTATAAAAAAAAGAACTACAAGGTTTTAAGGTAATGCCTTAAAAGTGTTATCCAATGATTGTCTTTGAATAGTGGGATTTTATAGATTTTCTTTTCCTTTGACCTTTTAGTTTTCTGTATTTTCTAAATTGTTTATTATGAGAATGTATTACTTTATAATAAAACATTTAATAATTTGTTTAAATAAAATTATTATAATGTGTGTTTTCAAGCAGAAGAGCATATATAGACTATAGTAACTATGGAACAGCAGGAATCAAAAGACTTTTTGTCTTAGCTTGATGTTACAAGAAATTAGTGAAGATCCAGAGAAGTAGGAACTCACATTTTGCAGGCAGAATGATGCTTCTTCCAAAGCCAAAAGGATTTATTGGGCATCCTGACTAGAAAGTGATGAGTGTCTGTTAAGTAATCCAGGTCACCATCATTCTTCCTACCAAGATGCTAAAAGGGAAGCTTCAAAGAGTAAATCCTGCTTTCTCCTCGGTGAGAGAGGTAATCCTGAGATGCTTTAGCCAAAATCATTTGCCAGAATCATTTCCTCCAGCATTTGAATGGCAGTAGCTTTGAGTACATCCAGCCAGTGTCACTACTAGGCTAGGTCTGTTTTCTTACATTCGGAGCATGCCAATCTACCAATTTATGCCTTCAGGTTAAAAAGGTTAATATGAATTGGACTCTTACAGTGAAATCTCTAATCTTTACTCAGGGGTTGTTGTTTCAAACCTTGGCTGAGTTCTGATGTAAAAACCACTTAGGGTTTATGGAGTGGTTTCCTCGTAACCTCTAGAGTTGAGGAAAACTTTTCGGAATGAGCACTCTAGAAAGTGCTGTTGCAAGTATGTGTCACTGTTTTTTCAAAAAGAAAGACACAGAGGCCATTTTTATTTGTACTTTAGGTTAAAGTACACTTGTGACAACACAATTCCTTACATATTAAGAGTAGGTAAGGTTCTAGCCATGGGCTCAGTTGATTATCAGAGGCACCGATTACTCACTGTTTTCTGTCATTGCGCTCATGGGTTCAGAATTTGGCCTGGTCAACCAAGAAAGGAAGATAAAAGGCTGGGATTCTGCTGGAGAAGAGGCTTAATACTTAATGCAGTAACTGGCTGTGCAACCCCCAATTTTGCCTTTATTCGCGTTCTCTTTTATACTTTCTGATGAAAAAAGGCCGTTTATCACAATAGTGCCTGCTCATGAATTCAGTGTTCAGCCCTCAGATGTGAAGTAATTATTTCTTCAATGCAGCAGCAGTGGAGGGGTTGGCCTAACTCAGGATGCAGGGAAGACAGTTTTAAGAACATGAATCAGCATGAGAAGTTGGTAGGAAGTTGCCTTTACTAAGTAACATAATTTAGAGAAATAAACATCCTGATTTATAGCATTCCTGAAAACTGGCTTTGCTGTCTCTGTATGGAAAACAAGACTCCTTTCACTAATTACAGCAGCAACTTTTAAAGGAAAAAAGGCCTGATGAATGTGTCACTTTTAAAGAAAAAAAAAGACACCATGAAGGTCTCATCTTCATATTCCGACTGACATCTGCTGAGCTTGTGTGAATATGCCTGTGTGCATGCACCAAGCATTCAAAATAGGCTTTGTCTCATGCTTCATTTGTTTTCCAAACAACTTGCAAATGTAAGATAACTTTCTGTGTACAAAGATCTATAGTGAAAGAACAGTTCAGATTTATAAGTTATTTTAAATAACAGGTTTTAAATTATTCTTGAGTTGCTTACCATGAGTTAGTTTCCAGAGGTACTCTTCTCTGGTGTATTATCAATAAAACATGCAAAGGGGACAAGCCCCTAAACATGGTGATGGCACCAAAAAAAGCAGTCGGAAAAATCAAGTCCGTGGAGAAGGGCTCGAGATAGGTCTTCAGTGTAGCTCAAATGCATGGCATTGATGTAGCAGCAATGTCTGCAGACTTTTTTTGAAAAATACAAATATATAGATATGGTCAATTTTAAATGTGAGTATAAGAATTGGACTTTTTTGGAGTTCCCGTCGTGGCTCAGTGGTTAACGAATCCGACTAGGAACCATGAGCTTGCGGGTTCAATCCCTGGCCTTGCTCAGTGGGTTGATGATCTGGCGTTGCCCTGAGCTGTGGTGTAGGTTGCAGACTCGGCTCGGATCCTGTGTTGCTGTGGCTGTGGTGTAGGCTGGTGGCTACAGCTCCGATTCGACCCCTAGCCTGGGAACCTCCGTATGCCGCGGGAGGGGCCCAGGAAAATGGCAAAAGGACAAAAAAAAAAAAAAAAAAAGAATTGGACTTTTTGTTTTTTCTTTTTTTTTTTTTTTTTACTATTTTCTTTTCCTGTAGATTTGTTATCTGTAGTCTTCCACTGTATAGTTTCCTCTTATGTACTTGCCACACCCAGCTTCATCCTTATGCTTTACCCCCTCCATCTTTGAAATAGCGGCAATGGTATTAGCACCAGTTTCCTAAACCTACTATAAATGGTAGTCCTGGGTTGACTATTGTGTAAGCTTACACAAACCAAGCTTAGTTTTATGCAAAATTAAAATTGTTTCAAATATCCTCAACATAATATAAATTCTACGTATATATAAGATAGTATGAGAACAATTAGACTTTAAATTGTGTCTACCAAAAATAATGATTTGTATTTTCTAATTTAAAAACTGAAAAACAAGCCTTATAATATATTGGCTGTACTACAACATCTCTTTATTTTTCAAAATAAGTGGATTTGAAACTCAAGCATGAAAAGTACTTAATCTGTAAGCGACTGACATTATTTTCCTTACTGATGATTTAGCTCCCATGAATTAAATTGTCTTATTTTCTTTTCTTTCTTGTTAACCTAGACTGAACTGCTTGACCAAAATTTGATCTCTTTAAATAACTAACAACATTTCCATATTTGTCCTTAGGTAAGGAAGAAGAACTTATATATAAAGATACTCCTGCAAGTGAAAAATTAGAAAGGAGTAAAGAATATACATATCAATGGCTTCATACACAGGTTGGGGTTCATGAACCAACTAGTTCCAGAAATATGAAATGGTGAGGTCATTTCCTTTAAATTAGATTTTTGTATTGCAGACACATCTTGAAAAGTGAAACCCAGGCTAATTGTACTAAAACAAATATGACTTTATATAGCCAAAGGCCAGTGCACCAGTTGCCAGGTTATAAAAAGGCAATAGATTTAATAGAATAGGTTTAATCACTCTTTATGCTTTTCACCTAAAATATTTGAGAACTTAGTTTCTGTAGTGCTTAAAACCAACAGATGAGCTACACAGATGATTCTCCTTATAAAGTAAAGAGCATGGTATCCATTAGCTGTTTATAAATATCATATGCATTAAAAGTTGTAGTATTTTACTTCGTGTTGTTTTTGTTACCGTTTATGTTCAGCGATTTTCATTCAGCCCTGATGCTGCCATTTGCCATCATTTTCAATGATGCCTCAATGCTTTAGTTTCCTCTTCTTTATAGTGAGAAGGTAAAATCTGTCTGTCTCACAGAATAGAGGTGAGATCAACATGCTGAGGATGCTCAATGTTTATATCCCTTAGCGACAAATGAGGTGCCTTGAACTTAATAGAAAATCAGGTTTTTTTACTGTAATGTACATATTAGTTTTCTAGAAATGCCACAACAAAACACCACAGATGTATGGTTTAAAGAGTAGAGATTTATTTTCTCACAGTTCTGGAGGCTGTCACGTCCAAGATCAAGGAGTCAGCAAGTTTCTGGAGGTTTCTCTGGAGGTCTGTCTCCTTGGCTCGAAGATGGCTACCTTCCCACACTGTCCTCACGGAATTGTCCCTCCACCTGTGTTATCTGTGTTCGTGTCTCCTCTCCTCACAAAGACACCAGTTCTGTTGGGGGAGGGCCCACCCGTATGGCTCATTTTACCTTAATTACCTCTTTCAAGGCTCTGTCTTCATACAGTCCTATTCTGAGATATTGAGGGTTAGGATGTGAACATAAATTCTGAGGGAACAAAATTCAGCCCAAACAATGCAACGTAAAGTATATACATGCAGCACCACGAAACCAACGTTTTGAGGAATAAAGCAAACAACATTTGAGAATTTTTTATTTTGCTAATTATTTTAATTAATGCAAGCACAATTTCTTTTATGTTGCTAGTAATCAATTTAGCATAATTCATAATTCAACACTCTTAGAATTATAGACAAATACAATATAACCCATAGCTTACCATCTGTATTAACCAGATACAGGAAGTGTGGTCCAGAGATTTAAAAGGATAGATAGATAGATAGATAGATAGACAGACAGACAGACAGACAGACAGATAGATAGATAATGTGAAAAATATAAGCAAAATATTTCAGGTTATATTTTTTTAATAGTATCATCCATATCTCACTTGAGTTTATATTTCCTTAGTTCTTTTCCACTGAATTCTGAGATGGTTCCTTTTTCCTAGTTAACTAAATTAGGATAACAGGAACTTTTAGTACGCATTCAGATGTAGCTCCTCCTGTCATGATTTATGATTATGAAGGTTCTTTTTTTTTTCAGGTTATATTTTAGATATGCTTAAACACTTAACATTTCTTCTAAATAAGTTATATTTAAACATGTAACGCAACAGGCAATTATTAATGGATTTTGCCTTTTGAAAATATAATATGTAAAAGAATATAGAGGCAGTAATATTTTTAAGAAAAATTGTTTTCAAGAATTGATGTTCTTAAAAAGCTAAGTGTCAATTTTCTAGTCTTAAAGAGAAGTTAATTGTGCACATTAGTAAAATGCATTTAACACGCTAGAGCTATTTTAAAAATAGAAAGCTTTGCCTTTCTCGTAAGTAAGATATATAGGCTCATCTAATAAAATGTTTGTATTTTCTAAAATTTTTTGCTCTGCGTGTATGTTTGGCTCTGGGTATAGCTTTTTGCTCTGTGTAAAATTTTTGCTCTGTGTTGGGCAAAGAAGTGTGGCATTTAAGTTTTGTTTAGAAATTTAAATTTCATGTAAGATTGAACTTTAAAATGAATATGAAAATATGTAAATTTGTATGTTTTGCATATCACCTAATTTAAGAAAACTGTTATTTTCATTTTGTAAATTACCAATTGCTACCAAACTTTTCATTGGCTATGTTAATATTCTTCCTCTACATTTATATGTGATTTTTTTTTTTTTTTTTTTTTTTTTGCTATACAGCAATCACTTCTTGCCTGAGTTAGATCCAGATGTACTTAATGGTGGAAGAGTTCAGCTTGTGGTAAGAAATGTGTTTAAAGTTACAGAAAAGTGTCATAGATACAGTGCTCAATAAATGGTACTTTAACACATGCCATAAGTAGTACAAGTTATGAAAATATCACAGCGTTATCTTTTGGGGACAATCTCAAAATGCTATGTAGTAAAATAATACTGTGTTTTCTTGGCTTGTAATATAACTTTAAAATGTAACATTACCTTAAAATATTAATTCAGTATGGCAGATTTAAAAATATTGGCATTCTACCATATTTTTAAAAATACTCTGCCAAAAAAAAAAGGGAGTTCCTACCATGGCGCAATAGAAACGAATCTGACTGGGAACCATGAGGTTGCAGGTTTGATCCCTGGACTCCACCCAGTGGGTTAAAGATCCAGTGATGTGGTGAGCTGTGGTGTAGGTCACAGATGAGGCTCAGATCTAGTGTTGCTGTGGCTGTGGCATAGGCTGGCAGCTGCAGCTCCGATTAGACCCCTAGCCTGGGAACATCCATATGCTGCAGGAGTGGCCCTAAAAAGCAAAAAAAAAAAAAAAAAAAAAGAAAAGAAAAGAAAAGAAATACTCTGATGAGTTCTCATTTGGCTCAGCAGTGATGAACCTAGTATCCATAAGGACAGGGGTTCAATCCCTGGCTCTGCTCAGTGGATTAAGGATCCATGTTGCTGTGAGCTTGGTATAGGCCACAAATGCAGCTCGGTTCTGGTGTTGCTGTATCTGTGGCATAGGCTGGCAGCTGTAGCTCCAATTCAGCCCCTAGCCTGGGAATTTCCATATGCTGCAAGTGTGGCCTTAAAAAGAAACAAACAAACAAACAAAAAAAAACATTGCTTATAAAAAAAATCAAAGAGATATACCATATGCATGAATATGAAGACTTAAACTGTAAGATGTTACTTCTCTTCAAATGATCTATAAAGTCAATAAACTTTTAGAAAGGTTTTAGTAGAAATGGACAAATTTTAAAATGGAGTTTGTTCATTTGTACTAAATACGGAAATAAAAGAACATGAAATAGTCAATGCACTCTTAAAAAAGAATAGTAAGGAGAGACACGCTAGTTGACCTGTTATAAAGCTCCTGTAATCCAGACCGTATGCTATGTTCATAAAGAAAAATGGATCAATGGAAAAGAATAGAGCCCGAAAAAATACCATACTTAGAAAATCAATTGATTTTAAGTTTTGAAAAAATAGTGCTAGACAACTGGATATCTACATGGAAGAAAAAATGCATCTTGACTCCTACTTCCCATCTTACTTAAAATTAATTTGAGATGACTCATGGGTGCCTAAATGTAAAAGCTAAAATGGTAAAAATTCTCAAAGAAAACTTAGTATAGTATTTTTACAAACCTGAAGTAAGCAAGGACTTCTTAGATAGCACACAGAAAGAAAAAGACAAATTGCACTTCATCAAATTTAAAAGCATTGCACTTAGAAAGACACCACTCAGAAAATGAAAAGCAGTGAAAAGCTGGAGTTCTCTTGTGGTGCAGCGGGTTTGTTGTCACTCTAGCAGTCTCAGTCACTGCTGCTGCACAGAGGTCCCATCCTTTTTTAAATAAGTGTACTCAAATTGTGTCATTAACTCGAAGCAAATAAAATGTGATTTCAAAGTCTTCAGGCTTATAGTTAAAGCCTATAGGGCTAGCAGGAGGGTTCCCTGTGTGGTTCAAATGTATTTTCCTTGTTTTGGAACTGGACTTAGCAAATTGTGGTACTGCCGTGATAGTTCCTTCTTAGTTCTCAACCATTTCTTTTGATGTCTTAGTATTGATGGACCTATTCTAATGGGAACATTAGACATATACTCTTACGTACTAATTGAAATAAAATTGAGAAAGAACATGTAACATTTTTATACTAATCACAAGTGTCAACTTGGAAACCAGTTGCTATTTATTTCATCTTCAACAGTTTTCTACTGAGGTTTTTTGACAAAACAATTTTATAACGAGCCAAGCACATTTTTTTAAAAAAATAACTGCCACTATCGAAGTTCTGTAATGACAAATTTGCTTACTTAACTAACAGTAAGAATTCATGCATGTGGGCAGGAAGAAGGTGGGAAGGAGAAGAGCAAAGATCTGAATTTGAAAGAGAATGATCTTTGGGTTCTGATATCATGTGTTTCTGTAGCTCATTATATGGGGACAGCTTTTTGATAACCACTGTGGTGGCTTTATGGCTTTATTTTACACTATTTAGATCACTCTCACCTCAAACATTGAGGACAGTGCTTTTTCACAGGATTTCAAGCATCCTGCGGTTTGGGTGAAATCCCAGCTACTTTAAGACTGTTTTGCTTTCCCTCATGGCATTTTCTCCCATTTCAGGATTGAATCCTGATAAATCCTTACTTAATGATATTAGACATTATACAAACATTTTTTTTTTTTTTACAAAACAATAAATGACTCTTTCAACTCTTAAGTTCAGTCCAAGATCGTAATAAAAGTTCAGAGAGGGATTTTAAATGAAATAAATTACCTAATATTTATGTCCTTAAAATAAAGTATCTTGAAATTTCTATAATTTATCTTTACCCCCAAATGAGACAATGTATAGTACTTTTATATTAATACCGTCTGTAATGAGAAGGTAGAGAAACCTTTTGCAGCTTTGTCAAATACAAATATGGGATGAAAGGCATGTCAGGGAATTTTATTAGTGGTAAAATGTGAATATTGCAGAAAATAATCCAATGTGGCATTTCTAAGATTCAATTAAGAATTAAATAATATCTGTGGTAAATAAGTGATGTTAAGCTATTTAAAGTTTCATCAGTTGCCTTTAAGATTGATTTTCATCAAAATTATTCTACTAAAATGTTTTCTTTTGTTGTATGGACTCAAATAGCAAACCTCAATTTTAAAATCGGCTCTTATTTGCAAAAAATGCTTTGACATAGTGCATTTGTTCTGCCTGGGCAGCAATAAAGGATTGTGGTATCATTTTGAAGAAGGTTGTTTGACAGAGCCTGTTTGTTTATTTGGGGTAATGTGAGCTGCATTCAGAAAATGCCATATTTTGTTTCACGATTGTATACATTCTCTCCCGTTGCTCCCAGGCAAGACTTGTAAGCAGAGAAGACACGGATTTAGACCTTTTTTCCATGACCAGTGGAAGTGCTTTGTCTGTGAAGAGAGAAAAAAAAAATCAGGCACACAGACACTCAGCAGGATCTTCAAGTAAGTTGTGGTTTCCTTCAGAATTAATTTAGAGATCACAAACGAATTGATGGAACCTAATGCCAGCAAGCATTCTTTTACAGATAAGGGGTAGGATGCCAGCAACCAGTATTGCCCCAAAATATGCATTGGAATTTTTTCTTTCTTTAAATGTCTTCTTTAATATAAACAGAATTAAATTATTTCTAAAATTAACAGCATCCGTTTTTATTTTAGCTTAATTCTATGACTCAGTTGTCCCTCCCCCACCCCCATGGATGGTATTGAATTCTTTGATCATTTAGCTCTGAAAGAATTTGTTTAGGCTAACTATAAAAAGTTGGATTTATATATCAAAGTAGTGTATTTGGGCCTTTTGTCATTGATTTAATAGATATTGTAAGTAAAGTTAGTTTTTGAAAGACATTTTTTTAACTAGTAGATTTTAGATAATATTATACTCTCAAAACTGTGGTCTTAAAAACTATTTCCATTGAACAAATGAGTTCGTATTTATTAATGATGACTTTTTATATTTTTAATCCTGTAATACACATCTAGTACCTTTAATTTTGTAATATAACTATGTTTATCATGGCTTCCACAAGAATTGCATTGTAGTTATTAACTCTGAAAAGAGGGAAAACATTTACAAAAGATCTGTATCTTAAGTGTTTGAGTGTAATAGAGACTCCTTTTTTCAAACTTTTCATTTAACTAATACTGTAGAGATATTGAAATGTCTTTTAATATTGTGACATATTAGTGTAAAAGATGCTTTATTTAATATCATATTTTGTTAATTTTCCCAAAGTATAGTGAATCTGAAAACTCCACACATTAACTTATACTTCATTTTCAGTACTAGTTATTCTTTAACAAGTTTTATTACTCATTGATTTATTACTCATTGATTTATTATTATTTACTTATTGATTTATTACTCATTGATAAATTGATAGTGTGGTTAAATACACACACTATCAATATTTGAATGGGAACAATTCCATGATCCAGAAGATGCTCTTCAGATAAATGAAAACTTCAAAATGATTTTCTGACTTTTCATTCAGGTGCTTGGAATTATTAGATTCCAGTCATTTAAATCCATTAATATGTACAAGTTCATTTTGACAAATTTTGCTTTAAAATTATACTTTTAATCTATCTAATTTAAAAATATTTCCCAGGCTTAAATTCTTAAGAGTGCTTGAATTTTCCTTCCTTGATTATAGAATCTGGTGCTTGAATTTTCCTTGCTTGACTATAGAATCTGGTCATGAAAGTTTGTTCTAGTCAGTATTTGACTAGAAAATACTAACCAGAGCAATATTTTGGGTTCATTCACCTAAGTAAAAGTGTTCATTTAATATAAATTTTCTGTAGCAACATAAGGTATAAGTTACATCATTTTCTACACTATATATGTGTATGTGTATATATATGTAAAACATTTCAAAAGGAATCAACCTGTGACCCACATAATAATGAATAATGCCTTATCCATTTTAAGCATGGCATAGTACAAACTCATATGTTATCACTTTGGAGTAGTATAGGTAAAAAGAAATGAATCAGATAAAACTTCTTTAAAAATTACCTTGTCATTTTACAGAATATCAGAACTTCTGTTCATAATGTATCATCTTAATATTAAAACAAATAACTCAGTATGTCAGCAACTATCCTGAAATGCACAAGTTTCATCTTTCACTTATATAACATTGAATCATAGATTTTAGAGTGTACAAGATCATTATAAAGAATTCATTTTTCTAACATCTTCTCTAAGAAACTGTAATAAGGCAGTTCTCACTGTAATTTCAATTAGTCGTCAATAACTGGTGTTCCGTATATGCAAACATGACTTATCACTAAATCTATTCATTAAGTGACAATTTAAGACAAGCCACTTTAGAAAAATAAAATTTTCATTAAATAACAGAATGAATATGAATAAATACCACTTAGCACATTATTGTCATTACTAGTTTACTATGACATCCACATAATAAAATGGGTAAAGAATGTGGGTAAATTGCCTAGATTTGTATCATAACTTAATTTTCTCATCCTTAAAATGGGAATGATACCTACTTTGCTGAGTTGTTTTAGGATGAAATATATAGCACATTTAGAACAGTATCTGGCACAAAATAAATGCTTTGAAAATGTTCTTTGTAACTGCCACCTACACATAGCTGTAAAAAAAGTAGTTGAGGTAAGATATTGAAGTCTCTAGAATGTCATCACATGGGCTAACTAGTCAGCTTAAAAGAACCATACTCTTAATAGTTACTTGACTAAAAGAAACTTGGCATAGCCTATAATTCCTAGAAATCTTTGAACTGTTGAATTCCTTGCGTCCTTGGCCCCCTTGGCCTTGGACCAACCTCTGACAGTCTCGGTGTTTTGAAAGCTCTTTTTCCTCCAGCTTTCTCTCTCTCAAAATCTTGTCACCTTATTAAAGCTAAAATATTTCTTTTAGCTTTGCAAGCCAGATCTAGAGAATAGTTTATGGGCTTCAGCTATAAAACTCTTTCAGCCTTTGAACTTTTCTAGATATTTCTCTTTCAATGTTGCTATAATATGTGTAACATGTATTCTTTAGAATCAGATACATTCAGGTTTTAAATCCCCATTCTACCATCATATATAAATTGTGTGACCTTGAGTCAATTATCTAAACTCTAAGAATGAGTTTGCTATCAATAAAATGGGAGTCTAATGTCCACCTCATAGAGTTCTAGTGAGGAATAAATAAGTAAAAATATATGTAAAGTATGTGACATGGTGCTTAGTAAGGGCTTAAAGAATAGTCCTTATTGTTTATATCATTTGTTAATGTTTGTTTTGTTATTGTTGCATAATCTTAAACAGCTTCAAAGTAAAATTGTCCTCCTTTTTCACCTATCAGATTATACCAGAACCAGTGTACTGTCAGCCTAACATCCATCTCAAGCAATACTGTCTTTTCTTGGAGGAATTCCTGAGTTTTCTTTTTCATTTTAGGTCTTGTTGTTCTCTTAAAAGAGGACAAAGGAGTCTTTTGCTGTCTAGCTTTCTAATCTATCTTACGGTTTAAAAAGAGTCACATTCTCATATAAATTTGCCATTGATATAATGATTATGCCAAGAAATAGATATGCCTCACTTAGACAAAAATATTTGATTTCCTTAAATGATTCTGGTTTTCTCAATTAATTTTCCCATTTAATACTTAAAATAAAGGATGCATTACAGTAATAATAATTTTATTGCTCTAGCAATTTGTAGCTTAACCAATTTCTCTCTATTATCTTTTCTTATTTGTAATGATTATTTTTCTTTGATAGCTAATATAAATGAGACTTAGAGAGTTTATTTAATTTGCCTTGGGACAAAAATCTTAGCAAGGGAAAGAAGCAACTCGAACCCATCTTTTCTTATTCCAAAGCCAGTGCTATATTGCCTTCTAGTCTTCCTTGTGCTGAAATATGTAGCTTAATAAGAATAGAAAGTAATTAATAAAATTCCCTTTATTCATTCATTCAAGAGCCATTTCTTGATTGATCATTGCTCACTATATAATTAGTTTAGCTTTCTGTTTGCCATCTCTGTACTCTCTGGGACGTACTCTTAAAAAGGCAAAATTATGGAAATAGTAAAAATATCACAGGTTTTGGGGGGTTGGGTAGGAGATGAATAGGTTGAGCATAGAGGATTTTTAGGACAGTGGAAATACATTCTATGATACCATAAGTTTGGGTCAATCCTAATATTATACAGTGCCTCCAATATATGGATACATGTCATTTATTATGCATTTTTCCAAACCTACAGAATGTGCAAAAGTAAAAAGCAAGAATGGACTGTAATGTAAACTATGGACTTTGGGTGATGATATTTTGGCAATTTAGTTTCATCAGTTGTCACCCAGGTACCTCTCTCATGGAGGGTGCTGACAATGAAGGAGGCTGTGCATGTGTTGGGGCAGGAAGTATATGGCACATCTCTGTCCCTACCTCTCAGTTTTTCTATGAATCTGAAACTGCTCTAAAAAAAAAAGTCTTAATAAAAATGGGGAGGGGGGAAGAAAATTTTTAAAAGTGGAAAGAAAACTAACCTGAAAGTTATTTTGAATAGGTGTGATTTAGATTTAAATTTTATAAATAGTCCAGACCTAAGGATCCAGAAAGTTGTAGAGCTGATACTCAAAACTGGGTCTTTTGATTCCTAGTCTGAAGATATTGCTTCCCGTCCAACTTGTCTGTATCATAAATGGTTTGCTTCCATCTCAGTGTAAAGGTGGAACAAAAAAACGCTAATATAAATTATGATTTCTTTCTTAAAAAGTACAAAGATGAGTTGTCCATGCTTAGCACATGGAATCACTTAAATTAAGAGAATAAATGAATTTGTCAGCCATTGTTATTTTCTCCTATATCATATGTCTCAATGGATGTTATCTTCTCCAGGAGGGAAAACTTTTCCATTAACATTTAGGGCCTTCTCTCTAAACTGTTTGTGTGAGATTTATACTAGTAAATGGTCACAGATTTTAAAGAAAGGTTGTAATATAAATAGCACTCTATTATGGAATTCAGTCAACATGAAGGTGGAATTTTGAAGGATTTGACCTCTATCAGGAAGGAGAATCTAAACTGACTTTCTTTCAGAGTTCGTTGACCACAACAGGGTGGTGCTAATTTTTTATGTTTCTTGTTTATTCTCCTTCTCCCCTGATAGTTTGCATGGTCCAGGAGGGCAGGGAATTTAATGAAATATCCTAGGTATCTAGAAACAACTCTCTGGCATATGATAGACCCTTTGATTATATATTTGATTAATGAATTAATGGATGAATGAATGAATATGGCTATACGTTAGCTGCATAAGAGGGCTGGAAAAGGGTGTATTGAACATTTTTTTCATGTTCTGTAGTGGGAAGAAGGCTGTTCTGATACAGAAAGTGAGTAGAAGAGTTACCCTTTGGTAGACATTCAACAGTATCTACCAAGGCTTCTAAGAGCACCTGACCTGTTCAAAATTCTGGTGCTATTACCTTTAAAGAATACAGTGATATAAATGATAAAGATTTCCTTCTGGGTGAGTCTTTCACATAGCCCTGTCATGAGCTGCAGGTTCCCATGGGTCTAGCCTACAAGCCAATCCTGTCATTTGTTCATTAAAAAAACATGTAATGTTCCTTGAAGGCCATTGCATCACACAGGGCAAAGAGTGCTGAGCCACACTAGCACAGTTCTGGCCATGGTGGAGTTATAATCCACATCAATATATGTTGTGACAGTTTGAGTCACAGTATATAGCTATCATCAAGTTGGTTAAACCGAGTATTACCTATACTGAAGGAATAGCTGTAAACCAGAAGGAATCTCTATATGGTACGCCAGGGCTGAGGAAGAGTACCCAAGGAAGATCAACTTGGAAGGAGTTCAGACTTCATTGCAGAAGGTGTGATCCGGCCATTGAATAGCAGAGTTCTTGGTATAGCCAGACCAAAGCAGCTCTGGCGTTACTGGGCAAGTCTCTGGAGTAACAGAGGGAGAATAGGTGATAGGCGGTGGGTAGCATTGGCATGTGTAAGAGTGGCCTTGATACGGGCAAGAGGTGTAGCAGGCTTTGATTTCCCTGTGGAGAGGACAGCACACAGGTTGTGGCTGGGTCAGACTTCACGGTGGCAGAGGGGTCATGCTCTGGGCCTGTGGCTTAGGCAAGAGCCACATCAAAGGGCCTCCAAGCCACAAGGCTGACTCTGCCCCCTCCATCTATGCCAGAAGAGGAAAAGCCTCTTCCTCTGGCAGTGACCCTTCAGTGTGCCCTACTAGGAAAGCTTTCCATTGTTCTCACTATAAAGCAGAAATGCTTAAAGGAATTGTTTTATCATTAAACATGTAAGGAAGGGTATTTTCATTGCTAAGAAGCAATAAATTGATAACTGACATACATGCATGCACTAAATTACTGCTCTCTGAATATAATCATTTGTATATGTGGATATGAATTATCAGTATATGTATGAAAAACACCTTTATAAAAATAAATTGGGACGTTCTCTGGTGGCTCAGCAGGCTAAAGATCTGGCACTGTCATAGCTGTGACTCTGGTCACTGCTATGGTGTGGGTTTGATTCCCAAGAACTCCTGAATGCCATAGGCCCGGCAACCAAACAAACAAGTAGATAAATAAATATTCACTGTTCTCCAGAAGAGAATCACAGCTTTGACCAAATTAAGGCCTAGTATTATATTACTCAGAACATCTTAGGCTAAAAGGCATGTTTAAGTGAGAAAAATGAAGAAATTTTCACCATTGGAAAAAAATGAGGAAAAACATAAAAGACCTCAAATTAAGATAATATTGCCCCATCAATCTTTGTCTCTTTCTTCTAAGTTTTGCAAACTACTTCCGACCTATAAAACCCTGTTATTAACAAGGGAATATGATTAACTAGGGAATGACTTTATTAAAGTATAGCATAGCCCTTGCTAAACTGGAATTATGAAGGACAGAGGTGAGAGGGATGATTAATATGTCAACTGCACTTTTAAACACAGTGAGAGACAGCGTGGTCTTGGTAAGAATCTGTGCTAACAGACTGAAAAGTCAACCTCTAGTCCTGCCTTGGCTCCTCACTACCTCGTTTGAGACCTTAGATTTAGTATGAGGAAGGCAGCCCTGAATGGTGGAAATAAATTTGGAGTAGGCCAGATTTGAATTTGAAACCCATTTCTCACATATATGTTTTGTGAGCTTAGATGAGATACTTGAGGTTTGGTTTGTTCATTTAGAAAATTCATGATAAAAATTATATGACTATATAAATATATTTTTTTGCGCTCATATGGGAAGGGGAAGGGGAGTAAATACAAACATACAGGAGATCCAAGGGTTCTTACAGCTTTAAAATTCTATAATTCTGCAACTAGTATACTAAAACTTTGTATATGACAATTTTCCAATTGAAAAGCAACGTAAGCTATTATTTCTAATGTTTTATTGTAAGAAAATCATGTTTGTAACTGAATGTTGTCTCCCTGCTAGGATACTTCTACATGACTCTGATTTCAAGTGTTGTTTAAATTATCTCTAATTACTTTGGTTAAGCACAGTCAACTGAAATAGATAAATAAATCTTTCTTTTAAGTGTTTTCCAAAGATCAGAAAATTTTATCATTTATGGAAAGGACAGCTATTTTATAAAATTAGGATGAATTTATAAATCTAGAAGTGATTCTAAAACTCAGCATGCCTACTGAAATAATTTGTCTTAAGAATATTCTATGGAGTTCCCGTCGTGGCGCAGTGGTTAACGAATCCGACTAGGAACCATGAGGTTGCGGGTTCGGTCCCTGCCCTTGCTCAGTGGGTTAACGATCCGGCGTTGCCGTGAGCTGTGGTGTAGGTTGCAGACGCGGCTGGGATCCCGCGTTGCTGTGGCTCTGGCATAGGCCGGCAGCTACAGCTCCGATTGGACCCCTAGCCTGGGAACCTCCATATGCCGCGGGAGCGGCCCAGGATATAGCAACAACAACAACAACAACAAAAAAGACAAAAGAAAAAAAAAAAAAAAAAGAATATTCTACAGTAAATACTTAGTAGTTGTTATCTTAATGTCCCAATACATTCTTTAACAATTGTTATTGGAATATAGTTGACCTCCAAAGTTATGTTAATTTTAGGCATACAGCAAAGTATTAGTTATACATATTCACATAACCACTCCTTTTCAGATTATTTTCCCATGTAAGTTACCACTCAGTATTGAGTAAATATCTTCTGTGCTATACAGTAGGTCCCCGTTACCCATCTATTGTATATATAGTAGTGTGTTTATATTGGTTCCAACCCCATAATTTATCCCTTCTCCCATCCTCCACATTTCCCCTTTGGCAAACCTAAGTTTGGTTTTGAAATCTTTGAGTCAATTTCTGTTTTGTAAGTTCTGTTGTTATCATTTCTATTAGATTCCACACATTTGTGAGCCAATATTGGTCTTTGACTTACTTCACTTAGTATAATAATTTCTAGGTCCATCCATGTTGCTGAAAATGCATTGTTTCGTGCTTTTTTATGGCTAAGTAATATTCCATTGCATATATGCACCACATCTTCTTTATCCAGTCCTCTGTTGATGGACATTTTGATTACTTCTGTATCTTGGCTATTGAAAGTAGTGCTCCCGTGAACATTAGGGGGCATGTGTCTTTTCATATTATGCTTTTCTCTGGATATATGCCCAGGAGTGGGGTTGTTAGATCATATGGTAGTTCTAGATTTCGTTTTTTAAGGAGCCTCCATACTGTTCTCCGTAGTGGTTGCACAAGCTGCCATTCCCACCAGCAGTGTAACAGAGTTCCCTTTTCTCCGCACTCTATGGCCTTTCCAAATACATTCTTTTAAAAAGAGAGAAAAAAAAAATTCCTCTTGAGAACCCAGTCAGCATTTCATAGGGTAGTACTTGGAAATTATCTTTAATCTTTAGCTAGATAGTTACTTTTTAGGAAGAAGCCACTTGTAAATTTTTAATTAAATGGTTAATTTTAAATTAACCAGCTGCAGACCTATAGGTATGAGGTAATTTAATAAATAAGTTATCTTGAAAATAATTAGTAAATTCTGTGACGTTCTATACAAATTAAATTGTTATTAGAGGAAAAAGCAAAGGAATAACATGTTATTCACATTTGTGGTCACCAGCTGTCTTGCTCTACTCCTACAGCAAGGAAACTGATTGGGTGAATATAGTTATAAATAGTTATAAATGAACTATAATTTAATTTATGACTATGATTCTAGTAACTGATGCTTCATCAGTGAATTGGCCTCCCCATTTTGTCATCTTGCTGCTTTCTAAGCCTTCTGCCACCCTCCTCCTAACCTGCATCTCCTTTGAAATTTCCCTTCTTCAAGGGTCCGAGAGCTCTAGCATTTTTGACCATTCTGCCAGCTCTGCTACTTCCAGATGATTCCCTACATTCCATAACTTAAATTTACAAATCGATTATTTCCTCATTGGATGTTTAGAAATGTACAGTTAACTTAATTTTCTGTCCCATAGAGTAGTCAAAAGCATAAAAGTTATATTTAATTATGTCCCTACCTGTGCATATCTTCAGTATAGACTGAAAGTATATATATATATGAGAAATAAGTTGAGTTTTGGTTTGGTTGTCCACTAACTAACTAGCATATTGGTTTTACTTGTACCTGGCCTTTAGACATTCTAGATAGTTACATAATTCTAAAACATCTTCCTCATATACTTTCTTAAAGCAAAAAAAAAAAAAAATGTAGTCTCTAGTATTCCATGTCTATTTTCACAAAGTTAGAAAAGAGACATTCATTAATATTGTTTTATTAACATATGGGTTCATGTAATTCAGCCAAAATCACTCAAATGTTTTGGGAGTATTCTTTGAACAACTTCAGAAATTCTAGTAATGTTTAGTTTACAAAGACCTTCGGGGATAAACAGAAAGACAGTGACACAGGTAAAGGATAAGAAAGTCTGAAAAAAAATCTTTAGATAAAGTCATTCTTAAATTAAAAAATCATGCTAGGTGTCATAAGATGATATATAGATATAGGTAAGATATTGATATGGATACAGATACAGAAATATCTTTCTTTTGTGTTTCCTCAACTTATAGAAATTAAGGGGACAGTGTGTTTTTCATTCATACTCTGTATTCATTTTTAATTTCATAGGCCTTAGTTCCCAGTAATGGAGAGTTCTTCTCATTCCAAGGCATACAAAAACAGATGTGCATCTCACATTTGCCACCTTTTTTTTTTTAATGGTACTGTCATATTAGAAGCATACTTTATTTCTTAAAATTAAAAAAGATACCATCTTTTTTTATAAACCTTAGTCATGTTAAGCCAAGTTTCAACTGTGTAACTATCACTTGCCTTTGGACAAGTAATTTAACTGCATGGACTCAGTTTCCCCATTTTAAAAATGAGGGTGACGGGTGTCACGCAGTGTTGTAATGAGGATTAAATGAGATAGCGAATATAAGTGTCAAGCCGGGCTTGAGACACAATGGACTCTGACATCTCTGCTACTCCGTCAGCATGACATTTTTAAGAAAGTTATGAGTCATTTGACACTGAGAAATGAGGGGCAAATGGGTGATGAGAAATGTGCTCTAAATTGACTTGATAGCAAAAAGTAATGCAATTGCGTGCAAGCAAAAAGTTTGTAGATGCTGAGTGCAAAATAGAGATTGTTAAAAATGTACACTGTGGTAATACTTTTAATTAGCTGGCATACTTGTAAAGTATGGTGTTCTGTCCACAAAATCTCCTGGGAGTTAGTTCTCTTGTGGCACAGCAGGTTAAGGATCCAGTGTTGTCACCGAAGCAACTTGGGCCATTGCTGTGGCACAGGTTCAGTCCCTGGCCCGGGAACTGCCACATGCCATGGGCATGGCCAAACAAATCTTCTAGTAAAATAATTCCACAGTATCACTATCTATGTCGGTTGTTGCAAAACTTCATTGTAGAGGTAAAAATTGACTATCTGATTTCCTATTTAAAGTATTTAAATTTCAATCCTCCTCTAGACATTATATTTTCCCCCAGATAAAAATAAGGTGAAGATAAGATTTTTATAAACAATTGTTGCCAAGTTAAACTTTTTGGTTCTGTGTATAATAAAAGCTGGCTTTGTTTATGCTCTTGTTTCTTATCTGAAGTGTTTGATTTAAAGTAATACGGCAATAAAAAAGCTTAGAGCTGCATCACAGAATTGTTAATTTTAAGAAATTTTGTTTAGTAAGAGCTGGTCTCTAACAATGTAAAATTTTAAACTTTTTTAAGGCTTTTATTTTATTACTGCATAAACCATAACTTTGATTTTCCTTGGTCTCAATTTTTTGGCAGGATCTTTAAGAGTACAGATTTGTTAGGTCTTAAAATTTTGTCCCTGATAAACAAACACATTAGCACTTCAACCCTTGAAATATTCCTGTAACCAGAACTGGATGGTCAGAATTAATTACTATCATACCAAGAGCATGTTTATGTGGTAGCTAGAAATATCTAATAGATGTGTATTAAAAGTCTAGCACAGAGTAAGCACATAATAATAAATAGCTGTTGATTTAATGTCCTTTAACAGCATTATACAGCCTGGTTCCAGGATCTGAGACAGTTTAATGAAACAGTCAACAATGATTCCAGACACAGTTAAATATAACAGCTATTAGTAACCACAGAATAATGTTTACAGATCTAAAACAGTAGTTAGTTTCCTCAGTAGTTGACATTATCCAGGGAAAGACAATTTCAACTGTACTTGTGTGCGAGAATTAGTGGTACATATGTCAACTACATTTATTCTTTGTATAAAAAAACAAAACAAAACAACTTACACACATTCTAACATTTTTGAGGACAGGATCCATGTATGCTCTATTGATAATAGATTAAAGCATCATGTTTCTAACTGTAATATTTTACTTCTTACCCCCTTCATGATCATTTTCTTTCTTCATTTGTTTTATTTTGACTTCTTTTTTCGGAGGGGGTAAGTTTGTTGATTTCAAACTGATTTTTTATCCTAGCTAATGTGGTGCAAAAATAAATGGGTATGGTTAAATGTGAAATGCATTTGTCAAATGAATGAAACTGAAGTGCAATAATATAATAAATCCTCAAGCGAGTCATGTTTATTGTTGCCAAATGTCTCCCTGCTAAGAACTAATAAGCATGAAAGGGGATAATGAAAGTTTCCATGAAAAGTTTTTGGGAAACCTATCCACAAGTCTTCACTATCTGGGAATGTGGAAATAAGTATTTGTTTTATACAAGTTCCATATGAGGATTGTAAATGTGGAATTATGAGAATAGAGTGAAATGGAAAGCAACTGCAGTATGATGGTTGCTAATATTATTCGGCACATGGAAGAAAAGTGACAGGGAGGCTTCATTGAAAGGCACAATAGAACAGTGTCTGCTACAAGATGGGCACTAAATAAGTACATATTGAATGAATGTGTAAATAAGAGTTTAAATTAAAGCTTTTAAAGACTCCAAGTGGCCCTTAAATTTTAATTGGGGTTTTAAATGTTTAAATTCCAAAGAATAACTGTTCAGTGATAAACATTTGGGAATTTACTTAAAATGCGCATTTTTGCTAAACGCTTACTTTGCAAAATTAATTAACACGGTAAAATGAGAGGTAAAACAAGGCTTAGAAATAAGTGTTTCAAAGGAATATGCGTATCAATTAAGGGTAAAATACTCTCAATTATTAGCATAATTTATGCCATTATTTTTTAATTACAAATACTCATGTACACTTAGTTGTAAGTATAATAACATTGAACAGAATTCTGAAGAGACTATTTTTTTAAAAGACTGGAGAATTTGGGAACAGACCTTTTCTAAACTGACAAGAATAATGGGCCATACAACCTGATTTTTAGAACCAACCATGCAGTAGAAGATGGATGCCTAGATAACTTACAGGTTGTTAAATTTCATTCTTAATTCCTTAATGAGTTACCCTTTCATTGCCTAGTCAGTTTAGGAATTTAAAAACTCAATAAATATCTGCTAGTTTGCTGGGAAGCCAGAAAAGAAGAGTTTTAGTGAATGGAAGGACCACATGACAGATGGCAAATCTAGTTCTGAAAAAAAATCATAAAACCTATTTAGATTTTACAATCAAAAAATTAAATCAGTCAAAAAAAATTCCTCCAGAAAAAAAAAATGTATATTGAATCATAGTAGTGTAAGAACCACGGAATTTAAAGAAACAAGATAGTATTTTTAGTACCACATTTTATGCATCCTGTGCATATCTGTGCAGACAGAACCACAAAAAGGTATCTTTAAGAAGAAATCAACACAGTAGTGTGTTAAAACGTAATAAAACCAAGGAAAATAGTCCATACTATAGGGAGGCTTCAAAGATTCTAGATCAAATATGAGGGGGAGCTATTATAAAAGATCAAGAAATGGCAAAATAGAAAAGTAAAATCTATATGGTATATCAAAATAAGATACTCTACCCTATATGATACATATTAGCTTTTATGTTCATTTGGGATTATTTTTGCAAAATAGATGTTCATAGACAAAGCAAATTGTGTCGTGTTGATGTATAAAGAAACAGCAGGCATCATGACTTTTAGCAACAATAGCAAATACTGTGGATATTCTTGTGACTATCAAATGTAGTAAACCTAACTGGTTTTCTTATTTATGTACCTCTTAAATAGTGGGTAAGCAGAATGAATAGCTGTAAATGTCAGGGTCCAACTGAGATTTTGAGAAATGGAAATTTTATTATTATTTTTACAAAGGTATAGAAAAAACTTTTATTCACTGAAAAATCTTGAAAATAATTTCCTTTTTTATTTAATTTTTTATTATAGTTGATTTACAATGTTCTGTGAACTTCTGCTGTACAGCACAGTGACCCAGGTATATATATATATATACACACACATTCTTTTTTTCATGTTATCCTCCATCATGTTCCATTACAAGTGATCAAATATAGTTCCTTGGAGAAAACAATTTCAAAAACAAGCAAAATTACCATGTTACACTGAGGTCATCTGAATATGATACAAAACAACAATATGTTTTATTTTCAGTCTTTTTTTTAGACATTATCTACCTGTAAATGATCATTATAATTCAAGATTGGACATAGCAATAGCCTTAAAAAGCAACTGTTATCTGAGCACTATAATATCTACCTCAACCTCAAACTTGCCCAGTGTAATTTTCACTCACAGCACTTAAATTGATGTAAATGCTTTGCTGCTAAAATCTATTCGGGTCACTTTTATTAAAATGTTGATTTTTTTCCCCTCTACTTTACTTCTGCTGTATCTGTTGTTAAGCAGTACAATATGGGAAGGACTTTGAAATGATTTCCATACCCAGACACATAGAGTTGTTTGTATTGATGAAAAGCCAATGACGTATTACTCTGCATCATGAAACTTCTATTTTAACCTGTTTAAGGAAGTTTTTCTTATACATACCAGGAGAGCCATTCAAAGCATTTTACATATTAAATTACTTATCAAAACACAGCATATATAGACCTTGACATTTGTTAAAGAACCAAGGATTTAACCAAAAAAAGTGTTTAAAGGACCAGAACAAATCTTTAGCAGAACACAGATTATGTGGCAAAGAAGTGACTTATTGGAAGATAGAGCATATTTATCAAGACATACTTTCAGCATGTATGTAAGAGACTGATTGGTTGATTTGTATAGTCACCTGCAAATGCAGAACAGACTATTGTTTAAAAAAACAAAAATCTATAATAATAACATTAGAGGAAGCAAACAAAAAATACCTAATGAAGGTCCTTTAGTTATAACTGTTATATTCCAGGAACCCATCAGTAGGGCTAGCTCTAATGTCAATTTTTTGAAGCAAGATTCTCTCACTATTGTATGTTCATGTGGGCAAGTAATTTTGGAGTGATTATCCATTGACTGTACTAAATTGCTTCTTTATTTTCTTTTTTCATTTCTGGAGTAATCATAGGACAAAGTAGTAGCTTTGCAATGAATGCAATATGTGGCTCCTTCGTAGACATGTTGCTTACTCCTCAATTTATTTTCTATTTATCTGGTGGTTCAAGAATTTATATGATAACAAAGACTCTCACTAAATGCAATGAGAGAATAAGCTATATTGATTACTGCTCAAATTGTTTATTTACACATAGCAGGACAATATAATGCAAGTGTTTAATCACATCTAAAATATTGTTTTTTTTAAAAAAATTATATATTCACACAAGTGTTTATGTCATTTAAAGACTAGCTTCCTACAGTAGTTTAATTCCACATAAGATATACTTGAAAATTGCTATAAAACTGTCTTGTAATACTACACAGTATGGTTTAATTATAATTATTTGCTGATGGAATTACACTAAACTATGAAAAATTTACAAGCTGCCTTTATATATGGGGTTACATGTAGTTAAGTACAAAAAGGCTAAACATTCATCAGCAGCTTCAAAATAATAAAGACATCAGAACAGTATTAGGAAAAAATGTACTGTATGGTAACTTTGTAGTCAATAGAAAAATTATTTAAAACTGACTCACAGACTTTGAAAAACGTATGGTTTCCAAAGGAGACAGGTTGGGGGTGGGGGAGAGGGGCTGAGCTGGGGGTCTGGGATGGAAATGCTGTAAAATTGGGTTGTGATAATCACTGTACAACACAATAAATGTAATGAGCTGGGGATTGAGTAATAAAAAAAAATAAAATACCGAGCGATGAATGAGAATTTGATCTACTGAAAAGCCACATTGTAATGCAATTCACTTTAATTTTGAAACAGTAATTTTAGAGGTATATGAAATTATCTTTATATATTTCAATACTTTGTAGAGAAAGTGCCACCTTTCTTACATATTATTTGCCATCTTTGACAAAAAATAAAAAGCTTATATTAAAAATAAAGTCATTAAATAATTCAGCTTTATACTCTTCAGATACTTGCATCAAAAATATTAACCAGTGATGCACTATATTACTGAGTTATATTTTAAAATATATACTTATTTCTACTTATTACTTTGAGTAATGCTTACAAGGAACTTGATTTAACTTTCTCTATTGAAACAAAACATTTGTGATAGCCATTTATGGAAATTCACCCACTCCTTTATTAATCTCTATTTTTTATCTTAAATAAATATATGAATTCTAAATGTATCCCAATAGCCCTTCATTTCTCAGTGCTCCCTGCCTCCCCACCCATCCAGCCCCAGCATTCTTCCTACACAATGTGTTCTTGTAGATAGGTACTTGTTATCCAGGAGAATTTTTACAGCTGGGGCAAGGTGAGGGTTTGCTGTTACTGTTATTATTTTTTTAATAGATCAAAATAGACATTCAATTTTGATATACATCTAATAAACAGAAAGAGGATGAGCTTTGAGGATGCCTTCCTATATTTTATCATTAGGAAATTTGCTTTTATGCAGCAGTAATTTTCCTGTTGCTTGAAAGAGTTCTGGCAGTTTCACAAAGGATACTGTCTGACTTACCAGGGGTGGTTTAACGCAGGCTAAATCTGGCTGGCACCTAGAAGCCAGTTTCACTTGGCATCTCCCTTGTGTGTCTCTCCGCTGAGATTGTCTTCACACGTGCAGCTCTGAAGGTGTCCAAACTGCACTCTGTTCTGTCTCTAACTCCATCACAGACTTGTGCCTCTAGCTATAGGCATCAGCCTTTCTCCTTGAATACCTGTTCCTAAAACAATAGCTTTTAAGTTTTTTCCTGACTTTTTCAGTAACAATTTTTTTTTTATGGACTAAAAGTAAAATATGCTCCTTTATAGAGGCTCTTTAACTCTTTACATTTGTTTTCCTCATAGTTTTAAGGTTAAAATTAAAAAAGCAATCTTCTATTTTAAAAGAGATTTTAAATATAAGATGGACTTTTATAAACTGTTTTTACCAACCTGTTGTACCAAATTTGAAACTACAGACCAGTTTTCACAAATGGACCTAATGTGTTCTGAACTTTCTATTTGGACATATATTTTCAAATACTTTTAAATTTTAGTTGGAAAAGTATTAATTTCGAAAAAATTTTGATTTATCGCCCCCTAAACTTACTTAAAGCACAGAAGCATCACAGTGAAGAAGAGTCATGTGATTTGAACCTTTGCCTCAAACCAGAACTGAGGGAGCTCTGGAATCCCTCACTCTGCTGCTTTTCAAACGTTGTCCCACAGACACAGCCCTGCGCACTTGCCTGATCCTCAGGAGATTTAAAGCAGATGATCCTAAATCTTTAATAGGACTCTGGATACGGCATCTTGGGGTCCTGCTGAGGACAGCAGTCCTAATCTGCTAGCCCATTCTTGCAACTACAATTTGCTTTTAACAGCCAACAATTTTTGTTACTTTTTCTCTGGCTAAGTTCTAACTTACTGAATATAAATTTTTTTTTCCATTTTATAGCACCTGTTCACAAAGCGCTCTCACAGGTCTAACCACCACTGCAATATAATGACAAAGTTAATCTTCACAGTGACCCTATAATGCATGATTATTTTCCTCATGTAGAAAACTAAGGCTCAGAAAGGCTGTGACCTATCCAGTCAACGCTGTGGTTTATGCAGCTGGACTAGAACCCATTAACGTCTCTAGATTTTCCATCTAATGTGCTTTGCATTTACCAAGAATTCTTCTTTTTGAAAAAGTCCTTACTTCATTCAGTAGGACAATTTCTAAAACTAATTTTAAGATGTTCATTGTTAAATTTAAGCAATTATAAAAATGTCAACTATGAAAACATAAACAAATATAAATAAATATCTGGAAACGAAGAAAATGTATTCTCTCAGTCTTGAAATAGCAGGGACATTTGAATTGTAGATAGAAGGGAACTACTGTATGTATTTAAATTTTTTGGTCAGTTTCTTTCATTTAACCTAAATATATTTTATTCTAAACTTTGATCATATCATCTTGCAAACAAATGGAACAAACATACTTTTTTAGAACACAAAGCTCATGTAATTCTAAAATGCCTGTGACTGATAAATACAGTTCTTGCTTTTAAATATAATTTGACTTGGCTCTAGTTAAGTGAAAGTGTACATTTAATATCACTGTCTAGGTTGTTCAATTAAGGGAGTACTTGCACCAATGATGACAAACACAAGACCTTCTAAGAAAGAACGTATGTCATTCCGTGACAACCCTGTACAACTCAGTGGTGGATGGGGAAGTGGCAAAAAGAAAGCGAAAACTTCAAACTAATCCTTCAAGCTTCAGCATTCAAAACACATGGCACATGGTTTCTTTTCAAGAGATCTGTGGATATCCGGTCATGTTACCAATTGGATACAAGGTTTTAGAGTACGGTATTTAATTTGTTTTATAGTACGTACTTCACAATTTTGTTTTCTGATGGGCTTATTTTCCATCTGTGAAATACAGTTTTGCTGTTATTCCTGCATTCGTGTGGAATGGCTTCCAGGAACTAATTCTTGAAATATTGTAATGGAATTTGCATATTCAATGTCTTTTTCTGTTTAAAGTTTCTTTAACACATGTACTATAGATGGGTTTTGTGACCAATAGTAAATTTTAATGCAATAAATATAAGAGAATATAACTTTATTTAATTGGTGTGTTTATAGTACTAATGGGTCATTAGTATATTAATAAATTTTGTCTGACCAGATTATTATAATTGGATATTTCAAAGATAAGTTGATACACCATTCAGAATGGACAATGAAAATAGCCTTTTTTTACTTTATCATCTTAAACAGTTAAGTTAGGAAATATATGTTTTATTATGTTACGTTTAGAAAATATACATTCTATTTAAAGTTAAATGACATAAATGTAAATATTTATCAATTTAATGAATTGTATATTTTATCTGTGAAGTTCCATTCTTATTGTTTACAAAGGGTAGATGCTCCTTCTGGTTCATTAAAATTATTCTTCTCACTCAAAAATACTCTATTATTTTAATTTTTAAAGTGCCTTAAAATCTTTAAAAATATTTTCAACTTTTCAAAGCCCAGTCTTATAATTTCATAATGTTTATATATTTTCTAAAATTACAGATGAGTTTTACTAAACTCTTACTATTGCGTGGTAAATGTTCTGTGATATCTTAGTAAAGATAATGTGCAAAATGCTGCCTTTACCTTTAAAGCTCCTTAGGATCTTTAACTCTGCTCGTCTGGAGCTTTTTTCACAAAGCTAAGTTCTCCTGTAACTTTCCGGTGGTTGGCTGTGTAGTAGGATCCAGTGAACTTTTGTTTAGTTTTTGTTTTGCTTTTCCTACTCTTTATTGAAATATTTTGTTTGAGGATGACTAAGCAGATTTAGAGATGCATTTATTTAGTTTGCATCCACCGTCTACTTTTGGAGTTCTATTACATTTCAGACCTGTAAATCTCTTTTAGCTTGAGATGGAAATGTTAATGAGCCTTGAGCTGTCAGTCAATAAAGAAAACACAGATTCATATGTTGTGGCCTAGAAATTGAGGCTTTGGAAAGTAAGCTTCATGTGCAACAGTTGTTTTCTGAACATGATGTTATGTCATCTTTTTAGTAACAGCATCCACAAACCAACATAATGTAATGATGGAAAATATTTTATCTTAGCTTATTGTGAACCCAGCAGGAGAAAAACCACATTAAATCTGATGAGGTTTTATGGTTCGTATGTGCAAATCAATGAAGTGGAAAGGCTGGTATGAGAAGTGAGATACTTATGATTAAACTGTTTTAGAGCCTAAAATAATTGAATCTATAGTTTCCTTCTTCTGTTATCTGTGTAACTGTTTCACAATATTAATTTTGAGGGAGATAATCGGTGTTGACACTCCTTAAATTTGTAGGTGATGATTGATACATATGCCAATAAAATAGTTTCCTAATTATGGAGTTATTTTGGATGTTCTTTGTAGTGCTGTTTATTGTGTCCAGTCTTAAAGTGATCATTTTTAAAATCTTTCAAATTTATCATTTTTGACACTAGCTCACTTGTGTTTTCAAAGATAGAAAAGGTAAATTTTAAAATTGAATAAATTTTAAATTTTAATTAAAATTTTAATTTTAAAAATGGAATAAAACCTGAAAAGAAATCGAAAGAAGAGATATTCATTCTCCTGTTTCCTTGATGAGACATTAAGGCAAATATTCGACTTTAGGATTTGGGATGGTAAAAATATGAGCTTACACTCTCACTTAGTTGACTGAATTTTGAATTGGCAGTGATGGCCCTAGGCAGGGTACTATTGAAATGGACATCTCAAGATGGCATTTTGTTCTTTCACGCACCCAATGTCCTGTGCCCAACCCCCTCCCAACTCAGATCTCACCTTCCTGCCTGGCGACCTCCCCCAGTGCTATCATACAGTGGTCATGAACCGTCACTTCTAATAAGAATGGGAAAGTGAATCACTGATCACGAAAGAGCTGATGGGATGTTTGGAGATTCCAGAATGTCTTGATGGGAGGGTTAACTATATTGGTTTATAGAGACATCGCCCTCCCCAGATGCAGTCTGCCTACACACCTTTGTGCACACAGTGCATCGTAGGAGATCTTAGTAGGTACTGTGGGGAGCATTCTAAATCCTAATGTATTATTGCGCTCATATGTTAGTTGGTGCTACCGCACTCACACGTCTCCTACCAAATGCAGTTTCCATTATCTCTAGAGGCCAGGAAATTATTCACCATCAGGATTTATGATTTTCATGGCTGTTCTGGGGGCAAGTGAGTTTATCTAGTGAACATGCTTTAATTTAGAAGCGGACCCTTGACCTTTCTATGGAATATTAGTTGTCAAAGCTAATTTCTAACTTGTTACTAATCATCCCTATTCTAATTACTTATCATACAGTTTCAGTATAGGGTGAAGTCCATTATCAATCATGATACTTTTGCCTACCTCAATGGAGCTGTTTTTGTTATTAATGTTTGTGAGATTCAGAGAAGGCCTCTTTCCAGGAGATAAAGAACTGTAATCCAGATCTATGCTGTTCAAAATATCAGCCACTAGGCCCAAATTGAGATATGATGTAAGTATAAAATGCACAGCAGAATTCACACATTTAGTGTGAAAAAAGAATGCATAGTTGCCAAATAATTTGGTATTGCTTGTGTTAAAACAATAGTACTTTGGCCTAAATAAAATGTATCATTATAACATCTGGTTTTAAACTTTTTAATGTGAGTACTAGAGAAGATTGTTATACATATATTGAACACGGTGTTTCTATTAGGTACCACTGAGCTGAAAACTATTCTATAAGATAACTTAGGTAGGGTTTATTGATGCAGAAAATAATTGGTACCAAGTAGATAAAAGATAGTGACTACAAAACAGGGTACAAAAAAATCCTAGTTTATAAGAAAAGGGAACTTTGATTTTGCTGAATATGGTGAATGTTATTAAATAAAAAGGAAAGATATCCCTCATTGTGGTTTTAAACTTTTTAAGATGGCACAATTGTATTAATTTAACTCTCACATAGTGTGTATGTATTTTTATTAGATTTTAATAAGAGACCATATTATAAAGTCAAGTTGTATGTTACTGGTGGTAAGAAACAGAATTCGCACACACTTTGTAGTCCATGTTCTATCAGGCTTTACATATATATAGCTATTAATACTTCAAATGGCATGCTTTTTTTTTTTGGTCTTTTGTCTTTATAGGGCCACACCCACGGCATATGGAGGTTCCCAGGCTAGGGGTCCAATTGGAGCTGTTGCTGCCGGCCTGCACCAGAGCCACGGCAACACCAGATCCAAACCACGTCTGTGACCTACACCACAGCTCACGGCAAAGCTGGATCCTTAACCCACTGAGCAAGGCCAGGAATCGAACCCGCAACCTCATGATTCCTAGTCGGATTCGTTTCCCCTGCGCCATGACGGGAACTCCCAATTGGCGTGCTCCAAACTGTGACATAGATGGGATCTCTTAGTCGGAGCCATGTTATATTTGGTGTTTTATTGTATTATAAATCCAGTTGTAATCTAAGACCTAAACCATAAAGGCCAATAACAGTTGTATACATGAATATGATGTATTAGTAAATACCAAATATAGTGTGTTTATAACATATTTCTATATAACACAACTTGACCACCATGCTTTCTTCCCTCCAAATATCATGCAGTTCATGTACTGTCTCTAGGATCCCAAATTTTACTGAAGTCAAAAATCGAAGTCAAAGCTACCATGTGATTTTTCACTTGTAACTTGTATCCCTGCCAGCACTTAAGGGCAGAGCCTTCTCTAGTGGATCTGGAATGGCCACCAGTAGGAAGGAGTCGTGCGAACGCTTTCGAACTGAGTGAGGAAGGAGGTAAGAGGCAGCAAGGAGTGCCACAGTTGGTCACGTCTGCTTTAGCCTTGGGAGGTTAGAGTGAGGGCTTCCCTGGTGCGTGTCATCTGCGCTTTTGGACAGTAAGTGACCAGGGTCCTAGAAGGGCAGACCCTTTCTATGAAGCTTTAGAGAGAAGTGAACCAATGAATTAGCATTACAATAGTTTTATGTTTACTGTGATCCAGTGTAACCTGTGTAGCATCTCTGCATTTTAGGAGGTCTTGTTTTGACTACTTTTAAATCATAAAAGCAAAGGCAAGAAATCACTTGCAGTCCACACTTCCCTTATGGAGGCCTGAATGAATCGACTGCTGGTAACTAGGTAAGTGTAAAACTTTTTTAAAATAAATATATCATTGGAATTTCTGAAAAGTTATTTTCTCCTGGAAAGGCTATACTAGGAATTTTTGAACTCATTTTATAATTTTCATAGCATTGGTCTAGATCAGCATTATACAATACAAATATATATGGGAGACACATACGTAATTTTAATCTTTCTAGTAGCCGCGTTACAAATATAAAAAGAAATTGGTAAAATTAATGTATTTTATTCAACCCAAGATATCCAATACATTTTTTTAATCCAATGGAATTATAAGAACATTATCATACAGGAGAACACTTCATCTCTACTAGCCTCTAAAATTACCTGCCTTACAGAAAAATAAAAAGGTCTAAAAATAAGAGGATTTCTGATTGGATATCTATACTTGTATAACAATGAATAATATGTAACTTAAACATCCCAAGTCAAATAAGTGCTGTCTTTATTGTGTTGCTTTTTAATGTGGATATGAGGTTTCCTCCCACAGTTATTCCAGATTCTCTCCCAGGAGAGGCTGATTGGTACAGTGTCTTATAAGAAGACATAGTTGGGTGGATCTTTCCAATTTGGTAAAAGTATGGACTTTCTGTTAACTTCAAAATGAAACCAATGCTTAGAGTAAGTCAATTTAATACATAGAACTAAGCAGGAATTCAACACAATTTTGTTCTTCTCAGTACACATTTTGATATGAGACATATGGAAGAAAGGGAAAAGAACATATTTTTTCGTCATCTAACTGTACTGTGTTCTAATCCTAATTCTACTGTGTCACCTTGAACAAGCAGCAAAGTCCATGAGCCTGTTTGTTTACCAGTAAATTAAGATTATAACCCATAAAATACTATGAGATCAAATCTGACGAAGTAGATGAGAAGCCCCTGGCTCAGCCCCTTGGGTATCACCAGCACTTGATAAATGGCGACTAACTTGACAGATAATCTTTCCAGATCAATCTCCCAAAGTTAAACCAAACATTGGATCAATTCTGCATATTTTATTTAGGAAGTAGTTCCATGAAATGATGAAAAACATCTTTAAGCAATCTTGAAAACTGACTTCTCAACATTTACATTGAGATAAAAGTAGAATTCAGTGCTTCAAATGCATACGTATTAAGCCTCCTCCATAGAAATTGTGCAGAATACCTTGGAAATGTAAAAGGCATACATTTCTGATAGCTTGTTAACTTATTTTTTAATATGATGAGTAAAAAATATACTTCAGAAAACTAGCTGCAATGTCAGCACCACAACTCTGTAGGCAAAACTCTATACTCCAAAATAGATCCATAAAATAGTTCCACCACCACGTCCCAGAGGGGATGCCGGTAATTGTCTACACTGGCTCACATTCTCCGTCTCCCAATTCTCCACTACCCGTGCCTTCCCTTCTAAGGAAAATACTGGCTCGTTGTCTCTTTAGAACAAAGATCTCCAGCCCTTGTTGGATTTCTTTCTTAATCTTTATTCAACTTTTTTCTATTGAGAACAAAACTTGTTTCTTATCTTCAAAAATATAACTCGTAAAATGTAAGTATTAATCTAGATCCAATAAACATCTCTATAAAGAATTTTTATTTTAGTATACTAAAGGGAATAAAAAAATGTTTGGGGCCTGAGAAGGTTCGTTTCAAATAAGAATGGACAGGGAAAGAGTGTTTTCATATTCTACTTATTTAATTGATCTTGAAGAATGAATAGATATTGAGGAGAGCATTTTAGGCAACAGATACTGTCTGAATAAATACCTGGAGGCAGAGAGCAGCAACATGTCCAGGGAACGGAGAGTGAGCAACTCAGAGACTGAATTATTGGACAGAACTGAGACAGCCTGGTGAGAGAGACAGGGAATTAGTGGGAAATGCGATTGGGAAGTAGGATTAAATAAAGTATCCTGAGACCTGTCCAGCTTATGTATTTTAGATCTTATGTGTGGTCTCTAGGTGGAAAACTGCCATGTAATAATGGTTTTCAAAAATGGTAAGGTGTTACTACTTTAAGACAATGTTATTGCTTAAACTACTGGGTAATTTTGAAATAAAAATAGACATGATTAGGCAAAATATTAATTTGATTCAAATATGAAATGATACAGTAAAGATGCTTATCTCAAAGTCTCTGATTAATGGGTGCACTGGTGTGTGTGTGTGTGTGTGTGTGTGTGTGCGCACGCGCGCGCGTGCGCGCGCATGTGTGTTAAGTGGGAGAAAACTTAATGACCTACAGAGGCATCAGCCTTTCAGAGTCAATTAAGAGTTGATTTCAGGGAGGTCCTCTCATGGTGCAGCGGAAACCAGTCCGACTAGGAACCATGAGGTTGCCAGTTTGATCCCCAGCCTTGCTCAGTGGGTTGAGGATCCGGCGTTGCCATGAGCTGTGGTGTAGGTTGCAGACGTGGTTCGGACCCCGCATTGCTGTGGCTGTGGTGTAGGCCAGTGGCTACAGCTCCAATTAGACCCCTAACCTGGGAACCTCCATGTGCCACGGGTGCTGCCCTAAAAAGACAAAAAAAAAAAGTTGATTTCACAGATGCTTATGTTTCTCAAATCTGAGTGATGTTGCTTCCAAGTATAGACTTTGGAGGATCTTTGCTTTCCTCGGGAGGATACTGACACATCAGTGACATCCTGAAGGAGCCGTTCTTCCCCAGGGAATGGCTTCCACGAGGGCTTCAGGAGCACTATGCCAAGTCCTCTAAGTCTAGCAATAGCTGGAAAAAGCTAGAATTCCTCGTATCATTTCCTTGGAGGGTCAGGATCAAAGATTTGGAAGACCTCTATCCTAGTCTACTTGGGCTTCTCTAACAACACCGTAGACTAGATGGCTTAAAAAACAACCCTTTATTTCTCACACATCTGGAGACTTGAATTCAGAGTCAGGTTCTTGGCGAAGGCCCTCTTCCAGGTTTACGGATGGCTTGCCACAACCTCACGGGGAGGGAGAGAGACCTTGTTCTCCTCATCCCATTATAAGAACATTCGTCTCCTCATGAAGCCTCCACTCTCGGGACCAAGTATAAGCCTAATCACCTCCCAAAGACCCCAGCTGCAAACACCTCAAATTGGGAATTAAGGTGTCGATACAATGAATTTGGGGAGGACATAAACACTTAGTCCACAGCAGCCTCCTAGAGACCACACAGTTTGGTTGATAAGAATTGTGTTTCTGGAGCTCCCGTAGGGGCTCAGTGGTTAATGAAGCCCAATTGGCATCTACGAGGACGCAGTCTTGATCCCTGGCCTCGCTCAGTGGATTAAGGATCTGGTGTTGCCCTGAGCTGTAGTGTGGGTCACAGATGTGGCTCGGATCTGGCATTGCTGTGGCTGTGGTGTAGGCCAGCAGCAGTAGCTCAGATTTGACCTCCAGTCTGGGAACCTCCATATACCACGGGTGTGGCCATAAGAAGACAAAAGACAAAACAAAAACCAAACAAAAAACCCCCCAAACCCCGTATTTCTAATAAATACCTCCACTATAGTCCTTTTCCCCCCAATACATGGCTTTATGAGAAGAGAAAGAGAAGCTGAGACCTTAATGGGTAACTCTATTTAAGTTACACAAATTGATGGTTAATAACAGATTGGGGGGATTCCCAAGTCACAAAAATCTTGGGAAATGGGTCAGAGGTAATACCTGTGTTTACAGCTTCGCTGAACAGTAATTTGGGGCAAGCACATTGCCTTAAACTAGTGCACAGACCTCCGGACACAGAATTCTCACCGAGGTTTGTTTCCCCTGTGCCATCCTTTCGCCTCCTCTGTCTCTTACCCATAATTACATGTTTAAAATAGTTGGATTTTCTGTTTTTAAAATCACCTTTCATTTCATAGCACCATTATTTTTTTTCTACTAGGTCCATATTTTTATTAAATGCTTTACCATTCTGAATTTTTAAAATCATAATAATGGTAAATATGTAGTGGCCATAATATGGCCAGGCACTATCCCTAAAGGCTTTGGCTGCATTAACTCCTTTTATTTTCATTCCCATTTACCTTTGAGATAGGTACTCCTCCCAGCCCCATTACACGGACGATGACCTTGAATCTTAGAATAGTTACATACCCTTCTCAGCATTGCACAGCCAGCAGGTGGTAGAACTGGACCAAACAAACCCTGTCAAGTGTGAATCTAGTTTGTACGTTACTTCACTTTTGGCATCATAGATGTTTAAATATGCCTACTTATACATGATCATAGAAGTTGTGTGTAACCAGCCAGCCAAATGCAATCAATAGGAAATCAAAGAGTTTATCTAGATAAGAAGAACATAGGCAGACTAGGTCATTGGATGTAAAAATACTGGCTTTCACAGTGTAATCTTTCATTTCAGCTCATAATTAAGGCAAATATGATACATCAGGGTTTTTTTTAAGAGAAAATAAATCCTAATTTGGAAATTGGTAGTACCATATCTTTTTTTGTGTGTGAAGGGAGCTTCAGAGATGCTCTTGTGAGCGTGAAATTCATCGTTTGGAAGCTTTGGTTTGGAAGAGGCTCAGACATCCCAGATTTCCCTGCCTAACATCGCTTGTCCAGTAGCATGCAGCTTTGACAATCAGCCCAATTTAGTCAGAGAGAACTGTCCTTGTTCAAAAAGAAAAAAAACCACAAAACTTTGTTTACATTAAAAAACTTTTCTAATTGAACCTAACCCACCTTAGTTCAACACTGGGGCTAAATTGAATAAATTTACGCTTCTGTGTTTTCTTAGCTTAAAAAGTCACCAATTCCTTTAACCATTCTTTCCAAGACGTGGTCTCCAAATCCTCTTTGATTCACCTCCTGCACACTAGAAAAGCTCAAAATTGTTCATTTCTCTCAGTAAAAATAGCTTCCAGAGCTATTCTCAGCTCTCTAGATTTCTACATAATACAATTTACAGGGAGGACCTGATCTTTCTTGATGTGTGACTGGATGGCTTTCCTTTGGTTAACACAACATAAGCTAAGTTTGTTGCAGCTACCTCATCAACCGAGTCATGCTATAGACTTGAAATATCCTCAGATCTTGATTCTATAGAGCCTTATTGTAAGGAAGCTTTGTTTCCCTTCTCCTATATTTATTTTTTTCAACCTTAATTTGCAACTTTATGTTGGTCTTCACTTGTTTAGTTCCATCATTCTGCCTTCTCCAAAAATACGTGCCTCCCAATTTTTCTTGAATTTTAGCTTTAACAGTCATCCTCAGGTGTATGCTTTGTAAAATTTTGTAAGTTCAATAACTATATTTCAGTCTTTGGTGAAAACATTGAATACAATTAAGGTCCACCTTTAATAGATACTATCTGAAGGAAATTTTTTAAAAAATGACTTACAGGATCCAGCAAAAAGGTGCATGAGATACTTTAAAGAAGCCCTTCTATTCTACATGGTTTGCCTCAACTGTGATCCAGCAGCTAAAGATGCCCAAAGTCACTCATGTAGCTCAAATAAGACATTTCCCATAGATCTACTTAATTTCATGAAAAGTAAAAACTACCTTAGTAATTCTTTATTTATTTTGTCAAGTTTTATATTTTTTTAAAATCGAAGACAGAATTCAAAGTTGTATTAATATGAAAAAGAATGCAAGAGTAAAAACAGAATAATCAGTTACTTAGATTTTGCTTATTTCAGCTATTTAACAACTCTTAATGCAGCAAAAGAACAACTGCAACCCCCTCTCCCCAAAAGTAGGATGTGTGAATCAAATACAGGGTAAAAGAAATAATTTCATTTATTTTAATCAGAAATGAATTTTATTGGAAATATGTGGATTCCCTATAAGTAACTGCATTAAAGAGATGTCCTGCAAATAAGTTCTTTTTTAAAATTAAAGTCTTCCTTAAGAACTATGTTTATTTTATATATGTGTGTATATGCATATAAATATATATATATATAATAACTCGTATACACGGATATATGTGGCATTGCACAAGTGGTTGAACTCTCACAAAGAAACTAATATAAATTAACTATTTAAAGCCAACTCTTTTTTTCTTTCCCTTTTTGGAACCTGAAAAAATACTTGCTGAAGAACTTGGTAGAATAGCAGTAAATATTTTAATTGCTTGCTGAACTTTATTCCTTATGCGTTCATGATGTTTTGTCATCTCTGAGAGCAGAAATCTGAACAGAGGAGAGCGTTCGACTCTTCTGACACCGTAACGAAGGTTCACGGGGCATCTGCGGTCAGGAGCTGAGGAATGACGTAATCCTCTGAAGTCCCAAGGATTCTTTTTTAGCCAACGTCTCCCAGGGCGGCGGGCGCCACCCCACTAGGGGTAGTGCATCAGCTTTGTTGAATAAAAAGGACTTAAAAAAAAAAAAAAAAGTCCAGTAAAGGTTAAGAAAATTTTACTGCAAAACAAGATCTTAAGAAGAGACGTACCATTGCCTAATGTATCTAATGTATCCGCTAGGACCCCCTTGCAGTGAGGCTGAAGCCGGGCTTTCTCCCAAGGGAGCGGGGATCGATCGAAGGACAGGTAGAAGGGGCAAGTGTGCGCTGCTTTACACGCTCACGCGCAACTGTTAAAGAGAGTTACAAGGCTTCTGCTTTATCCCCTAAATCTGCAGCAATTTGTGATATGGATTAATTCTGATGGCCAACTCGCGAAACAAAAAAGGCCCTGTCCTTACCAGGGGACGGTTGGATGATCTATTTGCCAATATCAATATTTGGATGGAAAGCTTAAAATATGTTGTTTTTCCAAGAGTTAGCCTTTAAGGAGGGAGAGCACCCCTGATGAAATATTAGCAGCAAATCGGTTAACCGCTAACTTCTTTCTGTAGTCGGCCAGGCTCTTTTAAGTTTTCAGGGGAAGCGAAACTTCATTCTCTCGGCTCAGCATAGAGACTCTTGCACATCTGCGCCCTTAACCACAGCGTCGTCCCGGGTCCGAGGTGTCTTCGCCTCCTCCTCTGAGGTCAAGTCTGGCGGCCTTGGGAGACTCGGCCCTCACCCCAGAGACCCTCCAGGGCGGTCCCCCGAGGTTCCCCCAGGCCTGGACCCGGGAAGGTGGTCCTGCCCCCCAGGTGCGCACCAGGTGACGACCCACCCGTGCAAGGGGGCGCTCCGACTGGCCTCCGGAAGTTTGCTCGACTCACAGCCTTTTCTCAGGTTTCCGACTGCAGAGCTCCCGCGTGAGGTCGACCGCGGCGGCGGCGGGGCAGGGTCGCAGGCTCTGAGCTGCGGGTTCGCGCGGCCAGGGCGCCACGCGCAGCCCCGGGACCAGCCTGCACACCCACGAGAGGCGTCCCACCCGCTCGCCTCTCCTCCTGCCCGCCGCGGAGGGTTTTGTCCCGCAGCTCTGCGAAAGGCACTTAGCGGGTTACAACTCACTTACCAAAATTCACAGCAGGAATTCATGTTGCTGGGGGCGGACAGGACAGGTTGGAAAGAAAGGAGCGAATGTGCATCTTGACCTTCCTCTAAAGTTCTTTATTGATTTTTCGAAGGGTGGCGTTGGCCCCCTTCGCCCTTCCTTTCCCCCGCCCTGAGTAATGCAGGAAACGCGTTTGGGTTTTTCTTCCCTCTGTTGAATGTATAAAGCACTACGGCAAAGCGCCGAAACCAGATCAGAATAGTTTTCAGCTGCTTACGACGAGGTGCGTTCTAAGCGCGCCGCCTCGGCACCCAAGCCCCCGTTTTCTTGGGCGAGGGAGGGGCGCAGTGGGTGGGGGTCTAGGGTCTAGCGGGAGGGGAATCCTGTTGGAACTACTCTGACTACCTCTGCTGGGCCTGCTCTGGTCGAGATTGTTTAAGGACCACGGACTTCACACATTGTGTAATTCCAGTCCAAAGGAGAAACACCCGCCCTGTCTTTTTGCGTCTATCTTACATAGAGATGCTAAGGCAGTCTTTCTCTGCAACTCCACAGCTCAATGGCTGAAAGTATTTGCACAGCATACGTTTTGAAAATAAATTCTGTCTTTAAGACAAATCTAATCAGCAGGAAAGAAATGTATGAAACACTGGGTAAGAAGTTTAAACAATTCATATAAAAAACACTGGAAGATGTGTTCCAGATAAACGATCAATAATTTGCTAATGAAATCTGGGCTCAGGGATTTAATACAACTTAGCTTAATGTGCACAATCTGAAAGTTTATGTCATAGCCGAGATCTAACTTTAAGGGTGTTTTTATTTTATTATACTCAGAACTTTCTGAGGCAATGGCGACAGCCATAAAGAGAAATGAAGGTAATTTGATTATCGCGGTTGAATTACGATTTTTTAATATTTGTAACAAAATACATTTCTATAGTAAATAAACAACAGCATGTTAGGTAAGTCAAAATATTTGCAAATGGAGAAAACAGTTCTTAGATTTTCACATTTAAATGGTTACTTTAGGAGAGCAGAAATTAAATCTATTTTTCTCTTTAAGAAATGGGCAGGTTGGTAAGAAATTGTTACTGAATCAAGTTGAAATTCAAAAACAATTGAAGTCTTTGAATAAGCATGTGAATTTCTAAAAATCTCAAAACACTGAGAATGATTGAAATCACAGGCAGATCTAATCTATTATACTTGAAAGTTTCCTTAACAGCATACTCGAAAGACTGACAGGACTGATTAAAATTCAAGTTATTGTTTTTTAAGGTAAAATACAGGATCTTCACAAAAATGATGTTATATATTAGTCTGGAGGTGTGTTTTCCAGAGTAGATGCTGCTGGGCTGGGACATACTTTTTAAAGAAAAGCTTCAATGTGTGTGTGTGTGTGTGTGTGTGTGTGTGTGTGTGTGTGTGTATCTGTGTGTGCGCGCGCGCATATTTTATCTTGAAGGAAACCTCTTGAGCTGCTTCAATGCGAAATATATTTCTGTATCTGTTATGTCTGTAGAGCTGTGGGAAGGCTGAAGATGAAGCCAGGGAAGGAAAACAGCAGCGAGCACACACAAAACATGAGGCCACCTGGCTTTTTGCCATCATACATGACATTCAATTATTTTAGTGCTTTTTCGTGATCGTTTGCTCTCCCCCCAGCCTCCCCACCCCTCCCCTCTCCAGACCCTAGCTTTTTTACATTTGTCATAGCTCCTCTAATTCAGCACGCATTTTTCCTAGCTTTTCTTACTAGTATGTCTCAACCTCTTACTGAGAAAAGAACTGCTCATATGAAAACTCTGGCAATCCTATCTTGACAGTGCCGCTAGTACTGTGTAAGTGTGGCATTTCTTTCAATAAGTTGAGAAAGAAAGGAATCAGAGTGGTCGACACACTGCTTCGACTGCGGCTTTGATGTATGTACTCAAAATATTTTTCATTTCCCAAAATATATCCTCCTGGGGGAGGGAGGCATCAAAAGCAGCTTTTAGACCTTTAGACCGTGAGAATTTTTTTTTTATGTAAAGTAAGTCAAACTAACAGCCAATCCTTTATCTGAATTTGATTTATCTGAATTTACCTTTGTGCATGTGTGTGTGGGGGGGGGATCAAATAGTCATTCCAGTGGACTTTTCAACTAGTTTTAATTTATGCAGTTACTTTAATTCTAGACTCTAAGGGGATTGATTTAATAAAGAGGATTTTAAAAACACCCCAAATCTGGGTGTTTGGGGAGTTGGCACCTAACAACAACAGCAACAACCACAAACTGGTTGCAGGAATGTTACGTGTAACTTCAAAACAATATGGGAGTCACTTCACAAGACAGCCTTTCCACTGAAAGCGTCAGAGGAATGAGAAGAGTGTTCCAAAGAGACTTGAACCTGCAGTAGGTCCTGTTAACCCTAGCCCTTTTGCTTTCTGGACTCTGCACAGTCCTTCCTGACTCACTGTGCTTCAGTGCCGTGAAGGAGATGTGAAGAAGCCTCAGTAGCTACACCCAGGAATCTGAAAGTCCTGGCATCCGAAGATGTCCTAAATTCTATTAGGATTTAAAAGAAATTGATGGCCCTCCAACTCTGTCCGTTACCACTCCCACCACCTCCTGCAAGTGCTTTTTGCTAAATAGATTTCCTGACTAACATGAATTCTGGATTTAGAGTCAGATCCCAGGTTTGGAAACTGATGACCAGGGCTCTTAAAGGTGGAGCAAAGAAGGGAAGAGTAGCCTGGGGGTGATGAGCTGACGGTGCTGAGATAAAGTCCCAATTAGAATCTGATTTAATAAACTAGGTTTCTCTTGCCAGCCTTGATTTCTCAGGCCACTGGCCCCTGGGGCTCTAGACTTGCCGACTGGTTGGAATCGGGGAGGGCTGTGATAAGGAATGTGGATTAGAAGCAGGTTTTTAAAGCCTGCTTTAGAGGAAAGACCCATGTGGGCGCTCGTGGTCGAGTAGCTGAAAGTATTTATCAAAGTATTGTGGCCAGTCTCCAAAAAGGTTATCCTCAAAGCATCAGGCAGATCTCAGGGAGGGTGAGACAGCCTCCGATCCTATCAGCCTCCAATTTCTTCTCCCTTCTTGAGATTTCCAGAATTTAACTATTGTTTTAATTAGTATTATTTGAAGTTTAGTATTAATGCGCCAGTGGCTAGAACTGTGTCACTACTATAAACTCCATCTCAACCTCTCAGAATCCATTTAATGCGGCTCTTGGCAACCAGAGACCGAGCTTCTTGCCAAAAACTGCAGATTAAGCATTCGTTATGGGAGTTCGCCATTAGCTGTTCCCTCTGTTATGGGCATATGTGGTTACATGTCCCCAGACAGACAGGGTTCTGTGTGACAGATCTGCGTTTCCAAGAGGCTCCGGGGATATCAAGTGGGGTTGGTGACACCTTGCGCCCGTCCCTCCATCCACTCCTATCAAAAGTGGGGTTAAGGTGTGAGGTGGAAAAGGGTTTTCTAGGCAGCCGTCGACCTTGGCTTTCCTGCAGTTGCTTCTGCGAGCTGGACCTTTGTTGATTTACAAGTACGCTAGAGCTTGCTTCATCTGTCTTTCATTTAAAATACATCGAATGTTTTTTAGGGAATTTAGGGCTCTTAAGACGCATATTTATAAACAAGCTGACAGAGCTCTACGACACAACTACGTTTATAGCTAGGAGTTGTTTGTATATTTCCTCAAGTCAGCAAGGCGTTTTTCTTGCTGCTGGGAATTTTTGAAAAACCTATTGACCATTTCGCTTATCCGCCCCCCCCCCGCCCGCCCCCGGTGTCTGTTAGAGAAAGCCAGGCTTTCAGAATATCTGAAGATAAAGTACAGAAAGGGTTAGAAAAGAATAAAAAAAATCATCAACCCACATAGTGGATAACTCAACCTCCGACGTTCCGGTCGTGGCGGCCCAGGAACAGCTAGAAAGTGCTCCGGAAGCGCACAGCTTGCTCCTCCGCCTGAAGCCTGAACAGGATATCCCAGCGCACCCTCTCGCCGGCTTTTCCTTGCCCCCCCGCCCCCAACCTCCCCCCCCCAACCTCCCCCCCCACCCCCATCCCCCCACCCAAGGATGCCCAGCGTGTAGGTCGCGCGCCTTGACGCAGTCCTGCTTTCTCCCAGAGCGCAGTCCCTGAAAACGTTTCTTGGCCCGCGTGCCCATGAGATTTAACCATCAGTGTTTGGTGCCGGCGGCTTGGCTCGGGAGCGACAGCAGCCATACGCAAACGTTATATAATTCAGGAACAGTGTCAACTCGCGAGAGCCTGAGTGCGCGCTGAAGGCCCCGCCAAGCGCGGCGCCACGTGAACCGAGCTCGCTCCCCCCTCCCCGCCCCAGGGGCAGCGCCTCGGGAGAACCGAGGCCACGGCACCGGCCCCGCTCAGCTGGATCTGGGGGTAGTGCCTGTCCTGCTTCGAGGGTAGTGAGTGCCAAGGTGCAGCTCTGATGTGCGCAGCGCTCCTGGATTGTTCCTTCCCCAGATGCCGCCTACCCTGGCCTCGAGAGGGTCTCCCAGGGAGTCCTGGGTCAGCCAAGACCTGGACTCGCAGAAAGTGGAAATTCCCGAGTCCCTCCGGAGACGCGCCGGAGTTGGGCTTGGCCTCGTTGTCGGGGCTTCCCGGCTGGCCTGGGGAGACGCGACGCGCGCTGCAACGGCCGGTGCGAGAAAGGCTGTCGGGCGGAGGCCTCGCTTGGAGGGCGCACGTCTTAGCCCCCAGCTTGTGGGAGTTTTACCACATTTGCTAGTTGAAGAGGCCTGTTGCAAACGGCGGCCTTTTCTTGCCCAAGGCCCTGAACGCGTTCTCCCTCGGACGCCGCGGACCTCTCCGACGCGAAAGGCAGTCCCGAAGCCACCCACGGGGCATCCAACCCCGCAGCACTGTCCTGCCCTCATGGAGCGGCCCGCTTCCCGCCCGGTGACCATCCCCTCCCACTGGAAGCGAGGCCCTGGCCCAGCCCAAGCCCGGGGACGCTGCGTCCCCCGTGCGCCCAGCTCTGTGCGCGCGCCCCTCTTACCGCAAGAGGTTTTCAAACGCCAACCGTAACCCTTTAAAAGTAAAATAATTAAAACAAAAACAACAACAACAAAAAAAACATGCTGAAGGCCTCTCTCGTGCATAAACCCCTTTGTGGAACGAGCCTCCCTTTGGTCTATACTAAGGGACCTTAGAAGGTACTTCTCTTAAAATCTGGGTCTAATGGTAAAATCGTGGACCAAGGCGGGGGGGAGAGGGAGGGGGAAATAAGGTTGGCATGGGTATAAAGGTTTCAGTGCCTCTTGCTTGGCGTCCCTCTCCCATTGCCACCACATCCACACGCCGCCGCATTCCAGAGAGAAAGCAAAGGCCCCGGGTGCCTGGGCGCCGAGAGCGCCCGGACGCCGAGCTACCCTGGGTTGAAAGCGGACGCGGCCCCTCTACGGCAGCCACCCCGGTTAATAGCTGCCAACGTGTCTAGCTTCTTGGGCTTCGGCATAATGTGGATCTTCCACAGACACGATTTACGGATGAAATAAAAGCCTTTTAGCAACACTTCCTCTCCAGTGAGTAAGACCGCTCTAAATCTTTCTGGTAGTGAGTGGCCGGCGTGGGGGCGGGGTGGGGACCGGGTGCGGGCGGGCGGGCGGCCGTGGAGGGCGCGGAGAGTGGAGGGTTAACTGCTTTGCGATCTCACCAAGCTCCTCCGAAATGCCAATCCACTGCCGCGGCGACAATGTTTCTGGGTGTCGTGGCCTCGTCCCTGCTGGCATTTGTCGGAAATGGAGCTGTCTGTCTAACCTAGGCCTGGACGCGTCCTGCCCGGGGAAGAGGGGAAGATGGGGGTGGGGTGGGGGCGGAGGGGGACCCGGGGTGGAGTTAGTCGCCTGCCTATTTTCATATTCATTAGAACTGGGAGGATGCCCGAGGAGCCCAGCTGAGTTTCAAGATATAAAAGCAACTTCGGGTGCCCCCTTTCCAGCCGGGACGTCTTAAAGGGCTCGGAGCCGGGCTGCTCCCGGCGCCGCAGCGCTGGTTTCGCCTTCCCTCCCCGCTGGCCCTCCCTCCTCCCGCCCACTCGCTCCCTCCCCCCGAGCTCTCCAGGCACCGAGCCCCGGGAGCTCTGCGACAGCCTTCCAGGATTATGGAGTTTCTGAGCGAGAAGTTTGCCCTCAAGAGCCCACCGAGTAAAAACAGTGACTTTTACTTGGGCGCAGGAGGCGCGTTAGAGCACGTTATGGAGAGCCTGGACAATGAGTCCTTTTACAGCAAAGCGTCGGCGGGCAAATGCGTGCAGGCCTTCGGGCCCTTGCCCCGCGCCGAGCATCACGTGCGCCTGGAGAGGACTTCGCCCTGTCAGGACAGCAGCGGTGAGTCCCCTGCCCCACCCCGGGCCGCAGCAGCCCACCCGCACAACTGGAGTGCAGCAGGCACGGGTCGGGAGAGAGGGAGGCAGTGGAGGAAGCAGAGAAGGAAGGAAAGACGGAAGGAAAGAAAGGGGGAGCGAGTGAGCTGGAGGGCGGAGGAAGGCGGTGGAACCGTGCTGGTTTTAGCCAGCGGAGTTTTGGCTGCTGCGAACTTTGGGGGTGCGGGGGAGCAAAGCAAGTGTCCCGCACCGGGTTGCCTCCTCGCTCTCGAGGGGTGTCCCCCAAGGGTCCCGGCGTCCCTCTATCCAGGAGCCTGGCGTAAACCGATAGGGCGCTAACTAGAGCTAAATTGAGTCTAGACAGCGCTTCCTCTACGAGCCCGCCGAGCTGCCCCGGCTGGAGGAGCTGAAATCGATCACAGCTTGTTAGAGGACGGCACTATTGTCAAGACTAAGAAAACTGGGGTGAAAAACCTAATTCACAAGAATTATTCTTTGTGAAGTTAGAGGGTTACGAAATTAGCTTGTGTGGATTTGTGATTTTTTACTTCTTTGGATTTGCAATGCAACCTGCGAAGTTTTGTTAAACACCCAATCTCTTTAAATAGCTTGGGGCAAAGAACCCCCAAATAATCACTCATTCTCGAGTTCAGCATTGTCTGCTTTTCTGACTCCACATTAGAAGTCACCCAAGAAGGCTTTCGGAATGCTTCTGGGTGAAATCTTCAACTTTGAATGGCCAAGTATCTCCAAGTCAAAATGTTATCAAAACAAACCATCTATCTTTTCTATCTTGTAACCCAATACAAACCTATTTTTTCAGATCGCGACAGCTAAAGTAAGTTTACAATTCCAAGAGAACTTTTTCTTATCATTGTATATATTCCAGAGTTAAGCTGTAAGGAGCTAGTTGCTCTAAAATAACAAACGAATTAAGTGTGAAGTATTTACAACAAGCCTCCCACCCGCGCCCATTTTAATGGAGGTTCAAAATCCCGCGAGGCACTCATTGGATCTTGGAAGCTCATTTTCTAAATGCTTAGTACACAATCAGCTTAAAAGACGACTTCGTATATTTTGCTTATTTTGTTCCACGTTGCAAGTTTTGCCTTGCAAATTCAGTCTTTGTCAAAAATAAAGACGCAAACGACAAAGAAAACCAATTAAGTCTCATTTATTTGGAAAGACACGACCATTTTTGTTTAAGGGGTTGGCTTTGTGTATTTCAGACTGCAACATTTTTATTTTGGAGTTCTGAGATATATACATAAAGCTATTTTCCTGGACAGGATTTTTTTTTTTTTAATGGTTCTGCAATGTCTGCTGTTGATTGCTGGATACCACTCAATCATAATATTTTAAATTGTCGGGATTCCAAAATAAGAGACATTGGGGATATTTGATACTTTATTAAGTTTTAAAAGAACATCATACCAGTAGGATGAATTGTAGTGGGAAAGTATTAAGATGAATGTAGGCTTCCAGCGGTCCGCTAAATTTGGGAAAGTTCCTGTCTTTCTCCTGAGATGCCCTTACCCTCCTGCCTGCTTCCCCTCCCCCCACGTCTAATTACCGCAGTTCCCCATTTAACTCAGCGGGCAGAGACAAAACCCTATTGTTCATCAGTCAAGGCTCTTCATTATTTTTAGTTTTACCCCACATCTTTTATTTATTTATTTATTTATTTATTTATTTAGCCTAAAAGCTGTTAGGTCTTTAAGTTACCTAGTTGTTAAATTTTGATACATTCGTATAATGATTAAGGCAGTTGTAAAAACATATTATGAGAGAAAATTTAAACACAGACACAAACGAAAAAAGAGTATCAGCTCCCTGGAAACTCATTGTGGCCGGGCTGACTTTCAGAAAGTGTCTCCCGTTTCATTATGTGCATCCATTGCTTGGGTGTGTGGGTTTGTGTGTGTACATGTGGCAGCATATGGTACATTTTTTGTTTTATACCCTACTGCAAGCATTCAGTCAAATCTGGAGGGAATCACTGAGATTAAAACAGCCCTAAAAGAACGCCAGATGACATCTTTTGTGATCTTTTAATAGATGTTTTTATTTCTGTACCATTCTAGGGGGAAGAGTAAAACTTTCTGTCTTAAAACATACTTAATGAGTTGAGCATACATTTAACATATTTAGAAAGAGAGCTTTGAGTTTTTAAGCTAAAAAAGTCTACCTAAAACGTAACCTTTTCTGTAGGAAACACTTTCAGATGAAATGCGGACATGATAGAGAGTTGAAGTGCTGGAAATACAGTAGAAGCCATATCATATCTTAAATGTATAGTCCATAGGTTTTGTGTGAAGGCGAAACATAATTTCGGTGTACAGATATTATTTCAAAGTAAAATATCTTTTGTGAGCCATGTAAGTAGCGTAATGTTGTCTTTTGTGAATAAATAAGAAATTAAATTTGGCTCTCTTTTCAAAAATTATGCTCATTTAGATTTTTAAAAAAATCAAGAGCCTCTGCTAACGTGACATTTAATTTGCTTGTAAGTTGTGTCCTTAAACATTGCATTCATCCTGAAAAGAGACCTATGTGTTTTGATTAATTATCTGAGTTCCATGCACACATTTTGAGATGCTTCTAAACCTGGCCCAAGCGAAGGGATGATGTTTGCCGAACGTGATGATCAGATTAATGCTGGCACAGTACATCATTAGCAGACCGCCTGCCTGATGCTGAGTTCCTTCCACTCATTCCTTGCTCGAGATGTTTTGCAATCCTGAGACCTGTTGTTTTCCCCCTCTGAGTACAGTGAACTACGGGATCACTAAAGTAGAAGGACAGCCTCTTCACACGGAACTAAATAGAGCGATGGACAACTGTAACAGTCTCAGGATGTCTCCCGTGAAAGGGATGCCAGAGAAGGGAGAACTGGATGAACTTGGGGACAAATGCGACAGCAACGTATCCAGCAGTAAGAAGCGGAGACACCGAACCACCTTCACCAGCTTGCAGCTGGAGGAGCTGGAGAAGGTCTTTCAGAAAACCCATTACCCGGATGTGTATGTCAGAGAACAGCTTGCTCTGAGGACAGAGCTGACGGAGGCCAGGGTCCAGGTAGGAACCAGATGGAGGCGAGGGTGTGTGTGTGTGTGTGTGTGTGTATGTGTGTGTGTGTGTGTGTGTAGCGGGGAGGTGAAAGGGGAGAAGACTGGGAGAATGATTCCATAGCTGGCTTTTACCACAAAGGAAGAAACGGATTCTCCTGCCGAAGATTCAGTACAGTGTAGTGTGTGCATGTAAGTCCACTAAAATTACTTTTTCCTGGCAGAGAATTTGACAGTTCACACACAAGCATAAAACAAAGGAACACTTGAATGACTATGGAGGCATAAAACTATTTCAGAAGTCGGCTCTGATAACAAATCTCTGATGTTAAAAAATAATTTTTAAATGGCAAAGAAACAGAATCATAACTATCCAATCTAGGAATCCATGTATCTTATTTTTCGGTTTTATCAGCCATTGAGGTTCTTTTTAGGTTATATACCTAGTATTGGTATAAATGATTTGTGTTATGGCCCATAAATCTATCATTTTACTGAGTTTAGGATTATAATAAAACAAAGGGAAAAAATGAAATAATCTCACAGAATTCCAGTTGTTATGTGCACCATAAACTATTTCCGCTATATATAATTAAAGATCATATAGCTCATCTATAGTTTTCTGACCCCAGGAATTGCCAATATATGCCACTCCATTATAATTTTTTTAATCTAGATAATTTACATGATTTTTGCAGAGGCAGTAGGAAGGATAAGCTTAATATTAATGTATAAATTTTTATATATCTTCACATATGTAAATTCAATTTAGATTTATAAATTATTTTCAAATTATCGAATCGGATGACTCAGTATGCTGTTTTTTAGTAACTTGAAAAATCGAAATTCCGCCTCTTAGGCATATTTTATTTTTACTACCTCTGATATCCTTGAACTATATTCTGTTCGTTCCCAAGTAGCAGTAATTCAGGAGAATGACCCTCTTTTTTGTCTGTGTTTTTAGTCCACTAAATAAGATAATATTGAATTTTGCAATTCCCATAAACCATTAGAATAGAAAAATAAATAAAATGGCAAAACATTTTGTTCAGAGTGGAGCAATAGTATTCCTTCTGAAGACTGAGCCTTCAAAAGGCCCTTCTCCATCCTTAAAGACAACATCTGGTGATCCAGGAATAACAAGCAGCAGATTTTTGCTTGAGTTTGTGGAGACAAATGGTTACTTTATCTTAGTTCAGGAAGTAAATATGTGGAAAGTTAACCCTAAGGAGGAATTTTATAATTGTCAAGTGTTAACACGAACCTGACATGTGTATTTTTTGGTCTTGTGTTCATAGATTTAAATTAGTTATACTTGTAACCACAGAAAAATGTGTTTACACGCAGAGTGATCAGCTGTGCACAGAGCGTATTTTGCCCTTCACATTTTGACGAGCTCTGATGCATTCTTGTCTAAGAACAGGCACCGAGAGCCTGGCGGAAACCTAATTGACTCAGGTGGTTCTCTTTCCCGTTTTCACATCCGCGTGGTAATTGGCACCCATTTTAAGGAGGATTGTCAAGGCTTTTTTCTCAATAAAAAAGTCTCTACTGAATTCCCTTAGTATGCTTCTGGTACCTGTCCGTCTGTGGAGAAAGCAAAAAAGGATGTTTCATTTGTTTTGTTGTTGATGTTGCCTCCAGCTCTGGACTTAGTGGATAACACACACCTCCCAGCAGTGTGTTCTAAGAAATCATGCCGACCAGGTAGCTCTCTTGGCCTTCTTTCTATTGCTGAAAACTCTTCCAGGGACCATCTTACATTTTAAATACGTGCTTGCATTGCACACCAAACAGTCTTAATGTCTCCATGAACGTGAAGGTAAAGACACCGAGGATTAGAATGGAATATGAAGGAGAGTAAAAATGTCAAGTAAATTTTACTAAAAGGCTCTCTACAATTTGCATTTTTATACTTCATTTCCAGCTTCTTTCCTACATATTTTATATTCTGAACCTAATTCTGTAAAGACTAAACAGCTGCCCCAAAGCTACTTGTGTAATAGCTACTCAAAAATGTCGAATTATAGATAGTTATACAAACTATACATGCCTAGACATACATTCTGTATCTCCTTTTAACACCTTCATATATTAACATGAAGATTCTAGAGAGCTACAAGTGTGAATTAGTTAATATTTACCCATTGGAGGGAGATAGTTGTGTGAAATATTTTTGCTGTGTAATTAGAGAAATTTGCAAGACAGCTCAGCGACCCAGTAGAGGCCGTACTCACAGGTTTTCTTGACTCTTGATTATATCTGCCCTATTTCTTTTTTTATTTGTATTACCTGTAGGTCTTTTAAATTGGAGAAATGATTTATGAGCATGTTCTACAAGTGAAAATAAACCTTAGAAGTGCTGTGATTTATGTAATAAACAATTTTTATATTTTAAAACCATACTTCAGCTTCACATGATACCATTTTCCCTGTAGTGTCTATCATACTCAACAAAATATAAAATCTTAATATATTTTTTTCTAAATCTTGATAGTTCTTCTGATGCCATGTGTTTTAGACGCAGTCTTCATGTTTACATTTTTCTAAGGTTTTCTAAGTATGGGGACTAGCCAGAAGAGCCCTCACGTTGTAACATGCTTTAAAGATAATTGTTTTGACAGATCCAGATATTAATTTGGTTATAGATTGGCTGGGTTAATGTTATGTGCTTAACCCCGAACTAAAAAGTTATGCATGTCTTCCAGACTTGCAGCATTCTCTGAAAGAGGGATTATTATCTGTGCTAAGTGGTAGATATAAGAAGTCTTCAAGGTCATATAATCTAATTCTTTATTTTCTCTAAGTGAAAAAACAGAGGCTCAGCCATATGAGCCTTTTTAAAATGTCTCTATTATGTTACTTCATGAATATGGAACTTACCATATTAAGGTAAAACAGAAAGTAAAATTTGTGGATCCTTTGCTGATATAAAAAAAATTCCTTTTGTCGGGTAATTTTGTTGGCCTGGTTTACCTTTCTGATTTGAAGTCTTTGAGCATCATATTTGCCTTAGCAACTCTTTCTTAGCTAAAATTCTTTTTTGAAAAATTAGGTTTGGTTTCAAAATCGAAGAGCCAAATGGCGAAAAAGAGAACGTTATGGCCAAATCCAACAAGCTAAAAGCCATTTTGCTGCCACCTATGACATTTCAGTTTTGCCCAGGACTGACAGCTATCCACAGGTACGGTACCCTGCACAGAATATTGGTGGAGAGGATGTGTGTGTAATTAAAAGGACTAGTGGAAGCTTTACTGTATCTAATGTAATGGTCAAGAATGAAAATTGTAACTTCCAGAAAGCTTTTTCCATGTTTGTTAGATATTTATTTTACTCAAACATGTACTTATTTATTCTGATTTTTGAAAGTTTTTCCAGTGCCATTCATTTAAAACTATTTAGGCTCTCTGGGATACATTGCAGCGACTTAAGTAGGATCATTTAATGGTATGTCTTTTCATTACTCTACATTTTAGTATTTCAGACTTAGCTCCTTGGTTAACTTCGAAAATCCATAGTGTTGCTTGGCCTGCTCTCTCTGTGGCTCTTGTTTTGTGAACCACACCATCGATAGTGTCAGAGGCGGCCTCTGAAACCTTTAGTGCCACTTAAAAACATCTTTTTTTCCTATGTTATCTTTTCAGCTTTGAGGTTGCTCATTGTTTCCAGGAAACATTTAGCCCTTTGTGACTTAAAACATATGGAATTAGTACTGGACATAGTTTTTTAAATGTATCACGTTAAGAGAGACTTTATAATGGGAGCTCTCATTAGAAGTATTTAGAAATTCTTTTTCGTCTAATTTTTCCTTTTATTTTAGAGGGGATTTTTTCATACTTTGCAATGCATTAAATAAAATCTGTTGTCTTTCTAATTAGGTATTACTTTTTTTTAGTACTGGAACCATACTATTCCAAACTGTATTTGATCCATGCTAAGGGACCTACGTATTAGAAGGAACAGGCTATCTCATTTCATTCCTTATTGTTTAATGATATGTATTTTTAAGGGACTACTTTGAAGACATACGTAGCACAGACACTGCTGGACCACCTTGATAGTCCAGTAAACCAATCATTGCAACCCCAGACTTAAGGGTATTCATTTTCTTCAACTGTAAATTCATACCCTGTAAGCATGGATTCAGTCCTTTAATTTCATGCTATCTTTGTGTTCTTGAGCCTTTCATGATTTTTTTCAAAAAACCTATCTTGAGACCCTCACTCCTCCAGATAAATTGACCAAATTTATTAATGTAATATTGTATGTGAACAAGAGCCTTAGGGATGATCTAGTTCAATTCCTTCATTTTAAAAGTCAGGAAACCAGACCCAGGTGAGTTAAAAAAAACCCCAAATTTGGTCTGTGATTGCACATGTGGTTCCTTCCAGGGCAGTCTGCAAAGGGTGACTGCAGCTCAGCCTTGCCCAGCAGCATCCTACTCCTGGTTCCTTCACATCATAAGGCTAAGGAAATTTTATTCACCGAATACTATGAGTGTCCCGGTCGAGTTGTAAACAAGCTGCTGGGAGGCTCTTTCCCCTCTAGACCGTGAGAGCAGCCCTGCTCTTTTCTTGGTTGTTAACATAACACAACTGCAGCCCTTATGAGGTCAGGCACTGTTCTAAGCAGATTATACCTATTAATTCCTTTAATCCCACAACCACCTCGTGGTGTAGGTGTTCTTAATTATCCCCATTTTTCATCTCAGGAAACTGAGACATAAAGAGGCAAGGTCTTTTCCATCTTGTACTGGTGGTGGGGAAGCCCAGATTTAAGCACAGGCAGTCTGACTCCTCTCAAGGGCAAGATCTTAACTCCCACAATAGACTGGCCCTCCCAGTGAATATGTATGAATGAATGAATGATTAATTAATAACGAAGGAGCATAAGCCTTTGGTTGTGCTATTCAGATCGGCAGTTTAGGGAGCAGAGAATGGACTCACAACCAGTGAAATATGAGTAAAACAGTAATGGAGATCGCATGTACTTTATATAACCTTCAACGACTTGACTGATGACTTTGGAAATAAGAGAGTCACAAATTATGAACTCTTTGCAAATGGACGTTAAACAGTATTACTGTGTACATCATAGTCAGCACTTGACTGTGATGTGCCTTTTTTTTTTCTTTCCCACCTTTTTATTTCAATCTTCATTCCTTTCTTTGTTCCTCTTCCTGTTTCTTTTCCACCTGTTGCTCCTCGCTGCTGGTTGCCTCATCTTTAACCCTCCCTTCTTCTCCAGTGTACCAAAAACCATGAAGAAGAGTGGTATCAGCTAAGCTCTACCTAAGGGCTTAAGAGAGCACCCTACTCGAGGCACCCCTCCCCCTAGAATTATCTTGCCATTGTCTTATTGCATCTCACAGTTTTTCCTATTATTCATTAGTAGCATGAGGTAACTTAGTAGCTCAAAGGGGAAAGGCAATGTTACAATCCAGTTACTCATTTGATAGTCTTTTTCATGCCAACAAAGGATTAATTAAAAATTTTCCCCTCATAGATAATGGAATTTTTGCCCCAGTTCTCACTGTGAGTTCTCCATAATTTATATACATTGGTTATACTGCCTCATAATATAAGTATGGGAAACACAGAGATCATAGGTTGAAGTTATTTTGGCAGAATAATTCATTAACAATGATAAGAACCAGTACTGTTAAATTCATAGTACTTTTATGTTTTGCTGAGTCACTTAATGTTTGGGTACCACAAACTGTGAAATCAGGTGTCCCTCATTCCCCCCCTGTTGGTGTTGGATAAAGTCGAGGGGAAATGTCATTTTAACTTAACTCTGTGGTTGACTATTTTTGGTTTGTTTGAAAAAAAATACTTATGCCAGAATTGTGTCTCTCAAGCTTCAGCCCTAAGGAAGCTTCTTCTTCTTTTTATTTTTAAAAAATCATGTGGCTTGAAAATAGGAGTGGCTTGAAAATAATGGGAAAAAATAGGAACTGAAATAGAATCTAACCAACCTAACGTAAGAAGACATTGAATTTGGTTACAGTTACTAATTACCGAAAAAAATATTAATTACCAAAAAGTTGGAACTAGAAAATATTAGTGGCAGGGCAGAAATAAAGTATTAGCCATTTGGCAAGGGAGCAAAAGCATACACAGAAATATATTAAAACCAGAAATGGTTTAGAAAATGATCTCCTTAAGCCTACTCAGAATAATAAGTCTGTGGATAATAATCTTACATAGCATAGAGGTATCTGTGTATATCAGACATAATGTTTATTTATGAACAGTAATTAATATTTTCTAAAATGTTTGAAAAACTTTGTTTCCACTGGTCTTCGTTATACTATAGTAAGGACAGCTGCAACAGTAAAAATAGTAACTACCAGTTGAGGACTTATTTTAAGCCAAGCTTCCTTCTTATAGCCATTAACTCATTGAATTTGAGTCCAGGTTTTTTTGAGTTCAGGAGTCCTGGGCTCATTTTCTCTTTAATTCATAGTCATGGATTGAATCGAGTGAAGTTGTTCAGTTTTCACCCTAAAACATCCCACTACTTTGGAAAGGAAAAAGGCTTCCATCGAAAAAATGTATAAAGTAATATAAAATATTTTAAAAGTGTAGATACTTTCTAGGTTAAGATATTCTTTTTCCTACACCTGCTCATATTTGATAGCACATAAACAAGAATGAGCGCTGTGATATGTGAGGAGTAATATACTGTAAAAGTAGAATTTGCTGTAGTGAAAAAAGGCAGTGTTATTTTGTAAAGTTCGCAATGTCAGTTGCCATTTTTCAACACTGATAGAGCTAAATTCAATTGTTTGATGTTCTCCATTGCAAGAGATTTTAGAAGAGAGTCTCACTGCTTGTGCCAAAGCTGCCTCCCCTTAAGCATCCTCTTGGGCCTCCCCCAGTCAGCACACCACTTTCCCACTGACATTGTGGTGGATGCTGTAACATGTCTCCCACACCATTTAGGGTGTATTTAAGAGAGGCCTCTGCCACAGTGTGGCCATAAAAAGGAAAAAAAAAAAAAAGATGACTCCATTTTTACCCGTCTTTGTTATCACCACTGTATTAAGTAAATTATATATACACTGCATAGTTGTGGGAAAAAAGCACTGGTTCGCTTCTGTTTGTGGGAGAACAATATAAAACAAAAATTAGTCAATTTTTAATAAGACAATTGGTTTCTGAATCTCTGCTATTAACTAGCTCTGTGCTCTTAAGCAATTAACGTTTCCTCTTTGAAAGGAATAGACTAGAAATATTTTGTAGGCCCCTTTCAGCTTAATTTTTCTTGCAGAGTTGTTTGCATTTTATTAAATATATGCTAGGTATTGTTTTAGGCATGCCCATGATCCAGACAAAATATCTTGGTTCATGGGAAGATTACAAACAAAGTATTACAAATTCTGTAACCACCTGATGAAAACTAGCAGCAAGCCAAAAGAGACCTACATACTTTTGTCCTTGAATGTAAGGAGCAGGCAGGTATCTGTCAGCATTCAAACTTGTTTCTAATCTATGAAAACCAGAGCACTTAAAAATGATTATTTTTGGTGAATACAGTATTTTCTGTTAAGGCATAAACATTTTCTAGGAGATGATAGCCAGCCTTCACGCTTAGAAGGGAGTGCTAATTTCATGCCATTAAGTTTAGTTCAGATTAAATGTGTATTAACTTTATCATTGACCAGCTGGGTAACTTGGGATTAAGTCTCTTGGCTTCCCTGATTTTCACATTCTTTATTTGTAAAATCGAGGTGTTCTTGGTGCTAGTTTTGGTGGTCTTTGTGGTGTAGATGATGATGAAGAAGATGATGGTACTTTTTCTGTTCAGGAGAGGATTAAGTGATGTGGAGCTAAATCCTGGGATTTGAAGGAGGCCATAGATTAATGTAGGACACTGTGGGCTTCACAATCAGGGGCTGTGGGTTCAGATCCTGGCTCTTCCACTTAATAGATTTTTAGACCTTTGGCAAATGAATTAACCTCAAGTAACCTTTCACTTCATTTATAAAATGGTGAGAAAAGCTTGTGTGATATTTGTGAAGATTAAACAAAACAGTTTATGCAGAGGACTTAGGATATTGCCTAGTACATAATGAGTGCTCAATAACAGTCACAATTCTATAATTGCCATTAGTCATTATTTATTTTTTTCTGCAGGAGAGAAGTACTTAAGTGGTTTGAATGTTCCCTTATGTTATAGTGTTTAAACTGATCCAATCCGTGAGTAAATTTACTATTGGGGGATCTAGGGAAAGATCAAATTCAGCTAAATACACTTTCTTATTTAAATAAGGACAACCAACTATGGTAGCTTTAGGAAAATTTGAGTATATTCTTAATCCACCAAAATTACTTTCTCATGAAGAAAATAATTTCTTCAAAAATTTCGAAAAAGGGGTTGAAGATTTTTCCCCCTAAAATTTTCAGTGTGGTTTTACTTAGTATAGAGTGAGAATCATAATTAAATCTGTGTTTACCAAATGTATAAAGGGACCCATACAGTATCTTTGCTTTCTGTTGTTTAATTGATGCCTTTATAAATATGTGCCACTTAGAGTTTGAACATACTGATAATTGGAGTCAAGTTATATAGATAAATCGTAGTCACTGGAGTCATTTAAAAAACACATGAAATCTGTATGACATCACCAGTTTAACAAATTCTCTTTTAAGTGTTGTTATACAGTTTTTAAGAGGAAACCTTAAAGTTTCTGTAAAATAGTTATTGTGAAGATATCACCTCCTTCTGTCACCAGAGTCTGAGACAGGTTAGGATCTAAACGTCTGCCTTCACTTTAGCTGAATAAGGAGGATGAAACTAGTTTCTTTCCACCGCTTTGGTTGAGCAATTTAAAGTTAACTTGAGCAGTTTTTAACCTTTAGAAAAATTATCACATTTTTATCACTGTTATTTCTGTTTGTCCCAGATATTTGAAGTAAACAAAGAACCCAAGATCTTTAAAAGGTATTAGCAGTATAGCTATAGTTGATGCATTGTATAATGAATAGTCTCATAGCTGTCAAACAGCCAATGAGATGGTCCAATATTGTGCTACAGTGAATCGTCCCTTGTGATGAATGGAGGACAAACATGTTAACAGTATCAGGTCAGCAAGACATGGTGATGCAGTGCGATATCTCATTGATGGTGGGCACATACACTTAAAATTATAGAGGGATGTAATTTATTCAAATTACCATAATTTTTACAATGGAGAAAGTTGCTGATGTAACTAAATATATGCATAGACATTCTATTTAAATAGGCATAAAGAATATTTCACATATATATGTTAAAGCTAAGTTTTATGGAACAGGAGGCAGATTTTATCAGTATCAATTAGGTAAAGGTACAGCTAGATAGAGACAGGGAATAATGTTTTTATTTTATTGAAAGTACAAATGCTTTAAAGAGGTTAAGAGTAGCCTCCAAAAGAAGTAAAGTGCATTCATGTTGTTTATTGTGAAAATAGCCTTATTTTTTTAATGTAATATTCAATTTAATGTGATGTAATGACTTTACACAATACTGAGTTAGCAATTTTTTTTTTTTTTTGCTTTCAATAAGTGACCACTGTCAAAGCATTATATTTAACTAAATTGGTCATAAGTATTTTATATTTTAAGAGGAAAGAGTAAATCAATAAATTGAGATTACCAAAATAAACAATAAAAAATATATAAAGATAAATTATTGAGGAGTGCAGTGTTGCTCATACGTATAAAAACTACCTTATGGGAGAATAGAGGAGAACAAGGGAGAAAATTAAGCATCAGGGGCTGAGAAGTTGATGAGAACAGAATTGTGGGTCAAGACCTGCAGTTCACATCAGTATATACTTTAATCTAGAATTTTATATATGCTATATTCATTAAGCTGCATGTGTCTGTGAGTTTTCTTTTTTATTCTCTAGCGTTAAATAGAAAAACGTTTTTGCACAAATGAACAGTTGATTTAAAAATCACAGAAATAAAATCCAAATTATAGTTAACACAAATGCGAGATAAAAATGATTCATAACTTTATTTAGGATTTTAAGAATAAATGCAAAGCTCATATATGACACCATGTAAGACTCTCTAGGATTAAAAATATACTCTGCAAATTAAAGTATTTGCATATTTTTAAATATGTTTTAAATTATTAATTCACAAAAAATTTTAATTTAGTTCACAAAGAAAACAATTTATATTTCAATTTTTGTTTCTTATGATTGTGAATTTTATTTTTAATAGAGGAATTGCCATTAAAAATTAATTAGGTGCTGATGAATCAGCAATACTTATCATGCATGTATTAAAATACATGAAAAATAAAATGATAAATAATTGGAAAATACTTTCTATGGTAATTTTTGCTGGAAAATGATTTTAAAAATAGCAAATGCCAGGTGCTGGGATTTTATTCTCCCCTTAAGTGAGTTGATTTGAAAAGTTTCATTTTAAGGCATGTGGGGTGAGATTTCCTATAAATCTTCATAATTAATATAAAATTTAAGAACACATTCAACCCCAAAGGAAAAGAAAAACAGTCTTCCTGTATCTTTGACTTGGAGCATATTTCAGATATTAATTGAACAATACAAAATTTAGACATAGTTACATGATGTTCTGAAAACTTTCAGACATTATCATTTCTTATGAGACGTAGTGCTTTTAATTTTGGCACTGTAAGAGACACACCCTTTTATTTTTCTGTATAGCAATTTTCTTTTCATTTTAGTGGTTTTGTATGACTATGACATCTGAGTGTTTTTTTTTTTTAACAGAAAAGGCACTGTCCTTTCAAATCCCTGTAGATATTTCTAAAATGAAATTTTGTTTTAAAAATCAAAGTATCAATGAATATTTAGCATGTGATCCTTTTCTGATGAATGAATGATTTCTAATCTCTTCAACTTAATACTACTACATGTTGAAAATATATACTTCTGGAATTTTTGGAATGTAAATTTATTCCCCCAAATCTTAGCATTTGTGTATTATCTTAATTTGGGGGGGGGGTGAAAATTATACCTAATAAGAGGGCACTGATGAAAATGTACCCTCATTTCTATCTATGTGCTCAGATTGATCTTTTCACTGTGTCATTCATTCTGGTTGGGATTTTTTTTTTTTCCCCAAATGCACAAAGTCTCAGTGTGTGCTATTCAGTGGGAGCGAATTTACTATTTAGAATTTACACTTATACGCTTTCTCCCTGCCAGCAACCTCCTGATGTAGTTACTAGAAAAGTTTAATGGGACCCTGAGGTTAGCAGCGAAAAATATCTTCAAGTCACTAAGCATACGATTCTTATTAATATTTTATCACTCTAAATTTTAAAGGAGGAGATAGGCTAGTAAAGAATGTCATGGTCTTTTAAAGAATTGAACTGTTTTTGTAAAAAGTGATGTTTGCATGTTTAAGAGGGACCATATAAAATTGGGTAAATTAAACTATACAGTAATAATGTGGCAGTAAATCTTTATAGTAGGTATTAACAATATTCAGAGAAGTCAGTAAATGCAAACGTTCTGTCAAATAGGAAAAACCAAAATCAGCTTTCAGATGGGAATGCGAAGAAGCTCTGGCTCTCTCCTCATCACACATACCTCTTTGTGAATCCCTGATCTCTGGCTTTCTAAGGCATCTTTTTAACTGCCACAGGGGTGTGATGTGAGGGTAGTGTGAATATAGGAAAATATGTGTAGCACGGTGTGTGTGTGTGTGTGCACACAGATGTTGGTGGCAGGTAGGAGCAGTCTGCATGTAGAAGAGGAGCAGAGTTAAAGAAACTTTCTTCGGTGGAAAAATATTACACTAAAATTTTCTTTATCGTTTTGGTTATTTAAAGAATATATCTGTATCAAGTTTCTAAGGTGAAGGTAAATGAGATTTATAATTTCCTATCCGTGATTTACCCTGTTGCTTCTACTCCTGACAAATGCAGATCCGCAGTGAAGAACTCTAGTATGTGTGTGTACTTACCCGTTAACCCTCTCCTTTCCGGCTGGTGCTTTGAATTCTTTGGAAGGAAAGTGAACATTAAATGAATTTTCAGTTTGGGAAGAATCAGGCAATCAGCTTTCCTGCAACATTCAAAGTTATGGAATAATCATTACCTTTTTATTTGATTAGAAAAGCATGAAGGGGCAAATGTTCAAAGAAGAAAGTAGCAAGTCAGTTGAACTTTCATTCATGCTAATGGGAGACAGTTGGCTGAGTTCCCTGGACAATGCTTTGAACATACCCCCAGAACGTTTAAAAATGCTGTGAACCACATTCAAACATGGAATATTTTTAGATTATCCACTCCTTTTAAACACAACAAAGCAGAGAGAATGTAAAGGCAGTCTTTTTCTCTCTCGCTTTCTTTTTTTAAGTGCACATGAGAAAAAGGATATAGGCATTATTCAGTGATGTTGTTCCTGGGTTGTGAAGTCCTGGACTATTACACAGTTAGAGGCCCCCCAAAAAAAAAAATTATTTGGTGGTGGGCACTGCCATTGTAGGGGTCTGTGAAATAATAATTAAAAGAGAAAGAAAGAAAGGAAGGAAGAAAGAAAAAGAAGTGGTGACCCTATTTAGAAAAAAAAATGCATTCTTTCCAAAATTTAACAGCAAATATAGTATGTCTTTCAATGAGTCAGAGAGCAAGATTTTTGTATAGCTTCTCAAATACATATGCGATTTTAGACTATAAAATCTATAATGCCATATAGATTCCAGTGCCTTGTTTTAATAGGACCACTTCTATAAGAATAACATTGGGGGAAGGATGGAGGAGGTGTGGAATGAGCCTTGACAGCAGCAGACTTATTAAACCACAAGCTCCAACAGCTTTGCTTTAGTCAGATAGTGCCTTCAAATATTCGCAGAAGTAGGTGACCTAAAACAAAGATGATACCTGCCATGTTATCCCCCAGTGATCAGATAACTTCTAGAATATTCTCTGGTTAGTGCCGGATGTTGATAAGGGGAAAGGGAGTTGATAACCTCCAGCATATCCAGAGGAAAGTGGCGGGGATGTCATATGAGGAATCCTTAAAGAAGAGAGACAATTGTGTAGTAATCGCTTGATGATATTTGAAGATTTTCATATGTAAGAAAGATGCTACTTTCTGTATCATTTTAAGGAGCAGAAGGAGATGTGATACATAGAGGAAGATAACACTTTTTTTACACAGCTCTCCAAAAGGGAATTGAATGTTTTTTTTAAAAAAAACAAAACAACAACACAGACAAAACAGAAAAGCTTCTTATCATAGGAATTGAATATAATTGAAAGTGTACAAGGGTTTCTTTTTCATTTGGAAGTTGGACTTCAGTAGTGTTTCCTGATCCGAAGTGATTTTCAGCATTGCCTGTGTGTATCACCTTTGCCATTGTTTTAATACAAATCCACCGAGCCACACCTCATGCTTAATGAATCAGAATCTCCAGGAAGATGCATCTCTTGTGGATAATAAATATTTAACAGGAAAAAAAATTATCCTGCTTGCCTAAGGAAATAGAGTCAACAGGGTCTAGCTATATAATTTTCATGGTTTATATTAAGATTATATAGTATGATGATTCTAGTGTTAAAATCGTAAGAATTTAAATATATTAGCATAAGTTGCCTATAAAATTTTGATTACATCTGCAAAATGATTAGTCCAGATTTCATATTCTAAGAGATTTTTCAAATGTGTATTAAGGGTTTCTCATGTACTGTATTAGGCCTAAGAGTGAGAAACAGTTGTGAGCAATCATTGGGAATTTTGCTTTCAGAAAGTGGAGTCTATGAACACACACACAGTTAGGGCTATGAATACATAAATAGGCAATTTCAATTCATAAGACTAGTTTTTATGCCATTGTAGCACTTCTTAAGATTTCCCGGGTTCAGGTTTTATTTCTGTCTAACATGGGAGTTACACAGTCTTGCTTGGAATTAGTTATACAGTCTTGCTTGGGTAAGATTCTTCAGCTCTCTTTTCTCTAGTTTCACCTTTTCAAAAATGGGGACTGTACAAGCACATACCCTTCCCTGCATTGAAATGACTGGAAGTCTTCATAATGCTTTTGACATAATGCTTGACATATGGCAATACATTGATAATTGTTGGCCATCATGAGCGTGATCTGGATGGGCCTCCTCAGATGTTTTAAAACATCCGGAGGGAATATGCTTCGGAGGAAGAAGACCTGAGTTCACAGGGGATATGATTTTTTTATGATGTGCATCAAACTTTAATATAGAAACCCCCTAGGTCCCCCAAGTCAAATGAAAATGTGCCAGAAAAGTGAAAGTCAAAGAAAGGGAAGCAGGAGAGACAGAGATCATGGAAGTGGGACTTATCAGTAAAAATCTGTGACAGCATCCCTTCACGTGAGAATTATCTGGGATCCTCCTCAGGTCCACCTAAAATTTGCCTGTTAGCAACTTGCTTTACCGACCTTTTCTGTTCAGCGGATATTTCTATATGTTATGTTTCATCAGAAGTAATGCATTTAACTTGATCATGTTCAGGTAAGAAGGCTTGGTCAAGATAATATTTGCTCACGTCATGAAAACTGCAGAGTGTCTTTTCATTTTATACGTAGGCAACTGTTAATTCTTTTAGGGAAGAAATGTTTTAAACTTAAATTCTTAGATTACCTTTCTTGCTTTTTCTTTTCTTCTTCTTCTTTTTTCCTTAATTTGTTTGGTAAATATGTTTCTATGCATTTGGAGTGGAAGTAGATGATTTTAATAATAAATTTTAGCAACATGGTATATAAACTGAAGAACCCTTTAACAAACATTGAATGTAGATAATCTTTCTTCACGACTGTCTTGCCTTTCATTTATTTTGTCAAAAGTAGGCAAGCAAGTTCACTTTCATTTCCTGAAAGCCCTTTTGTCGGCCATGTGACTGTGGTTTTGGCAGTGTAGCACAATGTTTGATTGAATGTAGGAGGAAAATCACCCACATCAAGTTAGAGGAGCTGGTTTGACAGAGTAATGATATTAACAGCCCCTCTTGTTGGTTAGAGATATATAACTCAGCAGTCACTGGCACCAATCAGCATATTTTGGCCAAAGTGGGATACATACAGTAGAGTGAGCCGAAATTAAAATAACATAGTCCATGAAGATTTAGGGATCAATAAAATATGCAAATCATGATAGCTAGCTCGCTAGCCAGATATGTGTACAGATGTCTTATACAGACTTGACCTCTGTAAAGCAGCTTAGAAAATATTTATGTAAAGAACTATTTTAAAAACAATGCTAAAGTGACTGTCTGGCCAATCATTGAAGCCTCACCTAAGGGATGATACGTGTTGTTTCAGTTTTGAAACTCGTGACGTGGTCCTTTCTGAGTGACAGAGAAACATCTCTCCAGAGTAAGCTAGGAGATTCATTACCGTTTTTTTGGCTCTTAATTGAAAATAGGTTGTCTTAGGTATGGTTTAAGCTTGGGTGTTGTATGCAGTAGACTGGAATTTTCATATAAAAGTAAATGAAAGAAAACAGTTCTTGTATGTGTATTGAAATGCTGATGATGCTGTTCTAATTATGATTTTAAAAAAGAAAGGAAATCCGGATGGGTTAAACACACATACTGCTGTTATGTTCTAGCTTAAATCTATTGTAATAGTATTGTGAAAGGCATATAGATTTTTCGATTTCATCTTCTCAGGTCTCAGCCATGCTACGAAGCAACATTTTCCTTTTTTCCCAGCTCTTGCCCTTGCTGTTTGTCTTGATTTTCTCAGTGCTTCTCATGAATGCCTGTGATCGCTGTTTGTTGCCCTTGTTCAAATAGCTGGTCGAAGATACCTCCTATTTAAAATGCATAGTATACAAATTTTACTTAGTGTTTCTTTCACATACTAGTAACTTCAGAGAAATTTAGGTATGCTGGTGATATTACACTGAGTTGTTTTCTGTAGAGATTAATAACATGAGATGTGAATTTCTTAGGCATAAACAATAGCCCAGTTTTCACTTTAGTAAGATGGTATCTAGTACTTTAATTATATTCATATGATAATTTTTCTAATATTGCATGTTTTTCTCAGGCATGCATCCATTATTTGGTAATGGTCATATTTTAGAATTCTAAATTCTTTTACATGTTGCAATTCTGTTGCAACATTGTATCATATATAAATCATACAATAAATATTTAAAATATATGTGTAATTCTCCTACGCACAGAGCTATGTGCTGAAGACTATAAGAAATGAAAAGCAATGAAATGGTAAACATTTTCCACAATTTGAGTTTGATTAAAAATTTGTCTAAAGAATGAACAGCCTAACGTCAGCACTGGTTTCTAGCAAAAACTACCACACCGATCGTCCAGCTTGGAACGTAAAAAAAAATGGACTCGTGTAGTGTTTAGAAAGACCAAAACTGTATTTAAACCTAAAACCATATTCTTAACCACTTTTTTAAGCACATGAATTGGTCAGGAATCATGACTAAATCTTCCAGCTTTCATTTTAACAATCCCGACTGTAAAAAGGATACTCAAGAGATTGACATGTTTTGAGAGGATATTATGTGGTCAAGTATGTGGGTTTCGGTGGTCTTTTGCAGTATAACAAACGAGAAGAATCTTTCAAATAATTACTTTTCAGTCATTGCCTGATGTGCTCAGAACGTAATTACAGACCAGCCAATAGGAGCAGACAATGAACGGCTGACAAAATTGAGCGCATACAGTTCAGCCAAAGTGAGGGAGCCACGTGAGAACGCGTGAATGTAATATTTGCTGTTTTATATATTCCAGATTCAGAACAATTTGTGGGCAGGAAACGCGAGTGGTGGTTCTGTGGTTCCTTCATGCATGTTACCACGGGACACCTCCTCCTGTGTGACACCTTACGCGCACTCGCCTCGGACAGATTCCAGTTACACAGGGTTTTCAAACCACCAGAACCAGTTCAGCCACGTGCCCCTCAACAATTTTTTCACTGACTCTCTTCTTTCTGGGGCCACCAATGGACATGCGTTTGAAACAAAGCCAGAGTTTGAAAGGAGGTCCTCCAGCATCGCGGTTCTTCGAATGAAAGCCAAGGAGCACACTGCCAATATTTCATGGGCCATGTAACATACAGGGCTCTTTTCTTTTTCTCATAAAGGCAAAGTAAAACTTTCTCCTTTCTCATATTTAAAGGATACCACAATAAGCTGCTGTGTGTGGAATTGCTAAAGGTCAAGATATACCGTGAGACCAGCTTAAATGAATAGTTGTTATTATTTAACGTTAAAATCTAAGAATGGACCTCTGAAAAGACTAAATAGGTTTACCATGCGCCAGTCTCCACAAACTCTGTTTTAGTAGTAAGATTTTTTTTTTCCCTATTGTATGAGTTGATGAAATATGATCGTGCAACTTCTTAAAAGAATAAATGTATTAAACAAATTCCTCTGTTATAGATTGATTTATGTTAGTTCTGTATAACAAGAAATCCCTTGTAAAATACTACCTGAAAAAGGAGGAAATGCACCAGGGAAAATGTCAAGATACCAAAGCTGTCAGGTAAATATTGAAGCAGGGTGTTTTGGGGAGTTAACTGCCATTTCTCCCTCTCTGGCTCCAAGACACAATGGGCATATCCTCTGTTGCTGAGAATTTATCTGCAGGAAGATGTTTGAAGATTTTCCAACATCTAGATGTTTCAGTGAATTCCACTCCATGAAAAAAGAACTCTTCTGAAATGACCAGCACTTGCATGAAATATTTGGGCGTCGTTTCCTGAAACCATGTGGCTAAAGGTGATAACTGAAATATCCTGATGTGATTTAAAATCTAGTCACAAGATTAGTTTTTGTAAATGCCATCTTTTTAAACGAAAAAGCCAGTATGGACTCAGTGATGAGTTGTCACAGCAAGAGACAAAGAAAAGTTACAAAACCCACTGTTGCTTTTACACTAAAATTGTGTCAATTAAACTGTACTCACAAACTTCTCGTCAATACCCTAAAAGAAATATTTTCAGTTAAAGGAGCGGCAAATCAGAATTAATATTTATTTCACGAGTGTGTACCAGTGCACGTGTGTGTGTGTGTTTGCTTTTGACCTAGAAGCTGTAAGCATTTTTTTGCTACTGTGATTTTGCACAAGGAATTAAAATGTCAGAAGGCTCTCTAAACTTTCTGGTGGAAAAGAAGAAAAGAAAAATACATTGCATCTGGAAAATTGCTAACCCCTTTGATTTACTTCTCCTCCCTTTCCCCTGTCACATTCCAGGCTTTTTCAGATGAGTGAAATGTCAGCCTCCTTGAAAGACTCTTAAGTTCATAGAGGCAAAGTAAATTAATTGAAATGAAGATGCCTTCCATGGCTTGGATCAGAGCGCGATCTGCTCTTTGTACTCTCTTAGAATCTTCTCTGTGATCCTACAGCCTTGAGGGATATGCTTGGAAGCCCTCGAGGCAAAAGGACAAGAGTAAACGAATTTTTAAAATTCAATTTCAGAAAACGTACTTAAATCCAGTAAGTGTCTCTTTCTAGTGGGAAAATATTTATGGCAGCTAGACATCTTTTGTAATAAAATGTTAAATCAAGCAGATGATGGAAATGAGTGATGGCCTAAACAAACATTCTTTGACTTCGTAACAACTCTGTTCTTTATTACTTTTGTGTTCTCTCTTTTTAGTTTTGTTCCCAAGAAAAACGTGTTCCACTTTGGCCTTGAGAATTCTGCTTACGTGCAGGAGCTTTTGTTAAAGGATTGTTTAGGCAGCTGTTAAGTATCCTTCGTGTTTTAAAAGAGGGTGACTTTTAATATATGCATATACATGGTCCGTAGAAATGTGTGAACTAAAATTTAGGACGAAAATGTAAGATTTTCTTTTCAGAAATCTCCCCATGTTCCTTTTCTTCTGCTTTCTTAATTGCCATTGAGGTGTCCCTGGCCTAATGCCTTAGATTTTTCTATATGAGAGACAAAACTCAGGTTTGAATCAAGTTTGAATTTCACTTCATTCCTTAGTTTTCCTTCTCTGAAATTTTCTTCTCATTATAGTCTAATAATTAGTTGGAGTTTCTGTGACTCGATTCTTTTCAACTCAAGTAACATCTTTTTAATCGAAGCTCTGCATCTTCAATAGTTACACAAATTTAATTCAATCAGCACATTTTTGACACCAACAGTGTGTGAAGTACTATTTGGGATAATAAAATCAGCAATGGAACAATGGTTTTTGTCCTTGTTGGGTTCATAATCTTTCTGGACAGACACGTACCTGAGGTTTGCACCTTCAACCATGCTTTGCATTTTAGGAAGGCAGCAAGAATTGCTTAAATTTTGTGCATGTGTTAACGTTCTGACCTTTGTTTTTATTGATTGAAAATTTTATCCTGTAAGTGGCCAAAATAAAATAAAAATGAACTTTTGATGAAAGAGGGTATGATAAACCTAAAACAAAGAGTTTATAAATGGACTTCTGAATTTTCTCTTGCTCCTTCTGAACTTAGGTTAAACAAAGTTTCATATTCTGGAATCCATATCATTCACAAAAATATTAAATATGCATACTTAGGAAAGAAAAACTAAGGAACAGTTCATTTATTTTTATTGGGGCTCATTAGTGACAGTATTGAAATCGAATGCTTTGGTTCATTAAGTAATGGATCTGCTTGGACATTTGTTCCCATAATAGTCTCATCCTCTGTTTGTTCCTTCCACACACTTTTTTTTTTGCACAGATTGTCTAATAGATAATTCTTATACTCTCTTTCCTGAGTGATTTGGATAAAGTTTGGACCGTATGATAAGAGAGAAATTTAATGGAGCTAAGGTCTGTGGTTTCTCTCATAAACATAAAAATAAATTTCATAAAATGGTTTGTAGAATTTTGAAAATATATCATTTATTCCTTATGAATGTGAAATACTGATTATTTTCTTCTTGTATAACTTCTTATGAAAGCAGACAAAGAGAGCCACTGTAATCTTTGCCCTCAGTCCTGACAGCATATCTTAAAAGAATAACAGAGTTACTTAACCTGTATAACCTCGAGGAAACTCATGAAATTTTGTGTATAAATTACTGGAGTGTATTGGTTTCATTCTTTCAATTGGCTGTTGATTTTTTTTTTTTTTTTTTTTTTTTGCCTCCGAGGAAGGGGGTAAGGGGTGCACCAATATACTTAATACAGCTTTTACAAAGATGATATGTTTTTGTTTCCTCTTGGTATCTGTACTTCCTTGTCTCAAGTACTGGGTGCTTATTTGACTTCCGTAATACAATTCATAATCACCTCCCTGTGTTTTATATAATGCTGTCTTATATGTAATGCTCTAGCTTTCGTTTATTGGCAACTAAACAAGTTGGCTAAATAAGAAGTGAAAAGATCAACTACAGTGTTTACATAAGTTGTTTGAAATTCTCAAATAACTTTCTAAACTTGCCAATGACCCTGACTTTTGTCTTTCAGTATTTAAATCAAAGAATATTGTAAATGATGTGTGGTTATGTTAGTATATTTTTATTAAAGTAATGCCCATTTTTATTGCCAAATATTTTAGGAGAAATATGGAAATCATCTTATTTTCAAAATCTATTTGGGTTGACTTCTTTTTTTCTGATTAGAATTTAAAGATGTATGTTTATTATTTAAAACATAATTGATAACTTTAAGCCATTTCCACTTTTAAAAGTTAGGGATCTAAAAATTCTAACAGACATTATTTCCTTACAGGTATTCATATTTTGCCTTGAAGAAAGCCTGACTTTTTGAGAGGGAATCTATTTTATAAAATTATATATTAAAAAGTGCTTTTGTTCTTAGCCTGTAAGTCTCATTGTATATATTTTATGCAAGCCAGGCAGTAGTGTCAGTAATGATGCAAAGGCAAACAAAATCAGAAGTGAAATGCCTAACACTGGAGTCAGAATTTATGGCATGGGAACCTCACAAATGGATTAAATGTGATACTGGTTTTACGGTGTATAGTAAATGCTAAAACAGGATTTTGCTTTGTTTTAGTAACTCTTTTGAACTAAGCATACTGCTGTCATTTATCCTAGAAATCTATTACAAAAATGGTGAGCAAGGCTTCAAGACAGTGTCTAACTAATTCCTCAGTTTTTCTCCATAAAATAGTAAAGGTTTTTTTTTTTTTTTTTCCTTTGTCTTTTTAGGGCTGCACCCTTAGCATATGGAGGTTCCTGGGGTAGGGGTCGAATCAGAGCTGTAGCTGCCAGGCTACGCCACAGCCACGGCAACGTCAGATCCGAGCCATCTGTGACCTACACCACGGCTCAAGGCAATGCTGGATCCCCTAACCCAGGCATCGAACCCTTGTCCTCATGGATGCTGGTCAGATTCTTTTCCACTGAGCCCTGACAGCAGGAACTCCGATAGTAGAGCATTGAAAGAATTTTTTCTTTTCTTCTTAGAATTGTATACTACTATACATTTTTTAAGTTCAAGGGACAAATAAATGACTTGCGTATTTCTTCATGACACTATTTTATGTCATGTCTGACTTTAGAAAAAGAGACATCGCATAAAGTTTTTCATCTATCCTCACATAATGTACACTTGCAGTATTTTCTTACCTATTTACCTGACATATACTTTAAAGACTTAAAGCAATAATTCAGAACAATTACCAGCATTGTCAAAACATTGCATTTTTAGTAGAAGGCAAAAGGAGCCCCCTACAGGTTACTTACATAGTCCAGTTAGGGAATATGAAAAAATTCAAATGCTTAGCATCTCTCCACATCACTAGAGCAGTGTTCATAATGTAAAGAGAATGCTATAAGAAGGTGTATCGTTGGACAGAATTCAAAGGATCCATAAACCGAGATAGAGAAATAATTAAATACTTCCACTAAAATCCAGAATGAAATGCAGCATTTCCTTTTATTTATGAAAAATCCGAGTCGTTTTAGTAGTACCTGTGCTCTTTTCACCGATAGAAAGAACAGATATTTGCATCTAACATTTATTAGAATTATTAAAGATATCTTGAAATAACTACGTTTCAGAATTATCACTTGACTAGGACAGTTTTCAGATTTCTTCAGTAGTTTTCACATGACTTCAAAATTAGGGTAATTTTTAGCTTTGTTACTGAATCTTGTTATTTAATCTATCAAAGATGCTCAGCTATTATTACATCCTAAAATTAGTTTTGCAAATATTTGGATACCTGTATTTCAATATAATTTGTTTCCATCCTAAGCGCATGCATTTTATTTATTAAAAAAAAAAAACTAAGAAGGGGTTCACAAGATCACTAAACTACCAGAAGGGTCTATGGCACAAAAGCAATTAAGAAACCCTTTTTAATGCACCAGGGTTGTTTCTCCAGATTAAATAAATTTTCACGCTAGAGGAATATAATAGAGTGCATAAGAATTTATCAGGTTATCCCTTACTAGAGAAAGAGAACAGAACACTTTAAAGCAGGCATCCCCAAGAGCATTTATTGTTGAATGAGGCATTTTAATGAGGATCCCGAGGAACCAGCGTGCAGGAGATGGGAGCTAAGCATTTGGGAAGAGGCAGGTGCTTTGAGCAGCATCATGGTAGAAGTTTGAGCTTAGGCATCCTAAGCTTTAAAATTTTAGAAAGTTTATTCAATTCCTCTGAGCCTTAGTTTTCTCTTGGATAATTGAAAAAGTTGTATAAAGTTTGAAATTAACAAGATACTTTCACATGTATTTTTTCTGACTTCACAATTTTATGGCAATGCATATTACTGTCATCTCCATTTTCACAGAGGAGTAAATTTATGGTCAGAGAGTATAAGGAGCTTCTAAGTCCAACCCCCCTCCTTCTGCCTTTTTATTCTTCATGTTTTCCTTAAAGCTGTGAAGAAAAAAAAATTGCAATAGGCATTTGAAAACACTCTGTCGTATTCTGTAAAGTACTTAATTGAATATTTTTTTTGCAGACTCCATTTTTTTCTTCTTTTGAGTCAATGTTAAATTTTTCTTCTTCTTTTTTAATCTTTAAATTCAGTTTTACTAAGTTTATCACAAATTTATTGAGAACCCCCTTTTGCCAAGACCTTAAAGAAACTACACGCTGGTTGGGGAGATGAAAAAGTACAATCAGTAATTAAAATATGTCATGGCAGTGGCTCGAGCAAAGTGCTCTTGGAAAACAGCTAACAAAGCAATTATTTCAACCTTTGTAAATCATCATGGAAAGCTGCAGAGAAAAGGTGACATTTGAGCTGGACACTGGAAGATGAATAGGAACTTGTAAAAATATAGCATTTTGGAGTTCCTGTCGTGGCTCAGTGGTTAAGGAACCATGAGGTTTCGGGTTCGATCCCTGGCCTTGCTCAGTAGGTTAAGGATCCGGCGTTGCCGTGAGCTGTGGTGTAGGTTGCAGATGCAGCTCGGATCTGGCATTACCGTGGCCGTGGTATAGGCCAGTGGCTACAGCTCCAATTGGACCCCTAGCCTGGGAACCTCCACATGCCGCGGGTGTGGCCCTAGAAAAGAGAGAAAGACAAAATAAATAAAAAATAAGAATATAGCATTTTTATCTCTTTTTCTCTGAAAGAAAACCCAAATGTTTCTTGAAAAGCTGGGTCCGTATAAAATATGCATATAAAAATATCTGCACATCTTTTTATATACATCATATGACAACTTTTCTCTAATTTTAAGTATCTCTTTTCCTTGTTGTCATTTTATGAACTGGATTGAAGTTCTCAGGTTCAGCAGAGAAATCATTCGCTTTATTCAACAGTGTTTTTCAAGTTGTTTACTCTCAGATAATTCAGTGACTATGTATGGAGCCACAGTATCACAATGTTTCATGCTAGTCGTGGGGTTTATGAATAAACGCAGCCATGACTTTTGTTTTCAGCGAATGATCAGTTCAGTTGCATGGATGACCTGTGCTAAAACTTAACCTGATATGAAGACATAGCAAACATTTTAATAAGATCTTACATAGGTATATAATAGGAAAAAAGGACACATTCTAAGTGCAGCTTCAAAATACACATGCAGAAAGCCGATAGAAAAGTTCAATAAGAAGGTTTCACCCCGGTGTACCCCTTGATCTCTGACCAAGAAAAAGACCGAAGATTCTGAGGTCATAACAGGAAAAATACTCCCTACCCCATGTAAGAGAAAAGAAAAAGCAGCAGCAGTGGGCGTTGCTTTTATGTCTTTAACTCTTTGTCTGCCTCAGCGTGCCCAAAATTCGTCTCATTTTTACCCAAAACGTTGGCCCAAATTTATAAACCGAGGTTTAAGGGAGGAATTGCTCTCTCTTATCTTGAGCCCTCCATTCCCAGCTGTGAAACTGATTGATGTTTTTAAAACCCTAAGAAGCCTCCCCTTGTAGATATGTTTTCTGGTTCAAAGGGGGAAAAAAAACGTCGGGAGAAATTATTCAGGGAAATACCTTAGGGGAAAAAAAATCAATGACCTTGGAAGAGAGCTATATAGCTAGATGCTATGAAGAGGAAAAACCCTAAACTTAGTGGATTAAGAGTGAAACTACATGGCAAGAGACAACTTCTAGGCTCCTGTAGTCATATGACTCAGATGCACACTTGTGGCTGTGCAAAGTTTTTCTTAGATCTGAATTTTGTCATGAAATATTTCCATTGCCTTTGCTGAGATCCCTGTTTGGCGGAACAGAATCAAGATTCTGATCCCAGATGTGTCACTGATGATCAGTGCCACCTCACCTCGCAGTTCTCAGAGTTCAATTCAATTCAGCAAATATTTATTGAGTGCTTAGGGCTGCCTACTTTCCTGAGTCAGAGAAAAGTAATGAGATGCTAGGAAAATGTGACATGTCTCGGGTAAGACAGAGTTGCATCTCGAAAGCCATTATCATATTATCATCACCATTTTCAACCAGAAGTTCAATTTAATTGCATCAATAACACCAATAGTGTACACTGCTTCGAGCTACAGTAATTTCCACCCTGTATTCTGATTTTTATCTGCAGGAACCACTGGATACAAACCACAGTCCCCAAGGCTTCCCTTGGAAGTAAAATAACACCATCCCTGGCCGAGCATCGTTATACATGTCCCTAATAGCTCAGCGGAGGGACAGCACTAGCCATTATGTAAACTAATTGGGTTAATTCTGCTCTGGAATTTAGGCAAATAATGTAACTGAGATAAACAGAGGGTCACTTATGCGTCTACTTGTACACATTTGTCTACACTTCTTATTTATACTACTAAATGCTTAAAACAACACGGGGCTATAAATTTGCCTCTTCTTTCTGATTCTCTTGGCAGAGTTTCTTACAGGCTTAACTTTTCAAGAGTGGAGTTCGGTCTCTTCTCAAATAAATAAGAGAGCAGTGGAAGGAAAAAACTGCAGCTACAAAGTAGTTCTAACCCATTAAATGCAGATGGCTCACAGGGGGCTTCAGCAGCAGCAGCGAACACACATCACGCTGAAACGTAGGGCTGTTTTCTATCACTTGTTACCATTTGAATGTCTGTCGCAGGAAAGTGAATTCCATCTATCTTCCTGGCCATCAGCTGCCCTTCGAATGCTCCTCTCTCTGATGTAGCTAGATTCCTCTTCAGAACTTAAGGAGATGAATGAGCTCTTGCCACACGTAGAAGTGAAAGAAAACATTTCTTTCTCTGCCGGAACAGATGAGATTCATCATTAGGAGAATGGATTTGACCTTGTAAAGTAGACCAAAGCAATTTACAAACAAACCCCTTTGGGACGATGGCCTTTATCCTGGTCCGCTAAGGGAACCTTTTTTTTTTTTTTTTTTTTTTTTTTTTTTTGGTTTATGCTCATAGCTATTTTGCAAAGACTGTTGAATCTGATCACCTGAAAAGAATCTAAAAGTTGGGATAAAAAATCATCGCTAAGCCTTCCCGTGCAAAGAGAGTTTCATGGGCACTTAGAAAAATCATAGGATTTATTCTTGGCTATCCTGAGTCAATTATCAATCATCAGTCAGTCAAACTGATCAGAAATCCTTAAAGAAATCCATGGACAAATTTGATGACAGCATATACAACAAAACTAGAGATCAGCACGGAGATCTCGAAATTAGGTGGAAAACTCAGTAAGAGGACAATTGATAATACTTAAGGATTGATGGCTCATTGCATCTCCTCAACTCACTGTATGAGCTTGTTTCATCTACTTATCTCTTAATTTGCGATCTTTTTCCTGTAGTTTCTTCTGCCCCCTCCTTATCTCTCCCTTCTTTTATCTGTTCTCCCCTTTCCTGGAGCCCATACCTAGCCCAAACCCATTCTTCAACGACAATGTCTTAGGTGGCATTCAGGGAAAGGGCAGTTATCAACCCCTGGGATAACTCAGCAACAGTAAGAAAGCAACTTCCCTCTTTTCCCTAGAGTGAATGTTCAGCTGATCCTGTTAAGGTGAACACATAATCTTGAGTAAACCCAGCTGATAAATCATGCGACAGACAGCGGCTCCTCTACCCTGGACCTGCTGCGCTTTGGTCCTGCTGTTCATTGGTCTTTTTAAACAGAGTTTGGAACCCATTCAGCAATGGGGCACTGAGATACAGATTAAAAGTTATTGTTTCACCCTGCACATAATCGCGTCAGTTTAAAACTTTTGTAGAAAGCCATTCCTTCTAAAACTTGTGGGCATTTATTGTATTTATTTTAGTTTTCATTTGGCGAAATCTACCACTTGAAAACCTAAACAAAACCAGACAAGGTGAAGGATATTGAGACTTGCAAAAGATCAAAGATCTATGTATTTTTAAAAGTGCAGAAACTTGAAAACATTTATTATTGAGGAAAATATTAAATCCACTTATTATTTTTTTACCAGTAGATGGCACTGCGCAGGTGTAAGAGAAGTCTTCACCAATGTGAATCCAAAACCATGTGGCTGGTGTGACATTCCACCTTCCCATTCTCTGGCAGTCCAAGAACACCGTTCAAAACTTTTAACTTCGTTTTGTTCCGAGTGCCTATTATCTGACCCCATCCTGTTTTCTCTGCCACTCCCTGCCATATCTAGTTTTCTTTCCTATCCAGCTTAAACATCACCGCCCATTCTTTCCCTACCCTTTGGCCAATACCTTCAAAGGCCTGCTGTTTATCTTTTATCACACCTGCCCCCACCTGGGCTAATCAACATTGCTTAAAAAAACATCAGAAATATGTGCAGATTAGCTGTGCCTAAAGAATGCATCGTAACTCCATCTAAAATATGGGCCCTTGGTCCGAAAGGGCGCATCTGCATGCCGAGCCCAGTCATTCCTCTTTCTGTTTTCAACCATAAACATTTCAAAGCTTGGCCACTCTTCAAATCCTTTACCTCAATGCTCCCTACCCCACTGCATCTTCTTCATGAGGAAAAAAAAAAAAAGAAAGAAAAAAAAAAAGTCATCCTGTGGAAACTCAGTTTCCTTCCACTGCATCTGTAAATATACCTGTTATGTGTCTTTCTTCTGGTTTTACTTTAGGGAAAGTGATACTGTCTAATTCTCCTCCTTGTTCTGCCTTGCATCCTTTTCATCTTGACAGCGTTTTTATGGTATGCGCTGTCGGTCGAAACTTCTCCTTTTCTGCCATTTACCTAATCTCATTTGTTAAAAAATAAAAATGATAATAATAAAAGTGGGAAAAAAATCTTCATGCACTTTCACTACTTCCAGATTTGCCCCAAAACTTCCTGTGAAGTTGTATCTGCACTCGATACGTTTTTCACTTGCCATTCATGTTCAAACCTCTGTAACTGAGTTTTGATTTCTACCAATCCATGGAAAGTCCTTTCTTTTTCATCTTCCAGTTCTTTTTTAATGCATGCATATTTTATATACATCATTTTTAAAAAGGGGATCATACTCTATTTATTATTCTGTAACTTCTTTCTTCGTTTATCTCCTCTTTTTGACAACAGGATTTTTAAGGGCTGATAAGATTTCTGTTACATTAACACAGTGTGTTTAAGTGATCCTTAATTTGTTAACATTTGTTTCTAATGTCATCTTTTTAGCTAAATGTTTTTAGACAAACTTAATTCTTTTTTTTTAAATTGAAGTATAGTTGATTTATAATATTATGCTAGTTTCACGTGTACAGGATAGCGTGAAAAGTCCTTTTTGAAGATCACCAATCTAAATCCAGTGGTCAGTCTGTTGATCAATTCAGTTCTGGGTTCAGTTGTGTCCCCCCCGCCCCCCAAACCCCTGAAACTCAGTGCCTGTGAATATGATCTTATTTAGAAATAAGATCTTGGAATTCCCACTGTGACTCAGTGGTTAACGAACCTGACTAGCATCCATGAGGATGAGGGTTCGATCCCTGGTCTCCCTCAGTGGGTTAAGGAAGCAGCATTGCCAAGAGCTGTAGTGTAGGTCGCAAATGCAGCTTGGATCCCACATTGCTGTGGTTGTGGCATAGCCTGGCAGCTACAGCTCCCATTCAACCTCTAGCCTGGGAACCTCCATATGCCATGAGTGCAGCCCTAAAAAAAGACAAAAAAAAAAAATTAAGAAAATAAAAGAAGTAAGATCTTTACAGGTGTAATCCAGTTAAGATAAGGCCATCTGGGGTTAGGATGGATTCTAATCCAATGGCTGCTGTTCTTGTAAGAAGAGAGAAATGATATTCTCCCCCTGTCTGGTTACAGACAGACAGCAAGGAGATACCACGCGATGATGGAGGCAGAGACAGAGGGTTACTTAGACCAGCCAAAGAACACCAAGGAGTGCTGACAACTACCAAAAGCTAGAAGAGGGTGTGGGGCAGATTCTCCCTTTGGGCCTCCAGAACTGCAGTGCCTAATAATACCTTGATTTCAGATTCAATCCATCCCAGTTGCTTTAAGCCACCCAATTTGTGGTACTTTGTTACAGCAGCCTGGGAAAACTAACACAAATTCTCAGACTTATTTGGCTAGTGTGATTCCAGTTAGTTCTTCGATGTTGACGTCTATGGCATCTCACTTGGCTTGTCATCCCCCTCCCTCTTATCCCCAGTCTACTCTTTACTCTTCCTCTGTGTCTAAATGGCGGTGATCCTGGGTGTTCTATGCTGTGCATTTTTTTTTCTCTCTTAATATTCTTTGTATACATTTTTACTGCAATAAATACCACACTCCAGGTCTCTCTTCTGAGGAAAGGTTAACATCTTGCATTAGTGTGGTTACATGTGCTACAAGTGATGAGTCCTTTTAGATATACTATTATTAACTACAGTTTGTAGGTCACTCCTGATGTACCTTCTATGAGCTTTGACAAACGTATCCAGCATAGTTTTGCTGCTAAAAACAAAAACCTTCTGCGCTCTGCCTATTCATTCCCTCCTTCCACTCTAGCCCCTGGAAATCACTGATCTTTTTACTTTATTCATAGGTGTGCCTCTTCTAGAATGTCATACAGGAGATCTTACAGTATGTAGCCTTTTCAGATGGCTTCTTTCACCTAGGACAGTACATCTGTTTCCTTCATGGCTTTTTGTGGTTTGGAGGCTCGTTTCTTTTTGTCACTGAAGACTATTTCGTTGTATAGATAAATGCACCGCAGTTTGTTTATCCATTCACCTATTAAAGGGCATCTTGATTGCTTCTAAGTTTGGCGAATATGAAGAAAGTTATTATAAGCATTCATGTGGAGGTTTGTGTGCGGTCATAAGTATTCACTTCATTTGGATAAATACCAAGTAGCATGATTGCTGGATTATATGGTAAGGGTATGTTTAGTTTTGTAAGAAATTGCCAAACTGTCTTCCAGAATAACTGTACTGCTTACATTCCCATCAGCTATGAATGAGAGTTCTTCCTTCTCACAGCCTTTAGTATTGTCAGAATTCAGGAATTTGGTCATTCTAATAGGTATTTCACTGTTTTAATTTGTAACTCACTGATGGCATGTGATGTTGGCTTCATATGCTTATTTGCCATCTATATATCTTTGATGAGGTGTCTGTTCAGGTCTTTTGCCCATGTAAAAAAAATTGGGTTTGTTTTTTATTGTTGAGTTTTTAAGAGTTCTTTGTACATTTCAGATGCAGGTTGTTCTGTGAAGACCCCCTCCCCACCCCCATTCTGTGGCTTGCCTCTTCATTTTCTCAATAGTATCTTTGACAGAGCAGAAATGTTAAATTTTAACAAAGTCCAACTTAGTGATTTTTTTTCTTTCATGAATCATGCTTTTGCTGTTGTATCTAAAATGTCATCACCAAACCCAAGGTCACCTAGGCTTTTTCTTCTTTGATTACCTTTATAAATTTTGTCTTTCACTTTGGGGTCTTTGATCTATTTAGAGTTAATTTTCATTAAAAAAAGTATAAGGTCTGTGTATAAATTCACTTTTTGCATATTGAGGTCCACTTGTTCCAGCATGACTTATTGAAAAGACTGTCCTTTCTCTCTTGAATTACCTTTGCTCCACTGTCAAAGATCAATTGACTACATTTGCGTGGGTCCATTTCTGGGCTACTTCTGATTTTCATCCTCCCTTATTCTCACTTCCTGGAGAGAAATCCAAAAAACATTCTCTACTCTCTTTTCTCTCATAGCCAATCACAGCTGATTAGCCACCAGGTCCAGTGCTAAACACTTCACATGTATTATTTAATGTAAAACTTCACTAATCATATGTTATTATTAGGCCCATATTAATCCTGAGAACTTGAGCTCAGAGAGGACTCTATTTATGTAAATAGACTGAAACATCTTTATTTGTAACCACAGGGAATGTAACCACACCCAGCTCACAAGCAGCAAAACTGCTGGACTTTAGGATATGAACCCCCAACCACAACCCTAATTTCTCAGTGTAGTTTGAAGTCATTAATATCTCTTCATCTGCATTTTCACCATATTAATTCAAGCACCGTCATCGTTCAGTAAGTTTACAAACAGCTCTCTCTTAATGGCTTTCGTGCATCCAGTCTGGCCCTATTCCAGACTGCTATTTCTAAAGCACAGATCTGATAACACTAAACATAAAACCATCCCATGCCTCTCCATCACCTCTAAAGAGAGCAGACGCTCCAGAATATGTCTATAACTCCCCCACTCCATCCAAATCCCTAAGTCTTCCGTCCTGACCGGTACTTCTCTTCAGGCACTGTGTCCACACTTAAATCTGCATCTTTTTTCATATGGGTCTGTTTGCCTCTGTTGCTCTTATCTGTTTCTCCATCTGACTCTTCCTGCCGATTGCAACTTAGACATCATTTCCTAGTTAGAGCTGCTGGACTTAGCAAATTAAAAATATAGGACATCCAATTACAAATATTGCATAGAACTTACTTATATGAAGGAATTATCATCATTTATCAGACATTCAAATGTAACCAGGTATCCTCTATTTTTTTTTTAGGGCAGCCCTATATTCTAGAGAAGGCTTCTCTGAAATCCCATCCCCTTGGACTGGGCAAAGTGCCCCTCTGATCTGTTCCCATAGCCTCCTGTGCTCATCTCATCACAGTAGTCACTTCTATCTATTATTCACATAATACCTCCATCTCTCCCAGCATCCTTAAGGGCAGGAATGCTGTCTTTTCCAACAGCGTATCTCCATCCCCGAGATACCAGATGCTTGGTGTCTATTACATGTTTTTACATTAGTGGATCCAACACCTTTAATTCCATTGTACGTTGCCATTAGCTGAACTATGGAAATATATTTTAGACCTGTTTTTGATATGTTGAGTAGAAACTGCTTTTTGCACTTAACTTTGAAGTTCTCGGTTTAGAATTTTGTTGAAACTATATAGATTCTCTCCAGTTAATTCCTGGCCAGCCTCAGCAACCCAAACCACAAAAATACAAGTATGCAAAGTTCAATGGTAGTCTGTTAGGTATGTAACTTACCTAGATTGTAGCAAAGATTGGACTTTCTTTTCTTTCCAGAGGCTGAAAGGGACAGCTGAGGTGCCAAATGTTGTTCACTTATCCAATCTAAAAGAAAAAAATTGTTTTCTCTACTAGTCATTAAAATTAATATTTTTTCTCCATAATCTGTTTCAAGGAAAATGAATTCATCAGGTTGATAACAGGTGTTCTTCACATGAAAACACATTATAAGTTTATCAGCTTGTCAAAACAAGTCTGTAAAGATATCTGTCTTCTAGGAACTTTTAACAGCTTAATGTACATAGTGAATCTCTAGGAGGTGATGCATAATATAGGGAACTGGTCTAGTCTAATTAATTACCGAATTTGGGAAAGGCTAATGTAGATTCTGATGTGAGTATATTGACCAGATTTTTATGGTTAAACACAGGTTTTTGAAATGCCTGACTCAGAGATGTGATCTCATAATTTATCGAATAGACCTAGCGTTATTGGGTCTCCTTCATCTGTTTTGAACTAGAGCACCAAAAAGTTTTCAAAATAAATGTCTTTGGGATTTAGCGTATATAAAATAAAGTTTGTATTTGACACAGAAATTGGTAAGCCCATAAGGAGGTATGTAAAAATCCTAGCACAGTTATATATAATTTGGATGGCTGAATATTTAGGATTATTGGATTTAAAAACAAGAACTTCAAAGGTAAAATACAATTCTCCCTAATGAAAAGCACATGCGATACGGCTGAAGCCCCCATAGGCAGCAGTCAGTCAGGGAAGGCCTGGTGTGTGATCAGAGTCCAAGGCTGGCCCCCTGTGAGCTGCAGTTGGAGGGTCCTGAACCACAGATCTGCCTTCCCAAGCCAACTTGCACCATCATTTCAATGAGGTTGAAAGTCACCGGAGAGTTGATATATAACGTGTTGCATCTGAAAGGTGGCACATCACCTATTAACCTAAAGGTGAGGAAGTGTTTGTTCCTATTATTGTCAAATGCCATAGCACTAATTGTTTTTTAATGATTTCAGTTTATTCAGTCACACATGCCCAGGACTGTGCCATTTGCTTTTCATGATGACAGTGGGCACAGCTAGTCCTTTTGAACATTGGGGCGCTACACACAATGGGGACGACTCTGCTTGCATTGTTTCCTTTAATCATTTCTACAGCCCCTTCAAGTCAATCTCACCATTTATATCCGTTTTACCAGTGATGACAACTTAAGCGACTTACTCAAGAGGCATAGTAAGTAGCTGAAAGGGCTTTGAAATGATCTCTGTCTGACTTGTAAGCCTGAAATCTTGCCCACTCTGCCATAATAATGCTCAGTTTGGATAGATCTCAGAATACCCATGTGGGTATTCTTAGTACCTTTTCATCTGGAAGAAACCAAGGCCGAGAAAGTATACCTTTGCCCAGTTTTGAGGGAATAGGTACATGGGTTTCAGTGTAGCAGGGAAAAAGGATATAAATTGTATAGAACCACCCAACTGAAAGCACCAAATGCGAAGTCCTGGACAATAAGCACATAATACGCTGTTGGGCCCTGCGGAGAGGAGGTGAGGAAAAGGAGCACTGAAATTGGAGTAGGATGAACCCCGAAGAGAAAATTGGTCTTCCTAGGAATTGTTTCAGGCGTTAAGGAAAACTGGGTGTTTAAAGTTGATCAGTGTTTCCTATCTCATTTATAAACTATATAAATAATAAAATAGGTTGGAATGTAATATGATGTTTTTCACTGCTGAAAGCATTAGGAAATAGACCACTTGAGGTCAGGGTAACACCAAGAAGAATTTCCCAGCACTAAAACGAACCACATTGCAAACTCCTTCTAAGTGCTTAGCGATGTCCTGAAACAGCTCCATTTATGTGAGGCTTGAGAAACGAAAGGGGCCTTTTGTGAACTTTTCAACCACAGAGAGGAGTGTGCTTTAAGAAAATATACTCAGAGTGATAGAACAAGTGCTAGATAGAGTTGGTGAGTCTCCTTACATGAAACAAGTGTGAATAAAAGACATTCTGCCTGCTAGAAGTCAAAATAGCTCAATCTTCAAAAAGTTCCTGAAAGCCAAAATAATTACGAATATATGCTTCATACTCTGTATATTTGCTATATTCTATAACTGCTTTTTTAACTTTATTTTTCCAACACGTAATATTTTCATTAAAGATCTTGTGATTCTTATGTCTTATTAAATGGGTCATAGAGATTGATATTAATAAAAACAGACATTGAATGATATCAGACACTATTGAGAGGCTTTGAACATACAAACTAAGGATTTGTCATGGTGGTTGTTTGATAATAAACATTTCCTTTCAAGCAAACTTCCCCCGAGAAAAAGTTGGTTTTAGCTTTTACAACCCAGATGGGGGTGAGATTATTTAAAATGATTGGTATATTACAAAAGTTTAGTACAGCAAACTAGTGTTCTACTAAGTACTTCATCAACTCTATCCCTCCCTCCTTCCTCCCTTCCTCCCTTCCTTCCTTTCTTCCTTCCTTCCCTCCCTCTCTCCTTTGTCTTTTTAGGGCCACACCTGCAGCATATGGAAGGTCCCGGGCTAGGGGCTCAAGCAGACCTGCAGCTGCTGACCTACACCACAGCCACAGCAACATGGGATCTGAGCCACATCTGCAACCTGCACTGCAGCGCACAGCAATGCCAGATCCTTAACCCACTGAGCAGGGCCAGGGATCAAACCTGTGTCTTCATGGATACTAGTCAGGTTTGTTACTGTCGAGTCACAATAAGAAACTCCATCAACTACTTTCAGAATCATGCCGTGAGGCAGCTACTATCATTATTCCCAGTGTATAGATGAAGAAGCTGAAGTTTTAGAGATGAAGTAATTTATCCAGTGGTAGCGCCAAGACTACTACTCTGACAACCAGGCTATACCACCAATTCTTGTAACCATTATGGTATATGCGGTCTGCCATGAACAGAGCATTGTTGGGGAGCCAGTTTGGACCCGATTCTGACTTTAATTTCTGTGTCTTGGCTTTCCCCATAGGTAAAATGAGGGGCCAATCTAGGTGACTCCTAAGATCTACTGAAGGTCTAAGACTTTATCATTCTAATTGTTATAGCAAAACTTGATAGAGAAGTGACTCTTTGCTCAATGTTCAAATGGATTATAAATGGAAAATCTAGAGAGAATGAATAGTGATTCATGAAAGAGGAGGTTAAAATCATACATATTAATAACTTATGAAGTACAGTGAGCTCATTTAATGTTCCCAGTACACATGAAAAATTACTTTTATAGATGCCTTTGGCAACAGCATATCTAGACTGTGGAACTTAAACCTGAAAAAATTTCAGTTCAGGGGGTTTTGTTTTATGTTCCTGAATTCATACTAATATAAAGTGCCCTTTGTCTTAGTAAATTCATAATTACTGGTAAATTAGAAAAATTTTGCCAAGGAGTCTTTAGCCATCTAGTTCCAAAATACGCTTGTCTGACTTTCTTGGGTGCGACCAAAGAACTTTAAGACTTTGTTTGGATTTTGAAGTGAACTTTTCCTCTTTGTAACTCCATCTTCCATTTTTATTAACCAGTCAAACATGTTTTACTTTCCACTGTGATAAGAGGATCAGAAACAGCTTCCCCACATCTAAGGCGATCTTAATCAATTGCAAGGAATACATGAGGGGCGTAGTGTGGAAGGTTCCTGCCTCGAGGAGGAAGAGATCTCTGGATTATTCCTTTTGATCCCATTGATAGAGGGAGAAAATTGGGTAACCTTGAAAACGAGGTACTTTTGACTGTGAACCATTTGGAGAGGACACAAGGTGAATTGTCACCCACTCTTGACCCGCAACTAACCTTTCACTTTTAACATATGTTTTGAAGTGCCAGCCATGTTGATTTCCATGGCTGTTTGGGTACAAGTTTCAGAGAAACCTACTGCCCCAAGTCTTTAATCACTTTTTGAACTTTGAATATAAGCATTTAAGTTGCTCTTAGAGCTCAAGCAGCCTGCCTGACTGGCGCTGACCACAAAAACTCCCCCCAAGGTGCACAGAGCTCCTCATTCAGCGACCTAACTATGAGGTCTGATTACTCAGGATGCAGAGTGAGCAGCATAAGCTCACTGTGCATGTCGTGGTGAAGTGGTGATTGAATCCTGGAATCTGCTGGATATCCACAGGAAGGCCCACTTGTTTCTAGGGCCTTTTCCAGGTTCTAGCGCCGTGAATCAAGTTATTGTGTGCTGATATTTCCTTCCTTCGATGCCATGAGGAATGAGATACGAAAAAATAAATGGACAGTTCGTGTGATCGGAGACGGACCTACCAAACATGAAAGCCAAGTATCAAGGGTTCATTTCTGGCAAAGACTCTCTCACTGTGGACTCATCAAAAAGTGTAAATGTGCAGTTAATCACAAGCACACCTATAATAAAATACGGCTCTAATGGGAAGGACGGGGTTAGAGTGAGGTTGAATCTCCTCCCTTTCTCCTTGGCCTTCTGTTAAAGGCCTTCTAATTCTTTCTTCTACTGTCTTTGCTACCAATGCTCCCACCTCTGAAAAACCTACCACTTTTTTTTTTTTTTTTTTTTTTTTTAAAGACGTAAGGTCATATGAATGGAATGAAACTCATGGCTCACTAATGTCCAGGGCAGGGACTGGCAGCCTTCCAGAAATGCTTTTCCAAAATACTGGTCTCAAGTTTTCATTGTCGGGGGGAAGGGAAAGAGGGGATTTTGGAACACGGAGAACCTCTGGGGATTATCACTGGCTCAGACACCTCATTACACAGCTTTGGAGGCCAAGTGACAGGAGAGCCCCGGGGGCCAGCGAGATCCTGGAGACGAACTTCTTGAAGGTAGGAGTGTAGAAGGAAAAGAGAGAAAAAAAAGAGAAAGTCTTTCATGGGTGATATTAATGGTGTGAGCTGCCAGTTGAAGTGCCACCAAAAATCACCTTCTGTGTAAAAATATTTCTAAGGAAATAATCCGTATATCATGTTCGTGAAATACAGTGATGGGATTTACTAAAAGGGCAGCAATATATTTACATCATGAACAGCTCATAGGAAGTGCTCGATAAAACTTTGTTGAATTAATTTAAATCAAGCGTCGTGTATGGACAGTAGAGCCATTTGTCAAATCTGAACATTATACCTTGTATCAGGGATTGTGCTAATTATGGAAGATATAGGAAGACAGTCTTAGACATAGGTCTTGCCCTCCGAAGGTTATATTTTATATTGCAAACTGTGCTTGTGATGCAAGTTTAAAGGTGAGTCTTATGTGATGTCAGTTACATTAAACTGACCCTAAGTGTATAAAAAAAATGCCGCTTTGAAGTATTAAATGTTGGACTTTCAGTTGGCAGGGATAAACTTTAGCTTTTTTAAAAACTCCTATACCTCCTGTACCTAAAGACACTAAAAATTCATTATTAAGTATGCCAGTGCCCTAAAGAAGAATTCTCTCAAATAAAGATCGTAATCCCTTTACTATAAGAGTAGCTATTTAAAAATAGATCCCTTATGGTGTATACCCAGATGCGGCTGAGATCCTGCATTGCTGTGGCTGTGGTGTAGGCTGGCATCTGTAGCTCCAATTCAATCCCTAGCCTGGCAACTTCCATGTGGCCCTAAAAAGCAAAAACGAACAAACTCTATGTGATGCGTGTGCATGTGTTTGTGAATGTGTGTGTAAGTGTGTGTGACTGTGTGTGTGCCGTTAAGAACAAATGAAAGGAAAGTAAGAAAAAAGAAAGATGCTCTAAGGCCATGCTAACTGTATCGTTCATCAGTTAATGAGTAACATTAGTTTGACGAAAAAGCTTTTCCTAAATAGTCCACATAAAACAAGAGGAAAAGCAAAATGTTTCCACTTTGGAATAAAAACATAATTTATTCATCATGTCTACCTGGATTTCTGCCTCTCTGCCTCTGGTTGTGTCTGTCACAATCTACAGCCCATCTCCATACGGCATTTGAGGGTAAAACTCACATCTGATCAAATCACTTCTCTGCTTCAGACTTTTCAAAGCCTTCAAATGCCTGAGTTTAAAGTCACAATCCTGTAGCACAGTTGACAAGGGCTTCTGTGATCTGGCTCTGCTAACGTCTCTAGCCATCCTTGCTTGGTGCTCCAGCCCATGGCCAATTGTCCAGTTCCTGGATGCATTCTGTGCTCTTTTTTGATCTTTTGGTTTTAGGATTTTTTTTTTTAAACAACGGATTGTGAATTTATTAAATGACATTCCATTTATTTAAATGCATTTTAATCACTGCAGATGATTAAAGCATCTGCAATGGTGACGTCAGTCTTGACTCCTGGCTTAATACTGATGGAAGTATCTGCTTGACAATCTCAGAAGGGCTGTATAATTTAATACATTGCTTGTGGATCCTCATCTGAAAATGATTCCGAGTCTTAGAATCTTTACCACAAGGAGGTTTCCTTGCAGTTATTCTCAGAGTCTTGGTGGGCATCTGGACTGGCCCTTTCACTTCAAGATTCATTTCTGTTAACTTTGCCTGGAAAACATGTCATCTTTCTCCTTTAGAGAGTTCCCCTCCCACCCTTCAAGTTCTAACTTAAAACTCGTTTATATCAGGACGTCTTTCCTGACCATTTGCTGACACTGCCTTTGGTGGCTCTGCTCAAATTCTCCTTGCACCTTCAATTTCCCTGGTTATGGAAATGATCGTACTTTATTGTAGGTGTTTCTGTGTCTGTTTCCTCCCTGCACTGTAACTTTCCTCCAATATAGGGGTGATGGACTCTTTGTTCACAGCACTTGGAATATAGAAGAGATGCAATATTTATAGAGTTCAGTAGTTCATTCATTCAAGAAATATGTAATCATTAATCCTAGACATTATTCTGGGTGCTTGGTATATAGCAGTGAATACAAAACCCGAGAATTATCTGTCCCCATGGTGATTCTATTCTAAAGGAGTAAATGAAAATATAATATGTTAGAGATAAGTTCTCAGTTGGGAGTTTCCATCGTGGCTCAGAGGAAACATATCTGACTAGCATCCATGAAGATGCAGGTTCGATCTCTGGCCTTGCTCCGTGGGTTAAGGATCCGGTGTTGCCATGAGCTGTGGTGTAGGTGGCAGGCACAGCTTGGATCCTGCATTGCTGTGGCTGTAGTGTAGGCTGGGAGCTACAGCTCCTATTCGAGCCCTAGCCTGGGAACCTCCATATACCATGAGTGGGGCTCTAAAAACACACACACACACACACACACACACAAAAGAAAAAGAAAGAAGTGCTCAGTTAAAAAACAAAGAGGAAAGAAAAGGAACTGCTAGAGTGGAAGAGGCCTATGCTTCTAATTGAGATGGTCCGCAGACACCTCCTGGAAAAGGTGACTTGGAGGAGCTGCAGGAGGGGCCAGGAGCAAGACAGATGACAGGAGGCCCGAGAGGATATGGACAGAATGCTCTGAATAGATGCTGTGCTGAACAAACAGGAGTAATAAGGAAATTCTCCAGGGCTGAAACAGACTTGGCAAATACTATTCACTAGCTTGTTAAAATGACAGTTATCTTTCATTATTTTTCATCATAAGCCAAAAAAAATACAAAATTAAGGAGTTCCCATTGTGGCTCAGTGGTTAACGAATCCAACTAGGAACCATGAGGTTGCGGGTTCGGTCCCTGCCCTTGCTCAGTGGGTTGGGGATCCGGCGTTGCCATGAGCTGTGGTGTGGGTTGCAGACGCGGCTCGGATCCCGCATTGCTGTGGCTCTGGCATAGGCCGGCGGCTATAGCTCTGTTTAGACCCCCTAGCCTGGGAACCTCCATATGCCGAGGAAGCAGCCCCAGAAAAGGCAAAAAGACCAAAAAAAAAAAAAAAATTGAGATGAAATGGCTCCTTCAAATTCTTTTATTAAATACCTTTGCCTGATTCATTTTTATTCAAGATATATATGTGCATTTTTAATGGATACTTGCAGTAGCAATTTTAAAATGCTTAAAACATAGAACCTGTGTCCCCAAAGGCTTACTAGCTGAGCATAAATAACCTGAAAATTTTTCTGGATACACACAATGAAAAAAAGCATTTTAGTATGAGCCCTGTTGTCTGTGGCTATAAGCTTGCTGGCCTCTCTCACCCCCCACCCCCCAAGCACTAAGAGATATTTTCCCCTCAACTCTCTTCCATAGTTCCTATTTCTCTCTGTGTTGATCCAGACACACTCTTTTTCTCCCTCCCTCCCTCGTCTTCTTTCTTCCCTTCCTTCCTTCCATTTTGCCAATTCTTGCTTTTCTTTTCGCTGTTGCCCTTCTATCTCTCCACCACTAACTGTGTAATTCCTCGATGTATTTTCTTAGCGTGAATAATGCCATTTTTCCTTTTACCTTTCTCTTCTCCTCTTCAGAGTTATTGTGGGATAAAGAGAACCATCTGATCATTAAATATATTAACATAGTCCCTCTGTCACCTATGTGTCTCTCTTGTGCAATGGACACACATACGAACACTGGTTCTTTACACACGCAAACAAGGGGTATTGTTTTGTCTGTATGGGTCGTGTCAATCAGAGTACACCCTTCTCTTTTTCTCCTGACCCAACTGATTAAGTCAGTCAAAACATCAGGCTGGTTTATAGGACTAGACAGCATCACTCTGTGTCTTGGTTGTTATGACATGCCACGGTTCCCTGACTTTTTTGTAAATTTCGAGTTATGACATTTTCTTTGAAATCAGCTGCTACTGTTTCTTAAAAAAGATATCTGTGAAGTCTCCAGCTTTTCAGCCCTCCCCCCCCCGTTGGAACTCTTCACTCTCTCCCTAATGCTTCCACTACGCTTTGATCATACCTCCATGACCTCATGCCTTATATTTAGCTGAACACGCAAATGTTTCCTTTGCTAGATTACACATTCTACTGAGAGTATTTTATTTATCCTTTTAGTATTTCATAGAGTTCTTTTTATTGAGTAGGTGCCTATGTACATGGTCTATAAATAGAATGCTTACATTCTAATTCTCAAAATTAAAATTTTGCGTTAATAGGAGCCAAAAAGAAAAAAAAGAAATCATAAATAAATGGCAGCATGAAATAGGATATCTGATTTCAAAGGAGAATGTCACTACTATATTAGTAGTGCTTATATTAGATGATACTTAGCAAAAATTGGGACTAGTTCCTCTTTCCCTATGCCTCTTCCTGACTTTAGAAGTCTGCAGAAAAAAATTTAATATAGAAGAATTCTTGTGCTTATTTTTGGAAAGTATTTTTTCCTTTCTTCATTGAATTAAAGGCAATGTACATTTTCATAGGGCAACAAGCTTTGAAGCTTTTACTTAAATTTAAGTTTATGTAACTTTTAATTGGTAACATGTGCTCTGTGACTGTCTATGTATATGAATATGTACACATTATCCCTACCAATATAGATATAAAAATGATACAAATCCTCCATATCTGTTTATATGCTTCCGCTTTACAACTCCTAAAATCTTCTAAAGCCATCTGAGAATGATAGGACTTTGACAAGTAACCATCTAAAAATGTGTTTATGCATCTGTCTATCATAGATGCACATTTGCAGGCAGAGTGAAACTAGAACAAAAAGCAAGAAAAGAAAAAGAAAAGAAATATATAAGTAAGTGTGTGGATGCACTTTCAGGATAGCATGTTTATGTCTGCGCCTCTGGAAGGGGATTCCTGAACACTGGAATATATGATCAGCTACATCTGTATCTTTATAGCTCATTCTCTGTGTACTTATATCTATATCATCTGGGGATTGATTTTTTTTTGCTTTCATATATAATTTTAAGCATATTTTGTTAACCTAAATAATAATCATTAAAAGTTAGAATGCTAATGCTCATGAATAGAAATTACACAGATAATGCAGAGTTTAAGTTTTAGTATTACAGAGTGTCAGTATGTAACTGAAGTGTACATAAAAGGAGCTTTCCCCATTTCTAGTGAATTTTTAAAATTATAATACCTTTGCTAAGATACAGAGTAAATAATTGGGATAATTATTCACTTAATTTGACCAACTCACTTTTTTATTTTTAGGACAGATTGTACACTATGCCTGTGGAACTTAAAGTGAAGAAATCGCTGAAAAACTCAAATTTTTATTACATGAAACGTTTATTCAGTGGAATTGTTATTTTTTCAGTAATCTGGTTTCATATTATGTATGAAACCAACAGCCTTGTATATGATTTGCAAAGCATAAAAGACAAGCATTTCACCCCCCAGGATATGAAAAAGCTAAAAATAACATAGATTATTAAGTAAAATAGCTTATGCAAGAAGCAATTCTCATCTTTCCTTTTTATTCTAATCCTGAATCGTTCCTCTCTTCAGTAGTTCCACACTGTATTTGCTTATAAAGAACATCACTTAGGTCTCTAACGTGAGCTGGCTAAGTTAAAAAGTCGTGATTCCTAAATATATACGATCAAACAGCAAAATATTTGTTTCTGTGCCTATGGAAGCGTAAATGATTTATTAATAATATAAATATGGACATTTCAATAAATTAACTAGAAGTCGTCAGCCTTGAGTATAGTATAAGGAAAGCTTTTGTTGAAAAGCACATAGAAGAAAGAATGTCTATTTAACCTGGAATATTTAGCTATTAGCCTGAAATCAATTCATTGCTATAATTTTCTTTCTGAGAGCGTTTAAATGGTATGAAATAGTAGATGTCATGAAAATAAGTAATCGTGATTTTGTTTTCTGGGATTTTACTTTAAGACCTGAGAAGGAAATCTTAGTCTTAGCTTCAGGTTGAATGTATTTCTTTTAGCCGTTTTCAAAACAAAGACTAATTTTTTAAAAGTTTAGGCAAATAAGTAAGTCTTTGATAATAATTGGGCAACAAACAAGGTCACTAACCATTTTTTTGGACTGAACTCAATAATCTTCACAACTTGTTGTGGGTCAGAATAGGGCTGGATTTAATTATAAGAAAAAAAATTGTCCACAAGCTGTGCCCTATAATATTTACAAATTAACCGTGTATCAGCTTTTCTGAGTAATTTTTTTTTCAGCCTAATTGTTCACTGGAGATGCACTTTTCTTCTTCACAATTTATATACACAAACACACACACATTTATTTTATTGTAGGGGCTAAGGAAAGGAGAAACTTGAATCCTTATCTTAATGTGTTAGTATTTCTGTTGAGAAAAAGGGCACTGAAGAAAAGAATGAATCTACACATTCGCTAAAAATCAGGCTTCTTTAAAAATTGACCAGATAACCCCCCTCCCTCCCAGCTTAGGATCAAGGCAATAATAAACACACAGATACAGTTTGCATCTGCATGCACGACACCTGTGGACCATTCTGGGATTCTGATTCTCAGAACTGTCTTGTGATCTTCACAGAATTTCTCCCTTCGAAACTCTCTCTCTCCACTATCCATTCTCTTTCTTCTTTAAGAGGGGGATATTGGAAAACAATGATTTAAATAGAATGGGTGAATTATAAGGCAGGTGTATAGGGCCAGATGTGCTACACAATTTTCTTTCATTTTCTCTGTCATCTCTTTTCCTCTTTAAGATCACTCGAGCATATGTAGGTATAAGGTGTAGGAAGAAGCAGAAATTGTCTCAAAGCACACATCTGGTTTAGAAATGAATCGGTGAGGAACAGATTCAATATTCGGAACACGATTTTTAAAAGTCCACATTGAAGAAGAAGAACATGACACTGCTAGTATATAATCGTCTAATCAATTATACTTTTCCGATGATTAATCTTTTGTTTCTTTTGGAGTCCCGATTGTGAATATAGAGTGACCTGTTTCCGTTGTTATGGTTAGCACCTTGATAGTATTTAGTTCAAAGCTTTCCAGCCTATGACATAAACATACTACAGTTTTTAAAGGCATTATGTTCTAATATCATCTTCATTACTTAGCCAGTTGGAAATTAATAGACCTTTATTTTTTCTCCAATTGTCAATAATGATAAAAGTGATGGTTAAGATCTCAGGATCATTCACAAAGGTGCATTTGGACATTTAGCCTGATTCTGCAGCCTTGTACACATATGAGAAACATCCCCCAACATTTTGTTCTTAATTTCCCAATCCCCCAGCAGAGGTGAGGCCGTTAGATTTTACCTGCTTCTGTGATGTGTCTTCCTTTCCTTTCTCCCTCTTCTCTCTCTTCACTGCATCTTTATCCCTCCTCCCTCTTCCAGGATCCAATCATGGGACATGGATCGGTTCACAAAGGGGGCTTTCTCAGTCATGGCCGGAAGTCAGTTTCTATCCATCCCCTTGCTTAGGCGGTGAGTCCCTAACCAGAGTATCAGGTTGGAAGAGACCCGACTGATCGTCTTGTTCTACCGATGACAGAGTTTATTTCATGATGGGGATTTTCATTTTTCCTTGGATTTTCTCAGGCAGCTCATTGTCACTGTGCGTGTGTGATGCCAAATAAGAAAGAATTTTGATCCTACTGGCTACACAGACCAGGACATTTTATCATACCTTCCTAACAGTGTTGAATATTCTGCGAAACTTCTAAGGCGTATACCTACTGCATCTCCTTATGGTTTTGCACACTGATAACGGATTGTGTTATAAACAACCATTTTTAGATTTTTTTAAAAGGCAAAATTCTAGAAATACAAACATTTTCATCTTCTCTTGATGTATTTTGTGATTCTTGTGTGGGAATGATGCTCTGTTTCATGTCTTTAAATTTCATTCAATTGCATCTTCACTTTAGGCTCTGATTCATTCTGTGTGCGTTTAATATTACATCTCTAGATCTGGTCAAGGTTTTTCCTTAAACCTAAAGGAAATAGTTGAAAGGAAAAAACCAGAGTATAATATCTTAGGAAGACCCAGACTTGGTCTGGCTATGTTTAGATTTCTTCCACATTTTGGCTCTGTTTTAAGCTTTTTTGGCAGACTCATTCAGAATTGTGGCTTTATCCTTTTTTTTTTTTTTTTCATTTGGCTAATATGATTTGTTAAAACATTCTCTGTTTATTTCTTCTTGCTTCACATTTTTCCACACAGCAGGCATAATGAATTTTTGTTTATGATGGGCTGTACTGCCTGAATTATGGTATGGAATCTGGATTTGGTTTCTTTGGAAAGGTATTTTATTGCTCTTTTAAGGGATTTTTTGCTGCTTCTGGTATTCTCTGAGATATGAGTGTTTCTGAAGTTGGTTGCTTAGAAGTTGTTTCTAAGGAAAACTAGGCAGTATCTGCTGAAAAATAATGACCAGTTTGTTTTTCGTTTTTTTTGTTTTGTTTTGTTTTGTTTTTGTTTTTAGAAATAGATTTCTTGGTATAGATGTTATGGTCTCTACCAAACTGTCTTTTGAATTGTGAAATGCATGATTTTTAAAAACTAACATGCACCTTTTTGACTGAAGTTCATCAAAGCTCTTTAAAGTGTCATATGCCCTGGGACTTGTTCATGCTGATTGGCTTCAGAAAACACATATTGAAATACACTCACCCACGAAAGAGCTAAAGAGACCATATTTCTTTGTACAAGGAATATCCATATGGGCTGCATTTCGAAATGAGAAGTACCTGGTTTGTAGCTGAAAAAATGATTGTACCTCTTTGAGATGCCTCATTGTAAATTTGAATTGTATAACATATACTTCGAAAGATACTTAACCAGTTTCCCAGTTTATGTGCACCATACCACATAAATTGACTTGACTTGTTAGCATTTTGAAGAGAAGAATATTAATTCATTCATTCATTTTAAAAACACATTCTGGAATGGAATGCTTTTCTTTTCCTTCCTTCTTTCCTTCTTTCTTTCTTTCTTTCTTTCTTTCTTTCTTTCTTTCTTTCTTTCTTTCTTTTTTTTTTGCAGCCTCATCTATGGCATATGGAAGTTCCCAGTTTAGGGGTCGAATTATAGCTGTCACTGCCGGCCTACGCCACAGCCACGGCAACACCAGGTCCCAGCCGCATCTGCAATCTATGCCACAGCCATGGCAACACCAGGTCCCAGCCGCATCTGCAATCTATACCACAGCTCATGGCAAAGCCAGATCCTTAACCCACTGAGAAGGGCTGGGGATTGAACCTACCTTCTCATGGATATCAGTTAGGTTCATTACTACTGAGCCATGACAGGAACTCTGGAATGCACTTTTTTTAATATCAACTATTATGGTGTTTTTCTTGAGATACAAAAAGAAAAAAAAAAAGAGGCAAAACTCCAAACTCTTACATGGAATTAATTTTAGTTTATTTCCTTCTGAAATGACCATCCAAATACCTGATATCCCACAGAGTCATAGCATAGACATTGTGGCTAGGCTGATCTTATTTAGAATATCAGTTCTACTTAGTAAATTACTAAATCTATGCTGAGTCTCTTTCCTCATCTGTAAAATCAAAGTAAGAATACAAAACTTGAAAGACTGTTGTACAGACAAAGTGATGTAATGAATGCAAAATGTCTAGTATTACATCTGGCAGATATTATGTTTTCAATAATAGTAGCTAGTATTATTTATTATGCATTCAAGGGCAATGAGTGTTTCTTGAAAGACATTTTGAAATAGGAAGATGAGCCTCTATCACGTGTGTTCTGAAAATATATCCTTTGCATTTAATGACTGACCAGTAGACTATGAATCTGCAACATAAAAATGGTACTTTAAAAGACAAAACTAATGTAATAATGTAGCATTAAGTAATTTTCCTCTGATGCTGATCTTTTTAATAGATTCTGGAGTCAACTATTCAGAATCAAAGAACTCAAAAGGAATTTCAATGGGGAACCAAAAAAAATGATTAAAGTAGTGACAAATAAGACTCAGGATCAGTGAAATGAAAGAAATATTAGTGGATATTTTTCTTTTCTTAGCTTGAGAGTTACTGCATAGTTTCTGTAGTATAGTTGTTAAAAGCACAGGTTCTGAGGTCAGACTGCGTGGCTATGACCCACTTCCTAATTTTGTGATCTTAGACAAATTGCTTTCCCCTTTGCTTCAATTCCCTTGCCTAATACTATGAAGTTGGCCTAAGAATAATAACCCACAGGTTTATTTTTATGCTTCCATATGTTGATACATGTAAAGTACTTAAAATAGTACCTACATCTAGTAGGATCAACAAATTTGTATGATAAAATTACATAGAGAGATGGACAACAATTTCTATTCCTATTTTACATATATGTACAAAGTCCTAATGATTGTGGGGAATTTTTCTTGTGTAAATGACATTCCTGCACCATAGATGCAGCTAGAGATTTTTCTTTTCTTTTGAGTGAAGAGCAGCACAAAACAAAACCAAAAATTAATATTAGCAGATCTATACTATTTTATTTTTCTTACCACTTGCATGTATAATTTTTATAAAACAAGCAGAGAAAATATTAAAAGGTCCATGCCCCTATATCCAAGAAGATTCTTTTCCTCTTAATGCCTGCTTTCAGCTGTATTGCCTGCTTTTGGTTAGATAGATTCTGGCTCACAGTGCCTCTCTCATCATTTCAAAATTAAGAAACTCTGAAAATTGAAAGTTTTTGGGGCAACTTATTTGGTAGGAAAACCCAATATGATCCAAATAATTGCATTTGATTACAAACCACGATCTGAAATAATATGATGTCTTTAGTCATTTTGGTCAATTTCATATGAATGATTATATTGGTCAGGATGAACGAGGTTATGCTGCAGTAATAAGCATTCTCCAATACAGTGGCTGAAAACAACATGTTTGGCATAGTCCCGCAAGAACCTGGGCTGATAGAACATTCACCACCTCAGATATGGCTCACACCAGAGGGGCAGAGAGCTATGGAGGATCTCACATGAACAATTAATACTGGAACTAAGAAATGACATCACTTCTACTCACAAGCAGAACTAGCCACATGGCTTTTCTCAGCCACAAGAGCTATAATCCTACTCTGTTCCTGGAAGGGGAGAGGAGTGGACATCTATTTGGTAAATAGAACTCATGACTATCAAAGTAATGTTTCAAAGCAGAATTATCATGTTGATTACAGGGTGCAGTCCCTGATATCTGGTTGTGGTCTTATAGATTACATATATATGTAATATTTTTTTTTCTAATCCCAAAGATTTTGGACTCAATCCAGACAAGGTTTTAGATATGGAATTAAGAATGCTATGTTGAGCTCTAAAGATCTGAAGAAAAAGACATGGTGCTTATTTTCAGAGGGCTCACAGTCCAATGAGGAAGACAGACATGTAGCTACAAACTTTTAGTGCAGTGACTAATGTGTTCCATTAGAGACTTGATGAGAGTACAGAGGAGGGAGTCAATAGCTAGACCCGGACCAAATAGAATGTTTTGTTTGTTTGTTTGTTTGTTTGTTTGTTTCCTTTTTATGGTCTCACCAGAGTATATGGAAATGCCTCTGCCAGGGATTGAATCCAAGCTGTAGCTGTGACCCCAAAATGCAGCTGCAGCAATGCCAGATCCTTTAAACCACTGTGCCAGCACAGGATTAAATCTGCACCTCCCCAGTGACCCAGCCAGATTCTTAACCCACTGCGCCATGGCAGGAAGTCGATAAATAGAATGGATTTAGAAAGAAGTTATACTTAAGCTGGACTTTGAAGCCTGCCTAATAGGTGGGTTAGCTCTGAAGGGGATGATAAGCATTTCTGATAGATTTTAATAAAAAATGTTTTTGTTGTTGTCACCAGGCTCTATGCTTTGCTCTTTCACAATATATACATAATTTGATTGTACCTGCAGCATTTTAGGGTATAATAAATGTGGTGATGTTTCTGCTAGGAGGAAAAGAGGAGAGTTAGGAGTTCCCATCATGGTGCAGTGGAAACAAATCTGACTAGGAACCATGGGGCTGTGGGTTTGATCCCTGGCCTATCTCAGTGGGTTAAGGATCTGGCATTGCTGTGAGCTGTGCTGTAGGTTGCAGATGTGGCTTGGATCTGGTGTTGCTGTGGCTGTGGCATAGGCCAGCAGCTATAGCTCTGATTGGACCCCTAGCCTGGAAACCTCCATATGACAGGGGTGCGGCCCTGAAAAGACAAAAGACAAAAAAAAAAAAAAATGAGAGTTAAGTCAGAATAAAAATTCATGCTCAATCATGGAGGGCTTGGGGTGCCATAGTAAAGCACTTTTAATCTTATTCTGTGGGAATCAGAGGGAATCAACCAAATTTTTTGGAAGGGAGAGTGAAATTTTCTGTTCTTTGAAAAGTTCCTCTGGAGCCAAAAGATAGGATGTAGGAATGTCAAACTCATTGGAAACTGATTTGTGAAAAGAAAAGTAAATCTTCTGTTTTTATATTTCAGTTCTTTCTGATAATGTCTTTTCAATATAGAGCTTATATTCAATATTAAATATAGCTGGGAAAAAATCTTAAACATCTTTACATTCATTTGAGCAAAAAAACATATGAGGGTGTTCCTTATATATATGTTTAGATTTGGGTGACTTCAACTTTTCCTTATGTATGTTGGAATTCTGGAGTCCTTCCTGGTGTCGAATGCATTTGCCACTGCCATTCTATATTTTAATTCATGAAATATGTGAGTAGAATATGACGGATGAACTCTGTGCAAGAAGTGGTGTAAACACCTCCTTAAAAACCACAGCTGTACTTGCATCAAACCTTGAAGTGAAATTGCAGGAAAATCTCTGAAAATGAGGAAAACATGAAAAAATCAAGCAGTTAACATTTGTAGAGGAAACACTTCATTTAGAGAAAGATATGGAATATTTGAGAAACAGTAAAGTCAATTTATTATTGTATATTTGCACACTTTATATAATTATAGCATTTATAAAATATATAGTCCAATAAGAACATGTTACTAAATTATGGAGAATATTTACGAGTCTGTACCAACTTATATTTGTTAATAATACATAAAGTTTAGAATACTTTTCCATGTATTAAATTCAGTGACTAAACACTAAAGTCATTGAAGTGGTAAAAGTAAAAATTATGTTGTGTTTTCATCAAGCAGACATCAGTTGAGAAGCATATTGCACTTGGTTAAATAAAACTAGTTAGTATTGAATACAATGACATGAATTTTTATTACAGGAAAAAAATGATGAAAGGCTTTCCTTTTACTGAAAAATATGTCCCTTTAGAGGAGACGGACTAATAATTTATTGTCTTTGAAATACAATTTCCTTCTTACTTGCCTAACCCTATAGACCAACATAGAATGGAATAATGGAGTGAACTGGAATCTTGATTGAAGGAGATATGGATTCAAATAAGATTCTGCTACTTATTAGCTATGGTCTTGAAAAGCTGGTTAAAATCTCTTTTTGTGCATGTTAACTGGGGGTCCTGACATCTAACAGACAGGGTTGTGCATGTGAAAGAAGTGATGCACAGTCAATTCAGGACAAAGGAGCCACTGTAAAAAGAGCTGTCTTACCATTCTGATTTCACTGCAGTGGTCTGCCACCTCCCCCACAGAAATCCCATCTTCTTGATGTTTGTCATCCTTTAGGGAGAACAAAACTTGCATTCAAAGAAGTTGGGAATAAAAGTATTCCTAAGACAGATATCACATTTCATGGCTGTAATAAGAAGAATCAGTTGATGTATCCATGAAGTAAGTTGTGATACAAAGAGAAAAGCAGGATATTAATTGGAAGCAACAGAATGCCATGCTGATGAGCAGGATAAGGGTACAAAAAAAAATCAATCTCAACTTGATATCTATGATATTGCTGTTAGGTTTGCAGAGGGAAGCATGCATGAGGCCAAGCTAGTAAAGCAAAAGAGATTTATTAAGGCATCAGAGGGCCACGGACTGAGCTCAAGATGGTGCCAGCTCTGACTGTGAGGAAGTGCCAGGCTTATAAAAGATCTGGGTCTGGAATCTGTGGCTGAAAGGACTTCGTGATGGGAACTTGTGACAGGAAAAGTAGGAAAAATAGGAAAAAAAGAGGGATAGGGAAGTCAAGTCCCATGACAGGGGTGCAGTGAATCCTTTCAGGAGGTTAATCTATGCAGATAGTTGTTTTCCGCAGGCCATTGTTTCTTGCTGCCCAGCTGGAGCCTCCACATTCTGGAACAGGGTGTCCACAGTAGGTCTCCAAGGTGAATAGACACATTTGGGGGTTGGGGGTCTGTCTCCATCCTCCTGGGACCCTATCATTTGTGATGTATGAGAAATATATATTTGGTCTTCAACCTAGTTCCTGGCACAGAGCTCCTAAAACCTGTGGAATCTTTTGTGATAAGAACTATAAAGGTATCACTGTTTTGTTAATGAGGTGACTTTTGGAAAAGCCTTCAGGGAACCTAAGGATTAAGGCTGGTTGCTCAGTGAACCAACCATATGATTAGAAGGTTGGAACTTTTTGAGTACCATACTTCCACCCTTAGGAGAGAAGAGCTGGAGGGCAAATTGGTAGTCTATATCCAGTCATTTAATCAATCATGACCATGGAATGATGCCTCCATAAAAAACCAAAAGGAAAGGGTTCAGAGAACTTGGAAGGCACTGGGAGAGTTGGCAGGCCTCGAGAGATCAGGGAATATGATCGCCCCTTTCTGAGTTCTATGAGCCTCTCTAGCAAATTAATGGAGCCAGAGGAGGGAGGTCTTGAGAAACTCTGATTTACAGCTGTTCCCCCAGAAGTACAAGTCATGATTTGGAATTGCTAGTGGGGTATAAAATCCCAGGAGGTGGCTGTAGAAACCTCCAAACTGTAGCTCATCGGTTAGAAGCACAGGTAGGAACTTGGGCTCGCAACTGGCATCTGAAATGGGTGGGGAGGAGGGTGTCAGTCTCTTAAGTCGAAACCCTTATGTTGTAGAACCTGATGTCATCTCTAGGTGAGTCGTGTCAGAATTAAGCTGAATTGTCTGACACGAGGCTGGTGTCCAGAATTTTGCTCCCTGGAGGTGTGGGGGACCTCCTCCTTCCCTCTCCACCCCCACAATGGAATTAGGTCCAGAATCCAATTTAATATCAAAACTTCACATCAGAGGGGACCACAGTATCATCAGTGCTTTAAAATGCAGAGGCCTCAAGATGATATTCTCTCTTCCTTTTCCTTTCTTCCAGCCCAACACCTCTCATTTTCCCATTCAAGCAATTTATGTCCATTAAGTTATAAAGACTTTTTCTCCCTGCGTTTGAATCCACTTTTTTCCCATCCTGGTTCTGTTTATAACCTGGAGGCTATGGTACCATGTTTCCCTGGTTCTTCTGATACTGCCCTGCTCATCAATTCTTGGTCAACCCTCATAAGTATTTTTTCCCGCTACGTGTTCCTCAAGGTTTTGTAATTCCTAGGATGCTATCCTCTATATTTAGCTCACATTTTCTAGGTGTGCTTCTGGTTTCATGATCTGGACTATCACTTACCTGTGTGTTTATTCCTGGGGAACGAATATGTGTACCTGTGTTCGTTTCTTATAGCTGCTACAACAGTCAGAAGGTTAGTGGATTAAAGCAATACAAAGTTACTCATTTATAGTTCTGGGGGTAAGAAGTCTAAAATCAGTTTCATTGGGCTAAAGTCAGGATGACAGTTTTCACTGGGCTGAGGTCAAGATGTCAGTAGGGCTGGTTCCTTCTGCAGAGCGGAGGGGAGAATCTCTTTCCCTGTTTTTCCCACCTCCCCTTCCACGTCTACAGTCCTTGGCTCCTGGCCCCTTCCTCCACAGGCCACGGTGGCAACATCACCTTCTCTCTCCTTTCTGATCTCCGCTGCTCTCTCGGACTCTGACCCTCGTCACCTTTTTATAAAGAACTTGAGGGTAACATTGTGCTCACCTGGATAGTCCAAAATAACCTTCCCATCCCAAGATTTCTAATTTATTCCTCTCTGTGAAGTCTCTTGTACCAGGCAGATTTCCAGCCATCGAGGCATGAGTATCTCTGGGGAGTCACTTTGCAGTTTACCACAGTACCTAAGACTCAGATGAATATCTCCAACCACACGTTTCACAGTCCTTTCTTTCTTTTTTTTTTTTTTTTTTTTAAATTTTATTTTTTTATTTTCCCACTGTACAGCAAGGGGGTCAGGTTATCCTTACATGTATACATTACAATTACAGTTTTTCCCCCACCATTTCTTCTGTTGCAACATGAGTATCTAGACATAGTTCTCAATGCTATTCAGCGGGATCTCCTTGTAAATCTCTTCTAGGTTGTGACTGATAAGCCCAAGCTCCCGATCCCTCCCACTCCCTCCCCCTCCCATCAGGCAACCACAAGTCTCTTCTCCAAGTCCATGATTTTCTTTTCTGAGGAGATGTTCATTTGTGCTGGATCTTAGATTCCAGTTATAAGTGATATCATATGGTATTTGTCTTTGTCTTTCTGGCTCATTTCACTCAGTATGAGATTCTCTAGTTCCATCCATGTTGCTGCAAATGGCATGATGTCATCCTTTTTTATGGCTGAGTAGTATTCCATCGTGTATATATACCACATCTTCCGAATCCAATCCTCTGTCGATGGACATTTGGATTGTTTCCATGTCCTGGCTATTGTGAATAGTGCTGCAATGAACATGCGGGTGCATGTGTCTCTTTTAAGTAGAGCTTTGTCTTCACAGTCCTTTCAAACTAAACGAGTCAAAATTGAATTCACGCTATTGCTCTATCTCCTAGACCGAATTCCTTTTTGTATTCCATATCTTAGTAGTTAGTCAAACCATCGTCTCTTTGTTTAACCCAAGTCAGAAACCTAGGGTTCACCTGACATTTCCTTCATTCTCCGCATGTAGTCAGTTGTCACTTCCTACTTTTCATTTTTTTTCTTTCCATCCCACTAACACTGATTTGTTTCAAGTCAAAATCTTCTGTTTCCTTTTAGTCTTTCACTCTCAAGTGCATCATCCTTGCTGTCATCTAAATAATTCACAGAAAGCAAATCAGATCATGTCATCCCCTTACTGCATTGCTCCTCCCTTCCCCATGTCTCCATTACGTACAACATAAAAATAGGAATTTATCTTACGGTGTTAAGAGAAGTGTAATCCTATTAAAATATAACCACCTTAAAGGCAAATTTTGCAGTTTCTTCTTTGCCTTCTACTACCTAATAGAGTATCTGGCTCTGCTCAATAAATGTTTGTTGACTGGAACCAAAATTTCGTATCATGAAGTAAAAGGTTGTGTGTGATGGAGCTGTTCCTTGCTCTCTTGTTGAACCGTATCACAGCAAGAACAGAATTTATACACTAGAGCAGACCACACTAATGTTTTCATGAAAACAATTCTTTCCCCTTCCTTCCTGTGACAAAAATGACTATTTCTCAGCCTCCCTTGCAAATAGGAGTGGCTACTGTGTTGTAGGCAAATAGAAGTGAGTCTGCTTCCAGGATGGAAAGGACTATCCCATACTTTGTCTTAACCTTCTTTCAACATAATGCCAAAACCTGTGAAGAACTTGGAAGCCACACATTGATGATGCTGGAGATTTGAGATAGAAGGATCCTGGTTCCTGAGTCACCACTTTCAGCAGAGCCTCTCTGCTATCAGGAGCATTCATTTTGATAGTACAAGTATGAGAAAAATGAACTTCTATCAGATTTGAGCCAATGTCAGGTTGGTTTGTTATAACAGTTAGCCTGACTTTGACTAGCATGCATGCCATCCAGGATCAGAACTCTGACTTTGTTCTTGTAGTCCCCTCTGTCTGGAAAAGTCAAGTCTCGCCATTGTCATCATTCCAGATTCAGTAAAGCGTTCCTCTTCTAGAAAAACTTCCTTGGGACCCACGTTTTTGAATAGAAGCGTCTTGTTCCCATAGGATGTAAACTTAGTCCTATGAGTATGATTCAACATTCAATTGAAATTACGTTCATCTACCTTGTTTTACCAACCTCCTCAGCCAAAACTGACGTCCCATAAAGGGCAGAAAACAATTGTTTTGTGCCTTCAGCCAGGAACACACAATGCCAGGCCAAAGATACAGAATGGTTGCAATAACCCGGCAATAAATTCTAGCTGGACTAACCTCAGTGCAATTTCCTCACCTATAAAAATAACGTAATTCAGACCCCATATGGTTACTATGATGATTAAGTGAGGCAATATATGCAAAGCACCTGGCACATAGCAGGTGCTTACTAAGTGTTCTCTTTCATTCCTTCACAGGGCCTCCCTTAACTACTTGGGAGTTAGTTATGAACTTGGTTCATCGTTTCATCTTTTTATTTTAATTCTCTCCAGTCAGGATTACAATTTGCCTCTCAAAAATCTGAGAGGCAAATGAATGTACATTTGCCTTTCTTTCATCTAAACTACGGTCTCCTAGACACAACTCTGTTTTATCCTTTGTCTAGCCTCATTGCACCTTGGACAGAGGAGGTGTTCAATATATATTTTTTAAGTTGGCTGAGATCTCTCTATATGTATTCTATTATGTTGCATTAAAAACAGCTCCAAGGCCTGGTCTCCATGACAGACAACAAATCTTTGGCCAAGAAATAAGCCAGTACATAAAACATGCTGTCAACTTGGCTTTCCTACTAACCTACGCAGGTGTGTCTACGTTTAGGGCAAAGAATATTATGGAATATCAGTGCCAATTTAAAGGGAGTGGAGAGTGGGGTGTGTATTATGTATGTTACAGATAATCTGTAAAACGTAAAATTTTCTAATGCTTAGAAACCATTTCCTAAATATTCTGGCTGTGCTCTAGGAGCACACACATACACACTGACTCTAGAACCATATGAAGTTGTGTCATGACTTGACATATAGTCAAGAGTCTTTTTATTTGACATCTTCCAAGCTCCTCCAGTAATACAGCCACTCTTACATCCATCCTTCTCTAGCAATATTCTGCATTCATCAGTCCAATTTACACATGTCGTCAGAGTCACAACCCCAGAGAAATGCTGGGAAGTGGTCCAGTTTACTAAGAGTGGTGAAAAGAAGGAGTATGCAGGAGATGAGAGAGAGAGATGAACTAAAGGCAATCTTGAGACTACAGTACAAATGGTAAGAAGAGCACGGGCTCTGGAGTCAGACCAATGGTTTCAGTTCTAGTGCTGCCTCTTGCTTTATGAGGCAAGTAGGATCAAACGTTTGAGAAGTATTTATTTGCCTCATATGTGCCAGACACTGGATTAGGTGCTCAGGAAAGAGCAGTGGACAACATAACACAAAAATTCCTTCTGGACCTTCCATTCTCGTAGGTGAAGGCAGACACTGGATAATAATAATAAAAACATGTGGAAGTTGGTGAAGTGCTCTGAGGAAAAGTGAGAAAGAATCAAGGAGGTAGATAAGGAATGTGGGAATAATTGCTGGTGAATTTTTAACAGGAACATGAGGAAAGATCCCACTGAGAATATAGCATTTGAGAAAAGACTTTTCAAAGGCAAGGGAGAAGGTTTTAGAAGCACAGGGGAAAGAGCTTTTTAAGAAGGGAACAGCAGTGCAAAAGCTCTGAGCAATGCAAGAGGAGAGGAAGGTGAATTTCTTATAGGCCCTTAGGTAGTTGCAGGGACTTTTGTTTTATTTGAGTGAATAGGAAAGCAATGAAAATGATTTGAGCAGTGTTGGCGTATTAGGACTTCTGTTTTCCTGAGATCACTCTGGTTACTGTGTTAAGAGTAGATGGAAATCGGGTGAGGGCAGAAGAATGAGACCAGATAGGAGTCTAATGCAAAAACCCAGCCAAGACTTTGAGAAGAAGTTTTACCAGATGGTAGCAAGGGTGATCATAATAAGAAGTAAATCCCAGAATATATTTTAGACAATAGAGCTAGTAGGCTTTGTGAGTGGATTGATCATTGGGAATAAGGGAATACACTCATGGATAACTTAAAGACTTCTAGTCTGATTAAGCAGAAAGGAAGAGTCAACATTAACTAATAAGGCAAAGGTGATGGAGCAAATTTTATCGAATAAGGGCAGAAGCTAGTCCAGTTTGTTAAGTTTAAAAAGCCATCATACATCTAAAGCAGTGAGATACATGAATGCCAAGGTGGAAAGGTCTGAATTGGAGATAAAGAAGTCAGTTCAGCATCTAAGTAGTATTTACAGGAATGAGATTAGGTGAAATCAGTATGTGAGTGCATATAGGCAGAAAAGTTCAGGATTGTAAAGCATAGACAGTAATGGAACCTACCTCAGCGGTTCATTGTAAGGATTAAATAAGTTGTAACTATAAAATGCTGAAGGCACTGTCTGGTTCATAGTAAGTCCTCAATGAATATTAAATGTACTTGGTTTGCTTTAAACACAGTAGAATGAGACAACCTTTTTCAGATATCATGAACCACAAATCATGTTTTTCAATGAAGACTCTATTAGTTGACACAACACACTTCTCATACATAGTTGTCTCTCAAGTGTATTTTTCTATGGCAGTCTCATAAAATATATAAAATGACTGATATTTAATATTACAATTGGAACAGAGCAAGGCTTTTGTTTATTCTGATCTTTCCTCCAAAGGAAAGTGTTATTTGTTTAGTGTCTCTATTCTATATTCTTCCATGATATCCTGTCGCATCTCTCTCTCACATCATTTGTCTCCATACATCATAAACTATATGTCTTACCCATTATGTTATGAAATTCTTGAGGATACAGATGTGTCTTATTATTATCTTTGCTGTTCTAGGGCATCATTTTTGCCAGGAACTCAAGCACCACTCAATAAAGATTTGATGAAGGAATGGAATGGATGGGGAGATATCAACAATAAGTTAGACATTTTACTGGGGCTCTTTGAAGTTAATTCATTTAATCCCTACAGAAGCCAGGCTAGATTGGTAGTATTAGCTCCATTTACAAGATGGAAAAATGTATTCTTTTGTGGCTCAGTGGATTAAGGATCTGGTGTTTACACTGCAGCAGCTCAAATGCTGTGGTGTGGGCTTGATCCCTGGCCTGGGAATGTCCACAGGCTGTGGGTGTGGCCAAAAGAATTAAAAAAAAATAGATGGGAAAATTTATGCACAGAGGCAAATTGATGTGCTTGAGATGAAAAAAGTAGTTAGGTGTAGTTTTGTATTATAACACAGGAACATTCTGTGGCCCAAATGTTCCCTGCTTTTTCCAAAGTCTCTTGCCAATGTCTAACTTTCTTTTTTAGTATTTATAAAAGATGATCATTGATGCTTGACTGGAAAATTTCAAATTGGAAATTACAAATTAATTACAAGTAAATCCATGCTATTGTTAGGTAATTTAATGGATAATAACCCTTGTAGATATTGAGCCAGAAGGAGAAAAATCATAAAAAGATGATAAACGTTTCATACAGATATCATTGTGAACAATCACAAACCTACAGAAATTCAAAAGTACATGGCACTTGGGGATATTTTTTTCTGAACTAATCAAGCGTATGGTTCCGACATGGTGCCCATTAAACACTTCAGTGTATATTCATCACTAATGTTACCTTACACAGCCACAATTCCAAAATCACCATCAGGAAATTAACATCAATAAACCATTACCATTTAATCTGAAGACCCCATTCAAGTTATGCTAGTTGTTTCAACAGTGTCTATCATAGCACAAGAATCCTGTTCAGAATCATGTTATATTTGGCGGTCATCGCACTTTAGTTGTTTCATTATGGACAGTTTCTCAGGCTTCATGATCATGATGCTTTGGAAGATGACAAGCAGTTTATTTTGTTAAAGTGTCTCAGTCTGGGTTTGTCTAATGTTTTTTGATGATGAGATTCAGGTTTTATATAATTGATGTATTGTTGGATTTTTCTCATTGCATCCTCTTAGGTATACAATTTCAATTAGTTCCATGCTGTTGATACTCATTTTGATCATTTGATTGAGATAGACTTCTCCACCTAACTTTTTTGCCCTTTATAATTAATAGGAATTTTGTACACACATTGTCAATATTTTATTCCACAAAAGTTAAATGAATCCATCTCTATTTATAACAATATGATCTAAGTGTTTCTTCTTCTACTTCTTCTGTCAGTGTGTTATCACCTATTTCTATCAATTATTTTAATATTCAAATTTTCAGAAATTTGGTTTCTGGTAGTCCTTTTCAAGCCGGCTTCTGTATCCCTTTAACATGTCCTAATCATTTATGAAGCACCTTCTGTTTCCTGGTATAAGAAAATGTTCCAGTCTCACTTGTATTTTCTCTGTTCCAGTCTGGATAAACAAAAGGACAAGCAGCAAGTGGTATTCTTAAAAGTCAAAATATACATGCTTGTTTCCAATGTATTATTTTAAATTTTCTAATAAAAGGTTTTTCTATATTCTTGTTATACTTCAGATTTTCCATTCAAGCTTCTAGCAAATGATAGTCATAGAATGAGTCTACAGAGATGTTTTTTCACCTCACAGTTGCAAGTTTGTCTGCATTATTACATTGTGTGTCTAAACATAGAAATGAAGAATTTTAGGGTTCAAAGAGTTCCTAGAGATGGTCTCAGCTTTCTCCCATTGCAGAGATCATTCTATAGATTCTTGATTGACTCCCACCCAGTTTCTTTAAACCATTGTCTTTGCTACTTTTCAAGATTAAGTTGCTCCATGTTGGACAACCCTGATCTTTTTAATGGAATAAAAATATCTATTTCTCTGCCTTCTACCCATTGGTACTATTTCTACATGTCGGTACAAGACAAAGGATATACCACCTTTTCTACGTAACAGCCATTCAAATAATTAAGAGCTTTGGTGCCTGCTTTGCTGGCCATCCAGTCTTCCTGGATCCTGGTAAAATACCTTTAGTTCCTCATTTGCTTGTACCATAAAAGTGCATTAATCCACTAAAAAGACAGAAAATATTTCCAAGACTCGAGTATTTCCATTTGACCTTAATTATATAAAATTGCCATTTTGCATTTGGAGTATTTATGAAACAATTGCTCTGGGTTATTTCAGTGAGAGTGAATCTCAGTTGGAATCAGGACCCATGTTACTACAAATTCAGACATTTCTTGTGCTGTAACTGATATGAACTGTAAAGTCTACAGTTTAAAACCTATATACAAATATACTGCAACATAGGCATTTATTTTAGTATTTTAATAATGCATTGCATTTCACATTCTGTATTTCCAGTAGTTCATCTATTTTAAGTATGAAATAATTCATTTTCTACTGTGATACTGAATAGTAAATAGTTTCCTTGAAAGAAATTTTTTAATGTTAAGCTAACTGCCAGATATAGGTGAAAAAAGGAAAACTGAGAACATTTCAGGCCACTAGAACTTTAATTAAATTCCAGACCCATGAGCCCTCTGTTGAGACGAGCTTACTCCTGATCCCTCATTTGCAGCCTTAGGAGTTTAGAAAAAAACATTATTCAATTCCACTGCCATGGAGGTCCAGCAGGTGACTGCAAACTGTGGTGAGAAAGAAACTGTGATACTGTATCAAAATGTCCTGGAATAATTCTCTGGGTGTCTCAAACATTTTGAAAAGAGAATGTCTTTAGGAAAACTCAATACATCAGCTTACGACCTTCTCCGAACCAGAAAGAATCTTAAGTAGTTATGAGAAACCAGTGGATATTACTTTAAGCTCTGATTAGATCAATGACTTTTTAAACTGCAGTTGAGAAATAATTGCACACTTCAGGGTTTCTTTGACCATAATGTATGATTATTAGTAGGACTGTGCCACAATTTTTACTAATTGTACCATATTAAGTTTTAATCATGATGTGTTTTTAAATTGGCCCTGGTCTCTGACTATGTTATGGTATTAGAATATATATCTCCTACTCTAATATGTATGTGTGTGTATATGTGTGTGTGTGTGTGTGTGTGTGTGTATATCCTTTTTTCCAGAGGAAAAACGTATGTTCATATTTCCCTTTTGCCAAGGAAAGGGAGAATGAAATAATAACAGAAGTGATGGAAACAAACCAAAGGCATTGCTACGCTAACAATTTATATTTGCATATTCATTCTAAAAAACAAATAAGGAAACAGATGCAGCACCCTAGTCTCCCTACAAAAGGTGACTCCTTGTGACAGATGTGGAATCAATCGGTTAATTCAAGGAAAAAAATGCAGACTCTAGTCATTTCACGTGGGCAAGCAGAACATTAACTTTTAAATATAGAACTTCTTAAATTTTGCAATACGTTCTGATGTCTTTTATCTTTTTTTCTTTCTAAATGACACTTTTAAGTGACATTTAAAATAAACTGTCTCCTAAAGGAAAGAATATTGTCTCAAACTGATAAACCTATTGTCCGTGGAGAAAGGATGGTAAATTGGATGCAAGTTATTTCATTTTAAAATTCTTGACAATGTAGCTTAATTTTGTAGTTTAAACAGGTGTGATTAAAAATTTTGATACTTTTCCAAAAATAATTGATCTTTATGTAGGAAAAAACTTCTTTTAGCTTATTCAACAAAAAATGGTTTCATACACTCATTTTTTTCCCCCTTGTCTTCTGTTAAGATTATTTAAATTTGGCAATGGAAGTAACAAAAAATATTTCTTAGCATGTTTCATAATGAACCTTGGTGTCTTTCTCAATAAAGAATAGTTTTTCAAGATTTTTCCTATAAAGCTAAATCACAAAAATAACAACAGAAACATCATCAAGATCAGAGAAAAATTTAGTAATTCTTTGCTTTTAAAATTTACGTATTTTCTTTTTTATTGAAGTGTCGTTAATTTACAATGTTTTGTTAGTTTCAGGTGTACAACAAAGCTATTCAGTTATTTATATATGTGCATGTATGTAATATGCTATATATATGTATGTTATATACTATATACATACGCTATATATATATGTATATGTATATAATATAACCATATACATATATATATAGTCCTTTTCAGATTATTTTCCATTATAGGTAATTACAGGATTTTGAATACAATTCCAGTGTAGTCAAAGGAGTCCTTGTTTATCAGTTTTATAAATAGTAGTGTATATATTTTAATCCAAGACTCCTAATTTGTCCACCCCCCCCACCAGTTTAGCAATTCTTGAAACACTTATACCTGTGGTGTACAAACTTTTTGCCTAATTATTATTGAGACAATCAAATGTTCACATGTTAAAGGATTCCACAGGATAGATATTTTAAAATTTAAATTTTACCACTTCCTATATTTTTAGATTTCCACCTTCACTGAAAGTAAATTTCAATATAAAGGATATGAAGGATTTAAATAAAGGTAGCGATATATAATTATCAAGGAAGAGTGAAAATTTAAATATTCTGAAAATTGATTTCAGGGGTACTTGTGCAAAAGGAACAGATTTGTTGGTGTAAGTATTTTTCTTATCAATGCTTCATCCATCATTGTTAATAACTTGAAAGCTTTAATTTCAAAATGTATGAGATGTTGAAAAATAATGCCAAGTAATAAGTACTTAATACTGTAAATTTTATTCTGAATCACCGAAAATATACTGAAAGAGACTATTTAAAAATGTCATGGATTTAAAATTTAGTTTTTCGTGTTTTTTTTTTTTTTTAATTTAAGTAGTGCCTGGTTCTGCTGTATGTCTCCTGCCATTTGTGTGCTGGAGACATTCTGCTTTCCTCCTCTAATGAAATGCATTAGTCAAGAGCTCAGTGACCTCTGACAAGGCTCAGTATGGGATTATAGCCTGACAGGAGGCAGCTGGAAGAAACACTTGACAATTCACACTTAGAGTAATCCCTGAAAATTGCGGGGCAGTTATGAGGAAGTAACAGTTTGGCTCCCTTGTGAAAAAGACTAATAAAAGAAATTTCAAGTAGAGTTTTGGGACACTAACTCTAGGTTCTAAATTAAAACTAAATGATCATGGGCTGTCAGTACCAGTCAGTAGGGAACACATTTTCTTGAATAGATTCAATCTACCAACCTATTTCCACCAGCTACCACTCTAGTCCGTTAATAGAAGCCTCATTTAGCCAATGGATTTTCTATAATTGACTAACTTTTTTAATAGAGTGTTAACACATCTCACATGTAAAAGCATTTCAGCTAGGGCTTAGAGAATAATAGTTGTAATCAGAAATATAAAATGGTCATTTTCTGTAAAAATTATCACAAGAAATCAATAATACAGATTTTTACATGTTGACTTAATACTTTTCTAACAAACCATTTTATCTAAAATGCATATTTTCAAATAATAACTGCTCTGCTATAATTATGCTTAAAATCCCATTATCTAACAGCAAACTATTTTGGAGAAATAATTTTGGAAGAGTAAATTTGTTAAATAATTTAAATTATCATACATTTGATGACATATATAATGATTAATATGCCTATATTTTTTAAAGAACAGACAACTTAATTCCTCTAGTTACCTTTTCCTCTAAGTCTCAGAATATCAGCTTTCTTCTATCTGCTACTACTTTCTTGCATTTGTGACTGAAATCTACCCCCAAACAGAGACATGAGCATCAGACTGCTATTTCCCTGGAAATTTTACTATTTTTTTTAATCTAATTTTGAATTTTCATCATGCACAACATATGTCGATTTGTACCTAACTGGCACTCCATAAATGCATGATGGGTTGAATATAAGTAACTCATGAGCATTGTTCTCATAATTGTTCAAGTTATACTGAAATGGTTTTCCCAGAACATTCGACAAATATCTGATATTGACTCTGTGCCACAACTCTGCTAAAGTCTGAATTCTACTTTAGTAAATGTTCTCAAAACGTTTTTCACTTTCTACTGAACTCATGGGTTGGCCTCTACCTTTACTCCTTGTAAGGTTACAATGCATTAAAAAAAAGCAACAGGTTTATTTCTACCTGCAAACCTAGTGTCTAATGTACGCATCTTTCAATATTTGTTCTCTCAGAGCTTCTTAGAAAACTTGCTCAATCAGGACCTATCTTAATTCAGGCTCAATGTCCAAACTAGGTTCGCTTATTTTGATGACCTGAAGACGGCTAAAGGGAAGGAAGGAGACAGAATGTGTGCTCAAGCCTCACTGATGGGTGACGTCCCGACTCCTTTTTCAGAAACTAGACTTTGGGGTGTGCTCACTGCCTGCGTGTAGGGAGAATGAGGTCCTGGCAGCAAAAGACTAGGTGGGAATGGCTGTGCAGCAGCTGTGGGATGACGTGGGTGGAAGGGTCTCCTGGGTCTCCTCTGGCATATGTATTAAGAGTTACTGATTTAGTCCATGTGTCTCTTCAATAAGAGAACGACTTGCTAGATGATCAAGTTCAGAGTCGTTATCTTTAGTTGAATGTTACTCAGGGGAATGACAAAATCTTGCTGAGTTTAGTTTTTCACTTCCCCACTCCATTTACATTGTATTGGAAAATGTTAGGAAGACCTGTTCTTTATTGATGGATTTCTATTTACTGGGACCTGTTGGGAACAACATCATGTCTACAGGGGACTCAGAGGGTAACACGGGGTATCCTGCTCTTTCCAGTTCTTGAAAATTACTTTCGGTGATTTGTCCTCATGGATTGTTCATTTTGACTTTTTTTTTTTTTTTTCCTAAGGATTGATATTTTTCCCATTCTTGATGAGATTCTCAGGCACCGTGTTAAATGGGTTAAGAGCCTTGGACTTTACGTAGTAAAACCCTGACTCTGACCCTTGTAAAGTATTTGACCTTAAGCTACTTGTTCAGCTCCTTCAAGGCTTGCCTTCCCTCCTCATTGGTAAAATTTAGATTAAAATCCCACAATTCTTAAGATTGTAAATGTTAAAAGGAGTGAATATAACTGCGTGTATTTTGGAAAATCAAAAGCTTCATGGTCATTTAAAATATTAAACTCTTTCACTTGTTTCTTCCTTTCACTTGCTTTTTTAATGCTGATAGATGTAACAAAACTGAAACTGGATTATATTTAAGCTTTCTTTCAGAAAAGCTTAGGTATAATACTATCTAAAGGACATTTTCTATGATTTTTGAAAAAATCAAAATCAAAATCACCCTGAGAGGTTAGGTTTTGGATTTTAGGGCTGCACAGGCTCTCATACCCACTCACAATATTTCTTTTGTGGGGGTAGGTATGGCTGAAAATAATGATGAGAAACCACACATATATATTTTTTCCTGTTCTGAGAATATTCAAAGGGTTAGAGAAGTTTTGTGTAAAGCTAGTGGCTACTTTTAACTTTAAGGAAATAATAAAATACCAAAAGATTTTCAGAAATTTAGAGTTGCCTCAAAGCAAGTGGACATCTCAAAACCATTTAACAAGAAGGCCAAGTCTGATTTTTAGCTACTGTTTTGTAGAGCTTTTATTTTTTTTTAACCTCGATTTTAAAGTGTTTATGCACGTGACTGCTTTGTTTTGCTATGCAAAGTATCAAAAAATGTGAAATCGAGCTTAAAAATTATACATCTTAAATACCAGTTTCAGTGAACACATTTTTCCTCTTAGATGAAGTCAAAAGTTCTGTGGTTTAACTGCTAAGCGGTGAGGACATTTCTTCCAAAATGTGCTCAGCATCTTACGGGTGAGGATATGTTCGAAAAGCTGCTGCTGTTGAAGAAACCAGAAAATAGGGTATGTTTGTGCAGCTCAGACTTAGTTACCTTCACCTGAAACCAGCCAGTGCTTCCTTGTGCCCAATGAATCGCCATTTAGAGACCTCAAGATATTGAATGCAACAAAATCAAAATCAGTCCCTTGTATATACCATGATTATTTCATGCCACACTTTTGTTGAAAAATGTATTTGTTGTTTCCTATCAGGTTTTATTAGGTCTATGCTAGCATTCTGTGGCATCCTTTTTTTTTTAATTATTATTGACATATAGTTCATTTACAATGTGTTTCAGGAGAACTGCCAAGTGATTCAGTTATATTTACATATTTCTGGGATTTTTTTTTTAGATTCTTTTCTCTTACAGGTTATTACAAAATATTGAGTATAGTTCCCTGTGCTTTATTGAGTAGGTTCTTGTTGGTTATCCATTTTATCCTTTTTGCTATTTCAGACGCATCAAAGAAATCAGACTTGATGATACTGATGTAACAACTCAGACTGTATGAAGTGCCAGCTTGTCTCCTTTAAACTCATATTACCATGTGAGAAATAAAGGATTTTCTCATGGAAAACTAGAAATAAAGAATGCTGCAATCTGGCACATAATGAAACCTCAAGATTCGAGACTGTTTTTGTTATTCTGTGTATCCTGGGGTCCGGAACAGCGCCTAACACAGGGTAAAGCATTATGCATGTCTGCGGAATGGTTAATCGTTGAATATCAGGTGAGAGTTGTTGAGAGATGATGGTTTGTCGGATGTGTGGTCCTGAGCCGCTAGCTTTCCATAACCCCTAGGTTAGTGTTTTTCCCAGGCAATTAGCTTCTGACCCTCACTATTCCTAGCACGCTCTAGTATCTCCCTCATTGACTTTAGGGAATGTTTGTACCATTTCATGAAATGGCTAACTGGTTAATATGCTGCAGAACTGCAGGGACTATGTCATCTGTTTTTAAAACATGACCAACGTGATAACATTGCCAGTGTAGACAAAATTCCTTGGGAACCACTTAACTCAGGTTCTGAATATAGGTAATTAAGTGCGTGGCAAGATTTTTCCGTCTCTTGTGGAAAGACGAAGAGTCCCTCGCTTGCATAGCACTTTCACATTCAACTCATTTGAAAAATGGATAAAGCGGAGCAAATTCCATGAAATTCCATGTAAAAGTGTGTATGCAGGTGTGAATTTATCTGACAAGGGGTGAAAAACCTTTTTTTATTTTATTAGATTTTCAAATTGTGATCTGACAGCCTCTTCTCCTCCAACTTAGGATCATTGATGTTGGAATTTTCTAAAGAAGCAGAGTAAAAGGACTTTAGCATCAGGTGTAAGATCAGGAGAAGTCCCCCTACCCCCACACCATGTAAGTAAGTATAGGATGTGTTAAAAAATTATTCACATGCTTTGGGGTGGCTGGAGCACTGGGAACTGTGGGGAACGCCTGAAGAGGGGGCTGCAGAAGAAGTCTGTCAGATATTGTGAAAGGCCTTCTGGTTTCAGGCAGGTGAATTGAAGCTGTATCCTATTACCAATACAAGGAAATCACAAAATTTAAATCGGAAGAAACCGTGGATTTTAAAACAGGTAAGTGTGAAAGGTGCCTTGGCGTGGGAGTGACTCGAGGCAGTAAGAAGAATTTGGTAGTAGTTTAAGGGATGATGATATGCTGAACTAAGAGAGAATCACCAAGTGAGAAGAGCGTAGAGCATGGAAGAGTCAAGGGCTGGAAACAATTTTTAAAAACGAAAGAGCAAGCAGAGCTCAAGGAAGAAGGGAAGAAAGCTGGAGAAGCAGAAGAACCAGGTGAAAGCAGTGTCCTAGAATCTAAGGGAAACATTTTCACGTTTGCTCACACATGCAAAACTTTCAGTAAATGTTAAATTACAGAACGCTCTCTGTAGGAGTATCACATATCCCAGAGAGGTCAAATCGATTAAGGACTTACACTAGCTAAAGTCTCTTATGAGGTCACTGGTGACCTTTCTGAAAGCAAATACAACAGGTTTGGGAAGACGGAAGTTATATTGGAGAGTAATGACGAATACATTTGACCTGAAAACCTTTCATGATGTTTATAAACTGCTCTTATTAAGGAGTTTACCCCCCAAAGAAAATAATTCAACTCAAGAGATATTTATGATCATCCATTTTGTGTCAGGTTTCGTGCTAAAGACTGTTCCCTCATGGCGTTTAGAGCCTGGTGGAGTAAACAAAACTTTAACAAGTAAGCCGAGTGTTGAGAAAGGCTGAGGACAAGATGATATGGGCTAATATAATAAAAGAGCTGACTTTAGCTCAAGGAAGACTTCCCTAGGGAAGAGACAGCTAAGATGAGACTCAGATATGAGCTGAAGTTAGCCAGCAAACGTTGGTGGGGCATAAGAAAAAGGAAAGAACTGGCTGATAAGTACATACAGGGATAGAAACAGGAGAGTCTTTAAATTAAAAAATAAATCACACTGACAAAAATTTAGATAGCTTTCATGGACTTACCACCTCACTTCTTTATTGCAAGGAAAACATTACCAATAATTCTGAAGCACTGTCTGTTTCTCTTCTTGTGTATCACTCCCCATGTCTTCAATATACACATATACATATATATAGAATATATAAAATGTATTTAATATATATTATGTATATAATTACTACTATGAACTTTGTGGATGTTATTTACTTGTCTTGCTTTATATCATTAACATGTGTATATCTTTAATTCATGTATGGCTAAATTTTGTTGGTTTCTGAATTTTATATAAATTCAATCTTATTACATATATTGCTTTATGATTTTCTTTTTTTCATTTAACATGTTTTGTGAGTCATCCGTGCTTATTCTTCCAGCTGAGGTCAATTAATTTTTATTATTATAATGCTGTCCAGTGTAAAAAATATCAAAAGTTCTTTATCCATCTATTAGACATTTGGTTTGTTTCCAGAATTTTGCATTACCAACAAAATAGCTCTAAAAATTCCTGTATGTCATCTGTTGCCCTAGTGTGAACGTTCTTCTAGCGTATTTAAGTTGGGAGTAGAATTCTAGGTCATTGGGTAAGAATATGCTTAGCATTACCAGGTAACACCAAAATGCTTTTGAGGACCATAGAGTTTTTGAGGACTTGAAAGAATTTGATAGAGAGAGACCAGATGGTAGGTTATGAGGAGAGATCAAGGGAAATTTGTTTTTAGATGTGAATGTATGTGTTGGTTCGTATGTTTTTAGCAAAGGAGACATGTAAGCTTATTTATGAGAGCATGTGGGAGGAAACCAGTAGAGAGAAAGATTCGGAAGATAAAAGCAAGAAACTTCATGATTAATCACACAAGTTCCCCAAAGAGAGAGGAGAATATGAGTTCAAGCTCATAGGTGAGAGGGGAAAATGGAAGGTCAGAGACGTCAAGTGAATAGAAATAGCCAGGCTAAAATGCGAGAACTGAGAGAAAGAGTCTTTCAGTTACGCTGCCCAGGATTTCCTTCTACTGGTTAAAACTTGCAATAAAACAAGACAAAAAGCAAACGAAAAATAGTTGTAGTGCAATGTGTAGGTAAATGCATTACCTTTCATAATTTAAAACAAATTATATCTCAGATATAGGGAGTGGGTATCCATTTATAGTTTTTCCCAAGTACTAACTCCAGTTAATGGGGGTGGGGATTGTAAATTAAGTCCATGTGCCCAGTGTAAATACTTGAAAGCTATTCTCTCGGAATTATCCCTTGAAAAATATCTTTTGAAATTATACTAGATGCCATTTTCCACAGGCATTAAGATAGTTCCACTGACTTTTTATTATTATTTACTTATTTATTTTTTACTAATAGAGCTATATTCTTTGGAAGGATATGTGTCTGGCTGAATGTTATTACAGGAAGAGTCACAAGAGCTGTATCTTGACTGTTGTACTGAGCATTACCAGCACAAGGACCAAGTTGGAAAAAATTCTAACATTTGAGTCCATGAACAGCTACTTGAGTCAATTGGAATAACTGGGTCCATTAATTAACTGCTCATGGAAATGAGCTGACAGCTTTTTTATTTGTTTTTGGCCAGAGTCCATGTGTCTGTTTGTGTGTGTGTATTATAGAAAGGAAAGGTGTATATCAAATATGTATGAAATATTTGTATTATCCAAAGATATATATCTTTTTATGTATCTTTTCTCTACATAATATATCTTTTGATATATTATATCAAATGTTTGTATGATCTTTTCAAACTCTTTTTAATTTTTTAAAATGCTTAGGCTTTGGCGGAAAGCCAGTTTTTTCTGAGGCTGGAGTATAGGTGTCAGGATTCTACCTTTTGTCTCAAGCAATGGCATTAAATCATTAAAAAATGCACTGGGAGGTAAAAATTAGTCAAAGGGAGGAGAGATGCTTCCATACTTTTGCTACTGTTTGTACCTAGGCTAGACAAGCCTATTTCAGTTCATTTTTATTCCACCCTGCCTAATTTTCGTTGCATTTACTGATTCTGTTACATGTGTCTACGTTATGTTTTTCAAGTACTTAATCATCTCCTTGGTTTGTCTCAGAGGAACGTTTTATTTGCCGATGCAGCTTAAATATATATGTGGCTTCTTTCCTATTTAATATCCCTGGAGCATAATCTCAGTGGAAAATACTTCCTGCTTTCTTCCTCCAAAAGTAAATATCCATGCCTTGTTTTTGTTGCTCTTGGAGGTCAAAACAGCAAAAATTCTACAGCCAGGCTGGCTTTAGTTTTAGTTAAAAGTAGGCAGCTGTAAGTTTGGAAAGCCCTGTGTAATTTATACAGTGTGGACAATATCTTTAACACTCTGAATGAGAAAGCTTTCCAGTAAAGACTCGCTGGTCTTCCATCCTAATGTAGCACCTTGATATCTCATATGAGGTCATCAGAATCACATGTGTATTTATTCCTTTGGAAAAACTACCACATGAATAACAGATTGAAGCCCGACATGATTTTTCCATTGCTGCCAGCTCTAAGGTCACAAGCAACTCTAACCTTGGCTGGAAGGATAGCATTTTATTTCTTATGGTTTTTAAAGAAGGTCTCAGTTTTCTATATAACCCAGGTCACAAAGATTTGTGATTACTATTTATAAGAGAGTGTTTCAGCTTCTGGTCCAAAGTGCTGATGTTTATACAGGTTTGGTTTTGGCATCTGTTTTGTCCTTTGCTCCCAGTGGGCCACAGAGAACCATGATACGATACCAAATGGTACTTTTTAAATTCTCACTTCTTCACTCCATACATATGCTTGAAAATAGAAGTTATACGAAATACATGTGTCCAGATTTATGGTGAAATTCTGGAAAGATCCTATTGTATTTTTTTTTTAACTGAAAAGTTATAAGCTGGCCTTCCCACACTGATAACCTGCTTCATCTGTCTTATGTCTAGGAGCTAAGCTTAACCTGGAGATGGGGCAACCTTTCCAATTCCAAAGTCAGCATGAGAAGAAACAGTGACTTGTAGGTAAGAGATGATTTATAAACCTTTGACTCCTCCTCAGACAACTGTGGAAATAGTTCAATGACCTTTATGTCCAAAACGCTTTTCTGTTTTTGCTTGCAGGGGATTAGTAACTCTATCGACTCTAGGAGCTTGTTTTAATGAGTTCATTTTTTAATGTTTCATTTTTTTTGATGAGTGTGTAAATATTTTCCAAAGTATGTTTTCAGTCTTTATCTCCTTTAGCTACATTAGATCATTGTCATTGCAACAGATTAAAGAAAATTACCCCACCCTCCTGTTGAAAAAAACTGAGGTCCAATATATTGAAAGATGGGTCTCAAAATCCCATGATTAAGAAATTATAGAGTGGAATTCCAGATTCCTGACTCTTAGTCCGGTGCTCTTTTGACTATGCATCCTGTATTATGTTGAAATGTGAAGCATTCTTCTCAATTCACATTCAGAATCTTACCCTGACATTTAGGGTTTCATATCTGTCCCAGTTAGAGGTGTGCTTAGACAAACTTGCTTTAACCAATTCACAGCTACACAAAAGCCCCTTTATCTGTGTTAGTATAAATCAATTCACCTCCTTTACTTTCTGCTGAACGTTCCAAACTTCAAATGAATTTCCCATAAGCTTTGTGTGCCCAGTGTATTAGCAATAGAAACAAACATCTATATGATGTGCCAAATGTGCTATTATTATCAATTATTTTTTTTTAATGCATTCCCTAAAGAGGACCTTCAGGAATTGGCCCTGATATATTACATAGTGGCAAGGTTTTGCTGATAGAGAAGCTATGCTGGGTGATTCCACTGCAAGAATGACTATGATCATTTCAAATAGTTTAACCAGTCTCATTTCAATGATACGGCGTAGTAAGAATTTCAGCATTCTGTGTGCCAAATAAGTGTATACTCAGAGTGAAATTCTTACAACTACACAATGGAAAAATGAGCCAAAGATGCAATTTACAAAGCACTTTCCAAATGATTTATGAAGCTTCAAAGTTTTTTTCCGCCCATGAGTTAAGGTTAAAAATAATTAAATTTATTCCACCGAATAAAAGAGGCCATCTAAAGCTGTTTGAAGCATAACTAAAATCAAAGAAGAAGAAAAAGCCAGGCACATGGCAAAGACGTTTGCTAAAGCTCTGAAAACATTTTTGTAGTTTTTAATCCCTCCTTCCCTCCCTCCCTTCCTTCCTCTTCCCTCCTCCTCTGTCTCTTTCTTTTTTCATGATGCAAGAAATGCTTACTTGCAAATGTAAACTGTCATAGTTTTATAAAGGTCAGAGCATATTATAGAAATAAATAACTGCTTACACGTTCTCTCTTTTTTATCCACTTTTCGGTTATGCTTGACTAATCACCCTAAGATATCACACCTTGTGTAACACAATCCCCCCACCTACGCCTGGTTTGCAACTCCTAACACAGTCAACTCCCCACGTAAGTTCTACAAAACCTGAGTAGGTCTACGTCCTACTCCAGGAGACCCATCTCTCGAACAAATGCTTACGTGTTGTGGGAATAACAAGCGCTATAGGAAGTGTCTAAATGCTTACCCTTCACTTGGAAACGTCTCTCCTTAAGGGTGTTTGCAACAAGCAGTTCATTGACCGAGCCACAGTCATTTCTTGCCTGGCTTTTGCCAGTTAGGAACTTTCCATTGAGGTTTCTGTGCTCTGCGGCTCTCTTCTAATAAAGTTTCTAGAGAAGCCAGGGTGATCTTTTTAAAATGTAAGCAACTCAGTAATTCCTTGCTTAAAATCCCTCATGGGCTTCTTTCCTTTCACACCTAATGGTAGTCGCAGGTGGCTGACCGGAGGACCTTGCAGGAACTGCCCCTGGCCGTCTCCTACTTAGTTTCTTTCTGTGATCCCACTGGTGACTGTTGTGCTGCTACTTGGGTCTGCATTATTTAAGAACTATGCATGCTCCTTTCTCAGCCTAAAATGCTTTTCTCTTGCCTCTTCTGACCGTCTCTAGACCAAAGATGGGCAATGTTCTATAAAGGGCCAGATCGTGCATATAATTAATTAGCCTTTTAGGTCCTATGGTCTCTGCTGCAACTATTCAACGCAGCATTGCTGTGTTCCAATAAAACTTTATTTATGGACATTAAAATTTGAATTTTATATACTTTTCATGTACAACTACACATAATTCTTTTTTAAAAAAAAATCACCTAAATGTAAAAAATAATAATAACTCGGGGCACATTAAAACAGGCAGTATAACCTGCAGCCCCTGTCATCTAAATTTCAGCTGAAATGTCATTTTATAAAGACTTTCCCTAAACTTTTTATGTAATTAACTCTATTCCTTATCTCAGCATTCTGTTATTTGAATTTATATTTACTTTTTCTTTTCTCTTAGTGATTGTTTTCTAAATGTTGTTTGTTTGTTTATTCTGTCTTTTCACGCAATTACAAGTTCCTTATCTAGACTAGTCCATCAATCTCTGGACACGGTAAGTTCTCAGTATTTGTTGACTAAATTAATTCTGTAAACTCATTTCCCTGTAACACAAAATGCTTTCAAAAATGAGCTCTATCAAACTGTTTGTTTAGGAGCTTTAAACTACTGGGAGAACGGAGCTTACCCCACATAAACATCCTGCCATCGTTTTCATAGTGTCCTGTTTTCAAATTAAATTTGAGAGAACATTTACTCTTATTGTTCAACCTACAAATAACAGTACATAACAGGTGTAACAGTGCAAAAAATCCTTCAGTCTGTTCACATTGTGTATTACGTTGTGTTTCCAAAAGATCGTAAAAAGAGGGAGTTCCCATCTTCCCATCATGGCTCAGTGGAAACGAATCCGACTTGTATCCATGAGGATGTGGGTTCGACCCCTGGCCTCAATTAATGGGTCGGGGAATCATGTGTTGCTGTGAGCTGTGGTGTCACACGGTCACAGATGCGGCTCCGATCCCATGTTGCTGTGGCTGTGGTGTAGGCCAGCAGTGGGAGTTCAGATTCGACCCCTAGCCTGGGAACTTCCATCTGATGTGGGTGTGCTCCTAAAAAGAAAAAAAAAATCATAAAAAACAATGCTTTTAAGTCTTAGGAAAAGACTTATTTGACATTCAAATTACAGTCATTATCAGAAATGGATTCCTGTGGTAGCATTTGTGAGTCTCATGCCATGTCCTTGTTGCATAAAGAATCAGAAGTAAAATAGTTTTGGCAGAAGTTCACATCGTGGCTCAGCAGGTTAAGAACCCGACATAGTATCCATGAGGATGTGGGTTCGATCCCTGGCCTCTCTCAGAGGGTTAGGGATCTGGCATTGTCACAGGCTGTGGTGTAGGTTGCAGATGTAGCTCGGATCTGGCATTGCTATGGCTGTGGTGTAGGCCTGCAGCTGCAGCTCTGATTTGACCCCTAGCTTGGGAACTTCCATATGCTATAGGTACCACCATAAAAGGAAAAAAAAAAAGTTTGGTAGTCACTGTGGATGTCCATCTGTCACCCCACTTTCCTCACCCCTTTCTCAGGGGAAGAGCCCCAGGGTGATCATGAGCCCAGGAAGATTGACCGCCCTTAAACTGCAGAGTGAAAGGTGATTCGTCTTAGAAAATCCTGACAATTCCATCCCACTGCTAATGGACTTACCAGGCAGGAGCACCCAAGAGGTTTGTTTTAGGGAGTTTTGTGAAAGATTTCTCTCCTTGTCAAAAAGAGACAAACAGAGACTGCCCTTCCCGTCTCTTTCAAAGATCTTGTGAAGGCATGATGTCCAGAGCTGTGACAGCTGTCTTGAGAACATAAATGAGAAGCTAAGAAAATTAGAGAGATGCTGCCTGGGGAAGCAGGAATCTACCTTCCAGTTCTGTGAAATAATGAAATATTCTCTTGATTAGGCCAGTGATTCTCAAATTGTAATGTGCATGTGAATTACTTGGGAATCTTGTTGAATTTAAGATTATACTTCAGGAAGTCTACATGCTGCCAGGTGACACTGATGTAACCGGTCCAAGGTTTCACTTTTAGTAGCAAAGCTTTAGGCCTTTGTTAGTTTTGCATTACTTACAGCTGGAAGAAACTTAATGCAATCCATCATGCAAACCAAATGCATAAAAAGCAAGAAGTGGATTTCTCTTTTTCTATCTCTACCTGCATTAGTCATACTACTATATACAGGTTGTATAACTTCTTTGTTAAAATTGATTGATTGATTGATTTTTGTCTTTTTAGGGCTGCATCCACGTCATATGGAAGTTCCCAGGCTAGGGGCTGAATCGTAGCTTCAGCTGCTGGCCTCTGCCACAGACACAAAAACACTGGATCCAAGCCTGATCTGTGATCTGTGCAGCAGCTTGAGGCAACACCGGATCATTAACCCACTGATCAAGGTCAAGGACTGAACCCACATCCTCATGGACACTTCCCTGCTGAGCCACAATGGAAACTTCTCTTTTTCTGGTTTTAGTAATTTCTCACCAATTCTTTTCTTAAACTGAACTACAGTTATTTACAACATTGTGTTAGTTTTAGGTGTGCAGCAAAGTGATTCAGTTACATATATGTGTATGCATACATATATTCTCTCTTAGATTATTATTATTATTTTTTTTGGTCATGCCTGTGGCATGTGGAAATTCCTGGGTCAGGATTCTAACCGGTGCCTCAGTTGCAGCCTTTGCCACAGCTGCTGAAATGCCAGATCTTTAACCCGCTTCATCATATGCGAACGTCCCTTTTTCAGATTCTTTTCTCTGTTTGCATAAATATTAGTCTTACTAACAAAAGTATGTTGTATAACTTCATGTTGTTTTAATCAGAAAAAAAATCATGTTATTGTCTTCACAAAGAGCCTGGCTTCTCTGAAGAAGTACTCAAACCCATAGAGGCTATCTTATTTGATGGCAGAATGAGTTACATAAAAATTGAAACTTTATTTTAGAACTTAGTATTGTGTTGAATTTCAGTATTGTGAAACTTTAGTGTTGTTGAAACTTTAGTACTGTGTTTATATTTGATAATGACAATATTTTTTTCATCATAATTTTTCAAAAATGATGATTGCTGAAAACAGATCATATGAATTCTCAAAGAGACATTCACTACTAGATATGTTTATTTGGAAATTAAATTGGGTAAAAAGAAAGCTTGGTCATCTAAACTTTTAGGTAGGCATGCAAACTACCTTTTTTTTTTAATTACATAATTTTTTTTTTGAAAAGTTGTTTTGGAGATAGTCAACACAGACTGAAATAGAGCAGAGACAAAAGCATTGAGATAGTGCAAAATTAAAGATTCATCTAAGAAATTTCAGTTTTCTTTGTCTTTTTAGGGCTATGCCCTCGGCATATTGAAGTTCCCAGCCTAGGGGTTGAATCAGAGCTACAGCTGCCGGTCTACACTATAGCCACAGCAAGGCTGGATCTGAGCCTCATCTACACCACAGCTCAGGACAACGCCAGATCCTTAACCCACTGAGCCGGGCCAGGGATTGAACCCATGTCCTCATGGATACCAGTCAGGTTCATTAACCGCTGAGCTACTACAGGAACTCCAAATTCCAGTTTTCTGATTTAGGTCTTTCATTTAGATATGTTACAGGCATTTCCTGTCTGGAACAATGCAAACGTGACAAAGATACATTTGTGAAATGAGCATAAACAATGAACAAAATTGCATCAGTACAAAATTAACATAGGAAAATATAAATGATGCCTCAAAGATGAAAACTGAGTCTCATAGTAAATACGACATGGCTTCTTCTGATGATTCCTTGTTACCTAACAGGAAATGGATATTCTTTATATATGTTGTGATTATTGCTGTTGGCCCAATAACATTTATCTAATGTGCTTAAAATACGTTTTGCATAGTGAAAGTAACTTTTGCAAGGAAATGTAATTTCATCACACTTTTTTTTTTTCATACTTTCCAAATCAAAAGAAAGGTTATGTCAAAAATCAAAAGTTCATTCTTTTCTGAGAATGAGTAACTAGCTAGATTAGCAGCCAACTCAGATGCAAGGCCAGTTGATGGGTCACAAAAAAAGTCCAGCAATCCAGGAACACGATGTTGATTTTGGCCAGTCCCTAAAGAATGTTAGTCCAAATATTCAGGGTGGAGCTGACTTTAGTTTTTCTTTCTGCTAGCAGGATGCTTAAAACGAAATCTGCAAATCTCCTTCTTCAGAGTTTGTTCTCTGATGAAATTGTAAAAGAAAGTTTTTTAAAGTTTCAAGAATTTTCTAGACGCTTAAGCAGATCTATTTCTACAAAACCCATGATCTTGTCTAAAAGAGATAAGGAGATGGGATGGTTGTCTAGGCCCTAATATTTTAGGCAAATCATTATTAACGGCAGATTTTTGTTTCTCTGGTCCTACAGAATCAATCCCAACTCACCCTTCCCCAAATTATAGAATTCCTCAAATCTCTAACTATATGCAGGCTTTGAGTGCTATAGATTTATAAACAGTGTTATCTGATGCTGTGTTCAGTGTTGCGTGATTACTATGCTCTTTGATTTTGTATCATATAATTTATGTGCTTTGTATACATGGCTTATGCATACTTTTAATATTCTATTTTAGATATTATTGTAAATTGAATGATTTTAGATTAAGAATTATACGTCTACCTAGAAATCTTATTCAATGCTTTAATCATTTTGGTCATTTATGTTTGAAAGTGAATAACATTTAATAAAAATTAAACACAATTCAATGAAGTCTTTTATAAATATTGTTAAATAAAAAGTTGAGTAAAACACTTAAGAAAAAAAATCTGTATCGTCACAAATGCTGTGTATTCTTGGTATACCAAGAATGAATTGGACTGGATGCTAAAATGATTGATTAGCGTGTTAAAACAGGTCATTTTCGTTTAAAATCTGTTTGGATTCATTGTGATGTTATTCAGCCAAAGGGAGCAAACAAAGATTTCTAAACCAAGCTATGTTTATACTCTCATGCTGAGCTACAGTTGTTGCTTTCTTGCAGGAGTATAAAAAAAAAAAAAAAGATGAATGTGGTTGGGTGCCATGAGGTAAAGATAGAATCAAAGACGCTACTATTCCACTTAGATACCAAGATTCCAAATCACTCGATAACTTTTTCAAATTTCCCTTAGCACTTATAACTCTAGGTTTTATCCATCTGAAAAAATCTTTAATGTTTGTAATAAAGATAAGTTTTTTAAATATGGCCGAATGATGAAGGTTATGACAACTTAATCAGCATCACATATTTAGAAAAGACAGAAAGAATTGATAACATCTGAATGTTTTAGCCCAAGTCTTATTTTCAGAGTCTTCAGATAAAATATATTTGCAGTTAGAATCTTTGTTTCCTTTGTTTTCTTATAGTAAAAGAGCATGTCAACAAATCAATAGATCTTTAAAAAGATGCCATGGGCCATTGTGAAACTCTAGGTACAAAGGCTATTGCAGAAAATTAAAATTATATGATGCTCTTTTCTTTTTAACAAATCAATAAAAAGCAATTTTATTTGAGCTGTGATTTTCAAAATTATAACCTACAGATTTAGTTTCACTGTGCAACCAATTCAGTGATGAAGAGAATGTGATTATTGGGATAGCTTGAACAGAACAGACTGTTAAAAGAAAATTGATTTTAGACATCCAAGAGAGTCTTATATATGTTTTGTTTTCTATGTTCATAGGGCATAAATAAAAATAAGAATTAAAATCTGCACTGCTGCCCATTTTGTGTAATAATATTTTCTGGAATAAAAGGCTACATGTAGGACATACACTGTGGACTCATTACGGTACAGGTGCTGTGCCAAACGCTTGGTATGGATCTCTCATTCCGTCAGGCAACTGCTCCTAAAAAGTAGGTATTCTTTTTCCTCTGTTTTAAAAAAGATCTGGAAACTGAGTCTTCAAGTGATTGAATAACTTGCACAAGGTCAAATCATTAGCAAGTGTTTGTACCCAGATTTGCATGCAAGCAGTCTAGGGGTCAGGAGCCATGCTTTATTCACCCCCCCTGCCCCCAGCATCCCCAGAGTCTAGCACAACACCTGGCTCTGATAGGCTCCTGAATCTTAAGAACTGTAACAAGGCATCAATGACCAGTACATTGAGCCCCAGTGCAGCCAACTGGCCTTCGGAGGCCTAGAGAAGCGGAAAGGAAAGCCTGAATCAGGCTTGATACAACATTCAGGCTCAGCCCTTTGAAGGGCCCGTCACTCTGAATCATTCCAGCACAAATTATAGGCTTTAAAAGCGGTTTGCGAATGTTACATTTTTGAGTTTGCTGCACTGCGTGAGATCTTACATTTCACTCCCTTCTTTGGACAGCGTTCATTCTGATTGTATATGAGTTTGTTCGCTCAAGGAGAGAAAGCCAGTTTGAAAACAAACCACGAATACAGATGGCTTTCCTCCTCTGACCCCTCCTTCGTGTTTACCCCGTATCAGAAGTAGGATGCCTTTTGAGATGGATGCAGATAGGCGACCAAGAATGAAATTTCAATTTCAGTTTTGGCACGAAGGAGGCAACTCCCCCACATGTCTTTTACAATGTGCTGACTGTAATACTTTGACCAGAAACCACTGGTAATAGCAAGAAATTAGGCCCTGGTTAGAAACGTATTACTGCCTTGCCAAATCCCTTCTGTGGAATTCAACTACTACATATTTTTAGGTTAAAGCAAACTAGAGCGCCTGCACTTCAGCCAAATCTGACTTTGGTTTCAAATTACCTCAGAGAAGAATTTTTAGCTGATAATTCACTTTATATGGTTTGTTTCACATGGAGATAGAGTCACAATGTATTTGGTAAGTAAACCTCTTTTCTATTAAAAAAGGCGGTACTTACTTACACAGTAGATGTTCCCAGTGGAAAGAAAATACTGGTTCTCTCTGGGGGTGGAGTGAGGTGAGTGGGTAGGAGCTATGATATCTTAGGTACTGGAAATGGGGAGATGGGAGTTTGAGAAGAGAGGCCAAGACGACGAGAGGAAAAAAAAAGGGATTCTGAGGGCTCCTGAGAAATATCTGGAAAAGTCTAGGACTTTGTTCTAGGGAATAGTCCTGCTAGGTTGGCACCAAGGTCTCCAACTGATTGCACTTGGTCGGTCCGTTTACATATGTCAGGCCTATATACCTTGTATACAGCAATATTTTCCTTTCTTCTGGTTAACCTCTTCTTACTCCTATGATTTGAAAGACAAGGTAATGAAAACGTGTGGATGAAAATAAACTCCCTGGAATATCTCCCCTGCACTGCCTTGGGTAAATAATAGTAGACCTGCATTTCTCTAGTAATTGCAATCCTCGGTGCTATTTTTTTTTTCACTTTCTTATTTTTGCATTTTTAAATTTATTGTTTTTTTAATTTAATTTTATTGGAGTATAGGTGATTTACAATGTATTAGTTTCAGGTGTACAGCAGAGTGAACCAGTCCTACATATAAGTTTATCGATTCCTTTTTCTCATATGGGTCATTAAAAATCTACTGAGTCGATTTTCCTGTGCTATATAGTAAGTTCTTGTTAATCATCTATTTTATACATCCTTAGTGTTGCTTAAATGATTATCAGGAATACATATGCCTCAGGAAAAAATGAGAAGGTCCTAAAGGAAAAACAAAACATTTCTAGGGCAACAGTTGATCCCAAGGAGAGACTTCACTGCTTATTCAACAGTTATTGAGTGCTTGCTGGATGGAAATAGGTGAAAGTAATGGTTGGAAAAAAGACATTGTAATGCACAGTCCCTTCTCTAGAGGAAGTTATTTCATAGCAACATTGTCCACTTGGCATTTTGAAATTATGAGTTCACTGAGAAATTCTAACTCCCAAATTCCAATACAGATTCTTGTTTGTGATAAGCCAGAGTCCTGACCTTTGTAAATTTTACCTACTTGGCCATTTTTATAATTGATCTTAATGTAGGTTTTCTTCTTTTTCGGATCCCTCCCAAGTCATTCCTGACAATTAATTTTACTAACTGCTAACCCTAATCCTCTAAAGTGATTTGTGTCTACTTGTTCTGAGCTTATTGTCAATCGAAGAGATTTTAATGAGCAACAGTGAGTATATCCGAACCAAAAAAAGGCCATTTTCTTTACCTAAATAAAATGCCTTTGTTTCAGTGGCAAAACTGCTAATGTGCTTATCCATAGTTTGTGTGTGTTCTTAATCTTTTCTTTTTTTTTTCATTTAGAAAGATTTTTATTTTTTCCATTATAGCTGGTTTACAGTGTTCTGTCAATTTTCTACTGTACAGCAGGGTGACCCAGTTACACATACACGGGTACATTCTATTTTCTCACATTATCATGCTCCGTCATAAGTGAGTAGACATAGTTCCCAGTGCCATACAGCAGGATCTCATTGCTTATCCATTCCAAAGGGAATAGTTTACATCCAATAACCCCAAATTCCCAATACACCCCACTCTCTCCCCCTCCCCCTTGGCAAGCACAAGTCTATTCTCCATATCCATAATTTTCTTTTCTGTAGAAAGGTTCATTTGTGCCATATATTAGATTTCAGATATGTAATATCCTATGGTATTTGTCTTTCTCTTTCTGACTTCACTTGGAATGAGAGTCTCTAGTTCCATCTGTGTTGCTGCAAATGGCGTTATTTTGTTCTTTTTGATGGCTGAGTAGTATTCCATTGTGTAAGTATACCACATCTTCTTAATCCAATCATCTGTCAATGAACATTTAGGTTGTTTCCATGTCTTGGTTATTGTGAATAGTGCTGCAATGAACATATGGGTGCATGTGTCTTTTTCAAGGAAAGTTTTGTCTGGATAGATGCCCAAGAGTGGGATTGCTGGGTCATATGGTAGTTCTTTGTATAGTTTTCTAAGTTACCTCCATACTGTTTTCCATAGTGGTTGTAGCAATTTACATCCCCAGCAACAGTGCAGGAGGGTTCCCTTTTCTCCACACCTTTTCCTTTTTTTTTCTTTATGTCAAAATTTTCTCTTGCGTTTAAGAAATGAAAAACCTTGCAATTTTAGTTCATGTTATTAAGAAGACTTAACATACAAACTTTGGTCATAATGTTAGGGAGGCAGAAATTTTCCTCTACCCTTCTAGGTTCTTTTGGCTGGTCTCAGAATTGAATTGACATGAGCATGTTAACAGGAGAAAACTGAAGAAAGTTTACTGACATGTACTCATGGGAGAGACTCAGGAAAACTGAGTAACTCACCAAAATGGCCAAAGCTCTTAGCTTAAGTACCATTTTTAGCTAAAGAAGACCAAAGAAGATCTTCGGACCAGAGGTTTGGGACTTCAGAGAGGGAGAGGGCAATGCACATTGAGATGGAAACGCAAATGTTTGGCAACCAAATGTTTGCCTGGCCAAGCTGAGCCGATGAGCTCCGACCTCGAGGCCCTGCTGAGTTTCCCCATCACACCTACCTCGGAGTCCTTGCGGATGTCTGTGGTGGTGGTGCTGTTTCAGGAACAGGCTCTTTATCTCAATTCTTTTTGTCAGTGAAGTGGAAGGTAAGGAGAAAGACTTTCAGAGTCTTCTGATTCTTGAAAATAACCAACCTAAATTCATCCTCATGCCAAAGAGACACATTTTGGGGTGAGAAATTTTGCTCCTATAAGAGATTGCAATGGTTCCTGCATATTCCTATTTTAATAGAGAAGCTTTTAACTGAAATACAAACAAGTGCACAGAACAAAAATATCTGCTTATTTCTTTGGACTCACTAGCATAGTCAGATGTAGTCACAGACTATGTTATAGAGATAAGGTGGTATCGCTTTTAAAAAACTTAAACATTTTAAGTTTTGGATTCTTTCCCTTTGGTTCCTTTCTTTGGAAGCAATGTTAGAATAAAATAACCCAGTTTCCCTAAATTTAAGATACAGTTTTTTTTTTTTAAAGAGAATTTAGAAGCACTCTTGGATCATGTATTATGAAGGAATGTAAAGTCTATACATAGACATATTTACATTGCTAAGGAGGAGAATTTCCTGTCCTTGTGAACATTCTTCTTTTGTGGGTTTTCCTCGGCTCTTTATAGAGCATAATCACTATGCCGAAATGTCAAGAAACTAATGGTGGCCACTAAGGAGGATTTATCTTTTTAAACACTCCTTGGAAACAGACATCCTCTATGAGAGTTAATCTTTTTATTAATTAACAGATTGGTTTATTCACTAGATGCAAGAATAATAATGAAAGAATTGTAACATATTCACTAATATATTTAGTTATACACACAATCAAATGCGTCAAGTTATTTATCAATCTATGTATAAATACTTAATGTAGTAGACTTATTAAGATATTTAAAAGTTTTCAGGTACAAGTTCAAATTATTTAGACTACAAAGTTTGTAAAGAAGACAAAAAACACTGACATTGCAGCCAGGAGACAATTATATTCTACCAGTAAAAGCTGTGTGATTTTTGGCAGATTAGCCAAGCTCTAAAGGCCTTGATTTCCTTATTTCTGCCATTTCCACCTGTTTCAAACATTCAGTGATTCCTTATGGAGCCTATAGAGAGGTAAATAATCTGGTTTGAATAATTTCAGCATTTTTAAATGATTGCATAACTCACTTGCTTGACCTTATCCTTGTAGTTCCTTTCATGAATTTAACATTAATTTTGTTTTGTTTTTCATAGCATCACTGCTTCTGATTGTATAACCGCTTTCCATAATTTAACATAGGTGCTTAATTTGATTCAGGACAGGTGCAAAAGTCCTGCGAGAAGCAGCAAAGATAAGTCCAAGAGCATTGTGTACTTGAAGTAGAGCACTGAACAGATCATTTAATTTACTCTACCCGTTTTTTGCACTTCTTTGTCACCATGTAAAGTAATTAGCCTGCCACCTCTGCCATTTTAAGCACGTAGTTACTTATTCAGACGTTTAGGAGTACTGTTTAGCTAACTAAAATTTGAATTTGCACCTCCTCTTTTCCCTGAAACGGCCCTTATTAAAACTTCTTAAATACTATATTGAAGTATTTTACCTGATCTGTGCTTGATTTTCACACTCCTGTGCATCTCCTCCCTCCTCTGCTCCCCTATCATTTGAAGTCTCTTCTCTGACCACTTTGATTTAGAATTCTCTGCTTGTTCACTGTATGGTCGGGCCATTTAAGATGGCTATTCTCTTGTTCGCTGACATCCCCTGCGCCCCCAGTGGCTCACATGACTCTCTAATCCTCGTAATTATAGGACTTAATCAGTAACTGCTTAGGTGTTTGCCCCTCCCCCTGCTGCTGGTTTCTCTGGTACCTGACCAATCAACCTAACATGAATTCGCCCTATAAATGGTAGCCTCTTCTCTCCAGCCCTGCCTGCCGCCTGCCTTGCACAGCGGGGTGTTGCTCCAGACCTCTGCCTCAGACTTGTAAGATCCTCTCACTAGTAAACCGTTGCTGTCTCTGGCATTGTTTCTAGGCTCTTCTTTGCTCTTCAGGCTTGTAGGCCTTTGGGGCATATTCACCTTCCTCTGTCTACACAATATTGATTTAATCCATACCTCCATTCTGGGACTTTTGCTGACTCAACTCACTCTTGGCTGAGCTTATGACTTCAGTACAAGACCCTCCAAATATCTATCTCATTTTCATACCTCTCCAATTCCAGATTCCTATTTCTAAAAGCAGCCTACTCTGTTTTAATCACCACAAGACCCCCAAATTCAACAAGAAGTAAATTTAATATCATCTCTTCCTTCCACTTCCATCATGCTTCTTCTCCTCAATACTAGCAGGTTGTCCATGCAGTCATCTAAGAGTAAAATTTAGGATTCACGTTATTCTTTAGTTCCTATGGTTTCCTAGTTATGAAAGCAGACTCTATAGAGTTCTTAAGCTTGAATTTCAGCTCCCAGGGCCTCTACCTATTACTGGCCTGACTTTGGGGAAGATACTTGAGTGCTCAGTGCCTTACTTTCTGCATTTGTAAAATGGAGATAAAAATTAAATGAACACTTTGGGGTTGTTCTGCGCATGCTTTGTATAAAGTTTGTAGAATGTTGTCTGGCAAAGAGTGATCACTGAAGATTGCTTTTATTCTCATAATTATATCCATCATTGTTACTTTTGGGAGGCAGCTCCTAATTCACTGCTTGCCTGCTGGGAGTTCTTACTATTCTCCTGGGAGTATTGACCTAAAGGCTCTTCGATGCTCTCTTGCCTACAGTCAACCCCGATCTTCAATGATGCTTTGCTCTGCCACTTGAATGATCCTACAAGCTTATTTTTAATCTATCCCACATTCTACTCAACTTGTTTGTATATTTCTCTTCTTGACTAATATTTGTAAGGGGAACAGGAATGTCTTATGGATCTTTCTATTTCCAGTGCTTGGCATAGAGCTAAAAGGTAAATCTTGGTTTAACAAAATAATGAATGGATGTTGATTTATTTAGAACTATGATGTAATATAAGGCCTAAAATTTCACGTTCATCATGTTATAGTGACTAAATAAGAGTCCTGAACAGATGAGAAAAAAATGAGTAAATGTTGATATTACTCTGTGTCTATTTAAAATATGCAAGTAGCAAAACTTTCGTGAGCATGGATGAGCAGGGACAGGAGTGAGCTTGAATATTGAAAATAACGTCTTTTGAGTTTAAACTCCATACTCCATTTAGACGAAGATTTGACATGGATTGTTGCAAGAAGTTTCCAGGTCTAATTGAACATTCGTCTGCCCAAATCAACCTCCTCTGGCTAATCTTTTACCATCGCATGAGGCCAATGAGAAGCCACTTTGAACTGTTTTCTTAGAGAATTAGGAATCCATGTGAGACCTTCTCTAACGCTGATGGGGAAATCAAGACTTTAGGACTATTAAGCTCAGCATTAAACGACAGGCAAATGTTTGACACCATCCTCTTTGCCAGAGTGCCCAGGACGCCACAGTGGACTCTCCCATTAGATAAAAGTTAAATCCAACAATCCATGTTTTTTTTCTGGTTAGTTAGCAGACAATTGACTGTCAATCTTTGGAAAAAAACAAAAGTGATGGGACCATTGCAGCTGTGATGAACTATTTTGAAAAACAACAACAACAAAAAACTGGGATTCAAGAATAATAATGTCTTCTTCTTTTTTGGATATATTCCGGCTGTGCCAAGGGATTCATTAATTAAATCAGTCCAAGCATCAAATCTTAAATCATTCTGGGAAAAATTGCCAGTTTATTTATTTCACTTCAAATTTAGACATGACCATAACGATATACTCAGAGAAACAACTCTGAAAATTGACCAAATGATGGATTTGATTGGGCTTGACAATTAATTAGGGTTTTCTGAAAGCAGAATTGTATGTTTTTCTTTGGTGAATTACTGCCTAAGACTGAAGAGTCAGTAGTCCATGGTTTCAGAGGCCAGGGACATTTATTTCTAAATGAATAAGAATTTATGCATAACTACCTTAATTATAAATATGAATTTGAAGTTGTATTACTCATTTTGTGTATTATTCAAATGAGAAATAATTACTGCGTCTTCTGAAATCATCTAAATTTTTAACATCATTCAGTTGTATGTTAGAATTTAAGTCTGTCCTTATCTCTGCTTTGGTCCTTTACTAAATTATGTGTTTCTGAATTGCCTTGTTTATGTCTTCATATTATCTTCCCACAATGCTTTAATAGATTGGATATATACACAAAAATAGCCAAAACTTCCATTTAGGTATATAAATTTAGTGCTTATATACCTTTTAATCCACAGAGCAACTTGATGGGGTAAGTACTACTACACATATTTTATAAATGAAGAGGCAAAGGTTCAGAAAGTTTAAAGATCCCCTCACCCAATTTCACCTGGGTAGAAAATCTGGAAGGTGGAAAAGCCCATGACTCTTTGCACAGGCCGAACTCCATGGCATATTGATGATTCCTGAAGACAGGCCCTTAAAAAGTATTATGTGAGTCCTAGATAAATCTTTAACTAAAAGTTTCTCCACTGAATAATTGGAAAAAAAATTTCAAGGAGTTTGATAAAATGGCCAAAATCTGCTAGGAAACCTCTAAGGATGACCAGGAAACAAGGGTTTGTCAGAGCAAATGTCAGAACTTACTATGAATCTATAGAAAATAAGGCAGTGTGGTACTGGTTCAAGAAGAAAAAGAAAAAAAAAATGACCAACAGATTGCTTTTAAGATCCCAGAGAGATACCCGTTTTGTGACTGTCCTCTTAGCTACGTCTGAACTGTGCATCTCAGAGTTGCCGTAGTTTTGCTTCGAATGACATTTTCAAAATCTTGGTTAATTACACCAGTCCATTCATTACACTAGTTCAAGGGCTGATTCACACTCCTACCAAGAGGTGCTTTTTCTAATCACCTTAACCAAAAGTGGATCCTACCTTCTTTGTACCCCTGTGTTACCTCTTTACCTACCCTTTAAAAGAAAAGATCTGTGAAGACCATGATACTTAACCTTCAATTTAAGTAAATAAACACAACAGTTCAGTGTTCCAAGGTTTCTGCCTGGTTGAAAATTTTATTAACATAACACTTTAATATATAGAATAGGATTTCTCAAGCTTTGCTACTTAAGATACTAATAGGCACTTTTAAAAATAAACAAAATAAGGAAGTAAATGGCAAATGCTATCAAATATTAACTACCTATTGGTTAGTAACCGTGATAACTAGCATACAAAATTCTTTGGAAAGATGTGGAAGTGAAGAACTCCTAAATTTAAGCCAGTTTCTTCCATACTTGCCCACAGAACATACTTTTCTTCCTACTTGCTTTCATAGTAGGAAATTCTTAGGGTTCTTTTTCTTGTTTTTCTTAAAATTTAGCTTATTTTATTTTATTTTTTGGCTGCACCTGTGGCATGTGGAAGTTCTCAGGCCAGGGATCAAACCCAAGCCACGCCAGCAACCCAAGCCACAGCAGTGACAATGCCAGAGCCTTAATCTGCTGAGCCACCAGGGAACCCCATTTAGTTTAATTTTTTGAATAAATAATTAATTTGGCTCAAAATCAGAACAATGAAAAAACTAAATTTTTCTCTTCCATCCTGTTCTTATCCATTGCTCTCAGTGATTAGCTACTTTTTTACAAAATTAAAATACAGATAAATATTTTATTCTTTTTCTTTAAAAATACAATATATTATATTGTTCTGTACTTATTTTTCTTCACTTAAAGTATATCATGGACTTCTTTCCAGTTTAGTATATAAGGAACTTCTTTAATCTTTGTCATAACTGTATTATGTTCCAATGAGTGTCATGTAGTGGCTTATTCATCAGTTCCCTAAATTTGGATAAATACATTGTTTTAAAACTTACTCTGTTACAAGTTAATTCATTGTGGCATTTTTTGTATGTGTGTCATTTCATAAATGTGCCACTATATCTGTAGGATAAATTCCTAAGACTAGTAAGTCAAAGAGTGAATACATTTGTAGCTATTAGAAATTACCAACTTGCTTTTCATAGAAATCACATTCTCCTCTTTCATTGCCTGTTTCACTGTGCCTTGACAACAGAATGTGTTTTTACATTTGAATTTTGCTAAAGTTATTGTTGGAAAATGATTTACATGTTTTCTTCCTATAATTGAGGTGGAACATTATTTAATATGTTTAAGGGTCATTTGTGCTAATTTTTCTGAGAAATGTGAATTTACATCCTTTGTCTATTTTCTTTCCAAGCTTTATTATTAATGAGGTATTAGATGAGCCCTTTGTGTGTAATATGAATTCCTCTTCTCTCTGCTTGCCATTTATCTCCTGATTTTGCTTCTGATAATTTTTTACCATACAGAAATTCTCGATGTACTCAAATGTTGAATTAGTCTTTGCTTCTTTCCCTCTTTCTCTTTCTTCTTTCTCTTTAATTCATTCTCTTTCTCCCTCTCCTTTTTCTTTCTGTCATTGTTTGTTTGTTTTTATTGTGTTTTTTTCGGAACTTTGGTTCTGGAAGACCACAAGATCTCCTACCCCCCACACTCTCCTTACAACATAACTGAATTAGTTTGCTGGGGCTGCTATAACCAAGTACCACAGACTTGGTGGCTTAAACAACAGAAACTGACTGTCTCACAATTCTGAGGCTAGAAGTATAGATGAAAGTGTCAGGGTGGATCTCTTCCAAGACCTCTCTCCTTGGCTTGCAGATGGCTGTCTTCTTCCTCTGTCTTGCACGATGTTTGTCCTAATCTCCTCTTCTTATTTATGTATTTATTTACTTTTTAGGGCTGCACCCATGGCATATGGAGGTTCCCAGGCCAGGGGTTGAATAGGAACTACAACTACTGGCCTACATCACAGCTACAGCAATGTGGGATACAAGCTACATCTGTGACCTACACCATAGCTCCTGGCAACGCTGCATCTCTGAGCCACTGAGCAAGGCCAGGGATCAAACCTGCATCCTCATGTTTACTAGTCATTTTCATTTCTGCTGTGCCACAGCCGGGAACTCCTCTAATCGCCTCCTCTATACTGGTTAAGTGCCCACCCTAAGGACCTCATTTAACCCTAATTACCTCTTTAAAAGCCATATCTCCAAACAGAGTCATGTTCTTACATACTGGGGGTTAGTGAATTTGGGGGGCAACATAGTTCAGCTCCTGATATTCCTACATCTAAGAAGTAGAATCTCTTTCCTCCCTTTAAATCTTGATGGGTCTTTCAGCTGCCTTGATGGTAGAGGTGATACTCAGTGCCATTCAAGGCCAAGTCTTAAAAAGATAGAGCTCCCACTCGAACCATTCTTTCTGGAAGGCTGGCTCCATGGAAGACGGACGTTATGCTCTGAGGAAGCTCAAATTACCATGTGAAAGGCCCAGGATAAGGAACTGAGGCCTCTGGGTAACAGTTGGCCTCAACCTCACACAGGAGAGTAAAGAAGCCTTTGAAAGACCCCAGCACCAGACTCCAGTCTTTGAGCCTAGGCTCTAGACCTCATAAGACTTCTTCTGCTGTGCCCTATCTGCATTTCTTACACGCAGAGGCCAGGAGTACAATAAATGAATGTTTTACACCCCTATGTTTTGAGTAATAGTTATATTGTTCTGATAAATGGAACATTGATCATGTTAAATTCTTCCCCACTCCAAGAGTATAAACAAGTTCACCTACAATTCCTTTGAGAACTCTTACTTCATTTTTAACACCATGTAGTGTGTGGAATTGATCAAAATTTATCTTTTTTCACAAATCTGACTAGCATCCATGAGGATGTAGGTTCGACCCCTGGCCTTGTTCAGTGGCTTAAGGATCTGGCACTACCATGAACTGTGGTGTGGCTCTCAAGAGGCAGCTTGGATCTGGCGTTGCTGTGGCTGTGGTGTAGGCCAGTGGCTGTGGCTCCAATTCAGCCCCTAGCCTGGGAACCTCCATATGCCGCAGGTGTGGCCCTAAAGAGACAAAAGACAAAAAAAAAAATGATCTTTTTCCAGATGACTGCTCAGTTGTCCCAATGCTATGAATTAAAAAGTTTGTTTGCCCATAATTTAAGCTGCAGTTTTCATTATACAATAAATGTAATGTGTAAGGTGAAACCACTTTTTGACTTTCGATTTTATTCTTTTGGTTTCCCTTACTATTCATGCTCTGATGTCACATCAAAGCTTTGATTTAATTATCAAGTATTTGTATTATATTTGCTATTTTACTGTCAGGTGGGGCTAGTCCCTGTACATTATAACAACTTATAATCTTAAATCTTATCATGATTGTACTAATAGTGTTTTTTTTAAAATTACTCAATGAATTTTCTTACATTTATAGGTGTAAAACAATCATCACAACAGATTTTATAGCATTTCCGTCCTAAACCCCAGACACATCCTCCCATCCCCCATCCAGTCTCCTTTGGAAACCATACGTTTTTCAAAGTCTGTGAGTCAGTATCTGTTCTGCAAAGAAGTTCATGGTGTCCTTTTTTTTAGATTCCACATGTAAGTGATAGTATATGATATTGGTGTTTCACTGTCTGGCTAACTTCACTTAGCAAGATAATTTCTAGGTCCATCCATGTTGCTGCAAATGCTGATATTGCTTTCCTTTTAATGGCTGAGTAATATTCCATTGTGTATATGTACCGCATCTTCTTTATCCACTCCTCAGTTGATGGACATTTAGGTTATTTCTATGTCTTTTGTACAGAGTGCTGCAGTGAACATTGGAGTAAATGTAACTTTTTGAGTCATGGTTGTCTCTGGATAGACACCCAGGAGTGGGATTTCTGGATCAAATGTAATTCTATTTTAGTTTTGTGAAGAATCTCCATACTGTTTTTGTAGTAATATGGTTCACTGGACAGTCATAGAAAAAGAAACACATGATTGATAACTATGCCCTGAAAGGATACTCAATGTCAAAAGAATCTTTGATTACTTAAAGCTAAGGGTCTTGTTTGTGCTTTCTCTGATGAGGATTTTTTTGTTCTTTAGGCTGCACCTTTGGCACATGGAAATCCCCAGGTTTGGGGTCAAATTAGAGTGGTAGCTGGGGCCTACACCACAGCCACGGCAACAATGGATCTGAGCTGCATATGTGACCTATGCTGCATGCAGCTCACAGCAATGCTGGATCCTTAACCCGGTGAGCGAGGCCAGGGATCAAGTCTGCACCCTTACAGAGACTATGTGGTGTCCTTAACCGTTGAGCCAAAATGGGGATTCCAGATGAGGAATGATATTTTTAAGATAATATTCATCCATCTTTCTTCCAGCATCCATAAATTCCCTTTTGTTAAGATTAACAAATATTGAAGATTTTTGTTTTAGAGAAGAGCAAAAGTGGTATCTATCCAAAACAATGAGGTTGATGCCAAGAAAATTACACAGAATTATTGAGGCAAATTTTGGCTCTTTACACTGCAGCATTTACTTGCTTTCATTGTTTAAATAGAAGCTAACAATTTTCTAAATTTTATAGCAAAGTCAAATCAGGTCAGAGAAAAGCTAGAATGAGAATTTCCATACACTATATGTTCATCATATAAACAGAACTGGGCTTAACTTTTTCTTTACCAACAAACCAGTGAGGTAAGAAATTTTAGAAGAACCATAGAATTTAAATAAGTTACAGAATCCTGCAAGACCTAGAGGGACCAGGATCCAGGATTGTAAATTTGGAAGCTGTCCTGGCCCTTTTCTGGCCTTCGCACCTTGGCAGCACCCCCCCACCCCTCTTGATAACCTGCATATAAAAATCATCTGCTCATAGTTACCCAGATAAATCCATCTCGCTTAAATATAAATGTTTTATTGAAATTTTTAAAAGTAACATGTTACAAAAAAAGTTAATGGTCTAAAACTTCATAAATATGAGAAAAACTTAATAGAATAAAATTCCCTAGAAGAAAAAGTTGTCATGAAGCATTTGGAAATTATAAGCTAACATTACAATATACCACCACTACCAACAAAAGTATCTTAATAGAGCAATGGCTGATGCAACAAAAGACCAGAAATATAAGAACTCAGAATAGCGGCGCAGGTTACAGTAGGTGACAAGCATACAACAGGAGAAAGAGGGGAAACTGGTAGAAAGAAGAAAATGAAAGTAAAATAGTGAAACAATTTTGGATATAAAGGCTTCAATTACAGAAACAAGAGTAGACACTAAAGAAAATATCTCTGTATGTGGCATCAACCTCACTGTCTTGAACAGAAAGCAGATACCTTGGCCTGCTCCATAAAGAAATTCTTGATATTTGTTAATCATCTTAATGAAAGGAAATTTACAGATGCTAGAAGAGAGATGGATGAATATTATCTTAAAAATACCAGTCCTCATCAGAGAGAGCGCAAACAAGACCCTTGACTTTTAAGTAGTGAAAGATTCTTTTGATGTCGCCTACGCTTTCAGGGCACAGTTATTGATCATGTGTTGTCTTTTTCTATGACAGTCCAGTGAACAATATTAATATAGTTGTCATGAAATTTAAGATTACCTGTTTTGATTGACATATGAAACCATTGATCATTCAAATGTATTTCTTTAGATGAAAACATATTTGTATACATTTATATTTTTTATATTTATGTTTGACCTGGTTAAACCAACAAAAGTAAAGAAAATATAAAGGAAAACTATGTAAATCTTTAAAAACATGAAAAAACATCAGCATATATACTGTAGTGGAAAAAGTTACTAATTCTTTAGTGAAAAATAAGATTTTTAAATTTAAAAATGTGTATAATTTAATTCTAGTTCACTTATATAACCATGGGACATTATTTTATGTACCTGTGTAGTCCTTCATGAAGAACTGTGTCATCTTGATATATTCAGAAATAAGACATTTATTAATATACCTGAGTAATAATCTATATACACTTTTAGGAAATACCTTTCATTGTACACTTTAGAAAACTTGGATAATTTATAAGATTGAACTTGGCAGCTCAAAAGAGAGAGAGCCAAAATTTATGTTCTATGGCTACTGTATTTCAGTAGCTTACTTAAGAAATAGCTATTTTATTTAAATACTTTTTTAAGGGAGTTCCCTTCATGGCTCAATGGTTAATGAAGCCAACTAGGATACATGAGGACGTGGATTCAATCCCTGGCCTCCCTCAATGGGTTAAGGATCCAGAGTTGCCATGAGCTGTGGTGTAGGTCACAGATGTGGCTCAGATCCCACATTGCCTTGGCTGTAGCTGTGGCCAGCAGCTGCAGCTCCAATTCAACTCTTCACCTGGGAATTTCCATATGCTGGGAGTGTGGCCCTTAAAAGCCAAAATATTTTAAAAAAAACCAAAAAAAATTTTGAAGGAAAAAAGCTTTAAAAAAATCTAAATTTATTGTCACTTGTTGGAAATTGAAATATTCATAAGCATTTATCCAAAACATGCATGGCTTTATTTTTGCCATTTGAAAGTGAAGCTAAAAGCTTGGAGAAAATGAACTTCCTCTTTACAATCGTTGCTTTTTTTTTTTTTTTTTTTTATTTTCCATGGGAACAGAAATGCTGCAATACCATTTTCTTTGTAAGAGTACACTATTTGTGTTTCAGAGCCAAACCAGGCTAAAGCCACGTGGGAACTTGCCATTCCTCACCTTTCACTTGCTCGCTGAGTGGAAATGAGGACCACAGCTCTTACTGTTTTGGCGCTTGAGTTTACCTCAACAGCGGTTGAATGGATGCCATTCAATTGCCCATGGGAGTTTGTTTATCACTTTATCATTTTCAGATTGTTTTCTATACATCTATCTCCTGATCTAACGAAACTATAAGGCCTTAATAATGTGTAATTTTATTTTTGGATTCATCTTAATGCCAATCATACTCTAACCGAATACTTACCTTTGAAATTCATAGAAAGTGATGACCTGTAAGACTTAGAGGAGTGCAGCTTTCTAAAAGTTATTTTAAACATGCTATTCAAAATCCTTATGCAGAAATTACAGAGCACCTTATTGCGAAGGTCTCCTGTGTTCTTGTGACCCATGTGTTCTCCGGTTTGTGCTTAGTGTAGACCTAGAGCTCCCAGAGTTCATGATCAGCCAGACAGTGGTTCTTCCTTCACTTAGAAATGACAGACTGAAAAAGCAGTCAAATAAATGAGTTAAACATTGTGATAAATGCTATTAAGGAAAAGAAATTGGGTCCTGAGATAGAAAATAACAGAAGACCTACTTTTGATTGGGTCGTCGGAAGAGTCTTCTCTGAGGAGGAAATTTGAAATGAGAGAAAAGAATGAGGAGCCAGCCAAGAGAGTAGTGCGACTCAGTCTGGTGTCACAGTCAGTACCAAGATTCTCTTACAATGTGTTATGTTATGATGTAGCCTTTCCTCATTGCATCTCTCTCTCTCTCTCTCTTTTTTTTTTCCTCTTTAGGGCTGCACCTGCAGAATGTGGAAGTTCTCAGGCTAGGGGTCGATTTGGAGCTGTAGCTGCAGGCCTATGCCGCAGCCACGGCAATGCCAGATCCCAACTTCATCTGCCGTCTCTGCTGCAGCTCGCAGTAACACAGGCTCCTTAACCCACTGTTCAAGGTCCGGGATTAAACCCACACCCACACGGACACTATGTTAGGTTCTTAACCTGCTGAAGCACAATGGGAACAACTAATTTTATACGTTTTTGAAGTGTCTTTCTTTTACCACCTTTGTTAGATTTTGTTTCTAAAACTTAATAACTTTGTAGAAACAAACTTGTTTTTCCACATTAAATTCCCTTTATTTATCTCTTAGGAACTCTCTCCCCAGCCAAAATCCTTTAACTGTTAAGTGTGTTTTCTGGTTCTGTTATATTGCTGTTTATTTTACATTTGTCTGTGGCAAGAGCTGATACCACCTTAGAAAAATATGCTGAGCTACAGGTTACAGGGACTCTCATGCCATTCAGCATTAATGAATTTATTTCTTCAACCACTCAATCTCACAAGTACAAGTGCATTACCTGAGCTTGGGTTCCTCCAGGCAGAGACTCTGGGATGGACATGTGTGTGTGCATGTGTGTATTTGGTTAGACAGTGCTCTCAGGATCCACCCCTGTGAGAAGGTGAGGGAGGTAGGACTGGCAAAGAAAGACATTTAACTGTATTTGATCGTCAAGCTAGGGAGCCTTGTGAGTGTAAGGGGGTACCAATCGGTTTTTAAGCCGGGATCCCAAGTGAAGTCTGGGATGTCCCAGGACTCAGGAGGATCTACTGCTTCCATAGATATGAGGGACTTTAAGAAAACAATGCAGGATTGACTAGTAATCAAATGTGAGAGATGAATGGATGGAAGGAGTACCTAACTTCCAGATTTCTGGTTTGGGTCACTGATGGACCAAGTAAGTAAAGAAGGAAAAGATGGTGGGACCTAGAATGAGCTGAGGAAGATAGCGAGATGATGCTCCATGTTGTTGAGTTGAGGTGCTTGTGAGATATCCAGCTGGAGAAGAAGGCACTTGGACGTGTTTTTCTGATAGAATTCAGGAGAGAAGTCTGGACTGGTGATATGGGCTTGAATGCTTTCAACCTAGAGATGGAAGTTCAAGATGGGAATTTCAAAAAGTAAATACTGTTTACTGTAGAAAATACATAGACTTCCTCTGGCAGAAAGCAATTCATTAAATTATCTGGGAAAGAGCCAAGATTCCCAATTTCTGAACACATGTTTAAGTAAAAATTACATACTTCTTTTCAAGTAATTTTTCTTTCCTTACTCTAAGGATTTTACCAAATTCAAAGTATAGTGAGTCAAAAGTGTTCCTTGATGATTCTATTTAAAAATCACCCAATGTTTATGCAGAATAGAGATATGTTAGACTTGCAAAAATTTCAAAGTCTGTGCCTCGAATACTCCATTCATATTTATTTCTCCTAATAAAAACATTGATAAATTTTATTTACCACTTATTTTATGCCAAGCACTGTTCTTGCTGCTTTATTTGAATATTTTCATTTAAAATTTACAACCTGGAGTTCCCATCCTGGCTCAGCAGAAATGCATCTGACTGGAATCCATGAGGACACAGGTTCAATCCCTGGCCTCGCTCAGTGGGTTAAGGATCCGGTGTTGCCCTGAACAGTGGGTGTAGGCCATGGACACAGCTTGGATCTCATGTTGCCGTGGCAGCTGCGGCTCTGATTTGACCCCTCACCTGGGAACTTCCATACGCCGTGGCTGCGGACCTGAAAAATAAAAAATTAAAAAATAAAATAAAATTTGCAACCTGTTGGGATATTGCTAGTGGGATACTACTATAATCTTTATTTTACAATTTGAGAAAACTATAATCCAGAAAGGTTAAATAATTTGCTGAAATTTATTCCAGTTAGTTACTTCATGTTGTGGCACCAGTAATGAAAACTTTTTGATCAGTAGCTGTGCTAGAAAGTAATCCACTTTTCCTTTATATAAAGTTATTTTTACTTTTTTCCTGTATGTAGGCGTGGTGCTCTTAAAGTAAATTGCTCATAAACATTTGGTTATCCCAATTTCATCAATGGAATACAATCTCACACGGATTAGAAGTCATCTTGAACTCCACCCATTGCCTTTTCTTGCAGATCTAATCAATAGCCAAGATACATTGTTTCTATTTCCCTCTAGTCTTATAACTTAGTGTCTTCATTTTTATTCCCACTGCCTCCACTCTAGTTATCTTCGCTTAATATTTTTCAAACTGCTCTAAGAACTTCCTAGGAACTAGAGTCCTGCTCTTCTGTTTGTCCCTAGTTTAATTCATCCTTCACATCGTTTCCAGATGAATCTTTGGGATAGCACAGTCATGATCTATGTGATTCACAATTTCAAAACTCTTCTAAGACTCTGCCTTGCCTAAGGAATTACATCTTTATCTCTTGAGTTTGACATTCAAGACCTTCCATATTTATAGCCAATGGAGAAAGATTATTCCAGCTCCCAAGAATGAATGTTAAATTTTCAACCATTGTGTTAGCCAGTTGTCAAACACAACCATCTAAAAAAAAATTAAATTGTGTGATCTTTTAGTTAAAAGTCTCATGAGAAACAACAGCAATAAATACTCAAAACTCATCAGATCTTAATCATTTTACTGTATTTTACCATTAGGCTCCTGAGGTTATTTGTGTATATTGTTCTAGATGGTGGAAATACTTTGTAATAATATACTACTTTGCATCTCTTCTTAACTCTGCATTCAACAATGTGACCTTGGTAGATTGAAATCACCATTGTGGGGATATTTACACCATGGAAATGGGAAAATGCTACAAAGCAAGGGTCAAAATGTTTTGTTTGTTGTCTAGAGCTGGGCCAGCAGAGCATAGGATATGGACCAGTCTGTTTTTGTACTACTATTCAGCCACGTGTGTTCCTTTATGTATTGTCTATGCTACTGCACTGAAAGGGAGAGTAAAGTTTTGATAGAGATGGTTGGCTCTTGAGCATAAAATATTTATTCTCTGGTTCTTTAAGAAAAGCATAGCCACTGCAGCAGAAACACTCCTAAAGATAACAGGGAAACAAACTAGTGTGGCTTTGTTTTGATAAAACTTTATTTGCCAAACCAGAAGGTGGGCCGTATTTGGGACTGTGCTTTAATGACCCCTGATCTAGACAAATGAAAGGGGTTAAAAAAAAAATGTTACTAGTTCAGTTGAAACTTAAACATTGTCAAGTTTGTAGCCCTCATATCATGACTATTTTAACAAATTGAGAAAATATTCTTTCAGTACTCAAAAGCTACTCTCTGATTGAACTAAGAAGTTGCTTATGTCATTGATGAATTAATGAACATCCAGCATATTTGTCACTATTATGCTTTCATCTTCCTAATTAATATAAGCAAAAGTAACAACCTGTATTCATGTTGGAACTATGCTACACTGTCAATTGCATGAAGAGTTTGGCTTTGGATACAAGAGTGTAGCAAAAACTGATGAAAGCACTTTGCGAGCACACCCAGTAAAATTTATTATAAATTCAGGTACATTAATATTAATATATATCCATACTTTTTGTTTGAGAGATGACTGTTAATTGCTGGCAGACCACTATATATAGCTCTATTTCAAGCTTCTACTTTTCATGTACACATTTTCAAATTAAAGTCAATAAATACTCTTTCATGAATGTACCTTTCCTATTCTCAACTTCCTGTGCCCAAGTTACTCCTTCTGCATAGAATGACGTCACAACTAATTTTATAATTTCTCTATACACCCTCCAAGACTTAGCTCACATGAAATCTTTATTAAGAGTTTAATTACCTCTCAGGTTATGTATAATTTGTTTCTCCCCTACATATACATAGCAGTGTTCTCATATTCTTTCCCACATTTGTCAGAGTATTTTGTATATCCCCACCAATCCTTTTGTTTTTTTAAGAGCTAGGCCCATGGCATATGGAAGTTCCTGGGCCGCAGATTGGATCCGAGCTGCAGCTGCAATGCCAGATCCTTTAACCCACTGCCTTGAGCTGGGGATCAAACCTGTACCTTCACAGTGACTTGAGCTGCTGCAGTTGGATTCTCAATCCACTGTGCCACAGCAGGGACTCCCCACCCACCCGTGCAATGCTTGATTAGATGTTCTCCGAGAACGTACAAGTATCTCTTCCATTTTTCACTCCTTATAGAATCTAGTCATATGTCTTATATGTAGTGTTTAATGCATATTATCGAACCGAGTAGAAGGAGCACTGTACAAATAAATTTGCTAGGATATTTTTGTCTACGCAAACTCCTTTTAGTAAACCTGATCTATTTACTTTCTCCCAGGACACATATTTTACATGTATGCCTCTTGTCCATGCTTCTCTAGCATATAAGTTTACTGTCTTAGTCTGTACAGGCTGCTCTACAAAAATGCCTCAGACTGGGTAGATTATAAACAACAGAAATTTATTTCTCACAGTTCCGGAGGCTGGAGACTCCATGATCAAGCAACCATCATGGTTGTGTTCTTGTGGGGACCCTCCTCCTGGCTGTAGCTGGTACTTTCTCACTTTATCTTCACATGGTAGAAAAGGCAAGCAAGCTCCCTGGGATGGCCTTTAAAAGGGCACTAATCTCCTTCATAAGGCTGTTGTCCTCACGACCTAGTCAGCTCCCAAAGGTCCTATCTCTTAATACAGTCACCTTGGAGGTTAAAATTTCAATATATGAATTTAGGGGGAACACATTCTGACCATAGCATTTATCAATTTCTCTCTTCTTACCTGACTCCCAGGTTGAAGACCCTAGTTGGATTCCATCCGAAGCAGCGAAATATTTCCTGAGAAGAGGAGAAAAAGGAGAGTTTCTTTGAACTTCAGTATGTTTCATTTATTCTACTATCTTCCTAAGACTTTCTTTCTTTCTTCATTTATTTATTTAGTGGCTGCACCCACAGTGCAGGAAGTTCCTGGGCCAGGGGTTGAATCCCAGCTACAGCTGCAAGCCATGCCATAGCTGTGGCAATGCCCACTGTACTGGGTTGAGGATTCAGCCTGCACCTCAACAGCCACCTGAGCTGCTGCAGAGACAATGCCAGATCCTTAAGCCCCTGCACCTCAGCAGAAACTCCTGGAGGTAGTTTTCTTGAAGAAAGGAATTATATCGTTGGCTCTTCACAAAGCACAAGTACTTTCAAAACATTCAGGGTAGAGTCTTGTACTCCGAGGCTGAATTTACTGTTTCATGAATGAAAACATTTTTCATAAATCTCTGTATTCCCTACTGTGCTTAATGGTGCTGAACATATTGTAGTCACTCAATAAATAGTTGTTGATTGATTGATATGTTAGTGAAACATAAAAGCTGAAGCTAGTTGAAAATTAGACATATTTTATTGAAATACAATAAAACTATCTTCGGTTTCTAAGTATTTTAATGCTTTCAACTGTTATTTCATCTTTCCATCACAGCCAAATTTTTATGCAATGTCATGAGGCTGTTGTCTGCTCAAATTTATAAGACACTTAAAAATGCTCAGGCCCCATAGCAATGCCAGGATCTAGAAAATCTGCAGTCATTTATGATTAATGATACTCTCTGTTTTGTGAGGGATTATTAAAAACAGAAGCCTATGACTTCACTGTTTCTGACAATAACTTTGAACACAGGGTCAGTCCTTCAGTTTTAACATTTCTTTGTGAGATTAAAAGAAAGTAAAAACAATTGCATTGGGAGCTTCACCCAGATGTGACAAAATAGGAGACACAAGTTTTCAATCTGTTTCTTCCAATGAAAGGCCCCCTCATTCATAGACTATTGATGATGAGCAAATGTTACTGAAAGGCCAATCTAGCCATCGGAAAAACATAGAGTTCAGGACTCTATCAGGCATCACACGGGCAATTCATAGAAGATGTTCACCATAAGGCTTAAGAGCAGCTGAAGAGCTGACTCATAACAAACGCAGTTTCATTTTTGCATTTCCTCCAGATGAGTAACTGGAACAAGAGTTATCAAGTTGAAAAAAAAAATAAAAGTCTTCAAGGTTCCATCAAAAATGTAAGCAAGGACTGAACGTTTCCTGAGGGAAAATATTGTACAACATAAGGACCATTTTTATTCAATTACGCAAAAATAATAATCATGTGCTCCAGCAAACAAAAATAACAGGAACAAACATGCTTTTAAATGGAAAGTCCAGATTCCAGAACACACATAATTCTCCCTCTGCTATTGTCTTATTTACCAAAGGTAATTTATAAATATCTAGACTTTACCTGTGATTATCTAAGGTAAGGTATTTGATTGCAAGTGTTAATGTTTTAAAAAGGAGATGTATGGCTTTTGCAAAAATTAATTCAAACATTCCAATTCTGTTTACTGGCAAAACTTTACAAACCATAGGAAATATAAACTCACTTCTTACAAGAATTAGGACAGCCTTCAAAATACACCCAATTTCATCTCTGCTAGCATCTTTAAAGCATTCTCCTTAATTGTCAGGTAACACGGAGACCGTTTTCAGAGTATATGCTTGGTGTGTCCCTTTTTCTGTGTTCTAAGTATCTCACAGATGGCTAGGCCATGGTCTGACCTTAAATTTGTATGAAAAATTAAGTGGAAGACCCACGATTGAGTTGTGGTTTTTCTCAGTTTAAGATGATTTCCCTGGAGTCTAGCAGCGGAAGAAAAAACCAGCTGCTTGATAGGAATTGTCACTTTCCAGTCCCTCGGTGAAACAAGTACTAAAAAGGATTTAGTGGGAGCCAGCTTTCAGCCAATCCTTCTTCCTGAAAATGTGATGATGTGAGGGTAGACAGGCCCAAACGACAGAATCATCCAAAAATTTCTTCCTCACTTTATTACTGCAAGTTAACTTCTAGGGTCCCCCCCCCCACCAAATGGCTTCACTTGCACTTCTTGCTTCAAAGCAGTGAAATGATGTGCCAAAGCTATGCGGTTAAATGAAATAGTCCTGGGCCGAAAGAACAAAGATGCTGTCATGTCATGTTTTCAGTCCTTACAGTAACCCCAAGTTAAGATAATCAAACAAGAGGTATCTGCTCCTTCATAACTGCAGGGTTTCAAACCTTCCTTTCTATGAAATGGAACGAGATTTGTGAAGTCGAGGGTGTTGTAACATGTGCTGAAATAAAGCTCTTTGCAGTTAATGTCACCAAAGAAGTGAGTTAGAGGTTTTGTAATGAGACACCTTTCTTTTTTAAATAATAGCTTAACGGTGTTGCTTTCTCTGAAAGAAAAAGCAGTCCTTAATGTAAAGGTTTTTTTGGGGGGGGTTATTGTTTATTTTAATGATATGGTCTATCCTCGCATCTATACCTTTAGTATTTGACCAGTGATTTTTAAAATATGTTATAAATTGATCCACATGTCCTGGATGTGGATATCTAAAAATGTTGGTGAAGCTCCAAGAACTGTAAAATACACATAATTGGCTCAAAGAGATGGTTAGTATTTCCTCTTTGTATTTGTGGGTCAAATTAGGAACAAATAATAGAAATGTAAAATGCTTTGCTGTGCTTAAAAAAATCCTCCCAGACCCATGAAGTGAATCGGCAACATAATTAGCATCCTTCCCCCGACAAAGGAATGTGGTTTCAAGAAAGACCCTATGCACTCCTGGCTTTCATTCATTCATTCCTCTTTGTAGGAACTATCTATGAGCACCTACCAAGATGAAGCATTCTGCGAGAGCCCGAGGCTCTAGTAATAAAGGAGGCAGCCAGAGGCATGTTCTCATGAAGCTGAACATCGAGTGCTGTCAAATGCGCTATAAAGAAGTACATGAAAAATAATGAAAAACAGGAGGAGGAGTTCCCGTTGAGGCTCCGTGGAAATGACTCTGACTAGTATCCACGAGGACTCAGGTTTGCTTCTTGTTCTCGCTCAGTGGGTTAAGGATCTGGCATTGCCGAGAGCTGCGGTGTAGGCAGCAGATGCAGCTCGGATCCCACATGGCTGTGGCTGTGGCACAGGCCTGTGGCTATAGCTCCAATTCCACCCAGTCTGGAAACCTTCGTATGCTACGGGTGCAGCCCTAAAAGGATGGAAAAGAAAAAGAAAAACAGCAGGAAGTGTAGGAAGTGCTAAGTCCCCCTGTAGAGGGGACCTTTTAGCTGAGATCTGAATGACCACATGCACTGGTTATGTGACTGTCTGTACGGAAAAGTCCAGGCAGAGAATTCAGAGGCCCTGAGGGATTAAGCTTGATGTTGGAGGCACTAAACCAAAGGTAGCCTTTTCTAGAGACTGGTGAGAATGGTGGAGTTAGGTCCCATACTACCTCGCAGGCAGGACGAAGAGCTTGGAGCTTCTTCAGCTGTGATGGAAAGCCATTAGATGATTTCAGGGAGGGGCGTAACGTGATTTGATTTATGCTTTTTAGAAGATTCCTCTATCTGCTCTGCAGAGAACAGATTGTAAGGGAGCAGGGCTTGAGGCTGACTTCTAATCACTCTTATTGCTGTAGGGGAGACCATGTGAGACAATCTCGCGTCGGAAGGGTATTTGTATATGTAATGGAATTCCAATAAAGTTCTCCTCTTTCATTTTTTTAAATCTGTCTTTCAAGTATGCTGTGAATACTGTCTTGCCTCTGCTCCCTAAGATGCTGGTTTTCCTCCTTCCCCAGTTTTCTGCATCTACAGACTATGTCTCGGTGAAATCTTCCTCTAACGTAATAATTTATTTCCATAAATACATTTTCAACAAATCATAGATTATGATAATATATAATAGTAATAATAGCAATAGTAAGAATTGCTAATAGCTATAATAATAATTTAATAATTGGGGTGGACTCGGTTTATCCTAACAACTGAAGCAAGATATTGTTCTCATTTACAAATAATAAAGATTCAAAGGAGTCAATAAATTGGCCAGCTGCTAAGTCAGGAAACCAAAGTCTGAAACACAGGTTTTCCAACCAAAAAAAGCTCCTGTTTGTTTCACTATTCTAAGTTATCCTTTTAACCAAATATTTATTCTTTTTATGCCAGTTAATGGTGATCTCGGCAGATGTCAGCATCGAAGAGAAGAATGCTCCCGTTTCTGCCTTCAAGTGCAGACAGAAATATCAAGAGGTAAAAGTTATTATTTTAACCAGTGCTAACATCCTCACTCTTACAAATATGCAATAAAATATGGATATGAAACATCAGAACCTTATTTCAAGAGACCAGGAGAGAAAGAAGCACAGAGTAATGATCACTAACATGTAGTTGTGTTCCTGTTCACACAGGCAGTAAACACTATATGCTTAGTAACATGTCAGTGCCCTTTAAAACAGTAGAAGTCTATAGATTACAGCTTTACGTCTAGTTTGTGAATACAATGCAGTGCCATGAAGCTGCCTCGATCATCATTATTTCCTAACTTTGGAGTAAACAATAGCCGTTGAAGTATACAATTGCCAAAACAGAACTGATCAGATAAAAACCTGATTCTGTTTATCAGTTCCCCCTTTTCATCACCCATCCCTCCTTGGCAACATAAGATAGATAACAGGAGCATAAGAAAAGAATGATGTGCACGAATTATCTATGAGGACTGATTTGGACACACATCCCGAAGTTAGAGTTCTTGAAAGTCCATTGTGCATTTGCTTTCTTGCACTATGCCTGGAACCACTTTTAAGCCAAAGGGAGTGTATTAGGGTACCTAATTATCCTTTCAGCTGTTTGGATTCTGATTATAATCTTAGCCTATTGAGGTAAATAAATTGGTTTTGAATCAATAATGTGAGATTTAATGTTTATCAGTCAATCCATTTGTAAAACTGAATTGCCTACTAAGGGAGTAACTTTGATTTTGTATTAGCACATAATGGAAGAGTTAGCGCCAGATTTTGAAATAGATTTCACTTTAAGCAGAGAAAGGCTGTAGAGTATAACCACTTTAGGTAGCTTAAAGTAACATTAGAAATATAATATGCTTTATCCATACAGAAAAAGCAGATCTATACTGTAATTAACTCTTAAAAGAATGATAAAAAATACATGAAAAATTCTGCCCTATTTTGAAATGCGAAATATGATTTCTGTTTTTTTTTTAAATTCCCTTTCTGTTAATTTCCCACTATTGCTGCTTGAAATTAATGTAACGTAGATTCAGTTGGATAACTTATATTCAGCTTTTAGAAACACTTACATGATGTTTAAGAAAGCCTATGTGGGAGTTCCCATTGTGGCTCAGCGGGTTATGAACCTGACTAGTATCCATGAGGATGCAGTTTCAATCCCTGGCCTCGCTCAGTGGGTTACGGATCCAGTGTTGCTGTGAGCTGTAGTATAGGTCAAAGATAAGGTTCGGATCTGGTATTGCTGTGGTTGTGGCTTACGCTGACATAGCCTGGGAACTTCCGTGTGCCATGGGTGTGGCCCTACAAGGCTAAAAAATAAAAGGGGGGGGCTTATGAGTATTTTGAAACATGTCACGTAAAATCCAAAAGCTATGTTTTTCCACCAGTATAAAGCTGGATTCAACATGTGGAAATATGGGTTGGTTACTTTATCAGAACTGACAAATCTTTTTATATATAATTACTCACAGTCTGTTCTGATTCAAATAAATTTAATAAAACAATATTAATGTTGCAGTGTAGCCACTTTGTATTATATAGCACTTCATTTTTGTTTAGTACATACTTTGATTTGTAATTGTTGAGCTACTATGGGATTTTAGAAGAGAAATTAAATAAATGTTGAATCTTTTAAAACAGTAATGTGAAAGATTATATTTCAAGGAGTTCCCATTTTGGTGCAGTGGAAACAAATCAGACTAGGAACCATGAGGTTGTGGGTTTGATCCTTGGCCTCTGTCAACTGGGTTAAGGATCCAGCGTTGCTGTGAGCTGTAGTGTAGGTTGCAGATGCAGCTCGGATCTGGCTTTGCTGTGGCTGTGGCCTAGGCTGGCAGCTGCAGCTCCAGTTTGACCCCTAGCCTGGGAACCTCCATATGCCATGAGTGCAGCCATAAAAAGCCAAAAAAAAAAAAAAATCTACTACTTGCCACATGAAAAATGGACTATTCATTCATTTAATTGTTTGGACTATATAACAACAAACACCAAGATATTAAGCAACATTAACATATTACAAAGTATCAACATAATAGAATTTTATTTTCCTTTTGATTTAGATTTGGGTTATCATTTAGAAATAGCATTAGTCTCAAATTTAGTTAAATATTTTTTAAAAATGGCGTTATTTAAAGCAGAATGCACTGACCTCTCTTTTATTTCAATAGAGCCATGATTCTCAATAGGAGTTGATTTTGTCCCCAAGGGGATGCTTGGTAATGTCTGGGGACATGTTTGGTCATTGTCTGTGGTGCCAAGTTTGAGAAACCCTGGAGCAGAGAGGTATTAAAGAACCTTAGTAGTAGAGAATGCATGAAAGATGAAATTAAGAATGTAAACATTAAGGAGTTCCTATCGTGGCTCAGTGGTTAACGAATCCGATTAGTATCCATGAGGAGCAGGTTCGAGCCCTGGCCCTGCTCAGTGGGTTAAGGATCCAGTGCTGCCATAAGCTGTGATGTAGGTCGCAGACATGGCTCAGATCCTGAGTTGCTGTGGCTCTGGTGTAGGCCAGCGGCTACAGCTCCAATTCGACCCCTAGCCTGGGAACTTCCACAGGCCTCGGGTGCAGCCCTAAAAAGACCAAAAAAAAAAAGGTGAGCATTAAGAAGTTAGAGGCTGGGTCTATCTGGATAACTGTTGTGTTTTGCACATTGTAGAAGCTTAGTATTTGTTGAATAAATATTTGTTGAATAACTACATTCATAAACAGGTGAAATACCTGTTTTATTTTATTGTCCCTGAGGCCTTGTTCAGTTTTTTGGTATGTAAAAGATCACAAGTGGTTAGTCTTTTTTATTCCCAAACTGGTTAGTAATCACTGCTGTAGGGCAACATGTCCTATTTAATAGACAGGAAATATTTTAGGATTATGCTTATGATATACTTCAGAATGCATGTAAATGAAGAGCTGAAATGTATTTTAGCGCATTCCAGTATAAGGCACATATTAAGATGGATTTGGAAATATATACATGTAGCCATTTTATTATACTGTGAAATGACTGCCCATTCTTATGGGAAAATAAAATTTATGTAAAGGGCCTTTTTGCAATTTTTAGTCATAAATTATAGCCTTTTTATATACCCCAGGCAGTAATATTACTTATAAATTTATACCATACACCACTTAAACTTTTTTTATTAAGAGTGATCAGAGTCAAAACCATATGCTGTGGCTTTTGCCCTGTGGAACTCTCAAATGTACTGCAAGAATAATTATTCCTATTTGATGGAGTCACTGAAGAGAATGTGGTGCTGGATGGTAAGATGTATGTCATCTAATGAGACCCTCTGCAAACTCTCTAAAGGCTTGTGCTAGGAGTTTTGTGGGTTTTCTCTTATTAAAAGACTAAATAGCGCTTGAAATCTCTAAGAGAAGAAATTGGTGTTAAGGATTCAAAGACTTTCCTTCTCAGAGGATGCCATCAGAAATGCGTAACACAGAGTATGGTCCTTTGAGAGAGAGAGGAAGGGAGAAAGAGACTTTATCATGTCGATTTTTTCTTTTTTTGGAAACTGCAACATAAATGTAGACCCTCATCATTTTCCTTCTTTTTTTTTTTCAGTGTCATTATTATTATTTTTTGGCCATGCCCCAGGGCATGTGGAAGTTCCTAGGCCAGGGATTGAACCCGAAAAGCAGTTGTTGCGGCTTGCACCACAGCTACGGAAACGCTGGGTCTTTAACCTGCTGCACCACGAGGGAACTTCCACTCATCATTTTCTTTTGATGAGCCTCCTAAGTGTCTTTTTCTCAGCCTTTTTTCCATCCAGCCTATTCTTCAGAACTTTGTTTTATGTTTTCAAAAGCACAGATCTGGGAGTTCCCGTCGTGGCTCAGTGGTTAACGAATCCGACTAGAAACCATGAGGTTGCGGGTTCGGTCCCCGCCCTTGTTCAGTGGGTTAACGATCCGGTGTTGCCGCGAGCTGTGGTGTAGGTTGCAGACGCGGCTCGGATCCCGCGTTGCTGTGGCTCTGGCGTAGGCCGGTGGCTACAGCTCCGATTCAACCCCTAGCTGGGAGCCTCCATATGCCGCGGGAGCGGCCCAAAGAAATAGCAAAAAGACAAAAAAAAAAAAAAAAAAAAAGCACAGATCTGGAGGTGCCCATCCCCAGATTCAAGATATTCAGCCACCTTAGTATGCTAGAAAATTTATTTTAAAATCTGCTGCTTACCCATCTTGCCAACTATGTTCCCACTAATTAATCATCCGCATGTGCCTTTCCCCATCTCCATATAAATGCCATGATCTTTTATACCTTTCTTCTTTTACAGCTAGGTAACATGAAGTTTTCTTTCAAATACTGAATCTCTAAAAGTCTTCCCTAACCTGTCTTTGATTTCACTTCCCTGTGTTCCTAAAAGAATTTCTACATACCTATATTAAAGGAATTTACACATACTAAGATTATGTTTATTTTCTCATTAGCTGCCACATCTGTGAAAGAAGGGGTAAAGAGTATTACTCTTTGCGTCCCAGCTGCCAATGACAAGTACAGAAGTGCTTGAACATTCAAAGGTGAACCACCTATTAGAATGTATAAAATTAAAAAACTAACCAACCACGTCAGTCAAGGCAAGGATATGAAAGAACTGGAAGTCCCATCCACTGCTGGTAGGAATAGAAACTAGTACCAAACCTTTGGAAAACAGTTTGACAATTTCTTAAATATATACTTGTTACATGACCCAGCCATTCCCTTCCTAGATGGTTATTCAAGCATACGTCCATACAAAAACTTGCACATGAACTTTCATTGCAGCTTCGATAGCCCCAAACTGGAAACAACCCAACTTTCCATCAAGAGGTCAATGGATAAACCAACTGGTATATGCACACAATGGAATACTACTTACAGCAATACAAGAGTGAACTACGGAGAAATGCAATAATGTAAATCTCAGAATAATCACACTAAGTGAAAGCAGCCATACGAAAACAAGTACATGAGGTATGGATCAATTTTAATTTGCTATTAAAATGCAAACACTTCTGCAGTGACAGAAAGTAGCTTTTTGGCTGCTGGGGTGGGGGTGGGGTGAAGACTGGAGAGTCGAGGAGAAGCAGGAGGAAGGTTTGCACAGAGGATTGGGGAAACCTTTGGGGGTGATGGATATATCATATATTCGCTATCTTGATTTTGGTAGTGGTTTCATGTGTGTCAACATATGTAAAGCTTGCCGAATGGTGGATTTTAAATATGTGCTGTGCGTTCTGAGTCAGTTATGCCTCAGTGAAGCTTTCTGAACTGGAAAAGAATTAGAAAGTGAAATCGTTTTGGAAAGATTCTGCATGTAATTTACAAGGTTGAGGCTACTGATTTTCTTAGGGTATAACTGGATAAGAATATGTTATTTGGCTTTTTAGAGCCAAACCCATGGCATATGGAGGTCCCCAGGCTAGGGGTCCAATCAGAGCAGTAGCCGCCGGCCTCTGCCACGGCCACAGCAATGTGGGATCTAAGCTGCACCTGCAACCTACACCACAGCGCACACTGATGCTGGATCCTTAACCCACTGAGTGAGGCCAACCCGCAACCTCATGTTTACTGGTCAGATTCGTTTCCACTGCGCCACAATGGGAACTCCAAGAATACATGCATTCCAAGGACAGGGCAGGGGTGAGGAGCCTGGGCCAGCTTGAGGGTCACCCCTTGATCAAGGTGACCTCCTACAAACAGATGCAGTAGCAAAGCAAGGAGATTATTTGAATGGCTATAGCTTGAGTGGAAAGCCTGCTCAGCTGTTTGTGATTGGTTGTTCTTAAATTCTGTTTTCACCAATAACAGTGCCTTTAGCAGAATTGGATTCAGCCCTCGAAGGATGGGTAGGCTTCCGAAATTGTGCTACTGTGGCAACAGGCAGTCTAAATATTATTGAGCAAAACAGAAAGGTAATCTAAACAGAGGTGGCTTGGCAGCAGTGCACAGAGTAGGTTTCTTATTGATATTGACTGGAGCAGGCTATTCTTAAAAACAAGTGGGAATATGGGATGGTTTGGAAAAGGTTTGGGGCAAATCTCAGAGGGCCTTGAACGCTGTTGTTAAGAAGTTTGAATTTCTCTTATAGAATCGTGTTTCAGAAAGCAAGTTTATGTAACAACACTTAAGCATAGCCACAGAGTAAATATGAAAAATCTTTTACGAAAGTTAATCAAGACAAGGTAAAGTACACAACTGGACCATCTGGTTTATGGGGAGAAGGACTAAGCTCAGTGTAAAACATGATCAATTTCAGGTGCAAGGGAAACAGTCAGATGCAGATGGCCATTGGGCAATTGATACTAAAAAGTTTAGAATTAGCCTAAGGCCAGAGAGGTTACGGTGAATGAAAGATGTTTTAGTTATTGATGGCTTACGGTATACAAGAGATTGTTTGGAAAAAGGAAAAAGCCCAACAGTTTTATATACCCTTTAGCTCATGTAAATTCTCTCACTATCCCACTGAGACACTTTTCTGTGTCCTTGACTGGTTTTAACTCACCTTCCTGACTTCCAAACCTGAGTAAGAATACTCAAAGGACCCGTCTTTGACCCTCTTTTTGAACTATACTCACTTCCTAAGTGGTCTTGCATCCAGTCTTGTCTTGAAGCAGAGTTTTTATGGTGAAGACATATGCATAAATGTAGGGGGCTAGACACTCCCCAAACTTGTATGCCTAATAGATATCTTGAACTTGACATGGCCAAAGGCAAAGTCTTGACTTCACTTTTCTCACCTACATTTCCTCCTGCTATTTCATATCTCAGAAAATGGCCACTCAGCCATCCAGTTACCGGGGGGAACAAACCACAACAAAACCATAAAAACATTAGCAGCCATTCTCTACTTTTCCCCCTCTCTTAGAGTTCACTTCCAATCCATAAGTAAATCCAGGAAGCTCTACCGTCAAAATATATCCCAGATTCATCTATTCGTCATTGCTTCTACTACCTTTCTATAAAGCAATATTATGCCTCACTGGATTAATACAATTATTCCTTAAAGGTTCTTTTTCCACTTTTGTCTCCTTTCAGCCTATGAGTCATCATATAACTGTAATCCGAGTTGTTCCTTTAAAACATGTCGTGTCATGCCACTCCTCTGCTAATCATTCTCAGAATAAAAAAGCCAAAATCCTTACCAAAATGTCTAGCGGTCCTTATAACACCCTCTGACTTCACTACTCCTTGTTCTAGCCAGGGATGCATTTCTCGCTGTTCTGAAACTCAGTGAGCAGACTTCACCCTCACTGCCTTTACACTTAATGTTTCTTCTGCCCTGAAAACTCTTCTCTCCTGTTTCTAAAGTTCATCCCTTTTCTATTCGCCTGATCAAAGGATCTTTGCTCAACCATTCCATATAAAAACAAAACAAATAAAGCCTAAGCCCCTCAGTTCCAGCACTGACGCATAGTAGGTACTTAAATTTAAATGATTATTCAGTATTTCAGAGAATCATAAAGACTCCTCTGTATGTTGAAAATGAGCGCATTGTGGCTTATGTAAATGTCCCAAAGTTTCATATCTAGTAGGTTGCAGGGCTGGGATTTGAATCAAATTCTTTTTGGCTCCAAAACTTAGTTATTTGATGAGTGTTTAAATCACAATGTTGACTTGAAAATCTTAGAAGGATTGGAAGCTGTAGGAGGAGATGGATTAAAATAGTGGCTAGATTCTAGAGCTGGACTAGGGATAGACACTAGAGTAGGGATTCCTACTCTTTCTCAGGTCATGGATTCCTTTGAAAATCTCATGCTACTCTTTGGCCCTCGTTCCCTTAAACACATGTAAATATGTGCCACACTCTTGCAAGAGAGTGCATGTGATTTATAGATTCTACCTTACGCTCTGGTAGACAGAGACAGAAGAGGGTGGATTTGGAGATCATTTGCGCAGATTCTACTTTTGGGAATTTTGACAATACGTGTAAAGGGAGGGCAAGTGGATCTTCCAGAGCTTAAGGCTATGACTCTGACTTCTCTGCTTATGCCCAAGTCACTCAGATATCATGGTCTTAGTCAAGAGAGAAAGGACAAAAGAGATCATCTAATACCCTCATTTTGCACGTGAAGCCGGGAGGCCCAGGTGGCCCCACTTGCTCGCCGGTGTACCTCCAAATGGCCAGTAGTGGAGCAGGGACTAGATTCCAGGTGTCATGACTCAAGGCCCAAGCGCCTCCTGATCCATGCTGCCTCCTCAGAACTGGATTGTCCTCCGGTGCTTCTGCGCTATTGTCAAGGTGCCTCGGTGTACAGTGGACAAGACATCGGTGTTTTCAGTATCAAAATGTGTATGGAATAGAGAAGGTGGACAGTGATTTGCGTTGGAATCATTCTTGTCTATTGCTGAAACATGCCACAAAGTCATTTTGTAACTAACTCATGGCTTTCAGCAATTTACCACGTAGTAATAGCTGATGAAAGGATATTTGATCGTTAAGTGAGAGCTTTAAAAAATCTAGGCAAGACTTAAAATACTAGTGCAAGGATTTCATTATCCAACTCACTTGAATCTGCAGTTTGGTTTTCATTGTGGAGACGGCTGCAAGGGTGCAAGATTGTGACATTGTGGTCAATTGCACAATTACGAGGAATGTTATACATTCCAGATCTTTGTAGAAACAGTATAAAATGTCAGTATATATTCCTTCACTTGGAAAAGCTTAACTAATATTTAAAAGTCTGCAAGATCTGGTAGTAATAGTGCAGAGAAATGAAAGGAAACGGTTAACCGATGCATTTATCTATTTTACTATCCACCTATCCATTCATGCACGGACTTAAAAAGAAGGGGTTTTGCTAATAAGGTGGAATTCCTCCTCCGTTATTTATGAGCTCTACCCAGATGACTGACAGGTCTATCTGGAGTGCTAATGTCTTCTCCGCTCTAGCTTATCGGTTAACTAGGGAAATTTAACACGAAGGGTGTCAGCTTTATATTTAGAGTGTAACTGTATAAACAGAAGCCACGGGGAGAATCCTGTTTTAGAATTTTCACCTCATTTAAATTCCTCATTTGTCCCTTCAGTTTAGAAAAGGCTGCTGCAGTGTGGTCCTGCTTCCAATTAATGAGCTTCAGAAAAGGATTAGGCTTGCCTCACTCCGTCTTTCCAAAATAGACCAACCTTGAATGACAAAACTCGAAGAAAAGGTAAATACTCTGCTCTGATTCAAATTAACTTCACCAGGGAAGATAATTCGAGGTTATTTTATTATAGCTTGAGCTAAGAGTCCCCAAGTTTTAAAGGTGAGATAACAGACATTTTTTTGAAAGTTTAACAAAAAAAAGTATTAGTTAAGCAGTTGTTTTTTTTGTTTTTTTTTTTTTGTCTTTTTGTCTTTTTAGGGCCCGATCAGCAGCATATGGAAGTTCCCAGGCTAGGGGTCTAATGGGAGCTGTAGCTGCCAGCCTACACCACAGCCATAGCAACACGGGATCTGAGCCGCATCTGTAAGACCTGCACCACAGCTCAGGGCGATGCTTGATCCTTAACCCGCTGAGGCCAGGGATCGAACCCGAGTCCTCATGGATACTAGTTGGGTATGTTCACCACTGAGCCACGACAGGAATTCCAGTTTGGCACATTTTTTATTTTGATTGCATTTTTTGACTTATCTAATATACATATATTTTTCTACTCATTCAATAAATAGTAGCAGTAACTAATAGCTTGTGGCAGTGTTACAAAGTCCCAAATACTTGGATGATTTTATTATTTGGAGTTAAATCCTGAAGAGACAGTTACAAATCTCCAAATATATAAAATATATTAAGGATATTATGAAAATTATAAAGGGAATTGAGTATATATTTGTCAAGTCATTTTAAGGATATCCATTCCCCTATAACAGCTTTTTGGTGATTTCATAGAAATCAGGACATCTGAAAGTGTCCCAGTCTGGCTTCCTTTTGCATGAAGGTGGCTTTGCATCTTTCCCTAAAATCCATCCCCACACTCACATCCATGAATAAAGACTACATGTTAGGGAATCTAGGATGAAATCAATATCTTAGTCCATCTGTGGCAATATTTTTTAAGGTATTTTTACCTGAGTCTGATTTATTTATTCCTAAATTCTTTTGAGTTCAACAATATTCTGATACCCACAAGCATATCTACATTCTTTCAAAGATAAAGTTGAGCTCATACTTTATTTACATGAGAGGAATGTAATACACCTGTTGGTATTTAATTATTAAAGATGAGTTTTATTTATTTATTTATTTATTTTGCTTTTTAGGGCCTCACCATTGGCATACGGAGGTTCCCAGGCTAGGGGTCAAATCGGAGCTACAGCTGCTGGCCTATGCCACAGCCACAGCAATGCAGGATCCGACCGTGTCTGTGATGACACCATAGCTCAGGGCAATGCCAAATCCTTAACCCACTAAGCGAGGCCCGGGATCGAACATGCAACTTCATGGTTCCTAGTCAGATTCTGCTGTGCCACGATGGGAACTCCAAGAGAAGATATTTTTTTAGAAGCAAAGAAAGCCACAAGAAAATTCATTTATTGAGGACAAATTATTTGTGTTTTTAAAATCATAAATGTTGAAGTTTCATTTCACAGAAAGTACTCATCCTGGGTTAACTAAATCAACACAAATGTAAATAAAGGTATGTTTGAATTAAACAATTAGGCTTGATTTTCTTGTGTCTTGCATCTCACAGCAGGTGTTCCAACACAGCTAAGACTTGGATGTGCTGACACCTATAATCAACACAAAGGGTCTCTTTTAAACTAACAAATCATCCCCTCAGTGGAAACATAAACAAAACCCTAATTGCAGATTTTGCTAACTATTCTCCCCTGCTGTTAGTGTCTTAAATACTAGTTAGTGTGTAGTGTTTAAGCAGTAACCTCAGCTGGATTTATAATTGGCAAAAGATAAGAGCTAATGCTCTAGATTCAGTGTTACTGTGTACTCTTAAACTGAGCCTATACTAATCAATGATTTCCTAATTACCAGCTAGTATCAAGTACCTCGCAACAATTTCTTAATTGAAGGAGACAAGCACATTTATTGGTAATAAAGTGCCCGACCATCCTAAGCACTTTTATTTTTATTAACTTGCTTAATCGTCACAACATACATTTGAGGTAGATACTAATATTATTCCCACCTCACAGATGAGGAAATCTAGGCATCACAGCTACTAGGCAGTAAAGGTGAGATTCGAATCCAGTCTATCTATGTCTAGGGTGTGTGGCTTGCCTTCTCACCTAAGACTAAAGATGTAAACAAGTAAAAGTTAACTACTCTTCCATTTTAGACCAATAAGTTGAACGTATCTGCTGAAAAGGTCCTTCATGCAAGCATCCCAGTGTTTATGCATCATCCAGGAAAGAGGTTCTATATTTTTAGGACCATAGTTTGCAAGTCATGGCACATCCCTGATTAAAATGATTGTTGGGGGAATAAATGAAACCTAAATACAAAAAGAATGGACACTTCTGTTTCTCGACGTGAATGTGGTTATCAATATGCTTTATGGATACAGTCTTCTATTCCCTGAAGTATCCTTGGATTACAAAGTCAGAACTTTGAAAAGGTCATTAACTCTTTCAGGTATCATGCTAACGGAATCAATTTAAATAGCGCCACAATGTTAGTCCAAGACTAGTTCTCTCGTTTAAACCCTTGCTACTCTGTCGTGGCTATCAGCTACAACACCAACCTCACCTGGGGGCTTGTTAGAGATGCAGAATCTCTCTCAGGCATCAAGTCCCAGACCTGTTGAATCCTAATCCGCACTTTAACAGGATAACCCTGGTGATATTTATGCAAATACTGTCTAAAAACAAGTGGTTTAAATCATTTTATTTAAAGAGGAAAATAAGAATTGGATATGTTCCCCTCTCTTTCTTATTTGTACAAAAGAAAAAGTAAACAAATCTTAGCAGAAAATAATATGACATCATAGGCAATTGGATTAACCAATGAGATTCTCATATTTTTATTTTTACTTGATTTATTACTCTTTTTTTTTTGGAAGATGTGAAATAGACTAGTTAGGCTTGAGGTGTTAACTATGTACTACTGTGGTTTTCAATTCTCTTTATCCGTTTTTTCCCCCTAAGACCCACTCCTTCCCAATTAACAGTCATTGTGGTTCAGGTGGACTAAAACCCATCCTTCACTCTAGATTTGATGGTAGGTTCTAGACCTTGGCTCAGCCAATGAAGGTCTACATTGATTGGTCCAGGAGTGACACGTGATCCCACATTGACGAATGAGAGCTTTCCGAGGGCTTTTTATCCCACCCTTTAAGGGAAACACTGTTTGTTCTGGCTGAGATGGTCATCACTAAGGGCCAAGGCAGCCTGGAGTTTCCAGCTACCATCTTTGCCTTTCCAAGGGAGGCAAACCCTGCCTGAGGGTGAAACCAACAGAGAAAAATGCAGACCCAAGAGACAGAGAGATGCTTGGTGACTTTGGTCAGATACCTGGATTCATTCACAGCTTTGGATTCATCACAAGGAGTTTTCAGGTGTATGTAAGTCAAGTCTTTTTTTTTTTAATCGAGATATAATTGAGATATAGGGTTAAATTAGTTTCGGGTATACCACATGATGATTTTATATTTAAATCTGTTGCAAATTGATCACAGTAAGTCTAGTTAAGATCTATCACCATACACAGTCATAGTTTTTTTCCTTGTGATGAGAACTTTTAAGATTTACTCTCAGAAACATTCAAATATGCAATACAATATTATTAACCATACTCACCATGCTGTAAATTACATCCCCTTGACTTCTTATTTATTTTATAACTTGAAGTTCGTATATTTTGGCCCTTTTTATCCGTTCCATAGCACGCTCTTCTTCCCGCAACCATCTGTTTTGATTTCTGTATGAATTCAGTTGTTTTTTTGTTTGTTTTTTGTTTTTTTGTTTTTTTTTAGATTCCACATGTGAGTGAAATCATATAGTATTTGTCTTTCTCTGCCTGACTTACTTAGCATAAGTCCTCTAGGTCCACATACATCACAAATGGCAAGAATCCATTCTTTTTTAGCAGTTGAATAATATTCCATTTTTTATACAGATATCTCACATATTCTTTATCTATTCATCTGTTGATGGACACTTAGGTTATTTCCATATCTTGGCTGTTGTAAATAATGCCAGAATAAACACAGGGATGCCTATGTCTTTTCATGAGTGTTTTTGTTTCCTTTGGATAAATACCCAGAAGTGGAATTGCTGGATCGTATGGTAGTTATATTTTAATTTTCTGAGGAGCTTTCGTGTTGTTTTAGAGTAGCTGCACCAATTTAAATTCCCACCAACAGTGCACAAGGGTTGTGTTTTCTCCGCATTGTCCCCATCACTCGTTATTTCTGATACTTTGGATAATAGGCCTTCTAACAGGTGTATGGTGATAGCTCATTGTGGTTTTGATTTGCATTTCCCTGATGATTAGTGCTGTTGAGCGCCTTTTGGTGCACGGTCTGTATGTCCTTTTGAAGCAAAGTCTATTCAGATCCTCTGTTCATTTTCATTTTCAGTCAGAGTGTTTGTGGGTTTTTTGTTTCATTTTGTTTCTGCTTTTGGGTTATATGCATTCTGTATATGTTTTGGATATTAACCTCTTTTCAGATACATGCTTTGCAGATATTTTCTCCCGTTTGGTGGGTTGCCTTTTTCTTTTGTTGATGGTTTCCTTTGCTGTGGATTTTCATTTTAAAATCTAGCTATTTTCTAGCTGGTAAAAAAAATTTCGCCATTCCAAAATATATGTATTTAATTGACCATGTGTTTGTATTTTAGTTTGCTTCAGAAAGGATTTAAGGTGACTTAAGACACAAGCATTGAGTTTGAAAGCTTTAAATCCAACGCTGTGCTACCTAGATTTGCAGTCTTGCTCCTTATGAGCTTTGTGAATTTGGTCAAATGACTTTACTCTTTCCTGTCTTAGTTGTATTTGTACAATGTAGCTAGTACCATAATCATATGTATTTCTTGGTGTGATTAGGAAGATTCAGTGATTCATAGTTTAACTGCTTAGTACAGTTCTGAAATATAACTGCAGTAGGCTTTAGGTACTAATTAGATGCAATAATAGACTTATGCAAAATTAATTCAAAATAGGCAATGAAAATGGGAGAAATTAAAATAAGGATTCAAAATGAGAATGTGCCAGGCGGAAGTTGCCTGAGTGGAGATCACCAGTTACTTGATTCATAGCTCCAAATGGAAAATTCTTGCCTAGAATTAGAGAATTTTTTTTTTCCTGAGGCCTAGTAAAGAGAATACTTGATGATGTAATAAAAAATATATCCTTAACATGCTCCTTAAATTAACCATTGATGATGAATTTCATATAACTGTTTCACATAATTAACCTTTAAAACAATGATGCTATAAATATAACTACAACCTTTAAAATAATGATGCTATAAATATAACTATAAAAAGCTAACTATAAATGTTGAATAGAAAGAAGATACAGGGAAAAGCTGCAAGGGCAAATGTTGGAATACATATATAAATGTAAACATATGCTATATATATATATATATATACATACACACACAAATACACATAGATATAGCGTGATTTTACCAAACCTCCAATTTTGTACAAAACATTTTCACTGTCTTTATAATTCATTTTCCTTATATTATACTAAATAGTCTTCTAGGCAGTAAATAAAATTGCTGAGTGATATTTAAACAAAAAATATGTGCCATAATTTCCCTGATATATGCCCCTTTCTGGACATGTAACTTCTTTTCAATTTTTACATGAATCAGTGTTATAACTGAAATATTTTGTGCATAACTTTTTAATGTGATTAGCATAATGCGTATAAGATAGATCAAAACATTTAAAATTGCAGTCAGAGGGCTTAAATGTTTAAAGGTTCTTATAAAAAATAGTATACTTTTAAATATCGTAAAAGGTGCATTGTATACAGAAATATTTTATCAATCAACCCCTCAATAAATTTTGACTTTTAAGTAATTGGCTATGAATATACTTGTTAATACTGAAAATATTTTGCATTTGTCATCTAACTAATTGTGAGCCTTGTGTCATTATCTCTGTACTATCACTAGCAAGCCATTCAGAATAAATATTTTACCAATGTCAATTCAACAGAGTTAATTCTTCTACATGAAATAAACTGAATTTTCTTTTAACACCACTAAAATAACATTTATTGAATATACTCTTTATTTAGAAGAGCTTAAATGTGTAGCTTTAACTTTTTGACTGTATTGGTAAATGTTTGGAGAGAAACACAAAAACAAGTTTTGAAATTTTAGAGCTTAGCATAATAATTTATATTTCACTCATCTCACATACCAATGCAGCATTTCTGGTTGGGATTGAGGAGAGCCTCTGGGCCCTTTAGTACAGGTTGATGGAAGCTCTGCTGTATTTAACAATGGCTTCCACAGTCACCCAGGTATCCATATGCAGTTGATGAGTTGGGAAAGAGGGTGTGGATAAAAGAAACCTTATTTGGTCTTGTCCCCAAAGTGACAAATCCCTTTTACCATGAGTCTATTAGTAAGAACTAGTATAATGGCCTTGCCTAAGCTCAACTTGTACAACCTGGGAATATTACCTAATTTTCAAAGTTTCGATTTTCCTATTTGTAAAACGGGGCTAACAGTAGTAATCAGCTCACCAGGTAACTATGAAGGTTAAATATTACATACACAGCATTTAGCTCAGTGTCTGTTTCATACTGAGGGTGTAATAATAATACTCCTATTATTATCATCACTTTTAGTATTAGAAAAGACATACGACTAGACATGTAATACAAAAATACTTTTAATTACACATAGTTAAAGTTAATAATTTTTAAAAAGAAGCCCAAAGAATAGGAAAAAAAGTTACCTACCAAAAAAAGAATTGTATGGACTCAGTGCTAAACACCAAAGGAAAAAGATAAAAAGAGTAAAAAATGTTGTGGTCAAGAATTTGAACACTGGACTGATGTATAAGGCATGTTTATAGGTGTAATGACATGGAAAGTAGAGTAGCTATTATTTATGTAGAAAAACACATGGAAGGTGTACTCTGAACACTGCACCTAAGACATTGGATAAAAGGGATGGTGATACATTCTAAATTTCTAAGTTTAAGCTTTATTGCAAATCTTAGGCCAAATTAATCTAAAGATTAAGATTACTGAAAGATAATGCATGTTGTGACATTAATGAAATACGTCTGCAGCATGAGGTTAGTAAAACAATGGAGAGAAAGTGAGCGAAGATTAATGAAAGCTGCTTTGCTGAGAATGAGGAAAAAGGGAGTGGCTTGGAAGGAGGCTGAGGGGCAATCCGGGAGCAAAGCAGGAAGGAGCTTTCTAGCATCTGCAATTACGCACATGCTAGAAAGCACGGATCCATGATGAGCTCTGAGCTTTCAAAAAAAAATCACCCTCAGTGAATTTTGGTGAGAGGACTAGAAAAATCGAAGCGTGGATGTGGTGAGTCCGTTCAGTAGGTTGTTAAAGAAGTTTACGAAATGGTCATAGCTTCACAAGGTTTTTGGCGTTAGAGAGAAAATAGTGCCGTTGAGAATATGAAGGCTGTGGAAATGGTACAACTTAGTGATAGTTGGGGCATGTGGGTGAGAGGAAGAGATGTCAGGGTGACTCTGGGTGTCTGGCTCGTGACCCTAGGGAATGGGTGGGAATGACACTTGACTGGGGTTACAGACACAAAGGAGAGAACTTGAGATTCATCTGTGACAAACTGAGTTTGACTGACTTTGGGACATGCAAGTGGTGGGGGGTTATATAGACGTTTGGATGTATGGATCAAAGATGCAAAGGAGCTATTTGTCGTAAAAATATTAATGCGTAGTCATACAGGTAGTATAGGTGAAGCCTAAATCAGTTTCGTGAACTTGGCACTCTTTGATGGGCAGTTTAGGCCAATATTTGTTGAGCAGTGTGTGCTGTGCCTTGTAGGATGTGCAGATCGTCCCAAGCCTCTACCCACCAGAGGCTATTAGCAGCCTCCGTCATAACAGCCAGTAATGTCTCCAGACTTGGCTAATGTTCCGAGGGTGAGGAGGGTGAGGGGAATCACACCGCTGGGAAACGCTGGGGTTAAATGGCAGTAACTAGTAACAGAATGCGGAATAATAAGAGAACCATACAAACCTCTTGAGACCAGAATTTGGTTCCCAATGGCATGGCTCAGGCAATTTTCCTTAATTGGAATAGTTGTCATGGATAGCATATAAGCATAGATGATAAGAACATGAAACAATGTAATTTTATGTGCTATTGTAAGACGAGTCAGAGTAGGATCCAGGGTAGGTGGAGAAATGAAGCCAGAAGGATTAGAAATTTCAGAATGGTTGAAGATGGCATTTACCAGAAACAGAGATTTAAAAAGGCATGAAATATTTGTAAATTCTAAATTGAAAGTGGTTTAGCCTCTTAGATATAGTTGGTTAATCCTGCATATCCATGAATGAACTTAACGGAGAGACAGTGTTCATGCTAATTTCCCTTTCAGAAGAAGCAGGGCTAGACTGTATCTCCAATGATAATGTGGGCATGGGGCATCCATCAGGTCAGAATCTTCCCGTTTGAGATTTTGGTCCTGTTATTGACAATGAACTCTAATGGCTCCACGGAGAGTCTTAGCATCCTTGAAGATGGGTTAAGTATTGGGACCTTGTTGAAGCCTTTAGAGTAACAGGATTAGTTACATGGTACTATTAGCAGTTATTTTCAATATATAGTTTATATTAACTGATTTGCATAAATTTAGATTATGAATATGTGTGTTACTGTTTGGATTATTTTGTTGGCAAATAGCCTTTTCATTTCTTGAAAAACATACAAATATATAATCATTCCACAAAATGAAACTAGTGGAGCCTGTAGTACAGTACAAATTGTACCTTTCTTTTTTTCATTCAAGTCATTTTATTCATTTAGAAATATTCAGTTGCATAGTGTTTCCTAAAGTACTTAGATTGAACTTTCACTTGGTTATTTGTAATATAGAATGTTCTCGATATAAATTTTAGAGTTTCTTTGCTGCTTAGCTTTGATTTGGAATATGCAGTTCGGCAAGTTGTATTTTGCCTACGACTCTGCCAACTCCTTTGAAAGTGAGAATGAAAAAAAAAAATAGAAATCTCTTTTTAAATAATTTAAAGATCTCTCTCTTTTTTTTTTTTTCCTTTAATGACCAGAAATGTCTAAATCCTGGTTTCTAAAAACCGTGCCATTTTGAAATTTATCTGGCGGACAGCACTGCTCGGCTGCATTACATGTGGTTGATGTTAGTTACATCCTTGATGTAACATAACACAAGCTGGCCAAGGTAATCTGATGTGACATACGACAACATTTTGAGCTAGTCTGGGATATTTGAAAATAAGTCATCTTTCAAAGACCATGGACAGATAGCATTGTGAGTCAAGACTGTGAACTCTGCTGCTTTCATTTTGAACCACCACAAAGGCAACGTTCTGTAATAATTAAAGGATGAATTTCAACCTGGTAGCCTCTAACAAATACCAAGAAAAGTTACTTCTTTTTTTTTTTTTTTTTTTCCTTTGCTGGTGTGTTTATACCTGAAACCACTTAAGTTAAATCATTAAGGCAAACAACCACTGATGAGAGACTGATTAAGCATTAATCACAGGTATGAGAACAAAACAAAGCAAAAATGAGCTAACGATACCTGGTAATATATAAAGAGGTGACAAGTGGGCATTTGGTACCCCGTTATTTACTCTTTGTTCCGGGGGCTCAGATCAGATCAAGGATCATTTTAGTAGCTTTAGAGGAAAAACCAACCAACCAACCAACAAACAAAAAAAACCTGGAAACATGAGCACCCAGGCAAAAATAGTAAGTTTTCTACATATGTTGTTGAGTTTCTCTGTAAAAAGTCTCTCTGTCCTCAGCCTAATTTATTGTGCAGGCTGTGGAGAATTTGAAAACCATGTTTTCTTCTAGGATTACTTCAAGATCAGCTCCTTTGGTTTTAAATTTGTTTCACATTTGTTTGAGCAGAAAATACTAGCACTAATAATACCGGATGAATAGTGATGAGTTACAAAATAACCTGACAATGCGATAGAGGTTGGAAAAGGATAGTGAGTAATAGGTATGTCTTAGAATGAAAAGGTAAAACTAAATGACAAGGTAAAGCTGCTCTTTTTGCGAGATTTACACTGAAAGTTGTAACGTGATTGCCTTATTCGATTATATTTTAAAATATCCTTAACTCATAAAAAGCTTCCTTAATCTTTCCATGTAAGTTTAAATCATTAAGTAATTCCTGTATCAACTCTTAATAACGTGATTTAAGTAAATGCAGGAAACAATTCACTTTCTGACAAATTAAAAATATATATCTTATATGCATTTATAAATATATATGCAAATACATTTTTCATTATTGTCTGCACATATATATGTTTTAAATGTCGAGGTTTGCTGAACCTTGGGAAATGTTAGCATAGGGCATTGGGAAAAAAAACCTATCTTCAATGATCTTAAGTGCAGCAGAAAAAATCCCTAATACTTTAATATCATTCTTACACCTTAACAGTAATAATTTTCTAATGCATTTGCCTTTGAAACTCCAAAGTACATGTGTATAATAAGGGTGGATTATTTTATCTACTTAACAGAAAGGAAAATTGTGACTCGAGGTCATTCTAATTATTGAGGGAATCCTAATTTCAGTCCAGGTTTTGAACTGGAAGTCTACTACCCTTTGTTTTTATGGTTCTCATAAAATCAGAAGTGTGTTGAAGTGGCCCAAGACATAATGACTAATGCCAAAACTCAGTGTGAAAATAAACAGTTTAACATTAAATGAAGATGGATTGACTGTCACCCAGAAATGGTTTTTCAAGAGGGCTGCGAGTGCTCACAAAATTCTCTTCCAAATTCTCGCTGATAATTAGATTTTTAAAAAATCTGTAGGAGTTCGCGTCATGGGTCAGTGGTTAACGAATCCGACTAGGAGCCATGAGGTTGCGGGTTCGATCCCTGGCCTCGCTCCGTGGGTTGAGGATCCGGCGTTGCCGTGAGCTGTGGTGTAGGTTGCAGATGTGGCTCGGATCCCGCGTTGCTGTGGCTCTGACGTAGGCTGGTGGCTACAGCTCCGATTGGACCCCCTAGCCTGAGAACCTCCATATGCCATGGGTACGGCCCTAGAAATGGCAAAAAGACAACAACAACAGAAAATCCGTAGTTAAAAAGCTTTTTAGTATTTTGCACTTTGTGCTATAGTATGTGCTGGAATAAAGACATGACAACACCCAAAGAATCTAATATAGAAGATCCAATAGGTTTGATTTAATAGAAACAAAAAATATTGCCAAACTTAACTTCTGTTATAAAACTTAGCCTATCACAAAAACAAAACAAAATAAAACAAGTTTGTCTCTTTGGAGTTTCCTAAAGATTAAAAGGTATAATCTGAGGAAAATTAAGGTCAAGGAAAATCAAGGTCAACAAATTATTTTATTCACTAGATTGGTTTCAAAAATGTTGTTTGAACATTTTACAGCTCTAAATATGGATGAGACCTTACCATCTATTCTATTTTTTTAAAATTTTACTTATTTATTTTGCTTTTTAGGGCTGCACCCACAGCACATGGAAGTTGCCAGGCTAGGGGTTGCATCGAGCTACAGGTGTCAGCCTATACCACAGCCACAGCAACGTGGGATCCCAGCCACGTCTGCGACCCACAGCACAGCTCATGGCGAAGCCAGAGCTCTTACCCAGGGAGGGAGGCCAGGAATTGAACCCACATCCTCATGGATACTATTGGGATTCATTTCTGCTGTGCCCCAATGGGAAATCCTGCCATCTATTCCAGACAGATGTTGCCTCACCAGGAGGAGACAGATGATACCAGAAACAAGATTTAAATGTTTGTTATTTGACTGCCTTGACTATATTTTTTCCCAGGTCATTCTCACAGCCTGTACAAAGGTACTGTTATCCCTAATATACACACCAAGAATTGCAGCTCATTGAGCTTGACTTAGTCAAGGCAAGATAGCCGATGCAGGGATTGAACCCTGTTGTAGAGTTGAGATTTGAATGCTGAAAGTATTAAAAAATAGGCACATTAATCTTGGAAGAAACATAAGCAGATGATAAATGACAGAGAATTGAAAAGCAAATAAAAGAGAACAAAGGAGTTTTTCAAACTGGGGTCTAGCATTAGTAAGGGCCTACCCAGGAAGATTGATAGGATTCTGATGGATAATGGATAGTTCTGTTTGCCTATCTTGCTCAATTAGGAATTGCCTGGATAATGAGTTGACATGCATTTTGATGTCCTAAAATACTCTATTATAGAACCTGGGATAGAGAGTCAAATACTTCTGAATTAACTTCCTTGCTGTTTACTTATCTGTGTTACTTAATTCTGCTAACCCTCAACACGATTCTCTGCAAACTGCGTGTTCATGGTACTTACCTGCATCCTGTTAAGTTCTACCGCGGTACCAAACATGGCCAACCTCTGAATGGCTCACAACAGCAAAGCCCAATTTCTAGCTTCGATTGCAGCTCCTTTTCAGATCAGATACAGCTCTGCTCCCTGTTTTCCTCCTTCTGGCCGAAGGCACTGCCCCTTCTGTTTATTTCATGGCAGAGGGAAAAGAGATACAGAAACCATGGGATAGCTCTAAAAGGGTCTGTTTCAGGGTTTGTGCATCACTGTGATTTTGAAATAGTCCAGAGGACGTCACATACCCAAACCTTCTTGAAGTGGGGTGGGTCAGGATCATTGTCTTATAGGGAAGGACGATGAGTGAGTGGGAAAATCCCAGAGTCAACCATTAAGCCCACAGGATGGTCCTGGTGAGGAAATGAGAGGAAAAAGTGAAGTTTTTGTCTGAGTTCCAGGCACACAGTATATGCTCTAGAATATGTATTTCACTTGTATCCTCTGTTTGGAATCTGAAGTCAAGCTGAACAAAGCCACGCTTGTGAAACACTTCAACTGCTTTTGATTTTCCAGTGTCCATTTGTCTACAGCCTTTATTAAAGTAATTTAGAGAATTACAAATGAGTGAATTACTGTGTTTCTCATGAGAGACTGGGAATTAAAAGAAGACTTAAAGTCATTTTTTAAAAAATCACAGTTAGTTAGAAAGACCTAACCCTTTTATTTTATTTAACTCTCAATAAAGAATTGACAAACTAACACTTGGCTTCTAAAAGTATATTCTTAGGAATTTCCTAACTTCTTAGAAACACGCTACATATACACAGACACACACACACAACAAAAAATATATAAAATAATTAAATGAGAACTATTAGCAAAATAACAAAGTTTCAGTAAGAAGGTAGCATTTGGGAAGCCAGATAACATAAATTTTGGTGAGGGTTATATTCCAGAAAAAAGAAAATTTGTCTGGAACTTTTCAAATTTTGGCATGAGAGGAAAATTCCCTATTGAATGTTTCTGAAAATGTCTCTTTTCTATGTCATGTGGTCAACTCCAGCAAGCGTTTTGTATGACTAATGGATTTGGTCTTGAGGATTTTGGATGAATCCTTGAGGAAAAAGCCAACAAGTCTTGCCTTCACTCTAAGAGATCAAAGACACCACTGTATTTTTGGTATGAAAAGGGTTTAACCATAGTTACCAAAAATAGGCTGTTTTCCCATCAGCTGTGTAGTGGCCGTGCAATGATTGACAGCCCATGCAGTCCCTCCAGGGTGGCTCCATTTCAACTTCATGGTAGTGGCTAATTTGAAAAGTACTTTAAGTCCCTTTTTGCATAAAAATTATAACAGTGCAAAAATAGTTCTGCCCTCAGCTTTTAGTTAACAACACCCACTGTGTGAGGTGTTACCATAGTATGAAGCAGCCCTTGGTGAGTCTGTGGCATAGATGTATATGTGTTAGACCAAAGTATTCAGTTGTGATGATTTACTGCCTCTTTTTTTCACTATAAATTCAATAGAGGAAAAGTTTCAGATGCAGCCTAAAATTTAAATGCCTCCACACAAACACATTCTTGAGAATTATTTTTGTGGTGAAAACTGCATAAGAAGGTTATTGGGACGCTTCAGTATAAGCTGTTTAAATAATGGAAACTTGATATCACATGATGTTAGGTGTATAATACATTGACATACACCCTTTTCTATAGCAAATACCCAGTAAACTCTGACAGGCAATGGACAATAACTGGTGGATGTTTATCAAGGGGTCCCATGGTATATAAACTCTACTCTGTTTTGTTTTCACATATGGGAGAAAAATGTTGAGAATCCATTTGTTTGTAGTTTATCATGCTTTTTTTTTTTTTTTTTCTTTTAGGGCTGTACCCACGGCATATGGAAGTTCCCAGGCTAGGGGTCCAACCGGAACTACAGCTTCTGGCCACAGCTACAGCAACTCGAGCCACTTCTGCAACCTACACCACAGGTCAACGCCAAAGCTGGATTCCCCACACTGAGCGAATCCAGAAACCGCACCCCCATTCTCATGGATACTAGTCAGATTCATTTCCATTGTGCCATGATGGGAACTTCCTTATCATGCTTATTTTTTAACAAATTTTAGTGTACCCAATATATTGCAAAATTAAATGATAACAATAAATTAGCAAAAGGTCAATAAATGAACAGAGGTTGATTTAAAAACCCCAGGTAGTCGTTTGTGGGAGAGAGGAAGGGTACACAGATGAAAAAATTCTCTTCTAAAAGAGTGTGCCCTTTGAACCAAGGTTCAATCTGTACAAAAGTGCAGAGTCTAGCTGACTCAAAAAAAAAAAAAAAAAATCCCAGAAAACATCCTCTACGAAGAACTAACTAGTCTTACACTCTTGTTTATTTCATGATTTGCAGCATTCCTTGGCTTTGCCCTGAATCTCAGCCCCGACTAAACGAAGCAATGGGAAAAAAAAATCAAAATCCTTTATTTCTTTATGCTCCAAATCGTAAAACTGAAGTTATGATATCTTGAATGAATAGGAGTAATTGGTGATTACACCCAAAAGTCAAAAATCACAGAAGTCTGCCTTACTTTTTGTTTCAGTTCCTAGGCACTGCTTAAGATCAGAGGTATAAAAGGGTTACGTGTTGTGTTAATTGGTTCAAGAGTATGTTTTCTGCTCACTTTTGATGCTGTGAAATCAAATGCAACAGTTTGGAATGCCAGCTGAAACAAGAGGCTATATAGGTGTGGCTGCCTCATAGTCTAAACTAGTTTTTAGTATGCCAGGAAGCACTCATTTGTTCCACCTCTAATATTTGGGTCTTGTTCTAGGGATATTTTTGAGAAAATATAAAAAGCTCTGTGTGAAAAGGGTAATAAAGTACTCAGTTCAGTTTTGAAGATTTTACTGTCCCAGATATCCATATATATATTAGGAATTCTATTTTTTCCAGTTTTTCTAAGTTAACTATCTAGCCTCTCCACTTGGGTTTGCATATATTCTGCCCAAACTATTCTGTAGCCTTCAGGGGACACTTAGGACTCTATTCTGCAATGTCTTATTATGTTTAAGTCTACAATGCCGAGGCAGTTCATGGTGTAATTATGTTGTTAAACAATCCAACAAGATTCTAAAGTGATGTTCATGAAAACATTAAATATACGGCCACACCAAATCTGGATGTTCACTTAAAATATGTTACTTCTATTGAAAAATGATGCTGTTTTTTGTAATCATGTCGGCGTGTATGTGTACATGTAGCTTTTCTAAAATGAAAATTGACAGACACCTTTTTTCTTCTACTTCCTGCTCTGTAAATACCCAGGATCTGAAAACAAGCTTATACTGTCTATCAGAATGATCCATGATAAAGAGAAAAGACATGCTCTTTGACAGAAATACATGCAGTAGGCTTAAATTATTAGATTTTTAAACTATTTTGAACGATGGCTATCTAATCTCTTCGGATGTTTGAACTGGCCTTATCATTACTGCCTGAATCATTATCAGGAAGTGCCTTTTTAAAAGATTCCTCTAAATGGGAAACTTTGAATCAGTTTTGCTCTTATTACTCAAAATCACATCCTTCCACTGACAACCCCCAAAATTAATAAGGTAGAGGCTTTTGCTCTTAACAATGTATTTATCTTTAGCCTAATGCTATTCTTGGAGAGTCAGAAATCAATAAAATCCACCAATATTAGTAAAATAACTAACATGTTTAAAATATGCTAAAGTGAAACTCAACCCATTTTGTGTTTAAATTCCTAAAGCTTTGATGAAATCCTAATACATATCATCCAGCTGCACTGAATTCATTTGATGGAAACACTTGATAATTGTTCACCTTATACCCTTATCATCTATACACATTCTCAGTGCTCTCTACTTACTATGCCTTGTAAAAATAAACTCAAACACCAAAGGAAAAAAAAAATTAAACAGCAGTCTGAACCCTGAATAAAAAGTAGCATACTCTGAAAATAAAAACAGAAACCTCTACAATAATGTTTTATTTATCACATACAAACGTGTTTTCCTAAGAATTATTTCCAGTATAGGCCACCATATGGAAGCAGAAAGCCATTATAGGAATGAACGAAGATGGTTTGTATCACCTGCATAACTTGTTTTGTTCTATGCCTTCAGGCTTCAAAATCCGCTTCCCATATTTTTTTTCCTTTCTTTAAAAATAATGTACATCAGTTTAATTTATCCCAGGTCCTGACAGAAGGATCGGATTTTAAGCATTTAATGCTGTGGTTTCAAATCCAATTTCTCAGTGTTCATCGTTTCAAACGTGGTAGAATGCAGTTTTTGAAAAGGTTCAAGAACTCCGGGAGGATTGGCCTACTTTCTCAAGTCCCACACTGACGTTAAAGGCAGCTCTGTAGGGTAGAGAGCAGTTGGGTCTGAATTTTTCTATAGTGCTCCAGGAAATACTAAACCCTTTGCCTAGTCCAACAAGAGCCTCTCTTAACAGTGTCAACCTAGGAATGTTTTTTAACACTCATCAAGCATATTGAATAAATAACCTATTTACAGATTTTTCTGAGCTAGGACACTCATTGGTTGGTACATGTTCCTAAAAAGAGGGTATCAATATATCTGCTTAAGGCTTGATTCCACTGCTTGTGTTCGGAAACGGCTTTCCTTGAGACCAGTGGAATTTTTATCCATTCAGAGGCTGAGGCACTAGATCCCAGCACAGTAAATTCATTGTAGGCTCTCTTTATTGGTGGTGGGGGAACCTCAAAAGGTCAGGAGTCCAGATTGCTTCAAATAAACATCCAGAATCTCAGATGCTTTTTTGAAATGGGCCCAAGTTTATTTGAACCTCTTTTCTGGTTTGGAAATCAGGCTGAAAAATTTCACAGAAACAGATTTTCCTCTGAGATCGCAGAAGGTTGTGGTTTAAGTAAAGTAATAAACAAAGTTGAAAAATGAAAGGCAAAATTGGCTCAGACTCACCTGGTTTCATTCTATTAACTGCCTGAAACTGAGTGGCACTGTGCAATATTTAAACAGAAAAAGAGAGAAAAAAAAAATCCAAAAACACAGAGTTTGGCTGTGGTTTAGCCTAGAATCATCAAACATCCCTGCTGAGGTAGTTTCTGTCACTCTGTCCTCCTCCGTCTTTATGTTTCGATAACTTCTAATCTTTTTGTTTTTCTTTATTTTTGGTTTGAGAGACTTCAGTTTTGGTCTTCCATTTAACAATTAATGTAGGGGTCATTCTCTGATTTTCATTTTAAGTGGAAAAATTTCAACTTATTTATGGCTATGATCTCCTTGAAATGTGTGTTAGGGTATTTGTATGATGAACATATAACATGAAGGAGGTGAAAAATTTTGTGTAACTTATTTTTAAATACCAAGTATGAGAGTTAAGGCTTTTACACACAGCATGTTATTGGTCTCCGCAGAACCTGAAGCAGGCATCATCAGGTATTAGTCTCTGCATTTTCTAAGTTAGAAAAGAATGGTTTATGAAGTTATGGTAACTTGCCCCATCAGGTATTATGTTATTTATAGCTAGTAAGTAGCAGAGGAAGGATGGAAGCTGAGGATATGTGTCTTCAAAGCCCATAATACTTGACTACTAGTTACAAAGTTTCCTGTGTAGCTGTTGAGGTTTCTCAGAAAGTTTTTTTTAAAAAGCCCACGAACCATTGCATGTAATGGATATATATGTCATATGCCAGCTGTGAAGAGTATTGGTTTTGTAACTTTTAGATGTGACGAGAAAATTTCTCTAGTTCAGAAAGTCCGTTTTAACAGAGTGCCTTAGATTTTTAAAGCACTGTATTCAGAGACCTTCTGCGTGTATCTCATTCTGGTCCTTCCAGCAAACAGGGAGATGGGCAGATGAGGCTTCCTGACCCACTTTTACCAAAGCCGAAAACTGAGGCCCCGTGACATGAAGATACAGCCCCAAAGTCATGAAACTGAGGGACACCCAGAAAAAAATTCAGATCACCTCTTTGACCTAGGAAAATGGCTTGCTGCAAAGCAGTGCTTCAGAATTCATCCTGTGATCTCCTTTTAACTTCTTGCTGTATTTTCTCACTCGCCCCTCTTTTCAATTACGCTTTATTTTCTCCGCTGTAGTTGTGCATATTCCAGCTCTGCACAGATACCTTGCCCCTGAGAGAAAGCACTCTCTCCTCACTGATAAAATCCAAACCACTTCTGCAAAGCCCCAAATAGGCTGGACACATGATCCCAAAGCTGTTCTTGTGCTACCCATTTAAGTGATGTATCAACTCTAAATTTAATCAAGGCCACATTTTATTTATACATTTCATGCATTAAACTCATTTAAACTTTTAGTCAGATTTCATTAGGAGAAATACTACCGTGCACATCATGCAGGAGTAAAGCTAATGTGCTTCAGGAATTTGAAAGGAGTTAGAGATCGGGGGTCTGATTTCAAAATTGCTTTTTCTTTCTCTCCTGCTTGCAGCAGGTCTGTGAGCGAGTGGCACTCAGGTTTGTTTCCTGGGACACTAATACAGCCAGCATGCTGTGTACGAATGTGTAAACACAGACATTCCCTGTAATCAGGGAGGTTGGTATCTTAAGGCAAGATTATGTTTTTTTAGGAAATGCAATTTATGTTCCGGATTAAGTTTCGCTCGCCGACTGATAACGTCGGGGGTTCAGGGAGATGATAATAAGTATTGTGTCCTGACTCCCTGCCCTACTTCTGAAGTCTTGAATCCGTCATTCTGGGCAACCTTCATTATCATGGAGCTCCATTAAATTATTTAGAGTCCTCATTTCTTAGAATGATGAGAGAGGTAAGTGATAGGCAAACACAAAACACATTTTAAAGAATTTAAAGCACCTATCAGCCTCATTCGTGGGTGCAAGGAAATACAGAGAGATACGAGGCAAAAATACAGATGACCCTGGGGCTAACGTCCTTCTTCACAAAGCTGGAAGTTTAAATTTGTGTTGGCTACTTTGGTATTCCTGAGGTTGAGATGGGGTTGGGTAGCAAGTTCAGCATCATTCTTCGGATGTAATCGTTTTTGTCTGTTTGTGGTGTGGCCCTAATGCTCTAATACATGACAAATATTCTCTCTCTTTTCAAATAGGAGTTGAAATAAATCCACCCAGAATATCAAGTAAGCCCTCTCTTGAAATCCTTCCATGCAAAAACCCTAACTGCTCCATCTCTTTTCCAGTCCACCAAAAAAAAAAAAAAAAAAAAAAAAGTTTTCACAAGTTAAAGAGCAGTGTCTGTGCCAGAAACACACAATTTTTTGGGGACTAATAATAAATTCACGGATTTTCTTTTTCTTCTCCCTATTTTTTTCTTTCTTCCACAGTTAGGAATCGGAGGTCCCCCATACCCCATGTGAAACAACAAATTATAGATCATACAAAAGAAGACTCTGGCCTTGATCAGACAGCTGAGTTTTCTCCATCTTTTTTAAAAAAAAAAAAGTCTTTTTCCCAAATGAATTGGGTAATTGAGCACACGGACCTGGAACTTTTCTGACCACAGGGGAGACTGGAGTGCCTTTTTTTTCTTTTTTTTTTAAATCGTGGTAACAGGTACTGAATGGGCAGAGGCCTTACCACGGAAACCTCAATGTGCCTAAGCTGTGACTTTGAGAGTGGGAGTGACAGCAGGCAGGGTTGGGGGGGGGGGCATTTGCTTGTTTGTTCAAACATATTTTCTGAATGACTTGTTTGTGTCAATTTGAGGCTAGAACTAGAGAATTCCGCTCTGAGCTATTTTCAGAGTAAAATCCTTGTAAAACATTATAATAATCCGAATAACTAGATATGCTCTTACAGGCAGAGAATCAGGTATTGACAGGGCTGGACCAACTCTCTATTCGGACTCCTCCTGCTATAGTGCTAAACACATCATAGTTTAGAAATAGAATTTCTTTATCCCTTCTTCTTTTTGTTCCACCTCCTTTAAAAACAGAATTTTATGATGTTCAAGCTATTTTCTTTTCAAGACCATTTATTTAATAAGAAGAATGGTCTTTTGTCCTGAGATGCCATATAATTAAATATTTTTTTCATAGAGTTAATGCTTACAGCAGAGGTCTAAAGCATTGAAAATAAGGAGCTGACCTGGAAACGGATATCACTTTAGGTAAAGTCCCGCAGTCTTAACTGGGGAGAAAAATAGCAGCCCTTGTCCGACTCAGCTTTTCCATGAGGTGTAAAAAGCACCCTATCCAAAGGGAAGCTGTGAAACTCAGAGCGGGGGTGATTTTGCTGGCATGTTATTCATGTACACGCCCATTGCTGTAAACTGGGTGAGCCCTCAGATTTTAACCATATGGCTGTGTGCATTGTGGAGTTTCCTCCACGGCGCCCACATGATGGCCTACTGGCTTCCCCGGCTGCAGAAGAAAATAAAAAAATGTGAGTCCTCCCGTTATGAGGTTTCATCCAGATGCTCCTGAGGTTATGTATTTAAATAATGTTTTGAACTTGAAGGAAAATGACAACGTTAAAGCTTGGCCGACTCTATTTGGCCGTTTCTCCACTAGGTGGCGCCCAAAGGCCATGATACTGAAGACAACCTGGAAACAGAACATTTTGTATTTTATTTTTTAAAACTTTATTAGAATATAGTGGACTTGCAATGTTGTACTGTTTTCAGGTGTACAGCAAAATGAACCAATTACACATATGCATATATCCATTTCTCCCCCATCAAGGTTATTGCAAACTACTGTGAAAATCTGATTTTTTAAAATATTTTGGGAGTTCCCCTGTGGCACAGCCAGTTAAGTATCCATCGCTGTCACTGTAGTGGCCTGGGTCACTGCTGTGGTGTAGGTTTGACCCCTGGCCTGAGAACTTTCACATGCTGCAGGGCCCAAAAATATGTTTTAAGGGTGGATTAATTCAGAACTACTACTCTTCTAATCAGATTTTGAGGTTATGTGTCACCTGTCACTCAGATTGTGCTTATACTGCCTGCTACATGGCTGATAGTTCCACATCACAGACAGCACGTAGAAACTTTTGAAATATATAACAAGTTTATTTATCTATGTGGGTACCCTGAAAGTTTTGGAGAGAAAAACATTTTCTAATTAATATATGAGTAGGACAATCAAATGAGCACAATAATTTCTCTACAGTCAACTTGTGTTCCCCGCCTTCCCCAACATCTTTCATGGTTTTTAAGGAAGATTTTTTCTTTTCCCAAATATCTTTCAAATTTCAGGAAAACATTACTTCACTTAATAGTACTCCTTGGCTATGGCCCATTATTAACAGACTTACAAACTGTCCTGTTTATTTTTGGAGCTGGAGTTCAGGGGACTATATGGCGCATTCGTTTAGTTATTTATTTTTATTTATTTTTATGGCCACACCAGCAGCATATGGGCGTTGCTGGGCCAGGGATTGAATCCCAGCTGCAGCGGTGACCTATGCTACAGCTATGGCACAGCCAGATCCTTAACTCACTGTGCAGGGCCAGCGATTGAACCCCCACCTCTGCAGCCACGTGAGCTACTGCAGTTGGATTCTTAACCCACTGTGCTGCAGTGGGAATGCCTCACATTCATTTCAATTTAAGAACATTCAGGAGTTTCCGTAGTGGCTCAGGGGTCATGAACCCGACTAGTATCCATGAGGACATGGGTTTGATCCCTGGCCTCGCTCAGTGGGCTAAGGATCTGGCGTTACCATGAGCTGGGGTGTGGGTTGCAGAGGCGACTTCCATATGCCATGGTTGCGCCCGGTAAAGACAAAAAAAAAGAAAATATTCAGCTGCTCTGCTCTATGCTATATGTATACACACACACACAGGTGCACACACTGTATACTGTATCTCTGTGATATATATATGCATTTACACATATATACTGTAGATAGAAAGTCTTACGTAGAGGTTTGAGTCCAACCATATGTATATACACAGATTTATACTGTAAATGGGAAGCCTTACATAGAAATTGATTCCAGTGGGGTGTAGCTAAAGTTCCAATTCTATATGTGCTTTAATTTTTACCCTACCAAGTTTCATAAAACTTCCCTCTAGCATTAATATCTGAGTCTCTCTGCTATCTGCGGTGCAATCCTATTTTTGGTCTTTTTTGGCTTAGAAACAAGCAGCATTACTAGGATAGGGAGGGCACACATTAGGGCCAATCTCTTGCTGCCTCTAGGACTCAGTTATATGCCTTCTGTTTCTTTTATTCCTAGCCAGAGTCAGATATATGCAGAATTGAGAGTAGGTGGTAATTGTTTTGTTTTATTTTAATGATTTTTATTTTTTCCGTTACTGCTGGTTTACAGTGTTGTGTCCATTTTCTACTGTGCAGCAAGGTGACCCAGTCACACATTCATGTATACGTTCTTTTTTCTCACATTCTCCTCCGTCATAAGGGACTAGACATAGTTCCCCGTGCTACACAGCAGGATCTTATTGCTTCTCCATTCCAAAGGCAATAGTTTGCATTCATTAACCCCCAATTCATCCCCATTCCGTCCCCCTCCCCCTTTGGTTGTGATCATTGTTTTTGATTAATAATCTTCTTCCCTTTCCCTGAACTTAGCTTCATGTCACATGTTGTATAGTTGTGAAAACAAATACACTGGTGTGAAACAGACTTGGGTCAGAATGTTGATGCCACTACTTATAGGTCATAGGATCTTGGCTAATTTAGTATTATCTCCATGCTTCCATTACCTTATTTGAAAAATGAGACTAGTAGGGTTGTTTTGAATATTAAGTTAGATCAAACATATAAAGCCCTTAACGGTCTGTATTATACTAACTTCTCAATAGATGGAAGCTGCTGTCATGAAGGATTTAAAACCTAAATCTATTCGTATGGCATTGCGATAGGTGAAAAGGTTGTAAAATTGACTGCCCTCAGATCTTAGGCAGTTTAGTTGGGACAACCATTCATTCATCAACAAATATTTACTGAATACCTCCTATGTGAGAGGAATTGTTTGGATGGTGATACAGTAACAATGAAGAAAAGAGAAATGACCCTTGCCCTCATGGAACTTACAGTTTGGTGGAAGACAAATTCGAAACAAAAACACATATTGGGAGTTCCCGTCGTGGCGCAGTGGTTAACGAATCCGACTAGGAACCATGAGGTTGCGGGTTCGGTCCCTGCCCTTGCTCAGTGGGTTAACGATCCGGCGTTGCCGTGAGCTGTGGTGTAGGTTGCAGACGCGGCTCGGATCCCGCGTTGCTGTAGCCCTGGCATAGGCTGGTGGCTACAGCTCCGATTAGACCCCTAGCCTGGGAACCTCCATATGCCGCGGGAGCGGCCCAAAGAAATAGCAAAAAGACAACACATATTATTCAAATAATTTTTTAGTTACAAGGCTAAGAATCATAAACAAAGAGCATAACATACAGAAAGCTCCGTCATCCCCCGGGGTCACTTTTACCTTTGAATTAGAAGGAAATACCAATCTAAACCTACTTTATCAGGTTTTTCCACAAAATCTTACATCCTCTTCATGGCTATATAGATTCCTCCAGATCTGTTTTTCTGAGAGTCACCCTTTTCGTAATTTCATATTTCTGTGAAAATCTTTATTTTTCTGCGGTGTTAACTTTCTATCGTGCTTTTCTTCTCCCTGTCTTTCTATTGCTAACAATATATATATTTTTAAATTCTCTAATGCTAAAGTTGACAAATTTAATTATTAGTTATTAATGGCAATGATGGTATAAACAAAAATTTATGATGAAGATCAATGTTAGTGACCCTAACCTGGTGAAAGAGATTTTATGGCAGAAACTCAATCTGGTGTCTCTCAAATCATATCAAGAACATTTGTTTACTGAGTTTATTTACAGAGTGGCTCCCACGAGCATGGACAAATTAAAAAAGAAACAAACAAGTGAACCAAAAAAAACGCAACAAATTTTACCCAAACCTTACATAAACCTGCAGGATCTGATCTTCAATTTTAATTTTTTTGTCTTCCTCATTCCTTAATGATGCCTCTTCAAGGAAGTAAAATTTATAAATTTTTAAAATTTGATGAAAAATTTACTTTAGCTATCTCAGTAGCTATTGCATATACCAGTTGATTAAAATGAGTAAAATTAATCAACATGAATAGAGCAACGATAAAAAATGAATAAAATACGAATGTATTTCTAATGCGTATAAGTCTTTTATTGTGACCATCAAAACTGGCTTGTTCTACATACTAACTATGGTAGGTATCATAGAAAAAAAAAAAAGTAAATTTGGAGTCAGGCGGTCTGGTGTAACTATCCAAGCAACTGTAACTAAGTTTCTAAAACCCCTAGACATGTACTGTCAGATGTACCAGCCAATAGCCACCTGTACTCACTTTCAAATTTTAAATTAAAATTAAATTGAAACTTTTTTCCATTCCGTCGCACTAGTCGCATGTCAGGTGTTCAATACTCAGAGTTAATCGCGTAGAGCTATCACATTGTATAGCTTGTTGGTACAGAAAGCGCTGTTGCACAGCGCTTTCCTAGACTGTCTATCCTCATTCATCAGCCTGTTTCCCCATTTTGTGCCTTGCCTTATCTTTCATCATTTTCCCAATGATACGTTTTAGAGAAAAGGAATTTTTCATTTTAAGGTACTCCCACGTAACCATTTTCTCCCTTAATGGCTACCATTTTCTGTGTCCATTTAGCAAAACATTTTCAACTATGAAGATATCTCTCCTCCTTTTTTTTTTTTTTATTTTGAAAGAGGAAGCTTTTTCTTTTTTTAAAACATTATGAAATAGCATTGATCCTGGTGGAAACCTAATAAATGCTAAATGATAATGTTAGTGATAGAAATGTCTATCCATATACTCAATAGGTATCACAGAAAAAATAACAAGCTCTTTTTTTCCTTTAGAAGTAAGGGGACGTGTACGTAGTCCAAAATATTTTCTTGTGATTGAACTTCAGCATTTTATTCTTTGAGCTAAGTGTCAGCAAGACATAGTCCATTTGACTTCATGTCTGCGAGTCAATAGTTAGTCTCGGAAAGTTCACCCACACATTTAGTTGTGAGAGTGTGTGTTTACGGGTCTCAGTTATATCCTTCAGCATCCTACTCCTGCTTGTTTGAAAGTGCCAGCTTTGCGGATTAAACATTCCTGGCCTCTCACTGGAATAGGTGTGCTCTTCCTAGGTCCCCCTAGTCCTGATGGGCTTGCAACCTGCTGTTGACAATCTACCTTTGGTTAGGCAAAAATGGTGCACTTGAGAAGGGAAAAATTCTTATACCAATAAACTGCACGCTTCATGACGTTTAGGATATGTGCAGTGCCTGAGGTTCTTTGAGGTGTATTTTATTTGAACGTGTTCACATTTTGATGCAGCTATAGAATTGCCACAGTTTTTTTCCCTCCACTTACTTGTCTATAAAAGAGCCTAAAAATTTAGATTCTGGTAACGCTGACGTTCTCAGTTCATTTTGATGACATCCAAATGAACTCTCACTCTAATAATGGGAAAATGTAAAAATACATATGTTATAATTCTCCAGAGATTTGGGGGGGGGGGGAAGATAGGCTATTTGTGACCATGTGACTTTTTAAGAGTTTGCCCTCCGTCCTTTGCTTTCACTGACTTTCTGTCACTCTAAGTGTATGATTCATCTAGAAGACAATCGTCGTAACGATGATGCAGTTTCTCTATGAGCAGCTTGATTAGAAATTGAGACTAAAGAGACGGACTTTATACAGGAAGTTGCTGGTCATCGATATTTCTTCAAACTTCGCCAGGAATTCTGCTCAATGTCTGTCTCTCTTACCATTGGGTACACCCAATCTTCACAGCATCTCCGTAAGTCCAGCATCTCTACAGTCTCTCCATCTCCATTTACTTTGTTCTCAGCACTTTACTCTCTGAAATCATTTGCTTATTTTTGTGTGTCTATACCAGTTAGAAGGTAAACTCCCTTCTGTTTGCCTGATACCCATTCACTGATGATGTGTTTTTTAGTTCTCTTCTCTACATTTGACCTACTTTTTCCCGCTATAAGAAGACATGCAAATGTCCTCAATAGAGTAGGTTAAGGCAAAATACAAATTAGGTAATTATAGGCACTATCACATAGAGCCACACAATTTGTTTATTTTATTTATAGCTTTATCTCTAGTATCAATAATGGTGATTGACACGCAGCAAATGTCTCTTGAATGAATATCTTCCCCATTTATTAGACTGGCTACAAAAGAAAATCATTCTGCTATCTAAAGGCAGATCTGGGTTAGAAATGCAAATCTGCTGAGCATCCAAGCGCATAAATTTTTCCTTACATTCTGCCTGTGAATTTCATTTTGAACAATAAGAACCAGTTGGTGAAGTAGAATTTAGCAGACTCTTAAGGGAAAATTGCCATATCAAATGAGTTGACGCTAGCCAAAGAAGTCCCAGCAAGAGATGAATACCTGAATTTTGGCCAATAGGATTTCCAGGAAGTTCAGATAAAGTAAGTTTGAAAAAAACGGCCTGAGGCTCTGAAAGAGAAGATGGTTGAAAAGAGACAGGAGGCCTTCAAAAACTCATCATGTGTGCGCTTAACACTGACAAGCCATCCCACTGTATTCTTAGTATATCTTCATTCCGACTCATTGTCTCAGAGCATCATGGCACGCACGTCCCCGCTGCACATACGTCTTACAATCTAACTGACTCTCAGATGATCTCAGCTCATATTTAAATGCAAAATAAAATGAGATTAATCAGAGTTTAGGAAGACAACTGTCTCCAGAGATTTGCAGCTCTGTCAATGGATGGTCCACGGGGCTTATCTGGGGTTAAAAGAAGCTAAAAGAGACTAAGTTCTCTCTGCCATGTTAAAAAGCTGTGCCCAGATGATTCTGATTTTTTTAGTGAGGTACTCAGGTGGGGGGAGAGCGAGACACTATGTTTCTGCCGTCATGAATATGAAAAAGAAACAGGTTTGTGTCATTGTTTTTGGATTTAAGACTACATTTGATACTTGGAATAGTCTGGATGAACCCAAACTTCTAATTCTAAAGGTGGTATAGAGAAATAAATGGATGTCTAGAGAGGGAAAACAGCCTTATCAAAAAATGAATTAAAAAAAACTGTTAATTTATTTAATGCTGCCTACAAGCCAAACTTACCTGAATCAATGGAAGACAAGATTCCTGGACGGGGGGAAATTAAAGGGTCAGATCTTACTGTTCCAGGCCAGTGGAGATGGGTGGGGGCTGAGGCCGGAGGACATTTGGGTAGCAGAAGGTAGAGGACAGAGTTTGGTGTCCTAGCAACCATGGTGTGAGAATTTCTGGTTCAGCTCTTTAGGGCCACAACTCTACTAAGATTGCAGTCAATGACATCTGCTGGAATGCACATCCTGCTGTCTCAGGTGGCTCTTGAGTAATTCCTGGGACTCTTCCTGTGAAAAAGGGACTGGGATTCAGACCATGGGCTCTCCATGCACAATCCTTTTGCATTTTACTGCCAATCATACTCTTATTTTGTTCAATCATCTATTCATTCAACACATTTATTGAGTACCTGTGACAGTTCTAAGTGCAGGGGATACAGCAGTGAAAATTTTGAAAGTAACAAAGTTCATGAGGGAAGGCAGAAATTAAACTGCCTGAATAAGTAGTATCTATTATGTGCTAGGTAGCAAAATGAGGTGTGGACAAAAATAATGTAGAGAATAGGGGTTAAGTGTGTCTGATGAGGATTACAAGTTTAAATAATGTGGGCAAAACGGCTCAAGAATGTGACATTTAAAGGAAAGGCTGAAGGCTTGGGGGGGGGTGCGGTGAGAGAAAAAGGGGATATAGGAAGTAGTTACATACCCAGGTATCCAGGAAGTGTCCTGGCAGGAGGCACAGTCAACTCCCTTAATCAGGACTGGCTTCATTGATGTGCAGTCTGTGCTGCTGCCCAAGACTCTAAAACTCACACCGTCTTGAAACTCTTCATAAAATTTGAGCAAGGGGTCCTGCGGTTTCATTTCGCTTTCATTTCGCCGTCACATCCTTAAGGGAGAGTCGGAAGGCAGTAATGAAGGCGTGAGCAGGAGGGGGAGCAGGAGATGTCAGGGATGTAGTGAGGCAACACACCTTGTGTGACCTTGAATGACCTTGAATAATGTTTCAGCAGGATCCCTCTAACTGCAGTGTTGAAAGCAGAATGAAGGGATCAAGGGTAAAAAGCAGGGTGATCAGTTTTAGGAGAAATATTGCATTGAAATCTTAGTAAGACTTGATTGGGGGTGGATAGCATCTGGTTCTAAATTTAAAATTCCATTGTATTGTCCTGGTTTTAATTAAGGGCTTATAGGTTGCAATGCATTTAGATGACAATTTATGGAGGAAAGAGAGAAAACTTGATCTCAAGTGTCATTTGCTTGTAGGACGCAAATCCAGAAAAAGGATTATCTCATGTCATGAATCACTTATGTCCTATAATCAAAAAGTCGTATATATTTTTTAAAATGCCTTATAAACTATATGAAGTTATGATGACCGTTATTATAATTGGGGAGTTTTAATTTGATCTTTAAAGATTCTTTCCAATTCTTATTTTCTTTGTATATTGTCTATTGTCATTTATTGCTAATCTTAAATCTGTTTTCATTTTACTTACTCTGGCCCCAGACAGATTGAGTCTATTTTCAATTCACATTTAATTTTTAGGATTGTAGAGTTGTCATAGTTTTACATTTTATATACAATTTCATATATATATATATAATCTGTTAGAATCAAATGAGATAATGTATATAAAAAGACTTTGGAAAGCCTAAATCACTCTATAAATAAAAGAGGTTAAGTAGTATATTAGGAAGATTGTACTTTAAATCTGTTTGAAATAATTTATTTGAAATCTTGCTTACATTTTCCAGCAGTCTGAGAGAACTATATACTCATTTACTATAGTGAAAACATAGAACTTGCATTCATTTTATAAAATTTAATTTTTGGGGATGGATTAACTAGCAATTTTGTACATAGTGTAAAGATTGTTCTTCTGATATTGGCACTTGTAGACTGTTTAGAAGTTTCCTGCCAAATGTGCAGTTTCTTGACTTTTTTTTAGTGGGTGGGGGAGAATTTTCTGTACTCATGCTTGTTTCCAACTTCAGACTTCCATTTACAGACAGGAAAATAAGCTTTTTTCTCCCCATAAAATGTTAAGTTTAAGTGCTCACTCCCTGGATCAAACTGTTGGCAGTTAAAATTTTGCTTACCAATTTATCTATGTTTTTATGATCCCGACAGTGATGCAATTCTAGATACACTCCCTTAGGAAGACGGCCATCTTCGCAAAGGTCAAGTCCTCTGTAATTGCTCTTGATCCCAGCTTCAAACATCAAGTATCAGCTTTTACTCAGATCTCGCTTTCCAGTCCTCCCTAAATTCCCAGATTAGGTCACAGCCCTTTACTGCCCTCTGCTCTCCCTCTAAGACATTTGTCATGATTAGGTTGATATATTTTTTGGTTTATCAGCTGTCTTGCCTCACAGATTCTATACTCATTTAGAGCAGAGACCATGCTTGTTTGTTCTCCCAAGCTTATAATGTTGCACAGCATGTAGGGGGTACTGTGCATTTGTTCACTGAATAACTAACACTAAGGTGCCTTCTTCAAGTAAGACTATTGCACTGAAATCTTTTGCAATAAGATAATATGTAAAATACATGACGAGCCATGGACTGGATAGTGACCAAGCAGCAAATTTTCCTTGAGATTTTTAGAAATAAAACAAAACTTTACAAGTGTGCTTTACTGGTTTAATTATTCAGTATTGGCTATGTGATTGTACTGCACTAAAAATCTGTCTCCCAAATGTTAACATGTATCTAGTGAGATCATTGGGGTCGTTGCTCCAAAAAGTTACTCAGGGACTTCATCGGACTGAAGTCCCCCTGTGGTGGGATGTACCATCTCAAAGCGTGGTTTCCAGGGTCACCTCAAGAGGGGAAAAGAGGGCATTAGGGAACTCAGAGCCACTGTTAAAAGGTCTGGACTGGAAATGACAAGAGCCACTCACAGCCAGTTTGGCCAGTGGTTATCCCATGGCCCTGCAGGGAGCTTGAAAGTTGTCTTTTATGCAAATGAGAGAGAGGCAAAGTAGATGTGATGAGAACTAAAAGATTTCACTGTTAAGTAAATTTTTTATTTTTGATTTATTTAAATTTTTTTTTTTTGCTTTTTAGGGCCGCACCCATGGCATATGGAGGTTCCCAGGCTAGGGGTCTAATCGGAGTTGTAGCTGCTGGCCTACGCCACAGCCACAGCAATGCAGAATCCGAGCTGTGTCTGCGACCTACACCACAGCTCAGGGCAATGCCGGATCCTTAACCCACGGAGTAAGGCCAGGGATCAAACCTGCGTCCTCATGGATGCTAGTCAGATTCGTTAACCACTGAGCCTCGATGGGCACTCTTGTCAAGTAAGGTTTTTTATACAAGGTAGTGTTTATTTCAGGTGTTGGTATGAAGAATTACGTATGTGGTAATAAACAGGTAAGTAGGTAGCTCATTCCTGTAAAGCCGCAGACTTGATCAGAGACTATCGTCGAAAAGGCAGAACGCCTTGAATTAACTTTGTTAGCTGAGCTCCAACCATTAACTGTGAGTAACGCTTCCAAGTTATTTACCTTCCTCCCTCCATCTCTTTCTTCCTTTCCGCCTTCCTTCCTCCTTCCCTCCTTCCCTCCCTCTTTTGAACAATAAATTAGAAAGCACTGTAGCATAAATAGTAGCATAAGTCATTAGAAGAGTCAAACCAACAATAGTGGTTTTTGTTAAGATTTTCTATTCCTTTAAATCGCTTTCATGTTTTACACTTAAAAATGTATATACAGAAATTATGACCTGACAATACTTGATAAAATCATTCAGTCACCCTGCTTTTGAAAATATTTGAAAAAGAGCATGATAATTATCTGAGTGGAAGGTGATTATGAAAACAGGGGGAAGTGTTCCCAAGCAAAGCCATGCATAGAAATGGGAACATAAATTTTTATGAAGAGCCTTGCGTTGAGTCTACGTAATCAGTTTTGACATTTGAACTAATTTTAGAGCTTACAAACTACTTATTTTTCAATTGAGTCAAATAACTTACTAATAACAAGTGTGTTTAGCCAAAGTAGTTAGTAAAACTAAGAGAAAGAGTCAAACTGGTGGAACATATAGTTTTAGCTTCAAATCATATCTAAAAGACTTTGACAGAAATGAGTGTGACCAAAAATTGTTTTGGTTTGGAATCCCTGACCCCATTTTGGTATAAATGTTAGGAATCTACATTTTCTGGATCAGCTTCCTACAGGGATGTCTTACTGAATCAGACCAACTGACTCTCTTTAGCCACATTTGATTCCACCGCAATTACACATAGGCAGACTAGGCATAAAAGCCACTTTAAAACATTCTCACATAAAACCAACAACTGAAATCAATATAAAAATGTGCACGCATTTATGCGACAAATACGTTTATGTTCTAGAAATACACATTTTGGGAAATGTACTTTGGCCAGTTGCATCATCCTAATTGCTTTTCAATAAAAGAAAGCTTTACATCAAATTACAGCGTGTAATGTCAGAAGAGCCCTGGCAAACTTTGGCAATGCCTGTTTTGCCTAATGTTTAGCCATTGATTGAAGATAGATCCTGCGTTATAGGTTATAATTAAATATTTCTAAAATTAAGAAGAATATCAATTGTCATTGACATCTGACAGTTTTTTCACATTTCTGTATGAAAAAACTTTCTGTAAATGGCAAAGCAAATTCGTTTTCATCGAATACTAGTTACTAATGTCTAGAGTATGATTCATTCCGTTTTTATTGAGCACCTACGAATGCCATTATTCTAGAATTTGGTTTATAACTCAGTTAAACAAGACCTCTGCCCTCATAAAATGTAGGAGGCGCAGATACTGAGGATTCCAAGTGAGGCCTCTATGTGGTGTGCTAGAAAGCAAGTGGTGTGTAAGTACTGAAATGTGGATGGGACAGATTCGATCTCACCGAGAAAGTGCCCTCTGAACAACAATTTGAAAACTGCTGAGGCAGTAGCTATGTAATAATTTGCACGACATCGTTCTAAGTAAAGGGAAGAATAGAGCAGGGGTCTGTGGCTGGTGTGTGTCTCCTGTGTCTGCAGAAAACAAGGAGCCCTGTGTGGCTTGAGCCCGGGAAGAGAAGGGGGAGTGGTGGGAGTTGAGGTCCAAGGAGAGGGAGGAGGTGACCAAGAATGACTTCCGCTCTATGTGAGATGCGGAGCCGGACATTTTCAGGTTTTGAGCAGAACAGTGCCATGATCTGACGGCTGATTGAAAGAATCACTGGCTGCATGGCCAAGGGTAAACTAAAGGAAAGCAGGGACGGACGAACGGAAGGAGGTGGTTGCCAGGTGAGGGTGGCTAAGGACAGGGTGAGGGCCGTTGGGGTGATGAGAATAGCTAGATTCTGAAACTACTTTGAACATAGAGCCAATAGGATTTGCTAACAGTGAGGGGAGGGGAGCAGAGAGAGAGAGAGAAGGGAGGAGATGAAAGAAGAGACAAGGGAGAGACGGAAAAAGCAAAAATAGGAGTGAGAACGAGCCCAAAGGTTTTGGCCCCAGCGACAGGAAAGATCCAGTCACTTGGTCAAAGAACTTTGGGTGAAGGGAGATGGGGGGACCATGGAGAGGTCGGTTTTGAACCTGTCGAATTCGAGAGGACTCACACGTTTTTACGGAGCATTGAGTAATTAGTTGAATATAGGAAGCTAAAGCCTCAGAAAATAGACTTACATTCGAATAGAAGAGTATTTAGGGGAGGCCGGACATGAACTGTTCTGGAGGCATGTATGTGATTTCAGTTAAAATAGGAAATTATTTTTCCTTCTGTCCTGTGTACTGCATTTTCTAGCAGTATATGCATGTATTCCACAGAGCTATAGGCTTGCTGGTGGGAAAATAGCACCATCTTGTGGGTAATAATATACCCATTTGTTAGAAAATCTATATGAAAATGCACGTGTTTCTGCACTCTAAAGGAATTCAATTCTGAAATAATTCACTAATACTTTGAAAGCTCACACAAATTTATGAGTATATTTGGATAAGGCTGTTTCTACTGGATTCTAGAATAACTGACAAAACAAGTAAATCAGTTAGGCAACTGAATAATTCAAAGAAATGTCACTTGAATAAAGTAACTTAAAGTCTTCTAAGGACTCTGAGTAACAATGTAAATTATAATGTAAATAGTAACTTTTAAAGTAAGAGAAGAAGTAATTATTTATGCATATACATTTATTAATGTAAATTCTGCAGTCTTGACAAATTTCCATCTATAATTCATTCACTTATTCATTCTTCAAATATCTTTTAAAAACATTTTCTTTATGTGCAAAATTATACCAGGCTCAATAAGAACCAGAGAAATTATATGAATCAATATCTCTGTGCTGTGGAAACTTACTTCTTAGGTGAACTTACCACCTATTAAAATTTGATGAACCTTTGGGAGTTCCCTGGTGGTCTAGTGGTCAGGACTTTGGTACTTTCACTGCTGCAGCTGGGGTTCAATCCCTGGTCTGGGAAATGGGACCCTACATCAAGCCACTGCATGCATGGCCAAAAAGGAAAAAAAAATTAAGGAACATTAAAATTTATAAATCATAGTAATAGAATAGTTTTATAGGAATTCCCGTCACAGTGCAGTGGTTAGTGAATCCGACTAGGAACCATGAAGTTGCGGGTTCCATCCCTGGCCTTGCTCAGTGGGTTAAGGATCTGGCGTTGCTATGAGCTGTGGTGTGGGTTGCAGACGTGGCTTGGATCTCTGTTGCTGTGGCTGTGGTGTAAGCTGGTGGCCACAGCTCCGATTAGACCCCTAGCCTGGGAACCTTCATATGCCGCAAGTGTGACCCTAGAAAAGACCAAAAAAGAATAGTTTTATATATTTGTTGTTATTATTACTATATAGTGACTATTTCTGAGTCAATACATTTGTTTAAATTAATGATTTAAATCAATTGAATTAATTGTTGTTGCTTTAGGCGTTCCTCAATAATTTATCAAAAGATGGGAAAAGACTGTGTAAAAAAAGTTCACTTTTGTGGTGTAAATGATCATATAAAACATGTTATTGAGAGTTCCCACTGTGGCATAGAGGAAACAAATCCAACTAGGAACCGTGAGGTTGTGGGTTCGATCCCTGGCCTCGCTCAGTGTGACCGGCAGCGGTAGCTCCAATTAGACCCCTAGCCTGGGAATCCCTCTAAGGCCCTAAAAAGCAAAAAAAAAAAAAAAAAAAAAAAAAAATTATTGAAAATACCATATTAGGGTACATATTTAACAACAGTTTTTTCTCATCTTTTAACTGCAACTGACTTTTATTGTTAAACCTTTTTTGTAAGACTCTTACTTGTTAACTTTTGTTGTTTTACTCGTATTTGCCTTAGAGAATTTTTAATTTACTACATCTATTGTTATTTAATAAGATGGCTATTTAAAAAAATAAAACAAGTAAACGAAAATGTGTAACTTGCCAAGCATCACAAGAGCTAATCCTGACTCTTACTGGAAAAAAGAAATCCAGGCAGGATAAACCAGAAGTAAAAGAAATATTTGCTCAGAGAAGTGTGGAAGGTTAGGACAAAGGGGATAAGACCTATACGATTTTATTTCTACAACGTTTTGATTTTGAACCATGCAAACATTTTCCATATTGAAAAAGTACTAAAGAAATATAAACTGATTGGTATTGGATCAGAGGGAGAAATACAGCTATAAACCGCATTGTTGCACTACTTGGGGATATTTTTAATGCAAGATGGTTATTATTGCATTAGTGTTAAGTTTTGGGGTATAATAATGTTATATCTTGGTTTTGTAGAACAATGTCCTTGTTCTTAGGTGGTAATGGGTTAAATGATGCTTAAGTAATTACGGATACCCGAGTCTCATCATATCTGCAATTCATGCTCAGATTTTTCTGGAAAAAAAAAAAATCTCTGGAGTTCCCACTGTGGTGCAACTTGATCAGTGGCTCTCTGGAGCACTAGGATGCAGGTTTGATCCCTGGTCCCACACAGCAAGCTAAGGATCTGGTGTTGCTGCAGCTGCAGAGTAGCTCCAAACTGGTGGCTTGGGATGATCGCTGGCTTGGGAACTCTGTATGCCCCAGGGAGGCTGAAAAAGGGAAAAAAAAAAAAAAAAAAAAAAAAAAAAAGACAAATTTATACCTGTATTTATGTCCATGTCTACATCTATGCTTTTATCATATTTATATCCATGCATGGAGCAAATTTTTATCTAATTGGTGAATCCAAATTAAAGTCATGTGGGAGATTTTTTGAAAAACCTTTATGTAGATTGGATATTTTTCAAACCGAAGAAATTAGGGTAAAAATGCTCTCATCTCATTTTTTAAAAAATAGGCTATAAAAACACACTGATGATTGGAACCAATATTCCAAAAAATACTACGTTATTTATTCAAACTCGCAAAGTTAAAATGTGAAGGAGATGAGATGTATATGCAGACTTGACTGTAAATCCCTTGCCCTTGACACGTGATGAGGCCACCTTCACAGTACAGTTAATCACATCTTACAACTAGCTCGGGGACATTTATTCAGTTTTTCAAATATCCTCATCACAATTCTCTTCTCACTCTAAGGTCTGACTTTTAACTGACTTTTTGACTTTATCAATTCTCAAGGCACTTTGTAGTCCATAGCATATGATGTTTGAATGAAATGAAAGTTGAGGCTCCAACTAATTCTAAGATTTTACATTTTCAGGGATTATAAATATTCATCTCAAGCACAGAAAAAGAAGATATGATATAATCTGTATATATGATTTTGGAACCCTAAAGACTATAAAATGCTTTCTGAATTAACAACATATACATTTCAGTAAGATTTAATAGTATATCGGATGTTATATTCTGATTATTTGAATATTCTCATTCATATATACTCAATGATTCACTGTATCCAAATCCTTAATTATTTCATAAATTTTTGGCTTAGGTATATATTTTTAAATTCTAATATCGGAAATGGATGAATTCTTCTTTGGAGTTGTAAGTCGATTTTTAAATTTTACTTAAATCATCCCAGAATTTAAGAACTATTTTCAAGTAATTTATTTGTGAATGGATTTCTTTCCTCCTCCATGATTCCTAGCCTCTATCTACATCTGGCAATGAAAGTCTCATTCACGAGTAGAGGAAATTCTGAAAGCGTTTACTTTGTTTTTCTTGCTAGGATAACCATTTCCTTTGCATTAATTAAATTCAGCAAACCTGCCTTACATTCCACCTTGCTTTAACAGAAAAAAGCATTGAGGAAGGGCAGAAGGAGGGGAAAGGTAAATATAAACAACGAAAAACACTCAACAACTGCAACTGCAATCAAGTAGGGATGTAGGTGTTTTGATAAAATAAATGGAGATCAATCTAATTTGGATGAGGAAAATTTTATGAACTCGCTAGAGGCAATGTGATTTATGGGGCTATGTTAGACATATATCAATGCAAAATGTTCTCTATATGTAAAAATATAACTCAAAAAGTTTTGGTGGATCCACTATTCAGAAAACAAAAAAGTTGTTGACCGGCTCTAGGATGTAACTAAAATCGTATATGTCTAGTATTAGACAGGATTCATATCTATATTAGAGATATTTCTGTATATTATATTTACCATAAACATACTTAACAGTGGATCCTCTATTACATCAGGCTGCCTAATATAGTTAATTCAATTTAGTATATGTCATATAACTTATGTTCACGTGACATGTATTCAGCATCAGTTATGTACCAAGCATGTCCTGAACAAATTTATATAAAATAAATGAAATAGCCCTAGTGGAAAAGAGATTTTCTCCAGCTGCCCATTTTGGACTCTTACCCTCGCCTACTGCACAGATTCTGAGCCTCCTCTTTCCTCTTATGGCAACCAGAGTTCTCTCTTGAAGCTGCTTGAAAAATACCATCTGTGCAGGTGAGCCGTTTGCCTCATGTTGAAGCAAAAAAGGGAATTGAGAGACCAGTCAATATGCTTCCTCTTTCAACAGAGGTGTGTTATTTTCAGGTGTTTCATGGGAACCCATAACTGTGAGTGTTTAATCATATATGTGGGTAGAAATAATTGCAGGTTTTCTTGATGGCAGCTTTGCTCTTAAAATTCTCAAATGTGACCTTTTATCTTGTTTCACTTCACGCTTCTCTATATTTGAATTAATAGGATTGCTGCTAATCAAGCCGCTACCACTTTAGCCTACTTACTCTTTCCGTTCCTAAAGCAATCAAATTCATTTTTGAAAGGAAGATCAAATAAATAGCAAGATAAATACTACCTAGAAAATGGCAGAAATCTTGACATAGGAGTATCTTTCATAAAAATGGTTCGAATAGATTTTTGACAATCACGCTGGCCCAGTTAGTGCCTGTAATACCAAGATACTGCACGTATATTAAGTAAAATGAGGCCACTGGATTTGATCATAAGTTATTTCTAGAAAGATGGTTGACCTCTTCTTATTTTTTCATTGACATAAATGATTTTTATGCTCTCTTGTGGTGCGTAATTGCTTGAAAAAGTGATTCTCCTCTATTTCTCTGACCTCTTCTCTGTGGCTCCCTGTCTATGAGATTAAGTTAAACACTGTCAGGAGTTCCCTTTGTGGCTCAGTGGCAATGAACCTGACTAGTATCCAGGAGGATGCTGGTTCAATCCCTGGGCTTGCTCAGTGGGTTAAGGATCCAGCATTGCTGTGGTGTAGGTTGGCAGCTGTAGCTTGGATCTGACCCCTAGCCTGGGCACTTCCATATGCTGCAGGGGCAGCCCTAAAACAAAACAAAACAAAAATAGTCAGAAAAGTGTCTTCAAAGGATTTTGAAGTAAACCTCCCTGAAGATGGAAAATCGAAGTGCTATCACTATGTTACCATTTTCATATATTCAGTGTCCAAGAATATAATTAAAAAGAGTGGTTCGGGAGGTAGAGTTGCCCATTTAATGGCAAATAATCTAAAGAAAAAAAATCTAAGATAGATACAGGTCTAAAAGCCATACTTAAAATATAGCTCATTTGTCTTCTCTGTTTACTTCAAAGATACGGTCTCTATACCACCTTTGGATATGGCTTTGCTTTCTGGGTGGGGAAAATTATTAAAGCATCATCCTGATCTCCCCTGCTCTCCAGGAGTGTGGATACTTGTATGTCTTCCTTTGTTGTATGGAGTGATGGGTGGAGAGGCAGTGATAATAGAATATTGGAGAAATGCCGGATGGCTCTACATGTGGCTTCTGGAGAGATGAAAATTCCAGTGGGGGAGAAGAAAGGTTAAGATTCAGCATGAACTGAGAATTGATAGTGAAAGAACATACAGCCACATCCCAGCCTTTCAACCTCATAGCCACACCAGACCCGGGGCAATTGGGGCTCAAAATGCGTGAAGAGTATGGAAATTTCGTGTATTGGTCATTCTTATTCATCCATATATATTTTTGTCTCTTTAGGGCCTTGCCCATGGCATATGGAAGTTCTCAGGTGAGGAGTCCAAACGGATCTGCGGCCAGCCTACACCACAGCCACAGCAACATGAGATCCCAGCCGCATCTGTGACCTACACTGCAGCTCACGGCAATGCCAGATCCTTAACCCACTGAGCGAGGCCAGGAATCAAGCGAGTGTCCTCATGGATACTAGTCAGGTTCATTACCACTGGGCTGCAACAGGAACTCCCCTTCATGTGTGTTTGTATCTTTTGTTCTGATTAAAAAAATTAAGCAAAATCAAATTTGTTTTGATTGTTGACATTTTGTTGCCTACTGAGTAGCTCTCTATGTCTTTTAGGACCCTCAGCTTCATTGTGTGCAACACAATTCCTTGTTTTCTGTTCACATACTGCCCTCCTTTAGTAACTCACACTTTTGTAAAAGCATCATTCACCCAGTTGTGTAAATGAAAATATTTGTATATCTATTTACTTACTATTTTTTATTAACGTGTAGTTGATGTAGAGTGTTGTTCCAATTTCGCTGTACAGCAAAGTCACCCAGTCATACATAGATATGCATTCCCTTTGCTATATCTTTTATCATGGTCTATCCCAAGAGAATGGGTCTAGCTGCCTGTGCTATACGCTAGGCCTCATTGTTTATCCATTCTAAATGTGATAGTTGGCATCTAGTGACTCCAAACTCCCAGTTCATCCCCACCCCTTGGCAACCACAGGTATGTTCTCTATGAATGTGAGTCTGTTTCTGTTTTGTAGATAGGTTCATTTGGGCCACATTTTAGATTCCACATACAAGTGATACCATATGGTACTTGTCTTTCTCTTTATGACCTACGTCACTTAGTATGTACATTTTTAGAACCTCTTTAGATCTTCCTTCTCCCTCATTCTGCACGTCCAATTCATGACCACCCTTCTCATTCTGCCCCCTGAATCTCTCTCCATCCCATGATCTCTGTCTGACTTCAGGCCCTCATCTTCTCCTACCTGGACCATTTTTCGAGGCTCATATGTGGTCTCTCCACTTCAAGTGGTTTGGTCTTCTACATTCCCACCAGTTCTCTTTCCAAGGCAAGTATCCTATGCCGTTCCTAACTAAACTTAAAAGATGCTACTCAACCGACCTGAAATTCACTTCACCAGCCCTCCCTCCAGTCCATCCTGAGCACTCTTCAGCCAGACTACACTTAGTCTTCTTTTGTTATGTTGTACAATCTGTTCCTCAAGCATGCCTGAACCCACCGCTGGGTCTTTGCACTTACCCGTCTCTCTTTCTTGAATGTGTTTCTCCTTCATAAACTATCTGCACATCGACTGTCCTCCCCTTGGTCATCTTCTCGAATGTCGCCTTATTGGTGAACCTTCCTTGGCCACATTGTCTAAAATAGCGACCCTCCCCTGGTCACTTGATTCACTTACTGTTTTCCTTTACTTCTTGGCACTTCATATTGACTTAATATGTTATGTTTATTAGTTTGTTGTTTCTTTTCTACTGCTAGAATTTAAGATCCTTGAAGACAGGGACTTTATTTCTTGTTGTATCCCTGCACCAAGAACAGGACTTGTCGGAGTTCCCATCGTGGCTCAGTGGTTAACGAATCTGACTAGGAACCATGAGGTGGTGGGTTCCATCCCTGGCCTTGCCCAGTGGGTTAAGCATCTGGTGTTGCCGTGAGCTGTGGTGTAGGTCACAGATGTGGCTTGGATCCCGTGTTGCTGTGGCTCTGGTGTAGGCCAGCGGCTACAGCTCCGATTCAACCCCTAGCCTGGGAACCTCCATATGCCGTGGGAGCGGCCCTGGAAAAGGCAAAAAGAGCAAAAAAAACCCCCCCAAAAAACAAAAACCAAAAAACAAACAAAAAACCCAAAAAACAGAGGACTTGTCTTGTGGTCATTGCGCAAAACATATCTGGAGTTAATGCATGGATTAAGATATTTTCAGTAAGCTGAATGTGCTCTTCCCTCTTACATGTGTGAATGACTCATTTCTCTAAGCAGACCAAATTCAAATTCATCTTCCCTAAGCCACCATTCCTTTTACTAAAAAACCTGATGGCTCCATCTTCAAAGTCACTATTACACTTTATAAATAACTACATTTTAATATATTGTTTACAGTGTTTGTTGTATTGAATATGTGTTTTTACCATTGCTGACTAGAATGTAAAATGTTGGACGTGATGAATCACATCCTAGGGACTCAAAAATACTTGAAGGATTAAATTGATTATTGAATGGACTCTAATGTTAAAATGTTGGATGTGATGAATCACGTCCTAGGGACTCAAAAATACTTGAAGGATTAAATTGATTATTGAATGGACTCTAAAGTAAAAACAAGTGCTCAATATAAAAAATTAAAATAATTTCCCTCTTTGAAATACTCAAAGGACTTGTCTTTCTTCCCCTCTGCATAGTCAAAAATCACATTTATAGCACATGTACTTATAATGCTATGTTTTCTTTTTGGCCATGCCTGTGGCATATGAAAGTTCCCTGGCCAGAGACTGAACTTGTGCCACAGATGTGACCTCTGCCATAGCTGTGGCAATGCGGGATCCTGAACCCACTGCCCCACACAGGAACTTCCTGCAATGTTATATCTTTAAACACACATATACAAAGGGGTCCTGGGCAGCTGGGCTTGTCCTTGACTTGATCTCTCAAGTTAATTCATTCTACAGAATATAGGGAGACCCGGGTTCAAAATCTACCTTCCTCAAAAGGCTTTATTGCAAATAAAGAAGAATTATGATATCTTTCTGGACATGATTAAAATTTTTAGAACTATAACAATTTAATCTGGAATTTGAAATTAAGCTTTTCTCCTAACTTGTTAGGTTGTTCAGGAAAGCACATTCTGGAAGAAGTTAAGTAACATAATTGTCTGACAATTACCTCGAACACACTGAACAATTTTCTCCCACTGATAAGAAACCAAGTACTTGGGAAAAAATCACTGAGCTGTAACATACTGGCATAAGAGTTCGAAAACAAAAATAGCCCAAATTCCTTTCTTTTTCTTTGACTTGCTAAATAATCTGAAATAGCCACAATTTTCCTCGTGCTGAAATCATAGAAAAATCTTAATTCTATTTCTGGTTCTATAGGTCACAAAAATGGACCCTAAAGGAAAGGAGTCATAAAGAAATGAAAAATCTTCTCTAGTAACTTTATTATTTAACTCTTAAATTAGGCTTTCACAATCCTTGATCCTCAATATTTCTGATGGAATTTTTCTTTTCTTTTGTCTTTTAGGGCCACACCAGCGGCATATGGAGGTTCCCAGGCTAGGGGTCAAATCAGAGCTGTAGTGCCAGCCTACGTCAGAGCCACAGCAACATGGAATTTGAGCCGCATCTGCAACCTACACCACAGCTCACGGCAACGCCAGATCTTTAGTCCACTAAGTGAGGCCAGGGATTGAACCCACATCCTCATGGATGCTATTTCGGTTCGTTAACCACTAAGCCACGACAGGAACTCCTCTGATGGAAATTTTTCAGGGCTGTATCTGTGGTCCCTGTTGACCTCCTAGTATTACTCAAATTTTTACTTGTTTTCTAAAATTGGAAGTCGAGCTCAGCCTGTGGGTTGGCATTGCTATGACAATTTAACTTGAATGTTTTTCAAGTCTTCTCTTGGTAGTAATTGGCGCTTACTCTCTGTCTCCAGTGTAGTAATCAGAGGTAGTTCTTTAATTTGTCACAGCATTTGGAGTGATTACATTTACACTTTATTGAGAAAATTTTAACTTTAGAGACAACCACGTTTTCACCCTTATCTGTCATGTGGAAAGGGAATTTGACTCGCACCATCATTACGAATTGCACTTGTGTGGCTCAAATTCTCTGCCGTCAGACTAAGAAGAAGCATTGTCAGAATGGATTCTTGTTTGGTCCTTCATTTTCCAAGCTTCCAGTAGGTAAATGGAGTGATATTTAAAACTAGGTCACTTATTTTCAATTTTGGAAGTGTTTTTTTCTTTCCCCAATTGATAAGTCAAATTTAAAACAAGTTATAGATTTAGAAAACTCTAGTATATTAGTTGAGGTCCCAAGTAAACATCTTTGTGGCTGTTTTCATTGTATTGAATGAACTTTGGACGTAATAAAAATATTTTTCTGATGTAATGATAGTACAAGTATCAGCAACAATAATAATTGACATTTTTTTTTGTCTTTTTTTTTTTTTAGGGTTGCACCCGTGGCATACAGAGGTTCCAAGGCTAGGGGTCAAATTGGAGCTATAGCTGCCGGCCTTACCCACAGCCGCAGCAACACCAGATCCGAGCTGCATCTGTGACCTACACCACAGCTCATGGCAACTCTGGATCCTTAAGCCACAGAGCAAGGCCAGGGCTGAAGCCTTCGTCCTCACGGATGCTAGTCAGATTCATTAACCACTGGGCCACACTGGGAACTCGAAAAACTGACATTTATCACCACTTACGATTTGTAAGTAGCTGCAACATACTTTTGTGCTTTATTTCAGTTTAACAACTGTGACGTAGGCCCTAGGATTCCCATTTTATAGACAATTACGTGATTTAGAGAGATTATATACTTTCTCTATTTCATACATTAATAAGTGGTAGATAATACTTGACATTCCATGCCATAATGGGATTTGTTATATTTATTAATAAAATAGCATTTATTATAATGCTAAATAAAATTATGCTAAATTATAATTTCAGTTGTATATGAAATAACTGTGTCATAGTAGATAAGAATAATTGTTAAAGGTTTTAATCTACCAAAATTGTAAAATTTCCTTACAGGCTTTTAAAGAAACCAGGAAGGTGATAGAATATTAAAAGCATGGATTTTTATTACAACTTTACTTTAGAAATTGTAACATTGTATCTATTTCAAGATAATAGCAATGATTTTTGTTGGAATTGTGACATTATATTATATGACTCTTTGATTCTTTAATCTTAAAGTAATAGCAGATGGCAATCTTTGTTTTAATATTAAACCATCTTAGTTATTTTAACACAATACTTATTAAAGATCCTGTTTATAGTACTATAAGTTTAATTTTACCATGTGTAGGAGAACAACAATATATGTGGAAAACAATGTGAACACATTTTAGTGAAACGAATGATTTGGGGGGAATCTCTTATTAGAAGTTATACATATATTCAATATTTCAGATCATAGGATTGCAATATATAATGCATCAAATTTGGAGATTCTTTTAGGATTCTTGCAGTTTTCCAAAAAAGAAAAGGTATAATTGGGGCATAGCATGAAGTCCACAGAAGTTTATTTCTCAGATTCATCTCTAAATAAGACAGGAAATATATTTTAGCAGATCGCTGGAGAAACTCAATTATGAGTCAAGGTTTAGGGTCATTATGGAGACTTGGTACTTTTTGGACAACCCCTGCTGTCAAAAGTAAGTTTCTCTTGTTCTCTATGAGATCTCTGTGGGCAGTTGCTTTGCTTCCCTCTGTTTTCCACTTTTGCTCTTACTGCTTCTACCCTCCGAGAGTCCCGGCTCTTTGCGTTCTGTCCCTGGCTTTGACTCACTCAGGATTTCTCTGCCCTCAGGACATACTCAGCTGCAGTAGCATTGGCTTTGGGGTCCAAACAGTTCTGTGTTGCTAGAAGGAGGCTGCACGTGTTCATTGTACGGTGTTTAGCAGCACTCCTGCCCTTTGCCTACGAGATGCAAGAAACACTCCAGTATGACAACCAAAAATGTCCCCAGACATTGTTAGATGTTTCCTGAGGTACAAAATTACCCTGTGCTTCAACCACTTGCTTACACTTAAGAATTTCTTCCAGTGTGTTCTGTGTCACCTTCTCTGATTCTCCCTTTGTCTCTATTTTCTGCCTCACTGTTCAACGCACTTCCACAGAGAGAGAGCTTCCCCAAAGAAGGGTGACATGGGCCCAACCAATATCTTACATGGTCTTTTCGTTAGAGTTATATAATATCTTCATCTTGTGCCCTTAAGGGATGCTAAATAAATCAGATTAGTGACACAAGTTCCCTTTATTCTGATAGTGTTTATAAGAATGTATTTTTTTAAACTTAAGGGATCTTACAGAAATAATATCTTTAGTGCTGAAGGAAAATTTAAAGTTCAATGATTCCTTCATTTCTACTTCTGTTTATATATCTTTGAATCCAAGTAAAATAAAATTGACTGTTTTTAATCTAAAATGTCATTTTAGTGTGGTTTAATTTCTTTGCAAAATATCTGCCACTTCTATCAGTATATACATATAGACATTATATTTAAATGTATAATTTATATTCCAGAATGTCTCTATTGAAATTCAGATTGACACTAGTTGTGTGACCTTGGGAATTTACTTAACCATTTATTCTTAATTTTCTTATTTTCAAATGGGGATAAAAATACACCAACACTTTAGTATTTTAAGGCTGAATAATGATCAAATGAGTTAATGTCTGTAAAAAATCTTTTATGTGTCTCTTAAATGCACAATCAAAATAATCAACATCTACATTATCTTCAAAATTTTCTTTGTCTACCAAAGAAAATTACAGTAACATTTACTGTAATTGTAACTTGTATAATAACAAGTTACTTATCTTGATTACAGTAACAGTAACAGTTGCATAGGTATCTTCATATATCAAACTAGTCAAATTGTGTATTTTAAATAAGTACAGTTGTGTATTGATTATATTTCAGTAAAATTGAAAATTTTTATGTCTAATAACAGAATAAAAACATAATTACTATGATATTCACCCAATGATAACAATGGTTATTTCTAGACAGGGGCAGTTTGTGTAGTTTGTAAAATAAATTTAACTTTTATTAAATTTACTTAAACTGTTCTTTGCATTGTTTAGATTTTTTGTAATGAGGATATAAGAATTAACATGAACTCCTTTATCATAATTTCTTCGAGGGCAGCATTTCAATTATAACATTGCATTCAATATTCATTTAATTCTTCACAATTTGTCACTCTTTCTTAAGCTACTGATAGAATATTTCTCATCTAAGAGTGCTATTATCCATCATTGTACCTTTGACAAGTACGCATCTCAGAGATGACTTACTTGCCATCTCTAAATATGACTATGAAAACTCATTGTATAGTTTTCCTGTGTTTTGTATTTCTCTCCTGTATTCGGAAACAATCTACAGACTAAATGAACACTTCCTTCCATCTCACTTAATAGCATATACTGCAGTTTAGGTTCATTGTTGCTTCCTGTCCACATTACATAACTGCCACTAACCAGTTTTGGGTTAGCGATTTTTCACAGAGGAGAAGTGCTAAATTCTTAAATTTCCTCTTAGTGTCTCTGTGGAAGATTAATTTTGTTTCTCTGTTGCTTGTTTCTTTTTTGTTTCCACAAGCTGTACATGAACGTGACATTTTTCACTGAACTGTCCTGAAGTGGACCAAACATTATTAATTTCTGTGGAATAATGGCAAGACCCTCTCCCCCTTCCTTTTTCCAAGACACACCAAGTGGTCCTTTCCTACGTGAAGCAATAGGAAATTCGAAGATATTGAACATGGGGACTAGGTTACAGGACAAAAGCACCCATGATGATATGGATACCAATAGCCTCATACACCTTCAGTGTGTTAATTGGTGCTTAGGTGAAACACTCATTTTCTTAATGTTTCTTCTATTTTTTGCTAGAAAATGGATGTTAATTGTAAACATTAGTAAAAATGCAAATCATTATTTCATTTCATTCTTCCCCCATAGTGTTGGTAATACCACTGGCTGTCCCAGTGCCTGCTTTTGTGTGTGAACATGGTGTGTAGGAGGCAGAAGAGCTGCTGATGTTAAGAGCCTACTCCTGCATTAGGAAATCAGCAAACCCAGAACAGTCTTAAATTTTGATTTTTTTTTTTTTTTTTTTTTTTTTTTTTGCCTTGGAAGCAGCTTACGACCATATATCTCAACCTTATTTTACACAACTCTGTATTTTTTTCAAAACACACTCTTTGACCAACTAGTCCTTTTGGTAGCAGCTGCAGTTCATTAAACTATCGTTTTGATGCCCTTTATAATTCTGTTCATTTCCTTTCCACAGCTACTTCCTTAAAACTTGGTTCTTCCTGCTCCCCTGTAGTTGTGATCTCCTGTTGTCTTTTAAAGGTGCTTATCAAAATTTCTACCCTAATTTTCAAAACTCCTCATGATCTTGCACCTGTCTGACATGGACCTCTGCTCACTCAGATGAAGTCTCTTGGTTAAATGGACACGCCATGCCACTCACTATATTCCATCTTTGTTTCGTGTTCTTTATTTACTTTTTCCATGTTTGGGTAACTTTGTTTTTCCTAGATACTTTCTGGAAACTACTTTTGCTCTAAGGCCCATTTCAAGTTCTATTTTCTCTAAATGTCCTCTGAAAACATCCTAGTCTTATAATCTTTAAAATTAAAGTGTTAGAAGTTAGAGGTGGCTGAACTTTAAGAGATCATGCAGTTCAATTTTTTGGTAAGGTCTGAAGAATTTGAGTGTATTATCAGTGTCAGCTGATGGCTGCCCTGATGTGTTTAGAATTTATATCTCCAGATTTTATTTTCCAGGACAGTGCTCTTTTTCCCAATTGTGATATGCAATTTTGTTTTGATAATCGCATACTACTTTTTGATATTACTCTATTGTCTCATTGCATGAGTCTTGTTTTTCAGTCTGATAGAGGCTTCCTGAAAACTAGGCTCATACCTGTACATGCTTTAAATCTGAGCCCTGGAGCTATTGCATGCCTTCCGTCTCTCCATCATCTTGACCACTCTCTCTCTCGACCTCTCAATCTCTATGTGTGTGGTTCTCTAGTTCCAATGATAGACTTAGTAGATGTCTGTTACTTATTTAAGACTTCATTTTTAAGAATAGTTTTAGATTCACAGCAAAATTAAGAAAGAGGTAAATAGTGAAGTGAGTCAGAAAGAGAAAGACAAATACCCTATGATACCTCTTATATGTGGAATCTAAAATAGGACACAGTGAACTTATTTATGAAACAGACTCACTGATGTAGAAAACAAATTTATGGTTACCAAAGGGGGAAGGGGGTTGGTGAGGGACAAATTAGGAGTTTGGGATTAACAGATACAAACTACTATATTTAAAATAGATGAATGACAAGGTCCTACTATATAGCACAGGGAACTATATTCAATATCCCGTAAAAAGCCATAATGGAAAAGAATATGATACAGAGTGTGTGTGTGTATTTGCAAAACTGAATCACTTTGCTGTATACCAGAAACTAACACAACACTGCAAATCAACTATGCTTCAATTAAAACAAAGGAGGTAGAGATTTCCCATCTACCCCCTGCCCCGCCACATGCATGGCCTCCCCCACAGCAGCACTTTGGTTTAAGCTGGTGAACTTACAGTGACACTTAGTAATGACCCACAGTCCATAGTGTACGTTCAGACATTTGAGGTTTCACGCTTGATGAGACGTCTCTTTTTAAGAGTCTTTTTATGAAGTCTTCGTATATCCAATATAAGTTCTTTTAAGGAATTTGGTGATCTTTATAAGTGTTTAGTTTGGACCAAATATTAAAGCGATTTAGTGGATGACCCTCTGACTCCCCTATGCCACCTTGCGTTCTTTTTGTCAGACCAGTTGCCTTTCTTCCTTTTGCTGTCTTTGGTCGTCATCTGTCTGGGACACGTTCCCATTTCCCTTCCATCAAAATAAATCTCCGAGAGGCCACAAAGGTTCGCTGTAACAAAACTTGTGCAGTTTTAAGGATCTAGCTCCTTTTTTTCCTGGCCCATTACATGCTTCTTATTAGTGTAGGCTATTTGTGTGTATGTGTTTAGAATTGTGACAGTGGTACTCACGGTGTTCATTAGACAAGGTCCACTTTTGTAGACACTTGCGTAGTTTTGTCTCTTTCCTACTCATCCTGTCACAAATACAGAACTAAGTCTATAGAACATAGGCGTGTGGTGGGGGGTAGATGAGAAGTAGCTGCTATTAAGCTAGTTGCATGGAAACCACATGAATGGGTCATAAAATATTCTACAAGAAGAGAGAGCAGGTTGGAACACAGGGAAGTCTTAGAGTGAATTGCTCTTTCACAAGGGAGCAGTCCCTCTGGAACATGAAGTTAGTAATCTAAACTATACTTTACTATTAAAACTACTCATGCTTAAAATAAGTTGTCTTAGTCATTAATTAAATCATAAAACCACTGAATAAACTAACTGACATCTTTGTCAAATGGGGATTTAATTATAAACCTGGATCTTGGCAATGCTACTCGAATGAAACTTAAAACTGTGACCATAAATGCGTATACTCCATAAAACGTAACCTCTCCACTTATTAGCAACACTTAAGGGGTTTCCTTTTCTTAAGCTGTTGGCACGTTTGACCCGCTCTCCAACTTAAAGGATCTTGGGAGAAGCATCTACGTCTTTAAATACGGATAAGACATTTAGAAGCCTCTGAAATGACTTAACAACTTAAAACGTCTGTTTATTAAGAATTTCAACTTGGGAAAATAAATGTGAAGTAGCAGCATGACACATTCCTTTTCACCTGTAATTGAATTTTTTTCTATATTATGAGACCCTAATGTTTAACTGTAGCAAAAGTGAACTAGAGAGAAATCTTGCTTGCCTGCTGCAATATCCCTTCACGCTTAGGAACACTCTGTTCTGGGAAATGTACTGCCTTCGAAGAAGCACTTGTGCTCAGAGATGACCTGAGCCCATCGTAGTGGGTGCCACTAGTGTATGCTCAGCCTTGGATATCTTCTTTTATAGCAAGCCCTAAAAGGAATAGCTCTATCATGTAGCTTGTCCTGGGGAATCGTTTAAATCAGTGAAAGCAGGCTAACTTTGCTAATAATACTCCCTGAAGCATAGAGTGGCTCTTGCACAACAGGGTTTTTTGTTGTTCTTGTTTGTGTTTGTTTTGTTTTTTGGGTTTTTTGTTGTTCTTGTTTGTGTTTGTTTTGTTTTTTGGGTTTTTTGTTTTGTTTTGTTTTGTTTTTTGCTTACGTAGATTACCTGTCATGTGGGCAACTGGATAGCATGTCCTTCGCAGCACTCATTTAGGCTCCTAGGTGAATGGAGTATCTGTCATCTTCAACAAATGTTTCCAAGGAAACTCCATGGGCCCCCATCCCCATTGGCGTGAAGAGAAATATACATGGATGAGACTGTGCGGGAAATTTTCGTGGACCAATCTTGGTGGTAGGATGTGTCATTTTCGCTTCCCTTCTGTTGGATACAACTCAGTTACACAGCCAAACCCAGGCATAAGAAGGGAGGGAAACAAGGTCTGGCTCTGTGTCCAAGAAGAAGAGATGCTCACGGATTTGGGTGAGCAACGGGCTGCTTCCGCCGCCACCACCCAAGCTCATTCAGTTTCCACTGGCACAAGAAAGGACTGTCTTATCCTCAAACACAGCTTGAGAAAACCTCGGTCTTCCAAGAGGGGATTCACTTGGGGCATTTCCTGTTGGTTCATTCAAGAAAGTAGACCTGAATTCTCCCAACAGAATTGCGGCCCCAGATATCAAACGCATGTAGCTTCAAATAGATATAATTTGCAACAGAGATGTTACAGAATTCGTAACTGTATTTTTTGTGTTTGGAAAAACGTCAAGCCCCTCTAGCCTTGTGTAAGCCTGTCTTCCTCTGTCATATACTTTTACTGACAATTTTAGGGCTAGGCCAAAAATTCAGGGTTTGTAGAACTGGCTTGAACTTTTGGGTCTCAAAACTCCCCAAGTTTCCTAATGAGATACATTTATTCTCCTTCATTTGGAAAGAGTTACAGTGCAAAACTGGGATGAAGAGTTAACGCTGTTCCTGGGATGCAAAGGAATATCACGTGCATGGAATGGAGTTCAGTCTTACGTTCTGCAAATCAGAATGACTTTCCTGAGAGCAATGTATGCAAACTTCATTTACCCCTCTGCTTTTTATTATCAGTTGATTTTATTGATTTGTAAAAAAAGGGAATAGTAAAGCTTAAAAAAAAGTTGCTTGTCACAGGACATAGCATCTCCTGCTCCTGTGATGACTCCGGTTACTGAGCTCTTGAGAATGTTGTCAGGGAAGGTAGCTGCTGCCTTTGGGATTTTCTCTCCGTCTCTTGGTATATAATTGCTCACAATGTTCCCCAGCAGTTAAGGTTTGCAGTCCACATGACCTCAAGAAACCCTCTTGTTCTTCGCCAGGCTTGCTTCTGTAGCTACACCTGCGCACAACTTCTTTGGAGAAGGTTTCTTCAGTAGGGTGACCAGCTGTCCCACTTTGCTTGGGACTGGGGGGGTCCCTGGGATGTGGGAATTTCAGTGCTAAAGCTGGGAAATCCCTGGCAAACCGGACAAGTCGCTCCTTTTTAGTCCCGAGGCCCTCGAGAGCAGCCAAGTAGCAGCAGCGCAAACTGTACTTCCCTGTCCCTCAGCAGTGCATTGGCTTCCTCCGAGGCAGTAAGTCTCAGTTACGGGCCTTGGCTCAGCGGGAAGGAGTTATTAAATTGTGGTCCCACACCACCTGCATCAGCTTGGGGGTGTTTTTAAAAAGGCAAACCCCAGGGTCCGAAGCCAGGTCAACCCCCAGATCTTAGCAGAGGAGACATGGAATACCTCACTTCTCATAAGTACCCAGAATGTTTAGGCATCCTAAAATTTGGGCTTGATTGCCTTATGGAGTCCATCTCTAGGGTGGCAAGAGACAGCGCCTTTTCCCACCTATCTGGATCAAGTGTAGGTAAATACAGTGTTTTGCAGAAGCATCACACTTCTTCAATGTACTCAATTTTACTTAGGAAATGTAGTTCCTTATCCAAATAAAGACCCAAGTTATAGTTACCCAAAGGGGTTTTCACATTTCTTCCTCGTGTAAGAATTTTAGGTGTATAAATGGGATTACGGTGGTCTTTGTCTCAGTGCCCCCTCATAGGCAATCATCAGACGTCCAGGGCAATCATCAGACGTCCAGGCTCACATCAGGCTAGCCTTTCTCTTGCACAGCTCCTAGCACAATAATTAAAATTCACTTGACTGGGGTTTTATCTATACCACCATCAAATTCTCTTGAGGGGTTGCATTTTTTTTTCAAGTCCTAGTTTTTTTTTTTTTTTTTTTTTTTGTCATTTCTTCTATCTCGCAGTAGGTACCCCACTGAGAGCTCCCCTCATCCCTGGAATATGAGCTGCACATAATGGGCCTTCTCTCCACAGTGTATACAGCTCTTCTGAGACACACAGCAGGCCTCCTCTTTCACTGCTTCTAAGCTGGGGAGTAGGTTTTCTACGAGGGGGGAGAGGAGGCAATGCTAACCGTGTATCTTGGTTTCAGTCTATCCCCTTTATTGCCAGCTATCAGCTAGGACTTTGCTTTGCTGGACAGCAGGCGCTTCCCAGATTATTTTTGTGTGTGTTTTATTTTAAAACCTGTAGCGTTAACAGCCTGTTGCAGGCGTACTCGATCTCTCCACTAGATGGCACTCTTAGGTTAGTTTTGCTCTTAGTTTTCTGCAGGGCAGTAGATTGATTTTTTTTTAACCTTGAAACAGAAACAGAGCCATGATTTATGCTTCATGATTTACTTGGCTGATTACAAGGACTAAACTATTTCACATTGTCTCAGAAATTTAGGTGTGTGTTAGACTGTTAAATCTGATATATTGAGGGCACGTTATAATGTAGGCAAACAGTAAAAAGCAGGCAAATGCCTCCTTTGGGCTCCTTAGCTCTTTGTTGCTGCAGATCAGAGTCAGCAAGAGCAGCCATGTCTCTTTCTACAAAGATGGAGCTTGGGCTGTGCTGTGTCTCTCACTGGGTTAACTCCTTTTCCCGCTGGAGCCTTTCTTCTCTTCTGACTCCTCATTAAACAGCACACACCCTGTATTTCACCTTTTCACTAGACCCGATCTTCTCTCTTGATCCTCTCTATGTAATCAAACTAAATTTTAATGATGGTTCAGGTTATACTTGATATTGAGTATTCCGGTTCATGATGTCTTAAAGAGAAAACAGACGTATTTTCAGAGGATGATGTGTCCAGAACTTTGGAGGAAGATGATGTTTTAAGTTCAAATATCCTGCCCAAATTAGCAAAATAACATGAACAGGTACCAGAACCTATAGGGAGGAGAAACAGTACCCTACAAAACCATGAATAATAACCATATATAAGTAGAATTCAAGGTATAGAAAGATAAGTGGGTCTTAAGCCAGATGTCGCTGTGAGGAAACTGTAAATGGAATTGTAGCGTTGAAGGATATTGAGGCAAATCCCCAATTTCACTCAGTTAAATTAGACCGTAGTGAGATAAACTATAAGAATAATAATGATGCAAGGGATATCCAGAAGAAGAAAAGTCAATGAGGCTATTTAACCTCAGGATTTAACCTTTCAAGATTTACCATAATCTGAGTAACACTGCATATTACTCAGATTATGGCAGCTCCTGAAAGGCAGGGACCCTTTTGTACATTTCATTAGTCCGCTCCTTTGGATAGTACCATAAACATTCTCTGAAATTGTCTATTTGTTTGTCTTAAGCAGATTACTTATTTTTCTCATCTGTAAGAGTGTGGTCACCACATTCAGCCTTGCAAGGCTTTGGTGAGGTTTCATTTATACAGTGTTTGTAAGGCGTGTGAGTATAGCACGCAGTAGAGTATCAGAAGACAGTATCTTCCGATCCTTTAGTAGTAAAGTCAGATCCCAATTAGTGAGCAGCATTAGTGCGTCTATCATTAATCCTCTTTAAATAGTTGTTAATAACCAAGTGTGGGATCGCCTTGCTTTTATACTTGGACACACCTAGGAAGGTACCTCTAATACTCTCCATATGTATGGGAAAGGGCTCTCTAATTTTCACATTTGTAGAAAGGGAAAAATAATGGCAGAGCTGGGGTGGAAGCAGGACTGAGTGAGGTTTTAATACCTCCAAATAAGGAGTAATAAGAAAAAGAGTGGATTCAGAAACCATAAATACAAATTAGTAGGTATTAGGGGGTCTTTAGCTTGTGCGAAAAACAATTGAAAAATTGGTTTAATATATGAATGATGTATGGGCTTCTTCTTCAACTACCTTCTCCTCTGTCATGTATTAACTTTGTGAAAAACTCTTCATCTAAGCTTCGAGAATAAAAATAAAATGTATAAATTATGGAGGCCATTCTAGATTTTCAAGTGAAGTGACTGAATGTCTTAATTCTGGTTGACTGATGAAGTAGTTCTGATGAAGTCTCTGAACATTAACCATTAACCTCAGAGCTGCTACACTACGCAGTCTCTTCTTTCAGTCTGTTTTTAAAAATTGAATGCATTTGTCTCCTTTATCTAGACTTTTGAACGTATATGCATAGTTGGAAGCAGCTTCATAGATTTCAGTCATTTATAGGGTGTCATGTCGTCAGAAAATATAAGTGAATCAATCTTTTTCTTTCTTTCTTTCTTTTTTTTTTGATCTTTTTGCCTTTTCTAGGGCTGCTCCTGAGGCATATGGAGGTTCCCAGGCTAGGGGTCTAATCGGAGCTGTAGCCACTGGCCTACGCCAGAGCCACAGCAATGCCAGATCCAAGCCGCATCTGCAACCTACACCACAGCTCAGGGCAACACCGGGTCCTTAACCCACTGAGCAAAGCAGGGATTGAACCTGCAACCTCGTGGTTCCTAGTCGGATTCATTAACCACTGCACCATGACGGGAACTCCCCAGTCTTTTTCTTAATGTTCCTTCCAACAGGCTGTTTTTCTTTTAGTTTTAAAGAATTGGGAATTGCCAAGTATACTTGGAAAAATGGCTTGGTGAATTTTTTTCTTGGGTGAGGCCTTAGTTGGTTGATAGGTAGATCTATGTTACCACTTCAAAAGAAGCTGCAGATAGAGGGTCCCAAACAAACTAGAGTAAAGCTGTGATGTGTGGACACACGAATAGCACAGATGCTGCAATAACGTCAACTTGTTTCTCTTTCTCTATGTCTGACCTTTTTCATGTCTTACAGTGGCATTCTGAATTCCCACCATCCTAAACCCAGGCATTTTGATACCGTTTCTATTTTCAATAGTTTGTGCTTGATAATTCAGATTGGGAAAAGATACTCTCTAAAGTATTGGGTTGAGGACTCACTTCCATGACGTGTGCTCCATGTTGACAGTGGCATCAAGGGCAATTTATGGAAGTAAAGTTATTTTTATCTAGTTTCTTAATTTGCTAAGTAAACTTTAAAAATCATTTATGGAGTCAAGTTATGAGAGCACCGAAACTAAGCATATTCGAAGTTGCAATCTGCATAAATTTTCTGGAGCCCTGAAGTCAGCAGAATTGGAGAAAATACAAAGGGAAAAAAATGCCTTAAACTTTACTTTTTTGAGTAAGATTTTTGCCAAGATATGAAAAAAAAATATCAGAAATATTTGACTGGTATGGCTTAAACATCAGAATTAAGGCAAATGAAAGAGCATACTTACTAAAGCCAGAAGGAACTGTAGCATTTCATTAATCTACAAGAAGGTTGTAATTTTTGCTGAGTGCAAAATTACTATTGATGTTTCTTTTCTTCTGGAAACTTTGCTGATAACTACCAGTAATTGCACACTTCTTATAGCCTTGGTCTTAAAGGCTGGACTGCTTATAGGAATGATTGATAGTGTAGAGCATGCTCTAATTTTCTTTTCAATTTTAGAGATAACAAAAATCAATCTAGGCATAACTATTAATGAACACCACATTTAAATGTAAGCCACAGTGTAAATAAAAATTTTAAAGAAATACAAACAGTAAAATACATTTAATATCTTCTGTCACATTCATTTACCAATGTCGGCTAATGTGCCTCTGCTTTTCATTTCAAGCCTGAATTCAATGCTACACATAATAAATTTGAATCTTGATTTCTAATCTAAAGACCCTCAGGACTTGGAATTTGTATCTAGATCTAGCACTTTAAATGTCAAGACTACATGTGTTGTCCTTACTGTATTAATTGTCCATAGCCATCTGCTTAGAAGTAGAGAAAGAAAGAAGAAAGGAAGGAAATGAAAAGCAAGAAAGAATAAAAAAGAATAATGAAAAGAAAGAGGGAAAAGAAAAAACACGTTGACCTCTGCTGTTGGCACCTCCTCCTTCTCTCTTGCCTCTTGATTTAACAGCTTATTTATTTTACACAGTAGCAAGCATTGCAACATTTGGACTCTATGTGAGATGATTCACCAGAGTGTTGCATAGATGAACCCTAAACATAATTAAACCGTAAGCACATAGATCTGTTGGTATGTGTAAATCTCCTAACGAGGTTTTCTTTATGGTCCACTGGAATAGTCCGTGGGGAAGACTCAGACGCAAGGAACAATGTGTCCTGAGCAATGGCTACTTCAAACCGATCTGTAAATGAACTCATGGAAAATAAAATGTGTCAGCAGTTAGTCCTTGGACAAAGAGATTGGTTGAAAGGACCATTGTGCCTCTGTGCCCTCCTGGTGTCATTGTGGAAGGAGCAACTGTCTGGAACCACTCTCAATATTCCCGAGTTCTTAAGTAGTAGCCAAGTTAAACTGTTGTCCATCTTCTAAATGTTTCTCCCTTCAGCTTGGATTTTCAGAGGAAAGTTTTCACGTTAAGGAGAGCATGGGCTAACAAATTTGCAGCCCTTTCAGGTCCCATCCCTTTTCATAGCAAATGTCCTAAAAATAATTCATAGGTAATGTATCTCATCTACAAACATAATTTATAAATTTAGGTGACACCCGCTTAAAATAAAGACAATAAAAATAAAGAAATAAGTGGCAGAATGATCTACATTTCCATATGTAAGTACTTCAGGGATAGGGGTACTGGAAAACTTAACAAAGCAGTTAGATGTCTGCACTTGAGGAGAAAATCATCACAATCAGCAGCTATACAATGTAAACTAGTTTATATTTTTTAATTTTTGTTTTTAAGTGATTTTTATTTTTTCCATTATAGTTGATTTACAGTGTTCCATTAGTTTTCTACTGTACAGCAAAGTGACCCAGTCACATATGTGTGTGTGTGTGTACATATATACATAATATTCTTTTTCTCACATTATCCTCCATCATGTTCCATCACAAATGACTAGGTATAGTTCCCTGTGCTATACAGCAAGATCTCATTACTTAGCCACTCCAAATGTAATAGGTTGCAACTATTAGCCCCAAGCTCTCAGTCCGTCCCACTCCTTTCCCCTCCCCCTTGGCAACCACAAGTCTGTTCTCCAAGTCCATGAGTTTGTTTTCTGTGGAAAGGTTCATTTGTGCCAAATATTTGTTTCCAGATATAAGTGATATCATATGGTATTTGTCTTTCTCTTTTGGACTGACTTCACTCAGTATGAGAATCTCTAGTTCCATCCATGTTGCTGCAAATGGCATCATTTTGTTCTTTTTATGGCTGAGTAGTATTCCATTGTGTATATATACCAGATCTTCTTAATCCATTCATCTGTTGATGGACATTTAAGTTGTTTCCATGTCTTGGCTATTGTGAATAGTGCTTCAGTGAACATATGGATGCATGTATGCTAATAGAGGGGTTTTGTTTTGGCAACTACCATAATACCATGAATGATTTTGATCAATGTCAAGATGTTCTAAGATGATGAACAAGTCTTAATAAAGCTTTAGAACATATAAAAAGTACAATTTTCTTTATTATACAAGTACTTGCATTCTGGAAAAGTCAATGTGTATTAAAAATAGGAGTTCCCACTGTATCACAGAAGGTTAAAGATCCAGCATTGTCTCTGCGGCATTGTGTATGCAATCTTCCACCCAGTGCAGTGGGTTAAGGGATCCAGCATTGCTGCAGCTGTGGCATAAATTGTAGCTGCTCAAATTTGATCCTTAGCTGAGGAAATTTCATATGCCTTCCACATGGGTGTGGCCAAAGAAAGAAAGGTAAAAATATTCATTTTTATTGGCAAAGTAGAGTTGGGTTCATGTAGATGACATACTTACTGATGATGATCTCAGCATAGGACCCTAGGTTTCTCACCGTAGGAAAAATGAAATTTCTGAGTGGAAGCCTTTTCTCCTAATCCCAACATGATACTTTGTAATATTGGGGCTAGGGCAGTATAGCAGACATGAGAGTGACGACAACTCCAGGTTTTCTCATCATCATGGCTCTTAAGTCCAAGCTTCCTCCCCTCTGCTAACACAGGCTGGCCCCTTTCAGCAGCTTCTGGTCCAAAGCAATGATGTCACTTAGGTCAAGTCGGTCATTTGTGAACATTATTTGTACTTCCTAAGAGCTATATATACTATTTTTAATACTTAGTGCAACAGTGATGGACGGCCACTTATCAGCACGCGACCTAAATTAAAAATTCCCTAGAGGATGGAATGGAGATTGTTGCTGGCCCCAAACATATCTACCACCAACAGAAAGATGGATTGGTGTAGTAGCTTAGAGTCAGACAAATCTGTTTTCAGATCTTTACTTTGCAAATTACTGAATGTTAAGTCATAACCGAAATTCTCAAGATTCCTAATGGTACTTCATGAGGCTGTTTTATGGGATAAACAAAGTTTTCATAGTGGACTCTAACCTTCTTAGTTCATCTGATTCCTATTGAAATAATTCCTATTTAAATTTATCAGGAAATTTTAGATTTTTTAATTAAAAATTCCAGGAACAGAAATAGAAAAAGTCAAAGAGGATGTGATGCTAGGAAAACAGGTATCAGAAGGAAATGTAGGTTTCCTTGGGAGAGAAGAAAGGGAGAGTATCACACTGAAAAAGAGATGATAAATTAAGACCTAACTCCACTCTCAAAAGGGAAGATGTAGTTCTTTGTGTCCAAGCAAGAAGTAAGTAGAACTGTTGCTGATTCTGTGAAGAAGAGAAGAGGAAGGACCGTGCTTTCATCACTTACCATTTAGGTTTGATCTGTACTCCCCCTGCCTCCGCCCTTTGTCTTTTCAGGGCTGCACCTGTGGCATATGGAAGATCCCAGTCTAGGGGCAAATCAGAGCAGCAGCTGCCAGCCAACACCACAGCCACATCTGCGACCTACACCTCAGCTCACAGCAACACCAGATCCTTAACCCACTGAGGAGGCCTGGGATCGAACCCATATCCTCACAGGCGCTATGTGGGGTTGTTAAACTCCTGAGCCACAGTGGGAATTCCTCCCCCTGCCTTTTTAAAATAATGGGCTTAAAAGGAATAAAGATACATAGGAAGGAATATTTTTTTGTTAGACTTCACTGCGGATGTAGGAACATCTTACAATATCTGGTTTATCTGCTTAAATTTCAAAATTTATAATTGACATTGTCAGTAAAAAAAAAAGTATTTTCTAGAACTAGAAGAATAAAATATCATTATATTATAAAAATAAAAATACTGAAATTTAGTCTTGCATTCAGAAAAAATTACATAAATAAAGAAATCTGTTTTAGCAATAATAATTAATCCTGCCCAAGAATACATTTTGGGCTTACTAGAAAGGAAGCCTTCATTGATTCATTAATTCACTTATTTAAAAATTTTCTTAAATTTCTCCCTTAGGTTAGGTTCTGTGCGATGTACTGGGAATTCAGTGATGAATAAGGTTGTAATACCTGCCTTCAACAAAGTAACATTCAATGCAGGTACACTCTGGAGACAAAAAGTATGGGTTTTTACAAGTAGTTTACAAACTTAGGCAAACGTTCTACTGCTTTTTCAGTTTTGTTTTTTTGCATTATGTGCCATTCATGTGAGGACTAAACATAACATTCTTTTTGTTACTAAAACACATTATAAAGGAAAAATAAGCCACTCACAGGAATGAAATTAATTTGAGGTAATTTATATGAACCTTTTTTTTGTTTTGTTTTGAGAAACAGTAAAATTTTCAAGTAATTTGTCATGTGCAGTGATCTGCATGGTAAATTTGGCTCAGCAGTCTATGCATTTCTTATGGATCACAGTACAAAATACTTCCTATTTAAATTTATCAGGAAATTTTAGACTGTCACACATCCTTCTTGGAAATCCCCAATTTTAAGTGTTAGGACATCACACTGTGATGGCTTAGAGTGAATAAACCCTGAGGCATTTTAGTTGAATTTTACTCTGATGCTTGGAACTAATGATTCACGACAGTGTGTAAAACTAGAAATGAAATTTAAGGCCTTCAAATAAAAATGAAGTATGATTCTATTTCTCATATCCAAACCTTCCGTCTGCTCTCTCTCACCCTCACTTCCCAGCCAGAGCAGTAATTTAGATGTGACAGGGTTCCTGAGAGATTTGAAATTTTCAACTGACTGGTTTCAAAATGGCAAATTTAATTTTACCCTTCATTTGAATTCTGAAAGAATTTTGAATTGAATAGCACATGGGGAACTTAATTGGAAATGTAGTAGAAATCAGCTTTGTTCTCAATTAACTTTGTAGATAGTTGTCTCATTCTTTATTATCAGTGAAAACCAGTATTTTGGGAAATATCCAAGAGATAAAATGGGGATTCATATAAAAATGGTGATTAAATTCAAATGATATTTGTCTACGGAAAACAGAAAAGTTACTGCTTGTAAATCCGTTTCCTTCCAAAGAGTCTCTCTTTAAAAGACCTCTTGTTATGTGTTCTTAAAATATATTATCGGGAGTTCCTGTCGTGGCGCAGTGGTTAACGAATCAGACTAGGAACCATGAGGTTGCAGGTTCGATCCTCCGGGTTGCGGATCCTCCGGGTTAAGGATCCGGTGTTGCCACGAGCTGTGGTGTAGGTCGCAGACGTGGCTCAGATCCTGTGTTGCTGTGGCTCTGGCGTAGGCTGGCAGCTACAGCTCCGATTAGACCCCTAGCCTGGGAACCTCCATATGCCACAGGAGCGACCCAAGAAATGGCAAAAAGATCAAAAAAAAAAAAAAAACTTAAAAAAAAATATATATATAATCGGATTTGTATTGGATACGGTTATTCAACTTGGCAAAGAGTTAATGAAGTCTTCTTATATCAGGCAGAGCACTAGGCACTGAACTTCCCCAAGTAACTGTGACATGGTCTCTACCTTCTATTTGGTCACAGTCTCTCTGGATTTCCTAAGAGGGTCAGATCTGTCCTGTGAAACCAACATTAAACACATACTTCCTCTCTTTGTGGATTACATGTGAGCTACAAATATACTGTCTTTCTTTGACTACTCTGATAAGCAAGGTAAACATTCTACAGACGCTCTATGAATTTTTAGTTAGACGTAGTTATTGGCATAACAAAAAATATTTTAATTTTTCCCTGGTTCTTGGGACAAGGTTTTTTTTTTTTTTTTTTTTAAGGTTATGACTACCTGTTTCCCAGACTTAACAGAATAAGTCTGTCTAGCTGTGCAAGTTTCCCACAGAGATGCTGGAGAGCCTACACATCACCCGTGCTCTCGCCATTGGTCCTCACCCACAGCAGCACATTAAAATAAGGTGGAGTGCATAAAAAAATGCCATTGTCTAACCCACTCCAAATGGAGCACGTTAAAATCTCTGGGGGTCAGTCTATGGAATCACTATCTATTTGTTTTAAACTTCCCTACAGTGATTTTAATAATGCAGCAGAATTGAGCAACTGGTACTGTTTTGGGCGTCTCCTACATCAAAATGGGTTTTAATTAGACCACTGATTCAAAGAATTAACTAGCTACTGGGTTACAACATGAAGACAGTATGGGGAGTAGATGAGTGTTTTTTCTGATATTATAAGTTATATAAATCTTACTCCACATATCTCATCTCTCCAAGCCATGGAGGAATAGACTGACCTCTCTGAATCAGTTGTATTGTTGGAACCTTGACTTGAGGTCCATTTAGTCCAATTTCTCACACAAGTAGGTGTTACTTCTATAGCATTTATGACATATTTTTGCCCACTTATAGTTCAGTGCCTCACAAGGGAGCCTATTACATTATGGGCAGAGATGTCCATCAGAAAACTCTTCTTCTGAAGTTCCTTGTAGCCTAGCAGTTAAGGACTTGGCATTGTCTCTGCTATGGCTCAGGTTTGATCCCTGGCCCTGGGAACTTCTGCTTGGCACAGGTGTGGCAAAACAAGACAAAATAGAAACAAAAACTCTTCTTTCTTATGTTAAACTTAGGATTCCTATTTTCCGTTTTCTTAAATAATATAAACTGTATGCTCATTTCAAGAGTTCAAGACCACCAGGAACTTCTTTGTGTCTTCTTTTCTACATACGAAACATTTTTAGCATCTTTATTTCCTTTAAAGGGTGGTAGCTTGAATATAGGGTAGCAAATTCGCTGACAGTTTATCCATCCAGAGGTGGAGTGTTTATCTGAGGGAATATGGACAGACTTGTGATGGAGAGTGTAGCTGTAGTGGTGCTGTATGAAGTTCAAGGTTAGGTCATTATCATTAAAAGACAACAGCTTCCTCCTTGTTCATGGGCTCCTTCACTCGGCAGCCCTGGCCCACCATGTAAGAAGTCCAGTTACCTAAGGCTTCCATGCTGCTGAAGCCATGCCCGGGTGGTCTAGCCAATAGCCCCAGATGAGCTCTACCTTCCAGCCGTCCTCATGGTGCTCCCCAGACAGCTGAATCGCACTGAGTGGTCACATCGTTGTCACACAGAACAGAGGAAGCCCCAGCCAAGTCTTGCCCGAATTCTGAATCGCAAAATTAGGAGATGATGATGACTGTTTAAAGCTACTTAATTTTGAGATATTTAGTTAACAACAGGTACAGGTAAAATATCACATTCATTATAAGACATATTCTTTAAATGGTTGGGCAGTGTCTTTTTACATACCCAGATGAACACAATGTCAAAAAAAGTTCTCATTTTTGTTTATATTGGAATGTACAGTTTATCTCATGAGACATTGTCAGCCAAAAATAGAAATATATCACTTAACTGTGTTGTGACAAACTTTGAGAAGTGGCAGATGGTTATTTTTCTTAAATCCCTAATTAATTTATCTTTCTCTGATGTTCTGTATTCTGGTTATTTTTCTTAAATCCCTAATTGATTTATCTTTCTCTGATGTTCTGTATTCTGGACTTGCATTCTGGTTTGAAAGAACAGAAAAACAAAGAGGAAAGGAGGGCCGCAAGATGTAGAAAACTTTTATGGACCTAATCTAGACAGTAAAAAATCATTGTTAAGAATTATTTCAACTGACTCAACTTAAAAAGAAATGTGATGTCTCTTGGGATTGAAAAAGTAATGTTCATTAATTCTTCTCCCTTATCTTTGGCATTGATATGTATGCTATATAGGATTATTTATAAGAAATAAGTTAAGAATCAACCAAGTAAATAAATAAGAAGTCTCAAATTTAGTAATTAATATTTAAGTAATTGCCGCAGATGTTTTTATAAAATATAGCAAAAATTTTGTTATATGGAAAGTTGAGTTTAACTTCCTAACTGTATGCTTTAATGAACACACATACACACATGCGCGCGCACACACAGAGATATTTCAAATATACAAGATAGAAAAAGGAGAGTAATTTGCAGTAATATATTTTTCTTACAGAAAATGCATGCCTTCGATATATTTCTAGTTGTACACTAGATGGAGCTCCTTGTTAGAAAGTCACCTACCTCTTAACCTTCGAACTCCTTGAGGGAAAAAAAAAACATTGTATTTTTTTTCATTATATATTCCTTTAGAAATGTAAAAAAATAAAACATAAAAAACCTTTAAAATGTAAACTAATAAAATTTTCTTAAGGTTGTCTAATTTATCTAGGAGTGAGATTACACTGGCTCTTTAAACACTAACAAATTTCAGAAAATCTTCTATTGCCCTGGAAGGAAATATGTGTATCAACCCTCAGAAAAATATTCTGAAAATTTTTGGTTCCGCAGTTCATGTGTCTTTTACCAATTCGCAGATGATATTCCCATGGGTATCCAGAGTATGTGTGCTCCGTTCTCCTAAAAATGACACTCTAAAGGTTGTGAATTGTACTGACAGACTGTAAGAAAATGGGTAAGGATGTTTTGTGGAGACTCCTGTTAAAAGTCTAAGCAGGTCATCAGCAGTTACAAGCAACAAGGCACTGTGTTCTCAAGAACTGAGCAGCCTGATAAAGAGAATGCATGCTGATCTTTGTGCCTAGTACTTTGCATATATTTACCGTGGTTAACATGTGCCCAAGAGATATTATACAAAATATAACTTAATAGAAAGAGGTAATGTGGGAAATTGGACTTTGTGGCCAAGTTGCTGCTACCGAGCGAGCCTTCCCTAACTCAGAAAATCCCTGTGATCATAGAGTTACCTCCACCTGCTCAGTCAAGAGGTGAGTCCATAGTGAATTTATAGCCCAGCAGAAAAAAAGTCCTGTCCGGCTTGATCTCTTCATCCTTCCCAGCAGTGGTATGATTGAGGGCCTCTTGTGTGGAAGGCAGGATGCTAGTTCATGAAAACGGACAAATACTATTCATTATAAACTCTACCCTGGAAAGATGAACGGATTTTGATGAAGAGAAGAGATTGACCAAAGGCGTCCAGATTGATAGTAAAATGCTTTGTCACGAAAGGTTGCATTTGAACAAGTTCTGGAAGCATATTTAAAGACATGAGCGATAAAGGCCATATTTGAAAAAAAGCTGGAAAAAAACAGGGTTACACTGAATTGAATAATGGGTATAAAGTGAGATTTAGTGACGTGAGATATGAAAATGAAGTGTGTGACTTAGACATTAGGTCCTCTCTCTTGATATCCTAGCCTGGATGTCACTCTGTGGGAGATTTGCTGGTGAGAATTCTGGGAGGGGAGCACTGCTGGTTATCTCTTTAACTCAGAATGAGTTCCTCATGAGTGCTTGAGGCAAAGCTCCAAAGCTGAGATGATTTTCTCAGAAAACCACCAATGTCTGAATCTTTATTCTTTTTTTTTTTTTTTAAATCGGCCACACCCGCAGCCTATGAGGTTCCAAGGCTAGGGGCCAAATTGGAGCTGTAGCCCCTGGCCTATGCCACAACCACAGCAATGCTAGATCCAAGCCTTGTCTGTGACCCAGCAACACTGGGTCCTTAACCCACTGAACGAGGCCAGGGATTGAACCTATGTCTTCATGGATGCTAGTCAGATGTGTTGCTGCTGAGCCACGATGGGAACTCCTGAGTCTTTTATTCCTAAGAACTCCCGTGATATGTTTAATGATAAGATAGAAAATAAAAAAGTAGGTTTTTGGAAAATTCTTTGGGACCACCAGGTTATGTATATTATAGCTTATCTCTTTATCAGAAAAACCGAAGAGAGTGGGGAAGGCAGGCATTGTTTTTGGTTTTGGTTCTGGGAACCCAGAGCAGAGAGCAACAGGCGCGAGGACAGATCTCTGATTTCCTATAGTATAGACCATTGTCATGATTTAATACAAAGAACTCAATTAGCAATGTCCTTATTTTTTGCTCATTGATGGTGGAAAAAATGCTGGTATTAGAAGGTCTGGTGGCGGTTATGCGCTGATGTAGGAGCTCAAGTGTACTGTGAAGATACTGTGATCTTCATTGCTTTTTGAGGAGGCTTTAGATAGATTGGACTTCTCGGTTCCTAGATGATAAAAAATCTAGGTAATAGGAGATTTGAGGGAGGGATATAGAAAGGAGTAATAAGAAGGGAAATGATAGTAAAACAAAGCTTGACTTTGTCTCTTAATGCTTTGCCTAGAGTCCAATAGTAAGTCTAATAAAATATTTCATCCTTCTTGGCTCCAAAACCAGTGCTCTTTTCATTATTACGCTAAGTAAGAGGAAGGAATAATTACAACAATAAGAAGGGAAGGAGAAAATAAAGACATGTTTTATGTTGGCAGAGAAGGTGGCTATGTCAGTCCTTCAGATTGGAACCTATGTGATTCAGAACAAAACTCCAACTCTCTTTTTCTTTCCCATGGATGCCCTCCAAACAAACATCTGTCAAGTTGTCAAGGGCCTAATCTTCATTCATCCATTATCCAGCGTTCACTGAGGCACTGTTGTAGAATTCCTAGGAAATCTGGTCTGGACATGATTCCTTGGCTTGAAGTATTTCTGAAAATTAGCCATCTCTGTGCTGTCCCATGAGGGAAAAACATAAAGTCTTCCATTATTCCTTTGCCTTGTGTTAATCCATCAAACACAAATATTCTCAAGTGGAAGTCACTCATTTCTGGCATCTCAATAAGTCAACTAGGGAACTACACTTTGAGCTGCAATATTGTACAACGAAGGAAATGATCTTGGAATGAATATCTTAGAAAAACATGTGAAAATATATTTTCAACCACTTACAACCATCAATTTTTTTTAACAGAGAAGAAAAAGAAATACAATGTTGAAGTGATGATTGTTTAGATGAATCACACTTTTCCTTCCTCATCTCAAACTCTCCTATATGACAATACAATGTAACTACGGGAACTGATGTAAGAGATTTAGTTCCTACACTTGGAGGTACGACACTGAACCTTTAATTAGGTAACTGAATTTTCATTCTAGCAAGAATCTGAAGAGTTGAGACCCTCTAATGGGGAAAGTAAAGGATAATAAGGAAGAAAAGAGGTGAGGTAGGGTTTAATCAGTGGGATTTATAAGCTACAGGTTACATCTAAAAATCTCGACTCACTATTTTGGAGGTTTTACAAATGCTTGTCTCTACAGACAGAAAGTTATCAAATAATGTTTCATATTACTTAGATAATTCATTATTTTTTTTCTAAATAATGAAATTACTCT